>NC_136073.1:215052390-219852390 GCF_964261635.1 Lissotriton helveticus
GTTAGATGCTTGTCCTAAGGGTACTACCCTAAAAAAATGGTATATATTTTCATGATTAAAGCTCTACATTATTAGTATGTCTATTTTCATGCCAATCAAAGGCTCGTTTGGAACATTGGCAATGTAGGTCACCTACCTTAGATAATGTCTTCTATGTTCTTAATGTGATTCACAGTTTCCAATTATTTTAGGCAGTAACCTAGGGAATTAATCAATATAAATATCGGTGTCCATGAACTACAACATCAGCTCCGCACATAGTCTAAGTCATAAATCTCATGCATTTCCACAGACACCATCAATACAAGGCCGGAAAGAGTGGCTCAAAACAACCCTCCACAGTGGCCCCCAACAATGGCACACTCGAATTCAGTAAACTTGCATGAAATCCACATTGCCAATATTACAGGACACGGCATAGAGATGTAATCGATTAGTATAAGACGGCCATGGGCAGCACGAATAGAAACGGGCAGTAACACGTGTTTGTTAACACTTTGTGAAGGGCTCGCTGTTTAAAGGACAACCCGTCTTAGCAAGATTTTTTGTGTTTCCTTTATCTTATCCCAGAGGTAAGCCACATAAACACATATGAATGTGGCTTACTACTTCAGGGGAAATCCGCTGTTAAGACGGCAACCCACCTTAACAATGTAATTTCATTTCGCGTGTCCCTAAAATGAGCGTCAAAAATGTAAATTAAACTAATGAAAAGGCCGATGTGTTGGGTGTAACCCGCCTTAGCGTTATTTGTTTTAGCCAGCATGTCCCGAACGCACATGCAGTTATTTAACGCTTCCCACCCCATAACATATCATGTACACCCGCTAAGGAAACCGCAACCCGCTACACCGAGGTAGTTAAATTAATACATGTCCCCAATGTGGATAATTAGTACATAGCTCTTACCTGTCAGGGTCAAATTATGGGACCCCCAATTGGCGTCTTGGTACCTTGGTGAGGGTACCTACTCGTGTCCCAATCGTGATATTGTGATTTGGAAGATCAAGACGCCTGACTACACTTATTGCGGTAGGGGAAACTTGTGTTTCCTATTCCTTTCCTTTTTGCGATTCGCATGTGTCTTATTATGTAACCATGACAAATTGATGTGGAGGGGGTTGCTGTTTTTTCTGTGAGGCCGGGGCCGGCTCTAGTTGTGGCTGGGACCAAGAGGTGTCCTATACAGGTGGACTTCATGCAATAGGTTCCAAGCATTGTCCCTAATGGGGATAAAATCAAAAATCAAAAAAAGGGTCCCCTAGGACCATGTGGTCATACAAACATTATTGATATTAGCAGATTATAAAGCTGGTCTAGATATGCTAACATGTGGTGCAGAGTTGTGTTTGCAGGTCTATGTTTAGACTTGGACAATCAGAATAAGAATGACGCTGTTTCCGTTTTTTTTTTTTGGCGATTCGAAATATTTGACTGTAATATACTGTATACGCACCATTTAGCATAAACAGATTTGTATGTTATAAAAATCATGTCCAAATTCAAAGATACTAGGGAGGAGATGGCATCAAGCCTATTTGGTACTGGCCAATCTGTGGGTGCTGGAGCATCTAAAGAACCCAGTATGGAAGGTCTTCGGGCAAAATTTCTAAAACTAGAAAGACTAAAAAAGCTAGAGATGTCCAGATGGTGGGACGGAATAACGCTACAGAAATATTTGGATAATCACAAAATCCCGAGGGGTTTGAGGATTTTAATTTTCCCAACGTTTGAGGACCTGGACGACGATGACCTCAGGGACTGGGAGGAAAATCTAATACAGGCCTCACACACCATGATGAAAATATTAATCCGCCATTCAGAGAAAAAAGTCTCAGCTTTAAAACTAGAAATTTTGGATTTAGAACGAGATATAGATACATCTAGCTTGAAAGACAGTATAAAAAAGAACTATGAAGTCTTTGATGATGTCATATGTCGCTATCAGGTTTATTTACGTGATAAAAAACTTCGCAAAATAAAGCGCGACGACAACGATTATAAGACAGGGCGTATTTATACGTTTGCCCACAAATTTGATAATTTGAAGCAAGGAGGTGATGGCAAACGTCCCAGAGAGGAATCTAGAAGTGGCAGTAGCAGCTCAATTTCCTCAATGGGTAGTTCATCCTCTAAGGATGGTGGAGCATGTCAGGCCGTCTCTCCAAGACGTAATTTTTTATTGGAGATGGAACGTATTCGCCAAGGGAAAAAGATACAAAATACCAACCAAGACCCAAAACCAGGAGGGGGGGGAAGAGGTGGAAAAACAGTACAACAAAGGGGGGGAACTGCACACCCAATGGACACCAGATCCAAGACAACTTAGAAACCCCTAATCCCCCTTCTGCAAACGATCCCAATCATGATTCTACACTTCCTATTGACAACGCCCTGTCTATTGTAAACTTGTCAGACCGCGAATTAACTGATGTGGAGTTAAACATCTTAAAGAAAGGACTAAGTTTTTGCCCATCTCAGGTGGGGGACCCAACCTTATTGATGGTGGACTTGTTTAAATTCACACGTCTTCTGAAATTAAAAGATCACTTTAAAAACAATCCCGGAACTCCTGTCTGTGATTTGAGCACCAGACCTTCCTGTGCCACTACTATCTCTGACCTTCAGCATGTACAACTTTTGCTGTCAATTGAGACTGGTGATAATCCATCATTGCAAGAAATTCGCTCTGATCTAAACATTGAAGAGGACATAACTATTGATAGTGGTCTTAAGGTTCGTTCCAAATACATCCCCACAAATACTCATAAAAATATCGACCTGTTCAATGAAAGAGTTTCACAGGATTTCTACAGAATGGTTGATTCACCCAATAAATATCTGAACAAACAGTATAACTTAACGAAGAAAGAGAAAATGGCACTTGATGGGTTGACTAAAGATGATAAGATCACGATTAAGGAGGCTGACAAGGGAGGAAATGTCGTTGTAATGAATACTATTGATTACGACGGAGAGATTATGAGACAGCTAAATGACACTACTTGTTATAAAAGAGTATTGGACAATCCTATTCCCTCCCTTGTCACCCACATTAACAACCGGATACAGGACTGGGGTGAGCTTGGTCTCCTGTCTGAAGAGGAGTGCCGTTATCTTAAGGTAGTACATCCCATGGCACCGTGTATTTATATACTACCTAAAATACACAAGGGGGGTCACTTCCCCCCAGGGCGTCCTATCATATCTGGAATTAACTCCCCTACGGAACGCCTCTCACAATATGTAGATGGTTTCTTACAACCCCTGGTGGCCAATTTACCGTCTTACATACAAGACTCTGGGGACATATTGAAAAAATTTGATGGCCTAGAATGGTCTGCAGACCTAATGTTTGTTACACTAGACGTAACAGGGTTATACACATGCATACCGCAACATTTTGGTATCAGAGCGCTTTCATCCTTCCTAGCACTAAGGACAGCAGACCACATGGACCACAATGAAATGCTAGTGGAAATGACTGAATTGATATTATCACGAAATTTCTTTTTGAACAAGAACATTTGGTACCACCAAATAAGGGGCACCGCGATGGGGAGCAAATTTGCTCCTTCGTATGCGGGGCTCTTCATGGGGTGGTGGGAACGTGAACATGCCTGGGGCAAATATGCCTCCCCCTGGATGGATATGATTATCTTTTGGGGGAGGTATATCGACGACATCATAATGCTATGGAAAGGGGGGGAAGCTCAACTACTGGAGTACTTCAATTATCTGAACGATAACCCTTATAACATCGAATTGACAGTCAAATCAAACCACAACCAAATAGAATTTCTGGACATACTTTTCTATGTAGAGAACAACACAATACAAAGCAATCTGTTTCGCAAAAGCACGTCATGCAATAGCATACTGCATGCATCAAGTGCGCACCCCAGTTCTACTATCCGGAATATTCCGTATGGTGAGATGGTGCGCATTAGGCGCAATTGCAGCAAAGATAACAACTTTCGGGATGCCATACAAGATAGCAAAATGAGATTTGCAAATAGAGGCTATGATAGAAAAACTTTGGACAAGGCTGAAAAGAGAATTCTGACTGTAACACGTAGCAATACTTTAATCAAGAAAGCGAAGACAAATAAGAAGACGAACAAATCCAGTTTGGCGTTCATTACCCAATATACACAAAACAGCACGGAGGTGTTTAAGGTTCTGAGAAAGCATTGGAAATTATTGAGTGAGGTCCCTAACCTCAAGGAAGACATTAGTGAGACACCAAGAGTCACCTTTAGGAGAGGTAGGACTTTGCGGAACATTCTATGCCCCACTTATCCGATCAAGAGCAAACCAGGTACATGGATGCACACCAAACCAAAAGGTTTCTATACCTGTGGGGGCTGTAACATCTGCCCCCTTGGCAAAAACAAAACAAAGAAATTTAAATTCAACACGGAGAAAGAATACGAAATAAGGCACTATATAAATTGCAACACAAGCTATGTGATTTATGTCATAGGGTGCGCATGTGAAAAAATATATGTTGGGAGCACTAAGCGACCGCTAAAACTAAGGATTCAAGAACACAGTAGAGCAGTGAAAAATTATGATTTAAAGTACCCCATGGCCTATCATATGCAAGAACACCACAAAGACAACAAGTCAATATGGTTCCAGGGCATTGACCATATACCATTGCATCCGAGGGGGGGCAATCGTGAACTCACTCTAAGAAAAAGGGAGGCAGTTTGGATATGTCGTTTGAGATGCGTGGAACTGGGCCATAACACGGAAGGGGAGATGCACCACTTCCTACAGTAAATTATGGTCTAAATGCATATGTGCCAATACTACATCAGTGATACTGTAAACTACACATCTTGTTTTGCTTTGGCTTGAGCCTTCTGAATCTGTGTTCATTCCCTTGTGTCTTTGTTTTTTGTACTTGATGATGCATATATCCATATTTATACACTTTCCCTTATTGCCAGTAGATGGTTTGTCTTATCTCACTATTTGTTCTATTTAGAACCTTAATGTATATATTTGTCTTCCCCTAAAGGCACTACTGTTACTTTTTGATTTTATCATGCTTGGATTGATTGTCTGCAGCCTTGATGTTGCCGGCCCTGATTTCATATGGAGGAGCGGCGACGTTCTCCTATCCTTAAAATCATGTATTACTATTAGTAAAATAGAATATAATTACTCATTTTTGATTGGAACATAAGAGGTCTATCATAATTGTAGTTACGTGACCCCCAGCCTACATCTTGGATGTAATGTTTTTGGAAGTCCTTTATACAACTTATCCAACGTTTTGTGATCCGATGAAACCGACATTAATAACGTTGCGTTTTATAGACTACATCCAAATATATAGCATTAAAGATTTCTCGGCCAGATATTTGCGTGAAGTCAGAAGAGATTATCGATATTCTAGCCAGGTTAACACAAAAGATAGAGCTAACGTGAGTCCTGGCTGACTAGCTTAAAATGGCGCCCGCATTAGTTCAAAATATAGTGGTAAAGGTTGTGAGACTAAACGTCACTGACAGGTGGGCCGGGATTGGGTGGTTTTAAACCCACCGGAGGCAGGGCGCCTCGCTACTTTCGCGGGAAAAGATCCGGCGTGTGGATTACCAAGACGCCAATTGGGGGTCCCATAATTTGACCCTGACAGGTAAGAGCTATGTACTAATTATCCACATTGGGGACATGTATTAATTTAACTACCTCGGTGTAGCTGGTTGCGGTTTCCTTAGCGGGTGTACATGATATGTTATGGGGTGGGAAGCGTTAAATAACTGCATGTGCGTTCGGGACATGCTGGCTAAAACAAATAACGCTAAGGCGGGTTACACCCAACACATCGGCCTTTTCATTAGTTTAATTTACATTTTTGACGCTCATTTTAGGGACACGCGAAATGAAATTACATTGTTAAGGTGGGTTGCCGTCTTAACAGCGGATTTCCCCTGAAGTAGTAAGCCACATTCATATGTGTTTATGTGGCTTACCTCTGGGATAAGATAAAGGAAACACAAAAAATCTTGCTAAGACGGGTTGTCCTTTAAACAGCGAGCCCTTCACAAAGTGTTAACAAACACGTGTTACTGCCCGTTTCTATTCGTGCTGCCCATGGCCGTCTTATACTAATCGATTACATCTCTATGCCGTGTCCTGTAATATTGGCAATGTGGATTTCATGCAAGTTTACTGAATTCGAGTGTGCCATTGTTGGGGGCCACTGTGGAGGGTTGTTTTGAGCCACTCTTTCCGGCCTTGTATTGATGGTGTCTGTGGAAATGCATGAGATTTATGACTTAGACTATGTGCGGAGCTGATGTTGTAGTTCATGGACACCGATATTTATATTGATTAATTCCCTAGGTTACTGCCTAAAATAATTGGAAACTGTGAATCACATTAAGAACATAGAAGACATTATCTAAGGTAGGTGACCTACATTGCCAATGTTCCAAACGAGCCTTTGATTGGCATGAAAATAGACATACTAATAATGTAGAGCTTTAATCATGAAAATATATACCATTTTTTTAGGGTAGTACCCTTAGGACAAGCATCTAACACTATCAAGAATGAGGATGGAGAGATAGGAATAATTTCCGAGGAACATACCCTTCAAAACCGTAAGGTAGAGAAACATATATATCGATTATACACTTTACTTTGTGGATAATGCAGACAAGATCTCTATGAAGTATATGTGTTTGTAGGAAAGGGTGGGATCGAACAGTGCCCTTACATGTATTTCTCACTTGATATAATTTTAGGTGTACTTTACATTATAAACACATTTGGCAAAATAATTGGCGAGAGACTTTCTGATATACCAATAAGAGAGTAAACATCTTTGAATCTGGATCAAGCCCGTATATAAATTACTCATATTGAGGGTACCTACTCGTGTCCCAATCGTGATATTGTGATTTGGAAGATCAAGACGCCTGACTACACTTATTGCGGTAGGGGAAACTTGTGTTTCCTATTCCTTTCCTTTTTGCGATTCGCATGTGTCTTATTATGTAACCATGACAAATTGATGTGGAGGGGGTTGCTGTTTTTTCTGTGAGGCCGGGGCCGGCTCTAGTTGTGGCTGGGACCAAGAGGTGTCCTATACAGGTGGACTTCATGCAATAGGTTCCAAGCATTGTCCCTAATGGGGATAAAATCAAAAATCAAAAAAAGGGTCCCCTAGGACCATGTGGTCATACAAACATTATTGATATTAGCAGTTTATAAAGCTGGTCTAGATATGCTAACATGTGGTGCAGAGTTGTGTTTGCAGGTCTATGTTTAGACTTGGACAATCAGAATAAGAATGACGCTGTTTCCGTTAATCATAATCAAATGCAGAAACCCTTGTCGATTAGTGTTTTAATAACTAATTTTTAACATGTGACCTAAAGAATGGATATGTATGTATATTTTTCTCCACTTTCGCTTTTTGCTAATTGTCTCTGGACAATGTGAGTGTGCACAATAATAATGTCAATGCATTCAATCGTGGAATATTAATACCCAAAGAAAGGGAGAAAATAATGTGTTGATACATGCTGCAACTTTTATGTGAACAGGATGTTTTTAAATTGGGTATTGTCGTTGGTATATGTTATGTTTATCTTTTATGTTTTTGTATAATGTTTCACGAGTGTATTCATGTTAATTTGAAGTATTCACTGGGGTTTTTTGTATGTTTTATTCTCTGATTTACAGCCCTGAAGAAGTTCCGCCTGACGGAACGAAACGCGTTGGCTGGCATTCCAATTGGATTATTAAAGGAATCTTGAACTTTTTTGCATTTACGGATACAGCGTCCTTTAATTTGAAACATTCACTGCTTCTAGACTTTACTAACCACATATGGTGGAGATTGAAAATTTGTTGGCGGTGCTTTTCATAGTTTGGCAAAATATTGGTTTTCCCAAGGATTTGGGATATACTCTCAGGGCAGGGAGTATTTGAAAATTGCACGCTATTTGAAAGATTGAATGTATATGAATATTGGTGATTTTTGAGTTGGTGCTGTGTAGCTGTGAAAGTGGTCCACTGCCCATATTTCTTTTTTTAGAAAAAAAAGGGCTTACAGTACTCCTTGTCTCTACTGATGACAACACACACTGCAGCAGCCGGCGATGCTCTGCCAGTTTTCAATCTGTACTGCATTACTCAGGATACTTTTTGAGGATGCCCCTCTGCGATGACCTCTAATTTCTTCTTGGAGAAACTGGGAGTCCTCTTCTGTCTATATTCAGCCATTTGGAGAGTTTAAAGAACAATTGTACAAGCAGGATGGCAGAGGAGTGAAGTGGTCCTTGGATGGCTCAGGAATGTGTATATTAAGATGTTTAGATCTACTCCAAAATGTACTTTTTGTCATTGTCAGAACACTATATGTGAGATAAATCGATGTAAGTGCAAATTATATGTGTAGGTTAATGATGCATGTATTAATTAGATGCAAAAAGATGAAAATTAAGTCATATATCTATGGATACATAGTACATGTAGAATTGTGTACTTGGTAATGGCATCACAGTGATACAACAGTGGTGTTTTAGAATGACATATGTGGATGGAACCATAGTGCACCACATATCATTGATTCAACATTGTTCAAGAGGTGGGAAGCAACAACCAAACTAATAGCTACGGTGACATGTGAAATCACCAGTCTGTCACACTCCTTCAGACCAACCTCCATTGTGTGCCACATCCCAGAAATCAAAAATGGGGTAAATGCTCAGAAGTACGGTTTAATTAAATGTCTTTCCCTTTGGTGATGTTGTACAATAGATAGCAAGCTACAGTAATCTTGCGCTTAATTCTGGGAAGATGCACACGGTGCCCCCTATGACCCTCTAGAAAGATCCAGGGTACAGAAAGTGGAGTGCAGCCCGGTATTTTAACATGTACAAGGATGGCCAGTCACCAACTATATCAATGATTACTTAAGGTGAGAAGTAGTATCTAGAAATTATTGTTTCCCGGGACATCCCAAACATTCTGATTCTCTGCCTGCAGACAGGGGCGTAGAGTGTATTGCCAGCGCCCGGGGCAAAATTTAAAAGAAAGTATTGCGCCCCCTAGCCCAGGGACCGTTAACTCAGGAAGTACTAACAGTCAACAGGTTAAGGGGTGCACTACTTTTGTTTAACATTGTGCACCCCTAAAAGTGTTGTGCCTGTGGAAACCGCCCTTGTGGACCCACCCATGCTACAGCACTGTCTGCAGATATTCTCTCTCCTTCTCAATAAGGTTTTCCTCAAACTGAATGATAAGGATTCAAAGACATTGACTGAGATGGTTAAAAAGTGATTGATCTGTGGCTTGATTTCTAATGTTGGCAGGATGTGTGTGATTAATTGAAATAGTGAGTTTAACTTGGTAATGTGTATGGTGGAGTCTTGAATGCTGATCCCACATTCCATTGCAATAGCAGGTGAGTTAAATGTGAAAGAATGAATGTTCCTATGTGTAATGTAAAATTTCAAAATACATTTACTAATATTTGTCAGTGTTTATTCAAAATATAGAAAACATTGAGAATTAATTCTAAAAGTATTATTTTTTAAATACAAAAAATGCTTTACACTTTTTGTCCTATTTTTCATGTATGCTGTTAGTGTTTTTCCTTGCCTTCATTGATTTCTCTGTGATTCCCTTGAAGTACCAGTGATTGGTCATGTAGGCAGTAGCGGCTGCTACCAGACAGGGGTGGTGGGGTGGTGAGGGGAAAGGAATTAAATCAAAAGGACTTACCTGAGCTGAGTCCTCTCTTGTCTATATTCAGCCATTTGGAGAGTTTAAAGAACAATTCTACAAGCAGGATGGCAGAGGAGTGAAGTGGTCCTTGGATGGCTCAGGAATGTGTATATTAAGATGTTTAGATGTACTCCAAAATGTGTTTTTTGTCATTGTCTGCACACTATATGTGAAATAAATCGATGTAAGTACAAATTATATGTGTAGGTTAAAGACATTGACTGAGATGGTTAAAAAGTGATTGATCTGTGGCTTGCTTTCTAATGTTGGCAGGGTGTGTGTGATTAATTGAAATAGTGAGTTTCATTTGGTAATGTGTATGGTGGAGTCTTGAATGCTGATCCCACATTCCATTGCGATAGCAGGTGAGTTCAATGTGAAAGAATGAATGTTCCTATGTGTAATGTACAAATTCAAAATACATTTACTAATATTTGTCAGTGTTCATTCAAAATATAGAAAACATTGAGAATGAATTCTAAAAATATTATTTTTTAAATACAAAGAATGCTTTTCTCTTTTTGTCCTATTTTTCATGTATGCTGTTAGTGTTTTTCCTTGCTTCCATTGATTTCTCTGTGATTCCCTTGAAGTACCAGTAATTGGTCATGTAGGCAGTAGCGGCTGCTACCAGACGGGAGTGGTGAGGGGGAAGGAATTAAATCAAAAGGACTTACTTGACCTGAAACAGTCAGCTGCCGCCTGTCCACCGTCCTTTTCCTCTTCCTCTTCCTTCTTCCCATCTACAGGAAGCATCCAGGCACACAGGCTCCCCTGAGCCAATCACAGTGCTGCAATTCAGTGTTGTGATTGGTCTAAGCGCCGTGGTTCGGCGCTCAGATGTGAACAGAGAGCCTGTGCATATTCCTCACTAGGCTGTGTAATGCAGCCTGGTGGGGGAACATGCAAAGTGCACAAGAGGGCCGGCCAAATAATTCAAGCACACTTAGGGAGTGCACACCACTTCTCCCCCTGCTCTGGCCAGCCCTGCCCTGCCCTGCCACTGACTGCAATAGGAATAATAAAATTATAAAAATGATAGGTTATTATCATTTTATTTTTCCTTTTGAGCAGTGGGAATGCTCCTCCTCCTTAGTGGAGGAGCCACCACTGCCTCCCGTCTGCCTCCTTGTTTTACCATTTACTACCCCCATTGTTTATTAGGCATTACCCATTTTCCAACCATCCACACTTGCTCCTCAGATTCCCATTAGAAAAGCACACTTGTGGCAGAGGATTCCACACATAAGAGAGGAGCAAGTGAATATCTTTAACCACATGCTTGTGAATAGCATTTGTGAGTACATAAAGTAGTACTACTGGAGTACAACTCAATAATGCTTCAATGAACAGACCCATTGTTTGTAGGTAGGAACAAGTAATTTCTTACGTTCATGCTTTTAAATAACAATTCTAAATTACCTTTCATGTTGTGGCTTTACTAGAACACAGTTTGTATTCTTTCTTGTCAGATTTTGCAGCATATCATGTAGAGAGTAAAAAAGACATTTGTTAAGATTATAAACAAGCTGGCATTTTGATAGAGTAGGTCTGGATTTTGTCGTTGTTGATGCGTAATGTAGTTCATCACCTTTGAAAGGAACATGTGAGATAAGAAATGAAACCTGTCAGGATTCAGCCAGGCGAGACAAAGATAAAAGTCAGTATCATAACCTCAAGCAGGGCATGCCAGATGCTGAGTCGACGAGCAAGGTTTGACTCACAGGAAATCCAGCTGCCGTCGTGTGCTGGCATTTCCAAGTAAGTACCAAGGCGGCCTAGTCTCGATTCCACCTCAAGCCTCTTTTTTCCACCACCCTACATTCTCTGCATCTTTATCTGATGGCAGGTTCTTTTCCATCACTGCATTCTCATTTTGTCACCGGTTTCCTATCTTTTTAATCTTCCTTCCTTTTCTCCATTTTTCTCTCTTTCTCTTGCTCAAAGTTTGCCAATGAAAATTAAGTACTGGATGTCAAGCAGCATTTGATTGATCTTTGCAAAATTATTGATCCTCACACATACAAGAAGAACTCAGTCATAACTGTGTGGTCTGTTGTGGAAGGAGGTAGAATTACCGTCTCCTAATCCTAGCCCTAAGAACAGGTGCTTCCATCTCAGTCAAGGCGCATGTTATCTCACCAACAACTTCTGTGAGAACTAAAGTAAGAGTGAAATCTAGAGATTGTTTAGTCATTCATGTTTTACTCATTTTTGCTTCAATTTTTTTTAAGTTTGAAAAGCTTTATTGAATAGATGAATACAATGTAAAACATCAGTACAATGGCAAAGAAAAATACAACAAGAAAATATGAGAAAAAATGATTGGAAACAATGCAAATGGAGATATGAACCCCAGAAAGGGGTAAAAAATATACCAATGAGAAATGCTTTTATAACTTTTCAATTTTGGGGGAAAAAGAAAAAGGGAGAGGGAAGGGGATGAGTAAAAGGGAAAGAGAAGGGAAGGAAGTGCAAAAGGGAAAACATCATCACATAGCAAAATCAGGCGAGAACAAGGGGAAAAAAAAGTAATATAAGGTGATCATGGGGAATGTCTAGACAAAAACTCTGTTAAAGGGGACCATAATAAATCACGTTTTATCAATAGAGGGATTGACGAAGCACATGCATGATCTAATCTATGATGGTGGCAGAGTAGATTCCACCAAGCATTATAAACAACATTCGTAGTATCTTTCCAAATGGCAGTAATAATTTGAAGAGAAATAGCAATAGAAAGGACGATGAATTTACGTGTATGATGCGGAACATCCCAGATTGGAGCTAATCCACCCAAGAAAACAATAGCAATATCAAAAGGAACAACAGTGGACAAAACTTTGTTAAGTGTGGACCAAACATTGGACCACAGTAATTTAACTCTAGGGCAGAAAAACATGTGCAACAAGTCACTAGTAGAACAAGAACAAGACCAGCACTTTTTGGAGTCAATTAATTTGAATTTAAACAGGTCATTGGGGGTGTAGTAGAGTCCGTTATAAAAAAAGTAAAAGGTCTGTGTGGTGCTAGCAGAACGAGAAACAGAGTGAATTTTAGACCAAATCGAGTCCCAAGTGAGCAAGGAATAGGTGTGACCAAGGTCTGACTCCCACATAAGTTCAAGCTTGGTTTTGGGCCTGTCAGTGGGAAAGGGAGATAGTAACTTATAAATATCCGAGGCTTTGAAAGGGATATGGAAGTTTGGTGGGAGGTAAAAAGAGGGGGAGAAGGGGAGGAAGGGACATCCTGCAAAATAATAGAGGATAATGTAGGGAGAAGTGTGTGAAAGTGCGAGAAATATTTAGTGGAAATACCAAAGTAGTCCCGGAGTTCCTAAAAGGTTAGTAAAGAGCCATTAGAAAGAAGTTGCCTATAAGTAAAAATTCCTTTATCGATCCATTCCTTCCAGAAAAGTGCCCGATTGCGAAGTTTGAGAGATTTGTTGTACCAGAGTGGAGTGTCGAAATGAAGATCAGAGGACGAAGAGAAGTAGCGAAAAAGAGCAAGTGTTAGGGCTTTAGAGTGTTTAAAGATAGGAGAGACAAACTTTTGAGGCGGCTGGGTGAGTTGGTAGAAGTAAGGAAAGAGAAGGGGAGAAGTTGAGCTAATTCCAAAGAGCTCCAAGCCGTTGTAGGTGGGGAGGATGAATCCAGATGAAAGGGCCAAATCTGTTTGAGGTAAAAGGCAGAGTGAAAGCGTGAAATATTGGGGAAGTTAACACTGCCAAGATGTTTAGGTTGTTGGAGGCGAAGCAGAGAGACCCTAGCTTTACGCTTGTTCCATAGGAATTTAGTGAAGAGACCATTGATGGATTTGAAAAAGAAATGGGGGAGAGAGATAGGAAGCATAGAAAGGCAAAAGTTGACTATAGGAAGGAGCATCATTTTGATAGTTGAAAGACGACCCCACCAGGAAAGGAAAAGGGGAGACCAACGTTCTATAAGAGAGGAGAGTTTTTTAAGGATGTCAGAATGGTTGATTTTAATAGTTTCTCTAATGGTGTTAGCGTATAAAACACCAAGACATTTAATATGACCAGGATTCCACTCGAAACCGGAGCCCTGAAACATATGGGGGAGACAATACTTGTTGAGAGGAAGGACCTCCGACTTGTCGATATTCAACTTATAAAAGGAGACAGAAGAATAATTCCGTAATAAGGAAAAAAAAGCAGGGAGGGCAACTGCAGGGTTTGAAATTTAAAGCAAACTGTCGTCTGCATAAGCAGTGAATTTAATTTCTACATCCTTATGAATAAAACCAGAATAGGAAGGAGATTGTCGAATTTTCTCAAGAAAAGGCTCCAATGCCAAAATAAAAAGGAGAGGGGATAGCGGACAACCTTGTCTGGTGCCTCTGTGAAGGGGAAAGTAAACAGATTGAGAACCATTTACCCAGATAGAAGTAGTGGGACCAGAATAAAGTAATTTAATATATTTGAGGATAGTGGGGCTAAAACCATGCCAACGGAGTGCACCAAACATAAAATCCCAATTAACACGGTTGAATACTTTCTCAGCATCTAGAGTAATAGCCGCTATTGGAGTATCCATTTTGGCAGAAAGGTGAATAATATTGAGAAGGGTCCTCGAATTATCAGTAATAGAGCTGCCTTTGACAAATCCGGATTGATAAATATTGACTAAATCGGGAATAATCGAGTTGATACGTAGAGCTAAGAGTTTGGCGTAAATTTTACAATCGGTGTTGATAAGGGAAATGGGTCTATAATTTTTGCACAGGGAGGGATCTTTATCTTTTTTGGGAAGAAGGACAAGCATTGCCTGTGTGAAGGAGCCTTTGGATTCACCGGTAGTAAGAAAATGATTAATTATTTGGAGCAAATAAGGAACCAAAACTGTTTTGAAGTGGAGAAAGAATCGTACTGTAAAGCCGTCTGGACCGGGCGTCTTATCTTTGGGGAGAAGAGAAAGAGCCGTAAGAATCTCTTTTTCTGAGATTGGGGCATCGAGGGAAGAGAAGTCTACAGGAGGAGCAGAAGATTTGGGGATAGAGTGAAAGAAGGAATCTATTTGTGCAGCAGAGGGATTGGACTGAGGCGTGCAGCGGGTAGAGTAGTATTGTACAAAACAATCAAGAATTTTGGCATCTGAGGATTGGAGAGAGCCCTGCGGATCCTTGATCGTAACAATTTTAGATTTTTGTTTCTTGATTTTGAGGTAATTCGCCAGAGCCCTACCAGCCTTGTTGCGACCACCATAGATTTTGGCATTGAATTGGAGAAGCTGATTAGAAGCGGAATCCCAAGAGAGTTTATTAAATTGCATTTTCGCTTTAATAAGAGAAGACAGTGAGTCGGGAGAGTTGGTGGTAAAATAAAGGTGTTCAAGCTCCTTAATGCGTTTAAGAAAAGAGGATGCCTGAGCAAGCGCCTTCTTCTTTTTACATGACACAAAATCAATAATACAACCACGAGCAGCAGCCTTGAATAAAAAACTGTCAATATCACAAACTAGTCCGTGACCAGATTGTTTAATATTAAACTTAGGCATCTATACTGTCCTCTAGAATTAAGGTATCCCTATACATTAATTTCTCCAGGGATTTCTCTCTGACTTTACATTGTCATTTAGTACCCTGTTCCCTGGAACGCGTGGGGTCTTCTCTCAATTTATTAGAAAAGAGAAAAAAAGCCAGAACCACAGTGCAAAATGAGAGAAAGGATGAATATCAGGGAAAAGATGAATGAAGCAAAAAAGCATGAAAGAAGCCAAAAAATAAAAAAAAGGAAAGGAGAGGGTAGTGAGAAGGAAGGAAAGTGGGAGCCGAACGCTACCCTAAAGGAGACAGTAGAAAGAGGGATGGCAAAAGAAACCAGAACGGTTCCAGCCATATAGAACAATTAACGAAAAAAACAATGAAGTGAGAGCGGGAGCAACAAGAAAAGACGACCGCACAAGAGGGAAAAATTTCAAAAACACGGTCCGAGGAGCATGAAAAAAGAAGAGAGACGAGAGAAGTAAGGGGAAGTAACAAATAGAACCTGGGACCGAGCACGACAATAAAAACAAATGAAGGAAACTTACCGAACAGTTATGCAAGGACAGCAGCGAACTGGGCTAAAGGAAACGAACAACAGCACAATACGAGGAAGGAGCAGACAGCCAAAACACAGGGAGACGAACCTAGAAAACAGCAAAATCAAAAAATGAAATAATATGAAGTGAAACAACAAGTCATCACATTAATAAACAATAGACGAAGTACAGAGAAGGAAACATGACAAAGTTAAGAATTGCTTTGTTCCATGGAATCTTCTCTGTGGGAATGGATGAATCTGCGGAGATCAGCCGGATCCTCGAAGCTAAAAGACCTTTCCTTGTATGTGACCTTGAAGAAACAGGGATGAATAAGTCCGTATCTTGCGTTCATGGAGCGAAGTGTGGTCCGCATATCCAGAAATTCCTTTCGACGCGTTGCAGTCTGTTTGGAGACATCCTGAGAGAAAAAAAGTTTATGGCCTGACCAAAATAATTGCTTGTGTTGATTGGCTGAATGTAAAATAGTCATAAGGTCAGAATAAAGAAGAAAATAAGCAATGATGCCTCTAGGCTTTGATGGAGAAGAGGAGTTTTTAGGGCCAAGACGGTGCGCCCTTTGAATATTGACATCCACATGTTTAGGCAACCCAACTATTGGTAGGACTTGTGTCTTCAAAAATAGGATGATGTCGGATCCTTCCGAATTCTCCGGAACACCATAAATGCGCAGGTTATTGCGCCTATTTCGATTTTCCAAGTCCTCGGTCGTTTTCTTAAGTACTTGAACCTCCTTGGCGAGGCTCTCCATCCTGACAGCAACATCCTGAGCATCGTTGATTTTTTGTTCTACTTCGGTGACCCTTTTATCAAGATTGGACCACTTATCGTCCAACCTCTGCAGGGTAGCAGTAGTATCGGCAATAAAAGGACGGATTAGACGAAGTTCCTCCATGAGGTCCTCCAGGGTGACTGGAGACGGAGATTTAGAAGGAGATGGAGGGTCCTTCTTGAGACGTTTGCCCGTAGGCGTTGGACCTTGCGTAAGGAAGAAGCTGCGTTAGAGGCTTTAGCGCTGTGCACCTGCTCCATGTTGGCGGAGTTAGGAAAACCAGCGTGAGGCAAAGGACAAGGCAGCTTAACGTGAGGTGAGGGCTGATAATTTCCAAGGGGATCTGCAAAAAGTGGAGACAGAAAAACCCCAAGAAGGAGCAATACGCAGCGGTGGCAGAGAATAGCGCAAACATGAATGAATGAATGAATGAATGAAACGGGATTTCTATAGCGCATGGCTGCCCGGGAGAGTCCCAGCGCTGAGATTGCATTAACAACTGAGGGGAGAAGCAGAAGGGTGAAAGGGTGAAGGTTATTGCGGGAAAAGGTGAGTCTTAAGTAGCTTCCGGAATTTCATGTGGTTAGGTTCGGTCCGTAGCTGGGTTGGTAGGGCGTTCCATAGAGTTGCAGCTGTCACTGAGAAGCGACGCCCTCCAGTGCGGGCTTTCTTGACTCTATGGACAGTAGCCAGGTTACCTTGAGAGGAACGTAGGGACCTACCAGGTTTGTATGGGTAGAGCATGGCCTTAAGCATCTGGGGCCCTTGGTTTTGCAAAGCTCTGTGGGTGGTACATAGGGCCTTGAATTTGACCCTTTCACGGATCGGAAGCCAATGGAGTGCCTTTAGGGCAGGTTTGGCTGATACTCTCCGGGAGGTACCTGTCAGAAGCCTTGCAGCGGCGTTTTGTGTTCTCTGGAGAACATTAATAGTAGATTCTGGGGCCGCCAGAAAAAGGGCGTTGCTATAGTCTAATCTGGATAAGATTAGACCTTGAATAAGCATTTTTTGTGACTGTGCGGGGAGTAGTGGTAGAATCTTCCTGGCTGAACGAAGTAAACCCACACAGGTACCAGCTGTTTTTTTTGCCTGCGTTTTCAGAGAAAGGTCTTGTTCCAGCCAGAAACCCAGACTTTTGAGTTCCGTCTTGGGTTGTGGAAGGGGTCCTAAGCATAATGGCCACATGGCGGTGGGAAGAGATGACATTTGATGTCCCAGCAGCATGAGCTCGGTTTTAGAGCCATTTAATTTCAGCCTTGAGTTACACATCCAGTTATGGATTCCTTCTAGGCAGTCATGGAGGTTTTTAAGTTTGTCACCTTCTAAAGAGAATGATACAACCATTTGGGTGTCATCAGCGTATGTGACGGCTTTTATCCCAAAGGGGGTGACCACATCCTCCAGGGGGGCCATGTACGTGTTAAAAAGTGTAGGGCTCAATGAAGAGCCCTGGGGAACCCCACACTGGAGGGGAAAAGGGTCAGATCGCACATTCCCTTCACAAACCTGGAAGGTTCTATCCTTAAGGAAGGAAGAAAGCCAACAAAGTGCCTTTTCCCTCACTCCTAGGTTAAGTAGTCGCTGGATCAGGATCTTATGGTCCACCGTGTCAAATGCAGCGCTTAGATCCAGGAGGATCAGAAGAACCGATCCTCCTGAATCTAAGATGCATCTGGCTTCTTCGACCACTTTCAGAAGAGCTGTCTCGGTCCCCTGACCTGGACGAAAACCTGTTTGCGAGGGGCGAAGGAGATTGTTGGATTCAAGGAAGGCCGACAATTGCTGGTTGACCACCTTCTCTGCGATCTTACTTATGCCTGGTAAGAGAGAAATTGGGCGAAGGTTGGAAAGGTCTGAGGGGTCAAGACCTGTTTTTTTCTGTAAAGCTTTAACTATTCCATGTTTCCAATTGGGGGGACCACTCCTTGGCTAAGAGAAGCGTTTATAAGGTTGGTGGCCAAGTGTGAGATGGTAGGTCCGACTTGTTTGAGGATACGAATGGGGGCTGGGTCGTTGGGTGAACCACTTTTCATGCCTGAAAGAACTTTCAGGAAGTCATCATTGGACAGCTGGTTAAAACTATCTAGAGTCGGGATAGTTGTGGAAGGTAACAAGGCAGCAGGGGGATTGATATCAGATTTAGGTGGGAGGGTTTGTAGGATGTTTGTAATTTTATTTTGAAAGAAGGTTGCTACTTGATTGCATCTAGCGACTGTAGGTTGTTGAGTAGAGGGGGGTTGGGGATTTTAAGTAGCTCTTTGACTATTTTATAAGTCTCCCGAGACGAGTTAGATGCAGCTTTAATTTTTTCTTCAAAGAAGGAGGCTTGGGCTGATTTTCGGGCTGATTTATAGGTCCTCATTACTTTTTTGTATTCTTCTTTGATGAGGGGGTCCCATTCTTTCCTCCATTTCCTCTCTTGGATTTTACAAATTTTTCTTAGGTTTCTTAGTTCTTGGGAATACCATGGGGATTTGAAGGTCTTACTTTTTTTCTTTAGATTTTTCTTGGGAGCGACTACATCCAGAGTGGAGGTGAGCCATCTAGTGAAGTTTTCATCTGCTTTTACGGGATCAGGGTCAATGGGAGGGGCAGAGAGTGTTAATTCCTGGGTCCAGTGGTCGAATGAGAGTTTGGACCAGATCCTATCCTGTTCTCTGGAAATCGGGATTTGGGGAGTGTTAAAAGTGGTTTGCCAAGTGAGTGAAGTAATGGAGGTCCCCGGAGAGACCAAAAGCAGACAGTTCACCAAGTAGGCCAAGCACTGAGGTAAAGATGAGAGGCAGGAAACAGACGACAAAAAAGAATGCAAGAAAGCCTCAAAGTGCCTCAAAAAAATGTCAAATGCCACTTAGTTCCAATATAATAGGATATAACACGGTCATGAGGCCATATTCTGCATACAGAAGTAGTAGAAGGTTGTTTTAAAAAAACGAAGAAAAAAGAAAAAACAAAATAGCGGCCGTATCCAAGGTAGCAACATTTATGCAAAATTCGACCCCAAAAATTGCATGGTCGCGTTCAGAAACATACCCATGTGCTGGGGGGGCAGTTCCGACATTGAAATCAGCCGTTTCCGCCCAGAAACGCCGTCTGAAAGTGGATCCTCCGTAATTGAAGCGCCGCCGAAATCGCGGAGCTCAGGGGGGAGCGGCTATCTTGTCCGCCGCGTCGCGCCCCTCTCCTATTTTTGCTTCAATTTCAATCACAAGTACTAATATTAAATAAGTTGAACAACATACCCAACGTGAATCACTTCAAAAACAATAGGAAATTCAACTAGGTACAATATCAGCAGACGACATTCATTCCAGTCAGCATGTACCCTGAACAGTTAAGGGTGCCCATATTTAAAAAGAGCTACAAGGTAAAACAAACAGTTGTAAAGTGGCACACAAATGCACACCAGATAATGTAATAGCTTAATAGTTGTTCAAGCTGTCATTTGAGAATGATACCACTGCCATAATAAAACTTGAGGGTACCCCCTGCAAGGCACATGGAGGGGCATCCTCCAGACTTTCCGGCCCGAGTACTTTGCTGAGGGGGACCCCTGGAGCTAGGGGGCTCATGCTCCCCAGGGGCAGCGGGGGACTGTGTTACGCCACTGGATGATACGTTGCTTTGGTAACACCTATATTCTGCAGCTGGCTGGCTGTCAGTCCCCATAGCTACCTCGATGACAGAAGTCAATCATCTAAGAGATTGTTCATTGGTCTGTGCCAAGAATGCCATCTGAACAGTAATAATAAGATGCATAGACACCGTCCGCAGCAGATGGAATGGCTTGACCCACTAAGACATGGAATCTATGAGTGCCCACAGTGTTGTTCATGAGTATGAATAATATTTGGGCATACAATGTTGGAATAGGCTGTGGTTGTCTAGAGCCTTTTTGGGGGGGTAGGAGGTACTTGGAACCATGTCTCTCTCTATTCTATTGTATTGTATTTGCATTTATATAGCACATACTATCCCTGGCGAGGTGCTACATGGGGGGTAGCACTTTACTCTGGAACTCAACATTAGTGGTTAGTCCAGTGCTATTGGTGATTGTAGGTTATTGGGATTAGTTTTATGCTCTCAGGTTCATCCAGTTTTTTTGTGGTAGATTAAATTAAGATGAGTTAGGTGTGATCATTGGTGGGGGATATATGAGTGTATGCCGATTGTTGGTGGGGTGAATAGATATGTAAGGGAGATTAGCTATTATTAGGTTGCAGAAATATGGTTTCAAAGGTTGAGAGGTTGGGATCTATGAAATGAGGATGGACAGTTTGCAGGAATATAATAATATTGAGTATGACATAAAGGCGAGTGAGTTAGAGTGTGCTGTGCTCAGGAAGAAGAAGGATGTTGCACAAGGAGGGTAAGCAGAGGGTCTGTAGAAAGAAAGCAGAGAGAACAATCTGTAGTTTTAATTCAAGTTCAATGTTCATGCAGGGTTTTGAGAACATAGTGGTAGGTGGCTTTTTGAGATTGCATGGCATGCAATCTGAGGATATAAAATTGTAGAAACAAACAACATTATTTGCATGCGGCAAAAGTCAGAATTTGAAGAGTAGCTCTCAGAGAGTGCGTATAAGAATGTATTTTTTCTATTAAATATCCAACTGCACCCTCTCTCTTGAATAAAGTAGCCTCTGGAAGGAGACTCAAACTTTAATTTCCCATCCTATCATTCCTGTCTCGAAAAAAAGAGAATGCACTACAGCTTCCAAAAAGAAAATGACAGGAAAATCCTTCTGCATGGATAAAATGTGTGCTTTCCATACATTCTCACATTTTAAGCCATATTATAAAAATGTATGTAATTAGACTAAAGTGCTAGGAGCTTGGGTCACTTCTTCACCTCTTTCAAAGGAGTTTTGGAATACAGGTGAAAGGGTTCACCATCTTGTCACAATAGCAACATAGAGCAAGATGTACTTAGCATTTTATCACTGCAAGTAGATATTGATACAGAAGGGGTGTATTCTAATATTGCAAATCAGTTCTACATCAATGTTTTCTGACTGAAATCTGGACAAAAATATTGAAAAATGATCGACTCCTGATTTGGGGTTCTAATTCATTTAAAAAAGGGAAGGGGTCTCCTTGACACTCCAAGTTTTGGCGGGTAAGTAGGCCGCAGTCTAGGGGACCGTTGCCAATTCTCAAACAAATTTAGAAGAGTAGAACACTTTTTTTTATTGCAGTCTTGTTTTCTTTAAAGAAAATGGGCTGCATTAAAAATATATTTATTGAGAATCAATCACAGACAAGGTGGTCTGCTGACCCCAGCAGGCCAACATCCCTGTGAGGCCTCCAATTGGTGTAAGTCAGAAACTGTGATCTATCTCGCAAACTTTAATGAGGTAGGTCGGATTGCAAACCACTCCAAATCCTTTTATTTTATGAAACCAATCTACATAGGTCAGCTTACCCAAAAAACTCTGGTCACAACATGACTGTTTGCAAATTGCGAACAGTATTTGCAACCAAAAAGTACATACTTGTGGCCCATAGTTACCAGTGGATGTGATTAGGAGAGTGGCAAAAGGAAAATGCCAAATGCATAAAAGAATTTATGGGTGTCAAGTCCTTATTGCAGGACCAATACTTACAGTTGGATCATCAAATCGGCAGATGACAAATTTGAGGTTACAAGGCTTAATCGTCCAGGGCTACAGCATGTATAACAGGCTCTAATATAACTAGGGGCTACTCTTTAACGCAGAGTTCTGGCAAAGTTCTGCCAATTACTGCATGGCTGAATTTTTCTTCTGTGAGGCTCCAAAATAAGCGAGCTGGCTACCGAGATTTGGCGTCACCTAGCTCGATTTTCGAACACTGGCGTTCGGCGGCATTCAAATGCAGTCGCAGTCAGGCGGTTGCCATTCGATTAGACTTCCTGCTGCTTGAGTAGATTTTCTACTCGCGCAGCAATAATATCAATTTGAATGGCCATGCGCTCCTGAACAACCCATGGTGCTGTTGGTGCTGATTTTCAGAACTGCTGGGGATACCACTGCTAAATTACAGCACAAGCTGCATTTTTTGCACCAATTAGCGGAATTCCACAGAATCTCCCTGAGTGTTTCTGTAACTCCACGAGTTCCGCCCACTCCTACATATAACTGGACCTTGCAAAATTAAAACATGATCTCTGAAAGACATGGCGCTTGTCGAAAAAGAGCTCTGAAGATTAAAGTTTACAGAAAGATTCAAGAGCAACAAACCTAATGGTTCAAGGGAGCAGCAAAGTTGCTACAAAATGACAACAGTCCTAGGACTGTTAATGTAACAGAAACCGAAAGCCGAAGAAAAACTCTGATGATCTGAGCAGAGGTTAACAAGGCCATTATGCATTGGTGCACAGGGCCAGAACCCCCTGTTTGTCAGCATAATCATGTGGTCCTCCAATCTGCAGGACCTAATCTAAGAAGCACCTCAGTACCACACAACTCAGTGCACACAAAAGGAATGGCAACTGCGTAAGAGGTCATTGCAAAAGTGCAAGGATGATGTGTTTCAACCAAACATCCTGGGGACAAAAATACATATTGTTCAAGCATAAAACACAGTGCATCTCTTCTAGGGCTTTGGCCTGACAAGTGAAGCTATGTACAGAGCTGTTTAAGGTGCAGACTGAACCGTGAGAGCTCTTTGTGGCACCACAAAGGTTGAGGACTGATGCACAGTGGAATGAGGCAGAATACAATTTGATGCCAGGCGATGGCCAGAATTAATCCTGGCAACATACCCTTTCTAAAATGTAACATCAAGGTTTATTGGTAAAACGTTCTGAATTAATATTAGGAAGTTAAAATAGCAGTGCTAACAAGCACTGGCAAAGTTTCAATGTGTTAGAGGGTGCAAACAGCATTTTCGCATGCCTGTGCTAGCATGCTTTAGCACATGAAAGTCAGATCTAGTGGCTTTGGCTATGATGATTCAAGCGAAGCATTTAAAATGGCGACCTGCATGGGGAGGGTCAAATACCACAAAGAAATGAAGATAGCTAGGGCTGAGGGTTGAGCACTGATGTAATTGTGTGACAGACTATTTGAGCGATGGACTGATCTTTATGTATGCCAAGTGTATGTCTGACAGTTCATGTTAGCCACATGCTTTCTATAAGGGTCTTTATGACTTTTGTTCTTGCTCTGGTTCAGATAAACTCAATTGGGGCTTGCACAATTTATAATGCACCTCGGTGCTGTTTTGTAAGGCATAGCATGCACTTTACAAATAAAATCAAGCATTGCAATGGTCTCGGCATCATTAAAGGTAGAGCTATTGGCATTGCTCATGACATTTCTTTTTTTTTCTTTAAATCATAAATAAATGGCATTGTCATTTACATTGTCAATACACAGCACTCTGCACTCAACAGCACACACCACTCTGCACTCAACAGCACACACCACTCTGCACCTGCACTCCCTACTCTGCCCTCACTACTCTGCACTCTGCCCTCACTACTCTGCACTCTGCCCTCACTACTCGGCACTCTGCCCTCACTACTCTGCCCTCACTACTCTGCCCTCACTACTCTGCCCTCACTACTCTGCCCTCACTACTCTGCACTCTGCCCTCACTATTCTGCACTCTGCCCTCACTACTCTGCACTCTGCCCTCACTACTCTGCCCTCACTACTCTGCCCTCACTACTCTGCCCTCACTACTCTGCACTCTGCCCTCACTACTCTGCACTCACTACTCTGCACTCACTACTCTGCACTCACTACTCTGCACTCTGCCCTCACTACTCTGCCCTCACTACTCTTCCCTCACTACTCTGCCCTCACAACTCTGCCCTCACTACTCTGCACTCACTACTCTGCACTCTGCCCTCACTACTCTGCACTCTGCCCTCACTACTCTGCCCTCACTACTCTGCCCTCACTACTCTGCACTCACTACTCTGCACTCACTACTCTGCACTCACTACTCTGCACTCACTACTCTGCACTCACTACTCTGCACTCTGCCCTCACTACTCTGCCCTCACTACTCTGCCCTCACTACTCTGCACTCACTACTCTGCACTCACTACTCTGCACTCACTACTCTGCCCTCACTACTCTGCCCTCACTACTCTGCACTCAGCCCTCACTACACTGCCCTCACTACTCTGCCCTCACTACTCTGCACTCACTACTCTGCACTCACTACTCTGCACTCACTACTCTGCCCTCACTACTCTGCCCTCACTACTCTGCCCTCACTACTCTGCCCTCACTACTCTGCCCTCACTACTCTGCCCTCCCTACTCTGCACTCACTACTCTGCACTCACTACTCTGCACTCACTACTCTGCCCTCACTACTCTGCCCTCACTACTCTGCCCTCACTACTCTGCCCTCACTACTCTGCCCTCACTACTCTGCACTCTGCCCTCACTACTCTGCACTCTGCCCTCACTACTCTGCCCTCACTACTCTGCCCTCACTACTCTGCCCTCACTACTCTGCCCTCACTACTCTGCCCTCACTACTCTGCACTCACTACTCTGCCCTCACTACTCTGCCCTCACTACTCTGCACTCCCTACTCTGCACTCACTACTCTGCACTCACTACTCTGCACTCACTACTCTGCCCTCACTACTCTGCCCTCACTATTCTGCCCTCACTACTCTGCCCTCACTACTCTGCCCTCACTACTCGGCCCTCACTACTCTGCCCTCACTACTCTGCACTCTGCCCTCACTACTCTGCACTCTGCCCTCACTACTCTGCCCTCACTATTCTGCCCTCACTACTCTGCCCTCACTACTCTGCCCTCACTACTCTGCACTCACTACTCTGCACTCACTACTCTGCACTCACTACTCTGCACTCTGCCCTCACTACTCTGCCCTCACTACTCACTACTCTGCCCTCACTACTCTGCCCTCACTACTCTGCCCTCACTACTCTACCCTCACTACTCTGCACTCTGCCCTCACTACTCTGCACTCTGCCCTCACTACTCTGCACTCACTACTCTGCCCTCACTACTCTGCCCTCACTACTCTGCCCTCACTACTCTGCCCTCACTACTCTGCACTCTGCCCTCACTACTCTGCACTCTGCCCTCACTACTCTGCCCTCACTACTCTGCCCTCACTACTCTGCCCTCACTACTCTGCCCTCACTACTCTGCCCTCACTACTCTGCACTCTGCCCTCGCTACTCTGCACTCTGCCCTCACTACTCTGCCCTCACTACCCTGCCCTCACTACTCTGCACTCACTACTCTGCACTCACTACTCTGCACTCTGCCCTCACTACTCTGCCCTCACTACTCTGCCCTCACTACTCTGCCCTCACTACTCTGCCCTCACTACTCTGCCCTCACTACTCTGCCCTCACTACACTGCACTCACTACTCTGCACTCACTACTCTGCACTCACTACTCTGCACTCACTACTCTGCCCTCACTACTCTGCCCTCACTACTCTGCCCTCACTACTCTGCCCTCACTACTCTGCACTCTGCCCTCACTACTCTGCCCTCACTACTATGCCCTCACTACTCTGCCCTCACTACTCTGCCCTCACTACTCTGCCCTCACTACTCTGCACTCTGCCCTCACTACTCTGCCCTCACTACTCTGCCCTCACTACTCTGCCCTCACTACTCTGCCCTCACTACTCTGCACTCCCTACTCTGCACTCACTACTCTGCACTCACTACTCTGCACTCATTACTCTGCACTCACTAGTCTGCCCTCACTACTCTGCCCTCACTACTCTGCCCTCACTACTCTGCCCTCACTACTCTGCACTCTGCCCTCACTACTCTGCCCTCACTACTATGCCCTCACTACTCTGCCCTCACTACTCTGCCCTCACTACTCTGCACTCTGCCCTCACTACTCTGCCCTCACTACTCTGCACTCTGCCCTCACTACTCTGCCCTCACTACTCTGCCCTCACTACTCTGCTCTCACTACTCTGCCCTCACTACTCTGCACTCCCTACTCTGCACTCACTACTCTGCACTCACTACTCTGCACTCACTACTCTGCCCTCACTACTCTGCCCTCACTACTCTGCCCTCACTACTCTGCCCTCCCTACTCTGCACTCACTACTCTGGACTCACTACTCTGCACTCACTACTCTGCCCTCACTACTCTGCCCTCACTACTCTGCCCTCACTACTCTGCTCTCACTACTCTGCCCTCACTACTCTGCACTCCCTACTCTGCACTCACTACTCTGCACTCACTACTCTGCACTCACTACTCTGCCCTCACTACTCTGCCCTCACTACTCTGCCCTCACTACTCTGCCCTCCCTACTCTGCACTCACTACTCTGGACTCACTACTCTGCACTCACTACTCTGCCCTCACTACTCTGCCCTCACTACTCTGCCCTCACTACTCTGCACTCTGCCCTCACTACTCTGCACTCTGCCCTCACTACTCTGCCCTCACTACTATGCCCTCACTACTCTGCCCTCACTACTCTGCCCTCACTACTCTGCCCTCACTACTCTGCACTCTGCCCTCACTACTCTGCACTCTGCCCTCACTACTCTGCCCTCACTACTCTGCCCTCACTACTCTGCACTCCCTACTCTGCACACACTACTCTGCACTCACTACTCTGCACTCACTACTCTGCACTCACTACTCTGCCCTCACTACTCTGCCCTCACTATTCTGCCCTCACTACTCTGCCCTCACTACTCTGCCCTCACTACTCTGCCCTCACTACTCTGCACTCTGCCCTCACTACTCTGCCCTCACTATTCTGCCCTCACTACTCTGCCCTCACTACTCTGCACTCACTACTCTGCACTCACTACTCTGCACTCTCTGCACTCACTACTCTGCACTCACTACTCTGCACTCTGCCCTCACTACTCTGCCCTCACTACTCACTACTCTGCCCTCACTACTCTGCCCTCACTACTCTGCCCTCACTACTCTGCCCTCACTACTCTGCACTCTGCCCTCACTACTCTGCACTCTGCCCTCACTACTCTGCACTCACTACTCTGCCCTCACTACTCTGCCCTCACTACTCTGCCCTCACTACTCTGCCCTCACTACTCTGCACTCTGCCCTCACTACTCTGCCCTCACTACTCTGCCCTCACTACTCTGCCCTCACTACTCTGCACTCTGCCCTCACTACTCTGCACTCTGCCCTCACTACTCTGCCCTCACTACTCTGCCCTCACTACTCTGCACTCACTACTCTGCACTCACTACTCTGCACTCACTACTCTGCACTCACTACTCTGCACTCACTACTCTGCACTCTGCCCTCACTACTCTGCCCTCACTACTCTGCCCTCACTACTCTGCCCTCACTACTCTGACCTCACTACTCTGCCCTCACTACTCTGCCCTCACTACTCTGCACTCTTCCCTCACTACTCTGCCCTCACTACTCTGCACTCACTACTCTGCACTCACTACTCTGCACTCACTACTCTGCCCTCACTACTCTGCCCTCACTACTCTGCCCTCACTACTCTACACTCTGCCCTCACTACTCTGCACTCTGCCCTCACTACTCTGCCCTCACTACTCTGCCCTCACTACTCTGCACTCTGTCCTCACTACTCTGCACTCTGCCCTCACTACTCTGCCCTCACTACTCTGCCCTCACTACTCTGCCCTCACTACTCTGCCCTCACTACTCTGCCCTCACTACTCTGCCCTCACTACTCTGCACTCCCTACTCTGCACTCACTACTCTGCACTCATTACTCTGCACTCACTAGTCTGCCCTCACTACTCTGCCCTCACTACTCTGCCCTCACTACTCTGCCCTCACTACTCTGCCCTCACTACTCTGCACTCTGCCCTCACTACTCTGCACTCTGCCCTCACTACTCTGCCCTCACTACTCTGCCCTCACTACTCTGCACTCTGCCCTCACTACTCTGCACTCTGCCCTCACTACTCTGCCCTCACTACTCTGCACTCTGCCCTCACTACTCACTACTCTGCCCTCACTACTCTGCCCTCACTACTCTGCCCTCACTGCTCTGCACTCTGCCCTCACTACTCTGCACTCTGCCCTCACTACTCTGCACTCACTACTCTGCCCTCACTACTCTGCCCTCACTACTCTGCCCTCACTACTCTGCCTTCACTACTCTGCACTCTGCCCTCACTGCTCTGCACTCTGCTGTCACTACTCTGCCCTCACTACTCTGCCCTCACTACTCTGCCCTCACTACTCTGCCCTCACTACTCTGCACTCTGCCCTCACTACTCTGCACTCTGCCCTCACTACTCTGCACTCTGCCCTCACTACTCTGCCCTCACTACTCTGCCCTCTCTACTCTGCACTCACTACTCTGCACTCACTACTCTGCACTCACTACTATGCACTCACTACTCTGCACTCACTACTCTGCACTCACTACTCTGCACTCACTACTCTGCACTCACTACTCTGCACTCTGCCCTCACTACTCTGCCCTCACTACTCACTACTCTGCCCTCACTACTCTGCCCTCACTACTCTGCCCTCACTACTCTGCCCTCACTACTCTGCACTCTGCCCTCACTACTCTGCACTCTGCCCTCACTACTCTGCACTCACTACTCTGCCCTCACTACTCTGCCCTCACTACTCTGCATTCACTACTCTGCCCTCACTACTCTGCACTCTGCCCTCACTACTCTGCCCTCACTACTCTGCCCTCACTACTCTGCCCTCACTACTCTGCCCTCACTACTCTGCACTCTGCCCTCACTACTCTGCACTCTGCCCTCACTACTCTGCCCTCACTACTCTGCCCTCACTACTCTGCACTCACTACTCTGCACTCACTACTCTGCACTCACTACTCTGCACTCTGCCCTCACTACTCTGCCCTCACTACTCTGCCCTCACTACTCTGCACTCTTCCCTCACTACTCTGCCCTCACTACTCTGCACTCACTACTCTGCACTCACTACTCTGCACTCACTACTCTGCCCTCACTACTCTGCCCTCACTACTCTGCCCTCACTACTCTGCCCTCACTACTCTGCCCTCACTACTCTGCACTCTGCCCTCACTACTCTGCACTCTGCCCTCACTACTCTGCACTCTGCCCTCACTACTCTGCCCTCACTACTCTGCCCTCACTACTCTGCCCTCACTACTCTGCACTCTGTCCTCACTACTCTGCACTCTGTCCTCACTACTCTGCACTCTGCCCTCACTACTCTGCCCTCACTACTCTGCCCTCACTACTCTGCCCTCACTACTCTGCACTCACTACTCTGCACTCATTACTCTGCACTCACTAGTCTGCCCTCACTACTCTGCCCTCACTACTCTGCCCTCACTACTCTGCACTCTGCCCTCACTACTCTGCACTCTGCCCTCACTACTCTGCCCTCACTACTCTGCCCTCACTACTCTGCCCTCACTACTCTGCCCTCACTACTCTGCCCTCACTACTCTGCTCTCACTACTCTGCCCTCACTACTCTGCACTCACTACTCTGCACTCACTACTCTGCACTCTGCCCTCACTACTCACTACTCTGCCCTCACTACTCTGCCCTCACTACTCTGCCCTCACTACTCTGCACTCTGCCCTCACTACTCTGCACTCTGCCCTCACTACTCTGCCCTCACTACTCTGCCCTCACTACTCTGCCCTCACTACTCTGCCCTCACTACTCTGCTCTCACTACTCTGCCCTCACTACTCTGCACTCACTACTCTGCACTCACTACTCTGCACTCTGCCCTCACTACTCACTACTCTGCCCTCACTACTCTGCCCTCACTACTCTGCCCTCACTACTCTGCACTCTGCCCTCACTACTCTGCACTCTGCCCTCACTACTCTGCACTCACTACTCTGCCCTCACTACTCTGCCCTCACTACTCTGCCCTCACTACTCTGCCTTCACTACTCTGCACTCTGCCCTCACTACTCTGCACTCTGCTGTCACTACTCTGCCCTCACTACTCTGCCCTCACTACTCTGCCCTCACTACTCTGCCCTCACTACTCTGCCCTCAATACTCTGCACTCTGCCCTCACTACTCTGCACTCTGCCCTCACTACTCTGCACTCACTACTCTGCCCTCACTACTCTGCCCTCTCTACTCTGCACTCACTACTCTGCACTCACTACTCTGCACTCACTACTATGCACTCACTACTCTGCACTCACTACTCTGCACTCACTACTCTGCACTCTGCCCTCACTACTCTGCCCTCACTACTCTGCCCTCACTACTCTGCACTCACCACTCTGCACTCACCACTCTGCACTCACCACTCTGCACTCACCACTCTGCACTCACTACTCTGCACTCACTACTCTGCACTCTGCACTCACTACTCTGCACTCTGCACTCTGCACTCTGCACTCACTACTCTGCACTCACTACTCTGCACTCACTACTCTGCACTCACTACACACACGATAAAGGCAAGTCACCCGGGCTGTGCCCAGAGGCATTAAAGTCTTTGACAGGTGCTGGGCACACTCACTTGCCTGCGCTCGTGGTTACCTTCCACTGCAGGCTGCACACTGCACCACTGTGCCAAGAATGCCCACTGCTACCTTTTACCAGCACCCGCTGCTTATTGGGGGCATTACACTGGCCCTGTACTTATAACTAGTTCGGGGCTAGTAGGCAAAACGCACTTTTCCAAAGCTGCTTCATGTTCATAGTCAAAGGCGACCAAAGCGCTGCGAGGCACAGTGGACTACCCTTACAAACTAATACATTTTAAGAATGTAAAGCTCTTGCACCAAAAGGCGTATGCCTACCAGGTGGCATTCACTACATAAACGCTCATAAATTCACTACAAAATAAATAACAAAGTATTTAGGTGGACTGTTTAATCCCCTCTGGACAATCCAGGGCCTTGACATGGTCTGATTTTGTTACATATAGCAATTAACAGTCTACCCAACTTTGTTTCTAAAAAACACCTCTTTATTGCAGCAGATTGTAATGCTCGGCACATGAAAGCAATTTGCCCAGGAACGCACTTATGCATTTTGTTTGAATGAATGCAGTTGTGAAATAAGTAGACTGTTATAATCGATGTCGTGATGCTCAAGCAGTAGTTTATTTTTGATTCTGGCTGCTTCCGAGTTGTCAGTGTAGGCAGTGGCCATAACAATGGTACAATTGGGTGGCGTAGTAATTTAACCAGGTGAATAACTGTGAAAAGTTGCGGCCGCCGCATAAGAAAGATTTTGAGCACCGAGACTTATTTTTCTACAAATTAAGCACTGCTTACACTGTGGCATGGAGTCATCCTGCTCAGCTCTCGGCCTCGCGCGCGCGCCACTCCAGGCATATGTTTTCAATTATCTCCGCAGTGATGGCGAGATAATTGAAGATATATGGCCTTCTGCTCTTAAGACAATGCCTTTCACGTCTGCCCTACACGGAAAGAAAACACAAGAAAAGCACGAACGCGCGCCATTCACTGCAGACTGGTGAACGCGCCCACAACATCTGCATTACATTATCGCGGCACCCTGACAGCTCCTAATTGAAATTAATGCACTGCTGTGCGCGTAACCACACAGAAAATGCCAACATGGTGAACGACAAATTACATTAAGCCTATCGCGTCAAGGCTACTAAAAATACAGCACAGCGAAGACGAATCACTATGCAGATGCCATAAAAACCGCGCGCGCACTAAGGAATGTTGCAGCCCGAACCCCTAAAGAAACTTTTTTTTTTTTATAACATAAGAGCTCGGAGCTCCGCCTCCCCTGCTGACGCAGGGTTGACGTAGGCCGAGCCCTAAAAACAAATACTTCCCAAATCCCATTCAGGTTATTTGCTTAGTGAAATTGCACCGTATGCACATTTTGCATGCAGCATGCATTCCTTAAGTTCGAATCCCTTGTGTAGACAAAATAATGCAACTTAGATAAAATGGGGTGGAGATTTCAGCCTAATCCTAGACCTAACTGCTGAAGAATTGAGAAGGTGTCAATTTATTCCACTGGTGCCACCGCCTGCAACTTACATAAATGGGGTGGGAATTTCAAGCCAGTCCAAGATCCCAATGCAGATAGAACCAGGAAAGTGTACATTTATCACATGGGTGCTACCACCTATCTCTCTCCAACAATACCTCAGAAATGACGAACACACAGGATGTATGGAGAAGATGTGGGGGGTGATAAAGTGTTCCTATTATACACTTATCTAAAACAAATTTTATCAGAGCTTCCTCAAGTCAAGGAACAAAGTACCCTGGGTAACTGATCTCCAGTACCTTCCTTTTACCACATCTGACCACTCTCCTCTTTTGCTGGAACTTAACAACGAAGCCACACTTTCCTCTGAAGGCCAATAAAATTCACTTTATGTAACTGACATATACTCCGCCATTCTATAATTCTTAGACATGAAAATTGGAGTTAACCAATCTTCTACAGCGTGGGAAACCTTTAGGTTTCCATGAGAGGCATTGCCACAGTAAAGCAGTCAGGAATCCTCAAATCTAAATGCGCTATACTCACTCAATTAGAAAACACCCTTAGCACACTAGAACGGCACATTGAACAGAAATACACACCAATGAAACTAGGAGGAATAGATAACACATTGCAGTTACTGCTGATGAAGCAGAAAGGAAACTCAAAGACCCGGGCAAACATGCCAAGGCGTGTAGATATAGGGATATGGAAAGAACCAGCAAGACTCTAGCTTGAATGATTCGACAAACACATAGTCAAGTTATGGCGCTCCAAAGAGGGATGGTGAGACAATATGTGGGAATACTGCTATCCTACAGGAATTTTTAATTTTTTTATTTTTAGATTTTAAAGTTTAGAGTTTAATATAGCGCGAACTAGACCCGAGACATCAGGTATCAGAGTGCTTTACATTGCGCCAGGTTCGTTACAGAAGGACACATTTTTTTTTTGTGTTTGGCACGGGGAGATTAAGTGATTTGCCCAGAATCACAGGATGTTGAGCGTCGTTCCAGAGACTCGAACCCGGTTCCCCGGCTTCGAGGTCGACTGCTCTAGCTGTAAGGCTACATCCTCTAGCCGTAAGTCTACATCCTCTCCTAGTTGACTGTTATCCAACATACCTGAAATTGCCCATGATCCCTCACAGCTTAAGAAATACTGGGGTGGCGCTGCACTCGCATGGGTTAATGGAGATTTCAGGGGCTCTTTCCAGGTCAAACCAAATTGGTGTAGTGGGAATTAAAACTGCCGTTTACAGTTCTGCAAACAGGAATGCACCTAGATCAGACAGTCTGGCTGCTGATTTATATAAAGAATTCAAAGAAGAACTTGAACCACACTTATTAGAAGTTTTCAAGGACCAGGAGAAAAACAAAGTTAGCATTTAAAATGTAGGGCAGTGGTTGCATGTAATATTAAGACTTTATTACTACCCAAAGAAACCCTTGTAGCATCCTTATAATAATAACTAATTGAGAAAAAACAATGAAGTTCTAAGGCCAAGCCTGTAGTTTGCATGCAGGACCTTTCTGCCTGCTGGTTCATATCTCATTGTGCTATATGAGAAGAACTGCAATTTATGAACTACAAGTAATAAAAGGACCTCTCTGTCAAAAGCAATTTTTCAAAGTCATCCTGTGTGCCCTGTGCACTCTCATTTTTTTTGCTGACTGGTACTAGTGATAACTGACTCTATCCCTGGGCTCTGCTTAACCAGGCCCAAGGCCAGTGCTTTGTTGAAAACACACACATTCATTGGGGTACACTATGCATTAGGGTACGCTTACAATTGGCATGACCTTCCCTATAGGTCCCTCGTAGATGATAGGGCAGGTGGATTAAAACTACCTTTAAGTCCCTAGTACACAAAAGAGCATGGCAGTTTAGAGGCATGTAGCCCTTTCTGCACTTGTGTGCATTGCTGAGCATCCAAGGTCATTTTAAAAGCAGCCCTGCATTGCAGCACTGTTTTTAAAGTCGACTTTAGTGGTGTGGGGACTCAAAAAGTGATAGTCTACATTATTTACATATTAGGTACCCCCTGGGTCTCCACTAGATGTACCAGTTGTCAGGGGAGGTCATGTGATTATGAACAACGCCCTCATAAAAGATGTTTTATAGGATTGAGAAATTGTACATTTCACGGCCCCCATTGTTTCAAAGTGTCTGCCAAAATCGACTTTGGTGATATGAGCACTGTGGAGTATGGAGTAGTGTCCCAGTCCACCCATAAAATGGGCTTATATAAGGATATCAAACTTCCCACATCTGCCTTTGGTGTGCCAAAGCGAAGGTCATAATCGAATCTAGCTATACGACACAGGCAGAGGTCGGAGGCTTGAGGTCCTTCCATAAACTAATTTTATGGATGGACTGAGACACTAATGGTGGGCCACAAGATTCCGTACTTGGTTCATTGATTTAAGGCTGGTTATTTAATTTTACTCTCTTTGATGCCGAGTGACATCTTTTTTCGTTGGGCCTGAGCAATGCCAGTGAACTTTGAAGTCAAATATGGGCAGAAACATGTCGACTCCACACTAAGAGAATCGTGCTATTGATGCGAAGTCCTTTATTCTGGTTTTAACCCTATGCACTGAAGGCTCTAGTATAAAGTTCAGTTGTTTGTCCACCAGTGAGATTGTTTTAAACTGTCACTTATACTTAATTTCACTTTGCCTCTCACTCATATCCATGATACTGCTCATCTTTTCCAAAACACCTCTGCTCCTTCCCAGCTGGGTAGGTGAAGCCCACAGCAAGTTCTGCTGTGAGGAGGGAACCCAGTGAGGAAGCATGTCACCTTCGGGTGAGTGAGGGTTCATGTCATTAAAACTACATGCTTTCACTTTTTTCATCTCCTCTCCAAACTTTCTTTATCTCTATTGTGTACCAGACATACTCTGTGTATGATTTGTGGTGGCCTTATTGCCAGTGGTAGATGCATATTTACCACTATTATTAACCCACTTTCCAACAAGCAGTAACCGACTCACCAAGCTACATAAAATGACAAGCATTTGCAATGCAATAGGTCTCACATTTGTGAAAGTTAGATCTGTTGGCGTTGTAAATGACAATCTATTTTACTTATGTTTATAGAGTGGATGTATGTGTTGTGCAGTGGAAATAGGTGGGTTGGATTGAAATTGTTGTGAAATTGTGCAGTGTTGAATAGTGTAGTGTGGACTGGATTTGTGTAGTGGAATTATGTGCATAGTAATTATGTGGTATTGATTGTATTGAAAATATGTAGAGTGGCATTGTGTGCCATGGAGTGTAATTATGTGGATTGGTATTTTGTGTTGTGGAGTGGTTTGCTGTTCAATTTTGTAGGATGATGTGGAATGTTCTGTTGTGGATTGGATGTATGTGGTGTGTTGTGTAAAGAAGGAATAAAACAGTACCTAGTAAAGACATTTTATTTTATAAGTGCTCAATAAAAGCATGTGCTGCAGAACTGAGCTGGTAACACCATTACCTTATGTTAGAACTGGCTTCCTGGGCACCAGGGTACTCAGGGGTAACTGCGCTCCAATCGCATCAATTAGAGTGTTCCCTCACTGGTGTCCTGGGGCCTCAGTACTAAGGGACCCAAAACTGGATAACCAAGTACTCCTCTCCAGCACTTGACTCTCTCAGGGTAGCGAGACAGAGCAGTCCAAGGCTTACTCAAGGAGGTGAGGTGGGGTTAGACATTCAGAATACAGTGTAAACCGTACCACCAGCTGATAAACTCAATGTCCAGTCAGTGCTTTACTTTTTATAAAAGAAAAGTACTTTAATACACATAAGATAATTATTCTACACATAAAACTAGGATAAACAGTGAAAACCAGAAGTCTCTACAACCCTCTGGGGCAGAGTTCTGACCACAAACTATATTATAGCGCCTAGACGCCAAGCACTATAAAAACAGAGTTAACATGAAAACACACAGTAAGCATTGCATATTACAGATCATGTTACACAGGGCTGTTCTCATTCGCTAGAGCCTTGATACCAAACGTTGTATTGAAAGGATATAGTTTTAGCATATGATGTGAAGTCAAATGTTCATGATCAGCCCCATAACCCCCCACCCAAAGCAACAGAAGTGCCCTCCCATTGTGAGTGAGGACACCGCTCTGGTGGTGTCAGGGATCTGATCAAAGGTGCCGGATGTCTTGGCACAGTTTACTGGAGTCCCACTAGTCACTGGCTAGCTGTAGGAGGGTAGTGGCTGGGCAGAGTGCCAGTTCACCCTGATACCCTCAGAGTTCACAAAAAGAAAGGTGGGGGTCTGCTTCACTGGCCTCTCTTCCCAGTTATTGCTTGTACAGGCTCCCACAGCGCAAGGGAGGAGCTTAGAGGGGATTTGATCTCACTTTCAAAGACTAGAATCAAGCATCCTCCTCTCTCTGGGTCTCGTCATGTGCTGCAAGATTCTTTCCACCAGCCTCTGTGATGTGCTGTAAGCTTCCTCTCCACACTGGGTGATGTGCCGCAAGCTTCCTTCCCACACCTTGGGCAGCTGTCTGTAATTTCCTTGGTCCAAAGCGAATGCTCCTCCAAGCCTCACAAACAGCTGGTCCTTAATGATGCTGTTGCCTTCCTTCCAGACCGCAGTGAACAGTCTTATCTCCTGTCTTCACACGGCGGGGTCCGTGCCTGGCTATCTTCTCTGTCATAGACCAGTCTTTGAACAACAGCTGACCACTCAGGCCAGACTTTTTTCACCTCTGATTGATAGGCTCATCCAATCAGAGGGTCTGCCGCTCTTTGCATTCTGAATACACCTCCAATCACAGACCATTCACTGCGTGTTCAATGCATGGGTAAAGCATGTAGCAGGTCCTGTTCTGGTATCAGGCTGTGCAACCCCCTAGAGAGGAATTTTAATTAACTCCAGCCCAGGAGGCCCTGACCAGTGGGGGAGGGTTTTCTCCACACAGTTAGTACAGCTAAACCCAGATAAGAGCTGAGTGTCTCCCCCAGCCCACCAGGCCTTTCCAAGGAAATAGGGAGGGGGACGGGGGAGCTGGGATGTCCAGCAGGACAGCTCACATTCCACACACTGGCTCAAATCCCCATTCTTCCCCTGTACACCCACGGGCTCTCAAACACACATCAGTCAGACAAAGGCAACAGGCCCACAGGCATGGCAAACTGCACAAACTTGGTCAGGAGGGTGCCTAGGGACTCACCCCTCCTGACTATAGATTTATTGCTGCCACAACTGTCAGTCTACCACAGCCATAATAGAGAGGGCAGTAGCCACTCTCTGAAAAATAGGGGTGCACTAGGCATACTCCCTCGACCTCAGAGCCAAGCTCTAGTCAAGTCAAGTCAAATAATTTATATAGCGCGCTACATACCCAGAGGGTCTCAAGGCGCTTGAGGAAGGGTGGGGAATTACTTGTCGAATATCCAAGTTTTAAGTTGCTTTCTGAATGCTAGGTGGTTCTGAGTGAGGCGAAGGTGAATGGGGAGTGAGTTCCAGGTTTTAGCTGCCAGGTAGGAGAAGGAGCTTCCTCCCATGGTGATTTTGTTGATACGGGGTACGGCAGCAAGGGCTTGGTTGGAGGAGCGTAGCTGGCGGGAGGGGGTGTAGAAGGAAAGTCGTGTGTTGAGGCATTCGGGTCCGAGTTCGTAAAGTGCTTTGTGTGCGTGGGTTAAGAGGCGGAATGTTATTCTCTTATTGACGGGGAGCCAGTGGAGGTTTTTCAGGTGACTAGAAATGTGGTCTTTACGCGGGATGTCTAGTATGAGTCTGGCTGAAGCGTTCTGGATGCGTTGGAGTTTTTTCTGAAGTTTTGCGGTGGTACCGGCGTATAGGGTGTTACCGTAGTCCAGTCGGCTCGTGACCAGTGCGTGGGTGACCGTTTTTCTAGTTTCAGTGGGGATCCAGCGAAATGTTTTTTTGAGCATGCAAAGAATGTTGAAGCACGATGATGAAACGGCGTTGACTTGTCTGTTCATCGAGAGTGAGGAGTCCAGGATGATGCCCAGGTTCCGTGCGTGGTCCGTCGGGATGGGTGCTTTTCCAAGGGCCTCTGGCCACCAAGAGTCATCCCAGGCGGAAGGGGAGGTGCCTAAGATAAGGACTTCTGTTTTGTCTGAGTTCAGTTTCAGACGGCTGTGTTTCATCCACTCGGCTACTTCTTTCATTCCTTCATGTAGGTTGGTTTTGGCGGTGTTCGGGTCTTTGGTGAGAGAGAGGATCAGTTGAGTGTCATCAGCGTAGGAGATGATGTTGAGGTTGTGTTGGCGTGCGATGGTCACGAGGGGGCTCATGTATACGTTGAAGAGAGTGGGGCTGAGTGAAGATCCTTGTGGTACGCCGCAAATGACTTCAGTGGCTTCTGACTTGAATGGTGGAAGGCGGACTCTCTGAGTTCTTCCGGTAAGGAACGAGGTGATCCAATCCAGTGCTTTTCCTTGGATTCCGATGTTTCTGAGGCGTTGTAGGAGGGTGTTATGACAGACTGTGTCGAAGGCTGCGGAGAGGTCAAGGAGGATGAGGGCGACTGTGTCTCCATTGTCCAGTAGGGTTCGAATGTCGTCTGTTGCTGCGATGAGTGCGGTCTCAGTGCTGTGTTTTGCTCGGAAGCCGGACTGTGAGGAGTCAAGGGATTTGTTGGTTTCGAGGAAGGCGGCGAGCTGGCTGTTGACGGCTTTCTCGATGACTTTGGCCGGGAATGGTAGGAGCGAGATGGGGCGGTAGTTTTTGAGTTCGGTGGGGTCAGCTGTGGGTTTTTTCAGAAGGGTGCTGAGTTCGGCGTGTTTCCAGCTTTCCGGGAAGGTGGCAGAGTTGAGGGAGCAGTTGATGACGTCTCGGAGGTGTGGTGCTATGATGGAGTCAGCTTTGTTGAAGATATGGTGAGGGCATGGGTCTGTGGGGGATCCTGAGTGGATGGAGTTCATCAGGCGGATGGTGTCCTCAGTGGAGATTGGGTTCCAATCAGTAAGGATGTTCAAGGGGGGTGAGGGTACAGCAGAAGGTTGGGTGGGTTGGTCTCCGTGTTGGTTGTCGAAGCTGTTGTGGATGTCTGCGATTTTATTGTGGAAGAACGAGGCAAGGGAGTCGCAGAGGGTTTGAGAGGGAGTGATGTCGTTGGAGTTGGCTGAGGGGTTGGTAAATTCTTTGACGATGTTGAATAATTCCTTGCTGTTGTGGGCGTTGTTGTCTAGACGGTCTTTAAGTGCAGCTTTCTTGGCAGTCCGGATCAGTCGGTGGTGTGTGCGGGTGGCGTTTTTGAGGGCGTCCTTGGTGCTGGTGTTTGGGTCTTTTTTCCAGGCCTTCACAAGGGAGCGACAGAGTTTCTTAAAGCTCTAGGGTCTCAATCCATGTAAACAGGGAGACCCTCAGTGGACATGTATGATTGTCATGCTCACTGAGGTAGGGATCTAGAAACTATACAGTAGCTTTTGAGTGACTTGCCTGGAGATTAGCATAAGGCAGGGGAAGCACTCTCTCCAGAGACATGCAGGAGACTTCCCGTCCCAACATATGCCCTCCCCAGATCAGAATGGCCGGTACTTACTTCCCAGTGGGAGAAGACCAATCATCTGATTGGATAAACCGGCGGGAAAGTCCATCTGCATTACCGTGCTGTAAGCCTGCTTTATGTTCCACTGTAAAATCTAGTCCCTGCAGAGATATGGACCACCTGAGCATCTTTGGATTCTCACCTTTCATTGCCATAAGCCACTTGAGGGGCTTGTGATCTGTTTGAACCACAAACGTTGCACCAAACAAGTAAGGCCTGAATCTTCGAAGGGCCCACACTATGGCAAAGCATTCTTTTTCAACTGCAGACCAGTTCTGCTCACTGGGGAGTAGTCGGCGGCTGATAAAGGCCACCGGATGCTCCCTTCCCTTTTTATTGAGCTGGGCAAGAACTGCCCCAACTCCCTTGTCTGAAGCATCTGTCTTTACAATGAAGGTCTGACTGTAATCAGGGGCCTTCAACACAGGTGCATTGCATAGTGCAGTCTTCAATTCATCAAATGCCTTCTGACACTCTTCAGTCCAGATCACCTTCCTGGGCTGCTTCTTAGCAGGCAGGGTGTCCCCTGTGTCTGTGTCAAGCGCACAGACAGGCGTCAGCCCAGGGGTAAGTGAAAAGAGATGGGACAATCTCCCCAGCAGCTCTTTACACTCCTCATGCTGTTCAGGTGTCAGTTCAGAGGCAAGCTTAACTCCCTCAAATGAACCATCCTTCTCATCACCTTGCAATAAGTGAGGAATGGACTCACTCTCCTCTTCTACCTCTTCAGCCATTGCAAGTAAAGAAACCGTGTACTCCCTGCGAAGACACGGCTTCAGCCGATTGACATGGAATACCCTTTGGGGCTCCCGTGCAGCACCTGTGTCAACTAGATAATTGACATCAGAAATCTTCCTAACAACTTTGTAGGGGCCACACCACTTGTCCTCTAGAGCCCGGGGACAAATCGGCTTCAGGACCCAAACTTCCTGGTCCTCCTGGTAGCCAGTCAGCATAGCCTTCTGGTCATACCACTCCTTCATGAGCTGTTGGCTGGCTTGAAGATTGTTCTTTGCTTTACTCATGAGCTGGGCCATCAGCCTACGGAGGCCCAAGACATAGTCCACCACATCATGGGTAGGGGATTTAGGGTTGCCTTCCAAGCCCTCCTTGACCAATGTCAAGGGACCTCGGACAGGATGCCCAAAAAGTAGTTCAAAGAGACTGAACCCTACCCCTTTTTGTGGTATCTCCCTGTAAGCAAACAACAGGCATGGCAAGAGGAGATCCCACTTCCTCTTGAGGGGATCAGACAGAGTCCCCATCATGCTCTTTAAGGTCTTATTGAAGCGCTCCACCAAACCGTTGGTTGCGGGATGGTAAGCGGTGGGGAAGTGGTAAGTCACCCCGACCTCTTCCCACATGGCCTTCATATAAGATGAAATGAAGTGGGTTCCCCTATCAGCCACCACCGACTGTGGAAATCCAACCCTGGAAAAGATCCCTTGAAGAGCCCTAGCTACCACCTTAGCAGTAGTGCTCCTCAAAGCCACAGCCTCAGGGTACCTGGTGGCATGATCCACCACAACAAGAATGTATTTGTTGCCCGAGGATGATGGAGGGTCAAACGGACCAACTATATCAATCCCCACCCTTTCAAAGGGTACCCCCACAACAGGTAGGGGCACCAAGGGTGCCTTTGTCTGACCACCAGACTTGCCACTGGCCTGACAGACCAGACAGGTTCGGCAAAATGTCTCCAAATCCTGACTAACTCCTGGCCAGTAAAACAGAGGTGCTAACCTGTCCTTTGTCTTTTTGATGCCCAAGTGCCCAGCTAGGGGTACTTCATGGGCTAGCTGCAGCGGGAAATTCCTGTGCACCTGAGGAACCACCAACCTTTTGCTGGCTCCTGGCTCTGGGTCAGCAGGCTCACTGTAAAGGAGTCCATCTTCCCAAGCCACCTTGTGCTTTCCGACTACTCCAGTAGAGACCTGTTCCTGAGCAGCTTTCCACAGGCCAACAAGTGTAGGACACTCAGCCTGCGCCTTACAAAACTCCTCACGGGACAGTACTCCTGCCATAAGCAGCTCCTGCAGCTCTGGCAGGGACCCAGACTCCAACACCTTATCCGCCTCTGGATGCTCACCCTCCTCTCCCACTGGAGCAGGAGGTGCCGACACCAGGACAGGTGCCTTCTCAGAATCTGCCCTCGGTCCTTGTTCTGGCCTGTTCCCCTCTAGTGTCTCTTCCGCTAGAGTTGTCCCCACTTCACTAGGAAGTAGTTTTACCTTCTGTGCCCTAGTGAGCACAGCTGATGAAATCCTGGTACTAACCCGGGTTTAACAAGATCATTCCCCAGAAAGCACCCAGCACCCTGCTTCTCTCGCACCCCGACATTGACCATGGCCTTCCTGCCATTCACCTCTACCTCCACTCTAGCAAGAGGGTACTCCATGTCATCACCACTAGCTACAAGTCCATACCCCTTGGAACCAGGAATGATCTCTTCAGGTTTGAGATATTTGCGTTCAACCATAGTCCTGTGGGCACCAGTATCCCTCATGGCAGGAACCTTCCATTGATACTTGCCACACTCATATACCCCGTTGAGTTAGGGTGAATATGCTTAAGGGCTTCTGGGTCAAGTTCCCAGATGTCCCTGGTGACTAAGTTAAACTCACTTGGGCCTCCCTTCATGTCTGTCCCCACTGAAAGCACACTTGCTATCACGGGTGCCACTGGCACCACATCCTTCACTGGGCAGTCGGGCTTTAAGTGTCCCTCTCGGTGGCACTTATAGCATTTAATCCACTTCGGAGTGAAAGGACCCTTTCCTCCTTTCCCCTTCTGGTACTGACTAGAGGCCCCGTTCCCCTTAGGCTCTTGTCCTGACTGAGAGCCTTGGGAACCGTTCTGGCCCTTCCCCTCTGGTTTAGGGCCAGCCTGCTGGGAGTTCTTCTCCTCCTTGGGCTTGGAATGGGGTTGCCCCTGCCCCCTGTTCACTCTGTTGGCAAGCCACTTATCTGCCATCACTGCAAGTTTCTCAGAATCCCTCTCAGGAAGGTCAGACAAATACTGTCTGAGTGGGACAGAGCACTCCTCCCGGAGACGCTCTGCAATCATCACCTGATTTAGGGACTGGTAATCATTTACTTCCATCCCTCTCACCCACTCATTCCAGTCTCTCACTATGTCATGGACCCAATTCTCAAAAGGAACCCCCTTGCCTTCTTGTTCTCACTGAACCTCTGCAAGTACTGGGCTGGTTTCAACCCAAACCGCCTAATCAAAGCATCCTTCATGCACTCATATGTCAGACTGTCTTTCTCAGGCATCCTTTCAATCACTTCAGTCCCTTCCCGAGGGAGGCGACTCAGTAAAGTCGCTGCTTTGGACTGACCATTAAGACCTTGAGCCTTACATGCTAAATGAAAGGCACGCATCCAACTGAGAATATCAGTGCCAGGGACATACATGTGTATCAATTCTTTTGGTACCTTGGTGGTATTTTGCTTTCCCTGGGACTTTGAAGTGGATGCACCATCCACAGAGCTAAGCCCTCTATCAGCTGCTAACTTGAGCTTCTCTTTCTCTAGGGCTATCCGCTCTTTCTCCAATTCCCTATCCTTCTCTTTCTCCTGTCTCTCCCTTTCTTTCTCCAGCATCTCCCTTTCCCTCTCCTTCTCTTTCTCCTGTCTCTCCCTTTCTTTCTCCAGCATCTCCCTTTCCCTATCCTTCTCTTTCTCCTGTCTCTCCCTTTCTTTCTCCAGCATCTCCCTTTCCCTCTCCTTCTCTTTCTCCAGCCTCTCCCTTTCCCTCTCCTTCTCCTTCCAAGCCCACTCTTCCTGTCTGACCCTTCGCTGCTCCTCTTCTGCCTGGCAGGCCATCCTTAGCTTCTACCTTTCAAACTCCCTTGCTTTCTCCTCTGCTAAATCCTTAGCTTCCTGGAGTTTCAGCTGAAGTTTAAGGGTCTCTGCTAGCTCAGTCCCTCCTAAGGAGGCGAATCCTGGGACAGGGGAAAAGGCAGCCCTGGAGATAGGGGGAGGTGAAAGTCTAGGGGCAGGTCTAGGGGAATACCTAGGGGAAAGCATAGGGGAAAGCCTTGGGGAATGCCTTGGGGCTGGTACAGGAGAAGCCTGCACTGACTGACTTGGCAGGCTTGTGGTAACAGTGCTCTCCAACTCTTGCACAACAGTGACCTCTTGCTCAAAGCATTTTCTCATGTGGCTAATCAGGTGTTCCCTGTCCTTAGACCTTGGGACCTTCCACCCCCTTTCAGCACACATTTGCTTTAATTGCTCCACAGTCAAGTTCTGCAATTCCAATTCCTCTCCAATGTTATCTGCCATTTTACATATAGCTTTTGGATATCTGCTGGAATTATCAACTGGCCTCAGTGTCCACTGAGTCTGAAGTCTAGTGATCCGTCACTGCTTGCCACCAATGTTAGACCCGGCTTCCTGGGCACCAGGGCACTCAGGGGTAACTGCGCTCCAATCGCATCAACTAGAGTGTTCCCTCACTGGTGTCCTGGGGCCTCAGTACTAAGGGACCCAAAACTGGATAACCAAGTACTCCTCTCCGGCACTTGACTCTCTCAGGGTAGCGAGACAGAGCAGTCCAAGGCTTACTCAAGGAGGTGAGGTGGGATTAGACATTCAGAATACAGTGTAAACCGTACCACCAGCTGATAAACTCAATGTCCAGTCAGTGCTTTACTTTTTATAAAAGAAAAGTACTTTAATACACATTAGATAATTATTCTACACATAAAACTAGGATAAACAGTGAAAACCAGAAGTCTCTACAACCCTCTGGGGCAGAGGTCTGACCCCAAACAGTATTATAGCGCCTAGACGCCAAGCACTATAAAAACAGAGTTTTTTTTTTTTTGAAAAATAATTTTTATTGCAGAGATATTGTCAAATATACTGTATAAACATCATCAAGAACTCCAGTACAACTGCAGGCACTGCCCAATTATCGTTTGTACACACAGCCTTTCGACCCACATCCCGGAGGCTGGGCGGCGGTCAATCTTGTAGTGTGGTGCAGTTAGTACCCGTAGAAACAGCTCATCTGTACAATGTTCTCCGCTTTTATTTCGTCAACGCCTATCGTGCCCCCCTGCTCTACGGTTGTGTATAAACTCTCTCCATCCAAATAAACAGGTCAACTTTACTCCCCTCTCCCCCCCCCCACCTCCCCGTCCCCCTGGTGTCTAAGCCTACTTGTCCAGTGTAAAATCTCGGGCAAAGCTGTGTGAGTAGGATTGCGGAAACAGTACATTAGGTGCTTGTGTCAGGTGTCAGTGCAGGGTCCGATACCTCCTCCCTCGGGGCTTCCTGTAGTGCCACTCCCTCCTCCTCGTCACTCAACTCTACACTATCTCTGAGCGCCTGGACTAGGGCCTCCCATGCCAGTGCCGCCTCCTGAGCCTTATCATTTGCTGTCCGCTGGGCCAGTTGGTATCTGAGTGTGCTTTCTGCCGCTGCCCATTTCAGAAATTCGTTCAGCCATTTTTTGTGTGTCGGAGCTGACTTTGACTTCCAACCCCTAGTGAGCTCCCTCTTTGCGATCAGAAGGCCCATGTCAATAAATTTACTCGACAGTTTCGTTTTGCGCGTGTGTGGGAACCAATGTAGGAGGACGACCGCGCTATCATAGTGCAGTGCTCTATCCGTGACCTCATTTAGGGCGTCCCCAACTCCCTCCCAATACTCTTGGATGCGCGGGCAGGTCCTAAGCATGTGTTGCAAGTCAGCGCCAACTAGCGTGCATCTGGGGCATGCTGCATCTACTGCGCCAAAATATCTCGCTATCTTATTTGGAGTGAGGTAGGCTCTGTGTAGGATATAGAGGTGTATTAATTGGAAACGGGCGTTTCTGGTGCTCTTCCTTGCTCGCTGAAGCAGTTGGGACCATGTTGTGTCTGGGATTTCCCTCTGCAAGTCCTCTTCCCATTGTGTTTTGAGACTTGTTAGTGGTGGGATGTGTTCTGTATGCATTCTGGAGTAAAGGCATGTAACCGCCTTCCTCGTTCCTGCTGACATCATCGTATATTGACATGCCAATGACGTCACAGGTTCCATCAGTCCCTCTCCCCAATGTGCCTGAAGCGCCCGCACTATTGCTGCATGCACCAAATAGTCACCCCGTGGAAGATCATAGCGTTCCTGCAGAGTACGGAACTCCATCAGCACCCCGTCGGAGTATAAGTCCCCCACCATCTGAAGTCCCGCCTCTTCCCACAGTTGGAGGTTCGACCAATCCCCCCCATGTGGAAGTGCCGTCAACATCCCCAACGGTATCTCTGGGGCATAAGGGTGACCAGGACCTGCACGCTTTTGCATGCGAGTCCAACATAATCTCAGAGTCTTTTCTTCCTGGGTCAGTCCACTCAGTAAAAACTTCTGCTGGAGGGCTATATAGGCCAGCACATGGCGGGGGGTGCCCGCGTCCCTCTCATGTTCCGGCCCCCGGTACACTCTTGCCACTTCCTGCGTAAAGAATTGAAGCTGCGCTGCCAGATAATAGAGCTCAAAGTCCGGGACCGCTAACCCTCCCTGATCCTTGGGCCGCATGAGAGTCGTCAGTGCTATACGCCGTCTGCCGCTTCCCCATAGAAAAGCTGTTATGCTGGACTTCAGGCGCCTGAACACTTCTCCCGGTATCCATACCGGCAAGGTTCTAAAAAAGTATAATAGCCGCGGTAGGGCGATCATTTTGAGGAGGGACACTCGCCCCGTCATAGACAGGGGGAGGGTAGCCCAGAAAGCCATAGTGCCCTTCAATCCTCGGATACATCGCCCGATGTTCCCATCCAACAAGTTGGCGGGATCGTGGTATATGTAGGTCCCAAGATAGTGCAGGCAATCAGGTTCCCAGCGCACTCTGTTGGTGGTCGTCGGGCATGTCTCCCCTTTCCGGAGTGGGAATAAGCATGTCTTCTCCCAATTCACCCTTAAGCCTGAGAGCGCCCCGAATCTCTGTAGGAGATCCTCCGCACCCCTGGCCGCCTCATCAGCGTTATCCAAAAACAGCAAAAGGTCGTCCGCATACAACGATATATGGTGGCAGGTCCCTCGCACTTCCAGCCCGAGGTACGCATCACCCCGTCTGGCCAGCATTGCAAACGGTTCCATGGCCAGGGCAAACAACAGCGGAGAGAGCGCGCAACCCTGCCTCGTCCCCCGGTTCACATCGTAGCGGTCCGATATCAAAGCTCCCACTCTCACCCTCGCACCCGCCCGTGCATAGAGCACTGTGGTCCAGTTTATATAACCCTCCCCGAGACCGAACCTCCGCATCACTGCATATAGGTAGTCCCATTCCAGGCTATCAAAGGCTTTTTCGATGTCGACTGACAACACCATTGGGGCTAATGCCGTTTGTGGGGGGTCCGCCAGTAGCCTGAGCAGCCGCCGAATGTTGTGGGTTGTGTTCCTGGTTGGAATAAAGCCCGATTGGTCCCTATGAATCAATCCCGTCATATGAGTGATCAATCTCCCGGCCAGAATCGTGCTCAAGATTTTGTAGTCCGTCGTCCGCATCGACAACGGTCGGTATGACGTCGGGTTCGCGCTATCTCTGCGCGGTTTAAGCAAAGGGATCATGATCGCTTCGCGCATCCACTGGGGCAGCTCACCTTTCTCCCTGGCTTCATTATACACCATTCTGAGTCTCGGGGCCAGGAGCTCCATATATTTCACATAAAACTCAATAGGGAGACCATCCATCCCCGGCGTTTTGTTTCGCGCCATCCTCTTGATGGCCCCTCTAATTTCCTCGAGGCCAATCGGCCCCCCGAGAGCCGTAGCGTCTTCCGGGTCTAACTGGGGCAATTGGGCCTCTGCCAACAGGGCTTCCGTTGCCTCAGGTCGGTTCTCCAACCCCTTCCTGTACAAGGTACCGTAGTAATCTTGGAAGCACCGCACTATGTCCGGTTGCGTGTGATAGGTTTCCCCGTTCGCTCCCGCCAGGGATAGTATTGGGGTGGACCCTCTGTGAGGGTTGGCCAGCCAGGCTAGGAGTGTCCCCGTCTTATCCCCCTCAGCGAGTGTCCTGGTCACATAAGCTTTATAATCGAAGCAGCGCAGGCGCTCTACTTCAACCGCCACCGCCTCCCTCGCCTCACTAACTCTACTCTGCAGTTCGGGATGGCCGGGCCTCAATCGCTCGGCCGCTCGCAGCGTCCGTTCCGCCCTGTCCACGTCCTCTACCAACGTCCGTCTCGTCCCCGCAAATTTCCCTATACAGTGCCCCCTTACCACCACCTTGAATGCGTTCCATTCAGCGGCCCTGGAGGAGGCGGTCCCCTCGTTCTCAGTGAAATATTGGATGATTCTGAGTTCCAAGTCCGTTCTAAAGGGCGGGTCATCCAACGTGTCTGGCCGGAGCCGCCACGTTGGAATCGGAGCAGTCCCATTCATCCAGGCCAGGGTGAGCAGCAGGGGGTTATGATCCGATATTGTACGCGTGAGGTATTCTGTGTGCGCAACTGCCGGGAGAACCTGATGAGAGCATAGGAATGCGTCGATGCGGACATGTAGGTCGTGCATGCTGGAATAGAAGGAATAGTCCCGCTCAGCCGGGTGTTGTGCGCGCCATGCGTCAGTGAGATCCCACTGCCCTTGCCAATGTACCCTATGTTTCGCTAGCCTGTGCACTGGGGAAGCATGGAGCGGTGGGTGTGACCTATCCAATGTAGTGTCCGCTATAGAGTTAAAGTCCCCCCCAGCAATATCGGCCCCGCGAAGTAGGTTGCTAAGCGCGTGGAGAGTTTAGTGAAGTAAGGTGCCTGTTCAGTGTTGGGCGCATAAATGCTGCAAAGCGCTATGGCACGGCCCCTGAGCAAACCCTCAACTGCTACAAAACGACCCTCCGGGTCCTCTGTATGCCTAGTGACTTGGAAGGGGATCCCAGCCCGAATCCATAGCAGCACCCCCCTGGCAAACGCTGAGTATGTGGTGTAAAACAGGTGACCCCTCCACCTCCTTTGGAGCGCTACCCCCTCCTGTTTGGTCAGATGTGTTTCCTGTAGGAAGGCAATGTGAACCCCTCTGCGGACTAGGTATGAGTGAACCTTGTGCCTTTTAGTCATCGAGTTCAGACCCCGCACGTTCCATGACACACATTTTAACGATCCCACACTATCCATAGTCTTGGCATTGAAGGCCAAGAGCCCTGTTCCACAGTGGCCAGACACCAGTAAAGGCCCCCCCGTCCCCCTTCCCCAACCTGTTCGTTCCCCACTTCCTTTGTCCTACATCCCTCCCCAACTCCGTTCCCCTTCCCCTACCCCCCTCCCTGTCCTGAGTAACCCCAACATCTCCAGACATCCACCCCCCCTAGAACAGGACCTAACTGCAGAAGAGTTACCCCCGTCCAAACAATTGAGCAAAGTGCTCTCAAAACTTTCTAGCCCGCAGTCTGTACTGCGGTGGCCTTAGGGGCCTCTGGGTGCGTGTACTAGCTACCGCAGCAAAAATTAGCGTCCCGTTTCCCATTCGCCCCTCTCTGTACATCCAAACTCACGATAGATCAGTCTCACTGCAGCCTGCTCCATCGGCCAGTTTCGCCTTTCCCTCCAGATCGACGCTGCCAGCCCCCACACTCCCTAGTTCAATACTCAGCTGCCGAAGATCTCCTCCGCCGTTTGTGGCGTCACCGTCGGGCCCTTCACGCTGTCCACCTCCGACAGTTCAGTTTCCGACCCTGTCTGCTTGTCCTCCGAGATCGATTTCGAGTCCTCCTCCTGCTGTGGTACCTCCGATCCCGAGACCTCTTTCACCGCCTGCAGTGCCGCCTTCCTTTCCATCGTTGTCTGTGATTCCGTCAGTCGCTTCTGATGTTGGCCCCTCTTCCGAATTCGTCTTGATCTCCTCACCGCGCCCCTTTGGAATTCCTCTGCGGCCGCCCTTTGGTGGGCCCCATCCGTTCCAGCCTTGTAGGAGTCCCACCAGGCCCAGGCATCCGCTGATGAATTGAAGAACAGTGCCTTCCCATCCACCGAAATTCGGAGTCTCGCCGGGAATAACAGTGAATATTGCAGTCCCTCCGTCCGCAGTTCCTTTTTAATGGAGAGGAATGAAGCTCGTTGCTTTTGGGTTTCAAAGGTGTAGTCCGGAAACAACGTGACTGCGCTATTGTCAACTTGGAACGGGCCCGCTTCCCTTGCTCGTTGCAGAAGCCAGTCCCTGTCCCTGTAGTGGAGGACTTTGATCACCACCGGTCTCGGGGGGAGCCCCGGTTTGGGGGGTCGGGCAGGCACTCGGTGAGCTCTTTCCAGCGTGAAAAAGGGGGAGAGGCCTTCCGGCGCCACCACTGTCCGTAGCCAGTTGTCCACATAACCCAGCATGTCCGTCCCCTCGCTTTTCTCTGGAAGGCCCACCAGTCGTACATTGTTCCGCCGGCTTCGGTTTTCCGCATCTTCCGCCCTCCTTTCCAGCGTCTGGATACGCTCCAGGGCGTCCGTAAGTTTCCCCTCCAAGGCTTTCTGTCCCGGTACCACTTCCTTCAGGATTATTTCTGCGTCTTTGACCCTGTCGGCCAGTTTCCCATGGTCTGCCCGCAGGAGTCCCAGGCCCGTCGACACCTGAGCAATGTCTTGTTGCAAGGCGGTCCTCGTGGCCGCTATAGCTTCCAGGATTCTGTCCTGCATCGTGAGTAAGTCCGACTGGGTATGCGGCATGGCGTCCGGGGCCTCTGTGGCCGTTCCTGCGTCACCTTTTGGCCCTTTCGGTTTCCCCATACCTCTTCCGGGCCAACCGCCGGGCAAACATGGAGGCGATCGAGACTGACAGGTCACTTAGCCGGTTGGCCGGTCACTCCGTCGATGCAGAGCCGTCGCCGACCAGTCTGTAATAGTCCGCGGTCTGTGAGGCCAGGGGCGCCCACTCGAAGCCGGCCAGCCGTTATCCGCTTCCTGCCACTGGCCAGCTTAAGCCCCCATGCCGCACACTGGCGTCGTCTCCTCGCTTCTCCCCCAACACCTCGGGCCGCCGATGCCTCTGCTGTTGCGCAGGGTGTTTGCGTGTAAGGGATCCTCTCTGCCTCCGGTGCAGGCCTCCCAGCGGTGGGCCTGGACGTCGCTCCAGAAGCGGGGCCGCCAGTCTCTAATTTCACCCAGCAAGTAAGCCACCCGCCGGCGGAATGCACGGCCGCCAGGTAGTCGCCGCTTCGCAGCTGTCGGTGTGTTGCCCAGCTCCTTGCCTGGCCCCAATCAACCCACCGCTCCAATGTCCACACCCAGGAGCTCACCCCGCTGTGGCCAGGTCGTCCCGCTGGTCAGCGCCACTCCGAACGCCCTGCCAGGTCGTCGCAGGGTGTCGCATACACCTGCCGGCTCCTCCTGGGTGGTGTGCAACGAAGCGGGGCAGCTGTGCGCGGGGGTGGGGGGGGGCACGACCCCCGGGATTGGGCGCTCTGCCCGGATACTCAGGTCAGCGTTGGAGCCCGCCGGGCCCCCACTCGGGCTCTTCAAAGTGGGGCTGCTGGGTCCTCAGTCTGGGCTCGTTTACCGCCTCTCTGGTGGCGAGTCACCTCACACTCAGCCTCCTGACCCTCTGGTCCGAGCCCACTCAGGCACCTCTGTTTGTTCGTGGGGGTGCCCCGCTGGTGCTCTGGGCTTGGCGGCGTCCTCGCTTCCGCCCCGTGGTCTGCACACGCTAGCGCAGGATCGGGCGCCGCAGTGCCGCCACCAGGGCCGCCCAGGCCCAGAAGCCGGGACCTCGATTTTGGAGCCCCTCAGAGGTACGGGACGCACCCCCCTCCACAGCGCCGCCTCCGGGTTTCTCCCAGTCCACCGCTGGCTCCGCTCCGATCTCCGCGCTCCAGCAGCCACTCTAGGTCCGCTCTCACCTTGCGCAGTTAGCTGTAGCAGGTTCCTGGGCGCCAGGACGCTCAGGGCTCAGTCCGGTGGTTCCCGGAGTTCCACGCCGCCATTTTAGGTTTCTGTCCCGTCCGGGACCGGCGGGGGCCGCAGCACCGGTTGTGGGTGATAGACACGCTCGGCGCGCCTCCCAGGCAGGCTCCGATGTCAGGGGCGGACTCGACCCGGTTTTCACGGGGAGTCCGCGCTGTTTTGGGGGATAAAAGAAGGATTTATCGGGGCTAGGGACGGGCGCCTCGTTAGGCTGCGTCTGCTGGCATCGGCTGCTAGCCACGCCCCCCCAGCACTATAAAAACAGAGTTAACATGAAAACACACAGTAAGCATTGCATATTACAGATCATGTTACACAGGGCTGTTCTCATTCACTAGAGCCTTGATACCAAACTTTGTATTGAAAGGATATAGTTTCAGCATATGATGTGAAGTCAAATGTTCATGATCAGCCCCATAACCCCCCACCCAAAGCAACAGAAGTGCCCTCCCATTGTGAGTGAGGACACCGCTCTGGTGGTGTCAGGGATCTGATCAAAGGTGCCGGATGTCTTGGCACAGTTTACTGGAGTCCCACTAGTCATTGGCTAGCTGTAGGAGGGTAGTGGCTGGGCAGAGTGCCAGTTCACCCTGATACCCTCAGAGTTCACAAAAAGAAAGGTGGGGGTCTGCTTCACTGGCCTCTCTTCCCAGTTACTGCTTGTACAGGCTCCCACAGCGCAAGGGAGGAGCCTAGAGGGGATTTGATCTCACCTTCAAAAACTAGAATCAAGCATCCTCCTCTCTCTGGCTCTCGTCGTGTGCTGCAAGCTTCTTTCCACCAGCCTCTGTGATGTGCTGTAAGCTTCCTCTCCACACTGGGTGATGTGCCGCAAGCTTCCTTCCCACACCTTGGGCAGCTGTCTGTAATTTCCTTGGTCCAAAGCGAATACTCCTCCAAGCCTCACAAACAGCTGGTCCTTAATGATGCTGTTGCCTTCCTTCCAGACCGCAGTGAACAGTCTTATCTCCTGTCTTCACACGGCGGGGTCCGTGCCTGGCTATCTTCTCTGTCATAGACCAGTCTTTGAACAACAGCTGACCACTCAGGCCAGACTTTTATCACCTCTGATTGATAGGCTCATCCAATCAGAGGGTCTGCCGCTCTTTGCATTCTGAATACACCTCCAATCACATACCATTCACTGCGTGTTCAATGCATGGGTAAAGCATGTAACAGGTCCTGTTCTGGTATCAGGCTGTGCAACCCCCTAGAGAGTAATTTTAATTAACTCTAGCCCAGGAGGCCCTGACCAGTGGGGGAGGTTTCTCTCCACACAGTTAGTACAGCTAAACCCAGATAAGAGCTGAGTGTCTCCCCCAGCCCACCAGGCCTTTCCAAGGAAATAGGGAGGGGGGCGGGGGAGCTGGGATGTCCAGCAGGACAGCTCCCATTCCTCACACTGGCTCAAATCCCCATTCTTCCCCTGTACACCCACGGGCTCTCAAACACACATCAGTCAGACAAATGCAACAGGCCCACAGGCATGGCAAACTGCACAGACTTGATCAGGAGGGTGCCTAGGGACTCACCCCTCCTGACTATAGATTTATTGCTGCCACCACTGTCAGTCTACCACAGCCATAATAGAGAGGGCAGTAGCCACTCTCTGAAAAATAGGGGTGCACTAGGCATGCCCCCTCGACCTCAGAGCCAAGCTCTAGGGTCTCAATCCATGTAAACAGGGAGACCCTCAGTGGACATGTATGATTGTCATGCTCACTGAGGTAGGGATCTAGAAACTATACAGTAGCTTTTGAGTGACTTGCCTGGAGATTAGCATAAGGCAGGGGAAGCACTCTCTCCAGAGACATGCAGGAGACTTCCCGTCCCAACACCTTACCTCTCAAATAGAATGCATTTGTGTAAATAAGAAGGATCAAGGTATTCCATCAATTAAAACCAACACTGGCTTAAACATATTATTAATTTGCCGATTAAACAATTGTATTTGTTTGAGAAAACAGTTCCTCCCCTGATCCACAGCACAGAGGGCCCCCTAGGGCCTATAATTTCCCAGACTGCTAAGTGCTGTTGGTAGTGTAGCCGAACCTGGCTAAAAGGCACCATCAATACGTGGGTTATACTAACAGCCAGCTATCTACACTCTGCTATTATTTATGTGTAAGTGCAGAGTATCCAACTGCCCCAAAGTATCCAAAATGTTGGTGCTATTTAAAATCATGCAAATACACAAATAAATCACGTTCAGCTGCACTCTTCAACCAGCTGTATCAGTACATTCCTCTACTGTGCACCGGCTGACCTGACCAGTATACAGCTTTAATAGCTTTTGCATCTGTCCATTTCCTCCTTCTGTAATAAAGAGCATTTGAAATCAATTGTTAAACATCTAAGCTGAAACATCTCACTAGTAAGTAGTTCGCTAAGTCTTGTTGTTAGGAACTTTCAGCCTGATTCATGTACGGGCCGTTTTGTGTGTCCCTAATAGCGATCAATAGCGACTCGCTATTGAGGAAACGCAAAACGGCATTCATGTACCTATCTGAGAAAAAATAGCGACTCGCATGCGGGCGCTAAAGCCGTTAGCGACCCACCAAAAACGCAGAATAATCGCTATTTCCGGCTACCTGCGACCGGGATTTGCGACTCGCAATCCCGATCGCACGAGATTGCGCTCGCAATCCCGATTGCACGGGATTGCGAGTCGCATTCTCGTGCGATCGGGATTGCGAGTCGCATTCTCGCGGGATCAGGAAAACGGGAAGACGCATTCCGAGCACCGTGATGACATCACAACCAGGAAGCAGCCAAATCCCACCCCCAAACACCACAGTGACGCCAACTGTCGACTGTCCACGACAGAAAGCTGCCACCAACTCGCCGTTTGCGCATCCCGACCCCGCCGAAATAGCGACCGCTATGGCAGAGGACCAGCAGGCAGGACCCAGCAACAGCGCTGGCCGAAAGCGCAAATTGAAATTTTCGGAACAGGAGCTGGAGAACCTCATAGAGGGTGTGGTGGCCAACCACGACCAGCTGTTTGGTGCAAACTCCCGGAGGGTCCCGGAGCAGGAGAAGAGGAGGATCTGGGTGGGGATTGCGGCAAGTGTGAACTCTGTGGGAGTTGCGGACAGGTCCCTTGAGGAATTAAAGAAGCGGTGGTACGACCTCCGAGGGCGTGCCAAGGAGAGGGTTGCGGAGCGCCTTGGTGAGGCATCAGGCACCGGAGGAGGTGGCCCGACTGTCCCACCCAACACCCCCCTGGAGGACCGGGTAGAGGACACGTTGGAGAGGGAGGCGTGTGTTGGCGTCACCACTCTGGACTCCTCCCACCCCACCCAAGACACCCAAGGTAAGTGGCATGCGACTGCGACCCTGTCCCTATGACCGCCCATGACCAAATAGGCTCACTCATTGGCCCTTAGTCATGCCGTGCATCAGGAAATGCCCTGAAGCATTGTGGGAGACGTAGTATGTCCACAATGTAGTACTACCACAATGCGGCCCGAAAGGTTCCAAAGTGCGCAAATACACAGCCACCCAGGGAATGACACCCAGCATGCATGTAACATCTGCACGTCTGTCAGTCACATGCACCTAATGAGTATCCACTTACCCTCACAGGTGCAGGAGATAGCAGCGACAGTGAGAGGCTGCTGATCGACGAGGAGGCCCAGGAGGAGGAATCCCTACCTGCCACCCAGCCACCAGCCCCTGCGCCAGCGCCATCACCAGCAGCCAGGCCACCCACCACACCTGCCGCATCCGCCTCAGGCCCACCGGCTGCCAAGTCTAGGCCACCCACCTTGCCTGCAGCATCCGCCTCAGGCCCACCGGCTGCCAAGTCTAGGCCACCCACCTTGCCTGCAGCATCCGCCTCAGGCCCACCGGCTGCCAAGTCTAGGCCACCCACCTTGCCTGCAGCATCCGCCTCAGGCCCACCGGCTGCCAAGTCTAGGCCACCCACCTTGCCTGCAGCATCCGCCTCAGGCCCACCAGCTGCCAAGGCCAGGCCACCCACCACACCTGCCGCACCTGCAACACCAGCTGCTGCAAGACCTGCAGCTCGTCCACCACCATCTGGGCCAGCCACATCGGCTACACAGCGGCCGACCACCAGGAGGGGCAATGGCCACTTCCACGCATGCATGAGTGTGGAGCGGCGCATGCTGCGTTTACACCAGCGCCAGTCGCAGCAGCAGGGAGCCATCCAGCTCCAGCTGCAGAAGATCGGCCGCAATGTTGCGGGAGTGGGCGACAGGGTGGACCGCATGACGGCGGCCATTGACCGCATGACCACCGCAATGGAAGACAACACCGCTGCGCTGGTGAAGCACCGAAGTGTTGCTGGCAGGCGCCACCACCAGTTGCTGAGCCGGCTGACCACCAACAGCCGCTCCAATTATTCCTCGGCAAATGCCACCGCCCTGCTTGCGCGCCGCTCCTTAACCCAGCAGCACCAACTCGTCCAGTGCTGCGAAGATATCACCCGGGTGCTGGAGCACTTGACAACCGCGGTCACCGCACTGCACGCACCTGTGATTCCGGCAATTGTGGGGGGTGATGATGCTAGTGAGGGTACCTCTAGTGTCAGCAGCCACTCTGCCGCGCAGGCCCCCCCACCTAGGCGCAGCGCAAGGGCTGCCCCACCTCCAGCTGCCCAGGAAGAGGAAGAGGCTCCCAGGCGCCAGCAACTTGTGCGCCGGAGACGGCAATGACATTGTGACAGGGACACAGACGCAGGCTGAACTTAAGCCTGCAATGGAGCGTCCCATGCAGTATGCATGAATACTGCTTTTTGTATATAGTTATTACGAACACCCATTTATATTTTTTGTGATTCAAACAAATACATTTATTTTGGTGCACACATACGCCTTGTGTAATCATTACAGTTTGCATGCAATTGTGATATGTGGGGTGGGGGAAGGGGGTGGGCTAGAAATTGTTAGCTGTGATATGGTTGCGACGTCTGTGGCCTTCAGCTGGGTTCTCCCCGCGTGCATGGTGCGCATGTGCTGGTGGCCGGTCGTCCCCCTCAGATTCACTGCCTGAGATGTCAACAGGTATCCGGCGCTTGGTTGCAATGTTATGAAGCATTGCACAGACAGCCACAATGCGGCAGCACGCTGCAGGACTGTAATACATGGCCCCACCTGTCTTGTGCAGTATACGGAACCTGCTCTTGAGCAGGCCAAATGTCCTTTCAATACAGTTCCTTGTCCGGATGTGCGCAACATTGTAGCGGCGTTGCTGAGGTGTGGCAGGGTTGAGGTAAGGGGTCAGGAGGTATTCCCGTAGGGCGTAGCCACTGTCACCTGAATGAGAGGAGCAGATGTTGATTGCCTGTGCAGCGCAGTTACTTCATAGCAATGTGACATTGTCGACAAAGTGTACTTACCAAGTAGGTGTCCTTCCCCAAACTCTCCCCTGATCAGTCGTGTGTGGAGTCCGCTGTGCCTGAAGATAAAGGAGTCATGGGTACTCCCTGGGTACTGGGCCACAATGTCAGTGATGATGGTCTTGGCATTGCAGACCATCTGTATGTTGAGGGAGTGGTAGGACTTCCTGTTGCGGTACATATACTCCGTGCCAGCTGGTGGGCAGATGGCGACGTGGGTACAGTCTATGCAGCCGAGGACATGGGGAAAATGGGCAACATTATAAAATTGTAGTTTTGTGAGGTCCAAATCCTGTTGGCTGGTGGGAAATGTGATGTGCTGGTGGAGCTGGGTGAGCATGGCGTCAACAAAAGTGTGGAGGCAGCGTGACATGGTGGGCTGGGAAATCCCCCCAGCAGCGGCTACTATGCCCTGGAAACTGCCGGATGCCAGGAGGTGCAGGCTGCACAATACCTGCACATGTGTGGGCACAGAATTGTTTCGCCTTGTTGGGTGCTGCATGATGGGGTCGAGTTCTTGTATCAGCCAGGTGATCATTTCCCCATTCAGCCTGTATTTGGCATAAATCTGTTCTCTGGTTTGCCCCAGCAAGGTGACCCGCTGCCGGTAAATCCGTGCCTGCCTCATGCGTCTCCTCCGTGCTGCTCGCTGTAGCCTTCGCCGCCTCACCACCATGTACATCCCAGGCATTGTGGAACGCCTATTGCTGCTGCTGAATGTCCTTATGTGTGATTGGTCAGGCCTGGACCTGTTGGTGATTGGCTAACAGTTTTTCAAAATTTGGTTAATCATGGCTTTTATGGTTACCACCTGCTTTGAGTTGTCCTTAAATTGCGCCGCGCTAATGTGCGATTTAGCGATTTTTCGCTAATGTATTTCTTTCATGAATGCCGATTGAGACAGTATTGCGTTTCGCTATTCAAATCGCAGATTCCGTGGTTGGTCGCTATTTCATTTTCGCTAATGCTCGACTTCCCGGAGTCTGCGACTTTTACAGCGTAATCGCTATTCCGCTCGCTATTATTTTTTAGCGATTTCGCTATTTCGTACATGAATGCCGATTCCATGTTTTGCACCCGCAATTGCGTTTTCGCTGCCATTGCGGGCGCTATTTCGCTTCATGAATCAGGCTGTTTATATTTTGGGACTTGCAGTTTTCCTTGAGACAAATAAATCTCGAAATATTTAAATGAATGGGAGGACATGAGATTTGATACCACCAGGTACTTAAGCAGAACACCAATAAACCTGAAAAAGCAAAATACATAATGCCCCACATAAAATGTGTATGTGGCCCTGTGAACATGCACGTGACAAACAATAAACAAAGTATTCTTATTTTAAAGCAGGCTACGCACTGTAATGTAGGTGCACAGAAGCAAAAAAACAGCAACCTGCAATGTTTTGCCTACCTTGGAGGGCACTCAGTATCAGCAATAAGTAGATTTTGGGAAATGTAAATATAGACCCACACATTTTTTCTTCCTGATTAGGAACACAGCAGCAACTTCCAAATGAACCCCAGAACTACGGGGGAAGGCTTTGCCAGCATGCAACTGGAATGATAGGTTGCTGCAGCAAAGTGCACAAAAAGAATTCCAACAGGAGGAGGCACAGACCGTGTTTTCTTTCTCTCTGGTATCACACGGGCTACCCACGTTGTCTGGGACATTTCTGTTTGCTCTCTGGATGTGGTGCAGGAAGAGAGAGGAGAGTTGGCTCAGGTTTAAGGCCTGCCCCTACCCTAGAAGCTCAGAGCAAATGACGTAGCACCAGTAACTCTTATGGTTCAGGATGTCAATGCAAAGGAGGGAGTAGAGGAGACCACCGTTGGGGGCCAATTTGGAAAACAAAGCACCCTCAAGCCTCAAGTTCTGCTAAATAGTGCAGCCTTAGGAAGTTTCCCAGCTTATGCAGGTCAGCAGTTTTTCAATTGTACCTAAAGATTGCTTAAATAGAGGTGCTGCAGAATGGTTGATGGTTGCATTAATTATTTTTTCTGCAATGTTATAAAGGTGCGGACATTAACCACAGGCATCGGAGTGCTTTGCTACTGTGCTAAATCACTCGGTGAAATTCAGCAAAATTCAGCACACTACACAGAAATAATTGCGACAGGAGCGTGCCTGAGTCGCTTGAGTAAGCTTCTCCAAAGTGATACTCATTGGCCACTTTCAAATGCCATTAGTGGAGGACATTTTACTAGTGTGGGTCTTTATAAGCGCTCTCTCAGCTGGCAGAAAAGTGTCTGAACTCTGCCACGACAGGAACAGAGTAGCCAGGGAAGGGACGTCGGCGGCAGCTTAGAAGGAGCTGTGCCGTTCAAGTGCACTTTTGTACCCTTTAGATCCAGCTTCCACATGTGATCTCAATGTGTGTAACATTTAATACTGGAAAAAACATACTGCACTCAGCATGTCGACCCACATATTAACAACAGTATTAAGCAGTTATGTGATACATATGTTTCACCCCACAATGTTTAAACGCTGCGTTTGTGTGAATGAATCTGAGGAAATTACATTTGAGAAAGTCACCAGGTACAGAAGCAGAACGCGGATAAAACAGAAAAAAGCAAAATGCATAATGCCCCCACATAAAAATGTATATCTGCCCCCATGAACATGCATGTTACAAAATAAAATAAAACAGCGACCTGCAATGTTTTATCCACCTTGGAGTGTAGTGTAGTTCCTATATTCCCAATAGGCTCTACGCATTGGAATAATATACACTATAGTTTTGACATAGGACTGAGGTCAGTATGTCTCTATCGAGTATACTAAACTTAATTGTGTGTGTGCCAGCTAACTCAGAGGTCACTAGAAACTTTCTCGAATAAACAAGAGGGGATTAGTTTCTGACAACTGCATAAACATGACAACTTTGTTTCCCCTAGAACCGGAACAGTATCTTCAGAGTCGTGGAAACAATAGATAACTATTTCACTCAGTCAATCGTGCATGCATCGTTTCTACAGAGTTGCACAGAAATAGAGAGACAGGCATTTCAATAAAAGGATTTATTGAACAGTATATGAGAAGTATAATGCGTACAGCGTAAACATTAATATAAAATAATACTGTAATAGCATTGTCTGTTGCTATGACATATATAAAAATACATACATAAATAACACAGGGTAAAATACTCAACTGGTGCTTCTAAAATATGCCTACCCCAATGTACCTAACCTAGGTCTAGAACGAGGGAAGAAGTAGGTGCTGTCTTTAGTTATAGTTTAGTTCTGCCAAGAATTGCCAAAGGTTTCTCTAGGTTCTAATCAGCTACATACCTTAGAATGAGAGAGATTGGTATCTCTTTCCCTGGACTCGATCTCCCAATACCCCGTGAGGGGAGTCAGAAACACTGGAGCTGGATTCTCGGCAGGAGGATGACAGCTTCTAGTCAGTACGTCCGCTGGAGAGTTGACTTCCTTAGGCACTTGCTGCAGCGAGCTGCGTCGTGCAAGTAGGTAGTCGAACTGCACTGAACCACACTGTGCTTTGCCATAGCAAATGAAGGTATATTTATACCTTGAAGGTGTTTAGGAATGCCAATATTGACGTAAAAGTAGGGCATATGAACGTCATGAATGAACCCCTAAGGAATAGATGTTCATGCATAATAAATGAGTTCTTGGAGAAATCAATATCCAGGCAAGGGGAAGTCCCTACAGCTTAAGAGTCTGGTTTTCCAAGAAATCGTTGTGACGTAGATGAACGGATGGAAGTAGCCATGCCTGTATTTGGGTAGCATGGGCTATGCCTAAATAAGGACTGGATTTCTATGCCTATATAAGGGCAATGTGAATTGTACCTATATAAGGGCAAGAATCTGGAAAATTCATACGGAATCTAAATTGATACACAACAGGAAGGGCATGCAGCATGTGCTGCCATTTATCCTACAAGGCGAGCTGTCTTAATTGAGACCGGTAAACGGCAGCGAGGATTCTGGTGCCTGGGCTGCCGAAAGAGAAGCGGCAGGGTTGGACTGGCAAGCGGAATGCCCCCGAGAGATGGAAATATCGTCCAAAGTGGAGCGAGGGGGGGGAGTCCCGTGTTCTGTAAATATACAATACATTTAAAATTACATATTACAGCACTTAAAAATAATTACATTATATACTAAAACTGACAAAATACTACATATTATCGACATTTTCACACAACTATATTTTGACATTGGATATTTTTCACATCCATATTACAACACCCATACCTAAAACGATATTATTGCAATCGATATTTAAAACATCAATATTTTTTACTATCGATATTTAAACATCGATATTCTGTCATTTCGTTATACAAAAAACAATGTTTTGACTACTCACCCTCATGCATATTAATTAGGCAGGTCATTTGCGACACCATTAGGAATCTCCAAATGTGTCTTAGACACATCAGTAGATTCAGTTATGCGAGTCGCAAATTGTGAGTCTCAAAAAATCACAATTTGCGAACCACACAACGGAATGATCGTACATCTGGCCCTCCGAGTGATAACAACTATAAATGCACTTCTCTCGCAAACCAAATTGATACCGTACAAAATGAAGATGACAGATTTATTTCCTATGAAGCTAGCAAACGAATATTTCCATTTACTATTCATTACAATGTCTTGTATCATTTGCATTTATGCTGAAAATGTAACAGATACTAACTCTGGAGAAGGGCTAGGAGCTATACAATTATTATAGCATGTTGAAAACTGAGGGCTTGCCACCTAGGATGATGTTCCAGAATTGTTGTTGTCACACTTTAAAAATGCAATAAAAATGTTTGAATGCTTGCAAGGCTAATTCAATTGCTCATCCTTCTAGGGTCGTTAGAATGAAAGCCACTTAGTTGATTAATACACATTCCCTGTCCGAAATAAATGCTCACTCTAAAATGCACTTTCTGAGAATCATAGGATATTTTACATTCACAAAACTTTAAACCATTTCTAACTACAGTTTCTCACCAAGGGTAAGATTGAACTCTTTGAATAGAATGACTATCAGTTTTTAGGTTTCGCCCTGCGACGCATCGCGAAGCGATGTCGCAGCGAGACCTATAGCCGCCAGCTCTGCTTACAACGACTAACAAGAGGGAGACAAGAGATGGGCACGCGCAGCATGCCGGAATCGGATCAGGTCATGCGCGTGAACACGCGCTCCGATTCCGGCATGCTGTTCACACACACACACACACACAGACGCGCGCGTGCACACACACACACAGGCACACATGCACACACACACACACATCCCCTCCCTCTCTCCCCCCCACTCACCGGGCTCTTTCCGCGTGTCCCTCTCCCTCCGCTGCGGGTCAGTCTCGGCGTGTCTTCTCCTGCGATCCTCAGCTTGCGCCGGGACAGCCGATGTGCACGCTCACGGTGACGGCGTCTCGTGCGCTCCCACCGCGCTTTCAGTTTCGCTCCTGGAGCAGCTTGTTTAAAAAGATTTCAGTCAGAGCCAACCTCATGCAGATTCCACTCTCAAAAACACAAGTAAGCGACATCCATGGACCTCAAGCAGCTTCCCGACCAGATAGCCATCCGTTTCCAAATTAACGGCACAGATACATTAGTGAATTTTCACCAAAGTCGATAAAACACAAAGAAGAAACTGACCTCTGCGTCACACAGAGGCCAATTTTGTATCGATCCGTAAAGGAGAGCTTTCGGTCGCACAACCCAAAAATGGTGATTAAAACGGAGGTATGACATTTAGCTTTCTCCCTTCTACTCGCAGCAAAATAATGGACCAAATTGAAGTTTTTAGCAAAAAATGTTTTCCTTTGAAAGTTAAATCTAACAATAGATGGGGCGCTAATGCTGTCTCAGTGTACAATGGCGCAGACGCACGCGCATGTTACGTTTATGGACACAAAGGTGACAGACACAACGAGACACAAACACTCTCATACCAAAGTAATGATAAAGTGTGTAAACTCATAGTGTTTGCAAGGTGCAAAACTTTAAGAGTAGGAAGGGAGGGGGCACATCAGAGGTGTAACTAAGGCCCTTCAGCCCCTGTGGTGCCATTCAGGGTGCCCCCAAACCCTTGGGGGAGGAGGGGGATGCACTCTGCCCAAGGTCAATTAATATTAGTGAGCTATGACAAACTCAGGGGCCCCTCCTCGCATTCTGCACATTTTGGCATACACCATTTTGAGCACATGAAGCCATCTCAACCCTAAGAAATAAAGCTTCATTTTGGCGTTTTCTGCAGACACTACAAAATAAAATGTAATGATATTAAGTCAGCTTGTTTGCCATTCTTCCCTTCATCCGTCAACATCTCAAGTCAGAATGTGTGTGCCTCAGAACTTATATGGCCACCCCACCAGGACGAGAACAATGGCCATAACAGAGTGGCTTTTCCAGCTGAGATTTTATTTTCTGATTCAGAGAAAGAAAACTAATAGTGCTGGCCTGCTACTGTGTGCAATCTTGGGATCTTAATTGGCCCATCTAACCCTGTAGCTCTTCAGTTTTAGCTGTGGTGAAAGGTACAGTCAAGCTTTTCTTTAGTAGCTTTCAGACCAGATGATGCAACTGGTCCTTCTACGGGAGTGCTCTGATATTTGATGAAACGAGTGCTCCACCGTCAGAATACTGTACTCGGCGAGTGGGCAACCACAGGTGAGGATTCTTTACTACTACAACATTCCACACAATCCACTGCTACCCAGTGGATCAAAGTGTACAATGTACAATGCTGCACACAATTCCACAGGCAGTGCTTAATTTGTGAAAGAAAGAGTGCTGGTGCCACAAGCTCTGCTCAGACGGCAGCAGCCAGCGCAATAAAATAACAGTGTGTGGAATGCCAAGGCTAGTGTGTTTTAATCAGTGCTTTAAATGGAAAAAAATAAGTGCAGGTACTCACCAAAAGGCGCAGTGGGCGGAGTTTTGGGAGGGGCTAAGGTGGAACAAGGGGCGGGGTTAGCTTTTTGACTTTGCCAAGGTTGTATGCACAAAATCTGCATGCATTGTTAGAATATCAGATATATCTATCCATTACTTATCTCACTAGTAACTACATATATGGCACTTACTAATAAGTGTTTATTACTACCCACAGTAGCCTTTTTTAGCATCCTTAAAATAAGAAAAGATTGAGGAAAAACAACAAGGTTCTAAATATATGCCTTCTTGTTTCCAAGCAGGTCCCTGCTGCAGGGTCATAACTCACTGAGCTACATTACAAGGATGTTAGCTTTTGATGTGCAGTAGAGCCATTTTATGTACCCTTCCTAAGCTATCTCCTCGAGTCAAATAGTTTGTTGAAAGGACGCACTCTGCAGAAAACATGCTCATGTGAACACAGTGCTCCAAATACCCTTCATTCTGCACCCCTCAAATATGCTTTAAACCCACGCTATTTCGACTTTGAGTGCAACTCTCTCCATTTGGTAACCACCCCGCAGGACAACAGAATTAATTGCATTTTTAGGTCTCACTATGAACGCAGCTTAAGTTGGTTCGCTAGCTAGACTATTGCTGCCGCTTTGGTGCTGGAAGGGAGACAGGAGGTGGCACGCGCGGACAGGAGATGTGCACGCGTACGGAGTGCACATCTCCTGTCGGCGCGTGCCACCTCATGTCTCCCTTCAGCAGAGAAACCGGTGGCAGAGCGCGCACTTTCACTTTCCTTCCCTCCCCTTCAAGAACTCTGACATTCCACGGCCACACCTTGTTTTGACTAGTTTTGGTGACAATTTTGAAAAGCCATTGGCATTTGTAATATCAATACATCTAAGTCACGTAAATAAAACACATATTGCATTACAAATGCTATAGGTGTCACATTTGCGAAAGTTATAACTATTGGCATTGTAAATGACAAAGCTATTCATTTCACTATTTTCAAAACCAACACATAAATAAAAAAATTGTCATTTACAATACCAATAGCTCAAACTTTCCTAATGCGAGACCTATTGCATTGCAAATGCTTGTTGTTGCTGAGATAAGAAAATCAAAAGAAATAAAAGAAACGGGGAAAGGTAAAGGAAGCATTATCCACTTCTGCTGCACATTGTTTCGAGATAGCATCATGTACTGTGAGCAGCCACGTTCTTACTCAGCCGTACCTAGTGCCGAACATTCCTTAGGGAAATTAATACCCTGCATCTGTGACTGATAAACACACACACAAACGCGCACACACACACACACACACAACTCTCTCTCTTTCTCTTTCTCTCTCCCCCAGCCCTGACAGACTCCACAAAATCCCACCATGGTCCGGGCAAAGGTATTCCAGTAAGGACATATAACATCACACATATCCGCCTTGCTTAAAAAAACGACAGATGTACAATCCACCAACTAAAACCTAATGGACAAAAGACCCTGAGAGCAACACCATAAAAGGTTTTCACAAACACTCTAGCACCCAAACTTGTTCCTTCCACTCGTGTGAATTCTGTCCATAGGAGCAACACTTCCTTTTGCGTGTTCTCCAACACTTGTTTGCACATGGGGAAGGGATGCTGTTTTGTGTAGGAGGCTGACAGAAGCACGAGATTAAAGAATAAAGTCAAAATAATTGCAGCTGGATCGTAATGAAAATACACGTGATATAATTGTTGGTGATGGAATCACGTCACTATTGCATCAACTGGGGAAAGAAGGGGCATATTATCAAGGGGTTTATCTCCGCTTTTTTGGCTTTAAAAGCCAAGAAAGTGGAGATAAAATTATCTCCCTATTACCTAGCTGTCGCTAACACCAGTTAGCGACAGCTAGTAGGAGATAGCGACCATCTTGGGCCCCGCTTTGCATGTCAGTGAAATTTTTCACTAATGACATGCAAAGTAGGCGTGCCAAGATGTTAGTGACTGGAAACAGTCGCTAACATCGCTATCTCCTATTACCAACTTTTGGAGATATTCGCGGTAACCGTGATTATCTCCAAAAGCTAACACCTGCCCCTGAGCAGTTCTTAGCCATGTTATCCAATGGTAGGTGGATAACATGGCTAAGAGCATTAGCTCGGTAATGCATGAATATCGCAGACTTTTCAGCGATATTCATGCATTTCGGCCGATTTTTATCGCTTAGGAGATAAACCTTGATAATAGCAAGGTTCCTAAGCGATAAAAATCGCCGCAGCTCGGCGATAACAATTTTGCCGCTAAGCCAACATAGCGATAATTATCGCTAGTTGTTGGTAATATGCCCCGAAGTACTCTCGTCACACTGGGATAAGGAAGTTATATTTCACACTTTAAGTAAGCATTTCTTTAATGCGCTGAATGTTTTGCTTTTCGAGAGAAAGCCTTCTTTCCTTCTTTCCATGATTGTTTCTTCTTGCAGCAAATAGTCCTTGCCACATGCTGCCACTCCGCGAAACAACCCAAAGCATGCATTACTGTGGAAGCATCTTTTTGAAGGCAGATTAAAACCCCAATAGGCAGCAAAATGTTGAAGGAGAAATACTCCTCTGGGCTGATCCAAGATGTTATTGACACTACATGAATGGCTGAAGTCAATGGACCAAAAATCAAGGCAATGACTGAAGGAGGCTGACCATGTAATATTTGCAAGAAACCTGTTAGACAGTTAAAGTTGTGAAAATAAATACATTATAATGTTCTTGATATAATAAAACACCTTAAAAATAGAAAACTGTAAAATGTATTTAGAAAACAATTGTAATGTCCATCTCCTTTAAGACAAGTGGGTGGTGATAAGGGCTAGGGCAACACAAATGTCATTTTGTTCCCAATATAAAGAGAATTCATGAAAAACCCTTGCGTTTTGGTCCTTCTCTTCAGTCTAAATAAAGATAACCTTCGGAAGGTCTGACCTCTGTTGGAGGGGGAGGGGGCCAGAGAGGACCCATGGCTCACATGTAGCAGATTTACCCATCCATTGAACAGTATTGGAAAGAGCTATTATCTCACATTAGAAAAATGTCAGAGATGTAGATCCCTCAGATCTACTTTTCCTATTATTAGGCGACCCTAGATATGATAATGTATACCCCTTCACAACTCAGGTTGGCTGATCTCAAATTTACCAATGGCTGCCCAGCTTTCTGCCCAGCTTTCTGCCCAGCATTGGATATTTCCATTGTTTCCACTGTTCTCTGTCTGAGAGCCCAATGGTGTCACTATTTCTACCCGATGTGATTCATGGTCTATGGAAGATAAATGAAAAACACATGGCAGTGTCCTTGATGAGACAAAAAAGTAAGAAAAACGTGTGTGTGTGAAGATCTAAGTCTGTGTCCTGTGACTTCCTGACCAGTGCTCCTATCCTCAATACCAGGAATATCTGTACAGGTCACTTTTCATCATGTGTTGACCGTGGAAGAATGCAAACTATATGTTTCTGCTTTGAGACAATTGCTGTCCCCACTCATTGCTTACTATTTATCACTGTACCAGACTGAACTATTAAGCATGTTGCTTACCATTGTGTGTTGGGAAGCTGGAACTGTTTAGAATTGCAGGATTTCAGGTTTGCAGAGAGGGGGGTAGGTCACTGGCAAGGAAATAAGATTAGTTTGAAAAACATCTTTTTATAACCTATGGTGCAGAACTTGCCATCCTACATTAGAGACACAAAAGATCTTCTTAGTAAATTGGAGGATCTGGAATGGGCGGACAATTTCACATTTGTGACCCTTGATGTTAATGCACTATATATATGTATTCCTTTTGACAAAGGCATGCCGACTCTCACTGCTTTTCTCTCCACTAGGGATGCTACTCTCTATGAACATACTCAAATGATTCTTGACTTGGCACGTCTTATCTTGGAAAATATTTTTTTCCTACATAATGACACTTGGTTTAGATAAGCATTGGGGTAGTTATGGGTTCCAAATTTTCACCTTGCTGTGCCAACATTTATATGGGTCATTTTGAAAGACAACATATTCGGACTGCCTGCCCTCCCGATATTACACAACACGTATTGGGGACGATATATTGATGACATTTTTATGATTAAGAATGGAGGCAAGCAAATACTGGAGGTCTTTCTGTCTCATCTCAACAACAATCTGTTCAATTTCTGTTGTACGCATCACATGAGCACTTCTAAAATTGATTTTTTGAATGTGACCCTTTCCTTAAAGAAAAACAGGATTGCCTCACAGCTGTATCGCAAGCCGACTGCTTGTACTAAAATGAGATGTGTGTGAGAACATTGATCAAATATAATGAATTTCTTTACTTACATATTTCAAGATGGCCACCATGAAAACCCAATGAATGACATGGAGTGTTGCCCACTGTTTGTTTCATTAGTATCATGAACAAATGAACTGCCTCTTTGTTTCTTTGTTTTAAATTGACATGCAAATCCCAGTCGCACTCACATTGAGAAAGGTGACGTTGCAGAAATGCGTCTGTCCAGTATGTTTGTCGAGGAGGCAGTAAATCATTATTAAAGAACGAGCTCCGTTGAGTGTGCCTTATCTTGTTTGGCCAGGATTGGGCCACAGACTTGTCATTTGAAAGTGGTTTACACTCACGGTTGGCAATAACTGCGGCATGTGGTGCGGCGGCTTGTGAAAGAGGAATATATATATATATACCGCAAGGTGCCTGCTACAAGGTGCCTGGGTTTAACAGGGGGCACCCGAAAACACTTTCTGTAAGGGTTTCCATGTTGGAAAGGCTGACATGGAAACCCAAGGGTGAAAAAAAAGCACTTTGGGATTACGGGCCGGCCTCTGACTGGCAGACCGACTCCTTGAGCCCATCGGAAGCCAGCCGGAATGACCAGTCGTTTTCAATTCTGACCGGCTGATTTATTATCAGCCGGTCGGAATTTAAACCGACGATGGGGATCGGAGGCTTTCAGACTGCCATCGTAATAAGCCCATAGTGTCACCAGTAGTGACTCCTGGCCAGAAGCCAAGCATTGCCTTTCCGTAGCATCGATCCTGCCTGCAAATTTGGTTCTACAACAATAAATTACAAAGCAGGGCATTTGCGAGTTTTAAATTAGGAATTTCACTCCTATGAATAAATAGCAGAATATTTTAACTCAATGGCAATTTCTTTGGGCATGGGTCTGGGCCTCGATTAGATTTTTCCCGAGTTTAAAGCAAAGCAAATAATTTCTATCTGTGTGTGCCAGTTGCAGGAACAATGTCATTACTCGACTGCAAAACAAACTCATAATATTCTCTTCTTCAGAAACACACATTGATTCTGCCTTATGGTTTACATAACCAAAAATGGAAAGCCGGTTTCTAACTGCATGCTGCACAATGCGATCCGCAGCCCAATCAATCTTACAGGGCGTTTATCAACCTCTCTGCCCAGATGCAAATGTAAGTAATGATGTGGATTGCAATGTTCTATCCTGGAATACTCATGGGGCCTAAGAGTCAAAGTCCTTCATCAGTTTCAAATCTATAAATTGACCCCCGGCCCCCAGTCAGAAAGTAGGACACAGCTGGTGTGTTTTATCGTTAGAATAGTTGAATAAAATGCTTCTGTGAAAACCTGCCAAAGTCAAGGGCACTTTGCACTTTTGTAGTGTGAATAATACACCCAAAGAGTGAATTTATGTTACCTAACTGAGCTATTATTGGGTGCCACGGTCACATGTGACTCACCAGTGATGTACTAGGTAGGTGCATTGTGTTTGATGTTGATTATGAGATATGACCAGATTATGACTAAATCAACAATCCAGATTCCAAGATAGAACTTGTACCAAAACCTGGACCAGACTAGGTGACTTCCTCCTGGTGGGACATTGGTGGTATCTCTGCTGACCCCTACTCATCCCCTTGTTGTATTGTGCAGTCTTCATCATGGCTCTGTCATCCTGCCAAGAGTTACCTCTCTAAGTGGTTGCCAGAGTCCTTCTTGGCTGGCCAAGGCATGGGAAATAGGACATGTTACAACGCACGCATTTACAATGTGTGCCATTACAACGCATTTTTACAATGGAAAATCCATTACAACCTATGTAATTACAATGCATAATCCATTACAACGATATTACTATTCGAACTCCGCCGGGGCGTTACTTTGGGGAATGCGTTTTAATTGCTTGCGTTGTAATGACATGAGTTGTAATGGATTTTGCATTGTAAAAGTTGTGTTGTAATTGCACGCGTTGTAACGCGTGTGTTGTAAACAATGTCTCCCCACTATGGGGGTTATTTACAAGGCCCTTGCGCCGCAGATGCGTCATTTTTAATATTGGGAAAAAGTGACTTACAGGCGGCACTAAGGACTTGTAAATAATCACAAATATACCTAGTGCAGCCCTGCAGTGGTGGTGGGGCTGCAGCTACATACTTTCTTGTTGCTCTCTATCTGCCTGAAAGTCTAACCTTCAGTGTTACGTCTGTCCCAGGCATTGTGAATGAAGGGCAGTTGACTTTGCTTATTAGGGCCTATTCAGACCAAACTTACCTAAGCTGGCTTGCTCCTCTCCCCCTTTTCAATTATATTGCCTGGTATTATTGTTTATGATGATGAAACAAACTGCCTTTTGCCTCCATCACATTTCTAACTTCCCACCTAGGCATTCTAAATGTCATCAGCCTCAGTGCATTGAACCTGAACTATCCAACAATTTAGCATCTCCCCCTATTTTTCATTCTGTTCTCTGTAATTGTGGCAGGTGGAGATCTTTGGATGTGGTAGAGGGCAATAACTGGCCAGAGTTAGAGCGAACACTAATTCACTTGAAGAGAATTTGAGGATGCTAAAGTTTTGAAATTGGTGTTTTCAAATGCATTTTACAGCACAAATTGCATTAAAATTTGCTAAAAAGTCACAGGCTCCAATATATCATACATGAAATATTCTCGTATTTTTAAGATGTTTAAAGCAACCTTGACGTCCCACAGGAGTATTGAATCAATCTAGACTCCTGTAATTCACTTTCTATCATTTTTACATCATGTACTTAACAAGTAGATTCTTAGCTATGTATTATGATTGAGAACATCCCTAGAAGTTGAAGGGTGGGTGTGGGTCCTAACTTCCTTGTCGTGGTGTTCCCCCAACTTTTTTTTCTTCCATCCTCCTGCTTTTGCCGACTTTGTTTTTGTTGGTTTCATGACTCTGTGCAACTTGCAGCACTGATTGTGCCTCCCACCTCAGTAGCCTTACAAACATATCCAAGGCTTGCCATTACAGCCTGTGTCTACAGGTTAAATGGCCATATCGGTCTGGCATAATAAACCTTTTACCAGGCCTAAACCTTCCTTTTTAATACATTAAAGTCAGTCCTAAGTTAGGCCCCTAAACAGCCCAGAGGGTAGGGTGCAGTGCATTTAAAAAGTTGTTCATGTACATTTAAGTTTTACCTATCCCTGTAGAGCAAAACTCTTACATTGGTTTTTCACTACTGCAAGGCCTGCCTCTACCATAGGATAACATTGGATTAATGTATTACATTTAATAAGTGATACCTTTCACTTGGGTGCTGGTAGAATTTTGTTCCCCTAAAGTTTTATTTTAGAACATATTTGAAAAACATACACCAAATTCAATACTAACAGGCAACAGTTACCCAACGGAAGGAGATAGCATGCAGAGAATAATACTGTCAAGTGGAACAACTGAAAAGCTACAACATGTTTCATCAACATAATTGAGCTCAAACAACAGTTTAGATCTCACAGTATCAGCAGTCATGTGAACGGAAAATCTTCGGAGCACAGCCTCAGCAACAACAAAAGGTAATACTAGAGATAATGAGCTGGAGCAATGGAGTATTCTGTGAAACTCCTTAAGGGCACTCAGAACTCTGCTATCATTTACTAACCAGTGTGTTCTTCATAGGTTGACAGGTGGATGGTACAGAAGGCTGACAGGGATGTGTGAAGCATGTGTGGCTAGAAAAGGGATTGTCCCATTGTGGAGAATTTGTGAAGGCTGTATCAGGAAAGACCTTTATATATTTTTTTCTATTTAGAAAGGACCTCAAGACCTGGCTCTTCAGATGAACACAGAGCACCCTGCATTCCCTCACCCTCCTCAGTGCCTTGAGACCCTCACAGGTGAGTAGTGTGCTCTATAAATCCCTGATTGATTGATTGATTAATTGATTGATTGAGGAAGGGATTGGGGGTAGCTGTGGCATGAGGAGTGGGACAAGAACCAAGGAATGTTGCCAAATCAACAAGTCAGTCTGCTAACATAGATGAGGCCTGCTTTGGCATGAATCAAATGTGGAAGCAAGCTCCAGGCTGCAGAGTGGAGCAAAGACCACGTTTTTTCACCACACCAGTCAGTGTCTAAGGTACAAGACGTCTTAAAATACGTATAAAGGTTTAGGAGAAATCAGAGGTTGATCGCAATCTGCACAGAAGAAATTAGATTAGAAAACGTGCAGATTACAAAGAATGACGATTGCAGGTTAGGCGAATCCTCAACCAGTTGTGGAATGGCAATGAATGAACAATCTCTTGCATTGGTGCACTACAGAATGTCAGGTCTTACATGTAGAATGAAGAAGGAAACAGCACCTCAAGACTGGCATCGAGGTTATCCCACTGAATTAAAGAAACATTTACACTTAAAAAATGCACCTGCTTAAATGATCTGTTTGAAGCCTGTATAAAGTGGGCTTTGCCAGTGGTAACATTATTTTTCAGGATAAAGCCATATACCAAGGTTCAGTGATTCCCATACCTCCCAGAGATGGAGAAACGTGTATTGCTACCATTAAAATAGATGAAACATGGCCATTACCCCACCAGGCTGGTGGCCTGCAAGCATGATGGCACTTTGGCCATGTCTTCTTCAGAAAGCTTCTACTGTTCCCTGTGTAGACAGCATTGGCACCTCACTCATTCCCTGACTTCTAGAGCATGGCAAGCAGAACTGCACAAACAGGCTAGAAAGAGTGGACCCTACCATACCCCATCTCTAGTAGTCACAGAAGGTGGCATTTCAATAACTTTCCACCTCATGAACTCTGATCCTAAATATATTTACCAAGTTCAGCAGCACTAGGAGTGCCAAATCCAAGGAAAGAAGAGCTTGTGCAGTGTCAATTAAGGAAAGAACAGCCAGGGAGAGGATGTAGCCTAATATGCCGAGTTGCTGAACTTGGAGCTGTGGAACCATGTTCGCTTTCGGCATCATCTCAAAATCCTGTGATTCTGGCCAAATCACGTAATCTCCCCATGCCTACCAAAAAGGAATGTGTCCTTGCGTAACGTAACTGGTGCTCATGTAAAGCACTCCAATACCTTTGGGTCGAGTTAGTGCTGTGTACAACTGAAAAAAAGGTGTGGAGTAACTGGGGGCAGGGGAAGAACAGGAGGAAAATACCCCAAGAGCTGAAGAAACCTCATCTATTCCCAAATATAGGGGCTCATTAGGATGGCGGACGGAAGAGCGACCGCAGCCCTGGAGTAAGCGGAAAATGCCTTTTCCGTGTCCGCCAGCCGCGGACACTCCGTCCGCCATATCAGGATAGGAAATAGTGTAAAAATTCCGTCCGCGACGGAAAATCACGCACTGCCGCCCAACTACACCCGACCACGCGGCGGACGGAACGAATCCTGAGACTCTGCCGTACGTACTGACGTCTAAGACCGTCCCCCAAATCAAGATGGCGGAAAATACACATAAAACCACAGCGGAAAAACAACCTGTCTGAACACGGCGGATTCCCCACAGCGAAGATAATATACATAGCAGAGATACCCACCACAAGCTGTTCGCCACCATGGACCCAGCGCTACACGCTCTCCCGATGCTCTTCGTGATCCACCACGTCCTAGTCTTGGCCCACCATCGACGCCGACGCAGGTAAGGCACAAACCATTGGCTGTCTGGAGGGGAATACCTGCAAGGGTCGTGACGTAGGGAGGGGGAGTGTCATGTTACCAAAACCACTGATTAGAAGCAAATAGAAATACACATTTGTAGTACGCAAGCAGGAATGACAACGACAAACCACGAGACATGATTGACTACCTTTATTACACATAATAGGGGTATAATCACAGTGTATGCGTGAGCATGGGCAAAGTGTGCACCAGAGCAGGTACATCAGAGGCAGCACATCAGAGGGCAGAATGCAGTATCAGAGCATCAACAGGGCAATGTGGACAACAGAGCAGGTACATCAGAGGCAGCACATCAGAGGGCAGAATGCAGTATCAGAGCATCAACAGGGCAATGTGGACAACAGAGCAGGTACATCAGAGGCAGCACGTGAGAGGGCAGAATGCAGTATCAGAGCATCAACAGGGCAATGTGGACAACAGAGCAGGTACATCAGAGGCAGCACGTGAGAGGGCAGAATGCAGTATCACAGCATCAACAGGGCATTGTGCCCAACAGAGCAGGTACATCAAAGGCAGCACGTGAGAGGGCACAATGCAGTATCACAGCATCAACAGGGCATTGTGCCCAACAGAGCAGGTGCATCAGAGGCAGCACGTGAGAGGGCAGAATGCAGTATCACAGCATCAACAGGGCATTGTGGACAACAGAGCAGGTACATCAGAGGCAGCACATCAGAGGGCAGAATGGAGTATCAGAGCATCAACAGGGCAATGTGGACAACAGAGCAGGTACATCAGAGGCAGCACGTGAGAGGACAGAATGCAGTATCAGAGCATCAACAGGGCAATGTGGACAACAGAGCAGGTACATCAGAGGCAGCACGTGAGAGGGCAGAATGCAGTATCACAGCATCAACAGGGCATTGTGGACAACAGAGCAGGTACATCAGAGGCAGCACATCAGAGGGCAGAATGCAGTATCAGAGCATCAACAGGGCAATGTGGACAACAGAGCAGGTACATCAGAGGCAGCACGTGAGAGGGGCTAAGTGCATCAACAGTCCATAGCACTGAATATGTCCATCAGAGGCAGCACGTGAGAGGGGCTAAGTGCATCAACAGTCCATAGCACTGAACATGTCCATCAGAGGCTGCACGTGAGAGGGGCTAAGTGCATCAACAGTCCATAGCACTGAACATGTCCATCAGAGGCAGCACGTGAGAGGGGCTAAGTGCATCAACAGTCCATAGCACTGAACATGTCCATCAGAGGCAGCACATCAGAGGGCAGAATGCAGTATCAGAGCATCAACAGGGCAATGTGGACAACAGAGCAGGTACATCAGAGGCAGCATATCAGAGGGCAGAATGCAGTATCAGAGCATCAACAGGGCAATGTGGACAACAGAGCAGGTACATCAGAGGCAGCACGTGAGAGGGCAGAATGCAGTATCACAGCATCAACAGGGCATTGTGCCCAACAGAGCAGGCACATCAGAGGGCAGAATGCAGTATCAGAGCATCAACAGGGCAATGTGGACAACAGAGCAGGTACATCAGAGGCAGCACAAGTACGTGTTCCAACCAACCCGTCCCAGGGACCACAACAGTGCAAGGCTGTTCTCAATGGACAATGCACACACCATGTGAAATAACATGTGAGTGAAGTGAACAGCACCTCACATCACAGAATCAGGTGGACTGCGTGAACTACCTGCCTCGGACACACTGCCAGCACCAGAAACAGGAGTGTGAGACACAGCCACAGCCCGAGTGACACACACATGGGCCACAGACCCAGACACACTGCCAGCACCAGAAACAGGAATGTGAGACACAGCCACAGCCCGAGTGACACACACATGGGCCACAGACCCAGACACACTGCCAGCACCAGAAACAGGAGTCTGAGACACAGCCACAGCCCGAGTGACACACACATGGACCACAGACCCGGGTGCGCCGTAGAGCCGTCCAAAGTTGCGGAGCACACCGTCCACGAGGACATCAAGTTCCGCGGCGGTGAAGGGACGAGACTGGATCTCTTTTTCTCTCGACATGGCAAGATCACGGAGTATGGCACTGGAGCAGCAGTCGGTGGTCAGCTCAGCAGCAGCAGGTCGAGGTGATGGTCACAGGCAGCAGTCGGTGGTCATCTCAGCAGCAGGTCGAGGTGATGGTCACAGGCAGCAGTCGGTGGTCAGCTCAGCAGCAGCAGGTTGAGGTGATGATCACAGGCAGCAGTCGGTGGTCAGCTCAGCAGCAGCAGGTCGAGGTGAACAGGCAGCACTGGTTCCCATGGTAGGATGTGTGCTTTTGGACATCACACATATATAGGGCCCTCAGCACGTGTCAGTGGCATACGTCGCCAGCAATTGGTCAGCCCTGGAAGCGTGTTCGTAAAAGGGCCAATGACTGGCCCTGGTGTTGCGGTGCACTGCTTCCGCTACTTTCGATTGGCCATACGCGGCCAGCGTTCCCTCTTCCCATTGGCTGCATGTGCACGGACCGTCACGGTCACACATCGGCAACCGCACGTGCAAGCTTCCGGCACGGATGCTTCAGTTGCAACAATGTTCTATCACTGGCGCCACCATGGCGGTGCACGTACTCTGCGGGGGAGGTGCAAGCCTACACACCCTTTAGATGTAGTCAATGGACATGGCAGTTCATGTCCCCTCTTACAGTCACATTGCATCATCCACCGTCCACCGGCCGGACCAGCCCGGCCTAGGACCGGCGTGCCGGCCATGTCCACAACCGGCGTACCGGCCATGTCAACCACCGCCGTGCCAGGCCTGGCCTGGTTCCATTACACCCACAGCAAAGGTGATGGCGGCCCTACACTTTTTTGCTACTGGAACCTTTCAGTACACAGTTGGACATGCCGGGGGGATGTCACAGTCCATGTTCAGCATGGTACTTCGGGATGTTTTAAAAGCTATGATGCTGTACAAGGATGACTATATCCATTTCCCACGGCCGGAAGAGTTGCCAGCAGTCAAAGCAGACTTCTATGCACTGGGCCAGATACCACACGTAGTGGGTTCCATTGATGGCACACATATCGCTATCATTCCACCACGGGCACGTGAGCAGGTTTTTAGGAATCGGAAGCACTTCCATTCGCTGAACGTGCAGGTGGTGTGCCTGGCCAACCACATCATCTCCCATGTGTGCGCAAAATTTCCAGGCTCCGCACATGACGCCCACATCATGCGGAGCAGCATTGTCCCCCAACTGATGGCAAATCTGCGTCCCGGTCAAGCGTGGCTTGTTGGTGAGTCTGGCGTGGGGACTTTTGTGATCTCTGTGTGGCATGGGGTACCCAGCAAATCTGGTTGTGATATTTGTGTCTGTCATCCCCCTACATAGGTGACTCGGCATACCCAAACCGGCCCTGGCTCCTGAGTCCCATACGTAATCCTACAACTGCGGGTGAAATGCGCTACAATGATGCACATGGAAGGACACGTAGAGTGGTTGAACGTACCTTTGGACTGCTAAAGTCTAGGTTTCGGTGCCTGGATAAGACCGGAGGGGCCCTGCCTTACTCACCAGGCAAAGTATGCAGGATCGTGATTGCCTGCTGCATGCTCCACAACCTGGCCGTGCGCAATGACATTGAACTGCTCTTGGACCCTGAAGACGAAGAAGTTCCTCGGCCTCCCATCCCACCCATGTCGACTGATGAGGATAGTGGTGAGGAGGAAGGTGTGGACCAGAGGCGCCAGCTCATTGATCGCTACTTCCCTTGAATGTGAGTAACTACCTCTTGTGCCGGTTGACAATGCCTTATGTATGTTTGCTGGTGTTGTGTGGATGTGGGGTGCATCCGCTGTGTGTTCTGGTATGTGATGGTTGCATATGTGTGTGTTCATTTATTTGGACATGCAAGTCTCCATGATGTGTGTCCTCTCATCCAATGCTTTTGTGATGAGTGTAGTTTGTGTAATGTTGCTGTGCAGTGTGTTGTGATGTGTGTGAATCTGTTTCCTGACGTGTGTTTGCTGTCGCTGAATTTCCCTAGGTCACTCCCGCAGCGGCATGATTATGTACGACTTGGATCCCTGCACCTGGTTACGTCTGTTTCTGAGGCAATCATGTGATTAAACATGGAGGCAACACATCATTGAGTGTGTAAGTGGCATTTATTTACAGGTTGTGCATTTGTGCAGGTGAATATTTACAAGTAAGTGTGGGGTGGGGGAGTGGGAGTTGAAGGTAATGGCCGATGAAATGTCCATGCTGACACCACATTGGATGGTGTCAGGCTAGTCCAGCAGACCTGTGCCAATGATTGGCTATGTGGGACAGGATACTTGGCAGGGTGAATGCCTGGATCAGGCAGTGTCAGAGTCATTGGCGGCCCCTCTTGGAGCGTGTGGATGGCGCATCCACACTGCTCTCACCCACTTCCAGCCTCGGACGGCCCCTCCGTCTTTGAGGTGGAACAGAGTCAGCTGGGGGGGCAGGTTGTTCAGGGGCCACATCCGTCGCCAGGGGCACAGGTGGTGGTGGTGGTGGCGGTGGCGGTGGCGGTGGTGTTGCTGGCCGTGGCGCAAGGACAATTGGTTGAGGGGGGTGGAGTTGTTCCGGGCTATCCATTCCCTCCACATTGTTGTCTGTTGGCCCATGATGTCCACTATCTGGCCAAGGTAGCCCGAAATTTCACGCAACATGTTTGTGTTGTCCACCGAGTCCTGGTGGGCACGATCTGCCTGTTCCTGGCCACGGTCGTATGAAGCCTGGCACCTGCCTAGGGCTTCAAGGGACTCTGCCACAGGATGGGGTGGGTGTCCTTCCTCTGTGCGGCGGAGTGTCGGTCTCCTAACTGCCTGCTGTGGCCTCGTCTCTCTCCTTTGTGGCCCACTCACCCTGCTTGGGTGGGAGGCCGATGGACCTGCGTCGTGCGGTGGGTTAGGCAGGGTGGCACAGGCAGGAGTGGTGGTACTGGTGGTGGTGGTGGTGGTGGTGACTCTGCAGATCACTGAGGTCGGTATCGCTGGAGTTACACATGCGACGGTTGTCGAGGCCGGGATTCCCTGTGAGCCAGATGGCCCTGGCTGTCTGCTTGGGCCCGCACCATCCTCCGCACCCGAGCTGCCTGTGTCATCGTCCCCAGAGAGTCCGGTATGGATGTGAGGCGAGTCTGGCGGCCGGGTGCTGGTTTCCCCAGTCAGATTACGATCACCTGAGGGACAAGATTGTGCAGGTCAGTAATGTGGACATTACATGTTCATATCAATTTGTATACATTTCAGTGTCCTGTCGCAAACACCCCACCCACCCTACCCTCCACCGCCCTCCACCGCCCTCCACCACCCTCCACCACCCTCCACCACCCTCCCTGTGGACATGGGGGCCTGTTGGGAGTTGTAGTTGTGACCTCTCACACACCCCACCCACCACCACCGCCCTCCCTGTGGACATGGGGGCCTGTTGGGAGTTGTAGTTGTGACCTCTCACACACCCCACCCACCACCACCGCCCTCCCTGTGGACATGGGGGCCTGTTGGGAGTTGTAGTTGTGACCTCTCACACACCCCACCCACCACCACCCTCCCTGTGGACATGGGGGCCTGTTGGGAGTTGTAGTTGTGACCTCTCACACATCCCACACACCCTACCCTCCACCACCCTCCACCACCCTCCCTGTGGACATGGGGGCCTGTTGGGAGTTGTAGTTGTGACCTCTCACACACCCCACCCACCACCACCGCCCTCCCTGTGGACATGGGGGCCTGTTGGGAGTTGTAGTTGTGACCTCTCACACACCCCACCCACCACCACTGCCCTCCCTGTGGACATGGGGGCCTGTTGGGAGTTGTAGTTGTGACCTCTCACACACCCCACCCACCACCACCCTCCCTGTGGACATGGGGGCCTGTTGGGAGTTGTAGTTGTGACCTCTCACACACCCCACAGACCCTACCCTCCACCACCCTCCCTGTGGACATGGGGGCCTGTTGGGAGTTGTAGTTGTGACCTCTCACACATCCCACACACCCTACCCTCCACCACCCTCCACCACCCTCCTTGTGGACATGGGGGCCTGTTGGGAGTTGTAGTTGTGACCTCTCTCACACACCCCAACCACCACCACCCTCCCTGTGGACATGGGGCCTGTTGGGAGTTGTAGTTGTGACCTCTCACACACCCCACCCACCACCACCCTCCCTGTGGACATGGGGGCCTGTTGGGAGTTGTAGTTGTGACCTCCCACACACCCCACACACCCTACCCTCCACCACCCTCCACCACCCTCCACCACCCTCCCTGTGGACATGGGGGCATGTTGGTAGCCATTTACATTTTGGTGAGTATGTGTCCGACGTGAATGGGTTGGGGCCTGGGAGATGTGTCTTCTCAGTTGTGTGAGGCTGACCATGTCGTACTGATCGTGGTGCTTGGTTTGTACTTACCAGCCTCTTCTCCTTCCTCAAGTCCGTCTAGGCTCTCTGGGTGAAGTATAACCAGCACCTTCTCCTCCCAATCGGTGTAGGGTATGGGCTCCGGGGGTGTTCCGCCGCCAGTGTGATTTTTGGCACGGATGCCTTTCACCCTTCAGGTCATGCCAACGCCTCTGTATTTCGTGCTTTGTCCTTGGCACGGTCCCTGACGCATTCACCCGACTGACGATTCTGTCCCACATGTGATTCTTTTGCGCCACGGTGGTCTGCTGGACTTGTGCCCCGAATATGTGGGGCTCAACACGGAGAATTTCATCGGCCATTACCTTCAACTCGGTCTCCGTGAATTTGGTTTTTTTTTTGGGTGCCATGGTGTGTGGTGCTCAGTGTGTGGGTTGAGTGAGTTGGGGGGTGCAGGTGTGTGGTGTGTGGTGTGTAGGAATGGTGTGGTGGGTGTTTGTGTGGTGGGTGTGGTAGGGTGGTGGTTGTGTGCCTTAAATTTGAGTATGCTGTAGATCGTATAGGGCCTCTTGCTAGCAGCAATGCTGTGATGCAAAGGATTGTGGTAGTGGGTGGGTGTCATTTTATAGTCGTGTTTCAATGGTTGTTGGCAGTCAGGTGGTAGGTGGGTGTGTTGACTAGTGTGCATTATTGGGTACTTGCGGGGGTGTCATAGTGGCTTGTGATTGGTGTTGGTGTTTCAGGTGGGGGGGTTGTCCTTTTTTGTGTGTTTGCTATTTACTGGCGGCACACTTTTTGACATTGGTTTGACGATAGGGATGTTGTTCGTGTTGGCCTTCCGCAGTTATGCACTGTTTCTCGTTGCATTCTTTCCGCCGCGGACGTGGATGGCTGTGCGTACCGTGGTACAGGCGGCGTTATCCTAATTGCGGACACGGAGTTTTCACAGGTATGGCGTTAAATGTGGCTGTGTCCGCGGTCATGTCCGTCCGCGGCGGTGGGAGTTCATTTGGGTCTGTCCGCCGCGGACGGTGTTAGATGTGTTCCGTCCACCGCGGACGGTGTTTGATGTGATCCGTCCGCCGCCGTCGGAGTTTCTTGACATGAATATCCTAATCGCAACCGTGGATTCTCCGCGGCGCTGCCGGGAGTTGAAATTCCCCGAACATGGCGGACAGTACCCGTTTCCGTCCGCCATCCTAATCGACCCCTAAATGTTGCATAAAACCCTTGCCTGCATGCCAAAGATCTTGTCACCAATGTCTTCATCCAGCCATAATGTGATAAGAGGTTTCAGAGCCACTGAAATCTCTCCTGCAAGGCAGTTTATTTACTAGGCCGGAAAAAGAGGAATTGGGAGTCCGAAAAAAGTCTCTGGGCTGTGGCAAGTCTCTTCCTCTGACTCTCCATTGGAACAGGAGAGAGGAGGAAGGGGAGCCTCCCTGCCTCCAATGTGTGCAGGTCCATTCACTCGATCAATTTCTTCCCTTTGAAGAACAGCCGCAGGTAAAACAGCTGCCAGGTGGCTAGTCCAATAAGACAGCACATGGAGAAGACGCTGAAGTACAGGACATGGACGTTTGTGGACTTGGTGTCCTTCATCTATTCTTCCCACTTCTTAATGTAAGGCGAAGTTATTGACAATAGACTCAGACAGGTCCTCAAAGTGCTGCAGCTCAGCCTCAAAGGGCTTCAGCTTCTCCACCTTAGCGGTCTCTCTTAAATTCTTATCTTCCACTCCATGCTTCATGTCTAGGACCACAAGCTGGTCCTGCACTTGACCATATCCCACAGGAAGCTGGCTCTCAAAGCATGCCTCAAACATGTAATTCTCTTCTGTAGTGAAGGGAAATTTCCCTTTCAAAGCATCTTCCTTGGAGCAGAAGATGTGCCCTGCAGAGTCTGTGATTTTCAAATGGGACTTCACCCCAGGCTTTTCGCTCACCTTGTATTTCCTAGCTGCTAGCACGTCCCAGTGGATCTCCTCTTGTAGTCACTTGCGGCCATTGGACGGAAGGTGAAATGATATAGGCTGAACTGGCACAAAAATGAGCCACAACAGCAGCAAACGATGGGAGCTGGTAGGAATGTTGAGTTTAGTGTCTTAAGAATTGTAATTTATAACCCTCTTTAATGGCAAAGTCAGATTAAAATTATAAGTCTGAAAATGGCACTTATAGAAAGTTTGAATAATTAAGGAGGTAGGTCCCGGGACGTAGGGTCAGCTGGACCGTATAATATATTTTGAAAGAACAAAATGCCAACCCCACCACTTTTCAGGTGCTCATAAATCTGAGCAAACAAATCGAACTAGATTCCAGATTTGTTCGGTATATTTTATTTATACCCTTTACTTAGACATTTTAGACACTTAAAACAAAGTGATCCTATGTTTGAGAAAGACACTCAACATATAACAATACAAAAATCACAAATACATAAATATATTATTTGCACAAACAAAAATGATATTGTACACCTTTTCTTATTGAACAATAGCAAACAGTAAATCTTTGCACATATTCAAAAAAATCAATATTTCAACTCAATGATAGAGACACGTTCAAAGAAGAAATCAATTCGGAACATTAATCAAATTCAGAAATCAATCCTGTATGTTTCATGTTTCTTTCTATTCTGCCGACGCGTTTCGAATCCGTGGACAAAGTACACGGAAACTCATCAGGGCTCAATCAATGGGGTTCTGTTAGTCAATCAGGAGCAGTTATCGTGATGATCTTCCCACACCAACACTTCAGCGAGACAGTGTTATCTTGGACGGGTATAAGTGCTTCTCCCTGTCCCAGTTATTCAATTTGTCTATGGTCCTCTGTCGACCTGAAGGCAAAGTGTATGGTCAAAGGCCCTCCGCGATCTTTTGTTCCCAATCAGGGTCTCTTAGTGTGTACACACGGCCGTTCTGCAATCCAATGCTGCCGCTTCACTAGCCAGGCTGCTATGTTTCCTTCTGGAGCGGCCGGCGTTTAAGAGCCTTGCCGCTCGACACCTTTGTACTGAAACGGTGACCGATCTGATCACACACCCAACGCTCTAGACTGCCCAAAATCAAAAAGTCTTTGATTGATGCATCCTCACCACAGGCTTTCACATTGCAATCCCCTCCTCAACGGTATCCTCAAGAACAACACAGGACTTTGTATCACAGCCCTCCATCTGCTCCAGAACCATTAGTGCGCAATACATCTTTGACGCAAGACTTCGCATCACAAGCCTCTCACTGACTGCATCCTCAACGATGATGCAGGACTCTGTATTGCAGCTTCGCAGCTCCTGGGAACTATTGTTGTGCAACACATCCTCGTCGCAGAATCTCACACTGCTTTGCAAACTAAGATTTAAGGTGCTTTGTTGAGCAGGCCTACCTTGGTCCATGTATTTGGCCCATGCTCCGTTGCTGTTGGCTTGAACTTGTGACATTTTATCTCAGTTCGGCAGGACCAGATAGTCCCAGTTGGCACTTTGTGCTTCTAGACACTTTTTTTCTAAATTGGTGTGGAATTTTTTCTTGTGCTGTGTTTTGACTTTATTACTGTTTGAAATGCTGTACAAATACTTTACACATTTTCTCTAAGTTAAGCATGCCTGCTTTGTGTCAAGCCACCAGAGGGTGACGCAAAGTTTAATTTGGGGTTTGCTTGTGTTTCACCCTAAAAGAGATTGTGGTTGCTGCTTGAGTAGGGTTTCATCGCCCTCAATTAGTAACTCAATTTCCAACAGTAAAATAAATAAACGTAATTACCTCATGACGTGCAGTTAGCTACACAGATAATCAAACAGTAGTCTTGTTGATCAGGTTACAGATACCTTACGGTTTCCGACCACATATGGTTAACTCCGCCTTACAAATTAGGATTTCAGTCACCTGCAGTAAATATCAACTAGATATCCATTATAAATATATCTTAGGAAAATGAATAATTTCCCCTTGTCAGTTTATAAAAATGTATACATTTTGCCATCTAACACTTTTGATTTTAGAAAAATAAGGTAAATTTCCCTAAAAACAAGTATAACAGAAAAATAAAAAAACATTCTTGCCCTAAAGTAATACCTTTTTGTATTATTAAATAAATGTTCGGTGCCTAAACTGCAAATTATCAATATCATAACTTGATCACATTGCTACCCAATGATACACATGTGCACTGGATCATATGGCAAATCCTCTCTCTCTTTCATCAAACTCACCAGGTGCAGTTTACAAGAACCTTGGTAATATCACAATTTGATTAATGTTGTGTACACTCGTCCCCCCGAAAAGCTGTTAGCAAGGATACAAAGGCTTAAAAATCAGACTGCCAAACGCTACTCGAATAGCTGAAGAAATGAAACCACATGAATCTAGCCTTGAAAGAACTTTATTGGTTTCCAAAAACTGCTGAGATTAAGTTTAAATTACTCTGCATAGTTCACAAGGCCTATGAGAGGTAAAGGCCCAAGATACCTACAAAGACTCATGTTCCATTACATTCCAGGCCACACAAGGGTTTCTTAAAACCTAAGTACCCAAAATGTGCTTCTATAGGATCAATCACTAAGGCAACTCTCTGAGAGTTAAGTGCTCCAGACTGAGGAATAAATTGAGCCCAAGCAATGGGACAGACATCGACCATTGGCATTTGTAACTATTCTTGTTGCCTCTTAGCTGACTTAACTGAACATGTATTGCACAGAGGTCATTATGAGGAATTTCAGCTAGGGTCTACCATTATAGATGATATCCTAACTCTTCTCCATTACCCTATGTACTGACTACACTGCCCTTTGAATTAATTGAGTTGCCACCTTTATGCCAGAGTCGTCATAATGCCAACGGTAGGCCCCATCATGCCATTAAAGTCAACAGCATAGTGTGAATTAGCATTTCCCATGCCACATCCAACACTGATCAACCAATTAGCTAGCAATCAAAAAATCTATGGGCCGCACAAAATATTCACAGGGTGGATCAAGTGCAGAGTCAAGGCAAGAAAAATGTACCTGACCAAATGGGTTGATAGATCATTTCTGAATATGAGTAGTTATTATAGGAGTCACAGATCTTCTGGAAACAGCTCCACAATGTACTTTCAATATCTAATGGCGGAGTGTTGAGTTAGCATCTTAAATTTGGATTTAGAGACCACCAGGATGAAATGTACTGTAAGATGGGCATGCAAAATAAGGGCAATCTTAGGTCCAGTGTGGGATGCTCAAATAGTGGAGTTCTGTAGAACCTGCAACTTGTTAACATTGTCAGTAAAGGTCCCTGCCAACAAGGCAATGCCATAATCAGTCTTTGAGCCTCTCCTGGCTCTTGTAATGATTGAAGTGTCTTCTGAAAACACAAAGATGACACATTGTGTTTAGTAATTTAAGATGATAGCTTGACGATTGTGCAGCTTAATTGAGTTGAGTATACATCAAACATCAAAAAAGACACTGGCATTTTTCACCTTTTTAGCTGAATGTCAATGTTATCCACCCTAATGGAGCTGCAACCAGAGGTATGGTCCTTTAGCCCACATTCATATATTACTGAATCGGAAAGACTACTTCTGCCATCTTCAATGTGCCAGCTGATACACCATGAGACAACAAAAACACCTGAATGTTTACAGCGTACCTTTGAAATCTGGCAATCTGGATAGTCAGAAGCTGGATTAAGGGTGGAATGCACAAATTAAAGAGGAGCAGATACATGAATGGAACTTGGGGCACCCCAAATTGAATCTTCACAGTTTTAGCTGTTGCCTGCCCCTTCACAACTATGACCTTACATTCAGAAGGCAAGTACTGAAACAAGGTTGACAATAATCTGAACTCAAAGGTTTGCAGAAAATGACCATTATTGTGACAAAGATGCCGTAGATGCTCATCCAAAGCCAAAATGTACATGTAAGCCATGATCAGAGTCATCCAGCATGGGAATCTTCATGTCACAAAAGCTCACAGTAAACAGTTTCTACTATCAGTACACCACAGCCAGTATCATACCAAAGGTGGGCAGTTAGTGTTGATGACATTATGCCACTTATTGCCGCCATTTTGTCTGGGCCACTAATACCAGTTTTGGCCACTATCATGCAATTGATGCACAACTCATGGCAAGATTTAACTGAAATATTTCAGGGCTATTATTTGGCCTGATTGGGCAACATATCGCCTCAATATTCCAAGAAGGACCTCCAAAATTCCAGGGCCAGAATCCTGCCTGCGGTGTGCACCATCATTCCATGTAAGTCCTTGTAAGCCAAGAATTTAAAACATTGTGATGTTGGGAGCTCCATTTAAAACAATGGAGTGCTCTGGGCTTCTAATGGCCGGTAGAAGCCTGGTGCCACAACATTTCAATGTTGTCGTTCACAACTCTTGCTGTGACCAAAGGCTTACGAAGCCTGAGGGGATTTGTTTTATTTGTTAGAACACTCTGCATTCTAGTGACGGAATGTTCTAATAGAGTTATAGCCCTCGGATCACTGACATAATATCGAGGGACAAAATATCGACCAGCAAAAATATCGAGGAAAAAATATCTACAGACAAAATATCGAGTTTGTATCTACAAACAGGTAAGTACAAAAATATCGAGTACAAAATATCGTTTACTAAAATATAGTTTAAAAAAATATAGACTTTATTAAAAACAGTGTTAAAATAAATTAAAATTAAAAATTAATTACTAAAATATACTTAAAAATACTTAAATTAACTTATAATAATTAAATAATTAATGAAAGTTATAAAAAAAATGTACAATCATATTTGTTAAAACATATATATATTAACATAATATAACTAAATAATATCCAATACTATTACCGTACGATAGCAGAAGTATAAAAAATACTATTCCTACTCCAGAGAGTGCAACAGTAGGGAAAGCGTTGGATAGCGTAAGGGTGAAAATTACTATTCCCACTCCAGTGAGTGCATCAGTAGGGAAAGTGTTGGATAGCGTAGGGGTAAAAATTACTATTCCCACTCCAGTGGGTGGAACAGTAGGGAAAGCGTTGGATAGCGTAGTGGTAAAAATTACTATTCCCACTCCAAATAGTGCAACAGTAGGGAAAGCGTTGGATAGCGTAGGGGTTAAAATTACTATTCCCACTCCAAAGAGTGCAACAGTAGGGAAAGCGTTGGATAGCGTAGGGGTAAAAATTACTATTCCAACTCCAAATAGTGCAACAGTAGGGAAAGCGTTGGATAGCGTAGGGGTTAAAATTACTATTCCCACTCCAAAGAGTGCAACAGTAGGGAAAGCGTTGGATAGCGTAGGGGTAAAAATTACTATTCCCACTCCAGTGAGTGCAACAGTAGGGAAAGTGTTGGATAGCGTAGGGGTAAAAATTACTATTCCGAATCCAGTGGGTGCAACAGTAGGGAAAGCGTTGGATAGCGTAGGGGTAAAAATTACTATTCCCACTCCAAATAGTGCAACAGTAGGGAAAGCGTTGGATAGCGTAGGGGTAAAAAATTACTATTACCACTCCAGTGAGTGCAACAGTAGGGAAAGTGTTGGATAGCGTAGGGGTAAAAATTACTATTCCCACTCCAGTGGGTGCAACAGTAGGGAAAGCGTTGGATAGCATAGGAGAAAAAATTACTATTCCAACTCCAAAGAGTGCAATAGTAGGGAAAGCGTTGGATAGCGTAGGGGCAAAAATTACTATTCCCACTCCAGTGGGTGCAACAGTGAGGAAAGCGTTGGATAGCGTAGGGGTAAAAATTACTATTCCAACTCCAGTGAGTGCAACAGTAGGGACATTAAATACTTCATATATTATTTCAATAAATATAAATTAATATCTATAAAAAATTTATTAAAAGTAATAACGAATTTAATATAATATAATAATTAATCAATTAAAAATACAAATTAAATTTAATTATTACAATTATTTACCTATTAATACAAATTAATAACAAATTAACAATTAATAATTTAACATTTAAAAATTAATTTACAATTAATTCAAATTAAATACAATTAAATAAATTGATTTATTTAATTAATTATAAATAAATTACTTCCCATCCTATTCCCCTATAAACCCACAACCCACTACAGAAAATAAATTATTAAATTAACATAATTAGCAATTAATCAATTAAATAAAATTAATTAGCAATTCTAATTTAATTAATTACCCATAAAAATTAATTAACAATTAATTCTAATAGAATACCAATAAATATGTTAACATATTTATTTAATTATAAATAAATCACTTCCCACCCAATTCCCCTATAAACCCACAACCCTCTACGGAAAATAAATTAGTAAAATTAACATAATTAGCAATTAATCAATTAATTTAAATTAATTGCCAATTAAAATGTAATTAATTACCAAATATAAATTAATTAACAAATAATTAAAAATGAATAACAATAAATAAATTTACATATTTAATTAATTATAATTAAATTACTTCCCACCCTATTCCCCTATAAACCCACAACCCGCTACAGAATTAAATTAAGCAAAAATTAAAAAATAAAATTTTCATTAATTAAAATAATTTATAACATAAATACACACTTTTCACACATATAATAACATAAAAAACACTATAAAAATGTCGATATTATTAAAAATTCGATAATTTTAATAACCTATATTATATACTTCGATATTTTAACTGTCTATATTTTTAACATTCGATATTACATTACTTGTCTATATTCTGTCCTGTCGATATTTTGTCCAGTCTATATTTAAAACTCGATATTATGTCCAGTCGATATTTTGTAGTCGATATTTCGACTGTTTACCATACCTCTCCATAGCTGGGCTATACCAGCATTAAAGTCTGGCTCCCTTGTTAAAGGCCCGAGCCAAACACTAGACCAAGCCTTTAATGGCCAGTATAGGCCGCTATGGCAGGCTATAAGACTATAGTAGCTACAATAGTGTAGCAGGGCCAGCATTTTCTGGGGGTGTGCACCATAGATGCCTACAATATGCCGAGAAGGAATACCAGTAAGCTAGGGAACAGGTGCAAGCAAACTCAAACTCTCCTCTCACGCACCACACTCACACACACCCACATAAGAAAACTCACACTCTCTGTCTCGCACCACACCACACCACATTCACACACACATAAGTAAACACACACATGCATTAAACTGCATTCAAATATTCTATTTAACTATTTCTCTTATTTCCTCTCTGTTTTCTAGGTCTATGTACCCTGCTCAAGCAGCTTTGCCGTTTTTACCCAGATGCTCCATTCTATACTATTCTTGGTCACATTTCCTGAGACGTTCTGGACCAGAGAGGTGCAAACTTTCACACACCCGGGGAATAAAAACAGATGTCATTACAGCTGCAATATATGAACAACCTAGAGGGCATTTGCCCCTGCTGAGAATAACATTAGGCAGCTTTTAAACTGTGATCAGCCTCGGTGCATGGTAGCCAGGTCTTAGAAAATGGAGGCCCATTTCAGCAAAAAAAACTGTATAGCTGTACCAACAAATGTATGTAGTCACATGGTTATAGATGTTTAAACTATTTCGGATTTACAAATATTTCCAGCAGAACATCTGCAAAATAGCATCAGTCACAGGTTTCCAGGCGTGCTTCTGGGAAAGTCATAAGACTTTTTGGTTGTTATTGCACTAGTAATTTCAGTTCCATTCAGCACTGGGAAATGCCAATCATGTCCTCCAATGGAACATTATTTTATTTTTATCTACACGGAAAACATTTTTCCCCATCGATAAGGTTCCTTCTGTACACCCAATAAAGTTCTGTGGTGTTCCATTCCTTTTCCCAAAAAACAGGATTTACTCCAGCCCTTAACTCGACTAAACATGTGGCCAGGTCTAGGGTGGGAAAGGATCAGAGAGCAGTTTATCAATGGACACAAACATGTGTGTTCAATGGCACAATAGACTAACTTTCAAGGATGAAGACATTGTCAAATACCCATGACCCACTTCTCTCATTTTATGTACTCCTACATAATATTACGATGCGGGAAAATATTACAAGGGATTATCAGGATTTACGACTGCTAAATCACCTTCAGTAAATGTCTAAATTTGTATTTTATTCAATTTTTACTGAAAATAAAACCATTAGGACCTATCCACAAACTGTGTTTTGTAGTACTACAGTAGTACTATTCAGCACACAAAAAAATGATATTCACACACATTGGTGCAGGGATGTCCACTGCTCCTGTCTTTTCTTTGTGGAGATCTCAACCCAGGTGACAGAGATCTCACCACACAGAGGGATATGTTTTAGTACTAAATCTAGAAGGGACCAAGGAGAGTGGCTTGGAATTTGGAGAAATTGACTACCAAGTGAGAGGGTGTTAATTCCAATTTAAGGAGGGTTTTAGGAAAGAGTAATGAGTGGTTTAGGTAGGGATGCTGATATATTCACATGGCCACAAATTAGTAAGACCATAGCTATTCACAAACCATAAACTACATCCCTAATGGTCACAAAACAGGTGCAAGTGTACTGTACCTCCAAGCCAGCCTTGAAGCATGTGTTGCACAACATATGGGCACTCACTGGTAACACAACACACTTCCATAGAAAATAATGAAGGCAGAAACTTACAAGAACAGCCACTGTGTAGGTATAGTTAACACCACATTTCCACAGGAAAAGGGAAGACATTTTCCTAATAACCGAGGCACCATTTGACTAATCTTCACGCAACCTTCTGAAACAAAATCTCATCTAGGCTAACTCCTTCCAGGAAACTTTAGGGGTGATCCATAAAGCGAGGGCTGAGAAAAAAAGACGGGCAGGGGGAGTGGATCCTAAAATGTTGGTCCAACAAATTATACAAAATTGATATTTTATTTTCATATTGTTTTACAAATTTATAGTTGGCTTATTTTAAAAAACATTCAAATAGATTTTAGAACTTTTATTATATATTAAAAAAATTATGTACTTTAGTTGAACACGTAACTTTTAATTAAATTAGCTAAACATTCATTAAAAATAAAAATGCTAGTGAATGTGTTTTTCAATGCGGTTCAGAATTATTATTTATAAAATAAACTAACATAATTAAATAATTTCATCATTTAATTAACATTTATTTTGAAGGGTTAATGTGTTGTAACATTTTATTTGTAATAGTTATAGGTTAAAGATAAAAATAAAAATAAATTTTCTTTTAATTGTATAATAAAAAATTATAATCATTTTAAATAATAACCTTTATTAATTTTCACAATACTTTCCCTTTCCCATAGGGAGATCTCTGTCAAATCAAATCAAATATATCTTTATTCGAGTACAAGAAGTATCCATAAACATGTCACAATAGAGAAACGTTGTACTATTAAGTCACAATCAACATCAAAGTCATATGAAATCACATGCATATATTGATATATGTTATCGTCATCAAAAACCCACCTATTTCATTATGTTAAGATTATTAAATGTTATCCCACAATAATGTGCATAAAGCGCAGAGTAGACTGATTTGACTTGCCATTGCATGGACATTTATGTAGCTTTTGCAACCAAGCCCCAGTCTTAGGGAAAGCAACCATAAAATGTAAAATGCCCCTTCTCAATCGAGTGAGATAAAATCTGTGTTGAATATTAGAAACTAATAAAAGATAGCTCTGACTGCTTTGTTGTGCCTGCAAGATACATTGATGCAGTTGGCTTATAGCATTCGTTAGATTCTCTATCAGCCCTCCTTATCTCTATGATGGTTTTAAAAAACAAATCTTACTGAATTGTAGCACACTAGCAGGGTCCTCGATACTCATAGTCCTGTCAACTTTATTTAAAGTTTATTCACATAGGTCAGCCATGGTTTTCTAGATCTATCCTCCAGAATAAGACAGTCTGCTATCACTTCTCTAGCAAAATTAGTGCCAGCCTTTCTCCATATACTATGCCATAAAGTAATCGGGCTATCTGCAGGCCAATCTCTAGGTAGGGAACCGTTAGTTCATTGTGGACTATGTAAGAGGAGGTTGATCGGCCAGGGGTTTGTATATAAACAGATTCTCCTTTGTCTTTAAAAGGGGACAATTAGTCAAGCCCCAGAGAGAGAGGCCCCATAATTAACACTGGGTATGCATTTACTTTTGTATGGGACAGAAGTTCTCTAATGGGCTTATTCTTGATTTTAGCTGCAAATCTGAAGAGTGCTTCCGTGGATCTTATGAATTTCAGTCTTGCTGCTTAGAGATGTGACCCCCATTATCCATTGCTGGTAAAGTAGATACCCAGATAAGTGAAACTTTTCACTTCAGCAAGCGCCTCTCCCTTGATATAGTGGATTTCCATTTTGGGCTGTCTTCTCCAACATATCAGTGTAAATGTTTTCTTTAAATTGATTTTCCTGTGACTGTCCTCCATTACACAAGACACAAGACAAAGCTATCTATCAATAACTAGAGACCATATGCGTTTTTAGAAATCAGATTTGTGTCGTCTGCATAAAGGAGTACAGGATTAGGCACTAACCAACTTTGTAGGGAGCCGTGTTGATCTTTTACAGGGATTCATCCACCCTGTTAATATATGTGAGAATAAACGTGGGGCAAGGACTCAGCCTTGTCGGATTTCACGTGTTACTTTAAAGTGTGATGCTACCTCTCCCCGCGGCCCATATCCTACCCGAGCTGTTAGCTTTGCATATAACTGGGAAAGGAAGGTAACAATCTCAGTGGTAGCACCCATCTTAACGAACGACTGCCACCATTTGGAGTGACTGACCAAATCAAACAGATGTATGACGGAACCCCACATACATTTTTTACACATGTCTTTATTTTGCAGTCACTACCCCGATTGCGATGTTACCACACGTCATTTCAATGACTTAGCGCTGGACTTTGTAATTTACTATTCCAACTTCAGTCAGTGTATCCGCAGAGAAGGTTTTTGACTTAAAATACAACACCAGTCCAACAAAGTGCCCCCTAAAGCAAGTCGTTGTAATGACATGTGTGGTATAAGAACAGGTGGTAACGCCACAGTCGGGGTAGTGACTTGGGAGGAAAGACAGGTTTTGGTTCAGCTTGCGCGGTAAAGGATGTTTCTTAAGTCAAACGCACTGCTTAGATCAGCAAAGTATAAATGGATGTGACCCTCTTTGATCAGTGTATGTTTGCCAATAAGGAGATGTAAGTTGACTAATTGATCGATGGTTCCCACATCTCTTCTAAATCATTACTGGGAATCTGTTAGAATCTGGTTCTCTATGACCCTTGAGTCCAACGTCTCTAGCAGAACTCTTCCCATTAATTTGGCTGATAAATCCAGGAGGGATATTGGGAGATAACACTGTGGATCTCCCCTGTCTTCTTCTTTAAAAATCAGGACTACAATACTTTCTGTCCGTGATTGGGGAAAACATCCACCTGCTGTCACTTTACATACCTGGATCACAATAGGGGCCCATATGTTGGTACATGAGTCAAAAGTGTCTATTGGGACCCCATCACAGCCTGGCACCTTCTCATTCGCTGATTTATCTAGGTCGGTAATGATCTCTTCTAGGCTAAATGAATTAAGATGTGATGGTCCCATGAAGCATGTTTCATCAGGAAGTGTATCCAGGTCTTAGTTAGCTGTGTTAAAATGACCACCATAATGTCTTACCCATTCAGCCTGTTGTACAAGCGCCACCACCCTAGGAGCTGAGGCGTCTTTCAAAAAGAGTTGATTGATGATTTTCCAGAAAAGAGTGTCATCCCTTGTTTCAGTTGTCTGTTGTAAATTTGCCCATTCTTTCTCCCACAATTTCACCTTTTGTTTTCTTAGAGCCTGTTTATAGGACCATCCCAAATTTAATATTTCCTCTCTGTTTCTAGGCTGGGTCCGGAGAGCCTTTTTTAAATTTCTGATTAACTCTTGAACAGTCCTGATCAAACTACCCTGTGGTTTTATTATTAGTTCTATTTCTGTCTGATCTCAGGTTCCCAGCATTTGCTGCTAATATTTTACTGAAAGTGACTGTGATTTGATTTGAAGAGGGTGTCAATTCTGTTCCTATGGTAAATTTAGTAGGGTTATCGTTGATAACCTTCTCCAACAGGGCAGTTCTATTAATGTTTATCCACCTGAGGCTAATACCATTTGTGTACCTGGGTTTCGATGTGCTCTGCTAGTTGCTGGCTGTTGGTCCACTTAGTCTTGATGTTAAATACCATCAATAAAGGGTGATGGTCGTTAAAGTGGCTTTGTTAGACTTTAAAGGAATCTACCAACCCCATAGCACATTCCAAGATCAAAGTCATATCGAAAAAGAAGTTCATTTAAGGCCTCTCCACATAGGTTATGTGGAAAATGAGTTTGCTTGCCCACAGACACATCTCTGTAGCCAAAAATCCTACTGTTGGCCATTTTGCATTTGCTAATATTACAATCACCAACCCATAAGCAAATGCAATTATCTGTGGCACGACTCTCTGTAGGCAAATCAACTTGTATGTGTTGATTAGACTCACCCAATCCTTGTGCCCCAGTTTGTGGTTAATGCCAGTGATGTTCCACATCATTTTAACTTTTAAACCTGTGCTGTACAGAATAGGAGGGGCTAGACTTTCCACTAAGACAGAATTTGCTGCACTACCCCGAATACCATCGTACAGGGTCAGGAATCCCCCGTAGTAAGTCTTGCTCACTACACCCAGTAAAAGGGGCAATGCTGTTTGAAATTTGGATAGGTGCATGGAGTCTAGGAGTAGGGGGACAGATTGGGCGGATACAACTGGGATGTATAGAAATATACAGAGAAAATTAGAAAAAAACAAGGGGTACAACTTTAATTTTCCTAGTAAGATTGCCTATAATGGTTGTATGACATTACAACGCGGGCTTTTACCCCGCGTACCATTACGACGCTGTTTTTACAACGCAAGTCGTTACAACAACTTGCGCTGTAAGCGCTGGATAGTGGAATAGTTTAATTTTCTATTCCAACTCCAGCCCACGTTACAGTAGGGAATGTGTTGGAATTGAAAATTAAACTATTCCTTTTCCAACAGGGCCCTCCAGTGCAAGTCGTTGAAACGACTTGCGTTGTAAAAGCAGCGTCGTAATGGCAGCGCGTGGTAATGCCCGCGTTGTGATGGCTGCTCACCCCTATAATAGCTGGCCTACCACCATTGGAAACCAAAAGTTTGTAACAATACTATCTTCCTGCCCAATTTTCCTTATAGGGCCTATCCACTTAACCATTCGCATTATAAGAATTTCCTGAAAAAGAAAGTTTGTTTCAAAGATCTGGTTAGACATCCAATGTACAACCTTGTTTTTTAATTACACCAAAACTCATAAGTATGAGGGTCCGGAGTTGGAACGTATTTCATGATGATGACATAGGGGATACCACATGGTGGTAAATGGATTGTGGCTAACATGGGTTACATTAAAGGAATGTTGGACATTTGCTGTACTGGTACGCTGATAGATGGGGCGCAGGAACTCTGAGACGCTAAAACCATTTGCTGGGTAGCAGGTCTTGTGTCAAAGGTCTGCCCAGTAGTTCCCCTTCCAGAAACACTGCGGGATTTTCGTATTGAAGGTCCTGCTACGGGCAGGCCTGAAGATCCCAATCTTGGAAGTATGGGATTAGGCTCCTGGGCAACAAGGAACTTAGGTTTCAGGAATTCATGGTTAGCAAAACGAGTCACAAGTTCTTTAATGGATTTCTCAATATTGTGATATCTCTCCTTAGTGTCTTTTAGCTTGCATAGAAGTTTTCTTTCAAGATTGTCAAGCTTAGTTTGAACCCTTTTTTATCATTATCTCAAAACTCTTTGAAAGCGCTCATTCATACACATGGTCACGAGTGAAGCTATTGGTGTTATCCCCTTACTATTGTGTCTTTTAATTCTGGTTAATTCTTTGGATCTTACAACCACAGGCTCCGGTGGTTATCGGCTTTTCTTCACCGGGGAAAAATGTTTCACTGATTTGAGAGAGTTCAATAGTTTGATGAAGGCAGTTTAAAGTACTGGGGAGGTTGACCATGTGTGAACTTATTGTTTAAAGTAGAATCGCTTTCGTTTGGAAGTTTAGGCTCCACATTTAAGAGGACAACCTCTTCTCTAACATCCTGAGTGCCACTTTGGAGAGCCAATTTAGTTTCAGCCAGTCTTTCTTTTGCACTGTCAATCTCTTTGTTTAACATACCCACAACACTATTTAAATAATTTGTAAAATAGATAGTGCTTTCACCAGCCTTCATTTTCGTGTTTTTCCCTTCGGGAGCCTTAGTTAGTTTCCCCTTACCCATGCTTGCTCCTTCATATTAGACAGAACAGTCATCTTGCATAAGCTCCTTATCCATAAAAAAGATAATGGCAACAATCCTCCTAGCAGTTGGCGGCAAGAACCAAGAGGGGTGGCCCAGCCCAGCATCGGTCATCCCCGCCAGGCCTGAGATGGGCCCACCCTTGGCCCGAGCTTTGAATGGGCGCGACCCGCGCAGCAGGGCTCACCAACCTGCCATATAGCGCTGGCTCTGATCAGGTGAGGCTGAGTGACTTGGACCACCTCCTGGGGCCCTAGTGATGCTGGACTCAGTACTCTCAACAATGCTCCTACCAAATCTACCGCACAGCGGTGCTCACCTACACGGTATGTAGCACTGACTGTGAATAGGTGAGGGCGAGTGACTAGGACCACCTCCTGGGACCTTAGTGCTGCTGGACTGCCTAATTCCAGCAATGCTGCTGCAAATTTCTGAGATCTCTGTTGCAGCCGTACTGATCTGCACCTACATTTGAAACGTTATTAGTAACTTTACAAACCTAAAGTCTTAGATGTATTCACTTCCTGAGCTGAGAGAGTGGAGGCATGTAAGATTACAATTGGGTGTATCCACACTCTACACTCTTAAATGGTGAATAGAAGAAATGTGCAAACTTACACCTAGGTGCAAGAGTGTACTCACACATTGTTAAATCTACCCATATAAATGTACCTAAGTGATTAGGCTCCAATGTTACATGCGCAAATGGCTGGGAGACTCATGCCTTTGGTTCTTATTTAGTGCTTTATATCTCTGTTTTACCCTATTACTAACATAAAAGGTGTTTCTACTAATCACTTTAAATGTGTAAGTCTTAAAATCATAAAGACTGGGCTTGTTCTGCTGGCATTCAAACTCCTAACCTACATCTCACACTAAATATCAACATCCATGGCTTAACTCCTTCAACCACATTGCCACCTTGCAGACATGTCATGTTAATTTCCAAATCTAATGGTGTTTCTAAAATGTGCCATTTTACTGCTGACCCACACACTGGGAGCTGAAGCTTCATGCCATGTATAAATAAACCTCTTTGCACCTCACTAAAATGTGTCTAATGTTCAGTGAGCAAGAAACCTTGAGTCCTCAGCTAACACTTTCTTGATCAAGTGCAGTTATTCCCCTTCACAACACGCTGTCAATGTCTGTTCTTTTTGTAAAAAACATTCATATGCGTACCCAGAAGCATCTGAGTACCCAGAGACATTTTCATACATCATTGTTAACCTAATGTACACTCCAAAGAACAGAAAGAAAAGCAGGGGTGGACGTTTGCTGGCATAATTCTCTCTTGCGTAATTATTCATAATTACCGCAACATGAGTCATAATTATGTGTAATTACTTGAGAAGCATAATCTAGCATTTAGTGCTATAATTTTAGTGCAAAATACACCCTTGTGACCAAATTGGGCCCGAGGATGCATTTTGAGCTAAAAAAATAGATACAAATGCTACACAGTAGTAATCAGCAGCCGCTCGCTCTCTCTTAGTTCATTGTCCCTGCGTTCCAGTGGTAGGATTTTTGCCCCAACTTTCTCTTAATTGCTCGAGCTGGAATAACTGCATAATTTCACATCACAAGAGTAATGCATAATTACTGAAATTACTCTGATTACTCTGGAGCAAATAAAGTTTCACCCAGGCCTACAGAAAACACCCGTACAGCACTCCTTCTAGACAATGTTATGTTTCATTACAAAACAGATAAACAGATAGCAGTAAACTGAAATGTATGAACTTGTAAATGGCATTTTGGTTAAAAAAAAGCTTAATTAAGCATGAAAAATAAAATATGAATTAAAAGATTAACCATTCGCTCTACAGTCATTATTTACTATAGAATTACCATTGAATCTACTGTCTGCATCACCACCTAATCTCCAACCATCATTCACTCTCCAGTCACCATTTACCATTTATTCAACATTCACAGGTTTTTCATCATCTATGAGCACCAGAGATGGCTTGACCTACTGATACTTTATTATTGCAGACTCACACTCCCGCCCATCCTTTCACTGTTGTCTATCCACACACCAGCATTCATCGCTTTATTCATCCATACAACACCCACTTTCCAACATACTCAATTTACCATGTGGACTTCAGAACTGAACACAAAACTCCAGATGTGACTACTAGACTGGACACATTACTCCAGATGTGGCCTCAGGAAGTCTCCAAAATTGATTAAATGAGTCCACTGCCGGACTGGGAAGAGAAACCAGCACTGGCAATTCCACTAGACCAGCCCTGGGATGCGGGGGAGGAAGGTTTGTGGCACTGAGAATTTCTGGTGGCGAGCACCACTGCTGCTTTCATTTTATTGCAGCAGCATGGGGCCGATATAGCAGCACTGCGGCGAAACCAGCCCCCAGTGACGAAGCCGGCCCCCACCCCTCCGGCCCTCTGGGGAAACGCCCAGTGCCCGCTATGGCCATTCCAGCCCAGAATGAGTCCTCTAGAACTAGACATCATGTGACAAAGGTGCTCTCCAGAACTAGATATATATGGATATACCTCGGTAAGTAGACACAGTGCAATAAAGGAGGTCTCTTGAACTGAGCACAACACTCCAGGGGCATTTTTCTGAGTTGGGCAGAGTATGGTAAACAGTATGGTAATACTGTGTCCTGAAACAAACACAATATGTTAGGTGAGTTTTTCTGACTAGCACACACATCTCTAGGTGAAGACAATTTCCCTCTTTGCTTTGTAGATCTCTTTCTCTGCACTCCAAGATGCTCCATGCACAAGAATTCATGCATTCCGTGTGCTTTGTTGTCTGAGGGAAGTTGGTGCTGCTGCCTGTTATGTTCTCCGCTAAAACATCTGTGAGACCCCATGTACCTCGTCCTGTGTCCTGTTAGGCATCCATAACATATGTTCCATTGTGCCCCCTTCTACTCAAGGTGCTAAAGAAAATCATCACACATCATCAAGCTCTCACATCACACCCACATAACACCCTGGAACAAAGTCTCCTCTGTTTCTTTCAAGCTCCTCCACTCTCACTCACTCACTCACTCACTCACTCACTCACGCAATCACTCACGCAATCACACACACACACACACATACTGAAATAGAGAAATGCATTTGCACTCACACATATACACACCATCACATACAGATCATCACACACACACACACATATACACTCACGGTATGATACCAGAATATTGTGACCCAAATATCATCTGACAGAGATACTGTGACTTAAATATCGTTTACAAAAATAGGCCCCATTGTAGTTAATAGAAGAATATCTATAGCCAACGGTGCAATATTTTTGTAAATGATAGACCACAATATCTATGTCAGAAAATATTGTTGTTATTGATATTCAGACATACAACACACACACGCGCACGCACACACTTTTTAAGGGAGGCTTGTAGTTCGACTCCTTGTGAGGTTCCGTAAGGACCGATACGATGTTTTGGACAAGTGCGAATATGGACGAGTTTGGTATCCATGAACCGTAAATGACGAGTTTAGTGAGTGTACGCATTTTCGCTACACTACTTGGAATGGTTCGTCTTATTTTCGTGTTCTCCTTATAAGAACCCTTGGGTTCCATTTTAGATACGGCATCCATTTTGTTTCTTGCCCTCACGTAGCCAGCGAAATGAAAATGTTCGCTTCATGACCCTGGGATTCCCAAGCTTTGCGGATGAAGCATATCCCTTTGGTGCATCTTTTATGACACTGGAGGATGACACTGCAAAGGCAGATGGCTCCGCTCGAGGGTAATCGTGCCACGGCGGGCTATTGATTCAGCCTTGCATATGCTAAGCTTGAATCCTTTGATCCTGTGATCATGCTTTGGATATTACCCCCACATTCTTTCTTCTTCTGTTGTCTGACTTCCTTGCACCTGTTCCTGTCTCTTACTCTCGCCCTTTTACAACTAGAGTGGAATGTGCATAGCAGCAGGATAATGTGCTTTTACAGTTGGGAACCGACAAATGTTACTATGATTATGTTCCGGGTTTCCGACACCATGAAAGAAGCCCTTTTAAGTTTATTGTGGGAACTGAGTTGTAACCTTTTGTTCGTTACGTTATTGCATGCTGAAATTGTGTATAAAAGGAGCGACCCACATTTGCAATTTGAAGCAGACTCTTGGAACCTACATCTGTTGTACTTCCCATGACTTTTGCATCCCTGCAGTAATAAACGCTGATCTTTGACGCCGAAGGAAGTGTCCCGTGTCTCTGTCACTTGTGCGCCGAACAGGTATCCTACGAAGGTTTCAGGTGTTGTTCCCTGGCACCGCTGGCTCTTAAAAGTCCAGTCCTTCAGTTGGCGCCCAACGTGGAGCGACATCAGCGGTACCGGTCCAAAACCTGACGATCGTGAGGAACTTCGTGTGAAATCTCCGAGGAAAGGTGCACCCCGCTTCATCGATCCTGTTGTCGAAATAAGTGGTCCGAAGACTTTTCCTGCGAAGCTCCCCACCTCCTGACGGTTGCGACGGACCGATGCTCTGACTGTCGACCTGTTTTGGCGCCTGGCGTAGTCCTTTGTATGGCGAGACGATAGACGGGCCTTCCTGGTGACGCCATCGAGCTCTCAGTTAAGTATTTGTGGGTCGCTCCCAGTCCTTAGTTGTTGGTGCTTAGTTGTTTGCATGGTCCATTGCATTTGTGGTGCTTAGTTGTTGGTCCTTAGTTGTTATTTGACAGTTGCAATTGCCAAAAACCGAGGGTTTTGTCTTTCACAAAGATTTAGTACTTTGGTAACCCTTGAAGTTTGATACTTGGTTAGTGTGCATGATGCCTAGCCGTAGTGGTTTCATCGGTTTCTTCAAATGTTGCAACAAGGATTCCCGGTTGGAGGACTCGTGTCCGATACCTCCAGTTGGAACTCCGATATATGAGCTCTATAGTCGACATGGTGTGGGCCCTATTATATATAATGACTGTTGGGTCCGTTATACGAGAAAGGATGGTGTCCTTAGTTGGCCACCACATGGAAGTTTCGACACTAAAATTTTAGATAATCTCGAAGCGAAATTGTTTAAAAGAAAATCTAGGCCGGCTATGTTCGATTCCTTTCGGTTATGGCGCAAAGAGGCCAGGCAGAAAGAAATCAAACAGCTTAAGAAAGATAAGAAAGAAAGTAGTATCATTACGATAATGCAAGATGCAGAACGTCACCATCAAGATAAAGCAGATAAAGAAACGGAAGTTTCAGTTAGACTGCATCACATGTGGGCGGATAAATGTTATCCGGTGTTGCCATCAAGTCTTGATAAGAAAGAAGAGGACTCAAAGGAGGATCCTCTGTTAGCGTATTTGATGAAATCGCCACCTCCTTATGCACAGGGTGCTACAGCCCCTGTAGTTCCTCCTGTAGTTCCTCCTGTAGTTCCTCCTGTAGTTCCAGCGGCTGCTGGTCAGCCTGTTGTTGGTCCTGCGTTTGTCCAACCACCTGGTCCTATTCCTACTGCTCCTTTGCCTGTACATCCTCAGTCAATTGTTCCTGTTACCTCAGCCGTCCCGGCTACCTCTGCTGTCCCTACGTTCACTTCTAATGTTGTTGCTCCTGTTATTTTTTCTCCTTCTGTTCGTAATCGTATCCCTAATACTGTCGCTACTCTTTACTCCCCACTCTCTGGATCATTACTTCGATCCGAAGTCTCTGAAACTCCTCAGAGGCGCAGTCAAATCCCTGGTGGAAGGGAGAGTGCCACGTTGGTAACTACGGCGCGTAGATGGATAAGACACCCTGCTAACTACCCGCCGCGCGTGGTCTTTGATACGTTTTCTCAGTTTAATGAGCCCACTCAGAGATTTGTGTTTGAAGAGATGTGTATCTTTTTGAGAGAAGAATGGTATAATGATGATTTAGATAATATACCGCCCGATATAACTGAACTTCAGAGTCAATTTTCGAACGGCATGATTGTAGGTGGAGATGTACGACGTGCATTAGAGCGATTATTAGCCTTACGGTGCACAGTGTTTTCTCGAGTGTCGTTTGATGACGATTCCGATACTCAGAAAACGAACTCTGGTCAGTATCCTATGAGAGAGGTTCCGCCAGTATACATGCCAGGTGATCCGCAAGCTAATCCTGTGATTCTGCCATACTTTCAGAGAGTTTGGATACACCTCCCATGGAAGCGATCAGAAGTTTTGCAGGTGAAACAATCTTTACCTGATCCATGCAAGAATCCGGCAGGTTATTATAAGGAGTTGTCTCAACTGGTAGACGCTACTATTATGAATCTTGCGGACATCGACATGCTGTTTGGCAATGTCGTACCACAACCGATTTGGGCGAAAATTCGCCAAGAGAATCATTTAGTTGAGTTGGGTGGTGACTGGGCTACACTAGTAGCGCCAGATGGACGACAAGTTGGTGGGGCTAAACCTGAGCAGTTAATTACGGATCTGCCTCAGAAAATTATTACACTTATGAAAACGCTCATGCCAGCGATGAAGGTAAATTGGGATAAATTATCGGCTTGTAAGCAAAAGAAAGACGAGAGTGTCTCCGATTTCTTTACTAGATTTGAGGAGGCATTTGTCGATCATAGTGGTCAGGACATGAGCACCGAAGGTGGTCAACGGTTATTTGTTGATAAGTTTGTGTTGAATTTGTTGCCTGAGCTATGCAACAAATTGAAGAATTCAGAAAGTGCATGGGCTGTTTCAACCACTGCACAGATATTAGCTACGGCTCAATATTATGAGAATAGGGAAAAGGAAGAAAGTGATCGTTCAGATAAGAAAACGAAGGAGCTCAAAACAAAGGTTTTGTTGCAGCAGGCATATCCTCCACGTTCGAATCAAAATGATTCGCAACAGCAGTATCGACCACGAGACCAGTCCACTAGAATGCAGTCACGATCTGACTTCTCCGACTTTAGATCTACGCTTGGGTATAATCAGTGTGCATATTGTAGAAGAGAGGGCCATATAAAATATGATTGTCCAGCTTTGCGTGACCGGCTTAACGGTGTGTCGGCACGAGGGGGTCGTGGTGGTCCTCAACAAGCACCCCGAGGTAGAGGCCGCGGTGCCCCTCAAAACCAAAATCATGAGCGCCCTCATACCCCATCAGACGCGAATAATTATTTTGACCAACGAAACGTGAGGTCCGATAAATCAGCACAGTATCATGTGGACGATTATTACGTCGAACATGAGATTGATGCAGGTAACCACTACTAGGACAGCCACCGACAAAGAGAGGGAGTAGTATCAGTTCCGGTTGATCAGAGTGGGCCTTACGTCGCAGTTGCTACATCTGGCGTAGTTGAGCCTTTTCTGTTAGACACTGGTGCGACGAAAAGTTCCATCATGCATTCAAAACTCCCTGGCGCACCTTTGTCCGGCTTAACAAATGTTTCCATTGGATTCTCTGGCGCCCCTGTTAGCAATCCTGTCTCTAGCCCTTTGTCCCTTACGATTGGTCCTCATGAGCTAGAGGCCCCATTGATTTTATCTACTGGTTGTGGTGAGAATCTTTTGGGCTTGGATTTGTTAAAACGGTTATATGCGACTTTGTACTGCTCCCCTGCGGGAGTGGAGCTTACATTAGGTCAGAGAACGATCTCTCCTATGTACTTATCAATTGATAAGTTCCCACCGGAATTGAGTTCCCTTCCTGCGTCGTTATGGGCTACGGGTCCCAATGATGTAGGCTTATTTAACATCCCACCTTATGTGGTTCAGTTGAAATCGAATGTGCGTTTCCCACGTATACCACAGTATCGTATCTCTTTTGATGGTGAGCGAGCACTATTAGCGATCATTTATGACCTGATCGAAAAGGATGTCATTGAAGAAACTCGAGGCAATGTGTGTAATAGTCCTGTGTTACCGATTTTGAAACACACAGATCCAACTAAACCTCCTGTGTACCGCTTGGTAATTGATTTACGAGAAGTAAATAAAATCGTGATTCCCCAGTTTCCTGTGGTGCCTGACATCACGGCGTTGTTGACCCTGATTCCGGCTTCTGCCTCCTGGTTCACGGTAATTGATCTAAAGAATGCTTTCTTTAGTATTCCGATCGCTGAGGAAAGCAGAGACCTATTCGGATTTTCATTAGGTGGTCGCAGTTTTAGATTTAAACGCGCAACACAGGGCTACTGTGAGAGTCCATCGATCTATAGCCAAGCACTTAAAAGTCAGCTTGATGCATTTGTGTTGCCGACAGGCGCAGCTTTAGTTCAATACGTTGACGACCTATTAGTGGCAGCTGATACAGAGGCTATTTGCAAAACCGCTACAGTATCATTGTTGCAGCACCTATGTGACTTACATCACAAGGTGTCACCTTCTAAGCTACAATATTGTTGTCAAGAAGTAACCTACTTAGGTCACTTACTGTCAAAGGATGGGAGAAGGTTGACCCCAGAGAGAATTGCAGCGATTGCTCGAATGACTGTGCCAAAGACTCAGAGAGATGTACGTGCCTTTCTAGGTATTACGTCATACTGCAGACAATGGATTCCAAATTTTTCATTGTCGGCGAAACCATTGATAGCCCTTACGTGCAAGGATGTTTCATCTCCTTTGCCATGGACTGAAGAGTGTCAGAAAAGTTTTTCTGAATTGCGTGATGCGTTGTGTTCGGCTCCTGTGTTGGGTACTCCTGATTACAATAAGCCGTTCACACTTTATGTTCACGAGAGGGACGGTTGTGCGTTGAGTGTTCTGACACAACAATTTGGCAACAAACAGCGTCCATGCGCATATTTTTCTTCGACCTTAGACCCAGTAGCTAGAGCCTTGCCGAGTTGTTTGAGAGCAACAGCGGCAGCTGCGGCGTCCATTCGACAGTCCGCAGGTCTGGTCATGGATAATATGCTCACGGTGATGGTCCCGCATGCAGTCGACACTCTCTTGAACCGAACGAAAACTCAACATTTGACGAGCGCAAGGTTGTCTGGATATGAGTTGACGTTATTGGCAAGTCACATACGGATAAAACGGTGTAATGTGTTGAATCCAGCAACGTTGTTGCCGATCAACATGGAATTAAGTGATGTAACACCACATGATTGCTATTTAAGAACTGAAGAGGAGACGAAGGGTCGTATTGACCTGAAAAACACTCCATTGGTAGATCCCGATGGTACGTTGTATGTGGATGGTTCATGTTTTAAGTTACCAAATGGTGATGTGACGACTGCGTATGCTGTAGTAACATTGAGTACGGTTGTGGAATCTGCGAGATTGAGTCAGAATTCGGCCCAAGCGGCTGAATTGATCGCCTTGACGAGAGCGTGTGTGTTGTCCAGAGGGAAGCGGGTGAATGTGTTTACAGACAGCCAGTATGCTTTTGGTGTGGCGCATAGTTTTGGTTGATTGTGGAGAGAAAGAGGATTTTTGACGTTGCATGGTACGAAGATTCAGCACGGACAGCTTGTGAATGACCTTTTGGACGCACTTACATTGCCTAAAGAGGTGGCAATAATCAAATGTAGTGCGCATCGGAAGGTGACGGATGATGTTGGTCGCGGTAATGCGTTTGCGGATGAGATTGCGAAGGAGACGGCTAGAGATCTGACAAATCGGATGTACGTTGCGAGTTCAGTAAGATGGCCAGCGGAGACTAGTATGTATGAGGACACAGTTGAGAGTGTGAAAGAGATACAGAATGAGGCTACCGAGATGGAAAAGACTCAGTGGAAAGAAAGCACGGGGAAGTTAGATGAGAATGAATGTTGGGTTGATTTGTCAGAAAGGCAGAGATGGATGTTACCGGATGCATATGTGCTTGCCGTTGTTACCATGGCTCATGGCACATCACATATTAGCGCAAAAGGCATATGTAAGTTGTTGTCGCCCGTATGGAAGAATGATGAAATTACTAAATGTGCGGAGAGAGTGGTTAAAAATTGCATGGTATGTTTGATGTATAATCCTGGCAAGGGTACCCCCACTCCACGTGGTCATTTTGCTCCTCCCACATGTCCCTTTGAAATTATTCAGTTAGACTTTATCCACATAGAGAGATGCAATAATTTGAAGTTCGTCTTGGTTGTAGTTTGTGCGTTCTCCAGATGGATTGAGGCTTAGCCCCTAAAGGATAATACTGCCCTGTCCACAGCAAAAGTTCTACTCAAAGAATATTTCCCCAGGTATGGAATGCCACGGATTGTATGGTCAGATAACGGAAGTGAGTTTGTGGGAAGTGTAATGAAGAGTGTATGTCGTGGTCTTGGCATAAATCAGAAGTTTCATAGTGCTAATCATCCTCAGTCTGCGGGTTTAGTGGAAAGATATAATGGCACTCTGAAACTGAAACTTGCCAAGATCCAGGCAACGACTGGTCTATCATGGCCCGACGCTTTGCCTTTAGCTCTCTTATCGACCAGAGCGACTGTGCACTCTCGAGTAGGGCTCAGCCCATATGAGATTGTGTTTGGCCGTCCTGCGAACATTTGGGGAGTTCCGAGGCCTAAAGAATTTGACAGACTTGAATATCCAATGTTAATTGACTATCTCTATGATCTGACTGCTAAATTGAGTTTGATTCATCAACAGGTCTTTGAGGCTCTACCGGCACAAACAGAGGGTCCTGGTCATCGGCTCCAACCAGGTGATTGGGTTCTTACCCGCAACTTTGGACGAAAACGAAATCTTGTGCCAAGATTCGTGGGACCTTACCAGGTGTTGCTGGCAACGAGGACTGCGGTTCGGCTGGAAGGGAGAAAACATTGGGTGCATGCCACCCACACCAAGAAAGTTCCGCTCCCATTGCCAGCAGATAGTTGGATCAGAAAAGGATTCGGCTCGTCTGAAACTTACGACCCTCTAAGTTACGTGCCGTTTAGTGACGCGCAGCTTGTAGGAGATAACACAGTAAGACCCGACACCGCTGTTGAACCATCCGGAGTTAACCCTCTTTCAGCAGCATTGGAGAATTCAAGTTTTGAACAATTGCGTGGACAATCGAACACTCTTTTGCCGTCTGATCCACTGTTTGAAGAGCAGACTCGCCCCGGAAGAAGTCGATACTTTCTTCGACCGCGCTAACAGACTAATAAATTCTGTTTTTTTATTTATTTTTTTATCTACATCACCTCTATTGTTGCCATAAAAATTGTGGACATTACATATGTATATATATATATATATATTGCGTACCTTTTTCCTTACAGCTAGGAGGCGTATATTGAATTCAATGAACTCTTGATTAAAAACCTTTTCATCTGGGTTAACCGTAAGGCCGTGCGGGTACTTCCTCCTGTTTAGCAGGTATCTGACACTAGGTCGATTACTTTTGTCGATTTCTGGAACTCCTGGGGATTGATAATCGCTACTCAGAACGAAGTGCGTCAAGAACGTCACGGACGGTTTTTAGAAGATGGAGTCTTCTAAGCTGTTGGAAATTGAGAAAATAGTGGCGCAAAGATCCAAATTGCACAAGACATTTCGAAAAAAATGTTTTTTGTTACAGGTGTTTATGTTGTTCCTAACTGTTTCTATGCTGCTGGTGGGTGGAGTATATTTTGGTTTTCAATCATTGCTGCCTTCTACTTTACCTACTCCTCCTTCTCATGATTTAAAATCTGTTTCCACTATGTCTCCACATTCCTTTCATCTTCTGCCCCAACATGAACAGGTCAGACGTGCGGAATTTATGAACAATTCTTTTGTTCAACTTCTACATCAGCATCAGTTGGTGATGAACACTACCAATTGTTGGGTATGTGGGTTAATGCCACATACCATGGATAAGGGTATTCCGTATTTTGTCCTTCCTTATAGCCCCCAGGGGTCAGCTCGAGCATTCCAGACCATGTTCCGTAGTGCACTAGATTCCTACCCCCATCGAGAGCCTCGCTCTGCAGACCCTGGTCCTGGCCCGTACCACAAGTCTTTGGCGATAGCAATTGCAGATTTAAATAGAGATATTTTTGACGCAACACTTATCCCAGAGGAAGAGGTGCGAGCTTATAAGGATCTGAGTGAGGTCGAGTATAGTACATCAGTGAATGATAGGCAGTTTAAAAGCTCATCTCCAATCTGGATCGTACCTCATCTCGGTCATTTCTGTCTGCAAGGTCTTGGTCGCAATCCGAGAGCTCAGCTTGGGAAGAGTGCTTGTGTTGATACTTACGTTTTACCAATGCTCTCTTCCCCTGTCTTTCTGACTGCCAAGGGTACCTATTTTGTATGTTATGATCGCGCATATACGTGGTTACCTCATGACTTCTCGGGTACCTGCTATATCGCGAATCTTTTGCCTCTGACTTTCACTGTTGCCTCAGATTATCACAAAACTAGAGTTGTGAGAGGTGTCATTAGTAAAGAAGATACTGCCGGTCAAGAAGCAGGAGATTTCTTTAAGGGTTTCCTACCGTTTTGGGGCCCTATGGTCAATAGCAGGAATCTGAGACAGCTAACTCGTGTAGTGGAAGCAACTGCTAACATAACTGCAAGCGCCCTTGGTAATCTGACAGCAGAGCTCCAAGCGGATAGGCTTATGACGCTACAGAACCGTATGGTTCTAGACGTAGTACTAGCAGACAGAGGTGGTGTGTGTAAGGTCATCCATTCGAGCTGCTGCATTTTCATACCTGATAACGCTCCAACGGTTTATCAAGCCATCTCGAAGTTGCATAAAATCTCAGAGTTCATACACGTGGACGAGGGAGATTGGACGCTTCTAGGATGGTTTTGGGGTCTGATGTCGACTTGGGGTTGGAAACTTCTGATGATCATAGGGGACGTTATAACGTTTCTGTTCACGTGCTGTCTTTGTGTGCAGTGTAAAAAATGGGATTTGGTGTAAGTATTGTGTGCAACACAATGGGATTTGGTGTAAGTATTGTGTGCAACACAGATATGTGTGCAACACAATACTTACACCAAATCCCATTTTTTACAGCTAAGGATCAATCCAGTCCCTGTCCTAAGGAGAACCCACAATCCTTCTGTGGTTCGAAACGCGTTGACCCCCAGCCTGTGACAAGGAAGAAGGGTGCAACTAGGGATCAAAACAATAGCACTCTACCACCCTTAGTTGTTCAATCCTATAAGTACCCAATCACAGGCATAGCGAGATAGGCAGGCAGTATCTCTGAATCCCTTTGTCTGCCTGTCTTTTGGTATATAATTTAAAGGACTGATGTTTGTTTATATTGTTTCTTATTGTATCAATTTGATTGTGTATATTGTTGTTTTTGGTGTTTTGGAATTTTGAGTATTGATTGTGTACAGATTCAACACTTGTATATATTGTGCACATTATTTTCTGAATATATGCTTGATTGTTTTGATTATTGTGCCTTTGAGGACATGCAAAGAAATCATTGAAAAATTTGAATAAAATAAATTTAAAAAAATTCAAATAACACCGTGGATCACTCAGTACTTATAGGCTGGGTGTGTACAAATGATAAAAGAAGTAAACCTGACCGGTCACTTGTTCAGTTTGGTAGATAGTTGAGGTCCAAGCCGGTCAAAGACAGGACCCAAACCTTTCTTGTTGCCCTTCCACGTCAGCGCCCAGCAGCACTCCCACTCCTGGCCGCTACTGGACTGCATGACATTAAGGGCCTGATTACGAGTTTGGCAACTGGTTACTCCATCACAAACATGACGGATATCCCTTTTGCCCTATTACAAGCTCCATTATGCTCCATTGGATGTAATGGAACTCCTAATACTGCGGACCGGACATCTGCCAAGTTTGTGATGGAGTAACCCATCCGCCCAACTTGTAATCAGGCCCTAAATCAGGCAGCTCCGTGCTGCGCCCCTCAGAATATTGGCACCCAGGGTCTGGGCCCATCTTGCCCATGCCCAAGGCCCGCCCCGACAAGCCCCAAAGCAGAATGAACTAGTTAGCTTTTGTGCTGACTGTATAATAAAGTGTTCAAATATTCTCCTAGGGCACGAACTCTTGAACAGCTGAGGGGTCAAGAGTAAATCGGTAAAATACATAAACAACGCAGAAAGGTTAGCAGAATGAACTACATCTTTCAAGGGGCGTTTGCGAAGCACAACATTGTACTTCACATCACATCTGGTGCTAGCACCCACAATGCACCGGGGCTTTGTCTGCAGTGATTAGTTCAGCTGGCTGGGTTGCCTCCCACTGATGAGTGCAGTCCTGCGTTAGAATGGAACAGTGTCTGGATTCGAAAAGAAACAGATTGGTGCCACAAAGCACAAACGCTCCCGGAAATGATTATACGTATCTCGAGAGCACGTTATTACTGCAGCGCGAGCTGTCAGCGCCACTCGCAGAAGAAAGCACGTCAGACCCACCGCCTGATCTCTTAATCAGGGGCTCAGGAAGATAAACTGCAGAACAAGACATCGGATGTCGAGATTACGAGGAAATCCACTCTTAAGTGTGCACTGATACCTAGAAAAGGGCGTGTTTCTATTCCACAGCGGGCTCTTTGAAAGGAGCATGCAACAGACATGAGAGAGCAGTGGCATGGCAATGGTGTTGCGCGTTGCGCTTATGTCATGAAGCTGTTGATACTTTGCTGTTTCTTCATGAATGGTTAATGATGTGAGTGCTGCATTTCTGCTCAGTTCATTTCTGTACTTTGAGTAGGCCGGGGCGAAATTCACGATTTCCTATTTCATGGAATTCTCGAAATTTCCCCCACTTTCAAAATTGTGCCATTTTTCATAATTTGTATTTGGGCCCTTTTTGTGTAAACAAACAATGTCATGCTGTGAGATATCTGCTCGAACCAGTCTCTTAATAATAATATTTTGCAGGGTATGCACCCGTACAAAAGTTGCCCAAAATACTGTCAAACTACATTTTAAACGTATATTTCTGCAATCTAGTTACATTTCCCCCCCCCTTTTTTTTTATTTGAGGCAAAAATTATATTTTGCACACTACCTGATTTGGGTTATTTGCAGAAGTACATGTGAGGTAAATTTCTCTGGGTGAAGTAAATTTCTCTTTGGTATATCCTATCCCTGCATTGGTTTATTAAGTTCCCTTTTTGTTGTTTTTCGCGTAATTCTTGGAGTTTACTGGTTTCCCATCGCTTTCGGCCAAGCATAATTTTTCCTCACATTCATTATTAGTGGACATAAATTCTGATGGCCCCCATAACAAAAGCTACTGTGTCCACTAGAATCTCTAGTTTTTCTGTTTCGCTCAGAAATTTTAGCTTCTTTCAGCTGCCTAATTGTCAGTGTGAGAATACAGTGGAAACGGCGTAGAAACACTGATTCCAGTAGTTCACTCCTCCAAAAACGTGTACGTGTAAACCAATTTTTTTCTCCTCCTGTGGATTCACTGTGACCCCCTCTAACGGTGTGGGTAAATGCCCCTGTTACTTACTGGTAATCTACATTATGCCACGTATTGACTTCCTCGCTACAGCTCACTGTCTAACGGTGTGGGTAAATGCCCCTGTTACTTACTGGTAATCTACATTATGCCACGTATTGACTTCCTCGCTACAGCTCACTGTCTAACGGTGTGGGTAAATGCCCCTGTTACTTACTGGTAATCTACATTATGCCACGTATTGACTTCCTCGCTACCTGAGTTACACAGTGAGCTTCAGCTCACTGTGTAACTCAGGTGGCGAGAAAGACTTATGAGAAGGTAATGCCCTGGTTTACTTACCAGTAATCTTCATTACTCCACGTATAGTCTTCCGCACCACATGAGTTCTGTTAGACTTGGCATCTTTGGCGTGGTTTCCCCCTATCTTGTTGCCTCTACCTCCTGTATTTTTGATGCTCTGCTGGATTTCGTTTTTGCTGGTTTAGATGCTTTGGACACTCTGCCACTGCTGATCAGTGCCAGAGTGTAAGTTCTCCCTATGTAAAATTTTATTCTGATTGGATATACTTGTTTGGCATATTTGTATCACCATGAAGTCCCTAGTAAAGCATAACAAAGGCCCCCGCAGCCCAAGCAGTGCGGGGGGGGGGGGGGGCCTGCGCTCCAGGGGCCCCTCAGTCTGAGCAGAGACAGCAAGCCTAAATGGTGCCCCAGCCTCTTAATAAATCACTCGTCTCCAAGCCTGGGCCTCGCCGTCTCGGCCGGCATCCCACGACCTCTGACAGTGTTCCAGACTAGGCTATCTCAGCACAAATGGGCGATACTTTACCCATTTGTGCGGGAAATAACTCTCCTGGCAGAATGCAGAAACATGGCTTTTATTTTGCCCTGTGCGCGCAAAATGTAGACTGAGGCGGCACCGCCACCAATCAAATGATTGTAGCTCCCTAACATAGCAGCAGAGCAGGACTGTCAATCATCTATAGCGCGAGAGCGCTACCTATGACGGCCCTGCTGAATGCTGCTGTCCTGCCCCCAAGAGAGTCTGGACCAATGTGGAAACGAGGAAGAGCAACAAGCAAGGCCTCTCAAAAAGGAAGAGTACTTTCAACCAATGATATAGGGGAACATTCGGAGCCAGTGGAGGATAAGGTCCCTGGGTCCCCTCATGAATAGAGGACGTCCATCTGGCAATGCGTTACAGTGTGAGGAGCACAGGGTCGACTACAGGATGAGCAATGCAGTACCCTGGACCTGCACCAGTAAGGTGATATTTGTTTTGTGTTTGACACGACACATAATGAGGAGTGCCACCTCCTGTTTCTAAGAGGCTGCATTAGCAGAGCGGCATCCTCAGCAGCCAGCCTTTCATCCTTACAAAAAGTTTTTATCATCAAGTTTAAAGCAAATTGCAACTAGCAAAACACTCTCGAGAGTACACAAATTTCATATAATACACGTGGGAATTCGGTGATTTGTTTATGTGGTTTGTCTAGCGAACATGGACTGAAGAGATAGTTATGGAATTAACTGTTAAACGCATGCTACATAATCGACCGGATTCAGACGAGAGGCTCTAGATTTTAAACCCAAAATGGCTTTATTTCACCAGTCTCACTCCTAAAATTGCTTCTGCTTCATTAGTAGTCAGAGGAGAAAATCGGTTACCATGATTTTATTTTCAAAATCTTCCACTGCCATGTTCCAAAATGTTGGCACTTTCCTGTATATATGTATGTATGTATGTATGTATGTATATATATATATATATATACACACACACACACACACACACACATACACATTGCACCCAAGGACAGATAAGATGTAGCTAGCTTGAGGCATATAAATAAATGGTGCAAGGACTTTGTGCCACGTGGATAGACAGTGCCTTCTATTGCATTAAATCAAGGCTGCATTTATATGGCGCTTCATGCCCTTTAGGATGCCATATTGCATTGTCGGATGAGTAGCACACTACACTATAGGAGAGTGCTTGGCTGGAAGGATGCGCTTTCAATGAGCCTATGTGGGCAGCATGTTTGTGTGTGGGACCAGAATACAGCAGCGGTGCGTCCATTGGGGCGTAGGGGCATAGCCCCACCAGCCCTGGACCCGCGGCTGCCATAAAATAATTAAAATAAAAAGTTTTTACTTACTGTGTGTATTTTTAATATATTTAGCACGATATTTATTCGGCGCCGCCGGGCAGCACCCGACTGAATCGGGAGTGCGGGGGGGGGGGGGAGCGGTCGGGCTGATGTACGACGTCACGACAAGTCTTCTTCTAGTTGTTTTCCCGCATGTATGCTTCGGGCAGCAACTTGCCCGAGCATGCGCAGGAAAGTCCCCAGGGCCTATTAGCTAGTAGGGGGGGTGCAGGTTTATGCTGGCGGCAGCCCCTGGCACCAAAAGGGCGACAGGGCGAGCAGATAGTGTGCCCTCCCAAGCCAATCCTGGTGCTGCAGGCAGCGCCAGGATTGGCCGGTCACCGCGCAGCACAGCAGGGGCAATCCATATTGGATGCCGAGCGTGGGTGCCCTGCAATGCCAATCACTGTCTCTGACTTAATGTAGTCATGCAGTGATTGGCCCCTGCCATTTGCGGTGCGCGGCGCTGCAGTGTCGTTGGATCCGGTTCAGGTAACGGTTCACTCCCCTCGTGGACGGTGTGTGGAGTGGAGACGAGACAGTGCCTTCTTTTGATTGCCTGATGCCGCCGCCTTTCTTTCTGGAGTGGAGTCTTGATTCTTCTAGTAGTGATCGATGTGAGTACAGCTCGTCTCCACTGGTCTCTGTCTTAAAACCTTGCACTTCAGACTCTGGCAACTGAGTAATATTTCCACAATGTGTTTGTGGAAATAGATTTTGTGAATTTGGCATTGTGTTTTTTCTGCTTTGGAGGTTAAGCACACTATTTTAAACTAGCTTTTTTTTAAACACCGCATAAAATAGAGTGAGTCCGTCTGGATGGAAAGGCCCAGTTGAAGAAAAAGAAACAAAACACTTCTAATGACGAGGCTCCTGCCCTGCGACTCTCGCCAGGTAAAGACCCTCAGTGTGCGTGTGAGGGGCTAGCATGTGCCCTTACTGTTACAAGCCCAAACATCCGCAGTGCCCCTGGATCATTAGCTCAGATTTACGCAGTTTATCAGCTCCAGCCCGTACATGTGCAACGCTCCAGTCAAATTATCTAAACGTGCAGTAGTATACTGTTGACTAACTCATAGCTACTCAGTGTATCTGTCTCGGCTTGCACGTTTGTCGTGTGTTCCATTCTCACTAGCTCATATATGTGCAGTGTTTTAATCTGCATAGCTTATTCCTTTGCAGTGTTTCAATCTGAATAGATCATACATGTGAAATGTTTCAGTCCCGGTTATCTCATATCTACTCTCACAAGCTTGTACATGTGCAGTGTTGTAGTCTGATTAAACTCATGCATGTGCACTGCTCCACGCTAGGTTAGATCATACGTATTCAGTTCTTCATTCTCGGCTTGCACGCGAGCAGAGTTCCGGCCCTGTTAAATTATGCATGTGAAATGTTCCGGTCTCGTTAGTTCCCCAGTAGCTCTATCGTGTGATCTATTGCACTTCCGGTAGCTCATACATTTACAGTATTCCAGTCTTTTTAACCTATACGAGTATATTGTTCTAGTCCCGTTGACTAATACGTGTGCAGTGCTCCAGTCATATTAGTTTAAGCATGTGCAACATTCATGTCTCGTTGACTGGTGTGCAATGTTCCAGTTTGTATGCAAATCTAGCCTTATGCATGTGCAGTGTGTCGGTTTTCATAGCTTAAATGTGCAGAGTGCCCTGGTCTCGTTTACTCGTACAGGTGCACCGATCCAGCTTCAGCTCATGCCACGCAAAGCTCCAGAGGAAGTGTTTTAATGCGCTCTGTTTCCTGTCATCGTTTCATACAGGTGTGCAGTTTGTTTCTCGTTAGCTCACACATGTGCACAGTTCCACTTTCATTTCTCTCCTCACACCCTTCTCATAAGCTCGCACAGGTGAAGCTCGAATTGCTATTAGTGTCTACACTCGCATCATACGACTCTAGTTTCCTCATGCGTGAGTCGTGTTTAGTTCTCACTACTATCCCCTACGTGTGCAGCGTACTATTCTCATGGCTCCTGAACGCGCACCTCCCGTGTCAGTGATTCATGCATGCTCACTACCACTTGAGCATAGTGTAATGTTCAAGTTTCATCCGTTCATACACGCGTGCGGTTCCAGTTTTATTAGCCTGTGCACGTGTAGTATTCCACTCTAATTTTAACTCACACGTGTAGGGCGGGCCCCCGTCTAATTAACTCATATGTGGCCAGTGTTCCATTCAGTTTATATGTGCAGTGGGTCTTTATGTTTATGTGCGGCGTTTGGTCCAAATGCTTAGAACAGGCGCAGTTTCCTAGACAATATAGGTCGCGTACCTGCGTTCGTGTAATTTGATGTTATAATTGTGTTTATATTTCCCCGTCTTTTGACTCTCACTTGTCCATCCTCCATCCGCTCGTTGCTGAAACAGGTGCAGTTTCCCCACACATGCAGTGTTCCATTCTCATGAGCTCGTGTGTTTCGTGTTTATTTCCTATTGTCTCACACATGTGAACATTCCAGTCTCATTGGCTCGTGGGCGTGCAGAATCCAGTGTTAGTGATTCTTGTAAGTACAGTTTCCCTAGCTAGAGCACAGGCGACCAGCACAGACATTGGCAGTATTGCAGTGGCTGCGCATGAACAAACTGCGTTTGATTGTAACTAGCTCATGCATGCGCAGAGAACAGGTGTCAATAGCGCCTACGTACGAATGATCGCAGCCTCCCAATCTTATGCATGTCCGGTACTCCAGGGGCCTTAGCTAATGCACCAGCAGTGTTCCAGCTTCATTAGCTCATCCTGGTGCCGCAGCCAGTCCCAGCTGCCCATACACGTGCAGTGTTTCCGTCTCTGCGTCTCGCGCAGGATCTCAGCCTCATGAGCACATGCACATCGATGCTCCATGGCCATTAGTGTGCTAAGCTTTAGTCCCAGTGGCTCGTGCACGTGCAGTGCAGCAGACATCTAATTATGGAGTCCGCTACATGAGGGCTTTTATGCTCGTGCCAAGGTTTGTTTGTTGAAGTACACACTCTATTTACAACATTCCGACGTTGTCTAACCACGGGTTCATTCATGACTGGTGGTCCCAGGAAACCGAGGTAAGGTTCCTTAAAGACTCTTTCTGCTCCTATTCTTGACCTTCACCCGGCTTCACCTCTTTCTCTCCTTCGCTTCGCCCCCGCCCCATGTCCCGACTCCCGGGCCCTTCTCCTCGACCCCACTCTTCTGATTCCAGCAAAGATCCTGAGTAGCATTTTCGTGGGCGTTGTTGTGGACTTAACAATAAACTGTGATGTTATATTAGCACAAGTTGCAGCCTACTTACTACAACTCCTTCATTGTAGAGTGTTCTAATTTAAACAGCAAGAGTCAGAAAGACAAATATTGGAATGGTGGAGATAAATGTTTATTCCAGCCAATTTTACTCCTCCTATACTGAATTCACATCACAGGGGCTCCCAAAATGTTCATGTTTGATAATAATATGTTAGCAATCCATTCTCTTAATTAGGGAGTAAACGGGTGGTGCTCTGTGTGAATGGAAGTATTTGTGCCCTGGGATTTTGCAGGTCTGAACTTGAAATGTCTGCCTTCCCAGATCCTGACAACTCATCAACTACTGTTTAACCATTTCTCTCTTCTGAACCCTGGCTCCACCACTGTTGCAAAACTACCACAGGCAGTCTCAGCAGCTGTAGGGGACTCAGAAAACTTTCACAAGCAAGGTGTGTTGAAGGTTCGAAGTAAAATATCCTCATATTAAATGTGCCCCATGCCTGAAAAAAAGTTCAAAAAATTATCTGTATTCTGAACTTTTTGAGTCGCACAGTGGAATGCTTGCTATCCGCCAAACTGTTTTAGGAATCCACTTGGCTTTCCTAAAACACAAAGCATAGCATTTCCTAAAACACAAAACAATCACAACACAAGTGTCCGGTCCATGTGTGACAAGCTTCTCCGGGTCAAGTTTTTTTCTTTGAAATTTGGGACTTGTGGTACTAGATTTATAATGGGATAAACAAGAGTACCAGCTCCAGAATGGAATGATAATACTAATAAAGGAGCAGCTAATCACACGCTATCAGTCCCTACTTACCGGGGAGAGAACTCCGTTCAACCCACATGGCACTTCTGACCATACCCCGCTTCAAGAAAAAGAAAGCTGGCGGGGCAAAATTTGCGGCCCTTGCACCAGTGTTCTGGAACTCCCTCCCCTTGGCGCTCCGTACTTCATCCTCTTATTTAGAGTTCCGGAAAAATCTGAAAACTTTTCTTTTTTCTAGCGCCTTTTCTACTTAATATGCCTTCTTCTGCTGCTATCTGCTGGTCGTAATCCTTAAAGCGCCATGAAACCGCTTGGTAAAAGCGCGCTCAATAAATGTTTTTAAATTCAAATTTTTTTAAATTCACAGTGTATTTGTGTTTTGCAAGGTATATGGGTCTGCATGCGTTTGTGCTTACTGCAAGGTTAGTGGTAAAGTCAGAGAAAGCAACAATTAAAAACAGAACCATCAGACCATAAAAACAGGGCCACAAATAGCCAGAAAAAAACGCAGCCCACATACTGATCTTTCAGATCAGCCCATCAGGCACTGCCAGACTGCACAGCCTGACCCCCTGGCTGGCATAACTCAACCATGCCCACATTCCCTCATTGGAGCCTTGGCCTCCTGGCTGTGGGGCTGATTTGAAAAATAAATTCCAAGGCTGATTTTGTTTTCCAGTCCACCCCTGAGAGGTCGGTTAGAAGAGAAAGAATGGCCAGAGAAGGGCCATTATGAAAGGAGGATGGGAGGAGAAGAAGGCACAATGAGAATAGAGGGGGTGAAAAGGTGCTTAGGGAAGGCGTATGAGTCGTAGCGTGCTATTGGATGCACATAATCAGCAGAGCTATTTGTGAGGCCAGCGACTATTCTTTATTTGCAGGCAAGCCCAGCGGCGGCAGCCATAAACAAAGGGTGGTTGGGCGGGAGGCCTGCGCAGGGCTTAGAAATAAAAATTTTATTTAAGTACCCCGAGCTATTAACTGTCATCTAAGAGCTGGATGCAAACTGCAAGGAAAAAATTGGAGCGTTATGTTTTTTCCCCACAGTTTTTGTTTCATTACCCTACTGTTTAAAAAATAAATTGTTATCTTTTCATTTTCAGCACCTGACAACCTGATACATTACCGCATTTTGGGGCAATTTTCCAGCAAACAACAAGAGGACCCCAACCTCCTTTGCTGCTCTCTCACCCAACCCCGGCTACAACCCAGCAAACACCAGTGACCAGTGTTAAAGGTAAGCAAACTGATGCTATATATTTTTTTACATGGGAGTTAGGGCTATGTAGTATGTGGTCACTCTCCAGGCCCTGAAGCAGTGTCTCTTTCAGTGCCTCCAGCAACCGCTATGGCATAGAGAGGCAGGAGGCAGTATGGCTGTATTTTGTATTTGTACTGAAATTTCATATTATTGCACTGCACCTTATACGTTGTACTTTTGATTATTGACAGGCTTCTTTAATATATATATTGGTAAGGCCAGCAACACACCATCATGAATACAGTACAAGAGCTGATTGCAAGGTCATTCCAGTCACGGCCACTTGAACAAAAACTACAGATAAAGCAATTAGGACCTCATCAGCCTGAAATAAACCTACAGCAAACTACCCAGGACAGAGGAAAAATGTCAAAACGAACATTCTCAAATGCCTGGTACAAAAAAGCTGATTGGCTTACAGGGTGCCCTATAAAAAATTCTCTGTTCTGCTTCCCCTGCTTGCTGTTTGGTGGTGACTTTTCTTGGACACGCCAAGGAATGGTAGACCTGAAGCACATCGCTGAAAAAATAAAGAAGCATGCGCTCACAAGAAATCACCTGGAAAACCTGACAAGACTGGGAATGTTGGGGGAAGACGCACCAATTGAGCTGCAGATAAATGATGCATATCGCAAATCCATTCAAAAACACAATGAAGCTGTTGATAGGAACAGACAAAATCTATCCAGGATCATTGATTGCATTTGTTTCTGTGGGGCTTTCGAACTGGCATTGCGAGGCCATGACGAATCAGAAACTTCCTCAAAACCTGGGATCTTCCGAGGCCTAGTGGATTTAATGTCAACCATAGACAAGGATTTGGAAACACATTTAGCACGTGCTACAGTCTTTAAGGGCACCTCTAATACAATACAAAATGAACTCCTTGACTGTATGCTCTAAATGATAAAAAGCCATATTGTGCAAGAGTTGCGAAACACAGACTTTGTGGCTATTCAGGCTGATGACACCACTGATGTGGCCACTAAAACACAGTCCGTGTTAGTGTTTCGGTACCTTGACAGTGACCAAAACATTGTGGAGAGGTTTTTTGGGTTCACACATTTAAAAGACTCTAGTGCAGCAACCATCACTGAAGCTATACTGTGTCAACTGGACTTAATTTTCCCGGACCTGCCTCAAAAACAAAAACTTATCGCACAAAGCTATGATGGTGCGTACGTAATGAGTGGAAACCTTGGTGGAGTACAGAAACGAATTCGAGATGTGTACCCTAATGCTCATTTTGTGCACTGTTACGCCCACCAACTCAATCTTATTATGCAACAGGTGGTATCAAAGATCAGAGAGACACGAGTTTTCTTTCAGGATATCGGAGGCATAGCAGCATTCTTCACACGTTCCCCCAAAAGAACAGAAGCCCTTCATGAGATTGTGGACAAAAGCGTACCAAGGGGGATCCTCAACTCGTTGGAACTTTCACATTCGTACAGTCAACTTAATCTTTGAAGAGAGGGAGGGCCTTGAGAAATGTTTTTTCGCCCTATCATCCAGAGAAGACTTTGATCGCACAAGTCAGAATGAAGCCCATGGCTTTCTTAGAACACTACAAGACAAAGAGTTTCAGTTCTTACTGTTTTTATTCCATGACATAATGACTCATGTTGATGGATTATACGATCAGTTACAACGAAAAGACATAGATACTGTCTCTGTGAAAACCGTTACATCTGCATTTGTACAAAAGATAATGGGAGTGAGAGATGGGGTTGACGATTTGGAGAGCAAACTGCCAGAGAATTCTATTTTTGCAAACCACAGACAAAACATCACCTCTCTGGTACGAATTGGAAAGGAGATATGTGACATTGTAATTGTGCAGGCAAAAGAACGTTTTTCATTCACAAAACATTTCGTGACTGCCACTTTATTGCAAAGTAAAGAGTTTGCACAATATGATGAATCCTTCCCTGAGCGTGCTCTGAATCAGGCTGCGGAAGCATATCCTATGCTCAAAAAAGAGCAGTTGAGAACTGAGTTAACTGTACTCTACGGAATGCCTGTGTACCGGAAGGCCACAAGCGCCTTGAGTTTGCTGAGGTTAATTCATAAACTGCATATGGAAAACTCACTTACAGAGACAGTGACTTTACTCAAAATTGTGATTACGACTCCAATGACAACAGTAGAAGCTGAACGATGTTTTTCAGCCTTAAAGCGTATAAAGACATTCCTCAGAAACACCATGCTAGAGGAAAGACTAAATGCTTTGGCGATGCTGTCTGTAGAGAGCAAGCTAGTCCAAAAGATACCGGACTTCAATATGCAAGTAATTGACAAGTTTGCTACACTGAAAGACAGACGTGCGGATTTCCTTTACAAAAAGTGAATGCTGCTACTTGTTGGTTGAATACAAAAAATTCTGATTGAGGTAAGAAATGCATTGTTATCTCTGTTTTTAAAAGTTTTGTAGTGTTTGTTCTATTTGGAGACTACACAGATTTTCTCACCTTTGTTCACTGGCTGGACCTGTCTCCCGCAGGGTGAACGATTCGTTGCTTCTGTTGCCTATCAAACCTTTCCCCTTGGCAAATTGCAAAAACCTTTATACCATTTATGTTTGGGGTACTTGCGTGGACCTATGTGAAGTGTGTACAAAGCTCAGCTCAACCAGAATCACGGTAACAGCGCATTGCGCTGCCTCTTTTATATTCAGTATATTGTAAGACTGTTTTTCTTCCCCCGCCTTTCCTTGTTTTGTTTCCCTGTTTTCCCCTTGCTTGCCATTCGTTACTCTAGAGTCTAATGTTCAGTATATTGTAAGACTGTTTTTCTTCCCCCGCCTTTCCTTGTTTTGTTTCCCTGTTTTCCCCTTGCGTGCCATTCGTTACTCTAGAGTCTAATAGAGTCGGAAGGCCGTAGGGGAAGACTGTGGACTTTTCTTCAAGTTCCTGACGCTCCTGCGGAACGAACCTGGCAACCATTACACTGCTGTGTAACTTCTTCTACTCTTAGAGCTGAGATTTCCATGAAAGTCTTATAGTCTGAATTCAGCACCTGAGCATAATAGGACAGAATGTATGAAGCTCTGTGGTAATACTGAATAAGCAGCTACCTATGTTATGCCATCTATTAATGTAATAACTGCACTTTCACAATTGCTTTATTAACCTTCCTGCTTTCTCAAATTTGCTTGAAAATGCACAATTTTTCTTCTTTTTTTCAAAATTTTCTTGGGGGGGTTAACCCCCCAAAACCCCCTTTTGGGGTTCGGGCTCACTCGCTGCGCTCGCTCGCTACGGTGATGTATGCTAATTAGTTTGCGCCCACCACTTTAAAATCTCACCCACCGCCCCTGCCAGAATAATGCTCTTATGGTGTCTTATGTCATAGCTCTTTACAGTGTGAAGAGAGAAGGGGTAAGTGAGGCACAGAACATTTTGTTATAAATAGCTGAAAGCTACAATTCACTCTAGAAGCCCAGTGTGTAGAATATGGTGATTACAAACAATTTTCATTCAACTTCCTCTGTTGAGCATACCAATTAAGTCTTCCGCAGTCTTAACCCCTTCGACGCTCATGACGAGCTCAGCTCGTCATGAGGTACGCCTGTCGTACGCTCATGACGAGCGGAGCTCGTCATGATACGTGGGTTTTTGAAAAACTCAGCGCACGGCGGTAAAATGCGCCACAAGCATGAGGTTAAACCGTTTTTGAATGCAAAAAGGCATTTTTAAATGAACACAAGCCTAATTGCAATCCAGTCACCTAGTTTAATCCTGTATGTCTAGTAAAGAGGAAGAAAAGACAGCAAAGAAAGAGATCTGCCTGGTTGGTTTGCTTCTTATCATTCATGTCCTATGAGTCAGTGATGACTGGGAGGATGAAGCTTCTGGTTGGAAGGAATATCTTAAAGTCTTCAAAGATGACAGCCACATATGGCAGATTGCTTCACGCATTAGGCACATGTTCTCTTTGGTATTGAGTGGTTTAGTTCCGGTGGATTGGTGGTTTCCAGACAGTGTCCAATTGCAGTTCTGATCTGTTATGGTAAAACTTAGCTGAACTACAAGTGATTTATCACCAGGTGCAATCCGTATACTTAACATTCAGTCTCCCACTGCCAGTGCAATGGTTATGGTCCTGTGACATTTTGGCACCACTGAGAGAGTATAATTAGCATCCAGCCTGCAATCATTACACTCAGCAGTGATAGAATCAAATTGCGTCAGACTCCAGTGCTACCTGAGCACTATTCTCATGTACCCTGCACGGTGTGCAGACACCCCTCATGCAATCTAATGGTGGTGTTTCTGTGACTTTCTGAATGCTTGACTAAAGTGCTCTCTTCTGTTCTGTTCATTAGTTTTGAAGTCAGGGGACCCATTTATTGTGGTTTTCATTTTTGGAAGAAACAGGTTTTTACTCCCTTAATGAAATTAAGGTGGACGTGTAGATTTCGTATCTTTGCTGGCAAGAAGGGCGAGTGTTTTCCACCTGTACTGAGAATGTAGCTCCACCAGTGTTCTTTTTTTAATTAGCAGATGTGATGAGCTGAGGTGGTAGTTTCAACAGTAGTGTTCTTCTCTGTGCCATTGGAATTTCGCTTGTAGCTACTGTATGCCTTCCCCTTGAAGGTCTCTATGGAGCTGTAAAGTGCCTTAAAGACAGAACATCAGACTATTGACGCTTGTAGGGTCTCCTAGTTTTAGAATAATCTACATGTCATCTGCATAGTTGTAGCGAGTGAGGTTGATTGATCTGATCAGGTAAGGTAGAGATTGAACAATACTGATGAGATGAGTGACGCTTGTGGTATGCCGCAGAGCAGCTGAGGTAAATATTGATTTAGATACAAAGCTTTATCTGTCACTGAGGTGGGAGATGATCATTTATTTATAGGTCCAGCTTCTCAAGTCACAGTAGTAGTGTCTGATGATAGACAGTATCAAAGGTTGTTGATTAGGATAAAGGTACCAGGCCAAGAAGCAAGGAGGTTGAAGGCAACTGCCTAGAGGCCAGAGACCAGTTGCATATTTACATACCTTTGTAAACTGGTTATCTAGGCATAGGTTTTTTCTGGTTCTGGTACCCGCTGGGCCCCCACTCTCCCTATTCCTTACATTTGAAATGTACATTTACTGCTGTAGAGTTAAAATGCATTTCATGAAACAGAATATAAAGTAGGGTTGCCAAAAGAAAAATGCCAGCCATGTGTTGTTTAAAGACACTGAAAGACCTCCTCTTGACACTAAACAGGGATATAACAAAAATGTATCTATTCATTTGTAATGTGACGTTTCTGTCTTTGTTCCCTTTAATTATCAGTCATGGATCATTCAGGAAGCCCTAGAACACAATTAATAGTGTTTTCTATTTATATTTGCTGTTCAAAGTATGCACAGATAAGTGCTGAAAATACAGCTTTAGGTGATGTTTATTTTTGTCCAGTAGGGGCATCAAAATAATGAGCTGGCAACCCTAATCATAAGACTCGAGGTTTTTTGCACGATCAGCACATTATTTCCCACTGCCCTCTATCCCTATTAATGCCAGAATAACAATAGTTTAACTTATACCTGAAACCCTGTGCCGGTGTCAATAACATGCTGAGTTGCTTTAAGTGTCCGGGAATGCACCCTGCATTCACACAACTCACTCCTCATTCTCGCCCTATACGTTTACGCTCTCTCTGCACTCACAGCAATCACAATGCACTCACACTGACCACCATGCACTCACACCATTCACACGCTCACCCTGCACTCAGTCATCCTTCTGCAGTCGCAGTGCACTTGTGAAGTGCACTGTTTACCCTGTACCTCACCCTGCAGTCACACGAGCACACTACTCACCCTGCACTCATGTCACACTTCACCCACCTGTCCCACTCACTGCTCAATCTGCAAACTCACTTAAACAAGCCCTTCACTAACAATGCATCCTTTTGTCCAACTCTGCACTTACATATGGTCACCTCACTCACCTGCTCCTCTTACCCTACTCTCACACTGTTGCATCACTCACTGTGCACTCTTTAATCTATGCCTACTCTGGACCATTAACCCTATCAGTGCTGCAGTCGGCCGCTGAACATTTGGAGCCCTACCTGGCTGGTGCTCCGAACGTTCAATGGCCGACGCTGCCCCACCCACTCTTCAGAACACCCGCACTGTGCCAAAAATAACGGCAGCAGTTAAGGCGTTAACTTTAAACAGTAGCACAGTATTTTCAGAATGGACGACTCTATGCAGTAATTACAAGGGTGGGATTTGAACAAAATAAATACCATAAAGGGACCTGCAGAGAGATGAAAAAAAAAATAGTGTGCATATCTCTCACCTCGTAAGCCAATGCTAAGCGCTGCATCCTATTGCACAATAAGCTGCATGCACCCTAGTCAGTGGTCCTCATGCACAACATGGAATTTGCACACTTCCAACATAGCATCAAAACAAATACAACGCCCTTCCAACCAAACACCCTACACATATTGTAGCTTGCTACTCATGTAGGCAAGTGCTTCAGTGCTCCACATTGGGGTAGTAGGCCCTCTATAAATATAACAATAAAATACATTCAAGACCGCTCCATCCCCTGTCTTCTTGGCTTTGTCCTTTAGCTCCTGCCTCCTTGTCAAGATTTCTGGGTGATAGGGCAAAGTGGTAGGTGGTGTGCCTAGCAGTCGGGGGGGCCCCCTCCATGTGCTTTGCAGGAGGGCCCCCTCAACGTTCGTTACGCCACTGGTGCACTGGGTGTGCCAGGGCTGGTGATGACAAATGCTACTAGTGGGCCTGCAGCACTGATTGTACCACCCACAGGAGTAGCCCTAAAATGATGTCTCAGGCCTGACACTGCAGTGCCTGTGTGCAGTTTAGAAACTGCCATGTCCTCCCTGGTCAGTGTCCCACTGACCAGGCCTAACCCTTCCCTTTTTGTGCACATCAGTCACCCCTATGGAAGGCCCAAGGTACCCCCATGGGCAGGGTGCAGTGTATGTAAAAGGTAGAGCATGTACTAGTGCAAGTCACATACACTGATAGTGAATGGCAGCCATTTTTGTTTTTCACTATTGTAAGGCTATCTTGCTCCATAGATTAACATGGGGGATGCCGGCTACAGAGGTTAACAGCGTTTCATCTCATAGGAACAAGATAGGACATAAGTATCTAGTATCCCTGAACTTAGAATTTAATAACACATCTTTTAGGAAAGGTTGTTTTTAAATCCTGTGTTTGAGAAGAGCACTTTTAGAAAGTTGCTGTTCTCTTGTCTGACCTTTCTGTGTGCCTTGGCCTGTTTGTGGATTGACTGTCTGGTTTGAGAGTGACAGAGGCTGGGGATGCCTCAGGAGGCTGGCTGAGTCAGCCCTAGGTTGAATGGCTGCATTTGCAACCAGAGTGGTGGGAGGAGTTAGCACCTGGGCCTGAATAGGGCTGTGCCTGCCTTCCACAATGCTGGCTCCACCTCCTGCTGGGCGGCTGACGACCCTGCCCCTCACTCTGAAAGAAAAGGAGAAGCCAGCAAAACAAAGTACTCAGGAGACACCCAGAACTGGTTCAGACCGGGCTCAGGGCCCACATGCACAAAGAGAACAAAAACTTTTAGGGGTATAAGTACAGGACCCCTGAGAACAGAAGATTAGATCATCCTGAAATCAAGAAGGAACCTCTGCCTAGGAGAAAGCTGAATCTGAAGAAGGAAGACTTCCTGCTGTTGCTCTGCTGGACTGACCTGCTGTTGCTTTGCTGCCAAGGAGAGGGGAAGGACTTTGCTGTGGTGCTGTGTCCCCTGTCTTGAAGGAATCTCCAAGGGCCTGAGAAGAGCTGGCTCCCTGTTCTGAAGTCCCAGGAACAAAAGGACTTCACCCCCAGCTTCCCTGAACTCTGCTGAGAGAGTTCTGTCCTTCCTAGAGTCCTTGATCCAGTTGTGGGGCCTCTGGAAGTTGTACCTGTGCTGGGAAGCTTGAAACTAAGCTTGAGAGACTTTTGCAATTGAAAAGTTATCGCATCACTCGCTTGCGGAGCACATCCCCGACAGTGGGAGAAGATTCCCGCCACTACGAAGGCCGAGATCGTCGCAGCGCCTGACGCCGCTGCCAGAGCCGTCGCATCCTTCATTGGCGGGACGCACCAGACCGGTGCGGGAAACTCGAACATCGCTGCGAGTGTCGTCGCAGAGCCTGTCGTCGCTGGGTGAGATCGCCGCACCGCTTGCTTGCGGACCGCATCACGTCGCTGCGAGCATCGTCGCAGAACCATCGCATCGAGGAGCTGCGAGAGAGAGGATCACCGCTGGACCGCGCATCGTCGCCCCAGAGATCGTCGCAGCCCCACAGAGATCGTCGCATCGTGCCTTTGCGAGAACAAACTTCCTACTGAACCTACGCACCGGAATCCATACAAGTGGCCTTCCTCCCCATACAGACCGGATTCGTCGCAACACGCCCGCTGCTGCAGCAGGGCTGTCGTAAACGCCTCCCCAGGATCTCAGGAGCAACGCATCGCTTGTTTTCCACTGCACCAGCTTCTGCTTTTGGAACTTTGTTGCAACTAAAAGGTACTGTGAGTGAACGTGACGCAACTGTGAACTTTTCACGCATCTGTAGAGAATTCTATCGCAACCTAGAGAATTCTATTGCAAACCTTAAGAACTCTTTTGAAACCATATTCTTGAACTGTGTATGTTGGATTTTTGTCATTTTGGTCTTGTGTAGTTAGATTAAATACCTTTATTTTTCTAAACTGTTGTGGAGTCAGTTTGTGGTGTTTTCACTGTGTTACTGTGAGTGTTGGTACAAACACTTTACACATTGCCTCTGGTTAGCCTAGACTGCTCGTGCCAAGCTACCTAGAGGGTGAGCAGAGGTTATCTCAGAGGGTTTCTTCCTTACCCTGACTAGAATCAAGGGTCCCTATTTGGACAGTGGTACCTACACCTGCCAACTAGAGACCCCCAGTTCTAACAAGCTCCCATCCCTACCTCCCTGTTTGGCTATCGGCTTCATGTGGTTAATTACTGGGCTTGGTAGCTCCACAGGAAATGTGGTGGGTCATCCCTCCTCTTGTACTGGGTCAAGGGTGAAGGAGGTCGGCCATGTTGGGGAGGGATGGGTGGACTAGAGCGTAAAATTGCTTAGAGGGTTCCGTTGTGGAGCTGAAGCTCACTGTGTAACTCAAGTGGTGAGGAAGACTTACGAGGAGGTTATAACAGGGACCTTAATGTATAGCTCCTAATGAGGGCTTAGAAGTAAAGTAACGGGACAAATCTGCACAGAGTATCCTCAAACTGTGTCTTGTTGAGCATTTAATGAGAGAGTTTTTGCTCATGGGTCATTCTGCCATTTGCCGGGTGATGGCCCTACCAGATGAAAACAATGCATATATAACTGTGGTGCCAAGAAAGGTTTCTTGTGAATTTTTTTCAGGTACATGAAAGATTTATGCAGTGAAAAGAAGAGCGTATGCAATATCAAAAGCTTTATGAAATTCATCAAAGTTATGAAAAAGCCCAGTCGCATATAATTTCACAACCTTTGCATAGTTGAATAGTTTTTGCAAACATACGTGAATGTCGTGAAAAAAACCCTACCAGGCGGGCTTCTAAAATTGAGCACTTAAACTGACATTTATCTGGAAGATGTGGCCAGAAAATATTGCTTCTAGGTAATATTGACCTGTGGTTGGTCACAACCCATAACAAAATGACCATCAACCTCAGAAAGAACATGGAAACCCTCATGGTTAACCAGCTGGTAATGTGTGAATCACACATAACTCGCCTCTTGTTTTGCATAGTGTTTATGCACAATTCAATATATTAAATCTACAAGTGAACTGCCAGTTATGGTTGGACCATGTGACAAACAAGTTCCAGCTCACCAGTATTCCGCAAGATTCCTGTCCGCACAACAGGGCACGCTCAGGTCTAGTCACATTCAGATAGTTTAAGAGAATGGCAAAGCAGACTTCCATTGCACCTATGCACTGTGCCATCCATTTTTGAAGTTCTACTCATAGGTCTCAAATCCAACATTTCCAAGATGCTCCGCACGGTGTAACCATGTCAAATTAAGAGTCTGTTTTGCGACTGCTATTGCGGTTGCAAAAAAGTCGCAATTTACCACCTACTTCAAGTAGGTGGTAATGCAGTCGCGGTCCCCAGGGGACCCCTTCCCCTTTGCAAATGCATGCGAAAGTAATTTTTTAAGGACAGGCAGTGGTTCTAGGGACCACTGCCTGCCCTTAAAAAATGAAACGATAACGTTTCATTTTTTTTTTTTTCAATGCATCCAGTTTTCCTTTAAGGAAAACGGGCTGCATTTAAAAAAAAAGCTGCTTTATTTAAAAGCAGTCCCAGACATGGTTGTCTGCTGAGCCCAGCAGGCCACCATCCCTGGAAGGGCCAGTCATTCTCAATGGGGTCACAAACTGCGAGTACCTCATGAATATTGATGAGCCTTGCATTTTGCGACCCCATTGGGAATCCATAACAGTGTCTCTGACACTGTTGTACATTTGGAATAGCGACTCGCAAATTGCGACACTCTATTTTTCGCATTTTGCGTGTTGCTACTCCAAATGGTCGAACATCTGGCCCTGAAACACAATAGCTAAGTGTTCAACGTTTGACGACCGAAATGGCAGCCTCCGCGTGAAGCTCCGCCGCCCGGGCTTCCAATATTGCAGATTAGCATGTAATCTGCTATCATGCTGCCCACATCAACATCCGATCCGGCAAAGGAGATGACTCTGCACCCCCTGGTGACTCCGGTGGCTCTGGGGACAGCGTTGGTGGACTAAGTGGCGGAGGGGATCGTAGGCCTCCCTGGCCTCGGCGGCGTCCTCCCTATCTGTGCCCGACCGCCGGGTAAGTGTTTGCTTGGGGTGCCCCTGCCGGACTTGCTGCCCCCTGTGCTCGTGGGCCTCTGGCCTCTCCCCCCCGTTGCCTGCCTGGCTGGGATCGCGCTGCGGGAGCACCGGTCTTCCGGGACGGTTCCGCGGCTTTCGGGCCTTGGCACGTCCTGGAGCCGGGGCCTCGAGTGGCGAGCTCACCGGTGGGCCTCGGGCCTCGGGGTGGGACTGGGTGGTCTGTGGTGGGCAGGGTTCTCTGGTGACGGCGTCGGGTGCTCCAAGTGATGCCCCCGGCTGGTTTTGCGGTGGCCCCGCCTGGCCCCCACACTGAGGTTACCCTCCCCCCCCCACTGTATATCTCGGCGGCACCGCCGCCGCTGCGGGGACTGCATTGAGCCTTGGCCTCACTGGTGGGCATAATCATTCCATTGGGCGCTAGGTACTGTTGTATCTGGCGAGATACCTGCCGTATGAAGCCCGGAGGCTAGAGAGACGCTCTCCCCAATCTGCGGTGCCTGGCTGGGAAGGCCCTGGAATCCGAGTCGGTCATTTTTTAATACTACCTGAGTGCTGGGCCGTCGGGCCTGTGTGGACTGCTGCCCTCGTGGGGGTTTTACCGGCACTATCCTTGGTTGGGGTCTTGTTTTCTCGCGTTGCCCTTCCTGAATGGCTTCCCGCGTCGGCGGTGCTGCTACCTGAGTTGGAGTATCTGCCTTCAGCCCCGCGTCTGCCTGGGAATCCTAGTGCTTGGTGGCTCACATCAAATCACTTCCTCTCTTTCCTGCCTCATTACTTTGGCTGCACAACTTTACCTCCGCACCTCTTTGGACCCTGGAGTTCTTAAAAATTATCGTCCCATTTCCCTGCTCCCAGCCCCAGCTAAGATACTGGAGTCTCATATAAACCGAAACCTCTCTACTTTTATTGAAAGTTCTGAACTCTTAGATGCCTCCCAACATGGGTTCCGGGCAGCTCATAGCACCGAATCTGCCCTAACGGTTGTGATTAACAACATCCGCATGGAGGTTGATAGGGGACATCCTACTCTGCTAGTGTTATTAGATCTCACAGCAGCGTTTGATACTCTGTCCCCGTCAATCCTGATCTCCAGGCTCATGGACATCGGAGTAGAGGGTACTGCCCTCAGCTTACTCTCCTCCTTCTTACATCACAGGGAGCAGAGAGTTAAAATGGGCAATTTTCTCTCCGCCTCTCAAAAAGTGCAATGTGGGGTACCACAGGGCTCCTCGTTGAGCCCATTATTATTCAACATCTATGTTACCCCACTTGCCAAGGTGGTGAGATCCTTTGGTCTTGAGGTATTATCGTATGCCGATGATACCCAGATCCTGGTATCTATTACCCAGTTGGCCAGTGACTCTGCGTCCAATTTTAGAGCATGTATGGAGGCAGTCTCCCAGTGGATGGTGCGTAACTTTTTACAACTGAACGGTCAAAAGACCGAAATTATGGTCTTTAGAGGCAGTCAAGATCTGTGGTTAAAAGACTGGTGGCCTTCTTCACTGGGGGACTGCCCTCTTCCTACTCTTTCCGCCAGGAACCTTGGTGTCCTAATCGACCCCGTTCTCTCATTCAATTCTCGGGTAAACAGAACAGTGTCTACTTGCTGTGCCATCATTAGAACACTGAGGAAGATTGCTCCGTATTTATCTCAGGCAGCCTGGAAACAATCCACTGTTGCCTTAGTTTCATCTAGGCTAGACTATTGTAATGCCCTATATAGTGGCATTAACAAAAGCTCCATCCACCGCCTCCAAATGGTGCAGAATGCCGCGGCCAGGATGGTCTTGAATCTTCCTATGCTTGCTTCTGTAACCATGGCCAGAAGGGACCTCCACTGGCTTCCGATTTCCTCTCGGATTTCCTTCAAACTCCTTTGTATAGCCCATGGTGCAATTCATGGCTCAGGCTCAGAGGGTATTAGGTCCCTTTTACGCGTCTACACCCCTCAAAGAACTCTCCGCTCGGCATCTAAGAACATGCTCTCGGTTCTTAGATTTTTGAAGGCTAAATGGGGAGGTAGAGCATTTTCCATCTTGGCTCCAAAACTTTGGAACTCCCTCCCTCTGGAGCTCTCCAGCCAGTCTTCTATGGTGGTTTTTAGGAAGCGCCTGAAGACCTGGCTTTTCTCTCAGGCATATTAGCGGCTCCGCCCCTAACGGTATTTTGATTTTGCAGTTGGTAGTTTTGGACTTTTGTGTGTCTGTCTTTGCGCCTTGATGCCCCTTGGGGCTAAGTTCGCACATTATAAAACTCCTTTCATTCATTCATTCACCTCATAGCTGACTTCGATTTAGCCATGGGGAAGAAAGATCCCAATCAACGAAAACTTAGCTTTGACAAAACCTCCCTCCTCACATCTGACGCTCCTCCTGGCTCGTCTGCTGGGGCCACTGGATCTATTGAGAGTGGAGATGCTACATCCTTGGTCACCGCCATGCTAGGCAAAATGCGGGCTGGCTTTAAGTCGCTTGACAGTCGCTTTGATAGCCTTGAGCAAAAACTGTTTGATATGGGAACCAAGGTCCAGGCCCATGACCGCCGCATGGACATGGCGGAGTCCAGAGTCTCGGACATTGAGGACAATGCCACGAAATCACTGAAATGACTGGAACGCGTCGAAAAGATACTAAAAGAGGTAGCCATAAAAATCGAGGACTTGGAGGCGCGTAGCCGACGAAACAACATCCGTATGATTGTCGTGGCGGAGACGACAGCAACGGGTCGCATGGACACTTTTGTAGAACACCTGCTCATCGATCTGTTTGGCAGAGACACTTTCACAAATGGTTTTGTGGTGGAATGCGCTCACAGGTCTCTGGGGCCTCGTCCTCGACTGGGCAACCTCCCCGCCCGATCATTGCCAGACTCATGAACTTCTGCGACCGTGACGCTACACTGTGCGCTGCACGGGAAAAGGGGGAGGTTCAATGGCAGGGCAGTGCACTGTCCCTCTTTCCAGATTTCACACTGATGGTTCAGGAGGCGCTGCACAAGTTTACTGGAGTTAAGGCAACTTTACGCAACCTAGGCCTTAAACACGCATGACGTATCCAGCGAGATTAAGGGTGGATGTGACCAGAAGATTTCGCATTTTTGATTCCCCCACGGAAGCACAGGAATTTTGCCAGAACTACAGAAAACAAGGGTCTCACGCGGCCTCCGGCACTGGAACACAGTCCCCGACCCACGGAGACTCGCAGAATAGTGTTGACCTTCTTGCTGACCCGGGCCCGGGATGCTGACTTGATACGGCACTTTCCTTTGTATTGCTCATTGTGTTCATGCGCTTTTTGCTATGCAGTTTTTTTTGTCTTCATTGATTGGGATGCCCGTTAGGCATGGCGTTGCTACCTCCCATGGCAAATGCCTTTCTGCCTTCATTCCTTTTTTTTTTTTTTGATGCTCCATTGTTTCACTAATTGGTTATTGTCATGGGTATCCTTAAGTGCCACTATACGTGCATACGGGGACTGCCTCTATGGGGATGTCAGGAGGCTGGGTGGTGGGTGGGGGGCGGGGTGTATTTCGTTTTTGTGTATATTTAACTGTGTTAGCACTTATGGCGCAGTTGAGACGGGATTGAGTAGCGCGCTGTTCACTTCACCTTTGTTTTTCTTGCTCTATGACCAAGGTAGGCCTTCAGTCTGGACCTTCCAGACTATCTCTAATGTTCTGGAACATACGGGGCCTGAATAATACCAGAAAACACAAACAGGTCTTTAATTATGTATCACGTCATAACATCGATATTCTTTTCTTACAAGAGACACACTTGGCACATGCAGACTCGGCTTCCGTTGCTAGGATTTGGGGAGTCCATCGGGTTTTCTCTAATTTTAGTAGATATGCTAGAGGTGTTGCCATACTTATACATAGACGAGTGCCCTTTGTGTTGTCCAATAGCACCACAGACAGCGAGGGTAGATATGTGATTGTCACTGGTGTGCTCATGGGATACAAGATTACATTTGTAGGAGTTTACGGCCCCAATGTTGACTCACCCTCCTTTTTTCAGGACTTACAGGTGAAACTCCTTAATACGGACGTTGACTTGTTGGTTGTTGGAGAAGATTTTAACTTACTAATGAACCCCGCTAGAGACAGCACCTCCCCTTCCCCTGATATCAAAGCCCGTTCCCGCCCAGTGCTGTCTGATATATGCTCCCATTTCTCCCTCATTGACATAGAAGCCCGACTTCACTCGCACTCACCTGCCTATACACACCTTTATTCCGGTTACCACAACACAAGAACTAGGATTGATTACTGGCTCTTTTCCCCTGGGGTCGCTGGTTGGGTCGAGGGCCTTCTTAGCCTGCCGCGTACATTGTCAGACCACTCCCCTATTGTATTAACGCTGCAGATACCCAGGTTGGGGGGCTTTGAGAGACAGTGGCGGTTCCCTGGTAGGGCCTTGACTGACCCGGTTTTTACTGAGGAGAACTGATGTGCCATTGATAACTATTTTGACCTTAACACCGGATCTGTGGAGTCCTGGGCTACACTTTAGGAGGGGTTCAAGGCCACTATTCGCGGGGTGTGCATCGCCAAACACGTGGGTGCCTTGCGAGATATCTGCTCCACTTTATCCCGTATCGAGAGAGACATCTCAGCTATAGACGGGGAGCTGTTGGTCAGCCCGACAGAAGCTGGAGAAGCCAGACGCTTGGAGCTACTACTAGAGTTTAGGGAGAATGCAGAAAGGGAACTGTGGTTTCTGTGCAAACAACACACGGCACGCCAGTACGGAGAGGGTGACAGACCAGGCAAATTATTGGCGCAGATGCTCCGTCCTCCACATCAGGCATCATACATCACGGAAATTGTAGACTCTCAAGGAGCGGGACACTATTCCACCCCTGACGTCTGTGACACTTTTTTGTCATACTACAAAACTCTCTACACATCCACACTGTCGGGGGACCGGACAGACCCCGGGCCTTATTTGAACGAGATCGCCATGGATTATCTCGAAAGACACATGCAGGAATTCCTTGCTATGCCTATCACTCCGAATAGCATTATCAAAGCCATTGACGCAATAAGAGGTTCCTCGGCACCGAGCCTAGATGGCTTTTCCGCTGATTTCTATAAAGTATATAAAGAGGAGTTGGTCCCGAGATTGATGGAGGTATATGCTGAGGCACTAGAATCTGGCACATTACCACCGACTCTCCGTGAGGCGGTTATCGTCCTTCTCCCAAAACCTGGCCGAGACCCCTCCTCTTATGGTTCGTACAGACCCCTTTCCTTATTGAACCTAGACTATAACATCCTGGCTAAGGTACTGGCCATCCGACTCTCGCTTTTGATGGAATCCATTATTTTACCTGCACAATCGGGTTTTGTCCCACATCGTTCCACCTCCTTAAATTTGAGGACGCTGTTCTCGGTTTTACATAGAATTGAACCCTCTACCCCGGCCGCCGCTGTGCTTCTAGATGCTGAGAAAGCGTTAGACACGTTTTTATCCGTTATGAGACGTATAGGTATGCCGGAGGTGTTTGTGTGTACAGTTGCTTTGTTATACACCGCGCCTACGGCCCGGCTATGCTTGAATGGCACCGTCTCTGAGCAGTTTTCATTGTCGCGTGGCACGGGCCAGGGCTGTCCCCTCTCCCCTCTGTTGTTCATCCTTGCGATGGACCCTTTGGTTCACCATTTTCAGGAGAAACACCTCCATCGGGGTCTCCAGTTTCGCACTGGCCCTCTTCTACTTACTTTAAATGCCGATGACACGATTTTGTATGTAAGAACGCCTCAGGTCAATCTAGAACCTTTAGTGCTTGAAATAACCCGCTCAGGCCTCTGCATTAATTGGCACAAGTCCGTCATTTTTCCACTCACCCCCTCCATCTTACAATGGAACTGTGCCTTTCCTCTGGAGTGGAATACTGAATCAGTAAAGTATTTGGGGGTCCATATCCACCTCGACACGGTTTCCATAATTAGACTGAACTATGGCCACGCTCTTGATTTTTTTGGAAGACCAGCTAGAGCGATGGATCCGCCTCCCTCTATCCATGGCAGGCCGGATTGCTATAATAAAAATGATAGTACTTCCTCGCTTTTTATACCTTTTCAATACCATCCCGATATCACTTACCGAGACTTTTTTTTCACAACTACGCTCCTTATTGTTACGATTAGTCTGGGGTGACAAGACCCCACGAGTGTCCTGGCGTGTCTTGACGCTCCCATAAGAGAGGGGCGGCTTTGGGGTCCCCGATTTTTATCTTTATTTTTTGGTTGCACAATGCTCCTACGCATACTCCTGGTTCCACCCGGATGCCAGGATTTTATACTTGAAGCCCGAGGCTGACCTGGTGTTCCCTGTGCCTCTTAACACTGTTCTTCCCAAGGGTATTCCTCGTGATCCGCAAGATATACAAACTGTCTCGTCCACATGCTGGGCTTGGGACGGGATGCGCAGACTGCTTTAAATGGACCGATTATATTCTCCCTCCCTTCCTCTGCCCAATGCTCACTGGCTCCCCATAACTGGCGAACCCGTGGTCCAACGCACATTGTCCAAATATCAAATCCACACAATAGGCGACCTCATCCCTGAGGGTTATGACTTTTCTATATCTGAAGACCAACGATTTGCTGACCGCTCCTTTATGGACTCTTTCATTTTGACTAGAATCCGGTCCATGTTACGTGCCGAGTTCCCCTCATTTCCGATTTCCCCCGATGATACCACACCACTCACGTTTATCATACAGAGCCGGACTGGATCACACATGGTCTCTAAGCTGTACAAATCGTGTGTAGCCTTGCTTCCTTCTTTGGACTCCAAGGTACGCGCTGCAGAGGAAAGTGACTTGGGTAAACCAATAACAGACGATCAATGGGCCCAGTGCTGTGGAGCCACGAGGGGCGTGTCCATCAATAGTAGACACAAGCTCATACACTTTAAATTTCTGAGACAGCTTTACCGCAATCCTGCCCTTTCACATAATATTGACCCATGCAGGCCTCACTGTTGCCCTAAGTGTAAGGCTCCCTATGCTGATTTCTCCCACCTTTCCTGGACCTGGCCTCTCTTGCATGACTTTTGGGTCCAGGTACACCGCATTTTTGGCGATATGCTAGGCATTGTACTAATTCCCACCCCCGAAATTGCATTACTGGGCTATTTATTTATTTATTATGAAACTTATACCGCGCAGACTAAACCCGAAGGTATCAAGGCGCCTACCAAAAAGATCAAAAATGCAGGGCACAACTACAAATACGCTTGTACATAGAGACGTGTTTTAAGGGCAGATCTAAAAGTCTGTAGAGAGGGGAGGGACCTTAGTTCAAGCGGAAGAGCGTTCCACCATTTTGGAGCCAGATGGGAAAAAGCCTTCCCACCCCATCTGGCTTTCCGAAAACGCGGGACACAGAGAAGAATGTCGCTAATTTTCCACGCCCCGTTCGCAAGCTCGCTGCCCTTGGATTTCTGTTGGCAAAACGCGAAGTTGCGCTGCTTTGGTGCTCTAGGCGTTTTTCCAAGCTCACGATCTTGGCTTCGAAGCATGGCATTCTGTAATGTTAATTGTGTAGAATACTCCGTACAGATCCCACTCGCATCCCACCCGATTGATTTTTGGTGCCCGTATCGTTCATACATTGCTAAAATTACTGAGGAACAGCAATCTCAGTCGATGAGCTCCATTGTCCCAGAAGGGGTTGGATAGTCCTACATACACAGATGTATTAATACTGCATACATTATTTTCTTTGCTTCAATCCCATTTGATGTGCCGAACAGCATCAGAAGTTGCTTTGATGACAAATGTTAATAGAAGACCTAAGTCATGGATTAGGTTCTCAGTTTTATTTGTTTACACTCTGTATAAGTTTGTATAATTATCAAGACAATGTGATGCTTGATTTATAACAATATTAGAATATGGTCAGTGCCCGGGCTAATATTATGGTTTTTATTGTGCGCTGTGCGCTGCTCTCCCTCATCTACATAATTGTCCATCTGTCATGTTTTATTTCTTCATGCATCCATGGTATATGTGCCTTGAAATGACTTATTTTCTTTTTCCTTTTGAAAATGATAAATAAAAATAAAAAAAAAGTGTTCAACGTTTGGGGCATCCCAAAGCTCGCCACCTGGGAAAGGATGCCAAGTGGCAGAATCTAGAATTAAATTCAAATCCCCTGCTGCATGTATAAGTTTGAAAAAAATGGGCCACAAATATTCAGAGTTTGATCGCCTTGTTCGGACAATTGATATATATATAAATGCAATTTCCTAATTAGTGCAAAAATCCAAGCATCAAAAAAAGTTCAAAATGCAAACATATGAAATCAAATATCCGAGTCCATGTATCCCCAATTTGAAATTCATTGATTCGGTGTTGAGAGTACAGTTAACTACTTGCTCTGTCGAAATATGGTGAAACAAGTAGCTGTTTAGAAAATCAGTAATTGCAACAGAGATGCAATTAAGTAGTAACATAGACCAAGTGTAAGAAGTTGGAATATTTGCTGAAAGCGGTGAGAACCCACTTCAAATAATAATCATATCTTTTGCCAGCAGTGGCGACACCACAACACGAAGGTGAGGGGTTGGGGTATGGATGGGTGGGGGAGGGGAATAATAATTTTAAAACATGTACCTTTTCCCCGCAGCCTCCGACGCCAATGGCCGAAGTGGCCCCAGAACTCTCTCAGCAGTCTCTGGGAAGGAACCCTGGCATGCTCTCCTAGGAGAGCAGCACCAGGATTGGTTGTAAAAGGCCTGCTCTCTCTCTCAGACACTGCCTGTGAGCCTGAATCATTTCTCCAACCTGGCTGTGAACACAGCTAAGTTGGTGAAATAGAAGTGTGCATGTATGTTTGGCTGGCCTAGGACGGCCAGCCAAACATACATGCGCACTTCTAAGTGCCACCACCTGCCTGTCATGGCCCGGGCCTGCAACCACCACCCGTGCACGCATGTCAGAATCAGTCAAAGAAAAATAAAACTGTCTCTGACGAGTGGGGCGACTCTCCTCTGCCATTAAGTAGGCGTTGCCCCTGGTTGCCAGAGCGAACCATGAAAGACACTAAATAAACCTGTGATTAACCCTCTGGTAGCTTGGCACAAAGGCAGTAAGACTTAGCATAAAGGTAATGTGTAATGTATTTATGCAGTACTCAAACAGTAATAAACTGGAAATACAGCACAAAGGAAGAATTCCAAACGAATTTAAATAAATGGAATATATTTCAATAAATAAAAAGACACCAAAATGGCAAAAATTCAATCAGTAGAGACAGAGTTTAACATAAAAATAGCCCCAAAAAGCGCGAAGCGCCAACTGCGGGTTTTTGGTCACGCTGGATAATGACAAAGTCACAAGTTAAGACCAACCACAGTGGAGCACAGGCCAGATACGGGACCAGTTTCATCCCAGTGGAAGTTTAACCTTCTGACTTTGATTGAAGATGGTGCAGCATGACTCTGCTTAACTCTGTGTCATGAAACTTTGGCAGCTCGCCGATGGAGTGCTGCGGGCAGTGGGGCGGGGCGGGTCCGGGTCGGGGGTAGTAGAGTCCAACATACAACGGACAGGAGCAAGGTTAGTAATTAAATAAATAAAACAATTTACCTTGCGTTCTCTGCAGTGCCGAGTTGGTGATGCAGCACACGCAAGATAAATTGTTTTATTTATTTAATTACTTACCTTACTCCTGTATGTCGTACGTTGGACTCAACTAACCCCCCACCCTGACCCTCCCCTGCCCCGTCCCACCTCCCGCAGCACTCCCTCTGCGAGCCGCAACTGTGCTTTGGATCTGGTGACACTTTCAGTCAGGATCTGCACAGCTCTGCCACTTCATTCTGCATCAGATCCAGTGAAGCCACTGATCAGGAGATGCTTACTTCCACAGTGCAAAGCAATAAATCGTGTTGCATCGCTCTGTGTCTAATCCGGTGAAACCTTCGGTTAGCAGGGAGAGTTACACTCTGACTCCAGCCAAGGGTCCATGACTCAGAGGACATCACTTGGGGGTCAGGACGTACTTCCACAGAGGCTAGCAGATGTGACCAGGTCACGTCCAGTTGAGTCTTTTCAGCTGGAAAGCAGGAACGGCTGGGTTCAAGGCAAGCAGGCCTAGTCTTCCTTCAGGCTTTAGACAGCAGGTCACTCCTTCTTCTGAGTCTCCAAAGGTCCTGAAGTGTTCTAATTTCAGGTTCTGGAGATGCCACTTTTATTCCCAGGTCCAGACTGTGGATGGGGGACACCACATTTGTCTAACTCTAAAACTGGTCTCTTCGTCTCTTTCCCCTGAGTTTGGCTCCAGTCTTTTTAGTGAAGCAAAGGACAGGCAGGTCCAGATGTGAACTGCATTTGCCAGTGAAAGGATAGGCATCCTATAAAGCCAGGAAGGGTCTGGGTAAATCCGTGTTAGTCTATGAGAGGCAAGCCATGCCACAATAGATAAATATTGGTAATTGCATTAGGTTTCCCGATGGGATTATTAATAAGTTAAGAGGTGTTGGAGCAGTGTATAAGTGCAGGGACAATGCAGTGAGTGCTCTCTGTGCAGGGTGAGTGGTGCATGAATGTAGGTTGGTAAGTGTCTGCATGCAGGGTGAAAGTGTGTCTATGCATGGTGATTGATATGTGTTCAGTAGAGAATGAGAATTATGTGAGTGTACAGGGTGAGAGATGTTACTCTGTACACGGTAAGAGACGTGTTAGTATAGTGTGAAGGGTATGTCAGTAGTGTAAGTGCAGGATGAATGGTTTGAGTTCAGGGGGAGGTGTAGGTGGAGGGTGAGAGTCATGTGAGTGCTTGGTGATGTCAATGGTGTGTGCGTGCAGTGTCCGCACTGTGTGAGTGATAGGTGAGCAGTATCTGACTGCCAGCGCAATGTCAGGGTGACTGTGAAGAGCAAATGGTGTTTCAGTGTGCAGAGTGAGAGGTGTCTGAGAGTAGGTTATGGGAAAGAAGGGATCAGAAAGAGGTAGAAAGGGTTGAAAGGTGTGCATGCTTTACAGAAGCATTTGTATGTACATACCCACTTCCTGGTGATCACGAGCAGACATCATGTGTAGCATGAACAGTAGAAGCAAGCAGTACATCATCCTGCATGTGCTCTCACGGTGTGTAGCACACCAGTCTTCAGCAGGCTGTCAGGATAACGCATAAGGTACTCAGACACGTTGTCTAGTACTACAACAACTTTAAAGCACAATCTGCAAAGGAGACAGTCATAAAGAGTGACGAAGGACTGAGCCTACCAATTAATTTCTAAGTTTGTGCAAAATCATCTAGACAGAACATGAGAAGAGTGGCCACATCAGGGTCAGTCAACTCACTCTAGTTTATGAACATGGGAATGGGGTTTGGGAAAAAATGTAATATAATGTGACTGGCCTTGGTATGGCTACTAACAGCATGAAAGGTTCGATATAATTTAGTCTACTGCGTGGGGTGTCCATCAGCAAGCTCGCCATCTTTGCTTACCGAGAGTCAACCATTCAATATTAAACTTCGGGAAAAAATATACATTTTGTAGCATCTTTTAACATTTCTTCTTAATTTACATTCATCCTACATGTTACGATGTACATTAAATGAAATATTGAAGGAAGTTAGTTTTGCAAATTAATATTATATTGTGCAAAATAAATGATGAAGCTTGTGCCGCATCAACTTGAAGCCACTAGCTGTGCAGTGCGGCTTGTACCACTGACAGCAGTACAACAGTGGGTGCCCACGGAAGAACTGTAGTGGAGATGAGCATTTGGGCTGCAAATATGAGGTTGGGTCGTGAGCACACAAAGGGAGGGGATTCACATAGAGCAGCGGGCACTGTGAAAAACATGCAGTAGACAAGCACGCTTCAAATGCGTGCCAACAGGGAGAGATTAGGTAAACCTAAACCAAAAACGTGGTGCAAACAAAAGGGAATAAAAGAAGTTCCACCCACCAACATGGTAGAAAAGGAGTAGTAGGGTCTCAGGAGACTGATAAGAGAAGCACATGAGGAAAACAATAGGAAATAGTATGAAGTAAGTGTCAAGCACAGGAACCAATGAAAAGAGAGGGCAGCATGTAAGCCCTTTGTAAAATGTATATTAAATATAATAGATTTCACAAGCACAGCGCAAGTGGTGTGCGCACAATACCTAAACAAAAACTTTGGAAACTTTTCACTGCCAGGACATGTAAAATTTGAAATATACATATCCTACCTTTTTCAATTCCATGCACCCTGCTCTATGAGCATTTAGGGCCTAACTAACAGGTGTCTTATAAGTAATAAAAATAAAGGTTTAGGCCTGGCAAATGTTTATTTTGACAAGTCGAAATGGCAGTTTACAACTGTATACTCATGCTGCAAGGGCAGGGCTGTAGATGTGATTTTCAGTGTTACTCATGTGGGTGGCACAATGAGTGAAGCCCCCTTGTAGTATTTAATTAACATGCCTTATGCACACATAGTATCATATACTGGGGACTTATAAGTAAATTAAATATGCTAAATAGGTTTATGGCAGTTTAAGCATGCTTTAAAAGTAAGAGAATACACCCTTTGACTTTGGTTAGCCAGGATAAAGTGCACAACATGCAAATGCCAGCAAGAACAGGTTCGGCTACAGAACGCAAATCTGGGAGAATGCCACTCAAAATGTAGCCATTTCTTTCTGATTTGCCAAAAAGGCACAGTTGGGGGAGCATCCATGTTGATTCTGAGAGTGCCGCTAAACAACTGAGAACCATCACAAACATAACTCTTTGTGAAAACACAGAATTTTAGGCTACAAGATGGTCATACTCAAACATGCTAAGTATGCAAGCTTGCATAGTGGCCACATACTACAGCCCCATTTTAAGAAGTGGAATATAAGCATTGATCTGCCAAACCACATGATATTAATCAGTGCTATGTGTATGAAAAACGAACAACCACGCTTCTTTGTTCTACTCAGGAACATTTTGGAAATATTTAGAAAGATACTGAATGTTTCATAAAGTGTACTTATATATATAGGTGATTATATCACAAAAGTGAATATTTAATAAATGTGTCAAAGAATTAATCTAAAGTTGAGAATGGAAATCACATATCGCTTTTTTGAAGATCTATTCATAACTAAACAATAGAAAATGAAATGGCATGAAAATGAACAATTGAAAATGCCTCCCTGTGATTAAAAGCATGCAGCCACCTGAAATCAGACAATTAACAAGGCAATTTTAATGAGACAAGTGGAGAGTCTGGGATGAACAATAACAGGGGCTGTGGTAAAAAAAATATCCTAGGCTCTCATTTGTTCCTCGAACACTCTGTGTTACTATAAGCTCTCTTCCTCACTATCCCCTGTTGTGATGTTATTTAACATTAAGGTCCTGATGGAGATGAGCGTTCCAGACCCTCAGGCACCAAAATAAATAATGTTTGGGATACATGAATTAATATCAGATACTAATAATAATTATTGGTCTGTTGGAATTAAATGTTATTTGCATTGAATTGCTCTATGTTAAGTTAGCATTTGCGGCGTCATTTTGTTTGTGGCCGCCATTTTGCCTTACTGATCGAAGCTCATTACTGTTCTCTCAGATAGAAAACAGCAGTGATGCATTTTTGTCTCTGAAGGTTGGGCCTCGCTGTGCTAATGAATACATTGTTTTGTACTTCTGCATACCTTTCCCATGAGACGGAAGCCTGCTCCAACTGGTTTAGCTGCGAAGGCAGGCAGAGTGACCTTGATGCACAGAGAGTGTGTGCTCAGACTCAGAATTAAAACGTATCCCTCTGTCTTTCTGCATGTGTAACTGGTCCCAGCTGGAAATTTCCAGCCAGGGAATGTCTTGTGGGTGTTGGAAATGTATATTATGTTTTACCAAGTGTTCTGAAGTCAGTCCCTCGGCAGCTATCCCATGAGGCTGGTCAGACCAGACGCCATTGCAGCGCATTTACTAATAAATAACTTGGTCTGTATTCTCTACTGTCTTACCGACTCTTCATTTCTTGGAAGGCACAGAGGTGGTCGCGAGTGACCTGGGTGACCCGATTCGAGTCACTTCCTTCAGGTCATTATGTACACCATCATCCTTTGGCTGGTCTGTGCAATTACAGACAAGGGCCAAGCCCTTGCAAATAATTCATGGCCCTCTCCCAAAAGGGGTGGTTAAGCCTGAATTGCTACACCTGATTTGAATGCTTGAATCAAATCTGATAATAACTCTGGTCAATATTCCATCCAATTGTTTTGAGGTTGTCTGCTCCATTAGAGAAAGGGATCAACAACATGCAAACCAGCCTGGTCTGCCCTAAAATGGATAGTCCCGTCTGAACTGCTAGGCCAGATCCCCTACGAATGGGAACACAAGCAATCCAAGACCGATTTCTGCAACGTTGGACTTGAATCAGTGCTTAATTTGTAAAAAAACAAAAAATGTGCCAGGACATAAAGATTCCCTCAGAAGGCTGCTGCTGCTGAATGTTGAGGTTGTCTACTGCTAATTCCACCTTATGCCTCTTTCAACCACCACCCAAAACTCCATGCCCATTTATGTCACTCTTGCAGGTTATTTTTCATCCTATGTTTCTCCCTCTGTCTGTTTCCTCTACTTTGTCTTCATTCTTCTTTCCTCATTTTCTGAGTTTCTCTCTCTTGTTCTCAGTCAAAACCTAATGGTCAATAATAAGTCACAGTCTTCAAATTAAGCAATACTTTGAAGTGCAGATTAAGTGAGAAGGCAGAGCAGCCATGAGACCCTCCTACCTAGGGAAACTCACTTGTCACAAAGAGTGACGGGTAGAGTGCATGAATTAATCTCAGCCAAAGGTAATTACTCTGGGACATATTCCATACTAGTATTTATTGGTTCATCTCTAGCATAACAGAATGGGATCAATTACATGTAAATCAGTCTTGGCCTGACCCAAAAGACATGGTCCGCCCTGAACACCTGGGCCAGGTTTCCTTTAAACCGAAATACAGACAAGAGCTTCCTTAATTACATTTTTGAAACCTGAAATGACTTCATTTGGACCATAAAGTTAATGACTGCCTAGCTACCAGCTGCGATGTACACTGTCTATCAGCACTAGTGTGTTGTCATGCTATGCAAATGTAATGGTCCTAACTTGTCTGTCTATGTGTATGAAATGTTCAGGCTCAAGGGAGCTTTAGCAATGATCCGACTCTTGAAGATATGTAACATGTATGCAGCTAGCCCTCTAGAGCATCTAAAAGCGACAGCGTTTTGCAGTGAGCTTTTAAAATAAATATACCAGGCACGTGTCTGTGTGTTTGCGTTGGGGCGGAAGTTCTTTTTTCAGAAACTATTCATGACGGCAGAAGCGCTATGTGGACCGTAGCGCTGCACATGTGAGACCGAAAACCTGTGCACACATGAAAATAAAGCATACGATATGACAGTTTGTAGGACTGGAAGAAAAGTAGTCGACGTGTGTTGTTCTTGTTGTTTTAATGTTCAATTAGAAAACGCCTGCCGACACGTGTTTCGTCGGAGTACAATAAACTCTGACTCTTCAGGGCCAAGTCCTAATAGATAAGAACCGATCAATCTCCCAGAACCAGTGATAATTCCAACTCAGTTAGGGTAAACGTCGACTGCTAGGTAGGTGACGAGTGAAATTCAAATTGCTCCGCTGTAGTGGTATCTTTACACAGGACAGTGGTCCCCAGACAATTTTAAATTTTTCAAAAAATAAATATAGGCTAAATAGACACTATATTCGTTGTCCAGCCGGACAGTTTTAATTTCAGATGAAAAATGTACAAATGATCCAGTGTGATAACAGCAGGACACCAGCCGATGTCTAACTAGCACACTTAGGAAGGGGACAAACAAGAATATTTGAGGCAATTAAACAGTCTGTGTATTAAAATTCACAATCAGACAATATGTCACACTATATGTGGAAGAATGGTGCTGAATAACGCTAGCAATAGTGTGCAATTCATATTGTCTGATTGTGAATTTTAATACACAGACTGTTTAATTGCCTCAAATATTCTTGTTTGTCCCCTTCCTAAGTGTGCTAGTTAGACATCGGCTGGTGTCCTGCTGTTATCACACTGGATCTTTTGTACATTTTTCATCTGAAATTAAAACTGTCCGGCTGGACAACGAATATAGGGCCCCATTAGGATAGCGGGCGGAAAACCACCCCGCCCGCCATGGATGCGGGAAACAACCGCCCGCCATGGAGGCGGTGCAACCGGCAGACAAATTAGGATCGACCGCCACTGGAGACCGACCGCGGCGGTAGCGGTGAAAATGAAACCGCCCGACGTGTGCGGTGATGACAAAACTCCGACCGCGGCGGTCGAAAAAGCAGCTGGAAATACAAAACCGCCCACAGGGAAAGCGGAGACACCGCACAGGAAATTACGATATCCCCGAGGGTGGCGCGGGCGGAACGGCAGGCACCGACCGCCGCGGTCGAAGGCAGGATTGCATGGGATAAATGACGGACAAGCACCAGCAAAGTCACCGCAGCGGACGAACATGAAATCCATGGCGGTCGATGTCAAAGCACCGCAGCAATGCCAAATACTGCATAAACAAAGTAGCCCAGCCACAAATACATACAACACACACACACAGATACAGAAATGGCAAATAAATACACAATACTACATAACCACACCCACAACACACCTGACAACCACTATCCAATTGGACACACCCACACAGCTGAGTACAAATCCACACCCTCCACTCACCACAATCCTTTGCATCTTCCCAGAACAGAAGGCCACACACCACATCTGAGAGGAGAGGCAAAATCGCACACAACACCCACCCACCCACCACCACCATCAACACCACCATCACACCATCACAATCAAACCCCCAGCACAGAACACACCTCATCACCACACCCCTGCACCCACACACCCCTGCACCCACAAACACCTCAACACCCCCACACCATGACATCACCAAAAATGCCAAAATTCACAGAGAGTGAGTTGACAGTCATGGTCAACGAGATTGTGAGAGTAGAACCACAACTATTTGGGAACCTAGTCCAACAGACACCATTAGCCACCAGGACACAAATGTGGGAAAGGATTGTCCAAAGGGTGAATGCAGTTGGGGCCACCCCAAGATCCAAGAAGGAGATCATGAAGCGGTGGCATGATCTCAAGAGGGTTGTCAAGGAGAAGAGGAGCAAGAACTGGAATCTGGCAAACGTGACTGGCAGTGGCCCTCCCATCCCACTGAAGACATTCACACCATGGGAGGAGAAGGTGCTTGCTATCCTGCTACCTGAGAGTTACACAGGAGTAGCCGGGGGAGCGGAGGCTGGTAAGTACAGACATATGTTTAAGACCACATTGACTTTTACCTCCTTGCAATACCCAACCACCAATACACTGTCCATCCCTAACCAACATGTAGCCACCCATTCTGCTGAGGATGCCTGTATGGGGCCGGAATGTCAGTACAACAACTCCCACCATAGCCCCTGTCCCACAGCCCAGCAGCATGGAGGCCTCCCCCACCCAGGAGCAAGTGTCAGCCTTTGCACTGTTTAACAAACAAACTTACAGGTAGGTAGCCATCTTCACTTGGAGGGTGTTTGTGGGGGTGAGGCCTGTACCACTACTCCCAGCATGCCCCCTGGCCCACAGCTCAGCAGCATGGAGGCCTCCCCCACCCAGGAGCAAGTGTCAGCCATTGCACTGTTTAACAAACAAACTTACAGGTAGGTAGCCATCTTCACTTGGAGGGTGTTTGTGGGGGTGAGGCCTGTACCACTACTCCCAGCATGCCCCCTGGCCCACAGCTCAGCAGCATGGAGGCCTCCCCCACCCAGGAGCAAGTGTCAGCCATTGCACTGTTTAACAAACAAACTTACAGGTAGGTAGCCTTCTTCACTTGGAGGGTGTTTGTGGGGGTGAGGCCTGTACCACTACTCCCAGCATGCCCCCTGGCCCACAGCCCAGCAGCATGGAGGCCTCCCCCACCCAGGAGCAAGTGTCAGCCATTGCACTGTTTAACAAACAAACTTACAGGTAGGTAGCCATCTTCACTTGGAGGGTGTTTGTGGGGGTGAGGGTGGGAGGCCTGTACCACTACTCCCAGCATGCCCCCTGGCCCACAGCCCAGCAGCATGGAGGCCTCCCCCACCCAGGAGCAAGTGTCAGCCATTGCACTGTTTAACAAACAAACTTACAGGTAGGTAGCCATCTTCACTTGGAGGGTGTTTGTGGGGGTGAGGCCTGTACCACTACTCCCAGCATGCCCCCTGGCCCACAGCCCAGCAGCATGGAGGCTTCCCCCACCCAGGAGCAAGTGTCAGCCATTGCACTGTTTAACAAACAAACTTACAGGTAGGTAGCCATCTTCACTTGGAGGGTGTTTGTGGGGGTGAGGGTGGGAGGCCTGTACCACTACTCCCAGCATGCCCCCTGGCCCACAGCCCAGCAGCATGGAGGCCTCCCCCACCCAGGAGCAAGTGTCAGCCATTGCACTGTTTAACAAACAAACTTACAGGTAGGTAGCCATCTTCACTTGGAGGGTGTTTGTGGGGGTGAGGCCTGTACCACTACTCCCAGCATGCCCCCTGGCCCACAGCCCAGCAGCATGGAGGCTTCCCCCACCCAGGAGCAAGTGTCAGCCATTGCACTGTTTAACAAACAAACTTACAGGTAGGTAGCCATCTTCACTTGGAGGGTGTTTGTGGGGGTGAGGCCTGTACCACTACTCCCAGCATGCCCCCTGGCCCACAGCTCAGCAGCATGGAGGCCTCCCCCACCCAGGAGCAAGTGTCAGCCATTGCACTGTTTAACAAACAAACTTACAGGTAGGTAGCCATCTTCACTTGGAGGGTGTTTGTGGGGGTGAGGCCTGTACCACTACTCCCAGCATGCCCCCTGGCCCACAGCTCAGCAGCATGGAGGCCTCCCCCACCCAGGAGCAAGTGTCAGCCATTGCACTGTTTAACAAACAAACTTACAGGTAGGTAGCCATCTTCACTTGGAGGGTGTTTGTGGGGGTGAGGCCTGTACCACTACTCCCAGCATGCCCCCTGGCCCACAGCTCAGCAGCATGGAGGCCTCCCCCACCCAGGAGCAAGTGTCAGCCATTGCACTGTTTAACAAACAAACTTACAGGTAGGTAGCCATCTTCACTTGGAGGGTGTTTGTGGGGGTGAGGCCTGTACCACTACTCCCAGCATGCCCCCTGGCCCACAGCCCAGCAGCATGGAGGCTTCCCCCACCCAGGAGCAAGTGTCAGCCATTGCACTGTTTAACAAACAAACTTACAGGTAGGTAGCCATCTTCACTTGGAGGGTGTTTGTGGGGGTGAGGCCTGTACCACTACTCCCAGCATGCCCCCTGGCCCACAGCTCAGCAGCATGGAGGCCTCCCCCACCCAGGAGCAAGTGTCAGCCATTGCACTGTTTAACAAACAAACTTACAGGTAGGTAGCCATCTTCACTTGGAGGGTGTTTGTGGGGGTGAGGCCTGTACCACTACTCCCAGCATGCCCCCTGGCCCACAGCCCAGCAGCATGGAGGCTTCCCCCACCCAGGAGAAAGTGTCAGCCATTATACCCTGCACGCTCACCTTACAGGTATGTAACTACCGTTTATCTTCATGAAGTGTGTGTGTATTAATCTATTTACTATTGTACAAAATGCATAGACAATCAACCTTTAGGACACCATGATCTAACTATCCACTATGTAATGTAACACGTGGTTGCCATGATTTGTACAACTGATGACAGCACAATGCACTAGTGTACAGACAGCTGATGATACACAGATGACACAAACACTGACCACTCCCCATCTACTCCACAGGTGATGAAGAACTCACTGCTGGGGACAACACCAACGACCTGCAGAGCCAGTCTCCACCTCCGGCACATGGACTCACAGATGCAGACTCCCAGGACAGTTTGGACGATGAGCTCCAGGCCGGCCCATCCGGTGTTCCACACACCCAGAGGTCCCAGGCCCCCATCCTCCCCACCACCACCTCTGCTGCAACGGCAACGCAGCAGACCCCTGCTGTCACGGCCTCTGCCTCCACCGCAACCACCACCGCAGCCACTGCCACCAACACCACCACTACCACCAGTACCACCTGCAGCACCCTCCCTGTCCCTAGGGATGACCAGCCCACACCAACTGTGGAGGGCAGGGAGCCAGTGCGTGGCGCACCAGTGGCGAGGGAAGAGGTCCGTGGCAGCAGAGCAGGTGGGAGGGCCAGGGCCAACACCAGACCTCGGGAGGAGTGGACACCATCCCTGGACCACTTCACCAGAGTTGTGGATGCCTACCAAGAGGTCCAGGGACAAAGTGGCCGGTCGGATGAATTTTTCAGGGAGCTCATCCTGCTGATGAGGTCCATCGATAACCGCCTGGGACAGATGGTGGACCTCATGGGCCAGCAAGTGGCGTTGCAGAGGGACAGGCCTGTGTCCCAACCATCACCGCCATCCCCTCCTGTTGTGCAGCAGGATGACAGTCCACCATCCTCCCCTGCGCCAACAGAGAGGGGCGAGTCCTCTGACGCCGCTGGCCATTCAGCAGGCCCCCCACCGCCAAAAAGATCTAGGGGGCGTCCGAAGAAGAGCCTGGGAGTCTCTGGAAGCCAAGCACCTGCCACACGCCAGTCACGGAGCCAGCCTTGAAGACAACCCTCTCCCCAACTGCATTGACTCTTTTGGACTATCTTTCCCCACATTGCCTTGGCAATGGCACCTGTCTGTTGGACTGGGTCACCACATTCATGTGGTGTCTACTCTTGCATCTCAGCGACCATGACTGTCAACTCACTGCTCATTCCCCACCTTCCTGTAAATATTCACGCACAATTCACATGTCCACCCCGTAAATAAAATACCTTACAATCCAGATTTTGTGTAGTGAATTCTTTAGTGCATTATTTACAATGATGATAATGTCCATGATATGTAAACATGATGTACAGTATGCAGGGCAGGAACACGCTGGAGAACCTAAGGAGACACAACAGAACTACAGTCACTGGTCTCATCGTGGCAACACACACAGATCACTGATCCACAAATATCCTAATTATCACAGGTACCCTACACAGTGTCTATCTGAAATGCTGTAATGCCGTCCATAATACATCTCCGGACGTAACGTCCATTCCAACAATACCATACATAGGTGACAGAACATGTGGCTATTGGGAACATCTGCGCATAACCATTCACAACATAAGCTAACACACTAGACTATGTAGACGTTGTAACTCGTCACACACCTTCAAGTGAAGTAGCGTTGGATTAGCTGCTGCCGTTGGTCAACTCCTTCCTCCTCTCCACTCTCCTCATCACTGGATTCAGGTCCCTGAGCAGGTTGTGGCCTTGGTTCCTCACCGTCGTACAGGAGCAGGGGGACCCCCTTGTGGATGGCCAGGTTGTGTAGCATACAGCATGCCACAACGATCTTGCACACCTTCCCAGGCGAGTATGCAAGTGCGCCTCCAGTCCTGTCAAGGCACCGGAACCTTGCCTTCAGCAGCCCAAAAGTACGTTCAATTACCCGTCGTGTCCTGCCATGGGCCTCATTGTAGCGGATCTCTGCAGGTGTCTGGGGATTACGGAGTGGGCTCAACAGCCATGGCCTACTGGGATAAGCAGAGTCCCCTGTGAATAAAAAACACACATTGCAATGTTGTACGGCCACAGTAAAGGCAGTGACACACAGCACGTGATAGCAGTTGTGTAACTCACCCACAATCCAGGCACGTTCGGGATGCAGATTCTCCATCATCCGTGGCACCATGCTGTTCCTCATGATGAAAGAGTCATGTGCCGAACCGGGATACTTAGCACACACATGTGAAATTGTCATGTCTGCAAGGCACACCACCTGCACATTCATGGAGTGGTAGTGTTTCCGGTTTCGATAAATGTGCTCCGTCGCCTGCGGTGCCACCAGAGCCACATGGGTGCAATCGATCGCACCGACTACATGTGGGATGTGCCCAAGTGGATAGAAGTCCCCCTTAACGGCAGCCAATTCACGTCCCCGGGGGAAATGGATGTAGCGATTCCGATAGATCATCATGGCCTCGAGTACATCCCTCAGCACCATGCTGAACATGGGCTGCGACATTCCCCCAGCGTTAGCCACGGTCTCCTGGAAGGAACCAGTCGCAAAGAAGTGTAGTGCTGCCATTACCTTGTGGGCGGGTGTGAATGCCGTAGGATAGTGACGGCGAGGCTGCAGGTGGGGCTCCAATAGATCACACAAGATCTTCAATGTCGGTCTGTCCAACCGGAATTTCCTGATGATTGCCTCATTCTCCATGTCCTCAAGCACAATCACCTGACGTAGGAGATTTGGCCTCCTCCTAGTTTAGGATTAAAAACAATAGGTCAATGACAAGCATCATGAGATGGCCATAGCACAAAGCATCAATGATGTAATGGGTAAAAAACAATGGCCAGAAAGATGCATGGCACATCTGGTTACATGGCTGCCCAATAGCTACACACAGAGGGCAGGCCTCTCCAGTGACAATACCCAAGTGACAATAATGTGGATACAATGATTGAACTAGTGACATGCGCAGACATGGAGCTACAAGAGCCACAAATCTAATGTGACTTAACATGTCTGTCATACCCATCTGCCGTACCTGCCAGACCTCAATGCATCATGTACATTGTGGAAGCATTCATCAACACAATGATCAGTTCTGAATGCACAAGTCAGGTACGATACAATGCAGTGCCCCCAGCCCGGTCAAGGTCTGCACTGACCAACAACACATTAAACCTCACTACATCTATGTAGAGCATGACGTCTGGCAATCATCACCCATCAAAAGCCTTACTAAAATGGCACAAACACATGCTAAAGTGGCTCAGACTGAACGTGCGTCCTCCTGTGGATGCAATGGCTCTGTGGCATCGTGTGTACAATGATGTGCCCTACACCATGTAGCTGCATGGCACTTATACATTGTCCATGATTGACATACACAGCAATGTGTACGAAAATGCCATAACCTAGCGCCAGTCCCCGGCGGTGTGACCCCAGCACCACCATCTACCCAGCCAAGGTAGCCATTGGCACATGGACTGGTGTCCATGCCGCTGGCTAGGCTCCGCCGCATCAGTCGCGGTACCTTGTGACCCCAGCACCACCATCTACCCAGCCAAGGTAGCCATTGGCACATGGACTGGTGTCCATGCCGCTGGCTAGGCTCCGCCGCATCAGTCGTGGTACCTACCGCCGGTCCCCGGCGGTGTGACCCCAGCACCACCATCTACCCAGCCAAGGTAGCCATTGGCACATGGACTGGTGTCCATGCCGCTGGCTAGGCTCCGCCGCATCAGTCGCGGTACCTACCGCCGGTCCCCGGCGGTGTAACCCCAGCACCACCATCTACCCAGCCAAGGTAGCCATTGGCACATGGACTGGTGTCCATGCCGCTGGCTAGGCTCCGCCGCATCAGTCGCGGTACCTACCGCCGGTCCCCGGCGGTGTGACCCCAGCACCACCATCTACCCAGCCAAGGTAGCCATTGGCACATGGACTGGTGTCCATGCCGCTGGCTAGGCTCTGCCGCATCAGTCGCGGTACCTACCGCCGGTCCCCGGCGGTGTGACCCCAGCACCACCATCTACCCAGCCAAGGTAGCCATTGGCACATGGACTGGTGTCCATGCCGCTGGCTAGGCTCCGCCGCATCAGTCGCGGTACCTACCGCCGGTCCCCGGCGGTGTGACCCCAGCACCACCATCTACCCAGCCAAGGTAGCCATTGGCACATGGACTGGTGTCCATGCCGCTGGCTAGGCTCCGCCGCATCAGTCGCGGTACCTACCGCCGGTCCCCGGCGGTGTGACCCCAGCACCACCATCTACCCAGCCAAGGTAGCCATTGGCACATGGACTGGTGTCCATGCCGCTGGCTAGGCTCCGCCGCATCAGTCGCGGTACCTACCGCCGGTCCCCGGCGGTGTGACCCCAGCACCACCATCTACCCAGCCAAGGTAGCCATTGGCTCATGGACTGGTGTCCATGCCGCTGGCTAGGCTCCGCCGCATCAGTCGCGGTACCTACCGCCGGTCCCCGGCGGTGTGACCCCAGCACCACCATCTACCCAGCCAAGGTAGCCATTGGCACATGGACTGGTGTCCATGCCGCTGGCTAGGCTCCGCCGCATCAGTCGCGGTACCTACCGCCGGTCCCCGGCGGTGTGACCCCAGCACCACCATCTACCCAACCAAGGTAGCCATTGGCACATGGACTGGTGTCCATGCCGCTGGCTAGGCTCCGCCGCATCAGTCGCGGTACCTACCGCCGGTCCCCGGCGGTGTGACCCCAGCACCACCATCTACCCAGCCAAGGTAGCCATTGGCACATGGACTGGTGTCCATGCCGCTGGCTAGGCTCCGCCGCATCAGTCGCGGTACCTACCGCCGGTCCCCGGCGGTGTGACCCCAGCACCACCATCTACCCAGCCAAGGTAGCCATTGGCACATGGACTGGTGTCCATGCCGCTGGCTAGGCTCCGCCGCATCAGTCGCGGTACCTACCGCCGGTCCCCGGCGGTGTGACCCCAGCACCACCATCTACCCAGCCAAGGTAGCCATTGGCACATGGACTGGTGTCCATGCCGCTGGCTAGGCTCCGCCGCATCAGTCGCGGTACCTACCGCCGGTCCCCGGCGGTGTGACCCCAGCACCACCATCTACCCAACCAAGGTAGCCATTGGCACATGGACTGGTGTCCATGCCGCTGGCTAGGCTCCGCCGCATCAGTCGCGGTACCTACCGCCGGTCCCCAGCGGAGCGTCACCGCCGTGGTGCATTGCATACAGCCAATGGCATGGGTGTTCAATGTGGCATGATGGAGATTTGAAAAATGCGGAAGCGGCGCGCCGCCGCCGCGGAGGCGGGCTTTGGATGCTTTTGAATGATGCACCATCGCGGTAGCGCACCCCGGACACCCGCGGTGCGTCACCGCCATGGTGCATTGCATACAGCCAATGGCATGGGTGTTCAATGTGGCATGATGCAGATTTGAAAAATGCGGAAGCGGCGCGCCGCCGCCGCGGAGCCGGTCATTGGATGCTTTTGAATGATGCACCATCGCGGTAGCGCACCCCGGACACCCGCGGTGCGTCACCGCCATGGTGCATTGCATACAGCCAATGGCATGTGTGTTCAATGTGGCATGATGCAGATTTGAAAACTGCGGAAGCGGCGCGCCGCCGCCGCGGAGCCGGTCATTGGATGCTTTTGAATAAGGCTGACCCAGACAACCAATTGTAGCACCTTATCAGCTTCCTAACGACCCCATGGGCCTATACATCTGTGGGAGAGAGCCACACATTCCCACTGCTCACAGAGCCTGCTGCCTGGGACCCTCTCCTGCTGCTCACAGAGCCTGCTGCCTGAGACCCTCTCCTGCTGCTCACAGAGCCTGCTGCCTGAGACCCTCTCCTGCTGCTCACAGAGCCTGCTGCCTGGGACCCTCTCCTGCTGCTCACAGAGCCTGCTGCCTGAGACCCTCTCCTGCTGCTCACAGAGCCTGCTGCCTGGGACCCTCTCCTGCTGCTGCCTGAGACCCTCTCCTGCTGCTCACAGAGCCTGCTGCCTGGGACACCTCACAACTCACTTCCGCCACAGGTCTGCCATATCCACAGGGATGTCAAGAACAGATAAGATCCGTGCCAGTCCATTCACGAGTGAGGAGCTGGATGTCCTTGTGAACGAGGTGCTGGCACAGTACCCACGGCTGTTTGGTGGCCCCAATGTCGTGGTAAGTCACCATGTAGGGAGCAGTAGGGCAGGGTGGTGTCAGACGTGTATTCATGATGCAGCTGTATGTTATTTTGGATGTGTGGTGCAGACAAACACTGACAGACAAGATGTTTGCAGGTGGTGGGAGTGTGTGTTTTGCATTATGACTCAGTCCTAGGCCTATACTTGTATGTGTGAGTGGGATGTGCTACTTTTTGGGGCAGACATGACCAACGGTTGTTTGCCTTGTAGCTGGTTGGACAGTGTCCGCTTGTGATGTAATTTCAGGGTGCCCCTGTAGTCATAGTCAGTGTGCCCCACAGAGTAGGTTCAGTGGCTGCCCTTCCAAAGTTTGTCCATCAGCCAACTTACATGCTACAGTTGCTGCACACTGATTAGTGGATATGCCACATCAATGCCCTGTACAATTTATGATTTACACAGTGCTGTCGATGCATTTGTGTTGAATCATCATTCTTCAGTGTGATAATCATGGAGACTACGAAGCTCAATGTGTGCATGCATTCACTAATGTTTATGCCATGCAGAGTGGCCTTGTGAGGGTACCCCCAGTTCTGGAGGGAGGGAGGTCACTGTGCGTCCAGATTCAGTGTCTGGCTGCTGTACTGATAGATGCTGACATATGACAATGTGTAAATGTTCATTAGTCCTTCTTTACTCTCATACCTGCAGCTCAAAGTACACCAACGTAAGGCTGTCTGGAGGGCCATAGCAGCAAAGGTGCGAGCCCTGGGGGTATCAAACAGACGACACACACACTGTCACAAGAGGTGGGACGACATCAGCCGGCTGGCTAAGCAAGTGGCAGAGATGAACTTGAGGATGGTACCACGCACAGGGCGTGTGGCACGCCGCACCATGACTCCGCTGATGGCACGCATACTGGCAGTGACCTATCCAGACCTGGATGCACGTCTGAAGGGGCTTCAGCAGCAAGACAGAGATGGTGAGTATCCGGGGAGGGATAGTTTGTCTGGGAGTGGATGCATGTGTAGAGTGCCTGTGTCTGCGGTGACACATGTGATGTGCCTGTGCTGCCATGCTGTGATATGTGATGTGAGTGGCAACTGTGATGTGTGTCTGTATGAGGCATTGGCCCACCATGGCCTTACTCTGCAGCTCCTGGCTGCAGTTTTCTGTCCTTGACATATATTTTGTTGTCCACATGGTCACTCTTCTTTGTGATGGTGGGTGTAGTCCCTATTATGCAGTACAGCTGTGTCCACTTAATGAGTGTTACACCATGTCAGTCTACTTTGCATGCACCTGCATGGTAGTGGCCCACACATCTGACAACAATGTGAACCCACATTGGCACATGGTGATTGTAATGGCCTATTTGACAATGTGGCATGTGTAGACAAAACAGGTGTGTGTATTCCCCTCTGGATCCCTTTAGGCTCTGGAAGTGGTGATGTTAGTTGTGGCTACATCATGTCCATGGGGCAGGTCCATGTGGGCTAGGGGAACACCATCCATGGGCAGGGTGTAGTGCTGTGTGTCATCGACATTGGTCCACTCCTGCCTGTTTGTCCGCATGACAGGCACAGTTGTGGTGTAACTGGTGTGTAGCTGCACAATGATTTGAGGGTGTGGTGGTTACCATGTAGCTCTAGGCCTCTCATGTGCTGCATTGCTCTGATATCGTGTGACCAGACTATGACACTTATACAACCATGTTTCTGTCGCTAATGCAGATTCGGAAGACACCACGGCGGAACATGATCCTGAAAGTGGTGGCGAGACCAGCACGACAGCGGCAGCAGAGCAGGGTGAGACGGAGCAAAGTGACACTGACCACACCAGCGCTGATGAGGGTGACAGGAGTATGCATGAGGAATCTGTGGCTGAGACACAGAGTACCACTTCATCTGATGGCAGGGGGGATGAGTCCCTGTTAGCAGCCACAGGGGATGGGGACTCTGCTGCTGCATCTGACTACCAACGGCCACTGCCCACTCTCCCATCCACTTCCTCTGGGGCTGGCCGTATCCGTGTCACTAAGAGGGGACGTGTGACATTCACACATGGCACCGCAGCACCTGCACCTGTCCCCCCTGCTGCCCTCAGTGCAGAGTGCGTAGAGCTCCTGCGGCAACTTTGCGTGGGCCAGACCGCCCTGCTGAATGCCTTCAGTGCCCACGATTACAAAATAGGGCAGGTTCTGGCATTCATGGAGGGCATACACTCTGACGTGGGTGGCCTACATCGTACACTCCTGTCATTGTCAGGTACAGTGACGTCAGCCCTCCAACATGCTCCCTTTGCAGCTCAGGTGCCTGTGACGTCCACCCAGTCAGTGGCCACATCAGATGACAGTGAGCACTTGGGACATACATCAAGTAAACGTTACAACACTAGGAGCACAGCTCAGACCCAAAGCAAACAATCCCGTCCACAGACTCCATCCCCAAAGAAGGGCAGGGACCCCCCAATATGCACAGACAAGGTGAAAACAGAAGAGCAAGGCCAGAAGAGCATTGTGTCAGACATCAGGCTCACATGCTGCTGAGCCATCACCAGATATTGACTCTGCTATGCCCACAGAGGATGTGTGGGATGTCATGACTACACCTGGGGAGAACACAGGGACACACCCACCTACCACATCAACCCCAGAACAAAGTACATCAAGGCAGGTGGAGGGAAGCCCTGTTGTGACCAGCCCAGTCATTGTGGCAGTGGAGACCCCTGTCGTGACCAGCCCAGTCATTGTGGCAGTGGAGACCCCTGTCGTGACCAACCCAGTCATTGTGGCAAAGAAGGGCAGTGTAGTGGCCATCCCTGGCAAGAAGGGACAGGAGGGCAGTGTAGTGGCCATCCTTGGCAAGAAGGGACAGGAGGGCAGTGTAGTGGCCATCCCTGGCAAGAAGGGACAGGAGGGCAGTGTAGTGGCCATCCCTGGCAAGAAGGGACAGGAGGGCAGTGTAGACACCACCCCTGGCAAGAAGGGACAGGAGGGCAGTGTAGTGGCCATCCCTGGCAAGAAGGGACAGGAGGGCAGTGTAGTGGCCATCCTTGGCAAGAAGGGACAGGAGGGCAGTGTAGTGGCCATCCCTGGCAAGAAGGGACAGGAGGGCAGTGTAGTGGCCATCCCTGGCAAGAAGGGACAGGAGGGCAGTGTAGACACCACCCCTGGCAAGAAGGGACAGGAGGGCAGTGTAGTGGCCATCCCTGGCAAGAAGGGACAGGAGGGCAGTGTAGTGGCCATCCTTGGCAAGAAGGGACAGGAGGGCAGTGTAGTGGCCATCCCTGGCAAGAAGGGACAGGAGGGCAGTGTAGTGGCCATCCCTGGCAAGAAGGGACAGGAGGGCAGTGTAGTGGCCATCCTTGGCAAGAAGGGACAGGAGGGCAGTGTAGACACCACCCCTGGGGTAAGTGGGAAGGTGGTCACTGTGGGGGGTACACCTTCCAGAGAGGCTAAAGTGGTCCGGAGGCGTAGCCAGCACAAGCGTACTGCAGGATCAAGCACTTCTCCAGAGGGAGTGGCAGTGTCTGCCCCTGAAGTGGAACAGTTGGGGGGTGTGCAGGTGGTGTCAACGCCACTTCCCATCAACCCCATGACAGGGAAGCAAATTCATATTCCAAAGAAGTGGAAGGGCACCCCTCCTACCTCTCCCACCCACACTGTGTCAAGGGCGTGCATTACTCCACCTCCACGTGCCACAGTGCCACCTGGTCCGCACAGCCCTCCACCTTGCAGGCCCTCTGTTATAGCCACACCACATGTCCCTCTGTCACACCAGTCAAGTCGACCTGCAGTCCCTGACACACAGCCAGGTTCCACTCCACATGACAGCCAGGAGTGAGTTGTCAACACCCTCAGACGCCTGTGCCACACATAGGTGTGCTACAGTACACCATTGTTAGCGATGTGGGTGTGTTCCTGGGCCTGTTGCTCTGATGTGCTGTACCCTGCCAAGGACTCTGGGCCTGTTGCTCTGATGTGCTCTCCCCTGCCCTGCCAAGGACACTGGGCCTGTTGCTCTGATGTGCTGTACCCTGCCAAGGACTCTGGGCCTGTTGCTCTGATGTGCTCTCCCCTGCCAAGGACTCTGGGCCTGTTGCTCTGATGTGCTCTCCCCTGCCCTGCCAAGGACACTGGGCCTGTTGCTCTGATGTGCTCTCCCCTGCCCTGCCAAGGACTCTGGGCCTGTTGCTCTGATGTGCTCTCCCCTGCCAAGGACTCTGGGCCTGTTGCTCTGATGTGCTCTCCCCTGCCCTGCCAAGGACACTGGGCCTGTTGCTCTGATGTGCTGTACCCTGCCAAGGACTCTGGGCCTGTTGCTCTGATGTGCTCTCCCCTGCCAAGGACTCTGGGCCTGTTGCTCTGATGTGCTCTCCCCTGCCCTGCCAAGGACACTGGGCCTGTTGCTCTGATGTGCTTTACCCTGCCAAGGACTCTGGGCCTGTTGCTCTGATGTGCTCTCCCCTGCCAAGGACTCTGGGCCTGTTGCTCTGATGTGCTCTCCCCTGCCCTGCCAAGGACACTGGGCCTGTTGCTCTGATGTTCTGTACCCTGCCAAGGACTCTGGGCCTGTTGCTCTGATGTGCTCTCCCCTGCCAAGGACTCTGGGCCTGTTGCTCTGATGTGCTCTCCCCTGCCCTGCCAAGGACACTGGGCCTGTTGCTCTGATGTGCTGTACCCTGCCAAGGACTCTGGGCCTGTTGCTCTGATGTGCTGTACCCTGCCAAGGACTCTGGGTTCTATGTGCCCATATGATTTTTAGACAGGGGGACAGGGTCTTCAGTCCATTGTGGCCCGCTGATGTTGTACTCTGTGATGGTTATTTGGCAGGCCATGCAGTTTTTGTGTGGGTGAATTGCTATTGCTGCATACACTGTTCACAGGTCACCTTGGGGGACACTGGCAGCACAGGGTGTGCAGCTGTGCTGTGGTGTAGTCGATGTTTATGATGTGATGAGGTGTGTGTTTCCCTTTCTGTGTGCCCTGGGGTGTATGTGTATGGTCGTCTTGTGTTGGCCCTTGGTCCATGGCATGTGTGTGGCAGAGGTGTGCAGTGTGAAGGGTGTTAGTTTGTAGTGTATGTATGTGTGCCCCTGTATGGTGTGAGACACACGTGTCAGGCAGGAGTTGTATGCCTGTTGTATGTTTTGTCTTGCCCTGTGTGGATGTTTGTATACAATTGTGTGGGCTGTGGGGAGTGCACTGGTGTTGTGTGTCTGTTGTCAGGCAATCCTGCTGTGCCTTTGTCCCTGGTTGTGTGTCGCAGTGTGTGTGTATTGTGCTTGTTGTTACAGTGCTTGTTGATGTGCAAGGGGGTGCACGGGATAGGCACCTGGCCTGTGACTACTTCGGGTGGTGTGCAGTGTTGGTCGGGGTGGTGTGTCGCTGTGATGTTTGGAAAGTGTCCATGCCTTGGTGTTTCCCTGCCTTCTGCATAGTGCGCATGTGTTGACCGCGGCGGTGACGTGTCCGTGACCGTGACGTTGCTGCAGGTTGGCCGACGTTGTGTGTTCCGGATGCCGTGGGGTGCCTTGTTCTGAGGTGGGTGATGTGTGGGTGCCCATGTGGATGTGTTGTGCCCCCCAGCAGGATGCCAGTGTGGTGCTTGGGACCTGTGTCGGCATGTGTGTTGTGTGGTGTATATGTGTAGTGATGTACCTGCGGCGGCGTCCGCGGCGGCCCATCTGGCGATAGTGTTGCAGCAGGTACATGACCGGATGCATGTGGAGGGCTGGGTCCATGGGGTTTATGTCGGGTCTCGGCGTGCGTGCTCCGCTGTAGACTTTCCGCCTGCTAGAGCTGTGCGGTGTCTCCGGTGCGGTGCGTCAGCTTGTTTGGCCCATCCTAATTTGTCGAGCGGGGCGGACGTCATCGGCCGCGGCGGAGGGTCTCGATTGGCTGCAGCCGGCGCGGTGGCGGGCGCACCTTGATGGCGGAGCGCGGCGCTCCGCGGCGGACGGGAAATGACCTGTGTTTACATATCCTAATGTGGCGGACGTGAATTCCACTGCTAGCGGGCGGAAAAAGCTGTTTTTCCGCCCCGCCATCGTTGCGGTAGTGCCACCGCCCGACATCCTAATGGACCCCAAAGTGTCTATTTAGCCTATATTTATTTTTTGAAAAATTTAAAATTGTCTAGGTACCACTGTCCTGTGTAAAGATATAACTCCCTAAGGTCCCTAGCAGATTGCTTCCTTGGGTTCCCTTCTGTAATAAAATGACCGCTGTAGTGGTATGCTTAAATGTGGAGTAGCCGATCACAGGGTCTAACTGAAGATGGGTACGTCTTCAGGTACTGGATAAAAAGTATAAGTATATCGTATTGACCTTCCAAATCTTGGTGGCTCCTCGGTGATAACCTGGTGTCCTGTCCGACCCCGTGTAACGGCGTCCTTCTTGAATCCGTGGATGATGTGCATGCACATGCCCTGTTTCAGTATTGAACAGCCAAGGCCCTGCGTTTCTACCCACATTTTGTGGACAGCTGAGAAATGTGTCTGTCAAGAGTAACACGACGAGGCCAGGTAACAAACACTCTCCACTTCCTCAGCTCACGCATTACAAGAAGAATAGCACGCGGGGTGGGGGAGAGGGCGAGGGGGGTGTCAGGAGGAGCAGGGAGGGTCTCCCAGGGAAATGTATGCCTATGAGCAGCATCTATAACTGTGTGCCAACACCACCCCAGCTTAAGCTGCAAAAGCAGGGGGGTATTCACAACAACACTATTCCAGACAGCTACCATTTTGACAGCATCACGTCCTTGTACACCATGTAATCATTCCACCGGGGCATGGGAAGGCTTGCAAATATTTCTGATGTTCGGAGACAAAATTCCCAAGATAATCTTGGTACTGAAAATGTACCCCCAAAAGTGGGGTGGGGGGTAGTTATGCTAACAGATTTTCCCTATCCACCTTTGTGATGTGTATTTTGTCATGTCATACAGGCAGGGCCAGCCTTTAACATGGGCGAGCTGGGCCCAGACCTAGGGTGCCAATTTTCTGAGGGGCGCATGGAGTTGTGTGCATTAAGGTTTTGCCACCAGCAGCACCCTCCTCACCTTGCTCTAGCCTTGTCCTTGTCTGTTCTTCCTGTCTGATTTGCTAGTGGAAAGTGGTCTTAGTCCTTCATTATCACAGGGCAGGTGATCTTTTTAACACCCGTTTAGCCCTCTTCCTTACCCTCCCTTCACCCCTTGGCCTCTGCCAGCACACATCAACAAAACCCTTATTGTAGGGTTACTAGACCACTTCAATTTTATACCTGAAAACTGTTTTCCTGTTTCCCTGTCAATGATTAGCTCTGTCCCTCTTCGTCCTCCGATGGATCTTGTTTAGTGCTGCAGGGGTTGGATATAAAGGGTTCCAACAGTCATCCAATGAGGACCAGTAAATAAACAACTGAACTACAAACTAGAAATCAAGCATCTATAGATCATTCTCAAGACAATACTATAAAGATTAAAGATTATCATGGGAAGCCCAAATCTCCTGAAGAAACTTAGGCAAGCCAAAATCACACACACTAAGAGCTCCGTAAAGCTACACTGAATAACAGCATTAGTATTTGATGTTCTGAGATCTCTCTAATATGACCTCCTCTGGTTATTAGTCTCACATTAGAAATGCACACTAAATTGAAGAGAAACAATGAGGATAGATGAGATGATATGGTAATTTAATTTAGTTTACAAGAATTTTAAGGTAAACAAGTGCATCAGTAAATCAGGTTACAGACAATTTAGTCAAATTCTAATAAGGCATTTGAAATAATATTCCAAAGCTCAAGAGTTCAGGAAGGAACATGAAGCATACCAGTTCAAGCAGTCTCTCAAAAAGGAAGAGACCACTAAACTCACACAGCATATGCGTCAGTTAAGAAAGGAAGCTAGGTGAGTCCGCAATTGGGCAAGTTTAGTTTGTCAAAGGAAAGTTCTGCAAAAAATGTACTAAGCAAGGCAAAAATGAGCAGCTCATCCATCACCATCCAGCTCCAACAGCTGCTCACTCCTCCATTCACTGCCCGTTATACCAAGCAATAGTATATTCTTAAAGTTCCTGGGGTAACACCTCCTGGATTCACCTCACTTGGTCAGACCACTCAGTCCAAAGGTCAGTTTGTATATCATGGGTGTCAGGCAACATAAAGAACCAAAGACGAAAGCAGAGAGGACTCCTGTAAACGGATATACCAGCAGGTTCAGGGGAAATACGCCAATCTATAAACAAGACAAAACACGGCCTGGTAACAAAATCTTAACAATGTCTCTAATTATGTGTTTGTTAACAAAAATGAATACATTTGTTATATTTAATCCCATGCGAAAGATTCAATTATGAGATTTGTGGGGATTTTGTAGGCTGTATTGTGACTTTTGCGCTCTCATATACATAATTAGACACATTGTTTAGATTTTGTTACCAGGCAGGAAACATAAAAAAGACACAAAATGTAGAGAAATAGGTGGGACTATTATGCAGTCCATAAGCAATCCAATATGTGAAACATTAGTACAATGCTTTTTTAGCAAGAGCACATAAGCGAGTTTAAGAGGACAGTTTCCCAGGCAGCTGTTCAGGGTTGTATCGAAAAATGTAGCAAAGTGTCTTGTACTTTACATGAGAACTCAGGAATGAAAACACTGTTTCACGTCATTTGTTATACTAAGGAATTCTTTCAAGTCAAGGGACTTCACATACGCAGTCAGGCCTACATTAAATTGAGCTCATAAAACATAATATGATTACTAAGCACACAATCATAGAGAATATAATTTGTCATGATTCTAGTACGATTCTGGTGCACTTGAAATCATTTAGTATGGTTACAAATAATGCGTGTCATTATGACAGATTTCTTCTTTCCAAAATATTGACGTGTAAATATTTCTACGACATAGAATCATACTATTGTTTTAGGCATATACTATTAGTACATATATAAAATACAATTTATGAAAGGTTCATGAATGCATTATTAATTAAGAAATATGTAGCAACCACTTTTCTTTTGTTATTTCGGCGCACACGTTTACACACACAGAGATATATTTTAATAACATTTGCTATCACAATCAGGTTAATCTTAAGATTTGATTGATTTTACATCAGTTATGCATATTCATAACTGAAAATAAAGAATGATTAGATTAGATTAGAGGTACATTCCATAATGTGCAAATTTACCATTTGCACATCTCTATCACTCCATTAATTATAGTTCATTTCTTATTAGCAATTTACAATCTATATTATTCATACATATAGTATCATCTAGAATATACCTATTCTGCATGCTTTTAAGATGCTGTAACTACAATTCTATTGTTTTGTGATGTTTTCTTGAACTTGAAAGTTTGTGCACGTTTATTAATCGGGTTTCTCCATGTCACTAGAATTTGAATGTAATATACTCTCCAACATCTGCGTAAGGCAGCTAAGCTATTGATGATTTACCTGAGATCAGGGATGTCCAGGAATGTTTGTGTTCAGGGTCCAGTCTCTGCTCATCCAGGTACTGACCAATGAACAGATAAGGGCCCCCCTGCTGCCTGATTTAATTCACTGCAATCAGCAAGGGTGCCAAATTTCTCTCCGCCCACGCCCAGGGCAATATCTTAGCAAAGGCCAGCTCTGCGTACAGATGTGGTGTAAGTATCGTCATTTAGATTTCCCCCAAAGTTGATCCCACATACAATCAGAGGAAATGTCTTGGCCTACAGCAACAGCATTAAACTTGTAAAGTAGCGAACCATCTTCATCCACCACACTCCCAGCTGTTGCTCTGACCTTCAAATGGTGCTTAGCCAGCACTCAACAATGTATATGGGGAGTTACCCTTACTGGCAGGAAAAGGATTGGGTCAACAATCTAACAAAAACAGAGTTCCTTCTCCTGGAAGTCAGTGATGTTAAGCTCCCCACTCGGGGATGATTTACAATAAAGGAATGGGTTGCAGTGTTACACCGATTACCAAATTTACAACTAAGTGTATGTGGACCATAAAGATACCATTAAAACCATGAAACATATCTGTTTGTTAAAACATTCTCATACATTTATTAGAATAAGTGAACTTAGGTAGTAGCATGTACAAGTCATATATACAATTGTTTTCCACACATTTAAAAAAGAATTTTCAAAAAGTATTTTAAAAAAACATTTAAAACTTTACTAATTTAGCATTTTGTGCCAAAGCATAAACATTACATCATCATATTCATAAATCAATGGATTGTTACAGGAACGAAATTGTCGATGCTGCGTTTCGGTGCCTTTTTCTATTCTGCACCTTCTTCAAGGACTCGTTCACAGCTTAATATTTTCTATAAAAACATATCATAATACATATCGTTAGGTCCAGACTTATTTTACAACACATGCACTTAGAATTTTATCACATTTTAAACTATTATCCCTCTATTTGGTAACCCCGAACACTTTGCAACCCCAGGTCGTACCTTACTATATTCTCATATCTTTAGCGAGAGTATAGTGGACTTTGTCGTCACTGGTTTGATGTCCATGTCTTAGTTTTATTTTCTTGACATGAATAGGCGAACGATTAGATTTTCGTGCCAAAAAGATTTTTTATTAATATTATTATAGGCCAATAGGTTTAGTATTATTCTTTACCCCCCATTGTTTTCCTTAACTTACCCAGGTTCGGTCTTTCCTGGTTTTGTTGTTATAGGTTTGTGTGAGAACTTTTCCCTCTGCTCACGTTTCTTTCATCCTTTTATACTATAGGAAAAATATGTCTAGTTTTAGATTACTCTATTTGTTCAGTGAGTGTTATAGTATAGAGGAGCATTCATGCATAACTCTACCTTATATCTGTGATATGTTGAAACTTTCCTCGGGTTTTGAAGAAAATGAACCAACTTCAATCCTATTGCAAGGATACATTTGTGTTATAAGGGTGGTCTCTTTGTTAGTAAATTACAACAATTAGCATTTATCAATGTTTATTACTTATTTTTTATTTCTCTAACATTTTTCTCCATCTCTAATCGGTATCGCTAATGCAAATTGGACAAGTTAAAAATCACAGTTAAGTTACAGCTTCTGTCTACAGTAAAGGTTCACCTTTTAGTTGCATGCAATTATCCCTCCCTAGCATCTCTGATTTTTCAAAATTAAGATATTTTACCAAGCTTACCGGTCCTATTTTCTTGATCGTTTTGGTAGTTGGGGGGACGCCTCTGGGAGCTACCTTATGCTATTCCGTCCACCACTTTCTCTGAAGGACAAATGATGTTACTAGTTAGTTTCTAATTTATTTTATTTTTCCTATCCTCACTATAAGAGCTGATACTTAGTCCTGGTTTCCTTACCTCTGTGTAGACAGGAATCTTTTAGTGATTAACTCTTGCATGTATTCATCATGGAATCAAGGGTCACTTTCTTTGAGCTTTTTTTTAAATTTAGCTGTTCACTCTAGAAAAAATAATAGAGTATAGCATTTACTGCTTTTGCTATATTAGGGTGAGCTTCTCTCTGTTGTAGCTGCTAAGATAGATTTTTGGCAGAGAAACCCTTCTCTTACTTACTTCTAGCTGGTAGCTGATCTGCGTGGCGTCCTCCTCCTCCCAAGGTTGGTTTTGAATGACTGGCTCTTACTCTGTGTCTGGCATTTATACTCTCCTAAATTGGTAGATTGTCATCACCTGTTTGGTATTGTTGTTTATTCGAGTGTGTTTAGGGATGGATAAAGCGAACCGGTCGCCATCTTGTAGTGTGTTTTTTGTTAATGTACTCGACTCCCTCAAGTCGTTTATTGCGGGCTTCTGGTCTCCTGTACTATTTTTTGTCTATTTGTTGGTAATACTGTAGAGATGTTATTTTATAAAGTACTCGCTCGTTTTGCCCGTATTCATTCTACCGTTAATATTCAAATTAATTTGGAGGCCTGCTGTCATTTCTCCTTCTCTGTTTTAGGAAGATTCTTGTGTATTGAGCGCCTCTATTTTAGTTTGCCGGATTTGGCATTGGTTCTTTCTTGCATGAACTCGATATGTCTCAGCCGATTCTCCAAGCGGCTGCCATTTTGAAACGGGAACAAAGAACGAGTACCGTTAATCATGTTCTCATACCTGCTCTTTCGTGGCTATTACTTAGGTCCACACAAGATGTTTGTATGACTAATCTGGACCTATCAATGTGTAGTGATATATCTGTATTATTTGTTTTTTGGTGGTGAAAAAATAGTGAAAATACTCTCTCTTAGGGTAGTAAAGATGAGAGCGCAATGTGCTTTTTAAAATACCCCTCACACACTAAAAAAATCCAGTAGTGTCATGCTTCATCATTGGGGTCTTCCCGTCCCTCTACGGGGCGGGGCGTGCTACGACCTGACCGACTACGCGGGAGCACTGATGTGGTGACAGGACTATGTGATGGTGCAAGGTGGGTGGTGTCAGTGAAGTGTAGGGACCTAACGATGTGTGGGAATAAAAAAGTTAAAAATCCTCTGGCTAGTGGAAAAAAAACAATTTATTCACTTCCCTAGCTGGGGACGTTAAGAAGGGGGTTTTGGGGTTGAGCTGTTCGCTACAACCTGGTCTACATGTTTCGTAGGCAGTCCCCTACTGCCTACTCATCAGGACCTTCTAATGGTCCCTACTGGAACAAAGCTCAGTTGCTAAGTGTTGTCAGCCTGTCTTCCTAAAAACTAGCAGTAAAAATCCACTGTTAGTTTATGCTTCAGGGCATGAGCTGGCCCCAGGGAAGCAAAAATATCAAAAATGATGACCTGAATGCGGTCTCTGTAAAGAAAATAGGAAAAAAGAGGGAGAAAAACACAAATATTTACAATTGTAGCTGTGTTTTTTATCTCTGCGCTTTCATCATTGTTTGCGCCACAATTCCACTCATCATATTCATATACCCATTACATAAAGAATAAACTTGAGACTTTATGGACAGAGTGATGGTTCAATCTGCCATCCCCTGGCTGTTCGTGAATATCGCCGAACATAGGAGAAAAACACAGATGTTTACATTTGTAGCTGTAGTTTATCTCTGCGCTTTCATTATTGTCTGCGCCACAATTCCACTCATCATATTCATTTGCCCATTGCATAAAGCCTAAACTCAAGACTTTATGGACAGAGTGATGGTTCAATCTGCCATCCCCTGACCGTTCAGGAAAAATCACCGAACATTGTGGTGCCCCTTGTAAATAGGGCTGTTTCAATCTCCACACACACACACTCTCATAACTCGATGCATACAGCGACACCCCACAGGGTTAAAAACGAGGAACCCAATTTCTTATACTGGTCTTAGAGTTAGTCATTGAATCAATAAAAATCCCCAAAACGGGGCACACCCCAACTTTTGAATGATAAGCGATACATACTGCTGTGGCAAGCGTGATATGCCCCATGAGCTGACAATCGGTAGGAAATCACCGCGGCGCTCTGAAAGAAAGAAAACCACGCCCTTAGCGTCATAAACAAACACACTCTGCGAGGAGTGAAGCCCATATCACGAAAACCCAATCGTTTAGAGACCTTAGGTGAAAGTCTATGACTTACATTGTCCGCATTGTCCCTAAGTCTTACTTCTACCCGTGTTGCCGCTCTGTAGAATGCTCGCGTGTGGGGAGCGGTGGAACATTTAAGCTGTACTGCGCGCTGGTGAAGTCTCTTCTGAAACACTAGCGCGCTAACCCAAAATGGCCGCCCGCAATGGAACGCGGGTGTGCTACTGCGGAAGTCTTGCTTCCATGTCCATTATTGCTCAACATTAGCCAGCCCATCAGGGATTAGATAGCCTTTAATTATCAGTGATGGGATCACTATGAAACGACTGTTAAACCATCAATGATAGTAATATTTCTATTTCCTTAGAATTATAGGAAGGCCATTTTAATGTGAAAAGGTCGTTACTGAGGATTGGATGACCTGAACTGCGTTATAGGTTGGATTATCAAATACGGGGAACAGATATTTCTAGTAATAGGACCTCTGCCCTAATTGTGTTGCCGGTTTACTCCCGTATTTAGAAAAAACAATGTTGGGTATATAAGCTGGACAGCGGTGTTAGCTGATTACATAAGCCTCTGTAGACATAGTTTATTGGGGTTTAAGGTATGACCACTATGAGGTTATTGTGCACAGTAGTTACACCAAAGTCACACTGTGTTTCGAAGGGTGTAGTCTCCGCATGCAAATAATTCTAGGATCGTGGTGGGGACATATATCTATAAATTAGCCACGGAAATGGGGGTGCCTCTGAGAGGGGAGTAGGTACAGGTGTCCTATAACTGACCCCATGGAATTTCATCGTTCAACCCATGTTTGTTGGACTGGACACGAAAAACCCATCTCTGTTCCTTTTCCAGGAGATGTTTTTCGTTGTCAATCTGTTCAATTATAGTCCACAATATGTCTTCAGGTTTGTGGCCACTCTCTAAGAAATGGTTTGTTAGTTTAGTGCTGGACTTCTTACACTTGATTGTGCTTTTGTGCTCGCCTATTCTCAACTTCACCGCCCTGCTCGAACAATATGACAAGGAGTGCACCAGGCTGTTACAAGACAAAAGGAACTATGAAATACTTCCATCGGATCCAACTGAGAGAATTTCAATTAAAATCAAGACAATGGTAGAGGAGGCACTGTCGCACAACTGGATTACCAATAAAGAAGGGGAATTCCTGTGTCAAAAGAACCCAAGGACCCCTTACCTGTACATCTTACCCAAGATCCACAAGGACCTTGAGAACCCACCGGGCAGACCGATCGTATCGGGGATTGGGTCAGTCCTCGAGCCAGTCTCTAGGTTTGCGGACGCATTCCTAAGACCCATGGTACAAAGCACATCAACATACCTCAGAGACACAAAGGATGTGTTAAATCTACTCGAGGAGGTGTCATTTGACCCCGTTACACAGCTATTAATTAGCTGCGATGTGGAAAGCTTATATACGAGCTTGCCTCACAACGAAACCCTGGCAATAGTTGAAGATGTCCTCTTCGCAGACGATTGGGAGTAACAAACCCCACGAAACGTGGTGATGGAATGCTGTGCTTTGGCACTTAAGGAGAATTTTTTTGAGTACAATGGCACTCTGTACCTCCAAAAACATGGGACCAGCATGGGAAGCACATTTGCTCCAAGCATAGCTGGTCTCTATGTTCACCACCTTGAGGAAACAAAAATACTGAGCACCAGCAACCCATTCCGGCAAAAGATCTTGACCTGGAAGAGGTACATTGATGACATCCTTATCATCTGGGATGGAGATGATAAGACCGCCCAACAGTTCCTGACATGGCTCAACTATCAGGATGAATTCCTCAAATTTACCAGTGTCACGACAAAAACCAATCTGGTATTTTTGGATCTGAACATCTTCCCCAAGAATGGTAGACTGATGACAACAACCCATTTTAAGAGCACCTCTAAGAACTGTCTCTTGATGTACCAGAGCTTTCATCCGAGACATCTGAGGGACAACCTACCCTACGGCCAGTTCTTGCGACTCCGTAGGAACTGCACGGAAGTTGCCAATTTCAAATCACAGTCAGACGATCTACGGAAAAAGTTGCAAATGAGGAATTACCCTCCAAAGATCATCGATCAAGCCTATAAAAGAGCAAGGAACAATTGTAGAGAGAGCCTCCTGGAAGAAAAAGTAAAAAAAGTGGAAGTGCAGAGACCAATATGTGTCACCACGTATAACACCAACTCTGATCAAGTGAGTAAAATCATTAACAAGAATTGGAAGATCCTAAATAGCGGGGGTCTGGAAATTCCAAAACCTATGTTTTCGCACAAAAGAGCACAGAGTGTCAGAGATATATTGGTACATACCAGACCCAAGGACAACAGGGTCAATAACCTAGGCAATCCAAACTTTGTACAAGGGCACTACCCTTGCGGCGGATGCAAGGTATGCTGTCTGACCAGAAAAAGCAAGAAACTGACCTTCAACAACGGGACAACATGGGAACAAAGAACATTCAGTAACTGTAACAGTTCCAATGTCGTGTATCTCATCACCTGTCCCTGCAAGCTCGAATATATTGGCATGACGAGCAGGGCGGTGAAGTTGAGAATGGCGAGCACAAAAGCACAATCAAGTGTAAGAAGTCCAGCACTAAACTAACAAACCATTTCTTAGAGAGTGGCCACAAACCTGAAGACATATTGTGGACTATAATTGAACAGATTGACAACGAAAAACATCTCCTGGAAAAGGAACAGAGATGGGTTTTTCGTGTCCAGTCCAACAAACATGGGTTGAACGATGAAATTCCATGGGGTCAGTTATAGGACACCTGTACCTACTCCCCTCTCAGAGGCACCCCCATTTCCGTGGCTAATTTATAGATATATGTCCCCACCACGATCCTAGAATTATTTGCATGCGGAGACTACACCCTTCGAAACACAGTGTGACTTTGGTGTAACTACTGTGCACAATAACCTCATAGTGGTCATACCTTAAACCCCAATAAACTATGTCTACAGAGGCTTATGTAATCAGCTAACCCCGCTGTCCAGCTTATATACCCAACATTGTTTTTTCTAAATACGGGAGTAAACCGGCAACACAATTAGGGCAGAGGTCCTATTACTAGAAATATCTGTTCCCCGTATTTGATAATCCAACCTATAACGCAGTTCAGGTCATCCAATCCTCAGTAACGACCTTTTCACATTAAAATGGCCTTCCTATAATTCTAAGGAAATAGAAATATTACTATCATTGATGGTTTAACAGTCGTTTCATAGTGATCCCATCACTGATAATTAAAGGCTATCTAATCCCTGATGGGCTGGCTAATGTTGAGCAATAATGGACATGGAAGCAAGACTTCCGCAGTAGCACACCCGCGTTCCATTGCGGGCGGCCATTTTGGGTTAGCGCGCTAGTGTTTCAGAAGAGACTTCACCAGCGCGCAGTACAGCTTAAATGTTCCACCGCTCCCCACACGCGAGCATTCTACAGAGCGGCAACACGGGTAGAAGTAAGACTTAGGGACAATGCGGACAATGTAAGTCATAGACTTTCACCTAAGGTCTCTAAACGATTGGGTTTTCGTGATATGGGCTTCACTCCTCGCAGAGTGTGTTTGTTTATGACGCTAAGGGCGTGGTTTTCTTCCTTTCAGAGCGCCGCGGTGATTTCCTACCGATTGTCAGCTCATGGGGCATATCACGCTTGCCACAGCAGTATGTATCGCTTATCATTCAAAAGTTGGGGTGTGCCCCGTTTTGGGGATTTTTATTGATTCAATGACTAACTCTAAGACCAGTATAAGAAATCGGGTTCCTCGTTTTTAACCCTGTGGGGTGTCGCTGTATGCATCGAGTTATGAGAGTGTGTGTGTGTGGAGATTGAAACAGCCCTATTTACAAGGGGCACCACAATGTTCGGTGATTTTTCCTGAACGGTCAGGGGATGGCAGATTGAACCATCACTCTGTCCATAAAGTCTTGAGTTTAGGCTTTATGCAATGGGCAAATGAATATGATGAGTGGAATTGTGGCGCAGACAATAATGAAAGCGCAGAGATAAACTACAGCTACAAATGTAAACATCTGTGTTTTTCTCCTATGTTCGGCGATATTCACGAACAGCCAGGGGATGGCAGATTGAACCATCACTCTGTCCATAAAGTCTCAAGTTTATTCTTTATGTAATGGGTAAATGAATATGATGAGTGGAATTGTGGCGCAAACAATGATGAAAGCGCAGAGAAAAAAACCACAGCTACAATTGTAAATATCTGTGTTTTTCTCCCTCTTTTTTCCTATTTTCTTTACAGAGACCGCATTCAGGTCATCATTTTTGATATTTTTGCTTCCCTGGGGCCAGCTCATGCCCTGAAGCATAAACTAACAGTGGATTTTTACTGCTAGTTTTTAGGAAGACAGGCTGACAACACTTAGCAACTGAGCTTTGTTCCAGTAGGGACCATTAGAAGGTCCTGATGAGTAGGCAGTAGGGGACTGCCTACGAAACATGTAGACCAGGTTGTAGCGAACAGCTCAACCCCAAAACCCCCTTCTTAACGTCCCCAGCTAGGGAAGTGAATAAATTGTTTTTTTCCACTAGCCAGAGGATTTTTAACTTTTTTATTCCCACACATCGTTAGGTCCCTACACTTCACTGACACCACCCACCTTGCACCATCACATAGTGCTGTCACCACATCAGTGCTCCCGCGTAGTCGGTCAGGTCGTAGTGATGGAGCGAGATAGAAAACAAAATTTTGTTTAAACTCGCAAAGTCACATTTCCATAACATGAATAAAATTATTAATGATTTGTGATATGTCGTGGTAATACAACTTAGATTAAACTTTACACGTGGGGGGGACTAACATGTGTGCTCATAAACGTGCATAAATGTTACATCTTTTTGTTAGTGCTAAATAATAAAATAATTTATTGTTTTCGTTTTTGTCATTACTAACTGCTGCAAACTTAAAATAAGCATGTGCTTGTTTTGCTTTTCCTTGTCTGTATGATGTCATTTCTACTATTCTAGGTGCATATGGGTCTCATAGAAAAACGGAGATTGGTAAATATAAACGCTGCTTTATTTGTTTGCAATGGCTAGGTAACATTTTGATTAATCGGGTGGGTTAATTAATTAGTAAACCATGGGGTGGATACAGAATCTACTTTATTTCTTACATTAATACTTTTCTTGTGTTTGTTTTATACTAGAAAACATAAGTTGCCTGCTTTTGGGCCTAGTCATTTGAACCGCAGAAAAAGAGCTGATCTATAATTCTGCAGAAAGTCACGAGACGTCCATTCTGAATTAAAACGATTATTGAAGCTGCATTCACAAAGCAAAAACTGATGAGTTGACATCATTCTGTCGGACATGGCCAAGGTCGAAAGTGAACATTTTGTCAGTCCTTAACTTGGCATCCGCGGAAGTTGTACTGAAAGACTATGGAAGCTGCGAGGATGACTTAATACATAGTTGCAATCGCAGGAAGCTTCTGGCTTCACGTGGAAGAGACAATGGTCTTTGTAAGACATGATTTTGTGGAACTTTTTTGAGAATCTGGTGACATGTCACTTGTCACTCTCAGCCAATGGGACGTCGAGGATTTCTGAAAACTTTCCTTTGCTAGTTTAGTTAGCGTAGAAAGGTATAAAAAGTCATGCCCTTAGGGTTGGGCTGGCTGCTGCTTTCTGACTTTCCGATGAGGGTGAAGTGCTGCTGGACTTTGCGTGGAGCACGTAAGAATCCTCAAAGAACTTTACTTTAATTTCTATCTATTTAGCTTATTTAGGGACTTAGGTTTTAGAAATGCTAAACTTTAAATATTCACTTTGAATTTTGATTCACTTGCCTAAATTGTATTTTTCTATATTTCTTTACAATCATGCTTGCTTTATTGCTAATAAAATTCAATTATAAAACATTCAATTTACATACCATAATTTAGAAAATAAAATCTTACTTTTGACAAACAAGCTGGTCTTGGTTATTCAGAAGTGTAGGTTACCATTAGCTAGATCATGTCGCCTATGGTGGTCGTTTAAATGGTTGAGTTTTATTCTAATGACAATATTCTCTCTGCAAGTGTATAAAAATGTATATAGTTTATAAATAATGTGTATATAGATTTATTCTGACCACCTGATTCAGTAGGCCCAAAATATATCTGGTTCATAAATGGGTCCATATTTAGTATAGAAATTTGTTTATAGATTATGAAGTTGGGTAGAGTTGTTTATGATATATTTTCTATAGCCCGCTGGATCAATTCTCTGGTAGCAGAGGATGGTTGCTAAGAGGTAACCAAGGTAATATGTTGGTTGCTAAGGATTACGTCATGGTATAGAAATAGGATCGATGTTTTAACACTTGTTAAGTTCGTTTTTCGTGCTATCTGTAAGCTATACCGGTATAGATTGTGTGACGAGAAATTAGTCACGCAAGCCATCTGTTCAGTTTGTAGTGATATCGCCGAGTATCACAAGAGGTATCGCCGTGTACCATAGTGTTGTCGCCGAGCAGCACAGTTTTAGGGCTAGGTCTGAATCTTGTATAGTGAGGGTTTTCTAAGAAATTAAAGCAGCATGAGAATAGGGACAAAGCGCCTTCCATAAAACTCACTGTGATGAGAGTATTAGTTATATCCGAGCTTGAGTGAAGGGTAAAATTAACGTCGGTACATGATTATCTATAAACAGGTTAGAGTCCTGTACGGGTACATGTTTCATATCTATAAACAGGTGAGAGCCCTGTACGGATAACGTCGTTATTTTGCTAACGGTGCATGATTTCTATAAACAGGTGAGAGTCCTGTACGGATTTCATGTGTGTTTGAAATTAGGGAATTTTCAGTGTAAAAGTGCGAGTTTGAATTGTATTTTATGTTCAAGTGGAACTCTTAGAACTTTCACTTCGCGGTGGGTTCAGAGCAAAGCGAGTACATAATTATACGCGTTAGAAGGGTGGGGTAAGGTTACTCTACTGACAATTGAATATTATCCTTAATGTGAATAGCGCCGTCTATTCCGAAGTGTGGATACTTGAATGTATGTAAACTATCCTAAATAGTGAAACGAACAGATGTTGTCTTCATAGTCATTGTTAAGAATTAATTTACACTGAAAAGTGTTCTTAAAATGGCGCTGTGAAAAGATTTTGTGAAGGAGGGGTAAGCGCCAGGAGTGAGAAGCGAGAAACCGCAGCTGCTGTGTACGTCACAGAGCCGCGCTGGGATTGGGTGACCTACGTCACAAGCTGTATTCTGATTGGCTCTTGAGTCTCTGACGGCCTGTGAGCTGATTGATCGTTCAGAAAAACTCCAAATTTATTGGTTGAGCAGGATACTGACGTAACTCAACTGCCATTGGCTTGTTGGTGTGTTTCGCGCACGGATTGGTTGTTTTGCGGAACATCCCGAAAATATTTTACGAACGATTTTGTGAATTAAATTTAACTTTTAAAAATGAGTTATCATTTTAAACATGTTGAGAAAAAGACAACATTATTTCAGAAATTTAAGAATTTATTTTCACCTGACAAGAAAATCGAAACGCGAGGTGGTAAACTACTTCATAAGTATAAAACACCTGCAGCGTACATGGAAGGTGAATACGGATATCATACTGTCTTATGGTTCGACAGTTGGAAACGCTATACTAAAAACGACGGTGTTTTAGCTTGGCCTGATGATGGTTCATTTAATGTAAGGGTTTTAAGAAATTTACGAGAGAAAATGAATGCTCTTGTTCCAAAACCGAGACCAACTCAATTTGAAGCTTTAGTTGAGTGGGAAGACGAGATGTATCAGTTACAAAGAGAAGCTAGTGGAATTAAAAGACCTTCTAAAAATCCATCATGGAAAAGAGAAACTCATGAAGATAGATTGCGAATGTGGAGACAGGGAAACATGAGTGAAGGATTGTATTTAATTCATGAAATGGTAATGGGTTCTCCTACAGGGAAATCTATGGAAAGTGAATCTGAGGATGCAGTTATGGAAGAAATATATACAACTGCTAGAAAGAAACAGCCTAATCAGCCTTTGAGACCTCCCAGATCATGGTCTACTCCGGTGGTTTCTACTGAAACTTCACCGAGTGCACCTCCAATTAATGAAGCTCCTAAACTTTATCCAAATAATTGTGAAATCACTGAAACTCCTAGAAGATCAGAATTCGAGAATGCTCGAAATGAAGGTAGACATTTTTCAATGACTCCAAGAGCAAGGGAACCTCCAAAAGATTATGCAAGAGAGACAAGAAATGTTGAGGATGTTGATTATAATGAATATTTAAGATCAAAAGAAGAATTAATTAAAAGAATGACAAAAGGCATGGAAGCTGTCACTGTTCCAGTAACAATAGGTCCTGTTCAGCCTGTATTTGATCAAAGAGATACAAACAAAAATGGATTAACTATTCCTTTAAATACAGAAATTCAAAAGCCTACTGAAAAATTTTATTCAGACTTGACTGAATTAAACACTTCTAGATCGAGAATGCCTGATTTAACCTTTAATGAGGATTTATCTCCAAAAACACCAATGGGTGCTATGTCAGATGTAGGAAGTCCTGAAGTCAGGGTAACCACACCAAAACTTGATGTGGCCAAATTAAAAGCTAATATTGAAGAATTAATAATTGGAACCATTGGTCCAGATAGTTTAAATTACTATCGGGATGATGAACTACTATTCATTTGCAAAAGTATTCAATGGAAAACGAAAAATAAATATGATCAATTAGAAGATCTAGCTGCAGAACTTGAAATCGATGTAAGTAAACAAAAGAATTTTGCAAAACATTACAGATTAGATTTTTCAGAAAGTGACATTGAGAGTTTGAACTCAATGGGAAGAATAGTTCACATTAAAGATTTGATCGTCTATATCAAAAAGCTAGGAGAACTGAACAAATGGAGAGTGAAATGGACCAAAAGGAAGGAAGATGAAAGATTGGAAAAATTGTCAAAACAATTTCCAATGAGAGAAGTTGCAGGTGGAGGATATGTTCATGTCCCATGGTCAAGACAAGACATTCTGTTATTCACAAATGACTTTCCAAAATTAAGAGAGAAACCAGTTGAGTGGTACAGGCAAGTCGATAGATTTATCAAAGTGTCAAAAGTTCTGTGGATTGATTTAGATGGATTTTTTGATATTGTCGTTCCATCTGATCTTTGGACAGAATGCAAAATATCGATTAGTTGGCCAAAAACAGAACCTGAACGAATCAAAGAAACAGGTGCCCCAAATCCACTTGTAATGGATTTTTATGAGAAAGTAATTGTTTGGATGAAAAACAAAATTCCACCCAAAGAAGTTGATTGGGTTAAAATAGAAAGAACAGAACAAGAAACAAAAGAATCAGTTCATTCTTTTTATGAAAGACTATTGTTAATCTTTAAACAATACAGTGGTTATGAAAAATTGGATGAAAAAGACATGAGTCATTTTATCTATAGATTTGTTTATGGACTAAAACCTGAAATTGGAGAAATGATCAGAACTAGTATTGTCGGATGGCAAGCACTATCTGTAGATGATATTCTAAGAAAAGCAAAATATTGTAGCGATGAATTAGAAGTAAAACAGAAGAAGCTGAAGGAGAAAGCCATGTGGGCTCAGGTAAAGGTGGCTGAGCAACAGATTGCCAGCATGGGAAATAAGAACACTAATTTTGTTCAAACTGGAAATACAAACCAGATACAAGGAAAGTTTAAAGGTAATAATTTCCCAAAGAAATTTAGCCCAAAGATAGAAGAACTGAAACAAAGATTACCTTGTTTTAATTGTGGCGAAATTGGACATTGGAGGGACGAGTGTCCTCATCCTCCTAAAAACTTAAAGAATCCCTTATTGAATCCACAGATGCAGAATGGTGTTAACCTGCAGCAACAGCTACAGATGCAACAGGGGTTAAATGAATTTAATATACAGCGACAGTTACAACAACAGCAACAACAACAGGTGAATAATCGTCAAGACCAGTTGCCACAACCACCTTTTCCGAATTGTGGGGGAGTTCAAAAATATAATCCAAACGTGGGATTTCAGGGATGTGAACAGGTAATAAAACCACAAAAACAGCAAAAGCAACAAAGGGTTCAAATGCAAAATGCTTCACAACAATTTTTATTAACAGAAAGTCAAGACAGTGATTCTGATGATTATTGCTGACGGTGCCCGAGAGAGGAGGAAGAGTGTGTTGTTGGAGCCACTCTTGAGGTTGACCAGTCTGGTCCTTATGTAAACGGGAAAGTTAATGATGTAGACATCACTTTTCTAGTGGACACTGGTGCTACCCGTTCTACTGTTAGATCAGTGGAAATTGAAAACCTACCTCTCTCTGGGGATACCATCCAAGTTGTGGGAGTAAGTAATCAGCAAATTAAAACAGACTTAACTGATCCAGTACCAGTTGAAATTGGAAATTACAGAGACAAACACAGATTTGTGGTTTGTAATAGTAGTCCAGTAAATCTATTAGGCAGAGACATCCTATGTAAAATGAATTGCAGAATATATTGTTCTCCTGAAGGAGTTGAGTTACAAACAATGGAGGAAGATGGTTTGTACAGAATGACAATGATGATGATGGAAGCAGAAGAAACAAAATTGTTTCCTGCATTTGAAGAAAAGGATTTACCTGAAGAGCTAAAGGAAACAGTGAAATCTGAAATATGGGATTTTACTGGGAATGAGATGGGTCTGATGAAAAACGTAGATCCTGTAAAAATTGCATTAAAACAGGGAATAGAATTTCCAAACACTCCACAGTATAAAATGAAAACAGAGACAATTGAAGGTATTACACCTATAATTGAAAAATTAATCAAGCAAGGTGTATTAAAGGAAATGAAAAGTAGCTCTTGTAATTCACCAATTATGGGAGTTAAAAAGTCTAATGGAACATTTAGAATCGTACAAGATTTGAGAAAGGTTAATCAAATTGTCATTCCATGTTGTCCTGTAGTTCCAAATCCAGCAGTAATTCTATTTCAGATTCCACATGATGCTGAATGGTATACAGTCATCAACCTTTGCAATGCATTCTTTACTGTTCCCTTACACCCAGACAGTTATGAAATCTTTGCTTTCAGATTCCAAGGTAAGACCCTTGGATGGACAAGAATCCCTCAGGGCTATACTGAAAGTCCTTCAATCTTTAATGAATTGTTAAAAAGATCATTAGAAGATTTAGATTTACCAGGTAGGTCTACATTGGTGCAATATATTGACGATTTGTTAATAGCTGCAAAGACAAGAGAAAATTGTGTAACAGACACAATAATTCTGTTAAATCGCCTTGCAGAAGAAGGACATAAAGTGTCCCCAGCAAAACTACAGTTTTGCAAACAAGAAGTAAAATATCTTGGTCACAGAATTGCAAAAGGAAAAAGACAAGTAACAATAGAGAGAATAAAAATGATTCAAGCAATGTTACCGCCAAGAACACAAAGACAGGTCAGAATGTTCCTGGGAATGGTAGGTTACTGTCGACAATGGATAAGTGGATTTTCAGTAATTGCAAAACCATTACAAAGACTGACCAAATCAGATGTAAAAGATCCAATTATTCTCAATGACGCTGAGATGGAATCTTTTGAGAACCTGAAAAAGAGCTTATGTCAAGCTCCCGCTTTGGGTATGCCAAATTATGAAAAAGATTTTGAACTGTATTGCAGTGAGAGAGAAGGATGTGCATTATCTGTATTAATACAGAGACATGGAAATTTAAAGAAACCTATTGCATACTTCTCTGCAGTTCTTGATCCAATTGCAAAAGCATTACCAGGTTGTTTAAAAGCAGTTGCAGCTACAAGTATCAGCCTTGAACAAAGTGAAGGAATCATAATGGGATTTCCTGTAAAAGTTTTTGTGCCTCATTCAGTAGAAATATTACTGACAAGAGGTAAGACTCAACATTTAACAAGTAGCAGATTGACAAGGTATGAGAAAATCATACTGGGAGCAGATAATGTTTCGATTTCAAGATGTTTGAATCTGAATCCTTCTACATTACTGCCTGATTCCGAAATTGTTGATGACATTGAGACAGAACATGAATGTTTAGATGTCATGGAATTCTGCACTAAACCAAGAAAAGATATCAAAGACAGACCCTTGTCTGAATCGGATTTTGTCTACTTTGTAGATGGCTCATGCTTAAGATCCGAAGGAGGTGTCTTGAAAGCTTCTTACTCAGTTTGTACAGTTGTAGATGTTGAAGAAGCATCATGTCTTGAAGGAGTTCGTTCAGCACAAGTAGCTGAATTGATTGCTTTAATTCGTGCATGCGAAATATCAAAAGATATTAGAGTTACCATCATTACTGATAGTCAGTATGGATACGGAGTTGTGCATGATTATGGACAACTCTGGTCACAGAGAGGATACATGACATCAACAGGATCACCAATCAAAAATGCAGTTTTCATTAGAAGATTAATTGAAGCAATACAATTGCCAAAGGAAATTGCCATAGTCAAATGTGCAGCGCACACTAGAGGAACTGATTATATTTCCAAGGGAAATGCCTTCGCAGACGAAACAGCAAAGTACTGCGCAAGGAAAAATTATTCATACAATCGGGAGAGGAGTAGAGAAACTGATTCAAATTCATTAATGCTAACAACTGTTGTAGAAACATGGCATGAGATTAGAGATTTACAAAACGAAACAGATGATGAAGAAAAAGACCTATGGTTAAGATCAGATTGTAGACCACGTGAAGAAGATGGAGTGTGGGTTTACAAAGATGGCAGAATAGTCTTACCAAATTGCTTGATTGCTGACATGGCTAGATTATATCATGGCCCTGCACATTTAGGAAGAGATTCTATGGTCAGACTTTTTAGAGAAACTTGGTTCAATACCAAATTTAGAACCATTGCAGAATCTTTTTGTCAAAGGTGTTTATCATGCCAACAAATGAATCCAAACAGAAAATCAGTGGTGGGGACAGGAATAATTGGTCGAGAGGGTGGTCCCTTTACCAGGTTACAAATAGATTTCATTGAAATGCCCTTACACAACTGTTTGAAATATGTACTTGTAATTGTATGCTTGTTCTCAAGATGGGTAGAAGCTTTCCCTACACGACATTGTGATTCAATTACAGTAGCAAAACTAATGCTCAGAGAAATCATCCCAAGGTACGGTTTTCCAGTCACTATTGAGAGTGATGGAGGAAGCCATTTTGACAACAAACTGTTGAAGTTAATTTGTGAAGCTTTGAGCATTGAGCAGAAAATACACTGTGCATACAGACCAGAGGCATCAGGTGTAGTTGAACAAATAAATGGAACTATCAAAAACAGAATTGGAAAAATGTGTCTTGAGACAGGTGTTAAGTGGACTGATGCTCTTCCACTTGTTTTGATGTCATTAAGAAGTACACCAGATAAAAAGACAGGTCTAAGTCCTCATGAAATTATAATGGGAAGAGTTATGAGACAAGCTTTTGTACCTGTAGGTAAACTGTTGAGCATAAATGACAGTGCAATTTTGGATTACTGTAAAAGGTTATCTGATATGGTAACTTCTGTGTCTAATCAGGTGGGAACTGAAGCTCAATCAAATGACAAAGTTTTGACACATGATCTGAGACCTGGAGACTGGGTCAGAACGAAAGTACATCGGAGAAGGAATTGTCTATCTCCTAGATGGCAGAAACCTAGGCAGATAATCTTGATCACTACTAATGCTGTAAAGTGCAGAGGATTGAAACGCTGGATTCATCCAAGTCATACTATTCCAGTACCAACTCCTGAGAGTTCTGATGTTGAAAGTGATACTACAGATGATTCAGATTCTGAAGCAGAAGACAGAACAGATGGTGAAGTAATTCCAGATTCTGAAGATCGACAAGAAAGTCGACATCTGGAAACTGTGCCAGTGAATGGAAATCTGACAAGAAAAGACTTAGAAATAATTGAAATAGATTCTGAAGGAGAAGAGAATCTGTTAAAAGGAAAGATAACTGAGGATTCGGTTGTCTCTATTGAAGACAAAGAAACTGAACCAAAGGAAGTTTCAGACCGGGAGAGTATCGAAAGGCAGAGAATAAGCTCTGAAGTAAGGAACAAAAATCCGAAATCTGGGAAGCTAGAGGTAATTGAGGAAGAGGAGGAGAACGAATTACCGAGTACCAGTGATGGAAGACAAAGTGAAGTTCCTGAAGGAGTGAAATTGCCGAATAGAGAAGTTCCTGAGTCAATTGAAATTTCAGACTACGAAACTGAAGAAAGTGACGTGGAAGGTGGAAGTGAAAACGGAAAGAAAAGGACTTGGAAGTCAGAATCAAATAATTCTGAACCAAAGAAGAAATACGTGAGAAAAGCAGACTACTGGCCTGGTGGAAGATTGAGAGTAAGATTGATCAAAAAGCCAATAGAACAAGTTGAAGAAATCAGTAGTCAAAAGAGTCCAGGAAAAGAAATTGGAGTTGGAAGAAAAATTGAAGTAATATCGAGAAAAGGGAAGAGAATAATTAGACCAAACCAGAAATACAAGTCTCCTGAGTGGACTTACTTGGTAATTCCACCTGTTATAGACATATATGATAGTAGTGAAGAAGAAAACGAAATCCAAGAAATTAGTGACAATGATTGAAGTACAGAATTATTAAATTGGCAAAAGGCTGAAGAAATCTTGTTAGTTGACACAAGGTCGAAGAAAAACTGTTTAGTTGAAGAAAACTTATGTATGACATAAGGTCGAAGAAATCTTGTTTAGGGTTATAAAAGAAAAATATATTTTAAAAGGGGGGTGTATATAAATTTTAAAATTTATTTTTATTTTTGAGGCTAAAACTAACCTAAAAATGCCTTACGTTAAGGAGAGCACTTCAAAATGTTCTGTTTTTAAAAGATGCTGTAAGATGACTCTGGTATGTCTGCTCATTTTAGTTCTGCTCTGGTTAGTACTAGCTGTGATTATCCCTTTAGAAATGAATAGAGAATTACACAAAGTTAACATAACAAGCAAAGCTCTGGTTAGCCAAACTAAACATAGTGCATCTGCAAAAGTTATTGATCATCAGCCTAACATTCATCAAGATAAATCAATAGGTGATTTTTCAAGCAATACATTCACAAAGCTTTTGAGTGAATATGTCAAGGTAATGGATGCTAAAGACTGTTATGTCTGTGTTAAGTTACCTGCTTCTGTTTCTGAGGGAGTAACTTATAATATGCTTCCTCTCACTTATGCTGTAACATGTAGTGTATTAACTAGTTTATTTTATCAAACTGGTCGTTTAGAATATTACTATTCAAATTATGATGAGATTTTTGCTAATGTTAAGATTGATAATGCTTTAAATAAGCATAAGAAAGCAAAACAAATGAGAGAATATTTCCTTGTTACTAACGAACTCACTTACGAGTATGCTTACAAGAATAATTTAACATGTAAATTAAGTGCTGAAGGAAAGAAATTTTTGAATATGGTTGAGGAGAGAAGAGCAATTTATAAGAGAAATGAATTAGTCAAGCAGACTAAGTCATCCTTCTGGCAAAAAGAGGATGAAAAATTAAATGGCAAAATGCTTGAAAATATTGCAATTCACATAGACAAACCTGTTAGTGGAAAGCTTTGCATTAGAAGAGATAATACACTTTTTGATAATTATTTTGTAGGTGCAAGTAACTGTGAAGATACTTATCAGATTATGGGAGGTTGGGGATTTAAAGGTGGAAAAGATCCTATCTTCCCTGGAATTTATTTTGTTTGTGGCGACAAAGCCTACTACAACCTTCCAGACCATTGGTATGGAACTTGTTATGTGGGAATTGTTTTTCCTAAAGTGTTTCATGTTGACAGAGATTCAGAAGGATTGTTTAAAATTCATAATTATGTAAATAGAGCTAAAAGAGAAACTTTTACCGAAGTTCTGGGAGATATTTTTCAAGCTGTAATACCTTTTGTTGGTATAACCCTAAATGCAGGGAGAATCAGAAAATTGTCCACTATAGTTGATAGATTATCAACTGACACTGCTGATGGGTTTCAATTAGTGAATGTTGAAGTTATTGCAATTAGATCCATGGTAATTCAAGATCGTCTTGCTTTAGACATACTCCTAGCAAAAGAGGGAGGAGTCTGTGGCATTTTACATGTCCAACATTGCTGTACATATATTCCTGATGAAAGTAAGAATATTGAAATGTATATTAAGAATATTACACAAATGCATTCAGAAATAATTCCTTTAGAAGAAGAAGAATTTACAGGGAAACTTTCAAAAAGGTTTCAAGCAATTAAAAACTGGTTTCATAATATTGGTAGTTCAATTCTTGGCAAGATTTTGGCACCTTTGATTATAATAGTATTCATTTTTATTTTGACTAAAGTAGGTTGTTTGTTACATAAAAGAAAGAAACAGTTAAAGGAAAAGAAGAGAATCTATAAACTCAGAAAAGAAGAAGAAAGGGAGATCGAGTTACAGGAGTTACATAGAGAGCGTCATGTTAATTGCAAAGATTATGCTGAAACAGATTTTTAGGTTTACTAATACAAATGAATTTGAATCGATTTCTTATAAATTTAATTTACCAAAATTTTGAGTGCTGGTGTGGTGATTTGTTAATCACCAGATGAGGGAGTTGATGGAGCGAGATAGAAAACAAAATTTTGTTTAAACTCGCAAAGTCACATTTCCATAACATGAATAAAATTATTAATGATTTGTGATATGTCGTGGTAATACAACTTAGATTAAACTTTACACGTGGGGGGGACTAACATGTGTGCTCATAAACGTGCATAAATGTTACATCTTTTTGTTAGTGCTAAATAATAAAATAATTTATTGTTTTCGTTTTTGTCATTACTAACTGCTGCAAACTTAAAATAAGCATGTGCTTGTTTTGCTTTTCCTTGTCTGTATGATGTCATTTCTACTATTCTAGGTGCATATGGGTCTCATAGAAAAACGGAGATTGGTAAATATAAACGCTGCTTTATTTGTTTGCAATGGCTAGGTAACATTTTGATTAATCGGGTGGGTTAATTAATTAGTAAACCATGGGGTGGATACAGAATCTACTTTATTTCTTACATTAATACTTTTCTTGTGTTTGTTTTATACTAGAAAACATAAGTTGCCTGCTTTTGGGCCTAGTCATTTGAACCGCAGAAAAAGAGCTGATCTATAATTCTGCAGAAAGTCACGAGACGTCCATTCTGAATTAAAACGATTATTGAAGCTGCATTCACAAAGCAAAAACTGATGAGTTGACATCATTCTGTCGGACATGGCCAAGGTCGAAAGTGAACATTTTGTCAGTCCTTAACTTGGCATCCGCGGAAGTTGTACTGAAAGACTATGGAAGCTGCGAGGATGACTTAATACATAGTTGCAATCGCAGGAAGCTTCTGGCTTCACGTGGAAGAGACAATGGTCTTTGTAAGACATGATTTTGTGGAACTTTTTTGAGAATCTGGTGACATGTCACTTGTCACTCTCAGCCAATGGGACGTCGAGGATTTCTGAAAACTTTCCTTTGCTAGTTTAGTTAGCGTAGAAAGGTATAAAAAGTCATGCCCTTAGGGTTGGGCTGGCTGCTGCTTTCTGACTTTCCGATGAGGGTGAAGTGCTGCTGGACTTTGCGTGGAGCACGTAAGAATCCTCAAAGAACTTTACTTTAATTTCTATCTATTTAGCTTATTTAGGGACTTAGGTTTTAGAAATGCTAAACTTTAAATATTCACTTTGAATTTTGATTCACTTGCCTAAATTGTATTTTTCTATATTTCTTTACAATCATGCTTGCTTTATTGCTAATAAAATTCAATTATAAAACATTCAATTTACATACCATAATTTAGAAAATAAAATCTTACTTTTGACAAACAAGCTGGTCTTGGTTATTCAGAAGTGTAGGTTACCATTAGCTAGATCATGTCGCCTATGGTGGTCGTTTAAATGGTTGAGTTTTATTCTAATGACAATATTCTCTCTGCAAGTGTATAAAAATGTATATAGTTTATAAATAATGTGTATATAGATTTATTCTGACCACCTGATTCAGTAGGCCCAAAATATATCTGGTTCATAAATGGGTCCATATTTAGTATAGAAATTTGTTTATAGATTATGAAGTTGGGTAGAGTTGTTTATGATATATTTTCTATAGCCCGCTGGATCAGTAGCACGCCCCGCCCCGTAGAGGGACGGGAAGACCCCAATGATGAAGCATGACACTACTGGATTTTTTTAGTGTGTGAGGGGTATTTTAAAAAGCACATTGCGCTCTCATCTTTACTACCCTAAGAGAGAGTATTTTCACTATTTTTTCACCACCAAAAAACAAATAATACAGATATATCACTACACATTGATAGAATCTCTTTGTTTATGTAAATCAGTTTGGAGGGTGATTCTGTCAATACCTCTGCACTTCCTCTATTGTTTTGGAATAATCTGGACCTATTTCAATCGGGTTGTTTTATATACACATGTTCTAGGGATATATACTTCAATATGTATACAATCGCCGTCTTATTATGGCCGCCATTTGGAAGTGGGAACAAAGAGCGATTGCCGCTCATCATGTTATCATACATCATTTACAAGGAGTATTGCTATTTAGATCCCCACATGATGATTGCATGGCTTATCTTGTTCTGTTGGTTCTTAGCCAGCACTGCCAATGACAGTACGAACATAACTACTGACCATCACACTCACACAAGTGTGACAATTCAGACTATTCCTGGTCACCCAAAGCAATAAAAATGGTTTAGGTGGTAAGTATTAGTAATTTTTTTATTTATATTGAATTATTAAACAACTATTGTTGTGCTCATCTCTAAAATATACAAACAGCGCCATCATGTGGCAGGCTGTGGTAGACTGTCATAAGTGCCTGTGTTGACAATTAAGTGCTGGTGCCGAGCATCGGAAACCACCGGCTCAAAATAAGCACTGCCTTCTAGGGCATTCACCAGGTTGCTTTCATCGGCCAGGTCAAAGTCATTCTTAAACAAACATTTGTCATAAAAAAATGTAATGAAAAAGAATATGTTTCTTCAGGCTGGTTTTTGGCAATAATCACAAGAAGACCTATCTTAAATTCTGAATGAAACTCTGACTCCTCCACTGAGGATATGACAATTACTATAGAGCGACTTCCACACTCCATGTCATCAGTGACACAACTTCCAATCCTGAAATTTTCCAACTGCAAATCTTTGTTATCAGATGTGAAGGTCTAATTGTTTGAGTTAAATCAAATCAAGATTACATCAGACATAATGCATTTGGCTGACACGTAAACCCAAGACAGGAAGCTGTGTCCATAATGACATAAAATGTGGTGTTCACCTAGTTCACAATGAAGAAGAGGATGCTCTACTAAAATTAAACTGCATAGCACTTTTGATATGGAACCCAGAAATGAAAGCAAAATATTTGAACACCTTAACAGTGTGTTTACAATGTCTATCAAGGAAATTATGAGGGCTTATTTCCACAACTTGAGCTATGCATGCCTTGCACCCTTTCATTCACATTTTTCAGTATCATCACAGCTGCTTACATGGAAACCATTAACATGAAGGGAGAGCAACAGTGAAAGCCTTGTAACTAGAACGTACAGCTTACAGGAACATTCACATTAAAAGCACAAGCTGATTGATGTTCCCCTTCTTCCAGGAAGTGGTCTTTAGTGCTGTGCTGCGACTCGGCTTAAAATCACCAGAGGAGTTGTTCTTCAAAATGTCAGCACTTACCTTATTCATGCACCAGTCTCAGTATGCATCTTCAGCTTTCTGCTGGAGAATAATTTATTTTACATGAATATTTTCAGGGAATCAGAGTTTTTATTTCTGGAGTTATCCCCATGCGTCACCCTTTTTCCTGGAAACTTCTTAGAATCCTTGTGACAGGTGCCTTTATGTAGCAATAGATTGTTGTACCTTCTTCACTGCCTTTATCAATGTATGTACCACCAAAGCCCAATGTCAGCTGATGTTATACAACCCCAACTTGCAATAGGGCTAAATCTTATGCCTTTAGAGGAAATATGACATTTGCTGGTGTCATAGAAAACAACATCCTAGTATTAACTTGGTGTAAAGCCACACTTGCTGACAGATATAGTATGTACGTATGAATGTACGTGATAGTAGTAGCACACCGTGTATCATTACATTGCCTCAGTAGGGATACCTGTACACTCTCCATTTGTGGCAGGTCCTACCTGAGACCCACAGTCAGTGAGATTTACTGCGGTGCCCTGATCTGGTGTAGTGATTTACCATCCGGACCCAGCATAGGGGAAGTGAGTGACATCCTTTAATAATAATGTTGACATGAATGGAAAACCAGGAGGCAACAGAAATGCTCACATAAGTAGTTTATTGTACGAAAAAGGCATGAGTCCACTCCCACAGGTCTGATCTCCAGGGAATCCAAACCACATCTGGCTGCACGGCTATGGTTGCCATGGAGAAGGAATTCAGTGAAAGAGCTGAACTCATACCACAACATATACAAAAGTAAACAGGACACGAGACACTGTTTGTCTTGAACAGAATACAAGTATGACATTCATATCATGAACATTAACAAAGGATTATTATGCTATACGCTATCAAAACAAGCCAAACCAGTCTTCACAGTTCTGAACTTTGTGCTTACGGATTTCACATGCATGTTCAGGTGACAAGAGATCTCTGACTCCACCAACACTTGCCCTTCAGCATGACTGAACCTTTTGAAACCTTTGCAATTTGAACCTGGTCAGAAAATCCTTTTTTAACTCTAGTGGGTCGTTTGACCAGTTACTTACTATAAAATCAACATACTTATCACCATGTGTGGTGTCACAATATATCTTATGCTTTTTCTGAGCTGCCTCAACCCTATTCTTTACCAATTCAACTATGCCACATTGACAATCTTTGTTTTTGGGCATTACATCCTTCATCCAATCCGACCAGACCTCAGACCTTGGTTTCTTTTTCCTTAATAGACAAAAAGGAGGAACACCTGTAGTAAAATGTGGAGTGAGGTAGTGTGCCCACACCTTTTGTCAAAAATAATCATCAACAGGCACCTTTCTATCCAAAACAGACTGTATCCCTTCTTTCAAAAAACTGTTCATTCTTTCCACCAGACCATTTGAGGTCGGTGAATACAAGGCCAACTTTAAATGTCTGATGTGGTGATTCTGTACGAACTCCTTCATGTGAGAAAAGACAAAGTGAGTCCCATTATCGGTGAACAAAACCATTGGAGGTCTTTCATTTTCAAAGGATCTTGTTTATAAACTTCACCACAAAAGAAGTGATGGCTACCGGAACAAAGTAAAAAAACACCCATTTCGAAAAATAATCAACAAGAACCATTAAAAATTAAAATTTTGAGGGTAGTAAATCAAATGGCCCAGCAAAATCTAGAGCTACTTTTGACCAGGGTTCCTCAAAGAAATGGGACCATGTGTAATGGTATGCTGTGGGTAAGGCAGTGTTTGCCTTTGCCTGATAGCAGGCAATTACTGCAAGAAGATATCTAGTTAGCCATTTTAGAATCTGAAAAGGCCACCAGAAATGCTGCTTTAAATGTTTGCAAGCTGCTCCCACCCCTAAATGACCCTGGTGAGTGGCTTGAAAGAGTTTAAGTTTAACTGAAGCTGGGGGTACCTTAACATCATTGGGGAAAAGCAGTCTATAAACAATAGGTAGCCCACTAGTTATATGTGGACAGTGAACAGTGACCTTTCTTTAGGCCATCCTTTTCTGAAAATTCCATAACCAAGGCTAGCACATCATCTTCATTAATGGCACTCAACCAATCTTTCCAGGAATCAAGCTGGGACGTGCTTAAAATATACTCCAAAGTGGCTACCACCAACTCAACTTCTTCATGATCCTCAGTAGAGTTCACATCCTGAAGGGGCATTCTTGATAAAAAAAAAAATCTGGCCTTGAGTTTCTGTCACCAGGGATGTAATCAAATTTGAAGTTGCACTCTTGTATGCATGGAGAAGTCTGACTAGTCTTGCTGAAGCTTTACCTGAGCCATTCCCATTGAGTAAATAAACTAAAGGCTTGTGGTCTGTGAAAAACACAAAATGCATCCCCCCAAGATAGGTCTTGGACTTTCCAATGGCCCAAGAACTGGCCAATGCCCCCCTCTCTATAGTGCTATAATGAGATTCTGAAGTTTCCAGAGAGCTGGTGGCGAAGGCCACTGTGTGTTCACTGTTCTCTTAACATTGTGACAAAGCAGCTCATATACCAACCTGACTTGTATCAACAGTTAGCATGCACTTGCAATTAGGTCTAAAAGCAGATAAGGATGGTGCATTTGTAATTACATTCTTGACTGTCGTGAAAGCTTGGTCATCTGCATCATCCCAGACAAATTAGAAATGTTTCTGCAACAATTTTCTAAGAGGTTTTGCGATCATAGCAGAACCTTGTATGAATTTGGAATAGTTTGCTCATTCCCAAGAGGGATTTCAAGGTGTCCTTATCATTGAGAGGAGTTACATCTTGTATGGGCTGTATCAAAGAAAACTTTGGATGCATACTAGTATCAGAGATATAATGACCAAAATAGTCTAACTCAGCCTTGAGTAGGTGACAATTCTCAGGCTTAAGTGCGAAGACTACTTCTCTGAAAACCTCCAAAACCTTCTGTATAGTGTGTTTATGTTGTGTTTATGTTCATCTACTGTTTTTTATAATATAAAAACGTTGTCCTCGTAAGCTTGAGTACCTGGGATATCAGCTATAATGGTGCCTATCAACTTCTGGAGCATGCTCACTGCAGATTAAAGCCCAAATTGCAACCTCAGGCTCCGAAAGAAGTGGCAAAGGTCGTGAAGTCTTATGAATCTGCAGCGAGTGGGATCTGATGATAAGTGGAGTGAAGATCTAGTAAAGAGAACATGTTTAGCTCCACTGATGTTTGAAAGTTAATCATTAATTTTGGGCAAAGGATGGCAGTCAATTACCAGGTTGTTATTCAGTGTGCATACTTCTGCACACAATATTATATCTCCATCTTTCTTGCAAACTACAACAATGGGACTGACCCACTCTGAAGAATCAGTCTGTACAATCACCTGTTCTTTAACTAGTTTCTCAAGTAATATCTTGAGCTCAGATCTTACTGACAAAGGCACAGACCTAACCTTATGTGAAATGGGAATAGCATTTTTTAAAAGCTTTATCTCATGTTCGAACATGTGAATTGTGCTGATATTATTGGTAAAAACGTATGGAAAAGTGAATGTTGTTTCTGATAAGATGCTACATTCAGTGTTTTCTATTGAAGCTATTTGCACGTAGCACACCCTGACTGGATTGTGTAAACCTGGCACAAGCATCCACCCCAACCTTGCAAAATCATGCCAACCAAGAATAAATGTGCCTTTTTTAGCCACATATATTTTTGTGTATGTTTTTCTACCGCAACACCTCACATTTTCCATGAAAAAACAACCATCTCAATATTATGGACACCATAAGCTTTGGGAAACACATCAGGTTTGTGTAATGGTTTAAATTTAGCCCAGATTTGATCATACAATGTTTCTGAAATAATTATGATGTGTGCCCCTGAATGATCCATCATATCAAGCTCAACAGAACCAATGTGAACATTACATAGTGGCCATTCATAGGTTTCACATCAAGTGTGTCCACATCAAGTATAAGGACAACTCTTGATAAATTCAGTGTGCAGCCCTCTGTAATAGAGGCTATGTCCACAGAGCCTACATTAGAGGTATCTCCTGCACTCCTGCAGACACCCTGGAAATGAGCCCTTTTGTGGTACTTAGTGCATCTTTTTCCAACAGCTGGACACACAGCATAATTAGTAAGATGAGTTTTCAAACATCATCTATAGCAAAATGCTCTGTTCCTTTTCTGCAAAAACTGGTTGTTCTTCAAACTTGCACAGTGGTCACAGGCTATACAATTTGGTTAGCTAAAATTAATTTACTAGACACAATAGAATGGTTTATAGCTTTAGCAGTATCTAGTACTTCAGTTAAGGTGGGATCTCGAAAGAAATAAAGATGTTCCTGTATTTTTCTTGAATTGCAGCCGAATACAAACTGGTCCCTGATGGCTGTGTCCAACATAGATCCAAAATTGCATTCTGCAGCAAGAATTCCAAGCGCAAACATATACTTCTCAATTGTTTCCTACAGGATCTGTTTCCTTTTATTAAAATTAAATCTTTCTCGAAGGCCACTAGGTTGTTCCACAAACGTATTCTTCAGTCTTGTGATAGCCTTCAAATAATCATTCCAGCCTTCACCCTCTGCAGAGGGTGTGAAAATTGATAGGCTTACCAGGACGTTGTAGAAATGGCTGTATCTTAACAAATTGTTGTATACTGTAAAATATGAATAATAAAATGTACCTTCTTAAAAAATAATCCTCTGTTAAATGGAAGAAATCAGAAACTAAAATCCACAGTAGCCGGTAATTAGAACTGCGTATTGATGCCACACATTGTGCTGCTAAAACATGAAACCACAGTGTTGCGTTTCAGACTGAGGGCTTAGTGCCATGTCAAGTTGACGCAGCATGTCAGACGAAAAAGGTGTGCTTGAATTACGCGTTCCGTACGCGTGATAATGTGCACAAGCATTGAGAGCGGAAATAGAGGTGCTCATACACCACGCTCTACAATAGCCCTCCACCGCTCGGATGAAACTGCCAATAAGCCAAAAACTCCTCTAATTTCAAAAACAAACTCACTGCGAATTCTGGAATCACTCCCACAGGACAGCAGAAGTATTTGGTGGAAGAGCGTAAGTCTAAGGTAGCAGGAACTGTGAAAAAAAGGCAGGCCACAGGTTAGGCGAGATGAGCGGGATCACGCAAAAGGGTCAAAAAGTAGAAAGCGAGCTCCTTGTACCATGCCTCAAGGCCTGCATCCATTCTGCAAGAAAAAAACACACAGACACAAAGTGGGCTAGCCCACATCAGGTCAAACCCAGGATGAGCAAGTCCCATCAGCTTTGCAGCCTGCATAAGGAACTACATAATTTAATGGAGCTCACCAAAGAGGACTTGATTATCAGCCTTGCGACCTTCAAATCAGTACTGCACAAAGACATTAGGGTTGCTATTGCTCGGGTCTCCAAGCACTGAAACCGGAATTTGGATTCCAGATTGTTAAAATGAGAGCAGGCAATGTGAAAATACAGATGAGCAGTCATTTCCGGCATCACTTTAGAACATGCAAATAAACAATGGCATTTCAAGACCAAGGAAAAGGCAGCTGATGTGCTGAGTATCCAACTCAAACAAACTTGGAGTACAAAGACAACCAGATCGGCCACGACTGAAAGAGAAGCCTCTGTGGTTAACCTTCAGCCGCGGGAAAAAAAGCACACAAGATCACAGTGTGGAAGGGGCAACTGGAAATACTTCAAAATGGGGTAATGAGGAATTTAAACTCCGAAGTCAGATCGGTCTATCTTGTTCTTTTCCTGGTAGCATGATCCACCACCACCCTAGTAGACTTTATCATTCATAGGTATGTAGAGAGCTGATTATTTCACACCAATACACTACTTTTTGCCTCTTTTTTTCTCTCCCCCGATAAAGGCAGGAGGGAATCACCACTAGTTGGTCCAATGAATTTGCAAACTTTAGTTATATTTTTTTGGGGCCCAGTGGCTGGCGATCAGGGGTCGGATTCTCCTCCCTCTTTATTTCTCGTCTTATACATTGGAGAGAGAGCACATGTTCTGTCATCACCCAAGGAGGGACTCTGCACTATAATTGCCTTTTACTGTTCTAGACAAGTTATCTTAAGTGCTTGATCTATTGATGTATCGTTGACCATTTTTGTTCGATTATAAGGGCTGATTTCTCAGTTTGGGGGGTCATGTACCTTGGATTAAGTGGAGAGGATTTTAGTCCAAACTCTAGGTATATTTTCCAACTAGGATTACAGGCTGGACTCTTCCTCACATATTAAGAAATTGGAAGCCTCACTCGACACAAATGGAGGAAATATTCCCATAATTTCAATAAACAGTGAAGGTCTAAATGCTCTAAATTAAAGCATGTAATTTGTTATGACACTTATGAGAGGAAACATGGATAATATAGCTATAGTAGAAATCCAAATGAAAAAGAAGGGGGCAAACTCAACTAAGATAAATGCAATTCCTTACTGTCTTCTGTCCTTCTTCGCCATATACAATGGTGTCACTCTCTTCTTCCATAGGTAGATTCAGTTCTGACTTTTAAACAAGTAAGACAGCTAGATATGATATGATAGATTTCTCAAGATGAAACCTCCCTGCTATTTTAGTTAGTTGGCTGGCAATTTCTTTCCAAAGTTACATACAAACTGGACCTGTATCTTGATGGCCTTAGCTAAATACCACAATCCCCTGTCAAGTGTAGATCTGAATGAAAGCATGTCTTGGACATTTCCTCTGGTTAAGGTTACCAGACAGGCATGTCATCTCTTACCTCTTCTCTTCAATCTCAGTTTTGAACCCATGGCTGTTTAAAAAAAGGAAGATAGGGATTTCTTTTCGCCAAGGTATTCATAAACTATCATCGTTTGTGTTTGCCATGAAACTTCTAATACCGACATCCAAAACTTCACTTCTGACTCAACTGGTACATTTAAGAAATTTGGAAATGTGGCAGGCTTCACAATCAATTCCAGCAGCATAAAATCCACAATTTAACCCGTATCCATGCAACTGTCAGTTCCTTAATCTTCTAATATTAACCCCAGTAGATGCGAAAAATTCAAGAGATGATGCAGTTCTAATTTATTTACCCATGCTATCATATTATAAGGTTCTCAAAGTGACTCATATAACACATATACGTTTTGTAGATATCTTACCTCATAGTAATCAAGTGCCCAATCTGCAATAATGTTACATTATCCCCTATTTCCACAAATATTTCCTGTTAAAAATATATTTGTGAGGTCATTCTTCATAGTACTTCCTTCAGGCAGAAATATATTTAAAAATACCTCCTAAAAATACACTCTTATCATCTCCCCATATATAGGTATGCCATTACATTTTCGATGTTCTTCTGATTTTCTCTGTATGCTCAAATTCCTTCAGTGGTAGGGGTATACAATTGTTATTCAGAACATAGCTTTATCATGTTAATCACAATGTGCAGATTAATCATTTGTTCTTTGATTCACAGGGATACAGTATATTGGTACTTATCATCATATATACTGGACCGCACCAACTAATGAATTCCTATTTATTATTGGCAGTCTGAGATATTAATCAAAATTTTAGATGAAGAACAATTATTCCAAATATTGCAATACAATACTAATCTCCAAAGTTATGTATGAATCTCAGTATTCTACTCTATCAGCTAATTAATCCTTCTAAACACATGTATAGTTTTTTGCAACAACTCCACCACTAATGCATCCATTTACATGATATTTCTCCTCACCTGTAAATTACAGCATGCCCCCTTCTCTATATAGCAACACAAACCTCTCTCCACCTAAACCACTTCCTTCAATACACATGATCAGGTTCATGGCATCTGAAGTCATTTCCTGCAATCCAGCAAGCCAAAAATAACTGATATCTAAACTCAGCACAAAAAGAAAATGAAAACCATTCACAATGATCCTCTATTGGTTATCTAGTGAGCACATACCACATCTAATGCATTCAAATGTCCATAATGCGGCCTCTCCAACATTAAATTATAACTTTATCACACCAAAGTATTATCTTTCTGTTGTTCCTGCAATCTAATTTCCCAGTTCTAAATCAAGATTTAAAAGCAAGATGCTTTGACAACTTCTCCTAAAATTGCAACATTTCCAAAATGCACGTTTGTAACTCCATATGGGAGACGTGAAACCACGGTCATTTCGAACTACTTTATATCTCCGTCTCTGCATACTGTTCAAGATACAAAATTACTTTCGGAATGAAAATCAATTATTTATTTCCTTGTATCCATCACACTGAAATAACAGAAATTTTATAAATTCATAGACAGAAGCAATGATTCCTAAAAGGAAAGAACGTGAAATCACAGATTTCAATACCAATGTATATTTGTAGACAATTGAAACAATTGATGTGCAGAGCGGACACAAACCTACAATCTTCCAAATCATTTTATTCTACATCTATACGCCATATGCCTTTGCCCTGTCCTTTGATGTAGCTTTTTTCTAGAGAAAGGTTCTTTCTGTAACAAAATAACAAAACGGTTTATTAATTCATAGGCACTAGCAACAATTCCTACAAGGAAAGAACTTCAGAATCACAGATTTCATTACTATTGTAAATTTATAAACAATTGAAGCAGTTCCTACAAGTAGCGGACATGAACCCATAATCCACCAATTCCACTATAACAAGGGGGCCCCTGAAGTTAGATGGGGCGGAGACGCAGGGTACTAGGGCAATCAAAATTACAGAGAAGGTCTCCACCCGTATTAAATCAAAAGGTGCTAAAAAGTCACCAAGAATTAAATCTCCCTCCCAGCAAGCACTGGCCTAAGAACGAAGGTAAAAGGTTTACCATTCTACCTGACCTTTTTTCTATCTGCACTTCCCTCTAGGGGTCTTCAGGATTGTTCTCCCCCCTGGAGCTTGTGATTAAATATATCCCCTCTCTTGTCCTAATTCCACTTTCCTTTTACCTTTTCATCCACTGGGTATATGTATATTTTTTATGGATTCTGATACCTTTCTCTTTGCATTAACAGGGTTTTTTTATCTTATATCCTTGAACTTGGCCTTTACCATTTAGGTTTTATTCCCCTTATGCTCCCTGGTGTTTATCGTTAAGTCTACACCTGGAGTTTGTAGAGGATCCCTTAAACACGTCCGGCCCCGGCTTCCCGTCCTCGATTGGATTGCCTGAACGAGGTGGTCTTTATTACATATGAACTTTCCGGAAGACCGCGCTGTTGAACTCCGTGCATGGAACCCAGACGCCCGCAGACACCTGACGATCCATAATTCAGTAAGCATCTCCCAACGTGAAGGCCCTTAGTGCCCCCCTGAGCCTTGCCCGTTCTGGGTTTTCATCTGCTCCTGTCCTTAGGCCTTATTGTCTTTTCTTTATTCTTTCTTAGCTCAGATGCTTTAGAGCCACGGGGACGGGAGGACTTTCCAAGACCCCCCGGCGCCCTTCCGCCATCTCTCTCTGCGCGCATTGTGTGCTTTCCTCATTTTCCAGAAGTCGCGTGCTGACACCAGTCCATCCTTTGGTAAGTATTCTGTAGTTGCAGTTATTTTTATTTATAGCATTACTTGACCTTCCTGTTTTCCTCTTGTATTCAATAGGAGATTCCTTAGTCCCTTTTGTTCTGGTTATGTCATTATTTATACTATTTTATGAGTGCTTTCCCATCTACGCCCTGCCTTCTCACTTTGTGCAGTATATATTTTTTTATTTATACATGTCCATTTGTTATTTTTTCCAGCCTCATACCTTATCCTTTGATCTTCCATTAGAGGTGACTCTGATCCATTACATACCCCAATTTGTCTGCGGTGTGTTTATTGAACATTAGGCCTATCACCCTTGACTCATGTCCCACCTTTTCACAATTGTGTTCTATAATGCCCTACCAGCCTAGTCCTTATGCACTGTAATATATATCTGCACCTTTGTTGTGGGTACCCTACTAGAATAGTGGAATTTTGAGTATCAATGACCCTCATTTGTACCATAATGATTATTGTTTCAGGTTCTCCCCACATTTGTCTCCACTGAGACATCAGCCCTGAGGAAGGTGAGACCCGTAATAGGTCATACACCGAAACGCACGTTTTCAGTGTCACTCCCCCCAAAGAACTTTTTGGGGGGAGTGACTATATATATATAATGCCCTACCAGCCTAGTCCTTATGCACTGTAATATATATCTGCACCTTTGTTGTGGGTACCCTACTAGAATAGTGGAATTTTGAGTATCAATGACCCTCATTTGTACCATAATGATTATTGTTTCAGGTTCTCCCCACATTTGTCTCCACTGAGACATCAGCCCTGAGGAAGGTGAGACCCGTAATAGGTCATACACCGAAACGCACGTTTTCAGTGTCACTCCCCCCAAAGAACTTTTTGGGGGGAGTGACTATATATATATATATATATATATATATATATATATATATTGCATTTCAATGGCCTCAGCTTTCCAGGGTGCACTCAACAGTGCGTTACCTCGAAGGTCATTTAACATCTTTCGCCATCATTCGGGTAGTTACGTTCGCCTGACGCGTTTCTGTGGTCCAATTACCACTTCATCAGAGGCGTTCTCCTGCATTTAGTTGAAACGCGCTTCTTTGACGCATGCTCATTTGTTAATTATCATATGTGGGACTGACATGATTTTCGATTTATCCACATAGCATGCTGGTCTTTGTAGTTCTTTGCGCTGCATTGTTTGTTCAACTAAAGCAGATCTTGGAGATAATGTTTTTTATCCTTAGTAGGATCCGATTCGTGAAAGCGAGTCATTAGATATACATTATCTCCAAGATCTGCTTTAGTTGAACAAACAATGCAGCGCAAAGAACTACAAAGACCAGCATGCTATGTGGATAAATCGAAAATCATGTCAGTCCCACATATGATAATTAACAAATGAGCATGCGTCAAAGAAGCGCGTTTCAACTAAATGCAGGAGAACGCCTCTGATGAAGTGGTAATTGGACCACAGAAACGCGTCAGGCGAATGTAACTACCCGGATGATGGCGAAAGATGTTAAATGACCTTCGAGGTAACGCATTGTTGAGTGCACCCTGGAAAGCTGAGGCCATTGAAATGCAAAATATATATATATATATATATATATATATATATATATATATATATATATATATATATATATATATATATATATATATATATTTGTATACATTGTTTTGCTTTTGTCTGTACATTGTCTATATTTATGTGTCTTTTGGATTCTATAACTTTTATTGAATGAACCCTAGAGATAGCCTCAAAAGTCGATTTTCCTTTAACATCTTGACAAACTGATACACATGTAGGATACTTATTGTCATTTATGATTATCTATTTTTGTGGTTTTCTCCTCCCTTCAGCACAGTTTTAACTTTTGCTGGAATTATAGGACCCTCTAGGATCAGGATGAATGAGAATGATTGTGTGATAATATAATATAATCCACATTTGTAAAGCGCACAATCACCCATAAGGGTCTCTAGGCGCTGGGGGCTGTCGGGAAGATTAAGCAAGCTATTGCCCAGAGTCACATGGTGCTGGGCTAACCTGCCGCCGGAGCCAGGGATCGAACCCTTATCCCCAGATTCCAGCGTCAGTCACCCTGGCCGCGGCGCCACACCTCTCCCAGTGATGAGTGAGTTTTGTTTGGAATGGTTGAATGATTGATTTGTGGGGATGTTTATCTTTCTTTGTTTTGTTACATTGTAATAATGAATATTAATGAATTGATTTCTAAATAAATGCTGACTAAAGTGAACCTATGAACACGTTTTACCTTTGTTCTTAGGCCAGTGCTTGCTGGGAGGGAGATTTAATTATTGGTGACTTTTTAGCGCCTTTGGATTTAACCCCTTCGGGCTGATGACGAGCTCAGCTCGTCATGGGCGTAACCTGCCCTACGCAGATGACAAGCTGAGCTCGTCACGTAACGCGGGTTTTTGCGAATCGCAGCGCGCAGCGGGAAAACCGCTAGCGCGCATGCGGTTAATACAGGTGGAGACCTTCTCTGTAATTTTTATTCCCATAATCCACTAATCCATTCTATTATACATCTACATGCCATATAATTTAGCACTATCCTTAGAGGTGATGTTTATTTGCATTACAAAGTCATGGTTAACTGATAAATATAACTGAAAAGGCTCCACCTATTTTACCCACAGAACAATCTACTGTGTTGGAAGGTTTTTGGCCACCTTGGCAACTTCTGACATATTTGGGTAGATTGTATTCGAATAAGACTTATTTGACAGAGATCCTAGCTGAACTGAAAACTATCCTTTCCTATTCCTTACTAAATGATCTGGTCACACTGCTCCTATGATCATGCTTCCCAATATTTTTTTAAAAAAAGCAAAGTTAGATAGAGCTCTCTTATGGAACTGCATGGGTGATAGCACATTAGCCCTAGCTTTCAATTGGACATCCCAAGATCCCCCATCTCTTGCATATTGTCATCAGTCTATTGGCAATGGAAAGAAAAATCCCATAAGCCCATCACAATAACTTTTGGTGGACCTTCTGTTTGTACATTGTCTTACCAATAAATCAGAAGAGATGTACATATATGAGTTAGTCAGTTCGAGCATTAGCTTATAATGACATTTAAGTTACTTTTTCTCATATTGTAAGGCTTGAATTCTCCACAGGGAGGGAACATTGGGCCATATTCTCAAGGAAGTAGCGGAGAGAGGAGTTAGCCTTCTTGGCTTAACGCCTCTCTCCGCCACTACAGAAACGCGAGGCAGCACCCTTTTCTCAAGGATATAGTGCAGCCTCGCATTTCCCCAGCGATGGCGCTAAGTTTCACAACTTAGTGCCAGCATAGACACACTTGCACCAGAGTGCAAGGGTGTCAGCAAGCAAGGAGGTTTGTTTATGTACATGAAGGTGTCCCTTCCTGCACATAAACAAATCTTAAATGTCAATTTGTAACGTATATGTGTGCTGCTTCATGCAGCACACTTGTAAGTTACAAAAAGGCATTTTACAAAAAAGGTTTGATTTTGTACAGGAAGGGACACGTTCCTGTACATGAACAAACCATGGCATTTTGCTTTTTCAATGTGTGCTGCATAAGGCTAAGGTGTGTGAATAGGGCTAAGCCCCTATCGCCACCACAACGTCACTTTTGGTGGCGATGGGGGCTTGAGAATATGTCCCATTGATTGGAGAGAGGGATTAACCTTTCACTCAGTCTTGGTTTAATGATGGTTACATCGGATTTAGGCAGAATCTTTAATATCTTGAGAGCACAGATCATCAATGTATGGCATTATTGTGCAAAACACAATAAAAACAACTTTTTCCAAGCAAAAAAAAGGCAAGGGCAGAGTAGACTTTTCACCAGTTTTTCCTTCGCTAGCAATTTCGTTTTACTGTGACATAACTACTTCAAACACATATTACCTAACTGTACAATATAGAAACCAATTTTCTAATGTTTTATGTATTTCTTATGAAGCTTTGAAACGATGCTTATAATTAATAATTGATGTTGGTGTTTCATGTCAGAGTGATGGGAGCTTCAATAGATTTCAAATAGAGCTGGTTATGTTCATCTGGTGTTGCTTTTTGTGCTATAATTTAAGTCAGAAGCTGAAATAGTGATTTGTAGAATAACCTTGATAAGCCTGCCTTGTACTTATCTTCCAAACGTGTTTTACATGATTAATCTAAAAAATAATCTGTATCTGTGGAAGAAGAAGAGGGACAGATTGCCCAGAGCTGAGGGACAATCCCCTCTTCTGTGGTCGTCTTTCAGTTTGGATTAGTGGAAATCCATAAAAAGGCTCACATCTCATTCTGTGAAAAGTTCATTTTATACACATAAACAGAATTGGCATGTTAGGATATGTTGCAGAGTGCTTTGTAAATCACACTGGTGTATGTCTCTGGGTGATATGTCACTGATTGCTGCTATTGGTTGAAATGTATTCATTTATATATTTATTTGCTCACCTCCATCAGAAACCAACGGAGTTCTTTCAGGATATGTTTAATGTAGTCTGTCCTTGTAGTTTCAAGAATGCTATGCCATTCCTTTTTGGAACCATGGCAGCCTGTTAATGAGCTTCTCCAATGTATGTGAGATTGCAATAATCCACCAGGGCTTTGAACAGCTCGACTCAGTGATTCGTCTTGAGAAGTGATGCTTAAAGTACAGCCCAGGGACCGCATGCGGCCCTCTGGTCAACAGCAACACTGGGCTGAAGTTTATTCCACTCAACTCTACCATTAAAAAGATGATAAAGTTACAATAAACATTTATTTAAAGATTTAAAGATTAATTGAAGTTAAAGAAAGGAAGCAAATAGGATGTCCCGCAAGACTTACCTTTAGGAGCGCCTTCATTTTCAAAGATATCTTTCATCAAATGTGTAAAAATATGGTAAAGTCTCTTCAAAATTCACAAAGTGTGTTTCATGAACATGCAGAACTGTTTCTCCTTTGTACATCAGAGTTTTCAAGCATGAATTTAGAAATACTCATGCTTTTTCCCACCCTGACAACAATGCCAATATCGAACTAAGATGAAAGTCAATTGTTAGATATACCCTTTGGGTGCCATGGGTTGCTATTTTACATGAGGAACATTATAGTTTATTAAACCAAACACAGGAGGTGGTTTCATACAGCACAAATCCTGAAGTCATGCAATTCGAGGTCCTCAAATATGCAATAATGAAGAAAAAGGAGGAAAAGTGAAATAAAACAATATCCTATGATCACACAATTTGGTCCAGTGGGGAAGCTGGGATTGATCCCAGATGTCTGGTTTCACATTGTGCAACTGAGCTACTAGACGTACATGCTTCGCTTCCCCTACACCCACCTTTCTCCACACTGTCAGGCCCCCAGTCCGTCCGCCACCCTGCTGGAATCAATGCTGCCCTCGGTCACACTACAGACCAAACCTTTTGGTCCGTGCGCAAATGTGTATGTGTATACATGGCACAGAGAACAGTGAGAGGTTCTGATGTATGAGAAGCTTCAAATTAACGCTCTTGGGTACAGCTTTACCTGGAGGGTCAAATGTTGACTGAGGGTCAAAGAGATTTCCCAGATTCTTCACTTTCATATTGCTGAGCTCTTGCTCACCTTTCGAAAATAAATATTTTTTAGCTTCATCATAAAAAGGAAAAGGCCCGCAACTCATACATATTCGAGTGGAATGTCATTTCAGCTCTTTGCTACTTGCACCAAAAAACTAATTTTTTTGTTCTCTCCTGAACGTGTGTATTGATACTTGTTGAGGCATGGAACAGTTCTGACTCGTTATACTGATATCTAACAAGAAGAATCACACAGATGCTTCACTTCCATAACTTTTGACCAGGTAGTCTTACTACATACATCTCTTATAGTCTTCAGTTGTTGTCCGAAACAAAGTATTTGAAGGAGTTAGCATGGTTTATTCTAATAAAAAGTAAACATAGCGCATATTGGGCTTGCCTGAAAGTACCGCGGATCTGTTTATCATGTGGTCAAGTCAAGTCAAACAAGCTTTCTTCGGATTGTACGATACAACCATAAAAGCATTCTAAAAAGATATATACATTATGCCAATAAAAATACAATGTACACAAGGAATCTAGGGCTAGATGTAGGTAATTTGTATTTACCGATTCTTAAATACCGAATTTTACCGATTCGGTATTTATGAATCGGTAAATATGAAGGGGGGAGATGTAGGTATTTCTCGAAATTGAAATACCGAATCATTAATATTCGGTATTTACCGATTCGGTAAATACCGAATCAGTATTTCCTATTGATTCCTATGGGCTGTGAAGGCCATAGGACTCAATGGGAAATACCTATTTGGTAATTACCGAATCGGTAAATACCGATTTCTGCCAGGGTGCAGGGGGTGTCACTTAGACACCCTCTAGCACCCCAAATACAGGCAAGTGTGCTTTGTGGCACACAGACATGCCCTAAGGGCATGTCTGTCTGTCTGTCACATGGCATAGGTGTGCATGCACACCTGGATTCTGTATTTTACCACCCAATTGAATTGGGTGGTAAAATACCGATTCTGAAAGGCCTTTGGGACTCAGAAGAGTCCCACCTACATTTGGATTTACCGAATCGGTAAAATTACCGATTCGGTATTTTACAGAATCGGTAAATTTACCGAATCGGTAAATTTACAGATTCTGTAAAATAAAGGCCCCTACATGCCAATTGCTAAATACCGGTCGGTAACGGCCGAAATCGGCCGTTACCAACCGGTATTTTGGCTCCTACATCTGGCCCTAAGTGCATTCTAGTACATAAAGTGCATTGCAATATAACAGGAAAAAAACTGGTCAGTTACAATTTTTTATTCCATTGTATAAAATAAATATATGCTTAAACAAGATTTAAAAAAAAAACTGTTTGTATTGTGCCACCAGAGATACCATGTGCTCAGTCAATCCAGTATATTCTATTGCATAAAGTGCATAATCAGTAGAGAATTAAAAGCGAGCAAAGATTTAATAAAAATTCAGCTAAGTAGGTTAAGTATTTACACGGGATCTAGAAGGGGCAATAGCTGCACATTGAAAACTTCAATTATTTAGTTTCTCATGATCCAGTTTCCTCATATATTAGGGCCTCCAAATAGGAAATATCTCTTCTTCGTTTAATCGCTATTTGTATAAAAACAATGACAGCATTACAGATCGTTTCATTTTCTAAGCTGCAAATAAAGTTAAAGGCCTGTTTATAAAAAAACAGTTTGTTATCAACAAACAATAAACAAAACACTTATTTCCTAATATCTCTATAACAAGAATAAAAAAGCATAAACAGTAATGTAGACTGAGGCGATTTTCCATCCCAAGGGCAATGTGGATGAGAGCGATGCCACTTGCCCTTCTCTGGAAATGCAAACAAGTGATGGAGGGTACCCAAACGCAATCTTGTTAGATAACATCTATGTTGTATAGTTCTTGTACTCAGTAAATATGGTTGGGTACTCAATGATACTGGCCCTTTACAATATGGTCTTATCTTCTGTTCAGTGCAGGAACCACTTTCTCTCAATGTTGTCAAACTTCCTCAGTGAAGAAAAACTCTGCACTGTATAGGAGCATCCTTAAGAAGATGGAGGAACCATTCTGACACATTGCACTCTTGAAAATGTAAACACTTGCTCAGTAAGATATTTATTCCAAATTTAAGGTTTTGGTAAAGTGGAGGATTTAGGAAACTCTAAAAACTCTGGATTTGTAAAACTCCATAGACCCAGTGTCACATTTCAGTGTTTTAACTGGGAGAGTCAGACATACATTCACAACTCCTTCACTGTAGGAGTCATTTAGACCCAGGAGGCAATACTAGGCCCAAAATTACCCATATACATGTAAGATGCGTGTAGGGTATAAGGCGTGTGTATGCACTTGATTGTGATCCCAGTTAAAATAATTGAGAATAGCATAAGCAGTATACGGAATCAGTTTTTAACTGATTTTGCAATGTTATTACCCTCAACTCATTATTGACACCAACTACATGCTAGTTGTAAATTCCACACAAATGGCAGAGTAAAGCTACCGACAGAGAAGGAGATGCTGCAGTAAGAGAAAGGGTGGCAAAGCTGGACTGTATGCAGTGAAAAGATAATATCCAAAAAATGCTTCTTTCTTTTTACTTCAAGAACAAACATTGCACCAAAATCACTAATAAGGCTAATAAGGCAGGGTCGTGATCTAGCGGTTCAACATAGCGGATGAGACTAAGGCAACCACTGGCAGCCACTTTTATTATCCTGCCATTTTCTGCTGGATTTGCGGCCCTCTATCCCCTAACACCACTCCCTGAGTCAGAGAGGACAGGGACCTCGTGGCCGGCAGCCCAAGACTGAGCAGATATGGTGGATGGGCCTTAAATATCAGCCTCGCAACACCGAGCAGGGTGGCTGGACTGCCTTAACGAAGGCAGCGGCTGTGGCAGGTCCAGTGGAGATGTCGGGCCTGCCGCCATCTGACTAGCCCCTCGGGCTCTAGGAGGTGGCCCAATTGGCCCCTTGGGTCAGATGGTTGTCTGCCGCAGGGTTTGAGCAGCAGAGGCCAAGCAGGATCTGCCGCAGCCTGGTAGGCTTCCCAGTCTGTGCCGGCTAGTGCTGTGGCTGCGCGTGGTTCCAGTACATCCGCCAGATGGGTGGTCGGGGTGAGGTTGCGGCATCATTGCTGAGGGAGGTGAGAGAAGTGGGGGACCTGACCTTTCTTGCTGCTGGTGCCCAGATCGTCCTGCGCGGCTTTACCTTGCCTGGCGGGCCTGGTGATCTCTGGCTGGAGTGGCCTAACAAAGCCTGAGTAGGATGCTTGAAGACTGCGCCTGGCCTACCAAAAGAACAACTATGGTGTTTGGGTACATGTGCACTACCAGGTGAAAACCCCATTAGGGGAAGGGAGTGGCTTACTCCTGACTGCAAAGGCGGCCGAGCCAGGTCTTGGTGCGGCTTGAGGTCGGGAGCACCTCCCCAGTCCTTGCCCTCCACTGCTGGTGGACATCGCTTGCCTCTGCCATTCACAGGCCTGCCCAAGCCATTTTGGCCAGGGGACCCCTGCACTTATTGGTGGCTCGCATCATCCCTGGGGGTACTCATTACAGATATCTTAGGCAGCAGGTAAGCCCTATTGCTCTTGAACTTTGCTGTTGAGACCCTCTAATCTACTGATTCCCAACAATGACCAAAGACAAACCCTCTGGCTCACATCTAAACAGAGCACGATGGACTGCTTCACTGGGGCTGGAGTGGTAGGGGCTGATACTGGTGGGGCTTAAAGCACTACACCGGATATATATATATATTTTTTTTGTAAGACGTTTATTAGTGATATAGAGCAATACACAATGCGAGCCTACAACCCTGTGGGCCGGCGGCAACACTTCAATGCATAGTAGAGAGAGCAGATAAGAAAAAGAACTGAGATAGGGGAAAGAGAGAAAACAAAGAATATACATAGCCCTTCCGACCACATCATCCGAGCGATCGGCATAGATCGTTGTTATAGGTATCATGCTTGCTCTCACTTTGATTGTACATTTTAATGACGTCTTGTTTTATCATTTTTTTTTAACTAAATAAACGAACTCTGTAAACTCAACTGTCCTTATCCGCGTGTCTCTGAATGGTCGCTGTACCATCGGGGTAGCTTTCGGAATCTGCTATGTGGATACTCGTGGCAGCACTTCACCAGATAATGCTGTGTTCTTGGCTGCTATAACCCAATCTAGGGATATGTTGGATGTGGCAATCGGGGCAGTTGTTTCTAATGTAACATTGCTGCACCAGGATGTCCGGTAGGTGGTGGAGCACACCATTGAGGCTGGGACTTGCGTTTCTAATGTAGAAGATGTAGTTACCACGTTGCAACAAAAAGTTAGTACCCTCATGACTATGACAAAAGGGCTTGCTGTACGAGTAGAAGTTGCTGAATGCCGGGACTGCCGTAACAACCTTCACTTCATAGGCTTTCCAGAGGGTTGTGAGGGAGAGGATATGATCAAGGATATGGGCAAGTTCCTCGCCCATTAGATCACCCAGTGGATACTAGCAGATTCCCTTTCCTCCTGCTTCATCATTGAGCGTGCTCACAGAGCTCTGGTAAAGAAACCACCTCCGGCGGCTCGACCACGGCAAGTCATTGCCAAAATTCTTATTTTTCATGATAGATACTCCATCCTTAAATTGGCAAGAAGGCAGGAAACACTACTATTTGAATTGCACCGCATCGTGATCTTTCCAGATTATACTAAAAGGGTGAAAAAACGCCTCCCTGACCTCAAAATTCAATACATGCTCCTATTCCCCAGCCGGTTCCCCGTGGTCTATAACTTCCACACTCTTTGATACCCCTGAGGAGGTGTTGGCATTGGTGGACAAAGTAGTTACTATTAAACCTCATACTTTGCCGCACCTTGACTATGATTCATCCTCCAGTGATCAATGCCTACAGCAATCTAAACCCAAGTAGGCCCCACACAAAGGCACTTGAAGACACTCATAAGATATAGGGGCAGGTTGCCTGACCTAATGGGCCTCCGCCGCCGAGCAAGGTGGTTGAATCGACAACTTACTTTTCCAAGTGTACTGGTGGCATACTACCATTGGCTACATCTCTGGTTCGTGTAACTCTAGGGCCTTCCAGAGAAACTATTTGTTGATGGGGTAGATGGGTATCTATTGGATAGGCATGGCGGCCAGCACCTGGTGGGGCCGGCTCTGACCTCCTTCTGTGACAGATACTTCAATGCTGCTGAGGTATTGGGATGGGGAGGGTAGGTTGGAATGGTTACATTGTTGTGGTTTACCTTTTTATGCACAATTCTTGTGCTCTCCTAACAAGGGTTCTGCTCCTAGACAGTCTGGTTCACATTAGCTTGCACCCAGATGGCTGACACAAATACCGTTGCTTTTCTAGGGAGGATCCATATTGTCACATGGAATGTTCACGGCTGTCTAGGTAAGGTAAAACGAGGTGCTATGCTTCGTCAGGTCGAACAGCTACAGACCGATATGCTTTTGTTGCAGGAGATTCACCTCCTTGGGTCTAAGGTTCCCTGTTTAGCTTGCTTTGGGTTTGTGCAGACCTATCATTCAAGCCTTGCAAGAAGCTTACGGGGAGTGGCCATTCTCATGCACCACAGGGTTCCCGTTCAGGCCCTAAATATCTGGGTCGACACACAAGGTAGATTTGTCGTTGTGACACTGTACGGGGAATCCATCATTATAGGCTGTGTCTATGCCCCCCCCCCCCCCATCATTTGGTCAAACTGTTTATCGTATTGTGGGAGTATTGAGATCCTTGCTGGGAGGTCTGGCGGTCATTGGGGGTGACTGGAATGATGTTATGTTTCCAGAACGGGACAGATGGCGGGAGACGGGCAAGTGGCCGACATGCGGGTGTCCAGCTTCAGATCCATGGTGGAGGCGATGGGGTAGGCGGATGCATGGCGGGCCTATCATCCCACTAACCCAGGCTTTACCTCCTATTCTACAGTGCACAGGTCGTTCTCAGCTTGACTACTTATTCATGCTGATGGGCCACACACATAGAGTCCCAGACGTAGAGATTCTATCTAGAGGGTCGCAGTATGGCTTTTCATTGGCCCTCGGAGTCCTCCATTTCGAATGCGATTGTCTCCATGGCACTTGAAGAACCTGACATATAAAACGGGTATACAATCACGCGTGACCAAAAAGTTTTCCCTCAATATAGCAACCCCCTCCTCTAAAATCATTCTGTGGGAAGCAATGAAGCCCACCAAACATTACATAGACATTAGTATTTGAGTGGCAGAGTGCAAACAAGGTGACAGAATTATCATAGATTGATGCTCAGATGGTAGTCCTAGCCTAGAAACACATGGTAAAGAAGACGGGGCGGGATAGCATGTCAGCAGCGGGGCCTACCCCAATAGCAGTATTAGCGGGTGCTCTTGTAGGAGGCTAAGTGTGCTTGGATGGCCTTCCAAAGCAGGATATATCAATGGGAGGGCAAGTCCGGGAAACTGCTATATAGACTATGGCAGAATGCCTTGACAACAGCCCATGTTCCCACTATCCGGGACGATCAGGGGACACTACTTACTAATCCGAGCACAGTAGTCAACTGTTTTGCTGGCTATTATCAGACTCTACATGTTGATAGAGAGGTTCTGACAGCCGCACAAATAGTAAACTAGATGCCCTGACCCAGAAATCTCTTTTGGCAGCAGCTAGGACACTGCTGGATGCACCATTAACAGTTGAAGAATTGGTTGCTGGCCTGGCAGAGTTGCGCCCTGGAAAGGCCCCGGCCAAAATGGGTCCCCCAGCGAATTCTTCAGTACCTATATGCCTTTACTGAGTGTTCATTATCTGGACACGATGCAAACAGCACTTAAAGAGACATGCATGCCTCCGAATTGGTGACATGCCGAGATTGTGGTGTTCCCTAAGCCGGGCAATCCCCCAGAGGTCCATTTCTCATACAGCCCAATCTCCCTCTTAAACATAGAAGATAAGCTGCTGGCCTAAGCTTTAGCCAACAGACTGATGCCACATATGGTAGACCTGGTCCATCCAGACCATGCTGTCTTTATGCCTCATCGTACTACTCGTCATAACATTTGTCGTGCCCATAACACTTTAGCCCTAGTAGACAGAATAGAGCATCTTGCAGCTTTACTTTTAGCAGATATTGATAAGGCTTTTGATTCCGTTAGTTGCACTTAACTGTTTGCACTCCTCCAGTGGCTCAATATGGGACCTAGATTTCTCTCCTACATTCAACTACTATATACTGACCTCACAGCGTCGGTTCTAGTGGCGGGCTCAGTTTCAGCCCCGTTCCCGATCCAACATGGAACCAGGCAAGGTTGTCCCCTGTCCCCTCGTTTCATTTGCCCTAGCCATGGAGCAGCTCGCTGCTTGGGTGAGAATAGATGCCCAGGTGTGGGGCTTTGAATGATCCATGGAGTTATTAGATCATATAGTATTATACGCTGATGATGTCTTGGTCTTCATTACAGACCTGGGTACCACCGGTCCCCGCATCCTAAGGATAATGTAGGTGCTTGGGGCAGTGTCTGGGTTGTATATGAATGTTAGAAAGTTGGTGCTGTTACATTGAGGGGGTCACCAAGCAATATTACAAGGGGCTGGTGATGGTAGCATACAGCTTTCAAAACCTTGGTGTGTTCCCGTCATGCAGCCCTGCAGTGTCATCGGATTGTAATTTGCCCCATTGACGGAGCGTATCAAGAACGAGGGTTGAGCTTGGTCCCAATTACCTCTATCCCTCTAATACTGCTCTGCCATCTTTAAGATGGTATCCCTTACCCGCCTTTTATACCAATTACACAACTACCCCTATTCGGTTCCCATCACATGGTTCTGGCAGATCATGCCGTCTTCGGGCAGTTTTTATGGGGCACCCCAGTTTCCACTCAACGTCCTGTGGAGGCATTTCTGCCGTAGATATTCAATCTTATCATGCAGCCTCACATCTGCAAGTAATCAATGAATGATGGTATTGCCCCAGAGATGACACAGCATCATTAGAGCGATGGGTGATGGGTGAATCGTCTATGATTAAGTTCCTATATAGCAGATTGGCCGTGGACTCCCTTCCCCAGCTACAAGAGTGGTGGTACTAGTATGAAGGCAATCCCTTCGTAAGCTGGGGTGGTGGGGTCCCCTTATGCGGGAGACTCCACTGTGGCAGAACTCACTCATCCCTCAGGTATTGGGGCTACAGGGCTGTCAGGGGAGGGATCATATTGGCATATCTACCTCGGACGATGTGATGTGGGGCTTTGTTCTTAAATCTTTCCAGGAACTCCAATCTGAATTTTCAATGCCCCACAGCCAATTCTATAAATACTTACAGTTGCCACATGCCCTGACCCCATACACCTGTACTCTCTCTGCCCTTCCGATCTTTTACCTGTTAGATGGGCAACTCCTTTTGGGTGATTTTGGCTGCCATAGAAAATATAAGATTTACCATTCCCTAGTTACAAATAGCCCTAATACATTAGATACCCTCCGAACAGCAAGGCAATGAGGCCTGGGAGATATAAACGACGATGGCTGGGCAGAGGCTCTGGGTCCCCGTGTGTGGCTGCGATCTTCTCTCGCCTGTGACTAATCCAATTTAAATATCTTTCTTGAGCAAACTTTACTAGACTCTGGCTGTGGCATATGGGACTTATTAGATCCCCTAGATGCTTGCAATGCGAGTCCGAATATAGCACTTTCTTACATACAGTTTAGGACTGCAGGACAGTGGCCTAGTTTTAGAGGGGGGTTGTGTCTTGCTTGGCCGAGGTTCTCACGTGGGATATTCCACTGACCCTGGAATTACTTCTGCTACATAGCACTGAGGGGATAGGCGATAATGGGGAACATCCTTTTCAACGAAACTCTAACAGCGCGGTACCATTACAACGCAGGTTTTAGAACGAAAGTCGTTACAACGACTTTCGCTGGAGGGCGATCTAGGATAGGGAATAGTTTAATTTACTATCCAACACCTTCCCTACGAATCACGGGGACTGGAGTTGGGATAGTAAATTAAACTAATAACTATCCAGCGCCCCCCCCAACGCAAGTTGTTGTAACGACTTGCGTTGAAAAACCTGTGTTGTAACGATACGCGTGGTAATTCCACGCGTTGTACCATCATACATCCGGCGATAATAGACATAACCACAATTTGTAATTCTTTGCTAAACGTGATACTGCCCGACAATGGAAAGTGGCAAACTCACCGTTGCTAGGCGTATGGAAGAAAGATATGGACTTCTGTATGTGCCACAAGGTCACTGTGTTTCAGGCGAGGGGATGCCCGCAAAAGCATCCCAAAATCTGGCAGCAATGGGCTGACTACTATGGCTTGATTCTAAAGCATGTACACTCTGCTGACATCCAACTGGAAGCTAAAATTCAACAGTTTGGCCAGCACACCTGCATGGACTCTCATGCTTCATAAAGTATACATGTGTCGGGCTTTGGGCAGTGGGCATGGTGGGCAGGGAGCGCACTGGAGGCTTATTGTGCGCATGTTTATGTTTCATTGCTGTTTTCTTTTCCTTTTCTTCTCACTAATCCTGGGTTTTCTTACTGGGAATAATGCTGTACCATCAGTCTGATGAGCTACTGTATCTACATTTGGTCACCCGGGCCTTATTTTAGCAAAAAATCCAATAGAATCTGTTGTGAAAAAAAGAATACTAATAAGAAGGATTCCCTTCAACGGTGGTGGAAAGGAATTGCAAGTTAATGTTACTCTACTTTTGAAATGCCTACCTTGCCCATTCCTCACTGCGGGCTGTCAGAAGGAGAAGCCCACAGGTGTGAAAGTGGAACACATTTATCACGGTAGGGACATGATGAGACCTGGGCAGAACATCTAATGCTACAGGCCCCTCTGCTTCGGCTGCTCCTCCTTTCATTCTCAGAACCATTCTGGTTTTACCTGCAAACCGAGCTGTGCGGGCCCAGTGCTGCATGTAACACACCTGCAGAGCACAAGTGTGGAGCACTCACTCACACATCTCTCAGAGCAGCTGCCTCACACTACCAACATCACACATGCATCTCAGATGCTAGCAGATTCACAATGGCAACAGCATTCACACACCCTCCACATAGTATGTCACACTACAAACAGAGCTCTCACACTCCTGGCGGAGTAGCCGTCTGAAACTCTAGACTGCACTTTCACACCCCTCACAAACTAGCAGGCACAAACTATCAGAAGTCCCCTTATACCCATCAAAGTAGTAATCTTACATTACTAACTGCACCTACCTTGCAGACAGCACACACTCCTCGCAGAGCAAAAGTAATATTACATACCACACTCTTAGATTTCTCACACAACAGCCGTTAACCACTTCATGAGCGCCCTCTAACACTAGCTGTCTCATACTACAGGCACCCCTCTCCAGCCTCTTAAACTACCAGTCTCACAATAGCAAGAGTGCTCTCACAGAGTACCATTCTTACACTACTAACAGCTCTCTCACACTCCATACACACTAACTGTCACACATACTGAAAACACTCACATCCCTCACATAAATGTAGTGTCACACTACTACTGACAGCAATCTCGCATCTATCAGAGCAGCAGTCACACACTATGTATGAATAGCATTCTTACACTCCTTCTAGACTAGCAGTCTCACACTACCAACAGTGCTTGCACACTCCTTACAGTCTAGCAGTCTCACACTGCCAACAACACTCTCACATACCCCTTCACGCACTGCAGAAAATTGGTAGCCTCTCACACTCCTCACAGACTATTTAATTTATTTATTTATTTATGCGTTTTTATATAGCGCGGACTTTACCCGAAGGCCAGGGCTGTAAGTGGGCTGGGTCTCAAGAGGTCTGAGTGATGAAGCAAAGCTTCGCATATTTTGCGGCTTGCCGAAATCAAGAACCTCGTTTATGTATAACAAGGTAATAAATGTACGTCTTACTAACATTTATATTAAGTTTGAGTAAAGGTTTAAGACGCTTGCTTATGTGTATTTCTAATGAATTTAATCTGTGTCCTCTAAAATGGCCGCCGCTTGTATTTTAGTTACTGCGCATGCGTCAGCCACACTCACGTGTCCTGACGCGTCTGCAGAAGTGGAGGGAAAGTTATGCGCATGCGTAATTCATAGCTGTGCTTATCATGTGGTACAGCTCGTGCCACTGCTCTTGTGTCCGTCTCAATGTAGCTAACATTTAATTGCATAAGTTTATTTCTTGATGATGAGTTAAAAGTACAAACCCTGTGATGTGTTTTCATAATGACATTATTATGTATTAATTTGTTTTCGCTTACTTTTCATGTACCGCGGGAAATGGGGGTCTGAGTGAGAGGAGAGCCATATTGGAGGTCCCTTCTGCGCCTGTGCGACATTCGGCAGGACGAGGGACCTTGGCTGATGGAACATAGCCAGCTGGCAGTGATGGGCGAGATGCTCCTGAGAAAGTCACCTCTGCCCTGCGAGAACAGCGAATGTGGCTCCTTATGTGATACAATGTAATGTTGCGCTACTGTTAGCTCATGGGAACCCCAAACCCGTTAGGCGGTACCCAAATATGTTAATGAAGGCTTCAATTCGCGTATTGTGATTGGTGTGTTACCCAAACCCTACCTTAGGACCAATCGAAATTGAGGGATTCTGACACTTTGCAACATTGGGGGGTGGTACACTGTCCCCAAACTGTATATCTACCCTGGGTTCACCTAGTGAACCGTCCGACTTGTCTGGTTTAGCTGACCTGTCACTGACCCAACGCACTCAATAGGTGACTGAAGATACAGAGCGCTGCGGAGCACTCTGTCCGAATTTGACCATAGGCTAAGGTTTTACTGAACCTTAAAGTGCTGGCAAGGCACTTAGCTGGGAGTTCGCTGACCCAATCGGGGTCTTGATCGATAGCTGCAGAGCGGGTGGAGCGCAGGCGTTGCTTCCGAACTGTGGGTTCCGGTCCTGTCCTGAAGAGGGTCCTGTCCTGAGGGTTTGCTGTCCTGTCCTGAGGGTCCTGTCCTGATTCCTATTCCGAGGGTATCCTGTCCTATCCTGGGTGTCCATTCTGCACCTGCTGTCCTTTGAGGGGTATCCTTCCTTGAGGGTTTCCTGTCCTTAACTGACCCGTGGCCAGGGTTTGGTTTCCACACCTTTTCTAGGTAAATATTACTCTGAACCTCTTGAAATTCTTGCACCTTCTGAATTTCTAACTTTGCTTAAATAAAGTTCAACATTGCATATGTTATATTTTCCATGCCTTTCCGCAATTATTGAAAGTCATTTATAATTTTGCAAAGTTATTCCTATGTCTTCTCATTTGTTAGAAATCATATTTTGCATAGCAGTGTGTCATTTTCTGATATGGTCTAGAACTTCGTTGCCTAGGTTGTTCAAAGGCCCCTTCACCTTAAGTGAAGCGTGTTATTCATTATAAGCTCTTCTATAGTCACACACACTTAGTCTATCCCTGTCTAGATAATACTGACTTTACATAGTATTTTCTTGTTACAATTTATTAGTACCTTGATGATTACTCTGTCATTATTTCTTTCTGCCTATGTGATTTACGTTATCTTGGTTATTGATTGCCTTATTTTACTGTACCTCATGCAAGAAAATATTGAATTTTAGATAAACATTTTAAAACTTCCAGTTGTCCGTGGTCATTTAAACAGTATTTGAATGTTATTGGTTGGGTTTGTATTTTGCTGCCTTTCCTTTACAGCTAGCTCCCTGATTCATTGTGGTCATTAGGCACCCGCATCGGTGGATGGTAAGTCGGGTGCACCGAAATTTGGTAGCAGGGAACACACACACTCCAACTTGATAGAGCTCGTGAAGTCACCTGATCGATGTATATGGTGGTTTGAAAAGTATATGGGCCCTGAAGCCGGAAACGGCGAAAACTGTTGGTCGGGTGGCCTCGCGCGCTCTATCAGTTTTCTGGTAGCAGAGGATGGTTAGGGACTAGCTAAAGGTTAGGCAGGATTAGTTGGACTAGTTAAGTCGGAAGCTGCTATTATATTAATGCTGCTAAAAGAGCGGCTGTTTTAAGAGACCTGATCAATCTCTTGTGAATACGCTGCTGAAATTCATGAATTACTGTATTGCCATTATTCTTGTTCTTATATTGTTATATGTACTAATCCATGCAATTGTCAACCGTTTAGTTAAGTGTTGTCCGAACTCCCCGGGGAATTGAAAGGGCAAGTGGTGAATAGAATCCATTGTCCTGAGGTCACAGGTTCGAGGAAAGTTAGGTGCAGGTTAGGATAACCGGGAAGCACTAACTAGGGTTTTCTGAATACATGTGTGAATAAATGACAGTAACGGGGTTCATTGGCAAAATTCCCATAGTGGCGTAACCTAGTAAGGGTCACATCGGAAGAGTAGCAGGTTCCTCGGAGCTAGCGTGAAAGCAGAGGGGTCCGCTGAGAAACCTTAAACTCGGAATATATCCCGGAAAGAAGTGGATGAGTTTAGGGGAATAACAGGTTCACCGATGCTAGAGTGAAGGGTAGGCGGAAGAGATCTGCCCGCAGCGAGTGAAAAGTAAATGGAAGTAGTTTACTTGCTGTAAAAGAATTCTTTCTCTGTCTAGACACTTGAGCACTGTGGCGAATGTGTATTTGTTGTAAAATAACCAAGCACTGAGCACTTTAAAAGAAAGAAAGTTTCCGTTATCTTGTGAAGGGAGGGAGTCAGTCGCGAAGCGCCTCTGACGTCACTCTGTGCCGCGCTGGGATTGGTAGACGCAGCGGGCGGGTAGCGGAGCTGAAATTGTAAAGGAGGGGTGAGCGCCGGAGCGTGGGAATTGTCTCACGAAGGGGCCGCGCACCCATTGGCGCACCCATTGGTTGCACGAATTTTCTGAAACGCGTTCTGATTGGAGGTAGTTTGTAAACAAAGTTAGCGCAGAAGTCGTATGTGGCACTCGCGGACTACAGAGACGCGACCTGATCCAAGGCATCTAGGGTTTGAAAGGGATCAGTGGAAGGCTAACAGATACGATATTATGTACGAAACCAAGAGAAAAATGTCCCTTGTAAATAAGGTGAAAAATTATTTTAAAACGGACAAACCGATTAAATCTAGGGAAGGTGTTCTTGTCCCAGCACCCAATACTCCTGCCTCATTCATGATGTTTGACCGAGGGTACAATACCTGTGTGTGGCTGGAGAATTGGGTGAAGTACACAAAGGATGACAGAGTATTGGCTTTTCCGTTAGATGGTACTTTCAATGGTAGGATCTTATTTAATTTAAGAACCCGAATGAATGAACTGCATCCCAGACCGAGACTAACGCAGTATGAGGCATTGGAGGAATGGGAGATTGAGGCTTTTGAAAGAGAAAGACCCCGAATGGACAAGGGTTTGACCAAGTGGTACCCCAGGCAGAAACAGGAATCCAGGGATAAAAGGATGAAACAGTGGAGGCAGAGCATGATTGTTGAGGGTCTGTTTCCCATGATGCCGGCATGTCATAACATTGGAGCGGGTGAGAAAAGTACTGAAAAATGTAAGCATTGGGGGGCCCTGGGGGATTCAGATGATGAACTAATAGATGACATCTGTACCAGAAGTCCGCCACCTTACAATGAGGGAACCCGACCTTCCAGTGTAGGAGATGTTCCCCGACGCCACTTCCTAAAGGAAGAAGACAGGTCCCTGGGACTGGGAGGGGGTGGTCAAGTATTACCCTATCCTGAGAAACCCGAACTGGCGGAAACAAGGGATATATATCCCAAAGTGCCCGCAAGTCAGGAAGAAAAATATCCACGTACGAAAACTTTTTTCCCCAGACCCTTGTATGAAAGCAAAGAGAAACCTTCAAATTCGGGACTGCCTTTTGTTCAACCTCCATATGGGGAAGAGCGCAGGTCCTTTAATACTGGAACTTTATTCCCGAAACCAAATTATGGGGGAGGACCAAGTGAAACGCATCCTACTGCCCCGAGTTTTACTCCTCCATTGACTCCCCAGATATTACATGACACAACTCTAAGAAGGGTACTAGTGGAAAAGGAGCAAGAGGCTCTAGCTAGACAAAGAACAGAAATAATTCAGAAAATTTCTCAGATAAATACTAGTCCTGAGGCATTGACTATTCCAGTAACTATTGGACCGGTGGTCCCGTTATACGGAAATGGTCAGGGAAATCCGATTACTCCAGTCATGACCCCAGTCATAGCAACCCCGAGACAGGAACCAATCATCATAGATGATCAGTCCAGTGAGTGCGAGTCTGAAGTTGCGTTCTTGGAATTGCCAAACAAACAGACTGGAAAGGGAATACAGCAGAGGTATAATCCTTTTAATACAAAAGAAATTAAATTAGAGACAGCAACAGGTACTAGGAATGTCTCTCTGGTAACTCCGGATGAAATTGAGAGTTGGAGTCGTGAATTAGAGAAACAGACTCCGCAAACAAAACCTTTAGACCTCTACAAGCTGAGGGTCGAAATAGAAGAATTAATGGCAGGAAATGTGGGGTTGGATCGATTAAATACCTACTCTGAGGAAGAATTGTCGTTCATATGTAAAAGCTTTACAAGGAATACCAGAGTGCTCCATGAAAAACTAACTGAAACAGCAGTTAGTATGGGGGTAGACATCTCAAAATCCAAGCCCTTACAGAAACCGTACAGAGCAGACTTCTCAGACAAAGATATAGAACACCTGAATGTGGCAGGGAAGAAGTTGCAGATTAAAGAACTAATGGGGGTACTGCAGAAATGGGGAGATGTGGAAAAATGGAGAAGCAGGTGGGCGAAGAAGAGGGAAGAGGTTCGCTCCCGACAAGTGACTCCCGAGTTTGCTTTAAGAGAGGTAGAAAAACCTGAGCAGTTATGCCCCATGCGCGAAGTTCCAGGAGGGAAATATGTGCATGTCCCCTGGTCTAGGCAGGATATTGTGTCCTTCACGAACGATTTTCCAAAATTACGAGAGAAACCAGTTGACTGGTACCGGCAAGTGGAGAGGTTCGTGAAGGTACAGAAATGTCTGTGGAAAGACCTGGATGGGTTTTTCGACATTGTGGTTCCAGTAGATTTATGGACCCAGTGTAAAATAGCCATAGATTGGCCCAGTGAAGAGTATCCCAGAAACAAGGAAACAGGGGAGCCATCAAAGGATGTCATGCGAAAATATGAGCAGGTAATTCAGCACTTGAAAGAAAAGGTGCCCGCAAAGGAAACTGATTGGACAAAAATAGATAGAACAACACAGGAAAGGGACGAGACAGTGCACTCCTTCTATGAGAGGTTATTGCAGGTATTTAAAACATACAGTGGTATTGACAACATCGACCTGAAGGATATGACGCACTTTATTTACAGGTTTGTAAATGGTTTAAGACCTGAAATTTGTCAGTGGATAAAAGACAATAAAATCTGTTGGCATACTAAGAAAATGGATGAGGTCCTGCGGTACGCTAAGTACTGCGAGGACGAGATGGCAGAAAAGAAAAAGGCCCTTAAGGAGAAGGTTATGTGGGCTCAGGCGAAGCTCGCAGAACAACAGGAAAAACAATTGAGTAACATGGTTAAAAATGCTGAGAACAAAAGTCCTGGGGAAGGGGGTGGAGGAAAGCCCCGGCCCAAATTTAGCAGGGAAGAGGCTATGAAAAAATTTCCCTGCCATCAGTGCGGCGAAATTGGACACTGGCGAAACGAGTGTCCCCAATTAGTCGATGTTAATGAGAAAACTCCTGATTTAATTCCACAGACGCAGAAAGAAAGACCAAGAAAGACTCAACCCCAGGTAAAAACAGTTCAGGTGCCTCGAGCACCCAAACAGGTATACAGGGGAAGACAGGCAGAAAATGAAGAGATAGAGGTTTGGGAAAGCGGGGAGAACAGAAATACAGCAACTTCGCAGTATCTGCTGAATGATACCTTCCTTTGTAATGATCAGGACTGACGGGGCCTGAGAGGGGAGGACGAGGAGTGCGTACTTGGCGCTTCCTTGCCGGTAGACCAGTCTGGACCATATATTGAAGGAAAGGTTGACGGAAATGATGTCACCTTTCTGTTGGACACTGGCGCTACCCGTTCTACTGTAAGAACAGTGGACGTTCCAAACCTACCCCTCTCGGGAGAAAATATCCAAGTAGTGGGTGTATCTAATCAATTGATTAGTACTCCTGTTACCGAACCAATGGAGATTTCAATTGGAAATTTTAAACAGATGCATAGATTTGTCGTCTGTGACACCAGTCCAGTGAATCTACTGGGTCGTGATTTGCTGTGCAAAATGAACTGTACCATCTTTTGCACACCAAAGGGTGTTGAAATACAGACCCCAGATGAAGATGGCATTTATAAATTATTGTTGCTTAGACCTGACTCAGAAATTAAAAGATTGACCCTGCAGGACTTGCCCCAAGAACTACAGGAAGCCGTAAAACCAGAGGTGTGGGATTTCACTGGAAAGGATGTGGGGTTGATGAAAGATGTGGACCCCATACAAATAGCCATCAAGGACAATGCAGTATATCCTAACACTAGACCCTACCGAATGAATGCTGAAGTGAAAGCAGGTGTCACTCTGGAAATACAAAAATTATTGGAAGGAAACATCATACAGGAAGTGATGAGCAGCCCATGCAACTCACCGATTATGGGCATCAAAAAGCCTAGTGGCAAGTATAGGGTAGTGCAGGACCTGAGAAAGGTTAACAAAATTGTAGTCCCTTGCTGCCCTATTGTCCCGAACCCTGCAGTAATTCTGTACCAGATTCCTTGGGATGCTGAGTGGTTCACTGTGATTGATTTGTGTCATGCATTCTTTTCGATACCCCTGCACCCCGACAGCAAATTTCTTTTCTCATTTGCTTTCGAGGGTCACGTGTATTGTTGGAACCGGGTCCCTCAGGGGTATACAGAGAGCCCCTCTATCTTTAATCAGATCTTGAAGAAATGTCTAGAGACTTTGATCTTACCTGGGGACTCTGTGTTAGTGCAGTACATAGACGACCTTCTACTGGCGTCTAAAAGTCACAGGGACTGTGTAGTTGACACCATTGCCCTCCTAAATCATCTGTGTGAGAAAGGGCATAAAGTGGCCCCTGACAAACTACAGTTCTGTGCAAAATCAGTGAAATATCTAGGACACCAGATAGAAAAGGGTGTCAGAAAAGTCACATCAGAAAGAGTGAGAATAATTCAAAAAATGCAGTTGCCCCGTACTCAAAAAGAAGTCAGAATGTTCCTGGGTGTATTAGGGTACTGCAGGCAGTGGATTCTGGGATTTGCAGCCTTAGCCAGGCCCTTGATAAAAATGACCACGAGAGGAATGCCAGATGTTGTACAGTGGGACGATGAAAGTCTAATGGCTTTCACAAGATTGAAAAACTGTCTGTGTACAGCCCCTGCGTTGGGAATGCCAGATTATTCCAAAGAGTTTGCCCTATTCTGTGACACTCGCGATAATTGCGCATTGTCAGTCCTGACTCAAGAACATGGCACGACCAGGAGGCCTGTGGCCTATTTCTCTGCCACACTGGACCCAGTAGCCGCTGGGTTACCAGGCTGTCTGAAAGCAGTAGCTGCTACCTGTGCAAGTTTGGAGCAGAGTGAGTCCATTGTCATGGGACATCCTGTGACCGTGTATGTTTCACATGGAGTGGTAATTCTATTGACCAGAACTAAAACACAGTATCTCACCCCTAGTCGGCTGACTAAATACGAGAGGATTCTTGTGGGTGCAGCAAATGTGAGCATTGTTAGGTGCGGTATTCTGAACCCTGCCACCTTACTCCCCGACCCCTTGGAAATGGAAGGTGGGGATGATGATGAACATGATTGTATTGATCTGACAGAGTTCAGTACCAAGCCACGCCCAGACATAAAAGAAGTACCATTGCCTGAGCATGATAAAGAACTATTTGTGGATGGTTCCTGCCTAAGACATGAATTAGGAGGCTTGAGTGCTGCTTATGCAGTAGTGTCTTTCACAAAAATTGAACAAGCAGGTTACCTATATAACATCAAGTCTGCACAAGTAGCCGAATTGATAGCCATGATAATGGCTTGCAAAATTGGGAAGGACTTACGCATAACAGTGTATACTGACAGTCAGTACTGTTATGGCGTTGTGCATGACTTTGGCCAATTATGGCTGCAGAGGGAATTCATGACTTCCTCAGGTACTCCCATTCGGAATGCAAAAGTTGTTCATGACCTTTTAGAGGCCATCCAGTTACCCAAAGAACTGGCAGTGGTAAAATGTACTGCTCATCAAAGGAGCATGGACAGAGTATCTCTGGGAAACGATTATGCTGATCGAGTGGCTCAATGGTGTGCCAAAGATCGGTATATTGTAAATCCAAAACGAGGGGGGCCAGGAACCAGCTGCCAGCTTCAGGTGTTTGAGGAAGTGCCTACCTGGGATGAGGTGAGAGAGTGGCAGGAGTCGGCTCCTTGGCAAGAAAGAGAGAAATGGAAGGAGGATGGCTGTAGACCGAGGCGTGTGGATGGTGTGATTTTGGGCCCAACTGGTATGCCTGTGTTACCCCGACACTTGCTTGGCACAATGGCAAGATTAATACATGAAGGATCACACATTGGTAGGGATGCCATGATTCTGGTATTTCAACAGACTTGGTACAGTAAAAAGTTCAGGAAGGTAGCAGAGTCCCTCTGCCAGAGGTGCCTGTCATGTCAACAGATGAACCCAGGCAAGAGGACAATGGTTGAACTGAGCAAGATTGGGAGATCAGGGGGTCCCTTTATAAAGATACAGATTGATTTCATCACCATGCCCCGTTGTGAAGGGAAACGATATGTCCTTGTCATTGTTTGCGTATTTTCAAAATGGGTAGAAGCTTACCCTACTCCTCAAAATGACGCACTGACAGTAGCGAAGTGTTTACTAAAAGAACTGATACCTAGGTTCGGAATACCATGCATTATTGAATCAGATAAGGGTGGACATTTCCAGAATGACATACTGGCTGAACTCTGTAAGGCCTTTGGAATAAGGCAGAAACTCCATTGTGCATACCACCCAGAGGCTTCTGGAATAGTGGAACAAGTAAATGGAACTATCAAAAACAGACTAGCAAAGCTGACAGATGCTACTGGCATGACCTGGGTGAAGGCCCTGCCCCTGGTCCTGATGGGACTGAGAAGTGTTCCAGACCGCAAGACAGGCCTAAGTCCTCATGAAATCATTATGGGAAGAGTGATGAGACAAGCATGGGTGCCAGGAAGCAAACTGTTGAGTATTACTGATGATTTGGTGCTTGAATACTGCAGAAGATTGGGTGACCAAGTGCGTTCTATCTCTCGCCAGATTGGAGACGACGGCATCCTTAATCCAACGACTCCTCTCCACAACTTGGTTCCAGGAGACTGGGTCAAAATAAAGAAGCACACTCGATCAAGCTGTCTGGCACCAAGGTGGGGAAAGAAACGCCAAGTAATCCTGGTGACAACCACTGCAGTAAAAGTCGCAGGTGTTCCCCAGTGGATCCACGCCGGACACACCCAGAAGGTATTGCCAGACAAAGGATTTGAAGAACCAGGGCAACCAGCAGAGGACCCTGAAGAAGCCAGACCAGTAGCAACTGGCAACGAGCAGCCCAGCACCAGTCAGGTTGCAGGAACAGCAGACGTTGGCCCAGGAGTAGTTGACTGTGAACTGCCAAGAAACCAGCCTGCTGAAGAGGTCCAGGAAACTGAGCCAGGGGTAGCTGAAGACGAGCTGCCAAGCATATGGCCAGAAGAATGGATACCGATGATTGATCTGACCGAAGATCCTATCAGAACAAGAGAACGACTTAGTGAAGGTAGAGAGTGGACTAGTCAGGAAAAGCAAGGCACAGGCGAAGAACCTCAGCCACTTGAGATTAAAATCAAAACTGAGGAAGGAGAAGGTCAGACAGGGACAGAGCACGTGATTGATACAGAACAAGTGAATAAGACTGAACAAGTGCCCGATACTGAACACGTGCAGGATACCGAACAAGTGTTTGATACTCCTCCATTAACTCCTGATGTGGATAAGGGACAGACTAGACATAGAGTAATAGTTCGAGCAGAAGAAAATCAAGAGATCGAAGTGCTTGAACAGGATCAGATAGAATTAGAAAAACGGGTTCAGGAAACAGAAACAGAAACAGAAACAGAGACAATCGAAAGCCAAAAACAAAATATTCCTGAACAAGGCCAGATTAGCAACCAGGCAGAAGAATTTGATGCTAGCCCTGGAACTAGTCAGATAAGGGAAGTAGGAGAAGAAAGTGGAGAAGAATTACCACAAGATAAAGAGAACAAGAGAATAAGAAAAGAAAGTGAAGTCCAAGTACCAACTAAGAGACTAAAGAAAAGAAACAACCTTGAGCCTAGGTTTGTAAAAAGACTGAGACTAAGGATAAAGACAGTGGAAGAAAAACGTGCAGAAGCAAGAAGAAGTGCTCGAATAGCAGAGCAAGAAGAAGATTCTTCCAAAAGAAGGAGTGAGCGAATAAAAAGACAAAACAAAAAGTACAAATCTCCTGAATGGACACTGGTTTTGGAAGAACTTGAAGATCTTGATATAACTGACGTGAGCGACGGAGAACCTGTCCCAGAGTACTCAGCTGAAGAGGAAGACGAACCACCGTGAATTTGCACAAAGTAAGCTAGTTGTGTAAAAAGTAAAAAAGAGGGGTGAGAACACTCCTACTAAGCTAAAATGTCTGATTCAACAGTGAATGGTAGTCCTAGTTGCAGCCGTTTTAAGACGTGTTGCAAGGTGTGTATATGTAGTGTAGTAGTGCTGATAGTTATCTGGATAGGATTAACAATTTTCATTCCCTTTGCTGTAAGTAAAGATACTAACATTGTCCCTACTGAAGTTGTAAATACTGACAATGAGGAGCTGACAACACAGAGTGTAGAAAGACATGAGAGAGCATTGAGACAAACTAAACGAGACTTAGAAGCATCAGATGAGAAAGGACTACATTATCATGGAATGAAAAACAGGACACATTTGAATGTTTTCGCAAACTTGTTAATACATTATGTAGAGACTATGGAAATTGAAGATTGCTATGTCTGCATGAAGCTACCTACTTCGGTGGCTGAAGGCGTGACATACCATCATCTGCCATTAACATATGGAATTTCCTGTAGCATTTTAGCTAGTTTATTTTACAAAAGGGGACCGTTACAGTATTATTACTCTAACAATGACGTGATCTTTTCTGAACTGCCTATACGTGGGAACTTGAATCCTGTACATACCAAAACTGACACCATAAGATATATGGGAGACTACTTTCTGACTATAGGGAACATTGACATAGCAGACGCACACAGAGATAACTTGACTTGTTCTTTGCGTGAGCAGGAAAAGATGTTCCTGAACATGGCAGAGAAAAGGAGAATTAAAATTCAGAAGAAGGCTAATGACGAAAGTCAGAAAAAGCCAAAGTGGGCAGAGAACATGGAAGGCACCTCATCTGGTGGAGCGGGTCCTGCTCTGTTGCTGGATTTTGAAAAGAAAGGCAAGCTATGTCTTCACCGCGAGAAGACTAGCTATTATAATAATGTTTTCATTGGTTCCAGTGAATGCGAACATAATTACAAGGTAATTGGAGGTTGGGGTTTCAAAAATGGGTCAGAGCCTGTGTTTCCTGGAATTTATTATATTTGTGGGGACAAGGCTTATTTCAAATTGCCGGATCACTGGTATGGAAGCTGCTACTTTGGCATTGTTTTTCCGAAAATATACCATGTGAATGGAAAAGCTGGAAGCAATGAAGATACTAATGGCTTAGTGCGTAGTAAAAGAGAGAGTATAGGTGAAATTATGGGTAGTATTTTCAGTGCACTGATACCTGGAGTGGGAGTGGTTCTGAACACTCACAGAATTTGCAAATTGTCTACTATAGTAGATGTGCTGTCTACTGAAACAGCTCATGGATTTCTGCTGGTCAATACCGAAATGGTTGCGATCAGATCAATGGTTTTACAAAATCGACTTGCTCTTGACACCTTATTAGCGAAAGAGGGCGGAGTCTGCCGGATGTTGAAGGCGCAACATTGTTGCACTTATATTCCGGATAAAAGTGTACAGATCAAAAGATATGTGAAAAACATTACTAATTTGGCAAAGGAACTCAAACCACTCGAGGTTGATAGTGCCTGGAAGAGACTGGTAGATGGTCTCTCAAATGTAGGTCATTGGCTTGCTAGCATAGGTAAAAGCTTATTATTCAAAATTCTGATGCCAATTGGTATTATAGGTCTTATTATACTTTCCATTTTCTTATGCTGTAAATACCGCAAGCGCACCAAAAAGCACGAGGTAAATGCAAGAGGAGTGAAACGAAGTGTGGATGAGATTGAATTAGAGGAAGTGAATGATCAGATATACAAAAAGGTGAAAACTTCTCACCCTGCTAAAACTGAAAGAGAAAAGTTAGAGCGGTTGCTGGAAGAAATAGAACTTTATAAAGTGTGAAAGAAAGTTGGCATCTGGTTCCATTATAATTTGTGATGATAGTAAATATCATCAAAGAGGGGATTGATGAAGCAAAGCTTCGCATATTTTGCGGCTTGCCGAAATCAAGAACCTCGTTTATGTATAACAAGGTAATAAATGTACGTCTTACTAACATTTATATTAAGTTTGAGTAAAGGTTTAAGACGCTTGCTTATGTGTATTTCTAATGAATTTAATCTGTGTCCTCTAAAATGGCCGCCGCTTGTATTTTAGTTACTGCGCATGCGTCAGCCACACTCACGTGTCCTGACGCGTCTGCAGAAGTGGAGGGAAAGTTATGCGCATGCGTAATTCATAGCTGTGCTTATCATGTGGTACAGCTCGTGCCACTGCTCTTGTGTCCGTCTCAATGTAGCTAACATTTAATTGCATAAGTTTATTTCTTGATGATGAGTTAAAAGTACAAACCCTGTGATGTGTTTTCATAATGACATTATTATGTATTAATTTGTTTTCGCTTACTTTTCATGTACCGCGGGAAATGGGGGTCTGAGTGAGAGGAGAGCCATATTGGAGGTCCCTTCTGCGCCTGTGCGACATTCGGCAGGACGAGGGACCTTGGCTGATGGAACATAGCCAGCTGGCAGTGATGGGCGAGATGCTCCTGAGAAAGTCACCTCTGCCCTGCGAGAACAGCGAATGTGGCTCCTTATGTGATACAATGTAATGTTGCGCTACTGTTAGCTCATGGGAACCCCAAACCCGTTAGGCGGTACCCAAATATGTTAATGAAGGCTTCAATTCGCGTATTGTGATTGGTGTGTTACCCAAACCCTACCTTAGGACCAATCGAAATTGAGGGATTCTGACACTTTGCAACATTGGGGGGTGGTACACTGTCCCCAAACTGTATATCTACCCTGGGTTCACCTAGTGAACCGTCCGACTTGTCTGGTTTAGCTGACCTGTCACTGACCCAACGCACTCAATAGGTGACTGAAGATACAGAGCGCTGCGGAGCACTCTGTCCGAATTTGACCATAGGCTAAGGTTTTACTGAACCTTAAAGTGCTGGCAAGGCACTTAGCTGGGAGTTCGCTGACCCAATCGGGGTCTTGATCGATAGCTGCAGAGCGGGTGGAGCGCAGGCGTTGCTTCCGAACTGTGGGTTCCGGTCCTGTCCTGAAGAGGGTCCTGTCCTGAGGGTTTGCTGTCCTGTCCTGAGGGTCCTGTCCTGATTCCTATTCCGAGGGTATCCTGTCCTATCCTGGGTGTCCATTCTGCACCTGCTGTCCTTTGAGGGGTATCCTTCCTTGAGGGTTTCCTGTCCTTAACTGACCCGTGGCCAGGGTTTGGTTTCCACACCTTTTCTAGGTAAATATTACTCTGAACCTCTTGAAATTCTTGCACCTTCTGAATTTCTAACTTTGCTTAAATAAAGTTCAACATTGCATATGTTATATTTTCCATGCCTTTCCGCAATTATTGAAAGTCATTTATAATTTTGCAAAGTTATTCCTATGTCTTCTCATTTGTTAGAAATCATATTTTGCATAGCAGTGTGTCATTTTCTGATATGGTCTAGAACTTCGTTGCCTAGGTTGTTCAAAGGCCCCTTCACCTTAAGTGAAGCGTGTTATTCATTATAAGCTCTTCTATAGTCACACACACTTAGTCTATCCCTGTCTAGATAATACTGACTTTACATAGTATTTTCTTGTTACAATTTATTAGTACTTTGATGATTACTCTGTCATTATTTCTTTCTGCCTATGTGATTTACGTTATCTTGGTTATTGATTGCCTTATTTTACTGTACCTCATGCAAGAAAATATTGAATTTTAGATAAACATTTTAAAACTTCCAGTTGTCCGTGGTCATTTAAACAGTATTTGAATGTTATTGGTTGGGTTTGTATTTTGCTGCCTTTCCTTTACAGCTAGCTCCCTGATTCATTGTGGTCATTAGGCACCCGCATCGGTGGATGGTAAGTCGGGTGCACCGAAATTTGGTAGCAGGGAACACACACACTCCAACTTGATAGAGCTCGTGAAGTCACCTGATCGATGTATATGGTGGTTTGAAAAGTATATGGGCCCTGAAGCCGGAAACGGCGAATTCTGGTTTTACCTGCAAACCGAGCTGTGCGGGCCCAGTGCTGCATGTAACACACCTGCAGAGCACAAGTGTGGAGCACTCACTCACACATCTCTCAGAGCAGCTGCCTCACACTACCAACATCACACATGCATCTCAGATGCTAGCAGATTCACAATGGCAACAGCACTCACACACCCTCCACATAGTATGTCACACTACAAACAGAGCTCTCACACTCCTGGCGGAGTAGCCGTCTGAAACTCTAGACTGCACTTTCACACCCCTCACAAACTAGCAGGCACAAACTATCAGAAGTCCCCTTATACCCATCAAAGTAGTAATCTTACATTACTAACTGCACCTACCTTGCAGACAGCACACACTCCTCGCAGAGCAAAAGTAATATTACATACCACACTCTTAGATTTCTCACACAACAGCCGTTAACCACTTCATGAGCGCCCTCTAACACTAGCTGTCTCATACTACAGGCACCCCTCTCCAGCCTCTTAAACTACCAGTCTCACAATAGCAAGAGTGCTCTCACAGAGTACCATTCTTACACTACTAACAGCTCTCTCACACTCCATACACACTAACTGTCACACATACTGAAAACACTCACATCCCTCACATAAATGTAGTGTCACACTACTACTGACAGCAATCTCGCATCTATCAGAGCAGCAGTCACACACTATGTATGAATAGCATTCTTACACTCCTTCTAGACTAGCAGTCTCACACTACCAACAGTGCTTGCACACTCCTTACAGTCTAGCAGTCTCACACTGCCAACAACACTCTCACATACCCCTTCACGCACTGCAGAAAATTGGTAGCCTCTCACACTCCTCACAGACTATTTAATTTATTTATTTATTTATGCGTTTTTATATAGCGCGGACTTTACCCGAAGGCCAGGGCTGTAAGTGGGCTGGGTCTCAAGAGGTCTGAGCACCGGCAGTTTTTTAAAGGGGGCCTCGAAACGGGTCTCTATCGGGCTCTGTTTTGTGATCTGACACAGGAGGTCCGTTTTTTTCCAGACTGTGCAGTGCTCACACTGGAAATCCTTAAAGCTAATCATTCTCTCTCTGGATTACCCTTCTCTTTTTGAAACTCAGGAGCAACATCGTTGTTGTGTCACCAGTGCTTTTTCAATATTTTATACAACAAGCCATAGTTGCTGCTTATTTATCGTATGTAACTAACAACCATTGGCAAAACCAAACGTCCTGACTTCTTGTAGGTATGATGTTACTTGTATCAAACATCTGGATGCAATGACAGAAACCGCTAAATACAGGTCAGGCGGCACACTTTTAGCTTCTGTGTTTTTAAGCCCGCCCTTAATTACATTGACCACACCCCTTTGAGAGACCCCCCAGTTTTTTCATCCCACTTAAAGCCCTGCCGAAGGCGTCAGAGCGCTTCACAATAGGAACAGAAAATTACAAATGAACAAAATTACAATAGCAGCCGATAAGTTACATGAGGTAAAAGTGACAATTGTGAGCAAACAAAATACATGAGGTAGCAAAAAGTGCAATACAGGAGGAAAGAGTGACAAGTGTTCAGGTTACAAGAGAAAACAAAGTTCAATTAGAGGTATAATACTGCAATATATGCTAGACACAGAGGCACAAGAACAAACGTTAGGTAGGCAATGGTGGCACTTGTGCCAGTATCAACAGCAAACAAAATGTGAGAGGTAGAAAACAGTGTGTTACAAGAGAAAAGTGACGTGTGCAAGTTACAAAAGGGTACCATACACAGGTACAAGGATAATACTGCAATAAATGGTAAACACTCAAACTACCAGAACACACTGGGAAGGCACTTCCATAGTCATGGAGAATAGAGTTTTCAGTGATGGGAGGTCTTCTTCAGATAATAGAGAGGGAGTGAATTACTTTAGGAGGTGTCTTTGGAGGAGGAGAACTTTGAGGTCCGTTTTGAAGACCTGGGAGGAGGTGGTGATCCGGAGCTGAGGCGGAAGTGTGTTCCATATTCTCACCGCATTGCCTGAAAAGGATTGGGCCATCATTCTTTCCTTCTTGAAAGTGGGAGGTTCAAGCAGTAGATTTTCCGCATTACGTGAAGGTCTAGAGCCTCCAGAGAGTTTCAGCTTGTTCGCCAGGTAGCGAGGAGAGGAGGAGTGCAAGGCTTTGTGGGTAATACAGGCAGTCTTGTAGATAGCTCTAGCCTCGATGGGAAGCCAGCGGAGGGTGGATAACATCGGTGTGATGTGGTCGCTTCTGTCGTGTTCCCTGACCCCAGGAACACACAGGAAACGGTAGGGTCTTTCAATGATATCTTTATTTGCTTCTCTGTTACATTCCTGCAGCGCGTTGTGTCCCCGACCTCTCGCCGCGAGGTCCTGCTCCTTACTGACCCCTGTGGTGTCCGGTGTCCCCTGTCCCCACCCTGTGCCCCAGGGTCCTAGTGCCATTTCACGGCACGACATCTCCCCCTTTGTTGTGAACAAAACAGAGAGAGAGAGAGCGAGCTATAGAGAGATGGATATATGTGAAAAGATCTCTATCCCTCAGACATGTACTTGTCCACCTATTGTGTCCCTTTACATCTCCTCAATCCGTCTTTTTGTCTTCTTGCACTCTCTTCTTGGTTGTTGTTCTCTGACGTCAGTTGGTGATTCTGATTGTGCTGTGTCTTCATTCTGTCCTTGCTTTGGTGTCTCCTCTTCCTTTGTTTTTAGTTCTCTGAAGTGGGAGCTGTTCCGCGTGATGTGATATCTGCCGGCTGATGCCGTGATCATAGGCCACTTGACTTCAGTCACCTTCAAAGGTTCCCATGCGAAGGAGCTGTCCGACTTTTTTACTCGTCTCTGTTTCACTAGCACAGTGTCTCCTTCTTTAATTGTTGTGCTTGTCGCGTGTCTTCTCTGGTCAGCATACGCCTTCATTTTCGCTTTCTGTTCCTTGTCTCTTGTCGCGATGTCCTTTTGTTCTGTTTGCTCCACCTCTTTTATTTGTGGCAGTCTCGTTCTGCTTGAGCGCCCTAGTACCAGTTCTGCAGGGCATTTCCCCGTGGAGCTGTGGGGGGTGTTGCGATAGTCTCTTAGCACATGACATAGGGCCTGCCCAGTTAATATTTGTGTCAGTTTTGCCCTCTGTATCGCCTTCTTGATGGTTCCCATGAACCGTTCTGCCATGCCGTTTGCCTGCGGCCACAGCGGCGTTATTCTTCTGTGGTTTATTCCCAGGTACACCATGAACTTCTTGAAATCCTCGCCGGAAAATGGAGGGCCATTGTCTGTTTTTAGTGTCTGGGGTGAGCCCCACGCTGCGAATACATCATCTAGCACAGGCAGTGTTGCATTTGCTGACGTTGATGCTACTGGTCTCACTATTGGGAATCTTGAGTATTCATCTATGATCACTAACAGGTAACTTCCTGTTTCCAGGGGCCCATAGAAGTCTGCTGCCAGCTCTGTCCACACCGCCACTGGTAGTGGAGACATTTGCAGTGGTTCTGGCTTTGATGACGGTCCTGTTATTTGACAAATGTAGCAGCGCATCACCATTTCTTCCACCATATTGTCTAGTCCCGGAAACCACACTTTTTCCCGCAACATTTTTTTTGTTGCTACAATTCCTCTGTGTGACTCTTGTGCCAGCTCCACGGTCCTTTTTCTCAGTGTCTTGGGCATCACTATCCGTGTGCCTCTCATTATTATTCCATTTCCGCACTCCGATAGTTCTTCACTTATCCTTTTGAAAGCTAACAGTTCTTCTTTTTCTACCCCTTTTTCCACATAGCTGTTGCTGTTCACGTGTCTCCATCTTTGCTGTTTGGTGATCTTCATTGATTCCTGCATGGTGTGATCTCGTTTTGTCTCGTCCTCCAGTTCTTCCAATGTAATTGTTGTTGGTGTACTGAGTTTCATTGCAAAGTTGAGGTATTCTTCTGCCATCGTTGTTGCTTCTAATGCTAGTGGCAGAGGGTGTCGCGACACATAGTCAGCCGGGTTGTGCTCTTTTCCTGGCTTGTGAATAATCTTGAAGTTGTAGTCCATGAGCCTGATACCCCATCTCTCTATCCTGGGCGGTATTTTTGCGTTCACGTTTCCATAAATGGTTGTGAGTGCCTGGTGGTCTGTTATGATTGCAAATGGCTTCCTGTAGATGAACATATGGTAGTTTGCGCAGGCCCACACCACTGCCAAGCTCTCTTTTTCTGGTTGCGAGTATCCTTTTTCAACTTCCGACAAGCTCTTGCTTCCGTATGCCACTATTTGTCTTGGGGAGTCCCTCCCTTGTTGATGCTGCGCCAGTATTGCTCCTAGTCCTACTGGGCTGGCGTCTACTGTTAACTCGGTGCATAGTCTTGGGTCGAAGTAGGCCAGATGATCTACTGCTGTTACGGCCTGTCTTATTTCTTCAAATGCTTTGCTGCATTCGTCGGTCCATAGGAAACTTTGTCCTTGTTTTGTCAGCTCTCTTAGTGGCGCGCTTACAGTGGCAAAGTCTTTGATGTACCTTGCGCAGTAGCTTGCTAGACCAAGAAATGATCTTACTTCCGCTACATTCCAAATGGCACTAGGACCCTGTGCCCCAGGGTCCTAGTACCATTTCCACGGCACGGCAGCTTCTTTTGGCCCCATAAATGAAACGAGCTGCTGAATGGAGAACAGATCTAAGGGGGGACAAGTGGGATTTGGGGAGGCCAGCAAGAAGAGAATTGCAGTAGTCCAGTCGGGAGAGGACCAGCGATTGCACCAGGGTTTTAAGGTCCATCTCCGGGAAAAAGTGACTAATTCCCCAAAGAAGGCGCAATTGGTATCGAGCAGACTTTGCTTATTAACTGAAAGTGCCTCTTCATTGTTGAGTTTCTGTGTGTGGTATTGTCGATAGACAAGTGGGTGAATGCAAGAATGGGTCAACAGGTTGATGAATAGATGCATGAGTAGAAGAATGAATGACTGAGCATGAATAATGAGTGATTTAGTGCACGGATGATGGATAACTGGCTGTATATCTGGAAGTACCCAGGGTCCATCAGATAAAAGCCAGGTGTTTTGACTCTGTCAGGGGCCTGACAGCGTCTCCAGCAATAAATTTTTGCAAAAAATGACAAAATAAGCAATGACAGGCGAAAGAGGTTAGGCAGCAATGCCAGACCTATTTACTTTGGCAATCCTTCTCCAATATGAGAGACCTGCTCCTCTATATTGAACTTCATGACATTACTTTAAAGATTTATACATGTGATATAAAACTGGCAGAAGTGGAGAGATGAGGCAGCAGAAATACTACTGATATAATAAAACTTGATATGGATGGAGCATTCCCAGTTGCCTGCTCCATAGTTTCAATTGATTTCTGTTTTCCCCATTTGTTGCAATATTTCATATAACTTGGTATTAGAAGAGCACCTAAAGGCCTTGGAGTCTAGGATTTAATAATCAAGAAACGTCCGCCCTTTCACGTGAATTGTGCTTTTATTACTTTTTGTCTTAGTTGAAAGATCAAGGAATGAAAGGTTACAGAAAACTTCTAACACTGCCTGTTCTGCAGAAACATAAGAGCCGTGGCGTGCCAGGTGCCCCAGTGCAAGCAAGGCAAATGAGCCCTTTTACTGATGGGCAGCTAGTAGAATACAACAATAAACAAGGTTCAATTGACCCTCAAGGTCTCTGGGCCCCTGTGTCAATGCACCTGCTGCACCATTGGTAGCTACACCCCTGCACAAGTGCAAAGATAATATGGTGCCTGTTTCCCAAGAAATGGAAAGGAATCCACTGAGGTATACACATACTTAAGTTTGTAGTAAATTCCCAACTATCTGGAATTTCACAAACAGTTAGAGTTCTTCTCCCAGGAATCTCTGACAATTGCAGATTATCTGAAGATGTTTGACATTCTTGCGTATTCCATGTTGCTCTAATGCATAGTCACTTCACATGTGTAACTTTGTTTAGTGCGTTTGTACTGTTTACCACAGAGCGGGAGGCACAGCCGACCTTAGAGGGAGGGTGGTTAACTCCTCCTGCAGGTAGCAGATAAAGGATGTGTCAGCAGCAGGGCATGAGTGTGCCAAGGAAAAGGCCAGCGAGTGACCAGGGAGTTTCGGTTCAAAGGGCCCAATCAAGAAAGAGGGACAAGGTCACAAGCACGGCCTAAAAGGCAACTGGGACAAGTGGTCCCCAGCTTTGTCATTGGAGGAAACTGGTTGTTGGCACCACCGTCCAAGAGGCTGCGTAAAAAGAGTCGAGGACAAAAACGAGTCAAGCAGTACAGCGTGAATCACGGGAGGAACACACCGGTCCTGCCATACCAGAACCTGCAGCCAGGATGGTGGTGCCCAAGAGAAGGGGACAGGCACCTGGTACCTTAAGCAGCAACCATGCCAAACGTGAATGTTTCCCATAGATGCCTGGAGCCAGCACGGCGTGCCAATGGGAAGCAGTACAGTCAGGCTTGGGATATGCGAGCCAGGAGCTGCTGGCTCTTGCAGGGTTGGCTGGCTTCAGGTCTTGCATCACACGTAGGGTCAGCATGGGCAGCGGTGACCCCAAAGTAGTTGCAACAGCACAGAATGGAAGCGTTGGGCAGGTGCGACAGCAGTAGCGGCTCCTGGTGGGAGTGCTACCGGGTGGTGACTTGGGTTAGGGGAGGGGCAGGGTGGGGGGTAGTAAGCACCAGAATACGGATGAATGCAGGTAAGTTGACAATTAAATCAATCAAATGAATTCCGTTGCACGTCCTGTAGCATCAATAGTGTATCTAGTTGGAATTCGATTACCAGTAAATTCGCTGACTAAGAGAGGGTTGCAGACTAAAGGAGGACTGTGCCAGACAGTTACCGATGTGTATGTAGTTGACGGAAGGTACGAGATACAGTCATGCGGACCTGTGGGGGCAGCCATCTTGCAGACGCCAGGAAGCGGAACGTTATTGGATCACGTTGAACAATGAGGGTAATGAAATAGCCAGTGGGGCACTTTGAAACTAACTACGAACTCATAGCTCCTCTGCAAAACTATGCCACTGAAGTGTGCACTGCAGCATGTAACAACTTGGGTGCAATCATAGCAATGCACCAGTAGATTCAATGGCTCAAGGTAAGTGGGTTGGGCAATCTGAAGTTTTTGAGTAAAGGCAAAGAAATATGGTAAACTGGTGGTGTCACAGAAGTCTCAGTATGATGTGATTAACGCCTGTGACTCAGTTGCATTTCTGTTCACAACCCAAAAAATGTTATGCGCCGAATCTCACAAGAGAAATGCTCAGAAAGTTAGCGGTAGCTGAATGGTTGAGAGTGACGGGCTCAACAATAATAGCTACCAGTTCAAGTCTTCAGTGGGTCAAGTCTAAAATAAAAATAAAAATCCAAAATGCCTTTTTTTTTCAGCTCTGGAGCTAAGGTCGTCCCCCACCCGACCCACTGATAGCATTAATCGATGTACAGCAGCTGTGTACATGACTGAATGTGAGAACTGCTGGTTCCAGGAAGCAGCACGAATCAGCAACTAATGGCTGCAAGAGACCTAAGAGTCACTGTGGTCCAATTGTTAAGGTCTTAGGGCCAGATTTACGACCGGTTTTTGCAGTTACAAATGGGAAATCGGCCCGTTTGCGATCGCAAAATAGGCCTGTCCTGTTTACAAACCCTATTTTGTGAGTCAGTAACCTATTACTGACTCGCAAAATAGGGTTTAAAACTCTCTATTAGGAAGGGGTGTGCCAAGTGCCTCCCTTCCTAATCGCAACTCGCATTTTAATGTAAGATTGTTTTGCAGATGCAAAACACTCGCAGTTTACCACCCATTCAAATGGGTGGTAAGCCACTCGCAAACGGGAAGGGGTTCCCAGACTCCTTCCCTTTTGTGACTGGCAGCGAAAATATATTTTAAGAGCAGCCAGTGGTCCCACTGACCAATGCGTACTCTTTAAAAATTGAACAGTAAGATTTTATTTTTATTTTTTAAATGCCTCCTGTTTTTCTTTAAAGAAAACAGCTGCATTTTTTTTTTAAAAGATGCTTTATTTAAAAAGCAGTCACATATATGGTGGGCTGCTGACCTCAGTAGGTCACCATCCCTGGGAGTGCTACCCAGTGCGCCTTGATGCCCTTCGGGGTTAAGTTGCGCGTTATAAGACTGTATTAATTCATTCATTCATTCATTCATTCATTCATTTCTAAAGGGGTGCCAAAGTGCACCTGCCTCATGAATATTAATGAGGTTGGGGTCGCAAATTGCATCTGCCTCATACATTTTAATGAGGCAAACAATTTGCGACCAAGTTAGAAATCTCAAACAGTGTTTGAGACACTATTGTGAATTCCAATTTGCGACCAAGTTAGGAATCTCAAACAGTGTTTGAGACACTATTGTGAATTCCAATTTGCAATTTGCAACTCGAAAACTGGAGGGGTCGTAATCTGGCCCCAGGTCTCGTACTCCGAAGGCTAAGTGTTCTATTCCTTGTTTTAATGGGTCTGTGTGATCAGTTAAAAAATATATAGACAATGGTACTCTCGCCTCACATGTGTCCGCTGAATGAGCCAGTACTTGAATGCATATATGTTTACATGACAGAAGTAAAGTTAGGGATAAAGCTATGTTGGATGGCCACCCGTTAATCGACCGCCATTAACGCAGGTGGACAGATGATATGACAGGTGATAATCCTAGCAAATATTGCTAAGCATGCTCTGTTGGAAGTTGTTGAGGTCGGGCCACTTCTCCAATGGCAAGTGAGATAACAAATGGAATTAGTCTGAGCCCAGTAAGGATGCAGGCCTCACAATGGTAATACACCACAGTCATAACACACTTTCTTGTTGCGGTTCTATTAATACCATACAAATTGCCGGTCCCACCGGTGCTGCGCTCTCGGCCTCAGCAATTTCTGGCTACAGTAAAACAGTCGTGACAACCCCGGTGATTAGTGTTCTTCCTGGAGAGGGGCCAGAATTTTGTCTTAAGGGTGGTTTGACTGATCAAGGGGTAGTACAGAGCAGTGGCACAACTAGCCACTCGAGTAAGCATGGAGCGGGTGGCAATTCAGATGCAGTGTAGCATTTCGCAGAGTTGAATCCCACCACTATTGCATAATGCCACCAGGAGCAAATGTTGTTTTATTTTCTAGAACTTGTAGCAAGCAAAGTAGCAGTTTTTTGGCTGAGGCCTGAACCTGGAACGTGTAAGTGGGATATGGATTCCGTAGGTAAAGGTCAGTACAATCGCTGCACAAAATCGCTCTGGTTAAACCCTTTGCTAGTGTAAAACTTGTGTGAGAAGCAGTATGGCGTCACGGTCTTAGTGATTGTCGTAGTCTGTTATTCCCAAACGCACTGCTCTATCAGGGCATTGCAGAAACACTAGGGGCCTTATTTATGAAAAGTGACGCATCGCTGCGTGAAAACAGAGATGCGTCACTTTTCACTGCGCTCTCCCTGCAACATGATTGATGCGTCATATTTATAATATGACGCATCATGTCGCAAGGAGTTACAGATACGTCAGTATTTCTGACGTATCTGTAAGCGCAAAAGTCACGTATTGCTGGGGTGTGTCACAAAAGTGACGCAACTCCAGCAATGCATCCTTTCACATGGGGAAAGCCCCATGTGAAAGGGCTTGCGTCAGTCTTACGCCTGCTGTGAGGCAGGCGCAAGATTTTGACGCAACAGCGTCCTAAAAGTGACGCAGTGAAATCTCATAGATTTCACTGCGTCACTATTACGAGGCTTTTTGCGTGTGAACGCCCCCTTTGCATACATTATACCTGACGCAGGTATAATGTAGCGCAGGGGTTTACAAAGTGACGCATCTGCTTAGATGCGTCACTTTGTAAATAGTGCGCATCAGGAGGCAAGTTTTACGCCGCCGATGCGTCACAAAAAGTGACGCATCAGAAGCGCCAAACTCACGCAAGGCCTCATAAACGAGGCCCCAAGTAGCACATCTCGTCCAGGTTCTAACCACACCAGAGTTCATTTTACGTAGTATTATTATTAATTTATTATGGCGAATACATGTTTTCCATTTCCATTTAATGAGGTTTCAATTAACCGCGGGGTCCCCAAAGGCACTTCGCAACATGTCTCTAAGCAGGAAATTCACGTAGGGACATCCCCTCTGAGATGGGCATTTTTAGAATATTTTAATTTTGTACTTACAGTGTAGAACATCTTATAGAAGGAACTTATGGCCAGAACACACGCTAAGTAAATGTAGGGCCGCTTTCCGGCACTATAACAAGCATGTGGGGGCATATTACCAACGATTAGCGATATTTATCGCTAACGATGCTTAGCAACTAATTTTTTAACGCTAGGCATCGCCGGAAATTATCGCAGAGATAACTTGCTATTAGCAAGGTTTATCTCAGAAGTGATAAAATTCCTCGCGCTAACTGCCAAATGAGAGATTATCACTGGAAAACCAACGATAATCTCTCGAAGTTTGGCGTTAGCTTGATGATAGGGGCTCACAAACTTAGCCATGATATCCACCTTCCATTGGATATCATGGCTAAGTCAGGAAAATACCAGGTGTAAAAAAAGCAGTGCTGACCGCGGTTAGCGCTGCTTTTTTTATCACGAACAGGGTTAGCAAAATCATTGATAATAGGAGAAATGTCGCTTAACAACATTTCCCCTATTATTTTTCTCTGGAACGCCCCCTTTGCATCTCATTGGAGATGCAAGGGGAAGCGTAGAGAAAAAGGGTGCTAACATGCGAATTTGCGTGTTAGCACCCTGTTGCTGATAGGGAGATAATTTTATCTCCGCTTTCTTGGCTTTTAAAGCCAAAAAAGCGGAGATAAATCCCTTGATAATATTCCCCGTGGTCTCTTGTTTAAACTTTAACCGCTACCGCGCTAGCGGGTTTTCCCGCTGTGCGCTGAAATTTAAAAATCGCGTGGTTTGTGACAAAGCCAGCTCGTCATCCGCGTAGCGCAGGTAACGCCCATGACGATCTGGCTTTGTCATCCGCATCGAAGGGGTTAAATTAACTATACATTGTTTAGCTAGTGTGCGATTGTCACAATATGCATTGCATGTATACGGGCTAATAATTTAGTGTCCACCCAGGTTCCTATAACATGACATAGCATGTGTAGTCGTAAAACGCGTTCACCCTGAAGGGCTTCTAGTCACCACCAGTACAGTACCCACACAGCTACAAACGATCACACTGTCACAAGTGTGGTGATTTGGATTGTTCAACACCCCAATGCTATAAGAATGGCTTGGGCGACGGGTACCAACCCGAGAGGCATTTACATGGGCTCGGTTACCTTATCCCATCTGTGAAACGGTCTAACAACCTGATAGATGCATAGCTTAATACATTAAACAAGCATTACCTTCAGAAGTGACAAATCAGGTTCCACTCCCCGTAAAGTTGAAAGTTTTCTTCATTTTAAAAAACATCATAGTGTGATGCGCTAGCTAACACCTTATAGAAACGTTATCATTATTAAACTCACTTTGTTCATAGAAGCTGAGGGACGGGAAGAGAAGGGAGAGGATGTGGTCCGCTGACTTTGGTGCTGGAAACCAGGGTTCGAGCCTCGGGGTCGACTCCACATCCTGTGATTCTCTGCAAATCACGTAATCTCCCCATGCCTGAATGTGTAAGTAACTGGTGCTCATGTAAAGCGCTCCAATACCTTCGGGTCGAGTTCAAGCTATATAAATATACACACATAAAAAAAGCTGTAGCAAATGCAGATGAACAAGGAAGGCAGGGCACCAATGGATAGCAACTCTGCTCTAGATCATATTTGCGTATTAAGGGGGGGAGGACAGAATAGCCCCAACGAGGTACATCTGAGGGATTGGGAGAGGGCACTAGAACCAAGGCCATTGATGTCAGGTGATTCATCAGCCAAGTGCTTTTTGTGTAGTTCCTACAAACATATATAGGACCTGCACGTTTAGACAGCATAAACAGTGGGATCGGTGTCCAGACTGATTCCAGACAACCCCACTGGATATGTTCGCCTGTATACCACCTAGCTCACAGTGCCACTATGAGCTCCTCTTACAAAGGAGCGAATTGTTTCTGGCAACTATCGAACATGACAACACTGTCCCCTCAGGGATCGTGGAAACAGTGCAGTACTTTTCGTTCAGTCACTCGTGCTCACTTTGTCTCAAAGAGATACACAGAATAAACGGTGGGGACGTTTTTCAATAAGCATTTATTGAACCAGCGTCATTCTAGTGTAAAATACGTGTGCTGTAACAAACATAACGGTACAAAAAGGGGGTGGTGATGGACGGAGCATCTGAACCAATCAAACACTCACACCCAGTCAAAAGATCTGGGTTTAATCCATCACCGTTCTTTAGCCCACTCTGCCACCCCAGTTCAGACATGGCCATATGCAAATCAGTCTGACCCTGTGCCTCATGGGAACAGTCCAGCCCGAACTGCCAAGCCATGCCTTCCCTGGACCGGAAACAAGCTTCGGAGGACCGGTTTCTGGCATTACAGCCGTCTTCAGCCCGGCTTGCTTGAATCCAGTGGCAAAGTGAGCAAGGGAATCACGTCTGAGCATACCCTGCCACACTTATGGCGGCCAAAGCGGTACAAAAAAGGAGGTGGTGATGGATGGAGCATCTGAACCAATCAAACACTCACACCCAGTCAAAAGATCTGGGTTTAATCCATCACCGTTCTTTAGCCCACTCTGCCACCCCAGTTCAGACATGGCCATATGCAAATCAGTCTGACCCTGTGCCTCATGGGAACAGTCCAGCCCGAACTGCCAAGCCATGCCTTCCCTGGACCGGAAACAAGCTTCCGAGGACCGGTTTCTGGCATTACAGCCGTCTTCAGCCCGGCTTGCTTGAATCCAGTGGCAAAGTGAGCAAGGGACTCACGTCTGAGCATACCCTGCCACACTTATGGCGCCAAAGCGGTACAAAAAAGGGGGTGGTGATGGACGTAGCATCTGAACCAATCAAACACTCACACCCAGTCAAAAAATCTGGGTTTAATCCATTACCGTTGTCTAGCCCACTCTGCCACCCCAGTTCAGACATGGCCATATGCAAATCAGTCTGACCCTGTGCCTCTTGGGAAAAGTCCAGCCCGAACTGCCAAGCCATGCCTTCCCTGGACCGGAAACAAGCTTCCGAGGACCAGTTTCTGGCATTACAGCCGTCTTCAGCCCGGCTTGCGTGAATCCAGTGGCAAAGTGAGCAAGGGACTCTCGTCTGAGCATACCCTGCCACGCTTATGGCGGCCAAAGCGGTACAAAAAGGGGGTGGTGATGGACGGAGCATCTGAACCAATCAAACAATCACACCCAGTCAAAAGATCTGGGTTTAATCCATCACCGTTCTTTAGCCCACTCTGCACCCCAGTTCAGACATGGCCATATGCAAATCAGTCTGACCCTGTGCCTCATGGGAACAGTCCAGCCCGAACTGCCAAGCCATGCCTTCCCTGGACCGGAAACAAGCTTCCCAGGACCGGTTTCTGGCATTACAGCCGTCTTCAGCCCGGCTTGCTTGAATCCAGTGGCAAAGTGAGCAAGGGACTCCCGTCTGAGCATACCCTGCCACACTTATGGCAGCCAAAGCGGTACAAAAAGGGGGTGGTGATGGACGGAGCATCTGAACCAATCAAACACTCACACCCAGTCAAAAGATCTGGGTTTAATCCATCACAGTTCTTTAGCCCACTCTGCCACCCCAGTTCAGACATGGCCATATGCAAATCAGTCTGACCCTGAGCCTCATGGGAACAGTCCAGCCCGAACTGCCAAGCCATGCCTTCCCTGGACCGGAAACAAGCTTCCGAGGACCGGTTTCTGGCATTACAGCCGTCTTCAGCCCGGCTTGCGTGAATCCAGTGGCAAAGTGAGCAAGGGACTCTCGTCTGAGCATACCCTGCCACACTTATGGCGGCCAAAGCGGTACAAAAAGGGGGTGGTGATGGACGGAGCATCTGAACCAATCAAACACTCACACCCAGTCAAAATATCTGGGTTTAATCCATCACCGTTCTTTAGCCCACTCTGCCACCCCAGTTCAGACATGGCCATATGCAAATCAGTCTGACCCTGTGCCTCATGGGAACAGTCCAGCCCGAACTGCCAAGCCAAACCTTCCCTGGACCGGAAACAAGCTTCCCAGGACCGGTTTCTGGCATTACAGCCGTCTTCAGCCCGGCTTGCTTGAATCCAGTGGCAAAGTGAGCAAGGGACTCACGTCTGAGCATACCCTGCCACACTTATGGCAGCCAAAGCGGTACAAAAAAGGAGTGGTGATGGACGGAGCATCTGAACCAATCAAACACTCACACCCAGTCAAAAGATCTGGGTTTAATCCATCACCGTTCTTTAGCCCACTCTGCCACCCCAGTTCAGACATGGCCATATGCAAGTCAGTCTGACCCTGTGCCTCATGGGAACAGTCCAGCCCGAACTGCCAAGCCATGCCTTCCCTGGACCGGAAACAAGCTTCCAAGGACCGGTTTCTGGCATTACAGCCGTCTTCAGCCCGGCTTGCTTGAATCCAGTGGCAAAGTGAGCAAGGGACTCCCATCTGAGCATACCCTGCCACACTTATGGCAGCCAAAGCGGTACAAAAAGGGGGTGGTGATGGACGGGGCATCTGAACCAATCAAACACTCACACCCAGTCAAAAGATCTGGGTTTAATCCATCACCGTTCTTTAGCCCACTCTGCAACCCCAGTTCAGACATGGCCATATGCAAGTCAGTCTGACCCTGTGCCTCATGGGAACAGTCCAGCCCGAACTGCCAAGCCATGCCTTCCCTGGACCGGAAACAAGCTTCCGAGGACCGGTTTCTGGCATTACAGCCGTCTTCAGCCCGGCTTGCTTGAATCCAGTGGCAAAGTGAGCAAGGGACTCTCGTCTGAGCATACCCTGCCACACTTATGGCGGCCAAAGCGGTACAAAAAGGGGGTGGTGATGGACGGAGCATCTGAACCAATCAAACACTCACACCCGGTCAAAAGATCTGGGTTTAATCCATCACCTTGCTTTAGCCCACTCTGCCACCCCAGGTCAGACATGGCCATATGCAAATCAGTCTGACCCTGTGCCTCATGGTAACAGTCCAGCCCGAACTGCCAAGCCATGCCTTCCCTGGACCGGAAACAAGCTTCCGAGGACCGGTTTCTGGCATTACAGACGTCTTCAGCCCGGCTTGCTTGAATCCAGTGGCAAAGTGAGCAAGGGACTCACGTCTGAGCATACCCTGCCACACTTATTGCGGCCAAAGCGGTACAAAAAGGGGGTGGTGATGGACGCAGCATCTGAACCAATCAAACACTCACACCCAGTCAAGAGATCTGGGTTTAATCCATCACCGTTCAATAGCCCACTCTGCCACCCCAGTTCAGACATGGCCATATGCAAATCAGTCTGACCCTGGGCCTCATGGGAACAGTCCGGCCCGAACTGCCAAGCCATGCCTTCCCTGGACCGGAAACAAGCTTCCGAGGACCGGATTCTGGCATTACAGCCGTCTTCAGCCCGGCTTGCTTGAATCCAGTGCCAAAGTGAGCAAGGGACTCATGTCTGAGCATACCCTGCCACACGTATGGCGGCCAAAGCGGTACAAAAAGGGGGCGGTGATGGACGGAGCATCTGAACCAATCAAACACTCACACCCAGTCAAAAGATCTGGGTTTAATCCATCACGTTCTTTATCCCACTCTACCAACCCAGTTCAGACATGACCATATGCAAATCAGTCTGACCCTGTGCCTCATGGGAACAGTCCAGCCCGAACTACCAAGCCATGCCTTCCCTGGACCGGAAACAAGCTTCCGAGGACCGGTTTCTGGCATTACAGCCGTCTTCAGCCCGGCATGCTTGAATCCAGTGGCAAAAAGAGCAAGGGACTCACGTCTGAGCATACCCTGCCACACTTATGGCGGCCAATGCGGTACAAAAAGGGTGTGGTGATGGACGGAGCATCTGAACCAATCAAACACTCACACCCGGTCAAAAGATCTGGGTTTAATCCATCACCTTGCTTTAGCCCACTCTGCCACCCCAGGTCAGACATGGCCATATGCAAATCAGTCTGACCCTGTGCCTCATGGTAACAGTCCAGCCCGAACTGCCAAGCCATGCCTTCCCTGGACCGGAAACAAGCTTCCGAGGACCGGTTTCTGGCATTACAGACGTCTTCAGCCCGGCTTGCTTGAATCCAGTGGCAAAGTGAGCAAGGGACTCACGTCTGAGCATACCCTGCCACACTTATGGCGGCCAAAGCGGTACAAAAAGGGGGTGGTGATGGACGCAGCATCTGAACCAATCAAACACTCACACCCAGTCAAGAGATCTGGGTTTAATCCATCACCGTTCAATAGCCCACTCTGCCACCCCAGTTCAGACATGGCCATATGCAAATCAGTCTGACCCTGTGCCTCATGGGAACAGTCCGGCCCGAACTGCCAAGCCATGCCTTCCCTGGACCGGAAACAAGCTTCCGAGGACCGGATTCTGGCATTACAGCCGTCTTCAGCCCGGCTTGCTTGAATCCAGTGGCAAAGTGAGCAAGGGACTCACGTCTGAGCATACCCTGCCACACTTATGGCGGCCAATGCGGTACAAAAAGGGTGTGGTGATGGACGGAGCATCTGAACCAATCAAACACTCACACCCAGTCAAAAGATCTGGGTTTAATCCATCACCGTTCTTTAGCCCACTTTGCCACCCCAGTTCAGACATGGCCATATGCAAATCAGTCTGACCCTGTGCCTCATGGGAACAGTAGAGCCCGAACTCCCAAGCCATGCCTTCCCTGGACCGGAAACAAGCTTCCCAGGACCGGTTTCTGGCATTACAGCCGTCTTCAGCCCGTCTTGCTTGAATCCAGTGGCAAAGTGAGCAAGGGACTCCCGTCTGAGCATACCCTGCCACACTTATGGCAGCCAAAGCGGTACAAAAAGGGGGTGGTGATGGACGGAGCATCTGAACCAATCAAACACTCACACCCAGTCAAAAGATCTGGGTTTAATCCATCACCGTTCTTTAGCCCACTCTGCCACCCCAGGTCAGACATGGCCATATGCAAGTCAGTAGTCTGACCCTGTGCCTCATGGTAACAGTGCAGCCCGAACTGCCTAACCATGCCTTCCCTGGACCGGAAACAAGCTTCCGAGGACCGGTTTCTGGCATTACAGACGTCTTCAGCCCGGCTTGCTTGAATCCAGTGGCAAAGTGAGCAAGGGACTCACGTCTGAGCATACCCTGCCACACTTATGGCGGCCAAAGCGGTACAAAAAGGGGGTGGTGATGGACGCAGCATCTGAACCAATCAAACACTCACACCCAGTCAAGAGATCTGGGTTTAATCCATCACCGTTCAATAGCCCACTCTGCCACCCCAGTTCAGACATGGCCATATGCAAATCAGTCTGACCCTGTGCCTCATGGGAACAGTCCAGGCCGACCTGCCAAGCCATGCCTTCCCTGGACCTGAAACAAGCTTCCGAGGACCGGTTTCTGGCATTACAGCCGTCTTCAGCCCGGCTTGCGTGAATCCAGTGGCAAAGTGAGCAAGGGACTCTCGTCTGAGCATTCCCTGCCACGCTTATGGCGGCCAAAGCGGTACAAAAAAGGGGTGGTGATGGACGGAGCATCTGAACCAATCAAACAATCACACCCAGTCAAAAGATCTGGGTTTAATCCATCACCGTTCTTTAGCCCACTCTGCACCCCAGTTCAGACATGGCCATATGCAAATCAGTCTGACCCTGTGCCTCATGGGAACAGTCCAGCCCGAACTGCCAAGCCATGCCTTCCCTGGACCGGAAACAAGCTTCCCAGGACCGGTTTCTGGCATTACAGCCGTCTTCAGCCCGGCTTGCTTGAATCCAGTGGCAAAGTGAGCGAGGGACTCCCGTCTGAGCATACCCTGCCACACTTATGGCAGCCAAAGCGGTACAAAAAGGGGGTGGTGATGGACGGAGCATCTGAACCAATCAAACACTCACACCCAGTCAAAAGATCTGGGTTTAATCCATCACAGTTCTTTAGCCCACTCTGCCACCCCAGTTCAGACATGGCCATATGCAAATCAGTCTGACCCTGAGCCTCATGGGAACAGTCCAGCCCGAACTGCCAAGCCATGCCTTCCCTGGACCGGAAACAAGCTTCCGAGGACCGGTTTCTGGCATTACAGCCGTCTTCAGCCCGGCTTGCGTGAATCCAGTGGCAAAGTGAGCATGGGACTCTCGTCTGAGCATACCCTGCCACACTTATGGCGGCCAAAGCGGTACAAAAAGGGGGTGGTGATGGACGGAGCATCTGAACCAATCAAACACTCACACCCAGTCAAAATATCTGGGTTTAATCCATCACCGTTCTTTAGCCCACTCTGCCACCCCAGTTCAGACATGGCCATATGCAAATCAGTCTGACCCTGTGCCTCATGGGAACAGTCCAGCCCGAACTGCCAAGCCAAACCTTCCCTGGACCGGAAACAAGCTTCCCAGGACCGGTTTCTGGCATTACAGCCGTCTTCAGCCCGGCTTGCTTGAATCCAGTGGCAAAGTGAGCAAGGGACTCACGTCTGAGCATACCCTGCCACACTTATGGCAGCCAAAGCGGTACAAAAAAGGAGTGGTGATGGACGGAGCATCTGAACCAATCAAACACTCACACCCAGTCAAAAGATCTGGGTTTAATCCATCACCGTTCTTTAGCCCACTCTGCCACCCCAGTTCAGACATGGCCATATGCAAGTCAGTCTGACCCTGTGCCTCATGGGAACAGTCCAGCCCGAACTGCCAAGCCATGCCTTCCCTGGACCGGAAACAAGCTTCCAAGGACCGGTTTCTGGCATTACAGCCGTCTTCAGCCCGGCTTGCTTGAATCCAGTGGCAAAGTGAGCAAGGGACTCCCGTCTGAGCATACCCTGCCACACTTATGGCAGCCAAAGCGGTACAAAAAGGGGGTGGTGATGGACGGGGCATCTGAACCAATCAAACACTCACACCCAGTCAAAAGATCTGGGTTTAATCCATCACCGTTCTTTAGCCCACTCTGCCACCCCAGTTCAGACATGGCCATATGCAAGTCAGTCTGACCCTGTGCCTCATGGGAACAGTCCAGCCCGAACTGCCAAGCCATGCCTTCCCTGGACCGGAAACAAGATTCCGAGGACCGGTTTCTGGCATTACAGCCGTCTTCAGCCCGGCTTGCTTGAATCCAGTGGCAAAGTGAGCAAGGGACTCTTGTCTGAGCATACCCTGCCACACTTATGGCGGCCAAAGCGGTACAAAAAGGGGGTGGTGATGGACGGAGCATCTGAACCAATCAAACACTCACACCCGGTCAAAAGATCTGGGTTTAATCCATCACCTTGCTTTAGCCCACTCTGCCACCCCAGGTCAGACATGGCCATATGCAAATCAGTCTGACCCTGTGCCTCATGGTCACAGTCCAGCCCGAACTGCCAAGCCATGCCTTCCCTGGACCGGAAACAAGCTTCCGAGGACCGGTTTCTGGCATTACAGTCGTCTTCAGCCCGGCTTGCTTGAATCCAGTGGCAAAGTGAGCAAGGGACTCACGTCTGAGCATACCCTGCCACACTTATGGCGGCCAAAGCGGTACAAAAAGGGGGTGGTGATGGACGCAGCATCTGAACCAATCAAACACTCACACCCAGTCAAGAGATCTGGGTTTAATCCATCACCGTTCAATAGCCCACTCTGCCACCCCAGTTCAGACATGGCCATATGCAAATCAGTCTGACCCTGTGCCTCATGGGAACAGTCCAGCCCGAACTGCCAAGCCATGCCTTCCCTGGACCGGAAACAAGCTTCCGAGGACCGGATTCTGGCATTACAGCCATCTTCAGCCCGGCTTGCTTGAATCCAGTGGCAAAGTGAGCAAGGGACTCATGTCTGAGCATACCCTGCCACACGTATGGCGGCCAAAGCGGTACAAAAAGGGGGCGGTGATGGACGGAGCATCTGAACCAATCAAACACTCACACCCAGTCAAAAGATCTGGGTTTAATCCATCACGTTCTTTATCCCACTCTACCAACCCAGTTCAGACATGGCCATATGCAAGTCAGTCTGACCCTGTGCCTCATGGGAACAGTCCAGCCCGAACTGCCAAGCCATGCCTTCCCTGGACCGGAAACAAGCTTCCGAGGACCGGTTTCTGGCATTACAGCCGTCTTCAGCCCGGCATGCTTGAATCCAGTGGCAAAATGAGCAAGGGACTCACGTCTGAGCATACCCTGCCACACTTATGGCGGCCAATGCGGTACAAAAAGGGTGTGGTGATGGACGGAGCATCTGAACCAATCAAACACTCACACCCAGTCAAAAGATCTGGGTTTAATCCATCACCGTTCTTTAGCCCACTCTGCCACCCCAGTTCAGACATGGCCATATGCAAGTCAGTCTGACCCTGTGCCTTATGGGAACAGTCCAGCCCGAACTGCTAAGCCATGCCTTCCCTGGACCGGAAACAAGCTTCCCAGGACCGGTTTCTGGCATTACAGCCGTCTTCAGCCCGTCTTGCTTGAATCCAGTGGCAAAGTGAGCAAGGGACTCCCGTCTGAGCATACCCTGCCACACTTATGGCAGCCAAAGCGGTACAAAAAGGGGGTGGTGATGGACGGAGCATCTGAACCAATCAAAAACTCACACCCAGTCAAAAGATCTGGGTTTAATCCATCACCGTTCTTTAGCCCATTCTGCCACCCCAGTTCAGACATGGCCATATGCAAGTCAGTAGTCTGACCCTGTGCCTCATGGGAACAATCCAGGCCGACCTGCCAAGCCATGTCTTCCCTGGACCGGAAACAAGCTTCCGAGGACCGGTTTCTGGCATTACAGCCGTCTTCAGCCCGGCTTGCTTGAATCCAGTGGCAAAGTGAGCAAGGGACTCTCGTCTGAGCATACCCTGCCACACTTATGGCGGCCAAAGCGGTACAAAAAGGGGGTGGTGATGGACGGAGCATCTGAACCAATCAAACACTCACACCCAGTCCAAAGATCTGGGTTTAATCCATCACCGTTCTTTAGCCCACTCTGCCACCCCAGTTCAGACATGGCCATATGCAAATCAGTCTGACCCTGTGCCTCATGGGAACAGTCCAGGTCGACCTGCCAAGCCATGCCTTCCCTGGACCTGAAACAAGCTTCCGAGGACCGGTTTCTGGCATTACAGCCGTCTTCAGACCGACTTGCTTGAATCCAGTGGCAAAGTGAGCAAGGGACTCACGTCTGAGCATACCCTGCCACACTTATGGCGCCAAAGCGGTACAAAAAAGGGGGTGGTGATGGACGGAGCATCTGAACCAATCAAACACTCACACCCAGTCAAAAAATCTGGGTTTAATACATTACCGTTGTCTAGCCCACTCTGCCACCCCAGTTCAGACATGGCCATATGCAAATCAGTCTGACCCTGTGCCTCTTGGGAAAAGTCCAGCCCGAACTGCCAAGCCATGCCTTCCCTGGACCGGAAACAAGCTTCCGAGGACCAGTTTCTGGCATTACAGCCGTCTTCAGCCCGGCTTGCGTGAATCCAGTGGCAAAGTGAGCAAGGGACTCTCGTCTGAGCATACCCTGCCACGCTTATGGCGGCCAAAGCGGTACAAAAAGGGGGTGGTGATGGACGGAGCATCTGAACCAATCAAACAATCACACCCAGTCAAAAGATCTGGGTTTAATCCATCACCGTTCTTTAGTCCACTCTGCACCCCAGTTCAGACATGGCCATATGCAAGTCAGTAGTCTGACCCTGTGCCTCATGGGAACAATCCAGGCCGACCTGCCAAGCCATGTCTTCCCTGGACCGGAAACAAGCTTCCGAGGACCGGTTTCTGGCATTACAGCCGTCTTCAGCCCGGCTTGCTTGAATCCAGTGGCAAAGTGAGCAAGGGACTCTCGTCTGAGCATACCCTGCCACACTTATGGCGGCCAAAGCGGTACAAAAAGGGGGTGGTGATGGACGGAGCATCTGAACCAATCAAACACTCACAACCAGTCCAAAGATCTGGGTTTAATCCATCACCGTTCTTTAGCCCACTCTGCCACCCCAGTTCAGACATGGCCATATGCAAATCAGTCTGACCCTGTGCCTCATGGGAACAGTCCAGGTCGACCTGCCAAGCCATGCCTTCCCTGGACCGGAAACAAGCTTCCGAGGACCAGTTTCTGGCATTACAGCCGTCTTCAGCCCGGCTTGCGTGAATCCAGTGGCAAAGTGAGCAAGGGACTCTCGTCTGAGCATACCCTGCCACGCTTATGGCGGCCAAAGCGGTACAAAAAGGGGGTGGTGATGGACGGAGCATCTGAACCAATCAAACAATCACACCCAGTCAAAAGATCTGGGTTTAATCCATCACCGTTCTTTAGCCCACTCTGCACCCCAGTTCAGACATGGCCATATGAAAATCAGTCTGACCCTGTGCCTCATGGGAACAGTCCAGCCCGAACTGCCAAGCCATGCCTTCCCTGGACCGGAAACAAGCTGCCCAGGACCGGTTTCTGGCATTACAGCCGTCTTCAGCCCGGCTTGCTTGAATCCAGTGGCAAAGTGAGCAAGGGACTCCCGTCTGAGCATACCCTGCCACACTTATGGCAGCCAAAGCGTTACAAAAAGGGGGTGGTGATGGACGGAGCATCTGAACCAATCAAACACTCACACCCAGTCAAAAGATCTGGGTTTAATCCATCACAGTTCTTTAGCCCACTCTGCCACCCCAGTTCAGACATGGCCATATGCAAATCAGTCTGACCCTGAGCCTCATGGGAACAGTCCAGCCCGAACTGCCAAGCCATGCCTTCCCTGGACCGGAAACAAGCTTCCGAGGACCGGTTTCTGGCATTACAGCCGTCTTCAGCCCGGCTTGCGTGAATCCAGTGGCAAAGTGAGCAAGGGACTCTCGTCTGAGCATACCCTGCCACAGTTATGGCAGCCAAAGCGGTACAAAAAGGGGGTGGTGATGGACGGAGCATCTGAACCAATCAAACACTCACACCCAGTCAAAAGATCTGGGTTTAATCCATCACCGTTCTTTAGCCCACTCTGCCACCCCAGTTCAAACATGGCCATATGCAAATCAGTCTGACCCTTTGCCTCATGGGAACAGTCCAGCCCGAACTGCCAAGCCATACCTTCCCTGGACCGGAAACAAGCTTCCCAGGACCGGTTTCTGGCATTACAGCCGTCTTCAGCCCGGCTTGCTTGAATCCAGTGGCAAAGTGAGCAAGGGACTCCCGTCTGAGCATACCCTGCCACACTTATGGCAGCCATAGCGGTACAAAAAGGGGGTGGTGATGGACGGAGCATCTGAACCAATCAAACACTCACACCCAGTCAAAAGATCTGGGTTTAATCCATCACCGTTCTTTAGCCCACTCTGCCACCCCAGTTCAGACATGGCCATATGCAAGTCAGTCTGACCCTGTGCCTCATGGGAACAGTCCAGCCCGAACTGCCAAGCCATGCCTTCCCTGGACCGGAAACAAGCTTACAAGGACTGGTTTCTGGCATTACAGCCGTCTTCAGCCCGGCTTGCTTGAATCCAGTGGCAAAGTGAGCAAGGGACTCCCGTCTAAGCATACCCTGCCACACTTATGGCAGCCAAAGTGGTACAAAAAGAGGGTGGTGATGGACGGGGCATCTGAACCAATCAAACACTCACACCCAGTCAAAAGATCTGGGTTTAATCCATCACCGTTCTTTAGCCCACTCTGCCACCCCAGTTCAGACATGGCCATATGCAAGTCAGTCTGACCCTGTGCCTCATGGGAACAGTCCAGCCCGAACTGCCAAGCCATGCCTTCCCTGGACCGGAAACAAGCTTCCGAGGACCGGTTTCTGGCATTACAGCCGTCTTCAGCCCGGCTTGCTTGAATCCAGTGGCAAAGTGAGCAAGGGACTCTCGTCTGAGCATACCCTGCACACTTATGGCGGCCAAAGCGGTACAAAAAGGGGGTGGTGATGGACGGAGCATCTGAACCAATCAAACACTCACACCCGGTCAAAAGATCTGGGTTTAATCCATCACCTTGCTTTAGCCCACTCTGCCACCCCAGTTCAGACATGGCCATATGCAAATCAGTCTGACCCTGTGCCTCATGGTAACAGTCCAGCCTGAACTGCCAAGCCATGCCTTCCCTGGACCGGAAACAAACTTCCGAGGACCGGTTTCTGGCATTACAGTCGTCTTCAGCCCGGCTTGCTTGAATCCAGTGGCAAAGTGAGCAAGGGACTCACGTCTGAGCATACCCTGCCACACTTATGGCGGCCAAAGCGGTACAAAAAGGGGGTGGTGATGGACGCAGCATCTGAACCAATCAAACACTCACACCCAGTCAAGAGATCTGGGTTTAATCCATCACCGTTCTTTAGCCCACTCTGCCACCCCAGTTCAGACATGGCCATATGCAAATCAGTCTGACCCTGAGCCTCATGGGAACAGTCCAGCCCGAACTGCCAAGCCATGCCTTCCCTGGACCGGAAACAAGCTTCCGAGGACCGGTTTCTGGCATTACAGCCGTCTTCAGCCCGGCTTGCGTGAATCCAGTGGTAAAGTGAGCAAGGGATTCTCGTCTGAGCATACCCTGCCACACTTATGGCGGCCAAAGCGGTACAAAAAGGGGGTGGTGATGGACGGAGCATCTGAACCAATCAAACACTCACACCCAGTCAAAATATCTGGGTTTAATCCATCACCGTTCTTTAGCCCACTCTGCCACCCCAGTTCAGACATGGCCATATGCAAATCAGTCTGACCCTGTGCCTCATGGGAACAGTCCAGCCCGAACTGCCAAGCCAAACCTTCCCTGGACCGGAAACAAGCTTCCCAGGACCGGTTTCTGGCATTACAGCCGTCTTCAGCCCGGCTTGCTTGAATCCAGTGGCAAAGTGAGCAAGGGACTCACGTCTGAGCATACCCTGCCACACTTATGGCAGCCAAAGTGGTACAAAAAGGGGGTGGTGATGGACGGGGCATCTGAACCAATCAAACACTCATACCCAGTCAAAAGATCTGGGTTTAATCCATCACCGTTCTTTAGCCCACTCTGCCACCCCAGTTCAGACATGGCCATATGCAAGTCAGTCTGACCCTGTGCCTCATGGGAACAGTCCAGTCCGAACTGCCAAGCCATGCCTTCCCTGGACCGGAAACAAGCTTCCGAGGACCGGTTTCTGGCATTACAGCCGTCTTCAGCCCGGCTTGCTTGAATCCAGTGGCAAAGTGAGCAAGGGACTCTCGTCTGAGCATACCCTGCCACACTTATGGCGGCCAAAGCGGTACAAAAAGGGGGTGGTGATGGACGGAGCATCTGAACCAATCAAACACTCACACCCAGTCAAAAGATCTGGGTTTAATCCATCACCGTTCTTTAGCCCACTCTGCCACCCCAGTTCAGACATGGCCATATGCAAATCAGTCTGACCCTGTGCCTCATGGGAACAGTCCAGCCCGAACTGCCAAGCCATACCTTCCCTGGACCGGAAACAAGCTTCCCAGGACCGGTTTCTGGCATTACAGCCGTCTTCAGCCCGGCTTGCTTGAATCCAGTGGAAAAGTGAGCAAGGGACTCCCGTCTGAGCATACCCTGCCACACTTATGGCAGCCATAGCGGTACAAAAAGGTTGTGGTGATGGACGGAGCATCTGAACCAATCAAACACTCACACCCAGTCAAAAGATCTGGGTTTAATCCATCACCGTTCTTTAGCCCACTCTGCCACCCCAGTTCAGACATGGCCATATGCAAGTCAGTCTGACCCTGTGCCTCATGGGAACAGTCCAGCCCGAACTGCCAAGCCATGCCTTCCCTGGACCGGAAACAAGCTTCCAAGGACTGGTTTCTGGCATTACAGCCGTCTTCAGCCCGGCTTGCTTGAATCCAGTGGCAAAGTGAGCAAGGGACTCCCGTCTGAGCATACCCTGCCACACTTATGGCAGCCAAAGTGGTACAAAAAGGGGGTGGTGATGGACGGGGCATCTGAACCAATCAAACACTCACACCCAGTCAAAAGATCTGGGTTTAATCCATCACCGTTCTTTAGCCCACTCTGCCACCCCAGTTCAGACATGGCCATATGCAAGTCAGTCTGACCCTGTGCCTCATGGGAACAGTCCAGCCCGAACTGCCAAGCCATGCCTTCCCTGGACCGGAAACAAGCTTCCGAGGACCGGTTTCTGGCATTACAGCCGTCTTCAGCCCGGCTTGCTTGAATCCAGTGGCAAAGTGAGCAAGGGACTCTCGTCTGAGCATACCCTGCCACACTTATGGCGGCCAAAGCGGTACAAAAAGGGGGTGGTGATGGACAGAGCATCTGAACCAATCAAACACTCACACCCAGTCAAAAGATCTGGGTTTAATCCATCACCGTTCTTTAGCCCACTCTGCCACCCCAGTTCAGACATGGCCATATGCAAATCAGTCTGACCCTGTGCCTCATGGTAACAGTCCAGCCTGAACTGCCAAGCCATGCCTTCCCTGGACCGGAAACAAACTTCCGAGGACCGGTTTCTGGCATTACAGTCGTCTTCAGCCCGGATTGCTTGAATCCAGTGGCAAAGTGAGCAAGGGACTCACGTCTGAGCATACCCTGCCACACTTATGGCGGCCAAAGCGGTACAAAAAGGGGGTGGTGATGGACGCAGCATCTGAACCAATCAAACACTCACACCCAGTCAAGAGATCTGGGTTTAATCCATCACCGTTCAATAGCCCACTCTGCCACCCCAGTTCAGACATGGCCATATGCAAATCAGTCTGACCCTGTGCCTCATGGGAACAGTCCAGCCCGAACTGCCAAGCCATGCCTTCCCTGGACCGGAAACAAGCTTCCGAGGACCGGATTCTGGCATTACAGCCATCTTCAGCCCGGCTTGCTTGAATCCAGTGGCAAAGTGAGCAAGGGACTCATGTCTGAGCATACCCTGCCACACGTATGGCGGCCAAAGCGGTACAAAAAGGGGGTGGTGATGGACGGAGCATCTGAACCAATCAAACACTCACACCCAGTCAAAAGATCTGGGTTTAATCCATCACGTTCTTTATCCCACTCTACCAACCCAGTTCAGACATGACCATATGCAAATCAGTCTGACCCTGTGCCTCATGGGAACAGTCCAGCCCGAACTGCCAAGCCATGCCTTCCCTGGACCGGAAACAAGTTTCCGAGGACCGGTTTCTGGCATTACAGCCGTCTTCAGCCCGGCATGCTTGAATCCAGTGGCAAAATGAGCACGGGACTCACGTCTGAGCATACCCTGCCACACTTATGGCGGCCAATGCGGTACAAAAAGGGAGTGGTGATGGACGGAGCATCTGAACCAATCAAACACTCACACCCAGTCAAAAGATCTGGGTTTAATCCATCACCGTTCTTTAGCCCACTCTGCCACCCCAGTTCAGACATGGCCATATGCAAATCAGTCTGACCCTGTGCCTCATGGGAACAGTAGAGCCCGAACTGCCAAGCCATGCCTTCCCTGGACCGGAAACAAGCTTCCCAGGACCGGTTTCTGGCATTACAGCCGTCTTCAGCCCGGCTTGCTTGAATCCAGTGGCAAAGTGAGCAAGGGACTCCCGTCTGAGCATACCCTGCCACACTTATGGCAGCCAAAGCGGTACAAAAAGGGGGTGGTGATGGACGGAGCATCTGAACCAATCAAACACTCACACCCAGTCAAAAGATCTGGGTTTAATCCATCACCGTTCTTTAGCCCACTCTGCCACCCCAGTTCAGACATGGCCATATGCAAGTCAGTAGTCTGACCCTGTGCCTCATGGGAACAGTCCAGGCCGACCTGCCAAGCCATGCCTTCCCTGGACCGGAAACAAGCTTCCGAGGACCGGTTTCTGGCATTACAGCCGTCTTCAGCCCGGCTTGCTTGAATCCAGTGGCAAAGTGAGCAAGGGACTCTCGTCTGAGCATACCCTGCCACACTTATGGCGGCCAAAGCGGTACAAAAAGGGGGTGGTGATGGGCGGAGCATCTGAACCAATCAAACACTCACACCCAGTCCAAAGATCTGGGTTTAATCCATCACCGTTCTTTAGCCCACTCTGCCACCCCAGTTCAGACATGGCCATATGCAAATCAGTCTGACCCTGTGCCTCATGGGAACAGTCCAGCCCGAACTGCCAAGCCATGCCTTCCCTGGACCGGAAACAAGCTTCCGAGGACCGGTTTCTGGCATTACAGTCGTCTTCAGCCCGGCTTGCTTGAATCCAGTGGCAAAGTGAGCAAGGGACTCACGTCTGAGCATACCCTGCCACACTTATGGCGGCCAAAGCGGTAAAAAAAGGGGGTGGTGATGGACGGAGCATCTGAACCAATCAAACACTCACACCCAGTCAAGAGATCTGGGTTTAATCCATCACCGTTCTTTAGCCCACTCTGCCACCCCAGTTCAGACATGGCCATATGCAAATCAGTCTGACCCTGTGCCTCATGGGAACAGTCCAGCCCGAACTGCCAAGCCATGCCTTCCCTGGACCGGAAACAAGCTTCCGAGCACCGGATTCTGGCATTACAGCCGTATTCAACCCGGCTTGCTTGAATCCAGTGGCAAAGTGAGCAAGGGACTCACGTCTGAGCATACCCTGCCACACGTATGGCGGCCAAAGTGGTACAAAAAGGGGGTGGTGATGGACGGAGCATCTGAACCAATCAAACACTCACACCCAGTCAAAAGATCTGGGTTTAATCCATCACCGTTCTTTATCCCACTCTACCAACCCAGTTCAGACATGGCCATATGCAAATCAGTCTGACCCTGTGCCTCATGGGAACAGTCCAGCCCGAACTGCTAAGCCATGCCTTCCCTGGACCGGAAACAAGCTTCCGAGGACCGGTTTCTGGCATTACAGCCGTCTTCAGCCCGGCTTGCTTGAATCCAGTGGCAAAATGAGCAAGGGACTCACGTCTGAGCATAACCTGCCACACTTATGGCGGCCAAAGCGGTACAAAAAGGGTGTGGTGATGGATGGAGTATCTGAACCAATCAAACACTCACACCCAGTCAAAAGATCTGGGTTTAATCCATCACCGTTCTTTAGCCCACTCTGCCACCCCAGTTCAGACATGGCCATATGCAAATCAGTCTGACCTTGCGCCTCATGGGAACAGTCCAGCCCGAACTGCCAAGCCATGCCTTCCCTGGACCGGAAACAAGCTTCCGAGGACCGGTTTCTGGCATTACAGCCGTCTTCAGACCGACTTGTTTGAATCCAGTGGCAAAGTGAGCAAGGGACTCTCGTCTGAGCATACCCTGTCACACTTATGGCGGCCAAAGCGGTACAAAAAGGGGGTGGTGATGGACGGAGCATCTGAACCAATCAAACACTCACACCCAGTCAAAAGGTCTATATGCAAATCAGTCTGACCCTGTGCCTCATGGGAACAGTCCAGCCCGAACTGCCAAGCCATGCCTTCCCTGGACCGGAAACAAGCTTCCGAGGACCGGATTCTGGCATTACAGCAGTCTTCAGCCCGGCTTGCTTGAATCCAGTGGCAAAGTGAGCAAGGGACTCACGTCTGAGCATACCCTGCCACACGTATGGCGGCCAAAGCGGTACAAAAAGGGGGTGGTGATGGACGGAGCATCTGAACCAATCAAACACTCACACCCAGTCAAAAGATCTGGGTTTAATCCATCACGTTCTTTATCCCACTCTACCAACCCAGTTCAGACATGGCCATATGCAAATCAGTCTGACCCTGTGCCTCATGGGAACATTCCAGCACGAACTGCCAAGCCTTGCCTTCCCTGGACCGGAAACAAGCTTCCGAGGACCGGTTTCTGGCATTACAGCCGTCTTCAGCCCGGCATGCTTGAATCCAGTGGCAAAATGAGCAAGGGACTCACGTCTGAGCATACCCTGCCACACTTATGGCGGCCAATGCGGTACGAAAAGGGGGTGGTGATGGACGGAGCATCTGAACCAATCAAACACTCACACCCAGTCAAAAGATCTGGGTTTAATCCATCACAGTTCTTTGGCCCACTCTACCACCCCAGTTCAGACATGGCCATATGCAAATCAGTCTGACCCTGAGTCCAGCCCGAACTGCCAAGCCATGCCTTCCCTGGACCGGAAACAAGCTTCCGAGGACCGGTTTCTGGCATTACAGCCGTCTTCAGACCGACTTGCTTGAATCCAGTGGCAAAGTGAGCAAGGGACTCTCGTCTGAGCATACCCTGCCACACTTATGGCGGCCAAAGCGGTACAAAAAGGGGGTGGTGATGGACGGAGCATCTGAACCAATCAAACACTCACACCCGGTCAAAAGATCTGGGTTTAATCCATCACCTTGCTTTAGCCCACTCTGCCACCCCAGTTCAGACATGGCCATATGCAAATCAGTCTGACCCTGTGCCTCATGGTAACAGTCCAGCCCGAACTGCCAAGCCATGCCTTCCCTGGACCGGAAACAAACTTCCGAGGACCGGTTTCTGGCATTACAGTCATCTTCAGCCCGGCTTGCTTGAATCCAGTGGCAAAGTGAGCAAGTGACTCACGTCTGAGCATACCCTGCCACACTTATGGCAGCCAAAGCGGTACAAAAAGGGGGTGGTGATGGGCGGAGCATCTGAACCAATCAAACACTCACACCCAGTCCAAAGATCTGGGTTTAATCCATCACCATTCTTTAGCCCACTCTGCCACCCCAGTTCAGACATGGCCATATGCAAATCAGTCTGACCCTGTGCCTCATGGGAACAGTCCAGCCCGAACTGCCAAGCCATGCCTTCCCTGGACCGGAAACAAGCTTCCGAGGACCGGTTTCTGGCATTACAGTCGTCTTCAGCCCGGCTTGCTTGAATCCAGTGGCAAAGTGAGCAAGGGACTCACGTCTGAGCATACCCTGCCACACTTATGGCGGCCAAAGCGGTAAAAAAAGGGGGTGGTGATGGACGGAGCATCTGAACCAATCAAACACTCACACCCAGTCAAGAGATCTGGGTTTAATCCATCACCGTTCTTTAGCCCACTCTGCCACCCCAGTTCAGACATGGCCATATGCAAATCAGTCTGACCCTGTGCCTCATGGGAACAGTCCAGCCCGAACTGCTAAGCCATGCCTTCCCTGGACCGGAAACAAGCTTCCGAGGACCGGTTTCTGGCATTACAGCCGTCTTCAGCCCGGCTTGCTTGAATCCAGTGGCAAAATGAGCAAGGGACTCACGTCTGAGCATACCCTGCCACACTTATGGCGGCCAAAGCGGTACAAAAAGGGTGTGGTGATGGATGGAGTATCTGAACCAATCAAACACTCACACCCAGTCAAAAGATCTGGGTTTAATCCATCACCGTTCTTTAGCCCACTCTGCCACCCCAGTTCAGACATGGCCATATGCAAATCAGTCTGACCCTGCGCCTCATGGGAACAGTCCAGCCCGAACTGCCAAGCCATGCCTTCCCTGGACCGGAAACAAGCTTCCGAGGACCGGTTTCTGGCATTACAGCCGTCTTCAGACCGACTTGTTTGAATCCAGTGGCAAAGTGAGCAAGGGACTCACGTCTGCGCATACCCTGCCACACTTATGGCGGCCAAAGCGGTACAAAAAAGGGGGTGGTGATGGACGAAGCATCTGAACCAATCAAACACTCACACCCAGTCAAAAGATCTGGGTTTAATCCATTACCGTTCTTTAGCCCACTCTGCCACCCCAGTTCAGACATGGCCATATGCAAATCAGTCTGACCCTGTGCCTCATTGGAAAAGTCCAGCCCGAACTGCCAAGCCATGCCTTCCCTGGACCGGAAACAAGCTTCCGAGGACCAGTTTCTGGCATTACAGCCGTCTTCAGCCCGGCTTGCGTGAATCCAGTGGCAAAGTGAGCAAGGGACTCTCGTCTGAGCATACCCTGTCACACTTATGGCGGCCAAAGCGGTACAAAAAGGGGGTGGTGATGGACGGAGCATCTGAACCAATCAAACACTCACACCCAGTCAAAAGGTCTATATGCAAATCAGTCTGACCCTGTGCCTCATGGGAACAGTCCAGCCTGAACTGCCAAGCAATGCCTTCCCTGGACCGGAAACAAACTTCCGAGGACCGGTTTCTGGCATTTACAGCCGTCTTCAGCCTGGCTTGCTTGAATCCAGTGGCAAAATGAGCAAGGGACTCACGTCTGAGCATACCCTGCCACACTTATGGCGGCCAAAGCGGTACAAAAAGGGGGTGGTGATGGACGGAGCATCTGAACCAATCAAACACTCACACCCAGTCAAAAGATCTGGGTTTAATCCATCACCGTTCTTTATACCACTCTACCAGCCCAGTTCAGACATGGCCATATGCAAATCAGTCTGACCCTGTGCCTCATGGGAACAGTCCAGCCCGAACTGCCAAGCCATGCCTTCCCTGGACCGGAAACAAGCTTCCGAGGACCGGTTTCTGGCATTACAGCAGTCTTCAGCCCGGCTTGCTTGAATCCAGTGGCAAAGTGAGCAAGGGACTCACGTCTGAGCATACCCTGCCACACGTATGGCGGCCAAAGCGGTACAAAAAGGGGGTGGTGATGGACGGAGCATCTGAACCAATCAAACACTCACACCCAGTCAAAAGATCTGGGTTTAATCCATCACGTTCTTTATCCCACTCTACCAACCCAGTTCAGACATGGCCATATGCAAATCAGTCTGACCCTGTGCCTCATGGGAACATTCCAGCACGAACTGCCAAGCCTTGCCTTCCCTGGACCGGAAACAAGCTTCCGAGGACCGGTTTCTGGCATTACAGCCGTCTTCAGCCCGGCATGCTTGAATCCAGTGGCAAAATGAGCAAGGGACTCACGTCTGAGCATACCCTGCCACACTTATGGCGGCCAATGCGGTACGAAAAGGGGGTGGTGATGGACGGAGCATCTGAACCAATCAAACACTCACACCCAGTCAAAAGATCTGGGTTTAATCCATCACAGTTCTTTGGCCCACTCTACCACCCCAGTTCAGACATGGCCATATGCAAATCAGTCTGACCCTGAGCCTCATGGGAACAGTCCAGCCCGAACTGCCAAGCCATGCCTTCCCTGGACCGGAAACAAGCTTCCGAGGACCGGTTTCTGGCATTACAGCCGTCTTCAGACCGACTTGCTTGAATCCAGTGGCAAAGTGAGCAAGGGACTCTCGTCTGAGCATACCCTGCCACACTTATGGCGGCCAAAGCGGTACAAAAAGGGGGTGGTGATGGACGGAGCATCTGAACCAATCAAACACTCACACCCGGTCAAAAGATCTGGGTTTAATCCATCACCTTGCTTTAGCCCACTCTGCCACCCCAGTTCAGACATGGCCATATGCAAATCAGTCTGACCCTGTGCCTCATGGTAACAGTCCAGCCCGAACTGCCAAGCCATGCCTTCCCTGGACCGGAAACAAACTTCCGAGGACCGGTTTCTAGCATTACAGTCATCTTCAGCCCGGCTTGCTTGAATCCAGTGGCAAAGTGAGCAAGTGACTCACGTCTGAGCATACCCTGCCACACTTATGGCGGCCAAAGCGGTACAAAAAGGGGGTGGTGATGGACGCAGCATCTGAACCAATCAAACACTCACACCCAGTCAAGAGATCTGGGTTTAATCCATCACCGTTCAATAGCCCAGTCTGCCACCCCAGTTCAGACATGGCCATATGCAAATCAGTCTGACCCTGTGCCTCATGGGAACAGTCCAGCCCGAACTGCCAAGCCATGCCTTCCCTGGACCGGAAACAAGCTTCCGAGGACCGGATTCTGGCATTACAGCCATCTTCAGCCCGTCTTGCTTGAATCCAGTGGCAAAGTGAGCAAGGGACTCATGTCTGAGCATACCCTGCCACACGTATGGCGGCCAAAGCGGTACAAAAAGGGGGTGGTGATGGACGGAGCATCTGAACCAATCAAACACTCACACCCAGTCAAAAGATCTGGGTTTAATCCATCACGTTCTTTATCCCACTCTACCAACCCAGTTCAGACATGACCATATGCAAATCAGTCTGACCCTGTGCCTCATGGGAACAGTCCAGCCCGAACTGCCAAGCCATGCCTTCCCTGGACCGGAAACAAGCTTCCCAGGACCGGTTTCTGGCATTACAGCCGTCTTCAGCCCGGCTTGCTTGAATCCAGTGGCAAAGTGAGCAAGGGACTCACGTCTGAGCATACCCTGCTACACTTATGGCGGCCAAAGCGGTACAAAAAGGGGGTGGTGATGGACGGAGCATCTGAACCAATCAAACACTCACACCCAGTCAAAAGGTCTATATGCAAATCAGTCTGACCCTGTGCCTCATGGGAACAGTCCAGCCCGAACTGCCAAGCCATGCCTTCCTTGGACCGGAAACAAGCTTCCGAGGACCGGTTTCTGGCATTTACAGCCGTCTTCAGCCTGGCTTGCTTGAATCCAGTGGCAAAATGAGCAAGGGACTCACGTCTGAGCATACCCTGCCACACTTATGGCGGCCAAAGCGGTACAAAAAGGGGGTGGTGATGGACAGGGCATCTGAACCAATCAAACACTCACACCCAGTCAAAAGATCTGGGTTTAATCCATCACCGTTCTTTATACCACTCTACCAGCCCAGTTCAGACATGGCCATATGCAAATCAGTCTGACCCTGTGCCTCATGGGAACAGTCCAGCCCGAACTGCCAAGCCATGCCTTCCCTGGACCGGAAACAAGCTTCCGAGGACCGGTTTCTGGCATTACAGTAGTCTTCAGCCCGGCTTGCTTGAATCCAGTGGCAAAGTGAGCAAGGGACTCACGTCTGAGCATACCCTGCCACACGTATGGCGGCCAAAGCGGTACAAAAAGGGGGCGGTGATGGACGGAGCATCTGAACCAATCAAACACTCACACCCAGTCAAAAGATCTGGGTTTAATCCATCACGTTCTTTATCCCACTCTACCAACCCAGTTCAGACATGGCCATATGCAAATCAGTCTGACCCTGTGCCTCATGGGAACAGTCCAGCCCGAACTGCCAAGCCATGCCTTCCCTGGACCGGAAACAAGCTTCCGAGGACCGGTTTCTGGCATTACAGCCGTCTTCAGCCCGGCATGCTTGAATCCAGTGGCAAAATGAGCAAGGGACTCACGTCTGAGCATACCCTGCCACACTTATGGCGGCCAATGCGGTACGAAAAGGGGGTGGTGATGGACGGAGCATCTGAACCAATCAAACACTCACACCCAGTCAAAAGATCTGGGTTTAATCCATCACAGTTCTTTAGCCCACTCTGCCACCCCAGTTCAGACATGGCCATATGCAAATCAGTCTGACCCTGAGCCTCATGGGAACAGTCCAGCCCGAACTGCCAAGCCATGCCTTCCCTGGACCGGAAACAAGCTTCCAAGGACCGGTTTCTGGCATTACAGCCGTCTTCAGACCGACTTGCTTGAATCCAGTGGCAAAGTGAGCAAGGGACTCACGTCTGAGCATACCCTGCCACACTTATGGCGGCCAAAGCGGTACAAAAAGGGGGTGGTTATGGACGGAGCATCTGAACCAATCAAACACTCACACCCAGTCAAAAGATCTGGGTTTAATCACTCACCGTTCTTTAGCCCACTCTGCCACCCCAGTTCAGACATGGCCATATGCAAATCAGTCTGACCCTGTGCCTCATGGGAACAGTAGAGCCCGAACTGCCAAGCCATGCCTTCCCTGGACCGGAAACAAGCTTCCCAGGACCGGTTTCTGGCATTACAGCCGTCTTCAGCCCGGCTTGCTTGAATCCAGTGGCAAAGTGAGCAAGGGACTCCCGTCTGAGCATACCCTGCCACACTTATGGCAGCCAAAGCGGTACAAAAAGGGGGTGGTGATGGACGGAGCATCTGAACCAATCAAACACTCACACCCAGTCAAAAGATCTGGGTTTAATCCATCATCGTTCTTTAGCCCACTCTGCCACCCCAGTTCGGACATGGCCATATGCAAGTCAGTAGTCTGACCCTGTGCCTCATGGGAACAGTCCAGGCCGACCTGCCAAGCCATGCCTTCCCTGGACCGGAAACAAGCTTCCGAGGACCGGTTTCTGGCATTACAGCCGTCTTCAGCCCGGCTTGCTTGAATCCAGTGGCAAAGTGAGCAAGGAACTCTCGTCTGAGCATACCCTGCCACACTTATGGCGGCCAAAGCGGTACAAAAAGGGGGTGGTGATGGACGGAGCATCTGAACCAATCAAACACTCACACCCAGTCAAAAGATCTGGGTTTAATCCATCACCGTTCTTTAGCCCACTCTGCCACCCCAGTTCAGACATGGCCATATGCAAATCAGTCTGACCCTGTGCCTCATGGGAACAGTCCAGCCCGAACTGCCAAGCCATGCCTTCCCTGGACCGGAAACAAGCTTCCGAGGACCGGTTTCTGGCATTACAGTCGTCTTCAGCCCGGCTTGCTTGAATCCAGTGGCAAAGTGAGCAAGGGACTCACGTCTGAGCATACCCTGCCACACGTATGGCGGCCAAAGCGGTACAAAAAGGGGGTGGTGATGGATGGAGCATCTGAACCAATCACACACTCACACCCAGTCAAAAGATCTGGGTTTAATCCATCACCGTACTTTATCCCACTCTACCAACCCAGTTCAGACATGGCCATATGCAAATCAGTCTGACCCTGTGCCTCATGGGAACAGTCCAGCCCGAACTGCCAAGCCATGCCTTCCCTGGACCGGAAACAAGCTTCCGAGGACCGGTTTCTGGCATTACAGCCGTCTTCAGCCCGGCTTGCTTGAATCCAGTGGCAAAATGAGCAAGGGACTCACGTCTGAGCATACCCTGCCACACTTATGGCGGCCAAAGCGGTACAAAAAAGGGGGTGGTGATGGACGGAGCATCTGAACCAATCAAACACTCACACCCAGTCAAAAGATCTGGGTTTAATTCATCACCATTCTTTAGCCAACTCTGCCACCCCAGTTCAGACATGGCCATATGCAAATCAGTCTGACCCTGAGCCTCATGGGAACAGTCCAGCCCGAACTGCCAAGCCGTGCCTTCCCTGGACCGGAAACAAGCTTCCGAGGACCGGTTTCTGGCATTACAGCAGTCTTCAGACCGACTTGTTTGAATCCAGTGGCAAAGTGAGCAAGTGACTCACGTCTGAGCATACCCTGCCACACTTATGGCGGCCAAAGCGGTACAAAAAAGGGGGTGGTGATGGACGGAGCATCTGAACCAATCAAACACTCACACCCAGTCAAAAGATCTGGGTTTAATCCATTACCGTTCTTTAGCTCACTCTGCCACTCCAGTTCAGACATGGCCCTATGCAAATCAGTCTGACCCTGTGCCTCATTGGAAAAGTCCAGCCCGAACTGCCAAGCCATGCCTTCCCTGGACCGGAAACAAGCTTCAGAGGACCAGTTTCTGGCATTACAGCCGTCTTCAGCCCGGCTTGCGTGAATCCAGTGGCAAAGTGAGCATAGGTCTCTCGTCTGAGCATACCCTGCCACACTTATGGCGGCCAAAGCGGTACAAAAAGGGGGTGGTGATGGACGGAGCATCTGAACCAATCAAACACTCACACCCAGTCAAAAGATCTGGGTTTAATCCATCACCGTTCTTTAGCCCACTCTGCCACCCCAGTTCAGACATGGCCATATGCTAATCAGTCTGACCCTGTGCCTCATGGGAACAGTCCAGCCCGAACTGCCAAGCCATGCCTTCCCTGGACCGGAAACAAGCTTCCCAGGACCGGTTTCCAGCATTACAGCCGTCTTCAGCCCGGCTTGCTTGAATCCAGTGTCAAAGTGAGCAAGGGACTCACGTCTGAGCATACCCTGCTACACTTATGGCGGCCAAAGCGGTACAAAAAGGGGGTGGTGATGGACGGAGCATCTGAACCAATCAAACACTCACACCCAGTCAAAAGGTCTATATGCAAATCAGTATGACCCTGTGCCTCATGGGAACAGTCCAGCCGAACTGCCAAGCCATGCCTTCCCTGGACCGGAAACAAGCTTCCGAGGACCGGTTTCTGGCATTACAGCCATCTTTAGCCTGGCTTGCTTGAATCCAGTGGCAAAATGAGCAAGGGACTCACGTCTGAGCATACCCTGCCACACTTATGGCGGCCAAAGCGGTACAAAAAGGGGGTGGTGATGGACGGAGCATCTGAACCAATCAAACACTCACACCCAGTCAAAAGATCTGGGTTTAATCCATCACAGTTCTTTATACCACTCTACCACCCCAGTTCAGACATGGCCATATGCAAATCAGTCTGACCTTGTGCCTCATGGGAACAGTCCAGCCCGAACTGCCAAGCCATGCCTTCCCTGGACCGGAAACAAGCTTCCGAGGACCGGTTTCTGGAATTACAGCCGTCTTCAGCCCGGCATGCTTGAATCCAGTGGCAAAATGAGCAAGGGACTCACGTCTGAGCATACCCTGCCACACTTATGGCAGCCAAAGCGGTACAAAAAAGGGGGTGGTGATGGAGCATCTGAACCAATCAAACACTCAAACCCAGTCAAAAGATCTGGGTTTAAACCATCACCGTTCTTTAGCCCACTCTGCCACCCCAGTTCAGACATGGCCATATGCAAATCAGTCTGACCCTGAGCCTCATGGGAACAGTCCAGCCCGAACTGCCAAGCCATGCCTTCCCTGGACCGGAAACAAGCTTCCGAGGACCGGTTTCTGGAATTACAGCCGTCTTCAGACCAACTTGCTTGAATCCAGTGGCAAAGTGAGCAAGGGACTCATGTCTGAGCATACCCTGCCACACTTTTGGCGGCCAAAGAGGTACAACAAAGGGGGTGGTGATGGACGGAGCATCTGAACCAATCAAACACTCACACCCAGTCAAAAGATCTGGGTTTAATCCATTACCGTTCTTTAGCCCACTCTGCCACCCGAGTTCAGACATGGCCATATGCAAATCAGTCTGACCCTGTGCCTCATGGGAAAAGTCCAGCCCGAACTGCCAAGCCATGCCTTCCCTGGACCGGAAACAAGCTTCCGAGGACCAGTTTCTGGCATTACAGCCGTCTTCAGCCCGGCTTGCGTGAATCCAGTGGCAAAGTGAGCAAAGGACTCTCGTCTGAGCATACCCTGCCACACTTATGGCGGCCAAAGCAGTACAAAAAGGGGGTGGTGATGGACGGAGCATCTGAACCAATCAAACACTCACACCCAGTCAAAAGATCTGGGTTTAATCCATCACCGTTCTTTAGCCCACTCTGCCACCCCAGTTCAGACATGGCCATATGAAAATCAGTCTGACCCTGTGCCTCATGGTAACAGTCCAGCCCGAACTGCCAAGCGATGCCTTCCCTGGACTGGAAACAAGCTTCCGAGAACCGGTTTCTGGCATTACAGCCGTCTTCAGACCGACTTGTTTGAATCCAGTGGCAAAGTGAGCAAGGGACTCACGTCTGCGCATACCCTGCCACACTTATGGCGGCCAAAGCGGTACAAAAAAGGGGGTGGTGATGGACGGAGCATCTGAACCAATCAAACACTCACACCCAGTCAAAAGATCTGGGTTTAATCCATTACCGTTCTTTAGCCCACTCTGCCACCCGAGTTCAGACATGGCCATATGCAAATCAGTCTGACCCTGTGCCTCATGGGAAAAGTCCAGCCCGAACTGCCAAGCCATGCCTTCCCTGGACCGGAAACAAGCTTCCGAGGACCAGTTTCTGGCATTACAGCCGTCTTCAGCCCGGCTTGCGTGAATCCAGTGGCAAAGTGAGCAAGGGACTCTCGTCTGAGCATACCCTGTCACACTTATGGCGGCCAAAGCGGTACAAAAAGGGGGTGGTGATGGACGGAGCATCTGAACCAATCAAACACTCACACCCAGTCAAAAGGTCTATATGCAAATCAGTCTGACCCTGTGCCTCATGGGAACAGTCCAGCCCGAACTGCCAAGCCATGCCTTCCCTGGACCGGAAACAAGCTTCCGAGGACCGGTTTCTGGCATTTACAGCCGTCTTCAGCCTGGCTTGCTTGAATCCAGTGGCAAAATGAGCAAGGGACTCACGTCTGAGCATACCCTGCCACACTTATGGCGGTCAAAGCGGTACAAAAAGGGGGTGGTGATGGACGGAGCATCTGAACCAATCAAACACTCACACCCAGTCAAAAGATCTGGGTTTAATCCATCACCGTTCTTTATACCACTCTACCAGCCCAGTTCAGACATGGCCATATGCAAATCAGTCTGACCCTGTGCCTCATGGGAACAGTCCAGCCCGAACTGCCAAGCCATGCCTTCCCTGGACCGGAAACAAGCTTCCGAGGACCGGTTTCTGGCATTACAGCAGTCTTCAGCCCGGCTTGCTTGAATCCAGTGGCAAAGTGAGCAAGGGACTCACGTCTGAGCATACCCTGCCACACGTATGGCGGCCAAAGCGGTACAAAAAGGGGGTGGTGATGGACGGAGCATCTGAACCAATCAAACACTCACACCCAGTCAAAAGATCTGGGTTTAATCCATCACGTTCTTTATCCCACTCTACCAACCCAGTTCAGACATGGCCATATGCAAATCAGTCTGACCCTGTGCCTCATGGGAACATTCCAGCACGAACTGCCAAGCCTTGCCTTCCCTGGACCGGAAACGAGCTTCCGAGGACCGGTTTCTGGCATTACAGCCGTCTTCAGCCCGGCATGCTTGAATCCAGTGGCAAAATGAGCAAGGAACTCACGTCTGAGCATACCCTGCCACACTTATGGCGGCCAATGCGGTACGAAAAGGGGGTGGTGATGGACGGAGCATCTGAACCAATCAAACACTCACACCCAGTCAAAAGATCTGGGTTTAATCCATCACAGTTCTTTAGCCCACTCTACCACCCCAGTTCAGACATGGCCATATGCAAATCAGTCTGACCCTGAGCCTCATGGGAACAGTCCAGCCCGAACTGCCAAGCCATGCCTTCCCTGGACGGGAAACAAGCTTCCGAGGACCGGTTTCTGGCATTACAGCCGTCTTCAGGCCGACTTGCTTGAATCCAGTGGCAAAGTGAGCAAGGGACTCTCGTCTGAGCATACCCTGCCACACTTATGGCGGCCAAAGCGGTACAAAAAGGGGGTGGTGATGGACGGAGCATCTGAACCAATCAAACACTCACACCCAGTCAAGAGATCTGGGTTTAATCCATCACCGTTCAATAGCCCACTCTGCCACCCCAGTTCAGACATGGCCATATGCAAATCAGTCTGACCCTGTGCCTCATGGGAACAGTCCAGCCCGAACTGCCAAGCCATGCCTTCCCTGGACCGGAAACAAGCTTCCGAGGACCGGATTCTGGCATTACAGCCATCTTCAGCCCGGCTTGCTTGAATCCAGTGGCAAAGTGAGCAAGGGACTCATGTCTGAGCATACCCTGCCACACGTATGGCGGCCAAAGCGGTACAAAAAGGGGGTGGTGATGGACGGAGCATCTGAACCAATCAAACACTCACACCCAGTCAAAAGATCTGGGTTTAATCCATCACGTTCTTTATCCCACTCTACCAACCCAGTTCAGACATGACCATATGCAAATCAGTCTGACCCTGTGCCTCATGGGAACAGTCCAGCCCGAACTGCCAAGCCATGCCTTCCCTGGACCGGAAACAAGCTTCCGAGGACCGGTTTCTGGCATTACAGCCGTCTTCAGCCCGGCATGCTTGAATCCAGTGGCAAAATGAGCAAGGGACTCACGTCTGAGCATACCCTGCCACACTTATGGCGGCCAATGCGGTACAAAAAGGGAGTGGTGATGGACGGAGCATCTGAACCAATCAAACACTCACACCCAGTCAAAAGATCTGGGTTTAATCCATCACCGTTCTTTAGCCCACTCTGCCACCCCAGTTCAGACATGGCCATATGCAAATCAGTCTGACCCTGTGCCTCATGGGAACAGTAGAGCCCGAACTGCCAAGCCATGCCTTCCCTGGACCGGAAACAAGATTCCCAGGACCGGTTTCTGGCATTACAGCCGTCTTCAGCCCGGCTTGCTTGAATCCAGTGGCAAAGTGAGCAAGGGACTCCCGTCTGATCATACCCTGCCACACTTATGGCAGCCAAAGCGGTACAAAAAGGGGGTGGTGATGGACGGAGCATCTGAACCAATCAAACACTCACACCCAGTCAAAAGATCTGGGTTTAATCCATCACCGTTCTTTAGCCCACTCTGCCACCCCAGTTCAGACATGGCCATATGCAAGTCAGTAGTCTGACCCAGTGCCTCATGGGAACAGTCCAGGCCGACCTGCCAAGCAATGCCTTCCCTGGACCGGAAACAAGCTTCCGAGGACCGGTTTCTGGCATTACAGCCGTCTTCAGCCCGGCTTGCTTGAATCCAGTGGCAAAGTGAGCAAGGGACTCTCGTCTGAGCATACCCTGCCACACTTATGGCGGCCAAAGCGGCACAAAAAGGGGGTGGTGATGGGCGGAGCATCTGAACCAATCAAACACTCACACCCAGTCCAAAGATCTGGGTTTAATCCATCACCGTTCTTTAGCCCACTCTGCCACCCCAGTTCAGACATGGCCATATGCAAATCAGTCTGACCCTGTGCCTCATGGGAACAGTCCAGCCCGAACTGCCAAGCCATGCCTTCCCTGGACCGGAAACAAGCTTCCGAGGACCGGTTTCTGGCATTACAGCCGTCTTCAGCCCGGCTTGCTTGAATCCAGTGGCAAAATGAGCAAGGGACTCACGTCTGAGCATACCCTGCCACACTTATGGCGGCCAAAGCGGTACAAAAAGGGGGTGGTGATGGATGGAGCATCTGAACCAATCAAACACTCACACCCAGTCAAAAGATCTGGGTTTAATCCATCACCGTTCTTTAGCCCACTCTGCCACCCCAGTTCAGACATGGCCATATGCAAATCAGTCTGACCCTGCGCCTCATGGGAACAGTCCAGCCCGAACTGCCAAGCCATGCCTTCCCTGGACCGGAAACAAGCTTCCGAGGACCGGTTTCTGGCATTACAGCCGTCTTCAGACCGACTTGTTTGAATCCAGTGGCAAAGTGAGCAAGGGACTCACGTCTGAGCATACCCTGCCACACTTATGGCGGCCAAAGCGGTACAAAAAAGGGGGTGGTGATGGACGGAGCATCTGAACCAATCAAACACTCACACCCAGTCAAAAGATCTGGGTTTAATCCATTACCGTTCTTTAGCCCACTCTGCCACCCCAGTTCAGAAATGGCCATATGCAAATCAGTCTGACCCTGTGCCTCATTGGAAAAGTCCAGCCCGAACTGCCAAGCCATGCCTTCCCTGGACCGGAAACAAGCTTCCGAGGACCAGTTTCTGGCATTACAGCCGTCTTCAGCCCGGCTTGCGTGAATCCAGTGGCAAAGTGAGCAAGGGACTCTCGTCTGAGCATACCCTGCCACACTTATGGCGGCCAAAGCGGTACAAAAAGGGGGTGGTGATGGACGGAGCATCTGAACCAATCAAACACTCACACCCAGTCAAAAGATCTGGGTTTAATCCATCACGTTCTTTATCCCACTCTGCCACCCCAGTTCAGACATGGCCATATGCAAATCAGTCTGACCCTGTGCCTCATGGGAACAGTCCAGCCCGAACTGCCAAGCCATGCCTTCCCTGGACCGGAAACAAGCTTCCCAGGACCGGTTTCTGGCATTACAGCCGTCTTCAGCCCGGCTTGCTTGAATCCAGTGGCAAAGTGAGCAAGGGACTCACGTCTGAGCATACCCTGCTACACCTATGGCGGCCAAAGCGGTACAAAAAGGGGGTGGTGATGGACGGAGCATCTGAACCAATCAAACACTCACACCCAGTCAAAAGGTCTATATGCAAATCAGTCTGACCCTGTGCCTCATGGGAACAGTCCAGCCCGAACTGCCAAGCCATGCCTTCCCTGGACCGGAAACAAGCTTCCGAGGACCGGTTTCTTGCATTTACAGCCGTCTTCAGCCTGGCTTGCTTGAATCCAGTGGCAAAATGAGCAAGGGACTCACGTCTGAGCATACCCTGCCACACTTATGGCGGCCAAAGCGGTACAAAAAGGGGGTGGTGATGGACAGGGCATCTGAACCAATCAAACACTCACACCCAGTCAAAAGATCTGGGTTTAATCCATCACCGTTCTTTATACCACTCTACCAGCCCAGTTCAGACATGGCCATATGCAAATCAGTCTGACACTGTGCCTCATGGGAACAGTCCAGCCCGAACTGCCAAGCCATGCCTTCCCTGGACCGGAAACAAGCTTCCGAGGACCGGTTTCTGGCATTACAGCAGTCTTCAGCCCGGCTTGCTTGAATCCAGTGGCAAAGTGAGCAAGGGACTCACGTCTGAGCATACCCTGCCACACGTATGGCGGCCAAAGCGGTACAAAAAGGGGGTGGTGATGGACGGAGCATCTGAACCAATCAAACACTCACACCCAGTCAAAAGATCTGGGTTTAATCCATCACGTTCTTTATCCCACTCTACCAACCCAGTTCAGACATGGCCATATGCAAATCAGTCTGACCCTGTGCCTCATGGGAACAGTCCAGCCCGAACTGCCAAGCCATGCCTTCCCTGGACCGGAAACAAGCTTCCGAGGACCGGTTTCTGGCATTACAGCCGTCTTCAGCCCGGCATGCTTGAATCCAGTGGCAAAATGAGCAAGGGACTCACGTCTGAGCATACCCTGCCACACTTATGGCGGCCAATGCGGTACGAAAAGGGGGTGGTGATGGACGGAGCATCTGAACCAATCAAACACTCACACCCAGTCAAAAGATCTGGGTTTAATCCATCACAGTTCTTTAGCCCACTCTGCCACCCCAGTTCAGACATGGCCATATGCAAATCAGTCTGACCCTGAGCCTCATGGGAACAGTCCAGCCCGAACTGCCAAGCCATGCCTTCCCTGGACCGGAAACAAGCTTCCAAGGACCGGTTTCTGGCATTACAGCCGTCTTCAGACCGACTTGCTTGAATCCAGTGGCAAAGTGAGCAAGGGACTCACGTCTGAGCATCCCCTGCCACACTTATGGCGGCCAAAGCGGTACAAAAAGGGGGTGGTGATGGACGGAGCATCTGAACCAATCAAACACTCACACCCAGTCAAAAGATCTGGGTTTAATCCATCACCGTTCTTTAGCCCACTCTGCCACCCCAGTTCAGACATGGCCATATGCAAATCAGTCTGACCCTGTGCCTCATGGGAACAGTAGAGCCCGAACTGCCAAGCCATGCCTTCCCTGGACCGGAAACAAGCTTCCCAGGACCGGTTTCTGGCATTAGAGCCGTCTTCAGCCCGGCTTGCTTGAATCCAGTGGCAAAGTGAGCAAGGGACTCCCGTCTGAGCATACCCTGCCACACTTATGGCAGCCAAAGCGGTACAAAAAGGGGGTGGTGATGGACGGAGCATCTGAACCAATCAAACACTCACACCCAGTCAAAAGATCTGGGTTTAATCCATCATCGTTCTTTAGCCCACTCTGCCACCCCAGTTCGGACATGGCCATATGCAAGTCAGTAGTCTGACCCTGTGCCTCATGGGAACAGTCCAGGCCGACCTGCCAAGCCATGCCTTCCCTGGACCGGAAACAAGCGTCCGAGGACCGGTTTCTGGCATTACAGCCGTCTTCAGCCCGGCTTGCTTGAATCCAGTGGCAAAGTGAGCAAGGAACTCTCGTCTGAGCATACCCTGCCACACTTATGGCGGCCAAAGCGGTACAAAAAGGGGGTGGTGATGGACGGAGCATCTGAACCAATCAAACACTCACACCCAGTCAAAAGATCTGGGTTTAATCCATCACCGTTCTTTAGCCCACTCTGCCACCCCAGTTCAGACATGGCCATATGCAAATCAGTCTGACCCTGTGCCTCATGGGAACAGTCCAGCCCGAACTGCCAAGCCATGCCTTCCCTGGACCGGAAACAAGCTTCCGAGGACCGGTTTCTGGCATTACAGTCGTCTTCAGCCCGGCTTGCTTGAATCCAGTGGCAAAGTGAGCAAGGGACTCACGTCTGAGCATACCCTGCCACACGTATGGCGGCCAAAGCGGTACAAAAAGGGGGTGGTGATGGACGGAGCATCTGAACCAATCACACACTCACACCCAGTCAAAAGATCTGGGTTTAATCCATCACCGTACTTTATCCCACTCTACCAACCCAGTTCAGACATGGCCATATGCAAATCAGTCTGACCCTGTGCCTCATGGGAACAGTCCAGCCCGAACTGCCAAGCCATGCCTTCCCTGGACCGGAAACAAGCTTCCAAGGACCGGTTTCTGGCATTACAGCCGTCTTCAGCCCGGCTTGCTTGAATCCAGTGGCAAAATGAGCAAGGGACTCACGTCTGAGCATACCCTGCCACACTTATGGCGGCCAAAGCGGTACAAAAAAGGGGGTGGTGATGGACGGAGCATCTGAACCAATCAAACACTCACACCCAGTCAAAAGATCTGGGTTTAATTCATCACCATTCTTTAGCCAACTCTGCCACCCCAGTTCAGACATGGCCATATGCAAATCAGTCTGACCCTGAGCCTCATGGGAACAGTCCAGCCCGAACTGCCAAGCCGTGCCTTCCCTGGACCGGAAACAAGCTTCCGAGGACCGGTTTCTGGCATTACAGCAGTCTTCAGACCGACTTGTTTGAATCCAGTGGCAAAGTGAGCAAGTGACTCACGTCTGAGCATACCCTGCCACACTTATGGCGGCCAAAGCGGTACAAAAAAGGGGGTGGTGATGGACGGAGCATCTGAACCAATCAAACACTCACACCCAGTCAAAAGATCTGGGTTTAATCCATTACCGTTCTTTAGCTCACTCTGCCACTCCAGTTCAGACATGGCCATATGCAAATCAGTCTGACCCTGTGCCTCATTGGAAAAGTCCAGCCCGAACTGCCAAGCCATGCCTTCCCTGGACCGGAAACAAGCTTCAGAGGACCAGTTTCTGGCATTACAGCCGTCTTCAGCCCGGCTTGCGTGAATCCAGTGGCAAAGTGAGCATAGGACTCTCGTCTGAGCATACCCTGCCACACTTATGGCGGCCAAAGCGGTACAAAAAGGGGGTGGTGATGGACGGAGCATCTGAACCAATCAAACACTCACACCCAGTCAAAAGATCTGGGTTTAATCCATCACCGTTCTTTAGCCCACTCTGCCACCCCAGTTCAGACATGGCCATATGCAAATCAGTCTGACCCTGTGCCTCATGGGAACAGTCCAGCCCGAACTGCCAAGCCATGCCTTCCCTGGACCGGAAACAAGCTTCCCAGGACCGGTTTCTGGCATTACAGCCGTCTTCAGCCCGGCTTGCTTGAATCCAGTGTCAAAGTGAGCAAGGGACTCACGTCTGAGCATACCCTGCTACACTTATGGCGGCCAAAGCGGTACAAAAAGGGGGTGGTGATGGACGGAGCATCTGAACCAATCAAACACTCACACCCAGTCAAAAGGTCTATATGCAAATCAGTATGACCCTGTGCCTCATGGGAACAGTCCAGCCGAACTGCCAAGCCATGCCTTCCCTGGACCGGAAACAAGCTTCCGAGGACCGGTTTCTGGCATTACAGCCGTCTTTAGCCTGGCTTGCTTGAATCCAGTGGCAAAATGAGCAAGGGACTCACGTCTGAGCATACCCTGCCACACTTATGGCGGCCAAAGCGGTACAAAAAGGGGGTGGTGATGGACGGAGCATCTGAACCAATCAAACACTCACACCCAGTCAAAAGATCTGGGTTTAATCCATCACCGTTCTTTATACCACTCTACCACCCCAGTTCAGACATGGCCATATGCAAATCAGTCTGACCCTGTGCCTCATGGGAACAGTCCAGCCCGAACTGCCAAGCCATGCCTTCCCTGGACCGGAAACAAGCTTCCGAGGACCGGTTTCTGGAATTACAGCCGTCTTCAGCCCAGCATGCTTGAATCCAGTGGCAAAATGAGCAAGGGACTCACGTCTGAGCATACCCTGCCACACTTATGGCAGCCAAAGCGGTACAAAAAAGGGGGTGGTGATGGAGCATCTGAACCAATCAAAAACTCAAACCCAGTCAAAAGATCTGGGTTTAAACCATCACCGTTCTTTAGCCCACTCTGCCACCCCAGTTCAGACATGGCCATATGCAAATCAGTCTGACCCTGAGCCTCATGGGAACAGTCCAGCCCGAACTGCCAAGCCATGCCTTCCCTGGACCGGAAACAAGCTTCCGAGGACCGGTTTCTGGAATTACAGCCGTCTTCAGACCAACTTGCTTGAATCCAGTGGCAAAGTGAGCAAGGGACTCACGTCTGAGCATACCCTGCCACACTTTTGGCGGCCAAAGAGGTACAACAAAGGGGGTGGTGATGGACGGAGCATCTGAACCAATCAAACACTCACACCCAGTCAAAAGATCTGGGTTTAATCCATTACCGTTCTTTAGCCCACTCTGCCACCCGAGTTCAGACATGGCCATATGCAAATCAGTCTGACCCTGTGCCTCATGGGAAAAGTCCAGCCCGAACTGCCAAGCCATGCCTTCCCTGGACCGGAAACAAGCTTCCGAGGACCAGTTTCTGGCATTACAGCCGTCTTCAGCCCGGCTTGCGTGAATCCAGTGGCAAAGTGAGCAAGGGACTCTCGTCTGAGCATACCCTGCCACACTTATGGCGGCCAAAGCGGTACAAAAAGGGGGTGGTGATGGACGGAGCATCTGAACCAATCAAACACTCACACCCAGTCAAAAGATCTGGGTTTAATCCATCACCGTTCTTTAGCCCACTCTGCCACCCCAGTTCAGACATGGCCATATGAAAATCAGTCTGACCCTGTGCCTCATGGTAACAGTCCAGCCCGAACTGCCAAGCCATGCCTTCCCTGGACCAGAAACAAGCTTCCGAGGACCGGTTTCTGGCATTACAGCCGTCTTCAGCCCGGCTTGCTTGAATCCAGTGGCAAAGTGAGCAAGGAACTCTCGTCTGAGCATACCCTGCCACACTTATGGCGGCCAAAGCGGTACAAAAAGGGGGTGGTGATGGACGCAGCATCTGAACCAATCAAACACTCACACCCAGTCAAAAGATCTGGGTTTAATCCATCGCCGTTCTTTAGCCCACTCTGCCACCCCAGTTCAGACATGGCCATATGCAAATCAGTCTGACCCTGTGCCTCATGGGAACAGTCCAGCCCGAACTGCCAAGCCATGCCTTCCCTGGACCGGAAACAAGCTTCCGAGGACCGGTTTCTGGCATTACAGTCGTCTTCAGCCCGGCTTGCTTGAATCCAGTGGCAAAGTGAGCAAGGGACTCATGTCTGAGCATACCCTGCCACACGTATGGCGGCCAAAGCGGTACAAAAAGGGGGTGGTGATGGACGGAGCATCTGAACCAATCACACACTCACACCCAGTCAAAAGATCTGGGTTTAATCCATCACCGTACTTTATCCCACTCTACCAACCCAGTTCAGACATGGCCATATGCAAATCAGTCTGACCCTGTGCCTCATGGGAACAGTCCAGCCCGAACTGCCAAGCCATGCCTTCCCTGGACCGGAAACAAGCTTCCGAGGACCGGTTTCTGGCATTACAGCCGTCTTCAGCCCGGCTTGCTTGAATCCAGTGGCAAAATGAGCAAGGGACTCACGTCTGAGCATACCCTGCCACACTTATGGCGGCCAAAGCGGTACAAAAAAGGGGGTGGTGATGGACGGAGCATCTGAACCAATCAAACACTTACACCCAGTCAAAAGATCTGGGTTTAATTCATCACCATTCTTTAGCCAACTCTGCCACCCCAGTTCAGACATGGCCATATGCAAATCAGTCTGACCCTGAGCCTCATGGGAACAGTCCAGCCCGAACTGCCAAGCCATGCCTTCCCTGGACCGGAAACAAGCTTCCGAGGACCGGTTTCTGGCATTACAGCAGTCTTCAGACCGACTTGTTTGAATCCAGTGGCAAAGTGAGCAAGTGACTCACGTCTGAGCATACCCTGCCACAATTATGGCGGCCAAAGCGGTACAAAAAAGGGGGTGGTGATGGACGGAGCATCTGAACCAATCAAACACTCACACCCAGTCAAAAGATCTGGGTTTAATCCATTACCGTTCTTTAGCTCACTCTGCCACTCCAGTTCAGACATGGCCATATGCAAATCAGTCTGACCCTGTGCCTCATTGGAAAAGTCCAGCCCGAACTGCCAAGCCATGCCTTCCCTGGACCGGAAACAAGCTTCCGAGGACCAGTTTCTGGCATTACAGCCGTCTTCAGCCCGGCTTGCGTGAATCCAGTGGCAAAGTGAGCATAGGACTCTCGTCTGAGCATACCCTGCCACACTTATGGCGGCCAAAGCGGTACAAAAAGGGGGTGGTGATGGATGGAGCATCTGAACCAATCAAACACTCACACCCAGTCAAAAGATCTGGGTTTAATCCATCACCGTTCTTTAGCCCACTCTGCCACCCCAGTTCAGACATGGCCATATGCAAATCAGTCTGACCCTGTGCCTCATGGAAACAGTCCAGCCCGAACTGCCAAGCCATGCCTTCCCTGGACCGGAAACAAGCTTCCCAGGACCGGTTTCTGGCATTACAGTCGTCTTCAGCCCGGCTTGCTTGAATCCAGTGGCAAAGTGAGCGAGGGACTCACGTCTGAGCATACCCTGCTACACTTATGGCGGCCAAAGCGGTACAAAAAGGGGGTGGTGATGGACGGAGCATCTGAACCAATCAAACACTCACACCCAGTCAAAAGGTCTATATGCAAATCAGTATGACCCTGTACCTCATGGGAACAGTCCAGCCGAACTGCCAAGCCATGCCTTCCCTGGACCGGAAACGAGCTTCCGAGGACCGGTTTCTGGCATTACAGCCGTCTTTAGCCTGGCTTGCTTGAATCCAGTGGCAAAATGAGCAAGGGACTCACGTCTGAGCATACCCTGCCACACTTATGGCGGCCAAAGCGGTACAAAAAGGGGGTGGTGATGGACGGAGCATCTGAACCAATCAAACACTCACACCCAGTCAAAAGATCTGGGTTTAATCCATCACCGTTCTTTATACCACTCTACCACCCCAGTTCAGACATGGCCATATGCAAATCAGTCTGACCCTGTGCCTCATGGGAACAGTCCAGCCCGAACTGCCAAGCCATGCCTTCCCTGGACTGGAAACAAGCTTCCGAGGACCGGTTTCTGGCATTACAGCCGTCTTCAGACCGACTTGCTTGAATCCAGTGGCAAAGTGAGCAAGGGACTCACGTCTGAGCATACCCTGCCACATTTATGGCAGCCAAAGCGGTACAAAAAAGGGGGTGGTGATGGAGCATCTGAACCAATCAAACACTCAAACCCAGTCAAAGGATCTGGGTTTAAACCATCACCGTTCTTTAGCCCACTCTGCCACCCCAGTTCAGACATGGCCATATGCAAATCAGTCTGACCCTGAGCCTCATGGGAACAGTCCAGCCCGAACTGCCAAGCCATGCCTTCCCTGGACCGGAAACAAGCTTCCGAGGACCGGTTTCTGGAATTACAGCCGTCTTCAGACCAACTTGCTTGAATCCAGTGGCAAAGTGAGCAAGGGACTCACGTCTGAGCATACCCTGCCACACTTTTGGCGGCCAAAGAGGTACAACAAAGGGGGTGGTGATGGACGGAGCATCTGAACCAATCAAACACTCACACCCAGTCAAAAGATCTGGGTTTAATCCATTACCGTTCTTTAGCCCACTCTGCCACCCGAGTTCAGACATGGTCATATGCAAATCAGTCTGACCCTGTGCCTCATGGGAAAAGTCCAGCCCGAACTGCCAAGCCATGCCTTCCCTGGACCGGAAACAAGCTTCCGAGGACCAGTTTCTGGCATTACAGCGGTCTTCAGCCCGGCTTGCGTGAATCCAGTGGCAAAGTGAGCAAGGGACTCTCGTCTGAGCATACCCTGCTACACTTATGGCGGCCAAAGCGGTACAAAAAGGGGGTGGTGATGGACGGAGCATCTGAACCAATCAAACACTCACACCCAGTCAAAAGATCTGGGTTTAATCCATCACCGTTCTTTAGCCCACTCTGCCACCCCAGTTCAGACATGGCCATATGCAAATCAGTCTGACCCTGTGCCTCATGGGAACAGTCCAGCCCGAACTGCCAAGCCATGCCTTCCCTGGACCGGAAACAAGCTTCCGAGGACCGGTTTCTGGCATTACAGTTGTCTTCAGCCCGGCTTGCTTGAATCCAGTGGCAAAGTGAGCAAGGGACTCACGTCTGAGCATACCCTGCCACACTTATGGCGGCCAAAGCGGTAAAAAAAGGGGGTGGTGATGGACGGAGCATCTGAACCAATCAAACACTCACACCCAGTCAAGAGATCTGGGTTTAATCCATCACCGTTCTTTAGCCCACTCTGCCACCCCAGTTCAGACATGGCCATATGCAAATCAGTCTGACCCTGTGCCTCATGGGAACAGTCCAGCCCGAACTGCCAAGCCATGCCTTCCCTGGACCGGAAACAAGCTTCCGAGGACCGGATTCTGGCATTACAGCCGTATTCAGCCCGGCTTGCTTGAATCCAGTGGCAAAGTGAGCAAGGGACTCACGTCTGAGCATACCCTGCCACACGTATGGCGGCCAAAGCGGTACAAAAAGGGGGTGGTGATGGACGGAGCATCTGAACCAATCAAACACTCACACCCAGTCAAAAGATCTGGGTTTAATCCATCACCGTTCTTTAGCCCACTCTGCCACCCCAGTTCAGACATGGCCATATGCAAATCAGTCTGACCCTGTGCCTCATGGGAACAGTCCAGCCCGAACTGCCAAGCCATGCCTTCCCTGGACCGGAAACAAGCTTCCGAGGACCGGTTTCTGGCATTACAGTCGTCTTCAGCCCGGCTTGCTTGAATCCAGTGGCAAAGTGAGCAAGGGACTCACGTCTGAGCATACCCTGCCACACGTATGGCGGCCAAAGCGGTACAAAAAGGGGGTGGTGATGGACGGAGCATCTGAACCAATCACACACTCACACCCAGTCAAAAGATCTGGGTTTAATCCATCACCGTACTTTATCCCACTCTACCAACCCAGTTCAGACATGGCCATATGCAAATCAGTCTGACCCTGTGCCTCATGGGAACAGTCCAGCCCGAACTGCCAAGCCATGCCTTCCCTGGACTGGAAACAAGCTTCCGAGGACCGGTTTCTGGCATTACAGCCGTCTTCAGACCGACTTGCTTGAATCCAGTGGCAAAGTGAGCAAGGGACTCACGTCTGAGCATACCCTGCCACATTTATGGCAGCCAAAGCGGTACAAAAAAGGGGGTGGTGATGGAGCATCTGAACCAATCAAACACTCAAACCCAGTCAAAGGATCTGGGTTTAAACCATCACCGTTCTTTAGCCCACTCTGCCACCCCAGTTCAGACATGGCCATATGCAAATCAGTCTGACCCTGAGCCTCATGGGAACAGTCCAGCCCGAACTGCCAAGCCATGCCTTCCCTGGACCGGAAACAAGCTTCCGAGGACCGGTTTCTGGAATTACAGCCGTCTTCAGACCAACTTGCTTGAATCCAGTGGCAAAGTGAGCAAGGGACTCACGTCTGAGCATACCCTGCCACACTTTTGGCGGCCAAAGAGGTACAACAAAGGGGGTGGTGATGGACGGAGCATCTGAACCAATCAAACACTCACACCCAGTCAAAAGATCTGGGTTTAATCCATTACCGTTCTTTAGCCCACTCTGCCACCCGAGTTCAGACATGGTCATATGCAAATCAGTCTGACCCTGTGCCTCATGGGAAAAGTCCAGCCCGAACTGCCAAGCCATGCCTTCCCTGGACCGGAAACAAGCTTCCGAGGACCAGTTTCTGGCATTACAGCGGTCTTCAGCCCGGCTTGCGTGAATCCAGTGGCAAAGTGAGCAAGGGACTCTCGTCTGAGCATACCCTGCTACACTTATGGCGGCCAAAGCGGTACAAAAAGGGGGTGGTGATGGACGGAGCATCTGAACCAATCAAACACTCACACCCAGTCAAAAGATCTGGGTTTAATCCATCACCGTTCTTTAGCCCACTCTGCCACCCCAGTTCAGACATGGCCATATGCAAATCAGTCTGACCCTGTGCCTCATGGGAACAGTCCAGCCCGAACTGCCAAGCCATGCCTTCCCTGGACCGGAAACAAGCTTCCGAGGACCGGTTTCTGGCATTACAGTCGTCTTCAGCCCGGCTTGCTTGAATCCAGTGGCAAAGTGAGCAAGGGACTCACGTCTGAGCATACCCTGCCACACTTATGGCGGCCAAAGCGGTAAAAAAAGGGGGTGGTGATGGACGGAGCATCTGAACCAATCAAACACTCACACCCAGTCAAGAGATCTGGGTTTAATCCATCACCGTTCTTTAGCCCACTCTGCCACCCCAGTTCAGACATGGCCATATGCAAATCAGTCTGACCCTGTGCCTCATGGGAACAGTCCAGCCCGAACTGCCAAGCCATGCCTTCCCTGGACCGGAAACAAGCTTCCGAGGACCGGATTCTGGCATTACAGCCGTATTCAGCCCGGCTTGCTTGAATCCAGTGGCAAAGTGAGCAAGGGACTCACGTCTGAGCATACCCTGCCACACGTATGGCGGCCAAAGCGGTACAAAAAGGGGGTGGTGATGGACGGAGCATCTGAACCAATCAAACACTCACACCCAGTCAAAAGATCTGGGTTTAATCCATCACCGTTCTTTAGCCCACTCTGCCACCCCAGTTCAGACATGGCCATATGCAAATCAGTCTGACCCTGTGCCTCATGGGAACAGTCCAGCCCGAACTGCCAAGCCATGCCTTCCCTGGACCGGAAACAAGCTTCCGAGGACCGGTTTCTGGCATTACAGTCGTCTTCAGCCCGGCTTGCTTGAATCCAGTGGCAAAGTGAGCAAGGGACTCACGTCTGAGCATACCCTGCCACACGTATGGCGGCCAAAGCGGTACAAAAAGGGGGTGGTGATGGACGGAGCATCTGAACCAATCACACACTCACACCCAGTCAAAAGATCTGGGTTTAATCCATCACCGTACTTTATCCCACTCTACCAACCCAGTTCAGACATGGCCATATGCAAATCAGTCTGACCCTGTGCCTCATGGGAACAGTCCAGCCCGAACTGCCAAGCCATGCCTTCCCTGGACCGGAAACAAGCTTCCGAGGACCGGTTTCTGGCATTACAGCCGTCTTCAGCCCGGCTTGCTTGAATCCAGTGGCAAAATGAGCAAGGGACTCACGTCTGAGCATACCCTGCCACACTTATGGCGGCCAAAGCGGTACAAAAAAGGGGGTGGTGATGGACGGAGCATCTGAACCAATCAAACACACCCAGTCAAAAGATCTGGGTTTAATTCATCACCATTCTTTAGCCAACTCTGCCACCCCAGTTCAGACATGGCCATATGCAAATCAGTCTGACCCTGAGCCTCATGGGAACAGTCCAGCCCGAACTGCCAAGCCGTGCCTTCCCTGGACCGGAAACAAGCTTCCGAGGACCGGTTTCTGGCATTACAGCAGTCTTCAGACCGACTTGTTTGAATCCAGTGGCAAAGTGAGCAAGTGACTCACGTCTGAGCATACCCTGCCACACTTATGGCGGCCAAAGCGGTACAAAAAAGGGGGTGGTGATGGACGGAGCATCTGAACCAATCAAACACTCACACCCAGTCAAAAGATCTGGGTTTAATCCATTACCGTTCTTTAGCTCACTCTGCCACTCCAGTTCAGACATGGCCATATGCAAATCAGTCTGACCCTGTGCCTCATTGGAAAAGTCCAGCCCGAACTGCCAAGCCATGCCTTCCCTGGACCGGAAACAAGCTTCAGAGGACCAGTTTCCGGCATTACAGCCGTCTTCAGCCCGGCTTGCTTGAATCCAGTATCAAAGTGAGCAAGGGACTCACGTCTGAGCATACCCTGCTACACTTATGGCGGCCAAAGCGGTACAAAAAGGGGGTGGTGATGGACGGAGCATCTGAACCAATCAAACACTCACACCCAGTCAAAAGGTCTATATGCAAATCAGTATGACCCTGTGCCTCATGGGAACAGTCCAGCCGAACTGCTAAGCCATGCCTTCCCTGGACCGGAAACAAGCTTCCGAGGACCGGTTTCTGGCATTACAGCCGTCTTTAGTCTGGCTTGCTTGAATCCAGTGGCAAAATGAGCAAGGGACTCACGTCTGAGCATACCCTGTCACACTTATGGCGGCCAAAGCGGTACAAAAAGGGGGTGGTGATGGACGGAGCATCTGAACCAATCAAACACTCACACCCAGTCAAAAGATCTGGGTTTAATCCATCACCGTTCTTTATACCACTCTACCACCCCAGTTCAGACATGGCCATATGCAAATCAGTCTGACCCTGTGCCTCATGGGAACAGTCCAGCCCGAACTGCCAAGCCATGCCTTCCCTGGACCGGAAACAAGCTTCCGAGGACCGGTTTCTGGAATTACAGCCGTCTTCAGCCCGGCATGCTTGAATCCAGTGGCAAAATGAGCAAGGGACTCACGTCTGAGCATACCCTGCCACACTTATGGCAGCCAAAGCGGTACAAAAAAGGGGGTGGTGATGGAGCATCTGAACCAATCAAACACTCAAACCCATTCAAAAGATCTGGGTTTAAACCATCACCGTTCTTTAGCCCACTCTGCCACCCCAGTTCAGACATGGCCATATGCAAATCAGTCTGACCCTGAGCCTCATGGGAACAGTCCAGCCCGAACTGCCAAGCCATGCCTTCCCTGGACCGGAAACAAGCTTCCGAGGACCGGTTTCTGGAATTACAGCCGTCTTCAGACCAACTTGCTTGAATCCAGTGGCAAAGTGAGCAAGGGACTCACGTCTGAGCATACCCTGCCACACTTTTGGCGGCCAAAGAGGTACAACAAAGGGGGTGGTGATGGACGGAGCATCTGAACCAATCAAACACTCACACCCAGTCAAAAGATCTGGGTTTAATCCATTACCGTTCTTTAGCCCACTCTGCCACCCGAGTTCAGACATGGCCATATGCAAATCAGTCTGACCCTGTGCCTCATGGGAAAAGTCCAGCCCGAACTGCCAAGCCATGCCTTCCCTGGACCGGAAACAAGCTTCCGAGGACCAGTTTCTGGCATTACAGCCGTCTTCAGCCCGGCTTGCGTGAATCCAGTGGCAAAGTGAGCAAAGGACTCTCGTCTGAGCATACCCTGCCACACTTATGGCGGCCAAAGCGGTACAAAAAGGGGGTGGTGATGGACGGAGCATCTGAACCAATCAAACACTCACACCCAGTCAAAAGATCTGGGTTTAATCCATCACCGTTCTTTAGCCCACTCTGCCACCCCAGTTCAGACATGGCCATATGAAAATTCAGTCTGACCCTGTGCCTCATGGTAACAGTCCAGCCCGAACTGCCAAGCGATGCCTTCCCTGGACCGGAAACAAGCTTCCGAGGACCGGTTTCTGGCATTACAGCCGTCTTCAGACCGACTTGTTTGAATCCAGTGGCAAAGTGAGCAAGGGACTCACGTCTGCGCATACCCTGCCACACTTATGGCGGCCAAAGCGGTACAAAAAAGGGGGTGGTGATGGACGGAGCATCTGAACCAATCAAACACTCACACCCAGTCAAAAGATCTGGGTTTAATCCATTACCGTTCTTTAGCCCACTCTGCCACCCCAGTTCAGACATGGCCATATGCAAATCAGTCTGACCCTGTGCCTCATTGGAAAAGTCCAGCCCGAACTGCCAAGCCATGCCTTCCCTGGACCGGAAACAAGCTTCCGAGGACCAGTTTCTGGCATTACAGCCGTCTTCAGCCCGGCTTGCGTGAATCCAGTGGCAAAGTGAGCAAGGGACTCTCGTCTGAGCATACCCTGTCACACTTATGGCGGCCAAAGCGGTACAAAAAGGGGGTGGTGATGGACGGAGCATCTGAACCAATCAAACACTCACACCCAGTCAAAAGGTCTATATGCAAATCAGTCTGACCCTGTGCCTCATGGGAACAGTCCAGCCCGAACTGCCAAGCCATGCCTTCCCTGGACCGGAAACAAGCTTCCGAGGACCGGTTTCTGGCATTACAGTCGTCTTCAGCCCGGCTTGCTTGAATCCAGTGGCAAAGTGAGCAAGGGACTCATGTCTGAGCATACCCTGCCACACGTATGGCGGCCAAAGCGGTACAAAAAGGGGGTGGTGATGGACGGAGCATCTGAACCAATCACACACTCACACCCAGTCAAAAGATCTGGGTTTAATCCATCACCGTACTTTATCCCACTCTACCAACCCAGTTCAGACATGGCCATATGCAAATCAGTCTGACCCTGTGCCTCATGGGAACAGTCCAGCCCGAACTGCCAAGCCATGCCTTCCCTGGACCGGAAACAAGCTTCCGAGGACCGGTTTCTGGCATTACAGCCGTCTTCAGCCCGGCTTGCTTGAATCCAGTGGCAAAATGAGCAAGGGACTCACGTCTGAGCATACCCTGCCACACTTATGGCGGCCAAAGCGGTACAAAAAAGGGGGTGGTGATGGACGGAGCATCTGAACCAATCAAACACTTACACCCAGTCAAAAGATCTGGGTTTAATTCATCACCATTCTTTAGCCAACTCTGCCACCCCAGTTCAGACATGGCCATATGCAAATCAGTCTGACCCTGAGCCTCATGGGAACAGTCCAGCCCGAACTGCCAAGCCATGCCTTCCCTGGACCGGAAACAAGCTTCCGAGGACCGGTTTCTGGCATTACAGCAGTCTTCAGACCGACTTGTTTGAATCCAGTGGCAAAGTGAGCAAGTGACTCACGTCTGAGCATACCCTGCCACACTTATGGCGGCCAAAGCGGTACAAAAAAGGGGGTGGTGATGGACGGAGCATCTGAACCAATCAAACACTCACACCCAGTCAAAAGATCTGGGTTTAATCCATTACCGTTCTTTAGCTCACTCTGCCACTCCAGTTCAGACATGGCCATATGCAAATCAGTCTGACCCTGTGCCTCATTGGAAAAGTCCAGCCCGAACTGCCAAGCCATGCCTTCCCTGGACCGGAAACAAGGTTCCGAGGACCAGTTTCTGGCATTACAGCCGTCTTCAGCCCGGCTTGCGTGAATCCAGTGGCAAAGTGAGCATAGGACTCTCGTCTGAGCATACCCTGCCACACTTATGGCGGCCAAAGCGGTACAAAAAGGGGGTGGTGATGGATGGAGCATCTGAACCAATCAAACACTCACACCCAGTCAAAAGATCTGGGTTTAATCCATCACCGTTCTTTAGCCCACTCTGCCACCCCAGTTCAGACATGGCCATATGCAAATCAGTCTGACCCTGTGCCTCATGGAAACAGTCCAGCCCGAACTGCCAAGCCATGCCTTCCCTGGACCGGAAACAAGCTTCCCAGGACCGGTTTCTGGCATTACAGTCGTCTTCAGCCCGGCTTGCTTGAATCCAGTGGCAAAGTGAGCAAGGGACTCACGTCTGAGCATACCCTGCTACACTTATGGCGGCCAAAGCGGTACAAAAAGGGGGTGGTGATGGACGGAGCATCTGAACCAATCAAACACTCACACCCAGTCAAAAGGTCTATATGCAAATCAGTATGACCCTGTACCTCATGGGAACAGTCCAGCCGAACTGCCAAGCCATGCCTTCCCTGGACCGGAAACGAGCTTCCGAGGACCGGTTTCTGGCATTACAGCCGTCTTTAGCCTGGCTTGCTTGAATCCAGTGGCAAAATGAGCAAGGGACTCACGTCTGAGCATACCCTGCCACACTTATGGCGGCCAAAGCGGTACAAAAAGGGGGTGGTGATGGACGGAGCATCTGAACCAATCAAACACTCACACCCAGTCAAAAGATCTGGGTTTAATCCATCACCGTTCTTTATACCACTCTACCACCCCAGTTCAGACATGGCCATATGCAAATCAGTCTGACCCTGTGCCTCATGGGAACAGTCCAGCCCGAACTGCCAAGCCATGCCTTCCCTGGACTGGAAACAAGCTTCCGAGGACCGGTTTCTGGCATTACAGCCGTCTTCAGACCGACTTGCTTGAATCCAGTGGCAAAGTGAGCAAGGGACTCACGTCTGAGCATACCCTGCCACATTTATGGCAGCCAAAGCGGTACAAAAAAGGGGGTGGTGATGGAGCATCTGAACCAATCAAACACTCAAACCCAGTCAAAGGATCTGGGTTTAAACCATCACCGTTCTTTAGCCCACTCTGCCACCCCAGTTCAGACATGGCCATATGCAAATCAGTCTGACCCTGAGCCTCATGGGAACAGTCCAGCCCGAACTGCCAAGCCATGCCTTCCCTGGACCGGAAACAAGCTTCCGAGGACCGGTTTCTGGAATTACAGCCGTCTTCAGACCAACTTGCTTGAATCCAGTGGCAAAGTGAGCAAGGGACTCACGTCTGAGCATACCCTGCCACACTTTTGGCGGCCAAAGAGGTACAACAAAGGGGGTGGTGATGGACGGAGCATCTGAACCAATCAAACACTCACACCCAGTCAAAAGATCTGGGTTTAATCCATTACCGTTCTTTAGCCCACTCTGCCACCCGAGTTCAGACATGGTCATATGCAAATCAGTCTGACCCTGTGCCTCATGGGAAAAGTCCAGCCCGAACTGCCAAGCCATGCCTTCCCTGGACCGGAAACAAGCTTCCGAGGACCAGTTTCTGGCATTACAGCGGTCTTCAGCCCGGCTTGCGTGAATCCAGTGGCAAAGTGAGCAAGGGACTCTCGTCTGAGCATACCCTGCTACACTTATGGCGGCCAAAGCGGTACAAAAAGGGGGTGGTGATGGACGGAGCATCTGAACCAATCAAACACTCACACCCAGTCAAAAGATCTGGGTTTAATCCATCACCGTTCTTTAGCCCACTCTGCCACCCCAGTTCAGACATGGCCATATGCAAATCAGTCTGACCCTGTGCCTCATGGGAACAGTCCAGCCCGAACTGCCAAGCCATGCCTTCCCTGGACCGGAAACAAGCTTCCGAGGACCGGTTTCTGGCATTACAGTCGTCTTCAGCCCGGCTTGCTTGAATCCAGTGGCAAAGTGAGCAAGGGACTCACGTCTGAGCATACCCTGCCACACTTATGGCGGCCAAAGCGGTAAAAAAAGGGGGTGGTGATGGACGGAGCATCTGAACCAATCAAACACTCACACCCAGTCAAGAGATCTGGGTTTAATCCATCACCGTTCTTTAGCCCACTCTGCCACCCCAGTTCAGACATGGCCATATGCAAATCAGTCTGACCCTGTGCCTCATGGGAACAGTCCAGCCCGAACTGCCAAGCCATGCCTTCCCTGGACCGGAAACAAGCTTCCGAGGACCGGATTCTGGCATTACAGCCGTATTCAGCCCGGCTTGCTTGAATCCAGTGGCAAAGTGAGCAAGGGACTCACGTCTGAGCATACCCTGCCACACGTATGGCGGCCAAAGCGGTACAAAAAGGGGGTGGTGATGGACGGAGCATCTGAACCAATCAAACACTCACACCCAGTCAAAAGATCTGGGTTTAATCCATCACCGTTCTTTAGCCCACTCTGCCACCCCAGTTCAGACATGGCCATATGCAAATCAGTCTGACCCTGTGCCTCATGGGAACAGTCCAGCCCGAACTGCCAAGCCATGCCTTCCCTGGACCGGAAACAAGCTTCCGAGGACCGGTTTCTGGCATTACAGTCGTCTTCAGCCCGGCTTGCTTGAATCCAGTGGCAAAGTGAGCAAGGGACTCACGTCTGAGCATACCCTGCCACACGTATGGCGGCCAAAGCGGTACAAAAAGGGGGTGGTGATGGACGGAGCATCTGAACCAATCACACACTCACACCCAGTCAAAAGATCTGGGTTTAATCCATCACCGTACTTTATCCCACTCTACCAACCCAGTTCAGACATGGCCATATGCAAATCAGTCTGACCCTGTGCCTCATGGGAACAGTCCAGCCCGAACTGCCAAGCCATGCCTTCCCTGGACCGGAAACAAGCTTCCGAGGACCGGTTTCTGGCATTACAGCCGTCTTCAGCCCGGCTTGCTTGAATCCAGTGGCAAAATGAGCAAGGGACTCACGTCTGAGCATACCCTGCCACACTTATGGCGGCCAAAGCGGTACAAAAAAGGGGGTGGTGATGGACGGAGCATCTGAACCAATCAAACACACCCAGTCAAAAGATCTGGGTTTAATTCATCACCATTCTTTAGCCAACTCTGCCACCCCAGTTCAGACATGGCCATATGCAAATCAGTCTGACCCTGAGCCTCATGGGAACAGTCCAGCCCGAACTGCCAAGCCGTGCCTTCCCTGGACCGGAAACAAGCTTCCGAGGACCGGTTTCTGGCATTACAGCAGTCTTCAGACCGACTTGTTTGAATCCAGTGGCAAAGTGAGCAAGTGACTCACGTCTGAGCATACCCTGCCACACTTATGGCGGCCAAAGCGGTACAAAAAAGGGGGTGGTGATGGACGGAGCATCTGAACCAATCAAACACTCACACCCAGTCAAAAGATCTGGGTTTAATCCATTACCGTTCTTTAGCTCACTCTGCCACTCCAGTTCAGACATGGCCATATGCAAATCAGTCTGACCCTGTGCCTCATTGGAAAAGTCCAGCCCGAACTGCCAAGCCATGCCTTCCCTGGACCGGAAACAAGCTTCAGAGGACCAGTTTCTGGCATTACAGCCGTCTTCAGCCCGGCTTGCGTGAATCCAGTGGCAAAGTGAGCATAGGACTCTCGTCTGAGCATACCCTGCCACACTTATGGCGGCCAAAGCGGTACAAAAAGGGGGTGGTGATGGACGGAGCATCTGAACCAATCAAACACTCACACCCAGTCAAAAGATCTGGGTTTAATCCATCACCGTTCTTTAGCCCACTCTGCCACCCCAGTTCAGACATGGCCATATGCAAATCAGTCTGACCCTGTGCCTCATGGGAACAGTCCAGCCCGAACTGCCAAGCCATGCCTTCCCTGGACCGGAAACAAGCTTCCCAGGACCGGTTTCTGGCATTACAGCCGTCTTCAGCCCGGCTTGCTTGAATCCAGTGTCAAAGTGAGCAAGGGACTCACGTCTGAGCATACCCTGCTACACTTATGGCGGCCAAAGCGGTACAAAAAGGGGGTGGTGATGGACGGAGCATCTGAACCAATCAAACACTCACACCCAGTCAAAAGGTCTATATGCAAATCAGTATGACCCTGTGCCTCATGGGAACAGTCCAGCCGAACTGCCAAGCCATGCCTTCCCTGGACCGGAAACAAGCTTCCGAGGACCGGTTTCTGGCATTACAGCCGTCTTTAGTCTGGCTTGCTTGAATCCAGTGGCAAAATGAGCAAGGGACTCACGTCTGAGCATACCCTGCCACACTTATGGCGGCCAAAGCGGTACAAAAAGGGGGTGGTGATGGACGGAGCATCTGAACCAATCAAACACTCACACCCAGTCAAAAGATCTGGGTTTAATCCATCACCGTTCTTTATACCACTCTACCACCCCAGTTCAGACATGGCCATATGCAAATCAGTCTGACCCTGTGCCTCATGGGAACAGTCCAGCCCGAACTGCCAAGCCATGCCTTCCCTGGACCGGAAACAAGCTTCCGAGGACCGGTTTCTGGAATTACAGCCGTCTTCAGCCCGGCATGCTTGAATCCAGTGGCAAAATGAGCAAGGGACTCACGTCTGAGCATACCCTGCCACACTTATGGCAGCCAAAGCGGTACAAAAAAGGGGGTGGTGATGGACGGAGCATCTGAACCAATCAAACACTCACACCCAGTCAAAAGATCTGGGTTTAATCCATTACCGTTCTTTAGCCCACTCTGCCACCCGAGTTCAGACATGGCCATATGCAAATCAGTCTGACCCTGTGCCTCATGGGAAAAGTCCAGCCCGAACTGCCAAGCCATGCCTTCCCTGGACCGGAAACAAGCTTCCGAGGACCGGTTTCTGGCATTACAGCCGTCTTCAGACCGACTTGTTTGAATCCAGTGGCAAAGTGAGCAAGGGACTCACGTCTGCGCATACCCTGCCACACTTATGGCGGCCAAAGCGGTACAAAAAAGGGGGTGGTGATGGACGGAGCATCTGAACCAATCAAACACTCACACCCAGTCAAAAGATCTGGGTTTAATCCATTACCGTTCTTTAGCCCACTCTGCCACCCCAGTTCAGACATGGCCATATGCAAATCAGTCTGACCCTGTGCCTCATTGGAAAAGTCCAGCCCGAACTGCCAAGCCATGCCTTCCCTGGACCGGAAACAAGCTTCCGAGGACCAGTTTCTGGCATTACAGCCGTCTTCAGCCCGGCTTGCGTGAATCCAGTGGCAAAGTGAGCAAGGGACTCTCGTCTGAGCATACCCTGTCACACTTATGGCGGCCAAAGCGGTACAAAAAGGGGGTGGTGATGGACGGAGCATCTGAACCAATCAAACACTCACACCCAGTCAAAAGGTCTATATGCAAATCAGTCTGACCCTGTGCCTCATGGGAACAGTCCAGCCCGAACTGCCAAGCCATGCCTTCCCTGGACCGGAAACAAGCTTCCGAGGACCGGTTTCTGGCATTTACAGCCGTCTTCAGCCTGGCTTGCTTGAATCCAGTGGCAAAATGAGCAAGGGACTCACGTCTGAGCATACCCTGCCACACTTATGGCGGCCAAAGCGGTACAAAAAGGGGGTGGTGATGGACGGAGCATCTGAACCAATCAAACACTCACACCCAGTCAAAAGATCTGGGTTTAATCCATCACCGTTCTTTATACCACTCTACCAGCCCAGTTCAGACATGGCCATATGCAAATCAGTCTGACCCTGTGCCTCATGGGAACAGTCCAGCCCGAACTGCCAAGCCATGCCTTCCCTGGACCGGAAACAAGCTTCCGAGGACCGGTTTCTGGCATTACAGCAGTCTTCAGCCCGGCTTGCTTGAATCCAGTGGCAAAGTGAGCAAGGGACTCACGTCTGAGCATACCCTGCCACAGGTATGGCGGCCAAAGCGGTACAAAAAGGGGGTGGTGATGGACGGAGCATCTGAACCAATCAAACACTCACACCCAGTCAAAAGATCTGGGTTTAATCCATCACGTTCTTTATCCCACTCTACCAACCCAGTTCAGACATGGCCATATGCAAATCAGTCTGACCCTGTGCCTCATGGGAACATTCCAGCACGAACTGCCAAGCCTTGCCTTCCCTGGACCGGAAACAAGCTTCCGAGGACCGGTTTCTGGCATTACAGCCGTCTTCAGCCCGGCATGCTTGAATCCAGTGGCAAAATGAGCAAGGGACTCACGTCTGAGCATACCCTGCCACACTTATGGCGGCCAATGCGGTACGAAAAGGGGGTGGTGATGGACGGAGCATCTGAACCAATCAAACACTCACACCCAGTCAAAAGATCTGGGTTTAATCCATCACAGTTCTTTAGCCCACTCTACCACCCCAGTTCAGACATGGCCATATGCAAATCAGTCTGACCCTGAGCCTCATGGGAACAGTCCAGCCCGAACTGCCAAGCCATGCCTTCCCTGGACGGGAAACAAGCTTCCGAGGACCGGTTTCTGGCATTACAGCCGTCTTCAGACCGACTTGCTTGAATCCAGTGGCAAAGTGAGCAAGGGACTCTCGTCTGAGCAGACCCTGCCACACTTATGGCGGCCAAAGCGGTACAAAAAGGGGGTGGTGATGGACGGAGCATCTGAACCAATCAAACACTTACACCCGGTCAAAAGATCTGGGTTTAATCCATCACCTTGCTTTAGCCCACTCTGCCACCCCAGTTCAGACATGGCCATATGCAAATCAGTCTGACCCTGTGCCTCATGGTAACAGTCCAGCCCGAACTGCCAAGCCATGCCTTCCCTGGACCGGAAACAAACTTCCGAGGACCGGTTTCTGGCATTACAGTCATCTTCAGCCCGGCTTGCTTGAATCCAGTGGCAAAGTGAGCAAGTGACTCACGTCTGAGCATACCCTGCCACACTTATGGCGGCCAAAGCGGTACAAAAAGGGGGTGGTGATGGACGCAGCATCTGAACCAATCAAACACTCACACCCAGTCAAGAGATCTGGGTTTAATCCAACACCGTTCAATAGCCCACTCTGCCACCCCAGTTCAGACATGGCCATATGCAAATCAGTCTGACCCTGTGCCTCATGGGAACAGTCCAGCCCGAACTGCCAAGCCATGCCTTCCCTGGACCGGAAACAAGCTTCCGAGGACCGGATTCTGGCATTACAGCCATCTTCAGCCCGGCTTGCTTGAATCCAGTGGCAAAGTGAGCAAGGGACTCATGTCTGAGCATACCCTGCCACACGTATGGCGGCCAAAGCGGTACAAAAAGGGGGTGGTGATGGACGGAGCATCTGAACCAATCAAACACTCACACCCAGTCAAAAGATCTGGGTTTAATCCATCACGTTCTTTATCCCACTCTACCAACCCAGTTCAGACATGACCATATGCAAATCAGTCTGACCCTGTGCCTCATGGGAACAGTCCAGCCCGAACTGCCAAGCCATGCCTTCCCTGGACCGGAAACAAGCTTCCGAGGACCGGTTTCTGGCATTACAGCCGTCTTCAGCCCGGCCTGCTTGAATCCAGTGGCAAAATGAGCAAGGGACTCACGTCTGAGCATACCCTGCCACACTTATGGCGGCCAATGCGGTACAAAAAGGGAGTGGTGATGGACGGAGCATCTGAACCAATCAAACACTCACACCCAGTCAAAAGATCTGGGTTTAATCCATCACAGTTCTTTAGCCCACTCTGCCACCCCAGTTCAGACATGGCCATATGCAAATCAGTCTGACCCTGTGCCTCATGGGAACAGTAGAGCCCGAACTGCCAAGCCATGCCTTCCCTGGACCGGAAACAAGATTCCCAGGACCGGTTTCTGGCATTACAGCCGTCTTCAGCCCGGCTTGCTTGAATCCAGTGGCAAAGTGAGCAAGGGACTCCCGTCTGAGCATACCCTGCCACACTTATGGCAGCCAAAGCGGTACAAAAAGGGGGTGGTGATGGACGGAGCATCTGAACCAATCAAACACTCACACCCAGTCAAAAGATCTGGGTTTAATCCATCACCGTTCTTTAGCCCACTCTGCCACCCCAGTTCAGACATGGCCATATGCAAGTCAGTAGTCTGACCCTGTGCCTCATGGGAACAGTCCAGGCCGACCTGCCAAGCCATGCCTTCCCTGGACCGGAAACAAGCTTCCGAGGACCGGTTTCTGGCATTACAGCCGTCTTCAGCCCGGCTTGCTTGAATCCAGTGGCAAAGTGAGCAAGGGACTCTCGTCTGAGCATACCCTGCCACACTTATGGCGGCCAAAGCGGCACAAAAAGGGGGTGGTGATGGGCGGAGCATGTGAACCAATCAAACACTCACACCCAGTCCAAAGATCTGGGTTTAATCCATCACCGTTCTTTAGCCCACTCTGCCACCCCAGTTCAGACATGGCCATATGCAAATCAGTCTGACCCTGTGCCTCATGGGAACAGTCCAGCCCGAACTGCCAAGCCATGCCTTCCCTGGACCGGAAACAAGCTTCCGAGGACCGGTTTCTGGCATTACAGCCGTCTTCAGCCCGGCTTGCTTGAATCCAGTGGCAAAATGAGCAAGGGACTCACGTCTGAGCATACCCTGCCACACTTATGGCGGCCAAAGCGGTACAAAAAGGGGGTGGTGATGGATGGAGCATCTGAACCAATCAAACACTCACACCCAGTCAAAAGATCTGGGTTTAATCCATCACCGTTCTTTAGCCCACTCTGCCACCCCAGTTCAGACATGGCCATATGCAAATCAGTCTGACCCTGCGCCTCATGGGAACAGTCCAGCCCGAACTGCCAAGCCATGCCTTCCCTAGACCGGAAACAAGCTTCCGAGGACCGGTTTCTGGCATTACAGCCGTCTTCAGACCGACTTGTTTGAATCCAGTGGCAAAGTGAGCAAGGGACTCACGTCTGAGCATACCCTGCCACACTTATGGCGGCCAAAGCGGTACAAAAAAGGGGGTGGTGATGGACGGAGCATCTGAACCAATCAAACACTCACACCCAGTCAAAAGATCTGGGTTTAATCCATTACCGTTCTTTAGCCCACTCTGCCACCCCAGTTCAGAAATGGCCATATGCAAATCAGTCTGACCCTGTGCCTCATTGGAAAAGTCCAGCCCGAACTGCCAAGCCATGCCTTCCCTGGACCGGAAACAAGCTTCCGAGGACCAGTTTCTGGCATTACAGCCGTCTTCAGCCCGGCTTGCGTGAATCCAGTGGCAAAGTGAGCAAGGGACTCTCGTCTGAGCATACCCTGCCACACTTATGGCGGCCAAAGCGGTACAAAAAGGGGGTGGTGATGGACGGAGCATCTGAACCAATCAAACACTCACACCCAGTCAAAAGATCTGGGTTTAATCCATCACCGTTCTTTAGCCCACTCTGCCACCCCAGTTCAGACATGGCCATATGCAAATCAGTCTGACCCTGTGCCACATGGGAACAGTCCAGCCCGAACTGCTAAGCCATGCCTTCCCTGGACCGGAAACAAGCTTCCCAGGCCCGGTTTCTGGCATTACAGCCGTCTTCAGCCCGGCTTGCTTGAATCCAGTGGCAAAGTGAGCAAGGGACTCACGTCTGAGCATACCCTGCTACACTTATGGCGGCCAAAGCGGTACAAAAAGGGGGTGGTGATGGACGGAGCATCTGAACCAATCAAACACTCACACCCAGTCAAAAGGTCTATATGCAAATCAGTCTGACCCTGTGCCTCATGGGAACAGTCCAGCCCGAACTGCCAAGCCATGCCTTCCCTGGACCGGAAACAAGCTTCCGAGGACCGGTTTCTGGCATTTACAGCCGTCTTCAGCCTGGCTTGCTTGAATCCAGTGGCAAAATGAGCAAGGGACTCACGTCTGAGCATACCCTGCCACACTTATGGCGGCCAAAGCGGTACAAAAAGGGGGTGGTGATGGACAAGGCATCTGAACCAATCAAACACTCACACCCAGTCAAAAGATCTGGGTTTAATCCATCACCGTTCTTTATACCACTCTACCAGCCCAGTTCAGACATGGCCATATGCAAATCAGTCTGACCCTGTGCCTCATGGGAACAGTCCAGCCCGAACTGCCAAGCCATGCCTTCCCTGGACCGGAAACAAGCTTCCGAGGACCGGTTTCTGGCATTACAGCAGTCTTCAGCCCGGCTTGCTTGAATCCAGTGGCAAAGTGAGCAAGGGACTCACGTCTGAGCATACCCTGCCACACGTATGGCGGCCAAAGCGGTACAAAAAGGGGGTGGTGATGGACGGAGCATCTGAACCAATCAAACACTCACACCCAGTCAAAAGATCTGGGTTTAATCCATCACGTTCTTTATCCCACTCTACCAACCCAGTTCAGACATGGCCATATGCAAATCAGTCTGACCCTGTGCCTCATGGGAACAGTCCAGCCCGAACTGCCAAGCCATGCCTTCCCTGGACCGGAAACAAGCTTCCAAGGACCGGTTTCTGGCATTACAGCCGTCTTCAGACCGACTTGCTTGAATCCAGTGGCAAAGTGAGCAAGGGACTCACGTCTGAGCATACCCTGCCACACTTATGGCGGCCAATGCGGTACGAAAAGGGGGTGGTGATGGACGGAGCATCTGAACCAATCAAACACTCACACCCAGTCAAAAGATCTGGGTTTAATCCATCACAGTTCTTTAGCCCACTCTGCCACCCCAGTTCAGACATGGCCATATGCAAATCAGTCTGACCCTGAGCCTCATGGGAACAGTCCAGCCCGAACTGCCAAGCCATGCCTTCCCTGGACCGGAAACAAGCTTCCAAGGACCGGTTTCTGGCATTACAGCCGTCTTCAGACCGACTTGCTTGAATCCAGTGGCAAAGTGAGCAAGGGACTCACGTCTGAGCATACCCTGCCACACTTATGGCGGCCAATGCGGTACGAAAAGGGGGTGGTGATGGACGGAGCATCTGAACCAATCAAACACTCACACCCAGTCAAAAGATCTGGGTTTAATCCATCACAGTTCTTTAGCCCACTCTGCCACCCCAGTTCAGACATGGCCATATGCAAATCAGTCTGACCCTGTGCCTCATGGGAACAGTAGAGCCCGAACTGCCAAGCCATGCCTTCCCTGGACCGGAAACAAGATTCCCAGGACCGGTTTCTGGCATTACAGCCGTCTTCAGCCCGGCTTGCTTGAATCCAGTGGCAAAGTGAGCAAGGGACTCCCGTCTGAGCATACCCTGCCACACTTATGGCAGCCAAAGCGGTACAAAAAGGGGGTGGTGATGGACGGAGCATCTGAACCAATCAAACACTCACACCCAGTCAAAAGATCTGGGTTTAATCCATCACCGTTCTTTAGCCCACTCTGCCACCCCAGTTCAGACATGGCCATATGCAAGTCAGTAGTCTGACCCTGTGCCTCATGGGAACAGTCCAGGCCGACCTGCCAAGCCATGCCTTCCCTGGACCGGAAACAAGCTTCCGAGGACCGGTTTCTGGCATTACAGCCGTCTTCAGCCCGGCTTGCTTGAATCCAGTGGCAAAGTGAGCAAGGGACTCTCGTCTGAGCATACCCTGCCACACTTATGGCGGCCAAAGCGGCACAAAAAGGGGGTGGTGATGGGCGGAGCATGTGAACCAATCAAACACTCACACCCAGTCCAAAGATCTGGGTTTAATCCATCACCGTTCTTTAGCCCACTCTGCCACCCCAGTTCAGACATGGCCATATGCAAATCAGTCTGACCCTGTGCCTCATGGGAACAGTCCAGCCCGAACTGCCAAGCCATGCCTTCCCTGGACCGGAAACAAGCTTCCGAGGACCGGTTTCTGGCATTACAGCCGTCTTCAGCCCGGCTTGCTTGAATCCAGTGGCAAAATGAGCAAGGGACTCACGTCTGAGCATACCCTGCCACACTTATGGCGGCCAAAGCGGTACAAAAAGGGGGTGGTGATGGATGGAGCATCTGAACCAATCAAACACTCACACCCAGTCAAAAGATCTGGGTTTAATCCATCACCGTTCTTTAGCCCACTCTGCCACCCCAGTTCAGACATGGCCATATGCAAATCAGTCTGACCCTGCGCCTCATGGGAACAGTCCAGCCCGAACTGCCAAGCCATGCCTTCCCTAGACCGGAAACAAGCTTCCGAGGACCGGTTTCTGGCATTACAGCCGTCTTCAGACCGACTTGTTTGAATCCAGTGGCAAAGTGAGCAAGGGACTCACGTCTGAGCATACCCTGCCACACTTATGGCGGCCAAAGCGGTACAAAAAAGGGGGTGGTGATGGACGGAGCATCTGAACCAATCAAACACTCACACCCAGTCAAAAGATCTGGGTTTAATCCATTACCGTTCTTTAGCCCACTCTGCCACCCCAGTTCAGAAATGGCCATATGCAAATCAGTCTGACCCTGTGCCTCATTGGAAAAGTCCAGCCCGAACTGCCAAGCCATGCCTTCCCTGGACCGGAAACAAGCTTCCGAGGACCAGTTTCTGGCATTACAGCCGTCTTCAGCCCGGCTTGCGTGAATCCAGTGGCAAAGTGAGCAAGGGACTCTCGTCTGAGCATACCCTGCCACACTTATGGCGGCCAAAGCGGTACAAAAAGGGGGTGGTGATGGACGGAGCATCTGAACCAATCAAACACTCACACCCAGTCAAAAGATCTGGGTTTAATCCATCACCGTTCTTTAGCCCACTCTGCCACCCCAGTTCAGACATGGCCATATGCAAATCAGTCTGACCCTGTGCCACATGGGAACAGTCCAGCCCGAACTGCTAAGCCATGCCTTCCCTGGACCGGAAACAAGCTTCCCAGGCCCGGTTTCTGGCATTACAGCCGTCTTCAGCCCGGCTTGCTTGAATCCAGTGGCAAAGTGAGCAAGGGACTCACGTCTGAGCATACCCTGCTACACTTATGGCGGCCAAAGCGGTACAAAAAGGGGGTGGTGATGGACGGAGCATCTGAACCAATCAAACACTCACACCCAGTCAAAAGGTCTATATGCAAATCAGTCTGACCCTGTGCCTCATGGGAACAGTCCAGCCCGAACTGCCAAGCCATGCCTTCCCTGGACCGGAAACAAGCTTCCGAGGACCGGTTTCTGGCATTTACAGCCGTCTTCAGCCTGGCTTGCTTGAATCCAGTGGCAAAATGAGCAAGGGACTCACGTCTGAGCATACCCTGCCACACTTATGGCGGCCAAAGCGGTACAAAAAGGGGGTGGTGATGGACAAGGCATCTGAACCAATCAAACACTCACACCCAGTCAAAAGATCTGGGTTTAATCCATCACCGTTCTTTATACCACTCTACCAGCCCAGTTCAGACATGGCCATATGCAAATCAGTCTGACCCTGTGCCTCATGGGAACAGTCCAGCCCGAACTGCCAAGCCATGCCTTCCCTGGACCGGAAACAAGCTTCCGAGGACCGGTTTCTGGCATTACAGCAGTCTTCAGCCCGGCTTGCTTGAATCCAGTGGCAAAGTGAGCAAGGGACTCACGTCTGAGCATACCCTGCCACACGTATGGCGGCCAAAGCGGTACAAAAAGGGGGTGGTGATGGACGGAGCATCTGAACCAATCAAACACTCACACCCAGTCAAAAGATCTGGGTTTAATCCATCACGTTCTTTATCCCACTCTACCAACCCAGTTCAGACATGGCCATATGCAAATCAGTCTGACCCTGTGCCTCATGGGAACAGTCCAGCCCGAACTGCCAAGCCATGCCTTCCCTGGACCGGAAACAAGCTTCCAAGGACCGGTTTCTGGCATTACAGCCGTCTTCAGACCGACTTGCTTGAATCCAGTGGCAAAGTGAGCAAGGGACTCACGTCTGAGCATACCCTGCCACACTTATGGCGGCCAATGCGGTACGAAAAGGGGGTGGTGATGGACGGAGCATCTGAACCAATCAAACACTCACACCCAGTCAAAAGATCTGGGTTTAATCCATCACAGTTCTTTAGCCCACTCTGCCACCCCAGTTCAGACATGGCCATATGCAAATCAGTCTGACCCTGAGCCTCATGGGAACAGTCCAGCCCGAACTGCCAAGCCATGCCTTCCCTGGACCGGAAACAAGCTTCCAAGGACCGGTTTCTGGCATTACAGCCGTCTTCAGACCGACTTGCTTGAATCCAGTGGCAAAGTGAGCAAGGGACTCACGTCTGAGCATACCCTGCCACACTTATGGCGGCCAATGCGGTACGAAAAGGGGGTGGTGATGGACGGAGCATCTGAACCAATCAAACACTCACACCCAGTCAAAAGATCTGGGTTTAATCCATCACAGTTCTTTAGCCCACTCTACCACCCCAGTTCAGACATGGCCATATGCAAATCAGTCTGACCCTGAGCCTCATGGGAACAGTCCAGCCCGAACTGCCAAGCCATGCCTTCCCTGGACGGGAAACAAGCTTCCGAGGACCGGTTTCTGACATTACAGCCGTCTTCAGACCGACTTGCTTGAATCCAGTGGCAAAGTGAGCAAGGGACTCTCGTCTGAGCATACCCTGCCACACTTATGGCGGCCAAAGCGGTACAAAAAGGGGGTGGTGATGGACGGAGCATCTGAACCAATCAAACACTCACACCCAGTCAAAAGATCTGGGTTTAATCCATCACCGTTCTTTAGCCCACTCTGCCACCCCAGTTCAGACATGGCCATATGCAAATCAGTCTGACCCTGTGCCTCATGGGAACAGTAGAGCCCGAACTGCCAAGCCATGCCTTCCCTGGACCGGAAACAAGCTTCCCAGGACCGGTTTCTGGCATTACAGCCGTCTTCAGCCCGGCTTGCTTGAATCCAGTGGCAAAGTGAGCAAGGGACTCCCGTCTGAGCATACCCTGCCACACTTATGGCAGCCAAAGCGGTACAAAAAGGGGGTGGTGATGGACGGAGCATCTGAACCAATCAAACACTCACACCCAGTCAAAAGATCTGGGTTTAATCCATCATCGTTCTTTAGCCCACTCTGCCACCCCAGTTCGGACATGGCCATATGCAAGTCAGTAGTCTGACCCTGTGCCTCATGGGAACAGTCCAGGCCGACCTGCCAAGCCATGCCTTCCCTGGACCGGAAACAAGCTTCCGAGGACCGGTTTCTGGCATTACAGCCGTCTTCAGCCCGGCTTGCTTGAATCCAGTGGCAAAGTGAGCAAGGAACTCTCGTCTGAGCATACCCTGCCACACGTATGGCGGCCAAAGCGGTACAAAAAGGGGGTGGTGATGGACGGAGCATCTGAACCAATCACACACTCACACCCAGTCAAAAGATCTGGGTTTAATCCATCACCGTACTTTATCCCACTCTACCAACCCAGTTCAGACATGGCCATATGCAAATCAGTCTGACCCTGTGCCTCATGGGAACAGTCCAGCCCGAACTGCCAAGCCTTGCCTTCCCTGGACCGGAAACAAGCTTCCGAGGACCGGTTTCTGGCATTACAGCCGTCTTCAGCCCGGCTTGCTTGAATCCAGTGGCAAAATGAGCAAGGGACTCACGTCTGAGCATACCCTGCCACACTTATGGCGGCCAAAGCGGTACAAAAAAGGGGGTGGTGATGGACGGAGCATCTGAACCAATCAAACACTCACACCCAGTCAAAAGATCTGGGTTTAATCCATTACCGTTCTTTAGCTCACTCTGCCACTCCAGTTCAGACATGGCCATATGCAAATCAGTCTGACCCTGTGCCTCATTAGAAAAGTCCAGCCCGAACTGCCAAGCCATGCCTTCCCTGGACCGGAAACAAGCTTCAGAGGACCAGTTTCTGGCACTACAGCCGTCTTCAGCCCGGCTTGCGTGAATCCAGTGGCAAAGTGAGCATAGGACTCTCGTCTGAGCATACCCTGCCACACTTATGGCGGCCAAAGCGGTACAAAAAGGGGGTGGTGATGGACGGAGCATCTGAACCAATCAAACACTCACACCCAGTCAAAAGATCTGGGTTTAATCCATCACCGTTCTTTAGCCCACTCTGCCACCCCAGTTCAGACATGGCCATATGCAAATCAGTCTGACCCTGTGCCTCATGGGAACAGTCCAGCCCGAACTGCCAAGCCATGCCTTCCCTGGACCGGAAACAAGCTTCCCAGGACCGGTTTCTGGCATTACAGCCGTCTTCAGCCTGGCTTGCTTGAATCCAGTGTCAAAGTGAGCAAGGGACTCACGTCTGAGCATACCCTGCTACACTTATGGCGGCCAAAGCGGTACAAAAAGGGGGTGGTGATGGACGGAGCATCTGAACCAATCAAACACTCACACCCAGTCAAAAGGTCTATATGCAAATCAGTATGACCCTGTGCCTCATGGGAACAGTCCAGCCGAACTGCCAAGCCATGCCTTCCCTGGACCGGAAACAAGCTTCCGAGGACCGGTTTCTGGCATTACAGCCGTCTTTAGCCTGGCTTGCTTGAATCCAGTGGCAAAATGAGCAAGGGACTCACGTCTGAGCATACCCTGCCACACTTATGGCGGCCAAAGCGGTACAAAAAGGGGGTGGTGATGGACGGAGCATCTGAACCAATCAAACACTCACACCCAGTCAAAAGATCTGGGTTTAATCCATCACCGTTCTTTATACCACTCTACCACCCCAGTTCAGACATGGCCATATGCAAATCAGTCTGACCCTGTGCCTCATGGGAACAGTCCAGCCCGAACTGCCAAGCCATGCCTTCCCTGGACCGGAAACAAGCTTCCGAGGACTGGTTTCTGGCATTACAGCCGTCTTCAGCCCGGCTTGCTTGAATCCAGTGGCAAAATGAGCAAGGGACTCACGTCTGAGCATACCCTGCCACACTTATGGCAGCCAAAACGGTACAAAAAAGGGGGTGGTGATGGAGCATCTGAACCAATCAAACACTCAAACCCAGTCAAAAGATCTGGGTTTAAACCATCACCGTTCTTTAGCCCACTCTGCCACCCCAGTTCAGACATGGCCATATGCAAATCAGTCTGACCCTGAGCCTCATGGGAACAGTCCAGCCCGAACTGCCAAGCCATGCCTTCCCTGGACCGGAAACAAGCTTCCGAGGACCGGTTTCTGGAATTACAGCCGTCTTCAGACCAACTTGCTTGAATCCAGTGGCAAAGTGAGCAAGGGACTCACGTCTGAGCATACCCTGCCACACTTTTGGCGGCCAAAGAGGTACAACAAAGGGGGTGGTGATGGACGGAGCATCTGAACCAATCAAACACTCACACCCAGTCAAAAGATCTGGGTTTAATCCATTACCGTTCTTTAGCCCACTCTGCCACCCGAGTTCAGACATGGCCATATGCAAATCAGTCTGACCCTGTGCCTCATGGGAAAAGTCCAGCCCGAACTGCCAAGCCATGCCTTCCCTGGACCGGAAACAAGCTTCCGAGGACCAGTTTCTGGCATTACAGCCGTCTTCAGCCCGGCTTGCGTGAATCCAGTGGCAAAGTGAGCAAGGGACTCTCGTCTGAGCATACCCTGCCACACTTATGGCGGCCAAAGCGGTACAAAAAGGGGGTGGTGATGGACGGAGCATCTGAACCAATCAAACACTCACACCCAGTCAAAAGATCTGGGTTTAATCCATCACCGTTCTTTAGCCCACTCTGCCACCCCAGTTCAGACATGGCCATATGAAAATCAGTCTGACCCTGTGCCTCATGGTAACAGTCCAGCCCGAACTGCCAAGCGATGCCTTCCCTGGACCGGAAACAAGCTTCCCAGGACCGGTTTCTGGCATTACAGCCGTCTTCAGCCCGGCTTGCTTGAATCCAGTGGCAAAGTGAGCAAGGGACTCACGTCTGAGCATACCCTGCTACACTTATGGCGGCCAAAGCGGTACAAAAAGGGGGTGGTGATGGACGGAGCATATTAACCAATCAAACACTCACACCCAGTCAAAAGATCTGGGTTTAATCCATCACCGTTCTTTAGCCCACTCTGCCACCCCAGTTCAGACATGGCCATATGCAAATCAGTCTGACCCTGTGCCTCATGGGAACAGTAGAGCCCGAACTGCCAAGCCATGCCTTCCCTGGACCGGAAACAAGCTTCCCAGGACCGGTTTCTGGCATTACAGCCGTCTTCAGCCCGGCTTGCTTGAATCCAGTGGCAAAGTGAGCAAGGGACTCCCGTCTGAGCATACCCTGCCACACTTATGGCAGCCAAAGCGGTACAAAAAGGGGGTGGTGATGGACGGAGCATCTGAACCAATCAAACACTCACACCCAGTCAAAAGATCTGGGTTTAATCCATCATCGTTCTTTAGCCCACTCTGCCACCCCAGTTCGGACATGGCCATATGCAAGTCAGTAGTCTGACCCTGTGCCTCATGGGAACAGTCCAGGCCGACCTGCCAAGCCATGCCTTCCCTGGACCTGAAACAAGCTTCCGAGGACCGGTTTCTGGCATTACAGCCGTCTTCAGCCCGGCTTGCTTGAATCCAGTGGCAAAGTGAGCAAGGAACTCTCGTCTGAGCATACCCTGCCACACTTATGGCGGCCAAAGCGGTACAAAAAGGGGGTGGTGATGGACGGAGCATATGAACCAATCAAACACTCACACCCAGTCAAAAGATCTGGGTTTAATCCATCGCCGTTCTTTAGCTCACTCTGCCACCCCAGTTCAGACATGGCCATATGCAAATCAGTCTGACCCTGTGCCTCATGGGAACAGTCCAGCCCGAACTGCCAAGCCATGCCTTCCCTGGACCGGAAACAAGCTTCCGAGGACCGGTTTCTGGCATTACAGTCGTCTTCAGCCCGGCTTGCTTGAATCCAGTGGCAAAGTGAGCAAGGGACTCATGTCTGAGCATACCCTGCCACACGTATGGCGGCCAAAGCGGTACAAAAAGGGGGTGGTGATGGACGGAGCATCTGAACCAATCACACACTCACACCCAGTCAAAAGATCTGGGTTTAATCCATCACCGTACTTTATCCCACTCTACCAACCCAGTTCAGACATGGCCATATGCAAATCAGTCTGACCCTGTGCCTCATGGGAACAGTCCAGCCCGAACTGCCAAGCCATGCCTTCCCTGGACCGGAAACAAGCTTCCGAGGACCGGTTTCTGGCATTACAGCCGTCTTCAGCCCGGCTTGCTTGAATCCAGTGGCAAAATGAGCAAGGGACTCACGTCTGAGCATACCCTGCCACACTTATGGCGGCCAAAGCGGTACAAAAAAGGGGGTGGTGATGGACGGAGCATCTGAACCAATCAAACACTCACACCCAGTCAAAAGATCTGGGTTTAATTCATCACCATTCTTTAGCCAACTCTGCCACCCCAGTTCAGACATGGCCATATGCAAATCAGTCTGACCCTGAGCCTCATGGGAACAGTCCAGCCCGAACTGCCAAGCCATGCCTTCCCTGGACCGGAAACAAGCTTCCGAGGACCGGTTTCTGGCATTACAGCAGTCTTCAGACCGACTTGTTTGAATCCAGTGGCAAAGTGAGCAAGTGACTCACGTCTGAGCATACCCTGCCACACTTATGGCGGCCAAAGCGGTACAAAAAAGGGGGTGGTGATGGACGGAGCATCTGAACCAATCAAACACTCACACCCAGTCAAAAGATCTGGGTTTAATCCATTACCGTTCTTTAGCTCACTCTGCCACTCCAGTTCAGACATGGCCATATGCAAATCAGTCTGACCCTGTGCCTCATTGGAAAAGTCCAGCCCGAACTGCCAAGCCATGCCTTCCCTGGACCGGAAACAAGCTTCCGAGGACCAGTTTCTGGCATTACAGCCGTCTTCAGCCCGGCTTGCGTGAATCCAGTGGCAAAGTGAGCATAGGACTCTCGTCTGAGCATACCCTGCCACACTTATGGCGGCCAAAGCGGTACAAAAAGGGGGTGGTGATGGACGGAGCATCTGAACCAATCAAACACTCACACCCAGTCTAAAGATCTGGGTTTAATCCATCACCGTTCTTTAGCCCACTCTGCCACCCCAGTTCAGACATGGCCATATGCAAATCAGTCTTACCCTGTGCCTCATGGGAACAGTCCAGCCCGAACTGCCAAGCCATGCCTTCCCTGGACCGGAAACAAGCTTCCCAGGACCGGTTTCTGGCATTACAGTCGTCTTCAGCCCGGCTTGATTGAATCCAGTGGCAAAGTGAGCAAGGGACTCACGTCTGAGCATACCCTGCTACACTTATGGCGGCCAAAGCGGTACAAAAAGGGGGTGGTGATGGACGGAGCATCTGAACCAATCAAACACTCACACCCAGTCAAAAGGTCTATATGCAAATCAGTATGACCCTGTACCTCATGGGAACAGTCCAGCCGAACTGCCAAGCCATGCCTTCCCTGGACCGGAAACGAGCTTCCGAGGACCGGTTTCTGGCATTACAGCCGTCTTTAGCCTGGCTTGCTTGAATCCAGTGGCAAAATGAGCAAGGACTCACGTCTGAGCATACCCTGCCACACTTATGGCAGCCAAAGCGGTACAAAAAGGGGGTGGTGATGGACGGAGCATCTGAACCAATCAAACACTCACACCCAGTCAAAAGATCTGGGTTTAATCCATCACCGTTCTTTATACCACTCTACCACCCCAGTTCAGACATGGCCATATGCAAATCAGTCTGACCCTGTGCCTCATGGGAACAGTCCAGCCCGAACTGCCAAGCCATGCCTTCCCTGGACCGGAAACAAGCTTCCGAGGACCGGTTTCTGGAATTACAGCCGTCTTCAGCCCGGCATGCTTGAATCCAGTGGCAAAATGAGCAAGGGACTCACGTCTGAGCATACCCTGCCACACTTATGGAGGCCAAAGCGGTACAAAAAGGGGGTGGTGATGGACGGAGCATCTGAACCAATCAAACACTCACACCCAGTCAAAAGATCTGGGTTTAATCCATCACAGTTCTTTAGCCCACTCTGCCACCCCAGTTTAGACATGGCCATATGCAAATCAGTCTGACCCTGAGCCTCATGGGAACAGTCCAGCCCGAACTGCCAAGCCATGCCTTCCCTGGACTGGAATCAAGCTTCCGAAGACCGGTTTCTGGCATTACAGCCGTCTTCAGACCGACTTGCTTGAATCCAGTGGCAAAGTGAGCAAGGGACTCACGTCTGAGCATACCCTGCCACATTTATGGCAGCCAAAGCGGTACAAAAAAGGGGGTGGTGATGGAGCATCTGAACCAATCAAACACTCAAACCCAGTCAAAAGATCTGGGTTTAAACCATCACCGTTCTTTAGCCCACTCTGCCACCCCAGTTCAGACATGGCCATATGCAAATCAGTCTGACCCTGAGCCTCATGGGAACAGTCCAGCCCGAACTGCCAAGCCATGCCTTCCCTGGACCGGAAACAAGCTTCCGAGGACCGGTTTCTGGAATTACAGCCGTCTTCAGACCAACTTGCTTGAATCCAGTGGCAAAGTGAGCAAGGGACTCACGTCTGAGCATACCCTGCCACACTTTTGGCGGCCAAAGATGTACAACAAAGGGGGTGGTGATGGACGGAGCATCTGAACCAATCAAACACTCACACCCAGTCAAAAGATCTGGGTTTAATCCATTACCGTTCTTTAGCCCACTCTGCCACCCGAGTTCAGACATGGCCATATGCAAATCAGTCTGACCCTGTGCCTCATGGGAAAAGTCCAGCCCGAACTGCCAAGCCATGCCTTCCCTGGACCGGAAACAAGCTTCCGAGGACCAGTTTCTGGCATTACAGCCGTCTTCAGCCCGGCTTGCGTGAATCCAGTGGCAAAGTGAGCAAGGGACTCTCGTCTGAGCATACCCTGCTACACTTATGGCGGCCAAAGCGGTACAAAAAGGGGGTGGTGATGGACGGAGCATCTGAACCAATCAAACACTCACACCCAGTCAAAAGATCTGGGTTTAATCCATCACCGTTCTTTAGCCCACTCTGCCACCCCAGTTCAGACATGGCCATATGCAAATCAGTCTGACCCTGTGCCTCATGGGAACAGTCCAGCCCGAACTGCCAAGCCATGCCTTCCCTGGACCGGAAACAAGCTTCCGAGGACCGGTTTCTGGCATTACAGTCGTCTTCAGCCCGGCTTGCTTGAATCCAGTGGCAAAGTGAGCAAGGGACTCACGTCTGAGCATACCCTGCCACACGTATGGCGGCCAAAGCGGTACAAAAAGGGGGTGGTGATGGATGGAGCATCTGAACCAATCAAACACTCACACCCAGTCAAAAGATCTGGGTTTAATCCATCACCGTTCTTTATCCCACTCTACCAACCCAGTTCAGACATGGCCGTATGCAAATCAGTCTGACCCTGTGCCTCATGGGAACAGTCCAGCCCGAACTGCCAAGCCATGCCTTCCCTGGACCGGAAACAAGCTTCCGAGGACCGGTTTCTGGCATTACAGTCGTCTTCAGCCCGGCTTGCTTGAATCCAGTGGCAAAGTGAGCAAGGGACTCACGTCTGAGCATACCCTGCCACACTTATGGCGGCCAAAGCGGTAAAAAAAGGGGGTGGTGATGGACGGAGCATCTGAACCAATCAAACACTCACACCCAGTCAAGAGATCTGGGTTTAATCCATCACCGTTCTTTATCCCACTCTACCAACCCAGTTCAGACATGGCCGTATGCAAATCAGTCTGACCCTGTGCCTCATGGGAACAGTCCAGCCCGAACTGCCAAGCCATGCCTTCCCTGGACCGGAAACAAGCTTCCGAGGACCGGTTTCTGGCATTACAGTCGTCTTCAGCCCGGCTTGCTTGAATCCAGTGGCAAAGTGAGCAAGGGACTCACGTCTGAGCATACCCTGCCACACTTATGGCGGCCAAAGCGGTAAAAAAAGGGGGTGGTGATGGACGGAGCATCTGAACCAATCAAACACTCACACCCAGTCAAGAGATCTGGGTTTAATCCATCACCGTTCTTTAGCCCACTCTGCCACCCCAGTTCAGACATGGCCATATGCAAATCAGTCTGACCCTGTGCCTCATTGGAAAAGTCCAGCCCGAACTGCCAAGCCATGCCTTCCCTGGACCGGAAACAAGCTTCCGAAGACCAGTTTCTGGCATTACAGCCGTCTTCAGCCCGGCTTGCGTGAATCCAGTGGCAAATTTTGAGCAAGGGACTCTCGTCTGAGCATACCCTGCCACACTTATGGCGGCCAAAGCGGTACAAAAAGGGGGTGGTGATGGACGGAGCATCTGAACCAATCAAACACTCACACCCAGTCAAAAGATCTGGGTTTAATCCATCACCGTTCTTTAGCCCACTCTGCCACCCCAGTTCAGACATGGCCATATGCAAATCAGTCTGACCCTGTGCCTCATGGGAACAGTCCAGCCCGAACTGCCAAGCCATGCCTTCCCTGGACCGGAAACAAGCTTCCGAGGACCGGTTTCTGGCATTACAGTCGTCTTCAGCCCGGCTTGCTTGAATCCTGTGGCAAAGTGAGCAAGGGACTCACGTCTGAGCATACCCTGCCACACGTATGGCGGCCAAAGCGGTACAAAAAGGGGGTGGTGATGGACGGAGCATCTGAACCAATCACACACTCACACCCAGTCAAAAGATCTGGGTTTAATCCATCACCGTACTTTATCCCACTCTACCAACCCAGTTCAGACATGGCCATATGCAAATCAGTCTGACCCTGTGCCTCATGGGAACAGTCCAGCCCGAACTGCCAAGCCATGCCTTCCCTGGACCGGAAACAAGCTTCCGAGGACCGGTTTCTGGCATTACAGCCGTCTTCAGCCCGGCTTGCTTGAATCCAGTGGCAAAATGAGCAAGGGACTCACGTCTGAGCATACCCTGCCACACTTATGGCGGCCAAAGCGGTACAAAAAAGGGGGTGGTGATGGACGGAGCATCTGAACCAATCAAACACTCACACCCAGTCAAAAGATCTGGGTTTAATTCATCACCATTCTTTAGCCAACTCTGCCACCCCAGTTCAGACATGGCCATATGCAAATCAGTCTGACCCTGAGCCTCATGGGAACAGTCCAGCCCGAACTGCCAAGCCATGCCTTCCCTGGACCGGAAACAAGCTTCCGAGGACCGGTTTCTGGCATTACAGCAGTCTTCAGACCGACTTGTTTGAATCCAGTGGCAAAGTGAGCAAGTGACTCACGTCTGAGCATACCCTGCCACACTTATGGCGGCCAAAGCGGTACAAAAAAGGGGGTGGTGATGGACGGAGCATCTGAACCAATCAAACACTCACACCCAGTCAAAAGATCTGGGTTTAATCCATTACCGTTCTTTAGCTCACTCTGCCACTCCAGTTCAGACATGGCCATATGCAAATCAGTCTGACCCTATGCCTCATTGGAAAAGTCCAGCCCGAACTGCCAAGCCATGCCTTCCCTGGACCGGAAACAAGCTTCCGAGGACCAGTTTCTGGCATTACAGCCGTCTTCAGCCCGGCTTGCGTGAATCCAGTGGCAAAGTGAGCATAGGACTCTCGTCTGAGCATACCCTGCCACACTTATGGCGGCCAAAGCGGTACAAAAAGGGGGTGGTGATGGACAGAGCATCTGAACCAATCAAACACTCACACCCAGTCAAAAGATCTGGGTTTAATCCATCACCGTCCTTTAGCCCACTCTGCCACCGCAGTTCAGACATGGCCATATGCAAATCAGTCTGACCCTGTGCCTCATGGGAACAGTCCAGCCCGAACTGCCAAGCCATGCCTTCCCTGGACCGGAAACAAGCTTCCCAGGACCGGTTTCTGGCATTACAGCCGTCTTCAGCCCGGCTTGCTTGAATCCAGTGGCAAAGTGAGCAAGGGACTCACGTCTGAGCATACCCTGCTACACTTATGGCGGCCAAAGCGGTACAAAAAGGGGGTGGTGATGGACGGAGCATCTGAACCAATCAAACACTCACACCCAGTCAAAAGGTCTATATGCAAATCAGTCTGACCCTGTGCCTCATGGGAACAGTCCAGCCCGAACTGCCAAGCCATGCCTTCCCTGGACCGGAAACAAGCTTCCGAGGACCGGTTTCTGGCATTTACAGCCGTCTTCAGCCTGGCTTGCTTGAATCCAGTGGCAAAATGAGCAAGGGACTCACGTCTGAGCATACCCTGCCACAGTTATGGCGGACAAAGCGGTACAAAAAGGGGGTGGTGATGGACGGAGCATATGAACCAATCAAACACTCACACCCAGTCAAAAGATCTGGGTTTAATCCATCACCGTTCTTTATACCACTCTACCACCCCAGTTCAGACATGGCCATATGCAAATCAGTCTGACCCTGTGCCTCATGGGAACAGTCCAGCCCGAACTGCCAAGCCATGCCTTCCCTGGACCGGAAACAAGCTTCCGAGGACCGGTTTCTGGCATTACAGCCGTTTTCAGCCCGGCTTGCTTGAATCCAGTGGCAAAGTGAGCAAGGGACTCACGTCTGAGCATACCCTGCCACACGTATGGCGGCCAAAGCGGTACAAAAAGGGGGTGGTGATGGACGGAGCATCTGAACCAATCAAACACTCACACCCAGTCAAAAGATCTGGGTTTAATCCATCACGTTCTTTATCCCACCCTACCAACCCAGTTCAGACATGGCCATATTCAAATCAGTCTGACCCTGTGCCTCATGGGAACAGTTCAGCCCAAACTGCCAAGCCATGCCTTCCCTGGACCAGAAACAAGCTTCCGAGGACCGGTTTCTGGCATTACAGCCGTCTTCAGCCCGGCATGCTTGAATCCAGTGGCAAAAGGAGCAAGGGACTCACGTCTGAGCATACCCTGCCACACTTATGACGGCCAATGCGGTACGAAAAGGGGGTGGTGATGGACGGAGCATCTGAACCAAACAAACACTCACACCCAGTCAAAAGATCTGGGTTTAAATCATCACAGTTCTTTAGCCCACTCTGCCACCCCAGTTCAGACATGGCCATATGCAAATCAGTCTGACCCTGAGCCTCATGGGAACAGTCCAGCCCAAACTGCCAAGCCATGCCTTCCCTGGACCGGAAACAAGCTTCCGAGGACCGGTTTCTGGCATTACAGCCGTCTTCAGACCGACTTGCTTGAATCCAGTGGCAAAGTGAGCAAGGGACTCACGTCTGAGCATACCCTGCCACACTTATGGCGGCCAAAGCGGTACAAAAAGGGGGTGGTAATGGACGGAGCATCTGAACCAATCAAACACTCACACCCAGTCAAAAGATCTGGGTTTAATCCATCACCGTTCTTTAGCCCACTCTGCCACCCCAGTTCAGACATGGCCATATGCAAATCAGTCTGACCCTGAGCCTCATGGGAACAGTCCAGCCCGAACTGCCAAGCCATGCCTTCCCTGGACCGGAAACAAGCTTCCGAGGACCGGTTTCTGGAATTACAGCCGTCTTCAGACCAACTTGCTTGAATCCAGTGGCAAAGTGAGCAAGGGACTCACGTCTGAGCATACCCTGCCACACTTTTGGCGGCCAAAGAGGTACAACAAACGGGGTGGTGATGGACGGAGCATCTGAACCAATCAAACACTCACACCCAGTCAAAAGATCTGGGTTTAATCCATTACCGTTCTTTAGCCCACTCTGCCACCCGAGTTCAGACATGGCCATATGCAAATCAGTCTGACCCTGTGCCTCATGGGAAAAGTCCAGCCCGAACTGCCAAGCCATGCCTTCCCTGGACCGGAAACAAGCTTCCGAGGACCAGTTTCTGGCATTACAGCCGTCTTCAGCCCGGCTTGCGTGAATCCAGTGGCAAAGTGAGCAAGGGACTCTCGTCTGAGCATACCCTGCCACACTTATGGCGGCCAAAGCGGTACAAAAAGGGGGTGGTGATGGACGGAGCATCTGAACCAATCAAACACTCACACCCAGTCAAAAGATCTGGGTTTAATCCATCACCGTTCTTTAGCCCACTCTGCCACCCCAGTTCAGACATGGCCATATGAAAATCAGTCTGACCCTGTGCCTCATGGTAACAGTCCAGCCCGAACTGCCAAGCGATGCCTTCCCTGGACCGGAAACAAGCTTCCCAGGACCGGTTTCTGGCATTACAGCCGTCTTCAGCCCGGCTTGCTTGAATCCAGTGGCAAAGTGAGCAAGGGACTCACGTCTGAGCATACCCTGCTACACTTATGGCGGCCAAAGCGGTACAAAAAGGGGGTGGTGATGGACGGAGCATATTAACCAATCAAACACTCACACCCAGTCAAAAGATCTGGGTTTAATCCATCACCGTTCTTTAGCCCACTCTGCCACCCCAGTTCAGACATGGCCATATGCAAATCAGTCTGACCCTGTGCCTCATGGGAACAGTAGAGCCCGAACTGCCAAGCCATGCCTTCCCTGGACCGGAAACAAGCTTCCCAGGACCGGTTTCTGGCATTACAGCCGTCTTCAGCCCGGCTTGCTTGAATCCAGTGGCAAAGTGAGCAAGGGACTCCCGTCTGAGCATACCCTGCCACACTTATGGCAGCCAAAGCGGTACAAAAAGGGGGTGGTGATGGACGGAGCATCTGAACCAATCAAACACTCACACCCAGTCAAAAGATCTGGGTTTAATCCATCATCGTTCTTTAGCCCACTCTGCCACCCCAGTTCGGACATGGCCATATGCAAGTCAGTAGTCTGACCCTGTGCCTCATGGGAACAGTCCAGGCCGACCTGCCAAGCCATGCCTTCCCTGGACCGGAAACAAGCTTCCGAGGACCGGTTTCTGGCATTACAGCCGTCTTCAGCCCGGCTTGCTTGAATCCAGTGGCAAAGTGAGCAAGGAACTCTCGTCTGAGCATACCCTGCCACACTTATGGCGGCCAAAGCGGTACAAAAAGGGGGTGGTGATGGACGGAGCATATGAACCAATCAAACACTCACACCCAGTCAAAAGATCTGGGTTTAATCCATCGCCGTTCTTTAGCTCACTCTGCCACCCCAGTTCAGACATGGCCATATGCAAATCAGTCTGACCCTGTGCCTCATGGGAACAGTCCAGCCCGAACTGCCAAGCCATGCCTTCCCTGGACCGGAAACAAGCTTCCGAGGACCGGTTTCTGGCATTACAGTCGTCTTCAGCCCGGCTTGCTTGAATCCAGTGGCAAAGTGAGCAAGGGACTCATGTCTGAGCATACCCTGCCACACGTATGGCGGCCAAAGCGGTACAAAAAGGGGGTGGTGATGGACGGAGTATCTGAACCAATCACACACTCACACCCAGTCAAAAGATCTGGGTTTAATCCATCACCGTACTTTATCCCACTCTACCAACCCAGTTCAGACATGGCCATATGCAAATCAGTCTGACCCTGTGCCTCATGGGAACAGTCCAGCCCGAACTGCCAAGCCATGCCTTCCCTGGACCGGAAACAAGCTTCCGAGGACCGGTTTCTGGCATTACAGCCGTCTTCAGCCCGGCTTGCTTGAATCCAGTGGCAAAATGAGCAAGGGACTCACGTCTGAGCATACCCTGCCACACTTATGGCGGCCAAAGCGGTACAAAAAAGGGGGTGGTGATGGACGGAGCATCTGAACCAATCAAACACTCACACCCAGTCAAAAGATCTGGGTTTAATTCATCACCATTCTTTAGCCAACTCTGCCACCCCAGTTCAGACATGGCCATATGCAAATCAGTCTGACCCTGAGCCTCATGGGAACAGTCCAGCCCGAACTGCCAAGCCATGCCTTCCCTGGACCGGAAACAAGCTTCCGAGGACCGGTTTCTGGCATTACAGCAGTCTTCAGACCGACTTGTTTGAATCCAGTGGCAAAGTGAGCAAGTGACTCACGTCTGAGCATACCCTGCCACACTTATGGCGGCCAAAGCGGTACAAAAAAGGGGGTGGTGATGGACGGAGCATCTGAACCAATCAAACACTCACACCCAGTCAAAAGATCTGGGTTTAATCCATTACCGTTCTTTAGCTCACTCTGCCACTCCAGTTCAGACATGGCCATATGCAAATCAGTCTGACCCTGTGCCTCATTGGAAAAGTCCAGCCCGAACTGCCAAGCCATGCCTTCCCTGGACCGGAAACAAGCTTCCGAGGACCAGTTTCTGGCATTACAGCCGTCTTCAGCCCGGCTTGCGTGAATCCAGTGGCAAAGTGAGCATAGGACTCTCGTCTGAGCATACCCTGCCACACTTATGGCGGCCAAAGCGGTACAAAAAGGGGGTGGTGATGGACGGAGCATCTGAACCAATCAAACACTCACACCCAGTCAAAAGATCTGGGTTTAATCCATCACCGTTCTTTAGCCCACTCTGCCACCCCAGTTCAGACATGGCCATATGCAAATCAGTCTTACCCTGTGCCTCATGGGAACAGTCCAGCCCGAACTGCCAAGCCATGCCTTCCCTGGACCGGAAACAAGCTTCCCAGGACCGGTTTCTGGCATTACAGTCGTCTTCAGCCCGGCTTGATTGAATCCAGTGGCAAAGTGAGCAAGGGACTCACGTCTGAGCATACCCTGCTACACTTATGGCGGCCAAAGCGGTACAAAAAGGGGGTGGTGATGGACGGAGCATCTGAACCAATCAAACACTCACACCCAGTCAAAAGGTCTATATGCAAATCAGTATGACCCTGTACCTCATGGGAACAGTCCAGCCGAACTGCCAAGCCATGCCTTCCCTGGACCGGAAACGAGCTTCCGAGGACCGAGCTTCCGAGGACCGGTTTCTGGCATTACAGCCGTCTTTAGCCTGGCTTGCTTGAATCCAGTGGCAAAATGAGCAAGGACTCACGTCTGAGCATACCCTGCCACACTTATGGCGGCCAAAGCGGTACAAAAAGGGGGTGGTGATGGACGGAGCATCTGAACCAATCAAACACTCACACCCAGTCAAAAGATCTGGGTTTAATCCATCACCGTTCTTTATACCACTCTACCACCCCAGTTCAGACATGGCCATATGCAAATCAGTCTGACCCTGTGCCTCATGGGAACAGTCCAGCCCGAACTGCCAAGCCATGCCTTCCCTGGACCGGAAACAAGCTTCCGAGGACCGGTTTCTGGAATTACAGCCGTCTTCAGCCCGGCATGCTTGAATCCAGTGGCAAAATGAGCAAGGGACTCACGTCTGAGCATACCCTGCCACACTTATGGCGGCCAAAGCGGTACAAAAAGGGGGTGGTGATGGACGGAGCATCTGAACCAATCAAACACTCACACCCAGTCAAAAGATCTGGGTTTAATCCATCACAGTTCTTTAGCCCACTCTGCCACCCCAGTTTAGACATGGCCATATGCAAATCAGTCTGACCCTGAGCCTCATGGGAACAGTCCAGCCCGAACTGCCAAGCCATGCCTTCCCTGGACTGGAATCAAGCTTCCGAAGACCGGTTTCTGGCATTACAGCCGTCTTCAGACCGACTTGCTTGAATCCAGTGGCAAAGTGAGCAAGGGACTCACGTCTGAGCATACCCTGTCACATTTATGGCAGCCAAAGCGGTACAAAAAAGGGGGTGGTGATGGAGCATCTGAACCAATCAAACACTCAAACCCAGTCAAAAGATCTGGGTTTAAACCATCACCGTTCTTTAGCCCACTCTGCCACCCCAGTTCAGACATGGCCATATGCAAATCAGTCTGACCCTGAGCCTCATGGGAACAGTCCAGCCCGAACTGCCAAGCCATGCCTTCCCTGGACCGGAAACAAGCTTCCGAGGACCGGTTTCTGGAATTACAGCCGTCTTCAGACCAACTTGCTTGAATCCAGTGGCAAAGTGAGCAAGGGACTCACGTCTGAGCATACCCTGCCACACTTTTGGCGGCCAAAGATGTACAACAAAGGGGGTGGTGATGGACGGAGCATCTGAACCAATCAAACACTCACACCCAGTCAAAAGATCTGGGTTTAATCCATTACCGTTCTTTAGCCCACTCTGCCACCCGAGTTCAGACATGGCCATATGCAAATCAGTCTGACCCTGTGCCTCATGGGAAAAGTCCAGCCCGAACTGCCAAGCCATGCCTTCCCTGGACCGGAAACAAGCTTCCGAGGACCAGTTTCTGGCATTACAGCCGTCTTCAGCCCGGCTTGCGTGAATCCAGTGGCAAAGTGAGCAAGGGACTCTCGTCTGAGCATACCCTGCTACACTTATGGCGGCCAAAGCGGTACAAAAAGGGGGTGGTGATGGACGGAGCATCTGAACCAATCAAACACTCACACCCAGTCAAAAGATCTGGGTTTAATCCATCACCGTTCTTTAGCCCACTCTGCCACCCCAGTTCAGACATGGCCATATGCAAATCAGTCTGACCCTGTGCCTCATGGGAACAGTCCAGCCCGAACTGCCAAGCCATGCCTTCCCTGGACCGGAAACAAGCTTCCGAGGACCAGTTTCTGGCATTACAGTCGTCTTCAGCCCGGCTTGCTTGAATCCAGTGGCAAAGTGAGCAAGGGACTCACGTCTGAGCATACCCTGCCACACTTATGGCGGCCAAAGCGGTAAAAAAAGGGGGTGGTGATGGACGGAGCATCTGAACCAATCAAACACTCACACCCAGTCAAGAGATCTGGGTTTAATCCATCACCGTTCTTTAGCCCACTCTGCCACCCCAGTTCAGACATGGCCATATGCAAATCAGTCTGACCCTGTGCCTCATGGGAACAGTCCAGCCCGAACTGCCAAGCCATGCCTTCCCTGGACCGGAAACAAGCTTCCGAGGACCGGATTCTGGCATTACAGCCGTATTCAGCCCGGCTTGCTTGAATCCAGTGGCAAAGTGAGCAAGGGACTCACGTCTGAGCATACCCTGCCACACGTATGGCGGCCAAAGCGGTACAAAAAGGGGGTGGTGATGGATGGAGCATCTGAACCAATCAAACACTCACACCCAGTCAAAAGATCTGGGTTTAATCCATCACCGTTCTTTATCCCACTCTACCAACCCAGTTCAGACATGGCCGTATGCAAATCAGTCTGACCCTGTGCCTCATGGGAACAGTCCAGCCCGAACTGCCAAGCCATGCCTTCCCTGGACCGGAAACAAGCTTCCGAGGACCGGTTTCTGGCATTACAGTCGTCTTCAGCCCGGCTTGCTTGAATCCAGTGGCAAAGTGAGCAAGGGACTCACGTCTGAGCATACCCTGCCACACTTATGGCGGCCAAAGCGGTAAAAAAAGGGGGTGGTGATGGACGGAGCATCTGAACCAATCAAACACTCACACCCAGTCAAGAGATCTGGGTTTAATCCATCACCGTTCTTTATCCCACTCTACCAACCCAGTTCAGACATGGCCGTATGCAAATCAGTCTGACCCTGTGCCTCATGGGAACAGTCCAGCCCGAACTGCCAAGCCATGCCTTCCCTGGACCGGAAACAAGCTTCCGAGGACCGGTTTCTGGCATTACAGTCGTCTTCAGCCCGGCTTGCTTGAATCCAGTGGCAAAGTGAGCAAGGGACTCACGTCTGAGCATACCCTGCCACACTTATGGCGGCCAAAGCGGTAAAAAAAGGGGGTGGTGATGGACGGAGCATCTGAACCAATCAAACACTCACACCCAGTCAAGAGATCTGGGTTTAATCCATCACCGTTCTTTAGCCCACTCTGCCACCCCAGTTCAGACATGGCCATATGCAAATCAGTCTGACCCTGTGCCTCATTGGAAAAGTCCAGCCCGAACTGCCAAGCCATGCCTTCCCTGGACCGGAAACAAGCTTCCGAAGACCAGTTTCTGGCATTACAGCCGTCTTCAGCCCGGCTTGCGTGAATCCAGTGGCAAATTTTGAGCAAGGGACTCTCGTCTGAGCATACCCTGCCACACTTATGGCGGCCAAAGCGGTACAAAAAGGGGGTGGTGATGGACGGAGCATCTGAACCAATCAAACACTCACACCCAGTCAAAAGATCTGGGTTTAATCCATCACCGTTCTTTAGCCCACTCTGCCACCCCAGTTCAGACATGGCCATATGCAAATCAGTCTGACCCTGTGCCTCATGGGAACAGTCCAGCCCGAACTGCCAAGCCATGCCTTCCCTGGACCGGAAACAAGCTTCCGAGGACCGGTTTCTGGCATTACAGTCGTCTTCAGCCCGGCTTGCTTAAATCCTGTGGCAAAGTGAGCAAGGGACTCACGTCTGAGCATACCCTGCCACACGTATGGCGGCCAAAGCGGTACAAAAAGGGGGTGGTGATGGACGGAGCATCTGAACCAATCACACACTCACACCCAGTCAAAAGATCTGGGTTTAATCCATCACCGTACTTTATCCCACTCTACCAACCCAGTTCAGACATGGCCATATGCAAATCAGTCTGACCCTGTGCCTCATGGGAACAGTCCAGCCCGAACTGCCAAGCCATGCCTTCCCTGGACCGGAAACAAGCTTCCGAGGACCGGTTTCTGGCATTACAGCCGTCTTCAGCCCGGCTTGCTTGAATCCAGTGGCAAAATGAGCAAGGGACTCACGTCTGAGCATACCCTGCCACACTTATGGCGGCCAAAGCGGTACAAAAAAGGGGGTGGTGATGGACGGAGCATCTGAACCAATCAAACACTCACACCCAGTCAAAAGATCTGGGTTTAATTCATCACCATTCTTTAGCCAACTCTGCCACCCCAGTTCAGACATGGCCATATGCAAATCAGTCTGACCCTGAGCCTCATGGGAACAGTCCAGCCCGAACTGCCAAGCCATGCCTTCCCTGGACCGGAAACAAGCTTCCGAGGACCGGTTTCTGGCATTACAGCAGTCTTCAGACCGACTTGTTTGAATCCAGTGGCAAAGTGAGCAAGTGACTCACGTCTGAGCATACCCTGCCACACTTATGGCGGCCAAAGCGGTACAAAAAAGGGGGTGGTGATGGACGGAGCATCTGAACCAATCAAACACTCACACCCAGTCAAAAGATCTGGGTTTAATCCATTACCGTTCTTTAGCTCACTCTGCCACTCCAGTTCAGACATGGCCATATGCAAATCAGTCTGACCCTATGCCTCATTGGAAAAGTCCAGCCCGAACTGCCAAGCCATGCCTTCCCTGGACCGGAAACAAGCTTCCGAGGACCAGTTTCTGGCATTACAGCCGTCTTCAGCCCGGCTTGCGTGAATCCAGTGGCAAAGTGAGCATAGGACTCTCGTCTGAGCATACCCTGCCACACTTATGGCGGCCAAAGCGGTACAAAAAGGGGGTGGTGATGGACAGAGCATCTGAACCAATCAAACACTCACACCCAGTCAAAAGATCTGGGTTTAATCCATCACCGTCCTTTAGCCCACTCTGCCACCGCAGTTCAGACATGGCCATATGCAAATCAGTCTGACCCTGTGCCTCATGGGAACAGTCCAGCCCGAACTGCCAAGCCATGCCTTCCCTGGACCGGAAACAAGCTTCCCAGGACCGGTTTCTGGCATTACAGCCGTCTTCAGCCCGGCTTGCTTGAATCCAGTGGCAAAGTGAGCAAGGGACTCACGTCTGAGCATACCCTGCTACACTTATGGCGGCCAAAGCGGTACAAAAAGGGGGTGGTGATGGACGGAGCATCTGAACCAATCAAACACTCACACCCAGTCAAAAGGTCTATATGCAAATCAGTCTGACCCTGTGCCTCATGGGAACAGTCCAGCCCGAACTGCCAAGCCATGCCTTCCCTGGACCGGAAACAAGCTTCCGAGGACCGGTTTCTGGCATTTACAGCCGTCTTCAGCCTGGCTTGCTTGAATCCAGTGGCAAAATGAGCAAGGGACTCACGTCTGAGCATACCCTGCCACAGTTATGGCGGACAAAGCGGTACAAAAAGGGGGTGGTGATGGACGGAGCATATGAACCAATCAAACACTCACACCCAGTCAAAAGATCTGGGTTTAATCCATCACCGTTCTTTATACCACTCTACCACCCCAGTTCAGACATGGCCATATGCAAATCAGTCTGACCCTGTGCCTCATGGGAACAGTCCAGCCCGAACTGCCAAGCCATGCCTTCCCTGGACCGGAAACAAGCTTCCGAGGACCGGTTTCTGGCATTACAGCCGTTTTCAGCCCGGCTTGCTTGAATCCAGTGGCAAAGTGAGCAAGGCACTCACGTCTGAGCATACCCTGCCACACGTATGGCGGCCAAAGCGGTACAAAAAGGGGGTGGTGATGGACGGAGCATCTGAACCAATCAAACACTCACACCCAGTCAAAAGATCTGGGTTTAATCCATCACGTTCTTTATCCCACCCTACCAACCCAGTTCAGACATGGCCATATTCAAATCAGTCTGACCCTGTGCCTCATGGGAACAGTTCAGCCCAAACTGCCAAGCCATGCCTTCCCTGGACCGGAAACAAGCTTCCGAGGACCGGTTTCTGGCATTACAGCCGTCTTCAGCCCGGCATGCTTGAATCCAGTGGCAAAAGGAGCAAGGGACTCACGTCTGAGCATACCCTGCCACACTTATGACGGCCAATGCGGTACGAAAAGGGGGTGGTGATGGACGGAGCATCTGAACCAAACAAACACTCACACCCAGTCAAAAGATCTGGGTTTAAATCATCACAGTTCTTTAGCCCACTCTGCCACCCCAGTTCAGACATGGCCATATGCAAATCAGTCTGACCCTGAGCCTCATGGGAACAGTCCAGCCCGAACTGCCAAGCCATGCCTTCCCTGGACCGGAAACAAGCTTCCGAGGACCGGTTTCTGGCATTACAGCCGTCTTCAGACCGACTTGCTTGAATCCAGTGGCAAAGTGAGCAAGGGACTCACGTCTGAGCATACCCTGCCACACTTATGGCGGCCAAAGCGGTACAAAAAGGGGGTGGTAATGGACGGAGCATCTGAACCAATCAAACACTCACACCCAGTCAAAAGATCTGGGTTTAATCCATCACCGTTCTTTAGCCCACTCTGCCACCCCAGTTCAGACATGGCCATATGCAAATCAGTCTGACCCTGAGCCTCATGGGAACAGTCCAGCCCAAACTGCCAAGCCATGCCTTCCCTGGACCGGAAACAAGCTTCCGAGGACCGGTTTCTGGCATTACAGCCGTCTTCAGACCGACTTGCTTGAATCCAGTGGCAGAGTGAGCAAGGGACTCCCGTCTGAGCATACCCTGCCACACTTATGGCAGCCAAAGCGGTACAAAAAGGGTGTGGTGATGGACAGAGCATCTGAACCAATCAAACACTCACACCCAGTCAAAAGATCTGGGTTTAATCCATCATCGTTCTTTATCCCACTCTGCCACCCCAGTTCAGAAATGGCCATATGCAAGTCAGTAGTCTGACCCTGTGCCTCATGGGAACAGTCCAGGCCGACCTGCCAAGCCATGCCTTCCCTGGACCGGAAACAAGCTTCCTAGGACCGGTTTCTGGCATTACAGCCGTCTTCAGCCCGGCTTGCTTGAATCCAGTGGCAAAGTGAGCAAGGGACTCTCGTCTGAGCATACCCTGCCACACTTATGGCGGCCAAAGCGGTACAAAAAGGGGGTGGTGATGGACGGAGCATCTGAACCAATCAAACACTCACACCCAGTCAAAAGATCTGGGATTAATCCATCACCGTTCTTTAGCCCACTCTGCCACCCCAGTTCAGACATGGCCATATGCAAATCAGTCTGACCCTGTGCCTCATGGGAACAGTCCAGCCCGAACTGCCAAGCCATGCCTTCCCTGGACCGGAAACAAGCTTCCGAGGACCGGTTTCTGGCATTACAGTCGTCTTCAGCCCGGCTTGCTTGAATCCAGTGGCAAAGTGAGCAAGGGACTCACGTCTGAGCATACCCTGCCACACGTATGGCGGCCAAAGTGGTACAAAAAGGGGGTGGTGATGGACGGAGCATCTGAACCAATCAAACACTCACACCCAGTCAAAAGATCTGGGTTTAATCCATCACCGTACTTTATCCCACTCTACCAACCCAGTTCAGACATGGCCATATGCAAATCAGTCTGACCCTGTGCCTCATGGGAACAGTCCAGCCCGAACTGCCAAGCCATGCCTTCCCTGGACCGGAAACAAGCTTCCGAGGACCGGTTTCTGGCATTACAGCCGTCTTCAGCCTGGCTTGCTTGAATCCAGTGGCAAAATGAGCAAGGGACTCACGTCTGAGCATACCCTGCCACACTTATGGCGGCCAAAGCAGTACAAAAAGGGGGTGGTGGTGGACGGAGCATCTGAACCAATCAAACACTCACACCCAGTCAAAAGATCTGGGTTTAATTCATCACCATTCTTTAGCCCACTCTGCCACCCCAGTTCAGACATGGCCAAATGCAAATCAGTCTGACCCTGAGCCTCATGGGAACAGTCCAGCCCGAACTGCCAAGCCATGCCTTCCCTGGACCGGAAACAAGCTTCCGAGGACCGGTTTCTGGCATTACAGCCGTCTTCAGACCGACTTGTTTGAATCCAGTGTCAAAGTGAGCAAGGGACTCACGTCTGAGCATACCCTGCCACACTTATGGCGGCCAAAGCGGTACAAAAAAGGGAGTGGTGATGGACGGAGCATCTGAACCAATCAAACACTCACACCCAGTCAAAAGATCTGGGTTTAATCCATTACCGTTCTTAAGCCCACTCTGCCACCCCAGTTCAGACATGGCCATATGCAAATCAGTCTGACCCTGTGCCTCATTGGAAAAGTCCAGCCCGAACTGCCAAGCCATGCCTTCCCTGGACCGGAAACAAGCTTCCGAGGACCAGTTTCTGGCATTACAGCCGTCTTCAGCCCGGCTTGCGTGAATCCAGTGGCAAAGTGAGCAAGGGACTCTCGTCTGAGCATACCCTGCCACACTTATGGCGGCCAAAGCGGTACAAAAAGGGGGTGGTGATGGACGGAGCATCTGAACCAATCAAACACTCACACCCAGTCAAAAGGTCTATATGCAAATCAGTCTGACCCTGTGCCTCATGGGAACAGTCCAGCCCGAACTGCCAAGCCATGCCTTCCCTGGACCGGAAACAAGCTTCCGAGGACCGGTTTCTGGCATTACAGCCGTCTTCAGCCCGGCTTGCTTGAATCCAGTGGCAAAATGAGCAAGGGACTCACGTCTGAGCATACCCTGCCACACTTATGGCGGCCAAAGCGGTACAAAAAGGGGGTGGTGATGGACGGAGCATCTGAACCAATCAAACACTCACACCTAGTCAAAAGATCTGGGTTTAATCCATCACCGTTCTTTAGCCCACTCTGCCACCCCAGTTCAGACATGGCCATATGCAAATCAGTCTGACCCTGAGCCTCATGGGAACAGTCCAGCCCGAACTGCCAAGCCATGCCTTCCCTGGACCGGAAACAAGCTTCCGAGGACCGGTTTCTGGCATTACAGCCGTCTTCAGACCGACTTGTTTGAATCCAGTGGCAAAGTGAGCAAGGGACTCACGTCTGAGCATACCCTGCCACACTTATGGCGGCCAAAGCGGTACAAAAAAGGGGGTGGTGATGGACGGAGCATCTGAACCAATCAAACACTCACACCCAGTCAAAAGATCTGGGTTTAATCCATTACCGTTCTTTAGCCCACTCTGCCACCCCAGTTCAGACATGGCCATATGCAAATCAGTCTGACCCTGTGCCTCATTGGAAAAGTCCAGCCCGAACTGCCAAACCATGCCTTCCCTGGACCGGAAACAAGCTTCCGAGGACCAGTTTCTGGCATTACAGTCGTGTTCAGCCCGGCTTGCGTGAATCCAGTGGCAAAGTGAGCAAGGGACTCCCGTCTGAGCATACCCTGCCACACTTATGGCGGCCAAAGCGGTACAAAAAGGGGGTGGTGATGGACGGAGCATCTGAACCAATCAAACACTCACACCCAGTCAAAAGATCTGGGTTTAATCCATCACGTTCTTTAGCCCACTCTGCCACCCCAGTTCAGACATGGCCATATGCAAATCAGTCTTACCCTGTGCCTCATGGGAACAGTCCAGCCCGAACTGCCAAGCCATGCCTTCCCTGGACCGGAAACAAGCTTCCGAGGACCGGTTTCTGGCATTTACAGCTGTCTTCAGACCGACTTGCTTGAATCCAGTGGCAAAGTGAGCAAGGGACTCACGTCTGAGCATACCCTGCCACACTTATGGCGGCCAAAGCGGTACAAAAAGGGGGTGGTAATGGACGGAGCATCTGAACCAATCAAACACTCACACCCAGTCAAAAGATCTGGGTTTAATCCATCACCGTTCTTTAGCCCACTCTGCCACCCCAGTTCAGACATGGCCATATGCAAATCAGTCTGACCCTGTGCCTCATGGGAACAGTAGAGCCCGAACTGCCAAGCCATGCCTTCCCTGGACCGGAAACAAGATTCCCAGGACCGGTTTCTGGCATTACAGCCGTCTTCAGACTGACTTGCTTGAATCCAGTGGCAAAGTGAGCAAGGGACTCACGTCTGAGCATACCCTGCCACACTTATGGCGGCCAAAGCGGTACAAAAAGGGTGTGGTAATGGACGGAGCATCTGAACCAATCAAACACTCACACCCAGTCAAAAGATCTGGGTTTAATCCATCACCGTTCTTTAGCCCACTCTGCCACCCCAGTTCAGACATGGCCGTATGCAAATCAGTCTGACCCTGTGCCTCATGGGAACAGTCCAGCCCAAACTGCCAAGCCATGCCTTCCCTGGACCGGAAACAAGCTTCCGAGGACCGGTTTCTGGCATTACAGTCGTCTTCAGCCCGGCTTGCTTGAATCCAGTGGCAAAGTGAGCAAGGGACTCACGTCTGAGCATACCCTGCCACACGTATGGCGGCCAAAGTGGTACAAAAAGGGGGTGGTGATGGACGGAGCATCTGAACCAATCAAACACTCACACCCAGTCAAAAGATCTGGGTTTAATCCATCACCGTACTTTATCCCACTCTACCAACCCAGTTCAGACATGGCCATATGCAAATCAGTCTGACCCTGTGCCTCATGGGAACAGTCCAGCCCGAACTGCCAAGCCATGCCTTCCCTGGACCGGAAACAAGCTTCCGAGGACCGGTTTCTGGCATTACAGCCGTCTTCAGCCTGGCTTGCTTGAATCCAGTGGCAAAATGAGCAAAGGACTCACGTCTGAGCATACCCTGCCACACTTATGGCGGCCAAAGCGGTACAAAAAGGGGGTGGTGGTGGACGGAGCATCTGAACCAATCAAACACTCACACCCAGTCAAAAGATCTGGGTTTAATTCATCACCATTCTTTAGCCCACTCTGCCACCCCAGTTCAGACATGGCCAAATGCAAATCAGTCTGACCCTGAGCCTCATGGGAACAGTCCAGCCCGAACTGCCAAGCCATGCCTTCCCTGGACCGGAAACAAGCTTCCGAGGACCGGTTTCTGGCATTACAGCCGTCTTCAGACCGACTTGTTTGAATCCAGTGGCAAAGTGAGCAAGGGACTCACGTCTGAGCATACCCTGCCACACTTATGGCGGCCAAAGCGGTACAAAAAAGGGAGTGGTGATGGACGGAGCATCTGAACCAATCAAACACTCACACCCAGTCAAAAGATCTTGGTTTAATCCATTACCGTTCTTAAGCCCACTCTGCCACCCCAGTTCAGACATGGCCATATGCAAATCAGTCTGACCCTGTGCCTCATTGGAAAAGTCCAGCCCGAACTGCCAAGCCATGCCTTCCCTGGACCGGAAACAAGCTTCCGAGGACCAGTTTCTGGCATTACAGCCGTCTTCAGCCCGGCTTGCGTGAATCCAGTGGCAAAGTGAGCAAGGGACTCTCGTCTGAGCATACCCTGCCACACTTATGGCGGCCAAAGCGGTACAAAAAGGGGGTGGTGATGGACGGAGCATCTGAACCAATCAAACACTCACACCCAGTCAAAAGGTCTATATGCAAATCAGTCTGACCCTGTGCCTCATGGGAACAGTCCAGCCCGAACTGCCAAGCCATGCCTTCCCTGGACCGGAAACAAGCTTCCGAGGACCCGTTTCTGGCATTACAGCCGTCTTCAGCCCGGCTTGCTTGAATCCAGTGGCAAAATGAGCAAGGGACTCACGTCTGAGCATACCCTGCCACACTTATGGCGGCCAAAGCGGTACAAAAAGGGGGTGGTGATGGACGGAGCATCTGAACCAATCAAACACTCACACCTAGTCAAAAGATCTGGGTTTAATCCATCACCGTTCTTTAGCCCACTCTGCCACCCCAGTTCAGACATGGCCATATGCAAATCAGTCTGACCCTGAGCCTCATGGGAACAGTCCAGCCCGAACTGCCAAGCCATGCCTTCCCTGGACCGGAAACAAGCTTCCGAGGACCGGTTTCTGGCATTACAGCCGTCTTCAGACCGACTTGTTTGAATCCAGTGGCAAAGTGAGCAAGGGACTCACGTCTGAGCATACCCTCCCACACTTATGGCGGCCAAAGCGGTACAAAAAAGGGGGTGGTGATGGACGGAGCATCTGAACCAATCAAACACTCACACCTAGTCAAAAGATCTGGGTTTAATCCATTACCGTTCTTTAGCTCACTCTGCCACTCCAGTTCAGACATGGCCATATGCAAATCAGTCTGACCCTATGCCTCATTGGAAAAGTCCAGCCCGAACTGCCAAGCCATGCCTTCCCTGGACCGGAAACAAGCTTCCGAGGACCAGTTTCTGGCATTACAGCCGTCTTCAGCCCGGCTTGCGTGAATCCAGTGGCAAAGTGAGCATAGGACTCTCGTCTGAGCATACCCTGCCACACTTATGGCGGCCAAAGCGGTACAAAAAGGGGGTGGTGATGGACAGAGCATCTGAACCAATCAAACACTCACACCCAGTCAAAAGATCTGGGTTTAATCCATCACCGTCCTTTAGCCCACTCTGCCACCGCAGTTCAGACATGGCCATATGCAAATCAGTCTGACCCTGTGCCTCATGGGAACAGTCCAGCCCGAACTGCCAAGCCATGCCTTCCCTGGACCGGAAACAAGCTTCCCAGGACCGGTTTCTGGCATTACAGCCGTCTTCAGCCCGGCTTGCTTGAATCCAGTGGCAAAGTGAGCAAGGGACTCACGTCTGAGCATACCCTGCTACACTTATGGCGGCCAAAGCGGTACAAAAAGGGGGTGGTGATGGACGGAGCATCTGAACCAATCAAACACTCACACCCAGTCAAAAGGTCTATATGCAAATCAGTCTGACCCTGTGCCTCATGGGAACAGTCCAGCCCGAACTGCCAAGCCATGCCTTCCCTGGACCGGAAACAAGCTTCCGAGGACCGGTTTCTGGCATTTACAGCCGTCTTCAGCCTGGCTTGCTTGAATCCAGTGGCAAAATGAGCAAGGGACTCACGTCTGAGCATACCCTGCCACAGTTATGGCGGACAAAGCGGTACAAAAAGGGGGTGGTGATGGACGGAGCATATGAACCAATCAAACACTCACACCCAGTCAAAAGATCTGGGTTTAATCCATCACCGTTCTTTATACCACTCTACCACCCCAGTTCAGACATGGCCATATGCAAATCAGTCTGACCCTGTGCCTCATGGGAACAGTCCAGCCCGAACTGCCAAGCCATGCCTTCCCTGGACCGGAAACAAGCTTCCGAGGACCGGTTTCTGGCATTACAGCCGTTTTCAGCCCGGCTTGCTTGAATCCAGTGGCAAAGTGAGCAAGGGACTCACGTCTGAGCATACCCTGCCACACGTATGGCGGCCAAAGCGGTACAAAAAGGGGGTGGTGATGGACGGAGCATCTGAACCAATCAAACACTCACACCCAGTCAAAAGATCTGGGTTTAATCCATCACGTTCTTTATCCCACCCTACCAACCCAGTTCAGACATGGCCATATTCAAATCAGTCTGACCCTGTGCCTCATGGGAACAGTTCAGCCCAAACTGCCAAGCCATGCCTTCCCTGGACCGGAAACAAGCTTCCGAGGACCGGTTTCTGGCATTACAGCCGTCTTCAGACCGACTTGCTTGAATCCAGTGGCAGAGTGAGCAAGGGACTCCCGTCTGAGCATACCCTGCCACACTTATGGCAGCCAAAGCGGTACAAAAAGGGTGTGGTGATGGACGGAGCATCTGAACCAATCAAACACTCACACCCAGTCAAAAGATCTGGGTTTAAATCATCACAGTTCTTTAGCCCACTCTGCCACCCCAGTTCAGACATGGCCATATGCAAATCAGTCTGACCCTGAGCCTCATGGGAACAGTCCAGCCCGAACTGCCAAGCCATGCCTTCCCTGGACCGGAAACAAGCTTCCGAGGACCGGTTTCTGGCATTACAGCCGTCTTCAGACCGACTTGCTTGAATCCAGTGGCAGAGTGAGCAAGGGACTCCCGTCTGAGCATACCCTGCCACACTTATGGCAGCCAAAGCGGTACAAAAAGGGTGTGGTGATGGACGGAGCATCTGAACCAATCAAACACTCACACCCAGTCAAAAGATCTGGGTTTAATCCATCATCGTTCTTTATCCCACTCTGCCACCCCAGTTCAGAAATGGCCATATGCAAGTCAGTAGTCTGACCCTGTGCCTCATGGGAACAGTCCAGGCCGACCTGCCAAGCCATGCCTTCCCTGGACCGGAAACAAGCTTCCTAGGACCGGTTTCTGGCATTACAGCCGTCTTCAGCCCGGCTTGCTTGAATCCAGTGGCAAAGTGAGCAAGGGACTCTCGTCTGAGCATACCCTGCCACACTTATGGCGGCCAAAGCGGTACAAAAAAGGGAGTGGTGATGGACGGAGCATCTGAACCAATCAAACACTCACACCCAGTCAAAAGATCTTGGTTTAATCCATTACCGTTCTTAAGCCCACTCTGCCACCCCAGTTCAGACATGGCCATATGCAAATCAGTCTGACCCTGTGCCTCATTGGAAAAGTCCAGCCCGAACTGCCAAGCCATGCCTTCCCTGGACCGGAAACAAGCTTCCGAGGACCAGTTTCTGGCATTACAGCCGTCTTCAGCCCGGCTTGCGTGAATCCAGTGGCAAAGTGAGCAAGGGACTCTCGTCTGAGCATACCCTGCCACACTTATGGCGGCCAAAGCGGTACAAAAAGGGGGTGGTGATGGACGGAGCATCTGAACCAATCAAACACTCACACCCAGTCAAAAGGTCTATATGCAAATCAGTCTGACCCTGTGCCTCATGGGAACAGTCCAGCCCGAACTGCCAAGCCATGCCTTCCCTGGACCGGAAACAAGCTTCCGAGGACCCGTTTCTGGCATTACAGCCGTCTTCAGCCCGGCTTGCTTGAATCCAGTGGCAAAATGAGCAAGGGACTCACGTCTGAGCATACCCTGCCACACTTATGGCGGCCAAAGCGGTACAAAAAGGGGGTGGTGATGGACGGAGCATCTGAACCAATCAAACACTCACACCTAGTCAAAAGATCTGGGTTTAATCCATCACCGTTCTTTAGCCCACTCTGCCACCCCAGTTCAGACATGGCCATATGCAAATCAGTCTGACCCTGAGCCTCATGGGAACAGTCCAGCCCGAACTGCCAAGCCATGCCTTCCCTGGACCGGAAACAAGCTTCCGAGGACCGGTTTCTGGCATTACAGCCGTCTTCAGACCGACTTGTTTGAATCCAGTGGCAAAGTGAGCAAGGGACTCACGTCTGAGCATACCCTCCCACACTTATGGCGGCCAAAGCGGTACAAAAAAGGGGGTGGTGATGGACGGAGCATCTGAACCAATCAAACACTCACACCTAGTCAAAAGATCTGGGTTTAATCCATTACCGTTCTTTAGCTCACTCTGCCACTCCAGTTCAGACATGGCCATATGCAAATCAGTCTGACCCTATGCCTCATTGGAAAAGTCCAGCCCGAACTGCCAAGCCATGCCTTCCCTGGACCGGAAACAAGCTTCCGAGGACCAGTTTCTGGCATTACAGCCGTCTTCAGCCCGGCTTGCGTGAATCCAGTGGCAAAGTGAGCATAGGACTCTCGTCTGAGCATACCCTGCCACACTTATGGCGGCCAAAGCGGTACAAAAAGGGGGTGGTGATGGCCAGAGCATCTGAACCAATCAAACACTCACACCCAGTCAAAAGATCTGGGTTTAATCCATCACCGTCCTTTAGCCCACTCTGCCACCGCAGTTCAGACATGGCCATATGCAAATCAGTCTGACCCTGTGCCTCATGGGAACAGTCCAGCCCGAACTGCCAAGCCATGCCTTCCCTGGACCGGAAACAAGCTTCCCAGGACCGGTTTCTGGCATTACAGCCGTCTTCAGCCCGGCTTGCTTGAATCCAGTGGCAAAGTGAGCAAGGGACTCACGTCTGAGCATACCCTGCTACACTTATGGCGGCCAAAGCGGTACAAAAAGGGGGTGGTGATGGACGGAGCATCTGAACCAATCAAACACTCACACCCAGTCAAAAGGTCTATATGCAAATCAGTCTGACCCTGTGCCTCATGGGAACAGTCCAGCCCGAACTGCCAAGCCATGCCTTCCCTGGACCGGAAACAAGCTTCCGAGGACCGGTTTCTGGCATTTACAGCCGTCTTCAGCCTGGCTTGCTTGAATCCAGTGGCAAAATGAGCAAGGGACTCACGTCTGAGCATACCCTGCCACAGTTATGGCGGACAAAGCGGTACAAAAAGGGGGTGGTGATGGACGGAGCATATGAACCAATCAAACACTCACACCCAGTCAAAAGATCTGGGTTTAATCCATCACCGTTCTTTATACCACTCTACCACCCCAGTTCAGACATGGTCATATGCAAATCAGTCTGACCCTGTGCCTCATGGGAACAGTCCAGCCCGAACTGCCAAGCCATGCCTTCCCTGGACCGGAAACAAGCTTCCGAGGACCGGTTTCTGGCATTACAGCCGTTTTCAGCCCGGCTTGCTTGAATCCAGTGGCAAAGTGAGCAAGGGACTCACGTCTGAGCATACCCTGCCACACGTATGGCGGCCAAAGCGGTACAAAAAGGGGGTGGTGATGGACGGAGCATCTGAACCAATCAAACACTCACACCCAGTCAAAAGATCTGGGTTTAATCCATCACGTTCTTTATCCCACCCTACCAACCCAGTTCAGACATGGCCATATTCAAATCAGTCTGACCCTGTGCCTCATGGGAACAGTTCAGCCCAAACTGCCAAGCCATGCCTTCCCTGGACCGGAAACAAGCTTCCGAGGACCGGTTTCTGGCATTACAGCCGTCTTCAGCCCGGCATGCTTGAATCCAGTGGCAAAAGGAGCAAGGGACTCACGTCTGAGCATACCCTGCCACACTTATGACGGCCAATGCGGTACGAAAAGGGGGTGGTGATGGACGGAGCATCTGAACCAAACAAACACTCACACCCAGTCAAAAGATCTGGGTTTAAATCATCACAGTTCTTTAGCCCACTCTGCCACCCCAGTTCAGACATGGCCATATGCAAATCAGTCTGACCCTGAGCCTCATGGGAACAGTCCAGCCCGAACTGCCAAGCCATGCCTTCCCTGGACCGGAAACAAGCTTCCGAGGACCGGTTTCTGGCATTACAGCCGTCTTCAGACCGACTTGCTTGAATCCAGTGGCAAAGTGAGCAAGGGACTCACGTCTGAGCATACCCTGCCACCCTTATGGCGGCCAAAGCGGTACAAAAAGGGGGTGGTAATGGACGGAGCATCTGAACCAATCAAACACTCACACCCAGTCAAAAGATCTGGGTTTAATCCATCACCGTTCTTTAGCCCACTCTGCCACCCCAGTTCAGACATGGTCATATGCAAATCAGTCTGACCCTGAGCCTCATGGGAACAGTCCAGCCCAAACTGCCAAGCCATGCCTTCCCTGGACCGGAAACAAGCTTCCGAGGACCGGTTTCTGGCATTACAGCCGTCTTCAGACCGACTTGCTTGAATCCAGTGGCAGAGTGAGCAAGGGACTCCCGTCTGAGCATACCCTGCCACACTTATGGCAGCCAAAGCGGTACAAAAAGGGTGTGGTGATGGACGGAGCATCTGAACCAATCAAACACTCACACCCAGTCAAAAGATCTGGGTTTAATCCATCATCGTTCTTTATCCCACTCTGCCACCCCAGTTCAGAAATGGCCATATGCAAGTCAGTAGTCTGACCCTGTGCCTCATGGGAACAGTCCAGGCCGACCTGCCAAGCCATGCCTTCCCTGGACCGGAAACAAGCTTCCTAGGACCGGTTTCTGGCATTACAGCCGTCTTCAGCCCGGCTTGCTTGAATCCAGTGGCAAAGTGAGCAAGGGACTCTCGTCTGAGCATACCCTGCCACACTTATGGCGGCCAAAGCGGTACAAAAAGGGGGTGGTGATGGACGGAGCATCTGAACCAATCAAACACTCACACCCAGTCAAAAGATCTGGGATTAATCCATCACCGTTCTTTAGCCCACTCTGCCACCCCAGTTCAGACATGGCCATATGCAAATCAGTCTGACCCTGTGCCTCATGGGAACAGTCCAGCCCGAACTGCCAAGCCATGCCTTCCCTGGACCGGAAACAAGCTTCCGAGGACCGGTTTCTGGCATTACAGTCGTCTTCAGCCCGGCTTGCTTGAATCCAGTGGCAAAGTGAGCAAGGGACTCACGTCTGAGCATACCCTGCCACACGTATGGCGGCCAAAGTGGTACAAAAAGGGGGTGGTGATGGACGGAGCATCTGAACCAATCAAACACTCACACCCAGTCAAAAGATCTGGGTTTAATCCATCACCGTACTTTATCCCACTCTACCAACCCAGTTCAGACATGGCCATATGCAAATCAGTCTGACCCTGTGCCTCATGGGAACAGTCCAGCCCGAACTGCCAAGCCATGCCTTCCCTGGACCGGAAACAAGCTTCCGAGGACCGGTTTCTGGCATTACAGCCGTCTTCAGCCTGGCTTGCTTGAATCCAGTGGCAAAATGAGCAAGGGACTCACGTCTGAGCATACCCTGCCACACTTATGGCGGCCAAAGCGGTACAAAAAGGGGGTGGTGGTGGACGGAGCATCTGAACCAATCAAACACTCACACCCAGTCAAAAGATCTGGGTTTAATTCATCACCATTCTTTAGCCCACTCTGCCACCCCAGTTCAGACATGGCCAAATGCAAATCAGTCTGACCCTGAGCCTCATGGGAACAGTCCAGCCCGAACTGCCAAGCCATGCCTTCCCTGGACCGGAAACAAGCTTCCGAGGACCGGTTTCTGGCATTACAGCCGTCTTCAGACCGACTTGTTTGAATCCAGTGTCAAAGTGAGCAAGGGACTCACGTCTGAGCATACCCTGCCACACTTATGGCGGCCAAAGCGGTACAAAAAAGGGAGTGGTGATGGACGGAGCATCTGAACCAATCAAACACTCACACCCAGTCAAAAGATCTGGGTTTAATCCATTACCGTTCTTAAGCCCACTCTGCCACCCCAGTTCAGACATGGCCATATGCAAATCAGTCTGACCCTGTGCCTCATTGGAAAAGTCCAGCCCGAACTGCCAAGCCATGCCTTCCCTGGACCGGAAACAAGCTTCCGAGGACCAGTTTCTGGCATTACAGCCGTCTTCAGCCCGGCTTGCGTGAATCCAGTGGCAAAGTGAGCAAGGGACTCTCGTCTGAGCATACCCTGCCACACTTATGGCGGCCAAAGCGGTACAAAAAGGGGGTGGTGATGGACGGAGCATCTGAACCAATCAAACACTCACACCCAGTCAAAAGGTCTATATGCAAATCAGTCTGACCCTGTGCCTCATGGTAACAGTCCAGCCCGAACTGCCAAGCCATGCCTTCCCTGGACCGGAAACAAGCTTCCGAGGACCGGTTTCTGGCATTACAGCCGTCTTCAGCCCGGCTTGCTTGAATCCAGTGGCAAAATGAGCAAGGGACTCACGTCTGAGCATACCCTGCCACACTTATGGCGGCCAAAGCGGTACAAAAAGGGGGTGGTGATGGACGGAGCATCTGAACCAATCAAACACTCACACCTAGTCAAAAGATCTGGGTTTAATCCATCACCGTTCTTTAGCCCACTCTGCCACCCCAGTTCAGACATGGCCATATGCAAATCAGTCTGACCCTGAGCCTCATGGGAACAGTCCAGCCCGAACTGCCAAGCCATGCCTTCCCTGGACCGGAAACAAGCTTCCGAGGACCGGTTTCTGGCATTACAGCCGTCTTCAGACCGACTTGTTTGAATCCAGTGGCAAAGTGAGCAAGGGACTCACGTCTGAGCATACCCTGCCACACTTATGGCGGCCAAAGCGGTACAAAAAAGGGGGTGGTGATGGACGGAGCATCTGCACCAATCAAACACTCACACCCAGTCAAAAGATCTGGGTTTAATCCATTACCGTTCTTTAGCCCACTCTGCCACCCCAGTTCAGACATGGCCATATGCAAATCAGTCTGACCCTGTGCCTCATTGGAAAAGTCCAGCCCGAACTGCCAAACCATGCCTTCCCTGGACCGGAAACAAGCTTCCGAGGACCAGTTTCTGGCATTACAGTCGTGTTCAGCCCGGCTTGCGTGAATCCAGTGGCAAAGTGAGCAAGGGACTCCCGTCTGAGCATACCCTGCCACACTTATGGCGGCCAAAGCGGTACAAAAAGGGGGTGGTGATGGACGGAGCATCTGAACCAATCAAACACTCACACCCAGTCAAAAGATCTGGGTTTAATCCATCACGTTCTTTAGCCCACTCTGCCACCCCAGTTCAGACATGGCCATATGCAAATCAGTCTTACCCTGTGCCTCATGGGAACAGTCCAGCCCGAACTGCCAAGCCATGCCTTCCCTGGACCGGAAACAAGCTTCCGAGGACCGGTTTCTGGCATTTACAGCTGTCTTCAGACCGACTTGCTTGAATCCAGTGGCAAAGTGAGCAAGGGACTCACGTCTGAGCATACCCTGCCACACTTATGGCGGCCAAAGCGGTACAAAAAGGGGGTGGTAATGGACGGAGCATCTGAACCAATCAAACACTCACACCCAGTCAAAAGATCTGGGTTTAATCCATCACCGTTCTTTAGCCCACTCTGCCACCCCAGTTCAGACATGGCCATATGCAAATCAGTCTGACCCTGTGCCTCATGGGAACAGTAGAGCCCGAACTGCCAAGCCATGCCTTCCCTGGACCGGAAACAAGATTCCCAGGACCGGTTTCTGGCATTACAGCCGTCTTCAGACTGACTTGCTTGAATCCAGTGGCAAAGTGAGCAAGGGACTCACGTCTGAGCATACCCTGCCACACTTATGGCGGCCAAAGCGGTACAAAAAGGGTGTGGTAATGGACGGAGCATCTGAACCAATCAAACACTCACACCCAGTCAAAAGATCTGGGTGTAATCCATCACCAATCTTTAGCCCACTCTGCCACCCCAGTTCAGACATGGCCGTATGCAAATCAGTCTGACCCTGTGCCTCATGGGAACAGTCCAGCCCAAACTGCCAAGCCATGCCTTCCCTGGACCGGAAACAAGCTTCCGAGGACCGGTTTCTGGCATTACAGTCGTCTTCAGCCCGGCTTGCTTGAATCCAGTGGCAAAGTGAGCAAGGGACTCACGTCTGAGCATACCCTGCCACACGTATGGCGGCCAAAGTGGTACAAAAAGGGGGTGGTGATGGACGGAGCATCTGAACCAATCAAACACTCACACCCAGTCAAAAGATCTGGGTTTAATCCATCACCGTACTTTATCCCACTCTACCAACCCAGTTCAGACATGGCCATATGCAAATCAGTCTGACCCTGTGCCTCATGGGAACAGTCCAGCCCGAACTGCCAAGCCATGCCTTCCCTGGACCGGAAACAAGCTTCCGAGGACCGGTTTCTGGCATTACAGCCGTCTTCAGCCTGGCTTGCTTGAATCCAGTGGCAAAATGAGCAAAGGACTCACGTCTGAGCATACCCTGCCACACTTATGGCGGCCAAAGCGGTACAAAAAGGGGGTGGTGGTGGACGGAGCATCTGAACCAATCAAACACTCACACCCAGTCAAAAGATCTGGGTTTAATTCATCACCATTCTTTAGCCCACTCTGCCACCCCAGTTCAGACATGGCCAAATGCAAATCAGTCTGACCCTGAGCCTCATGGGAACAGTCCAGCCCGAACTGCCAAGCCATGCCTTCCCTGGACCGGAAACAAGCTTCCGAGGACCGGTTTCTGGCATTACAGCCGTCTTCAGACCGACTTGTTTGAATCCAGTGGCAAAGTGAGCAAGGGACTCACGTCTGAGCATACCCTGCCACACTTATGGCGGCCAAAGCGGTACAAAAAAGGGAGTGGTGATGGACGGAGCATCTGAACCAATCAAACACTCACACCCAGTCAAAAGATCTTGGTTTAATCCATTACCGTTCTTAAGCCCACTCTGCCACCCCAGTTCAGACATGGCCATATGCAAATCAGTCTGACCCTGTGCCTCATTGGAAAAGTCCAGCCCGAACTGCCAAGCCATGCCTTCCCTGGACCGGAAACAAGCTTCCGAGGACCAGTTTCTGGCATTACAGCCGTCTTCAGCCCGGCTTGCGTGAATCCAGTGGCAAAGTGAGCAAGGGACTCTCGTCTGAGCATACCCTGCCACACTTATGGCGGCCAAAGCGGTACAAAAAGGGGGTGGTGATGGACGGAGCATCTGAACCAATCAAACACTCACACCCAGTCAAAAGGTCTATATGCAAATCAGTCTGACCCTGTGCCTCATGGGAACAGTCCAGCCCGAACTGCCAAGCCATGCCTTCCCTGGACCGGAAACAAGCGTCCGAGGACCGGTTTCTGGCATTACAGCCGTCTTCAGCCCGGCTTGCTTGAATCCAGTGGCAAAATGAGCAAGGGACTCACGTCTGAGCATACCCTGCCACACTTATGGCGGCCAAAGCGGTACAAAAAGGGGGTGGTGATGGACGGAGCATCTGAACCAATCAAACACTCACACCTAGTCAAAAGATCTGGGTTTAATCCATCACCGTTCTTTAGCCCACTCTGCCACCCCAGTTCAGACATGGCCATATGCAAATCAGTCTGACCCTGAGCCTCATGGGAACAGTCCAGCCCGAACTGCCAAGCCATGCCTTCCCTGGACCGGAAACAAGCTTCCGAGGACCGGTTTCTGGCATTACAGCCGTCTTCAGACCGACTTGTTTGAATCCAGTGGCAAAGTGAGCAAGGGACTCACGTCTGAGCATACCCTGCCACACTTATGGCGGCCAAAGCGGTACAAAAAAGGGGGTGGTGATGGACGGAGCATCTGAACCAATCAAACACTCACACCCAGTCAAAAGATCTGGGTTTAATCCATTACCGTTCTTTAGCCCACTCTGCCACCCCAGTTCAGACATGGCCATATGCAAATCAGTCTGACCCTGTGCCTCATTGGAAAAGTCCAGCCCGAACTGCCAAACCATGCCTTCCCTGGACCGGAAACAAGCTTCCGAGGACCAGTTTCTGGCATTACAGTCGTCTTCAGCCCGGCTTGCGTGAATCCAGTGGCAAAGTGAGCAAGGGACTCCCGTCTGAGCATACCCTGCCACACTTATGGCGGCCAAAGCGGTACAAAAAGGGGGTGGTGATGGACGGAGCATCTGAACCAATCAAACACTCACACCCAGTCAAAAGATCTGGGTTTAATCCATCACGTTCTTTAGCCCACTCTGCCACCCCAGTTCAGACATGGCCATATGCAAATCAGTCTGACCCTGTGCCTCATGGGAACAGTAGAGCCCGAACTGCCAAGCCATGCCTTCCCTGGACCGGAAACAAGATTCCCAGGACCGGTTTCTGGCATTACAGCCGTCTTCAGACTGACTTGCTTGAATCCAGTGGCAAAGTGAGCAAGGGACTCACGTCTGAGCATACCCTGCCACACTTATGGCGGCCAAAGCGGTACAAAAAGGGTGTGGTAATGGACGGAGCATCTGAACCAATCAAACACTCACACCCAGTCAAAAGATCTGGGTTTAATCCATCACCGTTCTTTAGCCCACTCTGCTACCCCAGTTCAGACATGGCCATATGCAAATCAGTCTGACCCTGTGCCTCATGGGAACAGTCCAGCCCAAACTGCCAAGCCATGCCTTCCCTGGACCGGAAACAAGCTTCCGAGGACCGGTTTCTGGCATTACAGCCGTCTTCAGCCCGACTTGCTTGAATCCAGTGGCAGAGTGAGCAAGGGACTCCCGTCTGAGCATACCCTGCCACACTTATGGCAGCCAAAGCAGTACAAAAAGGGTGTGGTGATGGACGGAGCATCTGAACCAATCAAACACTCACACCCAGTCAAAAGATCTGGGTTTAATCCATCATCGTTCTTTATCCCACTCTGCCACCCCAGTTCAGAAATGGCCATATGCAAGTCAGTAGTCTGACCCTGTGCCTCATGGGAACAGTCCAGGCCGACCTGCCAAGCCATGCCTTCCCTGGACCGGAAACAAGCTTCCGAGGACCGGTTTCTGGCATTACAGCCGTCTTCAGCCCGGCTTGCTTGAATCCAGTGGCAAAGTGAGCAAGGGACTCTCGTCTGAGCATACCCTGCCACACTTATGGCGGCCAAAGCGGTACAAAAAGGGGGTGGTGATGGACGGAGCATCTGAACCAATCAAACACTCACACCCAGTCAAAAGATCTGGGATTAATCCATCACCGTTCTTTAGCCCACTCTGCCACCCCAGTTCAGACATGGCCATATGCAAATCAGTCTGACCCTGTGCCTCATGGGAACAGTCCAGCCCGAACTGCCAAGCCATGCCTTCCCTGGACCGGAAACAAGCTTCCGAGGACCGGTTTCTGGCATTACAGTCGTCTTCAGCCCGGCTTGCTTGAATCCAGTGGCAAAGTGAGCAAGGGACTCACGTCTGAGCATACCCTGCCACACGTATGGCGGCCAAAGCGGTACAAAAAGGGGGTGGTGATGGACGGAGCATCTGAACCAATCAAACACTCACACCCAGTCAAAAGATCTGGGTTTAATCCATCACCGTACTTTATCCCACTCTACCAACCCAGTTCAGACATGGCCATATGCAAATCAGTCTGACCCTGTGCCTCATGGGAACAGTCCAGCCCGTACTGCCAAGCCATGCCTTCCCTGGACCGGAAACAAGCTTCCGAGGACCGGTTTCTGGCATTACAGCCGTCTTCAGCCTGGCTTGCTTGAATCCAGTGGCAAAATGAGCAAGGGACTCACGTCTGAGCATACCCTGCCACACTTATGGCAGCCAAAGCGGTACAAAAAGGGGGTGGTGGTGGACGGAGCATCTGAACCAATCAAACACTCACACCCAGTCAAAAGATCTGGGTTTATTTCATCACCATTCTTTAGCCAACTCTGCCACCCCAGTTCAGACATGGCCATATGCAAATCAGTCTGACCCTGAGCCTCATGGGAACAGTCCAGCCCGAACTGCCAAGCCATGCCTTCCCTGGACCGGAAACAAGCTTCCGAGGACCGGTTTCTGGCATTACAGCCGTCTTCAGACCGACTTGTTTGAATCCAGTGGCAAAGTGAGCAAGGGACTCACGTCTGAGCATACCCTGCCACACTTATGGCGGCCAAAGCGGTACAAAAAAGGGAGTGGTGATGGACGGAGCATCTGAACCAATCAAACACTCACACCCAGTCAAAAGATCTGGGTTTAATCCATTACCGTTCTTTAGCCCACTCTGCCACCCCAGTTCAGACATGGCCATATGCAAATCAGTCTGACCCTGTGCCTCATTGGAAAAGTCCAGCCCGAACTGCCAAGCCATGCCTTCCCTGGACCGGAAACAAGCTTCCGAGGACCAGTTTCTGGCATTACAGCCGTCTTCAGCCCGGCTTGCGTGAATCCAGTGGCAAAGTGAGCAAGGGACTCTCGTCTGAGCATACCCTGCCACACTTATGGCGGCCAAAGCGGTACAAAAAGGGGGTGGTGATGGACGGAGCATCTGAACCAATCAAACACTCACACCCAGTCAAAAGATCTGGGTTTAATCCATCACCGTTCTTTAGCACACTCTGCCACCCCAGTTCAGACATGGCCATATGCAAATCAGTCTGACCCTGTGCCTCATGGGAACAGTCCAGCCCGAACTGCCAAGCCATGCCTTCCCTGGACCGGAAACAAGCTTCCCAGGACCGGTTTCTGGCATTACAGCCGTCTTCAGCCCGGCTTGCTTGAATCCAGTGGCAAAGTGAGCAAGGGACTCACGTCTGAGCATACCCTGCTACACTTATGGCGGCCAAAGCGGTACAAAAAGGGGGTGGTGATGGACGGAGCATCTGAACCAATCAAACACTCACACCCAGTCAAAAGGTCTATATGCAAATCAGTCTGACCCTGTGCCTCATGGGAACAGTCCAGCCCGAACTGCCAAGCCATGCCTTCCCTGGACCGGAAACAAGCTTCCGAGGACCGGTTTCTGGCATTACAGCCGTCTTCAGCCCGGCTTGCTTGAATCCAGTGGCAAAATGAGCAAGGGACTCACGTCTGAGCATACCCTGCCACACTTATGGCGGCCAAAGCGGTACAAAAAGGGGGTGGTGATGGACGGAGCATCTGAACCAATCAAACACTCACACCTAGTCAAAAGATCTGGGTTTAATCCATCACCGTTCTTTATACCACTCTACCACCCCAGTTCAAACATGGCCATATGCAAATCAGTCTGACCCTGTGCCTCATGGGAACAGTCCAGCCCGTACTGCCAAGCCATGCCTTCCCTGGACCGGAAACAAGCTTCCGAGGACCGGTTTCTGGAATTACTGCCGTCTTCAGCCCGGCATGCTTGAATCCAGTGGCAAAATGAGCAAGGGACTCACGTCTGAGCATACCCTGCCACACTTATGGCGGCCAAAGCGGTACAAAAAGGGGGTGGTGATGGACGGAGCATCTGAACCAATCAAATACTCACACCCAGTCAAAAGATCTGGGTTTAATCCATCACAGTTCTTTAGCCCACTCTGCCACCCCAGTTTAGACATGGCCATATGCAAATCAGTCTGACCCTGAGCCTCATGGGAACAGTCCAGCCCGAAATGCCAAGCCATGCCTTCCCTGGACTGGAAACAAGCTTCCGAAGACCGGTATCTAGCATTACAGCCGTCTTCAGACCGACTTGCTTGAATCCAGTGGCAAAGTGAGCAAGGGACTCACGTCTGAGCATACCCTGCCACACTTATGGCGGCCAAAGCGGTACAAAAAGGGGGTGGTGATGGACGGAGCATCTGAACCAATCAAACACTCACACCTAGTCAAAAGATCTGGGTTTAATCCATTACCGTTCTTTAGCCCACTCTGCCACCCCAGTTCAGACATGGCCATATGCAAATCAGTCTGACCCTGTGCCTCATGGGAACAGTCCAGCCCGAACTGCCAAGCGATGCCTTCCCTGGACCGGAAACAAGCTTCCCAGGACCGGTTTCTGGCATTACAGCCGTCTTCAGCCCGGCTTGCGTGAATCCAGTGGCAAAGTGAGCAAGGGACTCACGTCTGAGCATACCCTGCTACACTTATGGCGGCCAAAGCGGTACAAAAAGGGGGTGGTGATGGACGGAGCATCTGAACCAATCAAACACTCACACCCAGTCTAAAGATCTGGGTTTAATCAATCACCGTTCTTTAGCCCACTCTGCCACCCCAGTTCAGACATGGCCATATGCAAATCAGTCTGACCCTGTGCCTCATGGGAACAGTCCAGCCCGAACTGCCAAGCCATGCCTTCCCTGGACCGGAAACAAGATTCCCAGGATCGGTTTCTGGCATTACAGCCGTCTTCAGACCGACTTGCTTGAATCCAGTGGCAGAGTGAGCAAGGGACTCCCGTCTGAGCATACCCTGCCACACTTATGGCAGCCAAAGCGGTACAAAAAGGGTGTGGTGATGGACGGAGCATCTGAACCAATCAAACACTCACACCCAGTCAAAAGATCTGGGTTTAATCCATCATCGTTCTTTATCCCACTCTGCCACCCCAGTTCAGAAATGGCCATATGCAAGTCAGTAGTCTGACCCTGTGCCTCATGGGAACAGTCCAGGCCGACCTGCCAAGCCATGCCTTCCCTGGACCGGAAACAAGCTTCCGAGGACCGGTTTCTGGCATTACAGCCGTCTTCAGCCCGGCTTGCTTGAATCCAGTGGCAAAGTGAGCAAGGGACTCTCGTCTGAGCATACCCTGCCACACTTATGGCGGCCAAAGCGGTACAAAAAGGGGGTGGTGATGGACGGAGCATCTGAACCAATCAAACACTCACACCCAGTCAAAAGATCTGGGATTAATCCATCACCGTTCTTTAGCCCACTCTGCCACCCCAGTTCAGACATGGCCATATGCAAATCAGTCTGACCCTGTGCCTCATGGGAACAGTCCAGCCCGAACTGCCAAGCCATGCCTTCCCTGGACCGGAAACAAGCTTCCGAGGACCGGTTTCTGGCATTACAGTCGTCTTCAGCCCGGCTTGCTTGAATCCAGTGGCAAAGTGAGCAAGGGACTCACGTCTGAGCATACCCTGCCACACGTATGGCGGCCAAAGCGGTACAAAAAGGGGGTGGTGATGGACGGAGCATCTGAACCAATCAAACACTCACACCCAGTCAAAAGATCTGGGTTTAATCCATCACCGTACTTTATCCCACTCTACCAACCCAGTTCAGACATGGCCACATGCAAATCAGTCTGACCCTGTGCCTCATGGGAACAGTCCAGCCCGAACTGCCAAGCCATGCCTTCCCTGGACCGGAAACAAGCTTCCGAGGACCGGTTTCTGGCATTACCGCCGTCTTCAGCCTGGCTTGCTTGAATCCAGTGGCAAAATGAGCAAGGGACTCACGTCTGAGCATACCCTGCCACACTTATGGCGGCCAAAGCGGTACAAAAAGGGGGTGGTGGTGGACGGAGCATCTGAACCAATCAAACACTCACACCCAGTCAAAAGATCTGGGTTTAATTCATCACCATTCTTTAGCCCACTCTGCCACCCCAGTTCAGAAATGGCCAAATGCAAATCAGTCTGACCCTGAGCCTCATGGGAACAGTCCAGCCCGAACTGCCAAGCCATGCCTTCCCTGGACCGGAAACAAGCTTCCGAGGACCGGTTTCTGGCATTACAGCCGTCTTCAGACCGACTTGTTTGAATCCAGTGGCAAAGTGAGCAAGGGACTCACGTCTGAGCATACCCTGCCACACTTATGGCGGCCAAAGCGGTACAAAAAAGGGAGTGGTGATGGACGGAGCATCTGAACCAATCAAACACTCACACCCAGTCAAAAGATCTGGGTTTAATCCATTACCGTTCTTTAGCCCACTCTGCCACCCCAGTTCAGACATGGCCATATGCAAATCAGTCTGACCCTGTGCCTCATTGGAAAAGTCCAGCCCGAACTGCCAAGCCATGCCTTCCCTGGACCGGAAACAAGCTTCCGAGGACCAGTTTCTGGCATTACAGCCGTCTTCAGCCCGGCTTGCTTGAATCCAGTGGCAAAGTGAGCAAGGGACTCTCGTCTGAGCATACCCTGCCACACTTATGGCGGCCAAAGCGGTATAAAAAGGGGGTGGTGATGGACGGAGCATCTGAACCAATCAAACACTCACACCCAGTCAAAAGGTCTATATGCAAATCAGTCTGACCCTGTGCCTCATGGGAACAGTCCAGCCCGAACTACCAAGCCATGCCTTCCCTGGACCGGAAACAAGCTTCCGAGGACTGGTTTCTGGCATTACAGCCGTCTTCAGCCCGGCTTGCTTGAATCCAGTGGCAAAATGAGCAAGGGACTCACGTCTGAGCATACCCTGCCACACTTATGGCGGCAAAAGCGGTACAAAAAGGGGGTGGTGATGGACGGAGCATCTGAACCAATCAAACACTCACACCTAGTCAAAAGATCTGGGTTTAATCCATCACCGTTCTTTAGCCCACTCTGCCACCCCAGTTCAGACATGGCCATATGCAAATCAGTCTGACCCTGAGCCTCATGGGAACAGTCCAGCCCGAACTGCCAAGCCATGCCTTCCCTGGACCGGAAACAAGCTTCCGAGGACCGGTTTCTGGCATTACAGCCGTCTTCAGACCGACTTGTTTGAATCCAGTGGCAAAGTGAGCAAGGGACTCACGTCTGAGCATACCCTGCCACACTTATGGCAGCCAAAGCGGTACAAAAAAGGGGGTGGTGATGGACGGAGCATCTGAACCAATCAAACACTCACACCCAGTCAAAAGATCTGGGTTTAATCCATTACCGTTCTTTAGCCCACTCTGCCACCCCAGTTCAGACATGGCCATATGCAAATCAGTCTGACCCTGTGCCTCATTGGAAAAGTCCAGCCCGAACTGCCAAGCCATGCCTTCCCTGGACCGGAAACAAGCTTCCGAGGACCAGTTTCTGGCATTACAGTCGTCTTCAGCCCGGCTTGCGTGAATCCAGTGGCAATCCGGTGGATACTGAAAGCCCAGAATCGTCCTAAAGCCCTCTTTAAGGCAGTTCAGGAACTATCGGGTATGTCATGTGCCCCCAAAGCCCCCTGCCTAAATAGCAATCAATGCAATTCCCTGGCAGAGTTCTTTACATCTAAAATTGATAACATCTACGCAGGCTTTGGCGTTTCTCCTTCCGTCTCAATTAGGCCACCATTCCAGCCACAGGATCAACTCTTCTCACAGGATGATCCTGAACGACTCTCTTCTCCTCGACTAGATAAATGGGAATGTATCTCCATGCCCGTCTTCCAGAAATTGTTGGCAGAGATTAAATCCGGCTCTCCATTGGATCCCATGCCTCCCCAGATTCTTTGTACTCTGGACACTGCCCCTTTGGATTGCATCTTGGCTCTTCTGAATGCATCCCTCACTGAGGCAGTGGTTCCTAATATCTGGAAGCATGCGATGGTGGTTCCATTGCTGAAAAAAGCCAATGCGGATGTCAGCAATCCTGCCAACTTCCGGCCCATTTCCTTGCTCCCCTGCCTCTCAAAGGTGTTGGAGAAACATATCAACCGTCATCTCACCACCTACATTGAATCAGCAAACGTCCTCCACCCTTCCCAGTCTGGTTTCCGTGCAGGCTTCTCTACGGAGTCCACCCTTTTGGGAGTCTCGGAGACAGTTAGGTGCCAGGTAGACAAAGGGGAGACAGTGGCACTCATCCTTTTGGATTTGAGTGCCGCTTTCGACACCGTCTCCCATAGCATCCTTTTGTCTGCCCTGAAGTCTGTGGGTATCTGCGGCCCCGCCCTTGCCTGGATTTCTGACTTTCTTTCTCATCGCACTTTCCAGGTTTTTTCCCCCTCTTCTGTGTCCACTGTTCACAACTCTCCATATGGTGTTCCCCAAGGTTCTATTCTTAGTCCTTTATTCTTTAACCTTTATGTTAGACCTCTTGCTTTTCTTGCGGAACAGGCGGGACTTTCTATTTTTTCTTATGCTGATGATACCCAGATTATTTTTTCTCTCTCCTCTAATCAACACTCCCCTTCCTCTTCTCTCTGTGCTGGACTCACTGATATCGCCAACTGGATGCTGACTAACAAGCTTAAGCTGAACGGCGATAAAACAGAGCTTCTCCTGTTTGGGCCGGATTCCGCTCTCTGGGGCCCGCAACATTGGCCTCAGCAAATGGGACCTTTACCGGTCCCAGTAACGTCAGCACGCAATTTGGGGGTCCTCTTTGATAATCAGTTATCCATGAGACAACATGTGGTCAAGGTCTCGTCCACCTGTACCACCATCATCAGGTGGCTGAGGAAGATCACATGGATGTTGCCTCCAGATACCCAGAAGTCAGTGGTCCAGGCCCTAGTGACATCGCGGCTGGACTACGGCAACGTACTTCTTCTGGGTGCCTGTAAGGAGGTTACCAGGAAGCTCCAAGTAGTTCAGAACATGGCTGCCCGTCTACTCTGTAATCTCCCGAGAACAACCTCAGTCTCTTCTTCCCTGCGCAGCCTTCACTGGTTGCGCATAGAATCTAGGACCAAATTTAAAGCACTTTGCTTTATGCACCGCATCAAAGCTGGAAAAGCCCCCCACTATCTCTCCACCTTAGTCCAGCAATATTGTCCCTCTCGCACCCTTAGGTCTTCTACTCATTGCAGATTCTCTGTTCCCCGCTTTAAGCGTGCCAGAGTCGGCGGACGTTCGTTCTCCCACCTGGCACCTGCGCTCTGGAACTCACTTCCTATCCCTCTGCGGTCTGAAACATCTTACATCAAATTCCGCAAAGGTGTGAAAACCTGGTTATTTTCTCTGTAACCGATTCCTTATCTTCCGTTGTCCTCTCTTACTTCTGTTCCTTTAGCGCCGGGAAACCTACGGGTAGCTGAGCGCTCTACAAAATCAGATATAATAATAATATAATAATAATAAAGTGAGCAAGGGACTCCCGTCTGAGCATACCCTGCCACACTTATGGCGGCCAAAGCGGTACAAAAAGGGGGTGGTGATGGACGGAGCATCTGAACCAATCAAACACTCACACCCAGTCAAAAGATCTGGGTTTAATCCATCACGTTCTTTAGCCCACTCTGCCACCCCAGTTCAGACATGGCCATATGCAAATCAGTCTTACCCTGTGCCTCATGGGAACAGTCCAGCCCGAACTGCCAAGCCATGCCTTCCCTGGACCGGAAACAAGCTTCCGAGGACCGGTTTCTGGCATTTACAGCCGTCTTCAGACCGACTTGCTTGAATCCAGTGGCAAAGTGAGCAAGGGACTCACGTCTGAGCATACCCTGCCACACTTATGGCGGCCAAAGCGGTACAAAAAGGGGGTGGTAATGGACGGAGCATCTGAACCAATCAAACACTCACACCCAGTCAAAAGATCTGGGTTTAATCCATCACCGTTCTTTAGCCCACTCTGCCACCCCAGTTCAGACATGGCCATATGCAAATCAGTCTGACCCTGTGCCTCATGGGAACAGTAGAGCCCGAACTGCCAAGCCATGCCTTCCCTGGACCGGAAACAAGATTCCCAGGACCGGTTTCTGGCATTACAGCCGTCTTCAGACTGACTTGCTTGAATCCAGTGGCAAAGTGAGCAAGGGACTCACGTCTGAGCATACCCTGCCACACTTATGGCGGCCAAAGCGGTACAAAAAGGGTGTGGGACGGAGCATCTGAACCAATCAAACACTCACACCCAGTCAAAAGATCTGGGTTTAATCCATCACCGTTCTTTAGCCCACTCTGCCACCCCAGTTCAGACATGGCCATATGCAAATCAGTCTGACCCTGTGCCTCATGGGAACAGTCCAACCCAAACTGCCAAGCCATGCCTTCCCTGGACCGGAAACAAGCTTCCGAGGACCGGTTTCTGGCATTACAGCCGTCTTCAGACCGACTTGCTTGAATCCAGTGGCAGAGTGAGCAAGGGACTCCCGTCTGAGCATACCCTGCCACACTTATGGCAGCCAAAGCGGTACAAAAAGGGTGTGGTGATGGACGGAGCATCTGAACCAATCAAACACTCACACCCAGTCAAAAGATCTGGGTTTAATCCATCATCGTTCTTTATCCCACTCTGCCACCCCAGTTCAGAAATGGCCATATGCAAGTCAGTAGTCTGACCCTGTGCCTCATGGGAACAGTCCAGGCCGACCTGCCAAGCCATGCCTTCCCTGGACCGGAAACAAGCTTCCGAGGACCGGTTTCTGGCATTACAGCCGTCTTCAGCCCGGCTTGCTTGAATCCAGTGGCAAAGTGAGCAAGGGACTCTCGTCTGAGCATACCCTGCCACACTTATGGCGGCCAAAGCGGTACAAAAAGGGGGTGGTGATGGACGGAGCATCTGAACCAATCAAACACTCACACCCAGTCAAAAGATCTGGGATTAATCCATCACCGTTCTTTAGCCCACTCTGCCACCCCAGTTCAGACATGGCCATATGCAAATCAGTCTGACCCTGTGCCTCATGGGAACAGTCCAGCCCGAACTGCCAAGCCATGCCTTCCCTGGACCGGAAACAAGCTTCCGAGGACCGGTTTCTGGCATTACAGTCGTCTTCAGCCCGGCTTGCTTGAATCCAGTGGCAAAGTGAGCAAGGGACTCACGTCTGAGCATACCCTGCCACACGTATGGCGGCCAAAGCGGTACAAAAAGGGGGTGGTGATGGACGGAGCATCTGAACCAATCAAACACTCACACCCAGTCAAAAGATCTGGGTTTAATCCATCACCGTACTTTATCCCACTCTACCAACCCAGTTCAGACATGGCCATATGCAAATCAGTCTGACCCTGTGCCTCACGGGAACAGTCCAGCCCGTACTGCCAAGCCATGCCTTCCCTGGACCGGAAACAAGCTTCCGAGGACCGGTTTCTGGCATTACAGCCGTCTTCAGCCTGGCTTGCTTGAATCCAGTGGCAAAATGAGCAAGGGACTCACGTCTGAGCATACCCTGCCACACTTATGGCAGCCAAAGCAGTACAAAAAGGGGGTGGTGGTGGACGGAGCATCTGAACCAATCAAACACTCACACCCAGTCAAAAGATCTGGGTTTATTTCATCACCATTCTTTAGCCCACTCTGCCACCCCAGTTCAGACATGGCCATATGCAAATCAGTCTGACCCTGAGCCTCATGGGAACAGTCCAGCCCGAACTGCCAAGCCATGCCTTCCCTGGACCGGAAACAAGCTTCCGAGGACCGGTTTCTGGCATTACAGCCGTCTTCAGACCGACTTGTTTGAATCCAGTGGCAAAGTGAGCAAGGGACTCACGTCTGAGCATACCCTGCCACACTTATGGCGGCCAAAGCGGTACAAAAAAGGGAGTGGTGATGGACGGAGCATCTGAACCAATCAAACACTCACACCCAGTCAAAAGATCTGGGTTTAATCCATTACCGTTCTTTAGCCCACTCTGCCACCCCAGTTCAGACATGGCCATATGCAAATCAGTCTGACCCTGTGCCTCATTGGAAAAGTCCAGCCCGAACTGCCAAGCCATGCCTTCCCTGGACCGGAAACAAGCTTCCGAGGACCAGTTTCTGGCATTACAGCCGTCTTCAGCCCGGCTTGCGTGAATCCAGTGGCAAAGTGAGCAAGGGACTCTCGTCTGAGCATACCCTGCCACACTTATGGCGGCCAAAGCGGTACAAAAAGGGGGTGGTGATGGACGGAGCATCTGAACCAATCAAACACTCACACCCAGTCAAAAGATCTGGGTTTAATCCATCACCGTTCTTTAGCCCACTCTGCCACCCCAGTTCAGACATGGCCATATGCAAATCAGTCTGACCCTGTGCCTCATGGGAACAGTCCAGCCCGAACTGCCAAGCCATGCCTTCCCTGGACCGGAAACAAGCTTCCCAGGACCGGTTTCTGGCATTACAGCCGTCTTCAGCCCGGCTTGCTTGAATCCAGTGGCAAAGTGAGCAAGGGACTCACGTCTGAGCATACCCTGCTACACTTATGGCGGCCAAAGCGGTACAAAAAGGGGGTGGTGATGGACGGAGCATCTGAACCAATCAAACACTCACACCCAGTCAAAAGGTCTATATGCAAATCAGTCTGACCCTGTGCCTCATGGGAACAGTCCAGCCCGAACTGCCAAGCCATGCCTTCCCTGGACCGGAAACAAGCTTCCGAGGACCGGTTTCTGGCATTACAGCCGTCTTCAGCCCGGCTTGCTTGAATCCAGTGGCAAAATGAGCAAGGGACTCACGTCTGAGCATACCCTTCCACACTTATGGCGGCCAAAGCGGTACAAAAAGGGGGTGGTGATGGACGGAGCATCTGAACCAATCAAATACTCACACCCAGTCAAAAGATCTGGGTTTAATCCATCACAGTTCTTTAGCCCACTCTGCCACCCCAGTTTAGACATGGCCATATGCAAATCAGTCTGACCCTGAGCCTCATGGGAACAGTCCAGCCCGAACTGCCAAGCCATGCCTTCCCTGGACTGGAAACAAGCTTCCGAAGACCGGTATCTAGCATTACAGCCGTCTTCAGACCGACTTGCTTGAATCCAGTGGCAAAGTGAGCAAGGGACTCACGTCTGAGCATACCCTGCCACATTTATGGCAGCGAAAGCGGTACAAAAAAGGGGGTGGTGATGGAGCATCTGAACCAATCGAACACTCAAACCCAGTCAAAAGATCTGGGTTTAAACCATCACCGTTCTTTAGCCCACTCTGCCACCCCAGTTCAGACATGGCCATATGCATATCAGTCTGACCCTGAGCCTCATGGGAACAGTCCAGCCCGAACTGCCAAGCCATGCCTTCCCTGGACCGGAAACAAGCTTCCGAGGACCGGTTTCTGGAATTACAGCCGTCTTCAGACCAACTTGCTTGAATCCAGTGGCAAAGTGAGCAAGGGACTCACGTCTGAGCATACCCTGCCACACTTTTGGCGGCCAAAGCGGTACAACAAAGGGGGTGGTGATGGACGGAGCATCTGAACCAATCAAACACTCACACCCAGTCAAAAGATCTGGGTTTAATCCATTACCGTTCTTTAGCCCACTCTGCCACCCGAGTTCAGACATGGCCATATGCAAATCAGTCTGACCCTGTGCCTCATGGGAAAAGTCCAGCCCGAACTGCCAAGCCATACCTTCCCTGGACCAGAAACAAGCTTCCGAGGACCAGTTTCTGGCATTACAGCCGTCTTCAGCCCAGCTTCCGTGAATCCAGTGGCAAAGTGAGCAAGGGACTCTCGTCTGAGCATACCCTGCCACACTTATGGCGGCCAAAGCGGTACAAAAAGGGGGTGGTGATGGACGGAGCATCTGAACCAATCAAACACTCACACCCAGTCAAAAGATCTGGGTTTAATCCATCACCGTTCTTTAGCCCACTCTGCCACCCCAGTTCAGACATGGCCATATGCAAATCAGTCTGACCCTGTGCCTCATGGGAACAGTCCAGCCCGAACTGCCAAGCGATGCCTTCCCTGGACCGGAAACAAGCTTCCCAGGACCGGTTTCTGGCATTACAGCCGTCTTCAGCCCGGCTTGCGTGAATCCAGTGGCAAAGTGAGCAAGGGACTCACGTCTGAGCATACCCTGCTACACTTATGGCGGCCAAAGCGGTACAAAAAGGGGGTGGTGATGGACGGAGCATCTGAACCAATCAAACACTCACACCCAGTCTAAAGATCTGGGTTTAATCAATCACCGTTCTTTAGCCCACTCTGCCACCCCAGTTGAGACATGGCCATATGCAAATCAGTCTGACCCTGTGCCTCATGGGAACAGTCCAGCCCGAACTGCCAAGCCATGCCTTCCCTGGACCGGAAACAAGCTTCCCAGGATCGGTTTCTGGCATTACAGCCGTCTTCAGCCCGGCTTGCTTGAATCCAGTGGCAAAGTGAGCAAGGGACTCACGTCTGAGCATACCCTGCTACACTTATGGCGGCCAAAGCGGTACAAAAAGGGGGTGGTGATGGACGGAGCATCTGAACCAATCAAACACTCACACCCAGTCAAAAGGTCTATATGCAGATCAGTCTGACCCTGTGCCTCATGGGAACAGTCCAGCCCGAACTGCCAAGCCATGCCTTCCCTGGACCGGAAACAAGCTTCCGAGGACCGGTTTCTGGCATTACAGCCATCTTCAGCCTGGCTTGCTTGAATCCAGTGGCAAAATGAGCAAGGGACTCTCGTCTGAGCATACCCTGCCACACTTATGGCGGCCAAAGCGGTACAAAAAGGGGGTGGTGATGGACGGAGCATCTGAACCAATCAAACACTCACACTCAGTCAAAAGATCTGGGTTTAATCCATCACCGTTCTTTAGCCCACTCTGCCACCCCAGTTCAGACATGGCCATATGCAAATCAGTCTGACCCTGTGCCTCATGGGAACAGTCCAGCCCGAACTGCCAAGCCATGCCTTCCCTGGACCGGAAACAAGCTTCCCAGGACCGGTTTCTGGCATTACAGCCGTCTTCAGCCCGGCTTGCTTGAATCCAGTGGCAAAGTGAGCAAGGGACTCACGTCTGAGCATACCCTGCTACACTTATGGCGGCCAAAGCGGTACAAAAAGGGGGTGGTGATGGACGGAGCATCTGAACCAATCAAACACTCACACCCAGTCAAAAGGTCTATATGCAAATCAGTCTGACCCTGTGCCTCATGGGAACAGTCCAGCCCGAACTGCCAAGCCATGCCTTCCCTGGACCGGAAACAAGCTTCCGAGGACCGGTTTCTGGCATTACAGCCGTCTTCAGCCCGGCTTGCTTGAATCCAGTGGCAAAATGAGCAAGGGACTCACGTCTGAGCATACCCTGCCACACTTATGGCGGCCAAAGCGGTACAAAAAGGGGGTGGTGATGGACGGAGCATCTGAACCAATCAAACACTCACACCTAGTCAAAAGATCTGGGTTTAATCCATCACCGTTCTATATACCACTCTACCACCCCAGTTCAGACATGGCCATATGCAAATCAGTCTGACCCTGTGCCTCATGGGAACAGTCCAGCCCGTAATGCCAAGCCATGCCTTCCCTGGACCGGAAACAAGCTTCCGAGGACCGGTTTCTGGAATTACTGCCGTCTTCAGCCCGGCATGCTTGAATCCAGTGGTAAAATGAGCAAGGGACTCACGTCTGAGCATACCCTGCCACACTTATGGCGGCCAAAGCGGTACAAAAAGGGGGTGGTGATGGACGGAGCATCTGAAACAATCAAATACTCACACCCAGTCAAAAGATCTGGGTTTAATCCATCACAGTTCTTTAGCCCACTCTGCCACCCCAGTTTAGACATGGCCATATGCAAATCAGTCTGACCCTGAGCCTCATGGGAACAGTCCAGCCCGAACTGCCAAGCCATGCCTTCCCTGGACTGGAAACAAGCTTCCGAAGACCGGTATCTAGCATTACAGCCGTCTTCAGACCGACTTGCTTGAATCCAGTGGCAAAGTGAGCAAGGGACTCACGTCTGAGCATACCCTGCCACATTTATGGCAGCCAAAGCGGTACAAAAAAGGGGGTGGTGATGGAGCATCTGAACCAATCGAACACTCAAACCCAGTCAAAAGATCTGGGTTTAAACCATCACCGTTCTTTAGCCCACTCTGCCACCCCAGTTCAGACATGGCCATATGCATATCAGTCTGACCCTGAGCCTCATGGGAACAGTCCAGCCCGAACTGCCAAGCCATGCCTTCCCTGGACCGGAAACAAGCTTCCGAGGACCGGTTTCTGGAATTACAGCCGTCTTCAGACCAACTTGCTTGAATCCAGTGGCAAAGTGAGCAAGGGACTCACGTCTGAGCATACCCTGCCACACTTTTGGCGGCCAAAGCGGTACAACAAAGGGGGTGGTGATGGACGGAGCATCTGAACCAATCAAACACTCACACCCAGTCAAAAGATCTGGGTTTAATCCATTACCGTTCTTTAGCCCACTCTGCCACCCGAGTTCAGACATGGCCATATGCAAATCAGTCTGACCCTGTGCCTCATGGGAAAAGTCCAGCCCGAACTGCCAAGCCATACCTTCCCTGGACCAGAAACAAGCTTCCGAGGACCAGTTTCTGGCATTACAGCCGTCTTCAGCCCAGCTTCCGTGAATCCAGTGGCAAAGTGAGCAAGGGACTCTCGTCTGAGCATACCCAGCCACACTTATGGCGGCCAAAGCGGTACAAAAAGGGGGTGGTGATGGACGGAGCATCTGAACCAATCAAACACTCACACCCAGTCAAAAGATCTGGGTTTAATCCATCACCGTTCTTTAGCCCACTCTGCCACCCCAGTTCAGACATGGCCATATGCAAATCAGTCTGACCCTGTGCCTCATGGGAACAGTCCAGCCCGAACTGCCAAGCGATGCCTTCTCTGGACCGGAAACAAGCTTCCCAGGACCGGTTTCTGGCATTACAGCCGTCTTCAGCCCGGCTTGCGTGAATCCAGTGGCAAAGTGAGCAAGGGACTCACGTCTGAGCATACCCTGCTACACTTATGGCGGCCAAAGCGGTACAAAAAGGGGGTGGTGATGGACGGAGCATCTGAACCAATCAAACACTCACACCCAGTCTAAAGATCTGGGTTTAATCAATCACCGTTCTTTAGCCCACTCTGCCACCCCAGTTGAGACATGGCCATATGCAAATCAGTCTGACCCTGTGCCTCATGGGAACAGTCCAGCCCGAACTGCCAAGCCATGCCTTCCCTGGACCGGAAACAAGCTTCCCAGGATCGGTTTCTGGCATTACAGCCGTCTTCAGCCCGGCTTGCTTGAATCCAGTGGCAAAGTGAGCAAGGGACTCACGTCTGAGCATACCCTGCTACACTTATGGCGGCCAAAGCGGTACAAAAAGGGGGTGGTGATGGACGGAGCATCTGAACCAATCAAACACTCACACCCAGTCAAAAGGTCTATATGCAGATCAGTCTGACCCTGTGCCTCATGGGAACAGTCCAGCCCGAACTGCCAAGCCATGCCTTCCCTGGACCGGAAACAAGCTTCCGAGGACCGGTTTCTGGCATTACAGCCATCTTCAGCCTGGCTTGCTTGAATCCAGTGGCAAAATGAGCAAGGGACTCTCGTCTGAGCATACCCTGCCACACTTATGGCGGCCAAAGCGGTACAAAAAGGGGGTGGTGATGGACGGAGCATCTGAACCAATCAAACACTCACACCCAGTCAAAAGATCTGGGTTTAATCCATCACCGTTCTTTAGCCCACTCTGCCACCCCAGTTCAGACATGGCCATATGCAAATCAGTCTGACCCTGTGCCTCATGGGAACAGTCCAGCCCGAACTGCCAAGCCATGCCTTCCCTGGACCGGAAACAAGCTTCCCAGGACCGGTTTCTGGCATTACAGCCGTCTTCAGCCCGGCTTGCTTGAATCCAGTGGCAAAGTGAGCAAGGGACTCACGTCTGAGCATACCCTGATTGATTGATTGAATAAAATGTATACTGCGCATACAGTAACCCGAAGGTATCAAGGCGCCTAACAAAATATATCATAAACATGGGCATATCACCATTACAGATAGGCCTGCACAAATAAATGGGTCTTCAGGGCACTTCTGAAGGCCTGAAGAGTGGGTAGAGATCTTAGATCCAAAGGGAGGGAGTTCCACCATTTAGGCGCCAAGGTGGAAAAAGCCCTACCCCCCCATTTAGCCCTCCTAAAACGAGGGGCTGACAGGAGAAGTTTACTCGAAGAGCGCAGGTTCCTAACAGTATGGCGGGACAAGATGGATCCTACACCCGTGGCACTGTTTTTAGCCAATGCCCTATAGGTCATACACAGGATCTTATAATGGATACGGTGTTCCATGGGAAGCCAGTGCAGCAGCTTTCTAGCTGCTGTAGCTGAGGCACGTTTGGGGAGATCAAGGACAAACCTGGCAGCAGCGTTTTGGACTACTTGCAGGCGCTACAGTAGACTTTTATTCAGTCCCACATACAGCGCATTGCAGTAGTCCAGTCGTGAGCCAATGAGGGCCACTGCCAGCTGTTTCCTTGCCTGTAGTGACAGGTAGTGCCTGATCCTCCTAAGGGTGTGAATAATGCCCCAGCAAGTGGAGATGGTTCTGTTGACCTGTTTGTCCAGATTTAGGGATGGATCAATCATAACCCCTAGATTTTTTGCAGAGGAGGTAGGAGTGGGACAGGCTCCTAATGAGTCTGGCCACCAAACAGATGACCATACATCCTCTTTCCCTCCGAACACCATCACCTCCGTCTTCTCTCCATTCAGTTTCAATGAATTGTAAATCATCCATTGCCCGACTGCCTCCATACAAGATCTAAAGTTAGAGGCAGTCGGGATATCTGACTGAGAGAGAGGGACGAGGATCTGGGTGTCATCTGCATAGGATACTATCTCCATCCCGTAAGATCTAATTAGCCTGGCAAGTGGGGTCACATAGATGTTGAATAGGGTCAGACTTAAAGCCGACCCCTGGGGGACCCCACATTGCACAGGCAGGGATGGAGATAGGTACTCCCTCAACTTCACTCTTTGCACTCGATGGTTGAGGAAAGAAGTGAGAAGATCTAAGGCTGCTCCCCGAATCCCGATCTCCCTCAGCCGGGCTGTTAATACTGAGGGAGACAGGGTATCGAAGGCTGCGTCAGATCCAGGAGGATCAGGAGGGAGGTTTGGCCCCCATCCACACGTGTGCGGATATTATCCAACACGATGGTGAGGGCCGACTCCGTGCTGTGTTCCCTCCTGAATCCATGTTGGGAAGAGTCGAGGCAACCCGAGTTCTCTATAAATGCAGCCAGATGCTTATTAGGATGTATTTCTAGCATCTTTGCAGGGGCTGGCAGGAGTGAGATGGGCCGGAAATTTTTTAGAACTGCTGGATCCAAGGAGGCCTTTTTTAGTAAGGGCTTTACCACCGCATTTTTCCATTGGGTGGGAAAAAGGCCATCCCTAATGCCTCTATTCATAATGTCAACCAGCGGAGGCAGAAAAATGTCTCTGCACTGTTTGAGGATCCTAAGAGGACATACATCCAAGGGGGAGCCAGATTTAATTTAATTTATACCCTGCTACACTTATGGCGGCCAAAGCGGTACAAAAAGGGGGTGGTGATGGACGGAGCATCTGAACCAATCAAACACTCACACCCAGTCAAAAGGTCTATATGCAAATCAGTCTGACCTTGTGCCTCATGGGAACAGTCCAGCCCGAACTGCCAAGCCATGCCTTCCCTGGACCGGAAACAAGCTTCCGAGGACCGGTTTCTGGCATTACAGCCGTCTTCAGCCTGGCTTGCTTGAATCCAGTGGCAAAATGAGCAACGGACTCACGTCTGAGCATACCCTGCCACACTTATGGCGGCCAAAGTAGTACAAAAAGGGGGTGGTGATGGACGGAGCATCTGAACCAATCAAACACTCACACCCAGTCAAAAGATCTGGGTTTAATCCATCACCGTTCTTTATCCCACTCTACCACCCCAGTTCAGACATGGCCATATGCAAATCAGTCTGACCCTGTGCCTCATCGGAACAGTCTAGCCCGAACTGCCAAGCCATGCCTTCCCTGGACCGGAAACAAGCTTCCGAGGACCGGTTTCTGGCATTACAGCCGTCTTCAGCCCGGCATGCTTGAATCCAGTGGCAAAATGAGCAAGGGACTCACGTCTGAGCATACCCTGCCACACTTATGGCGGCCAAAGCGGTACAAAAAGGGGGTGGTGATGGACGGAGCATCTGAACCAATCAAACACTCACACCCAGTCAAAAGATCTGGGTTTAATCCATCACAGTTCTTTAGCCCACTCTGCCACCCCAGTTCAGACATGGCCATATGCAAATCAGTCTGACCCTGAGCCTCATGGGAACAGTCCAGCCCGAACTGCCAAGCCATGCCTTCCCTGGACTGGAAACAAGCTTCCAAAGACCGGTTTCTGGCATTACAGCCGTCTTCATACCGACTTGCTTGAATCCAGTGGCAAAGTGAGCAAGGGACTCACGTCTGAGCATACCCTGCCACACTTATGGCGGCCAAAGCGGTACAAAAAAGGGGGTGGTGATGGAGCATCTGAACCAATCAAACACTCAAACCCAGTCAAAAGATCTGGGTTTAAACCATCACCATTCTTTAGCCCACTCTGCCACCCCAGTTCAGACATGGCCATATGCAAATCAGTCTGACCCTGAGCCTCATGGGAACAGTCCAGCCCGAACTGCCAAGCGATGCCTTCCCTGGACCGGAAATAAGCTTCCGAGGACCAGTGTCTGGCATTACAGCCGTCTTCAGCCCGGCTTGCGTGAATCCAGTGGCAAAGTGAGCAAGGGACTCTCGTCTGAGCATACCCTGCCACACTTATGGCGGCCAAAGCGGTACAAAAAGGGGGTGGTGATGAACGGAGCATCTGAACCAATCAAACACTCACACCCAGTCAAAAGATCTGGGTTTAATCAATCACCGTTCTTTAGCCCACTCTGCCACCCCAGTTCAGACATGGCCATATGCAAATCAGTCTGACCCTGTGCCTCATGGGAACAGTCCAGCCCGAACAGCCAAGACATGCCTTCCCTGGACCGGAAACAAGCTTCCCAGGACCGGTTTCTGGCATTACAGCCGTCTTCAGCCCGGCTTGCTTGAATCCAGTGGCAAAGTGAGCAAGGGACTCACGTCTGAGCATACCCTGCTACACTTATGGCGGCCAAAGTGGTACAAAAAGGGGGTGGTGATGGACGGAGCATCTGAACCAATCAAACACTCACACTCAGTCAAAAGGTCTATATGCAAATCAGTCTGACCCTGTGCCTCATGGGAACAGTCAAGCCCGAACTGCCAAGCCATGCCTTCCCTGGACCGGAAACAAGCTTCCGAGGACCGGTTTCTGGCATTACAGCCATCTTCAGCCTGGCTTGCTTGAATCCAGTGGCAAAATGAGCAAGGGACTCACGTCTGAGCATACCCTGCCACACTTATGGCGGCCAAAGCGGTACAAAAAGGGGGTGGTGATGCACGGAGCATCTGAACCAATCAAACACTCACACCCAGTCAAAAGATCTGGGTTTAATCCATCACCGTTCTTTATCCCACTCTACCACCCCAGTTCAGACATGGCCATATGCAAATCAGTCTGACCCTGAGCCTCATGGGAACAGTCCAGCCCGAACTGCCAAGCCATGCCTTCCCCGGACCGGAAACAAGCTTCCGAGAACCGGTTTCTGGCATTACAGCCGTCTTCAGCCCGGCATGCTTGAATCCAGTGGCAAAATGAGCAAGGGACTCACGTCTGAGCATACCCTGCCACACTTACGGCGGCCAAAGCGGTACAAAAAGGGGGTGGTGATGGACGGAGCATCTGAACCAATCAAACACTGACACCCAGTCAAAAGATCTGGGTTTAATCCATCACAGTTCTTTAGCCCACTCTGCCACCCCAGTTCAGACATGGCCATATGCAAATCAGTCTGACCCTGAGCCTCATGGGAACAGTCCAGCCCGAACTGCCAAGCCATGTCTTCCCTGGACCGGAAACAAGCTTCCGAAGACCGGTTTCTGGCATTACAGCCGTCTTCAGACAGACTTGCTTGAATCCAGTGGCAAAGTGAGCAAGGGACTCACGTCTGAGCATACCCTGCCACACTTATGGCGGCCAAAGCGGTACAAAAAAGGGGGTGGTGATGGACGGAGCATCTGAACCAATCAAACACTCACACCCAGTTAAAAGATCTGGGTTTAAACCATCACCGTTCTTTAGCCCACTCTGCCACCCCAGTTCAGACATGGCCATATGCAAATCAGTCTGACCCTGAGCCTCATGGGAACAGTCCAGCTCGAGCTGCCAAGCCATGCCTTCCCTGGACCGGAAACAAGCTTCCGAGGACCGGTTTCTGGCATTACAGCCGTCTTCAGACCAACTTGCTTGAATCCAGTGGCAAAGTGAGCAAGGGACTCACGTCTGAGCATACCCTGCCACACTTATGGCGGCCAAAGCGGTACAACAAAGGGGGTGGTGATGGACGGAGCATCTGAACCAATCAAACACTCACACCCAGTCAAAAGATCTGGGATTAATCCATCACCGTTCTTTAGCCCACTCTGCCACCCCAGTTCAGACATGGCCATATGCAAATCAGTCTGACCCTGTGCCTCATGGGAACAGTCCAGCCCGAACTGCCAAGCCATGCCTTCCCTGGACCGGAAACAAGCTTCCCAGGACCGGTTTCTGGCATTACAGCCGTCTTCAGCCCGGCTTGCTTGAATCCAGTGGCAAAGTGAGCAAGGGACTCACGTCTGAGCATACCCTGATTGATTGATTGATTGAATAAAATTTATGCTGCGCATACAGTAACCCGAAGGTATCAAGGCGCCTAACAAAATATATCATAAACATGGGCATATCACCATTACAGATAGGCCTGCACAAATAAATGGGTCTTCAGGGCACTTCTGAAGGCCTGAAGAGTGGGTAGAGATCTTAGATCCAAAGGGAGGGAGTTCCACCATTTAGGCGCCAAGGTGGAAAAAGCCCTACCCCCCCCATTTAGCCCTCCTAAAACGAGGGGCTGACAGGAGAAGTTTACTCGAAGAGCGCAGGTTCCTAACAGTATGGCGGGACAAGATGGATCCTACACCCGTGGCACTGTTTTTAGCCAATGCCCTATAGGTCATACACAGGATCTTATAATGGATACGGTGTTCCATGGGAAGCCAGTGCAGCAGCTTTCTAGCTGCTGTAGCTGAGGCACGTTTGGGGAGATCAAGGACAAACCTGGCAGCAGCGTTTTGGACTACTTGCAGGCGCTGCAGTAGACTTTTATTCAGTCCCACATACAGCGCATTGCAGTAGTCCAGTCGTGAGCCAATGAGGGCCACTGCCAGCTGTTTCCTTGCCTGTAGTGACAGGTAGTGCCTGATCCTCCTAAGGGTGTGAATAATGCCCCAGCAAGTGGAGATGGTTCTGTTGACCTGTATGTCCAGATTTAGGGATGGATCAATCATAACCCCTAGATTTTTTGCAGAGGAGGTAGGAGTGGGACAGGCTCCTAATGAGTCTGGCCACCAAACAGATGACCATACATCCTCTTTCCCTCCGAACACCATCACCTCCGTCTTCTCTCCATTCAGTTTCAATGAATTGTAAATCATCCATTGCCCGACTGCCTCCATACAAGATCTAAAGTTAGAGGCAGTCGGGATATCTGACTGAGAGAGAGAGACGAGGATCTGGTTGTCATCTGCATAGGATACTATCTCCATCCGTAAGATCTAATTAGCCTGGCAAGTGGGGTCACATAGATGTTGAATAGGGTCAGACTTAAAGCCGACCCCTGGGGGACCCCACATTGCACAGGCAGGGATGGAGATAGGTACTCCCTCAACTTCACTCTTTGCACTCGATGGTTGAGGAAAGAAGTGAGAAGATCTAAGGCTGCTCCCCGAATCCCGATCTCCCTCAGCCGGGCTGTTAATACTGAGGGAGACAGGGTATCGAAGGCTGCGTCAGATCCAGGAGGATCAGGAGGGAGGTTTGGCCCCCATCCACACGTGTGCGGATATTATCCAACACGATGGTGAGGGCCGACTCCGTGCTGTGTTCCCTCCTGAATCCATGTTGGGAAGAGTCGAGGCAACCCGAGTTCTCTATAAATGCAGCCAGATGCTTATTAAGATGTATTTCTAGCATCTTTGCAGGGGCTGGCAGGAGTGAGATGGGCCGGAAATTTTTTAGAACTGCTGGATCCAAGGAGGCCTTTTTTAGTAAGGGCTTTACCACCGCATTTTTCCATTGGGTGGGAAAAAGGCCATCCCTAATGCCTCTATTCATAATGTCAACCAGCGGAGGCAGAAAAATGTCTCTGCACTGTTTGAGGATCCTAAGAGGACATACATCCAAGGGGGAGCCAGATTTAATTTAATTTATACCCTGCTACACTTATGGCGGCCAAAGCGGTACAAAAAGGGGGTGGTGATGGACGGAGCATCTGAACCAATCAAACACTCACACCCAGTCAAAAGGTCTATATGCAAATCAGTCTGACCTTGTGCCTCATGGGAACAGTCCAGCCCGAACTGCCAAGCCATGCCTTCCCTGGACCGGAAACAAGCTTCCGAGGACCGGTTTCTGGCATTACAGCCGTCTTCAGCCTGGCTTGCTTGAATCCAGTGGCAAAAGGAGCAAGGGACTCACGTCTGAGCATACCCTGCCACACTTATGGCGGCCAAAGTAGTACAAAAAGGGGGTGGTGATGGACGGAGCATCTGAACCAATCAAACACTCACACCCAGTCAAAAGATCTGGGTTTAATCCATCACCGTTCTTTATCCCACTCTACCACCCCAGTTCAGACATGGCCATATGCAAATCAGTCTGACCCTGTGCCTCATCGGAACAGTCTAGCCCGAACTGCCAAGCCATGCCTTCCCTGGACCGGAAACAAGCTTCCGAGGACCGGTTTCTGGCATTACAGCCGTCTTCAGCCCGGCATGCTTGAATCCAGTGGCAAAATGAGCAAGGGACTCACGTCTGAGCATACCCTGCCACACTTATGGCGGCCAAAGCGGTACAAAAAGGGGGTGGTGATGGACGGAGCATCTGAACCAATCAAACACTCACACCCAGTCAAAAGATCTGGGTTTAATCCATCACAGTTCTTTAGCCCACTCTGCCACCCCAGTTCAGACATGGCCATATGCAAATCAGTCTGACCCTGAGCCTCATGGGAACAGTCCAGCCCGAACTGCCAAGCCATGCCTTCCCTGGACTGGAAACAAGCTTCCAAAGACCGGTTTCTGGCATTACAGCCGTCTTCATACCGACTTGCTTGAATCCAGTGGCAAAGTGAGCAAGGGACTCACGTCTGAGCATACCCTGCCACACTTATGGCGGCCAAAGCGGTACAAAAAAGGGGGTGGTGATGGAGCATCTGAACCAATCAAACACTCAAACCCAGTCAAAAGATCTGGGTTTAAACCATCACCATTCTTTAGCCCACTCTGCCACCCCAGTTCAGACATGGCCATATGCAAATCAGTCTGACCCTGAGCCTCATGGGAACAGTCCAGCCCGAACTGCCAAGCGATGCCTTCCCTGGACCGGAAATAAGCTTCCGAGGACCAGTTTCTGGCATTACAGCCGTCTTCAGCCCGGCTTGCGTGAATCCAGTGGCAAAGTGAGCAAGGGACTCTCGTCTGAGCATACCCTGCCACACTTATGGCGGCCAAAGCGGTACAAAAAGGGGGTGGTGATGGACGGAGCATCTGAACCAATCAAACACTCACACCCAGTCAAAAGATCTGGGTTTAATCAATCACCGTTCTTTAGCCCACTCTGCCACCCCAGTTCAGACATGGCCATATGCAAATCAGTCTGACCCTGTGCCTCATGGGAACAGTCCAGCCCGAACAGCCAAGACATGCCTTCCCTGGACCGGAAACAAGCTTCCCAGGACCGGTTTCTGGCATTACAGCCGTCTTCAGCCCGGCTTGCTTGAATCCAGTGGCAAAGTGAGCAAGGGACTCACGTCTGAGCATACCCTGCTACACTTATGGCGGCCAAAGTGGTACAAAAAGGGGGTGGTGATGGACGGAGCATCTGAACCAATCAAACACTCACACTCAGTCAAAAGGTCTATATGCAAATCAGTCTGACCCTGTGCCTCATGGGAACAGTCCAGCCCGAACTGCCAAGCCATGCCTTCCCTGGACCGGAAACAAGCTTCAGAGGACCGGTTTCTGGCATTACAGCCATCTTCAGCCTGGCTTGCTTGAATCCAGTGGCAAAATGAGCAAGGGACTCACGTCTGAGCATACCCTGCCACACTTATGGCGGCCAAAGCGGTACAAAAAGGGGGTGGTGATGGACGGAGCATATGAACCAATCAAACACTCACACCCAGTCAAAAGATCTGGGTTTAATCCATCACCGTTCTTTATCCCACTCTACCACCCCAGTTCAGACATGGCCATATGCAAATCAGTCTGACCCTGAGCCTCATGGGAACAGTCCAGCCCGAACTGCCAAGCCATGCCTTCCCCGGACCGGAAACAAGCTTCCGAGAACCGGTTTCTGGCATTACAGCCGTCTTCAGCCCGGCATGCTTGAATCCAGTGGCAAAATGAGCAAGGGACTCACGTCTGAGCATACCCTGCCACACTTACGGCGGCCAAAGCGGTACAAAAAGGGGGTGGTGATGGACGGAGCATCTGAACCAATCAAACACTGACACCCAGTCAAAAGATCTGGGTTTAATCCATCACAGTTCTTTAGCCCACTCTGCCACCCCAGTTCAGACATGGCCATATGCAAATCAGTCTGACCCTGAGCCTCATGGGAACAGTCCAGCCCGAACTGCCAAGCCATGTCTTCCCTGGACCGGAAACAAGCTTCCGAAGAGCGGTTTCTGGCATTACAGCCGTCTTCAGACAGACTTGCTTGAATCCAGTGGCAAAGTGAGCAAGGGACTCACGTCTGAGCATACCCTGCCACACTTATGGCGGCCAAAGCGGTACAAAAAAGGGGGTGGTGATGGACGGAGCATCTGAACCAATCAAACACTCACACCCAGTCAAAAGATCTGGGTTTAAACCATCACCGTTCTTTAGCCCACTCTGCCACCCCAGTTCAGACATGGCCATATGCAAATCAGTCTGACCCTGAGCCTCATGGGAACAGTCCAGCTCGAGCTGCCAAGCCATGCCTTCCCTGGACCGGAAACAAGCTTCCGAGGACCGGTTTCTGGCATTACAGCCGTCTTCAGACCAACTTGCTTGAATCCAGTGGCAAAGTGAGCAAGGGACTCACGTCTGAGCATACCCTGCCACACTTATGGCGGCCAAAGCGGTACAACAAAGGGGGTGGTGATGGACGGAGCATCTGAACCAATCAAACACTCACACCCAGTCAAAAGATCTGGGTTTAATCCATTACCGTTCTTTAGGCCACTCTGCCACCCGAGTTCAGACATGGCCATATGCAAATCAGTCTGACCCTGTGCCTCATGGGAAAAGTCCAGCCCGAACTGCCAAGCCATGCCTTCCCTGGACCGGAAACAAGCTTCCGAGGACCAGTTTCTGGCATTACAGCCATCTTCAGCCCGGCTTGCGTGAATCCACTGGCAAAGTGAGCAAGGGACTCTCGTCTGAGCATACCCTGCCACACTTATGGTGGCCAAAGCGGTACAAAAAGGGGGTGGTGATGGACGGAGCATCTGAACCAATCAAACACTCACACCCAGTCAAAAGATCTGGGTTTAATCCATCACCGTTCTTTAGCCCACTCTGCCACCCCAGTTCAGACATGGCCATATGCAAATCAGTCTGACCCTGTGCCTCAAGGGAACAGTCCAGCCCGAACTGCCAAGCGATGCCTTCCCTGGACCGGAAAGAAGCTTCCCAGGACCGGTTTCTGGCATTACAGCCGTCTTCAGCCCGGCTTGCTTGAATCCAGTGGCAAAGTGAGCAAGGGACTCACGTCTGAGCATACCCTGCTACACTTATGGCGGCCAAAGCGGTACAAAAAGGGGGTGGTGATGGACGGAGCATCTGAACCAATCAAACACTCACACCCAGTCAAAAGATCTGGGTTTAATCCATCACCGTTCTTTAGCCCACTCTGCAACCCCAGTTCAGACATGGCCATATGCAAATCAGTCTGACCCTGTGCCTCATGGGAACAGTCCAGCCTGAACTGCCAAGCCATGCCTTGCCTTGACCGGAAACAAGCTTCCGAGGACCGGTTTCTGGCATTACAGCCGTCTTCAGCCCGGCTTGCTTGAACCAGTGGCAAAATGAGCAAGGGACTCACGTCTGAGCATACCCTGCCACACTTATGGCGGCCAAAGCGGTACAAAAAGGGGGTGGTGATGGACGGAGCATCTGAACCAATCAAACACTCACACCCAGTCAAAAGATCTGGGTTTAATCCATCACCGTACTTTATCCCACTCTACCAACCCAGTTCAGACATGGCCATATGCAAATCAGTCTGACCCTGTGCCTCATGGGAACAGTCCAGCCCGTACTGCCAAGCCATGCCTTCCCTGGACCGGAAACAAGCTTCCGAGGACTGGTTTCTGGCATTACAGCCGTCTTCAGCCTGGCTTGCTTGAATCCAGTGGAAAAATGAGCAAGGGACTCACGTCTGAGCATACCCTGCCACACTTACGGCGGCCAAAGCGGTACAAAAAGGGGGTGGTGATGGACGGAGCATCTGAACCAATCAAACACTGACACCCAGTCAAAAGATCTGGGTTTAATCCATCACAGTTCTTTAGCCCACTCTGCCACCCCAGTTCAGACATGGCCATATGCAAATCAGTCTGACCCTGAGCCTCATGGGAACAGTCCAGCCCGAACTGCCAAGCCATGTCTTCCCTGGACCGGAAACAAGCTTCCGAAGACCGGTTTCTGGCATTACAGCCGTCTTCAGACAGACTTGCTTGAATCCAGTGGCAAAGTGAGCAAGGGACTCACGTCTGAGCATACCCTGCCACACTTATGGCGGCCAAAGCGGTACAAAAAAGGGGGTGGTGATGGACGGAGCATCTGAACCAATCAAACACTCACACCCAGTCAAAAGATCTGGGTTTAAACCATCACCGTTCTTTAGCCCACTCTGCCACCCCAGTTCAGACATGGCCATATGCAAATCAGTCTGACCCTGAGCCTCATGGGAACAGTCCAGCTCGAGCTGCCAAGCCATGCCTTCCCTGGACCGGAAACAAGCTTCCGAGGACCGGTTTCTGGCATTACAGCCGTCTTCAGACCAACTTGCTTGAATCCAGTGGCAAAGTGAGCAAGGGACTCACGTCTGAGCATACCCTGCCACACTTATGGCGGCCAAAGCGGTACAACAAAGGGGGTGGTGATGGACGGAGCATCTGAACCAATCAAACACTCACACCCAGTCAAAAGATCTGGGTTTAATCCATTACCGTTCTTTAGCCCACTCTGCCACCCGAGTTCAGACATGGCCATATGCAAATCAGTCTGACCCTGTGCCTCATGGGAAAAGTCCAGCCCGAACTGCCAAGCCATGCCTTCCCTGGACCGGAAACAAGCTTCCGAGGACCAGTTTCTGGCATTACAGCCATCTTCAGCCCGGCTTGCGTGAATCCACTGGCAAAGTGAGCAAGGGACTCTCGTCTGAGCATACCCTGCCACACTTATGGTGGCCAAAGCGGTACAAAAAGGGGGTGGTGATGGACGGAGCATCTGAACCAATCAAACACTCACACCCAGTCAAAAGATCTGGGTTTAATCCATCACCGTTCTTTAGCCCACTCTGCCACCACAGTTCAGACATGGCCATATGCAAATCAGTCTGACCCTGTGCCTCATGGGAACAGTCCAGCCCGAACTGCCAAGCGATGCCTTCCCTGGACCGGAAAGAAGCTTCCCAGGACCGGTTTCTGGCATTACAGCCGTCTTCAGCCCGGCTTGCTTGAATCCAGTGGCAAAGTGAGCAAGGGACTCACGTCTGAGCATACCCTGCTACACTTATGGCGGCCAAAGCGGTACAAAAAGGGGGTGGTGATGGACGGAGCATCTGAACCAATCAAACACTCACACCCAGTCAAAAGATCTGGGTTTAATCCATCACCGTTCTTTAGCCCACTCTGCAACCCCAGTTCAGACATGGCCATATGCAAATCAGTCTGACCCTGTGCCTCATGGGAACAGTCCAGCCTGAACTGCCAAGCCATGCCTTCCCTTGACCGGGAACAAGCTTCCGAGGACCGGTTTCTGGCATTACAGCCGTCTTCAGCCCGGCTTGCTTGAACCAGTGGCAAAATGAGCAAGGGACTCACGTCTGAGCATACCCTGCCACACTTATGGCGGCCAAAGCGGTACAAAAAGGGGGTGGTGATGGACGGAGCATCTGAACCAATCAAACACTCACACCCAGTCAAAAGATCTGGGTTTAATCCATCACCGTTCTTTAGCCCACTCTGCCACATGAGGCACAGGGTCAGACTGATTTGCATATAGCCATGTCTGAACTGGGGTGGCAGAGTGGGCTAAAGAATGGTGATGTATCAAACCCAGATCTTTTGACTGGGTGTGAGTGTTTGATTAGTTCAGATGCTCCGTCCATTACCACCCCCTTTTGTACCGCTTTGGCCGCCATAAGTGTGGCAGGGTATGCTCAGACGTGAGTCCCTTGCTCACTTTGCCAATGGATTCAAGCAAGCCGGGCTGAAGACGACTGTAATGCCAGAAACCGGTCCTCGGAAGCTTGTTTCCGGTCCAGGGAAGGCATGGCTTGGCAGTTCGGGCTGGAATGTTCCCATGAGGCACAGGGTCAGACTGATTTGCATACAGCCATGTCTGAACTGGGGTGGCAGAGTGGGCTAAAGAACGGTGATGGATCAAACCCAGATCTTTTGACTGGGTTTGAGTGTTTGATTAGTTCAGGTGCTCCGTCCATCACCACCCCCTTTTGTACCGCTTTGGCCGCCCTAAGTGTTGCAGGGTATGCTCAGACATGAGTCCCTTGCTCACTTTGCCACAGGATTCAAGCAAGCCGGGCTCAAGACTGCTGTAATGCCAGAAACCGGTCCTCGGAATATTGTTTCCCGTCCAGGGAAGGCATGGCTTGGCAGTTCGGGCTGGACTGTGCCCATGAGGCACAGGGTCAGACTGATTTGCATATAGCCATGTCTGAACTGGGGTGGCAGAGTGGGCTAAAGAACGGTGATGGGTCAAGCCCAGATCTTTTGACTGGGTGTGAGTGTTTGAATAGTTCAGATGCTCCGTCCATCACAACCCCCTTTTGTACCGCTTTGGCCGCCATTTGTGTGGCAGGGTATGCTCAGACGTGAGTCCCTTGCTCACTTTGCCACTGGTTCAAGCAAGCCGGGCTGAAGATGGCTGTAATGCCAGAAACCGGTCCTCGGAAGCTTGTTTCCGGTCCAGGGAAGGCATGGCTTGGCAGTTCGGGCTGGACTGTTCCCATGAGGCACAGGGTCAGACTGATTTGCATATAGCCATGTCTGAACTGGGGTGGCAGAGTGGGCTAGACAACGGTGATGGATCAAACCCAGATCTTTTGACTGGGTGTGAGTGTTTGATTAGTTCAGATGCTCCGTCCATCACCACCCCCTTTTGTACCGCTTTGGCTGCCATAAGTGTGGCCGGGTATGCTCAGACGTGAGTCCCTTGCTCACTTTGCCACTGGATTCAAGCAAGCCGGGCTGAAGACGGCTGTAATGCCAGAAACCGGTCCGTCCATCACCACCCCCTTTTGTAACAAACATAAGGCAGAAACAGATGTATACTGGTATAAGCACCAACAGAGTAAATACAAGGTAGAATCTTACCATAGTGCTAGAACAAAGGATATATGCTTGCATATACATACATGACAGAAATAATGTGTACTCCTATGATGCTAACCCTAACTAGATGTACCTATATGTACTTAGAAAGTATGTAGGTGTACAGCCAAGGATCCCTTTAGGATAGAGCCAACCCCATTATATCATGTGGTAGAGCAAAGGACCCTCTCTTGGTCTCGAGATGGGCACCCCACAATGGATGTCAGACGACTACGTGCTGGAGTTCCTGCGTGCAGGAACCTAGGCCAACAGCGTCAGTGTGTAACATGGAAGTCTTTCTCCTCTGCCTGCATCAGCAAAGATATGGTGTTTATATAGCCAGAAGGTACCCTCAGGGGTTCTACCTTGATGTGTCATGTCGTCGAGGATGACGATAGTGATGAACCTTATACATAGTTATTATGCAGAAGATGGCGATCCTGCTGTGATTCCTAGAATCCTCATGCATAATATATTAGGCTAGTTTTTGGAGGAAACTACACAACATTTATGCAGCACCTAATCTAGGTAAAATGTCAGCAACAAACCTGTTATGTAGTACAATGGCAGGGTAAATGTGAGTGAAAGGTTAGGTGACTACCAAGGCCTATATTGGGGTGCATTGCGAATCATAACATGATTTGCCATTGAAGGACGGGTTTACCACACCTACCACATAACTATTCGTATGCATGTCAGGGCTACCCAGTAATTACAAAGTCTGTGCTGCAATTTCAACTGAGCACCTTTCAGTTAATAATGGTGGTACTGAAACACAGTACAGATAGGATGGGGAGGAAGCTTGTGGCCTTTTGTTACATGGCATAGTTGCCGTGTCTTGCTGCATACTTCCAGTGAAATCAGGGCTTCTGAGATGGGCCTTTTTTCAAGGGCAAAGACGCAATCCTCACTATCTCGGTTAGGTATGGCAATGCTGGAGATCACCGGTCAGCTAAGCTTGTGAAAATGCCAGTGCAGATGGGTCAGCTTGGGTTGAAGTGACCAATCGGCGCGGGCCCCCTGGCTGCGGTACAAGGTTAAAAGGCTGTGCCCCTCCAACCCCCAAGAGCCGGGGAACTATCGGTGGTTGGTACAAATCACCGCCAGTGTGGCGGAGAGCCATGAGGTTTAACAAGAAATATCTTCACATAAGGACGTAAAAGGGCAATTGCCCGAACAAGGTCCTTGGCATGCCTTACGGCAGGGACTCTTGAGACAAGTGCCCAACAAGATCTTTGGGATGCCTCATGGCAGAGATACTTGAGGGCAGACAAAAGGGTAAGAAATGGTCAGCGCTGTGCTGACACAGCACTTGCACACCAGGCATGGCCACGGGCCATGAACAACAGACAACCCGTAGTAAGTTGAAGCCTCAAAGTCATAACCCGCTGTACCACGTAAGTGACAGAAGTAGAGCTGTAATGACAGTTGGAAAGTGATTTATGACTACCTTAAAGAGAAATCACGATTGGAAGGATGATGCATTGCAGGGTTTGGTAAGTTATGGTTATTAATATGCAATAAGTTATAGGATGTACACAGTATAACCTGCTATATAATGACTTATGTTTTAGTCCCAATTAAGCCAGAAATTAGCATGTTGATGACCAATGCCATCGCGGCAAGTGTATACCAACTTATGATGTGAATAAACTGCGGCCGTTCTAACACCACAAAGGTCTCAGTGTACATAATTGAAGGGAAAGAAGGAACACTGGGAGGGCCCTTCAGATGTTAGCACAGCTATGGGGGTGGGGGGGTCTAAACATACTTTTCCTACGTGTAGAGAATATCTTTTACCCATGAAGAAATTCTGTCCCCTACACCATCTTCAGCATTGCCCATGCACCTTCCAGTTTACATCCAGCTATGGTTATATATTTTTGCCCTTGACATGAGTGTATCTGCGACCATATGCAGATGGCAAGATCCCTACCACGTGGGGTGATATGTTTATCGGGTTTGATCTAATTAGGCAGTCAAAATTATGCTAGACCGACCACAACATCCATAGGTAAAATTATAGCATGCTAATGCAATTTTACTTATGTGTACATCAATTCTCAAATGTAAACTGATGTTCTGTTACAATTGTAAAATAATGTGTTCGCACACTTGATAAATGTATCTGTGTAAATACCTTTGAGCATCGAGCCCACTGTGTGACACTAGGTGGAACTAATCACATTCTGTATCTAATGACAAGCCTATACTTTGTTAATATTCTTTTTAACCCCTTCGACACGGGGCTACTTCCCCGTGGTGTGGGGGGGGAGGGTGGCTTCGCGCGGCGCTGCGGTGCTCGTGACGAGCTCGGCTCGTCACGCAGCACGGTGGCGCTGTGCTCATGACGAGCCGAGCTTGTCATGACCACGCCCGTTTGTATAGAACGCTCAGCACAGCGGGGGAATTATCCCCGCGTGGGAGCGCAGCGGCGGTCATGACGAGCTCAGCTCGTCATGAGCACAGCACCACTGTGACTCATGACGAGCTGAGCTCGTCATGAGCAAGCAAGGTGTTAAATGTATACAGTTTGTGTTTTATGTGCACATTGTCATCCTTATTTTTCAATAACTTTCTACAATTTTTGGAAAGTTTCTATCATCAAAAATTGGCAAATCACGTCCACAAACTCATATGAAAAAACGTGAAAAATGACAATGGCGGCGTTTTTGCAGGATGATAAATATCTAAATGGGTAACTTAAAGGTTGGTGAAAACTGAACACCTCCCATAATTTGTCAGAGGTCCTGCTGCACTCTCCTCAAAGTATCCCTACCACATTTAGAGGATGTAACAACTTGGTCTTTGACAGCGGAGTATCAGGTGGGTTTGACATCTATAATTCTTTGCTAATGGCTCCTTTCTCACCCAGCCACTGGCTGTTGTGTGTTGGAAGGCCTGCTCTATATAGAGCTGGGCTTACAATTCTGATTTTTCTTGCCAGTGTCTGCGATGTGAGGCAGGTGGCCGAGGTGGGAAAATTCTTAAGATATCCCTCATAGGAAATTAGAAAAATCCCTAAGGGTTAAGGCATTATTTCTGTTTTTCAAAAGTAAACCTCCACTTTGGGTAGGTATTTCTGAAAACTCAAAAAAATGGCAGCAGGCCATCATGATATGGCTGCCTACCTCGCACTACATTTCCGCCAAAAGTGTTCCCACTGTGTGAGAGCGGGAGTACTTTCAGCGAACTAGCTTGGCAGGTAGTCAATCACATGGCCCGCAGAGGCGGGACCACTACCACCCTAGTACTTTGATGGCCCATATGTCTAAGGGTAAATGAGGTCTCAATGTAATATACTGCAGAATACTTTAATTTATACTTGTTATGAGCAAAATTTTATTTAAAAAATCTTAGACCTGCAACTGTTGTGCTAAACATATTAACCAAGTAAACTGGTGATATTTTTATGAAGCCCAAATGCCAGGGACATTTCGCATCTGTGCTCTACAAAAAACAAGCACTTTATTGAATGACATTATTATGCAATAATTCCACAGAACGTGCTATTTTGCAGTTTTATTTGCTGTATGAATTAATATATTGCTTTTCTGGATCTATTAAATGCATGAAATTGTAATATAATAAGTATACAGCATTACAAGTCACACATACCCATCTTGAACAGATGGCGCATCCTATTATTTTTTTACAATCATATTTCAGGGATGAATTTTTACTCAGCAATGTAGAATGCTATGTGGTATTTGGACATTTCTCAATTTTAAGTTGACAAGCATTGGCAAGGTCAATAGGTCTGCCTCTGGCATGCTGGTACATTTGTTCAAGGTTTTAAGAAATGTTACTGCATGGATATGCCATAAAAATAACATAAACCAGACTACCACTTAAATTTGACCACCATGTGCTTGGAATAAAAATGTTAAATTTAAAAAAGCATTCCCTGATGTGGCTGTTTTACAAGAGATGTATTCTAAGAAAAAAGTCTTTCAGTTGTTTCATGCATTTTACCATTACGTTTTTATGAAGGTGAGTAGAAGAAATCACCACTCAATCAAGCCTTGAGGTTGCAGACATCTACAAAGTCATAACGTCTTTTAAACACTTTATAAATGCAACTTAAAAAGCATACTGGAAATACGTTGCCGTGCATCTGGACACTTGAAATACAAGCCAAAATAAATAGCCAGAGGCAGATTTACGAGAAAGTGCTGCAGCGCGGCAACGCAAGCCCCTTGGCTGCACAACGCTGCAGCACTTACAGAGTACAAGGATGCGACATATTTACAACAATATGCCACATCCCTGTGCTTCCCTCTGCGTTGGCTCACAAACTGCAGCCATGCACCAGAGCAGGCACCCTTGCACCATGGTGCAAGGATACCTGCGTCACGAGGAGATTGTTTCATGCAAGAAGGGGCACCTTTCGGCACAAAAACAATCACCACAGGCATTTTCCTCTTTCAATGCGTGCTTTAGAATGCAGCACGCATTGAAAGAGGAAAAAACGAGGGGAAATGAAAACATTTCTCCTCGTTACGCCTCGCTACGCCTCCCCTGGGGAGGTGTAGCATTGACACGCATTTCCAGATTTACGATTCCTCGTAAATCTGGAAATGTGTCTGGTTCCATGGGTGTTGTGTGGGAACACCCATAGCAACACCCATGGAAAGCCCCTTTCACGCAAAGTGCTGCGTGTATAGGGGCCATATTTACAAGGACAGGAAAAGCAACGCAGGTTGGCTTTTCCTATCTTTGTAACTATGGAGCAGTAAAATGCGCCACCAATGCGTCACAAAAAGTGATGTACTGGTGGCGCAGGGGGCTTGTAAATCTGCCCCAGCCATTATTTAGGATAACATGCAAAAATACAATATTAAAAGCACATGTTGAAACAGCTTCATCATTGAAGTGAAAGGAACTATTTCTAAGCGGATGTGAACAATGTGCACAAGCTCTGTGTATTCACAAAAACTTAAGATCCAATGGGTGGAGTAGGCTGATGCATTGCCCCAAGCTGCATGTTGTAATGGGAGGAGCCAAAATGTAAATGACAATTCAACAGCCTAATGGGTGAAGCCTACAAACTAAAAGCTACTTTTTCTGAGAGGCTAACACTTTTTATATAATTTTGTGAAAAAATAAGAATGGAAAGGTTACAGGGGAACAATCTCTAACAAGATGCTCTTAATACTTGCAGAAGAAAACATGGGTCCCAGTTGTATAGTACAGTGACAATATGATGCCTTTTCACTTTTTTTTTTACAGTTTTAGAAATGTTGCGTTCAATACTAATATTTGTAATACATTATAATGTTTGTACTCAAATCATGTTGCATTGCATGGATTCATAAAACATTACATTACATATTTTCACATTAGAAAATTAATGTATTTCATGCAGGTTGAAATACCATTGCAAATTTTACTCCATGCATTTTAAATTAGGCACAAAATGGCACTGGAAACAACATGGTAAACAACTCAGTTCATGCTCTACATTATAAACACCAATAATCCTCTTTTATTGGTAAATAAGATGGCTGATAAACAAGGTGTAATATTATACACTAAACTACTCATCCATCCTAATAACTGTAGATGTATTTTTGTGACTCCATGCAACTGTACATCTAAAGATTCAATATTTAGCAAAGTTCGCCTATTATAGATTGTTATAAAGTCTATATTGACTTGTGCCCAGATCATCCCGGCAAATGGTGCAATATTCATCACACCTGATATATTCCAACACTGCAGTGACTTATAGTTGTTTGGAAGTGATAAACGGCACCCAATAACATTATTGTACTCAAAATGGGACATAACTTGTCAATTTAGTTAGTGCCCAATAAACCAAAATCCACTTCCTGTAATTTATTTGCCAATTTTCCTCCACTAAATTTGGCAGTTTTGACCTGCTGAAATTAACCTTCGAAATATTGTGATGGTGTGACGTTTATTGCACAAATTATATTTGCAGTATGAGTGGTATCAGGAGTTACAGCACATATACTAATTTATAGAGTGAGCCCTAACCAAGTCCTAAGAGTTTCGTAACGGTGGAAAATGTTTTTCTTACTGCATTTAAGAAACAGTTATATTATAAATATTTTTACTTAAATTGTAAAACATTAAATGTAGAAATGTTAGTAATGCAGATCAGTACAATTCTATTATATAAATCCAACCGGTCAAACTTCGGAATGAACATAATAAACTAGCCAAATCTTTGGGATTAAAATTTCATAGCTCCCAAGAGCTGATACTCTACACAACTAATCAGTAAAATCTCCATTTCCTATGCTTTGATGTTCTAAATGCATAGCTGGCCACCAGCATCATTATAGTAGGGAGATTTTCCTGCAAGGCAATGTCTTGTGCTCGAGTTAGACCTGGTAGGAAATAGTGCCAATTTACATGTACACAGTCCTCTCCTAATGTTGCCTTCCCTTTGTCACAGCGACTTTTGACTCATATTTGAATTTGTGATACTTGGATTTGTTTCTACGAAACACTGACCTTACTGATACAAAAGAAGTTCATGAACACACTTTGGCACTGCCTTGGCATTATGTGTAAGGCCTTCACGTGTTTAATGCAAATGTGTTCGTTATTATGTCCATATGGTGACACAGCTATCATTGCAATACAAACAATAGGCAGCCTGATCGCATTCACAGCTCAAGGCAATGATTGCCTGTTTTATGTGTATCCTGTTGTTTTCAAATACAATCAGAGGAGACGCTTCTGCAGACATTGAGGGGTCTGTGCCTGCTGAAGCTTTAGCCTACCAGCTGATTGATACCTCTGTGAACCGTGTCCAGTTTGTGACCAAGACAGGGTCCACATTCTTACCCGCCAGGAAAAGGGGTTAGATCTTCCAGAAGGGGGTTTCTTAGCAGACCATACCATCACACCCTATACACATAGGTTAAGTTTGCACAGTAGGAGTGCTCTAGATTGTTATAACTACTGAATATGTATGCATATATAAGCTGTCTCAACAAGATGGCAGAACTCTTCGTTTTGTTCACTGTTTTCACACTCAATATAACTTTTGTCTACTTGTAAATGTGGGTTTACTTGTAAAGCGCACTGTCACCCTACTCAGGGTATCCTGGCGCTGTATACCGCTGTGGAACCCTTCCTGGTTTTCCCTGTGAGATGCCCCCTACTGGGCACCCCAAAGGTGGAACCAGGCATCCCAGCGCCACTGGGGCCATTGTGGAGATTAAGCAAGCTATTGCCCAGAGTTGCAGAGTGGGACCCATGATTAGAGTAGGCGCCAATGCGAGAATTGTCGAGTCCGGGGACATTGAGCCCGGTACCCTGCCGCGTCGGGAATTGAACCCTGGTCCTGGGCCAGACCTCTGCATCAGGGTCTGCCGCCTCTAACCAGTGAGCCACACTTCTCCACTCCACTTCTATCTAATAATCTTTGCAGCACATATTTTCTATACAAGATTCACAGCGGCTCAATAAATATTGAAAAACATACCATCGTGTATTCTTTGTATATTTCTCTGAGTGAAAGAGGGCACAAGTTACTGAGTGAAAAGTTCTAGGTCTGTCACCACGATTCCTGAGGAAACAGCGATGTCAAGTTCAGTAGTTGCCATAACTGTTAGTTCCCTGCCTAAGCTTTTGGGGAGTGGGGTTTAACGGTGTCTCTGTGAGGTAGTTGGACAGCATATCCCGCAGAGGTGCATGGAATGAGTCTGGCACCATCCTAAGTTTATGTTGTCTACAAATGTGCAGTTCCTACTGATACGTTGAAACTATACGACAGCAAGTGTTGTGACCTCTTTGAGTGTTGGCATTTTCTTTCCTTTTCAACAGGGTCATTGGTCAGTCTCTTCTTGCTCTCTAAACACAGGGATCACTTGCTTCCTTCATGACACCCACCTCCGACACGTGTACCCTTCCTTCATGACACCCACCTCCCACACATGCACCCAATGCAACTTGCTGAAACTATGCTTTGAGTACAATATCATTTGCATAGGGTGGTTAAATCAAATTGAGATGTGGATCAAACTATTCCACTTGTCTGACACTGCATAATTACATACCATCTCTTATGTCTGATTTTTGCATGCCTCCATTATTGCCTGCAATAAGAAGTTATAAAATATTAAATACAAATAGATAGCTGTAACAATAACAAAAGATGCTGCACAGTACTCAACTAGTCAGGGTAGAAAGTCTACTAAAAGAATATTTGTTCAAAGACTGCCACTATCACTGATATGCCCCTGCTAACGGTAAGGAGAATGATTGTGTTACTCCAAAGAATAACACACCACTAAATCCAAAAACAATATATTGGATCACACCAGCGATTTGTTTAAATAACACTGTTTGAGGCTAAATAACCCAAAAAGTCAGTCCATAAGTGCAAGGTCAGGTGATTTTTGTTTGTCTTCTTTAGTGTGTTTACATGCTTCAAACTAAGTACATGATCATTAGCTGACAAGTATTTTGAGCCTAATTGGACATTTTCAAGGTGTGTGACTACAAACTGTATTTATTCCTCTAACCATAGCACATGATGTAAGTGACAGAGTAAGAGTTCCTTCTAGGTGATCTCTCCTGTGGCCTATTCACCTGTTTGATTCTTCCTAATAACAAATGTAGTCGTCCTCATCTCTTTTTTGGCCCGCATTTCATTTTGCAAAGGACAAGACAAGGCTTATCAGATCTCTCTATGCTGGGTTCCACAAGACTGAATAGCTACCGTAAGTACAAAGTAAACACTTTTATTTTGTAATTTGGATTCACGGTTTTCATTAGTGTACACAGTCACGGTAAAGAGGATGGTGAATTCATAAAAATCTAACACCTATAAAAAACGGGTTTGAGTATTTGTTAAAAGTTAAATGTACAGACGGATACTGACATAACATGAAATGTTTACAGTGTCTTTTATACTAAATGGATTAATCATTTGTCGTCAGCTAGATGTTATATGGCACTCATGTGGATCTCCTCAATTTATAGTGTGCCCTGAAGAAGGGCACACTTGCCCAAAATGCATTGGTAGTACCCTTAAAATATTGTACTATATGGGAACAAGAACCTGCAGCGTCTCGGAGTAAAGCCTATGGGCACTGGTTGAACTGTGGAGATAACGAGGTATGGTTTAAAACGGGATTACCTGTAAAAACATCAGATTAAAATATATAGATTTAACGTCTGAAACGTGTTGGGATGATTTGTACTCATTCAGCTGTGCACCCTGATCTAGGGAACCTGACAAGCCTCCAGTTACTGTTGGCATAAAGTATCCCAAGGCATACATGATAAGGATATTGCCAGTCACCTCGGAGTTCTGTAACCTTAGAAAGGAACTCAGCCTTCAGCTTTGTTCCTCTATATGATAATGGAACACCTTAGTGACTTGCAAAAATCCTTTTAATGTACAGCAGGAGGTACTTTATTTCTAATATATATATATACGCATATCTGTAAAGCTGTTCCAGATACCTAAAGTGCCACTACCTTGAATACCTTACTCATGAACTTCACTTTACTTCTGTAACTCTTGCATTAATTTCCATCTTTCTCCCAGCAGAATGTTTCATTTCACTCTGCTCTTCTCGACCACACCAGTCACATTCCATCTGCTGTAATCCGTAACCTCAAATTAGGCAAGGAGGGCATCCTCTCTACCTGCATTTTTTCTGGCACCTGGGTATTCTGCAGCATGTCTCCCAGTAAGGGCATCACTCTAGATTTCATAATCTTTACTTTCAACTGTTTCCATTTGCAAATACTTTGAAAGTGCTCAAAAAGGCAACAGGAACAATCTCAGACAGCATCAGGAGGACCGTGCTGTCAAAGAGCAGTAATGGAAGCCCAGTACCATTCTAAAGTCCATGGCATCCTGTGGTTGAAGGTCAAGGGCTTCAAATATTGATTGGATGGCATCGGGCCACCCCAACCACCCTTCATTCACTATCATAGAAAGGTATGGAGTGGTTTCCAAAATTCTACAATAGCAGAATCACCCAATTCTCAGTAGGTTTGATGTTATGATATTGTTAGTAAAAATATAATCTGACATAGATATTGTGTAGTATTTGGGTGCAGTTTGTTATCAACACAAAGGGAGTAATATTTTTGTAAAGGATATTTACGACACAATATTTATGTCACACGATATTTTGTTTATGGTATTCTGGTACCCTACCTCGCAGTGCTTGCCTATGTGGTGTTCATAAAAGAGCAGCAGTGGGGGCTTCTGAATATGCTTTTCCCTCTATACACATGTACCTTGTGGTATAAAGCATTTCACAATAGGGGTGAGGATGTGGTTTGAGTCTTGGTGCATGCTGGGACTTCAGAATGTCTGCCTCGGAATGTCTCCTACACTCTCCGAAGATCCGGCTGTCTGTGGCACTTATGGAAGGGGGAGCGGTATTACTGGGTGCAACGCAGGCACATGGCAGTAAACTACGGGATATCAGGTAACAAGTGAGGCCCATTCTATATACACTCATACTGCATTCAATACATTGATTTGCAAAATTAATGTAGATTTCTGAAGTGCGCCATACAGTAGCTGAGTGCAAGGGGACCCCTTTCCTTATAGGGGCCCATAACCTGTCAGAGGAGCCTCATTTAGCCAAAGACAAATGACTGACTGTGCGATATAAGGCTCTCAGGAGCCCTTCTTGACATTCTGCACAGGGCGCCTTCAGTTTGTGTTATGCTACTGGCCCTATATGCCTCCTCAGCTGCAATCAAGTTCAAAACCCCCTTTATTCTCTTCATTGTTTGCTCCTTATACAGTATCCTATATAAATCAATCCAACACTGTGCACTTTCTCATTAATCCTGACTGACCTATTCCCAATACCAGCTTCTCTGGTCATCCAAGCATCAGTGTGCACTGCCCATGTTATGTCCACTGTTTCACTTCGGTTTTAGCACCTCTAGCCTTCACTACCATCCAGGCTCAAATCTACCTTAGCCTATCACCTCTGCATCATGCTTGTAGGCCGTCAATAAAGAGGGCATGGGATGAGTTGTTTCGATGGGAGGACTGAAGATGGATTTTGTGTCGTTTCCCTGCTGTTGGTGAACAACTTGCTGGTGCCTCTTCTGTGATTGCAGCTGTAGTCCTGCTGCTGTCCCTTCCTTTGTACTGCTGTTTAGGTCGAGCCTAGCAGCAGCACGCCTGTGCTGCTCACTCTGCGAGGCATGCTATATTAGAGTGTGCACTGGAAGCCGCGCCCACTCTCTGCCCACATTTGTCATTGGCTTGTGTCATTGTTTTTCATCAATGCTGGCTTCTGATTTGTAAATAGGCTTGTTAGTCCCTCCTTGGTACCACCTTGTATGTATTTGTTACCGCCCATAACGAATAAACTTTTTACTTGGCTTCTTACATGGTTTGCATTATAAGTGGTTGAGCACTATTTTGTTTAATGACACTGCTGATTTTTTAAAAACTTTTATACTGAGCGTTGCGCCCCCTTCAGGGACACCGCACTCAGTTTAATTTCTTTTTTAAACTTTAATAATGAGCACAGCGCCCACTTCAGAGACACCGAGCTCAGGTTTTTTTTTTACTTTAATAGTGAGAGCGGCGCTTGCTTCACAATACACCGCGCTCTGCAATACAATAGGCATTACTTTTGAAAAACGTTGACCTATTGGTATTGTAAATGACAATGCCTTTTAATATTATAAAAGGCATAGTCATTTACAATGCCAATAGTTCAAAAACTCGCAATTGTGAGACCTATTGCATTGTAAATGCTTATTTTTCTTTTGTTGCAGCTGCATTGTGACATCTGTGTCAGTGCTGTGGCCTCTGCTGTGCTTGCAGCTCTTGTTGCTGCGTTGTGTAAGTTGTTGCTAGTGTGTTGTGAAGGCTGTTGATGCAATTATTGTGGCTCTGCTGATGGAAACTGTTGTTGCTGTTCTGGTTTTAGGCACTAGCTGAAAATGAATGAGAAAGAATATATACAATGGCTAATTTGGATAAAAACCGGAAAGGAATAAAGATAGAAAGAAGGTCAGGTAGAAAACAAGAAGGATGATCACACTAAACGAAAAAAGGAAAAGAATCAAAATGATTTTTGTTTGGAAACATGAAGTCAAAGCACTGTTGGCTCGCTGTTCTCTTCTAGGCCTTACAAGACGAAGCACTGAAAAGCCAATAGGTATGGCTTGCATTTTGAAGTCTGTGAAAAAGCCTACTGCAGTTAAAAAATAGAAATGTTAGACCTGAGAACTCTTTGTATTGTAGTTACTTCTGGGGAATTTATCCTCGCTGGTCTCAAAACTTCCCATTTTTTGTCTTCTGATTCATTGGAATATGTCACTTGCACCGAGTGCTTCATTTGAGCAGGTTGTTGCCGTTGGGTAGCAACACACTCTTGTGCCCCTATGGCACTGTTAAATGTTCTGGCAGAAATATCAATATAGGACTAGCTACGTTGTATTTAGTGGAACTCAGAAGGTATATCTGCGGGCAAACCCTTAGGTTTGGACATGAAGCCCTCACACACCAACCTAGTTGGTGTCATGCTTCATCATCGGGCCCACCACAGTGACACCGAATGTGTCCCGGGTGTGCTGCGACTCCAGATTACTGAGGAGCTGGTATTCTTGCTGAGTGTGCAGTGCTAGTGAGAATGAGAGTGAAAGGTTAAAAGCTATACAGGTGGTCCCAGTTCCCGAGGGTAAAAGGTAGATTTAATACCTGGGCCCCTGTTAGCAAGATAAAAAGGCTGTGGACGATGTGGAGTGTATTAAGAGCTCCTACGTCCTTGTGGTCTACATGTTTCAGCCAGGCCTTTTGATTAAAACTGGCTTTCCTCAGGACCAATGAGTATGTGTGAGTGATGGTAAACTATATTAAGTGACAGTGTGTGATAAAAAAGTGTTGCACTCGCTAAGGTGCCGTACGTGTAAGAGGGGGATTCCCTCTACTTTAACTTGCTACTTGCTGTTAAAGCCTCATGGGTCACTTGGCAGGGAGGGAGAGGAGACCGGTATTTCCGATCAGCGTGCTCCTGCGACCTATCGTCCTGCTCCAGTGTCCCGAGTGACACTGAAACATGTAGACCACAAGGACGTAGGAGCTCTTAATACACTCCACATCGTCCACAGCCTTTTTATCTTGCTAACAGGGGCCCAGGTATTAAATTTACCTTTTACCCTCGGGAACTGGGACCACCTGTATAGCTTTTAACCTTTCACTCTCATTCTCACTAGCACTGCACACTCAGCAAGAATACCAGCTCCTCAGTAATCTGGAGTCGCAGCACACCCGGGACACATTCGGTGTCACTGTGGTGGGCCCGATGATGAAGCATGACACCAACTAGGTTGGTGTGTGAGGGCTTCATGTCCAAACCTAAGGGTTTGCCCGCAGATATACCTTCTGAGTTCCACTAAATACAACGTAGCTAGTCCTATATTGATATTTCTACATATAACCAGGGGACCCGGACTGGCTTACCTAGTCCTCTCTCTCCCTTTTGATTTGCTGCCAAATGTTCTGGCAGGACATAGTCCCGCCAAAAAACATGCACCCAAATTCTGTTTACCCGTCCTCGGCGAAGCTTCCATTTGCAGCCATGGCTGTGCTGAACACCGGCAGACCTGTATGATAGAGCATGTTATCTTTCATCTATCTCTATGAATTCACCCTGGAAAAATGATTTGTGACATTAATTTACAAACATGACAAATGTGTGTTAAGTTACCACGTTTAAGAAAAATTCACAAATGAAGTTTCATTTAGATACTGCATTGTAAAAGCATGCACTATGTTTGACGTAGGTTTGTGATGACGTTTAACTGCAAATAAGCTAATGTAAAGTTCAATAAATATCTTGATATATGTCTTCTTAATGCACAAATGAACGTAATAACCATAAAAGAGAAAACTCTATAAAAGAATAAAAAATGTTATGTGTTAAGAAAATGGTCATTAACATTAGAATGTGTAATGTGAGCACTGACATTGATGAGAAAACAGATGCCAAAATACTTTGTATTATGTAAAGGTTTATTTTAAATGTGCTTTCTAATCCTGAATGATGTATAGTCTATAACGTGAAAAGGGACTTGCAAGTTAACATTCAAAATAATAATGAAGTGTTAAAGGGATTTTGTATTAAGGGTACTTCATACTTACATGATGTAGATGCAAATCATTCTTCTGCCTAATTTGAGAACTAATGCATTGTATTCAATAATGTAAGATTCATATTTTAGCACAAATTCCTCGTGCACAGGCTGTGTGTCATGAAGGCCTCAAATCTTCCGTTCCTTTCCTAGCATGAACTCATGAACTGAATAGTCTGAAGCCTTATGGAACCTTTTGTAAAATTTCTACTTGTGCTCTAACACTCAATGATTCCTTTCACGTTTGTAGCTTACTTGACTAGACTTGCAAAAGAATTGTTACTTCCTAGAGCGCATGCTTTGGAAAGAACTGACAATGGAAGAAAACATGAACTCACCTATTTCCTAAATGTCACAACCAATCATACAATAAAGTACAGTGGTCCTAAGGAAAATGCAAAATAATGGATTACTTAATTCTTCCGGATTTGTATATTTTTATCGCCTACATCTTCTCATCCTACTGAAACTCACCAATGGGACAGAGTGGTACCACAAATTTGGTGATGTCAAGGGGTGTAAATCAGAAATCGATTAAGTTTAATTGCCCAAACTCTGGTCAGGGGCAGTTTCTATTCTTATCCACCTCTCCTCTGTCCATCTTTCTGTACAGAGACTGACAATTTGGACTTCCAGAAACAACGCAATCTGTGACGAAATACTACTTTTGCTGCCAGCTGGAATGCTTGATTAGTGGAATCCTTCCTGCTGGAAGGTTTAGGACAAGAGCTGTGGCATTGATGCTGCAGTACAGACAGTAGCCGGTAATCCTGTCCATGAACTGGAACTGGTAATTTGGAGATTTACTGAACTTTCATCCATAGGGTTTGTATGAGAGATAATTGCTTTCTATACACTCATTTTTTTAGGATATAATCTCCTTCGGGTGAGGAAGATAACTCCCTTCAGATTGAAACTCACGGGTTGTGAATCCTTATTAAATCTTTCAAATTCTTAAAATTAGATTTGTATGCTAATCATTTTAAATATTATAAAGATACAATTTGAGATAAATTACTCTGCTGATTCTGTTTCATTATTTGTTGTGGCCAATTTATCTGCTTCAACAATTTACAGACCTAAAGGTATATTTAATCTGAGAAATTCCATAAAAAATGAATGAATGTTAACAATTATCTTATTCCAGGTCCTCATATGATAATTGTTCATCCCCTAATTATTCTGGTCCCTTTCAGCACAGAACAAGATCCATCGGAGGACCTAATTAGATGAGTGTGGTATCCGAGGTTCTTCTGAGATAAATATTAGACAATTAAAATAATTTATGAGGCCCAACACATTTACGCTACAACATGTGTGTAAGTATGACTAGGGTACACTTCCTGTAGCTGCCGAGTGCTGGGTGTATCTGCATTTTCTGTGCCCCCATCTGATGATGTTGTCTGAGTTCGTCCCAGAGCCAGTGGTCAGTGAGATGAGAGGTGATACAGCTACTACGTCTTCTAATAAAATAGCATTCTAGATATTGTGCATCACAGCCTGAATTGCCTGAAGTGACGCTAAATGCGAAGCTATGGGGAAGCAACTGAAATGTTTCCACCTCAGCAGGATGAAATGTTAAGACTGAGGGGTTGTTACTGAGGACCTGTTCATCTATTTTACTACCTGACCATCACCTGCTTTCAAACAGAGTTAAACGGCAATCATAAACATTTTATTATTAATGTGAAATTGTCTGATTAGTGGAATGCTGATAAAAGTGGCCAAATCTAGTAGGAGTTTAGTATTAAACCAAAGATAGACATCGGGTTTCCTGGGTATATCCAGCTAGGCCAGTGAATATATAAGACTAGACGGAAGGCAATAGTAGTCAGTTTGAATCAGTCTTTTAACAAAGAATTCATTCATATCTGCCTGAAGCATCTCCAATAACTGAGAACATGTTACTAATGTGAACCCTCTGTTCATTTGCTAATTTTGGAACCTTTCATGAAATTCAATATGTTCTGACAGTGTTAAGTTTGTGCCGGTGGTTGCAGGCGATGGACACTGGCAATTAATTTGAGCATCTGAGGCTTTTGCTTCATCATAAGACTTGGATCTACAGCAAGAGAGAGAGGCAGAAAAACAGTGAAAGAAGAAGCAAGAGAGATATAGGAACACATTGATAAACAGAGAGAGGGGTTTTAAAAAACAAGCATTTGCAATGCAATCAGTCTCACATTTGGAACCTTATATGTATTTAGCTATGCAGAACATTAGCTTGGATGCTGAAACATCTACTGTTCTTTAACATGAAGGAAAAGTGAGAACCAAATTGCGTGACACACCAGGTATGGGAAAACATGGAGAGAAATATTGCCTTTCAGTGGGAAATGGTATGGTCCAAAGCTCTGTTTTTGATATAAAATCAGGGTCATATCACTGAAAATAAAAGATTTGAAAAAAATATTATTGTCTAAGGGGGCTTGTGGAAGACAATTTCTATGGACTGGAATCTAGAGAATGCTAAAGTGATTCTGGTATTTTACTGACCTCTGCTGGTCGTTTTCTATCAAGAAAGTTAAATAGAGGCAGTTGCCAGAGAAATATAAAAAAGAAAGTCCCTCAGTAGAAAGCAATTCTGGTATTTTACTGACCTATGCTAGTCATTTTCAATCAAGACCGTTAAACAGAAGCAGCTGAACAGCAAAAAAAAGTCCCTAAACGGAAGCAGACAAGTCCTAGGGCTGATCTGATCTCCAGCGCCCACAAAGTACATACACATATAAGTATATACTAAACTATATGAGTATATACTAAAGTATATTCAAGAAGTTTTGAAAGCTTGACATAAAGAACCTGCAAAAGTGAGGTAATAGAACACACAAGAAGTAATCAAGAAGAGACAGCTTTGGAATTCAGCAACCCCCTGTGACCTCCTGCACCTGGGCGGTCTCCTTGGTAAACCGTTGTAACCCCACATTTTCTATTATTATTGTTATTTTTTTTAACAACCTATGCACTGCCAATGTCATTGATGGAAGTGGGATGGATAAGACGTGGAGGTGGCAGCACATCCCTAAGAAACATTTTGTACAATTGTACTTATTCTGTTTACAAATTAAGCCCAATCTGAGTCATCAGTCCTATTGCACCCTAGACCTCTAGAAGGCCCAGCAATGTAATGGAAAGATCTTTTGTACCACAGTCAGAACATCAACCTGCCTTAACAACATAGTCCCTACCCCGACTGCGATGTTACCATGTGTTCCTTTAACCCGCAAGTTGTTACAACCACTTGCTTTAGGGGCCAAGTTGTTGGACTGATGTTGGATTTTAAGTCCAACGCCTTCCCTTCTGTTGTGTAGACAGGAGTTGGAATAGTAATGTATACTATTCTAAAGTCCAGCGCCCCCCCCTAGGGCCAAGTAGTTGCAACAAATTGCGTCGTAAAGTAATGCGTGGCAATGTCGCAGTCAGGGTAGTGACTGCATTGTAAAGGCATGTGGAGTAAATGCATGTGGGGTTCCGCCATACAACCGCAATGTAGGGATCTCAAACATTTGATACTAGAGCGTAAACTTCATTCTTAATTAGTAAGCGGCTATTTCACGTTTCAGAATGCATGAGACTGTTTGGTTTTCCTCATTGTTAAGGCAATTCTAGACAGCCTTGTAGTGTGCCTTCAACAGGGTACACTAGATTGCCCCCACAAGCAGCAAATGAGGATTAATTGCTAGGGCAGGGGGGACACAAAGTTATTTTTACTATGGCAGTGTAAATCCGTGCACTGACACCGCTACAAAGTGTTACCCCATGGTCATCTACGCCTATGTAACCCCCACAGACACCAACACCTGCCTCTCTTACTGATGCATTTTATGACTGTTGAACTGTTAGTGGAGAGTGAAGTCAACTGCCTTACTCTATCTAGAGGCTAGTTCATTCTCCTTTCTGATTCAAAATATAAATTTTCGATGGGGCCAGAAGCCCCATACCCTCTTAAGTTCAAATTCTGATTTTTTAACTTTTTGTGACTATATCCAGCTTCGTTTTGTAAGATTTCTTAAAAAGTTGTGGTGTTATGTTTTTATTTTGTATTGTATTATGTATTGATATCTTAAAGATTAAACCTTGTGGAAAGGGCCCCACAACCACTATCCAGTCACACATTAGCACAGCCTTCATTGCAATTTGCTTTAAGATTTCTGGTGTCCTAGAGTACATTTCACACCTCTAAAGATTTCAAGTACAAAATCCTGTTGTAAAATCTTGACCTTTCCACATATCATGAAGGTGACCTCCTGTCAGCAGCACAAACCATGGTGGGACATGTAGGCTTGGAACATTAATGATAAAATCATAACTACAAGTCCTAAATGAGGCTCCTTTATGATGTCAGGGAACTGCTCCTCTGCAGAGCAACAAAAATGTTTCCTACATGTATGTGCTAGATATGTGTACATAGGGAGTTTTCATGATCCTTGAGAGATACAAAATCATTACTACCACAGCTTTCACTGAGGCCCACACTAAGGGCCAAATTACGAGTCTGGAGGTTCAAGGACCGCTAGACTTGAGGGGGCGAGGTTGTGGCGGACCCAGCCACTGCCGCACATGCGGTCCAACTGCCCGATTATGACTAGGGCAGTTGGACCACCCTGGAACTGCCGGCTCCGCAGTGCAACCGCCATTCCTTTGCATAGGAGTGCCAGTCAGAAGCTGCAATATGCTTAGCGGGACCGCCCTGTCCCGCCACGCATATCACGAGATTCCTCTCAGTCAGCCTTTTCATGGAGGTCCACTACCAGGAAAAATCCTGGCAGAGAGGGGCCCTCCTGTGATTCAAACATATATGGAGGCACACAGGGAGTCACATGCATGCACATAGGTTCCTACAGGGCATGAACTTTTGATTCAATGCCATGCAGGAACCTTGTACTGCTGTCCCATTGAGGTGCCTTTTTTATTGGCACTGCCCCCTTTAAAAGAGGCACCGCCATGCTGCCCTTCTGCCAGACTATGAAAAAGTTATAATCTAGCAGGTTGACCGGCATCGCAAGCTTGGGCAGAGCGGTGGCGTGGTGGCTTGCACCGCCGTGCCACCACTCCGTCAAAGACTCGTAATTAGGCCCTAAGAGTGGCATGTTAAAACCCCTGTAACTCCCTACTCCTGAGGAATTACTGTTACCAGGGTCTGGGAATTCTGATGGCGAGAAATAATAAGGGGGCTTTCAAGATTTCCGTGAGCAACGTGCGGAAAATGCGTTTTACTTGGAGAATGGTATCTCCATGTAAAACACGGCTCCTTAAAATGCCAATGGGTCCAGTGACTCTTGTTACTGGGCCCAATGGAAAGGAAGTACCACTTGTAAGAAGTCATTGATTGCAAGTTACAACTACCTAGCTAATGTGCACAATTCTCAAATTATTTATGTGTGAACTAGATCTCCACAGTACCTTTTTTTATTGCTGTTTTGCTGGAAGAGGGAAGAAACATCCATGTCAGAACCCAGCTTGCTTTTAAAAGGTGTTGAGATTCACCACACATTTCAAAGCGCTCATGAATATACAAAGGCTGTGATGTCTTTCATTATCTTTAAATGTGCTCTATTTTGAGAAAGTGGCATCCTTATCGTGCACCTCTTAAAAAAAGAAATAATCTTGCACTGTCCATAACCTTTCTTCCTTGTCACTAAACTATCAACTAATAAATTGTACAATAACAGCATTCTTTATTTCCAGCGCATAGAAACATCATAAATGCGATTTGAAGTGCTATATGAAAAACACGCAATTCTTATGTGTTGATGCTGCCTCTCTCCCAAGACACTGTCAATTGTGAGACCTTTTCTACTAATATTTCTGACATAAATTGATCAGATAATTGATCAAACATTGTGAAAAGACACATAGAATACTATAGAGTCGATTCCTAAGTTCCAGGAGTAAGGCAGGAGTAAGACACAGCTAAATCTATGTGAATTGGGTCCACCATTTTCTAGTTTGTAATGTACACACTGCGAACTGATCTGCCTATTTTCAGGAGTTGTTGCCCCAGGAACTGTTCTAAGAGATCCCTCAGGACATCATTAGCAGGAAAACATATTTGACGACGTGCCTGAAGGAAATAAGCGTGGCAACTGCTTTAAAAACCTTTGGCGGCAGCTGAGTTTTCAGGCTTTCGTTGAATAATGTCTGATTGCACATTCCATACATCTGGTGGTCAGGGGGCGAGAGGGAGGCGGCAACGGAGCAGACCCCCTGCTGCGAATGAAGCCAGGTTTGTCACTCTGCCATGACAGTAGTCTAATATCATTGGGCCCAATTAAAAAATGTCTAGATAAAAAAAAAAAATCTATGTTGGATTTTCTTTTCCGTTTGGAGTAAATTCATGATTTTTAGGGGTTTATGCAAAAATTCCAGGTGTACTCCAAAGAGCCGTAGCTTTTTAAAAGCACTTATGAGCATAAGGGTGAACATGTGTGCAAACGTAGCAGGTGCCTGTTTGTACATGTGTAATACCAAAAAATTACAAGTTGGTATTTTGTAACTTCTGTTTTTTTCTTGCGCAAAATATGTTTCCCCTTGAAGAAACTCATTCTCCCTCACCACACCAATTTTAGAAGTGTTCTTTCCTTGCCCACTATGCAGAAGGACTTACTCCTGACCTTGCCAGGAGTAAATCTCTTACCGTAATATCCAGGATTATAATGTGCCTTACCAATGTGTGTGAATGCATACAAACTCACAAGCTTGTGTGTGTTTTCCTATTATACAGTGCCTCCTTGCTTTCGAAAACCCATTCAATACCCCTGTTAAAAAGAAGATTTTGTCAGGTGAACTCAGTGCTGGGAGGGTTCTTGTGGGAGGGGGGAGTGGTGAGGGCGGGCCTACGCACCTGTTTCTTATCTACCTACACCGGGGGTCTCGCTACTTCGGACGTCCTCTCCTATTATCAAGCCGCACACCTGCTGCTCCTCAATGAGTGGTGGTACGGGGACAGGGGGGACCCAGCCTACGCGGTTGAACGACAGCTTATTCACACGCTATTATACACCCCACCGCTTCGGAGGCTTCTGCCCCTGGTCATCCGAGTGGTGTTCCACATCTGGAGGCAGGTTCAGGGCAGGATGGGGTGGTGGAATGTCTTGACCCAGGAGACTCCTTTCAGGGGTAACGGGCGTTTGCCTCAGTTGGCAGCATTGCAGGGCTTCCAGGGATGGGACTCCATAGGCATCTCGGCTCTGGGGGATATAATGACAGATCTGACACTTAAATTGTTTCAGGATCTGCAGGATGAATATGGGATGCCACAATCCCAGTTCTTTAGATATCTGCAGTTTCAACACGCCCTAGCACCTAGTCTGGAGGGTCTGAAGTCTCTCCCCAACTTAAGCCCATATAAGTGTAGGTCTTTATGGGGGAGCTACCGGACCGCAAGATTTCCCATATATACCAAACGCTGGTCATTCATTGTTTCACGAATTTGCAGAGGCTTAAGACTGCATGGGAGGCGGACATGTGTGAATTGGAGGAGGAGAACTGGGCAGAGGCTTTAGCGAGCCCACGGCGGGCGGCAATAGCTACGCGCCAGCGGTTGATACAATTCAAATACCTACACAGAGTGTATTTCACTAGAGTGCGTTTGTGGAGGGCAGGAATGATCGAATCCCCCGGGTGTTTCCTCTGTCGGCACGCTATTGCACACAGTCTGGAGTTGTCTTTCCCTACATCGCTTCTGGAGGGGGTATTCTCCTGCCTGTCAGAGGTATTGGGTTGGGAGCTTCCCTCCACACCACGCCTGGCCCTGCTGCATGTTATGGAGGGAGTGGGGGGCAATAGATATAAGTGTCACCACTTGTTATTAGGTCTCACGTTGGCAAAGAGGGATATTGCCAGGGCCTGGAAGGCGCCCCGGGCTCCGTTACCGGCTGCATGGAGAAATGGGATGGATTTTTGTATGGGGCTCGAACAGCCAGTCTTCATTGTCAGGGGGTGCCCACGCAAACATTATAGGATTTGGAAAAGGTGTGCAGACTACCGGGGACTGGATCTAGATCTGCCTCCGGAGGGAGATGTTCGTTTGCCTGACTGACGGATATGTGGAGTCCAGGATTTGCTGGGTGGCTGATGGGTATGTTGTTTCGCTCCAGATGTATTGTACTTTTCCTTTGTGGCATGGGCGCAATCGGCGGGGGAGGAGTTGGGGGTATGTTTAAATGCGGTTTAATCACTTTTATAAAAGTCAACGTCATTCTTGTTGTATAATTGATGTGTGCAGAAGCCTCTGGATTGCAGAGCTATGCAGCTTATGTGAACCGTGACAAATACAACTTGTTTAAAAAAAACTGTTCATTGTTATGCAATTAAACAGTACTTAGTTTGTCAAGCTCAGAAAGATGAAAGGCTGAATAGACACACCAAGACCTGGACTTGGGACGATGAAGTCACACACAGATCGGTGGTGTGTTTGCATAAGTTAACAGAGCCAACACATCCGTCTGCACGTGAGTCAATTCATATTTTGTGAATTCAACATATACCAAACACTGGTCATTGATTGTTCCACGAATCTGCGGATGCTTAAGACTGCATGGGAGGCGGACATGGGTGAATTGGAGGAGGAGAACTGGGCAGAGGCTTTAGCGAGCCCACGGGAGGCGGCAATAGCTACTCGCCAGCGGTTGATACAATTCAAATACCTACACAGAGTGCATTTCACTAGAGTGCGTTTGTGGAGAGCAGGAATGATCGAATCCCCCGGGTGTCTCCTCTGTCGGCACGCTATTGCACACAGTCTGGAGTTGTCTTTCCCTACATCGCTTCTAGATGGGTATTCTCCTGCCTGTCAGAGGTATTGGGTTGGGAGCTTCCCTGCACACCGCGCCTGGCCCTGCTGCATGTTATGGAGGGAGTGGGGGGCAATAGATATAAGTGTCACCTCTTGTTATTAGGTCTCACGTTGGCAAAGAGGGATATTGCCAGGGCCTGGAAGGCGCCCCGGGCCCCGTTACCGGCTGCATGGAGAAATGGGATGGATTTTTGTATGGGGCTCGAACAGCCAGTCTTCATTGTCAGGGGGTGCCCACGCAAACATTATAGGATTTGGAAAAGGTGTGCAGACTACCGGGGACTGGATCTAGATCTGCCTCCAGAGGGAGATGTTCGTTTGCCTGACTGACGGATATGTGGAGTCCAGGATTTGCTGGGTGGCTGATGGGTATGTTGTTTCGCTCCAGAAGTATTGTACTTTTCCTTTGCGGCATGGGCGCAATCGGGGGGGGGGAGGAGTTGGGGGTATGTTTAAATGCGGTTTAATCACTTTTATAAAAGTCAACGTCATTCTTGTTGTATAATTGATGTGTGCAGAAGCCTCTGGATTGCAGAGCTATGCAGCTTATGTGAACCGTGACAAATACAACTTGTTTCAAAAAAACTTTTCATTGTTATGCAATTAAACAGTACTTAGTTTGTCAAGCTCAGAAGGATGAAAGGCTGAATAGACACACCAAGACCTGGACTTGGGACGATGAAGTCACACACAGATCGGTGGTGTGTTTGCATAAGTTAACAGAGCCAACACATTCGTCTGCACGTGAGTCAATTCATATTTTGTGAATACGGAGTCTTTGGATCTGTCAACGAAGCCATGCATCCTGTATATCAAGTTATTTATAATTACAATAAGATAAATACCATGCTAAGCGTGCTTGTGTAATTGGTTTATATACACATGCTACTCGCCAAATTAGCTTTGGTAACATCCACAGTCTATTAATGGCGCTGGTTGCTTCTAAGATGAACAATTTACATTTCTAAACCTGGGAAACTGAACTCCCTTTGTCTCTTGTCGCCTAGCAGAAATGTAGGAGAATTTCCAAGTATAAAATCTACATTTTTCGTTCACTGTGGTCATGTAAAATGTATTCACCGAATGCAGTAATGATATTAAGATTCATAATTAATACAGTTAAAGAGTTCTACAAAAGCCACATTTGTCGAACATGCTACTGGTTTAGAATGAAGCATCCACTAACTGGACTATTAATCTGAAGGTGTAAAATATGTTATTCTTTAGGTGAGAGATATTAATTAGTTAATTGATAAATCGAGCAGTGGCAGAAATGTCTATCTACATCCAGAGGAACTGTATCGTAGTTAGTAGACAATAACATTAATTTGTTTAACGCAGCACTTGCTGCTATATTCTTAAGGCTTCGCCGCACTGTATATAAATAGAACTATTAATATCCAATTGAATGATAATAATTTATTGACCTCAGAAGGTTGTCAAGCTGAGTCAGTCCCGAAAGATGATGTGGCAGGTATGATTTACAAAGATGTTCGCAACAGATGCATTATCCCTCTGAGCTATGTTACTTGATCTTAATGATACATGTGACCGAATTTCCCAATGCAGATCAAGCAGTGGAAGTACATATAGCAGCAGGCATTTCAACTTGGACTGAGATTTGACATGCTACCAAAAGGGCTGTCATGTTGCATTAATACACAAGCTGACGGCTATTTTGGAAGCAGAGATAATAACTAGTCCTAGGTGAAATGTAACTTCACCTCTGTAATTCACTTAATTTCGGAGCTTTGTCTATGTGATTGTTACTCAAAATTCCCAAAATGTTACTATTATGCTACGCTACATAATTGCACGACACCCACAATAAAAATTTAACATGTTGTGCCATTTGCGGAAAACATTTGCCTCAAACTCACAAGAAAAGAATGGGAGTGGCTGGTGTAGTGCTGAGTGACATTTTTGTGTTTTGTTTAGTTGCTGGTAATATTGCATATTTTGCTGAATTTTCAAGTAATAACAGAAAAGCAAATTAAATGAATTTCGCACACCCGTAAATTTAACCTTCCAAGATGACTGGGCACAGTAATCAACTTTGGCAATGCTTGTAAAATTGTAATGCCAGCATTTGCCAAGTCAGTAGCTGCAACTAACCATCTTGAAATGTTTGTTTCTATACTTCCAAGATGGCTACCACATTGTGCCTGCTTGGCAATTCATGGTCATCTTGGAAGCCTGGAAAACACCTTTCCAAAAAGACGGGCCACTACTATTGGATTTGCTAAAGATGGAACAGTTGTAGAAGTTCTGGCAAAGCCAATTTCAGCCACAATGTGGAGGGGAGAGTGAGGCAGGGTACGGGAAAAAGATATATACCCGGATGAAACAGTTCTAGTTGTCAGTTAAGTAGAGGTGAGGTAAGAAGTTCATCTTTATCTGAGGGAGCCATTGATCGGGAATACTTCAGAAAAATCAAAAGAGTGAAAGAGGTAAAGGAATGACAAGCACTTCCCCTGAGTTCTAAACTTAAAATGGCACACAAAAGTGCCAAAAGCAAAATAGTTGCCTGATGTCAGCAGCTCAAGGACACACTCAACAAATCAAACAGTAGGATGAAACTTAAATGCTCCACGGTTCGGACATATATATATATATATATATATATATATATATATTATATTATATTTAGAACAACAAGGGTACCCCAAACGAGTCAGCACAGGACCTCGGGGAACATTCTTTAGGAAACAACACTGGTCCCATGCAAAATAAATTCACAAGAACAATGAATATAGACACAATCGATTCTATATTGATGTGGCTTGTCCAGCCGGACAGAGGTCTCAATGTTTTACTTCAGAAGGAATAAACAAGGAATTTCCTTCGACAATTTCACGTGGTGGGGCACAAGCCTGTACCCTACTTAAGCACATACAGATTAGTACATTTGAAGAAACAGTGGACAAGAACAGGGCTTTTAGGCAAAAGCTTCAAGGTTCTAAAATAACAATTAGAACAGATAATTCAGAATGCACCTTTACATCTATATAGTACATGGTGTAAACATTGTATAAGGTACATAAAAGGTCAACGGCGTTTCGATCCCACTATTAAATCATTGGGATAATCATCAGGACATTGATTAATGCCTAATTCGATCAAGCCTCTATTGCCTAGGAGGACGTAGAGCATACGGAAAGGATGGTTCGTATCCCGGGACTCCCAGAACCAGGAGCCAAGGAGACGTGTCAATATTCGGAGCGCGTTGATGCAGAGGGTACCGGTTCAGTCGGTTTTCGATTCCCCAAGGCATTGCCGACTGGACAAGTCACATCGATATATTATCGATTGTGTCTATATTCATTGTTCTTGTGAATTTATTTTGCATGGGACCACGGTTCAGACAAACACAAGAACAGGGAGAAAATGAATTGAATCAAGAGCAGGACATTGAAATCGACAAGAAAGCCTTCCAAATCATGATCAATCAGCAGAACCAACCAAAGCCCAACGTAAGTATATTTTAAAATATTTGTTGCAGTGCGGCTGCAACAGAGAGCTAACACTGTTTGTAGCAAGACCGCATTGTGTTACACCTTGTTTGGGCAAATAGTCTCCTTTCTTGATTGTGAGTCTGTGGGATGAAACACTGTTGCATTTGGTCATGTTCTCATAAATTGTCACCAATTTTTCAGCACCTGACTCATGTCATTCTTAGTCTCGGGTTGTGATTTTCCTAAAACAGTCTTAAGCCAATGAAATCTTTATTAAATCAGCTGTGAACTAAAGCCAAATTAAACTGTTTTTGCATAAGGAAATTCATGCCTAATGACCTTCCACGGGCTAGAGCACCTCAGTTGCTTGACCATAAGTTAAACGGTACACAGATGAGTATATGTATTGCATCTGCCCAAATATGGCAGTTGTTATGCATGTAAACTGTGGAGCAATTCACTCACCAGCGTAGCAAAGTCCAGGGGCATAACGCAAGACCCTGCAGTCACTGAGGTGCAGAGGGGCCCCTAACCCTTTAAGTGTCCCTCAACCGTTCTGGGGGCCCCCATTTAACCCAAGACCAATGCAGAGGAGCCCCATCATTTTGCGTTACCCCCACTGACAAAGACGTCATGGTCCTGAATTCAAGAATGGAAATTGCATGATCATGGTTGGCTACTAAAAGACATTGATTTATGGGGTGCTGTGTGCCATGACACCACTGCAGTACAGTGTCACTGTGTTGATGGTCACTGTTCCCCAACAAAATAACAATTTTTCAGGTGGAATAAAGGGCTTGTTTTTGTGGTGCATGAGTCCATTTTTAGCAAAATTCTGTTTCACATATATTTAATAGGCAAACAGTCACCCAAGGGTATCTTGGCACTGAATAACAGATGTTTGTTGTAATCCAACCAAATGGTACTCATTTTATTGACCTCAGAGGATGAAAGGCTGAGTGGACACACTGGAATTTGAACTTGTTGCCATGAGGTCGAACACAGGCTCTGTAGTGGACACAATGGTCCACTAACCACCAGACGGCTGCTGAAGAACCGGCAGGAGAACTACAAAGCTCCCAGTGATTTAGTTCAAAACATCAGGGGAGACACCTGTAGTTTACCTGTTATTCAACTCTGCCATCTATTTACACACATTTTGAGATTCCCTCCCCCAGGCAGCAGGCATGCATCTCCCCTCTTTGAATTGAATTGAACTCCTCTACGATGATTAATTTTCCAATCACTTTTTGTCCCTGCTTAACCTGAATGTGAGGCTCCATGTTGAAGGATTTAATGAGAGTGCTTGTAAAATGTACAAACAGCCATCTGGTGAGTTTGCAGTACAGGGTGTATCTATGCAGGCTTTCTCATTACAACTAATCATAGCTGAAGAAAGGCCTGGTGTGGCTTCAAGCAGTAATTAACATGCTATTGGCCAAATGAAATAGACCACAAACTACAATATGCATACATTTCTGACGTAAAAAGTAAACCAATCTATAGCAGTGTTAAGATAATATTTTGTTGCATACATTTGGAAACGGGTGCACGGTCCTAGTCTGTGTCGTTGAGTGTCCTTATGGGGGGCACACCGCACAAATGGCTGCTGTGCAACGGCTATGCATAAAAAAGGCCCTGTCTCCAGAGCATATACTAACTCTTGGAGTAAATCCATGGGGTATACAGAGTACAGCAGGGAAAAATGGAGTGCAACTTCAACCGCCCAATCCGTGCCTCTCCACCAGAGGTTGCCCACCCTCCCACCCGTGTGATATAGGCCCGCGCAAGGCATCATTGGTTTCTATATTCCTCTTATTGGCCGTCTTTCACTGAAGGTTTAGCACCGAGGTACCTGTTGGTGATAGATGCACTTTAGAAATTCATATAAATAAAAAATAAGAGTGGGTGCAATCATTTGCGTCAGGGTCCCTGTGAGGGTCCAGATTATAGGGTGTGTCCTCAGTTTCAGTCACATCACAACTTCTCTTGCTGATTTTGCAGTGTGATAATTCTCCCTGTCCTCTGTAGGAAGAGAGTGAAGGTAGTTATGGGTGCGGTATGAGACCCTCCATGTCCCCTCCGCAAGGGTTTCATAGAGCATACACTAATTGTACACCACCGCTTGTGTAACACACATTTAGCACTAGCCTCAACAACTTTGGGGCAGATTTACAATAACTGGTGCATCCCTGCATATCAGCAGGGATGCGGCAGTTATTGTGCGCCACAGCTCCGCCACCCATGGTGCGCCGCATTTACAATGCAGCGCACCATGGGGCATAAACGGCACAGATGCGTCACGTATCTGTGCCGTAAAGGCGGCGCATTGCTGGTGTTGCGTCGCCACCGCAACGCAGCTCCAGCAATGCTCTGGGGGGCCCTATCTGTCCAATGCTGGGTCAAGCCTTACGCCTGCTTCAAGCAGGCACGGGGTTTTGACGCTGCATTGGCCTAAAAGTGCCTGCGTGAAATCTTGTAGATTTCACGCAGGCACTTTTGCGAGGCGCACCTGCCCCGGAACGCCCACCCTGCACCGGAAAGCCCACATGTGGCGCAGGGCTTTACAATGTGACGCATCTGCCTAGATGCATCACGTTGTAAATGGGTCGCAGGGATGCGCCATGTTTACGCCACTGTTGCGTGACGCAACGGCAGCGTAAACGTGGCGCAAGTCCGACATAAATCTGCCCGTTTGTGTCCATGTTCCAGCATTTGTAATATGGGATAGGTGCATGGGGAATGGTGTTTACTCATCTCTTGATGTAAATGAGAAAACGCCAACTACAACAAGCAAGGATATTAATATTGAGAAGTGAAATGCACATAGCAGAAGTGTTCAGACAAGCATCTGATGCCCTTTCTCTTACATTTAAAGTGTAGCAACATAGCACAAAAAAAATGTACAAATGCTCATTGCACTTCGACCCCCTTTTCTTAGGGTTCATCGGCCTGCATTATTAAAAAAGTGCACAGCCCATTTTGAACAGTTGTGCACAGTCATTGGGTGCCCTCAAAGCAGACAAGGGCTAAGAGCCTGACTATCACTAAATGAACCAGTCCAGCCCATGTGCTCTAAGCCCATGGAAGAGAGTGCCTTCAGGGTCCCTCTATGGGGCCAGAATGGAGGGTGTCTCTAAAAAAAGAATATGGCATAGTAGCTTATGCTCCACTGTCAGTATCTCCGCAGAGGCATCCACAGACTCACTAACAGGAGAGATCACTGCGGACCCTTCAAGACCATTCCTAAAAAGATCCATGTGGAAGGAGCAGCAAGGGTGTACCATGTTCTGGAAGTCGAAAAGTTCGCCATCCAGGACCTCTGCACTAAATTTGCCCCTGGTCAGCAACTTAGAGGGATAGAGGGAACTAGAGGGAAAGAGCTGGGGAGAAATGAACTGAGAAAAGGCCCAAGAATTCGCAAAAATTGTAAGGCAAGCTCTCGCACACCAACCTAGGTGTCATGCTTCATCACAGGGCTGCCACATTCTTCAGAAGTGATTATGGTGACGAGTGGGCCCCCTTATTACAGGGAAAGCGTTGTAAGAAGGTAGTGCAGGATCAAGTTTGACAGTTTAAAAATCTCAGGCTCCTTCCAAAAGATAATGCTTTATTAGTTGAGGACCAAAGAGATGATTAAAACGAAATGGGGATGCATATGAGCATTTATTCTGTAGCATTGTGTAGGCCAACATGTTTCAGCTGTAGTATGTCCCCAGAGTCCCCGGCTTTCATCAGGACCAGGATCCCTGACTGTATTCCATTCTCATTCATACAGCTCACAGCAGTCTCTCAATTTTATTCACACAATTGGTGCTGGATATACTTGTGTTGTTGCGCCTTTGCCATAAGGGGTTCTGCAGAATGTAAAAAAACCCATTAAAAAACATGTGGCAAAAGGCTGACAGTCATTTCTGCAAACTGAGGGAGCAGCAAAACCATCGGCGACCCTTGCCTAAAAAACAGAGAGCACAAAAAAAATGGGCACCAATGCCCAGTGTGCTCCCAGGCCCTTTTCAGATTTTGGCCCCAATCAGTGTTTTAAATGGGCAGGTACTGTCTGGTTTTTAGTATGTGCACTTCTTTAATTTGAAAGAGAGAGCACCTGCACTTCTTTAATTTAAAAGGGAGAGTACTGTCACTTATCAACAAGGCTAGTGAGATGGCGGACACCTGCACTTTAAGGTATCCATTTCATGGACAGCCCCTGTTGATTTAATATTCTACGTATTGTGTTCGGAACGAGGGGTAAGAGTTTTCCGTCATTGGAATGGACGGAGCACAATGGATCAGTAAAAGGAAAGTCGATAAAAAATCTGGATCCAACAGAGGGATGGTGAGGAGGTGAAGGGCTGCCTCTCATCCTCATATAGTCTCCTGTGGTAATATTAGTCATTTGTGTAAGGGGAGCAGGATTTGCAGAAACAGCACCCAGATCCAGATCTCCCTCAGTAATTGAAAGCCGGGGTGGAATGCTAGCAGACTGCCTACCTCCTGTTTGTGGCGCTAATTGATTCCCCAGACTCCCAGAATAGGAGGAATATACTGTGCTGGCTGCTCCATATTTATGTCCATGAACTTTCAGAACGAAAATGTACATTCAGGGATATTTGGGGCCAAAAATAACAACAGAGAGAAGGCATCAGGTGACCCTAGAGAACGGTCTTGGGGGAATTTCCTTCCATTTGATTGGTGGATGAACAATTTTTTCCGGAATTTTTTCATTTATGAAACAGATTTAAAGACAAGGGACATTGTCACCAGAGATGCATTTCCCACGATCTGTCTGGAGTGTAGCTGAGCACGAACCACTACTCTAGTTTTTAATGAATTGTGTTCCAGTCACCAGTGGTGCTGTGAGAATGGAGATGCATCTTTACCACACAACTGCCCATGTCTTTTCTTATTAATTTTTGCATGAGTAATGCTATCTCCCCCCCCCCCCCATCAACAATGCTCTCTGATTATCTGAATGTATGGTTTAGGCCATGTTTTTTGATAGCCTTAGAGAGCAACATAATGGACTCTACCGGCCATTAAAGGCCTGCTCCAGCCTTTAACAAGGAAGCAGGCCTTTAATGGCCATTAGAGCCTAATATGGAGGGCTCTAAGTCTATTAGAACATTCTGTTGCTAGAGGGCAGAATGTTCTAATTTGTAAAAAAACGAAGGTCTCATGGAGCCCAAGGGGGTTAAAATCCCTTCAGGCTCCATGAGGCCTTAGTTAAACATTGGAATGTTGAAGCTCTGGGCTACTACTGGCCATTAGAAGCCAGTAGTACTCCATTATTTTCAATGGAGTGCTCAACATGCCAATGTTCTAATATCATGTAGAACTTATCAACATATAGAGTTATGGTCCGGTAACAGGGAATAATGGGGATGTTTGTCACAGAGGTTTCTGAGTGACACCAAAAAGTACGAGAGCAAAGCTAAAATTGTCTATGATGTCACTCAGAATCCAGATGTAAAAAACATCTGTTATTCATTTTTTACCCATCTCAAAACATGGCTCCCAAAATCACTTGCCCCTGCTTTCAACTGAAATGCAGGGCAGGGACATTATGAAAATCCCATACTTAACATGGCCTCTCTTGTGACTGCCCAGTGTGCATGCTTCAACTTTCAGTAGCACCCATGAAACTATTCATGAACAGGCATATGCATCAAAGTAAATACTGGGAGCAAATGGGCAGATTCTCAGAATCTGCCCCTTTGCTTCCGGTATTTTTGCATTTGGGATGCATCATCCCAAATGCAAAAATCGCAATTTAAGGAATCTCTAAATTGAGATTCCTTAAATTGCGATTGCATTTAAGGAATCCCAAATTGAGATTCCTTAAATGCAATGCATGAAAGTAAAAAAAATAGCGAATTCGCTAATAGGGGGAGCAAATTACCATGAAGTTGGACTTCATGGTAATTTGCTAAAACTTTGAAAAAAGCACTTTTGTGCATTTTTCAAAGTTTCATGTTGCGCACACACATGCCCTTAGGGCATGTGTGTGTGCAACATATGTGCATAGATCAATTTCAGGGGTGCAACAGGGTGTCATTTTGACACCCTTGCACCCTTGATATTGCATGAGCAGTTTGCGAGTACCTACTGGTACTCACAAATTGATCATGCAATCTCCAATACATTCCTATGGGCCTGTAGGCCCACAGGAATGAATGGGACAGCATTCCTTAATTGCGAGTAGCAATTTGCGAGTAGCAATTAAGGAATGTTTAGGAATCACTATTTTAATAGCGATTCCTACATGCATAGGCTTTTGCTATTCCTAAATAGCGATTCCTTAAAAATCGCTATTTAGGAATAGCAAAAGGCTACGTTGATGCATCTGCCAGGAAATCAGTTATTTAGCACTGAATTTATATTTTACATTGCATAGTTTGGCAGGTTAACTTTACTTCACAGGCATTACATCAAGAATCATTACATTGCAGGAGTTACGTTGGAAGTTTTGACATCTCGCAGGTAAGATTTCAGACTTTTAATTCAGATGCTTTACCTTCAAAAGTCAATTAATTTCAAGTGTCCTAACCTTAATTTATAGGTTTTCGCTGAAAAAACCAGAAAGATTAGTTAGGTGTTGAAATAACACAAAAACTAACTTTTAAAAGCCAAAAAACACTATACTCACCATTTAGATTCCACTGAGCTTTCTATAACTTTCACTCCCACCAATCACTACTCATGACCTGACATATTACAGCGCTCATAAGATATTAAATCACATCATTAAAGATTCAATAACATGATCTAAAAAATATATGTTCTAAGATATAAAACAAAATCACCATTGCTCTGCGGATGGCACCAGAATATCATAGAATAAATGCCATCTGACAAACATAAAGTGGATCTCTACATTGAAGTTAATTTTAGAACATCAACATCAAATGTAGCAATCTTTTTGTAAACAATATTTTGGCCATGAAATTTATGTCAGATTATATTTTGTATTGATGTTCTCATATTCATTCTGGTTCAGGACAAGGGATAGGGTTGGGGTTTGAATTGGGGTTATCAAAGTTTGTAAGGATTCCTTATTTAAAAAACAATGTAAATAAATAAAATACAGTGCAATTCAACTATTAATATTAAATAAAGAAACATTGCATACATTGAAGTTTGAATTAGCATTAAAGAAATGATGAAAGGATTCATATTTTAAAATGTACCCTGAATGTATTTTAAAAATTATATTTGTAACATTAGTTCATGTTAGCGTTAGTACTATGCTTATGGTAAAGACTCATTTATTTAAATAAATTAAAATTTATTTAGTTTCGTGTGGATGATATAGTGATCATGGACGCACAAGGCTAGGTCTACAGAGAGCATTGAAAGCCTTGAACACTTTTAATCTGGCCAGCCAGCTCCAAATAAATCAGGAAAAAACAAAAGTCCTTATATTCAGAAAGTCAAAAATAAAAAGAACATATCCTGGTGTCTTGGTGGTCAGAGCATCACCACAGCAAAGAAGTATAACTACCTTAGCTTGTGGTTTAGCAAAGGCAGCACCCCAACAGCACAGATAAGTGCAATAAAAAATACCAATGTGCTGCAATTGCATATGAGATTAACCTACTGAACAGACAATTAAGGAGTGCACCAGCAGCCCCAATATTAAGGATACTGAAAGGGACATTTCTTTCGGCAGTGCAATATGGCTATTTTGCTTACCAGGATCCTAAGATGCAGTCCTGGAACATTCACATTGCAAGGCATATAAGAAAATCTTTCAACCTCCACGCTGTTTGTCGTTCCAGGCTAAGGCTGGACCTGGGCCTGGTGATTCAGACACTTAACTACCAAGCTGCCATGTTGAAGTACAACACCAGGATCAGGAAGGATGACACACACACTTTAAAAAGTCACCTAAAACTCATGTTTGAAACCCCAGACAATCCTAGGCACATTCAAGGGAAAAAATGCACTAAAGTCTCTCCAAATGGATGACGCCACCCTCTAGGCAGGGGATGTCCCATTTAGCATCTGGAAAAAAATAATTCATGGGCAACTAAAGGTGACCTCTGGAGGCCAAGACCTTGGAAACTCCTCTTTGGCACAAATGTTAAATGCCTCTTACCTTGTCGGGTTCCTGCAACTGTACTTACTTGAAGCTATAAATGATTAAACTAGACAGCAGATCTTTTACATGCGTTTGCTAGCTCTACCAATTAAAGATTTTAACACTTCCTGGGTCAGCCACATATGCATTAGGAATCATGGCTACACTAGCTATGCTGTTGACCCTCCCAAGATCAGCAGAGGAGACAATCAATCAAATCAGTAGCCTGTTCCCTAGGGGTGCTATCTTGCTTGGAAGCTACCGCTATCTGTTTTTCCACTTTGCCCCTTGGGTTCTGGCTAGACGTGCAAAATTTGGCAACATACTCAAGCAGGAGCTGTCCATGTCTACTGTGCTGACTGTATAGAAGGCAAAAACCAATCAAAATAGTGCAGCCAAACAGACAGGCGAAGCACAAACCAGGGATGCAGAACTGAGGCATTGGTACACCGTCCAGCAGCACCATCCTGCTTATCCCAAAAGTCTTCTTTGCAAATGTTAGTTATTCTATCTGGTAATCCACTGTATGTCTAACCATTGCCTAATTGCACATGCTTTTTTGCACAATTTTCTAAAACAATTTTACTACAGTAGATTGTACTCATTGTAACATGTTTTATTACCTAAACAATAGCGTTTTTACTCTCTTAGTATGAAATGTATGTATTTTTAAGGACTGAATAAGATTTAGGTTATAGACAAGAAAATTAGTTACAACTTAATTAATACCACTCAAATACATTTAGTGCAATTAAATAAAACAGAGTTCCATATGGAGCATAACCTAAATACAGAAAGAGTTTAAGACAGAGTACGGTCACATTATTATATTTTATTTTATTTAATTTGCTTAAACTAATGTAACTAATATACAAAAACAAGGATTTTTTTGTTTATAAGAGATATGGCTATAGTTAGCTAGGCATTATTGAAGAGGAAATGCTGTTGGGGTACCGGCATTTTAATGACTTGCTTGTGGCAACAATAGGGGTCTTTGGCACCCGAGGACCCTCAGCAGCCAAGGGGACTTCATCCCCCAACCAGTAGTGCACCAGGAGGCCCCTTTGCAGAGTGGTTAAGAAAGGCATGGGCCTCCAATGAGGTCTGAGCAATCTAACTGCGGGAGACTTATTTGTGGCAACAATAGGGGTTCCTGGCCCCCAAGGACCCTCAGCAGCCAACTGGACATCATCCCCGAACACGTAGGGCACCAGGAGGCCCCTTGGCAGAGTGGTGAGAAGGGGCATGGCCTCCGATGAGGTCTGAGCAATCCCGCTGTGGGGGACTCACTTGTTGCAACAATAAGAGTTCTTGGCCTATAATGACCCTCAGCAGCCCAAGGGACTTTATCCCCCAAACAGAAGTATGCCAGGAGACCCCTTTGGTCTGCGCGGCCCCCCATTATTCTTTCTTTCTTTCTTTAGCCCCGGGAGGTGGTGGTCCCCAGATCTCAATGAACTTCTGGAGGGGGCCAGTGCGCTCCCCTCCTTTATAAAAAAAATGGCTCCGGGACCTGGCCCACCTAGGGGCTGCATTCAAAACAAGGGTGTAATACCATGCCATTTTTCATATTTGCAGATAATCTGCCAATCCTCCTGTCTATTTGCAGTAAAATTGAAAAAGAAATATGTATTTAATCCCCAGCAGGGTACCTCTGGGACCCCACCACCACATCTGGGGGGTCAGGATATTCCTACCCTGCCTCCTTTTCTTTATATTAAAAGATGTTTTGTTGGACTAGGCTCTAACCGTGTCCCAAAATGGATGCCAACACTTCCTGGTTGGCAGATTACAGCATGGGGACTCTCAGATCCATGGAGGATCTGCGTCCCTACATATCTATATTTTTTTTACCTTCAATACCGCTAAAACTACTGATTGGATTTACACCAGATCACAAAAAGCGTGATCTCCAGAACAAAATCTACCATTCTGCCAAATTTGGTCTTATTCCGTTCAGCAGTTTCAGGCTGCAGTAGTGTTCAAAGCCCGTATGCGAAAATGGATGGGGAAAACGCCTTTTTGGACCTCCCCTTTTTGTTTGCTCTGCTTGATGGATCACCCTGAATGTTTCAACACAGCAGCTGAACCGAATGAAGTATTGGTTTTGAACATTTCCTGAAGATTCGGCAAGCAGCTACAAAGTTATTGGCAAAACAAAAAAACTCTCTTCCATAGAAACTAGGGCCTAACTATAACCACCTACTAGCCACATATCTATTACCTATTGGTGGTGTCCAGTAGGTAGTTATAGTTAGGACATAGTTTCCATAAACAAGGCATTTTTTGTTTTGGTAATAACTCTGTCGTTGTTTGATGAATCCTCTTGAAATTTTCAAAACTAGCTGTCTGGAAAGTATGACGAGAAAAAGGGAGGGCCCCAAAATGAATTCTCCCCATGTAATTTCCCATAGTGATTTTTAACACCACCACAGCTCTAATCGCTGAACAGAATTACACTAAATTTGGCAGAAAGCTAGCTCTTAGTCAAGTAAGAGCTATTTTTGTGAATTGGTGTAAATCTATTCTGCAGTTTTGGAGATATTAAAGAAAAAAGATTTATATACATCTAGGGACGAGTACCCTCCACGGATCTGACAAAACTTGAAATGAGATCAGATTAGCTGCCAGCACTTCAACCATAAAGTGTGTGGCAGCCATCTTGGGTCTCTGACTACACTGAGGCCCAAGAAAAATGATTAAAAAATAAGACTAGGGGGCAGGGTAGAGAAAACGTTTGCTGCAATTTCGCAGAGGAAGTGCAAATCTGGGTAAAATTGAAAACACGGGTGGGACAGATTCAGGGGGGATTGTTTTTATTATATTTTGGGAGGGGGCGTGCATGGCCCCCCTCCCCAGGCTGATTTTGGCCTGAGACCCAGCCGATTAAAAGTATGGGAACTGGTTCAATAAACTCTATGGCAGTGGTGAAGGGCTGTGTGGTGATGAGGATCAGCAGGGTATGAGGAGTGAATTTAATATCCTACCAACATAACTCAGACTCATGTATCCTTTCTCTGCTCTGGGACACTCACTATCTCTCCATAGTAGTAAGCAGGGGTGGGGGCTGGGCAGGGGAAGTGAGGCACAACCTCCCCAAGTGGGGGATAAGAGACCGATTACAAGTGAAAGCCTGGGAACACAGGCACCAATGGAGCTGCGCATGCTAGGATGCTTTTCCCCAGGCAGAACCAGTGGTCATTAGCACGAGGTGTGTTTCCGGGGAAGGCAGAGATGTGGAAAGCTGTGCAGATCACCCTTTACTCAGAGCTGATTTGATTTGACGCAGGCACACCTTGCCAAGCTGGAGTGGGCTCTACTCAGAGGATTGCTAATGAGGAGAACAGCAAGTTCGATTTAAGGAGCTGTATTCTTTGTTGAACAGCCTTGCCACCAATATCCAGTGCCCTCTCCAGGAGGCGGTATTAACTTCTAGGGCGGTGCACACACATACTCCTAAGTGGTTAGGGGTCCACCCAGTCATACTGGGGTCATCTGAGTCAGCCTCAGATTCTGCATTCAGAGAAAACGCTCCAGAGAGCAGCAGCAGCCATCAAGTGAGAGGGGGAGCACACAGAATTTCAGCTCCTGAGGTAATGAGATGCAAAAGAGTGAGCTTTCGGCTGCCAGCTCAAATGGTGATGATGTTGGAGAAATCTACGTAAGGAGTCCTGGTAAGCGGCGGCAATAGAGTATAACCCATTTACTGGCAACGAGTGACAGTCTGGAGTCGTGAGAGCAAGCAAATCTGTGCAAGAGTATGATAAAATATGTAATCTGAGAGTGTAATGTTAAAAGGCAGAGATCACACAAGAGCCTGGGTGACAGCGTGAGACGTAACAGCTGTTAGAGAGGTTGCAACACTGCCTGGACGACAGCCTCCGTGAGCATGCAATAAACAAAGAGAGAAAACAAAATATGGAGAGCACAAGAGAGCTTAGAGACTTCACAAAAGACCTTACTCTTTTTAGGTCTCGCATAGCAGCGCACATGCGCTGCATAGGCAAAAGACCTTTAGCAATCGTTTCAGCTTTTCAGCCAAAAACGTGCACGCGTTGCATTGTCTTCAATGGCAACGGGTGCATGTTTGGCGATTCCCTTGTGGGAGCGAGCTTGACACCATATGTTTGTAGTTAACTTAGAAACACATGGTGCCCCTGGCTCGCTCCCACAAGGGAAACGCTTGTGTGCTCTCGCCCCACCCTTCCCACTTTTAGCTCGAGGCGCGCGCGCTTGTTTTGCTTCCTATCCTGATTGAAATGCAATTTTTGTCCTTCCGAGACTGGCATTTAATGGTGGTCTCTTCAAGGTGCCACAGCCCCACAGGCTGTGCATGCTCACATGTGTTTTGCACCTTCGTCTTCCACCTCCACTTGTACATTTATATGGACTGTGTTCAAAAAGGCATGTTGACCTCTTAAAAATCTTGAATAAAGTGTATATTTCTATTTACAGCGCACACACGTTTTGATTTATTAGATGGTTTAAGGAAATGCCATTTGGCAGTAAAAGGGAGAGGTGCCTCGCCACATAGACTTAACCTAGGGCGGTGTTCGCCAGAAGGTGTGATCTCGAGCATTTTTGCCAGACAGAGGGGTGTTTTCAGTTTGCCACTGGGCAAGCTCACCACCGCCCACATTTTGCCGAGTCATGCTCACCAGCAGCATTGAGGGTCTCTGCTGCAACACACACATATGCAAATTAGCCATGCAGTGGCGCACAGCTGTCCTCCAGGCATCCGGGCGTAAACGGTAAATGTAGCCCAACCACATTTTTACGTTTGAGGAGCAAAATCTACTGCTTCTGCCAAGATAAGTAGGTGAAAAGAACTACATTTGTATTTCACGTTGTCTTGATGTGTGTGTGTATGATGCGGTTGCCTTTGTTACAGAGCCATTCCTGAAAATGAAATCCTTCAAGCAACACTGTTTCAACTGAAAAATAACATGTTGCGCTGACTTTCATACACGCTAACAAGTCTGCTGGCCCTAGAGCAGAAAATACACCGTCCTGTGTGTCCCACACTCGCTGTCTGACCGAGCAGTTAGATGTGTTTCTGATAAATTTATTATGGCGTGTGTTATTCAAATAGTGTGCACATATGTGTGCAAGAGTGCACAATTGATATGCAGGGAAGCAATTCATAGCCTTCACATGATCAGTGGTGCGGGCAAGCTGACCTGGGAGTAGGTGCACAAGGAGAGATTAGGTCGGGCTAGAAGGACGCTGGTAGGCTGAGAGTTCCCACCTTCTGAGCTGGTCTCTACTGCAGAATTAGTGGACCTGTACTAATTAGACTTGAAATACCAACAACACCTATAAACTATTAGGTTTCTCTCTTGCTTTCTGCCAAAAGCCAACCATCTTCCTTCTCTGTCAAACACATAAGTGCTTCTGCAAACATACGCTCGTGCACACATACAAAATTCTTCCCACACGTCTACATTATCACCCTTTCCTAAAATCCGCTTTCTTGGTGTCTATCCTTGGCATAAAGACCCTTCTGGTTTTCCTCGACTTTCACACTCTCTCTCGCACCAGCACTTGTGCCCTCACACAGCTGGCATCTCTCCCCTGAACACCCACCCTGCCAGGGTCAGTGCAGTACCCCACAGTGCCCCACCAGCTACGGAAACTATCCCGTGGCCCCTCCTCGCCGGATCCCAGATGGTGCACCACATTTATATCCAGGAAGGAATGAAACATTCAAGGTGCTTCCCGTCTCTGAAACATTTTGCCTTTGATGACTTCCTATCACGTGACCTAACGGTCTTCCTTTGAGTCTCGCTTTTATTACCTTGACATGCCTCAGTGGGAGTCGATACACTTTCTGGACGGACCAGCGGAGGGTTAGTTCCACTCGAAGTGCCATATCAACATACTTATAATCCTTTTGTTTTTACACGTTGTACTGCCCATATTCTCCCCGATTGCCCAAACCTCAGTGGGATGAAGGCATCAAGTTCTCTCACCTCTGATATAATTTGATCGCATGTCTGTGCGGCTATGAGGCTTGTAAGGTCCCAAAGGCGAGACCTATTGGCTATGCCAATTCTTGTTTTTATCCTCACTGGTGTGTCAAAAACCTCCCCAGCTCCAATTTCTCATTATCCTGCCCTTACACTCACCCTAGTCCCATCCATTCTTCCACTGCCCGCAGATTTACCTCTTTCTTAATTGTGTCTTGAACCGGCCGAAGACCTCATGGAAGTGCTATAAAAACATTTAAGACAAATCAATATACACTCATGATTGCACCCAGATACCAGAGAACTGCAGAGGATAGTCTGATAAAAAGAGGCAAACTGACCTTGTGTAAAATAAGCTGGTGCTCAGTGTAGGCTCTAAATCGGTTTGACCGGGACAGTGCCCTGGGCAGAATGAAAATTTGGTGTCTGCTGTTGGCGGGGGGGGGGGGGCGATTGTTGCGATGTGGCGGCAAAGGGTAAGAGGAAGCTGGGAGGTGGGCAGGAGTTCCAACAATTACGCTGAGGTACATTAAGGGCTGATTATAAAGTCTTTAACTGGACCTGATTGAGACCAAGTGTGATGGAAGAGCTGCTGTTTGCATAACATTAAGCCAGGCAGCTCCCTGCTGTGCCCCTCAGAATATCAGCCTTAGAACAATTATTCACATGGAACTCATTGAAATACTACGGACTACCGCATCTCCAATCGAGAGAGCAGCCATTGACAAAATTGGACAATCGTCGTCCCCCAACAAGGACTACGTTTCTCCCAGCAATTTCCCAATTGGAATCAATTGTGAAATCAATAAGGAAGCAATGAGGGATAGTGTGCCATTAAGCTGGCAGTAGCTGCCAGCTTCCAGAATTATCAGAGCCCATCAGTGAACTTCACAATCTGGGCCTATTTTTACCTTGGTCACCACACCTACGCTAGTCCACGACTGAGGGAACTGAACCCTATTATTGAGCCATCCCCAGGCCATTACATTCCTGATGAGATCCTAGTATTGGAATTAGGGTTGAAACGCCGTCAACATACATAAAGACAGACTGTACCTTTGTATAGAGTGACACACTGAAACAACTGTCTGTGTTTCCTATTGTATTGAATATATTTAGCTGTCTTTTGAATGCAATAACCAATATACCGTAGATGTTCACATCACCTTCCACCATGTTTTCTTCTGGTTTGATTTTGTTTTTCTTTCACTTGGGGCTTATTATTTTTTTCTTTTCTCGTTAAGCAAAATCTTTCATCACTTACATATTTGATTAATGCCTTAAATTGCAGAACTGTTTTCTAAGTAAACTAAAACTCAGTTCGGCTGAATCGAAGTACACTACAAAATATTGACTTTTCTTCTCTTTTTGAAATAATGGCTGTATTGATTAAATCAAGAAAAGGAGCTTAATTGAAATAGATATTAAATCCACACAGAAAATTCTGTGTCATTACAAATCTTTTCTTTAAATGTCTTCCATGTGAATATTTGTTCCAAGAGTACTTGACAGCCATGTTCACATGGATATTAGGGTTGTTCTTGTTCTCATTGAACTAACCTCAGAATATTAATGCCCTAGGCCTGGGCCTAGCTCCCCCATGCCCAAGCCCATCAATGCTGGTGCCCATGAAAAGCACTCCGATATCTTTGGGCCAGGTTTGCACTATGCAAATCTGCAAAGGGAGAGCGAGAGAACACCACGCAAAGGAGAAAAAAGGTATAGCGCTACTAGCAAGAGACAGTGACACAAGAATAAGACCCGAAAAAAAGGAGCACAAGTTTAAGTAATACAGTAGAGTAAAAGTGTTAAACAAAGAGCCTTTAAAGAATGGATAACAGAGGTAATGGGGGCTGAGAGAAAGAGGGAAAAAAAGGGTCGGGAGCAGAAGGAAATAGGAACACAGGAAATGTTGAGTAAAAGAGAGAAAGATGGTGAAGAACTCTCCCCCATAATTTAAGTAATGAGCCACCCACATCCCCTCCCATACTGGACTCATACAGCCACTCACACACCCACTCACAGACCCATACTACCAATCACATACCCATACAGCCACTCAGACACCCACTCATAGACCTATACAGACAGTCTGATACTCACTTACACACCCGCTCACAGACACATATAACCACTCACACACCCAATCACAGACACATATAACCACTCTCACAACCATTCATACATTGATACAGCCACTCACATACTCCCTCACACACCCACATAATCACTGATACATTTACTCACAGACCCACACAGCTATTCACACACTCATTCACAAACCCACAACGCCACTCACACACCCACTTGCAGACCTATACAGCCACACATACCCACTCACAGACCCACACACCCATTCACAGACTCATAGAGACACCCACTCACACACCCATAGAGCCACTCACACCCTCTCTCAGAGACCCAAAACAACACTCACACACCCATTCACAGACTCATATAGCCACTCGCACACCCATATTAGCACTCACACTCCCAGTCACTGACCCAGACAGTGATTCATATACCCATTCACTGACCCACACAGCCACTCACACACCTACACACAGACACATGCAGACAGTCCCATACCCACAAAACCACTCACACACACACTCTCACCCATGCACACACTCACTCACCCATAGAGTCACTCACAAACACTTTCCCACATCCACACATCCATACAGTCACTGATATATCCACTCACAGACTCAGAGAACCACTCACACACCCACTCATATACCCACCCATTACATCATTTAAAGTTAAACTAATCTTATAGTTCGGTGTGTTTTTTCAATATACCTTTTTTCAAAACAAAATGTACAAATTCAGTTAAAAAACCAAAGGTTACAGATATATGAAAGAGTTAGGAAATATGATTAAAAAATTTACAAACTCAGTAAAAAGCCAAACATTACATGGGTATTATAGTTACATATGGCACTACAAAATCATAGAAATTAATTGAAAAAAACAACGGTTACAGGGGCTTTGTACTTTGGAAATAAAGATTTTAAAAACGTAAAAATTCACTGAAAAACTAAACGTTATATGGATATTGTATTTAGGAAATGAAATGTAAAAAAAACTCTGAAGTACTCTAAAAAAAACAAAGGTTACAGGCATATTATAGTTAGGAAATAGAATTAAAAAGCCTTAGGAATTCACTGAAAAAAACAAATGGTTACAGGGACGTTATATTTAGGCTCAGATTTTACACACACAAAACCATAGAAAATAATTTTGAAACTGTGATTAATAACCTGATAAGGCTCAATCTCATAATCTTATAATTGTTTTGAAACTATTAATAGCCATTTATTTATTTATTTTCAAGTTTACTTTTATTTTCAAGTTTACTTTTATGGTCATGCATTGATAGCATTATAAGTCATTTGTGAATGAGTGGAACAATAAAGTTTTGTTAAGGCACAATGCAGTTTTGAAAACTCTAAAATGGATGCCACATTGATGTGTAGGTGGATTTACCCACAGTAGTCCTATGTTTATGTTTTCACCCTATATGTGTAACAGCCAGTACCCAGAATACAGTGTGTGAACAAGCTTGCTGTGCAAGTAAAACACAGTCCTGAATAAACCATCTGTTGATGAGGAACACTACTCTGAGTGATCGCTTTATTTGGAATTGTTTTATGGAGAAAATGCCCGGCGAGCTTCGCCCGCCACAGCGATCCTCTGCTTAGATTTGATTTGTGTGTACAAATAGTTTAACAAAACCATTAGTGTAAGGTGAAAGAAATCAACAGAAATGGAAAAAGGCATTTGTGCCATGCAGTATTTATTATGATCAACAAGGTATTGGGCAGTACAAAATTCGGAATTACAGTACGTGATCATACAAATGTAATGTATTTTATTAGAAATGGTTTTTCGAGCACTGTCACTTTAAAAGAACAAATCAGGTGAGCCAGCATTGTCATGTGATCAAGGCCAGCAATGGCCGAAACGTGTTATGGCGGACGGAGTTAAATAAATAAAAGAATAACCTTGCACAGAATTGCGGTCCCCGCTCGCTTTTTCTCGATGAAGGAGTTGAAAATGGCAAGATTCTTATATATATATATATATATATATATATATATATATATATATATATATATATGTAAAAACGCTCCAAAGAATGCCACAGACTGCAGCACCCTCACAGAGAAAAACGGACACAGACTCAGGTAGCGATTGCAGTCTTCTATTTTATTGTCATTATTTCATGTGCAGCGGAAGTGCCATGGACCGGACGCGTTTCGGCGACCCTGTCGCCTCGTTCACCGGAATAAAAGAGTGTTTGCCATTACACACTAAACTTATTTAAAAAACGGCAAACCACCAATCACAGCACTTTACTCTGTACCATGTGACCACAATGTGTAAATCAATAGAAATGGTTGACAGACTATCATATAGCATGGTGATTTGACATATATGGCAAAGTGTTTATAATTGATTTTATCTGTTCAAATACTATTTTACAAATGCCAAATGGTAATTATTATCAAAGACCCGCATGTTATGACCATTGTATATGCGAATGATGTTATAATAACATGGATTATAACAGTACAAATACGTTAAAGTACATCGAATTATATAATGTACTATAAACATTAAAAGAAATATATTGAGTGAAATTTATCAAACTATAACATTATCAAACTATAATGCCATAGCAACCAGCATAAAAGCCTATTCCTGCACATGTTATAATAATAAATCGCAATAGACACAACGGTCACCAAAAACATGCCTACAATGAAAGACAATAGTCCTTGTCAGCTGTAGTTTAAACTGAACATATATGAATGATCACAGGTTAAAATCAGAGATAAAGTGCTGCAGTGCCTGTAAAGTGCCAAGTGTAAAGTGTAAAACTTCTATGTGCAAAATACAATAAATTCCCCAGCCGGGGAATCTAATACGGGAAAGAACAAGCAGAATTTAAGGACCAAAATACTTTACAAAGATGATATGCAATTTGTAACCCTGTACATATGGATAAAGTGACTAATGCATACTTATTACCTGACATCAAAAAGTGTCTTTGAAAGGATGTATATAGAAAATATAACTACATTACAGGTCATATCGTTATAAAAACCGGGCGCTTACGTAAAATCTGAATAAAAACATAAATTCAAATTAAATTCATGCTAAAATCCGTATTCACCAAACACCAACAACTAACGATCTTAATATCAATGACCAATTCTTAACGTATTGTACAAGATTTCATATATATACATTAATGAAATCATCGCAAAGCATATATAGTCTGATAAACAAATGTCTGAGGTATTATAACCAGAGATAGTGATACAGGTCTTCACAGATGTTAAGACCTTTTGGACTCTTGGTGTCTAACTCTAAAATGTATTTTGTCTCCAACCGCCTGAGGGACTTATCTCTATCACCGCCTCTTCTATTAGCTGGCACACTGTCAATTACAAAATAGGACAAGACATTAAGATTGCCCCCATGTTCTGTCCTGACATGTCTTGCCACTGGATATGATTGGTCTGAATTGACAGTGGCTCTCAGGTGTTGGAGAATGCGAGCCTGAACTGGCAATTTGGTGCTCCCTACATAGCACAATCCGCATATGCAAGATAAAACATAAACTGCAAACTCGTTTTGCAGTTAAAATTGCCCTTAATTTTGATCTCATTATCATTGAAGGCACACCGATATGTTTTAGTATTGGCACCAAATTTAAAGGCTCTACAGCTACTGCATTTAAAAAAGCCATATCTAGAAGATACCCAGTAGTCTTTATTGATTACCTCCGGACTATTGATGACTAAATCAGACCTCATAGAGTAAGCTTTGCGGTAAGTGATATCTGGTTTGACGGGCAAGACTTCTTTTAACACACCGTCAGTCAAAGCTATGGGCCACTGGGTATTCAAGATTTTTCTAATTGCTTGTGACTGTTTGCTATATGTAGTGATGAATCTACATGAGGCTTCCACTACAGGACTTTCCACTGAAGTGGATGTACCGGAAATTATAGCTCCCTCTTCGCTAACAACTGGAGGATTAGACTGTAGCAGACTATTTCTGTCGATAGAATTTACTTTCAACAATGCTACATCCAAGTTGTGCTTTCTATAGCCTCTGGCTAACAGTCTCTTTCTTGCAATTTCTTGTGACTCTGTCCAAGCTCGATCTGTACTGCACGCGCGTCTTATTCTTAAAAATTCACCATACGGTAAGCTGTCAATGGTGTGACGCGGGTGAAAGCTAGTCGCGTGCAGGAGCGTATTACCAGCTGTTGGTTTTTGATATAGACTAGTGGTAATGACCCCTTCTAGTAATGTAACTTTGATGTCCAGAAAGTTTACCGTGTGTGCACTTATATCACTAGTGAAGGCTAGATTGAGCTCATTGTCGTTAATAATCCTGACAAAATCCAAAGCCTGGTCTCTATTGCCTTTCCACACGATAAAAACATCATCGATATAACGCCACATGTGGGCTACATGGGCATCAAACAGGGCCTTGTGTTGGCCTCTGAGGACATGCTCCTCCCACCAGCCTACATGTAAGCATGCATAGCTGGGGGAGAAGCATGCCCCCATTGCCACTCCACGTTTTTGTCTATAGATCTTGGTGTCAAATAAAAACACATTATTGTTTAGACATCGTCTAATCATTTCAACCAACATTTTGTTGTGCTGGTACATGCCAATATTTCTTTGGTCTAGATAGTATTGTACTGCATGTATACCGTCCTCATGTTCTATACACGTATAGAGTGCAGTAATGTCTAGAGTCATAAACAACATATCTTGTGTCCATTCAATGGCATTAAGTTTTAATAAAAAGTCTCTTGGATCCTGTAAGTAGGTGGGCAGACTTGTAACAAATTCCTGCAGGTAATGGTCGACATATTTGGACGTATTTTCAAAACAACTGTTGATGGCAGAGATGATGGGTCTGCCTTGTAGAGGGTCTAGGCCTTTGTGGACTTTTGGAATGAGGTAGAATAGGGGCAATACAGGATGTTCTTTGTGTAAAAATTTAAATTCGTCTTTTGTGATTAACCCCTCTCGTTGCCATTATGATAACACAATTTTGTAATCACTACTGATTCTACGCACTGAGATTCCATCGCTACGCTCATAGCAGATGTTATCTTCCAATTGTCTAAAAGCCTCTGCACGGTACTTTGTTTTGTCCCATAGAACAATATTGCCCCCTTTATCCGCATTATTGATGACAACATTTTTCTTGTCTTTCAGTTTTTTCATTAGTTGAAAATATTCCCTTGCCATTCCACTAGCTTTGGTTTTAGATCTGCAAGAATTTCTGTACAGGTGTTTCAATTCGTCGTTGACCCTCTCATGAAAAATATCGAGAGCGTCTCGTGGCATGATGGGGACAAATGTCGATGGTGCTTTGAAAGGACTTTTCCCTGGTAGTGAAATGTTGATGCCTTCTTCCTGCGCCACATTTTGGGACCACATAATGCTGTCCTGGTCGTCTCTTAGTGCTAGAAGTGTTGCCAAGGACGGCATTGTTCCTGCTGTCAAACTTGTGCTAGCTTGTGGCACTGGTTGTACATTGCTGGTGGTAGTACGACCGTGATTTTTAATGAGAAAGAACTTTCGTAATTTAAATTTTCTAATAAACTTATATATATCAACACGTGTCTGGACATAGTCAAAATTGCTCTCCGGACAGAAACTAAGACCTAAAGATAGAAGCTGGGTCTCTGCGGCGTTTAATTCAATGTCTGTTAAGTTGATGATAGTCAGGGGGTTGGTTGGCTCATTTAATTGCGCCAGTTCTTCTTTTTCTGGCGCCCCCTGCCTCCGCCGTTTTGCGCATTTGCGCCTTTGTTTCCACCGTCTGTTTTTGGTTTGCCTGGTAATTGACTGGCTCCCGGTCGAAGGGTCTGTAGGCGTTGTTCCCCTATAAAATCCAGTTCCTCTGCATAGCTAACTGGCCCCAGCAGGGTAAAGGAGGAGGTTGACCCCTCCGAACTGCCATCTGAGTCACAGTCCGGGCCATGGCCCATTGTGCCTATGTCCAAATTGGTAGTTGGACCTCCCTCAGCACCTGTGGATGTAGATGTAGATGCAATTACCTGAGCTCCTGCTGTCTGTCCCATTGATCGGGCAAGGGCTTTTTGTTTTTTGACATTATCATATTTGCGAGAGAAGGTGAACACTTGACCTCTCTCTTAGTCATTTTTGTCTCTGGCAAACTTCCAGATCTTTCGTGTTTTTATTGTCTCTTCCTGCTTGTTTTTGCGGTCGTACATTTCTTTCATTAATTTATCCACCGTGTCCTTATTGTCATTGGTGGTAAGTTTATCCAAATCCTCTGTTAGTTTTTGTATCTCCTGTAAGTCTACCTCACGATCCACTTTGGCAAACTTAATTAGTAGGCAGACATTACGCATTGATGCATCTAGATTGTTTTCTGCCCATTGTTTCAACAGTTCGGGGTTTGGATTGTCAAAATTAGGCGCCAGCAATATACGTAAGCCTTATGGCACTCGCCCTGCTTCGCGATATTTGTCAAGCGATTTTATTTCCCACCATTTCATCATTTCACTCATATGATGTTTTTCCAATCGTTTAATTACATTTCTTATGTCCCCTTGTATGATTGTTGTTGACTCACCCCGAGTCGGGCGTTCGTCCACTGACGGCAGATTTAGAAATAAGTCCTCTGCAGTTCTTTCCCTGGTAGCAAATATTTCCTCCATGTCGAGGCACTCCCGCTTATTATGTGCACAGTAAATCAAACTTCTGAACCCTTTGCTGTGCGTGGGTCCCTGCAGACACTGCACGCTATCACCTTCTCACCTGCTCGTATACCAGGATACGTAGGGTTCACTGCTCGAAACGCCGTGCTCCGTCCTCCGTGAGTCAGCCGACTCCGCTGGACTGCACCACGCCCGTCGTGTGCTCCGCCTTCACAGGTCAAGCAGGGGGCTGATTGGTAGTGACTCTCCTGAGCCGAATCCTCCAAACGACTTGTTGTTTCCACACCAGCCAACTTTTGAAAAGGGGTCCGTTGAAGAGAGAAGCCAAGTCCTGCTTCTCTACAAATGTAAAAACGCTCCAAAGAATGCCACAGACTGCAGCACCCTCACAGAGAAAAACGGACACAGACTCAGGTAGCGATTGCAGTGTCTTCTATTTTATTGTCATTATTTCATGTGCAGTGGAAGTGCCATGGACCGGACGCGTTTCGGCGACCCTGTCGCCTTGTTCACCGGAATAAAAGAGTGTTTGCCATTACACACTAAACTTATTTAAAAAACGGCAAACCACCAATCACAGCACTTTACTCTGTACCATGTGACCACAATGTGTAAATCAATAGAAATGGTTGACAGACTATCATATAGCATGGTGATATATATTTATTCACTGAAAAAACCATAGGTTTTAGACATGTTATAGTGAGGCATTAGCATTTAAAAACCCTTAGAAATTCACTGAAAAAACCATAGGTTTCAGGGCTGTTATAGTTAGCTGGACATTTCACTAATACAAAACCATTGAAATTCCTCTGTTATAGTTAGTTCTCCTAACTATAACTCGCGCGCCCACAATCCACTGCTGATGAAGTCATATATTACATCATTCATGACATGGTCAGTGACATCACTGATGACATCACTGATGAAATCTCAAATGACATAACTGATGACATCCCTGATGACATCATCCAGTGAATGTGGTTTGGTTCGTTATTTAAATATGTATTTTATATATATAGCAATCTGCATTGAAGAATGAGTGGATATATAAATATCTGGATGGAGAATTTAGTAGCTGTGTGATTGACTGTTTACTTGACTAATTTATAGTGTCTCACTAAATATATTGGATAGTGACTAAACTGTGTGAATAGCTGTATCACTTTGTCAGTTGTGTTAACTGCTGCACCAGTTGGTTACTAGATACAAAAAAGTCTATATTAGTTATTGATTAGTTAACTGAGAGAGAGAGAAACTTGTTTATTTTTTTAGTTAACTGAGTATTTGTATGGGAGAGTGAATGTGTGTGTGGTTCGGCGGGGGGGTAGTGGTGTGACTGCCCAAAGATGTGTGAATAGTTGATTCAGTAGGTATATGAGGTTAAGACTGCATGTTATAACAGTTGTCTGGATGAGTGAATATCTTTATGGGTGTGGTGATGAGCAATTATATCTCTCAATGGTACATGTCCAACAAAGTAGAAAAATAAAAGGCAGTGTATGTGGCAGTTGTTGTATATAAATAAGTATACATAAGACTCAGTGATTGTATGACTGACTGTATGGATAACTGTATACTTGTAATAGGGATTTTATAACACACTAAGTATGAGTTACTATCTATATGAATAAATGAAGTGGTGGTTGTATAAGTGTGTAGCTGACTAAATGTAAGTATGATCCATTGTTTGCATAAGTGAGTAGGATGACTGCATAAGTGAATAGGATGTGTGCTGGTGTGTAATGTCGATATAGGTGTATAAGTATATTTGATAGTGTTCTATTGATCATTGACAGCATGTATCAGTGAATCTATAGGTAAGTGATTAGATGTGTGTGTAGATCTAGGAATCACTGAGTGGGTTTTAGAAGCTTGTATTGGTGTGTCAATGGATTCAAATATTGTACTCTGTATTTTACAGTGAGTGATGAAAGGTTTTACTAGAGTATGATGAGGTGTATCTGATTGTCACGTTTGTGATGTCATCAGTTATGTCATCAGTGATGTCGTTTGACATATCATTAGTGATGTCATCAGTGATGTCACTGACCATGTCATGAATGATGTAATATGTGACATCATCAGCAGTGGATTGCGGGCGCGTGAGTTACAGTTAGTACAAATAACTATAACGGAGGAATTTCAATGGTTTTATATGAGTGAAATGTCCAGCTAACTATAACACCCCTGAAACCTATTGTTTTTTCAGTGAATTTCTAAGGGTTTTTAAATGATAATTCCTAACTCTAACATACCTGAAGCCTATGGTTTTTTCAGTGAATCTCAAAGGTTTTCTAAATGATAATTCCTAATTATAATGTTCATTAAGCCTATCTCGTTTTTTGTATCTTTTTTAATTATCATCCCATTTTCAACCTAGTAAAAACTGAAAATAATACCACTCTTTAATTGATTCCTTCCTCTAACAAAATCGCCCCAAACCAGAACCACAACTAACGTTAATCATATACAAACTAGACGTTCCCTTACAAAAAAAACAATAAAACACCGCTTCCCCATATTTTCAACAACAAGCCAAATCTGCAATGCTACCTAAAAAACAGGCGATAGTTCCACTTTTAACATTTAACTAGTGTAAGGACGTCGATTATGTACTGCGTAAATTTCATCCAACTCACACCCATATTTAAAGACGAATATGTGATAGAGGTACTAATTATGCACTTCCGACACCCAACAAAATCACAACACCCAGTGCCACCGCCACTACAACCACCACTCCTGACCACTCCCCCTCTACTACCTCAGAGGCAGCGCAAAACAGGACAACGGACCTTCCCAAAATAATATATACCCCCTTAACAGCACACTAGCTGAATGTTCAGAGATGTGGACACCAACAATGTATAAGGGAGGGAACTCGCAGATCAACAATAATTTACACAATACCAAGACTATCGGTGATATGCTATACACAACTCACTATACAAACCAAAAACTTTTCTGGGTGTAGATATAGTATTGATACGTGTAGTGTACTGCACAGTGGACACAACCATATTATATCAGACACTGGGGAATATCTCAGTCATGTAGCTGTGTTGTCCCCCCCCTTGAAGCAGAAGCGGAGTGGGCTGATCCATGTACACAACTCCAGCGTAAGAGTATAAATAATTAGGCTACGCCTTGGACGTGGTTCACTTGTGCAAAGACAAAAGACTCTGCCATAGAGAAGGTCCTCACCCTGCCACATGGCTGCCTCCATGACCACGTGCCTCCTCGATACAGGCCCATTGAGAACTCAGCGCCACAGCACCGCAGACTTATGTCTGTATCGACTACTGCCTTCGATCTACACTGCGGACACCAGGGTTCACAACTTGAATTCAGTTTTGGATCTACACTACAGACAACATTGAATCTAGCCTTGATTTATTTAATGCAGAGACAATTGTACTATATGTCTTCAGATTTTGTTAAAGGATGTGACAAAAAGCATTCCTCGATGTCTGTCCTGACTACTGCCTTCGATCTACACTGCGGACAGCAGGGTACACAACTTGAATTCAGCTTTGGATCTAAACTATGGACAGCATTGAATTTAGCCTTGATTTATTTGAGGCAGAGACAATTGTACTCTATGTCCTCAGATTTTGTTAAACGATGTGGCAAAAAGCAACCCTTGAAGTTTGTGTCGACTACTGCCTTCGATTTACATTGTGAGGGCTCACGATTCAGGTGGAATGGTGATTGCACATGACACATTCAAGTAATCAAGAGACATTGTACCAGTGTGATCCGCCCGAACACGAATCATTGCAGGGTACGCACACGCTGAGTTCTTCAGGTACCACTAACTCACTGCACCACAAGTCATCTTCACGTGGCCTTATTAAAGCAGAATTCACTAGGCAAAAAACATCTCCCCCCCCCCGGACCACGCATCATTGCCGGTTACGTACCAGCTCAGTGCCAAAGGTACGACTAACTCAGTGCACCATAAGTCATTGCCACATGGCTGTATTCAGGCAGAATTCAACAGACAAAAGACATTGGTCCGAATGCGGGCCCCCTGGACCACGCATTATCGCAGGGTACGTACAAGCTCAACGCCAAAGATACTACTAACTCAGTGCACCATAAATCATCGCAAAGAATAGTGAACAGTTTTATGTCAGCAATGAGGCATACTATCACGTTTAAATCGAATTGATGCAGAATTCAATAGACAAAAGACATTAGTCCAATTACTGTGCCCCACCGACCAAGCATCATCGCAGGGTACATACACGCTAAGCACCAAAGGTACTACTAACTCAGTACACCAAAAATCATTGCCAGGTAGCCTTATTAAGGCAGAATTCAGTAGGCAAAAGACATTGCTACCAGTGTGGCTTGGCCGGAGCACACATCATCGCAGGTTCCACAGAACATTGATGCTTCAGGTGCCACTAACTCAGTATACCACTTATCATCGCTGGTGGCAGACACGCTAACTTACCAATACTGTGCAGCTCTACTCAGCGCCACCTGGCTGTGGGCTCTTGCTAACCACTGCCTCCTGCCTACACTGCGGTCATCAGAGCTCACAATTAAATAGACTCTTGATTCATTATTTGCAGAGTGCAGTACCAAACTAAGTATAACATCCCTCAAACCTACACAATATCCCTTTAGTATCCTTCCTTCAAGAACTACTTTTATATCAGTTATAGGTTTAGTTGAATAACAAAATTCACCCTGCAAGTGCAAAGGAACACTAAATGGCAGTCTACACTGCAGACAGCACAGGTCATACCTACACATTTCGACAACATATTCCATATATGTTTCGTCTTTTATTTGAATCATGATTACAGATGATGCAGTCCAGTAGGCAACAGACAATGCTTCCAGTTCAGCCCGTTCGGACCACGCTTCATCGCAGGGTGTGCACATGCTGAGCACCAGACGTACCACTAACTTAGTACACCATAAATAATCACCACGTGGCCTTATTAAGGCAAAATTCAGTAGTCTAAAGACATTCTTATCAGTGCGGTCTGCCTGGACCACGCATCATCGCACGCTCCACACAAACTGCCCCAACCTCAGTGCACCACAACTCATGAACCCTTTACGATAGAATATTCTGTGTATTATTTCACATGTAGTGCTCCTACCGTTGTACAGCAGAAGTCATAAACCGTTTATGATGGAATATCTGTGTATGATATGATGATTACTATTGTACTTGTTACCAACAGCAACGTAATAAAATGGAGTTGAGTGCATGTGCCCGTACCCACTTCAACTATCTATCAGTGTGTATGTATTCATTTTGTTTGTAAAATGCTGCCCCTGGGCCCTACCACATTATATTGTGCTGTAAACAGCGTATGTAACCATCTTACCTCTGGCAGTAACAAAAACTTCGGTTATATAACTTTCTCCCGGTCATTCTACAAATACGAACGTAGAAACTGGATCATTACAATACTGCAAGCAAAGTGTATGGTAAATGTATAAGTGTGTGCTATTGCTTGAGTTTTTTATTTTGTAGCATATTTATATATCCCGAAGACGACCCAAAACTATGTCAGCGATTTACATGAGCATCGTATTTACAGTACATTTTCAGGCATGCGTAGATGACGTGATTTGTCTATAATAACAGTATGAGGATGTGACTCCGAGGCTCGAACACTGATTTACAGCACCAAGTTCAACAGTATACCCGAATGACCACATACGTATATATATTAGCTGCTCTTCATGTGCCAAAACTGCAAGCTTTAATAGCCCTGTATTACTACAGCTACAACACTCCACTGAATGTACAACAAACATTCATATTCGCAGAAAAGCTTCAAGTCCACCATCTTTTATGTGTGGAACTATGGATGAATGTAGGGTCAGTGATTCCCCGTACCTTCCATGTTGGCCATGTTGTAAGACTTCACAGACATAATGACATATTTGCTTTTAAGACCCAGGTGATGGCAGCACTACAACACAGACACCCGAATCAGTTGATGTCTCATATAGCTCATGACGGATCCATAGCTCCAGAGTCATTGTTCACAGCCTAGCGAAGCACTGGCATACGTCAGGCCAGCCCACTTCGCTTATGCTTACAGGAAAACACAACAACACTACATGGCCCAGATTTTCATTGGATTGATTTGCTAGTTCCAGGTCTAGTTGTCAGAATGGCACACACACACTCCCTCATGGCTGGTATACACCCACACCACTCACATCCAGCACAGGCATCACAACATACGTGACCCTACCAACAAAAAAGACCGGGCGCACGTGCTCTACGCCATTTTAGAGTTGCTCCCATCGCAAGCACTGTGATGGCCCGTCCTGGTGGTTTGGACGCCTCATGTAGGCCCAAACTACCAAACAGGGGGGCCCACCACCACATGCGGGGTCTCTTTGGTAACTGAGTTAGTGGTACCACAAGGACTGAGAGGGTGAGGAGCCTGCAATGATGATGGGTCCATGAGTAAGTCCTTTGCCATAGCGATATCAAGACTCAGCAACAAATGTGAGACTTCTTGGTGGCAGAGCAGAACTGCATGATGTAACGGTGCTCTGTCCGATCGCAGAAAGGTGAGCAGTGAGGCCTGGGTCCGCACCGGTGGGAGTAGATGCGATACAGCAGACTGGATACAAAAAAGCGACGCAGCGATTTAGGTGTACACAGTCCTAAATACCCTAATTTATTGCATTTGTATTTTTTTTTACAATAGCAGGAAAGTTTTTATAGTCGGTCAAGTGTCCGTCGCTGCCACATGCGTAGAGAAGTAGATGAGTATTTATTTTTTTATACTATGTACACTTAAATTTACCATCTTATTTTGACAACCTTTCCTTTCTCAATGTATTTAGCACTCGCACCTCCGTTGCTGTGCGCAGTACAGCTCGTGCCTTCGTTGGAGTGCACAGCCCTGCTTACGCAGCGTGAGACATTTTCTATGTGAAAAAACGGGGATATGAACCTAACCTATCAATCGCACACGCTCGTGCGTGTCTGTTCCCTTCCGTGCTAAACCATTGGTCTTTGTGTGCGACTTATTTGAAGTAATCACTTACAGACGATGTTAAAGGCTGCAGGTAGAACACTACATTATTCTAAAATACTGCACGTAATTGGCCAGAGGCGGGCGCATTGCTCCGTCCATGGCCTATTGGTATCTATTACACGCTTGCTGCGCGTAATAGACTCTAATAGCACATGAGGTTTCAATTATCGTGCCCACACACGGGCGTGATGATTGAAACCACGTGTAGGACTGCGCACCACTTGTTTTCTGTAACGGAATGGAAAACATTACTACTCTTCTAATTGTTCATAAATCGAAGCCCATTAAACAAGTTGGAACCGTGCAAATGGTTGTATTTTTAATGGGGAAGGCAAGGTGTGTGAAAGGGCGATGTTATTCTACTCCACATTAAGATAGTGGCAATTACCAATCATAACATCTTTCTTTTACTATATTTTAGATGTGGAGCTTCAGGGTGCACTATGTCCCGGCGCGTGGTGGAAGACACACCGGTGACAGAAAGGTGAGCTGAGAATATTCTTTTCAGAGTCACTCTCTCACTTCCTCTCTCCTTTGATGAACAAATGACGCACAATCTTATCTTCCTTTTTATCTAACAGGTTGTGTTTCACAAATTGGCGTCCCCCCAACACCTCCAAAGCTCAACGTTTGAGGAATCTGCGATTGATTCGACACGTGGTGGACCCTCTTTGAAACACGCCAATGGCACAAAGAGAGCAGAGAAGCTTGTTTCCGAAGCAACGAGAAGTCACCTGTGGGCGGAGAGAGTGGATAGTGTGCAGCAACTTGAGTGTGTAGGAATGTACAATCACCTCCGGGCAGTGGGAGTGGATAGGTTGCAACAGTCTGGGTGCGCAGGAAAGGGCACTCACCTCCGGACACTGGGAGTGGATGGGGTGCAGCAGTCTGGGTGCGCATTAATGACAACTCACCGCTAAGCAGTGGAGGTACATGGGGTATAGCACCCTTGGAGGAAAAGTGCGCACAGACACCTCCTTGGAGTGGGAGTTGATGTAATTCAGTAGCCTGGGTGTGCAAAGGCATAAAGCAGTAATATACGTGTGCAGTTGTATGTACTCTGCAAGTACTAATTGTATACTATCTTTCAGATCACTAAACTTGAGGGTGCACTATAACCCGGCACGTGGTTGGACACACACCGGTGGCAAAAAGGTGAGCTGCGAAGATTTTCTCCAGTATCAACACTACCTCTCCTGCTCCATATATTTATTTCTCTATGACACACTTTCAATGTCTTTCTTTCTCTCTTTCGCTCTCTCTCTTCCTCTCTCTCACACTGTTTCTCTTTCTCTTTTCAAGTTATGAACCCTGCTGTCCACACTGCAGGTATATAAATCAAGGTTGAATTTAACACTGTCTGTAGTATAGATTCAAAGCAGAATTCAAGTTGTAATCTCTGCTAAATGCAGTGTTTGCAAAAGGTAAGCAGAGCGGCCTAGGTGCACAAGGCCTCCAATTAAACGTGGTGTGAACAAACGATATTGTCCTGCATAATGACATGATCTCTCACATCATTCTGTCTCATCTCTGAATCATTTTAAAGACCTGCTGGACCATACTGTAGATCTGAGCCAGCAGACACTTCCCTACAGACACCTTTTCAGCACGGGCCTACGAGAGGGGTGGGATGCATCAGGCACACTGCACACGTGTGAATAAGCAATATTGCCAAGTGTTATGTTAATTTGTGATCTTTGACCTTATTCAGTCGCATCTCTGTCTCATTTTAAATATCATACGATAGGCCTAAGCCTATGAGCAGCACTGCCCTACAGACTCCTGTTGACGGTGATTCTGTGGGAGGGGTGGGGTGCACTACCCTGAGTGTGCATGTAAGAAATAATGATCTTGCCTTCCATAATGATGTAATCTCTCACCTCATTCAATCACATCGATCTAATTTTAAGGACTTATGTTTCATTTTTGTTTTGCAGGTTACCTACGCTGCTACCACTGGAGTCCATCTCACATTTTGTTTATTGTACTGTTCTATTAAAGTTACGTTTCTATTTATTTATTTCTGTTTTAATAAAGGATCATTTAAAAAAAATAACTGAGTGTATACATCTTCTTTTTCTGACAACATTTGACTATTATTAAGTGTGATAATCATCTGCTTAGAGAAGATTTTAAAATCAAAACTATTTAACATTACAGTGCACCTACAACACATAATGAAAGTAACTCTTAGGCACATCAATCCTGAGTAAATATACAACTACAAGAGTTCTATGAGTGTATCACTTTATAACACCGTAAGTAACTGTCCGTGTGATTACAAAACAAATAAGGCACTGCCTAGCACCACCGAGGTTTCAGAGACTGCCGAGGCACACCCTGCATATTAAAATAAAGATCCTGAGTATGACAATTCCCGGACTTAAGTTGCCTCGAACTCCTTGAACAATTAGTAAATATTTCTCGGGAAGGTGGCCGTCTCCCAGACTACAAAACGTCTCTGTACCTTCCGCGACCAATTCACATGTGACATTAACACAGTACTTGGGGTAATATTTACAAGGAAGCCGTTAAAATTATACCCCTTAATATGTAAAAGAATAACTGACGGGGCTCAAAGTTTTACTTAGAAAAGAATGATGTTTAGAACTAGAAGTGTAATACAGAGGCTAACTCTTTACCAGCTCTTTACCAGAGGCTGTAGCTGCGACTAACGGTTCCTATGGAAACATTTTAAAAGTCAAGCACAATTGCTGTTTGGATTAGCAACATTGTGTGCTGAACTTGTGGCCTGTGTGCTCAATTGAGTGTTCCATGAACTGTTACTGTGTTAACAGGCAGTAAGCAGTTTGAGGGTAGGGTTCAAAGGTGCTGGCTGTACAGAAACAGTTATATTTACCTAAGGTCCTCTACATGACACAGGAGAAAGCAAACAGAAATGACAGAACACTGTGTACATTAGGGGCAAAAGAAGTACATAACTCTTCGAATTAACCTCAAGAGAGGATGCGAGCAATAGGCACTGGCGTTACAAAACCCAATGTACAATTTGCCTACTCTGTACTCAACAATGGGCAATTCTTTATCGATCCCAATCAGACACTGCTGCTTCACGTTTCACAGTGTGCACTTCTCTAAATACTTTGTGGCTATTCAAAAGGAAGACGAGATTGTCGACATTCCAAAACTTTGGGGCATATTTACAAGGACAGCGTTAAAATTATCGCCGCTTTAGCGACAATAAACTGCCGCTAAAACGGCGATAATGGACTTGAAAATGCTTTGTTGTCTTACCGGAAGATTTTTTTCTACACTGCTGTTTGCTATGGCAGGGTGTGAGCCGAAGCTCCCACCCTGCTATAGCAAAGCTGGTTTGGATTTTGAAAGAGAGAACAGAGAAACCTGCTCACTCTTTCAAAATGTAAAGCAGATTGCTTTTCCCCATGGGGAGCTGCATATTAGCAGGTCCCCGTGTGGAAAAGTAATGGTGGCTTCAGAGGAACAAGGGGAGCTGGCTAGGACCATAGAGACATTGGGGCTCCACCCAGGGTCCCCAACATTGTATGTACGCCTAAACAGTAAATAAGGCAATATAATTTTCACCACATTGTTGCCTTCTTAAAAAAAATGAGGCAAAATGGCTCTTGTTAATATGCCCTCAAGTTTGCTATGACAGAGTGGGAACCTCGACTCCCGCCCTGCCATACCAAACAGCAGTGTCCCGGGGGTAGGCACCCTGAGATACAGCAGGAGTCGATCCTGGGGAGTGGTGTTCCCCAGGGCCCTCGACTGCTCCAGAATTGGGGCCCTCTCACAATTTAAAAAGCCCCGGAGGGTGGTGATCCCCGGAGCTTAGGGGGACCTTTGAGCCCCCCCACCAATTTTTTTAAAAGCCCCAAAGAGTAGCAGTCCCTGGGGCTGGAGAGGGCCTTTAAGCCCCCCTACCCAAGTATTTTACTGGGGGAGTACCTTCGACCCCCCCACCCGTTTATTTTGTAGCACCAAGGGATGGCGGTCCCCGGGCTACAGGGCCCCTCTGGACCCCCATCAAATTTAATATTTTAGACCACGGGATTTGGCCCCCCCAGGTAGCTAATTTTTAAACAAGCACAGGAGCCCGCGCTTTTTTTTTCTTTTTTACGGCGGTTCCATGCACCCTGCGCACATTTCTCAGTTCTTTCAACAAAAACAAATTTGGGGGGCCCTAGGGATCCTTGTGGGACCCCCTAAGCAGGTCTAGAGGGTCAAGATACGGCTAACCTGCCCCCTTTATTCGTTTTGAACACTTGTTCCACTGATTTCTATACTCTCGCTTCTACTGAGGCATAAAATGGCTACCAACACTTCCTGGTTTCGAATGTTGACAACCACTTGACAGCCAATTAGCATTCAATGCGTGATCGGGATGGTGCGCTTAGGGTGCGCTCAGGATGTGTGGATCCACCACGGCCATAGATATATATGTACTTTTAATTGTGATTTTCTCAGAAACTACTGAACGGATTTACACCATTTAAGCAAAAGGCACGAGTCTGAACCAAGGACTACCTCTTTGCCAAATTTGGTGTAATTCCGTACAGCTGTTCGGAAAGTAGCCGCAATGAACGGTTCCTATTGAAAATTGCATGGGGAAAACACGTTTTGGGACCCCTTTTTTTCAGCCCCCGCTTCACGAATAACCCCAAGACTTTCAGGATAGGAGCGGACCGGAGCGCCCCACTAGTTTTGAAAATTTCGCAAATATTCGTCAACCGGCGCCAAAATTATTCCAAATAGAATGTTGCAGATTTCCTATGGAAAATAGGTCCTAACTATAACTACCTACTGGCGACCGCCAGTAGGTAATATATATATATATATATATATATATATATATATATATATATATATATATTCCAAGCTCTCAACCCTGCCAAAAACGACGGGTCACTCGCGAGTGGGTGCAGTCTGCGGTGGCGGGGGCCCCGCAATCACATAAAGCTCAGATTCCTCCAGTTATTTCGGAAAATCAGCACTCGTAGGCACGTTGGTATTAATCTTTCCCGTATTTATTCCACAAAGTCAACAAACGCGTTTCGGCTACAAGCCTTCGTCATATATATATATCGCCAGTAGGTAGTTATAGTTAGGACCTTGTTTCCATAGAAAAAAGATTTTTTCTTTGCCCAATAACTTTAGCGCCGGTTGACGAATCTTCACAAAATTTCAAAACTAGTGACCCGCTCTGGTCAGCTCCTGTCTTGAAAGTTTCGGGGTGATTTGTCAAGCGGGGGCCGAGAAAAAAGGTGGTCCCAAAAAATGTTTCCCCCCATGTTATCCATAGGAAACTTTAGACAAAGGCCGAACTGCTGAACAGAATTACGCCAAATTTGGCAAAAAGGTAGGTCTTGGTTCAGAAAGAGCCCTTTTCGTTAAATGGTGTAAAGCCATTTAGTAGTTACTGAGAAATTAGAAAAAGAAAAAGTTTCGATATCTGGGGCAGCGGTGGGTTCGCAAACCATCCAAACCACGAGCTTCATTCTAATAGGCTGCCAACACTCCAAACCAGGAAATGTTGGCAGCCATCTTTTGTCTCAGTAGAACCGAGTCACAAGAAAACAGTGAAGAAGAGGTTAAAAAACAAGAACAGGGGGCAGGGTAGAAACACCAGGCCAGCTCAATAATTTTGCCGGAAAGCGCAATGGGGTTGCGAATCCTGCTGAAATTATTTTTAAAAAGGGCGCGGGCTACCGCGCTTCGTTTAAAAAAAAACCTTGGGTGGGCCAGGTCCCGGGGGCACTGCCAATTTATTAGCAGGGGCCCACGGGGGCCCCCGCAGCCCCGGAGACTGCCACCTCCCCTTTTACAATTGGTGCCCCAAAGTCACGGTTTGAAAACAATTGGGGCTCTGTGATCTCCTGTGTCCAGCCACTTCTCGCCAGGATTAACACACCTGTAAACGTAGCTTTAAATAAACTGCACCTCTGCATGCAGTCATAGTCCGACAATGTCAGCAGGTTCCCATTATGCCCAGGCTGCAGTGGTCTGGCGGTTTCAATATCTTGAAAGATATATATGACCAATATAATCAATTGTGTCACTTATTCTTTCAGAGATTCACCCCCGCGATTTTGTATTACAATCCCATCTATTTTGGGGTGCAAATGGACTCTCCTGAGATGGGCCTCTTGTAGGTTTCTCTCTCACCTTCCCTTGCTCATATGCCCCTCTTTCCCTCTTCCAGACTTATCCAGGAGGTTAGGTAACCTCTCCGTCCCAAAGTGTAGCTTGCTGAATGTGAGCCTGCCTCTCCATTGTGGAAACAGGCACAGTTCTAATAATGTGTTCACTTCAGACTGTATGTTTCAAAGGAATTGTCTTTGTCAAGCAGAATTCCTGCACCGCATAAGTTGACCTGCAAGTTTTATATGTTGCAGGATTTAGCAGGACATCTGGCGGTAGGCGTTTGTGCAGAACATCCTATTGGTTAAACAGAACCTTATAGAAAGAGGTCACATCAGCCAGCAAACTGTGAAGATTCAGTTGTCTAGGCAGGCTTAGGCTGCAGCAACATCCTACTTTCAAATTGCTGGTCAAATCAGGTGATAAACAGAAATATATGAAGCGCTGTGAGATTGCTGCTAGGCGGTACACATGCCTCACATGATCACCAAATACAATGTTTTAAATAATAAAAAAAAAAGCATCCAGATGTAGAGTAACAAGTAGATGTCGAGCCACTGTTGGGAAGGCTCTGCCAATATATTATTTTTCCATCCAAAAGTTGCTTGTGAGACTAATGCACAGCCTACATTGTGCTCAAGAATGTGAGAAATACAAGAGTCACCTAGGGATTGAAAAACCTCCAGGTTCATCCATGTTAAAAGCTACTTCACCTCTATTACAGCTTCTTAACCAATGGGTCAGGTAGACCATTGAAGGTGCTGGCGAATCATGGGCCGTCTGCTACGTTGTGTCACGCCTCGTTCACCTTTATCTTACCAATTACAGAAAGAAGCCCTTTAACCCTGTACTTATAGAACGAGACTGGGCAAATGGCGCCTGTAAATATGTAGGCCTTGCTGGTACATATGTGTCTGCCCTTTGATTAGAAAGCAGAGGCGAGTGTCCAATGTTACAAGTGTTCAAGCATCTAATGCATAATTAGGGGTCAGACTGTGTGTTCATCCTTCCCTTCCTATCCATCGCACTGGGTGATGCTTTCATTGCAGGGTCCCTGCATCCTGCACACAACACTTTGTAGTGTCTTAGTATGTAAGATACAGACATGACTTGTTAAGCTGAAACGCATTAGATAATGAGTACAGGCAGAATATGCCATAAAGTGAGGGCAGAAAGCACCCAGTTTCAAAGAGCTGAACATTCAAACAGGATGTAGTAATACATTATACTGGCACGTATTATTGTAACTAGACTAAAATGATTTCAAATGCATCAGAATAATTTTAGAATCATGAAATCTTTATATTCTCTGTGAACATACGTCAAATTATTGTATATAGGAGGTGTGACCCCTGGAACGTTAAGAATGTAATATTGACTGGTTAGAAAAACGAGGATGAGAGTCTCTTTGACTACTAAGACTGCTGACTACTGTCGCTGCTGCAGCTGTTTCTCGCGGTCTTGTAGTTCTGCTGGCTGATGCTGATAAATGGGTTGCTGATCATCCATTTCGGAGAATTTTGTGGATTTCTTTAGCATCTTCGAACTTGTCGGATGCATACTCACCTGGCTTCCCTTTTGAACTGACCCATATGTCATAGGCGTCCCAGTGGTCTCTTCCTTTCTTGGAAGACTGCTCGAACTGTCGTATTTCATGTCCCTTCCTGAACTCTTGAGCTTTGGTATATCTATCTAGAAGAATTTCCCGAATTGCTTATGACCTAATGAAATTGGACGATGCATTTATTTCATAATCTTCAACAAACTATACTAAAATGTCCATATCGACTCAGCTATCATGATTTATTCCAACTTGAATGTGCATTCCTAATTTAAGTTTATTAATGATCAGGAGGGAACATATTAAGGAGATCGCAGAGCATCAAATATTAATGTTATTATTTTGTATTGCTTTAACTGAGCTTTTAGTGTGTATAATTTTGGCTCGCCTACGTTTCTTCAGGAGATTGGGGCTTGACATGGTAATACTCTCTCTATATAGCATTGTATCGAGAGTAATTTACAGGAGCTTAATTTCTACTTTTTAGTTCAGTTATCCAATTCCTGATCCCCATTGGATGACTGCTGGGTCCCTTATATCCAACCCCTCTTGGCACAAAACAAGGTCCATGGGAGGACCAAGAGAGTGGTATAAAAATGTGATAGCAGGAAAAAGAAAGGAAACCCATTATTTGTGAAAAACGATTTGGGCCCAGTAAATCCACAGCAACTTCAATATAAAATACAAATTGATGGGGCTTTGCTGAGGACACTTTAACTTCAACTGTATCAGGACACACTCGAGGGAGAAGATTTATTTTTAGGAAATAAAGTAAAAATACAAACTTGATTCTGAGCCTTTATTCTAAAAATAAAAATTACTAGGAGGGTCCATGACAATGAAAAGTGAAAACACTCAATCTTCCTGGGGAACAGGAAACAACCCAAAGGGTCAGAGATGCACTTATTCCACAAAACAAGGTTGCAAAATACAATTCAGTATTCTAGAACTGTGTTTGTCCCGTTCAAGAATTAGTTCATCTGGTCTGTAAACAACAGAATTAGAAAAAAATATTTTACTGAATTTCACAAGGGCTGCACTTGGATGGCTAGTGAGAAGTAGTACTAAATTTGGTGACAGGTCCAAAGTCGACTGAACATGGCTAAAGTATGTGCCCTATTAATGTGGGTGCGGGCCTGAATGCAGGGCTTAGCTGAAGGCCAGGCCGTGAACCCAGTGCCCACTAAGCTTATCAAAAGACTTATCCCAAGAACCTCTGAGGGTGGGACTGGGTGGATCGTGTGGGCAAATTCCACAAATTATGGAAATAGCCTACTGGATACACCTACAGAAAAGGGTGTTAGAAGACTCTTGTTGCAGGAAAGCGTGTTAGAAAGCTCTTGCTGCAAGAAAGCGTTTATACAGCTCATGCTGCAGGAAAGCGTATTAGAATGCTACGCCCCATACATTGTGACCACTGGACTTGGCCAAATGTCATTTAGAGTGGGGCCTAGAGACAGGGAGCTGGTCACAAGGCTTGGTCAAAGGCGATGCCCCCTGCCCAGAGAACACTGATTTGCCTATCAGCTGTTCCTCTAGAGAACTGGTCACAGGACTGTTACAAGTTACAAGTGGTCCAGAACGCAGCTGCCAGGTTGGTGCTTAGGCTACCCAGAGGATCCCCTTCCATAGCAGCACTTCAACGACTGCACTGGTTACCAATTCACAAAAGAATCCTGTTTAAACAATTATCTATAAAGCAATAAAAGCATCAGGGCCGACATATCTCAGGCCCAGAATATGGCTCAATACCACACAACGCCTTCTGCGGTCATCCTCGGGCAACTATTTGGCAGTGCCCAGCTTCAGACTGAAAACAAAAGGAGGCAAAACCATAGCCGTTTTAGGAAGAAGAGCCTGGAACAGTCTGCTGCTTCAGTTGAGACTGGCTCCATCAGAACGTCTCTTCAGGAAGCTATTGAAAACATGGTTGTTTTCTGCCCCCGACAGTATTGAGCTTCCCCTCATATGACACCAGGCAGGAGTGATTGGCCTCACACCTATTCCCTCAACTCACTTGCTGTTTCTGTTTTGATCTACTTTTCACTAGTGCCAAGATGCTCCTTGGAGTGAATGTAGCCCTCTATAAATAATCTCATTCATTCATGAACAGATCATCTTGGCAAAAATTTGAAAGACTTCCTAGAGCAGAGGTAGGGCCTACTGCCGCTGGAATCAGTATCAGACTTCTGCTACTACAAGTCTGAGGCTACCCCTAAAAGCAGAGACAGATCTTGGGAGGGAAATAAACTTATAACAGAAAAAAGTAAACAAGGCTGCAGGCCAAAAGCCGTAGATCATGCTAGAATGTCCAGGAATCCTGAAGGGAAAAATTAGGGGTCAAAAACAGGAACCAGAAGTGAACAACCCGCAGAGCAGAAGACCTGCGATGCATCAGATAGCTTCTTAGTTCCTCTTTAAAAACCTAGTTTCCACAAAGAGATAAGCTTGGCCCAGAAGGTAGACTCCCTACATATGGGCCTGGGCAATGGAATAACAAGAAGTGGCGAGGAGGAACTTTTCCCAATAAAGAAAAACAAGACCGCAAGGATCCTTCTGAAAACAGGAACAGGGTAAGGACCTGGGGGCGCTGCAGGAATGCCAAAAGAACTACCAAACGGATGCATGAAACGGCATACCCACAATGCCCAGCGGCCCTGCTGGAACCCCAAGAAGCAGCCCCAGAGGAAAGCAGCACTCCGGCTCGGAGGACCCGGATGCGGGCAAGACCTGTAAAATCTCACCAGACCCCTTGCTGAGCAGAATCTTACTTGCTGAGTCAGCGGAGGTTTGGTGATATGGAAAACATTAAGCTATTCAATCGTGCTTTACGTTATATGCTATGTTAAGTTGTGTTTTGTCTACAGTGAGTTTTCTAAGTTATGTTAATTTATACGATATTTTTTCTGATCTTTTATGTTATTATATTTTATGATAACTTGTGTTATAGTTTGTTATGCAAGATAGTTTTAAATAGGGCGGTGCTCACTACTTCCTGGGCCTCTACCGCTTTTAGGATTCTTAAAATTACATTCAGGCTATTTTTAGGCTCAGGGTCCTCCAAGTGATCCTTTGGGGAAGGAAGTGACAGTTAGTGACTGTCTTGACCTTCTATGTTGTGAGTGAGCATTGTCAGCATTAACTGTGGGTTGTGGATTTTTTCTGAGAAGGTCCTCAATGGGAAATGACGTGTGTGTGTGTGTGTGTGTGATGATGCTTCCACATTTCCTGCAACAGTGTTATAAAATGATCAAAAGAAGGTTGAAAGTAAGTGACAAGTGTGTGTGTGTATGCAAGTGTGCAGAGTGTGTGGGTGTGTGGGTGTGTGTGGGGGGGCATGATGCTTCCCCACTTCCTGAAACAGTGTTATAAAATGAAGGTTGAAAGTAAGTGACAAGTGTGTGTATATGTAAGTGTGCAGAGTGTGTGGGTGTGTGTGTGGGTGTGTGTGTGGGGGGGCAAGATGCTTCCACACTTCCTGCAACAGCGTTATAAAATAATCAAAAGAAGGTTGAAAGTGACAAGTGTGTGTGTGTATATGTCAGTGTGTAGAGTGTGTGTGTGTGTGTGTGTATCGTGATGCTTCCACAGTGTTATAAAATGATCAAAAGGAGAAGGTTGAAAGTAAGTGACAAGTGTGTGTGCGTTTGTGCAAGTGTGTAGAGAGTGTGTGTGTGTGTGGAGTGTGTGTGTGAGACAAGTTCCCTTGCCCCCATTCACATGTTCAGATATCTCCCCATCCCCCTTAGAGTACATGCATGTCCCTGTGATTCCCTCCCCCTACTCCACGTGTACAATTATAATATTTAAGTCAATGGCCAAGCAAGATGCAACCCCCTCCAACTGCAGGATTTTTTTTACTGCAGTCAGAACAATAATACAACAATAAACTATCTTGAATAGCACACAGCACAGCTATGAAACTACCATACCTGAATGCATATGTGCATTCCAGAACAGAGGATGGGGAGTTTGTGTGTCAGTCCATGGAGGACTGAAATGTCATCGGACACAAATAGTATGCCCTATATAAGGTGAAGATAAGTATATATAGGTAAGTATAGATTTACTAATCTTACATCCACATTCTGATAACATCAATATATAAATCATCAAGGTACCTATATGTGGAGTTAGGTGCATCTATATTATCTATATTTACAACCGTTATATTATTCGGGTCGGTATAGGCTAGAGTGTATTTCTAGGATGATCTTACTTTTATGATACCAGGACAGGATACCTTTTATAATGCAGAACGTGACTTTGGAGAGAAGCTTTTTCCCTGGAATCACAGCGCAGAATTCGAGTGGACAGTTTCCCTAAAAACAATCAATTGATGCTGCTGGGTTGATGGCCTCTGCAGACACATATTAAACCATCATCATGTTATTTATGACTTTCCGGTAATTCCAGGGGAAAAGATCCACTCTGCGAGCTTAATCCAAAGAGAACAGATGCTGGTGGGGAGAGAGATGCTTGCATCCACCCGTGATGAAGAACAGGAACCGACCAGGATACACTCATCACGGGCGACACGGCAATGACGAGGGGCTTAAGTGTGCCTCTCCAAACTGATCACTTCCCTCCCCGTCGCTCTAAAAATAGTCCGGGCTGCTATGATAGAGGAGCTGTTCTTCGAGATTTCGTAAATCAACGTGGAGCTCTTTCTTTACATGTTGCTTTAGTTCACTCTCTCTGACATGATGCTTCCTCACTTCCTGGAACAGTGTTATAAAATGATCAAACGGAGAAGGCTGAAGGTAAGTGACAAGCTGATATGCACGTGCGGACACACACACTACACTCACACACATAGACGTGCATACACACATGCTCACACACAAAACATACAGACACACACCACAATCACACACATAACACATAGACATGCATACACACATGCTCACACACAAAACATACACACACACACCACAATCGCATACATAAAACATAGACATACATGCACACGTGCTCGCACACAAAAGCACACACATACACAACACAGACGTGTGCACATACACAACACATAGACGTGCGTACCGACATGCTTTCACACACACACACACGTTAGATTTGGGGGTCTCTAGTTGGCACTGGTAGGTACTTGTGACAAATACACACCCACACATACACAACACAGACATGTACGTTTGTGCGCTTGTGTTTTTTCTGTGTTTGTGACATACACAGAACACACACAAGCTTCCAAACGTACAGACACTATATGCTTTTTTTTTTAGAATTGATGGCATAAAGATCCCTTTAACATATATTATAAGGATATTGCTGGCCACTGAGGACTTCTGTGAACATGAAGAGGTTGTAGAACATTAAGTTGACTTTCACTATCGTATTGTGTGTTTCATTAATTATGATACAGGGTCACACCATTGCCCTTTCATGAAAAAGTTACATCTTTGGTGTTGAACTCCTGCTTACGAATGAGCACGCTTGCAAATTAATAGAATGCAGAATGTATAATGCAAAATTGTAATTCTGTTCTACGTCCTACTTTCATTCTATCCAAGGGCTCCCGCACACTCAACTCACCTGTAATACGTTATTACAGTTTAACAACTACCTCATTTTCTTATTACATGTGACTACTGGTTTCACATCTAGACTGTGATAACAAAAGTAGACATAGGTTTTTACACTGAGATTGTGAGCATTATGTATCGTATTCTAAGTTTTTAAAAAAAGAATGTTATTGATCAAAAGAAGGGTGTCAATACAAAATACAAAAGCAATACAAAGAAGAAGGAATAACAATCAGATACAGCAATACCTCAATGATAATAATCAAAACGGGTTCTAAGACAAAACTAATGGAAAAAATATCATAAAAAAGAGACAATGTAAATAGTAATGAGACAAATAAAAAAGTGAAGAAAGAAGGAACATCTTATGTATCATATTCTAATTGTTATTATTGTTGAAGATGTTGATAGGCCTTTCCATTCCTCAATTTAGACAATGTCATATTGTGCTTGATATACTTGCATCTATAGTTTAGACACCACCTTTCTGCATTTCTCTTCATGGGGACCTGCACAAATAAAGGTGACACACTTATATGGCAGTGAGCCTGTTCTGTAAGTTGCTTCGGTCTTGACACCTCAGTCACCAATGTCTTCACCAATCACCAATCATTAAGAATGTGTTCACTGAAAAGTCAGAACAAACAGAAATGGCCTCTTGTCCAATAACCCTGATTTGGGGTATTCACAGCTTGAAACTTCTTTTCATGCTGTCAGCACACCATCTTTCCCGCCCACTTCTACAACTGAGATACTTTGTATGACTTTGTATCACTAAGCCAGGTTCACAAAAGTACTTGCACACCAAACTCAAACACAGATACTAAATAAAGGCATTGGCAAGGGCAAAATCTCAATCTTGGTTCACAAAAAAAGAAATAATGGAAATTTTCCTTTGCAAAAACAAATTAATAGCAAAAAAATGCCCCCAATGTGGTGGAATTTCCATATGAGGATGTGTGCGCATGGGGTGATTTGTCTTTTTTCCTAGGTAGGACCAGATGCATTCATTGAAGAAAACCTACAAACTTGCTAATCTGTGGGGGTGCAAGCATTTTGGAAATGCAGTTTCCCACACAGAAAACATTTATGGATGTAGGCCTCCCATGGCCAGGAGTAAATGTTTTGGGGTTTCTAATGAGGGGGCAAAAATGATATAGTTGTAGGGGAAATAATTTTTTCAAAGGTAATCCCCAAAAATATGCCTATCATTTTTTCGAAATCCTTAAATGTCAAAATGATCTCCCAAACTTAGGTGTAAAGCTGCCTGAGTACATTTCAGACTTTTCTAATTGCACTTTGATGAATTAGGGCAACTAACCCTAAGTTATTTACATGATTCTTTCAGGATAATTATTCATTTGCTGCTCCTCTGTAAGTATGGCTTCTATACTGAATCCACAGGAAACACAATATATTTATTTTATAATAACATATGAGTCCCTTTATGAATCTGCACCAAATTTGATTGATTCCTAGTTGTGTTACTTCAGGGCTATCTTTTCGAAATGTAACACATTTTTGAAGGGGTTTAAATGGTATTAAAGAACGCAATTTTGGCGATGTGCATACCACAACTCACAGACAAGTTTGGCTTTTTTCTAGAGCAAAGATTAATTGAGAAATGTATACCAGAATTTGCAGAAGAGATGCCTTGTGCCAGAACACATCCTTGGTGTGGTTTGGTGTAAACTTGTTCAGCATTTTTTTAGATACTTTATAAACACCAACAATCCAGCTTGGCATACCTCTGCCATTAGGTTTGTGAACTGCTAACAGGAATTGATTGGCTGTGAAGACATCATGTTCATGAACTGACATCAGCAGTTAAGAAGCCAAACCTTCTATGATTCAATTAGAAGGAATGTTTTCACTCTCTGACCATGCTTACATAGTTTGTGAAACAAACACATGGTTTATGAACCACAGAATTCTGGTCACAAACTGACCAAAGATGTTTAGAAAATGCCCCCATTTCCTAAGAAAACTGGCAGAAAACAAATGTACCTGGATCTACTTGTGTGATCAACAGGTGATCGTAGGGAGAAAAAAAAGATTTACGAATTATGGCCTGCCTTAAACACATCTCCGAGACTGGATCACAGTGGTTCACAAATCAAAGATGTGGTATTTGTATAACATGAATTTTGAAGAAATGCAGCAGAGCACAGGAGAGGGTCAAAGGCAAAGATACCATCAAGCAAACATGATTACAAACACAAAGGGTTCAAGGTCCTCATTAGGCGCTGTATGATCAAGTGCCATCTGTCCAGTGGTTATGATGACTCACAGTTCATGAACAAAGATTGGTTCACAAACCCAGAGCCTAAGTCCCGAACCAAAAGCCTCATTAGAATAAAACTGGTCCACCGTGGTTTATGAACCTCTAGACCTGGTTCGTAAAATTGGAAAAAAAATACAAAATAAAAAATCTAAATAGAAACCTCCCCCCACAAAAAAAAATCAATAATATTAAAAGTAAAAAAAACACAGTGGTCTGCCAAATGCCCCTTCATTTATCTAAAGTGGGGAAGAGGGAGAAAGATTGAGAGAAAGAAAGAGAGAAAGAGAGAGACAGAGAAGGCTACAACTGTCCACGGAGACAGGAGGAAAGCCAACAAAGTGAGGAGAGAGAGGTCGAGAACAAGCAGCTGAGACAAATCAATCAATCAATCAATCAAGGACATTTATAGAGCGCACTACTTACCCGGAGGGTCTCAAGGCATGCTGGAGTTGATACAAAAAGAGTGAGTTTGGACAGTGCAGAAATATTCCGCACTGCAAAACTAAAATAGTGATATAGGGCAAAGGACATCTATTTGAAACGGTATAGCTGCATGTGGACTATAGAGCTTAAAGGCCAGTGTGCGCGCGTGGCGCCCTCGTGCTCCACTGCTCTTACCGACTATAAGTGACGAGCGCTTCGTGCTGCGTGCACTGCATGCAGCGCTAGAGCACAGTTGCACCATGAGACACACACAGGGCTGCAGCCCCGCGGAATGAGGTGCACGGTCGTGTGCCGTCCTCGCGTACCGTAGCAGGCGCCCGGGATGGGGTGCACTTCACGCGGAGCCGGAGCATCCCCCACGCCACACTCCACAGCCGGGCGCGGGACGCGGCCGCTGCCCCGTAGCGAGGAGGCGCCGCTTCCCACCCACTCTGCGCGTCTGCTCCGGCTGTGAAGGACAGCTTTCGAGGGGGGGCTTCCTGGAACTTTAGGGCTCGACGCGTGGCTGGACTTAGTTAGCGATAGGAGGCGCCTACTTCCCAGGACGGATTAATGTTCGCCGGGAGAGAGGCTGAAGCGTGGAAGCACTTTCAGCTTCTGGCAGCACGGATGCCTCTACCCATACCCAAGCAGCCAGAGCCCCAGCTTCATTGGGGAGGGTGCGTCCTCCGCAGGGCGTAGAAGCACCCGCCCCAGCACTCTCCTCTCCGGGCCGCCCAGATGCACAGAGGAGGGACTGGTCCCTGTGTGCACGTGCAGCACAGAGCCCTGTGCACAGCCAGCCCGCGTGAGGTGCGCCGGGACTGACTAGGGATGAGACTCTGACAGGTGAACGCACACACGTCCGTGCGCTGCTCTGAGCTGGTGCCGTGCCTTCTCTTAGGGATGCGCACGCCCCGCGTGCGTTCGGGAGGATGTAAGCAGACACAGGAGCGGGGGTGAGCTGCTGGCATGCCGGAGCCCGCCCCAACGCGCGGGCTGCCGAAGTTCTGTGCTGCCTGGGGGAAGTCACTGCAAGTCTAAAGATGCCTCGTCCCTTCTCCCTGATGGGGACTGCAAAGGCACTGCATTCACCGCCGGGACGTGTCGGGACGCTAAATCGGACGTATCGCTGAGTGAGCACAGAGTAAGTCGCAACATCAGTCAATGCATGTGCTGACAAAAGTCAATTAGGTCCTTGCGTGACTGTATGTGTGTGTGTGTGTTTTTAGATGTATGTAAAAACGCATGTGGCTACTGACACTGATGCACATGGAAATACAGTTACAGTTAATTTTAAATATACCTGTCTGCCTTCGTAGTACTGTAAAAACAGGTTTTACATTTGTATCGCGTGTGTAAAAATTGTTTCGCATTGTGTTCAAACATGTAATTCGATACATGTACTTTTTCGGTAAATAGGAAACAGGAAATGGTTTAAACGAATCATTTCACATCTTATATAGTAAAATTACTCTTTGAATAGATATTAAGATACTTTGCATTCAAATTGAAATGGGACCAGAGGTATATTTTATGCTAATTGTGTTCTCGTAATTGCACTTGTCAGTTGTCCCTTGCTTTTGATGTTCTTTTCTGACAGTGAGTTTTCTTTCCTCCTACTGACAGTCCCATGCAATGCTATGATCTTCAATGAGGAATACAAGCACATGCCACCGCCATGCCGATTATCTCTGGAGGTAGCGAACAAGATTATAGTAACCTTAGCTACACCTCCAGCAGCACCTTGAACCAGTTCTTCCCGGTGGCTGTAGAGTCACAGACCATCAAAGGGGTCCACTATGAAAGGGCTTGGAGGATTTACCGCCCCGAAGATCTCGATACAGCCGACCAGAAACACGAGCTCATCGTCAACGTAGGAGGCATCAAATACTTGGTGCCGTGGAGCACCTTGGAGGACTTTCCCATGACCAGGCTGGGGAAATTGAGGTTCTGCAGCAATTATGAGGAGATAATCCAGCTGTGTGATGACTATGATGAAGACACAAACGAGTTCTTCTTCGACCGAAACCCATGTGCTTTCAGCATGATCGTGAGCTTCCTGGCAGCAGGGAAGCTGAGGCTTTTGCGAGAGATGTGTGTCCTATCCTTCCAGGATGAACTCAGGTACTGGGGCATTGAGGAGTCCAACTTGGAACAGTGCTGCCTGAGAAAATTGTTTCAAAAACTCGAGGAGTTAGCGGAAGTCCGCCAAGAAGAGGAGCTGCAGCAGAACAGGGAAACCATCTGTGTCTTGGACGATGACACGCGGATGGGTCAATTTATGACCAAACTGAGGGATATGGTGGAAAACCCACAGTCAGGACTGCCTGGGAAAATATTTGCCTGCCTCTCCATTCTTTTTGTGGCCACCACGACTGTGAGTCTCTGCATTAGCACAATGCCAGATTTAAGGGAGGAAGAAGACAGGGTAAGTTCCTATTAATCACATAAGTCTGTTAATGCTTAGTGCTTCTGAGGAAATATAATTTTTGCCAAACCAGCAAATAGCATCCTGAAAGAGATGGAAGCTAATTTCATATAAGTGGCATAAGAGTTCACCCGCTTGACTAAAGTGAAAGGTAACTGTTCTTGACTCAAATCAACACCAAACTGATTTTCTTCAGATAAAATCTAACTTTAATTGAATTCGAAGATACATTTCTTTTATTTGTATCAGAGCTAACCTTATGTGGGTTAGATAAAAACATAATTTTTCTTCTTCGTGAAGAATGCTTAATTTAGCTAATTTAGATATAAGCTAATTATATGTGTTTGTGATCAAAACTTCCTTCTATTGTTTGAAATCAAAGCAATTTTATTTGACTGAAGTTATACACATGCTTTCTGTGAATTAGACCAATAGTTTATTAACAAGATGAAAACACTATAACATTTATCACATTTAAATTCAAGTTAGACTTGCTTCATTCAGATGAGAGTTAACTCTACTTGAATGACACAACATGTAACTTTACTTGATTGATCATGAAGCAGACTTCTAAAACAAAGCTAAAACCCATAATTGAGATCAAAGTGTAAACTACTCCATTACAATCAAACCTAACTTCATTTGAATGATACTAAACCCTACTTTGCCCATCCGAGATCAACGCTAATTTTTCTAGGTTGCGACTAAAGCCAACTTTACTTGGTTAAGATCAACTTTACTCGATATAATCAAAGTTTTGTTTCTCGACTTAGATTAAAGCTGTCTTATTGAATGCGATCAAAGTTACTTTACGTGCACAAAATCAAATGTTTGTTTTGATTGTGTTCAATATTAAAGTTATCTGGTTGCAATAAATCATCCTCATTTGGTTGCCATCAAAGCTCACCATTACTTAAATGAGATCAAGCCACATTTACTCCATTGATATGAATCTTAACTTTACTTCACCAATATGATAACTAACTTTTCTTGATTGAGGCGAGAGTTACTGAGCCGGGATTATAATTTGACTTAAAAAAATAGAGCTATTTCTTTTTGTTTGCATCAAAGCTAACAAGAATCTATTCAGGACAAAATTAGAGACGTGATATCTCACTGAATGAAACAAAACTCAGATTTTCCGAATATCAAGAAAGAACTTCGACTTAAATTGGCATGTAATAAGAGTCAGGGGACATTAATTTTATCTCAGTGGAGTTAAGTTTTCGGTGGATAGTCTTTCAACCGCTCAATAAAGTTACATTTCCATGATTAAATTGAAGAAGGTTACTTTTCTGAGATGTGAAATTAGCTTTAACAGATTGAGATAAAATCAATTGTTTTGCTTGATTGAGATCAAATTTGCAATTCCTGGGATCATATATCAGTTCACCAAGCCCTCAAATTGATAATTAAGTCCAGCTGTTTCTAAGGGCCATCAAGAGCTTTGTAATGAGGAGATGAAGTCCTCCATCACATATCATAGCATGCTGCATCATTGGGCTTTCCTCTCATCCTCCTCACAGCATTGTATTAGGATGGGCTCAACCACATAGTGGGAGCTCAAGGTAATATAATTGGGAATCCATTTTATTTTTTTACATACAACAATAGCGTTATAGTTGCCCAACCCGAAAGTATGCTAACAATTAACATTACAGGATGGTAATGGGTTTGTACTGACCTGCCATCTTCAAATATTCCTTTATAAAAGAATTAACTAGTCTGTCGCAAAGTATAGTACGATGCTCGACTAAGGAAGAAAGATTCAAGAAAGAAGTGTACTATATGTTCATTAATCTAGCACTCAACACTTGGGGTTCACAGGGTGGAAATATATCTGAAAGCTGTATATCTGGCTATCTGGCCAACCAGTAGGGTTCCACAAGTCTCGTGAAATACGTAGGAGCAAGCATGTTTGTGTACTGTGCTATGCAATAAGCACAATACGTCACAATTGTCTCTGCTGGGAGCCCTGCCCAGATGTCATTAGAACATTGCAAATGTTATATTGTCACCTCAAAGATTAGCAGAATATCTTGTTCCTTGAGAATTAAAGGATACCCCTTAGGAGGCAATAACATTAAAAGGAGTGTTTTGTTATGCCGGGTACAGATAGGATAAAATACAAGATACAAAAACATCGAACATCCAGGCTGCGGACCTGGTGTATGGCTGTGAGAGGGGTCTGTTGCCAGTAGGGGATTAGTTTCCCTGATCAATGAGCACGAATTTCGTTTTAGCATGATTTTAGTCAAAGCCAGTTCTTCCTCAGAGAAAACAGGATTTGGACTTTCCCCTTTAACTTGTGTCGCTCGGCCTTCCCCTCGTTTCACTAACCAACCCCACCACCACACATTACACAGACTCATTTGCTGGAGAAAAAATGGCACAGTACATTAACAATCAGTCATTGCACAAGTACACTCACCTGCAGGTGGCACACTTATTGATAAGACCTTAGTTATAAGTTCAGTGGTTTATTGATTTTTATTGAGTAGACACTCTCAGGAATGAGGCTTAATCTTGCTACTAATATCTGCTTATTAGCCTGTTCTGTCCCAGGCCAGGCCACAAGTGCAGTTCCTGCCTTGAGTCTTCCCTTATTTATTCCATTCTCCACCAGGGACTCTGCCATCTGGCATCCCAAGGACTCCTCGATCAAGGTACCCCCCATGCTTACTCTCGTTCCTTGCCCTTGGAAAGTGACCATCAGCCCTCTGGCACGCAGGTGTTTGTGAAATCTACTGTCTCTCCATCGTGCTCTAAGTGTGGGTCTTGTTGTCTGCTGTGATGAATATATAGGGGCAGATCCCTCTTTTAACCCCTTGCATGCTGATGACGGCCCCCAGCCGTCATGCACTACAGTGCTCGTGTGCTGTTGACGGCTGGGGGCCGTCATGACCGCACCCGCGATCGGAATGTGCCCCACAGGCGCAGAATCGCGGCAGCATGCAAGGGGTTAAGGTGATGCCCAATCAGGACATGTCACCTTTTATGGAAATGTTATTCCCTCCTGGCTGCTGCCAGCATTTGGCATCAAAGGAACTCTTACCACCTAACATTTTTCTGGGCTCTGCCCAACTGGCTCCCACACCTCAGTCAAAGTTAGGGTCTTGGCCCTGCCCTGGGGCTTGCTGTGTTTGCTGTGTTGACTGGGCCTTCTCTGAAACATGCAGCAATTTGTTTGTGTCACTCTTACCTTATTGCAGTTTAGGAAGAATAAGGGTGTCATAAACAATAAAATCATAAAATCCCAAACTATGATTTCACACAATTCTGTGCCGTGGGGCTAGACAAGAGTTGAAAAGTGTCAGGATAGGGCAGATCCATATGGCACCCCAGGTGAAAGATTGTTGAAGATAAAAGGAAAGTCAAGAACTTAATGGAAAGGGTTGTATGTATGTATCTAAATATGTGTGCGGATGCAAAAACAACAATTGATGGACAGAATGCAGAACAATGTCATACATTCACCCCAGTACAGAGATGTGGGGCATAATCCATCGTGTTTTTTTGCTCACCATGCCATTCCAGTTTGTACCCAGCCATATGCAAATCAGTCTTGACCCTGTGCCCAATGGGAACAGTCCAGCCCGAACTGCCAAGCCATGTCTTTCCTGGACCGGAATCAAGCATCCAAGACCGGTTTCTGGCTATCACCCGTCTTCAGCCAGGATAGCTTGACTCCAGTGGTGTGGAGAGCATGGGACTCACGTCTGAGCACACCCATCCCACTCGGGGTGACAAATGCAAAAACAACAGTTGATGGACAGAATGCAGAACAATGTCATACATTCACCCCAGTACAGAGATCTGGGCCTACATCCATCGTTTTTCTGCTCACCATACCATTCCAGTTTGAACTAGCCATATGCAAATCAGTCTTGACCCTGTGCCCAATGGGAACAGTCCAGCTCGAACTGCCAGGCCAGGTCCTCCCTGGACTGGAAACAAGCATCCTAGTACCGGTTTCGGGGTTTCACCCCTCTTCAGGTGTGTCTTTTGTATGTGTGCATATGGCATTTCTATAGCACAAACCTAGCCCAATGGCTACAACTCTTTATACATGATCAAAAACAATCATAAAGTCAACAAGTAAGAGGAAAGGAAGCTTGGTGGTAGATGGTTAATGCATTGTGATGTGGTGTTCTTTAAAGTGGTGAGCCTTCAATGCATTTCTAAATTGGAACACCATTGAAGAATCCTGATGTATCATAGATGTAAAAGGCTTACTTCTTGTTTTTACTTTTTCACACTTTTTAATGTGCTTTCTAATTTAGTCCTGGCTGCGGGTATGCTGAGATACAGCATGGATCGGGAGCATGTATGCAAGATAAGCGGGCTTGTGGTCCTGATGGCTTTGTAAATGATGCCGCTAGTTTTGAAAATGGTGTGGGCCTGTATGGGGAGCCGTTGGAGTTCCATCAGGATGGGAGCAATGTGATTATATTTCTTCAGGCCCTGGCTGAGACCTTCTGCAGCATGTAGGATGCCCTTGCATAACAATATATTCTATGCATAGCCATGTGTCAGAGTCAGTCTCTAATTGTCATGATGTAGGGGAGGCAGGTATGTCGATGACTGTGTTTGGCAACTGTAATGCTCAATGTAATCACCAATATCCAGTACTGTGCTTTGTGGGAAGTGTTAGTGTGTGCAGCCTGCCAATCTATTGTTTTGTCATCATTGTTCTTTTGTTGTTTTAGTTCTCTTTTGGGTGGAAGTCGGTCTGTCGCTGCTTCAGGGATCTGGTTGTATGCATGTGGGCATGTCCCTTTTTATGTATCCATTTAGTGAGTATGAGGGTCTGTCACTGCACCATAATCACTGGTATTTTGCTTTCTATGCGAAGGGCCACTGGAATTATGTGATTGTGTCTCAGTGACATTTTTTGCATAAATATACATTTACCGCATTTGTCACATAATCCACAATTTGCTGCGTAGTCTGCAGGTTTTAACAAAAAAAAATTTGTTTCTAGCTCAAACGGTTAAAAAGTTACTATAACCTCATTGATATGTGTTGCCGCAGGGTGGAAGAGCCTTGGCAAATGTTGACTGTTTAACTTTCTTGTTCTTATTGCTATATTTGGGTGTTAAACTGGGTCTAATAAGGTGCAACAAATGCCCGGATGGTGTTGAAAAATATAAAAAGAACAAAATAATGAAGAAATATTATCGCAAAATGTGCGTTATTACATTGCATAATTTGACTCTTCTTACCGCATAATTTTCTCAGCCCTGTCACACAATTTGGCCCTCCCTTACCCCATAATTTCAGTTGCCCGGTTTATGAGTTGTCTCCTCCAGTATAAAATCTGGGTTTTCTCTTTCGTTAGTTTTTTTTGTTGCTCTAGGCCTTTTTTAGGTTTCGCCTGGCGTTCACTGCGCAGCAGTGTTCGCGCAGGCGAAATCTTTTGAGACTCGGTATGGGGCTTTAACCCGCCTCTCTGTTCCATTGGCTCGCTCCATAAATGGAGGCTAGCCATTGGAACAGAGATGCGTCAGTCATTGTCCGAGCAGATTCGTGGGCGTTCCGGCGATTTTTTCGCTCTCCGCCCCTTTAACAACGTCATTGCGGCGGTGGACGGTGTATTTTTTTTTTTTAAAGGTTTGTTTTGGTCATTTCTCCGAAGATGGCGCCGGGCAGTAGCTTCGTATTCGAACAGCTACCGACCTTTGTTCTAATATGGCTACAGAGAGCTTTGTATATGGGAGAGACACTCGCGTGTTTTCAACAACATTTATTGTATTTCAGCTTTCTGCCGCATTACTTTGGTGGCAACATTGCGATTTCGCGGGAAAACTTAATTCGCTTGATTTTGTTTTGAATTATCCCTCTTGAGTGGGCGCCAGACACTTACGATTGGCGGATGAGTTTACACGTATCCTTCACACCCATTCTGGAACCAGATTTCCGTGTTTTGACGTCAACTAGAGGAAAGCAAATGGGTGTCAATTTGAAGTGCTGATTTGCTAGGAGCGCTGCTCAACAAATGATGTCAGTGACGTGGCTTTCTTGTTTAGTCTCATGCCTTCATTAACGAGTTTCTCGGTTGTGTGCGGTGGCACGCCCCTCACTTCACCACGCCCACGGCTCTTGTGCTGTGCTTTCACAACACTGTACCCGCTCTTCTGCTCACTAATTGCACGACCCCTACCCTACCCCTGCAGCTTGCAGCGGTGCCAGGGGCTGAGGTCGCCCCCTCCCTGATGTGACCTTCAGCGCCCTTGCCGTGCCTGCCCTCTGACATTTAATGGCGAGCCGTCTGAGATACTGTTTCCAGCTCCAGTCTGCCTTCTGCATATTTCTGAAGCTCCTCGCTGCATGTAAAGGTTATTCGCTGTTTGTTCTGCTTCATGAAAACTGTTTTCAAGGTCACGATGTACCCGACTTAATTTGTGCTTCTAACAGGAACGGTATGTAGCACTTTAAACGGGCATATGTTGTTTTCAAGGGCAGGGCATGCGGTTTTTGAAAGTCCGAGGCGCTCAACTCTGACTGCTCAGGCTGTGCATAATAGTGCACAGAACTGAAAACAGACCCCACCACCTGCGTGTGATAAGGTCACAATGACGTGGAGGAAAGCACCAGACCTATAACACATCAGAATGATGGACCTATTGCCTTTCAGATGAATGCTGCCAGAACAGACAGCAGCTTTTTAAACGCTCCCCATCTCTATAACATTACTGTGTCCCTAAAATCTCAGGCCTCTCCTGACTGGCCTTACTCCCACCTCTCTCCGGTTCCTTTTCCTTCCTTTTCCTTCCAGTTTCTTCTGTGCCTTCATATCTATGTATTTTATCAAACACAAGGGAACCCCAGTAATCTGACCTGTGGTACTCTATATTATAGAAATGAACACTGGTGCAATAAAGGCCACTCGAGTAGCCTAGGCTACTACTACTTAAGCAGGTATTGATCAAAGGAACCAGAGAATAAGTCTGTGAGCGCCTTGCTGTGCAATATATGGCGGGACCCAAGGTTGAAATTATATCACATTTATACACAGCATAAATGGAGTATCACTTTTGTCATTCAGGTGGTAGTTCTGGTGCTCTCACAAAAATAGGACTCACTTGGTATTTGCATGTTCTAGGGGATATGATCTTGTGGCCACCCAACCACCCACCGCCTTACACCTGGACTTTCATTCAGTGAATGACTGACTTCTTGGCCACATAATTCAACTAATATAAATGCTTTGTCATCTGGGGTTGCTGCAATAATGTTAATCCTTAACACCAGGAGTGCAACTAGACCCAACGTTTGGGGGAAGCGCTAACACGTAAATGGGTGGGCGGAGCCATCTTCAGAGCTGAATCAAAATCACTTGTGGGTACTTCATTTACTCTTCTGCAGTACTTGGGGAACAAAAGAAAGTGCTGGAGCCTTCTTCGAGAGGTCACTGCGACTTGTATTACCCATTGCCACTGCCAATGATAGCACTAACACAACTACTGTCATCACACACCTACAAGGGCCAATTGATTATTCCAGGCCCCAAACCTATAAGAATGTTTTGGGTGCCAGGTATCGGTCATTTTTAATGCATATTGAAATAATAAACAATGTCTCGGCTTTCGCTCTGCTCCCGCCTCCCCTCCTCCTACAGTGCATGTCTTGCGCCTCTCCATTTCTCTCGAGTCACCCTCATCTGGTGGGTGTCCTTGTGTAATAAATCATCTTTAACACCCTAACAAACCTACAGATGTTACAGATGTCCGTATGTTCACACTCTGCACACCTAAAGCACCCTCCTCAAAACGGTTCACCCTTCCCCACATCTGGCTTCATCCTCATCAGAGAGCCAACATGTTGACTGCGTGCCTCCTGCACGGCCACTTCCTGCGTACACAGCCCGAGCCCACCAGCAACACGCCAACAACCACGCTCCACAGTAGGCACCATCCACACACTCACCTGCTGTTAGCCCTTGTACACCCAGCCGCGTGATGTATGTCCCTTGCTCCTGGAGGGGCCGCAGTGTACCTCTGTGTGTGTGTGTGTGTGTGTGTGTGCAAATGCACTAGGTCTCGCATTTGCGAGAGATTACGCTATTGGCATTGTAAATGACAATGCCATTTATTTATCTGTTTTCAAAACCAACACATAAATACAATTTTTGTCATTTACAATGCCAATAGCTCTAACTTAGGCAAAGGCGAGACCGTTGCATTGTAAATGCTTGTTATGAAAGGTGAGGACCACAAAATCCTCAGAACCCCAACATTTCACAAGCCTTTCAGATCTGCAGCTGCAGGGTGTCAGGGGACATAGACTTGAACAGTAAACAGCTATGGCTTTAACCATCTAAGCGTTGTAAATGGGGTGGTATCGTGGTCCTAGAATGATCCTGAACCGTCTGTAAAGACCGCTCCTTTTTAGGTTTTGCCTGAACAGTGCTCGCGGTGTGTTAGTGAAATCTATTGTTTTTAAAATAAACTTAAAAGGGGCTTACATCCCACCCCCACTCCTCCTGGCTTTTCATTAGTTCCTGTGCTTGTCACGTACTTTTCCTCCATTTCTATTGGCTGTAGCATATTTTCCTGCATTTACCAATGCTTGTTCCTCGTCTGCTTCTCTTATCAGTTTCCCATCGCCGAAATACTGTTAACATCTGAGTTGGAGGAACTATGTTTTCCATAAAGTTTTGTCTCCTAATGCTTTTTCGTCTTACAGAACATTTACACAGCGGAACATATTACAGGAGAAATTAAATGATTGGCCCAGAATTACAGGATGTTGCGCTGTTGAGACACGAACCAAGACCCCCAACTCGCGAGTCAACAGCTCTGGCGGCTGCGCCGCATCCTCTCAACTCCCATGATACTGTAAGGGAGCTCTTTCATTAGTCCCGATGGTGATTAATCTATTATCCATCACATAGGCGAAACCAATGCATTACCAATGCTTGTTTTAATTTCCCAAAGTAGCGGAAATGATTATGTAAGCTATTAAGAATCTTCTAGGCATCATTGGACCACGTGTTTATTGACCCAGTGCTTGTTCACAGAGTCCATCACTGCCTGTTAAGAGAAAGGCAATGATGAGTCTGGAAACAGAGTGTGATGCATTCTCATATCAGAGCAAGTGTGATATTTTCCATCACACTTCAACTGATGTAAGTACAAGGCGAATATATTGCTTTTAAATAGGGCTTTGTAGCACCCCTTTTCAGTTGCCAAGGGCCTGCTTGCGGTGCTCCGGAGGGACACAGAACTTATTATTCGTGACAAAATCTGATATCGCTGGCTTTTAAATTGATCAGTTGTGCTACATTTCACTTAGCATGCGCTTTGTGATGAAAATGTTGCACCAGATACATATTTTGGTATTTACTGCACCAAAATCCTCACGTTATGCTTTCTATGGTACATATTTTCACCTGTTAAAATCTGGCAAATTTTATTTGACAAAATGATCGCATGTGATGCAGTAAACCATTTATAGCTGCGACAGGAAGTGCGATTTGTTCAGAGTACCTGTAATCATTCCTTAAGGAACTCAGTTTATCAACCTTGGAAGGCTGAAAAGCTGAGTCGACTGTGCCAGGATTGGCATGGTGACATACAGATCACACCTGATGTCAACAATGCACTGCAATACCTTGCTGGTGAAGATACAGACAGCAGATTTTTCTGCTTTAAAAGTAATCTGCCACTCTGCTACTATAACTCACACAGTGACAAACACATAGACAATTTGCTGAAATATACCTCTGAACATCTCAGCCTGTGCTGTCTCCCTCCCCCGGATCCCGTGCTGTGGTATCTCCCATCCCCCAATGCACTCTTCAATCTGGTCCAGCTGCAACAGCACCACAGAAGCTCTTAGGATTTAGATTAGACCATTGTCTGGAGGATTTTATTCTCGTGGACACATGTTGAAAGGCTGCCTGGGATTGAATCTCAGAGCAGAGCTGCTCTGACATTGTATTATTTCTGTATATGCAAGGAGACACTATGAATCTTTGGGCAATGTCTGCTCTCAGACTTTCTCAGAATATTTCTTGCTGAAGAAACTATTGATATGAAGTGTTTTTTACTAGTGGTGGTTTAGCACCACTATTATCCACAAAATGTAATTTGGTTTTATCAGGTGTATTTCCATAAGTCGAATTTGTTACATTGTATTGTATTCCCAAAGCAGAATGTGGGTCACTGCTCTGTTTTCCCTTTTGTTCAGCCAAATCTTTACATATTACTTTGACATGAAAATAATCGCTTGCTAAGTGAGTTTTTTTCATTTTATGAATATGATCATGTCGATAGTAGGTATTTCAAAGGTCCTACTGATGGGACATCTTAATGCCACGATCTCAAATTATTTACTCACCTTGTTTGCGGACAAAGAACGGGAAAAGGCTGTTATTATTCCAATTACTGTTTTCCCTCCCTGCTTCAGAGCAAATAAAGGAGGTGCTTTGCTCCTCGAGGCATGCAGGGAACAAGATTTAATTATCCTTACAGAGTGATATTCCAGCTCATCCCACCTATATTACAGCAACATCAACTATGATAATTGATTATGTTATCAGCTCGTATATGATCGTGCCCTATTGAATGGATTTAAAAGTGGTAAATAATACTCATCTGTTTATTATCAATGGAAAACCTGATGAGTTACACTCATGGCAGGTCCCTGATGATGATGACATGTTGGTTATTGCTGTGAATAGGAGGATATTATGGACTAAGAAAGATAAGCAGTCGCTGTCAGAAGAATTAAAGAAAATTACTGAAAGCCTTTCCCCATTAGGATGGCTACCGGCTGATGTATTTGAGGAGCATATGGAAACATTTGTGAGGGTAACCCCGAATTTGGTAGGATCCCATCTACAAAATCCATAAGGCAGTTGAAACAGTTCAATAGGTTGTTTGCCTTTAATACATTTATAAATCACCTACAAAGAAGGCAATATACTTTTTTACACCAAAGAGCATAATAGTGGATCTCACGATTGAAAAGAAGACGAACTAGGTAGGTAAGAATTTTTTTTTAATCTCCGATGACATTTGGGGGAAAATAACTGAAGCTGTGAAATTTAAAAATCAAAAACCCTTTTGGAAAAGTATAGCGGAGAATGGTGTCTCTTTCTCTAAACCCAAGATAAATAGTATCACTAGCATGGAATGGCAAAAATATATAACTTCTTTCTATGCTTTGAGTATTCAGATGGAAAGTAACAATGTTACGGAGTCCCTAGATGAAATATCAGTTGGGAGATGCTCTCCCCTCCTTCTAGACAGGAGGTGTTGCATTATCTTAAGGTTACCAGGAATACTTGTGCAAGGGCCCCAGAACAATTACTCATTAGTATCATAAAGTTGGATCTGTACCTATGGTCATCTTACTTAGAGGAGCACTTCCCTTACTGTTATTGTACAGGAATGGTCCCTAGCTCTTGAAGGTGCAGTGTTATTTTACAGCTGCATAAAAAAATGCCCTTTAAATATTCCTAGCCATTTTAGGCAGATTACCCTGTTGGACGCCACATGAAAGATGTTTTCTAAATGTTTACTATCTAACACACTAGAATGGTGGAAGAAAAAAATATTATACCCTTGGAGCAGGCAGGGCTTAGCGCAGTTTACTCGATTTAGGATAATATAACTGCAATACATGCTTATTTTGGAGAAATATATGAAACGAAGGGGATGCCTGTCTATGCGTCCTTTATCAACTATTCAACTGCTTTTGATTGCTTAGACCGTAAGACCCCTTGGAGGAAGTTGTGTGCCATGGGAATATCAGGGGGATTTCCGAAACTCATTATTGCACTTTTTGTCAGGAGATGTTAGAAGGCAGACATGGTATGACTCCAAAAATCCCTACCAGAAATAGATTGAAACAGGGATGCCTGATGGCCCACCTCCTTTTCTCGCTATATATGGCAGACCTGCCCATTGTGTTAAGTAAGGTAGCTGCTGATGCCGCAAAATTAGGCTCTTATCCCTTAGGCACAATCCTCTATGCAGACAGTATATAGTCCTGTTAGACCTGACTCCTACAGGTCTTCAGAGACATCTTGATACTCTGTCATTACACTCAGTTGCTCAGTTCTTGAAGGTAAATATAAATGAAACTAAGGTTATGAGGTTTCGGCCACAGATTATATGTGTTTCTTTAATAAATCTCCCATCGAAGTAGTATAATCCTACCCTTATCTCGGAATAAATATGTCAGCAAATGTGACTGACAGCGATCATATTTCACATATATCAAATAAGGCGCTTGCCCAGGGAAGTGTACTAAATACAATTTATGGAGTAACAGGTTACAAGCACTTTAATCATCTCTTAACAGTAAATCAAATGAAGATTCCTCTGACACTCTTATATGCAATCGAGACAATAAATATTAATCTATTGCACTTTATGCATAAAGTGGAGGGGAAGATTCTGTGGACTGTTTTCACTTTAAACTCTATGGCCTCAATACAAGCTTTAATGTTGGAATTAGGATTGCTGAGCTCTTTCATAGGAGGACTGGCTGCTATTTAATGATGGTATCATTGCCAATTGCATGCTAAACAAGCATTAGAAATGCAATCGGGCTCGGATTTATTTGAGTTTGAGCAAATGGCATTGTAAATGCCAATGTCTTTTTGCCATGTGTTATGGAGTGTGTGCATGTGGTGTGTAGTGGAAGTATGTTAGTTGAATTGTAATTTTACCAATGGTGGCATGCTGTGCTTTATATGAATATGTTTAAAAGTAAAGTGTACCATACTGCGATTTCTTGGTGGAAAAGTGCACTGCTGGCTGGAGGTGTGTGTGCCTGGTGGAAGGGTGCACTGACGGCTGGTGGGTGTGTGCTTGGTAAAAGCGTGCACAGATGGATGATGGCTGTTGGTGTTTGTGCATGGTGAAAGCATTCATTGACGGCTGGGGGTGTGTTGTTGTGTGTGTTGTTTTCTGTGTGCTGGTGAGTGTGTGCTGGTGAGTCTGTGGGGGTGAGCCTGGGGAGTGAGTGTGGTGGTGAGTGTGTTGTGTTGAGTGGTGACAAGTGTGTGGTGTTGAGAGACTGAGGTGTGTGGTTTGTGTGTGCGTTATGTGTGTGTGGTGTATGTGTGTGTGGTGTTTTCTGCACACTCACACACTGCCCCGTAACATTCACACACTGCTCACCCGCACACTCCCAATGTCACCCTGCATAGTCACACACTGTCACATAGTCACACACTCAGCAGCACACAGCACTCAACAGCACTCTGCCCTCAACAGCACTCTGCCCTCAACAGCACTCTGCCCTCAACAGCACTCAACAGCACTCTGCCCTCAACAGTACACAGCACTCTGCCCTCAACAGCACACAGCACTCTGCCCTCAAAAGCACACAGCACTCTGCCCTCAACAGCACACATCACTCTTCCCTCAACAGCACACAGCACTCAACAACACACAGCACTTGTGAGCTCCGGCGTCCCTCCTGGGTGCGTATTTGCGCACTGACTGACAGTCTGGAGGCCACTGAGGAGACCGTCTCTTTAAAAAGACCCTTCCTTCCCTCCGCCACGCATCCTCTCCCGGCGCATCCCGCTGTCCCGCTGTGTGCTCTTCCGCCGTTCCTGCCACCTGCTGATCTGTCTATACATACTTACATGAGGATCTGTGAGGCAGGGCACACTGCTTCCCCTCACCCCAAAATGTACCGCAGGAAGCTTGTAAGTGCCCTCTTGCATCTGTGTGTGGTCTGTACCTCAGCGATGCGTCTGTCTAGGCGCTATATTGACAGGATTTTCTTCAAAATTTTTCTTTTTACGCACGTACTGTCTGGTGTGGTCAGACATCGGCTGGGATGCCAGTCTGTGATTTCAGAGACAGTTGTATTTTAGCTGAAAAGTGGTGGCCTTCGGTGCAAGCCCACATTGCCTCATATTTTAATTCGCCCACTTGAACAAACCGTGTGATCCTGTGCAAATTATTCTCGCTTTCTTTGTACTTGACCTTGCAGACTTCGGAGAGCTCAGTGCTCCAGACATCTACGCTGAATAATTAACTCGGCTGTGTCAACTTGCGTAAAGCGCTCCGAAGTAGTTGAAAGGGGGTGGCTGGCGCATTATTGAAGGTACACGCACTCATTCTTAAATGCAGAAGGCGTGTTAATGTGTCACGCACTGTGCTGTGGAGCAGCTCAACTGTCAGCACACATTTACACAATCACAATGTTGTTGGTTTGCAAACGGCGCTTGTGTCTTCTGTCCTCTGTCGGGTCCTGTTTGCAGAAGAGACGAGGCTTCGTTGCTTTAGCGCTGGGTGTTGATGGGAAGGACCTTGGCTAATTGATCGTGTTTTAATTAGCGGCTGCAGCGTGGAAGCACTGCCAGTAGCAGCATTACCCTTTCGCAGCCCACTAGCCGTACTTTCATCAACCACTGGAAGATGAAAGGCTGCGCTGGACGCAGCGCCAGGTAGATCGCACGCAGAACGCGGCAGCAGGTGCAGCAGCCCGCTGAGCTACAGTGGCTGCGGATCAAAGCGCGGATAGTTCGTGTGACACTTTCACGCACAATGCCCTCGAACACTGCAAGGGGATGTTTGTTTACAGTGGAGATGTCCTCTCCTGGCACCCGGCTGAGGGCACGGTAAACACATGGGGGTGATGTTACCAGACACTAAAGGTGCCGCCGCCTCTTTGAAAGCAGAACCGCTTTAATAAAGATTATATAAATATGAAGCTAAAGCAGCTTCCTCTGCCGCAAGCCTCACAAGGAGGTCAGAATATTGACAGGATTTTCTTCAAAATTTTTCTTTTTACGCACGTACTGTCTGGTGTGGTCAGACATCGGCTGGGATGCCAGTCTGTGATTTCAGAGACAGTTGTATTTTAGCTGAAAAGTGGTGGCCTTCGGTGCAAGCCCACATTGCCTCATATTTTAATTCGCCCACTTGAACAAACCGTGTGATCCTGTGCAAACTATTCTCGCTTTCTTTGTACTTGACCTTGCAGACTTCGGAGAGCTCAGTGCTCCAGACATCTACGCTGAATAATTAACTCGGCTGTGTCAACTTGCGTAAAGCGCTCCGAAGTAGTTGAAAGGGGGTGGCTGGCGCATTATTGAAGGTACACGCACTCATTCTCAAATGCAGAAGGCGTGTTAATGTGTCACGCACTGTGCTGTGGAGCAGCTCAACTGTCAGCACACATTTACACAATATATATATATATATATGAACCGCTCTATAGTCCTAACCACCGCACTCATTATCCCTTTTCACTGTATCTTGTTCACCAGCTGACACACCCCCACAAGCACTGAAAAGTGCACAAGCGCCTTGGAATCACGGTATACATGCTTCGTGCATAAACTGCTTCAGAAATACACTTCGCTCTTCTTTTCTGTTTACAGAAAGTTGCATAACCGCTGGCAGCCAGACAGAAAGACATGGCGAGGGAAAGACGAACGGACAAGCAAACACAGATGAGCAACCTAGAAATTCGTGTATAGACACAGGAACATAGACAGGGCGAGACACGGGCAGTGAGACAGGCATAAATAGATACGCAAGCATAGACAGAGACACTGACGCAGCGCGAGACAAGGGCAGTGAGACAGGCTTTACAGATAAGCGCACAGAGACAGCGAGAGGCGGACATATAGACAGAGACAAAGAAACAGAGACAGCGAAAGACAGAGGCATAGGGACACTGGGGGGGGGGGGCATGGCGAGAGACAGATAAACAGCCAACGTCATAGAAAGCACGAGACCGAGGGGCGAACACAGAAAGACACAGGGACCAGCAGAGGCCCCCGAGAGTGAGGCCTTCACAGAGGGTGCTGACGGTCACACAGACAGGCAGGCACAGCGCCTAGAGGCGGCAGGCGCCGGGAGAGAGCGCTTCTCCACGCCGAGTGTACTGCGAGCAGCCCCCGCTCTAATCTGGCTGATAATCTGCACTGTTAACATGGCATTATCCCTGATTTGTATCGTGTATCAGAATGCGTGCCCTCGGCTGCCGTCCCCGCGCGCTGCGCAGCGACGCTCGGCACCACGCAATGCTAAACAGTCAGCACACCATCGCTCATTATTCTTACAGACTGTCACGCAGAGGCAGAAAAAAGACACCCCGTAGCAACTTAAAAGAAGAACTACAGTGTGGACGAGCATGTATGAGTCATCTTCTGTGAGCCTCGCCTGCTGCCTCTCGTCATTTAACATTGAACGCGCTCACCGCTGTGAACGCGTTCGCATCATCTGGCTTGCATTACACGGGCACTCTGACAGCTCGTAATTAAGATTAATCACTCTGCCATGCTCGCTCTCGCACACAAAATGCCACCTCGGGCACGCGTACATTACTTACAGCCTATCACTTCAAGGCTACTACATACACAGCACAGGGAAGACGAATCACTGACCAGATGCCAGAAAACGGTAAGGAATGTCTGGAATTTCTCTCTCCAAGGCCCTCTTCTTCTTTTTTTTCTCCTTTAACGTTAGTTCTCAAACTCCTCCCAGTTTCACTGGGAAGGAGTCCGAGCCCTAAAAAGGAGTCTTATGGCTTTGAAATGTCTCGCTCCTATATGGAGAATAGGATCATTTTTAAATAATATTTTAACTTCACTTCAGCCCTTTTCTTTGACTAGATTAGATATCGCGAATATGAGCTATGTTCATCTTAAAAATTATCTAAAATATACCATGATCCACGGAAAATGATATAGAGATATGTAGAACAAAATATTGTTTCCATAGCATTATCCAATCTTGTCAGGCAGCAATTCTTCAAGTCTATTTGATCTGGACTCTGGAACATATGTATGTATGTATGTATGTATCACATACTTTTATAGCGCAGACTGTCACCCAGAGGGTATCCTGGCGCTTTGACTCTACCTGACTTTTGCGCAGTCACAGAAGATTACACCACCCTGGGAAAGAGGCAGGACTTCAGCCCTTTTTTAAAGGAGGGAAGTTCATTCAGACTCCTCAAAGATAGGGGAAGGGAGTTCCAAAGCTTGGCGGCGATAAAACTAAAGGAACGGCAGCCCATCCGCACCCTCTGAATTTTAGGAACTGCCACCAAACATGCAGAGGAAGATCGCTGAGGTCTAGCCGCTGAGTACCAGGAAAACAGCTCCTGCAGCATGATAGGCCCCTGCCCATGAAGGGCCCTGAACACTATACAAGACGCCTTAAAACAAATGCGCTGATGGACCGGTAGCCAATGGAGATCTTTTAGCGCTAAAGAAGAAGAGGCTGAGAGCATCCGAGAGAGGGCAAGCTTAGCTGCCATATTCTGTATGCGCTGCAGCTTCCTGATCAAGGTGCTTGGGGCGCCCAGGAGTAGTGCGTTACATTAGTCAAGCCTACTGAGAATGATACTGCGCACTACCTCTGGTCTAACTGGTGCCGGAAGCAAGGGGAGAATTTTACGCAGTGTGCGAAGCAGCATCATACATGTGGCAATGGTCTTATTTACAAAGGCATCAAGCTGAAAATTTGGGCCAAACATAACGCCCAAATTATGAGCAGCATCTGCTGCCGCAACTGTGCCCAGGGATGAGGCAGGCCAGAATCCCGTTGGTAGGGGGCGAGGGGTACGATCAGTAGAGCAATACAGCACCTCTTTTTTGGATCCATTGAACTGGAGTGAGTTATGTCTCAACCAGTCCGCCGTGGCTGTCATTCAGCGATGGAAAGTTTCCTTAGACACGGCATCTCTGCCTTCAAAGGAAAAGATAAGCTGTGTATCGTCGTCGTAGTTGATCACCGAAATGCCGAAGGTTTTAATCAGCCTCATCAGAGGACAGAGGTATAAATTAAATAGAATCGGGCTGATTACAGACCCCTGAGGCACACCTTGTCCAACCTTACGAATACCGGATTGAAAAGGCGGCAAAGCCAACATCTGGTGCCTGTTATGAAGGTAGGAGACTAGCCAGTCCCGGGCCAAACCAGCTACCCCAATCGCCTCCAGTCTGCTGATTAATGTGGCGTGGTTGACCGTGTCGAACGCGGCCGACATGTCGAGCAGCACTAAAAAGGCTGCCTGACCCGTGTCGACCCGCGAACGAAGATCGTCCAGGACAACCACCAACGCGGACTCCGTGCCATGATCTGGCCGGAAGCCAAATTGGGCCACATCTAGACAAGTATTATTCTCTAAATAAACTGGCCAAGGAGTTAGTGACCAATTTCTCCATGATCTTGACGGGGAAAGGAAGCAGCGAGATAGGCCTGTAGTTCGCAGAGCAGGTAGGGTCCAGCGTAGCCTTCTTTAACAGAGGGGAGACCACTGCAAGTTTCCAACTTTCTGGAACAGTGGCGGTGCTAAATGACTGGCGGCAGATGGAATAAAGAGGGGGGAAGAGCTCCTCATGGAACAGTTTCCTGAACTTATGGGGTAGCGGGTCCAACGGGGAACCGGAGGACACACTATTGGCCAGAGTGCAAAAATCCTCGTATGAGGGAAAGGTGAAAGTATCCAGCAGTAAGGTCTCTGTAACTTCCCCAGGAGCGCTAGCAGTGGACCCAGGCGCAAGCTCTAACAAAGGCTGGGTACAGGAGAGTACATAGAAGCATAATGCTATGTAGATTGAAATGTTTACCATTACAAACTTTGACAGATGCATGGCAGAATGTAATTTGGAAGTAGGAAATATGCACAATATGTTGTAATGTTGTGCAGACCATTGAACATGTTATATTTGCGTGTGCTTGATCAAAAAGTTATCATCAGAGATTTTTAAAACTACTTTTTAAAATATATTATATTTTAATAGTAAGAGCTGCTATGGAGAGGATAAATTGCCCAGTTAATGAATTAATGTGCTTTTATATCTTTTTATATTTTTAGCTCCTTTTTAAAGTTGCATTAATGGATGCAATTTTGTATATTGTAGATCGCATTGTTAGATTTAAGGGTTCCATTACAATGGCAGACGGACTGGAGTCCGTCCGCCATCGTGGTGGTGACCGGGACCGTCCGCAATACATGCGGCGAACCCGCACGCCCAATTAGGATGCGACCCCCACCATGACGGACGCATTTTGCACGTTAACATTGCGGTGGGTGCTGCTGATTGCAGCACCCGCCGTGATGTTCAAAATGCATGTTGTGCATTTCACTGCACTACGTGGCAGGTACCACAAGGTACCTGCCACTTGGAGCAGTGAAATGTAGGGGACTACCAAGGGTACCACCCCCAAAAACCAATCTCTGCCAGCCTTTCAATGGAGGTTTACCCGCTATGGAAAGGTTGGCTGAAGACAGCGTCCTAATTTGGCGGACGGTCCCTGCTAGGCACGCCACCATTTTATGGATGCAGACCTCTCCGTCGGTCAATCGGAAGGATTGCTTGGAGCGTTTCCATGGCGGACGCTCTTTGCGTCCGCCATGGTCACAGTCTAGATCCCCCTGCCATCATAATGTGGCGGGGGGAAATTTGCGGTCCAATGGAAACTGTACAGAAGTTTGTCATCAGAAACATCAGGATTGAGGGGTTCAGACTCTGATAGATTGCATCATTTACTTGTTACACCAATTCATCTTGTTCACAGTAGGCAACGTTATCAAGCTATAGAGTCAGGTCCCTGAGAGCCAGGACACACAATGAAACCACATTTTCAATATCCACACTCTAAGGAAACCACATTGGATTAATTCACCTGCTACAGAGATCAGATTGGAATCCTGCTGAGGAGACTCACAGGGCTATTTCACACAGCCCCAAATTATACAGACCCCACTGCTGCAAACTACTGCCACAAGGGGCTCTACCTCTACGCCTTCTGGATTACAACTTTGGTGTACATTTTCCTGGGACTGTTCCTCGTCATTGGCTGCGGTATGCCTCTCTGCGCCCATTGCATGTCGTCCAGAGCCTCTTTGGAAGTCCCTGAGCCGAAATGACACTTGTGAGTACATCTACACCTGGATTTTACTCTTACACTTTTGAGTAAATTTACTATTTTTGACTATTCACAAAACCATAGTGTAAATGTACTCAAAAGTGTAGATTAAAATCTCTCTGCCCCCTGAAAAAGGGAGTGGAGTTAGATTTACAAATGAAAATTACTTCTAACGAAACAGAACTAAGTCCAGCACTTCATATGGCCAACCACTGTTACTGTAGCACACTCGCATATAAAGTAATGGAATTAGGAACTTAAAATAAAGCATAAAAATATTTTTACAAACTTTTTCCAATTTAAATAAACATTAAACATTTTCCCCATGCCATAGGGAGACCTGTGTATTCAGGTCAGAGATCTCTGTATGATATAATATAGGTAAACAAATCCATATTCTTTGTCATGTGTAGCTCTCTGCCCCAGCTGTGGAGTCTCCCAATGGTAAATTATAGGCAAAAAAAGTTTATTAAACTTAAAAATAATTATTAAAATATTTTATGATTAATATTAAAGTAACTTACTTTTGTATATTTATTTGAATTTAAAACTAAAGAAAATGCTCCTGCACTATTACCTTAACTTAAAATTAAGGGCCTGATTACAATGGCGTACAGATTTCTGTCCGCCCACATGGCATTACAATGAGGGCGCAACCACATCGGCCGCAAGTGCCATGGCTTCCATTGTGGCAGGTGCAACTGGCTGCAGCACCCGCTGCGATGGAAAAAATGCAAGTTTTGCATTCTCCTGCGCTACGTGTCAGGCACCATGCGGTGCCTGCCACATGGTGCCGGGAAATGTAGGGGGGCACCACAAATTCCTCCCAAGTGCATAACTGAACTGCCCCTGCTCATGGGGGGCCCTCAACAGGACCCAAAAGTCCATCCCAGCCAGCCTTTCCATGGCGGGTGAACTTCCATGGAAAGGCTGGTGGAGATCCAGCATTATAATCAGACCAGCGGTGCCACCATTCTCAGGATGCGGGGCGGTGTGACAGAAAATCAGAATGATTTGTACTGTCGGACCTGTGGCGGTCGGACTTTCCGCCTGCCAGCACAACACCCGCCTTTAAAATCTAGCAGGTGGAAAAATCGCCTCACAATGACAGTGAACCCTCCACCAACAGCCTGTCGGTGGTGGGTTCACCACCATCGTAATGACCTCCTTAATCTTTAAATAATTTAAATGTAATACATTAAGTTAAAATAAGTTCGCTGAAGTGTGAACTAAAAAGCAAATTCCCACCTACATTAAAAATATTATTCATCAAGTTAAAGAAGTCAACTTGATAAGGGAAAGGATTCCTGCGCCCGTTAAGGATAGTCCATGTCCGCAAATTAAAATTGAGAAAGATAATATTGAGCATTTAAATTTGTCGACCGATATGAGGAAAGTTGCCTTTAGCCCTCAATACACTTCAAGAGGCCTACATGATATCTTAAATCGTGGTAACATCCTGAAATTACTACATGCTACTATAGATCTTAAAGATGTGGTAACAACAAATCTGGAAGCTGTGGAGTTTAAAAAAGAAAGTGAAAAATGTGATAGGGAAATAACAATTACAACTTGGTCAAGTATAGAAATTGTTGATAAAATAATGGCGAACAGTAGTGTATTTGAAAAATGGGGCATTAAACTTTGGCGAGTTCAAGCATCCAGCTACCCGATGTTGCTAATACCAATTGAATCAAAAGGGGGCGGAAAATATAAAAGCTTTAGTAGTGGCGGAAAATAAATTTATTAGAGATATGGTTTCGCTACCCTTATCGTCCCCCTTGAAACCCTTATTTTTAGACTTGGGTAAAAAATCGATCTCTGATCTGGTGCAAATTCGCCCCTTGTTATTTTGGGTTCGTCTCAGAAGGACCCCTGAACTTTTTAATTATGCCCAGGTTTTGGATGAGCTGATTGGTTTGAATGTAGCCAATAAAATTAAATGGCTCAACAATTTAAAGAGGCTGGTGAAATCAATAGGTCTCGAGGAGAGTTGGATTTCTCAAATGCCACCCTCAAAATCAATTGTCAAAAAACTTTATTGGGATTGGGTTGTTGCAAAAGAACTCAGGAATCCTAACTGGGGTCATTTAACAAGTGCCTTTCTTGAGCACAAGCCTCTTAGAAAGTTAGAGCCTTTTATGGATTTTATCCAGGTCCCTCGCGATAGAACACTGTTTCTGAAATTCAGATATGGTATTTTACCCCTTAACTCATTCAAAGAAGGTTGGAAGGGATACAGAGGAACAGAGCTTAAATGTCCAGGTTGTTCCTGCCCGAAAGAATCACTGGGCCACTTCCTATTTGCATGTGTAGCTTACAAACAACCAAGAGAAAGGTGGTTGAAACCTGTTTGTAGGAATTTAGGGGTGAGGGACCATAGAATAGCCATGCGTATCATTCTAACCAATGTCATTTCAATGTATATGGTTTGCGGGGTGGCTAAATATGTGGCGAATGCTTGGTTCATCAGGTCAAAACTTTTACCCGACGTCTGAATTGTTTTTATTGTATAGCTCATTTTTGTTTTATATATACGGGTTGGAATATGTTAAATGTATTTCGGATACTGTATATTGTACTTTTATGAAACTTGTTTCGAATAAAGTAATTTCAACAAAAGGGGATGATAAAAAATTAGCTATGCTACTCAAAAAAAGAGACATAGTGGAACAAGTTAGAGTTTTAAAAAATACGTCAGGCGCATCTAAGGAATTGAATTTAGCATATGGCATCAAGATAAGAAGTAGCCAGTCTGGTTTGCGAACCTGCGAGGAATTGAAGAAAGTCCCAGAGTTAGTAGAGGATTGGAGTTGGCTTCCAGGAATTCTAGCAAATCATAATTTTGAAACGAAGAATTGTTATATATCACATCCTTTGATTCTTTGTTCCTGGAACACCAATGGCCTAAAATCATTAATCGAGGATCAATATGTAATTGATTTTTTGAAGGCTTTTGGTATATTGATGTTTCAGGAAACTTGGATCACGTCAAAAGAACCTTTTATAGGTTATGTTGAATACTGTAATGTTGCAACACGAGAAGCCAACTCAGGTCGCCCATGTGGTGGTCTTTCCATATATATATCATCAAAACTAAAAGCCTCTCACTTTGAAATTGACCTTCATGTAAAATGGTTACAGTGCGTTAAATTAATAGCAAGTCACTCAATTATTTTGATAAATGTGTATTTAAGTTGCAAAAAGAAGGTTAGATCTACCCAAATTACTCAGCTTTGGGGGATGATAAAAACATTATATTATGAGCACTTGGATTCAGTATTTATTATTTCTGGTGATTTTAATATGCACTTTGTTGCTCTTAAAAGGCAGACAATAGACTCAAAATGGTATGCTCAATGGACGGATTGTGAGTTTAAAAAATACAACTTAAAGATTATGCATGACCTTAATAATATTCCGACTTTCAACAAAGCAGATAGCTCCTCCGTAATAGACTACACTATAATGTCAGAGAAATTATATAAGTTAGTAAAAAGCTACGAGATTGCCCCAAGAATTGAAAGTGGTCACAATCCACAAGTGATCAATTTTGATATAGATCTAGACCATTTACCAGAAACTAAGATTCTGGTAAAAGCACCAACATCCTTTAATCTTAAAAGGTTAACATGGAATGCTAAAACTGAGGATAAAATCTTGAGAGTGCTTGACTGTTTAATCCAGGATGTTCATGCAGCTTATGACGAAGGGAAAGCTATGGTTGACTTATGGGCACATTTATGTGATGAACTGTTGGCTAAATCTGCAAGAGATGAGCCCTCTAATGGTATCATATTAAATCCTAAGAAACCAGGATGGTACTCTTCTCATCTACTATATCAAAAAAGAAAGCTTACTAAAGAGATAAGATCACTGCACCGGAACAAAAATAGGCTATTGTTGCAAATTGCATTGTTTAAAATCAGAGAGTTAAAACAGAGATATAAAAGGGAAATCTGGAGGGCTAAGCAAGTTTTTTATGAAACAACATGGGCAAAAGTCCATCATGCTTGTAAATCAAAGATTTACGATTATTTTGGAGCATTATTAATAACATTGAGAACGGCAATAATAGAAGCAATAGTGCTAATGTTGATGAAGTGAGTTGGGTGAGCTTCTTTAATAAGAAAATAGATACCCAATGCCTAGATAATGATAGATGTTTTAAAACGGTCCAATTGATATGCATAAAATAATAGATAGAGGGAGTGAGGGTAGTATTCCCCCTTCCCAATGTAGAGTGGATTTGGGGCCCTGGTCACTTGATAAAGTAAAAAAAATGATAAATAAGATTAGATCCAACAGAGCACCAGGTCCAAATGGTATCCCGAATGTAATATTTAAAGCTGATATAAGTAACTGGCCAGAGCTGCTAATGCTTCTCTTTAATGAATTTCTTTAAACAGGTCTTATTCCGCTATCTTGGCATGGGAGTGTTATTCAACCGATATATAAGAGTGGCCCACAGGATAATCTGGCCAATTATAGTTTAATTACACTCACCGATGTAGAAGAAAAAATATTTGTTAGTTGCCTGTTGGAAGAACTAGAGGCTTGGGCAACAATGGAAGAACTTATCCCCAATTTCCAAACTGGGGTTAGAAAGGGAGAATCTACCCATACCAATTTGATTTTATTAACATTATTAGGTGAGAGAGCCAAAACCAGGATGCAAAGATTATATGTGTGTTTTATCGATTTAAAAGCCGCTTTTGATTCTGTGCCGCGAAATATTCTCTGGGGTAAGTTAAGGAATTGGGGTATTCCAGAATCTTTATTAAAGATGATTATACTTTTATACTCCCAGACTTGGGTACAGATCAAAATTGGCGATGGAAAGCATATGACCCGTCGATTGGATACGAATGTGGGATTAAAGCAAGGCTGTGTGTTGGCTCCTTGCCTTTTTAATCTTTTTATGGCAGATTTGCCAGCCCATCTTAAAGATAGTAATTCACATTCCCCTTTTATTCAGAGTCAAGAAATTAAATACCTGCAATATGCAGATGATACCATTTTGTTGAGCCAAACGGAAATAGGGTTAAAAAGGTTAATTGACTCTTTTAATGGCTATGTTACACAAAATGGACTAACAATGAATACAAAAAAGACAAAGATAATGACTATGGGAAAAGGGAAACATAGGACTAAAGAGTGGAATATTAGTGGCCTGGTAATTGAAAATGTGAAATCTTATAAATACCTTGGGATTACGTTTGATGACGGCCTAAAATTTACACAACATTTTAATAACCTTGAAGCCAAGGGTTGTTCGCTTGCATTTGCCTTCAGGAAACTAAGAGGCAAATTATTATGCCCTAAATATGATCATTTGATGAAGGTGATGAGAGCAAAGTTAATTCCATCTTTGGACTACTGCTCACTCATCTTTCGGGGTAAAGACGTGAAAGTGCTCGAAGACATAGAAATTAGAACTTATAAAGCTGTTTTTAAAATTCCTAAATATATCAGTCGAGCAAACATAAGATTGGAATTTGGATTGAAAAACCAATTTGTGGCGCGTCAATCGGCATTTCTGAAGTCCTTAATATCATTAGCCCGCTCGGAGGAAGGATCTTTAGCAAAGCTTTGTTGGCTCGAAATATCAGAAGGAGAATATTAAAAAAACTGGCAGCTCTACCTAACTGAATGCTTATATAATTTTGATTGCACTAATTTAGAAAATGAAATGAGGAGTAAAGTAGTTTTTAAAAAAGAAATGAATCAAATGGCCGCACTATTAACGGCCATAGCTGACAAAGAAGAATTAAGGAAAATAAATCATTTCTGGACAATTGCTAATTCCTTTGGTAAGCTGATGCCTCAACCCTATTTAGCATATCACTTAAAACCAAGGTTCAAAAACAAATGTATGCACTTAAGGTTGGGAAGATATCCGACAAAAGATGGCATACCAAAATGGGAAAATCAATGGCCATCAAGCATCTGCAGGCTTTGTAGGCAAAGGGATGAAACAATAATCCTACTATAGTAACCTTATGCCCAGCATTGGCAGACGCTCGGAAATCAATCTTAAAATCGATCTTTAATGAATTAGGAATTAGAACATGTAGACAAGCAATTATTACCTGTTTGAGTGGAGAGAATATTACACTTACTTATCTTTTTGTTAAGTTTATTATTATTGCAGAGAAGAAACTCAAGGGAGTAGAGCGGATAAATAACTGTATTGCGATATAAAATATGTAAAGGAACATAACTTAAGGATCATTGGATGCAAAGTGTTAATTTAGCTTAAGGGACTAGGAGTATATTTTAATATAGTCATGCATATTGCACTACTTCGTATTGCTTGCATATGGAATATAGTCAAATTTTGCATATGCAATTGAAACTGCTAACAAAAGTCACTTTATGTAAATGCTGCTATATTAGTTCTTGGAGTATTTATAAGGCACTTTTAGTAAGTCTTATGTATTTTAATTGTTGTGTAATGTAATAATGTTGTATTTTATTACTGTTCTTATATGAATTACAGCTAAAATCAGTATCTGCCAACACAAGTCATTTTATGTAAATGCTGCTATAATAGTTTTTGGGGCAATTATAAGGCATTTTAGTAAGTCTAATGTATTTTAATTATTTGCGTAATGTATGAATGTCTTGATGGAATGGTCATCTACCACTGTATATGCTTGTTTTACTTGGTTGTTTTTATCTTTTCTTAATTGTAATGATTTTAATTAATCAACAAATAAATACTTACTTATTATTAATCAATTATTTTTAAAAGTAATGTGTGGAATTAAGTAAAATTAATGTATTTATATTTGAATAAAATGTAATGTTACATTGATTGGTAAATGCACAATAGGTTATTAAATATGTTACAATTAAAGTACAAATATCTACTAGTTTTATAAATTCATTTTAACATTAAGTTATATTTATTTATATTTTTAAGTACTTTAAATAATTTAATATAATTTAACTTTATTTTCAATGGGGTTTCATTTTAAGTCCCTAACTTTATTATTTTCTATGGAAGGTGGTTGCAACACCAGTGGCCATTTGAGGTGCTAGACTTACTTTAGCACTAAGCTGGAGTAATTTACTACTGCCTTTGGTCCATTTTGGTTATAGTAACTTTAGAAGTGCAATTTGTTAATAGCATTTGGCTTATTCTTTGGTGAGTGGGTGCATGTCCCTTTCTAAACTGTTCCCTAGACCTCGCTAAGTCCATCCTTACTCCTCCCTAAACCCCTCCCATTTAGTAGTAAGCATGCAGCTTTTGAATAGGCCCCTCATCCTTTCATTCTATTGCGGTTGATAACATTTGTAGTATTGCATTAAACAATTATAGCATCTGTTGTTACAACAGCTGAACAGCCAAACATGGTTAAAGTGTCATAGGAAATAAAGCTATAAATTAATAATGTTTTTGTTGCTTTTCTCTAATGCTGGCATTGCTGAACTTTTCTTCAAATCACCGGATGATAAGTGAGGAAGAGTGAGGTAGCAAATGCAGGATGTAGAGCAAAAGACATACTGAATGAATTCTGTATACTTGATGGAAGAGGCAAGACTTTAAGTATTTTCCTACATTTCTGAAGCTGTCCACAAGTTGTAGGCCAGAGGTCACCTGCATAGCTCTAGAGAGCACACTCCCTTAGATTATTTCATGCTTTCTGTGCAATCTCTGTTTTTCATTTTCTTCCCAGCGAGCCTAGCAATCATGCAAGCTCATTGACGGGCTCAATGGTAAACTAGATGAAAACGCCCAAGTGGTGCTCTGAGGTAGATGACCCCTAGTTTAGAATGTGGAGGGTTATGGTGTTCCTGTGGGTGGAGCATCAGGGCTTCTCCCTGTTGCCCTTACTACCTTGTCTCTATCAGTGCAATTGTTGCTTCCCCTTTCTTCCGGCCTCATCTGCTCGGGTGTGGCCTGCACTTTGAACCAAATAAACATTTTCCCTCAGCTAGTTTGAACCAGATTGAGATGGGATTCTGTTGGCCATGACTCTGACATCAACTGCTCATGTGAGTGGCCAAACAGTCTTTGATTGGTGGAGGTCCCTGAATTTGACCATTGCAAGATGGCCAGTTGGTCAGCTCTGGGTGTAAGTGTTGGTCCCCTCAACCAGTAAGTTTTTCCATTTATCTCATCAATCCAAGACACAGCTGAACACCACTGTGGCGATGAGACTTGTGTTCCAGGGGAATTATTTTGCCTCTTACGATGCTCCTCATCAAGCTGGAAATAAGCTTGGACTCTGTGTTACAAGAGTACTATTGCTTATCAACAAGATATGCTGTGTTGTGCTCCACCAGCAAGAGTGTTTACTTGCCTGCCAGGAAACTTAGGATAAGCTACTGTAATGGATGTGTAAAAGTTGTCATTGGACGGAACCAATTCCAGAGCATGAGGCTAAACATTGGACTGCACCAACTCTAGAGCATTAGGCTTGACATTGGACTGCATCAATTCCAGTGCATGAGGCAGTCCCACCCAGCTTCTCAAGGATACCACCAACCTTCATCTACCTGCATGATCTTAAGGTCCAAGTTAAGAGATGTCATTTGGAGCACTGCAGAAGAGCCTGCGTAGTCCCTGACCTGCTGTACTTCAGGATAACCAGTGCGTGCCCTTAGGTTGCCTCCATTGACCCTTGAGTGCTCCCTCAGCTCTCCTTTGACCTTGGGTTATCAAAGAGGTAACTGGAAGTTAGGGCACTGATGCAGGATCCATTGACCAGGTCCAAATCCTTAGTGCAGTTTAGGGAAAATAGACATTTTAATCCCAGATCCACACCCCAATGACTGTCGGTCTTCAACTTTACTGTAACAAGTTCCCGGTCCAGTGGACACCCTAGAACTGAAAATATTTATTTGTAAGATACAACACTGACATGTATTCATGCTAAGTTTGAGGATTTCAATGAACAGCAACCGGAACCAGCTGTATTCTCAACACTCACGTCTCCTCCTGGAGCCTTTGGGCTTGTGGAACTGTGGACTCTGGGGAACCATGTCCCGGTACCAGGTGCCCAGGCCCGAACTGGTGCTACCAGGAACCATGTGCCTCATTTATGAGGCCGTACGTCACTTTTACGCCACCGGTGCGTCACTTTTTGTGACGCATCGGCGACGTAAAACATGCCTCCTGTTGCGCACTATTTACAAAGTGACGCATCTAAGCAGATCTGTCACTTTGTAAACCCCTGAGCTACATTATACCTGCGTCAGGTATAATGTATGCAGAGGGGGCGTTCCCCCGCAAAAAGCCTCGTAATAGTGACGCAGTGAAATCTATGAGATTTCACTGCGTCACTTTTAGGACGCTGTTGCGTCAAAATCGTGCGCCTGCCTCAAAGCAGGCGTAAGACTGATGCAAGCCCTTTCACATGGGGCTTTCCCCATGTGAAAGGATGCATTGCTGGAGTTGCATCACTTTTGTGACACACTCCAGCAATGCGTCACTTTTGCGCTTACAAATACGTCCGAAAAACTGACGTATCTGTAACTCCTTACGACATGATGGGTAATACATTAAATATGACGCATCAGGTATGTCGCAAGGAGGGTGCACTGAGAAGTGACGCATCGCTGCTTTCACGCAGAGATGCGTCATTTCTCATAAATGAGGCCCCATATGTTTTGAGTGTAGGTTGGTAGGGTGGAGGCCAGTTTAACTGTTGGTTGGGGGGGCAGTTTTGCGGTTGACAGCCGGTGGTTTATTACCTGTAGAACAAATAAATATCCAATGAAAAACAAATGATGATGATGAGGAATTTATAAAGTTCACAAATATTCTGGGGTGTCTAGGCGCTGCTCTTAACACATACAGATCAGACCGGACTAAGAATGAGAATTATGTCTTAAAAAGCCATGTTTTTAAGCCCTTTCTAAATTTTAACAGGCTAATCTCTTTTAAGCAAGGTTGGCAAATAGTTCCACGGTTTAGTTGTTGTAGCAGTGAAGCTCTTGCCATCCCACCTAACCCTACTAACTCTAGGAACAATTAGGTTACCAATTTTGGCAGATCTAAGGGATCTTGCTGGAATATATTGGTTTAAAAAATTCACCTGCTGTGTTGGACTCAAGTTGTTAAGTGATATAAAGGCAATGCAGAGTGATTTAAACTGGATACGCTTGGCTACCAGTAACCAGTGTAGATGGAATAAAGCTGTAGAGATGGAGTCGAATTTAGAGATACCTAGGAGTACTCTTGCTGCTGCATTCTGAGCAGTCTGTAGCTTTTGAATGCTGCACTTGGGAGCACTGGTAAAAAGGGCATTGCAATAGTTCAACATTCAGGATACCAGTACATATATCGCTGTTCTCCTTAAATTCATAGGTATTGCTGGAATAACCTTCCTCAAAATGTTTAGGATAAAAGCAGGCAGAGGTGATCAAGTTGGTTTGTGCTTCAAAAGATGACTTAGTATCAAAGATGACTCCTAAGTTTTTAGCTTTGGGCACTGATTTGGGTAAAGGACCAAGTTGGACTGACCACCAACTATTTGTCCAAAATGAGGGATTGTTCACCCAACACAAAAACCTCAGTCTTGGATGAATTCAACTTTAGACAATTTTCTGTCATCCAATTGGATATATGGCTCATACAGTCACGAAAGGTAATGGCTGCAATGCTGGATAGACTGCTTATGCCTTACAGAGACAATAATCTGTATATCATCTGCATAAGGTACAAGGGCAAAACCATTACTTTTTACTAGTCTAACAATGTGGTGTGACATAAAGATTAAAAAGCGCTGGACTCAGGGAAGATCCCTGAGAAACTCGACATGGTAGCGAAAAGGAAGGTAAAACATAGTTCCATAACGCAACTGCCAGAGACCACTCTGATAGGAAGGAGCCCAGCAGGGAGAGTGCCTTATCCATAATCCCAATGGAAGCTAGACGGACCCGAAACAGCTCGTTATAGACCGTATCAAAAGCTGCTGTTAATCCAAAAGGATCATGGCAGTGCTTCCCCCACTATCTAAAGTCTGTCTGAGCTCCTCAGTAGCTGTAATAAGGACCAGCTCCGTGCTATGATAAGCACGATATCCAAATTGGGAGGAATCCAGAATAGCACTATCATTAATAAAGGAAGACAGTTCGATGTTAATGGCTTTCTGGATCACTTTTGCAGGAAAGGGGAATCTTGATATAGGTCTCAAGTTGAGAGTCTCCTTAGCATCCAGATTAGATTTATTTATTAACGGAGGTATGGTGGCTTTCTTTCACTCCATTGGTAAGAGCCCTGTTGTGAAAATGGTGTTAAAAATCGCTGTGAGGGGAATCGCTATGATTTCTGGAGACATATGCAAAATATTTGCGCGGCAGGGATCTGAAGGAGAGCCTGATTTAATTGCACCAATAATTTTAGAGATCTTTTCAATAGTCAGGGCAGTGAAAAAAGAAAGGATTGGGGTAGCATCTTGTCATGAATTGTGGATTGTATCTTATTACTGAGCTAGGCAATTTTCCGGATGCACAAAAGTGTTAAAAACTGACTTAACCTTGTGCTGAAAGGCTTCTGCTAAGGAGTTTCAAAACTCTTGACTGATGTTAATATCTGGTACAGTTGGCAGCTTTTCCAGATTATTTACAGTAGTAAATAGGGCTTAAGGGCATCTATCGGCCGCTATGATTTTCTCAGTAAAATTGGAAGCCTTTTCCCTAAGGATGAGTTTCTTATATGTTTGAAGGGAAAATGTATATGCCATGTGGGTGAATGAAGTATCCTCAAGTCTCAATTTCCTCTCTAATTTATGACATAGTTGTTTCTAATCTCTCAAAATATCAGTAAACCGCGGTTCAGAAGGTGAGCTCCTAGAGAATCAATAATGTTTAGGAAGATGTAGGTGCATCATAGCTGAATTAAGCCAAGAATGATATTTAGCTGCCGCTTGATCAGAATCAGTAGAGAAATGTGGTAGGGATTTCTAAAAGAAGAGGATTTAGTAATTTAGTCTCTAATTTATTCGAAGGACGGATGACAAAAGGTTCCCCGGGAATTTTAGAGTGTTTTTCTATGAGGCAGTAATATTTCAAAAAGGACTAGCTTGTGATCAGACCAGATCATAGTCAGAGATCTGGTCCATCTTAGATGGGCGTTATCTGAAAAAATCCCATCTAAACAATGTCCCACAGTATGAGTCGAACCCTTAACAAGTTGACACAACCCTGTGCTAGCCATCTGATCAATGAGTACTTCTGTATCCAGGTCTGTGACATTTTCCAGGTTAAAATTAAAGTCATCTAGCACTGAAAAATTATAGTGTTCATCTTTGCGAGCTAAGAGGAGACCCAGATTATCAAGAAAGGTCGCCCTAAATCTAGGTAGACGATAGAGTAAAATGCCATTAAAGGAATATTGACCACATTGTTCAATTTTAAAATCAAGTGCTTCACAGTCCCGATAGTCCAAGTTTAATTTAATGCAAGATTTAAAGTTTGATTTAAAAATGAGGGCTACGATGCCACTGCCTTTTCTCCCCGCTCGGTCTCCTTTAGGAATTTTAAAACCGGCCGGTATGTCAAAAAGTAGATCTGGGTCAGAGAAGGCGTCTGCCCAAGGTTCAGTTACAAAGGCTATATGTATTTGATTACATTCTAAAAAGTCTCATAAAGCAAAGGCATTCGTGACTAACAACATCGCATTAATAGGAACGCATGATACCCCATTGGGAGGAGCTGTCATCATGGTAGGTATTTTGGTAGATAGTTGTGACGGGGTGGGTCACCGGGGGCCCCTATAGGGGGGTCAGACTACGAACTGGGTAGAAGAGGATAGCATAAACCCCGAGTCCCCTGGCACCCCGCGTCAATAGTGAAAGGTGCTGGAAAGTTAGGCCACAGTTAGAGCACTGCGATGTGCCCTAAGCTAGGTATGGGTCAAAACATGGACCAGAACAAGTCTTTCAACTCCATTGATGAGTCCCTACTATACTGAAATTTAGGCATCAAAAAGGAGATATCTTGTTTCAAAACCAACAGCGTGGCTAGTGCTGAGCGCGGTCCGATCGCGAACGGGCACCGACGGGCTTGCCTTTGGCGCACCCGGGTTTCCATCCTGTTTTATTGTAATTAGGTTGAAATGCCCTGAAAGTGGAATGCCCTGAAATGGTTTAAAAACATTTTGTTTTTGCATTTTTGTCATTCTTATGTCCTGCAGGGTTTCCACAAGCAGCGCTGACCATCAGGGCTTTGAGAGGGCAGGGGATCAAGGAACCTCTGTTGCTTGACTCAGAGAGTACAGTAGATACATGAAAAGGTCTTGTCAAAATTCAAAACCGTGCATGTCTTTAGTGTTCTTTACAATGTATTTCATTTTAGTATATTATATTATACCATTGCATTGAGTTGCAATGGTATAATTTAGGTGTGATAGAATCTATTCATTAACTTAGAAACATTTATGCCTCCACCACCACTGCTCTGATGACGATGCCATTAGTGAACCAAGAGGAAAGCCCCTATATTTGGGTATTGTATTACGATAGGTGGGGTAACATTGTAGTCTTTTGCTTTTGAAGGGTGCACACCCGGAATGTATTTCAGTGCTCTTATGAAATGATGAAGGGAAAGGAGGCAGTGTGAATAAAAGAAAAATGCCTGAAATCACACCAAGTGGTCAAGTGGAAGCTGGGATTCTGTTTTAAGCAATTCAACCAATGCATGGTTGTCTCATTTTCTCTCCTGTTTGAGATCAAACGTAATGCTCTGTGTGTACTTCTATGAGGAGCTAAATCAGTGCATTATGTTAAATTCATCTCAGTTATCCATGTTTCATAATTATTCGTGGTGGTAGTGTGAGGGGAGTGTGATAATTTAATGCTGAAGCTATAATGACATCCAGAGCCCCCATCCTTAGTCAATGTATTGGACCATTTGGTCCACGTAGCTAAATGTCTATTCATTGTCATCAATCCTTGAAATAATTCTTCAACCCACTCCTCCTTATCCAGCTATTCATTCATTGAGCCATGTCGCCCTATCTCCAATCTTCATCCATCCAGTCATTTGTTGGTCACAGTTCGATAATGAAAATGTTTTGTAAAATGCATCATATTTGCAATTTTTCTGAAAAAAATCATGGGCAGAGAATCCGTCCAAACCCCAAGTTGCAGGTTTGCTCGCGGATCTCACTTGCTACATGCAACTTGGGGCTGGTCTGACAACATCTGGTAGGGCTGCTTACGGTTCCCAGTTCGGCCCTGTGGGTTCCAAGCACTGGACACAGCCCTTTTCTACCCATTTCTTACCTTTCAACTTATTGGGGTTCGAAAGCGCTCCTCTAGCCATTTTGGTATGGTTTGTTGATATCACTTTAGGCAGGGGCGGCTCTAGGCTCATGGCGGCCCTGGGCAGGGAGCGTAGGTAGGGGCCCCCGGAAGAGGGGTCCGGGCGGTGCGGAGCCCCCCGGAAGAGGGGTCCGGGCGGAGCGGAGCCCCCCGGAGCTCAGGAAGGGGGTCAGGGTGTGTGGAATTGGAACAGAGCCGGAGGCCGCCAAATCCCTGCCAGGGGCCGCCACGCAAAGATGTATCCATCCTCAGAGGATTATATCAAGGCTATATATTGGCATGGTGGCCCCTGGGGTTTGGTGGCCCTGTGCAGGTGCACAGCTTGCACATGCCTAAGGCCGCCCCTGCTTTAGGCTTGGGTGCTTTAGTTGCAGCTGCATTCAAGCCATGTAAAATCTTGTCAAATAAGACATTGAATAGTAGCACACATCCCAACATAGGAAACCAAGAGATACATTTCCTGTTATAGTGTAGCAAGGCCGGTGGCTTCCTGCATGGCTTCATTGAACCGTGTCTAGTGAAAAGCTAACTTGTGTGCGGTATCTCTGACTCTTGGGTGCCATGCTTATGAGTACAGGATGTCAACTGGTCCCATTGAAGAACATGGCCACTGATCTGTGGACCCAGTCTCGTGTTAATAAGGTGAACGGTAATTCCATGCTTGAAAAACTGGGAGCTGACCGCAAACCCTTAAATAGACAATGCTTAATTTGAGCCAGTGGTGGCCGATGGGGGCCACCAGCACTCATTTTTGGGGGGACCGGCATTTATTTTTTCTCATTAGACAATTCAAGATAGCAAGAGAGAGAAAAACGCACTAAGTGAAAAGAAGGAGGAGGGGAAAGACAGAAAACTCACAAATGTTGTGAGTGAGTTAAAGGTGCAGGCAGGGGCTGGTAGTGGATTAAAGGGGAATGATGTGGATTCCAGACTTTGCATCCTTGGTATTCAGCACACTGACATGTAACAGAGATTGCTGTGGGCTTCTGAGCAGGGCTTTGGGCACCAGCACGCATTCTTCTACAAATGAATCACTCTTCATAGACAACATTGGTCACATACTCCAGTGTAGAAGTAAATTGTAGCACTTAGGGTGTAGCTGCTATATTAAAGTTTGGGTTCAGATCTATGTCTTTGAATGAGCTAGTGACTACTGGCTTTTCTTTCCCTGTCCCTATTTATGGGTATTACTGTGTCATATGTGTTTTAAAGTAATTTCGTTTTACAAAAGAAATCAGTGATGAAGTAGCAACCTAATTGAGTGACACTACTATGGTTTACAGCGTTGAGTCTCTAACCCTAATCATCTTGTTCAGTAGGACTTTCACTACTCTTTATCACTATCCTGAGAGTGCTACAAGGAAGTACTTAATAATCCAGTTTGGGGATCAATAATACAGTAATTGACTCCAATTTTCTCAAGTTTAGCTATGACTCATGGGTTGGCCAACGGCCCAGATCACTAGACTCTATTCTACGGGAACACCAGCACCACTTACCTTATTTCTTACTCATGGGCCTCTACATACCCCATAGGAATGGAAAGAGGGATGTGACTAAATCACAGGCTAAACTTTTGAAAAGTTGAGGCAGATTTGCAATGTCAAGAGATTTAACCCTCATGTCAATCTAGAGGATCAGCTAACTGTTTATGTGCCGGAGTAGCAGCTTAGTATGGGGAAAACCTCTGCACTAAGTATTGAAACTAGTGAGGGCACCCCAGAGAATAAAGCTGCCCAGTAACTAGGGATGGGTATCGATTGGGTGATTCCATGTAGCGTAATCATGCTGAATTTCTAAAGCATTTCACAAAAATAGTAATTTTGCATTTAGTGCTATTTTTTTTTTAAACTGCCCCCTTGCCTCCAAAATGGATGCAATGATGGATTTTGCACTAAGAAATAGCGCTAAATGCAACTGAGCATGAATAGCAAGCACGAGAAGTCACTTGTGCTCACTAAATCGGCTCTTGCGGTAGGATTTTTTCTCAATTTACTCCCGGCATTTAGCGCTATTTGCTCAGCAAAAAATGCGCAGTGAAATCCAGAATGGACATGAGGATGCATTTTTGCGTAAGAAATGGCTCTAAATAAAGCAGAACACAAACAACAATCAAGGGTGGCTGCTTGCTGGGGGCGTGGCCAGCGACATGGTGGAGTAAGACGTGTTCTTACTAGGCTCCAGGTGCCCTGCTGTAATCCGTCTTTTTCATTATACCACATACTTCCCAAAACCCTCTCCTTTAGAGTCGGAGAGGCTCCGTCACCTTCGCTGACAAACCCGCCTGAGATCTTGCGGGGAAAAATGCCCCGAGTTTTTGCCCCTCTCCCCCCACATTCTTCCGCCGCCGAGGAGCAGAGTGGACTGCGTCCTTGGACTGCCTCGCAGGAGACCTGCGGCCTCGGGTGTCATCGCGGGAGGGAGAGCCTCGATCGGCTTGGGCCCCTTGGGGACTGGGCCAGACCGTGCCACCGCCTGCTGACCCGAGCTCGACTACCTACTCCCTCTTCCGGAGAGACCGGGACCGAGGACTGTGACCAGTGGCAACTGGGATCCCGGTGGGCTTTATTGGACCCCCTGGCGGTATAGCGTGGGGGCTCTTGATCACCACTGCCTCTGCGGGGGGGCCCCCGCCGTGGCGGGTCGACAGGAGAGAGAGAGGGGTACATCGGCTGATCCACCGGAGGCCCGTGCCCGTACCCCGGAATACCTCTACCCCCTACCCCACCCCTCGCGCTTGCCCTCGCTCTCTGGCTGAGAAAGACGGGCCCTGAGTGTTTTCTCTCCCTGTCGCCTCATCCGACTTTCTGGCTGGGCCAAGAGACGCCTGCCCAGGGCTCTGTCATGGGGAAAAGAGACCCTCCGCCGAGACCGGCCAGACAGGAGACTATGGATAGTTATGCCACGACACGATCGCAAAGGGAGGCGGCCCCGGCGCCACTCGACACACGCACGGACACGGCCATACTCATGGAGGTGATCCAGGCCTCGAGGGCGGATATTCAAAGCTCTAGGATGGCGCTTGAGACCAAAATAGGTGAGGTGGGCTCCGAGGTTCTCTTGCTGCGTCAGGACTTCCGGAATCTGACGGAGAGGGTGACTGCCACTGAGACCAGAATTGGCGAGGCGGAGGATTCACTTACCACGCTCTGGAAGGATCTGGCGGAGCTACAGGCATCCCACAAACAGCTGCTGTGGAGGGTGGATGATGCCGAAAATAGGGCACGACGCAACAACCTCCGCTTTGTGGGCTTTAGGGAGGGCATCGAGAATAACGACGTAGCGGCCTTCCTCCGTGACTGGTTGACATCGACGTTTCCACAGGCCCACTTTTCAAATTGCTTCATTATAGAAAGGGCGCACAGGGCCCTGCTCATGAAACCTCCAGAAGGGGCGCGCCCACGACCGATCATCGCCCGTTTCCTTAACTTTGCGGACAGAGACCTCATCTTGAGAGAAGCAAGAAAAAAGGGGGAACTCAGACTGGAAAATACAAATATCATGATCTTTCCGGACTATAGCCAAGATGTGCAGAAACAACGCCGGTCTTATGACTCGGTTAAGGCAAAACTCCGAGTCCTACATATATCCTACATGCTGCTCATTCCAGCAAAACTGAAGGTGCTATACAAAGGCAGATCACACTTCTTCAATCGCCCTGAAGAGGCCTGGCAGTGGCTGGAGGAACGACCAATGCTCCGTGAAGCAGAGGAGGAGGGCCGCAGGATCCGCTTCGAAATGGCGGCAGCCAACTTCCGGAGGAGCCCGCCTAAGACGCAGAGGTCCCACATCCCGAGAATGAAACGGCACACATTTATCGCCGACGAATTCTGGGGAGCCCGCGACAATCAGAGGGGAACGTAACCATGATGCGACCGTGAGGGAAGATCCGACACCGGGCTCCAGATTCAGCAGCCTGGCTCATCCTGCGGTTGAAGAGGTGAATGACCATTTATCGGACTTGGAGGATTTGACTGACCGCTCGCTCCACCCGCTGGTAGCAGTGATCCGAGAGATGGAACAAGGAGCGACTGGGGGAGCGGATGACCGTGACATGGACACACAAGATTCCCATTCGTAAAGAAGTATGGAACAGGTATCCGTGATGACAGTGCACCGCTGCCGAGGACACGCAAGTTACAACCACTACTCTCTGAGTATACTTTGACATTATTGTTGTTTGTCTGCCTAGCTACTACCTCTAGTGGCCCTCTGGGCCGAGGATCCCCGTCCTGTTCTCGGACAGCGACGGCTGAAGTCCTAGTGCAGGCTAGTTGGGGGGGTCAGCGGGAGGGCGACAGGCCTTTACCACCTGAAAGTCCTGTGCTTTATTGGTTATGAGTATGGGATGGACGGGAGGAGAAGGTGGGGAGGGGGTGGTGGGGTTTGGGGAAGTTCAACCAGTTTGGTGGTGGGTTGTTGGGAGGGGGTGGGGGGGAACCAGTTAGTTTATTACAGTCATGTACATGGTTGCGACATTCTACACTCATACACCAAAGTCCACCCGCATTACTATGCTGATACCTCAGAATGGCAAGTACACTAGACACACACGCTGCTGAACGCCACAGTCTTAGCGTCTTATCCTGGAATGTGAACGGTCTTGGTAATAAGGTTAAGAGAGGGTTGGTAAATGCCTACTTTAAAAGGATAGGACCAGATGTAATTTTCCTACAAGAAACGCACCTTAAGGGGTCAAATTGCTCCTTCTTAGCCAGGGGACGTTATAAAGTGCTGGCACACGCGGGATACACCACTGACTCCAGGGGAGTGGCCATTCTTCTAAAGAACACCTCCCCATTCTGCATTACACGTACCTGGGAAGATTCACAAGGGACCTATGTAGGGGTTCAGGGGACATGGCGTAGACACACGTACACGTTGATATCGGTATATGCACCCCCCAAACTTCAGGCCAATACACTTAAGACACTGGCCAACATACTCCTCGAATCGGCGGACACTATTCAGCTGGTGGGTGGTGATTTTAATGATGTTATGGGTAGGAAGATGGACCGTTCGGGGGCGCCACCTCCCAAAGATACTCAGACCCCACTGGCCCAACTGATTACCACTATCGGCCTTGCGGATGTCTGGAGGTGGGTACACCCGGGCCAGATGACATACTCCTTTTACTCAGCCTCACACAAGGTATTCTCACGGCTAGACTATATTTTAATGGCCAGACAAGATTTGACCCTAGACACCGTCGCAGAATACAGGGCGAGAGGAATCTCGGACCACTCGCCGCTGTTGGTACGAGTGGGTCAGACGCGCAGAACGACAGGGGCTACCTGGCGGTTAGATGCCTGGGACCTTAAAAACCCAACTGTTCTAAAAGGAATACGGGTGGATGTGCGAGTATATCTGGCCGACAATGAGGGATCGGTTGACTCAGGGGTAACCCTCTGGGAAGCCTTAAAACCGGTCATGAGGGACAGGATAATGAATATACTTGGCGAGGAAAGTAGAAAACTTCAGGGAATGGTGGCGGCGGTGGAACGGACTATATTAGACCTAGAGAGGGACCACCTGACTACGAAATCCCCCACTACCTTGCGGAAACTGGTAGATGCACAACGCCACTACAGGGAGTTAGTGACTCAGAATTTGGCCACCCTCCATAGCTTATACGACGTGGGGGACAAATCAGGCAAGCTCCTGGCGTGGCTCGGTAGGAAGGAACGGGCAGCGTGCTGAATAGATCACATTAGGGCTGCAGATGGCACTCTCGCCGACACTGATACACTCATCGCTGAGACTTTTGCTACCCATTATGAGCGTTTCTACACCGCCAGAGACTTAGGTTCCTGCGACGTTGCTCTTCGATATATGAGCCAGACTGAGGTTCCCGCGCTAGACCCGGAGGCCGTTAAGGCACTTGAGGCTGATATCACGATTGAGGATATCTCTTTGGCCATTGCCAGACTACGATCTGGGAAGACTCCGGGGCCCAACGGCTTCCCGGACTAATTTTTCAAGTGCACGGTGGACATCCTGGCTCCACACTTGAAAAATCTTTTCTTAAGGGCATGTCAGGACGGGAGACTCCCCGCTGACCTTTCCACTACAACTATCGTCCCAATATATAAAGAGGGCAAACCGCGACAGGAATGTGCATCATACAGACCAATATCTCTCCTGAACACCGAGGTGAAACTCCTTGCGACAGTCCTGGCAATGCGACTGCGATCAGTGATACCTGACCTGATACACTTTGATCAGACATGCTTTCTACCCGACAGGGCCACGAAATTCAACCTCAGACGCACACACAACTGTCTGCAAGAGGTGAAAGACAGAGGATCCCCGCATTGGTTCCTCTCCCTTGATGCAGAGAAAGCCTTTGACGCGGTTCATTGGCCATTTTTAGAGGGGGTACTGGAAAAATGTGGCTTTGGCCCCAAATTTCGGGCCTGGGTTCGGCTCCTCTACACTGCGCCACGAGCTAGAGTGCGGGTTAATGGAAGCTTGTCTCGAGAATTCCAAATCCAGAGGGGGACTCGACAGGGATGCCCTCTGTCGCCCCTCTTATTCACACTCACCATTGAAATCCTGGCATCCCGGGTTCGACAGAACTCTACAATCAGCGGATTTAGAATAACAAACACAGACCTGGCCCAGGAGAAGTTGTCCCTTTACGCGGACGATGTCCTCCTATACATCACCAACCCGGAGACAACCATCCCAGAACTTTTTCTCGAACTGGAAGCGTATGGTCAACACTCTGGTTACACGATTAATTGGCATAAATCAATCCTATACGACCCTGGGGGCGGTAACCACTAGACCACGTTGCCATGACAATTAATTACCACTACAGAAGGTTTTCAGTATTTAGGGATTTATATCACCCTCGATAAGTCACTCTCGCTACAGAAAAATATAGACAGGGTCTCGCGGAACTCGGCCACAGACATGGAGAGATGGAAACGCCTGCCACTTACACTCTTGGGTCGGGCAGCCATGTATAAAATGATTATTCTTCCCAAATACTTATATGCCCTGCAAAATGAATATTATCCCCTCCCGGAGACGCTACTGCGTAAACTCCACTCGGATCTTCGGACCTTTCTCTGGTTAGGAAAACAACCCAGAATAGCATTGACTACGCTCCAAAGGCACCAGTACAGTGGCGGAATTTCGCTCCCGAACCTAGAAGACGACTATTGGGCGGAACACATGGTCCCGATTAATGAATGGTTACACACACCGGCGGACCACCCCACATATACATTAGAACGACATACACTGTCCTCCCACAACCTATTGCACTACCTATATGGCGGCCCCACAAAACGAGCACTCCTTCCGGCGACTCGGATAACATTACATGGCTGGACTAAGGCCATGAAACGCACAGGCTGGGATAGGACTCCCACCCGACATTGTTTATGGCTACATGAACTACACAAACTAAGGGGTTTTAAAGGATGGGATGACATCGCTATCTCCACTGTTGGCGATGTGATAGCCATGGGGGATCTGAAGTCCTTCCAGGTTATGAGAGCCGAATTTGGACTCCAACACTCACAGATTTTCAAATATACCCAATTCCGCCATGCCTGGAGGGCGCAAAATATACACCTGTCGGGAATGTCAGAATATGCCCCTTTAGAGGGGAGGCTCTTACAGGAACAGATTCAGGGGAAAGCTGTCTCACTAACCCACAAAACATTAACCAACAACATGCTGGGAGACCTAGCGAAGCTTAGAAGTACTTGGGAGAGAGAGGTAGGGGCACTTGAGGACTTAGATTGGGACATCAATCAATCATGCCATTTGTATAGCGCACTACTCACCCGGGAGGGTCTCAAGGCGCTTGGGGGGAGGGGTATGCTACTGCTCGAACAGCCAGGTCTTGAGTTGTTTCCTGAAGGCGAGATGGTCCTGGGTCAGCCGAAGGTGGATGGGGAGGGAGTTCCAAGTCTTGGCAGCCAGGTAAGAGAAGGATCTTCCTCCGGCGGTGGCTCTTCGGATGCGTGGTACGGCTACGAGGGCGAGGCTGGTGGACCGTAGCTGGCGGGTGGGCATGTAGAAGGTCAGGCGGTCGTGAGGTACTTGGGGCCCAGGTCGTGGAGAGACTTGTGTGTGTGGGTGAGGAGCCGGAACATGGTGTTACTGCATCCCCGGGACGTAGCGATTAAATCCAGACTCCGCCTCATTCAATACAATGTGCTCCACAGAACTTATTATGACCGGGTACGTCTCTATAAGATGGGGAAAATAGAAAACGACAGATGTCTTAGATGTCACAGGACAGGCGGAGACTTTTATCATGTAATATGGTCATGTGGGGTAATCCAAACTTACTGGACCTGCATTTTTTCGGAACTACAGGAGATACTTGAGGTACCACTTGCCCAAGAGCCCAAGCCGGCTTTATTTCGGTTGTCCAATGATGTGGATCTGCCGCATCCCCTCATGATCTTTCTGGTTTTAGCTTTGGTAGTGGCAAAAAGGCACATAGCGAGACGATGGGGGTCTCCGATCCCCCCGGACTTGGAGGACTGGAGAGCTGGGTTAGATCTGTATATGGCGGCGGAGAGGGTGACCTAAAAATCTAGAGGATGCCCTAAGAAGTTCCTAAAGATCTGGTCCAGGTGGAGACATTATCATGGACTCGATGGAGGGTTGGGAGATGGTTGAGCCCCTTCTTAACTTACTAGTCTCTGTGGGCGGCGGAGGGCGGGTCGGGGAAGGAAATCTGGAAGAAGCTTATTCATCGATCGGTCTTCTTTTTCAACTTTATAATGTGAAAGATTCCAACTGTATGCGATTGTGGGGAGGCGGGTTTGGGAATAGAGGGATGAACGTTGCTAAATGTATGACTGTATTGTTGAGTTTTACTCAAAATGCAAATAAAAATGTTTAAAAAAAAAAAAGGTGGCTGCTTGCTGATGCTAAATGTGCTCTCACAGTAGGATGTTTCCCCCCATTATACGAAAGCAGGAGTGATTGCGTGATTATGGGTAATTCCACGTCAAGAGTAATGTGGAATTACCAAAACTACTCCAATTATCCCAGCATAATTTAAATCCCACCCAGGCCTATCAGTAACTCCTGGTACCCACACTAGGTCCCACAACGACCAATTCACTCCTGGCTCAAGCAGTTTTCATAAAAATTTACAATTTGGATATGGACAGGATTCAGCCACTGGGATTAAATATTATGTTTTTGCTACAAAGGCACTCACTATTAAATGTAATCCCTCAATATGGGTAAAACTGAGATTTTTTTTCGAAATGTAAAAGTGAAAACTCTGTGAAATGTTAGAATTTATGCATATTATGGGGCATATTATCAAGACTCGGCGAGAGTCTTGATAATATGCCCCAATGTGTGTGAGCCACACGCTGAAAGTTCTTCGGACATTAGGCATGCGCCTGCATCTTCACAACATGGAAGAAACCAGCTCAATGTTAGCGCAAATACAGCCAGATTCATCAATGTCCCGTTTTGCGAGTCCTTAATAGCGATTATTAAGGAATCACTATTAAAGACTCGCAAAACGGGATTCATGTAGAAATCGCAAAAAAAAAAGCGATTTCTACAGCTTCCTTATTGGCGATTAGCAAATTGCTAATCGCAACAATTAGCGAATTGCAAATAAGGAAGCGATTTCAAGGGTGCCAGGGGTTTCCAAAGGACACCCTGTAGCACCCCTGAAATGAAAATGTAGACTGATGTTGCGCACACACATGTCCAAAGGACATGTGTGTGTGTAACATACAACTTAGAAAAATGCACTAAAGGGCATTTTTCTAAGTTTTCGCTATTTACCACGAAGTCAGACTTCGCTGTATATAGCGGCCAAAAATTGCGAATTCGCAATTCTAAAATGGTTCATGAATTGCATTTAAGGAATCTCAAATAGAGATTCCTTAAATGCAATTCCTCGCAATTTAGCGATTTTAAAATTAGCGATTTTTGCATTTGGGATGATGAATCCCAAATGCAAAAAAAGCGCTCGCTAAATCTGGCCCTTTGCGAGACGATTCTTGCTTCATGAATCTGGCTGATAGTTCATAAAGTTATGCTGTGGATGCAGCTAATGCAGCAGGTGCAGCTTTGGCCGATACCCAATTTTACAGTTCTCACAAGACTGCTCCTAACGATTCTCCGACGGGCAACAATTCAGAAGGAAGAAAATAAGCAAAATGCGCATTACAATTTTCGTCTAACTAAGCTCACTTAAAAAAGAATTCACCTGAGCCTCGTGTCATCACAAAGCTCCTGGGAAGAACAAGCGAAAGTAGATTTATTCAGGCCTCTGTGTCCTCATGGCTTTCGCTGCTGAAGCAAAGGAACAGTGTCAAAGTGTGGATGGACCCCAGGAGAAGAAGTTACAGTTGTAGAAAGACTTGCAGCAAAAGCTGTAACTGTGCTTTCCTATAAGATCAGGCCAGGGCCTCAAGATATGATTGGTCGGACTAGATTATAGGAAAATCAGGCAGCACCCAGAGCGGTGGTTGACATATCTGTGTGTGGGCTGCTTTTTGGCTGCTTTTTGGCTTGTTTCATGGTCTGCAGGGCCGTTTTTTCTGCTGATTTCTCAGCTATTACCGCAAACATTGTCTGCGGCAAGCATAAATGCATAAAATATCCCATACCTTGCTAAACCCCTATACACCTTTTCTTTAAAAGTTTAAAACAGCCCTGATTTGCACAGGTGGGCAATTTTTAGAAGCTAACTGGTTCGCTTATGGGGGGCGCTTTCATTGTTGTACCCGGGCATATTTTCTGTCCCAGGGTGCCTTAAGACAATTCTGCTCAGGGGCAGTGTTTCTGTCAATAGAAACCCATCTCGACTTCCACCCTCCTTGGACCACTGGTGAATGGGGAACAAATTAAACTTGCGGCTGCAAAAAACCATCCCAATTTGCACCTTGCAAGGTTGGCTTCACCTAGTGGAGTCTGGGTATGTTTCATTCTCAGATTAACTTTTATAAATAAATCAAGCAATAGGAATCTTTTTGCTGCAAAATTTGAAAGTGAGTTGGTTAAAAGGGCCCCAAATTTTACGGCGGTGATAACCAGAAAGAATAAAATATTCGATTAAAGTTAAAAAAATACAAGTAAAAAAATATATAATTCTCCTACAGTCAAAATAATACATTTTGCCAAAAACACCATTACAACCCATTACTGTATTCAGGGAAATGTGCACATTTATTAGCAAGAGCTCCATTTTGTACCACGTATAAACGCATCGAATGATAACATATTAAAGTACAAATTATTAGCAAGAAATAGTTTTACAAGACTAATACATTCTTAACGAAAAAAGTCCTTTGTTAAAAGCAAAAAGAATTACAAATACAATACAATCATCATATTTTTATCTCACACTAGAACTCATTCAAACTCTGAATTGTACAACCAGACTGGTCTTTATACGTCGACCAACGGGATAAATCCATGTTTGCCCACATGATAAAATGGCCTTCTTCTACCAAGGGATTATCAACGCCACTCCGCCCTTCAATATAGGGCAGGAACAGGGTGCATTTTTCAGCACAGTACACCCTGAAAATGGTAAAACTATAGAAATAGTTCAAATACTTTGAGTTAGCGGTGCGACACAGCTGCCTATCATTACTCCTGAAAATGTACCCTTAAAGGTTCGAAATGCATTGAACTAAAAGTCTATGGGGCATATTATCAAGTAAGGGCGTTACATTATCGCCACTTTTATCGGCAGGAAACTGCCGATAAAGCGGCGGTAATGGGCTTGATAATATGCCCTTGTGAATTCCAATCGAAGCCTATGTTAGATGTCTTCACATCTAACATGGCCTTCGATTGGAATTCATAGAGCATATTATCAAGCCCATTACCGCCGCTTTATCGGCAGTTTCCTGACGATAAAAGCGGCAATAATGTAACGCCCTTACTTGATAATATGCCCCTATATTTTATATGCAGTCTCGAGTAAAATGTCTGTTCAATGTAAAACAGAAGCACCACAAAAGAAAAGGGGTGTAACGTCTCCAGGCAGTAAATATGTCCTAACCTTTAAGGATGAATGCATTTTTAATTAACACTAGGCCTTGGCTGTGTTCTGGGAGCTCCACGAAGTGACCAAAAATGTCCGCCGCACTATGCAGATTTCCGCAAGAGGCGGAGAGCTTGAGGTTGCGCCATTTGCACTGATTTTTAGTGGTGCGTGTTTGTCGCACCCCGGAATGTCAGCGCGAACTGCACGATGTGCAGCGCAAGAGGAAGCTGCTTCTTCCTGCCGCTTGAGTAGATGTTCTATTCGATCAGCAGCTTCCTCAACGCAAAAGGAAGGTTTCTCAACGCGAGCAGTAGCGGCCATCTGTGACCACCCGCATTGAGTAATCTCACCAGGTGGTGATCTGGAGCATGATTTTCTCTCTCTAGCCATCGCGTTGGCGAGCATGATCAAGGAAAAAACTCTGAGCGCTACGTGCAGAGGAGGAAAAGCTCCGCAAACTACGCGAGCGGAGGAGAATTTCACACCCAGGCCTAGGTAATACCTCCTCTTTTGAGTATATTTGAGCAAAAGTTTCCTCTCATGACATTGGAGTATATGATGAACATTTTGACTGGCTGTGGAGGGTGACATCAAAGCAGAGTTTTAAAAATGTTTCTTATGACTGGAAGGGCTACACCATTGCACCACACAAAGGAATAAACTAATTAATAACACTGCATTGTATTAAGAAAAAGGTGTGCATTCACGGAAGCAGCTTTTGTTTGTTGTTAACTCTGATCTGCAGTGCTATCGGTGGAGGCACAATACCGTATCGTCGTGCATGGTTCTTCCACTTAAGTTCCCTTATAAATGCGTTATAGTCTACTAAATTACATGCAATTAAAATAATGCCTCATCTCACATATCTCCTGCTAATTACGCAACATAAACACCAGCCACTTCTGACTGCTCTAATTTAAGAATGAATAAATGGGGACAAACCTTTCACTGACATACTGGTACCTAAAAATAGCAGGATCCTGCTTCCCGCACTAATAGATCAGAGGCTGCTAATTAATGTGTGACACTGGGAATCTGCCTCCTTCAGCTCTGGTTCGCACTTCTACTCCAAGACAGACCCAACAGTGGGCCTTCTGTATTAGGCTGGAACAATCTGGTGGGCATGGAGGATGGTTCGCTTGAAAACGTTGGTACAGGACAGTGCGGATAGACTTGTACACCTGAAACATTGCACAAGAATGCAAATTTACTTGTGCTGTTTATATTGGTTTTAATATTCTTGGTGCTGAACATATTTAATCCAGGCTTCAATGATTTACGGCACATTGCGTTTGGCACAGGGATAAAAAAGAAGCAAAATTCCCTCTATTTCTGCTTGGTGCAATATTTGCTGAGTACTGGTCAGCTTAGTTTGCATAACTCCTATTTACACGGTTTCTTGTTCATGAACCCCAAAAAATATTCATACCTAACCGACAGAATGTAGGCTACGCTAGGGGTGGGTGGAACTCCCAGAATTTTACTTCGCGGAATTCCGCTGAGTTACATAAAAACTATGCAAGATTCTGCAGAGTGCCGCCAACAGGAGGAATATAGCGGTCACACTGCTCATGCTGTAATGTAGTTCCGGCTGCACGAGCAGCACGGAAAAATCAGCGCAAACAGCACCATGTACTATAAAGAGCATACGCCCGTTGGAGCTGACTTTGCTACTGCTCAAGAAGAAAATCTATTTGAGCCACAGCAACGACCATTGGCGTTAGAAAATCACACTTGGGGATGCCAAAATTTCACTTGCGCTATCCATCCATCTCACGTTTCTGGGGTGAATGGTGGAATTTGGCTGGAACTCCGTGTTACAAGAGTAATGCAGATTCACAAAATTCCATGAATTCCGTGGGTGGAATGAAACATTCCATCCACTCCTAGGCTCACCCACGGGGAACCAAAAATGTCCCAGTGAGGGGTTTGTCTATTAACATGCCTTCTCATTCATTTACCGTGGGCCCGATTCACAAAGAAAGTCAGAAAGTCACTTCTTTGCAGTACTCCTAAGCATTGGGCAAATTTGTGACTTTCACGAAAATCACAAATAATTCTCGGAGTATTCATGAAAAATTTTAAGTACATTAACTAATCTGGCGCACTCCAGTTCATTATCCTTTACGCTGGCGACAATGTGAAAGGTGTACATTTCCGCTTATGGATAAGTAATACATTTGTGCATTTGTACTGTTATCCGTTTTTCAGTATGATTTTACTCCACTGTGAAAATTGTTTTGCACAAGGAGAAAACGAATTCTCCTAACATGCAAAATTATACTATAATGTGTAAGTAATTCAACTTACAGTGCACATTCAGCATCAGCATTAAATAGATGATCTGAGAGCCTCACTAAGGATTGCCCAGTGTTTTGCTTCATTCGGATAATAGCCCTTTAAGACTCTAAAGTGGAAGATTTACACTGTATTAGCTGGATGCTCATGAGCGAAACTGGCTAGGACATATACTTCTAATTGTTATACGGGGTGAGGCAACCATGTCCATAACCTGGCTCTAGCTAAGTGTCAAACTCTGGCTCAGCTATTTTCCCATAAAAGAGCAGTACAGGCAGCCCTTAATTTGCACAATAAGTACCGGTGCTCAAAGGTTTTCTATGAGACCTGCAGATGGGGCTGAATTATGTCAGGATTGCCGAATATCCAGGCTGTGTAGTCTGGATTCCACCACCAGCCTCTTTCTTCCACCACTCTACACTTCCTGTCTCTTTCTCTCACTCTTGTGGGTTCTTTTTCACCCCTCATTTTCCCTTTGTCACTGTTTTTTGTTTTTCCCTTCCTCCTCCTTTCGTTCTTTTGTGATTTTATATCCCTTGCTCTGCAACAAAGTCTGTTGAGGAGAAATACGTGCCAGTCCGGATAATGTCCTATTACTTACCGGTAATCTTCATTACTCCGGGTCCTGTTGTCCTCGTCCCCTTCATACTGAAAAGTGAGATTAACCATCTGAACGACAGAAAAAGAAAAGCAGGGATGCTGGTACGCCCCTCCCTCTCCCTATAGGGAGTACATAAGGGTACAGTACCCAGCATGCCTCCTGAACCACCAAGCCCAAGATGAGGGCCGGAAAGCCCGGGAGGGAGGGAGGGATGGTACGAAGGGGACGAGGACAACGGGACCCGGAGTAATGAAGATTACCGGTAAGTAATAGGACATTACCCCCAGGTCCCTCCTGTCCTCGTCCCCTTCATACTGAAAAGTGAGAATACCCAAGCAGCAACCGGCCATCATCAAACAACAAACCACCAGGATACAACTGTACAGCAAATCCAGCAATTTATTGCAAATAACAGCACAGTAGAAGGAAACAAGGGGAATCAGGAACACACAACCCTAAGAACCCCCAAACCAAAGTTAGTGTCATCCCCCAGAACATTCTGGATACGGTAATGCCTAACAAAGGTATTAGCAGAAGCCCAAGTGGCGGCCCTACAAATTTCAGAAATGGACACCCCACGAACCTCTGCCCAGGAATCAGCCATCCCCCGAGTAGAACACCCCTGAACCCCAGCCGGAGGGGGGGGGAACCAGAAAGGGAATAGGCCAGAACAATAACCTGCTTCAACCAACACCCAATGGAAGAAGAAAAAGCACGGCTACCCCTGGAGACAGCACCAAAAGAAACAAACAGGGAGTCAGAAAGCCGAAAGTCACGGGTCCGATCCACATAAACCCGCAAAGCCCGGCAAACCTCCAGCAAGGACCAAGGAAGGTCGTCCCCGAACACCTGAGCCGAACTCAAAGCAGGCAGGACCAGCTCCTGAGAGCGATGGAATTGGGAGGAAACCTTAGGAACGAAGGAGGAATCCAAACGAAGAACCACCCCGTCAGCAGAAAAGGACAGAAAAGTCTCCCGAGCCATCAAAGCACCCAGCTCCCCCAGGCGACGAGCAGAAGTGATAGCCACCAAAAAAACAACCTTGAAGGTGACAAACTTTATATCAACCTCCTCCAAAGGCTCAACGGGAGCAGCAACTAGAACCCTCAAAACCAAGGGAAGATCCCAGAGAGGAAAAGAAGGACGCACCACAGGGCAGGAATTCGAAAAACTACGCAACAGTCGGGAACCCAGACCATGCACATCAGACAGATTCCCCCAAGGGGCCCGAAAAGCCCTGATAGCAGCCCACTGAGCCCGGAGAGTAGAGACAGACAAACGCTTCTCGAACCCATCCCAAAGGAACTGAAGAACATCCGGCAAAGGACAAACCAAGGGCGACAAAGCCAGGCCAAGACACCAACGCTCAAAGCTACCCCAATGCCTACCATAGGACTGAAGGGTAGAAGGCTTCCGAGACTGCTGAATAATCAAGGCTAAATGCTCCGGGAGACCCCTATTCCGCCACCCCTGCCTCTCAACCACCAAACCGACAGCCAAAGCCGTCGCAGGGGCAACATCGGAGAGGACCGTAACGGAGACGGAGGGAAGGGGAAGAACCACGGACCCTGAACAGCCAACAGCATCAGCGTGGGAAACCAAGACCTGCGGGGCCAGAAAGGCACCACCACCTCCTGATCCTCCAGCAACAGCCGAGACAGAAAGCGAGAGATCAGAACCAGGGGAGGAAAGGCGTACAGCAGGCGGGAAGGCCAAGGAAGGGACAGGGCATCCACCCCCCAAGACCTACATAAAACTGATGGTTGTCCACATACTCTTGCACTACAACTCCCATCATACATTCTACGCGCAATCCTAAACATCTATGTCGAAGTCCCCACCCACCCTATTGATTGAATTACGTTGATTCAAAGGTATCATGTAAAGCGTGTTCAGAGCTGGTGTACTAATTGTCATTCAGGATGAACACATGGGAATGATTAGATTCATTGATATTTGACGAAATGGAGGGAGGATTGCCTAGACATTTATTAAGAAGGCAGTGGCGGCATACGGTCACAATTAGCGGGAAAACGTTGAAAGCGTGACTAAACAGGTGCTGAGAAATATGTTTAACATAATTCAAATACATACTATTTTGGTACTGAAATGTTGTTCTTTAATTTTTAATTGTAGAAATACCCCTGACGAAGGGCCTTGGGCCCGAAATGCATTGGGTTATCGTGATGAAATTTATGAAGACTACCAGCATATACTCCTAGCTACCGATTATGGCTTCGGCATGTTTGTAGCGTATGAGGTTATAGTTATGCTAGTAAAATGCCTCGCACGTGTCGTTGGAGGAATCCTACATAACGTGAACAATTTGGATGAACTTTTTGAATAAACTTTGGAACTAACTTGGTTTGAAATGTTGCATAATTGACATGCTTTCATTACCGCTGTGCGTCCAGGAATGGGGTAAGAGCTTGTCCCATTGTTCTTGACGGATATTCATAATTTCGTGGCTTCGGGCAGACGACGACTCTGGGCCAGCACGCGAATAAACACAAAATGGACAAAATAATGAAAAAATAGGTGTGCACTTAGTCATTTTCTTTGGAGGATACAGCTTGGCCATGAAGCGAGGAAGCAGGATGCGATCCGGATCCTTCCATTCCCGATCCAAAACCTCCTTCACTCATGGATGAACAGGCACAACCACTGGTGCAGTGTACTAGAACTGGCGAAGCAAGGAACCCCCAGAAGTACCAGGGACATCATCCGCAGGGAACCCCATATTCGCCTTAACATGGCTCAACAAGTCCGGCAACATATCCTTATCGATATATTTGCCTTTAATCAAATCAGCGTCCAAACCATCCTCCCCCGAACCAGAGGAAGAAGAAGAAGAAGACGGAGGTAGAACATCTCTGGACCGCGACTTGGACTTGGCCTTGGATCCCCTGGACCTGGGACCCCCATCTCCAACAATGTCTCCTAAATCAGGGCCTTCAACCTGGCATCACCACCCCTGGAACGATGCCGTGAATGTCTAGGCGAAGGAGAAGAGGAGGTGGAATCCGAAGAAGATGAGGCCACCGCAAGATGCTTGCGCTTATCAGCATGCTTCCCCATGGCAGAGAACAGCAGGGAACCAGAGGCAGCCAAACACCCCCAGCAAGGCAAAACCAGGAAAGCCAGCAAGCAAGCCTGTCAACAAGGGACCCAGGCAGTAGACAGCAAACAGCCCGAGCCCAGAACAAGCACCATGCACCCAGCCACAGCCAAGAACGAATGCAGGGGAAAAAAGAAACAAACAACACATTTAAAAGGCTCCAAAAACCGCTATGCGATACTCACGCGAACGACCGGCAACACAGCATCGAAACCGCCGGCAGCCGACCATCCAAAAGCCTGACTTCCTGCCCCAAACAAAGGAAGTCAGGCGCGCGCCGGAAGGAAGCGCCCCAGCCTCACAGGGGCCGCCGCACCACCGTAGCACCTCCAGAGCTCGGCCGCGTCCTGAAAAGCCAAGCAGAACAGAGACGCGGCCCGGACACACCCAGCTGCAGGAATCGAGAACGTCAGGAAACAGGAATCGCCAGGACGTGCCCCAGGAGACCCCTCAAGCCCAGCAGGAGGGGAAACCCGGAAGACCAGCCTCACCCAAAGCCATGCAGCAGGTAAGCTCCAGGAGCCAACCAGCTCCTGGATCCAAACAGAAATACGTCGTAAGACAGAAAAAAGAACAGGAGGCATGCTGGGTACTGTACCCTTATGTACTCCCTATAGGGAGAGGGAGGGGCGTACCAGCATCCCTGCTTTTCTTTTTCTGTCGTTGAGATGGTTAATCTCACTTTTCAGTACGAAGGGGACGAGGACAGGAGGGACCTGGGGGTAATGAGTGGAAACGAGTGCCGGCGGGCCCCACCTGCAACCACTTGCTCAAATTAAGCACTGACGCTATTGCATCCGGTCCGAAATGCAGCTTTTGATTAAAGAGAAATGCTGCCTCCTAATAAACTAAGAATATCTTACAAGTACATTACACATTTGATTAATAAAAATGCGAAATGTTTCTGCTTGAACTCTTCTACGGAAAGTGCAGTTTAATTTCTGAACAAAGGAAAAGATTTATGACAACAGATGGATTGCTTCCGAGCTGCGCTTCATAAACCTGTCCCACTGTAAGCATGTAACTGAAGACCAAACTAATTGGGATATCTGTCACTTTCTGTATTGATTAGTCATCTTTTGCTGTGTTTGGAGTCTCCTATTAGGTATGGGCATAACTCGCATAATTCCAAGTTGCGTAATCACGCAGCATTACATAAAAATTTAGTAAGATTACACGGAATTATGCAAGAAGATTAATTCTGCATTTAGCACGAGGAAAATGGATGTGAGGATGCATTGTGAGCTACAAAATAGCACGAAATGCAACAGAATATGATTAGCAGCTAGCAACCGCAACTATTCCGGTTTTGTTTTTCCTCAAATAACCTTCTGGTGTTGAATTAAGCACAAATGCAATTGTTTATAGAATGTTTTGGTGCTGGATTTGCACATTATTTTGATGAATTGCATGACACTCAGTTGTTTAACTCTTTATGCATGGTTACGGTCACAAGAATACTGATGGTTACTGATAGGTTTCTTTGTACATTGTAGTTACCCCTGATGAAGGGCAATCAACCAGAAATGCATTGGGTACATCAGCTTGTTTACTCAGGATGAAAAATTAATTCCAACATGCTGTGGAAAGAAGCCTGGATCGCCGTGTCGTTTGCATTTGAAGTTCGGAATCATGGAGCCTCTGTATGAATTTTAAAATATTGAACTATGTGGATTTAACATTGATTACTATGGATTATTCAGATAAAATTGTACTCTTATTTTGTGTTGCTGGGCATCTTGGGTGGTGCGTGACAACGCACCAGATAGTTTTGGAAAAAAATAGTTTGCAAAGCCCAGACCTTCCTTTTTAAAACATATAAATCACCGCTGGAGTAGGCCCTAGACAGCTTGGTTTAAGTACATGGTTTAATGTACTTAAAAAGAAGGAGGTACTTTTAAGCTTACTTTACACGTCTCTGTAGTGAAACACTTTTTAATAAATTTTTCATTACTGCAAGGCCTGCCTCTCCCATAGGATACTAATAACATTTTATAAGTGTAATTTCCAAAAGGAAACAGGTAAACAGTTTAAGTTTGGTGTATCCTAACCTCGCAATGGACCGCAAACCGGGATTTAAGGTACTTTGATCAGCGGACCTAACTGGGTGCCTGTAGCTGGCCTGTACGCCCTTGTGGTCAGCTTAAACTTGTGACTTTGTCCCGGTCTGGAATGACCAAATATCCAGAGTTGGCACATTATGCATTTTGGCGCTCTGTCAACTAAAATCTGTAAACTTGCATATCTCCGGGTCTACTGATTTGATTTAATCACTTTGGTCTTGTTTGGTCTTGTTTTATTTCTCTAACTTGGTGTGGGATCCTTTTTGGGTGGTGGTTTCACTTTATTTCTGTTTGAAGTGTTGCACAAATACTTTACACATTGTCTTTAAGTTAAGCCTGACTTATCTGTGCCAAGCTACCAGAGGGTTGAGCACAGGTTGAATTAAGGCTGTCTTGTGCCTCACCCTGATAAGGATTGTGGTTGCACTTTACCAGGGCTCACACCCCACAAAGAAAACATATACTTACAAATACAGAATGCATTTCTTTGGTTAAACTTATACCAATTTCCTCAACTATGGAGTTGAAGACTAAAAATAATCACGATGACCTTACTGACTAACATTCAACCAGTAAGAATAGTAACATACAGCTACCCAAAGACTACCATTTCTCAAAGATCCAGTCATGCCTAGCCTAAAAGAACATCTCAGAACATTTAGAGAAATCCTTTTGATTACACACTTCAGTATTTCCTATGCTCTTCTTAAGTTTCCCTGATGTCACATAATTGACCACTCGCCTGTAAATTAAATTCAGAGGCAGATAAATGTAACTTCTCCTCAGTCTTTACTCACTCATTCCTTGGCTTTTTCCTTCTTCCTCTTGTAATGTGACACTATTGAATGTCCTGCTCACTAACACAGGCTCAAGCATCTTATCCTCTGAGAGTGTGATCTTTATTTGTGACTATTTACTGTGCCTATTGCAGATTTGGGTGCCTTCCATTACCATTTCTTTACAGTTGAGTATCTGTCAGGTAAAATACCAGTTTGCAGCCACTTTTCAGGTCTCCCTTTGGTACACAGAAAAAAACGTATCATGAATGATATTTTTTAGTTTGGCAGGGCAGAGAAACATGCATTTAATATCCAATGAGGTCTGTTTCCTCATAAGGCCCTAAATGCCCATGTGGTAAGGTGCATGGTGTTTAACATTTGGACATGCATACTATATTTTTTACGTATCTTGGCAGTGAAAACCTCCAACGTCGTTTTTAAGAATGCTCCATAGAAAAGCACTAGGTTGCATTATAATAACTTTAAATGCTTACGTTCAATTTGGAGGTAGCTACTAAAGTAATTCAAGGACTAATTTTAATATTAAATTAAAATACAACTTAATGGCCAAGTCGTATTTTATATAACTATTTTGAAAATGTCACTTTTAGAAAGTTTTAATTTTTCTGCCTAAGCCAAATGTGCCTTTCTGGTGGTGTTCAGTATCTCATGAATGTTAATGGCTGCCCTGTGATGAGATGTGGATTGCTCCCAGACAGTGGACAAAAGGTATGGTTGTAGAGCGATTTTTTTTCCTTTGCAGGATTGCCTGGGGGTTGTTCCCCGCCTCTTTCTGAGCTACAAAAAATGTCTTTGAAGCTGCAAGTGGCCAAAATTGCAGCCGCCTGTCTTGCTGTACTGAGATGAATAAAAAAGATCATTGATAAAACACCTTCTGTAGCCCAAAAACAGTTATTCAAGCATTCATCTTGTCAAGAATAGACTATGGGAACAATCTATTCTTGGGGGCTGAGAAGGAAGTTATTCAATGCATTCAAGTAGTCCAAAATGCGGCTACAGGCTACTTTTCTGCCTCCCTATTAGATCTGGGGGTCTCTAGTTGGCAGAGGTAGGTACCAATGTCCATATAGGGAAGCTTGCTTCTGGTCAGGGTAAGGGGGAAACACTCTTTGGATAACCGCTGCTCACCCCCTTGGTAGCTTGGCAAGAGCAGACAGGCTTATCAAAGGCAATGTGTAAAGTATTTGTACCAACACTCACAGTACCACAGTGAAAACACCACACATGGACTCCACTCCAGTTTAGAAAAATAAAGTATTTTTATCTAAGCTATACAAGACCAAAACGACAAAAATCCAACATACATAGTTTAAGAATATGATTTTAAAAAGAGTTCCAGAACTTGTACCAAAATAATCCACAGAGGCGTCACTTGTTGCCCAAAGTACCTGTATATGTAGTAAGAGTTCCAAAAACAGCTGCAGTGTCGAAAAACAAAGAGGTGCGGCACTCCTGAGACCATGGGGAGGCAAGGCGGCGTCATGCGGCGTCGAGTCCGGTCCTTAGGGGGAGAGCGCCGTCGAGTTTTTGTGCTGGGTCCAATACGCAGGTGATGCACAGGTACGATGTGTAGATCCTTGGGATGCGACGGCGTCGGCTTCGATGTTGATGCGACGTCGGTGAGCTTCATGTGTCACTCTCGGCGGTTATCGGCGCGCGATAACGGTAGGTTGGTCTCCAGCAAGGACCCGGAGTCGATGCGAGGTGCTGGCGTCGATCACAGCCGATCACTGCCGGCGTCGGTGGACATCGTAGGGTGCCGGAGCTGCGGAACAGGGCAGGCGCTGAGTCGTTGAATTCTTGAGCGACTCTCGGCATCGGTGCAGGTCGTGCGGTCACAGCGGTGGCAGCGACGGCATCAGAAATAAAGTTCTTTGGCCTATTTTCTCTTGGTCTGCTCCCAAACAACCTCAAGAGGCCCCACAACTGGATCAAGCACTCTAGGCAGGTCGGAACTCACACAGCGGAGTTCTGGGAGAAGCTCGGGTTGAAGTCCTTTTGTGCCTGGGACCTCAAAACAGGAGGCCAGCTCTTCTCAGGCCCTTGCGGTACAAAAGGGGGTGGTGATGGACGGAGCATCTGAACCAATCAAACACTCACACCCAGTCAAAGGATCTGGGTTTGACCCATCACCGTTCTTTAGCCCACTCTGCCACCCCAGTTCAGACATTAGGCCTTTGGAGATCTATTCAAGCAGGGGTCACAGCAACAGCCAAAGTCCTTCCCCTCCCCTTGGCAGAATAGCAACTGCAGGTCAGCCCACAACCACACAGCAGGTCAGTCTTCCTCTTCAGTCTTCCAGCTTTTCTCCTTGGCAGAGGTTCCTTCTTGATTCCAGGATGATCTAAAGTTCAGGGGTTTGAGGTCCTGTAATTATACCCCCAAAAGTCTTTGATCCCTTTGTGCAGGAGGGCCCTGAGCCCAGTCCAAACCAGTTCTGGGTGCTTCTTGCCAGTGGACACCTTCTTCCTTTGAGAGAGAGGGGCAGAATCGTCAGCCGCCCAGCATGAGGTGGAGCAAGCATTGTGGAAGGCAGGCACAGCCCTATTCAGGCCCAAGTGCTGTCCCCACCCTCCACTCAAGATGCAGATGGAGCTTTTCAGCCTAGTGCTGACTCACCCAGCCTCTTGGAGCCACCCCAGCCCCTGTCACTCACAATTCAGACAGTCAATTCACAAACAGGCAGAGGCACACAGAAAGGTCAGACAAGAAAACAGCCACTTTCTAAAAGTGCTGTTTTCAAACACAGGATTTAAAAACCATCCTTCCTAAAAGATGGGTTATTAAATTCTGAGTTCAGGGATACCAGACTTAAATTTTCTATCTTGCTCCTTTGGGAAGATATGCAGGTAAACATTATACACAGCATTCCCCATTCTAATTTATGGGTAAGATAGCCTTTCAATAGTAAAAAACGAAATTGGCAATATTTCACCATAAGAGATTTTCACCCACATTAGTACATGGTCTACCTTTCACATACACTGCATTCTGCCCAGGGGGTACCTCGGGCCTTCTAGAGGGGTGTCCAATGTGCACAGAAAGGGAAGGGTTAGGCCTGGCCAGTGGGGACACTGGCCAGGTCAGCATTGCAGTTAGCAACTGCACACAGGCACTGCGGTGGCAGGCCAGAGACACCATTTTAGGGTGGCACAATCAGTGCTGCAGGCCGACTAGTAGAATTTGAATTATTAGCCCTGGCACACTCAGTGCAATTTACTGGGAACCTATTGATGAAACAAATCTGCCAATCATGGATAACCAATCATAATAGCAATTTATACAGAGAGTATATGTCCTTTAGCACTGATCAGCAGTGGTAAAGGGCACAGAGCCCTATTGCCAACAACCACAGGTCAGGATAAACAAGGGAGGAAGAAGCAAATAACCCTGAAAAAAGGGCCATTTCCAACATTCCCCAAATATGTATCTTTATCAAATTTACTCTTTGAACTTCACTGGCTGCCACGGAGAAATGCATACAATTCAAAGCCTTGTGCTGTATGCACAAGGCTGGATTTTGTATGGCCCCAAAATACACCCAAGAGCTGGTGGCACATTTACAGATATCACAGCCACTCCGGTCGTTCAACCAGTCCCCTTGCAAGGTGCCAAGAATTCGTCTAAGATGCATGGGGGGAAGGTCTTTCTCTTATCCTGGCCCAAAGTTATGGAATAACCTGCCTGAAACATTGCAAAGCTGGGTTTCCCTTACTGAGTTTTGCAAGGGATTGAAGACCTGGCTGGTTTAGCACTGGGGCTCTTTTTTGGTTTACTCTTTCCTGGATCTATCACCGGGAAAACCCTTGGGATAACTGTATGCTTTAGAAGACGTAATAATAATAATAGTAATAATCACATGGCCCTGCTCAGGCATCTAGCTGATCTGGCCCCATGACTCTGATAGTAATTATTCTGTTAGTGTGACTGGCACAGGAGGAGATGGGGCCACACTTTGGAATCACTGAATGATCACATAACACTCAATGTGAAATCACTGAATGATCACATAGCACTCACTCAGTGGGCCACATTCCACACAAAGTTTTAATGCTCTCCTCCATGGGGGAACCTTTCTGCCAGGCTAGACAAATTCATCCATGCCACCAGTAGCTGCAAAGACATTGCTTGAAACATACCAGCAAAAGTCGACATAGACTATATTATTGAACGGTGCCTCTCTGGCTTCCACTTAGGTTGCCTCCTGTATGCCAGCAGCTTTACATTGACCAATGTCCTTGCTAGCTGTTTGATTGATTGACTGACCTCTGCACGGCTCCAACCTGGACTAGATTCACTACACAACACATACGTTCTTGCTCTGTGTCTCTTCACTTATAGATCTCTCCCCTCTTTTGATACAGTCATCAGATTTTTCGTCACATTGCAGACGCCTAACATAAGTCCCAATTGCCCCTGAAATGTTGGGCAGGTTTTATCATGATAAAGAGGGTCTTCAGCTACATTTGTAGTGTATGTGTGATGATGTGCACAACAGCATTGTTGTTTCTGAAAAGAAAGTACTAAAGAGATAGGTCAGAGTGTTCCTCTATTTACTGCTGTCACTTATGCATGAAGGCAGACCCTTAGATGAGCATGGTATAAGAGAAAGAAGAGCTATACAGCAGAGGCGGTAGGATGGGAGAAGACAGGGAGAGGGTAAAGAGGGCAATAAAGGGAATGAGAGTGTGAGGTAGGTGGAGACTGCAGAGACACAACCAAGAGAGAGTGAAAAAGATAAGCATTAGAAAGAGAGAGGTATATTTGTAGACAGCTAAGTTGGAGAAGCAAGAGAGAACGTGTGCATGAGAGAGAGAAAGATTGGAGAAACAGGTGAAAGAAACAAGTAACAAAAGAAAGGAAGAAAAGAAAGATAACTAGAAAATGGAGACAGGAAAGAGATAATAGAACAAAGAAAGAGTTCATGAGCATGGATGAGAGTGAGGGCAAGAGCGAGAAGTGATATGAAAGACTAAATGAAAAAGAGAGAAACCGGACAGTGGTGATATGAAGCAAACTGCAGGAAAGGAAAATGCATAATGGAGGAAGATGGGAGGAAGAAAAGGAAGAAAAGAAAGATAACCAAAATATGGAGACAGGAAAGAGATAATAGAACAAAGAAAGAGTTCATGAGCATGGATGAGAGAGAGGGCAAGAGAGAGAAGTGATATGAAAGACTTGATGCAAAAGAGAGAAACCGGACAGGGGTGATATGAAGCAAACTGCAGGAAAGGAAGATGCATAATGGAGGAAGATGGGAGGAAGAAAGGGAAGATAGGAGAGATAAGGGCACAAAAAGATGTAATGTATTCATTTTTTACACAATATATGGAATACATTACCCCCTTATGTGTATTATAAGGATATTTCAAGTTACAAGGAGTTCCATGAACATATAGAGGTTCAAGGCCAGAGGACTCAGTGGGGCACTGACCATATTTGTCCTTTTAGACATGTTATTTTCTATAAAACACCAAAGGCTAAATACAATTATATCTGTATATTCCAAATACTTTTAGAGGCACTGCTGAGACTGGCAGTGGATGCCCAGACATCCAGGATTGACTAAGATACTTTTTTCAGTTTGTTATGAACCACAGGATACTAGCCAAAGATTACTTATTAGTAGAGCTGTTCTATGAGTAGGCCAGCCTGTTTAAGTTTTAAACCTTAAATAACTGATGAAGCCCTCTCAAAAGGGAGATAACCATTGTCAGTATAAACATATAGACACTAATAAACAACTGCACAACCAGAAACTGCCATGCCATTCAAAGAAACATAAGTGATAGAATATGTGCCTGTGGGAAAATTGCCCTCTCTGAAGGGTCACTCTCAAACATTTTGCCTTCCTCCTCCTCTTTTTGTTGAAGTCTTTTTGTTGGCCTTAGAACTCTGAGCACTTTGCCACTGTTAATCAGTGCTAAAGTGCACGTGTGTCTTCCCTATACATGTGTGTAATTAGTGTATACCTGATTGGCCTTTTTTATTTACTTGTAAGTTCCTTGTACTATATACCTAGGTCCTGTACATTAAATGCTACTGGTAGGCTGCATCCACCGAAGTAGCCTTTCACACCTGTCTTAGGCCTGTCAATCCAGTGCCTGTATGAAGTTTACTGTCATTTCAACTTGACAATTAAAACTACTTGCCATGCCTTAAACTTCTCTTTTATTAAATATGTCACCCCTAAGGTAGGCCCTAGGTAGCCCTAAGGGCAGAGTGCTATGAACGTAAAAGGTAGGGCATGTACTTTTATATTTTACCTGTAATGGTAATGAAAAACAGCCTATTTTGTTTTTCACTACTGTGAAGCCTACTCCTCTCATAGGCTAGCATTGGGAATTCCTTAATACACGTTTAAGCTGTAATTCCTGATCAGAGAAGAGTAGATTTTGCATGTTTCATATCTTTGGAACAGTTATGATAAATCTTCCTTACTGATGAAGTTAAATTAAGATTACTGTTTTAGAAATGCCACTTTTAGAAAGTGGACATTTCTCACCCCAGACGTGTATTTGAGACAGTCTGTCTCCAATACACTTCTGGGGTGGGTGACAGCCACACTTTGTGCATTCCCTCCAGACAGCCACAAACACAGGAAGGTGAGGGTCATCTTTATTATGAGCACTTATCTGTATTCTGATGGGTCTTCCTGGGAAAGGAGGAATAGAAGGGGCTGACACTTACACTTCAAGAGGTAGTGTCTTGTCCACACACAAATCACTGATTTACCCCCACAGATAGCCAGGCAGACCAGACTAGGTTGAAAAGGATTCTTTTGCACTTTAGACAGCTTCTTTGAAGTCAACCCCTTCTGGATCTTGAACTGAATCTCTGTCAGAAGGACTGAATGGATTGCTTTACTGGAAGGACTGCTTTTCTGTGTGTTGCCCTGCTGCCTGCTGCTCCCTGACTCTGCTAGAAGGACTCTGCCTTCCCTCAAAATGATCTCCAAGGACTTGCTTCCTTGCCTCCTGTTTTCTGAAGTCTCAGGGATACAAAAGACTTCCTACAATTCAGATGGTGGTGCTGGACTCTGCCTTCTGGGAGTCCTACCCTTGCCTGAGATGTCCCCGCCAAGCTCTGGGCCTCAGAAATGGGTTCTGTAGCGATTTTTATCATAAACTGATGCATTGCATCAACTGTGAGAGAAATGTCACTGCATTGCCCTTCGACGGTGACGCAGTGGATGGCTGAAGACAGCGATTCCACTGCCTGCGCATTCTCAATAATGTCGCTCTGTGTGGCTCAACAAAGACACATTGATTTCACTTCAGTGAAACTCGACGATGCGACCCGACTGCATGGAAAATATCACCGCATTGAGCCCTTAGCACTGACTCTTTGCTCCATCCAAGGTAATTTCTTAACGGGCTCTGCGTGGGTCCAGTATCCAGTCAGCCTTAACTTTGGATTTACGCCGGTCCCTCGTAGCCTCTAGTAACCTTTTGACCACTAGTGACTTTTAAGCACCTTTTTTGCATTTAATCTTTAAAAATTGACTCCTTATTGGATTTGTGGTTGTTTTGGTTTCATTTTGCTCAATTAAATATTCTCTGTATTCCCAAACCCTTGAGGAGTCTTTTTGTAGTGTATTCATTGTGATACTGTGTGTGTGTGTATGTATATGTATGTGTTGCACAAATACTTTACACATGGACTTGGTAGATAAACCTGACTGCTCTGTGCCAAGCTGCCAGACGGAGAGCACAGGTTATCTGGTTGTGTATCTAGCCTATTCTGACTTGGTTGGTGGTTCCTGTCTGATCTGGGTGCATACCTCAGCCAACCAGGAATATCATTTCTAACAGTGTTATTTTTATCTATTCCTGAAGCAGGCACCATAATGTGTAACCCTTTCTCTGCTAGGCCTCCACCCCCGTGGTAAGCTTTTTTGGGGCTATTTGGGGTAGCTCGCGCTTCAGCATCTATGCCTTTTTGTCCACATAAGGTATCCACATCAAATTTGCGTCCATTTGTTACAACACCCTCAGGATTCTAAAGGTACTCAGGGTTTGTTGATTCCCCAGAGGGGGACCCAGAAATGAGCCAAAATACAGCTAAATATGGGTTTTTAAAAAAAAGAAATGGGGAAAAAGTGCTGTAAAACAAAGCGTATGCTTTTTCCCTGCAAATAGCATTAACAAAGGGTTTGTGGTGCTAAAATCACAATCTGCTCAGCTTTCAGGGAGAGGCAGACATTTGTCAGAAAACCAACATTTTGTACACAGTTAGTGGTAGAAATGGTTATGAACGCAATAATGGATCCTGGAAAGCTAAACATTTCAGAAACTTAGCCGAAATTCTGAATTCAGCAAGGGGTCATTTGTGTAGATCCTTCAAGGATCTTTTATATAGAAACTAACAGCTAAAAATGAAAAATATTGAAATTGAGTTAAAAAAAACACCCATTGTGCCAATGTTTTTACCTTTGGCGTCTTCCAAATATGAGAGAGTTTTTAAAGCAATATACCATTACATCCACTAGAACCTTCTGGTTGTGCGGATATATAGGACTTGTAGGTTCGCCAAGAACAATAGGAACCCAGAGCCAATAACTGAGCTGCATCTTGCAATGTTTTTTCATTGTGTACTAGGTAAATAGCAATTCATTTGGTAAAATATATAGAGTGAAAAATAGGTACCAAGAAAACCTATATATTTCTGAAATCGGAACAAAATATAGAGTTTAGAAGCAGTGGTTATTTGCACATCTTCTAATTGTTAGCACCCATACAAGCATGTGAAATAGAGGTCATTTTACAAAATGACTTTTTTTTAACAAATTGTCTTACATTTGGAATTTAATTGATAATAACACTTGTTCTATTATTCTGTGTTCCTCTAAGTCTCTCGATAAAAATGGTACATTGCTTTTGTGGTTAGTCCTAGTGCCCGCGACAGGAAACATCCCAAAATGCAACGTTGACACGTCACATTTTTTGGCAAAAACAAATTTTCTTCTTATTTCTGTGATGGAATGTTCTGGAATCTGCATGGATCCACAAACCTCCACACACCCAGCATTCTCCAAAGTCTCCCGATAAAAATGGTACCTCACTTGTGTGGGTAGGCCTAGTGGCCGCAACAGGAAACAGCCCAAAATGAAATGTGGACACATCACATTTGCAAATGACGTTGTAGCGTACGCAATGTAATTAATTTTACTTATTTATTTATTTATTTATTTATTTATTTATTTATTTATTTATGAACATAACTCTGGTCGGCCATATGCTGGAGTTTACAACCCCCCCACCCGGCCCCTCCTCCACCCCGCCTCACCGCCCCGCAGCACTCCCTCCAGGTGCCGCTACTGCCCAGGTCTCCTGATAAACATGGTACCTCACTGTGTGGGTAGGTCTAGTGCCCCCGAAAGAACACGGCCCAAAATGCAACGTGGACACATCACATTTTTCCTGTGAAAACTGACACTTTTTTTGGCAATGCGCTTAGCTGTGGATTTTGAACCGTAGGTTATCTGGCACCTAGGGAAACCTGGCAAACCTATACATTTTTTAAAACTAAGCATACCAGGATGGGGTGACTAGTGTGGCTCTCACCAGGTTCTGTTACCCAGAATCGCTTGCAAACCTCAAACCTTGAAAAAAAAAAAAGTTTTGTCAAATTTCTGTGATGGAAAGTTTTGGAATCTGCATGGATTCACAAACTTCCGCCCACCCTGCATTCCCCAAAGTCTCCTGACAAAAATAGTACCTCACTTGTGTGGGTACGTCTAGTGCCCACAACAGGAAAGAGCACAAAACGCAACATGGACACATCACATTTTTCCTGTGAAAATGTACACTTTTTTGGCAATGCGCCTAGCTGTGGATTTTGAACCGTACGTCATCCGGGCACCTAGGGAAACCTGGCAAACCTATACATTTTTTAAAACTAGACATACCAGGATGGAGTAACTAGTGTGGCTCTCACCAGGTTCTGTTAACCAGAATCGCTTGCAAACCTCAAACCTTGTAAAAAAAAAAATGTTGTCACATTTCTGTGATGGAAAGTTTTGGAATCTGTGTGGATGAACAAACTTCCACCCACCCTGCATTCCCCAAAGTCTCCTGTTAAAAATGGTACCTCACTTGTGAGGGTAAGTCTAGTGCCCACGACAGGAAAGAGCTCAAAACGCAACATGGACACATCACATTTTTCCAGTGAAAACTGACCCTTTTTTTGCAATATGCCGAGCTGTAGATTTTGACCCCTAACTCAGCCGACACCTAGGGAAACTTACTAAACCCAGACATTGTTTGAACTGCAACAACTGCCATAATGTTATTTGTGGAAATACAGTCACTCACCCAATGAAAGGCCATAATATCAAACTGCAAGTAAATGCAACATGTGACACTGCCAATGTAGTGTATCTCATAAAATGCCCATGTGGTAAGCCTTATATTGGTAAGACAGAACGCAAGATCAAGATCCGCATAAATTAACATAAGTCGAATATACGTACAAAAAACGTGAAATCCAACATTGCAATCCATTTCAATGAGGCACGACATAATATTTCACAACTAAAATTCATGATCTTGGAAGTTGTGAATAAAAGAGAAAACATGGATAACAACAAGTACCTACTACAGCGAGAAATGTCGTGGATTTTTAAACTACAAACCATGAAGCCGTTTGGATTAAATGATCGCCTTGAATTTTCATGCTTTATTTAAAGATACCTCTTCGAGGTATTATGTGTCTGATACAAAAGAGCTCTTAGTGCAGTGGCTACTGTACTTGTGTAATTTAATGTAGCTATGCTAATTTTTAATGTTATTATTATTATTTTTATTATCACATAGATACTAGCTTTATTGAGACATTGTGTTACTTGTTACACAAGAATCTACACATTCCCTTTCACTAACTTCAATATGGCCGCTATCCACGGGGTTGTATCAGTCCCTTCTTGATGTTGTTGACACTCTAGTCATTCACCACTCTAATATGGCTGCTTGCAATATAAACACATTAGTCCTTCCCCCGTTTCATCTAACTACACGAGCTAACCGGCAAATCCTCGCCAGACCCGTGTACCAGTTTTTCCTTTGATGCTGTTTACACTACGCTCTCAGTATGTTTTGGAGCTACAAAACCGGCTTGACTCTTAACATTAACACCCGCTATAACCCGCGTTTTGGACGGGTAATGATAGGTTCTCTTGTGTTTTGTTTTCAGAACACGCCGAGACTTAACTTATATCGACTCACAGTAAGTTCGCTAAGCTTCCTGATCCCGACTAACGAACCCTCGTGACGTTGAGTTTACTGCATGAACAAACCTTTGTTTTGAATATTACACTCCCCCTAGAATCAATTGTGATATTTCACATAACCGTTTTGATTTTCGAGCACTTTTACCATGGTACACAGATGGACTCTTCACGCTAATAGAACTAGAAGGCCAAATACCTGCACGCTGATATATAAGGCCAATATTGATTTTCATCACATTAAGGGTTTCTATGCACTCTTGTTTTACTTACCAGTTGTATATGAGCCACAGACAAATGTTTTTTGCTTGCATTTATATTTTTGTTTATCCTTAACATTTATGCTAAGACAGATGCCATATGTTTGATAGTTATACTTTACATTGTAGAGCTCCCAGATGAAGGGCCGCCATGCCCGAAATGCATTGGAGCACATCATTGGAGCAACTATGAGTTGAATACAGTAATATGTATGAAAATAACATCATGGATATATTATAATTGATGAACTTTTCAATAAACCGCATACTTATGAAGACAAAAGTAAAGGAGTCTTGATTCTCAAGAACCAAAAGGTGTGCCCACAAACAGGGATGTTACCATTGCCTTATGGTAACACGATCTGGTTGAGGAAAATTGAATTTTGCCCTGTTATGTGTCCCTACGTGTTCCCCAACATGTAATATATGTGCATGATCGCTATGCATTTTCCCTCTATGGCCAATAATCAAGACGCATTTGCAGTTGCGTCCAACGTTAATATGTCAGTTATCCAGTCCTCCGTGAAAGCAACGTGAATTAGGCTTTTAGGCCTATGTTGCCAACGTCTTTACATGGTGCACGTTAAATCATCGAGATGCACCCGTTTCTAGGCCCCACAGGATCCGGACACCAGATTCAGGCCTCAAGTCTCCTGAAACACTCCGAGAGATGCAGCCCCGCCCGCATCCCTGACCCTTCACTTACTTCCTGCCAAGCAACGCGGTGCCCGGACTCGGCCTGGCCTGCCTGCCAAGAATATGTTATGCCTACAGTTATCTGTTCAGCTCCCCGGCTTCACATTCCTAGCTAACGAACAGCATAAACATATCCATCTACAGTCTAGTCTTTCTGTCTCCATGCAAGTGAATTACTGAATTAGTATCCATAGAAGATCCATAGCTCACGCAATACATGAAGAAATATATGCATACACTAGCCTTTAGTGACAAGTAGCCTTTGCCCTGATGACTTTTAGAATCAAGCAACATGTACTCCAAACACAAGATATCAGATACGCTATAGGTACAGGTCGTTCTGACATCCCAGACTTTAGTCTCCTCTACTAGTGCTAGGAGTCAGCGCCCCCCAGCTCTCCCCAGTTACACGTCATGACTCGTTTTGCGCGCACCAGTAGGTTAAAGGTTCCAGCTGCCCATGAAGCCCCTCCATGTGTCCACCCACTTATGACACTTCTGTGACGTCTACATCACACACTTCCGTGCACGCCCTGTGCACGCCTTCTTTTCACGCCCATATGTTCTTATCTTTCGTTTGTCACTTGTTACGCCTACTGTATTCGATGCAACTGTACTGTTTTACTATATATACTGTATGATGTTAATGAAATGTTGAGATCGAGGTTGAGAATGTCCCTTCCTGAACCTTAGTAGGTGACGGAACCCGATATCCATTGGCTCGAGCCACTTAATTAAAGCCCGTATGACTCAGATACCACGGACTCTGCCTCTTATTTATTGAGCTATCCTTTTCATTTAATGCATAGAAAAATAGTACCGGTAATTTATTTATTTACCACATAATGGCGCCCGAACAGGGACCAGCCCCTTCCCCACGCGCCGGCGATGTAACGCAGGCCCCCTGACCCTTCTACAGCTGTGACGGACCCCTTCTGCGCACCTGCAGGTTTTCCTGCTTAATCTGCCTCAGGCCCACGGAGGAGACGGAGACTGCGGTCCGGCATCCAGACGAGGCGGTGAGGAATGCGGCGAGTCCCGACCAGAGCCCAAGCCGAGAGAGCGAGGTCCGAGGTATCCTGAGGCCCACCTGTTTCCGAAGCCCGAAGCACATGCGTAGTGCGTAGCAGTAACCAGACGTCGTAGCAGTCCGGTCCAGTCCAGTCCAGTCCGAGGCCTTCAGTTTTGCTTCCCGGTGAGTACCGTTGCTGGGGACGCATCTAGACGGGTTCATTAATTTGTGCCCGGTCCAGACGGGTTTGGGTACACAGATCCGGTCCGACGTGTTCACCTAGGTGGATACGGTATGACGTGTCTCTTTATGAGACCGGTATGTTCTGTACTGTTTTAGCAGTGCATCCAGTAATTCTGTTTTTTTGTATAGTCTCTCGAGATTTCCAGTATTATGTTTTCGATGTATTATGTTTTCGATGTACTAGGTAGTATCTGTTCGAACTGTTTTTAATGTATTTTGATGTCGTGGTATGAATGATTTGTTTTGCTATTCCATACTGTGTTTATTGTGTTCAAGTCCAAGTACGTTCAAATATGCCTTTGTTTTCAAAGTTACGTCAGATAAGAACCAGAAAAGGGATACTAGAAGAATCAGTTCCTGTCCCACCTAGGGACAGTCCTGGACATTTCATGTATCATAAACATGGCTTAGATGCCATACTGTACTTAGACTTATGGGCAGACTATACCAAACATCTGGAAGAGAAATATAGATGGCCTGTTTCAGGAACCTGGGATGCCGAGTGCATCATGAGAGTAGAGGAAGCATTATGGAAAAAGAAAGCCAGACAGTCCCAGAAAGATGCCATAGAATTGTGGCGTAAAGAATCGCATAAAAGAACAGAAAAAGAATTTAGGAATGCAGAACTAAGTAGGGAATCATCAGAAAAAGCCCAAGAACGGGAACTACTAGAAAAAGGTGAACGAGTTAAAGCAGAACAGTTAGACAGACAAAGAAATGCCCTTATTAAAGGCATGTATCCCCTTCTCGCCGAGGGCCTGCCTAAGGCGACCCCGGAAGCACCCTGTAATTTACCGCCACCATTGGTCCCGACTAAGCTACGTCATAAACCGACCGCAGCTGAAATTTTCCTTTCTTCCTATTTAGACGACACTGTCCCAGAATATGCAAATCCGAATCCTACCCCGCCTATTCAACCTCTCAACCCTGTTAATAACGTAATCACTGTTCCTCCAGCCACTGGTCCCGGGAATCCTTTTAATCCGCCAGTAACCCAGGACCAACCCACATTACGTTTGCCTACTTTACCAGTCACATTACCAGCAACGTCGCACACAGTATTAGTTGACGATTCAAATTCAGGAGGAGCAGGGGGAGGTATCCCTATCACCCCGCCTCAAGTAAAACGAATGACGCTGAGAGACGCAGCATTACAGCGCACGCCAAAAATGGCTACATACGCAGCCCTCAAACAATACCTCACTGATTGTAGATCTGACCCAGTGCCAGGCGAAGATCACATGATATTATATTCCGTACGTCTACGACGAGTTGCAAGTTATTTGGCTATCATGCCAGAAATGAGGGAACATTTAGACAGAATATATCATTTCATCAGAACAGGACAAGGACCAGAAAGTATTCACGAGGCTATGGCACACAGGAAAGTCGAGACTCAAAATATGATCTTGCAGTTTTTGATAAACTGTTTAATAAGAGAACAAGACCAGCCTGGTAAAGATAAAGATGAGATGAGGGCCCTGACAAAATGGAGTGACAATATAGCAGACGGAAAACACAGTAAACAAGGTAGTATAGAAACCATGTATAGAAAGATTCGTAAAGAAATTCTAGGCATACACGAAAGGGAGAAAGCAACAAGAGGAACCGAGAAAGAGAATGACACTTCAGACGAAGATGTAGACATAGAGAACCCAGACAGAATAGCGTATGTCGGTAGGACGAGACCTTTTGACAGACACACACGCCTAGAATGTAAGAAAACTTTTCTTCCTCCCGTACCAGAACAGTGTTCTCTTGAGCATTTATTTCAAGCTACCGACAGAGTTCTGAAACTACGAATAGGTTACAGTGAGCTTAGTACCATGCATGAACAGGAACTCGCCCGATCAGCAGTTCAATGGACTAGTGATTCTAGCACATTCTCAGACGAAGTAGTGGCCCAAACGTTTCTGAAACTATCCCCAGACAAACAGCGACTGGTGGGTATGTACATGATCCAGCACCTCATTACACTGTACGAAAGTCAGCATTCTGATCCAGGTCCCCTATATAATGTATTGGACGAGTTACTCCTAAACAGATGGAAAGGCCTAGGTACCGATTTGATTAATGTCATTTTAGAACAACGCCACAAGTACAGAACGTTCCTGACTCCACATTTTGTTCCTGTTCCACCCCCAGTAAGGAAGACATTTTACATAGACAGACAGAATCCCTTGCGAGAAGTCCATCCTGTTAAGGGAACGGGAGGTACGCTCGAACGAGTATTTGTTTACACCCCTTTAACGAAAATAGAACTACTGGAAATGAAAAAGTTAGTGCCCTGTCACGATAAAGATCAAGCAGGGTTCCATCGTGAATTAAAAGACATGCTCCGCATGGGAGAATACACGTATCCCGATATCATTAAAATGTTAAAAGTCCTGTTGCCTGCGGGCATATATGAAAAACTTAAAGAAAAAGAATGGGAGGTGGGAGAGAAAAAGATTGACTGGGCAGAATTAGAGAACGAAGATAACACACGAGTTCCTGGTACCGGTCTTGGGGAAAAAGCCAAAGCATTGCCCGAGTTGTTAATACAAGTTTTGCCAAGATTATTAACCACGAAAAAGGAAGACTGGGATGCCATCTCAGCCTGTAAACAGAAACAAGACGAAGACACTAGTGATTTTTATTCCAGATTTGAGAAATGTTTCATTATTAATAGCGGCTTGAAAACAAGTAGTGAGTCGTATCCACATCTTTTTGTTACCAAATTAGTAGAGAATTCTTTACCGCAAGTTAAAAATCGAGTACTGAAAGTCGAGAGTACCTGGCAAGCTAATACCCCGTCCCAAATGTTACAGATGTTACAGTACCATCAGAACCGAATCAGAGAAGAGCAAGAACACGAAAGGAGACGTATGAAAGACACGAAAATGAAAGTACTAGTTGCACAGTCTGTTCCAGCAGATAGTCAGAAGAGGGGTACGACTCAGACTAGTCATTCTGCAGCTCCTGTTAAAGGGACATGCAATTACTGTAAACAGCCAGGTCACTATATAAACGAATGTGCAGTTCTGAAACACAACATAGCTACTGGTAAGACGAAAGAGAGACCGCGTCCTCCTAGACAGGAACATGTTCCACAAAACACGCAACCACCGCAGAACGCACAACAGACAGTAACAGTACCGCAGCCTATAGCTGCCACACAACACGTTACACAGCAGATGTACCAGTACGCACAGTCAGATTATCCAGAATATCAGCAGTATTCATGAAACAGCCTAGAGAGAGAGGTTGGCTTGCCTCTCATCGAGGTTCCTGTAGATCAAGAAGGTCCCTATGTACACAGCCAAGTATTAGGGAAAGACAGAAAGTTTCTGATTGATACAGGGGCAAGTAGGACTACCATCAGTCATGACGAGGTTCCAGGGGCCCCTCTCTCAGGCTCAAGAAATGTTTCCCTGGGATTTTCAGGAAAGCCTATTGTAAATGAAATATCGAAACCAGTTTCCCTAGAAGTCGGTCCATTGTCCCGAATTACAGACTTGTTACTTACGAAATCATGTCCAGAAAACGTACTTGGTATTAAAACATTGAAAGAACTAGGTGCCGTGATTTGTTGTTCTCCGGAAGGAGTGAGATTGTTTTTACGTGATTTTAAAGGACATTATGTATTAAGAGATTTTGATCCAAGATTATTGAATGTACCACAGCATTTATGGGCGCAAGGTCCAACTGATGTAGGTTGTATGCACATTACACCATACCGTGTCACTCTGAAACAAGGAGTTGTACTACCACGAATCCGACAATACAAGTTGCCACCTGAGGCTGTAGCAGCCTTATCAAAAATCATTTGGGAGCTCATTGCTCAAGGAGTGGTTGTAGAAACTGACTCCAATGTATGTAATTCTCCTATCATTCCGATTCTTAAACGCACTGACCCAAATGTACCTCCAGTTTATCGACTAGTGATTGACCTTCGAGAACTTAATAAATGTATTATACCCCAGTACCCAGTGGTTCCAGATATCTCTTCCCTATTGACTGCCATTGATTCCGAAGCAGCGTTCTTTACTGTTATCGATCTCAAGAACGCCTTCTTTAGTGTACCCATCCATCCAGACAGCCAGTTCCTTTTCGGATTCTGTTTAAATGGAAGAAGCTATAAATTTACACGTGCACCTCAAGGGTTCACAGAAAGTCCCAGTATTTACAGTCAAGCACTGAAACGACAACTAGATAGTATTCACATGCCAACTGACACTGCCCTGCTCCAGTATGTCGATGATCTATTGATCACTGCCCGTACAGAACGTGACTGCGAACGTGCGTCACTGACAGTCTTGTATTTTCTGGCAGAAATGGGGCACAAGGTGTCCCCTTCGAAACTGCAATTCTGTGTCCAGCAAGTGGTATACCTTGGACACTTGCTGTCCAAGAGGGGTAGACAGTTGACACCTGACCGTATCCAGTTAATTGCACATCTTCCACAGCCCAAGACACAGAAGGAGGTACGAGCTTTTATCGGCCTCACTTCTTACTGCAGACAATGGATCCCTCAGTATGCATATCTAGCCAAGCCACTGATACAGTTGACAACACAGGAGGCAGCGACATCGACTGTCCTCCCTTGGACCCAGGAACACACACTTGTTTTCGAAGAATTAAAGAAAGCTTTATGTCAAGCGCCTGTTTTAGCGACACCAAACTACAGTAAACCTTTTACACTTTTTGTCACCGAACGTGAGGGTACAGCATTGTCTGTTCTCACACAAGATCAAGCAGGACAACACAAGCCTTGTGCTTATTTTTCTAGCACATTAGATCCAGTAGCCCAGGCTTTGCCTGCGTGCCTCAAATCAGTTGCCGCCACAGCTTTAGCTATCAGACAAAGTGATTCCATAGTGTTAGGACACCCCCTGACAGTACAGGTTCCACACTCCGTGGAAGTTCTTTTAAACCGAACACAGACTCAGCACTTGACAATAGCACGATTGACAGGATATGAACTGACACTGTTTCAGCCACACATAGAGATCAGACGTTGTAACATATTAAATCCTGCTACACTGTTACCCTCGATTACCTCAAACCCTGCAACACATGACTGTGTGAAAGTTATTAACCCCATGACGAAGCCAAGACAAGACTTGACGGACATTGCATTACCAGACCCAGACCTGACACTTTATGTGGATGGTTCATGTATGAGAACAAGTACAGGAGAGTTAGTAGCAGCATATGCAGTAACTACTGAAACTGAAGTTATAGAAACATATCGTATTGACACCCTGTCTGCTCAAGCAGCAGAGCTCATCGCTCTGACCCAAGCCTGCATACGAGCCAAGAACCTGAAAGTAAATATATATACAGATTCACGTTATGCATTCGGAGTCGTTCACGACTTTGGAGTCCTCTGGCAAGAAAGAGGGTTTATGACCTCTCATGGAGCCAAGATTCAGCATGGCCCCCTCATTCAAGCTCTGTTAGAAGCAATACATTTACCTACAGCTATAGCGATTATGAAGTGCAAAGCACATACAAGAGTCACTGACACCATTTCCAAGGGTAACGACCTGGCAGATCGAACAGCCAAGCTTACAGCTCAGACTCCAGACATTCCAGCCGACACGACAAAGACAGACATTTCAGTCCTGACGACTTGCATGACAGTCAAGGATCCCACACAAGATGTACTAGACATACAGACACATGCTACTCCAGACGAAATCAAGAAATGGTCTGAACAAGGAGGGGTCCAGACAGATCAGGGATGGTTGACGAAGGGAAAAGCCACATGGTTTCTCCCCGACTCTATGGTTCAAGTCATTATTAATACAGCACATAGTCCAGCACACTTAGGAGAAAAAGCCATGTTAGACAGCATCCAGAACCTCTGGTTTAACAAGCATTTACGAGCAGCAGCGAAGCAGAAAGTGCGTACCTGCATGATCTGTTGTCAGTTTAATCCAGGTAAAGGTGTTCCCGTGGAGCAAGGTGGATTTCATCCTCCTGACCATCCTTTTGAAGTCCTCCAGATGGATTATATACAGATGGATCGATGTCGAGGATTCAAGTATGTCCTTGTAGTTGTATGCGCTTTGTCCAGATGGACAGAAGCATATCCAGTCTCAGATTATACTGCCGTGACCACTGCCAAGCAGTTGGTACGTGAGTTTTTCCCTCGATACGGTTTACCCCGTGTCGTGTATTCAGATAATGGACAGCCATTCTCGTCAGAACTCATGAAACAGGTATCACTTCTGTTAGGGTACCAGTGGAAATTCCACTGTGTACGACACCCCGAGGCAGCTGGCCTCGTCGAGCGCCACAATCAAACTCTGAAAATACGAATAGCGAAGGTCTGTGCTGAAAAAGGTGTAGATTGGATGGTAGCCCTGCCGGTTGCCCTCTTCTATATGCGAATGGTCGCTCACTCCAGATCTGGATTGTCACCCTATGAAGTAGTTTTCGGTCGTCCCCCAAACATGTGGGGTACACCTATGCCTCGTAAAATCACCGATGTTGACAATAATATGCTGACAGATTACCTGGCTTCCTTGATGTCTGCACTACTCTCTTGTCGTTCACAGGTCGCGGCTGCCTTTCCAGACAACACCCAGGTGAAACCGCACGAGGTCGTTCCAGGAGATCTTGTTCTGGTTAGAAATTTTGATCGCTCAAGCCCTCTGGAGCCCCGCTGGAAGGAGCCAAAACTCGTTCTGATGACCACAAGGACCGCCGTAAAGCTAGAAGGAAGAAAAGGCTGGCTCCATTCCAGCCACATCAAGCGTTTCCATGGACTGTGTCCAAAGACTTTTTTTCAAGGACTGCCCCGATACTGACTCTAAACTTCCCCTGTTAGAGAAAACTCCGCAGCAGGAGTATAAACTGAAACTAAGGTCTAGTAAGTCAGACAGCGTTTAATTGTTTAAGTCCCCCTCGGGTGAAGCGGTTAGACAGGTTTCTGACATGTATGAGATAGACCCACATAGTGAGAGAGATAGACGAAACGTCAAGAAAACGAAATATTGTAAAAGTCTACGAAGCAGATGTATCGTTACCTTATTGTTTATGTTTATTCTGAGTCTTACGATCACATGTATAAGTTATATGCTACATGTATTTTTTCCTCCTCTTGGTTCACATTCACACCTTTCCTCTAATGATACTGTAGAACACACATTTAGTGAACTACCCCCTCACGAGTTGTCCTATCGACTTGCAATGCGCAACAATACTTTTATTCGTATGTTACACTATTCACATCAGACCAGCAATGCCACTGATTGCTGGGTATGTGGTCGACTCCCCCCTTTTCAGACAGTGAAGGGAGCTCTGCCACTCTTTCCCTATCCGTTCTCACACAATGGTTCGTGTGGGGCATGGTTTACATTGGCGTCATCTTTAGACGACAAGTCCACAGCTTCCCTTCTAAATACAGTCATGAATGAAACCTGTTTCCCAGACAAGGACGGTCTTTCCCATAGGACAGGGATAGATTTAGAAAATGAAGTATATGATCTAGGCAATTTTTCCTCTAACCTCATGGTTTTGAATGTTCAGTCCGAGACCAATTCAGACTTGCCTTCTATAACAGTTCTACCAGTGAAAGGCGAATTATGTGTTAGAAAGAATGGTTCAGTACATCTAGGACACAGTGATTGTACTACTATGGTCGAGTACAGTGACGGTGGGAAGTCTACTTTCAAAGCTTCACGTCATTCCTATTTTATATGTGGTCAGACCGCTTATGTACGTTTGCCCCTAGATTGGGATGGAACATGTTACATTGCATTCCTACTGCCACCAGTTTTCCTAGCCCCATCTGATTATCACCGAAATACCCATCTAGTACACGTCAGACATAGAAGGGAGATCGAGTCCCCAATTGTCGATCAGACTGAAACTGCATTGGAACAGTATACGGATTTCAATAAAGGTTTCTTTTTTTCATAGGTCCCGTCCAGAATAGTAAATTAATACGCAGGTTAACCAGAGCCCTTGAAGCAGTAGTGAATGAGACTACTTCCGCCCTAGGTAACTTAACAGAAGAGCAGTCTGCTATGAGATTTGTTGTTCTTCAGAACCGCCTTGTTCTTGACGTCATTCTGGCCGATAGGGGTGGAGCTTGTAGAGTCATCGGATCTAGTTGTTGCGTTTTTATTCCTAATAACGCACCGTCTGTGTATTCAGCTATAACTAAACTTCATAAAATAGCTCATCAGCTACACCAGAATCCAGGCACCTGGACTTGGTCCGGCTGGCTCTGGAGTATAATATCTGCATGGGGATGGAAAGTACTGTCATTCCTGGGAGTAGTAGTAATGATCATATTCAGTTGTTGTCTCTGTTTACAATGTGGCCCGGCGATTTGCGGCTTGTGCGCTACATCTTGTATTCCACGTCCAAAGTCCCATTCCCAAAAGATAAAAGACGAGCAAATGATGCTGTATGAACAGATAGATGGTCTCATGAATATTGATGTTTCCTGTAGGGAACGTAGGGAACAAGGAGGGAATGAGGAAAATTGAATTTTGCCCTGTTATGTGTCCCTACGTGTTCCCCAACATGTAATATATGTGCATGATCGCTATGCATTTTCCCTCTATGGCCAATAATCAAGACGCATTTGCAGTTGCGTCCAACGTTAATATGTCAGTTATCCAGTCCTCCGTGAAAGCAACGTGAATTAGGCTTTTAGGCCTATGTTGCCAACGTCTTTACATGGTGCACGTTAAATCATCGAGATGCACCCGTTTCTAGGCCCCACAGGATCCGGACACCAGATTCAGGCCTCAAGTCTCCTGAAACACTCCGAGAGATGCAGCCCCGCCCGCATCCCTGACCCTTCACTTACTTCCTGCCAAGCAACGCGGTGCCCGGACTCGGCCTGGCCTGCCTGCCAAGAATATGTTATGCCTACAGTTATCTGTTCAGCTCCCCGGCTTCACATTCCTAGCTAACGAACAGCATAAACATATCCATCTACAGTCTAGTCTTTCTGTCTCGATGCAAGTGAATTACTGAATTAGTATCCATAGAAGATCCATAGCTCACGCAATACATGAAGAAATATATGCATACACTAGCCTTTAGTGACAAGTAGCCTTTGCCCTGATGACTTTTAGAATCAAGCAACATGTACTCCAAACACAAGATATCAGATACGCTACAGGTACAGGTCGTTCTGACATCCCAGACTTTAGTCTCCTCTACTAGTGCTAGGAGTCAGCGCCCCCCAGCTCTCCCCAGTTACACGTCATGACTCGTTTTGCGCGCACCAGTAGGTTAAAGGTTCCAGCTGCCCATGAAGCCCCTCCATGTGTCCACCCACTTATGACACTTCTGTGACGTCTACATCACACACTTCCGTGCACGCCCTGTGCACGCCTTCTTTTCACGCCCATATGTTCTTATCTTTCGTTTGTCACTTGTTACGCCTACTGTATTCGATGCAACTGTACTGTTTTACTATATATACTGTATGATGTTAATGAAATGTTGAGATCGAGGTTGAGAATGTCCCTTCCTGAACCTTAGTAGGTGACGGAACCCGATATCCATTGGCTCGAGCCACTTAATTAAAGCCCGTATGACTCAGATACCACGGACTCTGCCTCTTATTTATTGAGCTATCCTTTTCATTTAATGCATAGAAAAATAGTACCGGTAATTTATTTATTTACCACATGGTCATATGTTAATTGACGTGTTAGGACGGACACGCCACCTGTAGGAGCACCCAAACACAGCAACTTACGTTGATTTGCTATAGACTTACAATATAACCAGGGTGTGCACCAACCTATTAATAGTAGTGTCACTCCTGATAAACATGGCACCTCACTTGTGTGGGTAGGTCTAGTGCCCTGACAGAAAACGGCCCAAAATGCAACGTGGACACAACACATTTTTCCTGTGAAAACGAACACTTTTTTGAGCAATACGCCTAGCTGTGGATTTTGAACCCTAGGTTATCCGGCACATAAGGAAACCTAGCAAACCTATACATTTTTTAAAACTAGATACCAAAGAGACTCCAGGGAGGTATGGCTTGCATGGATCCTCCAACATTTTCCTACCCAATCTCCCCTGCAAAACCTCAAATTTAGCTTAAGAAAATCACATTTTTCTCACGTTTCTGTGAGGTACAGTTGTGGGATCACTGGCCTGACTCAAATTTCCCACCACCCAGCATTCCCCTGGGTGGTGGGTGGTGGGATAAGAATGGTACCTCACTTGTGTGGGTGGCCCAAGTACCCGAGACAAGCAAGGGCCCAAAACATATTGTGGGGACATCAAAATTACCTATCATAAATCGACTTGGTTTTGCAAGGGGAGCACCTGCATTTTTTGTCCAGGGTTCGGCAGCCATCTAGGGAAACCTACTAAACCCACACATTTTTGAAAACTAGACACTCGGGGGAGTGCAGAGATATGTGGCTTGCGTGGATTTCCCAATGATTTTCTGCCCAGAATCCCCTGCAAACCTAAAATTTCACTGAAGAAAATCTACATTTTCTCACGTTTCTGTGTAGGAAAGTTGTGGGATCACCGGGGTGAGACAAACTGCCTACCACCCAGCATTATTCAGAGTCTCCCGATAAAAATATATTTGGGTGGGCGCATAGTATAGTCTTGTCCTTTGTGGGTAACTCCCTCCTCACTTTTATATATTAAGAAATATCCCTGGGGCAGATTGGGGATAATACCCCTTGTTGGCTCCCTAAGTGTGGCAGAAAGTCTGTGGAGGGTGTTGGGAGGGGTATTAGTATGCCCATTTAGGGCAGACACTACCCCTAAATACTATAAAACAATCCCTGGTATCTAATGTGCTTTCTGCCTCACTCGGGGGTCAGATTGAGGGCTACTGCCCTCATTTTCCCTCCAGGGGGATAGAAAGACTGTTCCCAAATATATTTAGGTAGGGGCATGGGCTTGTCCTTTGTGAGCAGTCTCACCCTTCTTTTATAAAAAATAAAATAAAAAGTTCCTGGTGTTTAGTGTGCTCCTAAGGTGGGCAGAAAGTCTGGAGCGTGTTGGGGGGCACTGGCATAAATATTTTGGGGAGCCCCCGACCCTTAATAAATTAAAAAATGAATCCCTGGTATCTGGTGTGCTTTCTGTCCCCGCAAGGGGGGGGGGGGCAGAAAGACTTAATTTGCCCAAATTATTTTGGGGGGAGCAAAGGCCCTTGCCCAAGGGGCCCCTGCACCCTCCCTGGTGTCTAGTGGTGGATCCCTGCTTGGGGGTCATCTTCTTGAGGAGATCCCCAAGCAGGCATCCACTAGGGAGGGATATCATTGGAAATGGGAGATTCTCCCCTTTCCAACAATACCTCTCCTGTCTTTATATGTGCTCGGGGCTGAGATAGCCCCAAGAGCACACAGTAAGAGAAACTGAAATGAGCTGATCGCTCATTTTAGTTTCGGTTCTACAAAATGATGTCAGCATGACGTGTGCGCTGATCGTCATTTCAGTGATACAAACTAAACCGCCTCCTGACGCTGTATAAGGGGAAAGGTAATCCCTCTGGTGCCCACACCAGAGGAATTCCCAGTGCCATATGCTCAGACGGCCAGGAGCCGTCCAATGCACACGAGCACTGTGGCGTCAGACGCATGGAAGGAGGTTATAGAAGAATGCAGCAAGAAGGACTGGTATAAGGTTATTCTTCTTGAGCTTTGTTTACTGAAACATTCTTTCTTTTCTTCCTTTAGTTTCCATCAGTTTTATGAGCTTGGATTAAAGGTGCAGCATTTAGAAGCATGATTTAGGTCTGATCAAGTTATTTCATACACTGTATAGAATTTGGGAATATTAAAAACTTATTTGATCTGTTGACAGAGTTAAATTTTTTTCTTTGATTAGTGAAATGGCTGGTTCATAAGAATCTTGGCCAATATGTACTCTCAGACACAGAATTAATAATCATTTGATATATCAGCCCCGGTTTTCCTAACAAGTCAAAATGAATCGATTATGAACTGCCAATCACTCCAGGCTTTAAATACTCAATTCAAGGTGTAGTGACAGGTACCTCTGAAAAGAATGCTGTCACCATGCACATGGAATAAAGGTGAAAAAATAACACAAGACTATCCACATAGCAACAAAATGCATAGCTGCAAGGTGTCCCATTAATATGTGTGATACCTTCAGCTAATCCTGGCTTTTTACCCAACTGCACTTTATTACTGGCTGTTTGAGACCATCGTTACAATGTAAACAGCAACATTTGAAGTCCAGAATACTAGGTGTTGTTTGTTAAAAGGTCAGAACTGACTTAAAGTGCGATGTTTGCTATGGGACCACTTGGCGGCTATAAATGCCAACACAGCAGCAGAACCATCTTAATGTGGTCATGCAAAGAATGCAGAAATGTTTTTGTGAGCGTGCCTAAAGCATCAAGTTTCAAGTGCCTTGGAAAGGAGGGCTGCAAATTAATCTGGTGTGATTCACACTTTAAAGGTTTTACACTGTACTATGCTGTTGGAAGAGTTAATCACCCCTACGGTGATAATATTCAGTATATCCCCAATTGTGTCTAGTAATTTGTTTATTAAAATGTTTGACTATAGCATAATTACCTTTTAATCCATTAATAGTCCTGTAATCAGACAAGGTCCTGACAGTCAGCATGAAAGGCATTGAGATGTGAGAGAATGGAAGGAGATGTGAGTTTGAGTGAGAGTGCAGTGCATAGACTTTCTATGCTTAAAGCAGTCTAACATTGGTCCATAGGACATACTGTCAGTGGGAAGGTACTACAATATTTCTCCTTTAATTTAAACATGTGATTTGGAAAAATCACTGCAAAAAAACAACCTGTTTTGGAAACACTGAAAAAACACAGCTTAGTCTATTTTGGGGATTAGCAAGCTGAATAAATACTGATAAGCAATGATTTTGAAAGGTTTGGAAAACACTAGAACTCCACAAAAATTAAACACTGGAAAGAGGACAAGCTACCAATGAGACAGTTCTGCCCAAGAGCCCTTAACATCATTAAGGACCACAACTGATGACACAGGACGCCTATCTGGCCAGAAGCTAAGGCTTTGTCACTGGTCGGTTGTATGTCTTCTGCACCATTAAACGGTCTGATTGAGTCCCCATTAAGTGACTACAGCATGGAAAACACCCAATGTGAAATTGGAGGCCATCGTTCTACCCGAGACGCCTGCTTAACGAGACTCCTCAGGGATATCTGAGCAAACCTGCAGTCCTGGTGAGCACCAGCGAATATGAATGTAAAGGATGCATCACTCCTGGTGACCACAGCCTCCACTACCCCTAATATCATTGTTACACCAGTTGCTTTAGAGTTATAGGATATAGTTATAAGAACTTACATTATTTCCGCTGTTCAAGTGTGTTCCTATTGAAGTTTTAAGTATAAATGGACCATGACAAAAAAAGAGGACTTGCTTGCAAAGATAATGAGTCCAAACATGCGATTGGCATAGGAAAAGCTGGCAGGATGGCTCCGTGAGATAGAGGCTTATTTCTGATTTTTGTGCATGATTGCAGATGACAAGTTCAAAGTGAGCAATACTGACTAAGTATTTTAATTATTTTATTAATATTATTATTATTATTATGATGATGATGATTACCAACCTTAGAGTTACAGAGGTGCAAGTAATTACTGATACTTTCCAATTGATCACCTGATAGCATGAAGTCAGTGACCGAGGTTAGAGTGGTACATCAGAGGACAACACCAGATTTTTTCAAACGTTATTTCCTTGCTAAAATGGCGTAGAGAAGAAGTATATCTGTCATATCATATATTAAATACAATAGGTACACAAAGCAGCAACACCAGTGAGGTACCTGCTGATGCGCTCTGTGCATGCATCAAAAACATTTTACTTTGCACTTCTTTGTGCTGTTCCTAATGGATAAGTACCACAGTTTCTCTCATGATTCATTTTCGGCCCCTGACCACTTGTTTGGCCAAGTCTCCGGATTCAGATTTCCCCTTACCCGCTTTTGCTTCAAAACATTACACACTAGCAAGCAAAACTTTGGGGTATTACCCAAACTTATCAATATGATTTATATTTTTTCATTTTTTCCTAGTAACTTCCTGACAAGTTTGTGCTGGACTTCTTGTATAGTATTAATCCCGGGACAAGATGTCTGTCTCTATAGCATCTCAATGCAAAACAGAAAATCATTGACGGCGGTATTAAATCTTGGTAAGAGCAGTGATTACCCCTCCCCAGAAACACACACACACACACACACACACACACACACACCCTCAGTCTCGCCCTTCCAATGGGCGCAAACATGATGCTGCCTCCACCCAGATCAGCAAAAGGTACACCATGCAAGAGTGGTTCTCTTCTAACAAGCGCCTTGATTGTCACTGTCAGCTTTTCTTACGCCACTACATTGCATTTTATGGTGGAAAATTGGACTCTACAGTAAATGGCCATGGATGTTTCCAAACACAGAAAAAACGCTGTTACCCAGAACCTAATGGAGTGGATTGATGCCATTTTGTCTACAGCATAATTAGACAAGCATGTGGGTCCAAGTGGCAAACATGCATGTGACGTGAGGATGGAAACAGAACAGCCAGAGAGGGAGTGGAGAGGCAGAGCATGGATGGGAAGAGAGTGAGCGAGAAGGGAAGGAGGGAGTGGGGCTGTTTTTTTTTTTGTTCAATAAGTTTATTAAAATTTTAAAAACTATAAGAAATAGATAAATACAATACATAGTGATACAATCGAAATCCATAGGCACAGTACTTATGATTGAATCAATTACAAATAATTCCCGCAAACAATATAAAGGGAAAATATAAGAAACCCACAAGGGAAATATAAGTGAACCAAAATATCCGTAAACGGTATCACTATTATGAATGGAAGAAGTAAAAAGAAAGAAAAAGGAAAACAAGACAGAAGAAAGAAAGTAGAAAAGGAGGCAGCTAGAAGAAGGAAAAAGAGAAAGGGAAGGAAAGGATCCACTGCAGTACTACAAACACACACTACACAATTAACAAACAGCAATCAAGTAGATGACACAAAAGGATACTGGTCAACCAAACCCTTCGAGGCCAGATCCATATAAGCGTCCAGAGCTTTCCAAACATTACTAGAAATAGTAGGGGTAAGATGAGCCACATCAACTTAAATGTGTGCGCTTCGTAAAAAAGAAACCCATGCCCACCATGTATGATATGATACGGAAGAAAAAGACTTCCATTCCATAAGAATTACCTTAACAGCAACTGTCAATAAAAGATCAAGCAATTGCATATCTAAGGTATCCAAGGGCAAAGGCACTCGTGGGGCTGGTTTTAACATTATTGCCAGGGCAACATTTTGTTCCCAGTCCGGCCCTGCTCACATCTCTAAACATGTTCACTGCATGCACCAATAATTGTCTGGCGGCTGGGCCACAAAGTCGACACAAACTACTTGCCTCCAAGCTCATTTGTTGGTAACAACAAACAGAAGTACCAAGTCTTGGCAGATCACTCATTTGAGCAAATGCTGCTGAGAAAATATCCAAAAGCATCTATTGAGGCAGTACGGACCAAACTAATCTAACCCCGTTCTCTATTTTAGCAAAATGCCACTAGTGTTATTGGCACAGATAGGGACATTGGGTTTGTTAGCAGATGCGAGGCACAGCAAACCCACCTGCAGGTTCAACTCCCCAATGATTAAGACAACTATGCATATGCAATTCCATTAGAACATCCCTTCTCATTAATTATTAAATCATTCCCCAGCATAACATTTCCAATAACTGAACAATATCCTTTTTGTTCTGATTCTGCTCAGGTGTTTTTTAGCTTCTCCAACCAATGCACAATGTGAATTGCTGGGGTACTCCCAGGGGTGTTGTGTTGTCTGCGCCCGTTATCGTCAGAGGAAGGTTTGAAATTATTGTTTATTGTCCTCTTTTTCTTTGAGCCTGTTTAACTTGGGTCACCTCCCAGATGCATCATGTTGTGGCCTCTTTTGAGGCCACAACACAGGTCAAAAGGTAGCCTTCCCTTCTTCTGCACCAATGAGTGCAATAATCCAACTTAATAGAGTTTGATTTAATATGTTGTCATCACTATGGCATAGCGGCAGTCATGTCCTGATGGACAGCTATGTGTGCCAATATGGTTTGCATCTCGATCGTTGTTCGAAGTCTCCTTCAGCTTCCAGGCGACACTCACTGGTGAACGATTACCGCAATGTGGAAGGTACGAATGTGCAGGATGATATGCATATTTGGACGCTACCTCCATTAGGACTCTAGGACAGGCAATGTACCACAGACTGTTCTGTAAATGCATCCTGGCACTTACTGGGAATTATTTAGTCATTCTTCTCTGTGGCTGAATTCAGGGTTTGTCTCATGCCTTTTTTGTTGTGTGAGTATCCTGGCTCTCATGCACCATCCACTCCTTCATGATTTTATATAGTTTTGGTTTCCGACTTAGAAGAAGTTTTTGGGCAAATAGATGCTTCACAAGCCTGGAACTGGATCAATTCCATCATTGAACAATGGAAATGAATAACTGGTTACCATTAAACACACACTTCTGTGCTGAAGAATTCTGGCTGGGAGGGGTTCCCTGAATGGCTTGGTGTTAGACCTGGCATCCTTGGCGTGGTTCTCCCTTAATGTAGTGCCTTCAACCCTCTTGTTATGCTGGCTTCATCTTTGCTGCCTTCAGTACTCGTAAAAGAAAATGGGTAACCCAATAGACCCTTGTAGGCTTGAGCAATGAACAATTGAGGTAAGAGGTGTCTACAAGGGATTTGGTTTGTATATTGACTTGTGATCAATTAGTGAGTCAGTTAATAAAGATCTAACTCTAATGTATCCATAGGATGACAGCGAGAATTTTCTTTGATGGAGACAATAAATGATGGGTAAGAAGTAAGGGAAAAAGCACACGAAAGAATAGTTTTATCTGAAAAATATTGTATTGAATAAATCAACAAAGAAATATACGGGGATATAATGAACAAATCAGTAAAAGCAAAACATGTTATGGATAGATGTATGTACAAATCAATTGGTCAGTTTATAACTGTTCATCAACTCCTTGAATTCATAGGCAATAACCAAGTCAAGCAATGTACGATGGTTAATTCTTGGTGCAGGTAAATTGCTTTTGGAGATGATGAAGAGGTCGACGTTTCGGTCTTGGTTGCAGTTGTCTAAAAGACCATCATCAGGACAGAAATGTTTTTGCAATAAGTGCCCCTCAAAAATCAGAGGACATATATTTAAAGGGATGAGTCACTGTGGACCGATGCTATACAGCCCGAACACGGAACACGTGTCCTGTTGATTTGTACATACATCTGTCCATAAAATGTTTTGCTTTTACTGATTTGTTCATTATATCCCCCACATATTTCTTTGTTGATTTATTCAATAAAATATTTTTTCAGATAAAATAATTCTTCCGTGTGCTTTTTCCCTTACTTCTTACCCATTATTAATTGGCTCCATCAAAGAAAAGTCTCGCTGTCATCCTATGGATACATTAGAGTTAGATCTTTGTTAACTAACTCACTAATTGATCACAAGTCAATATACAAACCAAATCCCTTGTAGCCACCTAAAGCCTTCAGTACTCTGCACACTTTACCACAACCAACTAGTGCTAAAGTGCTTGAACTTTCTTCTTTAAGCATGGTAGAATTGGCTCACACCCAATTGGCCTATTTAATTTAATTTACTTGGAACTCCCTAGAAATGTGGTACTAAATGTGCCCCTGCTTATAAATTAAATTCTACTAGTGGGCCTGTATCACTGCTTGTGCCACCCACGTAAGTAGCCCTTTAAATAAGTCTCAGACCTGCCTTTGCAGCCTGTGTGTGCATTTTTAAACTACCATTTTGACCTGGCAAAATAAAACTTTGCCAGGCCCATCCTTGCTTTTTAATACATAGACGTTACCCCTAGGGTAAGTCCTGAACAGCCCAGAGGGCAGGGAGCACTTTAATTAAAAAGTAGAACATGTACTTTGAAGATAAATATATTCTGTTAGTGAAAAACTCCTAAGTTTGTGTTTCACTACTGCAAGGCCTAATTATCCCATAGGTTAAGATTGGAGTTACCTTATTACATTTGAGTAGCTGCAACATTCAACTGGGAACACTTGGACAGTTGGAGTTCGATGTCTAAGGATTGTAATTAAAAGTCCTCTTTAATGGTAAAGTTGGATCATTAATCATAAGTCTGAAAATTAAACTTTTAGAAAGTTGGCATTTTCTTGTTCTAACCATTTGGTGCATGCAGACTGATCCTGGGTCACATGACTAGGTGAAGCTGGCAGTTAGTCTCTGTGTAATTCTCCCAGACAATGAGACAAAACCAAGATAGGTGGTGGCAGGATGAGCCAGTCTGAGTTAAAAAGGGGGAGGAGCTGTCACATACCACACTTGCACATCACGAAGACCCTGCCTGAGCACTCTCACAAATCGTTTGTCACTAGTCTGTTGTGACCCCAGACAAGCAGGGGCCAGAACAGGGAGGAAGGGGATGCCTGACACCTCACAGGGTGGAAACCTCTTGAAGCTTTCTGCACTTCAAAGTGGGCACCAGGTATAAATGTTAGGTCCTTGCACCCACCTCTTCAGTACTGGACCTCAGGGCTCTGGCAGCAAGACTGTCACTCTGTTGGACTGCTGCTCTGAAAGACTGCTCACCTTCTATGCTAACCTTCTGCCATGCTGCCCTCATTCCAGTGTGAGAAGGACTGGACCTGCATCTTTAAACCAAGGACCCCAGATTGACTCCAAGTGCTATTTGGCTGGCTTCCTGATGAGAAGCCTCAGCGACATAACAGGCTTCGAAGAGCCTTGATCCCAGCCCCTGGACTCTGTCATCTGTGATTCCTTCCCTGCCAAATGGTGCCACCACCCCAGCCCTGGACACTTTGAGGTAGGCCTGAAGGTGCTCTGCAAGCCCACAGGAGGATTCAGAAAAACTGATGCACCTCCTCTGCTGTGTGGCACAACCCCAAGCAGAACAGACGCATCGACTTTGCTGCATGGTCTTTCCTGGAGCAAGGACTTTGCGTTGCCCAGCCCAGCCCAGCCTGCAGCCTCTTTGGAACAACAGCTGCGCTACACATCCTCGATGCAGGCCCTCTCATTCGAAGCCTCTTGTCCACGGCAGTCTCGACAATGATGCAGGACACTGCATCACAAGCCCCACAGCTTCTTCAGAACCAGCTGGTGCACAACACATTATTAATGCAGGACTTCGCATTGAAAGACACTTCTTCGGCAACCTCCTCAACACAGCTCTTCGGAACCAATGCTGTGTGTTGCATCACTGACTAGGACCTCGCATCGCCTTGGCTGCATGACGCATCCTTGATGTGGGACTCCACAACTGTTCACAATCAGGATTTAAGGTACTCTTGTTCAGGAGTCTTAATTTGGTCCCCAGTAGTTTGCCAGCTCTCCCTTACGGTCAGCCTAAATTTGTGACTTCATCCTGGTCTAGCGCGACCAGATATCCACAGTTAGCATTTTGTGCTTTTTGGCACTATTTTCATTTACATCTTTAAAATGGCATATCTACTGTACTACTGATTGGATTTTTGAGGTTTGGAACTTTATTTATTTACTAAAACTTACTCTATTTTTCCAAGTTGGTGTGGGGTTTTTCGTCTGTTGTTTTTTTACTTTATTACTGTCTGAAGTGCTGCATAAATACTTTACACATTTTGGCCTGACTGCTCTGTACCAAGCTACCAGAGGACTGAGCACAGGTTTAGTTGGGGTTTGTTTGTGCCTCACCCTAACAAGGATTGTGGTTTCTACTTTAGTAGAGTTTAACCCCCCCCCCCCGCAACGAGTTACCCAATTTCTTACATCTGGCATTATGCAGGGATGGATGGAGTGTACATTCTGTTGATGGATGGCCTACGAGAGCAGCTGAAGCCATGGAGAGAGGTTGCCAATGACAATGGCAATCATTAAGATCCAGCAAAACATAGTCTTACTGCTTCCAACAGTGTGGCAGGGAGAGGAGCCAGTGAAAGCTCCACACGGTAAAAGAAAGAAAAAGGTAGACAGTGTCAGCCCATTGAGAGATAGCAACTTAATCAGATGATTCAATCTCCATGGAAAGCAGCATAAGCCAAAGGCGGATGTGATTTGAATTATTGTTGCAAGAAGCGCAAGCCCTCCTTCGCCCTTGGGCATGGTCCTCCCCTGTACCAGAGCACTTTAGCAAGTCATGGGCTCCACTCCAGCAACTTTTCCACCTACCTATGCACTAAAATAAACACTCTAGATGTGATTCAAGAGAACTGGAAATAGAATTCTGGATAAGGCTATCTAAAATGTGTGTTGGGTAACAGTAAATTACTGTGTCTAAAAGAAGACATAAGGTACACAGTGGTGGCAGGTATCTACAGAGAGGGGGGACGGGTACTTGAAAATAAAATTAAAAATTATGAAAATATCTCTAACCGAACAACACGTCCTCCTCGCTCCAGACCTTGTCACGACTGCGAAGCAGGCCCCAGAAAACTCCCTTGACCAGTCATGGCGCTGCTCAAAGCATGAGAGCAGCGCCCGGATTGGAGGGAGCGGTCTGTCTCGGCGCTCCACAGCACTCTGGAGCAGCCTGTACTTACTCTCAATCCAGCCTAACAGAGGAGCCGCACCTGAGAGTAGAAGATGGTCTTCAGCGTGCAATGTATATCTATGGAGGTTTTTATGGAATGGTATGTGATCTCTGACTGTTTGGTGCTGTGCAGAATGTATCAACAAATTGTTTACCAACTGTACTGTTCTGTGCTTCAAGGAAGCCTGCACTGTTGCTAACTCTGGTGTACATATGCAATGCGTTGGTAAAGTTTGATATAATCTTTCACTTCGCAAAAAAGTCAAACTGATTTGCTTTGCCGATGCTTTTTAAGATCCGATGGGTTTTAAGACAGTTATTTGTATTATCGCAAAGTTCTGCAAAGAGGAGGCTCTAAATTAAATCCGTGAAATAAGTGTTATGCTCTGCCAAATACCATCTGCATACTACTTATGGATGTTTCCATGACAACCTTAAAATAATGTGTTTAACCAGTACTTGGATCTAACTATGTGTTAAGCACGCATGCATGTTTAACAAAACTGCCTATAAATAAATAATGGCAAACACCTACCAGAAAAAAAAGTAGCATGCCATTTTACTTTAAATATACGTTTTTAAAATGCACTCAGAAAAGTGTTAATTTAGTTAATGGTTGCCTAAATCACTCTTGCATCATTAGGTACGAGAATGATTTACAATAAAATGGAATTGTATAGTTCTAGAATAGTGTTGCTTTCATCTGAAAAAATGTTATGTACTAAATAATGTTTACAAAAATATTACCCATTGGAGGTAATACTGGAATATCTAAACCTATTAGTGACATATTTTTTAAAATTACATTTAGATCACGATACTCATTTCAGACGATAGTTTTGTTAACAATATCATGACATACAACCACCGGAAAAAGTCACTAACATAGAAAAACAACAGTGGCATTAATCCATGTAAGAGGAGTAGCTTTTTTAAATAGACTCCGGGTTCACTGGGAGACATGATCTTTCAGGTATAACTGGAAGAGGTAAGTTTATTGTTATTTGTCAAGAGTGTGAGTTAGGTGCTTAGTTCCACTAGAAGAGAGCACCAGAATGTTGTGGCACATGAGAAAGGTTAGTTCAGCATCTGTCAGGTCTTTCTGTATCTTCCTGGATGTCTGTTTGACCCTTCTCCTGTTTTGCAGGTTTGAAATTTCACACAGTTTCCTCAATTGGAGAAAGGCCAGAGCGAGAGATGTATCTCTGGAGACATTCTTTCCCGAAGTCCTTAGCTGTGCAGGCCACACGTGTGACTTTTGAATGCCCTTGCATTCAGTTTTCCTAGGTTACACTGCAAAATGTATTTAGTACATTTTCATGTAGTGTTGGTTCAAATTTCGCTAAATAAAATTGCGCAACCCTGCTAGGCATTGCACCTTAAGCTATGCAACTCACAGTGACTGCCAATGCTGATACCAAGGTTTAAATGTAGAGCAACGTTCTGTATTCTGTGGTTCTGCTATACAAATTCAACCAGTGTTCTATGTTCAAGCAGCGAACTGCGGTTCTGAACTGATATAAAAGTTACAAGTGAGGGACTGCATTGAACTCAGTCATATTCCCATGGAAACTGAGTAGTAGCATTGCACATTTTTACTCACACAAATGACCCAATACACCACACCATTTTTGCATTAGAGAAATTATGCAATTCTCCGGCCGTATTTATTATCCATCATAAACATGACATAACGACATTGGATATATCATAGTCATATAGAGCAATGATGGGAAATATTTACATTAAAAGTGACAGCATTGCCAGCAACTAATACATTTTTAATTACTGCATACATTCCGTTCTCAGAATCCTGTTTGGCCACCCCTCAGGTCACATCTCCTGTGGTATCACCTGTCTCAGTTGTCCTGAAGCAAGCAAGGGGAAACTCCCTCGCGGGTTGTCCCATTTGATTTCATCACAATGTGAACCCCCTTCACTCCCTCAGGATAGAGGAAGCTTGTGCTAGCATAAAACTGGTCTCCCAAGACGCACCATGCCAGGGTCACCCAAAAGAGGTATCCCACTGGCCACCACTGGGGGATGTGCACAGTCCATACCTGGTCCCACCCATCGCTGCAACATCCAATGGGGCAGCGTTATGTATGGCTATAGATACTTGTTGTTGCAGGCGTCACCAGCCCTGTTGTAGAGATTGTGCATCCCAGCCCAGGGTAGGGACATCAGCTTAAGGCCAATTGCCTCCTGGATTCACCTGCAAGTATAGCAGATGCCAAGGTTGTCCACCTGTTTAGTGGTTCAACACAACTCCTTTTCCACCCCTTTATGTTGAACAAGGGGACATTGGGTGGGCAAAAAAACACTCAGATAGTGCTGGCGGTGTGAGGCGTTAGTGTCCATCAGGGTCATCCAGGAAGCAAGGTGGACAACAGGTAAGATTGCCCCTATTTAGTTCTCCTGGCTGCCCCTGCCTGCCGCCCAGATGACCCCGCCGGTTAGTGGGTAGTCAACAGTGCTTAATTTGTAAAAAAAATAAGTGTCAGGGTTCTTGTCAGGAAGCCACTGCAGCTTGTACCACACACTGCCCCTGCCATGCTGCCAATGATAGTAAGCCGAGGCGAGCACACCAGAATACTGAAGGATACACAGGTCATTGTACCGGCTCTGGAGTACTTGCACCATTGTTGCGTGACTCACAGCACCTTTCATATATTTCCAAATTGGATTGGTTGCCGCTATTCGTGTAATTAGGTTAATGTGCCTCGCCATACCAGTATCCTCAATTGGGAATTGCCCCAATCCCACCATATCTCCTTCGCTATAGTAAGAGTTAACATATGCCCGTATTGGTTTTTAGACCATACAATTGCTGGCTATTCCTGAAATTCATTTCTTTTTACCAGCACCGGACGCTCAAGTGATTTAACGTACCTCCGTGTTACCGCAGTAATCCCTTCCTGGCATTATCGCAATTGCCTCACTGCTTGCCCCCTGCTCTTACGCTTGGCTAAAATTCCCTCAGGCATGTCATTTTTACGTCCTGATGATGATCCCAATATTTTTTCTACGCGATCAAAACGTTGTCGACCTTATATGCACCGTAAAAGCAATTGAATTAATTATTGATGTGTATCGGTCTCTCTACATATTGTTTGCTTGTTGCATTTCTTTATACAAGTTACAAGCATTTTTTGTCCTGCCTGAGCCTTTTTCTGAATTTGTGAATTTCTGTTCATTTGTGTCTTTGTTATAATGTTGCGTTGAACACAGGATTGTGTCCCACTTTATTCTGCTGTTTTATGCGATTTGATACATTATTACATTTTCTGTCCGGCTGGACAGCTTTAATATAGCACTGATTTCAAGCCTATATTAATTGTGTTCTGTGTGAATCTCCCCTGTCAGGGACTATTTTGTAATTGTAACACCAATGATATAAACAGCACACCTACTAACCAGCAAACTTCTACAAGTGTGACAATTCAGACTATTCCATGCCCCCAAGAGCTGTAAGAATGGCTTGGGTGGCAGGTAATAGTCATGTTTAATGTATATTAAATTAATAATGAACTTTTGTTGTGGTCATCTCAAAATTAGCCCGACAACGCCACCTTGTGGCAGACTGACACAAACGCTAGTGTTGACATGTAAGTGCCAGTGCCGAGCACTGGAAATCCTCAGATCATATTAGGCACTGGTAGCCAATGGTGTTCGGGTGCGAAGGCCTGCAAATTTTGAAAAGATTTGGCCACCAGTCCAGACCGGTCATATCTGGCCTGCACCTGTCCTGGGGGCCTGCCAGCATGAAGCATATGCCCCCGTCTGCCAATGTACACGGAAATGACTCGTTGCTGGCCAAGAATTCAATAGAGCCTCCAAATGGGAATGATAATCAAAGACATGGATTAAGTTTTACCAAAGAGACTGCTTTGGGAAACATCTTAAACATCTTTTCAATTAATCTGTCTCTTAATCCGAATCCTAAAACATTTTGTGTACTTTGGTAAAATGTAGGTGTGCAAAAAGTATCATTGGCAACCTTGTTTCACAGAATAAGGATCTTTGGCATTTGGCTATTCAATTCTGCAGCTGTGACTCGCAGGAATGGGAACCTGGGTGTAGCAGGGTGCAGGAATGTTTCTTATGCAAATGTGGGAGCTACCACAGAGCTCGGTGGGAAAACAAACCTTTTGAATACCTTTCCCAACCAAACTGAACTTCTAAACGTATGCCTAAAATGTAGTCGTAATTTGTGCATTAAGGGGGCCATTATGATGTCGGGCGAATTGCCACCGGACCGCCCAACATCTTTCCCTGCCCTCACTCCATTTACCCCCGCTCTATTACAATGGCATTGGGTACAGCGGCAGGCGAAAAGACCGCCCACTGCTTTACCGCGGGCAGGCAATTGCTACGATTGCCTGCAGTGCAGTCCTGGGCCTTAATATGGTGGTGGTGCCTAGCAGGCACCACCCGCCATATTAAGATATGTGTGGATTTTGGCCTTTCAATGGCAGCGATGCCACCATGGAAAAGCATGTGGGCTTTGGCTGTGGGGGCCTGTTGCGGGCCCCCTGGGTGCTGGGGGGTGCACATGGGGGGTAACTATGGTAACCCCCTACATTGGCATACACAAGGTGGCAGGTACCGCGCGGTGCCTGTCACGTTGTGCATGCCAACGCACAAAATGCATCTTTTGCATTGCGACGGGTGCTGCTTACTAAGCACCGCCCGCCACAATGTAAAATAAGCAGGATACGACCGCCTGGGTGGCAGTTGCATCCTAATGGGCATGGCAGGACCGCTGCACCTCTGGCGGTCGATCCTGTTTACCGTTACGGTGGCGGGCGAAAGTCCGCCCGCCATTGTGATGGGGCCTTTAGTGTCGTAAAGTGTCCTAAAGCCTCCATTTTTCAGGGGGCAGTTCTCCCCACAGACATATCTTTTCAATACTGAGGAAAAAAGATTATTTCTAGGTACACACCAGCACTTTGTATTCCCAGATACAGGAAAGGAAGTGTGAGGATTAGTAGAAATTCTAAATTACAAGATATTTATTTTAGAACAAATCAAAAATATTTTAGTAATGACCATAGGTTGCGCGTAAAAGGAGAGATGAAAGGGTAAAAGGATTTAGTACAGAATTTGGCGCTTGTTTCTTATGTGGTCTATTAACTGGTGTATATGCATAGATAGTTATTTTGTATATGCAATATTATCTCTTAGAGGTTATTTGATAATCGTGTTGCATGAATTTTCTATGCAACAGAAATTGTGAGCGTCTAAATTGTTGGTCACGGACCACTGTTTTAATTCCCGTATTGCGCCCAGGTCCGGCTTGACTTTAAGGGCTACCCCATTATCCCTATTGGCCACTGCTAGATCAAACAGATCATAATGCAGTGACAATTTTGGAGTCAAGCCGGTCATGCCTTGATTCATACATAAGATAAAGAAAAGGATAACACACAATTATTACTGATAAATATTCAGAGTAATAGTGCCGCAGGGCATCACAGCAAGTCACCTTGCTGCGCTGCCCTGCAGCACTGTGAAAGGGCAGGAATGTGCTGTATTTAAGCAATGCGCCGCATTCCTGTCCTCTCTCTCTGAGCTGGTGCTGTTTTGACAGCCAAGTGATACTGCAGGCACCCTTGCACCATGGTGCAAAGGTGCATGTGTTGTAGGCGGGAATGTTTTTGTGCAGGAAGGGGTCGTATTGTGCTGCAGAATGCAGCACACATGCAAAGAGGACAAAACATGAAGAAATAAATGTACATCTCCTTATTACTTCTCACCCTGGGAAGTGCGTCAAAAAGCATGAAATTTGGGAGCACCCATCCTCAACACCCATGGAAGGCCTCTCTTGTGCAGAGTAAGGCAACGCAGCAATTTGCAATACATTGCCTTACTCCAGATTTATGAAGCCATTCAAAGGCACACAGTGTGGCTCTGCCTGGCTTTATAAATCTGGCTTGCGTCAACCATGTACCACTATGTGTGGTGCAAACGTGATGCAAGCATCTCATCAATATGTCCCCCAGTATAAGTATTGCTCACTAACCTTATATTCAAGCCATGATGCACTTGTAGATCAAGTATCACCGGAGCAGTGCAACCAGCGTCAGTGATGGAAAGTGGAGACAAATAGCCAGGTACATAGTAAAAGTTCATACACAAGTACAATAAAAATCAAAGGCCAGAGCCACAAGTAGAAAGTTTTAGCTAAATAAGTGCAGCAAGGGTGGCTAAAGGAGTAAAAAGCTTGCTGGTGAGACGTGCAGTGTTGTACTAGTCACAAGTTCGGATCCCCACAGGATTAGCAGCGATTAGCAGGATTAGGACGATAGTTGTCGATTCACGGAAAAAGACCAATGCACTCCACTTCATTATTATAGGGAATTTTTGCCATTACCTGTGACATACAACACAATGACCATTTGTGGGCTGTGTTAAACAGTGAAGTATTTTCAAAAGAAAGATCCCATGCCAATGTGTTTTGGGGTCAGCAGATTGCTCCCACACAAAGGCGCCCAAAGAGAGTCTCAGAAAACTCAACTCCCTCACTCAAAGTGCCCCACCCAATCATAAAGGTTCATGCACAGAGGTTGGACCCTAGTGGAAGAGATGGGCAGAGTTACTGATGACTTTCTTCAAATAGTAGTAGAATCTCGAGGTGAACAGAGACTGCAGATTCTGATATGTCCAGTGGTGCCTAATCAGAATAATCTCTACAAAAAAGTCGTGACAAAGTAGAAATTCTAAGAATCACTGTGTACTAACTTTAAACCTAAGTGAAATGTGAATAAAGAGCTCTACATTTCTAACGCAGCATGTCAGCAGCCAGCCAAATCATTAGCAACACTTTCTGCAAGGCTAGAAAATCTACTGCAATGTTGTTCCTTCATTAATGAACATAGAGGACAAAGTGTGTCTTTTAAAAGCCAGAAAGAACAGTAAACCATCCCAAACCAATGTGATTTGGGAAGAACAAAGAAGAGTGGAGGGTACCGTCAGCATGATGAAATGATAGAACTATTAGTTAAGAAAACTGGCTGCTCGAATAAAAGCCATGATAATGCTCCCCCTTCTCCCACCTGCATTGTACTACTTAGTCCAAGAGCTACTTGGCCACACAGTTGCCACTATTCAGGATTTCTGTGTGCAGTAGTCCATAATCGGCTTTTGACTAGACGTAATATGACAAGTTCAGAAGTTTGCAGTTGACAAATTTCCCTCTCCCGGATAAGGCTCTTGCATCAGATTGAGTGAAACATAATGATGATGCCTCCAGAAAGGTATGAACCGCCTGAGTCAGGTAGATTGGTTTAAACAGGAACCTCCTGGAGGCATCCAGCTTGGGGCAGTCACACAGAAGATACAGCCATGATTCATGCCTAAATTTGCATAGTCTGCATGCCCCTCTCCTCCCCCTGATGAACCTATGCTGGATTGAAGTTAGCCACTGGTATGCCTAGTGGGCACATATACAGTATTTCGCTCCACGTCTGTCCATTGATATGGTTGTGGCTTCCCTACTATTATTATTATGGAGTTTTATAAAGCACCTGGTTACGCGCCCCGGCGTGTCCCCGCGCTGAGACAGAAGCATGAAGTGGCCAGAACAGGGAGATTACATCAATACTGAGCGGAAGAGGTGGGTTTTAAAAGCTCTGTGGAACTTGGCCTCAGAAGATTCGAGGCGTAGCTCCATCGGAAGCATGTTCCAGCTCTTGGCTGCGAGTAGCCTGAAGGATCTGGCCCACATTCGGGCTTTACGAATTTTGGGGACGACTACTAGTCCGGTACCATAGGATCTCAGCATCCCTTCCGGTCTGTAAGGAGTGATAAGGCAGTGTAGGGGATAGGGCGCCTTGCCCCCGATGATGCGGTGACACATGCACTGTGCTTTCAAGGTAATCCTTTCTTTGACCGGAAGCCAGTGTAGGGACTTCAGAGCAGCTCTAGAGGCCGTTCTCCTAGGGAGCCTCAGCACCAGCCGGGCTGTGGCATTTTGGAGCACCTGGAGACGATTGAGCTGTTATTCCCAGATAGAGGAGGTTGGAGTAATCAAGTCTTGATGTGACCAAGTCATGCACCAGAGTCTGTCTGGCACTCACAGGAAGTAGGTCCAGGATCTTCCGTAGACTCTTGAGTATACCGAAGCACATCCCAACTACACGATCTATCTGGGGAGCAAATGACAGGTCAGAGTCAAACATCACCCCAAGATTTTTCGCCTGTTGACAGGGCACTGGAGTGGAGCCCAGGCATGCAGGCCACCATGCCGAGGACCACACATCCGGACCACCTCCCACCACGAGCACTTCGGTCTTGGACCCATTCAGCTTCAGGCAGTTGTTAGACATCCAGGATGCAAGCTCCTGCATGCAAGCACTGAAGCTGACTGCCGCAACATCAGGTGCCCGTGACAGCGAGATGACCAGCTGTGTGTCATCGGCATATGACACTAGTTGGATGCCATGACTTTCCACAATGGTGGCTACAGGGGAAGCATAAAGGTTAAACAAGGTGGGGCTAGGCACAAGTTGTTCAAGGGCAGCAGGATAGCAGAAGTCTTTAGGAAGGATATATCCTAGTGGTTCAAGATTTGCTTCAATTGCCCAGTAATTACCCTTTCCTAGGCCATGTAGGAGGTGTCGTCTGATTATAATGTTGACTCTTCGATTTGGAAGGCGGTGATGACTTTTTTGTTTGTTAGTGCCAGAGGTTACCCGGGATCTCAAATATTCCTTTCAGGCTGGCTTTAATTGAGTTGGTTGGCCCTTTGGGGACCTGGATGTAATATATCAGTATATCTGACTCACAGGCTAAAGTTTGTCTCAGCAACCCAACTTCCAATCGGAGTCTTGTCTTGCGGATGTACTGAGGCAGTTGATATATTTTCTTTTCTTATCGTCTGTACACTGTCCTTGCTCAAGGCTAGAAGGACAGGCCCGGGAAAGGCCTGATGACCATATTGCAGTGCGGGGAGGAGAGTCGCCTTCATATTTCTAAGTATAGGGGCTGTAGAGGCAATTTTAATTCTGTGTTCAGACGATTGACACTATATAATAGCTGCACCGTTCTTTTCACAGAATCAATGTGGGCGGTAGGTTTGGAAGTTTCAGTGAACCAGACACCCAGGTAGTTATGCTTCCCCAACTGTGATACTAACACAAGGTTAAAATTGAGTTACGGAAATACAGAACACCTATCTTTAATTTTTGGTGTGTCTGTACCCATTTAAAACAAGAGTGTCATGTTTAGACCATTTAACCTGTTTCATTGCAAATAATTTTGTGGCAAACTTTTGTTGGACTTGACCCTTTTTGCAGGGTTATCCCTGAACTTTTAGCCTTCCACCAAGTCTTTTTTCTGACCTGGTGTTGGTGGTGTTAAGACTCTGGGCACTTTAGCACTGCTGTCCAGTGAAAAGTGCATGTGCTCTCTGTGGTAAAATGTGGTAAGATTAGTCTACACCTGTTTGGCTAATTTAATTTACCTATCAGTCCCCAGTAATGTGGTATCTCATATACCTGGGGCCAGTGAATTAAATGCTACTGGTGGGCTTGCATCGCTGATTGCGCTACCCACCAAAGTAGCCTTTCATACCTGTCGCAGGCCTCTGCCATTGCAGGACCTGTGCACGCCGTTTACTGCTACTGCCGCTGTGACGTGGCACATAAAGTGGGTGCCATGTCTATGACCCCCCTTTTACTGCATGTCAGTCACCACTAAGGTCGGCCCTAGCATGTCAGTCACCACTAAGGTAGGCCCTAGCTGGCCCTATGGGCAGGATGCATTGTAGGTAAAAGGTGGGACATGTACCTTAATTGTTTGACATGTCCTGGTAGTGACAAACAGCCATTTTGGTGTCTCACTGCTGTGAGGCTACCCTCTCAAAGGAATGCATTGGGAATTCCCTGATACGTGTTTCAGTGGTAATTCCTGATATGAGAGGAGCATTGTGGTATGTTTGGAATAGTAATAATAAATGCTGGGTAATGGTGTGCACAGATTTGTTATCACCATTTTAGAAATGCCACGTCTAGAAGTTGGCATTTCTGTGTGCTATGTGCCTTTGTGCCTGCCTTATGTGTATTGCATGTCTATCATTGGAGTGACGGACTGGTGAGGTGTGTGGCTCCAGAGGAGCTGGGCGAGTCAGCGCTAGGCTGAATGGGCAGATCTGCATTTGGAGAAGTGGGAAGAGTAGACCCAGACCCTGAATAGGTCTGTGTCTGCCTTACTGAGCGCTGGCTCTGCCCCCCTGTGGTGTGTCTGAGGACAGAACCCAACCTGACAAAGGAAGGTGTGAGCACTGTAAAGAAAACGCTCCCAACCCCCCAGATCCAGTTGGAACTGGATCCCCAAGCCCTGTGCCAGGGCAGAACAAAGACAAACCTGGTATAAATATTGGGTCTGTGACCCCTTGTAAATATTGGTGATTTTACTTGCTTGTACCTGTTCTGGGGCGAAGAACTGCTGGGTGACAGGAGGAACCGCTGTGGGACCCAGCTGTTGCTTCCTGGGGGTCCCTACGAGCTTGCCTGCCTGTGGCCAGATCTACCCCTGATAACTGTGGACTACGTGTCCTGAAGAGCGCACTCGGCGTGAGGAAGGTACTGCCCAGACCTGAGAGGACAGGAGGAATACCCCAGGGGTCATGAGGCCGGCAGCGCTGTGCTGCAAAAGGTGTTCCAAGAATTTGGGTATGGGGATTCCCCCATGATCCATAGAAATGAGCGGCAGTTCACCCCGCATTTTTGCATTACAGAGAAGTACCGCACCACGAGCGGCGTCCTGGAAGTCAGGCAAGCTGCGTGGTTGTGGGCAGGGTCGCGTTGGTTTGCAGCCGACCAATCCGGGTGGACGTCCACTGCGTTCAGTATGAACCTCAGGGAGGTTTAAAAATAATGCCTCAGCTGCAACTTCAGATCGCACAGCGCGTTAATTGTAGACATTGTTATTGCTTCCTGAAATCAAATTCGCCCTGAGGTGCCGTCTCACTTCTTGTGCACCTTTCTCTTCAAAAGCCAAATCTTTCCACTCTCTGCACAACTTGCTATGAATATCGGCCCGGCTTACCAGTTCAAAACTGCTAAGTCCCTTGAGTGCTCCGACCACTTGGGCGCTGTTGATTCTGCACTGTATATGCCAGTTTCCGAAACCTTCTGATGTAGGTAGCAGGGGAAAACTTGACTCGTACTCCTTCCGGGTCAGTTGCTTCACTTTCGCGATGTTGGTTGCGAGGCTATAAGAAATGCAAAATTAGAGTACGCATTTAAAGAATAGTGAACAATGTTAACAATTCTAAAGATCATTTTTATTCTCATTAATTGAAAGCGTGCATTGTACCTACTCCACAATGTGCTAATGATTAAGAACATTTGATATTTTTCATGCTTACTTTCCTGATTTTCATTTTAATTCTAATGGCAATACATACTGGGCTTGTCTACACACCGAACAAAAAGTCGGGTTTTAAAGATTTCACAATGGGTAAATACAGAGCAAATCTACATATAATGGATGTCAGCTGAGATAATTTGTACATACCTTGTTCATCTTGAAAGTTGCATTGGATTTTTTCAGTTTGGTAGGTTCATGACTTCTGCCTCAATTAAACCTTACACTCTAGGAAAATGTAATTTTCTTATTATGTTTGCACATATAGTGTTGCTATTTAGTTTGTCAAACATATCCTTAAAATTCCCATAATTTATACTTATCACAAAAGTGCAACTTGACCATAATTCCCAGGTTACTTTAAATTAATCTCCTCATTTGAAGTATTGTGATGCACATGATGGTGTTAACATTGTAAAGAAAAAGGATATAAGCACAGCACATAGCACAGGAAGAAAGTATTCAGTAAGGTAGAGATGAAGTTTTTCTACCTAAAGTTCTTCAATCATGGTTCCTGAGAGTCCAACAGGTTGGTTTAGAAATTGAATTTAATATGTCCCTTTTTAGCAAATTCATGAAGTTCACTTAAGCTCTTATCGCAGGGAAAGGCTGAAGGTGTCCCATACCCTTAGACCTTAAACTTCCATAGATCTTTTCCCATGCTTCATCTGCTTGAATTCCTATTGCTTGATTAAATTACCAGCTGTCGAACAAAGCTTTCTGGCTGGGGCATTGCATGGAGCTAAGATTACCACGTGTTTGGCCCTTTTTTCCAATAGGCTTTGAGGACTTTGCTAAGAACCTTAAATTTGATCCTGACTTCAGCCAGTAGCCAGTGGAGTTATTTCAGAGCAGGCTTGATGTGGTCATACTTGTGCACTTAGGTACATCCTGGCTACCTGATCTCTGCAGCCTTTGCAGCCTGGCGATAGCTATTTTGGGGAAATTACTCTTGATGATGTTCCAGTAATTCAGCCATGACTTGATACAGGTTCTGGCCAGTTCAATCTGATGGTTAGTTTGGAATAATGGAATTATTGTGCTGGGTACTGATAGCTGAATATTGATTCCTTCTACCCATGCAGAACGAGTTAAAGCAAAAGATTCCTTATTGTACAACTAAAAGTGGGCCATCCTTGTGCTCACTATTGAGATTTTGTGAACGTTAACTTTAAAAAAAGTACATTCTGCCAACTTACATCATTGGTGACCAAATAAATTGTAATTTCCTGCAAAACAACACTCAGTGTGCCACAGAAAACACATAGTAAATAAAGGCATATTACCCACCACAGTAAATCTTTGTAGGCCTTGCACTTAAGCCCTATCTTTCCAAGTAGATCATGCTTCCCTTTGCACGTGTCCTGAAGACTTTCAATTTTGACTGGAAAACATCAAACCAATGGTTACAGTAATACTGGTGCACATGGTGTATGCACAAAGTTCATAAATGGAAGATGACACCCCAAAAAGATCTGCTCACCATTTAGTCAAGCTTGGATTGTTGGACTGATTTTGCTCACTCCTGCCTGTAGCCTGGAGACTGCTCCCATATCATCCTTTTAAGCATGTGTTTTTAAGAGACCATAGATAATATGACGACAGCACAAAACACACCACAAAATAAAATACAAATACATTTGTAAATTACCATTTTTGATACTTAATCAAATTCATATTCCAGCGGTTAATTACCCGGAAAACGAAAATCTGATGCCCAAGTACAGTCAAAGAAAAATGTACACGGATATGTTTCTCCAGTTATCATTTTTTCAGTTTTATTCAAATATCAAAAATATCATCACAAAAAGCAAAAAGTTATCAGAATGAGGGAATTCGCATTAATCAAATCGTAAAATCAAAAGGACCACGTGTGACTACCCCTCTCTACATAAAAATAAATCCCAGTTCTCTGTGTTCTGAACAGCATGCAGAACGGAATGATAATGTGAGCAATGACACTCTAAAATAAAAAGCAGAACTTATAAAATGTACAATACTGCAAAGCAAAGTGTAAAAATAACTAAAAACTAAAATGTCTGAATGTCTTATACAAAAAGCCTAAAATGTTGATAGCAAAAACATAATGATAGCCTGATCCTGTATAATACTTTGGACAAAGACAACACACAGTTTCAAGGCATGTCATCATGTAGCGAGGTGGTCCTAAATTGTAATTTATACAGCAAACCAATCAAACTGCTAATTTCAAAACCACCTACTCTAAATGATTGTCATTGAGCAGAAATATGAGAAATGCAGCTGAATACATTGGGCTGCTCTGTACATTCATAACAAGGAACATAGCAAGGGAGGTTCAGCACATTAACCTTTTAACTGTTTAAAATACACCGCTCAGTTAAGGAAGCTAGCATTTATATTTTTGCACATGCAGGGGCAGAGACACTGTAACTGCTGCTGAATTTCATGCAAACTGAACCAAACCTGTATTAAACATTTGTTTTCCACATTTTATATCCCACCTACTGTTCCAACAAAAAACAAAGATAATTCCTGTTATCTGACTGGGTTTGTTGGTGGGAATCTAAAGTGTAGTTGTACATTTCTGCAGTTTTAAGTACAAACTTTTAGAAGAGGCTGCTCGTTGGAGGAGGGGGTGTGCTATCTCATATAAAACAAATAAAGATTGCTATAATCACATTCACTTTTGGCACAGTATTGTGAAAGACCAGTAATTTATAAAAGGATTTCGGCACAACCCAAGAAGTAGTTGTGGCCGTGTGGCGCAGAATTTCTGCTCTCAATTTTCATCAATGTCAAAAATGTCACAGGGCCTCCTGCCTGGCAGAAGTTTCGCGACAAATCACTGCTGCACCTTTTTCAGCTATTGGACTAAAACTGCCGCAAAATATATGAATTTGCTTAATAGGTACTGCTGTTGTATCATGATGAGGAATAATGTAGCTGTTTTGTGAGTGGTATCTAGACCTAATTTTTAGGTCAAGCCTGGGCAGTGCATGCGATGCTCTAAGACGGATGCTGTATTCAAGTATCGACTTGATGCTCCGCCCGCTTTCCGCCTCTATTTTTCATTGGCTTGTGTCATTTTCCTTTGTAAATGCTGGCTTCTGATTCATTAATTGGCTTGTTAGTCCCTCCTTAGTACCGCCTTGTCTTCATTTGTTACCTCCCATGAGGACTGGCCCTTTTACTTCTGTTGTTACATGGTATGTCTGTAAGCACTCTTTTCTTTGATGAAATTCTCCTACTACAGGGAGACATGCTTTCCTGCAACATTCAGCGCCATGCGCGCTTTCACTTTCCAAGCAGCCCTGGACAATGGTGGCCGCTTCTTTGAAATGAAATAAGATTTAGAGCTATTGGTGTTGTAAATTACAATTCCTTTTATTTATGTATTAATTATCAAAACAGATAAATAAAAGGGATTGGCATTTACAAGGCAATAGCTTAAACTCTCGCAAATGAGAGAAATTGCATTGCATATGCTTGTTTCACTATGGCGGGCAGCTCAGCACATAGCTCTAAACTTTATCCTTTCATAGTCTGAATTGTATAAATTAAGCATACTTTCTCACTCCGAGTGTTAACCAGTGCCCATTAACTGCAAGCTGTGGAAGACACTGACAGCTACATGGAGGAAGCTTATTAGTAAAATGCTTTTCCTTTAATGATGTTCCCTCAGGGCACCGGTCTTATTCCCCGCATTCATGTCCTGTCCGCTACAGCTGCAATGAGTCAGTAGGTGTACAGCTTTTTGTGTCAGTCATTCAGGAGAGAATTGCCCCTGGACCTCCACAAAGCGTCCCAAGGACAGCCAAGGATGAAGCTCGAGGTCCCCTCAATGGGCCAAAGGTCACACTCTATGCCGAATTTTATTAACCCCTTGCGTGCTTGTGATGGAACCATTCCGTCATGAGCCACGGTGGGGCTGTGCTGGTGATGCAATGGTTCCGTCACGGCCCGGCTGCCGCGCCTGCGCGGCGCGTTCTATTGAGCGGGCGGGGCCATGACGGAACCATTCTGTCACAAGCACAGCGCCACCGCGGCTCGTGATGGAGTGGTTCCGTCACGAGCATAGCAGCGCCGGGCGCCCCCCCCCCCCCTACCCCCTAGCGCCATGGCGGAATTACCGCCACGGCCAAGGGGTTAAAGAATGTAGGATGTTGCTAAATGTTTCTGGAATTTAGAGTATGAACCTAAACTTGTTTTATTGAAAGTTATTCACAGTTGGTTACACACGGAGGCCATATGGGGCCTTTGTTTATCATTCTGTGTGTTCCTGGTCTTTGTGTAGTGCCCCTTCATGGCAATACAGCCTGTTTGTGTTTTGCCCCCATTTGGGCTCTGGGGTCTTGTGACCAGTTCTTTTGGCTTTGACAGAGCGTTTTAGTGCTTGCAAGGGGTTGGTGATATAATCTGCGATACTAGTGAATGATGGAGGCTTGACTGCTCCTATGGTGGTGAAGAACATACACTAAGGGAGGAAGGTGCCAAGTGCTTAAGGAGGGTCAGAGGTAAGAGGAGAGGGGTGGGAAGGCGATCATTGAGATTCATTAGCTGGAGGCACCTGTCAGAAAATGAGCAATCATAAATATCCATTAGAGTTTCTGACAGATCGGTAGGGCTGGTGCAGAGTCAGTCATATGTCAGGCTCTGCTTACTAGTTGATTGGCTTTGGCAGATCCCTTCCAGCCTTTCAGAAGCACCAGGGTAATGAGGACCTCTGTGGAGGAAACCTGCCTCTTCCACAGGTGCTTGAGTGCAGTCCTGCCAAGTGTCACGCATCACGCGTGACGCTAATGCATTTCGGTGTGGTGTTCCGCAACACCACACTGAAATGCATTGTCACGCATTTGCCCACTCTCTGCTGACACACTGAAAGTTGGCTAAATTAACACCAGGGTGCTGACTATATGACAGTGATTTTTCACGTTAGGAGACTCACCCTGCTGCCCAATTAAATTACCGGGAGAGGCAGGCGTCCGAGGCGCATGTTAGTCACCCCAGCCGTGTGGCTTAGTCCTGGGCTCACCACCGTGGCTAGCAGCCAGAGAGAGAACAAGTTGAACTCCCGTCTCAACACACTCAGTAACTTACTAAGTAAGAAATGTAAGTACTTCTAACGCTCGTCACTTGACAGATTCTGTGTCTGAGAGGCAGGCTGCTCAGTCATGTCGCTCAGTGCTGTCAGTCTGAGACTAACTGTGTCGAGTGTGTTGTACTGTCGTCGGCGGGCAAACCTTTTGTGTTGCTGCGCAGTGGTGTCTCTTGTTGTCTGTCACACAGAGCCAGGCCCGGACTGGCCGTTGCGGGCACCGGGCAATCCCCCGGTGCGCCGCAAGGGTGGGGGCCAGTTTTGGGCCATGGGGGCCATTTTTGTTACAGGGCCGTTTTTGCAGCATAGCTGCAAAATCGGCCCTGTAACAAAAACGGCCGAAAACCGGCCCGGCAAAGAGCTCGGTCGCACCCCCAGGGGGCCGGCCGAGCACTTTGCCAGGGCCGGTTTTCGTTCTCAGTCCGGCCCTGCACAGAGCTGCACGCACTGTCCCACCAGATCAAAATGTGTTAGTCACTGAGTGACTCACACATTTGATCTGGTGTGACTTACAGTGCGCCGGTGCCCGTGGTCATTGGTGGTGTTTTCTTTTGCCAGAAGGGCTCTCTCTCGTCTGTCAGGAGGGAGCAATAGGGTTAGCACCCTTTCATTTCTGATTCTCTGGAGCAGTTTCTAGAACTTCTTGGAGATTCTTGTTGCTCAAATGGCTGTAATTTCTGATGTTAAGAAGTTTCCCTCGTCTTCATTGAATGATTTTTGCTTGCAAGAAAGTATCACTCATTGTCTCTGAAATGTCACTCATAATTTAACTGAAATTATGGAAATGTCACACATAGCAATCAGAAACCTTGGCAGCTATGTGAGTGCTGCGCCTGGGTCTGCTACTGGACAGAGACCAACAAGTGAGCTTGTGTTTCTTGTCATTAACTTCTGACTTCCAGGATCAACGTATGGATGGATCAACCTATGGATATGCACTGGAAAAAAGCATTGCAGCAACAACTGCAGCAAGCACACAGAAGGGAAAACTAATCAGAAATCCGACAACGTCGAAGAAACATACAGAGCTCTCCAGAGTTCCTCGATATGTCTGAGCATTGCACATTCTGTTAGTCTCTTAAAGAAAGTGTGTAGGCGCCCGAGGGGGCTATCACAGGAGGGGAGTATTAGTATGTACATATTATATGTATTGATGTGTTGTTTGCCTGCGGCTAGAGAAAACAGACTTCCAAGCACCGGATGTGCACGGAAACGCAAGCATCTAGGCAGAATAGCAAAGCACTATAGACAACATATGAAATTGGGTGAAAGGAGGTGTTTAATCTGGGAACAGGCGCTTCCATTAGAGGGGGCGGGCTTCCTCTCTGAGTTACACAGAAGAGGCTTGAAATGCTTTGCATCTTGCTACAAAAAGGCCTTTTCATTCATCATCCATACACAAACAACATGTGCGGCACGTGCTGCTGTGAACGGTGCAGTTCTGCTCTGTGCACGCTAGAGGTCACTGTTGAGACAACTCCGGTTTCCCTAGAACCATCCCCCAGATGCATCAAAGTTATGTTTTGCGAGTCCTTAATAGCGAATTTTAAGGATTCGCTATTAAAGACTCGCAAAACGGGATGCATGTAGGAATCGCAATGTTATTTGCGATTCCTACTGATTCCTTATTTGCGATTCGCTAATTGCTAATCGCAAATAAGGAATGGCTTTCCCATTCATTCCTATGGGCCTAAGGGCGAATCGCAAATGTGCCGCAATTTCTCATGTGCGTGTGTAATATACAACTTATAAAAATGCACTAAAGTGCATATTCCTACGTTTTTGCTATTTACCACGTAGTTTGAATTCGCGGAAAATAGCGACCCCAGATTGCGAATTCGCAATCTTGGAATGGTTCATGCATTGCATTTAAGGAATCGCAAATTGCAATTCCTTAAATGCAATCGCAATTTGAGAACTCGCAATTATTTGCGAATTCTTACATTGCGAGTGCATGAACCCTTGATGCATCTCAAATGCCATTTTTGCGGGCGCAAACGGCTGAATTTTGCGATTCGAGACCGTTTGCGCTCGCAAAAATGCTTGATGCATCTACCTGCATGTATGCTCCAAAGATAGACACCTTTCTGAGTTGTCTTATTTTTTTTTTACAGTGCCACTGATGTAGCAGTGAAAATTGCATTTTTGGCATCACCTCTCTTCCCACAGGAACCAGCAGGGAACAATTGATTAACCATTCTGCGGCACAATAACTGAGCAGAGCATGGGCATTTAGGGGTGGCCAGGAGTCACAACTGTATGCTTTCGTTTATCATTTCTATGCCTGATATTTATCTGCTTGTCTTAGACCTTTAAATTATTATTTGGTTACCATTTATTGTAAGTTTAATTATTTTCTTTCCCGCACTTTATTTACTATAGTAAGTGGCAATACGTCCAAAGGTTATATGTTGTCACTTTCAGTGATGTCAAGAGATCAAAGCCTTTGAAGCTTAAGTAATATAATGTTACTTCTTTTGTTATGATGTTGATGGCCCACACACAAAAGATGCTATTTTACACAATGTACATACCCAGCATAAACACAGAATCCACACATCTGCCACCCACCACAGACAGACACCATTGCACACGCAACTTCGGAAGCGCAGTTTAACTAATCATCATTGGCTAACAGAATCCAGGTGGACTTGAAAAAAGTAAAAGTAAGATAATTGAGAGCCTGAGGATGTTGAAAAATCCTGCGCTTACTTCCAGTTTATACAACTATTTAGTTGAGGGACTGGCCTTTTTCCACCCCTGGAGACCAGGATGAGCAAGAGCATCCCATTAAGTAGATGAGAGGGGTTTCTTCCTTATTCTGGCAATTGCTGGTTTAAAAGTAGTTGTCCCCGGCAAATCTATCAATTTATTTTTTTTTTTAAATTTATTTTATGTAGTTTATAAAGCGCACAGCTACCCCCGAAGGGGTGTCCCGGCGCTAGAACCTAAGTCTCAGAGGAGAGGAAAGGAGCAAGAAGGGGAAGTAGCGTAGTAAATCAGAGTCCAGAAAAGAGCCAAGTTTTGAGTCTGGCCCGGAAGATGGATTCAGAGGGACAGAATCTAAGATCGACTGGCAGCGCGTTCCATAGTTTTGCCGCAATGACACTAAACCCTCTGCCACCCATTCTGGATAGTCTGAAACGGGGAGAGATCAGAAGGCATAGGTCATTGGATCTCAGAGATCTGATGGAGCGGGATATTGAAACCCGTTTTTTCAAATAGTTTGGTCCACGATCGTTGATGGCTCGGTAAGTCAGAGTGAGGATCTTAAACTGGATGCGGCTGGCCACAGGTAGCCAGTGCAGTTCCTTACGATATGCGGCGACTGATTGACGATAGGGAATATTGCCAATCAGCCTTGCCGCCGCATTCTGAACAATCTGTAGCCGGTCAATCAAGTATTGGGGGGCTCCAGCATAGAGGCTATTAGCATAATCCAGATGGGACGTAATGAGGGCATGGGTAACTGTACGGCGGGAGTCCAGAGGGAGATAGGGGAGGATTTTTCGAATCATGCGCAACTTCAGGAAGCAGGCAGAGGTCACTTTGTTAATCTGAGTCTTGCATGAAAGAGAGTCGTCAAACTGGAAGCCCAGGTTACGGGCCGAGTGGACGGGAGAGGGAGCGAGATCAAGTGCCGTGGGCCACCACCAGGAGGAAGGGATGGAGTTTTTCTGATTAAAAAACAGCACCTCTGTTTTGTCTGCATTGAGTCTTAGATGGTTTTCAGACATCCAACCACTGATGTTGTTGAGGCACAGGCGGAAGTTGGAGAATGCGGAGTCAGAGTGGCCTCTGAAGGAAAACACTAGCTGGGTATCATCAGCATAGGAGACCACCCTGACTCCGCAAGACTCCACCACGCCGGCCAGTGGGGCAAGATAGATGTTAAAAAACAGAGGGCTGAGGGCCGAGCCCTGTGGCACACCGCAAAACAGGGGTTTTTCCTCCGATTTAAAAGGCCGCAACAATACTCTCTGATCAATGTAGAAGGATCTATGTATCCTGCACAAGTGTCCTCCTAAGTGTCGAACCCACAATGTCAGTGGAACAGCTAAGGCCTCAAGCGACTCACCAAGAGAAAATTGGAGAGCAATTTGCTGTTTTCTAGGAGTTGGCTGGCCCAGATTGGAGACATCAATTGAGTGTGTTTCCTTATCGGAGTAACGTTTCTCAAAAGGGTCGTTCCATGTTTTTGGCTGCTCAAATAATCAACATGGGTTGTGGCAGATTTTCTGCCATTAGCTACGATGTTCCAAAAGGATTTTGTGCCTCTAGTTTTTGCTGCAGTGACAAGGTTTGTCCCACACATCAGACTCCCAGGCTGATCTTGCGCTTTGTAGTTGTTGGTTATACTCCCTTCTAGCTTTTATTATTAAGTCACTATTCTTGGATTTGATAGAGTCAACAACTATGGACTTTGCTGGGCGGCGTTGTTTAGTGAACCAAATGTGCTTTTTCCCTCCCTTAGAAGGTCCTTTAAATTTTTTATACCAGGGGGTGCCCAATTGGTCCACATTGTTATGTCCATTTCACTCGCTTTTGGTTTTTCGCAAAGTAAATTGGCTTTACTTTGCGAAAAATCAAAAACGAGTGAAAAGGACATAACAATGTGGTGAATGTGGCGAAATAAAATAACTTTTCTCACTCAAACCAACCAGGATTATTGTGTTAATTTTAAGCAAGGAATTACCCTTTTGACCAGAATATACTTTTGGAAAGGAGGAACACCTGCTCACAACCCCTCCCACAAAGTAATATTACTGTGTTTGATCCAATTTTGTATGTGATTCTTTATGTACAACAATTAAGATGATGACTTTCTTATACCAAAAAATAAATAAGACCATCTTGATTGGTTAAAGAGGCCACAAATGAATTTAACTTTAAAGGAGTAGTCAGTTTTGGCATAGTTGGTGTTAGTTACTGTTTTGGTGGCTCAGCCTGACTGACTTTAAAGAGCCCAACCCCTTTGTTTGGTTTAACTTTCTAAAAGTGACATTTTCAAACATGCAATTTAAAAACCAACTTTACTAAACAATGTGTTTTTAAATTATGAGTTCAGAGACACCAAACCCCAATTTTGTATCTGCTCCCAATAGGAAATTACACTAAAAGATGTTTTAAGGCAATCTTCATGTTAATCTATGGAAGAGATAAGCCTTGTAGTAGTAAACATTAATTTAGCAGTCTTTCACTACCAGGACATATAAAGCTCAAAAGTGCATGTCTTGCCTATGAAATATACTGCACCCTGACCATGGGGCTACCTAGGGCCTACATTAGGGGTGACTTACATGAAATAAAATGGAATGGTTGAGCCTGACAAGAAGTTTAACTTGCCAAGTCGAAATGGTAGTTTTAAACTGCACACACAGGCTCTGTATTGTCAGGCCTCAGCCATGTTTAAATGGCTTCATGAGTAGGTGGCACAATCAGTGCTGCAAGACCACTAATAGCATTTAATTTACTGGCCCTGGGCACAAACGGTGCACTTAACCAAGGACTTGAAAGTGAATTAAATATACCAATTGTGGCTGAGACAGTGTTACCATGTTTAAAGTACAGAGCATACACCCTTTAGCCCTGGTTAGCAGCGGTAAATTTCCCAAAGTTCTAAAGCCAACAAAAAAAAGTTTGGAAAAAGAGGAGGAGGGAGGTAACCCTGCAGAAAGGGCTGTTTCCAACAATAAGTCTTCGACAAAAGACAGCTAAATGTTGTCCTTAGATAAAACCTACAAATGTTGGCGATTTTACCCCTTGAGCTAGAGTGGCTGATCGGTAACTATGCCCGGCTGAGTAACTTGCCTCTGCCACCACCTGTCTCGCCATTCATTTGGCTGCCCCTAATTCAGTCCAATAATCCTGTTGAAGCCTTCACTCTCTGCTTAACTGCATACCCCAGTTCCCTTCCTTGTCTCTATTAAAATATGCTACTACTATCCTCCACTTGAACTTTTCTTTCTGCTCCCTCCACCTTCTATTTTCTAACAAATGTGTTTGCCTAAACCTTTGTGTATTGTTGTCTATTGTAACATAAAATGATTATTTCTAGAGCTCAGCTAGTTTGTTTTCTTAGTAAGAGAAAACAAATCTAAAAATCGTATACCTGTTATATTTAATGTAAACTAACACATTTAATAATGACATTTGAGACATTAGTTCTCCACAGTTCTGTTTTAAAGTAAAGCCCACACAACACTTGGTAGCAGATTCTATAGAAAAACGCAAACTAAATTAAATAAATACAGCTTTCTTGAAGTTTTGCAGATGCTCAAAATGATGCCTGTAATGGTGCAGCACACCCACCGCCCCCAGCATGGTATGAACACTAGATTTGTGGGCACTGAAGTTGTATCCATCATTTTGGGAATACTTTTCCCGTGTCCACACATAGAGGAGGTTAAGTTCACGAGCAGAGGCAGAAATTTCTTTTTTCTTTGTTTTTACCAGAAATGTTCACTGGGCTCATCTGACTGCAGAGGTGGTCACTTCAACTGAGAAACATCAGCCGCACAGGTGCATAACTTACGGTCATTCCCTCCTCTTAAACTTTACTCCGGAAGGACCTGATGGGGCCGAGTTCCGCCCTACCAAGTTACTGTGGAACTCATGGCTGATGGACCTTTGTTGCCTGCTGAGAAGTGTAGAAGGGAGAAATAACTAGATTAAGCAGGACCACAATGTATAAGAACCATGGGTTTCAAGTATCACAGACTCCAAATTCCAAATTAGTGAGTTTATTACAAAGCCAAAAACAACTGGATATACAAGCACCTCATTACGAGGTTGTAAAACTACATGGGTACTAATACAAATACAAACCTACAGGCTAGTCTTATGCGATGAATCATAAACAGAATGGCAATTTCCAAAAGTAGAACACAGGCAATTATTGCCCCTATGTCAAGATCGTTCTTCATCTGCGAATGAATAAGAGCCTTAGTTTATCCCTACCCGAACACTATTGTGATATCCCTACTTAGCATTTCCTAGGCAAGATCAGGAAAAGGTGTTGGCGCGTGAAGACTTCCTTAGAAGTACACACATGTTGTATGGGTCAAGTAGCTAAAGGCTATGGCGCTCGCTCTAAGATGACCCTTCTCTCTTCTTTGATCTCCTCACCTTATCTCCTGACTCCACCCCGTGGCACTGTCCCTAATACAAAAACACAAAACTTAAAACACGCCCACAGATCACCTCATCTCGCTGGACACTTCCCATAGGTGATTTTCCATTTCGAGTCGGTGCTCGATTACCTTGATTCCCAGGCCTCCCTTCAGTAAGAAAGAACACCGCCTCTCAATGATCAGCTCTCCTTGCTCATTTGTATTGCATCCTCCGGAGCCTAAATAAAATACATTCTTCTAACTAACAAAGACGACTTTCTCTACCTGCAACAGAAAAGTGAGAACAGAACATATTCAACATGCACATTAATTTCTCTAGCAACCCTACTCGTGAGTCGCCATGCAAAATGCATTTCAGGCCTACAGAAATCGGCCAACATAAGAGCAAAACGCATAGGCCTTTTAAATACACACACGAGTGAACATTTCATTTAGGCCTTTCTACATTACTGCATTACAAGTACCATAAATTCATTTTCATTGCAAACAACTTATGAAATCCTACACGTTAAACATTATTAAATACATCTACGCGTAACTCTAATAAGGCGCACATTTAAATCAAAATGCGTTACATCTCATGTGAACAATTTTGTTAAGTAAATGACATCAAATACCATGGATTACGATATTATAACATGACAGCTACATTGTTTCTTGCATGGCACGACACTTTCCCCACCATTTACCCCTTCACATGTTATTACTGAACACTTTCTAATCGTCATATGTTAACACATCAAAAGAATATATGCGGGTGCGGACTACTCATGATTATGATGCACCCCTACAAATAACAGAGCACAATCGCTCTCCATCAGACCTTTTCCTGAAGTTTGGGGGGGTTATTGCCTCCAAATATCTAAATAAGAGCCAGAATGTTTGAGGCAAAAATCAGTCATCTAAGCTGGTACTCAGATGAAATATCACCGACAAGAAGGTGGCCATATGGTATTATTTATCTGCACATATCCAAAATCCATGCTCCTCCCAGTGACTTCTCCTGCTTGGCTAAATCTGCCCTCAGGCAGTCAGAAGTGTGCAAAATGCAGAGTCTGAGGCCACATGACCTGGCCAGAGACCGAACCTACCTACTCCCTATTCAGGAGCATAAGCCACTTAGGAGAATACAGACAAGATTCCCTCCCATCCTACTGCCTGCACTGAAAGATCAAGTAGGAGTCAACAGGAAAGTGGAGGAAGTAATGTACAGTTAGTGTAAGGTGCACGCAGAATGATCAAGGAGGCTTAGAGATGCAGGTACAATCTAAAGACAGGGTCTAACATGGTTCATAGTAAGGCTTCATGATGATGGTATTAATGGCTCATAAGCAAACTGGTAATGATGTAATCCTGATCTTGACTGGACTAAACATCCAACCATGTCCACTGGATACAAATATTTATATCTGTGCATGCACACCAACTTCCCAGTTAATTCCCATGCTGAAATTTGCATTCCTGCCCCTGGGAATCACAAATGTAGATTTACTGCTCCATATTAAGACATGTCACCTACGTAAGAAATTTAAACTTGTAAAGCTTTTCAACTGCGACCTTTGTGGATTGTACACAATTCTATAAAGATGATAATCTAGTGTTCTATAATATTTCTTTTTATTATTCACTTGAAATCATCCTCTTACAATGGTACATCCTACCCCTTCCCTGCTCCCCCCTTTTTCCTACCTTAAAATGTTACAATGTTCATTATTTGACAGTTACCCGATGGCAGTTGGGGGAGGGAGCTGAGAAGAAATTGGGCAAGGATATTGTCAAGCAATACACTCTTCCTAACACCTCAATGCTACCTGTTTCTCATTTATATACTTGACAAGGATTGTACAACCTCACCTACGTATGAATGAGTAAAGTTATGAAGTTTTTTAATTGCCACCTTGGTGGATTGCTCGCAAAAACTTTGTGAAGGATGCAAAAGATCTAGTGAGCAAAAGAGTATTGCAGCCAGTGATAAGGGTATCGAAAGAGGAGCAGTGTCAGAGTGAGTAGAGCTGTGGGAGACTCCAGCTCTACTCCACTGGGAGTATAAAGTGATCTCTAGTACTAGGTTGTTTACCTACTTCACTGTGACATCTCGAAAGGCCTTCAAATAGCGTCACCTGCATTGTTTCTATCGGATGCTTTTGATCATCCAACAATTACCGCCAAAGGTTTTTTGAGCTCAAACACAATCACATGAAGTGAGCATTCATCATTGGCCGTCTGGTGATTAGTGTGGCATTTTTGGAATTGTCTAAAGCTGGCACTGCATTTGTTACCGGAACTGAAGCAAGTACTCTGGCCGTGGCTGAGCACTGGCGCAGCAGAAGGAGGCAACACTTACAGCAACAAAATAACAGTAGACTACAAAAATAACCCCAAGGCTTGGACTTCATGGCAAACATCCTGTGGGGCTTCCGCTGCTGCCTGGAGACGAGGTTCTATGCTGAGTGCAATAAAAAGTTTTATGCCCCCATTCCACTGCATGGGACTCTCTCCCTTTTTGCTGAGGCTTTGACTTTATCGCCCACAAATTTGAGGGTCATGAGCACCTGCTGGGAGGTGGGACTTTCTGCAGGGCACTTTCGAAGGCGTTGCATCTCCCACTGAGCGGGACACATGCAGGAGGCTCTTGGGCGCTGCAGATTGGCCAACACTGGGCCTGTCTGCATCAGTCATCCGTCAGAAACAAAAGGAGATTGGGCCACTCATCTTGAATCGGTGAGACCATAACCTCAAGGTACTGTTAGCTCAACTTTCACTTATTAGATCCAGTCTCTAGGAGTGCTCTGATTAGTCGATCAAATTTGGCTTTGTATTTTAGTTGGAATACTTTTAAAATAGCTTTATTTAAAAGCAATCACAGACATGGTGGTCTGCTGACCCCAGTAGGCTAACATCCCTGTGATAACAGCGAATCGTAGTCAACCTACCCTATTAATATTCATGAGGTAGGCCAAATTGCAACCCACCCATTGGTACATAGGCAGGTCCACAACATACCGTTGGATTTGCTCAAAGTCGATGCACAAATAAACCCTCTACCTTCTACCTCTTGATCATCTATATAATGGCTAAAAAGAAAAGAGCCTTCACTAGACTGACAAGTGAGCCTTAATCTGGCCCCAGGTTGTGGGAGTTATCTCTAAATAGATCGGCCTGGCAAAAATACCTTTGTCCCTGGATCGCAATGTGTCACTAGCCATAAACTCAGGGAGAGGGACAGCTGATGTGATTATGAGTATTGCCCACCCAGTCCATGAACCTGAGTCGATTGCTTTAGAATGTTCAAACCACACACATTCTGGTCCTGCTACCAATGTGAAGAAAATATCAAGATAATCGCAAGCCCATGTGGAGTACCATCGAACCATTTGATGAACCTACATCAGACTAGTGCATTCAAGGTTAACAGAGTGAGAAAATGTGACCCTGACTTGGTTATGTTTTTTCAATTCTGAAAACCATAATTGAGTCCTGTGTAAGCCCTCTTGTAGAGCTTTGGGGGCCTTGGAAAAGCAAATTGTAAACCGGATGGCACCATGGATGGAGGCAAACCCGACCAATAGGAAACCCACTGCCCCTCTCATGACCCGTGTCTCTGCTCTACATCAATGCTGTGCCATCTCATTCACACCTGGTAGGCATGAGCACCCTGCTCGGGGGCTGAGTCACAGGGAGGTACCTTATAAGCAAGATTATGGAGTTATAACCACTGTGCTTAAACTACCTCCTGTAGCATGCTTTATGTGGCTGTCTTTGCAAATGTTGCTGTGCTGGCGTCTTCTGCTATAGAGTCAACTGATCAATACCAATGACAGCATACGCCAAGGTCGTGATTGCCTATCTAATGTACACATGACCAATTATGTCAACGATATGACTACTGTAACCCCAACGGCGTATAACAACACCAGAATTGCCTTCACTATATCTGTACTGTATATATAAAATTTCTCTATTAAAATCTTTTGAAATAAAAAAATAAATAAATAAGCTGTGTCTTGGGTTCTCTAAACTTTTAACTTCAACATCTCGAATTATGAAAACATGCTACTTTTTGTCACAAGGGTGAGTTGGATTGGCCATCTGAGAAAGAGAATTAAAGGGAACTGTATTGTTATAAACTGTAGATATCCAGCCTTGGCACATAATCGCATTTCCCAGTCTTTCAAATGGTTTTAAAGTATGCTTTAAGCGTGCTTTGAAATCGTTTGTTTTTGCATCATTTATTTGGGGCTGTAAATTGGAATGTGGCTGGCAGGTCACAAGCAACAAAACCGGCCCCCACAACAGTGAAACTTGCCCCCAGACTGCCAGCCAACTGAAACGCCTGTCTGGCCCTGCCTGAGACCATTGCATACTCTTAAAAAATGTTTTACAAACTTCTTTTAATTTTTATAAAATGCATCACATTCCCCTTTGAGGAAAACGTGCTGCAATTAAAAAAAATATCTTTATTTAAAAGCAATCACAGACATGGTGGTCTGCTGACCCCAGTAGGCTAACACCCCTAAGATGACAGCGAATCGTAGTCCATCGCAATTTGCAACCTACCTTATTAATATTCATGAGGTAGGCCAATTGCAACCCACCCATTGGTACATAGGCTGGTCCACAAAATACCGTTGGATTTGCTCAAGGTCCGTGCAGAAATTACAACCACTTTTAGCGAATCCAATATGCGTACATTTGGCCCATGGTCCTTGCAATAAATGGTGGATAGGATACGTTTTTGTAGGAGACATGCGGTAGCTCCAAGAATAGCACTGGAAGATAACTTTATCGTTTTGTTTCAATTTAATCTCCCTGGGTGACACTTAGCCTTATCTACAGTTCATTAGCTCCATTTGCATGCAGACCTTATCTGCCTGCAGTTCTCTGCTGAAGCACTAAGGAATGGCATTCCATGCTTTCAGGATCTGCATTGTAGGAGGGACATGTCTCCAGATTGTAATGAAATGTCAGAGACAGATAAAAGCCGAAAGGGTGAAGGGGTTACAGTGCTGAAGAATGGCGGCATTAATCTGTGAGCGGATATTGTTTCTGTGTTTATTTGTAGCTCCACGAATGTGGTCACATTCCACACGTATCTGACAACTCCCAAAGCACCATCAAATAGTTCAAGCCATCAATCAGAGTCACAAAGCCTTCGGACACTTTAAGGACGCACAAGGGAGGACTTACAGATGTACATTTTGTTGGGCAGTTCACAAAACATGAAACACAGTCGTAAATGGGTAAATTCACGTGTAGCTTCACTCATGGATTCGTGATAAACACAAACCTTTTTGCTGCTCTTTGACTATCTGGTTACACTAAGAGATTTACTCCTGTGAAGGGTAGGAGTTACTCTCTGTCAATGGAGGGGAAAAGGAAGGAACATCCACAAAATGGGGTGGTGCGTAAATGAAGGGGATTCTCCATATGGAAAAATGTGTTCCTTGGAGGAAAAGGGAAAAGTTATCAAGTGCAAATATACTTATGTAAAGTATTTACAATTTTACATCTTACACACATACACGTGTATGCGTGGGTCACTTGTGATTGTAAGCACTGCTGAAAAGCTGTTACAGGTGTAGCCTCGCATTAATACCTTTGTAATTTCGTGGGAATTCCCAAATACTGAAAGTAAATATAATTTTTTGGGGCAAACCACGACCTCAGATTCTAGAAGTGATTGGTTTGCAATGTACATAGTACAATATTAAAATTCCTTTGTGGTATCAGTTTTGCTCTCATTCTCTGATTAATTTCATACAGTCCCCTGCATTTCGTAAATATATTGGAATGTTGAGAATGGCACCGCCATTCAAATTTTTCCTAAAGCAGTTTGCATTGTTTAATACATGCTCTCAACTAAAGTTCTGACAGCACATTGTTAACAGGATATGGGAGTGCTGATAGGTGACTCACTCCTGTTCACCTTGAAGAGAGTCAATAATGCTAGTTATTGTGAATGTGCATTTGAACCTATCCTGTTATTACCAGTTAATGCAACTTAGTGTAGAACGTCTGCCTCATCTAAACCAATTTTTGTTCAAACCTGCCACTCTGTTCTGCAAAATGGTGCTGTTTAGAATCCTTGAAAATAAGGCAGATAGAACCATGTCAAGTGCAGAGGTATTCCCAGAGGTTTAGAAACCTAAGGCTGATTCACAAAAACATTTCTGAGTACGGGAAGTAGTACTATAGAAGCACTTGTTTTGCAGTCTTACATGAGTTTGTGAATTGGCCCTAATTGTTCAACTCCCACTTAGTAAACGTGCAAAGAGGGGCCAGACCTTTCCATTTGTACTATCTGCATATGAATATTTGCTGAATATTGTTATTTACTTCCCATCCTAAGTGTTATAATACCAATTCACAAAGTCATAAAAGAGTAACTAAAACAGTAATACAGAAGTACCACTTTGCATACTCCACAATACCATGAAATTGGCCGCCACCTAAACTCAAGTGTGTCTAGACATTGAGCCTTTACTCATTTTGCCTTAAGATTTAGGTTGCTCCCCACTAATAAACAGTCCGGAAGCAGAAACCTGTGGATGATCCAAGTCTTTCATTTGGTGAAGTAGTTCCACTGCTTCTTTGGTGGAAGGGTAGACTGGGATGGTTTCATGCCATTTTATGTTTTGGACAAACTAGAAATTATGGGAGAATTTCCAAAGAAGTCTCTGTGTGACTCATTTATGGCAATCAAGTTTCAGCAATGGCAACCTCTTCATTAATACTGAAAACTACTGCAGAGTGCTTTGAAGCCCAGACAGGTTTGGTGGCTTAGTGGATTAATACATCCACTCTAGGAATCTGTGTTTGACCTCATGGCCAGAGGCTCAAATCATGGCAGAATAAAGCAGTGCTAGAAAAACAGACATTCGAGGAAAGCAGTTTTAGTGTGTTGATGGAGTTGCTTTCCACCTAAAACATGAGAACTACCAGAATTCCCTACTTACTTTTTTTGCATACTTTATGTGACTCTCAAAGCCTCAAAGGGTATTGCTTTGGTTTATACTGGGTGCTCCCTTGTGTCTGGACATACCTATGTCTCTCTGATGAGCTCTAATAAAAGAACATTGCACCTATCAGGAACTGTTTTGATTCATTCTAGGTTGGCTGGGTGGTATTTTACCAATCCAAGTCTGTAATACTGTGCCAGGAGTTGTAAAAGGCTTTTGTAATTTTTCAGATAGGGGTATTTCTATTTAGAAATACTTTGACATCTTGAAACCTCTCAGTGAATCTCCATTTTCCCCTCTACCTATACATTATGTATCCGTCACCCCCTCTTTGTCGATCTCTGTTTTGTTCATAGTCTCCTTCCCTCTCTTATTCTCTCTCCCTTTCCTTCTCACACTCTGTCTCTCCTTTCAGTGATGCCAGACCAAATAGGGTATGACTGGTGGAGCCCTACCATTTCTGCCATTGCCATTGACTAATCTGCCTCCTGCTACCCCTCTGCAGTGTGCAGCGTAGCATGTTCTGTGTCTGCGGCTCTCCTTCAACATGCCCAGTGTGTATTTAAGAAGTGAGGTAAGGCAGGGACATTACATTTACCTGAAAAAATGTTGTATGTCCATGACTTCGACATGGGCATGGCCATCTCTATTTCCTAACCGCCTCTCTTTGTTGGATAGCAAATCTGAAAAATAACACAATGACAGTAAGAAGATGAGGTGTAACACTTCCCCTCAATGAGTTGTTGAGCCTCAAATATTGCAGCTGTACCCATCACTGTAATAATTGTGGACATAGCAAATTTTCGATATTTATACCATCTGGTGTCATGCCTGGAATGTGTGATGTGTGACGGTGTATGGTTATGTGAGGCTGACTTTCTGCCAGTAGGTAATCAGCATATTCATTCATCTTCACCAACTTCTTTCTCCATTAGGTAAGACAATCTTCTTTACTTACATGCCAGTCCACCCTTAGTCTTATGGAGAACCACACTCCCTGTCTCAGGTATATAATTGGCCATTCATTAGTAAAACAGAGTTGACTAGTGTGCAAACATCTATAAGAGTCCTCTGTTGATATATATCATAGAAACGTGTCCCATCTAGTGCTCTGGGTGGGTCATCTTGGAATATATACTCCTGGTTTTAGAATCTCCAGTCCCCAGTACTGAAGGCATCTTTGTAACTACCATTCTCAAAGAGAACTCATTGGCTACTTTTTTTAAGACTACTAACAATGGTAAAATGTTAATCATTCATGGACCCTACAGCTACTGTAAGAAATTGGACTATTAGGTGAGTTGGGGGTGAGAAGCCATCTCAAATAATAGTCACAATCCTTGTCATAGTGATTCACAAAAGTCTGTAAATAAACTTGTGCTTAACCCTCTGGTAGCTTGGCCCAAAAGCAGTCAGACATAACCTAGAAGCAAAGTTTAATATATTCATGTATCCCTCAAACAGTAATAAACTAAACTTACAACACAATAAAAAGCACAAACCAATTCAGAAAAATAGAATAAATATTAATACATAAAATGACACCAAAACAACAAACATCCATTAAGTAGAACCAGAGTTATTAATTTTTTTAAGTTTAAGGTCCAGAATAGTGCCAAAAAGCATTAAGCACCAACAGTGGTAATCTGATTGGATGTGACTAGGTCAAAGGTAAGTTTTAAGTTCAACCGCGGTGGAGCATGGGTCTGATACATGGACTAGCTCATCCCAGTGAAAAGCTTTACTTTCGGACGTTGTCTCTGGAAAAGAAGTCAAAAATCCTCTGCTGGGTAACATAGCAGGCAGCAGCTGAAGAGGGCGTCGGATAGTCGCTGGAGGAGGTCTCGGTAAAGCCATTGTCTTTCGGCAGGAAAGCTTTGAAGGGAGAAATTTGAATTTCAAGTTCAGCTTAGGTACCTCGCTGGCTCTATACTTTTCTCACCTTGGTCTGGTGTAGATTTCTACTTTCGGGCTTAGTCACCTTTTTGGAGCTTGGATTCTTAAAGGAGAGGACTGTAGCAAAGAGGGCTGTACAAGGCTGAACACCTTCTCCGCGAGGTCCCGCTAGATCAAATTTGCTGCTGTGGAGAAGAAGGTATAATGTATAACTTGTAATAGGCGTTCACATGGAACTCATTTTCAAGCAAAATAGGATGACAGAGAATTTTCTGTGTTGATTCACTCTATCCCAATATTTTATATTTCTATTATGTAACAGGTAAAGTTCTGTCTAGACTTAATCCATACATACATTTGGTTCAAAAGAAAAAAAAACAGCCAATATATGTAGTTACATTATATTTAGCTGAATCCAATGTTCTTTAATTTGAACATCAATGAGCAATCTAAGCATTGGTGAATACATTAGTGGTAATACATTGTTTTGGTGAATACATTAGTGGTAATACATTTTTTGAAAAACAAAGAAAAAAGAGAAGAACCCTATGGTGAGAAAAACAAAACCTATAAGAACACAGAAGTCAGTTGTGAAAATCTATACGGTATATTGGTTTTTTCATAAAAAGACAGTTAAATAATTTTGATATAATACCAAACACAGAGGAGAATTCTCAATGTATCACCTATACATAGGTCAAGTCTGTCTTTTAAGTTTGTCGAGGGTGTTTCGACCCTTTGTCCAGATACTAGGGTCTCATCAGAACTAAGATGAACCTGGGATGGCTGTGTGTTTAAAGTGGTCTCATCTGTTAATCAGATAATCAGATGATCACTGGAATGTGCAGCAACCGGGAGTATGAACAAAGTGAAATTGTTCAATGGTGTACTTGGTTAGCAGAGAAATTAATTTCCGACTAGTGGCAAAATGACCCAGTCAAAGAGGCATGGATGTCCCATAGTTGGACAATGAGCCACTGATTGAACACTTCTATGTAGGTATAAGAATTAAAAGAAATACAGCCTGTGATTGAGGCCAACGTACTCCCAGAGCAAAAGAATAGCACACAATATCCTGATCGGAAATGCCGTGAAGAATGTGGAGATGAACGTAGCAGGAGCAACCTGAATCCTTGGCCCAGCAGTAATGCACATTCGTTGGAGCATTTTGGCGGGTAGGTTCTGTCCCCCGTCATTTCTCAGAGCAAAAAGATGGCAAATGTTTCTGTGTCCCAGGTTTCAGGAAACTTCAGGAAGAGTACACATTGACATCAAGCTAGGGCCCGAACCATGGGGAAAGCATTTTGGGACCCAAGACTTACTCCAGCAGATGCGAGTAGCAGGGTCCTTCCTGGGCAGGTCGAATTGGAACTGATAGCTGGGTACACAAAGAAAAGGCCTCTTAGAACTTGTTGTATCCTTGCAACATAATAGGAGGACAGTTTATGACCCTTGGAGCTCACTTTTTTGTACTGGCTACAAGAGGGAGAGGTTTAGAGTGAAGCCCCTGTACCTAATCCTCCATGGTCCCCATTCCAGACCCTTCCAATATGCTAAGAATACTCACTCCTAATAACCAGCTGGGATGTAAGTACAACCGGCAGAAAGATCTTTGTTCTCAGTTCTACCCTTGCCATAAGCCGTGAAGAAGTCTTGGGGTACTTCCTCAGACGAAACACTTGTTTCCTGGGCAATTATTCCAGATTAAAGAAGAACACAAAAACTCCAGAGTGTTCATTGTTATTTCAAATACATGTTTGCATACTGCATGTACATTGGCGTTAACGTTTGACACAGAGTTATTACTCTTCAGCTAAATGAAGATGTGTGCACAGGCCTGCAGTAATCTTGTAAGACCTCTGGTCTAAAACTTAGGGGGTTCAGGGCATTTCCCCCTCCTGTTGGCACCAATCTCATGATTATGTTAACTAGATAGACGTACACTCGCTGTATGCATCAAAATTCCTACCACATACGTCCAAAACCCTGTCCTTTGCTCTTACAAAGAAAACTTTTCCTTGTGCAAACTGAAGAATCTTCTCCCACTTTTGCAAGCTTCCCCACTTCATGGCCAATGGTAATAACTTTTCCAAACCCTAATTACTATCTCTATTTACAACAGCAGCTTGAGACCTGAGCTACTAAAGCAGCCATCTATCTGTGTGCTCCCCAAACTGTTAGTGGTTACTGTGCTGTCTGTGCCACTCAAAGAATAGCTCTGCCGTTTAATAACAGAGACTGTGATGTCTAAGTAACATTTCATTGTCGCATTCTGCCACTTCCAAGAAGATTTATAATCACATTACATGACTAAGGTTCGATTGGAAAGTAGTCAAATGGGAAAATCAAAACAAGTGGCAGATAGAAATTCAGGGGCTTATTACGATGCCGGGCGGAGATCCTCCGGCCAACAGTCGGAATCTACACAACTACGTCGGAGCCCTTCTGCCTGACTCGGTTAATTTACACTCCGACCGCCTGATTACGATGTCGAAACATAAACTGGCCAATCTTTCCAACTCAGTTCCGACCAACTCGTAGTATTCCTGTTAGTTGGAACTGCACCGTAAACCCCTATGGATGGCATTTCTGCCGTTGGGATTACGATGTGGCTATCCTACAGTCTTTCCGCATCGGCCTGTCCGACACTGAAAGGCTGTCGGAAACTGACTTTGGGAGCCCCTGGCAGGGTCCCCTGGCCCCGCGCCCTACGATTGCTGGCTGAGGAGGTACCCCCCTGTAAAAGCCTGCACTGTATGGCATGCTCCATTGGGGGCCTGCCACAGGGTGCAGGGTTTTCCACACACACCCCATTTCACCATAGGAGCCTGTGTTAAGGCCGGTTCTTGGGCGTAACATGAGTTCCCAAAGGAAACAATAGAAATCTGACCGAACAGTGTTCGGTCGCATCGTAATCTGGTGGGTGGAACCACTGACCGCAAGCTGGTCGGTCCCAAAATTGAGACGGTTTCAGGCAGAGGCTTTCCACCCGACATCGTAATGAGCCACAAAGTTGCTTTATTCATTGGTTTTTTTTTTTTAAATGATAGCAGCAGTGTCATATTAAAGACTTCTGTTATTCGACCTTCCTGTAACATATTACAGAAAATGCACACCAATTGATGGAATATTTCATGGGTGCACCTTTCAGAAATACATATAAATACATATAAAACCTTTGGCTCTGTAGACAACTACTTTCAAAAATGGTCCCCAACAATAGACCATTTAGCCTCATTTTTAAAATCTTTTTCATCCCCTACCCCAATTGGAGGGTTGGATTTGCACACTTAAATGTGTCTCTTAAGTTGTATTAGACTGGGGTATTGCTACCCACCACATTCCGAGTTCGCCATCCCTGTTACTTCCCACCACACCATCACCCCTATCCACAACCCGCCCCTTACTTAATTGTTTAATAAAACCTAACATATATTTAGCATCCTTGCATTACTATACATTGAAATGCCCTACATTTCGGATCTTAAATGATGTAGAACAGAGAAACAATCCCAGGCATTGACTCAGTTATATCCTTCCTTTGTTGGGGTGAACACTATGTCGAAGCTGAATTAATTTATATTTTCACAGCCCTAGCTTACTTCTTGAACGCTGGAGGGGCTCTGTAAATGTAAATCTGCAGCTGCTTCCCCTACATCAGTGGGACGTATATGTCGACGAGACTGAGCGCATTGCATTACAACAGCTATTTTACTGCAATTTGCATATAAATGAAGGCATTAAAGCTGATGTGGTCATTGCTCAGCTGCTGCAATTTATAAGTTGCCCTGAATGAAAGCAACAAAAATAAAGACATGGTGAATTGGCTCTCATGCCATGTTAGTTATTGATGAGTTAGTATACAAATTAAAAAATCTACAATAAAAATCACTGCTCACAGTCAGCGAGATGGAATTTCGATATGTTTTTGTTGCTGTGGGTTCGCCCAGCGTCAGAGAGGTTTCTTGGAGCAGGAATCTCCAACCTTTTTTTAAGAGCTATATATGTTAATAGAAAAACACTCAGAGATACTAATATTATTAGCGGTGTAAAGTGACCACCTCAAACTATATTACATTAGTGGCCACACTAGGTAGCATTAGCATCAGTGAGTACCTTAGTGCATCATGCAGGGTTGTCAGCTGTAATGCAAAACAGGTTGTATCACTTTGTAATGCTTTTACATGGGTTATACATGACAGTCATAGATAAATGCTACTAGACCAAGCTAATTATATTAGTAATAGGTCTCACCAATACTACAAAATGTATCACTCAAATTTTAGCTTTAAATATATTTTGGAAATGTAACCATTTTTCTGCTAACATCAGTATAGGAGTTCTGAAAACACACACACACATTTGCATCTCAAAGGCACACTTTTCAAGTTAACAAATTATTTTGTGTATATATATGTTCAGCCAAAAGCTTCTAATTTAATAGCTGGCTTGCACACAGGCATGCTACCAGTAGCGCACGAGTACTCTTTTGAGAAGTCTGTACTGCAAATCAACACCAGCTACAATGACCATTTCAAACAAACTGGCATCACTACTCTTTTCTGGCTAATCCACCTGATTACAATTGGGATGTGGCCTATTTGTGATTTCTTATGTTGGCTGAATTGTGTAGGCCGAAATCTGTTCCCCTGGCAGAGCTCTCAGTTGAAGACAGTCAGCAGATTTCTTGTGCATGCAATGTTGCTTCGTTCACATGCTTTCCGTTGCAGGTGAAAGGACATCGTTCTCGTTAGTTAGACTGATGCTCTTTGTTTTAGGAGTTAGGTATGGAGGAGACTTGAAACAGTGTATCATGGAATGCTGATAATTGGGAGCTCGCTGAAGAAGCCTGGGACCCAAGGACATATCAACCATTGCTGGACAGAGTACAAGTTTCGGTGGAAAGTTACCAACGAGAGGTGCCTGGCCAGAGGAGGTGTTACAGGGGTGTTTTCTACTGAATGTTCATTTTGCATTAGGGACAGGGCCCCAAGGAAAGAGTGAGCAGAGAGTGGTTAGGAGGGTAGGAGAAGGGATCATTTCTTAGAAGGAAGACTTAACTTCGGCTACTGACCCTTTCTACGTGAGACTACTTCTTAGGAAGACTTCACAAGCTGACACCTTTTTCTCGATCATGCCTGGGTGATTTTATGTAGGGATGTCACCTTAGAGTTAGTGTAGGGACAGAATTTACTGATTATTTTTCCTTTCTGTAACAACTGATGAAGACTAATTTGGATATTGGAGAAGTTGTCGCTTGTTTAATCTTTTTAGAGTTGCTTATTCTTATGAACTTTGTATTAGTGCCCATGTATTTTTTCAACCTCGTCATGAGGTGCTTGTATGTTCAGTTATTTTTGCCTTCGTAATAAATCCTCTAAATTGTAAGTCAGAGTCAGTGGTCCTTTCCGAGTCCAATTTGATTAGCCCATACTGATGGTGGTGAATGTATTGGTTTTCTCCCCTTTACACTTCTCAGCAGATAAAAAGATCTAGTCGGCCAAGGATTCTTAGGATTGGTAAGATAAGATCAAATGAGATAAGAATTCAGCGCAATCAACGTCATTTATATAGGTAACTTACTGCGCAACCCTTGCACTCTCGCTGTTTGTGGTTCTAGGATTGCAGGGATAGCGACTGTTTTAGCTCCATGGAAGTCTTTGAAAAAGTCAGTGGTGGTTCCTCTATAAGGACTGAGGAGCATCGCCCCCAAAGCTGCGAGTGCAGAAAGAGTGAAAAATAAAATGGCAATAGAATGATTTTATTGCCATTTTATTTTTTACTTTGCAGCCCAAGCTGAGTGTCCGGGTGGGGCAAATGGGCCATTGCTAGTGATTGCTAGGGAGGAGGGTGGCAACTCCACTTTGAATTGCTCTTGTTGGTTTGGCCAGCTGTCTTGCGATGGCCAGCCCGACAAGCGCAAATCAAACCTCTAAGCTAGGTGGAGAGCAGACGCAGACTCCCAGTGCTTGAGGGAGCGTGGAGTCAACCCACTCTAACCTATTCTGATGCTTCTCTCATGCTGCTCAACATTATTAACAGCATGAGAGCAGTGTCTGGATTGGTTAAGGGAGTTGGCTGTGGGAGTGGACCTCTGGAGAACATTGAGGACATGCTGCAGCTATTAGATAAGTAACATTTCTTATTTTTTATAATAAAATGTTAATTAACTTAATGTAATGCATGCCATGTCAGCCTTTTTCTTCATTTTGGATGTTAGGGATTTCCAGCATGTTGGTCCATCGAGGATTATGATTTACCTTATAAGGGGAGAAGATGGTGTGGAGCAATGGCCAAAAATGCCGGCTTTGGAGCTGAGGAAGCAGGTGGTTCGAGTCTCTGTGCCCCCTCAAAATCCTGTGATTCTGAGCAAATAACTTAATCTCCCTCTGCCGATACAGGGAATGAGAGATGCTAAACTTCACCCATCTTTGCTAAGGGCAAACTCTGGAGGTGAATTTTTATTTCACCCATACCTAGCAACTGGTGCAGAATGGTGGCTATCGGTTTCCGTTGTCATTCTGCGATGTGAGCACCTTAAATTTCCCATGGTATTTCCACTGGTGTGCTGCTGTGAAGTGCCACATTGTGTGCAACGCATTAAACCAAACCGTATTGTGCTGTTGGTTAGTGTGTGAATCCATGCCATCCAGCCCACTATGTTTTCAAACTAAAAACGTAACAATCCACAATTGAGAGCTTTGGTGTTAATCCTAAAGACATTGCTGGCATCACTTGCTGCACCATTTTCATATGTCGCCAACTGCCACTGAAAGAAGCACCATACAAGAAGTACAGAGAGAGGGTGTGCTTTTAGTTATTTCTTAGGTCTGGCCGAGAGACAAATCTAGGCGTTGCATCAGCCTTGTGTTATGAAGATAATACATAAACAACATACATATATATATACACATAGAGGGACTTTGAGTCTGCAGACTTCATCCATTGGCCAGTTAAACTGTCATTTTCATTTTGCTTCCACCCACCACAGCGTACAGCATGGAGCGTTTTTAGTAACTGCTTCTCATGTGCTCTGAGTGGTGGCTATGAAACCTGAGCACATGCACCTAAAAAGTAGTGCACTTCCATGCCATGGCTGGTTGGCTAACCTCTCATTGATTTATTTTTCATTTGCTACTTTTGGATATATATTTTTCAATTATGTTCCTTTGAAAACAAACATATATGTGCCACCTTTAGATGACAAAATGTTTACGTCTTTCACTTTAAAACTTTTAATTTCATTTACATATGCTTTCAAAAAATGCATGCTAATACCTGGCATTTTGTCTTTGCCTTGGCTCTTTATGGTTTGCTTCTGCTTGGATGGGCTGACCATCAACACCATTGCATTTTGTAGATGGACACATTGTCTTATTGTTGTTACTGTCAGGTTATGGTGATAAGGTTGCAAGCAGTTATTTTACAAGATTACAGATGTGACATGATGTACAACTTGCAATTGTGAATCAATGTGTATCCATTGATGTATTTACTTTGCTGACACAATAAATATTTAGTTGCTAATTTTTCATTCCTGCTGTTCAGCTACCTTAGCGTCTTATAAAGAAGAAATGCTATTCACTGATCACATTTGCACACTGATTTCTTTTTCTTTAGTGGTCATTATACAATGTTGTTGAATTTACAGGGTTTTTTTGTTTGCAAAATAAAGAGGTGCTCACACATATACTTTCTTGGACAGGGCTAGCTGAAGGTAAAGAGGCCCATTTCAGATCAATGAATGGGCCACCCTCAGTATAGTGGGTCACTTTTTCTTTCAACTTTAAATTCAACTGTATTCGATAATTAATCATCATTATCATTATAACTTTATTTCGACCTTCAAGATCATAAAAGCACATCAATAAAAAAAGTGAAAAGATCATTTACTTAATATCAATTTCATTTTAATCTTTAAGTAAAAGCCAGAGCATATATACAATTAAAGGTAAATCAATTTGAATACAGATTCTGGGTCGAAATATACATTGTGCAAAAAGATTAAAATCTAAATAATTATAAAAGCATACAAAATTAAATACTGCTTTCAAATTTTCCCTTTGTGAATAATAAAATTCACTATTAAGAACACGTAAAAATAAAAAAATATATCAAATACAGAGTAATAGCAAAAAAGAGAAAACACACACTATAAAGCAGTATAGCTAATCATAGTCATACAACAAATTGTCATATGGAGCAAGGGAATTCCTTTCTCTTATAGCACCACTAATATGGAGGGAAACAGCATAGCAATATATTCTGTCTCAAGGCTACCTAACAACTTCTAAGCATCCTGGTGCATTCTAAAATTCGTTGGTAATAGGACAGGATGCATAACACATTTCCTAATTTCACTGTAAAAATCATAGAAAAGTGTAGAGTGCATTGAAGATTGTACTGACACTCCATCACACAGCTATCTAGGGAGTCTATTGGACCATGTATCTCTTTTTGGGATGGCTACAAGACGGTATACAAAACTTAATCGAAACTTTGTGAGCTAAAATCTTTTCTGAACATCTGTGACCATCACAGGGTAGCACTGCAGCTCCGATTGTAAGGGCCCTTCCAGGTAATTGATTATTGGGGTTATTTGCCTTTCTCTCAGTTCCCACACTCCTGCTCGCTTGGGGATAAGAATAGCTTTTAGCTTTTTCTTGCTAAAATGTAGTATATTCGATGGTATCTTAGTTTGGAAATCTGCATCAATTTCCTTTATTAAGCTGTTGACATACATCAGCCAAGGGATTCTGTTACATTGCTGAAGGGTGACACAGTCATTTATCACTTCCCTTGAGAATGTCATGCCTAGTTTACTCCAAAAATTGTGCCAGTAGGTAATCACATTCAAATCAATTGTATCTTCCACATAAATGACATATAGCAGGTCGCGATCCAGAAGGTAGGCGTGTACTACACATACACAAGTAAAATAACTGTAAACCAAAAAACACTGCAAATAGACCATGTCTAATCTACTATACCTAACCCACCATACCTGCCTAACATACCTACCTAACATTCATACCTTACCTACCACATCAAATGTACAACACCTACCTACAATGCCTGGCTTCCTAATATTGAGGGCCAGATGTATGGATGGATGGATGGGTTTTTATATAGCGCAATATCACCGCCAGGTCTCAAAGCGCTTTGCATTGGGAACCCGTCCTGGTTTTTCCCTGTGAGATAGCCCCTACTGGGTATCCCCAAGGTGAAAGCCAGGCATCCCGCCGCAGGGGGCCGTTGTGGAGATTAAGCAAGCTATTGCCCAGAGTTGCAGAGTGTGAACCTGTGATTCGAGTAGGCACCGAAGCAAGAATTACCGAGTCCGTGGACATTTTGGGCTCAAGACCCTGCCGCGTCGGGAATTGAACCCTGGTCCCGGGCCTGATCTCAGCGTCCGGGTCTGCCTCCTCTAACCAGTGAGCCACACTTCTCCATGTATGACCATGTATGACCATAGGAAATTGCAAGTCGCAATTTCCAATGTACAACTTTGTCTGAGACACTGTTTGCGATTCTCAATGGTGTCGCAAATTGCATCCCTCATGAATATTAATGAGGCACTCGCAATTTGCGAACCCATTGAGAATGGCAGGCCCTCCCAGGTATTGAGGCCTGCTGGGCTCAGCAGACCTCCATGTCTGGGACTGCCTTTAAATAAAGCAGTTTTTAAAAAATGCAGACCGTTTTCCTTAACCACATCAACGCTACAGAAATTCCCCCTCTGTGCTGACCATCTTGGACTCCCATTGTTCATGACGAGCTCAGCTCGTCATGAGCACACAAGCAGTGTACTGCATGACGAGCTCAGCTCGTCATGAGCATGGAAGGGGTTAAAGGAAAACGGGATGCATTTAGAATAAAACATTAAATGTTTTTGTTTCATTCACTGCCTGCCCCTAAAAAATATTTTCACCTGCATTTGCAAAGGGGAATGGGCCCCCTGGGGACCCCTTCCCATTTGCGACAGCATTACCACCCTCTTGAAGAGGGCAGTAAATTGCGAGTGTTTTGCAACCACAATTGTGGTTGCAAAACATTCATACATACATTCATACAAAGGGAAGGGTCGCCCTTGGAACACCCTTTCCTAATTGCGAGTCCCTAAACACTATTTCGCAATTATTCGTGACTCGCAAAATTGTATTAGTACATGGCCAACAGGGATTTTGTATGCGCAACGGGTCGCAAATCCCCATCATACATCTCGCCCTAATATCTAACCAACAATTCCTAATTAACACGCCTAACATAGCTACCTTACCTCCCATAAATACTTACCCCTCAAAATCTATCATACCTACATAACTACATACATAGAATAACATGCCTAACTTACCTTACATAACCAAATATACCCACTTCCATATATATCATATAGGGGGCAGCACACTGGCTGGCATACCAGCACACATTTTCTCCCAGACTCATTATGTTAAAGGCTGTGCATGATAGCAGTTACCTAAGTTTACTCACATGTTTTGGAGTGTTTAGAATTTGTGGTGCAGCCAGTCCTGTGTAGCTCTGAGCAGATGTGTTTCTGGATTATTGTCTTTCCTCAACAGTGAGCAGCACATTGATTTAGAATTGCTAGAAAATTCGGCACTATTTCTTTTCACAAATACTTCTACCTGCTACATCTAACTTACCATACCTATCTATTATATGCACCCCACCTACCTATTTACCACAACTGCCATATTGTCTGTATCTACCTTCCACATGTAATCTACCTTCCTACATACCTACTATACAAGCCCTACATGCATATCTACATACCACACCTACCCACGATACCTACTTTCTAATCAGTTCTACCATATCTACCGTACCTACCTGCCGCCCATAATTATTGTACCTTCCAACCATACTTAACTCACCATACCTATCCACCATATCTACCCGCTATCTCTACATGTCATACCTATCACACGTGACTGCCTTACCTAACATAGGTATCTGCCATAACGCTAATACCTACCACACCTATGTACCTTACGTAACCCACCATACATAACCCATCGTAACTAAGCCTTACCTTACCTAACCTTACCTACTGTTGCCTACCTACCATGCCGAACATATGCTTGGCATATCTAGTCCATCAAACAGAGGTAAACTGCTATCCCGACCAAACCTAACCAGTCATGCCTACCTACCATACCTACCTACTGTATCAACTACAGGTAACTACCATACCTACATACCATAACTAACATACTTCTGTACCTACCATCCTTAACGCACCTATCTGATCATACCTAAGCATACCTATCATACTTACCGCGCTAAACCTAATCTACTGTACCAACATACATACCATAAACCTATCATACCAATCTATTATACTTGTCTACCATACCTAAAGTATCATACCTACCGTCTCAACCTAGCTAAACATTCATAACTAATCTACCTCCAGCTCTGCTGTGTCTATATCTAATGGTGGCATTTTTGTGAACTAGGCAAGTTATGTTTATTTGATTTTGATGTGCCAAAATCAAGAGAGATTTAACCTTAGGTCATCTAGGGTGGACCCACTGAATATAGAGGAAAGACCTTTTTCTTAAAGAAAATCTCCCGCACTGAATGCTATCCAGTGACATGCTTCATCATTGAGTTCTGCCCAGCCCTCGGAGGGTCAGGGCATGCTGCATCCTCTTTCTTTACAAGGGAGCACTTTTCAAGGAAAAAGGGTGCGGGATCTATGTGAGGTAATCTTTAAATTTGCCTCAGCAGTGCCCAAATCAGCTTTTATTTATGGGTCCACCTGACAAGGTTAGAACTGGGGTAAATGGGCAAGTCGTAATTACTATCACCTCTTGGCTCTTAAGTTTGATCAACTAGTTTCTGCCACGTACCCCAATCCAGTGGCTATCGTCAAGATCAGTATGTCCCTATTAATACCCTTTTGGGAAAGATTGACTGGTTATTTATTTAATCATTCATACCACACCACACTACCATAATATCATTTCTTAGAAGAGGTTCCACTTATTTAGTGGATTTCTGATGCCTGATAAGGATCTCTAGAGGGTAGTGTGCCCAGCAGTCACACAGTCATCATGGGTCCAAAGGCTTCCTCCGCAGCTTGCAGTGTCTATATCTAATGCCTACTCTCACGTGTTAATTTTGTGAACATGGGCAAGTTATGTTTATGTTGAATTTGACAACATTGAAGAAGTCACCAAACATCTCCCTGTTAAATATGAAATGGTCTTTCACAACAGCTGTATCCTGGAAATTAATACACCAGGTGATTCAGCCAACACTACTCACACATGCTAATCACTTACTTCTCACATCCTAACCTTTTACACTAAGACATTCATGCAACAAATCACGAACTGACTGTCATCAATCAATGACATTTACAACGCACTTTGTAATAACATAAATGCTTTGTAATAACATAAAATTAACAACATATCAACACTCTCACAAAAACCACTCCCTACCTCAAGTGATTAAAAATGAAATAATAAAATAACAGTTGTAGCAACTTTACCAGTTACTAACACTTCAAACCTACTTTAAAAAATAACTAGACAATACAACAAACAGCCAACATCTTTCTACATGCAACAGTACTATTCCACTATTCTGCTTCTTCTTTATTAACCTTATAGTACTGTGCAATTGTAATATTTTTATTATTACACTAAACAAATACGTATGTAAGTAATTCTCAACTTATAGAGATCCAAATAATTTGTTTTTAATTCCCTGTGTTGTCTTACTTATCCATTTAATTATTTCTATGTTAAAGTTGTATATTCGGTGCACAGACATAATATCGACTCCAAAATATCGTTTGGACAGAATATCGAGTCAAAAATATCGTTTGGACAAAATATCGACAGGACAGAATATAGACAGCCAAAATATCGTTTTTAAGGTAAGTGAAGTAATATCGACTGTAAATAATATAGAAAGTGAAAATATGTAAGTATATAATATAGATAGTAAAAAAATTCGTTTTTTAAATAATATTTAATTATTTATAGTGTTTTTTCATGTTATAATATGTGTGAAAAGTGTCATTTTATGTTATAATTAAGTTTAATTAATGAATTTTTTAAAAATTATTGTGTAATTTAATTCTGTAGCGGGTTGTGGGTTTATAGGGGAATAGGGTGGGAAGTAATTTAATTATAAATAATTAAATATGTAAATTTATTAATTGGTAGTAATATTTAATTAATTGTTAATTAAATAATATTTGTTAATTATATAAAATTTAATTGGTAATTAATTTAATGTAATTGATTAATTGCTAATTATGTTAATTTAAATAATTTATGTCATGTAGCGGGTTGTGGGTTTATAGGGGAATAGGGTGGGAAGTAATTTAATTATAATTAATTAAATATGTAAATTTATTAATTGGTATTAATATTTAATTAATTGTTAATTAAATAATATTTGTTAATTATATAAAATTGAATTGGTAATTATTTTAATTTAATTGATTAATTGCTAATTATGTTACTTTAAATAATGTTTGTCATGTAGCGGGTTGTGGGTTTATAGGGGAATAGGGTGGGAAGTAATTTAATTATAATTAATTAAATATGTAAATTTATTAATTGGTAGTAAAATTTAATTAATTGTTATTTAAAAATATTTGTTGATTATTTAAAATTTAATTGGTAATTCATTTAATTTAATTGATTAATTGCTAATTATGTTACATTAAATTATATATTTACTGTAGCGGGTTGTGGGTTTATAGGGGAATAGAGTGGGAAGTAATTTAATAATAAATAATGAAATAATAATATTTATTTTAGGTATACAACGTTTACCACGCAACTTTTACAATGCACTACCATTATAACGAAACTTTTACAACGCAAATACCATTACAACGCATGAATTTACAATAAATGTTTTTACAACGCAGGTACTTTTACAACGCATACCATTACAACGTAAGTATTGGTAAGTATATAATTATATTTAAAATGTTATAGGTTTTGGTTTTTGGGTAAAGGGGTATTTTTAGGGTTCAGGGTCAGTTTTCAGTTTTTGGGTAAAGGGGTATTTTTAGGGTTCAGGGTCAGTTTTCAGTTTTTGGGTAAAGGGGTATTTTTTGGGTTCAGGGTCAGTTTTCAGTTTTTGGGTAAAGGGGTATTTTTTGGGTTCAGGGTCAGTTTTCAGTTTTTGGGTAAAGGGGTATTTTTAGGGTTCTGGGTCAGTTTTCAGTTTTTGGGTAAAGGGGTATTTTTTGGGTTCAGGGTCAGTTTTCAGTTTTTGGGTAAAGGGGTATTTTTAGGGTTCAGGGTCAGTTTTCAGTTTTTGGGTAAAGGGGTATTTTTAGGGTTCTGGGTCAGTTTTCAGTTTTTGGGTAAAGGGGTATTTTTAGGGTTCAGGGTCAGTTTTCAGTTTTTGGGTAAAGGGGTATTTTTAGGGTTCAGGGTCAGTTTTCAGTTTTTGGGTAAAGGGGTATTTTTAGGGTTCAGGGTCAGTTTTCAGTTTTTGGGTAAAGGGGTATTTTTAGGGTTCTGGGTCAGTTTTCAGTTTTTGGGTAAAGGGGTATTTTTAGGGTTCAGGGTCAGTTTTGGGTTTTTGGGTAAAGGGGTATTTTTAAGGTTCAGGGTCAGTTTTGGGTTTTGGGGTACAGGGGTACAGGGTAAAAAGAACGTAAATTTAAATTTACATTAAATTACTTAAATTAAATTAATTTAAATTAAATTATTTTCAATTAATTTACATTAATAAAAATATTATATACTTTCCAATACTTATGTTGTAATGGTATGCGTTGTAAAGGTATTTGCGTTGTAAATACATTTGTTGTAAATACATGCGTTGTAATGGTATTAGCGTTGTAAAAGTTTCGTTGTAAAGGTATGCGTTGTAAAAGTACGCTATTATTTTATTATATTTTGTTACTATATATATATGTTTTAATAAATATGAAATAAAAAAATATTTATTTAACTTTCATTAATTATTTATTTATTATAAGTTAATGTAAGTAATTTTAAGTATATTTTAGTAATTAATTATTAATATTAATTTAATTTAACACTGTTTTTAGTAAATACGATATTTTTTACAACTATATTTTTGTAAACGATATTTTTAACTCGATATTTTTGTACTTACCTGTTTGTAGATAGAAACTCGATATTTTGACTGTCGATATTTTGTCAACGATATTTTTGATGGTCGATATTCTGTCCCTCGATATTATTTCAGTGATCCTGTATATTCATATATGTATCCATTACTGTTGTGAGGAGCTTGAGGACAAAATGGGTTCCAGAATACACATGTTATTTACAATATTAGAGCACAGCCCTATTCAAATGTGCAAGATGTCAGAGATCCAAAGCTGTTTGTAATCCTGAAAATTGAGACCTTTGTCTTAATACCATTCACTTTTAGAAAATTCGATTTTATCTATTAATAGGTGGTAGAAACCCAATAAGGAATGATAGAAGCTATAGGTCATGTTTGCTATCCCCTCTGAAAAAGATCTGAAAATTACCCAGATAAATAGAAAACTGCTGTCCGAAGAATATAACAAGGTCTGCTAGTGGTTGAAGAAACATGACATGTAATTGGGCCACGAACAAAGCCTTTGGCAACACCACTAAAGAGCAGTTGTCACATATGCAGACACAGTTTGAATAGTAAACGTTTGAGATAGAATTTAAGTGAACCCTTTATACACAGACATTGACGTCTCTATGTGAGCAAAGCAAGGGCAGAATCATACAGGAGACATTATCAAATGCCACCAACAAATCCAAAAGCATTCACCAACTGGCACCTTCTCCCTCTGTTGTTTGCCATAGCTGGTTCAATGGGCAAGTAACTGTTCCACTTTTTGCAGAAGTTACATGAAGAAAAAATTCACGATGGGACAGTTTGTACATTTTACTTTTGTCTAATATATAATTTCTGTACTCAGCCACAATATTTAGAAAATGAATATAATTGCCTCGCTTCCTTCATTTATCATTGTGAATAATGCTGCATATTAACATACAAACATATTGATTGTGTGTATTTTTCTTACCATTCCTGGGATGTCATAACTATTACATCTTTTCTATGTATGCTATTCCCCTGCTTGAGTTGCATTTGCTACTCAATCAATCATAAGTGAATGCATGTGATTAACATGGTGCAGATACAGTTTATATGTATATTTCTGCCACTTGATAATCAAGCTTACGTGGATCTATTCACAGTATTTAATCTAAATGGTGACAGCTTTATTTTACAGTGTTTTCATATTAATTGTTAAGAGTTACTAGAAGGTTGACAATTGTATACCTAGTTTATTGTTGTTCCAAGAATATAGTCTCACACTTTCTGTTAATTGTTTATGCTAAGAATTTTACCAACAATGAAATAAGGTTATAGAACCCAAGCATGAAGAGGGAAGGGAAGACTCTTCACTCCAAGCAGCACTGCGACGGGCTGTACAGAGTCATATCCCTGGTTCCAGTCAGGGCCGGACTGGGAACCAAAACCGGCCCTGGCAAAGTGCTCGGCCACCCTCCCCCCTCTCGCAGGGAGGGAGGGTGGTCGGGGTGCCGGCGAGCTCTTTGCCAAGGCCGATTTTGTTACAGGGCCGATTTGCAGCTATGTGGCAAAACCGGCCCTGTAACAAAAATGGCTCCCAGGGGCCCAAAGCCGGCCCCCACCCGTGCCCGGTGCCCACTGCGACCAGTCCGGGCCTGGTTCTAGGTGAAGACTTCCGAGATGGGAAGCACATTGCCTTCACTTGCTGACTTATCAGTGGAGATGGCCTCGTGAAATGGGAATAGTGGAACTTGCTTTTGCATCGAACATAAGCTCTATTGTTCAAACAGGTGTGCAGTAGTTTACCATCTCTGAAACTTGAAATACGTTTTATTTTCTGTAGCAAAATGAGAGTAGGATTGCTATCAAATTATCACAGTAATCACATTGCTACTACCATTTCATTTGTCTTCATTGTGGTTACAATTCATATTGTGTGCATTAGACTATAATTGGTTTTCTGATTCGAGTTGGCACATTACATGGGTCATTGGTTCTGGGCAACTAGAAAATCAAACTGTGTTTCTAGAAACATTTTGAAAACATATCATGACTGCCATTTCAAGATATGCTGGGTATTGATCCATGAAGCCACTAGACTCGATATAGACATTTAACTACACAAGTTTTTCAGGTGAAGATTGATTGGAGAATGGCCTAAAGTTTGTAGGTTCACTGGGAACCAATGAGTACTTTTTAAAGACTAAAGGCCTGATTAGGATGTCGGTCAGAGTTGCCTCCGACTGACATCCCTGCTGTTTCGGAACCTACCGGCCTTGGGTCAGCTTGTCCTAAACCGAAATTACGATGTGACCTCACATGGTGCAGTCACAGACTCCCATTTCTCTTTTGGATCTTGTGCGGCAGTCAGAAATCGGCCGCAGCAAAAGCTCCCATAGAAAAATCAGAGTCCCTGTATATCCTCGCACCGTGTGGCTGGCACCTAACGATGCCTGCCACACAGTGAGCGGTTTCAAATCTGACCGCCATCATTGTAATACGATGGTCAGATTTGAAACCTTGAATGTCGGTCGGCTTTCTGACCGACATCCAAATTAGACCCTCAGTAACCACAGAACCTACAGCCGATTAGGAGAAAGAATTATTAAAGCTATCTCAGGCACATTAAGTTGTATTGAAATATATGGCTGTGATAACATGTGAGACTGTGCCAGGGCATTTAAGGCTATGATTGAACATGCCAAGCGGAGCCTTGGGATTTGAGGCCATTTATGGAAGTAGACGTCTGCATAGTACATATACAGTCTCTACTTGTGCATATGTGGTTGACTTTAGTCATGTAAGGCTGTGTCTGAGCATATGAGGCTATATATGAATTCAATGGCTGTATGTAGATGAACGAAGATGCACTTTGCATGCTAGGTAAAATAACTGGTGTAAGTAAATGTCATGCCATCTGGTCAGCAAGGCAGTTGCGTCCGAGTTAAGGTGTTGTGTTGCACCTGATCAGGGCTTGGTCTTGCCAGGCCATCCATGGGTTGCTGTCTAGAATAAAAAGTGCTGCGGTCACAAATTGAATATTATGGGAATTAATTTGTGTGAAAATAATTCCCTGAATCTGTTCCTTAACTCCTGATTTCAACTTCGGAAGAATTGCCCTCCCAGACAGCATAGATCCTCAGGGGTGAGGGAACAAGAATTATTACTTCAGATTTAGACTCTTTGTCTATTGTATCTCCATCTTTGCATGAAACTTGAGAGTTCTGACGTTACTGATATTAGTACAACAGAATGTAAACAAAAGATAGTGCGCTCTTGAATGCGAGCTTCTCATCACACTCCCGATCAAGATGGCGCGTCTCAGCGAGGAACACTAGGGCAGGGAGTTCACACTCATTGGGTTCTCCAGATTGATTTGAAAGATGTCAAAGGATAGGTTAACCTCTTGGGTAACTGAGGGGTTTGATTGAAATAACATTACTTTTGGATAAAGTGTTACCAACTAATATGATCCCTTTTGTTTATTTGGAGTATTGAATCATATATAACATAATGTTTATAAATGAGTACAACTTTGAGGTTTGATTGAAAGGACATTTCTTTTGGAAAAGAAAAAGTGCGAGCAACAAATAGGATATCATTTATTTTTTGTACTAATGAGTAATATAAAACGTAATGTTTGTGACTGAGTAAAACTTTGAAAATAACAAACATCCATGGGTGTGTTGGTAATATTGAGCTGGCATTTTCAAATAACTGAAAGTTGTTGATTTTCTCCAAAAACCGTTTACCACATGTAACTAGTAATGACCATTGGGCTGTAATGAACCACCTATGGCAAACAGCAGAGGGAGAAGGTGCCAGTCGGTTAATGCTCTTGGATTTGTTGGTGGCATTTGACGCAAGTTAGTTCAAAGGCCAAATGTAGACCTATTATCCAGTGAATTGGCAAATAGGAAAAAGTTGAGCAGATGAGTGAAGATCAATTCTAAATGTTTTGTGGTTTAGGGAAAATATTTTTTAGAAGAATCAGGTGTGCCCATAGTACAGGAATAGTTCAATGTCAGATCACCAGTTATTTCTCGCAATTCCAAGTCTCTTTCCTCCTCGTAAACCTTGAACACCTAAGAGATGACTGTTTAGTCTTCCATGGGCGCCAGAGTTTTGAGGCTGAGGTGTGTAAACTCTTCTGTCAGCTTGACTCTCCGGTGTTAGGTAAATACCTTTGTGACTTGCGCAGAGTCAGGAAAGCTAGATTCCTATTTTCCTTCATGCATGATGGCACTTCGGCAGGTTCTTGAATGACACTGTTCCATCTTTCTAAACAGTCTGTTAAAAGGCTGTGTTGGAGCAAATCTCTTCTATCCTCTCAAACCCTAACCTTGAAAACTTTGGCCCTCAGGTACAGCCTTTCTGCTGTGCTGAACTATGTCAAAAGAAAAGGGCACAAATACGCCATACCTACAGTGCATTCCTGTCCTCTTTCACAGCGCTGGCGCACAAATGGCTGCTATGTGCCAATGCAGGCACCATTGCACCATGGTACAAGGGTGTCTGCATTGAAATAAGGTTATTTATTGGGGGCAAGGGACACCTTCCTTCACAAAAGCAACTCCTACGCCACCCCTTGGGAGGCATTGGCTTTGTTCCCAGGTTTACAGCATGTTGTAAATCTAGGAATGTGTCAAATAACATGGGTGTTACGTGGGGACACCCACCAGTTCCTTCTTCTTATGTATCTTCATTTTCTCTTTCTCCCTATATAAGGAGCCGGAATTACCAACACCATGTGTCATAAATGTTCTAGTAACTCTGGGGGCAGGTGTTCCCTCCTGGTTACTTTTGACCCTTCTTTCCTGCCCTTAGTACTCTTGTTCTCCTAAAGGATTTCTTGCAGTTACAACTTGGGTATCTTTCTCTTGCTGGATCCAGTCCTCACCTACTACAGCCTGGGGCCTACAGTGCTAAGTTTCTCTATTATTTTCTAATTGGATTCCTCCTGCCTCCTGGATGTTTTTTATGCCCCTTGGCTTTTCCTCTAATTAGCGGCTATTCAGGTAGACGCCTGTTGCATCCACATTATGTCCAGAAGTGTTAGGGAACACAGTGGCTACAGAAAATATTTTCCCTTACTTCTGGCAGCCTTGACAAGAAAAGAGTTATTCCAGCAGTTGTCAATGAGATTATTTTGCCATCGTATTAACCTTTTTCTAGATGTAGGTTTTCAGATTTCACTTCATTGATGTCACTTCTTGGGATGCCATTGGTGTCAAATGTCATGGGTTCTTCATTTGATGTATTTGGATTTGGATTCTAAGGTCTTGTAATTTCACTGGGGTGAAAGAGCAAAAGGCTAAGAGTCTGATTAAGAATTTGGCAGGCGGGTTACTTCATCACAAACATGAAGGATATCCCGGCCACCTTATTACAAGTGCCATATATCTTATGGCACTTGTAATAAAGCGGACAGGATATCCATCACTTTTGTCATGGAGTAACACTCTACAAAAGTCTAAATCAGGCCGTATGTTTTCACTTTCCTGCGATATCTGTAAAAGAAGAACACACATGACTAAAGTGGTAGTTGCTGCTGTGCGTTGATCATGACTCTCAAGCTATGAGCATATTTATTGGCAGATAGAGATTGCCCTATGATGAGTGGTCAAGTGTATGGAAGAAACATGGGTTGTCTTTGGTCTACTAGGAGGACCTCAGTCCTGATTCATCTAGTTTTAGAACCGTGTGCAATGCATGACTCAGTCAGCTTTCCCTGATACCTTCAATGGTCTTATGAGACTTAGCTGTTGCCTGCATACATTTGGTCAAACCATATTGTAGCTGTCAAAAATGCCTAAGCGGGTCATGATATAGACATTGACTTTAGTGATGACAATGGCAACTCTAATGTAATTGCACAGTAAACATTGGTTGAGGTGGAAAGGTAAGAAAACAGTTTTACATGGTAGGACAAATTTGCAAAGAGATGCATGATTGAATAGTGTTTCTTTTTTGCAGATATTTGAGTGACAGTGTTGGGTTCCACTGAGATAATAAGGTGGATTCATGGCCATGGTTTAGTACTGTCAATCGTGTTTCTTGAAGGTTCATCAGGAATATCTCAATTCTTCACCACAAGAACACGGACTGTAATTTACTATGAAAGTTGTTCTGTTCGGATGGGTAATAATTTAGGTATTTACCCCTGTCTGTATTAATTTGGCATGGTAGAAGAGGCCGACAATTATTAGGTAGTTGTTTAAGTATTCTGTGTCAGAATTGGGTATCTTCAATGAAAAAAAGCTATCGGAAAGTTTCTGAAGCACAAGAGGACTTTCTCTTGTTCTGGTGAAGTGTTAATTAACATATAGCCTGATTCATCAATCTCCCGTTTTGCGAGCCCCTAATAGCGATTCATAACGAATCGCTATTAAGGACTTGCAAAACGGGATTCATGTAGGAATTGCATAAAGAAATGCGATTCCTACACATTCCTTATTTGCGATTAGCAAATTGCTAATCGCAAATAAGGAATAGCTCCCCATTCATTCCTATGGGCCAAAAGGCCCATAGGAATGAATGGGGAGTATTCCTTATTTGCGATTAGCAATTAGCTAATCGCAAATAAGATAGTGAATTAAAGGGTGCCAGGGGTGTCCAAAGGACACCCTGTAGCACCCCTTAAATGCAAATTGAATCAGGTGTTGCACACACACATGTCCAGAGGACATGTGTGTGTGCAACATGCAACTTAGAAAAATGCTTTTAAAAGCATTTTTCTACGTTTTTGCTATTTACCGAGAGGTCTGACCTCTCGGTAAATAGCGGCCCAAAATTGCATTTTCGCAATTTAAAAATGCTTCATGAATTGCATTTAAGGAATCTCAAATAGAGATTCCTTAAATACAATTCTTCGCAAATGTGCGAATTCTTAAACAGCGAATTTTGCATTTGGGATGATGAATCCCAAATGCAAAAATTGCACTCGCAAAAGGCAAGATTCTGAGAATCTTGTCCTTTGCGAGTGCAATTTAGCTTGATGAATCAGGCGGATAGTTCCTAATAAAAGGCATGGTGGGTGATTAACAGAGTTTAATGGCCTTACATTGTCAGTGTCATTCTGATAGCTGGTAGATTGTATCTGTTATTGAGACTAGACCCATCCACTTTCTGGACTTGCAGAAGGTGGTGAGGCAATGGTAGTTCATTGGTGGTTTGCAGCAGCAATTGAAATTGAAATTGAAATTAATTTATATCGCGCAACTAAAACCCTGAGGTATCAAGGCGCCTAACAAAACAGATCAAAAAAATGGCAAATCAAGCTACAGGTATGCGCACGCAAAAAGACGGGTCTTCAGGGCCTTTCTAAATAACTGCAGGGTAGGGAGGGACCTCAGTTCCCCCGGGAGAGCATTCCACCACTTAGGTGCCAGGGCGGAAAAGGCTTTGCCACCCCATCTCGCTTTTCGAATGCGCGGAACTGATAGAAAGGCCTTACTTGAGAAGCGTAAAGTCCTGCAAGGACTATAGCGCGACAGGATAGATCCAATTCCCAAGAGGCTGTTTTTAGCTAAGGTCTTGTAGATAAGACACAAGATCTTAAACACGATACGGTCTTCCATGGGGAGCCAATGAAGTCGTTTTCTGGCCATGGTGGCCGAGGTGCCTCGAGGTAAATCCAGAGCAAACCTAGCCGCTGCGTTCTGGACCACCTGCAAGCGCTGCAGCAGACTTTTATTCAGTCCTGCATACAGCGCATTGCAGTAGTCCAGACGAGAGCCCACTAGAGCAACTGCCAGTTGTTTCCTAGCCTGCTGCGAGAGATAGTGCCTGATCTTCCTCAGTATGCGGAGGATGCCCCAACAGGTGGAGATGGTCCTGTTTACCTGCTGGCACATACCGAGGGTTGGATCAATCACTACCCCAAGATTTTTAGCAGATGCAGCAGGGACAGGACATGCTCCCAGTGAGTCTGGCCACCAGTCGGCTGACCATAACTCCTCCTTACCTCCGAACACCATCACCTCCGTCTTCTCCCCATTCAGCTTTAGCGAATTGTGAATCATCCACTGTCCGACAGCCTCCATACAAGATCTAAAATTGGAGGCTGTCGGAAAAGCTGGCTGGGAGAGAGAGATGAGGATCTGGGTGTCATCCGCATAAGAGACTACCTCCATCCCAAAAGATCTAATTAGTCTGGCAAGGGGGGTCACATAGATGTTGAAAAGGGTCGGACTTAGCGCCGACCCTTGAGGGACCCCACATTGCACAGACAGGGATGGAGATAGAAAGGAACCCAGCTTCACTCTTTGCTCTCGTTGATCGAGGAAAGAGGTAAGAAGAGCTAGTGCCTCCCCCTGAATCCCAATCTCCCTCAGACGAGATGTTAAGACTGAGGGAGAAAGGGTATCGAAGGCGGCTGTAAGATCTAAAAGGATCAGGAGGGAGGTCTGTCCCCTATCCACACACATACGGATATTATCCAGTACTATGGTGAGGGCAGACTCGGTGCTATGTTCCCTCCTGAAACCATGCTGGGAAGGATCTAAACAGCCAGAGTTTTCCATGAAGGCAACAAGATGTTTGTTCAAATGGATTTCTAGCATCTTCGCAGGGGCTGGGAGCAGTGAGATGGGACGGAAATTCTTTAGTACGCCAGGGTCGAGAGAGGGTTTCTTGAGCAGAGGTCTTACTACTGCATTTTTCCACTGTTGAGGAAAAATACCCTCCCTCATGGCCCTATTCATGATGTCTACCAAAGGGGGTAAGAGAGAATTCCTACACTGCTTCAAGATCTTAAGCGGGCAAACATCCAGAGGAGAGGCAGATTTAATTTTATCAAGAAATGTCTCTGCATCATGTAGGGAGAGAAGAGGGAAGGATTCCAGGTAAAATGCCTGAGGTCTCTCCGAGATAGCAGGGTCCGGAGCAGCGGGAACAACAGGCTTAGCGGTGACAGGTCTCAGTAACTCTAAAGCAGTATAAATGTCCAGGATCTTAGTCTGGAAAAAAGACGCTATGTTGTTACAAAGCTCCTGGGACGCAATCACCGGGTCGGGGATCTGAAGGGTGGTAAGGGAATCCGCTATCCTAAAGAGCTCTTTAGGAGAAGAAAGTGCGGAAGTCAGGGCAGTAAAGTATTCTTGTTTTACCCTGATAACCTCCAATTTATACTTTCTTATCAAGATCTTATGGGTATCCTTATCCCTTAAATCCCAGCTGGTGTGCCATAAACGCTCCTGTCTCCTAACCTCTTGTCGGAGTAATCTTAAATGCTCCGTAAACCACGGGGCTGAAGGTCTTTTTCTGGCAGAATAGCATGGCCGTGTAGGGGCCAATACTTCCAAGGCCTCAGTGATGGTCTTATCATATTGTAGGACAGCTGACTGGACATTGTCCCCCAGGGGAGAAGACATGCTCGATATCCAAGGTATAAAGGAACCTTCCCTAATATTATTCAGATTCCTACGTAATTCCGTTTTACTCGGAATATTGCTAAAACCATCCAAAAATGGACAGGACATAGTAAATGGTACAGCCAGATGGTCTGACCATGACAGAAAAAAAGGATCTTTTACTGTCAACCTCGGATCGTTAGAAAAAATTCATGTTACATGTTAATGATGGTGATGGTACCCAAAATAATGGTTATATCATATTGGAAGTGTAATACATGATTTCTGCAAAGTTGATGAATGCTAAAGGAATGGCTGACTGTGTGCAGCTTAGAAGAATTCTTTGGCTGAATTGTTGGTTATGAATACTTTTGATTTTGGCTCTGTTGAGTCAATGAAAAACACAGCCACCTTTCCAGCGTACTTTATTGTAATTTAATTAGGTAGAGTCATTCAGAGAACTCTTTGGGCTTGACTTAGCATGGACAACCACTTAATCAATGATCACTTTCATTTTTATCAGACTTAGTATTTCTGGTTTTGAGCAGTCCAGCAGGGAAATAATAACTGCAAGAGTTTGGGACGTTACACGTTTTCTGGAATAAGAGACAATTGGCAATTAGAGGAGGCCTTTTGTTGTTGAATTGACCCTGAATTGCCTAAATTATTATGAGTTTGTCCGAAATAGGATCCTGGAGGGTTCTCTAATTTGATGAGAATTGGGATCTTGGAGAAGATGAGCTCCAGGCAGTGACCAGCTTTGTGGGTAGGCTACTGGTGCAAAGTCAGGGTTGGGCACTTGTGTTCAAAGTCAGGGCTATCCATGTAGGCAATCATCCTTAATGCATATGCGTTGGGTGGGTTATCCAGCAGATGTACAAATCATTGAAAAGAAAGCAGCTGTGAGTATTTGGGTGTATGATATGGGATGGCTGTGTAGCCTTACTGTGTAATACACTCATAAAAAGTCTTGGGTCCAGTCAGGCTCGTTTGGACAACCTTAAGCTCAACCCTGGGTAGATATGGCTTTAAGCAGTAAGTCTTGCACACGGAACTTAGTGTAAATCATTTAACAATACAAACAATGAAATAAGGAAGCTACACAACACAAAAGAAGCACAATACCAATTTATAGCAAAAGATTTTATTTTTATGAATGCTTAGAGTCCTTGATTAGCAAAATCCACGGGAGGGTTCAGGACGTAGCTATTTTTGAAGGTTTTATCACATTTTAATTAAACTGCAAACAAGTAATTGTCAATTTAAAGTTTTCAAACTTTTGAAAAGTCTGTACAAGTTAGTTTGCTACTACAGCCCAGCTTGGGCAACCAAATCCGACAGGGAAAAGGTCTAGGGAGCAAGTGGGGTAGATTTGGACAGTTGCTCCCTCCCTCGGGACATCACGGATTGATTCTTTTAGTTGGCCATCTCTGCCCATCAGTTGCCTCCTCAATCATACCCCCTCTCTCCTTTCATTGCTGCCGTCCTTCCTCTCTTGTTTACTGTACGTCTTTGTGACAAAAAAAATGCAGCTAGTAAAGCAGATAATAATATTTATGGCCATGCTAATCTTTTGGCTCATCTGTTCCAGCTGGCTCATTTCAAAAGGAAGCAGGCAGATTCTCTACTTTCCTAGGCCATATGTGACATCATCCTGGTGCGGGCTTCAGACAAAGAAGGGCAGAGACTCTACGAAATGTATTACCTACTATAGGCTCAGTAAAGACTAATTTTTCACTATAGTGTTATAAAAACGAGTGTGCCATATCTTTAATTTTCATTAAAGTTCAAAAGCACTACAGGTTTAAAATGAATTTACTAGAACACTTCATTTTAAAAAAAAAGACATCAATCTTCTATAGAGGTCACACAGGAAGTGTGTGCAGAATTAGCTTTTAAAGTATTCCACATGATAACTTGCTGATATGTAGCTTTGTTAAGTTTTACAATATTTGTTAGTAAGCAATAAACAACGAAAAAATATGAGCATGTACCTTGTTGCTTGTGTAACTGAATTTGTTTCCCTGGGTTCAGTTTTGGAAACAGTGGCTGCTATAATATCCAAGGTTATATTTAAGGTTTACTCTATTGTTTTATGTATAATACAAATACAAGTATTGTGTTTGTTTTACACAACATAAATGATACTGCTTAGAAACGGACAGCGATATGTGAAATAGTTGGAGCACTTCCTTCAATTGTTTGACTTGATCAGGGCGACACAGGCTTTACAGCAGAAACCTTTAATATAATGAAAAAAACATAAAACCCCTCTTTTCACTACATTTCACTTCTAAAAGACTGTGGGATCGAAATGCAATTACTAGAAAGCTTTCTCTTTTGCTCTTCAAAGTGGCATCTTTAAAATTTTTGCATTTCATTAAGGGAAATATGTGCAAATAAACTGATAAAAAAACTACCTTTCAGCACTTAAAAAAACTTAGGTGCAAACTTTAAATATGCATACACTCATTTTATGGTGTAAATTTAAAACAAAATTACATCACTGTGCTTTTCACACACATAAACTCATTTCGGGTATAAACAGACAAGTGCTATCTTTTACTTACAAAGCACAGTCATTGCAAACACACTTGCTTACAAACAAAATTGATTGATGTTAAGCAACATCATGCTTTGTACAGGAAACTTTATTTTAAAATACCACAATAGTTTATTTTTTTAAACAGATTTTATTTGTCAATTAGCACACATAGAGCAGAGCTCTGTACTCCAGAAACTTCTGCATAAGAAACATACATCATTCTGGCTTTGACTGTTTACATGAGCAAAGCAAGGAAAAATGAAAAGCAATACAAATGAAAAACCAACAAAGTAACCATAACCACACAAACCCACCCCCCAATCACACTAATGTCCCCTTCAGACCAGCACAGCAAAGGCATTGTCTGTGAAAAGCATGGTCTGTCATCGCACAAGAGACTATGTCCTGTATCATCAAAATAGAAAGTTAAGCTGGGTCGAGGGCCCACCATCGGAACAGGCTCCAACTCCAAGCCTCGGTAGTCCGCCCATCGCTTACAGATTTTAAAATGTTTAAGCGGGCACCCTCTTGCTGTGAAGATGGGAATCTCTAAACCCATGCAGAAGTCCAGACCGTTCTTCCCTGCGGACACTGAAGGCGCCACCGGTGACTTCCAGGCCATAGCAATATCTCTTTTAGCCATGGTGAACCCTAGTAGAATAAGATGGCGTTTGTATATGTTATCCACCACCCCGTCTATATCATGTAGGAGTACCGGCTTCGGCGAGCAGGGAAGGTCCCAACCCAACACTTCAGAAAGGCAGGCCATAACTCCCCTCCAAAAGCGTGCCAATGCAGAGCAGTGCCAGACTGTATGCAGCAGTGTGCCCTCCTCCCGCTCACATCTGAGGCACACAGGGCAAGCCACCAGACCTGCCCTCCAGAGCCTAACCCTGGTGTATACCCGATGAAGGTACTTGAACTAGATAAGGTGTAGATTTATGGCTATGGCAGCCCCCGCAGGGAGGCCAGGGCCTCTGTCCAGTCCTCCTCCTCCAGCGGGCCCATGTCACCCTCCCAGGCCTCCCTGAGGTACTGCATCATGGGGGAGCTATGAGTAATCAGGGATTGGTACATTTTTGAGATCTTGTGGTCTTGGGGATCTTCCATGAACACCTTCACATCAATCAGGCTAAACTCGGCCAATGATTCAAAGCCCTCCAAACTAGGGGAAATAGCGTGTCTGAACTGAAGATATGTGTAAAATTGAGTTTTTGGCTGAAAGGACTTCAGTACCGGCCCCGCATTACATCACCCAGTGTAGAGATACCAATACTGTATCAGCCACGAAACCCAGGTAAAATAGCCAACTGCGGCAGTCGCCCATTGTGCCAGAGGGGACTCTTCCTCGTCAACCTATTCCACCAGCCATACCACAATAGTATTAAACACAAAATGACTGATGTACTTTTCCATTGTTGCAAAAAACAAAGGTACATCTGCAGGCATTACATCTGGTGACACAGGTTCCTGTCACCACATCTATTAACATATGTGAACATTTGACTTAAGTTACACAAAAGGACTTCTAGCACCCTGCTGCAACAGTTTTCACCCCTTCCATATTCACACCATGTCTGTCTCCATCCAGTTGCCGCATTTAAATAATGCTTTGGCTTATTTGTTTGCTTTTAATAAAAAAGGATTCACATAGAACTAATGAGTCTATTTCATTTGCGTCATATTAAAAAACACTCAATACCACATAATTCCTATACACATAATTCCACTGCACACCATGCCACATATTTCCACTACACAAATCCACTCCTCACCACACAATTGCGATCCAACTAACACAGCTCCACTCAAACCACACACATCCACTCATTAACACAAGGGTAAAAGACATTGTCATTTACAACGCCAGTAGCTCTAACTCTAAAAAAAGTGAGACCTATTGCATTGCAAATGCTTGTTTTAACTTCTTATTGTCCAGTTTGCCTCTGTTTTAATGTCTAGAGCAAGTGGGGTTCCTGGATTTATACTTCACTCACCGCCTCAGACAGGACGGGGATGAAGTGTAAGGACGACAGAGATATGTGGTGTTTTATTTTTATATGTCAGCAGTGCCCTCCGTCAAGCCTTCCTACTTGAACCATCACAGACATTTCCTGCCCTGCAAATGCAGGCCCTCTTTCTTGCCGTAATTTCTGAATTGAGGTTTATTTTCTTTAAATGCTGTGTCAGTTTATTTATTTTTTCTTTTCTAGCACAGACATTAACCCATGGGATGTTAGTGCTTTACTTAAGAAAATGTTGGGAAGACAATATATATTTGCTCATGAAAACATGAGTGAATACAATAGTACATCCTATTAATATTTAAAGCACTGGTTAAATGAGTTCATTCATCACACACTTATGATAGCTATTCCAGTGATTACATAATATACTGGGTTATACATTCTCAGCGTTATGTGCAGTCGGAGAGTGTTCAGCCGGGTTAATAGCAGGCAACTGTTGAGCCTCCATTGTAAGATGTGGAATCTCAGTAGGTATTACACCAATTTTTGGTGACAAAATCTTAGAGAAATAAGCTAAGAGTCTAGTCAAAGAATTCAGTTTCTAGGTGGCGGTTATTGGTGCCCTGAACATGCTTCTAACTATCAGATAAGGCAAGTTTCTTTCTCAGATTTTGATGTGTTCCAATAATTTTAAAGTTAAACTTGTCTCACTAATCTGAAGTACATGTTGATCCACCTAGCATTTCAGGAGGAAATGATCCACTTGGTGACATTAAAGCATGTTGGACTGTACTTACAGCATCTGATCGGCACACTGCAGAAGACCTCTGAGCTCATTACGAATAAGCACTACGATGCCAAATTTTGTCTCCAGAACTGTATCCCTGAATCGTCAGTTCAGTCGATGACCCATGGTTTGTGCTGGTTTAGAAAAAAAAAACTAGGTGTGTAATAGGGTATTACACTCTGCCACATCGTAGGTAGAATTAATTCACAAAGGAGTTTCTTGTTGCATTTCCTCCTCCGCCCCACAGCTCTGTCATGCTGTTACGCAAGCTTCTAGATCCATGACTTTCTTGACTGCTTGCAAAGGATTGCTGATATCTTATTGCTAGTTGTCAAGTCAAGTCAAGAGCAGCTTTATTCGATTGCTGTATCATACAATCATAAAAGCACATAAAAACAATCAATTTGTTACACAGGATAGCAATAAAGCAATACAAGAGCGTATTATATATAAATCATTATAAAATTCAGAGTTAATAACAATATGACCGTATGTCTTTATGGCCTCAGTACTTAGATTACAATGCTTTTCCTGTGGCTAAATACTTTCTTTAGGAACATTCCTGTCCTCCACACTCTATGTACATTATCAAGAAACTGTAATTCAAAGAGGGCCAGGCGTCATTGTCTAATCCCCAGAGATTTTAAGATTGGAATAATCCAAGCTTTTCTGTATTCACTATAGAATCTACAAAATAGGACTACATGTATAGTGGATTGATCTGAGTGATTATCACAAGGACAGAGTTGCAATTCTCGAGCCCAGTCATTAATTTTTTTGAGGCTTACTAGACTGTGGAAGATCCCAAACCTAAATCTAGTCAGTAAGAGCCTATAATGGCCACCAGGTACAAATGTTAAATATGGTTGAATATTAAAAGTAGTTTAAATCAGTTGGTTATACTGGACACTAGGCTTCATCATTTCAGCCAATGTTCTTAATGTGTCCAGTAACAGAAGACCATCTTTTTTTAAGTCCTTTCTCGTTATGGTCTGCATCGTAGTAGGGTCAGTAAAATATTCTATGTGACCTAAGTCATGCATAAAATTTCAGACATACCTTACCCAGGGGATCTTTAGAAACCCTTCCAATTTCAAGCTGTCTATTAAAATATTCCTATTTAACTGTGTCTCTGTTTTTGTCCATTTCCTGTGCCATAATAAAATAGGCTCCATTTTGATAAGATCAGAAATGTATGATAAACCCAACTCGGCATGACACACATACGAAGACGTACTACTCGGAACAGACAGAATATATCTCAGGAAGGTATTTTCCACCATTTGTAACGGATATGTGTCAACAAAACCCCATACATAGCTGTGGAGACACTTTTAACTTTGTAAATCTAAATAAGCTCGACTGGCAGTCTCCTGCCCAACTTTCTCGAAATGTTAACAAGTGCAGCAGTAGTCCTTAAAAACGCTAGTTTTTTTACTAGTACAGCTTGGACCCATGAGTCATTTTGATCAAAGAGTATTCCAAGGGCTCTATCTTCTGTCCTTCCACAAACATATCCTTACACCTCCGACTACCCCGGCCACACCTCATTATAAAGGTCTTTGAGGTGTTCACCCTGAGACCAAGATTACTCATAACATTTGAAAATCTAGCTAGCACCCTCTGCAGACCTATGTGTGTTTGTGGCATTAAAACCGTGTTGTCAGCGTAAAGAAGAGATGGTACTGGACGTCCAGCTATTTGGTCGAAATCTTGATTATCTTTAGTCAGCGCCTCCCACAAAGCCATTAATGTACAGATTAGAAAGAAAAGGGGCTAGGACACATCCCCGCCTAACCCCCCTCCTTATTGGAAATGGGGCAGTGCGATCACCACTCATGCCAAATCGGACTCGCGCATTCGCATTGCTATTTAAGCGCCTAAGAAGATGGATAATTTGGACATCTACCCCATCTCTTCGAGGATCTCCCAAAGCTGACCATGTATCACAGAATCAAAAGCTGCGGTGAGATCCACAAAAACTAGAAACAACCTGTCCTCCTTCACCCGTGTGTATTTCCTGACAAAGATAGCTAAATTTATGCTTTGTTCAATTGTCCCTAGGCCCTCATGGTATCCATATTGAATATCAGATAGGACTTTGTTATCTTCTGCCCATACATGTAGCCGTTCTAAAATTATTCTACCAACTACTTTGGTCAGGGAGTCCAATCATGAAATGGACCTATAGCATCCAGGGTCCTGGCGGTTCCCATTTTTGAAGATTGACACAATAGTTGATTCAACCCAAGTTGTCAAAAAAGGGGCAAAACAACTAGCAGTGATTTCCAGGGTGATAATTGTCCCCCATAGAGTCATATTTGACTTGAACAAGTCTACAGGCACCCCATCCGGCCCAGGGGCCTTACCGCCCAGGCTTGAAGAGATAGCCCTATTCACTTCCTCCAGTGTAAACTGGAGATCGGAGTATTGGGTCGAAGAGTCCAGAGATATTTCCCCTTGCTTGTTATTTGCTTGCAAGTCAGGGCTACCCTCACCATTATATACACGTGGTTAGTGTTCAATCCATTGGTCCTCAGTTATAGCTATTTCAATTGTCGGACCACCTCCAGGAGCAGCCGCGGCCGGTAGTGCGAGTACCGGCCGGGCGGTGACGTGGGGAGGGGGAGGGGCAGGGTGGGGGGTAGTAATGTATGGATTACGGAGTTTAACAGGTAAGTAAACAAATAAATAAATAAAACAAATTTCGTTGCACGCACTGCATCGCATTTGGTGATACAGTGCAAGCCCCTGCTTTTCTTTGGAATCTGGTTGTTCTTGTTCGCAGACTTCATTTAAAAGTGTGGAGATGAGTTCCAGTTCATGTGCTTGATTACGAGTGATTTGTTAATTTCCGACCCCTGCATAAACCCCTGTTTGCACAGGGGTCAGAATTATGAGTTGATTGTTATTTAATGCATCCGATAATTATCAGATACATTAAATACCTCAACCTTCTTTAAATTTCGGGTAGGTCAAACTTTCCGAAATTTAACAAAGGAAAACCATGCTGTAATTACCATGACATACAGATTTTGGTGCATTAAACACAAAAATATGCATGTTACTCCCTACAAACTCGAAATAGGTGTTATTTATTGCACACAATAAATAACGTACCTTGTGGTATCTTTATTTATTATGTATGATAAATAACACCTAAACTCCTAATCAGGGCCTCTGATGTATCATTTATTTTAATGAATAATCCTGTTGTTGGAGAGGATGTGACCTAACGGCTTGAGCAGTCGAGCTGAGGAACTGGGTTCAAATCTCAGCAGAGACCCTCATCATCCAGTGATTCTGGGCAAATCACTTAATCTCCCTGTGCCTAACAAAAAAAAAGAAAAAGAAATGGGCCCGTCTGTAACGTAACTGGTGCTCATGTAAAAAAAGAATGCAAGATAATAAAATTAGCCAAACCCATAACAGATACGACTTGGAAATATTGGTGTGCACAAGTTCAAGGTAAGTCATTTAATTATAGGCTTTGCCTGCAGTTGCAACCAAATGATCTTTTAATGGACAGGTATTCACGAAAGTCACTAAAAGGTTAGAGCTGAACATTGTGCCGACCCTGGAAATGGCTTTACTACAATTTACAGTGGCAATCCCAGGCACGATGCTTAGACTGGTATCAGTGGCTTTGCTTCTGGCCAAAAGGTGAGTGGCGATCAGGCGATGTGATTGATGGCTCCCAAAAGCCCATAAAGGAGGCATTATTAAAAGACATGGTAATGCACAAATTGACGACTATTCTTAACTGGCGCATCCAAAAGCACCCCGAGAGACTTTTGGGATCCTTAAAAAGAATATATGAGAAGCAGGGAAGCGGATCTAAGGGCCACATGTACGTTGGAAACATTCTGCGAGTTCCTAATTGCGTCTTTTTGCGACTTGCAATTAGGAACTCACAAAATGTGATGTACAACTGCGTCTCACACTGTTTGCGCTTCCTAATGGTGTTGCAATTGTCCTGCCTCATCAATATTCATGAGACAGGTCGCAATTAGGAATGACCTATAATCACAGAGATGGTGGCCTGTTGGGGTCAGCAGACCACGAGGTCTGTGATTGCTTTTTAAATAAAGCATTTCTTTAAATGAAATGCATCCTACTTTCCTTAAAGGAAAATGGGATGCAATAAAAAACAAAATGAAAAGCTACCTTTTCATTTTTTAAAGAGTAGGAGGTGGTCCGTGGGACCCCTGCCTGCTCGTAAAAAATGTTGGTGACCGCAATTCACCAAGGAGAAGGGGTACCTTGGGGACCCTCTCCCATTTGTGAATGGGTTACTACCTTCTTCACAAAATCAGTAAAATATGAATGTTTTGCGCCCGCAGTCCAGTCGCAAAACCTTCATAAATGCCCCTGCGACCCACTATTAGGAAGGGACGCCCTTGAAAAGCCCCTTCCAAATACCGACTCGCAAATCCTATCTTGCAATACAGCAATAGATTACGGACTCACAAAATAGGGTTGGTACATGCGAAACAACACATTAGGGGTCACAAATGGCCCAATTCTCAGTTTGCGACCACTAAAGCATGTTGTACATGTGGCCCCTAAATCCTGATAACAAAGTCAGTTAAGATAGACTAAAAGTGGTGAGAGGCATGTTGATGGTAAAACTTAAACTTTATGTACGGGTTTGAGTCGATGCAAGTGGAAAGAGATCATTAGGCCGAATGACTCATCTGTGAGATTATGTGTATTTTTCTTTATTTCTTTTATTTGTCTTTTGTTGTTATTTGTTGTACTAAAAATCGAATAAAAAATATTCAGTTTCATTAGCTGCATTAAAGACAAAACGACCAGAACTACTATTTTCATGGGGGTCATGTTATTCTCCTGCTGGTCCGGTTTAGCACCACGCCTCAGGAGTAGATTGCCCCAAATTGATATCTGGTATAGGGGAAGATGTTGAGGTTTTTGGTAAATTGGCTCATAGCTGAAATTGTGGTTTAGCGCTTCTCTGTTTTTTAAGGCATAGTATGGATACTATTGGTAAAAGACACGAACTTACCAGATCAGTGACCTTGTTTAACCATCTCTAGAATTCAGTTTCATTTGGTGTAAACTATTGTTTGCCTTGCTGCTACATGGTGCATTGTCAGATAGGCATCATCTTTAAGGGTCAGTGCTTTTTCATAGGCCAACAAAGAATGTCCTTAAGACTGGTGTAAAGAATAGATAGGCAGAACCAAATAGGGTTATTTAAAAATGAAGGAAAATTTAATTATAACCATATAAAACAAGCTCCTAAATGCCTCTGAAACTGAGGGACGTAGATCATGCTTAAAGGCTGAAAATGGGGCAAAATGTATTTACTGTATTCATTAATTAGCAACCAAGTATATAACGGCCCTAAATGTGTTTTATTTTCATGGGAGCCAGGTTCCCATGGCGTTTGGCATTTAACAAACATGAAGAGCAGTGTGTACGCCTGGAGACTTCTCACTTGCCGGTCTTCAGAAGAAATGGCATGAGTGCCCCACATGGCATACACCTCTAACACATTACAGCCAGTGTCATCACTTAGTGGACAGAGAAGGTGGATGGCGTGGGTTCACTATAAACAACAGAACACTTGGTTAGCACAAATATCTCTAGATTCCTCCTTGGCATGTTCAGAATATCGACACCCTGATCTCTGCCCTACTCCACCATGTATTCAGTCCTAGTAGTAGCCAAAGCTACACCACATATCTCAACTCCAGCTCAGTGTACCAGAAGCCTGGGTTCCACCACCCATTCACCTGCTCAGAGTCCCAGCAGCCTCAGATATAGTTCCAACCATATCACCTCCCTTCGGCATGAATATACCTCCTCCCACACCACCTGCTCAGAGTCCCAGCACCCTCAGCTGCACCTTCTACCATATCATCTCTTTGGAGTCCCAGCAGCCTCAGATATAGTTCCAACCGCATCACCTGCTTGGAATCCCTTCAGAGTGAACTATACCTCCTACCACAGCACATCCTAGTAGCCTGAGCAACACCTCCTACCACACCACCTACTCAAAGTTCCAGCAGCCTCAGATATCGTTCCAATCATATCACCTGCTTGGAATCCCTTCAGGATGAGCTATACCACACCACCTGCTCAGAGTCCCAGCAGCCTCAGCTACACCTTCTACCATATCACCTCTTTGGAGTCCAAGCAGCCTGAGCTATTCCTCCTAACCCATCACCTATTCAGAGTCCCGTCAGCCTCAGATATTGTTCCAACCATATCATCAGCTTGGAATCCCTTCAGCGTGAGCAATACCTCCTACCACAGCACGTGTTTGGAGTCCTGGTAGCCTAAGCTATATTTCCTCCAACACTACCCCTTCAGAGTTATATCTGCCTGAGCTACACATGCTACCACACCACCTCTTCAGAGTTATATCTGCCTGAGCTACACATCCTACCACACCACCTATTCAGAGTTATATCTGCCTGAGCTACACATCCTACCACACCACCTAGTCAGAGTTATATCTGCCTGAGCTACACACGCTACCACACCACCTCTTCAGAGTTATATCTGCCTGAGCTACACACTCTACCACACCACCTAGTCAGAGTTATATCTGCCTGAGCTACACACGCTACCACACCACCTCTTCAGAGTTATATCTGCCTGAGGTACACATCCTACCACACCACCTAGTCAGAGTTATATCTGCCTGAGCTACACACGCTACCACACCACCTCTTCAGAGTTATATCTGCCTGAGCTACACATCCTACCACACCACCTATTCAGAGTTATATCTGCCTGTGCTACACATCCTACCACACCACCTCTTTAGAGTTATATCTGCCTGTGCTACACATCCTACCACACCACCTATTCAGAGTTATATCTGCCTGTGCTACACATCCTACCACACCACCTCTTTAGAGTTATATCTGCCTGTGCTACACATGCTACCACACCACCTATTCAGAGTTATATCTGCCTGAGCTACACATCCTACCACACCGCCTCTTTAGAGTTATATCTGCCTGAGCTACACATCCTACCACACCGCCTCTTCAGAGTTATATCTGCCTGTGCTACACATCCTACCACACCACCTCTTTAGAGTTATATCTGCCTGTGCTACACATGCTACCACACCACCTATTCAGAGTTATATCTGCCTGAGCTACACATCCTACCACACCACCTAGTCAGAGTTATATCTGCCTGAGCTAAACATCCTACCACACCGCCTCTTTAGAGTTATATCTGCCTGAGCTACACATCCTACCACACCGCCTCTTCAGAGTTATATCTGCCTGTGTACACATCCTACCACACCACCTCTTTAGAGTTATATCTGCCTGAGCTACACATCCTACCACACCGCCTCTTTAGAGTTATATCGGCCTGTGCTACACATCCTACCACACCGCCTCTTTAGAGTTATATCTGCCTGAGCTACACATCCTACCACACCGCCTCTTTAGAGTTATATCTGCCTGTGCTACACATCCTACCACACCGCCTCTTTAGAGTTATATCTGCCTGAGCTACACATGCTACCACACCACCTATTCAGAGTTATATCTGCCTGAGCTACACATCCTACCACACCACCTAGTCAGAGTTATATCTGCCTGAGCTACACATCCTACCACACCGCCTCTTTAGAGTTATATCTGCCTGAGCTACACATCCTACCACACCGCCTCTTCAGAGTTATATCTGCCTGTGTACACATCCTACCACACCACCTCTTTAGAGTTATATCTGCCTGAGCTACACATCCTACCACACCGCCTCTTTAGAGTTATATCTGCCTGTGCTACACATCCTACCACACCGCCTCTTTAGAGTTATATCTGCCTGAGCTACACATCCTACCACACCGCCTCTTTAGAGTTATATCTGCCTGTGCTACACATCCTACCACACCGCCTCTTTAGAGTTATATCTGCCTGAGCTACACATCCTACCACACCGCCTCTTCAGAGTTATATCTGCCTGTGCTACACATCCTACCACACCACCTCTTTAGAGTTATATCTGCCTGTGCTACACATGCTACCACACCACCTATTCAGAGTTATATCTGCCTGTGCTACACATCCTACCACACCACCTCTTTAGAGTTATATCTGCCTGTGCTACACACGCTACCACACCACCTATTCAGAGTTATATCTGCCTGTGCTACACATCCTACCACACCACCTATTCAGAGTTATATCTGCCTGAGCTACACATCCTACCACACCGCCTCTTCAGAGTTATATCTGCCTGAGGTACACATCCTACCACACCGCCTAGTCAGAGTTATATCTGCCTGAGGTACACATCCTACCACACCACCTCTTTAGAGTTATATCTGCCTGAGCTACACATCCTACCACACCGCCTCTTTAGAGTTATATCTGCCTGAGCTACACATCCTACCACACCACCTAGTCAGAGTTATATCTGCCTGAGCTACACATCCTACCACACCGCCTCTTCAGAGTTATATCTGCCTGTGCTACACATCCTACCACACCACCTCTTTAGAGTTATATCTGCCTGAGCTACACATCCTACCACACCGCCTCTTTAGTTATATCTGCCTGTGCTACACATCCTACCACACCGCCTCTTTAGAGTTATATCTGCCTGAGCTACACATCCTACCACACCGCCTCTTCAGAGTTATATCTGCCTGTGCTACACATCCTATCACACCACCTCTTTAGAGTTATATCTGCCTGTGCTACACATGCTACCACACCACCCATTCAGAGTTATATCTGCCTGAGCTACACATCCTACCACACCACCTAGTCAGAGTTATATCTGCCTGTGCTACACATCCTACCACACCGCCTCTTCAGAGTTATATCTGCCTGTGCTACACATCCTACCACACCACCTCTTTAGAGTTATATCTGCCTGTGCTACACATCCTACCACACCACCTCTTTAGAGTTATATCTGCCTGTGCTACACACGCTACCACACCACCTATTCAGAGTTATATCTGCCTGTGCTACACATCCTACCACACCACCTATTCAGAGTTATATCTGCCTGAGCTACACATCCTACCACACCGCCTCTTCAGAGTTATATCTGCCTGAGGTACACATCCTACCACACAACATGTTTAGAGTCGGGTAGTGGAGGAGTAAATGAGCAGAAGAAGTGGAGGGGTGGAAGCAGTCGAAGAAATGAGTATTGGGGTGATGGTCATTAAAGAAAGTGAAAATATAAAGCATTATTATAATTATTATTGTTATTTGTTAAGCAGAACAAATCACACTGAAAGCGTCTCTAGACGCTGCTGCGTATCTTCAGACAAGGGCTACAGATTAAGATATTTGAGTAATGGACTAAAAGCATGGCTAAAAAACATCCATGTTTTAAATGCTTTTTTGAATTGCCTGTGGTCGGTATTAACCCAGAGATGTATTGGGAGCTGGGGCATTAGTTGGGTGAGTAGCAGAGGAGTGGAGACATCGAAGCATTAGATTAATGGAGCCAACACCAGAATGGAGGCAGTGGAGAACTGCAAGCAATAGTCAGAGACAATGACTGTGGCAAACCTGGATATCCAAGAGGCACTTGTCTTTGCTTTCATGACTCTCCGGAAGAAACATCAATGGAAGTACTAGAGGCACAAAGTTGTTGAAGGAGTTGGGGAATTGGAGTAATGAAGTCATTGAAGGAGTAAAGGAGTGACGCTAGGGAACAGTGCTATTAGAGGAGTTGCAGTAGTGGGGGAATGGACGAACAGATGCAGGGCAAGAATGAAAGAAGGGGTTTAGAAATAATGTAAAGGTGGATGCAGCAGGTGTTCAGCCTGAATGGAGGCAGTGGTAGAGTGAAGACAGTGGAGGAATGAAGGCAGTAGTGGAATCTAATAATTGAAGGTCTTATGGCAAGGGAGTTGATGGCAGTGGAATAGTGAGGGGTAGTTGAATTAGTGGAGTACAGATGAGAGTGGAGAAGTAAAGAAAGAAGAGGAGTAAAAGCATTGGAGGCATTTTAGCTTTGGAGGTATTATTATTATTTAAGCGCAACAAATGACCTGAAAGCGTCTGGTGGAGTAGAGTAATCCTATCATTGCAATAGTGGTGCAGCGGAAGAGTGGGGGTGGTGAAGGATTGTGGCCAGTGGAGAAATTGGAACATTGATAAAGTGCAAGTAGTGGAGAACTGCAGGCAGTGGGAGGAGGTTTGTTCCTGGTTAAGGTAAATCTGGATATCTCAATTTACAGACTTACAATAGAAACTTTAATGGTTCTACCACTTACCAGCCTTTTTCACTGTTGACATGTTCACCACCATTTTACTGTCATGAGGTGTGGCACTGCAACCACAAGCGTGATTATCTGACGAGGAAACAGGCATGCTATAAGGTCAAGAACCAAGCTACATCTGACTCAAGCCATGTCCATGCTGCAAGCCCGGGCTGTTCATGCAGTATATCCCAATATTTGCAGTATGTCGCAAATGCTGCTAACTTGGGATGCTGCTAACTAGGGGTGGGTGGAATGTTTTATTCTGCCTATGGAATAGGCAGAATTTAGCGACTACACATTACTCTTGTAATATGGTGTTCTGGTCAAATTCTGAGAATTACCACGTGGCTACATTTTTTCCTACAAGCTACCGAAATACGAGAGCAGGCAAGTTTTGGCATGCCCTTCTGCCATTTTTTGAAATGAGATGTTACAAGAAGCCATTGTCAGAGGGCTGCTTCAGAAGTAGATTTGCTACCGCTCTAATAGATTTTCTACTGAAGCGGCAGCTCGAGTGGATGTGCACTCTTGCGTATCGCATTGTGCTGTTCACACTGATTTTTCAGCGCTGGTTGCGATACGGGCACTCAATTGCAACGCGACCAGAACGACATGAATATTTTTCTGACCGTTGGCAGAACTCCATGGAATCTCTCTGAGTTTTTATATTACTCCGTAGAGTGAAACTCCACAAGTTCCGCCCACCCCTGCTGCTCGCCCACTTGATCATGTGGCAATGGCACGAGGTTCATCCCACCTTGCACCATTAGAAGTGTGTAATCATCTGTAGTTCTATGATTTCTCAAACCTAAAAGTGCAATGCGGCACCAGTTTGATACCTGATGGTACCGACTGATATTTTGGGGGATAGCTGTTACTAGGGTCGCTTTTGAGTGGAAAATTCTCCTCATGTTAAGGGGAGGAATGGCAGCTCATGGAAAATCTGAACGGTCAATGCAGCTTAGAGACTGGGCGCTAAATAGCATAAAATTGATGCAAACAATGCCCTTCACTTCATGGGGCAGAGATCGTGAAATCCGTTTAGCTTTTAGAGATTCAGGTATGGGCATTAGGTAGCCATTCGGTTAGTACTATCATGAAAATAAAATAACTGTTTTGGTTACACCCTTGTGTGCACGATTAAAAAAACACACTGCAGGCTTCAAACACCATACATTGTCTAGGCCTGGGTGAAATCTCGTTACGCCAGCATAATCTATCATAATATCTGAAATTTCACATTGTGCTTATTACCCAAAATGCTTGACATTACGCTATTATGCTACGTCGCTTATTTTTCCGTAGATTCTGAACAAAATTATTTCACTGGAGCAACATCTTGCGTGATTTAATGCTATTATTACGGCAACATGTATTCTCGCATTCCAAAAGGGATGCGAAGACATATTTTGTGCTAAAAATAACGTTAAATGCCAGCCTTGCATGTGCTCAATTTTAAGTGATTCTCCAAAATTTCACATAATTACCCATATTCTGCTCACCTCTATGATATGTCCAGCCTATAATGTAAAATGAAGATGGTGAGTGGACCAGGAGCCTTTTGGGGTTCTTGTGGGAGGAGAGAGGCCTAGGCAGTGCACATTCGTCCCATCCTATTACAGTGTTCCAGCACCCAATCCTGCCTCAAACCATTCAAAACTTTAAATAAATCAGGGTATATTTAAATATTGAATTTAAATATTTGGCACAGAGTGTATTCCTTTGTTAAACAGTTTGTTATATGTGGTTGGAAGTGCTTGATGTTATCAGCTAGTCTGTTTCCCCATGCTCGCCAATAGGCTATCTCCGTACAAGTAATCTAGTTTCACCTTCAGGACATTTTTTTAATTTGGTCCAATATCAAATCAGCAAATAAATGATTAGACTGATGAAGCTAATCGATAAAAGTACAGCCCTTAGAAATGATTTATTTGATATGTGTAGAACCCCTATAGGCAGTTCCCAGCAAAACCTATGAGCATCAGAGCAGACTGAGTATAATGGCCATTAATGGCATTCAGTCAAGTCAACATTAATTCATTTCAGGAAACAGGCTGCTCCACCTAAATCCTGAAATAGATGTACACAAATTGTCATATTTCATGATTGGTAATAAAACGAATACAGCAGTATGACACTAATATTTATTCTCTTTCTTTTTTTGTTATCCAGGGTGAATGCTCTCAGAAGTGCTATAACATGTTCATCATTGAGACCATCTGCGTGGCATGGTTTTCTCTGGAATTCCTGCTTCGATTTGTCCAGACGAAGAGCAAATGCGAATTTTTCAAAAGCCCACTCAACATCATTGACTCTTTAGCTATCCTACCCTTCTACATCTCGCTCATTGTCGAAGATGAGCACACCGGGGACGAGAAACAGGGCAGCAACTCATACTTGGAGAAGGTTGGGCTGGTGTTGCGCGTGCTGCGTGCCCTGCGGATCCTGTATGTCATGCGATTGGCACGGCATTCTTTGGGGTTGCAGACTTTGGGCCTCACCGTTCGACGGTGCACTCGGGAATTTGGCCTTCTTTTGCTCTTCCTGTGCGTTGCGGTCACCCTCTTTGCACCCTTGGTTCACCTAGCTGAAACTGAAATGGGATTGTGTCAAGAGTTCACCAGCGTCCCTGCTTCCTATTGGTGGGCAGTCATCTCCATGACAACTGTGGGCTACGGTGACATGGTGCCTCGGAGCATCCCGGGCCAAGTGGTGGCACTGACTAGCATTCTTAGTGGAATACTCATTATGGCCTTCCCTGCTACCTCCATTTTCCACACCTTCTCACGCTGCTACGCTGAGCTCAAAAGAGAACATGAACGCTTAGAAAGTCGCTTGACCAGAATGGCCAACGCAAACGACTCAGGAGAAAGTGACACTTTTAATGACACAGAGAGTTTGGTATCAGAGGACACGTACAAGTACTTTTATGCAGGAAAATAAATGTTGGACAAAGGGATGACCTGAATTAAAATTCAGCGAACCAAGCCGGTTGGGGTACCCTTTCTCCATGTAACCCTTTCCCTAACGCTAACTTAAGAATGAGTTTAGACCAAAGAAAGTTTACTATATTGCCAAGGGCTGTATGTCTTGACTGAGAACAATAGTATAAAAGGGGAGAAGGGTGAGAAAGGGTTTTCTTTTGCTGTGATCCTCGAAACCTTTGTGGTAATGGCTCAATGATGTATGGTAACAATCCCTAATGCCCACCATGCTTTTTAATGCATACATTTGCTTTCCAGGTGTTTTAGTTCTTGGTGTTTTTCTGTTGGTGCTTTATGATTATCAGAGCTCCGTGGGGCCTCTTTTGTAAATAGGGGTGCTCTCCTAGGCAGTTTTGAAGGGAGAGGACCTTCAATGCTTTGGTCTTCTTTTGAAAGGATTAACCTGCATCTCCTTGGTTTCAACCACATTCCTGGGCATCACTTTATGAAGATGATGAGAGGCATACATTCGACGTTCACAACAAGGGCGTTCTTTGTAGTTCTTTTCTAATTCTATGACAATTTGCTTCTCTTCTTCATCATTTTCTTTTAACTTTCCTTAGCTTGTAATTGTTTTTCTTTGTGCAAAGGTGGTATTTTGCTTTATTCTGTTGGCTCATCATCCATTTTGTGAAGTAACAACAACCACATACAAGTTCAATCCCTTTAAAAAATGTGGAACAAAGTTTGCCAATCTTATGTATGTTTTAATGGACGAGATCACTTTTGGTTTCATATCAGAATACCATTTTCCATATACTTGAAAAAAATGTAGGATAATGCCTCTTTTTCTGCAGGGACTTTGGATATAATTAAAGGGATGAGTGGTCATCTTAGGTAAATTTTGCACTGGTGCAAAAACTGAGCAAATGTACTTCTGCATAGCTTCTGCTGTTGCGTAATAATATTGAATGCCAAGGCATATCACATCAGGATTTATGTATCATTGGAAAAAATGGAGCAGATTAGAACTGATCTATTATAGCTATGTTTACATAATAATTACTTTTCCGCTTTTACAATAATAAATATGAAATATAAATAATGTGAAATTCAGTTTGCTTGATTTGTTTTAACAAAGGTTGTTGGTGGATTTTTGTTTTTTATTAATTAAATACCACATTATGCATGAGAAATAATTGGCAAGAATCAGATGCGTCATAGCCAGGGTCAGGATACCCTCACGGGTGATAAGCAGCACTTTACAAATCCTGTTTGATTGATAGCATTTATGCATTATTTCTCTCCAAACTGTTTTTCTCTATGTTTTCCCTAGTGCATAAATATTTATGTGGACATAAGCAAAATCAGTTTGGCCTGTTGTGTATTACAAAAACACCATAAATGCTGCAGAACAATATTTGGTATGTTTTACATAACCCACACTGGTTAGGTAATATGGCTCTCTGTCTTATTGCTAGCACGTCATGTTTTTCATGGCTACTGGACTGTGGCACCAGGCTAATTTAGTAAGAAATGTCATCTGAAATAAATATTTTCTCCTAACTATAGTCTAGAAAATGATCACCCCATCAGAGCTAACAATAGAAAAAATGCACCACTGATTCCCGATGTGGTATTCTTCAATGTATTTACTTTAGCCTATGCGAGGGACAGAGCCATATGGTACAAAAGGTATTTGTGTGCAAAGACACAAGTACAATCTGGTGAGGAAAAAACAGACAATGGAGAGGGTCTGGCTCACAGAAGACCAGTGCCTTAGAATGTGCCAGGCCAATCTCAGTTGCAGAAGCACATTTTGCATGTCGTAGTCTGTATTGTATGTGGCATAGACTGTTTATCCGAAATTTACAAGATTAAGCCATTTACCAATTCACTGAAAGCCTATTTTTTTAAATTATCTTTCACATTTTTTAAGATAGAAACATCATTAATCGTAAAAAAAAAAGTCTTTTTTTGATTGGTTTACCTTCAAGTTTGAAGAGATTTTTTTTCCTTCATCCCCTTTCCCTTTCCTCATCCTTTCCACACCCATAATCCTCCTTCCCCATTCCCACTTGTTTTTGTGTGTATGGGCCTTCCTAAACTGCTTCCTCCAACGATTTTTAAAATTAATCTATTCCCCTCACGTGCACCTCTTTTTTCCAGTTTTTGTTGAGGCTCCTTCCGTACTCTCGTTCCTTTTCCTACACTGCTTCCCACTACCTTTTCCCCATAAGTTTTCTTTTGCTTTAATAATAAAACTATGCTCCCTAACCAGGATTCTAAATAGGGTTCATAGTTTACATTTTTGAAACACATATTTTTTCGCTCTCTTCAGAAAATGTATGATATTTTTCTGTTACTTATATTATTTCCATCCACTGTGTATTTCTATAAATTTGTTTTTAAACCGGCTCAATTTTTAATTACTTGCCATCTTAAAAATAGATTTCTATTATTTTGTTTTTGTGTCAATTTACATACTACTTACTGTCTTGGTTCACTTTAATATAACAATTCAGACATGAGGATCAGCATGCAATTCTCTGTAAAATGACGGTATTAGACTGGAACTTGGAACTCCTGGTGATGTAGAGTTATCTGTTAACCCTACCAATAAAACAAAGCAGTAGGGTCCACTTCCCATTATTACGTGTATCTCTTTGCAGTCACTGGAAAAAGAACAAGTACTTCTCTGGTTCCTTGGATGTAAGCCAATTCAATACATAAGTCAATGGAAAGGCCTTTTGTTCAGCAGGAATTTGCCTTTTGTTCAGTTGGAATATCAAGGCCCGGAAGAGAATACCTTGATTTAGAGGGGTGGGATATATTGGTATCTCGCTATATTGCTCCCTAGATAGTTAAGGAATTGCAACACTGACCAGCTGGTGCAAGATCAAGTCTTCATTACAGTTACTGTCAAGTACCTCTCATATGATGGAAGGACTTCATCATATAAACTCTTTCATCAAGGTAAATGGCAGAGTTTCTTAAATATATATGCTTGTGCGAGCAAAAAGTACTGCTGTATGTCCATAAAAACATAACCTACCATTTGTATACCGACCAATGTGTGACAAAAATACTTTAAAACGATTTAAAAGGGTTCTAACTAACCCTGGGCACTGAACTCCGTTCCGCTGGCGCAGTTTGCAGAATTTTGCAACACAAAGTTTCTGCAAAACTTCCGACTACGCAGCGGAGCGGAGTTCAGCCCCGGACCCTCCCACCTCTCACCCCTCAATAAATCTTTTCTAATTGCAATCTAAAATGAATGTAAAATAAAACCGTACTTACCTTATCGCGGCATCCCGGGCTGCCCTCCTCCTCCTCACCGTAATCTCTTACGCTGGACATACGTCATGGTAGGACCATGGATTACGGCGAGAAGGAGGAGGGCAGCCCAGGATGCCGCGATAAGGTAAGTGTGGTTTTATTTTACAATAATTGTAGATTTCATTTAGATAATATTTATTGCTGGGGGTTGGAGGTGCGTAGCGGAACTCCACAGAGTTTTGGGCCAACTTCATGGTGCTCGGTGTGGAGCAACTACGCCTGCTACGCCCAGCCTTAGTTCTAACACATACATAAAAATATTATGTAAGAAATAATATTGGGTTGCAGAAGACAAACATATCTCATGCTGTGTTTATATGACTAAAGTGGCTTATCATACATGAATGAAGGCAAAATCTATAAAAAAAAGAACTGTAAATAATATCCATGTAACAGACTAATTTTCACATTAGAATTGTCCGGCAATGAGTAAAAGATCTCAAGACTCGAATGAAAACTTTCTTTATTTCGCTTTGCATAAAAAATTAAGCGTTCTGGAAGTTCATGTTGGAGAACTTTAGCAGCATGCTCACTGCTTGTCATGAGCTTCTAGAGTTTGTCCAATATCTGTTATTTTATTTTTTAAATGCACAGGTTGGGACATACCCTTTTCAAGGTAATTTCAAATAAAGAGGAAAAACAAAGCTCAGATCTTGAAACTGTTAAACATATCTACTCAAAAAGCAGCATGAGAGGCTAAGGTATGCAGGCCCTGCTGGAAAGTGGCTCCTGTGTCTACTACTGAGACATTACAGTTGATCCTTTGCTTGGTAGTGTTAAAGTTGCAATGCTGTATCCTACAGTCACCCTGTTGCTACAAAAACACACTGAACATAGGCTAGAAGGGCAACAAAACTTGGAGCATCTCGACGCAGCACTTACGCCTCTTCATTTTTTAAAAAGCATAACACACAACCCGGCAACAGGAAGGTTGGATAAGAGGCTAATGGAAACTTTTTAGAAAGTGGGGAAAAATCAGATGGTGGTGGATGTTAGAAACCTGCTAATACAGATAATACATTTAAAACAAACCCTTCAAGAAAGCACAGAATGTGGAGAAGAGAAGAAAAGAGAAGAGAAGAGAAGAGAAGAGAAGAGAAGAGAAGAGAAGAGAAGAGAAGAGAAGAGATGAGATGAGATGAGATGATAAAACGGGCATGCTGCCTATAAAAGCTGTTTCGCTATTGGTTGAGAGAAATAGCATTGTATCAACTAAAGAATGTGGGACATTGGAACTACTGGCAAGTCTGTAATGAAGATTCAATGGGGCAGGTTCCGAAAAAGGTCAAAGGAGATTTAAAGAACATTGAAAATAAAAATGCACAAGGTAAGGTCAGTGTTACTTCTACTGATATGAATAGACATCAACATAGGCCCCGAGTTGGACTCCATCTCTTGGTCCACATCGAGCTAAGTAAAATGGGAGTGGTTCTTCATGTCCAGATGCTGGTTGGAAGTTAAGAATGTCAGTAATAGTGAAAATGTTGAGGAAGCAGTGCCAGTGTGAGGTAGTACTATTCAAGAAAACTTAGAATTGTGTTACTAATCAAGAAGAGTAGCAGCAACCACAGCAAATGAAGAAATACAAAAGTGTTATCGTATTTTAATAGGCATCTTATAGAAACTTTAAATTCACCTACAACTTTGGGTTCTTTTTGAAACTTAACTTTACCATAACAAAAAAAGGAGAGGAAGGGTCAAAGGGAAAATATTTAAAGACCTGCCCGGATTCACTTCCCCAATCACAAGATAATAAACCACACAACGAACTGGGGGTCTAATTGCCTTAATTGCGGCAAGTCGAAAAGCACTCCCCTGATGGTGGAGTGTCAGCCTGTATCGCAACGTAAAAAGGAACTCAAAAAAAGATAAGAAACTGTGTGATATTTGGTAGGGATCAGCATATGACAGAATCAGGGTAACAATCAACTTTTCAAGGTGATCAATATTATCATTTGGTCAACCAGCTCAGAGGATGGTGATGCAACAGCAGCGTAAAAGAGGCACAAGGGGGCTTGTAAATCTGCCACAAGTGAGCGAGCTCACAGTGCTTCAGAATTCCCTACAAAACGTCCTCATTCTAGTATTCAGATCAGTTCTTAAAGCCTCGTCGACACCCCTTATCTAGCAGAGATTATCGCCCTCAGTATTGCTCAGATCTTTAACGCAGCACACATTGCTACCCCCAAACTCCCCTGTGCGTTCTCAATATAAATGGATTTTGTTCCCTATTTTCGAGATAATGCGTTTTACGAAATTATAGAATTGGGCAGATTGTATTATCTTTAAACAGTAGCCTGAAGAGCTGTGTATATATTTGTCCCTTAACTGACATTCCCATCTCCTTTTTCCCGCTGTGTATGTAACATGTGTAATTAATGAACCCTGGCTCCGCACTATGGCATTTTGCTCAGCTGCATTCGTCAGTGAGGTTACTTGAATGCTAATGATAAATTCACTTACGGCTCGTGGAATGTATGTTTTATGCATAAGTACGGTGCTGCAATCACACGCAGAACAGCTCAAAGCCGCTCATCTTGTATTCGCCATCAATTCAGAGAAGGCTAATACTACTGAAATATTAGTTTATTCTTAAACAGCACTATTTAGAAAGCTGGGAAACTGACTATGCGCCAGTAAGGTTGCAGATAAATGTTATGGATGTATGCTTTGTATTGCAAACAGGTGGTGCAAATCCATGGGCGTGATTTGGAGGTAGTCAGGGGTCCCAGCTGTGACCTCTAGCGTGCTCCCTGCAACTCCTAGCACTTCCTTTACGACCCCCTCAGAGTAGGCTATTTGCCCACTCTGAGCCAAGGGGTTGCAAGGGAAGTGCCAGGAGTAGCAAGGAGCATGCTACCCCAAATGACGTCCATGTGCAAAACAAGGCGTACCATGGCCCTACTCACGATGCTGGGCACAACTAGATCTGATCTTTACTAGTCTTACTTCTCTTCTGATTGAACACTCAGTCCCATTAATATGGACAGTCCTCGCGGCGGTCCCTTTCCAGTTCCAGGTGGAATCTGTTTCTCCCATTCTGAGACACTTTAACCCCTTCCGTGCGGGGCAGATTCCCCCGCTGTGCTGGGGGCGCGCACATGAGGCACAGTGCTCGTGTGCTCATGACGAGCTGAGCTCATCATGACCACACCCGTTCCCGTGGAACGCTGAGCACAGCAGGGGAATTATCCCCGCTTGTGAGCATTCCACGGCTCATGACGAGCTCAGCTCGTCATGAGCACCGGGGCGCCGTGCCTCATGACGAGCTGACCTCGTCATGAGCATGGAAAAAGCTAGACGCCGGTCAAAGGTGAACCCTAACTTATTCACTGCAGCTTTAAGCACAAAAACACACTACCAGAAAAAAACACTCTATCATCTCAGAGGAGGTATCTTAGTTTAACTCCTGAATCACCTCAGTCCTAGACTTAATAGCTCCTATCAAAACTGGCCACTCTTTGACAACCCCCCTTGGTACTTAAATACCCTAAGAGAGGAGAAGAAATATATTTTTTAAACACTAGAATGTCTTTGAAAAACAATTTATAACTGAGAGGATGCTAAAAACGATATTATTGAGCCTTCAAATACTACCACAAAGTTATACACGTGTTACAGGCCTGCTTCTTAGCAAAATAATAGTCCACTGATCCAAATTGTCTGAATACATTTTCACCATTGTAACATCCATGCTTCAACCCACAGCCTGTCAACAAGATAAGAAGGACCCCCTCACAAAATCTCTGCGACAATGTCGCTAAATGTTTTCACAACAAAGAACGCACATTCTACTCCAACTTCCTGCCACAACCTCCGGCAGTTTAATTTCCACTTCCCACTTTATCCCCTTACCAACCTCTGAAGCCTGCTCTCTACCACTTCTCTCTGACCTTAATTACAGAGTTTTCATCTATACTTGCCACCTGTCACTCAGGATTCCCCTAAAATCCTTGTTCTTCCAACATCTTTGGACTGGCTAATGATCTGTTGCATATGCCCTTACGTCAGTTGTCGCACCTCAGATTCAGCATCCACCAAATGGAAGCACGCAAAGATTATGCCCCTTCTTAAGAAGCCCACTGCTGACCCTCTCTAATTACTGGGCCATCTTTCTCCTGCCACTTGCAGCCAAAGCTCTAGAAAGATTGTTGAATTACCAACTTTTCAGCTTTCTAGTTGCCGGTTCCTGCTTAGACATCTTTCAGTCAGGTTTCAGACCATGGTATGGCAGAGAATCGGATCTTTTAGCTAGCACAGAGCACATTAGAGCCACATTGGTCGCAGGGGGATCAACTGCTCTCATCTACTCAACCTCCCGTCAGCCTTTGATACAGTCTTCCATTCCATCTTACTACATTGAATCCACAATCTGGGCTATAACTTAGCCTTAGACTGGCTGGTGTCTTTTCTTAAAAACAGAAATTAATCCGTTTTTTTCTCTTTCTTTCAAACAACCACCTGTCTGCCTAAATGTGGTGTTCCATGGGGCTCTTCAATCAGCCTCACATTTTCAAATTCATATATCCTCTCTTTGCTCAGTTGGGGTATTCCTTTGGATTCTCCATTGTAGCTTATGCTAAAGACAAATCAACTCATTGCCATCAGTGGAGGCAATCTTGCCATCAACTATCTTAACTTCAAATCCTGCCTGTCGATAGTTACCCCGTGGCTGCGTGACAGCTGCTTAAAACTTAATTCCTATAAATTAGAACTATTATCTTTTTACAAAGTTAGCCTCACAGACAACACAATCTGGTGGCTATCGGAACTTCCTCTAGCCCTAACTCCAGTTAAAATAGACAAGAACTTGGCCATGAAACTCCATGTAGATCTCTCTTTCAAATCTCAGATTTCCACATTAGCTAGTATTTTCTGTGGCCTTCTTAAGTCTCTGAGTAAAATCTTGGACTTCTTTCCATCTACTGTTAAGAAAGACAATTATGCCCTTAATTATATCATAATTGGACTATGGGAATGCCCTCTACTTGGGCCTTCTCAAATTAATTCTCCACAGCCCAGCAACAGGTTGTTCAAAATGCTGCCACAAGATTGGTCCTTAAGCTTCCTAGATGTCTATCAATGTGTTCAAATCTTAAATCTTTTCACTGGCTCTATGTCCACATCCAAATCTAAACAATCTTGATTGCCTATACGGTCTTAACTAAGACCGGCCCGCTTACCTGCAGAATCTGGTAAAAGGATACACTCCTACCAGGGTACTTAGATTAGAAAACACACATCTACTGAGAGGTCCATGCAATTATCAAGTCATATTTGGAGGCAGATCCGACTCTTCTTCGTAGCAAAACTCTAGAATTATCTCCCAGTTGACCTTCAAAGTGTGCCAACTGAACTTTTCTTCTGCAAGCAACTAAAAACCTGTTTTTTTCTGCATCCAACTGGAGCATTACATGTGTAGTCTGTAGTTCCAGGACGCATTACTTTAGCAGCTGTTGCATTATACAAATACCTAATTAATTCATTCATTTGTTCATGATGACCTCTAAATCCAAAGTGTAACTTTGTCATAAATTAAAAATAAGGAATAAAATATAGTTGTAAAATCTGCACAGTTGATGTCAACTTATTAAAAACTGTAACATTGATCTCCAGAGGCATAGACTGAAAGTTTACATGGTCATCTGTTGAGGGTAGCCCGGGGTAGCAACTGGTACCCTGTCTTATCTGTTAGTGCCATTTGCACTGCCCTCTCCAGTTCTGGTATCAGGGAGAAAGATGGCCTCAATATCAAGATAAATAGAGCAGGGTTCTCTAAGCCTTATGGAGATCTATTCCTTGCCCATCCATTAGCCCCTTATCAGTAGCCGATGAGGGGTAAAGGATGGACAACAAGTCAAAAATGTGATGTCTTTGGGGTCAATTGTTACATGATTAGATGTCCGCTACTCATGGTATTTTGGTGAGTTGACGTACCTGCAAGTCCATGTAGGCTGAAAAGCAGCAATCTCCTTGGCAAGAATTCAAAGCAACAGGACACAAAGGTATTTTTGCTTGTGTGATGGATGTATGCATATATGTATTGGTGTTTTATTTAATGTGCAACATGCTGCCGGCTGACTGTTCTAGAGCTTGCTGTGTTGAAATAAAGCGGATGAGGGTAGGCTGAACGTTAGGAACCCAGAAAAGGCAATACGTGAGGGTGAGGTAAAAGGACAACCAGTCTTCAGATGTTCCAGTAGGGAATAGGCATTATAATACAATTTCATTCAATATTTTCTGACCCACATAATCATTAATCTCGTTAAATGAGTCCTATTCTGGGTTCAAAAGTTTGGTGCCCTGTGCTGTTTTGTTCAGACATCCAACTTGAATTTCTTTGACATAGAGCTAATGCGGAGGTGGGCCTGGCTATGCCAAACAACATTGGTTGGAGTACCACCGGCAGCAAACAATCAGGTAAGGGGACCCTCATTTCAAGAATGGCTTATGAGTGGTGCCTTGTATTTTGAGTTGCATGGGGGCTACCAAAATAAGACAACAGCAGTTCCTTCATTGGAGTAGCACTGATATTTCTTTCTGCTCCTAACAGAACATCTTTTAAGGCACTCTACATAAAATGTATGAAGCTCAGATGCCAATTGCTGCAGGAATCCATACACTCTACCACCGAACTGCACTACCCGCCGGCTCCAAATCTGGAATGTTTTTTCATAAATATTTAAAAATTGAAATAAAACTTTGCAGCAGTCCTTATGTATGTGGAAAACTTCTTAATTTGTGTCCTTTTTCCTTCTTCATTCCTGTAGCTGATTACTGTGTTCGTTTTGCGGCAGCTGAAGGAGGCATTATGAATCCGACAAGAACTGATAGACATTCCATATTGCCCAAGGACACCCCAGTGGCCTAAAAAACCCAAGAGTCCCGATATTTGAAGCTGGAAATGACCTAGAAGCTATCCTGCTATGGATGCAAGGCATACAAGAACAATATGAATGTAGGACTATTTATTTTACTCATTGATTTTGTTATGGGCAGTTTGTTAATATCACCATTAAAAAAGCAGAGGAATGCCCGCCTGTACACCCTGCTCTACTTCTCCCAGGACCTAAAGAATTAGTGCTCTCAAGAGCTTCTAAGATCACTAAATTCTAAATTAATACATAGATTATGTAAATGACTTCATCCATAATCAAAAATCTTAGCCCTGAATGCAATGATCTACTGAATGATAATCATTGTCTTTCAGATCCTTGTTGAGTAGCTGCAAACTTAGAGCTACTTGTAGCCAACACAGATCACATTGTGCTCCTCTCTTCAACCGCAGCAGCTTTCTACTCAATATCACCTGTATGACGCTGATAAGTCTGATAAGTTGAAAGTAAATTCACTATGATTAGATTGTTTATTGTATCTCCTTGCCCTCTGATTCATGTCCTATTCCTACCACTCCATGGTCTGCGCTAGATCCAACCAGGTCTTGCTCCTTGCTTTTAATATTATCATGGACCGCTAGAAAAACACCCTACAACTTATCTGTGTTGGTTAGAAATTACCAGTTCATATAATCTATTTATAATAAGTGTGAAACACGAAGCTATTTCCATTATTGAAATACTGTGTACATGAAAAATTGTCTAAAGATCTGACCACCGATAGACCAAGATCAGGTTCACTCTACATCAGTTTTGTAAACAAACCATTTTCAGTCTTAGAAATCGCTTTTTTGCACCAAGGACTCTATGGACAGCAAACACTGTGTGCAATGCTCCAAGTATTTCAGAATTGATGACCATTACTGCACTTTGTGTTTTCTCCCTGGGGTGAAGTTACTGCCCTGTTCTGGGTTTTCAGGTTGGAATTATGAAGAACATGCAGATACAGTTTGGAGGTTCCGGGTCTCGGTGGACATTCTGTGGCGCCAGGTTGGCAAGAGAGGCATGGGAGTGACAGACTTTAAAATATATTTACTGTCAGTTTCACTGCAGTGATTAGCTAGATGGCTTTAGGTACCCAACGTGACAGAGATGGTGTAAAGAGGCAACTCACATCAAGGAGGAGCACTGATTGCTCTGATGTTTGGGGCACACTTGAAAAGGACATGACAGCCAGCTCTACTTGTCTTCACACCCTACTGCTGGAGATCAGCGGTCAAAAAGATTCAGCAGCATTTGCCTTATGCTCCCGCTTTGCCTCTGATAGAACAGCCCACGCCTGGAGAGGGCTTCTTTACAGAAAGGCAGTTGAGGGAATGATCCATGGTGGGTATTTAGGCTGCAGGAGATTCCGACTCCAAGGTAATATTTTGGTCCCTAGATCCTCTGGCACATTTTGTTTTGCCATATGCCGCACTGATTCAGCAGTTATTTTGGACTAAACCCTACAAAGCTACAAATGCATGACTTTTGCAGACTCTGCTGAGCTTTGGTAGTGGGTGCAGGCTGGACTCATGACTTTACAGAACACTCCTGTCAATGACATTTGACAAACTGCTGGCATTACGAGCTAGGAGGGACAGAACCACCGGGCGGAGCATTCATTTGGAAGGAATGTAAGCATGGCCTGGCGCATATTCATAAGCTCTCCAGGAATACCTAAGGTAAATATACTGTTAAGCTCCCAGATCACATGGAAAAGCTGAGATTCAGGTAAATATTTAATGATGTTCAGACAGGTAGAGATATCCACAACAGAAGCTGTTAAACTGGAAACTAGGGAAAAGTCTTAAACACCATTTAGTTTCTCATTCCCAACATTTCTAAGATTTTGAGTGGTGTGAGAAGGCAGAACACTTCAAATGGAAAGGGTGTTCATAGTAGAATGAAGAACATCCAGACTAGGAACATCATTAGTTGCAGAATTGACTTTGACCAACCTGGACATGCTCCAAACATCAATCAAATCTACAAGCACACCCTTCCTTTTTACCTTGCTTACGATAAAAGGTCCCATGAATTTGGTTACACCCTTTCTTGTACTACCGGGTTTTTTGACCATGACTTTTTCACACACCTTCCAGCCAATTAATTTGGTAGACTGCGTGGTTTCATACCTAGTCTTATACTTCTTCTGATAGTGTTTGAGTCTTGCATCGATCACTTCATCTGAAAAGATTCTGCAATTAACTATTTTTTTTTCCAAAATGTAATCACACAGGACTAAGCCTAGCAGTCTGGCATTCTTCGCTTACATGAAAAAAGGGAGACTCCAAAGTGATGTAATTTGGTGTATCTCTATGGACCCACCTGGTTTCTTATAGCATCTCTGTTAGTAAGATCCTGTTCTCAAATGTACTTTGAACGCAAATCATACTTTTCATCTGTTCTGCTAGACCATTAGTTTGTGGTGAGTAAAGAGCAGTACTCAAAGATGCAATAGCTACACCTTCAAGAAAATCTCGAATTTCCTGTGAGACAAATGGTTTCACCAAGGGAAACCACCAAGAACTATGGTACACCCTTTCTAGCAAACTCCTCCCTCTGGAACACTATCACAGTTTCTGTCCTAACCACACCCTTCCATTCGGTCACTACCCCCTTTGACATATGATCAATCAACAATTGAACATAATGTTCCTTTTTAGATAAAAGATCAAAAGATTCCAAAATGTCCAGACCCAATCTCATCCAAGGATTGGAAGGGACTTCCACTTTCACTGCTGAAAGTAGAGGAGAACTTGCCTCAAGCTTGCCTTTGTTAAACGTCTATCTAAATGCCCATAATGGGCCATATTGATTATCTTCTTCCACAGACTACGTAGAAGAATCTGCACACCTTTCCAACCAAGTGGCTTAATTTATCAAGTACATTCCAATAGGCCTTTATGCAATTGGACACTTCTTTGCCATCAGACCAACTCTTAAATATATATTCAGACACATCCTTTAGGGTTTTGTTAGTAATAATATGGCTGCCCCGTTCTTCAGGAATCAAAGCATTTTCCTTTACTCAACCATCTAAAACAGGTACATCCACCACATCAACACTTGGAAGAGGTAATCTGGAGAGGCAATCAGCAGTTTTATTGCTCACACAAAGAACACAGTCAACACAGAAATTAAAATCAGTCAAACCCTCAGACCATCTCTTAATTCCTGCGGTCATATTTACACTCCCATTACTGGAAAATATTTGCACATTAGGGTTGATAGTCTGGTATCCCCTACCAAAAGAACTTGAAATGCTGAACAGCCAAGGATACAGCCAACGATTCATGCTCAATCACAGAGAACCTCTCCTGTGCACCTCTGAGAGATAATAAGGCAAAAGCTATCACTCTCTCTTTACCATAAACAACCTGAGAAAGAACAGCGCCCAACCCAAATGAAGTAGCATCAGTGGATAACAAAGCCTTCCTGCATATATCAAATGGCCCAAGAGTTGATAAAATAGCAATGCTACCTTTGATAGTCTGAAATTCCATGATGCATTTACCATTCCAATCAAACTTAAGACCTTTTTTAGCAGAGGCCTTAAGCATAAAGACACATTGGCAAAACCAGGAATTAACTTTGAGCTCATGTCTACCACACCTAAAATGAGTGTGTGTGATCTTTATTATAAGGTGAAGGTGCCTCACTTATGCTCAAATCAATTCACATGTGTGACTAATTCATTCAGAAGAAATTATATGTCCCAAATACAAGACAGTTGTCATGCTAACTTACAATTTTCTTTTTTCACAATCAGCAGCAGTGAAATCATTGGCCAATGACACCGAGATCACCATAAAACAAGCTGACAAAGGGGGATCAACAGTGATCATGTCAACCACAGATTATAATAGAGAATGCAGCCACCAGTTGGTTAATCTAACTTACTACACCCCCATTTCAACTGACCCTACCGGGCACTTGACCACACAGATCACCGCACTTGTATCTAATGCTGAGACTCAGGGCTGGATAAGCAGAAATTAGGCTGACTTCCTGATTAACAGACAAGCTATTTCCCTACTTTTCTATCTTGCCAAAAATATATAAGGGACAGCGCCCACCACCGGGATGACCCTTTGTATCAGGAATCAACTCCTTATTGGAGCCCCTATCCCGCCTCTCTGATCACTTTCTACAACCAGTGGTTCAAAAAACACCGACATTTTTACAGGACACTAGAGATGTCCTACCATTGAACAAGAACACCGACGACACCCATGAGATTGTCCTGCTGATCACATTGGACTTAGAGGCACTCTACACTAACATACCCCAAACAGCTACACTTGATGAGGTGGAGAGTGCACTACTAGCTGAAGAATGGACTTCACCAACTCCAGTCAGCTTTATCATGGAGTGTGCAACTTTAGCTGTCACAGAAATCTTTTTCCAATTTGACAAACAGCTATACCACCAGACCCAGGGAACTTCGATAGGAAGAACATTTGCCCCTAGCCTGGTATGTCTGTATATGGCTGCCTTTGAAACTGACAGGATTTTTCAAGAATCCAATCCCTTTACCTCAAACATATCACTATGACGCAGGTACTTTGATGATATTTTTATTTTTTGGAAGGCTGACATGCCAGGCCTTTTGCCAGTGGATCAACACCTTAAATCCATATTTCAACTTTTCGAGAAATATCTCAAATGAAAAGGTCCCCTTTTTGGACCTGATGATCACCTTTACAATGGGGAAGTTGACTACTATTATATACAGAAAAACAACCGGCTGTAATAGGTTACTCCTTTACAGCAGTCATCAGCCAATAGCTCTTAGGGACAATTTAACATGCGGACAATTTTTACATCTACACCATGATTGTAGTACCATGTACTGAGGCAAAAGAACTGTAAAGATAAGAGTACCTAGCACACAGTGTCAGAATAGACAAAAAATGGCCACAAATAATAATAGATAATAATGGAGAGGCACTCTTGGAACATAATACAAAACAGCAGGCAGACACACTGATGTGGGTAACAAAATATACACCAGTCTCAAATAGAATTTGTAAGATCATCAAAAAGCATTGGGGTATCTCACAAACAGGCGAACAGACTATACCTCAACCTAGGTTTACCTTTAAACGTACCATGAATATGAAAGACATGCTCTTACATACAAGACCACATATACCACCAAGATCTGATCAGAGATCTCTCTGGGATCTACCCCCAGTGATGGGGCACTTACATTGTGGTTCTTCTACTGTATGTTCATTGACTAATACGACGAAGGAAGTAAAACTGACAAGTACGTTGAACTGGATACAGAAGAGACATACTAACTGTAACACCAGCAACTGCATATATACATTGACATTCCCTTGCAACAAAAGGTATATCGGTATGACCACCAGACCGGTAAACATACGCATCACGGAGCACCGCAGTAACATTTGATGTCACAGAATAAAGACAAAGATGTGCACACACTTTAGAAAACCAAGGACACTCACCAGACAACATATGGTGGACCATCCGCGAGGCCCACCCACGCATGAGCAAGAAGGCTCTCTTTAGAAGAGAACAAAACTGGATTCCCCATGTTTCCACTCAGATTGGGGTTAAATGAAGACATTTCATTGAATTAATTGAATGGATAAACAACCTTATACCATCCACCCCATTCACCCATGAACATATAGCTAATCCGATTTATGGCTACACTTCTGTAGGATCCTACTACCTCTGACCCACTGGGTAACTCAGTAGTTTTGTCAGACACCCATACTTCATGTCTCTTCACCTCCATAGTACCTTACTTCGACTTTTCTGGAGGCAATAGAGCCAATATCAAATTCTGAGTGGGTCGTTGTGCACAGCAAAACAATTGCAGGGGATAAGACCACAAACTGCAAAACACAGATCACTAAGGAATCAAGACCATGAGATTCAATAAAAGAGTTACCAGCAGACACCTCTCAAGAAAGCAGAACAGTGCCTGCACAATCGGGTATTTTGACAGAATATCAGAAACAGAAATATTGTGGACCAAAATATTGTGTCAAGAATATCGAGGACACAAATATCATGAAGGTCAGTTTCTGTAGGTAAGCAAAGTTTTACTATATATAGCTCCACATATATGTACCTTAGCGATGTATATGTCTTCAAGGTATGTAGATGTGGAGTTAAGAATAGTAAATCTATACTTACCTATTACCTTTTACACTTACCTTCTTGATATTTTGATCCTCGCTATTTTTGACACAATATTATGCTGCACAATATTTCTGTTTCCAATATTCTGTGAATGATCCCACAATCGCTTGCACCACAGTTTGGATAGTCTGTTTTTTGCTGTACCGAGACTGAAGAGCCGCATTGATCATGACAATACTCAAGACAGGCACCTCACCTTGGACTGGTTCGAGTTGACTTTGATTGGAATTCAGCCCAGTTGCTAAGAACAAATGACGACCTGAAAAAGGTGCAAACCAGTGAAATACGCTGGATATACACCATAGGTCCATCATCAATCTGGTGGTTTCCGGCCTGAGACTTTCTTGTCACCAGTGTTAAACTCATGTATCACCTGGAAAGCTGGGATTCAAGTAAGTAGAATTTAAACAAGTTCAGTGATCAGCAATGAAAACCACCAGCCACCATACAGCTTATCTAATCAACTTCCAACATTTGAACTCTGACCACCCATAACATCTACAAGCTTCTAAACAGTTACATAGGCCATGTCATTGTTAGGGTTGCATAGTAGAAGAATACATTATAATACAGGTAAATTATAACACATACTTAGTTCAAATTTCGACACACCACGTATACCACTCCAAATAGATTAAATATCATGATGCGGATAGACAGTGTGCCCTGTCATCATCACTGGGGTTTGATTGATATTGACTTTATACACATGGTGTGGAGCTGCTCCATTATAGCGCATATCTGGGCTAGACATGGAGCTAACATGGAGTGCATGCTAAACAGACGGAAGCGTGCCTCTTTACACTATATCCATATAAGAATAGATGGGCAACATATGTTTAGACCTAGCATAGTGATTGCTCATAGTGGCATATCGCGACACTGAGGATCCTCAGAGCGACAACCGCATAGCAGATGGAAAATAGCAGTAGAGAGATGGTCTATGGAAGAGGGAGCTGCTATACAAGCTGAGGAATGGAGGGATGTCCATAAAAGACCATAGCAGAGCTGTGGACAGAGGTGGTCGCATCCTTTATGGATGCAGGGGTGAACAGCACCACGTGGTGAATGGAGGCTTGAGATTGGGTGCATACCCCTATGATATTGTTCTTATTAATCTTCAATTCTACATCTGAGCTTTGAAGATATCTTACTCCTGCAAAATAATGCAATCCCTAGAACTGGGGCACAGGAGTGCTGCGCTATTGTATAATGACTGATGCAGAAGATGAGTGGAACAAAGTGGGCTTTGGTATTGTTTGGTTATATTGTTGATATTAGTGAAGGCATGAATGACTTCAAGAGTGGAAATGAACACGATATATGATGAACCTTTCATTCCTCTGAGTTGTTATGTTTTTACAAATTAATATTTGTATGGTTACGTTCTTGTGTGTAATGTACATGAAAGATAATGCTCATAAAAAAAAAACAGTGCGGATACAGTTTTACCATACTGAAAATCTACACATTTTCACGTTTACTGACCTGTTTTCCCTGCGTAAATTCGTCTCCTTCATACAGGAAAGAATTAAATGAGCTAAAACCAGAATGCCTGCGGTAATTACGCACAACTCAATCTCCAAAACAATTTTGGAAACCCCATGGCAGCCAGAAAGCGGACTCCTATGCCTTTGATGAGCGTATAGCACAAGTCTTTATTGGGCCAATACATATTTACAGATTCTGAAATGTTAGATGTAGTTTGGCAGGTCAGATAATTTTGTTACATCTTTAATGCACGGCACCTGGGGGCATCCATTTAAGTTCATGATACAAAGATTTTTGGAGTTGATGACAAACTATTGAATGATCTTTGGGATTACACGATATAAAGTCGTGATTGTGAGAGCCAACCGTTCAACAATGAGTTGATTAATCTCAACTTTAGGGCAATAAATGGAAAACTTGAAGGGGATTGTCTGCCTCAGCAAACATATTTTTGAGCAAGAGGGTCTAATTCCATTTGGACTAAGGTTGTGTCTACTCAAGTCAAGCCAAGTTTATTGTTTTAGTTAATTAAAACCATAACAATATGTACAATACACAGTATATTACTATACATTTGCTAGGTTGTGTCTAAAAGTAGCCTTTACTTGTTTACATTTACATTCTGAATGTTCACACAGAGAGTGACCGCCATCATCAGCGAAAAGGTTGAAATCTGATGGCCCCATATAGAGTACCTTAGGACATCCGCTCTATTTTAAACCAGCCCATTGTTTACCTTCAAAACCCTGCAAGATTGAAAATCGTATACAGAGGACATACCCGTAGCTTTGTGTCTGAGATACAGGCTAAAACTTACTTAGATGAAATCTCTGGACAAAAATATTAGCAACTCAGAGGCTTAGAGACTCTTCTATAGATCTCTTTCCTTATTTTTATTTTTTATTTCTTCTCTTTTTCTTTCTCTTCTTTTTTTCTCATATGAGTATTACTTTGTCAACTCATGCCTGACAGGATAATTGAGGATAATTGAGATGTTCGGGGGTGGCTCAGGTGGGCTCACCGGGCCCTGCATGCCGGATGTCACACCCCTGGCTCGCCACGAGCCAGGTAACCTTCATAGGTGGGGGGGGGGGGAACCAGGGTCAGGCAGGTATATTTCGTCAGTATGTAATAAAAAGGAAACTTCTAGCCATTTTTTTATGGCTTTCTTTTTAGCGGGATCCATAGAGACATTTAGAATGATAAAATGGGGGTGTTAAAAATACTGTCACTTAATATATGTGGATTAAATGATGTGAAAAAAAGGCAGCTGGTAGCAGTCGGACTGCAGTCTATAGGGGCAACTATAGTTTGCCTACAAGAGACTCTTATTGAGGGTTCTCAGTCGCATATGTTAAAATGATTGGGATATAATGTGATAGGTGCAACCACACAAGGTGCTCGGGTTAGAGGGGTAGCAATCTTAGCAAAAGGTTTAGGAGCAGGGAATCACTTTACTAAAACTAAGTGGGACAAACACGGGAGATGGGTGATCACAGAATATAGACCTGGAAAATCCCAACCAATAACCATCTGCTCTATCTATGGGAATAACACGGATGATCCCTCAGCTATACATCAAATATCAAACGAACTCACTCATTGGCCCCTACCACTAATAATCTGTGGGGATTTCAACATAAATCTTTCTCATAATTGGTCAACTGGGAATGACTGGCAGTACCGTGGTCGAAAACCAAAAGTGTTCAGGGCTTTTAAGCAGCTATGTCTGACACACGGACTCGTGGACGGGTGGCAATCATCCAACCCCAATGATCCAGGATACACATTTTTCTCAAACCCTCACCACACACACGCAAGGTTAGATTACTTTTTAATCTCCAATTCATTAAGATCCACGTCAGTTTTAAACAAATTACCCCGGGTACTCTCAGACCATAGTCCTCTGCTGTACTCAGTAGATCTAGCCATAATACACCAGGAACAAAGAACTTGGACTTTCGAGAGATCCTTGCTACTTGAAATTGAATATTGTAAACACATGAGAATCTGGATTACCAATTTTTTGGAAGACAACAAAGGGAGTACAACGGTAGACTATGTGTGGGATGCCTTGAAAGCAGGAATCCGGGGAGAAACAATCCAATATTCTTTAAGATCTAATAAGAAAGCAAGAGAATCACTAAATGCATTACAAGAAGCACTAAGGGGGGCTGAGGAAAACCTGATAACTATAACAAGAGATCCTTCCACTGCAGAAGAAATAACTAATGTTCAAAATCAGGTGGCAATTGCCAAAGCGGCAATAACAAATATTTATACTACCAAAGCGGTTCAAAAAGCTACTGCCCACCGTGAAAAAGTATATGAGATGAATGAGTTAGTCGGCCATCAGTTGGCTATACGGATGAGACAGCAGACATCTCAGAGCACCATAAGTGAGATACAGGACCCAGTAGAGGGCAGGATATCCGACCCTGAAAAGATCAGAGAAGCATTTTGGCGCTTTTATAGCACTTTATATAAGGAAGAGGTCGAAGTACAACAAGGAAAGATTAATGAATATCTTGAAATGGATAATTTTAACAAACTTAATGCGGCAGATCAAGGAAACCTGGAGGTAGCCCCTAACTTAGAAGAAGTCATAAAAACTGTGAAGGATCTCCCCCGGGGGAAAGCTGCTGGGTTAGACGCTATTCCTTTAGAATTCTATACCGTATTCCTGGACCAAATTAAAAATATATTATTAGATCTATGTACACACATATTTAGAGGAGGGCAACTTCCCATTTCCTGGTCCAGGGCAAAAATTGTCATATTTCCGAAAAAACAAAAACCCACTTATTTAATGGGATCTTATCGTCCTATCACTCTAATAAATGTTGACTCAAAGATTTATTCTAAAATATTAGCTAACCGTATCTCACCAATTATCCATAAAATCGTTTCTGAATCCCAGCACGGCTTTGTCCCCGGGAGAGAAACCACAAATCACACTCGACGTGTGATTAGCTTGTTCGATAAAACTGAGGTGGCAGGAGACCCAATGGCGCTAATACTTCTCGATGCCGAGAAAGCATTCGATAGGGTCTCCTGGCCATTCCTGTGGCAGGCAATGTCCCGGGTGGGATTTAAAAAAGGGTTTATAGGTGCTGTCCAGAAATTGTATATCAACCCCCGTGCCTCGGTCATGGTTAACGGCATCCCCACCAAAGAATTGACAATTACAAGAGGCACTAGGCAGGGATGTCCCTGTTCCCCGTTGCTATTCGCAATCTATATAGATCCTTTTATCCGACGATTGGAATGCAACGGGGACATAGCTCCCATCTCAACCCAAGGATATCTAACAAAAACACTAGCTTATGCCGATGACATCGCTATAGTGACGGCTGATCCAAATTGTGCCATGTCTATTATTGAAATAGAGGCACAAACTTTTGGAAAACTCTCAGGCTATGCTTTGAACCAAGGAAAGACACAAATTATATTAAATAATAAGTGTGACCTGAGAGACTCCCGGGTAACAGATAAAGCTACTTATCTAGGGGTAACTATTACATCTGAATTGGAAAATCTAGTGGACCTAAATCTAAAGCCTTTAGTAGATACAATGCAAGAAGATCTCTGCCGTATTGATAATTTACATCTATCACTGATCGGCCGGGTAAACGCACTAAAAATGGTCTACTTCCCAAAAATCCTGTACATGTTTAGAGCTATAAATCTGGAAATTTCAGATTATTGGTTTAAAGCAATGGAGCGTGCTTTTTCAAGCTTTATTTGGTCTTACACCCGACCTCGACGTGCTTATAAATCTTTGACGCTCCCAAAAGAAAGAGGAGGACTCGCCCTCCCGAATTTGAAGGTATACTATTGGGCAACAGTCTTGCTATATAGCCAGGAGCTTCTTTATCTCGATGGCATAGAAATACCACTGGGCGACAGCTGCCCGTCTATTTATCAATTAATCTTGGGTCACAAAAGTACGGGCTATCTATGGAGACACCTTTTTGACAGCTACCACAAAAAAGTCAGGTTAAAAACACTCCTAGGATCTTTCAAAGTATGGAAAGCAGTGAGAAAACTACTTGGTATAGGACGTATATCTTTCTACTCCCCTCTTCAAAATAACGCTGTCCTACCTGAAATATTTAGCGGGACATGCATGAACAGATGGAAGACTGCGGGAATTACCCACATAGGATGTATGATCTCCTCAGGAGGGTTATACTCCTTTGAGGATTTACGAGAAAAATTTCACCTGGAATGGAGAGACTTCTTTAAGTATCTCCAAATAAGAGACTTTATATCGCAACATAATAGAGAAAATAAACTTTCTTGTGAGATTGATATTGCTAATATTTTAAGTAACCCCCGGAAAAAAATCAGGATTAGGGAGATGTATGCTCTTTTACTGTCTCACTTTCCGGATGATCTACAGAAAATAACACAAAAGTGGCAGACCAAACTTAATATTACATCAGAAGAATTTAAACTTGCATATGATTATTCACAATCTGTTCTAATATCAACAAAATTACAGACTCAATTTTACAAAATATGCTTTTTTATGTACTATACCCCGGATAAAATAGCCAAATGGGGGAGTGAGAGAGGCACGTGTTGTTTTAGATGCAATTTACCAAGTGCTGATTGTCTACATATATTCTCTGCGTGTGCATGCTTAACATCTTTGAAATCAAGTATTGAACGCTTTCTATCACTGGTTTTAAATGCAGCAATCACCCTCCCTGATGAAACAGTTATGTTGGGTATATCAAATCTGGCTAATCCAATAACTGGGTCCAAATTAATTTTTGTAGCAATGGCTGTCTTAAGAATCTGCATAGCCTCTGCCTGGCTTGACCCCATCGCCCCATCATTCCAACAATGGTTTGCAAGACTGCTAGCCATATATAACTTAGAGATGGCCATATACAAGACAAAATGCAGGAGGCGACGGATAAAAGGGCTCCAAATTTGGCTTCCTCTAAGGGAATGGTCTCAGCGTCAAAATAGTACTTAGCTACACACTACAGCTTATATATTAGACAATCGAAGGATCTTTATATCTAAATCATGCTTAAATAATTTGGGATAATTTAATTGAAGAGCATAATCCCTTATTGTTTTTTTTTCCCCTCGCTTCTCTTATGAATTAGGTGTTTTCCTTATTTTTTTTTTTTTTGTCTTTTCATTCTCCGTATACAGAAATACTGTTTTTCTTATCATTTTCTAAACTCGTTTTATTATTGCCTGTCCTGGAGGGGGGGCAGGGGGGACACAAAATGTTTGTCTGTATTACAAAATCTAATAAAGATATTTAACTTAATTAAACCAGCCCATTGTTCTAGGTGATTTGTTGGCTGAAAGTTGGAAGGGTCCAAGGGCAGATGAAAGAGAATCAATAAGGCTGTCAAAGCAGCTCTGACCCCATTCCCCCTGCCTCCATGCTTTGAAATATGTTGAGATAAAGCCCTTCTGCCCTTAACTTTGTTGTAAAACCGTGCCCCATTCCATATATCCACCCATGGTGGTGCAGAGAGTGACTAAGGACATGAAACACTGCTGTTGAAAATGAGGAAGATAGGGGAGGCAAGAGAGTCAAGGTGAAACATATGGACAGAGTGTACTGGGTGGAGCTGCCGACAACTCCAATCCTTCACTCATGAGTGCCCTAACTGGGGTCCTGGGGAGTAATCTTTGGTTGGGGTGTGCCATCTGGACATCATTAGCAGAGTCAAGTTCTCAAGGACTGAAAAAGCCATAATCATAATTAAGTGCTCTATCAGTCCCCCTTTGTTCCTTCCTTCCTTCTTTCTTTCTTTTCTTTTCTTTTCTTTTCTTTTCTTTTCTTTCTGTCTTTCTTTCTTTCTTTCTTTCTTGCTTTCTTTCTTTCTTTCCCACTCTTTTTCTTCCTCTTACCCTCCTGCTATCTATCTCCCTCTCGCTCTCTTCCGGTCTTATGCTCGCTTACATTAATTCAATATCTATTTTATTGGCAACTCTCAATGATGTTCAAACCTTCGCAAAGCTTTACTGTTTACAAAATGCAAATTATTATTACTTAATTACTATAAGTTTTCTCCCGACATAAATCTAATATTTTGTTTGACTTACAACCAACCTTCCTTTCTTCTCTTTCTTTCTTTTCTTTTTCTTTCCACTTTTTTTCCTTCACTCTTTCCCTCCTGCTATCTATCTCCCTCCCTCTCTCTCTCTCTCTCTCTCCTTCTGTCTCGTGCTCTTACATTAATTCAATATCTATTTTATTGGCAGGTCTCAACCATGTTCAGACCTTCACAAAGTTTTATTGTTTACAAAATGCCAATTATTATTGCTTAATTACTATGAGTTTTCCCCTGATAGATTTTGATTCTTTTCTTTCACTTCCAACTCTGAAAAGTGAGAGATCCCCTGGAGGATGCCGTGGTTCTTTGCTCCCTCATTTTCGCGGTACTGTAGCAGAAGATCCTCTTTTTCTCCCCATGGCTGAGAGTGGAGTAATGTGTCTGCCTTATAGGTGTGTCTGTAATGCTTGTTACATTCTCATTCAGGATGACCCTACGGATCCTGACCCTGTATTTGGACGTGGTTGTCTGTGTTTATGTTTTGCTATTTTTCATATATTCATAGTCAGAGACACATTATTTCCAATTCTAACTGCTGTGAGCAGGCATTAAATCAATAATCTGTGTGCTGGCTTTGTGCGATAAGGGCATGTATGCACCGACTCATCTCTTTAAAATCCCGCAGCTGTTTGCAGTTTGTAAATCACCTTTAATAAGGCATATCAAAATTCGAATTTGTTTTCGAACAAGGCTCCTGCCTCCTGTCCCCTGAATCTTGTCTTCTTGTATTGTTTGAAGAAAGTCAAAGTGACTTCTGTCAAGTTGAATAAAATTAACACACTTCATACCAGAGATGATATTTTTCTGCGGATTCTCACTCAACTTGTCCAATGTTATGACTAGATCACAGGTCTATTTCTAAGAAAGAAGATAGGCTGCCCTGTGTGTTTGCTTTAATAACCAACCACAATTGAACGTTCCGTGTGGGTCATCAACAGCCATTGGCTCAACTAGCTGGCTTGTGTTGACTCCATGTTGCTTCATATGGCCCATGCCAACACCACTACATGGTCTCAGCATGATCCAGTAGGTGTGGAATTGTCTTTTAGGCAAGGGATATGAGACGGTCAGTCAGTGAAGGAGTGCAATGCACCATGGAGTGGCAGAGGAGGGCTTTAATTTAGATGTGTGTAAATGTATCTGTGGGTAGTGATAATTTAAAAAGTTCCCAGGCGAGTAAGAGAGTAATCCAAGAGAATCAGTAAAAGGTCGGTGGTAGTAGCAGAGGGAACATCACGCAATTGCCTCACACATACAGAACAGGTACTATACAGGCACTATACAGTTAGCTCACAGTCACACGTACAGGAGTGAGAGGAATTAAAGAAATGTCTTGCGCTTTGTTTTTGTGTCTCCCTACCGCAAGATTAAAAGCAAGAAGGCCGAGCAACATGTTTCTGTGTTCGATTATTGCCCCTGTAGGGATCAGGATTCTTCATCATTAATATAGGTATCTCATATCAAATATTGTAAACAGTCCCTGATTGATAAGGGCAGGGGGAGTGCATAGTCCTTCAGGCCGCAAACCATGCTCCGAACACCAAAGCATCTTCTGCCTTGCTACCAGCACCGATAGGGCAGTGGTTGTGAAGGTGTGGCAGCTGGGTCCCATAATTCTCCGCAGCCTCATCGGCGTTGAATCCTGTGTGCAAAAGAAGCCCTGAAGAGAACACCTTTACGTCGGAATAGACCTCCTGCCCTGCTTCAAGTGTCGCAACTGCTCATCTATACTAATATAATAAAGAGAGAGCCCAAACCTTTGAGGCGGTAATCTCAGGAACCACAGCACCAATCACAACACCCAATACAGCGTTAGAAAGGGCAGTTGCAGCAGAAGGACATAGGCTATGCAGACGCCCACCATATACATTTAAAAGGTAAAAGAACCGTGCCAGCAAAGTAGTCCCTTGTGGGCTTGTCTGCGTTGTGCTGTGGGCGTGTGCTGGGGGGCGTGACAAACACTGGAGGCGTGTGGTATGTTCCGCCCTTCATGCCATGTCTCATATCATGTGCTAATCCCACCCTGCTCCCTTTAATTACCCCTGCACACCATAATCATAACCCACCCTTACTCCTTAAAATACCCCAACACCCTTAAATACTAACCCATCTTAACCCTATAAATACCCCTGTACCTCAAAACCCAAACCTATTCCTAAACCCTAAAAATACCCCTGTACCCAAAAACCCAAACCTAGCCCTGAACCCTAAAAATACCTTTGTACCCCAAAACGACCCCTGAACCCCAAAACCCAATCCTCGCCCTGAACCCTTAAAAAAATCCTGTACCCCTAAACCCAAACCTACCCCTGAACCCTAAAAATACCCCTGTACCCCAAAACCCAAACCTAGCCCTGAACCCTAAAAATAACCCTGAACCCAAAACATAACCCTGTACACCAAAACCCAAACCTACCCCATAACCATAAAATACCCCTATACCCCAAAACCCAAACCTAGCCCTGAACCCTAAAAATACCCCTGTACCCCAAAACCCAAACCTAGCCCTGAACCCTAAAAATAACCCTGAACCCAAAACATAACCCTGTACACCAAAACCCAAACCTACCCCATAACCATAAAATACCCCTATACCCCAAAACCCAAACCTAGCCCTGAACCCTAAAAATACCCCTGTACCCCAAAACCCAAACCTAGCCCTGAACCCTTAAAATACCCATGTACCCCAAAACCCAAACCTAGCCCTGAACCCTAAAAATACCCCTGAATCCCAAACCCCATACCTATCCCTAAACCCTAAAACTACCCCTGTACCCCATAACCCAAAACTATATCTGAACCCTTAAAATACCCAAACACCCAAAACATATACCTCAGTACCCCAAAACATATACCCCTATACCCATACTTACCTTATCCAAACATTAAAAATGAATGTGTTCTTCTGTAATGTAAATTGTGCTCATGCCATGTTGTCGAGTTCGCGCTATATAATATTGCAAGGAAAAATAAAGAAGGGAAACTCGAGTTCACACACTACTGAACGCGCACTGTTAAGTGCATCAGCAATGCACTGTGAATCGGAGAGTTTCACAGGCCTGTCACAGATAAGAAATGCTATCAAAACGAAATCCTACAAAACAATATACTACTGGCCGGCAGCAATTCATACCCGGACAACGTCGGGACGGGCTGCTAGTTATTTTATAACTGAGGTATGAACTTTTTTATTAGGAAAATGTATTTTGGATTGTTTCACTTTAGCACCTTACATTAATCACTGCACTAATTGGCCTCAGGACAGTAGCCAGGATTCTCTTTTTTTAAAAACACACGTTGAACCATGTCCCAGATAGATCTGAGTGCGAGAATTAGGCAAGCAAATATTGCAGTTGTTCTGGAGATTTGGCCCTCGAGGTATTTCTAAAATTCTTACATTTCTTTCCATTCTTTTCTCCATGCATCCTTACGTTTTTGCATTTTTTTCTCCAAAGTTTTTTCTGTCTTGATCTATCTTCATTGCCTCCGTTCTGTACGTTCTTCCATCCATCTCTCTCAACCATTTCCATCCATCCATCTCTCCATCTTTTACCTATCCATCCTTCTCACTTTCGTTCTTTTCGTTTTTGTCCATCATTCATCTATTGTACCATCCTTCTTTCCATACGCGCTGTCTTTTCTCTACATCTATTCATCCTTCTCTCCATTCATCCATCACCCATCCGTCTTTTCGTTCACGCATCTGTGCATTTACCCATCCATCGTCTCATCACCGCTCCAGCACTCATTTCCTCCCTTCCTTCTATTGCAAGAAATCATCTTTCTGAGATTTTTTAATACCAAAGTGAAAGAAGCCATAAATAACATCCTACATGTTTCATGTAATACTGAATTGTCTAGTGGCACCCTCCCCCGCTCAAGCTGCTAAAGTAGGGGGTTAATGATGTCCCTGATTAGCCTTTATTAGAATTAATAAACCACATCTTTACTGGTGTGACAATGTTATTAATGTTTCAAGAGCAAGTCATTTCTCTTATTTCTCCTGTATAAGACTTTATTTTTTTTTAATGCAGCAACATTATGTTCTATGAAATGGATGCTTAATGTATGGAAGAGGAATGTATAGGTGAATGAGTGAGTGGATATGTGCATTCTGTCACTATCTGCACTTTGATGCTATTCTAGGTCAGCATCCTGAAAGTCCTGGATCTGTAATGCAGAGGCCAGATTTTTGTGCTTATTCTTTGGTTTTCCTCATATTGAGAAGTAGCCGTTATCTAGTAGGTTAATGTTACTTACAGCAGCCCTGCCTCAGCATATGTAACTTTGCTCTGGCGATGCACACAGGTGTCAACCTCTTCAACAAGGTTTTAGGATGCGTGCACCAGGCTCTGTGCACCACCAGCCTGGGGCATTTCCCGTGTGGGCTGCCAGGGTGGGGCCGATTTGGGGCCCCTGGGGGGCATTTTTGTTACAGGGATGTTTTTGCAGCATAGCTGCAAAATCGGCCCCTGTAACAAAATCAGCCGAAACCGGCCCTTGAAAACAGCTCAGTCGCACCCACAATCCCATGGGGGACGGCCGCGCACTTTGCCAGGGCCAGTTTTGGTTCCCAGTCCGGCTCTGGCGGCACTTCTTCAAAATATTGAGGGACACCAGTGTGTGCAGGATAGAAAGTGAAGTCCCAGACTGTGCAAATTCACAAATGGAGTGCTGTTGCCCAAATCATTGAGTCTACTGCCACCCAGCGGTCGCTGCTCCATTAGAGCGGAGGAACGCCACCCAACCTGCCACCACCAGCAAATAAACGTTAATAGAATGGCTATTAAACCCTCTTTATTATCATTTTATTTTAATCCCCTGGACCCGCCCCAGGACTCTGCTGAGTCTTGGGGGCGGGTTCAGGGGATGACACTGTTTGTAGGGGAGTGGTGGGCACTCCCTTCACTGCGCATGAGGGTTTGGCCGGCCTGTGACGGACGGCCAAACCCTCATGCACAGTGAAGCTCTCTCCAGCCCCAACTGCATTGCTGGGGCTGGAGAGAGCATGCACAGGCATCCAGTCTTCCTGGGAGCGCAAGTTGCCGGCACTCAGGCCAATCCCGATGCTGCTTTAATGCAGCGTTATGATTGGCCACAGTACAGCCTGGGATCCGGTGCCCAGAAGAAGAAGCCTGGAGGATGGTTTTACTGAAGTTTGCCAGCCCTAGGTTTAATTTGCCAAATAGTTCAGAGATGCCCTGGGTACTGCAGGGTTGGATTGGGATTGAAAATCGTCCCGGGCACACAAAAAAAAAATCGGCCCCTATTTGCATAATGCCTTTCCTCAAATCACTGCTTCAGCGTAATTGCATTAAAAAGAAGGAGGGGGGGCTTAAAAAATGCACGCATTAGTTTACACTAGTGAAACACACCTGAAAACAAGTGAGGCCACTTCTGCTGCGGCCCCCTGCCCCGCTCAGTATGTTCATACATTAATGGGCCGGCCAGCGAGACAAAGGGAGTGATACCTCTGCCTGTTGCTAAACCGGGGGTGGGGGACCAGCAGTGTTGGTGGCGAGAGGGTGTGGGGGGTGGTAATGAGCGCCCATCTGCCTGCAGAAAGGCCACTCAAACACCCACTAGGCCGCTGGCTGTATTCCGAAAATAGAGACAGCGCCCAAATCGGCCCCAGACTGCTCAAAAAAGCAGCCCCAAGTAGGAACTCGGACACCGGCCCCTCGGGCATTGCCCGAGTGCCCGCGTTACCAATCCGAGGCTGCTAGGTAGAGGACCTGGAGATGTATTAGAATTGGGGCCTTCTGGCACATTGTATTCTGCATACTCTGCGGGCTAAAGCAATATGAGCTGACACTAAATGAAATGTGCTATTTGTTTGTGATATGTTCTGAGAGTTCTTCTTTGTTTCATTTGCATTACTATGATTTGTGACTGCTGAACAAGATCTAAATGTTCAATCTGATGATGTATCACAAAAGGCCACACCTTGGTTTGAACCATCATAATTGTATTTTCCTTCCTGGGGTGGGAGGATAATCTGTGGGGGCAGCAACTTGCACGTTGGGCGCGCCCTATGTATCTTACTATACTGCGCTAACATCTCTTTCTTTTTGTCTTCTTCTTCTTCAGACCTCCGACAGGCCTCCACCCTGCTGACAACATCAAAGCCTCCCGTACACTATCCCTCGTTCCCCTCACCTCCGACCCAATAAAACATCTAACATCTGTAAGGAAAGCGAATTACACAGCAAGCTCCCAAATCCGTCAGCCCGACACCCAGTGGCGTAGGAAGGGGGGTGCGGTGGGTGCGGGCCACCCCGGGTGTCATCACTGAGGGGATTGATAAAATGGCAAAAATATGTGTTTTAAACACATATTTTCGCCATTTTGTCAAGCCGGGGGTGACAAGAAATTTTACGCACCGGGTACCACCTGACCTTACTACGCCACTGCTGACACCACTGAGAGAGTCAGGTGCCAATATTAAGCAACAACCTGACCCGATCCCGAGGAGTGCCCACCACCACCACCATTTTGTTTTAAATGACTCTTGCCTGCCTCGTTTCCTCCTCTCTGCTTCGGCCTCCGGCTACTTCTAGAATGCAGCCTGGTGCCAGTCCCCAGATCCCCCCCCCCCACCCACCTGTGAAGCAGCTCCATCACTGACAACGTCTCTTGTAAGATAGGTCAGTGGGTTCACGTTCCTGTCGTGAAAACACACCCCTGACCTTCAGGTCACAGATTAGACTCACCCTTGGGCCAACATATCTTTTTCATTCTTCCTAACTTGATAAAATGAGCATCATTGGGAATTTGAAACAGCAGTATGCTATACCTGAAGGAAATAGAACATTTTCAAAATGCAAGAAATGTAAGAAAGCAAGTTATTATTATTAGTGCATGTTGAACTGCATGGGTAAAAGACATAAGTGGTGACCTGGAATGAAACCTATATGAGCAGTATTCATCTGGCAGTGTACATCTTTTTATTATGTAAAGGAAGTCCAATTATTTCCAACTATAAACATTTCTCTTGCACAGCACCATGTCAGCCATAACGCTCGGTAATCATAAAGGACCTGAAGTGGCTTGCAGGGAATGCTGTCGCTTAATTGGCTGCCAAAGGCATAATAAAGGAGAAAAATGTAATTGAAAACTGATTTTAAAGGCTACATTAGTATGTGATCTCTATGGTAGTCAGAGCAAGTGCAGTTAGTGTCTTAAATATTTCAATGTTGTATATCATATCAGCATCCCATCTTGCAGCCACTTTGGCTCACCAGGCACACAACATAGTAAATATAGTTGAACAGCTTCATACTGAGCGGTGGTACCCAGCCACCTTATTATAGCTAGGAGTCTGCGAAATTTGCGTAATTTTCTTTCACATGATTGTGTGCAATTTCGCCAAAATTACTTGAAATTAGTTTGAATTATGCAGGATGTAAAATTGTAATTTCATGCACTATTTTAGCAGAAAATGTGTCCCTGTATCAATTCTTTGTGCGCGGATGTATTTAAACAAAAGCACCATGAATTACCGCCACTTGCAATCTATTATTACATGTATTTGTGGTAAGTTTGTACCACAAATGGTACATAATAATGCTAGGTGGCATAAATCAGGAAATACACATAACAAACATAATGAGAAATTCTAGAAATTACACAAATGATGCCAGAGTAATAAACATTTTGTCCAGAGCTGCTAATAGCATTACAAGGAGCAACAACAAGACACTCAAATGCAACAAATGACTTTGTTGATAGGCTAGCAGGAGCACCCTAAACGCAAACTGTCATTTTGCTTCATGTTTCAAAAACCTTTGCTCTAGAGCTGGTGTACAAAATGAGGTTGCTGTACTTTATTAGTGATGGTGCAGAGTAAGAATATCGATGTAAAACTATCGAATTGCACAAATATCGAGGTAAAAATATTGTGGGTCAGAAATATCATCAGACAAAATATTGTGGTCAAGAATATTGATTTTATGTAAGTAATATTGATGTAAAAAATATTGAAGTGTTTAATATAGTTAGTAAAAATATAGTTGTTAAAAATATTGATTTTTTAATAATATGTATTTTAGTATATATTTTATATGTGTGATGTTCGTTTTTTTCTATAAGAATTGTCTGTATTTTTATTATATGTGTTAACATTTTAGTAGTTATAATAAAGAAATTAAATAGAATTTTGCATTTTTAGTTCTGTAGCAGGTTGTTGGTTTATAGGGGAATAGGGTGGGAAGTAATTTAATCATATAAAATGTATTGAATAATTATTAATATTTGTTTAATTGTGATGTTATAGAGTTAAATGTGTAACTTAATTTATTAATAATTGTTTAATAAATAGTTGTGAATTAATTTACATTAATTACTTAGTAATTAACTATGGTATTTGTGTAATTAAATTGAAGTGTGTGTTGTGGTGTTTATAGGTGTAAATAGTGTAAAGGGTGGGATGTAATTTATTTTTCATAGATGAATTATTAATTATTTGTTAATTAATTTAAATTAATAAATTAGTAATAAATTATGGTAATTGAGTCATTAATTTTAGGTGTGTGTTGTGGTGTTTATAGGTGTGAATGGTGTGAAGTGTGTGAAGTAATTTATATTTTAATGATGACTTATTAATGATGGAGGAGTGTGGCTCAATGGTTAGAGCGGCAGACCCTGATGCAGAGTTCTGGCCAGGGACCAGGGTTCGATTTGATTCCCGCCTCGGCGGGGTCTCGGGCTAAATTTCCTCGGACCTGTAAATTCTCGCCTCGGTGCCTATTCTAATCATGGGCCCCACGTTGCAACTCTGGGCAATAGCTTGCTTAACCTCCAGAGGGAAAGCCAGGAGGGGTTCCACAGCGGTATGAGTATCTGCGCCAGGAAGCCGAATAGGCGACACCGCAAGGTGACTGTCTGGTGACAGTGCGCTCTATAAGTACCATGACATTTACATTTACATTTCCATTTACATTAATTAATTATTAATTAATTTACATTACTTAATTAGTAATTAATTATGGTAATTGTGTAATTAATGTTAGGTGTGTGTTTTGGTGTTTATATGTGTAAATGATGAGAAGGATGGGAAGTAATTTCTTTTATTGATGAAGTATTATTAATTTGTTAATTAATTTAAATTAATTAATTAGTAATTAATTATGGTAATTGTGTAATACATTTTAGTGTGTGTTGTGGATATTATGTTGTTAAAGAATGTGCACTCAATGAATATATATTATCTTTTCTTATTAATAATATATTTTAAATTCATTATTAATTATGTTAATTATGGAAATAATTTTAAATAAAAATGTTGATGTATTTTTTTAATTGGTGTGGTGTTATAGGTAGGAAATAAAATAAATACATTTGTGTTTTAAATAATTTGTTTGTTTGTGAATATTTACTCCTAATAAATAAATATTGTTCATAAATGTATTTAATAAAACATTTTTAATAATGTTTCTACCTTTTTGGTATATGTAATTAACATTATAATATGTGTTCTTATATGTTTAATATATTTAATTGTATATTTTAAAAATATTGTTTACTTATTTTTAAGATTAATATTTTTTTTTAATTATTTAAATGTTAATAGTATTTTTTGTTTCTCTGCTATCCAATACTTTCCCTACTGTTGCACTCACTGGAGTGGGAATAGCAATTTCTACCCTTCCGCTATCCAGCACTTTCCCTACTGTTGCACTCACTGGAGTGGGAATAGTAATTTTTACCCTTCCGCTATCCAGCACTTTCCCTACTGTTGCACTCACTGGAGTGGGAATAGTCATTTATACCCCTGCACTATCCAGCACTTTCCCTACTGTCGCACTCACGGGAGTGGGAATAGTCATTTTTACCCCTCCGCTATCCAGCACTTTCCCTACTGTCGCACTTACTGGAGTGGGAATAGTAATTTTTACCCTTTCGCTATCCAGCACTTTTCCTACTGTTGCACTCACTGGAGTGAGAATAGTAATTTTTACCCCCCCCCCGCTATCCAACACTTTCCCTACTGTTGCACTCTTTGGAGTCAGAGTAGTCATTTTTACCTCTCTGCTATCCAACACTTTCCCAACTGTTGTACTCATTGCAGTAGGAATAGTAAATTTAATTATTTCGCTATTCAACAGTTTCCCTACTGTTGTATTTATTGTATTGCAAAATGTACATTTTAATAGTTAATGTTTTAATTTATTATACAAAAATGTAATTTAAAAGTATTGATATATGTATATATATCTTTTCACATTATTTAAAAGTTTAAAAATGAATAGTCAATAAATTATTTTGAAGTAAATATATTTATATGTATAAATTATTATGTGTGTATGTATATATATTTATTTATTTCAGTTTAAGTTTTATATTTATTTAAAATGTATATGTAGTTCATTTTGTTAAAGATAATAATAATATTTATATATTTAATATATATTATTTAATTTTATTTATATTTTGTAATCGATATTTTTTACATCTATATTTTTAACCTCGATATTTGGATTCAATAGTTTTGTGCTTACCTGCTTAAGTATAGGGAGTCGATATGTTTACTATCTCTATTTTTTGGGAATATTTTTACCATCAATGTTTTTACCATCGATATTCTATCAGTGAACCATTAGCGATAAACTCAGCAGTCAAAATACTTATGCAGTGTCTGCCGTTGATGTGAACTCAGGTTGCATGTATTATAATGTATAATGTAAAATATCATTATTTGTGGAATTAAACAAATCATTTGTTTGCTGGAATTTGTGTTCAATAGAACACTTTGTCTGGCTAGATGTAAACATGACATAGCCTTTGAAAAAAATGTAAACATCTTGGCGAAAGCCAGCACGTTTTTTGCAAGAATTGCTCTTGTGCTATTGTAGGAAGAATGGAAAGCAGGTGAATAAATCATGATCAGTATATACAATAAAAAAAGGATTATCAGATTAACATCCAAGGTAGATGATGTTTTAGGGTTTGGTTCTTTCAAGCCGAGTCCATAGAAGCACCATATGGAAAGAACTCCAAAGCAAGCTACAAACTATCTCAAACCAATTCCAAACAACTCCATACACAAACTCTGCATATATTCATATCATCTACCACTGCCCAAATTCAACAGTAATAAGTAAAGGCAATTTGTTCGGCTTTTTAGATAGCCTCAAGTACCTCAAGTGATAACTAGATGTCCTTGTCGAGTCAGAAGAAACAGCATGAAGTCTTTACCAAGACTGGTGCCCTTCAAAACTTTACTAGCTGTCAATCTCAGGTCAGAAGGAACTTCTTGGCAAGTCTGTCACAAAGCTGTAATATCTCATGTTGTTACTAAATGGCCCTTTCGAGTGGGATGCAACTTCTTCAATTTCCTTCATAAAGGTCGGAAGGGTGGCTTCAACATAAAAATGTACATATCCATTGTTACTACCCTAATATATTTATCTTGTTTTTTACAGGATAATTAAATATGCCAATGCTGGGATATGCTCATGAATCAATATTGCAGTGTTCAATAAATGTTTTGATTACTATGGAATACTTGTGAAGACAAGCTAGCATATATAGGTACTTTCAATCACTGGTTAAGTCAAGTGCCTTCAATTGTATTGTTGGAAAGCTGTTTTTTAAGTAGCACCACATTTCTATCCCAGTAAAATGCCCACTGCCGTATGCTATGAACTGTGGTAGGAACAAGCAAAATGCAAGCTAATAGACAATTACATTTTGTGAAAGGTGTTTTTTTATCTCTCTTTCTCTCCCTCAAGTCTGTAGCAGAGGTTCCTCTCGAGTCAGATGCTAAATCTTCAAAAAACTTTCCCAGAGCTGCAGTTCCTCAAGGCATTACAAGTGATCACTCTCAAGTCAGATACAAAACATAACAATATTTTCACAGAGCTGAAGTCACTTAAGGCATTACTAGAGGTCCCTCTCGAGTCAAATACAAAAGCCTGGGCATTCTTTACATTAAGATGCAAATCCACTAGTTATTACACGAGGTCCATCTCAAGCGAGATGCAACTGCTTAAAATTACTTTCACCAAGCTGAATTTGCATGCAAATATTTTCTAGCTTTTTGTCCATGTTTTTCAAGTGATAAATTAATTTGCCAAAGCTGGTTTGTAATAACGAGTCACAATTACAGATATCAATAAGGTTCTTGAATTCTGAAGTGCATGATGACATCCTACCATACATAGGAACCTCCGTTCACTGGTAAGAATGCGTGATTGGATTCTAAATTTGGCAGTGTGGTGGTTGTTTTTTTTGCTTTTTAACACTTTCTGCACAAATTAAGAGGAGATTTTCTCTGAATAATTTATGCACAGAGGCCCCTGATCCTGATAAAGCTACAGTTCCACCTGTAGTTAATAGAGGCATCTCTGAAGTCAGATACAAGTACTAGAATTATCAGTCCCAAACCTGGGGGTCGGGAGGAGTGGCTTCAACCTAGAAATTTGCATGTACACTTTTACTACTTAAGTAAAGGGGTTTAACCCATTAATGTTTCTTGTGAGCTGGGGTGGGAGTGGGGAATATTTGAGTAACTTAATGAATTGAGGTGGTGGGTTGAAAGTATTTATATTTGTTATTAGATTTTTAGAAAAACATCAGCCTGGCAGCTTTGCAGTATAAATGACTGCCCCTGCAAGCAAAGGTAAGTGCCTTCAAGCGTATTCTTAGTATACTAGCTTTTGAGTGGTATTTTACATGTGTGCCAATAACTCCAAAAACATATCTTAAAGCCCAATGTCCAATGCTTTGGTAGGAAAAAGCAAAATATCAATGTCACTGGAACAACACAAAAGATAAAGATATTTGATGAAAGGTGATTGATTTTAGCCGCGGGAGATGCACCACCCAGAAATTGGGGTCACGGAGCTCCGAATCACAGAGTCTCCATGTGGAGGCATCCATGGAGGATTGACAAGCCGGATGTGCGAGTGGAGGCCCATTGGTGGACTTGAAACATCTCAGACAGCGGCACATAACTGAAGCACACTACAAGACCCACAAACCAACGCTGACTCATTCGAATCGCACATTGGAGGGCCCATATTTTTAAGTGTGAGGTGTGGCCTCTATGCCAAAATGACTGTCGCGCCGCTGAAGAGTGCAATGAGCACGAAACGCGTCTGGCGTGAATCGACAGGCATGCTGTAAACTGGATCCGCCCGCCGATCCAGCTTTTACCTCATAAAGGTTGCTGCAGTGGATGTCAGAGTGCATCCCTCGACCCTACAACTGAAGACAAAGTTTCGGCTGATATATATATATATTTCACGCTGCCAGACATCATCTGTGTCCCTTCACCCACAATTGGGTGCTTCATATGCGAATATGAAAATTGCGCTATTAATGTCAGCTGTAGGGTAAGAAATCACCAGCACTCACTGGAGCAATAAACCTAGTATTTTATTGGGTTTTCAGTACCGAAGCTGGGGGGTCGCGTAACTAGTTAGCAAGGAGGAATCTCCTTAGTTATCAGAATTAACCAGACAAATCGCTTTACCAACTAAGGGGTCCATTAGGATGGCGGGCGGACTCAGTCCGCCCGCCATCCCATCGGTAACCGGGACCGCCCACCATAAGGGCGGGGGTCCCGCGCAGGGTATTAGGATGCGTCCGCCACTGTGGCGGGCGCATCCTGTATTTTTAGCATTGTGGCGGGCGGTGCTCTCAGCACCGCCCACCACAATGCTAAAAATGCACTTTTACATTTGCATAAACAAAGCGGCAGGCACCGCCGCCACGGAAAGGCATCTCCCTAAACCCATTGTAATATGGCTGGCCGTGTCTAATAGACACCGCCACCATATTAATCCTTTTCCGCCCCGGCCGTAAGGCGACCGGGGCGGTCATTCCATCCGCCGAGGTCCCTCCCGCCATACTAATATGGCGGGGTGGGGGGGGGTTTGAATGCGGATGTCGGGCGGATTGCCCCCGCCAGGCTGCCGGTAGCCACCACCACCCTGGCTGGGGCAATCCGCCCGACATCCTAATGGGCCCCTATGAATGGCCATGCACATTTTCTCTAGGATAAATAAAAGTACCAAGGGTGGATGAAATTGAGTAATCAACATTGCAGTTTACAATAAATATATGCAGAATTATTATTAGTTAATTATCGATGAAACCCTACTATATATAGGAACTATCATTCATTGGGAAGTGAAAATGTCTAAAAAGTTTTATTCTTGAGCAATTAATTTTAGGTGAATGTTTTTATGTGAAAGGGCAAAATGAAATTTCTCAAAGTGAAAGCATCCAATGGCTGCAGTGGGCTGGTCTGTCTATAAATTGGGCAGGGTGGGAGGGAGCATAAACTGAGTGGCATCTCAATTGACCAATGGTGAAAGTTTGTTGATTGGGATCCCCTATACATGTATGTATTTTTGTATAATAATTTTGGGAAAACACCAGGCTGCAATACAACTAAAGCAATTTTTAGGCTAGACCTAAAAAATAGACCTCCTAGCTCACTGAACTGATTCTTTCCTCCAAAACTAATTCTGGGCAACTTCAACATTAATTGGGGTAGTTCCTGCTCCAAATAATTTAAATGCATTCAGCAACCCTTCTATGAATAAATGATTCGCACCACATTTACTCTCTTCTGACTCACATCAAGGGTCCTATTCTCAACCTCAACATCATTAATGCACTGTCAGTAAAATATCTTCTCATGTTGAAGTCGATTTTTGTGAATGTTTTCCTCTATCTTACATGTTTCAGTCGCACACCAAGCATATTACTACCTAATGTATCTTAAAAAACACAGGCTCTTCCTCTGAGAAGAATAATGAAATCTACAATTTGAACTCTGCTACCTCCTAAACTCAACTAGCTTGATATATCTGAAAATATATACATCAGGCTGAAGGATTACAACTAAATTATAAATTACATAGTCGAGTCAATTGCTGCTCTTCAACTAAAACAAAGCCGTCTTAAACTGAGCTAATCATGATGTAATAAATCTATCCAACCTAAGAAAACGCTTCCGCACTTCTGAAAAGGCCTACTGCTACTCAAAATCACGTATCTTCCACTAAAAAGCTGAAAGCTATCCGAAAATAATAAACAATAGAAATACTGACAGCAAAAAAAAAAACCTTAGTTCAGGGGCAAATGTCCACCTAACACAATTCTGTGGGCACCCTCTTCAAATTCAGCCATGATAAGACTTAGGGCCCCATTAGGATGGCGGGCGAACTCCTGTCCGCCCGCCACCCTAGCGGTGCTGGGACCATGCCGTGAATGGCTGTTGTGCATTGGCATGCACAACATGACAGGCACCACGCTGTGCCTGCCACGTTGTCCATGCCAATGTTGTGGGGTACCATAGGTACCCCCCAAGTGTAGCAACCCACCACCCATGTGTCACAATGTAATGCAGATTGACTAACCTTAAGAATCAGATACAGCAGGAGCAATGTAGTAGCTGATTTCACTCCTCCCTAGGAGCGGCACCTCAAGTGAGTGTTATATGTAAAAACTCCCCTATGGGGACCTCACCCAGGGAAGGGGAAAAGTGGAAAAATAAAACATAAAGGACTGGCAGCCAGAAACCATCTACAACACGTGGCGACAGGAGGTGTACCATACGTTATGTCTGCATTCAGGTTCCTGCATAAGGATACAAAGGACACTCATAAATACACCCCTATATGATGCATGCAGCTACTAATTATGTGGATGTGTGAATCACTTACTGAAATATGCTGCCACAATTATCCCATAGGAAAAATCTAAAAAAAAAAGGAAAAAATAAAGTAAAAGTCATAGAAAACACAAGCTCCCCCAAGAACCACGGGTCCAGAGAGCGAAAGTCTTAGTCAAATAAAGATGAAGCTACTTAGCTCACAAAACGACGTCTCTTCCGTCTCTGCTCTGTGAGTCATAAGTCTTGGGTAATCATCTGGAAACAATACATCTTGCATTCAATGGGGCTGATTCACAGAACTAACTTAAGACAAAATCGTAAACTTACTACTTTTGGTATTCACAGAAGTTAGGATTTTGTCTTAAGACAGACTTAAGACAGACTTAAGACAGACTTAAGACAGAATCCTAACTTAAGTCTGTCTTAAGTCTGTCTTAAGTCTGTTTTAAGACAAAATCCTAACTTCTGTGAATACCAAAAGTAGTAAGTTTAGGATGTTGTCTTAAGTTAGTTCTGTGAATCGGGCCCCATGTGAATATATAATGTACGCAATCTGAGCCTCTCAACAGCTCTAGGTTTTGACTAATCGCATAGCAAATTTCAGAGTTCCAGAAGAACAAAATATGAACCAAAATGAAATGAGAAACAAAAGTATCTCTGCTTGTGTGTATCGCTGAAATACCAATTATTTTAGCTAGAATTGTACTTGGAATTCCAGGTCAATGTTTGTTTGGCTAAGCCGCTATGGCTGAGAGCGTCTCTGCTGTCCTACAGCGCGGCTCCTCAGCGCGGTTCCTCAAGGTCAAAGTGCAAATTTACTGCGATAACAGAAAACGGCTCTCTGAGCTCCCCCGCGCTGCTCCTCAGCGCGGCTCCAAAGGTCAACTCGAATACTCCAGGCTCCTCAGTTCTCCACATCACAGGGAAAGGCAGGCACGCAGGTGACAAGCACCGAGAGCTGCCTGCGGAGAACGGATATAGGAAACAAGAAGGAAATAGAGGCGTGGAAACAAACAACAGACTACAGAGCAGGCATTCTGGGAGATGTAGTCGTATGCCTAAGGGCACCTAAAGTGTGACAGAACCCCCTCTCAATGACCGACGTCTCGGTGGTTCACCAGGCTTAGAAGGGTACAAGGCGTGGAAACGTCTCAAAAGCCCAGGACAGTGGAGATTGGAGTGAGGTTCCCATGAGCGTTCCTCAGGCCATACCCCTTCAATCAATCAGATATTGCAGGACACCCCTCACTCTCCTGGAATCAAGCACAGCCCGCACCTCGTACTCCACATCCCCCTCGATGTCCAATGGCAAAGGCCTCACTGCAGCTCGGGTACCCTGCACATACGGTTTTAGAAGAGACACGTGGAACACTGGGTGTATGTGCCAAGAAGAAGGGAGTTTCAATTTCATGGCAACTGGATTAATCACGGCCACAATAGGGTACGGACCAACAAATTTAGGTTGTAAACGAGTATTCCCCTTACATTTCAAGTGTCTAGTACTCAACCACACCTTATCTCCCTGTGAGTAAGCTGGTTCAGCTATTTGGGGGAAATCTTGATTATCTTTAGTCAGTGCCTCCCACCAAGCCATTAATGTACAGATTAAAAAGAAAAGGGGCTAGGACACATCCCTGCCTAACCCCCCTCCTTATTGGAAATGGGGCAGTGCGATCACCACTCATGCCAAATCGGACTCGCGCCTTCGCATCGTTATATAAGCGCCTAAGAAGATGGATAATTTGGACATCTACCCCATCTCTTCGAGGATCTCTCAAAGCTGACCATGTATCACAGAATCAAAAGCTGCGGTGAGATCCACAAAAACTAAAAACAACCTGTCCTCCATCACCCGTGTGTATTTCCTGACAAAGATAGCTAAATTTATGCTTTGTTCAATTGTTTCTAGACCCTCACGGTATCCATATTGAATATCAGATAGGACTTTGTTATCTTCTGCCCATACATGTAGCCGTTGTAAAAATATTCTACCAACTACTTTGGTCAGGGAGTCCAATAATGAAATGGGCCTATAGCATCCAGTGTCCTGGCAGTTCCCATTTTTGAAGATTGACACAATAGTTGATTCAACCCAAGTTTTCAAAAAAGGGGCAAAACAACTAGCAGTGATTTCCAGGGTGATAATTGGCCCCCATAGAGTCATATTTGACTTGAAAAAGTCTGCAGGGACCCCATCCGGCCCAGGGGCCTTACCGCCCAGGCTTGCAGAGATAGCCCTATTCACTTCCTCCAGTGTAAACTGGAGATCGGAGTATTGGGTCGAAGAGTCCAGAGATATTTCCCCTTGCTTGTTATTTGCTTGCAAGTCAGGGCTACCCTCACCATTATATACTCTTGGTTAGTGTTCAATCCATTGGTCCTCAGTTATAGCTATTTCAATTGTCGGACCACAACCAGGAGCAGCTGCGGCTGGTAGTGGGAGTCCCGGCCAGGCGGTGACGTGGGGAGGGGGAGGGGCAGGGTGGGGGGTAGTAATGTATGGATTACGGAGTTTAACAGGTAAGTAAACATATAAATAAATAAAACAAATTTCGTTGCACGCACTGCATCGCATTTGGTGATGCAGTGCAAGCCCCTGCTTTTCTTTGGAATCTGGTTGTTCTTGTTCGCAGACTTCATTTAAAAGTGTGGAGATGAGTTCCGGGTTCATGTGCTTGATTACGAGTGATTTGTTCATTTCCGACCCCTCCGTAAACCCCTGTTTGCACAGGGGTCGGAATTATGAGTTGATTGTTATTTAATGCATCCGATAATTATCAGATACATTAAATACCTCAACCTTCTTTAAATTTCGGGTAGGTCAAACTTTCCGAAATTTAACAAAGGAAAACCATGCTGTAATTACCATGACATGCAGATTTTGGTGCATTAAACACAAAAATCTGCATGTTACTCCCTACAAACTCGAAATAGGTGTTATTTATTGCACACAATAAATAACGTACCTTGTGGTACCATTATTTATTATGTATGATAAATAACACCTAAACTCCTAATCAGGGGCTCTGATGTATCATTTATTTTAATGAATAATCCTGTTGTTGGAGAGGTTGTGACCTAACGGCTTGAGCAGTCGAGGTGAGTTCAAATCTCAGCAGAGACCCTCAACATCCAGTGATTCTGGGCAAATCACTTACACCTAGATTCATCAAAGTCCCGTTTTGCGAGTCTGTAATAGCGATTCATAAGGAATCGCTATTACAGACTCGCAAAACGGGAATCATGTACAAATCGCAATTTATTTTGCGAATCCTACAGCTTCCTTATTTGCGATTAGCAAATTGCTAATCGCTAATAAGGATGCGATTTCAAGGGTGCCAGGGGCGTCCAAAGGACACCCTGTGGCACCCCTGAAATAAAATTTAGCCTGATGTTGCGCACACACATGTCCAAAGGACATGTGTGTGTGTAACATACCACTTAGAAAAATGCACTGAAGTGCATTTTTCTAAGTTTTCGCTATTTACCACGAAGTCAGACTTCGCGGTAAATAGCGGCCCGAAATAGCGAATTCGCAAATAAAAATTGGTTAATGAATTGCATTTAAGGAATCTCAAATAGAGATTCCTTAAATGCAATTCCTCGCAAATATGCGGTTTCGCTAGTAGCGATTTTTGCATTTGGGATGATGAATCCCAAATGCAAAAATTGCGCCCGCAAAGGGCCAGATTCTCAGAATCTGGCCCTTTGCGAGCCCATTTTCCAATGATGAATCTAGCTGTTAATCTCCCTGTGCCTAACAAAAAAAAAGAAAAAGAAATGGGCCCGTCTGTAACGTAACTGGTGCTCATGTAAAAAAAGAATGCAAGATAATAAAATTAGCCAAACCCATAACAGATACGACTTGGAAATATTGGTGTGCACAAGTTCAAGGTAAGTCATTTAATTATAGGCTTTGCCTGCAGTTGCAACCAAATGATCTTTTATTGGACAGGTATTCACGAAAGTCACAAAAAGGTTAGAGATGAACATTGTGCCGACCCTGGAAATGGCTTTACTACAATTTACAGTGGAAATCCCAGGCACAATGCTTAGAATGGTATCAGTGGCTTTGCTGCTGGCCAAAAGGAGAGTGGCGATGTGATTTATGGCTCCTAAAAGCCCATAAAGGAGGCATTATTAAAAGACATGGTAATGCACAAATTGACGACTATTCTTATCTGGCGCATCCAAAAGCACCCTGAGGGACTTTTGAGATCCTTATAAAAAACTAGCAGCCCGTCCCGACGTTGTCCGGGTATGAATTGCTGCCGGCCAGTAGTATATTGTTTTGTAGGATTTCGTTTTGATAGCATTTCTTATCTGTGACAGGCCTGTGAAACGCTCCGATTCACAGTGCACTGCTGATGCACTTAAGAGTGCGCGTTCAGCAGTGTGTGAACTCGAGTTTCCCTACTTTATTTTTCCTTGCAATAATATATAGCGCGAACTCGACAACATGGCATGAGCACAATTTACATTACAGAAGAACACATTCATTTGTGGTAGGCATGGGGAGACAAAGCGATTTGCCTGGAATCACAGGATGTTGAGCTGATGCCGAGATTCGAACGTAGCTCCCCAGCTCTAAAGTTCGCAATTCTAGAACTTGTGGCGGGAGGTGTGTCTAAAAGTGTATGTCGGTGCTGGCCATCAATGAGAGGGACCTGTGCATTTTTCAAATGGGTGGTGAAAAAATAGGAGTATGTTGCTGGAGATGTGGGCCGCCGTGCCACCAATGTACTTACCGGGAGAGGGTAAACACCCATTATTCCACAACTTTCTTTCCGCATACCATCACTCCGCATACTTTCATTACGAAAGTACCATGACTCCGCAATGCCATAACGCATGGCATTACATTTTATATGCTTTTACCACGCATACATTTACAACGAAATTCGTTGTAAATGCATGAATGGTAAAAGCATGTTTTTTTTATGTTTGGATAAGGTAAGTATGGGTATAGGGGTATATGTTTTGGGGTACTGAGGTATATGTTTTGGGGTGTTTGGGTATTTTAAGGGTTCAGATATAGTTTTGGGTTATGGGGTACAGGGGTAGTTTTAGGGTTTAGGGATAGGTATGGGTTTTGGGGTACGGTGTATTTTTTAGGGTTCAGGGCTAGGTTTGGGTTTTGTGGTATAGGGGTATTTTTAGGGTTCAGGGCTAGGTTTAGGTTTGGGGGTACAGGGATATTTTTAGGGTTCAGGGCTAGGTTTGGGTTTTGGGGTACACAGGTATTTTAGGGTTCAGGGGTAGGTTTGGGTTTTGGGGTACATGGTTATTTTTAGGGTTCAGGGCTAGGTTTGGGTTTTGGGGTACAGGGGTATTTTTAGGGTTCAGGGGTAGGTTTAGGTTTTGGGGTACAGGGGTATTTTAAGGCTTATGGGCTAGGTTTGGGTGTTGGGGTACAGGGGTATTTTAGGGTTCAGGGGTGGTTTTGGGGTACAGTGGTATTTTTAGAGTTCAGGGCTAGGTTTGGGTTTTGGGGTACAGGGGTATTTTTAGGGTTCAGGGGTAGGTTTGGGTTTTGAGGTACAGGGGTATTTATAGGGTTCAGGGCTAGGTTTGGGTTTTGGGGTACAGGGGTATTTTTAGGGTTAAGGGATAGGTTTGAGTTTTGGGGTACAGGGAATATTTATAGGGTTATGAAGGGTTAGTGTTTAAGGGTATTGGGGTATTTTAAGGAGTAAGGGTGGGTTATGATTATGAGATGCAGGGGTATTTAAAGGGAGCAGGGTGGGATTAGCACACGATATGAGACATGGCATGAAGGGCGGAACGTACCACACGCCCCCAGCGTTTGTCATGCCCCCAGCACACACCCACAGCACAACGCAGACACGCCCACAAGGGACTACTTTGCTGGCACGGTTCTTTTACCTTTTAAATGTATATGGTGGGCGTCTGCATAGCCTATGTCCTTCTGCTGCAACTGCCCTTTCCAACGCAGTATTGGGTGTTGTGATTGGTGCTGTGGTTCCTGAGATTACCCGCCTCAAAGGTTTGGGCTCTCTCTTTATTATATTAGTACTAACAGCCTGTCCCGACGTTGTCCAGGAGCAATTAGGCTTCAGGGCCCCCGCCCGGCCCGACGTTGTCCATGGGTCCCCCGGAGCCTTCCTCCATATATTGCAGTATTATACCTCTATGTTTACTTTGTACGCTTTAGTAACCTGCACACGTCACTTTTTCCTCCTGTAATGCAGTATTATACCTCTGTTTACTTTGTACGCTTTTGTAACCTGCACACGTCACTTTTTTCTCCTGTAATGCACCGTTTGGCTCACTTTTGTAATGCACCGTTTGCTTCCTCTTGTATTTTGTTGGCTCACGATTGTCATTTTTGCTTGATTTAATGTAACGTTTGCTTACTTTGTACGCTTTTGTAACCTGCACACGTCACTTTTTCCTCCTGTAATGTACCATTTGGCTCACTTTTGTAATGCACCGTTTGCTCCCTCTTGTATTTTGTTGGCTCACGATTGTAATTTTTGCTTCATTTAATGTAACGTTTGCTTTTGTATTTTGCCGCCGATCACCGCTCTTAAATAAATAAATAACCTACCTGATCCGCCGCTCACCGCTCCTCCCCGCCTGTCCGCCGCTCCTCACCACCTGTCCACCGCTCCTCAACGCCTGTCCGCTGCTCCTCACCGCCTGTCCGCTGCTCCTTATCGCTCCTCCCCGCCACATTTTTGAAATTACGTATATTTTTTAAGTTTATATAGCCTATGTCCATCTGCACAACCTGACGATTACAACGATGTATCGGGTGTGTGGATTGGCGCTGTGGTTCCTGAGTTTACCCGCCTCAAAGGTTCAAAGTTCTCCCTTTATAATAGTAGTATAGATATATGAGAAGCAGGGAAGCAGATCTAAGGGCCACATGTACGTTGGAAACATTCTGCAAGTTCCTAATTGCGTCTTTTTGCGACTTGCAATTAGGAACTCACAAAATGTGATGTACAACAGCGTCTCACACTGTTTGCGCTTCCTAATGGTTTCGCAATTGTCCTGCCTCATCAATATTCATGAGGCAGGTCGCAATTAGGAATGACCTGTAATAACAGGGATGGTGGCCTGTTGGGGTCAGCAGACCACTAGGTCTGTGATTGCTTTTTAAATAAAGCATTTCTTTAAATGAAATGCATCCTACTTTCCTTAAAGGAAAATGGAATGCAATAAAAAACAAAATGAAAAGCTACCTTTTCATTTTTTTAAGAGTTGGAGGTGGTCCGTGGGACCCCTGCCTGCTCGTAAAAAATGTTGGTGACCACAATTCACCAAGGAGAAGGGGTCCCTTGGGGACCCGCTCCCATTTGTGAATGGGTTACTACCTTCTTCACAAAGTCAGTAAAATATGAATGCTTTGCGCCCGTAGTCCAGTCGCAAAACCTTCATAAATGCCCCTGCGACCCACTATTAGGAAGGGCCGCCCTTGAAAAGCCCCTTCCAAATACCGACTCGCAAATCCTATCTTGCAATACAGCAATAGATTACGGACTCACAAAATAGGGTTGGTACATGCGAAACAACACTTTAGGGGTCACAAATGGCCCAATTCTCAGTTTGTACCACTAAAGCATGTTGTACATGTGGCCCCTAAATCCTGATAACAAAGTCAGTTAAGATAGACTAAAAGTGGTGAGAGGCATGTTGATGGTAAAACTTAAACTTTATGTACGGACACGAGTGGATGCAAGTGGAAAGAGATACTTAGGCCGAATGACTTATCTGTGAGATTATGTGTATTTTTCTTTATTTCTTTTATTTGTCTTTTGTTGTTATTTTTTGTACTAAAAATCGAATAAAATATATTCAGTTTCATTAGCTGCATTAAAGACAAAACGACCAGAACTACTTTGTTCATGGGGGTCATGTTATTCTCCTGATGATCCGGTTTAGCACCACGCCTCAGGAGTAGATTGCCCCAAATTGATATCTGGCATAGGGGAAGATGTTGATGTTTTTAAGAAATTGGCTCATAGCTGACATTGTGGTTTAGCGCTTCTTTGTTTTTTTAGGCATAGTATGGATAATATTGGTAAAAGACACCAACTTACCAGATCAGTGACCTTGTTTAACCATCTCTAGAATTCAGTTTCATTTGGTGTAAACTATTGTTTGCGCTGCTGCTACATGGTGCATTGTCAGATAGGCATCTTTAAAGATCAGTGCTTTTTCATAGGCCAACAAAGAACGTCCTTAAAACTGGTGTAAACAATAGATAGGCAGAACCAAATAGGGTAATTTAAAAATGAAGGAAAATGTAATTATAACCATATAAAACAAGGTCCTAAATGCCTCTGAAAAGGACGTAGATCATGCTTAAAGGCTGAAAATGGGGCAAAATGTATTTACTGTATTCATTAATTAGCAACCAAGTATATAACGGCCCTAAATGTGTTTTATTTTCATGGGAGCCAGGTTCCCATGGCGTTTGGCATTTAACAAACATGAAGAGCAGTGTGTAAGCCAGGAGACTTCTCACTTGCCGGTCTTCAGAAGAAATGGCATGAGTGTCCCACATGGCAAACGCCTCTAACACATTACAGCTAGTGTCATCACTTAGTGGACAGAGAAGGTGGATGGCGTGGGTTCACTATAAACAACAGAACACTTGGTTAGCACAAAGATTTCTAGATTCCTCCTTGGCATGTTCAGAATATCGACACCCTGATCTCTGCCCTTCTCCACCATGTATTCAGTCCTAGTAGCCAAAGCTACACCACATATCTCAACACCAGCTCAGAGTACCAGAAGCCTGGGTTCCACCACCCATTCCACCTGCTCAGAGCCTAAGCAGCCTCAGATATAGTTCCAACCATATCACCTGCTAGGAATCCCTTCAGCATGAGCTATACCTCCTACCACACCACCTGCTCAGAGTCCCAGCAACCTCAGATATAGTTCCAACCATATCACATGCTTGGAATCCCTTCAGCATGAATATACCTCCTACCACACCACCTGCTCAGAGTCCCAGCAACCTCAGATATAGTTCCAACCATATCACCTGCTTGGAATCCCTTCAGCATGAATATACCTCCTACCACACCACCTGCTCAGAGCCCCAGCAGCCTCAGATATAGTTCCAACCATATCACATGCTTGGAATCCCTTCAGCATGAATATACCTCCTACCACACCACCTGCTCAGAGTCCCAGCAACCTCAGATATAGTTCCAACCATATCACCTGCTTGGAATCCCTTCAGCATGAATATACCTCCTACCACACCACTTGCTCAGAGTCCCAGCAGCCTCAGATATAGTTCCAACCATATCACATGCTTGGAATCCCTTCAGCATGAATATACCTCCTACCACACCACCGGCTCAGAGTCCCAGCAGCCTCAGCTGTACATTCTACCATATCACCTCTTTGGAGTCCCAGCAGCCTCATATGTAGTTCCAACCACATCCCCTGCTTGGAATTCCTTCAGAGTGAACTATACCTCCTACCACAGCACATCTTTAGAGTCCTAGTAGCCTGAGCTACACCTCCTACCACACCACCTACTCAAAGTCCCAGCAGCCTCAGATATGGTTCCAACCATATCACCTGCTTGGAATCCCTTCAGGATGAGCTTTACCACACCACCTGCTCAGAGTCCCAGCAGCCTCCGCTACACCTTCTACCATATCACCTCTTTGGAGTCCAAGCAGCCTGAGCTATACCTCCTAACCCATCACCTATTCAGAGTCCCGTCAGCCTCAGATATTGTTCCAACCATATCATCAGCTTGGAATCCCTTCAGCATGAGCAATACCTCCTACCACAGCACGTGTTTGGAGTCCTGGTAGCCTAAGCTATATTTCCTCCAACACTACCCCTTCAGAGTTATATCTGCCTGAGCTACACACTCTACCACACCACCACTTCAGAGTTATATCTGCCTGAGCTACACATCCTACCACACCACCTAGTCAGAGTTATATCTGCCTGAGCTACACACGCTACCACACCACCTATTCAGAGTTATATCTGCCTGAGTTACACATCCTACCACACCACCTAGTCAGAGTTATATCTACCTGAGCTACACATCCTACCACACCACCTAGTCAGAGTTATATCTGCCTGAGCTACACACGCTACCACACCACCTATTCAGAGTTATATCTGCCTGAGCTACACATCCTACCACACCACCTCTTCAGAGTTATATCTGCCTGTGCTACACATCCTACCACACCACCTAGTCAGAGTTATATCTGCCTGAGCTACACATCCTACCACACCACCTAGTCAGAGTTATATCTGCCTGAGCTACACACGCTACCACACCACCTGTTCAGAGTTATATCTGCTTGAGCTACACATCCTACCACACCACCTCTTTAGAGTTATATCTGCCTGAGCTACACATCCTACCACACCACCTCTTCAGAGTTATATCTGCCTGTGCTACACATCCTACCACACCACCTCTTCAGAGTTATATCTGCCTGTGCTACACATCCTACCACACCACCTCTTTGGAGTTATATCTGCCTGTGCTACACATCCTACCACACCACCTCTTCAGAGTTATATCTGCCTGTGCTACACATCCTACCACACCACCTCTTCAGAGTTATATATGCCTGTGCTACACATCCTACCACACCACCTAGTCAGAGTTATATCTGCCTGAGCTACACACGCTACCACACCACCTATTCAGAGTTATATCTGCCTGAGCTACACATCCTACCACACCACCTCTTCAGAGTTATATCTGCCTGTGCTACACATCCTACCACACCACCTCTTCAGAGTTATATATGCCTGTACTACACATCCTACCACACCACCTAGTCAGAGTTATATCTGCCTGAGCTACACACGCTACCACACCACCTATTCAGAGTTATATCTGCCTGAGCTACACATCCTACCACACCACCTCTTCAGAGTTATATCTGCCTGTGCTACACATCCTACCACACCACCTCTTTAGAGTTATATCTGCCTGTGCTACACATCCTACCACACCACCTCTTTAGAGTTATATCTGCCTGTGCTACACATCCTACCACACCACCTCTTCAGAGTTATATATGCCTGTGCTACACATCCTACCACACCACCTAGTCAGAGTTATATCTGCCTGAGCTACACACGCTACCACACCACCTATTCAGAGTTATATCTGCCTGAGCTACACATCCTACCACACCACCTCTTCAGAGTTATATCTGCCTGTGCTACACATCCTACCACACCACCTCTTTAGAGTTATATCTGCCTGTGCTACACATGCTACCACACCACCTATTCAGAGTTATATCTGCCTGAGCTACACATCCTACCACACCACCTAGTCAGAGTTATATCTGCCTGAGCTACACACGCTACCACACCACCTATTCAGAGTTATATCTGCCTGTGCTACACTTACTTTACTTTACTTTACTTTAAACCATTTTATAACGCGCTCCATTACTGGGGAGTATCCTGGCGCGAGACAAGGGAAAAAGAAACAGACATCAAGACTCAGAGAATGAAAAAAAACACATCAGATTGTACTCTTGAAGAGGTGAGTTTTTAGATGTTTTTTGAATGCAGCCACTGTTGGCAAGGAACGCAGATGGAAAGGGAGTGCGTTCCAGGCCCGGGCCACAATCACAGAAATCGACTGACCACCAAGTCTGAACCGTTTAAAACGTGGAAGAGACAATTTAGACAGAGTAGAAGATCTCAGGGTACGTGCAGGGACATATCTGACAAATCTCTTTCTCAAATAGATGGGGCCTTGATCATGGGTTGCCCGGAAAGCCAGCACCAGAGATTTAAACATAATGCGCTGTCTGACCGGGAGCCAATGGAGCGTGCGCATCTCCATGCGCACGCTCTTCCATCTAGGTATGTTAAATAATAGACGGACGGCCGCATTCTGAATAATTTGCAGACGCTGCACCAAATAGGCGGGTATGCCACTAAACAGTGCATTGGCATAGTCCAACCTAGCCAAGATGAGCGCCCGAGCAACCGACTCCCTCGCATCCCTAGGAAGTAGGGGGAAGAATTTGCGTAGCATTCTCAAAGTGGCGAAGCAGGTGCCTGTAAGCTTCTTAATGTGATGCTCAAATTTTAGGTCCTCCGTGAACCAAATGCCAAGATTTTTGGCAGGTCTCCCCATCTCACTAGGGCCGGGAATGTTAGAAGGCCACAGTGAGCTCTTGAACGAGGGGGGAAAGGAGCCATAAAAGAGCACCTCTGACTTGTCCTCATTGCACTTCAGCTGGGCCTCCGTTAACCAGCGAAATACAGAGGACAAACACAGGTGGACCGTGGATGTATCCAGATCGGCATCGGGCCAGGTAAACAGCAGTTGGGTATCGTCTGCATACCCTATGATCTTAGCCCCAAACTGTTCCGCTAGATAAACCAGGGGGGTGATATAAACATTGAACAGTAAGGGGCTAAGAGTTGACCCCTGCGGAACACCTGTGCACAGAGGTTTAGGCTTCGAGGCATGGGGAGGCAGCCAGACCTGCTGGGTCCTATTAGATAGAAAAGAGGACAGCCAATCCAGGACTACACCCCCGATGCCCACAGCCGACAGCCGGCCGAGGAGGAGGTCATGAGGGACAGTGTCGAAGGCAGCAGAGAGGTCCAATAAAATTAGGACCGCTCTGCCACCCCCGTCTAAACAGTCCCGAATAGCCTCGGTCATTTCCACCAAGGCCGTCTCGGTGCTGTAAGCAGCCCTGAAGCCCGATTGAGCGGGATGGAGGGCCTTAGAGGTTTCCACAAAGCTCTCCAATTGTTGGAATACTACCTTTTCACAAATTTTAGTAAGTGCCGGTAGCAAGGAAATCGGACGATAATTCCCCGGAGTCGCCACATCCAGTCCGGGTTTCTTCAGGAGCGGCAGAAGTTTGGCCCGTTTCCAAACAGAAGGAACAGCGCCCGAAGCCAGAGAGAGGTTCACTATCTGCGTGGTCTCATCACAGACCAAATCTGCCACCTCCGACAGCACCCGGGCCGGACATGGGTCAGATGGAGAGCCAGATTTTAGGGACTGAAGGAGGGGCAGAACAACATCCTCCTCAATCTGCATGAAATTAATGAGTTGCTGTCCCGAGTATGGGCAGTAGGAGGGTAGTGGGGAGATTGCGGAGCTGTCACTGGGGAGAGCAGCTAGCAGGTCCTGCTGGATCCTTGCTATTTTGGTAGAAAAAAAAGTTGACAGCTCTTCACACCAATGCGCCGAGGGTACGAGAGAAGCAGCCTCAGCGACAGGTGCAACAAAGCTTTTAACAATGGCAAAGATCTCCCTGCCATTGTTATCTGCCTTGGCAATTCGCCCCGCATAATAGTTCCCCTTAGCCACCCTACACATCCTACCACACCACCTCTTCAGAGTTATATCTGCCTGTGCTACACATCCTACCACACCACCTCTTCAGAGTTATATCTGCCTGTGCTACACATCCTACCACACCACCTCTTCAGAGTTATATCTGCCTGTGCTACACATCCTACCACACCACCTCTTTAGAGTTATATCTGCCTGTGCTACACATGCTACCACACCACCTATTCAGAGTTATATCTGCCTGAGCTACACATCCTACCACACCACCTCTTCAGAGTTATATCTGCCTGTGCTACACATCCTACCACACCACCTCTTCAGAGTTATATCTGCCTGTGCTACACATCCTACCACACCACCTATTCAGAGTTATATATGCCTGTGCTACACATCCTACCACACCACCTCTTCAGAGTTATATCTGCCTGTGCTACACATCCTACCACACCACCTCTTCAGAGTTATATCTGCCTGTGCTACACATCCTACCACACCACCTCTTTAGAGTTATATCTGCCTGTGCTACACATGCTACCACACCACCTATTCAGAGTTATATCTGCCTGTGCTACACATGCTAACACAACACCTATTCAGAGTTATATCTGCCTGTGCTACACATCCTACCACACCACCTAGTCAGAGTTATATCTGCCTGAGCTACACACGCTACCACACCACCTATTCAGAGTTATATCTGCCTGAGCTACACATCCTACCACACCACCTCTTCAGAGTTATATCTGCCTGTGCTACACATCCTACCACACCACCTCTTCAGAGTTATATCTGCCTGTGCTACACATCCTACCACACCACCTCTTTAGAGTTATATCTGCCTGTGCTACACATGCTACCTCACCACCTATTCAGAGTTATATCTGCCTGAGCTACACATCCTACCACACCACCTCTTCAGAGTTATATCTGCCTGAGCTACACATCCTACCACACAACATGTTTAGAGTCGGGTAGTGGAGGAGTAAATGAGCAGAAGAAGTGGAGGGGTGGAAGCAGTCGAAGAAATGAGGATTGGGGTGATGGTCATTAAAGAAAGTGAAAATATAAAGCATTATTATAATTATTATTGTTATTTGTTAAGCAGAACAAATCACACTGAAAGCGTCTCTAGGCGCTGCTGCGTATCTTCAGACAAGGGCTACAGATTAAGATATTTGAGTAATGGACTAAAAGCATGGCTAAAAACATCCATGTTTTAAATGCTTTTTTGAATTGCCTGTGGTCGGTATTAACCCAGAGATGTATTGGGAGCTGGGGCATTAGTTGGGTGAGTAGCAGAGGAGTGGAGACATCGAAGCATTAGATTAATGGAGCCAACACCAGAATGGAGGCAGTGGAGAACTGCAAGCAATAGTCAGAGACAATGACTGTGGCAAACCTGGATATCCAAGAGGCACTTGTCTTTGCTTTCATGACTCTCCGGAAGAAACATCAATGGAAGTACTAGAGGCACAAAGTTGTTGAAGGAGTTGGGGAATTGGAGTAATGAAGTCATTGAAGGAGTAAAGGAGTGACGCTAGGGAACAGTGCTATTAGAGGAGTTGCAGTAGTGGGGGAATGGACGAACAGATGCAGGGCGAGAATGAAAGAAGGGGTTTAGAAATAATGTAAAGGTGGATGCAGCAGGTGTTCAGCCTGAATGGAGGCAGTGGTAGAGTGAAGACAGTGGAGGAATGAAGGCAGTAGTGCAATCTAATAATTGAAGGTCTTATGGCAAGGGAGTTGATGGCAGTGGAATAGTGAGGGGTAGTTGAATTAGTGGAGTACACATGAGAGTGGAGAAGTAAAGAAAGAAGAGGAGTAAAAGCATTGGAGGCATTTTAGCTTTGGAGGTATTATTATTATTTAAGCGCAACAAATGACCTGAAAGCGTCTGGTGGAGTAGAGTAATCCTATCATTGCAATAGTGGTGCAGCGGAAGAGTGGGGGTGGTGAAGGATTGTGGCCAGTGGAGAAATTGGAACATTGATAAAGTGCAAGTAGTGGAGAACTGCAGGCAGTGGGAGGAGGTTTGTTCCTGGTTAAGGTAAATCTGGATATCTCAATTTATAGACTTACAATAGAAACTTTAATGGTTCTACCACTTACCAGCCTTTTTCACTGTTGAGATGTTCACCACCATTTTACTGTCATGAGGTGTGGCACTGCAACCACAAGCGTGATTATCTGACGAGGAAACAGGCATGCTATAAGGTCAAGAACCAAGCTACATCTGACTCAAGCCATGTCCATGCTGCAAGCCCGGGCTGTTCATGCAGTATATCCCAATATTTGCAGTATGTCGCAAATGCTGCTAACTTGGGATGCTGCTAACTAGGGGTGGGTGGAATGTTTTATTCCGCCTATGGAATAGGCAGAATTTAGCGACTACACATTACTCTTGTAATATGGTGTTCTGGTCAAATTCTGAGAATTACCACGTGGCTACATTTTTTCCTACAAGCTACCGAAATACGAGAGCAGGCAAGTTTTGGCATCCCCTTCTGCCATTTTTTGAAATGAGATGTTACAAGAAGCCATTGTCAGAGGGCTGCTTCAGAAGTAGATTTGCTACCGCTCTAATAGATTTTCTACTGAAGCGGCAGCTCGAGTGGATGTGCACTCTTGCGTATCGCATTGTGCTGTTCACACTGATTTTTCAGCGCTGGTTGCGATACGGGCACTCAATTGCATCGCGACCAGAACGACATGAATATTTTTCTGACCGTTGGCAGAACTCCATGGAATCTCTCAGAGTTTTTATATTACTGATAGAGTGAAACTCCACAAGTTCCGCCCACCCCTGCTGCTCGCCAACTTGATCATGTGCAATGGCACGAGGTTCAACCCACCTTGCACCATTAGAAGTGTGTAATCATCTGTAGTTCTATGATTTCTCAAACCTAAAAGTGCAATGCGGCACCAGTTTGATACCTGATGGTGCCGACTGATATTTTGGGGGATGGCTGTTTATAGGGTCGCTTTTGAGTGGAAAATTCTCCTCATGTTAAGGAGAGGAATGGCAGCTCATGGAAAATCTGAACGGTCAATGCAGCTTAGAGACTGGGCGCTAAATAGCATAAAATTGATGCAAACAATGCCCTTCACTTCATGGGGCAGAGATCGTGAAATCCGTTTAGCTTTTAGAGATTCAGGTATGGGCATTAGGTAGCCATTCGGTTAGTACTATCATGAAAATAAAATAACTGTTTTGGTTACACCCTTGTGTGCACGATTAAAAAAACACACTGCAGGCTTCAAACACCATACATTGTCTAGGCCTGGGTGAAATCTCGTTACGCCAGCATAATCTATCATAATATCTGAAATTTCACATTGTGCTTATTACCCAAAATGCTTGACATTACGCTATTATGCTACGTCGCTTATTTTTCCGTAGATTCTGAACAAAATTATTTCACTGGAGCAACATCTTGCGTGATTTAATCCTATTATTACGGCAAAATGTATTCTCGCATTCCAAAAGGGATGCGAAGACATATTTTGTGCTAAAAATAACGTTAAATGCCAGCCTTGCATGTGCTCAATTTTAAGTGATTCTCCAAAATTTCACATAATTACCCATATTCTGCTCACCTCTATGATATGTCCAGCCTATAATGTAAAATGAAGATGGTGAGTGGACCAGGAGCCTTTTGGGGTTCTTGTGGGAGGAGAGAGGCCTAGGCAGTGCACATTCGTCCCATCCCATTACAGTGTTCCAGCACCCAATCCTGCCTCAAACCATTCAAAACTTTAAATAAATCAGGGTATATTTAAATATTGAATTTAAATATTTGGCACAGAGTGTATTCCTTTGTTAAACAGTTTGTTATATGTGGTTGGAAGTGCTTGATGTTATCAGCTAGTCTGTTTCCCCATGCTCGCCAATAGGCCATCTCCGTACAAGTAATCTAGTTTCACCTTCAGGACATTTTTTTAATTTGGTCCAATATCAAATCAGCAAATAAATGATTAGACTGATGAAGCTAATCGATAAAAGTACAGCCCTGAGAAATGATTTATTTGATATGTGTAGAACCCCTATAGGCAGTTCCCAGCAAAACCTATGAGCATCAGAGCAGACTGAGTATAATGGCCATTTATGGCATTCAGTCAAGTCAACATTAATTCATTTCAGGAAACAGGCTGCTCCACCTAAATCCTGAAATAGATGTACACAAATTGTCATATTTCATGATTGGTAATAAAACGAATACAGCAGTATGACACTAATATTTATTCTCTTTCTTTTTTTGTTATCCAGGGTGAATGCTCTCAGAAGTGCTATAACATGTTCATCATTGAGACCATCTGCGTGGCATGGTTTTCTCTGGAATTCCTGCTTCGATTTGTCCAGACGAAGAGCAAATGCGAATTTTTCAAAAGCCCACTCAACATCATTGACTCTTTAGCTATCCTACCCTTCTACATCTCGCTCATTGTCGAAGATGAGCACACCGGGGACGAGAAACAGGGCAGCAACTCATACTTGGAGAAGGTTGGGCTGGTGTTGCGCGTGCTGCGTGCCCTGCGGATCCTGTATGTCATGCGATTGGCACGGCATTCTTTGGGGTTGCAGACTTTGGGCCTCACCGTTCGACGGTGCACTCGGGAATTTGGCCTTCTTTTGCTCTTCCTGTGCGTTGCGGTCACCCTCTTTGAACCCTTGGTTCACCTAGCTGAAACTGAAATGGGATTGTGTCAAGAGTTCACCAGCGTCCCTGCCTCCTATTGGTGGGCAGTCATCTCCATGACAACTGTGGGCTACGGTGACATGGTGCCTCGGAGCATCCCGGGCCAAGTGGTGGCACTGACTAGCATTCTTAGTGGAATACTCATTATGGCCTTCCCTGCTACCTCTATTTTCCACACCTTCTCACGCTGCTACGCTGAGCTCAAAAGAGAACATGAACGCTTAGAAAGTCGCTTGACCAGAATGGCCAACGCAAACGACTCAGGAGAAAGTGACACTTTTAATGACACAGAGAGTTTGGTATCAGAGGACACGTACAAGTACTTTTATGCAGGAAAATAAATGTTGGACAAATGGATGACCTGAATTAAAATTCAGCGAACCAAGCCGGTTGGGGTACCCTTTCTCCATGTAACCCTTTCCCTAACGCTAACTTAAGAATGAGTTTAGACCAAAGAAAGTTTACTATATTGCCAAGGGCTGTATGTCTTGACTGAGAACAATAGTATAAAAGGGGAGAAGGGTGAGAAAGGGTTTTCTTTTGCTGTGATCCTCGAAACCTTTGTGGTAATGGCTCAATGATGTATGGTAACAATCCCTAATGCCCACCATGCTTTTTAATGCATACATTTGCTTTCCAGGTGTTTTAGTTCTTGGTGTTTTTCTGTTGGTGCTTTATGATTATCAGAGCTCCGTGGGGCCTCTTTTGTAAATAGGGGTGCTCTCCTAGGCAGTTTTGAAGGGAGAGGACCTTCAATGCTTTGGTCTTCTTTTGAAAGGATTAACCTGCATCTTATTGGTTTCAACCACATTCCTGGGCATCACTTTATGAAGATGATGAGAGACATACATTCGACGTTCACAACAAGGGCGTTCTTTGTAGTTCTTTTCTAATTCTATGACAATTTGCTTCTCTTCTTCATCATTTTCTTTTAACTTTCCTTAGCTTGTAATTGTTTTTCTTTGTGCAATGGTGGTATTTTGCTTTATTCTGTTGGCTCATCATCCATTTTGTGAAGTAACAACAACCACATACAAGTTCAATCCCTTTAAAAAATGTGGAACAAAGTTTGCCAATCTTATGTATGTTTTAATGGACGAGATCACTTTTGGTTTCATATCAGAATACCATTTTCCATATACTTGAAAAAAATGTAGGATAATGCCTCTTTTTCTGCAGGGACTTTGGATATAATTAAAGGGATGAGTGGTCATCTTAGGTAAATTTTGCACTGGTGCAAAAACTGAGCAAATGTACTTCTGCATAGCTTCTGCTGTTGCGTAATAATATTGAATGCCAAGGCATATCACATCAGGATTTATGTATCATTGGAAAAAATGGAGCAGATTAGAACTGATCTATTATAGCTATGTTTACATAATAATTACTTTTCCGCTTTTACAATAATAAATATGAAATATAAATAATGTGAAATTCAGTTTGCTTGATTTGTTTTAACAAAGGTTGTTGGTGGATTTTTGTTTTTTATTCATTAAATACCACATTATGCATGAGAAATAATTGGCAAGAATCAGATGCGTCATAGGCAGGGTCAGGATACTCTCACGGGTGATAAGCAGCACTTTACAAATCCTGTTTGATTGATTGATTGATAGCATTTATGCATTATTTCTCTCCAAACTGTTTTTCTCTATGTTTTCCCAAGTGCATAAATATTTATGTGGACATAAGCAAAATCAGTTTGGCCTGTTGTGTATTACAAAAACACCATAAATGCTGCAGAACAATATTTGGTGTGTTTTACATAACCCACACTGGTTAGGTAATATGGCTCTCTGTCTTATTGCTAGCACGTCATGTTTTTCATGGCTACTGGACTGTGGCACCAGGCTAATATAGTAAGAAATGTCATCTGAAATAAATATTTTCTCCTAACTATAGTCTAGAAAATGATCACCCCATCAGAGCTAACAATAGAAAAAATGCACCACTGATTCCCGATGTGGTATTCTTCAATGTATTTACTTTAGCCTATGCGAGGGACAGAGCCATATGGTACAAAAGGTCTTTGTGGGCAAAGACACAAGTACAATCTGGTGAGGAAAAAACAGACAATGGAGAGGGTCTGGCTCACAGAAGACCAGTGCCTTAGAATGTGCCAGGCCAAGAAGCACATTTTGCATGTCGTAGTCTGTATTGTATGTGGCATAGACTGTTTATCCGAAATTTACAAGATTAAGCCATTTACCAATTCACTGAAAGCCTATTTTTTTTAATTATCTTTCACATTTTTTAAGATAGAAATATCATTAATCGTAAAAAAAAAAGTCTTTTTTTGATTGGTTTACCTTCAAGTTTGAAGAGATTTTTTTTCCTTCATCCCCTTTCCCTTTCCTCATCCTTTCCACACCCATAATCCTCCTTCCCCATTCCCACTTGTTTTTGTGTGTATGGGCCTTCCTAAACTGCTTCCTCCAACGATTTTTAAAATTAATCTATTCCCCTCACGTGCACCTCTTTTTTCCAGTTTTTGTTGAGGCTCCTTCCGTACTCTCGTTCCTTTTCCTACACTGCTTCCCACTACCTTTTCCCCATAAGTTTTCTTTTGCTTTAATAATAAAACTATGCTCCCTAACCAGGATTCTAAATAGGGTTCATAGTTTACATTTTTGAAACACATATTTCTTCGCTCTCTTCAGAAAATGTATGATATTTTTCTGTTACTTATAATATTTCCATCCACTGTGTATTTCTATAAATTTGTTTTTAAACCGGCTCAATTTTTAATTACTTGCCATCTTAAAAATAGATTTCTATTATTTTGTTTTTGTGTCAATTTACATACTACTTACTGTCTTGGTTCACTTTAATATAACAATTCAGACATGAGGATCAGCATGCAATTCTCTGTAAAATGACGGTATTAGACTGGAACTTGGAACTCCTGGTGATGTAGAGTTATCTGTTAACCCTACCAATAAACCAAAGCAGTAGGGTCCACTTCCCATTATTACGTGTATCTCTTTGCAGTCACTGGAAAAAGAACAAGTACTTCTCTGGTTCCTTGGATGTAAGCCAATTCAATACATAAGTCAATGGAAAGGCCTTTTGTTCAGCAGGAATTTGCCTTTTGTTCAGTTGGAATATCAAGGCCCGGAAGAGAATACCTTGGTTTAGAGCGGTGGGATATATTGGTATCTCGCTATATTGCCCCCTAGATAGTTAAGGAATTGCAACACTGACCAGCTGGTGCAAGATCAAGTCTTCATTACAGTTACTGTCAAGTACCTCTCATATGATGGAAGGACTTCATCATATAAACTCTTTCATCAAGGTAAATGGCAGAGTTTCTTAAATATATATGCTTGTGCGAGCAAAAAGTACTGCTGTATGTTCATAAAAACATAACCTACCATTTGTATATCGACCAATGTGTGACAAAAATACTTTAAAACGATTTAAAAGGGTTCTAACTAACCCTGGGCACTGAACGCCGTTCCGCTGGCGCAGTTTGCAGAATTTTGCAACACGAAGTTTCTGCAAAACTTCCGACTACGCAGCGGAGCGGAGTTCAGCCCCGGACCCTCCCACCTTTCACCCCACAATAAATAATATCTAAATGCAATCTAAAATTAATGTAAAATAAAACCGTACTTACCTTATCGCGGCGTCCCGGGCTGCCCTCCTCCTCTTTACCGTAATCTCTTACGCTGGACATACGTCATGGTAGGACCATGGATTACGGCGAGAAGGAGGAGGGCAGCCCAGGATGCCGCGATAAGGTAAGAGTGGTTTTATTTTACAATAATTGTAGATTTCATTTAGATAATATTTATTGCTGGGGGTTGGAGGTGCGTAGCGGAACTCCACAGAGTTTTGGGCCAACTTCATGGTGCTCGGCGTGGAGCAACTACGCCTGCTACGCCCAGCCTTAGTTCTAACACATACATAAAAATATTATGTAAGAAATAATATTGGGTTGCAGAAGACAAACATATCTCATGCTGTGTTTATATGACTAAAGTGGCTTATCATACATGAATGAAGGCAACATCTATAAAAAAAGAACTGTAAATAATATCCATGTAACAGACTAATTTTCACATTAGAATTGTCCGGCAATGAGTAAAAGATCTCAAGACTCGAATGAAATAACTTTCTTTATTTCGCTTTGCATAAAAAATTAAGCGTTCTGGAAGTTCATGTTGGAGAACTTTAGCAGCATGCTCACTGCTTGTCATGAGCTTCTAGAGTTTGTCCAATATCTGTTATTTTATTTTTTAAATGCACAGGTTGGGACATACCCTTTTCAAGGTAATTTCAAATAAAGAGGAAAAACAAAGCTCAGATCTTGAAAATGTTAAACATATCTACTCAAAAAGCAGCATGAGAGGCTAAGGTATGCAGGCCCTGCTGGAAAGCGGCTCCTGTGTCTACTGCTGAAGACATTACAGTTGATCCTTTGCTTGGTAGTGTTAAAGTTGCAATGTTGTGTCCTACAGTCACCCTGTTGCTACAAAAACACACTGAACATAGGCTACAAGGGCAACAAAACTTGGAGCATCTCGACGCAGCACTTACGCCTCTTCATTTTTTTAAAAGCATAACACACAACCTGGCAACAGGAAGGTTGGATAAGAGGCTAATGGAAACTTTTTAGAAAGTGGGGAAAAATCAGATGGTGGTGGATGTTAGAAACCTGCTAATACAGATAATACATTTAAAACAAACCCTTCAAGAAAGCACAGAATGTGGAGAAGAGAAGAAAAGAGAAGAGAAGAGAAGAGAAGAGAAGAGAAGAGAAGAGAAGAGAAGAGAAGAGAAGAGATGAGATGATAAAACGGGCATGCTGCCTATAAAAGCTGTTTCGCTATTGGTTGAGAGAAATAGCATTGTATCAACTAAAGAATGTGGGACATTGGAACTACTGGCAATTCTGTAATGAAGATTCAATGGGGCAAGTTACGAAAAAGGTCAAAGGAGATTTAAAGAACATTGAAAATAAAAATGCACAAGGTAAGGTCAGTGTTACTTCTACTGATATGAATAGACATCAACATAGGCCCCGAGTTGGACTCCATCTCTTGGTCCACATCAAGCTAAGTAAAATGGGAGTGGTTCTTCATGTCCAGATGCTGGTTGGAAGTTAAGAATGTCAGTAATAGTGAAAATGTTGAGGAAGCAGTGCCAGTGTGAGGTAGTACTATTCAAGAAAACTTAGAATTGTGTTACTAATCAAGAAGAGTAGCAGCAACCACAGCAAATGAAGAAATACAAAAGTGTTATCGTATTTAAATAGGCATCTTATAGAAACTGTAAATTCACCTACAACTTTGGGTTCTTTTTGAAACTTAACTTTACCGTAACAAAAAAAGGAGAGGAAGGGTCAAAGGGAAAATATTTAAAGACCTGCCTGGATTCACTTCCCCAATCACAAGATAATAAACCACACAACGAACTGGGAGTCTAATTGCCTTAATTGCGGCAAGTCGAAAAGCACTCCCCTGATGGTGAAGTGTCAGCCTGTATCGCAACGTAAAAAGGAACTCAAAAAAAGATAAGAAACTGTGTGATATTTGGTAGGGATCAGCCTATGACAGAATCAGGGTAACAATCAACTTTTCAAGGTGATCAATATTATCATTTGGTCAACCAGCTCAGAGGATGGTGACGCAACAGCAGCGTAAAAGAGGCACAAGGGGGCTTGTAAATCTGCCACAAGTGAGCGAGCTCACAGTGCTTCAGAATTCCCTACAAAACGTCCTCATTCTAGTATTCAGATCAGTTCTTAAAGCCTCGTCGACACCCCTTATCTAGCAGAGATTATCGCCCTCAGTATTGCTCAGATCTTTAACCCAGCACACATTGCTACCCCCAAACTCCCCTGTGCGTTCTCAATATAAATGGATTTTGTTCCCTATTTTCGAGATAATGCGTTTTACGAAATTATAGAATTGGGCAGATTGTATTATCTTTAAACAGTAGCCTGAAGAGCTGTGTATATATTTGTCCCTTAACTGACATTCCCATCTCCTTTTTCCCGCTGTGTATGTAACATGTGTAATTAATGAACCCTGGCTCCGCACTATGGCATTTTGCTCAGCTCCATTCGTCAGTGAGGTTACTTGAATGCTAATGATAAATTCACTTACGGCTCGTGGAATGTATGTTTTATGCATAAGTACGGTGCTGCAATCACACGCAGAACAGCTCAAAGCCGCTCATCTTGCATTCGCCATCAATTCAGAGAAGGCTAATACTACTGAAATATTAGATTATTCTTAAACAGCACTATTTAGAAAGCTGGGAAACTGACTATGCGCCAGTAAGGTTGCAGATAAATGTTGATTTGAATAAAATTTATAACGCGCAGACAATAACCCGAAGGCATCAAGGCGCCTTAACAAAACATATCATTAACATAGGCATGACACCGCTACAGGTAAGCCTGCACAAAGAGATGCGTCTTCAGAGCGCTTCTGAATGCCTGAAGAGTAGGTAGGGATCTTAGTTCCAGTGGAAGTGCATTCCACTCCTTGGGCGCCAAAGTGGAGAAAGCCCTGTCACCCCATTTGGCTCTTCTGACTCGAGGGACTGATAGGAGAAGTCTACTAGAGGAACGCAAGTCCCTGGAGGGCATATAGCGGGACAGGATAGATCCTACACCAGTGGAACTGTTTTTGGAAAGGGCCCAATAAGTCATGCATAGGGTCTTGAAAAGGATACGGTCCTCAACAGGGAGCCAGTGTAGCAATTTTCTGGCCGCTGTGGCCGAGGCACGCTTGGGGAGGTCCAGCACAAACCTGGCAGCAGTGTTCTGGACTACCTGCAAGCGCTGTTATGTTATGGATGTATGCTTTGTATTGCAAACAGGTGGTGCAAATCCATGGGCGTGATTTGGAGGTAGTCAGGGGTCCCAGCTGTGACCTCAAGCGTGCTCCCTGCAACTCCTAGCACTTCCTTTATGACCCCCTCAGAGTAGGCTATTTGCCCACTCTGAGCCAAGGGGTTGCAAGGGAAGTGCCAGGAGTAGCAAGGAGCATGCTACCCCAAATGACGTCCATGTGCAAAACAAGGCGTACCCTGGCCCTACTCACGATGCTGGGCACAACTAGATCTGATCTTTACTAGTCTTACTTCTCTTCTGATTGAACACTCAGTCCCATTAATATGGACAGTCCTCGCGGCGGTCCCTTTCCAGTTCCAGGTGGAATCTGTTTCTCCCATTCTGAGACACTTTAACCCCTTCCGTGCGAGGCAGATTCCCCCGCTGTGCTGGGGGTGCGCACATGAGGCACAGTGCTCGTGTGCTCATGACGAGCTGAGCTCATCATGACCACACCCATTCCTGTGGAACGCTCAGCACAGCAGGGGAATTATCCCCGCTTGTGAGCGTTCCACGGCTCATGACGAGCTGACCTCGTCATGAGCATGGAAAAAGCTAGACGCCGGTCAAAGGTGAACCCTAACTTATTCACTGCAGCTTTAAGCACAAAAACACACTACCAGAAAAAACACTCTATCATCTCAGAGGAGGTATCTTAGTTTAACTCCTGAATCACCTCAGTCCTAGACTTAATAGCTCCTATAAAACCTGGCCACTCTTTGACAACCCCCCTTGGTACTTAAATACCCTAAGAGAGGAGAAGAAATATATTTTTTAAACACTAGAATGTCTTTGAAAAACAATTTATAACTGAGAGGATAAACGATATTATTGAGCCTTCAAATACTACCACAAAGTTATACACGTGTTACAGGCCTGCTCTTAGCAAAATAATAGTCCACTGATCCAAATTGTCTGAATACATTTTCACCATTGTAACATCCATGCTTCAACCCACAGCCTGTCAACAAGATAAGAAGGACCCCCTCACAAAATCTCTGCGACAATGTCGCTAAATGTTTTCACAACAAAGAACGCACATTCTACTCCAACTTCCTGCCACAACCTCCGGCAGTTTAATTTCCACTTCCCACTTTATCCCCTTACCAACCTCTGAAGCCTGCTCTCTACCACTTCTCTCTGACCTTAATTACAGAGTTTTCATCTATACTTGCCACCTGTCACTCAGGATTCCCCTAAAATCCTTGTTCTTCCAACATCTTTGGACTGGCTAATGATCTGTTGCATATGCCCTTACATCAGTTGTCGCACCTCAGATTCAGCATCCACCAAATGGAAGCACGCAAAGATTATGCCCCTTCTTAAGAAGCCCACTGCTGACCCTCTCTAATTACTGGGCCATCTTTATCCTGCCACTTGCAGCCAAAGCTCTAGAAAGATTGTTGAATTACCAACTTTTCAGCTTTCTAGTTGCCGGTTCCTGCTTAGACATCTTTCAGTCAGGTTTCAGACCATGGTATGGCAGAGAATCAGATCTTTTAGCTAGCACAGAGCACATTAGAGCCACATTGGTCGCAGGGGGATCAACTGCTCTCATCTACTCAACCTCCCTTCAGCCTTTGATACAGTCTTCCATTCCATCTTACTACATTGATTCCACAATCTGGGCTATAACTTAGCCTTAGACTGGCTGGTGTCTTTTCTTAAAAACAGAAATGAATCAGTTTTTTTCTCTTTCTTTCAAACAACCACCTGTCTGCCTAAATGTGGTGTTCCATGGGGCTCTTCAATCAGCCTCACATTTTCAAATTCATATATCCTCTCTTTGCTCAGTTGGGGTATTCCTTTGGATTCTCCATTGTAGCTTATGCTAAAGACATATCAACTCATTGCCATCAGTGGAGGCAATCTTGCCATCAACTATCTTAACTTCAAATCCTGCCTGTCGATAGTTACCCCGTGGCTGCGTGACAGCTGCTTAAAACTTAATTCCTATAAATTAGAACTATTATCTTTTTACAAAGTTAGCCTCACAGACAACACAATCTGGTGGCTATCGGAACTTCCTCTAGCCCTAACTCCAGTTAAAATAGACAAGAACTTGGCCATGAAACTCCATGTAGATCTCTCTTTCAAATCTCAGATTTCCACATTAGCTAGTATTTTCTGTGGCCTTCTTAAGTCTCTGAGTAAAACTTGGACTTCTTTCCATCTACTGTTAAGAAAGACAATGATGCCTTTAATTATATCATAATTGGACTATGGGAATGCCCTCTACTTGGGCCTTCTCAAATTAATTCTCCACAGCCCAGCAACAGGTTGTTCAAAATGCTGCCACAAGATTGGTCCTTAAGCTTCCTAGATGTCTATCAATGTGTTCAAATCTTAAATCTTTTCACTGGCTCTATGTCCACATCAAAATCTAAACAATCTTGATTGCCTATACGGTCTTAACTAAGACCGGCCCGCTTACCTGCAGAATCTGGTAAAAGGATACACTCCTACCAGGGTACTTAGATTAGAAAACACACATCTACTGAGAGGTCCACGCAATTATCAAGTCATATTTGGAGGCAGATCCTTCCTCTTCTTCGTAGCAAAACTCTAGAATTATCTCCCAGTTGACCTTCAAAGTGTGCCAACTGAACTTTTCTTCTGCAAGCAACTAAAAACCTGTTTTTTTCTGCATCCAACTGGAGCATTACCTGATCCTCTGTAGTCTGTAGTTCCAGGACGCATTACTTTAGCAGCTGTTACATTATACAAGTACCTAATTAATTCATTCATTTGTTCATGATGACCTCTAAATCCAAAGTGTAACTTTGTCATAAATTAAAAATAAGGAATTAAATATAGTTGTAAAATCTGCACAGTTGATGTCAACTTATTAAAAACTGTAACATTGATCTACAGAAGCATAGACTGAAAGTTTACATGGTCATCTGTTGAGGGTAGCCCGGGGTAGCAACTGGTACCCTGTCTTATCTGTTAGTGCCATTTGCCCTGCCCACTCCAGTTCTGGTATCAGGGAGAAAGATGGCCGCAATATCAAGAGAAATAGAGCAGGGTTCTCTAAGCCGTATGGAGATCTATTCCTTGCCCATCCATTAGCCCCTTATCAGTAGCCGATGAGGGGTAAAGGATGGACAACAAGTCAAAAATGTGATGTCTTTGGGGTCAATTGTTACATGATTAGATGTCCGCTACTCATGGTATTTTGGTGAGTTGACGTACCTGCAAGTCCATGTAGGCTGAAAAGCAGCAATCTCCTTGGCAAGAATTCAAAGCAACAGGACACAAAGGTATTTTTGCTTGTGTGATGGATGTATGCATATATGTATTGGTGTTTTATTTAATGTGCAACATGCTGCCGGCTGACTGTTCTAGAGCTTGCTGTGTTGAAATAAAGCGGATGAGGGTAGGCTGAACGTTAGGAACCCAGAAAAGGCAATACGTGAGGGTGAGGTAAAAGGACAACCAGTCTTCAGATGTTCCAGTAGGGAATAGGCATTATAATACAATTTCATTCAATATTTTCTGACCCACATAATCATTAATCTCGTTAAATGAGTCCTATTCTGGGTTCAAAAGTTTGGTGCCCTGTGCTGTTTTGTTCAGACATCCAACTTGAATTTCTTTGACATAGAGCTAATGCGGAGGTGAGCCTGGCTATGCCAAACAACATTGGTTGGAGTACCACCGGCAGCAAACAATCAGGTAAGGGGACCCTCATTTCAAGAATGGCTTATGAGTGGTGCCTTGTATTTTGAGTTGCATGGGGGCTACCAAAATAAGACAACAGCAGTTCCTTCATTGGAGTAGCACTGATATTTCTTTCTGCTCCTAACAGAACATCTTTTAAGGCACTCTACATAAAATGTATGAAGCTCAGATGCCAATTGCTGCAGGAATCCATACACTCTACCACCGAACTGCGCTACCCGCCGGCTCCAAATCTGGAATGTTTTTTCATAAATATTTAAAAATTTAAATAAAACTTTGCAGCAGTCCTTATGTATGTGGAAAACTTCTTAATTTGTGTCCTTTTTCCTTCTTCATTCCTGTAGCTGATTACTGTGTTCGTTTTGCGGCAGCTGAAGGAGGCATTATGAATCCGACAAGAACTGATAGACATTCCATATTGCCCAAGGACACCCCAGTGGCCTAAAAAACCCAAGAGTCCCGATATTTGAAGCTGGAAATGACCTAGAAGCTACCCTGCTATGGATGCAAGGCATACAACAACAATATGAATGTAGGACTATTTATTTTACTCATTGATTTTGTTATGGGCAGTTTGTTAATATCACCATTAAAAAAGCAGAGGAATGCCCGCCTGTACACCCTGCTCTACTTCTCCTAGGACCTAAAGAATTAGTGCTCTCAAGAGCTTCTAAGATCACTAAATTCTCAATTAATACATAGATTATGTAAATGACTTCATCCATAATCAAAAATCTTAGCCCTGAATGCAATGATCTACTGAATGATAATCATTGTCTTTCAGATCCTTGTTGAGTAGCTGCAAACTTAGAGCTACTTGTAGCCAACACAGATCACATTGTGCTCCTCTCTTCAACCGCAGCAGCTTTCTACTCAATATCACCTGTATGCCGCTGATAAGTCTGATAAGTTGAAAGTAAATTCACTATGATTAGATTGTTTATTGTATCTCCTTGCCCTCTGATTCATGTCCTATTCCTACCACTCCATAGTCTGCGCTAGATCCAACTAGGTCTTGCTCCTTGCTTTTAATATTATCATAGACCGCTAGAAAAAACACCCTACAACTTATCTGTGTTGGTTAGAAATTACCAGTTCATATAATCTATTTATAATGAGTGTGAAACCCGAAGCTATTTCCATTATTGAAATACTGTGTACATGAAAAATTGTCTAAAGATCTGACCACCGATAGACCAAGATCAGGTTCACTCTACATCAGTTTTGTAAACAAACCATTTTCAGTCTTAGAAATTGCTTTTTTGCACCAAGGACTCTATGGACAGCAAACACTGTGTGCAATGCTCCAAGTATTTCAGAATAGATGACCATTACTGCACTTTGTGTTTTCTCACTGGGGTGAAGTTACTGCCCTGTTCTGGGTTTTCAGGTTGGAATTATGAAGAACATGCAGATACAGTTTGGAGGTTCCGGGTCTCGGTGGACATTCTGCGGCGCCAGGTTGGCAAGAGAGGCATGGGAGTGACAGACTTTAAAATATATTTACTGTCAGTTTCACTGCAGTGATTAGCTAGATGGCTTTAGGTACCCAACGTGACAGAGATGGTGTAAAGAGGCAACTCACATCAAGGAGGAGCACTGATTGCTCTGATGTTTGGGGCACACTTGAAAAGGACATGACAGCCAGCTCTACTTGTCTTCACACCCTACTGCTGGAGATCAGCGGTCAAAAAGATTCAGCAGCATTTGCCTTATGCTCCCGCTTTGCCTCTGATAGAACAGCCCACGCCTGGAGAGGGCTTCTTTACAGAAAGGCAGTTGAGGGAATGATCCATGGTGAGTTTTTAGGCTGCAGGAGATTCCGACTCCCACGTAATATTTTGGTCCCTAGATCCTCTGGCAAATTTTTTTTGCCATATGCCGCACTGATGCAGCAGTTATTTTGGACTAAACCCTACAAAGCTACAAATGCATGACTTTTGCAGACTCTGCTGAGCTTTGGTAGTGGGTGCAGGCTGGACTCGTGACTTTACAGAACACTCCTGTCAATGACATTTGACAAACTGCTGGCATTACGAGGTAGGAGGGACAGAACCACCGGGCGGAGCATTCATTTGGAAGGAATGTGAGCATGGCCTGGCGCATATTCATAAGCTCTCCAGGAATACCTAAGGTAAATATACTGTTAAGCTCCCAGATCACATGGAAAAGCTGAGATTCAGGTAAATATTTAATGATGTTCAGACAGGTAGAGATATCCACAACCGAAGCTGTTAAACTGGAAACTAGGGAAAAGTCTTAAACACCATTTAGTTTCCCATTCCCAACATTTCTAAGATTTTGAGTGGTGTGAGAAGGCAGAACACTTCAAATGGAAAGGGTGTTCACAGTAGAATGAAGAACATCCAGACTAGGAACATCATTAGTTGCAGAATTGACTTTGACCAACCTGGACATGCTCCAAACATCAACCAAATCTACAAGCACACCCTTCCTTTTTACCTTGCTTATGATAAAAGGTCCCATGAATTTGGTTACACCCTTTCTTGTACTACCGGGTTTTTTGACCATGACTTTTTCACACACCTTCCAGCCAATTAATTTGGTAATCTGCGTGGTTTCATACCTAGCCTTATACATCTTCTGATAGTGTTTGAGTCTTGCATCGATCACTTCATCTGAAAAGATTCTGCAATTAACTATTTTTTTTCCAAAATGTAATCACACAGGACTAAGCCTAGGAGTCTGGCATTCTTCGCTTACGTGAAAAAAGGGAGACTCCAAAGTGATGTTATTTGGTGTATCTCTATGGACCCACCTGGTTTCTTGTAGCATCTCTGTTAGTAAGATCCTGTTCTCAAATGTACTTTGAACGCAAATCATACTTTTCATCTGTTCTGCTAGACCATTAGTTTGTGGTGAGTAAAGAGCAGTACTCAAAGATGCAATAGCTACACCTTCAAGAAAATCTCGAATTTCCTGTGAGACAAATGGTTTCACCATGGGAAACCACCAAGAACTATGGTACACCCTCTCTAGCAAACTCCTCCCTCTGGAACACTATCACAGCTTCTGTCCTAACCACACCCTCCCATTCGGTCATTACCCCCTTTGACATATGATCAATCAACAATTGAACATAATGTTCCTTTTTAGATAAAAGATCAAAAGATTCTAAAATGTCCAGACCCAATCTCATCCAAGGATTGGAAGGGACTTCCACTTTCACTGCTGACAGTAGAGGAGAACTTGCCTCAAGCTTGCCTTTGTTAAAAGTCTATCTAAATGCCCATAATGGGCCACATTGATTACCTTCTTCCACAGACTACGTAGAAGAATCTGCACACCTTCCCAACCAAGTGGCTTAATTTATCAAGTACATTCCAAAAGGCCTTTATGCAATTGGACACTTCTTTGCCATCAGACCAACTCTTAAATACATATTCAGACACATCCTTTAGGGTTTTGTTAGTAATAATATGGCTGACCCGTTCTTCAGGAATCAAAGCATTTTCCTTTACTCAACCATCTAAAACAGGTACATCCACCATATCAACACTTGGAAGAGGTAATCTGGAGAGGCAATCAGCAGTTTTATTGCTCACACATAGAACATAGTCAACACAGAAACTAAAATCAGTCAAACCCTCAGACCATCTCTTAATTCCTTCGGTCATATTTACACTCCCATTACTGGAAAATATTTGCACATTAGGGTTGATAGTCTGGTATCCCCTACCAAAAGAACTTTGAAATGCTGAACAGCCAAGGATTCAGCCAACGATTCATGCTCAGTCACAGAGAACCTCTCCTGTGCACCTCTGAGAGATAATGAGGCAAAAGCTATCACTCTCTCTGGATGTATGACGTTACAACGCATACTTTTACAATGACTACCATTACAACGAATTTTTTACAACGCAAAAACTTTTACAACGCATACCATTACAACGCAAGATTTTACAACGCAAGTACCTTTACAACGCATACCATTACAACGTAAATATTGGTAAGTATATAATATTTTTTTTAATATAAATTATTGTAAATTATTAAAATATAATTAAATTGTATTTAATTTTATTTAATTAATTTAATTTAAATATAATTTTAATTTATTTTTACAAATTAATCCTGTACCCCAAAAACCCAAAACTGACCCTTAACCCTAAAAATAATTATTTTAATTTAAATTATTAAAATATAATCAATTTTTATTTTATTACATTTAATTAATTTAATTTAAATATAATTTTATTTTATTTTTACAAATTAACCCTGTACCCCAAAAACCCAAAACTGACCCTGAACCCTAAAAATAATTTTTTTAATTTAAATTATTAAAATATAATTATTTTTTATTTAATTACATTTAATTAATTTAATTTAAATATAATTTTTTTTTATTTTTACAAATTAACCCTGTACCCCAAAAACCCAAAACTGTCCCTGAACCCTAAAAATGCCCCTTTACCCAAAAACTGAAAACTGACCTTGAACCCTAAAAATACCCCTTTACCCAAAAACTGAAAACTGACCCTGAACCCTAAAAATACCCCTTTACCCAAAAACTGAAAACTGACCCTGAACCCTAAAAATACCCCTTTACCCAAAAACTGAAAACTGACCCTGAACCCTAAAAATACCCCTTTACCCAAACACTGAAAACTGACCCTGAACCCTAAAAATACCCCTTTACCCAAAAACTGAAAACTGACCCTGAACCCTAAAAATACCCCTTTACCCAAAAACTGAAAACTGACCCTGAACCCTAAAAATACCCCTTTACCCAAAAACCCAAACATATAATATTTTAAAAATAATTATATACTTACCAATACTTACGTTGTAATGGTATGCGTTGTAAAGGTACTTGCGTTGTAAAATCCTGCGTTGTAATGGTATGCGTTGTAAAAGTTTTTGCGTTGTAAAAGTTTCGTTGTAATGGTAGTTCGTTGTAAAAGTTGCGTTGTAATGGTTGTTTCCCCTCTCTCTTTACCATAAACTACCTGAGAAAGAACAGCGCCCAACCCAAATGAAGTAGCATCAGTGGATAACAAAGCCTTCCTGCATATATCAAATGGCCCAAGAGTTGATAAAATAGCAATGCTACCTTTGATAGTCTGAAATTTCATGATGCATTCATCATTCCAATCAAACTTAAGACCTTTTTTAGCAGAGGCCTTAAGCATAAAGACACATTGACAAAACCAGGAATTAACTTTGAGCTCATGTCTACCACACCTAAAATGAGTGTGTGTGATCTTTATTATATGGTGAAGGTGCCTCACTTATGCTCAAATCAATTCAAATTTGTGACTAATTCCTTCAGAAGAAATTAAATGTCCCAAATACAAGACAGTGGTCATGCTAACTTACAATTTTCTTTTTTCACAATCAGCAGCAGTGAAATCATTGGCCAATGACACCGAGATCACCATAAAACAAGCTGACAAAGGGGGATCAACAGTGATCATGTCAACCACGGATTATAATAGAGAATGCAGCTGCCAGTTGGTTAATCTAACTTACTACACCCCCATTTCAACTGACCCGACCGGGCACTTGACCACACAGATCACCGCACTTGTATCTAATGCTGAGACTCAGGGCTGGATAAGCAGAAATGAGGCTGACTTTCTTATTAACAGACAAGCTATTTCCCTACTTTTCTATCTTGCCAAAAATATATAAGGGACAGCGCCCACCACCAGAATGACCCTTTGTATCAGGAATCAACTCCTTATTGGAGCCCCTATCCCGCCTCACTGATCACTTTCTACAACCAGTGGTTCAAAAAACACCGACATTTTTACAGGACCCTAGAGATGTCCTACCATTGATCGAGAACACCGACGACACCCATGAGATTGTCCTGCTGATCACATTGGACTTAGAGGCACTCTACACTAACATACCCCAAACAGCTACACTTGATGTGGTGGAGTGTGCACTCTAGCGGAAGAATGGACTTCACCAACTCCAGTCAGCTTTATCATGGAGTGCGCAACTATAGCTCTCACAGAGAACTTTTTCCAATTTGACAAACAGCTATACCACCAGACCCAGGAAACTTCAATGGGAAGAACATTTTCCCCTAGCCTGGCATGTCTGTATATGGCAGCCTTTGAAACTGACAGGATTTTTCAAGAATCCAATCCCTTTACCCCAAACATATCACTATGACGCAGGTACTTTGATGATATTTTTATTTTTTGGAAGGCTGACATGCCAGGCCTTTTGCCAGTGGATCAACACCTTAAATCCATATTTCAACTTTTCTAGAAATATCTCAAATGAAAAGGTCCCCTTTTTAGACCTGATGATAACCTTTACAATGGGAAAGTTGACTACTATTATATACAGAAAACCAACCGACTGTAATAGGTTACTCCTTTACAGTAGTCATCAGCCAATAGCTCTTAGGGACAATTTACCATACGGACAATTTTTACATCTACACCATAATTGTTAGTACCATGTAGGACTACAATACTGAGGCAAAACAACTATCAGACAATCTGTAAAGATAAGAGTACCTAGCACACAGTGTCAGAATAGACAAAAAATGGCCACAAATAATAATAGATAATAATGGAGAGGCACTCTTGGAACATAATACAAAACAGCAGGCAGACACACTGATGTGGGTAACAAAATATACACCAGTCTCAAATAGAATTTGTAAGATCATCAAAAAGCATTGGGGTATCTCACAAACAGGCGAACAGACTATACCTCAACCTAGGTTTGCATTTAAACGTACCACGAATATGAAAGACATGCTCTTACATACAAGACCACAAATACCACCAAGATCTGATCAGAGATCTCTCTGGGATCTACCCCCAGTGATGGGGCACTTCCATTGTGGTTCTTCTACTGTATGTTCATTGACTAATACGACAAAGGAAGTAAAACTGACAAGTACGTTCAACTGGATACAGAAGAGACATACTAACTGTAACACCAGCAACTGCATATATACATTGACATGCCCTTGCAACAAAAGGTATATATCGTTATGATCACCAGACCGGTAAACATACCCATCACGGAGCACCGCAGTAACATTTGGTGTCACAGAATAAAGACAAAGATGTGCACACACTTTAGAAAACCAAGGACACTCACCAGACAACATATGGTGGACCATCCACGAGGCCCACCCACACATGAGCAAGAAGGCTCTCTTTAGAAGAGAACAAAACTGGATTTTCCATGTTTCCACTCAGATTGGGGTTAAATGAAGACATTTCATTGAATTAATTGAATGGATAAACAACCTTATACCATCCACCCCATTCACCCATGAACATATAGCTAATCCGATCTATGGCTACACTTCTGTAGGATCCTACTACCTCTGACCCACTGGGTAACTCAGTAGTTTTGTCAGACACCCATACTTCATGTCTCTTCACCTCCATAGTACCTTACTTCGACTTTTCTGGAGGCGATAGAGCCAATATCAAATTCTGAGTGGGTCGTTGTGCACAGCAAAACAATTGCAGGGGATAAGACCACAAACTGCAAAACACAGATCACTAAGGAATCAAGACCATGAGATTCAATAAAAGAGTTACCAGCAGACACCTCTCAAGAAAGCAGAACAGTGCCTGCACAATCGGGTATTTTGACAGAATATCAGAAACAGAAATATTGTGGACCAAAATATTGTGTCAAGAATATCGAGGACACAAATATCATGAAGGTCAGTTTCTGTAGGTAAGCAAAGTTTTACTATATATAGCTCCACATATATGTACCTTAGCGATGTATATGTCTTCAAGGTATGTAGATGTGGAGTTAAGAATAGTAAATCTATACTTACCTATTACCTTTTACACTTACCTTCTTGATATTTTGATCCTCGCTATTTTTGACACAATATTATGCTGCACAATATTTCTGTTTCCAATATTCTGTGAATGATCCCACAAACGCTTGCACCACAGTTTGGATAGTCTGTTTTTTGCTGTACCGAGACTGAAGAGCCACATTGATCATGACAATACTCAAGACAGGCACCTCACCTTGGACTGGTTCGAGTTGACTTTGATTGGAATTCAGCCCAGTTGCTAAGAACAAATGATGACCTGAAAAAGGTGCAAACCAGTGAAATCGCTGGATATACAAAATAGGTCCATCATCAATCTGGTGGTTTCCGGCCTGAGACTTTCTTGTCACCAGTGTTATACTCATGTATCACCTGGAAAGCTGAGATTCAAGTAAGTAGAATTTAAACAAGTTCAGTGAGCAGCAATGAAAACCACCAGCCACCAGACATCTTATCTAATCAACGGCCAACATGTGAACTTTGACCACCCATAACATCTACAAGCTTCTAAACAGTTACATAGGCCATGTCATTGTTAGGGTTGCATAGTAGAAGAATACATTATAATACAGGTAAATTATAACACATACTTAGTTCAAATTTCGAGACACCACATATACCACTCCAAATAGATTAAATATCATGATGCGGATAGACAGTGTGCCCTGTCATCACTGGGGTTTGATTGATATTGACTTTATACACATGGTGTGGAGCTGCTCCATTATAGCGCATATCTGGGCTAGACATGGAGCTAACATGGAGTGCATGCTAAACAGACGGAAGTGTGCCTCCTTACACTATATCCACACAAGAATAGATGGGCAACATATGCTTAGACCTAGCATAGTGATTGCTCATAGTGACATATCGCGACACTGAGGATCCTCAGAGCGACAACCGCACAGCAGATGGAAAATAGCAGTAGAGAGATGGTCTATGGAAGAGGGAGCTGCTATACAAGCTGAGGAATGGAGGGATGTCCATAAAAGACCATAGCAGAACTGTGGACAGAGGTGGTCGCATCCTTTATGGATGCAGGGGTGAACAGCACCACGTGGTGAATGGAGGCTTGAGATTGGGTGCATACCCCTATGATATTGTTCTTATTAATCTTCAATTCTACATCTGAGCTTTGAAGATATCTTACTTCTGCAAAATAATGCAATCCCTGGAACTGGGGCACAGGAGTGCTGCGCTGTTGTATAATGACTGATGCAGAAGATGAGTGGAACAAAGTGGGCTTTGGTATTGTTTGGTTATATTGTTGATATTAGTGAAGGGAAGAATGACTTCAAGAGTGGAAATGAACACGATATATGATGAACCTTTTATTCCTCTGAGTTCTTATGTTTTTACAAATTAATATTTGTATGGTTACGTTCTTGTGTGTAATGTACTTGAAAGATAATGCTCATAAAAAAAAAACTGTGCGGATACAGTTTTACCATACTGAAAATCTACACATTTTCACGTTTACTGACCTGTTTTCCCTGCGTAAATTCGTCCCTTTCATACAGGAAAGAATTTAAATGAGTTAAAACCAGAATGCCTGCGGTAATTACGCAAACTAAATCTCCAAAACAATTTTGGAAACCCCATGGCAGCCAGAAAGCGGACTCCTATCCCTTTGATGAACGTATAGCACAAGTCTTTATTGGGCCAATACATATTTAAAGGTTCTGAAATGTTAGATGTAGTTTGGCAGGTCAGATAATTTTTTACATCTTTAATGCACGCCACCTGGGGGCATCCATTTAAGTTCATGATACAAAGATTTTTGGAGTTGATGACAAACTATTCAATGATATTTGGGATTACACGATATAAAGTCGTGATTGTGAGAGCGAACCGTTCAACAATGAGTTGATTAATCTCAACTTTAGGGCAATAAATGGAAAACTTGAAGGGGATTGTCTGCCTCAGCAAACATATTTTTTTTTAAGTTCAAAATGATTTTATTGAAATTTTGTTTAAACAAAAGAAATAAACAAGTACATTACAAAAAGAATAAATCTTACATGCGTAAATGATTATTTGATGAATATGAAATGCAATAAGTCATAAATGAAGAGGAAGGGAAAAGAAAGGGGGAGAAAAAGGGGTAGGGGTGGGGGAGTAAACACATCATAGAATCATAAATTCATAAAAAATAGAGTCACAATTAAATTAAATACAAAAGGATGGTAAATAATGAGAAATTAATCATCAAAATACATAAAAGAACACTTAATTATATCATTGCATAACATACGAATCAATAGGAGACCAAAAAGATTGAAATGACTGTGAATTATGAGTAACGCCTTTAAGGGACAGCTGAGCACCTCTTCTTGTAAAGGTAATCCAAGACCACCAAGCATGAACTGAAAGAGAAGAAGCGTCTTTCCAACAAAAAGTAATGGATTTTAAAGCAGCTGTAATTAAAAAGTTAAATAACTTTGCCTCTGACTCATCAAGAGGATGGGAAAGGGCAACCGATTTACATACTAACATTGCATAAGAAATATCATCATGTAAAGGCAAAATTTTCAAAATGACATTCCAAACATCCGACCAAAATTTCATAATAACTGGACATTCAAATAACATATGACGAAGTGATCCAGAACTTGACTTGCAGTGCCAACAAACATCTGATGGTAACAATTTCGCACGACTTAATCGAGATGGGGTCCATAGAGCATTAAATAAAATATAAGCATTGGTTTGGTAAAGAGACACCGGAAGCCAACCAGAGATACTGTTGAGCCATATTGAGGACCATGAATCATCTGAGAGGGAAATGGAAAGTTCATTATTCCAAAAAGATGAGATTGTACCAACATTGGAGCCCTGGAAGGTGGTAAATTTTTTATAAAAAACAGAGACAGCTTTGGATGATGACGTAACAGCCGTAAGGTAAATTAATAGGTCATTAGTGGTGGATGAAGGAATACCATTGGGAAACGAGTCCAAAATTGAGTTACATAAAGGTTGATATTTTGAAAATTCAGAAGCCGGGATATCACATTTTAACTGTAGTTGTTCAAAAGGAATAAAGGCATTTCCACAAAATACATCTTTAAGATAGAAAATTCCTTTTGAAATCCATGAGGACCAGAAGTTAATGTTCTTGTTTAGTTCAAGTAAAGCACTATGCCATAAAGACAAGTGGACTGTAGAGAGTAAGGGTAAATCAAAATTAGAGTCCAAATCATTAATTATTAATCTAGAGGATTTAATTATGGATGAGAGATGAATAACCTTGGATGCAGAAGACATTGACATCAAAGAGGGTAATGAAAAGGGTCGTACAATTGAGGACTCTATATCAAACCAAATTGGAGGTTTTACGACATGTGAATTGGTAAACCATAAGAAGCTTTGTTTTAAGATAAAAGCTTTATGGTAGAGGTAAAAGTCTGGAAGGGCAAATCCCACCTGGGACTTAGGGAGTTTTAATTTCCTAGAAGCAATACGGGGAACTTTGTTGGCCCATAGGAATTTAGATAACAGTTTGTCAACATCTTTATAAAATTTGAGAGGAAATTGAGTGGGAATCATAGCTAATGAGTAGAAGATTTTTGGTGCAATATTCATTTTTATAGCCTCCATTCTCCCCCACCAGGTGAGATAAAGGGATGACCACTTGGACATTTTATTTTTGATATAATCAAGTTTGAAATCGCTATTTAATTTTAACGTAGCAGGCAACGAGGAAGCAAATAGGATACCCAAGTACTTAAGCTTAATGTTTTGCCAAAGAATATCTGTGTTAGGAAGCATGTCCGAGGTACAAAAAGCATTTAAAGGAAAAAATTCAGTCTTACTTACATTTAATTTGTAACCTGAAACCACAGAATAATTTGCAATAATGTCTAATAGGGAGGGAACAGAGGAGAGAGGATTACTAATAAACAATAAAACATCATCTGCATAAGCTAAAGTTTTAACAGTGACATCATTGATCGCAATACCTTGAATATTGTCACAGCAGCGTATATAATTAAGAAAAGGCTCAATTCCTAATAAAAATAACAGTGGGGAAAGGGGACAACCCTGCCTAGTACCTCTAAAGAGAGGAAATTGAGTTTGAAATTAAACAAACGAGCAGTAGGGGCAGAATATAAAGCAGAAATCATACGAATAAAATGGGCACCAAAATTAAAAGATAATAAAGTTTTAAATAAAAATTGCCAATGAATTTTATCAAATGCTTTTTCAGCATCTAAAGCCATCACTCCCGCAGGGGAAGTAAGGCGAGGGCTCTGTTCAATAATGTGCAAAAGCGTTCTGGTATTGTTAGCAGAGTACCTATTTTTCATAAAACCAGATTGATCTTGATGAATGATGGAGTGAAGGACAGGAGCCAATCTAGAGGCAAGGATTTTAGCATAAAGCTTACACTCTTAGTTTATTAGGGAGATGGGACGATAATTAGAAACCAGGGTAGGGTCCTTATCAGGCTTGGGCAAAACAATGATTAGAGCATCCGTAAAGGAGCCCGAAATAGTACCAGAGGAACCAAAATGGGGAAAAAGTGCACTTAAATAAGGTAAAAGGTAAGATTGAAACTCTTTATAAAATTCAGCTGGGATACCATCCGGGCCTGGGGATTTATTCTTAGGAAGTGATTTAATAGCAAGTAAAATCTCATCACAAGTAATTGGAGAATCTAAACCTATTCTATCTGATTGAGAAACGTGAGGCAAATTACACTTATTTAAGAAGGAATCAATTAAAGAATCATCACAGGGGTCAGGTTTACTATATAGGGTAGAGTAAAAATTTAAAAATTCTTGGACAATATCATTATGGGAAATAGAAACTTGGCCACGAGAGCCACGTATTGAGGTTATTTGAGTCTTATCCTTCTTGATCCGTAAATAGTTTGCAAGGAGTTTTCCAGACTTATTTGCATTAAAGCGAAATTTAGCATTGGATTTTGCGAGTTGAATACCTGCTCTAGTACGAAGTATAGCATTAAATTCAGAGCGTAGCTTTTGTAGTTGAAATTTATGTTGAGGGTTATTAGAAGAAATAAATAAACGTTCATATTTAGCAATTTGTTTATCCAGGAGTTTAACCTTAGAGTTAAATTGTTTGTTCTCATGGGCCATAATAGAAATCGTAGCACCTCTAATGTAGGCCTTAAATGCATCCCATATATTGACCATTGAAGTTGAATCTTCAGGGTTAAACAAAAAATAGTCTTGAGTAGCTTGTAATAGTTTAGGTTTATGCGTATCATTAAGCACAATGTTCGTGTTCATACGCCATCTACTTTGCTTGGTAAAAGTAGAGGAAATATTTAAAACAAAGAAGATTAAGGCATGGTCCGAAATATCAATATTACCTACAACAGGATTGGTGGCTGATTGAAGTTATGAAGGCGACAGCAAAAAATAATCAATCCTTGAATGAGAATTATGGGGATTAGAGAAAAAGGAAAACCATTTATCAGTAGGAAAGTGTAGCCTCCAAATATCAGCCAACTTGGTTGTGCGAAGAACAGATTTAAAGGCATGAAAAACTTTAGAAGGTCTGAATTTTGTAGTGGAAAGCCTGTCTAACAACGGATCAATAATCACATTAAAATCCCCCCCAACAATCAAAGGAACTTGCCCCAACTTTAGAACTTCCGTAGTTATAGTAGACCAGAACGAAGGGTCATCAGCCGTAGGGCCATAGATATTAAGCAAAAAGAAGGTAGAGTCATGAATTTTAACCTTGACCACAATATATCTGCCTTCTGTGTCAGTAAACTTACTAAGAATCTGACAATGCAACCTTTTTGCAAAGAAAATTGCAACACCATTTTTCTTCCCCAGCGCAGGAGAGGAAACAATATTATCTACCCATTTTTTCTTCATATATTGTTAAATTTTATCTTCAACATGCGTTTCTTGGAGAAAACAAATGTCAGCTTTGCATGCACCCAAGTAGTCCAAGGTTTTAGTGCGTTTTACTGGATGCCGCAGACCCTTGACATTAAGAGAAACAATTGTAACATTGTGAGTATTAGCCATTAAGAATTAGAAGGAAGAGGACAGAATTTTTTTTAAAGGAAATGAAAAACAGCCATGGAGAGAGAGTAACTCTATTTAGAGAGCAAGAAAAGGAAAGACACAAAAGGGAAAAACACAAAGGAAAGGAAAAAGAACAAACAAGGAACAAAAACATAAATAAGAACATAGAGACGCACACCCGTTCCTCAAGCATGGCCAGAAAACCGTTGGAGCCCGTGAAGAGAAAGATAATTAAATGCCAGGAAATCAGACTATAAGCATTCAAGTGACGGAATCATGAGTGTCCATTGTCTGTGAAGCTTGTTGTTCCAGAAAAAGTCTTAAATCTTCAGGACGATGAAAAGATTTAGAGACGGTGTCTTTCCATACTCTCATGGTAGAAGGATCAAATAGACCATACTTAAAACCAAGGCTTCTCAGTTGTGGACGATAAGAGGAAAATTCCTTGCGAATAGCAACCGTTTCCTCTGCAAAGTCTTGATGGATAAAGATTTTGCAGCCATCCACTAAGAGTGAGGGAATGTCTCTTGCAGCTTTCCTGAAAAGGACCAAATGATGGTGTCGCAAAACCTTAAAAATCATTTGCCTGGGTTTGGTGTGGCAAAGATTCCTATGTGAGGGAATTCTGTGAGCCTTATCCACTTCAAATTTTTCGGGGAATTTGATATTTAGGAGGCCAGGAAGCAATGACTCTAGATATAAGCGACAATCAGATCCCTCAACCTCTTCAGGCAGATTGAAAATATGGAGGTTGTATTGTCTATTATGGTTTTCCAATTCCAGCAATTGAGTATGCATTCGTACTATTTGATTCATTAAAGGTGTAAAAGTGTCCAACTTATTTTTATTGTCCCGAATTTTGATAGTATTGTAAGACACTGTCATGGATATAGAAGCCATATCTTTGCAAACATTTTTTACTTCAGTTGCAATAGTATCTGTATTCAGGCGCAGCGCTTGAATTTCCTCCAAAATTAGAGCAAGGGAAGGTTCAGAAGATTCAACAACCTTAGACTTAGTAGGAGGAGGCGATATCTGCTGTCTCCTTTTATTAGCATTCAAATTTTTATTTTCCATTTTGAGGTGAAAAAATAACCTTTTGCGTCAGAAAAATGCAGAAAATGAAAAAACACCTCAAAATTTAAACATTATGAGGGAAAAAGGACGTAAAATCCCCCAAAAGCTCTTTACAAGGACTGGTGCAGCAGCTAAAGTAGGTTGTGGGTGTGACCAGGCCCAAGCCAGGCCCTCTCTTTGTGAGCACTCTGCCCCCTATGCAGAGCAAACCGGCAGGAGCTGGAGCAGAGGCAGGGGAGAGGAACCAAGAAGCCAGCAGGAATACTTCCCCACTAATAAATCGCGTAAAAAACGAGCACAAGGTAGGGGAAATGCATACAAGTCAAGCGCCGCAAAAATTAGCCTGTTCCTGACAGGAATATTGTCGTTTACCGGCTAAATCGGCCGGGACACTTACGGAGCTCCGGTGGCGGCGGCCATCTTGGTCGACGCGCTCGCGCGACTCCCAGCAAACATATTTTTGAGCAAGAGGGTCTAATTCCATTTGGACTAAGGTTGTGTCTACTCAAGTTAAGCCAAGTTTATTGTTTTAGTTAATTAAAACCATAACAATATGTACAAAACACAGTATATCACTATACATTTGCTAGGTTGTGTCTAAAAGTAGCCTTTACTTGTTTACATTTACATTCTGAATGTTCACACAGAGAGTGACCGCCATCATCAGCGAAAAGGTTGAAATCTGATGGCCCCATATAGAGTTCCTTGGGACATCAGCTCTATTTTAAACCAGCCCATTGTTCTAGGTGATTTGTTGGCTGAAAGTTGGAAGGGTCCAAGGGCAGATGAAAGAGAATCAATAAGGCTGTCACCCGCAGCTCTGACCCCATTCCCCCTGCCTCCATGCTTTGAAATATGTTGAGATAAAGCCCTTCTGCCCTTAACTTTGTTGTAAAACCGTGCCCCATTCCATATATCCACCCATGGTGGTGCAGAGAGTGGCTAAGGACATGAAACACTGCTGTTGAATATGAGGAAGATAGGGGAGGCAAGAGAGTCAAGGTGAAACATATGGACAGAGTGTACTGGGTGGAGCTGCCGCCAACTCCAATCCTTCACTCATGAGTGCCCTAACTGGGGTCCTGCGGAGTAATCTTAGGTTGGGGTGTGCCATCTGGGCATCATTATCAGAGTCAAGTTCTCAAGGACTGAAAAAGCCATAATCATAATTAAGTGCTCTATCAGTTCCTCTTCGTTTCTTCCTTCTTTCTTTCTTTCTTTTTTTCTTTCTGTCTTTCTTTCTTTCTTTCTTTCTTTCTTGCTTTCTTTCTTTCTTTCTTTCCCACTTTTTTTCTTCCTCTTTCCCTCCTGCTCTCTATCTCCCTTCTCTCTCTCTTCCGGTCTTATGCTCTCTTACATTAATTCAATATCTATTTTATTGGCAACTCTCAATGATGTTCAAACCTTCACAAAGCTTTACTGTTTACAAAATGCAAATTATTATTACTTAATTACTATAAGTTTTCTCCCGACATAAATCTAATATTTTGTTTGACTTACAACCAACCTTCCTTTCTTTCTTCCTTCCTTCTCCTTCTCCTTCTTTCTTTTCTTTTTCTTTCCCACTCTTTTTCCTTCACTCTTTCTCTCCTGCTATCTATCTCCCTCCCTCTCTCTCTTTCTCTTTCTGTCTCGTGCTCTTACATTAATTCAATATCTATTTTATTGGCAGGTCTCAACAATGTTCAAACCTTCACAAAGTTTTATTGTTTCCAAAATGCCAATTATTATTACTTAATTACTATAAGTTTTCCCCTGACAGAATTTGATTCTTTTGTTTCACTGCCAACTCTGTACAGTGAGAGATCCCCTCGGGGATGCCGTGCGTTGGTGGTTCTTTGCTCCCTCATTTTCGCGGCAGTGTAAGCAGAAGCGCCTCTTGTTCTCCCCATGGCTGAGAGTGCAGTAATATGTCTGCCTTCTAGGTGTGTCTGTAATGCTTGTTACATTCTCATTCAGGATCACCCTGCGGATCCTGGCCCTGTATTTGGACGTGGTTGTCTGTGTTTATGTTTTGCTATTTTTCATATATTCATAGTCAGAGACACATTATTTCCAATTCTAACTGCTGTGAGCAGGCATTAAATCAATAATCTGTGTGCTGGCTTTGTGCGATAAGGGCATGTATGCACCGACTCATCTCTTTAAAATCCCGCAGCTGTTTGCAGTTTGTAAATCACCTTTAATAAGGCATATCAAAATTCTAATTTGTTTTCGAACAAGGCACCTGAATCTTGTCTTCTTGTATTGTTTGAAGAAAGTCAAAGTGACTTCTGTCAAGTTGAATAAAATTAACACACTTCATACCAGAGATGATATTTTTCTGCGGATTCTCACTCAACTTGTCCAATGTTATGACTAGACCACAGGTCTATTTCCAAGAAAGAAGATAGGCTGCCCTGTGTGTTTGCTTTAATAACCAACCACAATTGAATGTTCCGTGTGGGTCATCAACAGCCATTGGCTCAACTAGCTGGCTTGTGTTGACTCCATGTTGCTTCATATGGCCCATGACAACACCACTACATGGTCTCAGCATGATCCAGTAGGTGTGGAAGTGTCTTTTAGGCAAGGGATATGAGACGGTCAGTCAGTGAAGGAGTGCAATGCACCATGGAGTGGCAGAGGAGGGCTTTAATTTAGATGTATGTAAATGTATCTGTGGGTAGTGATAATTTAAAAAGTTCCCAGGCGAGTAAGAGAGTAATCCAAGAGAATCAGTAAAAGGTCGGTGGTAGTAGCAGAGGGAACATCACGCAATTCTCTCACACATACAGAACAGGTACTATACAGGCACTATACAGTTAGCTCACAGTCACACATACAGGAGTGAGAGGAATTAAAGAAATGTCTTGCGCTTTGTTTTTGTGTCTCCCTACCGCAAGATTAAAAGCAAGAAGGCCGAGCAACATGTTTCTGTGTTCGATTATTGCCCCTGTAGGGATCAGGATTCTTCATCATTAATATAGGTATCTCATATCAAATATTGTAAACAGTCCCTGATTGATAAGGGCAGGGGGAGTGCATAGTCCTTCAGGCCGCAAACCATGCTCCGAACACCAAAGCATCTTCTGCCTTGCTACCAGCACCGATAGGGCAGTGGTTGTGAAGGTGTGGCAGCTGGGTCCCATAATTCTCCGCAGCCTCATCGGCGTTGAATCCTGTGTGCAAAAGAAGCCCTGAAGAGAACACCTTTACGTCGGAATAGACCTCCTGCCCTGCTTCAAGTGTCGCAACTGCTCATCTATACTAATATAATAAAGAGAGAGCCCAAACCTTTGAGGTGGGTAATCTCAGGAACCACAGCACCAATCACAACACCCAAAACAGCGTTAGAAAGGGCAGTTGCAGCAGAAGGACATAGGCTATGCAGACGCCCACCATATACATTTAAAAGGTAAAAGAACCGTGCCAGCAAAGTAGTCCCTTGTGGGCTTGTCTGCGTTGTGCTGTGGGCGTGTGCTGGGGGGCGTGACAAACACTGGAGGCGTGTGGTATGTTCCGCCCTTCATGCCATGTCTCATATCATGTGCTAATCCCACCCTGCTCCCTTTAATTACCCCTGCACACCATAATCATAACCCACCCTTACTCCTTAAAATACCCCAACACCCTTAAATACTAACCCATCTTAACCCTATAAATACCCCTGTACCTCAAAACCCAAACCTATTCCTAAACCCTAAAAATACCCCTGTACCCCAAAACCCAAACCTAGCCCTGAACCCTAAAAATACCTTTGTACCCCAAAACGACCCCTGAACCCCAAAACCCAATCCTCGCCCTGAACCCTTAAAAAAATCCTGTACCCCTAAACCCAAACCTACCCCTGAACCCTAAAAATACCCCTGTACCCCAAAACTCAAACCTAGCCCTGAACCCTAAAAATAACCCTGAACCCAAAACATAACCCTGTACACCAAAACCCAAACCTACCCCATAACCATAAAATACCCCTATACCCCAAAACCCAAACCTAGCCCTGAACCCTAAAAATACCCCTGTACCCCAAAACCCAAACCTAGCCCTGAACCCTAAAAATAACCCTGAACCCAAAACATAACCCTGTACACCAAAACCCAAACCTACCCCATAACCATAAAATACCCCTATACCCCAAAACCCAAACCTAGCCCTGAACCCTAAAAATACCCCTGTACCCCAAAACCCAAACCTAGCCCTGAACCCTTAAAATACCCATGTACCCCAAAACCCAAACCTACCCCATAACCCTTAAAATACCCCTATACCCCAAAACCCAAACCTAGCCCTGAACCCTAAAAATACCCCTGAATCCCAAACCCCATACCTATCCCTAAACCCTAAAACTACCCCTCTACCCCATAACCCAAAACTATATCTGAACCCTTAAAATACCCAAACACCCCAAAACATATACCTCAGTACCCCAAAACATATACCCCTATACCCATACTTACCTTATCCAAACATTAAAAATGAATGTGTTCTTCTGTAATGTAAATTGTGCTCATGCCATGTTGTCGAGTTCGCGCTATATAATATTGCAAGGAAAAATAAAGAAGGGAAACTCGAGTTCACACACTACTGAACGCGCGCTCTTAAGTGCATCAGCAATGCACTGTGAATCGGAGAGTTTCACAGGCCTGTCACAGATAAGAAACGCTATCAAAACGAAATCCTACAAAACAATATACTACTGGCCGGCAGCAATTCATACCCGGACAACGTCGGGACGGGCTGCTAGTTATTTTATAACTGAGGTATGAACTTTTTTATTAGGAAAATGTATTTTGGATTGTTTCACTTTAGCACCTTACATTAATCACTGCACTAATTGGCCTCAGGACAGTAGCCAGGATTCTCTTTTTTTAAAAACACACGTTGAACCATGTCCCAGATAGATCTGAGTGCGAGAATTAGGCAAGCAAATATTGCAGTTGTTCTGGAGATTTGGCCCTCGAGGTATTTCTAAAATTCTTACATTTCTTTCCATTCTTTTCTCCATGCATCCTTACGTTTTTGCATTTTTTTCTCCAAAGTTTTTTCTGTCTTGATCTATCTTCATTGCCTCCGTTCTGTACGTTCTTCCATCCATCTCTCTCAACCTTTTCCATCCATCCATCTCTCCATCTTTTACCTATCCATCCTTCTCACTTTCGTTCTTTTCATTTTTGTCCATCATTCATCTATTGTACCATCCTTCTTTCCATACGCGCTGTCTTTTCTCTACATCTATTCATCCTTCTCTCCATTCATCCATCACCCATCCTTCTTTTCGTTCACGCATCTGTGCATTTACCCATCCATCGTCTCATCACCGCTCCAGCACTCATTTCCTCCCTTCCTTCTATTGCAAGAAATCATCTTTCTGAGATTTTTTAATACCAAAGTGAAAGAAGCCATAAATAACATCCTACATGTTTCATGTAATACTGAATTGTCTAGTGGCACCCTCCCCCGCTCAAGCTGCTAAAGTAGGGGGTTAATGATGTCCCTGATTAGCCTTTATTAGAATTAATAAACCACATCTTTACTGGTGTGACAATGTTATTAATGTTTCAAGAGCAAGTCATTTCTCTTATTTCTCCTGTATAAGACTTTATTTTTTTTTAATGCAGCAACATTATGTTCTATGAAATGGATGCTTAATGTATGGAAGAGGAATGTATAGGTGAATGAGTGAGTGGATATGTGCATTCTGTCACTATCTGCACTTTGATGCTATTCTAGGTCAGCATCCTGAAAGTCCTGGATCTGTAATGCAGAGGCCAGATTTTTGTGCTTATTCTTTGGTTTTCCTCATATTGAGAAGTAGCCGTTATCTAGTAGGTTAATGTTACTTACAGCAGCCCTGCCTCAGCATATGTAACTTTGCTCTGGCGATGCACACAGGTGTCAACCTCTTCAACAAGGTTTTAGGATGCGTGCACCAGGCTCTGTGCACCACCAGCCTGGGGCATTTCCCGTGTGGGCTGCCAGGGTGGGGCCGATTTGGGGCCCCTGGGGGGCATTTTTGTTACAGGGATGTTTTTGCAGCATAGCTGCAAAACCGGCCCCTGTAACAAAATCAGCCGAAACCGGCCCTTGAAAACAGCTCAGTCGCACCCACAATCCCATGGGGGACGGCCGCGCACTTTGCCAGGGCCAGTTTTGGTTCCCAGTCCGGCTCTGGCGGCACTTCTTCAAAATATTGAGGGACACCAGTGTGTGCAGGATAGAAAGTGAAGTCCCAGACTGTGCAAATTCACAAATGGAGTGCTGTTGCCCAAATCATTGAGTCTACTGCCACCCAGCGGTGGCTGCTCCATTAGAGCGGAGGAACGCCACCCAACCTGCCACCACCAGCAAATAAACGTTAATAGAATGGCTATTAAACCCTCTTTATTATCATTTTATTTTAATCCCCTGGACCCGCCCCAGGACTCTGCTGAGTCTTGGGGGCGGGTTCAGGGGATGACACTGTTTGTAGGGGAGTGGTGGGCACTCCCTTCACTGCGCATGAGGGTTTGGCCGGCCTGTGACGGCCGGCCAAACCCTCATGCACAGTGAAGCTCTCTCCAGCCCCAACTGCATTGCTGGGGCTGGAGAGAGCATGCACAGGCATCCAGTCTTCCTGGGAGCGCAAGTTGCCGGCACTCAGGCCAATCCCGATGCTGCTTTAATGCAGCGTTATGATTGGCCACAGTACAGCCTGGGATCCGGTGCCCAGAAGAAGAAGCCTGGAGGATGGTTTTACTGAAGTTTGCCAGCCCTAGGTTTAATTTACCAAATAGTTCAGAGATGCCCTGGGTACTGCAGGGTTGGATTGGGATTGAAAATCGTCCCGGGCACACAAAAAAAAAATCGGCCCCTATTTGCATAATGCCTTTCCTCAAATCACTGCTTCAGCGTAATTGCATTAAAAAGAAGGAGGGGGGGCTTAAAAAATGCACGCATTAGTTTACACTAGTGAAACACACCTGAAAACAAGTGAGGCCACTTCTGCTGCGTCCCCCTGCCCCGCTCAGTATGTTCATACATTAATGGGCCGGCCAGCGAGACAAAGGGAGTGATACCTCTGCCTGTTGCTAAACCAGGGGTGGGGGACCAGCAGTGTTGGTGGCGAGGGGGTGTGGGGGGTGGTAATGAGCGCCCATCTGCCTGCAGAAAGGCCACTCAAACACCCACTAGGCCGCTGGCTGTATTCCGAAAATAGAGACAGCGCCCAAATCGGCCCCAGACTGCTCAAAAAAGCAGCCCCAAGTAGGAACTCGGACACCGGCCCCTCGGGCATTGCCCGAGTGCCCGCGTTACCAATCCGAGGCTGCTAGGTAGAGGACCTGGAGATGTATTAGAATTGGGGCCTTCTGGCACATTGTATTCTGCATACTCTGCGGGCTAAAGCAATATGAGCTGACACTAAATGAAATGTGCTATTTGTTTGTGATATGTTCTGAGAGTTCTTCTTTGTTTCATTTGCATTACTATGATTTGTGACTGCTGAACAAGATCTAAATGTTCAATGATGATGATGTATCACAAAAGGCCACACCTTGGTTTGAACCATCATAATTGTATTTTCCTTCCTGGGGTGGGAGGATAATCTGTGGGGGCAGCAACTTGCACGTTGGGCGCGCCCTATGTATCTTACTATACTGCGCTAACATCTCTTTCTTTTTGTCTTCTTCTTCTTCAGACCTCCGACAGGCCTCCACCCTGCTGACAACATCAAAGCCTCCCGTACACTATCCCTCGTTCCCCTCACCTCCGACCCAATAAAACATCTAACATCTGTAAGGAAAGCGAATTACACAGCAAGCTCCCAAACTCCGTCAGCCCGACACCCAGTGGCGTAGGAAGGGGGGTGCGGTGGGTGCGGGCCACCCCGGGTGTCATCACTGAGGGGATTGATAAAATGGCAAAAATATGTGTTTTAAACACATATTTTCGCCATTTTGTCAAGCCGGGGGTGACAAGAAATTTTACGCACCGGGTACCACCTGACCTTACTACGCCACTGCTGACACCACTGAGAGAGTCAGGTGCCAATATTAAGCAACAACCTGACCCGATCCCGAGGAGTGCCCACCACCACCACCATTTTGTTTTAAATGACTCTTTCCTGCCTCGTTTCCTCCTCTCTGCTTCGGCCGCCGGCTACTTCTAGAATGCAGCCTGGTGCCAGTCCCCAGATCCCCCCCCCCCACCCACCTGTGAAGCAGCTCCATCACTGACAACGTCTCTTGTAAGATAGGTCAGTGGGTTCACGTTCCTGTCGTGAAAACACACCCCTGACCTTCAGGTCACAGATTAGACTCACCCTTGGGCCAACATATCTTTTTCATTCTTCCTAACTTGATAAAATGAGCATCATTGGGAATTTGAAACAGCAGTATGCTATACCTGAAGGAAATAGAACATTTTCAAAATGCAAGAAATGTAAGAAAGCAAGTTATTATTATTAGTGCATGTTGAACTGCATGGGTAAAAGACCTAAGTGGTGACCTGGAATGAAACCTATATGAGCAGTATTCATCTGGCAGTGTACATCTTTTTATTATGTAAAGGGAGTCCAATTATTTCTAACTATAAACATTTCTCTTGCACAGCACCATGTCAGCCATAACGCTCGGTAATCATAAAGGACCTGAAGAGGCTTGCAGGGAATGCTGTCGCTTAATTGGCTGCCAAAGGCGTATAAAGGAGAAAAATGTAATTGAAAACTGATTTTAAAGGCTAAATTAGTATGTGATCTCTATGGTAGTCAGAGCAAGTGCAGTTAGTGTCTTAAATATTTCAATGTTGTATATCATATCAGCATCCCATCTTGCAGCCACTTTGGCTCACCAGGCACACAACATAGTAAATATAGTTGAACAGCTTCATACTGAGCGGTGGTACCCAGCCACCTTATTATAGCTAGGAGTCTGCGAAATTTGCGTATTTTTCTTTCACATGATTGTGTGCAATTTCGCCAAAATTACTTGAAATTAGTTTGAATTATGCAGGATGTAAAATTGTAATTTCATGCACTATTTTAGCAGAAAATGTGTCCCTGTATCAATTCTTTGTGCGCGGATGTATTTAAACAAAAGCACCATGAATTACCGCCACTTGCAATCTATTATTACATGTATTTGTGGTAAGTTTGTACCACAAATGGTACATAATAATGCTAGGTGGCATAAATCAGGAAATACACATAACAAACATAATGAGAAATTCTAGAAATTACACAAATGATGCCAGAGTAATAAACATTTTGTCCAGAGCTGCTAATAGCATTACAAGGAGCAACAACAAGACACTCAAATGCAACAAATGACTTTGTTGATAGGCTAGCAGGAGCACCCTAAACGCAAACTGTCATTTTGCTTCATGTTTCAAAAACCTTTGCTCTAGAGCTGGTGTACAAAATGAGGTTGCTGTACTTTATTAGTGATGGTGCAGAGTAAGAATATCGATGTAAAACTATCGAATTGCACAATTGCACAATTGCACAAATATCGAGGTAAAAATATTGTGGGTCAGAAATATCATCAGACAAAATATTGTGGTCAAGAATATTGATTTTATGTAAGTAATATTGATGTAAAAAATATTGAAGTGTTTAATATAGTTAGTAAAAATATAGTTGTTAAAAATATTGATTTTGTAATAATGTTTATGTATTTTAGCATATATTTTATATGTGTGATGTTCGTTTTTTTCTATAAGAATTGTCTGTATTTTTATTATATGTGTTAACATTTTAGTAGTTATAAAAAAGAAATTAAATACAATTTTGCATTTTTAGTTCTGTAGCAGGTTGTTGGTTTATAGGGGAATAGGGTGGGAAGTAATTTAATCATATAAAATGTATTGAATAATTATTAATATTTGTTTAATTGTGATGTTATAGAGTTAAATGTGTAACTTAATTTATTAATAATTGTTTAATAAATAGTTGTGAATTAATTTACATTAATTACTTAGTAATTAACTATGGTAATTGTGTAATTAAATTGAGGTGTGTATTGTGGTGTTTATAGGTGTAAATAGTGTAAAGGGTGGGATGTAATTTATTTTTCATAGATGAATTATTAATTATTTGTTAATTAATTTAAATTAATAAATTAGTAATAAATTATGGTAATTGAGTCATTAATTTTAGGTGTGTGTTGTGGTGTTTATAGGTGTGAATGGTGTGAAGTGTGTGAAGTAATTTATTTTTTAATGATGACTTATTAATGATGGAGGAGTGTGGCTCAATGGTTAGAGCGGCAGACCCTGATGCAGAGTTCTGGCCAGGGACCAGGGTTTGATTCGATTCCCGCCTCGGCGGGGTCTCGGGCTCAATTTCCTCGGACCTGTAAATTCTCGCCTCGGTGCCTATTCTAATCATGGGCCCCACGCTGCAACTCTGGGCAATAGCTTGCTTAACCTCCAGAGGGAAAGCCAGGAGGGGTTCCACAGCGGTATGAGTATCAGCGCCAGGAAGCCAAATAGGCGACACCGCAAGGTGACTGTCTGGTGACAGTGCGCTCTATAAGTACCATGACATTTACATTTACATTTACATTTACATTAATTAATTATTAATTAATTTACATTACTTAATTAGTAATTAATTATGGTAATTGTGTAATTAATTTTAGGTGTGTGTTTTGGTGTTTATATGTGTAAATGATGAGAAGGATGGGAAGTAATTTCTTTTATTGATGAAGTATTAATAATTTGTTAATTAATTTAAATTAATTAATTAGTAATTAATTATGGTAATTGTGTAATACATTTTAGTGTGTGTTGTGGATATTATGTTGTTAAAGAATGTGCACTCAATGAATATATATTATCTTTTCTTATTAATAATATATTTTAAATTCATTATTAATTATGTTAATTATGGAAATAATTTTAAATAAAAATGTTGATGTATTTTTTTAATTGGTGTGGTGTTATAGGTAGGAAATAAAATAAATACATTTGTGTTTTAAATAATTTGTTTGTTTGTGAATATGTACTCCTAATAAATAAATATTGTTCATAAATGTATTTAATAAAACATTTTTAATAATGTTTCTACCTTTTTGGTATATGTAATTAACATTATAATATGTGTTCTTATATGTTTAATATATTTAATTGTATATTTTAAAAATATTGTTTACTTATTTTTAAGATTAATATATTTTTTTAATTATTTAAATGTTAATAGTCTTTTTTGTTTCTCTGCTATCCAATACTTTCCCTACTGTTGCACTCACTGGAGTGGGAATAGCAATTTCTACCCTTCCGCTATCCAGCACTTTCCCTACTGTTGCACTCACTGGAGTGGGAATAGTAATTTTTACCCTTCCGCTATCCAGCACTTTCCCTACTGTTGCACTCACTGGAGTGGGAATAGTCATTTATACCCCTGCACTATCCAGCACTTTCCCTACTGTCGCACTCACTGGAGTGGGAATAGTCATTTTTACCCCTCCGCTATCCAGCACTTTCCCTACTGTCGCACTTACTGGAGTGGGAATAGTAATTTTTACCCTTTCGCTATCCAGCACTTTTCCTACTGTTGCACTCACTGGAGTGAGAATAGTAATTTTTACCCCCCCCCCCCCCGCTATCCAACACTTTCCCTACTGTTGCACTCTTTGGAGTCAAAGTAGTCATTTTTACCCCTCTGCTATCCAACACTTTCCCAACTGTTGTACTCATTGCAGTAGGAATAGTAAATGTAATTATTTCGCTATTCAACAGTTTCCCTACTGTTGTATTTATTGTATTGCAAAATGTACATTTTAATAGTTAATGTTTTAATTTATTATACAAAAATGTAATTTAAAAGTATTGATATATGTATATATATCTTTTCACATTATTTAAAAGTTTAAAAATGAATAGTCAATAAATTATTTTGAAGTAAATATATTTATATGTATAAATTATTATGTGTGTATGTATATATATTTATTTATTTCAGTTTAAGTTTTATATTTATTTAAAATGTATATGTAGTTCATTTTGTTAAAGATAATGATAATATTTATATATTTAATATATATTATTTAATTTTATTTATATTTTTTAATCGATATTTTTTACATCTATATTTTTAACCTCGATATTTGGATTCAATAGTTTTGTGCTTACCTGCTTAAGTATAGGGAGTCGATATGTTTACTATCTCTATTTTTTGGGAATATTTTTACCATCAATGTTTTTACCATCGATATTCTATCAGTGAACCATTAGCGATAAACTCAGCAGTCAAAATACTTATGCAGTGTCTGCCATTGATGTGAACTCAGGTTGCATGTATTATAATGTATAATGTAAAATATCATTATTTGTGGAATTAAACAAATCATTTGTTTGCTGGAATTTGTGTTCAATAGAACACTTTGTCTGGCTAGATGTAAACATGACATAGCCTTTGAAAAAAATGTAAACATCTTGGCGAAAGCCAGCACGTTTTTTGCAAGAATTGCTCTTGTGCTATTGTAGGAAGAATGGAAAGCAGGTGAATAAATCATGATAAGTATATACAATAAAAAAAGGTTTATCAGATTAACATCCAAGGAAGATGATGTTTTAGGGTATGGTTCTTTCAAGCCGAGTCCATAGAAGCACCATATGGAAAGAACTCCAAAGCAAGCTACAAACTATCTCAAACCAATTCCAAACAACTCCATACACAAACTCTGCATATATTCATATCATCTACCACTGCCCAAATTCAACAGTAATAAGTAAAGGCAATTTGTTCGGCTTTTTAGATAGCCTCAAGTACCTCAAGTGATAACTAGATGTCCTTGTCGAGTCAGAAGAAACAGCATGAAGTCTTTACCAAGACTGGTGCCCTTCAAAACTTTACTAGCTGTCAATCTCAGGTCAGAAGGAACTTCTTGGCAAGTCTGTCACAAAGCTGTAATATCTCATGTTGTTACTAAATGGCCCTTTCGAGTGGGATGCAACTTCTTCAATTTCCTTCATAAAGGTCGGAAGGGTGGCTTCAACATAAAAATGTACATATCCATTGTTACTACCCTAATACATTTATCTTGTTTTTTACAGGATAATTAAATATGCCAATGCTGGGATATGCTCATGAATCAATATTGCAGTGTTCAATAAATGTTTTGATTACTATGGAATACTTGTGAAGACAAGCTAGCATATATAGGTACTTTCAATCACTGGTTAAGTCAAGTGCCTTCAATTGTATTGTTGGAAAGCTGTTTTTTAAGTAGCACCACATTTCTATCCCAGTAAAATGCCCACTGCCGTATGCTATGAACTGTGGTAGGAACAAGCAAAATGCAAGCTAATAGACAATTACATTTTGTGAAAGGTGTTTTTTTATCTCTCTTTCTCTCCCTCAAGTCTGTAGCAGAGGTTCCTCTCGAGTCAGATGCTAAATCTTCAAAAAACTTTCCCAGAGCTGCAGTTCCTCAAGGCATTACAAGTGATCACTCTCAAGTCAGATACAAAACATAACAATATTTTCACAGAGCTGAAGTCACTTAAGGCATTACTAGAGGTCCCTCTCGAGTCAAATACAAAAGCCTGGGCATTCTTTACATTAAGATGCAAATCCACTAGTTATTACACGAGGTCCATCTCAAGCGAGATGCAACTGCTTAAAATTACTTTCACCAAGCTGAATTTGCATGCAAATATTTTCTAGCTTTTTGTCCATGTTTTTCAAGTGATAAATTAATTTGCCAAAGCTGGTTTGTAATACCGAGTCACAATTACAGATATCAATAAGGTTCTTGAATTCTGAAGTGCATGATGACATCCTACCATACATAGGAACCTCCGTTCACTGGTAAGAATGCGTGATTGGATTCTAAATTTGGCAGTGTGGTGGTTGTTTTTTTTGCTTTTTAACACTTTCTGCACAAATTAAGAGGAGATTTTCTCTGAATAATTTATGCACAGAGGCCCCTGATCCTGATAAAGCTACAGTTCCACCTGTAGTTAATAGAGGCATCTCTGAAGTCAGATACAAGTACTAGAATTATCAGTCCCAAACCTGGGGGTCGGGAGGAGTGGCTTCAACCTAGAAATTTGCATGTACACTTTTACTACTTAAGTAAAGGGGTTTAACCCATTAATGTTTCTTGTGAGCTGGGGTGGGAGTGGGGAATATTTGAGTAACTCAATGAATAGAGGTGGAAGGTTGAAAGTCTTTACATTTGTTATTAGATTTTTGGAAAAACATCAACTTGGCAGCTTTGCAGTATAAATTACTGCCCCTGCAATCAAAGTTAAGTGCCTTCAAGCGTATACTAACTTTTGAGTGGTACTTTACATGTGTGCCAATAACTCCAAAAACATATCTTAAAGCCCAATGTCCTATGCTTTGGTAGGAAAAAGCAAAATATCAATGTCACTGGAATAACACAAAAGATAAAGATATTTGATGAAAGGTGATTGATTTTATATATATATATATATATATATATATATATATATATATATATAAACGCTCCAGTTTCAAAGAAACTTGCTGCACTCGCGGGGTCCTTTTTAAAATAACTTTATTTGCAAGGACGCGTTTCGGCTGTGTGCCTTCTTCTGCTTGCTTCATAAATAAAACGTCACTGGCATGATTGTGCTTTTAAGTTCATACCTGGATCTTCATTGGTCCCTGCACAGAAACAGGAGAAGAGGATTAGACGATCACAGGCCATTGGCAATGCCCTATTTCAGATTTTACATATTATCGGCGTACTTCGGCATTTTCAATATTAAGTTCTTTAACTGTATGTCAATGTCAATGTTCTTTTTCATATTGCACCCGCAGATGGGCACCTCCGAAGCACACACACACATCCTCCTGTACTGGCCATTTACGCTGTGGTGACGGTATCTAGCGGGACCCCTCGTCAAGCCGTCAGGGTTCTCAGCACGTCACGCAGGAGTCGGTAGATAGCCGTAACTCCAACAGTCTGTATGCCTGTCGACAATATCGACGTTTCATGCCAGGATTCCCTTCAGGCGGTGCAGAACACCATGTAAATAATACTTCGCTCCATAGTCCACCTTAAGGCGCAGCTGCACTCTTCACGACGGGTTGCATGCACGCACGGAGGTGGGTCCATGCAAAATATCAACGCTCCAGTTTCAAAGAAACTTGCTGCACTCGCGGGGTCCTTTTTAAAATAACTTTATTTGCAAGGACGCGTTTCGGCTGTGTGCCTTCTTCTGCTTGCTTCATAAATAAAACGTCACTGGCATGATTGTGCTTTTAAGTTCATACCTGGATCTTCATTGGTCCCTGCACAGAAACAGGAGAGAGGATTAGACGATCACAGGCCATTGGCAATGCCCTATTTCAGATTTTACATATTATCGGCGTACTTCGGCATTTTCAATATTAAGTTCTTTAACTGTATGTCAATGTCAATGTTCTTTTTCATATTGCACCCGCAGATGGGCACCTCCGAAGCACACACACACATCCTCCTGTACTGGCCATTTACGCTGTGGTGACGGTTATCTAGCGGGACCCCTCGTCAAGCCGTCAGGGTTCTCAGCACGTCACGCAGGAGTCGGTAGATAGCCGTAACTCCAACAGTCTGTATGTCTGTCGACAATATCGACGTTTCATGCCAGGATTCCCTTCAGGCGGTGCAGAACACCATGTAAATAATACTTCGCTCCATAGTCCACCTTAAGGCGCAGCTGCACTCTTCACGACGGGTTGCATGCACGCACGGAGGTGGGTCCATGCAAAATATCAACGCTCCAGTTTCAAAGAAACTTGCTGCACTCGCGGGGTCCTTTTTAAAATAACTTTATTTGCAAGGACGCGTTTCAAATAAAGTTATTTTAAAAAGGACCCCGCTGCGCCTTAAGGTGGACTATGGAGCGAAGTATTATTTACATGGTGTTCTGCACCGCCTGAAGGGAATCCTGGCATGAAACGTCGATATTGTCGACAGGCATACAGACTGTTGGAGTTACGGCTATCTACCGACTCCTGCGTGACGTGCTGAGAACCCTGACGGCTTGACGAGGGGTCCCGCTAGATAACCGTCACCACAGCGTAAATGGCCAGTACAGGAGGATGTGTGTGTGTGCTTCGGAGGTGCCCATCTGCGGGTGCAATATGAAAAAGAACATTGACATTGACATACAGTTAAAGAACTTAATATTGAAAATGCCGAAGTACGCCGATAATATGTAAAATCTGAAATAGGGCATTGCCAATGGCCTGTGATCGTCTAATCCTCTCTCCTGTTTCTGTGCAGGGACCAATGAAGATCCAGGTATGAACTTAAAAGCACAATCATGCCAGTGACGTTTTATTTATGAAGCAAGCAGAAGAAGGCACACAGCCGAAACGCGTCCTTGCAAATAAAGTTATTTTAAAAAGGACCCCGCGAGTGCAGCAAGTTTCTTTGAAACTGGAGCGTTGATATTTTGCATGGACCCACCTCCGTGCGTGCATGCAACCCGTCGTGAAGAGTGCAGCTGCGCCTTAAGGTGGACTATGGAGCGAAGTATTATTTACATGGTGTTCTGCACCGCCTGAAGGGAATCCTGGCATGAAACGTCGATATTGTCGACAGGCATACAGACTGTTGGAGTTACGGCTATCTACCGACTCCTGCGTGACGTGCTGAGAACCCTGACGGCTTGACGAGGGGTCCCGCTAGATAACCGTCACCACAGCGTAAATGGCCAGTACAGGAGGATGTGTGTGTGTGCTTCGGAGGTGCCCATCTGCGGGTGCAATATGAAAAAGAACATTGACATTGACATACAGTTAAAGAACTTAATATTGAAAATGCCGAAGTACGCCGATAATATGTAAAATCTGAAATAGGGCATTGCCAATGGCCTGTGATCGTCTAATCCTCTCTCCTGTTTCTGTGCAGGGACCAATGAAGATCCAGGTATGAACTTAAAAGCACAATCATGCCAGTGACGTTTTATTTATGAAGCAAGCAGAAGAAGGCACACAGCCGAAACGCGTCCTTGCAAATAAAGTTATTTTAAAAAGGACCCCGCGAGTGCAGCAAGTTTCTTTGAAACTGGAGCGTTGATATTTTGCATGGACCCACCTCCGTGCGTGCATGCAACCCGTCGTGAAGAGTGCAGCTGGGCCTTAAGGTGGACTATGGAGCGAAGTATTATTTACATGGTGTTCTGCACCGCCTGAAGGGAATCCTGGCATGAAACATCGATATTGTCGACAGGCATACAGACTGTTGGAGTTACGGCTATCTACCGACTCCTGCGTGACGTGCTGAGAACCCTGACGGCTTGACGAGGGGTCCCGCTAGATAACCGTCACCACAGCGTAAATGGCCAGTACAGGAGGATGTGTGTGTGTGCTTCGGAGGTGCCCATCTGCGGGTGCAATATGAAAAAGAACATTGACATTGACATACAGTTAAAGAACTTAATATTGAAAATGCCGAAGTACGCCGATAATATGTAAAATCTGAAATAGGGCATTGCCAATGGCCTGTGATCGTCTAATCCTCTCTCCTGTTTCTGTGCAGGGACCAATGAAGATCCAGGTATGAACTTAAAAGCACAATCATGCCAGTGACGTTTTATTTATGAAGCAAGCAGAAGAAGGCACACAGCCGAAACGCGTCCTTGCAAATAAAGTTATTTTAAAAAGGACCCCGCGAGTGCAGCAAGTTTCTTTGAAACTGGAGCGTTGATATTTTGCATGGACCCACCTCCGTGCGTGCATGCAACCCGTCGTGAAGAGTGCAGCTGCGCCTTAAGGTGGACTATGGAGCGAAATATATATATATATATATATATATATATATATATATATATATATATATATATATATATATATATATTTACACGATCTTCAAACCTCCACATGCAGCGGCGAAAGAAGAGACGGACCCCACGTTATCCGGGCAAGATGTTATTTATTCCAAATGCCTTTCAAAAATGCAACGTTTCGAGTACTAGCGTACTCTTGTTCACACACCACATTTGAAATCGGAAACTTATTTTATCTATGCAGTTCTGACCCGCCCTGTAGGGCCACACCTACCACACGTGGGTCACATGGTTCTACCTGCTGCTAGATTCAAGCAATTTAAAGTTGCAGTACATAAATTAGCTATGTCTTTGATATATTATTTCATTAACAAAGAACCAAACAATTTGTTTAAAATGCTTAATGACAGATTTGTCACGGTCACTGACACTCCATGTTAATTACTGTATAAATACATAAAAGAAGCATATGAATGTATATATGCAACGGGCCCCCGCAAGAGATTCCCACAAGCTTTTCCGTGGCGGCAACACCACCACGGAAAGGCATGTGTCCGCCCCATCATAATATGGATGGTGGTGTCTTGCAGACACCGCCACCATGTTAAACTCTTTTCCGCCCGGTCGACTTGTCGACCAGACGGAAAAGCGGAGAACGGTCTTTCCGTCCGCTTTGGTCCCCCACGCCATAGTAATATGGTGGGGGGGAAATGGGTGGCGGGCAGGGATGGATGTCGGGCGGATCGCAACACCATGGGGGCGGTGGCTATCCGCCTGACATCCTAATGGGGCCCTTAATCTCCAGCTAATTCCACCCTATCTGCTCCAGTCTCTAAATATATTCAACTCCTCTATTTTGTCCTGGATAAAATAAACATATTTGGGGGAAAAATATTGACAAACAGCTCTAAGCAACTGCACCAAAACTCAATGACCACCTTGAACACTTTTGCCCCCACAGATGACCTCTCCAAAATAACAACAAACGTTTACCAAGACATCCTACCAGCTAACATGATCAAGTCTAATGTTCAGTTCTGTGGAAAAGCTTGGTATCTAACAATCAGCAATTAGTTGTCTCAGTGTATTGTTCACACTAATAACTGGACAGAAGGCTGCAATTATGAATCAAAACTAGACCCCATCATTCTAGCAAATTTCAGAGATGTCTCCAACCTACCCTGGCTAGGTGAAGTGTAAACTACATACTTGCTGCCTGTTAGACCTGACACCTTTGGCGTGGTTCTTCCCCCATATTTTTGCCTCTGACTCATGTGTTTTGATGCTGTGCTGGATTTCGTTTTTGCTGATTTAGATGCTTTGGACACTCTGCCACTGCTGGTCAGTGTCAGAGTGTAAGTGCTCCCTCTGTAAATTGCCATATTAATTGAATATACCTGATTGGCATATTTGTATCACCATGGAGTCCCTAGTAAAGTGCACTGTGTGTGCCAGGGCTGGTGATGACAGATGCTACTAGTGGGCCTGCAGCGCAGATTGCGCCACCCACATGAGTAGCCCTAAAAAGGACTCAGGCCTGCCAGCGCAGGGCCTGTGTGCAGTCAGTGACTGCCTGTCCCCCTGGCCAGTGTCTCCACTGGCTGGGCCTAACCCTTCCCTGTCTGTGCACCTCAGTCACCCCTATGGAAGGCTCAAGGTACCCCCCTGGGCAGGGTGCAGTGTATGGATAAGGTAGAGCATGTACTAGTGCAGGTCACATGCTCTGGTAGTGGGCAGCAGCCATTGTATGTGCTCACTGCTGTAAGGCTCTCTTGCTCCATAGAGTAACATGGAGGAGGCTGGCCCCATGTGATGCCAGCCTATCTCCCCATAGGAACAAGATGGGACATAAGTGAAAGATATCCCTGAGCTCAGAATTTAATGACACATCTTTTAGTGAAGGGTGTTTTTAAATCCTGTGTTGGAGAATAGCACTTTTAGAAAGTGGCTGTTCTCTTGTCTAAACCTTTCTGTGTGCCTGGGTTTGTGGAATGCCTGTCTGGTCTGGATGTGACAGGGGGGCTGCAGAGCCCCCGGAGGAGAGGGTCGGAGCCAGCCCGGGGATGAAAGGGCACATCTGCTGCCAGGGAGGTGGGAGGAAGAAAAGCCTGGTAGTACTGGGCTGTGCCTGCCTGCCCCCCATGCTAGCTCCCTCCGGCCGGCCAACTGACACCTCTGACCCTGAAGCTGACAGGAAGAGGAAAACCAGAAAGACCTCAGTGCTCCGCAACCCCCAGAACTGGTTTAGACCGGGCCCGGGGCCACCTTGCACAAAGACTTCAAAAGACTTCAAAGACTTTGAGGGGTATAAGGAAAGGACCCCTGACTACAGAAGTTTAGATTCCAAGATCCTACCATCAAGAAGGAACCTCCGCTGGAAGGAGGACGGCTGGAGAACTAAAGGAAGATTGCCTTGCTGTGTGCTCTAAGGGCTGACCTGTTCTGCTGTCTAACTGGAAGCTGAGGAGGAGAAAGGAACTTTGCTGTGTGCTGTGGCCCTGCCTGCTTGAAACTGCCAAGACTTTGCTGTGTGCTGTGTCTGCAACTTGAATCTCCAAGGGCCTGAGAAGAGCTGGCCTCCTGTTTTTGCAACCCAGGAACATAAAGGTTGCTAAGGACTACAATACTGCTGTGTCCCCCTAAAACTGCTGTGGGCCGAGGAGATCGTGAAACTGCTGTGTGCTGTGAACATCGGGGACTGCTCGACTAAGCCTGGCTGTGTGTCCCGGATAGCACGCTGGCTGCTCTCTGCTCTGATTGAGAGCGCCGCGCTGATTGCTGCCTGCTTTGCCCCGAGATTGGCGTGTTCATCGACACGTGCTCGTGGGGGCCGAGGGGTTCTGAAGCTCCCCCAGTGCAGCGCGGGTTAATTCTGCTTGCCCGCATCATCACCGCCGCGGGCCCGGGCCCTGAAATCGACCTCGAGGGTCTGCTTGCATCCACGAAGGGGCCGTGCGGTGATTGGCGGTGGCCGGAGGCTGGTAGAGAAGTGCCGCGACCGGATTGGCCGATTCCCCCAAAGCTGCGGTGACGTCGCGGAGGGCTCGGCAGAAGTGCCGCGACCGGATTGGCCGATTCCCCCAGAGCTGCGGTGACGTCACTGAGGGCTCGGCAGAAGCGCCACAACGGGATTGGCTGGCTTTGCTGAAGCTGCTGCGAGAGCCGAGGAATTGCCGTGATCACCGCCGGGACCGGGGAAGACGGACCCGACCTCGCCGAGGGATCTGGAGAAGTGCTCGAGCCCCCGGCCTGCCGTCTCTGCTCCCCGCCGCTCCCCGAAGGATTGAGAGCGGGCGGAGAGCCTGCTGAGACCGGCCAGGCCCGAGCGTGAGTGAGCGCTCCCCAGCGAGGTCCACCTGAGGCAGGAGAAGTGCCGGGGGAGGGAAAAGGAGTCCCCCCGGCCCTCGGGTGAGACGCGCTTGTAGCGCTTAGGATTCTCAGCGGTAGGGGATGATTCCTGTGGCACATGTTGGCATCCACCTTGCTTTCCTTGCTCGTTTTTAGAGCTAATATAAAGTCAATCAGTATTACTCGTTTTTGATACCGAGGGACTAGAGACTTGAGACTATATTTCTTTTTATATATTGAGAACTTCCTGATGACACCTGCAACCATTAAGATTAAGTGCAACGTATTCTTGAAAAAGTGATTATAGTGCAAATGCTTTATTTTACCTGCTGAAACTAGATAAAGATATATATATTTTTATAAAATATACTTACCTGTGTGGTCTCAGTTTGTGGTGGATTGGGGATTGTTGTTGTGTTAAGTGCAAATGTTATCCACATTGCCTCTGTTTAGCCTAGTCTGCTCGCGCCATGCTACCTAGAGGGTGAGCAGGGGTTATCTCAGAGGGTTATTCCTTCACCCTGACTAGAAGCAAGGGTCCCTACTTGGTCTAAGGTACTTACCTCTGCCAACTAGAGACCCCCGGTTCTAACACTGCCTATTAATCTGCTTTTTGCTCCTGATTGAGACAACAATCTTATAATTGCCTGATGATGTGTGCCTCATAGGCTGCATGTCAGACTATCTAATTAAATAATGTTGTCTCGCCAAAAAATCATACTCAGAATATCAACTTCTGCTTTTGTGAAGAAACGAATATGTAGGTATGCATGGATTTGCCATTCTTAACTCTACCTCTAACCTACTAACTTTTTTTTCTTTCATAGAAAAAGCATGCAAAGATCTCTAATGAAATCTGCTGCCCACACTTTAGTTATGTCACTACTCAACAGAGGTGTTATCTTCTTGGCTCGTGTTTCCTGGTAACAACTCATTCTGATTTAGGCTGTGTTCCATGCCACAAATCACCTCACATATGCTAAGGGAACATTCAATCACATATTTCCAATTCTAGAGGTCTACTCTGGCTACCAATTTAGAACACACTTGGGGGCATATTATCAAGCAGGGCGTTAAAAATTATCGCCATTTTAGAGGCAGAAAACTGTCGCTAAAGCGGGCGATAATGGCATTGATAATATGGCCTTGTGAGTTCCAATAGAAACTCATGTTCTGGTGGGGACATGGGCTTCTATTGGAACTCTCCAGGGCATATTATCAAGCCCATTATCGCCGCTTTAGCAGTGGTTTTCTGCTGCTAAAACGGCGATCATTTTAACACCCAGCTTGATAATATGCCCCTTCGTCTTTAAATCTACTGCCTCACTTACATGGCGCCTTCATTTACAAAACCCACTACAGGTGGGCAACACAGAAGGAAAGACTTTCTGCGTTTGGAAACCAATACATTTGAAGTGTCTTTTACCCTTAGACAATTCTTCACCAATAATGCAACAAGTCTCTGTAACTCTCTTAACTATCACCTTAATAACCAAACCAAACCTGTTATCCTTCACGAAATGATTGTCATTACATATTTGCTGGGTTTAATTGTGTTAACCTGGGGTACATACTGCAGAATATTCTTCTTCAAATGTAGCTGTTTCTCCCAATTTCCAAATGTTTCTTATGCTATTCAGTGTCATTTTGTTATTCCATTGTTTCAACACCTCACCGTTTGTGACGGTATATATTGTCTATAATTTTTACTGTTACATGTAAATCACACTACCAAAAACAAAAAAATAAAAAAAGTCTGAATAATCGAACTCTTTTAATTTAAATAGCACAGGTTTGCATGACTGTACAGCCTGCATGACTTTAGAAAAACGTTCATACTATTGCCCCGAATAACAGTACTCAATTCACTAACCTTGAGGTGGTGAAAAGGTTAATCAACAGTGCTAGGGCTTCAACTTGTCACCATAGTTCACACACGGATCTCTACAGTATAAGTGTTGGCCCCCTGGGTATCCTGCCTGTAACTAGGAGTTGTTATGCCTTTCTGTAATGTCCGCTGACCAGCACGCTTTGTACTCTCTTCATGTATTTGCTCTAAGCATGAGCGCAAAATCCGCTCCGATCGCGGATTTTGCGGATTTTCGGTAAATCCGCGATCCGCGAACTCTCGCGGATTTACCGAGAATCCGCAATCCGCGATCGGAGCGGATTTTGCGGTCAAAAGTTCAAGCCTGCATAATTTACGATGGCGCCGGCAAGCTGCCAGCGCCATCCTCAAATGGTTACTTAATTAGCTTCCACAGGAAGCTCTAATAGATAAGATACAGCAGGGGCTCGAGCGCCTGCTTTATTTTAACAGTTGGAGCTTCCTGTTGAAGCTAATTAAGTAACTATTGCAGGATGGCGCTGGCAGCTTGCCGGCGCCATCGTAAATTATTTCAACGGTGGTGTCTTCTTTCGGGGTTCATTCGGGCACGACGGTCCTGGCACAAAAAAATAAACCTCAACAGGAAACACTTGCAGATATCAATAAAGCATGTGCCCTAGTTGAAGCTTTAATTCAGTGACTCATTGATCAGCCCAAAAATTAATCTGCTGCTCTGATCGGTCTCTGCCCTTTTATACACACAAGAGGCATGCTCGATGGACGCCCCGTCCGTTTGGCCCCGCCCACACGCTCGAGGTGTGCACCGTCTTCCCGCCATTTACCCACTATGATGGACATTTCACTAAAGGGACCCCTGCGCACTTCGGCGCGATTGCATAGTAACACACACTTGGTCGCTGGAACTAGTTGAAGCGCAAATGCAGTGACTCATTCATCAGCGTTGGGAGGCTGGGCAGATGTGCCTTCTTCCCAAATATACCATCGATGCTGACCTTTTAGACACACAAGAGGCATGTGCGCTCGCGTGGAAGCCCCGTCCGTTTGGCCCCGCCCACACACTCGAGGAAGCCCCGCCCCAATCCGCAAATCCGCTGAATCCGCTAAATAGGCGGATTTTGCGGATCCACGATCCGTGGATCCGCTAAATCCGCGAATCGTGGATCCGCAAAATCCGCCCATGCTTAATTTGCTCTCACTAAAATAAAATTGGCAACATATAGGTTGAAACCATAGCCCAATAACAAAGATATTCTCCTCACCTACTCTGCACAAAGCGGACAAAAATGAGTTATCAATCGTCCTTGCATGTCCCAACCCAGAAACCAACGAACATGGCTGTTCGGGCCCTCGCCAAAGTGCAGCTGCACCTACCAGGTTTGCCCTAGCCAAAGATTTTTACCTTCATCAGTAGTATTTGAAATTTCAATCCACCACAGGAGTACACATATAAATCCCCCACCCCCCTCACCCCCGGACCTCAGGGGAGGCACTTGGAGACCCACAGTGTGTCAGGGAGAGGCACACAGCAGGGACTAGTACAGGTCCAGTTGCTACTGATCCTCTGGAAACTTCAAGGAAAAGGACAGTTACAGCTTGTTGTCTCCGAGTAACCACAACGGAGTTCAGCCAGCTGACCCTTGGAGTCCACTTCTTTTTCCTGGGTAGAAGAGGGAGCAGGTCCTTCAGGCTCTTTTCAGGCCAGAGACAGCAGGTTCAATTGTCCTCTGATCTTCCGCAGATCCAGAATGTGTTCTGAAGAGGGTACCTGGGATTGCCACATTTATGTCTGGCACTAGCTAGTGGGTGGGGGGGGGGTGACTCCTGCCCCCTCCCTAACCCATGGGTAAATGTTTCCAAGCCCTGAATTACTTACTTTTGCAATAGTTTCTGTTTGCCATACCGCAAAAAATGCAGAAAATGCTACGTGTCAGTGAAAATCTAAGATGGTTAGGTCTTTGCCATTCTCAACTGGGTCACTCAAGGTGGGGGAGGGTGTATTTGGAGTGTACTGTGGTAACCCTAGTGTCCTCCCACATCTAACACTAAAATTTAGTTTGAGGCAGGCTTAGTTCTTACAACAAACTCAGAAACAGAAGTCTGGTAGGAGAAAAGCAGGGTCCTTCAGCAACCAGACAGGGAATCTACACAAATTGTCTTGGCATCATGTCCTCTCTCAAGTGTGCCCAAATTGTTACATGTGGCTCAACAGACCTACCAAGTGGGATTTGACACTGTAGAGTCAAAAATGATGTCCAATGCACACTGCATATTTTGGGGAGTTCAGAGGAGTCATCTCTGCCCAGTCAGGTCATCCTGTTGTGTGCTCCTGGGAGCCATTTCACACCTATTTTAGGCTGAGCACAGGATAAGAGCTAGCCGACACCACACAGACTGAAGAGTAGAATGACTGAAACATTAAGCAAATGCTATACTTTTATACTAGAAGAAGCCAGGTTCCTGCCACGATTTTAAGGTCTTTGGGTTTCGTTTGCCCTTTCAAAAAGAGTTCAAGGAATTTACACAAAGTCAGCTGGTGTCAACTAGGAACATTGGGGCATATTATCAAGAAAGGGCGTTACATTATCGCCGCTTTTATCGGCAGGAAACTGCCGATAAAGCGGCGATAATGGGCTTGATAATATGCTCTAAGAATTCCAATAGAAGCCCATGTTAGATGTGAAGACATCTAACATTGGCTTCGATTGGAATTCATAGAGCATATTATCAAGCTCATTATCGCCGCTTTATCGGCAGTTTCATGCCGATAAAAGCGGCGATAATGTAACGTCCTTACTTGATAATATGCCCCATTGTATATATTTAAGGTAACTTCTCATTGCAACTTAATATTGCATCTGCTTTAGCTTTATGGGATCTAAGGGGGGAGGCAGCGGTATTTTGTAATAGTAGGCAGAGAACACATTTAGGGGGTCATTAGGATGGCGGATTTCCCGCATACTCCGGGCCGGCGGAAGCCACCGCCGGCCCGGAGTATGCGGGAAATCCGCTGAGGAGGCCTGAAAGACCCACCGCCAAATCAGGATGGCTGGTGGGTCTCCCAATCCGTCCGCCGCTTTTCCGCCGCGGTCGGAAGGCGACCACGGCGGAAAAGCAATAACATGGCTGGCGGTGTCTATCAGACACCGCCAGCCATATTAGGATGCAGGGTGAGTCATGCTTTTCCGCGGCTTTTTTCGCCGTGGAAAAGCATACGGACAGTCACTTTGGGGGCCCGTTGCGGGCCCCCTGGGTGAAGGTTGCGTGGGGGGTGCACATGGGGGTACCTATGGTACCCCCCTGCCCTTGCGTGCACGAAGCGGCAGGCACCGCGCGGTGCCTGCCGCTTTGTGCATGCAAATGCACACCTTTCGTTTTTTGCATTGCGGCGGATGCTGCTTCAAGCAGCATCCGCCGCAATGTAAAACATACAGGATGTGACTGCCAGGGTGGCGGTCACATCCTAATTGCTATGGAGGGACCACCGCTGCCCATGCGGATGGTCCCTCCAACTCAGGGGTGGCGGACGGACGCAAGTCCGTCCGCCATCCTAATCGGCCCCTCAGTCTTAAGTTCTCATTACAAGTGGGGCAATGTATCCAAAGCAATAACTCTGGGTGAATGCAACTTGCTATTCCAAATGTCTCAGGGACAAAATTATGGGGTCTGCAAAGTTCCAACCTGATTATTCTGGTTATTGAGACAGTGAAAGCTTTCAGATGCAGGGCTGTGGGCAGTAATGCCTGGTCCATGTCCTTACAACAAACTCAGAAACAGAAGTCTGGTAGGAGAAAAGCAGGGTCCTTCAGCAACCAGACAGGGAATCTACACAAATTGTCTTGGCATCATGTCCTCTCTCTTTCAAGTGTGCCCAAATTGTTACATGTGTCTCAACAGACCTACCAAGTGGGATTTGACACTGTAGAGTCAAAAATGATGTCCAATGCACACTGCATATTTTTGGGAGTTCAGAGGAGTCATCTCTGCCCAGTCAGGTCATCCTGTTGTGTGCTCCTGGGAGCCATTTCACACCTATTTTAGGCTGAGCACAGGATAAGAGCTAGCAGACACCACACAGACTAAAGAGTAGAATGACTGAAACATTAAGCAAATGCTATACTTTTATACTAGAAGAAGCCAGGTTCCTGCCACGATTTTAAGGTATTTGGGTTTCGTTTGCCCTTTCAAAAAGAGTTCAAGGAATTTACACAAAGTCAGCTGGTGTCAACTAGTAACATTGTATATATTTAAGGTAACTTCTCATTGCAACTTAATATTGCATCTGCTTTAGCTTTATGGGATCTAAGGGGGGAGGCAGCGGTATTTTGTAATAGTAGGCAGAGAACACATTTAGTCTTGAGTTCTCATTACAAGTGGGGCAATGTATCCAAAGCAATAACTCTGGGTGAATGCAACTTGCTATTCCAAATGTCTCAGGGACAAAATTATGGGGTCTGCAAAGTTCCGACCTGATTATTCTGGGTATTGAGACAGTGAAAGCTTAAAGATGCAGGGCTGTGGGCAGTAATGCCTGGTCCATCTCCACCTCGTGCAGCAGTCCGATGGAAGCAACCAGTGCCACCTCACAGACAGGCCCAATCTTACCCTGCATCATTGACATCAAACATCTCCCTCCCCAAACCAGGTTTCCTGTTGACACTTTCCATCTATTCTGAACAGGCAAAATCTGCAGTATTTTCCCGGAACTGGGGAAATCACATGGTAAAGGACCTGGTATCTCTGGGTCTGTGTGGTTATTCCTCATTCCAGGGAGGGACCTCAAAATAGCCAGAATCTGGTGCGCGACTGACAGCTGAAATTAGTGATTCGTCCCCGCCATCGACCGTGGTATTCCCGCACCAGATCTTTGACACCTTGTAATAAGATCTTAGTGTAAGAATATTGCATCCTTAATAAGTCACCGTACGATTTATTTGAATACAGAACGCTGGAATTTGAAAGTTTAGGAAAAGGTAATGTCCCCAGAAAATAGATCAGCCTGACCCCATGCAATATTAGTGAGCGGACAATAAACCGATTTTCAGCTTTCCTAAATTGATGTCAAGATAAATGAATTAATTGATAATTCCAGTCCCATTGCAGTTGGCCCACCATATGCAGCGCTAGTGTTGGGGGTAGATTTATGATGGGCAGAGTGAATATACAATACAGTGCCTCTGCTGGGAATTGTAAGTGATCTAAGGTAGGCCAGCAGCTTGCATCCGCAATGGTTGGGCGTAGCAGTTACAAAAGCAGGTTCTAATCTTTGAGGAGAATTGACACTTCATGACATTTCTCACGTTTGCCAACAGCTTCCAGCACTGGTGGAAAATTGAAAAACGTGTATTATGCACAATATTTGCACCTCCAGTTCTGTACCCAGGCATGCCTGTGAGTCAAATGTCCCATTTAGTGTGGTTGGTCATCTACAGGCGCTTCCTAAGCCAAACATAGGAGAAGAAGCTCACTGTGCATAAATGGTTTTGATAGATGCACTTCTGATTATCACATTTAAACCCTTGGTTATACATTTTAAATCAGTTTGGTATTCTCCGGGATTGGAATCACTGGTCCAGAACCACAAAATACCTGATCAGTGCACCTAATTAGATGGTGTCAGGCCAGTACACTGGATGACACCAACCAATTTGGTTAGGTACATCTAGGGCTTTAAGTGGGATGAAAAAACTGGGGGGGTCTCTCAAAGGGCCGAGGCCAATGTAATTAAGGGAGTGGCTTAAAACACGAAAGATAAAAATCTGTGATTAGCCGCCCGACTTGTATTTTGCTGTTTTTGTCATTGCATCCAAATATATGATACAAGTAACTTCATTCCTACAAGAGGTCAGGACTATTGGCTTTGTCAACGGTTGTTAGTTGCATAAGATAAATAAGCAGCAACTATGGCTTGTATATAATATTGGAAAAGCTTCCACTTAAAGCCCTGGTGACACCACGACAATGTTGCTGCTCCTGAGTTTCAAAAAGAGAAGTTAAATCCAGAGAGAAAATGATGTAAAAAAGTGAGTTAAAAATTGACCAAATATAACTTCGCTGAAAAACCTTTATTCAGAATCTACTGGACAAATGTTAAAAACAGTAATATGATACTGGAGTCGGTTAAATTTACCAACAGTATCTATGTGGCTGCAATAAGGTCTACATGTTTTAACCTGTAGAGGAAATTCCCAGGTTTTCTTCAGGACCAAGTGAAAAGTGAAAAGAGGCCTGGGCGGTATACACACGCTAAGGTGTGACCTAACTGCTACTTACAGTCAGATGACCTTGCGTACAAAGTTAGGAGAAAGGTAATATAAACAGACATTATTGTGACCGGATAGTAGAAAAGGCTGTTCTGCCTATGCGCCGACCTCAGCTCCTCGCGGGTCCTTTTCTACTATCTGGTCACAATAATGTTTGGGAAGTAGCAGCCTGACCCAGTTTCCTAAGTGGCATAATCCACTCGACTATTGAGTTTTTATTTTACCTTTCTCCTAACTTTGGACCCAAGGTTATCTTACTGTAAGTAGCAGTTAGGTCACAGGGGCCGAGGGTTGGATACACCTTAGTGTGTGTATACCGCCCAGGCCCCTTTTCACTTGGTCCTGAAGAAAACCTGGGAATTTCCTCTACAGGTTGAAACATGTAGACCTTATTGCACCCACATAGATACTGTCGGTCAATTTAACCGACTCTAGTATCATATTACTGTTTTTAACATTTGTCCAGTAGCTTCTGAATAAAGTTTTTTCAGCAAAGTTATACTTGGCCAATTTATAACTCACTTTTTTACATCACACTCACAAAGGTCTACCCGCTCCACTGTAATCAGGTGTCGTAGCACACCCGGATGGCATTCGGCTGTCCGGGTGGGACCCCGATGATGAAGCATGTCACCAACCAGGTTGGTGAGTGAGGGGTCTTCTAACAAAAGAACAGTCTTCTTTTGAACATCCCCTTTCCCCACACTCCATTAGGACCTGACAGGTCCAGTGGTGATACTCCTTCCTTTGTTTACACAAGCCTACTCTCCATATTGGTCTGGAATGATGCTACATTTGTTTTTTGTACCACCAGGGTCCCTCACTGTCTGCTGCTGGATGAGACCTTTATGCACAATTCAGGATGTTCAAGCATCTTCCTCTTATGGGCTTACTAACCTACTGGTCGTCTACACCACTTATGAGCAGGTGAGGCCTCTTCTAAGGGGAAAATGTGACCACATGGGTTTACATTTCTGGAGTCAATGTAGGTAGCTAAATTGTTGTTACCTGAACTTGCAAATGAAAGATTCATCATATAGGCCCTGTTGGGCAGCAACATCTGAAGGCTGCTCCCAGACACAAAGAAAGCATGATTATTCAGAAGAGAAAATGTGACTATGTATCATCCAATATGGTTGGTGAAGCCATTTACACGAAAAGCTAAATTGCATCTTAGGTTATGAAGCATATAATGTCAAAAACAATGATACAAATATTAGTTCATTATGTTTTAGTAATTATTCTGGCTTTGCAAGGCATGTGTCTGTCTCATTCACAGTGAAATAGTGAGAAAAGTTGAAAACAATACCTAACAGTGATCTAATGATGATGAAGAGGAATTTTATCAAGTGGACATGCAGCATTAACATGATAACGGCGAAGAAAGCTCCAAAAGAGGGGGATGTAAAACAGGTTAAAGGGACTTGGAGGTTTTAGGGGTTTGTTCAAATGTGTCTGCTAAATCACTACACTGAGAGGCCGGTTAAGGGCAGGGTATATTTGAGCCTAAATGACACTGGTAACATTTGTGTCACTCAAGAAAGAGATACCGAAATTGTATATAGGTAAATATCCAAGGAACGGTCTGCCTCTGAACTAACAAAATCTTGTAATAGTTCACACTGAGATTGTTGTACTTTTTAGTAGGGTGAGTATAACTCGTGTAATTCAGTGTAGCCTAATCACACAGAAATACCTAACCACCCAGCGAGATTATGCATATTTACCCGAGAAGAGTAATTCTGCGTTTAGCTCTACTTATTAATGCAAAAATGCCCCCTCGGTTCCAAAATGGATGTGAGAATTCATTTTGTGCTAAGAAATAGTGCTAAATTCAACAGAATATGAATGGCAAGCATGAGCAGCCACTCGCGCTCGCTAAATGTGCTCTCGGGGCAGGATTTTCACTCAACTTACCCCCAGCATTTAGCACCATTTACTTATCGCATAATACCTCCCCTCCATCCAAAATGGGCACGAGAAGACATTTTGTGCTAAGAAATAGTGCTAAATATGCTGTTGGGGAGAATTTTTCTCCCAACTTACTCCAGGCATCTAGCTCTATTTTCTTAGCGCAAAATGCACCTTTGTGGCCAAAATGGACGCAAGGATGCATTTTGAGTTAAGAAATAACGCTAAATGTAGCAGAACAAAAACAGCGAGCGATATCGGGCGCTTGCAGTCACTAAATGTGTTCTAGCGGTAGGAGTGTTTTCCCCAAAATCACTCTTAATTATTAGAGCATTGATAATCACGCTATGTTTGGTAATTTCGCATCAAAGAGTAACGTGGAATTAGCAAAATTATTCCAGTTCCAAAAGAGTAGTTAAAATTATGCCCAGGACTAATTTTTAGATGTGCAAAAATAATCCTACAGAGACAGCTGAACACCTCAACATCTTTCTGAAGGGTCTTATTTACAGTTTTCTTGGCCGTACTGGAATACTTTTAGTGCAGTATAAGATGCCTGCTAGAGTAAAATTTGACAACATTTAATTAGGTGCTTTCGGTGTACGTGCCTTTTGCACAAAGAATCTGTTAAACCTAAATACATCCTTACATTCAAAAACCTTAAATGTTAAATGCTAAAACGTCTATGGTGCAGCATAATTTAAAGTATTTTACAGCATTGGGCTCCGAGGTGCTTGGGGGTGGTTTCTTTCACCGGGTTTGCTGCTCTGTTTTCCCCCATTCACTGTTCACCTCTAATCTGGAAAGTGCTTTATCTCTTGCTGTCCGCCTCCTTGCCACATACTGTCCCATCAGTCTTGCTGTTGGATCTGACATGTCCCAGAACAAGTAAAACAATATTTCTTCATTTGTTTCCAATTGTGCTTTAACTATTGCTCATGTGATTGCCTTGCCTCGAATTTAATCAAACAGTGAGCAGGTCAAGATGAAATGGAACAAGTCTTCTTATTGGCAGCAGACACAACTGTCCCAGGGGTCAGGTTTATTTTCATCAGAAATGTTCCAAGCAGGAGGGCTCGGATTCTGGCCAGGGAGTGCAACCTTCTGTCTTAAGAGTCTGTTCTGCTTAGCGGGTAAGGCTGGGTGCACAGTGAGACCTTCTATATCTTCACTGGGCCAGTTGCATGGAAGATATGTATGCTCTTTATTCTTCTGTTTTTTCTCCAAAGTGCAAGCGATCGTTCTTGCTATGCAGGGCCGGACCGGCCACAGCAGGCACCGGGCTTTTTCCCTTTGGGCCGGAAGGGTGGGGTTTTTGAGTGGTGGTGGGGGGGTTTTGTTACCGGGGCCAGTTTCACAGCAGTGCTGCATTATTGGCCCCCTGTAACAAAACCAGCAGCAGTGCTTCTCACTAACAACATCCAAACCCTAAGGCCGGACTGGGAACCAAAACCGGTCCTGGCAAAGTGCTCAGCCGGCCCCCCGGGGGTTTGGGGGTGTGGCCGAGCTATTTGCCAAGGCCTATTTCGGACGTTTTTTTTACAGGGGCAATATTGCAGCTATGCTGCAAAAATAGCCCTGTAACAAAAACGTCCCCTTGGGGCCCTAAACAGGCCCCCACCCTGGTGGCCCACCGGGGAAATGCCCGGTGCCCGCTACGGCCAGTCCAGCCCTGCCAAACCCCAACCCCCACCCCGGGCCGGTCCAACTGAATTGCCAGGACTGGGTTGTATTTCCAGTCCAGTCCTCTTGATATGGATCTCAAGAGTGTCTGTTTCAGGCCCTAAGAATGACACTACATTTCTCCAGGTCATTGTGTATTGAGATTAGTGTCAAAGAAATAGGATTTTAGTGTCCAGGAAGTAGTGGCGCACAGCTAGTTCACGTGAGTGTATGGAAACAAATTATAGTGTGGTGCAACCTGGGAAGGGGAAAACCCTAGTAACCCCTTAATTTGGACAGCGGAACCCTGTCACATCACCCGGCACGCGTGGAAACCACATTTGGAGAGGAAAAAATAAAAAATAAAAAACAGACTATGTTGTCACTGTTGCTTTTAGGTCCGTAGCTCACTTAGAAGGCTGTGCCGTTATCAATAGTGGTGGTAACCACATGGTTACGCATTTCGCCTAATGATATGGGTTTTGTACTTTGTCTGTTTTTTTACTTTTTATTTTTTCCTCTCCAATGTGGTTTCCACGCGTGCCGGGTGATGTCAATTTTTCAAGCATGCATGTGTTTAACTGTTTTCCTCTAAACCTGTGTTGGTCATTATATGTCCTTAGTTCATGTTTTGTATCATTCCCAGTCCTGAAGAATCAGGGATAATTGTACCTCTGATGAAACACGTGTCGGCTGGCTGCATTGTGTAGAACTACCAATTAAAAGAAAATACAAGATACCATCGTTGGATTGCAACTAATGTTTTGTTCTTTCACTACCTGCATTGTCTAAATACTAAATCTGTGTGTGTGCTCGGGAAAGTCTTCATATTGTGTATTGAGATGCTGGGCTCACACGACAATGCTCCTTCCAGAGGTTATCTCTTAGTTGGCTTCTGGCTGCTTTTCAGCATTTCAGCACATACTTCCTTGTCGAGAGTCACTTCTATCTAGGGTAGAGTTGTAGCCGGCGTCAGATTCCAACTAGATGGCAGGAAAGCCTACCAGAAGCATAAGCAAAGGCTTCCAGAAATTTCCTTCGTAGAGTTTAATTTTTAGCTTCTGCCCTATAGGCCATTTGAATTCCCACTTTTGTCTGTACTACTTTGTTAAATTGCTGCAAGAATTTATTCCCATGTGAGTGAGCAAGCCGGAGGATTGTGTTTACTATGCCACTGATTTTCCATTTGCCCTCTTAATGTGAGACTCCCAGTTCATGGTGACGGACAGAGTTATGCCGAAGTTTGGGAAAGTACTAAACTCCTCAAGCTTTACACCCCCAGTGGTAAAAACTGTTACCTTCTGCCAGTTTTCCTTGAAGACATTGTTTTTATTTCTTCTGTGTTTATTTTAGGGCTGATTGTTGCGGATTAGCACTCCATACCTGTCAGTTGTGCTTGTAGACTTTGTATAGTATGAGCAATGGGAATGGAATTGTCAGCGGAGCATTGCTGGAACGTGAAAGCCCTCTATGGCAGACACATTTTGGGAGGCTTGTAGGTCCTCCTTGCAGATAACATTTATGTAAAGCGAAAACAGAAGTGGGGCAACTCAACAACCTTTTTTTACTCCTACGGAGGATGAAAAATGTCTGTTGAGCATTCCTTTTTGGAAATTGTTGGCTTCCTCTTCTAGACTGAAAATGTTACCTCACGTTGTTACATATAATTAGACTTTCCTGTTTTCAGAGTTTATTTTTGGGGATTTCAGTGCTGTTTCATCAGTTTTTTCCAAACCTTTTGATATAAATGCTTATCAGTATACATTTAGCGGCCTAACCCCGCAAATTGACAAAAACTGTGTTTTCCCAGTATTTGGAAAACAGGTTGTGTTTTTTGGACTGGTTTTTATAAAGCACATAGGCAGGGTATGTAGTGTCTTTCCATTGGCAGTGTGTAAAATGGACTTATATTAGACTGTTTTAAGCATAACAAGTCTGTGTATTGTCCTGTCACTCACTCTTACATCCTATTACCCTCTCTCACATCTCATTACCTCTTACTCTCACTTGGTCAGAACTCTGTTTCCTTTACAGGACTATTAATGGGTTAAAGATTAAGAGTGTTATATGCAAATTTTTAAATAAACAAAATCCTGCATACATTGGGGATCTTTTTTGGATGCCATGTAGATACATTGATAATTTGTGCATAATGTAGTAGCTTATTATGTTCTCCGACAACAGATTTTCTTCGATAGTTCGATTGTCACATTGGCATACGGTCTTCTTGGGTAGTAACCATTCTTAGTTCCCACCTGGTTTACTAAACATAGCATATGCTAGACTCTATGAGCTCCCCATACTGTCTTCATGCTACGTACTCTTGTCTAGCTCCTGTCCTGTGTTGTTTAATTGCCTCAGTTATACTTTGAGAAGCCTGGTATTATCCAGCCTTGCCTCCTTGCTAAGCTTTATGTCTGGAATCACTCGGCCCAGCCTTCGCTTCCTGACAATCACCTCAAAGTGCTCCATCTTGCTGAAGTGACAGGAGTAAAATGAAGACAGGCCCCAATGCCCTTGCTTGCAGATCACACTTATGGTACAGATATACGTTTTTAAATTCATAGATAATGCTTATCTTGCATGAGTAATTTCACCAGCACTGTTATACCTCTTTCCCTCACTGACTGTGGTAAATAAATTATTATTATATAAAATATAGCTGTCAAATAATTCCAGAAACAAGGGTAACCTTAAAAAAAGTAGGTTCAGCATAAGAAAAGGGTAGCAACACCAAGATTGGGCTCACTTTTTTGGGGTCCATGCCAGTCCCTTTCGAACCCCTACTCTAGCCCTCCATTAACCCCCCCTTACTTCTCTTTGACCCCTTCCGTGCTCCCGTCGGCCGACGGGAGCACTCCCTCCCCGGTGCTGCGAACGGCCAACGGCCGTTGCAGCCCCGCCCACTCATTAGAACGCCCGCACCGCAGCAGAATTACCACCGCGGTTAAAGCGTTAAACACCTCCAACTTAGTAGTAGGAATTGCCCATTTTTCAGCCACTCCCCCATCCCTCCCACATTTACTACTAAAACAAAGTCGTTTATGGTAGGAGAGATGGAAGAATAGACTTCTGCACTGGGGATAGTGAGTAACATTTTTTAGCACCTAAGTAGTACTATTGTGGTACTACTAAACATACTTCAAATGCAGTTTGTGAATGGGCTTCCAAGACTAGGACTGTAATTTCCAAAGACGATGTAAGAAACATTGTTAAATGCCTACATATCACTTATTGTAATGAAGACAAGTGAAATGAATGAAATGAAATGAATTCGTACTTGTATAGCGCACTTATACCCTGAGGTGTCTTGGCGCTGTACGCATACTGCTGTGGAACCCTTCCTGGCTTTTCCCTGTGAAATGCCCACTCCTGGGCACCCCCTAGGTGAAGCCAGGCATCCCAGTGCTGGTTGGGCCGTTGTGAAGATTAAGCAAGCTATTGCCCAGAGTGGACCCATGATTAGAATAGGCATCGAGGTGAGATTCGTCAGGTCCGAGGAAATTAAGCCCAAGACCCGCCGAGGTGGGAATTGAACCCTGGTCCTGGGCCAGACCTCTGCATCAGGGTCTGCCGCTCTAACCATTGAGCCACACTTCTCCACAAGTGCACGTCAAATACTGTTACTGACTGGATGAAGAAGCTTCTTTAGATTGCTTCAGAATTAGTCAACAGCTCCTACTGCACTTGTACTATTCCTGAGCAGATGAAACAGTGGTGAGTAACTTCTTCCAACAATAAGATGACACTAAGTCTGTTTCATTGCCAAAGAACTACAACTGCCCAAAGTCTGTCACAACCTCCTTCCTTTTGCTCTTCCATTCATTCATCTTCCCCACATTGAAACCTGCCCAAGCTCCACCGTGCACCATTTACCTGCCTGATCACCTTGGTGCTCCTAGCAGAAGTCCTCCTTCTAGCTTTCCTGATTCCCTGAGTCCTTCCTCCCATCCATTCTCTGACATCCTCTGAGTCCTGTTACCCTCTTACCTTTCTACCAGCTAATCTCCTTCCATGCTGTGATTATGTACCCTCCAATCTGCCATCATGTGGCTGAATAAAAATAGGTTTCCCTCATTATAACCTTTCATCAGTAAAGTATATTTTATTCCCACTTCCTTCCATGTCACACCTGGAATACAAGGTGTCCCGCCAAAGAGAATCCTATGGTATTATAAAACAGAATCTCAGCAGTGGGAAATCTGTATTACTTTGCATTCTTATTTATAAAATTGTCTCAGTTTTATACAATCCATTAGATCTGACTCACTGGACTCTTAAATCATGGCTTACAATGTAATAAAGTTTTTAGTGGACAAATTGATATCCCTAGACCTCTCATTTACTCTTAATAGAGGTTTAGATTTTGCTGCCAAGTTTTTTTAATTTAGAATTTGAACCAACATTATATGATGCGATATGAATCTCAAAGGCAGGTAATTTAATTGAATGTATCTGAAGTGCAGTAGTTCTGAAACAGTAATTAGGAGACATTTGCAGAAAACATTTATGTTCCTATTACATAACCTATTGGCATTGTGCTTAGCTGCTGCAGCCCCTTGTACGTTTCCTATGTTTAGTGCTTATTCTTCTATAGTTAATGCTTTCCCATCATTGACAATGGCGGGTCAATCGATGATGAGATACAGTAGTGATTGATTCCTGATGCACTACATGTTCGGGAATTTATCATCTGTCTTAGCAAGTCAGGGTTTCCGTAAAAATAGCTTTTTGATCATTTTAACTGTTCCTATTTATAACTTTGTATTGTACAAACTGTGTGTTTAATGTTTTTATTTGGAAATCATCCCAATGTGTCAAGCTGGGCTGGAGCATACTGCAGATAATAAAAAATGCAGGGTCACACGTATCAAAATAGCATTTTGTGCTTACCAAATTGCGATTATTACCGAATTGCTATTTGGTAATCACGAAATGTTATGTATGTAAGGAATCATCAAAGATTTAGGAATTCCTTAATATTGCCAAATAGCGATTCAGTTAATAGGTAATCCCTATTGTGTAATACTACTCCATTTGTTCCTATGGGCCTAAAGGCCCATCGTTGCAAATGGCATTGCATTAGCTAATTTGCGATTACCAAATCGATAATCGGAAATTAGGTAATGCAAAGCCAAGGGTGCCCGGAGACCTAAGGCACCCCTGAAGCACCTCAAAAAGGAATGTGCACATGTAAAGCCTCCTAGGGCATGTTTGCACTACAAGGCACAATGAAAAGTGCATTTTTGTGCATTTTTCAAAATCTGCACATGGTTACCATCGACATGGAGGTGATGGTAATAGCATTTTGCTAAATGCACAGTTTGCATTTGGGAAAATGCTTGGTTGATCTGCTAAGGAAATCGCAAATTGTGATTCCCTATTTGTAGTCGCAATTTTAGGTAATTGCAATTTTTGCGATTTCCTAATATTGCGGCTACAAAGTCTTTCATACATTTTGAAAGGCTATTTTGCATTCGCAAACAGCTGAAATTACTGATTCGTACCGTTTGTGAACGCAAAATTGTTTGATACATGTGGCACCCGGTCACTATTGTGCCTTCCTTGTAGGAGTCACTGTTTTAATAAATGTCTATAGGCGTAAGGAAATCCATGCTACTGTCATTCTTCACAAAATATTCGGCGTGTTGAATCTTTTTGTTTTTAAGATCCTATAAGATATTGCTATTCTTCCCAATTAAGCTCTTTTAGTTTGGGTTCTTTGAGCTGTGTTCTTCTTTAATATGTTATCTCTAGGCAAGAAGGTCCCTTTGTTTCTCTAAAGGTAATGTACTGACTAGTCATTCAAGTTATTATCTGTGATCTATTGTGCCACTCTCAGTTTCAACCCTCTCCACCTCCTGGAGTAAGCCTTGACTGCTCAGCTCTGTTCCCTAAGAGAGGCAAGAGCTAAAAGGGAATTGATTTGGTGTCCTACTCTATTTTGCTTTGATTCAGAATCACATGTCCCATTCTGAGTACCTTTCTGCATCTTTCTGGTGGCATGATGATGTGGTGAAGGTTCCATTTCCATGTCTTACGGGTTATGTGTCTAAGAAGGTTCTACAGGGGGACAAGTGTGTGGGAAAGCAAAATTATATTTTTGTGAAATTATGCAAAACATTTTCTGAAAACTTTTTTGAAAATTCACTTAGTGGTACCTTGGTGGAAAAAAGAATTTAAAGGCATCCCTTTAATTCAAAAGCTATAGAGTACCATTAGAAGATTGGTTCAAAGAGAAAGCAAAAGCAGTTGCTTAATTTGGAGACACTAAGACCAAGGAAAAGGTCTTTCCTTCAAATGTAAGGAAAGAGGCATCCACATCTATGTGTTTGTGCAAGTGCAGGCTTCTTACCTAACGTCAAAGGGTGAAAAGGAGGTTCAGAATATTGAGACAACTAACACCATCCTCACTCAATCCAAAAAAGCCAAAGCGATAATACTCTGGGTAGAGAATGAGCTTTCCTTGAAAGAATCAAGTAGTAAAACTAATTGTTAGGGTTCTAGGATGGCTAGACTGCCAGGCACTCTATTATGGATAGGGAAAACTTTTCCTGTCTGCTCCAAGGCGCACCTTAAAATTGGTGCACTAGGCACAAACAGGGAAATTGCACCCTTTTACATTGAATGTGCTGCCCCCAAGGTAGCCGCAAACTCATGCTGCCCTGAGGGCAGCACGCTCAAGTAAAAATGGGGTAAATGCAACAAATGATGGACGCAATGTTGAATGATTAGAACATTCTCCCCCGTCAAGAGATCTGGGTTGAATCCATTGTTCTTTTGCCCACTTCGCCACCCCAGTTTAGACCCAGCCATATGCAAATCAGTCTTAACCCTGTGCCTCATGGGAACAGTCCAGACTGACCTGCCAAGCCAGGTCCTCCCTGGACCAGAAACAAGCATCCTGGGACCAGTTTCAGGGTATGTCACCCTTCATCAGCCAGGCTAGCTTGAATCCAGTGGCATAGTGAGCAAGGGGCCCACGTCTGGGCATACCCATCCCACTTAGGGCGAAAAGTGTAACTGCAATATATGATGGCCAGAATGCTGAATGATTCAAACATTCTCCCCAGTCAGGAGATCTGGGTTAAATCCATCATTCTTTTGTCCACTACGCCACCGCAGTTTGGACCCAGCCACATGCAAATCAGTCTTGACCCTGTGCCTCATGGGAACGTCCAGACCAAACTGAAAAGCCAGGTCCTCCCTGGACTGGAAACAAGCATGCTGGGACTGGTTTCAGGGTATGTCACCCTTCATCGGCCAGGCTAGCTTGAATCCAGTGGCATAGTGAGCAAGGGGGCAGCGTCTGGGCATACCCATCCCACTGAGAGCAAAAAGTGTAACTGCAACAGATGATGGACGTAATGCTGAATGATTTGAACATTCTCCCCCAGTCAAGAGATCTGGGTTAAATCCATCGATCTTTTGTCCACTACGCCACCCCAGTTTGGACTCAGCCATATGCAAATCAGTCTTGACCCTGTGCCTCATGTGAACAGTTGAGACCAAACTGCCAAGCCAGGTCCTCTCTGGACTGGAAATAAACATCCTGGGACCGGTTTCAGGGTAGATCACCCGCCATCAGCCAGGCTAGCTTGAATCCAGTGGCATAGTGCGCAAGGGACCCAAGTCTGGGCATACTCATCGCACTTAGGGCAAAAAGTGTAACTGCAACCAATGATGGACGGAATGCTGAATGATTCGAACATTCTCCCCCAGGCAAGAGATCTGGGTTAAATCCATGGTCCTTTTGCCCACTACGCCAACCCAGTTTGGACCCGGCCATATGCAAATCAGTTTTGATTCTGTGCCTCATGGGAACAGTCCAGACTGAACTGCCAAGCCAGGTCCTCCCTGGACCGGAAGAAAGCATCCTGGGACCGGTTTCAGGGAATGTACCCTTCCCGAGTGGGACGGGTATGCCCAGACGTGGGTCCCGTGCTCTCCATGCCACTCGAGTCAAGCTATCCTGGCTGATGAGGGCTGAAAGCCTGAAACCGGTCCTAGGATGCTTGTTTCCAGTCCCGGAAGGACCTGGCCTGGCAGCTCAGGCTGGACTGTTCCCATTGGGTGCAGGGTTAAGGCTGATTTGCATATGGCTGGGTCCAAACTGGAATGGCATGGTGAGCAAAAAAACAATGGATTTAGGCCCAGATCTCTGTACTGGGGTGAATGTATAACCAAAGGGGATGATGGACGGAGTGTTGAACATTGCAAGCACTCACCCTCAGTCAACTGATCTGGATTTAAACCATCACCATTCTTTAGCTCACTCCGCCATCCCAGTTCAGACATGGCCATATGCAAATCAGTCTGACCCTGGGCCTCATGGGAACAGTCCAACCCGAACTGCCAAGCCATGTCTTCCCTGGACCGGAAACAGGCATCCTGGGACTGGTTTCTGGTTTATCAGCCATCATCAGACAGGCTAGCTTGAATACAGTGGCAAAGTGAGCAAGGGACCCGTCAGGGCCTGCCCTGCCAACTTAGGGCAAACAAAGCAAAATCAAAGGGGATGATGCACGGAGTGTTGAACATTGCAAGCACTCACCCCCAGTCAACTGATGTGGGCTGAATCCATCATCATTCTTTAGCTCACTCTGCCACCCACATTCAGACATGGCCATATGCAAATCAGTCTGACCCTGTGCCTCATGGGCACAGTCCAGCCGGAACTGCCAAGCCATGTATTCCCTGGACCGGAAACAAGCATCCTGGGACCGGTTTCTGGCTAATCAGCCGTCATCAGCCAGGCTAGCTTGAATAGAGTGTCAAAGTGAGCAGGAGACCCACGTCTGGGCATACCCTGCCAATTTAGGGCGAACAACGCAAAACCAAAGGGGATGATGGACGGAGTGTTGAGCATTGCAAGCACTCAACCCCAGTCAACTGATCTGGGTTTGAACCATCATCATTCATTAGCTCACTCTGCCACCTCAGTTCAGAAATGGCCATATCCAAATCAGTCTGACCCTGTGCCTCATGGGAACAGTCCAGCCCGAACTGCCATGCCATGTCTTCCCTGGAACAGAGTCAAGCTCGTAACCTGGTTGGCACGCCGTTATGCAGAAATGGATATCGTATAAACATATCAGAGGATCCATTGTGCAAAAAACACGAGAGCAGGCTAGTTATTTTTTCTGAAACGAAATTAGGCTGCAAGTCTGTTATCTGTGAGGATCTTTCTTATCAGTTTTTCTGAAATTAATCCCTATGACAGTTAATATTTATCACAAATTGAATAATTATCTCTTTGTCTCTTTTAATGCAATCACCTTATCAGGGTTTAAATCATTTGAACAGCCGGAAATGAAGAAACGAGAAGCCATGCCTGTTTCGCATCAAACACATTATATTTAAAAGTGATGTGATTAATGCGTCCCCAGCCACTGTACAAGCTAAAAATAAAGTTAATTCATATCTAGTCTGATCTTACCTTAGAGCATCCCTTCCATGCTTGGTTCGAAGCCTCAGGACTAAAAGAACTTCTAAAATTGTGGTTTTCAGTGGAGGAGCGGGGGGGGGGGGGGGGGTCATTTGGGTGTCAGCGGGTGGCTGATCACTCTGGGCCAGTGCAGGTCCCGCCTTCACTGGCTCAGCATGGCCACCCCTCAAAACTTTTCAGGCACACTAAAGTTAATGTCCCGGCCGGCCTGCCATGCATGCTCTTATCATAAGGGGGCGGATTTTGCATTTATTTTTCTAAAAACAAACCACCAACAAGCCGGCCTGGTTTTTGAAAAATAAAAAATAAATGCCCCAGATGCATTAGGAATTTTCTGCGCGCAGGAGGTGGACATTTGAGCATTTCGCTTGCCTGGGACAAATATGGTGTGTGCGGTGGACGTGGACAGGTGAAAATCTGACACGGGCCCGCCCCATGTCTACCTCACTGGTGTTTGCTCGACTGCAGCCCTGTTGGTGGCTCAACCACCCAGAATGGGGGCATTGCCCTAAATGCTATGGTGCACCAACATTTAAATGATGACATACTTCCATTTTTCGATTCTTCATTCTTTTTCTCGCCATTGCTACGTTTGTTGTTGTAGATGCTAAATATGATATGTGCTATCATGCATGCCCATGTGTACTTGAAAGTGTGATCTAGAGCAGTGGTTCCCAAACTTTTGACTCCCGAGGACCCCCACTGAATCACTACTGGAAGCCGGGGACCCCCAAGCAATTTGTACAATTAAAATTTCTTTTTTAAAATGCCTTTTGAAGCAGAGGCAATTTCAAGAGGGAGACAGCCTGAATTGGGTCTATTGGCATGGGCATGTATGCATACAGCAGTGTATTATTTAGTGGTACAAGTCTCCTGCTCTCAGCCATAGCAGCACCTCTACATTCTCGTTCCAGAGCCTTGGAGTGGTGACCCTTCCTTACAGCAACAGGTTGAATGATTGTGAATTATTAGCATTTTTACCTATTCACAGTTTAAGAAGGTCTAAAATATTATGCAATTATGAAGCATTTTATAATAAAGACATGCCCCAAGGAGCAACGAATATTGTGAAAATTCTAACAAGATAGTGCACAAAGCGATGAGTCCAGTGTACAGAGCAAATTCAAGGTCTATATTAGGAGTTCATCATGGAAGTGCAAGAGATGGCAGGAAGGTATCTGCACAGGAGGCATATTTTTTCAGCGAGATCATGGGACAATGCTATGCCAATTACCAAAACCCCTGTTAGACATAATATTTAGTCACAGACAGCAGAACAACATTTTACCACCATGGGATGAGCAGTGCAGTTAAGGCATATTTCAGAGAGGCCTCGCGTGACACCTGACATGACCCTCTCCTGTTAGGATGCCCACTGCCCCGTCCCTTGCCAACAACAAACTGCAAAGGCTACACAGAATAAGTGCATGATATGTCTGAATATGAAAGCTTGACTGCACACATAATTCACCCAAGGGCTTGTGGAAAGTGAGCAATCAGACAGCAGCACGAAAATCCTACTGCTGATCCTGGCTGCATCTATTTTTACCTGCCTGCCAAGTGACGGTAACCTATACACATGTGCCTTTGAACGCTTTATTGCTTTTATTGTATTGCCTGTATTTTCATTGTTGTGTCTGTGACTGCTGTTGTCTGTCTTTCCCCGCTGCCTGTACGTGGTCCGTGCCCCTTTTTCTTCCCTCTGTTCCTCTTGCTGTCCATGTGACCTCTATGCCTGGTCTTTCCTTCTGTACCCCTCGCTGCCCCGTGTCTCTGCCCGGATTTCCCTTCTGTTCCCCCCGCTGCCCCCGTGCCTCACTGCCCGTTCTGCCTTCTGTTCTTAGCTGCCCCTATATTTCTGTATTCTGTATTTTGCCTCTGTGCCACTCGTTTTTTGTGCCCGTCTACCCTCTGTGCCACTTGTTTTTCCCTCGTTTTTGTGCCCCTTTTGCCTTCTGTTCCACTTGTTTTTCCCTCGTTTTTTGTGCATTTCTGCCCTCCGTTCCCCTCGTTTTTTGTACCTTTTTGCCCTCTGTTCCACTCTTTTTTTGTGCCTTTCTGCCCTCTGTTCCACTAGTTTTTCCTTCGTTTTTTGTGCCTTTCTACCCTCTGTTCCACTTGTTTTTCCTTCATATTTTGTGCCTTTCTGCCCTCTGTGCCACTTGTTTTTCCCTAGTTTTTTGTGCCTTTCTGTCCTCTGTTCCACTTGTTTTTCCCTCGTTTTTTGTGCCCTTCTGCCCTCTGTTCCACTCGTTTTTTGTGCCTTTCTACCCTCTGTTCCACTCGTTTTTTGTGCCTTTCTGCCCTCTGTTCCACTTGTTTTTCCCTCGTTTTTTGTGCCTTTCTGCTCTCTGTTCCACTCATTTTCCCTAGTTTTTTGTACTATGAACAAAAAGAGGGACTAATAGGGCAGATATTTAAAGGGCGTCCAGTGCATGTGCCCTGATAACGCAGTATCAAACAAGAAGGAAATGCACAGTTCCCCAGAGTAAAAATTCTAACGTTGAGACAGTTGACAATGAAAAGTGAGTGAAGGCACACCGGAGGGAAATACTTCTTTCGGAATTTAAAGGCCTCACACACCCAGCAAGCTAGGTGTCATGCTTCATCATTTGGCCTTTGCCCCTCGTTGGGTCGGCGGTGCAACACCCAACAGGCACCCATAAAGGGACTCTTTGCTGGGGATCTTTTATTCCTGCCGTATGGTGTAGTGGGGGTGAGGGCCCTAGGGAGTAGGGGTGAGTTGTGTAGATGTGCTCAAGTGATGTTTAAGACAGGTTGAGTAGTCCACAAAAATCTTTTAATGACGTGGTAACCCACCTGGGTTAAAAACAAACAAAGTGAGTGGTTGCTCGACGCGGCTCTAGGGTCCGCTGAAGCAGTCATCTACTCTACCACATGGTCGACATGTTTCATGCTAAGGAGTTCAAACTGATACTCTGCAATTCTTCAGGACCAAAAATCGGGGAAACTATCTACACTACTAGAAGTGCAAAGGTTAAGCTAGTTCAGAATGCGCCTAGTACCGTCATGTAGAAACCCGCCTAGTATTGGAGCGAGTTCTGTCACCATTGCCCTCGGCGATGAGACATCATGGTATTGATGTCCTCCTTGCTCCACAAGCCACGTCAACCTCCTAAACGCGTTCCCGCCGGGGATTCAGGTTTGTTGTGCCTTTCTGCCCTCTGTTCCACTCGTTTTTTGTGCCCTTCTGCCCTCAGTTCCACTCGTTTTTTGTGCCTTTCTGCCCTCTGTTCCACTCATTTTTCCCTTGTTTTTTGTGCCCTTCTGCCCTCTGTTCCACTCATTTTTTGTGCCATTCTGCCCTCTGTTGCACTCATTTTTCCCTCGTTTTTTTGTGCCCTTCTGCCCTCAGTTCTACTTGTTTTTTTGTGCCCTCCTGCCTTCTGTGCCACTCGATTTTTCCTTGTTTTTGTGCCCCTTTTGCCTTCTGTTCCACTTGTTTCCCCAGCAGCTGTGCCCCCTGCAGCCCCGCCCCCCTGACTGCCCACTGCCCACATTCTGCCCCCGCCTCCCGATTGTATTGTTGTGGTCTCACCGCCCCTGCGCCAACATTCACAGCTCTTGTGTGCTGTGAGGACGCATGGACGTTTCATTTTTCACTAAGACGACTGCGGACCCCCTGGGAATGTCTCACGGACCTCTGGGGGTCCGCGGACCACAGTTTGGGAAACTCTGATCTAGAGTCTCCGAGCGTAGCAGGACAGGTCGATGCGAAGAAACCTCCATCCATTCCCATCACACAAGGTTTATGAACGGCTGGAGAGTCTGTAGTTGCTCCCAAAGCATTGGAACGGAGTGAATGGGAAGAAATCTCCATGGCTGTGCCAATCTAGGGCACTCGAGAGGAAGGTGATGTCAGACTTATAGCCATATGTAGTGGTGATGTTGCATGGGAACGAAGGGATCTATCCTCACAAGATAGAAGCAGAACCCGGTGTGTCTGTCAAATTTTAAATATGTCACATTACACAAATTTCAAGGGAAGTGAAGTAAGGAGATTGTCAGAGAATCACACAATGGGGCATATTCTCAAGGACTTATCGCCGATTTATCGGCACTTTAGCGCCGCAAAAGTGCCAATAAATTTTCTGCCCAATTCTCCAGCTGATGCAAACTGCCAATATTGCCAGTTTTCCAGCAATAGCTGCCGTAAAAAACATCACCAAGGATGAGAACGACAACTAACGCTAATGATATGCAGAGTAGGCGTTCCCATGCGAAAACACCACTTCGCGATATTCTCATCAACCAGCCAGATCTGCAATGCGATCCAAAAACAGGCTATAAGGCCAGCTGGAGGAGGCCAGCCAGCAGAGTGGATAAGTGCATTTTTATTTTACTTTTTAATTTTTTTTTATTTCCGACTGACAAGCACTGCCTTCAGCCTCAAAACCAGAGCTCTCAGTCGCAGTTCGTTATAAACACTGTTTATAATGTGCCACGACTGACAGCTTTGGCATTGACCTTAAAGGATTGCTGGTCAGTGGTTAATTGCCTCACCAAATATTTAGGGCACCTGCCGCCTCTGCCTGTCCCTATCTCCTGGCGGGTCACTCACCCTTTTTAGAGCCCCCTGCCATTTCAGCAGGGAGGTCTTTGCAAAAAGCACATCTGTTGGCGAACAAGATGTACTTTTGGCAAAAATAAGTCCTGACCCATGTTGGTGATGCATGCTCAGAATTAATTTTTTTGTTTTTCAAAAGCAAACCCCAAAAGTAGGGTTTCAGCATAAATGTGGAGGTGACAAGTGTGGAGGTGTCATTGGGCTGGTAGGCTAGGTGCCACTTAAAGTTTGTTTACTTCTTTATAGGTCTCTTTTGTATGCGGATCTGCAGACAAAAGCTCCTATATAACAGTACATGTGCGTAGCATGTCGGCGCTAAGCGGCCTGACACCGGTGCTGCTAACTTAGTCAAGTACAGTGAATAGAGAGAAAGAAAAATGATAAAAATAAGGTTGAAAGACAGCGAGAGCGACAAATAGAAATAGAGGGCGAAAGAACTGTAAGAAGTAAACACTAAACTGCAGAGAAGATGAAGATAGGATGATAGTAAGGTGGAAGGAAAATAGAAAGCTGGGAGGAAGGTGAAAAGAAGGAAGGATGACAGGAAGGAATGGCTAGAGTAAGAAAGAAAGATGAAAGGAAGAGTGAAAGGAAGTAATGGTGAAAGGAATGATGATAGGAATAAAGGTGAGAAGGAGAGGTAAAGGATTTAAAATGGATAGATTTAAGCTTGAAATGAGGCAAAAAGGGAAGCGTGAAAGAAGGATGGAAGGGTGAAAAGAGTGATGGGTAAAATGCTAGATGGATGCAAGGGTTCAATATGGGTTCAATGAATGGGTGGATGATGAAAATAAGGCTAGATGAAAATTGGCATCAAAGAGTAAAAGAATGGATGGGTGAAAGAATGGATGCAGGAGGGTGAAATGATGGACGGATAGATTGATGGATGAATCAATCAATCAATAGATGAAGGATGGACGGCAGGTTGAAAGGATACATGGGAGAACAGATAGCTGGATAGGTGATAGGACAGATGGATGGATGAATGAATAGAGAAGTGAATGGATGTATGAAAGGGTGAATATATGGTGGAAGCATGGATGGGTGAAAGGAGGAATGGATGAGTGAATGGATGGATGGATGGGTTGGTGGAAGGATACATGAAATAGTGAATTAATGGTGAAAGCATAGATGGGTGAAAGGAGGAAAGGATGGGAGAATGTGTGAAAGGATGAATGGATGGAAGGATGGCTGATAAAGTGGATAGATGGATGGGTGAAGGAGGGGAGTGTATATACTATACCAAAGTAAGGTTTAGTGTGCACAAAGTCCAGTGGATCCCCAGAGGCTTTACAGACGCTAAAGTAGATAATGCTAAATCTGTCTTTGGTGGTAGTGTGGGCCAGCAGGTAGGGTTATAGCATTTGTTGCACACACGCAGGCAAGAAATGATTACACAAACTCAATGACTAAATCCAAGACCAATGGTTTGTAAAAAATTTACTTTATTACTAGAACCTAAGAACTTAGTTGCAGGGAAGTACAGTTTTCAGATTGACAGTACTTTTCAATGCAGAAAATGAATACTTTATGCAAGACTTCAGATCAGCATGTAGATACCGTTTTTAGAAATAGCAATACTTTGTAAGGCAAGAAAACCTATAAAAGGAAAACAAGAATGCACTTTCACAGGTAAGTTCTGTATTCACAAACCCAGTCTTCAAGGTTTTAGGTCAGCACAGAGCAAGGTACAAGTGAGCACCAAGACTGTATTACCTGCAGCACTGGGGTGGCTGGGGGCAGTGATCAAGTTTGGAGTTGGATGCCCAATGTTAACCAATGGAGATTGGGGGCACTCAAAGTCGTGCAACTTACAGGTAAGTAAAGCGGAGTTGGAGGTCAACCTCTGGGGTTTGAGAAAAGCACTGGGAAGCCATGAGGCAGCACCAAACATACACCCTCAGCAGCCCGGCACAGGGGCTGCCGGGTTCAGAGTTCCAACACAATGTTGGGCACCCAATACAAATCAATTGGGGATGACTGTTTCAAGTAAAGGCTGGAGGCTCAGACCAGGAAGCTGGGCAAAGGAAACCAGTGGCTGTGGAGGGGGTTGTATGACACTACAATGCGGGCTATTACCACGCGTGCCATTACAACGCTGTTTTTACAACGCAAGTCGTTACAACTACTTGCGCTGTAAGCGCTGGATAGTGGAATAGTTTAATTTTCTATTCCAACTCCAGCCCACGTTACAGTAGGGAAGGTGTTGGAATAGAAAATTAAACTATTCCTTGTACAACAGTGCCCTCCAGCGCAAGTCGTTGAAACGACTTGCGTTGTAAAAGCAGCGTAGTAATGGCATTGCGTGGTAATGCCCGCGTTGTAAAGGCTGTTCCCCGTGGAGGGTCACTGGGACAACATCAGTTGAGCTCCCTAAGGCCTGGGGGTTCTAGGTGCAGAGTTGTCCTTTGATGTTGTAATAGCCTGACTTCTGCCGGTCGCGGCTAGGGGGGCCTTCATGTTGAGGCTGCAGGCATCGTGGTGGAGTCCAGGAGGGGTCAGCCACAATGGTGAACTCAAGCTCTGTATTGCTGGGACCGGTGGGCCACTTGAATTTGGGCAGAAGGCGTTGGTGCAGTGGTGGATCCTGAAGCGGACACAGAGGCCTTGCTTGGAGTTTCTTTTTAAACAGGGCCAATGTTCTCAGGAGTGCAGGTCTTTGCTGAAGGCAGCAGTCCCTCTGGAGGCTTTTGGAGGTTGCTGGGTTGCATTTTACAGGATCTTCGAGGACTGCAGACAGGCTGGTAGAGCTTGGGACAATTCAGTGGGTGTCTTCAGTCATCTTCTGCTGAACAGTTCTGGGATGCCCTCTTCCTTCATAGGTTGTCAGGAACTGAGGATTAAGGTTCAGGGGTGCCCCTAAATACTAGTTTTAGGGGTGTTACAGGGGTCAGAAGGTAGTAGCCAATGGGATAAATACCTTTAGTGTGACAACACCCTTTGTATGTCAACTTACTCTGGGGAGGGGGCATACTCCGAACCCTATTGGCTACAGTCTTCCAACAAAATATAGAGGATTTTGAACGGAGGGGGTCACCTCAGCTCAGGGTACCCTTGGGTGGTCCTGGTTGAGAGGACACACACCTCTCTTGCTTACTAAATTTCCCGCTTGGTGAGAGGCGCGGGCATATTCACTAGCTGGTGAGGCCCTGGTCAGCATAACAAAGGGCAGGAAGCCTTTGAGGCTCATTGCCTTTCTATGCTGTTCCTGCTTGAGGGTAGGTGTGAAGCACCCCCACCCAGAGCAGGCCTTTTTTCTGACCCACGTAAGCAAAAGGCTCCCACCTCAGGGGGTCCGAAACATGTCTACAAGTGGCAGGCTTGTGCTGACCAGTCAGGCACACACAAGTGGGTTGGTAGGTTCTCAGGGGGCACCTCACATCTTGGAATTCGGTGAAGCCATTGTGGAGCTGTGGAACTCGTATTGACAGTCTCCCAGCCCATGTACTCAGTATGGCTTCACTGCACATTTATAATGTCTAAGAACGGACTTAGAAAGTATAAGGACATATCTGCTCAAGGAGTTATGCCCTCACATGAGGTATAGTGCCCTCTGCCTTAGGGCAGTAGAGACTGCTGTATGGATGACTTACCTATGCCTCGTGCAGTGCTGGTAGGCCTGGCACACAGGGATGGGACCTCTTAGCTGGCGCAATACATGCTGAAGTCTTAAGAGACTCTTTCTGGTCACAAGGCTCTTGGCACCACTGGTACCTTGTACAAGGGACTTATATGTGAACCAGAGGTGTGCCAACTGTGGAAACAAAGTTACCGTTTTTGGGAAAGAACACATGCATTGGGAACCTGGTTAGTAGGAACCCAGTGCACATTCATTCAAAGATGCTTCAGAGTCAGGCAACAAGTGGGGAGGGATACTGCAACAGAAACCAACTTAAATACGGGGTGGACCTACAGATAGATGGATGGAAAGTAGCATGCAGGGTGAAGAGAATATTTCTAGGGCCCGGCTTGCTTACGGTAGTCATTCCATGCAAATTCTCATCATTTTCTTTCATCCCCCTGGATACCTGTGTTCACCCTACTCCTTACACAAGCCATTAGAACTAAATTGTTGTTTGTTTCATTCAGATCAGTTACACCTTCAGAGGGGCAGCACAACATCCTTGTGTTAACCTTAAAGTATCCAAATAGTTACAACATGTCAGAGTGTAGCCTGAGAGAATTTACCCTTGCACAAACAACAACACTAAAGAGATGTATACTGCTGTCACTGTACAAAAAATCAGACCTTATTGCCCATCCATACCCCTGTGATGTGGTCATGTTTGGTTGGGGGGGCTACATTCCAAAAATATCCACCAATTCCACTGATTGAATGTTTGAAAGTGTCTTGCAGCAGTTTATCATTGTGCTATGCCTGTCTTCACTGTGGTACCAGAGTGACTGTAATCACTGTAGTCAGGGCCACTGGAATTATGCAATGCTAAGTTTCCTGCATAGTTATTGATTTCCTGCATTTGCCACTTAATCTATTATCTGCTGCATAATTTTACCAAAAAGTGGTTTTAGATACTAATCAGGGCCCGCTCTAGGGTGGTGCAACCTGTGCCACAGCACCAGGTGCTGGCTTTCTGGGGGTGCAGTGTTTACAAGTTTATTACGTTTTACCTGTTCCTTTCCTCCGGCAATTACTAGGCCTCACAAATATGTCAAGTTAACTCCTGTGATTAATGTTCTTCCTGGAGAGAGATTGGAGTTTTGTATAGTTGATGTTTTGACCTATTTGAAGGTAGTGATTGAGTTAGAAGTTCCTGAGGCGGAATCCGGGAACTAGAGGACAGTGATTTAATACTGTGCTTTTAAAACGGTGTAGAAACGATTTTAGACTGTGTTTTTAAAACGGGGTAGAAACGTTTTGTATGCAACCTCTTAAATAATTACTTTCAGCCCTACTTACTGCACTCGCTCTCCCCGAGGGTCAAGAACCTCCAGGCGGCCGATTTGGGGCTCACTTGGACGCGTGATCTCTCTCGCGGACGCACTTCCACTGGCGCCATCTTGGGGGAGTGAGGTCGGCGGGCTAGTGTTGCGCCTGACACTTGCCTCACCCTACATATAGACCCTGAAACTCGAGGACCCTTTGATTGAGTTAGAAGTTCCTGAGGCGGAAGCCGGGAACTAGAGGACAGTGATTTAATACTGTGCTTTTAAAACGGTGTAGAAACGATTTTAGACTGTGTTTTTAAACTGGGGTAGAAACGTTTTGTATGCAACCTCTTAAATAATTACTTCCAGCCCTACTTACTGCACTCGCTCTCCCCGAGGGTCAAGCACCTCCAGGCGGCCGATTTGGGGCTCACTTGGACGCGTGATCTCTCTCGCGGGTGCACTTCCACGGGCGCCATCTTGGGTGAGTGAGGTCGGCGGGCTAGTGTTGCGCCTGACACTTGCCTCACCCTACATATAAACCCTGAGTCTCGAGGACCCTTTGATTGAGTTAGAAGTTCCTGAGACGGAAGCCGGGAACTAGAGGACAGTGATTTAATACTGTGCTTTTAAAACGGTGTAGAAACGATTTTAGACTGTGTTTTTAAAACGGGGTAGAAACGTTTTGTATGCAACCTCTTAAATAATTACTTCCAGTCCTACTTACTGCACTCACTCTCCCCGAGGGTCAAGCACCTCCAGGTGGCCGATTTGGGGCTCACTTGGACGTGTAATCTCTCTCGCGGGCGCACTTCCACGGGCGCCATCTTGGGTGAGTGAGGTCGGCGGGTTAGTGTTGCGCCTGACACTTGCCTCACCCTACATATAGACCCTGAATCTCGAGGACCCTTTGAGTGAGTTAGAAGTTCCTGAGGCGGAAGCCGGGAACTAGAGGACAGTGATTTAATACTGTGCTTTTAAAACGGTGTAGAAATGATTTTAGACTGTGTTTTTAAAACGGGGTAGAAACGTTGTGTATGCAACTTCTTAAATAATTACTTCCAGCCCTACTTACTGCACTCGCTCTCCCCGAGGGTCAAGCACCTCCAGGCGGCCGATTTGGGGCTCACTTGGACGCGTGATCTCTCTCGTGGGCGCACTTCCACGGGCGCCATCTTGGGTGAGTGAGGTAGGCGGGCTAGTGTTGCGCCTGACACTTGCCTCACTCTACAAAATGAACCACGCTACCCGTATGCGCAGCGGACGAGCGCAGCGGGTGCGCCGATGGCGCGCCAGAGGCAAGCCCGTCTGCGCCCGTCCACGCCAGACCGGGCCCAGGGCCCTGCACCATCCCCACCAAGACTCTCCAACCCCTGCTTTACTCTAGGGAATCTCTGTTGCAACTCAGGCAGATCCCTAACATGCTCTGCACTCATACCATCACAATGATGGGCTCCTCCACTCACTGCCCCAACTGTTCCTTTCAACTTGTGGGACAGGACCCCGGCCCCCCTCCACCCATTCAACATGGCTCTGCTTAACTGTACATCCCTGCCCAAACACGCCCTTGAAATATTCATGCTTCTCCAAGACCACCTCCTTGAGGTCCTCTTCCTTACGGAAACATGGCTCTCTCCCGATTCCAACCCAGACATCGTGCGAGCCTTGCCCCCTGGCTACCTGATTCAACGTCTGGATAGACAGCCCAAACCGGCCGCCAACACTCTTGAATGCCGCTGGTCGAAAATGGCCACAGAAGGCTGGAGGCAACTCCTGGAACGTTCCCTTCCTCCCCACGACCCCCTTACCCTCGTACCAGACACTAAATTCTCCGCTTGGATCGAGGACTCTCTTGATATAATCCTTCCCAAGACTCCCGCTCACCCCCTTGGAGGGAAGCCCAAGTCCCCCTGGTTCAATAATGAGCTCCGTCTGCTAAAAAAACTCTGCACAAAAAATGAAAGAGCCTGGAGGAAAGAATTTGCTCCCCAAAAAAAGAGAGAATATGGTCAATCAATTCTAACCTATAAAAAGGCCCTTAAAACAACTCAAGCCGCTTTTTTTTAAGAAAAAATCAAAGCTTCCTCCAGCTCGTCCAAGGAAATCTTCTGTATAGTAAGCAAGCTTCTAAAAATCCCAGATCCCCCCCCCCCAGTCGACCCCCTTGGCGACCGCTGCAAAGCGTTTGCTGAATTCTTCAATGCGAAAATCCAAACCATACTAACATCCCTCCTCCCCGCCACAGAAGTCATCCCGCCAGAACCCCCCCTCAGCACATTGCAACAAAATAGTCTCTGCCTAAATTCTTTCTCCCCTATCACAGAGGAGACCCTTCTCCCTATCTTTCTCTCCATCAAAAGTGGCTCTCCACTTGACCCAGCCCCACCAAATATTTTAAAATTAGTTGCCCCTACCATTCTGCCCCCTCTGGCCAAACTCATCAACACCTCCTTGCTACAAGGCATTGTGCCCCCCGGTTGGAAATGGGCCATAGTAAAACCCTTCCTAAAAAAACCTCATCTCGACCCCGCTGAACTATGCAATTAGACCCATCTCTTTACTGCCCATAGTCAGCAAAACTGCTGAAAAACTTGTCAACCAGCAGCTCTCAACCTACCTGGAAACCAGCGGACTCCCACACCCTTCCCAGACGGGCTTCCGCCCGGGCCAGGGCACGGAAACCGCCATGATCGCCATGGTGGAGGAGGCTAGAAAGATCCTCGATTCAGGAGGATCAGTGGCAGTGATCCTCCTGGATCTGAGCGCAGCCTTCGACACAGTGAATCACATCACTCTGATCCATCGGCTCAGGGAACTGGGAATCAGGGCCGGACTGGGAACCGAAATCCGCCCTGGCAAAGTGCTCAGCCGGCCCCCCCTCTACCATGGGGGTGCGACCGCATTCTTTGTCAGGGCCGGTTTTTGGCCGATTTTGTTACAGGGCCGTTTTTGCAGCTATGCTGCAAAAAACGGGCCTTTAACAAAAACGGCCCCCTGGGGCCCAAAACCGGCCCCCACCCATGCGGCCGACCGGGGGATTGCCCGGTGCCTGCAACGGCCAGTCCGGGCCTGCTGGGAATTTCGGGGTCCGTGCTGTCTTGGCTGAAATCCTTCCTCCACAATCGCTCCTTTCAAGTCCTTGAGGGAACTTCTAAATCCCGTGCCACCCCTCTACATTGTGGAGTCCCCAAGGGCTCGTCCCTTAGTCCCACCCTTTTAACGTTTATATGTCCCCCCTGGAGAAAATAGTCACTCCCCACAGCGTTAAACTCGTGACGTACGCTGACGATACCCAGCTTGTTGTTTCCCTCAGCCAGCTTAACCGTCCCCCGGACAACCTTCACTCCTGCCTTCAAGACATCTCACACTGGATGGACTGTTCACATCTTAAACTCAACAGTGACAAAACTGAGATACTGGTATTGGGCAACCAATCTCATTTCATTCCAAAAACTCTGTGGCCTCCCTGCATGAGCCCTGCCCCGGCCCCAAAACAATCCATCTAGAGCCTGGGCATGTGGTTGGACCAGGATCTTACGTTCACTATCCAAGCCAGGAAGTCAGCAGGGGCCTGCTACGGCATCCTTCGGACTACTCGTAAAATTCTTCCCCTGCTCCCCCAAGACTCCAGGAAGCCCATCATTCAGAGCCTCCTACTATCCAGGCTGGACTATGGCAATGCTTTGTATCTAGGTGCCCCTAAGAAAGTCATTGCCAAACTACAAGTAGCACAAAATTCCGCCGCTCGGCTTCTAACAGGTACCAACTGCAGGAGCTCTGCAAAACCGGCCCTCAGACTGCTTCACTGGCTGCCCATTCAGGAGTGAGTACACTTCAAATCCCTCTGCATGACTCACAAAATCCTTCATGGCAAGGGGCCATATATCCTAAAAAATCTGATTAGACCTCATGAAGTCCCTAGAAATCTACGCTCAGCTCACTTACATCTGGCTCACATACCCAGGATCAAAAAGGCTTGCAATGGGGGTCACCTTTTTTCCTATAACGCCCCCAAGGTGTGGAACGCGCTGCCCCTGACTATACGCGCCGAACCCAACCTTCTCGCCTTTCGTAAGCTCCTGAAAACTTGGCTCTTCCCATAACTTTTCACTCCCCCTCTACTACCTCTTTCACCAGCGCTGGGACGCTCACGGGCAGCCATGCGCTTTATAAATCCTGCTTTCATTTCATTTCATAGTGCAAAGGGTTAAGGCGCCTGCTGCAAAGAATGGACACCATGTACATTACAGAGCGCATATAATGTAAATAGATCAGCAGGTTACTGCTTTTAAAAGAGACATTCTTTTGTTACTTGCAATTTATAACTTAACATCCTAATATAGAACAGTGAGCTATTAACTTTCATTATAGAACTGTATACACACTACAAAGTATACATTAGAGCATAAATTAATGTTGCCAAAAGGGTTTTTGGGTAGAAATAGATTCTCATTATTAAAGAAAACTCCCAACTATGCTGTTTCTTTTTCGACTCTGAGTTTGTGCTTCTCCACAGCAAGCACTCCTAAACTACACTGCCTACTAGTATGGTTGACATGTGACTCCTACACTTTCAGTCCTTTGGATTATGTAACATTTCTTATAAACTGGTTTACACACGTATGTTAGCGTGTCTCTATGTAATGTTTTTGTGATGCAAAGTGCTCTGACATCCTTTACTGGTATGAGTGGCGCTATTTAACTAATTACTATTTCCCTGATGTAGGCAGGAAGACACTGCCGAAATGCATTGGATTCTCATGTGAAATAAGAGACATATTTTCATGAAAAATAAATGAAATACACGTGAACAATGGATTAAGAACTTTTATTTTCTAAATACAAACGAATTTAGAGCTAAATTAGCACAAATCGGTGCCCGGGGGGACAGCTACACCCAACCAGGTATAGCTGCTACCATAGGCTATTTAACTAATTCCATGCATCAGAGAGAGTAGTTATGGAGACTTGGTCACTGTTAAAGGGTGCTAGTGAGAGAATCCGTGGTGGAGGTGGTCGTGGGAGGGGCTCTAACTAACATTGTCGCACTGGGCACCACCAGCGCTAAAGCCAGCCCTGCTTCTAATATTGAGGCAACACGTGTTGCCACGCAGTGAAAGGCCCTTCACAAAAGTTGATTGCCCCATTGCTGTATTTGAGTGTTCAACTGTTACTAATAAGGTGTGAGTAATACAGTCAGATATTGTGCGGCATCATGCAGCATAATTTGCCTTTTGTTGTAGTTTAGTCCACTCTGCACATAATCTGGTCCTCTCCATCACATGATTAATAGTATGCATGTTCCCAAGGACTGTAGTGTGCTTGAAGGAAGATACACTTGGAATTGATTTACCACTCCAAAATATATATAATGTACGATTAAAGGTTGGACAAACACTAACTGCCACTGTTTTGGATATTAGTATTAGCTGGCGTGGTTAAACAGAATATTAGTTCACCTTTGACTTAAAGCAGAAATGTGCACAGGCCCAGAGTAAGTTCTGGACCAGAATCATGACCAGTTGTCACGATCTAGGCCGCCCCCAGACTTGCAGGTGTCTCATTTTTAACCTGCTGGTACAAGGCTCAATCCACCAATACGAATTAAAAATCCAGTTGGACTGCGACCCATACACAACCCACTAAATAATAATGTGCAGGAAATGCTTTCTGGTCACCAACAATCCAACTAGATGAGTTTATGGACACAGTGGATCTCCAAGCCCTCTTCTGTAAATGAATAACACACTCATAGCACTAAGAACCAAGGGATATATTTTAAAGTGTTTAATTGTAAAGCTGAAGTCTATTCCATAAAATATGAATGGTAACCAAACAGGATGAGAGAATAAATGGAGTAATGCATGACATGGCCAGGGCAAACAGTATGAACATTCCTAACATCCGAAAGCTACTTCTAAGCTAAATTTTAGCAGAAACAATGGCTCGCACAGCATACCTCTGCTCCATAAAAATAGCTGTATAATTATTATTTATCACAGCTTTTGCCTGTGAATGAAGAGCAAGGCAAGCCTGTGGACCCTTCTCTGTACCGATCCCGGAGCCGGCTCTAACCAAGGCTGGATGTTACTGCAAATCAGCCTTACCTCTGGCATGCTATTCCTAATATGAAGCCTCTCCAAAGTATGGTCAGAAACCTGAGTTTTTATGGTCTGAATTAACAGCATAGCTGTATGCAGAAAATTGTGTGAACATCACTGGAGTAGGGCTTTGGGTCTGCCAGCATGTTCAGATCCAGAAGTATATGTTTTGGCTGAGCAGAACTTGTTTGCTTCCACAAAAAAGTTCTTGCCCTCTACACAGCTGTGATCACTTTGTTTGTTTATCCAGCTGCCTGAGTTGGACTTTCAGGGGCACATACATAACAGTGTACTGCTATTAAAATGTCATAGATAACTAGATAATGTATGTTGCTTTTCTCTGGCTGAAGCATAAATGAGAGGAGCGCAGTCATTAACCTACTTGATTTTTAGGTCTTGCTTGACAGTGAAACCTTCACCTGAACTACAACAACATTATTTTACAGTTCTTTGCTTCCAAACAAAAACATATTAATTCCCCTTCTATTTACTTGCAATGCTTCACATTACCAAAAACCATTCTTTTATGGTCAGACCTATTGGCTTTGTCAATGCTTGTTATAGTATGTGATTGCTGATTTGATTATATATTTATAAAACAAAGTAGTACTTGCAGACACCAATGAGTCAACAAGACTAGACAAATATGTTAATAAATGTGCAATCTTGATTCACATGCAAATTATATACCCCTTTAACTCTAAACAATAAAAATATGAGTGTGTATCCAGTAAGTGGCTAAGTTGTAATGGAATCTTCTATAGCAAAACAATAAACTATGCCAGCATAGACAGGAGGTAGATATGATACTATTACTTCTTGCATGCCTAAAAACTTTACGCTTTGTACTAAAAGACATAACATAATCTGTTATCAGTCATACTATGAAAATAGAAGAAACCTAAACAGTACTTGGCACGGTGTTCATGAAACAGTCAGAATAAGATGTCTGCATTTGCTTGCACCTGAGGAGAAAGATTGTAGTCCACAGTTGTTAATGTGTGCTGTGGACCCACAAGCACTTATATTTTGGAATAAAATGTTATAATTATTATTAAATTCAATATTTCTTTTTTTTAATGTTTTGGTTTTAAGGTTGAGGTTTAGGTCCACTGATTACTTTAAAATGTTTGCATTAACAATTATGTTTGACAAAAATGTATTCAATAATTTTACAATGTTTTAGATGTATTAAAAAAGGTAAGATCCTGTATCTAATGTTTTCATATTATTTACTTTTTTATTTTGTAGTTATAATATTTTGTTGTAGTGAATATTAGCACCCTCCTAAAATAAGCACTTTCTCAATGTTTTTTAAACTGAAGTTAGAACAGTAAGTTTAACCCTTCCTCCCCATGTATGCATTGTACCCAGTGTTTGTTGCACTGAAGTTAGAAGTTAGAATAAACTCTCTGCCCTATCACCAAATATAGGCACTTCCCAAACGTTTGTTGGACCAGAGTTAGAATAGGACATCTAATCCCACATACACCCTCATCATAATGTATAATGTTTGTTAGATTGGAGTTAGAATAGTAAATCACGCCCTCCGTAGTTTGCTCTTTTCCCAGTATTTCTTAACCAAGAGTTGGAAGAGTAAATTTGACCACCCCAATGTATGCAATATCAATTTATTTGATAGAGTGGAGTCAGAATTTTACATCTTACAATTTCCACAATATTTGTTAGTAGTTGGAAATGTAAATCTGGCCAACCTCAATGCATGCCTTTTCTGCCAACATTGCTGGACTGGAGCTATAATAGTACATTTTACTCCCCCAGTGAATGTAGCATCTACATTGTTTGCTATATTGGAGTAAACATAGTAAAGCTTCCCCTCCCAATGTTTACTCTTTCTGCAATATTTTTTAGACTGGAGTTAGATTGTTCAGGGGCTGATTATGAGTTTGGCGGTCCATAGATCACAAACTCACGGTGGCGTGGCGGTGGTAGTCCGGCCACAGCCGCACCGTTAGGTCTGACTGCCATATTGCAACTTTGGAGGTAAGATTGGACCGCTGCAACCTTCAAGGAATTGCGTTCCCGGGCTGTGATGTGGCTGTCTGGGAAAGTAATATGCTTGCTGGTGCTGCTTCAGCATATTCTGAGTTTCCCCACCACCAGCCTTTTCATGGCGGAGAGCCAACCATGAAAAGGCTGGTGGTGGGGAAACAACGGGGGCCCTACAGCAACCCTGTTGCCTGTATACACTGGGATGCATGCTGTGTGGAACATGGTGTGACCCCCTGTGTGCATGCATGCTCAGGTCCTGCAAAGCATGGACTTAACAGTCCATGCCGTGCAGGAACTTACTTCGGCGTTACCACTGTAGTGCCTTTTTTAAAGGCACCGCCGTAGGAACACCAAAGGACCGCCCACCAGACCAGGAGAAAACACATAATCTAGCAGGCAGCAGGTGTTCGACTTTGGCGGTGCTGGAGTGGGACACGGGAGTCGCGGTCCGCGTCCGCATCGCCAAAGTCCTAATCAGCCCCTTAATCTGACTCTTAAAATATATAAATTTTCCACAATGTTTGTTGGGGTAGAGTTAAAAGTAGAAAGTCTGACTCACTGATTTATATATTTTCCACAAATGTTGTATTAGACTTAGAATAGTAAATCGGAAGAACCCCCAACAATGTATGCATTTTTCCTTATGTCTGCAGAATTTATGTCACAGTTGAGTTATTTGTTTGTTAAAAATATTTTCTTTTTTATGTTCTAGTCTTTTGCAAATATTAATTTTAGAGCTGCATTTGTAACATTTAGAAATGTATTCATAATGACTTGATAAATATAAATTAGGTTTTATTTTTAAACATAGTAACAATGATAGCTTTATTTTGTATTTTATTATTTAATATAAATTAATACTTATATGTACTTTATTTAAGGTTTATATTACATTTTTAGTACCATAAATGTATTTGAATTTCAAATGTATTAGAATTTTTGTAATTATTTGTTAAAGTAATTTTAATTATATTTATTTGAACAAATTACATTTTTTAAAACCCCTGAATGACCTATAATTAGCCATCAATCAAATCTTAATGTGTAAATTGTCTGGCAGTGTAGACTAATTTTTAACATGCACTTGTCCATGTTAGTAACGTCTTAAATGACTCCTGAAGTTACTAATACGGACAAGTGCATGTTAAAAACAAGCATTTGCAATGTAATTGGTCTTGCATTTGCGAGAGTTTGAGCTATTGGCATTGTAAATGTCAATGCCTTTTATTTATGTGTGTTGAAATCCTGCAAGAGGTGCATAAACATGCACTTTGTACTTTTGGTCCTTGCTTACAGGAAGCAAACCTGGCAGAAACTGCACCTCTTTTACTGCCAGTCTGTGGTGCTGAGTAATGTTGAGTTAGTGCTGTGCTGAGGTAGTGGTGTGCCGACGCTGAGGTGGGGGTTGTGGTGGAGCCGGTGCACTGATGCTGAGATAGTGCTGTGCAGTGCGGATGATAAGGTGGTGCTGCCCTGATGCGTAGTTGGAGATGCACTGATGAGGAGGTGCTGCTGTGTTGATGATGAGACGGTGCTCAGGTGATGTTGAGGTAAGGCTGAGTGATGCGGATTCCCTCACCACCACTCTTTAACAGTGTCCCTTAATGCTCCATAACCACTAATGTTAAGATGCATTTGTTATAAAGCGCTACACATACCAGTGTAGGGTGCCAGAGCACTTTGCATTACACCCAAATTACACAGAGACAATCATAAGTGTATAAATTAGTGTAAAGGAAATGTTACATAACACAGAGGGCTACGGGGTGTAGAAGTCACAAGTCATGCATATTGGTAGGCAGCATTGCTAAAGAGTGCTTGAGCCCCGAAGCACAAACTCAGAATTGAAAACAGAACACATAGTTGGAGGTTCTCTTAAATAAAAAGAATCAATTTCCATCAAGATGAACCCTTTTTGCAACTTTAATATCTCCTCTAATCTTTACTTTGCAGTGCATGCAGTTCTTTGGTGACAGTTATAAATTCACTGTTCTGTTAGGATTTTACCTTATAAGCTGCAAGTAACTGAAGAGCAGTAACCCATTGACCTATTTACGTTTTATGCATTCAGTAATCTGCATGGTACACTTTCTCTGCAGCTGACATATTAACCCTCTGGCTACCTTGCAATGAGTTAAAACTTCTTCCACTAGACAACACTGATCTCGCCAGCAAGAACATCAATCAACGAAGTTATCTTTACATTTTTATTGTCTGGAAATTGCAGGAGGACAGGAATGGGTGGAGTGCTTTTAAAAGCAAAATAAACTCAGAAACATTGCCCCTCTGAGGTCAGTATCCAGTGCAATCCAACAGCCCTTGTGCTGGCCCTGTGTCATTGTTCTGCTTTTATTTAATGTAACACATTCAAATGCATATTTTAAAGGGGCCATTTTTCCAGAAGGAAACATTTTGGCCTTGGCGCAAAACTGATGAGGAGAAACGTCCAACTCCTCAGCCAGCAGCCAAGCACAAGTCCTGGAGGGGAGGAAAACACCCACGCAGCATGCATATTAAAGTATCATTTCAAGCTTAGTTTAAGTTTTGGTTTAACTTTTTACGTTATTTAGAGCTGCAATAGGGGGTCCGTGGCTTGGACGGCCGGGGGTCCGTGGCTTGGACGGCAATGTGGACGGTCGTCTGAGTCCGTCAGCTCCGCATTCCCAAGGCCAACGACGGCGAATTTTCACCAGCCAAACCTGACCGATAAAGCATCAGAAACCAGATTCGAGCATTGGAACACTCAGGCAACAAGGGGAGTCGAGAAATCACGGAAACAAGAAGCCGAACCAGGAAAACAGACCTTTGCACCCTCCGGCCGCGAGAAAGACAGCGAGAGACAAGATGGCGCCCAAACGCCTGCAGCGGGAGACATAGCCGCAAGCGACGAAAAGAGAAAGGAGGGGAGCCGGCAACAAAAAAACCCACGCGCAGTACTCCCTAAAGAGCTCTCTGCATGCTGGCACAACAGAACCCCCCAGGAAACCCCCAAGAAACGAAGAGGGCAAAACGACACCGGAACTGAGCACCGCCTATGCTCAGAGCGGAGAAGGAGAAGAAAAAGGAGAGAACACGGGCGGAATCAAAGAGGGCCCCGGCGAAACAATTAAAGCGGCTAACACCACACCAACACCTACCGAAGGGGCAGAGAGGTAGCAATATAACATCAAACCTGCGGCATAAACGAAAGTGAAACCACTCCGTGCACAAGAGCGCCGCCATTACAGCTGCCTCTTCCGGAAGGAGTCATCGGGCGGTAAACAAAGGAACAGGAAGCAGGAAACAGAGGCGGGGGAGAAGCTCGCACAGAGTCAAAGAGCAACGCGACACCCACGCTAAGGAGAGAGGCGCAAACAGAGGAAAAGGGCCGCCTGGACCGCCTGAACTGAAAGGCAACAGGAAGCAATACTCCCTACACGCCTCCACGCGCCATCATCTCGGGCCCAATGGCGGAACACGGCCGGGGCAGCTATAAAGGAGGTGACTACTCCCCATACGAGGCACAGCCATACAAGTAAGGACGAACAGACGAGAGTGGAGTGCCGGCACAGCGCAAGACGCGGCGAACGCAAAGCCAAGGGAACAGGGCACAGCGCCACCGAAAAGGCCAAACGTCAACAAGCACCGCAGCACAGAAACCAGCGAAGAGTCAACAAGAGGGGCACAATTGGCACGAGCAACTCCAGAACGCACGAAGGTGAATGAGACAAGCACGCGCTGGCAGGGGCAAATCGAACAGGACAGACGCCAAAAAGCGCTGCAGCACAGAAGCAAGGCGCGGCGAACGCAAAGCCCACGAACACGCCACAAGTGCACAGCGTCACAGCCCCAAACATAGAGGGTCCACGAACACGACACAGGAGCACAGCGCCACGGCCCAAATACAGTGCCCTGGTCCCACATCGGAAAGGTCAAACATCAACAAGCACTGCAGCACAGAAACCAGCGTAAGGCAACAATAGGGGCACAATAGGCACGAGCAACCCCAGAACACACGAAAGTGAACGAGACAAAGCACGCGCTGGCAGGGGCAAAATCAAAAACAAGAACCAGGAACATCAGGGAACCCAGCAGGTACCAAACGCACAACACAATCCCGGTACAAAAGACAGACTCAGCCACAGCCCTAACAACAACCCAGAAGGAGGGGTGATTAGGCAGCTTCCAAACAAGGAGAGGCCTCAGATCAATGGCTGGACAAGAGGGAAAAGCCGCTGGCGACCAGAGAAAGCCCAGAAAGGAGAATCCGGAGTCGCCAGTGAAGCCTAAAAATGAGATGACCACCCTAGAGACTATCCTCAAAAGAGTCAACGAAGGCAACGCAGTTGCAAAAGAAACAAAGCTCACAATAGACAATATGCAGCTGGAACTAGCAGCGATAAGAGCGGACCTGCACAGCACCAACACAAGAATAGAAGCTGCGGAAGGGCGCATAAGCAACATCGAGGACGTGACCATCACAAACACCAAAGCCCTAGCACAGTGCTCAAAGACTACAAAAGCCATGCAAAGGCAGCTTGCGGAACAAGATGATAGGGCACGAAGGGGCAACATAAGGATCCTAGGCGTTCCAGAAGGTACAGAAGACCCTGCAGGCACCTGTGCGGCCATGCTAGAAGATATGCTACCCAAGCTGACTGGCCTGAAATTTGATAGGCAATTTGAAGTCGATAGAGCATGTCGAGTACCAGCTGGGAAACCAGCACATGGGAAAGGCCCCAGGCCGATAATCTGCTGCCCGCTAAGATCAAGCAATACCGATGCCATCTTCGCCTTTGCCCGTAAAAACCAAAACCTGACATGGGCGAGCAGCAAGATAGTACTAACACAAGACTACTCCAAACCAACTGTGGAAACAAGGAAAGGGTTTCTGGCACTGAGAGACGCCCTGCGTAGAAGGAAGCTCAGCTTCAGTTTCGCTGGCCCGGCACGCTTCAAGGTCACAGACAACTGGAGGACAATGGTCTTTGATGATCCGGAGGATCTAAGAAGATACATACAAGGACCGCCAGCGGAAGACATGGAGACCAAAAGCCCCGGAGCGGCAAAAAGGAGTGCCTCACCGGACGAGGTAGAAAAATCGGAATAAACGCCAACATGGGAAACTACAACGCAACTACCTCACTAAAATCTACCTCAAACGCGTGTCCGTGGTATCCTCACTCAAGACCGATGATCTATGCAAGTAGGAGACCCGGGCAATCCACACCAATGTACCTCAGAGACAGCAACTACCTCCGGACAAGAGACAGAGCTGGGAGACAAGAGGGGGACAATCGCGAAGAACGATATATGCAGGACAATATCCCTCAAAGCACCTGCGGCCAAATAAGCGACGGCCTGCCCAAGGCCGGATGAACAAGTGAATGACTGAGCATACTGCCTCAGGGACGAATGCGGAGCAAAGGGAACTTTGTCGTCGCACACCCGCTCAGCAAGTAAGGGGGGGAAGGGGGAGGGATGGGTGGGGGGCAGGGAAGGAGGTGGGGGGTGTGGGGTGCACATACATGGGTTGTTTCTGTTTCTCTTTCTATCTTTCTATCCTCTATCTATACCTATACCTCTCCATTGGAGCTCTAAGCACAGAAGGGTGAATATGCAGTTACAGACAGGCAGGCTACGCATCGGCACACAGGGGGGAGTCAGAGAGCGCACTGCACAAGGCAATGAACACACTGGACTAAACCAGAAGGTCCGCCAGAAGCACACCACACAAGATGACACTCAACCAACATAACCACCTCACCGCTGATATTAAAGTAGGGTCACTAAACGTGAAGGGTCTCAACCACCCAGTGAAGAGAAGGATAACCCTTGAATACCTGGCAAAACTTAAAAGTGACATATATGTCCTACAGGAAACAAAATTAGAAGCGGAAGACATAGGCCGCCTCAAGGCTGGCTGGATAAGTGAAGTTATAGGATCACCTGCACAAAACAAAAAGAACGGGGTGGTCACTATAGTTAGCAAGAGATCAAAACTAGTACTGAAAAACTCACAGGCCGATGCAGAGGGAAGAACGCTAGTGACAAGTCTGGCAAGGTGGGAGGAATCAATACACGTGGCCAATATCTACGGCCCTAACACAGAAGACAGGCCCTTCTGGGACAGGGTTGGAGAGCAACTTGACACCCTCCCGATAGAGGAACTCCTCATAGTAGCAGGCGACATGAATCAAGTCCTAGACTCAGCTATTGACAGACACCCACATAGACCGAGTCATAGATCACAAGGAGGGAACACTCTGAAGAATCTATGCACGAAACTCAATCTCAGAGATCCATGGCGACTTCAGAACCCTGACGGCAGGGACTACACGTTCTACTCAAATCCACACAACTCCTACAGCAGAATAGACTATATCCTAATATCAGACACACACACTCACCTAATAGACCAAACAGAGATAGGCCAACGAACCATCTCTGATCATTCACACATCAGCCTGACACTGACAGGCAAACACAACGAAAAGCCGACACGCAGGTGGAGGTTTGACGACGACCTGCTCAAGAACACAACAGCCAAGGCAGAAATAGAGGCAGCAATAAAGGAATATTTAGAGATCAACGACACCCCTGACACGGACAGGAACACCCTATGGGATGCCCTAAAGGCCACGGTCAGAGGCAAAATACTCAGCATTAAAGGCAGGCTAAACAGAGAGAGGAATAAAAAGATCAGAGTCTTAGAACAGGAGATCAAGAACCTGGAAACAGGGCACATAGCCAATCTAAAAGATAGGAACACCCTCACGACATTAACAAAAAGGAAGTATGAATTAAACAGAATCCTTAGCGAAAGGGTGGGAACCTGGATAAACAAGTACAAAGCCATAAATCTATGTACCGCCAATAGAGCAGGGAAGGCGCTAGCGTCCTACCTCAAGGGTAAGCAAAAACAACACTCAATAGCAGCAGTCAGAGACAGCAACAACAAATCCCAGACAGCAAACAAGGAAATACTGCAGGCATTTAGAGACTTCTATGAACAACTCTACAAAAAAGACACCACCTTAGGCGGCGATGGAGGCAAAGCACTACTAGAAAATATCACAACGCCAGCACTCACAGACGCAAAGCAACAAAGCCCCAGGCCCAGACGGATTCACAGCCAGGTTCTACAAAGAATTCCTACCAATACTTAAACCCACACTGGCAGAGGTGCTCACACACTGCGTCCACAACGGCCACATGACACCAACAATGGCAGAAGCAAACATCATAGTCATTGATGACATCCTTATCATAACCGAGAACCCAGAGAAGTCAATTAAAGCCCTCATGGACACCATAGAACAATATGCACATGTATCAGGATACAAACTAAATAGGGAAAAATCCGAGTGCAAACCCCTGAATGTGCACACCACGAAGACTGTACTAGGCAATTCAGGACTGACATGGCAGAAAAAATCCATCAAATACCTGGGCCTCCTCTTCGAGAGAGATCTAAGATCCACGCTAGACCAAAACGAACAAATGACCCTACTCAAAATAAAGGAAAGAGTAGAAGGATGGTCATCCAAATTCACCACATGGTGGGGAAGAGTAGAGACGGTCAAGATGAGGCTCACACCAATAGTGAACTACATGCTCAACGTGCTCCCGATGATTAACACAGCGGACTTCCACAAAAAACTGGACAAGCTGCTCAATACCTTCTTGTGGAAGGGAAAGAAACCCAGACTCAGCCTGTAAAAACTTAGACTAGCCAAGGGTCTAGGGGGCCTCAACATAACAAACTTCAAAACGCTCCAAACTGCATGTATAGCGAAACAAGGGCTCTATTGGCTCACCCCCAGGCAAGACTACACCCCGGCATGGCTCTCGTTAGAGAGAAGACTATTAGGAGGTATGGAACCCATCGCCCTCCTCACAGCAACCAAACACCCCGCAATTAAACACAACCCCGTACTGAGAAACACCAGAATGGCCCTCCTCAAGATAGACAGGTTATTAGACACAAGTGTGAGGAACAGTCAGTGGGAGTCCATATGGCAAAACCCCAAGATCAAATACAGAGACAGAACACTAGACATGCACTCCTGGTACAAGCATGGCATCTCCCCAGTAAACCAGCTACAGCCCCAGGGCACACACACCACATTCGACTCACTCAAGGGTGAACACAAATTAGACAGCATCGAACTATACAACTTTCTAAAAATCAAGGTAGCGATCAGCAAAGCAGGCCTCAACAAACAAACACCTTCGATTCTGCAATACGCCGCCAACCTAGACAGACTAGGGCATCAGGTAGCACACCTCTACAAACCCCTGGGCCCCAAATCCACCAAGCTTAACAACAAAGTCACAGCCTACTGGGAATCCCTATTAGATAGGGAGCTCAGCAAGGAGGGAAGGTCCGACCTCTGGACATCCACGTCAAGGAAGAAAGTAACGACCACCCTAGATCAAACCAAATTCTGGCTCATACACAAAGCATACTGGACCCCCGCCCGCCTAGCCTCGATGGGTATCCGCGAGACTGATACTTGCTGGAACTGTAACACACATAGAGGAGATCTCGCACACCTGATCTTTCACTGCCCTAAGGTTAAGGACTTCTGGCACAAGATAGGCACACTGATAAACGAAATAACAGGCACCAACCACCAGCTTGAATTCCACAGCCTAGCCATAGGGTTCATGGATCCCACAATAAAATCCAAAGAAGACAGGGATCTGTTTGACCTCCTACTATCAGCAGCGGTTAAGACAGTACTGAACAATTGGAAGAATACAGAGAAGGCTTCTTTTCAAACATGGTTCAACTGGGTAACATTCCTAAGGGGGCAGACACCATCACGGCCAAATACACACCGAAGACACACAAAAAGTGCGAAATGTGGCTCTCCCTTGACAACTACCTGTCTTCGCACAAGCCGCCGTAGCCACTCCAACAAACAATGCTGCTGGAAAAAAGAAAAACTCTAACAAAGTCATTGACAAGCCACAACAAAACTGCACTCTCCCTACACCTTCAACTCTGTGCTTCCTCCTCTTTCTCTTTCTTCTTTCCTGCCACTGAGGGGGCGTACAACAAAGCCACGTGTGGGACACAACCGCACAGACCACAAGACTGTACATAGACTGCAATCACATGGAGGGAGGGGAGGATGGAGGGCACCCAACAAAGAAATAACCACAAGAGCAAACGTACTACAGGACTCAATGTCTGGACTGAAATGCTAATGGCCAATGTTATGCTGCTTATGATTACCCTCTTGTGACTACCTCTGGAAACCTTTCTGACCCCCCCCCCGGGGCATTTTTCTTTCTCCTGTATGTCTCCTGGCGTATCGCTTCCCATGTTTATGACATGCACCTAATTACACTGCCAGACAATTTACGCATTTGATTGATGGTCTAATTATTGGTCATTCAGGGGTTTGACCTGTTCTGTTCATTTCTATAGCGTGTCCTGATGAAGGCCTCGTGGACTGTTTGACCATAAGTGAGCGAAATGTTGATGGCTCTTCCTCTCTTACATAATTCACGGAGATATTTTGTTTATCAGTCCATATGATTGTTGGAGAAAAGAAGTAATCAAGTATTCATCATGCAAAGTTTTAGGAGTTGGAGGAGTCAGGGGTCCCTTTAAACAATCTGTTCCCAATGCGTCGGATCCTTTCAGTATCGAATGAAAGATAAATCTAGCCTTGTCCACCAGGGCCCCTTTTTGTCCGTCTCCAGGCACAAGATTGTTGGATTGGGGGAGCTAGTCATGATGACTACTCAGTTCAAGGCCCAGCTTGAAATCGTTGTTGCCATTGCCTTAATCATTGGACATACCATTGTTCACTTGATTGTATCTTTCCCAAACATTCAAGAATTTAAACCTCTTGCTCTTTTTCCCTTGTTTAACTAATTTATACACACTCTGAATGGCAATCAGCCATTCTTTATGTGTTGGTGGTATATCTTTCACTCATTTGATGCATATCTCTCTTCTGGCTAGCAGTATTAATAGGAAGAAGATATTTTCCTTATCTTTATTCATTGTGGGATCATTTATATTTGGTTGATTCATCCCAAAAATAACAGCTTCCATGCTTACCTCTACATGTTGTTCCAGCATCTCGGATAGAGTCTTACCCGTTTGTAGCCAGAATTCCTCCACCTGTGTGCAGTACCGGAACATGTGCAAATCATCTGCTCTTTCCTCCCTACATTTGGGGCACTTTTTTACCTTACTACTGTTGACCTTAGTCAACCTTTTTGGTGTCCAGTATGATCTATGTGCCGTGAACAGGTGCTTTTTCTTCAGTGGAGCGGATTTTACCACGCTCCAACAGATTGCCATTGAGGTTTGCCAATATTGGAGGATGTCTAGATCAGGCAAGGCTTTTCCCCAGATTTCATTCATGGCTTTATATTCAGTTTCTTATTTGGAAAAAATGGGGCCCCTGCCTAATAGGATGAACCCTGGCAAGGTAAATTTGTTTTTTTTAAAAGGAAAGTGCACACCGGGTTTAGTGTATTATTAATCTGAGAGTAATTTAGACATGTGTTTTACAATAAATCATTCTTCACTCATATAATTGTAGTTCATATCATTTTTTTGTTTTATTTAAGAATATTATCTGTTCCTGTTTTTTTACGTTTTTTTTCCCTTATTATACTTTTGCACATATATATCTACTTTTTTTGTTTACCAAGGACATTGTCATATACAAAAACATTAAGAAATTATCATATAAATAATCGCTTTTCTTAAAAATCACCACATAATCATTATAAGAAACTTAATGTAAACGCAGAATTAATTCCTTCAAACGCGTTTCGGCCGTCGCCTTCCTCAGGAAATCTGCCTTGTTCTTTACTATAGTTAGCGTGGCTAAAACTGGTCTGAGACTTCTTCTATGCGTTACGGCTTGGTCTGCTTGGATATGTGACTGCTAGCGTGTTCGGACCTGGATGCTACGCGCTAGGTGATCTCCTGATGTGTTCGGGTGTCGTCCTCGATGTATTCCGATTGTCGGAACCGACAATCGGAATACATCGAGGACGACACCCGAACACATCAGGAGATCACCTAGCGCGTAGCATCCAGGTCCGAACACGCTAGCAGTCACATATCCAAGCAGACCAAGCGGTAACGCATAGAAGAAGTCTCAGACCAGTTTTAGCCACGCTAACTATAGTAAAGAACAAGGCAGATTTCCTGAGGAAGGCGACGGCCGAAACGCGTTGAAGGAATTAATTCTGCGTTTACATTAAGTTTCTTATAATGATTATGTGGTGATTTTTAAGAAAAGCGATTATTTATATGATAATTTCTTAATGTTTTTGTATATGACAATGTCCTTGGTAAACAAAAAAAGTAGATATATATGTGCAAAAGTATAATAAGGGAAAAAAAACGTAAAAAAACAGGAACAGATAATATTCTTAAATAAAACAAAAAAATGATATGAACTACAATTATATGAGTGAAGAATGATTTATTGTAAAACACATGTCTAAATTACTCTCAGATTAATAATACACTAAACCCGGTGTGCACTTTCCTTTTTAAAAAAACATTTATATTCAGTTTCACCAGCTCTTATAAGGGCCCAGTACCAAAATGATATTTTCTTTTTAAAGGGCTTTGTGCTCAAGACCTTTTGTTCAATATCATCATTCCCTTGTAGATTTTCCTTTATGTCTCTTATCCAACTGTTGAGTTGGTAGTATTTGAATCTCGCTAGCGTTCCCTGAGTCTTTTTGTTTAGGATCTCCCAGTCAGGCCCGGACTGGCCGTTATGGGCACCGGGCAATCCCCCGGTCGGCCGCAAGGGTGGGGGCCGGTTTTGGGCCCTGGGGGCCGTTTTTGTTGCAGAGCCGTTTTTGCAGCATAGCTGCAAAATCGGCCCTGTAACAAAAACGGCTGAAAAGCGGCCCTGGCAAAGCGCTCGCCCCCCTCCCGCCCGGGGGCCGGGGGGGGCGGCCGAGCACTTTGCCAGGGCCGGTTTTGGTTCCCAGTCCGGCCCTGCTCCCAGTCTATGATTCTGTTGTTTTCAATTACCTGTCCCCAGTTGTTTTTGTTTCCTTCTCTCAAGGGGGTCACTAGTCTGTCTTTTAGACATTCAGGGGTACCTGGGGAGTCCCAGATTGGTGCATACTTGCAGTAGTAAGGAATTTTTTTAATTGATCTTACTCCATACCAGGTTTTTGCAGCTGATCTCAAAGTCTTTAGTTTGATCTTTTTGAAATATTTGGGATGTCCAAATTTGTAAAGAAAATGATTTCCGGCTGAGTTGACTGAGGCTTTCATATATGTCGGCTATGACTCCCAATTAACCAGTAGTCTCCTTATGTTTTTAAATTGAAAGGCTCTGCAGTACTCAAGGATATCAGGACTCGCGATTCCACCCTGAGCCTTATTCCTTCTTAGTTTTTTCAGACAATTCTTACCCCCTTGACCGCCCAAATGAAACTAGATAACTCCCCTTGCAATTTTTTTATCTGCTCTGTCCTATAATCTAGTGGGATAGAGCTAAACAGGTATGTGAACTTTGGTAATATGCTCATTTTAATTATGTTGGATTTCCCTAAAAAAGATAATTGTAAACCTGCCCAAGCCTTAAGAAGTTTCCTTGTATCTTTATGAATTCTGTCAAAGTTCATGTTGGCTATCCCATCTATATCTTTTATATATTCTATCCCTAGATATTTCATTTTTTCTTTCACTAATGGATTTCCAGAGTTTGTATTCCACTCTAAGATTTCAGATTTAGATTGGTTCACAAGATATCCTGAAACCTCCCCAAACTGATCTATAATCTCTTCTATTTTTGGGAGTGAAACGTTTAAATTGCTAGTGAATACCATTAAGTCATCCGCATATAGTGCTACTTTTTTCCCAGTCTTGATGCTTAAAAGGTAATAGCCCCAATTCCATTATTATAAGGCACGCTAGAGGCTCTATGTAAAAATTAAAGAGTAATGGGGAAAGGCGGCACCCTTGTCCTGTTCCTCTCTTTATCTTGATGTTATCTGTAAGAGCGTCATTAGCCAGTACCTTGGCTGCGGGGTTTTTATATATATTTGTAATTGCACCTTCAAAGTTATCTCCCAGATTAAATTTGGCAAGGGTGGCGTTTAAAAAAGGCCAGCTGACCCTATCGAATGCTTTTGCAGCGTCGAAAGTTATAATTGCCAGTGGTGTAGATTTATGAATGGCAACGTCTATAGCACTGATGAGCTTGTGTGATAATTCATAGATTTGTCTGCCTTTAATGAACCCTTTTTGATTCGGATGGATCAAGGACCCTGCCACTGACCAGTATTTGCATGTAGATCTTGTAATCCGAATTTAAAAGTGAAATAGTCCTATATGACTCACATTTGGCTGGGTCTTACCTGGTTTTAGTAAGATACTCACTATTGCGTTGTTCCATGAATCTGGAAGGTCCTTTTTCCCTAGGAAGATATAATTTAAAAGTTCTGTTAAGGGGGTTGCTAGTATTTCCCTTAGGGTCACATATAATTCATTTGGTAGCGCATCTGGGCCAGCCGCCTTTCCTGTTTTTTAGGCCTTTTATTGCTTCTAAGACTTCTTCTCTGGAAATCTCCTGCTTAAGGGCTATTATTTTTTGGGGGGACACTGCGGGAGTTGTTTTCTTATTTAAAAAACTTTGTATTTGCTCTTTAGTTCTAAATGTTTCTTCCTTATATAGATTATCAAAGAATTTTGTAAATTCTATATACTGTGTCCTGATTAAGGTCTCGTGGACTGTTTGGCCATAAGTGACCGAAATGTTGATGGCTCCTCCTCTCTTAACATAATTCACAGAGATATTTTGTTTATCAGTCCATATGATTGTTGGAAAAAGAAGAAGTAATCTAACTGGAATTTGTACTCTGGAGCCAGGGCAAGGGAGAAAGGAAACCTGAGCATTTAAAGTGAATCCTCTAGAAGTTTCTCCCACTTCAAAGAAGGCACCAGGTGTAAATATTGGACCTTATACACTGAATCTTCAGTACACTTCTAGTCCTGTGGAAGACTCTTCCAGGAAGAAGGACTACAGTACTGCTGAAAGGACTTCCATTCTGCTCAACTGCTGCCCTGATGGGCTGCTGCCTGTTGTGCTGACCTTCTACCTGCTGCCCTCTTGCCTGTGTGTGAAGGACCTGGCCTGCAACTTGTATTCAGGACCACAAGTGCGATTCCAAGGACTAGTCTCTTGTAACCAGCACCTGGACTCTGCAACTGTGAGTGCCGCCCTGCCAAGCGGTGCCATTCAGTTCTGGACCCTTGGAAATGGGCCTGAAAGTGGTCTGCCAGTCCATCTGTAGACCCAGCAGAACCAAAGCATTTCCTCTGCTACACAGTGGAACCTCGAGCAGAATCAACATCTCGCCGCATCTGTGAAAATTCTTCCAATGCAAGGACTTTGCATCGACCTCACAGTCGACAGCCCTATCAGAACCACCATTGTGTGATCCATCCCCAGTGCAGGCCCTCATCAATTGCAGCCTTGACGATGATGCAGGACTTCACATCGTAAGCTCCACGGTTACTTCAGAACCTCCTCGACACGGGACTTTGCACTGCAAGCTCCCCTCGTCGACGGCCTCCCAACAATGATGCAGGACCTCGCATTTCAGCCTCACACCTCTTCGGAACTGATGCTGCATGGTGCATCCTCAAAGAGGGACTTCGCAACGCTCTGCAACCAGGATTTGAGGTACTCTTGCTCAGTGAGCCTAACTGCTTCCTTGGAGCTGGCCTGCGCTGCTTCATTGTTGACCCGAACTTTGTCTGGGTCCAGCGCAACCAGACAACCACAGTTGGTACTTTGTGCTATTTTCACTGAAATCTTTAAACTTTCATATCTCTGGTTACACTAATTAGGTGTTTGTCAATTTGATCTTGTTTTATTTATTAACATTTACTCTATGTTCCTAATCTAGTGTGGGATTCTGGTGTTTTCATTTTGTTACTGTCTGAAGTGTTGCACAAGTACTTTACACTTCTGAGTTAAGACTGACTGCTCTGTGCCAAGTTATCTGATGGTTGCGCACAGGTTAATTTAGAAGGTGTTTGCCTCTTCACCCTGACAAGGATTGTAGTTGCTGCTTGAGTAGGGTTTTACCCTCCTCAACCAGTAACCCAATTTCTTACAGCGCCTAATATTATAATCTCTTATTTTTCTTCTGCTCACCGTCATGTCTCTTCTTTGTAGCACATCATCATGACCTTAGGGAATTTTGGCCAAGTAAGTGAAAATATAGCTGTTAAATACACTGTTTGGGTCCACTTTTTAAAAATTGTTGGCTGCTTGCTTCATTCCCCAAAATCTGACTTTCACAATTGTCAATGCATGCAGCATGTAGTGAGGTGAGAGAAGTATGTAGCACCAGTGGTGGTATTGAGTGACAACCTCCTAAGAAAGACTTTGGGTACCTATACTTAAAAACTTTACAAATTAAGCGAAGATAGTCTACAATATGTTATGAGAACCCTGATAGAAACCATGCAAGATGTGCAATGGAACAGCTGCTGTGAACCATGCCAGGAAGATCTGCTGCATATATGAATGGCCTGCTTGAAATGAGAGACTTGCGGTTACTGCTACACATAGCCGAGAATCTTGAAAATTGTACATGATCAATGTGATTTGTCTCTTCCTCTCTTTCCACAGAGGTAAATGCACAGCATCAAGAACTTGCATTGCAAGGTTGGAGGAAACGTTAAAAAAACCACCAGTGGTGAACCAGTGATGCAATTGGTATGTCCAAAGTGGTCCCCCGACTCTAAGCAATTCATGTCTTATTAAATTTAATTTTTTTTTTAATTGATTTAAATGTTTAAATATTTTTTTATTATGTGTTACATTTTAATGTCAGGTTATTGTACTTATTTGGGTATTGGTTGAGTAATTTTTTATTGTATTTTATTGGCTAATTTGATAGTTATTTTTCATTTATTATTTATTTCTTCATAAATGTTTAATTTATATATTCAATTTCAAATTTGGGGCATGGGTTTTGTAGTGGATTGGGTGGGAAGTGGTTTACAAATATATATTAATCAATAGTAATTTTATATATGTTAATGTTTAAATATTTGCGAATTTCATAGATTATCTGTCACATTTTAAATTTAGGCTGGAGCATTTATTGAGGGATCTGGATCTTAAGTTTTAAAATTAATGTTATTGTTTTTAAATGGTTCCGTGGTATATTGTTGGTTTGGTTGAATTTTTCAAAATAAATCCCTATAATTAATTTTGTCATTAAGTTAAAAAAAATGGTATGTTAAATTATAAGCTAATTTTGTCTCTAGCATTGCAATGCATGCACAATCCAGCACATTTCTGCTGACACCTGTTCCCAGCACAATCACCAAGGTTCATTAGTATAGTTGCAAACCTAGGACCTTTCTAAACCAAGCGGGATACTTCGTATTTCGCGGGTTACTCCAGCCGTAACTATGGATGAATTACTGATGCAAACTTACACCTTGGCTCTGTTTATCACAACAAGCACGCCAGTTCTTCTTTTTACACAAGACTGCTCCCGCATTTACCTTGGAAGGCACACTGTTACACTGATTAGAAAAATTCACATTCTCGTCTATTACAACAAGCACTGTCATTTCAAGGGTCCAAAAGTGCCGCTCTATACCCAAGATTCAAAGTTTGAAGTTGGGACTATTTCTACTGCTGTCCCAACTCCCTAACACAACTAGGTGACTCTGGATCATATATGTGCTTGTCAGGTTTTTGTTTGAGCCTTGAAAAAGTCATCTACACAACGAATCAGGTGTCGGCTGTCTGATTCTATGCTACAACTTTGTGTCAACATTTTCAAGAGTTTTTGCATTTCAATACTTGTATTTGAACTGTATCATCTTGTCCAATGTGTTTTACCTTGGTGTTAGAGTTGCGATTGAATCTAACTGACAACAGGGTCAGTTAAAAAAACGAATTTGATGCTATGCTCTGTACCTTAGGCTTTTGATTACAGATGTATAAGGAAATTATTTTTCCTATACAGAGTAACACTGGATAGATGGCACAGTGTTTACATTGAGGACGCTTTCACATAAAGAATCCAATGTATTGCAAACATTGCGGAGGTGCTGACCTTCTCTATATTACCACTACCACTTGGTTCTAGTTTTATATAATTGCAAGACTGTTGTTCCCTCATGTGTCTCTGCGGATGGGAATATCCACTCAAATGGGATCCTGCCAGTGCTCTTTCTGAGTATCGGGCCTCTTGCCAACATCACCCCAGGATCACCAAATGACACTCGCATTCCCCTTTTTGTTGTACTTCCGCCTGAGAAAGCAGCACTTTCATCTTGTAAAGCTATTGCTCTGAAACAAGTGAGAAAGTTAGATATACACACAAAGTGGCGTGGTTTTAATGCGCCAGAAGTCACATCACCGTCAGTCTGGTGAAGAAGACATGCATAAATTGAAAAAACAAGGGGCAAGCCTTCCCCAGCTATGTACCCAGAATCTGGAACGACATTCCCACATCCATCAGACCAAACTCAAACCTGCTCCAATTTAGAAAATCTGAAAGCTCACATCTTTAAAGAAGACTATGTCACAATGCAGTAACAGCCCACTTCTGCTTTCAGAACCCAGCTACCGCTCCAATCACTCACGCAGTTATTTTGCTCTGCAGTGGTTGTTTTCTCATTTTTCCTCAGCTATGAAGGGAAGGAGCCAGAACACCAAGTCTTTGAAGACAGATAGTGACTTTCTATTGCCAGCCATTTGAGAGAGGGCCAGAAATATGCAGCACATAAGAGAAGCTGGTTTGGAAGCCTAGCTTACCACTGTGAGCTGGATTTGCTCCTCTTGCCTGCTCTCATCTAGTAGAAACCTGGTGTGGAGAAATAGGAATATACCAGAAAAGGGTGGGGGCCACAATAATGGAACACCAGAAGATCACACCAGAAGGACAGGGACCTATAATCCACAGAATACCTCCTAAGCAGAACTTTAACAGTAGTTATAACCCACAGAGGAGAAATTCTGACCGGCCATTCACCCCCCAATGTTCTACTTTGAGTGATAATTGAAATTATTGTCCGCTTGACTATCAGTACGCTAGTCTTTGATGAACTGGCTACACACTGCATAAACGTATGTGTTGCTATGCTAAAATGTCATAGCATAAAAGAGTTATATAAAAAGTCATTACGTACAATAAAGCAATATCAATTTTTGATCACAAGATGCAAATACATCACCTTTGCTTCCACTTAGTACAAAATGGTCTGTCTGAACATGCCAATGGGCACAGTTGTGCAGTGAGTTTTTATGTCACTACTCTGATTTAATTAATCTTGTTAGGCTTTTCTGCAATTGGTAACTAAGCAGCACCGTATGGGACATCAACATGCAGATGAATGCATTGCTATTGGACATGTCCCTCTCTGCAGGGTTTTCCCCAAACTTCTTGCCTTAATTCTTCTGTTTTCTGAATCAGTATTTGTTGGATTTTAGGACTCGTGCTCTCTTCTTTAAGCATGGTGAGATTGGCTTACCAAAATTGGCACATTTAATGTACTTGTAAGTTCCTTGTAAAAAGGTACTACAGGATCCTAGGGGCTGTACATTAAATGCTATGAGTAGGCCTGCAACACTGATTGTGCAACCCACTCAAGAAGCCTTTCAAAACACATCCCAGGCCTGCCACTGCAGCCTGTATATGCAGTTGTTGACTGCCATTTCAATCTGGCAAAACAAACATTTTTGCCAGGCCTAAACCTCCTTTTTAATACATATAAATAACCCCTAGGTTAGGTCCTAAACAGCCAGTAGGGCAAGAGCATTGCATTTAAAAAGCTGGACATGTACTTTTTAGTTTTAGAGGTCCTGATAATGAAAAAGACCTACATTATGTTTTCACTACTGCAAAGCCTACCTCTCCTGTAGTATAACATTGGGTTACCTTATTCCATTTAATAAGTGATAACGTTTGTTTGGGAGCACAGGAGAAGTCATGTTGGTGTCTGAGGAATTGTAACTTTAAGCCCTCTTTAATAGTAAAGTCTGATTTTAAGTCACAATTCTGAAAATGCCACTTTTAGAAAGTTGGCATTTTCTTGTCATAACCATTTGGCGCCTGCATCCTGTTCCTAGGTCACATGACTAGGTGTGAGTGGTAGTTGGTGTCTGCATATTCCTCTCAGACAGCATCACAACCACATGGTCTAGGTGTTGGCAGGATGGGCCATCTATGGTGGGATGGGGGGTCGTAGCTATTACCTGCCACACTTTAAAGGCACTGGCACAGCTCACACGCAAAGGACTTCCCACTAGCGTATTGTTCCCTCTACCAGACTGGGACCAAGACAGAGAAACAGGAAATTCCAGGCACCTCTGTAGGGAGAAAATACAGAAGCTTCTCTGACTTCAAAGTGGGCACCAGGTATAACAAGCATTTGCAATGCAATCAGTCTCGCCTTTGGGACCTTATATGTATTTAGCAATACAGCACATTAGCTTGGGTGCTGAAACATCTACTGTTCTTTAACATGGAGGGAAAGTAAGCACCAAACTGTGTGACACGCCAGGTATGGGAACACTTGAACATAAATATTGCATTTAAGCAGGAAATGATATAGTCCAAAGCTCTGTTTTTAATATAAAATCAGGGCCTTCGGTAGTCATATCACTGAAAATACAAGATTTGAAAAAAATATTATTGTATACGGATGCTCGTGGAAGACAACTTCTATGGACTGGAATCTAGAGAATGCTAAAGTGATTCTGGTATTTTACTGACCGTTTTCTATCAAGAAAGTTAAATAGAGCCAGTTGCCAGAAAAAAAAAGAAAGTCCCTCAGCAGAAAGCAATTCTGGTATTTTACTGACCTCTACTGGTCGTTTTCTATCAAAACAGTTAAATAGAGGCAGCTGAACCGAAAACAAAGTCCCTAAGCTGAAGTAGACAAGTCCTAGGTCTGATCTGCAGATCCCACAAAGTACATACACATATAAGTATATACAGGAGATTTTAAATGCTCAACCTAAAAATGGGATCCTCTCACTCATTCTCTCTTTATAAAGCACTTTAGGAAAGAACACATTTCTCAATGTCAATGTATCCATTGAGAACTACCCAAACCCACATGACGTGGGTGTGAACTTCAGACATTTCATATTTTAGCCCATGGAACTCAAAATCCCTGGATTTATAGAGTACCATGCTTAGACTGAGAAAAATCACACTCTAAGATAATTTAATTAAATGTGTTGACCAAGAAGTAGCAAATGACTAAGGGTCAGATGTAGGTAGCCTAATACCAGTCAGTAACGGCCGAAATTACCGAATTTCGGCCGTTACCGACTGGTATTAGGCTTTTTAGATGTAGGAGGCCAAATGGAAGGATTCGGTAATTTAAGGAATCAGTAAATTACCGAATCCTTAAGATACTGAATCGGTAATTTACCGAATCCTTAATGTAGGGAGCACTCAAGTGAGTGCATTTCCCATTTAAGAATTTGTTATTTATCACCAACTACAAGTTGGTGGTAAATATCGTAAACCGTTAAAAAAGCAATTTTGTGCTTTTTAATAGTGCCATGTGGCAGACATACATGCCCTTAGGGCATGTATGTGTGCCACATGTGCACCCATGCACTATTCAGGGGTACAACAGGATGTCAATGTGACACCCTGCCACCCTTGTAAGTCTTCCCCCTATTACCGATTCGGTATTTACCGAATCAGTAATTCCCATTCAATGGGAATTACTGATTCGGTAAATACCGAATCGGTAAATACCGAATATTACCGATTCGGTAACATTTACCAAATCATTAGCTACATCACATTTACCGATTCCTAAATAGGTAAAATTCGGTATTTAGGAATTGGTAATATGTGATTACCTACATCTGGCCCTAAACGTGACAATCATGACATGAGGCCAGTATGCAGCTCTCCCTCACACTGCATAGAATAAAATCATGGTACGAACAGTGCAGCCCTGCTGAGAAATGTTGGTATATCTACTGGCCTAATTAACTTTTCTTGCCAATTATAGCAACCATCAGCACATAGAGGTGCACTGACCACATGAACATTTATATTGATGAGCTAAGGGTAGGAAATAGGATTTATCTGTCCTGTGCTCAGGGATCAAGCAGGCAACATAGGGAACAAGCATTTGCAATGCAATAGGTCTCGCATTAGGAAAGTTTGAGCTATTGGTATTGTAAATGACAATTTTTTTATATGTGTTGGTTTTGAAAATAGCGAAATTAATAGCTTTGTCATTTACAATGCCAATAGTTTTAACTTTCGCAAACGTGACACCTATAGCATTTGTAATGCAATATGTGTTGTATTTATGTGACTTACATGTATTGATATTACAACCAGTCAGATAAAGGCTCGCGCATCCATTCATCCTTCCGAGGTCGGAAAAACGTGAGTACCAGTTTTTGTGGGTGGCAACTACTGCGACAAGGTATGGAACTATACAGAAGTAAAATCAAACAAAGCAATAAAGAACAGTACGATGTTGCAGCATGTCGGTGTGTGTAGGGATGGCTCTCAGTCCTTTTTGCCCCCGTATAGATTTACTTTCTTCGCTGCACAAGCAGGACTACAGTATCCAGTATGCACCTTCACAATTATGACTGGATGATCTCTTCACTGTCCCGCGAGCTCCCCAGCGCTCTCCCCTCCCCCGACCCTGTCACCGGCTGCACACAAACACTCACCAGCATCCCCATCACATCGGTCCAGAGCCTGGAAAAGCCATCGGACATGTCCTCCTCTTCCATGGCTGCTCCCCCACCTCAGCAGTGTTTCAGCCTGGCAGTGTCAACAATCCTTTGCCCCGGGCTGTACCCAGGGGTGCTGCGTTTTTCAAATACTTCTCCGCGGTCCCGGGGCAGCTTCACCATGCTCTTCAATCTCTGCTTAATCCACCTCACAGGGGACCCGCTGAATTGTCCCTTGGAACAGCGGGCAATGGGCAGGTCGCGTCCCGCTCCCTCATTGCGAATCCCCCCGGGGTCTCCAGGTTCCTGCCGGTTGCCGAGCGCTGGACGGTGGAGTTGACATTCCTTTGAAAACTTTTCCTATCTAGACGAGTCTGCTACAGGCACACTCCAGCTGAAGGCTGGACTGCACCACAGAGGGGCGCACCAGAGGAGTTTTAATGTTGAGCACATGACTCATTCTCCCGGAAGGCTTCGCAAAACGTAACACCCCCTACAAAAATATATATTTCAAAATAGTCGGGTTTGCACAAGGAGTTCTAGCGAGGTGAAAGCTAAGAGGTAGCAAGAAGCATAGAGGATCACTTACAGACTCCCCTTACTCCTGAAATGGACTCTCCCGAATTCACATAACTGCTCACACTGTCTGTGGGGGCTGGCTGCGCATGCGCGCCATCCTTAAGTTTCGTTTTAATAGCGAGCCCCGGAGCGGAAACGAAGTGCCGCATCTGAAGTCCCGGGTCCCAGGAGGGGGCCCGGGTGAAGACCAGCGGGGAGACTGCGGGGCTCCCATGCCTAAGGGGAGAGCCCCGCTTCGTGCTGGCCTGGCAGAGGAGCTCGAGTGCCCGGCGTGTTCCAGATGGTGCGAGCCCGGTAAGGGAGGGGTAGGGGTGTGTGCCTGCGTGTGTGTGCATGCGCACGTGTGTGTGAGTGTGTGCAAAGATGTCATCCTTATTTGCTAAAATATCACCAGTTGTTAAAATGGCATTTTTAATTTAATCGAAAGTCTGAAAATAGTACGCATACGCACTTTAAACATTAGCAGGCGCATGAATGTGTTTGGACATGGTGTCAGGCTTTCATCAGCACTCGCATGAGCTTAATGGCACGTTGTGCGTTCAGTCAGTATTCTTAATCTAGTAATATTGCTGGTGTTGCAAAACGTTGTTCGTTATGTTTGTGTCATCTTCATTGTTTGTAAAGGCAAAGATGTCATCCTTATTTGCTAAAATATCATTAGCTGTTGAAATGGCATTTTTAATTAAATCGAAGGTCTGAAAATATTACGCATACGCACTTTAAACATTAGCAGGCGCGTGAATGTGTTTGGACATGGTGTCAGGCCTTTATCAGCACTCGCCTGCAGCGAAAGCGAAACTGACACCGCACACACAGCAAGCAGCCAGCAGCGCGCTCCCGTGGACAAAACTGACACTGGAAAAGTGCGCGTCCAACTCGTGTCTACATTCCCAGAAACGATCTGCAATAGTTGTCGAGCAGACAGCAAGCAATGCTTCGCATTGCTTGCACGTCTAGGCTTGACCTAAAAAACCTAATCAGGGTGTCCTTAACTTCCTGTGTTTTCTTTTTCTTTGCCCTTCCTAAAGTCAAGCAGCAACAAATAGAAGATTGTCATTGACTAGTGGGACAATAAACCCGGTCAAGTCATCAGGGGTGTCAACTGGTGCTTAATGTCGCTTCCAATAACCTGGCGTTTTCAGACATAAAAGCACAAAAGCCCTGCAGAAAGGTACCTGTACCATCCGGGAGAACTATAGAAGGACTGGCAGTCTGTGAAAAGTAAAGGATTGCAGATTAGATGATTTCGTTTTTTAACGAAATGAATAGAAACTCCCCTGAGAAGTTCTGGCACTCCCCAAATAAAAGCACAGCAGCACATCTAGGGGCATCTGTGAGTAACTCTCATTGCGAGCTTGACAACCCAGCTGACATGAACTGGCTTTGTCCATGAAGTGCTTACAGTCCCTCCTGACTCATGTTGATACTTCCCATAAAATGTATATGATGAACTCTCTGCAAAGTGTTGGTTATGCATCTTTAAAGATATGGAAGCCCTAGTAAGAATTAATATTGTTGTGACATGATCCAGTTTCTGAAGCACATTTCAGCCTGAAAACATATTACCTGCTGTATACTAGGAATTAGGAAACCTTGGCCGTTCTCCAAGTAACTTCCTTCTATGTTAACCTCGTAATCCCCCGCCCCTACCATCTCGTGATTGTGAATCTCCAGAGTCAATTGTTCTAATTTCCAGTCCCCCAAGTGTATGATCCTATTTAAAATCATCTGAGTATTCACTTATGTTACTGGTGTGTGGTCAGTTAAAATACACGTGCTGCAAACTTCCCAGAAGTTCACCTCTCTAAAGTTCTATGCAGTTTTAAATAATGTCCCAGTCCCAATCGACTTATAAAATATCTAATTGTTAGGTTCTATTGGGTGAAAAAGTAACAATTCGGTTAAAAAAACATGTATTGAGGTGTTCACAATTTAGCAGCTCACCATAATCTATGATGACATCAGAAAAAGTTCGGGCAGGAATTTCCCCACCTCCAGCAGGGGCGTAACACAGGCCCCCCCACAGCCCCTGTGTTGAGGGGAGGCCCCCTCGCTCCAGTGACCCCTTCACTCAGCGGAGGAATTAAATGGTGAGCACGGCCATGGTGCGCGAACGGCCTTTTAATTAATTAAATTGTACGCGCGGGGCAAAGGGAGTAACACAGGAGGCACCTGCAGCCCCCGGGCCGCGTTGCGGGGGTCCATGCTCCAGGGGCTCCCTCACTAATAAAATGGTGCACACGACGGCGGCGCACGCCCGGCCTCTTAATTAACTAAATGGCTTCTGAGGCAGGCTCTTATGGTGCGTGGGCCACTGTGTGCACAAGATGGCTCCGCGTCTGTGCGAGCCGCGAATGGGTGTCTTCAGGGTGGGTGTGGCTGCTAGTGGGTTAGCACTCTGAATGTTACAGTGAGCATAGCATTGTCATGCGCAGCCAGTGGTCGAAGTGGGGAAAAAAAAGTATGGGAACTGTGGGCGGAGAATCAGAGGGCGGGAATAACCTGAGGATTGGATCAGTGGGCGGAGTTAGAGGTGTGGCCGGGATGCGCAAAACATCCCAATCTTTAGTATTTGTGTGGCATTTCACTGACCAGTTACAGATTATTATGTTATGTAATTCAACCAATGGATACACATGATTATTTAACGGTTAATATGAGCTATTGACATTAGAAACATATTCCACTTTGTGAATTTATTTTAATCACAGAATGTCCCAAAAATGCTTAAAAGTGGAAGCACAGGCCATTTGTTTCCGAGCCATGGAGTTTCTGTCGTCAGCAATATACACAGAGACAATCAATTTTACGTGTGTAAATGACTGTATAGGAAATGTTACATAAGACAAAGGACTACAAGGTGTAGGAGTCACATGATAACCATACTAGAAGACAGTATAGTTTAATAGTGATTGGCCTGGAGAAACACAAACTCAGAATTTAAAACTTAATACCATGAGTGGGGGTTCTCTTTAAAAATCATTATTGATTTGTATCAAAAATAGCACTTTTTGCAACATTAGGATAATCAAAGGCTTAGGGAAAAAACCATAACTCTCTAGTTTATACCTTGCAGTTTGTATGCAGCTCTTAGATGAAAGTTAATAGCTCACTGTTCTTTGTTAGGATTTTAACTTATAAACTGCAAGTAGCATAAGGATCTCACTGAGTCTGTAATCTGAATTTGAGCCACCCCCACAGCGCCATGAAACCGTCTGGTATACGTGCGCTATACAAATATGTTTAAATTCAAATTCAAATACAAAAGCAGTACCCCACTGACCTATTTACAATATGTGCACTTTGTGATGGGCCTGGTACATTTTTTTTGCAGCAGGCACATTAACCCTCTACGCTATCTTTCCATGAGTCAAAACTTCCACTAGACAAATCTCCGATCTCGCTCTAGGAAGAAGTTTATTCATCAGTTATCATGACATTTTTATTATTGCCGAAAACAGCTGGCGGCCAGGAAGGAGGCAGCAAGTGCTTTTAAAACCATAATATACGACACCCCCACTCAAAGTCAGCGCCCGTTGAGGTCCCACCAGTCGCACCGCCCTAGAGCCAGCTCTTCTCAGGGGTCCTGTGACCTCAGTGACAGAGTCACTGTTGCTCCAGGGTCTGCTACTTCGTAGGCCTGCCCGCAAGACTGGAGGTTAACTTCAGTATGGATTGTGGTGGGCAAGCCTTCAAGGTGAACCCACACTTGCCACTGCTAGGGTCCACCTGCTGGTGTTAACACACCAGGGCTTTTCTGGTGCCTTCTAAGGTCTGGCATGGAAATGTGCTCCCTCAGAAGAGTGGTCTGGGGGACTGTTCATGAAGGCTGAACCTGGTTCCCCAGTTCTAAATTTAGCAGCTCTGCCCCCAGTGCTACATCTGCTCCCTCACTGAACACTGCCCCACTGAGAGAAACTCATACTGCCTTCAGCTACAATCCAATTTGACCTGCTATATATAACTGGATGTGACTCAATTCAAATTACACACTAGGCAAGAGCAATATGCTGCCTAAAAGAAAAGGTAACAACATCCTCGAAAAAGCAAACACTCATAAGGAATGAAAGATTTAATAAAGCATGTAAAATGTAAGCAGGAACATGGTGAACTTAACGCTTTTACAGTCATTATTCAGAAATCAACAAGTATTATTGCCTGAAAAGTTAAGGACATAACTACAGGGCCCAGAAAGGACCCATTTCAATGTCCACTGCTTATATGCTTACAAAACGTAAGCAGTATGGTTTCAAAAGACCACATTTGTGAACACAAAGCCGCCGTACACATTTAGTTTTCCAAACCATCCATCAACCAGGTATTGCAGTACCCCCAGGCAAGGCGGGTCCTAGGATTTTCGGGGCCCTGGGCAAAAGGGAATGTGGGAGGCCCCTGAAATCTACATAAGTGACACCTTCTGATTTCGGGGAAGCTGCTTTGTGCAGACTCCACTTGGGCCGCAGCTCCTCTTCTCAGCCACCCAAAGCAACTCTTGTACAGCCCATTTCGAACTGAAGGTGTGAGAATTGCTTGGGGCTGAGTTAAACGTGTTTGGGCTAAAGTGCTGACAATGGGCACCCTGCTGAGTCTCTGAACTGGCTGCCTGAGAGGTGTACCCTCCCCTAGGCCTTCCCACACCATCCCTTAGAGGCCCCAGGAGGTGGGCCCCCTCCCATGAGCCCGTTTGTGAAGCATTTCTTTCACTCTGATCGGCAGACATACACGAGGACTAGTGGGGTGTTCATTGCCATTGTGGGGGGTGGCATCCTGGCAGGCAGAGGGCCAGGCCCTGGGCAGCTGCCCACACTGCCCATGCCTAGCGCCGGCCCTGCCTCCAGGTAGGAGGTACTGGAGGAAAACAATGCTGTTCAAAGAAAGACAAGAAAACATAAGTAGCGCTTTACTGGCAAACTCTGTAAAGTGGAGCTAATGTGTTGGGGTTTAAAAAAAATTATCTGCCCACTTTAAGAACACTCCATCTTGCTTTATTTAATTATTTTTCAGAGATTTAACATTTTATTTCCGAGGCTACACTTTGGAATAGAAAAATGTCAAAACGGCATTTCCAGCAAAAGTAGTTTTCTTTTTTGTATCCATTTCACAGGGGTACAAATGGATGACAGGAAGAGACGGTGAGAACCATTTCTTGATTCATGATTTTCGGAAAAGTGAGAAGGAGTTAAACAGAACGAGAGGGAATAGGAGTAAGAAAGAGGGGGCAGCTGCCAGCGGCAGAGCAGAAGCGGACACCTTCCTTGTCTTGTCTGGGCAGGAAGTAAGAGAGAGAGACCTTTTCCTTCTCTGCTCCCCGCCCGTCCACGAACAGAATATTTCTGACATCCAGGGACGCATGTTCATAATAAAGAAGTAGGGGAACGGAATCTACAGAATTAAAGAAGTAGGGACATGCCGTGCCCTGCCGTTCCCACCCACTTCGACCACTGCGCGCAGCACAATTATTAGTGCGCATGAGAGTGACTGCCACTGAAGCTGCAGGTGTCTGTGACTGTCCGAGCCGAGGAAGGAGTGATGTGGTCCGTAGTGGCGAGGAGTCCCTCTTTTGTCCGAAAATGGAGAATAACTGTCCACGTGCAACCCCACTTCTGGCTGACTTCACCTGCAAGAGCTTTTGTATGTACGAACCCTGCACCTTTTTAATATCGCGCGCATTTACTTGTTGACCCGAGTGACGAGTCGACTTTCGCACCGGAGTCCACATTGGGGTAGTATCCTTTGATACTCTGTCTACAGGCATGTTTCACATTGGCAGCTTGTGGCTGCCATTAGTAGTTAGCCTACCTGTCTGTCAAGCTTGGCTACCTGTTTGTAGCCAAACATAACTCCCCCCCTGCCTATTGAGCTGGCATATGTGGGGATCGGTGGGTGGGAAAAAATAGCAAGGAGACCGGGCTGGCAAGGTGAGCAGCATCCGTCAGGGGCGTCCAGGGAGAAGAATTAATTCCAGCAGGGTTGCCTCTATACGTAGCCCCGACTGCCCCCTCTGGGCACCCAGGCAATCCCGTCAGCCCGTGGGTAACCAATGGGAATCGCAGGTCAAGCCTGTGAAAATTCAACGGTGCGGATACCGTTTGCCACTGGTTTGGACCAGTCAAATCCGTCCCATGCCTGGGCTCCCATTTACCATTAGACTGTGTGAGCGAGTATGAGCATTTTAATCTTCTTGGAGCCAGTGTAGGCTGACATGGCAGGTTTAAAATGGTCACCAGGTTTCATCCCTGCAGTCTCACACTACTGATAACACTCACGCCACTCACAGACTAGCAGTTTCAACTTCCAACACTACTCACACACTCCATTGGCATTCACGCTCCAAACAGTATGTTTGAAACACCCAAAGACTGCCACTCACTCACCCTCTAATCTGTCATACACTAACAACAACACTTTCACTCCTTTCATAGAGAAGCAGTCTCACTCTGCCAACAGTACTCACACCCATCAGAGACAGGAGGTCACACACTAATGGAAGCACTTACATCACTCACACACTAGCTTCACAGACTTTCCATCCAACACTACTCACTTTCACACGCTTCAAAAGCTAGCAGCCATACACTCCTAACAACTTTCACACCCTCACTGAATAGCAGTCTCACACTACCAACAGCACTCTCACACCACTCACAAAGTAGTCAAATGGAAGCACTTTCGCACCTATCAGAGAGAGGTTGTCACATACTGCAAGGAGCACTCTCGCACCCTCACAAGCTAAAAGTCACAAAGTACCAACAGAACTCACGCCCCTCACAGATTAGCAGTCGCATAAAAATTATAACGCTCATACCCTTCACAGGTATTGTCAGACACAATATCAGAACAATTCTCAAACCCCAACAGAGTAGCAATCACGCTATTGACAGCACTCTCACACCCCTACCAAACCATCAATCACACACTACTAATAGCACTCTCAAACCTATCAAGGGCAAGCCTTGGGTCAGAGAATTCTGTAGTTAACAGTGGTGGTTCTGTTACAGGTCTGTGACAGGCCACCACTCCCCGGGCACCCCCAACCACATGACCTGTCTTGATGTGCAGGTGATCCGGTGGAGGAGGACAGCCTTGCATGCAGCAAGACCCCATGCTATCCCGAGCAGTGCTTAATTTGTATAAAAAATAAGTGCCAGGGCCCTTGTCAAGAGGCCACCGCAGCTTGCACCACACATTGCCACTGACAGCACTGCCAAAAGCAGTACTTACACAACGACTAACCATCACACTGCTACAAGTGTGACAATTCAAAATGTTTCAGGCCCCTAAAGCTATAAGAATGGCTTGGGTGTCAGGTATTAGTTGTTTTTAATGTAAATTGAATTAATAAACAACTGTTGTTCTGTTCATCTTTACATTTCAGAAACAATGTCACCATGTGGCAGCTGACCACCAGCTCAAATTAAGCACTGATCTCTGGGCCCTCTAGCCATCCTCCAGTAAAATATCAAGGAAAGGCAAAGGCAATAGGTTTAGCCTAGAACTGAAAGTACATGTCTGACTTATTGGCTTTGCCATTACTTAATTTGTTATTTTTTTTTATTTATCAGCAATTTTAAGCTGTATTGGTGATGAGTGCCCGTAAGCGTACACTTAAAAAATTAAAAACGTTAGACAAAAATCTTTCATAACCACTTTGAAAAACACATTTTTACTCTGAATGTTCACTCCGACTTGCACACATAAAATCAGTTACTACTTATTTAGAAAGCAAAGCAACCAATTTTTTTTTTGTTTTAGACCTCGAGCACCTATGAATTCTTTTAGATAGCATTGAAATTGAACAAAGCATTTGCCAGTTTTTTCTACTCAGTTTAAGTCATGCAATCCATTCTTGTAATTATTTGGATGCCATTACAAATCGCCGACCATGCCTTCCTTCAATCAACAGAACACCCAATATATTTATTTGGGGTGGTTTTATGGCACTAAATGGCAATGGGCATTTTGACTCCAGACAAATGAGATGGGCTTCTAGCCTGCTAGGACTCCCAGCTAGGCACTGATTGAGCACGCAATTTCTATTTAAAAGTATGCAGAAATAGAGTTGACATTTCCATGACATTATACTTGTCATCCATGTACACGCCCATGTCCCATTACATTAGATTTGGAATTGCCCCACATTTTCGTTATTACGCCACTAAGCGAATAAAGTTCTCTGGTTTGATTTAACACCTGTTTTATTATCTCTGCACGTTCTCTCCATAGATCGTTGGTTTAAAAAAGGAACGCTTCCATCTTTCTTTTTAGAATTTTCAGTAACATTATTAAGTGTATGTCTTGTCTTTTCAAATGTGGTCTTTTCAAACTAATTGTTTATAAGTAAATAACACCATTAACAAAAATCTGCTCTGGTTTATGCAGGAGCGTTTTATTTCTCGTCACCTTTGCAGAATTGGATTATGTACATCGTTCTGTAGAACAAAAAACCCATGGACAGCTCTGTCTTTGCTTTCATGCTTTAGCTGTGCCTGCTCTGAGCTCAGTGTCTGCATTGTCTTCTTTAAACTCAGTGTCCCTCGCTGAAAACACAACTCTTTGTAGAAACCACCATCTTGATTACTGGAGCAAGACGCCCTTGACCCTTGCCTGGCTCACATTTTGCATCTTACAGACATTGAGTATTGTGGCCGCTGTCAGTAGGAACCTTGTAACAAGGCACGAGATCTTTGTTCACTATAATGCCCCGGTTACTTACCAGTAATCTTCTTTACTCTGAGTCCTGGTCTTCCTAGATGCAGTCCTGAGTCCCGCCCTCCCACCCGGGATTGGCGGTTGACTGTTTCCTGTCTTTCTTGTCTCATTTGGCATGGTATGTTACAAGAAGTGATTCGTAATTTCCTTCCTTTTATGGTGGATCATGGGTAATGGTGGCCATCTTGGGGGAACTTTTTTGAGTTTTCAGCTTGGGAATTGGTTCTGCCAGAAGGGAGAAGTATCATGCGTTAGTACTGTATCCAGGAAGACCGAAGAGGAGGTAATGTGCAATGACACTCCTGTAACATAACCCAATTTACCAACCAGAACCCATGCCTTTGTAATGGTAAGTAAACTAGCTCTATCTTTTGCGCTGCGTTGCGTCCAGCGACCGCAAACGCAAAACTTTAGAAAATTAGCATTAAGTTCTGCCTTCGGACCTTAAAAAGGAAAACAAGCCCTTGTTGTTCTGCTGCTTAAAATGCCTTTCAAGGAACTCATCATCATGCTCACTTCCCATCTATCTCGCTTCTGTTGGCTACAAAAGTTCTAGAAAAGGAAGTTTATTGACAATGATTCACCCTAACAGAAGTAACTTCCTCTACTCATCTCAAGCTGGCTTCTGTTCAATCAATCAATCAATCATTTTATTTTTTTAAGCGCGCTACATACCCAGGAGGGTCTGAAGGCGCGGGGGGGGGGTAAGGGGGGACTGCTACTGATTGAAGAGCCAGGTCTTGAGGAGTCTTCTGTAGGCCAGCAGGTCCTGGGTCTGTCGTAGGCTTGTAGGGAGAGTGTTCCAGGTCTTGGCGGAGAGGTAGGAGAAGGATCTGCCACCGCCTGTGGTTTTCCGGATGCGTGGAACTGTGGCGAGGGCAAGGTTGGTAGAGCGGGGGCTGCGGGTGGGCGTATAGAAGCTGAGTCGGTCGTTGAGGTATGCTGGTCCAGCGTTGTGTAGGGCTTTGTGTGCGTGGATGAGGAGTTTGAAGGTGATCCTGTTGTTGATGGGGAGCCAATGCAGGCCTCTCAGGTGTGGTGTGATGTGGCCACGTCGGGGGATATCGAGGATCAGTCGTGCCGCGGCGTTCTGGATGCGTTGCAGCCGTCTCAGGAGCTTGGTTGTTGTTCCTGCGTAGAGGGCGTTCCCATAATCCAGTCTGCTGGTGACGAGGGCCTGGGTGACTGTTTTTCTCGTGTCGGAGGGGATCCATTTGAAGATCCTGTGCAGCATTCGGAGAGTGTTGAAGCAGGAAGCGGAGACGGCGTTGACCTGCTTGGTCATGGAGAGGGCGGAGTCGAGGATGACCGCCAGGTTGCGTGCGTGGTCGGTGGGTTCTGGGGCTGTTCCTAGCGATGTTGGCCACCAGGAGTCGTCCCAGGCTGAGGGGATGGGGCCGAGGATGAGGACCTCCGTCTTGTCAGAGTTCAGCTTCGGCCTGCTGTCCTTCATCCCTTCAGCGACGGCGTTCATTCCTCTGTGGAGGTTGGCTTTGGCGGTGTGGGGGATATGATCAGCTCGGTGTCGTCGGCGTAGGAGATGATGTTGAGGCTATGTTGTCATGCGATGTGGGCGAGTGGTGCCATGTAGATATTGAACAGCGTTGGGCTGAGGGATGATCCCTGTGGAATGTCGCAGATGATCTCGGTGGTCTTAGAGTGGAAGGGTGGGAGGCGGACGCTCTGGGTTCTGCCGGAGAGGAAGGATGTGGTCCTGGCCAGGGCCTTCTCTTGGATTCCAGCATCATGGAGGCGTGCTGTTAGGGTGCGGTGGCAGACTGTGTCGAAGGCTGCTGATAGGTCCAGAAGGATGAGGGCGACTGTTTCTCCTTTGTCCATAAGGATCCTGATGTCGTCGGTGGCGGCGATGAGGGCGGTCTCGGTGCTGTGGTTGCTGCGGAAGCCGGACTGTGATGGGTCCAGGAGGTTGTTGTCTTCGAGGCAGCGGGTCAGCTGCCTGTTGACGATCTTCTCCGTGACTTTCGCCAGGATGGGGAGCAGGGAGATGGGCCGGAAGTTCTTGAGGTCATTGGGGTCCGCCTTGGGTTTCTTCAGTAGGGCGTTGATCTCAGCGTGCTTCCAGCTCTCTGGAAAGGTTGCTGTCTCGAAGAAGATGTTGATTGTTTTCCAGAGATGGGGTGCGATGGCTGTGCTGGCTTTGTTGAAAACGTGGTGAGGCCATGGGTCAGATGGGGATCCGGAGTGGATGGAGTTCATGGTCTTGATGGTGTCTTCGTTGCTGACGTTGGACCAAGCGGTCAGGCGATTGGTGCGGGTGTTGGTCGAAGGGGGGGTCGTCTCGGCTGTGGGGGTAGTGTCGGTGGTGGATGTGTGGGTGGCGGCATCGAAGCTGTCATGGATGTCGGTGATCTTGCGGTGGAAGAAGGTGGCCAGTGAGTCGCACAGGTCTTGTGATGGTGGAATGATGTTGGTGTTGGAGCTGGGGTTGGAGAGTTCTTTCACGATGTTGAAGAGCTCTTTGCCGTTGTGTGCGTTGCTGTCTAAGCGGTCTTTGAAGGCGTCCTCTTGGCGGTCCTGATGAGTTGGTGGTGTCCGCGGGTGGCGTTCTTGTGGGCGGTGTAGCTGTCTGGTGTTCGTTCACGGAGCCAGCTCTTCTCCAGCTTCCGACAGGTGCGCTTGGAGGTCCAGAGGTCTTCGGTAAACCATGTGGCTTTCTTATTTGTGCGATTGGTGGCGGAGGTCTTGAGTGGGGCGAGGGTGTTGGCGCAGTCGTTGATCCATTGTTTGAGGTTGATGGCGGCGGTGTCGGGGTCGGTGGGGTCGGCGGGTGGTCCCAGGGCGAGGGTGGTAGTCAGTTGGTCCTCGGTGACCTTGCCCCAGCAGAGGCGTGGCATCTGTTGAGTGCGGTGGTGTGTGGTGGGTTTCCTGAAGGTGAAGTGGACGCATCTGTGGTCTGTTCAGTGGTTTTCGGTGGTGTGGTTGAAGGAGACGTGGGGACTTGCGGAGAAGATGGGGTCCAGTGTGTGTCCAGCGGCGTGGGTGGGTGTCGTCACGAGTTGTTTTTCGTCCGCGGTTGGCGAGGTTGTCGATCAGGGCGGTTGATTGTTGTTCTCGAGGTGGAAGTTCAGGTCCCCGAGGAGGATGTAGTCTGTGGAGGTGAGGGCGTGCGTACTGATGAGGTCAGCGATGGAGTCGCTGAACTGTGATCGGGGACCGGGTGGTCTGTAGACGAGTGTTCCTCTGAGGGTGGTGTTGGGGCGGTGTGGATCTGGAAGTGCATGTGCTCGGCGGTGGTGAGGGAGTCGTTGGTGATGGTTGTGACTCTGAGAGTGTCCTTGTGGATGATGGCGATTCCCCTCCTCACTCTGTTGGTGCGGTCCTTGCGGGTTATCTTATAGCCTTCTGTTCTGTACATAGTACCAAAGTTGCACCCATATCAGTGGCGTAACGATAACCCCCACAGAACCCTTGATGCAAAGGGCCCCAAGCTCCAGGGGGCCCCATCCGGCACAGTCCTGGGTGGCGGGATTCTGGCCTAGAGCTCCTGACAGGGACTGGCGCGAGGGGGCCCCCTGGATATACCTTGCAGGGGGGCCCCCTCAAGTTTCAATACACCACTGACCTCCAGCCAATGGAAATAGGTTGCTTTTATTTTGTTGTCATTTCTGGGGGTCATGCTCCCATATACATATAATTGTGGTAATGGACCTGTGAGTCAGGAGTGGGCGTATCCACCCATTGGGTGGGCGTCACAGGGGACTGGAACAGAGAAGTTTTCGACTGTTGAGCAGGCGAATGGGAATTGGCATGGAGATGTTTGGTAGAGCATGAGTGAGAATTTGGGAATGCAAGGGGAAGGACTGTTAATTGGAAGAAGAAAGAACGATCTTTCGGGTGGGAATGAGTTGTTTGGAGACTGTTTATATTTTGGGGATGTTTAAAGGGAAGGGGGTACCAGGAATGTTAAATGTATTGGCAAGGTTGCTGTACTGATTTTTTGTAAGTTGGTGAATTTGACTACAGACCTACCCTAATAAAGAGAACTTTTAAGCTATCAGAAAGATCAATGTACACCTCATCTGAACTGTGAGGGAACAGGAAAGCCAACACACATTGAGTTGAGCCGAAACTCTCGCGAGAGGACTTAGATGAAGAAGCAGGCTTGCCTTTAGAAGGTGGCGCTGACAGCACGCAGTGCTAGATGTGTCAGTATTGTGGTGAGGCTAGTGTGGAGCAGAGACAAGTGGGGCTGGAAAGTCGGACGTCTAAGTGGAGCCTGGGATCCATAGGACACCCGGTGATAGCACCTCAAAGCCTGGGGATCCATATCAGGGACACTGTTTTTGGACAGGGTGCTGCCCAGCAGGGAGTCCGATGCGGATCCCTACCTATCATTGCGAGGGGTTGACCATGTGTACAGGGGCAGCGATTCAATCACTCAACAGCCTCCTCCGTCTAATGCAGAAACAGGAGCCAGTGCCCCTCCGCCGTCCCGGGGCACACAGCTGAGGCTGTCCTGTAACACACCTTGCCTGCAGCATGCAAAACCCTGTTGTGTGTTTAAAAAACATGCACCGCCATTGTCCAGCCTCAATAAAGAAAAAGTTCACGTACCGGGTAACAAGCAAGTAAAGGGGCCAGTAACCAGGGGAGATACAAATGAAGACATGACAATAATAAGGAGGGACTAACAAGCCTATAAACGTATCTGAAGGCAGCATTTACAAAGGACAAACACACAAGCCAATGAGAATAAGGGCACGGGAGAAGGCGAAGCTTCTCTCCGTACTCAACTGCCTCAGCTCTTCGCAGAGCAGTGCTTGCGTGCTGGCTCGCGCTCGACCTAAAAAGGGGACTCTCAGATCCACTCATGGGCCTGTGGATACTATAGAAGAAGAATGGTATGCTGCCCTGCTGCTTAAGGCCTACCCTGCTTTCTGAGAAGAAAGAACTAGACCTGCACCCTTCATCCCAGGCTGAAGAGACTCCAAGGGTCAGCTGACTGACCTAGAAGGACACAACAAGCTCCAGAGGCCTCACTGCAATTGCCCAGCTGAACCTGCTGCACTGGACCTGCAAGGACCTGCAACTGGACCTGCCTGAGTCCTGCTGGGTTCCGCTGAAGTGAGTTCCTGATCCCCAAGAGCTTCCTCCCAGGTCCTGGTCCCTTGGTGTTGCATCACTTGAAGGAAAAGAGAAGTCCTGATGTTTTAATCGCAACCACAAACAGGTTTGTTTGGGCGAAGATGTTGTCCCCTGCACTGAACGACAATGCGAGGCTCTGATGAACCCAACTCTTTGTGCTACACTGTCTGCCAATGACGACCGCTTCCACGAGATCTGCACTTCACACTACAGCATCGACAGTCTGTGGAGACAGCTAACGAGAGTCTTCAGCAACAACTACCGCGACACCCGACAGGATCTTCACACTATAATGAAGACCGTCCGTGACACCCAGCCTGCTCTCCAGGCTACAGCGAAGACCATCCACAATGCTCTCCCTGCTCCTCAGGGCCTTCTCACCCACAAACTAAACTCTTTACGCTGGATTTTAGTAACTTTTTCATCTGAACTAACTTAATCATTGTATCTGGCCCTTGCTCCATCGTGGTCGGCCTTAACCATGTCTTGCACAACTAGATAACCGTGAGTGGCTGTTTGTGCTTTTAGATGCAATACTTACCTTAAGTCTTTGAAATTGCATATCTTCTAGTTTACTGATTAGCTTTTTGCCATTTTGATGTCAATTCATTTATTACATGTTACTCTATGTTTCTAAATAGGTGTGGGATTTTCCATGTGTTGCGTTTTTCCTTAATACTCTTCGTGCGCTGCATAAAAACTTTACACATTGTCTCTGAGTTAAGAATGACTGCTTTTGTGCCAAGCTACATGAGGATTAAGCACAGGTGAATTTACTGACTTTTTGTGGTTCACCCTGACAAGCATTGTGGCTGTTGCTTGAGTAGGGTTCCACTTCCCTCAACCAACAACCCAATTTCTCACAATTCCTATATCAGATCCCCAATCTACTTATGCAAAACCTTTCAAAATAGCATGGAAAACGACCTCACATAGTAAATGTCACCAGTAGTGCAACCACAGACACACGTTACACCTGACCACCAAAATGGCCTGACACTAACACACAAATTGAGCCAGGATTAACTGAGAAAATATCTCTCCTGTTAGCCCGTTAACTCTTTTGTGCAAGGATGAGTGAATACATACTGAAACAATTCGGGTTGTATAACGTGTGTCCACATAGGTCTAGTTAGGCTGGATCCATGCTTGTTTTTCAGGATAACTATTCACGATGTAATAGCTTCCATCTGAAATCAGCTAATGAGACATTCTGGCATGGATCCAACTCTCTTCTATTTACAAAGGACATCCCATTGTACAACAACAGAAATGTTCAATATCCAAACTAATTTATTTTGTTTATGTGATATTGGACCCAGAGTTGTCAAATCACAGAGCTAGACTGCTCTGACACCCTCATCAATAACACATCCATTTGCACTGATTAATTTATTCTTCAAATGAAACATTAATACATTTGTGAAGTTCAGTTAATTCTGATCCTGAGGCAGCTAGCTCTCTCTGTGACTTCCTTTATAAAGGAGTGGCCAGAATGCTGTGACGGCACCTCTGCTATGGCGCAGGAGCATTGCCCCCCTGTAAGCAGCCTCAAAAAGGTAAGAAAAAGGTGCTCATTATCATTTTGTTTTGGCTCTCAGAGTCAAGGTTTGGGGGTGGAGCCATCGCGGGGGAAGAGGGGTAGTCACAGGGGGAGTGGTGAGCACTGTAATCAGTACGCATGACAGTTTGGCTGGACATCTTAAGCCGATCAAACTGTCATGTGTAGTAAAGATGGCTCCAACCCAAGCTGCGTTGCCGAGTTGGAGACAGCAGGCACAGGCTCCCGTTCTCCCTGGGAGTGCAAATGCAAATGCGTCAGGTAAGTTCTTATTTGTATTTATTTATGTTTGTCGTCCTCAGTTGTCCGCCATCCCCTTCTCCCCCGCCTCTCTACCCGGAAACCAGCCGCCACTGCCAGAATGTGCCATTGCACTGTGACCCTTGTGCGAGGACATGTACAGCGCACACTGGAAATCTAAAACTGGAGATCTAGATCCAGAACCTCTCTGCTAGGGAAGATGAGGGATCAATCTGGAAGGTAGAACTATCAGAGGAAGTAACTAATGTCTGTAATATACATGTTTGTTTGCCTCCTTGTTAGTATAACAGACTTGTATCCTCCTTCCATCTTCATGGGTAAATCAGAAGCCCATTGGCACCTGATTTCGGGGTTCAGTCGTACAAAATTACCACAATCTTTACTTTTTCACTCTCAAAAATACATCTATGTTTTGCCTGTAATAATTTGCAGAGAAAATAAGTTCAGAAGAGGGAAAATGCGTGGTGACGCTGTACCTGCACTTTGCCCTTCCTTTTGATTTCTAAAGCTTGGGATTGAGGGATAATACCATGACTGCAGAAAAAAGCAACATGCAATATTTGTATTTGCACATGGTAATACAAGGAAAATGGAGTTGGTCCTTGGTCTCAGCTTTTCTTTTCACTTCCTTTCTCCTCTTGATTTCCAATGTTTGCCTCCACAAACCTCAAAGTAGGGTAGCCAACTGCAGTGGAGTTGGATCTAGAGACATCAGTTGAAAATGGCATGGCTGGGGACTGAGAGCAGCACCATGCCAACAGGAAGGTAGGGCTGTAATAGAAGGCAAATGCATCAGGGACCAAAAGATGTGCAAGGACACTAGGCTACTGCAGAGTGGTCGTCAATAGGCCGAAATTCCAATATTCCAGCTCCTCCCCTTTTCACATTCTCTTATTTGTACCTGATCCTCAGTATTTTTGTTATATGTACATGATCCCTAATTGTTCCTTTTACCCTCAACAGCGCGTCACTGCTTCCTATCTGGGTACGCACTTTAAAAATGCCGGACATATATAGTCACAATACTCCATGACTTTGAAGACTTCCCTTTCGTCATCCGTTTCTATCAGCATCCTCTCTTCCTGATACCCCTCCTTCATTTTCCACTTCCCATGTCGGATCTGTTGGCAAGGCAGTACCTTGTTTAAGCCTGGCCTTTAGCTGTCTGACCAAACTATTGTTTTTAAAAAACAAATCATAAATAATATATTAATTTAGAGGGTGATAGAATTGGCCCTTTTTGCAGGGTCATCCCAGAACTTTTTGCCTTCCTCCTGTATTTGTTCTGACCTGTTGTTGGTGGTTTTATGACTCTGGGCACTTTATCACTGCTGAACAGTGCTAGAGTGCAAGTGCTCTCTCTTGTAAACTTGGTAAGATTGGTCTACACCTGTTATATTTGATTTACCTATAAGTCCCTTATACAGTGGCTAAGCGGTGCATAATTATGCATTGGAAAGCACCGGGGAGTCCCCCACTGACGGCATGGGTGGGATTAGTCAAGAAGTGGTGCACAGCAGAGGAGGAAGTGCTCCGAATAGAGGAGGTTAAGGGAACCCGTAAGCATCCAATATCTATGCCATGGGCCACGATACTCCATTCCTTTGTACAGGAAACTCTGACGATGTCGGGGCCTCAGACTACCAGACTACCAGTTCTTCAATGGCACACACGACCCCTGCAGCAAATCAGGGTGACTCCTGGAGGAGCAAGGTGCCTGACGGTTCGCAACTGACAGCCACGAGGGGGCCATAGATACATTACCACACGCGCGACCCCCCAAAACTCTCCCCCCTTCGCCTGTGCATGCCTAACTAGCCACCATGCCAAACTGCAACACTCAGGCATCTACCACCAAATGGAGCAATATATGACACAGTGTATCCCAGTTCTACCTCCTGGGTTCGTTCAAGTTCCTATCATTACTGGCACAAAGCAACCCCTACAATATAGGGTTAATAGTGAGAGTGCGCCTCACATCCCAACACACAACACAGACTGACTTGCATGAATGCCATACTGCCTCACCACTTGCTCCTTAGAAACATCACCAACTTTGGGACTGTACAGGAGGCTATAGACCACAACGTTATTCAACCTTATGTCAAGGTGTAAAAATGTATGTGATATATCTTCTTATATCAATGTCACCAATACTATTATGTTGATGTACTTAATTCGAGAAAATGCCAATAAAAATGATTAGAAAGGCCCTTATACATTGGTATTCCATATACCCAGGGCCAGTAAAATAAATTCTACTGGTGGGCTTGCAGCAGTGCTTGTGGCACCCACCGAAGTAGCCTTTCAAACCTGTCTCAAGCCTCTGCCACTGCAGGGCCCGTGAGCACAGTTTACTGCCGCTATGAAGTGGCATATAACGTTGTTACTATGCCTGCAACTCCCCTTTTACTACATATCAGTCACCCACAAGGTAGGCCCTAGCTAGCCCTATGGGCAGGGTGCGGTATAGGTAAAAAGTAGAACATGTACCTTAACTGTGTGGCATGTTCTGGTAGGGACAAACAGCCTATTTGGTTTCTCACTGCTGTGTGGCTGCCCTCTCAACGGGATAGATTGGGGATTCCCTGATATGTGCTTCAGTGGAAATTCCTGACATTAGAGGGGTAGCATGACCGTGTTTGGTATGTTTGGAATAGTAGTGATCATTCCTGCTTATTGCTGAAAGCAGATTTTTTATTACTATTTTAGAAATTCCATTTTTAGAAGTGGGCCTTTCTGTGTGCTTATTTGTCTTTGTGCCCTGCCTGATGTGTATTGACTATCTGGTTCTGACTGACAGGAGAGAGGGGAGGTGCATTCACTCCAGCCAGTCCCTGGGGAAGTTGAGGTGTGTCCTGCCTTTCCTGGGTGACTCAGTACTAGGCTGAAAAGAACTTGGCAGAATGTAGAGTACGAGGAGGAGTTTTCCGTTGCATCTGAATCGGCCTAGTCTGCATTTGGAGTGGTGGGAGGAGTGGCACCTGCCCCTGAATAGGTCTGTGCCTGCCTTCCACAATGCTGGCTCCAACCCCCTGTGGTGTGTCTGGGAATGGGCTTAAAATGTGTATGGGTGTGTATGGGGGTGTTGTGCACTTCAATAGTGGTTGAAGTGCCCCCTCTCCCAAGACAAAGACACTAGGCATGACACTGGAGGGTATCAGAGACCGTCACATGAAGGGGAGGTAGGATATAGGTGTGATACACCAGCCGGAGGGTAAAAGGGGCATTTCCAACAAGCTATGTCCATCTGTGGATAGGAAACCTACATTGAAATCAATTACATGCCACTTTTGGCAGCAACCTGTATTAATTGATGTAAATATATGTTGAATTAATCAAAGACCTGGCTTGGCTGTTCAGGCTGTACCATTCTCATGAGGCACAGGGTCAAGACTGATTTACATAGGGCTGGGTCTGAACTGGGGTGGCAAAGTGAGCTAAAGAAAGATGATGGATTCAACCCAGATCTGTGACTGGGGGTGAGTGTCTGAAAAGTTTCAGTGTTCTGTCCATCAACTCCTTGTGTTTGCTTTGTTCGTCCTAAGTTGGCGGGGAATGCCCAGACATAGGTCCTGTGTTTACTTTGCCACCGGATTTAAGCTAGCCTGGCTGATGAGGGATGTTACCTTGAAACCAGTCCCAGGATGCTTGTTTCCGGTCCCGAACTGGCTTGGCAGTTCGGGCTGAACTGTTCCCATGAGGCACAGGGTCAAGACTGATTTAAATATACCTGGGTCTGAACTAGGAAGGTGAAGTGAGCTAAAGAACGATGATGGATTCAACCCAGATCTGTGACTGGGGTGAGTTTCTGAAAAGTTTCAGCGCTCCGTCCATCATCTCCTTGTGTTTGCTGTATTATTCAACTAGCAGCCCGTCCCGACGTTGTCCGGGTATGAATTGCTGCCGGCCAGTAGTATATTGTTTTGTAGGATTTCGTTTTGATAGCATTTCTTATCTGTGACAGGCCTGTGAAACGCTCCGATTCATAGTGCACTGCTGATGCACTTAAGAGTGCGAGTTCAGTAGTGTGTGAACTCAAGTTTCCTTACTTTATTTTTCCTTGCAATATTATATAGCGCGAACTCGACAACATGGCATGAGCACAATTTACATTACAGAAGAACACATTCATTTGTGGTAGGCACGGGGAGACAAATCGATTTGCCTGGAATCACAGGATGTTGAGCTGATGCCGAGATTGGAACGTAGCTCCCCAACTCTAAAGTTCGCAATTCTAGAACTTGTGGCGGGAGGTGTGTCTAAAAGTGTATGTGCTGGCCATCAATGAGAGAGACCTGTGCATTTTTCAAATGGGTGGTGAAAAAATATGAATATGTTGCTGGAGATGTGGGCCGCCGTGCCACCAATGTACTTACCGGGGGAGGGTAAACACCCATTATTCCGCAACTTTCTTTCCGCATACCATCACTCCGCACACTTTCATTACGAAAGTACCATGACTCTGCAATGCCATTATAACACATGGCATTACATTTTATATGCTTTTACCACACATACATTTACAACGAAATTCGTTGTAACTGCATCAATGGTAAAAGCATGTTTTTTTTTAAATGTTTGGATAAGGTAAGTACTGAGGTATATGTTTTGGGGTGTTTGGGTATTTTAAGGGTTCAGATATAGTTTTGGGGTATGGGGTACAGGGGTAGTTTTAGGGTTTAGGGATAGGTATGGGTTTTGGAGTACAGGGGTATTTTTACGGTTCAGGGCTAGGTTTGGGTTTTGGGGTATAAGGGTATTTTTAGGGTTCAGGGGTAGGTTTGGGTTTTGGGGTACAGGGGTATTTTAAGGGTTCAGGGCTAGTTTGGGGTTTTGGGGTACAGGGGTATTTTTAGGGTTCAGGGGTAGGTTTGGGTTTTGAGGTTCAGGGGTATTTATAGGGTTCAGGGCTAGGTTTGGGTTTTGGGGTAAAGGGGTATTTTAAGGGTTTAGGGATAGGTTTGGGTTTTGGGGTACAGGGTATATTTATAGGGTTAAGATGGGTTAGTGTTTAAGGGTGTTGGGGTATTTTAAGGAGTAAGGGTGGGTTATGATTATGGGGTGCAGGGGTATTTAAAGGGAGCAGGGTGGGATTAGCACACGATATGAGACATGGCATGAAGGGCGGAACGTACCACACGCCCCCAGCATTTGTCAAGCCCCCAGCCCATGCCCACAGCACAACTCAGACACGCCCACAAGGGACTACTTTGCTGGCACGGTTCTTTTACCTTTTAAATGTATATGGTGGGCGTCTGCATAGCCTATGTCCTTCTGCTGCAACTGCCCTTTCCAACACCGTATTTGGTGTTGTGATTGGTGCTGTGGTTCCTGAGATTACCCGGCTCAAAGGTTTGGGCTCTCTCTTCATTATATTAGTATAGATACAGCATTTAACGTGAATAGCGCTCGAAAGTAGTTCATGATCTCGCATGCAATATATTGTTTGCAATGGTCTCGTATCAACTCCATCAACCGACCACTGCATTGTAATTGTAAAGTAAGTGTATAACTATTGTTCTTTACTCTTACAATTACTACTCAAGGTAAGTATGTTTAGAGTAAATAATATATACTTAATTTTAATATTGGTTACCTTGATAGTGATATATAACCCAATTTCTAGTTGTAAATGATCTATTGAGTACGAAATGGCTGATGGGTTGAACCCTGCAACGTGAGCTCCTCTGACCCAGCCCACATGCAAGGAGTTCTTTCACCTACATTATCACATCCACCCTACCCATGCCTGCTCATTTACAGCATCTCTCCTGCTCCCTCAGGTGCCAGCCGAGTGACCAGTGCCAAGGAATCCTTACATAACTGCTGCCTTGCTGCTTAACATGGCATGGGGTCCACCCGGCCAGAACTGTACAGAACTTCTCTCTTTAGGCCCTGCAGCTTTATGTCTCCTGTGCCAGCATATAGTCCACAGGTTGTAAGTAATTCAGCATGCAGAGTCCTTCTCTTTGATAAAATGAATGGCCCAATTTCCTCCCGGGCCACATATGGAATGGCTCTGGGCTAGTACCCAGGCTAGAGTTGGCCCTACTGTCCCTTTACCAGGTGTTTTTCAAGTGCAATGTATTACATTTTCGAACTAATTGCACCTCCATGTACTCAACCTTTAGACAGCACTGCATGTGCCTTTCTTGTCCCTTGCGGCTTCATCTACCACCTGAGTCTGTGACCTTCACTCCGACACACCTCTTTTCTTTTTGCCACCATGTCTGTTGCAATTGAAGCAAACTGGGGTCCACAGCTGCCAAGCTTTCTCCACAGTGTCATAGGAGGACTCATCTCTTCAATTATGCTGTGAACACATCTTTCCTGGGCTGCATTCATGCCTAGCAACCCCCAGATGTGTGTCCTAAACCTCATCCATCACCTGCAGTCTCTGAACCTCCATGTGCTATCCAGCTTCCTGAGGTATAACCTCAGCCCTCTAGTTCTACTTCCAGAACTCTCCTTTGCCTTGAACCTTCTGGCCCAGCAAGTGGGATTCTATCTGTTCCAATATTCTGTCTCATGTTTTATGTTAAGGCCGCCCTTCCCACAACCAACCCTTTGATTGTGAAGATCCCCTTCCTCCTGCTCATTTGTGAAGCCTCTTCCTGCAGCACTTACCTTCTTCTCTTCTGCACCGTTAGCACTCTGAGGAAGCTGAACCACCCATCTGCACTCCACATGGTCAATGCTCCATTTGCATTGCAGTGGACCGATTCCGGGGCTTACTGCAAGCTTAGCAACCCATACAAAAAACGGGCATGTGTTGTAAAATGTATATCCTAGCTGCTGACCCGATTTCAATCTCCAGATATCACACAACCCTTGCTGCGTAATCAGTGTCTTGACTCTACAGTTTACCAAAGCTCTACTTTTTTCCGAGCGATCTAACTTATAGTCTAACACCATATTAAAGTCCCCTGCCATAATTATTTTCCCCGAAAAACCTAATAATTCACTAGCCAGCGCATCTAGGGGGTCCACATCGTCCTGATTAGGACCATAATAACCAATAAAAACCAACATTTCCCCTGCCACCTTCAATTTCACAATCAACCATCTGCCTTTCATATCTGCCGCTTTACATTCCACTATAATGTTAACCCCTGTCTAATCAGAACTGCCACGCCTTTCGTAACTACTGTTTGAGGCGTATAAAACGAGTGAGCAAACCACCGCTGAGCTGAAAAAATGTCCTTACTCTCTGTGGCAGCCAAATGCGTCTCCTGCAAAATTATAATCTGGGCCAAAGAATCCTCTAAATATTTCAAAATTACTTGTCTCCTGGATTTCACCCATATGCCATTCACGTTCCAAGAGAGGAATCTCAATTCCATAGATTTAACCCCACTCATAACACCCAAAGACGACTTCCTCCAAAAACCTAATGCCACAGAAGCTTCTGAGGATTTTTTTATTTTTGCTCCCTCTCCCCCTTCCCATGCCCCCACCCACCCCCACACCCTGTGCCCCCTCTGCCCATCCCCCCACTAAACCCTCCTACCCTGGAAAACCCAACCAGACTACCCATGGCCACGGCCCTTAGGGTGCCTACAGTAGTGGTGCTAATATACACAAAAAATATTAGTAGGTAATATATACATACCTGGCAAAGATCAACTCGTCAAGCTTAAATTCACACATCCTGAACCGCTAAATTTCAAACTACTCCCTTGACATTGCTCCAAAAAACTATCCACATCCTCGACCGCTCGAAAAGAGTACATCTTGTTTTGCCACATAATTTTCAAAAAAGCCGGGAATTTTAATTGAACCGTAGCACCCAGTGCCCTAAGAGGATCCATCCGTTTACCTAACTCCAATTGCCTATTAGCAGTTGCCGGTGACAAATCTGATCTTACCTCAACTGTTACTCCATCCACCAATATGTTTTTCTTTTTAAGAGCGGCTGCAAGAATTTTTTCTGTCAAATTAAACGTCAAGAAATTAATCGGAATTTTTCTGGACTTAGAACGGTTCGGGTTCAACCTGAAGGGGTCACGATTAACCCTGGGCGGGCGGCTACGTTCCGTGCACGGAGTGTGCGTAGTGCCGGCTTCTACGCATTTTGCGTAGCAGGCGTAGAATCCGGCACTATGCACGCTCCGCAGACGGAGCGTAGCTGGCCGCCACCCGCCTCCCTCCCGCCCTCCCTAAATACTTTAAATTAATAGTGTAAAAGAATTAAAAGGCACTTACCTTGCCCGCCGCTGCCCGCCGCGTCCCCGGGGCTCGCTATCTTCATTGCTTCCGTCTTGTGTATCTAATGCGCATGCGCGAGCGGCCGCGCATGCGCATTTCTCACGAGAAATGCGCATGCGCGGTCGCCCGCGCATGCGCATTAGTACACAAGACGGCAGCCATGAAGATAGCGAGCCCCGGGGCAGCGGCGGGCAGCGGCGGGCAGCGGCGGGCAAGGTAAGTGCGTTTTAATTCTTTTCCACTATTAATTTAAAGTATTTAGGGAGGGCGGGAGGGAGGCCTGCGGTGCGTAGTGGGGCTACGCGGAGTGCGGAGGTGGGCGTAGTTTCTCGCCCACTTCACGTAGCTCCGCGAAGCCCCACTACGCCCACTACGCCCAGGGTTAGTCACGATGGACCCTCTGAATGTCCCCCAATAACAAATCCTCCGCTTCCTCCAACTGCAGCTGTACCACATACTTTTTAATATCCGACCCCTCTTTTCCTTCCGGTAGCTTCAAAATCTTTAAGTTATTGCGCCTTTGCATATTTTCAAGCCTTTCTACCGTCTCCTCCTGTTCCCTCTCTTTAAGCTTAATAGCCTCAATCTCCTTACGATTATCCAACACACTCTCGCAAATATTTTTAACCTCAACCTCCAACAAATCCGTGCGAGAGCTCAACTCATCAAATTTAGCCTCCAAAAAGCTACACAAGGCTCGAATACTTTCCTGATTCATTTTAGAGACTTCAAAGCCCTTATGCATATCAAGGTCTAATTTTTTTAAAAGGGCAATAACTGGAAGATCCGGATTGTCCGATTCTGAAGCTTTATACTCAATTGCTTGGATACTAGTGATCACAGGGGATTCTACAGATTTCACCGCATAATCAGCTACTGAATCAGAAGAAGAGGGCGCTGACTGATCTGGCTGAACAAGATCCCGGATAGATTATTTTCTGATTGACTCTAGATTAAAGGATTGGGTGACTAAGGTCGGTCATGTAGGAGTACATCTTTCGGATCATTCAGCCATCTCGTTGACTTTAGAATTAAGTATGAGCGGATCGGGTTCAACTTGGAGGTTAGATCGAACGGTCCTTTTGGACCAGGAAAGTTTAAAAGCTCTTACTGAGGAGATTGAGGTCTTTTTTGAAAAAAACATGGACTCGGCGAGGATTGAGATTGTGTGGGATACCTGTAAGGCTTTCTTGAGAGGGAGATTGGGTGCTTATGGAGCTAAGAAAAGAAGGACTTAATATAGTAAGGTTTCAGAACTAGAGGGAAAAATTTGCTTATGTGAGGCCAACATCGTAAATCATGGCGGTTGTGAAACTGATGAAGAGATATTGCATGTTTTGTCGGAATTGAAATTAGAATTGACAGAAGTCCTGACCCAAATAGTTAAGGAGAAATGGGATGTTAGTCAGTTGGCTCACTTTAGTTATGGTGAGGGGTGTAGTAAGCTCTTAGCGTGGAAAGCCAAAAGAGATCAAATTCGCAACCAGATTAAGGAAGTAAAAGTTATGGAGTCAGGCGTAACCATCACAGATAGCAAGGGAATAGCAGATGCCTTTCATGATTATTTTGTGAAAGTATATAAGGAGGACCTCTGTCCAGAACACTCGGTGTTAAAGGGCTGGTTACAGTATATGGAGCCACTTTCCGCTGACCTTAAGGAGGTTTTAAACTATGAAATATCTCAACTAGAAGTGGAAAGGGTTATTAAAGTGGGAAAGAGAGGCAAGGTCCCGGGGCCAGATGGGCTTCCGGCTGAAGTCTATAAAGCTCTGATAGGTGTTATTGCCCCTATTATGTGTCAACTGTTTAACCAAATATTTTTGGGTAAGGCTTCACTGCCTTGTTCATGGAATGAGGCAACTATCCCACTAATACCAAAGCCAGGGAAGTCACCCAAATATATGGATTCCTATACCCAATATCGTTATTGAATTGCGATTACAAATTCTTTAAAAAAATGATGGCTGATAGGTTGTGTATGGTCATTCCAAAGTTAGTTCACGAGGACCAAAAAGGTTTTATAAAAGTTAGATTTTTGAAAGAGTTAACCTTTTCACTTGTTGGTACTATAGATATGGCCTCAGTTTACAAACTTCTCTTGGCGGTGATTGCACTTGACGGCGCCAAGGCATTTGACCGTGTAAATTGGTTTTTTTAAAGGCACTGTTAGAATATCTCAAATTAGGCAAATATTTTACCAACTCCCTTTTATCCCTCTATCACTCTCCGACTTCCTGAGTTTTGGTTAATGGGAAACTAACCCAGCCTGTTACGATTATGCGTGGAACTAGGCAAGGGTGTCCATTGCCACCCTTGTTGTTTGATTTATATATGGAACCCTTAGCTTGTAAGATTAGGGATACAGATAAGATTCCCCCTTTTGTTTTAGGTGGGTGGTCTGAAAAAATTGGGTTATATGCGGACGGCATAATCATTTACACACCTAAATTACAGCAGTCATTGGAGGGTCTTTTAGAACTGACCAAAGAATTTGGGACTGTCGCCGGTTACGAGATAAATCATGATAAGACGGAGATTATGACCTGGAACTTAAATACTGAAGGGGTAGTTGGTAAAACTGAGATGAGATACTTGGGGGTCAGGATTACGCATAATATTGGGGAGCTCACTAGGGTTAATTTTTTAAAGATAAAAAGATACATTTCTGCCACCCTTCGAGGGTGGGGTCATTTACCGCTGTCTCTGTTTGGCCGCACAAACTTGATAAAGATGGTGATCTTACCAAAGATGATTTTTTGTTTGAAACAATTCCCCTGTCATTTAAGAAAGATTGTTTTTTTAAGTTATAGAGCGAGATTAGTTATTTTTTATGGGCGTCAAAAGGGTCTTGTCTTTCCTGGAAAAAGTTAAGGAGAAAAACTAATAAGGGGGGACTGGTGGCCCCTGACTTCCAACTTTATTCGTGGGCCTTTCTGTTAAAAAATTGTAGGATGTTGTTGGGCACCCCGACCTCGTCAACGATTGGAGAACTTTTCTGTGCAATGCTTAAAAGCAGTAACTTCAATGAACATGGTTTTTTGTACAAGTTTGCGGATCTGAAATTCTTTAAGAAGGTTAGGCTCAAGGTTCTACGTGATCTGGCGGAGCTTTGGTTTAAAATTAGGAGGCTATTAAAAATCCCATATTACAGCTACATGGCTTCGATCTGGGATGTTCCAGGGTCTCCCCTTTGGACAAAAGATGCTCTGGCTCTTCCGTTAAAGGAGGCGGGTCTTCAGATGTGGAAAGAATTATTTCCAGACAGCAAATTGATTTCTTGGGGACAATGTCAGCAGGAGTGGGGGCGAAGCTTTTCGAAGTTTAAATACCTGCAGATTCAGAGTTGGGCTAGTGAGACAGACAATGTAGTTGGATTTCAGAACGACTTTGAAGGGAAACTCTTTTCAGACTGCTCTTTCAAAAAAGAAGTGGCCCTTTGGTATTGGTTGATACTTGAGATGGAAGATGGCCCCTTCTTGCTTCCTCAGTCTCTAAGGCACGGGTACTCATAGTACGGCCCGCGGGCCAGGGGCGGCCCGGCAAGCCTTCCCTGGCGGCCCGCGGACCGTGCAGACATCGTACCCGTGTTTTTTTTTTTTTTAAAGAATCTCAGCAAACACCCCTGCTGCAGTGCGATGCAGAGACTCTCTGTGAGGGCCGGGCGATTTCCTTTAGAGTGGGGGTACAGGGGCCTAAGAGGTGAACAAAGCCTCATTAGCATGCGAATGGTCTTTTAAAGACCCGTTAAGTGCTCGGGTGCGGCTGGCTGGCTTGCTGAGTGTGTGTGTGCCCAGAAGCTATCTCAGCCCGGGCACACACAGGCAGGGTGAGATAAAGAGGGAGAGGGAGGGAAAGGGAAGGAGACAGATATAGACAGACAGAGAAAGAGCGAGGGAGACAGAGGGAGAGCGAGGGAGGGAGACAGAGGCAGACAGAGGGAGAGCGAGGGAGGGAGACAGGCAGACAGAGGAAGATTGAGGGAGGGAGACAGGCAGACAGAGGAAGATTGAGGGAGTGAGACAGGCAGACAGAGGGAGAGAGAGCGAGGGAGACAGAGGCAGACAGAGGGAGAGCGAGGGAGAGCGAGGGAGGGAGACAGGCAGACAGAGGAAGAGTGAGGGAGTGAGACAGGCAGACAGAGGGAGAGCGAGGGAGGGAGACAGAGGGAGAGCGAGGGAGGCAGGCAGACAGAGGGGGAGAGAGCGAGGGAGACAGACAGGCAGACAGAGGAAGAGTGAGGGAGTGAGACAGGCAGACAGAGGGAGAGAGGGAGTGAGAGGGAGTGAGACAGTCAGAGTGAGTGAGACAGAGGGAGACAGAGAGAGAGAGGTAGAGAGAGAGAGGGAGAGAGAGGGAGGGAGAGAGAGAGGGAGAGAGCGACAGAGAAAGAACGAGAGATAGAGAGAGAGAGAGAGAGAGAGAGAGAGAGAGAGAGAATGTGTGTATGCTGGGTCTGCTGGCTCAGTGGACGAAGGCGTCCGCTGCAGGGACCTGTGATCAACCTCATGGTCAGTTTTTTTTTCCTAGCCCCCTCCCCCACTGACCCCGCCCCCACCAGTGCGGCCCTCGCACACAAACCACACTGTAAATTTGGCCCCCGAGAGAAAGTTTGTGAGTACCCATGCTCTATGGGGTGAATGCTTGCCGGAGATTGCGACGGAGAACCAATGGCAAGTAACAATGGCTATGTTATATAAAATAGTCAAATCTGCAAACTTAAGGCGGAATCATTTGTTTACGATTCACAGGGCATACTGGTCACCCCACAGACTCTCGAAATTTAAGGCTGGTGGTGTTGTGGACTGTCCCAAGTGCAAGAGCCCCAACGAGGATGACCTGCACATGTTCATGTTCTGTCCGAACAGACATTTCTGGGTGGCTGTGAGTTACTGCCTGTCTCAAGCTTTAGACCTGCAGATAGAGGTAAGCCCTGAATTAGTTATCACCGGGAGACATGATCTACAAGGTAAGGGCACATTTGACAATGCTAAACTCATCTTTTATGCCATTTTATTAGCCCGGAGAGAGATGTGTAAATTGTGGGTCTCCCCGATATCACCGGCAGTATTGGATTGGTTACGAGCCATGAGACACATTGCCAAACTAGATATTTCAGATCACACAAAGAGAAAGCGCAGATTTTGGGTACCTTTCCTCTTATGTTTTAGGTAAGGGAGCAGGCTTTGGGATAGGATTAGTTAGTTAAATAATACAAATCCGATGATTAAGCCTTCGCCTACCTCGCTGGTGGACTCTTCCTACCAAGGATGAGAGAGGAGGATGAGGTGGTGGTGCTTTGGAGAAAGACGCAATTATCTCTGTGTTGTACGCAGAGTAGGAACACGTTACGAGGGGAGGTCTGACTCAAAACAGCGCTACATATGCCTCTTTTTCCTACAGCTGGCATATGAGATAAAAAAGCCCATGGGCGGTTTCCGGTCAGTAATGGGTGGCGAAAAGGCCAATGAGGATATAAAAATGGGAAAAAAAACGGGCATGTGTGGCCCATCGTTAAGGGCTGCACCCTACTTTTTTTCAAAGGATGAAGGGTGTTTGTCTGGCTGAGCAAAGGTCAGCCTGACAGACAGTCTTTGTGTTTAGGTCAGGCAGCAATAGCTGTACATGTGCTAAATCGCAGGTGCCTGGCTGCCTAGGCCGAACGTTGGAGGGCTGAAGATTTCACAGCCCTGTGGGTGTGACCACCTTAGCCCAGAAAAATGCTGCAAGGTCTTCTCCCTCATGATTCTGACCTGAGAGTTTGCGTTTGAAGTCCTGAAGTGCCCATGGTCAACTGTCAATTACTGACACCTCTTCAAAGAATTTGGTGGGGTTAGCAAGTCTTACTAACACAATCCAAATCTTTGATGAGTAGAGTAATGTCCTCCTCCAATTCACTGGCCTATGACAAGATCAGCAAATAAGAGAAGGAGGTGGACTTTCTGGCAGACCCTTCCCCAAAGCCTTCAGGAACCACAGAGACTTTCCTCTTCCAATCCAGTATACTGGATGTCACCACAGCTGCCTGGTAAGAGTTTTTTTTAAAGTCAGGTGCGTGTGTGTATGTATGAATGTATGTGTATTTGTGCATGTGTGCTGTGAATGTGTGTGTGTGTTTGTGAATAGTGAGTGTATGTGTGCATGCTTCTGAAGGGATGAGTGTGAGTGAGTGTGCATGTAAATAAGTGTGAGCATCTATGTGCACATGTGGTCCGTCTGCCCCTCCCCCCACCTCAGGCCATTACCGGCTGCCGCTGAAACTGGGTCAAGTCACCCCAACCATAGTGCCATCCTCCACTTTCCAACTGCCTGACTGCCAGTGCATCTCTCTCCTTGCATTAATCCACTTCCCACCATCCATACCCTGGTCAGTTTGGCTATCTTAGTACTGTAGCCAGGCAGCCGGGTGATGCCGATGGGTTGCCTTTGGCGCTCTCTCCATCTGGATACAAACACAAGCCCTGTGCAGTAGCTCTGTGACCCCATGATCCCTGTGCATCTCTGCTTCTGCTATATTACAGTGCGCACAGGTGACTGGACAGCTTCAACCTTACAAACAATGGCATGATCAATATGGCCTAGGCATATTGTATTGTATTGTATTGTATTGTAATTGCACTTATATAGGGCTTACTACCCCGGACGAGGCGTTGAAACGCTTTTTCGGCGAGTAGCACGCTACTCCGGGACTCATAGAGGATTAGTGTTGAATTAGTAACGTGAAACATGCAGGTATGTTTTGAAGTAGTCTTTTAGTACATCATTCCAGGGCTGGTGGTCTTTCGCCCAAGCTCACCTGGGCTCAGTTTTCAACCACTAGGTACAGGACTTCAGATACTGACCCATGAACCAGCCACCGTATCATACCACAAGATGCCCATGTGGCATTTGCTATACTCACAATCACTAGTGGCGGAGCCATAGAACAACAGATACCACCACAGCTTTGATCTCGTCTATTTGATGTCACTCAGTACCCCTCAGTAAAAAAGATCTCCATAATTCAATTAGTCATTTATAATTCTATATGTTCAGCCTTGGAGAAACTTTTTTAAAGAAAATAATAAATGCTATATATTTAAATTGAACTGTTGTGAGACCTTTTCTTAGGGTCCTGAGGGAGGCAGTAGTCACTGGGCATAATAAACTGCATGTGTAATGTCAATTGACACTCATGTCTTAGTGCCACCAATACGATTGCACTCTTACTTGGTGAGCAAATGTTTGGGCAGCCGAAGCAAGTTTGTGTGCTGAGCATGAGCTCAGGCTGAGGACAGTGATATGGGCAAAAACCTTGACAGGTCAGGGGGCTACAGCTGCCCCCCAACCCACTAGAGGACCTTAGTGGCCAACCAGAGACTGGTGTCGAGCTCCATTGAGTGTGGACCACAGCGCTGTCTTTGGATTGCGCAGCCACTTGGTGCTAAGTGAGGTGGCAAGATGGCAGCTGCCGCTCGCTTACGAGGATGAGGAGCGCAAGGCCCTGAGGTGTTGGGCTGCATGTCCAGCACTGGCACTAATTACAGACCACAGGAGGTGGATGAGTGACCTGTGGCTTTGCTTTTGCTTCCGAACCCTGGAGGAATCTGTGTGGCGGTAAGAGCCATGGTGGAGACCATGGGGCAGTGAGTCACTTGGAAGGAGTGAAGGGAGCGGCCCAGCAAAAAGTGCAGATGGGAGTGACCCATTAGCTCACTAAAGGCTACAGACAGTATTGGAGAACCCTCTTACAGGGGAAAGTCACATACCAACAATGGAAACAAACCCACACCTACTGGATGGTTTGAGCAGAAGCTGCTGGAGGAGGTGAACTGTGAAGGAGATAAACCGGGCGCACTGGCATTGCCAAGAGGGAACAATGTGAATCAAGATGAGAGACCCTGATCTACCACAGCTGAGCCATATACACACTCTCCTGTAAAGTTCTGCACCAAGCACTGTGGCTGGGTTATCAAGGGAGTGGTGCCAGAAACCACACAGAGAGGAGATATAATGTCCATTGGGGCATGCAGCTGGTGGCACATTGAGACAGCACACTCAACATCATGAGCAGGGACAAACAAACTCAACAAAATTAATTGGACAAATGTGAATTTTAGAACAACTCAACAGGAGAAGGGTCAGAGCAACCTATGGACACTGGGTCACAGGATCTGATACAGCAAGAGTTGTTACTCAAAATGTTGCTATGGTGGTCAGGGAAACAAGGACTGCCCTTGAGACCGAGATCAACATGGGCACGTTGGACATCAATATATAGAAAGTGGACTTCCACAAATTGTCAGCTAGGGTCACCATGAAGGAGAAAATCCTGAGGGAACATGCAGACTAACTCAAAACGCTCAAATCTGTGATCCTTCACTTAATGATGACAACTCAACAGCTTCTCACCATAGCAGAAAATGAAGAGGGACAATTGAGCAGAAACAATACCCACTTTGTGAGTCCACCAGAGAAAGTGGAGGGGCGTAAGACCGAACAATTCATGGAAAAATTGTCCAGAACAACAATAAGACCAGAGGCTTTTTCCACCAACTTCATGTTAGAATTAGGGCACTGTGTCCCAGGGTGCCGCCAAAACCGAAGGGTGGGCCCAAGACCCCTGATTGCCAGAATCCTGAACTTTAAAAATGCTGATGTAATACTGAGGGTGGCCCATCCACACACTCTTCTGCACTTTGAAAACCATACTATCATGGTCTTCCCACATTATACACAGGAAGTCCAAGCAAACCAGAGAATATTTGACAAAGTCAAAGTGGAACTGTGGAAAAGGAACATCCAATGCATGATGCTCTTTCCTGCAAAATTAAAGGTACTCTTGGAGGACAGCACTTGGTTCTTCACAACACCTGTATATGTGTGGAAATTGCTGGAAAGATGGTGCCCAGTACAGGGATGTCTGGCTGGCAGCCCAGGGGTGTACTGGGGGAGCTCCATTGCCAGAAATGACAGAGAAAGACAAGGGGAACCCAGACAGGCGTCTAATGACATGCATAGTTCTGCCTGATCAGTGGCTTCCCATTGGGTAAACGTCATTTTGACCATTGGCTGTAGGATTCCAGAGGCAGAATAATGAGTCTCTGCACTGAGAACTTTGTCACCAACCCCACACACTCAGACTAGACGGGGAGAACAACTGTTCAAACTGTCAATTTTATTTTGATTTAAGGTTTGATGCATAAGTGTTTGAGGATGACAGATGCCTCAAGCTTCAGGAAGGCGGGTGGTTTAGAACCACAGCATGAGTCAGTAGAGAGGGGAGTATGTTGTTGTTGCAGTGGAGGGAGCAGTATCTAAGGACAGGCTTTTAGGCATCAGGAAAAAGGCCTCAGGTACAGGGTTGCAACAGGTTGCATGCAGAGGACCACTGATACAACACTTAGGCCTATGGCCAGACCAGTCAAGCTAGAAATCTAAATCCTCATGTGGAATGTCCACAGATTGGGGCACAAGGTGAAGCATGGGTTTGTGATTAAATTCCTGGTCCACCATGACTTGGATTTGATACTGCTTCAGAAAACACACCTAGTTAACAACAAATGTGAATTCTTGGGTAGAGAGAGGCATAGAGTTCTGGCTCGCTCAGATTTTACCTTTTGTTTGTGTGGGGTGGGAATCATGGCCCATAGGTCTCTCCCCCTTACAGTCATACAAATATGGTCTAAGACTGGGGATTTTACATGTCTGGTAACTGGAACGGGGAAAAGATTCTAGTGACCTCTCTGTACATCCCCTATTGGGCTCCAGTTGCTGATTCTGGAGGCAATGGGGAAATGGATCACATAATCCCAAGACAGCATCCTGGTCCTGGGAGGGGACCTTAACCTTATAATGCAAGCAGACATAGACAATATTTGACCTGTTGCACATCCAGCGAAAGCAAATAGGAGGCTCTTTAACTTTACCAGTGCCCATGGTTGTATGGACCTCAGGTGATGGTCCTGACAATACTCATATGTCTGTGGGGGACTGCACTATTGCTATAGGCTGGACTACATTCCAGTCCTGCTGACAAGAGGGGAAATATGTGGAAACACACTCCCTTCCAAGACTTATCCCTGACCATTCCCCATCATTGTTTATTAGTTTGGTAAACAATAAGCTTGTGAAAAGGGTTGACTCGAGGCTTGGCTGCTGGTTTTTGAAAGATTGGAATACAAGGAGATGCCTGGTCACCATCACAAAATAGCACTTTGTAGAGAACAAGGGGACGGTTGATTCAGAGGTGTCATTGTGAGAAGCATATAAAACGATGATCAAGGGACACCTCATAGGCAACTTGATGGGGAAGCATAGAGAAATGGATGACAGGTTACAAGATGTAGAACAAATCTTGGCAAACCTTGAACGATGAGATCACCCATAATGTAACCATAGCACAAGAAGAATATGGAAAGTATTCAAAGAGGCGTGGATTAGTCTACTGCAAAAATCAAGGTGAGTGGATTGCCCCAAAAAAACTTATTGGACTTAGAATCCCTTAAGATTTTTTAAGAGACCTTCACCCAACAAAGTTCTCCAGTAGACTGCTTCATCATCAGGTCAGCACTCAGACACCTATTGTGGGATCACTTCTAAATAGAATTATCAGTGGGATCTTTCAAATGTGTGTTAAAATTGCCTCCCATATCCCAATCCAGTTGTATTGTGTATTTGGGAACTGGGGTAAGGTTTAAAAGAACAAGAGCTGTACTTAGGGGTGTTCCTGACATCATGTAGGCAGTCATCCTTGACGAATGAGTGACTTCAAGGTTGGCCTACCTCTAAGTTGCCCTATGGGCCCCAATTAGCCCCATTAGAAGGTACAGGGCCAGCATACACAGGCTTTCTGTTAGTCAGTGACTTGCATGAATTATTAGGTTCACTTTGCACACTTACACGTAATAACTATTCATTTTTTAACACCCAATACATGATAGTGTCTGCTTTTTTATTGATATATGGGGATCTGTCACAGTAAGGTCCTGAGGAAAGCTATGAGACCTGGTTTGGGCCTAGGTGGCTGAAACATGTAGACAACGATCACATAGATGAGTAGAGAAGTGTATGCAAGACATGCAGGGAATTATTGACTCCCAGGAAAAAAACTAGGAAAAAGAGGCAAAATCCAATGGGATAAAAATACTATCATAGACCCAAGAGGGAGAAAAAGTGGCTAGAAGAAAGGCCCATGCCTGCCTCTTAGTATACACTCAAAACACACAAATGGCGTGAGGCCCTCTTGAAGTGGAAAGGGACCTGTATCCCTAGCCTTACTAATGTACTCCTTCCCACCTACTGCTAGTGTCCCTAAGTAAAAAAAATGTCAATTCCAAGAATTGGAGGAGGTGGGATCACTCACGTAATGTGATATGCTTCATCATAGGCCACCTCATCCCACCCTGGTTAGATAGTACTACCAAGGCTGACTCTAAATCAGGGGGGGCTGGCCTGAGGGAGTTCTTAGACATTTTTTCTCTGGATCCAGTTAGTGTTTACAAAAACCGTAGGACAAAGTGTCCTTTATTCCAGTGGTACCCTAGGCTTAGATAAAGAATCCATAAGGTAGTCTCAGAGGACTTTTGTGGTTACTATGAGCATTACGTACCTCTGAGGCGCTGTGCCAACATGTTTCTGCCCTTTTAATATAGCCTAAAAGAGGTATTTGGCATTCGTCAGGGTTGAAAATATGTAACCCTAGAACTTATTATTTCTAGTGAGGGATACAATGGTAAATGTAGAGAAGACCTACCTTTTTTCAAGCAGTCACAATGTCATAGTACCTTGTCGTGAGCAATGACCAAAGTTCAGCCAAATGCAAGGTGATCTTTGGGATTGAGTGTGTGATACCTTTCCTCCCCTCCTCCACGAAATCACAAAGAAAAAATTAAAATAAAATAACTGCAAGGACTCCTTCCTACTTCTCCATTTCTTCTACACCCCGCCACAGGATGAGCCCTTTTTTTCATATGTAGGTGAACAGCAACAAACTGTAATATGGAGTAAAAAATCTAAACCTAGCGAGCATCCGCAGAAAGAGACTCCTGCCAGCACTATATACCACCAGTTTTGAAAAGTCATGTGTAAAATCCTAAATGAGTGGGTGAGTTCCCCTGACTTGGATGGTAAGAGGTCCTTTCATGAACACATTCCCTTGATATAGGATTAGGACATTTGTAAAATAATCTGAAAGATTCCAAAACAAGAACAGTAAGTGGGCACTTTTTCTTTGGGGTCAAAAGACAGCAAAGACCCTAGGGAGGAGGATTTGCTGCAAACGCTCCCCATGACAGCCAATGAGTTTGGAGTGCAGCCAGAGATGTACCTCAAATCAGAGCAGAATAGAGAACAGAGAGATAACTTGCAAATACTGGGATTTGACTTTCGAAGGGTCAAGCACTGGGGAGATGGATGTGAGTGACCAGACAATACATTGATTCCACTACTATGGATCAGTCCAGAGAAAGAGTGCAATCCATCCCGTGGGACTGTGATTGGACAGAGAAAGAATGCGCTTCATCCTGAGGGGCATACAGATTTCCTAGAGTGCTGCCCAACAATTACAACAGAAAGCTTAAGATGGACAGCAGATTGACTGGGTAGGAAATATTTCTCCTACCCTTATTTTATCAACGCAGATGATGAAGAGTGCTCTCCATCTGTTCCTGACACTGCCATTGACGGACTACCCCACTACTGGGGTACAATCATAATCCATGATCCTTGTATCCCCTTTGACTTGATGAGTATTAATAAACTGCTGCCCAATATAGGAGAGAACACAATCCTGTTGTGAAAAGGATTACAAAGTGTGATCGAACTACCCAGACCTAATTGGGTGGATTTGAGCCAGTTGTTACAATTATTGGTACCAAGTGAAGTGAGAGGTTGGTTGGTGGAGAAGCCAGTATGGCCTAGGCTGGATACCACAAATGAAGGGGCATTGATCACAGCAAAGAATATTATTGAATTCAGTGGCAAATGTGTGTAAGGTGAAAACAGATTGAGCTAATGTGTCAAATTGCAAGCAAAACAAGGTAGAGTCACACGCAGATTACTTAGACAGGTTTAGGAATGTGTTCGAAAGGTATTCAGGAATTACCACCCAATTAGAAATGGCTCAGGCAGCTGTAACGGCTGTTTTTGTACAGGGATTTTTACAGAACAGTCTTTGCAAGTAAAAAAATTAAGAGAACGTGGATTCGAAATTGATATCATTCAAACTACAAAACATGCAACAAACAGTAAAGGGAAGAGGGTGGGGGCCCCTAAAGGATATCCAAAGGGGAGGTGAAAGGAGCACAGGAGAGTAAGAAGGATCAAAGGAAGAGGCAGAGGAGAGGCCCAGAGAACTGGAGAATCTTGATCTGCTTGTATCTGGGGAATTGAAAACAGGAGTATCCAAATGTAGCATCCTTTGTAAATTGAATTGTGATTTGTTTTTTCACTCTTATGGAGTTTATAGTAACATACCACAGCAGCATAAAAATGAAGCTCTTGCCCTCCTGTGTGAAAACACTAATTGTCAATGTACTGTGAGTAACAATGAGATGTCCTCAGATTTAACTGATTTGCTTTCCCAGCTACTTGCCACATTTATCAATCAGCAGAAAAATCGACGTCAAATTTACGAGTATTCACTCAAGCCTGTAACTGAGACAGGGATTTGTCATCATAGTTGATTTGCTTAAATAGAGGGTTTAGATGCCTATTGTCAGCAGGTGTAATACTCCAATGTTGTCAATACAGAAGGCAGGTAAAGTCAACATTCATAAGGTGGTACAAGACCTCAGGTCATCAATAATGTGGTTATCTCTAGCTTCTCTATTGATAGGGAAATACTGGCACCCTCCCAGGAGCAAATTAATGAAACTATGGTCCCCAGCCCTGACACCATCCTTTCCTGCATCCCACATGAATGCCAAATGGTTTACAGTAGTAGACCTCCGTTCTGCCTTATTCTTCATCCCCTTAAATGAACATAGTCAGTTCTTCTTTGCATTCTCACATTGGGGTTTTCAACTTTCATGGTAGAGGCTCCCTCATGGATTTACGGGGTATCCGAACATCTTTTCCCAAGCTTAAAAGAAGAGCTTGAGATGCTGAGTTTCCCTCAGGGCTCTACTATTTTCAGTATGTTGAGGACTCACTCTTGGCATCTGTTACATTAAATCACTGCAAGGTAGAATTAATATGCTTCCTCACTAAATTGACTAAAAAGGGACACAAGGTTTTAACACAAAAACTTTTTTTATGTCCCCCGTGTACAATACATTGGCCTCAAAAAGTCTGCCGGTGAGCACCACCTCTCACCACGTTGAAACTATTCGTAAATTGCCCTGTCATTCTGTAGACAATGGATCGTGGGATATGCTGCTTTGCAAAGCCCTTGCCAAACTATGTCAGAAAAGACACCCCTGAACCCTTGCAGTGGTTTAAAAAGACCAAGAATGCATTTAAACAAATCAGACAGGCATTAACTACTTCTGCCCCTGCTTGGGGCCCCATGATTATGCTAAACAATGTATTTTATGCTGTCATTATCGTAATGGTTTCACCCTTGGGTCTTGGTCCAAGACCATAAGGATTAGAAAAAAAGCCTAGAGCCTATTATTCTGCAGCCTTAGACCCAATCGCTGTTGGGCTCTCACCATATCTCCACTCTGTGACTGCTAGTGTACACAAAAAGGCGACCCAATAGCCCTTTGAGAACTTGAGTATCAGTATATGTTGCGGTAAATGGCCAATTTACGAAGATGTCAAGAATTACTTTAGAATTATATATTTATACAGAATTAATCAATGTTAGGATGAAAATGAACAGAGCAATAGCTGTACAAATGAAAACATGTTTAATAAATAAACTGCAGGATATAACAAAGAGCAAGCAAAGGAGTAAGAGGTACATTTTCTAGCATGCAACATGCGCCTTTCATACATAAAAAGACAATATATTAATGAAACCAAGTTAAATCTGACATGTGCATGATGACCTACTCTTGTTGAAAAAACTGCCTGTAGAATAACCCACATTGGTAATGGGTGTTAATTTGATGTTGCTTTAATTTAGACAAGAAGTGGAATAACAGTTGATGTTTCGGTCTCTAACATAATGAATAAATGAGACCATCCTCAGGGCTACATTGCATTAGTTGTGGATGATTGACTCCTAAATATTCTTAAGTAAATTATTATATGTACACCTAATATTAAAACTTTTTAATGGTGGAATTACTCTGCAAATGTAAGCAGCACACTGCAGCATAATAATATGAGTCCAGTGTTCAAAGTCAATAAAGATTTATAAATTAGTAGCTCACTGTAGAAATGCAAGAATGAGAGTAAAAACATTACTTAAAATGTGCAAGCATTTACTCTATTAAAAATCAGGTTTCGTAGTAGATAATTACATGCCAGTGTCATTGGAATAGCGCAGCTCAATTGATTTGCTATGCTGTATGGGATGCCCCTTTGGCCAACCATTACTTACACAAAAATCACACTGCCAGGGAGAGGAAAATGTGGGCAGTTGAGGTAATCATAGTGACCTCATGCAACAACAATGTTGATTGTTGACTACCTGGTACATGGAAATACATGGATTTATTAAGTAAATAATGTTGTTAAAGGTCTTAATGGTGTGGTAGAATGGTACTTTGGGTGGATTTCGTGAAGTACTCCAAGATGGCACTGGATGATTGGGCAGTAACATGAGTAATTATCGAGAGCTGTACAATCTATTTCTCAGAGAGCACATGTTCAATCATTGTTTTGCAGAGCTGTGCTAACAGCTAATGTTCTTCCAAACTCACTGTTTACAGTGAGCTTGTACAGGAAGCAGACTTATGGCTCAGCACTATGGTCCGCAAGAAGATACTTAGGAGTAACCCCAAGAAGAGTGGTTCAGGTTCGCCCAATAAATTGAGGTGTAGGTCCAAGGTGACAGGTACCAGAATAAGGTGGGGGCATGCCCAGACAGACAGACAGACAATGCCCCTTCTGAGAAACAGGGTGGAGGTTCTAGTGGATGGTGGCCCAGAGCACCCCATTTCCAACCCGGGTACTTTGATTATTTGCAATTAGGACACAATCAGCAGGACCATGTGAGTACTAAGAGACCACTGGTGCAAACTCCACAATGGTGAGCAGTGTGGCCTTAGAGGAATTGTTCCCCAGGAGCTGAGAGTAGAACATGCCCTAGTGTCCCTTAGTTGGGAGGTGGACTCAGAGGGTAGCTTGTGATCCCTGAGGGCGGGTGCTGTCACTTCCATCATATTACAGTTAATGGGGTCCCTGTTACTGCTCTAAGGGATACCAGTGCCAGCCACACCATGATGGTGTAAATGTTGGTTGATCGAAAACAGTACACCAGACAGGTGTGTAGGGTAACTCTGGGCCACTGGCAAGACTTCTTCCGTCCTATGACCCTGGTGCCCCTAGAATGGGGTGTGGTAGTGATCCAGAGCAGGGTCATTGAAGACATTCTTGGAAGAGTAACCGCCAGTATTAGAAGGAGGGACAGCCACCCAAAGTGCCTTCCAAGCTCAGGTTTCTGGGGTTACTACTCCCAAGGGAGAGTACAGAGACCCAGATGGAGCGGCAAGAAGTGGCAGTAATACACAGTAGAAGGACCAGTGGACCTGGGGTTGCCAGCTGTGAGAGAAGAGCACCCCAAGACTGACCCTGGTGAGGCCACTTCTGACTGGGAGGTGCTACATGTGCTGTCACAGAGACAGAGGAAAGTACACCTGCAATAAAAAATAATGGTGTGTTGCTCCTATAAGCATTAAACACTTCACTTGTGTTGTACTATGAACAATTCAGACAGGGGGAGCATCTCTTTTAGAATGCACAAACCTTTACCCACCTAGGTGGCACACTTCATCATCAGGCTGTGCTCCTCATTGGGCAGGCACAGCAATGCCCAGTGGGCCCATCAGATGGGGGCGCTTTCCCAGCGATCTTTTGACTCGTGCTACCGGTGATGAGGCAGTTGAGTAATGCCCTGTGCCTAACATGTTCGAACGGTGTGGTAGATTGAGTGAAAGAAAACTAAAATTGGTTATGGGCTGCTGTAAGAAATTGGGTTGTTGGCTGTCAGGGTGAGGCACAAGCCAATCCTAAATTAACCTTTGCTCAACCCTCTGGGAGCTTGGCACGGAGCAGTCAGGCTTAACCTAGAGGCAATGTGTGACGTATTTGAGCATCACTTCAAACAGTAATAGAGTTAAAACAGCCCACAAAAAGGATCCCACACCAAGTGGGATAGAAGTTTCTTTAATAAATAAAACAAGAACAAAATGACAAAAACCCAATTAGTAGAACCAGATATATGCAATTTGAAAGATTTGACTGTGAAAACAGTGCCAAAAATTACAAAGCGCCAACTGTGGATATCTGGTTGCGCTGGACCGGAACAAAGTCACAAGTTCAGGCCAACCACAATAGAGCAAGGACTGGCTACCGGGACCTAGTTAGGCCCACTGGACAGAGTACCTTAAATCTTGGTTTGTGGAGCGTTGTGAGGATCCACACTGAAGATGTGTTGTGCAGCCAAAGCGATTGATTGTATCTGCAATGCGGTGAGGCTGCGATGCGAGAACCTACGTTGTCGTTCTCATCGACGGGGCTTCCGTCAAGGATTTGGCAAACAGTCAGAATGATGCTTCGGTTCCGAGGAGCTGTGAGGCTGCGATGTAGAATCTGACGGCACCATCGAATGGCTGCCATCGACAAGGGATAGGAGGGCCTGCGCCAAGAATGCATTGCGCAGTGGCAGTTCCGATGAAGTTTCTGAGATGATGCGGGTCTTTGCAACAAGTGTAATCTACACAGCAGTGCCGATACGTCTGTTCTCCTCAGGTTTGCACCGTGAAGCAGAGGAGATGCGTTGGTTCCACTGGATCTACAGAGGTTGGCAGAGCTCCATAAGCCTGCTTCCAAGGGTTAAATATTGAGATGGCACAACTTGGCAGGGTAGACTCACAGATAGCAGAGTCCAGGTGCAGGTGCAAGGTTGTTGGAAGTCTGTTGTGTCCCTGAGGCTTCAGATCAGGAGGCCAGCCAGCTAGCCCTTGGAGTCGCTCTGGGTTCAAGAGATGCAGGTCCAGTCCTTCTCACCCAGGCAAGAGGGCAGCATGTCAGCAAATCAGGGCAGCAGTTCTCAAGGCAGCAGTTCAGCAGAGTGGCAGTCCTTTTATCAGAACAGCAGTCCTTCTTTCTGGTAGAGTATCCACAGATCCAGAAGTGAACTGAAGAGTTGGCGACTGAGGTCCAGTATTTATACCAAGTTTTGCCTTTGAAGTCGGGAGAAGCTTCTAAGTAGCATTGTCAAAAATGTTATTTAAAATCTAACTTCACTATAAGTTAGGATTTTTCATTACAATTCAAAAGACACCAAACATGAACAGGTCACATGTTACTTTTTGGAAATTGTAATAAGGTAACTCCAATGTTATCCTATGGGAGAGATAGGCCTTGCAGTAGTAATTAACGAATTTAGGATTTTTTCACTACCAAGACATGTAAAACAGTGTATCTTTCAAACTTGTTAAATTCTTTACACCCTGCCATCTGGGCTGTCCAGAGACTACCCTGGGGTGAATTATATGTTTTCACAAGGAATGTTTGTGCCTAGCAAAATGTTTATTTTGCCAGGCTGAAGTGTCAGTTTACAACTGTAAACACACAGTCTGCAATGGCAGGCCTGAGACATGTTTAAAGTGCTACTGAAGTGGTTGGCACAATCAGTGCTGCAGGGTCACTAGTGCATTTATTTTACTGGCCCTGAGCAAAGGTACTGCCACTTTATTAGGAGCTTACAGGCAAATTAAATGTGCCAATTAGGTATAAGCCAATCTTACCATGTTTTAAAAAGATTGCACAAGCACTTTAGCACTAGTTAGCCGTGGTAAAGTGCGCAGAGTCCAAAGGCCAGCAAAAACAAAGTCAGTAAAGCAGGAGGTCTGAAGGCATAATTTTTATCTGGAGAATGAGGGGAACACTGAGGGTTAGGACATTTTTGCAGTGATCCCACAACTTTCCCACACAGATTTTAGAGGAACATGTGACTTTTTAGCTAAATTTGAGGTTTGCAGCAGATTCTTGGAAGGAAAATGTTGGGGGATCAAGACACACTACACCTCCCTGGACTCCCACGGTGTCTTATTTTCAGAAATATCTGGGTTTTTTAGGTTCCCCTAGATGTCTGCATACCTGGGACCAAAAACACAGGTGCCCACCTATCTATCACAAAACAACCTCGTTTTTCAAGGGGGTCACCTGCGTTTTGGTCACTGGCTCAGCGGCCATCCAGGGAAACCTACCAAACCCAGACATTTCTAAAAATTAGACACCCAGGGGAGTCCAGGGAAGTGTGGCTTGCATGGATCTCCCAACATTTTCCTACCCAGAATCCCCTTCAAACCTCAAATTTAGCTGAAAAAATAAAAATTCTCTCACATTTCTGTGTGAGAAAGTTGTGCGATCACCAGGCTGACACAAATTTCCTACCACCCAGCATTCCCCCAGGTCTCCTGATGAAAATGGTACCCCGCTCGTGTGGGTGGGCCACGTACCCGCGACAGGCAAGTGCCCAAAACATATTGTGGAGACATTAAAATTACCTATCACAAAACAACCTGGTTTTGAAAGGGGAGCACCTGGGTTTTTGGCCCGAGCTCGGGACCATGTAGGGAAACCTACCAAACCCACACATTTCTGAAAACTAGACACCCTGGGGAGTCCAGGGAGGTAGGACGTGCGTGGATCCCCCAAAATTTCCCACCCAGAATCCCCTGCAAACCTCACATTTAGCTGATAAAAGTCAATATTTCCAAAGATTTTTGTGTGGAATCAAGGTGCCGGCCCAATGTCCTACCACCCAGCGATCCCCTTGGTCTCCTGAGTAAAATGATACCTCACTTGTATGGCTGTCCGATGCAGAATCGGCTAAAACGTATTTATTAAAAAATGTAGCACTTAGAATTCTCTGTGCTATACCCTTAATCCTTATGTTTTTGGCCCTTCCGAGTCACAGGTCCTTGACCCACCCACACAAGTGAGGTATCCTTTTACTCAGGAGACTGAGGAGAATGCTGGGTGGTAAGACATTTGTAAAATTTGGGGAATTTTAGCATTACACATAATATGCATAATGCCTGAAATTATGTCATTATGTCACTTGGCGTAATAATGCACAATTCACAGTAAATATTTACAGTGAAAATACAGCAATAAAAAAATCACAAGTAGCTGTTGTTTGTGGTGTTTTATTTACATGTCTCCTCACCCCAAAAAATGACACGAAGACACATACCATGCCAAAACATAGAGCATGTATTGGGAGATTCCAGTTTTGGATAATTGTGCATACTTTCTCCTAATTTTGGCAAAAATGTGCATAATTACAAAAAAGCAAATAACACACATTTTGTACACCCCTTATAATAATGGGATGCTCTATGTTGCGGCCATCAAATCCCTGTGTCTCTGCTGCTAAATTAGATGTACAATTGACTGATGATGCAGTCTTACAATATTGCATAAAGCTTATATGCTGTCACTACAGCTTCCATTATCAGATCAAAACTGCCTTACCTGAGTACCTGTCTGAGGCCTGCCATTTTCTTCAGCTCATCGGTTGGATCTTCACCAAAGTCCACCCTTGGAAGACTTCCCTGCAACCTCATTGGCAGGAGTCATATCAGGGGATGCTCATCACTAACACAACTGTGAAGTGTTGGGCTCTGGAAACATGGATATACTGATTCTATTGAAAGCATGCTGCACCTTCCTGGGAAGACAGCCTAGCAGCACTTGCTTTGGACCTGCATCTAGTCTCACAATGGGGAGCTCTGTCATTCCTGCTCCAGATGCCATCTAATCACCTGCCACCTGAGTCGAATCTCCACAGCGCACTATATTGCTCTGCCCCTTCAGAGCCAGACAATGCTAAGACCGTCATTCGTCATCATCACCATCTACACCTGAGGTATGCTGCCAACTCCTGGATACTGGATCACCCTCGGGTCTGGCCTGCTGTCTTTGCTGCTGCCCCGAGTACCTGGACCGTAATGGGTTGCATCATCACTGTGGAATGTAAGATTATCATGAGCCTTAATAGTATTGAACCTGTTTTTGAGAGGGGGAACTGCTCCATATATGTGAACAATTACTACATACTGATGCTTGAGAACTACCACAAAACAATTAATCATTCTTCCAGCAGCGGCTCCTCTGCTAAGGTGGAGGAGCGTCGCCCCACTGCTTTTCAGGAGTGCAAAAAAGGAAAAGTAAAATGATAATAACACAATGTTATTATCATTTTATTTCTCTGTGCTGAAGCCAGTTTTGGGGTGGGGTGGACTTGGCTGTCGTCACAGCCAGCAGGGGGAGGAGTGGTTGGTGCACATGAATAACCATGACGGTTTGTGCTGAGCAAACAGTCATGCGCACTTAGCATGTTCTCTACCCGGCTGTAATACACAGCCTGGGGGGAGAACATTCACAGGCTCCCACTCCCTGTCTGAGCTCCATACCAGTCCGTCCAGACCAATCACGATGTTGCTGACATTTTGGTGACAGCAGCATTGTGATTGGCTTAAGGGAGACTGTGTGCTTTCTGCTTCCGTGAAGAGAAGTGGAGGAGAGACGACAGTCGTGCAGAGGAAAGTGAAATTTTATTTTTTTTTCAGCCCCTTGCTAAGCCACCCCCATTCCATACCATCCGCCGCTCCTTTCTTCCTGCTGGATTTGCACTCACTTGCATATTGATGTTGGGGGAAGTGTTCTTTTGATCAGAGTACTCCTCAACAAAAACAAAACTTGCCTTGATTTATTCTATCATTGGCACAGACTGTAAACATGTGCTATCCTCTCCCCCCTCCTTCCAAGGAATTGAGAAGTATAACAACCCCTTTGGCCGTTACAGACCTGATGTTACTCGCCTTGCCTCATCAAAGGAGGGATTGGTTTGTGAGCACCACAGAGCAGACAACTGAAGTGTCTTCAGGGGCTGGAATGAGTGTGATACTGTTGTAGAGACCATAAGCTTGGAGCCATGACTTATGACTAAAGACTCCCTACTGGTACAGTGTTTCACAACTTTTGACATCAAACAGGATATGCTTATTTAATCTGCAGAAATATAGCTGATCTGTGGCTGCCTCAAGTGTGGGCTAGAGTGTGTTTCTCGGGTTACGTCATTCTTTCTATTAGACATTCTTCGTTTCACCCTCTCCAAAGATGGCTGGGCTCCTGTAAGATTTATTTCTGAAGCAAAGTGATTTTTCTCCATTCTTTTCCTCATGTATTAGGGCGGGCTATTCAAGAGCCTAGGCGCAATGCCGAAATACTAGAAGAGGTAGCCAATGCAACCACTATTTATTTGGGGTTGATTACTGATCAGTTAAGTTCAAGAAATTTGTATTGATAACTATAAGGGTGTCAATAAAGAATACATATGAAGATTACTGATCAGTTAGACACCCCTGCTTCTACTGAATAGAATGGCTTTAGAGTACCTCATGGCAGCCAAAGGGGTATCTGTGCAATAGCAGGTTATGAGTGCTGTACACCTAGGCACTAAGCATGGATGAACAAATACATCACATAAGGATAGTGTTGAGAAACGGCATGAAATTGAAAATGAATTTGATTTCAACCTGAGTGGCAACTGGTCTTGAGTGTCTAGGATAGTTAGGAATGAAGACTTTTGAAATTGTGATTGCAATAATTATGATTGTGCTTACCTTATAAGTATTTTCAAACTAATCATGTGAGTAATTAATGCTCCTGCAATAATAAAGACTAAGGGGCATATTATCAAGCAGGGCGTTAACAATGATCACTGTTTTAGTGGCAGAAAACGGCCGCTAAAGCGGCGATAATGGGCTTGATAATATGGCCTTGTGAATTCCAATAGAAACCTATGTTCTGGGGTGAACATGGGCTTCTATTGGAATTCTCCAGGACATAACGCCCTGCTGGATAATATGCCCCTAAGTCCCTACTTATCTGCTAATACATTTGAGGAAGATGGCGATAGTGGCAATGGATAAATCAATACTGAAATGATTGTTTAATTGAATTGTTGAAGAGGTTTTGATCCCCTTAAAAAAAGGGAGGCCAGAGAAAGTATAGGTTTACTTCTATAAGTGCCTTAACACTGCTATGTGTATTACAAAAAAGCCAATGGTCATGTTATTATTAAATTGCCTTGTTGTTTCGGTATCAGCTTAAGTACCACTAAAATCGTAGAATGTATGCATTTCTATATGAACCACAACCATTTTATTTCATGTTTTATAACTGCACGTTTTCTGCACTGTGTTGTAAGCGTAGCCTTACTCTGAGGATTGGAACAGCGAAGCAAGAATTTTAAAAAGTACTGACATCAGCTCCGGAGTGTGCCTTCTGTATCAGTCTGTCAAGGTTTTCTCACATTCTTTCTCATGGGATTTTTGCACTTACTCATAAATGAATATTAGTTAGTTTCATTCTCAATCACATATTCCCACGTCTATTCTCTTGTACTTGTAAAATTGTATAAATACAGAAACATAATCTATAAAGTTTATCATTACATGCTCCAACTGATTAAGGGTGGAAGCTTTGGTCTGCTGAAACGGCAATTTCTTGCATTATTTTTGCTCGCTTATCGGCCATTTTTCATTAAACTCTTTAGATTTTATAGGCTATCCCAAGGGTTGTATTTTTCTATTACACGGGAAGCCATTGAAACCAAGGAACAATATAATGAAGAACAATTAATCACAGCTCACAGCTAGATCAAAGACAAGGTGAAAATTATCAGAAATGCAATCGATCGCACAGGGGAAAAAATTAGATGACAGACAAACATGAAATTGTGGCACAAACAATTAAACGCAGAGTAAATTAAATCACCACAATCATAAATGTAATCCAAATTTAATTGATCCTAGTACAAGTACAAGTCATAACGAAAAAGTAGTAGGAGGAAAATGGCGAAATATTATCCAGCAGCTATTAAAGCAAAGCTGCAGGTGCCCCGGAAGTACAACATTGTGAATAAGAGATGGGCTGATGTTATTGCTTCTTATAGTCAGATCCTCATTGGACGGTCTGGCCTTTACCATGCTCAACTGGTATATTACAGTAATTGAATGAAAGGTGTTCTCACATATGGCGCTAAAGGAGCTTTGGGGCGTGGCCAGACCCCAACTACGGCTAGAGCAGGCCCAAACTGGCGTGGTTGGAAACATCTGAACCTTTTCATGAATGGGATCTGGCTTTTGGTGCAACGCGAACAAACTTTAGCTGCTCAGTTTGTCTTTCAAAAATGTTCCAGAAATACTTTCATACAAAAACCCACCAGCCATATAACAAAGATTCCACGAAAGGTAAAGTTATAGTAATTTTAACATACCAGTTCCAGTAGACTTCCAGTAATTCAATTAGATCTTCCATCTGAGACATAGTTATTTTCGAGACCAGCTAATGACCCAGATGTTTGCAGTATTGTTAAATCAGTGGCAGATATAGTACCGGTTTGGTACACACTATGGCATTCTTAGGGCTGCCAAATTGTAGCACCCCATATCTCAAAAAACGACTGTTATAAATTGGGTTATTAGCTGAGAGTGGGGAGAGGCCCACTCAAATAATAATCACATTTCTTGTTGGGTGAACCACAAAGGTCACTCAATAAACCTGTGCTTACCATCTGGTAGCTTGGCACTAAAACACTGGTGCTTAACATAGAGTCAAAATGTAAAGTATTTATGCAACACTTAAACAATATAAAGTGAAAACACAACACATGAAAAATTCCAAACCAATTAAGACAAATAGAGTAAATTCTACTGAATAAAATGGCACCAAAAACAAAAACACAATAAGCAGAACGATAGATATCAAGTTTTCCATTTTTAGTCACTATATGGCCAAGAAGCACAAAGCCCTAATTGAACTTATCCGGTCACACTGGACCAGGCCCAAGTCAAAAGTTCATTCCGACAGAGATGAAGCGTGAGTCGGATACAGGGACTAGGTTTTGTTCTGGTAGAAGTTTACCTTCTAACTAAGACTAGTTCCACACGAGGAGCCTCAGTCAGAGCTTCATGTTGGAGGTTCAGTTGTTGTTGGTGCTATGAGCTGGGTGCCAGTCGGAGCTTTGCGTTGATGAAAAACGCAGGGCTGTTGTTGTCGAAGCGAAGAGCACTGTGCAGGTGAAGTCCGGAGTATGTAGCCATGAGGGTCGCGCCAGCAGTAGGCTGCAGCTCCTCTGTCTGCCTCAGAGAAGTCCTCTCGTGTTTGTGAGGAGACCAGGGACAGTTTTTTTGTAATGTGAAGAGCTCAGAACCTCTGGATTTTCACCTGGAATTCAGTTCTTTCCTTTACAGGCTATTCTGCTCAAGAGAAGAACATCCTCCCCACAGCCAAGGCCATTTTGTACCCTAATTGGAGGAATACACGTCAGACCACAGAAGACCCAATAATAGTAATGCGACCCTGGGCACTAGCAGAGAGGTACATTTGATTTAGGCAGGAAAATGCCAACTTTCTAAAAGTGGTAATTTCAGAATAGCAATGTAAAATGCGACTTTACCATAAAAGAAGATTTTAAATTACAATTCAAATGAGTTGAAGACATAGTTCCCTATCTGCTCCCAAACTGAAGTTATCACGTATTAAGAGTAATATGATAACCCAATGCTAGTCTATACTTGCTACAGTGAAAGAAAACAACTTTCACAGTTTTTCACTGTTAGGTAAAGTAAAACAAGTAAACATGTTCTATTTTTTTAAATAGCATGCATCCTGTCCTAGAGACTTTAGGGATGACTTATACGTATTAAAAAGGAAGGTTTAAGCCTGGCAAAAGATTATTTTGCAAGGTTGAAAGAACAGTTGAAAACAGCACTACAGGCTACAGTGACAGGACTGAGAAATTTTTTATAGTGTTACTTTAGTAGGTGGCACAATAAGTGGTGCTGCCCACTGTGCCATTTCATTATAAGGCCCTGGATGCAGGTAGTACCCTTTGATGAGCCAATTAGGTGTAAACCAATTGTTCTGGTTTTGGGAGGGAGAGCACAATCATTTTACTACGGTGCCCCGGATCGTCTGATAAGGCGGGCAGCGAGACCCTTCGGATCAGAGGGACCCTCACGCCGGGACACGGAACGTAGCTCAGTGCCTATACTAGAAGTAAGGGGGACTGCTACACGCGGCGCTACTGCCATAGAACGTGCAGGGGAAACGACCGGCCCGCGCTACCTACAGCATGGCAGAAAGCTGCTGCCCCTAATTGCTGCACAAAGGCGCCCATTGGAGGAAGGGCACATACCCACGGCTGTGGAGGTGGCTCCATCGCGGGACTCCGGTGGACAGGCGGACCGGTGGTGAGTGACTACAGACCTGGGGAACTTGGGATCGCGACAAAGAGACTCGGAGTGTACCCCTGACAGCAGGCCTCACGCTGTTATAGATCTTGGGCAGTACCCACAGTCCTGGTTGTGGTCTGTCGGAGGCGAGGAGTGGACCTGAGCTGGTGGCGGCCCGCAAGAAGGTGGGTGACGGACCATCCGACCCCAAGGGCACCAGAGCGACCATGCGGCCTAAAGGGGGTGTTGTGTCCCAAACTAACAAACTTGATCAATACACTGTGCCCAAGATGCAGACGCAGGCCGGAGGGGCAACGAAGGAAGGCACGGGGCAGGCGGAACCCTCCCTGACGTCCATAATGGCGGCAATCCAGACCCTCGGCACCAGCCTTGAAACGAAGATGGACAAGATCACTGTCGAAGTGAATTTGCTCCGCACCGACTTGGGAAAGACCACGAACCGCTCGAAAACCAACGAAGTGGACATTAAGGCCCTTCAGGAGTCGGAGAAGAAGCTTGAACACAGGGTCAGCGAGCTTGTCCACCAACACCGACAGATGGCACTCCGACTCGATGACCAGGAAGGTAGGGCTCGGAGGAGTAACATACGCGTGGTGGGCGTAGAGGAAGACCTGGAGGGTGATAGTACGGAGCTGTTTCTCGAAGACCTGATACTTCGCCACCTTAAACCCAAGAGGCTTTCCAAGATATTCACAGTTGAGCGGGCCCACCGGGCCCCGATTCCTAAACCCAAACCTGGAGCCCCACCGCGAACAATTATTGCCAAAATACTCAGTTACCGCGACCGTGATGCGATCCTGCAGGCTGCCAGACAACACGGAGACCTACGGTACGAAGGATCCACAGTTCGTTTTTTCCCTGACTTTACGCTGCAGGTGCAACAGGAGAGGCGCTCCTTCCAAGGGGTCAAGGCGGCGCTACGTGACCACGGAGTTCGGTATGTGATGTTCTTTCCCGCTAAACTTAAGGTTATACATGACGGCAAATCCCACTTCTTCACCTCTCCGGCGACGGTACAGGAATGGATGTACACAACGTTGGCAGTGGCCCACCCTCTTCAAACCGGCGGACAGTGGAAAGAAACAGGACACCCCTCCCCGGGATCGGTGACAGGGGGAGCTGTGACTGGTGAGCAGAGCCAACGATCCTGGCGTTCGAGGTCGAACAGTCCCCGCTGAGACTCACCCGGAGATAACACAGCGCGTTGAGGCGGCACACACTGGACTTGGAAGGAGCAGGACACTAATGTATACAGTGTGATTGTTTGTATGCCTGGGCGCTTCGAGGGGACAGCGTGGGGCCTGCCCGCGGTTTAAGGGACGGGCTCCCCTATAGTTCTCATACACCCCTGGCCTGAGGGGCTTAATGACCTAGGACACTGCGGGAGGGCGGCCGGGACGGAGCTGGCCACATTCATCCCGAGTTAAAAGTACCTCGGTGTTCCACCGGGGTAGGGTTGGGCGACAGGCGCTCTGCTAATTGGGGTGGTGGGTAGTTTGAAACCCACGGAGCAGGGGGCAGGGAGGTTTTTTTTTTTTGTTTTCGCAGAGGTGGGCGGGACGTGGGGGGGTAGACACGGAGAGGAAAGCGTTGAGTCAACCGTCGGATATGCATGTTATTGTCAGCACTGTTAGAGTTTTCGGGGGGGGAACCAGGGTGGGCAATGGAGTTGGGGAGTCTAGCAGCGGGGGGGATTCGGGGAGGGTTGGGGAGTTCTGGGTCTGTTTTGGTCATACAGAATTTATGTCCATGAAAACTTTACTGGTTCAGGAGTGCTAAGTAGGGACTGCTTTCAAAGTAATGGTTATGGCTAGGAACTGGGAAAAGAGCCTCAACATCATGAGCTGGAATGTGAATGGACTTGGGGACAGACTCAAGCGTTGGGCCCCAACGGTCTCCCGATAGAACTATATAAGATTAAACCAGAGACAATTAGCAAACACCTCAAAGCCATGTTTGACACCAGCAAAAAGGAAGGAATACTGCCACGAGACCAGCGCATTGCCACTATTGTGGCTATCCCTAAAGAGGGAAAACCTGTTGAATCCTGTGCCTCCTACAGGCCGATTTCCCTCCTAAACGCGGAGCCCAAAATACTGGCAAAAACACTCGCTAACAGGCTTAAGCCAATACTGAATACTCTGGTACATCCTGACCAGTCAGGCTTTATGCCACATCGAAACACGGCCCTCAATATCAGACGCCTACACGGGGTGATCGGACAACGCCATAGATTGAAGGAAGACGCGGTTGTGGTCTCTCTGGACGCCACCATGGCATTTGACACCCTGGAATGGCCGTACATGTTCGCTGTCCTGCGTAAACTGGGCTTTGGGCCCCATTTTATGGAATGGGTTCGTCTCCTATATACGGAACCCCTGGCGCAGGTCCTAGTGAACAATAAAGTGTCAGAGGTCTTTACTTTAGAGCGAGGAACGCGACAGGGCTGCCCCCTCTCGCCTCTCCTGTTCGCCCTCTCCCTTGAACCGCTTGCGGCCTGGATCAGACATGACGTCTACCTTCGTGGAATAGAATGGGCGGAGGGATGGGAAGACAAAATATCCCTTTACGCGGACGATATTCTCCTCTACCTCTCTAAGCCACGACGGTCAATCCTTGCAGCCCTTGACATCTTCGCTAGCTTTGGTCGGAATTCCGGCTTCAGCATTAACTGGAGCAAATCGTATCTCTACGTCCTCAGCGGTGACCCCCCGAAGCACCCTGACACTTGTCCCATCACAGTCGCTGAGGATGGCTTCAAATACTTGGGAGTGTTCATCTCCAAGGACAGGGCCCTGTCCTACGAGCGCAATCTTCAACCGCCCCTACGGCGTCTCCAACGAGAGGCCAAGTCCTGGCAGGGCCTTCCATTATCATTGCTAGGCCGAGCTGCCTTGCTCAAAATGATGGCGCTGCCCAGGTTTCTCTACGCCCTTCAAAATTATCCATACATGGTGCCTAACGCCTACTTTACAGCAATCGAGGCAGCTCAGCGCACCCTCCTTTGGGCGGGAGCCCCGCGTATTGCTCTGTCGAAACTCACACTGGGGTGGTATGACGGGGGCATCGCCCTACCCGACATTCGCAAGTACTACTGGGCAGCTCATCTTACTGCGATTAATCAAGGGACTTATGGGGATGGGAATGATCCGGCCTACGGGATGGACAGATGGCAGCTTCCTGGAGGGAGCATGCAGATGAGAAGGTTACATGTACTGTAGAGAATAGCTCTCTACAGTACATGGGGGAAACTTCAACTTACTGGGCCTACACAACACTCGGTGCAGATATGGCACACAGCACAGAAACAATTAGGGTGGTCAGGGGTCCTCACCATGGCTACACCACTCTGGGCGTCCGAAAAGTTAGGCAACCTGGGTCGAACTAAGGGGTTACGCAACTGGGACCTTATAGGTATCTCCCAAAAAAAAGACATCTGGGACCCTAAAGGAGTTCACACATTCGCTCAAATGCAGGCCACTTACGACCTGGCGCACACCGAATACTTCAGATACTTACAGGGGCGACACTCCCTCCAGACACACATTCCACTTGCCACCACACTGCCTCAAAGCTCCCCTCTGGAAGACAGGCTATTAGACGGGAACATTCCAGAGCACGCCATATCTCTCACGTACAAAAAACTGATAAATAATTCCCCTGACCTGCTACTACCCCTAAAAGAGAAATGGATTGCCGATGGGTTGGAAATTGATGAGGAGGAATGGAGGTCGGCTCTGTCCTCCCCCGTGAGGTGGCCATTTCTGCCCGACTGCACCTAATTCAACTTAAAATTTTACATAGAATTTATATCTCCTGTACGAGGCTGCAATTGATGAGGAATGGTGGGGATGGACTATGTCGCAGGGGATGTGGTGCGGAGGGCACCTTCTTTCATACCCTATGGGGGTGCCAAAAAGTGCAACAGTACTGGGGGAGAGTAGTGCACTGTATGCAGGAGGTGTGGGAAGTAGAAATTAGACCTGAGGCCAAGAGGTGTCTACTTAACATCTGGGAACCCACTGACCTGACGCACAGAAGGAAACTGTGGGTAACACTCGGGCTGGTAGTGGCTAAAAGGAACATTGCGAGGTTGTGGGGGGACTCTAACCCGCCGAAACTGAGGTACTGGCAATGTGACATGGACTGGTGCATGCTGCAGGAGAAGACAGTGTATGTCTCAAGAGGATGTCCTCGGAAATGGGTAGAAATATGGTCCAGATGGAATGAATATAGGGGGAATATATGTGAGCCTCCTCCAACCACACAATCTAGCTCCTTGGACATATAATACTAGCCTTTACTACCTGAGTAACGACACGTGAGGGCATCTAGTCTCTGTACACACAACGGCACTGCCTAGAACCATACAGTACTGTAATCTGACGACCAAGTTGGGGGGGGTTGTACTTTGTTAGTTCCTTTGTTTGATGCAGAATATATTTATGATAGACCTTTCTATATGCATAACTTTGTAAAATGTGACCTTCCTTATCCTCCACTATCCTTCGGGATCTCATATACTTGAACTTCGATACGCCGCCGTACCCCCGGGTTGACGGCATGGGGCTGTGTCACTGTATTATTATACTGAAAGTTTGATTGAAAGCCGGCCCGATGGGTTGTTGGCGAGGAATGTCAAAAGTGATCTAAGTAATAAAGGTCTTTATAAAAAAAAAAAAAAAAGGAGTGTGTCTAAGGCTAGAGTAAGTAAAATTAATATAGAGATAAGGGAATTCCTCCGTTTGAAATTGGTGCCCTCACACACCCTTGCGGGTGCCGTGCTCCATCATCGGATGTTGCTTCTCATGGGGGTGGCACTGCAGTCTCCCACGGGACCCGAGAGAGGGCTCTTTGTCGGGGATATTTTATAGGAGGTGCCGCAGTTGTGCATGCAAATGTTTGTCCTTGCGAAAAAGTGTGTGGGTGAAAATAAAATTACCTCGTCAGTGCCCCAATACAATTTTATTCAAGGGTACAGAAGGTAAATTAAAATCAAATGGGACTGGAGCCTATCCTAGAGACTGCTCTCAGTCCGTGCAAGTGATGTAAAAGTGCAATAGGGTCAACATGTTTCGCGCATCAAGTGGGTCCCTAGTGGATCCGCAGTGCACTTCATCAGGACTGTGTGAGTTAAGATAAAAACTGTGGTAGTCAGGGAAATACACCCAGGTCTTTCACTATACCCAAGTGTAGAGTCAGATGCGTCTAAGGTGCTAGGAGACTCGTATTGTTTGTAGTCTCATGAACCTAACCCCTCTGAAAGCAGGGATGGGCTGCGTCAGCGAGTGCTTTGGATATAAAGGGATTGAAGAGTTTCCCCCTCACTAGACAGCCTTTTTACCTGCCCCTCCAAACAGGCTCACCATCTGCAACCCAAGGATCTGAGCATTAGGGTTAAGGACAAGCCATGACCATAAATGTTAATGTCTTTGTTACAATAAGAGATAGAAACAAGGTTCAAATTGTTCCAGAAATGGGATGACCAGCAAAGGCTCGGTCCTGATAAACACCTGCTCTAACCTGATGTTTGGAGTCATGTTCATGTCCAGATGAAGTCCTTGGCCAGAAAGCCAGTTTTTATACTGTTTGGAGGCTTTGGTGCTGTTTTATCTAAATTTCTAAATGTTTGCCCAATCATGTAGAATTACACTGTCTACCTCCATGTTTGGTTTTAATGGGCTCCTGCTCTTGGTACTGGAGGTAGCTGCACGCTGAACACGTTGGAGCTGTACATGGCCAGAATGCTTATTATACACAAAAATGTGTAGCACGAATCCCCATCACTAAGTAAATGCCAAATGCACACTGAAAATGGCCAAGAAAAGGTTTTACCAAGAAGAATACAACTTAGCCTGAGTAGTGAAAGAGATGGGGTGTCATTCCCCCACCTCCCGCAACAGGTAACTCCAGTTTGAGGAAGGGGGTTAGAGCAGAACACATATGGTCAATAATGTTCACTATGGAAAAGACAGTCTGGAAGATCGCCATCACATTGTGTACTCAGTACATGGTGCCCCTACAGACATCCACCATTCATTACATACAGTGAAGCACTTATATCCACAACACACGAACACTACTCACACACGCAAGACTACACAGATTTTACCCTTACCCAATAGGGTACGAGTAAGAAGAGCTAAATATCTGGAACAGAGGTCCAGTGCCACTGTCATCAGTCCCCATTTAGCAGGCATAGGGATACTCTGTTCTGAGGGCACTTTGGGGGTACTGTGCCATCAGAGCCCCACTCTACCAACTAATGGCAGTTACAATGGGGAGCACCTCTAGCAGAGTTCAACAAAGAAAGGTTGATTTTACAGCTGAATTTCCTGCACAGAAACTGGAAAAAATTCAGGTGGCGGATTCCTTCATTCGTGTCAGCATTTTCCCCCTGCAGTTGGAGGTATTTCCACTAGTACCGACCTCCACTTCAAGCCCATAGTCTTTTTTCCATGTTGTTTTCTCTCATGCATAATCAGGGGTCAGTAGGGCATAGTTACTTTACTTTTCAGAGTTTGTTATTCAGTTTATTTCATGGTGTTTTGTCAATTGTAAATCAGTTTGGCATTGCTGACAGTCAATGGTTGGTATTCTTTCTTTGCATTACACTGCTTCTGGCGGGTTTGGTTGCAGCTCACGGCATATTTTTTAGATTGTACTGTCTTCCCCTTCTAGTATGTGTACGGTTTTCATTTTCAGTGAAACCTGTTCTTTGTGTAATGTTTTATGTCATGAGAAAAAACAGGCTTCTTTAAAACCCATGGAATGTGTGAACGATTGTGAAACATTCTGAATGGTGCAGTTGATTTTGTGGGGGGTCTGTTACTTCATATAAAATGTGTTATTTGCTAATCAACATTTTCCAAAATATTTTTACATAAACCTTCTCATCTGCATGCACCCTCCTATTGATGCTATAGTCCGCATGCATTGATGTCCTTAGAATTTCAAAGGGTGTTATTTGAAATTTTCAGGACATCAATGCATGCAGACTATATAGCATCAGTAGCTTTTATTTACCCTTAGGAAAATGAATTCAGTTCAGAAGTGCTTTGAAAAATTGCTTTGCTGAGTATGCTGGATCAGAAATTCACAGAACAGTCTGCCAGTGTCCTGCAGGGACAGTACAATCTGGACTCCAAAGCGAATTTCCACAAAGAGAATTTCAAGCACTCCCTGGTGCGTTTTGACCTCATCGCAGGGCTTCTGATGGGGCTATCAAATCCTGGCACACGTGAAAAGCTCCAAGTGTTTGTCTAACATTGCAGAGATACATTGTTTACTATACAGTGTCTAGCAGGGAGATTGCATTGAATGATCAACTTTTCGGCTCCTTCTGGGTAGTGATGGGGTGGGTATACGCCACAAAGTCAGGTAATTTTGTTCGTGAAAAAAAACCAAAGGGGTATATTTTCAAGCACGGTGTTAACATTATCGCCATTTTAGCAGCAGAAAACTGCAGCTACAACGGCGATAGTGGGCTTGATAATACTCCGTAGAGAATGCCCAAGTTCACACCAGAACATGGGCTTCTATGCGAATTCACAAGGGCATATTATCATATCATATCATTTTAACGCCGTTTCTTGAGAATATGCCCCAAAGTCCCCAAACTTCATCCAAGTCATATTTACTTTTTAGCTAACCCATATTCTGCAACCAGATGTGCCACCCAAAATAGGCAGGAAAAGGGATGTAGGGAATTGTGCTTCCTTGCTGTGCCTCAGGGATGCCTTTGTGACTGAGTGAAAGAGGACAAAGACAACAGCCATCTCACCAGCAGCCCCATCTTCTTTTCCCACTGCTGGAAGTCTCGCCCTTGGACTTCCGGTACTAGAGAAACGAGATGTAAGCGGCCTCTGGATCGTTCCAGCTGTCTTTTTGCCCCATTTGCTTTTTTTCTTTTAAACCTTGTCAGCTTTACGTTTGCAAAGTCCCTAATGTTAAAAAAAAACAGAAAATGCAAAGATGCAAGGTCTCGAACTTCCCAAATCTGCTCATGGTCACTTTGGACTGTCTAGCACTGGAACAGACGGTCTTTGGAGGAATTACCATGAACCTAGACATTTTTTTCTTCTCATTTTACAATATGTCTGTGTTGAGCGTGTCTGTGTTAAACCACTCCACTGCTTCTTTAATGCACTACGCATTAAGAGTGACACTGAGTGAATGCAAACTGAAGCGAGGCCTGGCTCTCTTGACAAATCAAAACTGAGCTACAAAAAGTCTTTTGTAATCAACACAATAGTGCCTGAGTCCCAACTAATTACCAGGGGAATATATTTTAGTATTATATATATATATATATATATATATATATATATATATATATATATATATATATATATATATATATATGTGACTTATCACTATACAATGCCTACATTCTATTTTGGCTACACCCAGATTAATTCACAGTTTTTAGATAGCAGTTCAAAAGAAATACATATGGCCTCATTTATATACTTCTTGTGATGTTCCTTGGCGCACAAGCCTGCTCCATATTTACGAGGTAGCACTAAGCCACTTTTTTTAGGTTAGTCCTGCCTTGTAAATATTGTTCCCTTTAACACAGTTTTTTGCGGTAAAGGGGCGTGCAATGGGTGTTGCTCGGGGCATTCCCAGCAGCATTCATGGCTTTTTGACACTGCCCCAGATTTACGAGAATTTGTAAATCTGAGGAAGCACCCAAAAATTTACCCCTCCCCAGGGGGGATGTAAGGGAGGCACAACGAGGAGAAATATATTGATTTTTCCTCGTTTTTCCTTCTTTTATGTGTGCTGCATTATGCAGCACACATAGAAAGAGGAACAAGCCTCTTGTGATTGTTTTTGTGCAGGAAGGTTTCCCTTCCTGCACAAAAATAATTATCCCCGCAACGCAGGCACCCTTGCACCATGGTGCAAAGGTGCCTGGGTTGGTGCACGGCAGCCAATTGTGCACCGGTGCAGGGATAAAAAGGCGGGAATGCGCTGTATCTGATAGATGGGGTGCATTTCTGCCCTTTTGTTTTACCGTAGGGCAGCGCAGCTGGTAGGCTTGCGGCGCTGCTATACGGCAAAGCCTCATAAATGAGGCCCTCTATTTATTGGAATTTGCATAACTATAAATAAGGCCCTGTGTCCTTAGGTAAATCTCTTGACCAGTGCAACTCGCAAGACTTACCTGACCCCATTCCACTGATGTCTAGATATCAGCCAACTCCATCCATTGATGCTTTGAGTTTTCTTGGGGCTTTTCAAATAAAAATTCACATCTCTGGTTTCCCTATTCATATTTTGACTATTAATGTGTCATCTTATTTATTAAATGTTTCTAATTATTTTTTTGTGTTATTGGTTTGTTTCTTAACTTTCATTTTGTTTAGTGCTGCTTGAATACTGAATGCACAGTTCTCTGGGGAAAGGACTACTGCTTTGTGCCTTAGCCACCAACTATGCAAAACTTAGCTCTTGGGACCAATCAAGTACATGACAACAGTGAAGAGTGAGGTTAGTAGCAACAAGTAGAAACTAAGTTCTTCTTTATTTATACTGTTAAAAGGTTCAACTACATTTTACAATTTGTATTTATAATAAAGTTTTTTTTACAATTGTTCCTAAAACTCTGTTTGAAGCTCATTATTTCACATGAGCTCTCACTGAGCAGGGTTGGATGAAACATTGAAATATTAACCTGTGTTAGTTGTTTTTTTTTTGGTCTCTGAGCATCTTACTCCACACCACTCCTTGGACTGCTTGACTTCACTGCTCTAGGGTCATATGCTAAATGGTTGTCCTCGATGTTGAGTTTTGGATCCAATACCAGGGTTAAGTCCCAGAACACCAGTGGTAAATGGCTCTGATTGACAAAATCTGAGAACAGTAACTCATGATCGCTCTGGGACTCCTGAAAAATTTCCTTCACCAATTCTGGGTACAATGTGACACCAATGACCAGCAAATGGACCCTAGTCCCAGAAGGATGAGGTCTGGGACTGCAGGAGTTCCAACTCAAACTCGGCCAGAGCTTTCCACCTCACTTGAGGGGGTGGTGCCACAGCTTTGACTGGCACTGAGTCAGAGCTTTAAGAATTGCTGGACAGGGGTATCCCTCTCTATGCCTGCAGAGCCCTATCTGGGCAATATGGGAGACCACATGATGAATGGTTGTGCAACGCAGGCCAGCTGGAGCTCTGACTGACACCTGTAAGAGCTTACAACCATGCAGGTGTGAGTGGACATCTGTGGGTCTGCAAAACGCCGTCCTAGGTATGGAAGGATGCCTCTATCATGTAGATTAGGCCTGGAGCTATTAGACATTCAACTTCAGAAGATGTTTCTGGAAAGGAGGCATTGAGACAGAATATCGGAAAAAAATCTTGTGGGACAAAATATCGTTTTAAGAATATTGAGGACAAAAATATCTTGACGGTAAGTTTCTATCAGTAAGCAACGTTTTACTATATATAGCCCTACATATATGTACCTTGAAAATATATTTATCTTCAAATTAATGTAGATGTGGACAGAAGAATAGTAAATCTATACTTACCTATTTGGACTTACCTTCTCAATAATTTTGGTCCTCGATATGTTTGACACAATATTCTTTCCACACAATATTTCTGTTTCCGATATTCTGTCAGTGATCCGCAAAGGAGCCTGGCTGTCCCCTGTGGGGCCTATTGTCAGCCATGTCGTACCCTTTGGAAGACGAATATGGTTGAAACGTCAGTCCCTCTCACACTCAAAAATAACTATGTGGGGGAAAGTGACAAAATTATTATGCAATCTGAGTACCTCTATTGACAATGGGAGGCGTCTATGTGAAGGTATCCAACCTCATGGTGACCTGTATGTGATATAATTTTAAATGAGTCCCTATCAGATCTTCTCTGACACAAAGGAGGCGGGTCAAGGGTGATTTGTCCAGGGCATCTAAATTAAGGGTGTATAAACATACGCCTGTGCACAAACATTTATCATATCAATGTCACTTGAGGTGTTTTTTAAACGAAAAGAGTACATGCTTCATGAGTGGGTCTCAGAATAGGCCCATGACAACCTAGAGCTTTGGTATTACTCTTGATATTTGATCAAAGGCGGATCTTGCCAATGACCATAGCAGAAGTTCTTCTCTGAAACCCGTAGAACATTGGTTCTTTTTGTTCACAAAACTTCACAGGTGTAATTTCACATACCCCTTTTATAGAAGTCTTAGACATATCACCCCTCAGCCTACTCCTATTCTTTCCCATACTACAAAGAAGTAAGCTGTTGCCTTTCTCACTAACCAGACTTTGCGCAATCTTGGCAGCCCGATGATGGACTGCATCTTATGTATTCAATTCTCGCCAGAGATGTGGCCACAGAAATTGATATGATACTTTTCTGGTAGATATACCTCATTTAATCTCATTTTAGCATTGCCCTTGTTGCATCATGTGGCTCTTTAACTGCCTGTATCTATGAGTCAATACATTTACTACACTTCATAGGCGCCACTGTAATGATAATGTTATGGTTTAGGTATTTTGATGGGAGTTAAAATAAGGACATTAGTTTTAGACTTGGGCTTAGGGTGACGGGCGGGGTTATGTTTAGGGTTAGAGCATAGGGTGGTTTTAAGATTAGAGTATTGGTTAGTTTTAGGATTCGCGTAAGGTTTAGGGTTACACTAACTGGTATGGAAAGTGTGAGGATGAGGATCAGGATTAGGGTAAGGGTAGGTGTGGGGTTCTTTTAAGGAGCAATATGGGTCTAATAATAAGTTAATACAGTTGGTGTCTTGGTTAAATACACTGTACATAATTGATAAATATAATTCTAGGTCAAAGAAGTGGTGTCAACATAGTGGTATGTTGGTGCAGTAGTATTTAAAAAAAATAACATACAACCATGATAAATTACTATCAAGTACAGTGAAAGATATTTAAAAGAAAAATGTGTACTGCAGTAGAAAACAGGAATAAGCGTAGAATCATCTTTTATTTAACACAAAGGTTAACACTGATGGAAATTCATCCTATGAGCAGATTAATAAATTATTAAAAATACAATTAGAAAGTGACCTATTATAAACACACTGAAAAGAGGAAGTGAACTGAACAAATGCAGCAGTTTCCCATTATCTCCCGCAAGAAGATTCTCACTGGTGAACGCTGCTCTTACATAGCCTCCAATGAAATTCCTTACAATCCCAAATACATTATAGTTCTGGAGAGTTTGTCAGATCGCGGCAGTCTGCTATGGTAATCAATGCAGGCCTCAGTACATTAGAAGCCATCTACATTTGTAGATAAATGCATTCCATAACCATTTGTACTTGATTGAATTCTATAGACTTTGGCACTGAATAGAATTCTATAACAAAAATGGTACATGTTGGCTTTCAGTAGATATTGGTACATGATTGTATAACATAGACACTGCTTCACAATTGTTTCATTTCATTAGTTCACAGTGGTAAAAATTGCACTTTTCACCCCTGCCAGGACCCACAATTAAGCAATGGAGTGTAAGATGATAAAGGCACTGTCTTTTATAAGTTTTCAGAATCATTGTGTACATTTGGCTTGACATAAATATTATAACATCCAGTGTCTGTATTTTATTATAGTACAAAGGATAATATGTTTGTTTCAAATAAATAACAAATTGAAGATATTACACATACACATAAAGTCATAGCTTGTACTGAAAGTGTAAACGAATCTAACACGTTGATGCCCTGATTTGGCTGCATGCTATCACAGCAAGCTTAATCCTGAGAAAATGCATGTTTTCTGGTATAGTTATAAATAACATCTTACATTGTTTGTGAAGTAAATATACAATAAGAGACGTATTTCATCACAGCCATCCACTATCTACACACAATTATATGATTTATGATAAAATGTCAAAGAAACATACTACTAAACTTATTTTACTGCTACTTCTAGGTGAAATATGGACTACACCAAATGGAGAAAGAGACAGAAATGTATCATTATACTGAAGATCAGGTAAATCATGGACTGCAACAGTGCTCCCCTATACAGTTTGAATGGAATAGAATTCGACAGGCCATGTAGAGAGGAACTGTTAAAGACATTAGGCTACAAATGTGATTCAGGTCCTGCCTTTGCAGGTTAAAGGGATTTCACTGTGGTCCTGAACTTGGATAATTGAGGACAATGTTCCAAATGCCAAGTGTAATATCAACAGTTCTAATCACATTCCTGGCTCCAGTGGATGGTGTTGCTTTTTCTGACCAGTCTAGTGGCTAGTGTGCCTATCAGTTGAGTTGACTATGGACTTACAGCCCAACAAGTGTTATACCTAGTATTGCAGTGGCAGCACAGTGGCAGCCACCTCATACCATCCAGTCTATTAGGTTGCCTTGCTGGGATCAGGCATATATTAATAATATAATGACCAATTTTCAGACTTGAGAGTGGAGATCTGGCACTTTAACTTGACAACAGATCAATTATATCCCACAAGGGAAAGTTTTTATGGCCTAGACAATAAATGTATGAGATCAATTGTAAGGGTCCCCACCAGCACTCCTCTGATTCCTCTTCAATTTGACATGAACCTGAAAAGAACTGACAATTACACAATTATAAGACCATTCATGTTTTGGGTAAGAATATGGTCTACTCCCGAACTGATCGATTATAGGAAAGGCCTGCAAGAGATTTTGGGCCTAGATTCTTTACATTCTATAGTATGGCTCAAACATATTAAAAAATGGTTTTCTATCCTGGGTCTGTCTCACCTTTGGGAGTGTCCGGACAGGCAACCGTTCTATGCAAAATCCATGGTAAAACATGCCTTCTGGTCCTTTATTACTAATCAGTTAGTTAATGGTAATAGAAGTGGTTCTCTAACCCAAACCTTTTTAGACTTTAAAGATGAACCTTATTTTGAGGCGTTTCTAGATGAGATAGAGCCTCCTCTTGCAAAGTCTCTTTTCTTGAAATTCAGGTATGGGAACCTTATGATAAACTCCAACATTGAACGTTGGTCCAAGAGAAAATTGGAAGGGGGCAACCTTATTCAGGGTAAGTGCACTATGTGCCCAGGTCTTCACACGGAGGACGAGGTCCATATATTGTTTTTCTGCCAAGCATACACCAAAGCAAGAAAAAGGTGGATCAAACCCCTGTGTAATACTTTAGGCATAAGATCTTGTTTAATGGTTTATAGAATTGTAAAAACTAACACTTTGCAACTCATTGTATTTAGCATCAGTAGAGTTCTTTACTCAGTCTACCTTGCCCGTAGGAAGACTGGCCATTTACTTTGATTAGCTAAACTTGATGTACTTTCTTTGGTTTTTGGATGTTATATTTGCTATACGATAATGGTGTACGATCCCTACTTACTACTAGATGTTAATTGTGATGAAGCCTTGGTGTTTATGCATCTATGTATGTATTATCATTGAGGATGTTTTTTATGAATTTTGTACCTATGCTCAAGTCTTAATTGTTTTTAGTATCTCATGTGTGAAATGTTATGGCCTGTGTTTTATGTACGTATCTTTTATGGCTAAAGTAGCCGAAATAAAGATAAAGAAAGAAAAAAAAAAAAGAAATAATATAGTGACCAATTTTCAGACTTGAGAGTGGAGATCTGGCACTTTAACTTGACAACAGATCAATTATATCCCACAACTACAGATGATAACCTGGACTTACCGTATAGCAATTGTGAGTGAGAATTTTAACATATGGACAAGTTGAACTTCTAAACCTGAAGTAAGTCGGTCAGGCACACAAAAACTGTACATTTCTGGTTGTTTGCCAATAAATTACATTTTAATGTACTACTTCTCTAATATCAGCTACACCTCACAATGTAATACGTTTGGATTTAATGTAATAGCATTAGTGAATATTTGCAAACAACACTGCACACACAGAGACCTATATTAATCTCTACTGAAAAATTATAATTTGTTATAGATTGCTTTTACCCAAAGCCATTTGCACAGATATACATTATATGAACTATGTGTTCTTTGGGTTCTGTGTTTGATGGTTCAAATTTGAACTCATAGACTCCATTTTGAGGACATATGCCTGAAATCAGTGACAGGTGTCAGAGTTGGTGTGTGAATATCATTTTAGAAAAAGAGTAACCATAAATTTCATGGATAAATTTAAATGAGCCCATGAAGTTTAACCAATGACCTTAACTGGTGAAGTTTTGTTCTGAACCTTTTTCTTCCAACATGTCAAACACTGTAGAAAACAGGTTCACATCATGTTTTTTGATTGAGGATGGTGAGGAGGAAGGGTCTTGAGAGCGAACGGGTATGGTATGTAAAGTGAAATAGAGAGAAAGAAAGGAGACACAGACAGGGAAGAGTGGGAAAAGTAGAGAGAGGAACAGAAAAGAAAATCATAGTGAAATATAAAAAAAGAAATATAACAAAATGCCAAATAGATTTTGCATGTCAAAAGCACATTCTTGAAAGCAATTCTGGTAACTTATAGATCATCGAATGATATCCACATTTTCTGTGATGTGAAATTTTGTCTCCCAAAGGTGTGCCACAGATTCATAAAAATGATATTTCTCTGATATCTGAAGTTGATTTCCAGGCAAAATAGCAACAATTAGTAGCATAATATCCCTCTATCCAAAATCCAGCCAAAGCAATACTGTATTTAGCTGTTTTCAAAATTCCTGCAGTAGCAGTCACAAACATTTTCTAGTCACGAGCCTCGCTTTGTGAACTTACACCTACTCTGACCAAGTTAAAATATTGGGTCATTAAAAGTTATTCTCACTTAAGTTACTTGTCCCTATGAACTACCTTACCAATAATATATTTATTTAGGCATATTGTGTTCCCTGATGGAGTTTAATGCATATCAGGAGGTTTAAGTATTGTATTTTCTGACAAAGATCTTTACATTAGTCTTGAATGTTGTGCATTTGCAGATTTTTTGAAGCGGTAGGTTTTCAGTATTTACATTATTGCCAGCAGGCGTTCAATACTGATACAAGGTGGGATTGAGATGCAGAGCATGAATATTTAAGGAACTAGCTTTTCTTTCTTTAGCTTAGGGCTCCTATCTGCAGAGTGATACATTTTAATGCGGGTGAGTTTTTGCTCAATACCTGCATGGAAGCTTGTCTTCCAGAAAAAAGTATTTTCATGCAAAAGGGTTGGTGGCAATTGATGGGTACTCACATATTATGTTATAATATTTTGTACAGTGTGCTCCTCCCAAATTAGTCATCCTGTCACTAAGACTGAATGTATGTACCAACGGCCAAAACCCTCCTCGCTGCAGCAAACCATTAAGTACTACACAATATCCTGAAGCTCAAGTGATCCTCAATAATCTGAACTTGGCTAGGGAATGCATTGCACAGAGTAAATGCTGCATTAAAAAATGCTATTTCCACCCCGTTTCTTTCTGGTGATTCTCATCGATATTAGTCTACAATACATGTCTTTATGGCAAATACACAAGGATATGAAAGATACAAGTTTCTCAGCTGGCAGCCAAAGAAGTTAGACAAGATGATGTGATGCCAAAATGGAACAGAAATTCTCAGCATCACTCTGAAGCTCCAAAATTTGGATATTATGAAGCTTTTTCGATGTGCCTTTTGGCAAAGCAAAATTTAAGGTGTTGCGGTAATCAAGGTGGAAGACCACTATTGCTCCGATGACAGCAAACGTTTGCCCACCGGGTAAGAAATGTAATATTTTACGCAAAACTTGTAAAAGCAGAAAACAGGATGTAGGCAATTTTGCTATTTGGCTGTTATAATCAAAGTTGTTGTCACAAATGGAGCCCAGGACTTTGACTTCCTTTACTGGATCTGTACACTTTTTTAAGGGGGGGTTGGCCACCAATTCTGCAATCACATTGTTCGTTCTTCCCCTAAGAAGACCTCTACGTTATCAGCATTTAGCAGAAGACAGTTGGTTCTCATCCAGGAGGCTACTTCAGAAAGTGCTAAAATTTAACCTTGACATATCTGAATCACCACTCACATTGAAGATTATTTGAGGGTCATCCACATATGTCATAAATTAGAGCCACTAGGATCTTATTCAATGGTCCAGAACTGTAACATAAATATGAAACAATGTTGGATTTTAAGATGACCCATGCTGGACTTGACAGTCAATGTTAACAAACTTGGAAGTGTAGACAGGTAGCATTACTGTCTGATCACGAAAATCAAGAACGGAGGTGAGCCATTCTAAGGCTTGATCTCTAAGTCCAGTGTTATCTAGCTGTGAAACTAATATCATATATGAAACTGTGTCAATTGCTGCAGATAAATCTAACAGGACAAGGCCAGCAACTCCTCCCTTGTCCTGACTCAGCTTTAACATATTGGTCACAGCCACTGCCATGAAATGCACAGAACCTCCCTGATTATCATATAGGCTGGCATAGTCGGCAATGAATTTAATAATTTGGTTGTTCACCACTCAAATGCTTTATTTGATTGTGAGCCGGTGGAGTCATGCTGATTATTTCAATAGCGCGTTGTGCTAACCTCGGGTCACGTCAAAACAATGAGCAGGAACAGGAGAGATGTAAAAGAGAGAAAAGGAGCTGGGAAAGCAAGGTTACAAGATGAGGGAATGAGAAAGGAGGTCTGTGGATGGAATTGTTACCAAAATAATCTTGCACCCGTTCCATCTGGTTGGCAGGCAGGGAGGGAGGAAGGTGCATGAGTGGTAAAGAAAGGTGCAAAAGCATGAGACTTAAAAATGAAAAGGAAGAAGACAGATGTGAGGGAGTCGACAGTGTGACACATCTGAAAAGAACCAAGGCTTGACAGTTATAAATCAAGGCACCCTTTTTGAGAGATGAGAGGGAAGGCCAGGGAAAGTCCTTCAGATATATATGGCTGTCTCCACTCCTATCCAGACAATGTCTACTACTAAGATCTCATGCATCCTCTCTCTAACAGGTGCCTCTCTCTAACAGGTTTATGTATTCATATTCCAACAGCCAAGGCAGGAGCTGAAGAGGAAGACTCAAAAGGCTTTTCATTTTGATAAATGTTTTGGCTTTTGGAAGAACAGATGTTAAAGTTTTGAAGATGTGCCTTCCAAAGAGGACACAATGTTTGGCCTTACAATTTGCAGACCTTAGTTTGGCCTGTCACAGGCATTTTGGCACTTAATGCCTTGCTCTAAGTTGTTTGAATAGTCATTCCAGTAAGGCATAGTGCTCTTTGCCTGATAAAAGTTGCGTTGGCAAGGGCTGGAGGTTAATATTTGAGATATGTGGTAGACACAGGGTCTAGGGCTGTGCATGTATGAACCAGAATGACTGGGGCACCAGCAAAAAGAAAATATTTGCTGTTGATACAAGGCAAGGAAGGTGTGATCTCAAAGAATGACACTGACTATAACCAACTGATCATGTGCCTTATGACTGAAGTTGTAAATGTGCATGAGGATTTAAGAGCTGGTGGTTAAATGTTTGCCTATCGCTTCAGCATCACACTATCCTATACACATCCTTGATTGGTGCAGACAAAATAGGTAAAGCAGGTGGACTGGTGGGTGAGATAACTGAAGTGAAAAGTGGAAAAGAAGAGTGTGTCCGTTACCCAGAGAGAGGGAATGAACCAGTGTATCTTTCATTAATTTAGTGTATATAAACTAGCAGAAAAACACCTGTATATTCTATATATATGTTGGACCATATCACTCTATCAAGTGTCGTTCTAATGCCTGGTTCTAATATAAGACAAGGAAGATGAAATATCTTCTCAGAAGAATGATATCTTGCATGAATTTTAAACTGTATTATGCACTTACTGATAATGTTCTGCTACGAAGGATGATAAGGCAACAAGGGCCTTGTGGTCCAACCATTAGGGGATGAACTGCATTACTTAAAGATGGTAGATTTGGAACTTGAAAAATAAAGAAACTGAGACAAATATAAATTAATAAATTATAATATAGTATACCAAAGTGTTGACCTATCAATCTGATATTCGACTGTCTTTCCATTTGGTGACCAGGAAATATACATAAATAGTAGTGCTAGAAACTTGCTCCTGGTGGTCCTTCTCTGGCTTTTTGGAGCGGCTTGGTAGGATTCGGTCCACCCTCCCTAGCCGTATTTGGAATGTGGCTGGAGATCGTAGGCATAAACCTGAATAAGTATTGCAATGTCGATACAAATCTGCAAAATACCGCAGAGCCAAAACTGGGCTGGAGATTCGTTGATGATGAAGTAGACTGTCTTGAAGGTGTCCCCCGCTGTCCACAAGAGCACCATTGCCACACTGGAGGGAAAAAGGAGACAAATAAGCATATCAGGTCCTCTGCCATTCCTCTGAATAAAAACAGAGTGTACAAATCAACTGAGGGTGCATCTAAAACACAGATAAAATATGTTCCTCTTTAAGAAGGAATTATACCTCAGGCATGAAAGTGCCCACTGTCAGCTTTAGGACTGGCATGTTTTTAGACTTAAGAATTCTATTAATCTGCTTGTGTAATCAGTGTTAACACCATAATGTACCCCATTCACCTTGTGGTCCTCCTAATCCCAAGCTTCTGTTGTGCACTAAGAATTTCAAACACTAAAACACTAACACTACCTCTTTGAAAATGTAGTATGCCTGGTGCTTACCACAGGACAATGGAAATAAGAATACAAAATTGGCTACTGTGCATGTTGCAGAGACAAGAATGTCTTCTGCCTAGTCGTAGATGACAACTTCATTATGATAGTTTAGTGGTTCTTATGCTGTGGTCCGTAAAGCCTATTCAGGGGGTCTGCGACATGGAACATTAAAAAAATATGAACAGTAAGTGTATAGCAATAAAGATGTAAAATATACACATTTTAAAATATTCTGTAAATGCAAAGGAATTTTATATTGGAGGCTAAAAATAAAGTTAGTTTCCTCAGATTGAGTAATGGGAGCACTGCAAGTGCATCAAACAGAATATAGTATGAATGATGATTGAACTCATCTGAATTTAGAAACGCTCCAACCTTCCAGTTGAAATAAATATTTAGATTTGTTTTATATTTGTTTTTTAAATAATTATTCAATGGGAGTCCCTGTGTTCCAATAATGATTAAGTGAGGGTCCACAGAAGGCAAAAGGATAAGACACACTGGGATATGTCAGTTAATACTCTACTACATGGAAGGGCATCATTGAGTAATATTGACAACAAAGGGCTTACGCTGGAGTTAGGTCTGCTAAGCGTGACCTGTAGAAAACACCATAAGGTGATAATGGGTTGATTTTGCAAAGCTATGCACAGTATTTATTTATTTATTTATTTATAGAGTTTTATATAGCGCGGACTTGACCCTTGGGTATCAGAGCGCTTCACAGTTACATGAGGTACATTTGGAATACAGTTGGAGTAGCAGCATTAATATATATATAATATTCCTGTACATGACTCTCTTATTGGTTTCAGCAAAAGACAATTATTACAAGGTGTAACAGTATTTCTATACAAATGGTTCTATACAAGTGCTTTCTGTGAGTTCGACATTGATTGACATGGTTCACGATCGACGTTTGTGTATTAGTCACGATGCTGAAGTGAACAATGTAGCCTAAGGAAGGAAATTGCTCATTAGGAAGATCTTCGCTTCCTTCTTGAATGTTGCTGTGTTTGGAATTTTCCTAATATTTGAAGGGAGTGAGTTCCAGATTTTCGGGTCTGCTCCGGAGAAAGATCTGTCATACGTTTTTGAATTTTCTGCGCTAAGTACCTTGGAGTTTTGTAGTGGAGCGCTTTGTGGGTAGTACATGCCAGTTTGAGTTGAATTTTGGCTTCGTATGGTAACCAGTTTAATGTTTTTAGGTGAGGGGAGATATGGTTGTATGTTCTGGATCCAGTAATGAGTCTTGCCGCTGCATTTAGACATGCTTTTAGTGGATCTGTGGAAATTTTTGATAGACCTGCTAGGTTTGTACATCCATTTTCAATCCGTGAAATAACTAAGGACCGGACTGCCAGTTTGAGGTCCACCGTAGAGATGAGTGGTTTCATTTTTCTAATATAGTTGAGGTGAAACCGGGCACTTTTTGTCCTTGATTTGATATGGGCTTTCATGTCTAGTTTCTTATCAAGCATGATTCCCAAGGATTTTGCAGATTTGACCAAGGTAGGGGGTGTAGTTTAGCACTTTGATCAGTTTGGTCCATTCCTTCACTTCTGTGGGTTTCTTCGGTGGTAATAATAATAGTAATTCTGTTTTTTGTGCGTTTAGTTTCAGATGATTGCTAGTCAACCAGTATAATGATATTTTGTAAGCCTTATTCATTTTCTTTATGTCTTCCAGTAATGTTATCTTGATGTAGATCTGAGTGTCATCTGCGTACATGTGATAAGATATGCTTGCGTCCCGGTGAATTTCTGTGAGGGGTTCGACAAAAAGGTTGAATAGTGATGGGGATAGTGTTGATCCTTGAGGGACTCCAATCGAATTTGGGCATAATGGGGAATGCGTCTGGTTGACCAGGAACCTTTCAGTTCTGTTCTCAAGGAATGATTCAAACCATTTCTGAACAATTCCAGATAGTCCCATCTTGTCTTGAAGCCTGGCTAGCAATTTTTCATGGTTTACCGCAGACAACAGGTCAAGAAGAACTAGTAGGCATTGTGATCTAGGGCCTGCAGGGCATCATCCACTATGTGTAGGATTGCTGTTTCCGTACTGTGGCCTGGTCTGAATCCGGATTGGCAGTCGTCCAGCAGCTTGAAATTGGCAATGTGATTGCTCACTTGATTTTGTACACATTTCTCAATTAGTTTGGCAAGTATTGAAATATTAGTTACTGGGTGAAAGTTATTTGGCTCTGCCGGGTCCGCTGTATGTTTTTTGATGATGGGGAGGACTTGACCTGTTATTAGGTATTCTGGTAAGATCCCTTGAGATAGTGAGACATTTATTATTTTTCTCCATACTGGGGCGACAATATGATTGATTCTTTTTTAGCATTTAGAGGGGAGGGGGTCATTGTAGTACTACTTTTGGCAACAATTTACAAAAAACACCAGGAAATTCCCTTTTCTTCGGTTTAAGGGGAACGCTCCGGGGGGCAAAAATTATAATAATGCAGTTATGCTGAAAATCTTTGCACCGTTTCTGCATGGAAATGGCTGTTACGCAGCCTGCGAGCTATTTAAAAGTATTGCAGTTTCAAGGCACCTCTTGACAAAAGCGTCTCTTCATGTTCAATGAAACAGTCTCTACCCTCCAACTGTAGTTGCAACTTTGTTTCATTGTATAACTCAAAAACACCAGGGGCAATATGTGCTCCTGAAAAAATACAGGACAAAATAAATTTACACAAATTTGTCCTCTTAGGTTGTCATTACAAGTGGCCTCTTAATTCCTAGGGGAGCGGTAACAGCACTAAGAGAACTAACTTAATTAGTAGAGGACCATATAAATTAGTTAAGATAGAAGGTAGGGCACTTAGATTTGAGTTTCCAATAGTTCAATATAAGCATTGCTGCATCCAGCACATCGAAAGGTATATGCCTTTCAGCCATCCTATAGGTAAGCTTTATAATTCTTAATGAAATATTCAAGCACAGGCAGCCTTTACTTTTGAAAGGTCTCTATTGACTAGTTAGTGCATAGCTGTGGAAGTGTGATATTGATGTAAGCTCTTCAAAGGGAAAGATATCACGCCCTGCATGATTAGCAAAACAAGTGGGTCTGAAGTGTGCATGGTAAATTGTATACCCAAGCACACGCAAAATTCAACTGGTAGTTTCAGATGTTAATCACACATAAAAAACAATAAATCAATCCCTTTTTTCTTTCCTTCTTTTTGATTGGTTTTTAAGTTTTCAGTAAGTGAACAGTTCCCAAGCCAACACGTGTTTCTTCGCCTCAGTATAGTTGTACATGCAACTTGTTCACGGCTAGGTAGAGAATAATACAATGTTTTACATAATTCATTCCAGGGGAAATCACAGTGACGTGGTGCTAATCATATATTAGCACCTCAAAGTCTGGTGTTCGTTCATGCATATAGTGCGAGCACTGACATTCCAAACAATGCGAAACATCACAGGTTATGTAAACGATTGTACACATACATTTGTTGTGTTTTAAAAGTGAATAGTGCACGGCGTACGCTAATGTTCACGGAGACAAGGATTGACGTTTCTGCACGTGTTGGCTGGTTTTGGCTGGTTTGGGCTGGTGTGAGGCTGTTGTGACGTTCAGAATACAATGGATTCTGGCTGAAAACTGGAACAAGATATGAGATTATTTTCTCGGACACCTTTTGTGTGTGCTCAGGGAATTTATGAATATTTAGGGTGTGGGTTGACACCCTTTCCCTAGGAGCACTACTTACATTTGGATTGAAACATAGGGGACAACACTGACTGTGTGTCGGATTGCCCCATTCATCTCTTCTTTTAGTTAGTATCTTCTTCAAGGGCCTTCAGATCCTGTAACATCCCTGCAGATTTGGAAGTAACGGAAACTGATTACAAGTTATTTAATCTCGGACCAAGTGAATTCCTGCAAGACAGTAGTGTATGAGGCAATGCAGGTTACCACTGTAGGGACCCCATCACAATGGGCTGGCTCCAAAATAGGTGGGATGCTATTCCAATATCCAGGGAAGGGCCCTGCTATGGCATACAGACAGGTTGCAAGCCACCGTTTTATTCACAGGGATGGTAGAAATTCCCACACATTTTAATGGACCTATGAGAGAGTTATGAGTGAGGGATAAACTCCTAACACATATTCCTGACATTGCGGAACGTCTCTATTGTCTGCACCCTACATAAGGTGATTTAGCCCCCAGGGATTCATTTGGAAAGTCCAAGTCCCATGTGATGGGAGAAGGTCAGTAAAATAAGTTCATCCTTCAAAGAGGCAGAGCCACTGGTGACAGGTCTGATTTTGAGAATGGATGTCTGCTTATCCGCATAGTTTTTTTCATCCGTGGCAATACTTAGCAATACAGATGGTTCTGCTATGTAAACTTACAGTTGGACTGACTATCTCCAAGAAACCAGTGAGATGGTGTAAGCTAATCTTAAACTTCATCACTGTCCCTGTTGTAACAACTAAGACAAGTGTGGTATATAGCCAAACGCCTGTCTTTATTGAATAGAGATGTCCGTGTGCCTAGTGGAATTTACTGCCTCTTCTTCGCTGGCCAACTTTAGATATGCCCACCTCCCCTACGGAACTCTCCACATAGGTAGGAATCGCCGTCATGGCGCTTCCTGTCACTATAGGAAAAGTTGACGAGCGGCTTTGTCAAACATGAATGTTGGCCACTAAACCTTTCCATCGTTTTTTACTGTTCAAAATAAATTACCATAGCGTGGGTCATTTTTGAAGAAAAAAAAAACAAATGTCTCACACCATGGCTGTTTTCCCCCTGGTGGTGGGGTAATTTTTCTTTTGTTAATGTCTCTCACCACAAGGTCAATCCTGGCAGTGAGGGATGACGGCACCTACTCCATCGGGCTGTTGAAGAACATTTGACACAACAGTAACTTTTACTCTCTTTAAACTTACAGTCTGTCTGATTCAAATTCGGATGGCTAACCTTGAGGTTGGTGGACCAGGTACTCTGTTGCCAATCCAATTGAGTACTTGTATGCCAAACTCTAACTCAGCTCAAGATGCCCACCTACTGCAAATCAGTTCTGACCCTGCTGGAAACAGTCTGTCCAAACCTTGATCACGTCACATATTCACCCTGTGGCCCACTACTTTTTTTGGCTGGGAAATTTGAGATTCACAGCCCCCCAAATCTCACTGACTAAGCAATGCTCCTGTGAATGCTAGGAGGGACAAACCAGGGTTACACATGTAGATATTTTTAATAGAATTGAAGAATCTTGGAAAGAAATGCAGACCATATCAAACTCTATCCTAGCCTCTAATGAATAGTGTACACTTTTAGAAAACAACAAGAAGCAATCGGTCAAGGGGAACCTTGTGTAACTATGTGTAACAATATCAGGCTGAATTGCTTCAAGTCCAATGGACACATACACTTTAACATTCATTTGCATTTCTTTTTCTATTAGTTTTATCCATGTAGAGCTAGTCTGAGGGCTTAGCATATCAGAGCAGACAATGGGGGCACAATTTCCCCAAGTATTCCTCCTAAGGAAGACCCTGTAGGTTCTATAGTTATGTGAAAATTCAATCCATTTCCTCCGGAGCCATATGATCCACCTAGGAGTAGCCAAATGTTCCACTTTACCCCTACCTTGCAGTGCTCGCACCTTGAGTTCCAATTAGGAGTTCCACTTTTGAAACACGCCTACCCACATGTATACAACCTAATGAGAGCCACAAGATTCAATACATGTCACCCAACACCACTGGAAACCGACCATAGTTAACTCCTGCACCTGTAAACAGTAGTGCCTGCTAACAAACGGGGGTGGGGGGACAATAGGCTTGGAGGGGAGTGCCGGCTGAATAAAAAAAACACTTACCTGTATACGGCTGGCTGCCACCCTCCTCTGTCCTCTTCTCATTTCCAGGGCAGCATAAACTGGGAAGCATACAGCCTCACAGACTCCCCTGACCAACCACAAAGCTGCCTTACAACAGTGTTGTGACTGGTCCAAGCGCCGTGGTTCAGAGCTCAGACAGGGGCTGTGAGTCTGTGCATGTTCTCCACCCAACTGTAATGCAGCGTAGGTGGAGAACATGCAAAGAGCGCATGACTTTCTTGGCCGGCCTGAATGGGCCGGCCAAATTGTCATGCACACTTAGGAAATGCCTACCACTTCTCCCCCAGCTCTAAACAGCCCAGACCTGCCTCACCCCCCAACCAATTGATCCTGTATGGTTAAATAAAATGATAACAACGTTGCATTATATATCATTTTATTTTTCCGCTTTGAATTGCTAAGTGGGGCGACACTCCTTCGCCTTGGCAGATGAGCCACCACTGCTGTAAAACAAACCAATTAGCTAACTTTCCATATCTATAAACAAGTCTGAAGGATTCAATTTTTCTCCCAACTCCTGCTGTCCAACATTAATTATTGATTTACCTGCTGGACATTTATAATTACCTCAAGTGGATGAAGGGGGTGCTTCAGAGCTCCACCACAACGTTGACATACTCCAACCAGTGGCATTAGCAGGACATCTCAACTTCAACTGATGTATGACGGTTTTTGCATGTTTGCGAACATGCAAAAACCGTCGTACATCTGGCCCTAACTACCTGCCAGAATGACTTATCAGCTAAACGGGTGACGATGCAGCTCCAGTTGAAGTTGAGATGTCCTGCTAATGCCACTGGTTGGAGTATGTCAACGTTGTGGTGGAGCTCTGAAGCACCCCCTTCATCAAGGTGGTAATGGGGTCGCATTGCAAATGCAGGGGAAATATTTTGTAAGGGCAGGCAGTGGTCCCAGTGACCACTGCCTAACCTTAAAATGTTTCTTTTTTAAAAGCATCCTGGTTTCCCTTAAAGAAAACGGGGTGCATTAAAAAAACTGCTTTATTTAAAAGCAGTCCCAGACATGGTGGTCTGCTGAGCCCAGCAGGCCACCATACCTGGGAGGGCCTGCCATTCCCAATGGGGTCACAAATTGTGGGAGGCTCATTAATATTAATGAGCCTCTCAATTTGCGACCCAATTGAGAATCGCTAACAGTGTGAAAAACACTGTTGTACATTGAAAATAGCGCCTCGCAAATTGCGGGTTGCAAAAAATTCGCAATTTGCGAGATGTTATTTCCATGGTCGTACATCTGGCCCTTAGTCACCTTAAAGCTTATCACAGTGCTTTATGTTGCCCTAACTTATATTTGTCAATAATAAATGCAATGTCGCCATGGATTCCTGATAATACTGGGTAAATAGCCAGGACATAAACCAACAAACATACCTGTCACACCAGAAAGGGAATTATAACTGAATGTGTACTCGGCAAACAAAGTAAGATCTGCATAGGGGAGCAGAGTAAACACAATATGTATCCCTTCTGTCAATCCCTGTTAAATGAAACACTGTAGAGGCAGACTGACAAAATAATTTACAGAAAAGATGGAGGGGCATAATATCAATAAAGCCCACTATCCCACTCTGTGCCGAAGCACTCACTTAAATCTGTGCTCTGAGCACAGAGTGGGATTTGTGTTATATTACAACAAATGTGCTGCTTCCAGTGCAGGTGCCAACATAAGCCTGCATTGGGAACAGTGCATTAGTGAAAGGCACACAGGCTGTTTGAAGCCGACTACCTACCTTTCACTACAGACTTTAACTCAACCTCACATTTCAAAGGGCAGTAGACATCCTACAGGTGGATGCATTGAGAAACTGCATGTACTGGCAGTTGAAATGCCTGAAAGACCCTTGGGATCACCTTTTCCCTATTTCATGGGTGCTCTCATGGGGTGCACTGAAAGTAAGCTTCCTCAGAGGGGTGCAAAATCAGTGCACCTCCCAACATCTCTTTAGCCTCTATGCCTACATATGTAATACAACACAAAAATGGAGGGAATGCTGAACATTGTCAAACATTCACCACAGTTACAAAGGTCTAGGTCTAAGTCCATCATTTTTTTGCTCATCATGCCCTTCCAGTTTGGACCTAACCATATGCAAATCAGTCTTGACCCTGCTCCCCATGGAAACAGTCCAGCCCAAACTGCCAGGCCAGGTCCTACCTGGACCAGAAACAAGCATCCTAGGACCAGTTCCAGGGTACCAACCCTCATCAGCCAGACTATCTTTAATCCAATAGTATAGTGAGCACCGGACTCATGTCTGGGCATACCCTTCCCACTTAGAGCTACTATAGCAACACAAAAATACGATGGACGGAATGCTGAACATTGTCAAACATTCACCCCCAGTACAGAGATCTAGGCCTAAATCCATTGTTTTGTTGCTCACCATGCCATTCCAGTTTGAACCCAGCCATATGCAAATCAGTCTTGACCCTGCTCCCCATGGAAACAGTCCAGCCCGAACTGCATCAAACAAGCATCCTGGGACCGGTTTCAGGGTAGCTCCCCTAATTGGCCCAATTAGCTCGAATCCAGTAGCACAGTGAGCAAAAGACCCATGATAATAATTCTGGAATATGCAGGTAACTAACTTCTGGAATCTTCTGCCAGACAAGGGGAGATTAACATAAATCATCATAGCTTGTAGAGACTGCTACAAACAATGCATACTTCCTCCTTCTGTCCTGTGCCTCACCTTATAAGTGAAGGTGACTTATGCATAGATGGTAGCAAGGCACAATATGAATGTTTTCACTCAACCAGTGAATGCTTGTGAATGGAGGACACAGTGACAGTGGAGGTGAACTCCTTTTAAGCATCAGATACAAAGACAGCAAAGAGTTTGGGCAGACCCAAGGCGTTGCACTAGGGTTGATTAAAGCATAAGCCAATCATCATAGTGTAATCTCGTTCTTTTGATTTCAAGATGGAAAAACCAGTTTGAGTGAATATGCCCCAAATGGGTGTTGATCTATTCTATAAAACTCACAGGGTGCTGTGGGGTTTGGGGAATCAGTTATTTTAGGGTGGCACCATTTCCACTGTTGCATCATTCTTTGTACTGCGTTATTTCTTTTAGCACTTTAGAAATAAACTGTTTAATTTTGCTATGCCCTGGCAGAGCAGACGGATTGGATTGTTCCGTACAGCACATTCCTTGGCCATCCTCATCCTGTGCAGTATTTTTGGCGCCATGCAGCGACAGTTGGAATAGTTCTTCAAAAGGCAAGTCCAAGGCTGCGCCCTGGAGTGGTGGAAGGGAATATTCACGCTGATAGACGTTGTGCTCGGTCAATCAACAATACAAGATAACTCTGGATTTCTTTTGCAAAGCTCTCTTCAGCTTCCCTGCCACGCTTCTCTCTGGGAGGCCGCCATGTTAGCATCACACGGAAAATAGTGAACCTGCAGAGAACTGACAGAGAACTAGTAGTTGCAAGAAAGTTGTGAGGGTTCAGCTTGCTAACGGCCATACCTCGGCCTCTGAGACATGCTGTGGTGAATAATAATATAAGTCTGCAAGAGAAGGCTTACCTTCCACTAGAACTTGGAAAATTTTAATCTTTAGGCTGATTTCTTTTATTTTACTCGCTCTTCTTTGTTTGCTGACTGTTATGTTTTTTAACTGCTGAGTCGCTCTCTGAAAGCGCCGGGACACTCTTGTTGAGTAGCCGTGCGCTATATAAATAAAACCTTAACATAACATAACATAACATAACAAAATCATGTGCTAATATCATTAGACTTGCCAATGCTTTTTCTTATTGAAACTCTAATCTGGTGAATACTGATGTGACGAAACCAGCTCAACGAAGAAAACTATTTGATGAAAATCATTTCACAGGGAAAGTTATGCTGTTGAAAAACCTATTTTTTGTCACGAAAAAAGCCAATTGTGGGTTTTGAATCTGGAATGTAAACCGTTTTTTTAATAAAAGCAAAAACCTAATCAGAAAGCCTGCAGTATAAGGCTGGGAAGGAGGCGTTAATTTAAAGAAAAATAAACATAGGAGACTACTGTGAAAAAAAATATATAAGAACCCAGGTTTGTGGTAGTCTGTTTTTCATCTCTACAACGAATGGCACGACAATGTTAAACTACAAGGAGCCAGTGCAGGAAGGCCAGGAAGTGCAAAGGTTAAAGCAGAACTGACAGGCAAGGACAGGCATGCGTAGGTTTTAAGCGGACATAAAAAGTAAATAGTAAGAAGTTTGGAAAGAGGTAGAAATGGAGAGATAGGTGGGGAAAGGATGTGACCTAATGGCTAGAGCGGTTGACGTCGAAACGGGTGAACCAGGTTTGAGCTTCGGCAGGGACGCTCAACATCCTGTGATTCTGGGCAAATCACATTATCTCCCCGTAACTAACAAAATGAATATGTCCTTCTGTAGCAACTAGTGCTCATGTAAAGTGCTCCGATACCTTCGGGTCAAGTTCACACTATATAAAACTCTACAAAAAAAGGGTAAAATGTGGAAATATGAACAGAGAATTCAAGTTTAAGCCTTTTTATTGGTCAGGACGCTGCTGGGTCTTCCTTAATCTAAAGAAAACCTTGGCTAAAGACAAAAATGTTTTTGGGTTTCAAAAAAGCACAAATTACCATACTCCTTTTTGTCACTGTAGGGAACTCCTTTGTGTGTGGATGTGCTGCTTGTGGAAGGGCTGCATGCCATAACTCATAGGGAAGTCAGACAAAGTGAAGTGGGCTGACCTGTTACCCCTTGATGCATACTGTACACAACCACAGCTGAATGGCTGAGGTTTGAACACCCCTTTCAGTTACTATGTCATACATATAATTTTATTAAAATCAAAAGGTCTTGGCTAGCACTGGTAGAAAGCTGCTGTTATCACATCAGACTCTATACACAAAGGCAACACTAAAGCAATTATAAAGTAAAAACAAAAACACAGGCACAGAAAAGAACTAAGGGCCATATGTATGAAAAGTACCATTTGTGATTCTTAAATAGCGATTTTTTGTGAATCGCTATTTGAGAATCGCAAAACCCTGTGTATGTAGGATTTGCAAATAATTTTGCGAACAATACAAATTCCTTAATTGTGAATCGCAAATTGCGAATCGCAACTAAGGATTACCTCCCCATTCATTCCTATAGTCCTAGAGGCCCATAGGAATGAATGGAAACACATTCTCAATTTGCGATTCCTAATTAGAGAATCGCAAATTGCAAATGCAATTTCATGGGTGCCAGGGTGTCAAAAAGACACCCTGTTACACCCCTGAATTGAGCATGGGGGCAGATGCGGTGCACATACATGCCCTAAGGGCATGTATGTGAGTCACATGGCACTGTGAAAAATGCATAAAAGTGCATTTTTCAAGGAAATTGCAAATTACCACCAACTTGAAGCTGGTGGTAATTTTCGATTCCTTAAGTCCAAATTGTACTTTTTTCTGTGCTTCTTACATTGCATCTAAATCCTTAAATGCAATCGCAAAATGGGGAATCACAAAATTTGCGATTCCTTATTTTGCGATGGGTACTTTTGTGTCATACATATGACACTGCTGTTTTGTGATCGCAAAATTTCCTTCATGCATATGGCCCTAAGTTCTGTGCAGAACTGCACATTGTGAGAGAGCAAAATTCAGTCACTCAAAGTAAAACTAAGTAGTGGCTCTATTTTTAATAATAAACGTTACTGATGGTTATGCTACAGGTATGTTAAATGTTTACTAGTGTTGTCTTGCATGAATTCCTGATAGCTATAAAGGCATCCTTCAAAGGACATTTTAGAGCCAGCTAGGAGCAGAGTTTCCGGTGTCATCATGCAATGTTGGGCGGCCAATCTCAAATCTTGTAATGAGGCAACTGCTTAGAACTGGAAGGGAAAGAAGCAAGGGGCTGTTACAGCAAATGATGGCTCTGGAAGAGGTAGCTCTTGATTCAAAGATGTATATGGAGCCCCTGTCATGTGTAGTGTAAGAGGGGTCATCTCATGGGTAGCAAAAGGGGGTTAGCAGGCTCCCCCATTCATGATCAGATTCAGTAGAGCCAACCCTTGTATCAATGTAACACTCAGGAGACAGGGTGGTCTTGTCACTTCTAAACTACTATTAAAGCATCAGACTCCTCGTTAAACACATTGACAGAAGATGTATCCAGAGAAGCTGATAAATACAGCAGCAGATACAACAGCATTAAAAAGAGCAACTATCTAGCAAATGATTTCTCGCATAGACAGCTGGTAGAGCCTAGCATTACAGAATAGTGTTAGGAAGAGTCTTGGTCAGTTTGAGTTAAAATCTGCAATGGGAAGAATCACCTGTAAGTAGAGAGGGTACTGCAATCAGGCAGATTTTTCATGTACAAGAGAGTCTATTTATGTTTAGGGGTATTGCTATGTAATTGTTCTGAGACATGGTTTACTGTGGCAAGGATCCTTTATCTTTCAAATCTAGTACTGCTCTCAATGGAGAAATTAAAAGGATTTAATGGCATATGAAAATGCTGCATATTCTGAATGATAATCATAAGATTAAAGATTTATATATAGTTCAGCATAGAATTGTTTATACCCAAACTATTGGTGTCACCTGTTCTTCTTTAGGAACAGCTATGCAGATTTGATGATTAGTCAGGAATGCTTTTGGCAAGGCTGCAAAGTTCTTTGCTATCAACTTGCAGACACTATAATCTTTAAACAAATGTATGTGAAAGTTTGATTTAGTCATATTTCTTTCTTCGACAGTCAAATGAAATGTACTGAAGAATTAATAAAATTAATATATATATATATATATATATAAACTATATTAATTCTTCAGTACATGTTAATATAATTAATATATATATATGCCTCTTTTCCCTAAAAATAAAATCACCGTGAATCACCAAGCTTCTCGAGTGCTGCTACTTTTTCCTACTGAATTGGGGGAAGTTTGAGCGTCATATATATATATATATATATATATATATATATATATATATATATATTAACTATAATAATTTGCATGTAATTTTCCAAAAGTTTGGCCAGCCCCGCTGCGCTCCTTCCCTGGAAGTTTCGGGGGGATTCGTGAAGTGGGGGCTGAGAAAAAAGGGGGGTCCCAAAACGTGTTTTCCCCATGTTAATTTCCATAGGACGGTCTGACGAGTCTACAGCCCGAACCGCTGAACGGAATTGCACCAAACTTGGGTAAATTGTAGGGACTGGTACGCAGATGTGCCTTTTCTATCTTTGGTGAAAATTGCTCCAGTGGCTTTTATGAAAATTAACTTCAAAAACACATATATATCTATAGCAGCTCACCCTAAGCTTACTCCTAAACTTACCGCTACGCATACCGTACATGTACGTACGCGTACGTGTGCGTACTCCTTACGTGCACGAGCTGCATGCTGATTGGCTGCCACTGTCTGTCAACACTCTAAAACAGAAATTGTGGGCAGCCATCTTGTGCCTCGGTAGAGTGAGGTACAGGAAAGCAGAAAAACAAATGTGTAGAACTCAAAAAGGGGGCAGGGTAGAAGCACCCTGACCCCCTAGGCCTGCTCAGGGAGTCCCACAAGGACCCCCAAGGCAAAAAAAAAATATGTTTTAAAGTCGCGGGGTACGCGTACCGTACGCGTACGTACGTGCACGGTACGCGTACCCTACGACTTTTAAAAAAAACATTTTTTAAATTTTTGGTCAACAGTATACCTTACGGTGAACTGCTCCGGATTAAGAGGAACAATACTAACGATCAGGAATTCCGCAAAGCCGCGGGAAGCAGCATACAGAGGTTCAAAGCTAGAGGGTACAAAGATGGGGTACTCAGACAGGCTTGGAGCAAGGTAAGCAGGCTAGATAGAAAAACGCTGCTAGAAAACAAACAAGTGAAAACAAGAGGTGGAGAGTTTAGACTCATTACAACCTACTCCAGCAATGCTTCTGATCTTAAACGTATTATGCGGAAGCATTGGAACATACTGATGACTGACAACATCATAAAGAAAGATCTACCCTCTTACCCGTTGGTGACTTTTAGGAAAGCTAGGGCTTTAAAAGATTACCTAGTGCATAGTCACCATGAAGAGTTCAAACCCAAACCTAAGTCAGAACCCTTGAAAGGCTTCTTTCCTTGTGGTCGCTGTAAGGCGTGCAAGGTAAGTAAGCGGATTGTACAGTATAGAGTTCCTGGGATTCAGAAACCCAGAAGGATACAAAAATTCCTTACTTGTACCACGCCATACGTTGTGTACTGCTTGACATGTCCTTGTGGCAGGAGGTATGTCGGCAGTACTACAAATCCGGTGAAACTAAGAATTTTAGAGCACCAGAGAGCGATCCAGAATGCAGATGTAAGTTATCCTGTGGCCAGACATTTTGATCTAGAACATGCACGTAACAGGGACCTGTTATCTTACTTTTGTCTAGACTCTGTCCCCTCGAGTGAGAGAGGGGGAGACAGGTTACAGAAACTTAGACGACTCGAGTCGCGTTATATAATCGATCTGCAAAGCAAAATGCCTATGGGTTTAAACATGCACGAAGATTTGGGAGTTCACCTAATATGATTGACAAAATTAATTTGGTGGATGATTTTTGTATATTCTGAATTTTGTAACTATTTAATATGTAATTGATTCAAAACATGACTCGAACTATTGATGTAATGTATTTTTTGACATATGCATAGGGAGTGGACCATGGCCCATTCAGGGCAGGATAACAACACCGATTGGTATGTGGACGGGTGCAGACATTGATGTATCCAACATTATGTTTGCATTATAATAAGGGCATACCCATTCAGGGTGAAACCTGTGGTTCAAAATTATATTGAATGTAACGTTCCTAAATTGAGACGATATGTTGTAGGGATGTCTATTCAATGCATACATTGTAATGACTATTTGACCCATTCCAATATGGCGACCATACTCTGCTATTGAGTCCTCTCTCTTTGTCAATATGTCATGTGATGATTTTAAATGGCAGTTGTTTGCCGTGACTGTGATTCATTACTGAAGAAGGCCGAGTGCCGAAAGCGCGTTCTTTGAATAAATATTGTGTATATACCCTGGGAGTGCTGCTACCTCATTTTCCGCGTGAATGCGGTTTGGGACTTTTGGAGCAGATATATATATATATATATATATATATATAGTCGCTCCTTTCGCACCTTTGAAAGCAACGGGGCACTCCTAGGTGGGTGCCGTGTACATGGTGGTGCTCCGTGTTGAATATGCAGCTCCAGAACCCCCTCTCCCAGCCGGGAAAGAAGAAGCGGCACTCACGGCGTGATCGTCAGTTACAGTTTTATTTACAACGCATCATAAACGCTTAATTTTGAATAATTGGCTAAACATAATCATTGTGTGCCTAAAGTGTACAACCTGTGCATCTACCAATAGTACAGGATCAAATATGTTATCAGAAAAGCTCTACTCAACTGAATACACAAAGCTGTAGTTGTGCCACCGCTAAAATCTCAGATTTCATCTTCTGTAATAGTACAGAGTCAGTATCCAAGCACTTAAAATGATCATTCTTCTTACTACCAACACTGAAAATACAATCACCATTCGAGGTCAAGATGTAATGGGAATCCAGATAAGATCTTGCCTTCTTGAATACTAAGTTGACCCCGACATAAGATACTCTGTGATCTGAGTCCAATTAAATGTGTAATCTAGTGGTGTGTGTGTGTGTGTGTGTGTGTTTGTGTGTGTGTGTGTGCGTGTGCATGCGTGCGTACGTACATGCGTGCATGTGTGTGTGTGTGAGTGAACCTTAATCCATAGATGTAAATAGGACAGGAGATCCATGCACAATGTGTCTTCCAATTCTTGAAGTATCAGGAAGTTACTCTTTGAGTTGTATAAGTGCCTCACCATCTGCCTTGGTGACAGGCTGTGCTTGCTAAGAGAAGATGCCTCAGACAGAAGAATTCAATAAGATATCATATAGTTCAGATCTTAAAGTATTTTCAACCTAATGTCTTTCAAACATGTAGTACTGTAATGTTTATTTAAAACGTGTGAATGTCAATAGGAAAGGCAGGAGACCCAGTAGCAGAGGGCAGCTACATTACTCTGGGCCAAAATAAACTGGACTGTGTATACATTTGTGGCGCAATAATACTTCTAGAACCCTGGTCAGCCCATTGACAGGAGTGGACCAATGGTGTGACAACTTAATTTGAACACAAGACAGTTCAACTTCTTTCTGATCAGTCCTTCAAACTAAGTAACGGAAGTTTTTTAATAGACAGCACTGTGTTTGAAAGGGTTGCATGGTAAAGTGGCATAATCAGAAAATATCCGGCTGGGTGTACTTTTTTTAATATTACATTGAATGGGACGATATTTTCATAAACAATGTTCAGGGCACAATGCTTATGTCTGGAAATGTTCTGACTATGATATTCTGGCACCACACTGTTTCAAGTTACAACTGTCTAATACCTTATTTGACTACCACCTTCTTCAGATGCTCGAGGAAGCAGAGAAATAGGTAGTTTCCCTTATGGCTTGTGCACAGCAGTGGTTGTTTTCATTTATAAGGATGCAAATCCAAACCAACTGCGACTCATACAGAGCGAGTTCTTCATTAAACTTTAAAACCAGGGGCTAGATGTATCAACATACCCTTTTGCGATTTCCTAATAGCGATTTTTAAGGAATCGCTATTTGGGAATTGCAAAATGGCATGTATGTAGAAATTCGCTATTTTTTAGTGATTTCGTAAAATTCCTTATTTGCGATTAGCAAATTGCTAATCGCAAATAACGAACAATTTCCCATTCATTTCTATGGGTCAAGAGGCCCATAGGAATGAATGTGAAATTATTCTCAATTTGCGATTCACAATTTGCTAATTGCAAATTGAGAATAATTGCAAGGGTGCAGGGGTGTCTCAAGGACACTCTGCTGCACCCCTGTAAACGACATGTGTGTGCATATGGTGCACATACATGACCTAAGGGCATGTATGAGCATCACATGGCACCTTTACAAATAGCATGAAGTGCATTTGTAAAAGAATTTGCAAATTACCACCAACTACAAGTTGGTGGTAATGTGCGATTTCTTAGCCAAAATTCGCTAAAATGAAATGTTTCATACATAGCATTTAAGAAATCGCAATTTGCGATTTCTTAAATGCTTGCGCAATGTTAAGGAATCCCAAAATTTCCGATTCCTTAATATTGCAAACTTTTTGCATGATACATCTCATTTCCCGTTTTTCTTGTCGCAAACGCTGCTATTTTGCGAATCTCAGCATTTGCGACAAGAAAAAAGCTTGATACATCTACCCCTAAGATTCTAGCCAAAATTCTAATGGTTTAACTCATGTGGTGATAGATCAAGTAGTCTGTAAGAATGATTCAGGAGTGATGCCCTACATGTGCACTAGACAGAATCTCAGACATGTGTATGAGTGTAAGGAATATATATGTGGGATCATGTAGCCAAGCTCAATTCTGTCATTAGAAGCCGCCTAGGCCATGAACTCAGTTCAATGGTCCTATATGCAGAGAGTTTTGGAGAAGATCGGCCTCTGCCCATATTATTTACTCTTAGATTAAACTTCTTTATACCGCCTCTTTGGTAATAATGTTGGCGAATAGGGTCCTGTGGATGTATTTGCCCCCTAGAGGGGCTAAGGGACAGGGCACTAACGGGGGCTAATTAAGAAAATAATGCTCAATTAGAACCCTGCTCTTGTTTTTTAATATGTCCATGGTACCCTGTCAATAAATAGTAATTCTTTTCGGGTATACATCGAGGCACTATTAAGATTATTTTTTTCAACTGGATCTCTGCGTTATCAAGGAAGATACCTTATATGAGAACTCCCATTACTGGTTGCGTCCACCCTGGTGCCACTATTTAGTGGGTGAGGCGTCTACTCGAAATATCTTTGGATATCCCAGGAGGAACTCGACGCGGTTTTCGTCCCCTTTCTTGTAGAGATGCAGCCAGGTACTGCCTTGTAAATGAGCACAAAGTCATGATCTGCAATGCTTTCATAATGGGGAGACAGTGCAGTATTCTCGGGTAAAGGGTGATATGGTTGCATCATCTCATGCCAAATAGAAGCATGAGGACGTAGCTCTGGAATGCTGGGAGTTTTTCAGCACAGATAACATTAAAGTAGTTCAGACTACAGAACACCACAGTGATTGTATGGAGGGGTGCACTGAGATTGCCTGCAACCGCAAATGTGGAAAATGCAGTAGTTATTTCCACATTAATGCTACTAGTACTAAGCTTTCCAAGCCCCCAATTCCGTACTTTCGATTCTAGCAACTGTCAACTGAGTAGTTTCAGTGAATTCCATACAGTTCTTCTATGCACCTGTTTAGGAAGCGAAGGTTAGCAAATACTCCAAACAGGCATAATTTAACTAAAGGCATTGCCATAAATTCAGATTCATAAAAAACACCTTTTGTAAAGTGGGGCCATAGTGTTTAATCCCTCAGGCCGTCTGATTCGCCTGCTGTTAGCACTGTCTGTTACAGCAGTGTTCTACTGAAACTAAACGTATGCACATACATTAGAGCTTAGAAGGGACCTCAAACACTATGCAACCTATTCCTCATAAGGTCCACAATAGTTTATTGGTCAGCTATCAGTAACACACTCTGCTTCAACGTACAGGATCCCCTGACTCTATCGCACGCCTAACGTCAGAATGAAATTACCCAATCTTCACATAAAATGCCACAATCTGCTGATTTGGCTTTCCTGTGCCATTTTGATCCATGAGTCATTGGGAAATGATTTCACTGCATCCTAGTCATAGTCATTAGATATTATTAAGCACAACATATCACCCAGGGGTCTCAAAACAGTGAAGGGAAAGAAAGACAACAACAGTAGAAGGATAGTGATCAGAAGAGCCAAGTTTTTAACCTCTTCCGAAACTGTTTGTGGAAGATGACCATACGAAGCTGCAATGGAAGCTTGTTCCAGAAAGCAGGGACAAGATGAGAAAAGGATTTATGGTCATTCCTGGCAGTACGAATCCTGAGGGGAGAGAGAAGATGTTTGGTTTGTGACCTAAGGGTCCTATTAAGTAAGTACCAGTTTAGTTTTTGGGCAAGGTAACTAGGCTCGTTTCCATACATGGTCTTATGTACCAGACAGATGATCTTAAAACTGATTCATTTCATGATGGAAAGCCAGTGTAGAGTTTTCAGACTAGGTGCCAGCGGGGACCATGCAGGGAGATTTAGCACCAGTCTAGTGGCAGTGTTCTGTAAGACTTGGAGTTTGGTGAGAGTCTCTTCATTGATGGAGGCCAACAGGGCATTTCCACAGTCGAGCTGACTTAAAATTAGACCCTGGACAAGCGGTTTCCTTGATTCAACTGGGATCCATTGAAAGATCTTATGTAGGCTTCACATTTGTCCATAGTAAGTGCCAGTTATATGGTTTACGTGATCTTTGATAGACAGCTTGTTGTCGATCTTCACTCCTAGGTTACGTACCATTGGCTTAGGAGAAGGGCACGGACCAAGACTCTGAGGCCACCAGTCATTAGATCAGAATTCGTGACCTTCCCGGAAAGGATGATCTCTGTCTTGCTGGCGTTAAGTTGAAGGTGGCTGGTGTCAGTTGGATTGGGACCAAGAATGATCAATAGTTGTGTGTCATCTGCATATGACACTGTGTCGAATCCATTAGATCTGATCACCTTGGCCAAAGGTGCCACATAGAGATTTAAAAGCATGGGACTTAGAATGGATCCCTGGGGGACTACCTTATCTACCGACTGGCTGTAAGAGGCCAGGGTACCCAGTTATACCGTTGAAGTTTGGTCAGTTAGATAGTTCTTAAACCAGCCTGGGGCCGTTCCCCTGACTCCCATCTTCCACAGTTGATGCTCTAAAATCCTGTGGGAGATGGTGTCAAAAGCAGCGAAAAGGTCTAGAAGGACAAGCATGGTTGACTGCCCACTGTCCTGGGCAGGTCTTATATTATTGACTACCTCCAACAGCGAGGTTTCAGTGCTGTGGGCAACCCAAACCCTGATTGGGAGGGGTCCAACAACTTGTGGCGGTCTAGATAGGTTGTAAGTTGCTTGTTGACCAGGGACTGCAGAACCTTTCCAAAGTGAGGAAGAAGAGAAATGGGGCGATTGTTGCTATGCTCCTTGCGATTTGCCGAAGGCTATTTAAAAATTGGCTTGACCCTGGCTGCTTTCCATTTTATAGGGACTGTTGCTTGGGTTAAGGACAAGTTAAAAAGGTCAGTGAGACTCTTGAGAAGTGCGGGGGCAATGGTGGACAGAATATGAGGTGGAACTGGGTCAACCGGGTAACTCGAGTTGACCTTGGAGAGGGCAGGGCTAACATCTTCTTGAGTGAGTAAGGTGAACTCTTCTAGGCGGGTAGTAGCAGATATCTGATTACCGTCAGGTTCATTATAATGATTTTCGGTAGTATGATTGAGAAAGGAGTTATGAATAGTGTTGATCATGTTCCCAAAGAAGGTGGATAACGTGTCCACCGACTCTTTTGAAGAGGTATCATCGGACGGACAGGAGGGAGGGTTGGTAAATTATTTTAGTATTTTTTAAAGCTCCTTATTTGAGTTAGCAGCCTTGTTGATTCTGTTACTAATATACGTTTTTTTGGCTAACTTGATATTATCTAGGTAATGTCTGTAGATGACTTTGTATGCCTGTATGTCCTCGGTGCTTTTGGTTTTCCGCCATTTGCGTTCAGCTTTCGTACTGGCTGGATTTTAGGGATTCAATAAACCAAGAAGACACTTTGGACTTAAACTTGACCCTTGACAAAAGTGCACAGATGTGGAAGGCCAGGGTGATTGCCTTCTCAGGGGCTTCCACTGCATCTATATTATCGGTGCTTGTTAGGAGCGTGGGGCAGAAGTAGGGTGAAAAGGTAGCTAAACTGACTTTCCTCCAGGGCAGGCTCCATTTCTGTTCACTATTAGGATTGTTGTTAGTAGTAACTATTTGTAAAGAATATATCAACTGATGAAGTATGAAACATTGACCTTCTGACACGTAAAGCCCATACACTATCTTGTATGATTTATAGTCAGAAATACTCGTTTAAAAGAAACAATAAGATTTGCAATGTATTAGGAAACAAGGAAGCCCCATGACTATATTGGGGCAATGGGAGGCAGAATGACCCGTTCTGCCCTGTTGACATGTTCAGTTACGCAATATCTAAGGAACATCCAACAGTCTTGTGCGGCTTCCTGGCACCTTCAATCAGTGGTGTAGCATCGGTTGCCAGCGCCCAGGGCAAGGCAAGTATCCTTTTACTTTTCTATTCAAATTTTGCCCCCTATTGAAATTTCGCACTCCTAAGAATGCCCCTAAGAATGTTGTGCCTGGGGCAGCCACCCCTGTGGCCCCGCCCATGCTTATCTACTGCCTTCAATGGCCATACATGAGCCATCTAGTTTTCAGATATCAACAGCTCTGAAAGTCTTTGATGTGGTCACAAATGTTATAGTTCTTATAATCTGTGCCAAATAAGAATTCTTGCTTTGTAACTGTGGCAAAATTATTATACTAATTGTTTGGGAAAGTGCTGAGTTGTATAACGCTACACAAGCACCAAAAAAATAAATTGAAGAGATAAGTGATTTTACTGTTAAATATACTGGTGTTCATATTGTTTCATTACAAGAAACCCCTTCAACACCAGGCATTACTATTACCCAACTCACATGACATCTGAGGAAGGCAGGCTAAGTAAACCTGCTGGGACTGAAACATGTGACTTGCTGGGTGGATGACTACTTAGCCCCCAGGATATCCAACAGGTTTTTACCTTCCCTAGAGCCTACTAGTGAGAATCCAGGGTTAGGTCTCTCTGCTCTAAAAGGGTGAATAATTTCAGCTTCCCTATGGAACTCAGAGGGCTGTATCTATAATTCATTCCATCTGTGCCAGCCTTTTCATTTTGCAGTTGATGTAAACTGTTGGTGGAAATAATTATTTGCATTTGTCATCCTTTCTTTGACACAATGGCGCAGTTGATTCCATATTTTACTTTGGCACTTGTTTTATTGCTGTTTATGATGCCACCTATGTTTACTATGCATCAAATTATTCATGCGAGTTTTGGTTCAAAATGCTTTGCGGCCGTTAAATACATACATTATGCCAGGGACAAAACAGTGCATGCAGCTATACGGTATTGCAATGTTGCTCTTGTCTCTTTGGGGTTGCTGTTCTCACCTGCTGGAATGCTCGTAGCATACATGCAATCACGAATGAAGGTTTTCCATGATTCGGAGTAGGGTAACTTACAAAAGGACTCCACATAATGGTGTTCGGGTCTTTGCATTCATTTAACTACTCATCCTTGCAATACTTTGTGGACACCAGCTGCTCCTCCGCTAAGGCGGAGGAGCGTCACCCCACTTCACTAGGAACAGTGCAAAGGAAAAATAAAACGATAATAACCGAACCTTATTATCATTTTATTCTTAGTCTGGCTGCAAGCTCCATGTTAAGGCAGGCAAAGCTGGGTTCCCATGACTCAGAGGGAGGAGGAGTAGCTGGTGCACCTTAAGTGCGCATGGCAGTTTGGCCAGCCCAAGATGACCGGCTAAACCGCCATGCGCACGCTGCATGTTCTCCTGTATTGTACAGCCTGGGGGGAGAATATGCACAGCCTTGCAGTCCCCATCTGATGGCCGAACTACGGCTCTCAGACTATTCACAACACTGCTGTAAGACAGCTTTGTGATTGGCTAGGGGAGACTGGGAGCCTGGGTGTTTTCCGGGAGGCAGGAAACAGCGAGGACGAGGAGAGGCGGTGGCTGGCGAGGTAAGTTCTTTTTTATTTTTTTCCAACCCCTCCCATCATTGCAATGCCAACCCCCCATCCCCACCCCCCTCCCCCGCCACCATCCCCAACCAGCCGCTGGCCGCTGCGTTTCGTGGAACAACTTTAACTGGAACATGCATCCATCAAAACACATCTAGCAACCTTACTGTAGCCTAACATTCTCCTATTCACGAGGCCAGACTCCACTACATTCATAACATCGACCGTTCAAGGATGAGATTTGCAAAGGAGCCCCATAAACACAAACGTTAGCTCACCTCATGCCTTGCGTAGAGCGCTTCTGGAAATTCTGCCAGAGCTGAGGAACGCCCAGCATGGCCTCCATCAACACTGCTACAAAGCCGAGTCCTTCCACAAAGATGGCAGAATCTATGAAGATGTAGGTGACCAATGTACACGCAATGCTTACAAAGAGGCAGAACTGGAGATAATCCACAAATCGACTCCATTTCCAGAAGTATTGAAGATCAAAATCTGATAGAAAAAACATAAAATCAATTTCCAAGCCAGTGAATATTGTAAGTCATTGATTTATAACTTCAGCATTTCACTAAGCATAATTCAAGATAGGGTGAACTACCTCATTCCAGGTCATTACTGCCACCAGACCCGCATTTTTCACATACAAATCATTGTTTTCAGGTGTGTTACTTTATTATGTTTAATGAAAGCAAAACAAAACTACAACACTCAGAATGCATTTGGCTGGCAAACAGAAGTCCTGAACTGGAAACAGCGCCCATACTGGCATGGGGGAATTTCAACTATATTAATTGATTTAGGCCTCATCGGCCGCCAACAATTCATTTTTAAAAACATGTAATAAACAAAGAGGGATTAAATCTCATTTAAACGGAAACCACACCATTTAAAAAATACTTCACTACATGAACATTCTTAAAAATAAAACATTTATAGAAACTACAGCACACTTGTTCATTAGGTGCCAAATCCGTAAAACAAACTCATTAAAAGATGGTATGTTATACTTTTGAATCACTGCACCTAAATACCATCTTCGCAAAACATGTAATGCTGGACAGATATACAGCACGTTTAAGCCCTGAATACCACCTTGACAGAGATGTCAAGTATAATAATTTTGTGATTGACCTGCTCACTTCCCTATAAATACCCTAAACTGCAGATTACGTGTTTAAAGTAAAAATATAATTCTTCTTGCAATATGCTCTAAAAAGTATAAAAGTTATGGTTGGGCCTCAATGTCCAGTCCTCCATCTGGGAAAGTATTATATTTTTTTAAGTTAATACAGTGCCCATTATCATATTTAAAACTTCTCAATGAGGGTGTTCTCTTTAAAAATAATCACAGTTGACCAGGAGACAATTCTGAAGCTACTCAATGGTGAGATCACACCTTTCCAGGGCATACTAGAAATTAACTGCAAGAGTATCTTGTTTACCAGCCATGCTAGACATTTCATTCTTCAAAAATAGTTTGAAGGGTCTGTCTGGGGCATTAACTAAATGGTAGCCCCTTTAAATACCTTGCAAGTGCCTGGATATAAGTGCTGCATAGGACACATTTAAGAGCCAAAACTTGCACTGAAATATAGGAACCAAAGGAACAGAACTTTCAAAGGAACTTACTTTCATGTTTATTTAATGAGGACCAAGTACTAAAGAACTTATATTCTAAACTATAGGTTAGAGTCAATGGTATTTTAGTTATATAGATTTCTAATAAAAATTAAAAATTTCTCCCACTCCGCGAGTTATAAATTGTATTTAATGTATCTCCATGGGCTGTAGTCTTGCTCTCAAATTAACTAAAATGACTTTTGTTACTCAAATAATAGGAAAAGATTCTACCAAGATGTAGATATGATTTTACTATCTCAAAGTTATGCTGTCCGAAGCCCAATCATACACTTTGCATTTTTTCCTTCCTCTAAGAGGCAAAATGTAACCTTGTTCCCACAGTTTAGGGCTACAATTCACCAAAGGTGTCTGGAATTTTATACCAGTCCTGCTAGATTTAGGTCAGTGCAGGTTGGGTCGACCTGGTTTTTCTTTTTTAGTATACAATGTCTTGTGTGTCTCTTCCTTAATTTCTTTATGTGTTTAATGACTAGGAGAATGCTGTAAAACATGTTTAAGAATATGTGTATTAATTTCAGGTTACTATATTGATTATTGAGTGTCATTCTGGTTCTTCTTCCCTCTTTGTGCTTTTTCATTGAGTTACATTATCTTTACCATTATTTTAGTGCAGGACTCGAACTCAAGAATTAACTTATCAGTAGCCATGATTGGCAGATCTATACATTTCATTATCAATCCATATAATACACCTATTTTAAAAGGATTCCAAGGTAGTCCGCCCATTAGATGATTGAATATCATCCTCACAATTGCCAATATCTAAAGACCAATTTGAGGTTGTTTTCTAGAGGAAGATCTAAAATAACTCGAAGAACTGAATGGTTGATGTAAATTGAATCAAAAAGCATATTTCTGAGAACATTGTGAATGACTGATAGGTCGCAAACCCATAGTCAATTATTGATGTTCCATAATAGCATTTTCCAGTTGCCAGGATGGGTATATCAGATTCATTATGAACATTAATCACCACAGTACCCATTACTCTTAACTACTCCAACAAGAAAATTACAGTTTATCTGCTATACTGCTGCTTTGGAATAATGCTTCTTCTAATTCTATATTACTCCATGCTTGTATAGCCTCATTAGAAAGATTTGCATTAAAATCCCCTACAATTAATTTCCACTGAACTTTCATTTTTTCAATAGCTCCACTTATAAAATCAAAGTAGCGAATTAAGAAGGAATGATTTTGCAATCCTGGAGGGATTTAGATATTAAAAAGCAAGAGAGAGTTCCACTGAAAATTGGATGCCAAAGAAAAATCAATCCTAATATAGCCTCACAGTCCGCTGTAGCAGGCTATGCCAGCTATTAAAGGCCCGCTCCTGCGTTAAAGCCCGAGCCGAAGGCATGGGACTTTAACAAGAGACCGGGACTTTAATAGCCGGTATAGTCCTGCTACAAAGGGCTATAAGGCTATTAGAACATTCTGCCACTAGAGGGCAGAATGTTCTAACAAATAAAATAAAGGCCCCTCGAAGCTCGGTTTAAATCCCCTCAAGCTCCGAGAGGCCTTTGTAAAAAAATTGGAATGTTGCTCTGCGGCCCTTTACCAGCCCGTAGAAGCATGGAGCACTCCGTTGTCTACAATGGAGCTCCCAACATTCGAATGTTCTAATACGCTGTAGAACATCACTAGAATGGAGAACAATCTCATACTTCCAATTATAAATCGTTAATATGTCTATTGCTAATGGCCCCTTTGCACAACCCTTTTTGGAACTTTTGGCTGGGCACTTATTACATAGTGGTTTTCTACTACAAAATAATTGTCAGTTTCCAGTAAACGTATAATGGAAATCTTTAGATTCCTTAAAAATGTATGTGTATTGAAATTAGGTCCTTCTGAGTTCCCAGAAAGGATCTGAAGTTTTTGGTTAATTTAAAGGTCTACTTTCCATGCATAATTTGTTTTAGTTGAACCCTTTTGCCAACGAGGGCCAGGATTCTTCTTTATTTAATGTGGATGGGGTGGGTTATGACAAGATTTTAAAAATTATTTTCTATTTGAGATTAATTTTGGATTGATGTTAGATAGAAATCACAGTTCAAGGGAAATTCAATATGACACATAATTAATTTAATATTGATAGAAGACAGTAATAATTATTGAGGGTGTATATGGGTGAGACTGAGTACTCTAGATCTGTAGAAAGACAGTTATCAACAGAAAAACATTGTCAAACTCAATAGGTGGAGAAATGAAAGAGTCCAGACTTTTTGGATGTGACAAGTGAAAATCTGTATCTGTGACATGTGAAATCTGATACTTCATATCCCATCGATCAACGGAAGGACCTTTCACATGATGCCGCTGCCACTTCACCTGCAGCTCAGATCCTCCCATCATCATGGAAACCCTCACCACACCCACCTCACCGACACAGCTACCCCGGAACTACTATACTGACTTTTTTTCAATGCGCGATCACTCTACAAACACACCACCAAAATCTGGGACACAATCTCCACCCTCTCCCTGAAGTAATCTTCATTACAGAGACCTCTTCAACCCCGCATCCCCGCATGACATCGCTATCGACACTGCGACACCCATCGGCTGCAAGATGATATAACAGGATCGCACCAACAAGCACGGAAGTGGTATCACAGTCACCCACAAAGAAACCATCTGCTGCACCACCACCAAACACAACCCTGCACCAATCATGGAACACCTCAACTTCAAACTTCAATTTGATGGCACAACTACCATCAGAGGCACCCTCGCATACAGACTCCAAGTACCATGCCCCGGTTTCTGCAACGCCATCCCTGATTTCATTGCCCCCAATTGCCATTGACTCTAAGCACTACATCCTCCTCAGTGACCTCAACTTACACCTCGATGACCCCAAAGACGGGAACAATGGCAACCTCCTGGAAAGCATGAGCAATATCAGCCTCACTCAACTGGTCGCCAACCTCACACACAGCTCAGGACACAAGCTTGACCCGATCTTTACGTCCAGTGACAGAGTAAAGTCCAATCCTGTCACCAAACTCACCTGGACCGACAATGTCATTGTTCACTTCACAATCACAGGATCCCCAAGCACCACAACCAAGTCTCCCACCTCCTCCCACCACAGCTGGAAAAAAGTGACAGAGTCCAAATGGATGAACACCTTTAACACCATCCACCCCGACTTCGCAACCAACCTTGAACAGGCCGTCAAGAATCTTTCCAGCTGGATCACAAGCTGTGCTGACAGAGTCACCCCTATCAAGCCCACCAAGACCAGCAGATCCACCATACAAGCCAGCTGGTATGCACCAGAACTCAACTCAGGACAATGAAATGCAACTGCAAACAGCTACACAACTCAGAGACATCTTGAAAGACTACTTCCACAACAAGATATCCACCATCTACAGAAACTACAAACTCTAACCCACCAACTTCTACAACCTTCTCACACCAATGGGCACCACTCACAACCACCCACTTACAGGAACAACTCACCACACAGAGATCACAGCCATCATGAACTCCATTCACACTGGAGCACCCATGGACCTTTGTCCCCATCACTTCTTCAACCTTGAATGCAAGGAAATCAGCTGCAAACTCTTCTCCATTCTCAATGCATCAATCACCACAGCCACCTTCCCTGGCGGATAGAAACATGCAGAGGTCAGACCCCTCCTCGAGAAACTCTCCACAAACCCCAGTGACCTCAAGAACTACTGGCCCATCTCTCTGCTCCCCTTCCCCACCAATGTCCTCAAGAAAGACATCAACCAGCATCTCACTGAAAACCTGGAGAGAAACAACCTGCTGGACAAATCCAAATCTTGTTTCCATACCAACCACAGCACAGAAACCGCCCTGATCACTACCACTGACGACACCAGCACCCTCCTTGACAAACAGCAGCCCTGATCATCCTCGACCTCTCAGCAGCATTCGGCACCATATCCCACCACACCCTCATCAAGAGACTACACCACATCGGGATCCAGGTAGACACCCTCAGATGGATCGCATCCTTCCTCACAGGACGAATCCAGAGAATCCACCAGCAACCCTTCACCGTGGAACCCAAGATCACCACCTGCGGTGCCACTAAAGGTTTATATCTCAGCCCTACCCTGTTCAACATCTACATGATGCCTCTGGCCATCATCATTAGAACCCATGGCCTAAACATCATATCCTATGCAGATGATACCAAGCTCATCCTCTTGCTCCCAGAAGACCCCTCTACCTCTAGTACAAACTTCTTCAACCGCATGACGAGTGTCTCTAACTGGATGAAGACCACCTGTCTGAAGCTCAACACGTACAAGACGGAAGTGCTGATTTTTGGGAAGGACACCTCCCGTGAAATGACCCATGGGGCCCTCTGAATTCGGAACCACGCCAACAGACCACGCCCACAACTTTGGCATTGTCCTGGACAGAAAACTTACCATGAAATGCCAGATCAAAGCTGGCTACTCCACCCGAGTTTACACCTTCCGTATGCTCCGAAAGATCTTTAGATGGCTCCCAGTCAATACCAGGAAAACCATCACTAAAGCCCTAGTAACCACCAGGCTTGACTACGGCAATGTGCTCTATGCTTGTCTCACTACCCAACTCCTGAAGAGACTCCAGACGATAAAGAACTCTGCTGCCAGACTTATCCTCAACCTCCCCAAACGGACCCATATCACCCCCAACTCAGGAACCTCCACTGGCACCCCCATCCAGAAAAGATGCCAATTCAAGATGCTGATACGAGCCTAAAAGGCCCTCCACAACCAAGGAACAGCATAGATCAACCACAGCCTGAACTTTCACTAACCCACCAGACACCTGCAGTCCGCCTTCCACGCCCTCGCATACATTGCCCGCATCCGCCGAAGTTACAGTGGAGGATGCTACTTTTCTTAATTTGCCACCAAGTCCTGAAATGACCTTCCCCTCCACCCCCGAACATCATCCTATCTCTCGGAATTCAGAAAGGGACTCAAGACCTGGCTGTTTGACTGATCCCAGCAAGAACCTAGCACCTGGATACTCTCATGGGTGTTTAGCCAGACTTTACACATCCCAACTGATTGACTGATACATTTATTGAACAGCATTAATAAAATGAGTTCTGGCCTGAACTTGCAAGTATTTATTTCCTACAATAAGTGAACAATGACTCTGAAATACAACAACCAACGGATTATGCTCTTTATCCTCAGAAAAGGGTATTACAGCCCTTTTGAGGCTTGGTTGGTGCAAGAGGATTACTTGAGTCTATAAATAACATCATATTGGAGAGCTCAGATACTTGCTGTTCCAGAATGAACATAAAACGTCATGAAGATATTTTGTTATTCTGTATTTCGTTAATTTTCCTTTCTTCTTTTGGATATTAACTTGTTCTTTTCCTTTATGTTTTCTTTTCTACTATAAAGAAGGTTCAGGTAAGGTTCGTGGCATATCTTTAACTTCTTTATTACAGATAGGAAAACGCTGAAAGGGAACATTAGGTTATATAAAGCAAAGTGTATTTGTTTTAAATTGATCTTCTGTAAATAAACTTCACAGTTAGCATTCTTCTGTTCCTTTTTTTTCCTCATTGCTGGATTCCTAGTCTGAATACTCCTTTTATTCACCTTTTTCATATACTAATTCAGTTAACCTATCTTGTGTTTTGGGGTCAGCATAAGCTTGAACATAAGGTTCTATAGGTTTTCCTGAAAAATTAGGCCAGTTAGCAATCGTAACTAATATTGTGATAGGACTTCTAATATGTGATCTGAGTTAAGTGTCATTTGCTCCAAGAGATTTAAAAGGGAGTACAGTATTTTCAGTGATATCTTTTGATCCTCTGATAACTGAAGATAGTTCCCTGGGAGATTAGAAGAAACATTCAAGGGGAAGTCCAGAGTAATACATACTTCTTCTTCTTTAGGGAGTTGAATATCACTCGGAGTACTGTTGTAGAGCCCTAATGTTTCTCTTGTTTCTAATAGGCACTAGAAATGTTGGGAGATTTAATTGAACATCCCAAAAAATAGATTACATTGAAATTGGAGACAGCATAGCAAGCTCATTAGCATGCATAGGCATCTTAAGTGGGGCCACATGTATGAAACTATTTTGCATTAGAAAATGGTGCGAATCACACAATTCAGCTGTTTGCGAATGCAAAATTGCCTTTCATGATGTATGAAAGGCTTTGCAGACGCATATTTAGGTAATCTCAATTTTTTGTGATTACTAAAATTGCAAATGTAAATAGGGATTCACAATTTGCGATTCTGTAAGAACATGTATGACGCATTTTCCAAATGCAAACTGTGCCTGTATGAAAATGCAATTACCATTGACTTCAAGTCGATGGTAACAATGTGCAAACTTTGAAAAATGCATAAAACTGCATTTTTGAAAGTGCTAAGTAGGCACACCTGCCCCGAGGGTAGGTGTGTGCATTACATGTGCACATTGTTTTCTTTTTTGGGGGGGGTTCCAGTGGGGCCTTAGGCCCCTGGGAACCCTTGGCTTTGCATTTGCTTATTTGCGATTACCAATTAGGTAATCACAAATTAGCGAATTTGGCCTTTCAGCCTATAGGAATAAATTGAGTAATATTACCTAATAGCGATTCCATAATTACCAAATCGCTATTAGGTAATATTAAGGAATTGCACAATGTTTGTGATTTGTCACATACATAGCCTTTTGCGATTACCAAATAGCGATTCAGTAAAAATCGCAATTTGGTAATCACAAAATGCTATTTTGATACATGTGGCCCCAAGTGAGGAAACTATAATTACACCTGCTATTGTCAAAAGTGAAATGTCAATGTTTGTGTAGACACTATACAGCTTTATGGCAGACGCCTGATGATCATCTAGGACAGGTGTCATTGTTCCCTTACGTTCATCAGGGTTGTAGTAGTAGAATCAGAATCAGAATTCTCTTTATTTGGCTGTAAACAACCATAAAAGCATGCAAGATGTGCAAAATAGCAATAGAATGCATACAGATTATTTAAAACATGCAGCTAAAATACATAAAGTCATCAGGTTTAGGATATTAATGACCAACAATCAGAATAAAAACAGGCTGGGGTGAACAAAACCAAGATTAAGACAAAGTTGGATACTAAATAATCAACCAAAATTATTCTAAAAATATCGACCTTTGGAGTGGACTGCGGCTTTGAGAAATAGAGTCACATGTACACACGTTTCATCATCCGCTAATGCCAGTAAAAAATGATATGCTTGCATACAAAGCAGTAGAAAAATGGTATGAAGAAATTTTTGGTATACATTTTATAATATTCACAAAAGACGAGAAAATGTACCATAGTTTGTATGTGCAAATGAGTACAAGGGCATTCTCTAGAGTCGAGCTGGAGTTAGTGTCCAGCCGGAAAACAAAGAAAATATTTCAGTATACCAGCCCAAAAGCTGAACATAAAAAGCCTTTCCTAGTTCTTATTTGTATTCTGCAGATAGTTGATAAAAATGGCCCTGGGATAAAGATATAAATAATGCTTCACATTTGATTTTTGTCTTTCAGCCTTCGTCCTCTCTTCTTTAGCTCGCTCTAGCAACAAAATTTGCATTTGCTTTCTGACGAGGCCTACCCGCGGCGTTCTATCTAAAAACATATCAGCCAATCCAATAGCTTCCAGAGATTTTGTGACGTACGCTATCCAGGGGATCAAAAAACTCTTATTGCGTGCCAAACAGTCTAAAACCATCTCTCTAGTTAATTTTGCTTCTTCTGGGCTCCAGAGAGCTAGACACAAGAAATTTGGCCGGCTACAAATAAAATCACTCAGTAAGTATAATCCTAGTTTATTGGGGCAAATAAAGCTAGGGGTTGTAGTAGCAGTGAGTGCACCCACTCTAACGTGGAAAGAGCGTAAGGATTGTGAGCCACCACAAATGGATTTTTTCCAGTACCCTTTTGTCAGCCTAAGTGGTTGTCTGATTTTTAAGTAAAATAGTTCTACGACACAATTTTTTATTAGTCATGGTTAAATGATCTATCAGTTCTTAAATAACTGGAGCTATTTCTTATCCCCAATAACAACTCAAATTAATGTCAAAGCTTATAGGTCTTGCTGAGTTTCAAAAGAAAAATACCAGCCAATGCCCAGTGTTATGAATCAGTAATTAAAATTAGAATATTTATTTCCTTAAATACTCCAATACTCCCATAAGAGTCCACCATTTCCAAAAAGAAGTGCCAGCAATTACCACTTTCTTACTTTCTTTACCAAATGCCAGCTTCGCACAACACTACAAACTAAGTCAATACCACAAGGACGGGCGGTTGTTTTGCCCCTTTTGTTAGCAGCAGTTCCTCTGTGCCTTGACGATTCAAATTATCCAAAAGCACAGAAAATAGCAAACAGTTGTGTTAACAGCCAAGGAAAAGAGAAGGACAAGGTAGTTTCCAATGATCCAGTTAGTTAAAGGGATGTCCTGCTGCATGCTCACCTGTGCTGACTCCTCAATGCGGGCTAGCTCACTGGCATTGGAGCCTTGGGTACAGAGTGGACTCATAATCCAAGTAGCCCTCTGAATGATCACTGGGGCTAACAAGAGTCTATGGATAATAGAGCTGCTCTGCTTGGATCCACTTTGATCCTTTCAATTAGAGCTTTCCCAATCATAGACAAATAAAGCACCAAGTCCCACCGCCCACCACCATGGTCTGCCAAAGCAGAGGGTTAATAATGTAAGGACTTGGACATCAATGCAATCACCACAGCACCCAAAAGCAACTCTAGGTGCTCAGTCAAAACAGATCAGGAGAATCTACAGCAAAATTACAGGCTGGCATCAGGCATCAAACATCAGACATAACAAACATAAAAAGTTCAATGATGAAACACTGGGTGCAAGCGTTAGCACTGTGAGGGCATGAGAACATTTTTGGTGGAAGGAGCCAAAAACCATTCTACATCACCACATCTACCTGGAGCCTTCAACCACGCCCACCAGCTGTCAGTAGAGCAGTCAGCCAGGAAAATTAATTTAAATTGTTGTCCTGGACATAGGTGGTCTCCTTATTTCAAGGTAACATTTTCACTAATGTTGGACTCAGAAAAAGAGTGGCTTGTAACCAGTAGCATGAGAACGACTCAGTGCAAGAAATATGTTCTCACTAATGTTCACAAATATAGTAAAAGTGCTAACTGTTGATAGTGAATGTGCTCACAATGAACCACCAGATCAACCCCATATCCTTATCACGACATTCAGATGGATCCCTACCTAATCCAAAAAGACGGTCACCCATGCACTCACCAACAGCAAACTTGACTATAGCAACGTACTCTACGCTGGTGTCAGCCAGAAACTCCTCAGGACACTACAGAATGTTTAAAACACCTCAGCCAGACTGGTCCTTACCATGCCCAGCAGCAGCTACATCACCGAACACCTTTGAAAACTACACGGGCTCCCAGTCAACAAAATAATCACTTTCAAGCTCCTCACACATGCTTACTAAGCCCTCCACGATGCAGGACCAGCATTCCTGGACCACTGCTTCTTATTCCACGTACCTGCCAGACACCTTCACTCCACCAAACTGGCCCTGGCCACCGTCACACAAATCAACAGGACCAGAGCCGGAGGAAGATCCTTCTCCTACCTCACCGCCAAGACCTGGAAGACCCTACCTCTCCACCTCAGGCAATCCCTGTGGCTAAACTAATTCAAGATCTGGCTCTTTGACTGAACCCCAGTGCCAGACAGATCAGCCCCCCCCCCCCCCACTCACGGAACTCAGTGCTTTGAGAACCTTACGGGTGAGTAGCTGTGCTATATAAACCCCTGAATGATTGATTGAATGGGGGATTTCTCACTTTTGAAGTTTGCTTTTTAACTTTGCAAATAGCAATTCACATTTTCATAGCTTGCAAAATGAAACTCAATTTGGCTTTGACCAAAAATCCAGTGTTCCTAGATTTTTGACTTGAGCAACTCTATGTAGGCATCATTTCGCTCAATACTAATTGATTGTTTTTTCAACATTTTCTTAAAATAAACTTCACTTTTTTAACTTTATCCAAAATATTCCCAAAACTAGAGTTAGAATACAATATAAGCCTCCCAGAATACAGGAGGAAAGTTACACTTTCTCTAAATATTCAAAGACTGGAGTTAGAGTAGTAAATTTGACCTCCGAGTGACCCCCACACCCACTGCTGACCTGAGGGTTCAACTCAAGGAAATATTAGCCAATTCAAGGCAAGCATTTTCACTGCAACAGTTGGAGGTTTTTCAGGTAGCCTAACATTGCATACTAGAGGACTAATCAAATGTGTCAATTTAGCTGTCAAATCAAGTGAAATGATCTTTATTCGGTTGAGCTGTCAGTTTATTTATTCTATGTATTTTTTTTGTTTTTTACTGGGACAAACAAGGCGCCAGAGATGTAAGAGTGCCCTGGTGTAAGGTGTAGCATCAAGAATCATCATTGAGGCAGTCCATAATGAGTTTACAAATAACCGATTAAAGTGATAATGCAGCAAAACATATAGCGGGAAGTCTTTACAACAGTACAAATGAAGAATAACCAAATACGTTCAAAGGTGGAATTGTTTACTTACATTATCAACACAAATTAGATGAGGAGCTATAGTTCCATAACTAAAGTTCCGGGTTTATCTTCAGTACCTGTGCAAACAGAAGTCTGCAGAATGATCAGAATTGCGAACTGTTTGATAAGTATAGCAGCCCCAATGATTTCCCCTGACAGCTTTCAGCATGTCGAACCGCAGAACTTTACTGGGTGGAAAAGGCACAGAAATGGGCAAAGCATGCAAAATTCAGTGCTTTAAATAATGACTTTGCACATTGTGCTTCGTTTCCAAATGAAAATCATGGATTAGGAGCTATTTGCCATACCCAGTAAATACCACACCCTGGATTAATGGTATTTACCAGGTGCAGTAAGTACCTCACCAAATTCCCACCCAATTGATATTGGCCCTTGGTCTTATGCTAGATTTCCCCACAGTTGAAATAGGTCTTATGCCAATTTTCAATGGCATTAGTAAGCATTCATTTAATACATGTATTTTTATATCTGCTCTTGTCTATGGCCGGCAGAATTGCCATTCTTAAGATGGTGATTCTCCCCTGTTTTCTCTTTGTCAACATTCCCATCTCACTCTCATGTACTCTTTTCAACATGCTCCGCAGCACCATAACAAAATTGATATGGGTTGGTGGGTGACCCCGCTTGAGTTGGTGCACTCTCATATTGCCATATGAGAAAGACAGGCTAGAGGTGCCAATCTAGAGCTCTATTATCTAGCAGCACAAATCCTTATGCAAGACACTGGTATCATCCGGATGTACGATGTAAAAACGCGTGTTATTAAAACGTGTGCTGTTACATCGCAGTCGTTACAACGACTGCATGTTACAACGCTATGCCTTTACAACGCAAGTCTTTACATCGACTTGCGCTAGGTGGCGTGCTAACATTAAAAAAGTGCAATTTACTATTCCAACTCCAGTCCACTTATCAGTAGGGAAGGTGTTGGGATAGTAAACTACACTATTTTTAATGTTAGCACACCATCTAGCGCAAGTCGATGTAAAGACTTGTGTTGTAAAGGCATAGCGTTGTTACATGTGGTCGTTGTAACAACCGCGATGTAACAGCACTGCGGTGTACTGACCGCGTTGTAAAGGATGTTTCCCGTATCATCCTGACGGTAGACTGGCTTACTTGCGACCAGGGCATGACCAAATTGGTAGCATACAATTCCACACACTCCTCCCTCAGAGACACACACTGAAGACCACTGCGACAACCTGCTGGGCTTCGAATTGACTAAGGGCCTGATTATGAGTTTGGAAGTGCGGCGCCACGACCACCACACTGCCGCTCTGCCAAACCCGTGGTCAGGCTGCCTGCCAGATTACAAGTATTTCTCGTGTCTGGTGGGTTTTATTTTTTTACAATCCCACGGCGGTGCCTTAAAAATGGGCACTGCAAATGGAGTTCCAATACAATTCCTGCACGGAATGGACTTTAAAGTCTATGCCATGTAGGAATGTGGATGGATGCATACAGAGGGGCACATGGGGTACACTTTCCAAGGTATGAGCGGTGTAGCCGGATCGGGGGGGAATTTGACAGCCCACCACGAGGGAAAATTTAATAAATATGTAATTTCCCCTCGTTGTCTATCGAAATCCCCCCCACCCTCCCACCCGGCCCCACCGCTCTCACCTCCATGGACCGCGCTGGCGGTTTCTTCGAAGAAGATCGGTAAACCTTACAATATTTCCAGCTGAATCCCAATAAGCTACCAATCACCCCACAGCTACTAAACGTAAACCACTTACAAAATGGAAGGCCATGAATAAACATAATATGAGGAAATCGAAACTACCTTGAAAATATTTGATCAAAACTACCTTGAAAATATTTGAGAACTGGGCATTGCAAGATGTCAGACTCTGTCCCTTGAATTTTGAGAGGGCCATCGCGTGAATGTTAATATATGTTTCAAGACAAGCCAAATATCTTAAAATAAGTAAGCATTCTGCAACATCTATAGCTGATCCCTACCCGGGACTAGGTTGTTTTTGGGCGGTGGTGTTTGCCCCCCTTTACTTTCTTGCACTTAACTTGCAACCACATTGGATACTCACCAAGATGATTTCAAAAGAGGCACACAAAAGATCTAAAAGGCTCTTTATCTCTATGGTAAATCAGTGAGTTATCAGCAGCTTGCACTCATTATCATTATGTAAACGGTATATATGACTGCCAAGGAGACCTAATATATCTGGATTTAAAGGGCCAGAAGCCAGGTACTAGACAGGCTTGAGAAGGAGAGTGTTGATAAATGTATGTGACCCAAATGATCCAATTACAGCATGTCTAGTCTTTTCTACTGGAACGAAAGGCACAATATGTTCGAACTCCTAAAATATAAAAGTTAAAGGGAGTCAATGATTAGTAAATTGAAAGTTCCAGCGGTAAACAAAATCTTTATCTTATATGCTAGTGAGGGGATATTTTAATTTCTTTCCTTTCCCTTGCACAAAATAAAGTTTCCGGTGTTTTCTACTTTTAACAAAAATGATGTGATCAGTACGATCTTAATGAAACAATTATTGGAATGTAGCCCATTGACAAAACATTAAGACACTGAGATGCATATACAAATTTTGGTGGATTGTTGTGCAACCCCGTTACTACATGCCACGTTCTTTAAATGAAGGGCGGAGGGGGGACTTGCAGTGGACGCCTACCTTGGGGTTCAGTGGGGGTTTTGACTTGTGACTCTTGCTACCCCAGCCTGAGTCTCAACAATGATAAATGTCTGTTTTTCTCCTCAACTGAGTCTTTGAGGTGCAGAAGGTGTTTCGGGGTGCTTGGGTGCCAATCCTGTATCCGTGTATGCAGTTACTTATTGCACAGTGTTGGTAGCGGTTCGAGAGTACTGAATCAAGGGAAGGGAGGAATATGAGGCTAAGACTTGCAGCAGCATCCTTGGTGTGTTTCTTCTTAGAATCCAGGTCCAACTTTGCTACCAGTCATGAAATAATGTCACTGTCAATGTAAAGAGGAAGAGGCAGGTAGAAGACCAATCCAAGATGGCTGGTCTGCTGTGCAGTGCTCATGACAGATTTGCATTAAACACGGTGGTAGAACGTCCTGTACTTATGTAATGATTCGTTCCTAGTGTTTTCGAGTCCACCACAAGGAAACACTATTAGCGGTTTTCCAGTGCTCAACTAAGCTCTGAAGTATGATTTATCTGCATACAGATTTCTACCTTTTATTTGAGATACAAGTGAGGTTTTGTGATAACCAAAATTATATTTTTCCCAAAGACTAAATATCCTACAAGCATTGACTTTGGGGGTATATCCCAGAATTGATTTTCCAGTTCCTGAAAAACTTTCCGAACTCCACTTACATTCAAGATCATTGCCATATTTTGTGTGCTTTTTCTGCCAAAGCCTCCATTTTATAGAATTACCTGCTCACTACTTTCTCTGCACATATGTAGGCCAAGGGTGGATGGAGGAATCGGCACATCTGTGACTGGTTATAGCTTGATCACACCTGAGGAGGGCAATCATTAAAGAGTTCTCTTAAACCCTTCATTTGCTTCAGACCAGTCATTGGTGCAATGTTCCTGTTTGGCTGACACACTCTTTCTAAAATATTTCTGATTCCTGAAAAACATCAAAGTCCTGTTCTTTGAACTAGCACTGCAGTCTTTCCTTGTTTACAGAGCTAGCACTAATTAGGTGCTTCGTTGTTTCCTGAACTTCTTCTATTTAGGTAGTTACACTTTCCCCAATTCCTGCCTTGCTTTCCCTCTTCATTACTTCCAGTTTCCAGAATGTCACCTTATTATCTCCGACGACTTAGCTGATAGTTTCCTTGTGTGATTTCTTTACCCAATATTTCCCCCTCTTTCCTACTAAACTGTATTCCTATCTCATTCCTTACCTATTCTGACTGTGAGTTTTAGTGCTAAACACTTGCTTTCACTGCCTTGCATAATCCTGTGTGATTGCCAGAATGCGTGGACGCAGCCAACAACCTGTGGTGATGGTTCTCGTCTATTTTGAGTACTATCTTTATGTTACTGAAAGGGCGAGATTTTGATCGATACCTTATATCTATTGATCCAAACCTCGATCTGGTCGACTGAACCTTTGTTGCCTGTCTTGGAAGAAAACAGTACACCTATCTGCAAGTTAGTTCACCCAATAAAGGACTCTACTCTCAAAGATCACGGACAACTTCTAGGTTTCAAAAGTTTATTGTAAAGATATAATGAGCTGCAAATACAAGCATCTCAGAATGAGATTCACGAGATACACAGGTCCAATTACATACATGTGCTCTCGAAAAGCCCTCAGACGAGCAACAGAAATCACTAACACAAGTTCTAAAAATAATAAAGCTATCAGCATAGATGCATATCTCTCCTTCATTTAGGTTGGAGGAAAACAAACACAGGTTAGGCGTCCCTACCCTGTTCTAGATGGTATCCCTACTTAACCAAATCCCAACCTAACAAAGGTGTCAGCAATGAATGACCCCCAAGGGAAGTCACCCACTCTAAATCTCTTGGTGAAAACCTAAAGTTCTCCAGTCATGACCCCTCACTGCCTATCCATCCGCTCTCTAAAGGGTCCTCAGGTCTCTGCTCTAACTCCACCCAGGGGTGCTGTCCCTAATACAAAACAGTCAACAACATTTGAGACGCCCCTTGCGAAACGCCTCTCACGTGGTGCAACTTCAGGCTTTTTCCATGATGCTTTGTATTGGGCCTCAGACGTTAGAGTTGACCTTGCTTCTCAGACTCTTCTCCGGCCCGCTGATACCCCTTAAACATTCCAAAACCCTCCTCCATGTCTGGGCCGTCTACTGAACAGACCTCTATTCATTCACTTATAATTGGATCCCCCCTTTCCTGTTGCAGACAGATATCTGCCGCCAAGAACCCAACTCTCATAGACTTCTAAAAAGGCTTGCAACATTTCTCAGCCCAGACATGTACGTGTAAATCAATGCTAAAACATTTCAGGCCTACAATATTTCTCATTATGATTATAGCATTCAACTTCTTCATTTAATTAAAGCATGTTAAAACTCTTATTCTATTATTTAGAAAACATTACTATAAATCATGGCCCATTAATGCAATGACCAAAAACGTTAAACAATCTGTGTCGTGAAAAGAAACACCTTCCCCTTTAGCTCCAGCTCTGGCCCTGTGGCCTACCACGTTCTGCGTTTTACCACAGACCATCTTACATGTTAACAGCTACACGACATAGATTCAAAATAATCACGTCTAATAAAATCATATAATGTCACACATTTCTGTATTAGTTCCACTTCTACTTAAATCTCTACAGTAGCTATATATTTTTGAATATCCTTGCAGGTACTATTAGCACTCATGGCATTTCTCTTCATGATTTGTGCTTACTTCAGGTAAGTGTGATGTACTCATACATGTAAATCAGTTTGCGCTCTCTCAGTTCCCCCCTTTGATGACCTCTCGGGGTCATCACTAACATTTAAACTGCCGTTATTGCTGGCATTCTCTGCGCTTCCAGAGCTCTCAGACTCCTGTACTGATTATCTTGTATGGCAGCCAATCTCTGCAGCTGTTCTCTTTGGGCCCTTTCTGACCTTCTTGCTCTGTACCATTTGAATACCCTCACCAATCCCCACAATATTATCCCACAGATCAATATTATGATGATAGGCTTTAGGATATACCAAATAAAGCTTTTGCCTAAGGTGGAAAACCACCCTCCAACCGTACTCATTCCGTGGCCCACCTTTTCCCAGACATTTTCTCTACTCAAGTCTTCGATCTCCTTGTGTATATTAGTTATGTTCTTAATAACCTTCTCAAGGGGCTTCGAAAGGTCTGGAATGTAAGTGCAACATTCCTGGACCTTCAAAGCCTTACAGACTCCGCCCTCTTTTGCTAATAAGACATCTAATGCAAGCCGATTTTGAAGAACCATAGCCCTTATCGATTGCATCTCTCCTTCTACCAGCATTAAGGACTGAGCAGTGCTGGCAGACAACCTGTCGACAACTGTTGCCAGTCGTCTAATTTTAACATCATTAAGGATTATTCCCAAAAGAGGGAACATAGCTCCAAAGACATCTCCAACCATTTCGGCATCACCTACATCTCTCCTTCCCCTCGATGATGTCTGACCCTCAATGATCACTAAGTCTTGTGCATGATATATTTTGGGGAAGACAATTGCCAAGTAACATGATCCATACCAGTTATCAGGTAGTCTCACGTAAGCATTTCTTCCACATACAAAATACACATTTGGAATCACTTGCATTCCCTTCAGGAAATCCTTAGTGTAGTACTCTAAATTAAAAGCATGCTCACAATCAACTTCACCCACGTATACATTTTCATAATACGTTTTGGCTCGGTGAAGACATAACTTTCCTCTCTGCGCTTTATCTAAAGCTATTGGACCACTACTACCTTTTCTCTTGTGTGACTTCTCTTCCTCGGTCCAATCTATTTTCCCTTGTCCTGATTTTTTCAAAATCTTTTGTCTCCTGTAACGATCATCCACCTGCCCTATGAACTTTTTCTCGACTTCTGACACCTTACATGTCAGGTTATTTCTACGGGCATGTGAAGTATCTAAGGTAATCCAAGGAATGAAGAACTTGGCCAATCTGTCTTCACTCTTCCAGTAATCCCATTTGTTCATCTGCTTATAATTTGGGACTTCCGGCAACACAGAATCATAATTGGAGAAATAGTATTCAAAACTATCTCTCTCATAAAATATACTAAGCAATAAGCTACATGTAATGCCATATGTCAGAGGGAGGTGATGATAGCGAATTCCTTCATCTACAGACGCAGGCAACTGCATGCAGACGTAGCAATCCTTAACCTCCATGGCATCCACGTATTCATATAAAAGTTTAGCATAAGCATTTGACCTAAAGTCTCCTTGGGACTCGTCTACATGTAACCTGCGGGCTTCTGCAGCCAATAACGCTTTCTCTTGAGTGTTTTCCCTTTTCTCACCAGCAACGATAGGTGTAAGCGTTACTACAGAACTCACATCAGTTACCTTCACCTCTTCCTCATGTCCCTTTACATAAGAAATTGTTACCACTAAAGCTATTAATATTATCACTCCTACTATTAGTGTACCTATTATACATTTAGCTCTGCGGTTCGGGGTGCCGGCCTCCATTTCGTCAGATATTATAGCTCTCTCTTTATCTTTGCAAAAAGTTCCTTTCCTCTCGTTCCTTTACAGTCTCTTTTAAATCCTTTTTGTCTTTAGAATCCACACAGCTGGAGGCTGACAGCCTTTTTCGCAAAAGTCCTTTCACAGTTCAAAAAGACAACCCTAGCCCTTCTCCATCCACTCAAGGGGTTCCCTAAAATTCTCTGCTTCCTGGGCGCTAGGTAATCTTCTTTTTCTGCTTGCTTTATTTACAAAATCCTTTAACAGTCAACTATCAGATTTGTGGTTGCAGCTTCAATAGCATAGTTCAATATTTCCATGCGAAGAGTATGCTCTTCATGTGCTGTTATCGTTGTACCAAAGTCGGGGAATTGCAATTCTGTAAGAAACATATGTTTTAACTTGCTGAGGCGGGGAGGTCTGGGGAGCACGAATGTTAGTGACCCTTCTTGTTCGACACCGGGTACCAACAGTCGTATTTCCACGGTGATAATGGGCTCAGAACTGGACACCACCACCGCTCGGATCCTCCCTGTCTCCGGTTTCACAGACATTTGTCGCCAGATATGTCCACTCAAGTGTGGAGTATCTTCTGTTAGGCACACGCACTCTTCTTGACCTTCTTTGGTCTGGTGCCTCAGCGCCCTGAGCACCTTCTTCTGGGTCTGAGTCTTCTGATATCGGAGGAAGGGTTGCTTCTGGAGTTGACCTCAGGCTAGAACTTCTTCTTTGCGGCCAAATTGCTTCTCCACGTGCCCTTCTACTCCTTCTCCTTCTGGTCTGTTCTCGCTCTCTTTCAGACCTGTCAGGGTCAGACTCGTACTCCCAGTTACTTTCTCCTTCTGTAGCGTCTTCAGTTTCGCTGTTGTACTGACCGTCCTCAGCTTGGTCAGACTCGTTCCCTGCTTCCGCGGGCACCTCTACAGCTTGGCTAGCCCCCTCTATGGCTTCTTGGTCCTCAGCTGGACGTCCATCCGAGAGAGGAGCTGTTTCCAGAGGTGCTGGAACCCTTTTCGTATGCGACGCGTGGATCCAATTGGGCAGGCCTCCCACCTTTACAGCTGTACTTGTGATCAGGATGACCTGGTAGGGCCCACGCCAACGAATATCCAAGCAGCTTCTTCTCACATGTTTCTTCACCAGGACCCAGTCCCCAGGATACAGGTCATGGCAAGGGCCCTGGCACGCTGGAACCTCTGCAGCCTGCACCTGAAGGGACACAGAACGCATGGCGTCAGATAGCCCCTTACAATAGTCCAGGATCATATCATCTGTGATATTTAACAGTGCAGTAGCTGGAATAGATGGCAGCCTCATTGCTCTCCCCATTAACACCTCATGTGGTGACAACCCTGTTCTTCTGTCTGGGGTACTACGAAGGCTCATGAGAACTAATGGGAGGGCATCAGGCCAACTCAGGGTCGTTGAGGAGCACACTTTTGCTATCCTGCTCTTAATCGTTCCATTGATCTGTTCCACAATTCCTGAGGCTTCTGGTCGGTAACTGCAATGTAGCTTTTGGTCAATATTCAGTGCAACACAAATCATCTTCACAAGCTCGCTGTTAAAATGTGTTCCCCTATCTGATTCCAAAAAGGCCGGCACCCCGAAACGAGGGATAAGTTCTCTAAGCAGTAACTTAGCCACTGTGAGGGTGTCGCACCTACGTGTAGGGTATGCCTCAACCCATCTGGAGAACACACAAACAACCACCAGGACATAGCGGAGGCGGTTGCATCTTGGCATTTCAATGAAATCTATCTGCATTCTGTTGAATGGACCTCCAGACCTTCCTATGTGACTTAGTGCAACTGGTGTTCTTTTCCCTACATTCAGCTGCTGGCAGGTCACACAACGCTGGCACACTGCTTCTGCTGCTATTCTAAACTTAGGATTGTACCAAGTCTGTCTAAACACTCTCAGCATAGCATCTCTCCCTAAGTGTACGGGACCATGTATGAGCCTAGCCATTGGACTCACCATCTCATTGGGCAACACTGCTCTGCCGTCTGCTGAGACCCAAAAATGAGTCTCACCCATTACACATCCTGCCCTTTCCCATGTTTCTTTTTCAGAATCAGGAGCATTTTCTTGCATGATTGACAGTTCATCCCAAGTATCAACAGTTTCCAGTATCATGGCTAATTCAGTTCTTACATTTATTCCACCCACATCCACCTCTGTGAAAGAGTAACCTTGTTCCGCGCAATACCGCGCAACTTCATCTGCATATCTATTGCCTTTCGAAACAAAGTCCTCATTTCTGGTATGTGCGATGCACTTTACAACTGCGATACTTGCTGGGCATTGCAATGCTTCTAACAACAGGCGCACAAACTCTCCATTGCGAATGGGAGAGCCTGAAGAAGTCATGAACCCTCTTTGAGACCATAACTGCCCGTAATCATGAACTACCCCATACCCATACTGGCTGTCGGTGTAGATGGTGACTCGAATTTGATTGCCTGCTAAGCAAGCACGTGTCAGGGCAATAATCTCGGCTACCTGGGCGGAGTGTACTCCTTCCAGGCACCCAGCTTCCACAACTCCTTCAATTGTACAAACAGCATAAGCTGCTCTCAATTGCCCAACTCCGTCTCTTACACATGAGCCATCGACAAAGAAAACTTCGTCTGGGTCGGTCAGTGGCTCATCTACGATGTCGGGTCTGGGTTTGGTGCATAGTTCAGTCACATCGAGACAGTCATGGTCTGCATATTCATCATCATCATCAATATCATTTGGAAGTGGCATTAAGGTAGCAGGGTTCAAAACAGAGCATCTCTTGAGGGTCACGTTCTCTGCAGCAAGAATAACTTGCTCATAGCGCGTGAGCCTGCTATTGGTCAGATGCTGTGTTTTGGTCCTGGTCATCAACAGTTCAACAGAATGTGGCACGCACACCTCTAACGGGTGCCCCATGACAATATTTTCACATCTCTCAATGCTGACACCCGTTGCAGCAACGGATTTGAGACATCCGGGCAACGCTGCGGCTACTGGGTCTAAAGTAGCCGAGAAATAAGCAACTGGTCTACGGGCATTCCCATGGATTTGGACCAACACAGACAACGCACAACCCTCTCTCTCACAACAGTAAAGAAAAAATTGTTTATTGTAATCAGGCATTCCCAATGCCGGAGCACGACACAGGTCCTCTCGCAGCTGTAAGAATGCCATCAAACAGTCTTTGTCCCATGGTACCGGATCGCTCACCTCTTTGTGCGTCAGTTTTTGCAAGGGCTTTGCTTTCAGTGAAAAGTTCACGATCCACTGTCGGCAATAACCCACCATCCCTAGGAACATCCTGACCTCTCTCTGTGTCTGAGGCGCATTCATTTTCATGATCGCCTCTATCCTGTCTGGTGACACCTTTCGTTTGCCTTTCTCAATTCTGTGTCCCAAGTACTGCACTTCTGTCAGGCAGTACTGCAATTTTCCCGGGGACACCTTGTGCCCATTGGCAGCTAGGTGATTTAACAAAGCAATGGAGTCTTCCCTGCAAGCTTCTTCTGTTTCTGACGCCACAAGGAGGTCGTCTATGTACTGGACCAGAACTGACTTCTGGGGCAGCACTAGACTTTCAAGATTTTTCTTCAAAAGCTGGTTAAAGATCGATGGACTCTCTGTATACCCCTGAGGGATACGACACCATGTTAGGACGCGATTTTCCAGCTTAAATGCGAAAAGAAAATGGCTATCTTCGTCCAAAGGGATCGAAAAGAAAGCCTGACAAAGATCGATCACAGTGAACCACTCAGCTTGGAATGGAATCTGAAACAGTATCACTGATGGATTCGGTACCACTGGACAACATGAAACGACTATGTTATTAATCTTTCGAAGGTCCTGAACTATCCGAAATTTCCCATTTGGTTTCTGCAGACCCATAATCGGGGAGTTACATGGACTACCCACGATTTCTTTCAGTATTCCCTGTTTAATCATGGACTCAATCACGGGTTTTATGCCTGCAATCGTTTCTGGAGTCAATTTATACTGGGGTGTTCTTGGGAACTCAGCATGCGGTTTCACTACAATTTTCACTGGGTCTACCCCTTTGACCAATCCAATCTCTTCCCCAGTGAAATCCCATACTTCTGATGCCACTGTCTCTCTCAAGTCCCAGGGAAGCTCGTCTACTGTCAAAGTAGGGTACAGCTCCACACATATTCTTGAGTTTGCAACTTTGAAATCTGCATCATCATCATTAGTCAATACCTCCACTCCCTGAGGTGTACAATATATAGTACAATTCAATTTGCATAACAGGTCTCTTCCTAGCAGACACACAGGGCTTGAATCGCAAACCACAAACTGGTGCTCATCACTGTACTTCCCTATTTTCACCTGTACCGGTTCTGTTAATTGGCTAGTTATCCTCCTGTTTGCGACCCCTACCACCTGTATGGTCTCTCCAGACATGGGCAAGTCTGGAACTGCAGCTGATCTGATCGTGGATCTAGTGGCTCCTGTGTCCACCAGAAATGTCGTAGGGCACCCTGCTACTTCTGCTTCAACATAGGGTCCCCTCTGATCTACCTCTAAGGCTGCCCCAAGGGTGCAGTCTTCTCTTTCCACTCTCTGTCCGGTTAATGGGTCCACATAATAGCACTCTTCACCTTCCACAAACAGGGGCATTTGTCTATAGGTCTTACCCATACTCCCTACTCGAGGAGGTTGCGGGAACTGGGCTCGGGGAGGAGCCCCCCCCCTTTGAGCACCTTTCCTTGGTATGGCGTTACCCCTCTTGTAGGTGCGCTCTGAACCTCTTCCTCCTCTATCTCTTGCTCTCCTATCTCTACATTGTAAGGGCACTCGCGTTTCCAATGCCCCAGCTCGTTACACTGGTGGCACCTAGTCGTTTTCTTCAAGGTAGCTATGTCTATTCTGGGTCTAAAGGTAGAACTCTCCTCATTACCCTTGTTCTGACTGTACTGCTTCTTTCCTCCTGTACCTGTCCCTTGCTGCTGTTGCTGTGGTCCCCCCTTCCCGGCTGCCTGCATCTGTACCACCATCAACTTTTCTTTTAGTTTCTTAGCCTTGGAATCTATCTCATCACAGCAGTACCTGGCATATCTCAGTATTTCGTCTAGGGGTTTACTTTGCCAACAGATCGAGTGTTGCTGAATCATTAAACTAATATCCGGTCTCAGTCCCAGGACGAACTTGGACACAAATTGCCCTATGTCTTTTGGATCCATTACATCCAAGCCGCTATACTGTTTAAACGCCTTCAGCAATCTCTCGTAATATTCATGAACTGTCTCTTTGGGTTCCTGTCTTGTTCGATCTATTCTGACCCAATCTATGTCTTGCATTGGCACCTTCTCTTTCAGCCAAGTCATCACTCTCTCGAATTTTGCCATCACAATCTCGGACGGCCCATTAGTCTTGGCATCTCTCTCTGGCTCTATTGTGGGCCACTCAGCGCTAACCTTGCATGCTGTCCATAGATCGCCTGGTACTACAATGTCAAACAGCGTGTTCAGATCTATCCAAAGGACTTTTGAGATTTTTACAAATCTCTCGACTTGCTTGTACCACTCCACAGGGTTCTCTCGTAATTTGGGGAAAGAAGTGGTAAAAGCAGCTAAATCTCCCCTACTCCAAGGGACATGTACATAGTTCCCATTTGCAACTTCACGCAAAGGGTAAGCTTCTATTCCCTGCTGTCCTGGTGTCATACCAATCATGCTTCTCCTGCCAGTCCCTTTCTTGGACCACCTCTCTTCCCACTTATCCAGTGCCCTCCATGTCCTTATTCCAGCAATCAGTTCCCTTATGTGTGTTTTCAGCCCAATCGTTCTCCTCTCATCTAGGTCTCGATCTGTGTAATGCAGCCTGTGGTTACCCTGTAATGCTTTGGTTCTTGACAGATCCACCATATATTTGCCTGCTAGTTCGACTAACTTCTCATGGACTGCTCTCGCCTTTCGAGTGATGTCCTTTGCCATATACAGTATTTCATCCTGTTCATACATTTCCATTCTTTCTAAAGGCAGGGTACCATCTACCATGTCATCCAGATCTGACCTTAAGCTGGAGACATCAAGTCTCTTGGCTTTTATCTCAGCTCGCAATATGTCTTTTGAAGGGGGCTCACTGGTCTCCCTACCATCCCAACTTCGAGCTCTGCGTTTGGGCTCAGGAGAGTTAATGGGTGGCCTCCCTTGCTCCCATCTCTCCAGGTCCCATGCTCGGCCATCCGATCTTGGAAGGTGATGGAACACGGGCCTGTTATCCCTACTCTCTCTCTGCCCACTCTCATCTCCTTCTCTCCTCTCACCGCTCATCTCTCTGTTATTTTCCCTCTGGTCGCTACACTCCCTTTGCCTCGTATCGCTCAGTATCCGATACGATCCTTCCTGGTTCCCCATATTCCCTGGGCTGCGCTCATTTCTGTCATCACAGGGACTATGGTGCGACCTCTCACAACTCCCATTCTGTTCTCTGGTGCCAGGCACACAGTGTGGACACTTAAAGCTGTTCCTGTACTCTTGCGCTCTCCTCTCCCCTTCACTGAGTATTGGGCACGCCACCCCTCCACTCCCGGGGCCCCCGTTTTCCAGGTCTGTTCTACCTCCATTCCGGGCCCAATGGGTGACTCCCCTACTCCCTCTACAGTCCCACTCCGGGCTACTCTCTCCGGCCCCGCAGTGAGTCCGTGCTCGGCTGTCCTGACTTTCCCTTTCTGCTTCTGCAGCATTGATGCACTTTTGAGCCTTCACTGCCTCGTCCCACTGCTTCATGTACTCATTTAGCTCTTGAAAGGATTTTCGTCCAGATCCCCTCAGATCCATTGGCCATCTGGGGCCCCCAGGATCTCCTCCTGGGTCCCCTGCTGTGTGCATCGGGGTACTCCACTCTCTGGGTATCGGCATCTGACTTGGGGAATTAGTGGTATCGTTCCTCCTTGCCTGCTCTGCTCTTTCCCTGTCTTTCCGTTTCCGTTCTTCCCCTTTTGCTCTCTCTTGGTCATATATCGATATTATAGGACCTATGGTAACAGGTACCTGTAGTGCATCTGGTAATGGGTAGGATGTGGCGCTTTCCGTTTCCGGCGCTCTTTGTACCACAAACCTACCGACTACCTGTTGCACCTGACTAGGCTGGAGCAACTCTTTCTTTGGCTCAGGATCCCACTCTGAACTGGGAAGCGGTCTATGCTCTCCTGCATTGCCCCCCTTTGCTCCTTCAGTGTTCTCGACCTCCCCCCCTGCTCTATTATACGGGGGTGGCCTGTCTGTCAGTAATCTGTTTATCAAGCTATCCTCTGTTTCGCTCTCATCATCTTCTTCTAGGGGACTTTTATTTACTGGCGCCTCTAACACTGGGTACAGTTTATTTATTTCCAAATTATGCACTCTCCATCTTTTAGCATCCGCATCCCACCTGGCATCCTGTACTGCCCTTACCGAGCGTTTCACCCTTTCTTGTCGTCTGTTCATATTCCTTTCATGCGCTGCCCTAAGCCATGCATCAAGGGCTTCAAACTGGGTTGGTCTAGGCAAGGGTCTCTTTGAGGTCATGACTGATTTCAATCGATGTAACACCTCTAATCTGAACGTCCCGTACTTCGGGAACGTCAGTTCCTCATTTCCTTCAGTAATCTTACTCCACTCTGATATCCAAAGGATCGTATGCAACCCAACATTTACTGCCATATAACGAGCTGGCGTACCCTCCGGCGGGGCTTCTTCCCCTTCATACGATCCTCGCTTCTCTTTCTTAAACAGCGCTTTCAACCATTTAAAACACTTCATAATTATGCGCACAAAATCCAGCCTCGCTACTCTGTTTACTTCCTGATGACAATCCACCAATCCTGTCGCAGCTTTGCTAGCTTGGCCTATCACAGCGCGGTCTTTCTCCTATCGGCCAATCACGTCGCGACCCTGTCTGACGTGTTCGCTAGCTGGCCTATCACAGCGCGGTCTTTCGCCGGTCAGCCAATCACTGCGCGACACCACCTGACGTCACTTTTCTCCGCTTCGCAGCAGCACCCCTCCTTTCTCAACTCGTCTCCCGGTTATGCATGCGTCCCATTCATACACTGAAAAATGACTACTTCCGACCAAGCGGTCACTTCTCTCGACTGTACGTCCACAGTCTATCTGTAATTGTCAACACAACTGACGCTCTCTGATAGGTTGCTTACACACACAGTAACTTCCGACCAGCGTCCGTTACTCACGCACTCACTCTTACGTTCCCCCTATCTCGGTCTTTTGGGTGATCAATGGTACCTCATGACCCCCTTCACACTAGTTGACAATTACTCTGGGTGTCCGATACACCCGAACCACTTAAGCTCTCCTTGAACTTAAGATTTCCACCGGTTGCGCGCGCTCACAACCTGTTCCACAGTCACTCTACAGACATTCAACTCCGCCAGACATTACAACATAGATACAATACAAAACAGCGCAATCTAACACGCATAACCCTTTATACTCACTCTCGACCGATACTGCTGCTTTTTCTGTCTCACGTCATCCGGATCTTCATCTGCGGGCTGTTCTTCCGATCATCGGTTTCTAGGGGCCTTGGGGTAAGCTAACCTGGCCTAGGTCACCGTCCTCAAGAAGGCAACCATCCTCTATAGCTACCAACTGAAAGGGCGAGATTTTGATCGATACCTTATATCTATTGATCCAAACCTCGATCTGGTCGACTGAACCTTTGTTGCCTGTCTTGGAAGAAAACAGTACACCTATCTGCAAGTTAGTTCACCCAATAAAGGACTCTACTCTCAAAGATCACGGACAACTTCTAGGTTTCAAAAGTTTATTGTAAAGATATAATGAGCTGCAAATACAAGCATCTCAGAATGAGATTCACGAGATACACAGGTCCAATTACATACATGTGCTCTCGAAAAGCCCTCAGACGAGCAACAGAAATCACTAACACAAGTTCTAAAAATAATAAAGCTATCAGCATAGATGCATATCTCTCCTTCATTTAGGTTGGAGGAAAACAAACACAGGTTAGGCGTCCCTACCCTGTTCTAGATGGTATCCCTACTTAACCAAATCCCAACCTAACAAAGGTGTCAGCAATGAATGACCCCCAAGGGAAGTCACCCACTCTAAATCTCTTGGTGAAAACCTAAAGTTCTCCAGTCATGACCCCTCACTGCCTATCCATCCGCTCTCTAAAGGGTCCTCAGGTCTCTGCTCTAACTCCACCCAGGGGTGCTGTCCCTAATACAAAACAGTCAACAACATTTGAGACGCCCCTTGCGAAACGCCTCTCACGTGGTGCAACTTCAGGCTTTTTCCATGATGCTTTGTATTGGGCCTCAGACGTTAGAGTTGACCTTGCTTCTCAGACTCTTCTCCGGCCCGCTGATACCCCTTAAACATTCCAAAACCCTCCTCCATGTCTGGGCCGTCTACTGAACAGACCTCTATTCATTCACTTATAATTGGATCCCCCCTTTCCTGTTGCAGACAGATATCTGCCGCCAAGAACCCAACTCTCATAGACTTCTAAAAAGGCTTGCAACATTTCTCAGCCCAGACATGTACGTGTAAATCAATGCTAAAACATTTCAGGCCTACAATATTTCTCATTATGATTATAGCATTCAACTTCTTCATTTAATTAAAGCATGTTAAAACTCTTATTCTATTATTTAGAAAACATTACTATAAATCATGGCCCATTAATGCAATGACCAAAAACGTTAAACAATCTGTGTCGTGAAAAGAAACACCTTCCCCTTTAGCTCCAGCTCTGGCCCTGTGGCCTACCACGTTCTGCGTTTTACCACAGACCATCTTACATGTTAACAGCTACACGACATAGATTCAAAATAATCACGTCTAATAAAATCATATAATGTCACACATTTCTGTATTAGTTCCACTTCTACTTAAATCTCTACAGTAGCTATATATTTTTGAATATCCTTGCAGGTACTATTAGCACTCATGGCATTTCTCTTCATGATTTGTGCTTACTTCAGGTAAGTGTGATGTACTCATACATGTAAATCAGTTTGCGCTCTCTCATTACCTTTTATGACATAACCATAGGAATCAGATCTGAAAACCCTGTCTTTGCATGTATACTATACATGTAGATAGTTTGAAGTCAGTATCAGGTGTTGTGTGTGGGGAGCTTCAGTCTCACCACATGGAGATCCACAGTGATTTAACCCCAGACTCCTCTCACTGGTGATCTGGTGATCAGTATGTCTTGCAGACCCTTGGTGCTAATTATTTGGAATGTTGAATTGCCTCTATGAGCTCCTTTACTTTCTGAGCATACATTTTCTTTGTTACCTGTACAGAGCTTCACATTGGATTCCTTTTCCCATTTGGCTCCCAATATGATATTGGGTGGCTGTGTAGCCAATATTCACTTCACTTGTCTTCCCTGCTGCAGTCCTTCTCAGATCCCTTCTCATCCGATTCCTTCAAACCCTTCATATCCTGATGCCATATATAAGAGGCTCTGACATTGAGAAAAGTGTGCCACAACACTGGGATCATCATCCCGTACATTTTCTATTTTTTGGCCCATTTTGTTTCCATTCTCCCTTAGGATTCCCAGCAACCCTTTTTCCTGCCCCTCATCAGCACTCTAGCAAGCCACATAAAAGAAATAGGAACAACCATTATGTTCAGCACTGTGACAATTACCATTAGGTTCAGGAAGACTCTATTCTCTGTCTCGGGAGCTCCTCAAATATCATTATCAAGATGCCAGAACTTCACTTCATCCACAAACTCACTGCTGAGACCGCGCAAGTATGACTAATCCACATTGAAGCATCCATGGGAAAATTCTAGGAGGTTGTTCCTGTGGGCTCTCTGTGTGAGGAGTCCTGTATATTGAACAGATAGGTGCAGGGGGCTGGTTCAAAATGACCTCCACCACCGTTAATGTTCTGAGATCATTTAAACAAATTCTATCTTCTGACATCGCTGAGAAAGACGCTCACTGAAGTGCACTCCTTGGTCCTCTTTCGCTGGGCAGCTAAGAAACACATCTTGGTGTCAAACAATAGAGCGTAGGAAACTGGGTGACATTGCAGATGCTGGTTTACCGGCACTAAGATAGGCTTTGCTTTTCTTCTGTGCCCCTGCTCTCCTACATTTGGAGAACATACATTGATTCCACACCTACACTTTGCTGCTGGCAGCTGTCATGCTTGGACAATGCCCACACTACAGCTCTACTCAATGTAGGCACCATCCATCATCTTGTGGAAGTTGCTACGTCGCCTAGATTTGCACGGGCCTGCTACATAGCACACAGGGTCCAACTACATCACTCCTATAGACAAAGGAAACCCAATGAAAAGAAAATGTGTACAACTAATCTAAGAATAAAGGTCTCTCACATTTTTAGCAGTGGCAAAAGAGGATCTTTGAAAGTGGTGGGGCGTAATGCTTACTCAGAATTTGGGCAAGCGAAGAAAATGAGCCCAACTTTTTCAGACGGCTTCGGTGGGATCTAATGTCAAGAATCACATCAATCACACAAGCATCAATATTTTGCCACTGTTGTCACACAAACACCAAGACTTACTTCTAAAGTGCAAGCAGTAATATTTTCCATGGGTGCCCCTAACGCCAAGAGTACCCTCCAATATTCCAGCACAAGCATTGTGCCATGGGTGCCCTATATGCCAAGAACGACCATCAGTATGCTAGTGCTAGTGCCATGGGTATCTCATAAGACACACATTACCTCTAGTATGCCAGGACCAATGGCAAACTCACAAGCTTGACACACTCACATGCACTCATTTAAGCTTGCTAACATTCACTCATTCTCATTCATAGTCACTCACACTCATTCTCACTTTCTCACACGTATTCTCACTCACACTCACTTATTCTCACACATTCATTCTCACACACCGATTCTTTCCCACTCACACTCCCTTTCACTCACACCCTCACATTCATTCTCACTTACTCGGTCATTCCTTTGCTTCCAAAACAGCACACAAATAACAGTTATAACTAAAATCCCAGCATCCCAAAAATCGCCTCATCTGAAACATCCGATTGGCCTAGAATCCTCAGCACATCCTCCAGCCAGATGGAAAGAACACCTGGGTGCTGTGTTGAAAAACACCAAATACATACTCCAGCAGCCGAAAGAAGAAGGCAAAGGGGATATTTATAGTTGGGCTGTAAAGGGGCATAAGCCAAAGATTGTGAGATGCCCAGTCCATACAACTCTTTAGAGCTGTACTGTAGAAAACATCTAGTTCCATGCAGTACTTTCACTATCATATACAATGCAAGGCCCACCGCTGCAGAATAGGCCTTCCAATGATACTCCACCTGCCAATTTTTCCTGTCTGGGACTGCCATTCACTGCCCTGATCATGGGCAGGAAAAAGGGAAAATGTTCCACAGCACTGAGAGAAAACTTCCAGCGTCAGCATTATTGCTTTTTTTTTTCAAAAAAAACCTCATACTTTGGAGGGTTTTCTTTGAAAAATAAAAATTCATTTTCAAACCCACCATGCCACTTTTCCTACATTGTGTTATTGTGCCGAAAGGTCTGGTGCCACGTTTGGCAACCAGCCAGTAGACCTATAAATGAGATCCATAGCCTCTTAACCACAATTATGACCAGAACACAGTAGTCATAACATGAAAAAAAACTTGGGTTAGCAATGGTAACTAGACTCCCAAAAGTGATTTGCGGCCATACCAGTGGCAGAATGCGTGCTATAGAAATGATAATACATGACAAGTCATAATGTAAAATAGGGAAAAGAAGGGCCTTCTTTCTGTGCTGCTTCTCGGAAAAATGTCACTTTGGAGGTTTTTGAAGTAGCTTTTCAAGACCTAAATGTTCATTTTGCCATTAAAAGAAACAATGATGTGGGAAGGGGTGGGTACATGATTTGGGGAATTAGGCAGAGATAAAGCGGGAAAGAGGACTCAGGTAATATCATTAGAGAAGAGCTTTCTACCTAGGAATCCCTCATTTATTTAATGACTCTGTTGCCCTCCTGGAGCAGGTCAATAATGGCTATTAATTACACGTCGTGGTTAATATTTAACCTCAGCCTGGGTCTTTAATTAAGGCCAAACAAGCAGAAGTCATTATTTCAAACACTAGTGTGAACTGACTCATAAATACTTTTTTAGTTTCTTCTTAAGATCTTCCATTTCCTAATCAAAAGGTAACAGCCTTAAATGCTAATTAAGATGGTCTGTTTCATTTAAAAAAACACCCTCAAGCGAACCAGGGGGTGTAAGAGCTTTTTGCCCCGCCCTTCTGATGACATGTGTGGGTGTGGCTGGGATGTTCCCAAGCAACAATGAAAAAAAGGTGAGGTTCACAGCCAACAGGTTTCCATTGTTTGTGCAGCTGATCCAAGCTCAAGATTCTTCTTTTTGGTTGCCACATGTTACTACCCCGGCACCTAAATCGAGGTACCCAATTTAGAAACCAGCCACAAATACTTGCATCTCACATCACAGATTTTTGAAGGCATGAGAGGGCCTCATACAAGGCCTCTTTGCTGTTAGCATCCCGTCACATTGCATTTCAGCTGCTGTATTTGCACAGACACGCTGACAAGCTGCGGCCTGCCAACAAAAGCATGCCAAACCTAATCCTACCACAAAGAGCAGATGGCTCACTAACACGAGGCTCTTTCTGTGTAAAAATGTAGTCAGCACGCCTTCAGGGAACAAGTCACCGAGTCCCTGCACGTGCTGTGCCTTTAAAATGTATGCATCATTTTTTTATGGGTGTCACCACTTTTTAAGAAAGCACAGTGAAGTGTTGCAACCCTGTCTTCTCTGAAACAGCTATAATGGTCTGCTGTGAAAATGCAATGAAAATGATTGTTATTCAAAAATGCTTGAGGACGCGGTCTGGATGGTGTTCTCGTTACCGTGTACTAATGTGACGTCTAGGCAGAGATTAATAAAAAAATTTAAAAAAACAAGTGTAGGAGACCAAAGTTTGCCTTGGGAGCCCGCCACTAATACTACCGAATGTGGGGTTAACGTATACCATGGCTGCCTAGGCTAGGTTGGACGTCACAACTCTTTACCCTATCAGTGGCGGACTGGCCATAGCAGGCACCGGGCATTTCCCTGATAGGCCGCTAGGGTGGGGCCGGTTTGGGCCCCTGGGGGCCGTTTTTGTTACCGGGAGTGGGCAATATTGGCCCCCTGTAACAAAATCGACCGATACCGACCCTCGCAAACTGCTTAGCTGCACACCCCCTCATCCCAGGGTGGGCAGCTGAGCAGTTTGCCAGGGCCGGTTTCTGTTCCTAGTCCGGCCCTGTACCCTATACTACTTGTCCAATTACCTCACTTTTGCAGAGCACCCTTTCATCCTTATTTTCTCAGTTTGTTACTGCTGTCCTTTCTCTTCTTATTTCTTCACTTTTTTCTCTTCCTTCCTTCTCTTCCTTTTTTTAGGTCTCGGTACTATCCGGTTCGGCAGAACCGGAAGTAGAGAGATCTTATGTTTCTTAGAGGGGCTCTTTATCCCGCCTCTAATTTTGGCTCTCTCCCATTGGCTGGCTTCCTAAACAGAGGCCAGCCATTGGAGGAGAGAGCCGTCCTTCTGAATAGGCTCCGTCTTTTTCGGATTTGGGGGCGTCATTTTTGCTGTTCTTTAGCTCATGACGTAGTCCGTCACTCAGGACAGCAAAACCACGCCCCCAAATCCGAAAAATCTCAGAGCTTTATGCCGCCATTTTGTTTTCTTCCTCGCTGTTCTCTCCTCGCTGTCCTCTTGTTCTTGTCTTGCCTTCTGCCCACGCCGTGTCTATTTCCCGCCCCCCTCCCGCTGTCCGTGTCTTTTTCCCGCCCCCTCCCGCTGATGAGGTTGCAGCTCTCACAAGAGCCGGGCACCGGCCTTCTGCTTCATGTGCGCCTGCTCGCATGCCTTCCGGAGGTAAGGGGCGATGGATGCGGGACCGCCGTGTGGTGTTCTGGGAGGTTTAATGATGTCTTCTCCTAAGGTAAAACGATTTTCCTGTCTATGTATGCCATTTAATTTCTTACGAGTGGTGACGCGCCCACACTGCCTGCTCTGTCCATGCGGCGCTGGAAGCCCCGTGCAGCAGGCGGAGGCAGTCCGAGCCTTGCCCCCTCCATCTGGTTGCCCTTGTATGAGTTTGGGGTCTGGGTGACTTTAGGTCTTTGTGTACCTTTGATTTGGGCCTTCGTCTCGCGTGCTAAATGGAAGTTAAGGCCGTGCCTTGACTGAGGAGCGCGAGGCGGAATACAGAGCAGCCGCCGCCCGTAATGGGATTGAGAGCAGCATGTGCGAGTGTTTCAGTCAGAAGCGAACAGATGTTGGTATAAATTACCTCGGAGTCTGACGTGTTGCAAATTAAAAGCGCGTCTGGCATCGGTAAACTCTGTCCCCAAGTTAGGGGGGACGAGGGCTGTGATTACTGTCCCGCTCCGAGGAATGTTTAAGCTGCAGCGGAAGCCGGGTAAGGCAATGAGCAAGAAAATGATTCTTTGAAATTAATCAGTGGCTCTGACATGTCCAATGACGGGTGAAGGAGAAATGCGCACCCCGTGGGCGTCTGATGTGGCAGGGACTAGTACATTGATCCTACCTCCCTCGGCTTTCGGCCTCTGAATATACACTGACCTCTGGGACCCACCTTGACTACAGAGTGCAGTCAGTACTGCACTGTAAGGAGCGCTGACCTGTGAATCACACCCTTTGCTCAACCTCAGAGCAACTCGCACTGTCCTATGATGACCATGACCGACGCCCCCATCAGACAAGAGAAGGCCGCAGCTGTTCACCACACAGACAAAGGCCCGAAAAATTCCCATATTGTTAGTTGATGGGAAGTGCTACAGAGGTGAAACGTTGTTCTGCCTGAAGCTGCAAACATACAAGCAAAGCTCCTGCCTCTGAAGAGCATGCCTTGCTTATAGAAAAGGCTCTAAACTCTGGGGCGGACGCAAGGGGCTACCTTACCCTAAAGAGCGCAGCTTGACACATCCTTATCCAGTGCACTCTTTCGGACTTTTGCAGAATTCACCCTAATTGGCACTTAATTTGAGCCGGTGGTGTCTACCAACACAAATTTTTGGGGACCGGCACATACTTTTCCTTACCAGACATCGACCGAGAGTAAAAGAGGCACGAGAGGGAAAAACAAGCTCATAAAATAGAAGAAGGAAGAGGAAGATGGGAAAATTGTCACAAAAAGAGAAAGCAGGGGGTGAGATAAAAGGGCATGGAGTGTTTTGTAGCAGATTGGACATGAGGTGCATTCAAGACTACGCAGCCTCGGTATTCACTCCCCAACATTTAATAGGACCGGCTTTGGGTTTCTGAGCCGAGCTGTGGGCACCGGCACTCATTCTTTCACAAATGAATCACTGCCCTAACTTATTGGAGTAAACTTCAGCCTTGGCTGATATTCGCCTGAAATGGAGATATTCAGATTTGGCTGCCTAGTTTGCTGAGCCAGTGTCTGTCATGCTTCTGCTGTAATGGACACTATAGAGAGAGAAAAGGTAAAGAATCATTGGTAGAGATAAATTTGATCATACTGCAGAGTAGTGAGTGCTGTGTGCTGTGTGCTGTTGAGTGCAGAGTGCTGTGTGCTGTTGAGTGCAGAGTGCTGTGTATTGGCAATGTAAATGGCAATGCCATTTATTTATGATTTAAAGAAAAAAAAAAATGTCATGAGCAATGCCAATAGCTCTACCTTTAATGTTGACGAGACCATTGCATTGTAAATGCTTGTCTCTTTCTTCTGCCTTCCTCTCTCTTGCTCTGGATCAAAGTCTAATGATAATCAGCAGATCATTAGCAGCAGACTCGACTATGGCAACGCACTCTACGCCGGTGTCACCCAAAAACTACTCCGGAAGTTCCAGAACGTTCAGAACGCCACTACCATTCTGGTCCTAAACATCCCTCATCGCAGCCACATCACACAACACCACCGTGAACTCCACTGGCTCCCAGTCAATAGAAGAATTACCTTCAACTTATCACCCACACATACAAGGCCCTCTACAATGCTGGACCAGCAGCTGTAGGTCATGCAGGTAAGAGCTGTGGGGCTGGGTTGGGGGGATTTCAACAGATGACAACGAAAGAAAATGAAATAAATATTTTTTTCCCTCATTGTCGTCTGTTGAAATCCCCCATATGGCCCCACCCCTCTTACCTACACGAGCCACTGCTGTGGAACAGCATACCTGAACCACCACCTCTCGTTTCAGGCACCCAACTGACCCCTCCACTCCACACAACTGTTACTAGCCACCTTTCCACGAATCCGCATGACCAGAACCAGAGGAAGATCCTTCTCCTACCTCGCCGCCAAGACCTGGAACACTATGCCGATGTCAATCCCTCTTGCTGTCCCAATTCAGGAAAGACCTCAAGCTATAGCAACATGGATGTTGGAAAACAGACTTCAGCTTAACCCCTCAAAAACAGAACTTATATTATTTGGACAAGCCCAACTTCTCTGGGCTCCTGATTGGTGGCCATTAGCGATGGGTCCTGTCCCTACACCCACACTAGCGGTAAAAAGTCTGAAAGTCCGCTTGGATCAATCCCCTTCTATGACAGAACACACCTCGGCCATTACCAGCTCTTGTTTTCATATGTTGCATCTGCTTAGAAGAGTTCATCCTTTACTACCACTCTTCTCAAGAAAAACCCTTGTCCAGTCCCTGGTTATTAGCCATTTGGATTACAGTAATTCACTTTTGGCCTCTATAAAGGAGAAGCCACCCTCTAAACTTCAGGTTGTTCAGAACACCTCGTATGAAACCTCCCCCCTGGCACGGCAACCACCTCTCTTTTTGAGTCCCCACATTGGCTACCGGTGAGAAAGAGAATTGTTTTTCAGATATGCTGTCTAACCCACCATGCCCTCCATGGACAAGGTCCTGCATATATAGCTTCCAAATTTTTGCTCTATACTCCTTCGAGACTTTTTAAAATCATGTGATAAGGCCTTGCTCAAAGTCCCTAGGTTCAAGAAGGCTAAGTCAGGCTGTAGATATTTCTCCTTCCTTGCCCCTCATCCCCGGAATACTTTGCCTATGCAATTAAGCTTCTGTGGAAATCATTCCCACTACAGAAAAGCACTTAAGAGTAAGACCTACCTATTTTAAGAGTACCTTTGGCCTACAGTGTGTATGTCTTGGTCCCACGCCGAGATACCTCTCCAGGGGTGATTAGAGCGCGTAATAAATTACAATAACATAACGTACAATAAAAAGACATGGATCTTCAAATAAACCCAGCGCCCAGACGGATCTGCAGCCCCCTCCCTCCCCAGAGCCTTGAGACCCTCACAGGTGAGTAGCCAAACTTTACAACCCCTTAATTGATTGACTGATTGATGAAAAAGAAGTTATTTGGCACTTGCAGACACTAGCACAAATTACACACTGGGGCCCAGATGTATTGATTTTTAACTCAAGGCAGCATAGCAGACAAAGTTACTATGCTACCTTCAGTCATAGCAGAGAGAAAAATTGTGGCACATCTATTAAGATATGGTGCATTTTTTCTCCCCCAGTACACTTTTGGTTGCAATGCAGTAACCCACAAACCCTTGAGCAATAGTACAGGGACAAGTGCATCCTCTAAAGCATAGATTTTGTACTAGAAGGGACTATCCTTTAATACTTTTCTCACTTTGTATGTGTGCTGCACAATGCAGCATACATGCAAAGTTGGAAAAATAAGGAGAAATTAAATTATTTCTCCACGTTACGCCTGCCTGGAGGAGCAAAACCCTTTCTACTAATGTATGTAGATAGGGATTTCTAAAGCAATTCTTGGCTTGTCTTGGATGATAAATCCAACTCCTACACTCTGCACCGTGTTTGGTTCAAGAAAGTGAAGCAAACCCAGTGCAAAGTTTTAGTAAATCTGGGCCTTTAACCCTAATTTCCGCCGCGGTGCGGGTGATTTATGGCATGGGCGTGGTTCGGACGGCCCCCGGCCGTCCTCCGCACACGCCCACCGTGACGTCGGACGGCCGGCGGCCGGCCGACGCACGCAAGGGGTTAAAGCAACAATGCACTGATTTGCCCTTGGATGGTCAGCTTGTGCACAGATACCGAGAACAAAGTCTGTATTCATCTTCTGAGAGAGGCCCTTTAGGGAGAATTCCAGCTGTTAAGAAGCGTTGTCTCAAGAAAAAGATCTTCAAACTTTTTTGTTCAGAGCTAGTTCTTAAGCAAAGTAATTTGAACTCCCTACCCCAGTACCTTTAGGGTAAGTAATTGGACCACTCGGGTGGAGAGGTAGAGGCAGTGTAGGAGAAGGGGTGAGCTTTTGAACTCATTCAGGGATACCATTTACTTAGCCTACAAACCACATTGAATTCGCCCTCTGAACTTTTTTTTCTACCTTCCCAGGCTATCTTTCTGAAGTTCGAAACAGCATTAGGGCAGAGGTCCAGGCTCTATTGATATCATGCCCTCCCCTCCAATTTGGCATAGTAAAACAGATACAATTGGTGTGTAGTGGATCCCTCAGGTCCCAGGCCCTGACAACTGTGCATCTGCTGCGCTAATGATACCTACACCCCTGAGAAGCAACCTGTTTCCTTTGCCATTTGTAAACTATATGCACCCCTAAATCTCCCCCCGGCCCTCTCTCTGGAGCCCAAATCATGCAGTTACCTATGACACTTTTGCTTCCCACACTTGGTTCATCACTGTGAGGCATTAAGAGACCCTGATGCAAAAATGGTGTCCAAGGCCCTAAAGTTAGCAAGGAAAAAGGACCAACGCTCGCCTTTTGCATAGTAAGACAGGCACAACTGGGATGCAGTTAGCCCCTCTTAAACCTGGAGCCTGACATTACTGCACCTGACGCATAAGTAAATAGTCCCACATTTTTAATTCGTTTAGCTTAAGAATTTCCATGATATTTAACTTTAATTGTGTTTTTATTTTCATGAACAAACATATACCATTGCCTACAACTTTCTGGCTGGCAAGGGTTAGCAAGGTAAATAAATAATGTTGGAAAGAAAGTGTTCTGTTCATAGTAATAGACATATACCCCTGCCCAAGTGCCCAACCATACTGTTGTATGGATCCCCAATGCTGATTTTTGTTGACATAGGCAAACACGAATCATGCATGTGCACCATGACATATGCCTTTCTCACGAACTGGAATTTAGAGCTCATTAGGAGTTAACAGGTCTTCTTTTTTTTTTGCAGAGTTTTATATAGCGCGAACTAGACCCGATCCGAATCAGGTATCAGAGCGCTTTACATAGCACCAGTTACGTTACATGAGGACGGACACACATTCATTTTAGGCACGGGGAGATTAAGTGATTTGCCCAGAAACACAGGAGGTTTTGCCGTTGTTACCGAGACTCGAACCCAGATCCCCAGGTCTGAGGTCGAGCGCCCTAGCCGTTAGGCCAAGTCCTCTTTAACCTGTGTCACTGGAGTGAGGCCTACAGGCTCACTCATTTTTTAAAGGTTCCGCTGCTGTGTGTTCATCACACCCTTGGCCAACATCAGAATGGTGTGAACTGCTGTGCAGCACAGAAGTGGTGTATCTGCACTTGGTGAATGTGTGCCTGGGGAGGGTGTGATATAGGGATAATGCAGCAATGAGTAGTGCATGCTCGGTGTATGCATGTGCTTGAGGTGCATGTGCCTATAAGTGGTATAGTACCTTAAGTATGTAGTGCTGTGCAGTGTGTACATAAGTGCATGTTCTGGTTATCTGTGTACCTGTGAGTGGTACAATTCACAAGGAGTGCAGTGCATGCAGGATGAGGGCATGTGCTGGGTGTATGTGTACCTGGGAGTGGTACAATACATGAGGAATGCACTGTTATGTTATATTGATTTGTACATCACACTAATCACCCGAGAGGGTATTCTGGTGCTTGGATAAGGTGTGTAGGTGTGTGTTCCCAGTGCACTTAAATGAAGAGCCAGGTCTTCAGCTAATTGCGGAACTCATAAAGTGAAGAAAAGGCTCTGATGTGTTGAGGGGGGTCGTTCCATGTCCTGGGTGCAATGTAGGAGGATGAGCAGCCTCCAGTTTAACTTTTGCAGTTGTGAAGAGTGTGTGCGAGTAAGAGTGAGGAAAAGTCTAGGTTGTTGGTTGGTTGCTAAAAGTGTATGCAGCTGTCCAGGTATTCTGGTCCTGTGTTGTGTAGGGCTTTGTATTTGTGCGTGAGAAGTTTGAATTGGCTGCACTTGTCAATGGGGAGCCAGTGAAGCTTCCTGAGATATGGTGTGATGTGGGTATGGCTTGGAAGGTCAAGTATGAGTCTTGTACCTGTGATCTGGATGGTCTGTGAAGAAGTTGTTTGGAGATTCTGGCATGGAAAGTGCTGGTTTGACTGTCTGGTTTTCTGAGGCAAGCATTTGAAGATCTTTCACAGCATTAGTAGGATGCAGAAGATGCACACTGTGTTGACTTGAGTTTAGCTTATCATCTAGGATGATCCCTAGATTTCTTGTGTTGTTTGTGGGTGTGGGTGTTGGTCCTAACTCTGTCGGCCACCAGGTAGAATCCCATGGAGAGGTCTTGTTACTGAAAACCAGTACTTTCTTCTTGTTGGAGTTGAGCTTCAGGCAGATGGTTCGCATCCAGTCTGCTACCATGGTCATGCAGTTTATGAAGAGGATTAGTTGGGTGTCATTGGTGTGGGAGATGAGGATGATGTCTTGTGATCAGATGATATTAGCGAGTGGTGTCATGTATTTGTTGAAAAGAGTGGGCTGAGGGACGATCTCTGTGGGACACCACATAACAGATTCTTGGTCTCTGTTGTGAAGAGTGGCATTTTGGGTTCTTCCCATGAGGAAGGAACAGCTCTTTTTGAGAGTGGTTCCTGGGCTGCTGTTTCTCCATGGTCCAGGATGCTTCAAATATTGTCCATGGCTGTGATGAGTGCTGTTTCAGTGCTGTGGTTCTTTCTGAATCCTGACTTTGTGTGTTCTAGAAGATGATGAAGTTTGAGGTGGGTTGTGAGTTGCTTGTTGCGTGCAGTATAAGTGCATGTGCTGGTTCTATCTGTGCCTGGTACAGTACATAAAGGTTAGAGTGCTGGGTAGTGAATGCATGTTAAATGCATATGCTGGATATATGTGTGCCTGTGAGTGGTACAGTAAATGGACGATATAGTACTGTGCAAGGCATGTATGCTGTATGCATGCATGGATAAGTAGTGAGTAGTACAGCCTGGTACAGGACATAAAGGATAGAGTGCTGGGTAGTGCATACATGTTAAATATATATGCTGGATATATGTGTGCCTGTGAGTGGTAGAGTTAATGGGGACTACAGACCTGCGCAGTGCATGCATGTACTGGGTGTATGTGTGTCTGTGGATAGTACAATAGATGGAGGGTCCTGGGTTCCATTTTGAGAGACCCATGCCTGTATGGTAAAACATGGAGTGGAGATAGAGAGACCCCCCCCCCCCCGGCAGAGTTTTGAATTTCTGTATTGCTGTAAGCTGGATGGGACAGACACTGGGGAGGGAGGACCAGGCCTCCCCAGTACAATTCAAATGGAGTTCTTTGATTCAGCGAGAGGTCACAAGTTAGAAGCCAGGGTACATTTCAGAAAGGAGATGGGGCTGATAAGAGAATCCTAAAGAGTAGGGCCGGGAATCTTGGAAAACCCTTCTCATGCACATATCACTATGGCTGACATCCAGGAATGAACTCTAGTCACCCCCAGGGCCTATTTTAAAAGGACTGTCAGCTTTGGAGGCATCCCTGCTGTGACAGGCTGCTTTTCAAATGGAAGAGGGAGCAGAGGAGTAAGCACTTCCAAAGAAGCCGAACCTCAACATAATACTTCTAACAATCAGATCCTAAATCACATTTGGTGTCTGGAGATGGACTATAAGAAACAGAGGTTGAGATCACAAACATTGTCATCTACCAAGAACCAGATGGGTTGTGTGAGGAGGGAAACTCTATAAAGCATCTGCCTGTGACCAGGACTGAAGGCCAAGGCCTGCTGGTCTCTCTGCTGGGCAAGGAGACATCACCCAAGGAATTTAAGACTACCTGCCCTGTGGCTGGATCAACTATACCCGCCTGCTTGGCAAGACCAGTGTGCCCTGTGAAGAAGAGGAGAGCATTAGAGGCAGCAAGGTCCAGTAGGGAGACTTGTCGTGTGGACTCCTTGTGCTAGATGTGAAGAAACGGCTGCTGCACCGGTCAAGCAGTTGCTCAAGTACAGAACCGAATTGGCCACCCCCATATGCCAGGAGAGGGCCGCAGTGAAGCTAGCCCTAGAAAAGACAGCTGAGTGGTAAAGGCTGAAGCCATGCATGGTAGAGTTGCAGTGGCCCTCTATGCCAGAAGGGGCAGCATCAAAAAGACTGTCATATGGTAAGGGCCGAAGCCTGTGCGGTAATAATGCAACAAGCCTCGTGTAACAGTTGTGTGACAACCCTGTATGGCAACAGGGGCTGCTGGGAACACTTGTGCAATGCTGGTCTAGGTGGGGCCCATAGACAGCCAACTGTGGTGACTCATAGGTCACTGGAGCAACGAGGACTACAACCTGTTGAGCAACTGAGGCCGGTGTGGGAGCATTGTTACTCAAGTTTGTTATCAAGTAGGGCCTTTCCTGGATTTAGCTGGTCGAAAGATAAGAGTATTAGAGTGTGTGAGGTGTCAGTGACCTCTGCTCTGCTTGCTTCATGCAACCCAGCAACTGCTGTTGTTGCTTATTTATAGGTGGGCTGGAGCTTGAGGGAAGAGACCACGAGGTTCAAAGCAAAATTTACTGCATGTTTCTCAGGGCACACAGTTGAACACACACCTTCCAGACCTGGCTGGATGGAACATGTGAAGGGAAGGGCAGAGTTGATCCCTCTGAGTCTCTGCCAGTTCTATCACCTCAAAGGTGATTTCCCAGTCTGGAGGGGCTGTGGGTCGTGGACTGCCAACTTGAGCAGCCTCATGCAGGGCTTGGGCTGTGAGGGCTACACAGGGATGGGTGTCTGGGAGCGTGATGTCCTACCCTGCCAGAGGCGGCTCCTCCGATGGAGCGGAGTGAAGCCCCACCTAAAAGCCCCCCAAAGCCCCAGAGATGAAAAATCAAATGGTAATTTGTTACCATTTTACTTTTCATCCACTTCCCCTGAACAGAGAGTCAGGACGGGACAGGGCTTGCTGGGTGACAGCAGCAGGGAGGAGTGTGGGCTGTCTGTGCACTGTTTAAAGTGCGCCTGGCTTCTTGCAATGGCCAGCCACACATGAGCACTTTAAACATCTCTAACCCAGCTGTCTTAAGATAGCTGAGTTAGAACAAATGCAGGCCTCCAGTTCATTGGGGAGTGTCAAATGAGGCTGCTACCTCCAATCAGGGTGCTACTCTTATGCTGTGAGCAGCACCAGGATTGGTCAAGGGAGTTGCAGCATCCAGTTCTAATTTCTGCAAAAAAGAGATCCGGAGCCGAGGAAGTTGCATTTGTTTCAGTAAGTGCTTTTTAAAAAAATAATATTTACGTGAGCGCCCACACCCCTCCCCTTAGATGCCAGTAGCCACTGGTTGCTACTGCAATCTGGAATTTAGCTCTATCTTCCCCATCTCTTATCTAAATGGGGTGTGGAGGCTGCACTATTTTGAAGTACCACAGCAACTCTCTCCAACTGGCTTTCGCCTGAATTAAATACTGCCTTTCTCGTGTTATTTTGAATCATTTTTTAACTGTAACGTTTCCAGGGGTAGGGTGATGCCTTTCTCTCTTGCATTGTAGGCCATTAGCTAGAGGCAAGCTCAGCCCTGTGTGTTAACATTGGCAACACAGCAATGGCTGCAGTTTTATTATTCATATGCACACTGGCACTGCTGCACGGAATCAATGGCATCCATGAGCGAGTTCTCATTTGCATTGTAACAAGATTAACGGTGGAGGCGAGTATTTGTTTGTTATTTAGTAGGCGGTTTAGAAGTACCAGTGCGAGTAAGTGCACTCAACAGTCTCAGATAATGGATTTAGGGTTTCCCATACAGCAAGGCGTGTTAATTGCCATTATGCTCTCCGTAGTCTCCGATTATGCCAGAAAATGATGTGGACCGCTCACGCCCCTAGGGCCTAGGCCCGAGTGCCACTGCATCTGTTGCAGAAACCTTAGGCACACCACCTAAAAACCACATATAATTCAAGGAAACCAGGACAACAAATATTTCTCAGCCCTTTTTAGGTCGAGCCTAGGCAGCACGCATGCACTGTCTGCAAGACCTACAGTACTCAGTAAAGGACTTTGCTCCCCCTTCCGCTGCTGACTTGTTCAGTCCAGCTTGATTCTTATTTGCTGCCTATACACTGGTTCAGGCAGTGATAAGTCACTTCTATTTTTCCTCCCAGGCGCACCGGCCAAGTACTGTTTTCTTACACCTACATTGCTCTTTTGTTCTTCTGGGACAAATCTTTTCACTTTTGTGCCCATCACTTTTTGCCCGTGGCCTCGCTCACTCCCTCTCTCCCACAGCAGTCCCTTGTGTGCCACTGCATTTGATGCAGAAACTTTAGGCACTCCACCTAAAACCGCGTATAATTCAAGGAAACCAGGACATCGAATATTTCTCATCCCTATTTACCTTTATTATTACTACATAATACAGCTTATGTTTCTCTCATTAATAGCAGCAACGTATCTATTTACTAGACAATGAGTCAGTATTTACTCACTAATTTTGGATTCCTAATTCAAGGTCGGACTGAGAGAAATTCGGTAAAGCACTAAATTAAAAGTGTCCCCAATTAGCAGCAATCAGACAGCTAAAAAAAAGTGGTCCACATTTACAAATCGGGGCAGTTTTAAACATCTAAATGCAAGCTATACTGTATAGGTATTTTGTAAGGGATTGGAAATGGAATGTATTTGTGGTTGCTCCGATGCTGCAGACAATGTTTGTGGCAATATACAAGAAATCAAAAGCAATAAAAACCGTCTCACCAGACCATAAAAACAGGCTAACGAACAGCCAAAAAACAGCCTATACATTGGTCTGTAGGACCGGACTCTCAGGCACTACCAGACAGGTTTCGATTGGGATGCAAAATAGGCATGGACACTGTATAAAAAAGTGGCCCACATTTGCGAATTGAGCCTTTTCGCAGAACATTGCTTCAGCGTTTTAAGTATTATGAAAAGATGGAGGGGGGAGATTCTTCAAAACAGGCATGTTTCTTAACTTCACTGGGACAAAAAAAATGCAAATACTGCCCTAGCTCTGTGCACGGATTAGTTCACAATGGTGAACCATATGTGAGGCCACTTCTACTCAAGCCCCCTTCCCAAGCTCAAATCTGCATACATTAATCGGCCAGCCCAGCGAGAGATTGGGAATGACACCACCACCCCCTTGGTAAAAGGAGGTAATAGAGGCCCATCTGCCTCCGGAAAGGCCTACATGCTGCCCAGAAAAGCAGCCCACAGCTTCCACTCAGATACCGGACCATTGCCCAAATGCCCACCTTACCAATCCGACCCAGCTGCCAGATTGCCCTATAGGCCAGTCCTACCATAGTGTAATGTCTTCAATTATATTTTGCACTCTGTTTTGTTGAAGCCCTAATGATTAGGGTGAATATATTTCTTTGCCCTGCACATCTGCAGTCTAAAGACAAATATCAACTCAATTTGTGATAGAATCCAAAACAATCCATCTATAAAATTCTTATATTAATTTGATACCGAATAAATCTCAAAATGCAGAGGCTCTTGGAAATAGCTTAAATATATTTTATGTAAAAGAATATTTAGGCCTCGTGTCCCACCTACAACCTTTAATTGTGGGCTCTTTAGTGCAAATCTTTGTAAAACAACCTCTTCCAGAACAGAGCATCTGCCCTTTTGCAGCTTTTCCCACACTTTTTAAATTGATTTCCAGCCCCAGTTCTCGCCCCCAACACTTTTGCCATGTCGTTTTAGGCCAGCTGGCAGATTTGGTGGGAAATGTTTGGAGAGAGGAGATCAGGGCTCTGTCACGTGTTTCATCTTTGATTCATCTATCTAGTCCGTTAGTGGTCTGGATGCTCCGTGCTAAATTGGAAGGTATTATAGGAAATGTCAAAGTGGAGTATGAGCAAATCTCTCTGATTCCGGATGGTTGAATTTGTGTTTGAGATCTTCGAACTGGAGTATCTATTGCTTGGGGTAGACCTTAGACATTTTCCTTCTCACCATACCTGGAATTGGTGGGAATAAGTGGAGGTGTAGAGTCAGTGTTATATGAGACTAATGTAAAAGGTCACAGTAAAGAAGTGAACCCCTGTCTCCCTCACACTCTGTCCCAGATTACCACAGTGATTCTAGTCACTGCTGACGTAAAAAAGGCCCACACTGCATTGTAATCTCTTCAACCACCGAACTTGTCAGAGAGATATGCATACTATGATATGTTCTCTGAAGCAACACTGTTTAGATGTTTATTTTTTCTACCTTTCTATGATGAAGCGGAGTTGGGTGGCCTGGAACAATGAGGTGATGAGGGATACATGCCACTGGCCTGTAGAGTATCTTACTTACGATCTATGTGGGTTGGTTTTGTCAGATGTTAGAACCGATTAGTCTAAAGCTATTAAAGTACTGCAGCCAGTGTTGACAGTGATATCATTTGGAATAAGTAATGATTCTGGGGTAGAACCCTCATTTTTAGGTCTCGCCTACGCAGTGCGCAAGTGCTGCAGAGGATACCTTTAACCGTTGTGCAGCTCTTTTTCAAAGCACATACTCGTGCTTGTGGCGGCATATGCCTTGCGGGAGTGCACAGCGGTGCGCCACAAGCACGAGTATGTGCTTTCAAAAAGAGCAGACTGCTCCCCCAAGCACGCGTGCGCACTGCACAGCTTTTTTTTTTTAAACAGCGCGAGGCACGCACGCTTCTTTTAAATGGTTGCTTTGCACCCCTAAACCCCTTATGTTTCCATACCTCTGCATACTTTCCTCCGTCTTTTTGTATCCTACCCTCAGTTTCCCTCCTAAACTCCTCATTCACCCATCTCCTTCTCTCCATAAGTCTCTGTCGCTTGCCTGACACTGTCTTTAGTTCCCTGTGGCACAATCCGTTCCTTCTCCATGTCTCTTTCCCTTCCTGCCAGCGTCTCTCTACACATTGGACTATCAAGTGGGTGTATAAACCTTGCATATTCTGTCAGTATGTCGACTCTGAGTGCCCGACACTGGACAGATTCCAGAGTTCCCTGGAGCAAGTCTTGTCAAAACCTGTGCACACAGAGATGGCAAGATTGTGTAAAGTGTGGTCCGCACACCCTACGCTCCCTGCTTGCTGTACAGAGTGATCCAATCCACACAGGCTCTGAGTAGACTTTGCTCTACCTAAATAGCCTAAGCGAAGGTTCTTGGCATGGACACACAAGTTGAGAGAGTTTGTGAGTGTGTGTTGTACACTCGTAAATGTAAACTGAGTGTATTTAACACTGCGAGTTCCTCTTACTTTCTGCACAACAGTGAACTACAAAGACACGTGTGATGGTCGACACACACAATCTTGTTCTCTCTTTCTCTCACACACCCTCACCCAAATGTGCACAACACACAATTGTACTTTCTTTTAGTGCACACAGGTCTCCTCATTTGCAGCCTTGTTATTCTGCATTACAGAAATGGTGGCAGGCGCATGTGTGTGCACTCCACTTCGTAATACTTATCACACTGGTGCTCATTTTTGGTCCAAACTTTGCCAAATGAGTACTTTCAGACACTTGCTGTCATTTGCAGGATCCCCCACTCCAGCTCTAGAGTTGTAAATGAATGGCTAAATCTATATTTAATCTTTAAAACAGATTATTCCACTGCAAAATTCACTAACAGCTCTCTGGTACACTGAAGCACTTAAATCGTCCAAACAGATTTGTAAAACACTTCAGAGAAAATTGAGAAAAAGCATTGTATCCAAAAGGTCGAGCTAAATAAAGATTAACTATACCACTGCTACAAACTGCTTTAAAGGATAAAAGCTGGTTATTTTTCTGAGTGCATTTCAAACAAAAAAAATCCCAACAAAAAAGGGTAAACAATTTATAGAAAAATATGGTCTGTCCATGTTCTGGTGTTAATCTTATTACACCTTCTCAAAAACTATGACTTTGTCTGATTTCCTTCATAACAAAATCACTAGTTAGGATAACAACTTTTTGCAAATACACTTGGCAAAGAGACCTATATGCAGAGAATCTAACGTTCGATCCTGGGCCTTATTTGCGCCTGTGACGATTGATCAGATGACCGTCTCAGGTTCCTTAACAATGAGGTGATGAGGGATACTGCCAATCCACCCCATGCCACTGGTCTGTACAGTATCTTACGTATGATCTATGTGGGTTTGTTTTGTCAGATGATAGAACTGATTACTGATTTTACAGTAAGCGCTATATAAATGCAATTTCATTTCCACAGCCAAATATATCTTGCTAAGATTTCATTTAAATCTGTTTCCTCTGATGGTTGGATATCCAGAGAAGAAATATAACCATTCAGAACTTTCGCTATGTCCGTGTGATAACTTATCTACACAGGATGATCTTCATGTTTTATTTTTTTGTGGCTTCTACAATCAGGAAAGGCAAAATTGTATCGTACCAATTTGCAAGTGCTACAATTTTAAATATTGTCTAGTTGCACTGTTGTTTCTCAAATCTTTGCAGAATTCCTTTGTGTGCTTTTCATTAGCGTCATTTTTATGGGCATGCATTAAAAAGAGGAAGCAGGTTGGCACATAAGACGGCTTAAAAATGTCTTTCATAATTTTTATGGAATCATGTATATAGATGAAATTAATTTTTATATAAATAAACTGTATGGCAGCATATTTTTAAGATTCAGGTTTTAAGCTATTTTTATGTTTTTCCTAAAATGTGACTGTAAACATTCTTCTGATACTTTTATGATCTTATGTGTAAGATCGAATAAAGGGTTTGATTGATTGAATGATTGACTAACCTATCCACCACTCAATTTACTTTCATATTTCACAATACTAATTCAAAATCAATCCTTTATAGGTTCCGGAGTAGCGTGCTACTCGCCAAAAAAACACTTCAACACCCCATCAGGCGTAGCAAGCGCTACATAAATGCAAACCTCTTTCCCTCTTCTAACCTTCCGTTATCTTTCTGAGTCCAAATAATTCACTAGCCTATTCACCACTCAAATTACTTTCATATTTCACCATACTAAATCAACACTAATCCTTTACGGGTTGTGGTGTAGCGTGCTACTCGCTGAAAAAGCGCTTCAACGCCTTGTCAGGAGCAGTAAGCGCTATATAAATGCAATTACATTTCCACAGCACAAATATATCTTGCTTAGATTTCGTTTAAAACTGTTTCCTCTGATGGTGGGATATCCAGGGAAGAATTATAACCATTTAGAACGTTAACTATGCCTGTGTGATAATTTATCTACACAGGATGATCTTCATGTTTTATTTTGTTGTGACTTCTACCATCAGGAAAGTCGTAATTTTATTATACCAATTTGCAAGCGTACAATTTTAAATATAGTAGCACTGTTTTTTCTCAAATCTTTGCAGAATTCCTTTGTGTGCTTTTCGTTAGCGTAATTTTTATGGACATGTATTAAAAAGAGGAAGCAGGTTGGCACATAAGATGACTTAAAAATGACTTTCATAATTTTTATGGAATCATGTATATAGATTAAATGATTTTTTATATATATAAATTGTATGGTAGCACATTTTTAAGATTCAGGTTTTAAGCTATTTTTATGTTTTTCCTAAAATGTGACTAAATATTTTTCTGATACTTTTATGATCTTATATAGTAAGCGCTATATAAATGCAATTGCAAAACAACACAGGATCTGTATTCCTGAGCAGGATTTACCCCCAAGCTTGCAACCATACTTATTTATCGCAGATTAGACACAAATTCTGTTTTACTGGTTGTTGTCTATCTAGGACCTGTGCTTTTCTCTCTAGAGATTTGCCTTGTTCATTGTAAAGTGCTCTTTTACCCGCAAGGGCCATGTTCGCGCTACATAAAACTTTATAAATAAATAAAATAGCAAGTGATCTGGGTGGGTTCTAGTATCCTCAACAGCCCCAGGCACAGTGGTTAGCCTCCTCACACAATGAGCTACGCTGGCCTATTGGAACATCAAAGACCTTGACAGCCGACCATAACTATATAATATTTGATCCGCATACTGTGCAGAGTAGCACCTTTTGCAACACGTTGTAAATAGCACCCTGAAATACTTGACACAACGCCAGAAACAAAAATCGCCTCTCTTTAGCACTGTCCACATAAGCACTGCCTCTACCCCAAACAATAATGTCATATCCCTGGAATATAATAGTATCATTTGAGACAGTTTTTAATTTCCAGATAGAGAAGATGAATTATTACCTGGCACTAAGTACAGAAACACCCATATGACACGATTTAATAACATATTGTGTCTCCTGGCGAAGGATCATCAATAGCATGATTTTTTCTCCACTGAGTACATTGTTTCCCTTAGGCACTATGATTCATTTAGCATAAAAACCTGCACTGCCATCTCAAAGGTAAATTATTTAATGCAGGTGCCTTCAGGTAGCAGCCAGTCTCATCCCAAAACTCGTGTAAACTGTTCTCTTTTTGCATCTCTCCTCGGGCTCTTTTACCAGATCCGCGGAGCTTTGATGGGCGTGAAATCACTCTAGCATATTGGCCCAGGACACTGAATGAACCCCATTTATTAAGAAATTACACGGCGTCCGCTGACGTCGAGCCACTTTGTTGATTACAATTGACAGCGCTGGCAGCTTTTCAAAAACTCCATTAAAATGTTTGCTCGCCTCTGGATTTTGCGCAAAGAAGTGGGTTAGAAGCAGCGCACACATGTCAGCGGGACGACATGCCGTGAGAGCAGACGAGACGCTTGCCAAGTCTACGAGAATTGATGCTAAATCTCTCCTGCCCTCTCTTTTTCGTGTAAACATGCACATCAGTGCCAGTAATGATTCTGTAACAAGGTCATTAATGGTGTTATGGGCTGTGGGGGGGGGGGAGGGCAGTGGTGCAGAAACAGCTGCTGTCAATGTCACATCACTGAACTCATGGAATTGTGAAAAATCCTGGAGTCACTCAAATACCAAGGCCCTGATATGAGTTAGTAGGAATCAAGGTGCTACTTATCGCATCTCATAAATAACGATAGCTCGGGGTACATAATTTATTGGGTGCGATTATTATAACTTATTCTGAGTTTTGGGGAAATAAGTGGATTTCAGCGCTTAAAGAATCAAAAAACGCAGATGGTATGGTGAGACACCCTATCCACTTTTCTTTTACACCAGCAAGATTGTCACATAGTTCACATTTCAAAATCCTCTCACTTTGCAGTCATACATAGAAATGCAAACATCAATCTATATGTTAAAATTAAAAACAGCAATTTTTCAGGTGACATGGCCTGACATTTGAACTCTGTCTTTCAAAGAATAGCAATTGTGACAAGATAAAACTAACATTTAAAGGCATCTCCATTGCTTATTCGCCTTTGGAACTCCAGCCCAGATGTTTTGGGGATGTTCCAACACCCTTCCTCCAATGCCCACTTCCAGAGACTATGGGAATAATGGATACCAATATCTTAAAGCCCTCCCAGGGAAATGTAGGCATGGTCAGGTGCGAAAAATGCCAGAGATCACACAATTTTACCAGGTGAGGGTCGTACAACCCCTGTTTTCATACTTCAGAATTTGAAATATAGTTAGACAAGCATTGGCATAGGCAATAGGTCTCGCCTTTGGGACCGTAGACGTGTCTTAGCCATGCAGCACATTATCAGACTACCCAATGCATAAAAAAAAAAAACTAAAATAATTCAATGAAAAACGTCTGATAATCATCAACTACCTTCCGGGTAAATCCTGGACCGCGCAATGACCTTTGGGCATACTCCAAAACAATCGAAAGTATGTGTTGCAGGTTATACCCATGCAAACATGAGAGCAATACGGTAGTCACAGTGGGAGTTTCTCTGCACAAACACACAACTTATATTTTACTCTCCATGTCAAGTCACTTACAAGAAGCACAGTAAGTTGGACAAAAAGGCCCACAATGCACTACTTCGCTACCAAATAAACAGCCCACAAACCAGCTACCTTTCCTATCCCTGATTGACTTTGACAATGTGCAGCACACCGCTGCCCTTTGGCTAGGATAGCACTAACGAGATACCACACACACACACAAAGCAAGAAACACAAGATGAAAGCATGCAAATACCAGCTTACAGCCCTTCCAGATTCTCAGAACATGTACAAATGGCCATTACATTTCTCTAAGAAAGTGAAATCTTTCTGATCATCTGCCAGAAGTGGCGCGTTTCCAGACATGCTCATTTTCCTGCCAGGGTTACCATAGCACTTCATATATGCCACACAATAAATGTATGTATTCTGTAATTTGCCAAACTTGTACATTCTGTGAGCTTTAGTAGCTACAAACATTTGGGAACATATGTATGCATATTAATATACTTATGAACTCGAATGTGCGCTTGCATATGAATATGTAGAGGAGCAGCCATGCAGCTACCATACCTAAATTCATGCTTGGACACCAACACACAAAAATACACACACATACACACACAGTTACAGACACGTTTATATATATCCCCAGGTAAAAACATAAGTACACACAGGCACTTGTAAATTTGCAGACACAAGCACCCATAATTAGACAGACAAGCAGACAAAATAAACCTGGCCTGAAGAAAAATTCTTGATTATTTGTCCATGAGTGGTGCTTTCGGTTAACAAAGGTCGTTTTTCCTGAAGGCACATATGAAAACTATACCCATTTAATTAAAAAACTCACCATCAAGGCAAACAAATACCCCATAATATAGACAAGTACCTCCGCAGCTGAGTGATACAATTGCTTGGTGTAGAATCCGAACCCATCGTTCTTTTGCTCACCACACCACCACAGATGGACCCAGCTATAGGCAAATCAGCCTTGACCCTGCTCCTCATAGAAACAGTCCAGCCTGAACTGTCAAGCCAGGTCCTGCCAGAACCGGAACACAAGCAACCCAGGACTGGATTCCTCCTAATTATGGCCTCATCAGCCGGGTACAGCTTGGTTCCAGAGGCACAGTGAGCATGGGCCCACATCTGGGTATTCCCATGATTGTGTTCCATAAAACACACAAAAGGTGACGGGAGGATGGCTTGCAGTCTAACCACTGGCAATGCTCGGGTAGCATCTGAACCCAGTAGTTGAACGTACTTGCAAGCAGCCTTCCATCACCTTTGGTGTGTTTCATGTACCAACCCAGGCTCACTGTGTCACTGGCACCAAGCTGTACCCAGATGATGAGCCAATAACTAGGGCAAACCCGGTTCTGGGTTGCTTGTGTTTTGGTTCAGGAAGGACATGGCTTAGAGAACTGCTGGACAGTTCCCATGACAAACAGGGTTTAAAACAAGATTTGCACATGGCTGGGTCCAAACTGAGGTGAATAGGTGAGCAAAGGAACAAATAATTTAAATGCTAACAGAGCGATTCCCAGTGGTTAGACTTCTTGTAAGCAGCATCCCATCTCCTTTTGTGTTTCATGCTAACATTCTCATACCAGCTACTTGTGACTAATTCCATTGCAAGTGTGTTCTGTGCATGATGTTGAATATAAACCTACAATTACATGGTTTTGTAAAGGGACTGGTCGTTTGAAAGGGCAAAATCCCAGGAAAACGAGTAATCAATTTTTATTCAGAGCACCATCTTAAACAGGCCTAGCCAAGCAGGAGGCGTTAGTAAAGATGTTTAAGACCAAGAGCAAAACAAATAATAGTTCCTTTGTAATTATTTTTGTTTTTTAGTGACCAGCACCATCCAGGTAGTGAATGGAAGAAATGAATAAATTACACACTGGCTAGGCAGAGTATACAGCCAACACGCGACAGCTTTGACAGTAGTGCTACAGAATGCAGCACAAGTACCTTAAAGAGAAAGATGTTCAAAGAAACCAGTTTTTCACCAGGAATGAAGATTGATTTATTTCCATATGCATAGTGAGAAAGCTCACGACCAAACCATTAATACTGGTGTCAACACTCATGCCATGAAGCCACCCTGGTATGAAAGTGGCAAGTTAATTTGATTGCAATGAGACTAGACCGCCGTATGAGTTGGAAAGAGCTGGAAAAAGAGCATGCAGTCACAAGGCTACATGAATACGTGAGAGAATAGAAGCCTTCACTAGCTCTGGAAAAGGGAAGTAATGGAGGGAAACCGGGGGAATGCTATCAGTCAAAATAAGGTAAAGGTGCCTACAAGGGATTCATTTTAAATATATACTTTCAAATCATTTTCGAATAGAGGTTCCACTCTGGATTCCCCCTCCGTGTTCTTGAGACAGACGCTACGGCAATGTAAAACAAGGAATTTATTTCCTTTTTCTACGCAAGAGGCAGATTTATTTCGAAGGGCGTGGCTTGAGCGCCGATGGCGGAGGTCGCCTAGTGGCTCGGCTCCGCGATCGAGCCCTCAATATTCCTGATTTCGGGGGCTACCTGGGACACCCGAACCCCACAAAGAAGACCCCTGTGACCCGCACACCGATCGGTGCGGTTGGGGGTCTGCGGCGGTCTCTAGGTCGAGGAACGGGAGGATCGAGTGGACTGGGCGGCGGAGGCCAAGATGGCGCCCGCTTCGCCCTGACTCCCTCGGAGACGGCCGGGAACCCAAAAGCGACAGGCGCCCCGACACCCCCAGCAAAGCGGACGACCCTTACCCCACTGGGGGGCCTCCATGCGGCCTGCCCCCTGACGACCCCTACAGGGACTACTGACGCCCGGCGGCCGGACGAAGTTGGCCCCGCCCGCTGCCGCGGGACGTCGTTGAGGAGCTGCGGAGGGGAGAGGAGCATCGGACTGATCCTTGCCGAGCGGGGGTTGCCGCGGCGGCCCGCGGCTCTGGACCGGACTTCTGGTTTGAAGGAGAGCGGATCGCTGGGGGGGCACTGTGGGGCACACTCACCACCCCCGGAGGCAGGGACGCAACGCGTAGCGCCATGGCGCTTACCAGCTGAACGGCACCTGGGGGACTGGGGACGCCCGGCGGCCGGACGTGGAGGACCTCAGTCCGCTGCCGCAAGACGCTGCTGAGGTGCTAGGTGCTGCGTGGAGAAGAGGTGAAGCGGCCCTTTCCTCGCCGCACGGAGGTTGCTGCGGCGGCCCGCTGCTCTGGCTCTGGCCCCTAGTTTGGGGGGGGCGGACCGCTCTGGGGTCGCTGTTGTGAACTGTGGTGCGCCCCCGCCGCCCCATGCTGCAAGGATGCAATGCGTGGTGCCATGCTACTCATTTGAGGTGCCAGCCATCAATGTGGAGACCGGGGGCTGTATGGGGACACGCTGATCCCCGAGTTTTTCCGCATCTATCCTGCCCCTGACGCTGGAGCTGGGAGCATACATCTGCTCAGCACACCGAAGCCATGGAGAGCAATCAGACCGTCGACATTGTGACCCGCCTTGCGGTCCCGGACTGACCTACCGGCGGACAATCGCCTTGACCGCCACCTGAAGACCTTTTCCCCACGAGGGCCTACTAGTAGCCGCGGAAGCACAGACTGCAGAGCGACGCCGTTTTTTTGCGGCCGCGCCGCATCGACGGAGGCCCCCGGCCTGGCCGCCCCCCTTCTGCTGAGACCCTCCCGAAGACCCTGAAAACTATGGGTAAACCAAGGGGACCTAAAGGAGGCACCCAGACCGCCTCCGACGTGGAGCCGCCTGACAACGAAGAGCGCCTACACCTAGAAGGACCCGGGAGCCCACATATTCAAGAGCAACTTGACAAAATCCTGCTGGCGATCACTGAGACCAGATCGGCCCTCCGAGAAGACATTGCTCAAGTTGGGACGGGCTTGGGTTTGCTTAGAGCTGACCATAGTAAGCTCTCGGACAGGGTGAAGGAGGTGGAGGTTTCAGTGCGTCACCTGGAACCGGCGCAGACAACTTTGGACGCTAAGGTGAAGGACGCTCTGTCCCGCATAGAAGCCCTGGAGAAGCGTGCGGAAGATGCAGAAGGGCGCAACAGGAGAAATAACATTTGGATAGTGGGCCTTCTGGAGAAAATTGAAGGTGAGGACATGGTGGCGTTTCTGGAGGATTGGCTAAGGTCGACGGTGGCGCCGGAGGGGCTGTCCCCCTTCTATACACTGGAACATGCACACAGAGTGCCGGCCAAACCGCCGTTGCAGGGCCGACCCCCCCGTCCGGTGGTGGCGCAGCTCCTCCATTTCCGCGACAGAGACTTCCTACTACAGGCCGCCAGGCAGAAGGGACCCTATCAGGTGGACAACAGCCGAGTGAACATTTTCCCGGACTATACTTACGAGACGCAGAGACGTCGGTCCTCCTTCCTGGCCGTCAAACGAGAGCTACGAGCTGAGGGCATCCAGTATTCCCTACTCTTTCCGGCACGACTCCGCATCATCGTGGACGATTCCACCAAGTTCTTTGACACCCCAGACAATGCGTGTAGTTGGCTTGAATTGTACAGGGCTGGCAAGGATGGTTTTGGAACCTCTTCCCAATCTACGATGGAGGACATTCTACAGCGGAAACCTAAGAGGTTCCGACATTGCAGAGGCAGAACTACTCGTCCCTCTACGGTGGAGACTGAGGCGGAGCGGCGAGGTGCACTGGAGATGGTCTCTTCCATTTCTGGCCCTCAGGGAGGCCATGGGACTGCACAATCGGAGACTGGAGAGAGTGGGGGCCACTCAGACTCGGAGGGATCTGAATCGGATAGCGTGAAGTTCCCGGTGGTTACCCCAGAGACAGCGGAAGGCCTACTTGATGAACAATGAAACTCTCGGGTGAGCCAGTTCTGATTGGGGGGATGGGGGTGGGCGAATGCATGGGGTGGTGGGACTCGTCAGGGGGAACTGCTCGTTAACTGACTGTGGGGAGGGTTGCGGGGTTTCCCTACATAGGCCCTGCTGCCATAGGGCTCGGTCGCGATGCAGCTTGCTGTGGGGAGGCCCCACATCGACACTCGGCCCCCATATTGCCCTTAAGGCATGCCTGCGGTGGCTACCGTCAGGCTAGTAGACGGGGGTTTTTCTGTGGGTTCAGTTTGGATGGGAACTAGATGGTACTATTTGGAACCTGTTCTGGGGGGGTTGGTGGGGGGTTTATGCTTGAAAGTTGATTCATTGTTGTTGAGGGGGGAACTCGTCATCGGTACGGATTTCACTGGGTGCTTGCCCATGCCTGTAGTGTGTTCGATGAGACAGGAAGACATGACGTGGGACAATGGCTGATATCTCAACTCTGAAATGCATTACCTGGAATGTGCGGGGTCTGCACACCATGTCCAGATGACATAAAGTCCACGCTTATCTGGTGCGCAGAGGTATACAGATTGCACTACTGCAGGAAACACACCTCACCAAGTCTGAGGGGCTAGCGCTACAGCGCAGATGGCGAGGGCAAGTGTACAACACCACGTACTCAGCTTATGCGAGAGGCGCGCTAATATGGATAAAAGCGGGGGTACCCTTACAGGTAGATAGTCACACTGTAGATCCTGAGGGGAGATACGTAGCAATAGCAGGGAAACTGGGAGGAAGAGATGTGAACATTTGCTGCATTTACGCGCCTAATACGGACCAGCTCGCCTTTCTGACTGCGTTATCGGGCTCCTTAGCCCGCTACCTATCGGGACCTATCCTATTAGGGGGAGACTTTAATTCGGTACTCGACGTCAACCTGGATAGATCTCATCCTCCACTTCTAGACTCCCCGACCCATCGGGTGGCCGGGGACAGGTTAGACTGGCAGACTAAGTGGGGACTGACAGACATCTGGCGGGCCCAACACCCGCATACCCGGGATTACTCCCATTTCTCCGGCATGCACGAGCTGCATGTGCGATTAGATGGCCTGCTGGGGTCGAGGGAAGTGGCTTCTTCGGCTGTGCGGTCTGAATACCTGACGAGGACTATCTCCGACCACAATCCGTTATTGATTGATATCCGGTGGCTCCAGAGTACCCCCTGTGTTCCTACCTGGAAATTGCGACCCGAACTACTAGAGGACCAGGTGTTCCGCAGTGACCTGGAGAACATGATCGCGGGATACTTTGAGATGAACGAGGGCACGACTGCTGAGAGAGCCACGGAATGGGACGCCTTTAAGGTTGTGGTTAGAGGCTATAGTATAACGCAGAGAGTTGGGGTGCGTCGAGTACTCCTAGAAGATCTGGCTAGGGCTGATCGGGTCCTCCGCGAACTGGAACTTACCCGCCCTGGCCACCCAGAGCTCCAACAACAGACCTTGGCGGCAAAGGAGGCGGTGGCCGTAGAGGTTGAGCGACTGCGCAGCTATGACCACAAAGCTTATCTGACTCGGTCGTTGGCGGAGGGCGACAAATCGGGAATGCTGCTGGCTTGGCTTGCCAACCCAACGAGACGTACCTCGCCAACTGTGGCCATGCAGTCTGAGGAGAACGGAGAGGTCTGATAGAGCAAGATTTCGCATCGCGACTTGCTCGAGTCAAGAACCTCGAAAATCTATTATAATCCCGTAACTCAAATTGTTTGTGTTACTAATTTTATGTATTTTGAATGTGTGTAGGTATCATAGAGACGCTTGCATATGTGTTTTACTAATACGATTAATCCATGTCCCTAAAATGGCCGCTGCTTGACTTTCCTCTTCTGCGCATGCGTCAGTCACACTCACGTGACTACACTTAGAGATAGTTTTGGAGGGAAAGGGTGCGCATGCGTAATAGCCACAAGATGGCGTATCTCTGTATTAACATGGTGAAGCTTCCTGCTGCTGCTCTTGTGACATTGTTCGTTGCACTTACCATTAACGCATAGTATATTTTTATAATGATGAAACTAAAGTATGACATTATGACATGAAGTACATTCATTTATTTCCATGTATTAATTTGTTTTCGCTTACTTTTCATGTATCCTCGGCACTGAGGGGTGATGGGGCTGGGGAGTCCATCTTGGAGGGCCCGTCTGCGCAGAATCAATCGATGGTGCGGTGGCATTGAAACCAAGCCAAAGAAGGTTGATGCCAGAGCCTGCCTGGGAACATGCACCTTCACCCAGCAAGAGCATCTAGATTGTATTATATTGTAACACATTGTATTCTTTTGCATTGTATTTCCTGCGACTTCTCGTGGGAACCCCAATCTTGCTAGGCGGCACCTTAACATGCAAATTAGGCCTTAGAATAGTCTGTTCTGATTGGTGTGTTAACCAAATCCTACTTTAGGACCAATCGAAATTTGGGGATTCTGACACTTTGCAACATTGGGGGGTGGTACCCTGTCCCAAAACAGTATATCTAGCCTAGGTTCACCTAGGGAAATTGTCCGACTTGTCTGAATAGCTGACCTGTCACTGACCCAACGCACTCAATAGGTGACTTGATACAGAGCGCTGCGGAGCACTCTGTCCGAATTTGACCATAGACTAAGGTTTTACTAAACCTTAAGTACTGGCGGAGCACTTTGCTGAGGAGTTCGCTGACCCAATCGGGGTTCCGATCGATAGCTGCAGAGAGGGTGGAGCGCAGGCGTTGCTTCCGAACTGCGGGTGCTGGTCGTATCCTGGTGGTCCTGTCCTGATCCTAATCTGGGTTTCCTGTCCTGTCCTGGGGTGTCCATTCTGCACCTGCTGTCCCACTGAGGGTTATCCTTCCTTGAGGGTTTTCCTGTCCTTAACTGACCCGTGGCCAGGGTTGGTTTTCACACCAGTCTAGGTAAATATTGCTCTGAGTTTCTTAAACTGCACCTTCCTATTTTTCTGTCTTTGCTTTAATAAAGACATACCCTTTGCATATGTTAATTTTCCATGCTTTTCTCTGCAAATCATTGCATCTCATTAAAGTCATTTACAGTTTGCATTTATCCTATGTTCCCCTGTGTTTTTAGTATAAATCTGTCCATACTGTTTCTCCTAAATACTGAATTGAAGTAATAACGTTAGAATTATAGCGTTGCACTTTTACCCTTTCATAGATGTATAGGTTACCCTAGTGTCCTTTCTCTCGAAACCTGACCCCCCTGATAAAGTTCCTAATGCGTGCATAAAATTCCTAGCATTTAGTACTCTCCCTCGAATTTCATTTTCGTTAATTCTGAATTCCCTCATTAGTGGGTTAGATGGTTACCTGTATACTCTTACTATATAGTTATGTGCTCTTCGTTATTTTGATTATAGATTGCCTCATTACTATAAACTGTATGATTGAAGAATCTGAAATCTAAGATAAACTTTTAAAATTTCTCAGTTGTCCGTGGTCATTTCATGAAATAAAATAAAATAAAGTTGGGTTTGTAATTTGCTGCCTTTCCTTTTACAGCTAGTTCCCTGACCCATCGTGGTCATAGGTACCCATAACGGTGGATGGTAAGTTGGGTACACTGGAAATAAATCGAAAGGGAACTCACAATTATTGATAGTAGATTGTGTGGTCATCTGATCAATGTATATGATAAAGTAAAGTATATGGGCCCGAAGCAAGAAGTGGCGAAATTATTGGTCGGGTGACCCGCGATCTCTAGCAGTAATTTTCTGGTAGCGAAGAGGATGGTTAGGGAATAGTTAAAGGTTAGGTAGGACTAGTTAGTCTAGCTAAGTCGGATGCTGCTATAAGAGTAGGCGCTTCAAGAGAAATTGATCAATCGCTTGAAATTGTTTACTTTAAAAATTATTAAATGTTTTAAAATCATTGTTCTTGTTATTATACTGTTATATGTATTAATCCATTCGTACGTAAAACGTTTCTTATGTTGTTAGGAATCCCCGGGGAATTGAATAGCGAGTGGTGAATAGAATCCACTTGCTTTGAGGTCATTTGCTCTAAGGAAAGTTGGTGCAGGTTAGGCAGAACTGGAAGCACTGACTAGGGTTTTTCTGAATGTATGATTGAATAAATGTTAGTAACGAGGTTCATTGGCAAAATTCCTACTGTGGCATAACCTAGTGAGGGTCGCACCGGAAGAGTAGCAGGTTCATCGGAGCTCGAGTGAAAGCAAAGGGGTTCGCTAGGGAAACTTTAGGCTCGGATATATCCCGGAAAGGTGGATGAGTCTAGGGGAGTAACAGGTTCACCAATGCTAGTGTGAAGGGTAGGCAGAAGAGATCTACTCGTAGTGAGTGAAAAGTAAATGGAAGTAGTTTACTTGCAGTAAAACAAATCTTTCCTGTCTAGACACTTGAGCACAGTGGCGAATGTGTATTCGTTGTTAAATAACCAAGCACTGAACACTTTAGAAAGTAAGAAAGTTTCCGTTACCTTGTGAAGGAGGGAGTCAGTCGCGAAGCGGCTCTGACGTCACTCCGTGCCGCGCTGGGATTGGTAGGCGTAGCGAGCTGGTAGCAGAGCTGAAATTGTAAAGGAGGGGTGAGTGCCAAAGCGTGAGAACTGTCTCGCGAAAGGCCGCGCACCCATTGGTCGAGATTATTTGAACTCGTGCATTTCATTGGTCGCACGAAAATAATAGGCGCACTCGGATTGGAAGTGATTTTGTAAACAAGTCACTCGCAAAAATCGTATGTGGCATTCGTATAGACCGCATACCAGACCTGATCCACGTTATATGAGATTTGAGAACGATCAGTGGAAAGGCGTCAAAAACGACATTATGTACGGAACTAAGAGAAAAGTGTCTCTCGTAAACAAAGTGAAGAATTATTTCAAAAAGGACAAGCCGATTAAAACTAGAGAAGGTGTTGTCATACCGCAGCCCAACACTCCCGCATCTTTCATGATGTTCGATAAAGGGTACAACACATGTGTATGGTTGGAGAATTGGGTGGAATACACGAAAGATGACGGAGTATTGGCTTTTCCGTTAGATGGAACATTTAATAGTAGGATTCTATTCAATCTGAGAACCCGAATGAATGACTTACATCCCAGACCTAGGTTAACGCAGTATGAGGCACTAGAGGAATGGGAAATCGAGGCTTTTGAAAGGGATAAGCCCCGAATGGATAAAGGGTCAACTAAATTTTATCCAAAATTGAAGCAGGAAGCACGAGCTAAAAAGATGAAACAGTGGAGACAGAATATGATAGTGGAAGGATTGTTTCCCATGATGCTGGCAGATGATCCTTCTGAGGGAAAGAAAAGGTTGGAAAAATCTAAACATTGGGTACCCATCGGAGAGTCGGATGATGAATTATTAGATGACCTATGTACAAGAAGTCCGCCCCCTTATAATGAAGGACATCGACCTTCCAGTGCAGGAGATATTTCCCGAAGACTTCCTCCCCAGGAAGAAGTTAGGTCCGCAAGTGTAGGAGGGGGTTACCACATACCTCCCTATACTGAGAGTCTAGGACCAGTGGATACCAGAAACATATACCCCAGAATGTCAGCTAGTGGGGAGATAGGATATTCCCGTGAAGGAGATTTTTGTTCTCGACCTCCCTACGGAGGCGAGATGAGACTCTCAAGTTCAGGAATGCCGTTATTACAGTCACAGTATGAGGAAGAAAGAAGATCCCTAGGCACAGGAAGTTTATTCCCAAGACCCAATTATGGTGAAGGACCTAGTGAGACTCACCCCACTGCCCCAAGTTATGCTCCCACACTGACCCCGCAGGTGTTACATGACAAATCCATAGAGAGATTACTGGAAGAGAAGGAGCGGGAGGTTCTAGCAAAACAGAGAGCTGAGATCATTCAGAAAATGACCCAGTTAAACACCAGTCCTGAAGCATTGACAATCCCAGTAACAATCGGACCCGTGGTTTCATTGTACGGGGATCGGCATGAAAGTCCAAAACCTCCAGTCATTACTCCCGTCATAGCCCAGCCCAGACCAGAACCCTTAATTGTAGATGAACAGACGAGTGAGTGTGAGTCTGAAGTCTCACTGCTGGATCTGCCCATTAGAAATACAGGGAAAAGGATGCAGAAAAGATATAATCCTTTCAATGCGAGGGAGATTCAGATGGAATCGACTTCGGGTACTAGAAGTGTCACTTTGGTCACACCTGAGGAAATCGAAAGATGGAGTCAAGAATTAGAGAAACAAACTTCGCAAACGAAACCTTTAGACCTCTACAAACTGAGAGTAGAAATCGAAGAATTAAAGGCAGGAAACGTAGGATTAGACAGATTAAATACCTACTCTGAGGAAGAGTTGTTGTTTATGTGCAAAAGTCTTACCCGCAATGTCCGAGTACTTCATGAAAAATTGACAGATACTGCTGCTAGTATGGGAATAGACATTTCAAAATCGAAACCCTTGCAGAAGCCATACCGAGCAGAATTTTCAGACAAAGATTTGGAAAACCTGAATATATCAGGGAAAAAGGCACAGGTCAAAGAACTATTGACAGTGTTGCAGAAATGGGGAGACGTAGAAAAATGGAAAGCCAGATGGGCTAGGAAAAAAGATGAGGCCAGGTCTAGGCAGGTAACTCCCGAATTCGCTCTAAGAGAAGCTGAAAAGCCAGAACAGTTATGCCCTATGCGTGAAGTACCAGGGGGAAAATATGTACATGTCCCATGGTCCCGTCAGGATATTGTGTCCTTTACAAATGACTTCCCAAAATTACGAGAAAAACCGGTCGACTGGTACCGGCAGGTAGAGAGATTCGTAAAAGTGCAGAAATGCTTGTGGAAGGACCTGGATGGGTTCTTCGACATAGTGGTTCCTGTAGATCTGTGGACTGAGTGTAAGATAGCCATAGCCTGGCCTAGTGAGGAATACCCGAGAGACGACAAAACAGGGGAACCATCGAAGGAAGTGATGAGGAAGTATGAACAAGTAATTCAACATTTGAAATTAAAAGTGCCTGCAAAGGAAACTGATTGGACCAAGATAGATAGGACCACGCAAGAAAGAGATGAGACAGTGCATTCTTTTTATGAAAGGCTGTTGCAGGTATTTAAAACATACAGTGGTATAGATAACATCGAGATGAAGGACATGACCCATTTCATTTACAGGTTTGTAAACGGTTTAAGACCCGAAATTTGTCAGTGGATAAAGGATAATAAAATCTGTTGGCATACCAAAAAGATAGATGAGGTCCTACGGTACGCAAAGTACTGTGAGGACGAAATGGCAGAAAAGAAAAAGGCCCTGAAGGAGAAGGTGATGTGGGCTCAAGTGAAGCTCGCAGAACAGCAAGAAAAGCAACTGAGTAAATTAAATAAAGTTACTCAGAACCAAGGTCCTGGGGGAGGGAATGGAGGAAAGCCCCGACCTAAAATGAGTAGAGAGGAAGCGAAAAAGAAATTTCCCTGCCATCAGTGCGGAGAAATTGGACATTGGCGAGACGAGTGTCCATATTTACAAAGTGATAATGCCCAAACACCTGATTTAATTCCACAGACGCAGAATGAAAAGCAAAGAAAGACCCAGCAGCAGGTAAAAACGATTCAAGTGCCTCGAGCGCAGAAGCCTATTTTTAAAGGGAAGTCACCACAGGGTGATGATGTAGAAATCTGGGGAGGCAATGAAGATAGAAATACAGCAACTTCGCAGTATTTGTTGAGCGACACCTTTTTCTGTGATGACCAGTACTGACGGGGCCTGAGAGGGGAGGACGAGGAGTGCGTACTTGGCGCCTCTTTGCCGGTAGACCAGTCAGGGCCATACATTGAAGGAAAGGTTGATGGAAATGATGTCACCTTTCTATTGGACACTGGTGCTACCCGTTCTACTGTGAGAACAGTGGACGTTCCAAACCTACCCCTCTCGGGAGAAGCAATCCAAGTAGTAGGAGTATCTAATCAATTGATTAGTACACCTGTTACCGAACCCATGGAGATCTCAATTGGAAATTTTAAACAAATGCACAGATTTGTTGTCTGTGATACCAGTCCGGTAAATTTACTGGGACGTGATTTGCTGTGCAAAATGAATTGTACCATCTTTTGCACACCAAAGGGCGTCGAAATTCAAACCCCAGATGAAGACGGTATCTACAAGCTAATGTTAATTAGACCTGACTCAGAAATAAAACGACTGACTATACAGGACTTACCTGAAGAACTCCAGCAGACAGTGAAACAAGAAGTGTGGGACTTTACAGGAAAGGATGTGGGATTAACGAAAACATAGACCCCATACAAATAGCCATGAAGGAAAATGCAGTATACCCGAATACCAAGCCTTACAGAATGAGTGCAGAAGTAAGAGCAGGCGTTGCCATTGAAATACAAAAACTGCTAGAAGCAAACATCATACAGGAAGTAATGAGTAGCCCGTGCAACTCACCCATTATGGGCATCAAAAAGCCTAGTGGCAAGTATCGAGTAGTGCAGGACCTGAGAAAGGTAAACAAAATTGTGGTTCCTTGCTGCCCTATAGTCCCGAACCCAGCAGTGATTCTGTATCAGATCCCCTGGGATGCTGAATGGTTCACTGTGATCGACCTATGTCATGCTTTCTTTTCGATCCCATTGCATCCAGATAGCAAATTTCTTTTCTCATTTGCTTTCAACAGTAACGTATATGTCTGGAACAGGGTCCCCCAGGGGTACACTGAAAGCCCCTCTATCTTTAATCAAATCTTGAAAAAATGCCTGGAAACTTTAGTCTTACCGGGAAAATCTGTTTTGGTACAATACATTGACGACCTATTGGTGGCGTCTAAAAGCCATAGGGATTGCGTGGTTGACACCATTGCCCTACTGAATCACCTGAGTGAAAAGGGACATAAAGTGCCCCCGAAAAATTACAGTTCTGTTCGAAATCAGTGAAATATCTGGGACACCAGATAGAAAAAGGTATCAGAAAAGTCACCTCAGAGAGAGTCAGAATAATTCAAAATATGCAGTTACCCCGTACTCAGAAAGAAATCAGAATGTTCCTCGGAGTTGTAGGTTACTGCATGCAATGGATTGTGGGATTCGCAGTCCTTGCAAAGCCCTTGATACAAATGACAAAGAAAGGAGCAAAGGACCCAGTTGAATGGAATGACGAGAGCTTAACAGCTTTCACACAGTTGCGAAATTGCCTGTGTACAGCCCCTGCTCTAGGAATGCCTGAATACTCTAAGGAGTTTGGCCTTTTCTGTGACACTCGTGACAATTGTGCATTGTCCGTCCTGACTCAGGAGCATGGTTTAATCAGAAGACCTGTGGCATATTTTTCTGCCACTTTGGATCCAGTGGCTGCTGGACTACCTGGATGTCTAAAAGCAGTAGCTGCAACTTGCACCAGTTTAGAACAAAGTGAGTCAATTATTATGGGACATCCTGTAACTGTGTATGTTCCACATGCAGTTGTGATCCTATTGACTCGTACGAAAACTCAGTATCTCACCCCTAGTCGGCTGACTAAATATGAGAGGATTCTCATGGGTGCTGCAAATATAGTCATTACCCGATGTAACATTTTAAACCCTGCCACTCTACTCCCTGACTCAATGGTAATGGAAGATAAGGGAGATCATGAGCATGACTGTATTGACCTGACAGAGTTTAGTACTAAACCTCGCCCAGACATAAAAGAAACTCCTTTGCCTGTACATGATGAGGAATGGTTCGTAGATGGTTCATGCCTGAGGCATGAGCTAGGAGGCCTAAGTGCTGCTTATGCTGTAGTCACGTTAAACAAAATTGAAGAAGCATCCTATCTATTTGGAGTAAAGTCTGCACAAGTAGCCGAATTGATCGCTCTGATAAGAGCTTGCAAATTGGGAAAAGACAAAAAAGTAACAGTGTATACTGATAGTCAGTACTGTTACGGGGTTGTGCATGACTTTGGCCAATTATGGCTACAAAGAGAATTCCTGACTTCTTCAGGTACCCCCATTCGAAATGGAAAAGTTGTTCAAGACCTTTTAGAGGAAATCCAATTACCAAAGGAATTGGCAGTGGTCAAATGTGTTGCTCATAAGAAGGGCCTTGACCCTGTATCTATGGGAAATTACTTTGCTGATCGGGTGGCAAAACAATGTGCTATGGAACAAATGAGAATAAATCCCAATCGGGGTGGGGTTGGAAACAGCTGCCAACTTAGAATGTTTGAAGAAGTGCCTACATGGGATGAAGTGAGAGAATGGCAGCATGTGACGCCCTGGGAAGAGAAAGAGAAGTGGAAAGAACAAGGTTGTAAACCGAGACGTGAGGATGGTGTCATTGTGGGCCCAAATGGTATGCCTGTGTTACCCAGACACCTGCTTGCCCCAATGGCTCGATTGATACATGAGGGATCACACATTGGGAGGGACGCCATGGTTTTGGTATTTCAACAGACTTGGTACAACAAGAAATTCAGGAAGGTAGCAGAATCTCTCTGCCAGAGGTGCTTGACCTGTCAGCAGTTCAACGCTGGCAAAAGAACAGTGGTTGAATTGATGAAAATTGGGAGATCAGGGGGTCCCTTTGTGAGAATACAAATTGACTTCATTACCATGCCTCGTTGTGAGGGAAAAAGGTATGTCCTAGTCATTGTCTGCCTATTTTCAAAGTGGGTGGAAGCTTACCCTGCCACACAGAATGACGCCATAACAGTAGCTAAGCTCCTACTAAAAGAGTTGATACCTAGGTTCGGGGTTCCAGTCTTTATTGATTCAGATAGAGGCACCCATTTTCAGAATGAAATTTTGGCCCAGCTTTGCAAAGCATTCGGGATCACTCAAAAGCTGCACTGTGCATATCATCCAGAGGCTTCTGGAGTGGTAGAACAAATAAATGGCACTATAAAAAATAGATTGCAAAAATGTGTGACTCTACTGGCTTGAACTGGATAAATGCCTTGCCTCTTGTTCTGATGGGACTCAGAAGCATTCCAGATCGAAGAACCGGCCTGAGTCCCCATGAGATATTGATGGGAAGAGTGATGAGACAAGCTTGGGTACCAGGATACAAACTGTTAAGCATTTCTGATGATTTGGTACTTGAATACTGCAAGCAACTGGGTGACCAAGTGCGTTCTATCTCTCGCCAGATTGGGGCAGACGCCGTCGCCAACCCGACAACACCAGTTCACAAATTGGTTCCTGGTGACTGGGTTAAGATAAAGAAGCATACTCGTTCGAGTTGCCTTGAACCAAGGTGGGGACAAAAGCGCCAAGTAATCCTGGTCACCACAACAGCGGTGAAGTGTGCAGGCGTTCCCAAGTGGATCCATGCCAGCCATACCCAGAAGGTGATACCCGACGAGGAACCTGGAGCAGAAGGTCGTCCAGCTGAGGGGTCTACAGCTGTTGGTCCTGAAGTAGCTGATATCAGATGGCCGAGCACCAGTCCCATTGAGGGTCCTGTAGGCGTTGGTCCAGAGGTAACTGATGACGTGTGGCCAAGCACTGGTACTGCTGAGGATCCCACAGGTGTTGGTCCGAAAGTAGCTGATGACGAACTGCAGAGGATTTGGCCAGAAGATTGGATACCCATAATAGACCTTCCTGGAGACCCACTCAGAACAAGAGAGCGAATAAGAGAAGACAGAGAGTGGAATAGAGAGGTCGAGCAAGGCACAGGCGAAGACCCTCAGATCATTGAGATTCACATCAAAACTGAGGACGAAGAAGAAGGTCAGACAGGGACAGAACAAGGGATCGATACTCCTCTGCTGACTCCTGATGTCGAAAAGGGACAGACTAGACATAGTGTAATAGTTCGAGCAGAAGAAAATCAAGGGATCGAAGTGCTCGAGCAGGATCAGGCAGAACTAGAAGAACGTGTTCAGGACATAGAAACAGAGACATTTGAAAGCCAAAATCAAAACTCACCTGAACAAGGCCAGCTTAGTAACCAGGCAGAAGAAATAGATACAAGACCTGGGACTAGTCAGACAGAAAGGGAGAAGGCAGAAATTGAAGTGCCACAAACAAATGAAAATAAAAGGACATTAGAAGAAAGCCAAATAACAGTGCCAACCAAAAGACTCAAGAAAAAGAAGCACATTGAGCCAAGGTATATTAAGAGACTAAGATTAAGAATAAAAACTGTCCAAGAGAAACTTGCAGATATAAGAAAAAGTCCCCGAATTGCAGAAATACCTGAAGATAGCTCCAAGAGAAGGAGTGAGCGAATAAAAAGACAAAACGAAAAATACAAGGATCCGGAGTGGACCTACTTAATATTGGAAAACTTCGAAGATCTTGATATTACTGACGAAAGCGACGAAGAACAGATTACTGATTACTCTGCAGAGGAAGAGGAAGAACCGCCGTGAAATTGCTCAGCATAAAAAAACCTGGGAAAAGCCACAAAGAGGGGTTAAAATTTTATTTCTGAGCCAAAATGTCTGATACAAATGTGAGTAGTAGACCTAGCCGCAGTTGTTGCAAGTCATGCTGCAAGGTGTGTATATGTAGTATAGTTATAGTTATATTAATTTGGATAGGATTAACAGTTTTCATTCCTTTTATGGTAAGCAAAAATACTAATATTGACCCTACTCAGATTACTGACACTGAAGAACTGACAACACGAAGTGTAGAAAGACGTGAAAAGGCACTCAGACAGACAAAACGAGACTTAGAAGCATCAGATGAGGAAGGACTACATTACCACGGAGTTAGAAACAAGACTCATTTAAATGTTTTCGCAAACCTGTTAGTGCATTATGTAGAAACTATGGAAATAGAAGATTGCTATGTCTGCATGAAGCTACCTACTTCTGTGGCTGAAGGCGTGACATATCATCATCTACCTCTGACCTATGGAATCTCCTGTAGTATTTTAGCAAGCTTATTTTACAAAAGAGGACCGTTACAGTACTATTACTCTAACAATGACGTGATTTTTTCTGAACTTCCCATACGTGGAAATCTGAATCCTGTACATACCAAAAGTGACGTTACACGTTATATGGGAGAATACTTTCTGACTATAGGTACTATAGATTTAAATGAAGCACACAGAGACAACTTGACCTGTTCATTACATGAACAAGAAAAGGTATTGTTAAACATGGCAGAGAAAAGAAGGGAGAGTTTCCAAAGAAAGGCAAATGACAAAAGGCAGAGAACACCTAAATGGGCTGAAAACATGGAAAGCACCTCAAATGGCGGGGCAGGGCCTGCTTTGTTGCTGGATTTCGAGAAGAAAGGGAAACTCTGTCTTCATCGTGAGAAGACTAGTTATTATAATAACATTTTCATTGGTTCCAGTCAATGTGAGCACAATTACAAGGTAATTGGAGGTTGGGGATTCAAAAATGGGTCAGAGCCTGTGTTTCCTGGAATTTATTATATATGTGGAGACAAGGCTTATTTCAAATTGCCGGATCACTGGTATGGAAGCTGCTATTTTGGCATTGTTTTCCCGAGAATATACCATGTGAATGAAATTGCTGGAAGCAGTGAAAATACTAATGGCTTAGTGCGTAGCAAAAGAGAAAGTGTAGGTGAAATAATGGGTAGTATTTTTAGTGCACTGATACCTGGAGTGGGAGTGGTTCTGAACACTCACAGAATTTGCAAATTATCCACAATAGTGGATGTGTTGTCTACTGACACAGCTCATGGATTTCTGCTGGTCAATACCGAAATGGTTGCGATCAGATCAATGGTTTTGCAGAACAGACTTGCTCTTGACACCTTATTAGCAAAAGAGGGCGGAGTCTGCCGGATGTTGAAGGCGCAACATTGTTGCACTTACATTCCGGACAAAAGTGTACAGCTCACAAGATATGTGAAAAACATTACTAATTTTGAAAAGGAACTCAAACCACTCGAGGTTGACAGTGCCTGGAAGAGACTGGTTGATGGTCTCTCCAATGTAGGACATTGGTTTGCTAGCTTAGGTAAAAGCTTATTACTTAAGGTACTGATGCCAATTGGAGTGATAGGTCTTATCCTATTTCTCATATTCGTCTGTTGCAAATGTCGAAAGCATACTAAGAAGTATCAGGTGAATACAAGAGGAGTGAAATGGAGTGCGGATGAACTTGAATTGGAAGAAATTAATAATCAGATTTATAAAAAGGTGAAAAATTCTCACCCTACCAAAAATGAGAAAGAGAAACTGAATCGCCTGTTGGAAGAGATAGAAATGTACAAGGTGTGAAAGAAAGTTGGCATCTGGTTCCATTTTTTGTTATGATAGTAAATATCATCAAAGAGGGGATTGATAGAGCAAGATTTCGCATCGCGACTTGCTCGAGTCAAGAACCTCGAAAATCTATTATAATCCCGTAACTCAAATTGTTTGTGTTACTAATTTTATGTATTTTGAATGTGTGTAGGTATCATAGAGACGCTTGCATATGTGTTTTACTAATACGATTAATCCGTGTCCCTAAAATGGCCGCTGCTTGACTTTCCTCTTCTGCGCATGCGTCAGTCACACTCACGTGACTACACTTAGAGATAGTTTTGGAGGGAAAGGGTGCGCATGCGTAATAGCCACAAGATGGCGTATCTCTGTATTAACGTGGTGAAGCTTCCTGCTGCTGCTCTTGTGACATTGTTCGTTGCACTTACCATTAACGCATAGTATATTTTTATAATGATGAAACTAAAGTATGACATTATGACATGAAGTACATTCATTTATTTCCATGTACTAATTTGTTTTCGCTTACTTTTCATGTATCCTCGGCACTGAGGGGTGATGGGGCTGGGGAGTCCATCTTGGAGGGCCCGTCTGCGCAGAATCAATCGATGGTGCGGTGGCATTGAAACCAAGCCAAAGAAGGTTGATGCCAGAGCCTGCCTGGGAACATGCACCTTCACCCAGCAAGAGCATCTAGATTGTATTATATTGTAACACATTGTATTCTTTTGCATTGTATTTCCTGTGACTTCTCGTGGGAACCCCAATCTTGCTAGGCGGCACCTTAACATGCAAATTAGGCCTTAGAATAGTCTGTTCTGATTGGTGTGTTAACCAAATCCTACTTTAGGACCAATTGAAATTTGGGGATTCTGACACTTAGCAACATTGGGGGGTGGTACCCTGTCCCAAAACAGTATATCTAGCCTAGGTTCACCTAGGGAAATTGTCCGACTTGTCTGAATAGCTGACCTGTCACTGACCCAACGCACTCAATAGGTGACTTGATACAGAGCGCTGCGGAGCACTCTGTCCGAATTTGACCATAGACTAAGGTTTTACTAAACCTTAAGTACTGGCGGAGCACTTTGCTGAGGAGTTCGCTGACCCAATCGGGGTTCCGATCGATAGCTGCAGAGAGGGTGGAGCGCAGGCGTTGCTTCCGAACTGCGGGTGCTGGTCGTATCCTGGTGGTCCTGTCCTGATCCTAATCTAGGTTTCCTGTCCTGTCCTGGGGTGTCCATTCTGCACCTGCTGTCCCACTGAGGGTTATCCTTCCTTGAGGGTTTTTCTGTCCTTAACTGACCCGTGGCCAGGGTTGGTTTTCACACCAGTCTAGGTAAATATTGCTCTGAGTTTCTTAAACTGCACCTTCCTATTTTTCTGTCTTTGCTTTAATAAAGACATACCCTTTGCATATGTTAATTTTCCATGCTTTTCTCTGCAAATCATTGCATCTCATTAAAGTAATTTACAGTTTGCATTTATCCTATGTTCCCCTGTGTTTTTAGTATAAATCTGTCCATACTGTTTCTCCTAAATACTGAATTGAAGTAATAACGTTAGAATTATAGCGTTGCACTTTTACCCTTCCATAGATGTATAGGTTACCCTAGTGTCCTTTCTCTCGAAACCTGACCCCCCTGATAAAGTTCCTAATGCGTGCATAAAATTCCTAGCATTTAGTACTGTCCCTCGAATTTCATTTTCGTTAATTCTGAATTTCCTCATTAGTGGGTTAGATGGTTACCTGTATACTCTTACTATATAGTTATGTGCTCTTCGTTATTTTGATTATAGATTGCCTCATTACTATAAACTGTATGATTGAAGAATCTGAAATCTAAGATAAACTTTTAAAATTTCTCAGTTGTCCGTGGTCATTTCATGAAATAAAATAAAATAAAGTTGGGTTTGTAATTTGCTGCCTTTCCTTTTACAGCTAGCTCCCTGACCCATCGTGGTCATAGGTACCCATAACGGTGGATGGTAAGTTGGGTACACTGGAAATAAATTGAAAGGGAACTCACAATTATTGATAGTAGATTGTGTGGTCATCTGATCAATGTATATGATAAAGTAAAGTATATGGGCCCGAAGCCAGAAGTGGCGAAATTATTGGTCGGGTGACCCGCGATCTCTAGCAGGTCTATACTCAGCCCGAGATCCTTAACTGCTTCTGGAGTTACTATAAGCTGCTGTATCGCAGTCGATTACCGCCGGATACTACTCCGACGGACACATTCCTGCGCGATCTGCCGATCCCCACTCTGGAACCAGAACAGGCGAAGGACTTAGGACGTGATGTGGAGCTGGGAGAGATCAGAAGTGCCATAAAGAAAATGGCGCGAAATAAAACGCCGGGCCTTGATGGACTCCCAGTGGAGTTTTATTCCGCATACATGGAACTCCTAGCCCCCAGGCTCCTGCGGGTTTACAAGGAAGCAAAGACCCTGGGACGCCTACCGGGCTCGATGCGGGAGGCCCTGGTGATACCTCTACTTAAACCCGATCGCGAGGGCGCAGAGCCAGCGTCTTATAGGCCGCTCTCAATGCTCACAGTCGACTATAAGATCTTGAGCAGCATATTAGCCGCACGACTGCTGGAGCATATGGGCTCTCTAGTGCACACCGACCAGGCGGGCTTCATCCCCAGGCGTAATACTACGATGAACATCCGACGCTTGTTTCAACTATTAGAGGGTGATCACACAGATGCTCCCGATCCCATGATCCTCTCGATAGACCTAGAAAAAGCCTTCGACAGCCTGGAGTGGATCTATCTCCATAGGGTCCTAGAGCGGTTTGGCCTGGGTGAGGGATTCCTGAGATGGACCACTGTATTATATGCCTCGGCGGTGGCTAGGGTGAAATCGGGCCCGCTGATTTCTCAACAATACCCCGTAGAACGAGGCACGAGACAAGGCTGCTCGCTATCCCCGTTACTATTCGCCCTTGCAGTAGAACCGCTGGCTATATCGATCCGCACGGGGGCCCATTACAGGGGGTTGCAGTCGGCGTTGGGTCACCAGTACATTTCCCTATATGCTGACGATCTACTGCTTTTCCTTGAAGACGCTAGGACTGCCCTGGCCGGAGCTGACTCAGTGCTCACGGCTTTTGGTGAGGTGTCGGGTCTCCGGGTGAACTGGGCTAAGACCTTCCTGTTTTTCCTGTCCACGGCGACAGTCCCCAGCCGGACATTCACAGAGAGATCAGATGGGAGCCTGTTTGTTTTAAGTACCTAGGGGTGTATGTTTACCATCGCCCTGCTGACACACTTGAGGGCAACATCTCCAGAGGCATCCGGGCGCTTAAGGGTAGCATGTCCTTTTGGTCCACTCTACCCCTTTCAGTAGCGGGACAAATAGCACTACTGAAGATGGTGGCACTGCCCCGCCTGCTATACTACTTCCGGACACTTCCGATCTGGATCCCTAGATCTAGCTTCCAGAGCCTGGACTCTATGATAGTGGCGTTTCTGTGGGGCTCGGGCCGCCGCAGAGTGGCGCTCAGGACCTTACTGAGACCGAAGGCGGAAGGGGGCTGGCGGCGCCCGAATTTGAGACGTACTATTTGGCTGCCCAGCTACAGACCTATACCCAGGAGATAGCGCAGGAATTTCGGGGCCCGGAAGAGACACGGGGCAGTGGCATACCCAGACATGTCTTATCGTATATCGCGCTGCAACAGAGGATCGATTTGAGGGACCTCACCCAAGAGGAACGCACCATTCGCTCGTGCTGGAACCGAGTACATCGCAAACTAGGAAGGCCGCGACCTTATGCCCCGGAGATCCCGCTGGGAATGCTTACTGCATTGCCCCATGGCGGTGACTGGTCTCAGCTGGGAGATTGGGAGGAGATGGGAGTACAGACCCTAGGCGACCTCTATGAAGACGGGACGCTACTGCCCTTCCAAGCGCTTATGGACCGTTACGACGTCCCTCGGGGCGATTTTTTGCTCCACGCGGCGGTCACAAGGGCACTCCAGGCACACTGGAAAACTGGTCATGAAGAGCCACAGCTGTCGGCGGCGTGCCAGTTTGTCATGATGTCCGCGGGAACGGTTAAGGCAGTATCATGCTTATATTCCAGGATGATCGATGAGAGACTGACACCCTTGGCGGTGCTTAAGACCCGCTGGGAAATTGACATAGGGAAGGAAATCCCGGAGACCACGTGGGCCCAGCTGCTGCGTCGGGCCCGATTCCAACTGGTCCATTTCTATATATTGCATAGAGCCTACTTGACCCCGGAGAAACTACAGAATTATTTTGCCCTGGAGACGGCGGCCTGCCCTAGATGCAGGACATCTGGAGCGGACCTTTTTCACATGCTATGGTCCTGCTCTGTGCTGACCTCCTACTGGTTGTTCGTGGGAGACACGTTATCCGGAGTAACTGGAAGATCGTTGCAGATGGATGCAGCTGTAGGGATTCTACATTGGTTTCCACATACCCCCAAAAATAAGATTTCTAGCAAGTTTATCGATTTAGGGTTGCTTCTGGCCAAACGGGAAATCACCAGACACTGGAAGGCGCGAGTTGGTCCAACAGGCACTAAGTGGCGCAATGAACTTCTCAAGTGGGCAGGGAGTGAGAGTACGTTGAGATACCAACAGGCGAGGCGGCGACGAGATGAGCGAGCTCTAGAGGCGGCGCAAGCCTGGGAGACATTGGTGCAGGCCCTGCGCGACCATAACACACATACTGACTCTGATAGTGCCGATGAGGAACAGCCTAGATCCCGATAACATGCTATTGATGAGGTATACCCAATAAGAAGAACTAAGTCTCTAGTCACACACTATTGGACCGTACACTATACTGCCAATGACGAGAGGGGAGGAGGGAGGGGGAAAGAGGAAAGGGAAGCACCACTTGCTTCCATCACGCATCAGAGATCTGTACCATCAAGACTGTCACTTCATTCCTCTGGGGGGGTAAGACTGTTTGGAGGGGGAGGGCATGTTCTTTGGGTTGTTTGGAAAAGCAGAAGGGACTTATTCTTTTCACCTGTTTTACACTGCCAGAACGAGGAATATTCACTGAAAACTAATGGCACACGCCGCCCGACCCCCGTGTTGTGGGCTAAATGACCGTGTAGAGATGTTGTACCAATACCGTCGACATTGCCTTAGTTCACCTGTCAGGTGCCAGTAATGTGATTCTATTTGTTTCCTGCAATAAAAACATATTTACAAAAAAAATAGGCAAATTTATTTCTTTAAAAAAATTGCCCTCATCTGCTTTTTGAAGAAATCAACTGTGAGGGCATAATTTCTCACTCGATCCTTTAACTAAGGGGTCAAGAAACTACAAAAGTTCAATGTTTGCCCTGAAGATGGTCTCACTGACTTGACACAGTGGAGACCGAAACATTGAGGCCTATCCCATCCTTCTTCTTGAGTCTTGGTTAATGATTTTCTTGAGTTTTGAATCCTGTGATTAGGACAGACTCATCACATTACCTAATGAAGATGGACAGTCCATACAGTAACAGTTAGGATATTTCTGTATGTTTAACTTACATGTTGTCTGTTGTCAATGTGTGTTTTATATTGTACTGCTGTTACTGTACCCCTATTGTTATGCTTTTTGAAATATAAACTTGATTATCCTTTTTGATACACCCGGCTGTAATTAATTTATTGTTTAACCCTGTAGAGCTGTTTCGAGTTATTTCCATGAGTGTCATTAGATGTCACTATTTATATAAGATAAAATTGTTCGAAATTATATCTTTTAAATGAATCCCTTCTAGGCATCTTCACCTTTCTCCCTTTATTACCCAAGTCCACAAGGGTCGAGTGGGTTGCCCATCTTTGTGTTACATCAGTTAAACTAACTAAGGCAGTACCATAGAAAACACACGAGGAATAGGCAACAGGAAGAAGCAAAAAAGAGAACGAGAAATGCTACCTGTTCCAACACTTCATAAATTAAGCACAAAGACAATCACAGCCATCAGTACTGTAAGTAGGTGGTAGACAGCCACTTAAGGGCGAGGCATCATGGATGTGCTAGATTGTGATAAAAGGAGCAAGTGAATGCATGAAGTTTTATCTCTTTCTGAGCTGCATAACTCAGAATGATGTGGGACTAATGGACCCAGGAAAAAACAATTTGCGTGGTATCTTTGATGAATTTCCCTAGTGTGGTATTACCGCACCAAAAAAACGTGGAACTTGTAATTAACCACTTTACGTTTTTCACGAACAGTAATTTCCTTCACCCTATATATCATCCACCTCTTTCCATCAAACCTTCGGAAATTAATTAAATGTTTGATTTTTGTTCCTCTTTTAGCACCTGGAAGCACCCTGTACTTGCATTACTGCTTTAAAAAGAAATAAACAAATAAATAAGGTGACTCAAAGATATCAAGGGTGGAAGTGGCTAACCAGAAATGGGCTGCACTCAGAAGGCCAGAAAGAAGGTGCCATTTGGGGGTGTACAGGGATAGCATCAGCTACCCCTCGCTAACCCTTTAAAATCTCTGGCACTGCCCTTTCTACCTCTAGTGTCAAGGGCCCCGGCACCTGCAGCAGAAGGGGAAACATTACTTCCTGTGGTTAACATCTATGTTCTGTGATTGTGACCTCACTTCCGCTACCCCCTGCAGCTTTGGTACATCCAAGTTCGTGGAAGTCACATCCCATCAAGCATAAAGAGCGTTAACGGTTAAGATCTAGCTTGTCTTCCATTCAAGTAAAAATGTAGGCTAACATCACTCAATTGGGCCAAACAAACGTTTTGATTTATTTCTACTTTAATTTTCAAAATGTAAGTGTCTGGTCTGCAAATCCTGTTTCATTTTCAGACCCGAGAATGACCGGCTGTTTCTTTGACCCACAATCGAGAAATCCCCGGCTCCCGCTCCACAGGGCCGGCCACGTGCGGCCTGATTACCAGAATCCCTCAGTTATTGGAACAATCTCCTTTCATCACAAAACATCTTGCTCATTAATCCCAAGAGGGATTTGTGATGCATGTGTACAAGCTGCCATTGTTTAGGGTAGTGGCGTAACACAGGCCCCTGTAACCCCTGCGCGGCGGGGGCCCCCGAGCTGCAGGGGGCCCCCCTCAGCGCAGTACTCTGTTTTGATAGCTCCAGATTAAATCTGGAGCAGGAGCCCCCCCATGTACCTTGGGGGTGGGGGGGGCTCAAGTTTTGATACGCACGTGGTTTAGGGCATAGAGGAGTCAGCAGTGACATGTGTTTTAAAAAATAAGGTTATTATTAAATACGTGGGACGAGTAGCATACAATTTTGCACACATGTTTCAAGATTATATATATTGCACTGGTGCTTGTGCATTTCCACACATTTGCACGAATTACAGGTGCAAAAAATGACATTTGCCCTGGCTGACCAGTGCAACAACACAGTGTGTATATATCAGTAAAGCGCACATTCATTCTCCAAGGGGTCTCGTTTGCTTTTCTTAGATAACAGGTATTTATTGGTACCCAGCTCAACGGTAAGCATGTATTTTCCAAATTTCGAAGGGTAAAAAGCCTAGCGTAGTAGTTGGAATTCAAAACTGAGACACTGTGGTGATCTCTGAAGTGAAAGCATCAGTCCAGAGAGCCACTAGATCTGGCATAAGAACATTTTACTCAGGTTTACTGGTGCAAATATGGATGAAAAATGGCGCCATCGCTGATGTTATGTAATCTGTAAAGTACTGGTGCATAGGGCAATGCTACTAAGTCTGTATCTCGACCATGTACTAATATATATATTGAAAAATGATTGGACGATGCTCTGAAGCCCTGAAAAAATCGGGAAACGGCCTCTACAACGAAGCCGTTTCCACGAAAACCTTTACCACGCATGCCTTACAACGCATGCGTGGTAACAACGAGAGGATTTACCACGCATATCTTTACTAGGTATGTGTGGTAAACGAAAAAATCGAGGGATAAAAAAAGGGGGGTTGGGGGGCTCCCCCCCCCAAATAAATAAATACCTGAAGTGAGGACATGTGATCAGCGTCGTAAAAGAGGAAACGGAATTAAACTTCCGCTTCCTCTTTAGGACGTACGGCCGACGTAACCGACGTAACAAAGAAGATGGACAGGAGACGAGTTGAAAAGGTAAGGGAACATTATTATTATTTTTTTTAATAATAAGGGTTAATGGCAGGGGTAATGAAAAGGAGTAGAGGCTGGGGACGTGAAAGAGGACAGGTGTAACCTTTAACAAGAATATGCCCTCACCATGCATAAATTAACAACGATAAACGTTGTTAATCTATGCGTGGTAAAGGAATATTAGTGGTAAAGGTTATGCGTAGAGAACGAATTCCGTTGTAACGCATGCGTGGTAAAGGCATGCGTTGCAACGGAATTCGTTGTAACGTCATATATTCGAAAAAATCCTGTAATATCAAGCCCTCTATTTAATACCTCATCAGGGGTACCAAGCGCTATATAACTGCAAACGCTCCCCTCTTCTATCCCTCCACTACTTTTCAACTCAAATAACAGATTCACATGTCCACCACCCAAATTAATTTAATATTTCCCTATACTAATTCACCACTAATCCTTTTTGGGTTCCAGAGTAGAGTGCTATGCACCAAAAAGTGATTTGACACCTTGTATGGGGTAGTAGGTGCTATATAAATGCAATTTCAATGACAATTATAATTAAAGCACATTAGTTCACGACAAGTTTTATACGTTAGCGAACTAGTACTCCTGTCGCTAAGGGCATCATTTAAAGCTAGCTTTCATTATGTCAGACATTTTCACCTATAATATTCCCTCTTGCAGGTTGGGGGCTGCTTCGGGGAAAAGAAGACCAAGGCGGTATGGTATCACATATTTACGACCTGGAATAAGACCCCCAAAAGTGGGGGGTCAATTTCCATGACAGTATTACCTGACTTTTATTAAGTCCACATGCTCTTCCCTGAGGTAAACAGGTGGAATTAAGTACAGTCTATTTGCTTACCTTATAATGTAATGGTAGATCGATGTAATTAATACAATGTTAGCGCCATGCCATACATCGCTTTCGATTTACTGAGCCGCATTGTAAGGTAAGGTAACACCACCACTTGTTATTTGCTGTAAACGAGCTATAGGAACTGCTGGGAAAACATTCCATTTCCAAACAAAGTTTGATTGAGGTGGAACCTTTACCATGACTGAAGAGGTTATTTTGGGGACAGTGTATGCCATAGGTCCATTTCATATGTGTTAAACGTGAATTTCCATTTTTTTTGTGTGCAGTTTTATATATAGCGCGAACTCGACCCGAAAGTGGGTGTTTGCCATGAGCACCAATTGCATTAAAGATGATCACATTATTTCTCGGCACGAGGAGATAGAGTGATTTGCCCAGAATCACAGGATGCTCGAGCCTCCCCTTGGTCCGAACCGGGTTTCACACCTTCAAGGTCGGCGGCTCTAGCCGTTAAGCCACATATAGTAGTCATGCCTATGCGCTCTGTTTCGTTTCCAAAACATTTTGTTGCCAAGACGGAGCCCCCGGGAAAAGAAGCCCATGGCCCGCATTCTAGGTAGGCAGGTCAGCGTTCAAGCAGGCGCCTGAGAGTAGAATCTTGCTTCAGGTTACTGTCTGGCCTGTGGAATGTTTTACTCCGGTTCACACTGGCCTGTGATTGGCGCCAGGTCAAAAGACTGCAGCCATAAGGCTAACGTGATACACAGCAATGCACTGTGTCGAGCAAAGCCGGTGTGAAATAATAGCACAGATAGTCATTCTCTTGATCGGAGGTCAGGCAGTTTCCCAAGGACGCGGAACATATTTTCCTCGAGGAGCACGTGCACGTCATTTCCTAGTCCCACGCACCGGACGTGCCTTGCGGCAACAATCTCAGGACCTTGGACAGAAACTGCAAGGGAGCAGATACTATTACTTCAATCCAGCCTCCGCTGAGGAGATTGTTTAACTCAGACTGATATTCTGGTAATTCTGTAAATGCTCTGAATTTGGCATTCATTTATTTCAGTTTGTGAAACTGCAGTAACCTCATGACTGCAAAGTGTGAATAAACAGGAGGTAAAGAATATTCGGTGAATCTGACCCAGTCAGGATGTTATTCCATGAGAAGCGGGAAAATATGTGACTCTGCAGGCATGCGTTTTCTGCATAATTAAGCATTTGTCACATTTTGATTAATGGCTGCCATCACCTACACAGAAAGTAGCACCTTTCTTATCCAGGGACTGGTGGTCCTTGTTCAAATGGATCAAAATTTATAAACAAAAAGTGTCAAACGTCGTACAGTGCTGAACTGTTTACAACGGGCAACTGGCCTGCTTGCAGTTGCTAATTGGTGCATTCAGGTGTTGATATGGCTCTAATGAGGTGAAAGATTTTCCCAAACGCTATTAATGTATTTTAAAATGGCAAAACAGAGAAATAATACTGTTACAGAACGTGCTGCATTACAGGGCATAGTTTGCTTCTTCGGCCACATAATTTAGACAACCCTGCCGCATAATTTGATCTTTCATTGCAACATAGTTCCAGTGGCCCTTGTACTACCCATGCCTCTGCTAGGGTCCACTATCGTCTTCCGACCACCAAGAACCAGATGGTGCATCTGCTTTAAGTTCTGTTCCCACAATCAGGTTAGAGAGGACAGGTGCGCCCAAGCTGTGAACCATGAGCCACCCCTGCGCGAATGGTGCTGATGGAGATGGAGGGCTTCCTTGGGCTACCAAGGCCAAGCCCTTTTCCAACCCTCCAACCGTGGTGGCCCTAGCAGGTAAGTGCGGTGAGCAGTAGCGGCTCCTGGAGGGAGTGCTGCCGGACGCTGATGCATGGCGGGGGAGGGGCAGGGTGAGGGGTAGTAAACTCCTGATTATGGCCGAATGGAGTGAAGTATACATATAAATAAATAAAACAAATTTTGTTGCACGCGCTGCATCACCAAATGCGATGCAGCGCGCGCAATGACATTTTTCATCAGGTTTGTCTTGCATTAACCAGTTGGAATAATCAATCCCACCTTCTCTACCAGACAGTAGCTTTTTGTAAATATTTAAACAGTTTTAATGTTTCATATCCCACAGCATCACTTTTTGCAAATATATAACTTTTTCCTCTATGTACGTAGATAATAAAACCAACACTTAGGTTTTTGTCCTTATGAAGACCCCAGACATCACCAATACATAGGTATTGAAACGTGTAACATTTTCCAAGCACTTTTACTTGATTTTGTACCACACAACCATATAGACAACCGCACATCATCCAAATCACATTGATCCTCCAGATATGCCAATACGTTTTTTTACAGCATCACAGAGATTAAAGTCAACTTGGGGACAATTGTACTTGAGTCTGTCGAGAACTTTGGCCTGATCTCTGGATTGAGGGTGAACTGAGGTTAGTCATGCCAGTTCCCTCTACATCAGGAACTGAGCTGCAAATAGAAGTCCGCCATTCTATTTTGATTTGGGCCACAGACCCCCTCAGATACCTTATTTTTTAGTATATCAGAGCAAAAAGTGTATCCTGAAAATGTATACAATATACTGGGGCCGATCAGCAAATCAGTGTTACCTAGGATAAAACTCCCATTTGCAGTAAATGGGGAATGGTAGCCCTCACAAAGGTTTTAAGACTCCCCTAACTTTTATACATTTTCTACACATTACCAGTTACCCTGCAACCACCCACCTTCAATGAGCAAGAAGAAACCCCCCAAAAAGGCAAAATCTGGTATAAGGACAAATGTGGGTGGTGCTTAATAAACAAAGTTGTCAGTACATAGGAGAGGCCTGGGCTACACTGAACTTCAGTCCGAAAATGTCACAAGTTCATGTTGGTGGCCATGCGGCTATCCAATGAACTGTTTTTGGAAGTGTTGCTGCTATAGAATGTTCTGGGCAGTGAACGTTGGAGCAGTGTGGTTTGTTGAGTGGTAATGGAGGGCCTCAGGCTGGTAGAGGTAGCACATTATTCCTGGAATAGCGGTTAAGAATATCAACTGTAGGTTGGGATATGCATACATGGGCACACTATGGGCAATCCTGCGCCAACATATGCTGCAGAACAGATGTTACACCATGCCCGTAGTACTGATTCTACAAACATGTGTGACTTGCATACCACCAGTCTGTTGCAAACTTTCTCTAAAATCAGGGAGCTCTTGTCATCATAGCAATCCAATGTTTACATTATGGTTGAGTCATGAACCACAGGCCTGGCACACCTCTGCGTGCTGGCTCTGCAGCAGAAGCGGAAGGAAGTGTGCACAGAATTTTAGAGGCTCTGGGAAAGAGCCGCTAATGGATGCACTACACGAGACGTGCAAGTAAAGCAAAGGTGGAGTTCATGTCTCACGGAGCCACAGGATTCCCACAAAACTTGCAATGGATGGCGGCAATCTTGAACTGCTAGAGTTTAGGTTCCTCAAGGCCCAGAACAGGGCATTTGGAATATAGCATGTTACATTGCACACTATTACGTCGCATTCTTTTACACGTTATTAGAACGTGATACCTTTACAATGCAAGTCATCAGATCGACTTGCTGAAGGAGGGGCGCTGGAATTAGGATTAGGAATAGTATAGTTTACTATTCCAACTCCAGCCGCCCAACAGTAGGGAAGGTGTTGGATTGTAAATTATACCATTCCTTAGGTTAGAGCCCCCAATACAGCAAGTCGATCTAATGACTTGTGTTGTAAAGGCATCGCGTTCTAACAATCTGGTTGTTGTAACAACCGCGTTGTAAAGGACGCAATGTAATGACAGCGTTGTAAACGCTGTTTCTCTGGCAATTGAGAAAGATGGTTACTGAACCCAGGGCCTTGTTGTTAGAGTTTGGAAACCTTGCAAACTGTCTGTATATTCTGAAAATGATAAAACACTGAACTGGATCAGACAAGTATTCTAGGACTTCCCTTGTGTTTATGGAGATTAACTTCTATATGAATGCTATTTTCAAGGGCCATCCCCATCCATTGAAGATTATGAACTCTTATTTGCACTTGTTGATTTTAATGAGGAGAAAGAAGGATTCTCATCTGAGCACAGACTTTGTTAAACTTCTAAAAGGAACAATACGGTATTAAGGTATTAACTGAGGTGCGAAAGTGAGCGCTATAATATTAAAGTGCCTTTCTTATGTTGCATTTTATGGATCTGTAATCTTAAAAGTAATTCAAAGCTAAGGAGATATTCTGAAGGTAGTTATCCACAGTAATAAATGGAAAATAACTTCTAACACATGTTACACAGTTTATATTGTGTTTTCAGCTGTAGGAAGACAGAGAGCTTCGCCAGACCACATTGAGTTGTAAATAAAGAGATCGTCACAAGGTTTATTGTATGCAACACTAGCATTAAAATCATTAAATCAAAACGCCCTCACGACGCTCAGCGTTGGTTCACTGACCAACTGAAGGCTGACAAACTCCTTCTTAGACAGGCTGAGCGCCGTTGGAGGCGTAATTATGATCCTTTATTAAAGTCTATTTATATTGATTTATTAAAATCCTACAAAAAATCTATTATTTTGGCTAAATTCTCCCATTATTCCCAGAAAGTTATCAATTCTGTATCCAAAACAAAAGAAATTTTTTCCATTGTAGCTGAACTTTCCCTACCCGACCGTGTTACCCCCCAGCCTCTACCCTCGCAAGCTTTGTGCGATTCCCTTAATTCTTTTTTTATCGATAAAATTTCCACGATTAAAAATAACCTCCCCCCTACCACCTTGTCTCAGGTCAGTGCCCTCCCTCCGCCGAATCCTCTTTCCCTGCATGTGTTTCCCCCTATCTCCCTTGACACTTTTCTTTCACTACTCCAGGTTGTCGGCTCTGGTTCCCCTAATGACTGTTGCCCTCCTCAAATCCTCAGAAATGCCTTCATGGCCTGTCCCGGCCCTCCTCTTGACCTTCTAAATCGCTCACTCTCTACAGGCTCTGTCCCCAATGCTTTCAAAAGCGCTGTGGTGGTACCTATTTTTAAAAAAAACGGTTCTGACCCTGCGGTCCTGGGTAACTATCGACCTATCTCCCTCCTCCCCTATTTGGGGAAGGTCTTGGAGACTTACGTCACCCGCTGCCTGAGCACCTTCATTGAGGAAACTCACTTCCTCGATGACCAACAGGCCGGTTTTAGACCGGCCCATTCCACGGAGGCAGTGGTGGTGGCGGTTATGGACACGCTGAGACAGGGGGCTGATAAGAACCTGGCCCAGGCCCTAGTGCTACTTGATCTCTCGGCCGCTTTTGACACGGTCGACCATGACATCTTAGTCGACCGTGTCAGAAATGCTGGCATCTCGGGCCTGGCCCTGTCCTGGATTGTGTCCTTTCTCCAACTCCGTTCCCAATCGGTTCACCTGTCTTCTTTCTCTGCTCCCCGAATTTCACTTTCCTGTGGTGTTCCCCAGGGTTCTGCATTGTCCCCTCTTTTGTTTAATCTCTATATGCAGCCCCTCCTTGTTTCTCTTCGTCACTCCTCTGTTACCACTTTTAACTATGCAGATGATCTGCAACTTATTTTTCCCATCGACCCCTCCCCTCTCTCCTGCTCCAATTTCCAAACCACAATGCTTACCATCTACGAGTGGATGAACTTCAGCCAGCTGAAGCTCAATCCTAGCAAGACAGAGTTGGTCTTGATTGGCGGGCTCCCACATCCTTGGACTCCCAATTTTTGTCCCCCTGCCCTTGGTCCCCCTCCCTGCCCAGTCAATTCTGTGAAGAGCCTAGGTGTTACCATCTCTAGTGACCTCTCGATGCGGCCGTACATCAATGCTGTCACCTCGGCCTGCTTTTACCATCTTCGCAGAATCGGGAAGATCCGAAGGTTCCTATCACAAGAGGCTCTTACCCTTGTCATTATGGCGCTGGTCACCTCCCGTTTAGACTACGCCAACTGTCTATACGTGGGGATTCCTGCATACCATCTTCACCGACTCCAACTGGTGCAAAACCAGGCCGCCAGACTAATTTTTCAGCAGCCCAAACACCAACACGTCACCCGATGCTAAAAACCCTACACTGGCTCCCGGCTGCGCAACGCTGTATCTTTAAATTGGGATGCACCATTTTCAAATCTCTTTTTGCTTCTGCTCCTGTTTTTATTTCTCTCTGTCTGCACCTCTACGTCCCTTCTCGACACCTCAGATCCTCCGCTCACAACCTTCTGATCACTCCTAGGTTCAAACGTAAGAAGCATGGTGGTGCTTGTTTCTCTTTTCTTGCTCCGTCCACTTGGAATTCCTTCCCTCTCTCAATCCGGCTCCCTCCTGACTATCCTACTTTCCGTAAATCTTTGAAAACATATCTGTTCCGTCTTGCTTATGGCTAGCTGCACCCTCTTCCCTGTGTCCTTACCCACTGGTCTCCGAGCGCCAAGAAACCAATTGGTGTATGTGCGCGGTACTAAATACCTTTAACATTGATATAGGTATTGGATGTAAAAGTCTGGGTAACAAGATCACTAAAGCTTTCCTACTTTCTTTACATATCATCACCCCTGCAGTCAGTGGTTGCTGATAGGGAACAGGAGTGGCAGGGTGGGTGGACGGGGTTGTGGTTGAGGTTGAAAATATTAAAAAAGAAAACGTACCTTTTCCGGCGCCTCTCCGTCTCCGCTTCTCTTCTCCAGTCCGGTCCGGAAAAAGCTGCAGAAAGCACACAGGCTCCCCAGACCCAATCACAACACTGCAGTGCAGCGTTGTGATTGGTCTCAGCACCATGGATCAGTGCTCAGATCGGGACAGGGAGCATGTGCATGTTCCACACCAGGCTGTCCATTACTGCCTGGTGGGGAATATGCATAGTGCGCATGACTGCTTGGCTGGGCCAAAAAAGCCGGCCAAGCAGTCATGCGCACTTAGTGTGCACATTCCACTCCTCCTCCCTGAGCAACCAGCCCCACCCTGCACTAACCCAGCCCCACAGCAACGAAAAATAAAATGATAATAACTTTCATTTAAATATTATTTTATTTTGCCCTCTTTTACTTGTCTAAGAGCAGTGGGGTGGCGCTCCTCAACCTCAGTGGAGGAACCGCCACTGTCTGCAGTGCAGCCTGAGATTCGATGCACTATCAAGCGGTCGACCTTGAAGATGTGGAACCAGTTCGAGTCTCGGCAGGGATGCTCAACATTCAGTGATTCTGGGCAAATCACTTAGTCTCCCCGGGCGTGGCAAAATTAATGTGTCCGTCTGTAACGCAACTAGTGCTTATGTAAAGCCCTCTGATACCTTCAAGTCGTGTTCAAGCTATATAAAACTCCCCCCAAAATTGTCTTTTCTTTACAGTGTCTCTTTTTCTCTCGCCTATCCAATTCCCCTTTCCCCAGGTCTACTTCTAACCAACATATTATCACCCACACAGGACTAGTTCTAACCAGCATATCATTGCACACACACACATTGTCCTCTTGCATCTGAATTGCAACATTAGTGTACTCTGACAAATTAATGGTTGAGGGCTACCAGGATGACTTGCTGTATGAATACTAAAAAACAAAAAAAAACACACACTGAGAGGCAAACACTCTCTATCTTAAAAAAGAAGGGCAACCACAGACACTGTTAAAAAATGAAGGGTTGCTGGTTGAAATATTTGTGTGACATGTGCACTTTGGACATAGATGGAGAATTAGCAGATAATTTATAGGAATCAATAGTTACACCAGGGACATACATCCGAGATACCGCTCTGATGGTGTCAACCTGGCCCACATAGTCTGGGCTTGTCCAGTGGCCCAGCTCTTTAGGGGTCAAACCGGAACTACACTAGGAGACCTATAAGGCATATAAAAAAAAAGTACTACAGAGATCTGCCTGCTAGGCATGCTCACAGAAATCTAATCAGGCATCCACATTTACAGACTTGGTGTTATTACTGACCAAATATAGAATTTCTATTATGCAGAAGACATTGCATATCCCACACTTGCTAATTTGGACAAGATGTGTACACATGAGGGGGCCTCTGCCAAGTGTACGGTATTTCACTGTTGGGAGCGATAAGAACTCAGATGACAGGCCCCCGTGAGCAACCAAGGGACGACTATTTTCAATACAAAGGAAAATAAGGAAGCCTTTAAGTGGCGACCTCCAATTAAAAAATATTTTTCCTATCTTATGTAGAGAACCACCTAAGATGAAACTGAACCCTACTTTTGGGCCATGCTAAATTAAGCTTTGTACAGCAAATTCAATCTGGTCTACTAGGGTTATATATAGATTGTAGGTTGGGGAGTTTTAATGTCCTCTCTTATTGTTGGACATAATGTGATGGTATACTGTGTTCCACCTAAATCAAAATATGTGATATGTATAAAAGTTCTTACCTATTTTACTAAATCAATACAAATTATTTAAAATAATTTAATAAAAATGCCAAATCTGAAAAAGCTTGAAGTCAACTGAGTTCATTCTTGGTAATACAGGATCTTTATTGGCCAATGAAAGACATATCATTAAGAGGCCAGAAGAACAGTAACAGGAATACATTATTTGGCCATTGTTACTTCCAGAAGGAAAAATTGGATATTAACCCATAAATACTAATCACCAGTCGACAGACACACAGGGATGTACTAAACAGTTAATCTTTATTTGTTTTCAAGATGATGAAATGTAAGAAATTGGGTTACTGGCTGAGTGGGCTGGAGGGGGTGAAACCCTTTTCAAGCAGCAACCACAACTCTTGTCAGGGTGAGGCTAAATTAATCTAGGCTCAACACCCTGGTAGCTTGACACCAAGCAGTCAGGCTTCACTTAGAGGCAATGAACAAAGCATTTATGCAGCACTTCAAATTGTAATAAAGTGGAAGCACAACACAAAAAGGATCCCACACCAGATTTGAAAAATTGACTAGATTTTAATAAATAAAGCATGACCAAAATGACAAAACTCCAATCAGTAGAAGCTGAGATATACAATTTTAAAGATTTTAGTGGTAATAGTGCCAAAGAGAACAAAGTGCCAACTGTGGATATCCAGTTGTGCTGGACTGGGACAAAGTCATCCGTTCACGCCAGCAGCGATGGAGCATGGGCCAGCTACAGGGATCCAATTAGCCCAGCTGAACAAGAGTACCTTTAATTCTGGAAGCAGATTTTTCCGCGGTCCAGCATCGAAGATGTATGTTGCAGTCGGAACAATGCGTCGGTTGTGAGGAGTTGTGAGGCTGTGATGCAAGATCCTGCATCATCAGGGATCCCGCTGATGAGGGGCTTGCAATGTGAAGTAGGGCGTCGAGGATGCATTGCATGGGCTGGTCGATATTTTAGTTTCGAGGAGCTGAGAAGCAGCAATGCGGATTCCAGTGCCGTAGTCAAGACTGTTGTCAATGTGGGGCTTGTGATGCGAGGGCCTGCGTCGAGGATGCATCATGCAGCAGCTGTTCCAATGAGGCTGCGGGTGGTGAGGGTGATGCAAAGTCCTTGCAATGGGAAAGTCTACGCAGCAGAGGTGATGCGCCGGTTCTGCTTGGAGTTACCCAGCAGAGGAGATGCATTGATCATGCTGGATCCACAGATGTGCTTGCAGAGCACTCTGAGGCCCACTTCCAAGGTCCCAGAACTGGGATGGCACCACTTGACCAGGTAGGACTCACAGTTATATAGTCCAGATTCAGGTTACAAGAGACTTGGCTCTTGGAGTCACTCTGGTGGTCCTAAGAACAGGTTGCAGGTCCAGTCCTTCTTACCCAGACAGGAGGGCAGCAGGTCAGCACAGCAGGACAAGGAGTCCTACAGGGAAGCATCCCAGTACAGTAGCAGACTTTGCAGCAGCACAGCCGTCCTTCTTCCTGGCAGACTCTTCCATGGGTCCAGAAGTTACTGAAGAGTTAGTGTCTGAGGTCCAATATGTATACCTGGTGCCTGCTTTGAAGTAGGAGAAAAATCTAGAGGATTCCTTTGGAAGTGCTCAGGTTTCCTGCCTCCCCTGCCCTGGTGCTAGAGTAACGACAGGGGGTAAACAACACTTTGTGAGAAGGCAGGACACAGTCTATTTAAGTGTTAGTAGGACTGTGCCCAGCTAAGCTCTCTATTGTGTGTGGCTGTCTAGGAGTAATACTCAAAGCCCAGTTGCCAACTACACCCAGTGATGTGACCCAGAGACAGGCTGCAGGCACTAAATGCTAACGTAAGAATATGTCAACTTTCTAAAAGGGTAAATTTCCAAATTGAAATCTAACATCTGACTTTATCATAAGAAAGGATTTTTAATTACAATTCCAAAGACACCAATCATACACTGGTTACGTGTTCCCATTGGGAAGATATCACTTATTAAATGTATAAGGTAACTCCAATGTTATCCTATAGGAGAGGCAGACCTTGCAGTAGTAAAAAACGAAGAGTTTTTCACTATGAGGAAATGTAAAACTTAAAGGTAAATGTTCTACTTTTCTAAATACAAGACACTCTGCCCTGTGGGCTGTTTAAGGTATCCCCTAAGGGTGACTTATTTGTAATGAAAAGGAAGGTTTGAGGCTGGCAAAATATTTATTTTGCCAGCTTGAAATGGCAGTTTAAAAACTGTAGACACAGGCTGTAATGGCAGGCCTGAGACATGTTTATAAGCGCTACTTAAGTGGGTGGCACAATCAGTGCTTCAGATCCACTAATAGCATTTAATTTGCCCTGGGCACACATAGTACAACTTTACTAGGACCTTTGAGTAAATTAAGTATGCCAACTGGAAATAAGCCAATGTTACCATGTTTTAAGGAGTTAGCATTTGCACTTTCGCACTTTTAAGCAGTGGTAAAGTGCACAGAGTCCTAAGGCCAGGAAGAGCTGGATTAGTACAAACGAGGGAGGAAGGCAAAAACTTTGGGGGAATATCACCCTAAAGCGGACAAGTCTAACATGAAACAATTAAGGTAAACTTCCCTGTTAAACTTTTTCCTGGGTTATAATCCATAACAGTACAAAAGGTCATGTAGGCCAGTGGATTGATTGCTAGTTCTTTTTTCACTGAACCTAGGTGATAGACATGGAATATATATATATATATATATATATATATATGTATATTGGATGCGTTTCATCGATGATGTTTTTTGTATATGGGATGGTGATGTGAATAGTGCACAAATATTTGTTAACGCACTCAACACCAATCATTTCAATCTATTTTTTACATCTAATATCAGTACTACATCGGCTGAATTTCTTGATGTTTGTATTAATATCATTGGTACTGTGATTGGCACATCCCTACACAGGAAACCCACTGCTGGTAATAGTATTTACATGCCAGCAGTGGTTACCCAAAGCATGTCATAATGAGTATTCCTCTTGGCGAACTGTTGCGTTTAAAAAGAATTTGCAACACACAAGAAAAGTTTGAGGAAGGTGCCGTTATGATGCTAGCTAGACTTCAGGCAAGGGGATACAGCAAAGGCTGTTTATCCAATGCACTACAAAAGAGTAGAGAAAAATCAAGAGTCTCCTTGCTGACACCCAAACCCCCTGACAATGATGCGAACGCTGACACGATCCGGTTAATAACCACATACAGCAGACAACACCGCAAAATTAAATCCATAATGAACAAACACTGGGCAGTCTTAAAAACTGATGGTGTTTTATGTGATATGACTCCAGATAGACCTGTGATTACATTCAGGCGCGCATTCAGTATGCACAGCAAGCTGGTTAAATCCAGCCCTGAATTACCTTTAGTCAAACAATGGTTTGGAGGCAAAGGCTTCCACAAATGTTCCTCATGCCGAGCATGTAAATTTGGGCAGAACATCACCCATTACCGCACTCCATTCTCTGATATTGAAATACCAATTCGTGGCAATTACAACTGCCGAAAGGAGTTTGCGGTTTATGTCCGGACTCCTAACGTGCACCTGCGGTCTGCGCCTTGTGGGCAGTACCGGTGCTCAGGTGCATGTTAGGATACTGCAGCACCTTCGTGCTATTGTTAACTACGATGGTGCTTACCCGGTGGCGCGTCATTTTAACAGCAGACACGACAGGGACCTGTCGTGTCTTACATATTATGTCATCGATGCTGTGGCCCCACTCAGACGCGGTGGCGACCGCGATAAACTATTACGCCGATTGGAAACACGGTATATTATCAAGCTCGACAGCAAGCAACCAAATGGGTTGCATGCGACAGAGGACATGCATAATTGTTTGTAGGAACACTGATCAAACGCACACACTCTGCATCTAATATATACAGTATACTTCACGGTTCAGCTGTCATGTCACCAAAGTTAAGAGTGTTGAATTACATACGTCTTGAACTCTATGTAATTTACAGTAATGCACCGATTTTAGGTGATCTGCGTTCCGATTTTTGTTTCTGAATTGGCTGTTCAGGTTTCTGAACAAGGCAGTCTTTTAAATAATCATTGGTTCAAAAGAAATTTCTTTAGGTGGTTCATTTGCACTGTGAATATACTTGAGCACTTTTTTTTCACGCTTTGTACATACAAATTTTTGTAAATAGTCCTTAATATTTATGCGACATAAAGTTTATAATGTATACATTTTAAATAAGTATATAGGACTGTAGCTCAACATCATAGTTATACACTGAGGTGCTTCTTGGTGACATATTCTCCTTTTTTCACAAGTTCTGCTAAGCTCTATCAATTTTTAACGGTACTGTGATTAATTTCAACACAAAAACCTTTTTATAATGCTTTGTGTACATATTTTGTGAATGTTCCAGTTTTCATTACAAATTGATTTAGTAGTGAACTATGCATTTAAGCGTATCATTTCAATAATCTTTTTATGAACACTCTCATATGCATTCATGCAGTTAAGATATGTAAATTTTCAAAGTATTTGCACAATAATATATATACATTTTTAATCATCATGATGAAGTTTATATCAGGCATTATTTTATGCAATGTGGTTTTAAATGTGTTTAAATTGCAATTATATATCACAATGTTAAACATGTACTGTGGCTTTAAATTGTTCAAACCAGGCTGTAGGCTGAACCTTGTGATGCACGTGTGGTAGGTGTGGCCCGCAGGTGGGGTCAGAACCGTAAACATAAAAGAAATCCCTAAACAAGAATGTGGTGTGTGAACAAGAGTACGCTAGTACTCGAAACGTTACATTTTTGAAAGGCACGTGAATAAACAACAACTTGCCTGGATAACGTGGGGTCCGCCTCTTCTTTCGCCGCTTGTGTGTGGAGGTTTGAAGATTACGTGATATATGTATATATATATATATATATATATATATATATACACACAAAAACACGCGCAAACGCACATCCACACACAAGCACCAAATATTAGGCTCTCCACAAGGTTTCAGCATATTATTCGATGGTACAATAGATTCATTGCATGTTTCCAACAAATATGCCAACATTTCATGGTTAGTCAAGATCACAAGTCTTTTTATCCAAGAGTAGATCTGACTCACTCCTAGAATTTCAGGATACAATGTGGAAGAAGTGACACACAATAAAAGTCTGTAGAGAATACCTGCTCCGTTCACGGCCGAGTGCAGTTCTTGGAAATATAATTATTCAATTGTAAATAGGCTCTCACAGTCATCGGCGTCATGGGAGTTGGAGCAGATGATTGGTAGGTTGCCGCCCAGCCCTTTGAATGCAGGATAATCTGCCCCTCCCAGTCTCACATAAACCTTCCCGCCATAGCTTGAGTCACCGCCCCCCCAATCCACCCCCCCATACCTGACATGGCAAGAGCACTTTCAGCAAAATTGCTCAAATGGTGGTTAGCTGGCAAACGATGACAGCATGGTGGTCTAACTTTCATTTTTTAAACCATTACTTTTTTTAAAAAAAATGTAGTATGAGTCTCCCTCACATGCTGCGAGTTTGTTCCCGTAAGGTGGTAGCAGTGATCTTCTTTTCCTGCCTAGGACCACCATCCTGTGAGTGACAGACTATGGCAGAAGAAACCTCCGCCGAAGCCCCGCTCGAAACAGGGGCCTTATCAGGGCCGGACTGGTGCGTCCGGGCACCAGGCAATCCCCCGGTAGGCTGGAAGGGGTGGGGGCCGGTTTTGTGATAGGGGGCCGGTTCTGTTGCTGGGGCTGATTTGGCTGTGTGTAACCGACCCCTGCGTGAGTCAGATACAGTCATTAGATTAAGAACATCCAGGCCCTACCTTCTCTTTCCTCCTTTCGGTTATTTGCTCCCCAGTGAAATGGATTCAAAAAAGAAAAACACGTTTGCTGGAAAAGTCTCTTTTTCTGACATTTTTCAATTTCTAAGTGTGCAGCCTCGGGGTGGAGAGAAATAAAACATTAAGAATATGAAAAATAACTAACTAACTAACAAACTAAAGCAAGACAGGGTGGTTGCAAGGTGGCCAGATTGATTTATTCACACTTAAACCCGTTAGCGCCACTTTACAGTGTATGCCAGTGAAGAACTACTTTTGTTTTCTCATCTCTCAACATTGCTTCCCTGGGTGGGAAAGTGCACTATTTCTCTGGAGGTACTGAAATACCTGCTTGATGGGTGAGTTGGAAAACAAAATATGTACAGCGGCTTTGTGTTCTCAAACGTGGTCTTTGTAAACCATACTACTTATGTTTTGTAAGGATATAAGCAATGGCCATTGAAACAGGTCCCTTCTACGCCCTGTAGTCATGGCCTTAACTTTCCAGGCAAAAACACTCACTACTTTCTTAATAATGAGTGTAAAAAGAAAAAGGTAACCATGTTGTTTCTTGCTTACATTTCACATGCTTTACTTAATCTTGTATTCCCTATGAGTGTTTGCTTTTTCTAGAATGTTGTTAATTTATTTTTTTAGGCAGCATATTGCTCTTGTCTAGTGCGTGATTTGAATTGAGTCACATCCAGGTGTTTATAGCGGGTCAGTGCAGAGCAAGTTTCTCTCAGTGGGGCAGTATGGGCTTCAGTGGGGGAGAGGAGGGGGCATTATGGTCAGAACTGCTGAATTTGGAACTGGAGAACCAGGTTCAGTCTTCATGACCAGTCCACCAAACCACTCTCCTGAGAGAGCACGTTCCCATGCTAGACATTTGAAGGCCCCACAAGACCTTAGAAGCCCTGGTGTCTTAGCACCAGCAGGTGGACCCAAGAAGTGGCAAGTGTGGGTTAACCTAGAAGGCCTGTCCGCCACAATTCATTCTGAAGTTCACCTTCAGCCTTGCAAGCAGGCCTATGATGCAGCACACGATACAGTGACAGTGACTCTGTCACTGAGGTCACAGGACCCTTGAGCAGGGTGGCTCTAAGGCAGTGCGACCGCACCAGGCGCTGACCAGCCGCGGTCCGTGCAGGTAACAGCAGTGGGGCAGAGAGGCCGGGTATGGGGGGATTTCGAGGGATGATGCAGAGGGAAAATTAAATAAATAATTCATTTTCCCTCTTCATTGTCCCTCAAAATCCCCCTTTACCCGGCCCCACCGCTCTTACCTGCCCGGACCACCGCTGGCGCTGACTTCAGGTGGGGGCGTCATGTTTGCAAGTATAATATGGTTTTAAAAGCACTTGCTGCCTCCTTCCTGGCCTCCAACAATTTTCGGCAACCATAAAAATGTCATGATAACTCCAGTGATTCATGTTCTTAGTTGAGACAGAAGGTGTTTAGTCTAGTGGACGTTTTGACTCATGGAAAGAGGGTTAAGGTGCCTGCTGCTAAGAACATGTACCATACAGACCACAAAGTGCACATAATGTAAATAGTGTAACTGCAACAAATGAAACTGGTCCTAGGATGCTTGTTTCCAGTACAGGGAGGACCTGGCTTGGCAGTTCGGGCTGGAATGTTCCCATTGGGCACAGGGTCAACACTGATTTGCATTTGGGTGGGTTCAAACTGGAATGGCGTGATGAGCAAAAAAACAATGGATTTAGGCCCAGATCTCTGCACTGGGGTGAATGTATGACATTGTTCTGCATTCTGTTCATCACTTGTTGTTTTTGCATAATGTAAATAGGTCAGTGGGTTCCTGCTTTTGCCAGAGAGGCCCTATTGTTACTTGCAGTTCATAAGTTAAAATTCTAACATAGAACAGTGAGCTATTGACTGTCATGTAAGAGCTGCATGCAAACTGCAAGGTATAAATTAAAGTGTTATGTTTTTTTCCCCAGACTCTTATTATACTAATGTTATAAAAAAGGGTTAATTTGGGTAGAAATCAATTCTGATTATTTAAGAGAACCCCCAAACATGGTATTACGTTTTATATTCTGAGTTTGTGTTTCTCCAGACCAATCACTCTTAAGCTATGCTGTTTACCAGTATGGTTGTCATGTGACTCCTACACCTTGTAGTCCTTTTTCTTATGTAACATTTCCTATACAGTGATTTATACATGTATGATTGATTGTCTCTGTGTAATTTGTGTGATGTAAAGAGGTCTGACACCTACATGTGTATAAGTGGTGCTGTAAATTGTCTGATACTTTATTATTTTGACATTTTTACACATGCTAACAGCCTCTGCAAAGATTTGTACTTATTAGTACGAGCGGAACATACAAATACAGCAGTGAGAAAGGTGACCCATCAATCTTTTCATGGGGCCCTCCACTTCACTGAAGCTACCCTTACCTCCCAGCAAGACATTGGAAAGGGGGCACCCAAACATGTATACCACCTACCAGTAACCATGGCAAAAACAGCCAATTTGGGCTGCTACCCTGTAATGGTAAAGCGCGCTTACCTGTCTGTAAAAATGTAATAAAATACTTTGAAATAAAAAAAAACGTCCAATTATGCAGCAGATGATGTATTATGTGGCAAATACAACAAAGGTATAATTATGTGGAAAACATTTGCAAACTAGGATATTTTGCCATTCATGTTTGAACTGCTCTAGTGGAAAAGTAGGAAGTGCTGATGACAGAAACTCCAGGGCTGGGAGACAAAAGGCCTGCGATTCCACTTTTAAGGATGGTTGTATGTCGGAACAACGAGTTCCCCAACCACGACTTCCCTAACAGTGAGTTTGCAACCACGACCACGTCTAAACTACGATTTTTTTTACCGCGCATTCCTTTACCACGTTTTTTCGTTATAAAGGAATGCGTGTTAAAAAAAATGCTTTCCAACTAGTACCCCGATCCCCACACCCCTTTAAAACTAATTCCTTACACTCTAAAAATAAACACATTCACCCAAACACACTAAACTAATTCTCCCACACCCTAAAATCAAACACGTTCACCCACACACCCATCAAACAAATCCCAAAGCCTCCTTACCCTGTATATTACCACCCCGCCCTCTTAAAATGAATTACTCCGCTCTATAAATAAACACGATTACCTTCAAACCCTAATAAGTAAAACCCTACCTCTCTTACCTTTTCCTCTGCGACGCTCCTCTGGACTCGTGATGGGAGGAAAGGTCATTAGATTAAATGAAACCATTTGAAATAGGGTCCAAGGGATATATATTTTAAAGACCCACACCTGATTTTATCCCCAGCACCAACTGAATGTATAACACACGAAACACAGGGGGTCTACCAGCCAAATTGATAGGCTACTCTGTCGATACTGAGTCCACAAGATCTCAAAATATCTTTATCGCACACAAATAACGTAATAATAAGGAAAGAAGAAGAAAAGGTTAACACTACGTGCACAAAGGAGACCGGTACATCATTGATTATTCGTATATGGCTGATTAATCCACAACAGATTGTAAAGGGTTTCCATCAAAATAGACTCAATGATCAGTCCTATCATTTGGTCAAACCCATGTGCAAATGGGGCTGGTCCCCTGGTCAGTGGGACACTCAGCTCCGCACCTTGTTGTTGTATTAGGATTTGGTCCACCAAATACACAAACCGTCCATGATGACTGATCTTTTGATGGCAGGATTGGTCGCTTATAGCATGGAGATGCACTAGAGACTGGCTAATATTGATCATTAGCACAGCAAAAAGAATAGCCGATACCATCTTGGTTGAGATACAGGTTTTAGAAGCAGCAATAAGAACAACGGTAGCACCGATTCTGTTTAAAAAACAGCAGGACGAATCGAACAAAAACTCAAGTGAGTTTAAAGAGACCATTTTGCAAACTAAATTAGACAAATTCAAAAAGGATTTGAGTAAATGGAGGCATGAACGTGTGTACCCCTACACGAGCGATACGTACACACCACCTGTATACAGAAACAATGGTAAACGATATGGGTCGAATTATTCTAGCTCAGGGTCTGACAGCAGTGATCCAGACAATACTAACACGGGCTTACCCAGCTTCCCCCAACGTGCTAGAGGTAGGGGTAATAGACCCTACCCATTTGGCAATCAACATATTGATCCATATCAACAATGGTGGCCACCCACCCCTTGGGGTTTCCCACCTAACCAACAGTCTTACCCTGTACCGCCACCTCCGCCGAATTTCCAAGGGTTTCCAAATGCCTACAATTCACATCATTTTTTAGGGTTTGGCCCACGCCGACCAAGAGGCAAAAGGAGAGCAGCACAAAACACAGTTGTACAATGGGAAGACCAGACAGGCCCTCATGCAGGTACACGGAGCCAAACTGCCAAGAACCAGAAAGCAGGCCCATCGAACAATCCCTCGTAGTCAATCTATCTAACAAGATACTGACTCCACTTGAAGAGACAGTACTGAATAAGGGCTTGGGTTTCGTTATGACGAACCATGGGGACCCTTTCACTTTTCAATGTGAATTGAGTCAGTTTTTTAGGAAACTCAGACTACATTATCTCTTTAAAGATCAGATCAATGCCGAATGTGAGATGAAGGACACAAATACTGGTCTTAGAACAAAATCTAAATTCCAACCACCGACTCACACGGTTCCTCCACAGGTTTTGGCCTTCGAGCAAGCTGTTGCGGGTGACATTGCTTCACTGTGGAGCACAACAGTCAGGTCATTTAACAACCTTACCAAATCAGAACAAATGACATTGAAATCACTTTCAGAGGATCATTTAATAACTATAAAGCCTGCTGACAAGGGCGGCTCTATAGTTATTTTGAACACTACTGATTACCAGACTGAGTGCTATAGACAATTAAACAATAGACAGGCATATTCTCCCTTGTCTATAGACCCCACGGAAGAAGTCACAAAACAGATACGGGACATGGTTGAAGAAGCTTTATCTGAGGGTTGGATCACTCAAAGTGAGGCGATGTACTTGGTTGCTAAACACCCAACCATTCCTTATTTCTACCTTTTACCAAAGGTACACAAACCTCAGAGGCCACCGCCCGGTAGGCCTATTATTTCAGGAATAGGGTCTCTCCTGGAGCCATTGTCAACTTTTGTTGATTTTTTTCTGAGGCCAATTGTACAGAAACTGCCTACATATTTGCAAGACACTAAAGATGTGTTGCGTGTCCTTCCAGAAATTGATTTTGACATTGAGAGAGACCTCCTTTCGAGGATATTTAGGACACTCTATGATTGGAAACCTATCCCACTTTGTGAATGAATTTTAATGTTAATAACTACTATTAAACCTTAAATAAACATGTGTATCCATTGGTTAAATTAAATAACGTAATAAGCTGTAACCGGTTAGTGAAAAGAGTAACAAATACTAAAAATTGGGATATTTGCCCACCTCTGACTCCAGCCACTGAACCAATCCACGGGTTATTCGCGCCCTCTGATTCTCAGCCCACAGTTCCCCTACTTTCTTTCCCCCACTTCGACCACTGGGTGGTGGGCGCTGGGCGGCACTGTATGGGGGCGTCGCGACCGGGCGAGAGAAATGAATTACAAGAAAAAGGGAGCAAAAGGGGCCTAAAAGGGCAAGGGGCAGCAGGGCTAGGGCCCAGCCCGGTTCCTCAGCATAGTGGTTTTGTTTGTTGTGAGCAGGGGCGAAGCGAGGTGGTGGCTGGCCTCAGGCTCTAGGCCAGGCAGGCTCTGATTGATGACTCGGGGAGCGGCTATCCCGGACCCCGATCCTCCTTGTAACTTAGCCAGCCATGATCTATCACCACCCCTCAGAGGTCGAAACATGCTACATACATCAACCTGGAATCCAGGAGGACCTCGAGGGCATGCAGTGAGCAGGGGGCAGAAGGAGGTGGAGAGCCTTCGCTATATTTTGGCTAAAGCACTGGCCTTTTCCAGAACTCATTAGAGAATACAAACACAGCAAAACTAATTGGCAAAACGTACATTGCCTCACTCAGGGGAAACCTAACTGGTCTTCTCTTACTTTTTTAAAAATTATTATTATTTTGGGCCTTTTTTTCCTCAATGAACTGAGAAATTCCGACACTTCCCTTTTCAAGATCTATTCAGTGAGCGCACCCTTATGGCGGAACAACTCACCCCAAAGGGCACCTAATCTTGCAGTTGCACCAGACCGCTACAAAGATCAGTCATTCTGTATAAAAAGCAAGCAAAAAATGCATCAGCCCACACACAGCATTGCTGCAAACGGGTTAGCAAATGTTTAAAATAAATAAAGTGGGTGCTCACTGTCCCATATTGCAGCATTCACCTCAGAAGTTCAGTCACTGACCTATCACAGTTATTACACCCTGGCAGTGCCGTGCTGCACCAAGAAAGGAAATCAGCCCTCTTTAGAAGTGTTACTTCCAGTCGCAGCTCTTTGCAAAAGTGTTGGTACCACAAGGGTTGAAGTACACATTGTCTTGTACACTTTTTACTATGAACCTTTGCACAATTGTTTGAAGTTAAGATGTTTTTTAAATGACTTTATGCTATTTTATATGAAGAATAAATTGGTTATATTTAAAATCATGTTTCGTGCTCGACATTTCATTGTTTAGTATTCGCTGTAGGAATGTCTGTGATTTATGACTGGCTATCCTGGTGCTCCATAAGGCAATCATTTACATACAATCTAATGTGTACTGAAAAATATGTTGGAAAATGCTTTGTTTTGGCCTTTCTGTCTCAAATGTTCTTGGGGGGACACCCCCCAAATTCTCCCTAGTAGTGGTTGCTCACTTCTCTTGCTCGCTACACACCATTTGGGGGCTGGTCTCACTTTTACTTTGTTCTCTCTGATTCACTACTTGTGTCTATTTTTTGTGCTCTCTGAAAGAAGGTCTATGGGTACATAGGACTTGGTGGGTAACCTGGTGCTCTTTAAGGTCATCATCTACTATTTACTGTGTTTTGAAAGTTGATACAATTGAATATGTAATGAAAAATGTGCTGTAAAATTCACCAATTTGGTCTGTCTTTTTCTAAAATTTTCTTGTGGGAGAACCCCCCCAAACCCTCCTAGTAGCGGTCGGGCTCGCTCGCTGCGCTCGCTCGCTACAGGCCGGGCGGGGGCTGGTCTGGAAACATTTGGCAGGGCTGCTTTGAGTTCCCAGACTGGCCCTGGGGCTTATGGGTCAGTAGAACTGCATCAGTTGGCCCCTCGTGATTCTTGAAGGTGTGTTCCAATGCGGGGCCAACTTATGCTCCAGGCACAGAAACACCTCATTTACCTAACTTCTAAATGAGACAGGACGTCCGCAGATGTTTGGTCGACATCTGTTAAGTACCACCACTGCTAAATGAGGCCCTAATTATCCAGAAAACAAATATTTTATTACTTTGGCTGGGAGTGTTTATTTGCATGTACCCAAACAGTTTCAAAATGTACAATACCTCAGACTCTAAATTCATTTTAAAATCATTACCTGAGTTTAGGAAGAAAAGTCACATTAGTATTATGCTTGTCTTTAGTCACATGGAGAATGCAGTATGCAATCGTTCTATTCATTATGGAGTGAAAAGTGGCATTACATTTCTGGCTAAATTAACGTTTTACTTAAAACTTTAAAGCACTGTTTTGGTGTGGTTGGTTGTTCCTACAGCTTTATCATACATTCCAACACTTACGAATTAGACGAGAGACTCGCAACTTTTAAAGCTAAAATTACTTCATTTTAGCTTTTTTTCGACTAGAAAATATGCCACTGCAATGTAACTCAAGTGGGAAATTTACATCCCCCGATTCGTTTCTAAGTCTTCCACTTCTCTATTCCCACATATTGGCGCTCATTTATTCTTGAAAAGGCAAACAGACATGCACGCCTAGCACTGTTCACTTCCGCATTCCTGCAAACCACAAAGCAACCTATTGCAAACAGCATTAAAGCAAATGGATTCATAAACCACCTGACTCGTCAAGATGCAGAACTGAGAATTGTGAGATCAGTAAAAAGCAGGCCTTCTGGAGATCTTTGGGTGGAGTGAGGAATTAAATCAAGAAACCAGTGTGAGTTACACTACTTTCATAGCTCAATAAAGTATGTGTGCAACACGCCAATATCACTCTGCACCCTAACTGCTCCAACTTTGTCTCTGTACTTCAACTTTGATGCTCCTTTGATGCATGCCAGACTCCTCTCAGTTCAAGCTATTTTGCTTTCACGCGCCTGCGTGATTTTCTAGGCGCATCATGCATGCAAAATGATATGTAAGGCTGAGTCAAAAGAGTTTTACATTTTTTTAGCCATGCTGGATGCTGTGCAGCATGTCTAAAACCCATTGTCAAAGCAAATACGTCCCAAAGATGGGACCTGCTGGCTTTGGTAAGGCGTGTTTCTACTGCCACATCGAGCCTTCTGAGTTTGGAAACAAATGATGGTTGTTGCTAATTTCAGATTATAAACCGGGCACAAATTGTGCATGGACCTGGAGATTTACCTGGAAGTTCTTCTCAGTTGCCAAGAGTTCGAAATGGGGAAGAATGTTTTTACCGACGCCACAAGTTATTCTCCATTGTGAAGTGAGAAACTCAGAAGTAGGTGGTAAAACAACACCTGGCCTTAACTGCTCCTACCTCCTTTCTCTCCCTCCAGCCGCATACCAACCTCAACCTGCAGGATGGATTGATGATTCTCACGTGGTACAAGTACCACCCGCTCTTCATTGCTATGTTTTACAATGATTATGTGTGAAACGGTCTAACCCACGAAAGTTGATAACCTTGTGATGGCTCCACCTTTAATGTACAGGTATATTTTATATTTGCTATTGTTCTGTTCTTGCTTTAATATGAAGCGCTTTGATGCCTCCGGGCCATGTCCATGCTATATAAAATCGCAAAAAAAAAAAAAAAATGCGCAGTTAATTCTGTTACTTACTACACTAATGTGGTAATTACGAAAATAGTTTGGCATTTTAAATATCATGCTTCTAGAACTTACTAACAGCTCTTCTAGTTTCGTTCAGCTTGTATGAGCATACTGCATGCGAGCATTCTTTGCTCGTTTTTGTGCATCCTTTCCATGGCTTGGGGCAAATACTCCACATTTATCATTGTATTTTTAAATACTCAATGCTTAATGTGTGGTCTGCACGTGGTTGGCACCAACGCTCTTTTTTGAGGATTGGGAATTATTTTTCATCATCAGACTTTGACCGGGAACAAGAAAGAGCAAGGCAGAAAGCGGAAAGAGGAAATTGAAGAGCAACATAGAAAAACAAGCAGGTGGGCAGACCGGGGTTTAAGAAATAAATCTCACTTACCTTTGTAAGGCTGCCGACTCTCTTCCATTGTCGGTTCTCGTCCACTTCTCTTCCGGTCCGGAGTCAGGAAGCACACAGGCTCCCCTAAGCCAATCACAACACTGCTGTTAGCAGCATTATGATTGGTCTGAGCGCTGTGGTTCGGCACTCAGACAGGCGCTGGGAGCCTGTGCATGTTCTCCACCCAGGCTGTCCATTACTGTAAAGGATACACGATGATTCTGCAGGAGCGTCAGGAATCCGAAGTATAATCCACAGCCTTCCCCTGTAGCCTTCCGACTCTATCAAGCACTAGAGCACAGGAGGCAAAACAGGGGAAAACAGGGGGACAAAACAAGGAAAGGTTGGGGGTAACAAGTGGGTGTTGAGGGTCTTCAGACTGGTCGTCTCAACCTTCTTGTGGGCTTGGCAATCAAGAGAGACTGTAATGCAAAACGTTATATTCTGACATCTGAAGAGGACAATCACATTCCCAATTATACAACATAACCTTTCATACCTAGCTACTTGTATGTTGATGTTCCTGAATGGATATGAAAGAACCTCTGGAAAGGGATATAACTGGAGTCTGATCTTCTGTCTTAACTGCCACGAAGCACACCCCAAAGGATTATTTGAACATAAGAATTCGGTTGTCAATATCCTGGATAGTGGAAACAACATCGTGTTTCTGGAACATGTAGCTGTAGCCCATTCCTCTCTGGTCCACGCAAGATATCAAGTCCAATGAGGTGAAGTAATCACCAGAGCTGAATAACCCCCAAGAGTAAATGGTGTGAGAAGGGATAAAGAAAAGCCCTAACTAACTAAGGGCAGCACACCTGTAACAACCCGGCCGTCAGCGGAGCAGAACCCGGCTGGCAGCGGAGCAACCTGGTGTGGTAGAAAAAAGGAAGGGTGAAGGTGTGCCCGGCCCGTCAGCGGAGCAAAACCCGGCTGACAAGCGGAGCGGGAAACGAGGCCAACAACAGAGGGAGGATGCCCGGCTCGTCAGCGGAGCCCAAGCCCGGCTGACAAGCGGAGCAGCAAGGAGGCAAAGGTAGGGAGAGGGAATCCCGCCGGATGGCGGAGTCAAAACCGGCCACCGGGCGGGACACCAGAACACTGCACAGCAGCTAAATAGGGAAATGACACGGAACGTGTCAAAGTGCACAAGCGCGGTGGAGAGGCACTTTGTAAACAAGAGAGACGGCCCGCAAAGGTTCTCAAACGAACCAACAGAGCCGCAGACACTCTCACTGCGGAAGAACGCCAGGACGGAGAAAAACCGGAAGTTAGGCACAGGAAGTCAGGCACAGAAACGAACCCAACGGAGCTAGACGCTAGAACGTGAAGCGTCGCTCCCTGGGTCAAGAATACCTTTATAGTGCACAATTAAAGGGCTAGCGCACTGGGAGGGGGCTTGAGGCATGACAATTACAGCCCAATGGAGAATATGCTAAGTTCGCATGACTGTTTGGCTGGCCCAAGACAGCCGGCCAAACTGTCATGCGCACTTAAGTGCTCATATTTCCTCCTCCCTTGCGGGCTGTAATGACAGCCAAGCCCCGCCCCAAAACCAGCTTCGGCACAGAAAAACTAAAATAACAAAATTGTGTTGTTATAATTTTATTTTTCCTTCTTTGCACTGTTAAAAAGCAGTGGGGTGACGCTCTGCCTTAGCGGAGGAGCCACCACTGTAAAAAACACAAAAAGGAGAAATCCCAAATGCAAAAGAACCCGCAAAAGTGAAATAGACAGATAGAGTAGGGTGGTGGAAGACATGAGACATGAGGTGGAATCAACACAGGCAGCATTCGAATTCAGCAACCTAGGCATTCAAAAGCATAAGTCAAAAAATCTTTGGTTCCTGCAATTGCTGTTTTTGAAAAATAAGCACAGTAATTACTCTGTTTTTTACAGTTTGACGTAATACCTCTTTTCTTTCTGCAAAGACTAGGAGAGCAACAAGTTTAACAAGAGCGAATTTTATCTCTGTATATGTCACTGCTTCTATCAAGTAGTGTGTCACTCTGCTTGTAGAGTCTGCATTGCAAACTGTAAAATAGAGTTTCAAAAAATGAAAAAATGAGAGCTGCTTTTACAGGAATTTACTATATGTATTGGCCATAAAACCTCTCTTGTGGTCCTTTATGTATTGCTGCATTGTTGATGAATTACTTCTAACGATGTACAAGATCCACACTACCTTTCTAATGCCACTTTATAGTTGGAGGATTAAACCTCATGATTCACCACAAGAAAAATTATGTTAACCACCATTAAAACACACTACCAGAAAAAGATGGAAATGAACAATATGTTGTGTTTGGTATCTGTTGGACTTGGCCCTTTTTGCAGGGTTATCCCTGAACTTTTTGCCTTCCTCCTGTATTGTTTCTGTCCTGTTTGTGTGGGTCTTAGGACTCTGGGCACTTTGCCACTGCTGATCAGTGTCAAAGTGCAAGTGCTCCCTGTATAAAGTGTTATGGTAATTGGTTGTCCATAACTGGTATGTTTGTCTTACTAGTAAATTCCGTATTAACCCCTCCCATGCTCATGACGAGCTCAGCTCGTCATGAGCCACGGTTCTCGTGTGCTCATGACGCTCAGACGTGGGGCTAATTCCCCTGCTGTGCTGGGCGTTCTAAGGAACGGGCGTGGTCATGACGAGCACACACGAGAATCGTGGCTCATGACGAGTTGAGCTCGTCATGAGTACCGGGGCGCTGTGCGCGCCCCCTCTCCCCCCAGCACAGCGGGGGAATCGGCCCCGCAGCCAAGGGGTTAAAGTGCACTATGTGCACTATGTGCCAGGGCTGGTAATGCAAATGCTACTAGTGAGCCTGCAGCACTAATTGTGCCACCCACACAAGTAGCCCTAAAAAGAGATCTCAGGCCTGCCTCTGCAGTGCCTGCATGCAGTTTGTTAACTGCCTTGTTGTCCTGACAAGTGCACCCACTTGCCAGGCCTTACACCTTCCCTTTTTATGCACATCAGACACCCCTATAGTAGGCCCAAGGTACTCCCCTGAGCAGGGTGCAGTGTATGTGAAAGGTAGGACATGCACTAAGGTGTGTACCATGTCCTGACAGTGAAATAATGCCTAATTCGCTTTTCAGTGTTGCAGGGCCATCTTGCCCATAGGAAAGTCACATGTTTAAAGCATATCTTCCCATAGGCATAAGATGGAGAGATGGAGTTTAGTGTGCCTGAACTCAGAACTTAATAATACATCTTTTTGTGAAGATGGTTTTTGAATTGTGTGCTTAGACACCACGCTTTTAGAAGTGGCTGGTTTCTTGTCTTAAACCATCCCGTGCCTCTGCCTGTTTGTCTATTGACCATCTGGGTTTGGATGTGACAGGGTCTGGGGAGTGTCCTGACCTCAGAGAGGGGTAAGTGAGACATCAACAGGCTGGCCTGCATTTGATGTGGTGGGGGAGGAGTAGCCCCCCTGGATGTGAAGAGGGCTGTGTTGCCGGCACAAAAGGATGGCTTCGCCTCCTTCTGAGCGTCAGGGGCCCAGACCCTCACTATTAAAGGAAGACAGTGTGCACTGTCAGGAAGACACCCAGTTCTGGTTTGGACTGGCTCAAAGCCCCCTGAACAAAGTCTTCAAAGGCATTTAGGGATATAAATGTGAGAGCTGAAACCTATGAACTCAAGAATGAAATTCAAACGGAAAAAGGATGGAACCTACTTTGTGATCAAGAGGAACCTCTGCCAAAGAAGAACAGCTGAAGAGACTGAAAAGGAGGACTGCCCATGCTGTGTGCTCTGGGGCTGGCCTGGAGTTTGCTGATTTAACTAAGGAGAGTACAAGGGACTTTGCTGTGTGCTGTGTCCCCCTACTTGTGAGGACTTTGCTGTGTCCTAAAGTAGCGTGTCTCCAAGGGCCAGAGGAGAGCTGGTCCCCTGTTTTGGAAACACAGGAACATAAAAGTTTCCATCCATGTCTGAGCGACGCTTGGTGTGTGGTGCTTTTTCATGCCTGAGCCTGCCGTGTGGTCCGTGGTACTGTTTACGAGGTGCCTCGTGATCACATTGCCACGGCTGAGTGAAACATCGTCCACGCTGCTGCATTGCTGTTTGTGGCCCGAGCCGTCATCGTAACTAAGGCTGTGAGAGAGGATCACCGCCACCGGCCCGAGCCGCAACATGCTACTGGATTTCTGGAAGACAGCCATGTGGTCCGTGGTACTGTTTATGAAGTACCCCTTGATTGCATTGTCCCCGCAGTGTGAAACATCTTCCACGCTGCTGCATCGCTGTTTGTGGCCTGAGCCGTCATCGTAACTGAGGCTGTGAATGAGGATCACCGCCACCGACCTGAGCTAGAACGTGCTACAGGATCTCTGGAAGACTGCAGTGTGGTCCGTGGTACTGTTTACGAGGTGCCCCGTAATCACACTGCCCCCGCAGCGTGAAACATTGCCACGCTGCTTCATTGCTGTTTGTGGCCCGAGCCGTCATCGTAACTGAGGCTGTGAGTGAGCATCACCGCCGCCGGCCCGAGCCGCAATATGCTAAAGGATTTCTTGAAGCTAAGAGAGTTGCAAGGTGAAAGGGATTGTGATCTTTGTTCACCAAGAGGAATCTGCCCAAGATTGCCAGCGAAGGAGAAGGCAGCGCCGTAATTCGTCCGGCTACAACGTGGCATAACAACGGAGCTGCAACGGCATCGGGCCGCCCAGCAGGACGTCCGAGGAGCAGGGAAAGAGAGAGCAAGGCAACACACCCCCCCAGGTTAGGCTTGAACTCTGGTCAGGAGCCGCAAGCGTGTGTGGCCTGGGGAGGCATGCAGGAGGAGTACAGGAGTGCTCTGAGCTCTCTCCCGCTGCACCTCTATAGACACGCTGAGTCCCCGAGCGACCTGAACCTACCCAGCAGTACCGGGGCCACCCACTTTAAGCTTGTGACCATTGTCTCTGTTGTTGGGGTCTAGTGGGAGCCCGAGTTGAAAGCACAGATTGGCGTACAGCAGTATTCCTTGCATTACGAACTGCCTGATCCCTGCATTACGAATCGCATGATTCTTGCATTACGAAGTGACTCATTCTTGCATAATTTACAAACTGCATTATTCTTGTGTTACAAATCACATGATTCTTGCATTACGAAATGCCTGATTCTTGCATTACGAACTGCATTATTTTTGTATTACGAATCGCATTATTCGTGCATTAAGGACTGTCTTATTAGTACATTATGAACTGCATTACGAACTGCATGGCATTGCATTAGGACTGGACTAGATTATCGTGAACTGCTCATTATTACCGCAAGAACCTATAAGTAATTGCTGGCCTAATAACCGTCAATGTGAAATATTACAAATACGCATATGTTGGATTTCTATCGTTTGGTCTCATCGTATTCCTTTTGATAAAGATACAGCAATTTTCATAAAAAACAGTGTGGTTGAGGGTCACATGACAACACCAGCCTGCTATGATATGTTCGAGAGAACGCAGCGCTGAAACCAGACCCGTCTATAGCAGTCACCCTAGATGCTGAGAAGGCGTTCAACAGAGTTTCATGGCCATTTAAAAAAAACTGCATGCTGTCATTTGACTTGGGAGAACCTTATATTAATATGGTTATGGCACTTTACTCGGCTCCTACTGCACGTATTGCAATTAATGGGACCCTCTTGGAACCTTTCATTCTCCAACAAGGTACAAGACAAGGCTGCCCACTCTCCCCATCACTTTTCCTACTTGCTCTTGAGCCCTTAATAGAGGACATCAAACATTACCTGGGTATGAAAGGAATAAGGTTCAACGACATTCAAGTTAAATTGGCCGTCTCTGCGGATGATATCCTTACGGAAGAGCCAAAACCCTCAATTGATGCTCTGATGCTGACAATAGGGAAATAGTCTATACACTCGGGCTACAAATTAAACAAGGACAAATCAGACGTAAAGCCCCTAAATGTCCACTGTACCAGAGAGATTTTAGGTAACTCAGGTCTTGCAAGGCAATCTGACCATATAAAATATTTAGGCATAGAATTTGGTAGCAATATAATAGACACTTTACTCCATAACGAAAATACTACACTAGAAAAAACTAAGAAACTTCTAGACACATGGTCGCCAGAATGTATCACTTGGTGGGGAAGAATTGAAACAAAAAAATGATGCTCACACCCTTAATTAATTACTTAATTACCATGCTCCCTCTCATATCAACTGAAGACTTCCATCGTAAACTTGATGTTCTCTTATTCAAACTTATATGGCAAGGTAAGAAGGCTTGAATTGGACTTAAAAAATTACGGTTGGACAAATCACTAAGTGGAGTTAACTTAGCCGACTTCAAAACTTACCAAACAGCTTTCCTGGCGAAATAGGGCTCCTACTGGATTTTGCCTACTATCAATTACACCCCAGTATGGCTAGAAGTAGAAAAATCCATCCTTAATAACCTTAACCCTTTTGCCCTGCTTACCTCTGACCATACAAAACTTGTAAGATCAAAATCTATTCTAAAAAATATAAAGGCAGCATTCTTAAAATTGGATAAGAAACTGGACTCCAGCATTAAGCGCACTAAATTGGAATCCATATGGGATAACCGGAACTTATTATACAAAGGCAAAATGATGCACTATGATACCTGGATTGATAAAGGGATCTTTTCCCCCTATCAACTAGAAACCTCATCCTACCCAATTACCTTTAAAGAACTTCAGGCTAAGTATAAACTGGACAACAAAGAATTTTATAATTTTCTTAAAGTTAGAGCTGCGATTGCAAAAGCAAACTTACATAATTCAACTCCATCCTTAACAAACTTTGTATTGAAGATTAATAAGCTAGGTCATCAAGTTTCCATGATTTATAAACTACTTCGTCCTAAAAACACCACTCTAAATAAAAATATTATAGTTTCTGGGAATCTCACTCTTCTAACCCGATACCCGATACTAATTGGATTCAGATTTGGAGCTCCACCACCAGGAATAAAATATCCCCGGTCCTCTCTCAAAGATAATTATGGCTCCTACACAAAGCCTTCTCGACACCGGCCCAACTACATTTACAACACCTTCGAGATGACCCTCTTTGCTGGAGCTGCAAGGAAGAAACAGGTGATTTAGCCCACCTTATTCTGCATTGTTGTTGCAACATTTTGGGACAAGATATTTTACTTTATTTCAAAGCTATTCTCTTGTAATTTGAAAAGAGAACTATCGACTTTAACAACCAGCTTTCTTGGCATTGATACTTTAAATTATGCAGACAAAGCCCTTCTAGACCTTTTAATTTCATCCGCAGTTAAAATTAAATTGAATAATTGGAAAGATATGCATAAGGCATTATATAAAAATTGGATGAACTGGCTTATTCACCTTAGGGATGCAGACAATATCGCTCTTCAAAACTCCCCTTGGATACCCTCCACCTGAAACATGTGGGATAGTCTGGATACATATTTCAGTACTCATAAACCTCCATGATTGAATTTGGTAAATCTCTCTACCATAGATCCCTTTCTCCGACATACTAGAGGCAGGCCTCTTACTTACTCTGACTGCAATATCCTCTCTTCTCCTATTCTTCTCTTTGACTTTAATTAGTTTCATCTAGTTTTCATCTCTTTCATCCTTCATTTTTATTCTTACTATTTCTTGATTGTATCAAAATTTGCTATTAATGTACAGTTTGAAGTAGTAACATACTTTATATTTTTTCTGCGACTCCTATAGTAATAAAGATAATAATTACTGTTTATTGGAGAACACTGAAACATCATGTACCTCCTCAATTGATGTATTGAGATAATGTCATTCTGTTGTACATCGTGTGTTATTGCTGTTTCTTTTTCGGTTCTTTATTCAAACAAACAATAACAATGTTTGAAATGTAGAATTACCTCCATTTTTGTTGAAGTATAAAATAGTCTTCCAAAAAAGAAAATCGAGGAAAGGATCAGAATACTGCTTCTACTGTTGCATAGTAGCGTGATTCTATACTTTGATGATGGTACACGTGGCAAGCACAACCAGTTTGCCTGGACCACGGCAAACTCTCTGAGAGAGTACTGTCAATCTTCGGGTTACTTATCCCCTATCTCTTCCCAGCTGGGGTACCCGTAAATGACTACGCTACACACGGAGCTTGGTATCACACATCTTTATTCGTCAGCGTGTAACTGCAAATCCATCATTCTAAAGCAACCTTCTCTGCAGTACACTCAATCAATTACATCATAGCTCTACAGAGTTCATCAGGAGTCAAAATGGTCCTGTCATTGTTAACTCGCATGACACTACAACAAGGGCTTCCAGTCTCAGAGGGCTACTGAGTGTTTAAGTCAATCTAATTGCCCAACCTGTGACTAATCCAGCTGTCATAAATTCTTCATTTGGCACAAATATCTAATCTGACATAGGTCCAGCAGTCAGGTTGTTCATATTGCCTCACAGACCGCCGGGACTGGTTGGATGAGCCTGAGAGAGATAAAGCAGAATGCTGAGTATTCCAATACAATGATGTGGTAGGCACTTCCTCCTCCTGCAGCCTTTTTTGTCCACCACTCTGGAGTGTACTTAGCTCTCTTCAGAGTTATTCTTTAATCTATTTCCTTGGTCGCCAGGTGAAACGCTTAAGTGAGATTACTTTGACAGTTTGAAGGACAGGATATCCCGTTCGCCATATTGCAAGTGGCATAGGCTATAATTCACTTATAGTACCCACTCACCAACCTTTAATAAAGGACTGTGCCATGACTTAGCTCTGGTGGAACCACAGTGCCATGTGTAGTTGAACCCTCTCTGCACAAGTCATCAAAACATGTAGCCCCGGATGTCTGGAAATTCTGAAGGCGAACAGCATTCGCGTTGTTGGGTCATGGTAAGTGAGACGCCAATTAGCTAGAGTAGTGCATCTCCATTGGGAATATTCTCTGTCCCAATCCGGCTAAACTTTGCTTTTAAATAGTAGCTTAAAAATAGCAGGCAAACTCTTGATAATAATTGCTGCAGTCAAAATCTAATCATCCACTCCAATTTAGCACAAGCGTAATTAGTCCTGTCTCCATGACAAATGGCGAAGGCTCTTTGAATCCTTAATTAGATGCCCGCTGGAATGGTTATAATTGACTAATAGCTTAAAGGGTATTTCGAATCTCATATCCACCATTAAAATGTCAATTAATTATCACGTGAAACAACGATGAAAAAAGTGCACATCATATGTGGGACTAATGGGAGCACAACAGACTAATAATACCCACTCAGCTGTTCTATTTTCAAAATAGTGCACTTTAAAGTTGTAACATGTGATGGCGAAGGGCTGGACCAATGGCCTACCAGGTAACAATCATTAAACAGAATCATATTGAACAGTAATGGACCCTCTCAGAGAACAGATGTGTGATGTCAGAATTTCAGAGGGTCACATACAGTGGAATGTGCATAGTGTAAAGAAGACAAACAGGCAGCAGTGTTGCAACAGCCAATTAAATTGGATGTATTATAAGGGGCTGGCATATCATCTTGTACATCAATAAAAAAGGCAAGTATTGATGTATTAATGTATTTAGGTTAATTTGTTGAGTGCTCATTACTCAGTGAAGCCATGCCAGGGCTCTGGTGTAAAAAGGGGGATAGGCCACCAGGACTGAAGGTTGGCTGATGGAACATAAAGAATTCAAAATGGTGGCGCCCAAGTGTCAAGAGGCAATTGGTCTCTTGGGGCACCAGAATGTTGAAAGATTCTTGCTAATGTAGTCAAAGACCCCCAATTTGCTTGTAAACTGGTTGGCCGGCCTCCAGCAGGTTTTTGGAGGCCAGCCATGAGCATCTGGTATAAGTGAAATGCTCTGATTTGGCATGGAGTCGTGGTTCTACAGACAGCTTTACAAGTCTTGAAATAGAGGCAATCCTAGACCACAAGCCACTGAAAAGTCTTGAATGCTGAAGAGATGTGACTGAGGCGCTTTAGCCCAAATATGGAGGGAGTGCCACCCTCTGCAGCACCTGACCGAGGGAGAGAATACCTTGCAACAGTCCTGAGTGATTAAAGGCTGATTTTGTGATGGTCCTGACTTGTAGTAAAAGAACTTGGAAGCCATATATACAGTTGGCAGACATCTGCCATTATTGGACTCTAGGAGACCGGCGATCCAGTGAAGGGTAGAGCTATTCTGCACACATGCAGGGGTCAAGAGTTAAGAAGGCTTTATCATAAACTTTGTAGCCTATGCAAAACATGAATCATATGAGGGCAGTGCAGGACCTTATGGAATAGTGGTAGTTTCTAAGATCTGTTCTACGTTTGCCTCTTTCACTGTACAATGGATATGGAGGTCCCTTAGAGGTAGACAGTAAAGTGACAAATGCCATTAATTGTCAGAAGGCCAGTCTGCCTAGTTCTTACATCCCCAACGCATTTAAAGGTCTGGGTATTGCAGTGTTCCTGATGGCAGAGGTGCTACTGGCGCTGCCATCAGGAAACCCTCTCCCCGCAAGGCAATTGCAGGTAGTCACAGGGTCATTAATATCATGCCTACTTGCAAATGTCCCAAAGGCCCTGTGGGAAATCCTCCAGAGTGTCCAGAACATTATTTTTGTTTTACACATTACAAGGACAGACCACTGTTATGGGAGGGACGGGGTTTTTAAAAAAAAAATGTTTTAAAGTGCTGAGCGGTCGGCCATGCTGCTTTGGAAGGGCGGGAAGGATGACTGTACCGAAGCTCCTCCCACCATGGAAGCGGTAGATGCTTCACTGAAAAAAAAGATACTGACAGAGCCTTGAGACCCTCACGGGTGAGTAGCCTGCTTTATAAATCCCTGATCGATTGATTGATTGCCAGAGCAGCTACCTCACAATTTGGGGATCGGGTATTATCGGAACCGGTGAAGGCGGCGTCTCTGGTACTAAAGGCCCATTTAAGGGCAGGGTTCCAATTTAGAGGCCCAAACTGTTTTGAAATGATGCTGTTTGTCTCCTGCCCAGTTTTCTTCTCTCAGACACATTACCATGACAAGAATGTCTTTAACATTCCCTTCTAGCCCTGACCCAACACTGTCCCAATTCAACTGGAACTCGCCTAATAAATACCAGGAGTCTGGCCCCTCGCATCTAGTTGGTAGTTGCCCATTCGAAGGCAGATAATGTAACGCTGAAATTCTTCAACTTGCTTTTTCAAATAAAAACAATATTCCAGTTCAAAAAGCAACATTTTAGATGAAACTGTTGATTGTTTCCAACGTGTTATTTGTGAAGTACGTAATGCTTTCCATAAAATGTGCCGATGCCAATCTTGAAACAAGGGAATGATAATATCTGCTATAGTTTGTATTGTTCTTATAAAGTGTGTCTATCTTGTAGTGACATTCAGTTAAGAAAAATTAACTCTTCAACTTCGGCCAAATCTTTAGGCAAATATTTGTTACTAAGTCAAATAATGATGTATGCTATTCTAAAGTCCTCTACCATTTGTAAACCACCCCCAGCCCAAAAATGTTGCTTCTATACATAAGCAGAAATATAAAGTGCATATCTTGTGCAGCTGAAAAAGACACACAGTTCATCGAGCTCAAACTTCTAAGAATTCCAGCAACTGGGCTGTGATCTAGTGCTGATCCACGATAAGGTGAAAAAGCACTAGAACTTCTTCAATCTTTTCCAAAATTGAAAGTAAAGAATTACTTCTATACCAAAGTGTTACCGTCACAAAAGGACAGGATCAGACCTTAATATTTCTAGCTAAATTGCCATATGTGTCCTTGTATGTGCTTTAAGAGCCCCAGGCCCCTAGAGGGAAAACCTTTATGTAGGCAGAACAAGTACTACTTCTAGAGTGATGCTAACCCATAGCTTAATTTAATTTACTGCACTGTAAGCATGTATTTAGGAGTACTGTAAGGTGCAGCTAGTATCTTTTATTTTTTTATTATCTGTTTTTATTGATTTTTAGAATCAATCATTTTTATTGAGCAGCATAACATCCCATAACACAGCTCAGCTGCCTACATCCGCTGGCCGGCAGAGCAAATTCTACTAGCATTAAACACAGCGTTCGGGCCTACACCCCAGAGGGCGACCCCGTGAAGAAGAGTACAATGCCATGATGAGCAGCCAGTACCAATCTACTGCAATTAAGTATAGAAATAGAAACAACAAAGACAAAAGAAACCCACCTCCCCCACCCCCACACCTCCCCCCACCACCCACCACCCTCCTCCGCATCAGTCTCATCTACCTCCACATACTCCGCACCGCCGCCACGCCCACCCCCCAGTACCACTCAGACTACTCTTTTATTGATTTTTAAAGGTTACATCAGCAAGAAAGATAACATGTATCACATAAAATTGACCATATAGCGAACCATCTGTAAGCGTCCAATAGATATAAAGGTTGAATAGCGGCATATGGCAAATATAAATTTTGTGATTACATAGCCAGTCTCTATGGCTATGGTGCTCTGGCTACTCATTTGCTGCCTTTTCTTCACCATATTCAGGTTGTTGGGTACAGAAAGTGTTAATGCTACCTTGCTAGAAAAGCAAACTCAGAGTGAATAGCAGTGCCCAGTTTCTTGGGATGAAGGTGGAGAGTTCTGTCATGTTCCACTACTAGCCAAATCACTATTTGAAATTTGAGGCTTTCAGGCCATTCCAGAAAAAAGTCAAGACCGGTTGAAGGTATCGTTCATTTGCTTGACTGCTTATGTAAGCTTTGCTGAATGATTCCCATTTTATTCTAGAACATGGAGATTAAATGAAAGCTTTTATGTACAGCAGCTTCATGACAGCAGGGCTGGTGGTAGATTAGGGACATTCAGGGTGGCCGCACAGGAAAGAATTCTCTGCGGTCTATGAATACAGTTCAGTGCCAAAGAAATAGCACAGGATGATGGGGGCTCATCTGGGCATCAGTGGCCGCTTCACAAAACATTGTGCACAGGTTGGTATGTTATTATAGCCACGTTTTAGGGTGTATTTATTTCCAGACATTTGCAAATCACGTACATAAAGAATCCCACGGAAATAGCGAAAGCTTTATCTTGTTTACCATCAACAGTGTTCTTGTACGGTCACTAAGGGCACATAATCAGCTTTCTCATTATTCTATCTGTCTAAAAACAATGCCAACTCAGTTTTTAATGTCTCTTTTAGATGATTTGTAATGGTTAGGTCAATCCTAGACAGTACATGCTCTGTCTCTCGAGACATGCTATATCTACTGTACGGGGTTTCAAATCCCCTTGGTTTTGATTGGCTCCTTGAAGTGCTTTTCAAAATGTCCTTGTTTTAGTTGGCGAATAGGTTACATTTGTCCTTCCTTTTGCTCTTTCGGTCACACCGTGGAGAATGGCCCCTTTACATAGATCATCTCATGATCTTCATATACGTTAGTTTTGGTGCACTACTTTTTCATTTGCATCCGATTATGGTTTCAGATTGTTGTGCTTATTGCTGGCTGTAGGCCCCCAAGGAGCCCACGTGCACGCGCCCTTGTTAATGCACTCGCCGTGCGGGTTTTCCCACACCTTACTACATGGCACATGCCTCTTTGGGATTACAGTCTTCATTTAGGCACCCCATGTGTAAGTATTTTCTTCTCAAACCAATTCTCGGCTTGTGGACATGCAATTTTAATGCGGTCCCTTTGTGGACTTCCATACGCCACACTAACTATCTTCTTTTCAGGCACCCCATAGGTCTCCCAATGAAGCCGCTGTTACATGCGTCAGCCGATGGCTCACATTAGATTGCGAACGTAACTCGGTTGGACACATCACTCCATAATTTAAATTTTATTTTTAGATTTATATAGGGTGACTTATCACCCATGAGGGTATCCAGGCGCTGTCCATGGGCACAGGGAGATTAAGTGATTTGCCCAGAATCACTGTATGTTGAGCCAACGTGAACCGGGATCCCCAGCTCTAGAGTCAGCAGCTCTGGTCGCTGAGCCACATCCTCTCCCTCATTCAGCAGTCGAGTCCTTCCTGTCCCCAGCTGCGGGTATGTGACCCACTCAGGCACAGCTGCTTTTAAATAATGCACTCCCTGCTCGACTTTCAGCATGCAAGGACTCACAGCGGCACTTCGACAGTGGATTCCTTCCACTACTACGCTCCCATTCCACTCTGTGCCTCGGCCCGCTGGTATTCTTACCCAGGTGGGCAAGCAAGAAACTCTCCTGTTTGGCGCTCGTAACGATCATTCACTTTTGTAAGAGCTTGTATGTAAACCTGCAGCAGTAGTGTTAGAACAATGCACTGCAACTCTTGTTTTCATTTGTTAGGCATGTGGAGTTTAAGTGATTTACCATGAACTACAGGATGTGGAGCCAACACCACTAGGTTCCCTAGTTTCTTAGCAGCAATTGCCCTAATGCCACATATCTACTTTCCACTAGCCCCTTTATCATTGTGCCCTGAATATAAACCAAGTCCTGCTGTTAGCTCGGTATAGTATGAACACCGGGCATGCGAGTGGCAAACTTTATCGCAGCCCCCAGTTCATCTTTCTACTTCTGTTTCCGGATTGCACTCCTTCTGTCAATCGCACTCTTATGGCATCCACTCACATTGCCATATGGTACCCCCGGTACCATCCCCTAATCAACCCCATTATTTGATTGCTCTCTGTTCCTCTTATCTGATCGCCCCCATGGCCTTCTCCCATGGGCAATGAGTTAGATTGTTTGTTAATGCCCCGCAGGACGTGCAAGCCATCCCTTGTCACACCCTGGCAGCTTAAAGGGTCTGAGGAATGCTAGATATTCAGAGCTAGTAGCACCACCCCCACACCTCCAGACTCTCCCACTGATTCCAGGCTCCCCTATCTCCGAGCGCCCAGGAGAGCAGGCAGCCTACTCTGCATACTCAAATGGGTGCTGTGGGCAGTGGCTGGAATACTTCACTGCAGGGAGTTGGGAAAAGAAGAAATATTTCACGTTTAGCTTGTAAAAACCAGCCGGTAACCCAGTGGTTGATAGAGCATGCTTGCCATGTTGGTCCAGTGGTATGCGTAGACCAGTTTTCACATGCATCTATCTCTGTACATTTTTTAATGAATGTATTTATTTAATTTCTCTTTAGTGTAACAGGCGGGGCCTAGAACTCTTTAATTTCTCCAGAGACTGGCTGGTGTCTTAGCCATGATTGCAAATTCCTAAGTGTTCGAACAAAGAGGTGTTGAAAATCCCCAGGGTCCACCGTGCTGAGACCGAGCAGGTGTCTGCTCCTGTGAAGGAAACCTCCACAAGCACTTCTCTTAAAAAGGCGTAAGATACCCATGAGCAGCAATGAGGTAGAAGCGGTGGAGTGGCGTCGAGGTGTATGATTTTTGGTGATGTGGGCTGCGTACGCGTTTTTCTGAGAAGAGGATAATACTTCCTTGAGTAAAACTCTTGCATATAGTAGATTGGTCTGCTGGATCCTGTGTTAATGGGTTAATCAGTTTTGGGATATAGTGGGGAGCAGAATAAACAGTGTGTGCTAGCTCCAAGATTAAAATCATTGAAGAGGGGCTAAAATGCCAAATAAAGCCAAAAATATGGCTGCAGGTACACTTGAATTAAAATTAGTTGCTGATAATTACCATTTCCAATGTATCGTGTTTTACCCTCTGCTGCTCCAGACTGAGACTGACCATGCACATATCTAACTTGGTTCCATTCTAGTAAAACAGTCCAGCATGAACCGACAGGCCGAGTTCCCTCCACATGTGGTCACCATCAATCCCAGAGAGGTGCATCATTTTGGGTCTCCTCAGTGGAGTTTAGCTTGGTTCCTGTGACACTTTGAGCATGAGCCCCACTTCTGATCAGACCAGTCAAACTTATGATGTCTCATATAGAAAATCTAAAAAGTGATGGGTTGAATGCTTTAATCTCATCTACTGGTAATTTACTGTGTTCACATTCCAGCTCATCATTTGATGTTTGCTGTGCCACTGCAGACAGAGATCAGCCTTGGCCTTGCTGTAATTGGAATAGTGAAGCCTTAATTGCCAAGTTACATGCACAAGTAGTCCCAGAAACCTGGTTATATGCTCCAGTGTTTCTGTTTACTCTTCTGTGCGTGTCTTTGTGAAAACGGTGTAGCTCTAGAGTGACCTGTTGTAAACCCCATCCTCTAGGTGCTGATAGCCCCACAGCCTCTACCACAGGTTCTGTGCTGCAGTGGCAGACTGTGTTGTGCTTGTATGCATATAAACATGTACCAGTCTCTTCTCTTCTTGTACTATGTGGGCAGGCACCCTGGCTTCACATTACGTCTGTTACTATTACAATGGCAGTGCATGGTCTACAAGGCCTTTCTATAGTGTAGTACCTGACCCTTGCAACTTGTTCACTCTCTTGTGGCCCGTACACTCCCCTCCTGGCTTAAATGGCGTCTCTAGCTCCCCCGTTCACCAGTGGTACGTGAAGTATCAGTAGATGTTGCAGCATCCAGTATAATGTGCTGCTAGCTTGACTAAACACTTACAAGATCCCACAGGCGATACCTATCAGCTATGAAATGCTTGTTTTTTTTTATTAACGGTACAAATAAATACATTTGAGTTTAGTTAAACTTACTACCCCTGGTTTAGTTACTTTTCTCACAAGCTAGTACATTTATTTAGTGGCGGTATTACACATCACCTTTTCAATATGAAAAGCATGACTGAAAATGTAAACAAAACCCAAACTTTAATGCTTGCTCAATACATTTCCTGGCCAGAAAAGCACTACACCTGCGTATTATGAGCAATTTGCATACCCAAATATCACAAGGTAAGAGCGCATGAGGTAATTTTGCATGCATTAGTCACGCACAGTCTACAACCATATGTAAATGTACAGTGTATTATTAAGCACATGCCATAGCACATTAAAATCACAAGTTGACTCTCTTCACCTGGAACCCTAGAAACAACGACCAGAAATGAGCGGTATCAAAAAACCAGCGAAACAAACGAGAATAGCACTTTCAAACGTATCAAGCTAACAAATAAAAAGCATCTGTTTACTACACAAGTGCAAAATAACAACAGCAAAACATGCATGAAAATTCATAAGATTTCATATAAAATGAATTATGCACAGAAATGAGCAACAGAGAAATGCAAACACCAAACGGTGATTGCCATAACAAATGAAAGCACTCGGCTGTCAACGAGTGATGAAGCCTACTCGTTTGTATGCACATGGGAAGGGCTTAGACCTAATGTATGACTACCAACATGCAAGGCTGCCTTCAGGGCACAGTGCGCAAATCATGAAAACAGTGTAGTGAGCAAAATACCCAGATTCGCAAATATGGCCCAAAGGATGAATGGCCTAATCCTACAGGACTGTTTTTATTTGTAATGGACAGGCACATTGAGAACACACCAAGCAATCTGAAATACACATTAAACGAGGCGATCTTTATAACTAGGTATAACTACAAATCACATTCTGACCACTCCTTAAAACCAGCAGCAATCACCCTCCAAATACACCAACATCAATGCGGGCGGCAGCAGCATACTTCTATGCCAGAAGGGAAATCATGGAGGAGGAGGATCAAGACCAAAATAAGCATTGGTAAATGCATTAGGTTTTGCCTTTATGATTAACAATACATATATTTTTGAAAGTTTTAGCTGTTGAGCAGTTGTGAAATATAATTTAAAGGAACTATCAGATTACATGATGAAGGAGGCAGATAGGAATTTAGGTTGAAAAGTGAAAATATGTAGTCTATGTTACAGTTTCAAGCCGATGGGGAGAGTGTATTGCATTGTTCAGTGCTTCTAATGCCTGTGAGTCACCGTTTAAGTAAAAGTTTGTGACAGCTGAGACTGAAGACAACTATTGGTGTCATGTTTATTTAAATATCAATACTGTACCAAAAATTGGGAGGGGAGAGAGAGAGAGAGAGAGAGAGAGAGAGAGAGAGAGAAAGTCGGGCGAAAACGAGGAATAAAGGAGAAACAAAAATGTAGAAAGAATGAAAGAGAATTTCAAAAAAGGGGAAATTAGAAAGAGAAACAGAGGGGGAGAGAGAGAGGGGGACGTCGAGCATGAAAATGAGATACACAGGGTAGACGAAAGCACATGAGAAAGAGGACAAGAGTGGGAAATATGGAGACAATTAGGACAAAACTGACAGAATGATAGAGAAAGAAAAATTAAGAAATGATAAAATATGAGTAAAAGATACAGCGGTGAAACAGAATGAGAGAAAACTAGGCTACGACTTCTGGACAGACAGAGTAATATAATGAGAAGGAGCTAGGAAAATTCTCTGCTTCCTACACAGCAGGAGAATGGGTCCTGAACCTTTGAAGGGCTTGCGATACCTGAAGCGTTTATGGGCAATCCTGGTTGAGGCCAATGTGTTGTTCGTGCAGTGCCCGACTTCATGCCCGCGCATGCATAGGGCTGATTTTGTCTGCTGTCAAAAACTCTCCTTCAGCTCCAACCCCGCTAATTTTCTCCGTATTGCCCTCTTTGTCACTGATGGAAAGTACCTTCATCTATCATGGCCTGAGGGTCAAGTGATGGGTGGAGAACTCCCCCTGTGGCAATTGACCCCGGTGTTGCTCAGTCCCCTTACTTAAAGCACTTTATCCTTACTTTGCTGCAACTCTTCTTCAGGTCATGACAGATGCAAGATGGACAACCACAGCACTGGCTTTAAACCAGCGGTAAGACTGTCAAGCCATTGGCATCAAAATCCTGTTGGGTTGCCGGAAAAACCAACAGCCACACAAATGACTTCTACTAAAACACATTCTAAGTAAATTGGCCTCTTATTTTTTCTCTCTGGATATCTTAGGAACCTGACAGGATTTTATTATTTAATGACTTGATCAGCTTGGCACAAACATAGGGCGTGGTTTTGGCTGGTAGATGGTCAAAGAACCAGTGCCCCAGCATGGCCATCAGTGAAAGCATCAGTTTCAGTTGCTTTCTGGATCTTGCCAGGGCTCAGCACTCTGTCTTGAGTCGAGCATGTGATGGCTGTAGAATGATGAAGCCTAGGGTGGTGGTCTTAGGTAGATGACAAAAACATATATTGTACCCAAGTTAAAGAAATAGTAAGTCCACTGCTGGGGTTGATGTGCCTGCCCACCACAGAACAGGCAGCAGCACCTCCAGGACAGTGATGGATTAAACCCTGAGGAGGCCTCTAGGCAGTCGAAATGTTGGGGCCTCACCTGCAATTTATCTCCTAATACCCAATTCACCTGATTTTTTTTTACAAACTGACAGCTGGCAGAAGATGAGCTTTTAACCCCTTCGGCGCTCATGACGAGCAGAGCTCGTCGTGAGTCGTGCCGCTCGCACGCTGATGACGAACTTCAGCTCGTCATGTAACGCGGCTTTTGGAAAAAAGCCGCGCAGCGCAAAAATAACCGCCGCACGCATGCGGTTAAGAGACAAACCTTTATGTGAATCTGATTTCTCTAGTTTATGTCCTTTAAATTGTTAATGGGTACATTACATTAATACATTATTTTCTCTATTGAGTCTTTAAAGTAAAGCTTTTGTTTCTTTGAGTTGATTCTTTTTTTATAACTTTTGAAAACAATATTTAAGAAAGCTTGATTGTAATTTTCTTTCAAAATCAAATCAATATTATTTTGATCCATTGTCGCGTGGCTCCTAAAAGTAGTGGGGCCCATAGGCAGGTGCCTACTATACCTATTTGGTAATCTGGAACTGCTCCAGGCTCTCTGAAGCAGCTCTGTTTGCCACTGAACTAACCAGAATGAATAGAGGGCATGCTTTGTGTTCGCTCGCAAACTCCGAAGCTGTTTTCTTTTGAAATCTTAGAGCCGATACAAAACATGCAAAATTTACACATACACTTAAAATGTATATGGTAATCACAGACAAATCCAGCTTGGCATATAAAGTGTATGTATTAACATGTTAATTTAATGTGACATGGGGGAAGCCAAAACGGACAACCTATTAACCTCTGACATTGCCATTTTCTGAAAGGTCAAATTCTTACCTGTGAAAAAGTGACTTTTTGTGGAGACCTTGTTAAAACTGTGCACGGAGCAGCAGAGGTGCAGCATGGCCAGCATAGTGGCGATCATAACAATGCTCTGCAGAAGGAGGGGGAGTTCAAAAAACTTTCCACACCTAAAGGGGATGGAGAAACCAAGGATTATCAAGGATTAGAGGAAGGACATACAAAATTCAAAATGTATAAAAAATACCTAAATCCTTCAGATCAGTATTGTAATCGCACAAGTATTGAAACACAGGCAAAAGTGCTGGACGTTTATGAATACGGCAAACAGTGCTGTTTATCACTTTATCGAGGGGGCAGCATAAGGGAGTTTGGTTTCTATTCTCATAGTAAACTCACCTCTTAGCGGTCAGATTTGTTAATATAACTTAGCTTTCTTTTTACTTTTCTTTGTTTTTACTTGCCCTGCGGGGGCGTCCCCCTCCACAAAGGGGCAAAGAAAACAAAAAACACGTTGTTCAGCATAAGACTGCCCTTTCTTGCTTGTTGCGTGTACGTTTCCAAATTAACTCAGGCAAGCCGTTAGATAGTTACAGGTGAGTTCTGGCCATGATCGCTCTGGTTTAGGCCTCTCCCTAGGTCTACAGCCCTGTCATCTCGTGGCAGCTGACTGCTCTATCTTTGCCTTTGATCTCACATATGCTATACCCCACACCACTACTCAGGCTTTCAACCAGTGCTTAATTTGAACCGGTGGTTTCCGGTGTTGGCATCTGCACTTAATTGTCAATACCGGTACTTATGACAGTCTGCCGCATGGTGGTGCTGTTTGTCTAATTTAGAAACAAGCACAACAATTGTTTATCAATTCAATATGCATAAAAAATTATTAACAGCTGCCTCTTAATCCAGTCGTATAGCTTTTGGGGCCGGGAATAGTCTGTATTGTCACACTTGTATGGGTGTGATGGTTAGTAGTTGGTTTGGTAATGTCATTAGGTGACCTGACAGGAGCAATGGGTGGTGCAAGCTATAATGGCCTACTGACAAGAGCCCTGAAACTTCTTATTTTATAAATTAAGCACTGGCTAGCCCTTCAGTAATTAATAAGAGAGCATTGTACATTCATGGGGATAAAACCAATGACGATGCCCTTTGTTGACAATTTATTTACTCTAAACAAACATAGGGCCAGATATATCAAGCTAAATTGCAATCACAAATGCTGAAATTTGCAGAATTTCAGCGTTTGCGATTGCAATTTAGCTGTGTGCAAGGAAGGAAAGAAAAAATTTCTCGAAAAATAAGGAACCGCAAAAATTGTGATTCCCTATTTTGCACACGCATTTAGAAAATCGCAATTTGAGATTCCCTAAATGCTATTCCAGTAGCCATCGCAAATTGCGATATTGCTGTAAGGTATCGCAAAGTACCAACAACTTCAAGTTGGTGGTAATTTGCTATTTCCCTGAAAAAAGCACTATTTTACTTTTTTCAAAGTGCCATATGACACACATACATGCCCTTAGGGCATGCACTTGTGCCACATGTGCATGTATGCACAGTTCAGGGGTGCAACAGGGTGTCCTTTTGGAACCCTTGCACCCTTGAAATTGTGTGCGCAATTTGCGAGCACCTATTGGGTACTCACAAATTGCGCACACAATTCCCATTCATTCTTATGGGCCTCTTGGCCCATAGGAATGAATGGGAAGCCATTCCTTGTTTGCGACTCGCAATTTGCGAGTTCCCAATAAGGACTGCGTAGGAATCGCTATTTTAAATGCAAAACCTATCTACATAGCAGGTTGCGAGTCCTTAATAGCGATTCGATTCACAAAAAATCGCTATTAAGGACTTGCAAACCTTTTCTTTCATACATGTGCCCCTGTATCTCCTAATCATCCTTATTCCTACTATGATTGCTGGTACATCATTCTGAAGCCAAACACTGGACAGGTCCTCATTATATATAAATAAAATAAACATAAAATATGTGGGGTCTTGGTTTATTTGACTTGGTAAACAAAAGTCTTATTTTTATATTTTATGGGTGGTTTAATTTTGATATTTTGTGTCTTCCTATAGATTTTTAGCAACTATTCCTTATTGATGAGTATATCTGTTTTTTTAAATTGTTTCAAATGAATTCATTTTGCTGTGGTATAAAGGGATGATGTGCTCGGGTTAGGGCTAAAGCTTGGGGGAGGTTGGGACAATTGCCCATCAAGGGTAAGAAACTGAACATTAATATTTGTAGTCAAGAAATTAATTAATTATTCAGGTAGGAAGGTAGGGAGGAAAACAGGGAATCAACATTAGAAACACAATAGACTGTTCTGTTTTTTGCAATTACACGTACAAGTTCTTAAACAAGGGAAAATTTACAAAAATCCTTTTTATTTGAAAAAGTGAGATTCGTTTAATTTTATATTTATGAAATTAATATGAAATGGTCTTGGATTCTGAACTTTCAAAATTATTCTTTATAAAATGTTCACATATACAAAACTAATGTCAAATTATGGGTGGAATGAGAACAATCATTGTGTGGGATTGTGAATTGCTGTTGTATTAAATGGTTGTTGTACTCAAGTAGCACCCCTTTGGGAATATCTTCAGGCTCTACAAAGCTTGTGAAGTTTACAAAAATTGCAGCATTTTAAAAAACGCATAGTGCAGGAAGATATCCTGAAAAAGTAGGATTTGCATGAAACGGCCTGTTCTAAAATTCGCGTTCACCAGGAAAATATTCCATGAAAAACACTGCTGCCAAACTGTACCATGCCAATAAGCTAGGGTCTCAGACAGCATTGGGGATTAACACTCAAAATCACAACATAATCTGTTTGAAAGGTCAAACAGATTATGCCTAACCATCAGCATATCATTTAATAAAAAATGCACACATTTTGCAGTCAAATACAAGCTTTTAATTTTAGAAAAATAAACTCAATATCCCAAAAGCTTAGAATTGCCATGATCCTATGTGGGAAGTGTTTCCATGTCGTGCATGATGACCAGCAAGGTGGGGTTGCCGTGAAATGAGATACATCCCTTAGCAGTGTGATGGATGAAGAAGTGTTAGAGACAGACACACAAGCTTTGAGCATCTCTGCAGTCGCCTTTGTGGTAATTCTTATGTTCATAGCCCACTTAACTGGTTACTGTACTGATTTATCATTTCTGAGAAATTTAGTTAAAATGTAATGGTCCTGAACAGGCATAGGTTACAGTGGTGGCTCCTCCACTAAGGTGGAGGAGCGTCGCCCCACTGCTCTTCCGGCAGTGAAAAAGAGAAAAATAAAATGATAATAACAACGTCATTATTATTTTATTTTTCGCTACTACAGGGCTGGGTTATGGTGTGGCAGAGCTGGTGGCTCAGGGAGGAGGAGTGGTTCATGCACTTAAGTGAGCATGATTGCTTGGCCAGCCGTCATGGCCCGGCCAAACATTCATGCGCACTTTGCATATTCCCCACCAGGCTGTAATGCAAAGCCTGGGGGGGAATATGCCCAGGCACCCTTTCCCCATCTGAGCACCAATCCATGTGCTGAGGCCAATCACAACGCTGTACTGAAGCGCTGTGATTGGCTCAGTGGAGCCTGTGTGCCCGGGTGCTTCCTGCAGCTTGTTCCGGACTGGAGTCAGGAAGAGAAGCGAAGCGGAGACGAAGGTGAGGCGGCGGAAAAGGTGAGTGCGTTTTTAATATATATTTTTCAATCCCCCAGTTTCCCCTCCCGCCTGCCAACCCCGTTCCCTTCCAGCCACCACTGATAGGTAAAAGGGAGAAACTGTGGAAGGATCTGCTGGGATGGACTTTGCTAGCATCATCCCATATATAATTGTGATTGTGAGATGTCAAGAAGCGGTCGTGGTATGTAGCTACTTGAGACCTGCAGTGGTAGACTAAATTAAATTGCTCTGTTGTCCAGCAGCATGTGGCGATCTCTTCCATTATGCAAAGACTGTTCAGTGGGAGATGGGTGATTTATTTGCTGTGAACTGATACAATACTGGGTGATGAACATGTCTATTAGCAGTTTTGTCTTATTTGAATGGAAGCGTTTCAAGCAGTAAAAAGGAATTATTATTATTATATTTTTTTTTTACAGAGTAGATTACATTTCAGGGGTGCTACAGGGTGTCCTTTGGACACCCCTGCACCCTTGAAATTGCATCCTTATTTGCGATTAGCTAATTGCTAATCGCAAATAAGGAATAACTCCCCATTCATTCCTATGGGCCTGTAGGCTCATAGGAATGCATGGGGAGTTATTCCTTATTTGCGATTAGCAATTTGCTAATCGCAAATAAGGAACATGTAGGAATCGCAATATTTTTTGCAATTCCTACATGAATCCCGTTTTGCAAGTCCTTAATAGCGATTCCTTATGAATCGCTATTAGGGGCTCGCAAAACGGGAGATTGATGAATCAGGCTGTTAGTGATTTGCTCAGAATCACAGGATGTTCAGTATTATTGCAGAGACTCGAACCCGGTTCCCCAGATTCGAGGTCGACCGACCTAGCCATTAGGCCAACTTCTCTCCCTTATGCAGCCTGTATGAACTACAATCAACCGCTCAACTGCTGAGTGTTATCATATAACTATTAGTGCAAGTTATATATTGTATGTGTATTGTAATTGTAGCTACATAGTGCTAACTCCCCCATAGGAGGTGTTGTAGCGCTTTAGGCTTAACAGCATGCTGCTCCAGATCCCAGGCTCACAGCGAGCCTAGAGCCCCAAGACTGTCCTTTAAATCTGACACAATACAGCAAATGTTTCAATAAGAGAAAGTAAAGTTGCAACAGTTCTGCACTTCCTATTGGTGTCAACAAATTATTCAGGAAATTTGCATTTTAAAGGTGTATGGGGTTTTTCTGGACCGCCAAACCTAATTTTTACCTTGTATTTTGTGTCCTGTGGAGGTCTACTTTCATTTTTTCCCGCTCACTGACTCAGGTCCCACTTCCCCTATGGGACATACCTTTGCACCCACAAGCGTGCCTGATTCACAAATTGAACACCACTCCTGCACTTGCAGCACCTCTTTACTGAAACAGAAGTTATATGGAAAGTAACTACAGTTTTTAAAAATGTGGAGAAAGTTTCAAAGGTCCATTCCTGTTACTTGATTTGTTGCTAATAACCAGACTCAAAACCCTAACCTTCCCCCCTCAAGCTTGGCCCCATTAATAATTGAATGCAGAGCTCATTATGATGCCTTTCACTTATTCCAAGGGCATTTGATGGCGGAGAGACGTTTACAAGACTTCTTTGCAGAAAGAACAAACGCCAACTTTTAGAATTCCTTTTTAATTAAATGCTGAAAGGACATTGATATTCCTCTTCTAGCAATCATTAAAAATGAATCCGGGAGAGGAGAAGCAGATTTGACTCCTCGCCAGGTCGGGTAATTTCCATCAGTGTCAGAAAATGGAAACAGACCGCTCCTGTCCTGACCCTATCAGTCATTCATCGCAAAACCTCCCTATTCGCATCCCAAGTGGGGTGCACTGCAGGATAGAAGTGACCTAGAGAGAGGGGAAGATTCTACAGGAGAGAAAATGCAATGGGGTGGGGAAGTGGGGGGGGAGTGGACAGCAGTGCCTCTGAAAGGCCAATAAGTCTAGAGCACAGCCTGGCATGGGACTGATTATTTCCCATCCTTACTAGCCAAAGTCTGCAATGTCTCCCCCCCCCACCCATGGCACTTCTCTCTGACCCAACTTCTCAACCTTCCAACCAATCTTGAAAAATTACTTCCCCTCGGTGGCCATCCCAGTCACGAGTCTGTACTTCTGGGAGTTCTTACTAATTTGGTAATTTTTGTACCTTATGTGCTGTATGATTCTAAGTCAATGGCATTGGGGAAAATAGCGATTCTCCTAAATAAATGACAAGAGAATCTGAATTTCATTAAAGACACGGAGTTCTGTACAAGCTTCAATAAGTATATTAGTAAATAAACGAGGCAGTAAACCCTACCAGAAGAAAATCCGGAGGATGTTGGCCATGAGCAGAACAAGACAGACCCATGTCGAGAAGCCCTCGGCGTTGTTGGTTCTCTGGATATCCTTATACTGAGGGACGTATGGAAGGACGCCGCCAAAGACCATGAAACAAGAGGCCATCCATGACAGCAGCGACGGCGTGCCAGAGTCGCTCAGATCTTCCATGTTCAACGTGTCCATTGTTTCATGTGGTCAGGTAGCCCGTTGCCCTGATAGAAAAGAAAACAATATGGTTATTAGGGAGCGACATTCTCAATCTCAGAGGCATCAGTGCTCTTCCATCGAATGAGAACTACAACAAAGGGGACAGGAGGGCATGAGCTATGAGATCAGAAAGACGGAACTGAAGGGGAAGTTAGGTTGCAGGACAGGAAGTGACGTGAAGGGCTGGCCTACATAATTTCCCAAAAAGGTCAAGGACTCTGAAAGGTCTGTAAGGCCGGAACAGTCAGTCCTATGGTAGCTCTGTCACTGGCTATGACCCATGCCACATATTTACAGAATCAATTATTGCAATGCATTACAATACACAATGTCAATAACCAGAATGCTTCATAATATACAGTCAGTGAATGGAATGGAATGCCTCATATTAAAACAGGATTAAAGAACTGAGATGCGCCATATTTCACAAAATGGTCGCCCAGCGCCTGAAAGACATAAAATGCCTCATATTACACGGAGGCTATTTATTTAACATCAAATGTCACACAGAATCAAAAAAATGGAGCACCTTGCATTACACAGCATTACTAATGGGATGCCACGCAAGTCGGATTTTTATTTATTAAGATAGCTCTCATCCTGCACATACTTAGTCTTGGAATGCCTTATACCGTACATAATCAGTTATTGAAATACATCATATTGAACATTGTCAATCACTGGAGTGCATCCCAGTGCACAGTGTGAGTTACTGGAATGTCTGGCACTGCAGAGAATCTGAATATCATGCAGAGCACATGATTCAGAATTTCGCTGCTAACCTTTCTGGGATGACTTTTGTTGCAAATAGGAATTGTTGAAATGGCACATTACGAACATATTTATTGCAGTGTCATATAACAAATATAATTAATTATTGTAATGCTTCAAAACTCAACTCATTAATTGCAGGAAGTCCTCATGCAACATCCAAATAATTATTCGAAAAGCCCACACAGTGCACAAGTAATTATTGCAGTGCCTCATTCGACGCTTCTTAACTATAGAAATGGTGCATTATTTATAACGTACTAATTAACTGTTGGGATACCTCTTGTACGCATACTTAATTACTGGAATTCCCCATGTTACACACTGCTAATATTGTACTGCTTCATATTCCACATAATTATTTTTTTGGAAGACATCTGCACCACATTATATCAATATCTCATGTTTTATCTAATTAAATATTTAAATCCCTCCTATTGCATATAATTAACAATTAGAAAGCGTCACTTTGGATAGAATCAAGGGGCCTTATTCACAAAAAGCCTCCATACTTGTGCCAGAGGCCTCTCAGTCATGGGGGAGTCTCCACACTTGTGGCAGAGGCCCTGCAGTCATGGGGGGAGTCTCCTTACTTTTGGCAGAGGTCCTGCAGTCATGGGGGAGTCTTCGCACTTGTGGCAGAGGCACCGTGGTAATGTGGGAGTCTCCACACTCGTGGCAGAGGCCCTGCAGTCATGGGGGAGTCTCTGGCACTCGTGGCAGAGGCCCCGCAGGCTTGTGGGAGTCTCCACACTCATGGCAGAGGCCACGCAGGCATGGGGGGAGTCTCCTTACTTTTGGCAGAGGTCCTGAAGTCATGGGGGAGTCTCCGCACTTTGGCAGAGGTCCTGCAGTCATGGGGGGCGTCTCCACACTCGTGGAAGAGGCACTGCAGTCATGGGGGAGTCTCTGGCACTCGTGGCAGAGGCCCCGCAGGCTTGTGGGAGTTTTCACACTCGTGGCAGAGGCCCCGCAGGCATGGGGTAGTCTCCGCACTTGTGGCAGAGGCCCTGCAGTCATAGGGGAGTCTCCACATTCGTGGCAGAGGCACTGCAGTCATGGGGGAGTCTCTGGCACTCGTGGCAGAGGCCCCGCAGGCTTGTGGGAGTCTCCACACTCATGGCAGAGGCCACGCAGGCATGGGGGGAGTCTCCTTACTTTTGGCAGAGGTCCTGAAGTCATGGGGGAGTCTCCGCACTTGTGGCAGAGGTCCTGCAGTCATGGGGGGCGTCTCCACACTCGTGGAAGAGGCACTGCAGTCATGGGGGAGTCTCTGGCACTCGTGGCAGAGGCCCCGCAGGCTTGTGGGAGTTTTCACACTCATGGCAGAGGCCCCGCAGGCATGGGGTAGTCTCCGCACTTGTGGCAGAGGCCCTGCAGTCATAGGGGAGTCTCCACATTCGTGGCAGAGGCACTGCAGTCATGGGGGAGTCTCGGCACTCGTGGCAGAGGCACCGTGGTCATGGGGGAGTCTCCACTCTCGTGGCAGAGGCCACGCAGGCATGTGGGAGTCTCCACACTCGTGGCAGAGGCCCCGCAGGCATGGGGGAGTCTCTGCACTCATGGGAGTGGCCTCACAGTCATGGAGGAGTCTCTGCACTTGTGGCAGAGGCCCAGCAGTCATGGGGGAGTCTCGGCACTCGTGGCAGAGGCACCACAGTCGTGGGGGAGTCTCCACACTTGGAGCAGAATCTCCGCATTGAGAACTCTCATTGCCAGTGCAGGATTAAATGCTGTGGAAGCCCCTAGGAAGTCATGATTTCGGGGACACTCCTCACAAATTATCTCCTAATACATTTTTAATTTTACCAATCAACAATTTCAATAAAGCAATTTGATTACACAAAACTAAACATTAACAATTATTAAAGTAATTAAACAAAAATGAATTGGAAATTATTAAGAAAGCTTGATTGTAATTTTCATTGAAGATCAAATAATATTATTTTGATCCATTGTCGCGGGCCCTTGAAAGAAGTGGGGCCCGTAGCCCGGTGCCTACTTTGCCTATTTGGTAATCCGGAACTGCTCATTGCGGAGATTCCACCCTGAGTGCCGAGGCACTCCCCACGACTGCGGGGCCTCCGCCACCAGAACGCAGGCCCTCTGTGAATCAGGTCCAAGCAGTGGATTGCCACCGGCACAAAATCAATAGTAAGCTGCTTTGAAATTCTGGTTGTGTACATGCTCAAGTGAGGCTGTTGAGCTGGTGATTTAATTATTGCAGGTATTGCATTACTTCATGAGGTCCTGCAGCAATACTTCATGACCATTTTCACTAAAGGGACAATACAGCGAATTTCACAGAGTGTCACAAAATCCAATAAGACGTCATCAAGCAACGAAACATTCTATTGAGCGTATTGCTGGTGATTTGTAGTGAAGCAGGATTGGGTAAGGGATTGGCTACTGTAATTCTCCAGCATTCTGATACCATTCTGGCTGTGAACTAGAAAGGCACAACTGAGCAAGCGGGACTGTCATGTCCCCAGACCCAGGAAAGCACGCAGGACACGATAGTGTTGTACAGGTATGCCTTTATTCTTGTTCCTTACAGCATATGCAGATCACGACCTCATGCCTCGAGGTCCAGCACCAGAATGTTCTTCTCCCCACCTCTTGACCGGATGTGGTGTCCGGTGTCCCCTCGCCCCTGCGCTGCCCCAGGGTCCTAGTGCCCTTGTCCTGGACAGGACATCTCCCCCCTTGTTGCAAAACAAACATTTTTTTTTTTTTTTTTTGAGAAAGGAAAGAGAGAAAGAGAGAGAGAGAGAGAGAGAGAGAGAGAGAGATGTTGTTCGATGGCCCAGATGCCTCTTCGTTTACACCTCTTCAATTAGTCTCTTTGGTTCCATGTGTTTCCTTCTTGATCGCTGTTTTCTGATATCCGCTTGAGCTTCTTCCTTTTGTGTGCCTTTCTATAGTTCTTGCCTTGACCTTTCCGCTTCTCTTGCGTCTGCCTTGCTGACATGCGAAAGGTGCCCTGTGACGTGATACTGGCCAAACTGCCGCCTTTGCCATCCGTTCTTTTGCTTTTGTCATCTTCAATTTGCCTCCGGGGTTCTCGTTGCTCCATTTCCTCGCTTGTCCTTCTTTGACCATCGCAATGCCTCCTTTCTTTCTTTTCCGTTTCGTCGCATGTCTTCCTTTTTTCTCCTGAGCCTTTGTTGTTGCGTTTGCTGTTTGAGCTCTTGCAGCAGTGTCTTCTTGTTCCACTCTTTTTCCTTTCTTGTGTGTGATAGTCTCACTCTTCTTCATTCTCTCATTGCCACCACCTGTCTTCGGTGATTTTTTTCTTTGTTGATGTTGTGTCACCTTTGCTACCAGTTCTATTTCGTTGCCATCTGAATTTGGCTTTCTGCGCTGTCCCCGGTCAGCATGTGCTGGGTCGTCCTCGGCCGTCATAGCAAATCTGATCTCTTTCAATTCTTTGTGGTGCTCTTCGGTCCATGTGAAACGTTTTCCTTTGTTTGTTAGCCCCTTCGGTGGGGTGCTTGTGATGGCATCATCTTCTTCCAGTCTTTCAGTTGCCATGAGACCCATCATTTGCGTTGTGACGTTGCTCAACAGGCACGGCGCTGTTTCTTCTGTGAACTTTCCTCGCTCCATTTCTTTTGCGTCTGCTGTCGCTCTAGCCTCCGCTCTTGCTAGGGCCAGGATGTTTTCTAGTGATGTTGGCTCTTTTAGTATTTTTGCACGGAAGCTCCTGTCACGGCATCCTTCTATTATTCGCAATCTTATTGCTTGTGTGTTGTCAAATTTGTCAAATTCACAATGCGTTACAAGTTTCCTCAGTCTGGTCGCAAAGTCATCTGGTGTTTCGCCTATTTGTTGAGACGCAGTTGCGAAATTGTATCTTTCAAGATCAATATTTCTTTGCTGGTCAAATTTCATTGTTAAACATTTCTTTAGTTTTTTATAAGTAGTTGTTTCCTTTGTTGGTAGCGTCACTAGGAGGTCCCCAATGTCATCGCCTGCATAATTTAGTAATAGACCCAGTTTCTTTGCCTCTGTCACATCAGTCTCTTCCATGTATCTCTCCAGATGTCTGATCCAATTCTCCCACCTTATTCCGACTTGTGGCTCCGACAAGTTGAATGGTGGTGGTTTTCTGTATTGTGCACTTTGTCTTTCTGGCTTGGGGTCTGTCATTTCTTCTTTTCTGTGCTCTTCTTGACACTCTTTCGTGTGCGCTTCCTGGTATTCTTTTGTTGTTTCCCGTGCTCTTTCTGACACTCGTCTGTTTTCTGTGCTCTTCCTGGCACTCTTCTATTCTCCGTGCTCTTCCGGCACTCTTCTATTCTCCGTGCTCTTCCTGGCACTCTTTTTTTTTTGTTATTTCTTCTATTATCTTTTTCTTTTGTTGTTTCCCGTGCTCTTTCTGGCACTCTTCTGTTTTCTGTGCTCTTCCTGGCACTCTTCTATTCTCCGTGCTCTTCCGGCACTCTTCTATTCTCCGTGCTTTTCCTGGCACTCTTTTTTTTTTTGTTATTTCTTCTACTATCTTTTTCTTTTGTTGTTTCCCGTGCTCTTTCTGGCACTCTTCTGTTTTCTGTGCTCTTCCTGGCACTCTTCTATTCTCCGTGCTCTTCCGGCACTCTTCTGTTCTCCGTGCTCTTCCTGGCACTCTTTTTTTTTTGTTATTTCTTCTATTATCTTTTTCTTTTGTTGTTTCCCGTGCTCTTTCTGGCACTCTTCTGTTTTCTGTGCTCTGCACTTTGTCGTCTTTATTTTCTCTTATGTGTCTTTATTTTCCTTTCTTTCCTTTTACTTGTTGTCTTTTTCTCTTATTCACTGTTTTTTGTCTTCGCTTGTGCTTTATTAGCGCTCAATTCCTTTAGTTCGATTCTCTTATTCGTCCTTGTCACCCTTTGTTCTTTCTTTATTTTCTTCTTTGTCTGTGCTTTGTTCTCTTGTATCTTCTTTATTTGCACCTGTTCGTTGTGCTGTCACCTTCTTTTCTGTTCTTTGTTCTATTGCTCCTTGTTCAACCCTTATTTTCTTATTTTGCCTCTTTTTGCCTTTGCATATGCTTGTTTGTGCCTTTTTCTTAATTTCCTTTCTTTTCTTTCTTTTGTCCTTTATTTTGCCTCTTTTTGCCTTTGCATATCCTTGTTTGTGCCTTTTTCTTAATTTCCTTTCTTTTCTTTCTTTTGTCCTTTTATTTGCCCCTTGCCTCTTTTTGCCTTTGTATATGCTTGTTTGTGCCTTTTTCTTAATTTCCTTTCTTTTCTTTTTTTTTTTTGTCCTTTTATTTGCCCCTTTTCTTCTGGTGTTTCTCTTATGTACATGTATTTATGTATTTATGCCCACTTGTCGTTATTTGTCCTTCTTTGTGCCTTTTCTCCTCTTTGATCGGCACTTTCTGATGTTTTTCGCCCTTTGCCTGACTTTAAGATGGCCGCCGCGCTCGTTCTCTGTTCCTATTGGCTTGTACAGCCTTATTCTAAGATGGCCGCCGTCTTCTCGCGGGACTTCGCGGCCAATCGCGATGCAGCCTGCCCTCAAAATGGCTTGTTCTTCGTCCCTATTGGCCCTCGCGCCTGGCCCCAATATGGCCGCCGAGACTCTCGCGAGAGCTCGCGCTGGCTTTTCTTTTATTCCTTGAAACTCGCGCTCTTTGGCTGGCGCTTACCGGATTCGTTTCTTCTTCATTCGCGGCGGTCGGGGTGGGTTCCCACGTCGCTGCTTTCTTCTGGATGGCGCTTCACTCTTCCCTCTTCCTTTTGACCACGACGCAATCCAGGGTGGGCTCCTCTTTTCAATCTCGATGTTCCGATGGGCACAGCATGCAGTCCGTCGAACCTTCGTTGCCAGATGTGATGTCCCCAGACCCAGGAAAGCACGCAGGACACGATAGTGTTGTACAGGTATGCCTTTATTCTTGTTCCTTACAGCATATGCAGATCACGACCTCATGCCTCGAGGTCCAGCACCAGAATGTTCCTCTCCCCACCCCTTGACCGGATGTGGTGCCCGGTGTCCCCTCGCCCCTGCGCTGCCCCAGGGTCCTAGTGGGACATAGGATTATAATTTTAAAACTGAGACACAGGCCCAATAAAATAAAATAAACAGGTGTTATCCATGCTTTAAATGGGCAGGTGTTGTCAGTTGTTTGAAGAATAAGAGTACCAGGACTTGAGAGCAGAGGTGCAATACTCTGAAATAAAAGGTACAGCCAGTTTTCAGTAGCAAATAGGTACAGAGCCCCAGTATTTCCAAATCAGAGAGAAATAGTTGCATTTAGGGGGTCAGGACCCCGTTCTTTTTTGGGCCAAGGGGACGATGTACCAAAGCACCTTTCCATAGATCATCAGATAGAGTCTCTAGATTAAAAATGCAGATCTCGAGCCATTCCTCACAGAGTGTCAATTAGGGTAACTTTGACTGTGTTGCGAAAACGATAGCAACTCCGCCCCCTTGTTTTTTGTCTCCCTATAAAGTTTGAGCAAATAATATTTTTCAGGATGGCTGTGTGGATGCAGGAATAGCCGGCGCGTAAAGCCAGGTTTCAGTAAGAAAGCTTATGTCTGGTTGATGAATGGTTATAAGATCCGATATTTTGGTAGTATTTTTAGGAAGGGAATTTTGGAGGTGTGGAGTCTTTGTTTGTTTTTATTTAGCAGTAGTCCACTTAGCTGAGACTTGACCTCAAAAGTGTTGACTTTTGGTTAATGTTGTTGATACCTGACACCCAGAGCCTGTTAATTAAATGGACAATTCCGTGCATACCCATCCGAACGTACGTTACTTCTGGCTGCTAAGAGTGCACATCTTGAATACCGTTTTTTGTGGTGAGATTTCTAAACTTTGTACATATCTGTGTTATTTTTTGCACACCAGGGACTCACACTCGTACCGCTCTGGCTGCCATAAGTGTGGCAGGGTATACTCAGACGTGAGTCCCTTGCTCACTTTGCCACTGGATACAAGCAAGCCGGGCTGAAGACGGCTGGAATGCCAGAAACCGGTCCTCGGAAGCTTGTTTCCGGTCCAGGGAAGGCATGGTTTGGCAGTTCGGGCTGGACTGTTCCCATGAGGCACAGGGTCAGACTGATTTGCATATAGCTATGTCTGAACTGGGGTGGCAGAGTGGGCTAAAGAACGGTGATGGATCAAACCCAGATCTTTTGACTGGGTGTGAGTGTTTGATTGGTTCAGATGCTCCATCCATCACCACCCCCTTTTGTACCGCCCCTCCTTCTGCTGGCACCCACAGAATCATGGAGGACCCCCGTGACGTCAGAAACAGATTCATGACAATATATGACATCAGGGCAAGGCAGCGAGACTCAGCTTAGCGCCAGTCTGATTATTGCGCCTAAATGTGCTATATTACCTACACATACATATACAACACTCACATGTGCCTTTGAGTTGTGCAGGGTCACTTTGAAGTTCCTTTTGGAGACTGCATTAACTTCCTTCCACAGCAGAGGCTACTGTGATAATCAGGGGTGCAGCTTTAGCAGGGAGCCTGTGGGGTGTGGCACCCCCCCCCCCCAAATAAATGCATTTTCTGCTTGTAGTTGGGGCTAAGGGCCCTGAGTCAGCTCTGCTATCTAGCCAAGGAGGCTTTAACTTGTTCATTTTTTGGATCAGGAACTTAAACAAATATAGAGACTGACTTATCAAACAAGCATTGGCATAGCCAATATGTCTCGCCTTTGGGACCTTATAAGTGTTTAGCCATGCAGCATATTATGCATTACATTATATTAGCTATTAAAGACATCAAAGTTTACTACCAAAAATGAATTAAAATCCTTTGACAGTGTTGGCGCCTCTTCTGTATTAACACCATCGATGCTCATGACGAGCTGAGCTCGTCATGAGGCACGGCGCTCCAGTGCTCATGACGAGCTCAGCTTGTCATGAGCCGTGGAACGCTCGCATGCGGGGATAATTCCCCTGCTGTGCTGAGCGTTCCACGGGAACGGGTGGGCTCATGACGAGCTGAGCTTGTCATGAGCATGGGGGCTCTGCACGCGCCGCCCCCCCCCCAGCACAGCGGGGGAATTACCCCCGCACAGAAGGGGTTAAACCTTTATGGTCATTCTGTAATAAACTATGAAATAAAAAATGAAGACAGTGAGTGCATCACTAATGAGGAGGAAATAAAAGGGAAGAGAGAGCTCTCCACTTGGCGCTTAAACAATGTGGCAGCGTGTCCTCTTCGGTTCTGCTCAGCAACTCAGTGTGACTGTTCCAAAGTGAACACCAGACAAGGAAAAACAAACAATGCCACTGTTCATATTTTTTTTACTGTGCAAGATCTTTAATTAGGTACCGATTCAATGTGCTCTTCTCATCCCTCATGGTACTGATCTGCAAGTAACTTGATGACAGGACCTCGTTGGTCAATGTTCTATTTAGGAGCCCTTTTTAAAAAGAGCTCGAAAGCCCCTCCTACTGTCAACAGCATAGGAGAGCAAAGTGCGACAGGAAAGTTATAAAAGAGCAAGACAAAAGCAAAGACTAAGAGAAAAAAGAGTGAAAGGAAAGCAGTCAAAGAGCACGTCCAAAGTACAGCAAAGAGTAAGAGAGTGAGAGTTACAGGAAACTGGTCACAGAAAGTAAAAAACGAAACATGCCAGGTGGAAGAAGGAAGTAGGAGCTCAAGACTGGGGACCTCACACAGTGTTTGAGGTGGGGCTGCAAAATGTCTCAGTTGGGGGAAGCCCTGGCCCTTATAGTGAAAAAGCAGGAGACAGTGAAATAACAAATAAAAAAATTAAAAACACAGCACCATGTGGGCAACATCCAGAGAAAATGTCAAAAGTTTAACCACTGACACCAACAATAAAGCCGATTTTGTAACATACTGTGTGAATCTACTACAGCCATAACACATTGTTCTATTTAAGAGACAGCTCCGCAGTCTAAGTATCAAGAATATGCAGTTTACGCCCCAAGCCCGTAAGAACAAAGAGAACTGTCTGGTATGAGACATGCACAGATGGATACCAAAGAAATACTTCTGCAGGCGAAGCTTATAAGATTATTGCAACCTGAGGAATAGTTCACCTCTTTGCACACTGATGGTGGGGCGATGAGCTCCTCTTGTGTCCTATGGACATCAGGTTACAAGTGGACATCATCCCCGAGCAGCAGTGCACCAGGGGCTGTGTTTGCAGAGTGTGTAAAAGGGTACGTGGTCTCGGACCACTCTCAGCAATCCAGGTGTATGGGACTTACTGGAGGTACCAGGTGGGCTAGTTGCCCCCCAGGGACCCTCAGTATTCAAGGGGACTTAATCCCCCAACTTAGAACGCGCCAGAGGGAGTGTTGGCAGTGTGCTGCAGGGAGGTGCCCAGGAGGGTTCATGAACCCTTCTCGGTGCTCAGATATCGATGTTTTCATTTTTTTTATTTCTCAGCTCCAGGAGTGGCGTTTGCAGAGTGGTGGAGAAAGGGGCGTGGCCTGTGTCCAGCTTGCAGCAATCACATTATCTGGGATATACTGGAGGTATCAGGTATGCTGGTTGGCCCTAAGGACCCCCAGCAGCAAAGGGGACTTTAATCCCCATCCAAGAGTGGGCCAGGAAGTGCATTTGCAGAGTGGTGCAGAAAGGTGCGTGGCATGCTATGGCAACTTAGCAATCCTGCTGTGCCGGACTGTTAGATTTGAGGGTCTTTAGTTGGCAGAGGTAGGTACCTTTGACCAAATAGGGACCCTTGCGTCTAGTCAGGGTAACGGGCTACACTTCTAAAATAACCCCTGCTCACCCCCTTGGTAGCTTGGAACGAGCAGACATGCTTATCTCAGAGGCAGTGTGTAAAGCATTTGTGAACACATACAGTAACCCAGTGACAACACTACAGATGGACACCACACAAGTTGTAGTATAAAAATAAGTATTTTTATATGGACTTAACACAAGACCACAAATGACAAAAATCCACAATAGTGTACTTTAAAAATGGTAGAATTAGCTTAGTTCTCTAGATCTAAAATGCGACACTTTAAGTTCAATGTACTTTTGGATGCGTAATGCTATACAACGAAAGTGTTGCAGGGAAGGTGATGCATCAGTTCCCTACACGCAAGAATGGGGTAGCGTCGGGTCCCTACTGCTGTGGAGGGGATGCGTTGGTTCCTCTCCACGTGGCAAGCTGATGCATCGGTTTCCTACTGCGCTTCCGTGGCGATGCGACCAGCAGTGCCGTGATGTGATGAAGATCCGGTGCAAGGAAACAAAATGGCGTCTTTTTCTTGATGCGACAATGATGCGTGCACGCCTGACTGCCGTGCGGCGACTCAACGATTCTTCCGAGTCGCAAAAGGCCCTGCGACACGCTTCTCCGGTGATGCAACGGCATCTGCTGCAACGGTGACACTCTGCTCCGGTGATGCAAGACGCTTTGGGTGATGCGATAGCGGCAGCGGTGGCACGTTTCTCCAGTGATGCAATGGCATCTGCTGCAACACTCTTCTCTGGTGATGCAATGACTTCCAGCTCTCAGCGGCACACAATCTCTCAGAAGGCCCAGCTCAACAGCAGGCACTTCAGTGCCCAGCAAGGGAAGGCAGGGAACCAACCAGCTCGTTGGTGAAGTCTGTTTTCGTTGAGACTTCAGCAGGAGGCAAGCTCTATCTCAAGCCCTTGGAGATCCTTTACAAGTTGATTTGAAAGTAGCACAAAGTCCTTTCTCCTTTCTTTGGCAGTCAGGCAACCACTGCAGGCCAATCCCCCAAACAGCACTCAGCTTAGGGATAGTCTCCTCCTCAGTTTCTCTGGTTCCTCTCCTCAGCAAAGGTTCTTCTTGTTTCCCAAAAGTGATATAAAGTTCTTGGGTCTGGGTCCCAATATTTATACTAGCAAATCCTTTGTCCTCTGAAGGGAGAGGGTCCTGTACTAAGTCCAAACCAGTTCTGTGCAGTCCTGGAGCACTTTGTTGACAATACTTCTTCTTTCCTTTGACAGTGTGGGCCATGGACATCAGATGTACCACAGGAGGTGGAGCCAGCATTGTGGAAGGCAGGCACATCCCTATTCAGGTCCCAGGTGCAACTCCTCCCACCCATCTACATGCAGATAGCTCCATTCAGCCCTGTGCTGACTCACCCTGTCTCCTGGAATCCCCCAGCCCCTGTTACTCAAACTCCAGACAAGGTATACACAACCTAGGCAGGCTTGGACAGTTTGGCAAGAAAATACCTACTTTCTAAAAGTGATATTTTCAAACACAGAGGGGTCGATTCCGATATGGGAAAAAACTGTCCGTACGATTTGTATCCGGAGCCCTCTCCGTACGAATCGTACCCGTCCGTCTGAGTCGTGAAGTACGATCCGTATTCCGTGAATCCGTCCGAATCGTCGCGATCCGTACGTATTGCAAGGCTGAAACCATGAACCGTACGACTCGTACACATACCGTACGACTCGTACCCCATGTACGATCGGTGTACGAGCCGTACCCCATGTACGATCGGTGTATGAGCCGTACACCCATTGTACAATGGGGGTACGGCTCGTACACCGATCGTACAATGGGGGTACGGCTCGTACACCGATCGTACAATGGGGGTACGGCTCGTACACCGATCGTACAATGGGGGTATGGCTCGTACACCGATCGTACAATGGGGGTACGGCTCGTACACCGATCGTACAATGGGGGTACGGCTCGTACACCGATCGTACAATGGGGTACGGCTCGTACACCGATCGTACAATGGGGTACGGCTCGTACACCGATCGTACAATGGGGTACGGCTCGTACACCGATCGTACAATGGGGTACGGCTCGTACACCGATCGTACAATGGGGGAACGGCTCGTACACGATCGTACAATGGGGGTACGGCTCGTACACCGATCGTACAATGGGGGTATGGCTCGTACACCGATCGTACAATGGGGGTATGGCTCGTACACCGATCGTACAATGGGGGTACGGCTCGTACACCCCATGATCGCAGGGGTACGGTGCGTACCCCTGCGATCATGGGGGGAACGCATCGTACCCGGGGGGCCGTTCCATACCTGTTTTGGCGCGAACTCTGCTTTTACGGCTGTTTTCAGCTCCCGTAGAAAAAGGGTCGTACGGTTCGTACCCAACACGTATCGTACTTGCTGGGTTGTAAAAACCAGGCGCGAACCGTACAGATGTCGCGTACAGCGGGTTCCGAGGGAGAATCGTACGGAGATTAGAGTCGTACGGTGTCTTGTACGACTCGTACGGAGTACAGCTCCTGGTACAAATCGTACTTCGTCGTACGTACGGGACGTTTACAGGTACGATTCGTACGGGGGAAAAACGCTCCGTACGACGATTCGGAGCGCTTTTTACCGGATCGGAATCGACCCCAGAATGTTAAAACCAATTTCACTAAAATATGTACTTTATCATTCTGAGTTCAGTCATACTAAACTCGAATTTCTACCTAGTTTCCTGAGTCAGTTAGGATTATAAGGTGTAATATTCAAACTGTCCATTCTGGCCCATGGGGAATAGGTAGCCTTGCAATAGTGAAGAACGAAAACAGCTGTAATTCACTATCAGGACATGCCACTCACATCAGGGCATGTCCAACCTTTTACCTACAATGCACCCTGCCCTTGGGCCTAACCATAGGGGTGACTGATATGCAGAAAAGGGAAGGTTTAGGGACTGGCAAGTGGTGCACTTGCCCAGGCAACATGGCAGTACCAGACTGCACACAGGCTCTGCAATGGCAGACCTGAGACACACTTTACAGGCTGCTTCTGTGGGTGGCACAACCAGTGCTGCAAGCCCACCAGCAGCATTTGATTTGCAAACCCTGGGCACACGCAGTGCACTGTACTAGGGTCTGACAAGTAAAGTAAACTAGCCAATCATGGAGTCACTAATCCATACATCAATTTACAATAGGGAGAGCATATGCACGTTAGCACTGATCAACAGTGGTAGAATGCCGAGACTCATAAAACAGCAAACAACAGGTCAGACAAAATAGAGGAGGAAGGCAAAAAGTTTAGGGATGACCCTGTATAAAGGGCCAAGTCCAACAGGGACTTACTGGAGGTAATAGGAGAAATAGTTGGCCCCCAAGGTTGTCCTTGGGAGACAACTATGCACTTACTAAATAATCCATTCAAACACTTATACACCCACTTACTGTTCAATACACCTTGGCATATATATAAAACATACTTAAACTTTTCAGAAACACATAGTCACTGGATGATGTCATCAGTGATGTCACCAGTGATGTCACTGACCATGTCATGAATGATGTAATATGTGACGTCATCAGCAGTGCATTGCTGGGGCGCAAGTTATAGTTAGCTGAACTAACTATAACAGCTGAATTTCTTCGGTTTTGGAGTGAAATGCCCAACTAACTATAGCGTCCCTGAAACCTATGGTTTTTTCAGTGAATATATGTATAGATAGAGGTGTAGATATAGATAGTTTTCTAAGATGTGTATTATCAGACAATGATTAATTTAATGCAGAGATGTGCAAGATGCGATTTTCTTATGTTGTAAAATAATGAGTATGAGAACACATACATCAAATGATTCACTTCCTCATGAGTGCAGTCGTCATTTGCAGGCATCCAAATCCACGTAAAAGGCCATTTCTACCAATGTACCTGGCACAATCTAGTGTTTCACAACATGGGGGTGTCCAAGTGCACACCTGCTTCTGTAGGTTTCATAGTTGTCCATTTTAAACTAGTTTGCGTGCAGCCCGTGTCGTGGTCTGCCCAATAGCCACGTGTAGTTAATTACAACACAATTAGGGGTTAAGTAACACTCATTCTGCCGGACGCCCAGCGTTAAGTAAATACAAACGATTCCACTGAGTTATCCACGTTCAATGAAGTTTAATTTCATGCTTTTCACAATTTCCTTTGTCTCATTTCATCAGGTCACATGAGAGACTGAATATATTTTAGAAAGGCTTCATGGGGCCATTGTACAGGGAGTTCCAGCACATAAAGTTCAGGGGTATTGTTTTAGTCAGGATTTTATTAAGGGGTGAGAGGGTGTGAGCATCCCATGCTCTTCTTTCAACACAGGACCAACTTCTCATGTTTAATATTTCTTGTAAAAAGAAAATAATTGTTATCAGCAGACTTATAAAATGAACAATATAAACATTTGAGAAGGATTCATTCAAGAAGGAATTAGGGCTAATTGTATGCCTAATTCATTACCATTCATCACTTTGGTCTAAAAAGCTATCCAATTGATCATAAATATAAGACCATTGACTTGTGATATCTATCTTCTGGGCCATGTATGTTGCCTTTTGGAGTTCTTTAATTTGATCTCTGAGTGTTTACTCCAACTACTCTATTCTTTTCAATTTTTTTCCGGCAACCTCTGTAATCAAATGCCATTTTTTCCAAGTAAGCGAACTTGTCCATTGTTTCCCTCTAATATTTCAATGACGTTCATCTGTGCATCACCACTGTTACACAATGTTCCTTCTGGCCACAATTAAAGACATTGCCAGGAGTAATCTAACAAACTGGGTATCTTATGTTTCTTAACATAGCCGTAGACAGAAACAATATTTTTGCATAAGTAGTTGCTCTCCATACCACCACGCATGAGATGCTGTGTAGCAGCTCTTGTCAGTATTTCCGGATGTGAACTCAAGCACCCTACAAAAAAACACTGAGGCATTATTACAGTGAATGGATCATGCATCCCTTCTGCATCCCACTGAATGCAGACTATTAAGTGCACATTTCACTTTCAGTATAGGCTTCAAAGCGTTGGAGACTGCCAACTCAACCTGAGATCTTTCAGAGCACTCTCAGATACAATACATCCAATCAACGTCCTGTATGTTGTTATGTGGGAATCTAGGACCCCAGTGTAATTTCTCCCGATTCATGCCCATATATAGGTATAATTCACCCAGTCCTTATATAGACATAAAGATTCATTGCCTTATTTAGTTATAGCCTGTGCAGCCCTAATATGGCATGGCTACTTCCACTAAACTCCGAGAATCCACATTGATTTCGTGGTAAAACCAGCCTTCAGCAGTAAGGAACTTCCCCCTGCTTGAATACTAATTTATCCAAGAAACTATGGAGTTTTCAAGGAACTGAGACACTAGTGACGATATTATGTCCAATCGTACGTCAGACTCGGCACCTTCAGGGGTATAAATATGCCTACATTTGCCCAGTCAAACACACGGTGGTTCAGGAGCAGATCGACTAACTACTTGCCCGACGCCCTGCTGCAGCAAGTGCTGAAGGAAGCCGACCCTCCAACAGACGCACTGAGAGACTCTGTCATTTCTCCTGCCGAGAAATCCAGCACCGGTGTTTCCAAGCTACCCTTGTGGGTTGCTGGGAGATCGAGTCCTGAGAGAGAGATACAAGACCTCTATCATCCTAAAACCAAAGTACGGAGCTGATTAGATCCCTAGAGAATTCTTGAACAGATTCTTGGCAGAGAAATACTAAAACTTAAACTACTCCTCACTTACTTCTTCCCCTGTACTAGACTTAGGTTAGGTACACTGGGGTAGGCGTATGTTAGAAGCACCAGTTGAGTACTTTTAGCCACTCTTTTATTATTGTATGTATTTTATTCATTTTATGTATTCTATGTTTATGGCTTAGAAACCATATCATGCTTTTACAGTACTATTTTATAATACTATTCATATTATATGCATTGTACTTCTTAACTAGCCTTTCAATTGTAGCAGTGCATTTCTTATGCTTAAGAAATAAGACTGTTCAATAAATACTGTTATTGAAAACGCACGTCTCTCTATTTCTAAGCAACTCTGGTGAAACGAAGCATGCACATCTGACTGAGTGAAATAGCCGTCTATTGTTTCTCCGACTCTAGAGATACGTTTCATTCTGGGGAAACAAAGTTGTCATGTTATATGGTTGTCAGAGACTAATCCCTTCTTGTTTATTCGAGAAAATTTCTAGGGACCTCTGAGCTAGCTGGCACTCACAATTAAGTCTAATATATTCGGCAGAGACATAGTCGACTTAAGTCCAACGTCTAAGCTGCAGGCTATATTATTCCAATGCGCAGAGCCTATTGGGAATATAGGAACTACACTACATGGCGCCCATCGTTTGGTAAGGCGATAATTTAACGCTAGATACTAGAGTAACTCAGTCGTGCTTTTCACACAGACCCCTTTCTCCCGTAAAAACTCCAATAGACGTCTGGAGTGGGTGAAAGGCTAAAAATCCGCCAAAACTGAGTATGACGAAAAAATCCTATGTATTAGCTTTTGGTTTATACAACGTTGAAGGATACAGTGTGCCAAAATATTGTGCACCTAATCTTTGTTTCCTTGAAACTCGTTCTGAACAAACTCTCAGCCGACTAAAATGCCGGATAGTGATACAGAATTGGATAGAGCTGCAGCAGCAGCTCAAGCGATCTTAGATGACGCTGAAATCCTAGAAAATGACACGGATGCTATACTGCTCCCGGTAAATATAAGGAAAAGTATAACTTACAAACTGATAAATAATGGAGTATCAGCAAGAGGTGGCAGAGTATTCTTTGTCATAGAGGCACATGAATATCGGCAGACACAGGTATTCATGGATTTAGTTTCCAGCAGCAAATGCGGGAACACGAGAGTTCCACTACTACAAAGCAGAAGAACCTCCAGCGGAATACGTTCCTTTCGAGGACATTGAAATTCCAGTAACTTACCAAGAGCATCAGCTCTGGTTTAAAGGCGCCCTAAAACATCAAAATCACATTACCAGGCTCGGTCCACTAGGTAGACCAGGAGCAACATGGCCGGTACTAGCCAGCTATACACCACATCCAGACATTGAAAGGATGTCAGATACAGAATTGTTAGCTCAGATAAAACAGTTAATTAAAATACATAGGCAATTGGTTCAATATGTCATGCGGACATTAACAGTCCAACCAGCTGTAAGAATTCCACAGCACACCCCTCACCAGGGGAACACAAACAAAATCACACCACAGACTATATAGTCAGTCATTGGTAAACTACCATCAAAACAAGAACAAATCCTGTTCTGGTTAGCACAAACAATTACTCAAATAGAGGCGGTATTTCCTGATAGTACGCCTCATGAGAAACACAGGATTCTGACAATCTGTTTACCTATGGGGATTGCACCACACATAGAGGACTGTGCCACTTGGGGTACAGTCTTTGCTTTAATCTACACTAAAACACATAGTGTTCTGTCCATGGTGGTAATACCAGACGTTCTAAGACAGATTCAAAATGAATACGGTCCAGAACCGGCTTTAAATCTAGGTATGAAATTACTGAAAGATTTTAAACAGGTCTCGGCTATACTATTAGCCAACATTAAAGGTGAAGCAGCATCAGTGGCAATCCGCCAGAAATTAAAAGAAACAGACATTACTGAGCAACCTTATTAGCTTGCCAGAATTATTGAAAAATCCTATGAAGAACTAGGTAGAGATAGTTTGGGTGGGAAACCACTAAAACCACAATTAACAGAGAATCCTGAAAAAACTTTTATAGAAAATAATCTCACTACTCCTAAAAAGAAGTGGGAAAATACTAAACAGACACCTCCTAAAGAGAAACACTCTCAGTCTAGAGGAAGATCCCCCCAACGAGGAGGAAGGTCTCCCCAATGAGAGCCTTCTGAAAAAAGGTATAACCTTAGAAATAGGGATACTTTAAGAAAACCTGATAGATATCAAGATAATGACACACGTCCCTCTCGATCTTTTCAGACTTCCTCGTAGAAATCAGAAAGACGAGGACGGTCAGAACATAAAGAAGAACGCGTCAAGTCCAAAGACAAAGAACCCGTTCACCAAAGTAAAAAAGCTCAATTTTCCAAAAAGAAGGTAGCAAGCATAAAGATCAGACATGCAAAGGATTCTGAGGACACAACTCAAGAATGGGGAATGGGCTCAGACAATGCTAGACAGCGCAGCAGAAGTAACCATAGTTCGCAAGATCCTGAAGGATCATCTGGAGACAGTGGACTTGAATGAAAACATTCAGGTTGAAACTGCCGACACCAGGGTTAGTGTACCCCACAAGTTATATGAAGTGACACTCCGGATGGAGGGGGACATAACTAGAAAAATAAAAGCTCTCTTCTGGGACAAGCTTTCCAAGGGTTATGACATACTTCTAGTTGAAAAAGACTGGACACCTGCAGTTATTAGGGAGTGCCCACACGGCGACGAGATAATTATGCCAGCCTTCTCAAATCACATTCCAATTCATAAAAAATATACATATGCCAGGAAATGGGCAGTAGCTCCAGCATTATATAAAATCACGTAGGATGGGATGAGGACTCTCCTCACCACAAAATCCAGTTAAAAAATCAACCTACTGCTCAGAGGCAGTATCCAGTCAAGCAAGAAGCAAAAAATCAAGTCAGGGTGATCTTAGATCAACTTGAATATCAATGGGTGATTGAAACATGCACCTCATCTATGAACAATCCTTTGTTTCCTGTCTCCAAGCCAGACAATACATATTGTCTACTTTTGGATTACAGACACCTGAACTCTTGTTGCAAAACATTTGCAGTACAAAATGCACACAGTGCAGCACTGATGAATAACATTGTGCAGAAAAAATATTAAACCAAATTAGACATTTCAAATGGGTTTTTCTGTCAAAACATTGCACCTGAAAGCAGGCCTCTGACCGCTTTCTCAATCTTGGGGACACAGGGACAATGTTGCCGTCTCCGCCGGGGATTCAAGAATCGTCCAGGGTTATTTTCAGCTAGAGTAACAGAAATACTACAAATGTGCGATGATGAGGCATTATCTTATGTCGATGACATCTATCTTACAGATGATGATTTGGACATGCACTTGAAAAGAGTGAACACCATAATACTTGGGTTTGTTTCTGAATGGTACAAATTCAATTTTAAGAAATCACGAATTGCCCACCTCAACGTCCTATTCTTAGGATACGAGTTATCAAGTGAAGGCAAAAGCCTGGCAGCAAACTTTCTTGAGAAATGTGCGCTGCTCCAACCTCCAAAGACGCTGAAAAACTTACAGTCAATTCTAGGTTTCCTGAATTTTGGAAGAACTTATGTTCTAAATTACGCAGAAAGGGTTAAACCTCTCTACGAACTAATCAAACCTGATTTCAAACCAACAAATTGGACTCAGAAACATACTGAAATTTTGTGTTCAGTACAAACAGACACGTTAGCAAAAACACAATTAGATACACGCAATAATGCGCGCAATCTCTGTGATCTGTGTCATCCCAGGGAGATGCAGATTCACATACCTGACCTTTAATGAGGGTGAAAAGATACCAATAGCATACAAATCACACTTGTGCACACAAGCTGAAATGAAATTTACTTCAACAGAAAATATTCTGACAGCGGTTCAAACTGCAGTAGCAAAAGAAAGAACTTTACTTCCAAGATGGATACAATGGGTTAATTCTCTTGCTGCAACAGACGTTGAATACGTGTTTGTTCCTTATTTAAAAACACAAGAATTCCTGTAATACGAGTACAAATGTCCAATGCCGACCGAAATTCTGCCTCTAGAACATTACGGATGTATAATCTATACAGACGGATCAGCACAGCCCACAATTGCGGGTAAACAAACTTATAGTGCTGCGTGCGCGATCGTTAAAGGTCGTTGGCGCGAAGGTAAATTCAGACCTATGATCACTAAAACTCAATCACTCTGAGACTGTACAGCTCAGCGAGCTGAACTACAGGCTTTCAAGATGGCGCATGAAAATTCTGATCGCGAATTCCCCACACTAATAGTGCGCGATTCATATTTCTGCGTTGAATCTTACAACAAACACTTGCAGAGCAGGGTTCAAAACGGTTTCAAAAATTCAAAAGGGGGCACAATTAAGCATAAAACGTTGCAGGGAATTCATTGGCTGATGAAGCCGCTAAGGCAGCTGTGCAAACGGCTTCAGTAGCTGCGATTACTCGGTCAAAAACAAAAATAGACAGCGAAATAATGCAAGCTGTCACTGCTTCAGTTAAAGACGGTGGTAAGACACTCCCAAAGGGTTTGCCCATAAAGTACTCATATATAACTGATGCGAATAATGTTCCTTTTGCTCAAATCCCTGGAGTGGGGGATAGGGCAATTCCAAACATGGAACATAGGTTAGGACTGATCTTAGCAGCACATGAAGGACTGGCATCTGCACACGCAGGAGTTTCCGCCACAGTATCATTATTAAAACAGAGATATTGGTGGCCGCGCATGAGGAAACAAACTTGAAACTATGTTCTAGAATTTGAAATGTGCCAGAAAATAAAAGTGTCAACAGTAAAACATCCTGCACAGACGCCCCTTCTTATTTCAGATAAACCACTAGCGTGTGTTTACCTGGAACACTGTGGTCCCTTAACAAGTGAAGGAACTATAAATATATCATGGTCGCAGTAGATTCATGCACAAGATTTATTTGAATGTGGCCACAGCGCTCCGCTGACGCCAGAACTGTTATAAAGGATTTGCGAGTCTTTATCGGCACATACGCAATTGGCACGCAACATTCTGACCAGGGTCCTGCATTTAGCTCTCGAGCTTACAAGGAGGCCATGGCTAGCTTGGGCGTTGCATTGCGGTATTCTAGTTCCTTCCATGCTGAGGGTAATGCGGAAGTGGAAAGAAAAAACTGTGACATAAAGCAATCCATAACAGCTAAGGTATAAGGTTCGGGTGATGGGTGGGTCAAACATCTAATAAGTGTCCAATGTAGTCTTAACAATCTGCTTAGAAATTCTCTGGTTGTAGTCACTCCGTATGAATTAATGTTTGGTACTAGAATGATAATCGAAGACCTCGATAGTCAGACTTCAGTGGTGGAACAAAAACCCTTTGATGTCAAAGATCCTTTGACTGTTTTACAGGACTTAAATGAAACAAGAAGAAGTCTGAGTAATACAATACAGAAGCAAACGCCCACTGAAGAAAAACCACCTGTCCCGGCAAGGCCTGTCTGGATTCCAAAGATTGGGGATCTGATCAGGGAGAAAATTGCGGTGAAGAAGGAATTTGTGCCTTCTTACAGAAAAGCAGTACCTGTCTTGGCCATCCAAGGAACGAGATCAGTAGTACTACCGCCCCTTGCTGGTAAAAGGGAGAACAGAGTTGTATCTATCGACCTGGTCAAACCACAATCATGTAGCCAATTATAAGTAGTAGGCCCAGTGGACTCCCAAGAAGTAGTAGAAGACCAAACCTAGCTACTATTCAAGAGGTTCAAACTGAAAAACGTATCACCTTTGATAAACCAACAGTAAGAAAAGAAGGACTATGTAATAAAACAATGGAATTCATGCCTCTTGAGACCCAAATACCAGTTCGCCAAGAAACACCTGTCTACAATGATGTACCGTCTGAGTATACAAATATGATAAGGGAAGAGACAGCGCCAGTGATTTCAAGTAATCCTGATGCAATACCAACAATTGACAGAACTGCCTCTGGCTACTTTATCAACTTCGATAACTTTTCTGAGGATCCCAGTGAACCTGAAGATGAGCCAGCAAACAAAACTCTCAAAGTAAAAGTAACAAAACTCCTTCATCTATTGAAAAAAACATATCTGGTTTCACCATGGGTGGAATTTTGGATTGGATTGGGTGTACTTTTCCTCCTGCTCTGGCTCGTGCTAGTAGTGAGCTTGGGAAGGATGGTTGATGGAAAATACAGTACTATGGACACAGCAAGTAAGAAAATCAACTTGGTCCTGAAACCTTACAAATCATCTCATCGTGAAAAAAGAGGACTGTCAGCAGTGAACATCACAGCCGTTCCTATACCTGGTGGTAAGCATGGGACAGAACTGATTATGACATCTATGGTCCGGTTGAGCTTCTGAAGCTTCCACACCAATTTAAGGTTTCTTTGAGTGACTTTGTCCCACCCAGTATATTTTCTGATGATTGGGACTTTGAGTCTATTAACAACATGATGAAAGATTTAGAAATATCAGCTAAATTTACAGAACATGACTACTTGGAAGGGTCATCAGATTATGAACAAATGTATTCCGCCGGGGATTCAAGAATAGTCCAGGGTTATTTTCAGCCAGAGTAACAGAAATACTACAAATGTACGATGATGAGGCATTATCTTATGTCGATGATATCTATCTTACAGATGATGATTTGGACATGCACTTGAAAAGAGTGAACACCATAATACTTAGGTTTGCTTCTGAAGGGTACAAATTCAATTTTAAGACATCACGAATTGCCCACCTCAACGTCCCATTCTTAGGATACGAGTTATCAAGTGAAGGCAAAAGCCTGGCAGCAAACTTTCTTGAGAAATGTGCGCTGCTCCAACCTCCAAAGACACTGAAAAACTTACAGTCAATTCTAGATTTCCTGAATTTTGGAAGAACTTAAGTTCTAAATTACGCAGAAAGGGTTAAACCTCTCTACGAACTAATCAAACCTGATTTCAAACCAACAAATTGGACTCAGAAACATACTGAAATTTTGCGTTCAGTACAAACAGACATGTTAGCAAAAACACAATTAGAAACACGCAATAATGCGCGCAATCTCGTGATCCGTGTCATCCCAGAGAAATGCAGATTCACATACCTGACCGTTAATGAGGGTGAAAAGGTACCAATAGCATACAAATCACACTTGTGCACACAAACTGAAATGAAATTTACTTCAACAGAAAAAATTCTGACAGCGGTTCAAACTGCAGTAGTAAAAGAAAGAACTTTACATCCAAGATGGATACAATGGGTTAATTCTCTTGCTGCAGCAGACGTTGAATACGTGTTTGACCCTTATTTAAAAACACAAGAATTCCTGTAATACGAGTACGAATGTCCAATGCCGACCGAAATTCTGCCTCTAGAACATTACGGATGTATAATCTATACAGACGGATCAGCACAGCCCGCAATTGGGGGTAAACAAGGTTATAGTGCTGCGTGCGTGATCGTTAAAGGTCGTTGGCGCGAAGGTAAATTCAGACCTATGATCACTAAAACTCAATCACTCTGAGACTGTACAGCTCAGCGAGCTGAAATACAGGCTTTCAAGATGGCGCATGAAAATACAGATCGCGAATTCCCCACACTAATAGTGTGCGATTCATATTTCTGCGTTGAATCTTACAACAAACACTTGCAGAGCAGGGTTCAAAACGGTTTCAGAAATTCAAAAGGGGGCACAATTAAGCATAAAACGCTTTGGGAACAAGTAGTTCTTTTACAGAAAGAACTACAAAAGACTCACGTGATTCATACACTGAGTCATCAGCGCGATGGCGTTCACGTTGCAGGGAATTCATTGGCTGATGAAGCCGCGAAGGCAGCTGTGCAAACGGCTTCCATAGCTGCGATTACTCGGTCAAAAACAAAAATAGACAGCGAAATAATGCAAGCTGTCACTGCTTCAGTTAAAGACGGTGGTAAGACACTCCCAAAGGGTTTTCCCATAAAGTACTCATATATAACTGATGCGAATAATGTTCCTTTTGCTCAAATCCCTGGAGTGGGGGATAGGGCAATTCCAAACATGGAACATAGGTTAGGACTGATCTTAGCAGCACATGAAGGACTGGCATCTGCACATGCAGGAGTTTCCGCCACAGTATCATTATTAAAACAGAGGTATTGGTGGCCGCGCATGAGGAAACAAACTAAAAACTATGTTCTAGAATTTGAAATGTGCCAGAAAATAAAAGTGTCAACAGTAAGACGTCCTGCACAGACGCCCATTCTTATTTCAGATAAACCACTAGCGTGTGTTGAACTGGACCACTGTGGTCCCTTAACAAGTGATGGCAACTATAAATATATCATGGTCGCAGTAGATTCATGCACAAGATTTATTTGGATGTGGCCACAGCGCTCGGCTGACGCCAGAACTGTTTTAAAGGATTTGTGAGTCTTTATCGGCACATACGCAATTGGCACGCAACATTCTGACCAGGGTCCTGCGTTTAGCTCTCGAGCGTACAAGGAGGCCATGGCTAGCTTGGGCGTTGCTTTGCGGTATTCTAGTCCCTTCCATCCTGAGGGTAATGAGGTAGTGGAAAGAAAAAACTGTGACATAAAGCAATCCATAAGAGCTAAGGTATTAGATTTGGTGATGGGTGGGTCAAACATCTAATAAGTGTCCAACGTAGTCTTAACAATCTGCCAAGAAATTCTCTGGGTGGAGTCACTCCGTATGAATTAATGTTTGGTACTAGAATGATAATCGAAGACCTCGATAGTCAGACTTCAGTGGTGGAACAAAAACCCTTTGATGTCAAAGATCCTTTGACTGTTTTACAGGACTTAAATGAAACAAGAAGAAGTCTGAGTAATACAATACAGAAGCAAACACCCACTGAAGAAAAACCACCTATCCCGGCAAGGCCTGTCTGGATTCCAAAGATTGGGGATCTGGTCAGGGAGAAAATTGCGGTGAAGAAGGAATTTGGGCCTTCTTACAGAAAAGCAGTATCTGTCTTGGCCATCCAAGGAACGAGATTAGTAGTACTACCGCCACTTGCTGGTAAAAGGGAGAACAGAGTTGTATCTATCGACCTGGTCAAACCACAATCATGTGGCCGATAATAAGTAGTAGGCCCAGTGGACTCCCAAGAAGTAGTAGAAGACCAAGCCTAGCTACTATTCAAGAGGTTCAAACTGAAAGACTTATCACCTTTGATAAACCAACAGTAAGAAAAGAAGGACTATGTAATAAAACAATGGAACTCATGCCTCTTGAGACCCAAATAACAGTTTGTCAAGAAACACCTGTCTACAATGATGTACCGTCTGAGTATACAAATATGATAAGGGAAGAGACAGCGCCAGTGATTTCAAGTAATCCTGATGCAATACCAACAATTGACAGAACTGCCTCTGGCTACTTTATCAACTTCGATAACTTTTCTGAGGATCTCAGTGAACCTGAAGATGAGCCAGCAAACAAAACTCTCAAAGTAAAAGTAACAAAACTCCTTCATCTATTGAAAAAAACATATCTGGTTTCACCATGGGTGGAATTTTGGATTGGATTGGGTGTACTTTTCCTCCTGCTCTGGCTCGTGCTATTATTGAGCTTGGGAAGGATGTTTGATGGAAAATACAGTACTATGGACACAGCAAGTAAGAAAATCAACTTGGTCCTGAAACCTTACAAATCATCTCATCGTGAAAAAAGAGGACTGTCAGCAGTGAACATCACAGCCGTTCCTATACCTGGTGGTATAGCATGGGACAGAACTGATTATGACATCTATGGTCCGGTTGAGCTTCTGAAGCTTCCACACCAATTTAAGGTTTCTTTGAGTGACTTTGTCGCACCCAGTATATTTTCTGATGATTGGGCCTTTGAGACTATTAACAACATGATGAAAGATTTACAAATGTCAGCTAAATTTACAGAACATGACTACTTAGAAGGGTCATCAGATTATGAACAAATATATTGTTTTAATCATTATGGTCATCATTATTTGCATACATCTGCAAGCCCTAGAAATGTGTTTTATTGCAATCAATGGGAACATTGTCCAACACCGCCAAAAGGCAGATCGAGAACATTCTTTGAAAAATGTCCATACTTTACAGGGTTTAATGTTACAAATCCAGAAATGCTTTATTTTAAAAATATAAATACCACAGGAATGAAAACCATGTTGACCAATACTAAACAAATTTATTCTGCAAACTTTTATGCTCAACTGTCTACTTTAGGGTTTGACTACTGGAAATACAACAACGAGACAAAAACTGTCTGGGGCACAAAAAACTGACAGGTACAAGGTTCAGAAGCACTATTCAGAGGCTGCATTATACCAGAACAAATTTTGTTTTTAAATGACACTGTGCAACAAACTTCTTGTCTTGGCTTAGCTAAGATAAAAGATTTAAATAAACCGTCCATACCAAAACCTGCACCGGACAGTAATAACGCTTCGGATGAGGAGGTAGACGTAACCTATATATTAAAACAGAACAGAACTGATCCTAATTGGAAAAAATGGTTAATCTGGCAAACAGACACTAACAACTGTCATGAAAGATTCTTGAACAAATCACAAGGATTCAGATGGAATAGGCCAGATCCAAGATATTCCCAGAGACAACATCCAGAAGGGGTAACTACTTACAGTGTAGGGAAGCTTTGTCTAGAATGGCTTCAGAAATCTACACTTCCAGAAATAAAACAACACTTATCTTTACTTAAAGAAAGTAATGATTTGCGAGATTTCCTAATGGGACCTCGCAAGCCAAGGCAAAAACGTTTCATATACGCCAGTATATATGCGGCATACAACGAAGCTTGGAAAGTGACGCAAATAGAAACTGCAGAAAAAATACGAGAAATTGATCGTATTCATTTGGAGAAAGCACTCTCTGTAGTGGACTATGGGTTAACGACTCTGTCCTCCAGAATATATTCTGTGGACAGCATCGTGTCATCTGTTATAGACATCATAGAACAAGACTTACTAAAGTTACAACATGGTCAGTCTCAATTGCGTTCTATCATGCTGTTAGGCTGGACGTTGCAAAATCTGCATTCTGGCTATGTGCCATGGCATCTAATCAATACAACGTCATTGTTTGCTGTATTTAACCTTACAGATAAACAAATCTCTCTGGCATAAAGAGGAGCAGACTATACGGTGCTGAGCATTGAAAACTAGATAGATTAAAATTGACAGTTTCCGAGAAGCCTGTGATTGAGTGGATAATTCATGGCTCCATTTCAATTCCAGTCACGACATTCCGGTTTCAGTATTGTCTAGAGCATATACCAGCGGGCCTGTATGAAAGGTTGGGTAAAGAACACTTTAAGTCGACCTGGGTTTTACCATATACACACAAGTGTTGGAATGGGGGACATGAAGTTTTCCTTAGTGGCAATACTTGCAAAAAGTCACTAAGTGGTACACTTCTGTGCAATGAAGTTAATTTATACGGGGCCTGTGACGGTTCTGCAAATAACCTTTCATGCCACCTGCATGCTTCACCCTCTCCTAGGATAATACCGGTTTTCAGGCAGCTATCCAATGGCAGTTACGTTATGTTGAATGATCACAGCTGTTGTGGCATGTTGCCAGGAAAAAGTTATCTCGTAACTGTGTCGTCCACGGTCACTTGTTGTATGCAAGTATTGTATCCAAAAACAGAGACAGAAAGGGAGACGGCTATATAGCCTTCACTGAATATCTCTTCTATACGAATTGATACTTTAAGCAGAATGAAAACCATTCTTTTACAGAAAAAAGTGCCACTGACCTTGTCTAGAGAAACGTATGATCTGCAAGTAGCAAGGTCTTCTGCAGAGATACATACATTATTATCAACAAACTGCCCAGTGCATTTCGCAGAAATGTTAAGCCAAATCTTAAATATGTCTGATACCAGCGGCATCGCACATGTATTTAACCCCTTCCATGCTGCAGCGATTTTCCCCCTGTGCTGCAAAATCGTGAGTGGATGGGTTTATGACGGCCCCCAGCCGTCATCAGCACATGAGCACTGTAGTGCATGACGGATGGGGGCCGTCATCAGCATGCAAGGGGTTAAGACGATTTTTTCGGGACTGTTAGCACCATTTGAAGCAGTCCTCTGCATTTTTCCAAATTTCGTGCACTGTGTTCGGCGGCCTTCCTCTCATCTTAGGACTGGTAGCGGGAATTCTATTTTTATTCCTTCTGCTCCGTTATGGCAAGTCCAGCAGCCGACAACAATCAGACAACCATGGAACAATGCCTCCTTGCCATTAGATATCGTGAGAGAATTTCCCAGATTCTTGGCATGGCTCGCTTAAGAGATCTGAACACCATCTGGTTTCTATCGTTCAGACCAATCTGGCAAGATTGCATCTTACCTGTTCTTCGATGCCTGCTTTGCGGAGAAGAATGCGTGTTGGACATATGTCTTCCATTCCATCAGTCCTGCCTGCGGATGTTGACGCTTTGCTAGGTCCTGTAACGGCTCATGCATCGTGTTGTCCCAAACGGCTGCCAATTCTGATGACGGGATTCATTGAGATAGCTACTCATTACTTGGGAGCAGACGCCATGTCTACGGTCTCTTGTTGTGACCCACATCATGCATCTCATTCAAAAAAGAAATGTGGGTCTCAGACACCATTTTTAACCCATCAACCAACCAGCAACAAGGCTTATGGTTCTGTACAGTCGAGTGAGGATAAACTGAACTACTTGGGGCATGGCCGGATTGTTGAGCAGCTGGCACAGCTTGAGCAGAACTTTCAACTTTATCGTGAGTGAGGCAAACCCAGTACTATTGAGCACTTCATTCATCAGAGATGCCTCTTCATGGAAAGAGTCAAACTATAAAATAAAATAAGGAGCAGAAACATATCCTGTACATTCATCTATAGCATTATGACCAGAGACAGCCAGGTTACCATAACGCCATGTTTAACGACTGGGCATTCCTATAGCAAAACAATCCACTCTGGACAATTTGCTCTTTATTTACAATGTAACCAATTGAGCAGGTTTCATGCAGCACAATGCAATGATTTGTAAAAAAAAATCCAATCCAATATGTTCAGCTGATCAGCCAGCTGTATGCCTGTGCACCCAGTCTGAGTGAAGACCCCATGTGCATGCCTGCAGTACAGGGTTTGTAAATATGCACTGGTAATGCTTAATTTCTGCTGCCCACTATGGTGACCTTTCCCTACTCTCCTACTCCACAAAAGCTCCAGCTTATTTTACCAACTCATTGAGATTGGAAGAAAAGGGGTTAGTTGGGAAGCATACACATTGATCAGCCCAGCACTCTCTGACCCCACCAGTGTCTCCAATCTGTGTTTAGGTTTGATATATAATGTTCATACTATCTCAGCTTTCAGTCTATTAACCATTTCTTTATCCAGAAGAAAACCACACAGCAAATTTGAAGCTGCTTAATCAACCCTTCTGCCTCCCTCTTTTACAACACATGGATTGAAGCTTATTTCAATAATTTCTGTATGCATCGCTTTCCTTTATCTCTTTGAAATATGTCTGCTTTGATCAAAAAACGTTAAACCTTCTATTCCTTTCCCGGTAGCTCAGCTCAATACACCTGCAGATAATGTCTGAGGACCTGAATCATGCTTTTCAATTATCCTTTGAAAGAAGTTGCACCTGTAAGAAACCAAACAAGGCCTCAAGACATGTTAAAGCCCATTTTAATTATTCCATGGGTTTCAAAAGCGAGGAATGTCCGAACTGCATCTGATTGGCCAGAAGAAAACCATGGGGGTCCTGAAATGGGAAGAGCTACAGCTTTTGCTAAGACTTGGTACACTGCAGTTGTGACTTGGGCCTATATATTTATGACAAAACTATAGCTATAATTACCATTTATTGTTAAGTAATATTAACTATTAAGTAAGTTCATTGTAAAAAAAATAATAAATGATATGTAATTCATTTTTAACCTTAGATTAAAATAATTACTTTTGAGCAAATATTTAGCAAAACTAATTTAATTTTAAGTAACTTAACATAAATAATTATTATACAACTAGCAGCCCATCCCGACGTTGTCCGGGGATGAAATGTTATGTGTGTAATGTTTGTAATGGTAAATTGTACATTATTGTAAAATTTCACGGTATACAACATTTTTTGTCTCATTTGAATGTGGGCGTAGAATAAATTGATTTTGCACATTGCCGGACCTAGAGAGTGCTACATATAACTGTCCATGAGTGAAGCAGTCTTCTCTTAAGTCTACGCCTATGACTTTGTATGTTTGACCTTGAGATTTGTTAATGGTAGAAGCAAAAGCAATGTTAATAGGGAACTGCAAGTGTTTAAATTGATATGTTAGATCAGTAGGGATCATGGGGATGCGAGGAATGTGAGCTTACTGCCCTGCTGCAGGGCCAGAGACAATAGTCGCTTTAATTACATATTGCAAAAGATTTGTAACTTGTAGGCGTGTCCCATTGCATTGATTGGGCGGATGTAAGTTCCGTAATAACATAATAGGAATGCCAAATTTTATTTGTAGTAAATGAGGCGGAAGTCCGGAAGGGTTAAGTGAGTTCAGGAATTCTTGAGGATAATGTACGGCGTCTTGAATATCTCATACTGTATCAATGGATTTATAGACTTTAGCCTCACCTGGGATTTGTAGTAGTATGTGCTCATTAATATGGTTTACAGTGGTGTTTCTGGGTGCAACTATAGCTCTTTCGCAAATCCATTTGTAGTGTTTAGTAAGAATATGTTCAATGTCGGGGTATACTTGATGTACGAGTTCATCAAAGTTCGAGACAGGCGTACCTAAGTTTTCAATCTTAATATTGCCATTACCGTTAGGTAGTTCTCCATTACCAACTTGTAGTAGAAGATCTGCAAAGTGAGTATCTCCACCTCCCAAATGTGTCCTTAGTGCGTAAGGTGAATGTTTGTACTGAGTCCCAGAGGTGTGATGCCTTTAAACATGCTTTTAGTATATCAGCACGTGTTCCTCTTGGAAACACAGGAAGAGTTTGCTGAAGTCACCAGCAAACACAAAAGGAACAACACCCATTATTAGAGTTGAACTTCTAATATCTTTTAGAGTTGTGTTCACGGCGTCTATATGTGCGCGGTGTGTCATAGTACATTCGTCCCACATGATAAGAGACACCCTTTGAAGCAGCATGCCTAAAGGGACGTTTTTGTGTACAGAGCATGTAGAATCCTTTTCAAGTGAAACACTTAAAGGTAGTTTAAAAGTAGAATGTGCAGTTTTCCCTCCAGTAAGCAAAGTAGCTGCTATTCCTGACGATGCAACAGCAAGAGCCAACAGTCCTAAAGAGCGTATTTTAGCTAGCATAAGGTTGAATAGGTAAGTTTTGCCAGTTCCTCCTGGTGCGTCTAAGAAGAATAGTTTTTCTGGTTTTGTTTCTACACTCTGAAAAATGGTGTTGTAGGCGACTGTTTGATCAGGAACTAAGTTTGGCAAATGTTGCGCAACATATTTATGTAGGTTGTGTATTGAGTCTCCGATTTCTGTGTGTTTGTATGGTCTATGGATTGTCCTGTCTGTTGCCGGAAGTCTGAAATCTGTTTATGATTTCTCACTTAGTACATAGAGGGAGTCTTCGATTTCTATTAGTCCCTGGTTAAAAATGTCATTAGTAATTGGCTTTGAGTTATCATGTGTTTGTTTACGCTTAGTGTGTAGTATATCTTCACATAAATTATGTTTGTATTCGTCCCATAAAGCCATAGGATCAGATGGGTTCCAAAACAACAGAATAGTAACAAACAACTGACGTAGCTTTGATGGAGAATCGGAAAGTGCAGCATCACCTAATATATGTTGTTCGTTGTCTTCAATGAGTCCGAGTATTTTACACGCTGCATGATAGGTAGGCATTAATTGTCCATTAACGGTTAAAAGACTGTTAAACCCGGTAGGTCCACGAACATGTTGTAAAAGAATGCGTAAGTGGAAGCACTCTGATTGGTTTGGGTGAATAGTGTACATTCTACCAAGAGCCGAGTCTTTCTTTACCCCTGGGTGTCCTAATACCTCCTGGCCACGTTTCCTACGTGTAAACGTTGAATTAGACCACGTATAGTATTGCAGTACTTCTTGGTATAGCAAGGTTTTAGCAAAAGTGTCAGTGTCACACAATTTGAAGAATGCAGTAAGTGTTGTGGGTGTTGGGTTTTGTGCTACGTGTTTCATGTTTTTTTCATGGAAGTATACTCTTTGTCCATTTGGTAGATGAACAGCTAGATGTGTGACAGTGGAATGCCTTTCATGAATGTGAAACTCTAGAATGCGCCACACTGCCTCCGATGTGCTAATATACCGTCCATTTAGATATGTTTTGATCTCATTGGGGTTGTTTTCAATAGTAGCAGTTGCTTGATCTGATCCTTTGTTAATATATTTGCAAATATATTTTATAGCTTTAACTGATTGGCAGTATTCAATATTAATGTGAGCATTAAAAGTGCGAGATAGTACAGGTGAATATAGAACCACTCACTCATTATTGACAGTCACTTCTTGTCCTCTAACAGTCATTGTGACTGTATGTTCACCATGTTCGGGGCTCCTCCTACGGTAAATTGGATAACCATTTACACCAGTTTCCGTTTCATTCCTGAGAAGGCGTGGGTATTTCTTCGTACAAATCCCGTTTTTCATACATGGTGAAAGACTGTTGTGCTCACCACATGGCCCATGTAACATGTTTTTTTTGACGATTATAAAGAGTTGTTGATCGCTGATAGGATCAGGCAGCTCAGCGGATATAATGAGATCAATCTCGTCTGGCTGTATTTTAGGTTCAAGCCACAATAAGATGTGTACGTGAGGCAGTCCTCTTTTTTGCCATTCTATAGTAAATATGTAAGCTTTAGCAGATCCAAAGATAGCTTTTTGTGTTATAATTTTCATTAGTGCTTTCACCTTTAAATTGAAAACATGTGCGACAATGTCATGTCTATCGCATGATCTTTGTTTTGGAAATAATTGCGCTTTAATTTCTGGCCATTCAAAGTGATGAACAAATCTGGTCTTCCATACTGCCTGACGTATGTCATCACATCTTGTGTTTTTTCGTGCATGTACCTTGGTGATCCTGTGAAGGTAGCGGGTAAAATAACGTGTTCTCCAATATCTAAAGCATGAACGTTTTGATCTTGATTAAGGGCATCTTTTAAATTGATGTAGTTGCCTGCGCGTAGTTGGGTCGGATTGCGCTGGATAAAGTCGAGTCTTTCCGTGATCATCTTTGCCATCATATCCACAATGTATTGATTAAAGAGATTGCGTAACCAATGCAAGGTATTGAAACTTGAGGATCTAACCATAAGAGTATAAGCATAGTACTGCATGCATGTTACCGTTTTGTTAGTAACAGAGTGCGTTTATGGTATATCGAGACAATAACCATCTTCCCCTCTACTGAATAGAATGGGGTATTGTAAAGGATCATATGATCTATGCAATTCAGACACTTTACGTAATTGTCCGTCTCGGGTATGTAAGACAATGTCTCGTGGGCCTTTGTTTTCGTTGACTAAAAGAACTGGAACCTCATCCATTGTTGGTGCATTATATCTTCCAGGGTGTGTATTTGCAGGACGTTGATCTGCGTGTATAATAATTTTAAAGTCTTCTTCATGTAAATTCATCTCATAGTTGTATTTTAGTGACTAAATGTAGGTGTTAATATTGTGCAATGTGTCTTGTAGTTGTTGAATAAGCTGTCTGTTTAAATTTGGCAGCATGTGTGACCGTGCCTCTATTTGCTGCTGTTGCGATAGGAAATATATTTGTAGAAACTGTGGAGGCTTGCCTTCTTGTGGAAGCAGACTGCCAATTAAGTGGTATATCTGGTCATGTATTTTAAAAGTAGGCATGACATTTCCTTCCCTTTCTTCATTAGCCCCAAAGTTAGCCCCAAAGGATATCATTTGGAATAGAGTATTGTAACGGCGTGTATTTGTTAACAAATGTATTGAAAGTGGGTGAGTGCCATCAAGTAGTTGTCTAATCAGTATAGGTGGATCTTTAATGTTGTTGAGAACTACCTTTACTGAGGAGCAGCAAAGGCCTTGAGGTTCAGCTTTCCATTTAAGTGCGTAGCACTTGTTACAGACATTGTCCATATTCTCAATGTTTACATGTGGAGTGTTGATGTAGTTAGTAAGTGGGTTGTAAAGAATGCAGATCTGAGAGTGTGTACAGTCTGCGGTCTTTGTAGTAAAAGTACTGGTGTAAGTTGTGTTTGTGGTTGCAGTGTTGTGTGTTGTAAAGTTTGTGTTTGAGGTATGTTGTGTGTGTTGTGCTGGTGAGTATGACTTAAAGTATAAGGTATGTGGTTTGTAATGTTGTTAGTGTCTGTAGTAGTGGATGTTGTGGCGTCTGCACTCCTGTGAGCAACCCATTCTGAACGCCGCATATTTTGTTGATTTGAAACAGCAGAGGCCGAGGGATCAGAGATGTTTGTTAACATTTGTCAATGTGTTTCCTTTGTTTTGCGTATGCGCTTATTCCTCTATGCCCGTTTTTTATATGTTGTCCTTGACAGTTGTGTCTTCCTCTTCACCATTTTTAAATTTTCCTTGCAGTACACTTTAAGTAAAAAATGTGAAAGATACTGCGTCTGACGTTAACTGTTGTGTAATTGTTATAGTTGGGGTAATGTGTGTGTTTACATTTTTATGTTGCACGTGCTGTTTGACGTCTTCCTATAGGCTAAGGATGATGTACTAATGTTTATTTAAGGGCTTTGTCCGCTTGTGCATGCACTGTTTGAAACCGTTTTTTCATATGTGCCTGTTTAGCTGTCCCGCATTTCCATGTCCTTTGTTCTGTGTGCGTTATTTTCTGTGTTGTGTAGTGTGTTGCTTATGTAATTTGCAAGCATGTTGAGTTAGACGTTAATGTGACAGTGCCCCTTCAATTTGTCTTTTTTTTGTACGGTTTATTTTTTCCATGTTCTGCATGCAGTGTTGTTATCATGGTTTTTCATATGTGACTTGGTATCTGGGGCGTATTTTCAGCTTTTTGTTTGTGTGTGCGTCCTCAGGTTTAATTATTGGCCGGCGTGATTGTGTGCTTGCGAGGGGTTCTTTGAGTCCCAGCGCACGGATTGTGTATACATATGTGGCTTGTTAGCTGGGCCATATTTGCATCTCTTTGTTTGTGTGTGCGTCCTCAGGTGTAAGTTTTTTCCGGCGTGATTCTGTGCTTGTTAGGGCTGGTTTGAGTCTCAGCGTGCGCGTTGTCTTTGTCGTTAAGGTGTGTAGTTTGAGAGTGCACAGCGTGATCCCGTGGTTGCGAGGGCTGTTTTGAGGCCCCGTGTGAGCCCCGGAGTCAAACTAAATAGTGAAGTGTGTTTGATCGTCTTTTTGTCAAGCTCCCCTTATTTCCCGCTGGTGCCGTTGGAGCATGAATGTTGCGGTCAGTGAATGTTGCGCTTCTGCGTCTCTTTATTCTTTTTCTTCATGCAGCCACTTGTCCCAAATGTAACGTAAGTAAATGAGTGAATGTGAATTTATTTATTCAAGAATTGGCGTTTGTATGTGAAGGATCAGTCAATGCGGCGCAGCTTCTTTGTAGAGGTACGTTTGAGAAGTGATCTGAACCACTTCGGCAAAAGCCGCGCCCCTTTTTTTCGTAACTGTAGCGCATCCTCCTGTGAGTCAGCTGACGCCCACAAAGTTATCGATGCACAAAGTTATCGGCGCACTATATATGAGTAATGTGTCGTCATGAGAAGTGCAAGGTGGAGCGTGAATGTGCACCCACATTGCTTGCGTCAGCCGCGCCCCTTTTCATTGTAAATGTGTTTTATCCCCGGTTAAGATCGGTAACGCTTATGCCCACCAAGGTTGCTTCACAACATATATTATTAACGCCGCATGAATGGCAATGTGCGTGAATGCGGCGCACCTTGTGGCTTCTATACGGAAGTGTGATAAGTGATTACAACTTGTGAATGGAAAGGCGCGATACTGAATGACGCGGGCATTTTTTTGGTTATAAAATTAGTGGCACGCCCCTCTGAGAACGCTGTTGTGGTACGCCCCTCTGAGTGTGTACTTTGACACGCCCACGCCCCTCTGATAACGTTTACGCCCACAAAGTATAATGTGTGTACTTTGACATGGCTACGACCACGCCCCCGACACGCCCACTGCCCTACGAGTGTGTAGTTTGACACGCCCACGCCCCTCTGACAACGGTTACGGCCACAAAGTAAAATGTGTGTAGTTTGACACGCCGGCTACCACGCCCCGACACGCCCACGCCAACGCCCTCAAGGGACTACTTTACTCCTAAGGTTCTTTGACGTTTCTAATGTATATGGTGGCCACCTGTATAGCCTATGTCCATCTGCTGCAACTCCCCTTTACAATGCTGTATTGGGTGTTGTGATTGGTGCTGAACTTCTTGAGTTTACCCGCCTCAAAGGTTTCAGCTCTCTCTTTATAATAGTAGTATAGATAAATAAACACATGTTTTGAAAATTAGAATAAAATACGGTTTAACTATATACATTTGTTTAAATATAAAAAAACAGCAGTAATGTTTTTGTAAGGTTTGGATGGGTAGTCAACAGGGATATCAAAGTGTTTTGGGGATCAGGAATAGTTAATGTATAGGGGTAGTAAGGAGTTTTTAAGGCTTAGGCATGGGTAGTGTATAGGGATAATATGGAGTGTTTAAGGCACAGGGATGGTTACTAGGTATAGCAAGGGTTTTTTCTGATGAGGGGTGGGTAGTGTATTGGAATAGTAAGGATTTTTAAGACTCAGTAATAAGAATAGAGTTTTTAGGATTCAGGGATGCATGTGTAGGGGCAGTAAGGGTTTTTAGGGTTCAGGTATGAGTAGTGTATAGAGATATTAAGCGGAGTTTAGGTTTCAGGGATAAGTGGTGTACATGGGTAGTAAATGATGTTTTGGGTTCAGTGATAGGTTGTGCTTAGAGGTTGTAGAAAGTTTTTTCGAGTTTAGGGATGGGTAGTTCATCGGGGTAGTAAGAATTTTTTAAGGTGCAGAGATTGATAGTGTAGAGGGATAGTAATGAGTTTTTACAGTTCAGAGATTAGTAGTATAGAGTGGTAGTAAGAGGATTTTAGGTTTCAGAGGTGGCTAGTTTATATTTGTAGTAAGAAGTTTTTAGGGTTCAAGGAGGTGTAAATTCCAACACAATTATGATGGGCTTAGCTTAGTCATTGTGAATCGACGGGTGTGAATCTCAATTTTCTCAACTACAAAAGCAGTGGTCTGCAGGGTGAATGTGTGAGGTGACCAAGGATCGGGCTGACCTTTTCCCATGACTTCTTAGTCAGTACTGAATTGCATTATGTTGGCCTCTGAGGATGATTTACAGCTTGGCTGACAGGTACTTTGGTGCAAAGGCGACAGAGTAGTCTGGCCACCGAACTCAAGGTCCACCCACCCGATTTAGAGACAGGCATATTGCAAGTTTAACGACCACCAAATAAAATGTATCCTGTCAGTATAAAACTTCCTTAAATGGCCAGACACAGTATGTGCCATCGGAAGTAAGCCATCCAGTTGTCCACCCTATCTAGGGTACACAATGAGATAGCTTTTTTTACTGCCTCTCATCGCCAGGTATACCCAGGTGGCAAGGGACAGTAAAAAGTAAATGCCCTGGGCAATTGCAGGTGGGCGTTACCAGCATGCATCCATGAATTCAGTTAATGAAACACATTCAAAAAGACCCATTGCGATGCAGCATTTCATATGGGAGGTGGCACACAGTTAACGTGTCCTGCGGAGTGCTATTTAAGAGGTTCAAAGAGGATCCCAGGGAACTTCTGAAGAGCTACCTAGGAGAGTGTGCTATCACAGACAGCATCATAGCCATGCTGGGGTTCCAAAGAAAACTTCCAAAAAGGATGCCTTGAGTGGATTTGCAAAAAGAACAATTGATGGACAGAATGCAGATCAATGTCATTGTTAGAACTGGGATTTCTGGTTGGCTAAGGCTGTGGCACTGCGCAAACACAAGTCCTAATCCTCTCCGCTGACCAACAATGTTAGAACTGGAATTTCTGGTTGGCTAAGGCTTACGCCAAAGCCAGGCAGAAACCACCATTCTAGTCAGGGCAAGGGGGTCACACGTCAAGATAACCCCTGCTCACCCCCTTGGTAGCTTGGCACGAGCAGACAGGCTTATCCCAGAGGCAATGTGTGAAGCATTTGCGCACGCACACAACAGCAACAACATCCTAAGCACACCACAAAAGGAACTCCACACAAGGTTATATAAAAATAACTTTTTTATTGTCAAAACACATCAGATAGTAATCACACATGTACAATGTGCCAACCGGCACGGGCAATATTCACAAGGGATTATGTACAAGACAGGGCCACCTGGACCACTTTCAGAATCAGCACTTAGCAGAAATACTGTTAGAAATAGCACTTTGTAGATCATAGAATAATAATCACTTTAGCACACCTGTACTAGAAAGAACAACCACCTAAATATCACCATACATTTAGGGGTATAGGCAAGAACACATTACACATGATGCATCACAACATTCAGAGGTGTAGGGAAGAAAAACACATGATGCATAAACATACATTCAGCGGTGTAGGTAAGACACATAATGCATAAAACACATTCAGAGGTGTCACAGGCATAATGGCATAGCACATTACGCATAACTCACATTTGGGCCTAACAGGTAAAAATACAGTAGGAAATCTCCTCACTAGTCTAAACACATTAGACTCTGCCTCCTAAGAATAAATCATATTTAGGGGCGTAACTCACATAGTGAAAACATCTCACTAGCATAAACCTACATAGGTAAAATAACCTCATAATCACATTGCGCAAACATCACCTTAGGCAATTACTATCATAAACATAGCAAAATCACATTGCGCAAATATCACATTAGGGCCTTGCACCCTACCCACATACCAGCCCCCCTGGCCAACTGGCCATCCAACCAGGGGACTCAAAAAGCCTGGTCTCCAGAATGTCAGGGCGCGCTGTCACGCAGCGCCAGTCAGGGGTGCGCCACCGGCGCAAACCTAAACGTTGCAGCTGCCCACTACTTGCTGGGCAGCTGGGAACAGTAACAGGGCCTAAACGTTGCAGCTGGCACTAAGTGCTGCGCAGCTTAGGAAGGCCTGGCACCTCTGTGCCGTTTCCGTCCCACCCAGGGACTCTCTCTCCCTTGGCGCCTAAACGGTGCAGCTGCCCACTAATTGCTGGGCAGCTGGGAGACAACATACTGCAACAGGGGCTCTCGCTGGCCCTTGGGAACAACACTGCGCCAATTGATGGAGCCACAGAGGCTCTAAAGTGAAAACATGACCCTCGGGCACTCTGGCTCCTTAAACACGGAGCCAAACGTTGGAGCTCTCAGGCTCTATGAATCATCAGACCCCTATATGGTGGTGCGTGCTGGCTCTGGGGGAGCACGTGCCCCTCTGGCCAACTCTGGGGCCAATCAGTGGAGCAGTAAACAAATGGTGCCACTCAAGCTCCCCCACTAGAGTCACGCGGGCTCTGGAAGATAATAATAACGTGGGGGCGGCCCACTGCCATCCGGGGCCGCCCTGAATGCTCCTCTGCCATCGGGGAGCGCACAGGCTCCTAAAATCAGCGTGACCCCACGGAGCTTCGCGAACTCTACATACTGCACATCACGGGGGAGCAGCCCTCTGCTATGCGGGGCTGCTTACTAGAAACTCTGTCCCGGGCCTCCAAGGCACCATGCTGCACCCCCGGAGCTTCCCCCCCCTCTGCCCTTCGACACTCACCAGGCGTTCTCTGGCGGGGAAGCTCCTCTGGCCATCGTCTCCATACCTGCGGGGCTCTCTCTCCACATGCTCACGCCTGCCCCTTCACCCGGTCCCCCATCTCGGGACCGGGGCTCTTCACCGGCACTCCTCACACGCAGGGCCCTCACTGGACACGGGAGCTCTGCTTTCTCCTCTTCCTGGTGCCGGCGGCAGGCGTGGGACTTCCCTAGCGAAACCGGAAGTCCCGCCCGCCGTCAGGCACCACAGTGCCTGACTTCCATTTTCACCACGACTGCGGAGGTAATTTCTTCTCGGGGGCAGCAAAATGAGGGGTGGGCACCCTCGGTTGGCAATTCAAACGTAGAAGCGAGGTGGGCACTCGCTAAGGCACACATAAACAGGGTGGGCACCCGTATATAAATAAATAAATGCGAGTCAAGACGCAGGGTGGGCACCTGCGCACTCGGGGGCAAAGAAAGGGCAGGAGCGCTTCCCTCCTCGGGAAAATGACAGCGCTCTGCCCAGTAATGAGAAATAAAGTGCCCTCAAGGCGCTGGGGGCACAGACAGCACCAGGTCCCTCAGGAATGGCCCCTTTAAGCAATCAGGGCCCCAGCACAAAGGTCCTCCTAGGAGCAGAGGGCAGGATGGTCCAGAAAGAAGTCCTCCAGCATCCAGGGCATCCAGGGGCTGGGCAGGGCCCAGGGAGGAAAACCTTCCCCTGGGCCCCAGCAGCAGCACGCCCCTGGCAGATTCAAGTCAGGAAACAAGAACATTTTGTAAGGGGACACAGCTCTTTTTTATACAGTGAATTCCTTTGTCTAAAGGTGCAGGGTGGGGGAAAAACCAGGTGCAGCTGGTTTGGGAGCCCCTTTGATGAGCTCAGCCACCCCTCCCATTCACTAGTCAGGCTAGGGTCATCAGTCGCACCACAGGGGGCGGCGCCAGTATTGTGTGGGGAAAGCCCAGCCCTATTCAGGACCCAGGTGCACCCCTCCCCTCACATCAGCATGCTAATCTCAACACTCACCACTGGGCAGACCCATCCGGACTCCTGGAGCCAGGCTCCAGCCAATCACGTGCCAGTACACTCACTACACACGCACACCCATGTCTAGAAGTGGCACATCCACACTAGACACATTCATGCCGCATACATCATTACGCAGCATTCAATCTCACGAGTTCGCACATACCAAACTCGACCCTGCACTCCCCACACATCAGGAACTACCATGGTCACACATATTCCCCATGCATTCCTAAGGGAGGGCAGGTCACTCTCACACATACACAGAGAGCTCACGCACTTTACACTGTACCACAGTGAAAAAGTGCACAGAGACCTAAAATCACCAACACCAGGTTACAGAAACAGGCTATGCAAAAGCAAAAAGATTCGGGGTGAACCTGCCAAAAGGGCCAGGTCCAACACAACCCCCTTCCAGTCAAAACACAGGGTAGACCAATCAATCCCTTGATGGGCTTCCCTGCTTTGGCCGACAAAACACGGACACGGGCCCACACGGCAGGGACACCCTCCGGTTTTGCGCCACTCTGAACCCACATGGATTTCTCTCAACAAGAGCTCTCTGGCCCCACTGGTACTCTCTTTTCATCCACGGCCAGGACCAGGCCCTAGGCCATCCAAATGTCACAGGTCCTGACCAATCCACAGAGTGGGGGGCAGTAACCCCTGGCACACAATAGCCATTCTACACTCTTCGTGTAGCTATAACTACCACTGATCCTTCAACCTAGGGACCACACCCTCAGGCTGACCAGAGGTCACGGGCAAGAATGCCCCACTCTACCTCTACTTCTGGGGTTCCGCATCCTCCCAGGGAAGCACCCACCAGAACACATCTCTCCACCAGATCAGGACCTTTCTCCATCACTGGTCTACCACCTGGGATCTGGAAACTGTTTTACTTCGGAGGTACAAAGCACACAGCACAGTCCCTCTTCAAGCAGGTGGGGAGACACAGCACACAGCAAAGTCCCCTCTCCTCTACCTTAGTAGAAACAACAAACTGCAGGTGAGCCCCAGATCACACAGCAAGGGCAGCCCCCTCAGTCTCTTCAGCTGATCTACTTTGGCGGAGATTCTTTCTTGACCTGGAAGTTTCCTAATCTCCCAACCTAGGATCTAAACCCTCAGGTTGCACCGGGGTCAGAGACAAGGACACCGTCCCTCTGCACCCCCTTCCAGAGTTCTGCACCCTCCCACCTTGGAGCAGTACCCCTGGAAGCAAAACTGGTCAGGACACTGATTACAGATGCCCTTCCCTCCAGGTCAGGCTGAACCTGAACCTGGCCTCCCCCCTCCTCGGAGAACGACCTCCAGAGGCCCCAAAAATGGTCAAGCACTCTGGATGGTCAAATGCCCAGCGAACCAGGACTTCTGCCCCCTCTACTTAGGAGTGGTACTGGCCAACACCAGGACCGCCGGAGTTCTGGTTACAGACACTCCCCGTCCTCTAGACACAGGAAGGTCCTCCTCAAATGACCTGTAAGTACAGCCTAGGCCCCTGACCTGGCGCTCCCTTAGCGAACCCTCCAGGCCCTGAGACAGGGTTTCGGGCCAACGTGGAACACACCGTCCCACACTCACTCCGCCTCCACTGAGACAGGACATGAGCCCCTACACCCCTACCATCCTACTGGGACCTAGCTGGGCTACACATGAACCTCTTCCCCTTCACAGGATCATCAGATACACAAGCCACTACTTTTAGAATCACTCCCCAATGCTTCTGAAAGACATCTAGCACACCGCCAGACGTCCACCTTCTTGTCCAGTGCCTCTGCAGGACCTCCTGCACACCACCAGAAGTACACCTCCCGGGCAAGCTCCTTTTATCACAAAAAAAGACTCACACCAACTCCTCTAGTTCAACACACCACTCATCCACACACTCCCCCTCCAGACTGGTGAGACAGTTCCTCACTGCCCCTGACTCTCAACCTGTACCCCTCTTACTGAGCACCAGGCAGCATACTCTTGGAACTGGGAATGGGACTTCACACACTGGACACATTTTAGCTGCCACCACTGGATCATACCATACTGGGGAATCCATACACACACACTACACTCAGGGGATAACCACCCTCCCAAGCAAGCCATTTCTCCTCCACATTCCCTCTCTTCCATCTACCCACACAGGGACAGGAACCAGGATTGGGCACTGGACCCAGCAAGGGATTTCTTATCTATGGGAACCTCCCCCTCTACTGGCGTCCCGCCCTATCATTTTCTCTCTTCTGCCACTATACATAAAAGCGCAGGAACACCATTTGAAAATGACACTTTTGAGGAAAAACAAAATCATAAACAATAATCCCAAACATGTGACTATCTAGAATGCAGAGTTTTGTAATGTAGCCAGTTGTCGCTGTGGCACTGCGCAAACACAAGTAAATGTGTAAATGTAAATGTGTTGTATTTGTATAGCGCGAACAGTAACCCGGAGGCATCCCGGCGCTTGTACTCCTACCACAAGGGAACCCCTCCTGGCTTTTCCTTGTGAGGTGTCCACTCCTGGGCATCCCATGGTGAAACCAGGCATCCCTTGTGCATCGGGGGCCGTTGTGGAGACTAAGCAAGCTATTGCCCAGAGTTGCAGCGTGGGGCCCATGCTTAGATTCGGCACTGAGGCGAGAATATCCGGTCAGAGGAATTTAAGCCCGATCCCGCCGAGGCGGGAATCGAACCCTGGTCCCTGGCCAGCGTTCTGCATCAAGGTCTGCCGCTCTAACCATTGAGCCACACTTCTCCTAATCCTCTCCGCTGACCAACAATGTTAGAACTGGGATTTCTGGTTGTCTAAGGCTTACGCCAAAGCCAGGCAGAAACCACCATTCTAGTCAGGGCAAGGGGGTCACACGTCAAGATAACCCCTGCTCACCCCCTTGGTAGCTTGGCACGAGCAGACAGGCTTATCCCGGAGGCAATGTGTAAAGCATTTGCGCACGCACACAACAGCAGCAACATCCTAGCCACACCACAAAAGGAACTCCACACAAGGTTATATAAAAATAACTTTTGTATTGTCAAAACACATCAGATAGTAATCACACATGTACATTGTGCCAGCCGGCACGGGCAATATTCACAAGGGATTATGTACAAGACAGGGCCACCTGGACCACTGTCAGAATCAGGACTTAGCAGAAATACTGTTAGAAATAGCACTTTGTAGATCATAGAATAATTATCACTTTAGCACACCCGTACTAGAAAGAACAACCACCTAAATATCGTCATACATTTACGGGTATAGGTAAGAACACATTACACATGATGCATCACAACATTCAGAGGTGTAGGGAAGGAAAACACATGATGCATAAACATACATTCAGCGGTATAGGTAAGAGACAAACAGCCTGATTCATGTAGGCAATAGCGCTCGCAAAAGGGCCAGATTCTGAGAATCTGGCCCTTTGCGAGTGCGATTTTTGCATTTGGTATTCACAATCCCAAATGCAAAAATCGCTATTTAAGAATTCGCATATTTGCGAGGAATGGCATTTAAGGAATCTCTAATAGAGATTCCTCAAATGCTATTCATGAAACATCAAGAAATAGCGATTTTGAACTTTTGGGGCCGCTATTTACCGAGAGGTCAGACCTGTCGGTAAATAGCAAAAACTCAGAAAAATGCTTTTAAAAGCATTTTTCTAAGTTGCATGTTGCACACACACATGTCCTTTGGACATGTGTGTGCGCAACACCTGTTCAAATGTGCATTTTAGGGGTGCTACAGGGCGTCCTTTGGACACCCCTGGCACCCATAAAATCGCTATCTTCTTTGCGAGTAGCAAATTGCTACTCGCAAATGAGGGATACTCCCCATTCATTCCTATGGGCCTCTTGGCCCATAGGAATGAATGGGGAGTATTTGCGAGTAGCAAATTGCTACTCGCAAATAAAGAACATGTAGGAATCGCTATTTTATTAGCAATTCCTACATGAATGCCGTTTTGCGTGTCCTCAATAGCGAGTCGCTATGATTCGCTATTAGGGACACGCAAAACGGCATGTACATGAATCAGGCTGATAATGCATAAAACACATTCAGAGGTGTCACAGGCATAATGGCATAGCACATTACGCATAACTCACATTTGGGCCTAACCGGTAAAAATACAGTAGGCAATCTCCTCACTAGTCTAAACACATTAGACTCTGCCTCCTAAGAATAAATCATATTTAGGGGCGTAACTCACATAGTGAAAACATCTCACTAGCATAAACCTACATAGGTAAAATAACCTCATAATCACATTACGCAAACATCACCTTAGGCAATTACTACCATAAACATAGCAAAATCAAATTGCGCAATAATCACATTAGGGCCTTGCGCCCTACCCACACACCAGCCCCCCTGGCCAACTGGCCATCCAACCAGCGGACTCAAAAAGCCCTGTGTCCAGAATGTCAGGGCGCTCTGTCACGCAGCACCAGTCAGGGGTGCGCCACCGGCGCAAACCTAAACGTTGCAGCTACCCACTACTTGCTGGGCAGCTGGGAATAGGTACAGGGCCTAAACGTTGCAGCTGGCACTAAGTGCTGCGCAGCTGTAGAAGGCCAGGCACCTCTGTGCCGTTTCCGTGCCACCCAGGGACTCTCTCTGCCTTGGCGCCTAAACGGTGCAGCTGCCCACTAATTGCTGGGCAGCTGGGAGACAACATACTGCAACAGGGGCTCTTGCTGGCCCTTGGGAACAACACTGCGCCAATTGATGGAGCCACACAGGCTCTAAAGTGAAAACATGACCCTCGGGCACTCTGGCTCCTTAAACACTGAGCCAAACGTTGGAGCTCTCAGGCTCTATGAATCATCAGACCCCAATATGGTGGAGCGTGCTGGCTCTGGGGAGCACGTGCCCCTCTGGGCAACTCAGGGGCCAATCAGTGGAGCAGTAAACAAATGGTGCCACCCAAGCTGCCTCACTAGAGCCACGCGGGCTCTGGAAGATAATAATAACGTGGAGGCGGCCCACTGCCATCCGGGGCCGCCCTGAATGCTCCTCTGCCATTGGGGAGCACACAGGCTCCTAAAATCAGCGTGACCCCACGGAGCTTCGCGAACTCTACATACTGCACATCACGGTGGAGCAGCCCTCTGCTATGCGGGGCTGCTCACTAGAAATTCTGTCCCGGGCCTCCAAGGCACCATGCTGCACCCCCGGAGCTTCCCCCCTCTGCCCTTTGACACTCACCGGGCGTTCTCTGGCGGGGAAGCTCCTCCGGCCGTCGTCTCCATACCTGCGGGGCTCTCTCTCCGCATGGGAGCCCCGCGTCCACATGCTCACGCCTGCCCCTTCACCCGATCCCCCATCTCGGGACCGGGGCTCTCCTTACCGGCACTTCTCACACACAGGGCTCTCACCGGACACGGGAGCCCTGCTTTCTCCTCTTCCTGGTGCCGGCGGCAGGCGTGGGACTTCCCTAGTGAAACCGGAAGTCCCGCCCGCTGTCAGGCACCACAGTGCCTGACTTCCGTTTTCGCCACGACTGCGGCGGTAATTTCTTCTCGGGGGGCAGCAAAATGAGGGGTGGGCACCCTCATTTGGCAATTCAAACGTAGAAGCGAGGTGGGCACTCGCTAAGGCACACATAAACGGGGTGGGCACCCGTATATAAATAAATAAATGCGAGTCAAGACGGAGGGTGGGCACCTGCGCACTCGGGGGCAAAGAAAGGGCAGGAGCGCTTCCCTCCTCGGGAAAACGACAGCGCTCTGCCCAGTAATGAGAAATAAAGCGCCCTCAAGGCACTGGGGGCACAGACAGCACCAGTGCCCTCAGGAATGGCCCCTTTAAGCAATCAGGGCCCCAGCACAAAGGTCCTCCTAGGAGCAGAGGGCAGGAGGGTCCAAAAAGAAGTCCTCCAGCATCCAGGGCATCCAGGGGCTGGGCATGGCCCAGGGAGGCAAGCCTTCCCCTGGGCCCCAGCAGCAGCACGCCCCTGGCAGATTCAAGTCAGGAAACAAGAACATTTTGTAAAGGGACACCGGCCCTTTTTATACAGTGAATTCCTTTGTCTAAAGGTGCAGGGTGGGGGAAAAACCAGGCGCAGCTGGTTTGGGAGCCCCTTTGATGAGCTCAGCCACCCCTCCCATTCACTAGTCAGGCTAGGGTCATCAGTCGCACCACAGTGGGCGGAGCCAGCATTGTGTGGGGAAAGCCCAGCCCTATTCAGGACCCAGGTGCACCCCTCCCCTTACATCAGCATGCTAATCTCAACACTCACCACTGGGCAGACCCATCCAGACTCCTGGAGCCAGGCTCCAGCCAATCACGTGCCAGTACACTCACTACACACGCACACCCATGTCTAGAAGTGGCACTTCCACACTAGACACATTCATGCCGCATACATCATTACGCAGCATTCAATGTCACGAGTTCGCACATACCAAACTCGACCCTGCACTCCCCACACATCAGGAACTACCATGGTCACACATATTCCCCATGCATTCCTATGGGAGGGCAGGTCACTCTCACACATACACAGAGAGCTCACGCACTTTACACTGTACCACAGTGAAAAAGTGCGCAGAGACCTAAAATTACCAACACGAGGTTACAGAAACAGGCTAGGCAAAAGCAAAAAGTTTTGGGGTGAATCTGCCAAAAGGGTCAGGTCCAACAGTCATAGATTCACCCCAGTGCAGAGATATGGGCCTAAATTCATAGTTTGTTTGCTCACCATGCCGTTTCAGTTTCGACCCAGCCATATGCAAATTAGTCTTGTCCCTGGGCCCAATGGGAACAGTCCAGTCCGAACTGCCAGGCCAGGTCCTCCCTGGACTGGATTTGAGCATCCGCTGAAATACAGAGTACCTGCATATAGGGAGTCCACATCCTTCCTTGGAATGGGCCTATGAGACCCCCCTCCCCCCATAAGACTAGATGCAACCTGACACAGCACACACACACACCCTTGTGGGACATTCATGGCTCCTAAAAGCTTGCCAAGACAAAAAAAGTTGTGCTTGAACAAACCGTACCCGATGTTCACTCTTCTGAGAATACATTAAGTGGCTCAGAACAAACACAACATTAAACAGCATTTTGATTTTGTTATTGAGGCACACAGCCCTGGTCTTCACGGGGCTCATAGTGTGAGAGATGTGGTTGGAAGTGGCTGCCTGAAGACTGAGTGACTGGACACTATACCAAAAACTAAATACAGTACTAAAAACTAAATTATGTATAGATTCTATGTAGATTACAAACAGCACTTGTTTCCTCCATTTTGAGGCTTACTAGCAGTGTAAATTATTCGAGTTACTACTTCCCAATTTAATTGTATGAAAGCCCTTTCGGAGGTTACAGTCTTTGTCCCACGTTTGGAGGGTGGAGGATACCAGGATATAAAGTTTTGAGCAATGAGGCCAATGATTGTTTTCTGGAACAGGCTAAGCAACTTTTAAAAGGTAGTTTTTGATCCTCTCCTTGTAACTGTACACGTGAAATAGTCTTAAAAACACCCAACCTCTTATCAGTATACTAAAAATCAATCCCACTGAACATACCAAGTTCAGATCAATGAACCGAGCTGTATCTGACTAAACCGTTGCTTTCAGGACTGATTTTGTCACCTTCCCTTAATCCCTTTATAACTCTCCCAAATACCTGTGACAAGTCAAATTCCTCCAAATGGTGTGCTTTAACACACATAGCCTTGCACACTATCAGCAGGACACAATTTGGTGACAAAGGGGGTCATTTATAGGTTGGTAGATTTGGGGCATCCACCAAATTGCAGGAGATGCCTTGCCCACCCAATGTGATGGATATCACATCCACCTTATTACAAGTGCATTATATCTTACGGCAGAGGGTATCTGTCATGTTGTCACAGAGTAGCTCATCTGCCAAACTCTAAATGAAGCCCATAATCTCCAGAAGCAAAGTGCTCTTTCATCTAGAAATCTCAAAATTTAGGAAACACTTCATTATTAAGCATGTTTGTCTGGTTATCCGCCGACGATATGGAATTCATTGACCTTCCGTGTCCAACTCCCTAACACACTGAGGGCCAGATGTACAACGTGCAAAATAGCACCTCGCAAATTGTGACTCGTTGGCGACTCGCAATTTGCGAGGCGCTATTTGACATGTACAACAGTGTGTTTAACACTGTTTGCGATTCCCAATGGGGTCACAAATTGTGAGGCTCATGAATATTAATGAGCCGCTCGCAATTTGCAAGCCCATTGGGAATGACATGCCCTCCCAGGGATGGTGGCCTGCTGGGCTCAGCAGACCACCATGTATGGGTCTGCTTATAAATAAAGCAGTTTTAAAAAAAATGCAGCCTGTTTTCCTTAAAGGAAAATGGAATGCATTTAAAAAAAATTAAAAAAGAAACGTTTTCCTTTCATTTTTTAAGGGCAGGCAGTGGTCCCTGGGACCACTGCCTGCCCTTAAAAAGTTTTTTTAGAGTCCGTCTCAAAGTGGAAGGGGTCCTCTGGGGACCCCTTCCAAATTGTGACTGCATTACCACCCTCTTGAAGAGGGTGGTAATTTGCGAGTGTTTTGTGACTGCATTTGGGGTCGCAAAACATTTATACATGGGGTTGCGTTCGCTATTAGGAAGGGAATGCCCATTCCTAATAGCGACTCGCAATTCCTAAATAGCGAGTCGCAAATAAATTGCGACTTGCTATTTAGGAAATGTACATAGCCCTTCCACATTTTGCATGCGCAAACGGGGCGCAAACCAGTTTGCGCATGCAAAATAAGGTTGTACATCTGGCCCTGAGAGAATCCAAAGGTGATAAGTCATCTTCTACACTTGCACACTGAATGTGCTCTTCGTTCAGCTCAAATATGTGCCAATTATGCTAAACCTACAATCTTTTAAGATCCACCTGCAAAGGTAACTGCCTCTAGTTTATGTGTGTTACATAGGACCGTAACTTAAGTGCTCAGTAACAGCAAATTAAAAAAAACAGAACTTGTATTTATTTTGTTTAGCTTGCTAGAATCACAAACACTATAGCAGAATGTTCGATTCCGATGTCTTACCCAGACACTGTATAATTTCCCAAAAGACTAATTGCCTGGTGCTGTCTAGTGGTTGAGCTGTTACCTTTACATGTTATTAAATCCGCTGGAATGGCTACTCTATTTAAAAAGTCAACCCACTGCAGCTACTTGCCACTCATGGTGCAGTGCGCCTGCGGTTGGAAACAAGGAGGCATTCCCTGAAGAATGGCATTGGCAGTCATTCTTTTATTTCTATTGTGGTCCATGGAATTAGAAAGAGAACTGCTAATACACATAATCAGTCACAATTCAGTGTATAGGAAATCCTTCATTCCACTTCTACATGCCACAGCGAAAATAAACTAAAACTGCCAATAACTTAATCCAGTCTATTGCCCGCTGATGTCCCACAGCACCCCCTCAGAAAATGGAGTTGGCAGTATGTTAGAGCAGCAGAGCTCGGTAAGAGAAAAGTGATTGCAGCTAATTAAGGACAGGCATGACTACTGCTTTCTGAAAGAACCAGGGATAGAGCCATGAAACAGCTGTAAAGAACCTTACCTATAAAGTAATCCTCTTGGTCAAGAGAAGTTAATGCAAAAGAGAAGGTTGTCTGTTAACTAGTGTGTTACATCAAGTAGACAAGCCTGTTGAGTTCAGCGGAAGGTTGTCTTGGCTTTTCACGACCACCATACCTGCACTTTGACTTTAACGCTTAAAATGTAGTCTGTGATATTTTACACATCCTACTTAATTCGCCTACAGCAGCCTTCTCCAATGAGTAGCTCATGAGCAACTGGTAGCTCTCCAGCTACGTGTGAGAAGCTCTTGTATGGGCGGCCCAGCTTCGAACTCAGAGGATTTTGCTTGGTTAAATTAAAATTGATAATATGCATTAGAGAATTGAGTATATTTTCTAGACACATAAGTTAATTGTTAGACCTGCCATCCTTAGGGTGGTGTTCACCCAAACTTTTTGCCTGCTCTTTTAGCTCTATCTTTTTTTTGTAAACACAAGGAGATGATGGACGGAGCGCTGAAAATTTTCAGACACTCATGCCCAGTCATAGATCTGGGTTAAATCCATCATCATTCTTTAGCTCACTTCACCACCTCAGTTCAGACCCAGCTATATGCAAATCAGTCTTGACCCTGTGCCTGATGGAAACAGTCCAGTCGAACTGCCAGAAAACTGACATTTGAGGCTATACCACATCATACTTCTAAGAGTTTATTTAAATAGAATGAACGCCAGGTTGTTGGTGGTTTATTGCTTACCTATAGTATGTTTTATTGAGTTTCGGAATCATACAGCATGGCACACCAAGTTTATTCCCATAGCTTTGTTCATATTGTGGATTTTATCTTATTATGTGAAATTAAAGACACAGTGGTTTACTTTGTATGAATGTTCATTATAAAATGAACACTTCTAACTCAGATTAACTTGGACCGAAAATATGCCGAAAAAACATTGCATTATTTTGGGCCTTTTTAACAGCAAGCTCCTCAGCCTACTTAAATTAGAAAGAAAATGATGGGTGAAATGTTTGAATTAATCTCATATTCTGTTAGTTACTCAGGTCACATTATAGACCATTCATTTTTTTTCCTGACTATGCCACTCTTGAGATTTATCAGCCATTTGCACAAATGAGAGATTGACCTGCTCCAACAGAAAGTGCAAAATCAGGCCCACTATATTTAGTTATACAAGACACTGGGCCAAAAAAATGCCTTCACTATTTGGTTTTGTGTTACCCCGCATGGTCACATTCTGTAAATAATGTTCTAATGATTTTCTTTTTAACAGCTTGAGGCTGTGTTTTGATGGTACTTTTTGCATGATTTTATCTTAAATATTTTATTATGTATTTATTTATGTATTTAATGATTGTCTGAGTTTCCAATTTGTATTGTGCTTGTATGGCTGTGTTTTACTGCCGAAATAAAGTCTATTGGACTTGAATTTCTTATGATTTATCAACTCTATTACAATATAGACACAGTGCATGTGTGCACTTGCACGGTGGTCCTCTTCTAGTGGATTTTCGTTGCTTGTCTTGCATTTGTGAGCATGTACGACTGACATCTTGTACTCGTTTTTCTAATTTTTGGAAAGTCAGTTACAAGGTTGCTACTGTGCATTGCTGGGTATGTCCATGCATTCATGACTATATAATGTACTTCGAAAACATAAGTCATTACAAGATGGCTGCTGTGTATATGCATGCATGCAGAGCAGCCATTTTGGAATGATTTGGCTGTGCCAATGCTTGTAATGCAATATCAAGAAGCATATGCAAAACTAAAACCAAGAGTAGTGCTGGTGCCAGGAGCTAGGTGGCCGCAAGAGACACTAGTGATCATGAGATGTTGGGTCAGGTACATAGACAGTGTTGGGATGAGAGGGGGCACAACAGTGGAGAGGTTGCCATAGGAGACTATAGAAAACCGTGAAACAACCATTACAATGGAGTCATCACAACACCCAACCTCTACAACACAGCTGTTACAACGCAACTGCCTTTACATCGCATGCCATCACAACGCATGTCACTACAATGCATGTCATTACGATGCATACCATTACAACGGATGTATGACATTACAACGCATGCTTTTACAACGCGGTTTTTACAACGCATACCATTACAACGCATAGTGCTTTTAGGCGCTGGATAGTGAATTGTTTAATTTACTATTCCAACTCCAGTCCCCGTGGATAGTAGGGAAGGTGTTGGATAGTGCATTAAACCTATTCCCTATCCTAGAGCGACCCCCAGCGCAATGCGTTGTAATGGTTTGCGGTGTAAAAGTTGCGTTGTAAAGGCACTGCGTGGTAAAAGTTGCGTTGTAAAGGTTGTTTACCCATTACAACCCATGCCATAACAAAGCATTATCAGGTAAGTAATGGGGATTTTTTAGTTTTAGGGTGGGTATGGGTTTTGAGGTTCATTGGGATAGTATTTTAACCCCTACACTATACACAACTTACCCTACTGTTGTACTCACTGGAGTGGGAATAGTAATTTTTACCCCCTACACTATCCAACACTTACCCTACTGTTGCACTCACTGGAGTCGGAATAGTAATTGTTACCCCTACACTATCCAACACTTACACCACTATTGCCCCAGAAGTATTATGCGTTGTAATGGTATGCATTGTAGTAGTATGCGTTGCAATGATGCGTTGTAATGGTAGTTTCTAAAAATGCGTTGTAATGGCATGTGTTGTAAAATCATGCGCTGTAATGGTAGTTGCGATATAAAAACTGCGTTGTAGTTGTTTGCGTTGTAACATCATATATTCTAGAAACCCCATGTAACCTTACGGGGAATGCTATCACAGCCTACCTAGTCAATGGCAGCTACTGCAAAAATGAATATATTTATTTAGAATCCCTAGCAAATAATGTTATGGTTCATTGACGTTTTGAGCTGCAAATTAGTCTCTCCTGCATTGCAGTGATGTACTTCCAAGGAGGAGAAATGATATTTCAAACTGCCAATAGAATGAGGTGAGAGATGGTTGCTCCTCTGAGCTCACTGTATGCGTATTTTAGACGGGACGTGACAAAAGTTCTTGCAGACATTTTCACTGTCATGGCAGCCCTAAAAAGTGATGGGTGGAATGCTTGAATGCTGTAATGCTTTATTTAATCGCAGCCACTGGTAATTACTCAAGGGCACTTTGTAATGTGCTTGGCAAGCATTGATATGATCGTAATGTAATTGGTCTGCTTTTTCAATTATGCACTTTCAGGAGTATTATGAAAATGTTGTCATTTTTGTCAAAGGTTGAAAACATTGTTTTAACAAGTCACTTGAGATTTTTATCATAGTTGTTAAACTTGTATCGAATTGCAGGGAATATGCCAAGCAAAACCAAAAACAAGTTTCTGTGGCAAAGCAAACTAATTACACTTTCTTAAGTATTCTTTCTCAGTGTTCCCTTAAAAACATGCTACAAAATAGTTTAATTGGGTATTGGAAAACTTAATTATTTCTAATTTAAGATAATCTTAGGTTGAACTACCCAGCGTTGAGGGGTGTATGTAAGTACTGAATTAACAAACTAGAGGGCTGATTACGACTATGGCGATGTGGGAGCAGGGTGGCACACCAATGCCCAGCTCCCACACCTCCAAAGTCGACAGCCACCCTACCACCAGACTAGAAGTTTTCTCTGGATCTGGTGGGCTGTCATTTGGCGTTCCCATGGCGGTGCCTTTAAAAAAGGCATAACAATGGGAAGGCCAAAGTAAGTTCCTGCACGGCATGGATAGTTTAGTCAATGCCATGCAGTAACTGGGCGTGCATGCACACAGGGGGGCACACCATGGGAAAACAACCATTACAACACAGTCCTTACAAAGCACTACCTTTACAATGCAGCTGTTACAGCGCAACTGACTTTACATCGCATGTCATTAAAACGCATGCCAGTACAACGCATTATAAGGTAAGTAATGGGGATTTTTTTTTGAGTTTTATATAGCGCAAACTAAACGTGAGAAATCGGGTATCAGAGCGCTTTACATGAGCACCAGTTTTGTTCCAGAAGGACACATTCATTTTTGTTAGGCACTGGGAGATTAAGTGATGTGCCCAGAATCAAAGGATGTTGAGCGTCGTTGCCGAGACTGGAACGCGGTTCCCCAGCTTCAAAGTGGACCGCTCTAGCCGTAAGGCTACATCCTCTCCCCAGTTTTAGGGTGGGTATGGGTTTTGGGGTACATGGGAATCGTATTTTTACCCCTACACTTACCCATCTGTTGCACTCACTGGCGTGGGAATAGAAATTTTTATCCTTACACTATCCAGCACTTACCCCACGGTTGCACTCACTAGAGTGGGAATAGTCATTTTTATCCTTACACTATCCAACACTTACCCTACGGTTGCACTCACTAGAGTGGGAATAGTCATTTCTATCCCTACACTATCCAGCACTTACCCCACTGTTGCCCCAAAAGTATTATGCGTTGTAATGGTATGCGTTGTAATGGTATGTATTGTAATGGTATGCGTTGTAATGGTAGTTTCTAAAAATGCGTTGTAATGGCATGCAATGTAAAATCATGTGTTTTAATGGTAGTTGTGATATAAAGACTGCGTTGTCAAAGCATGTGTTGTAATTGTTTGCATTGTAACATCATATATTACACACATGTGCCCCCTTGCATGCATCCCAGTGTACAGGGGCAACAGGGGGTCTGTTTTCCCACTGACAGCCTTTTGATGAAGGGCTCACCGTAATGAAAATACTGGCAGTGGGGAAACTCAGAATATGCTTGGTGGTGCCGCAGGGGCACAGGCAGGCATATTGTTGCCCCAGACCACTGCGCCACCGCCAGAGAAGGCAACTCTCTGGCGGTTGCAGCCGACCTAAAATGGTCCGACCACATACTTGTAGTACGGCAGTTGGACAACTGTTGCGGTGGTCCCTGACAACCACCGCAACCCACTACGGGTTTGGCGGTCCAATGGACCACCAAACTCTTAATCAGGCCCTAAATTCGTAAATCGTGCAACAGTAAACAAAAATTATTTTTATATGATTTTATATGTTCACTGACAAATCACTGTCAGACATGTTTTTCTGGTCTTTAGGAAAGTAAAAGGCACTAGATTGCTATGAAAGATTCTTAAATGAGACTGCTTAAAACTCTGTTGAGAACAACTATCTAGGGTCTGAGCTTGAAAGTTCTGTGTGTCACCTGAGTGATAGCTCTGCCATCAGATGCCTGAACCTGAAAATTCGGTGTCATCTAAAGACTGTCTCTTATGACTAAAGCAAATGTCTGTGAATTCTCTCTGTCAGGTGAGGGATAACGCTGCTGTGTAAGGCTTGCGTCTGTAAGATTCATGGTAGCAGAAATATAGGTAATTATCTAAAAACTAACACCCATAACACTGGTTTCACAAGAAGGAAATCTTTCCAGTCCGCATTTACAACTGGCACATCTGTGTAATATGAGCAATAGCTCTTTTGTGTTAGATCTGAGCCCATAGAGGCATATTAGCAAGATCCCTCGTTTTAGCGGCAGAAAACGGCCGCTAAAACAGGGATAATGGGCTTGCTAATAAGCGTTATAGAATTCCAATAGAAGCCCAAGTTAGATGTCCTGCACATCTCACCTGGGCTTCTATTGGAATTCTATAACGCATATTAACAAGCCCATTATCGCCGTTTTAGCGGCAATTTCCTGCCGCTAAAACGGCGATCATTTTAACGAGGTTCTTGCTAATATGAGCATGAGTTCACTATAAAAGAAGACAAAACACAGTAATTCGTATCCAATAGCTCAGCCCAGCAAAGGGATATGGTAGAAGGGAATCTCTTGAAATACACTTTTGCTAAGCAGGTAGATTGACATTACCTTATCAACTGGATTATTACAGGTGGCAATCTAGAATTAATTTTTTGTCGACAGAACATGTGCAAACCTTTTGATGTGAAATTGCATATGATCTATAGTGCATATTATTAAGGGAGTTCTTATCCTTTACTTAGGAGGCGGAAAGATTTACAGCTAGTCTAGTTTTAAATGTAAAGCGCCATGTACAAAGGAATACTATGGACTGTAGATACCCTGACTGAATCATTTCTCCCTCATTCCATCCTGTTGAAACAGTACAGAAAAAAGTGCTTTGTGCACGTGTGCAGGCGAATAATCTCAACTTTACCTGTGGGCGGAGCCTTAACCCAAGTAGCAAAGATGATTGAAGTACAGTGGTGTAAAATAGTGATCTAGGCCAGCTAGTAAAAAGGGTGATTAAAATAGCCTGTAGACCATTCACCAAATGGTTATACTTTTCTGGGTTTCAGAATGCAGGAGTCAGTTATGAGCCTTTTTGTGTAATTGACAGGTTGAGAGTCAATCGTTCAATGCTGGGGATGAGCTTTAAGTTATTTGACTAATTTGCCACACGTTGATAAAGACCTTGCATCAAATTGAGAGAAGCATATCAAGGAGGCCTCTTGGCAAGTACAGGCCCCCTTCATCAAGAATATTGGTTTCAGCAAGAACCTTATAGTGGCACCAACACAGGAGATGTAACCGGGATTCTCGCTTAAAAATTACATAATCTACATGACCCCTCCTTTTCTGGGTTGACCAATGCTGGGTTGAAGTCTGCTATCGGAAGACCAAGGGGCCACACTTTAAAAGTGAAAATCTACATTATTTTTACATATTAGGCACCCCGAAGGTCTCCCCTAGGTGTACCAGGAATGGGGAGGGGGCATGTAACTATAAGCAGGGACATTATAAAATATGTTTTATATGCACTAGTAAGGTAAAAACTGCCCATGTCCTTTTTTCCCAATTGTAGATACTTAGGGGCATATTACCAACCAATAGAGATAATTTTTGTCTCTAACTTATTTAGAGACAAAAATTATCGATGCAAATCGGCGATTTTTATCGCATATAAACCGTGCTATTAGCAAGGTTTATCGCAAATGCGATAAAAAACGGCCGCAATGCATGAATATCGCTGAAAAGTCAGCGATATTCATGCATTATCGAGCAAATGCTCTTAGCCATGTTATCCACCTCCCATTGGATAACATGGCTAAGAACTGCTCCTGGGCAGGTGTTAGCTTTTGGAGATATTCGCGCTTAGCGCGACTATCTCCAAAAGTTGGTAATAGGAGATAGCGATGTTAGCGACTGTTTGCAGTCGCTAACATCTTGGCACGCCCACTTTGCATGTCATTAGTGATAAATATCACTGACATGCAAAGCGGGGCCCAAGATGGTCGCTATCTCCTATCAGCTGTCGCTAACTGGTGTTAGCGACAGCTTGGTAATAGGGAGATAATTTTATCTCCGCTTTCTTGGCTTTTAAAGCCAAAAAAGCGGAGATAAACCCCCTTGATAATATGCCCCCTAGTTCGATAGGTTAGCATTTCAATATTTTATTTAGGTATAACTATTGCCAGGAAAGGAGTAAAGCATATTATTCGAAGACTTAAAAGATTGGTATTGATAAATTCAATAACTTGCCACTTTTGAATTTATCATAACTAGTATAGAGGAGAAGGTTTAGAACTTTCTCTTCTGTAAGCCAAAATCCGGCCTTCTAGTGATCTCTGCTGATTGGTGAGCCCTAACAGGCTTAGCCAGGTTGCTTTGATTACGTGATAAGTGGCCTGGCCGGACCAGAGGTTATCTAATAGAGAGAGCTCTGAAGCTGGATGGGTCCAACAAAGGTGGCTGGGGAAATCAAACGGAGCTCAAAAAGATAGCAGATCAGGAAGGAATGCCAGGTGTACCTACCCCCACATCCTGTGCCCCAGCCAGATGGCAGTCTTAAGACAAGAATTTGCAGAGGTCAGGGGGAGGAGAGCTAATGGAAATGAGCCACACTGTGGGTTGGATTAGCCAGCTCTTACTCCTCTGGAGAGAAATCATCCATGTTGGATTTTGGAAGTGCAGTGCTTTGTGGGACAAGAAGATTACGCACTTTTGAGGAAGTTGTCATGCTTTTGGGTGGCACCCAGCATCTCATTGGATAGAGGTGCCCCCCTGCTTGTCACCCCAGAACACTGAATAAATATGTGAGAGTTGAAAAGTCTCTCAGCTCTTCTGCCTGAAACTAAAAAAAGAAAGACTGCCCTGATGGAATCTGGATCTGCACCCAAACCCTGGGACTGTGATTTGCTTAATGAAGGGTTGAAGAGTGAACTCCCTGCACGCTACAGGCTAACAGAGCCCACCTGCATCATCTACACCAAGAGTCCTCATCCTGGAGTGCAGACAGTGGACTTTTAGGGATTTGACCAGGTGCATTGTTGGAATTGTGGTCGAGACTTCCCAGAGACCATCTAAGAGATTCCAGACCTTTGAATGTTTTTTTTTTGACACGTGGAACCTACAAGGATGCCTTCAGGAAGTACCTCCTGAAGTATGAAGAACTTTGGAGAACTTTTGTGAAAAAGCTCCATAAGGGGACCGGCCCGACATCAACAGTAAAGCCGACTATCTTCAACCGGGACCCGGACAGGATTTCGGGTTCATCCTGCTGAAAGCTTCGGAGTTCCAGACTTTCAGGATTTGACTGGAGCCTCGCAGAAATTCAAGCTGGCGAGCCCTCACCGAAACTGGCCTGCTGAGGAGGGTCGAGTGAGGTCAGAAGAAAAAGCTCCAGAAAAGTTTCAAAGTGTGAAGGTAACATTTTGACTGTAGCCTCCTGCTTAGTCTATTCGACCAGGGTTCCATCACAGTCGGCTTCAAACTTTAACTTTGTCCCAGTCAAATGCAACCAGATGTCCCAGAGTGGAGCTATATGTTCTTAAGCACTATAAAGTGGTTAATCTTTAAAAAATCATATCTCTGGTTCCCTACTTTGGATGTTTGTCGTTTTGGTGTCTATTTCTTCATAAAAATATTTCCTATTTTTATACATTGGTGAGGGATTTTTATTGTGTATCATATCTTACTTACTTGGTGTCCTGGTGTTTTTAAATGCTTTACACTCTTGTCTCCTGGTTAGGCCTGAATGCTGGTTGTCAGTTACTAAGGGTTGAGCAAAGGGCTAATTTACTGAGACCTTTACTGGACCCTAAACTGTGTTGGTGGCCTTATTTCTAGTGGTAGGTGCATGCTTACCCCTACCAATAACCCACTTTCCAACAATAGGAAACCAAAATAACTGCACTGAACTAAAGTACTACCACCAGCCACATCAATACAGAAAGCACAGTGCACCTACTACCCACTTGGCTCTTCACTACAGGTTTGCACTAGGCCTGTTTGAAATTTGAGTAATTTTTTGGGTAGGAATAACTCAAAATACCTGAAATATTCCACGAAATTGTATGAAATATTGATTCAGCATTTTGCACCAAACCAATTGCAATATTGCACATGAGACTAATAGGTGCGTGTGTTTTTGCCTTGTTCCTGCACTCCAGTAATACTTTTGTCACATTACTGACATCCCAATTATGCGATGTGTTGTATCGGTGTATTCTCGAGCATTTTGTATAGCTTGTGTAATGCAGAATGCCTTTTATTATGCAAGATTACACAAGCTGAAATGAAATTTCTCCCAGACTTCAAATGCACAAGGTCCTCTCCAGGCTCCACAACCACGTACCTTTCCATAATATTCCCCAAGAATGTTAATTAGGTGAGGTGGAAATGAGCTTATGGCAGTCAAAGCAACTTATGTTTCAGAGGAAACCCTTCAGACTCACTACAAGAAAAGTGGTGGTAATAAGCGTCAACAGCACCTACCTAGAAACCATGATTCCGCAACACACTGTATTGTAATGCATGCAAGTAATACGAATTCATTTGCTAAAAAAATTGACTCGTGTTAATCAGAAATTATGAAAAAAAAATTACTTCCATTATAAGTATGCAGCAAACTGCTGCAGTAACACAATGTAACCCAATGGTGACAAATGATAACATCTTGTAAACCCTTCCATCAAAATTATTTCTGGGACCAGGTCACAAAACCTTTTATGACTGACACAATTTCATGTGCTCATTGTTGGTAAATTAAGGCAGTGCTTGGTGCATACCCTTTTTACAACAGTATTATAGATGCAGGTTTCTAAAGGTTGCCACGTTTAACAAGAATATGTGCGCATATTTAGTGGTTGGCATTTTGTTGTGGTGATGATGTGTGCTGTTGTGGTGATGTGTACTGTTCTTTGACTGCTGGTGTTTGGTGGGCAGTATCACAATGTGATGTTGCTGTGTTGTAGTGTAGCATTCAGTTTTGACTGATCGTTGTTTTGTGCCCAGTCATATTTTCTGCTGTTATGTTGCTGTGTGTCTGTTGTTATATGTTCTGCTGTTTGATTATGTATGTCAAAAAAAATTTATACTTTTCGAGGCAAAAGCGGCAGATGCTTTTAAAGTTCCCGTGACAAGCAACCATTTACCACTTTCTAATGTGGTAAAATATTGTTTCTGCAGATCTGCAACAGTTTATAACAACAGTCCAAAATCTGTGGAAGAGGCAGAGTCTTAATTCAGCATTTACAGAGCTCACATTATGGGAGCGAAATATTACTCCTAAAACACTGAAGTTGGAATCTGAAGAAGACTCCCACCTTTGACACCTGGCAAAGGAAGTGTGTGATTCTAGGCACATGGCTTCATCTCCCGGTGCTTTGAAATGTAAAATATGACTAGGGGCCATATGTATCAAGGCCAAATGGGTTCGCAAACGCCGAATTTCGCCGAATTTCGGCATTTGCAAGCCCATTTCCGCAAAATGGTATGTATGAAAGAATTTGGGTGCAAAATAAGGAATCGCAAAATTTGCCATTCCTTATTTTGCGATTGCATTTAAGGAATCGCAAATTTTGCGATTCCTTAAATGCAATGTATTAAGCAAATCAAAATTCCAAAATGCCCTTAATTACCACCAACTTCTAGTTGGTGGTAAGTTGTGATTACCTTGAAAAATGCACATTTCAGCATTTTTCAAAGTGGCATGTGACGCACATACATGCCCTTAGGGCATGTATGTGCACCACATGTGCACCCATGCTTATTTCAGGGGTGCAACAGGGCGTCCTTTGGACACCCCTTCACCCTTGAAATTATTCTCAATTTGCGATTATTATTTGCAAATTGAGAAAAAAGTCCCATTCCTTCCTATGGGCCTCCTGGCCCATAGAAATGAATGGGAAAGTATTCCTTAATTGCGAATTCGCAATTTGCGAATTCGCAATTAAGGAACAACAAGAAATCGCTAAAAAATTGCATTTTTCTTGATACATACCATTTTGCGATTCTGAAATAGCGATTTCTTAAAAATCGCTATTACAGAATCGCAAATTGGTTCCTTGATACATATGGCCCTAATTTAGGTATGTAAAAACTAACAGTGACATATTCCCACCCATTGCCCTAATAATTGAATTCAGTCTGAATCTGGCTGAAATCAGGGCATTGTTCCATGTACACCGCCAAGTATTTGCGAGACTTCTGATGCAGTAAAATTGTGCCTTGTACAGTGCTTTGTTTCTGTCTACATATATGAGTGTGTTGTGTCAAACACATGAGAATTTGTTTTACACCTCATGACCCTTCAGCTTTAAACAATCTATAACCACCATTTTCGTCTAAGATGCCACTTTAGAAATATGCAATTACATAAATCTGAGTGTTAATCTTACGTTTCTCAAATTAAGGACTAACATGTTTTCCTGTAGCACTGTCTTGCTTTACTAAAGATCTAAAAAAAGATGCGCCTGCTGTTCACAGCCTGGCGACTTCACAACCACAATGCTTTGCAAGTGCTTCCCAAGCTTGTTAAACAGGTGAAGTGAAAATCACTCCAGATTGTGACAGTCAAAGCAAGTTGCAGCGTGTTCCTGTGGGAGAATGTGACATGGGTGCAATGTTTCTAACAAGAATGCAAAGGCGATAGGAGAAGTACAACACTAACCAGGATTAACTTGAAACGTTTCTCCTGTACAGATAATACAAATGGTTTGGTACTGAGAGAAAAAAGATCTTTCTCTCTCCTGCATCTGCAGGTCTGGGTTGCCAGCACAGCTGCCTAAATAGATCTGTTATTTCCAATGTACACAGAGTGGTTTTTGGGCCTGCCCCATTCAAACATTGGCTTTTTTTTCACCAGCATCTTTCTGGTATTGGCTTTGAGACTTTATTAATCACATCTTGGCTCAGCCCAGTAGAGTACATGTCTCCTTCACCTAATGCTAATAGATACGTGTATCTTTCCACCTCCAATGAAGTGAGTGCAGGCATTGCCATGCGTGTGGGACTATTTTACATCTCCCTGTTTCTCTCTCTGTTGGATTATGATTGCTAAAATATTGCTAATGCATGCACACACAGGCATGTACAAATGCACGCTTATGCATGCCTATAATTATATGTGTTCGCACATTAACCCCAGATTTATTGGCTTTGCTAGTATTGGATAATGTTTTGGATGTTTACTAAGGAAGAAAGATCCTAAAGTAGCTGCCACTGGTATCTGGGATGCTCTACCCCACATTTGCATCCACACACAATAAATAGTATTGAATTCAGGAAACAAATAAAGAAACGCCTTTTACCATGCGGTGCATGCTGGGGGGCAGAGGATTGATATGCAGGTGCTAAGTCATGTAAACCCAAGCATACTGCTAAAACCGGGAGTATGCACAGTTTGCGTCCATTTTAACACTACTGCCCATAAGGATGCGAGTGCAGATTGAACCAGCATATCCCCTTACCAGTCCTCATCCAAAACTAGAACAAGCATTGGCAAAGCCAATAGGTCTGGCATTGGCTGCCAGCCTTCTGGCAATTCTCGTTTTGTTTTGTCATTTTTTTCGCGAAACTTTATTGTTTGAGAAAATGCTGGGTCCTCAACAATCCAAAAAACTAAAATCATCTGCTACAGGCAAAAAAGTGTTTTCGGTCTGAAAAAACACACATTACCACCATAATAGTCCCTGCACTGAAGGGAATTACTTTGTATGTGGGTGCGTTTCTTGTGAAAAGTGTGGCGTAACTTGTAGTTAAGTCAGTCAGTGGCTGAAGTCGGCTAATATATCGCTCCTTAATGTGTGCTGGTGTGGCTGGAAGAAAAAACCTAATGACACCAACCACAGACCAATGAGTGATGTATGGCTGAAACAACTATAAGTAACTGCTTTATACACATAGTTTTAGCAAAATAAAGGTCTTGGCGAACACAGAGCTAAAAAGATCAGTCAGTCTGGCAGAGGCTGCAAACCTCCTGGCTTTAAGAAAGAAAGAAAGAAAGAAAGAAAGAAAGAAAGAAAAAAGAAAGAAAGAAAGAAAGAAAGAAAGAATAAAATGAGAAAAAAGAAAGAAAGAAAGAAAGAAAGAAAGAAAGAAAGTAAGAAATGAGAAAACGAAAGAAAGAAATGAGAAAGAAGGAAATGAGAAAAAGAAAGAAAGAAATGAGAAAAAGAAAGAAAGGAATGAGAAAAAGAAAGAAGGACATGAGAAAAAGAAAGAAAGAAAGAAATGAGAAAGAAGGAAGTGAGAAAAAGAAAGAAAGAAAGAAAGAATGAATGAATGAAAGAAAGAAATGAGAAAAAGAAAGAAAGAAAGAAATGAGTAAAAGAAAGAAAGAAAGGAGAAAAAGAAAGAAAGAAAGAAGAAAGAAGGAAATGAGACAAAGAAAGAAAGAAATGAGAAAGAAGGAAATGAGAAAAAGAAAAAAGGAAATGAGAAAAAGAAAGAGGAAATGAGAAAAATAAAGAGGAAATAAGAAAAAGAGGAGGAAAAGAGAAGAAAAATGTCAAAAGAGAAGGAAAGACAAAAGAAAAGAGAAACAAAGAAACAAAGGAAAGAAAGCAGAAAGTCAAAAGAGGATAACTTAATACAGCAACAGTTTCAAATAGACACAAACTGATCTGATATGCTGTGCAATAGCAGCAGTCAGAAAAGCAAAACACACTGAAAGGAATTTACAACAGCATTAGCAGAATATGTGATCTGATAAAGATGAAAACTGCATCAGACGTGTAGCTCGCCCACCAAGCTATGTAGGTGCAAGGTCTGCCTATCTTACCCCCAGTTGGCTAACCTCATACCTCCAGTAGGTCACTTTGATCCTCAAACCTCCATCTGACTAACACACCTCGTTAAAAGGGCCAGAAGGGGCGGTCGGTCCTTCAGCTTCAATTGGCCATCCCAATTATAGACAATGAACTACGCTTTCAAAATGCTCTTAAAACTTGGCTTTTAAAATAAGTTCTACTCTTTAGGCTTCCTCCTCGTTTTGCATGGTGTTACCTCTAATTCAGCGCGGATGCCTCCTGGTTGCCATGCGCTTTACAAATCTGATAGTAGAGTATAGTAAGTGTCCAGCTATCACAGCCTCTAAACACAAAGGCGACACTAAAGTAATCATAAAGTAAAAACAAAAACATTGCTCCTGAAGGGAACCAGCTTGTGTGTGGATGTGCTTGCTGTGAGAGTGCAAAATGCAGTAATTCAAACTGAAGTTAACCAGTGGCTTAAGAAGGCTGCTCCCATGATGTATGCTGTGATGGGTGGAAGCAAAATGTGGATGACACAACAACCGACCAATGGATGAAGAGAGGTGGCTGAATGCCCCTATATGTAAGGGTATGACACATATTTTTGTAAAATCAAATGGTCTTGGCTAACGCCAGACCCAAAAATGGTCTACATATAAAGCAATCATTTGTTTGTATGGTTCTGCATTTTGATGTTTAACTCAATCACTAAAAACTTCAACCAACCACTGCAACTGCCAATTGCGCCAGAGAGTTTCAGTGCCTGCATTTACTCCTCATGTTTAAATTATGTTCATAAAGAAGGAATTATCTTTGGCAATGAGTAATGATTTCAGACTGCATTTCATGAAGAGAGTAGGGAGTTGTTTCTGTTGCAAGGCAGAAGCTGGACAAGCTGGGAGGGCCCGGAAATGATCCTTGACTAGGTGGGTCTGCAGCACCGTTTTGAAATGCAGGAGTGATGGTGCTAAGGCGATATGTTCAGAAATGTAATTCCAGATCTTCAGTGCATGACTCCTAGTCATCTCTTTTTTCCACTTCTTGTTTGCTGTCTGATGATTTTTTGGCTCCTTGTCTTACACTGGCTGTCTGAAGTTTAGTCACTGGCCTGTTAAGCTGGTGTGCTGATTCTCAGTGGTCTGTAGTTGATGGAGAAGGTTTTGAAGAAGATTGAAGAGAAGAAGGGGGCTGATTGTGCAAGTGCTTTCGCGTGTGATATGGTTGTACTTTTTCAGTCCTTAGACGAATCATATATGGGCATGTAGGAAGCCTTTCGAAAGGCCTGACTGGAGACCAGGATCCCAGCAAAAAGGTTGCTACCATCGCCCAGGTGAAAGGGGAGACAGCCTGTACAACGAAACTGTTACAACAAATGCCTTTACATCGCATGTCGTTGCAACGCAAAAGGTGTGCAGCAGTGGGTAGAAGGTGTTGGATTTAACTCCAACACCTTCCCTACTGTTGCACACACGAGTTGGAATAGAAAATTGACCTATTCCAACTTCCAGAGCCCCCCCAACATAAAGTCGGAGTAAAGTTTGCGTTACAACTGCATGCGATGTAATAGCATGCATTGTAACGTCACCTATTCAGGTGAAAGAGCACTAGGGCTTGCATGGGTGTTGTAAAGTCTTTTTAGCATTGCATTTAGTGTAAAAGAAATGCTAGCCTGCCCCAAACAAGAAGGGGTAAATAGTGTGAAAAGTCCCCTATAAAAATACATCTGGCTCTGCTGCAAGGAGACTACAAGCAAAATGTATTTTTACTGTTCTGACAGGCTTTAAAGCCATTCCACTGACCAGCGTATATCACCCGTCTGATCAATCCCAGAAAATTCAAATGTACAACTCACTACTCAACACTGACACCAAAAGGTGTTTCCAATGTCCATTACATTGAGCGAAATGTTCATTCATAAATTGAGCTATCTTCCTAGCCCTCTATATTTTTTTTAATCCTTAGCACGCTGTTGATACACCCACATTGTAATAATGCTGTATGAGAATAATTATGTAAAACTAAATGTCACCTGTTACTCTGCCAGATCTTCTACACACTGAAGGTACGTGCACCAAAGCCTTCTGTAGCAACCAGAGTCAGGGCTTTTTAGGTCGAACCTGCAGGCAGCACACATGTGCTGTCGATTGGCGACGATCTGTTGTATCTAAAACGGAATCTCCAAAAAGTGGCTTTTAGCCCTCCCACTCCTTATCATTTGATGGCACCATTATCACTCTTGCTTGCTGTCTTCTAATTCGGGATTGTTGGACGTGGTCCTTTTGGGAGGTTCACCCCTAAACATTTTGCCCTTTAATGTGACCTGATACTAGTAGTTTTTGGCCTCTGCCCACTTTAGCACTGTGTCCTAGTGTAAAGTGCGTGCGTACTCTGAGTGTGTGTGGTGAGATTGGCCTGCCCTCCCATAGGAATGCATGGGGGATATGTGTGTCCATGGTAATTCCTGGTGTGAGAGGAGTGCAGGGTCAAGTTTAGTATGTGCAAACTCGTGAGAATAAATGCTGTGCCATGGAATGCGCAGATTTATTGTGACTGGTGGAGAAATGACACTTTTAGAAGTTGGCATTTCTGTGTGTGGTGTGCCTGCCTGCCTGATGTGCAGAGCATGTCTGGCTTGTGATTGACAGGGGCTGGATGGTGTGCTTGGCTCCAGGAGCCAGGATGAGTCTGCCCAGTGGTGAATAGGGGACACTCTGCCAGGAGGTACCGCAGCGGGACCCAGCTGCTGTTTCCTGTGGGTCCCTGCATGCTAGCCTGCCTGGCTGCGCCTTGCTGGGTTCTCCCCAGCCCCAAAGATCCCCTGATTCTGCCTCCTGGTGACTTTGTGACACCTAGCGCCTGGAAGCGCTTTTATGCCGACCTTGACTCTTTTTAAATAGCAGCATGGAGCTGCAAGCATTTTAAACAGGGATTCTCCCGCAAGTCGTGTCTTCTGGTGGGCACCCACCCCGCATATGCCACAAAGGAGAGGAGTGCGCAGCACTGAGCTGCGCCACCATAAAGAGCGAATCCCCACCGTAGGGATTCCCCCTGGCTCAGGAAGGAAGCGGGAGCCCACCCTGCATTTGCTTGCTCAAGAGAAACGGGTGCCTTCCCCACATTTTTAAGGAAGTGAAGCGGGTGCCCACCCCGCGTTTATGTGCTTTTATTGGGAGCCTACCCCGCTACGGAATTTATTTTATAAAAAGCTGGAGCCTACCCCGCATTGTGGGGCCCTTATCATCGGGTGCCCACCCCGCATTTGTCTACTGCCGAGGGGCCGTCACACTGTGAGCAGCGACCCGGAAGGGAATCCCGCCAGCCAGGAAGTCAGGCATCTGTAGCTCAACCAGGGCAGGACCATTGAGGGAGCCAATCCCTGCCCGGCGTGAGGAGGAGCGGGACGCAGGAAACGGCTGATCGCATCACATCGGGGATCCCATGAGAGTGAGGGGAGCCTCACGCAGCCAAGACCGTCCGGAGCCTTGAGGGCACCACAGAGAAGGCCCTTGCCCATGGAGAGGGAGCAGGCAGAGCAAGAAAGAGTGAGACTCCACCACAGACACCGCAGGAGCCTGGGTCAAGGCGGAAGCCTACCCCGCCTTGGTGTGACCCCACAGTGAAGTCCGGAGGAGTCCCCCCGCAAGAGACCGGAGAGAGCACAGGACTCTCGGTGAGTGGGGCTCCGATCTGGCGTTGTTGGGGCCAGCGTTCTGTCTGTTCTCAGCTGCACTGCAGTGGCAGGAAGCTGCGACGCGTAGACACTTTCTGGTTTACTTCTGAGTCCCAGATCAGGACTGCAACGTGGGGGCCAACTTTATTACAAAACTCAGTGGGGGCATTATGCAGGATAGTGTCTTCCTAGTGATTGCCACAATAGTGAGGGTCACAGTTAGAGGCAGTGTCCTCCATGGGTGTCTGGCACAAACTCGCGCCTCGTGAAGGGGGACAATTTCATTTTTAAGCCGCAAATCCCTGAGTCTGTGAATCTTCACAGCTGCCCCATTTAGTCAGTGGGCAGCAGCAACGTTTGGGGATCATTTCTCTTGTAGAGGTAGGAGTGATTTTCACCCCGCGCCCCCCCAGCACAAGTGTGCACCGTGGAGCCAGTGCCTCCTAGTTGTGTCCACAGCTGCCCAGCAAGTAGTGGGCAGCTGCCACGTTTAGGCCTGATCTTTTGCTTTGCTGTTTTTGCTGCGTGCGCAGCCAGCCTGGACATTCTGGACATCGGGCCTTTGAGCCCCTGTGAGAGGCCAGTTGCCCTGGGGCCAGGTTCAGTGTGTTGTGCCCCTATTGGGGCACACTGTTGTTATGCTAATCTGTTTCCTAAGGTGTTTACACTTGTAAGGCCTAACGTGATGCCATGGTGCTTATGCATAATGTATTTATGCCCCTGAGGTTTATGCAGGATATGTTTAATACCTAATGCTAATGTGATAATGCTGAGGTCATTATTGCACCAGTAATTACTGGTTGTGCTCTATGTCTATAATTTGTGCTACAGTTAGTATATGTTCTACATTTGCTAATTTCACTTTGTGGTTGCTCTGACAATGGCCCAAGTGGCCCTGTCATGTGTATATAATCCCCTGTAGATATACTGCCCAGTGCCAGTTGGAACAGTGTAAATTGTGTGATTATGATCTAATGTGTGTATGATAATACAAAGGCTATTTTTATATATAACCTTGTGTGGAGTTCCATTTGTGGTGTGCCTAGTGGGATGCTGCTGTTGTGTGTGTGTTGCGCAAACGCTTTACACATTGCCTCCGGGATAGGCCTGACTGCTCGTGCCAAGCTACCAAGGGGGGTGAGCAGGGGATTATCTTTGGCGTGTAACTCCCCAGCCCTGACTAGAGTGGTGGTCTCTGCCTGGCTTTGGCGCAAGCCTTAGCCAACCAGAGACTCCATTTCTAACATTTGTGATCAGCGGTGGGATTAAGTCTTGTGTTTGCGCAGTACTACAGCTACAACTGGTTACACTACAAACTCTGCATTTAGATAATCACGTGTTTAGGGATTAATATTTCTGAGTGTTATTTTATTGTTTCTCCTAAGAGTATCATTTGTAGATTGTGTACTCTTGCTTCAGCTCAGACAGCTAGGTCTCCTGTGTTACACGTGCCTCTGCCAAACTGGAGTCTGCTTTAATTTCTGTGGTCTGTTTAGATACAGTATGTGTGAGTTGGTAGAATTCTGTGAAGAGAGAGACATAGCAGTGAGTGGGTCAGACACCCAGTCCAAACTTAGGGAAAACCTAATCCAATAGCAAAAGGATGACTGGGAACGTGAGCGCAGTGAGGAGGAGAGGGCCCGAGCCGCACGCCAAGATGGTGGTGGGTCTGAGGGGAGCCCTGAAGAGTCTGAAGAGGAGGAAGAAACTGACAGGAAAGGGACGCCAGTAGATAGTGAGGACCCCATAGATGGGGAGTCCCTTGCTGGGTCCAGTGTCGGGGGCAGCGCCCCATCCCTTTCCCTGTCCCCAGAGGATTGAATAGATAGGAGGGAAGAAAGGGAGCATAAGCTGGCTTTGGAGAAGCTCAGGTTAGAGCATGCAAAGGAGATAGCGCAGCTGGGTGTGGAGGAGAAAAAGTTTGAGACCGAGAGGGTCTTAGCGCAGGAGAGGATGGCGGAGGCTGAGAGGGCCTTCACCAGAGAGAAATTAGCTCTGGAAGGTAGATTATCCCCTGAGCGCAGTTGTAGTTTTCTGGAGTCCCCAGTGAGGGTGGAGTCGGGTGGTGGCAGCAATATAGAGTCCAGTGCAGGGAGTCCCATTCCCAGTTCCCAAAGAATGGTACCTGGTTCCCGAGAGGAGGAGTACAGGTTGAAGTTCAGGGACAGTAGGAATCTGTCTCACCAGACTTGGGCGGATTTTTCGGATGAATGTAATGATGCACTGGTTGATTGGATAAGGGTTCACATGGAACAGGATTTTGAAGGACTGTTCGAACTAGTTATCAGAAAGCACCTGCTCAGTTGTTGTTCGCCAGGGTTGCGCCAACACCTTGTGGAGTGTGGACTTTCTGACCTATGGGAATTTATACTAGAAGCAGACCACTGGGAAAGTGCCCAAGGTTCTGAAAAGGCATTGAGGAGTGATCCCAAAAGTAGTGGCTCAGGTATCTTCCAGCCCAGAGTGGTGGAAGAGGTTCAGAGTAGCCCAGCTAGGTTCCCAGTGTAGCCAGAGGGGTGTAGGGGCTCACGTCCTGTCTCAGAGGAGTAGGTGTGAGTGTTGGACTGAATGTTCCCAGGTGCCCGAAACCCAGTCTCAGAACCTGGATGGTTTCTCCAGGGAACACCAGGTTGGGGGCCTAGGCTGTCCTGTTAGTCCATTTGAGGATGATCTACCTAGTGTCTAGGGAACCTGGAGCGTCTGTAAATAGAGCTCCAGTGGTTCTAGTGTCTGTCGGTGGTGCTCCAGTTGGGAGGGCACAGAAGTCCGGATTGAGGGGTGAATGAGGGATATGTTCCCCAGTGGAAGAACCAGTGGGTCAGGGACCAGCCAGTAGTGCTGAGTTCCCTTGGAGTGACCATGATGAAACCACTTCTGTTCTGGGGATCTTTGTGCACTGTCAGGTGGACAGGGGACGGGAGATCTGCGCCAGGCAGACTGTCACACAACATATGAGTCATGTGTTACCCTCTGGGGGATAGTGTGTGAGTCCCCAGAAGTCCTGGAGTGCCAGGCAAGTACTCCGCCAAAGGGTTTAGACCCAAGATTGGGAGGCCAGGTTCAGGATCTGCCTGACCTGGAGGGAAGGACGTCTATAACCAGTGTCCTGACCGGTTCATCTTCCAGGGGTACCGCTCCAGTTGGGAGGGTGCAGAACTCTGGAAGGGGGTGCAGAGGATGGGAGTCCTCGCCTATGACCCCAGTGCAACCTAAAGGGTTAAACCCTAGGTAGGGAGACCAGTTATGGGACAGAGGTCCTGAACTGGTGGGAGAGTGGTGTTCTATGGGTACCACTCAAAGGAGGAGAGGGCGGAACCTAGAAGGAGAGGTAGGGGAGGAGAGCCTCACCCGTGACTTCTGGTCAGCCTGAGGGTACAGTCCCTAGGCTGGAGGATCAGTGGCAGTCTAGAACTGTCCTGATTAGAGGAAGTATGGAGAATGGTTACTAGGTGCCAGGGGTTACTACCCCCCACTCTGTGAATGGGCAAGGACCAGTAACATCTGGGTGGCCTGGGGTCTGGTCCTGGCCGCAGACAGCTAGAGAGTACCAGTGGGGTAGCCCAGTTGCTCAGGACAGCTTTTAAAGAAGGAACCACATGGGTTCACCATGGCATAGAACAGGAGGGTGTCCCTGCAGTTGCGAGCCCGTGTCCGTGTTCTATCGCCCCAAGCAGGGAAGCCCATCACAGTGGTGATTGGTCTGCCCTGCATTTTGGCTGGAAGGGGGTTGTGTTGGACTTGGCCCTTTTGTCAGGTTCACCCCTAAACTTTTTACCTTTTAATGTGACCTGATACTAGTAGTTTTTGGCCTCTGGGCACTTTAGCACTGTGTCCCAGTGTAAACTGCGTGTGCACTCTGAGTGCCTGTGGTGAGATTGACCTGCCCTCCCATAGGAATGCATGGGGGATATGTGTGTCCATCGTAATTCCTGGTGTGAGAGGAGTGCAGGGTCAAGTTTAGTATGTGTTAACTCGTGAGAATAAATTCTGCGCAATGGTGTGCACAGATTTATTGTGACTGGTGGAGAAGTGCCACTTTTAGAAGTTGGCATTTCTGTGTGCAGTGTGTCTGCCTGCCTGATGTGGAGTGCCATGTCTGGCTTGTGATTGACAGGGGCTGGATGGTGTGCTTGGCTCCAGGAGCCAGGATGAGTATGCCCAGTGGTGAATAGGGAGATCTGCATGTAGATGGGAGGGAGGAGTTGCACCTGGGACCTGAATAGGGCTGTGCCTTCCCTCCACAATGCTGGCTCCGCCCCCTGTGGTGCATCTGAGCACCTAGCCCCCACCTGACCAAGGAGGGAGGAGCTGAGCACAACAAAGTGCTCCAAAGCTCCCCCCAAACCAGTTGCATCTTGTTTTCCCCCAGCCCTGGGCTGTGTGACAAAGGGAAAGGGGTGTATAAATGTAGGGGCTGTGACCCCAGTGTTCTGTTGCGCTTGTGTTCTTGAGGGGACACTCTGCCAGGAGGAACCCCAGCAGGACCCAGCTGCTGTTTCCTGTGGGTCCCTGTGTGCTGCTCCCCTGATTCTGCCTCCTGGAGACTTTGTGTCACCTAGCGCCTGGGAACGCTTTTATGCCGACCTTGACTCTTTTTAAATAGCAGCACGGAGCTGCAAGCATTTTAAACAGGGATTCCCCCGCATGCCGTGCCTTCTGGCGGGCACATATCCCGCATCGGCCACAAAGGAGAGCAGTGGGCAGCACTGAGCTGCGCCATCATAAAGAAGGAATCCCCAGCGTAGGGATTCCCCCGGGCTCAGGAAGGAAGCGGGAGCCCACCCCGCATTTGCGTGCTCGAGAGAAGCGAGTGCCTACCCCGCATTTTTAAGGAAGTGAAGCGGGTGCCCACACCGCATTTATGTGCTTTTAGCGGGAGGATACCCCGCTACTGAATTTATTTTATAGAAAGCGGGAGCCTACCCCGTATTGTGGTGCCCTTCTCAGCGGGTGCCCACCCCACATTTGTCTACTGCTGAGGGGCCGCCGCACTGTGAGCAGCGACCCGGAAGGGAATCCCGCCAGGCAGGAAGTCAGGCGTCTGTAGCCTGACCGGGGCAGGACCATCCAGGAAGTCAATCCCTGCCCGGGGCGAGGAGGAGGAGCAGGACGCAGGAAACGGCTATTCGCATCATGTCAGGGCTCTCATGTGAGTGAGGTGAGCCTCGCACAGCCAAGACCGTGCGGAGCCTCCAGGGCTCCACAGAGAAGGCCCGTGACCATGGAGAGGGACCGGGCAGAGCAAGAAAGAGCGAGACACCACCGCAGACACCGCAGGAGCCTGGGTCAAGGCGGGAGCCTACCCCGTCTTGGATTTGACCCCGCAGTAAAGTCTGGAGGAGTCCCCCTGCAGGAGACCAGAGAGAGCACAGGAGTCCCAGGTGAGTGGGGCTCTGATCTGGCGTTGTTGGGGCCGGCGTTCTGTCTGTTCTCAGCTGCACCACAGTGGCGGGAAGCAGCGACGTGTGGGCAGTTTCTGGTTTACTTCTGAGTCTCAGATCAGGACTCCAACGTGGGGGTCAACTTTATTACAAAACTCAGTGGGGGCATTATGCAGGGTAGCGTCTTCCTAGTGATTGCCACAATAGTGAGGGTCACAGTTAGAGGCAGTGTCGTCCCTGGGTGACTGGCACAAACTCTCGTGAAGGGGAACAATTTCACTTTTAACAGACAAGGGCGCAAAATCCGCCCCGCTCGTGAAATTTGCGAATTTTCTGCAATTTCGCGATCCGCGAATCTCACGAAATTGCCGAAAAATTCGCGAATTCGCGAGCGGGCGGATTTTTTTTTTGGTCCCAGGAAGCACAGTTAAGGCAGGTGCTCGAGTTGAAGCTAACTTTGTAACCATTTTAGAATGGTTCTGGCAAGCTGCCAGAGTGCTTGCTGGCGCCATTCTAAAATAGTTACAGAGTTAGCTTCAACTCGGGCACCTGCCTTAACTCTGTAATTGCTTTCTGTGGGCCAAAAATTAAACGTCAACAGGAAGCACTTCCAGATATAAATAAAGCAGCCGCCCAAGTTGAAGCTCAAATTCAGTAACGTTTTAATCAGCCCAAAAGCATTAGTGACCACGGTCGAGGCTGGGCAAGTGTGCTTTAACCCCATTTCTGCCGTCGATAATTAGCTGTAATACCCGAGGGAGGTCTTTGCATCCCTGAGTTTCTCAAGCGCAATCCCCGTTCCTGTGACCAGGAGGCTGCTTTCTCCTCACCTGCTGCCCTGCTCGCTCTCTGACCCTTTATACACAAGAGGCATGTGAACACGCATAGAAGCCCCGCACCACACACTAGCGGTATCAAACGTCTTCCCGCCTTTTCCCAATCCCAACTATGATGGACAGCTCATTCAAGGGACCTCGGCGCATTTCGGCGTGGTGGCAAGTTAGAGGCACACATGGTCAGTGGAGACAAATCTTCTGGCCCTTTACGCAGCTGCAGTGTAGGAAAAGCACTATCATTTACCCAATGAGGTAGCACTTACTGATTAGCCAGTAGAAGCACTCCAGTTGAGTAGAGGTATTGCACAAAACGGTGTCATCTTCGTGGATAACTATGCAGGGCAGGATTCATTCTGGCACGAGGCTCCTGTCACAAAAATTAAACCTCAACAGGAAGCACTTACAGATATAAATAAAGCAGGTGCCTGAGTTGAAGCTCAAATTCAGTAACGTTTTAATGAGCCCAAAACATTAGTGAGCATGGTCGAGGCTGGGCAAGTGTGCTTTCACCCCATATCTGCAGTCGAAAATTAGCTGTAATACTCGAAGGAGGTCTTTGCATCCCTGAGTTTCTCTAACGCAATCCCCGTTCCTGTGACCAGGAGGCTGCTTTCTCCTCACCTGCTGCCCTGCTCGCTCTCTGACCCTTTATACACAAGAGACATGTGAACATGCATAGAAGCCCCGCACCACACACTAGCAGTATCAAACGTCTTCCCGCCCTTTCCCAATCCCAACTATGATGGACAGCTCATTCAAGGGACCTCGGCGCATTTTGGCGTGGTGGCAAGTTAGAGGCACACATGGTCAGTGGAGACAAATCTTCTGGCCCTTTACGCAGCTGCAGTGTAGGAAAAGCACTATCATTTACCCAATGAGGTAGCACTTACTGATTAGCCAGTAGAAGCACTCCAGTTGAGTAGAGGTATTGCACAAAACGGTGTCATCTTCGTGGATAACTATGCAGGGCAGGATTCATTCTGGCACGAGGCTCCTGTCACAAAAATTAAACCTCAACAGGAAGCACTTACAGATATAAATAAAGCAGGTGCCTGAGTTGAAGCTCAAATTCAGTAACGTTTTAATGAGCCCAAAACATTAGTGAGCATGGTCGAGGCTGGGCAAGTGTGCTTTCACCCCATATCTGCAGTCGAAAATTAGCTGTAATACTCGAAGGAGGTCTTTGCATCCCTGAGTTTCTCTAACGCAATCCCCGTTCCTGTGACCAGGAGGCTGCTTTCTCCTCACCTGCTGCCCTGCTCGCTCTCTGACCCTTTATACACAAGAGACATGTGAACATGCATAGAAGCCCCGCACCACACACTAGCAGTATCAAAGGTCTTCCCGCCCTTTCCCAATCCCAACTATGATGGACAGCTCACTCAAGGGACCTCGGTGCATTTTGGCGCGGTGGCAAGTTACAGGCACACATGGTCAGTGGAGACAAATCTTCCGGCCCTTTACGCAGCTGCAGTGTAGGAAAAGCACTATCATTTACCCAACGAGGTAGCACTTACTGATTAGCCAGTAGAAAGTACTCCAGTTAAGTAGAGGTATTGCACAAAACGGTGGCATCTTTGTGGATAACTATGCAGGGCAGGATTCATTCTGGCACGAGGCTCCTGTCACAAAAATTAAACCTCAATAGGAAGCACTTACAGATATAAATAAAGCAGGTACCCGAGTTGAAGCTTAAATTCAGTAATGTTTTAATCAGCCCAAACCATTAGTGAGCACGGTTGAGGCTAGGCAAGTGTGCTTTAACCCCATATCTGCCGTCGAAAATTAGTTGTAATACTCGAGGGAGGTCTTTGAATCCATGAGTTTCTCGAGCGCAATCCCCGTGTAGTTCCTGTGATCAGGAGGCTGCTTTCTCCTCACCTGCTGCCCGGCTCGCTCTCTGACCTTTATACACAAGAGGCATGTTGACACGCATAGAAGCCCCGCACCACACACTAGTGGTATTAAACATCTTCCCGCCCTTTCCCAACTATGTTGGACAGCTCACTCAAGGGACCTCGGCGCCTTTTGGCGCTGTGGCAAAGTTACAGGCACACATGGTCAGTGGAGACAAATCTTCTGGCCCTTTACGCAGCTGCAGTGTAGGAAAAGCACTATACATTTACCCAACTAGGTAGCACTTACTGATTAGCCAGCAGAAAGTACTCCAGTTGAGTAGATGGAAATCGCAAAAAAATCCGCGATTTCGCAGGAAAATCCACGAATTCGCAGACTTTTTTACGATTTCGCGCGAATTAGAGGACCACAGATCCACAAAATTTGCCCATACTTAATTTTTAAGCCGCGAATCCCCGAGTCAGCGAATCTTCACAGCTGCCACGTTTGGGGACCATTTCTCTTGTAGAGGAAGGGGTGAGTTGCACCCCACCCTCCCCAGCACAAGTGTGCACCGTGGTGCCAGTGCCTCCAAGTTGCGTCCACAGCTGCCCAGCAAGTAGTGGGCAGCTGCCATGTTTAGGCCTCATCTTTTGCTTTGCTGCTTTTGCTGCGTGCGCAGCCAGCCCTGACACTCTGGACATCGGGTATTTGAACCCCTGTGAGAGGCCAGTTGGCCTGGGCCCAGGTTCAGTGTGTTGTGCCCCCGATTGGGGCACCCTGTTTTTATGCTAATCTATTGCCTAAGGTGTTTACGCTTGTGAGGCCTAATGTGATGCTATGGTGCTTATGCATAATGTATTTATGCCCCTGAGGTTTGATGGAGCAAGGATTCACACGTACAGCGCCTTGCTTGAATTCATGAACCTCGAATAACGTTAATAAATGTAACCAACATGTTTGTTTACTAAAATTTCATATTTTCACTTTACACGGGGTGTCCCAGTGATGCTTGCCTATGTGTTTACTAATCCTAATACGCTTGCAACCTAAAATGGCTGCTGCTACGCGGGAATTTCTTCGGGGCATGCGTCGGTCACACCCATGTGACATGACGTACTCGCAGTTCTGGTGGGAAACCTTTTGCACTTGTGCAGTAGCAATAAAATGGCTGTTTTGTGTTCTCACATGCCCGAAGCTTGCACCGCAGCTTTCGCTATGCTGTTTGTTTTGCATTAATCCTAATGTTATAGTTATTATAAATGTAATGGGAGTAATATAGGGATTCCTGGTATACAGTGCATATATTTTTTTCTGTGTTCTAAAACTGTTTCTTTCTATTTCATGATACATTATGAAAATCTGGCCTGCTTCCCTTTGCCGCTTTCCATCTGGCTTGAAACTGAGTCTGCGCGAGATCCGCGAGCCTCTACAGCAGTGACCTTTGAATCCTTGCCAGATGGGTATTCCAGCCAAGATGTGCATGGGAAGACGACCTCTTACCTAGCCGAAAGGACTGGACTGTAACAATTTTTCAACACTGTATACAAATCTAAATTCACCATTGTTAGGTGTAAGGAATACGTCATGTGAACCTGAAGTTCGATAGGCGGTTCCAAAAGATGTAAATTATGGGCTTGAGAAAGTCAAATTCTAGCTGGTGTGATGACCTGTCCTTTCTTTTGACCAATCGAAATTGGAGATTCTTACACGTGCAACATTTGGGGGGTGGTACACTGACCCGAAAACAGTATAACTAGCCTAGGTTTAGCTAGAGAATTTGTCCGACTTGTCCGAATAGCTTACCTGTCACTGACCTAATGCACTCAATAGCTGATCGAGAAACAGAGGTGGTGCGGAGCACTCAGTCAGACAGACTCACAGACCCATTCGGGGTTTTGAGAACCTTAAGTGCTGGCGAAGCACTTTGCTGGGGAATTCGAGAACCCAATCGGGGTTTTGACTGATATCTGCAGAGAGGGTGTAGCGCAGGCATTGCAACTGAACTAAGGGTGCTGGTCTCAACTTTGGTGGTCCTGTCCCGATCCAAATCTGGTTTTCCTGCCCTGGGTTTCCATTCTGCACCTGCTGGCCTACTGGCGACTGCATTTTCCTTGGGGGTTTTCCTGTCCTTAACTGACCCGTGGCCAGGGTTGGTCTCCACACCGTTCTAGGTAAATATAAATCTGTGAGGGAAATACACTTGCGTAATCTTTCTTTACCTATCCTGAAATCTCGCTGAATCGTAATTGCATATGTGCCTTTTCTTTACCTTTCCTTTGTGATAAAATACTAAGTCGTGAAAGTACCATTATTAGCAGGTTCCAATTTTTCCCCTACCTATAGTTGGATATTAAAATACTGTCTCTGAATAAAATTGATGTTCCTTCTCTTTACCCACCCTTTACTGAACTAAAGAGATCCTTCTGAAATTATTAGCGTGTTTCCAATTTTTACCCTTCCCATAGCTACATGATAAATTCAGTTTCGTCATTATAAGTTCATGTTCCCTTTTCTTACCCATCCCTTAGGAAAAAATAAACTGTGACATTCTAGCATGTCCCTTATTTCCCCGTCCTTTAGAAAATACAGTTTTCAAGTCTGATTCCTATACGCTCGTTTTCCAGTGTGTTCCTTGTTCTTACCTTCCCTTTAGATTTCTAAATGGTTGGCCTTATTTTTTTCTTACATGGATATACTCTTTTCATGATTCTGATTATTGATAGTTTGCTTGCTGGAAATCTTTTACTTTCAAACACTGAAGAAGATTAGATAAAGGTTTTCAAAACTTCCCGTGTCTCTGGTTATTATATGAGTGCAAATGTTATAAATGGTATTGTATTTTGGTGACTGCTTATCTTTTACAGCTAGCTCCCTGATCCATTGTGATCATAGGTACCCGTGACAAGGATTGGTAAGTCGAGTACATTGGAAATAAATAGGAATGAACTGGGTTACTGGTAGTAGAGTGTAGTTACCCGATTAATAAATATCGTAAATTGAATTTATGGGCCCAAATGTGCATATGGTAAAATTATATTCGGGTGACCTGCGCGCTCTATCAAGTTTATGCAGGATATGTTTTATACCTAATGCTAATGTGATAATGCTGAGGTCATTATTGCTCCAGGAATTACTGGTTGTGCTCTAGGTCTATAATTTGTGCTACAGTTACTATATGTTCTACATTTGCTAATTTCACTTTGTGATTGCTCTGACAGTGGTCCAAGTGGCCCTGTCATGTGTATATAATCCCCTGTAGATACTGCCCTGTGCCAGTTGGCACAGTGTAAATTGTGTGGTTATGATTTAATGTGTTTATGGTAATACAAAGGCTATTTTTATATATAACCTTGTGTGGAGTTCCTTTTGTGGTGTGCCTAGTGGGTTGCTGCTGTTGTGTGTGTGTTGCGCAAAGACTTTACACATTGCCTCCGGGGTAGACCTGACTGCTTGTGCCTAGCTACCAAGGGGGGTGAGCAGAGGTTATCTTTGGCGTGTAACTCCCCAGCCCTGACTAGAGTGGTGGTCTCTGCCTGGATTTGGAGCAAGTCATAGCCAACCAGAGACCCCATTTCTAACAGGGATCCCTTGCAATGCCGTCCCTGTCTTGCCTTTGTGTGGAGCATGGACCAAGTACAGATTCATTTACCTTCTGTTCGCTTTGATTGAGGTACTATTTCTTCTTTCTAAATAGTGCAAACTCGACCAGAATGCATTGGGACACTTTACATGCGCACCAGTTACAATACACACGTTCACATCGTCTGCTTGTATTGAGGTCCTTTTTATGGCTTGCCAAACTCAGGGCAACATGGAATGTCTGTAACATTCTTTTTTTTGCTGTTTTTTTTATAGCACAAACTTGAGCGTTCTACATCAGCAGCAGTTACATTGCAGAAGGAGACATTCACATTTATGCACAGGGAAATTAAGTGATTTGCCCGGAAACTATGGGGCTTATTTACAAGCCCCTTGCTCTGCCAGTTACTATTTTTGATGCACCAGCAGCACAGTGTGCTGGCTCACAATAACAAGGCCATGCAAGGTCATGCAAAACAATCTTTTGTGGCTTTTCATGGCCTTGTAAATACAGCCCCTTTTCATGCATCACTTTGCGCGAAAGGCGCATTCCATGGGTGTTGCTGGGGTGTTCCCGATGTAACATCCATGGATTCTGCCACATTCCCAGATTTACAACTTTTCGTAAACCTGGAAATGTGTCAGAATCTACACCTCCCCAGGGGAGGTGTAGAAATACTTATATTTCTCCTTGTTTTTTCCTCTTTCTATGCCTGCTGCATAGGCATAGAAAGAGGACAACACCATCAATGATTGTTTCTGTGTAGGAAGGTGTCCCTTCCTACACAAAAACTATCATCCCCGCAAGGCATGCACCCTTGCACCATGGTGCAAGGGTTCCTCTGTTGGTGCAAAGCAGCCAATTGTGCGCCAGAGCAGGGGAAAGCACAGGGCTGCTTCATATTGTTGTAAATGTGACACATCTCTGTGCTTTAAAATGATGAAGCTCGCCACAGCAAAATGGCTTGTGGCGCTGTGTCATTTTGTTGTAATAAAGGCCCACAGGATGTTGAGCAGATGCTGAGACTCGAACCTGCTTCCCCACTTCCAAAGTCTAAAAAGTCTCAACGTAATTTGTTTTTATAAAAAGACAGACTCAATGAAAAGCAGTAGTGGCTCCTCCATTAGGGCAGGGGAGTGTCGCCCCACTAAGAAAAATGCCCCCGGAAAAGCGCCTGAGTTGAAATCTAAAATGGTAATGAAGTTAATGTATTGCTGTTTTAATTTTTACCAACCGTTCCGAAGTGACAGGGTGGGGCTGGCCATTGCTGCTGTGTGGCAGCAGCAGGGAGGAGTGGTGGGCTGTCACTCAAGTTTAAAGTGCGTATGTCACTTTGGCTGGCTGTCTTTCAGCGGCTGGACAGACATGCTCATTTTAACTTCTCTAACTCAACTGTCCCAGACAGCTAGGTAGAGAGCAAGAAAAGGTCTCCAGTGTCCTTGAGAGCACTGAGAGAGGCCGCCCCTCCTAGAGAGTTGACTGGGGCCTGCGATAGAGCCTGGAGGAGACAGAGAAGTACACAGGACAGGAGCGAGGAGGACGTGTCGGGCAGCAAGGAAGGTAAGTGAGTATTTATTTCTTTATTTTCATATATAGGCATCTTACATTCATGCATCCACTCACCCACCACCCATTTGCCGGCTGCCCCACTCTCCGTAGTTGCCAGCCGCCACTGACGAAGAGAATCATTAAAAGCGCAGACTCGACCCGTGACAAGTATAACAGGGAGGGTGGTGAAGGGGTAAGGCGCAACGTAATGGGGTATTTGGAACTCTAACATTTCATAAGGTTGGGAAGTCTTCACACAGAGGACCCACTGTGTCTAAATATACTATAGGAGAGAACATTAAGAACAAAGTGGGCATTTCTTTAAACAGTGCTGTGGTAAGAGGTGTAAAGGCATAACATTCATTATTGTTCGCGGTACTCATTTATTAATAACGATGCAAAACTCACTGTGTTGGTTCCACACAGGCTTAAGCCAATTCAATTGGTATCAAAGCCCCATTGTGTGGGTGTGGCTCTCACATGCTGCCCAGTGGCGCATCCTGACAGTAAATAGGGCACCCACTGGAGGCCTGGCTGACTCAAGAACCACAGGTCAGTGGTTGATGGCTGACCACTGAAGGAACTCTTGGTGGTCCAGCGGCACAGGTGGTGCAACTTTCTTTGGCACCTCGGGCAACGTGACATGTAAATCCTGGTACCAAGTTTAGCAAATTGCGACCATTATAAATGATCTAGATGGTATCACTTGGTACTAGAAGAGTAGTGTGTTACCCGCCCACCACTGCTTTAGCGCCTTGTCAGAGCTAGCAAGCGCTACTAAAGAAAAATACCATAACGTCCCATACAACAGGGGGCAATAATTGTATTGTATTTTAAAATTTCTATACATGCCCTGACATGGTCAGGCAAGAAGCTACTTTCTTTGTTGTGCAAAGTAGGTAGAGTGTGGGTTTAAAGGGAAGTCTTTAAAGAGAAGTCTACTTGGAAAAATGTGGTGAGATATGTGGAAGTTAGGAGCTTGCTCAAATCACAACATGGCAAGGTTTTGGCTCCGCTTAAGCATGGAGTAAAGCAGAGAATGCATGAGTTGCAGCAATAAGGAACTGAAAGAAGGCCAGCCGGCCTCTGCAAAGTTACTTCCACCGTGTGGGGAAAACGTGTCGCTGCGGTTGCAGTAACTTTGGTCAATTTGAGATGGAACTTTTTTTTATTAAAATTTGTAAATTATGTATTAGATGATGAATTATGTGACAAATGCAGCAAATTCATAATAATGCAAAAAATGCCACAGCTCCTAAATTGTATAATTCCAGTAGCTTTCCTCTTAGCCAACTGCCTGAAATGGTAAGTACAAGCAAAGATTACTTTTATTAACTATGTTGAATCTTTGTCCAGGCACTAGCTAGCGAAACTTGAGGGGGCCCCCTGCAAGGTACTTGGAGGGGCCCCTCTGGACTTAATTAGGAGCTTTCTGTCCAGAGTAATGGGCAGAGGGGGGCCCCATGGAGCTTGGGGGACCCCACACCACGGAGGCTGCGGGCGCCTGTGTTAAACCACTGTGCCCAGGCAGTTAACGTGTGACAAGCATTTGCAAAGCTAATAGGGCTCACCAATGCAAGATCCATTGGCTTTCTCAATGTTTTTTTTACGTTTCACAAGAGTGCTTCTGCTGTGGGATGTAAGTTGTTACAACGCATGCTTTTACTACGCATGCCTTTACAACGCAGGTTTTTCAACGCAAGTCGATACAACGACTTGCGTTGGGGGGTGCTGGATAGTGAATAGTTTAATTTACTATTCCAACTCCAGTCCCCGTGGATAGTAGGGAAGGTGTTGGATAGTAAATTAAACTATTACCTATGCTAGAGCGCCCACCAGCGCAATTCGTTGTAATGACTTGGGTTGAAAAACCTGCGTTGTAAAGGCACTGCGTGGTAAAAGTTGCGTCGTAAAGGATGTTCCCCTCTGCTGTGCAGTATGGCTGAGGGAAACAGCCTTTACAACGCAGGTATTAACACGCAATGCCTTTACCACGTATCATTTACCATGCAATGCCTTTACCAAGCACACCTTGGGAAAGGCATGAATGGTAGAATCACTTGTTGTGTAGTCGTACAACCCATGGCTGACAGTAAAAAAAAAAAGAAAAATCGCTATGACACAGTTAACGCGGCCCGTGACATAGTGCTTTTTTTTACTTTGTTTTTGTACTTTTTTGGCTTACAAAACATTGACAAAGGCAAACAGTAGAGCTATTTGACTTTGTCCACGTTTTTGCCATGTTGTACATCAGCACTGCAGCAGCTATGCAGCATGGTTGAGAGTAAAAAAAATAACTTTCAGTCATGCTGCACATGTTCAACATGGCTAAAAGATTATTGACAAATCCAATAGACCTCGCATTAGCGAGACCTCTTGGGTTTGCCAATGCCTGTTTCCACTATATTTTACACAAACTCTTCCATCAAGGTTCACTTCCGGAATTCGTCAAACCACAGCTCAAAATACCGTCCGGAAATGTCAGTGCATGAAAAATGCACTGAGGCGTGGTTATTCACTTGTAAAGCGATGACTAAATTTGCGGAATTCTGAATTATTTATACACCAGAAATAAATGATAGGAGATTCTGCCTGCCTGTCTTGGAACAACGCCTGCTATCCAGACTGCTACATTCAATCTGTGTATAAGAGTCTCAATATATGTATGTATGTATGTGCATGTTTGTATGCATATGTAGATTTAGCGCAGTTCTATACCGTATGTATGTTAGTGTGTATGTGTTTACATGTTGTAGTACCAGTATATTCGTGTGGTGCGCCAGAGTACGTTATATGCACGTATGAATATGTATGAATATGTGTATATTTACAAATGCATGTGTGAACCGTATATGTGAATGTACTGTATTTGAGAGGCACAAACACGTGCCATACATGTAATGTAAATTAGTATGCGTGCATGTACATTTGTATATGTAGGCATACGCTTATGTCCGCATATTTAAAGGCTTTTATACATAAATATAGGTGTATGTACAAGTGTGTACGTGTATGAGACGCATGCACTCATGTATGAATACATCCATTCAAGTATATGAGCACACACGTGCAGAAGTACAGTTTTTTTAAAAAGTGAAAAGGTGACAAAGTAATTTCTAAAGATGGTTCTGGAGGTGACGCACAGCAGCAGCCTTGCGCTCCTCCGTACCTTTCTGCTCACATGATGCCTGGCCCCTCTCTGCTATGCGGGAAGTCATAGTTTAACAGGCACATCCATTACCGCACATGCCAGTCCTGAAATGCGGCATTTGGGGAGTTAATGTTTTGCAGACGCGGCAGGCAGGGGGCCAGCAGCCTCCTGGCAGCCCCGAGCCGGACCCCTCTGCTGGGAATCACTCCCCGCGGGACAGCTGCTCCCGTGTGAGCTGCTCAGCGTGTGCAGCGGCAGCCCCCACTCTGCTGTACTCACTCACCTTCCTCTCGCTCTTCCTCACACCGGGGTGGTCCGATAGTAAAGGGGGGAGCTGCCAGCCGAGCCCGGACCCACGAGCCTGCTCTACCCCGAGAATCGTCCCCCCAGGTTAGACAGGAAAGTATTTGGCGAAGTCGGCAGAGTAAACAGGCAGGAGGAGCAGGGCTTCCTGCCCGGGATGGAATTACACACGGGTGTAGAGTGGTGAGGCTGGGCCTACCACGTATATGTATATGCACTGAATAACTACACCAACACTTGCTTGCACTCAGCCGGAAAGACCCCGAGCGGTCTTCCGCTTGTTTATTTATACCGAGGGGCGAGCCCGCCCCAAGGTTGCGTGTGCGTGCGTGCGTGTAAGGATACAATGTATGTGAGAGCCCGGATGGCTCTCTACATCCCTCCTTTATTTTAGTCTCTTTCTGCAGGCACATTCATAGTCTCTTACTCATGGAGACGAACAAGCAAAGTCCAACAACCGTTGACTCGGCCTAGGATTGGGCCGCAGGTTGTAGCGACGATCCTGGGTCCGAGGTAGTTCGACAACCCCAGCCGGGGTTGTCCTCGGACCCTCGCTCGCATCCTCGACCCTTGGCTGACTCCGCCCGGCCGCAGGGCCTGGTGACACTGGCCTTGGTGGGGTGGCCATTCGCGGCAGAGTAGGAGTTGGATCAGAACAATTATCAAAGTCCATGTTTTCTTGGTCTCCATGTTCCATTCCCTCGGTCCGTTGACGCACATTGACATTGTCCAGTACCTTCTTGAAACATGAGGCATTCCTCGTCACGGTTTGGCCATTCCTCCTAGCTGTAATCATAGTCCCTTGCACTCGCTCCACTGTCCACACTTCTGGCTCAAAAGGAGTCCGAAACTTCCACCCAGGATGGCGATCCTTGACAACGACAGTGTCCCCCTGCCGGAGGGCTGGTTCTTTGGCATGCCGATGTGCGCTTGCTTTGATGTTGGTGGCCTGTCGCCGGGCCTGTATGGCCTCAGCGTCCCTTTCTCCCGGCACCCACGTGTTGACAGTGGGAATGCCATCCCTTGGAGCTCGCTTGAACAGAACATGAGAGGGAGCACACTTTGTCGTTGAGTGGGGTGTCTGCCGATAGGCTCCAAGGAAGTCGTCCAGGGCGGCCTCCGGGTCTTCGCCATTATCCACCGCAATCCGCAGCGCTCTGTTTAATGTCCGCATCAACCTCTCGACTTCCCCGTTGGCTTGAGGCCACAGGGGTGTGATTTTCCGATGTTTGATCCGGAGAGCCTCCAAGTAAGCCTGAAACTCTCTCCCTTGAAAGGGGGGCCCATTATCGGACTTGATTTCTTCAGGAAGCCCCATCGTAGCAAACACTCGGTTTAGGACTTTCTTGACCTGCGGGAACGCAGTGGATGCGATGACTTCCACAACTGGGAATTTGGAAAAAGAGTCTACCAGCACTAGCATGTGCCGCCCGTCCGGAAAACTGCCAAAGTCTATGCTGAGTTGAGCCCACGGGGCCTGGGGCGCTTCTTCCGTGAGCACGGGCGCTGGGGCAGGGCCTCCGCCCGTGATCGTGCATGCGTGGCAGGCCTGTATCATGGCTTCCACCTGGCTGTCCATCGCGGGAAACCACACCTTGCTCCTCAGGCGGGCCTTGGTCTTTGCCATCCCTTGGTGTCCCACGTGAGCCAGGCTCAGGGCTCGTTGCTGGAGGCTTTCGGGCATGACGATGAGGTGCCCACGCAGCACCACCCCCTCATCTCCGACGCTAAGTTCACTCCGTATCTGCCACAGCTGCTGCCTGGCATGACGCACCTCCGGCCGGAGGCACGAAGCGCCATCAAGGAAATGGGCCCAACGATTTCCTTCGAGTGCCTCCCTAACCTTCGCCAGAGTCTCGTCCGTCGCAGTGGCGTCGCTAATTTCCTGGAGCGACATGTTCTCGGGGCACGCCGCTAGGGTGACCATGTGCACTATCTCCTCCACTTCATCTCCTTCAGCATCGAGGGCCGGTGGGGGTGTGACATCCGGATGACGCGACAAGTAGTCGGCAGGGTTGTGTGCTCCTGGCCTGAACACCACCTTGAACCGGTAACCCTGCAGCTGGACAGCCCACCTCTCGATGCGTGGGGGAGCAAGCCGGGATGTCCCCGCAAAGAGGGGCAACAGGGGTTTATGGTCTGTGACCACCGTGAAGTCCTGTCCACAGAGATAGAGGTGAAAGTGCTGGCATGCCCACTTGATGGCCAGCGCCTCCCTTTCAATTTGGGCATACCTGGTCTCCGTGTCGGACAGGGCCTTGCTGGCATAGGCGACAGGCTTCCACTCTTCCGGCCCATACTCCTGCAGCAGCACGGCTCCCAGTCCCACTGGGCTGGCATCGACTATCAACTCGGTCCGTCTCCGTGGCTGGAAGTAGGCCATGACGGTATTGTCAAGCAGACTGGCCTTGACGGCCTGGAACGCCTTGTGTGCAGCAGCAGTCCAGTCCCATTTCTGATCAGCACGGGTGAGGGCACGGAGAGGCTCCGCTAAGTCGGCCAGGTTCGGGATAAACCGGCCACAGTACGTGGCCATGCCCAGAAAACTGCGGACTTCTGTTTGACTTCTAGGCGTGCTGGCCGCTTTGATGGCTTCGGCCTTCTTAGGGTCGACTTTAAGGCCTTCCCTCGTAAAGATATATCCAAAGAAGTCCACTGACTCCTGATAGAAGGCACATTTAGCGCGGTGGAGGGTGAGGCCGCTATCGGCGAGTCTCTGCAGAGTCGCCCTCAAATTGGCGTGATGCTCCTCTAGGGTCGTTGAGTAAACTAGGATGTCATCACTCAGGTTGATCACCCCTTTTAGTCCGGAGAGCACCTCGCGAATGGCGTTCTGGAAGACCTCGGCGGCCGACGAGACGCCAAAACTGAGCCGAGTGTAGCGACGCAGCCCCACGTGCGTCGAAAACGTGGTGATGTACCTGCTAGCCGGCTCTAGCTCCAGCTGGTGATATCCGGAGTTGAGGTCTAATTTGGAAAACCATTTCGCCCCGTTGAGGTCAGCTATAATATCGTCCATAGTGGGGGTGATGTGTCGTTCGCGCTTGACAGCGGTGTTGGGGAGCCTCATGTCCACGCACAGACGTATGGCTCCCGGCTGCTTCGGTTTTGGGGCAACCACCAGGGGCGAGACCCAGGGTGTCGGGCCCGACACTTTCTCGATCACTCCCAACTTCTCAAGCTTGCGAAGCTCTTCCTCAACTTGGGGCCTGAGGTTAAACGGTACTCGCCGGTGTCTGAGAGCGACAGGTTTCACCGTCGCATCAATGTGTAGCTTAAACTTTTTACCCTTGAGCTTGCCGAGGCCTTTGAACAGTTCTGGGAAGTCCTTTAACATGAAGTCAGCGTGAGCCTGGTGTACTTGGTTGGCGAAAAACACCAGTCCCAGATCCTCTGCTGTGTGGCAGCTCAGGAGGGTGCCTTTCTTGCCCTCGGTGATGTGGAATCTGGTCACAGTCGAATATTCTCCGTTGACTACTGTGGTTTGAATCACTCCACGAAGAGGCATGGGCTCTGTCCCGCCATAGGTGTAGATGCGTGCCGCGGACGGTGCTAGCGTCGGCTTTGGGGACATGCGCTCATACTGGTCCGAGTCCATGACGTTCACGGACGCCCCGGTGTCTATCAGCGCGTTGACACTCGTCCCGTCCACTGAGACGGAACACATTGGAGGCGGTCGCCTTTTCGTGGATGCCCGGCTCACGTAGGAGATGACATACACCTCATCGTCTTCGTCGTCCTCATATCTGGGCCGGCGGTCTTGAGCCTCCGTGTCGGGAGGGGGTCTCTCCTGGTCAAGAGACAGCTGTCGGACTCGTTGGGTCACTGTTCTGGCGCGCGGGCCTGCTGCCCGGAACTTCCCTCCCCGGCAGACAGCAGCGAAGTGATTCATGCGCCCACACTTGAGGCACGTCTTGCCTTTGGCACCACACGTGGCCGTGGAAGGATGGTCCACACCACAGTACCCGCACTGGCTGTCCCTTGGCGGGCCACCCCGCAGCCTTGCTGGCGGGAATCTTCTTTGGATCACCTCCACTCGCTCTTCCTTGATGGCCGGGGCCCTTGCCCCAGACGGGGCGATCACCGGGGTGCGCAGCGCGACCTCCATCTCCTCCGCCCGGGCATCCGACAACTCGTGCGACCTTGCCAGGATGAGGATCTCGTCTAAGGTGATCCCCGGCTGTCGGAGGATCAGCTTTCTCAGCAACTTAGATTTGCAGCCGACGATGATCTGGTCCCTGATTTCGTCGCGAGGGTTGATGAAGGGACACGTGCTCGCGAGCCGTCGGAGTCGAGTGTAGTACATGTCGACTGACTCGGAGTCCAGCTGCCATGCGCGCTTGAATTTGAATTTTTCAAAATCATTGTTCAACTGAGGGTCAAAGTGCGCGTTGAGGGCCGCGACTGCGGCGTCATAGTTGTCCTCGGCTCCAGTGTTCGGGAGCGATTCAAATAAGTCATAGATCTCTTGACCCCCATAGAGAATGAGGAGCGACCTCTTCACCGTACCGTCGGTTTCTCTTGTGCCCCTGAAGTACAGATTGAGGCGTCCGACCCATGCTCTCCAGCGGACGGCCGCCGTTGCCGGGTCTGCTGATTCGCTGAATGGCGGTATGGGTGCTACGCCGGCGTGCTGATGCGCATGGGGCGCGGGTGCGTGAGGACCTGCAGGGGCGCCTGCTCCGGCCTGTGCTTGAGCCTGTGGTTGAGCGGCGGGCGCAGCTGGCTGCTGCTGGGGGGGCTGGCCAGCCCCGTCTTGGACCGCTCCTGGAGCGCCGTTGTTCATGGCGAGGCGTCACTCTGGCCTTGCTGGTGCTTTCCGGGATGGCGGCGGCGTGAGGCGCAGGGCAGGGGCGCAGGCCACGCAGCGTTTCGAGGCGCCTTAGGGCGTGACGCGGGAAGAGTCAGCAGTGGCGATGGATAGGACCCCAGGGACCAGCTGTGGCGGCAAGGACAATGATGCACGGCCTTGTGGGAGCCAATGTGAATGGAGATGCCTTGTTGCATGTGCCAATGCTTGTTGCCTTTTCCCTTATTCGATTTTATTTTTTTTTTTTTGATCGTGTTGACACCTTCAAATGGTCCCATTAATTGACTCACAGTCCGTGAGAACGTCCCTTCGCCCCACGAGGGCAGGAGCACAGCAGGAGGGGCCTGGCGTCGTGCCTAGCGCGCGCCTCTGCAAGGGCGCCTCATGCGCGGCAGCTCCGAAGAGCGAGGGCGGGCCCAGGGCGGGTCGTCACGTGGCGCTCGCCGGGCCTGCAGTCAGCAGGCGCGCCTCCTCCGCGGTGGCAGGCGGAGTGCGGAAGGCAGGGGCCGCGCAAGCGGGGCAGACGAGCACTCACCCGCAGGACCTTCACCCAGCCGCACGTCAGCTTCCGCCGGTCCCGAGTCCCGCCAGCCGAAGGCGCACCCTCACGGGAGACGCGTGGGCGGGTCTCAGGCGCACGGGGCCAGAGCAGCACAGCGGCAGGCACCGCCGCGCGAGGCAGACACACGCGGGTCCAGGTACACCGGCCTCGTCGCCAATGTAGAGTGGTGAGGCTGGGCCTACCACGTATATGTATATGCACTGAATAACTACACCAACACTTGCTTGCACTCAGCCGGAAAGACCCCGAGCGGTCTTCCGCTTGTTTATTTATACCGAGGGGCGAGCCCGCCCCAAGGTTGCGTGTGCGTGCGTGCGTGTAAGGATACAATGTATGTGAGAGCCCGGATGGCTCTCTACAACGGGCTGCATCCTGACTCCGAGCCAGGAACCTGAGAGGGGGCAGGGAGGGGCCGCGAGGCTGCGGCAGGCTGCTGCCGGGCAGCGAGGAGACCAGCCAAATGATTAGAGCGGAGCAGCGCGCGAGCTCTGATGTATCTAAGGAGCATCATAATGGATTTGGAGTGTGACATCACAGGTGCCTTGTCCGTTGAGTTCTAATTACGTCAACAGCGCTCTGCATTTAGATGGTTCTTACTAGCTCGGCTAAAGATGGCGGCGGTCAGCACCCTAACAAAGTCACAGATCCATACCCACGAAGGGGAGAGGGGTGATAGGGGGCCACGGTGCTCTCTCTCTCTCAATTAATTTCCACAAAAAAGTATATGGTCCCTGATATCATGGACCAAGTTTATTTATGGACCAAGTTTGTTTAAATAACCACAGATCCAGACTGTTATCTATGTGTTAGGCTCAGGGGTTTTCCTAAAAAGTCCAATGGCCTTCACCCACCAAGGTGACATGCCTTATCATTGGGACCCTCCTCCCAGCATAACCTGGGACTGGTGAGTGCAGTATTTTCCACCTGGAGCTCTTTAAGCGTTTGTGTTATTTATTTGTTTTATGTTGGACACCTTTCAAATGGTAAGGTGAACTGGGACCCTACCTTATAATTACAAAAAAAATGCATCGATTGAAGCTGTTTAGATTTATTGTTTTTTCTCAGATGCAGCAATAAAACAGGATTCACAATGTAATTGTATAATGCGGGTCCTTGATATGTTATATCGTCAACATGTTTCTGCTCATATTTGTCAGCCCATATAGGTCCTGGGTCTTCATCAGCACGAGGGTCCCGCTAATAGGCCACTTGCTGACTAACTATGGTTCCATAATATTCCTAACAGGTCACAAATGGCAGTCAGGGAAAATAATACAAATCTTGTACCTTACTAGGTTTTCACATATTGGAAGAACGGCTAAGGAAAATTCACCCGAGTTAGTATCAAACACCACAGCCATATTGCCTTGGGAAACATGTATTAGGCCAGCTTGTGACTCCATTGAGCCACTGGCTCTTACACACTTTAGTCTAGACCCTAAAACTAACTGTCCAATGGCTTGCCGCTAACCAACTGAAACTCAATGCAAAGAAAAACGAATTCCCCCTGATCTCCCCCTCTAAAGCCAAACCTGAGATAGAGACTTGGATCAAAGCCATCAGAGCCTTAAGCTGCCCGCCGACCATTGTGAACTCTGCCAAATCCTTGGGCATACTCCTCGACAGTTACTTGAACACGCGTGACCACATCAACTCAATGGCTAAATCAGCCAGATTCCACCTGAGCTACTTGTGAAGCTGAAACCCTTCATAGATGCTCTAGACTTAAAAATGGCAGTCCAAGCACTCGTCATATCGAGACTGGAATATGGGTGCTCCACCCTCACTGGTTTAGCTAAAATTTCTCTGGCTCTCCTAAAAGCCTGCCTCAATGCGGCCGCGAGATTACTCACAGGCACCAGGAAATTTGACCACATTTCTCCACATTTTAAAGCACTTAAACTGGCTCCCTTTGGAGGTCAGAATACAACTGAAAATTGCATGCATTACTCACAAGGCCCTCTACTCAAACTCCCCTGCCTATCTGGCGCAGAAACTGGTGATGTCTGGAGGAACTAGGAACTCCCGATCGCTTGAAACCTCCTGCTCCAACCTGCTCGCTTTCAGAAAAAAAGAACCTACAGTAGGGCATTCTCCGGAGCAGCACCAAGAATTTGGAACTCTCTCTCGTCTGACATCCGAAAAATCCCCTCTCTATCACACTTCAAGAAGGAGACCAAAACCTTCGTCATGGGCAAATTCCTAGGCCAATGACATGCTTGCACCTACCACAGTGTGTCTATCGAATCCATAACTATTGCCTCTTCCGCAGTTTACCAACTCGCCCTGATATGTAATCGTGGGGCTTCTGTTTCTGCTTTTACTGATCCCACTATAACTGTATCCTGTGCTCCTCAGCGACCCTACCCCGCCCCAAACCTTGTATATTTCTGCACTTGAGTTTATGTTGCTTTGTTATTTTGCTTTTTTGCTTTGTTTACTGTGTAACTGTGTAAAGCGCTCTGATACCCTCACAGGTCAAGTTCACGCTCTATAAAACATTAAAATAAATAATAAATAAATAAATAGATTGGGGAGATGAACATTGCGGGTATTTGCAGATGGCTGAGGACTTCATTACTGATAGGGACCTAATGATGTGTGCTGTCTGTTGTGTTTTAGGGAGCACTTGTCTGTATTTGCAGTGATTTGAGTGTTGGGTTAGTAAACACCGATTTTTGACATTACATTTTTACTGATGTTGGATGTTGGGATGTGCCTATTCTCAACTGCCCTGTCTTCCACACTTTCCAACCTTGTGAATAACTCCAAGTGTGAGTCGTATGTGGCACCTGACACACTTCTGTTCATCTGGAGAAAAGCGACGACGCAGGCAGGATGTATAGGTGCAGGCTATGCCTTTATTAGAGTGAGGTGCAACTCTGAAACAAAGCTCCTTATTTTATGTTTATTGTGTTCTTTTTGAAGCACCCCCGTCTCTCTGCTCCTATTCCTTACTTAATTTTAGCAGGGTTTCCCATTCTGCTACCCCCACTAATAACAAACATTTTTTTTTACTGTAGGAGGAGGTTAGGGTTTGAAGCCAGCGTTAAGTGCATCCGCATCAAGACACATGTAGTAAGACATTTTCCTTCATGCTCTCTGTTCATACGGAGACAACTAGTCTGTGTGTTTCATGATTATTTTCTTCTCCCTGCAAAGGTGCATTCACTGTGTACCCTTGACTGTATCTGGGCCTGATATACTACACAGCTAATATTAGCACAGAATATTAAGTTGTCAGTTCTAAGTGTGCCCTTGTATACTCCCTAGACTTTAGGGTTGGAGCAAGACACGCGGTTCCTGTTGTATCACCTGACTTGTATAAATCTTCCACGACATATTAAATGTACTAGGCAGGCGTTGTCCTCAAAGAATATGTATTCAAATGATGGCTGGTAACCCAGAACACTGTCTGCATAGCTAACTGCCTTTCTCTGGATGCACTATAAAAGGCAGTGATGGTGCTGTTTTATCTGTTTGGGAGATTTACAAACTCCCCCATTCCCTGACCTTCTAATTCCTCTCCCTCTCTGGTATTCTTACAGATTATAGGCTCCCAATTGAGTAAAAGTGTCCCAATGCTGGGTGCTGTGTCACAGGACACGAAACTACGGCAATTTATTATTTATTCAGATATTATGAAAATATGATTATCTTGATGCCTAATAATTTCTACCTTAGCCTCCCATTCTTTCATTTACTCAAATTAAAATGTCATATTCAAATGTATAGTTTATTGTTTAAGTTAATAAAATCTACAACGGTATCTTTCATTTAGTCTTTTATTCATGGCATTTATAGAGCACATGCCTGCCCAGTGGAGTAGCAGAGCAGTGTACATAGTACCAGGAATCGAAGATATAGGGCAGTGGTACCCAAAGAGTAGCCCATGAGCAACCTGTTGCTCTCAGCACCGTAAGTGTTACTCACCAGATGATGCAACCGCTATAGTATTTATTTGGAGGTGTTATGCTGTGCAAGCATCATTTTCTTTTGAAGGGAAATATTATGAATGTTTCCTGATTGGTTTTTCTCCATGCATGGCTGCTCCCTTGATGTCTTTTATTCAGGACATTGTCTGGCAGAAACACACATTGTCTGTGATTTCCAGAATCTGAAGCACTGAGGCTGGTTCCTCTTTATTGGTGGGTTGGCTTATCCTAAAGGTGACAGTGGGCTCCGTTTCTGAAGCACTGACAGGTGGCATCAAGTGGCCAAGCATCTGGAGATGATGAGACAGAGAACGAGAGAATCTCTTCTCCAACCTTCTCTCTCTTGTAACTGCAGCACGGCAATTGATTGGCCAACATTAACGCCTTCTCTTTCGAAGGCATAAAGGGCAATGGAATAGGAATTTATGATCACCATTGACAGCCTGGCCACATTTAAGTCCCTTTATCCAGCATGCAATAGGCAAAACATGTACATTGTTAGCACTGTGGAAGCTTGCAAAGAGAACTAACTGGAGATTTATGGAAAAAACAAAGCAATGGATACGGCATCTTCAAAAATAGCAAAGTTTGCCGGAAGGGCTTTACAGGAAAATGGAAAATGTTCTAGTTGGAAAATTATTGATCCTTTTAAAACCCTGCCTGTTGCACCTCAGTTAGTCAATCAGTACTTGTGCAGCGCGGGTATTCACCCCTGAGGTTATCCAGGGTTATTGAGTTGTGGTGTTGGATACTTAGCTTAACAACTCAAGTAAGTGCCATCCAGTGTAGAAAATTGCAACTGCTACCTACTGCTGTGGTCCGGGCTCCAGGTCTAATAAGGATCCATATTAACAATTCTTAAATGTGAGAAACAGAGGGCCTTCCCTCCAGGGCTATTATGGACTTTCAGAATCTGTACGGTGGTGCGAAGACTATCCAACCTTCTTCATGTAAACCCAGCAGGCATGGGGAGGGTTGGTAGTGCCCTTGTAAAGAATTCTTTCGTTTCATCCAATTTCGGGCAGATTGTGTATTCCAATGCCCTTTAAAATCCATCATTCAACATGATTTAAAAAAATCCTTCGGAGGAACCCAAGCCTTCTGGAAAGTGGTCTTTAATGAAATTCTGATTGCAGTTAATGGACGGTATAGTACTTTTAAATGTAATTTGCTGCTAAATTGGAGCACAAAGTATCTTCAATAGATATGGGTTCATTACTGAACTAAAACACGTGAGTGATTTTGCTCGCCATTTCACCAATGTTACTCATTAATCAGAAAAGTTGGGGGGGCCCTAGCTTAGGCCATGGAGTAGACGGCTCCAAATGGCCACAAGAAAGTGGCAGAATTAAATAAATGGCCCCAAAATGGACTTGTCGCTTAGTGAAATGGAGCCCTTGAACAACAAAATGTGATTTTGCCGTGCGGAGGAGGGGGCCTAAAATGCATTGCAACAGAGATGGGGACAGAGAAGCATACTCATTTACATGTGCCCTGCCTGTGGGTATGGGTGTTTGAAGCATGCTTTTAGGTCAGATAATATGATGGACCATGAGAAGGTTTCTCGCTTGAAGGAGAAGGCATGTTCTCCTACCCTGCATTAGTCTGGCAGCCACATTCAAGAATGATTTGAGAAGGGCTAGTTTGGCGACTTGTAGACTGGTCACTAGTGTGTTTCTCCCATCGAGAAGGGATAAGAGTCTGTTCTGTAAGCTGTAAAAAGAATTAGGTATGGTCGTGTTTGATCCAACTGAGAAGAAAGAGATTGGAATTATATATTATTCTGTTGTTTGTGAGTCGTTGTGAGACCAATGACTGAGCCGGAGCCTGAGTATAACCAATGATTCAGCCTGGTTGTAAATGTCAAAATACAAGTGTCACTTCTCTCATTTTCCCTTACTCTCACTATTTGTTTTGTCCTTCTCTTTCTCCCTATTACAGTCTTTTGGAAATGACCCCCATATCTCTCGTTTCACCTGCTCTCTGTCTTTCTCTTTTTTCTCACTTTTCATTCTTTTTTCTGTGTTTCATTCTGGCTTTGCTTTTTTCTTCATTGCCTCATATTCTAGCTCCTATATCTTTCCCATTATCTCTTTCTCTTCCACCTTTGTCACATTCTTCCGTTCTTGCTTCATAAGCTCCACTGCCCCTTCATATCATCTGCCTTTCCCCCTCTCTGTGTCTCTGTTTCTCTTTCTGTCCTTCTTGCTCTCATTTTCTCTCTCCCTCCTAGAAACCCGGTGATCGCACGTTGCACTTGCTATGGCTTCTCGACTTAGCTCACTCTTGGCTTTAGTATCCCAGAGGACAGCAAGCTGAGCCAAAGACGGACATTTGACTTGAGCCAGCCTTCAGCCTTTAGTGGCCATCCACTATAAGGGACAAGGCACATCTGGTGAGTAAGAGGAAGGAGCAGTAAAGGTTCATTAATGACAGCTATTCCTCTATCTTAAATTTCATGGAGTCACCATAGGAACAGACCATGTTTGGGTTAGATCGAGTTTCATAAAGTTGACTTCCAGAATTAAATTAGAGCCAGGCAGGGTTTCAGTCAGTGGATATTGTTTGCTGCATTACTCAAAGGATAAGTTGATCATCGTTGCCATGTGTGTGTATTGCAATCTCAGGTTGTGGGCAGGATCCTAATGGACTCCAAATACAAGTTAAAAACAGTTGTTAAGAGGATAGGGCCCTGGACTGGAGCAGAAGTGATTCAGACAGATGGGGATCTAGAGGTCCTCAATTGCACCAATTATTACATTTTGTACAACAGTAGCAAAAGCTGATCAGAACTTTAGAATGACTAGCAGGCTTAGTTTCTCCTTTCCACCCCCAAAATGACTTATTGCTGTCTACTGATGAAGGAATGAATCCAGAAACACGTGTCTAGAGTTACACAGCACAAGCTGCACCAACAAGGATGAAACATTAGGGGGTCGTGGCATACGTACTGAGACAAGATGGCGATGTAACGCTAAGCTTTGTTTCCTCACGGAGCTTCTAAATACCTTTTCAGCCGTTTTAAGACCATGCAAGGTGCTCTTTATGATGGTCTCATGTTGTTTAATGATGCAGCTCTCCTGTGGGCCGTCGGGAGACTTTAATGCCTCTTCCTTTTACTATTACTGCCACACCAAAGATTTCTCTTCACATACGAGCGGTCATCATTTTTTCAAGCGCTGCTCGTATCAATCCTTTGAGCTCCAGTAATGTTCATGATGCCTGAGTAAACACTAAGGGGCAGATTTACATGCCCCTTGCGCCACTTTTGCGTCATTTGTAACATGGGGAAAATGGCGCAAAAGTGGCGCAAGGGGCTTGTAAATCTGCCCCTAATATTTTTGCTTCTTTGGCCACTTATGCCCTAGTGCTGATCACTCGAAACTATTGCCGTTGCTGCTGGCTTTATCATACATCCTTTTTCCTTGAACACTTCTACAACATGGGGCTTTCTTTCTAACCTGCTTTGACCCTAATGCCCCTAGTTCATATATTATGGCACATTATTGTTGAGCCTAATGACATTATGGCATTGTGATCTTGGTGCTCGCGCTCTTTTATGTGACTAAGCCTGAAAGGATGTGGATGTGATAACATGATATGTGAGATGCTATTTAAGGAGGTCTGCTGCTCCCTGTTTCCCTGCATGTTTGCAAGCCAGTGGGAACTTATATGACCTCTCTGCACCACAACCTGTAAAGCAGTCGTGTCTCTACTATATATAGTTAATCGCCTTTTTTCCACGCTATAGTGTACACTTTTATTCAATTATATTGAACTTTCTCTCACCAGTCATCTGTTATATGGGCCGGCTCTCTACTAATAAAAAGCTGTCTCATCTATCAGCGCACATCATCAACGATATTTTTTCAACTCAATATTATGTCCCTCGATATTATGTCAGTGATCCGTGTGCTGTTTAACACCAATTGTTGTATGTCAGTTGTGCTTAAATATAAATCGAATGCAGAACATTCACAGTCACTTCAAACCGGGACCCAATCCTTCACCCTGATTAAAGCATGAAATTATAAAACTCCCCCATATGTATATGGGCTGACATCCTCGTGGCAAGGACTCCAACGATGCAGACTCTCCAGCTCCCCTCCGGTGCACTAGGCAACTGTTCATATCACAGCAACGCAGGATTATTTCACAGATCTGATGGCAGCACTTTCAAACACGAGTGGATTGTGCAAAATTCAGATATCCACATACCTTTTTAGACAAGTAGCAGGCAGATTCCAAGTTAAACAAATCAAATCACCTCCTTTTGTAAGATGCGTGTAAGGCAGAGAGTCTCAACATCAAGTTGCAAATTCCTTGTAATAGCAGATTTAAAGAGGCAGGTGACAACATAAACATCAAACGTTTAGCTGTGCTGTAAGATGTCCTAAACCCAACTTACTTCTGGCCGTCAGTTCTGGTAGACACCGGTGGGGCACTCAAGAGGTTGGGCTTGAGGTTGAGATAGTTTCTTCTGTTGCAATATCTTTTTGATCACGCGTGCTTTCTTTCCTTAAATCGTCGCCAGTGTAAAATCCAATAATACAAAGAGGACTTCTTATTTGCTGTGTCAGGTTGTATGTTTATTCTTGGTAATCAAATAATCAAGTAGAGTATTTAGATACGGTAGTAATCCAGGTTCCAGTGAAGGTTAAGGTAAATGCCCCACCGGGAGTAGCTGCCCTGCTGCTCAGCCTCCAAGGTAACGGACAGTACACTTCAAGATACACAGATAGAGCTAAGGATGACATCATAGAGACAGGTTGAGCAGCAGAGTACAAGAGACTAAGAAAGGACAAGACAGAGAGACGAGCAGGGAGAAGCAGGACACAACACAGCTGCGGAGGTGCACTTTCAGCTGTCAAACGGAGCTGTAAATCAGAATTGCGCTGTTGAAATAGTTACTTTAGCACAATGGTACTTGCATGGATGAGATGAGCAAAACCCTTTAGAATTAAAGCAAGGAGCTGGTCCTGGACCAATCTACCTCGCTCAGGGGCTCGGTGTAGTGGTGCTCTTGGCTACCCGTGGTGCTGAACAGGACCTGTGGCCAGAAGAACTGGCAGGTGCGCCAAGAAAGGGTAAACACTAATGCAGGATCTTTATGATGGAGCCACAGGAGTGGTTGTGATGGAGCAAGGATTCGCACGTAGAGCGACTTGCTTGTACTCAGCCCTCTCCATTAACTCATAATGTACTAATAAACATGATTCGTGTACTAATATTTGCACCCCACAAAGACACTTGTATCTATGGGAAGCTTTTACTAAGGTTAATCTGCTCGCATTAAAATGGCTGCTGCTATGCGGGATTTCTTACTGCGCATGCGTCAGTCACACTCACGTGACATGACGTACTCTTAGCTTTGGAGGGAATCTTTTGCTTCTGCGCACTAGAACTAAGATGTCTGCTCTGTGTTACAGCATGCATGAAGCTAGCACTGCTGCTTTTGCTAAGCTGTTCGTTCTGCCTAACCTATAATGCAATAGTTAAAATAAAGTAATGGGAATAGAGTAGAGATAAGTGGTATACAGTGCATTCATTTATTCCGTGTCCTAAAACTGTTTATTTTCTATTTTTATGTAACGACAATCTTGGTCCTGGGAGGTGCTACTACTCCATCTTGAAAACCCACATCGCGCATGTCCAATTTCAGAAGGAACTGAAGTCCTTTAACCTTGAAGAAATGCCAAGCTACAGTACACTGGAAGATGCGCCTGGGAAAATGACCGGCTGACCCTAGGCGGCAGAAAATTACTAACAATGTATTTCTATAAGAACATCCATTGTTGGGTGGAATAAAGATGCATGGGAAAATTAAATTTGATGGGCGGGAACGTTATTAAAATATTCAGAAGCAGAAGTTTAATTTTGGCATGGTGTGAAGACCTCTCCCTGTCTCTTGTCCAATCAAATTTGGGTATCCTTATACTTGCAACATTGGGGGTGGTACACTGACCTGGAAAATAGTATAACTAGGGTAGGCTTAGTTAGTTAATTTGTCCAACTTGTCCGAATAGCTGACCTGTCACTGACCCAACGCACTCAATAGTGTAGTGTGGCTCACTGGTTAGAGGCGGCAGGCCTGAGAGCAGAAGTCAGCCTGGGACCAGGGTTCAATTCCCGACGCGGCAGGGTTGTGGACCTTGGTCAGCGGACTCGATAATTCTCGCTTCGCTGCTTACTCTAATCAGGGGTTCCACTCGGCAACTCTGGGCATTAGCTTGCCTAATCTCCACAACGGCCCCACCAATTCCGGGGATGCCTGGCTCCACCTTGGGGACTCCCAGCAAGGGACCATCCCACAGGGAAAGCCAGGACGGGTTCCCCAGAGTTATACAGCGCCGGGACGCCCCGTTGCTGGGGCAGCTGTGCGCTTTACAAGTATACTACATTTACATTTACAATAGGTGACCAAGAGCAGAGGTGCTGCGGAGCACTCTGTCAGAAGATTCGATAACCCAATTGGGATTTGGGAGAAAGGGTGCTGGCGGAGGACTTTGTCGGAAAATTCGATGACCCAATCGGGGTTCTGGCTGTTAGCTGCAGAAAGGGTTGTAGCGCTGGCGTAGCAACTTTAACTGTGGGTGCCGGTCTTAGCCTGTGGAGGTCCTGTCCTGATCCAAATCTGATTGCCCCTGTCCTGATTTCTGGTCGGCACCTGTCGTCTATGCTGGCACTTGCACTTTGGGCTCTATCCTTTGACTAATCCGTGGCCAGGGTTAGTTCTTCACACCATTCTAGGTAAATATTCAATGTGGGTATGTCATTATACAGTTTCCTTTTCTCTTCCCCCTCTAATCTCAAATGATAAAAGTTTTCACATAATTTCATATGCTATTTACTTTTCTCTCCCCACCCTTTAAATGTCAAATGCGAAAAGACTGCCTTATAAAATATTTGCATATTTTCATTTTAATCGTTATCTTCCTGATTGAAACCTTTCTATTGCTCAATGCTTGGATTAAGACATTTAAAGAATTTTAGATAAAGAGTTTAAACACTTCCCGAGTTTGTGGTTATTATATGAGTGCAATGTTATTTTTCTACCTATAATTCTAACTTCCTTGATCCCTTAGGACTTTAGGTATCGATGACAAGGATTGGTAAGTCAATGGTATAGATCCTAAATGAAATTCATAAATCACTGATTAGAGTAAAAGTGCGCAGGTTATCTGATTAAACTCACTTCACGTTTATGTTGTTTAATGGGTCCAGGTGAGTATGGTAATCGGAGTCTGGTGAGCTGTGCGCTCTATCAAATGCTTCTTTGAGCAGATATATCTCTCCTTTCTAAGAATTCAATCAAGCAGGTTGTCATTGAACTAAAAAACAACAAGCCTTGGTATCTTCAAGAACTCTGGTTAGAGAAATCTTTATCCAGAGGACCAGGGGAATTGTGTAGAAAGCTGAGCCTCACTGAGGGTTGGGACAACAGTTCCCAGAAGCCACCTACACAAGGACATGGAGCAGACATGTCAGGTGGCTTGGGGTGCAAGACTTTAAGGTTGTGGACTTTGCAGTTTGTGCGTGCCAACTGCGGGGGACTAGATCCTCTAAACCAAGGGAGTAGTTGTGATGTCAGGGGTTTGTAGAGGGGTTCACATTCCTTTGCTAACTAGACTCTTGCCATGACCGAGTTGAAATCCAGCGAGTACAGGGTGGCTACCACAGGTGCACCTCTCTTCGTGGAGTCCTGCTACGTTGTGTAACGGGTCTCTTGGTATCATGATGAACCTGAGGTTCTGGTCTCTGGGGTGTCCCTTAAATTCTAGACTTAGGGAATGTTAGTGGGTGTGAGGCCTCATAGTCAATTGGAATCATGTCCTGTGGCTAATCCGCCTCAGTAGTCACAACATTCTGATGTTGTATGTCACTAAAGTTAGTCAGAACCTGTTTCAGCCTAAATTCAAGATTGCCAGAACCATCCTCAGTGGTTCACCTCAGCTGCCAGCCCTTGGAGGTGGGGTCAGCCTTGTGGAGGTGCATGCCTCCTGCATAGTGAATTTCCCGTCTGCCCATGAAATACAGTGCCTGGGGCAGGGGAAGGGTTTGTCCTCGAGCTGGGGACATTTACATTGACAAGTGTCACGTATGAAGCCTGTGAGGCTCACTTCATTGCCAGTTCAATTCACTAATCATCATGTGTGGGCGGAGGTGTCACCTCCGGCTCACACAGGTCCATTGTCTCTGACCTCCGGGAGCAACACAAACTTCCAAGCATGAGGTCAGACTTATGTGTGGGCGGCACGGCTTCGAAAAAGTCAGCCAAGACATGGGAACACGGGTTAAATTAGGTGGGCACTTTCTGAAGTGTCACCTAGGTAAACGCTGGTTACACCTCACCACCACCAGTGGGTCAAGGATTAAAAAAGCACACACTTGAAAGAAGACAGCTGGGCCAGCATGGAGCTGGACATAGAGGTAATGTCCCAATGCCAGCCCATGTTATCCGATGGGCCATCAATCACCTGCGGTGGAATTACGTTTAGAACACTACCACATGGCACTATTTTAATACCGATGAATATGATGTTGAGATACACCAAGATATATGCATATTATATTTCAACTTTGTAGACACACTATTGTGAAACCTTAAATGAGGGATAAAGTTCACTGCACAAATCTAATTATTGTTATTGTCCTGTAAACGACAAAGCGATCAAACTAGAAAAAACAGTTGCAACCTGACTGGGGTTTCGACATGTTCATATGGGTGCTGTTTATTATATATGCAGAACCACTTCCTTGATTAGGTCAGAGGAGCACTGACACTGCGAGGTCACTGCATGCCAGAATTCTTGCTCAGCTGTTTTCTGTTTTCCGACACGTCCACAAGATGGACAGCTTGATGGCACTTACTCGGAGGGAATGGGAAAGTTAGACCACCCAGCAGGGATTTTGCACATCTCTCACCCTAGACAAGACTAGGTTACGGAGCACTATGTAGGAGCACTGTTTTAGCACAATGGTGGACTTGTTAATCTTTTTAGCTATTCTCGTAATGGTAATGACATTATTCTGTTTCCTTTCATTGATCATTACAGCACACATCTTATACTCAAGAATCGTAATGCTGTAATGTATAGTGAAACTGCAGGTTGTGTATTACTTTGGGTATGCATGAGAGTCCAAACAAATAGCTCTAGATTTGTTACCATGATTCCTTGGGAAATCTGGTTGGTCATGTCCTGAGGTTGCACAATCTATCTCCTACCTGGGTAGGTTTGGGGTACCTGTGAGAAGTTGGCCTGGTATATGATGTCCACTATTCTAGTGCAGGGAAAAGGGGAAAGGCTTGGGTCCTGTCCCTGACCGGCCTGGACCACTCTTATAGAATAAACAAACAAGGGAGCCGGACAGTTAACGTTTTTAGAAACAAATGCACACCTAGTATAATCAATTGCTAGGCTGAACAACCATTTGTGTTGAGTCACTTATTTTTTTATGAAAGATTATGAACCAGGTTTTTCAGCATCAAAAGATACACCACCACATTTACAAAGGTTCACAAATACATTGAATAAACCAAAAACAATACATTCAATCAAATAATACACATATAAACAATTGTGATGAAAATACATATAGACAACTGTGCAATGCCTCAGCAAATTACATCATTGAGGCACCAATCCTGAATACAAATTGAACAAGTGGACCGGAAAGATGAAGTACTAGCCTACTTGTTTCACCCACCACAGAATACACAGTGAATTTATCACATGGTGCGGAAAATAGGAAAACACATAAACTATACAACAGTGTAGAAATGTGTGAGTTCTATTCCTATTACGCCCTAGTAGTTTGGTATCTTGGTGGAACTGGACGCCGACGCGTTTCGAACCCAACAACGATTAACGGGTTCTCCTCAGGACATGGACTGGGGGGGTCGTTGTCACTGTGAATTAAGTTAAAAAATGGTATCAATGATGAGCTAACTAACAACTCACTGAAACTCGAACACTGTAAAAAAACGTGCAAGTACCTTATACTTGGGGTGTCAGGATACTCCCTGTGAATAAGATGGTGTACAAAACCTTAGTTACTATCGGTCTTATAAAAGTCCCTATGAGCCCCCATGTTAAATACATGAATTTTGGCACATACCTCGATGTGGTAGACACTAGGAAGTGGTTGGGGTGCCGGTGCACCTAAAGTGGATAGTATACGATTTTGGAGCGCCTAAAAGAAGCAAGAGCACTTCTTAGTATAGTCCTGAATGTTTCAGCGTGATAAGAAGATGTAATAACATATAAAATCCTACCTTCGTGTGTAGGCATATGGATTTATTTATGCGCGTACGCAGGCGGCAGCCGCCGCAAGAGTTGAACAACTACAGGGACAGAGAATGGGCGTTTTAGAGAAGGTATAATATAGCGCTCGCTCAACAAAACTAACATTTGTATTGTGGGACTTACTTCAGAGACGATGGAATGAAGCCCTGCAACCGGCACCCAGGCGATACTGAATGGCAAGTCGAAGCTAGGGGGGGCGTGTCCAATTGTATTTAACGCGGGCCGAGTCCTCGTGCATTTTGGGATATGTAGTTCCAAATTGCGTAATAGCGCGGTGTCCATTGCTGGATTGGAAAGGGGGGCTCAAAGAGGGGGTTCACAGTAGGGGACCTGTGCCCTTGTGATGTCAAAGGGACACATACGTTAAGGAAGATGTCGGCAATTGAAAACTTAGCGGACACATGAGCAGCAACAAGCGGAGACAGACAATCGCCGCAGACAAGATATCTACAGGTTACTGAATTCGTTAAGATCATTGAGTCCAGACATGGCAGTATTAAATCTCAAGATGAGGTAGGCCTCTTTTTGGGCCAGGCGTGCGTCAGGGTCCCCGCCCGCCCCTGGAATGTTCTTAATGCTTGCTAAGATTGTCCATTTTAAATCATTGGCCGAGTGTTCCTTTTTCAAAAAATGGGACACCAGGGGTGCTGTCAAGACTTTATTGTTAATCCGGGATCTGTGCTGGATAATGCGTTGACGCACTTCTTGAGTTGTTTTGCCTATATAGACTTTTTCGCATGGGCATGTGATGGCATAAACTGCGTATTTGGTCTTGCAATTTGTAAAATTGTCATGTCGCCAATGTTTTTTGCCATCTGTAAAGAGGGTTCCTTCCGTTGTCAAATTGCACACAGAGCATGTGCCGCACTTGTGGTGACCCTTTACTGGGCCCATGTTGAAGAGGGTTCCTTGTACTTCTCTTTTGGTAGTGCCTCGTGTGGATGAGATCTGCTGTCCAATGCTTCGTTTTTTTTTGAGTGCGAACAGCGGTTTACCAATGTCAGGTAGAATTTCTTCCACCAGGTGCCAGTTACTCCGGATGATTTTCTGTACCGGGGTGGTGTGAGGTCCGAAGGTAGAGACACAGACCATCCGTTCCACCTGTGATTTTTCTCGCTTTTGCAAAAGATGTTCCCGAGGTGTCCATCTTGCCCTCTTCATGGATTGTTTCAAGAGTTTGGCTGGATAGCCTCGCGCCTTCAGTTTGTTGGTCAATGCTTCTCCGTGAGTGATGAAGTCTTCCGTTCTCGAGCAGTTCCGTCTCACCCTAAGGTATTGACCGTAGGGGAGATTCTAGTGGGCTTCCTGCACCCGTCCAAACAACCCTTATGGTGATGGTTGTGAAGTCAACCTTATAGACCAGCTATCCTAGTGGTAGCATGGACAAAGCAGTCTTAGGCTAAAACTTCAGAGAGCATGTGAAGCGAGCTGTTTCACCATATATAATCCCTTGAATACCAAATGAAAGGACACCACACAAGGTATATATCAAATATATATGTATTTATTATTAACACAACCCCTCTGTACTCTTTATGAGACCAGAGTTTGAGATACAGCACAAGTTACTCAATAAGCATACTATAAGTTGCACAAATACAATTCTGCCCTAGGGGCCTCACGAACCATATACTAAAGAAGTGGTATAGGAACCACTTCAGGAAAGGTGAATAGGCTTAGGGCCTAGAGAATCGCTGGGGCTACACAGGACAATCAAAGGCTTGGAAGTAGGAGGCCCACAGGATGTGTGTGCAGTGTCTAAACACACATGCGGGTTACCATGGAAAGTCAATGGGAACGTAAAGTTAACAAAGTAGTTGACTTCGGAAACTTCCGGGTGGACTACGGGAAAACCCAGTTACACTAGGACACTTGGATAGTTGTTACCCATGGGAGCACTGGAGTGCTCGAGTTACCTCACCCAGGGAAGCCGGGTGCATAGGTGTGAAGTTGTGTCGGTTTTCGTCGTCGAATCCTATGGAGAGCCGCAAGAAGATGCTGCAGGCGACCAGGAGGAAGATGTCCGGGTGGATCCAAGAGTGGGTCGATGTCGTGAAGACCCTGAAATTTATTTTATTTATTTATTTATTTATACTTATAAGGCGCACAGCTACCCGCAGTGGGTTTCCCGGCGCCAAGGGATAGACTGGAGAAGAAAAAAAAACTACAAGGCTTAACAGGGTGGAACAACTAGAAAAGACAGTTCTGAAAATTATTGCTGGAAAAGCCACGTTTCTAAACCCTTGCGAAACCTGACAAGATCAGTTTCCAACTTCAGCCTAACAGGCAGAGCATTCCAAGATTTGGTGCTCAGGTGAGAGAATGAGCGGCTGCCCATCTTCACCAGCTTAAATCTAGGAACAACAAAATCTCCTTTGCCTGCAGATCTGAGAGTACGGCTAGGTATATAAGCCTGAAAAAGACTGTGAAGGTACCTAGGGGCAGAGCCCTGTTTTATCTTAAAGATATAACATAGAGCCTTAAATTTAATTCTGTTCTTAATTTCTAGCCAATGCAAATCATGAAGGGCTAAGGATGCAGATTTTTTCCGGGGAACATTGCAGAGGGGAAGAGTCTGGGTCACTAGCCAGTGACCTGGATGGAACCAGGAAGGAACCAGGCGATGTCGGGAGCAATCAGGTGAAGATGCGAAGCTTGTCTCCGCAGCCACATGGACCAGGAGGCGTCGACGACAACCAGGAGCTGGATACGGACTGTCCCATGAAGGATCTCGTTGTTGGCAGTGTCGTCTTCCGGATTGGAGTCAACAAGCCTTGGCAAAGGCAACCCACGCAGAAAGGGAAGCTCGGCTTCTGTTCAGACCAGCAAGGTCTGGGGAGCTTCCCCTTTACAGGAAACAGGAGCAAGCCCGGAGCAACCACACAAGCGGTGTTGATTCAAAATGGAGTCTTCAGGAGGGCCACTAGCCAACAGGCTAGCAACCACGAAGACTAATCAAGGAGAAATGCAGGCACAGGCCCCACGTGGCCCTCATGGAGTGTGGAGGGCTGAGCTTCGGTGCACTTACTGCTCGGGGCTGGCGCTTCTCAAACCCCAATGCACAACTTCGAGGAAGCCTCAAAAGCTGCACGGTTAACAAGATGCAGGTAGTCCAGGGAATCTGGTCCCACGTCGCTCGTGTCCGCCACGGGTCTCAGCTTTGCTGTGGGTGTGGGTCGGTGTCAGAAAAGTCTGGAAGTCCAGTCCTGCATTGCTGGGTCGTCGGGTTCCGGAGGGAGCGGTGACGAAGCAAACCGGCAGGTTGCTGATGGTGCCTGTTTGCACAAGGGGGTCACTCCTTGGCCACAAGGGAGATTTCTTCAGTCTTCTAGTTCCAGTAGAATGTCGAAGGTCCAGAGTTTTTTTTCAGAGTTTCAGTCAGGATAATCTAAAGTCTCTAGACTCAGCTCCTACCTATATACTGATTTGAAGGGCTGGATTACCTGCTAGGTCCCTCCTATGGGTGGGGCCAGGGAAGGGGGTGGTTACACCCCTTTCCCTTTGTCCAGTTTCGTGCCAGAGCTGGGGCTGGAGTGCCCCAGCAACTGGTTTGAACCGGGCTATGCATGGGGCACCTTGTGTGCCCCAGGCAGTGTCTCATTTCTTTCAACCCACTCTGCCCCTATACACAAGAGCCTGTCTGGGGAGGTGCTCGCACCTCCCAAGGGAGGAAACCTATTTTCCAGGCCTCCCCTGCCGGAGTTTCGTCCAGCAGCAGGAGGTCAGACTCGTGTCTGTAGCAGCAGCATCCATTTTGTGATGCTGAGGCTCTGTTTAACTTTAACCGGGTAAAGCAGTAACCAACATGTCTTCTCCCTCTATAAGGGTGGAATACTACCCCCGCCACCAGAATTGGCGGGGGTAGTATTACAAAGTGTATTACACCTTACACGACATGTTTTGATAAAGCCAAACCAAAGTTAGCATTAACCGCAAGGATTATAATGCACTTAAGAGTATATGGTATGGCTATATCATAGAACAGCTATAATGACATGGTTCCGAAAGCTGCAGACAGGCTCAGCTCATGCTAGAGCACCATCTCACATAAAACCAAGCACTCTACCTCCAGGATTGTCGAGGTCTACCATAGGAGCGACTTATAGGTGTCTATGTGTCTATATATAGGGTTAGATATAGGTATACTATATCTAAGCAAGGGGTGATTACACAACCTCACGATTTCACTAGCACAAGCCTTTGAGGACAAGATTGCTAACATCCTAAACAATCTTTCCTCCTCGACTGGCTGGGCTGTGCACGATTCCATCTCGCTAGAGAATAGGAAGGAGTGCACTAAATCAGGTGAGCTGAGCAACTTTCCTCTACCATCTTTCGAGGACTTCTGCTCTTTGGCTGACGGGGTGTCTTCTGGCTCACCCTCTGATCCTCTCCCACCCAAATTTTGGAAACTCTGTCGTGAAGAGCTGTTTCCTCCACTTTTCTCCATCTGGTGCCAGTCTCTCACCTCAGCACGGGTTTCAGAGTGCTGGAAACTGGCGGTGGTTTCTCCACTGCTTAAAAAGGAAAATCTGGACCCCACCTGCCCAGCCAACTTTAGGCCCATCTCCCTCCTGCCATTCCCTATTAAAATTCTGGAGAAACTGGCCACAAAACATCTCTCCAACTTTCTTGAGATCAATGATTGTTTGGACGTGGCTCAGTTTGGGTTTAGACCGGCACATGGGACAGAGTCAGCACTGGTGACTGTTCTTGATGACCTTCGGACGCGGGCAGACCAGGGTCAAGCAGCCTTTTTAGTGCTGCTTGACATGTCGGCCGCGTTCGACACGGTCAACCATGCAATCCTGATCAGGAGATTAACGGAGGCGGGGGTGTCGGGCTTGGCCCTTGAATGGCTGGTGTCATATCTCGATCAAAGGCACCAGGTAGTTGCACTGCCACCCTTTCAATCGAACATCAAGAGGGTTGGTCAGGGAGTACCCCAGGGCTCGGCCATCAGCCCTATTCTTTTCAATCTTTACCTCCGTCCCCTGATCACGCTGATCAAATCGTTTGGCATTACAGTCACCAACTACGCCGATGACACCCAACTTATCTTCTCGTTTGAAGGTAAGGGCGGCGTGTCACAGGAGGTCTTCCATCGATGCATGAGCACCACGGCAGAATGGTTGGGTAACAACTCCCTACAATTTAACAGCTCGAAAACCGAGGTGCTACATTGCTCCATGGACCGGACCCCCAGACCCCTACCGCATGGTTTTTGGCCTCCTGATTTCCAAGGTACCAGTTTGCCTACGGATTCGGTTCGGAATTGGGGGGTAATGTTTAGTTCTGACCTTCAGCTGGACACATCAGTAAATAAAACGGTGGCCACTTGTATGGCTCTACTTGGATCCTTGCGAAAGATTTTACCCCTGCTCCCGGCACAGGCAAGACCAGAGGTAGTGCGGAGCATAATCTTAAGTCGTGTCGACTATTGCAACACACTGCTGCTGGGGGCCCCAGCTACTCTGCTAGGAAAACTCCAACGAGTACAGAACTTTGCTGCCAAACTGGCACTCTCGCGACGCCGCCTGGACTACTCGGCCGAGGCACTTAGGGACTTGCATTGGTTGCCAATCTCTCAACGGGTGAACTTTAAGGCTTTGTGTTTGGTCTTCAGAGCTTTACACAGTCAAGGCCCGTCCCCTCGGCAGGATCTTTTTTCATGGTACATCCCTTCAAAACCACTCCGGTCGGCCTCAGCTTACTTGGTGGTAGTACCCAAGATTCTGAGGTCCCGGATGGGCGGTCGGTCCTTTAGGATTACCGCAGCGCGGCTGTGGAATTCTCTACCGTTAGGCCTGAGGGGCCTGGAAGAATTCTGCTCCTTTAAAAAAGCATTAAAGACCCACCTGTTCCCCAGAACAATGTAAATAGATGGAAGCTGGTAACATCATACTCTGCGTCATAACAGTCTAAGCGCCAGGATGCCCGTCGGGTGACAGTTATAGCGCTATATAAGAATGCCTATACATACATACATACCTTGCCCAAGCTGAGTGATCAGCCTGTAGTGTCAGTTTGGAGGGCCAGCCAGGGGTGGCATAATTCATGCTGCAGCCCCTGGTAGGCCTTGGATGCACCTATGCCCTGGGTACCTATGGTGCACTAAACAGGGACTCACAAAGGTGACCCAATACCAAATTAGGCATGTACCTTAAGTACATGGTGCCCATTTTACAGAGAGAGCAGATAGCCTGGGGCCCTGATTAGCAGGATCCCAGGCCAACTAAGTCGAAAACCAGCTAAACACTAGGCAAAAAGTTGGGGATAACCATAGTCAGATATCCATCCTCCTACATAACCCCCCCCAAACAAAAGGAGATGAGGCTATCCTTGACCAGGTAAGCCTATATTACCTGAGTGGCCATATAAGGAAGTACCTGCACTAGCATGGTTATCCCCTGTCTCATGGTCCACTGAGCAATCCCTCACCCTAGGGGTATCAGAGGGTCTCCGCCATAGGGAATCTCTACCTGTGGTGTGTTTTGGCAAAGTAAAAGTCTGCTGTTGGGATGGAGTTAAGCATGGGCGTAAAATTTGTTCCGCTCGCGGAATTTGCGGATTTTCTGCAATTTCGCGATCCGCGAATCTCGCGAAATTGCAGAAAACTCCGCAAAATCTCGCGGAACAAATTTTGCAAAACTGAAAGCACTTACAGGGTTACAGCAGGTGCAAAAGTTCAAGCTAATTTCTTTGTAACCATTTGGTTACAAAGAAATTAACTTCAACTTGTGCACCTGCTGTAACCCTGTAGTGCTTCCTGAGGGGCCCTCCAGACTTCGTTGCCTACTTGCAACTATTCTCTGACCCTGCGCTGACCCTCAAAGCAGGGTCAGAGAATAGTTACAAGTATGGCACAATGCTCCTGTAACAAAAATTAAACTGCAACAGGAAGCATTTACAGATAAAGAAGCAGGTGCCAGACTTGAAGCTCAAATTCAGTGACACATTACCCCAGCCCCAAATTAATTCATCTCAGTTGAGGCTGTGCTTTCCCCCCATAATCTACAGTGGTGAACCAGAGGGTGCTGTTATGAACCAGAAGGTGCAGTGGTGAACCAGAGGGTGCTGGCTGTGATTAACCAGAGGGTGACAGTGATGAACCAGAGGGTGACAGTGATGTACCAGAAGGTGGCAGGGGTGAACCAGAGGGTGGCAGTGGGTGACAGTGGTGAACCAGAGGGTGGAAGTGGTGAACCAGAGGGTGGCAGTGCTGAACCAGAGGGTGGCAGTGATGAACCAGAGGGTGGCAGTGGTGAACCAGAGGGTGGCAGTGTTGAACCAGAGGGTGGCAGTGATGAACCAGAGGGTGGCAGGGGTGAACCAGAGGGTGGCAGTGGTGAACCAGAGGGTGGCAGTGGGTGACAGTGGTGAAGCAGAGGGTGACAGTGGTGAACCAGAGGGTGGCAGTGGTGAACTTGAGGGTGGAAGTGCTGAACCAGAGGGTGGCAGTGCTGAACTAGAGGGTGGCAGTGATGAACCAGTGGGTGGCAGGGGTGAACCAGATGGTGGCAGTGGTGAACCAGAGGGTGGCAGTGGGTGACAGTGGTGAACCGGAGGGTGACAGTGGTGAACCAGAGGGTGCTGTGATGAACCAGAGGGTGACAGGGGTGAACCAAATGGTGACAGTGGTGAACCAGAGGGTGCTGTGATGAACCAGAGGGTGACAGGGGTGAACCAGAGGGTGGCAGTGGGAGACAGTGGTGAACCAGAGGGTGACAGTGTTGAACCAGAGGGTGACAGTGGTGAACCAGAGGGTGATGTGATGAACCAGAGGGTGACAGGGGTGAACCAGAGGGTGATAGTGGTGAACCAGAGGGTGGCAGTGGGTGACAGTGGTGAACCAGAGGGTGACAGTGGTGAACCAGAGGGTGACAGTGGTGAACCAGAGGGTGCTGTGATGAACCAGAGGGTGACAGTGGTGTACCAGAGGGTGCTGTGAGGAACCAGAGGGTGACATGGGTGAACCAGAGGGTGGCAGTGGTGAACCAGAGGGTGACAGGGGTGAACCAGAGGGTGACAGTGGGGAACCAGGGGGTGCTGTGATGAACCAGAGGGTGACAGGGGTGAACCAGAGGGTGACAGTGGTGAACCAGAGGGTACTGTGATGTACCAGAGGGTGACAGTGGTGAACCAGAGGGTGGCAGTGGGTGACCATGGTGAACCAGAGGGTGACAGGGGTGAACCAGAGGGTGACAGTGGTGAACCAGAGGGTGCTGTGTTGAACTAGAGGGTGACAGGGGTGCAAGAGGCACACCACACACTAGTGCTATGCTAGTGTGTGGTGTGCAGGGCTTCAATTCGAGTTCACATGCCTCTTGTTTTAAAGGGTAGTGTGTGGTGTGCAGGGCTTCAATGCGAGCTCACATGCCTCTTGTTTTAAAGGGTCAGAGGCCGAGCAGGGCAGCAGATGAGGAGAAAGCAGGTTCCTGGTCACAGGAACTACACGGGGATGGCGCTCGGGAAACTCATGGATACAGAGACCTCCTCAAGGATTACAGCTCATTTAAGAGGGCAGATATGGGGATAAAGGACACTTGCCCAGCCTCAACCTTGCTCACAATGTTTTAGGGCTGCTTTACTACGTTACTGAATTTGAGCTTCAACTCGGGCACCTGCTTAATTTGTATCTGTAAGTGCTTTCTATTGAGGTTTAATTTTTGTGACAGGAGCATCGTGCCAGAATGAATGCCGCCCTGCGTGTTTGTCCACGAAGATGCCACTGTTTTGTGCAATACCTCTACTCAACTGGAGTACTTTCTACTGTCTAATCAGTAAGTGCTCCCTCGTTGGCTAAATGTATAGGGGCAGATTTATAATATCTGGTGCATCCCCAGGGATGCGCTAGTTATTGTTCGCCGCAGCTCCGCCACCCATGGTGCGCCGCATTTCCAATGCCGTACAAAAGGGGGTGGTGATGGACGGAGCATCTGAACCAATCAAACACTCACACCCAGTCAAAAGATCTGGGTTTAATCCATCACCGTTCTTTAGCCCACTCTGCCACCCCAGTTCAGACATGGCTATATGCAAATCAGTCTGACCCTGTGCCTCATGGGAACAGTCCAGCCCGAACTGCCAAGCCATGTCTTCCTTGGACCGGAAACAAGCTTCCGAGGACCGGTTTCTGGCATTCCAGCCGTCTTCAGCCCGGCTTGCTTGAATCCAGTGGCAAAGTGAGCAAGGGACTCACGTCTGAGCATACCCTGCCACACTTATGGCGGCCAAAAGCAGTACTCAGAAAACAACTACTGCACAACTTTTAAAACAATTGGAGTATATCAGCAAAAAAGAAATCAACCAAAGGTTGCACGCAACCACGCTAATCCATTACCATCAAAATCAACGGATACCAAGAGGGTTGAGAATAGCCCTGAAATCAATGTTATGCAGGAATAGCAAAAAGTTTGTGGAACTGGAAGATGAAATCAAAACTTTGAAATCGGAAATTAACAAGATCCCAGATTTAGACAAGACACTGGAAGACATCAATGCAAAACTAGATCGATATGCAAAATAGGTTAATGAACGCAAAGTACGCAAGTACCGCCGTGACACTATTGACTATAAGTTAGAGGAAGTGTACACGTGGGCTGAAATTTACAATCAGAAAAATGGCAACCTTCTTCGCAACCGCAAAAAACTACCATATCATCTTCACAGGAGAGTGTGGTCTCAGATTCTGACATCACACAATCCAGACGACCAGTACAACAAGTTCAAAAACCACAATCAAGCAGCACATCCAAACAGGTGTCTTTTTTGGAAATCAGTCCAGCAGCAAACGCTCCCCCTCACACACCAGAAGGGGGCAAAGAAACAGAGGAAGAAATTGCAAAACGAACAAGGAGTCAAATTGCGAAAACAACTTAATCATTAACATTTCTTCAAATTCATTGACACCCGCAGAAGAAAAACTATTAAACAAAGGTACAACATTTGTCCCAACATACAGATCATCGTTGGGTGAAACTGAAGTAGCTTTGTTCAAATTCGTCCGATCTTTAAAATTGAAGTTTTTCTTTAAAGACACACCAGCAATAGGCAGTGAAAGCAGTTGGGACAAAGATTTCAAGCCAAAAAGCACATTTTGTGTTGCCATATCCCACAAAACCATTGATGCTTTTGAAAGGTCAGTGCTCGCGAGGTACAGAGAATCCCTTTTTCAAAACCTTCTAAAACTATTCTATCAACTAAAGAATGGAATACTTTGAAAAATTTGAGCCTCAATAAAAATTTGACATTTCAAAAAGCTGATAAGGGAGGTGCCCTTATCGTTATGGATACTCACTTCTACATCAATAGTGTAAATAACCACGTTGCAAATGAGAACATTTATTTACCTTTAGATCATGATCCAACAATTGAATACCAAGCCATCCTACAGAAAATAATTGATCACACCCGAGAAATGAATTGGATTAGTGAAACAACCAAAAGATTTTTTGAGGTAAAATATCCAAGAAGACCGCAACTATATATGTTGCCGAAGATACACAAGGATCCTGTTAACCCTCCATTTAGACCCATTGTCTCGGCCTGCGGCTCCATCTCAGAACCGATTGGAAGGTTTGTTGATAAATTTTTACAGCCTATCATTCAAAAGTGTGTTACTTACATTCGGGACACCACAGCGTTTTTGAAGATGCTAAAGGGCATCCAATTTGATGAAGACTCCACATATCTATTATGTACCATAGATGTAGTATCCCTATATACATCCATCCCGCATAGCGAGGGGATTGAAGCATTAGAGTGGAGCTTACTACAAAGTGATTTGGATGAATCTCAACAAGTGTTCATCCTTGAACTAATGCAATTCGCTTTGTTCTACAGTTATTTTGAATGGCATGGAAAATTCTATAACCAATGCAATGGAACATCGATGGGTTTTGGGGGGGCCCCCTCATACGCCAACATCTATATGCACAAATTTGAACATGATTACATTTTGGAAGACTCTAGATGGACAGCTGGTTTAACATTATTTAAACAGTATATTGATGATATATTCCTAATATGGAAAGGTGCAAGGAGTGATTTGGTAAGAAATATTGAACTATTGAACACTCACAATGAAAGGATTAAATTCACGTATACCATAGATGAATCATCTATAGCCTTCCTTGATGTCAGAATCACACTTTGTGACCATCGCTTGAGTACTAAGGTATACACGAAACCCACTGACCGCAATTCATGTGTATTGTTCCAGAGTTTTCACCCAGAGCCGCTCAAAAAACATCTTCCCACATCACAATTCACCAGATTGAAACGCATAACCACTCATGAACGTGACCTGTTAACATCATTAGAGTCACAGACTCAGAAATATCGGATAAGAGGTTATCCTGAAACCATCTTGAAGGAATCTCTAGAAAGAGTGAAAACCAAGTCAAGGGAGAAGCTTCTCGAGTCTAACGTCACAAGCACCAAGAACAAAACTGTGTGTGTATTGAAATACTCTACGGAAGCCGCACGTATGAAACGGATTTTGAACCATCACTGGGCATTAATTTCATGAGAACCAGATTTGAAAGAGCAATATAGTGACAAAATCACGTTCGCATATCAAAGATCACGTAATCTCAAAGAAATCTTAAATTGCCCCAACAAAGAAAAAAGAACATATAGAGGAATGTCTAAATGCCGGAACTGCGTCCACTGCAGCAACATCATTGTAGGCAATCAGTTTACTCATCCCACGAAAGGGCATCAAATTGAACTTCAACATTCGGCAACATGTGATACTAAGAACATTATATATGCCATCAAATGCCCTTGTGGCAAAGTATATGTGAGCAAGACGGAACGGAAACTAAAAGTGCATATTACAGAGCACAAAAGCAACATAAGACTTGCTAACATTAAATCTATTCTATAGTGGCGAATCACTGGATAGAGACCCGTCACCAGATATCGCAATTGAGATGTACGATTCTTGAGGTGATTAAGCAGCACGGAGACATGGATCCTACCAAACAGACATTACAAGCAGAGTTTTTTTGGATCAAAAAACTAAATTCTCTCCAGCCCGCTGGAATGAACGATAGGATTGAGTACACTTGCTTTTTATAAGACCATATTATCAGATAAGACATTGGTAGCAGGATTGTCCTTTACCCTTCCTGTAAATTCTTGAAATTGTTGATGACTATTTGCTGTTACTTCCTGTGCTTTAATTCTTACAAAGTACTACTTATAAGACATATGATCGTTTTTTCTAGACATGCAAAATGACACTCTGCATAGTTGTTTAATTTTGGCACATTTATGTTAATGTATTATTTTTTATTTACTTTTTACATTTATTTTGGCTCTCGCCATTTCATATTGTAATGATTGATGCTGTTTCTTTATTTAGATGTGGTTACTGCAATACATATCATCGCTGTTATCTTCGTCGCGTTGAAGCCGGTATACCCATATCACGTGACCGATGTCACGTGTGTAGGTCTTTGCTAACTATTGGTCAAATTAAATGTTAGTGATACTTTCAATCATGGCTGCCGAAGCGTTCACGGAGACGCTCTGTTCTCAAACTTGCAGTGAGTTGAATAACTCGTTTCCAGTTCATATCTTTGGCTTTTAACGCATGCGTTGTGAAGGATGCATACATCATGTTTGATATGCTGGCCTCATGTAAATGTATCTAATTCATGGAATATCGCGAATATCGCTGCCATATGAGTTTATGTTTTGCCACACCAGATGATGATCAAACTATGCCGTTCAGCACGCCACGTTAGGAGTGATTTTATGTGTTTTCATGTGCTCTTTTGCGTTATAGATGTCACGTACATTTGAGTTATGGTTTATTATATGGTTTATTATATGTGTTCATTGTAGAAACTAAACGGCCATAATGTAAATTAGATCATATGAAATACAGGTGACTAACCTGGTCCTGTATGTTTTCCTTACAGACCCCTGACGAAGGGTCCATTGTTGTTGTGACCCGAAATGCATTGGGTTTTTCCTGAAGTTTGAGAAATGAATTTAATGCTGAGAATATATCAGATGAATATATGAATATTCGGAAGTTTAAAATAAAACGTTGAAATCACACAAACACGGAGTAATGTTTACGGATTATAATCAGTTGAAACTTGAAGGAACTTTCAGTTCCATGTAACATTGAGCGCGTATCTTGTGAGGATCTACTTCTCACTCTAAATCAAAGTGAGCAAGGGACTCACGTCTGAGCATACCCTGCCACACTTATGGCGGCCAAAAGCAGCAAAAGGGGGTGGTGATGGACGGAGCATCTGAACCAATCAAACACTCACACCCAGTCAAAAGATCTGGGTTTAATCCATTTCGGGCTGGACTGTTCCCATGAGGCACAGGGTCAGACTGATTTGCATATAGCCATGTCTGAAATGGGGTGGCTGAGTGGGCTAAAGAATGGTGATGGGTTAAACCCAGATCAGTTGACTGGGGTGAGTGTTTGATTTGCTCAAACGCTCCGTCCATCATCCCCTTTTGTATCTCTTTGTTCGCCGTAAGTGTGGCAGGGTATGCTCAGACGTGAGTCCCTTGCTCACTTGGCCACTGGATTCAAGATAGCCTGGCTGATGAGGATTATGAATCCGAAACCGGTCCCAGGATGCTTGTTTCCGGTCCATGGAAGACATGGCTTGGCAGTTCGGGCTGGACCGTTCCCATGAGGCACAGGGTCAGACTGATTTGCATATAGCCATGTCTGAAATGGGGTGGCTGAGTGGGCTAAAGAATGGTGATGGATAAAACCCAGATCAGTTGACTGGGGGTGAGTGTTTGATTTGCTCAAACGCTCCGTCCATCATCCCCTTTTGTATCGCATTTCCAATGCGGCGCACCATGTGGCAAAAACGGCACAGATGCGTCACGCATCTGTGCCGTAAAAGCGGCGCATTGCTGGAGCTGCGTCGCAAGTGCGACACAGCTCCAGCAATGCTCTGGGGGGGCCTATCTCCCCAATGCTGCATCAAGCCTTTTTTCGACGCAGCATTGGCCTAAAAGTGACTGAGTGAAATCTTGTAGATTTCACTCAGCCCCTTTTAGGAGGCGTTCCTGCGCAGGAACGCCCTCCCCTGCGCTGGAACGCCTCCTGATGGCGCAGGGCTTTACAATGTGATGCATCTCTCAGATGCGTCACGTTGTTAATACCCAGTACCATGGCGCATCTTTTGTGCTGCCGCTGCATCACAAAAGTGACGCACCGGCGGCGCAAAAGAGGCGCAAGGGGCTTGTAAATCTGCCCCATAGTGCTTTTACTACACTGCAGCTGCGTAAAGAGCCGGAAGATGTGTCTCCAGTGACCATGTGTGCTTGTAACTTTGCACCGCGCCAAAAGGCTCTGAGGTCCCTTGAGTGAGCTGTCCATCATAGTGGGGAAAGGACGGGTAGACGTTTCATAGTGCTAGTGTGTGGCATCCAGTGCAAATCGCAAAAAAATCAGCGATTTCGTGGGAAATTCCGTGAATTCGCATATTTTTTTGCGATTTCGCGGGGAAATCCGCGAATTCGCAAATTTCGCCCATACTTACCAGTGACCATGTGTGCTTGTAATTTTGCACTGCGCCAAAAGGCTCTGAGGTCCCTTGAGTGAGCTGTCCATCATAGTGGGGAAAGGACGGGAAGACGTTTCATGGTGCTAGTGTGTGGCATCCAGTGCAAATCGCAAAAAAATCTGCGATTTTGCGGATTTTTTTGCGATTTCGCGGGGAAATCCGCAATTCGCAGAACGCAAATTCGCAAATTTCACCCATACTTAGATGGAGTACTGAAGTCAGGCTCCACTACTGTTGGGCTCAGCTTGCTCCAATCACTCTCCACCATATAGACCCTTCTTTCCTTAACTGAGTTGCACTGTGCTCTCAGGGTCAACCTCGTGCTACCTACAGGTGGAGGTTGGTTCCGTTTGGTTGGACTTCTGGAGGGACAGGACAGGTTTGGGGCCACTGGGCTCCAGGTTTGCCTGTGCCCAACAGAGTCCACCTGGGGGAGGTTCCTACCTAAGGGTAAGGGAGTTCCCACAGAGGTTTGAGGAATTTTCACCTGGCTAGGGCTGCTCGACTGGGTGCCCCTAATCTGCTGATGGGTGGGTTCCTCTGGTCAGGGGGCCCTTTGGGGTCCACTGGCCTCCCTGACCTCTACAGCCCTGGGCTGACTGAGGCAGGGTAGAGAGGGGCAGGTTACCTGCTCCAGACTGGGTCCCACCTTGGAAGGGTCCACTGACATCAGAGACTCTGTCAGTGTCAGACTTTAAAGGATACAAGCCAGATTCCACGGGAGCGAAGATAAATCCCCCTAACCTCCAAAAAACAGTACCAAGAATGAAATAGTAAACACACTCCTCATAGCTGTTCTCTAAAAGTATGGGGGAAAAACCCAAGGAGTGTCCAAGACTCTCCCCATACAAGGGGTTAAACAACAGGGATGATGCAGGTCTGGCTGGTGTAGTCAGTGCTGTAAGAAAACAGGACAGGTAGTAATACTACTAAACAATATCCAAAGAGCACCCACTTCGTTACATTGACATGTGTTTTATACAGAGGTCACTTACCCCAGTGAAGTCCATGGGTGCCTTGGTGAAGGGGGATCCTTGCTGAAGAGCGTTGCCTGGGAATTATGATACCAGGCCTAATAGAGCTGGACTCAGGAAAGGACGCACACATACACCAAACATACACTAAATAAATGGGAAGAGGAATTGAGGTGCACTGGCCGGCTCTCAAGCGGGACAAAGAGCGGAGCAGCTACACACTCAAGAGGAGTGCTGCCCGGCCCGGGAAAGCGTTTCCAGGCGGAGCAAGCACTCTCTCAGCAGGGCATAAGAAAATAAATATGATCCCCGAAATGACCGTCCGGTCAAGCAGGAGCCAAAAAGCGGGGACAATGAACAGCCCGAGTTAAAAGGACGGAGAGTAAACCCTCCGAGGAACTCCGAGCTCTGAGGGCAGGGAAAATGGTTTCAGGGGAGAGCGGGGAGAGTGGAGGCCCTAGATAACCTTCTCGCAACTAATGGTCGGGTCTATGGTGCGAATGGAGATTTTCAAAGGACTCTCCATGCTGAATGATTGTCGGTTGATAAGGGCGTTTTCCGGCTACAGTTAAAGGTCGGAAGAGAAGTTCTTCCAGGGTATAAGAAGAAACGGGAGCAAAGTAGTGACGCCAAAGGAAGGCGCCTCTCGCAACCAGGAAGGAAAGAAGGGGGCATGGTACCGGAACAGTAAGCCAAGCAATGACTACGTTCAGACTCGTCCCTTTACGTGAATAAGGGAGCGTCTCAAAAGACTACTATCGTGTAGGGAAGTTCAGTAAGTGTCAGGGAACGTGTGTAAAGGACATAGGGGAGACCCAAGATAAACACATGTCAAGGTCTTCTGCTCAGCCCATGCCGTAAACCCTAACAGTCAGGCCAGGCCTGGCTACTTCTGGGGCAGTTTCTTCACAAGGGGTAGGATCAGTTCCCTCAGGAGGCTGACCCTTACCTAAAGTCTGATAGGAGGGAGACTTTTCTTCCTCCTCAATGCTCTCTGTTTGTGTGGAGTGATCCATAGTTTCAGGCTTCACAACAGATAAATCTGTTTGAGTTTGGGCTGTGACCATCACAGCCCTACCAACCTCTTCTGGAAGGAACTCGGTTTGAGTTTGGGCTGTGACCATCGCAGCCCTGTCAACCTGTTCAGGGAAGGAATCTGCTTGAGATTGGGCTGAGACCAGCACAGCCCTACCAACCTTTTCAGGAAGGAAATCTTGAGCTGGGGCCATCACAGCCCCACTAACCTTCCCAGGGAGATGTACCATTTTGGAATAGGTTTCTTGTTCTACCTCAGCCCATGCTGAGATCTCTAGATCATTCCCCAGTAGACAATCTACAGGCAAGTTTGTAGACACTGCCACTCTCTTTGGGCCAGTGACACCTCCCCATCTGAGATTTACTACTCCCATGGGATGATCTGACTGCACTCCATCAATATTGATCCCCTGGTATGTGAACCCAGGTATTAGTTCCCTTGAGGGGACTAGACTCTCAGTCACCATAGTAATGCTAGCCCCTTTGTCTCTATAGGCCTCAACTTTCTGACCATTGATGAGGGGCTGCTGTCTGTACTTGCCCAAAGTGTTGGGACAAGCAGTGAAGATGGCAACCCCCATGCCATTTTCACAGACAGGAGTAGCTAGGGTAGGGGACCTGGTTAGGCCAGAGTCTACCTGAGTTCCCCAAGTAAACCCAGCCAAATTCTTGGGGGCACTCCCACCACCAGGGGGATTACTACTAGTAGTAACAGGAGGTTTTGGAGCATTGATTGGAGGAACATGTTCCTTATTGTTGGCTTTTGGGCAACTGCTGTCAGTTTTCCAATGGCCAGGTTGTCTACATACATGACAATAAGGCTTTTTAGGGTTAGAGGAAGGAGTTTGGGACCCACCCCCCTCAGAGGATTTTTCGGGCCCTGTAGTGGACTTATCTTTAAATTTATCCCAACCTTTCTATTGAGGCTTGGTATTATCTTTCTTTTGGTCGCCACCCTGATTTTTAGGCCTAACCTCTGGTTCTGACCCATTTGTCTGCCTTCTTATACAATTTTTGGGGAGAGGTCAGATCAGAGTCTGACAATTATTAAGGATTTGCTCCTTCATAATCAAATTATAAAATCCTGTATAGTCTTTGACCTTACTGCCCAGTAACCAGCCCTCCAGAGCCTTAGTAGCACAGTCTACACAATCATTCCAGTCCTGAGTCTGTGTCTTCTGGGTATCCCTGAACAGCAACCTATACTGTTCAGTGGTTAAGCCAAACCCATCAATTAGAGCACTCTTCAGGACTGTGTAGTTATCAGCATCCTCATCATTAACTGTAAGGATCTAGTCTCTACCTTTTTCCAAAAAGGAGAGCCATAAGATTGCTGCCCACTGACTTTGGGGTACCTGCTGTACTTTGCAAGCCCTCTCCAAAGCAGTTATCCACTTGTGGATGTCATCCCCACTCTCGTAGAGAGGGACAATCTTACTTAGGTTTTTATGGTCATCTGACCGCTTCCTATCTCTAGGGATGTTGCTGCCATCAGTGGAATCTAATCCACTTAACTTTTGCTCTCTAGCAAGAGCAAATCTCTCTTTGGCTAGGGCAAGTTTTTGCCTCTCAATCCTCAGATTGACTTCTTCCATTCTGGCCTGATGTTCTCTTCTATCAGGGGAAGACATTCTCCTGACAGCATCTGACCCTAAGGAGACACCAGAGTGATGAGATTCCCTGGATAGGGATCTCCTCCTTCTGTGGTCAGTGTTAAGCCTGCTTGGGGGTCTGTCAGGTACTAGGCCCTCTCCAGTCCCATGTAGGCTTAGGTTAGCCTGGCTAAGTACTCCCACTTGGACCTGGCCATTGTCATTCCCCTCAGAGTCCTCCTCTAGTTCACTGTCATCATGTAGGTTGTGATCAGGAGAATCCTCTGCTGAGGGCTGACCCTCTTCTGCATTGCCTGTAGGACCTGGGTTAGCTGCTTTCTTAGCACCATTTTCTTCCATGAGTTCTATCAGGTACTTGAGGTTAGGTTTGGAACTAACGGTGTGCATAGTATGTGTAGTGGGGCTCCGCGAATCTACGTGAAATGGGCATGATGCTACGCCCACTCACACGCTTCGCGTAGCCCCACTACGCGCCACCCGCCTCCCTCCCACCCTCTTCTACATACATAATTTCAAGTAACAACTACAGTAAAAGTACATTAAAAGCACTTACCTGGTCTGCGGCGTCCCGGGGCTCCCTCTTCTATTTCGCGCTGACTTCTCCCATCCAAATGCGCATGCGCAGACGCCCGCACATGCGCATTTCTCGCGAGAGCCCTTTCTTTTGGAAAACGGACGCAGCCCGACATTGATCTCGACTGCCATAGAGGGTCCGCCGTACATGGGGATTTCAATTCTGAGGATCCGGTAAAGAAGTCACCGTCTCATGTAGCGGACTTCGTTATAAGAATAAGTGCCAAGAAATAAATTGCAGCACACGAGAGCGTTTAAATTGTAGATTAACCGAAGGCATTCACAGATTTATGACCTGTATATTTACACAAGAGAATAACAACACAGGAGAATAAGACAGCTCCCACAGAGACATCATAACAGTGCCCGCACAGTGGATCAGTTGCTGTTAGTACGATGCGGATGATCCATTATTCACAAGAAGGATTTTGACAATTCCCCACGTAATGACCAAATTTTGGCATTACTCAATATTCATGATCAATTTTTATCGAAACATTGGTTGAACAAGAGACATAATGAAATTTTAGTCTTGATAAAGGTGGTGCATACAAAGCAATACACCGAAACGCGTAGATGCAACCCACGCTAGTTAAATTCACGGAACAATTTGTCAGGACGGGTCTATGTGATTCTGACTCTCAGATAAAGATTCCATTGAATTAACATTCCGATGTGTTAGTCTCAACATCATGGACCTTGAGTCTCTTTTTCTTTTTTGCATTGTGGATATATATTTTTTATGTGTTTCTGTATTATTTGGATTGTTTTTAATGTTTTTAATTGATTATATGATATAAATAAATGTACACTTTGTGATAATAGCTATTTCAGGTTTTTATGATTTAGTGGTGTTCTTGTATTAATAACCACTGTATTCTCATGCCAAATTATTCATGATTGAAGGGTGATGTGTGAGTGAAAGACTGTTATTGAAATATTAGTTGTACCCAAGGGATATTTTCTTGTTGATACTTGTTGGTACCCTGTCCCTTGGTAGTTGGGCCATTCCCTTCTTTCTCACATTTACCATATATAATCCCTTGAATACCCAATGAAAGGACACCAAACAAAATATATATCAAATATATATGTATTTATTACTAACACAACCCCTCTGTACTCTTTATGAGACCAGAGTTCGAGATACAGCACAAGTTACTCAATAAGCATACTATAAGTTGCACAAATACAATTCTGCCCTAGGGGCCTCACGAACCATAAACTAAAGAAGTGGTATAAGAAACACTTCAGGAAAGGTGAATAGGCCTAGGACCTAGAGAATCGCTGGGGCTACACAGGACAACCAAAGGCTTGGAAGTAGGAGGCCCACAGGACGCGTGTGCAGTGTCTAAACACACATGCGGGTTACCATGGAAAGTCAATGGGAACGTAAAGTTAGCAAAGTAGTTGATTTTGGACACTTCCGGGTGGACTACGGAAAAACCCAGTTACACTAGGATACTTGGATAGTTGTTACCCACGGGAGCACCGGAGTGTTCGAGTTACCTCGCCCAGGGAAGCCGGGTGCATAGATGTGAATTCGTGTCGGGTTTCGCCGTCGAATCCTATGGAGAGCTGCAAGAAGATGCTGCAGGCGACCAGGAGGAAGATGTCCTGGTGGATCCAAGAGTGAATCAATGTCGTGAAGAACCTGAAAGCAGAGGGGACAGAGTCTGGGTCACTAGCCAGTGACCAGGATGGAACGAGGAAGGAACCAGGTGATGTTGGGAGCAATCAGGTGAAGATGCAAAGCTTGTCTCTGCAGCCACGTGGACCAGGAGGCGTCGATGACAACCAGGAGCTGGAAAACTGACTGTACCACAAAGGATCTTGCTGTTGGCAGCGTCGGCGTCCGGATTGGAGTCAACAAGCCTTGGCAAAGACAACCCACGCAGAAAGAGAAGATCTGCTTCTGTTCAGACCAGCAAGGTCTGGGGAGCTTCCCCTTTACAGGAAACAGGAGCAAGCCCGGAGCAACCAGGCAAGCCGTGTTGATTCAAAATGGAGTCTTCAGGAGGGCCACTAGCCAATGGGCTAGCAACCGCAAAGACACGTCAAGGAGAAATGCAGGCACAGGCCCCACGCGGCACTCGTGGAGTGTGGAGGGCTGAGCTTTGGTGCACTTACTGCTCGGGGCTGGCACTTCTCAAACCCCAATGCACAACTTCGAGAAAGCCTCAGAAGCTGCACGGTTAACAAGATGCAGGTAGTCCAGGGAATCTGGTCCCACGTCTCTTGTATCTGCCAAGGGTCTCAGCTTTACTGTGGGTGTGGGTCGGTGTCAGAAAAGTCTGGAAGTCCAGTCCTGCATTGCTGGGTCGTCGGGTTCCGGAAGGAGCAGTGACGAAGCAAACCGGCAAGTTGCTGATGGTGCCTGTTTGCACAGGGTGGTCACTCCTTGGCCACAAGGGAGATTTCTTCAGTGTTCTAGTTGCAGTAGAATGTGGAAGGTCCAGAGTTTCATTTCAGAGTTTCAGTCAGGATAATCTAAAGTCTCTAGACTCAGCTCCTACCTATATACTGATTTGAGGGGCTGGATTACCTGCTAGGTCCCTCCTATGGGTGGGACCAGGGAAGGGGGTGGTTACACCCCTTTCCCTTTGTCCAGTTTCGCGCCAGAGCTGGGGCTGGAGTGCCCCAGCAACTGGTTTGAACCGGGCTATGCATGGGGCACCTTGTGTGCCCCAGGCAGTGTCTCATTTCATCCAACCCACCCTGCCCCAATACACAAGAACCTGTCTGGGGAGGTGCTCGCACCTCCAAAGGCAGGAAACCTATTGTACAGGCCTCCCCTGCCGGAGTTTCATCCAGCAGCAGGAGGTCAGACTCGTGTCTGTGGCAGCAGCATCCATTTTGTGATGCTGAGGCACTGTTTAACTTTAACCGGGTAAAGCAGTAACCAACATGTCTTCTCCCTCTAGAAGGGTGGAATGCTACCCCCGCCACCAGAATTGGCAGGGGGGGGTAGTATTACAAAGCGTATGACACCTTACACGACATGTTTTGATAAAGCCAAACCAAAGTTAGCATTAACCACGAGGATTATAATGCACTTAAGAGTTTATGGTATGGCTATATCATAGAACAGCTATAAGGACATGGTTCCGAAAGCTGCAGACAGGCTCAGCTCATGCTAGAGCACCATCTCACATAAAACCAAGCACTCTGCCGCCAGGATTGTCGAGGTCTGCCATAGGAGTGACTTATAGGTGTCTGTGTGTCTATATATAGGGTTAGATATAGGTATACTATATCTAAGCAAGGGGTGATTACACAACCTTGCCCAAGTTGAGTGATCAGGCTGTAGTGTCAGTTTGGATGGCCAGCTAGGGGTGGCATAATTCATGCTGCAGCCCCTGGTAGGCCTTGGAAGCACCTATGCCCTGGGTACCTATGGTACACTATACAGGGGCTCACAAAGGTGACACAATACCCAATTAGGCATGTACCTAAAGTACATGGTGTCCATTTTACAGAGAGAGCAGATAGTCTGGGGCCCTGATTAGCAGGATCCCAGGCCAACTAAGTCGAAAACCAGCTAAACACTAGGCAAAAAGTTGGGGGTAACTATAGTCAGATATCCATCCTCCTACAGTACCAATAGTGCTCTGTGGGCTGGCAGGATTACAGCCAGCATATCCTGGGGGTGTGCATAGAATCAATCTGGCACAATCCTGACGTTTATGTTGTCCAATAGACACACAGTTTTTACTAGGAAGTATAAAGCCGATCGACAATATTCGAACATCTTAGAACATACATTTTCTATTACTCCAGTTTACTTTTTCATACTTTCCGTTCTTGATGGCTGAATCTCAATTTTCTTTTCCCTTCGTATATGTACTTTTTATCCTTTTTTCTAATGAGTTTTTTGCCCTAAATTTCTCCTTGCCAATCTTTCAGGGTAACTCGCTTTCCTCTTTCTGCAATAGATTTCTTGTTGTTACTATCAAATGTGTCTACAGCCATCCTCCTATGCATATGGTCTCTCCAAATACCCCCGTACTCCCTCTTGTCTTCTTTGCTCTGCTCCATAAGTTCTCCTAGATGAGATAAATTAATGATCGTCTATTTCCTTTGAGCCCTAGTCATAGCCTCTGAATTATAAAAGCAAATCATGTATTAAATTAAAATAAGATGATTTTAATTAAGCCCTAGTCATAGCATCTCTAGTATAAAAGCAAATCATGAATTAAATTAAAATAAGATGATTTTAAACAAGGGAATATATATATATATATATTGGGGCGATCTAGTTGGCCCATAATAGGGATCGCACCTGCATATATGTATTGTTATTGCCACAATTGAAATATAATAGTCTTGTTGAATTTTCTTCTAGTGTAAGGTGCTTATCGTATTCCGATATTGAATCTGGGTTGTCGATATAATCGAAATTTCCCTCTTGGACCTACGGTGGTTATTAATCTCCCCACTGTCTACTCTAACCCAGTGAATGCCACTTTGTATATATTTTTATCACTTGTTTGGGATGGGGACGCACGTACACAGGAATTGCCAACTCCGTTGTATGTCATACTACTGACATATGCATAATTACAACATTTGAGATTGTCGCCCTTACAGTAAGGTACATTACCTTTTATAGCTCTGAGTTTAGATGCAGAATTACAATGGGGTACATTACCCTGTCCTTGGCACTGGAATTGTTCTGTGTAGAATGTGACATGTGTTGATTGCATCTATGATATACAATTGATTAACCTCATAAAAATATTCATGTACTAGAATTCATTCCATGCTCTTATTGTACAATAATATTTCCTTCCAGCTGTTATATGCACAAATCTGTTTCAGTACATTAATGTTGCCAAAGCTGTTCCATTTTACACAGCATGACTCGCTTCTGGATTTCTGTTCCAATTATGATTGCTTTAATTATATGTTATTAATTTTTATTCATTTGTATTCACGATTGAGCTCTAGATTTGGAATGTATCTAGCGCGTCGATTGGCTTAGTAGTATTTCTTCCATGTTTATTACAGGCTTATGGAACGATTGCATTGGCGATTCAAATGTGATTTTATTGCACTCATTTTCTGCATCTTCAGACATTTTAAATTGATTTATTTACAAGTATTGAGGACATAAGACAATCATTTTTGCAATTGCAGTCTATTGTTTTGGTATTTGTTCCAAAACTATAGTATTTTGTTCATGTTCATGAATCAAGAGGTTACTTCTTTAGGAGATAGAGCCCAATTCCTCAGCTTGAGAAAGGCATTGCCGAAACGCGTTGTTCTTTGTGTGCACAAACAAAATCTGTGTACTGTCCTCTGGTCTGGCGCTGGACTTCTTGGTGGGATTTCCTACTTTGTTCCTGTTTTCTGCAATATATATATATATATATATTGATATATATGAATGACCTAGCCTGAGTAGCGTAGTTCCAATAGTACCCTGTCATGCAGAACCTAGGCTGTTTACAGATAACATATACCGTGGGTCTGGTGGCAGACTGACTGTGTACACCCCCGCTGAATATGTTAGCCTTTAGGTGAAAGGTTTAGTCCATAAAAGGCTGCAGTCCTTATAAGGCGTGATGTACTTATAAGTCATTCTGTCCTTATTTGGAGTTATGTCCTTATAAGGCTCGTTCATATGAAACAACTGGAGTTGATTTAGAGAAAGAGTGCGATGTTCCTTGGAGCTATATTAGGGTACCGATATGAAATATAACATCTGTTCCTACTGGATCTGAAAAGAGCTAATTAATATGAATGAGTTGGTTTTGTGTGTTCCATGTAGAGGTAACACGAAGGCCCTATATCATTCCATCTCCCATTTACCATCCCATTCCCCTTTCCCTTTTGTGTGCTCAGTTGAATGGTCCTGTAACTGTCCAGCCTCTTCTTTGGTGAAGAAGTTGACTGAGAGAACATTGTGAATGTGTGACTGTGTGACGGCTCCTTGACTGGCAAATGCTATGCTGTGCAGGGACAGTTATGTGACAGCTGTTCTCTTGCCCTGGAGAATTATAGCTGACGTCCACCTTTATGCCCTGATTTTGACGGACTTATCCCAAGTTCCCTGTAGTTTTCCATGGACACGTTCCACAAGCTTTACCTGACTAAATGTATCCATGACAAACCCTGAGAGTGCAGTAGTGTTACTTTGTTTGGCAGTACCCGTTAGATCAGAAATTTAGTTTTTGCGCAAAATCAAATGTACATCAAGACTTGCAATGAAGGTGTCTGTGGTGTCACAATGAAGCCACTATGTAATGTTCAGGCCTTGCTAATATGAAATGTGAGCTCTAATTTAGAATGAGTTCTACTTTGTAAATGACATTCCACGTTTGGAATGAGAGTTCTAATTAGGAAATAAAAGAATTCCATTAGAATGCAGATTGGAACCACACTTCCAATTTGGATAGTCGGAACTATGTTTGGAATGCAAATTCTACCCTTGGAATGCCTCTTGCGCAAAACATAAAATGGTTTTTCAGGTTCAAGCAGCAGCTGGTATGATGTCAAAGGTTCATTTTGTGAGTAGTAATGAGCGGATTCCAAGGCTACAGTTTTGTTGGGCACCTCGTCTCCCCTGGGTACCCAGAACTACCTTCTATTGACTGAATGGGTGCAATGCTCTTGAAGCTGTGTAGAGTCACCCAAGGAGTCTAGGGCAAGCCAGGCCAGCACAGAGGCATTCAACCAGATGAAGACTCAGAGCCCAGCCCTAAGGCCACTGCCAGGCTCTGCCAGTCAGTGCAGAAGAAAGATGCAGGGTGTCTTCTAATTCCTAGATCCCACCCTGCCATTTGAATACCTGAATCACACCTGTGGAATGGGCAGAGCAGATAGGAGGGAACAGAATGAAACGCTGCGCATTCCTGTGCCGGGCACGAGGCCCGTCTCACCAGCGCCTTCACAGATTCTGTTACGATGGGTTTGAAGGACATTCTTTTTGGCGGCGACATTGATAGATGACTATTGTTAATTATTGACCACTGTGGCTACAACATCTGTAGAATAATTAAGACAAAGAGAAATTCTGAAACAAATCCTCTGACAGCTTCTGTCTGTCTAGGCAGGTTCAAAATAAATATCTGTAAGCAAATAAGAGAACACAGGAAACCTTAATAATGAGTTCATTGCAACTGACTTCCTTCCCTGAATCTTTTGGTTCTGTGATGTCATGTTACAGATGGGCTGACACCTATCAACATACTGTAAGACTGGTCTCTCCATGCAGCCTTGAGTGTCATCAGCGTTTCCATCAATCCCTTGTGACATCAGGTACTACAGCACATCCCGGGTCCTGGCAGACTTGTGACATCATGGACCTCATCTCCCCCCTGGCAGATATTATGACATCATTCACCACTTAGCTATATATAGAGCCCTAGCCAGGGAGGCCTGCAGTGTGTGGGCTAGCCACTGAACCAATGCCCCCCACCATCACCCTCCGCGCCTGGACCCCGGTCAGCATCGAAGACACCATCAGCACGATGACCACCATCCACTCGGATCCCCAACCGACCCCTGCCCCCACCACGTCTTCAACAAGGCCAACTCCACCATCGCACCCAAACTCCGGGACATCATCAACACCTCCTTCAACACCGCCACCTTCCCGGAGAGCTGGAAGCACGCCGAGATCAACGCCCTCCTGAAAAAGCCAACAGCCGACCCCACCGACCTCAAGAACTTCCGCCCCATCTCGCTCCTCCCTTTTCCGGCCAAGGTCATCGAGAAGACCGTCAGCAGACAGCTTGCCACCTTCCTCGAGACAAATGGATCCCTCAACCACTCAAAGTCCGGCTACGAGCCAACCACAGCACCAAGACCGCCCTCATCGCAGCCACAGACGACATCAGATCCCTGCTCGACAACAGAGAAACGGCGGCCCTCAGCCTCCTGGACCTCTCCGCTGCGTTCGACACTGTCTGCCACCGCACCCTAGTGCAGCGCCTCAACAACACCGGAATCCAAGAAAAGGCACTGGAATGGATCATCTCGTTTCTCACTGGAAGAACCCAGAGAGTCCGCCTTCCCCCGTTCAGATCAGAGGCCACCGAAGTCATCTGCGGCGTACCACAGGGATCATCACTCAGCCCCACTCTCTTCAACATCTACATGAGCCCACTCGCAGCCATCGCACGCCAACACAACCTCAACATCATCTCCTACGCGACAACACCCAGCTGATCCTCTCCCTCACCAACGACCCCGCCAACGCCAGAACCAGCCTACACGAAGGGATGAAAGATGTCGCCGACTGGATGAACAGCCGCCTGAAACTGAACTCGGACAAGACGGAAGTCCTCATCCTGGGATCATCACCCTCCGCCTGGGACGACTCCTGGTGGCCCCCCGCCCTGGGCTCCACTCCCAAGCCAACGGACCACGCACGCAACCTGGGCTTCATCCTGGACTCCTCCCTCTCGATGACCAGACAAGTCAATGCCGTCTCATCATCATGCTTCAACACCCTGCGCATGCTCCATAAGATCTTCCGATGGATCCCCACCGAAACCAGGAAGACGGTCACCCAGGCCCTCATCACCAGCCGACTGGACTACGGAAACACCCTCTACGCCGGAACCACAGCCAAACTTCAGAAAATGCTCCAACGCATCCAGAACGCCTCCGCACCACTCGTCCTGGACATCCCCAGACACAGCCACATCTCCGGCCACCTTAGAGACCTGCACTGGCTCCCCGTCAACAAGAGGATCACGTTCATACTCCTCACCCACGCACACAAAGCCCTCCACGACCTGGGCCCCAGGTACCTCAACGACCGACTGACCTTCTACACGCCCACCCGCCTGCTACGATCAACCAACCTCGCTACCGTTCCACGCACCCGCAGAGCCACCGCCGGAGGAAGATCCTTCTCCTACCTCGCAGCCAAGTCATGGAACTCCCTCCCCACCCTCCTTCGGCGAACCCAGGACCATCTCGCCTACAGGAAGCAACTCAAGACCTGGCTTTTCGAGCAGTAACGGACAACTCCCCCCCAGCGCCTTGAGACCCTCCCGGGTGAGTAGCGTGCTTTACAAATGCTATGATTGATTGAATGGTGTGAATGCGGTGTGAATGAGGGCACTCAGACTGACATCAGACAGACAGGATGGCCACAACAGCTCTACTTCTCCGAGGCCTGACAGGTGCTTGCCTGGTTCCTTCAGGGGGGGGGCAGGAAGAACCTCGAGACTGCCCAGTGATTGCTTGGTTCCTTCAGAGAGGAGAAATCAACAAACACCACGCAGATCGCAGCGCCAATGAGAAGGCAGTCATGCACTGTGACGTGGGGGTGCACGGACCCGTCGGTGTGGTATGGCCAAATAAGAAGTTTTCCAGGTTCTCCAGTAATCAAATTGAATTTTGCCCTGAGCTCGACGAACCCAAGCACCACCCCTATCTGGAGCTGGACACCGGATGTCTATAGATCTCATGGTAAGAAGGGTAGCCCCTGAATGACGTGTGAATGGTGTGAATGCAGCCGTGGGGTAGTGGGAGTACCGGCAGGGCGGTGACGTGGGGAGGGGGATGGGCATGGTGGGAGGTAGTAATGTATGGATTACGGAGTTTAACAGGTAAGTGAACATATACATAAATAAAAAGAATTTTGTTGCGTGCACTGCATCACCAAATGTGATGCAGTGCGCGCAACAAAATGAGTTTTATATATTTATATGTTTACTTACCTGTTAAACTCCGTAATACATTCATTACTACCCCTACCCTGCCCCTCCCCCTCCCACGTCACCGCCCGGCCGGTACTCCCACTACCCCACGGCTGGTGTGAATGTCCAGTAGCAAAGGTCAAAACCTTGGCGTGGTGCTACTGCTCACAAGTTTACCCATGAACTTGTGCTAATTTGACCTATTTTGGATGAAAGTGGATGGTGCATTGGCTCTGATTTCTTTGTCTTTCTGTTCTGTGGTTTTCTCCTAACTGCTTTCTTCTCCTTTCATGTTGCATTTCTCACTTTTGCTTTCTAAATCTCACTTCATTCTCTTCATACATTCTTTTATTCCTTCATTGTTCAATTCTATGGGTTTTGCCTTCTCATTTGTTTAGTCTTATATTTTATTCTTTCATCCTGTATAGGCTTCCAACTTTCCTCTTTGCTTTTTTTCTATTTTGTATCTTGGACTTTCTCTTGTCCAGAATATTTTCTTTCCTTCTTACTGTATCCTTTCTCTTATTCCAACTTCCATACTTTCTCTTTATTTCCTTGTTCTTCTTTATGTTGTCTTTATATTTTATCCTTTCTGACATTTTATTTGTTTTCATATTGTTCTATTTATCACTCTTTACTTCATTACCTTCTGGCATCAATACTTCCCAATTTGTTTTATTTTAGGTGTTTCTTTTTACAAATGGGACGATGATATTTTAATTTGTTAGGGGATGACTTTTGAATCACCAATAGAATGGGGCACCTAGAAGATGTGATAGCAATGTTAGATGTTGCCACTACCTTGTGAGCAGTGAACCCTGTCCTGGCACCATTGAGCTGTATATTATATCTGTTCTGCATCTTACCAGAGTAGCTGTTTGAGTTACATGAATCAAGAAGACGAAACAACAAAAGGACCTACTTAAGACCTTGTGATCAACAGAAGTAGAAAGACACTGAAAGATGCTAAGACCGAAAATACATTTTTGAAAGCCCTGCACCTGTCCTTAGAGGGGACAAGGTCTGAGAGGAGCTTCTCGGCACTGCAAGAACTGTGAGGTATAAAGAGGAGTGGACAGTAAACCTTTGAGCTATTCTGAGTCTGCAGTGAAGGTGGCCACTTACACTTTTTTATTGTATAGCCTGCTTTGATTTTTAGACCATGTGTAGAGTCTTATTGCTGTAATGAGAAATGTGTACAGGTGTTGGAACCTCTGTAAAGCAAGTCGGGATTAGGCCCTGATACAGTATCAAGGAAAAAGGCACTGGTAAAGCCAATCGGTCTGACACTAGCTGGCAGTCTTTTGATTTTGCCAATTCTTATTTTGTTTTCTTATTTTTGTTTTATAGTAGGGAGTGTTTTCTTTTCTTACTCTCACCACTTTTCTTACTTCTGTTTTCTTGTCTTCCACCTCGGTTCAAACCTGGTTTGTTTGTGTTTGCCTTCAGAGAGGACATAGTCTGGCAGTTCAACTGGATGGTTCCCATGAGGAGCAGGGTCAAGAATGATTTGCCAAAGGCAAGGTCTAAACCGAGGTGGCATGGTGAGCAAAAGAATCATTGGTGGGAATGCTACCCGCATGAGTGCCCGTGGTTCGATTACTTTCAAGCATTCCTCCCATCACCTTTTGAGAGAACTTTACATGGACCAATTGTACGAAGCTTATATGTTCAATCCTAGAAACCCACATAGCCATAAGTTGAATGTTGCTTCAGTATATTCATAATGATTTTGCTATTTGGAGGGGAACTGAGGAAATACTTTTGGCATTAGTTTTATCGCTCAACTGCAATCCTGACTTACAGATCTCACTTGAATGCAGAAATAAAAAGACAATTGTATGAGAAAAAGTATCTTAAGATCAGGACCAAAAACAAAGAGTTTCAATACTGTCTTATGCAAACCTGCCAAGTAAAACTCAATCGCAATATCGTAGCTTTCATTCCAGGGCGGGGAGAGGTAACTTGTCCTTGTTCTGCTTCTCTGGTTTGGTGGATGTGATTAATTATGAGTGACGTCTTGGATTGAGATTCCCGTGTGATAAAGTGTGGTTTCTGTATGGTAGAAGTATGTGGTCTTGCAGTGGTGCCTTACAGTGCAATACCGATAAAATATGCAAAGATGGAACCCGGGTACTCTCTCAGTAGACCTCCTCTCAGTATACTCTCCAAGTATATCTTCTATCAGTCCTGGTGGAGTGACAAAGAGCATACAGGCTACTTAGAGGAACAATTGTGAAGCTTTTCAAATCAGCAACATGAACAATAAGTTATTGACACACATTGAGATAATTCCAACACAACTTTATAAAAATTGCTCTGATTTTGATATCGTTTTAGATACAAAAATGAAATACATACAGTATGACCGGAGCTATCAGTTTTCAAGCAATAAATAAATCAATACTTTGCAATGCGAAAAATATTAACGTTCTGTTCAGTGGGAAAAACACATATATGCAGTTGATACTTTAAAGAGTGAGTACAATGGAACCCACTCGGAGTTAAGGTCTCTGAAGGTTTAAGGTCAGTTCATAACAGCTAGCACAATTTTACTTCTTTAAAGTGAATGAGGTGCAGAGGTGCAGTTTCAGCTGTCAAACGGAGCTGTAAATCATAATTGCGGTGTTGAAATAGTTACTTTAGCACAATGGTACTTGCACGGGTGAGTTGAGCAAAGCCCTTTAGAATCAAAGCAAGGAGCTGGTACTGGACCAATCTACCTCACTCAGGGGCTCGGTGTAGCGGTGCTCTTGGCTACCAGCGGTGCTGAACAGGATCTGTGGCCAGAAGAACTGGCAGGTGTGCCAAGAAAGGGTAAAAACTAATGCAGGCTCTGTATGATGGAGCCACAGGAAGGGTTGGTTCTTTGAGCAGATATATCTCAAACTTCCAAGCATGAGGTCAGACTTATGCGTGGCAGCAAGGCTTCGAAAAAGTCAGCCAAGACATGGGAACACGGGTTAAATTAGGTGGGCAGTTTCTGAAGTGTCACCTAAGTAGATGCTGGTTACACCTCAACACCACCAGTGTGTCAAGGATTAAAAAAGCACACACTTGAAAGAAATCAACTGGGCCATCATGAACTGGACATAGAGGTAATATCCCAATGCCAGCCCATGTTATCTGATGGGACACCAATCACTTGCGGTGGAATTACGTTAAGAACACTACCACATGGCACTATTTTAAGACCGATAAATATGATGTTGAGATACACCAAGATATATGCATATTATATTTCAACTTTGTAGACACACTATTGTGAAACCTTAAATGAGGGATAAAGTTCACTGCACAAATTTATTATTATTATTGTCCTGTAAACGACAAAGCTATCAAACTAGAAAAAACGGTTGCAACCTGACTGGGGTTTCGACATGGTCATATGTGTGCTGTGGTAAACAGACATAATATCGATTCCAAAATATCGACTGGACATAATATCGAGTTCAAAATATAGACTGGACAAAATATCGACTGGACAGAATATAGACATCAAAAATATCGTTTTTAAGGTAAGTAATGTAATATCGAATGTTAAAAATATAGACAGTTAAAATATCGAAGTATATAATATAGGTAATTAAAAATGTCTAATTTTTAATAGTATCTATTTTTTTATAATGTTTTTTATGTTATATGTGTGAAAATTGTGTATTTATGTTATAATTAATTTTAAATAATTAAAAAAAAATTTGCGTAATTAAATTCTGTAGCGGGTTGTGGGGAATAGGGTGGGAGTAATTTAATTATAATTAATTAAATATGCAAATTTATTTATTGGTATCATATTTTAATTAATTGTTAATTAATTTATATTTGGTAAAAATTAAAATTGGCAATTAATTTTAATTAATTGAATAATTGCTAATTATGTTAATTTTACTAATTTATTTTCCGTAGGGGGTTGTGGGTTTATAGGGGAATTGGGTGGGAAGTAATTTAATTAAAATTAATTATGTATGTTAAAAAATGTATTGGTATTTTTTTATAATTAATTGGTAATTAGCATTTTATGGGTAATTAATTAAATTTTAATTGGCAATTAATTTTATTTAAATGATTAATTGCTAATTATGTTAATTTTAATTATTTATTTTCAGTAGCGGGTTCTGGGTTTATAGGGGAATAGGGTGGGAAGTAATTAATTAAATAATTCAATTTATGTAATTGTATTTAATTTGAAATAATAGATACATACGTTTTTAATTGTAAATTAAATAACTTTTAATTTGTAATTAATTTGGATTAATAGGTAACAAATAGTAATAATTAATTTTAATTTGTAATTTTAATTGATTAATTGTTATTTTAAAATTAATTGGTAATTACTTTAAAATAATTTGTTATAGATATTAATTTATATTTTTTTAAATAATATATGAAGTATTTACTTTCCCTACTGTTGCACACTCTGGAGTGGGAATAGTAATTTTTACCCCTACGCTATCCAACGCTTTCCCTACTGTTGCACCCACTGGAGTGGGAATAGTAATTTTTACCTCTACGCTATCCAACGCTTTCCCTACTGTTGCACTCACTGGAGTAGGAATAGTAATTTTAACCCCTACGCTATCCAACGCTTTCCCTACTGTTCCACTCACTAGAGTAGGAATAGTCATTTTAACCCCTACGCTATCCAACGCTTTCCCTACTGTTGCACCCACTGGAGTGGGAATAGTAATTTTTCCCTCTATGCTATCCAACGCTTCCCCTACTGTTGCACCCATTGGATTGGGAATAGTAATTTTTACCCCTACGCTATCCAACGCTTTCCCTACTGTTGCACCCACTGGAGTGGGAATAGTAATTTTTACCTCTACGCTATCCAACACTTTCCCTACTGTCGCACCCACTGGAGTGGGAATAGGAATTTTTACTTCTAGGCTATCCAATGCTTTCCCTACTGTTGCACCCACTGGCGTGGGAATAGTAATTTTTACCTCTACGCTATCCAACGCTTTCCCTACTGTCACACCCACTGGGGTGAGAATAGTAATTTATACCCCTACGCTATCCAACGCTTTCCCTGCTGTTGCACTCACTGGAGTGGGAATAGTAATTTTTACCCCTACGCTATCCAACGCTTTCCCTACTGTTGCACTCTTTGGAGTGGGAATAGTAATTTTTACCCCTACGCTATCCAACGCTTTCCCTACTGTTGCACTCACTGGAGTGGGAATAGTAATTTTAACCCCTACACTATCCAACGCTTTCCCTACTGTTGCACTCTTTGGAGTGGGAATAGTAATTTTTACCCCTATGCTATCCAACGCTTTCCCTACTGTTGCACTCTTTGGAGTGGGAATAGTAATTTTTACCCCTACGCTATCCAACGCTTTCCCTAGTGTTGCACTCACTGGAGTGGGAATAGTAATTTTTACCCCTACGCTATCCAACACTTTCCCTACTGTTGCAGCCACTGGAGTGGTAATAGTAATTTTTACCTCTATGCTATCCAACGCTTTCCCTACTGTTGCACTCACTGGAGTAGGAATAGTAATGTTAACACCTACGCTATCCAACGCTTTCCCTAATGTTGCACTCACTAGAGTAGGAATAGTAATTTTAACTCCTACGCTATCCAACGCTTTCCCTACTGTTTCACCCACTGGAGTGGGAATAGTAATTTTTACCTCTACGCTATCCAACGCTTTCCCTACTGTTGCACCCATTGGAGTGGGAATAGTAATTTTTACCCCTACGCTATCCAACGCTTTCCCTACTGTTGCACCCATTGGAGTGGGAATAGTAATTTTTACCCCTACGCTATCCAACGTTTTCCCTACTGTCGCACCCACTGGAGTGGGAATAGTAATTTTTACTTCTACGCTATCCAATGCTTTCCCTACTGTTGCACCCACTGGAGTGGGAATAGTAATTTTTACCTCTACGCTATCCAACGCTTTCCCTACTGTCGCACCCACTGGAGTGGGAATAGTAATTTTTACCCCTACGCTATCCAACGCTTTCCCTACTGTTGCATTCACTGGAGTGGGAATAGTAATTTTTACCCCTACGCTCTCCAACGCTTTCCCTACTGTTGCACTCTTTGGAGTGGGAATAGTAATTTTTACCCCTACGCTCTCCAACGCTTTCCCTACTGTTGCACTCTTTGGAGTGGGAATAGTAATTTTTACCCCTACGCTATCCAATGCTTTCCCTACTGTTGCACTCTCTGGAGTGAGAATAGTAATTTTTACACTTACGCTATCCTACGGTAATAATATTGATTATTATTTAATTATATTATGTTACTATATATATATGTTTTAATAAATATGATTGTACATTTTTTTATATCTTTCATTAAATATTTAAATTTTAATTTAAGTATTTTAAGTATATTTTAGTAATTCATTTTTAATATTAATTTAATGTAACACTGTTTTTAATAAAGTCAATATTTTAATTAACTATATTTTTGTAAACGACATTTTGTACTCGATATTTTTGTACTTACCTGTTGTAGATACAAACTCGATATTCTGTCTGTCTATATTTTGTCAACGATATTTTTTCAACTCAATATTATGTCCCTCGATATTATGTCAGTGATCCGTGTGCTGTTTAACACCAATTGTTGTATGTCAGTTGTGCTTAAATATAAATCGAATGCAGAACATTCACAGTCACTTCAAACCGGGACCCAATCCTTCACCCTGATTAAAGCATGAAATTATAAAACTCCCCCATATGTATATGGGCTGACATCCTCGTGGCAAGGACTCCAACGATGCAGACTCTCCAGCTCCCCTCCGGTGCACTAGGCAACTGTTCACAGCACAGCAACGCAGGATCATTTCACAGATCTGATGACAGCACTTTCAAACACGTGTGGATTGTGCAAAATTCAGATATCCACATACCTTTTTAGACAAGTAGCAGGCAGATTCCAAGTTAATCAAATCAAATCACCTCCTTTTGTAAGATGCGTGTAAAGCAGAGAGTCTCAACATCAAGTTGCAAATTCCATGTAATAGCAGATTTAAAGAAGCAGGTGACAACATAAACATCCAACGTTTAGCTGTGCTGTAAGAGGTCCTAAACCCAACTTACTTCTGGCCGTCAGTTGTTGTAGACACCGGTGGGGCACTCAAGAGGTTGGGCATGAGGTTGAGATAGTTTCTTCTTTTGCAATATCTTTTTGATCACGCATGCTTTCTTTCCTTAAATCGTCGCCAGTGTAAAATCCAATAATACAAAGAGGACTTCTTATTTGCTGTGTCAGGATGTATGTTTATTCTTGGTAATCAAATAATCAAGTATAGTATTTAGATAAGGTAGTAATCCAGGTTCCAGTAAAGGTTAAGGTAAATGCCCCACCGGGAGCAGCTGCCCTGCTGCTCAGCCTCCAAGGTAACGGACAGTACACTTCAAGATACACAGATAGAGTTCAGGATGACATCATAGAGACAGGCTGAGCAGCAGAGTACAAGAGACTAAGAAAGGACAAGACAGAGAGAAGAGCAGGGAGAAGCAGGATACAACACAGCTGCAGAGGTGCACTTTCAGCTGTCAAACGGAGCTGTAAATCAGAATTGCGCTGTTGAAATAGTTACTTTAGCACAATAGTACTTGCATGGGTGAGATGAGCAAAACCCTTTAGAATTAAAGCAAGGAGCTGTTCCTGGACCAATCTACCTCACTCAGGGGCTCGGTGTAGAGGTGCTCTTGGCTACCTGTGGTGCTGAACAGGACCTGTGGCCAGAAGAACTGGCAGGTGTGCCAAGAAAGGGTCAAAACTAATGCAGGATCTTTATGATGGAGCCGCAGGAGTGGTTGTGTTGGAGCAAGGATTCGCACGTCGAGGGACTTGCTTGTACTCAGCCCTCTCCATTAACTCATAATGTACTAATAAACATGATTCGTGTACTAATATTTGCACCCCACAAAGACACTTGTATCTATGGGAAGCTTTTACTAAGGTTAATCTGCTCGCATTAAAATGGCTGCTGCTATGCGGGATTTCTCACTGCGCATGCGTCAGTCACACTCACGTGACATGACGTACTCTTAGCTTTGGAGGAAATCTTTTGCTTCTGCGCACTAGAACTAAGATGGCTGCTCTGTGTTACAGCATGCATGAAGCTTGCACTGCTGCTTTTGCTAAGCTGTTCGTTCTGCCTAACCTATAATGCAATAGTTAAAATAAAGTAATGGGAATAGAGTAGAGATAAGTGGTATACAGTGCATTCATGTATTCCATGTCCTAAAACTGTTTCTTTTCTATTTTTATGTAACGACAATCTTGGGCCTGGGAGGTGCTATTACTCCATCTTGAAAACCCACATCGCGCATGTCCAATTTCAGAAGGAACTGAAGTCCTTTAACCTTGAAGCAATGCCAAGCTACAGTACACTGGAAGATTCGCCTGGGAAAATGACCGGCTGACCCTAGGCGGAAGAAAATTATTAACAATGTATTTCTATAAGAACATCCATTGTTGGGTGGAATAAAGATGCATGGGAAAATTAAATTTGATGGGCGGGAACGTTATTAAAATATTCAGAAGCAGAAGTTTCATTTTGGTATGGTGTGAAGACCTCTCCCCGTCTCTTGTCCAATCAAATTTGAGTATCCTTATACTTGCAACATTGGGGGTGGTACACTGACCTGGAAAATAGTATAACTAGGTTAGGCTTAATTAGTTAATTTGTCCGACTTGTCCGAATAGCTGACCTGTCACTGACCCAACGCACTCAATAGGTGACCAAGAGCAGAGGTGCTGCGGAGCACTCTGTCAGATGATTCGATAACACAATCGGGGTTTGGGAGTAAGGGTGCTGGCGGAGCACTCTGTCGGAAAATTAGATGACCCAATCGGGGTTTTGGCTGTTAGCTGCAGAGAGGGTTGTAGCGCTAGCGTAGCAACTTTAATTGTGGGTGCCGGTCTTAGCCTGTGGAGGTCCTGTCCTGATCCAAATCTGGTTGCCCCTGTCCTGATTTCTGGTCGGCACAGGTCGGCTATGCTGGCACTTGCACTTTGGGCTCTATCCTTTGACTAATCCGTGGCCAGGGTTAGTTCTTCACACCATTCTAGGTAAATATTCAATGTGGGTATGTCATTATACGGTTTTCTTTTTCTCTTCCCACCTTAAGTAAATGATAAAAGTTTTCACATAATTTCATATGCCAGTCAGTCAGTCAGTCAGTCAAAATACTTTATTCGATTTTAAATAAAATCATAAAAAGACATACATTCCATACATATTAAAATATTAAAATAAATTTACAGAGATTGTTTCAAAACAATACATTCAGTAAAAACTTTTAAAAAGAAAGTTTATGCAGAAAGGCAAAGTACCACATACGAAATGACAATATGGGCTGCAGGGGGTGAGCGGTCATTAGATACTATCTATTGTTGCATTACTTGTTTTAATGCGTGATGCTGCTACCAAATAATTTCCCATACAGAATATGGTTCGAGTGTTACTCATGGACTGAAGGTAAAGAAGTGCCGGTGTTACTTGTGTGAAACCAGCCTCCCTCAAAATTGGTAGCAAATGTTTTTTACGAGGAACTGAAAATAAAGGACAAAACATGACGAAATGCATGGTGTCCTGGATTGAGAAATTGTCTCAAGAGCAGGGAGGGGCTAACTCTGGTCTGGCCCAAGACTGATAGTTGCCCAAATAATAGTGGATCAGGTTAAATCTGAACTTAATTAAGAGGAATCTGTGAAAAGGCCTAGTGACTATACTGAGGTAGGTTTCCAAAGAGGTGGAGCTTTTTAATATGTAATGAGACCTCACAGAGGGTTTCTGCAATTCCCTTTCCTCGCGGGCCAATCTTGCCAAGGTCATAAACTGCCTCTTAACTGAAACTACATCCACATTCCTGAAGCAAGAAGGGGATTCAAAGAGTTCCGGTCTCCCCACTTGAGCAAATGACTTCCTCAAATATTCCAACCCGGGGATCTTTTTGGAGTGATCTAGCGACATGACATCCTCCATGATTAAATGCTTCAGAGTTAACTCCTTATTGAGCCATGCCCATAACCATAAGATCAGAGGTGCCAAGTTGAGCCTGTCTGTAGCATGATCCATGCCCACCTCCGCGTGGATTGAGTAGGTTGGAGTAGATAATGGGACTGACAGTAGGGAACGTAAAAACCTATTTTCTGCTCTCTGTATAGGCTCAAGCCGTACATATCCCCAGTTTGGGGCACCATACATTGCCATTGGGATACATTTGCTACTGTATACCTTCAGTAAGGCCTCCATCGGCCTAGCCCCCAGTCTTTTTGAAAAGCCCATGAGAGCCGCAGATGACCTGGCCACTGATAGGCTTTTTGCCCTAACCTGTGGGCCCCACGATCCCCTCTCATCGAAAAGCACCCCCAGGTAGGGGAAAGTCGCTGTTCTTGAGACCCCTTCACCCTTACACCTAAAGATTTTTGGTTTCCCTTTACATCTATGGGCTCCGACCACCATCGTGTGAGATTTACCCGCATTGACCTTCATGTCTAATTCATCCATAAAAGCCCCAAATGCATGCAGCAAACACTGGAGGCCATTACCAGTGCGGGCTATGAGAACTGTGTCATCCGCGTATAGGAGAGCAGGGATCTTAGCTTCTCCTACACGCGGGACGTCTCCCCCGCCTCCTCCAAGTAACTACCCAGGCCATTAATGTATATGGTGAACAGTAGGGGGCTAATATACAGCCCTGCCGTACCCCACGCATGGACTTAAACTGGGGACTACATCTTCCCTCCCTGGTGACCCTGACCATAGCAGACAAATCCTGATGAAGAGAGGCCATGAACCTGACCAAGGCCCCGTCTATCCCAATCCTCAACAGTGTGGCCCACAACTTGGACCTATTCACCAAGTCGAAGGCCGAGGAGAGGTCCATAAATGCCAAAAATAGTGACCCCTCCGTGGCCACCGTGTACTTGGCGATCAGAAGGTGCAAATTGGAGCACTGCTCAATTGTTCCCCTCTTCTCCCTAAACCCATATTGGATGTTGGCCAACCCACCGCAGTTCTCAATGCTATCCCTCAACTTAACTAATAGTACTCTGCCTAGGATCTTAATGGCAGAGTCCAGGAGAGATATGGGCCTATAACACCCTGGGTCGTCACAGTGGCCCTTCTTGAAGATTGGAACGATGATGGAAGTTGCCCAAGTAGTTGGAAAGGAGTTACCGTTAGCGGCATTAAATACATTAGTCAGGACTCCCGCCCAGAGGCTTGGTGAGTGTTTGTAGAAATCGGCCGGCACCCCATCGGGGCCCGGCGCTTTATTCTTTATGGTGTCGTGAATAGCTTTTTCCACCTCGCTCTTGTTAAAACTCACCGGGGGCGCCTCAGGGACTACGGACGAACTCGAAGTACGGTCCGAGGGTACGCCTCCATATACTGCACTAAAATGGGAAGCCCATTTGTCATCCGAAATGACACAATCCATATCTGAATTGGTCGATTCGGAGAAAAAGGGCTGGTTGATTATGGCCCAAAATTGTCTACTGTCCCTCAGGACGTCCATACTGAGTAAGTTCTCCCAGGCTGTTTTTTTAATTTCCTCTTTCCTAGTTTTAAGAGCGGACTTGTATTGCTTCCTTAGGGAGGCTATGTTCTTCTTTTCCCTCGGTTTATGCTTAAGTGCCAACATCAAGGATGTATGTGCTGTGGAGCAATTTGAGTCAAACCAGCGGCGGAGGTTAGTAACTCCCAGCCTCGTACTGACCGTTAGGTCAGACGAGATTTGACTACATATTGCTTCAAAAGCCCCACGTTATTTCATGGTCCGATGCCGTGGTATTTTGACAGACCTCTATGTGTCCATCAATTTTGGGTAAGATATCCACATAGAAAGTGTCAGGTACCACATTCGACCACTTAAGCCTTCTCCCCTGATCCACCGGGCGTCGTGTGGGCCTTGCCTCCAGGGGACGTGGCTTAGGCCCCATATACTCCCCCCAGGCCACCTCAAGTGCTACGGGGTTATGATCGCTATGTACAGAAACTATTGTTCTGTACGAGATTACCCTATTCAGGATCCCTGGAGTCATAAATATATAATCAATGATGGTCTCAGGGATAGAGCCTTTGTAAGTGATAATTCTGGGTTTTCCTTCAGGGGAGTTTGGTTCATAAAAATTATAATTGGCCAGCAGGTCTTCTAACTCTGCTCCAAATATGGAGTGCTCAAAGTGAGGGCCTTCTAGCCCTGCACACCCCTCGTAGTTACTTATGCCACAAAAATCTTTACATGGATGAATATTAAAATCCCCCAGGAGAATAAATTCATGATTAGAACATTTATTTTGACTGACAGAGGCTAAAAAGGATTCTAGAATGGCTATACTATTGTTGCCAGTATCCTTATTCCGTGAATTATAAAAATTAATATAAAAAGTGCTCCTGGTAGGGGAAACTGACCTTTCGACTATTAAAATGTTTGGGGAAGGGTTATTAACCAGATTCAAGGACCCTTTAAGGTTTAAGGAAAAAAGAAATATAAGGCCTCCCATGGCTCCAACCGCTCTGCTTGGGGAGGCAGCAATAACAAAACTTGTAAAGCCATCCGTCCAGAAACTGTCCGCGGTGTCCCATGTCTCTTGGTGGGCCATGACTTTGAACCTTGAAACCAGATCCACCCAATCCTCATTCGTTTTTTTAGTTCTAATGCCGGCCACATTCCAACTAAGGAGTTTACACGCCGTATCCTCCTCCCGATCGAGGGGCCCTTCTGGAGGAGGCCGCACATGGACTGATGGTCAATCAATACCCTCCAAGCCTGACAGGGGGGCAAAGCTGTTGCTGGTGACTAACCCACTACACACTGCTGCACCATCAGCCGCTTGGATGTGGGGTGACAAAGGAGCAACCTCTGCCCTTTGAACACGAGTTTGAGGGGAACCCCCAATGCTGCCCCCCCTCAGGATTTGTTTCAAGATTGGGCCCGTTACAGGATGGCAGTATCTAACATAGTCTCTCTCTGGGGGGGATAGAAAAAACCTAAGGGGACAGGACTCACATGGTCCTTTGCTGATATGGCTGACCCATCCCAAAAGAGTTTATTTGCCAGATTAGCCCTATTAAAGTTTATAACCACGCAGACCCCCTGAATGGTCTTTGGTTGTTTTCCAACCCATCCCACCCTCCTTGCAAAAATAAGTAACCCTAAGGTATCCACCCCACTGCATGTATCAGCACACCAGATCTTGGCTTCAGTTAAGAGGTCAGTAGTGGATTCCCGCTCGCCCTCTTTAAGCGGTGGTACCCCTATAAACACTGCAACCAACGGGGCCGCCGCCGATGGCAAGCTTAGGTTAAAATTGCGCGGTAGCAGTTTCCTGCTTGATGGTGTGGTTGATTGCGTCAATGGGGGAGAAAGTACCACACCCGCAGAGTTAAATATATTTCCTTCCAGACTTGAGGGGGGGCTCCAGGAGGGCACTGCCCGCCAGGAGTTATACCGGCACCCCTCTGTGGCGGTGCTGTAGAGCAGGTACTTGCCCCTTCTGTGTTGACATAACCCTGAGTCGCTATGCCCCTCTTAGACAACTCTACAGGGGGAGGATAAGTGTTAACAATTGTATCCAACAGTGAGCATTTTTTGAGAAGGCCGGTCAAGCATGTATTCAGCGTGTCGACGATGTCTTTTGCAATCCCAATTAGCAGTGGCTCGATTCTGGCAACAAAAAGGGCCTCTAATTGATCGCCAAGTGGGTCAGGGGATGTGGTGGGTGAACATACAACGGTAGTTTTTTTTCCCCTTTTCTGCTTCGCTGGTAGAGCGGACGGCTGAGTACTCTGCACCGGGTCAACTGTTAGAATGTTGGAGTTACTCAATGTGGCCGGAGGGGTGGCGTTGGCAATAGTCACCACAGGTTCCAGAGGTATGGGGGGGACTTCGCTCGGTGTACCCTGCGTGCTAGTGCGTAGTGCCTCAATGGTAGATGTATCAACCAAGCAGGGGGCTGTCAAACCCAGTTCTTGTTCGGCATTGGCAATCTCTTTAGTAAGAGCCCCCACAGCAGATGATAAGTAGGACATGATTGATTTTGAATGTCTATGCACTTTAGCGTTTTTTCCCTCCTCATCACAGTTTGGGGCTTTCTTACACTTACCCATTTGCGGTAGTTGTTAGGGGGGTGGCCACGCCCCGCCTCCTTCTGCCTCGGACTGCCAAAGACTGCCCCGCCCTTGTCCCGGGCTTCTCCCGGGCAGCTCCCGCTCGCGACTCGCGGAGCAAGTGAAGTTCGTGGCTTTTGAAGCGCCTCCGGGCGCGCTGGTGATGTGGAAGCTGTGCGCCGGACCCGGGGCTGCTGGGAAGTGTAGTTCCCGGGTGGGAACTACCGCCGTTGCCCTCACGGCACTCCCGGTCGGCCAGCCGTTCCCCTCACGGCGCTCGTGGCTGTGCGATGGTACCTGTGCCCCAGCAAGAGCCAAGCAGGTAGGTTTATGCTCCCCATATGCTATTTCCTTTTCTCTCCCCACCCTTTAAATGTCAAATGCGTAAAGACTACCTTATTAAATATTTGCATATTTTCATTTTAATCGTTATCTTCCTGATTGAAAATGTTCTATTGCTCAATGCTTGGATTAAGACATTTAAAGTATTTTAGATAAAGAGTTTAAACACTTCCCGAGTTTGTGGTTATTATATGAGTGCAATGTTATTTTCTACCTATGATTCTAACTCCCTTGATCCCTTAGGACTTTAGGTATCGTTGACAAGGATTGGTAAGTCAATGGTATAGATCCTAAATGAAATTCATAAATCACTGATTAGAGTAAAAGTGCGCAGGTTATCTGATTAAACTCACTACAAGTTTATGTTGTTTTATGGGTCCAGGTGAGTATGGTAATCGGAGTCTGGTGACCTGTGCGCTCTATCAGTTGCTTCTTTGAGCAGATATATCTCTGCTTTCTAAGGATTCAATCAAGCAGGTTGTCATTGAACTAAAAAACAGTAAGCCTTGGTATCTTCAAGAACTCTAGTTAGAGAAATCTTTATCCAGAGTACCAGGGGAATGGTGTGGAAAGCTGAGCCTCACTGAGGGTTGGGACAACAGTTCCCAGAAGCCACCTACACAAGGACTTGGAGCAGACATGTCAGGTGGCTTGGGCTGTAAGACTTTAAGGTTGTGGACTTTGCAGTTTGTGCGTGCCAACTGCGGGGGACTAGGGGCCAGATGTAGGTAGCCAAATACCGGTCGGTAACGGCCGAATTCGGCCGTTACCGACCGGTATTTGGCTTTTGACATGTAGGGGGAAGGAAACAGGCCAATTCGGTAATTTTACCGAATCTGTAAATATACCGGTCGGTAAATTTACCGACCGGTATTTTTACAGAATCGGTAAAATTGAGATGTAGGTGGGAGTCTTCTGAGTCCCACAAGCCCTACAAATTCGGTATTTTACCATCAAATTCAATTTGATGGTAAAATACCGATTCAGGTGTGCATGCACATGTGTGCATGCACACCTGTGCCAAATGACAGGCAGACCTGCCCTTAGGGCAGGTATGCCTGCCACATTGCCCCCGAACCTTTTTTGGGGGTGCTACAGGGTGTCAAAGTGACACCCCCTGCACCCTTGTCAAAATCGGTATTTACCGATTCGGTAAATACCGACCGGTAATGCCCATTCATTCCTATGGGCTTCAAAGCCCATAGGAATGAAAGGGCATTACCGGTCGGTATTTACCGAATCGGTAAATACCGATTTTTACCGATTCGGTAAAAGGAACATCTGGATGTTCCTACATCTCCCCCCTTCTTATTTACCGATTCTTATTTACCGAATCGGTAAAATTCGGTAAATAAGAATCGGTAAATTTTCCCTACCTACATCTGGCCCTAGATCCTCTAAACCAAGGGAGTTCTTGTGATGTCAGGGGTTTTTAGAGGGGTTCACATTCCTTTGCTAACTAGACTCTTGCTATGACCGAGTTGAAATTCAGCGAGTACAGGGCGGCTACCACAGGTGCACCTCTCTTCGTGGAGTCCTGCTATGTTGTGTAACGGGTCTCTTGGTATCATGATGAACCTGAGGTTCTGGTGTCTGGGGTGCCCCTTAAATCCTAGACTTAGCGAATGTTAGTGGGTGTGAGTCATAATAGCCAATTGGAATCATGTCCTGTGGCTAATCGGCCTCAGTAGTAACAACATCCTGATGTTGTATGTCACTAAAGTTAGTCAGAACCTGTTTCAGCCTAAATTCAAAATTGCCAGAACCATCCTCAGTGGTTCACCTCAGCTGCCAGCCCCTGGAGGTGGGGTCATCCTTGTGGAGGTGCATGCCTCCTGCATAGTGAATTTCCCGTCTGCCCCTGAAATACAGTGCCTGGGGCAGGGGAAGGGTTTGTCCTCGAGCGGGGGACTGTTCCATTGACAAGTGTCACGAATGAAGCCTGTGAGGCTCACTTCATTGCCAGTTCAATTCACTAGTCATCATGTGTAGGCGGAGGTGCCACCTCCGGCTCACACAGGTCCATTGTCTCTGACCTCCGGGAGCAACACAAACTTCCAAGCATGAGGTCAGGCTTATGTGTGGGCAGCAAGGCTTCGAAAAAGTCAGCCAAGACATGGGAACACGGGTTAAATTAGGTGGGCTTTTTCTGAAGTGTCACCTAGGTAAACGCTTGTTACACCTCACCACCACCAGTGGGTCAAGGATTAAAAAAGCACACACTTGAAAGAAGACAGCTGGGCCAGCATGGAGCTGGACATAGAGGTAATGTCCCAATGCCAGCCCATGTTATCCGATGGGCCATCAATCACCCGCGGTAGAATTACATTTAGAACACTACCACATGGCACTATTTTAATACCGATGAATATGATGTTGAGATACACCAAGATATATGCATATTATATTCCAACTTTGTAGACACACTATTGTGAAACCTTAAATGAGGGATAAAGTTCACTGCACAAATCTAATTATTGTTATTGTCCTGTAAACGACAAAGCTATCGAACTAGAAAAAACAGTTGCAACCTGACTGGGGTTTCGACATGTTCATATGGGTGCTGTTTATTATAAATGCAGAACCACTTCCTTGATTAGGTCAGAGGAGCACTGACACTGCGAGGTCACTGCATGCCAGAATTCCTGCTCAGCTGTTTTCTGTTTTCCGACACGTCCACAAGATGGACAGCTTGATGGCACTTACTCTGAGGGAATGGGACAGTTAGTCCACCCAGCAGGGATTTTGCACATCACGCACCCTAGACAAGACTAGGTTACGGAGCACTATGTAGGAGCACTGTTTTAGCACAATGGTGGACTTGTTCATCTTTTTAGCTATTCTCTTAATGGTAATGACATTATTCTGTTTCCTTTCATTGATCATTACAGCACACATCTTATACTCAAGAATCGTAATGCTGTAATGTATAGTGAAACTGCAGGTTGTGTATTACTTTGGGTATGCATGAGAGTCCAAACAAATAGCTCTAGATTTGTTACCATGATTCCTTGGGAGATCTGGTTGGTCATTTCCTGAGGTTGCACAATCTATCTCCTACCTGGTTAGATTTGGGGTACCTGTGAGAAGTTGGCCTGGTATATGATGTCCACTATTCTAGTGGGCATCCTGCACCCGTCCAAACAACCCTTATGGTGATGGTTGTGAAGTCAACCTTATAGTCCAGCTATCCTAGTGGTAGCATGGACAAAGCAGTCTTAGGCTAAAACTTCAGAGAGCATGTGAAGCGAGCTGTTTTACCATATATAATCCCTTGAATATCAAATGAAAGGACACCACACAAGGTATATATCAAATATATATGTATTTATCACTAACACAACCCCTCTGTACTCTTTATGAGACCAGAGTTTGAGATACAGCACAAGTTACTCAATAAGCATACTATAAGTTGCACAAATACAATTCTGCCCTAGGGGCCTCCTGAACATATACTAAAGAAGTGGTATAGGAACCACTTCAGGAAAGGTGAATACGCCTTGGGCCTAGAGAATCGCTGGGGCTACACAGGACAACCAAAGGCCTGGAAGTAGGAGGCCCACAGGATGCGTGTGCAGTGTCTAAACACACATGCGGCTTACCATGGAAAGTCAATGGGAACGTAAAGTTAACAAAGTAGTTGATTTCGGAAACTTCCGGGTGGACTACGGGAAAACCAAATTACACTGGGACACTTGGATAGTCGTTACCCATGGGAGCACCGGAGTGCTCGAGTTACCTCACCCAGAGAAGCCGGGTGTATAGGTGTGAAGTTGTGTCGGTTTTCGTCGTCAAATCCTATGGAGAGCCGCAAGAAGATGCTGCAGGCGACCAGGAGGAAGATGTCCAGGTGGATCCAAGAGTGGGTCGAAGTCGTGAAGATCCTGAAATCAGAGGGGAAAGAGTCTGGGTCACTAGCCAGTGACCAGGATGGAACCAGGTGATGTTGGGAGCAATCAGGTGAAGATGCGAAGCTTGTCTCTGCAGCCACATGGACCAGGAGGCGTCGACGACAACCAGGAGCTGGATACGGACTGTCCCATGAAGGATCTCGCTGTTGGCAGTGTCGGCTTCCGGATTGGAGTCAACAAGCCTTGGCAAAGGCAACCCACGCAGAAAGGGGAGATCGGCTTCTGTTCAGACCAGCAAGGTCTGGGGAGCTTCCCCTTTACAGGAAACAGGAGCAAGCCCGGAGAAACCAGGCAAGCGGTGTTCATTCAAAATGGAGTCTTCAGGAGGGCCACTAGCCAACAGGCTAGCAACCACGAAGACGCGTCAAGGAGAACTGCAGGCACAGGCCCCACGTGGCACTCATGGAGTGCGGAGGGCTGAGCTTCGTGCACTTACTGCTCGGGGCTGGCGCTTCTCGAACCCCAATGCACAACTTCGAGGAAGCCTCAGAAGCTGCATGGTTAACAAGATGCAGGTAGTCCAGGGAATCTGGTCCCACGTCTCTCGTGTCCGCCACGGGTCTCAGCTTTGCTGTGGGTCGGTGTCAGAAAAGTCTGGAAGTCCAGTCCTGCATTGCTGGGTCGTCCGTTTCCGGAGGGAGCGGTGGCGAAGCAAACCAGCAAGTTGCTGATGGTGCCTGTTTGCACAGGGTGGTCACTCCTTGGCCACAAGGGAGATTTCTTCAGTCTTCTAGTTGCAGTAGAATGTCGAAGGTCCAGAGTTTCATTTCAGAGTTTCAGTCAGGATAATCTAACGTCTCTAGACTCAGCTCCTACCTATATACTGATTTGAGGGGCTGGATTACCTGCTAGGTCCCTCCTAAGGGTGGGACCAGGGAAGGGGGTGGTTACACCCCTTTCCCTTTGTCCAGTCGCCCGCAAGAGCTGGGGCTGGAGTGCCCCAGCAACTGGTTTGAACCAGGCTATGCATGGGGCACCTTGTGTGCCCCAGGCAGTGTCTCATTTCTTTCAACCCACCCTGCCCCAATACACAAGAACCTGTCTGGGGAGGTGCTCACACCTCCCAAGGCAGAAAACCTATTGTCCAGGCCTCCCCTGCCGGAGTTTCGTCCAGGAGGAGGAGGTCAGACTCATGTCTGTGGCAGCAGCATCCATTTTGTGATGCTGATGCTCTGTTTAACTTTAACCGGGTAAAGCAGTAACCAACATGTCTTCTCCCTCTAGAAGGGTGGAATGCTACCCCCGCCACCAGAATTGGCGGGGGGGGGGGTTAGTATGACAAAGCGTATGACACCTTACACGACATGTTTTGATAAAGCCAAACCAAAGTTAGCATTAACCGTGAGGATTATATTGCACTTAAGAGTATATGGTATGGCTATGTCATAGAACAGCTATAATGACATGGTTCCGAAAGCTGCAGACAGGCTCAGCTCATGCTAGAGCACCATCTCACATAAAACCAAGCACTCTACCTCCAGGATTGTCGAGGTCTACCATAGGGGCGACTTATAGGTTATGTTATGTTATCCTAGGTTTTATTAAGCACTCAGCTACTCAAGCAGAGTGTCCCGGCGCTGACAGATCAAACACAGCATAACTCATCCAACGAGGGGCAGATTAAAGGCCGAACAGCCACGTTTTTAGATCTTTCCTGAAAGATGCCAAATTCTCGCTCTTTCTCAGAGCCAGCGGCAGATCGTTCCAGGCGCGTGACGCTAGATGTTGAAAGGAGCGGCCCCCAGTCCGTGCACGCCTGATTACAGGGATCCTCGCCAGTGACAAGGCAGCCGAACGTAAGGCTCTGTTTGGATGGTGAAAGACAACTCTCTTCTGCATATAGAAAGCCCCAATGACATGCAGAGCTTTAAACGCCATGGTGAGGGCCTTAAACTTAAATCGTTTCCTGATTGGAAGCCAGTGCAGCGACTCCAGGAGGCCAGTGGCATGAGAACGGCGACCAAGGCCAAAAATTGCCCGGACCGCCGCAGACAAAAGATATTCAGGCAGGCCGAGGTAGAGAACGATACCTGTGTATATATATAGGTGTCTATGTGTCTATATATAGGGTTAGATATAGGTATACTATATCTAAGCAAGGGGTGATTACACGACCTTGCCCAAGCTGAGTGATCAGCCTGTAGTGTCAGTTTGGATGGCCAGCCAGGGGTGGCAAAATTCATGCTGCAGCCCCTGGTAGGCCTTGGATGCACCTATGCCCTGGGTACCTATGGTGCACTAAGCAGGGGCTCACAAAGGTGACCCAATACCCAATTAGGCATGTACCTAAAGTACATGGTGTCCATTTTACAGAGAGAGCAGATAGCCTGGGGCCCTGATTAGCAGGATCCCAGGCCAACTAAGTCGAAAACCAGCTAAACACTAGGCAAAAAGTTGGGGGTAACCATAGTCAGATATCCATCCTCCTACATAACCCCCCCCCCCAAACAAAAGGAGATAAGGCTATCCTTGACCAGGTAAGCCTATATTACCTGAGTGGCCATATAAAGAAGTACCTGCACTAGCATGGTTATCCCTTGTCTCATGGTCCACTGAGCAATCCCTCACCCTAGGGGTATCAGAGGGTCTCCGCCATAGGGAATCTCTACCTGTGGTGTGTTTTGGCAAAGTAAAAGGCTGGTGTTGGGAAGGAGTTAAGCATGGGCGTAAAATTCGTTCCGCTCGCGGAATTTGCGGAATCTCGCAAAATTGCAGAAAACGCAGCGAAATCGCGCGGAACTAATTTTGCAAAACTGAAAGCACTTTAAGGGTTACAGCAGGTGCAAAATTTCAAGCTAATTTATTTGTAACCATTTGGTTACAAAGAAATTAACTTCAACTTGTGCACCTGCTGTAACCCTGTAGTGCTTCCTGAGGGGCCCTCCAGAGTTCGTTGCCTACTTGCAACTATTCTCTGACCCTGCGCTGACCCTCAAAGCGAGGTCAGAGAATAGTTACAAGTATGGCACAATGCTCCTGTCACAAAAATTAAACTGCATCAGGAAGCATTTACAGATAAGGAAGCAGGTGCCAGACTTGAAGCTCAAATTCAGTGACACATTACCCCAGCCCCAAATTAATTCATCTCAGTTGAGGCTGGCCAGGTGTGCTTTCCCCCCATAATCTACAGTGGTGAACCAGAGGGTGCTGGTATGAACCAGAAGGTGCAGTGGTGAACCAGAGGGTGCTGGCTGTGATTAACCAGAGGGTGACAGTGATGAACCAGAGGGTGACAGTGATGAACCAGAAGGTGGCAGGGGTGAACCAGAGGGTGGCAGTGGTGAACCAGATGGTGCAGTGGGTGACAGTGGTGAACCAGAGGGTGGCAGTAGTGAACCAGCGGGTGGCAGTGCTGAACCAATGGGTGGAAGTGATGAACCAGAGGGTGGCAGTGGTGAACCAGAGGGTGGCAGTGATGAACCAGAGGGTGGCAGGGGTGAACCAGAGGGTGGCAGGGGTGAACCAGAGGGTGGCAGTGGTGAACCAGAGGGTGGCAGTGGGTGACAGTGGTGAACCAGAGGGTGGCAGTGGGTGACAGTGGTGAACCATGGGGTGGCAGTGGTGAACCAGAGGGTGGCAGTGCTGAACCAGAGGGTGGCAGGGGTGAACCAGATGGTGGCAGAGGTGAACCAGAGGGTGACAGTGGGTGACAGTGGTGAACCAGAGTGTGACAGTGGTGAACAAGAGGGTGCTGTGATGAACCAGAGGGTGACAGGGGTGAACCAGAGGGTGACAGAGGTGAACCAGAGGGGGCAGTGGGTGACAGTGGTGAACCAGAGGGTGACAGCGGTGAACCAGAGGGTGCTGTGATGAACTAGAGGGTGACAGGGGTGAACCAGAGGGTGACAGTGGTGAGCCAGAGGGTGACAGTGGTGAACCAGAGGGTGCTGTGATGAACCAGGGGGTGACATGGGTGAACCAGAGGGTGGCAGTGGTGAACCAGAGGGTGACAGGGGTGAACCAAAGGGTGACAGTGGTGAACCAGAGAGTGCTGTGATGAACCAGAGGGTGACAGGGGTGAACCAGAGGGTGGCATTGGTGAACCAGAGGCTGGCAGTGGGTGACAGTGGTGAACCAGAGGGTGACAGTGGTGAACCAGAGGTTGACAGTGGTGAACCAGAGGGTGGCAGTGGTGTACCAGAGGGTGACAGTGGTGAACCAGAGGGTGCTATGAGGAACCAGAGGGTGACAGTGGTGAACCAGAGGGTGACAGTGGTGAACCAGAGGGTGCTGTGATGCACCAGGGGGTGACATGGGTGAACCAGAGGGTGGCAGTGGGGAACCAGAGGGTGACAGGGGTGAACCAAAGGGTGACAGTGGTGAACCAGAGAGTGCTGTGATGAACCAGAGGGTGACAGGGGTGAACCAGAGGGTGGCATTGGTGAACCAGAGGGTGGCAGTGGGTGACAGTGGTGAACCAGAGGGTGACAGTGGTGAACCAGAGGTTGACAGTGGTGAACCAGAGGGTGGCAGTGGTGTACCAGAGGGTGACAGTGGTGAACCAGAGGCTGACATTGGTGAACCAGAGGGTGCTGTGAGGAACCAGAGGGTGACATGGGTGAACCAGAGGGTGGCAGTGGTGAACCAGATGGTGACAGGGGTGAACCAGAGGGTGACAGTGGTGAACCAGGGGGTGCTGTGATGAACCAGAGGGTGACAGGGGTGAACCAGAAGGTGACAATGGTGAACCAGAGGGTGCTGTGAGAGGTGAACCAGAGGGTGACAGTGGTGAACCAGAGGGTGCTGTGATGAACTAGAGGGTGTCAGGGGTGCCAGAGGCACACCACACACTAGCGCTATGCTAGTGTGTGGTGTGCAGGGCTTCAATGCGAGTGCACATGCCTCTTGTTTTAAACGGTCAGAGGCCGAGTAGGGCAGCAGATGAGGAGAAAGCAGGTTTCTGGTCACAGGAACTACACGGGGATGGCGCTCGAGAAACTCATGGATACACAGACCTCCTCAAGAATTACAGCTCATTTAAGAGGGCAGATATGGGGATAAAGGACACTTGCCCAGCCTCGACCTTGCTCACAATTTTTTAGGGCTGATTTACTACGTTACTGAATTTGAGCTTCAACTCGGGCACCTGCTTAATTTGTATCTGTAAGTTCTTTCTGTTGAGGTTTAATTTTTGTGACAGGAGCATCGTGGCAGAATGAATCCCGCCCTGCGTGTTTGTCCACGAAGATGCCACTGTTTTGTGCAATACCTCTACTCAACTGGAGTACTTTCTACTGTCTAATCAGTAAGTGCTCCCTCGTTGGCTAAATGTATAGGGGCAGATTTACAATATCTGGTGCATCCCCAGGGATGCGCTAGTTATTGTGCGCCGCAGCTCCGCCACCCATGGTGCGACGCATTGTAAAAACAGCACAGATGCGTCACGCATCTGTGCCGTAAAAGCGGCACATTGCTGGAGCTGCGTTGCAAGTGCGACGCAGCTCCAGCAATGCTCTGGGGGGCCCTATCTCCCCAATGCTGCGTCAAGCCTTACACCTGCTTCAAGCAGGCGCAGGGTTTTGACGCAGCATTGGCCTAAAAGTGACTGAGTGAAATCTTGTAGATTTCACTCAGCCACTTTTAGGAGGCGTTCCTGCGCAGGAACGCCCTCCCCTGCGCTGGAACGCCTCCTGATGGCGCAGGGCTTTACAACGAGATGCATCTCTCAGGGGCGTCACGTTGTTAATACCTAGCACCATGGCGCATCTTTTGTGCTGCCGCTGCGTCACAAAAGTGACGCAACGGTGGCGCAAAAGAGGCGCAAGGGGCTTGTAAATCTGCCCCATAGTGCTTTTACTACACTGCAGCTGCGTAAAGAGCCGGAAGATGTGTCTCCAGTGACCATGTGTGCTTGTAAATTTGCACCGGGCCAAAAGGCTCTGAGGTCCCTTGAGTGAGCTGTCCATCATAGTGGGGAAAGGACGGGAAGACGTTTCATAGTGCTAGTGTGTGGCATCCAGTGCAAATCGCAAAAAAATCCGCGATTTAGCGGGAAATTCCGCGAATTCGCTGATTTTTGCGATTTTGCGGGGAAATCCGTGAATTCGCGGAACGCGAAATCGCTAATTTTGCCCATACTTAGATGGAGTACTGAAGTGAGGCTCCACTACTGTTGGGCTCAGCTTGCTCCAATCACTCTCCACCATATGGGCCTTTCTTTCCTTAACTGAGTTGCACTGTGCTCTCAGGGTCAACCTCTTGCCACCTACAGCTGGAGGTTGGTTCCCTTTGGTTGTACTTCTGGAGGGACAGGACAGGTTTGGGGCCACTGGGCTCCAGGTTTGCCTGTGCCCAACAGAGTCCACCTGGGGGAGGTTCCTACCTAAGGGTAAGGGAGTTCCCTCAGAGGTTTGAGGAACTTTCACCTTGCTAGGGCTCCTAGACTGGGTGCCCCTAATCTGCTGATGGGGGGTTCCTCTGGACAGGGGGCCCTTTGGGGTCCACTGGCCTCCCTGACCTCTACAGCCCTGGGCTGACTGAGGCAGGGTAGAGAGGGGCAGGTTACCTGCTCCAGACTGGGTCCCACCTTGGAAGGGTCCACTGACATCAGAGGCTCTGTCAGTGTCAGACTTTAAAGGACACAAGCCAGATTCCACGGGAGCGAAGATAAATTCCCCTAACCTCCAAAAAACAGTACCAAGAATGCAATAGTAAACACACTCCTGATAGCTGTTCCCTAAAAGTATGGGGGAAAAACCCAAGGAGTGTCCACAACTCTCCCCATACAAGGGGTTAAACAACAGTGATGATGCAGGTCTGGCTGGTGTAGTCAGTGCTGTAAGAAAACAGGACAGGTAGTAATACTACTAAACAATATCCAAAGAGCACCCACTTCGTTACATTGACATGTGTTTTATACAGAGGTCACTTACCCCAGTGAAGTCCATGGGCTGCCTTGGTGAAGGGGGTCCTTGCTGAAGAGCGTTGCCTGGGAATTATGATACCAGGCCTAATAGAGCTGGACTCAGGAAAGGACGCACACATACACCAAACATACTCTAAATGAATGGGAAGAGGAATTGAGGTGCACTGGCCGGCTCTCCAGGGGGACAAAGAGCGGAGCAGCTACACACTGCTGCCCGGCCAGGTAAAACGTTTCCAGGCGGAGCGCGCACTCTCTCAGCAGGGCATATGAAAATAAATATGATCCCCGAAATGACCGTCCGGTCAAGCAGGAGCCAAAAAGCGGGGACAATGAACAGACTGAGTTAAAAGGACGGAGAGTAAACCCTCCGAGGAACTCCGAGCTCCGAGGGCAGGGAAAATGGTTTCAGGGGAGAGCGGGGAGAGTGGAGGTCCTAGATAACCTCCTCGCAACTAATGGTCGGGTCTATGGCGCGAATGGAGATTTTCAAAGGACTCTCCATGCTGAATGATTGTCGGTTGATAAGGGCTTTTAACGGCTACAGTTGAAGGTCAGAAGAGAAGTTCCTGCAGGGTATAAGAAGAAACGGGAGCAAAGTAGCGATGCCGAGGGAAGGCGCCTCTCGCAACCAGGCAGCAAAGAAGGGGGCGTGGTACCGGAACAGTAAGCCAAGCAATGGCTACGTTCAGACGCGTCCCTTTACGTGACTAAGGGAGCGTCTCAAAAGACTACTATCGTATAGGGAAGTTCAGTAAGCATTAGGGAACGTGTGTAAAGGACATAGGGGAGACCAAAGATAAACACATGTCAAGGTCTTCTGCGCAGCCCATGCCGCAAAACCCTAACAGTCAGGCCAGGCCTGGCTACCTCTGGGGCATTTTCTTCACAACTGGTAGGATCAGTTCCCTCAGGAGGCTGACCCTTACCTAAAGTCTGATGGGAGGGAGACTTTTCTTCCTCCCCAATGCTCTCTGTTTGTGTGAAGTGATCCATAGTTTCAGGCTTCACACACATAAATCTGTTTGAGTTTGGGCTGTGACCATCACAACCCTACCAACCTCTTCTGCAAGGAACTCGGTTTGAGTTTGGGCTGTGACCATCACAGCCCTGTCAACCTGTTCAGGGAAGAAATCTGCTTGAGATTGGTCTGAGACCAGCACAGCCCTGCCAACCTTTTCAGGGAGGAAATCTTGAGCTGGGGCTGGGGCCATCACAGACCCACTAACCTTTCCAGGGAGAACTACCAATTTGGAACAGGTTTTTTGTTGTTTTTTGTTGTACCTCAGCCCAGGCTGAGATCTCTAGATCATTCCCCAGTAGACAATCTACAGGCAATTTTGTAGACACTGCCACTCTCTTTGGGCCAGTGACACCTCCCCAGCTGAGATTTTCTACTGCCATGGGATGATCTGTCTGCACTCCATCAATATTGATCACCTGGTATGTGAACCCAGGTAAAGGTTGCCTTGAGGGGACTAGACTCTCAGTCACCATAGTGATGCTAGCCCCTGTGTCTCTAGAGGCCTCAACGTTCTGACCAATGATGAGAGGCTCCTGTCTGTACTTGCCCAAAGTGTTGGGACAAGCAGTGAAGTTGGCAAACCCCATGCCATTTTCACAGACAAGAGTAGCTAGGGTAGGGGACCTGGTTAGGCCAGAGTCCACCTGAGTTCCCCAAGTAAACCCAGCCAAATTCTTGGGGGCACTCCCACCACCAGGGGGATTACTACTAGTAGGAACAGGAGGTGTTGGAGTATTGCTTGGAGGAACATTTTCCTTATTGTTGGCTTTTGGGTAACTGCAGTCAGTATTCCAATGGCCTGGTTGTCTACATACATGACAATAAGGCTTTTTAGGGTTAGAGGAAGGAGTTTGGGACCCACCCCCCTCAGAGGATTTTATGGGGCCCTGTAGTGGACTTATCTTTAAATGTATCCCAACCTTTCTATTGAGGCTTGGTATTATCTTTCTTTTGGTCACCACCCTGGTTTTTAGGCCTATCCCTGGTTCTAACCCATTTGTCGGCCTTCTTACACAATTCTTGGGGAGAGGTCAGATCAGAGTCCACCAGGTGTTGATGTAGAAGCTGGTTCTGACAATTATTAAAGATCTGCTCCCTCACAATCAAATGTGAGGATCTTGTCTCTACCTTTTTCCGAAAAGGAGAGCCATAAGATTGCTGCCCATTGACTTTGGGGTACCTGCTGTACTTTGCAAGCCCTCTCCAAAGCAGTTTTCCACTTGTGGATGTCATCCCCACTCTTGTAGAGAGGGACAATCTTACTTAGGTTTTTATGGTCATCTGACCGCTCCCTACCTCTAGGGATGTTGCTGCCACCAGTGGAATCTAATCCACTTAACTTTTGCTCTCTAGCAAGAGCAAATCTCTCTTTGGCTAGGGCAAGTGTTTGCCTCTCAATCCTCAGATTGACTTCTTCCATTCTGGCCTGATGTTCTCTTCTATCAGGGGAAGACATTCTCCTAACAGCATCTGACCCTAAGGAGACACCAGAGTGATGAGATTCCCTGGATAGGGATCTCCTCCTTCCGTGGTCAGTGTTAAGCCTGCTTGGGGGTCTGTAAGGTACTAGGCCCTCTCCAGTCCCATGTAGGCTTAGGTTAGCCTGGCTAAGTACTCCCACTTGGACCTGGCCATTGTCATTCCCCTCAGAGTCCTCCTCTAGTTCACTGTCATCAACTCGGTTGTGATCAGGAGAATCCTCTGCTGAGGGCTGACCCTCTTCTGCATTGCCTGTCGGACCTGGGTTAGCTGCTTTCTTAGCATCATATTCTTCCATGAGTTCTATCAGGTGCTTGAGGGTAGGTTTGGAACTAACGGTGGGCATAGTATGCGTAGTGGGGCTCCGCAAAGCTACGTGAAGTAGGCATGATGCTACGCCCACTCACATGCTTTGCGTAGCCCCACTACGCGCTGCCCGCCTCCCTCCCACCCTCTTCTACATACATAATTTCAAGTAACAACTACAGTAAAAGTACATTAAAAGCACTTACCTGGTCCGCGGCGTCCCGGGGCTTCCTCTTCTATTTCGCGCCGACTTCTCCCATCCAAATGCGCATGCGCGGAAGCCCGCGCATGTGCATTTCTCGCGAGAGCCCTTTCTTTTGGAAAACGGACGCAGCCGACATTGATCTCGACTGCCATAGAGGGTCCACCGTACATGGGGATTTCAATTCTGAGGATCCGGTAAAGAAGCCACCGTCTCATGTAGCGGACTTCGTTATAAGAATAAGTGCCAAGAAAAAAATTGCAGCGCCCGAGAGCGTTTAAATTGTAGATTAACCGAAGTTATTCGCAGATTTATGACCTGTATATTTACACAGGAGAATAACAACACAGGAGAATAAGACAGCTCCCACAGGTAAATCATAACAGTGCCCTCACAGTGGATCAGTTGCTGTTAGTACGATGCAGATGGTCCATTATTCACAAGAAGGATTTTGACAATTCCCCACGTAATGACCAAATTTTGGCATTACTCAATTTTCAAGATCAATTTTTATCGAAACATTGGTTGAACAAGAGACATAATAAAATTTTAGTCTTGATAAAGGTGGTGCATACAAAGCAATACACCGAAACGCGTCGACGCAACCCACGCTAGTTAAATTCACGGAACAATTTGTCAGGACGGGTCTATGTGATTCTGACTCTCAGATAAAGGTTCCATTGAATTACATACCGATGTGTTAGTCTCAACATCATGGACCTTGAGACTCTTTCTCTTTTTTGCATTGTTGATATATATTTTTTATGTGTTTCTGTATTATTTGGATTGTTTTTAATATTTTTAATTGATTATATCATATAAATAAATTTACACTTTGTGATAATAGCTATTTCAGGTTTTTATGATTTAGTGGTGTTCTTGTATTAATAACCACTGTATCCTTATGCCAAATTATTCAAGTTTGAAGGGTGATGTGTGAGTGAAAGACTGTTATTGAAATATTAGGTGTACCCAAGGGATTTTTTCTTTTTGATACTTGTTGGTACCCTGTCCCTTGGATAGTTGGGCCATTCCCTTCTTTCTCACATTTACCATATATAATTCCTTGAATACCAAATGAAAGGACACCACACAAGGTATATATCAAATATATATGTATTTATTACTAACACAACCCCTCTGTACTCTTTATGAGACCAGAGTTCGAGATACAGCACAAGTTACTCAATAAGCATACTTTAAGTTGCACAAATACAATTCTGCCCTAGGGGCCTCACGAACCATATACTAAAGAAGTGGTATAAGAACGACTTCAGGAAAGGTGAATAGGCCGAGGGCCTAGAGAATCGCTGGGGCTACACAGGACAATCAAAGGCTTGGAAGTAGGAGGCCCACAGGACGCGTGTGCAGTGTCTAAACACACATGCGAGTTACCATGGAAAGTCAATGGGAACGTAAAGTTAGCAAAGTAGTTGATTTCGGACACTTCCGGGTGGACGACGGGAAAACCCAGTTACACTAGGACATTTGGATAGTTGTTACCCATGGGAGCACCGGAGTGTTCGAGTTACCTTGCCCAGGGAAGCAGGGTTCATAGGTGTGAAGTTGTGTCGGGTTTCGTCGTCGAATCCTATGGAGAGCTGCAAGAAGATGCTGCAGGCGACCAGGAGGAAGATGTCCGGGTGGATCCAAGAGTGGATCAATGTCGTGCAGAACCTGAAAGCAGAGGGGACAGAGTCTGGGTCACTAGCCAGTGACCAGGATGGAACCAGGAAGGAACCAGGTGATGTTGGGAGCAATCAGGTGAAGATGCAAAGCTAGTCTCTGCAGCCACGTGGACCAGGAGGCGTCGATGACAACCAGGAGCTGGAAACTGACTGTACCACAGAGGATCTTGTTGTTGGCAGCGTCGGCTTCCGGATTGGAGTCAACAAGCCTTGGCAAAGGCAACCCACACAGAAAGAGAAGATCGGCTTCTGTTCAGACCAGCAAGGTCTGGGGAGCTTCCCCTTTACAGGAAACAGGAGCAAGCCCGGAGCAACCAGGCAAGCGGTGTTGATTCAAAATGGAGTCTTCAGGAGGGCCACTAGCCAACGGGCTAGCAACCGCGAGAACGCGTCATGGAGAAATGCAGGCGCAGGCCCCACGCGGCACTCGTGGAGTGTGGAGGGCTGAGCTTTGGTGCACTTACTGCTCGGGGCTGGTGCTTCTCAAACCCCAATGCACAACTTCGAGGAAGCCTCAGAAGCTGCATGGTTAACAAGATGCAGGTAGTCCAGGGAATCTGGTCCCACGTCTCTCGTGTCCGCCACGGGTCTCAGCTTTGCTGTGGGTGTGGGTCGGTGTCAGAAAAGTCTGGAAGTCTAGTCCTGCATTGCTGGGTCGTCGGGTTCCGGAGGGAGCGGTGACGAAGCAAACCGGCAAGTTGCTAATGGTGCCTGTTTGCACAGTGTGGTCACACCTTGGCCACAAGGGAGATTTCTTCAGTCTTCTAGTTGCAGTAGAATGTCGAAGGTCCAGAGTTTCATTTCAGAGTTTCAGTCAGGATAATCTAAAGTCTCTAGACTCAGCTCCTACCTATATACTGATTTGAGGGGCTGGATTACCTGCTAGGTCCTCCTATGGGTGGGACCAGGGAAGGGGGTGGTTACACCCCATTCCCTTTGTCTAGTTTCGCACCAGAGCTGGGGCTGGAGTGCCCCAGCAACTGGTTTGAACCAGGCTATGCATGGGGCACCTTGTGTGCCCCAGGCAGTATCTCATTTCATCCAACCCACCCTGCCCTAATACACAAGAACCTGTCTGGGGAGGTGCTCGCACCTCCCAAGGCAGGAAACTGATTGTCCAGGCCTCCCCTGCCGGAGTTTCGTCCAGCAGCAGGAGGTCAGCCTTGTGTCTGTGGCAGCAGCATCCATTTTGTGATGCTGAGGCTCTGTTTTACTTTAACAGGGTAAAGCAGTAACCAACATGTCTTCTCCCTCTAGAAGGGTGGAATGCTACCGCCGCCACCAGAATTGGCAGGGGCGGGGTAGTATTACAAAGCGTATGACACCTTACACGACATGTTTTGATAAAGCCAAACCAAAGTTAGCATTAACCGCGTGGATTATAATGCACTTAAAAGTATATGGTATGGCTATATCATAGCAACAGCTATAAGGACATGGTTCCGAATGCTGCAGACAGGCTCAGCTCATGCTAGAGCACCATCTCACATAAAACCAAGCACTCTGCCGCCAGGATTGTCGAGGTCTGCCATAGGAGTGACTTATAGGTGTCTGTGTGTCTATATCTACGGTTAGATATAGGTACACTATATATAAGCAAGGGGTGATTACACAACCTTGCCCAAGTTGAGTGATCAGGCTGTAGTGTCAGTTTGGATGGCCGGCCAGGGGTGGCATAATTCATGCTGCAGCCCCTGGTAGGACTTGGATGCACCTATGCCCTGGCTACCTATGGTACACTATACAGGGGCTCACAAAGGTGACCCAATACCCAATTAGGCATGTACCTTAAGTACATGGTGTCCATTTTACAGAGGGAGCAGATAGTCTGGGGCCCTGATTAGCAGGATCCTAGGCCAACTAAGTCGAAAACCAGCTAAACACTAGGCAAAAGTTTGGGGGTAACCATAGTCAGATATCCATCCTCAAACAGTACCAATAGTGCTCTGTGGGCTGGCAGGATTACAGCCAGCATATCCTGGGGGTGTGCATAGAATCAATCTGGCACAATCCTGACGTTTATGTTGTCCAATAGACACACAGTTTTTCCTAGGAAGTATAAAGCCGTTCGACAATATTGGAACATCTTAGAACATACATTTTCTATTACTCCAGTTTACTTTTTCCTACTTTCCGTTCTTGATGGCTGAATCTCACTTTTCTTTTCCCTTCGTATATGTACTTTTTATCCTTTTTTCTAATGAGTTTTTTGCCCTAAAGTTCTCCTTGCCAATCTTTCAGGTTAGCTCGCTTTCCTCTTTCTGCAATAGATTCCTTGTTGTTACCATTAAATGTGTCTAGAGCCATCCTCCTAAGCACATGGTCTCTCCAAATACCCTCCGTACTCCATCTTGTCTTCTTTGCTCTGCTCCATAAGTTCTCCTAGATGAGATAAATGAATGATAGTCTATTTCCTGTGAGCCCTAGTCATAGCCTCTGAATTATAAAAGCAAATCATGAATTAAATTAAAATAAGATGATTTTAATTAAGCCCTAGTCATAGCATCTCTAGTATAAAAGCAAATCATGAATTAAATTAAAATAAGATGATTTTAAACAAGGGAATATATATATATATATATTGGGGCGATCCAGTTGGCCCATAAAAGGGATCGCCACTGCATATATGTATTGTTATTGCCACAATTGAAATATAATAGGCCTATTGATTTTTCTTCTAGAGTAAGGTTCTTATCGTATTCCGATATTGATTCTGGGTTGTTGATATAATCAAAATTTCCCTCTTGCCTACGGTGGTTATTAATCTCCCCACTGTCTACTCTAACCCAGTGAATACCACTTTGCATATATATTTTTATCACTTGTTTGGGATGGGGGCGCACGTACACAGGAATTGCCTACTCCGTTGTATGTCATACTACTGACATATGCATAATTACAACATTTGAGATTGTCGCCCTTACAGTAAGGTACATTACCTTTTATAGCTCTTAGTTTAGATGCAGAATGACAATGGGGTACATTACCCTGTCGTGGCACTGGAATTGTTCTGTGTAGAATGTGACATGTGTTGATTGCATCTATGATATACAATTGATTAGCCTCATAAAACTATTCATGTACTAAAGTTCATTCCATGCTCTTATTGTACAGTAATATTTCCTTCCAGCTGTTATATGCAGAAATCTGTTTCAGTACATTAATGTTGCCAAAGCTGTTCCATTTTACACAGCATGACTCGCTTCTGGATTTCTGTTCCAATTATGATTTCTTTAATTATATGTTATTCATTTTTACTCATTTGTATTCACGATTGAGCTCTAAATTAGGAATGTATCCAGCGCGTCGATTGGCTTAGTAGTATTTCTTCCATGCTAATTACAGGCTTACGGAACGATTGCATTGGCGATTCGAATGTGATTTTATTGCACTCATTTTCTGCATCTTCAGACATTTTAAATTGATTTATTTACAAGTATTGAGGACATAAGACAATAATTTTTGCAATTGCAGTCTATTGTTTTGGTATTTGTTCCAACACAATAGTATTTTGTTCATGTTCATGAATCAAGAGGTTACTTCTATAGGAGATAGAGCGCAATTCCTCAACTTGAGAAAGGCATTGCCGAAACGCGTTGTTCTTTATGTGCACAAATAAAATCTGTGTACTGTCCTCTGGTGTGGCGCTGGACTTCTTGGTGGGATTTCCTACTTTGTTCCTGCTTTCTGCAATATATATATATATATGAATGACCTAGCCTGAGTAGCGTAGTTCCAATAGTACCCTGTCATGCAGAATCTAGGCTGTTTACAGATAACATATACCGTGGGTCTGGTGGCAGACTGACTGTGTACACCCCCGCTGAATATGTTAGCCTTTAGGTGAAAGGTTTAGTCCATAAAAGGCTGCAGTCCTTATAAGGCGTGATGTACTTATAAGTCATTCTGTCCTTATTTGGAGTTATGTCCTTATAAGGCTCGTTCATATGAAACAACTGGAGTTGATTTAGAGAAAGTGTGCGATGTTCCTTGGAGCTATATTAGGGTACCGATATGAAATATAACATCTGTTCCTACTGGATCTGAAAAGAGCTAATTAATATGAATGAGTTGGTTTGGTGTGTTCCATGTAGAGGTAACACGAAGGCCCTATATCACTCCATCTCCCATTTACCATCCCATTCCCCTTTCCCTTTTGTGTGATCAGTTGAATGGTCCTGTACCTGTCCAGTCTCTTTTTTGGTGACGAAGTTGACTGAGAGAACATTGTGAATGTGTGACTGTGTGACGGCTCCTTGACTGGCAAATGCTATGCTGTGCAGGGACAGTTATGTGACAGCTGTGCTCTTGCACTGGAGAATTATAGCTGACGTCCACCTTTATGCCCTGATTTTGACAGACTTATCCCAAGTTTCCTGCAGTTTTCCATGGACACGTTCCACCAGCTTTACCTGACTAAATGTATCCATGACAAACCCTGAGAGTGCAGTAGTGTTACTTTGTTTGGCAGTACACGTTAGATCAGAAATTTAGTTTTTGTGCAAAATCAAATGTACATCAAGACTTGCAATGAAGGTGTCTGTGGTGTCACAATGAAGCCACTATGTGATGTTCAGGCCTTGCTATTATGAAATGTGAGCTCTAATTTAGAATGAGTTCTACTTTGTAAATGACATTCTATGTTTGGAATGAGAGTTCTAATTAGGAAATAAAAGAATTCCATTAGAATGCAGATTGGAACCACACTTCTAATTTGGATAGTCAGAACTATGTTTGGAATGCAAATTCTACCCTTGGAATGCCTCTTGCGCAAAACATAAAATGTTGTTTTTTCAGGTTCAAGTAGCAGCTGTGTATGATGTCTAAGGTTCATTTTGTGAGTAGTAATGAGCGGATTCTAATGCTACAGTTTTGTTGGGCACCTCGTCTCCCCTGGGTACCCAGAACTACCTTCTATTGACTGAATGGGTGCAATGCTCTTGAAGCTGTGTAGAGTCACCCAAGGAGTCTAGGGCAAGCCAGGCCAGCACAGAGGCATTCACACAGATGAAGACTCAGAGCCCAGCCCTAAGGCCACTGTCAGGCTCTGCCAGTCAGTGCAGAAGAAAGATGCAGGGTGTCTTCTAATTCCTAGATCCCACCCTGCCATTTGAATACCTGAATCACACCTGTGAAATGGGCAGAGCAGATAGGAGGAAACAGAATGAAACGCTGCGCATTCCTGTGCCGGGCACGAGGCCCGTCTCACCAGCGCCTTCACAGATTCTGTCACGATGGGTTTGAAGGACATTCTTTTTGGCAGCGACATTGATAGATGACTATTGTTAATTATTGACCACTGTGGCTACAACATCTGTAGAATAATTAAGACAAAGAGAAATTCTGAAACAAATCCTCTGACAGCTTCTATCTGTCTAGGCAGGTTCAAAATAAAAATCTGTAAACAAATAAGAGAACACAGGAACCCTTAATAATGAGTTCATTGCAACTGACTTCCTTCCCTGAATCTCTTGCTTCTGTGATGTCATGTTACAGACGGGCTTACACCTATCAACATACTGTAAGACTGGTCTCTCCATGCAGCCTTGAGTGTCATCAGCGTTTCCATCAATCCCTTGTGACATCAGGTACTACGTCACATCCCGGGTCCTGGCAGGCTTGTGACATCATGGACCTCATCACCCCCCTGGCAGATATTATGACATCATTCACCACTTAGCTATATATAGAGCCCTAGCCAGGGATGCCTGCAGTGTGTGGGCTAGCCTAGGAATGGTGTGAGTGCCTATGAATGGTGTGAGTGCGGTGTGAGTGAGGGCACTCAGACTGACATCAGACAGACAGGATGGCCACAACAGCTCTACTTCTCCGAGGACTGAATGGTGGCTTGCCTGGTTCCTTCAGGGGGGGGGATCAGGAAGAACCTCGTGTCTGCCCAGTGATTGCTTGGTTCCTTCAGAGAGGAGAAATCGACAAACACCAGGCAGGGCGCAGTGCCGATGAGAAGGCGGTCAATGGTACTGCGAGTTGGGGGTGCACGGACCAGTCGGTGTGGTATGGCCAAACAACAAGCTGTTTCCAGGTTCTCCAGTAGGCAAATTGAGTTTTGCCCTGAGCTCGACGAACCCAAGCACCACCTTATCTGGAGCTGGTCACCGGTTGTCAACAGGTCTGATGGGAAGAAGGGTAGCCCTTGAATGATGGTGAATGCTGTGAATGCAGCCACGGGGTAGTGGGAGTACTGGCCAGGCGGTGACGTGGGGAGGGGGAGGGGCATGGTGCAAGGTAGTAATTTATGGATCACGGAGTTTAACAGGCAAGTAAACATATACATAAATAAAAATAATTTTGTTGCGTGCACTGCATCACCAAATGTGATGCAGTGCGCGCAACAAAAGTAGTTTTATTTATTTATATGTTTACTCACCTGTTAAACTCCGTAATACATGCATTACTACCCCCCACCGTGCCCCTCCCCCTCCCACGTCACCGGCCGGCTGGTACTCCCACTACCCCACGGCTGGTGTGAATGTCCAGTAGCAAAGGTCAAAACCTTGGCGTGGTGCTACTGCTCACAAGTTTACCCATGAACTTGTGCTAATTTGACCTATTTTGGATGAAAGTGGATGGTGCATTGGCTTTGATTTCTTTGTCTTTCTGTTCTGTGTTTTTCTCCTAACTGCTTTCTTCTCCTTTCATGTTGCATTTCTCACTTTTGCTTTCTAAATCTCACTTCATTCTCTTCATACATTCTTTTATTCCTTCATTGTTCAATTCTATGGGTTTTGCCTTCTCATTTGTTTAGTCTTATATTTTATTCTTTCATCCTGTATAGGCTTCCAACTTTCCTCATTGCTTTTTTCTATTTTGTATCTTGGACTTTCTCTTGTCCAGAATATTTTCTTTCCTTATTCTTACTGTATCCTTTCTCTTATTCCAACTTCCATACTTTCTCTTTATTTCCTTGTTCTTCTTTATGTTGTCTTTATATTTTATCCTTTCTGACATTTTATTTGTTTTCATATTGTTCCTTTTATCACTCTTTACTTCATTACCTTCTGGCATCAATACTTCCCAATTTGTTTTATTTTAGGTGTTTCTTTTTACAAATGGGACGATGATATTTTAATTTGTTAGGGGATGACTTTTGAATCACCAATAGAATGGGGCACCTAGAAGATGTGATAGCAATGTTAGATGTTGCCACCACCTTGTAAGCAGTGACCCTGTCCTGGCACCATTGAGATGTATATTATATCTGTTCTGCATCTTACCAGAGTAGCTGTTTGAGTTACATGAATCAAGAAGACGAAACTGGACAAAAGGACCTACTTAAGACCTTGTGTTCAACAGAAGTAGAAAGACACTGAAAGATGCTAAGACAAAAATACATTTTTGAAAGCCCTGCACCTGTCCTTAGAGGGGACAATATCTGAGAGGAGCTTCTCGGCACTGCAAGAACTGTGAGGTATAAAGAGGAGTGGACAGTAAACCTTTCAGCTATTCTGAGTCTGCAGTGAAGGTGGCCACTTACACTTTTTTATTGTATTGATTTTTAGACCATGTGTAGAGTCTCATTGCTGTAATGAGAAATGTGTACAGGTGTTGGAACCTCTGTAAAGCAAGTCGGGATTAGGCCCTGATACAGTATGAAGGAAAAAAGCACTGGTAAAGCCAATCGGTCTGACACTAGCTGGCATTCTTTTGATTTTGCCAATTCTTATTTTGTTTTCTTATTTTTGTTTTATAGTAGGGAGTGTTTTTTTTCTTACTCTCACCACTTTTCTTACTTCTGTTTTCTTGTCTTCCACCTCGGTTCAAACTTGGTTTGTTTGTGTTTGCCTTCAGAGAGGACATAGTCTGGCAGTTCAACTGGATGGTTCCCATGAGGAGCAGGGTCAAGACTGATTTGCCAAAGGCAAGGTCTAAACCGAGGTGGCATGGTGAGCAAAAGAATCATTGGTGGGAATGCTACCCGCATGAGTGCCCGTGGTTAGATTACTTTCAAGCATTCCTCCCATCACCTTTTGAGAGAACTTTACATGGACCAATTGTACGTAGCCAGTTTTTTCAATCCTAGAAACCCACATAGCCATAAGTTGAATGTTGCTTCAGTATATTCATAATGATTTTAATATTTGGAGGGGAACAGAGAAAAACCTTTTGGCATTTGTTTTATCGCTTAACTGCAATCCTGACTTACAGATCTCACTTGAATGCAGAAATAAAAAGACAATTGTATGAGAAAAAGTATCTTAAGATCAGGACCAAAAACAAAGAGTTCCAATACTGTCTTATGCAAACCTGCCAAGAAAAACTCACTCGCAATATCGTAGCTTTCATTCCAGGGCGGGGAGAGGTAACTTGCCCTTGTTCTGCTTCTCTGGTTTAGTGGATGTGATTAATTATGAGTGACGTCTTGGATTGAGATTCCTGTGTGATAAAGTGTGGTTTCTGTATGGTAGAAGTATGTGGTCTTGCAGTGGTGCCTTACAGTGCAATACCGATAAAATATGCAAAGATGGAACCCGGGTACTCTCTCAGTAGACCTCCTCTCAGTATACTCTCCAAGTAAACCTTTTATCAGTCCTGGTGGAGTGACAAAGAGCATACAGGCTACTTAGAGGAACAATTGTGAAGCTTTTCAAATCAGCAACATGAACAATAAGTTATTGACACACATTGAGATAATTCCAAAACAACTTTAGAAAAATTGCTCTGATTTTGATATCGTTTTAGATACAAGAATGAAATTAATACATATAGTATGACCGGAGAAATTAGTTTTCAAACAATTAATAAATCAATACTTTGCAATGTGAAAAATATGAACGTTATGTTCAGTGGGAAAAACACATATGCAGTTGATACTTTAAAGGGTGAGTTCAATGGAACCCACTCGGAGTTAAGGTCTCTGAAGGTCTAAGGTCAGTTCATAACAGCTAGCACAATTTTACTTCTTTAAAGTGAATGAGGTGCAGAGGTGCAGTTTCAGCTGTCAAACGGAGCTGTAAATCAGAATTGCGCTGTTGAAATAGTTACTTTAGCACAATGGTACTTGCACGGGTGAGTTGAGCAAAACCCTTTAGAATTAAAGCAAGGAGCTGGTCCTGGACCAATCTACCTCACTCAGGGGCTCGGTGTAGCGGTGCTCTTGGCTACCCGTGGTGCTGAACAGGATCTGTGGCCAGAAGAACTGGCAGGTGCGCCAAGAAAGGGTAAACACAAATGCAGGATCTTTATGATGGAGTGGAGTGGTTGGTTCTTTGAGCAGAAATATCTCTGCTTTCTAAGCATTCAATCAAGCAGGTGGTCATTGAACTAAAAAACAACAAGCCTTGGTATCTTCAAGCACTCTGGTTAGAGAAATCTTTATCCAGAGGACCAGGGGAATGGTGTAGAAAGCTGAGCCTCACTGAGGGTTGGGACAACAGTTCCCAGAAGCCACCTACACAAGGACTTGGAGCAGCCATGTCAGGTGGCTTCGGGTGCAAGACTTTAAGTTTGTGGACTTTGCAGTTTGTGTGTGCCAACTGCAGGGGACTAGATCCTCTAAACCAAGGGAGTTCTTGTGATGTCAGGGGTTTGTAGAGGGGTTCACATTCCGTTGCTAACTAGACTCTTGCCATGACCGAGTTGAAATCCAGCGAGTACAGGGCGGCTACCACAGGTGCACCTCTCTTTGTTGAGTCCTGCTACGTTGTGTAACGGGTCTCTTGGTATCATGATGAACCTGAGGTTCTGGTGTCTGGGGTGCCCCTTAAATCCTAGATTTAGGAAATGTTAGTGGGTGTGAGGCCTCATAGTCAATTGGAATCATGTCCTATCGCTAATCCGCCTCAGTAGTAACAACATCCTGACGTTGTATGTCACTAAAGTTAGACAGAACCTGCTTCAGCCTAAATTTAAGATTGCCAGAACCATCATCAGTCGTTTACCTCAGCTGCCAGCCCCTGGAGGTGGGGTCAGCCTTGTGGTGGTGCATGCCTCCTGCATAGCGAATTTCCCGTCTGCCCATGAAATACAGTGCCTGGGGCAGAGGAAGGGTTTGTCCTCGAGCTGGGGACTGTTACATTGACAAGTGTCACAAATGAAGCCGGTGCGGCTCACTGCATTGCCAGTTCAAGTCACTAATCATCATGTGTGGGCGGAGGTGTCACCTCCGGCTCACACAGGTCCATTGTCTCTGACCTCCGGGAGCAACACAAACTTCCAAGCATGAGGTCAGACTTATGTGTGGGCAGCAAGGCTTCGAAAAAGTCAGCCAAGACATGGGAACACTGGTTAAATTAGGTGGGCACTTTCTGAAGTATCACAAAAGTAGACGCCGGTTACACCTCACCACCACCAGTGTGTCAACGATTAAAAAAGCACACACTTGAAAGAAGACAGCTGGGCCAGCATGGAGCTGGACATAGAGGTAATGTCCCAATGCCAGCCCATGTTATCCGATGGGGCAACAATCACTTGCGGTGGAATTACGTTTAGAACACTACCACATGGCACTATTTTAATACCGATAAATATGATGTTGAGATACACCAAGATATATGTATATTACATTTCAACTTTGTAGACACACCATTGTGAAACCTTAAATGAGGGATAAAGTTCACTGCACAAATCTAATTACTATTATTGTCTTGTAAACGATAAAGCTATCAAACTAGAAAAACTGTTGCAACCTGACTGGAGTTTCGACATGTTCATATGGGTGCTGTTTAACACCAATTGTTGTATGTCAGTTGTGCTTAATTTTCACTCGAATGCAGAACATTCACAGTCACTTCAAACCGGGACCGAACCCTTCACCCCGATTAAAGTATGAAATCATAAAACTCCACCACATGTATATGGGCGGACATCCTCGTGGCAAGGACTCCAACGATGCAGACTCACCAGCTCCCCTCAGGTGCACTAGGTAACTGTTCATATCACAGCAACGCAGGATTATTTCACAGATCTGATGGCAGCACTTTCAAACACGAGTGGATTGTGCAAAATTCAGATATCCACATACCTTTTTAGACAAGTGACAGGCAGATTCCAAGTTAATCAAATCAAATCACGTACTTTTGTAAGATGCGTGTAAGGCTGAGAGTCTCAACATCAAGTTGCAAATTCCTTGTAATAGCAGATTTAAAGAAGCAGGTGACAACATAAACATCCAACGTTTAGGTGTGGTGTAAGATGTCCTAAACCCAACTTACTTCTGGCCGTCAGTTGTTGTAGACACCGGTGGGGCACTCAAGAGGTTGGGCATGAGGTTGAGATAGTTTCTTCTGTTGCAATATCTTTTTGATCACGCGTGCTTTCTTTCCTTAAATCGTCGCCAGTGTAAAATCCAATAATTGAAAGGTGACTTCTTATTTGCTGTGTCAGGATGTATGCTTATTCTTGGTAATCAAATAATCAAGTAGAGTATTTAGATAAGGTAGTAATCCAGGTCCCAGTAAAGGTTAAGGTAAATGCCCCACCGGGAGCAGCTGCCCTGCTGCTCAGTCTCCAAGGTAACGGACAGTACACTTCAAGATACACAGATAGAGCTAAGGATGACATCACAGAGACAGGCTGAGCAGCAGAGTACAAGAGACTAAGAAAGGACAAGACAGAGAGAAGAGCAGGGAGAAGCAGGATACAACACAGCTGCAGAGGTGCACTTTCAGCTGTCAAACGGAGCTGTAAATCAGAATTGCGCTGTTGAAATAGTTACTTTAGCACAATAGTACTTGCATGGGTGAGATGAGCAAAACCCTTTAGAATTAAAGCAAGGAGCTGTTCCTGGACCAATCTACCTCACTCAGGGGCTCGGTGTAGAGGTGCTCTTGGCTACCTGTGGTGCTGAACAGGACCTGTGGCCAGAAGAACTGGCTGGTGTGCCAAGAAAGGGTCAAAACTAATGCAGGATCTTTATGATGGAGCCGCAGGAGTGGTTGTGTTGGAGCAAGGATCCGCACGTAGAGCGACTTGCTTGTACTCAGCCCTCTCCATTAACTCATAATGTACTAATAAACATGATTCGTGTACTAATATTTGCACCCCACAAAGACACTTGTATCTATGGGAAGCTTTTACTAAGGTTAATCTGCTCGCATTAAAATGGCTGCTGCTATGCGGGATTTCTCACTGCGCATGCGTCAGTCACACTCACGTGACATGACGTACTCTTAGCTTTGGAGGAAATCTTTTGCTTCTGCGCACTAGAACTAAGATGGCTGCTCTGTGTTACAGCATGCATGAAGCTTGCACTGCTGCTTTTGCTAAGCTGTTCGTTCTGCCTAACCTATAATGCAATAGTTAAAATAAAGTAATGGGAATAGAGTAGAGATAAGTGGTATACAGTGCATTCATGTATTCCATGTCCTAAAACTGTTTCTTTTCTATTTTTATGTAACGACAATCTTGGGCCTGGGAGGTGCTATTACTCCATCTTGAAAACCCACATCGCGCATGTCCAATTTCAGAAGGAACTGAAGTCCTTTAACCTTGAAGCAATGCCAAGCTACAGTACACTGGAAGATGCGCCTGGGAAAATGACCGGCTGACCCTAGGCGGAAGAAAATTATTAACAATGTATTTCTATAAGAACATCCATTGTTGGGTGGAATAAAGATGCATGGGAAAATTAAATTTGATGGGCGGGAACGTTATTAAAATATTCAGAAGCAGAAGTTTCATTTTGGTATGGTGTGATGACCTCTCCCCGTCTCTTGTCCAATCAAATTTGAGTATCCTTATACTTGCAACATTGGGGGTGGTACACTGACCTGGAAAATAGTATAACTAGGTTAGGCTTAATTAGTTAATTTGTCCGACTTGTCCGAATAGCTGACCTGTCACTGACCCAACGCACTCAATAGGTGACCAAGAGCAGAGGTGCTGCGGAGCACTCTGTCAGAAGATTCGATAACACAATCGGGGTTTGGGAGTAAGGGTGCTGGCGGAGCACTCTGTCGGAAAATTAGATGACCCAATCGGGGTTTTGGCTGTTAGCTGCAGAGAGGGTTGTAGCGCTAGCGTAGCAACTTTAACTGTGGGTGCCGGTCTTAGCCTGTGGAGGTCCTGTCCTGATCCAAATCTGGTTGCCCCTGTCCTGATTTCTGGTCGGCACCTGTCGTCTATGCTGGCACTTGCACTTTGGGCTCTATCCTTTGACTAATCCGTGGCCAGGGTTAGTTCTTCACACCATTCTAGGTAAATATTCAATGTGGGTATGTCATTATACGGTTTCCTTTTTCTCTTCCCACCTTAAGTAAATGATAAAAGTTTTCACATAATTTCATATGCCAGTCAGTCAGTCAGTCAGTCAAAATACTTTATTCGATGTTAAATAAAATCATAAAAAGACATACATTCCATACATATTAAAATATTAAAATAAATTTACAGAGATTGTTTCAAAACAATACATTCAGTAAAAACTTTTAAAAAGAAAGTTTATGCAGAAAGGCAAAGTACCACATACGAAATGACAATATGGGCTGCAGGGGGTGAGCGGTCATTAGATACTATCTATTGTTGCATTACTTGTTTTAATGCGTGATGCTGCTACCAAATAATTTCCCATACAGAATATGGTTCGAGTGTTACTCATGGACTGAAGGTAAAGAAGTGCCGGTGTTACTTGTGTGAAACCAGCCTCCCTCAAAATTGGTAGCAAATGTTTTTTACGAGGAACTGAAAATAAAGGACAAAACATGACGAAATGCATGGTGTCCTGGATTGAGAAATTTTCACAAGAGCAGGGAGGGGCTAACTCTGGTCTGGCCCAAGACTGATAGTTGCCCAAATAATAGTGGATCAGGTTAAATCTGAACTTAATTAAGAGGAATCTGTGAAAAGGCCTAGTGACTATACTGAGGTAGGTTTCCAAAGAGGTGGAGCTTTTTAATATGTAATGAGACCTCACAGAGGGTTTCTGCAATTCCCTTTCCTCGCGGGCCAATCTTGCCAAGGTCATAAACTGCCTCTTAACTGAAACTACATCCACATTCCTGAAGCAAGAAGGGGATTCAAAGAGTTCCGGTCTCCCCACTTGAGCAAATGACTTCCTCAAATATTCCAACCCGGGGATCTTTTTGGAGTGATCTAGCGACATGACATCCTCCATGATTAAATGCTTCAGAGTTAACTCCTTATTGAGCCATGCCCATAACCATAAGATCAGAGGTGCCAAGTTGAGCCTGTCTGTAGCATGATCCATGCCCACCTCCGCGTGGATTGAGTAGGTTGGAGTAGATAATGGGACTGACAGTAGGGAACGTAAAAACCTATTTTCTGCTCTCTGTATTTTCTCAAGCCGTACATATCCCCAGATTGGGGCACCATACATTGCCATTGGGATACATTTGCTACTGTATACCTTCAGTAAGGCCTCCATCGGCCTAGCCCCCAGTCTTTTTGAAAAGCCCATGAGAGCCGCCGATGACCTGGCCACTGATAGGCCTAACCTGTGGGCCCCAGGATCCCCTCTCATCGAAAAGCACCCCCAGGTAGGGGAAAGTTGCTGTTCTTGAGACCCCTTCACCCTTACACCTAAAGATTTTTGGTTTCCCTTTACATCTATGGGCTCCGACCACCATCGTGTGAGATTTACCCGCATTGACCTTCATGTCTAATTCATCCATAAAAGCCCCAAATGCATGCAGCAAACACTGGAGGCCATTACCAGTGCGGGCTATGAGAACTGTGTCATCCGCGTATAGGAGAGCAGGGATCTTAGCTTCTCCTACACGCGGGACGTCTCCCCCCGCCTCCTCCAAGTAACTACCCAGGCCATTAATGTATATGGTGAACAGTAGGGGGCTAATATACAGCCCTGCCGTACCCCACGCATGGACTTAAACTGGGGACTACATCTTCCCTCCCTGGTGACCCTGACCATAGCAGACAAATCCTGATGAAGAGAGGCCATGAACCTGACTAAGGCCCCGTCTATCCCAATCCTCAACAGTGTGGCCCACAACTTGGACCTATTCACCAAGTTGAAGGCCGAGGAGAGGTCCATAAATGCCAAAAATAGTGACCCCTCCGTGGCCACCGTGTACTTGGCAATCAGAAGGTGCAAATTGGAGCACTGCTCAATTGTTCCCCTCTTCTCCCTAAACCCCTATTGGATGTTGGCCAACCCACCGCAGTTCTCAATGCTATCCCTCAACTTAACTAATAGTACTCTGCCTAGGATCTTAATGGCAGAGTCCAGGAGAGATATGGGCCTATAACACCCTGGGTCGTCACGGTGGCCCTTCTTGAAGATTGGAACGATGATGGAAGTTGCCCAAGTAGTTGGAAAGGAGTTACCGTTAGCGGCATTAAATACATTAGTCAGGACTCCCGCCCAGAGGCTTGGTGAGTGTTTGTAGAAATCGGCCGGCACCCCATCGGGGCCCGGCGCTTTATTCTTTATGGTGTCGTGAATAGCTTTTTCCACCTCGCTCTTGTTAAAACTCACCGGGGGCGCCTCAGGGACTACGGACGAACTCGAAGTACGGTCCGAGGGTACGCCTCCATATACTGCACTAAAATGGGAAGCCCATTTGTCATCCGAAATGACACAATCCATATCTGAATTGGTTGATTCGGAGAAAAAGGGCTGGTTGATTATGGCCCAAAATTGTCTACTGTCCCTCAGGACGTCCATACTGAGTAAGTTCTCCCAGGCTGTTTTCTTAATTTCCTCTTTCCTAGTTTTAAGAGCGGACTTGTATTGCTTCCTTAGGGAGGCTATGCTCTTCTTATCCCTCGGTTTATGCTTAAGTGCCAACATCAAGGATGTATGTGCTTTGGAGCAATTTGAGTCAAACCAGCGGCGGAGGTTAGTAACTCCCAGCCTCGTACTGACCGTTAGGTCAGACGAGATTTGACTACATATTGCTTCAAAAGCCCCACGTTATTTCATGGTCCGATGCCGTGGTATTTTGACAGACCTCTATGTGTCCATCAATTTTGGGTAAGATATCCACGTAGAAAGTGTCAGGTACCACATTCGACCACTTAAGCCTTCTCCCCTGATCCACCGGGCGTCGTGTGGGCCTTGCCTCCAGGGGACGTGGCTTAGGCCCCATATACTCCCCCCAGGCCACCTCAAGTGCTACGGGGTTATGATCGCTATGTACAGAAACCATTGTTCTGTACGAGATTACCCTATTCAGGATCCCTGGAGTCATAAATATATAATCAATGATGGTCCCCGGGATAGAGCCTTTGTAAGTGATAATTCTGGGTTTTCCTTCAGGGGAGTTTGGTTCATAAAAATTATAATTGGCCAGCAGGTCTTCTAACTCTGCTCCAAATATGGAGTGCTCAAAGTGAGGGCCTTCTAGCCCTGCACACCCCTCGTAGTTACTTCTGCCACAAAAATCTTTACATGGATGAATATTAAAATCCCCCAGGAGAATAAATTCATGATTAGAACATTTATTTTGACTGACAGAGGCTAAAAAGGATTCTAGAATGGCTATACTATTGTTGCCAGTATCCTTATTCCGTGAATTATAAAAATTAATATAAAAAGTGCTCCTGGTAGGGGAAACTGACCTTTCGACTATTAAAATGTTTGGGGAAGGGTTATTAACCAGATTCAAGGACCCTTTAAGGTTTAAGGAAAAAAGAAATATAAGGCCTCCCATGGCTTCAACCGCTCTGCTTGGGGAGGCAGCAATAACAAAACTTGTAAAGCCATCCGTCCAGAAACTGTCCGCGGTGTCCCATGTCTCTTGGTGGGCCATGACTTTGAACCTTGAAACCAGATCCACCCAATCCTCATTCGTTTTTTTAGTTCTAATGCCGGCCACATTCCAACTAAGGAGTTTACACGCCGTATCCTCCTCCCGATCAAGGGGCCCTTCTGGAGGAGGCCGCACATGGACTGATGGTCAATCAATACCCTCCAAGCCTGACAGGGGGGCAAAGCGGTTGCTGGTGACTAACCCACTACACACTGCTGCACCATCAGCCGCTTGGATGTGGGGTGACAAAGGAGCAACCTCTGCCCTTTGAACACGAGTTTGAGGGGAACCCCCAATGCTGCCCCCCCTCAGGATTTGTTTCAAGATTGGGCCCGTTACAGGATGGCGGTATCTAACATAGTCTCTCTCTGGGGGGGATAGAAAAAACCTAAGGGGACAGGACTCACATGGTCCTTTGCTGATATGGCTGACCCATCCCAAAAGAGTTTATCTGCCAGATTAGCCCTATTAAAGTTTATAACCACGCAGACCCCCTGAATGGTCTTTGGTTGTTTTCCAACCCATCCCACCCTCCTTGCAAAAATAAGTAACCCTAAGGTATCCACCCCACTGCATGTATCAGCACACCAGATCTTGGCTTCAGTTAAGAGGTCAGTAGTGGATTCCCGCTCGCCCTCTTTAAGCGGTGGTACCCCTATAAACACTGCAACCAACGGGGCCGCCGCGGGTGGCAAGCTTAGGTTAAAATTGCGCGGTAGCACTTTCCTGCTTGATGGTGTGGTTGATTGCGTCAATGGGGGAGAAAGTACCACACCCGCAGAGTTAAATATATTTCCTTCCAGACTTGAGGGGGGGCTCCAGGAGGGCACTGCCCGCCAGGAGTTATACCGGCACCCCTCTGTGGCGGTGCTGTAGAGCAGGTACTTGCCCCTTCTGTGTTGACATAACCCTGAGTCGCTATGCCCCTCTTAGACAACTCTACAGGGGGAGGATAAGTGTTAACAATTGTATCCAACAGTGAGCATTTTTTGAGAAGGCCGGTCAAGCATGTATTCAGCGTGTCGACGATGTCTTTTGCAATCCCAATTAGCAGTGGCTCGATTCTGGCAAAAAAAAAGGGCCTCTAATTGATCGCCAAGTGGGTCAGGGGATGTGGTGGGTGAACATACAACAATAGTTTTTTTTCCCCTTTTCTGCTTTGCTGGTAGAGCGGACGGCTGAGTACTCTGCACCGGGTCAACTGTTAGAATGTTGGAGTTACTCAATGTGGCCGGAGGGGTGGCGTTGGTAATAGTCACCACAGGTTCCAGAGGTATGGGGGGGACTTCGCTCGGTGTACCCTGCGTGCTAGTGCGTAGTGCCTCAATGGTAGATGTATCAACCAAGCAGGGGGCTGTCAAACCCAGTTCTTGTTCGGCATTGGCAATCTCTTTAGTAAGAGCCCCACAGCAGATGATAAGTAGGACATGATTGATTTTGAATGTCTATGCACTTTAGCGTTTTTTCCCTCCTCATCACAGTTTGGGGCTTTCTTACACTTACCCATTTGCGGTAGTTGTTAGGGGGGTGGCCACGCCCCGCCTCCTTCTGCCTCGGATTGCCAAAGACTGCCCCGCCCTTGTCCCGGGCTTCTCCCGGGCAGCTCCCGCGCGTGACTCGCGGAGCGAGTGAAGTTCGTGGCTTTTGAAGCGCCTCCGGGCGCGCTGGTGATGTGGAAGCTGTGCGCCGGACCCGGGGCTGCGGGGAAGTGTAGTTCCCGGGTGGGAACTACCGCCGTTGCCCTCACGGCACTCCCGGTCGGCCAGCCGTTCCCCTCACGGCGCTCCTGGCTGTGCGATGGTACCTGTGCCCCAGCAAGAGCCAAGCAGGTAGGTTTATGCTCCCCATATGCTATTTCCTTTTCTCTCCCCACCCTTTAAATGTCAAATGCGTAAAGACTACCTTATTAAATATTTGCCTATTTTCATTTTAATCGTTATCTTCCTGATTGAAAATTTTCTATTGCTCAATGCTTGGATTAAGACATTTAAAGTATTTTAGATAAAGAGTTTAAACACTTCCCGAGTTTGTGGTTATTATATGAGTGCAATGTTATTTTTCTACCTATGATTCTAACTCCCTTGATCCCGTAGGACTTTAGGTATCGTTGACAAGGATTGGTGAGTCAATGGTATAGATCCTAAATGAAATTCATAAATCACTGATTAGAGTAAAAGTGCGCAGGTTATCTGATTAAACTCACTACAAGTTTATGTTGTTTTATGGGTCCAGGTGAGTATGGTAATCGGAGTCTGGTGACCTGTGCGCTCTATCAGTTGGTTCTTTGAGCAGATATATCTCTGCTTTCTAAGGATTCAATCAAGCAGGTTGTCATTGAACTAAAAAACAGTAAGCCTTGGTATCTTCAAGAACTCTAGTTAGAGAAATCTTTATCCAGAGGACCAGGGGAATGGTGTGGAAAGCTGAGCCTCACTGAGGGTTGGGACAACAGTTCCCAGAAGCCACCTACACAAGGACTTGGAGCAGACATGTCAGGTGGCTTGGGCTGTAAGACTTTAAGGTTGTGGACTTTGCAGTTTGTGCGTGCCAACTGCGGGGGACTAGATCCTCTAAACCAAGGGAGTTCTTGTGATGTCAGGGGTTTTTAGAGGGGTTCACATTCCTTTGCTAACTAGACTCTTGCTATGACCGAGTTGAAATTCAGCGAGTACAGGGCGGCTACCACAGGTGCACCTCTCTTCGTGGAGTCCTGCTATGTTGTGTAACGGGTCTCTTGGTATCATGATGAACCTGAGGTTCTGGTGTCTGGGGTGCCCCTTAAATCCTAGACTTAGGGAATGTTAGTGGGTGTGAGTCATAATAGCCAATTGGAATCATGTCCTGTGGCTAATCCGCCTCAGTAGTAACAACATCCTGATGTTGTATGTCACTAAAGTTAGTCAGAACCTGTTTCAGCCTAAATTCAAAATTGCCAGAACCATCCTCAGTGGTTCACCTCAGCTGCCAGCCCCTGGAGGTGGGGTCATCCTTGTGGAGGTGCATGCCTCCTGCATAGTGAATTTCCCGTCTGCCCCTGAAATACAGTGCCTGGGGCAGGGGAAGGGTTTGTCCTCGAGCGGGGGACTGTTCCATTGACAAGTGTCACGAATGAAGCCTGTGAGGCTCACTTCATTGCCAGTTCAATTCACTAGTCATCATGTGTAGGCGGAGGTGCCACCTCCGGCTCACACAGGTCCATTGTCTCTGACCTCCGGGAGCAACACAAACTTCCAAGCATGAGGACAGGCTTATGTGTGGGCAGCAAGGCTTCGAAAAAGTCAGCCAAGACATGGGAACACGGGTTAAATTAGGTGGGCTTTTTCTGAAGTGTCACCTAGGTAAACGCTTGTTAAACCTCACCACCACCAGTGGGTCAAGGATTAAAAAAGCACACACTTGAAAGAAGACAGCTGGGCCAGCATGGAGCTGGACATAGAGGTAATGTCCCAATGCCAGCCCATGTTATCCGATGGGCCATCAATCACCTGCGGTGGAATTACATTTAGAACACTACCACATGGCACTATTTTAATACTGATGAATATGATGTTGAGATACACCAAGATATATGCATATTATATTTCAACTTTGTAGACACACTATTGTGAAACCTTAAATGAGGGATAAAGTTCACTGCACAAATCTAATTATTGTTATTGTCCTGTAAACGACAAAGCTATCAAACTAGAAAAAAAAGTTGCAACCTGACTGGGGTTTCGACATGTTCATATGGGTGCTGTTTATTATAAATGCAGAACCACTTCCTTGATTAGGTCAGAGGAGCACTGACACTGCGAGGTCACTGCATGCCAGAATTCCTGCTCAGCTGTTTTCTGTTTTCCGACACGTCCACAAGATGGACAGCTTGATGGCACTTACTCGGAGTGAATGGGAAAGTTAGTCCACCCAGCAGGGATTTTGCACATCACGCACCCTAGACAAGACTAGGTTACGGAGCACTATGTAGGAGCACTGTTTTAGCACAATGGTGGACTTGTTCATCTTTTTAGCTATTCTCTTAATGGTAATGACATTATTCTGTTTCCTTTCATTGCTCATTACAGCACACATCTTATACTCAAGAATCGTAATGCTGTAATGTATAGTGAAACTGCAGGTTGTGCATTACTTTGGGTATGCATGAGAGTCCAAACAAATAGCTCTAGATTTGTTACCATGATTCCTTGGGAAATCTGGTTGGTCATGTCTTGAGGTTGCACAATCTATCTCCTACCTGGTTAGGTTTGGGGTACCTCTGAGAAGTTGGCCTGGTATATGATGTCCACTATTCTAGTGGGCATCCTGCACCCGTCCAAACAACCCTTATGGTGATGGTTGTGAAGTCAACCTTATAGTCCAGCTATCCTAGTGGTAGCATGGACAAAGCAGTCTTAGGCTAAAACTTCAGAGAGCATGTGAAGCGAGCTGTTTTACCATATATAATCCCTTGAATACCAAATGAAAGGACACCACACAAGGTATATATCAAATATATATGTATTTATCACTAACACAACCCCTCTGTACTCTTTATGAGACCAGAGTTTGAGATACAGCACAAGTTACTCAATAAGCATACTATAAGTTGCACAAATACAATTCTGCCCTAGGGGCCTCCTGAACCATATACTAAAGAAGTGGTATAGGAACCACTTCAGGAAAGGTGAATACGCCTTGGGCCTAGAGAATCGCTGGGGCTACACAGGACAACCAAAGGCCTGGAAGTAGGAGGCCCACAGGATGCGTGTGCAGTGTCTAAACACACATGCGGGTTACCATGGAAAGTCAATGGGAACGTAAAGTTAACAAAGTAGTTGATTTCGGAAACTTCCGGGTGGACTACGGGAAAACCAAATTACACTGGGACACTTGGATAGTCGTTACCCATGGGAGCACCGGAGTGCTCGAGTTACCTCACCCAGAGAAGCCGGGTGTATAGGTGTGAAGTTGTGTCGGTTTTCGTCGTCGAATCCTATGGAGAGCCGCGAGAAGATGCTGCAGGCGACCAGGAGGAAGATGTCCAGGTGGATCCAAGAGTGGGTCGAAGTCGTGAAGATCCTGAAATCAGAGGGGAAAGAGTCTGGGTCACTAGCCAGTGACCAGGATGGAACCAGGTGATGTTGGGAGCAATCAGGTGAAGATGCGAAGCTTGTCTCTGCAGCCACATGGACCAGGAGGCGTCGACGACAACCAGGAGCTGGATACGGACTGTCCCATGAAGGATCTCGCTGTTGGCAGTGTCGGCTTCCGGATTGGAGTCAACAAGCCTTGGCAAAGGCAACCCACGCAGAAAGGGGAGATTGGCTTCTGTTCAGACCAGCAAGGTCTGGGGAGCTTCCCCTTTACAGGAAACAGGAGCAAGCCCGGAGAAACCAGGCAAGCGGTGTTGATTCAAAATGGAGTCTTCAGGAGGGCCACTAGCCAACAGGCTAGCAACCACGAAGACGCGTCAAGGAGAACTGCAGGCACAGGCCCAACGTGGCACTCATGGAGTGTGGAGGGCTGAGCTTCGTGCACTTACTGCTCGGGGCTGGCGCTTCTCAAACCCCAATGCACAACTTCGAGGAAGCCTCAGAAGCTGCATGGTTAACAAGATGCAGGTAGTCCAGGGAATCTGGTCCCACGTCTCTCGTGTCCGCCACGGGTCTCAGCTTTGCTGTGGGTGTGGGTCGGTGTCAGAAAAGTCTGGAAGTCCAGTCCTGCATTGCTGGGTCGTCGGTTTCCGGAGAGAGCGGTGACGAAGCAAACCAGCAAGTTGCTGATGGTGCCTGTTTGCACATGGTGGTCACTCCTTGGCCACAAGGGGGATTTCTTCAGTCTTCTAGTTGCAGTAGAATGTCGAAGGTCCAGAGTTTCATTTCAGAGTTTCAGTCAGGATAATCTAAAGTCTCTAGACTCAGCTCCTACCTATATACTGATTTGAGGGGCTGGATTACCTGCTAGGTCCCTCCTAAGGGTGGGACCAGGGAAGGGGGTGGTTACACCCCTTTCCCTTTGTCCAGTTTCCCGCCAGAGCTGGGGCTGGAGTGCCCCAGCAACTGGTTTGAACCAGGCTATGCATGGGGCACCTTGTGTGCCCCAGGCAGTGTCTCATTTCTTTCAACCCACCCTGCCCCAATACACAAGAACCTGTCTGGGGAGGTGCTCACACCTCCCAAGGCAGAAAACCTATTGTCCAGGCCTCCCCTGCCGGAGTTTCGTCCAGGAGGAGGAGGTCAGACTCATGTCTGTGGCAGCAGCATCCATTTTGTGATGCTGATGCTCTGTTTAACTTTAACCGGGTAAAGCAGTAACCAACATGTCTTCTCCCTCTAGAAGGGTGGAATGCTACCCCCGCCACCAGAATTGGCGGGGGGGGGGGATTAGTATGACAAAGCGTATGACACCTTACACGACATGTTTTGATAAAGCCAAACCAAAGTTAGCATTAACCGTGAGGATTATATTGCACTTAAGAGTATATGGAATGGCTATATCATAGAACAGCTATAATGACATGGTTCCGAAAGCTGCAGACAGGCTCAGCTCATGCTAGAGCACCATCTCACATAAAACCAAGCACTCTACCTCCAGGATTGTCGAGGTCTACCATAGGAGCGACTTATAGGTTATGTTATGTTATCCTAGGTTTTATTAAGCGCTCAGCTACTCAAGCAGAGTGTCCCGGCGCTGACAGATCAAACACAGCATAACTCATCCAACGAGGGGCAGATTAAAGGCCGAACAGCCACGTTTTTAGATCTTTCCTGAAAGATGCCAAATTCTCGCTCTTTCTCAGAGCCAGCGGCAGATCGTTCCAGGCGCGTGACGCTAGATGTTGAAAGGAGCGGCCCCCAGTCCGTGCACGCCTGATTACAGGGATCCTCGCCAGTGACAAGGCAGCCGAACGTAAGGCTCTGTTTGGATGGTGAAAGACAACTCTCTTCTGCATATAGAAAGCCCCAATGCCATGCAGAGCTTTAAACGCCATGGTGAGGGCCTTAAACTTAAATCGTTTCCTGATTGGAAGCCAGTGCAGCGACTCCAGGAGGCCAGTGGCATGAGAACGGCGACCAAGGCCAAAAATTGCCCGGACCGCCGCATTCTGCACCACCTGAAGCCGAGACAAAAGATATTCAGGCAGGCCGAGGTAGAGAACGATACCTGTGTATATAGATAGGTGTCTATGTGTCCATATATAGGGTTAGATATAGGTATACTATATCTAAGCAAGGGGTGATTACACGACCTTGCCCAAGCTGAGTGATCAGCCTGTAGTGTCAGTTTGGATGGCCAGCCAGGGGTGGCAAAATTCATGCTGCAGCCCCTGGTAGGCCTTGGATGCACCTATGCCCTGGGTACCTATGGTGCACTAAGCAGGGGCTCACAAAGGTGACCCAATACCCAATTAGGCATGTACCTAAAGTACATGGTGTCCATTTTACAGAGAGAGCAGATAGCCTGGGGCCCTGATTAGCAGGATCCCAGGCCAACTAAGTCGAAAACCAGCTAAACACTAGGCAAAAAGTTGGGGGTAACCATAGTCAGATATCCATCCTCCTACATAACCCCCCCCAAACAAAAGGAGATAAGGCTATCCTTGACCAGGTAAGCCTATATTACCTGAGTGGCCATATAAGGAAGTACCTGCACTAGCATGGTTATCCCTTGTCTCATGGTCCACTGAGCAATCCCTCACCCTAGGGGTATCAGAGGGTCTCCGCCATAGGGAATCTCTACCTGTGGTGTGTTTTGGCAAAGTAAAAGGCTGGTGTTGGGAAGGAGTTAAGCATGGGCGTAAAATTCGTTCCGCTCGCGGAATTTGCGGAATCTCGCAAAATTGCAGAAAACGCAGCGAAATCGCGCGGAACTAATTTTGCAAAACTGAAAGCACTTTAAGGGTTACAGCAGGTGCAAAATTTCGAGCTAATTTATTTGTAACCATTTGGTTACAAAGAAATTAACTTCAACTTGCGCACCTGCTGTAACACTGTAGTGCTTCCTGAGGGGCCCTCCAGAGTTCGTTGCCTACTTGCAACTATTCTCTGACCCTGCGCTGACCCTCAAAGCGGGGTCAGAGAATAGTTACAAGTATGGAACAATGCTCCTGTCACAAAAATTAAACTGCATCAGGAAGCATTTACAGATAAGGAAGCAGGTGCCAGACTTGAAGCTCAAATTCAGTGACACATTACCCCAGCCCCAAATTAATTCATCTCAGTTGAGGCTGGCCAGGTGTGCTTTCCCCCCATAATCTACAGTGGTGAACCAGAGGGTGCTGGTATGAACCAGAAGGTGCAGTGGTGAACCAGAGGGTGCTGGCTGTGATTAACCAGAGGGTGACAGTGATGAACCAGAGGGTGACAGTGATGAACCAGAAGGTGGCAGGGGTGAACCAGAGGGTGGCAGTGGTGAACCAGATGGTGGCAGTGGGTGACAGTGGTGAACCAGAGGGTGGCAGTAGTGAACCAGAGGGTGGCAGTGCTGAACCAATGGGTGGAAGTGATGAACCAGAGGGTGGCAGTGGTGAACCAGAGGGTGGCAGTGATGAACCAGAGGGTGGCAGGGGTGAACCAGAGGGTGGCAGGGGTGAACCAGAGGTTGGCAGGGGTGAACCAGAGGGTGGCAGTGGGTGACAGTGGTGAACCAGAGGGTGACAGTGGGTGACAGTGGTGAACCATGGGGTGGCAGTGGTGAACCAGAGGGTGGCAGTGCTGAACCAGAGGGTGGCAGGGGTGAACCAGATGGTGGCAGAGGTGAACCAGAGGGTGACAGTGGGTGACAGTGGTGAACCAGAGTGTGACAGTGGTGAACAAGAGGGTGCTGTGATGAACCAGAGGGTGACAGGGGTGAACCAGAGGGTGACAGAGGTGAACCAGAGGGGGCAGTGGGTGACAGTGGTGACCCAGAGGGTGACAGCGGTGAACCAGAGGGTGCTGTGATGAACTAGAGGGTGACAGGGGTGAACCAGAGGGTGACAGTGGTGAGCCAGAGGGTGACAGTGGTGAACCAGAGGGTGCTGTGATGAACCAGGGGGTGACATGGGTGAACCAGAGGGTGGCAGTGGTGAACCAGAGGGTGACAGGGGTGAACCAAAGGGTGACAGTGGTGAACCAGAGAGCGCTGTGATGAACAAGAGGGTGACAGGGGTGAACCAGAGGGTGGCATTGGTGAACCAGAGGCTGGCAGTGGGTGACAGTGGTGAACCAGAGGGTGACAGTGGTGAACCAGAGGTTGACAGTGGTGAACCAGAGGGTGGCAGTGGTGTACCAGAGGGTGACAGTGGTGAACCAGAGGGTGCTATGAGGAACCAGAGGGTGACAGTGGTGAACCAGAGGGTGACAGTGGTGAACCAGAGGGTGCTGTGATGCACCAGGGGGTGACATGGGTGAACCAGAGGGTGGCAGTGGTGAACCAGAGGGTGACAGGGGTGAACCAAAGGGTGACAGTGGTGAACCAGAGAGTGCTGTGATGAACCAGAGGGTGACAGGGGTGAACCAGAGGGTGGCATTGGTGAACCAGAGGGTGGCAGTGGGTGACAGTGGTGAACCAGAGGGTGACAGTGGTGAACCAGAGGTTGACAGTGGTGAACCAGAGGGTGGCAGTGGTGTACCAGAGGGTGACAGTGGTGAACCAGAGGCTGACATTGGTGAACCAGAGGGTGCTGTGAGGAACCAGAGGGTGACATGGGTGAACCAGAGGGTGGCAGTGGTGAACCAGATGGTGACAGGGGTGAACCAGAGGGTGACAGTGGTGAACCAGGGGGTGCTGTGATGAACCAGAGGGTGACAGGGGTGAACCAGAAGGTGACAATGGTGAACCAGAGGGTGCTGTGAGAGGTGAACCAGAGGGTGACAGTGGTGAACCAGAGGGTGCTGTGATGAACTAGAGGGTGCCAGGGGTGCCAGAGGCACACCACACACTAGCGCTATGCTACTGTGTGGTGTGCAGGGCTTCAATGCGAGTTCACATGCCTCTTGTTTTAAAGGGTCAGAGGCCGAGTAGGGCAGCAGATGAGGAGAAAGCAGGTTTCTGGTCACAGGAACTACACGGGGATGGCGCTCGAGAAACTCATGGATACACAGACCTCCTCAAGAATTACAGCTCATTTAAGAGGGCAGATATGGGGATAAAGGACACTTGCCCAGCCTCGACCTTGCTCACAATTTTTTAGGGCTGATTTACTACGTTACTGAATTTGAGCTTCAACTCGGGCACCTGCTTAATTTGTATCTGTAAGTTCTTTCTGTTGAGGTTTAATTTTTGTGACAGGAGCATCGTGCCAGAATGAATCCCGCCCTGCGTGTTTGTCCACGAAGATGCCACTGTTTTGTGCAATACCTCTACTCAACTGGAGTACTTTCTACTGTCTAATCAGTAAGTGCTCCCTCGTTGGCTAAATGTATAGGGGCAGATTTACAATATCTGGTGCATTCCCAGGGATGCGCTAGTTATTGTGCGCCGCAGCTCCGCCACCCATGGTGCGACGCATTGTAAAAACAGCACAGATGCGTCACGCATCTGTGCCGTAAAAGCGGCACATTGCTAGAGCTGCGTTGCAAGTGCGACGCAGCTCCAGCAATGCTCTGGGGGGCCCTATCTCCCCAATGCTGCGTCAAGCCTTACACCTGCTTCAAGCAGGCGCAGGGTTTTGACGCAGCATTGGCCTAAAAGTGACTGAGTGAAATCTTGTAGATTTCACTCAGCCACTTTTAGGAGGCGTTCCTGCGCAGGAACGCCCTCCCCTGCGCCGGAACGCCCCCTGATGGCGCAGGGCTTTACAACGAGATGCATCTCTCAGGGGCGTCACGTTGTTAATACCCAGCACCATGGCGCATCTTTTGTGCTGCCGCTGCATCACAAAAGTGACGCAACGGTGGCGCAAAAGAGGCGCAAGGGGCTTGTAAATCTGCCCCATAGTGCTTTTACTACACTGCAGCTGCGTAAAGAGCCGGAAGATGTGTCTCCAGTGACCATGTGTGCTTGTAACTTTGCACCGGGCCAAAAGGCTCTGAGGTCCCTTGAGTGAGCTGTCCATCATAGTGGGGAAAGGACGGGAAGACGTTTCATAGTGCTAGTGTGTGGCATCCAGTGCAAATCGCAAAAAAATCCGCGATTTAGCGGGGAATTCCGCGAATTCGCTGATTTTTGCGATTTTGCGGGGAAATCCGTGAATTCGCGGAACGCGAATTCGCTAATTTTGCCCATACTTAGATGGAGTACTGAAGTGAGGCTCCACTACTGTTGGGCTCAGCTTGCTCCAATCACTCTCCACCATATGGGCCTTTCTTTCCTTAACTGAGTTGCACTGTGCTCTCAGGGTCAACCTCTTGCCACCTACAGCTGGAGGTTGGTTCCCTTTGGTTGTACTTCTGGAGGGACAGGACAGGTTTGGGGCCACTGGGCTCCAGGTTTGCCTGTGCCCAACAGAGTCCACCTGGGGGAGGTTCCTACCTAAGGGTAAGGGAGTTCCCTCAGAGGTTTGAGGAACTTTCCCCTTGCTAGGGCTCCTAGACTGGGTGCCCCTAATCTGCTGATGGGGGGTTCCTCTGGACAGGGGGCACTTTGGGGTCCACTGGCCTCCCTGACCTCTACAGCCCTGGGCTGACTGAGGCAGGGTAGAGAGGGGCAGGTTACCTGCTCCAGACTGGGTCCCACCTTGGAAGGGTCCACTGACATCAGAGGCTCTGTCAGTGTCAGACTTTAAAGGACACAAGCCAGATTCCACGGGAGCGAAGATAAATTCCCCTAACCTCCAAAAAACAGTACCAAGAATGCAATAGTAAACACACTCCTGACAGCTGTTCCCTAAAAGTATGGGGGAAAAACCCAAGGAGTGTCCACAACTCTCCCCATACAAGGGGTTAAACAACAGTGATGATGCAGGTCTGGCTGGTGTAGTCAGTGCTGTAAGAAAACAGGACAGGTAGTAATACTACTAAACAATATCCAAAGAGCACCCACTTCGTTACATTGACATGTGTTTTATACAGAGGTCACTTACCCCAGTGAAGTCCATGGGCTGCCTTGGTGAAGGGGGTCCTTGCTGAAGAGCGTTGCCTGGGAATTATGATACCAGGCCTAATAGAGCTGGACTCAGGAAAGGACGCACACATACACCAAACATACACTAAATAAATGGGAAGAGGAATTGAGGTGCACTGGCCGGCTCTCCAGGGGGACAAAGAGCGGAGCAGCTACACACTGCTGCCCGGCCAGGTAAAACGTTTCCAGGCGGAGCGCGCACTCTCTCAGCAGGGCATATGAAAATAAATATGATCCCCGAAATGACCGTCCGGTCAAGCAGGAGCCAAAAAGCGGGGACAATGAACAGACTGAGTTAAAAGGACGGAGAGTAAACCCTCCGAGGAACTCCGAGCTCCGAGGGCAGGGAAAATGGTTTCAGGGGAGAGCGGGGAGAGTGGAGGTCCTAGATAACCTCCTCGCAACTAATGGTCGGGTCTATGGCGCGAATGGAGATTTTCAAAGGACTCTCCATGCTGAATGATTGTCGGTTGATAAGGGCTTTTAACGGCTACAGTTGAAGGTCAGAAGAGAAGTTCCTCCAGGGTATAAGAAGAAACGGGAGCAAAGTAGCGATGCCGAGGGAAGGCGCCTCTCGCAACCAGGCAGCAAAGAAGGGGGCGTGGTACCGGAACAGTAAGCCAAGCAATGGCTACGTTCAGACGCGTCCCTTTACGTGACTAAGGGAGCGTCTCAAAAGACTACTATCGTATAGGGAAGTTCAGTAAGCATTAGGGAACGTGTGTAAAGGACATAGGGGAGACCAAAGATAAACACATGTCAAGGTCTTCTGCGCAGCCCATGCCGCAAAACCCTAACAGTCAGGCCAGGCCTGGCTACCTCTGGGGCATTTTCTTCACAACTGGTAGGATCAGTTCCCTCAGGAGGCTGACCCTTACCTAAAGTCTGATGGGAGGGAGACTTTTCTTCCTCCCCAATGCTCTCTGTTTGTGTGAAGTGATCCATAGTTTCAGGCTTCACACACATAAATCTGTTTGAGTTTGGGCTGTGACCATCACAGCCCTACCAACCTCTTCTGCAAGGAACTCGGTTTGAGTTTGGGCTGTGACCATCACCGCCCTGTCAACCTGTTCAGGGAAGAAATCTGCTTGAGATTGGTCTGAGACCAGCACAGCCCTACCAACCTTTTCAGGGAGGAAATCTTGAGCTGGGGCTAGGGCCATTGTGGTAAATAAATAATTTATTACCGGATCTATTTTTCAGAACAATCAATAAACAGGTAGCTCAATAAATAAGAGTCAAGATTCGAGGTAGCTGGAGTTTACAGGCTTTTAATCAGGCATAAAGGACAGGAACAGGACAGCCTGTACGGGAATAGGATGGCAGCTGCCGGGGGCAGGATCTGGGAATAATGCGCATATCTTTTAATAACAGTGCACAATATTTATAGTTAAACAAAATACATTACATTCAATACAGTAGGCGTAGCAGTAGGCATGTGATGTAAACGTAACAGAATATGTCATAAACGGGGCGGAAACATGGCGGAAACATGGAGGGGGCTACCTGAGCAGCTGGGACCTCTAACCTAGTGGTGCGCGCAAATGGGCAATGACGTGTTACCAGGGAGAACTGGGGGCTATGACTTCTGCGCTAGAAGAGGAGACTAAAGTCTGGAGTGTCAGAGCGACATGTACCCAGGCATATCTAGTATCTGGTGTTTAGAGTACATGTTGATAGAATCCAAAAGTTATCAGGGTAAAGGCTAACAGACACTAAGACTGGTGCATGCAGTATTCTACATGTATTGCGTGTGCGAGGAATATTCTATGAATATTAATACAGTATTTCTCTTACATGGAGACATAAAGGCTAGACCGTGACGGAAACTATTGATGCGATTCAGTAGCTTAGGAATGCAGAGAAGGAGGGCTGAACTGATAACTAGAAGCATAACATACTCTTGGCAGACTGGGAGGCAGAGCCAGGCCGGGCCGGGCACTGCGTGGCATGAAGTAAGCGAAGGGTCAGGGATGCAGGTGGGGGCTGCATCGCTCCTCGGAGAGGGTTCAGGAGACAGGAGCTGAATCTGAGTCCGGGCCCTTTTGAGGCCTAGAAACGGGGACAATTCAATGAATTAACGTGTACACTGTGAAATGTGGCAACGTAGGTTTACATAGGCCTAATATTCGTTGTTTTCACGAAGACTGGAAACTGGCATACTAGAGATGGACACAACTGTAATTGCGTCTTTAATCGATCAGAAGGGAATACATGCATATCGATCATGCACATATAACATAAGATGGGGAACACGTAGGCACATATAACATGGCAAAATTTACTTTTCCACATTCCCTCCTTGTGCCCTACGTTTCCATCAGGAAACATCAATATTCATGATACCATCTATCATTTCATATAGCATCATTTGCTCGTCTCGAATTGTCTTGGAACGGGATTTAGGACTAGGAATACAAGAGGTAGCGCACATGCCGCAAATCGCAGGGCCACATTGTATACAGAGGCAGCAACTGAATATGATCATTACTGCAATACCTAGGAAGGACAATACTTTCCATCTCCAGGCAGATATAATACTCCAGAGCCAACCGGACCATGTCCAGGTGCCTGGATTCTGGTGTAACTGATGGGCAATTTTATGAAGTCTGGTTATAGCTGAATAAACAGACGGCGCGTTATTAGGAATGAAAATGCAGCAACTAGATCCGATGACTCTACATGCTCCTCCTCTATCGGCCAGTATGACGTCAAGAACGAGACGATTTTGGAGCACGACAAATCTCATAGCAGATTGCTCTTCAGTTAAGTTACCTAGAGCAGAAGTAGTCTCATTCACTACTGCTTCGAGGGTTCTGGTTAACCTACGTATTAACTTACTATTCTGGACAGGTCCTATAAAGAAGAAGAAACCTTTATTAAAGTCTTGATACTGTTCTAGAGTAGTTTCAGTTTGATCGACAATCGGGGACTCGATCTCCCTTCTATGTCTGACGTGTACTAGATGTGTGTTTCTGTGATAATCAGATGGGGCTAGAAAAACTGGTGGCAGTAGGAAGGCAATGTAACATGTTCCATCCCAATCGAGGGGCAGACGAACATATGCGGTCTGGCCACAAACAAAATAAGAATGACGTGAAGCTTTGAAAATAGATTTCCCACTGTCACTATACTCGACAATAGTAGTACAATCACTATGTCCTACATGTGCGGAACCATTCTTTCTGACACATAATTCGCCTTTGACTGGTAGTACTGAAATAGCAGGCAAATCTGGAGTAGTATCGGACTGAACATTCAGGACCATGAAATTCGAAGAATAATTACCCAAATCATATACTTCATTTTCTAGATCTAACCCTGTTCTATGGGAGAGACCTTGCTTGTCTGGGAAACATGTTCTATTTAAAAGGGACATATCATTGGAGGATGACGTTAACGTGGACCATGCTCCACACGAACCATTATGTGAAAACGGATAAGGAAAGAGTGGCAGAACTCCCTTCGGCGTCTGGAAAGGGGGGAGTCGACCACACACCCAACAATTAGTAGCATTGCTGGTCTGGTGTGAATAGTGTAACATTCTGATAAATGTATTATTTCGCATAGCAAGACGATAGGATAGCTCGTGAGGAGGCAGATCACTAAATGTGTGCTCTACTGTAGCATTAGAAAACTTGTTTACATGTGAACTTGGAAAACATAAATGTAAAGCATAACTTGTGCAGGTAACCATAAGACTCATATATAACAAAAAACTTAGAACAATGATACATCGTATAGAGTTTTGACTAACTCTCTCATTATGGGGGTCTATCTCATACATGTCAGGAACCTGTCTAACCGTTTCACCCGAGAGGGACTTAGACAATTAAACTGGCTGACTTATTTTACTAGACCGGAGCTTCTGTTTATACTCCTGTTGCGGAGTTTTCTCTAACAAGGGAACTTTAAGTTCAGAATCAAGTTCAGAGTCTGTTTTCAGGCAGTCTGTAGGAATGAGGCAGTCCTTAGCAAAAGTCTTTACTGGTAATCCATGGAATTTCTTGATGTGGGACAGGTGGACCCATCCTTTCCTGCCCTCCAACTTCACTGCTGTCCTTGTAGTTAATAAGACAAGGCGAGGCTCCTTCCAATGGGGTTCCAGCGGACTTGAACGATCAAAATCCCGCACCAACACGAGGTTTCCTGGAATGACTTCATGCGGTTTCACCTCGGTGTTGTCTGGAAATGCGGCGGCAACCTGTGAACGACAAGAGTGTAGGGCAGACATCAAGGAAGCTAGGTAATCTGTCAGCATATTACTGGAAACATCTGTAATACTGCGGGGTCTAGGTGTACCCCACATGTTTGGGGGCGGCCGAATACGACCTCATACGGGGACAGACCTGATCTGGAATGTGCAACCATCCTCATAAAAAATAAAGCAACTGGCAGGGCAACTAGCCAGTCTACACCTTTCTCTTTACATATTTTGGCAATGCGAATTTTCAGGGTCTGATTATGTCTCTCTACGAGACCGGCTGCTTCAGGATGGCGCACACAATGGAACTTCCACTGGTACCCTAACAGAAGGGAAACATGTTTCATAAGTTCAGATGAGAATGGCTTGCCGTTATCTGAATACACGACCCTAGGGAGTCCATAGCGGGGAAAGAATTCACGAACCAACTGCCTGGCAGTGGTCGCGGCTCTGTAATCTGGAACTGGATATGCTTCTGTCCATCTGGACAAAGCGCATACAACTACGAGGACATACTTGAAACCTCGACATCGCTCCATCTGAATATAATCCATCTGGAGGACTTCAAAAGGGTGGTCAGGAGGTTGGAATCCACCTTGTTCCACCGGGACACTTTTACCTGGATTGAACTGGCAACATATCATACAGGTACGGACTTTCTGCTTGGCTGCAGCTCGTAAGTGCTTGTTGAACCAAAGGTTCTGAATACTGTCTAACATAGCTTTTTCTCCTAGATGTGCTGGACTATGTGCGGTATTAATAATGACTTGAACCATAGAGTCGGGGAGAAACCATGTGGCTTTTCCCTTCGTCAACCATCCCTGATCTGTCTGGACCCCTCCTTGTTCGGACCATTTCTTGATTTCTTCGGGAGTAGCATGTAACTGTATGTCTATGACATCTTGTGTAGGGTCCTTAACTGTCATACAAGTAGTCGGATCTGGAGTGAGTGTCTGTGTCGTGTTAACTGGAATGTCTGGAGTCTGAGCTGTAAGCTTGGCTGTTCGATCTGCTAGATCGTTACCTTGGGAAATGATGTCAGTAACTTTCGTATGTGCCTTGCACTTCATGATAGCGATAGCTGTCGGTAAATGTATTGCATCTAACAGAGCTTGGATGAGGAGACCATGCTGAATCTTGGTTCCATGAGAAGTCATGAAACCTCTCTCCTGCCAGAGCACTCCAAAGTCATGTACGACTCCGAATGCGTAACGTGAATCTGTATATATGTTTACTTTCAGGTTCTTGGCACGTATGCAGGCTTGGGTCAGAGCAACTAGCTCTGCTGCTTGAGCAGACAGGGTGTCAATACGATGTGTTTCTATAACTTCAGTTTCAGTAGTCACTGCATACGCGGCTACTAGTTCTCCTGTACTTGTTCTCATACATGAACCATCCACATAAAGTGTCAGGTCGGGATTAGGTAATGCAATGTCTGTCAGGTCTTGTCTTGGCTTAGTCATAGTGTTAACAACTTCCACACAGTCATGTGTGGCAGGATTTGAAGTAACTGACGGTAACAGTGTAGCAGGATTTAGAATGTTGCAGCGTCTGATTTCTATGTGTGGCTGGAACAGTGTCAGTTCATAACCTGTTAAACGTGCAATTGTCAAGTGCTGAGTCTGTGTTCGGTTTAAAAGAACTTCCACGGAATGTGGAACTTGTACTGTCAGGGAATGTCCTAACACTATGGAATCACTTTGTCTGATAGCTAGAGCTGTGGCTGCAACTGACTTGAGGCACGCAGGCAGAGCCTGGGCTACTGGATCTAATGTGCTCGAAAAATAAGCACAGGGCTTGTACTGTCCTGCTTGATCTTGTGTGAGAACAGATAATGCAGTACCATCACGTTCTGTGACAAAAAGTGTAAAAGGCTTACTGTAGTTCGGTGTAGCTAGAACAGGTGCTTGACATAAGGCTTTCTTTAATTCATTGAAAACAAGTGTATGTTCCTGGGTCCAAGGGAGGACAGTCGATACGGCTGCCTCCTGTGTCGTTAACTGTATCAGGGGCTTGGCTAGAAATGCATACTGAGGAATCCATTGTCTGCAATAAGAAGTGAGGCCAATAAAAGCTCGTACCTCCTTCTGTGTCTTGGGCTGCGGAAGACTCGCTATTAACTGGATACGGTCTGGTGTCAACTGCCTACCCCACTTGGACAGTAAGTGGCCTAAGTAGATCACTTGCTGGACACAGAATTGTAATTTGGAAGGGGACACCTTGTGCCCCTGCTCAGCCAGAAAATACAGAACTGTAAGTGACGCTCGCTCACAGTCACGTTCAGAACGGGCTGTGATCAGTAGATCATCGACATACTGGAGCAGGGCAGTGTCAGTTGGCATGTGAATATTGTCTAGTTGTCTCTTAAGTGCTTGACTGTAAATACTAGGACTTTCTGTGAAACCTTGAGGAGCTCGTGTGAATTTATAGCTCCTTCCATTTAAACAAAAACCAAAAAGGTACTGGCTGTCTGGATGAATGGGGACACTGAAAAATGCATTCTTGAGATCGATAACAGTGAAAAATGTAGCTTCGGAATCAATGGCTGTCAATAGAGAAGAAATATCTGGGACTACTGGATACTGGGGTAGGATACATTTATTAAGCTCTCGAAGGTCAATCACTAATCGATATACTGGAGGTGCATTTGGATCAGTACGTTTCAGGACTGGAATGATAGGAGAATTACATACATTGGAGTCAGTTTCTACAACCACTCCTTGAACAATAAGCTCGTCAATAATTTTGGATAAGGCTGCTACAGCCTCAGGTGGCAATCTGTACTGTCTGATTCGTGGCAAAACTATACCTTGTTTGAGAGTCACACGATGGGGTGTGATGTGCATACATCCTACATCAGTTGGACCTTGCGCCCATAAATGCTGCGGTACATTCAGTAATCTTGGATCAAAATCACGTAATACATAGTGACCTTTAAAGTCGCGTAAAAACAATCGGACTCCTTCTGGGGAGCAGCAAATTACTGCACCTAATTCTTTCAATGTTTTAATGCCTAACAAATTTTCTGGACATGATTTCGTGAGTAACAAATCAGTAGTTCGGGACAATGGACCAACTTCTAGAGAAACTGGTTTCGAAATTTCATTAACAATAGGCTTTCCTGAAAATCCAAGGGAAACATTTTTAGAGCCTGAGAGCGGAGCCCCTGGAACCTCGTCATGACTGATAGTAGTCCTACTTGCCCCTGTATCAATCAAAAACTTTCTGTCTTTCCCTAATACTTGACTGTGTACATAGGGACCCTCTTGATCTACAGGTATCTCGATGAGAGGCAAGCCTACCTCCCTCTCTAGGCTGTTTCATGAATACTGTTGATACTCTGGATACTCTGACTGGGCATACTGGTACATCTGCTGTGTAACATGCTGTGTTGCAGCGATAGGCTGCGGTGCTGGAACTGTCTGTTGTGCGTTCTGTGGTGACTGAGAAGTCTGTGAGACTTGTTCGTGTCTAGGCGGACGTGGTCTTTCTTTAGTCTTACCAGTAGCTATGTTGTGTTTCAGAACTGCACACTCGTTTATAAAATGACCTGGCTGTTTACAGTAATTGCAAGTCCCTTTAACGGGAGCTGCAGGATGACTGGCTTGATTCGGACCCATCTTCTGACTGTCTTGTGGAACAGATTGTGCAACTAATACTTTCATTTTCGTATCTTTCATACGTCTCCTTTCGTGTTCTTGCTCTTCCCGGATTCTATTCTGGTGGTACTGGAGCATCTGTAGCATTTGTGACGGAGTATTAGCTTGCCAACTACTTTCGACTTTCAATACTCGATTTTTAACTTGTGGACTTGAATTCTCGACTAGTTTGGTGACAAAAAGATGAGGGTACGATTCACTACTCGTCTTCAAACCACTGTTAATAATAAAACATTTTTCAAATCTAGAATAAAAATCACTAGTGTCTTCATCCTGTTTCTGTTTGCATGCTGAGATTGCATCCCAATCTTCCTTTTTTGTGGCTAGTAACCTTGGCAAAACTTGTATCAATAACTCGGGCAATTCTTTACATTTGTCCCCAAGACCGGTACCTGGTACTCGTGAAGTATCTTCAGCTTCTAGAGCTGTCCAATCTATCTTTTTCTCTCCCACCTCCCATTCTTTTTCCTTGAATTTTTCATATACCCCTGCGGGCAACAGAACCTTTAACATTTTAATGATATCTGGATATGTGTATTCTCCCATACGGAGCATGTCTTTTAATTCTCGATGGAACCCTGCTGGATCTTTGTCGTGACAGGGAATTAACTTTTTCATCTCTAAGAGTTCCATCTTTGTAATAGGGGTGTAAACAAATACTCGTTCTAGTCCACCACCCGTTCCTCTAACTGGATGTACTTCTCGTAACGGATGCTGTCTATCTATATAAAATGATTTACTTTCTGGGGGTGAGACGTGAACAAAATGCGGATTCAGAAACGTTCGGTATTTGTGGCGCTGTTCTAGAATGACACTAATTAAATCGGTACCTAAACCTCTCCATCTATATTGGAGTAACTCGTTCAGAACATCATGTAACGGACCTGGATCAGAATGTTGTCCCTCATATAGTGTAATGAGGTGCTGGATCATATACATACCCACCAGTCGCTGCTCGGCTGGGGGCAGTTTCAGAAACATTTGTGCCACTATTTCGTCTGAAAAAGTGGTAGAATCAGTAGTCCATCGGACTGCTGATCGGGCTAGTTCTTGTTCATGCATGGTACTAAGTTCACTATAACCGATTCGTGATTTCAGAATGTGATCGGTAGCTTGAAATACTTGTTCAAGAGAACCTTGTTCTGTTGCTGGAGGAGGAAAAACTTTCTTGTGTCCTAGACGTGAATGTCGGTCGGGAAGTCTAGTTTTACCTACATACGCTATTCTGGTGGGATTCTCGTCGTCTACCTCTTCAGTATCAGAGTCGTCTTCTTTCTCGGACACTTGTGCTGCTTTGCGTTTCTCGTGCAACCTTATTATTTCCTTACGAATTTTCTTATACATACTCTCTATACAACCTAGTGTCCTGTGTCTTCCCTCGGCTATATGATCACTCCACCTTGTCAGGACTTTCATTTCGGTCGGATCTTTATCTGGATAATCTTGTTCCCTTATTAAACAATTAATTAGAAACTTTAAAAGCATGAGCTGAGTCTCGGCTTTCCTTTGAGACATGGCTTCGCCAATACTTTCTGGATCTACTCCTGTACGGATGAAACGATATATTCTGTCTAGATCTTCTTTCATATTCGGTAGGGTGTCCAAATACTCAGTTACCCGTCTTACACGCAATGAATATTTGACCATATCATTGTCGCCTGGGACTGGATCATAACGGCATTCGGTGAGAGCTCGCTTGATATCTGCAACGGACTGGGGTTTGGGCGTACGCTGTAACGCACATTCATGTAGCTCGATTAATGTCAGACGTTTGTGTTGCGGCGGGGTTCCAGGAGGACTCCCCCCCCCCGCAGCTCCTAAACTAAAATCGTCGACGGGTATCGTACGGGCTGGCAGAGTGACTGATGTAGCGGGTACTTGTACTGTAGGTTGGACCGGGGGTACCGTAACAGGTGTTTTAACATTAAATGGACCCACGGGGCCAGCGACTGGAGGAACAGGAATCACATTATTTACAGGAGCTGGCGGAACTGTATTTGCATATTCCGGGACTGTGTCGTCCAAATAGGACGAGAGAAAAATATCAGCTGCGGTCGGTTTGTGACGTAGCTTAATTGGAACTAATGGCGGCGGAAAATTACATGGTGCTTCCGGGGTTGCTTTGGCAAGCCCTCGGCAAGAAGAGGATACATACCCTTAATAAGGGCATTTCTCTGTCTGTCTGACTGTTCGGCTTTAACTCGTTCACCTACTTCGATTAATTCCCTTTCTTGGGCTCTTTCTGAGGATTCCCTACTTAATTCTGATTTTCTGATTTCTTTTTCGGTTCTTTTATGAGATTCTTTGCGCCATACCTCGATGGCATCTTTCTGGGACTGTCTGGCTTTCTTTTTCCATAATGCTTCTTCTACTCGCATGATGCACTCGGCATCCCACGTACCTGATACGGGCCATCTATATTTCTCTTCTAATTCCTTAGTGTACTCCACCCATAAGTCTAGATATAATATGGCACTTATGGCATGCTTATGATACATAAAATGACCTGGACTGTCCCTAGGCGGGACAGGAACTGCTTTCTCTAGCAGACCTTTTCTAGTTTTTAACTGACGTAATTTCGAGAACAGAGGCATAATTTAGGTTGGAGTCTGGACACAATACAATACACGATAAACACAATAATAACTAAGAAAACAAATCACTCATACCACGACATTGAAAACACATGAAATAACATTTATAATAACAGTTCGGACAGAATACATGAATTTTCTCGAGAACAGAAACTTACTAGAATGACTAGATGTACTGCTAAAACAGCACGAAACTTACCGGTCCCATAAAGAGACACGTCAGGACCCGCGTCCACCTAGGTGAACACTTCGTGTTGGATCTGTGTACCCAAAACCCACGGACCAGAGACAAATTAATTGACCCTGTCTAGATACTACCCCAGCAACGGTACTCACCGGGCAGCAAGAACGGAAGGCCTCGGACTGGACTGGACTGCTACGACGACGGACGGACGAACTTCGGACTTCAGTTACAGGTGGGTCTCTGGATACCTCGGACCTTGGACTCTTGGCTTGGGCTCTGGTCGGGACTCGCCGCGTTCCTCACCGCCTCGTCTGGACGCTGGACCGCAACCTCCGTCTCCTCCGTGGGCCTGAGGGATACTTGAAGCAGAAATATCTGCACGTGCACGGTATGGTTCCGTCACGGCTGCAGAGGATCAGGGGCCTGCGTGGCTTCTCCGGCGCGTGGGGAAAGGGCAAGTCCCTATTCGGGCGCCATTATGTGGTAAATAAATAATTTATTACCGGATCTATTTTTCAGAACAATCAATAAACAGGTAGCTCAATAAATAAGAGTCAAGATTCGAGGTAGCTGGAGTTTACAGGCTTTTAATCAGGCATAAAGGACAGGAACAGGACAGCCTGTACGGGAATAGGATGGCAGCTGCCGGGGGCAGGATCTGGGAATAATGCGCATATCTTTTAATAACAGTGCACAATATTTATAGTTAAACAAAATACATTACATTCAATACAGTAGGCGTAGCAGTAGGCATGTGATGTAAACGTAACAGAATATGTCATAAACGGGGCGGAAACATGGCGGAAACATGGAGGGGGCTACCTGAGCAGCTGGGACCTCTAACCTAGTGGTGCGCGCAAATGGGCAATGACGTGTTACCAGGGAGAACTGGGGGCTATGACTTCTGCGCTAGAAGAGGAGACTAAAGTCTGGAGTGTCAGAGCGACATGTACCCAGGCATATCTAGTATCTGGTGTTTAGAGTACATGTTGATAGAATCCAAAAGTTATCAGGGTAAAGGCTAACAGACACTAAGACTGGTGCAGTATTCTACATGTATTGCGTGTGCGAGGAATATTCTATGAATATTAATACAGTATTTCTCTTACATGGAGACATAAAGGCTAGACCGTGACGGAAACTATTGATGCGATTCAGTAGCTTAGGAATGCAGAGAAGGAGGGCTGAACTGATAACTAGAAGCATAACATACTCTTGGCAGACTGGGAGGCAGAGCCAGGCCGGGCCGGGCACTGCGTGGCATGAAGTAAGCGAAGGGTCAGGGATGCAGGTGGGGGCTGCATCGCTCCTCGGAGAGGGTTCAGGAGACAGGAGCTGAATCTGAGTCCGGGCCCTTTTGAGGCCTAGAAACGGGGACAATTCAATGAATTAACGTGTACACTGTGAAATGTGGCAACGTAGGTTTACATAGGCCTAATATTCGTTGTTTTCACGAAGACTGGAAACTGGCATACTAGAGATGGACACAACTGTAATTGCGTCTTTAATCGATCAGAAGGGAATACATGCATATCGATCATGCACATATAACATAAGATGGGGAACACGTAGGCACATATAACATGGCAAAATTTACTTTTCCACACCATCACAGACCCACTAACCTTTCCAGGGAGACCTTCCAATTTGGAACAGGTTTTTTGTTGTTTTTTGTTGTACCTCAGCCCAGGCTGAGTTCTCTAGATCATTCCCCAGTAGACAATCTACAGGCAATTTTGTAGACACTGCCACTCTCTTTGGGCCAGTGACACCGCCCCAGTTGAGATTTACTACTGCCATGGGATGATCTGTCTGTACTCCATCAATATTGATCACCTGGTATGTGAACCCAGGTAAAGGTTGCCTTGAGGGGACTAGACTCTCAGTCACCATAGTGATGCTAGCCCCTGTGTCTCTATAGGCCTCAACGTTCTGACCAATGATGAGAGGCTCCTGTCTGTACTTGCCCAAAGTGTTGGGAAAAGCAGTGAAGTTGGCAAACCCCATGCCATTTTCACAGACAAGAGTAGCTAGGGTAGGGGACCTGGTTAGGCCAGAGTCCACCTGAGTTCCCCAAGTAAACCCAGCCAAATTCTTGGGGGCACTCCCACCACCAGGGGGATTACTACTAGTAGTAACAGGAGGTGTTGGAGTATTGCTTGGAGGAACATTTTCCTTATTGTTGGCTTTTGGGTAACTGCAGTCAGTATTCCAATGGCCTGGTTGTCTACATACATGACAATAAGGCTTTTTAGGGTTAGAGGAAGGAGTTTGGGACCCACCCCCCTCAGAGGATTTTATGGGGCCCTGTAGTGGACTTATCTTTAAATGTATCCCAACCTTTCTATTGAGGCTTGGTATTATCTTTCTTTTGGTCACCACCCTGGTTTTTAGGCCTATCCCTGGTTCTAACCCATTTGTCTGCCTTCTTATACAATTCTTGGGGAGAGGTCAGATCAGAGTCCACCAGGTGTTGATGTAGAAGCTGGTTCTGACAATTATTAAAGATCTGCTCCCTCACAATCAAATGTGAGGATCTTGTCTCTACCTTTTTCCGAAAAGGAGAGCCATAAGATTGCTGCCCACTGACTTAGGGGTACCTGCTGTACTTTGCAAGCCCTCTCCAAAGCAGTTATCCACTTGTGGATATCATCCCCACTCTTGTAGAGAGGGACAATCTTACTTAGGTTTTTATGGTCATCTGACCGCTCCCTACCTCTAGGGATGTTGCTGCCACCAGTGGAATCTAATCCACTTAACTTTTGCTCTCTAGCAAGAGCAAATCTCTCTTTGTCTAGGGCAAGTTTTTGCCTCTCAATCCTCAGATTGACTTCTTCCATTCTGGCCTGATGTTCTCTTCTGTCGGGGGAAGACATTCTCCTAACAGCATCTGACCCTAAGGAGACACCAGAGTGATGAGATTCCCTGGATAGGGATCTCCTCCTTCCGTGGTCAGTTTTAAGCCTGCTTGGGGGTCTGTAAGGTACTAGGACCTCTCCATTCCCATGTAGGCTTAGGTTAGCCTGGCTAAGTACTCCCACTTGGACCTGGCCATTGTCATTCCCCTCAGAGTCCTCCTCTAGTTCACTGTCATCAACTAGGTTGTGATCAGGAGAATCCTCTGCTGAGGGCTGACCCTCTTCTGCATTGCCTGTCGGACCTGGGTTAGCTGCTTTCTTAGCATCATATTCTTCCATGAGTTCTATCAGGTGCTTGCGGGTAGGTTTGGAACTAACGGTGGGTATAGTATGCGTAGTGGGGCTCCGCAAAGCTACGTGAAGTAGGCATGATGCTACGCCCACTGACATGCTTTGCGTAGCCCCACTACGCGCTGCCCGCCTCCCTCCCACCCTCTTCTACATACATAATTTCAAGTAACAACTACAGTAAAAGTACATTAAAAGCACTTACCTGGTCCGCGGCGTCCCGGGGCTTCCTCTTCTATTTCGCGCTGACTTCTCCCATCCAAATGCGCATGCGCGGAAGCCCGCGCATGTGCATTTCTCGCGAGAGCCCTTTCTTTTGGAAAACGGACGCAGCCGACATTGATCTCGACTGCCATAGAGGGTCCACCGTACATGGGGATTTCAATTCTGAGGTTCCGGTAAAGAAGCCACCGTCTCATGTAGCGGACTTCGTTATAAGAATAAGTGCCAAGAAAAAAATTGCAGCGCCCGAGAGCGTTTAAATTGTAGATTAACCGAAGTTATTCGCAGATTTATGACCTGTATATTTACACAGGAGAATAACAACACAGGAGAATAAGACAGCTCCCACAGGTAAATCATAACAGTGCCCTCACAGTGGATCAGTTGCTGTTAGTACGATGCAGATGGTCCATTATTCACAAGAAGGATTTTGACAATTCCCCACGTAATGACCAAATTTTGGCATTACTCAATTTTCAAGATCAATTTTTATCGAAACATTGGTTGAACAAGAGACATAATAAAATTTTAGTCTTGATAAAGGTGGTGCATACAAAGCAATACACCGAAACGCGTCGACTCAACCCACGCTAGTTAAATTCACGGAACAATTTGTCAGGACGGGTCTATGTGATTCTGACTCTCAGATAAAGATTCCATTGAATTACATACCGATGTGTTAGTCTCAACATCATGGACCTTGAGACTCTTTCTCTTTTTTGCATTGTTGATATATATTTTTTATGTGTTTCTGTATTATTTGGATTGTTTTTAATATTTTTAATTGATTATATCATATAAATAAATTTACACTTTGTGATAATAGCTATTTCAGGTTTTTATGATTTAGTGGTGTTCTTGTATTAATAACCACTGTATCCTTATGCCAAATTATTCAAGTTTGAAGGGTGATGTGTGAGTGAAAGACTGTTATTGAAATATTAGGTGTACCCAAGGGATTTTTTCTTTTTGATACTTGTTGGTACCCTGTCCCTTGGATAGTTGGGCCATTCCCTTCTTTCTCACATTTACCATATATAATTCCTTGAATACCAAATGAAAGGACACCACACAAGGTATATATCAAATATATATGTATTTATTACTAACACAACCCCTCTGTACTCTTTATGAGACCAGAGTTCGAGATACAGCACAAGTTACTCAATAAGCATACTTTAAGTTGCACAAATACAATTCTGCCCTAGGGGCCTCACGAACCATATACTAAAGAAGTGGTATAAGAACGACTTCAGGAAAGGTGAATAGGCCGAGGGCCTAGAGAATCGCTGGGGCTACACAGGACAACCAAAGGCTTGGAAGTAGGAGGCCCACAGGACGCGTGTGCAGTGTCTAAACACACATGCGAGTTACCATGGAAAGTCAATGGGAACGTAAAGTTAGCAAAGTAGTTGATTTCGGACACTTCCGGGTGGACTGCGGGAAAACCCAGTTACACTAGGACATTTGGATAGTTGTTACACATGGGAGCACCGGAGTGTTCGAGTTACCTCACCCAGGGAAGCCGGGTTCATAGGTGTGAAGTCGTGTCGGGTTTCGTCGTCGAATCCTATGGAGAGTTGCAAGAAGATGCTGCAGGCGACCAGGAGGAAGATGTCCGGGTGGATCCAAGAGTGGATCAATGTCGTGCAGAACCTGAAAGCAGAGGGGACAGAGTCTGGGTCACTAGCCAGTGACCAGGATGGAACCAGGAAGGAACCAGGTGATGTTGGGAGCAATCAGGTGAAGATGCAAAGCTAGTCTCTGCAGCCACGTGGACCAGGAGGCGTCGATGACAACCAGGAGCTGGAAACTGACTGTACCACAGAGGATCTTGTTGTTGGCAGCGTCGGCTTCCGGATTGGAGTCAACAAGCCTTGGCAAAGGCAACCCACACAGAAAGAGAAGATCGGCTTCTGTTCAGACCAGCAAGGTCTGGGGAGCTTCCCCTTTACAGGAAACAGGAGCAAGCCCGGAGCAACCAGGCAAGCGGTGTTGATTCAAAATGGAGTCTTCAGGAGGGCCACTAGCCAACGGGCTAGCAACCGCGAAGACGCGTCATGGAGAAATGCAGGCGCAGGCCCCACGCGGCACTCGTGGAGTATGGAGGGCTGAGCTTTGGTGCACTTACTGCTCGGGGCTGGTGCTTCTCAAACCCCAATGCACAACTTCGAGGAAGCCTCAGAAGCTGCATGGTTAACAAGATGCAGGTAGTCCAGGGAATCTGGTCCCACGTCTCTCGTGTCCGCCACGGGTCTCAGCTTTGCTGTGGATGTGGGTCGGTGTCAGAAAAGTCTGGAAGTCTAGTCCTGCATTGCTGGGTCGTCGGGTTCCGGAGGGAGCGGTGACGAAGCAAACCGGCAAGTTGCTAATGGTGCCTGTTTGCACAGTGTGGTCACACCTTGGCCACAAGGGAGATTTCTTCAGTCTTCTAGTTGCAGTAGAATGTCGAAGGTCCAGAGTTTTCTTTCAGAGTTTCAGTCAGGATAATCTAAAGTCTCTTGACTCAGCTCCTACCTATATACTGATTTGAGGGGCTGGATTACCTGCTAGGTCCTCCTATGGGTGGGACCAGGGAAGGGGGTGGTTACACCCCATTCCCTTTGTCTAGTTTCGCACCAGAGCTGGGGCTGGAGTGCCCCAGCAACTGGTTTGAACCAGGCTATGCATGGGGCACCTTGTGTGCCCCAGGCAGTGTCTCATTTCATCCAACCCACCCTGCCCTAATACACAAGAACCTGTCTGGGGAGGTGCTCGCACCTCCCAAGGCAGGAAACTGATTGTCCAGGCCTCCCCTGCCGGAGTTTCGTCCAGCAGCAGGAGGTCAGCCTTGTGTCTGTGGCAGCAGCATCCATTTTGTGATGCTGAGGCTCTGTTTTACTTTAACAGGGTAAAGCAGTAACCAACATGTCTTCTCCCTCTAGAAGGGTGGAATGCTACCGCCGCCACCAGAATTGGCAGGGGCGGGGGTAGTATTACAAAGCGTATGACACCTTACACGACATGTTTTGATAAAGCCAAACCAAAGTTAGCATTAACCGCGAGGATTATAATGCACTTAAAAGTATATGGTATGGCTATATCATAGCAACAGCTATAAGGACATGGTTCCGAATGCTGCAGACAGGCTCAGCTCATGCTAGAGCACCATCTCACATAAAACCAAGCACTCTGCCGCCAGGATTGTCGAGGTCTGCCATAGGAGTGACTTATAGGTGTCTGTGTGTCTATATCTACGGTTAGATATAGGTACACTATATATAAGCAAGGGGTGATTACACAACCTTGCCCAAGTTGAGTGATCAGGCTGTAGTGTCAGTTTGGATGGCCGGCCAGGGGTGGCATAATTCATGCTGCAGCCCCTGGTAGGACTTGGATGCACCTATGCCCTGGCTACCTATGGTACACTATACAGGGGCTCACAAAGGTGACCCAATACCCAATTAGGCATGTACCTTAAGTACATGGTGTCCATTTTACAGAGGGAGCAGATAGTCTGGGGCCCTGATTAGCAGGATCCTAGGCCAACTAAGTCGAAAACCAGCTAAACACTAGGCAAAAGTTTGGGGGTAACCATAGTCAGATATCCATCCTCAAACAGTACCAATAGTGCTCTGTGGGCTGGCAGGATTACAGCCAGCATATCCTGGGGGTGTGCATAGAATCAATCTGGCACAATCCTGACGTTTATGTTGTCCAATAGACACACAGTTTTTCCTAGGAAGTATAAAGCCGTTCGACAATATTGGAACATCTTAGAACATACATTTTCTATTACTCCAGTTTACTTTTTCCTACTTTCCGTTCTTGATGGCTGAATCTCACTTTTCTTTTCCCTTCGTATATGTACTTTTTATCCTTTTTTCTAATGAGTTTTTTGCCCTAAAGTTCTCCTTGCCAATCTTTCAGGTTAGCTCGCTTTCCTCTTTCTGCAATAGATTCCTTGTTGTTACCATCAAATGTGTCTAGAGCCATCCTCCTAAGCACATGGTCTCTCCAAATACCCTCCGTACTCCATCTTGTCTTCTTTGCTCTGCTCCATAAGTTCTCCTAGATGAGATAAATGAATGATCGTCTATTTCCTGTGAGCCCTAGTCATAGCCTCTGAATTATAAAAGCAAATCATGAATTAAATTAAAATAAGATGATTTTAATTAAGCCCTAGTCATAGCATCTCTAGTATAAAAGCAAATCATGAATTAAATTAAAATAAGATGATTTTAAACAAGGGAATATATATATATATATATTGGGGCGATCCAGTTGGCCCATAAAAGGGATCGCCACTGCATATATGTATTGTTATTGCCACAATTGAAATATAATAGGCCTATTGATTTTTCTTCTAGAGTAAGGTTCTTATCGTATTCCGATATTGATTCTGGGTTGTTGATATAATCAAAATTTCCCTCTTGCCTACGGTGGTTATTAATCTCCCCACTGTCTACTCTAACCCAGTGAATACCACTTTGCATATATATTTTTATCACTTGTTTGGGATGGGGGCGCACGTACACAGGAATTGCCTACTCCGTTGTATGTCATACTACTGACATATGCATAATTACAACATTTGAGATTGTCGCCCTTACAGTAAGGTACATTACCTTTTATATCTCTTAGTTTAGATGCAGAATGACAATGGGGTACATTACCCTGTCGTGGCACTGGAATTGTTCTGTGTAGAATGTGACATGTGTTGATTGCATCTATGAGATACAATTGATTAGCCTCATAAAACTATTCATGTACTAAAGTTCATTCCATGCTCTTATTGTACAGTAATATTTCCTTCCAGCTGTTATATGCAGAAATCTGTTTCAGTACATTAATGTTGCCAAAGCTGTTCCATTTTACACAGCATGACTTGCTTCTGGATTTCTGTTCCAATTATGATTTCTTTAATTATATGTTATTCATTTTTACTCATTTGTATTCACGATTGAGCTCTAAATTAGGAATGTATCCAGCGCGTCGATTGGCTTAGTAGTATTTCTTCCATGCTAATTACAGGCTTACGGAACGATTGCATTGGCGATTCGAATGTGATTTTATTGCACTCATTTTCTGCATCTTCAGACATTTTAAATTGATTTATTTACAAGTATTGAGGACATAAGACAATAATTTTTGCAATTGCAGTCTATTGTTTTGGTATTTGTTCCAACACGATAGTATTTTGTTCATGTTCATGAATCAAGAGGTTACTTCTATAGGAGATAGAGCGCAATTCCTCAACTTGAGAAAGGCATTGCCGAAACGCGTTGTTCTTTATGTGCACAAATAAAATCTGTGTACTGTCCTCTGGTGTGGCGCTGGACTTCTTGGTGGGATTTCCTACTTTGTTCCTGCTTTCTGCAATATATATATATATATGAATGACCTAGCCTGAGTAGCGTAGTTCCAATAGTACCCTGTCATGATGGCCAGCGATCCTCTCAATTTTGCTAAAGCGTCTTCCTCTGGTACTAATCCTAACAGAGCAAAAAATTATCCTCCAGCTCCAATCCAGTCATCTCCCAATCGGTCTTGGATACAATATTAGATGCAATACTTGCACATTAACCGTTCATGAGCATTTCCAATGAAAAACTGCAACAAATTGAAGACCGCTGGCTCACTATGGAAAGCAAAATGCTTGATATGGAACAGCGGGTGGGCCACCTTCAGGACATGCCTACTAAATCACCTATGCTGGAACAAGAAATTCACAAGCTAGTTCTTGATTCTCATTAAAGGCTTAAACTGGACAATGGAATGGAAGAACAGGATCTCCCTCTATGCAGATTATATTTTACTGTATCGGGCCCGGCCCTATTCTTCCATACATAAACTACTCCATATCTTCACCATGCTTCAGAAATATTTCGGTTATACAATAAACTGGGATAAATCCCTCATATACATTCTCTCTGTGGAGGATCTTAGGTTGCCCGCACACCGCGTTGCTAGAATTGTCCCGGAAGGCTTTCACTATTTGGAAATTTATATTACAACTGACTGTTAGAACCTGGGGTAGCCTGGCCTAGGGCAAGACATATATTTCAGAGGCACAGTGTTAAGGTTGCAGACCACCCAAAAGTAAATCCACGCAATAGCACACAAAAACAACACTACACCAAAGTATAGGAAAATAAGCACTGCTTTATAAAAATAATATATATATCTTGGCTCTTTTCACTTTTAGAATTCACAATTAAATTACCATTCAGGTTGTGTGGAATATAGCAGGAATACTTTTCAATTCTAGGTCATAAGAACAACCAACATTTGTAAGATAGATAATTCACTTAGACACTTGGCAGATGACTATTACTCCTCTACAGCTCAGTTATGCAATTACTGTATTCACTCTTACTCTTCTACAGCCTAATTATGCAATTACTGTATTCAGTTTACTATGCGTCATCTCTCACTACAGTATTACTCTAAAGTCTGGCAAGATCAACCTTTTTAACTAGCTCAGGGTAACACTCTCCTTTACATGAATAGCGTTTACAATTCACTTCCTTATCCTGCCAGAGAGAAATGGGTTCAGAACCACATAAGCCAATTCCATTTAGATCCCTGTCAGGGATTCCTCATAAACGCTGTACTCCCAGAGTCAGAGTCTCCATTTATGTATAGTTAATACTGTGGAAACCAATTCCCCACGTAGATACCTCCTTACTTGTGACTGTTGTGTGATTAGCTTTGTGCCAAAGGTCAAGAATTAGCCTGCGCGAGGCCTGGAGAATCAAAGCTGAAGAGGCTCTCCCTCGCGCTGCACTCGCGCTGGATTTGATTAAGGTAAACACCACAAAGCCCCAGACCTTTATCGGGCCTCGTTTCTCTCCCTCCCTGCCCAGGCCAGCTCCTCAGTGTGGCGCTGGGGCAGGAGGGACACGCCGATTGCTCAACAGCCTGGAAAAGCCTGGAAAAGCCGCCGGCGCCTCTCCTCAGCGCTGGACGGCAAGATGCTACTCTGGTGAGCATGCGCAGTAGCGCGCGTGCCGGTGATTCCTCTCGCTGCTCCCCTTCCGCCTCCTCGGATCCGGCTCCGCCTCACGGAGCCCGGCGGCTCAATGGGGCATGCGCGGAGAGCTAGTGTCTCTCTCACAGTGACCGCGCTGGTCGCGCTACCCTGCCCTTCTTCTCCGCTCCTCACCTCAGGGCTGGCAGTTGCAGATCTACAGCGACGCCGCTCTCCACGCTGGATTGGGGGGTAGAAGGGCGGAACAGCCCGTTTTCTCCTGGCTTCTGCTCTCCTCAGTGGCGCTCCACCACAGCAGGTGAGAGGTGACGCTCCAGGGAATTATGAACAAGGGGACAGTCTAGCACAATTACCAGGCTCTGGACAGAGGCTGAGAATAAAGGCACACTTCTCACAAGTCCCTCCAACTGGGCAGAGGACTGCGCTCCGCAGCGCTGCAGTCTCCTTCTCCTATAGACTTCCCCTATATTATTTAGAAAAGGGGCAAGCTAGGCGCCCAGGGTCTCCAGTAACTTCCCACAGCGGGGCCAAGACAGGTAACCAACAGGGGAGTAGTGGGTTGGACCAATAAGGTAGCTTCCCAGTCCAGGAGGTCAACCCTAAGTCTAACCTCTTCCCACCCTCAGCTACAGCCTGTCATCCAGCTGACTTCCACAGGTAGACTAAATGGCTGCCCTGCATTCCGCCTTTTATAAGCTGCCCTTCAATGGTCCATCATGGACCAGAAGGTTCTGGAATGCCCTATGTTAGGCTATGGCCAAGTTCTGAGTGCGACAGTTGGGGCAGTTGGAAGCCACCATTTTGTGTGGTTCCAACTTTCCTGTCAGAACAGGCCTCTGGGCCTCAGGTAAAAGATTATGGGGGGAAGAAAGAACACCTATCCCCTTGACCAACACCTATAAAAAGTAGTAGACACAAAAAATAGTAAGGGTATGAGGGGCAAAAAGGGGACAAAATAAAGAATAATGAGGAGGGACTACGCAAAAAATCCAGACAGGTCTAACACGCGTCCCCCCCAGCTGAAAGTGGGGAGAACTACCCAACCCCTTGGGAGTCCTCTTCACTAAGGCGGAAATACCTGGAGAGACCGTCTGCATTGGCGTGGTCCACTCCAGGCCTATGTTCCACCCGGAAGTCCATTCCCTGTAGGGAGATGGACCACCTCAACAGCTTGGGATTTTCCCCCTTCATTTGCATCAGCCAACGAAGGGGGCGGTGGTCAGTCTGAACCAGGAAGTGCGAGCCAAAGAGGTATGGCCGCAGCTTCTTCAGAGCCCACACCACCGCAAAAGCTTCCCTCTCAATTGCACTCCACTTCCGTTCCCGGGGAAGCAGTCTCCTGGATAAGAAGACTACAGGCTGATCCAGGCCCTCTTCATTTAGTTGCGATAACACTGCCCCAATGCCATGTTCGGATGCATCTGTTTGAACAATGAACTCCTTGGAGAAATCGGGAGCCTTCAGGACCGGTGCTTCGCACATTGCCTGCTTCAACTTTTCAAAGGCTTGCTGACAAGCCTTTGTCCAAACTACCCGTCGAGGTTGTTTCCTAGAGGTGAGCTCTGTGAGGGGCGCTACAATAGTGCCATACCCCTTCACAAAGCGACGGTAGTAACCTGTGAGGCCCAGGAAAGCTCGGACCTCAGTCTGTGTCTTGGGGGGTTCCCAGGCCATGATTGCCTCAATCTTCGCCTGCAGGGGCTGCACTGACCCCCTACCCACCAAGTGTCCAAGGTACACAACCGACCCCTGCCCAATCTGGCATTTGCTGGCTTTGATGGTCAATCCAGCTTGTTTCAGCGCCTGGAGAACTGCTTGCAAATGTTGCAAGTGGTCCTCCCAACTGCTACTGAAGACAGCAATGTCATCCAGGTAAGCAGCCGAGAAACCCTCCATTCCAGAGAGGACCTGGTTCACCAGTCGCTGAAATGTGGCAGGGGCGTTCTTGAGCCCAAAGGGCATCACACAGAACTGGAAGTGTCCCTCAGGCGTGGAGAAGGCTGACCTTTCCCTTGCTCCATCTGTCAAGGAGATCTGCCAGTACCCTGAAGTGAGGTCAAAGGTACTTAGGTATTGGGCAGCTCCTAGCCGGTCAATTAACTCATCCGCCCTGGGGATTGGATGAGCATCAGTCTTGGTAACTGAGTTCAGTCCTCGGTAATCCACACAGAACCTCAGTTCTGGTGTGGTGCCCGGTGGGGCGGCTTTTGGGACTAGCACCACCGGACTGGACCAAGGGCTGCTGGACGGTTCTATCACTCCTAGCTCCAACATCTTGGCAACTTCGCCATGGATGCTAGCCTTCACCTTGTCCGACAGCCTGTAGGTCTTGGATTTCACTGGGGGGCTGTCTCCTGTGTCCACATCATGGGTACACAGGTGGGTTCTTCCCGGGACAAGGGAGAACAGCGAAGAGTACTGCCCCAATACCTGGCGGCAATCCTCTCGTTGCTCAGGAGTGAGAGACGGGGAGAGAATCACTCCCTCCACCGACCCATCCTTCTCTTGACATGAAAAGAGGTCTGGGAGAGGCTCGCTTTCTGCTTCCTCAGCACCATCAGTCACCAACATCAGGATGACCTCTGGCCTCTCATGGTGGGGTTTGAGGCGATTGGCATGCAGCACCCGTAGGGGCTGCCGCGGGGTCTTAAGATCCACCAAGTAAGTGGCCTTACCCTTCTTCTCCAACACCTCAAATGGGCCTGTCCAACGATCCTGAAGGGCACTTAGCTCTCCAGGTTCCATCACCCATACTTTCTGGCCAGGCTCCAACTCCACCGGGTGAGCATTTTGGTCGTACCATTCCTTCATGACTGCCTGACTGGCCTCTAAGTTGTCAGCCGCCTGCTTCCACAACTTGGCCATCTGGCTTCTGAAGGCCAACATGTAGCTCACCACATCCTGGGGAGGCTTTCTGGGGGATTTCTCCCATCCATCCTTCACCAGGCTGAGAGGCCCACGCACCGGGTGCCCATACAACAATTCGAAAGGGCTGAAGCCCACTCCTTTCTGCGGCACCTCTCTGTAGGAGAACAGCAAGCAAGGTAGGAGGACGTCCCACTTCCTCCGTAAGCTCTCTGGCAGACTTCTTATCATGCCCTTCAGGGTCTTATTAAACCTCTCAACCAGTCCATTGGACTGGGGGTGATAAGGAGTGGTGAACCGGTAGGTCACCCCACACTCCTTCCACATGGTCCGCATGTAAGCTGACAGGAAGTTGGTCCCCCTGTCAGACACAACCTCCTTCGGAAATCCTACACGAGTAAAGATTCCCATCAGGGCCCTAGCCACCACAGGTGCAGTAACAGTCCTCAGAGGGATGGCCTCTGGGTACCGTGTGGCATGATCCACCAGAACCAGGATGAACCTGTGACCAGCTGTTGTTGGTGGATCCAATGGCCCTACAATGTCGATGCCCACCCTTTCAAAGGGGGTGCTAACGACAGGAAGTGGTTCCAGGGGAGCCTTTAGCTTCACCCCTGTTTTCCCACTAGCCTGGCAGGATACACATGTCCTACAGTATGTGTTGGACGCCACTTTCATCTGAGGCCAGTAGAAGTGGAGGACAAGCCGTGCAAAGGTCTTGTCCTGGCCTAAGTGTCCTGCCAGTGGTATTGCATGAGCCAATTCCAGCAGAAAGGCTCGGTATTGCTGCGGGACCACCAAGGCCCTTGATGAGCCAGGTAGAGGTACCTTGGGTTCACTGTAGAGGAGGCCATCCTCCCAGTAAATATGGTGGTGTCCCGTAGCATCACCTGCTGCCTGGGCTTCAGCCTGACGCCTCAGTCCCTCAAGGGTAGGGCACTCTCTCTGCCCCTTACAGAATTCCTCTCTGGTAGGACCTCCCTCCACATGCCATTCAGCAGGGATGGGTAAATCCTCCAGAGAGTCTACTCCCCCCGCCACGGACTCCTGGCCTACCACCGCAGGTGGCCGATCTGTCACATGGGGCGTGGAAGCCGAAGCAGGCTGTCCCTGTCTCCGATTCTGACCCTTTTTGGCAGCGGGTTGGGCCATTGTTCCAGGCTCCAACCCAGGCGAACTCCCTCTCCGGGCAGTCGCAGACCGTGTGCTTACACAGGCCCAGTCAGGTGTACCCAGCATCGCAGAATGCGTCCGGTATTCCACCTCTCTCCAAGTGTTGTGCTCCATGTCATTCCCCAACAGACAATCAACTGGCACGGGGGGGCTTACGGCAACTCGAAGTGAACCTGCAACCCCTTCCCACTCAAAGGGAACCTCAGCCACTGGATAGTGGCCCATTCTACCGTCAGCCATCGCGGCGGGGTGGAGTACATTAGGAACAACCTGCTCTGGAGACACCAGTTGACTTCTTACCATAGTCATACTGGCTCCTGTATCTCTCAGAGCCTCCCCTCTTTGGCCATTGATGGTAACCCATTGCCCATACTTTGTAGTATTTGGGGGCACCTGGATCTTTGGTACCATCTCCCGCTCTCCCAGGGACACTAAGGTGACACCCGCCCACTCACCCCCCTTATCTAAGGGCAACTCCTCCCCGAGCGCTACACTAGCTACTCCCGGTGACTTTCCTCCGGTGGGAGGGGGTGGTCTCTTTGGGCATCTGACATCTCCCTTATAATGTCCAACACCACCGCATAAAAAACAGTGGAGAACCCTTGGCTGCTGGCTTTGGCCAGGATTAGGGTTTCTGGGCGGGTTTGCCCTAGGGGTGAAACCTGCTCCCTTACCTTGGAAATTATTTTGGGGACCTTTGGAGAACTCCTTCTTTTTATCTCCTCCCTCTTTCTTCTGGGGGGCGCCCTGTCCGGCTTTTTGAGAATCCCCTCCAGTCCCCTTGGAGGACACCCGGGTACTTGCCCAAGTGTCCGCCTCCTCCGCAAGCTTCCGGGGATCGGTCAGCTTGCTGTCCGCCAGGTGTTGGCGCAACTCGGGAAAACATTTCTCGAGGAGGTGTTCTTTCAAAAATAGATTGTACAGCCCCTCATAGTCTTTTACCTCGCTGCCCTTGACCCAACCCTCCAAAGCTTTCTTGGCGTAGTCTAAAAAGTCTACCCAATTCTGGGTACTCATTTTGTGACTTCCCCTGAATTTCTGTCTGTACCTTTCAGGGGTAAGTCCAAACTTTTTCACCAGTGCCACCTTCATTGCAGGGTAGTGGGTTTGCTCATCCTGCTCCAGAGCCAACAAGGTGTCTCTGCCAGCAGGTGGCATGTATTTATACAGCCCACCTCCCCAGTGAGTTTCTAGGATCCCGTGAGCCCTTAAAGAAACTTCGTAGGCGGCCAACCATTTGGCAATGTCATCACCTGGGGTGTAGCTAGCGATGACATCTTTGGGTAAATAGGGTCTAGATTCCCTGGTGTCCACTTTCTTTTCGCTGCCACCATTGTTTGGATTGGGAGGCCTTTGTATTAAGGCTTGTAGGTCCATCTCCTTGATGGTTCGCTCATGAGCTAACCTCCTTTCCTCCCTTTCCATATCCATCCTAGCTAATTCCAGCTTCATTCTCCTCTCCTCCCTCCTATCTTCTAGCTCGGCTTCAGTTAAACCCCTGTCTGAGACGCTGCTGCTTGCCCTTGAAGGTATCCTGGGACCTGTCAGCAGATTCCCACCTCCCACTTGGTTCAACAATGCAGCCTCAGTGACAGTGTCCCCGTCACCCTCTTCAGTTTCTGGTTCCTCCCTTAAATGAGCTTCCACCCATGCCCTTATGCTTGTCAGCAACTCTCCTTTCTTGGCACCTTTATTAAAAAATACCCCTTGATGCTGACACCAATCTCTGAGTTGAGCCACAGTATTGGCTTCCAGCTCTTTAAAATTCAACTCCATCTTTGCCATGGAATAAAATTACTCACAGGAGAAAACCAAGAAGTGACCTGAGGTTAACCTCCACCCACCACCAGAAATAAATTTAGAAAAAAACAAAATTTAAATTAGGAGGGCCGCAAGGAGAAAACTCCTGGTGTAGGTTAGTGTATTGCGTTGAATTACTAGTGAGTAGCTGCAACCAAGTCAGTATCCCACCGCTAGGCACCAAATGTTAGAACCTGGGGTAGCCTGGCCTAGGGCAAGACATATATTTCAGAGGCACAGTGTTAAGGTTGCAGACCACCCAAAAGTAAATCCACGCAATAGCACACAAAAACAACACTACACCAAAGTATAGGAAAATAAGCACTGCTTTATAAAAATAATATATATATCTTGGCTCTTTTCACTTTTAGAATTCACAATTAAATTACCATTCAGGTTGTGTGGAATATAGCAGGAATACTTTTCAATTCTAGGTCATAAGAACAACCAACATTTGTAAGATAGATAATTCACTTAGACATTTGGCAGATGACTATTACTCCCCTACAGCTCAGTTATGCAATTACTGTATTCACTCTTACTCTTCTACAGCCCAATTATGCAATTACTGTATTCAGTTTACTATGCGTCATCTCTCACTACAGTATTACTCTAAAGTCTGGCAAGATCAACCTTTTTAACTAGCTCAGGGTAACACTCTCCTTTACATGAATAGCGTTTACAATTCACTTCCTTATCCTGCCAGAGAGAAATGGGTTCAGAACCACATAAGCCAATTCCATTTAGATCCCTGTCAGGGATTCCTCATAAACGCTGTACTCCCAGAGTCAGAGTCTCCATTTATGTATAGTTAATACTGTGGAAACCAATTCCCCACGTAGATACCTCCTTACTTGTGACTGTTGTGTGATTAGCTTTGTGCCAAAGGTCAAGAATTAGCCTGCGCGAGGCCTGGAGAATCAAAGCTGAAGAGGCTCTCCCTCGCGCTGCACTCGCGCTGGATTTGATTAAGGTAAACACCACAAAGCCCCAGACCTTTATCGGGCCTCGTTTCTCTCCCTCCCTGCCCAGGCCAGCTCCTCAGTGTGGCGCTGGGGCAGGAGGGACACGCCGATTGCTCAACAGCCTGGAAAAGCCGCCGGCGCCTCTCCTCAGCGCTGGACGGCAAGATGCTACTCTGGTGAGCATGCGCAGTAGCGCGCGTGCCGGTGATTCCTCTCGCTGCTCCCCTTCCGCCTCCTCGGATCCGGCTCCGCCTCACGGAGCCCGGCGGCTCAATGGGGCATGCGCGGAGAGCTAGTGTCTCTCTCACAGTGACCGCGCTGGTCGCGCTACCCTGCCCTTCTTCTCCGCTCCTCACCTCAGGGCTGGCAGTTGCAGATCTACAGCGACGCCGCTCTCCACGCTGGATTGGGGGGTAGAAGGGCGGAACAGCCCGTTTTCTCCTGGCTTCTGCTCTCCTCAGTGGCGCTCCACCACAGCAGGTGAGAGGTGACGCTCCAGGGAATTATGAACAAGGGGACAGTCTAGCACAATTACCAGGCTCTGGACAGAGGCTGAGAATAAAGGCACACTTCTCACAAGTCCCTCCAACTGGGCAGAGGACTGCGCTCCGCAGCGCTGCAGTCTCCTTCTCCTATAGACTTCCCCTATATTATTTAGAAAAGGGGCAAGCTAGGCGCCCAGGGTCTCCAGTAACTTCCCACAGCGGGGCCAAGACAGGTAACCAACAGGGGAGTAGTGGGTTGGACCAATAAGGTAGCTTCCCAGTCCAGGAGGTCAACCCTAAGTCTAACCTCTTCCCACCCTCAGCTACAGCCTGTCCTCCAGCTGACTTCCACAGGTAAACTAAATGGCTGCCCTGCATTCCGCCTTTTATAGGCTGCCCTTCAATGGTCCAGCATGGACCAGAAGGTTCTGGAATGCCCTATGTTAGGCTATGGCCAAGTTCTGAGTGCGACAGTTGGGGCAGTTGGAAGCCACCATTTTGTGTGGTTCCAACTTTCCTGTCAGAACAGGCCTCTGGGCCTGAGGTAAAAGATTATGGGGGGAAGAAAGAACACCTATCCCTTTGACCAACACCTATAAAAAGTAGTAGACACAAAAAATAGTAAGGGTATGAGGGGCAAAAAGGGGACAAAATAAAGAATAATGAGGAGGGACTACGCAAAAAATCCAGACAGGTCTAACACTGACCCATTGGCCTTTTATGATAATAATTTGGCCCCGCCGATGAGCCATCTACTGACCGATGTACAACACTGAACGACACTGCCGCTCACATTATTGGGCAAAGCAGCCTTATATAAGATGATAGTTTTGCCTTGATTTGTTTACGCATTTCAAAATACGCCCTTCCCAGTCCCACCTAAATATTTCCAGTCTGTAGATTCAGAGGTCAGGACCCTTCTTTGGAAGAATGGATTTCCCTGTATCTCCCTGACGAAGCTCACGAAGAGCTGGTACGATGGTGACATTGCTTTCCCGGCACTCAAGAGTTACTACTGGCCTTACCAATTATCTTTCACCAACCACTGGGTACATTGGCCAGTAACAGAGCCTGCCTACAGAATGGATAGGTACAATATGATTGGAGGCTCCTACCAGCGGACACTATATGGAGGGCAAAAATATGCCCCGGTATATACTCCAAGCTCAACCACAGTCACTTTGTGGTGCGCTGCCACCTCCACCTTGAGTTGTAAGAACAAGTTTACCCAAGCAACCCCCCTCTTTGAGTCTGACCAATTGGGGCTCTTGGCACACAGCCCGGGATTTCGTAAGTGGGACCTCATTGGGCTCTTAACAGTAGGCGTCTTATGGGCAAAAGGTAAATTGATCCCCTTTTGTGACCTTCAAAGAGACTATGATCTAAACCCGGGGGAACCTTCAGATACCTTCATGTTCGTAATGCACTGTATAAAGCAGTGCCCAAGGGCACGGATCTCCCAGCAGCCTCGCCACTGGAGGACAGACTCCTTGAGGATTATCTGAAAGATAAAGTCATCTCCCTGACCTATAAGAAGATCTTAAATAATTCCCCAGACGCCTTGGTGAAGGTCCATGCTAGGTGGGTGGAAAACGTTGGAGATTTAGATGACGAGGAGTGGCAGGAAGCACTCGCCTCCCCCCAGGAGGTCGCAATGCATTCTAGATTTAAATTAATTCAACTTAAGCTCCTCCATAGAGTTTATAATACTGGTGTCGTGTTAGCCAAGATGGGAATCTTAAGATCCCCACAATGTCCCAGGGGTTGTGGCCAAGTGGGTATGTATCTACATCAGTGGTGGTAATGCCCGACGATACAGCAGTATTGGAAGAAAATTACCCCCAAAATGTGGAAGGTCTGTGGGATAAGTATGCAAGTCACCCCCGACTCTGCCTTCTTAACATATGGGATGCAACAGACTTGACGGCTTAAGAACGGATATGGTAATGTAGTTGCAAAACGTAACATAGCTAGAGAATGGAAGGGAGACATGACACTTAAATTCGGGATTGGGAAGTAGACATGGACTGGTGTAGGCAGACGGAGAGGGTAATCTATGAAGGGAGGGGTTGCCCCCAAAAATGGACCAAGATCTGGGGGACCTGGAACAAAGTGAGGGGAATGCTATGTGCACCGTTTCTTGATCCCTCTATAAAAGAATGTATAACTCTGAGCAATTAGTGGTCATAATGTAACTTGACGATATGCAATGTAATGGTAATGTTGATATGTACTGACAAATTGGTAATGGTTAAGGTACTGATGCACAATGTCACTTTATTATACCCTGTCATAAGTTTTTTTTCTTACTCAATAAAAATAAATATAAAAAAAAGAAATTCACAAGCTAAAGTTTCCCTCTGAAGACCTCGAAAATCACAATAGAAGGAATAATCTTCGCCTTGTTGGTGTAACAGAGAATGTAGAAGGTCCTGATCTTCTATCCTTCTTCAAGAAATTCTTACCTGATCTTCTCAACCTACAGACTCCTAATATTCAGCTGCCACATCGTTTAGGTTGAACTCAACTTCAATCTACCAGACCTCGCAGTATTATAATGCTCTTCTTGGAATTCACCGATCTCATGCTTGTCTTAAAATCTGACAGAGAGAATCGTTGCCTTGTTTGGTCCGGTCTTAACATTTACATTTTTCAGGATATTTCCAATGCAACCAATGCTAGACGTAAATAATTTTACTCTTCACCCTCAACTGAGGTCTCTGAACATCCGTTATAGCATACTAAATCCCTGTCTCTGCAAAATTACCTACGAAGGTGTCTCTCATTTGTTTGACGATCGGACCAAACTAAGACTGTTTCTGCAAACCATCATCAAGCTACCTATGGACAAAAATGCACAATGTCCTTAAGTTGCTATTTTGATAATATTGCATGGCTTCTTGTTTCTCGTTGTATTCTTTCATTCTGTTCTTTAATATGTTTTATATGGCCTGAATTTCCCCACTCTATTTCTATTCTCTCCCTCCGTTGTTGTGCTTGCTTCTGGGTGCTGACATGCCTTGTTCTTACTTCTTTTTTGCTTTACTTCAGATATGGCTTTATGCCATTGATACGTACCTTTGTTTCTTTATCTCCTTTACTCTTCTCTCATTCTCTATTTCTCTCTTTTCTCCTTTTCTTTCTTCTTTCCAATATTTTATCTTCCTTTTCCTCCTTATATAATTACATGAATGTCTATTTATTTTTCTTATTTATCTTTCTGGTAGTACCTTCATGTTATTCAATTTTTAACAAATGGTGTCTTTTTGTTTCCATTGTTGTTTTTCCATTAGTCATCATTGTTCCTGTATCCCTGTCTATATTCATCAACCTGTTTAATGTTGTCTCATGGAACGTCTGTGTTCTAGGTCATCCTTTTCAATGTCAATATGTACTTTCACAAGGCGGGTAAACTCATTGCGTGGCTGGACAAGAAAGAGAGAGCAAATCGAGTGGTGCCGTTGATTGAGACGCCGTCTGGGAATTGTGTGTCTGATCCTACTGGAATTGTTGACTGTTTCGTGGACCACTTCAAGACGGTCTATGCCTCTGTGAGCGACAGGGATGAGTGTGATTCCCACCTACTGTTACGTGATATCGCTTTACCCTGCCTCTCTGAGGAGGATAGATCCTTGGTGGACGCTCCCATTACAGTGGATGAGATCGCCGGTGCCATCCGTGCGCTTCGGTCGGGCAAGGCCATGGGGCCCAATGGATTACCCATTGAGCTGTACAAGCTACGGCCGGACACAATGGCGCCTTATTTGAGAGATATGTTTGTCGAGGCTCTTGATAATGGTGTCCTTCCTGCAGATCAGCGTCTGGCCACCATCGTTGTCGTTCATAAGGAAGGTAAGCCGCCCGATCGATGTGCCTCGTACCGGACCATTTCGCTGCTCAATGCCGAACCCAAGATTCTAGCTAAATTGCTTGCTAATCGACTGGTTAAGGTAGTTGGAGACCTGATCCATCCGGATCAATCCGGTTTCATCCCGCACCGGAATACCGCCCTTAATCTCAGGAGACTCCATGGAGTTCTCGCGAGAGCTGGGACTCTCACGGAGTCGGACATTTTGGCCTCCCTCGACGCTACTATGGCCTTTGACACGATAGAATGGCCGTATCTCTGGGCGGATCTCGCTAAGTTCGGGTTCAGCTCTCAATTCATCACCTGGGTGTGGCTTCTTTATGAACGACCACTGGTCCAGGTGGTAGTGAATGGCAGGGTCTCTGGCACTTTCGCACTCGGACGTGGCACCCGCCAGGGCTGTCCACTGTCGCCGTTACTATTCGCCCTTGCTTTGGAGCCGTTGGCTGCGTGGCTTCGCTGGGAGCCCTCCATAAGGGGCATCCGGTGGTCCCCGGACTTTGAAGATCGTGTCTCGCTATACACTGACGACATTCTTCTGAACCTCACCGCTCGCCGAAAGTCTCTGAATGTGCTTTTCGATGTTCTCACCTCTTTTGGTAAGAACTCGGGGCTTGTCATCAACTGGTCCAAGTCATGCGTCTACGTTTTGGCCGGTGATCTCCCCCCGCTGCCCCGTAGATTTCCAATACAGGTGGCTGAGTCTGGTTTTCGGTATTTGGGGATTTATGTCTTGCTAAACTCCGATGTCCGTTATGAACGTAATCTTCTGGCCCCTCTCCAGAGGCTTAAACTTGATATACTACGATGGCGACGACTTCCCCTTTCCCCATTGGGTCGAGCGGCTCTGTTTAAGATGATGTCGCTTCTCAGATTTCTTTATGCACTCCAGAATTACTATGATCCTATACCTTCGGCGTATTTCCGTGCAGTCGAAGGCCTTCAGAGGCGGCTGATCTGGGATGGGCGTGCTCGTATTTCCTTACCCAAGCTCACCTTGCCGTGGTATGACGGTGGCATCGCCCTCCCTGATATCAGACGCTATTACTGGGCCTCACAGCTTAGCGCCGTCAATCATGTGACTTATGCCCCTGGCTGTACTCCTGCCTTTTCAATGGATAAACATCTCTTGCCTGGCGGGAGTTTTAGCAGGGCGCTGTATTCCACGAAGCCACTGGGAGCCCTGACTGGCCCCACAAAAATTGCTGTGCGAGTGTGGCGAGATGCTACTGCTGCTACGGGATGGAGTGATAGATTGACTCGTATGACCCCGCTGTATGATTCTGGTCGATTGGGCGATTTGTGGAGAACGAAAGGATTTGATAAATGGGAGATGATCGGTATCAGCAGAGCGGAGGATCTCTGGTCCAAAGGGCACGTTAAGACTTTTGAGGCGCTTAAGCTGGAATACGAGCTCGATGATAAGGAATACTTCAGGTATATTCAAGTGCGACACGCATTGCTCTCGGTTTTGCCCCCGGGGACTGAGATTCCTGAATCCTCGCCTTTAGAGGACCGCATCCTTGATGGCTATTTGCCTGACAGTACCATATCATTGCTATACAAGAAGCTCATCAATAACAGGGCTGACTTGCTTGGGCGTCTCAGGACCTCGTGGACCGCAGATGGCCTTGAACTGGATGACGAGGATTGGCAAATGGCCGTCTCCTCCCCTAAGGTGGTGGCCATACCCGCTCATCTCCGAATTTTCCAGCTGAAGATTCTCCACCGTGTGTATGTAACGGGTCCGCGTCTGGTGCGAATGGGTTACTCTCTTGATGGACTATGTAAGCGCGGCTGTGGTATGAGTGGAAATTTCTTGCATATTATTTGGGAGTGTCCTGCTGTTGCTGCTTTCTGGTCCAGAGTGCATGCTATCATGGAAAGAGTCACTGGGGTATCCCTCTTGCCCGAGGTCAGAAGGTGTCTTCTCAATGTCTGGGAACCCACAGACTATAGCACGGCTCAGACTCTTTGGGCAACTCTTGGCAACATGGTGGCCAAGAGGGACATTGCGCAACTCTGGGGTTCCCACAGACCACCTACCATAGCGGCTTGGAGGGAAAACATGGACTGGTGTATGATCAGAGAGAAAACGGTCTATGTGGCTAGGGGTCGACCTAGGAAATGGGGTAGAATATGGTCTCAATGGAACTCGTACCGTGGCAACCTGTGCACTCCCCCACATGAACACACTATCGACAACCTATTGTCCCCCTAGTTGACGTTTCGAGTCAATGCTGACATTTTTGTATGACATTGCTCTCCTCACTACCCTCCCCCCTTTCGAATTGCAGGTTATCATTGTATGCTACCTAGAACCTACCGCCCTTCCCTCTGACTCCCAGTAATCGACCATTGCCATGTGAGTGTGTTTTCTGTTGTTCGTTTTGTATCATCAAAAATTTTAAAACCAAACCTTCAATGCTGGTCCTCTCTATCCTCGACCACGTACAAGCCATAATGCTTAATGTTTCTACCTGACGGACTGCCGTGAATACTGGTAATTTGTGATACATGCAAAGTTGGATGCCATAGCGGCCGGCCCCCTGGGTTGTAGGCTGACGGCTCTGTATCGTGTGTGAATTGAATAAAGGTTTTTAAAAAAAAAGTACTTTCACACTTATCGAAACTTATTTGTCAGATTACTCTTTTACAGGAAACTCATTGTAACGATGATGAAATTCTTAAACTCAAGGGTCAATGGGTGGGTCAGGTGTTTTTTTCTCCTGCTGTTAACCAAAGGGTAGGGTTGCCATTTTATGTCACAAATCTTACAAATTCAAATTCTATTAACTGAGTGTGATATGAGAGGAAAATGGGTATTACTGAACGCCATTATCTATCATAAATAGGTCACTTTTTTCAATGTTTACGGGTCGGTTAAGTCTGATCCGGATTTTTGGCATAGTATTAAATTAAAGCTATCCTCCATTACCAATCCTAATATTATTGTTGCAGGTGATTGTATTGATTGGCTTGACTCATTCTCCGACAGGACCTCTAAATGTAAATTCAAACAAGATAAATCGCATAAAGCATTTAAATCTGCTATTACCTATGATGTATGGAGAACCAGTAATCCTGACACATATGAGTATACATTCTATTCAAATGTTCATCACACTATGTCTCAAATGTATTATATTTTGGTTTAAAAATCTTACTCCCTTCCACCCAGTCTTCTGAGATTGGTTCCTTTTTTATTTATGTTCATGCTCCTGTTTTTATCCACTTTTGATTTATCCCTCACTATTTCCAAACATGTTTGATGGAGATTTAACAATTCCTTACTATCTGATCAAAATTTTATTTAAGAAGCTACCTCCTTTATAACATTTTTTTTCAATTTAACAAACCTAGTGATACCTCCATCTACAACAACTGGGTTGATTTTAAAACCTCTTCAGCTAGAAAGTAAAAGTTGTTGAGTTCTCAATACCTTTCCACCCTCAATTACTCTTAAACACACTTACTTTACTTCTAAATCCCCTTCTCACCTTCGGGACCTTGTTAAAGCTAAATCAACTCTGAACAAGTTGGCTACCATTGATGCTTGCAATATACTTCTTAAAATAAAATCCAAGTATCATGGGGGTCAGCATAAAGCTGGTAAAATGTTGGCTAATTATTTAAAAGTCAAATCGGAAAAGAAAACTATTGGACCTAATGACCTTACTAATAACTCATAAAATTTTGTTTCAGACATTGTTAATGCTTTTCAGTCCTATTATAATGTATTATATACGGAAGATACCCATCCCTCTGAGCACCATACCAAGTAATTCTTTAACGGTCTCTCTTCTCCTCTCTCCTTGCCGGAACCTCTGGCCCTTCTTGAAAAAGATATAACTCTTAAGGCGATTTTGGAGGCCATCAAATCTCTGAAGAGAGCAAACACCTGATGGTTTTTCCATTTAACTTATTTCCTCTTTTTCATCTACTTTTGCACCACATTTAACTAAGCTTTTCACCTCCTTCCTATCTAAGCTCAAAGGCTCCTTTTTAGATGCGCTCATTGTGATAATTCCCAAACCTGGCAAAGATCACACTTTGTGTCTAAATTACTGTCCTATTTCTTTGATTAACTATGATTGCAAACTTTTTGCTAAAATTCTTGCCTCTAGATTAGACGATGTTGTTCCTTATCTTATTAAAACTGAGCAATCTAGCTTTATTAAAGGGAGGCTTACCTCAGCTATTGCTAAGATGTTCTCCAATAGCCTTTCATTAGGGAGAAGATATCCAGATCCTCTTGCTGCACTTTCTCTTGATGCTGGAAAAGGATTTGACTGTATAAATCAGCAATTTATGTTTAAAACTCTTCATTGGTTCGGTTTTGGCCCCAAATTCATTTAGTTTATTAACCCCTTCGATGCTCATGACGGAACGGTTCCGTCATGAGCATCGGTTGGCCTGTGTTCATGACGGAACCGTTCCTTAATGAGCCGGTAGGCTCATTAGAACCTTCAGCACAGCGCGAAAATTCGCGCCGCGCTGAAGGTGTTAAGTAGTATACTCTGAACCACGTGCTTGTATTTCTGTCAATGGATATCCATCCCCTTATTTTAACTGACATAGAGGTACTAGACAAGGTTGCCCCATTTCTCCTCTTCTGTTTCTTCTCTGTCTCAAACCTTTTCTTGAACGCATTCGTCATAACCCTTTAATAACAGGATTCCAACACAATTCTTTTGAAACAAAATGATCTGCTTGCGCAGATGATATTCTGGTATACCTCTCGAACCCCTTAACTTCCCGACCTCCATTTTTACAGAAGATTGATTTATATTCTAAAATATCTGACTATAAAGTGACTTTCACTAAAACTGACATTTTACCTTTAAATTCCTTATGTTATCAATTTATGTTCTCTGATACTAATTTTATGTGGGGTCCATCTAAGTTTAAATACCTAGGTGTCTGGTTTTCACCTATCATCCCTCAAACTCATGCCCATAATTTTAGTGCACTAAAATGTAAGATTCAAAACTCGCTTTCCTGTTGTTCTCCTCTCGACTTATCCTGGTAGAGTAGATTGGATACTGCTAAAATGAAGATTGTAACGCTTATTCTTTTTTTGATCTCTATGTTACCTTTTAAAATCCCTAATTATTATTTTAACCAAATGAATTCTCTTTGTACCAAATTTCTATGGAACAATAAACCCGCCTATATTGCCTTATCCAAATTAATTAAACCAAACAATGAAGGGGGCGTACACATTCCTAATTTTAAGTTATATCATACTGCTGTTTTAATTAGACATATTTATACTTTAGATAGACAATATGTAGACTCCCCCATACCCGGCTGGATTAATTTTGAATGCTCTCGATTACATGAATTTTCTTTTTATGATGTTAGCTATATGTCCAACTGCACTTTTATATCCAAACACCCTATCTTAGAGTACTACTAACATCTATTACATTCATTGTTCACTTTTGGCTTTAACTTCTATCAAGCTTTTTTGTCTCTTATATTCAGTACAACAAAGTAATCAAATTTCTCCATAAATCATTCTATTTCAAACATTGGAAATAAAAGTATATCCTATATGTTCACCAACTAGTATCTCAAAAATCTGTTGTACCCTTCACTACATTGCAAGAACGCTATAAGCTACTTCTTTTTGTTCACCCCAATATTCCGAATAAGCACAGGTTCTTCAATCGTTTTTATTAGCCAAGTACTTTCCTGCTGACTCCACTCCTTTTCTCTTTTGACTCCCCTGCACAAGATTCCTCTGATTCTAAACCTAAAGCCTCTTTCATATATAAACTTTTATCTGCTCTTATCTCTGTTAGACTAAAATCCTCAATTGAAACAGCATGGGAACAAAACCTCTTGATGGACCTCTCGACTCAACAATGGGATAAATTATGCCATAACATTTTTACTGCCTCCAAAGCTGCCAGTATCATTCAATCCGTATTTTTCTTATACAATAGAGTGGTTTGTACACACGTTTTTATCCAAAAATCAATCCTTCCACCTCTTTGCTGGTTTTGTCTTTCCTCCAATGGTACACAAATTAACTTTTGGAAATCCGTTTGGTCAAAATGTTCTAAGATATTTCAATGTTGTTTTCCAGTATCAATTCAAAATGTGTTTTTAGGATCCATGTCTGTTGATTTCCAGGATAAGGTTATTTAATCTTTTTATTGCTCTTGCTTTCAAAGTTATTGTTAGAAATGGGGATCTCTAGTTGGCAAGGGTTTGCACTTTTGTCCAAGTAGGGACCCTTCCTTCTAGTAAGGATAAGGGAGTAACACACCTAAAAAATACCTGCTCCCCCCCTGGTAGCTTGGCAAGGGCAGTCAGGCTTATTTTAGAGGCAGTGTGTAAAGTATTTGCACATAACCAAAAGTAATACAATGAAAACAATACAAAAGAACACCACACCAATTTTAGAAAAATATCCAATATTTTAGATACCTAAAACAAGACCAAAACGATAAAGATTCACAATACAGTACTTTGTAAGAATACTTGAAAAAAACAGTTCAAACGAATCTATAGCTCCGTCCGGGGCTACCGTGATGCTGAAAACAACAGAGTCTAACAGTTCCAGCTGACCACGTTGGTACGGCCCACCAAAAGCGTGAACAGACTCGGTAACAGTATCTTTCTCGTTGTAGCTGACACGTTGGTGAGAGCCAGTCATGGCAACCATCGCAATTGCATTGCAAAATGGAAGCATTGCATGGTGTGGCATACTCTCAATGCGGTGCAGGCAGCGGCTCGGTGATGATCATCCAGACGGCATAGGTGAGACCATGGCTTATGGTGCATGGCGAGACAGTGCTCGATGTGGTGCTGGCAGGTTGCGGTGCAGGCGACAGAGCTGGTTGTCAGGACCTGGCGTTGGTCGGCCCAGATGTCTGTGTGGGATGAGGCGGTGCGTCGTGAAACTTACGAGTGTTGACCCCAGCCACAATGCTGTCATGGGTGTCAAAGTAAGCAGCAGCAACTGTGAGACCAGGATGGTGAAGTGAAGCAAGGTGGTGTGGACTGCGGTGCCCACAGGTAACGGTGCAAGCAGCGGCTCAGTAGCGGCAACCATCGTCGTCGATGAGACCAGGGTTACGGTGTGAGATGCGGACAGTGCAGTCTGCGGTGCCATCTGGACACAGAGCCAGCGACGGAGTCGGTGACGTAGTCGATTGCGTTTCCCTTCTCGTGGCAGCTGAAACGGTGGTTTCAGAAGTGGCACCCAGCGGTTGGTAAAGTCTTTGCAGTCCCCAAGACTTCAGAACAGGAGGCAAGCTCTATTTTAGGCACTTGGAGATACTCAATAAAGAAGTTCCAGAAAGTTCAGTCCAGTCCTTTCACTGCCCAAGACAGAAGCAGCCACTGCAGGCCACCACAGCAAAGCATTCAGCAAAGTGGTAGTTCCTCCTCACAGCTTCGCCAGCTCTTCTTCTTGGCATTCTTCTTGGTCCAAAAGAGTTCTTAAGTTCTGGGGTCTGGGCCCCAATATTTATACCACAAAATCCTTTGTTTCTGTGGAGGCAGAGAGTGTCTTTGCCCAGCCAGAACCAGATCTGTCCTCCCTGGTGCGGTTTCCTGACAGGAGGGTGGGGACAGCATTGTCAGAGGCAGACCAGGCCCGTTCAGGTGAAAGGAAATCTCCTCCCACTACTCTAACTTCAGTTAAGGTCTATTTAGCCCAGCCCTGAGTCATCAGGGTGTCTAGCACTACTTCTCTCCACATCCCCTGTTATCTAAAAGCCAGACATTGAATACACAAACCTAGCAGAGGCACACTGGATGGCTAGGTAAGAAAATACCTACTTTCTAAAAGTGGTATTTTAAAACACAGAGTGTAATAATCACCCTCACTAAAAGAAGCATTTTAACATTCTGAGTTCAGGCATACTAAACTTTATTTTCCTACCTTGTTCTCAGGGGTAGTTATATTTAAAAAAATGTTATAAACAAACTCCCTATTCTCTCTTATGGGAACAGGTAGCCTTGCAATAGTGAAAGATGAAATTGGCAGTAGTTCACTATTGGGAATTGTCACAACCGCCAGGGCATGTCCTACCTTTCACATACACTGCACCCTGCCCAAAGGGGTACCTTGGACCTACCTAAGGGGTGACTAATATGTAAAAAAAGGGATGGGTAATGCCTGGCAAGTGGGTGTACTTGCCACGTCGACATGGAAGTACTAAACTGCACACAGACACTGCAGTGGCAGATCTGAGTTAACTTTTTAGGGCAACTCATGTGGGTGGCACAATCAGTGCTGCAGGCCCAATAGTAGCATTTGATTTACAGGTCCTGCCACACTCAGTGCACTTTACTAGGGACTGACTAGTAAATCAAATATGGCAATCATGAAAACACCAATCCATAATACAATTTACAATAGGAGCACTTGCACTTTAACACTGAACAGCAGTGAGAAAGTGTGCAGAGACACTAAACTAGCAAAACCAGGAGGTCAAAAAGCAAAAAGACAGGGGAAACATGCCAAAAAATGCCAAATCTAACAGTTATCTTTACTTGTTGGAAAAAGAATTCTAAAATATGTACGTTAACATGGTGGAATTTTAGATGCGATGAGCATAGAATTTCTACGGTTTCATCTTCTCTGTTATCTCAGAAAATCAAGTCTGATTTATTCTGGTTACCCATTACTACTTTTCTATTTTCACACTCATCCTTACCCTAATTTCTATTCACCTTTCACCTCTCTCTTCTCTTCTTCTATTCCTTTCTCTTTCTCCTCTCTCTCTTTTTTCTCTCTATAGTGTTCGATAGGTTATTTATTCTCTTTTTACTTACCTTATCGCATAAGATTGGACTTTACAGTTTCTCTAATGTGATAGTAACATATTTATTACCGCATTTATATTATCTTTTAAGATACGTGTTTTTATTGTTAGCTTTCTTCCTTATGCTGCTTGTATTCCTTGTACTCTTTTTAATTCCAATAAAAATTATTTTAAAAAAAGGATGAAACATTAAAGACTACTACTACTGAAGTAGGTGTTATAATGCACTGTTTTTACCATGATGAATTTGGTAGAAAATTGAGTGCTGGGCTGTGAGGCAGTGTGCTCCTACCCTCCTTCTGTTAGTTCCCCCTTTCCTGAAAAGTTACGAACATTGTTGATCTGGCTGATGAATACATTTACAAGCACTATAAGGATGGAATCCTGATTTATAGGTTTGTATGAGTCGATGTGCAACATTGTAGATTTGGACCTGTATTGCTTCTGCTCTTTCTAGAGTTTTGACTTGGAAAAGGGGGCGGTGCGCAAGTGATTGACTGGTACCTGAGAGTTCCTCTGTGTCAAGATGTTTATTTAAGAGTAGCACACATTATCCAGTCTTGAAAAAAGAGGGGATTGTTCCTGTTAATGAAGGAAGAGTCTGCAGAACATTCTGGGGAGTGATATTTGATGATATCATAGGAAGTGGTGTCGTCATGTGAGTGGTGTGTATTTCAAATGAGGTCATGTTGGGGGAGTGGTCTACAAAGTTTTGCAGAAGCCCTTCTTGGGTATGCTTTGTGCAGACATGCTTAGAATGCTGCCTAGGTTGTTTGTGCTGCCAAAGAGGGGTGTAGCTACCAAAGGTGCAGCAGGTGTATTGGCACCAGAGCCCCAGAATGTGAAGGGCCCATTTGACCCCAATTAGTGGCTTTTGTTTTTACTTCTGAATCAGGGGATGGGGGCCTATTTCTCCTGCCTGCATTAGGGCCTTTAGTGTATTTGCTGCATTATGTCTGTCAGTGTTGTATTAGGCTAAGTCAGTCTTCTTGATGAAGTATTTTAAAGGACTGTAGAGATTTTTAACCAGTCAGCCATGTTTTCCTTTCTTGTAAATCATAAGAAATGTATTGTTTCTCCTGTTCAATCAGCTGGTGTGTAGTTCTTAAAAAATGACTGGTGTGACTCAAAATTAATGATCTGAAAGTGCTTTGTTAAGTTTAGTTTTCTTCTGCTAATTCATCAAACATAAAGGATATTGATTTGTTCAAAATATTGAATTAGTTGTCAAAAAATAGAAATATACAACTGAATATGGTCCCAACAGATACGGATGCTTGATTGTAGCTAAAATACAGGGGACTGGCTAAGTACTGCTAATATAATGGTAAGGTATATGATAGATCATAGTGTGTTCATCTAATACAGAAAATAACCTCACTTTTTTATTTTATTTTTTAGAGTTTTATATAGCGCAAACTTGACCCGAATCAGGTATCAGAGCACTTTACATAGCACCAGCTACGTTACATGAGGACACACATTCATTTTTTTTACTAGGCACAGGTAGATTAAGTGATTTGCCCAGAATCACAGGATGTTTGGCGTCATTACCGAGACTCAAACCCAGGTTCTCCAGGTCCGTGGTCGAGCGCCCTAGCCGTTAGGCCAACTCCTCTCACTGATATTTGAATTTAACATAGAGACTGAGGGATATATGGAGTGAAGGAAATATCTATTAACCCCTTCTATGCTCATGACGAGCTGAGCTCGTCATGAGTTGCGCCGCTCGCATGCTCATGACGAGCTCAGCTCGTCATGTAACGCGTTTTTTTCAAAAAAGCCGCACAGCGCGAAAATCGCGGCCGCACGCATGCGGTTAATCATACCCAGGAGGAAAAAATAGGCCATGCCCACAAGCATTAGTAACCGGAGAGAAGTATCAGCGACGCAATAACCAAAAGAAATAAAACAAAGGATAAAAAAAAAAACGAGAGGGGGAGAAGAAGTGCAGAAAAAGGTCAGTGAAAACAGGGAAGGAAATTATCTGGTCTGTAATGAGATTAACATATCCAGGGATAGCTTAAGAGAGAGGTGTACTGAGGGAGCAAGGGTTATAGGCAGGTCACCATAAAAGTGTCCAGCGTTTGAACATAAGGAATATTGCATGAAATATTGATTCTTATATTTGTGCTCTGAAAAAACGAAATAATCACCCAGTGCTTAATTTGAGCCGGTGGTTTCTGGTGCTCCGCACTGGCGCTGAATAGTCACCACCGCCACTTATGTCAGTCTGCCACATGGAGTCACTGTTTGTCGAATTTAGAGATGAGCACAACAACAGTTGTTTATTAATTCAAAATAGATTAAAAATGACTAGTGCTTGATTCTTGGGCCATTCTTATAGATGTGGGGGTCTGAATTAGTTTGAATTGGCACACTTGTAGAAGTGTGATGTTAATACTTGTGTTGGCACTGTCATTGGCAGCACACGTAGGGGCAATGTGTGGTGCAAGCTGCAGTGATCTCCTGATGAGGTCCCTGACGCTTATTTTTTTAAAACAAAGTAAGCACTGATTCACACTATTTTTATTCTCAGAATGAAAACATTGGCTGAATCGATTTGGTTTGTGTACAACACAGTCCATATTATTGCAGTTACCTTCACATACGCTTCCTAAATGTATCCCCCTCTTCCTAAAGGACACCAACGACCCAGCTCATCTCCACACATCACAACTATATGCCTTTTCATAACCCATACTAACATTCTTTATCCTTTTACCGGAAAACGTGTATACTTCCTTCCTTCCATCTCCTTCCATCTCCTTCATTCTGTGACTACTTTACATGTTGTCTTTTGTTTTCAAGCGGTTCATTCCAGTCATGGTTAATTTGGGAGGTGACTGTCTCGCCTCTTCTGTGATATGTCTTCTCTGCATCTTGACTCATCAAGCTGTTGTGACAGAGATGAAATGAGGCTCTCTGTGCCTAGGTGACTCGCGCCTCATTATGACATCACGCAGCAATTTACATTCCAAATAAATTACTCACATTCTACACCTATTACTCTCATTCAGAATTGTAATATCTTGACTCTTGTCGAGGTGTGCTGTTGCAAACCCTTGTTAGTTGTGGAACGAGGCCAAACATATAGGCAAAGTCTCTGAAAAGGTATTCTGGGCATAGAAACACCATACACATTTTAAACTCTACTCACCGCAGCATTTCTAGCAGTTCCTATATAGACCTAGCACAGCCACTGAGATACCACTAACGCTGGCATCTATTGGGAACCATCATCTGATTGCAGTGCCCACAAGTAAAATAATTTGTGGTGCCCTACTAATCAACAAAATAAAATATATTAAATAAAATAAAAACGTGCCAATAAGGAAGGAATAATTCATGAATTGTAGAAGTAATTCCTTTAATGTAATTCAAAGAGCTCAACAGCATGCATCCAGCTTAAACATGTACAATCATGTAACTGTCTAATTATAAAAGATGCAATACACAGTGACATAAACACACTCTAAGATTGACATCTACAACACTCTATGATGCATCATAAGGAATGTTAATGAACTAAATTCTAATAATGGGAACACAACACATCCCCCTTTTTCAAATATATATATATATATATATATATATATATATATATATATATATATATATATATATATATATATATATATATATATAAAAAAATAAATAAATAAATAAATAAAATTACGATACAGTTCTAATTTCATATCTTAATAATAAGGAAGTATTTATCTATTGTTAATGATGTAATCTTTTAACCAAGAAGGCACCAAGGCACCACTCTTCTCCTTAATGAATGACGAAAAGAAACAGATCCATCATTTTGAGAGGTAGAAAAAGTGGATACAGAGGTAGAAGGAATGGGTTCCTCTAAAGCAGTGTTTTGTACAGAAGAACTATTCTCATTGACACTCTGGGCTGCATTAGACACTTCCAAATTTTGAGTACCTAAACATTCTCTAGAAAAAATATCTCCACTTGAAGGAATATCTCCAGAATTATCCCCATCTAAATCCTCAGGATTCCAATTATGGCTGGTAAGATTAGGTTGACATTTAGCTATTCTATTTAAATTCCACACTTTACCATCACTGGCTCTCACAGCATTTAGTAGAATTTCAATTACTTGACAAGGTTCTGAGAATTGGTAATCACCTTTTTGAACCTTATTAGGTTTTTTAACACGAACCCAATCTCCAATATTACTACTAATTTATTTTGTGCCATGTCTTGAATCGTAATAGCTTTTGCTTTTGTCATGTACTTGTTCCATACGTGTTATCACCTCATCCCTAGACCATGGTTGAATCTCATTAGAAAACAACCATGTAGAGATGGATTTAGAACGTGGATTTCTACCTTTCATGAGTACAAAGGGAGAAAATCCTGTAGATTCATTTACAGTAATGCAGTAATTCCACACTGTTTTTCCTATTTGAGTAGGCCAATCAAGATTACTATTTACTGATAACTGAATGGTATTTTTTAAAACACGATTAAACGTTTTCACTACCCATTTCCACTTGGATTGTAAAGCGATTTGGTTTTATGTGTAATTCCTAGTTTCTTGAAATATGTTTTGGCTTTTAATGATAAGAAATTGAACACCATTATTCGTAAGTATACAAGAAGGAATACCTTCTGTAACAAAGGTTTCATCTAGGAAAGCAAGGACAGAATCAGTGTCAGCTCTTCTAACAATTTAAACAATTTTAACAACTGGCCATTTTGAAAATAGGTCCATGAGAACAACTAAAAAACACTGAGACCCATCAGGCTCCTGAATAGGTCCGATAATATCCGCTGCCACGCATTCCCAAGGATTCTCCGGAAAAAATCCTTCCAACATAGGAGGACGAAATGTTTGTAAGGTCTGATCAGAGGATGAACACAAAATACAATTCCTTACACATTTCTCAATTTGGGAATCACAACCCTGGCCACCAAAATAATCTTTTAACTAAGGCTTTAGTTCTAACATTTCCTGGATGTCCTTCATGACAGAGTTCAATAATTCCATCTCGCAATTTCTCAGAAGGAATTATTCTTTCACCTCTTTAAAGTGTATTGTGTGAGACAGATAATTCTGATCTAATTTCCCAAAATGGTCTATGATTGGTATTCAATAAGTCTTTCTTTACTGGCCAACCATTAACGGCACAAGAAATAACAGCTTGTAAGGTATCATCACTTGAATATTCACTGTCCCATTCTTCTCTACTGAAGGCAGACAGTCCCTCATCATGTACAAATGCAATTTGTAATTCATTCCATTCATCACTTTCACACTGTTCCAACATGACCGGCATTCTAGACAAAAAATCTGCAATTACAATATTTTTGCCTGGAACATAAATTATTTTGTATATAAAATTTTGCATCCTCATAGAAATTCTTGCCAGTCTAGCTGACATAGAAATAATTCCCTCAGTGGTTACAATTTTCACCAATGGCTTGTGATCACTACGTAAAGTGCACAATTTCCCCCATACAAAGGATTTAAAATGCTCTAACGCCCATGCACAAGCTAAGGCCTCTCTCTCTATTATCGGGTATTTCTCCTCACATAGAGACAAAGACCTTGATGCGTAAGCAATAACTTTTTCTTGACCCTTTCCATCAACCTGTGATAAAACTGCTCCAAGGCCCTTATTGCTGGCATCCGTAGTAATCATACTATCAAGTGAAGGGTCAAAACTGTGAAGATCCATAGCTTTAGCAAAGGCTTTCTTGATAATCTTAAAATCCATACTACAAGCGTGTGACCACTCAAAAGTACAATTCTTTTTAAGGAGTTGGCGAATATTATAAGTTTTATTTGCAAAATTGGGTACATACTTGGAACAAAATTCCACCATGCCCAAGAATGATCTAATGTCATCCTTACAAGTAGGTACAGGAGCCTCATATATAGCAGAAACCAAAGAAGGTTTTGGTCTAGCTCCTTGTTCATCAATGATGTGACCAAGATATGTCACACTTTTTTGTGCAAATTTGCACTTCGAATGCTCAACAGTCAGACCTTTGCTTTCTAGGATACTCAGAACTGTTTGTAATTGTAATTTTGGTGTATTACAAGACAAATTTTTAAGAGATCAAATTGTTATGCACGCTTATAATTCCACCACACAAGATAGATTATCAATTAACGGGGATTCTTCCTTAGATGACATTCTAGCCATTGCGCGGAAAGCAGAGATTTCTGGTAGGTGTGCCAATATTCTTAAACAAGATAACACCACTACTGACGTTGTAAGTAAAGTGAATGTAGGTGAAAAAAAGAAATTTATATTTAACCCTAAAGATAATAATGGCGCTAAACCAAGTTACGCTAGATATTCACCTTCCACAAGCTTTAAACCAAAACGTTTTAGATGACGTTTTGGGGCCAAAAACGTGCACACGTTGCATTGCTTGCAACGGCAACGTGTGCACGTCTGGCGATTCCCTTGCGGGAGCGCGCAGCACCATATGATGGGGCCATATGGTCGCACGCTCCCGCAACGGAATCGCGTAGACCACATCCTGCAGCGCGAGGCGCGCGCTTGATGATTTATGAGTTAAAATCAAAAGGCAGCATGAAATCTTTGCAAGAAAATATGCTTCCAGTGAATTACGTTCTTCCACCACAAGGAGGTGGCAGAACACTGCAATGAAGCCGCTCCCCAGGTGGACGCGCCTTATTCGTTTTGGTAATGTGAAATACCAATGACACATAGACATGTTATCGTAGTTAATTGATGAAACAAGCGTTAAACTAATATACCAGAAAAAGCGTGGGCCAGGAAGAGGCGCCGTGTGCAGTATGAGCAGGGGAGAAATATTATCTGACTGGAAATGTCCCCGTTCTGGTATGTTTCTGCGGCAATGTTTACAATGTTCTCTGTGCAGGGCTTGCTGTCTGCACTGTTTACAGCGTCGTGCTATGCTGTGGTGCATTTTGTTTGCCAAGTTTGTATTATCTTTTGCTGTGTTGGAATGGAGCGATATGTCGTAGGTTTGCTGCCCAATGTTATGCTGTGTTACGTTCTTCTATAGGGTGCAAACCGTCTCCTGATAATGCTCAGCTGTAAGTGGCTATCGTGTTATATTGCCTTGCGCTATGTTATAAATGAAGCTCAGCATGGATGCAATGGCACCATGGTTTATAGCTCCTGTACTGGACCAGGTCAGAGGACAAGGTATAGCTCCGTGCATGGATTACTCTTTAATGCTGCTGCGCTGGGCAGGCTGCCCTCCGGGCGTGGGCTTTGGAATGTAACTGTTACTTCTTTGCTGGGGCCTTTGTGCTGGGCCGTAGATATCAATAGTGCAACAGGTGGAGTGGCACTGGGTGCCCAGGGACGAGGGGTCCAGTGTGATCTTAAAAGATTTCAGGGGCACGGGCAAGACCCGATTTGGGGGGACCTGTTAAAAAAAAATACAATTGTATTATCAATTTCCAGTTAATGCAAGCCCATTTTATTTAAACGATACTAAATGATCTTAAAATGTGCACACAAAAAAAGAACCTCACGTTGACACTGGGTAGGGCGAATTTTAGATAACGAAGTGGAATAGACAGATGTTGGATTATGAGAAATTCAATGTTCCAGTGTGCCCCTTGGAACGTGGTGGCCCTGGGAAATTCCGTAGTTTGCCCATACATTAAAACGTCTATGGAGGAGTCCACTGCAGCCAAGAGCCTGTCTTTTTTAACAACTAAAAAAAAGGACATATGTGTTTTCTTGCTTTGGGGCTCAGGGTAAACTTGCGTTGCCACTGCCTTTGCAAGTCAAACAATGCAAGGGGCGGTTGTGAAAGGGGGCCTGCATCCTCGCTTCATTTCTTTACTCCGCAGTGGACCACAGAAAGGTGTTTTTGGGGGAGGGATGCGGACTACAGAAACCTAGTTGATTCAGTTAGTCAAATACTCCACCCGCCATAATCCCAAGGTCATCACTCGTAAGTTTGTGGGACTCCAAGTTCCACCCAGTTTGCACTTTATATTGTGGGTGTAGTGATATTTTCAAGTTTCAGAAGACAAGGGTGGACCCAGGCCTGGAGGATTTACTCCCTTGTGTATCTGGCATGGACGGTAGATCCCTGCTTACCTTCAGCACGGGAGGCAACTAAGATAACAATGTTTTACGCCTTCATTAAGCCCACGCATAATAAACAACAAGCATTGGCATAGGCAATAGGTCTCGCCTTTGAGACCTTATAAGTATTTATTTATGCAGCACAATATCCTTGGTGCAACATCAACTGCAGAATGGCTAAACACTTATAATGTCCTAAAGGTGAGACCTATTGGCTATGCCAATGCTTGTTCTCATTGCAAACCCCCTGCCACATAGGTTAACATGGGAGAAAGTTTTTATCTAATAACTCTTGAAAGGAGAAGGCTAAAAGTCCCATTCAAAGCAAAGACTTCCCAGAATGGTATTTATAAACTCAACAATGTGATATTGTTGGATTTCTCCTAAAATGTACATACAAGAAGTTATAAGACTTTCTTGTTTGTAAGTCCAAATTCAGCCTTCCAGGGATCTGTCCTGATTGGCAGAGTTAAGGGGATTAGCCAACCTTCTTTGAAGAGGTGATAAAGAGCCCCTGGGGTTGAACAGCTCTGCTGGGAGGGCTGTGTGTTGCCCAGGAATGCCAGAGCAGGGGGAGGAGTCATACAAGATGGACTTCAAGAGAAGGGGATGACCCCTAGTGTCATTTACATCATTACCCTCTTGAACCACAGCCAGATGCTATGATTAAGGAAGGAATGAGCAGATGTAAGGGGGAGATACTATGGAGATTAGCCACCCAAGGGGTGTGTTTAACCAGCTCTTCTCTCCCTGTTGGAAAATCAGCCATTATGAATTTGGAAGAATTGGTGTACTCTGGGACAAAATAGTGCCACACTCTGCAGGAAGTGGTCAGACCTTTGGGTGGTACCCTGCAGTCCATTGGACAGGAGTGACCTCCTGCTTGACAAACAGAAGTTGGAATAAGTATCTGAGAAGGGCAGGGCCCCTCAGATCTCCTTCTTGAAACCTAAGAAAGCAAGAAGGCCATGCTGGAAGTTTGATGTGCATTTTGAAAGGCCTGCACTCCAAAGATTGCACCTTCTGCACCACCTGCAACTACAACCTGTGGAGTATTTTGCTCTAAAAGGACTAAAGAGTGGACTCCCATACAAGGAACATCACCACCAAGAATCCTCAACCTGGATAACTACCAGTGGGTTTGTCAGGGTTTTGTCCAAGTGGATTGTGGGAACTGAAGTCCTCAACTTTCAAGTCCTATTAAAATGTATACTCAATAGGACACATAGTACAATTTAGTTGAAAAGCTCCCACCCACAGATTTTTCCTAATTTTTAATACCCGCCATAAATATGAACTCATTGCACAATAAACCAGTGGTTTATTTGTTGTTGCAAAAACAGCAATGCAGTTTTGCACTGTTTGATATTATATATTTTGAAAAGGGGTAATTAAAAAAAAAATTCTGGGGAGTTCATAGTACCAGCAGAAAAACACAATATGCGGATTAGTTACGGAAGACATGCCATCGCAAGGGCACTGGGATCTAAGCCACAGGATCTCCAGTGCATGATCTAGGTTTAGGCTGTTCATGAGTATAAGTTTGTTCAAACATATTTCCTCATGCGACCATATGGAATGCCACAACATAATCAGAGCCATCATAATTCTATCTGTTATATATGAGAATCCCATTTCCGAATGAGAGATGCAATTCGCTCAATTATGGTGGAGGGATAAAAGATGTTTTAAAAATACATTTTCCACCCTTTGGCATCTCTGTTGGATGGCCATTCCTCAGACCCCAGCACCATATGAAGCCACTGCCACACTTTTACTCTGATATATGATGAATGCCTTAATGCCCACTTTATTTATGAAGGAAAACACCCCGTTGATGGATTTGCCATTAGGGCACATCTGTTCGCTATCATGGGGATCCAAGAATGATTACTATCAAACAGGATCCCAAGATACAAAAAGATGGGGTTTCACTCATTTTTAAAACCTTCAGCATAGAAAACTGTTTTTCCCCTGGATTTAGCCCCACAAGTCTTAGTACCATTTACTTTCAAATCCAAGTCAGCCATAAAAATGATATACTCTTCAATTAAACTTTGCTGCCCCTAGTTCTGGCAATCAATACTGTATCATCTGCGTAGAGTAAAATAGGGAGGGGGTGCAAATCAATGTTCACCATATCCCTTACCCATGACCTTAAGGCTAATTCTACCGGGTTCGTATGTAGTGAAAATGGGAAGGGGACTAGAACGCACCCCTGCCTGACCCCTCTTCTAATGTTTACCCTACTCGAACAGTCACCATCCCTGCCAAAACGCCCTCGAGCATTAGCATCAGAGTATATCTGCCTAATAAAAGTAATGATTCCCCTCTCAACCCCTAAATCCTTCATACTTTTGCACAGATTTGAGTGCGAAACGCAGATAATTCTGTGGTAAGGGATTGTCATTTTTTTATAAATAGTATTTATAAAGGACGTTCTCCATAAAGAGGGAGGTCCTGTCTCCACAATAGTGTTACAAACATTCGTAAGCAACTGGCCCATACATCTTGCTGCTCACAAAACATATCCAAGGGAACCCCATCTGCAATGTCATTCTGATAGTGCATTCTCAGGTGTTCTTCTTGCATGTCCAATGTGCTGTTTCAATTTAGGTTAAGGTTTAGAGCTGACATTTAATGCTCCTCACTGTTTTACTGTACTATTATATTGTTCTGCAATGGACCTCGATGTTTTTTTTCGTAATATGTGACGGAAGGGGATGTGCTGTATTTTAATGTGGGGTCTTGAGGGTGAATAGCTCGTGAGTGCCTCGAGTGTTCCATGTCTTCTGTGATGACGTCGGTGCGGGATTCTCCGGCCGGTAGTTGCTTGCTTCTTGGCGAGGGAACCCCACCTCGAGAGCTGTCCTATTATCTAACGACTAAACATCTTTACCAGAAAAACCTATACCGGAGTGTAAAGTGCGTTACTACATAGATCTTCTTTTGCCCTTTTGGAAATCTCTGGCAAAATGCCATTCTTAAATACAATTTTTGGGGGAAATGTGCAGACGCCCAGAGACATATATTTTGCAATCAGTATACAGGATCAGTTTGCATAAATCTTAATACAAGCATTATCAAAGCAAAATGTGGACATTTACCTCGATTGGTAACACACTTGTATCTTCCTATCACACTTGGTGTTCCTTTCTGACATGTCTGTCCCTTTATCACCTGTCTATCTCACTCACCTGTCTTTGTCTCATGTGACCCCACCTATCTCTCTCCAGCTGACTCTTTCACTTCTATTATTTGTCTTTCAGGGGTCTTCCTTTCAATCTCTCTCAGCTGACTTTCACTTGACTTTCAATCACACACACGCACACACACCTATCTGTTCTCTCTGTCTAGTTCTCTCTCAAAGTTGGCTCTTTTGCACCTCTCTATCACTTTTTACCCTTCTCTCTCTTGTAACTATTTTACCAAATATACCCTCTCTCTCTCACCTGCCCTTTTCTTAATGTTCTTACACTTGTTTCCACCTCTCTCACTCTCTAAGCTGTCCCTTTATTACCTCGCTCTCATTCTCGCACTGTTCTTTCTATTTTTGTCCTTTCTCTACCTCTCATCCGCTTTCTCCTTTCGCCCTCTCGACTGTGCTGTTTTGTTTTTGATGCTCAATGAGTGACACCCAGAGACTTCATAGATGAACGAACATTTACATTACTATGATTAAACACATAAAACCTTTTTCCCATTTTATATTTTAACAAAATCAAACAAACATTGTTTGAATCGACACTAATATAAAAAACACCACAACAACTTAGGTCTGCGTGTGGTGTGCGCTTCATGGACACTGCGGTTTGTTACTAATTGCTAGGACCCTTGCTTCATTTTTCTGCCACGTCAGCAAAACACAATCTCCATTCATTGACTTTAGCAATTCATTTTTATGGGGAGTGTGTATGCTTCAATTGCTACTAAAGTTGTACCGATTTACTCTATCTGTCAAAGTGCACACATATTTGTACCTCATATTGAATAGTAACATAGGAAGACAGATTTCCACAAGTATTGTTACGCTCTCCTTATCCCCCTCCTTTATCTTCTCTTTTTCACTTCCCCACACCCACCCTAGCCTAATTACTCTCTACCCACGTGAGCTTATTACTGTACTTTTGTAAATAGCATTCGTATTTATCTGCTTTCCTTGTTATATTGGTTCTCATTGTAATGTTTTTCACCAAATGTATCGATTACTGTACCTCCTCACACTCCTGTAAAGCGCTCTGATACCCCTGGGTCCAGCCAGCACTATATAAAACCTTTAACATAAATAAATTCAAAACCCCTTTTCACAGGTGTGATTTATGTCCTGAGAATGTGGAAAGAGAACACAGACAATTCCAGTTTTAACTCATAATTGCAGCATGCCACACATTTATTACCAGTCTCATGTGAGTCTACCTAAGGGAGCAAAACACATTAACTTTATGGATGTTCACAAGTTTAATACTTTAGCTCTCTACTTGGACTTTATTTCTTGGTTTTACTCCAGAGAAATAATCACACATTTGGCAGTAGAATCTCACTCTCAGGCAGACTGAAACCATGTAAGTGTCACATATAAGCAATCTGAAAATGTGGCAGCTATGCAACTGGCTCGTATCATGTGTGACTCCTTCAGGCAGTAATGGCTTTTACCCAACATCACTTTGAGTGCCGGCATTTGCTTTTTAACTTACATTTACAAAGTTAAAAGCAAAACTGTAAATCCAAGAATCGACAGGCTGTTGGCAGAAAAGTCAATACCGGCTGAATGTGTGTGTTGTTCATAGGATGGTGTCAGCAACAACCCAGCAGCATTTTACATCCATTTACAGTGTGGTAGGTGGCTTAGTGCGCTGGGCAAGTGCTTGCAGGTTGGTGTTTGGTGACTTTGGTTGAAATACCTGTCGTTACGGGTTTCTTCTTCTGTTTTTCTGGACCATATACTCTACTGAATGTATAAATCTTTTGCCTTCTCTTGTGCCTTTTTCAGACTGTTGACTCAGCTTTATTTTTTGTTTCTGTGTCTATAGTAAGGTAAGGCTCTAATGATTCTTCTTTGAAAAAAAATCTGCAGTTTGGCACTTGTTGAAATATCTTTCAGGGCTTCCAGGAACAAGGAACTTGATGCAAATTTTAGTCCTCCGCCACACCTTTGGCTTGAACAAGTCAATGCACAACACAGTGACCTGGGAATGACCTTAATGGTGTAGGGGAAGGTATGAGAAGCAAGGAGACAAAACTGGAGCGGCACCGCTTGATTGGTTCTGTTAGTGCTGATGACTAATTGTCTCTGCTGCATCTATGGTCAAGTGAGCAGATAAGTAAATAAGAGACAAATGCAAAATTAAAGCATATCGAGGATAGCATGATGGAACATACTCAGAGAAAGACTACAAAACAAACCAGGCTATGAAGGTACGTGGAAGAAGCGCCTGAACCAACTCCATATCTGGGTCACTAGCTGCACTCACCCCACGTAGCCCTGCATGTATCAGGTGCGTAATGCAAGCCCCTGCTGCGCCGGAAGCCCCCAACTGGTTGCCCCTCCAAGCCCATCAAGGGGCCCCATTTCGCCCAAAGCCAATGAATATCTGTGAGATGTGGGAGAATCCGAGTGTGAACTGGAGCTTTAGTGAGATACCTAAATAAACACAAACAGTTGCCAAGCATTAAGCTACTCCTAAAACCCCTACTTGTGCAAAGAAGTGAACCACATCATCTCAGAAGTAAATATGCTACCTCTGTGTTTTCTTCAACAGCTAACTATTACATGGAAAGTTTGCCAGGCCTCTCCTCAGAGTCCTTCAAGCCATACTCCAGGATCTATAGTCCTGATCGGCTTGTAGGGAACCAACCTGAAAGATCCAGAAGTTTTCCGTCGAATGAGATTGCGAGCTCAAAGTTTCTTCAAATGACGATAAACTAGTATTTTACGTCAGACGGTCTCCAGTCTTTGGGTTTGAAAAGTAAAGAAATAATCATATTCCACTAGTGGTGAAGCAGGGAAGAATGGCATACATAAGGTACAGATCTAAGACCCCCATGCACAACTTTCAGGTTACAGATAGTTTTCAGCCGCTGTAAGGTACAGAACTGTGCATAGAAAGAGGCGTGATGAAACACAGTGGGTTCAGCAGAAATAGACAGGTCACCTCACAGGTTAAATGGCAGGAAATATCTTGTGATTAGTTAGCTGAGCTGCTTTCTGAAAACTGGTCATATTTTCCCAAACTCTCTGGAAACTTGACAGAACATTGGAGGTTAGTGCAGATGTCACAAAAATCAGTCATGACAATCTCCATCTGCTAGAGGGACAGCCGAGATGCACAATCATGTAAGAGCGCCCTTCCCCTCTGTGCTGTGCTGTCCCTCACACAATGTGTCTTATCACATACAAAGGATATGACATGCCTGGCCCAAACACATATAGAGGAAGAAATGCCAGGTGCACATTCTGCCTTAGAACATACTGACGCACATATGTACGCTTCTACCCCAACCACAGTTTTTTTTTATTTTGGTTTTTTTCAGAGTTTTATATAGCGCGAACTAGACCCGAACCGAATCGGATATCAGTGCGCTTTACATAGCACCAGTTACGTTACATTACATGAGGACACACATTCATTTTTAGGCACGGGGAGATTAAGTGATTTGCCCAGAATCACAGGAGGTTTTGGCGTCGTTACCGAGACTCGAACCCAGTTCTCCAGGTCCGAGGTCGAGCACCCTAGCCGTTAGGCCAACTCCTCACGATCAGATAGCCTTTCAAAAGAACCCCCGCGTAAAAGGTCAGATTGCTTGGCCCAATCAGCATTTAGTGAGACACAACCACACGTTGTGCAGTCAGATAAATATATCTTTGATACCGTGTCAATCCCAAGAACCCAAACCCACACTGGAGTTTCCACACTCATCAGGTGACACTAGGTGCTTTTGGTTCTGAGAAATGCACATATGTTGATGTTATCTTGTAAGTCCTTACACAAATTTGGAACTTGTAACCTTTTGAGAACTTAAGTACCGCTGCTTCTGAGCTGTACTTCGGACATCAGGTTTCAGTCTCTCTGGAGCTGACTGATCTCTCCGGTTAACAGTATTGATTAAATCCATATTACTTTGTCAATTAAGGTGTTGTTTTATGTTTAACAGATTTCCTTCCAACAGCTGCAATGAGATGGGAAATATGAAGCTTTTCCTAGACTAGTCCATGGAATAGAGGAGCCAGGACAGTAGGGCTGTACTGTCAGGAGCCAACAAAATATCCCCAGATAACAAATTACACACACTCCATCAATGCAATGTAACTAATCGATTAATGGAAAACTACACTTGAACTAAACAACAAGTGCCAAAACTATATTGACTGACCTAGAATATTGAATCATGATACTAAATTGTTAGAACAAATGTTGTTTATATGCTGTTGTGAAATTGCACTGCAACGGTGCACCCGTGAACTGCCACAGATTGTCTAAATTCTCCTCTGTGAGGCACCATGATAGAGAAGAAAGAGTGTAGGCACTGTATTCAGTTCTCTTGTCACAGACAGTTTTATGGAGCAGTAGCTGGCTATGGTAGTGTGGTGCACAGCTTAAGAAGAAAGTGCAGGACCTTGACTTGAAACAAGCTCACCGGCTGTTCAGTGGATTTGAGAGTGTAATTTTGATGCTGAGTGTAGTGGAACAGAACAAAGCACATACCTGTGATAATTCCAAGTTCCACTAGTGGACGAAAACCATGAGGAAGGACCTTGGTACTAAGAGTGGGAGAAGGACAGCCATTTACAAACATGAAGTATTGCAGTTGAGGATCCTTGGGACTGTGAATTCATGGATATTATTTTCCATAACAAAGTGTACATCCTAATACTCATTCAGGTCAAATGGGCATAGAATGTTGCTTATGTTCACTTTCAATTCATGGTGAAAACGAATGAGCTGCCAAAGGAGATCAAACTACTGCAGGTTAACAATGCACACTCACACCACTGGATTTATCTCACAGTTCCTTAACACGGCATGCACTTAAAAGAGAATGAACACACTTTATTTGAACTTATAGAAAACAAATATAAAACAAAACTAAAAACAGCAGCCCTGATGAAAAAACATTTTGTGCTAGGTTTGAGTCCAGTCCAAACTTTGCCTTACTCCTTACCCTGCATCACAGAATCATTCCATGGGTTTACATGGGCATTCCCATGCAACCACCCATGTTTTCTGACGCACAACCCTAATTACTAACAAAAGTATAAAGAGTTTAGCACCAAAAAAATAGCAGTAGTTTGAAGCAGGTGTTAAAAAGGAGAAATACTTTTATTTCTCCTACCTTTTCTCCCTTTGCATGTGTGCTGCACTGTGCAGCTCACATCCAGAGTTGGAAAAGCTTTAAAGTTTGTCTAGGTGTAATATTTGTTAATGGAAGAGCACCCTTTCAGTACAAAATCTATGCTGGACATCACGCAGACACCTTTGCATTATGGCACAAAGGTGTGTGTTTGGCGCTCGGCATTTTTGTAGATATGGCGCTTTCCTGCTCTCTCCCTCTCACACAACACAGTGCAGCAACTTTCGGTGCTGTGTTGCATTGTGTGAAAGTTTTGTTAATCTAGGCCACAGTGTGATAAATCCGTTGTATTAAGGAGAATCATATTGGATGGGGCATTTATAGATTTGAAATCGGGTTCTGATGGTGGTGTCCACAATAATCTTTGGGAGGTGTTAGAGAAACTGGAACTGCCGAAGTAATTACTGTTAGATCTGTAAAATCTACACAAAGGCGCCCATGCATGAGTGCGGTTAGGTCCAAAGAGAAAACACTGATTGCTTTCCAGTAATCAGAGGAGTATGCCTGGAATGTGCTCTGGCACCATTTTATTTTGTTTACATATTACCAGACTGACTACCCGTTTGACTAACACAGTGGGACATACTCCAGAGTTGGCTGGTAAACATGTCACAACACTTATCTTGGCAGATGATGCAGCTGTTCTTGCAAAAGTTCCATTAGGAATGACTGACCTCGTTAGAACCTTTTCCAAGCTATGCAGAGCCCAAGACCGGAGTATACATTAGAGATAAACTAAAAACACGACTTGTCTCTTTTGATAAACATTTAGCCCTGTCACTCTACATAGAGGCAGACTGCTTGGAAAAAAACTGCTGTTTTGTCTATCTGTGAATCTGTATGAATGATAATCAGGGAATAAGGGCCCCATGTCCAGAAAAGTACCTGTAGGCTGAGGTATCAAACTGATGTATAAAAAGACTATCCACTAAATTCTCCACCAAAATGTAATATGCTGAGACACTTTAACCCCTTCGCTGCTGGCCCATTTCCGCCGCTGTGCGGTAAACAAAATAACAGGGCGGGGCCGTGACGAACCCCAGCCGTCATCCGCACACGAGCACCGCGGAGCGTGACGGCTGGGGTTCGTCACCAGCATGCAAGGGGTTAAGCGCCGCTATAAGGATGAGAGATCTGGGACATTGTCAATTTGATCTATTTTATTGGCCTACCTTCTGCAGAGTGCTTCGTTGTCTGTTTTACTGATCGAGCTGGGGCACACTCACATTGTTTATCTCACCCACTTTCGGGCAATAAAAATTTGGGTTCAGAATCTTCGTCTTTCCCACCATAGAGGACTATCGCCAGGGTTAAAGGATGTTCTAGGTAAACGTGGTGTGCTAAATTTCCCCTGGTTCAAATATGAGTGACATACATTAGTCAAACTGGGCTATGAACATCTTTGGTCCAGTCCTTTATTGATTCCTAATTACAATACATTGAGGCAATAAAAGAATATTTGTTCTTATTTGGACATGGTCACCAAGGCTTAACAGTAGCAGAGCTCAAGTTATTGCCAACTACAAATCGACAGAACCAATTGCGGGGCTATGCCCAAATGCAATATATTTAGGAATCAAGATAGCTGCTGATGTGGACAAGGTAATAACATTGAATTACGAACCAATGCTGAAAGATATAACTACTATCTTAAAAAACTGGCACAAGATACCACTCAGCTTGGTGGGGCGTATTATTAATCTAATAAAAATGAAAATTGTACCCAAATTTTTATATTTGTTCAGATCTATTCCTTTGCAACTCAATAATTTTTTTTTTAGGAAACTGGATGGTATCTGTAGTAGCTACATATGGGGCTATAAAAAAGCCCGTAGGTCAATTGAACTCTTGAAGCTACCTATAGAAAAGGGGGGATTAATTTTTCTTGACTTTAAGTTATATTTTTTGGCGAGTTTTTTTAGCCGTATACGCAGCCTCCTAAAAAAATGGAAGTTCGATATTTTTCCACCAATTTATGTTAGGACCCGAGAGTAATCAATTTCTACTCCGAGCTCATGATCCAAATTACTTTAAAAGAGTAAAATTTAAGACCGTCAGACATATTAAGAAAATTTGGGATAAAATTATGACCATGGACAAGATCCCTTTCTATAATGCTGAACTACAACTATGGGGGAATCCAGGATTACCTGATATTTTCACGGATGAAGCAGGGAGCCAATGGGCTGGACATGGTATTAATACATTGGGAGATCTTCATGGATCAAATGGTTTCTTAAGCTTTGCTACTCTGAAACCTTTATATAAAGTAAGTGAGGGATGTACTTCAAATATATTCAGATCCGGGACTTTTTAGTACGAAAAATGAAAATTGAAGAAATAGCCTGTTCAGATACTTTAAAATGTTTGTATTCGGATAAAACAAAGTCACTCATTAGTCAAGGCTGTAGTTACTTAATTGCAGGCAAGACAGATGACTGTGGGAAAATAGCAACCAAATGGTCGAATATATTAGGCATAAATATCAACCCCAACCAGATCTCAGCTTCACTTAGACAAATTAACCAGGTAGTCCAATCCTCCAATTTAAGGCTCCAGCTTTATAGCACTATCAGTCAGTTATATTACACTCCTCAAAGAATCACTAATTGGTCATCAGAAAACCAAACCAATGAGCGAACTAAATGTCCGAAATGTAATTTGGAAGCAGCTGGCATTGAACATATGTTATTTACATGCCCGATGTTATCTCCATTTTGGAAGGGAATAATCGATGCCCTAATTAGTAAGCAAATTGCAACTCCGCGGCTCACGGCGCATTTGGTTCTACTAGATATTCAAGATGTCCATTACCATCATAAAGATTTGATATCTATAATATATGCATGTGCAAGGTTAGTCATAGCTAGATTATGGATATCCAAGGAGTCTCCAAGTGTAACGGAGTGATGGATCTTGATTAATGAAGTTTTTACTATGGAAATGGCATTAGCAAAATTAAGAGGTCCGAAGGCTCTGAGAGAGAGGGAAAAAATGTGGGGATGGTTCATTTGAGTTTTGAATTAGATTTTGGAACTACGAATAACAGTTATTTGATGAGATCAGCTCAAATTTTGCATATGTTAAACTATTCTTTGAAAGTATATATTGCTGTCCTCTTTCGTAAGATTAAAAGGAAATTAGTGTTTTTTTTATTTTCCTTTTATAAGATGTACTATGTAAATTTAATGACAATGACCTTCTTGCAATACCAATAAAAATATTTTTTTAAAAAGCAATGAAGCCCCTGATCCTTCAAAGAGTCTCAGTTGGTGCAGGGCCACCACTGATTGTGTATGTAGATTGAATTTTTTGATGTGAGTGAAACCTAGTGAGTTAGTGGATCCAATCACTGCAGGTTTGCACTCTAGAAGTGGGAATACGTCTACTGAAGACTAGACAAGAACTGAGCTATGCAGAGGGATTATTACGAAGGATTCAGTTATCAAAAGGTATAGGAACTTTGTTGACTTGTAACCACACAAGAAGTGTTCATACAATGTATGCTGTATTCAGGTATGTATTGCACACCTGCAAAAGGCAGCTTCTGAAATTTGAAGCTTAAATCCTGTCATCTGAAACTGATTGTGCTAGTAATATATTTAAAGTTTAGACTTATTTTACACAACTACTGAAGTTATAGCAATGTATATTTTATGAGTCACATTCAAAATAAACCGATTTGACGATGATGGTGAAAAGTGAGTAACAACAAAACCTAAAAATAAAAAAATGTCTGTTTTCAGGGAGCACCTAAAGCAGCCCTGGACAGTCCATCTTTTGATAACTAACAACAAAACTACTAAACATTTTTGCTGAGCACACCAGGCCTGAAGAACCAACAGTTAATCTTCAGATATTCCTCATAAACCATGTGTACCATGTGTAGGGAAAAACCCAAAGCTGAGCTCATTGGATGCGAGCATGCCTCTAGCCAGTTGTGATTAGGTCATGGTATGGTGTAATTGCTGGGAGGGTTTATTTAAAAAAAAAAAAAAAACTCTTCTGCACTAGCTTGGTTTCCACCTCCAAAGGCATGAATTTCTAAGTTTGAGCCATTAACCAGGTTGTTTATCAGCAACAAAATAGTATACGGTCATGGAACTGGCACACGTGATTTAGGAAGTGAAATTGCCAATATGAAATTTGAAAATTCCTATACATTAACCATGAATTCATCCTGATGTTAGCCAATGCCCATGGCTCAAAATATCAATAGAATTACTTCTAAAAGAATCCTTCAAAATTAACGACACATGAGGTGTGAAAGTCACCTAGTCCGGCTGAATCAAGAATTTGTAACACCAATCGTTCAACTCAGGTATTTAGGAGAAGTAGAATAAGAACTGGTTCCATTTAGAGATACACTGTCAAAATACACTATCTTCAATTCTGGGACCAGCATGAGTGATAAACTGTACTTCTGCAAATCCATGGCCAACCATGCACAACAGGAATATAATGGTTAGCAGTAGACCTGGGGAAAGGGAAACAGGATAAGAGCGAAAACAGAGACACTGGATATCAACACTCTGATGGATCACTGTTCTGTGTGCTAACATCTACTGGATATCTAAAAACAACAACAATATTTTTAATATCCTAATTTGTATTGAACAACCAAACATTAGCTATAACAAATGATATATCTTTAGAATTTCTTCATGCCTCAGGCTCCTTTGAATTGTGGTGGAACTCTGACACTTATGGAACTGAAACATACACAGCATCTATGAATTTGATATTACTTGGGTTTTGCATAAATCTAACCCCCTTCTCTGGTAAAGGTAACTACCTATCCTTTGTGCTTTCATACTCCCTGGCTCTGAGATACATTCAATGATTATTTCTTGAGCTGTAATAGAAATAAACATTCATCAGGATTCTCTAGTTCACTCTGTTACCAATTAATCACTTTCCCATACAGACAATACAAATACTAGTATTTTAAATACAGTACTTTGAAGGTGATGAGGATCTTTTCCATTCATCATGTAGCGTTAGAATCCAAAATGTTCAACGAAAAAGTTTTATACTCCTTCAAGTTTACCACTGAAACCATGCTTTAACCCCTTCCATGCTGCCGTTGGCCATTGGCCGATGGCAGCACTACCTCGCTGGTGCTGCCGTCGGCCAATGGGCGGCGCGGCCCCGCCCGTTTTCCGGAAGTGCCGAACTTCCGCAAAATCGGCGGCGCAGCCGAGGGGTTAAACTAGTTTAGGTTTGTTTTCAAAATATGAATTAATTGTTTGAAATACATCTGTGTAATCAGCTTCGACTTTAATCTCACTTTAAACAAAACATTTTCTAAGGCTTTCACCAGGTCTCTTAACAAAGTCCTGGCTACAGCTGAAAATTATCGTATTGCCTAGCAAATATTCTCTGTAACACACAGAATCTTATACCTTATATTCTCAAATTGGCAACCGCCATTTCCAATGCAAAAAGAACAATTGATGGACAGAATGCAGAACAATGTCATACATTCACCCCAGTACAGAGACCTGCGCCTAAATCCATCGTTTGTTTGCTCACCATGCCATTCCAGTTTGGACCCAGCCATATGCAAATCAGTCGTGATCCTGCACCCAATGGGAACAGTCCAGCCCGAACTGCCAGGCCAGGTCCTCCCTGGACTGGAAGCAAGCATTCTAGGAACAGTTTCGGGTTTTCAGGCCTCATCAGCCAGGATAGCTTGATTCCAGTGGCATGGAGAGCACGGGACCCACGTCTGAGCATACCCGTCCCACTCGGGGTGACAAATGCAAAAAGAGCAATTGATGGACAGAATGCAGAACAATGTCATACATTCACCCCAGTACAGAGATCTGGGCCTAAATCAATCATTTTTTTTGCTCACCATGCATTCCAGTTTGGACCCAGCCATATGCAAATCAGTCTTGACCTGCACCCAATGGGAACAGTCCAGCCCGAACTGCCAGGCCAGCTCCTCCCTGGACTGGAAACAAGCATCCTAGGACCGGTTTCGGGCTTTCTGCTTGGCAGCTCGGGCTGGACTGTTCCCACAAGGAACAGGGTCAAGACTAATTTGCACACGGCTGGGTCCAAACGCATGTGGTATGGTGAGCAAAAGAATGATGGATTAAACCAAGATCCTTCTTACTGGGGGTGAATGTTTGCATTGTCCAGCATTCCGTCCATCAATTGTTTCTTTTGCATATGTCCCCCTAAGTGGGAAGGGTATACACAGACATGGGTCCCATGCTCACAACACCACTGGATTCAAGCTAGCCTGGCTGATGAAGAGTGAGGCCCTGAAACCGGTCCCAGGATGCCCGTTTCCGGTCCAGGGTTCGGGCTGAACTGTTCACACCAGGAACAGGGTCAGGACTGATTTGCATATGGCTGGGTCCAAACTTGGATGGTGTGGTGAGAAAAAGAATGATGGATTAAACCCAGATCCTTGTGACTGGGGGTGAATGCTTGCATTGTCCATCATTCCGTCCATCAATTGTTTCTTTTGCAAAAAGCACCATTTCCAAACATCATTATGTGGGTTCACAGGAGATGTAATCTATTATTAATGTAACTTATTATTTTGGCGGAGGAACCTATGTGTGTTGCATCCTCCAAAGATGCAATCCCTTTCACCAATAATCACTAACGTTCTGTGTGCACCGTCAGCCTTTCCTTCTTCCCCGGAAAGTGTGAAGCTCTTCTGAGTTCTGAGCATTATGCCCAGAAATGTGAGTCAGTGCCACAGATCCAGATATACACCTGCAAATAATGTAACTTGTCATTTTAAAGTGTTACATTGTTATTTATCATAGCTGGGTGTCTGGTCTGATTATTACACTTTGTTTACTGCTTCAGCCATGGCAATCTTGCATTTGAAATTAATCTTACTTTTCCCCCCTGCAAAGGATATTGGCTATTGGGCTTTATCTTGAAGGATTTAATATGTCATGGATGAATTTCTTATTTAACTAATGGGTTCTTTTTCAAACAATCTAGGATGACAGCAAAAGAGAACAAGACATCATTGAAATCAAAGGGAAAGAGAATGCCAAATCTTCACAATGCTCAACTGGAAGAGATACATGGGCTACAAGGTAGGATAGCTGACGAAGTGTACTCAGTCTTTGAGAGGTATTTCCCGAAAACCTCATTTGGCTCTGGTACTATGAGAATCAGAGGCTGTTTCTACACCAGAAGGCGAGGTCTCAGCCGTAATGACATTTCTAACAACTCCATACTGACTTGAGACAAGGATAGGAAAGTAGCGGATAGTGCACTTAGGTATTTGTTTTATTTAAGAAGTGCTCATTTGCTGCAAAGATTAGGTTTGAATATCTATCTTAAGGTATTCAGGTTGACTATCCCTGCCACATATTGCTCTAATCGTAGGTCATATGCCTAATATGCATTTAAGAACAGCTGATCTCTCTTTCTTTGTGAATGTAAAAGTGTATAGAGCCCGATGGGATTTTAAAGTTAATCTTCAGAAGGATATAATAAAGCCCATAGTCATGTTTCTTGCTATGCTCTCCGCTTTTTGATTCAATGCTATAATAGAGCATTTAAGTACTTGGTGTCATCATTCCCACTAATCACAGTTACATCCTTGACCAACAGTGTAAGGCCATTGTTATTTAGTTACAATAAGACCTTCCAAAGTTATAGATCATTTGACAATATTCTCCATCACCATCAATACAACTCTACTCTCAAAATTATTATCACATTAAAGAAAAAAAGGATGAGCCCTGGAAATAAAAAAGACAAAACCACATTGCATGCTAGTACCAGGCTAAAAAACTCAATTCCATTCCTACATTGCGGAAACATAGACTTCCAACTCTGAACTATTTTGAATCTACAAAGAACAGGTTCTCTAAGCCCATGTACAATGATCTCCAACGAAGTCTACTGCTCTCTGCAACAACCTGAACAAAATTGATTAAATCAGAATGGGATTTTTTGGGGCAACCCCTCTTCCTGCAAACATCTCTTTGAGGCAATGAGTACAACATGCAATTTCACTGGAATTTATATAACCAAATTCAAAGGACACTGCCAAGACAATTTCATCCTTTCAAAAAGTACCTCCCCTTCTCGTGCTACAATGATGTTCTTCACCATGCTAGAAACTTACAATTAGCAAAGTTATCAATACCTCTCATTTCTTTGGGGAAGTCCACCAACCATTATGGTGTAACCTCTAGCATTTTAACATTAATTAGCCAGTTTACACCAAAGAATCTCAACTCTTTGCTCTTGTTAGAGCTCCTTTGGGAGCATATTCCCCATCAGTGTTTACACTACAAGGTTAGTGTGTGCACTGATGTTTGACTTCAAACACTGCGTACCGTAGTGGGGGTTATGATATGTGAACATCCCCACATCCTGTAAAACAACTGTACTACTAACGTACAGCAGTTAAAGTGGCTCATGGAGGATGAATATAGGAGGAGAAACAGGACCGGCTTCTTGATGAAGTCAGATGGGGGTTTCTTGGGAATGGAATGACTGATTTCACAGTTCTTCATGATCAAGGTTATCACTGACCGCATTGGGGCTCCTTTTGCATGTGAATTGTTGATTGTATAGACAATACCATTTTCTAGCTATCATGAAGCTCACCGTCGCCATCGATAACATATTGTTCTCTTTTTCCAACAGCCAGCACATATAAAGAGGCTGCAGATTATGCACAGAGAATGAGTGTGCTCTAAGGATAGCAGTGCATGAGAGTACATGATCAAACAATTTGATTATCATCTGTAGTGTGGATGTAATGAGTGCCATGTTTGATATGGACTTCTCTCATTGATACTACTGTTGGATGCTATAATGATATGACAAGCCCAAGGATTACCATTGTACTACACCCACTGCGACTGATGAGGTACAGGGCACCAAGCTATTGCTTGAGATATGGTTGAGTTTTTACCATGGGCTAAATGCCCAGGATTCTTTTCCGACTGGTGTACCCATGAAATAAAGGCAACCCCTATCCGTTTACACACAGGTAGTTTCAATAGTTAGTTCTCGATTCCTCGTTTATCCAGCATCCTTCATTTTCATCTCCCTCATGCTAAGGTTGATACCATCTTGGTGGTAATATTCTACGAGGGTGGTAGGGAGAAGCTAATGATGAATCATGCCACAAAAATGTGGGTGAGGCTTCTCCGTCCAATATATTTGATTTTGTTTCTCTAGGACAGTGGGGTCTTTCTTTGGACAATAGTAAACCCTTTGCTAACATGTTCTTTGTGTGTTGTAGATAGATGTTTGAGGACATGTGAGTCTGTGGTACCCTCTAGCTCTCTGTTTGTGAAATGGAAGTTGAATAAAAGACCTGTTCTATATTATACATGGAGTGAAATGAGTAGATACTTCTGCCCTACAACTGTAGGTCAGTGATTAAAAGTGTATTTTAGTGCTTTGCTGCACTGAGTGAAAGACATGCCTATTTTGCCAGCTGAGTCTGTACATAATGAGGGACTCAGTGTTAAATGTCCAAGCCCATGTGGCATGGTTGGATTTGCTGTGCTTGGTATTACAAATTCCTAAAGAAAGAATTTACAATACATAGCACAGGGAATCCCACCAGGGGCGTCTCTTCCAATTGGGCGTAGGAGCGTCGCCCCACTGCTTTCTCACAGTGTGAGAAGCAGAAACATAAAATGGTATTATTAATACCATTTTATGTTTCTGCTTCTCGTACTGCGAGAAAGCAGAAGGGTTTGGTTGGGAAGTGGTGGGTGGGCAGTCCTGCTTTAGGGTCAGCGAGGAGTGTCTTGCCCACTCTGAGGGCGCTGACTGTTTGGTCGGCCCCAGGGCCGACCATACCAGTCATACGCACTCTCCCTTTTCTCCATGTAGACTGCATGCCGTCTACATGGAAAAAATGGCCTCTCCATAGACCGTTTTGTGGTTGGCTTCCCAGCCAATCACAACACTGCCATTGCAGCATTGTGATTGGCTTAGGGGAGGGGAGGGAGGCTGCCTGTGGCTGCTTCCTGTTGCAGAGAGGACAATGCAGACCAATGACGCGGGACCGGCGAAGGTAAGTTAACTTTTTTTTATTATTTAACCTCCCCCCCTCGCAACCCCCCGCCCCCCCACCGGCGAGTTATACCAGCCACGACTGAATGCAACCCATGCAGGATCCTCACAATAATGGCTTCTAACAGGTAGCTCACTAAAGGAGGAATACTTGCCACAGTGGCTTAGACATTTAACAGTGAGTCTGTTGAAAAAGAGCTTTAAGCGGTCGCTTGGTGAATATCAGCGGGGAATATTGTTTTAAACAAAAGCAGATGTGGTATGACCATACAATAATAACTGATCTAAGGGTTTTTCTAATTATTAAATGGTGTTACCCTAAGGACACAGGAGGTTCCAATTTGATGTGTTGGTGTTTCAGAGTTTGAGTTGGCCAGTAAAATATACTGATCTTCCCTATTTGTGTAATTGCAGCTATACATGTTTTTCAAATCTGAAGATTCATATTAATTGTTTTATGATTTGATGAAGATGGTTTTAAGCTATTTAATCAACTGAAACTTCTCAACAAGTACAACATCTGATATCTTGTGTTACGTCTGTTCTGATTGAAAGAGGAAGAGATATTTATATACGTATATGTATTGTATTGTATGTTGATACAATCTATGAGATATGTATGTCATTACATTTGAATAAATAATATAATTTTGTATGTGTGTTGTATATTTGTGTTTTTGTAAAGTTTTCACATGGTCTGTTACGTTATTCATAACAGCTCCTAGGGGAATACCTAATGGTTTTCATGAGAGTACTATGCACATGGGCTACTTCAGAGCGTGTTTTCCGGTGTGTGCTGAAGAATCACGCAGGTAAAAAAGTTATCCTACTGGTAGAAGGAAGTGAGGGAAGATATTTATCTTTGAATTCCAATGTTGTACACAGTGTAGGTGCTGAAAAGCAAAAATACAAGGGCATTCCTAAGATCATTACTAATAAAATGAATTGGCACAATTAAAAAATATTTTGTTTAACCCCTCCCATGCTCATGACGAGCTGAGCTTGTCATGAGCCACGGCGCTCCGGTGCTCATGACGAGCTCAGCTCGTCATGAGCCGTGGAACGCTCGCATGCGGGGATAATTCCCCTGCTGTGCTGAGCGTTCCACGGCAGGTAATGCACCTGTGACGAGCTGAGCTCGTCATGAGCACAGGAGCGCTGTGCCTCATGACGAGCTCAGCTCGTCATGAGAATGCGGGCGCCGTGCGCGCCCCCTCCCCCCCAGCACAGCGGGGGAATAACCCCCGCAGCGAAGGGGTTAACTGTTAGACCTGTCAGCCTAAGGGTGGTAGTTGCCCATACTTTTTTGTCTTCCTCCTCCTTTTTGGCTGATCTCGTTTTTGCTGGCCGTAGGGCTTTTTGCACTTTACCACTGCTAACCCATACTAAAGTGCATGTGCTCACAGCTTAAAATGTGGCTACATTGGCCTTTCCCAAATTGGCATATTTAATTTACCCGTAAGACACTAGTAAAGAGGTACTAAATGTATCCAGGACCTGTACATTAAATGCTACTAGTGGACCTGCAGCACTTATTGTGCCACCCACTTAAGTACCCCTTTGAACATGTCTACGGCCTGCTATTGCAGCCTGTGTATGCAAGTTTTTTGCTGCCATTTTGGTCTGGCCAAATAAACATTTTGCTACGCCCAGACCTTCCCTTTTAATAGATATAAGTCACCCCTAGGGTGGGCCCTGGACAGCCCAAAGGGATGGTTGTGGTGTATTTAAAAGGTTGGACGTGTACTTTAAAATATTACCTGTCCTGGTAGTAAAAAACTCTTAAATTCATTTTTCACGATTGCAAAGTCTTCTCTATCATAGAATAACATTGGAGTTACCTTATTACATTTAATTTGCTGCAACTTCCAAATGGGAAAGGTAATCAGTTCATGTTTGGTGTCTTTGGAAATGTAAAGAAAAATCCTCTCTCATGGTAAAGTTGGTATTTAAATTACAGTTTTGGAAATGTCACTTATAGAAAGTTGGCATTTTCCTGCCCTACCCACTTAGTGTTTACAGCCTGTCTCTGGGTCACATGACTGGGTGGAGTTGACAGTTGGGTTTTGTATATACCCGCTAGACAGCCACACACAATAGAGAGCTTAGGTGTGCCTGAATGGGCCATCACTTTTAGAAGGGAAGGGAGGAGCTGGGGACAGCCCTACTTACACTTGAATAGGCTGTGTCCTGCTTCCACACAAAGGATACCCCCTGCCGTTAGTCTGGAGCCAGGGCAAGGGAGGAAGTAAACTTGTGACCTTCAAAGGTAAACCTCTAGAATCTTCTCCATCTTCAAACAGAGACACCAGGAATAAATATTGTACCTCAGACACCAACTCTGCAGTGCACTTAGGGATCTATGGATACTTGACCAGCCAGAAAGAAGGACTGCTGTGCTACTGAAAGGACTGCTGCCTTGATGTATTGCTGACCTGATACCCAGCTGCCCTCCTGCCCGTGGTAGAGGGACTTGCACCCGCAGCCTAACCCAGGACTCCAAGAGTGTCTCCGAGGGCTAGTCTGCTGGCCTCCTGATCAGAGTCAAAGGGACATAGGAGGCTCCCAACCACCTGAACGAGTAGCCAGATCCAACTGGAGCAAGCCTCTGACACCCAAGTGGTGCACCTAAGGTCCTGGACCCTTGGTGTAGCGGTAAAGAGTCTGAATTGACATTTTTGGGATCCTTGCAACTGCAAATTGGCCAGTTGGCTCCAAAACCTTGACACTTGCACAGTCCACCAACGCATAGTTCCATCAGCCAAACCATACGCCTACAGCATTGACTGCTCGCTAAAGCATTACAGCAAAGCACCAGCCTGACCATTTGCAATAACAACATAATCTTTGTTCTATAGGGATGCCTGTCTGTGACACCAGGTTGGCTCTTCACACTACATCGATGACTGGCACTACATCAACAACCATCTGCAACGCTTGATTGTTGCTTGCGGCCCACTCAACTGCGAACAGGACTCTTTGCGCTGGACTGAGAAAGTAACTTTTCAGCTGGACTAACCATCACAGTCAGCCTGAACTTGTGACTTTCTCCGGGTTTCACATGACCAGATAGCCGCGAGTGGCTCTTTGGGCTTTTTGGCGCTATTTCCACTAAAATCTTTAAAATTGCATATCTCTGGTTCTACTGATTGGTTTTTGTTATTTCAGTCTTGTTTTATTTAATATAATCTACTTCTTTTCCTAATCCCTTTGTGGTCCTTTTCACTGTTTTACTGTTTGAAGTATTTCACAAATATTTATCACATTGCCTCTAAATTAAGCCTGACTGCTCTGTGCCAAGCTACCTTAGAGTTGAGCACAGGTTAATTTGGGGTTCGCTTGTGACTTCGCCCTTGCAGGATTTGTGATTTCTGCTTGAGATGAGATTCACCCTCATCCACCAATAAACTGATTTCTTGCATTCATAAATTAACAATGAATTAAAAATCAACAAATAACTTAAAAAATAATCTATATAATCTGTATAATTGTCAAATAAATGAACAAATTAACTTAAAAAGTAATTATATATGAAAAAAGTAATTTACATATTCAAACATTCCCACTAAAATTCCCTATAAACCCTGCTACTAAATTAACAACTTCTAATTAAATATAAAAAAATCATTTTATATATACATATACAAAGGATAATAAAACGAAATAAATGCAAATATTATTACAATACCAATCATTTATAATCCAAAAATAACTAAAATGTATCAAACTAATTTTAAAAAAAGTTATTATATGCAGCTTTATTAAACAAGCATTGGCATCGCCAATAGGTCTCGCCTTTGGGACCTTATAAGTATATAGCCATGCTACATATTGTCCTGGGTGCTAAACTAAGAAGTTGTGAATTTCCATTTTGTTTAAGAAATAATAAACTTGCTTAGAACAGGGAGAGCGGACCAGTCACATGCATGTGGTTTATAAAGCATTAATAGCATTTAGCAGAATCACTAATACCACCAGGTTCAGACCCTAGTTTCACCGAATGCTGCACACCTGTTTGATGACCTTTACAGAAAGGAGCGTGTTTTTAGAAGTACATTAAAAGCAGCGTTATAAAAAAAAATTGGCACATTGTAGCACTTGTGACTTCGCCCTTGCAGGATTTGTGATTTCTGCTTGAGATGAGATTCACCCTCATCCACCAATAAACTGATTTCTTGCATTCATAAATTAACAATGAATTAAAAATCAACAAATAACTTAAAAAATAATCTGTATAATTGTCAAATAAATGAACAAATTAACTTAAAAAGTAATTATATGTGAAAAAAGTAATTTACATATTCAAACATTCCCACTAAAATTCCCTAAAAACCCTGCTACTAAATTAACAACTTCTAATTAAATATAAAAAAAACATTTTATATATACATTTACAAAGGATAATAAAACGAGATAAATGCAAATATTATTACAATACCAATCATTTATAATCCAAAAATAACTAAAATGTATCAAACTAATTTTAAAAAAAGTTATTATATGCAGCTTTATTAAACAAGCATTGGCATCGCCAATAGGTCTCGCCTTTGGGACCTTATAACTATATAGCCATGCTGCATATTGTCCTGGGTGCTAAACTAAGATGTTGTGAATTTCCATTTTGTTTAAGAAATAATAAACTTGCTTAGAACAGGGAGAGCGGACCAGTCACATGCATGTGGTTTATAAGGCATTAATAGCATTTAGCAGAATCACTACTACCACCAGGTTCAGACCCTAGTTTCACCGAATGCTGCACACCTGTTTGATGACCTTTACAGAAAGGAGCGTGTTTTTAGAAGTACATTAAAAGCAGCGCTATAAAAAAAATATTGGCACATTGTAGCACTGTGATTTTCTTTTTTCTTTAGAAAAGCAAATACTGTAAAAAAAATAGAACAGATTGGGCCTAGTTTAATCGCTATAACTATATTCATTCTGGTATGTTTGAATATCAGCTAAGTAGTTCATTTAAAAAGCATTTGTCCTTTGACCACCTAAGCCATGCCAGCTGTTCAAGTGGTGAGGGGTGTGTGGGGTGTGGGTGAGTGCGAACGGCAGTGGTCCACAGAAAAAGAACACAAGGATGGTTTGATAATGATAACTTGTGAAGTGCTAGGAATCGCACTTGAGTCGCTTCTGAGGGCTGTAAAGTTACATTTGCCCAATTTATGAAGCCAACCTCAGAAGCATGAAATTGCATTGTTGGGATGCGAACACGACATACAGAACACAGCAGGTAGTCAACTGTGATGGGTCCTACAAGTAAATAATATAACTGCACCTTCTACACAAAATCATACCTATGACCCTCCCTTCTGTGCTATGATTACGTGGAGAGAAGAGTTAAGCGGCTGCCAGAAAGCAGGCCAGGTAAAAATGCTGCAGCTTCATTTTGGATCACGATACAGAGTTCAGGAAAGACTCCATGACAAAAGGCTTCATTCAAACATGGTGCAGTGAGCTAAAAAATGGTGATGGATCAAGCCCTGATCTGTTGACTGTGTAGGAGTGTTCTGCTTCATTCAGATACTCTGTCCATCACCACCCCCTTTTTGAATCGTTTTGGCCACCACAATTGTGGAAGGGTATGCTCAGATGTGAGTCCCTTGCTCACTGCACCATCAGGATTCAATCAAGCCGGGCCGAAGACGGCTGTAATGCCAGAAACCGGTCCCCGGAAGCTTGTTTCCTTTCCAGTGAAGAATTGGCTTGGTAGTTTGGTCTGCCCTGTTCCCATGATGCACTGGGCCAGGGACAGACTAATTTGCATTTAGCCAGGTTCTGAACTGGGATGGTGCAGTGAGCTAAAAAACGGTGATTGATCAAGCCCTGATCTGTTGACTGGGTAGGAGTGTTCTGCTTCATTCAGATGCTCTGTCCATCACCACCCCCTTTTTGAATCGTTTTGGCCACCACAAGTGTGGAAGGGTATGCTCAGATGTGAGTCCCTTGCTCACTGCACCATCAGGATTCAATCAAGCCGGGCCGAAGACGGCTGTAATGCCAGAAACCGGTCCCCGGAAGCTTGTTTCCTTTCCAGTGAAGAATTGGCTTGGTAGTTTGGTCTGCCCTGTTCCCATGATGCACTGGGCCAGGGACAGACTAATTTGCATTTAGCCAGGTTCTGAACTGGGATGGTGCAGTGAGCTAAAAAACGGTGATGGATCAAGCCCTGATCTGTTGACTGGGTAGGAGTGTTCTGCTTCATTCAGATACTCTGTCCATCCCCACCTCCTTTTTGAATCGTTTTGGCCACCACAAGTGTGGAAGGGTATGCTCAGATGTGAGTCCCTTGCTCACTGCACCATCAGGATTCAATCAAGCCGGGCCGAAGACGGCTGTAATGCCAGAAACCGGTCCCCGGAAGCTTGTTTCCTTTCCAGTGAAGAATTGGCTTGGTAGTTTGGTCTGCCCTGTTCCCATGATGCACTGGGCCAGGGACAGACTAATTTGCATTTAGCCAGGTTCTGAACTGGGATGGTGCAGTGAGCTAAAAAACGGTGATGGATCAAGCCCTGATCTGTTGACTGGGTAGGAGTGTTCTGCTTCATTCAGATACTCTGTCCATCAACACCCCCTTTTTGAATCGTTTTGGCCACCACAAGTGTGGAAGGGAATGCTCAGATGTGAGTCCCTTGCTCACTGCACCATCAGGATTCAATCAAGCCGGGCCGAAGACGGCTGTAATGCCAGAAACCGGTCCCCGGAAGCTTGTTTCCTTTCTAGTGAAGAATTGGCTTGGTAGTTTGGTCTGCCCTGTTCCCATGATGCACTGGGCCAGGGACAGACTAATTTGCATTTAGCCAGGTTCTGAACTGGGATGGTGCAGTGAGCTAAAAAACGGTGATGGATCAAGCCCTGATCTGTTGACTGGGTAGGAGTGTTCTGCTTCATTCAGATACTCTGTCCATCACCACCCCCTTTTTGAATCGTTTTGGCCACCACAAGTGTGGAAGGGTATGCTCAGATGTGAGTCCCTTGCTCACTGCACCATCAGGATTCAATCAAGCCGGGCCGAAGACGGCTGTAATGCCAGAAACCGGTCCCCGGAAACTTGTTTCCTTTCCAGTGAAGAATTGGCTTGGTAGTTTGGTCTGCCCTGTTCCCATGATGCACTGGGCCAGGGACAGACTAATTTGCATTTAGCCAGGTTCTGAACTGGGATGGTGCAGTGAGCTAAAAAACGGTGATTGATCAAGCCCTGATCTGTTGACTGGGTAGGAGTGTTCTGCTTCATTCAGATACTCTGTCCATCACCACCCCCTTTTTGAATCGTTTTGGCCATCACAAGTGTGGAAGGGTATGCTCAGATGTGAGTCCCTTGCTCACTGCACCATCAGGATTCAATCAAGCCGGGCCGAAGACGGCTGTAATGCCAGAAACCGGTCCCCGGAAGCTTGTTTACTTTCCAGTGAAGAATTGGCTTGGTAGTTTGGTCTGCCCTGTTCCCATGATGCACTGGGCCAGGGACAGACTAATTTGCATTTAGCCAGGTTCTGAACTGGGATGGTGCAGTGAGCTAAAAAACGGTGATGGATCAAGCCCTGATCTGTTGACTGGGTAGGAGTGTTCTGCTTCATTCAGATACTCTGTCCATCACCACCCCCTTTTTGAATCGTTTTGGCCACCACAAGTGTGGAAGGGTATGCTCAGATGTGAGACCCTTGCTCACTGCACCATCAGGATTCAATCAAGCCGGGCCGAAGACGGCTGTAATGCCAGAAACCGGTCCCCGGAAGCTTGTTTCCTTTCCAGTGAAGAATTGGCTTGGTAGTTTGGTCTGCCCTGTTCCCATGATGCACTGGGCCAGGGACAGACTAATTTGCATTTAGCCAGGTTCTGAACTGGGATGGTGCAGTGAGCTAAAAAACGGTGATGGATCAAGCCCTGATCTGTTGACTGGGTAGGAGTGTTCTGCTTCATTCAGATACTCTGTCCATCACCACCCCCTTTTTGAATCGTTTTGGCCACCACAAGTGTGGAAGGGTATGCTCAGATGTGAGTCCCCTGCTCACTGCACCATCAGGATTCAATCAAGCCGGGCCGAAGACGGCTGTAATGCCAGAAACCGGTCCCCGGAAGCTTGTTTCCTTTCCAGTGAAGAATTGGCTTGGTAGTTTGGTCTGCCCTGTTCCCATGATGCACTGGGCCAGGGACAGACTAATTTGCATTTAGCCAGGTTCTGAACTGGGATGGTGCAGTGAGCTAAAAAACGGTGATGGATCAAGCCCTGATCTGTTGACTGGGTAGGAGTGTTCTGCTTCATTCAGATACTCTGTCCATCACCACCCCCTTTTTGAATCGTTTTGGCCACCACAAGTGTGGAAGGGTATGCTCAGATGCGAGTCCCTTGCTCACTGCACCATCAGGATTCAATCAACCCGGGCCGAAGACGGCTGTAATGCCAGAAACCGGTCCCCGGAAGCTTGTTTCCTTTCCAGTGAAGAATTGGCTTGGTAGTTTGGTCTGCCCTGTTCCCATGATGCACTGGGCCAGGGACAGACTAATTTGCATTTAGCCAGGTTCTGAACTGGGATGGTGCAGTGAGCTAAAAAACGGTGATGGATCAAGCCCTGATCTGTTGAGTGGGTAGGAGTGTTCTGCTTCATTCAGATACTCTGTCCATCACCACCCCCTTTTTGAATCATTCAAAGATGTAGCAGGAAGGGATTAGATTCAGCAGAAACTGCTTACCATATAGGTGAAATTCACAAATCATATAAAGAAAATATTTTCAAAGATAAAGAAGAGTAAAGCTTGGGTGCAGTGTACCGGCAAGACAGCAGTTACAAAAAAAACAAGCGTGCGCCTTGCGCAAGTAGGTGGTGGGGGGGGGGGGGGGGTGCAGCGTTTCCCTAGCGGGAGCGAGCACAATAATTGCTACCATATGGCACCGCTCGCTCCCGCAAGGGAATCGCCAAACGTGCACGTGTTGCCATTCTAAGCAATGCAACGCGTGCATGTTTTTAGGTCAAAAACTGAATCGATTACATGAGGTCCCCTCCTAAACAGCGCACGTGCGCTGCATAGGCGAGACCTAAAAACACTGTTATATACAACTTTATTTTTTTAAAACACTATATTAAGTGCATTAAAACACAATATTCTTACCTTTTACATTCTGAATTCTGGCCCATATTCTTTGTGACACACTTTTTGTGTCACAATATTTTTTAAATTATATTTTGTTGGAATGCCGTGCTCTTTTGTGAATCTTTACTTATTTTTTTAATTCAGGCTTGTAAACATTCCTGTAGTTGCAATGCTGTTACACACTGGGAGCTCACCTTTTGAAGGTAACTCTTATGTAGTAAGTTTTTGAAGAGATAGCAATGTGGTTCTCCTAAAGCATATTTCTGTGCTAGAAGCACAAGGGTTTAAGATGGGGTTGATTAGATATTGTTGAGTGCTTATCCAGAGAATCTGACATCAACAGTTTCTTTATTTACATTCAGAAACTGAAAGGGCCATACCTTAGGGCAACAGGAAATGTGGAGAGTTCCTAAAAGGTTAATGTTAGCAAAGGAGCTGGTAAGGCTGGAATAGAGTCAGTGAGTAATAGTAAGCTTTGCTTGACCTATGACTGACTCTGCCCTGTTATATAGCTTGAAATAAATCGTCTGGTTTGTTTTCAAAGGCACACAGAGAGAGAAATACATTCTAAGGTGACTTGATATTACATTTTGCTGAGGCTCTATGATGGGGTAGGGGTGCGGGGAGGGGGGTATTAGCAAGACAAGAACTTTCTGAGCTGGAAAAAATGCCCAGGGAAGATGCTCTGGCAAACCCAACATGTCTGGGTTTAATGTGCTACCCAGTCTCAGCTGGTTTTCGGGTAAAGTGTCGGGCGGGACCAATTTTTTTTTTTAAAAATACCTGAATCCTGCCGCATAACCGCTATTCTATCTCCATTGCAAGCACAGGCTCCTAGTCTGCCATCCGGCAAATCCTGACACTGCTCTCACAGTATGAGAGAAGCATCAGGAATAGCCTGGTTATCTTTTGTATATATCTAAAGTGTAAATATTCGAAAGGGCTATTTTGTACTCTAGATTAAAAATTATTTTGATGTATTTCCTGTTTAGTTAACCACTGTGACGGAGCCCTGATGAAGGCATAGCCGAAACGCGTTGGTTTTCAACATGTGTCACCAATCTCTGCACATTATATTCTAGCAATAAGACCATGCAAGCAAATTATTGAAATATTGGCAACAGATTTATCATGAATGTTTAATTATCAATTTTTGCCAATTGAAAAACTGAATCAGGATGTTTTATTGAACTGATTGTCTAATGTTACATCATAGGATTAGACTAATATAAAAATGTGGTTCTAACTATCACCATTGGGAATGTGTATTCATCAATTTTGTACATGTAATTTTTTTTCTATTTAATACGACAAATAATTTTTATAAAAAAGAATAAATACAAATGTAATGATCAAAACATCTCTTTTGATGATAATTACAAAGAGTTAAAGAATATAGATATCTAGAGTTCATATGCCCTTCTTTAGTAACATAGTACTGTGCCTGGTGTTTCTCTTTCCCAAATCAGTATTTTCCTTGGTAGGGTTGTATCCTATTTCCAGGGGCTTGTTCGTTTTCCAATAATGGCCTGTGCACCCCCCATTTGTGCTCCCAGGGAGACCAGGAGCCTTTGCCTGTTGTCTCCAACCCGGCAATGCAGCTCGGGCTGAAGACAACTTCAGTGCGCATGGCGGTTTGGTCGTCCTGAGACGGCTGACCAAACCGTCATGCGCACTGATAGCAGTGCCCACCACTCCTCTTCAGTGCCTGTCATTCCCTTGCCCCACCCCAAGACTCCACAGGAGGAGAAAAATAAGACGATAATAAACATTATTTATTATAATTTTATTTTTCAAGTTTTGCAGATGCTGCTGGTGCTAACGCATGCAGCATCATTATATTAGTGTGAGGTATGCAGGCAAGAAACACCAAGAGTAGAAAGAGATGGCTAAAATTGAAAAGTAGTCCCTCACGCAGTTCAACGAAGTACTTGAGTTGAGGTGGGAGGATACACCAGTAGCATTAGGTAAGATGAATGCTCCATGGGGCTGAGCAAAGATGTAATCGACAAAGCCTCAATCTAATGGTTGAAAGACGCTAGTCAGAGAAAGCCAATGGTTGAAAGGGGCAAACCCAAAACCTACTCTCTATATATTGTGAGCAGTAGGCCTTTTGAAAAGATGCAGTGTCAGCTCAAAACCCAGCGGTAAAAAGAAAAGTTGCTTCATTGATAGAGTGAGCACTAGTTGTGCTCTGCAGGCAGAAAATTCCACAAATGGGAACTATAGACATATAGTTGACTTGATTCGAACTTCTAAAATGTTGGCTGCCTGCAGGACAGGCATTACTTTAGGGAGATTGTAGGCAGAGGCGTTGGGGTCCTAGAAGAGGACACTAGATTGCAACAAAAGCCATCAATAAAAGCCATGTTGCTAAGGGTGAGGGAGTGCACAAATAGCCAAATGCAATTTTGCTTGGTCCTCCAAAAGTTCTTGCACCAGAGCTGAATGAGGACATAATCACATGGTCCAATTAATTTGTACAAGTCAGAAGTAGGAGTCCTGGAGAAGGGAATTAACAATTGTGATTGCTGTATCGCTGCTCTTATTTTGGCATTATATAGCACGAAAAGGAGCATTTAGAGTGACTAACAGAACTCTTTAAAGAGGCAAACCAGTGGTTTACTAAACAAGATACACAATGAAATGAAGCCTTAATTAATTAAGATGCCAGATAACAAAGAGTGTTAAATACAATTGAAGGATAGATATACACAGGAAAATGAAACAGTGAATATGAAAGGGGGTGTTAAAATACATTGTAGGAAAGGAACACAGTTTTTACTATGCATGAGCACAACTGGCGTCTGTTGCTTAAGTGGCTTCAGGTTAAGTCCTTTGGGGAGAGATGTGTTCGGGATAACAGACAGAGTTTCGAAGGATTACATTGCTTACTAATCAAATAGAGAAATGAGTTTGAAAGGGTAGGCATTTCATCTCTCACTGGATAGTGGACCAGACCTAAAGACAGGATTGTTAGAAAGTAGTGCGAGATCGGGCGGTCAAAGCAATGTGGAGCCCTCTGGGTGCTTTTTCACATTTAGCAGGTGCTTAAAGTACCAAAGGCCCTGATTACTTGGTGGTCGGTGTATTCCGACCCATGCGTAAACACCTGTCTATGCATGGGCTGGAATTAAAAGTTGGTAAGCATTTAACGCATCAAATAAATATCAGATGCATTAAATACCTCAACTGTCATTACATTTTGGCAGGTCAAAACGTGCCAAAGTTTAACGAGGGAATATCATAAGGTATTTACAGTACCATGTTGATTTTGGTGCATTAAACGCCAAAATCTGCATGTTATTACCCACCAGCTCGAAATAAGTTATTTATGCCACCCAAAAAATAATGGGGCATATTAGCAACAAAAAGCGATAATTATCGCTAAAAGAACGTAGCGATTCTTTTTTTTATCACCGCGCATCACCAGATTTTATTGCATGGAGCATATAGCTATTAGCAACGTTTATCTCAAATGTGATAAAATATACGGCGATAGCGGCTCATTGCGTGAAAATCGCTGAAAATCCAGCGATATTCAGGCATCATCGCCAATAGGGTCTTAACCTGAATATCCACCTCCCATTGGATATACCGGTTAAGAAGTGGTCTGAGCAGGCGTTAGGTTTTGGCGATATTCGCGCTTAGCGCACATTTTTTCATCGCTTCACCTGCATTGATAATAGGCGATAGTGATGTTAGCGACTGCTTTCAGTCACTAACAGGTTGGGTACGCCCAATTTGCATGTCATTAGCGATAAATATCGCTGACATGCAAAGCGGGCCCCAAACCGGTCGCTATCGCCTACAAGCTGTCGCTAACTGCTGTTAGCGACAGCTTGCTAATAGGGATAAAATTATCGCCGCTTTAGCGGGAAAAAGTCCCACTAAAGCGGCGATAATGCCCTTGATAATATGCCCCAATGTACCTCATGGTATCGTTATTTATCATATGCGATAACACCAAAACTCATAATCACGTCCTACGTCTAAGGCCCTGATTACAAGTTGAGGTGTTCTTTATTGCCCCTGATGCCCCTGATGCCCCAGAAAAATAACGATACCACGGGGTTCGTTTTTTATCGAGTGCGATACATAACATCATTATGAGCATATGGAGAAGAATATGCAGATTTTGATGTTTAACGCACCAAAATCCGCATGATAAGGTAAATTTCCCTTCGCAAGACAATTTTAATTTAAACAACTGTTGAATGCCGCATATTTCGCATTTCACAAAATAGTTGTGCCCACCTTCACCAGTGAGCAGTCTAGTTGCTGCTAGCAAAGCTACCTTGCAGGGAGGTGGTATTGCATTGCTAGTGAGCTAGCTGAGATGGGCTCTCCTTGTGGCTTCACAGTAGAGATAGTCAAATAAATTACTAAGGGCAATCCAAATCTTTAAATCTGTAGAAATGTTTTCACATTTCTGCATGGAAAAAATGAGAAAATTTACAGAGGGGGCCTAGAAGCCAGTAGAAATTATTGTACATTTATAATTTTCAATTTAGTGCTAAAACCGATGAATAAAGCAAATTAATTGGCACCCTTTGCATTTATTTTTGGTATTCCTAAATGTTTATGATACAAACTGAGAAACATCCTTGTAATCCTTCCTCATACTCTCAGGTTTCTTTGTGGTGATTCTGCAGGCATTCTTCAAAATCAGTGAAATTCACAAATGCACAAAATTGGCATTAAATGTCCAAAATGCCCAAAGTATCTGAACAGCAAACAAACAAAGGTGCTTCTGCATATTCTTTTGTACATGTTTAAACTATAAAGCGTTTCCTGGCTCGGGTCTGATTTGACACTCACAACAAAATTGAAACTACCGACTTGGTTTTTGCTGAGCCCTGCCAGTGATGTATAGGGTTTGTCTACAACTACATGCCGGTCAATGGTTTGAATCCCATCAGGCCCAACTAAGGCGTTCATACTAAAGCATTACAGTGCCATTTAGTTGGGTATTCAGAGCACCTAATATTACCTCCTCAGCCCATACACTTACTGAATGAGGTGTGTCTCCCTCCTCCAGGAATCACATGACTTATCTAAAACCAAATCACATCCCGTCTTTGGATGCAGCAACACAAACCAAACAGAAAACCTCATAATATACTCAGGGCTTTAAGTGGGCCGTGTCCCTCAGGATCCCAGACCTGGTAGTAATTTAAAACGGACACTGACACGTTCCCTTTTGGGCCCGGTATCAATGTCCTTAACTCTTCATGCAAAACACTGATAGATTTCTAAATAATGGGTGTGAAAAACATTTAGTAATCCATGACGTTTCTGCTTATGCTTCATACACTGTACTTAATCTTATATTCCCTATAAGTGTTTTGCTTTTCCAGGATGGAGTGTTACTCTTGTCTAGTGCATAATTTGAATTCAGTCGCATGCATGTGTTTATAATGGGGTACAATTGAGTTGTGGTTCAGGTCAGTGCGAGCTTCTCTCAGTGCCCTTCAGGGACAAAAGGTGTTCAGAAAACTTGGTCATCCAATTCTTGGCCTCTCCGCGAAACACACAGGTCACATTTGCCAGTTGCAGTTGTGATTCTATTCATATGTGTGGGGTGGGTGACATTCTACGCAAATTTAAATGAATATGTTTAAGCCACACCCTTAATTATATAGTCGCTTTCCCTTTTAGGGACAACCCCCTCAACCACTTTTTTCATTCTACTTAAAGGCTTGACCATGCTACTGGCCGAAAGATCCTAAAAAGGAGAGACTTGGTGATATGTAACTCAGACACAATCTAGGAACAGTGAAATATTCACAGGGATCTGTATTATCTACAATTTTATTTGCATATCACGCTACACATTGTTTTTAAATGCTGCCATTTTTCAAGAAAAAAGAACAGACAAAATAGAGGAGTCCCTTTGACAGATTAACATTAATTCTGCCACGGACTAAAATGCCTTTAGCCAAATCTCACCCTAAATTTATCATCACACCCTGTGTTCGGGGATGAATATTTATTTATTTATGCAGTTTTATATAACACAGACATTGCCCAAAGCTGTTGAAGCGCATTTAATAAGGAATGATAAGTTACACGATTAGCCTAGTCAGCACAACAATAATAACAACTGCAAGCAATAAGTTAAAGGAGAAAAACAAGCATTGGCAAACCCAATAGGTATGGCCTTCGGAAGTGTGCCACTTTTTATATTGTGTTTTCCCTTTTTCAAAGCATATGCAATAGAAATAAAAAGTTCCAAAGTAACAAAAACAGAAATGCTGCTGTTTAAATGTAGTGGTCATATGTTTTCAAAGAACAATAAGCAAAAATTGCACTACCTTTCAGGCTGTTGTGCACATGTGATGAGGCAAAACAGCATCACTCACAGTGCAACACATCCAGTAGTTGAAAATGGCTGACCCATTGCCTAAATCTTTATACTGTGGTGGGCGTAAGTAAAATGTGGATGTCACTTGAATAGACCAATGGATATATACATTTTTCTTTATGAAATTTTTGTTTTAAAACATGAAGGCAGAGCCAATAGTCAGTCATAATACTTTTATTATCATAAAAGGTTTTCAAACCACTATAATACATTGTAAATACAACTTGGGGAATGTTTGATAATGCTCAAAGTACGTGCGTAAGGCAATCGCATGCTTAAGATGTGACGAGCAATAGCTTTAAAAGTATCTGATTGTGAAATAAAATATTATTCTGAACATTTTTACAAACAATAAAATGCAAGATAGCAAGGCTAGATACAAATTGAGCAGGCTGTTCAGTTCTGGACTGCTCCAGTTATTTCATTTGCTTTTTTATCCAGTTACTTTGCCGCCATTTGCTAGAAGGTTATGGCTCTGCAAGATAGTTGAATTGACGAGCCACCGAGACATAGTATGACTGCCCCTCTGCATGTCCTTGATTGCGCCTTCCTCAGCAACTCGCGGAGCAATGTTTTCCTCATTTCTAGTAATGAGGGGCAAATACATAGCATGTGTAGCAGTGACTCTTCTCCTTGTCCACAGAGGCGGCATTCTTTGGTCGGCCAGCTGCATATCCACTTCAGAGTTAAGTCTTTCGTGGGAAAAGAGCCCAGCCGCAGTAACGTAAAAAAGTGCTTTTTATGATGTGAAAAGTGTTCAGATAGGTATGCTTGTGGCTTCAGCAACTGATACGATTGTATCACGGCCCATACTTTGACTTTTCATGGCAAAGGTTGTTTTGTCCATTAGCAAAGAGACCTGTTTAATTGCGTTATTTGCTGCTGTTTTGAATCCAGAGTATGTGGGAATTGAGAGTCATGCTTCCTCTAGTTGAAGGGCCAGAAGTGACTCTTTTAAGATGGTAACAATTGAATTCTTTAGCCTGGCTTGTTTTTCTATCTTTTCCCAACAGAAGTGGGCCAGGCTGTTATCATCGGCTTCCCTCATCTGCCAATAATATATAGCCATTGTCCCTTGTCTAGCTGGTATCTGTTTTTTGAGGCCATATTCCAATCGAATTTGAGCCTGAGAGATATATTGGGGAATTAAAAACAGTCTCTTGAAGAGACTGGACTGTGCTAGATTCAGGACTGTGGCATCTTTTGTTTTCAAAATTTAGCAGCGATTACTTTAAGGAGATGGCCTGTTGAGCAGCCTGTTAGCTTCTTCTGAACAGTTTTAAAGGCGAAGAGGAATTGTTTCGCTTTCGTTTTGCCTTGTTCCAGTTGTGGCTTAAAATTTTGATTATGATCAAGATGAAACCCCAGGTATTTATATGAATATTGGGTTTGCATCTAAATTCCAAGTAAATTTAAATTTTTTTCCTATTTTTCCGGTGTTTTGAAAAGCATAGCACCTTTGTTTTTTGATGATTAATTGAAAGTTGGGCGGAAGTAATATAGGCACCTAATTGAGATATCGATCTCTGTAGGCCTATAGATGTTTGGGCTAGGAGGTCTATGTCATCCGCGTATTGGAGACTAGGTATCGATGTTTTGCCCAGTTTTGGGGGGTCGGTTTGTGTAAGTTGGAGGTATTTTTCAAGGTATAGATGTTAAATAGGCAGGGAGCCAGAACGCACCCCTGTTTTAGTCCATTTGATGTATAAATCTTTTTTGTTAGAGTACGCCCGTTGCCTATTTTTATTTGGACCCACGTGTGCGAGTACAAGTTGAATATGGCTTCTAGTACTTTTCTGGGCACCCCCCAACTTTGCATTTTGGCCCATAATTTTGCCCTCGGAACGTTATCCAATGCTGCTTTGAGACCGATGAAGCATGCATACAAGGTGTGGGATTTTGCATAGGCTTAATTGGCTAGAAGAGTTACCGCCGAGATGTTTGTGAGGGTGCCCATTTCTGCCCGAAATCCCGTTTGCGTGTTTGGCATCAAGTTTGTACGATCCACCCAATCCTCTAGATCTAGCAACAAGTTTGATGCGTATATCTTGGCCTCAACGTCGATTAATGCAATCATTCTATAATTGGAGGGGTCAGCGCGAGGGCCTGATTTGTATATAGGATTTATAATGCTTCCTCGCCATGAATCCGGGATTAAGCCAGTAACTAGAGCATGTGTAAAAAGTGGGGTCAGAATACCACTCCAGAACGATGGGTCCTGCCGAAATAGGGCGTTTGGCAGACCATTTGGTCCCGGGGCTCCCTCTGGGCTTAGATTTTTTATGATCTTATAGACCTGGTCTTGCGTGAACTGGCTAGCAAATTCCTGTGGGAGTCGCTTAGGTGATTCAGCGACTATTCCTACTTGGGATCCCCCATTCTCAGGTTGCCTCCCGTGAGTTGTTAGAACTGGGGTGGAGGTTGCATTATATGTTTGATTAATATGGGCTCGACAAGTATCCTCCATTATATCCGAGTTGAAGTGTCGGTTCTGGCCATTTGACAGCTGGTTGATTATACCCCAGAAGAGTCTGGCGTCTCCTTTCTTGCTGGCATGGAGGAGTTTCGCCCATGTGAGTTTTCTATAATCTCGCTTGGCTACCTTGATGTTCCTTTTGAATTCCTTTCTGGTTTTTCCTATTAAGCTTAGGGTCTCTTGGGTGGATTCTTGACTGCAGGTTCTTAGACGTCTTAAATATATATTCAGTTGTTTTTTTTGTTTCCGTAGGCTGTTTGTGAAGCATGCTGCCCCAAGTGAACCTCCTATTTGCTCGCTTTGCCCTGTCTTGGGAGTTCTTTGTCTAGTTTAAGAACAAAGGATTCCCATGCCTCTATGCGCGATGATTAATTTTCGATGCTCTCCAAGAGGGTGGTACATACGCCCATTATGTCACCAATAGTTTCCTTTTTCCAGGTAAGGCGCTTTAGGTTAAAACATTGAGATTGTGAAGACATCACCTTATTTGTTATTAGTCTTGGCGTATTTGTGAGTAGTTTGAAAGTTTGTGGTAAATGATCACTTTCTGTTCTATCTTGTATTTGAAAATTCGTATTTAAAAGTCCGTAAAAGTAAAGTCCGTAAAAGTGTAGTCAATGATTGAGCCTGTTTTTTGTGTAACCCTTGTACAGGCAGGAGGGTGGTTGATCATACCACGTGTGTTCAGCATGTGCATTGAGAGTTCTTCCAAAAGAGCTGAACATCTATTACCATGGAAATCTCGTTGTTTGCTGATATATGGGCCGCCAATTTTACTTTTTTCCCCCTCCATGAAGTAGGTTCATATTGAAGTTTCCCGACAGTATGATGTTAGAGTACGGGTGAGCGAGTTTGAGGGTGGCTTATGCGGCACATAATTTCTCCACTCTTGACCTCTTTAGTTTGGAAGCGGGATGAATATAAACATTCAATATTAACACGCTATGAGAGGGCGACGCAACTATTTTAATGCATAACATCCAGGTTGAATCAAGATCTATGGCGATAACATGCCATGGGATATTAGTCGAAACAATGGTGGAGAGTCCTCCTTTTGCTCTTCCGTGTTTGGAGACTCTCTTAGCCGGATTTAGATATTCTTTGAAACCTACTATAGGAGTACAATTTGCCTGCCATGTTTCTTGGAGGAGAAGTAGATCATATTGGTTGATGAATTCCATAAAATCAGGGTCTTCCAGTTTTGCATTTAGGCCGTTCACATTCCAGGAACAGATGTCGCAACCTTGGTTCAAAATTGGGGCTTTGGAAGATAGTGTTCATGCCCTAGTGTTGCTATTCCCGGCTCTATTTATCTGCCTGGTGCCTAAGGGCCTAACGGCTTCTGGGTGGGAAAAAGTGATGGTGATTTTTCTTAGACTTTGGGTTATTACCTTCGTTGCGCTGTCCTGTTCTGGGCCTTTGGCTCCTCTGAGCAAGCCCTCTGTCTGGTTGGGTGGTTGAAGTGGGCTTGGGTAGCAGTTGAAAGCTGGCTTTTTTACCTCAATGCCCCATTTGGAGAGTGAGTACTGTTGCAGCCAGATCTGCTCAATGATGGAGCTGTCAAGGAAGGTGACTGTGGTGATCTCTTGGACAATTGGATTGAAGTTTGGTCTAAACTCTATGCTTTCTATGTTACAGGTATTAATATTACACAGAGATGGAAGGGCTTTAAATACTTTCAAAAGTGCGCTTCTGTTGAGGATGTCATGAGGTCCCCATGAAACGTAATGGGAATAAAATCCAACTTCTGATCGTGGTTGAAGTGGGCGGGTCCTATTTTGATAACAGGGCTCTGATTGGATTGCAGAACCACAGTGATTCGCTCGGGATCTGATAGGAACGAAATCTGGTGATTACTTATGCGATTTTGTAATGAGTTATCATTGCTCATGATGGAGGTCGATACACTACCTCCCTGTCCTGGAGTGTTTGTTGTTTCTGTTTTCGGCCTCTCTTCGCTTTCTGTTGTTTTTGGCCCGATGGCCTCCTTCAGGCTATTTATTGTAGGTTATTTTGTGTTGTTGCTTAGCTTGAGCTTCTTGGTTTGTGTAGCCTGAGTTGTAAGATGTTGTTTTCCCTTCCGCTTAGTGGGATTGAATATTCCATATACCTTTGCAGGTGGAATTTTTTCCGCTGTGTACGATTTTTGAGTGCTTTGAGCAGCAAACAATTCTGTCGGGGGAGTGAAGTGGTCCTCAGTAGTTCCGGCCTCCCCTGGGATTGAAGAGGTGATGTCTTCACTTTCGGTCCTTTCTAGCTCAGTCGTTGTGCCAATTGCCTTTGTTGAATGCCTGAGTTGTTTGCGGTTTCTGGCCTTCCTCAGAGGTTTTCTCTCCCGCTTGAATAATGGAGTTAAGGCTTTTAATTGATTTGCTGACGACTGATTGGTGTTAACCTTGGGTGAGATGTATGGGGCACTCATAGGTCCCTGTCCGTTCAGTTGTTGAGATGTATCCGTAATTGCTTGAGTTTGTTCTGTGATAAACTGTGTTGCTTTATTGTTAGGGGCCCTCTGAGTACTGAGACATTCCTGGACAACTTCCCTCAATGGGTCTGTTGCTTTCTTGGGAGAAGGTGCGGTCTTCATTGGCGCGCTGCTGACGACCCCCAATATTTCTGTCATTAGGGTTGGAACTGTTGCCAGTTGGTCTATTATTTGGGTGCAGTGGCAATGACATGGTTGGTATGTTGTTTCGCGATCTCGCTGCACCCTCGTGATCAAGTTGTTGAGGTTTTGCAACTTTTGTTGGACCCCCTGGACGTAGTTTGCTAAAATGTTTAGAAGGTCTACGTGTGTGTCTAACTTATCAGCGTGGTAGTTCATCGCTTTGCCGATAGTGTGCAGGGTGTTTAGCAGGTGTCGCCAAACTGATGGTGGAGGGTGACTGTGTAATCCTTCTAAAGGTGAACTAACACGTTGTTCTTTGTAAAATGGCCTGTCCGGGAATGGAGGATCCGGAAGGTCTGGAGTGCCAAGGATCTTCCTGGGTTTAACCTTGTTTTGCGACAGTGACAGCAAAGGAGACATTTCCAGATTGTTGAACGTGACTGAATTGTCATCGTACTGGATGAGGTTCGGGATTTTCTGCCCAGTTTGATTTTCCTTTTGCGGTGAAATGATTAGGAGACTGAATTTATCTTGTTTGTTGCAATTGTCGAAAGTTGTTTTTGTCGAACCAGAGTCATCTAGAGATTGGGATACCGATTGCTCTTTCATGTTTATATTTATTAAGGAATTTGCAATATTTGTAAGTTTCTGGGTGGTTGGGATTGCCTCTAGATTTCCAAATATGATCTGTTGTTGTTGCTGTAATTGTGTTTTTAAGGTGGACAGGTGACCATATCCTTGTGCCTCAACTACTTGCAGGTTACTGCGCTGGTCGTAGTACCATGGGTTTTGAGGTATGGTTATTGATGTCTGTAAATCTGGGGTTTCTTTTTTTGTAGTCAATTGAAAGTCTGAACACATGCCCCGCTGTTCGTCTATTTCCTACCCGCGCTTGTTAGGGCTACCTTTGTCGAAGGGATTTGTATTAGCTCTCCTCAGGGGGTCAGTGATGTTCTTGCTGGTGTTCCTGGACTTGGGAAGGTTAAAAATAAGTGGGTCATTACTATGATCGCGACTCCTGCTTTGCTCGGTAGATTTGATGGATGCTTTTAGAAAATCGGTAATCAGTGCCTGTTTGCTGCTGTTTGGACGTGAATGGTGCCTGGTGGGTGCTAATTGAGTGACTATCTTGCTACCTTTTTTGGTAACCCATGAGGCGGATTCTGTGACCTTGTTACTTGTTATTGCCTTATTACTTTCCGCTCCTGTGGGGGGCGTAGTTGCTATAGCTGGTGCTGCGAGAGTGGCTGTGGCTGTGACTGTAGCTTTGGCTTCAGCCCTCACTTTGGGCCGCAGTTCTCTGTTTTCGGACCTTGACCCTGCTTGGTTCACTTCCTCTGGTGTAGTTCCTGTTGTGGTTTCTAGTTCTCCTGGCACTCCGGCCGAGCTGGTGTTATGCTCTTTAATTGGCACTGGGGAACCCGCCTTTTCCTCCCCCTGTGTCGGGAGAAGTAGCATTTTCTTATCCCCTTTTTCTCCTCCTCTCATCCTCCCTGACCTCATTCTGGGATGTTTCCCTGCTACGGGACCAGGATAGAGATGAGCTGTTGGCTGTGTACTGATCAAACTATTTGCAATTGCAGTTGATCTGTGTTTGGCAGTGAAAGCTTGATGGAGAACAGCAGGACTTGGGTTGCCAGGAGTCTAGAGATTGGGAGATTGAGGGCTGGGCTCTCTTGGCCACTTCACTCCACTACCTGCCGCTTGGGGGCCACACTCCCTCTCTCACTCTCGCGCTCACTCTTTTCCTCACCGGCTTACCTGTTTGCTTTTGCCACGTCTTGCTGGTTTTTATTTATTTTTTGTCAAAGAAAGCACTCCTCCTCTTCAGTTCGGTGTTTACCTCGTGCCCTGAATCTGGTGAGTCAGGTGGGCTGTCCTGCACGATTCACTTATCTGACCCACGCAGGTAGTGCAGCCAGCCTACCTCCAACTCCTAGCTTAGTCATAAGTGCCCGCTCAAAGTTGCTTTTTCTGCCTTGGGGTTGTACTGTTGAGCCTCTTTGCCCTCTGCTGCTCTGCCTAGCTACTGTGGGGCTATGGGGCTGTGCCTTTCAGTCTCTCTGCCGCTCTGCCGCACGCTCCCATGGCCCCCGACCAGCAGCTGTTCGATACACTGCGAGGGGAGCTGAACACAGCTTGCTCCCTGCTCCGCCCCCCTCTCGGTCCGAATAGAAGTGATTAGGGACACTTTGCAAGCGATTTGCGGCTTGGAAGGCAGGACCGGCGAGATCAGCCACGGGCCTCGGGCCGTGAACGGGAGCTCCTGCTGAGGCCCATTCAAGTGAAGTCCGTGGCACCTGGGGCTGAGGGGGCTGGGGGTAGGGCCGGCAGCAGGAGGCAGCGGGAGGCAGCGGTTCGGCGTCCTTGTTCCTCGCTCACACTTCTCACTCTCTTCTCCTCTGCAAAGGAGAGCCAATAAGCAGACAACAATCACAATGAGAACAATACCCAGTTGCAACAAACTGAAAGTAGTGATGGAAAAAAGATGAAAGATAAACTCATTATTACACTTATTAGACAGTGCATCACATTGATCAGATAGAATAGCCCTGTATTCCCAAATAAAGTTGTGATAGATGAAGTATCAGAACACATGATCCTATGTCATGGCAACAGTCACCTGATATTGATAATAAAATAGTACCACATGTAGGCCAGGATAGAGTAAGAAAGTAGTATGGATGGGGAGGAGCCTAGCCTGCAACCATGATGGCCGCCTAAACCCTCGGCTCCGCCGACCCTCTCGTTTTCCCTCCGAATAGCTACTGATCCTGCAAGCTATCCTGTGACCGCGTTGATGTTTCGGAACCGGGAAGTGATCCTGACTCCAACGGTGCGCTCCCCGGCGTGCTCCCTGCGGCAGACGCGACAGAGTGTCCTTGTTTCCTTTCTGAGCGGAATGGCGGTGACCGGGTCTTTGTTCCTCGGATATGGCCGGCCCTGATTACAACAACAGCGGCCACTGACGACGGTGCGGGGTCGGCCGGCGGAGAGCGGCTGCCGTACTGCTTTTCTCGCCGCAACGTGCTATCCTGGCCAGTTCACCTCCACGCTCGCAACAATGTTGCCGCGGCCAGTGATACACTGTGTCTTTTCTCCAGCCTGTAGACGGCTTTGAGTGCCTCTTCGCCTTCCAGCGCTGTTGTGGGTGCCATTTTGAACCGAGCGCTCGGCGCTCGCAACTACCGACCCCAGGCTGCTACTAAGGGTATCTACGACGACCGGCGCTGCACTGCAACTGAGTGCAGTGTCATAACGGAGTGAGTGGCCCCTGGACCCCCGACGTGGCTGTGCTCTGCGGTGTGATGACCGGCTGCTAACAATGGATGTCGACGAACAGTTTCGGGGTCTGGCATATGTTTGTGAGCCCCATGTGCAGGATGCTGCAGCATCCGCTTCTCCTGCGGCATCTTTGGCGATTGGTGATATTCTGAGCACTTTGGGTGCTTTGCGAGATGCCCTATCTGACAATGCCCGGGACCTGGGGGGCCGACTAGATGCCATTCTGCTCGCGGTGCCCTCGGCTGGCTGTGTTGGTTTTCGTGCACTGAGCACTTCGCCACACCCTGTGCTCGGCTACCGTGAACTGCCTACCCAGATCTACATGGAGGCGTCGGAGGTCCAAGATCTTGATACCGCCGCGGTATTGCCTGTCATGGTTATGGTGCAGTGTGGGGTTTCTGGACTTGTGCAATGGCTGGGGAATCGTCTTTGGACGCCATGCCGGGCAACTCTTTTTTGTTCTACTGGCGTGTCTTTCTGCCCTATCCTGGATTTGCTACTATTGCTTTGGCCGGTCGACTTTCGAAGATTGCTGCTGTGTGGTTCCCTTTTTTGTGCAGCCGTTGACCACAGGACATTGAGGTGGACAGACCTTGGTGGACAGTGCCCTGTATTGTGGTTGTCATTTCGTCTGCTTTTTCCATCCAAGATGGCTGCTCTACGATTGTACCTCGTCGTCGCGCTCGATCGGAAGGGACAAGGTTGATGATGTTTTTCCTTTTTTTCTTCCTGCTGCTTGTTTTGTTTGGATAGTGATGGACGGACTGGGGAGTTAGACGTTGGTTATGCATCGGGTTCGGGGTCCCGGGGGGGGGGGGCGGCCGAGATTACACATGTTGGCTATTTTGTTTACAAATGTTTGCCCTCCTCTGATCTTCTCTGATTCTTTTTTCTTTCTTTCTTTCTTCTACTTCTATATTGCGGGTATTCTTTCTGGGCGACAGACACGCTGCTGGGGGGGGGTGGCCGTAGCCTCTGCATGCGTGTAGGGTGGGGGGGAGGGGTTTTCTTTGTCCGTTTCAGTTTCTATGGGCCTTCTTCGTTCTTTCTTTTTATATTCTTTATTTCTCCCCTTTTTCCTTGGGTTGTGGGTTGGATCGATACGGGGTGGGTAGCGACTGGCGCGTAACGTGCTGTGGGATTGTTCACCCTTTTGTGTTATCTGTAAGCCGCCATTTTGATTTAGATTTACTGTTTGCTGGATCTCTTTTAGTGGACGTCGCCCGCTTATGTTTTAGACGGATTGTATGGACTTCGATCCTTCTCAGCTCCTACTTTTTTCGTTATACTTTATAAAATTTAAAAATGAACCTTCACTTCTCCTATTCTCGGTAATATGCATGTCTCCAGTGTAATTCAGGATGATTGTATTTTGTTCCGATATACTACCGAGTCGCCGTATAGATTGCTACTTTGACCTACAAGATTTCGAGGCCGGCCAGATGGTTGTAGGCCCGTATCTGATTGCCAATATTGCGTAATAAAGGTTTTAAAAAAAAAAAAAAGTAGTATGATAAAAACCCAGAGAAAGGCGTACGTTAGCCCTTCTCTGGGTTTTTATCATACTACTTTCTTACTCTATACCTTCTTACTCTAAACCTAGTCAAAAATCTATTTACAGGCTCATTGCCTTTACCCTTCTCTGAACTGCAGACCTGACACAGGTTTAAAACTATGGATTTTTATAAATTCCTACAATTTAAAGCGCTCATTTCATCACGCTCTATCACACCCTATGACCCATCGATAGTTGGCAAGCTTGCTCAACTCGTAAAAGCTGGGCACACCGTATCCAGGATATATAAACTCCTTTCTCCTCACGAAAATCACATAGAAAATGCGAGAAGTCATGGGAAAATGAGATAAACTTCTCTCTGATCCCATTTGATTGGGAGAAGATTCACCTGACCCCTTTCTCTAACAAAATTTTGGCTCTACTCTCACAAACAAAAATAATGTTAATAAACAGATCGTACTGGACCCCGGAGAACATTTTTAACCTTAAACTTATCGTTAGCCCCACATGTTGGAACTGTAAATCTCACGTGGGGGACTTGGCCCACATGCTCTTTTATTGTCCTGCCTTACAATCCTAATGGGACAAGATATATAATTATATAAACAAAACCTTTCACTACTGTCCACCAAGAGAATTCTCCTACATTTTATTGGGTGCTCTAGATCCTCATCTTGTAAACACCCAGGATCGGCACCTGATGGACCTTATGCTCACACTGGCAGGCAAAGTCAATCTAAGCAAAAGTAAAAGTGCCAGTGAATTCTCCTTCAAAATGTAGCAGGAATGGTTGTTCTCTTTGAGAGGTGCGGATAACGAGTCTCTCCATACTTCTCCATGGCGTAAATCACACAGAAAACTGTGGGGCTCCCTCGACTCTTCGTACCATGCTATAACCCTCCATAAGCTCACAAGCTCTGTTACGCCTAGTAAGTGTCATACTCCTCGCAAATTGAATAATACTTTACTTTTACCGATTGTGTGAATTGACTGTACTGACCACTTATATATTATAAGGCCTGGACTCAATGAAGACATCTCATTTAGCACTAGAGCACTGTCAAGCAGTAATGCCATCAGTATTATAATTATTACCACTGTTATTTTTGCTTTCTTTTATTTTAACTATTATCATCCCTGAATTTTGCTAGTATCATTATTGTCATGTCTTTGCGTTAGTAGGATTAGCACTATGTTTATTACTATCACCTTTTCTTTTTTACTGTACTGTATTGTCCTTTTGTTTTCCCTCAATAAAAATGATTTGAATTAAAAAAAAACAGAGAAAGAGTGATTGGATGACTAGTGATAAAAGGAGGAGTTAGAAGTTAGGGGAGAACTATAGAGAGTAGTTTTATGAGTCAGTGAAGAAGGCAGACTTAAACAGAGCAGTGTCGCTTCAATCTCATTCAAAGTACCATTGGAAGGGAAGAATTTTCAGTTCAGTCTTGATGGAGACAGAGAGATTGTGGGTTACAAGCATAGGGCAGAGATTTCCAAATTCTGGTAATACTGCCCGATAAGGATTGTGCCATTGTGCAAATATTGTGAAACTCTGGGCGTCATACATGCAGTCTGATACCACTATGTTAAGTTCTGGCCTGCCCGGATATTCTCAACTTTGTTACCAAATAACTGAGAGTACAAATGTGTAGGATCTTCACAAATACATTTGATTTTGCCTTCCCTGCCTCCACCTTTATCCCATTTTTTATCCTTGATTGCAATTTTCTTAGCACAAACTCTTACTAACCGAGTGAACTTTCTAGCATGGACTAATAAAATGTGTGCCTGTAAAAAAAAACACAAATTGACCGTCTCTGAATCAGCATATGGAAGTTCTGAATTTACTTGCCATGTTTTGGTATTCTAAGGTAGACTTAGATCATGCATGGATTTGTGAAGGATACTCGGTATACCAGAGTGCTGCAAATATAGTTACACTTGACCTCAGATATATGTGAGTAGGAGTTCTCATTTTGGGTGACATTCTGGAAGTTTTAGTAGTACATTAAGACCCTGTAATACACCAGCTGGTTACTGGGTTATCACTCAGCAATACTGTACCACCCATTACAAAACAGGTAGCACTGACAAACAGTGTGTTCCGCTGGCAGAGAATCAGTGGAATATAATGCTCAATGCTGCTGCATTGTTGAGTAAGGCGGAGGCCATTGCACTGAGGCATGCACATGCAAATTAATCCTGCCCTCTGTCTCTACTGGTGCAGTCTGGCCAACATTATTAAGGTGCCAGTGGAAATAGAAAAAAAACTTCATGCCACTGGCATCCTATTTTAGATAAGTTTTCTAAGAGATTGAGACTTTAAGGAAACTGATGAAATAGGAGTACTGATTGTTGCCAGGATGCTTGATTACTATTTAAAATACCAATACGCATTGGTGAAGGCAGGAGGTCTGACTTCAGTGTGCTAATGCGTGTAAAGACAGGCATGGAGAAATTCAGTTTGAATGTGTAAACAAAATCCAGGCAAACTAATTGCCTTTTAGATGCTTGTTTTATGATGGATGCAAAAACAACAGTTGATGGACAGAATGGAGAACGATGTCATACATTCACCCCAGTACAGAGATCTGGGCTTAAATTCATCGTTTTTTTTGCTCACCATGCCATCCCAGTTTGAACCTACCCATATGCAAATCAGTCTTGATCCTGTGCCCCATGGGAACAGTCCAGCCCGAACTGCCAAGCCAGGTCCTCCCTGGACTAAGTTGGCAGGATATGCCCAGACGTGGGTCCCTTGCTCACTTTGCCACTGGATTCAAGCTAGCCTGGCTGATGACAGCTGATTAGCCAGAAACCGGTCCCAGGATGCTTGTTTCCGGTCCAAGGAAGACATGGTTTGGCAGTTCGGGTTGGACTGTTTCCATGAGGCACAGGGTCAGACTGATTTGCATATGGCCTTTTTTAAACTGGGGTGGCGGAGTGAGTTAAAGAATGATGATGGATTAAACCCAGATCAGTTGACTGAGGGTGAGTGCTTGCATTGTTCAACACTCCGTTCATCATCCCCTTTGGTATTGCTTTGCTCGCCCTAAGTTGGCAGGGTATGCCCAGACGTGGGTCCCTCGCTCATTTTACCACTGGATCCAAGCTAGCCTGGCCTATGACGGCTGATTAGCCAGAAACCGGTCCCACGATGCTTATTTCCGGTCCAGGGAAGACATGGCTTAGCAGTTCGGGTTGGACTGTTCCCATGAGGCACAGGGTCAGACTTATTTGCATATGGCCATGTCTGAACTGGGGTGATGGAGTGAGCTAAAGAATGATGATGGATTAAACCCAGATCAGTTGACTGGGGGTGAGTGCTTGCATTGTTCAACACTCCGTCCATCATCCCCTTTGGTATTGCTTAGTTCGACCTAAGTTGGCAGGGTATGCCCACACGTGGGTCCCTTGCTCACTTTGCCACTGGATTCAAGCTAGCCTGGCTCATTACGGCTGATTAGCCAGAAACCGGTCCCAGGATGCTTGTGTCTGGTCCAGGGAAGACGTGGCTTGGCAGTTCAGGCTGGACTGTTCCCATGAGGCAAAGGGTCAGACTGATTTGCATATGGCCATGTCTGAACTGGGGTGGTGGAGTGAGCTAAAGAATGATGATGGATTAAACCCAGATCAGTTGACTGGAGGTGAGTGCTTGCATTGTTCAAAACTCCGTCCAGCATCCCCTTTGGTATTGTTTTAGGATGGAGGCAGGGCTTTTTAAAGAATCAGTAAAACAATTAGCACAACCATAATTCTTATAAACAAAGTAGACAAAATATATAAATGAAACTAAATAGTGCAGTTTTAAACTGTAATGTACATGTTGTCCTAATGTCCCGTTTCATCTTCCTGGCCCCGTAAAATGTGATTTATCAGCTCTGTTTATTCTGTACTGAGAAGCACTTCCATGTCTATCCCACACCAAAGCAATCTTCTAAATAAATGCACACATAAGATAAAAACGTCTTGATGTTACCACTTAATTCTATATTGTAGGTAAAAAGAACTCTGTAATCAGGCCTGATAAACTTTTATAGGCTTTTTAATTTGATTCTGAAATTTTGACTCTGAATCTGCAACTGTTAAAGGCTTTCAGTCTGTTTTGTAGCCTGACTTCAAGTATAATCATTCTTCACAATAATAAATGGATTTCAGACTCCACTTAGCAACTGGAATGAATTATATCATTATCATTTGGAAACTGCAGAAAGTTGTTTTTTTAATGGGAAATAACATCTGTATTCTGTACCTTCTGTGCAGTATTCAGCCAAAAAACAGGACTTGTATACTGTGTGCTCCCCCTCGATTGTGTATGGATTTCTCTGCAAGGATACACCCATGGCTGTGTGAAGATACAAAGCCTGACAGCTCTCAGCTTCTTGCAATTTTTAAAGTTTGCGAGCTCCAATAATTGTGAAGGTAAAAGTTTTTTTTCTTAAATACAGCAAAAATGGGCCACGCACTGCAGCAGAATGTTCCCACTCCATTGCTGGGACACAATAGCACCCGTCTGCAAAGCCAGTGCTTAATTTGTAAACAAAAATAAGTGCTGGGGCCCTTAGCAGGAAGCCACTGCACCTTGCACAACATATTGCCCCTACCATGCTGCCAGGCTTGTAACAAGGGATGGTTTTAGTATGGAGAAAGCCCTCTTGGAGGTGGCTGAGTTGGTTAGACAGGGGTCTGATTTAGGGGCATCCACGATGTTGGTTCTCCTAGATCTGTCGGCCGCATTTGACACTGCCGACCATACCCTGTTGTCCAGGAGACTGCAGGAACTGGGCATTGGTGTCATGGTTATGGCCTGGGTAATCGCACACAGAAGGTTGCTCTCCAACCATTTCTGCCCAAACCAAAACAGCTCTGGTGCGGAGTCCCCCAGGGGTCAGCATTGAGCCCCCTCCTGTTTAATCTGTACCTGGCACCTTTGTTCTCCTTGATAGCCAACTGGGGCATCAAAGCGATCTCCTATGCGGATGACACCCAGTTGGTCTTCACATTTAAAGAGCAGACTGAGGCCGCATTCGAGAGTTTCAAGGGATGCTTAAGAGATATTGCGCTGTGGATGAACAGCAAAAAAGTCAAGCTCAACGCGGGAAAGACAGAGGGGCTTTTTTTCGGGAAAGAGCCGCCCCCTCTTCCAGACCTCTGGTGGCCTACAGAAATGGGCCCTCCCCTGCAGACTGTATAAAAAAGCCTAGGAGTGAAGTGGGAGGCTAACCTCTCATTCTCGGCACAGATACATAGGGTGACAGCTACCTGCTTTTGTAAACTGAGGAATTTGAAAAAATTCCTGCATCTGCTGCCTGAGGAGTGCTGGAAAAGCATAGTACAAGCCTTAGTGACCTCTAGGCTGGACTATGCAAACAGCCTCTATCTGGATCAACCAAAATATTTGATTTAGCGCCTGCAGATGGTGCAAAATGTGGCTATGAGGCTGATCAGGCGAGTACCTTTTCGTGAACATTTCTCTCCACATCTAAAAGCACTTCATTGGCTCCCATTGGCCAAACGAATTGAATTTAAGGCCTTGACACTGGCATTCCGAGCCATGCATGGCAAATGCCCTAACTATCTAAAACACAGATTACGTGGATATAAGCAGTCAAGATCCTTGCGGTCCAATTCACAATTTTTAGTGTGTATTCCCCGTTTCAAGAAGTTGTGCATGGGGGCAGATCTTTTATGCTTGGTGCAGCAAAACTGTGGAGTTTTCTGCCCAGTAACTTCCGCACCATAGAAACGGAGACCCTTTTCAGAAAATGGTTAAAACCTGGCTCTTTGGGACAAATTAGGGATCTGGTTTTTGTCTGTCCTCTGCTGCACTACTGTCCTCTTCAGCACCGGGACATCTCTGTTTGAGGTAGCTGTCACGCTTTATAAGTGTCTGTATTATTAATATTATTAACCATCACACTCCTACATGTATGACAGTCAGACTATTACACCCCCTGAACGCTATAAGAATGACTTGGGCAGAAGATAATAGTCATTGTTAAAGTTTATTTTATTAATAATTAACTGCTGTTGTGGTCATCTCTTAATTAGCCAGACAACGCCACCTTGTGGCAGACTGTCACAAGTGCCGATATTGACAATTAAGTGTCGGTGCTGAGCACTGAAAACCACAGGCTCAAATTAAGTACTGCTGCAAACATTATCTTACTATGTCCACCCAGCCAGACCATTCCCCCTTTCCTGGTGCTGGAAGTCCCAGGGCAGGACTTTCAGTAATTACTTTATCATCTGTCACTACTAGGAGCCCTGAGTGCCACAGTAGAACACAATTGCTACAATTACACACGTTTCACACTGCTATAGATGAAGAAAAGGATATTAGGACAAATCACAAAGTGACAGTGGCACATCTATCACTTTCAGATGACCCCAGTCAGTTACAATTGAATGAAAAAGATGTATAGAGCGCAACAAATGCCAAAAGGCATCAAGGCGCTAATATCAATTAGTCTCCAGAAGAAGAGAAATAAAAAAGGAAATTCCATTTGCTAGCATTTTCAATGGAGTGCTGAACCAGGAACGGCTCCCTGACACTTACTTGGTGTCAAATGTGCATTTGTGATGTGTAACTCAAAGAAGTGTGCACACAACACAAACTATATGAAACTGACAATAAAAAAGGTAGCCCACCTAATATCATTCCCCATCCATCTCCTGATACGTAGTATAAACATAGATTTCTAACAGATATGATCTTAAAATATCTTAGTACTCTTTATATTTGTTAAACAGTTATGGTGCCCCATCATCTGTTTATTACATTCACAAATCCAAAATTGCAAAAACGTGTTTTTCATCCTTACAAATTGAGTTTTTCGAAGATATGAGTATCAAAATAAATTTCCTTTCTACCACAATATACAAATATATTTCTAGTTGTAAAATGGATTAGGAGTATTCCAATCAAATTAATAAACACAATATGGTTAAGACACAACACAGTTCTAAAAGAATCACTGCTGAACCCATGGGATCACTATCAATGGCACAATAAGCAGGCAATTACCCAGAGTATTCTGCGTAAAATTCAAGCAGTACCAAGCAATATCAAAGAAATAAAGCAACACAATCAAATTCCCAAACTAATTGAGAACCATCCAGGAAAATACAATATGTGAAAAAACACAAAAATTATTAGAAATATTTTAAGAGAACCAGAACTAAGAAAGTTTGGATCTAAAAAGCACTAAGAAAAAAAGAATTAGCAACTGAAAACCACAGTTTGTGGTTGACTGGGAACAAAGCATCATTTCTGTCTGACAGTGATGGAGCTATGGTCAGGCAAGCCAAGCAGGTCATGCCAGTCATAGTTTTACCTTCTAATTATGAAGTTTTTCAGGAGCTCCAAGTCCTCCTAAGGTCTGTGCAAGAAGCGGAAGTGAACAAGGATCCCTTGAAGTCGGATACGTCTTAGTCTAACTATAGGTAAAACCCTCAGTTTTGGAGGCAAAAGTTTAGAGCATGGAAGAGCGGCATTTCATTGCTACCAAAGTCGCTCTGCTGCTGGGGTAGATATGTTACTTCATCAAGTCATGTCACAGCCAAGGATTTACCGTCATCCTTAGTCACTTTTTTGGTTCTTGAAATACTCCAGCAGGACAAATCTGGAAGCAGGCTGTATGACACAACCACCCTTTATTTTCTCACGCGTTCCTTAACAACGTGGGCAGACCAACAAATGCGTCTGAACCACACATTCCATTTACAGCGCAAGTTGTTACAATGACTTCCCTTAGGGGGGGCGTGGACTTTGGAATAGTATAACTTACTATTCCAACTCCAGTCCCCGCATAAGTAGGGAAGGCTATGGATTTTAAAGTCCAACGCCGCTTTACCTAATGCAGTTCGTTGTAACGACTTGCGTTGCAAATGGAATGCGTGGTTCAGACTAATTTTTTGTTCCACCAATGTTGCAAAGGCAACCTGTTGTTCGGCGGTGGTGGTATTTGCTGTTTCCCCTGCAAGCTGAACCCAGGCAGGACGCTGGGGTGCACTCTCAGTGCCATCTATCATGGCTTTACTGAAAAGGTGAACAAGCTATTTGTTAAAACCAATGCACAATATGTGTCTTACGGGAGAAGCGCACATGCAGTTACACTGTTTAAGGGTGTCATGTACCCAGAGTGCTACAACCAACAAAATCATAAAGCAAAAAGTAGGGAAACCATGGTAAAATTGTTTCTCTTTCTTACATTGCTGAACAAGGAATATAACATTTGTAAGAAAGAATGGAAAGTTATTGGATATAAAATGTGGGATACACAGATTTATACCAGATAGAAGAGGATTCCTGATTATTTTATTTTCACTACGTGTTTGTCATTAAGACAGAAAAAAAGATAACAAAAATCAAAGTGCTCTACTGTAGCACTAAACTCATTCCTAATAACGCCCTTCTTCGGCCCTTTATTGTGTTTCCCTTGTTTTAACCTCTTTCAGTGGCTGCAAACACAGGAAGGGATTAAAAGAATAGGAAACTCATTATTTAGGTTTATGTGTTTTTAACTAGTAAAACTTTGTGTGGAGAGCAAACCCTAAGGAACAATTCCATTTTTGTAATATTTGTTGCCTGGCAAGTACTCATGGACTTTTATGGACACGTTACATTTTTGTTATATCTCTTAGCAAGAATCAGAGTAGGACTCACTGGCAGAGTTAGGTTTCTTTGCCCTTGCCTTATCCAAGGCACAGATAGTGTGTCTCTCAGCTCAGGGTTTGATAAGAGGTTCTTCTTCACTCCGTATTTCCAGCCTCGGTGTCTCCAAGGTCGTGCCCAGTTTGCGGGTCATGTGGAGTGCTGAGTACAGGGATTGGTTAGTAAGATGCAGAGGCATGAGATATGTCAAATATGAGCTTCTTCCTTCGCCAACCGTTATTAAGAAACATTAGTTACCTGGAAGAGTAGTTGGAAATTGTTTTATACCTGTGCCGGTTCAAGACGGCTGTCTCTCCAATGTTTTCTGTCCGAAATTCCCACATTAAGAGGGCCTTTACCTTTCTTCCTGTGACACTACTTCCTGTTTTAAACATATATAAGATGGCTTATGCTTGAGAAGGATGTGTCACAGTTATTTGTTCCCTGATATTTCATCACCATCATTTACCATTTGCTAGTCATCTTTGTCCCCTATATTTGCCTTCTTATAGTAAATTTTTCCTACAAGAAGACTTATGCTGGGCTCTTTGGCAGCATGGATTCAGGATAATTTTGGTGCTTTGCTTATCAATTTTATTCTTGCTTCTCAACTACCATCAAGAGCCATCAAGATTGCCAAGAAGATATAATGCATTTTTTATCTTATGGTTTAAAATGCTTTATTAGATCCCCCTGCTTATTGATCTCTGGATTTGTTGCTTTTTTTGATTAATTGGTGCTATTTATTACTCTTTCAGATGAATTTTAGTGGATGTATATTTGGATTCAAATGTATTTGTTGTATATTGTTTTCAATAAAAAAAGATTGCTAAGAAGATGTTTTGGACTTGTGGAATTTTTCTCCTACCTGGAACCCTCTTAGGGAGACAGCTGATACCTTTCACATGTGTATTAATGGCAGGGTGGCAAAGTGTCTACTGGTAAAGTGAGCTTCATACAATTGAGAAAGAAAGAAGAGAGGCCTTCTTTGCATCCAGCTCTTGACAATTTTAAAAGAAAGTGGAAGCACCGAGAGTAATGTCAAACCACCACAGTGTAGACAAGGTGTTAACAAGGCTGGCTGGATTGCATGGGCAGTTGTCAGTCCTCCTTTTACGAAATCCTTGTGCAGGAGGAGGGCTGAGATAGATGACAGTGGCCCTGGTGCTCTGTTCACAATTGTGATCCGAAAAAAGGCCCGCTGCACTAGAACCCAAAACCTCTGCTCATGCCCACAGCCATGAATATCTCTCCTTTGTAGAGGGCATGGAGCAGTCTTCTGTGATATCTGTATGCAGTTATTTCAATTTCATAGGTAACCAGTTGAAAGACGTCAGACTTCTAGGTTTGTGTATAAAAAGCTAATGTAACCCGAGGAGGATAGTCACAGACACTTGCTTACTCCTTTTCTGAAGATGAGTTAGTATGTCCTTAGCAGGCTATACTCTGCATCCTACCCTCCAAAAGGAAAAAAAAGTCAAAGATACATACTGAAAGGAAGACAGAGCAAATCAATACAGCCACAGTACTACAACATTAATAATTGGCAGGCAAATTAAGATTTTTCCATGTTTTCAATGTTTACGAAATCTGAATTCTATTGAAGATCCACAGGCTCAGATTATACATAACTCTTTTATTTCTAAGCACTAACACTCTGAGTAGAAACAATTTCTATAGGTTCAAAGACATATTTTAAACATTAGCATAGCCATAACTGTCTCTTCAACACAGATAACGCTAAAATATTGAAAGTATTCAAACCGCCTTCAAATAATACACCAAACTACAAGGTGCATGAAATATGTCCCCTGTTCCAAATGAATCCTATTCTCCTTCCACCTCAATGAGAGTTTTCCGAAGTTTAAAACCTACAAAAATGATGTCACTGATCTGAAAGAAATAACATGTACTATCAATTCCAAAAGATATTTAAGTGCTCATATATTTCCTGCATTATAACTTTATTCAGAGAACATAATATAATATTTAAGCATCATAAAGCCACATAATAAATAATCCAAAATCTTTGAAAACATTACATAAAAAAAATCTCACACCAAATAAGTATGCTTTTCTTTTCCTACTGGATATTAATTAAAGACCAACCAAGCAGAATATCACTAAACAAGTGCATTACATTTTAATGCACTTCTAATTAAGAAGTCAGGGTATCTTTCATATGTGTGATTGTGTACTTGTTTGCAATATTCTACATCAGGCCCCTTATATCTTCTGATCTGCAACAGCACCCTTGGAATCAGTTGCAGGTCATTATTTTGCTGGTAAAAGTGCATCTGAATTCACTACAGCACAGCAACTACATGGGGAGTCACCTTATATCACAACTTTGCAGGTAATTAATTTACGTATTTACTCCTAACGCCTTCACCAATGGATAGATAGATAGATAGAACACTCCATAAAATATAGGTGTTGTTCTATTATTAATATTTTAAATCCATATGTATATATGTATATAGCACAGGGATGAACTTCTGGAACAAACAAAGGAAATACATGAGGAAATTGATAGCAATGAAGACAAAGAACCAGTAATGAAGTTCATAACTGGATTGACAGAAAGATTGTCTAAAATGAAGGAATCCATAAAGGCAAAACAGCTAAACAATTTCAAAGAGACAGACCTGACTATGAGCAAGGAAGAAGCTACAGGTTTGCAAAGAAATTTGATAGCCTAAGAAGGCCGCGAATAAATTGGAGTAATATGAGCAAACAGGACAGTATGGAGGATCTAAGTTCAAACATTAGCTCAGTGGTGGAGAATGAAATGGAGCAGTTCAGTAGCATTTAAAAGTTTGTTTGATGAATTCCATTTTTTAAAGGATGTGAACCAAGATGCAGGAAGCTCTTTTAGACCTACCTCCAAATTTGTTCCCCAGATGCCCTTTGATGTCGTGGATACCTTTTCAGAATGTGTGATAAAATAATTGAAAAAATCTGAATTGAGCCCAAGTGAAAAATAATAAAATAATAGCAGCCAGGTAGAGAAAACTTGAAAGAGCTATGAAATCACTCTCTGATTATTTGACAAATAGGGTTATGGTAAAATAACAAAAACAGAGTACTTGGAGACGATTACTACTTAAAATAATAATTTGGCAAACTGGAGAGAAAGAGAATTATTAAGTGAATAAGAATACACATTGTGAAGTTGGAACACCCCGAGGCACCTACATTTTTGTTTAATTCCAAAGATACATAAGAATAAAATGAACTCTCCTGGCAAACCCATAATATCAGCACAGGGTTGGGAATCAGATTTCCTTTTAATGACTTTAGGCGTAGCATCACATTAGGAAGGCTGGAAAGTAGATATATTTCACAATTAGACACAAAGGAGCCCTTTTGGTTAATCACAGATGAATAGATATTTGTGCATCTCTAGATTTTTAGAGAAAAATTGAGAATATAATTTCTTACCCGCAGTAGAATGCCTTTTTAGATTAAGCCTAGGCAGTGCGCATATGCTGTCTTTGAGACACAGTGTATTCAGTATGTCGGCTTTAATTCAGCCCCTAGCTGCTGGTTGGTTAAGGAGTGCGTCACTCGCAAAAGCTTGCTTACATGTGGTTCTTTGCAATATAAGTCCCGCCTTCTTGTGTCTTGTTCCTCCACTAGAGTAGTGGCCTGTTACAGGTATCCTTTAGCTTTACTGTATTTCCCTTTGTGTTTGTGCACTCTTTTTATTATTGCAGAGTGCCCGTATTTTTAAGAAGGTTCCACCACCCCTCCCATATGGCTGCTTGTCCGTCCCAAACCTTCCCCCCACCATTGCTGCTTGTGTTAATGCACTTCCACTGCCATCTCTTAATGGCAGCGGAGACGCTCCCGTCTTGTTTTAGATCGCCTTGGCTCGTGTTCTCTGCAAACGTGCGCAGCTGATGTTTGCAACCAGTGTTACTGCTTTCCCCTGCCACCCACCATTTTTCCATGTGCTGTCCCCTTCGCACCACCCCCTAACCTGTCCTTGTTTTCATTTACAAATTAAAATTTGGGTCATTGCACTTCTCTGGAGTCTTGGGGGATTAAACGTCTCTCATGTCCTTCACACCCCAAAACTCTCTGAAAAGACAGTTCACCGAGTTCGTAGGACAAAAACATTAACATAGTAACAGTTGAGCGAGGAGGGATGTAATAGTTTCTGTCTCCAGCCCATAAGCAGGTTTCAGATTTATAATTGAAACTGAAAGTAAATCAAGTTCAGCCGAGGGGGAGGCACAACAGGAAGTGGACAGACCAACAATGAACCCACCAGAGAGGACTCTCGGATGGCACATGCTAAGGATTCAAGAGGGAGATTCCATGGTATGGAGCAGGGTTCTGAAAGGGGCGGTTTCTCAATTCATATGAGAACTATTAACACTTGAAAAGAGCATAATTTCAGATCTACAGCACCTTTAAACTTTATTCATGATTTTAATTCCTCTGCCCCTGTTGTTAATGTAAATCGTCATTAATATAGCACGTACTGCGACACGTATTGAGGTGTGGTCTGGGATTCGGGAATGGTTGGGGGTACATGGAGATATTGTTTTATGGTAACGTCTTGAGATTCTGTTTCGAATAGTCAAGTTTTTTAATAGCAAAGTTTAGCATAGGTGTGCTCAACAAAGTTTTGTGTGATAAGGAAGAAACAAACACGTGAAACAAAAACAAAGTTGAGTGCGAGTCGGGGGTCAGGAAAAATAAATTTTAAGGTGTGATCCTTTCAATCTTTTCAGTTTGTCTCTTGAAATATTTACAGTCTTAAATTGATGTAAAAAAAGTTACCACTATCAATAATAGTATGCAAACAGGTTTTATCAACGACTTCATTCTGCTGGTTTGGGACAACTGAGATGCCTGTGGTGTGTGTTGGCACATTTAGTGTTGATATAACCTATGGTTTACTTATGACGTTAACAACGGTAAATGAAGGGAGTATAGTGTCACTTTAGTCGTAATGCTCGGATTGTAAGTGATCTTTCCATGTCTAGCCGCCATCTTGTTTTTTTTTTACTAGTTGTTCTCCTAACCTCATATTCCTTCTTTCTTACATCTGTTCAATATATGGTAATCATCTTTATATCTCGTCAGTGCTACTAACATTCAAAATATGTCAGTTGGGCTCAGAGGTCACCACCATAGCTGAATGATTCAAGGGAATAAAGCTGTTGGAACTGTAGTTGTAATGTATAGTTTGTGCGTCACCCTCCACAGAACTCTTAGAGTAACCTGATCTTGGGCATCTTGGTGTAGTTGGCCTTTAAGGAACAACTTCCATAAGTCATCAGACATGACAGTTGCATTACCAGATGAACATACTGTTCACTTGGCTGCTGTAGTGCCACATTTTCAAACTTCGGTGGTAAGAGCAGATTATGGTTGAATGGACTCATATGTAATTGTATTAATGTTATGTTATGTTATGTGTTTGTTGAGCGCGACAGCTGCCCCAGCAACGGGGCGTCCCGGCGCTAAGAACCATAGCACAACCTTCTGGAGGAAAGGGCAAGGAGGAGGCTTACAGAGGAGGGAAGAGGTGAGTTTTTATTGGTTTGCGAAAAGCGGACAAGTTGTCGAGGCGGCGGATGTGGAGGGGAAGGGAGTTCCAAAGCTTTGCTCCCAGAAGTCTGAAAGAGCGACCCCCGATGCGGCAGAGCTTTGTGCGGGGAACCACTACTAGGTGTTGCCCCGTAGAACGAAGGTTGCGTTGGGGGGTGTAAGGTGTTAGAAGCGAGCGGAAGAGTTCGGGGCCATCAGTTTTAAGGATTTTGAAAGCAGTGGTAAGGGCCTTAAATTGAATGCGGGCTTCCACAGGAAGCCAGTGAAGTCTGTGTATGGTGGCTTTCGCAGAACACCTTCTGGGGAGGCCTACTATTGCCCTGGCCGCTGAGTTCTGAATTAGCTGAAATCTAGTTGTCTCAGCTTTATTAGCGCCCAGTAGTATAGTGCTTACTACTCTTGATGAGGCTTTGAACCACGTTATGAGTGGCACGCCACTCCCAGAACCTTTTTTGCTAAACTCCCTAATATTTTGCAGTAAATCTTTCATCACAGGTTGGGCAGACACACATCATAGGTAGGTCTGATGTATGATCTTACTGAGATAATAATAAAATGTTGACACATTTTATTTGAAAGCACTTCCAGATATGTGAGTTCAGACTACCGTTTCTACAAAAATAACACTTTAAATAAGAACTTCGTAATGCAGTTCTATAATGTGCATATTAGTGTCAAAGCTTCCATGTCAAATCAACAATAGATGTTGTAGCACCCAGGATAATGGGCTGTGTGGCTAAATACTTATAAGGTCAGAACGGTGAGACCTATTGGCTATGCCAATGCTTATATTTAGAGTAAGTGGTTTTAAAGATATCTGTGTTTTATTTATATTTCAGAAAGTCAGGAGATTTTTATGAGATTAATTATTTGAAGAATGCAATCTACAACAATGTTATGGGATCCAACTTAGCCCCCCGGAGCTAGATGTAGTATGAAAATATTAACATGAATACGATTGTCTGATAATTTGTAGGAAGTACTTTCCCCATTTGAGTATAATAAAGTGTATTTAGCCCACTAGAGCTGGATACACGGTTATTTTGTTACCTCTTGAAAAATGTGTTTTTTTACCTGTTATAAGCAAATCATGCCCATTGGGATTTAGAAAGATTGGGAATGTAATTAGAATTACCAAGTGATTCTGATAGGATATATTGGCTGATCAGGTGAGCCCCGGGGTGTTGATGTACTGCAAAGTATTAACAGGAATATATTTGTTTGAAAATTAGTTAATAGTAATTTCCCCATGGAGTGAGACAGTGTAGTATGCACACTAGGGCTAGACTATGAGGAAGTCATTAATTGTGTTAGTGTTATTATATTTTTTAATTGTTATAAGCAAATCATGTCCATTGGGGAGCTAGAATGTCGTGAATACATTTACATGTATCAAGTGATTTCCTGAGTGTTGAATAAATGTTATGTCATAATTCAGTTTGGGGAAAAACTGAAGAAAAATGTTGGATCATTATGATTTCTAGTGATTATCCATTGTACCTATGTTCTGAAAACATGCAGCTTGCAAACAAAGGAATTTTAAAGTATTTCCTTTATGTTAATAACACATGGTGTGCATAAAAATAAAGTTACAAGATAGTGCTCACTATCGTGATTAAGGCTATGTAGATAGCAAAAATGCATTTAGCCAATGGTGTGTTGGTGGACCAATAAATAACTCTGAGCACAAATGGAAGTGTGACAGCTCCTCTTTTCGAATGGTGAGCGGAGGATGATGTGGTAAATTACCGAGAACAGGCAAACCTCAGATTGGCAGGGGCACCATTTCCGGTCTAGTGTTTTTTTCCTTTTTTACACTATCCGTAAATTACCTTTAGTTTTACTTTAGCATGTCTGAATTTATATTATATTTTAATTTGTTGTGTACATTATGTTAAATATAATCTATATAATAAATGTACTTAATCTTTTCTTATAAATTTCCTTTATATAAACAGAGATGATATGAAAATGTAAAGCACCTTTTTTAATACTAATATATACCTGTGAAGCAATGTACCATGCGATGTAGTGACTCCAGAGGAAAACTTAGATGCAACGTACTGCTATGCACTAACTTTCAATCTACTGCCTTTGATGTAATGACTCCTGATGTACTGCTTGTGATGTAACGAACACCTTGGAATTATTGAAAAAGGAAGGAAGGCATAACACATTCAATCTGTGCAAGCCTCTAAAACTGCCTCTGCCGTGAAAACCTCTGAATCTAGTCTCCAAATGAAAAAAAATGCTCATATGTGAGGAAACAAATCCACCTCCAGTGGTCCCCACCAGGGTTCAACCATCCTGAAAATGTTCTCTTGCTCAAGCCTTGAAGATGTGCCACTGCATTTAACAACCTTGGGAAATGCTCTTCTCTGACAGGGACCAGATGTTCCATCCAAAAGTGCAAATACTTTTTGGTCAAATCCTACAGTCTTGTCTCCTATATATGGTTGATGTACCAAAATGCCGGGGGCGTGGCTAGCAGCCGATGGAAACGGTCGCAGCCTAGCGAGGCTCCCGACCCTCAGCCCGTAATCCGCCTTAAATCCTGCTTCAGACCCGGGATCCCCGTGGAAATCGGGTCGATCCCGGAGCCAACCCATAGGCCTGTTCCGGTTGGGGTAGCGCGCCGCAACACCAGGCATAACGGGCGCTTAAGGGCGCGGAGTACCCGGGACGGCTGGGGATAAGATGGCGGCTCCCTGCATCGCAGCCGCTGAGGAATAGCGACGAACCCGCCCCTGAGGTCCTGAGACCACAGCGTGGAGTGCCGTGAAGTACTGGACTTGTGGGGAAAGGCTGCGGCCACCCGGAACATCGGCGGACCCTGAGGTCAGTGCGAGGTCCGATCGGGAGCGGAGTTCTGGCGGGGCTCCGCCCACAACCACAAGGGGCTCACTCTAGGCCCCGGCTTTGAGGCCTGCGATCCCTGTGGGTGCTGCCGAGTCCTGCAACGGCGCAATACTCCCGTAGGCGGCCGTGACGTAACAGGCCTGCCTTGGGAAGCCCTTACGAGGACACCGAGAGTGGAGGTTGCCCAGAGGACGTCCAACCTCGCTCGGAGGGGACACTTTACAGCCCAACGACGGGGCCTGCGACCTGATTGGGCGGCTGCCCGGCCCGGACCGAACGTGAAGGGTGCTACTGTCTCCACAAGGGGTCTGGAGGGGCACTGAATCGGCCCTAGACCCGTGGGTCGTGGAAACGGAGAGCCGGGACCGGAGGGTGGAGTGCGCCTGCTGGGGCATTGCACGTCCTACACTTTCTACCCCGCCTCTGGCCCCAGGTTGTGCTTCCTGCGTGGAGGGTGACTTCAAATCGTCAGCGCTGCAAAACGCTGAGAAGAGCTCCAGAGAGTACTGACCGGAAGCCGAGATCGGCTGGTGAACCCCAGTGCGGACCCCTGACGCCCGGTTACCGGGGGAAGCTGTAAAGCCCTAACAGATCACTGGCGCCATTTTCGTTCTCCGCAACGCGGCCCCCGAAGACCCGGCTCACCGCCTGACGACGGCTGGTAGCGAGTCCACCTTGAGGCTGGCGGCAGACTATTGCGGGACACGTCGTTGACGCCGGATCACCCAGAGGGCCCTGAATTGCAGGGAGGTGCAAGATGGGAAAGACTAGAGGACCCAAAGGGGACGGGAGCCCTGCTACAGAAACGCCAGACGACTCCCCGCAACCCCCCACGGAGCTCCAACTGATGCAGGACCGGATACTAGACGCCATTGCTGCCACGAAGGAGGCCCTGCAACACGATATTGGTCAGGTAGCGACGGGGCTGGGACACCTGCGCGCAGATCATGCGAAACTACAGGACAGGGTCAAGGCCGCAGAAGTTACTTTACAAGAGGTCGTACCGGCCCACAAATCAATGGAGGGACGACTCACGGAAGCGATGGAGCGGATACAGGCCCTAGAGAAGAGAGCAGAGGACGCTGAAAACCGCAGTCGGCGGAACAACGTCCGCCTGGTTGGCCTGCCGGAGAAAAAAGAAGGCACGGACATGGTGGGCTACCTGACCGACTGGTTCAAAACTGTGGTTGCCCCGGAGGGCCTATCTCCCTTCTTCACACTGGAGCGGGCGCACCGCGTCCCTTCCCGACCTCCGCGCCAGGGTCTCCCGCCGCGCCCGGTGGTCATCAAATTGCTCCACTATAAGGACAGAGACTGGCTCCTTCAGCGGGCCAGGGAAGCGGGCCCATTCCAGGTGGACAATAGTACCATCACACTATTCCCGGACTATACATTTGAAACCCAGAAACAGCGAGCCTCCTTCCTCTCCATCAAAAAGGAGCTACGCACCGAGGGACTGCAATACTCCCTGCTGTTCCCGGCCAAAATGCGAGTGATAGTGGACGACAAGGCGTTATTCTTTGAAACTCCGGCGGACGCCTGGGCCTGGTGGGACACCTACAAGGCGGGCACAGATGGGGCTCGATTTCGAGCCGAGGAGGAGCGCCAGAGCCATGCGACCAGGCGATCGAGAAGACTCCGGGGGCGCAACCGGGGATCCAAGAAGCCTTCAACATCGCAAACAGATGAAGAACGGAGAGCAGCGCTGCAAGCGGTTAAGGAGGTGTCAGGAACGGCGCCGGTCCAATAGGCAAGAGAATCAGCCTCAGAGGCCCTGGCCACGGGATCAGACACTGACTTCTTGGGGCTGGAGGGGGCTAGGGGCCCGAAGGTCACCCCCCAGACTTCGGGGGAAATCGTTGAACCCTGACAGCTGTCCGCGGCTTCAGAGAGCAGAGGACCTGAAGGCGGCGCCCCCCCATAACCATTGGAACAGACTAATGTGAGACTTTTCTTTTATGAGTCGCATTGAGTATTGTGGGGCAGAGGGGCGTGGGAACGAGGCTTGAAAGGTTCGGTAGCCAGCTCACGCACCACAGGGCCCATAAGGCCTCCGTGGTGATTACTACGGACTACAAGTTTACGTGAGCGCGTTTGCTCACTTGTTTGGATGGGTGCCTCTAATTCGCAGTTGAGTCCTGTTCTGGGGGAGGGGGGACCTGGAGTAGTTGGGGTGACTCGAGGTACAATTGGGGATGGGAAGTTGGGCGGGGAGATGGGAATGGGAGGTTGTGAGAATGTGTCTGGTGTCCGGAAGCGTACGTTTATTGATTTAATTTGCACTGACTGGGGTGATGGCTGATATGGGCTCGTTGAAGTGTGTGTCCTGGAATGTGCGGGGACTAAATTCCATGACAAAGAGACACAAGGTACACGCCTACCTGGTCCGCAGAGGGATACACATTGCCTTCCTACAAGAGACCCACTTAACTAAAAAGGAGGGCACCGCACTGCAGAGGAGATGGAGGGGTCACCTATTCCACATCACGTACTCGGCATTTGCCAGGGGGACACTTCTTTGGATCCGGGCGGGGGTTCCCTTTCAAGTTACTAGGCACACAGTAGACCCAGAAGGGAGGTATGTGGCAGTTGAGGGTTTGCTCCGGGGCCGTCAGTTGACACTTTGCAGCGCCTATGCGCCAAACGTGGAGCAGGCATCGTACTTCAACAGACTGACCAAACAGTTAGCTTCTTATTTAACGGGATCAGTGCTACTGGGGGGGGACTTCAACTCCGTGGCGGACGCCGCCCTCGATAGATCACACCCACCTCTACACGCATCCCCAGTTCACAGACTAGCAAAACACAGATCAAACTGGCAGGGGTTGTGGGACCTGACGGATGCATGGCGCGCCCAACACCCAACTGATAGGGATTATTCCTTCTATTCGGGTATGCACGACCTCCACGTTCGCATAGACGCGTTCTTATGCTCCCAGTCGGTGTTGCCAATGGTAGCCCGAACCGAATACCTAGCACGCACGATCTCGGACCACAACCCCCTACTCCTTACATTTGCCTGGATGAACGAAGTTTCGCCAATTCCAACGTGGCGGCTTCATCCGGACACACTAGACGATCCGCCGTTCAGCGGAGCATTGGAAGGTAGAATATCCCAATACTTTGCCGAGAATGAGGGGACTGCATCTTCCAGGGCAGTGGAATGGGACGCGCTCAAGGTGGTGGTAAGGGGGCACTGTATAGGGAAGTTCGCGGGCGTACGGCAAACACTAGTCGAAGATGTGGACAAGGCCGAGCAAGCCTTGCGGGAGGTGGAGAAGCAACGGCCCAACCACCCCGACATGCAGGATAGAGTATGCTCAGCGCGGGAAGCGATGGCGGTGGAGGTGGAGCGCCTTCGCTGTTTTGATCACAAAACATACTTAACCAAGGCACTCGCTGAGGGAGATAAGACGCTCCTAGCCTGGTTGGCAAACCCCAATAGGGGTGCTGCCCCAATATTATCCCTGACCGATGCGAACGGCACCGCGTGTAGCACCCAGCCAGACATTTTACGATGCTTTAAAGCATACTACGAGCGGCTGTAAGAGAGAGGCCCGGTAGCCCGGACTGTGGTGTTGGAGACCTTGTTGTCTGAGATACAATTACCACGCTTGGAACCGGACCAAGCGGAAGCCCTCGGGGCCCCAATTGACCTAGCGGAAATTAGGGGAGCCATAAAGAAAATGGCACGCAGGAAAACACCGGGAGTGGACGGTCTACCCATCGAATTCTATGGTAAATACGTTGATATCCTAGCCCCACGGCTCCGAATCATATACAATGAGGCAAAAGAGAGGGGGGAACTGCCCTGTTCGATGCGCGAGGCGCTCATGATCCCCTTGCTAAAGCCGCATAGGACCAGCTCTGACCCGGCATCGTACAGACCGCTGTCGATGCTCACGACAGATTATAAAATCTTGAGCACTATACTGGCCACCAGGCTGATGGCCCATATGCAAGACTTGATCCACAAGGATCAGTCGGGCTTTATCCCCACTAGAAATACGTCTCATAACATTCGTAGGTTGCTGAGGCTAGTGGCGGACCCTCCACCGGCCGCCAGAGCCCCGGTAGTGATGGCGATCGACATAGAGAAAGCCTTCGACAGCCTGGAATGGAACTACTTGTATAGGGTGCTGAGAAGTTTTGGCATTGGGGATGAGTATGTGCGGTGGACGGAAGTGCTATATGCATCGGCGGGCGCTAGGGTGCGAGTAGGAGCGTTGATATCGGATAGATATGCAGTGCATAGGGGTACTAGACAAGGGTGTGCACTCTCTCCCTTACTGTTCGCCCTCGCGATAGAACCTCTGGCGGCACTGGCTAGGAAAAGTGACTCCTACCAAGGACTGGAGGTGGACGGGATTCGTCATCACATATCATTATATGCAGACGACCTCCTACTGTTCCTGGAGAACGCCGAGGAGGCAGTAGAAGGGGCGGTAGACCTACTGGCACGTTTCGGGGATGTATCGGGCCTGAAGGTGAACTGGGCGAAGACTTGCCTCTTTCCTCTCCGGAGGGCGGAGAGGTGCCCCATGACCCGTCCCGAGCCCCGCTGAGAGCCGGCTTGTTTGCCCTACCTAGGGGTGTATATTTACCACGACCCCACAGACCTGTTAGAAGGCAATATAAACCGTTGCATCCGAACGCTGCAAGGTAACATGGTTTTCTGGGCCACCCTCCCCTTGTCTATGACAGGCCGTGTCTCGCTGCTTAAAATGATCGCCCTGCCGCGCTTATTGTACTTCTTTCGAACCCTGCCTGTGTGGATACCGAGTACCGTATTTCGACGACTAAAATCCCAAGTGGTGTCCTTTTTGTGGGGAACTGGCAGGCGGAGAATAGCCTTGGCAACCCTGACCCGCCCGAAGAACGAGGGCGGACTCGCGGTCCCTGATTTCGAGTATTATTATTTGGCCGCCCAGCTGCAATTCCTCACGCAGGAAGTGGCAAGGGTGTACCGAGGCCCGGAGCAGGAGAGGGACGCTGGCACCCCCCGCCATGTGCTGGCGTACATCACCCTGCAGCAGAGGTTAGCACTCAGAGACTTGTCTCAAGAAGAACGGACATTGCGGCTCTGCTGGAACCGCGTGCAGAAGCGCGCTGGCCCCGGACACCCGTACGCACCCGAAATTCCACTGGGTATGCTCACGGCGCTGCCGCATGGCGGCGACTGGTCGAACCTCCAGACCTGGGAGGAGGCTGGCCTACAGGTGGTAGGAGACCTCTTCACTGACGGGGTGCTTACGCCGTACCAATCCTTGCAGGAACAATACGACCTTCCGAGAGGGGACTATCTACTGCACGCAGCTGTGGTACGAGGGATCCAAGTGCACTGGGGCGAGGGACTGTGTGAACCCGCGACGTCGCCGCCGTGTCAATATGTTATGATGGCCGCAGGGACAGTGAAGGCAGTCACGTGCCTGCACTCCAGAATACTCGGGAGCACCTTGCGACCCCTTACGCGCTTAAAGACCCAATGGGAGACAGACCTGCAGAGGGAGATCCCGGATACGACGTGGGCCCAGTTGGTTCAGAGGCCCAGGAAGAGTACCAGGAGCGCCCGGTTCCAATTAATACAGCTCTATATCCTTCATAGAGCTTACCTCACCCCGCACAAAATAGCGCGATACTTTGGAGCAGAGGACGCAGCGTGTCCTAGATGCGCACTGTTGGAAGCAGACTTACTACACATGCTAAGGGACTGCCCGCACCTACAGGACTTCTGGAGGGAGGTGGGCGACACCATGAACGCGGTCACTGACAGGGAACTACACTACGATAGTGCAACTACACTCCTACACTGGTTTCCCCACACACGTAAGAATAAACTGACAAGCAAATTTATAGACATGGGCCTACTCCTTGCGAAGAGGGAGCTCACTAGGGGGTGGAAAGCGAAGGTGGCGCCGACACATAGGAAATGGCTAACTGAGTTCCAGAAATGGGCGGCGGCAGAGAGCACGATCAGGTATCAACTGGCTCGACGGGGGCCTGACGAGAAGGCCCAGGAAGCGGCACTAGCGTGGGAAACACTAGTCCAAGCACTTAGAGATAGTACAATGGGGAGCGAGGAGGAGGAAGAAGCAGAGGACCCTGGGGAACCTAGGGTGGCGGTACCTACCACGGCTCCCACCATGGACACACACACTCCTTAGACATCTCCAATATCCGCAGAACACCAACGCGCTCCGGCATGCGGCACACCGGACACGGAACACCATAGAACACCGTGGGTGGGGGGAGGGCAAGGGAAGGGGGGAGGGGGTTGCAGCATCCCATTGACACAGGGCTAACAGTTCGAACTGACCGGATGCTGGAAGGGGAGGGGTGGTGGGGGGGGGGGAAGAAAAGTTAAAAGCAGACAGCGGTTGATCACTGGATACGCCATTGAGCAGTGGTGGAGGGGAAGCACTAGGTGAGACAATTATCACCCAGCCCCAGAACTACGAGTAATGATGATGTGTACAATTTTGTTGAAGGGCCTATGAGAAATTGAGATCCCGCATGTACAAACTTACGAAATAACTGTAATGCTCGAATTGAAATCTGCAATAAAAATTGTTTTACAAAAAAAAAATGTACCAACATGCCAGACTTTTGAGATTCTCAATAGAAATGATCAAAGCTTTTTCTCATTAGCCATTTGATTGCAAAGGTACCCACTAGAAGTTCTTGAAAATTTAAATGTATCTCCTGCCCCGGACAAGAGCATTTCCTTTCTGTCATCTGGCATCCTCTACATGATCCCCAGGCCAAACAACTGGCATCTGATTAATCGAAAAGGTCTGACTGTTCCCCATGTGTAGCATAACAATTCATTGCTTTAATCTTCTGGAGCCACCAATGAATGCTTTCTGCACCACCACATTCAGATTCACAGAAACATGACACTAGAAACCATCTCTGAAATAACAGAGTCTGTAGTGCAATGCAGTGCAAGGCATTGTAGTGCAAAGTTACAAAGTTCGAGGAAAAATTGTCTGAATTGAAGCAAATACAACACCTACTAACTCACCAATTACTTCAAAGGTAAACTGTCTTTCTTCAGTAACATTATCAACACTATCTTTACGTGTCTGATCTTCTCTGCTAGCAATTGAAGAAGGGCTTCTCTGCATTGATCATGAAGCCTAGACATGCTACCTGCCTCATGTATTCCAAAACCATGTTCTCCCTGTTCATATAAAACCTTATTCATCTACCAACTGTATTGGCACAACAAACTGTGCCTCCAATCTTATTTTGTCCTGGAACATCATAAGGTTATCATCAAACCTGCAGAAATGTCAGATTAAGTTGATGTATTCATACTGTGAAATAGTAAAAACCTGAATGATGTTGAACCACCAATTCTATTGCTCCTTTTTTCTGTTTTCAAAATATCTTTTGACACTAGCTCCCCTTTCTCATGAGAAACCTTTGTGGTGACCTTTTCTGAATGGGAATCTTGATGATCTTCCTGAGCCTATCTGCTCTGGGTAAACGGTCTGAAAGAGCCTATGGAAATCAAAGACTGAATCTCACCCAGTCATCGATCTATAGTAATGGCCTCCAAAAAGAAACCTATACAGAACCTTAGGGGATGCATTTTCGGAGGCTGCAAACTGGATAGCTCTAAGCTCAAGAGGAGGATCACAAGTTGGAATAGGAGAATGACCGTTTAAAACCAAGTTCAAGCATAGGCTCCAGGTTAGTCCCCTAAAGATTAACATCTTAAAACGCAGCAAAATGGTATCTCAGAGCAAATACTGCCAAATCCAAAAGAAAGCTATCTCGCAAAAATTCCCAAAAGGTAAGGGGGTCACAAGTCTGGGGTGCAAAGTTCTTAGTAAAACAGTACTTAACACATGAATGCCAAAGCTTACTGTAGAAGTGAAGGGTAGAATGCTGCCCAGAATGTTGCCCAGCCCGACTACCCAGAAGATAATTTAAGCACGCACAGCCTATTCTTTCAGAAGCCACACCTTCAATTGTATGCCAAATAGAGGTGGGAGAGAAAGAACCGACCATCGGAGAGGGACACAAGAAAACAACCATTGGGGAGCAACTATCAGATATGTGATGGGAGGAAACCTTGGCCAAGCTGGAGCTGCCAGGATCACATGGGCTTGTTACTTTCAGATTTTTAAAAGTACTCTGGCTGCAAAAGAAAATGTATGGAAGGCCAGTAGAAGACCCTGAAGCCACAGAGCCAATAGAGAGAACAAATCCTTTACTATGAAAGCTCCTGAATTCCTGCCCTTGGAGAAGAAGAGCTGCTAAGTTTTAAAGATGCTTTAAAAAAATCTTGATGTGCAACTCTGAACCAAAAACATAATTCCTGAAACAAATGCACCCTCATAGAAAACATCAGTGCAGATAGGAAGATTATGTTGCAACAGCCTCCATCCCCAGATTAATCGTATGACAAAATATTGTGCACAAAAATATTGAGGCAAATAAATATTGTGTCAAAAATATTGTTTACCTTAATATCGTCTTCCTATACTTATGATAGGAGGGGCAAAAATATTATGTGAAGAACATCATGTAAGAGAACATCATCTAAAACAAGGTAAGAATAATATTTTACCATAAATATAGACTGTAAAATACCATATTTACAATATTATTATACTTAAATGTGAACTAAATAGCTTTAATTAAATAGTTCAGTATAAAATGTAAAATACAATGTAAATACAATAATATTAAAAATAAAACAATTTATTTCATGATTAATTAACTTTTAAAATGTATTACAATTATTTTAAAATTATTCAGAATTTGCTAAAATATCCACCCTATTCCTCTACAATCTCAAAAACCTACTACTAAAAACAACATAATGAACACAAAGTAAAAAAAGGTAAATAAACACTAAAAATAACAAATTCGAAAACATAAAATAACCATTGCACATAATTAATAATCAAAAAATTACTTAGGGGCTGACTGTCGGCTCCTGTTCTGACGGGTTCCTTGAGCCCATCGTAGGATCAGAAATGCTCATGATCCCATATGATGGCAGAGTCAGCCTCGGCTCTGCTGTCGGGATTATAATGTCATTTTCCAACAGCCGTTCCATGATGGCCTTTCCGACATGGCACAGCTGTAAGAAAATTACTTTGGGGGCCCCTAGCAGGCCTCCTTCCTCCCTGGCCCTCTGCTATGGGATCTGAGGTGCACCTATAGTGCCACCCTAAACATTCCTGCACCGTGTGGCAGGCACCTCAAGGTTTCCAAACATCCATTTTGTTATGGCAGCTTGTGCTGCTGGCCTTTTCTGCCTGCCACTCAAGCTGCCATACAAAATGGATTTTACTGACCGCCCTATGGGCAATCACATCCAATTGTGAGGTTAGAACCGCAGCTCCAGACCACTACGCTGTTGGACAGATGTGCATCCACCTGACGTCATAATGAGGCCCTTAATTTACAATGTCCAATTAATTAACAACAAATTAAATAATTGCAATTTAATGTAATTTTCATGCTATTCCTCTACAAACCCAAACACCCACTACTAGATCATAATTTACTAATTTAATGTAAAAACATATAAATGAATCACGTTAAATAACAAACTATACTTTAAAAAAAAATCACTACCAATACTAACACCAACAATTAATATTTTGCCCTGTGTATATATTAAATTAATCATAGATATTTTTACAACTATATTTAAGTGAACAATACAAAATAAATCAATGTCATTTATAATTAAATTATTTACCACAAAAAAGATATTCTTCACTATGATATTCTGTGCCACAATATTTTCAGACTAACAATGTGCTTGACATCATATTTATGAATCGCACTATTAAAAACTGTATTTTTCGTGCATTTACACCAGAATGTAATTTGTTGAAAAGACAAAAGATAAATCTCAGTCAAGTACATATCATGTGTGTAACATGGCCAGAGAATGAGACTGAACTGCTTCCTTACATTTCACATACCTTTTTGGCAACTATTTGTTGTCCAAAGCTGAACTAAATAGCCTTAGGGAGGATAGAATGTGAGGAAGAACTCTTGGGATGGCACAGTGTTCTCTCAAGTTCGATCCATGTGTCTACCCTATTCTAAACCAAAGACCCTGGCATAACTCCTGAGTCATTCATAAACCTGTGGCTATTACCAAGATGAAATGATCAAAGAATTTGGAGGGACAAGTACATCACTCGTGGCAAATGGATCGCTGTAACTACCATTGGATGGAGTGCATGATTGGCCTGGAAACAGCAATTTGAGTTTCAAAGTCCTTGGATACCAGGGGCTGTACTACACAAAATACTCAACGTTGCTCTTTGGTTTTGCAGAATGGGCCACAGGTGCTTATGCGGCACCTTCTCTTATACTGATATTGCTGGTCGACATATAGCACCAGTGCTATCTTGAGAGGGAATTTCATCATTTCATGCAAGTGAGGGTATGTCTTTTCCTTTGCACCTGTGCCTTATTATAGCCTTATACCCCGCCATAGCGGTCTATACTACCTATGAAAGGCCCGCTCCAGCGTTCAAGGCCCGAGCTGAAGGCAAGGGACTTTAATAGCTGGTACAGCCCAGCTATGAAGGGCTATAAGGCTATTAGAACATTCTGCCACTAGAGGGCAGAATGTTCTAACAAATAAAACAAAGGCCTCTCGGAGTTCGAGGGGATTTAAATCCCCTCGGGCTCCAAGAGGCCTTTGTGAAAACAACATTGGAATGTTGCTTTGCGGGCCTTTACCGGTCCGTAGAAGCACAGAGCATTCCATTGTCTTCAATGGAGTGCTCCACATTGCAATGCTCTTATATGGAGGTAAATGCAAAGGCAAAGAGGCTGTCAGGAGATGCACTGACAGTGCAACACAAAAAGGTGGTGCACTGCTAGTGCATCTCCTGAGGCCAGACCTCTGGAGGGACAGCCTCCTGCAGGTAAGTGCAGTTACTCACAGCATCCGTCTGCAGGAAGATCTCTGTCTTCTTTCTAAAGTGCAGGCGGGTGCCGCCCAACCAGTGAAACACAGAGGGCCTGATTACAGCAGCAGCACCATATTTTACTGAATGTGCTGCTCCAGGGCAGCACCAGTTTGCGGTTGCCCTAAGGGTAGAGCATTCATTGTAATTGGGCACAGTGTTTATGTCTGCACCCAGCCAACTGCTTAATGGTCGACCATAGAGCAAAAATGAACACTGCACCAGATGCATAATACACCCCAGATGTCAGTGAAATAGAATATGTCTAAGAAAGGGCTTCATTAACCATGGGCAGAGAACTCCTCTCTGCCCGAGGAGTGTGCTGAGTTTTGCCTACTCTGCGTTCTGCTGAGAAAGGGTGTAGGCAAACCTCAGCACACTCCGGAGCAGAGAGGAGTTGGCCCGCCGCCCGCCTCCACCCCCTATTAATAATATAACTTGAAAATACATTAAAGCAAATTAAAAGATTACCTTTAAACCGCGGCGTCCCCGGGCTGCCCTTCTCCTCTTCTTTGGCATTAGAAATACCGATAAGAAAACTGCGCATGCGCGCACGCCCTCGCATGCGTGATTGTGACCCCTAAGGAATCCCTAAATGAAACTCAACGGCCCATATGTACAAAGGCATTTTGCAACTCCTAGCCGTGCGAATCTCAATTTCAGGCTGTTAGGAAATGCAAATTGTCATTTCAATATGTACGAAAGGCATTTTCAATTGTGTAAAATGAGATTTCTATCATGAAGAAATCGCAATTTGGGATCCCTTAAATAGGAAATCACAGACTCGGATTTCCAAATAGCGAATCGCTAACACTATGTATAAAGTGAATAGTCGCAAAATAACCATTTGGGAAAATGCAATTACCATCAATGTGTGTCAGTTGGTAACCAAGTGCAGACTATAAAAGTCACCCAAAATTAATCTAGCTCTTTGAGAATGGCGGCTCTGTAAGTCTTGGTGAGGAGGATGAGGATTTTGGTTGGTAGGCAGAGAAGGAGGAGGACACAGGAGAGGATATTTCAGGTGAGTGTCATCCTTTTTGAACAGACCGAGGAGGAGCTATATGAAAATTACAGACTCAGTAATGAGGTAATTCTTGAATTCATTGTCAAGTTACAACCTCAGATACAACAGTCACAAGCAATGCAATCCCACCACATGTGCAGGCATTGTTGTATTGTCTTCAACTTTTAGCTTCTGGTAGTTACCAGGGAGTCATAGCAGTGGCAGGGGGAGTGTAATAAAGTGAATTTTCCAGGTTTCTTCATAGGGTTCTGGACATCATGGTTAGCAAAGTGAACCAATATATATGTTTTCAAAACATTCCCCAATATTTGCAACAGTACTAATTAATGTGTTTCCGGGCACCTCAGTTTTCCAATGTAATTGGCTGTTTTGATGGCACACATATTTCATATGTCCCTCTGTGCAAATTAATTCATTTATTGAAATAGGAAGAGCACCCATTCTCTCAATTTACAGGTAGTGTGTAATACCTCATGCATCATAACTGACCTTGTGGCCAGATTCCCAGCACACAACTCGTTTATGTTCTGCCACAGTGGAATACATAACCGCCTGTCTCAGGGTAATTTTGGCAATAACTTTTTACTTGGTAAGAAAATTGCAAGCTCTTTTCATACAGTGTCCAAATGTGTGTTTGTAATGTTACCTAATGGTTTCTCCTTCTCTCACTATTTAAGGAGACAGTGCATATGTCGTGCGCCCTTGGATACTGACACCATACTTGAATCCAAGAACCAGTTGTGAAAGGCAGTACAACAGGCCACATAAGACACAGCGATCAATAATAAAACGAACCATTAGAATACTCAAGTCTCAATTCAAATGTCTCCACAAAACTGGTGGTGCACTGCTTTACAGACCCAAGATGTGACTTAAAATCATCGCCACATGTGCCATTCGATCCACAACACAGCCATGAGTGAGGGTCTGCACAACATCAACATAGAGCCAGATTCAGACTCAGATGAGAAACTTATACCACTACAGCTACAGCAGCATGGGACACATGTAGCAGAGGGTCAAGCTCAACACACAGAGATCTCCAACAACTATTTAAATGTAACTACGATGACCACATCTAAGAAAAAGACAACAAAATTGATGGAAATGTTTTATGGGTGACTAAAAGATCAGCTTTTATTCAGGTTGCAACTATGTAAATCGTCTCCATCAACTGTATCCATAGATGATATACAATGTTTTCAACAAAGTATATAAACACAAACATAAGAAAGTAATATCATAAATCTGAGTGTCTACAAAATAAACATTTTACAGTCTCTGGGGTAGGTTGCCTTTTCAGCAGTATTTGGCTGTGGAGGAGGGGATATGTCTGTTCCAGATGTGTTTCAGCATGTCCCCCTGGTACAGCATCCTTCTGGCACAGATGTAGCACTGAGGCTACAGCTGTTTTCACTCTCAGGTGATGGCAAAGTGTTAGGGACAGACAGGTTATTTGTCTGTATGTTTTCTAGAGCTGTGCTCACTTGGACCAGCTCATGTACAACATCTTGGCATCAGTGCCCCATGTCATTTTGTATATTGACAGTTCTCTTAGCATAAGTGGTCGTGGCTACTGTCAATCGATTGATCATTTAGTGTAGGCATCATAGTGTGCATGTGCAGCCTGTGTCTGCTTCTTTGTGGATGTTGCTCCTTCTCCATGGCAGCAAACCAGCAGTCTTGTACTTTCTGCAATTGCAGCATTGACCTTGACATACTTTGCAGATGCCTATTATGTTTGGCTTGCAGGCACTATACTAATATGATGGATTTTTCCAGGCAGCCAAACAAAGAGAACTGTCTCTGTCATGTCACGTGAGGCATTATCATTGTAAACTGTTGGTTTTTGCATTCTATGGTGTCTATATATCCTGCGAACAGATGTAGTTGTGTTCCTGCCTTGTGATAGCTCCTCATCACCTTCCTCAAAGTCTGCTAGTGGTAACACGTTTGCTCTCCTAGTATTTGGAGTAGGAGTAATGGGCGAGGGAGTTGCAATTGTGCTGTCATCCATTTCCACATGTGTCAATAGCTTTGTCAGCCTCAATATTTTCAGACACATCCTGGGTGTGATCTGTGGAAATGTATGTATATAAGTATTGTAAATAAATGGTTCATGTTTATTCACAATATTGTTGTACACTGCGATGTATGTGTTTTTGACATGGTGATAATGTATAGATATGTGTAGGTAATAATCAACACACAGTACACCATGTAATTTAAATGTACTGCAACCGCCATAGTCCATTGACAAAGTACAGCAAACATCTCACTATAGTTTTGTTTGCTAAAAATGTATACTTGAGCACTTGCAAACAGTATCTGATGGTAAGAAAATAATGGAAAAATTACTTACCTTGGCTGGAACCTGCAGGATTTGAGGTGTCAATGTCTGACATTCCCACCACACTTTCAGGTTCAAGTATTTCCCCAATCAGTGATTTAATTGGAGTGGGGGGGGGAGGGTTGGAGGGTTCACTACCAGTGCCACGTGCCTAAGCCATCCTGCTTGCTACCTTCTCTTTGGTGCAGGATCTTAGGTCATACCAGCATTTTCTAATCTGTGGTGTGGTTCTGTGGGTGACACCAATGGGGTTGACTATCTCTGGGATGCTGTTACATATTTTGTTTTCTTGGGCCTCATGAACAGAAAATGATGCTTTCCAAAAGAGCTGGTCCATTTGTGCCACAGATTCTTCTATAAAAAGCTCCAGCTGCATCACAGATAATTTTACTTTGCACTTCAAGCTGGCAGTGTTTTTGTCCCTATCTTTCTTGGGCATGGTGTTATCCATAAATTAGGATTCCACTGCCAGTAGTCAGACAGGAGCACTCCTTCCTTTCTGCACTTTCCTAGGCTTCTGGGTTGTGGCCACACCCTGTATTTCTAAACTTCCTGGTTCTTAAATCATCATTCTGTATCCAGAATGCAACTTTCCTAATTGCGATTTCTTCCATGGAAATCACAATTTGGCAATTCCCAAAATGGAATTTCCTATTTATGATTGTGGATTTATACAAATCACTATTAGCGCACAACCCTCCTATGTACATCTCATTTTGCAATTTCATAATAGCAATTTCCATAAATTCGCTATTTGGAAACCGAAAACACTATTGTTTGTACATATGACCTACTGAGTGTCATACATTAGGAATACCAATTTCCTAATTGCGATTCTTAGGAAATCGGTATTCCTAATGTTTCTACATCTGGCCCAACAGCCATTCCAGGGGGAGAGGTTAAAATATAACATCCTCAAACCAAATGGAAGACAGCAACCGGATACTGCAGAACAGGACTCTCTAAAGGAAATTGAGAATAACCAGGATCCCTGTATTAGTAAGAAATGTACCTTGACAAGGCAGCCAGCAACGGCGCCACAGAAGGCCGCCTCAGCAAGAGTCAAGAAGAAGTATTCTTTGAGGACGAACCCTTGTCCCTCCCCAGGTGAGGGAGAGTTAGAAAAAAGAAACTTTATGGCTTCTGCGGGTTGTCTCAAGGGGTGGGTCACCTCATACATTAGGATGGGGACTAGGGCTATTTTCATTTGTTCAAAAAAGCAAACCATCAATCCTTATTAATCAAATGAATGGTTTAAATTACCTAAACAATGTGTATACAAATTAGAGGAGTTGGCCTGAAGGCTAGGGCGGTCGACCTACACTCTGGGGAACTGGGTTCGAGTCTCAGCAATGACGCTGAACATCCTGTGATTCTGGGCAAATCACTCAATCTCCCCGTGCCTGACAAAAATGAATGTGTCCTCATGTAATGCAACTGGTGCTATGTAAAGCGCTCTGATACGCGATTCGGCTCACGTTCGCGCTATACAAAACTCTGTAAAAAAAAACAAAAAAGCACAGGCATTCTGAGCAAGTTTGCTCCTGGTGGTGTATTGTTCACATGACTGTAATGCTTACCTTGAAAGAATGCCTGAGTCCTATTTAAAGTGTTTACAATGAACATTGCAAAATAAAGTACTTTGCAGTTAACAGAATGTGTACAACCCTTTATATTTATACAATAATATGGGGAATGGTGCAATAGGGTAACAATCTGCAAGACCAAGATAAGCTGTTTATTTGCAAAAAAAAGAAATACAATCCTTCATTTGAATGACTGCGTACATCGCAGATTTCATACCTTCTTAAGGACACAGGTCGTTACAGATTGCATGACAGTTTCTGACAGCTTTATGTAACAGATTGCATGACAAATTGCATGAAAACTACTTACAATGTGACATCTGTGTGATAAACAGCATAACAAATTTGCATGACAAATGTTTCTAATGTTGTAAGTAACCCACTAAAAAAGCATACTACCTGTCTGTAAAGCTCTTCAGCATCTCGTCAGAGGCAGAAAACACCTTTTAAATGCCAATACAATGTCAAAGTTCCTAATGGTGAGTAGATTCCCATATAACACAAAACACTTAGGGCCATATGTATCATCCTCACCATTTGCGATTTCTAAATAGCGAATTTTAAGGAATCGCTATTTAGAAATCGCAAAACGGTATGTATGTAAGAATTCGCTTATTTTTAGCGATTCCTACACATTCCTAAATTGCGATTAGCAAATTGCTAATCGCAATTTTCCCATTCATTTCTATGGGCCAGGAGGCCCATAGGAATGAAGGGGATATTTGCGATTAGCAATTTGCTAATCGCAAATTGCGATTATTTTCAAGGGTGCAGGTGTGTCACAAGAACACCCTGCTGCACCCCTGAAAATGACATGTGTGGCCATATGGCGCACATACATGCCCTACGAGCATGTATGAGCGTCATATGCCAGCCTTTGAATTTTAAATAAATTGCTTTTTCACAAGAATTCGCAACTTACCACCAACTAGAAGTTGGTGGTAATTTGCGAATCCTTATGGGCATTTTTGCCTTGATGTTTCTTTGATACATTGCCTAAGGAATCGCAAAATTTGCAATTCCTTAAGTGCAATCGCAAAATAAGGAATGGCAAATTTTGCGATTCCTCATTTTGATGCAAAAATGTTTGATTCATTCCATTTATCAAATTAGCCTTCGCATTTCGTCCTTTGCGAATGCTAATTTTCTTGATACATATGGCCCTTAAACTTCCATATATATAAGGAATTGCACAATTCATTTGCATACTGCAGAATGCGTAAAACAGCATGAAAACAACATCCAAACTGTAACGCTAAAGAATGACTAAATTACTAACACTGGGCTCCCACAGTACTGTCCGACCGTAAAGCACTGCAGCACCTTGTCACGGTATTAACCACTATCTACCTTACAACATCATACCATAATAACTTAGTAATTTTAGTGCACCTATCCTTAGGTAACTTATGGTAACTCATAAAAGGATTAACTTTGCATATGAATATACAAGTGTAATTGTGTTCTTACAATTCATAAGTGACTGTTGGAACAAGGGTCCTCAACATGACTTGGGAAAGCTGGGTCACTCTGTCCCATAAATTGTTATGGTCTGCTTTTTGGCCCCACCCCCCGGTGAGCTGAACAATCTGCGAGTACCCTTGTGGACTATCACATATTTGCTGTAATGTTCATCAGTAAAGATTAGTTCTGCCGTTAGGGGCTCAAGGAAGTAAACCCCAACCTGAGTGAGGATGGCTACTGCCCCCTAACTCCAGGTGGTGATGAGACTGGCATTCGTAGCAGCATGACTTTAGTCTGTGGCCCAGCCTTTTTAAGTCAAAGCCTACCAGACAGCCCAGCTGTCTGGTTTTCTAAAGACATCTTGTAGACATTTGGAAAACTGGCCTACGAATGTATTCCACCCATTGCTTAACATTGGCTTTGTGGTTTGCAACTCACATTTGATGGCTCTCTATTTGCTGGCTTTATTAGTTTTAGGCTGTCCACCATATCTTTGTCCCTCCGATGGAGCATAGCCTGCTGAATTCTTCCATGAAAGCTCGATTTCTGTAAACAGGACTTTACATTTTGTTGTTATCTTGTCAAATTTGCTGTGCATCCAAAGACAGAGGTCACGTGTTAGGCTCTGTCTTCTGAGGCAGCTTGCTGTTTGATTTTCTTTCTTTGACTTCAAATTGAGAGGCTTTATCTGACAATCTGTGGGTTTGAAAAGGGGTTGCTTTTTTCCCTTTGATTCTGTGAAGGGTTTGTCACCTTTGTCATTTGCTCTTCCTGCCTCTGTCATAGCTTCAGGGTTTTGCTAGCGCCCTGACAACATTAGGTACTGTGCGGTCTACAAGTTTATTTGACGTACTAAAGGTTTTTTTCTAGCACACAACAAAATTCTGTAAATGAATTGTGCAAATATTTCATAATTTATTAGAATTAGGAAAGCACAAATGAAGCAATTTGTTTGTAGTTCTGAAATGTGCTGGAAACAAATATTTGAATACGATCAAAACAAATCAGTACACTAGGTGATGCCATTTCCACACATTATCATTTGTGCGCTGTATAGATTTATGAGTAAAACTTTATGTCCGTGCAAAAGTAATGGTCATTTCCATTATAAATGTTTTCTCTGTAATGGCAGTGCACTTCCACACCACTCTACTCCACTCTATGCCACTCTACTTGACTCCACTCTATGCCACTCTACTCTATGCCACTCTACTCTAACCACTCTACTCCGCTCTATGGCACTGCACTCTATGGCACTGTACTCCACTATGCAATGCTCCATTCCACGAGACCCCACTCTATCTCACTCCACTCTACTCCATTGTGGTCTACGATATTCTATGACACTGCACTCCACTCTATTCCACTCCACTCTTCACCACTCTACTCAATGGCACTCTAATTTATGACACTCTGCATCACTTCATTCTAGCCCACTCTACTCCTCTCTACACATTCCACTCTACGCCATACTACGCCATACTATGCCACTCTATGCACTCTATGACATTCCACTCTACTCCACTTTACACGTTACTCCACTCTACACCCCTCCATTCTATGTCCCTCCACTCTATGCCTCTCCACTCAGCGACACTCCACCCTATGACCTGACCCACTCTATGACACTATACACCCCTCAACTCTATGACACTCCAATCCACAATACTATATTGCACTTCACGCCCCTCCATTCTACAACACTTTACTCCACTCCACAATACACCCCTCCACTCTATGCCCCTCCTCTCTGCGCCCCACCACTCTATGCACCTCCATGACACTTAACTCTACGGCCCTCCACTCTATGCCACTCCTCTCCACTCTACTCCACTCTATGATATCCCTTTCTACTCCACTCAATGACACTCTATGCCCCTCCTCTTTATGAACTTCCACCCTATGGCCCTCCACTCTACGCCAAACCACTCTACACTGTCTCAATGACACTCTGCGACATTCTATGCCACTCCACTCTACTCAACTCTACTCCACTCTGTGAAACTGGCCTCCACTCTACAACACTCAGCTCTATGACTCTACACTCCACAACAATCCCCTCCAATCCACACCACTCCCCTTTTCCCCACTCCACGCCACTCCGCTCCATACCCCTCCATTCTATAACATTCCACTCTACGACACTCTACTCTAGGCTGCTCTACTTCAGTCTATGCCTCTCTATGCTACCCTACTCTATTCCACTCTACACCGCTTTATGTCACTCTACTGCACTCTACTCCATGACACTATACAACACTCCACTCTTGGCTACAACACTGTACTCTACAACACTCCACTATACACTAACCATTCTACAACACTCTATATCCCCTTTATGCCACTCTGTGGCACTCTACTCCACTCTACGGCAATCTACTACACTATATGCTACTACACTCTATGACACTCTACATCACTCCATCTATGCCACACCATGCTAATTTACTCCACTCTAAGCCACTCCACTCAAATCTAGGATACAGTACTCCACTATACTGCACTGCTCCACTCTACACCACTCCACTCAATGCCACTCAATGCCACCCAGTCTACCACACTGTATGCCACTCCACTCTCCTCCACTCTCACCCCTCTACTCTATGCCACCCTACACCACTCCACACCACTCCACTTTACACCACTCCATTCTTCTCTATACCTCTCTACTCTACTCCTCACCACTCCACACTGCACCACTCTACACCACAACACTTCACTCTACTTCACTTTACTTTTCTCTACTCCACAACACACTACACTATGACACTCCACTCTACTACACTGCATGATACTCCTCTCCACTCCATAACCCTCCACTCCACTCTATGCCACTCCATGACACTTTACACCACTCCAGTCTATGACAGTCTTCTCCACTCTACGGCACTCCACTCTACTCCACTCCACGCCACTCTCCACTTTGCCACTAACGATTAGTGATGCTGATCAGCAGCAACATCGGTGTACAACATGGCTAAAACGGTTTGGCAAAGCCAATAGCTCTTGCATAGGCGAGACCTATTGGCTTTGCACTGCTTGTTTGTTTTATCTCTGTTGAGAGACTGGCTACTGCTTTTGCCCTGTAAAAGTCAATCTAGTCAAACTTAGGTTTCATTCCTTACCTATCGTCGTGTGTGAAATATGTGGAAATGGTATGTATGTTGTGAGGGCTTCTTTTACAAAGTGAAAGTGAAGTTGCCGAGGTGCACAAGAAGGTGGGTTTTCTTGAAGATGTCTCTATGTCCTTTTGTGAACATGACATCCTGCATGCTCCTTGCTTGGACCCCTTCCCCTGAAAGTGGTGTTACCTGGGAGCTTCTAGTTTATTCTGAGTTGTTTTCCTCCTGCCAGACTGTAACATACGCTACCCCACCTTCTTGTGCAGCTGGTTGGCAGTTAACAATAATGACAGGCACTCAACTGTATCTGGCTATGGATCAACACATTTGCTTGACCTGTTTTGGTTGCCCTGCCCTGTGAATCAAGCTTCAGAAGCCTAAAATCTGGAAGATGCACTTCTTCATGACTGGAGAGCTTCTAAAGGGGAAGCACTTCAGATTACTTTGGCATCACTTTCTGGCCAGCCCAGTGGGATAAGCACGAGTCCCCTTCAGCCAGTATTTTGTGCATTATTTGATCATCCAGTGTACTCTCTGGTCAGGTCAAATGCACTATTAGGAACTCAACCTCTGTAGGGTTACAATTATCATTCTCTGACAGGGGACAGAGCATGGACTTTCATAGGATGATCTGGCCTGCAAGGAGAGGAGCTGGATTACTCCTGCTCTTGAAAGGAAGAAAGTGGTCCTGATCCTTGGAAGTGCTGCATGAGGCCTAACTGGTCGAAGAACCTGTGCCTTCAGAAAACAAGTCTGTCAAAGAGCCACGTGATTCCTGTAGCCTGGCTAGCCTAGGGAAAATAAAGACAAAAGTTGGATTGTTGAGCTCCACAGATACTTTACTGGAGCCTCACTGGTAAGCCTGTATTATCCTCGACCAACCCTCTATATCCCTGCCAGTTGTAGGTCTTGTCCTTCCCAGTCCCACATTGGAACGTAGTTACTCTTGACAATGACATGGGTACATTCCTGAATATTTCCAAGGAGGGTGGTAATGCGCCAGGGAAATGATACCAATGTCCCCACAAATTCCAGCATATCCTCACCCAGGTAGGACATGGAGTGTGATTTATTCTTGCGCAATCTTATTCCATCATGGTGTAATAATATGCATTAGTAAATTGATTTAAATGCACAAAGCCTTCATGAGAGGGAGCCTCATTGTCCTTTCCACCTAAAGCCTGCAGTTTATTGCTTGCTTATAGTTGATTTTCAGCTCCCTCTGTAGGTTCTAAATTTACCTAGAAGTTACACATTGGCTAAAACTATGAATTTATGATCTTAGCCATTGGTATTGTCTTTCCCGTACACCCAACAGGAGGCAATGTATTGTTTTCATTTGTAACATTATTCGATATCCGGTAGCAGGGAGACTCATCAACTTATTGTATAATGGTGGACCGACAACTGAGACTTCAACAGCTATCACTTCCCTACTTTTGAGGAAAAGTGTTTAGTGTTTAATCTCAGTCTATGATTTGCGTGTTCCTCTGCCCATGTATTTCAAAAGCAATGCATTGCAGAAATCAAACTTAGATCCCTTCTCTTTTCTTCCAGTCGATTCGATTTAGTTGCAGCCTCTGCTCCAGTGAACCAGTGAAGGATTGGTGGTGATAGTTCCTCCTCTATTTGAGTGGATGGAGACATTACATTTTCCTTTTTGGTATGACATGGACCTTAGTTCTAGTGTGTTGTTTCAGCAACCTTCATATTCTAAAAAGCATCCTATTCAAATTCTCAGTTTGGGGAATGATGTCTGCAATGTCCTGGAACATCAACACTGGTACTTTGACTTTAGTTGTTTGCCATCCTAGAAAGATGAACACTGTTGCCAAGATTGAACTCATAGAGACAATCAGTGTTAATATAGAAAGCATGCTGTCTTGCTCAGACCCATCAGCTCATGGGGGAGCAGAAGTGGACTTTAATTTATTTCACGCACCTTAGTAAGTTCTCATTGAGTTTCGAGGAGAGAGGTAAGGCTTTCCAGGGACATCACCATTGAACTTGGAATGGCCTTTTTGCAGATCTGTTCAACTTAGATGGGCGAACACATTGGCCCAGATGCATGAAGCTAAAAACTGCTCGCAAAGGGGCAGATTCTCAGAATCTGCCCCTTTGCGACCGGTATTTTTGCATTTGGGATGCATCATCCCAAATGCAAAAATCGCAAATTGAGAATTCGCTAAATTGCGATTACTTGCATTTGAGGAATCTCAAATTGAGATTCCTTAAATGCAATGCATTAACCACATCAATGCTGATGGTATTCCCCTCCTATGCTGAGATTTGTTGATTCCCATTATTCATGACGAGCTGGGCTCGTCATGAGCGTGCGAGGAGGCTACTTCATGACGAGCCCAGCTCGTCATGAGTGTGGAAGGGGTTAAAGTTTAAAAAAATAGCGATTTCGCTAATAGGGCTCGCAAATTACCATGAAGTACAACTTCATGGTAATTTGCAAAAACTTTGAAAAATGCACTAGAGTGCATTTTTCGAAGTTTCATGTTGCGCACACACATGCCCTCAGGGCATGTGTGTGAGCAACATATGTGCACAGATCAATTTCAGGGGTGCAACAGGGTGTCCTTTGGACAACTCTGCACCCTTGAAATCACAATCTCATTTTGCGATTCGCTAATTGCGATTCGCAAATTGAAAATTGTTCCCATTCATTCCTATGGACCTCTAGGTCTATAGGAATGAATGGGGAGGTATTCCTTAATTGAGACTCGCAATTTGCGAATCGCAATTAAGGAATTTTAAGAAATCGCTATTTTTAAAGTGATTTCTTCTTGCATACCATTTTGCTATTCCTTATTAGCGATTCCTTATTTTTCGCTAATAAGGAATTGCAAAATGGATGCTTGATGCATCTGGGGGATAGAAGCTTCAAAGAGGCTCACCTTTTGCACCTGGAAGGATAGTATGGACAAAGAAACTTTATTGTGAAGTAGTGAAGCTAAGCAAATCCATACTCTACACACCGAAAAGAATGTATTCTAATCAACCATTACAGAATGTTGCTGTGCAAGACAGCGCTCACTCCTGAGACGACTAAGCATCTGACAAGACACCACTGCTGTTGGAGCTTGCCTCGGAGCTAACGCTACTGCCATCTTCGTATGTCAAGTATTATTTTCTTCAATACATGAAATGCAGCGTGGTATGTGAAACATAAAATGCACAATAAAACAACCAAATATATTGTGTACCTTGAAATTAAGAACAATTGCATTTCATAACAAGACTAAAGACAAAAATAATTTATTCTGATAAAAAACATAGCATAAATTAACTGAACTGCAACAGACTTCCAGCAAAAAAAGCTCCCTTGTCTTTTTTAATGGTTTTTACAGAATGAGAAACAAAATCTCAGCTAACTATCCGGTATACGATTCACAAAGCCATCAATAGCTTCATTTATGGATTTGAAGAATTCTCCAACAGGAGTGCAGAAAAATCTGCAGAAGAAAATCCACACACAACAGTTGGAGAGTTAGTGGATTGAGACGAGGTTTGCATTGAATGTTTGTGAATGCCAAGCAACTCCTAAGTGTGTTGGCATTCACAAACTCTGATGCAACACTTTTCAGTCCTGGAAATGTTTGGAGTTTTACTTCAACATAGAGTTGGAGTACCTCTCCTCAGAAGGTGGAAAGGGGAAAGGGACATCTCCACATTTGGAGGGGATGTAGGATAAAAAGTTCCTCCATCGGGAAACAAAGTTTAAAGAAAAGAAAACATGTGCAATTGTACCTCGGGCTTTATCTTCTAAAGGAGATGTTCCAGGCAGAACTAAATACGAGTGGGGAAGGGAAGAGAGCAAGAGAACCAAACACAAAAATGGAAGGGAACCCATAAAGGACCAAACAAGTGACATTGGATGTTGTGGAGTTCCTTCCTACCTCTACCGAAATAACTAATGGAAATGTTGCAAGTCTACAAATTTTATTTAGACTTTTCTTTAATCAGGTTCATTGCAAATTTAGCTCAAGCCAACATGATTCGTTACAAATTTAACTCAGGTAAACACGTTTCACAACCTAGTAAACAGAGTTTCTCTTCATCAGGGTTTCCAACATAAAAAAACACTACAAGGACAATTGTAGGGAAATCAAAAGCATGAGAAAAGAACTTGAATCAAATTGATAAGAAATTAGATAGGATAGAAAGAAACAAATTAAAGCTAATAATGGTACACGCATTAAAATATAAAGGAATTGGCGATAGATCTTTTGTTAATGCGTTCTAAGGTTTTTGAGAAAATGAAATAAAATAAAATGATATTTACCAATTAGTTTAGTTAACCATGTGTGTCAAGTTACAACATATATGTTTAAACTCAGAGTGGCAAGTGCAGATTTTTTTTAAATAAAATTCCAGACTTCAATTAAAATTAATATAGTGTTTTATAGAAAAAAAGTGTCAAGACCTGACAGATAATTCTGCTCCCTGCAACTTTTACCTCCAAGATCTCTGTACACTGAAGAGTATATACTTCTTAGGAATGTTCTCCATAACCGAATACCAGCTGAGGGATAGCTTTGCGGTCAGGAATCTGGGCCTGTAAGGTATGTGCAATATGAAGGATAGCTTGTCTATCTGTGACCTTAGCATGTAAGACCACTCTACGGGATAGATAGCTTTGTTATCAGAATCCTGTGCCTGTAGGATCTCTGTACCCTGAAGGATATCCCTAGTGCTGTATGTCTGCAACATCTGTGTAACCTGAGGCAGAGCTTGTTGTCAGATGCAATGAGCCTGAAGGCTCTCTGTAACTAAAAGTATGGCTCTGGTTCTGTATGCCTGATCCTGTAAGGTAAGATTGATCTAACCACAAGGATACATTTGTTGTCACTTGCATGAGCCTGGAAGATCCTTATACTTGAAACATAGCTTAGGTCCAATATTACCATCCCTCTAACATATGTTTACCCGAGTGATACCATATTGTCTCATGCCTAACCTGTAGAATACTGCTGTAGCCTGAAGGATAACTCTGGTGTCTCTGGGATCTCTGTAACCTGAACAACACATTTGCTGTCCAGAGGTAGAGATGTTCAGTATCATATATGGTTCAGTTCTGCATTCTTGTGTTGGTGCCTGTGCAATGTGTTACTTGAGAGGCAGTTATTATCCTAACAGATATTTAACCTGACAGATTACTGCCTGCGAGTGTAATAAGTGCTAAGGCAGAGATTTCCTTCCCAAAGTGTGAGGAATCTGTGTAACCTAATGGATAACCTGAGGGATTTTTTTTTAGATCTTAGCCTCCATGTTTTGAATTACTTGAAGACTAGGTGTAAACATGTCGCGCCGGTCTGTGTCTGAATCATTAGCAATATCAATCTCTGTAACCAAAGGGACAGCTCTTGATGCCTGTGCCTAGGAAATGTCCATAACCTTAAAGATGTTCTGCCTGAGCATCGCAAAATCTAAGTACCTGTCTTCAATAAGAATGCTTTTTGTATATGGTCACATGGATTTATTTTGTGTAGGCTACAACCTGAATGTGCTTGCATTGAAGCAAACCAGATCCAAAGGATTCTTACAGAAACTAGTCGCTACTGTGCACTGGGGTGTGCTATAACCCCAATATTAACTAATAAGCAATGTACCTTGGTGTGTTCCTGAGAAAGGCTGCTGTCTGCACATGTGAACTAAAATGAGGTAGAAATGACAGAGAAGAATTCAAGATAACCACTGGACCTTTAAGAATGAATCACGCAGGCATGTCCAACCTTTTTTGGAATAAGATCTACATTTGTTCAAAAAAATCATCTCGATCTACTAGTATCACTGTTGTAATAGAGACCACATCAGACGAAATTACATTATTGGCCACCCTATGCACAATTACCAGCAATGATCACATTAATGCATCAAGTAGGGTGGACAGCAGTAATGTAAAAAAAGCTTTGTCAATTCAGAATGCCTTTAGTTGGTAATACATAACAACTATACCTGCAATGCCCCTGGCACCAAGGTAATAATAGTAGTAATAAGTCTCCCCATCTCCACATGTTTTTTTCGCCCAAATATCAGTTTCAAACACTTTTTGGAAATTCAACCATTTTTCTATGAACGTCAGCTTATGAATTCTGAAAATACACACTTTTATGTCTGAAATAAACACTTTTGAATTTTGGCATAGATATATTCAGTCAAGCAAAAGCTTCTAATTTAGTAGGCGGGGCTGCACACAGGAGATCTACTGGAGCGCTACCAGTAGCTCATGAGCTTCTCGTTTGCGAAGCCTGGACGACTAGAGGTATATGAATTCAGCCCTTCCGTATAACCCCAGAGAAACCCTGGTCTCTGTTGGTATCTGGTCTCGGTGGTTTTGAGTGAGGAAGAGCATCCAGGACAAGTGGTATATAGGCATTATCTAATAGTTCGCTCTGAACAGAATAATGACTAGGATCTGCAATTGTCGCTGCTTAGGATGTTTGTTTGTCCATAAATCAGGCCCGTAGTCAACTTTTTAATAGAACTGAATATTGACCCCACTGCAAAAGAAAATGGGGAGAATTTTGTGACTTCTCTAGAACAACCTCTAACTCACGACCAACCCCTTGTCCAACATTCACTGGATGGTCCTGTCCGCTACTGTCCGCTCCTCCCTCTCCGGCCCCACCTCATCCCAACCAGCCTTTCCTACATTTCCAATCACTTGAGTTTCCTGGCATAGATACTACCTCCAAGCCTCTGGAACTTATAGTCTGGTCTCTCCTTCCCAACCAGTTCATGATACTGCAGCTTTACCGCCATTCCACTACTATCGTGCACATCCCCACCTCTCCCTCACAATCACGTAATAGTTCTGCCATACCGACTCCCCTGAAACCCTCGATACGCTTACCATAACTCCTTCATCCCGTCCTCCGGAGAGTCCAGCTCCAATCCCTTCCCCCAATCCATGAACAATACTGCCCCGCCTCTTCCAACTAGCAGCTTGATCTGCCTTCTCCATCTCCTCCCTTCCAGGCACTCTGCAGTCTTGTTCCACCCACTCACTCTCAGTATTGTAGAACATAACCCATACCTTAGGGCAACAAAATGATAAATATGACCCGGGGTGGGAGCAGATGTTTACAGTGTGCCTGAATTAGACCAGGGTGCCCTCTTCCGTAAACCTGATGCTGCCCATATAATTTAAATATTAACTTGTTACCCCTTTATGTCTCACGTCTGCTATGTCTTATGTGGCTGTGGATGGACAGAAAAACCTTTCTTTACTTTGACTTTGCTTTTATTTCACAAACAGAAAGTTCGGTGCCTTCCAGGACTAAATATTTCATCAGGTTTCTCATTAATGGGGAAACATTTTAGCACACTCCATAAATGCCTTTTATTGCGAAATTAAATGTGTCTATTGCTTAAAATCAGATTTAAAAAAATACTTTGCTATTAATGAGCATGCTTGGGACATCAGCCCTCCCAGCAAATTCTACTTTTTTCTGTTCCTATTTTTCTTTGAAAAAATTGGTTTGCAGGAGGAGAAGCCTGCCAGGGGATCATTAGTCTTGGGTGCGCTTCTTTACATAGCGTTAGGCAAAACAATTGAAATATGCTAATTTGCAAGCCTGTTGGGTATTCAATTACTTCAGCATCTTTGGGGAAATATTTTACTTTAATAGTGCATTTCCACCGAAAATCATTGGTAATACCTTTGATATGTATGGAAGCAGATCCTATTATGAAGAGAGTGACATATTGTGCCCGGGGATACATCTTAAAAACCAGCCTATGAAGGAGGATGAAAGACTGATATGTGCTTAAGCATTACGAAGTCCAAACGGGATGTTTAAAGCACTATTTAGAATATTTTAATGCTTTGATTTATTCATAAAATTTGCCTACAGTGTCCCACCTGACCCTAGTTGTTTTGCCTAAGTTGCTAAAACAAATGGCTTGATAAATAAATCAAGAACAAAGGTGCATTACCTTGGAGTTGTGCAGGGAAGATTGCACCTGCATGTTCAGTTAATAAATAAAGCAGGATGGCTGTTTCAAAATCTATATGGCACTGAGCCGGCTTACAATGGCTCAGTGGGTTGAGTTCCTACTGCAACGATCTGTCTGTAGGCTGTTGTATCCAGTCTCGTCAGGGCAGAGGTTGCTAAAAAGGCACTTTTGTTTTAGGAAGTAGAAACGTACATACATATTTGTGCATTCTCTAACTTTACACTCATGGGGGCAAGATTTGCACAGGAGTAAAATTAGATCTTAGTGTGTTTGCTCTGGGGTTCTCCAGGAAGGAGGAGGGCACTGCAACTTCACAAGCACAGTCTACGGGCTCAGTGGTCTAATGCATCCACTCCAGGAATCTGTGTTGGACCTCTTGGTCTCAGGTTTGAATCCCGGTACTTCCCCTTAGCCCTTCAACCTTTTGATATTGATAACATGAGTTCCATTGAGCTGAGTAACAATAAACAGCCGCGGCCTGTGGATGGAGTTCCGTGGGACAGGCAGGCAGGCGGGGCGGGGGAGGGGGAGGGGCAGGGTGGGGCACTGCTTAATTTGTAAAATTTTAAGTGCAGGTGCTCAACTTTTTGGGAGGAGGCCACACCCGCTTCCTTGGCTCCACCCACTTCATCTACTAGCCCCACCCATGTCCTCTATTGGCCCCACCCACATCCACAACTAGCACTACTGAAAACCAGATGTAATAACCAATCTGAATTTCAGTGTGCGACTCTCTACAAGAAGAAAGATATTTATTTCCAACTGTGACTCACATTTCCTGATGGAGAGCTATTGGGGAAAGCTGGGCAGTGATTCGTGTGCTGCAAAATCTGCAGGATGGGGCCCTGATATCAGACAAAGGCCCTCTTCCACCACTACCCTTCCCCAAGTTTAATACCGAACCACCTTTGACAGCTCTCTACCGAACCACAAGACCTTCCTTCTCAATTGGAGTAGAAAAGAGGTTGAGGGACCCGACGATCCTGAAATGTACTTTCAGAAGCAATAGCTATATAAAATCTATTCAAAGACCTCGGCGAACAAATGCCAGTCATCAAAGATTCCTGGTACCCACTAGATTGAGTCAGATCCCTCAGCACAACATTGAAACAGTAGAAATCACCTATAACAATCACAAGGCCATTATGGTGTATAATTAATCTTTTACTTTTTGTGCCAGTCACTAACACCTGGAATGAAAAACATAATTTGAAGTTTCATAGACCCCCCACCACATTCTGTCTATAAATCCACACTGTGCACAAATACCATCTGCAGTCCCTTACACATACCTTATTCATTCATCATCTAAAGTATGTCTGAGTGACTAGAAACAACATTTACATGTTCGTTTACCAACTTTTTGTGGTTCACTCTAACAAAGATTGTGGCTGTTTCTAGGGTAGGGTTTCACATCTCTCAAACAACAACCCAATTTTTCACATATGCAGTGCTGTAGCCCAGGGACCCATCCATGTGATTAAGTTGCAAAAGAACCAAACTAGCATTTCTGTTGCATTATATTGAAAGTGGCCCACTGTTCTGCTATGGTTTAAAGATTGAGTGCTCCAAACAAGTTGAAATCTTAATCATGAGTACTATCCCTGCTTGAATAATACTGCACTGAAAAATAAGCAATGTGTGTTGACTTTTGCCCCAAATAGGGGTTTTGCTCAATTTCTCTTTATTCCAGGATCTAATAGCTATTACATTATGCGAAGAGTATCAAACTACCATGATTTTCACAATGCTTTTAATTTTGCCCTTCTACATTCCTTCCAACTTAACATCTGTGGACAAAACACACCTATTAATAATCTAAAGGCACACAATCACTAGATTGAAGGGTGTCAATCAGTAGGGCCAACATTCATACTGACATTTTGCAGTTTGTGGGTAGTACACAAGAAATGCCACCTCCTTCAAAAAAAAAAATATGAAGACACTGAAAAAGATTAATTTTGGCTAACACTTCTGAACAGCCGATCAGGAGCACCAGAACTACCACTTATAAAGAGACCATTGTTGTCATCCTTTACTCAAGCTCTTCACCTTATTTCCTGGCGACAATGGATTCCTGGAAAGGGACAGAATGTATACATAGGGAAAAAAGAAAAACCTTAGATGCAAAATAGCTGAGAACTGTGGGAATACTCATAAAGCATCAACAAGCAATGTATATATGGTCATTGTAGTTATTGGTTTGCTAACACACAAATAAGCATTTGGCTGCAGCACACTCACGGTGTGCATTTTGGACAAACATTATGGATTCATCTATTGGTTGGTGGGATTTAGGGATGTGTAAAGATTTTTTTAAGCATTGCTCTGGACTTTATTCCTTAGTGAAGTTTCCAAATATTCCGAGTTTAACTATGCCTTCGCAGATGAGCAGATTTTGTTGTGCACTGCAAGCTAATTTTCACTATACTATGATATAACTGCCACACTAATCGAACCCATCCAAGATGCAAAATATATGGAGACTTTGTCTCTGAAGGTTTTAGTTTTTCCAAGATTATTTTTTGCACAGTGGCAAATGTATGCATGAGACACTTCACATGCACAGGACCCTCCACGACGCTGCAATTTTAGTAACTTTTGATTCGTTTGAGCTTGAAGCCATTTTTTTCTCACAATCTGCAAATTGTGGCAGATGCATTATGTGGAAAATCCATAATTAAGCAAAAAACACTGTAGCAGCAGAAATGCAAAATTCCAGTGGCCCTGGTGTCAGGCACCATTTTCATCCAACATGACTGTCTCACAGTAAACAGAAGGATAAACCAAAGAAAAATTGCCATTGGAGCACTTCTGAACAGTGGTCAACGATGGGAGAACAACTGGTCACACTCAGAGTCTGAAACTATTAAGGTCAAGATCTAAGGAGGCCAGCAGCTCGCACCAATGTGGAATCTTGATAAACCAGCCTTTGAGAAATACCGATAAGAAAACTGCGCATGCGCGCACGCCCTCGCATGCGTGATTGTGACCCCTAAGGAATCCCTAAATGAAACTCAACGGCCCATATGTACAAAGGCATTTTGCAACTCCTAGCCGTGCGAATCTCAATTTCAGGCTGTTAGGAAATGCAAATTGTCATTTCAATATGTACGAAAGGCATTTTCAATTGTGTAAAATGAGATTTCTATCATGAAGAAATCGCAATTTGGGATCCCTTAAATAGGAAATCACAGACTCGGATTTCCAAATAGCGAATCGCTAACACTATGTATAAAGTGAATAGTCGCAAAATAACCATTTGGGAAAATGCAATTACCATCAATGTGTGTCAGTTGGTAACCAAGTGCAGACTATAAAAGTCACCCAAAATTAATCTAGCTCTTTGAGAATGGCGGCTCTGTAAGTCTTGGTGAGGAGGATGAGGATTTTGGTTGGTAGGCAGAGAAGGAGGAGGACACAGGAGAGGATATTTCAGGTGAGTGTCATCCTTTTTGAACAGACCGAGGAGGAGCTATATGAAAATTACAGACTCAGTAATGAGGTAATTCTTGAATTCATTGTCAAGTTACAACCTCAGATACAACAGTCACAAGCAATGCAATCCCACCACATGTGCAGGCATTGTTGTATTGTCTTCAACTTTTAGCTTCTGGTAGTTACCAGGGAGTCATAGCAGTGGCAGGGGGAGTGTAATAAAGTGAATTTTCCAGGTTTCTTCATAGGGTTCTGGACATCATGGTTAGCAAAGTGAACCAATATATATGTTTTCAAAACATTCCCCAATATTTGCAACAGTACTAATTAATGTGTTTCCGGGCACCTCAGTTTTCCAATGTAATTGGCTGTTTTGATGGCACACATATTTCATATGTCCCTCTGTGCAAATTAATTCATTTATTGAAATAGGAAGAGCACCCATTCTCTCAATTTACAGGTAGTGTGTAATACCTCATGCATCATAACTGACCTTGTGGCCAGATTCCCAGCACACAACTCGTTTATGTTCTGCCACAGTGGAATACATAACCGCCTGTCTCAGGGTAATTTTGGCAATAACTTTTTACTTGGTAAGAAAATTGCAAGCTCTTTTCATACAGTGTCCAAATGTGTGTTTGTAATGTTACCTAATGGTTTCTCCTTCTCTCACTATTTAAGGAGACAGTGCATATGTCGTGCGCCCTTGGATACTGACACCATACTTGAATCCAAGAACCAGTTGTGAAAGGCAGTACAACAGGCCACATAAGACACAGCGATCAATAATAAAACGAACCATTAGAATACTCAAGTCTCAATTCAAATGTCTCCACAAAACTGGTGGTGCACTGCTTTACAGACCCAAGATGTGACTTAAAATCATCGCCACATGTGCCATTCGATCCACAACACAGCCATGAGTGAGGGTCTGCACAACATCAACATAGAGCCAGATTCAGACTCAGATGAGAAACTTATACCACTACAGCTACAGCAGCATGGGACACATGTAGCAGAGGGTCAAGCTCAACACACAGAGATCTCCAACAACTATTTAAATGTAACTACGATGACCACATCTAAGAAAAAGACAACAAAATTGATGGAAATGTTTTATGGGTGACTAAAAGATCAGCTTTTATTCAGGTTGCAACTATGTAAATCGTCTCCATCAACTGTATCCATAGATGATATACAATGTTTTCAACAAAGTATATAAACACAAACATAAGAAAGTAATATCATAAATCTGAGTGTCTACAAAATAAACATTTTACAGTCTCTGGGGTAGGTTGCCTTTTCAGCAGTATTTGGCTGTGGAGGAGGGGATATGTCTGTTCCAGATGTGTTTCAGCATGTCCCCCTGGTACAGCATCCTTCTGGCACAGATGTAGCACTGAGGCTACAGCTGTTTTCACTCTCAGGTGATGGCAAAGTGTTAGGGACAGACAGGTTATTTGTCTGTATGTTTTCTAGAGCTGTGCTCACTTGGACCAGCTCATGTACAACATCTTGGCATCAGTGCCCCATGTCATTTTGTATATTGACAGTTCTCTTAGCATAAGTGGTCGTGGCTACTGTCAATCGATTGATCATTTAGTGTAGGCATCATAGTGTGCATGTGCAGCCTGTGTCTGCTTCTTTGTGGATGTTGCTCCTTCTCCATGGCAGCAAACCAGCAGTCTTGTACTTTCTGCAATTGCAGCATTGACCTTGACATACTTTGCAGATGCCTATTATGTTTGGCTTGCAGGCACTATACTAATATGATGGATTTTTCCAGGCAGCCAAACAAAGAGAACTGTCTCTGTCATGTCACGTGAGGCATTATCATTGTAAACTGTTGGTTTTTGCATTCTATGGTGTCTATATATCCTGCGAACAGATGTAGTTGTGTTCCTGCCTTGTGATAGCTCCTCATCACCTTCCTCAAAGTCTGCTAGTGGTAACACGTTTGCTCTCCTAGTATTTGGAGTAGGAGTAATGGGCGAGGGAGTTGCAATTGTGCTGTCATCCATTTCCACATGTGTCAATAGCTTTGTCAGCCTCAATATTTTCAGACACATCCTGGGTGTGATCTGTGGAAATGTATGTATATAAGTATTGTAAATAAATGGTTCATGTTTATTCACAATATTGTTGTACACTGCGATGTATGTGTTTTTGACATGGTGATAATGTATAGATATGTGTAGGTAATAATCAACACACAGTACACCATGTAATTTAAATGTACTGCAACCGCCATAGTCCATTGACAAAGTACAGCAAACATCTCACTATAGTTTTGTTTGCTAAAAATGTATACTTGAGCACTTGCAAACAGTATCTGATGGTAAGAAAATAATGGAAAAATTACTTACCTTGGCTGGAACCTGCAGGATTTGAGGTGTCAATGTCTGACATTCCCACCACACTTTCAGGTTCAAGTATTTCCCCAATCAGTGATTTAATTGGAGTGGGGGGGGGAGGGTTGGAGGGTTCACTACCAGTGCCACGTGCCTAAGCCATCCTGCTTGCTACCTTCTCTTTGGTGCAGGATCTTAGGTCATACCAGCATTTTCTAATCTGTGGTGTGGTTCTGTGGGTGACACCAATGGGGTTGACTATCTCTGGGATGCTGTTACATATTTTGTTTTCTTGGGCCTCATGAACAGAAAATGATGCTTTCCAAAAGAGCTGGTCCATTTGTGCCACAGATTCTTCTATAAAAAGCTCCAGCTGCATCACAGATAATTTTACTTTGCACTTCAAGCTGGCAGTGTTTTTGTCCCTATCTTTCTTGGGCATGGTGTTATCCATAAATTAGGATTCCACTGCCAGTAGTCAGACAGGAGCACTCCTTCCTTTCTGCACTTTCCTAGGCTTCTGGGTTGTGGCCACACCCTGTATTTCTAAACTTCCTGGTTCTTAAATCATCATTCTGTATCCAGAATGCAACTTTCCTAATTGCGATTTCTTCCATGGAAATCACAATTTGGCAATTCCCAAAATGGAATTTCCTATTTATGATTGTGGATTTATACAAATCACTATTAGCGCACAACCCTCCTATGTACATCTCATTTTGCAATTTCATAATAGCAATTTCCATAAATTCGCTATTTGGAAACCGAAAACACTATTGTTTGTACATATGACCTACTGAGTGTCATACATTAGGAATACCAATTTCCTAATTGCGATTCTTAGGAAATCGGTATTCCTAATGTTTCTACATCTGGCCCAACAGCCATTCCAGGGGGAGAGGTTAAAATATAACATCCTCAAACCAAATGGAAGACAGCAACCGGATACTGCAGAACAGGACTCTCTAAAGGAAATTGAGAATAACCAGGATCCCTGTATTAGTAAGAAATGTACCTTGACAAGGCAGCCAGCAACGGCGCCACAGAAGGCCGCCTCAGCAAGAGTCAAGAAGAAGTATTCTTTGAGGACGAACCCTTGTCCCTCCCCAGGTGAGGGAGAGTTAGAAAAAAGAAACTTTATGGCTTCTGCGGGTTGTCTCAAGGGGTGGGTCACCTCATACATTAGGATGGGGACTAGGGCTATTTTCATTTGTTCAAAAAAGCAAACCATCAATCCTTATTAATCAAATGAATGGTTTAAATTACCTAAACAATGTGTATACAAATTAGAGGAGTTGGCCTGAAGGCTAGGGCGGTCGACCTACACTCTGGGGAACTGGGTTCGAGTCTCAGCAATGACGCTGAACATCCTGTGATTCTGGGCAAATCACTCAATCTCCCCGTGCCTGACAAAAATGAATGTGTCCTCATGTAATGCAACTGGTGCTATGTAAAGCGCTCTGATACGCGATTCGGCTCACGTTCGCGCTATACAAAACTCTGTAAAAAAAAACAAAAAAGCACAGGCATTCTGAGCAAGTTTGCTCCTGGTGGTGTATTGTTCACATGACTGTAATGCTTACCTTGAAAGAATGCCTGAGTCCTATTTAAAGTGTTTACAATGAACATTGCAAAATAAAGTACTTTGCAGTTAACAGAATGTGTACAACCCTTTATATTTATACAATAATATGGGGAATGGTGCAATAGGGTAACAATCTGCAAGACCAAGATAAGCTGTTTATTTGCAAAAAAAAGAAATACAATCCTTCATTTGAATGACTGCGTACATCGCAGATTTCATACCTTCTTAAGGACACAGGTCGTTACAGATTGCATGACAGTTTCTGACAGCTTTATGTAACAGATTGCATGACAAATTGCATGAAAACTACTTACAATGTGACATCTGTGTGATAAACAGCATAACAAATTTGCATGACAAATGTTTCTAATGTTGTAAGTAACCCACTAAAAAAGCATACTACCTGTCTGTAAAGCTCTTCAGCATCTCGTCAGAGGCAGAAAACACCTTTTAAATGCCAATACAATGTCAAAGTTCCTAATGGTGAGTAGATTCCCATATAACACAAAACACTTAGGGCCATATGTATCATCCTCACCATTTGCGATTTCTAAATAGCGAATTTTAAGGAATCGCTATTTAGAAATCGCAAAACGGTATGTATGTAAGAATTCGCTTATTTTTAGCGATTCCTACACATTCCTAAATTGCGATTAGCAAATTGCTAATCGCAATTTTCCCATTCATTTCTATGGGCCAGGAGGCCCATAGGAATGAAGGGGATATTTGCGATTAGCAATTTGCTAATCGCAAATTGCGATTATTTTCAAGGGTGCAGGTGTGTCACAAGAACACCCTGCTGCACCCCTGAAAATGACATGTGTGGCCATATGGCGCACATACATGCCCTACGAGCATGTATGAGCGTCATATGCCAGCCTTTGAATTTTAAATAAATTGCTTTTTCACAAGAATTCGCAACTTACCACCAACTAGAAGTTGGTGGTAATTTGCGAATCCTTATGGGCATTTTTGCCTTGATGTTTCTTTGATACATTGCCTAAGGAATCGCAAAATTTGCAATTCCTTAAGTGCAATCGCAAAATAAGGAATGGCAAATTTTGCGATTCCTCATTTTGATGCAAAAATGTTTGATTCATTCCATTTATCAAATTAGCCTTCGCATTTCGTCCTTTGCGAATGCTAATTTTCTTGATACATATGGCCCTTAAACTTCCATATATATAAGGAATTGCACAATTCATTTGCATACTGCAGAATGCGTAAAACAGCATGAAAACAACATCCAAACTGTAACGCTAAAGAATGACTAAATTACTAACACTGGGCTCCCACAGTACTGTCCGACCGTAAAGCACTGCAGCACCTTGTCACGGTATTAACCACTATCTACCTTACAACATCATACCATAATAACTTAGTAATTTTAGTGCACCTATCCTTAGGTAACTTATGGTAACTCATAAAAGGATTAACTTTGCATATGAATATACAAGTGTAATTGTGTTCTTACAATTCATAAGTGACTGTTGGAACAAGGGTCCTCAACATGACTTGGGAAAGCTGGGTCACTCTGTCCCATAAATTGTTATGGTCTGCTTTTTGGCCCCACCCCCCGGTGAGCTGAACAATCTGCGAGTACCCTTGTGGACTATCACATATTTGCTGTAATGTTCATCAGTAAAGATTAGTTCTGCCGTTAGGGGCTCAAGGAAGTAAACCCCAACCTGAGTGAGGATGGCTACTGCCCCCTAACTCCAGGTGGTGATGAGACTGGCATTCGTAGCAGCATGACTTTAGTCTGTGGCCCAGCCTTTTTAAGTCAAAGCCTACCAGACAGCCCAGCTGTCTGGTTTTCTAAAGACATCTTGTAGACATTTGGAAAACTGGCCTACGAATGTATTCCACCCATTGCTTAACATTGGCTTTGTGGTTTGCAACTCACATTTGATGGCTCTCTATTTGCTGGCTTTATTAGTTTTAGGCTGTCCACCATATCTTTGTCCCTCCGATGGAGCATAGCCTGCTGAATTCTTCCATGAAAGCTCGATTTCTGTAAACAGGACTTTACATTTTGTTGTTATCTTGTCAAATTTGCTGTGCATCCAAAGACAGAGGTCACGTGTTAGGCTCTGTCTTCTGAGGCAGCTTGCTGTTTGATTTTCTTTCTTTGACTTCAAATTGAGAGGCTTTATCTGACAATCTGTGGGTTTGAAAAGGGGTTGCTTTTTTCCCTTTGATTCTGTGAAGGGTTTGTCACCTTTGTCATTTGCTCTTCCTGCCTCTGTCATAGCTTCAGGGTTTTGCTAGCGCCCTGACAACATTAGGTACTGTGCGGTCTACAAGTTTATTTGACGTACTAAAGGTTTTTTTCTAGCACACAACAAAATTCTGTAAATGAATTGTGCAAATATTTCATAATTTATTAGAATTAGGAAAGCACAAATGAAGCAATTTGTTTGTAGTTCTGAAATGTGCTGGAAACAAATATTTGAATACGATCAAAACAAATCAGTACACTAGGTGATGCCATTTCCACACATTATCATTTGTGCGCTGTATAGATTTATGAGTAAAACTTTATGTCCGTGCAAAAGTAATGGTCATTTCCATTATAAATGTTTTCTCTGTAATGGCAGTGCACTTCCACACCACTCTACTCCACTCTATGCCACTCTACTTGACTCCACTCTATGCCACTCTACTCTATGCCACTCTACTCTAACCACTCTACTCCGCTCTATGGCACTGCACTCTATGGCACTGTACTCCACTATGCAATGCTCCATTCCACGAGACCCCACTCTATCTCACTCCACTCTACTCCATTGTGGTCTACGATATTCTATGACACTGCACTCCACTCTATTCCACTCCACTCTTCACCACTCTACTCAATGGCACTCTAATTTATGACACTCTGCATCACTTCATTCTAGCCCACTCTACTCCTCTCTACACATTCCACTCTACGCCATACTACGCCATACTATGCCACTCTATGCACTCTATGACATTCCACTCTACTCCACTTTACACGTTACTCCACTCTACACCCCTCCATTCTATGTCCCTCCACTCTATGCCTCTCCACTCAGCGACACTCCACCCTATGACCTGACCCACTCTATGACACTATACACCCCTCAACTCTATGACACTCCAATCCACAATACTATATTGCACTTCACGCCCCTCCATTCTACAACACTTTACTCCACTCCACAATACACCCCTCCACTCTATGCCCCTCCTCTCTGCGCCCCACCACTCTATGCACCTCCATGACACTTAACTCTACGGCCCTCCACTCTATGCCACTCCTCTCCACTCTACTCCACTCTATGATATCCCTTTCTACTCCACTCAATGACACTCTATGCCCCTCCTCTTTATGAACTTCCACCCTATGGCCCTCCACTCTACGCCAAACCACTCTACACTGTCTCAATGACACTCTGCGACATTCTATGCCACTCCACTCTACTCAACTCTACTCCACTCTGTGAAACTGGCCTCCACTCTACAACACTCAGCTCTATGACTCTACACTCCACAACAATCCCCTCCAATCCACACCACTCCCCTTTTCCCCACTCCACGCCACTCCGCTCCATACCCCTCCATTCTATAACATTCCACTCTACGACACTCTACTCTAGGCTGCTCTACTTCAGTCTATGCCTCTCTATGCTACCCTACTCTATTCCACTCTACACCGCTTTATGTCACTCTACTGCACTCTACTCCATGACACTATACAACACTCCACTCTTGGCTACAACACTGTACTCTACAACACTCCACTATACACTAACCATTCTACAACACTCTATATCCCCTTTATGCCACTCTGTGGCACTCTACTCCACTCTACGGCAATCTACTACACTATATGCTACTACACTCTATGACACTCTACATCACTCCATCTATGCCACACCATGCTAATTTACTCCACTCTAAGCCACTCCACTCAAATCTAGGATACAGTACTCCACTATACTGCACTGCTCCACTCTACACCACTCCACTCAATGCCACTCAATGCCACCCAGTCTACCACACTGTATGCCACTCCACTCTCCTCCACTCTCACCCCTCTACTCTATGCCACCCTACACCACTCCACACCACTCCACTTTACACCACTCCATTCTTCTCTATACCTCTCTACTCTACTCCTCACCACTCCACACTGCACCACTCTACACCACAACACTTCACTCTACTTCACTTTACTTTTCTCTACTCCACAACACACTACACTATGACACTCCACTCTACTACACTGCATGATACTCCTCTCCACTCCATAACCCTCCACTCCACTCTATGCCACTCCATGACACTTTACACCACTCCAGTCTATGACAGTCTTCTCCACTCTACGGCACTCCACTCTACTCCACTCCACGCCACTCTCCACTTTGCCACTAACGATTAGTGATGCTGATCAGCAGCAACATCGGTGTACAACATGGCTAAAACGGTTTGGCAAAGCCAATAGCTCTTGCATAGGCGAGACCTATTGGCTTTGCACTGCTTGTTTGTTTTATCTCTGTTGAGAGACTGGCTACTGCTTTTGCCCTGTAAAAGTCAATCTAGTCAAACTTAGGTTTCATTCCTTACCTATCGTCGTGTGTGAAATATGTGGAAATGGTATGTATGTTGTGAGGGCTTCTTTTACAAAGTGAAAGTGAAGTTGCCGAGGTGCACAAGAAGGTGGGTTTTCTTGAAGATGTCTCTATGTCCTTTTGTGAACATGACATCCTGCATGCTCCTTGCTTGGACCCCTTCCCCTGAAAGTGGTGTTACCTGGGAGCTTCTAGTTTATTCTGAGTTGTTTTCCTCCTGCCAGACTGTAACATACGCTACCCCACCTTCTTGTGCAGCTGGTTGGCAGTTAACAATAATGACAGGCACTCAACTGTATCTGGCTATGGATCAACACATTTGCTTGACCTGTTTTGGTTGCCCTGCCCTGTGAATCAAGCTTCAGAAGCCTAAAATCTGGAAGATGCACTTCTTCATGACTGGAGAGCTTCTAAAGGGGAAGCACTTCAGATTACTTTGGCATCACTTTCTGGCCAGCCCAGTGGGATAAGCACGAGTCCCCTTCAGCCAGTATTTTGTGCATTATTTGATCATCCAGTGTACTCTCTGGTCAGGTCAAATGCACTATTAGGAACTCAACCTCTGTAGGGTTACAATTATCATTCTCTGACAGGGGACAGAGCATGGACTTTCATAGGATGATCTGGCCTGCAAGGAGAGGAGCTGGATTACTCCTGCTCTTGAAAGGAAGAAAGTGGTCCTGATCCTTGGAAGTGCTGCATGAGGCCTAACTGGTCGAAGAACCTGTGCCTTCAGAAAACAAGTCTGTCAAAGAGCCACGTGATTCCTGTAGCCTGGCTAGCCTAGGGAAAATAAAGACAAAAGTTGGATTGTTGAGCTCCACAGATACTTTACTGGAGCCTCACTGGTAAGCCTGTATTATCCTCGACCAACCCTCTATATCCCTGCCAGTTGTAGGTCTTGTCCTTCCCAGTCCCACATTGGAACGTAGTTACTCTTGACAATGACATGGGTACATTCCTGAATATTTCCAAGGAGGGTGGTAATGCGCCAGGGAAATGATACCAATGTCCCCACAAATTCCAGCATATCCTCACCCAGGTAGGACATGGAGTGTGATTTATTCTTGCGCAATCTTATTCCATCATGGTGTAATAATATGCATTAGTAAATTGATTTAAATGCACAAAGCCTTCATGAGAGGGAGCCTCATTGTCCTTTCCACCTAAAGCCTGCAGTTTATTGCTTGCTTATAGTTGATTTTCAGCTCCCTCTGTAGGTTCTAAATTTACCTAGAAGTTACACATTGGCTAAAACTATGAATTTATGATCTTAGCCATTGGTATTGTCTTTCCCGTACACCCAACAGGAGGCAATGTATTGTTTTCATTTGTAACATTATTCGATATCCGGTAGCAGGGAGACTCATCAACTTATTGTATAATGGTGGACCGACAACTGAGACTTCAACAGCTATCACTTCCCTACTTTTGAGGAAAAGTGTTTAGTGTTTAATCTCAGTCTATGATTTGCGTGTTCCTCTGCCCATGTATTTCAAAAGCAATGCATTGCAGAAATCAAACTTAGATCCCTTCTCTTTTCTTCCAGTCGATTCGATTTAGTTGCAGCCTCTGCTCCAGTGAACCAGTGAAGGATTGGTGGTGATAGTTCCTCCTCTATTTGAGTGGATGGAGACATTACATTTTCCTTTTTGGTATGACATGGACCTTAGTTCTAGTGTGTTGTTTCAGCAACCTTCATATTCTAAAAAGCATCCTATTCAAATTCTCAGTTTGGGGAATGATGTCTGCAATGTCCTGGAACATCAACACTGGTACTTTGACTTTAGTTGTTTGCCATCCTAGAAAGATGAACACTGTTGCCAAGATTGAACTCATAGAGACAATCAGTGTTAATATAGAAAGCATGCTGTCTTGCTCAGACCCATCAGCTCATGGGGGAGCAGAAGTGGACTTTAATTTATTTCACGCACCTTAGTAAGTTCTCATTGAGTTTCGAGGAGAGAGGTAAGGCTTTCCAGGGACATCACCATTGAACTTGGAATGGCCTTTTTGCAGATCTGTTCAACTTAGATGGGCGAACACATTGGCCCAGATGCATGAAGCTAAAAACTGCTCGCAAAGGGGCAGATTCTCAGAATCTGCCCCTTTGCGACCGGTATTTTTGCATTTGGGATGCATCATCCCAAATGCAAAAATCGCAAATTGAGAATTCGCTAAATTGCGATTACTTGCATTTGAGGAATCTCAAATTGAGATTCCTTAAATGCAATGCATTAACCACATCAATGCTGATGGTATTCCCCTCCTATGCTGAGATTTGTTGATTCCCATTATTCATGACGAGCTGGGCTCGTCATGAGCGTGCGAGGAGGCTACTTCATGACGAGCCCAGCTCGTCATGAGTGTGGAAGGGGTTAAAGTTTAAAAAAATAGCGATTTCGCTAATAGGGCTCGCAAATTACCATGAAGTACAACTTCATGGTAATTTGCAAAAACTTTGAAAAATGCACTAGAGTGCATTTTTCGAAGTTTCATGTTGCGCACACACATGCCCTCAGGGCATGTGTGTGAGCAACATATGTGCACAGATCAATTTCAGGGGTGCAACAGGGTGTCCTTTGGACAACTCTGCACCCTTGAAATCACAATCTCATTTTGCGATTCGCTAATTGCGATTCGCAAATTGAAAATTGTTCCCATTCATTCCTATGGACCTCTAGGTCTATAGGAATGAATGGGGAGGTATTCCTTAATTGAGACTCGCAATTTGCGAATCGCAATTAAGGAATTTTAAGAAATCGCTATTTTTAAAGTGATTTCTTCTTGCATACCATTTTGCTATTCCTTATTAGCGATTCCTTATTTTTCGCTAATAAGGAATTGCAAAATGGATGCTTGATGCATCTGGGGGATAGAAGCTTCAAAGAGGCTCACCTTTTGCACCTGGAAGGATAGTATGGACAAAGAAACTTTATTGTGAAGTAGTGAAGCTAAGCAAATCCATACTCTACACACCGAAAAGAATGTATTCTAATCAACCATTACAGAATGTTGCTGTGCAAGACAGCGCTCACTCCTGAGACGACTAAGCATCTGACAAGACACCACTGCTGTTGGAGCTTGCCTCGGAGCTAACGCTACTGCCATCTTCGTATGTCAAGTATTATTTTCTTCAATACATGAAATGCAGCGTGGTATGTGAAACATAAAATGCACAATAAAACAACCAAATATATTGTGTACCTTGAAATTAAGAACAATTGCATTTCATAACAAGACTAAAGACAAAAATAATTTATTCTGATAAAAAACATAGCATAAATTAACTGAACTGCAACAGACTTCCAGCAAAAAAAGCTCCCTTGTCTTTTTTAATGGTTTTTACAGAATGAGAAACAAAATCTCAGCTAACTATCCGGTATACGATTCACAAAGCCATCAATAGCTTCATTTATGGATTTGAAGAATTCTCCAACAGGAGTGCAGAAAAATCTGCAGAAGAAAATCCACACACAACAGTTGGAGAGTTAGTGGATTGAGACGAGGTTTGCATTGAATGTTTGTGAATGCCAAGCAACTCCTAAGTGTGTTGGCATTCACAAACTCTGATGCAACACTTTTCAGTCCTGGAAATGTTTGGAGTTTTACTTCAACATAGAGTTGGAGTACCTCTCCTCAGAAGGTGGAAAGGGGAAAGGGACATCTCCACATTTGGAGGGGATGTAGGATAAAAAGTTCCTCCATCGGGAAACAAAGTTTAAAGAAAAGAAAACATGTGCAATTGTACCTCGGGCTTTATCTTCTAAAGGAGATGTTCCAGGCAGAACTAAATACGAGTGGGGAAGGGAAGAGAGCAAGAGAACCAAACACAAAAATGGAAGGGAACCCATAAAGGACCAAACAAGTGACATTGGATGTTGTGGAGTTCCTTCCTACCTCTACCGAAATAACTAATGGAAATGTTGCAAGTCTACAAATTTTATTTAGACTTTTCTTTAATCAGGTTCATTGCAAATTTAGCTCAAGCCAACATGATTCGTTACAAATTTAACTCAGGTAAACACGTTTCACAACCTAGTAAACAGAGTTTCTCTTCATCAGGGTTTCCAACATAAAAAAACACTACAAGGACAATTGTAGGGAAATCAAAAGCATGAGAAAAGAACTTGAATCAAATTGATAAGAAATTAGATAGGATAGAAAGAAACAAATTAAAGCTAATAATGGTACACGCATTAAAATATAAAGGAATTGGCGATAGATCTTTTGTTAATGCGTTCTAAGGTTTTTGAGAAAATGAAATAAAATAAAATGATATTTACCAATTAGTTTAGTTAACCATGTGTGTCAAGTTACAACATATATGTTTAAACTCAGAGTGGCAAGTGCAGATTTTTTTTAAATAAAATTCCAGACTTCAATTAAAATTAATATAGTGTTTTATAGAAAAAAAGTGTCAAGACCTGACAGATAATTCTGCTCCCTGCAACTTTTACCTCCAAGATCTCTGTACACTGAAGAGTATATACTTCTTAGGAATGTTCTCCATAACCGAATACCAGCTGAGGGATAGCTTTGCGGTCAGGAATCTGGGCCTGTAAGGTATGTGCAATATGAAGGATAGCTTGTCTATCTGTGACCTTAGCATGTAAGACCACTCTACGGGATAGATAGCTTTGTTATCAGAATCCTGTGCCTGTAGGATCTCTGTACCCTGAAGGATATCCCTAGTGCTGTATGTCTGCAACATCTGTGTAACCTGAGGCAGAGCTTGTTGTCAGATGCAATGAGCCTGAAGGCTCTCTGTAACTAAAAGTATGGCTCTGGTTCTGTATGCCTGATCCTGTAAGGTAAGATTGATCTAACCACAAGGATACATTTGTTGTCACTTGCATGAGCCTGGAAGATCCTTATACTTGAAACATAGCTTAGGTCCAATATTACCATCCCTCTAACATATGTTTACCCGAGTGATACCATATTGTCTCATGCCTAACCTGTAGAATACTGCTGTAGCCTGAAGGATAACTCTGGTGTCTCTGGGATCTCTGTAACCTGAACAACACATTTGCTGTCCAGAGGTAGAGATGTTCAGTATCATATATGGTTCAGTTCTGCATTCTTGTGTTGGTGCCTGTGCAATGTGTTACTTGAGAGGCAGTTATTATCCTAACAGATATTTAACCTGACAGATTACTGCCTGCGAGTGTAATAAGTGCTAAGGCAGAGATTTCCTTCCCAAAGTGTGAGGAATCTGTGTAACCTAATGGATAACCTGAGGGATTTTTTTTTAGATCTTAGCCTCCATGTTTTGAATTACTTGAAGACTAGGTGTAAACATGTCGCGCCGGTCTGTGTCTGAATCATTAGCAATATCAATCTCTGTAACCAAAGGGACAGCTCTTGATGCCTGTGCCTAGGAAATGTCCATAACCTTAAAGATGTTCTGCCTGAGCATCGCAAAATCTAAGTACCTGTCTTCAATAAGAATGCTTTTTGTATATGGTCACATGGATTTATTTTGTGTAGGCTACAACCTGAATGTGCTTGCATTGAAGCAAACCAGATCCAAAGGATTCTTACAGAAACTAGTCGCTACTGTGCACTGGGGTGTGCTATAACCCCAATATTAACTAATAAGCAATGTACCTTGGTGTGTTCCTGAGAAAGGCTGCTGTCTGCACATGTGAACTAAAATGAGGTAGAAATGACAGAGAAGAATTCAAGATAACCACTGGACCTTTAAGAATGAATCACGCAGGCATGTCCAACCTTTTTTGGAATAAGATCTACATTTGTTCAAAAAAATCATCTCGATCTACTAGTATCACTGTTGTAATAGAGACCACATCAGACGAAATTACATTATTGGCCACCCTATGCACAATTACCAGCAATGATCACATTAATGCATCAAGTAGGGTGGACAGCAGTAATGTAAAAAAAGCTTTGTCAATTCAGAATGCCTTTAGTTGGTAATACATAACAACTATACCTGCAATGCCCCTGGCACCAAGGTAATAATAGTAGTAATAAGTCTCCCCATCTCCACATGTTTTTTTCGCCCAAATATCAGTTTCAAACACTTTTTGGAAATTCAACCATTTTTCTATGAACGTCAGCTTATGAATTCTGAAAATACACACTTTTATGTCTGAAATAAACACTTTTGAATTTTGGCATAGATATATTCAGTCAAGCAAAAGCTTCTAATTTAGTAGGCGGGGCTGCACACAGGAGATCTACTGGAGCGCTACCAGTAGCTCATGAGCTTCTCGTTTGCGAAGCCTGGACGACTAGAGGTATATGAATTCAGCCCTTCCGTATAACCCCAGAGAAACCCTGGTCTCTGTTGGTATCTGGTCTCGGTGGTTTTGAGTGAGGAAGAGCATCCAGGACAAGTGGTATATAGGCATTATCTAATAGTTCGCTCTGAACAGAATAATGACTAGGATCTGCAATTGTCGCTGCTTAGGATGTTTGTTTGTCCATAAATCAGGCCCGTAGTCAACTTTTTAATAGAACTGAATATTGACCCCACTGCAAAAGAAAATGGGGAGAATTTTGTGACTTCTCTAGAACAACCTCTAACTCACGACCAACCCCTTGTCCAACATTCACTGGATGGTCCTGTCCGCTACTGTCCGCTCCTCCCTCTCCGGCCCCACCTCATCCCAACCAGCCTTTCCTACATTTCCAATCACTTGAGTTTCCTGGCATAGATACTACCTCCAAGCCTCTGGAACTTATAGTCTGGTCTCTCCTTCCCAACCAGTTCATGATACTGCAGCTTTACCGCCATTCCACTACTATCGTGCACATCCCCACCTCTCCCTCACAATCACGTAATAGTTCTGCCATACCGACTCCCCTGAAACCCTCGATACGCTTACCATAACTCCTTCATCCCGTCCTCCGGAGAGTCCAGCTCCAATCCCTTCCCCCAATCCATGAACAATACTGCCCCGCCTCTTCCAACTAGCAGCTTGATCTGCCTTCTCCATCTCCTCCCTTCCAGGCACTCTGCAGTCTTGTTCCACCCACTCACTCTCAGTATTGTAGAACATAACCCATACCTTAGGGCAACAAAATGATAAATATGACCCGGGGTGGGAGCAGATGTTTACAGTGTGCCTGAATTAGACCAGGGTGCCCTCTTCCGTAAACCTGATGCTGCCCATATAATTTAAATATTAACTTGTTACCCCTTTATGTCTCACGTCTGCTATGTCTTATGTGGCTGTGGATGGACAGAAAAACCTTTCTTTACTTTGACTTTGCTTTTATTTCACAAACAGAAAGTTCGGTGCCTTCCAGGACTAAATATTTCATCAGGTTTCTCATTAATGGGGAAACATTTTAGCACACTCCATAAATGCCTTTTATTGCGAAATTAAATGTGTCTATTGCTTAAAATCAGATTTAAAAAAATACTTTGCTATTAATGAGCATGCTTGGGACATCAGCCCTCCCAGCAAATTCTACTTTTTTCTGTTCCTATTTTTCTTTGAAAAAATTGGTTTGCAGGAGGAGAAGCCTGCCAGGGGATCATTAGTCTTGGGTGCGCTTCTTTACATAGCGTTAGGCAAAACAATTGAAATATGCTAATTTGCAAGCCTGTTGGGTATTCAATTACTTCAGCATCTTTGGGGAAATATTTTACTTTAATAGTGCATTTCCACCGAAAATCATTGGTAATACCTTTGATATGTATGGAAGCAGATCCTATTATGAAGAGAGTGACATATTGTGCCCGGGGATACATCTTAAAAACCAGCCTATGAAGGAGGATGAAAGACTGATATGTGCTTAAGCATTACGAAGTCCAAACGGGATGTTTAAAGCACTATTTAGAATATTTTAATGCTTTGATTTATTCATAAAATTTGCCTACAGTGTCCCACCTGACCCTAGTTGTTTTGCCTAAGTTGCTAAAACAAATGGCTTGATAAATAAATCAAGAACAAAGGTGCATTACCTTGGAGTTGTGCAGGGAAGATTGCACCTGCATGTTCAGTTAATAAATAAAGCAGGATGGCTGTTTCAAAATCTATATGGCACTGAGCCGGCTTACAATGGCTCAGTGGGTTGAGTTCCTACTGCAACGATCTGTCTGTAGGCTGTTGTATCCAGTCTCGTCAGGGCAGAGGTTGCTAAAAAGGCACTTTTGTTTTAGGAAGTAGAAACGTACATACATATTTGTGCATTCTCTAACTTTACACTCATGGGGGCAAGATTTGCACAGGAGTAAAATTAGATCTTAGTGTGTTTGCTCTGGGGTTCTCCAGGAAGGAGGAGGGCACTGCAACTTCACAAGCACAGTCTACGGGCTCAGTGGTCTAATGCATCCACTCCAGGAATCTGTGTTGGACCTCTTGGTCTCAGGTTTGAATCCCGGTACTTCCCCTTAGCCCTTCAACCTTTTGATATTGATAACATGAGTTCCATTGAGCTGAGTAACAATAAACAGCCGCGGCCTGTGGATGGAGTTCCGTGGGACAGGCAGGCAGGCGGGGCGGGGGAGGGGGAGGGGCAGGGTGGGGCACTGCTTAATTTGTAAAATTTTAAGTGCAGGTGCTCAACTTTTTGGGAGGAGGCCACACCCGCTTCCTTGGCTCCACCCACTTCATCTACTAGCCCCACCCATGTCCTCTATTGGCCCCACCCACATCCACAACTAGCACTACTGAAAACCAGATGTAATAACCAATCTGAATTTCAGTGTGCGACTCTCTACAAGAAGAAAGATATTTATTTCCAACTGTGACTCACATTTCCTGATGGAGAGCTATTGGGGAAAGCTGGGCAGTGATTCGTGTGCTGCAAAATCTGCAGGATGGGGCCCTGATATCAGACAAAGGCCCTCTTCCACCACTACCCTTCCCCAAGTTTAATACCGAACCACCTTTGACAGCTCTCTACCGAACCACAAGACCTTCCTTCTCAATTGGAGTAGAAAAGAGGTTGAGGGACCCGACGATCCTGAAATGTACTTTCAGAAGCAATAGCTATATAAAATCTATTCAAAGACCTCGGCGAACAAATGCCAGTCATCAAAGATTCCTGGTACCCACTAGATTGAGTCAGATCCCTCAGCACAACATTGAAACAGTAGAAATCACCTATAACAATCACAAGGCCATTATGGTGTATAATTAATCTTTTACTTTTTGTGCCAGTCACTAACACCTGGAATGAAAAACATAATTTGAAGTTTCATAGACCCCCCACCACATTCTGTCTATAAATCCACACTGTGCACAAATACCATCTGCAGTCCCTTACACATACCTTATTCATTCATCATCTAAAGTATGTCTGAGTGACTAGAAACAACATTTACATGTTCGTTTACCAACTTTTTGTGGTTCACTCTAACAAAGATTGTGGCTGTTTCTAGGGTAGGGTTTCACATCTCTCAAACAACAACCCAATTTTTCACATATGCAGTGCTGTAGCCCAGGGACCCATCCATGTGATTAAGTTGCAAAAGAACCAAACTAGCATTTCTGTTGCATTATATTGAAAGTGGCCCACTGTTCTGCTATGGTTTAAAGATTGAGTGCTCCAAACAAGTTGAAATCTTAATCATGAGTACTATCCCTGCTTGAATAATACTGCACTGAAAAATAAGCAATGTGTGTTGACTTTTGCCCCAAATAGGGGTTTTGCTCAATTTCTCTTTATTCCAGGATCTAATAGCTATTACATTATGCGAAGAGTATCAAACTACCATGATTTTCACAATGCTTTTAATTTTGCCCTTCTACATTCCTTCCAACTTAACATCTGTGGACAAAACACACCTATTAATAATCTAAAGGCACACAATCACTAGATTGAAGGGTGTCAATCAGTAGGGCCAACATTCATACTGACATTTTGCAGTTTGTGGGTAGTACACAAGAAATGCCACCTCCTTCAAAAAAAAAAATATGAAGACACTGAAAAAGATTAATTTTGGCTAACACTTCTGAACAGCCGATCAGGAGCACCAGAACTACCACTTATAAAGAGACCATTGTTGTCATCCTTTACTCAAGCTCTTCACCTTATTTCCTGGCGACAATGGATTCCTGGAAAGGGACAGAATGTATACATAGGGAAAAAAGAAAAACCTTAGATGCAAAATAGCTGAGAACTGTGGGAATACTCATAAAGCATCAACAAGCAATGTATATATGGTCATTGTAGTTATTGGTTTGCTAACACACAAATAAGCATTTGGCTGCAGCACACTCACGGTGTGCATTTTGGACAAACATTATGGATTCATCTATTGGTTGGTGGGATTTAGGGATGTGTAAAGATTTTTTTAAGCATTGCTCTGGACTTTATTCCTTAGTGAAGTTTCCAAATATTCCGAGTTTAACTATGCCTTCGCAGATGAGCAGATTTTGTTGTGCACTGCAAGCTAATTTTCACTATACTATGATATAACTGCCACACTAATCGAACCCATCCAAGATGCAAAATATATGGAGACTTTGTCTCTGAAGGTTTTAGTTTTTCCAAGATTATTTTTTGCACAGTGGCAAATGTATGCATGAGACACTTCACATGCACAGGACCCTCCACGACGCTGCAATTTTAGTAACTTTTGATTCGTTTGAGCTTGAAGCCATTTTTTTCTCACAATCTGCAAATTGTGGCAGATGCATTATGTGGAAAATCCATAATTAAGCAAAAAACACTGTAGCAGCAGAAATGCAAAATTCCAGTGGCCCTGGTGTCAGGCACCATTTTCATCCAACATGACTGTCTCACAGTAAACAGAAGGATAAACCAAAGAAAAATTGCCATTGGAGCACTTCTGAACAGTGGTCAACGATGGGAGAACAACTGGTCACACTCAGAGTCTGAAACTATTAAGGTCAAGATCTAAGGAGGCCAGCAGCTCGCACCAATGTGGAATCTTGATAAACCAGCCTTTGAGATATTCCCATCGAGGAACTCTGCACCATAGCACTTTCCTCCTGCCCAGGGCACACCGGCTTGTTTTAGGTGTCTCGTTTTAAATGGCACTTAGTTCAGGTAATGAAATGATGCCAGAAGAAAACCAAGGCCTATCCATGTGCCCAATAATAAAAGGAAGAAGTGATAAGACTTGGACAGAACTAGGCAGCCTGGTCCACATCTTATAACGATCATCTACAATGTGGCTTTTACTTTTACTTTTACTCACTTCAAAATTTGAAAACAAGACTGAGAGTTTGATCTGGTTATGAAAGTGCAGGAAAGGTCATTAAAGTTTGGAAAATAGAAGCAGGTTGACTGTTAAACGAACCTGTAAGAGAATAAAACAGTCTCTTGATTAGCTCATATTTAAAGTATTATTTACTTTAAAGATAGGAGTGCCACTTGCTGTGGAACTGTTTTTGAAAACAGAAACAAAAAATACACACAGACATACACACGCACATATACACACAATATTTTGTATTTGAGATTATTTTAATACGCACTAAGCACTCTGGGCACTTTACTGCACACTCTTAATATGGATCATGTAGGTGAAGAAGGGATAGGCACTTATTAAATGGGATTCAACTCAGTTACATTCTTTGATCTCGTTTATTTGAGATGATATGATAGACGTACATGTATGTCCTTATACTCGAAAACAGGATGGGATACACACATCGGTATAAATTATTATTGCAGTATTACCTTTGGCTTACATACATGGATTGATGATAAATCTAAAATGTGTTCAAATCTATGCTTGATGGACACAGATAAGCCCCTGCTTTACTTCATTGCACAGGGGTGTATGATAATATGGGTTTAGCCAAGAATTTGCCCCATTGCACTATGTATTTATATTTTCTTTCATATGAATTTTATTCACTATGCACAGCATTTTAATACGAGCTTAGTGTTTACATATGCGGATTTTGCACATCAACAGCCCAGCTCTGGGAATGAAGAGGCTGCTGGTAGGGGGTGCTAGCTCATTATCCTGGTTAAACCCCCATGTTGAGTATTTAATATCTTCCATAGCAATGTCCATTTGGGAATGGTCTATTCAACTGAGTTATTTTAATATTATGCTTAGAGGGTTACTTCAACTGCAATAACAATTTAAAATTGACTGAATCATTGAATTCTGCAATGTTGGGCATGTAATTGTTTACATCTGCGGAAAGTTGCACATTTGCGTTATTTTGCACGTGTTCTAGCCAAAACTGGGTAGGAAGGCTGTCTATTAATTTTCAGTTCGAGTAATGTGAATTGAGATGAACAGTGTTCTTTGTGGAGTTCAGAGGATTTGTTTCACATTGTGAAATTTTGCACAGTGTTTATAATCTGATGTTCATTGGTATACGTACTAAATTAATTGTACTAGAATTATAACAAGTGCAAACATTACAATGGTCACTTACTTGCAATAGAATGAGATGCATTTTATATCCGATGTTTGAGTATGTCTTTTATGTCTACCCTGACAACACATCACATGATGATGTTTTTTACTTACACAGTCACTTTAAATATGGTGTTTTCATTGGATCACGTTGTCATGTGATCAAGGCTCCTTGGAGCCGAAACGTTATGGCGACTTAGTAGCACGCAATAAAGAATACTTCGCATCGAATTTCCTGGTCCTTGTCTGTGTTGGCTAAAGCAAATGGAACTAACAGATTGCTGCAGCGGTATCATGGATTGAAGCATATATACACACACACACACACGTCAGCTCCTCACTTCGATATTTCTTTTCATGCATGTGAAGTGCATGGTGAGGTCGCTGTTTGGGAACTGCTATGCGACTGGATGAATGTTCAATTAATCTAGGTCGTGCTTTATTAGATGTCGGACTTTTAAAAGTACCACCAAAATGAAACAAGACTGGTCGAACAAACAAGTATCAAGAGTCCACAACGGATGTATGACATTACAACTCATGGTTTTACCACGCATGCCTTTACACCGCAGTTTTTACAACGCATGCTGTTACAACGCATAGCGTTAAGGGGTGCTGGATAGTGAATAGTTTAATTTACTATTCCAACTCCAGTCCCCGTGGATAGTAAGGAAGGTGTTGGATAGTAAATTAAATCTATTCCCTATCCTAGAGCGCCCCCCAGCGCTATGCGTTGTAATAACATGCGTTGTAATAGTTGCGTCGTAAAGGCACTGTGTGGTAAAAGTTAAAGGATGTTCCCCGTCCACAACAGATGAGCTATCCTGTCCAGCTGCAACCCAATCACGTTTTCTTCAGATGTCCGGCGGAAGAATCCTGTTTACCTTATGACCGCTTGAAGAAAAGACATGTGCTTGCTACCTTTAAAAATATTTTTCCTGTGGATTTCATTAAATAACATCTTTGGGAGGTCTGGTGGGATATGCATAGCACCACGAAGCTGATAACGCAAGGAGACTTCCAAAGGAACAATCAAATCAAAATGGCAGGACCCCTCCCCTCATTCCACCTGGCCTGAGTTTGCGGTCTCTACTGCACTGAACATGCATTCAGGGGGCTGCGGCATCTAACCAGCAGCTGGATTCAAAGTACAGCTATTGCAATCCAGAATGCAGATTCTGTAAGCAATGCCACTCACTGTCATGGCGGTGCCCAACCCCATAATCGGCAACTACATCTTCAAGGAAATTCCAGTCGCAACTGACCAATAATAGAGTCCTGAGTGGAGTATAGGCCACAGCAATAAACCAATACGGATTTGAGAATGTAGCAATATAGGTGATTATTTGACAGGAAGTGGCAGGATAGAAACTTGTATATCTTGAACGGAACCCGTCTATTGAGAATTTAAAATCAAGCCTAAAGTGTCAAAATCTACACCTCGGGGCAAATAAATAAATCTTGTGTTGACCTGGGCTAACTTCAAGTAGTACACTCAGCCTGGGCTGGAGAGAGCCGCGCCATGTAGCAAATGCATAAATAAATGAAACTGCCACTCTGCTATTAACAAACTGCCTCCCATCACATTCCCCAGTGTAAACCGGTCAAAGTGCTGCAGTCTAGTCATGCAGCCCAGAGATGACCTCTGAGCCCACCAGAAGAAGCATGCCCCAGGGTAAGTGTAATTCTTGGGTCGAAGGTGGGGCTGAGGGTGGAGAGAATTAGTGAGACACTGGCATACAACTCGAAATGAGTGCCAAGGAGCTGCTAGGAACACTCGTTGCACGTGGTAGTCTGCGCTCGAGAGGCACCAGCATTCCTTTCTGAAGATAGCCACGCATCCGACTGATGAGTTTTCATGCAGACCTATGCCCGATTCCACCCCGTTCCCCACCACAACAGCTCGAGTTCAGCAGAAGCCAATCTTACAACATCAGTAATAAATGTCTGCTTGAGGAAAGGACGGAGATTCACCTTTTGTGCCTGCAGCTCCTCGAATTCCTCCTCAATGCAGGCCTCTGGACAGCTGCCCAAAAGTCGGAGTTCCCCGTCCAACGGACCTCAGCAGCATGTCTTGAACTTTCCCAGTCTGCCTTGCCCCCACCTCACCCATGAGCCCGACCTGAGCCGCAATTATTCAAATCCAATGAGCAGACTCCTTTTGATGAAAGGCAGGCGTCAACTGCTGACATCACTAAACGTGATGCAGTCATCCTGCCTGAATGTGGGTGGGCCGTTCTCTGGAGACATGCCAGGCAGGAATCTGAACCAAAGGAGAACAGGACGGGTAAGTGTGCATTTATTTTTAATAATTACTGAGCCCAGGGGAAACACCCGGCCCTGAAAAATAAGTGCCGGTGCTAAGCACCGGAAAGCACAGGCACAGATTAAGCACTGGGGTGGGGGTGGTAAAGACTGGAATATGGAGGATTGCAGGTAAGTAAACAGTTAAATTAATTAAAACGAATTTCGTAGAGCGCCCTGCATCGCATTTTGCGATGCAGGGCACGCAACGAAAATCGTTTTTTAAATTTAATTGTTTAATTACCTGCAATCATCCATATTCCGGTGTTTACCACCCCCACCCTGCCCCTCCCCCGCCCCACCTGCCTGCCCCACGGAACTCCCTCCACGGGCCGCGGCTGACAATAAACATGGTATTTAGACAGAATATTGGAAATATCAAGGAAAAAAATAGCATGAAGTTCAGTTTCTATAGGTCAGCTAAGTTTTACTATATATAATTACACATATATGTGCCTTGATTATATATATATATCAATATATATATATATGAATTCCTTCTTCGCCCTGGAATACTTGGTTTGTAATATATATATATATATAACTGCTCCTCGTTCCACCATCGGCTGCTTCTGCACTCTTGTCGGCGGGTCCATGTAAAATCAAAGCTCACATCCAAAGGATAATCACACTCACGGGGTTAGTGGCATCATTTTGTTTATTGCGAGGACGCATTTCGGCGCTTAGCTTTCTTCCAGCTCGCTTCATTGAAAGGTATGTAGATGTAGAGTTTACAATAGTAAATCTATACTTACCTATTTGCACTTACCTTCTCAATATTTTGGTATTCGATATTTTTGACACAATATTACGTCCAAACAATATTTCTGTTTTAGATATTCTGTCAGTGATCCACTAAACATCTCCTTTTCAGCACCAAGATGCTCCTACATGTGTTTTTCAAACACAAGTGTTTTGTTAAGTTCAGAGTGGGGGCAGTGCCAAACTCAGCATGTGTGATGACCTTCACAATGAGAGTTTATAATGTTTCTGGCAACTTAACTGTTCATTTTCTCAGGTGCTGTGAAGATGTGCTTGATTGTCTCAGTGTATGGGGTTCTTTCATTGCCCTCCTACTGCTAGACCATTGTCCCAACATTCAGTGACATGGGCTGAAAGGCACAGAGGCAAATCACATAAAAGGTTTTTTGGCAATTATTATTTGCACCCAGGGAGACCCAGTTACATATGACTGTACTCCTAAATGAGTTATAAAGCTTTATAAACGACTTGTAAAGGCTGTTTGCCTGTCAGTAAGAAAAGCAAGTCAAACCTTCTTCAATTGTTCTCCTCCCACTCTCTATCTCAAGCTCCCCCGCAAGTCAATTGATTCTAGAAAGGAACTCTCCACACTACACCTGGCATTCACTACATTCACTAATTAGGTTCCTTAAACTAAATTACAAATTATTTAATAACACAACAACACTACAAAATGCCCCCTATTTGTTCTATAGAACTAAGTGAAAAGAAACATCCGAAGCAAAACACATATCTATACATATTAAAGTGAATTATCAACATTACTATCCATGCATCATTACATTTCAACAATAAAATCTTAAAATTCCACATGTCATTTGGTTATCCTGACATATCTGCTAACCTGACCAGAATGTCCAATGTCCAAACGGGAAGGAGTCAGACTCAGTCGCTCATCACTTTGCTGTACACTCAATGGGTCATTTTTTAGTGGAGCTTCTCCATGAATTTCAATGGACAGATTACATTCCTGGTCCATATTCCTTCCACAACAAGGATCATAAGAGTTTCAGTGGTTCGTAACACTATCATCCACATCAGAACCACTTTGATTCTCATCATCATCCTTAGGCCCCTAAAATTACTTGTGCTGTCAGCTACAACTTCCTTCTCATCATCTTACCCCATCCAGCAGTCGTATTTCTACTCAAATGCTGCACACTGTCATCATTATCTTGTGAATTTACTCTCACCTGTGGGTATTTTCCTACCAAGAAATTACTCTCTCCCGGGAGTACTTTTCTATGAAATTTCAAACAAACCTACTAGCCAACCTGCACATGAGCAGCTTTAACTCCATGACAAACTCATGGTAGGTTTTACATTTCAATTGAGAAACTGATTTAGTTTTCTTTATGTTATATAAACTCCATAGTATAACATTGATTCCCTTCATACGACCAGGATTATTCTTGGAATATCGAATGTGTCCTCTCATAATCACAAACTGGCTTTCCACAGTAGACTTGCGTTTAATAATTCAGCATGCCCATAACAGTTCTACAATTCATACTCGCAGTTCTTTGCTGCACCTTTACAAGTTCAATGGTATCCTTAATAACATCTCTACAGCACAATTTAGGATGGTATAATGAGGTAAATGTGTGCTTCAACCAGAAACTTCTAAAAATTCAACCTCTTCATAGGACTTGAATTGCATATCATTATCAGTTAAAGTGCATCCCGGAAAAAAAATATTTACAAATTTCCTCTCGTAAACAGATTTACGCTTTTGGTATCAACCTCTTTAACCACCTCAAATTCAACCTACTTTGAAAATAAAACAATGATAACAATCAAGTTCTATCATTTTTGTTTTCGTCTTAACAATTCCTAAGTGACTCCTGTGGCTCAAAGCAATAATTTTGTTTCTCAATTTGGAAGGAAGAATAACTCTATTGCCCCTCAACAAAAGCTGTCCATCCAAACTAAATTCATTCCTGGATTCTCAATACCCTTTCAACTATCAGTCACTTTTGATGGTATTATCCCAGCCAGCACATGTGTAAAGTGTTGCTTTCTTCAAAAGGTCATCAACCTCAAACGCCAAATGCCATTCCTTTTCAAAAATAGCTTTTTTACAATCATGAAGTTCTAAAACACTTACAATGCTATACTCACTTCATATATTGCCACAAAGTCTACCATTGGTAGATATTCTACTGAGAAAATTGGCAGTAAAATGTTTTGTTGCATGAACATATCAAACATCATACAAAACATATTGAAGGCGCATAGACATTCTAGCAATTCTAGGTGATGCTGTGACTGACCCATCTCTTGTCAATAATTTTGGCAAATGTTTTGTTATATGGCTGGTGGGATCATTGTCTACAATGCTAAGTTAGCATGAGCTCTGCTGCCATGATGCTGCTTTTGCGCACGTTACTACATGACTTTATTTTGCAAGACTCTGCTTGTGTCTTTCACATGAGAACTGTCTGCTTTATGCAATCTCTGCTTATTCCTGGAGTTTAGTCTGAACACAATGTGCAAGGTCGATAAACATGCCCCTTGTTATTCTGTTCTGGTCAGTCCCTAGCACCTAGACAAAACCTGCTAAACACAGCTGCACTTCTGAAAACTCGTGCTTTGATATTACAGGGATGCGTATTGTTCACAGACACTTGGAGCGAGACCTTTCCTTGGAGAAGAGCTAAGCTGTCCCTATGATGTAAACCTACCATCTAGGCTCTAAGGTATGGGGTCTGCTGACAAAGCCCAGAGATCTTCCTTTATATAATAAACTTCAACTTACCAAGGGGAGAGTGGTTAGGCCTTATAGTCTTTTTCCACTGCCTGTATATGATGAAATCCCCATTTATATTCTATGGTATTGTAACAATGCTAACTGTTTTAGGTTTATGCATTTTGCTGCTGGTTGTGGCTCATATACTGCATTATAGAGCATGATAGTTAAAATAAACATATTACAATAACAAATTACAAACAACAATGGGGAACAGGCATCACAAAACCTGGAGAGCAAACAAGTGGCTCAGAATCAGATCTCAGCGAGGGCGAGCAAAGACGCCCTGGACTACGGAGATTTTCTTATTTAGACGAAATGAAGCTGCTGTACCAGGAACAACAAACACCCCGGAGCAACACCAGAGGTCGTGGTCAGAACAGAAGCAGAGCGAGAGGAAGGGGCCACCCAGCTCAAGGAAACCAAAACGCAAAACAAGACGCAGTAAGCGAACAAGGATGCAGATACAATCTGAGGGCCCGAACAGCGACAAGAAAGTAATTGAGGTACAGAAAACTATTCCCAACTTAGTGATTAATCTGTCAAGATACAATTTAACACCGACAGAAACACAACTACTTAACAAAGGACTCTCTTTCTGTCCTGAAATACACCATGATCTAACGGAGACTAAAATCGATCTCTACAAATATACGAGAAAACTTAAATTAAAGAAATTATTTGCGAAAACCTCCAACAGAATTAAAACCCAAAAGGAAATGAAACAATCAAATCAGTCTGATGTGTACCAGACATCGGAGATTCCGCAAATTCGAGTGGCTTATGAACTAGCCAACGAGATTGGAGAAACACAAATACCAGACACCCAGATATTAGATGAAATGGGCATAACAGCTGACACGCGCCAACACACAGATTTCAAACCAAAGTCGAAATTCTGCCCGATCCTATATCCTGGAAATAAAATAGACACTTTCTATGAACTAGTGATGAATGAATTAGAAGACATGCCAAAAAACTACAACAAGAATAAAAAAGAAAATCTAACAAAAGGTGAACGTTCAGCCATACTAAGCCTTAAAAACAACATCCACATAGAGATTAAACCCGCAGACAAGGGCGGCAACATTGTTGTAATGGATAAGGAACACTACATAGAGGAAGCTATGAGACAATTGAATAACACTAATAACTATACAGTACTTCCTAGAAATCCAACAAACAACATGAAACATGAATTAGAAATGAAACTACTGACCTGGCAGCAACAAGGCTTAATAACGGAAGTAGAAAATAAATTTTTAATGTTCGAGAATCCCGTCACTCCGACCATTTACTTCCTACCAAAGGTGCACAAAACGCTTAACAAACATCCAGGACGCCCGATAATTTCAAGCTGTGGCAGTCTCTACGGAAATGTCTCGAGCTATGTGGATCATTTCATAGCTCCAATTGTACCCACACTAAGTTCTTATATAAAAGACACGGGCGACTTTCTACGGATTTTAATGGAAACTGAATGGCAAACAGACTACATGTTGGTGACAATCGATGTGATATCGTTATACACATCAATCAATCATGACATTGGACTAAAAGCAATCAAATATTTTCTTGACCAACAATCCATTACCAGGAGAGAACATTCGAAAATTATCATGGAAATGATCTCCATGTGCTTACATAACAACGTATTCCTTTTCAATAAAATCATTTATGAACAATGCTGTGGCACGGCGATGGGAGTTTCCTTCTCTCCAAGCTATGCCAATCTCACCATGGGATGGTGGGAGAAGAGCGTGGCTTGGAGAGAGGAAAACGACCAACATATGGCCAAAGTGGCCCTTTGGCTACGATTCATTGACGATCTTTTTCTCCTGTGGCGAGGCACTGAAGCAGAGTTCCAGTCTTTTTTCGATGTCCTCAACAATAATCAAGTTGGATTGAAATTTACATACACCATCAGTGCAAAAGAGATCGTATTCCTGGACACAAAGGTATATATAGCTGATGACAAAATTCACACCACTGTCCATAGGAAAGAAACAGCAACAAATAGTCTCCTTCATGGACTAAGTTTTCATCCACTTAGATTGAAAAAGAGCATACCGTATGGTGAACTATTAAGGATGAGAAGGAATTGCTCACAAGACAACGAAATGGAAAAGAAATTCAGAGAAACTAAAGAACGCTTTAAACAGAGGGGATACAAAACGACTGATCTCAATGTGTATGAAACAAAGGCCAGATTGAAAACTAGAGCGGATACTCTTGTAAATAAAATTCAGCCAATTGACCAATCCGCAGAAACACAAACTGATAAACAAGACGAACAGCCAAGGATGATAATGACTTACAGCAAAGAAAGCTACAAAATACAAAAAGCTTTGATGAAATATTGGCACATACTGCGCAAAGATCCGTACATTGGAATGTCTATAGGCGACCATCCTTTGATCTCTTATAAAAGAGCGCCTAATCGCGCAGATCAATTGACTCAAAGTCATTTTGAAATGAAAAAAACAGAATCCTGGCTGGATATGAGGAAACGTGGATTCAGTAAATGCACAACCTGCAAAGCTTGCAAAATCGGACGTAACATTAAGAACATAAAAGATCCTGAAGGAAAGAACTTCATAATCAGATCAAGCATAACTTGTGAGTCGTCGTTTGTCGTCTACATGCTGCAATGTTTTTGTGGCAAATCCTACATCGGAAGTACGACATGCTCCCTCAAGATCAGAATACTCCAACACATTCGTGCTATACAGAATGGTGATCATTCATATGCCATTGCCAAACATATGGTCAAACATGAAACTAAAACTTGGTTGGATATAAAATACTTTGGACTTGCGAGCATTCAACAGCATAAACGAGGGGAAAATCGCATACAAAAACTAAGACGATTGGAATCCAAGTTAATCATTAGATTCAGAACCAAACAGCCGGCTGGCCTCAACGGCGACGAAGAACTTTATGTTCATTTATAATAATGTCAAAACTTTTGCAAATGCTATAATATTTGATGTTTAATAATCACACTCTCCCAAACAAACAGAAATACACTTGCAAAAAACTGTTTCTAGAGACTTATCCAAGTAACTGACTATAGGAATGCGTAGCCAATCAGTAAATTAACACACTATGGGTCAATGCATACAGCGGGGACATAGGGCACTCAGCCCTTAATTGTAGTTTGACACTGTGTCCACATGTTGCACACGATTATCCAGTCTCTAGTACACCGAGATTTGATAGCACACGCACGTGGAACTCACGAGCGTATTTGAAAGCGTGACTTCCCTTTAAATCCGGGAACGCCTTCCGTGTAGCAACTTAAATAAATCCTCGCTGCACATGCATAACCCACATTGTGAAATGCCTAACTGTAAAGCATAATGGCTATTGAAACATTCAAATAAAACTACATGTTCCATCATGCCCTAGAAAGTGAGAGGGGCGGGTTTGATATAAATATGGAAATAGTAGAGGGACTAATCACTTACACTACCGTGATCAGAAACTATGGTTCGAAACGCGTAGGAGTTGTTACCTCACGATTGTAAAATAAAGTAACTGCGTGAAATATCAAGAAGTGTGCCGCGATTCCTTTCTGTAAATTAGAACAATTCCCAACAGGTATCAATTGAAAGACAGTTTAGAAGGTGTATGCAATATGCATTACAAAAACGAACAGAAAAGGAGTCTCTATAGTTTTTTGAAAAAGGGTATTATTCACCACTTTAGGAGCAAGGCAGGTCTATAGCATGGTATACAGTTGAACAGCACTGTACAGATCAAATCGTGTGACAACCCGGTAGCACTTGGTGAAAAGTGATATATACACAGATATATACAGTGGGTGATAGTGATAGTGCAAGTGCTGGGGTGAAACAGCGTGGTCGGCGCGTAGTGACAATTAGTGAAATTTGTAAAGTAGTGGCTCCAAGGATCAAGTAGTAATCACTTAAAACTAGAATAGGTAAATTTTCCAGGAGTACAAAACATGATGGGCGCCATAAAATTTAAGCTGTGTGGTCGACGGCGTTTCGATCCCCGTCAGTCGGGATCGTCATCAGGACTGGGTTGTCGATGGAGCAGTGATGATCACCCAGGGCAGAGTCGTACGGGTGATGAAACGGGTGTTTCGTAGCAAGTCCACGGCTGTACGGCAATTCGGATGGCTTAGTTCAGCGGGAACAGTAGGCGTCTGGATGAATCTAGACGAGGCAGCGATGAAAACTATCGCGGCGAGCTGGCAATGAATGCAGGAGCTCAGCGCGATTCCTTTCTGGTATGGAATTTGTTTGAGACACTGTCCTGGTCTCATCGCGGGCACCAACTGGAGTGAGCTCCCGCTGCGACAGGACAATTTGTTTGTTGTTAAAATAAACATGTTGAACTATACAGTGACTCTAACAATCCTTATTGTGGACAAGTACGAGTGAATGAGTGAAAGGGTATGTCTTGCTATCACGATTCCTGAGAAGGTCGGTGGTGTTGTGTTCTGGGTTGTCTCATCATTTGTACCTTCGTGATTGTGTAGGAAAACAAATGAGACACTACAGCTAGTCAGTTTGGGGATTTTGGGTACTAAGGTGGAAGGAAGGTACAACCCCTTTACACCGAGGTCCTGTTTTCCTGTGCATAGTTCTGTGTATATGCAGAATCCCCGCAAATGTTTATAATCACTCAACAGTAAGGTAAGTGCAAATAGGTAAACTTCCTTCCTCATATATACTTCTGGAAATATTCTAAAGCCCTAATGCAACCTAATGTCTCTCCTTAGATTACAGAATATTTGATCTCAGGGTGACAAAGAGAGCATGACTCAAAAGCAATAACTCCTTCATTGACGTTCTCATTAAGTTGGTGAAGTACTGCACCTAAACCCTTGACACTGGCATCTGTAGTAACAAGGATGTCCGCTTTGGGTTCCTAACATTGCAAATTTGGTGTTTTGCTAATATCTTCTTTAATTTCATTAGATGACATCTGATGAAAGTCCAAAAAACTCAAATTCAGATTTGCTCTTAAGCACACCTCTTAAATTGTACATTTTAGCAGAGAAATTCTTAACAAATTTTGAATACAATTCTGTCATGCTTAGAAATTACCTCATGTCATCCTTAGATTGAGGAGCAGTTGCATTTTTGATGTTTTCCACCAATTTAGCTTTGGGACTAATTACATCCTAACTGATATTTGCCCTGAAAACGTTTACCATTTACTAATTTCTGCTGTAAGGCCTTTTATTCTAACATTTCTAACACTTTAGTTTAGCTAATATCATGTTCTTTTTGTTTTTTCAATTATCAAGATGCCATCCTGCAATTATACTACTCACAGCCTAGGACCAATTAATTTCCCCTTCAATCTGTGAAAGACAGCCCCTGCAGAGGCAAGAACAAATGGCATGCATTGAAACTGATAATTTCCTATGGTATAATAAACACAGTCAATGCACAGCTTTCAGGTTGTAAAGGAATTTGGTAACACATGCTTAGGACAGATCCAATGTTGGAAAACATCTAGCATTCCTTGTAAGTGACAACATTCCATCAATCCTAGGTAATGGAAACAGATCAACAATGTTATTTAGACTTCTAAGGTCGACAGAAAATCATGATCATTCAACTAGCATGGCGTGCCACTAACAATGAAGAGATGCACTCTAAAGGATTCAATTGGTTCTATATTTTTCTCATTTTGTTACTTTTTGAGTGCCAAGTTTTTTTTTTCAACCACATGCCACATGAAGATGTACATGCAGACGTATGATGGCACTTTTGGAATGGGTTTTCAATAAATAAAACTTCACTCCAAGATAGCCACCGGCACTATAACACTTATGCATGCACACATTGTGATATCAGCAGCCTTTTTCTATATACCAATCTAACAAAGTGGAAACCAATGTTAGATAAGTAAATTCATATATTAAAAAAAGATTTGAAAAGGCTTGTGAAGCATGGACTATGTCAATTTAATACCTGAATGAGCACTTCTGCTAATGGACTGTCCTTTAGTCTTAATCAGTTCATTTAAAGAAGGCTCAAGCTGCAACATCCATTTAATATAGAAAGATTCTCCTCACAGATCTGACAGTTTAAAAGCAGCGAGGCTCTTTGTGAAAGAGAGAGACAGAACACTCTTTTACAAACCTTGTTTCAGGTTCTGAGAAAATGTTGATTCTCTGAGGTTTCACTGCATAGAGAATCATGATTTTATTAAAGACAAGGAGGTCAGCATTATACATTACCCTTTATTTACAACTTCCAGGCTCCAACTTTGAAGAACCTCAAATAGAACACTAACAACCAAACACAAGAATAGAAAACTACAATCCAATAAAAGCCTCCTAAGAGCCATCTTCTGCCTCTTTTGTTCTAATGCAATCCGTCAATCGTCTTCTCATCCTTTAATCAGACCTTGACCTTTAATTCTCTGTAAAAACGCAGAACGCAGAACAAATCACCATTCCATTCTCAACAACAAAAACTCTTTTAAACTGAAACAAGTAAATATTCACCAATAATTTTATTTTAACCATTTATAATACAAATCCCTCCACACCTGGGTGGGTGTGAGAGATAATGCTATCCTCCTTATCTTTAATAAAATCACAATTCTCTTTGCAGTAAAACTTCTGATAATTGACATTTTATGGCAAGACAGTAGGCTAGCATTATGGATGTTCAAAACTTTGTAACATCTTGTTTAAAACATGACCCACTAGTCTGAAATAACATTTCCTGAACTCGTCTGCATTACTCCAGTCAGCCACATTTCAGAATGTCTTCCCATCTTCCTCAAATATATATGCCTTGCTAAGCACCGTGCATCTAACGGAATGCAGTTTAAACTGTGATAAATTCATTCCAGCCCCCTTCATGACTGCTTTCACCCATCTTGCTATAGTAGTTTTTGTTACTCCATGATATAGTTTGATATTTGAAATCAATAACTGATCTGTTCCGTGACTCCTATGTTCACTCATTCTAGACTCGTACTCTCTTAGCACACAACACATAACTTTGGATTTCCATCAAAACTTAGATAAAAGACAGACTCCAACATTGTATTTGTTATTTTCCAAACCTCCGAAAGCACTCCTTCAGGTTGAAAAAACCATCAACTTACCTCCAAAGCCTTCACATCCGAAACCCATTCAAAAGAGATCAAGCATAACAAGGTAGTTAACTTTCAGGTTAACTCTCTTTTTTAAAAAAAACTCTTTTTATTGAAATCTTTACAATTATGCGTACATTACAATTTTGCATCACTGCAGATCAATTAGCGAAAAATTACAATCTGATACTGAACATCCTACCACTGTCCAACCCCATCCCTCCATCCCGATTCCCTGTCACGCTTCTGATATAGCTAACCCACGTCTCAGTTTCGATGGGGAGAAGTAGACATTGCCTCTACATGCTTTCCATTTCCCCCATATCTTAAACCATTTCTTGGGGCAATCTCTATTTGTGTAAACTTCCCGTTCCTTCTCCATACACCAATCAATGTCTTGTTTCCAATCTAAAACCGTAGGTGGATCTGGAACTCCCCATTTGCGGGCTACATTACGTTTAGCGATCATAAACCCATTGGCCGCCCACACTTGATCCATATGGTTAAAATAAGTGGCGTCCCAAATATTAAGGATACTTGTCTTGTTGGATAGTGTTAGTGCAATTCCACTCACCTCGCTCACAACTTGATTAACTGCCTCCCAGTATCAAGGGGTATTCCCAGGGTATATGATAACATTTTCCCGCCGCCCCACATCTCCTCCTACATTCTATCGAGCTATTGCGGTCCATTTTAACTAGTGTCGTACATGAAATATATATACATTGTAAAACTTTTAGTTGGACCAGTCTTAACCTTGACAGTATGGCCACCTCCCATGGGGATGACAGTGCATCACGCCAGTCCTCATCCTCCAATTCCTCAACATCAGTCTGCCAGCGTGAGTATAGGTTAGTCATCAGGTCAGGTGAGTTATTGATCATTTTATGGCACATGAGTGAGATTGCCTTGATTAACATAGGATCAGCAAGAAGTCTATCTTCTAGAGAGGAGACTACCAGGATTTCATCTGATACTTTAGTGGCTTTTAGTATGGCATGGCATATTTGTGAATACCGAAAGATTTTGTTTGTGGATAACTTATATTCAATTTGTAGTTCAGCCAATGTCAATATTTTACCTTTGTTTATTAAGTCACTGAGTTGTGATATCCCGATAATGTCCCATTTATCAAATCCCTTGTATCTACTTACGTTTCCGAATATTGCAGCATGCCATAGGGGTGTCATTTATGTTAATTTATTTTTCCAGCCAGTTTTGTAGTGGTAGTGTGCCATAAGGTATTTATAAGAGTAGTAGGTCCAGTGAACTGTTGCCCGCCTGATTTTGTGTATAATTCCACCCTATATCCACTGTGGCCCATCAGCCATCTGTCCATTGGACATGCTGGGTCTTGCGGTGATCCATATATCCATTTATTTAGTAAGGACAAGTGTGCGGGCCAGTAATAACATCGGATGTCAGGGAGGGCAATTCCTCCATCATACCACCCCGGACCAGTTTGGGCCCAAGAGATACGTGGTGGCTTCCCGTCCCAGCGCAAATTTCTGAGTTCCCCTTCAATAGACTTAAAATATGTATCGGGAACCTTGTATGGGGTATTTTGCAATGCCTATGGAAGCCGGGAAGGGCCATCATTTTGTAAAGTGCTGCACGGCCGAGCAATGAGACCGGCAATGTACGCCTATGTCGCACGTCGCTTTGTGGTCGGGCAAGAGAGCCCTGGAGGTTCCTTTCATAGAAGAGTGAAGGATCGGCTGTTGCAAAAACCCCAGGGTATTTAAAATTGTCTTCTACTATCTTAACCTCACAGGTAATTGGGAGGGCAGGTGTCGACCCATGTAGTACATATTTCACCGACTTGGACCAATTTATATTGTAACCACCAGAGTATTTTCCGTGATTAGTACAGATATGTAAAACTCTGTTGATCGAGGCAGTGGGGGAGGCGACATAGAGCGGAATGTCATCAGCATAGAGCAAGATTCTATCCTCCCACTCATTTGCCCACCTCAGTCACCGTATCAATGGATCTTGACATATCCAACATGCTAGGGGTTCTAATATCAGAGCAAATATAAGAGGAGACAGTGGGCAGCCCTTTCTCGTTCCGCGACACAGGGTGAATGCAGTGGATACATGCCAATTTACCACCACCTGGGCGAGCGGCTCAGCATACAGGAATTTCACCCACTCAAGATATTCCTTTCCCAGGCCCATGCGTTCAAGGACCGCAAACATATATGGCTATTCTACTGTATTGAAAGCAAGTTAACTCTCTTAAACCAAGATGTTTATTCACTGGCCAATCCTGAAACAATCTAAAAATCAAATTGAGATCCCATACTGAATCATGTCTTGCCAAGGGTGGTCTCTTTAACCAAATCCTCTTCATAACTCTACAAATCACTCAGCAGACATCTTCTAATCGAAACTCCTTTCACTAAGGAATGTCCAGCTGCAACTGCAGACCTATAACAATTCACTAGAAACCTCTCTGAAACAAATACGCTAAAATATTTGCCACTATCACCTCATCTGCTACCATGGGATCCAAAAGCATTGCCATGCACCAATGTAACCATGCACTCCATGCTCTTTTTTTTTATAATTTGTGTGTCCCTGGAAACCCACAACTCATCAAGCAAATCTGAAGCTGTCCCCAAAAGACCTGTGAATATTCCTGATCTCTTGATATTTTCCTTACTAGAAGGGTGAGAGAATGTGCATCTACCAACGGATGTTCTACTCCTTTCACTCCTCTGAGCAGACCCTTGCAAAATTGTATGAAATATGATATTCCCACCACCATCTCCATTACTGATGGGAGCCAAGCCTGCGTCATCCAAAACAGAGTCCCTAAAACAATATGACACAGCTGCCTCCTTACCTGAAACATAACCTTCCTCTCTGACCAATGCTGGGTATACCCATATACTGCTTGTGCTCCTGGATCCGGTCTCCAACTGTAATAACTCTTAAACTGATGCATCAACGTTTGTGCAAATAGATCTACCTGCAATGGTCCTGAATACTCTTTATTCCTCATGAAATAACTCTCCAAAACAACATTTGGATGCATTCCAGAAATTGCTCAACCTTGCTGAAATCCACGACATTCCTCGAATTACAATTTGCAATCCAGTTCTCCTTTCCTGATAGGTACTGTGCTCTCAAACCAATTTTGTGCTCCAGAAAGAACTGGCACATTTTTAATGCTACATTTGCCAATCTTTTGGACCTGCTGCCCCTTACTTGTTTATGTTTGTCAAATTCTTACTTACGATTCCGCAGGGACGATATGCAAGATGAGAGTTCTAAACTCCCCCCTAGTCACTCACTGTAACCAACTGAGCCAAAGCATCAGTAGTAAATCAAGGAAAGAAGGGAAGACCAGAAGAAAAGGTGACTTTGTCCCACGATCATTCCGACTCAAGAATAGGACTGGTCAGCAGGGAAGATGTCCGATAAAGAGAGATAGCGTATATATGTGTGCAGGAAAGAACTGTATTGCAATAATGGTATAGGCAAGGAATCTCTCCCTAAACTACCTTGGCTTTTACCTTCTTCCATTACACTTCAAAAACTGTTCGAGTGTAATCTGTGTCTCTTACCTATGGAAAAGATAACTTAGCAGTGTCAGTGGGTGAATGCAATATAAAATGACAAGAAAATAAAAGAAGAACCCAGCAGCACCCACCTATGTATTACTGGAAATGTCCCATGACAACAGGAGATCTACAGTGAACACTAATGTCCTCTAGCAACATGTAAGTACAACATAGAGACCTTACACCAGGAATTATGAATAGTACTCCTTAACTTCAGGAGAAAGTAATACTCTGCCCTTTTAAATTAGGGGGGAAATAATGAATGTCCTTCTATTTTACAGGAGCACTCTAGGTTCAGCTAAGTCAACAGAAGGAAGAAACCGATCTCCAAGGATGAGAGCATCTACTTTAGATAATTATTTGTATTTAAATGTTTTTTCAATATAAAGATTTAGCAGCGCATAAGCGCTGTTACATTAATACAGAATGACTGGTTTGTTGTTGTTTTTTCTTTCTTTTGCAGGTGGAAGGGCGAGATTTTGATCGATACCTTATCACTATTGATCTAAACCCCGATCTGGTCGACTGAACCTTTGTTGCCTGTCATTGAAGGAAGAAAGTGCCTCTCCTATCAAGTTAGTTCACCCAATAAAGGACCCCGCTCCAAAAGATCACAAACAACTTCTAGCTTTCAAAAGTTTATTGTAAGGATAGGATAAGCTGCAAATACAGGCATCTCAGAATGAGATTCACGAGATACACAGGTCCAACTACATACATGTGCTCTCTGAAAGCCCTCAGACGAGCAACGGAAATTACCAATACAAGTTCTAAGAATAATAAAGCTATCAGCATTGACGCATATCTCTCCTTCATTTAAGTTGGAGGAAAACACACAGGTTAGGCTGTCCCTACCCTGCTCTAGATGGTATCCCTACTTAACCAAGTCTCAACCTAACAAAAGTGTCAGCAGTGAATGACCCCCAAGGGAAGTCACTCACTCTAAGTCTCTTGGTGAAAACCTATAGTTCTCCAGTCATGACCCCTCTCTGCCTACCCATCCGCTCTCTAAAGGGTCCTCAGGTGTCTGCTCTAACTCCACCCAGGGGTGCTGTCCCTAATACAAAACAGTCAACAACATTTGAGACGCCCCTCATGAGACGCCCCTCACGTGGTGTAGCTTCTGGCTTTTTCCATGCTGCTTTGTATTGGGCCTCATACGTTGGAGTTGACCTTGCTTCTCAGACTCTTCTCCGGCCCGCTGATACCCCTTAAACATTCCGGAACCCTCCTCCATGTCTGGGCCGTCTACTGAACAGACCTCTATTCATTCATTTATAATTGGATCCCCCCTTTTCCCTTGCAGACAGACATCTGCAGCCAAGAACCCAACTCTCATAGGCTTCCAAAAAGGTTCGCAACATTTCTCGGCCCAGACATGTACGTGTAAATCAATGTTAAAGCATTTCAGGCCTACAACATTTCTCATAATAATTATAACATTCAACTTCTTCATTAATTAAAGCATGTTAATACTCTTATTCTATTATTCAGTAAACACATCTATAAATCATGGCCCATTAATGCAATAGCCAAAACATTAGTTCAATCTATGTCGTGAAAAGAAACACCTTCTAGCTCTGGCCCTGAGGCCTACCACATTCTGCGTTTAACCACATGCCATCTTACATTTTAGCAGCTACACGACATGAATTCAGGAATAATCACATCTAATAAAATCATATAGTGTCACACATTTCTATATTAGTTCCACTTCTACTTAAACCTCTACATTAGCTATATATTCAGAATATAATTGCAGATACTACTAGCACTCATGGCATTTCTCCTCATGATTTGTGCTTACTACGGGTAAGTGTGATGCACTCATACATTTAGGTCAGTTTGCGCTCTCTCAGTTCCCCCCTTTGATGACCTCTCGGGGTCATCACTAACATTTAAACTGTAGTTATTGCTAGCATAACTTGTCTCTGCGCTTCCAGAGCCCTCAGACTCCTGTACTGATTATCTTGTATGGCAGCCAATCTCTGCAGCTGCTCTCTTTGGGCCCTTTCTGACCTTCTTGCTCTGTACCATTTGAATACCCTCACCAATCCCCACAATATGATCCCACAGATCAATATTATGATGATAGGTTTTAGGATATACCACACAAAGCTTTTGCCTAAGGTGGAGATCCACCCTCCAACTTCACTCATTCCGTGGCCCACCTTTTCCCAGACATTTTCTCTACTCAAGTCTTCGATCTCCTTGTGAATATCAGTTATGTTCCTAATAACTTTCTCAAGGGGCTTCGAATTGTCTGGAATGTAAGTACAACATTCCTGGACCTTCAAAGCCTTACAGACTCCGCCCTCTTTTGCTAGTAGGACATCTAACGCAAGACGGTTCTGAAGAACCATAGCCCTTATCGATTGCATCTCTCCTTCTACCAGCATTAAGGACTGAGCAGTGCTGGCAGACAACCTGTCGACGACTGTTGCCAGTCGTCTAATTTTAACATCATTAAGGATTACTCCCAAAAGAGGGAACATAGCTCCAAAGACATCTCCAACCATTTCTGCATCTCCTATATCTCTCCTTCCCCTCGATGATGTCTTGCCCTCGATGATCACTAAGTCTTGTGCATGATATATTTTGGGGAAGACAATTGCTAGGTAACATGATCCATACCAGTTGTCAGGTAGTCTTACGTAAGCATTTCTTCCACATACAAAATACACATTTGGAATCATTTGCATTCCCTTCAGGAAATCCTTAGTATAGTACTCTATATTGAAAGCATGTTCACAGCTGACTTCTCCCACGTATACATTTTCGTAATACGTTTTGGCTCGGTGAAGACATAGCTTTCCTCTCTGCGTCTTATCTAAAGCTATTGGACCACTACTACCCTTTCTCTTGTGTGCCTTCTCTTCCTCGGTCCAATCTGTTTTCCATTGTCCTGATTTTTTCAAAATCTTTTGTCTCCTGTAACGATCATCCACCTGCCCTATGAACTTCTTCTCGACTTCTGACACCTTGCATGTCAGGTTATTTCTACGGGCATGTGAAGTATCTAAGGTAATCCAAGGAATGAAGAACTTGGCCAATCTGTCTTCACTCTTCCAGTAGTCCCATTTGTTCATCTGCTTATAATTTGGGACTTCTGGCAACACTGAATCATAGTTGGAGAAATAGTATTCAAAACTATCTCTCTCATAAAATATACTAAGCAATAAGCTACATGTAATGCCATATGTCAGCGGGAGGTGATGATATCTAATGCCTTCATCTACAGACGCCGGCAACTGCATGCAGACGTAACAGTCCTTAACCTCCATGGCATCCACGTATTCATATAAGAGTTTAGCATAAGCATTTGACCTAAAGTCTCCTTGGGACTCATCTACGTGTAACCTGCGGGCTTCTGCAGCTAATAACGCTTTCTTTTGAGTGTTTTCCCTTTTCTCACCAGCAACAGTGGGTGTAAGCGTTTCTACAGATTTCACATCAGTTACCTTCGCCTCTTCCTCATGTCCTTTTACATAAGAAATTGTTACCACTAAAGCTATTAATATTATCACTCCTACTATTAGTGTACCTATTATACATTTAGCTCTGCGGTTCTGGGTGCCGGCTTCCATTTCGTCAGACAATATGGCTCTCTCTTATCTTGGCACAAAGTTCCTTTCTTCTCGTTCCTTTACAGTCTCTTTTTACTCCTTTTGTCTTTTAGAATCACACAACTGGAAGCTGACAACCTTTTTCGCAAAAGTCCTTTAACAGTTCAATAAAGACAACCCTAGCCCTTCTCCATCAACTCGAGGGAAGTTCCCTAATATTCTCTGCTTCCTGGGCGCTAGGTAATCTTCTTTGTTTCTGCTCGCTTTATTTACAAAGTCCTTTAAGCATCTACTATCAAGTTTGTGCCTGCAGCTTCGATAGCAAAGTTCAGTATTTCCAAACGAAGATTGTGCTCTTCATGGGCTGTTATCGTTGTACCAAAGTCGGGGAATTGCAATTCTGAAAGAAACATATGTTTTAACTTGCTGAGGCGGGGAGGTCTGGGGAGCATGAATGTTAGTGACCCTTCTTGTTCGACTCCGGGTACCAACAGTCGTATTTCCACGGTGACGATGGGCTCAGAACTGGACACCACCACCGCTCGAATCCTCCCTGTCTCCTGTTTCAAAGACATTTGTCGCCAGATATGTCCACTCAGGTGTGGAGTATCTTCTGTTAGGCACACGCACTCTTCTTGACCTTCTTCGGTCCGGTGCTTCAGCGCCCTGAGCACCTTCTTCCGGGTCTGAATCTTCTGATATCGGAGGAAGGGTTACCTCTGGAGTTGACCTCAGGCTAGAGCTCCTTCTTGGCGGCCAATTAGCTTCTCCACGTGCCCTTCTACTCCTTCTCCTTCTTGTCTGTTCTCGCTCTCTGTCAGACCTGTCAGTGTCTGACTCGTACTCCCAGCTACTTTCTCCTTCTGTGGCGTCGTCTGTTTCGCTGTTGTACTGACCGTCCTCAGCTTGGTCAGACTCGTTCCCTGCTTCCGCTGGCACCTCTTCAGCTTGGCTAGCCCCCTCTATGGCTTCTCGGTCCTCTGCTGGACGTCTATCCGAGAGAGGAGCTGTTTCTTCCCGAGGTGCTGGAACCCTTCGCGTATGTGATGCGTGGATCCAATTGGGCAGGCCTCCCACCTTCACAGCCGTATTCGCAATCAAGATGATCTGGAAGGGCCCACGCCAACGAACATCCAAGCAGCTTCTTCTCACATGTTTTTTCACCAGGACCCAGTCCCCAGGATACAGGTCATGGCACGGGCCCTGGCACGATGGAACCTCGGCAGCCTGCACCTGAAGGGACACAGAATGAATGGCGTCAGACAGCCCCTTACAATAGTCCAGGATCATATCATCTGTGATATTTAACAGTGCAGTCGTTGGGACAGATGGCAGCCTCATTGCTCTCCCCATTAACACCTCATGTGGTGACAACCCCGTTCTTCTGTCTGGGGTACTACGAAGGCTCATGAGGACCAATGGCAGGGCGTCAGGCCAACTCAGGGTCGTTGAGGAGCACACCTTTGCAATTCGGGCTTTGATCGTGCCATTGATCTGCTCCACAATTCCTGAGGCTTCTGGTCGGTAACTACAATGCAACTTCTGATCGATATTCAGAGCTGCACAAATCATCTTCACAAGCTCGCTGTTGAAATGCGTTCCCCTATCTGATTCCAAAGAGGCCGGCACCCCGAAGCGCGGAATGAGTTCCCTAAGCAGTAACTTGGCCACTGTGAGGGTGTCGCACCTACGTGTAGGGTATGCCTCAACCCATCTGGAGAACACACAAACAACCACCAGGACATAGCGGAGGCGGTTGCATCTCGGCATTTCAATGAAATCTATCTGCATTCGATTGAATGGACCTCCAGACCTTCCTATGTGACTCAGTGCAACTGGTGTTCTTTTCCCTACGTTCAGCTGCTGACAGGTCACACAACGCTGGCACACTGCTTCTGCTGCTATTCTAAACTTAGGATTGTACCAAGTCTGTCTAAACACTCTCAGCATAGCGTCTCTCCCTAGGTGTACGGGACCATGTATGTGTCTGGCCATTGGGCTCACCATCTCATTGGGCAACACTGCTCTGCCATCTGCTGAGACCCAAAAATGGGACTCACCCACTACACATCCTGCCTTCTCCCATGTTTCTTTTTCAAAATCAGGAGCATTTTCTTGCATGTTTGCCAGTTCGTCCCAAGTATCAACAGTTTCCAATATCATGGCTAATTCAGTCCTTACATTTATTCCACCCACTTCCACCTCTGTGAAAGAGTACCCTTGTTCTGCGCAATACCGCGCGACTTCGTCGGCATATCTATTGCCTTTCGAAACGAAGTCCTCATTTCTGGTATGTGCGGTGCACTTTACAACTGCGATACCTGCTGGACATTGCAACGCCTCTAACAACAGGCGCACAAACTCTCCATTGCGAATGGGAGAGCCTGAAGAGGTCATGAACCCTCTTTGAGACCATAACTGCCCGTAATCATGAACCACCCCATAACCATATTGGCTGTCGGTGTATATGGTGACTCGAATTTGATTGCTTGCCAAGCAAGCACGTGTCAAGGCAATAATCTCAGCTACCTGAGCGGAGTGTACTCCTTCCAGGCACCCAGCTTCTACAACTCCAGTAATTGTACAAACAGCGTAAGCTGCTCTCAACTGCCCAACTTCGTCTCTTACACATGAGCCATCGACAAAGAAAATTTCATCTGGGTCGGTCAGTGGCTCATCTACGATGTCGGGTCTGGGTTTGGTGCATAGTTCAGTCACATCGAGGCAGTCATGGTCTGTACATTCATCATCATCCTCGATATCATTTGGGAGTGGCATCAAGGTGGCAGGGTTCAAAACAGAGCATCTCTTGAGGGTCACATTCTCTGCAGCAAGAATAACTTGCTCATAGCGCGTGAGCCTGCTGTTGGTCAGATGCTGTGTTTTGGTCCTGGTCATCAACAGTTCAACAGAATGGGGCACGCACACCTCTAACGGGTGCCCCATAACGATATTTTCACATCTCTCAATGCTGACACCCGTTGCAGCAACGGATTTGAGACATCCGGGCAACGCTGCGGCTACTGGGTCTAAAGTAGCCGAAAAATAAGCAACTGGCCTACGGGCATTCCCATGGATTTGGACTAACACAGACAACGCGCAACCTTCTCTCTCACAACAGTAAAGCAAAAATGGTTTATTGTAATCAGGCATTCCTAATGCCGGAGCACGACACAGGTCCTCTCTCAGCTGTAAGAATGCCATCAAACAGTCTTTGTCCCATGGTACCGGATCGCTCACCTCCTTATGCGTCAGCTTTTGCAAGGGCTTTGCTTTCAGTGAAAAGTTCGCGATCCACTGTCGGCAATAACCCACCATCCCTAGGAACATCCTAACCTCTCTCTGTGTCTTAGGCGCATTCATTTTCATGATCGCCTCTATCCTGTCTGGTGACACCTTTCGTTTGCCTTTCTCTATTCTGTGTCCCAAGTACTGCACTTCTGTCAGGCAGTACTGCAACTTTCCCGGGGACACCTTGTGCCCATTGGCAGCTAGGTGATTTAACAAAGCAATGGAGTCCTCCCTGCAAGCTTCTTCTGTTTCTGACGCCACGAGGAGGTCGTCTATGTACTGGACCAGAACTGACTTCTGGGGCAGCACTAGACTTTCAAGATTTTTCTTCAAAAGCTGGTTAAAGATCGATGGGCTCTCTGTATACCCCTGAGGAATACGACACCATGTTAGGACGCGATTTTCCAGCTTAAATGCGAAAAGAAAATGGCTTTCTTCGTCCAGAGGGATCGAAAAGAAAGCCTGACAAAGATCAATCACAGTGAACCACTCAGCTTGGAATGGAATCTGAAACAGTATCACTGATGGATTCGGTACCACTGGACAACACGAAACGACTATGTTATTAATCTTTCGAAGGTCCTGCACTATCCTGAATTTCCCATTTGGTTTCTGCAGACCCATAATCGGGGAGTTGCATGGACTACCCACGATCTCTTTCAGTATTCCCTGTTTAATCATGGACTCGATCACGGGTTTTATGCCTGCAATCGTTTCTGGAGTCAATTTATATTGGGGTGTTCTTGGGAACTCAGCATGCGGTTTCACTACAATTTTCACTGGGTCCACCCCTTTGACCAATCCAATCTCTTCCCCAGTGAAGTCCCATACTTCTGGTGCCACTGTCTCTCTCAAGTCCCAGGGGAGCTCATCTACTGTCAAAGTAGGGTACAGCTCCACGCATATTCTTGAGTTTGCAACTTTGAAGTCTGCGTCATCATCATTGGTCAATACCTCCACTCCCTGAGGTGTACAGTATATTGTACAATTCAATTTACACAACAGGTCTCTGCCTAGCAGACACACAGGACTTGAATCGCAAACCACAAACTGGTGCTCATCGCTGTACTTCCCTATTTTCACCTGTACCGGTTCTGTCAATTGGCTGGTTATTCTCCTGTTTGCGACCCCCACCACTTGTATGGTCTCTCCAGACATGGGCAGGTCTGGAACTGCAGCTGATCTGATCGTGGACCTAGTGGCTCCTGTGTCCACCAGAAATGTCGTGGGGCACCCTGCTACTTCTGCTTCGACGTAGGGTCCCCTCTGGTCCACCTCCAAGGCTGCCCCGAGGGTGCAGTCTTCTCTTTCCACTCTCTGTCCGGTGAATGGGTCCACATAATAGCACTCTTCTCCTTCTACAAACAGGGGCATCTGTCTATAGGTCTTACCCATAGTCCCTACTCGGGGAGGTTGCGGGAACTGGGCTCGGGGAGGAGCCCCCCCCCCTTTGAGCACCTTTCCCTGGTATGGCGTCACCCCTCTCGTAGGCGCTCTCTGGACCTCTTCCTCCTCTTCCTCTTGTTCTCCTATCTCTACATTGTAGGGACACTCGCGTTTCCAATGCCCCACCTCGTTACACTGGTGGCACCTTGTCGTTTTCTTCAAGGCAGCTATGTCTATTCTGGGTCTAAAGGTGGAACTCTCCTCATTGCCCTTGTTCTGACTGTACTGCTTCTTTCCTCCTGTACCTGTTCCTTGCTGCTGTTGCTGCTGTCCCCCCTTCCCTGCTGCCTGCATCTGTACCACCATCAATTTTTCTTTTAGTTTCTTAGCCTTGGAGTCTATCTCATCACAGCAGTACCTGGCATACCTCAGTATTTCGTCTAGGGGTTTACTTTGCCAACAAATCGAGTGTTGCTGAATCATTAAACTAATATCCGGTCTCAGTCCCAGGACGAACTTGGACACGAATTGCCCTATTTCTTTTGGATCCATTACATCCAGGCCGCTATACTGTTTAAACGCCTTCAGCAATCTCTCGTAATATTCGTGGACGGTCTCCTTGGGTTCCTGTCTGGTTCGGTCTATTCTGACCCAATCTATGTCTTGCATTGGCACTTTCTCTTTCAGCCAAGTCATCACTCTCTCGAATTTTGCCATCACAATCTCGGACGGCCCATTAGTCTTAGCATCTCTCTCCGGCTCCGTTGTGGGCCACTCAGCGCTAACCTTGCATGCTGTCCACAGATCTCCTGGTACTACAATGTCGAACAGCGTGTTCAGATCTATCCATAGGACCTTTGAGATTTTTACAAATCTCTCGACTTGCTTGTACCACTCCACTGGGTTTTCCCGCAATTTGGGGAAGGAGGTGGTAAAAGCAGCTAAATCTCCCCTACTCCAAGGGACATGCACATAGTTCCCATTGGCGACTTCACGCAAAGGGTATGCTTCTATTCCCTGCAGCCTTCCTGGTGTCATACCAAGCGTGCTTCTCCTGACGGTCCCTTTCTTGGACCACCTCTCTTCCCACTTATCTAGTGCCCTCCATGTCCTTATTCCAGTGATCAGTTCCCTTATGTGCGTTTTCAGCCCAATCGTTCTCCTCTCATCTAGGTCTCGATCTGTGTAATGTAGCCTGTGGTTACCCTGTAATGCTTTGGTTCTTGACAGGTCCACCATATATTTGCCTGCTAGTTCGACTAACTTCTCATGGATTGCTCTCGCCTTTCGAGTGATGTCCTTTGCCATATACAGTATTTCATCCTGCTCATACATTTCCATTCTTTCTAAAGGCAGGGTACCATCTATCATGTCATCCAGGTCTGACCTTAAGCTGGCGACATCGAGTCTCTTAGCTTTTATCTCAGCTCGCAATATGTCTTTCGAAGGGGGCTCACTGGTCTCCCTACCATCCCAACTCCGAGCTCTACGTTTGGGCTCGGGAGAGTTAATGAGTGCTCTCCCTTGCTCCCATCTCTCCAGGTCCCATGCTCGGCCATCCGATCTTGGAAGGTGATGGAACACGGGCCTGTTACCCCCACTCTCTCCTGCTTCTCTCCTTTCACCGTACGCCTCTCTGTTATTTTCCCTCTGGTCGCTACTCTCCCTTTGCCTAGTATCGCTTAGTATCCGATACGATCCTTCCTGGTTCCCCATATTCCCTGGGCTACGCTCATTTCCGTCATCACAGGGACTATGGTGCGACCTCTCACAACTCCCATTCTGTTCTCTGGTGCCGGGCACACAGTGTGGACACTTAAAGCTGTTTCTGTACTCTTGCGCTCTCCTCTCCCCTTCACTGAGTATTGGGCACGCCACCCCTCCACTCCCGGGGCCCCCGTTTTCCAGGTCTGTTCTATCTCCACTCCGGGCCCAATGGGTGACTCCCCTACTATCTCTCTCTCTACAGTCCCACTCCGGGCTGCTCTCCCCAGCCCCGCAGTGAGTCCGAGCTTTGCTGTCCTGACTTTCCCTTTCAGCTTCTGCAGCTATGATGCTCTTGTGAGCCTCCACTGCCTCATCCCACTTCTTCATGTACTCATTTAGCTCTTGAAAGGATTTTCGTCCAGATCCCCTCAGATCCACTGGCCATCTAGGGCCCCCAGGGTCCCCTCCTGGATCCCCTGCTGTGTGCATCGGGGTGCTCCACTCTCTTGGTATCGGCATCTGACTTGGGGAATTAATCGTATCGTTCCTCCTTGCCGTCCCTGCTCTTTCTCTGTCCTTCCGTACCCGTTCTTCCCCTCTTGCTCTCTCTGGGTCATATATCGATACTATAGGACCTATGGTAACAGGTACCTGTAGTGCAGCTGGTAATCCGCAGGATGTGGCGCACTCCGTTTCCGGCGCTCTTTGTACCACAAACCTCCCGACTACCTGTTGCACCTGACTAGGCTGGGACAGCTCTTTCTTTGCCTCAGGATCCCACTCTGAACTGGGAAGCGGTCCATGCTCTCCTGCATTGCCCCCCTTTTCTCTTTCACTATGCTCGACCTCCCCCCCTGCTCTATTATACGGGGGTGGCCTGTCTGTCAATAATCTGTTTATCAGGCTGTCCTCTGTTTCGCTCTCATCATCTTCTTCTAGGGGGCTTTTATTACCGGGCACCTCTAACACTGGGTACAGTTTATTTACTTCCATGTTATGCACTCTCCATCTTTTAGCATCCGCATCCCACCTGGCATCCTGCACTGCCCTTACCGATCGTTTCACCCTTTCTTGTCGTCTGTTCATATTCTTTTCATGCGCTGCCCTAATCCATGCATCAAGAGCTTCAAACTGGGTCGGTCTAGGCAAGGGTCTCATTGAGGTCATGACTGATTTTAATCGATGTAACACCTCTAATCTGAACGTCCCATACTTCGGGAACGTCAGTTCCTCATTTCCTTCCGTAATCTTACTCCACTCTGATATCCAAAGGATCGTATGCAACCCAACATTCACTGCCATGTAACGAGCCGGCGTACCCTCCGGCGGGGCTTCTTCCCCTTCATACGATCCCCGCTTCTCTTTTTTAAACACCGCTCTCAGCCATTTAAAACACTTCATAATTATACGCACAATATCCAGCCTCGCTACTCTGTTTACTTCCTGATGACAATCCACCAATCCTGTCGCGGCTTTGCTAACTTGGCCTATCGCAGCGCGGTCTTTCTCCGGTCGGCCAATCACGTCGCGACACTTTCTGACGTCTTTGCTAGCTGGCCTATCACAGCGCGGTCTTTCTCCTGTCGGCCAATCACGTCGCGACACTTCCTGACGTCACTTTTCTCCGCTTCGCAGCAGCACCCCTCCTTTCTCAACTCGTCTCCCGGTCATGCATGCGTCCCATTCATACACCGAAAAATGACTACTTCCGACCAAGCGGTCACTTCCCTCGACTGTACGTCCACAGTCTATATGTAATTGTCAACACAACTGACGAAATGTCTATCGTCTCTCTGATAGGTTGCTTACACACACAGTAACCTCCGACCAGCGTCCGTTACTCACGCACTCACTCTTACGTTCCCCCTATCTCGGTCTTTCGGGTGATCAATGGTACCTCATGACCCCCTTCACACTATTTGACAATTACTCTGGGTGTCCGATACACCCGAACCACTTAAGCTCTCCTTGAACTTAAGATTTCCACCGGTTGCGCGCGCTCACAACCTGTTCCACAGTCACTCTACAGACATTCAACTCCGCCAGACATTACAACATAGATACAATACAAAAACACCGCAATCTAACACGCATGACCCTTTATACTCACTCTCGACCGATACTGCTGCTTTTTCTGTCTCACGTCATCCGGATCTTCTTCAGCGGGCGGTTCTTCCGATCATCGATTTCTAGGGGCCTTGGGGTAAACTAACCTGGCCTAGGTCACCGTCCTCAAGAAGGCAACCATCCTCTATAGCTACCAACTGGAAGGGCGAGATTTTGATCGATACCTTATCACTATTGATCTAAACCCCGATCTGGTCGACTGAACCTTTGTTGCCTGTCATTGAAGGAAGAAAGTGCCTCTCCTATCAAGTTAGTTCACCCAATAAAGGACCCCGCTCCAAAAGATCACAAACAACTTCTAGCTTTCAAAAGTTTATTGTAAGGATAGGATAAGCTGCAAATACAGGCATCTCAGAATGAGATTCACGAGATACACAGGTCCAACTACATACATGTGCTCTCTGAAAGCCCTCAGACGAGCAACGGAAATTACCAATACAAGTTCTAAGAATAATAAAGCTATCAGCATTGACGCATATCTCTCCTTCATTTAAGTTGGAGGAAAACACACAGGTTAGGCTGTCCCTACCCTGCTCTAGATGGTATCCCTACTTAACCAAGTCTCAACCTAACAAAAGTGTCAGCAGTGAATGACCCCCAAGGGAAGTCACTCACTCTAAGTCTCTTGGTGAAAACCTATAGTTCTCCAGTCATGACCCCTCTCTGCCTACCCATCCGCTCTCTAAAGGGTCCTCAGGTGTCTGCTCTAACTCCACCCAGGGGTGCTGTCCCTAATACAAAACAGTCAACAACATTTGAGACGCCCCTCATGAGACGCCCCTCACGTGGTGTAGCTTCTGGCTTTTTCCATGCTGCTTTGTATTGGGCCTCATACGTTGGAGTTGACCTTGCTTCTCAGACTCTTCTCCGGCCCGCTGATACCCCTTAAACATTCCAGAACCCTCCTCCATGTCTGGGCCGTCTACTGAACAGACCTCTATTCATTCATTTATAATTGGATCCCCCCTTTTCCCTTGCAGACAGACATCTGCAGCCAAGAACCCAACTCTCATAGGCTTCCAAAAAGGTTCGCAACATTTCTCGGCCCAGACATGTACGTGTAAATCAATGTTAAAGCATTTCAGGCCTACAACATTTCTCATAATAATTATAACATTCAACTTCTTCATTAATTAAAGCATGTTAATACTCTTATTCTATTATTCAGTAAACACATCTATAAATCATGGCCCATTAATGCAATAGCCAAAACATTAGTTCAATCTATGTCGTGAAAAGAAACACCTTCTAGCTCTGGCCCTGAGGCCTACCACATTCTGCGTTTAACCACATGCCATCTTACATTTTAGCAGCTACACGACATGAATTCAGGAATAATCACATCTAATAAAATCATATAGTGTCACACATTTCTATATTAGTTCCACTTCTACTTAAACCTCTACATTAGCTATATATTCAGAATATAATTGCAGATACTACTAGCACTCATGGCATTTCTCCTCATGATTTGTGCTTACTACGGGTAAGTGTGATGCACTCATACATTTAGGTCAGTTTGCGCTCTCTCACAGGGCAGAAGAGCGTTTTTGGGACGAGAGGAGTACCAGGATCCCGCCGCAACAGAGCTGTGAAGGATGCCGGATCTTGCCGCAGGAGCCGGGAAGGGTGCTGGATCTTGCCGCAGGAGATGAGAAGGACGCCGGATCGCACCCCAGGAGCCGGATGTGAGCAGGTAAGCAACCTGGAAACAGAAACTGACCAAATCCCGAAAATGCTAGAACACAAAGATTTCAGCTTTAGGATACGGTCCTTTTTGTAGTCTTCCGCCACAGCACGTAGAGCAGCAGGCACAACACTGTAGTAATATTGTCCATTTAACAAAACTGTCGCACCCTGGAACTGTGATCTGAAACTTTACAATGCAAACATTCCTGCCTTCATTTCTAAACAATTTATATGCTCCTTCAGCTCGCTCAAACTCCAAAAACCACCTGTTTCCTGAGCTGAGCACAAAGCTCTCCATCCTAAACTGCTCACATCTGTCTCCAAAACAACATTTGGATGCATTCCAAAATTTGCTCAACCTTGCCAGGCTTCCAGTTTCTCTAAGCATCACTCTATCTCCTTTCTTGGCTCGCCTGATAACATCAGCACATCTCTGTACAACAGACCTTTTGAAAGTTCCAATGTCTTCGGACGTTGCAAGGCCCTGTAATGAAGAGGACCCAGAAACACTGCCTGAATTGAAGATGATAAAAGACATCTCCATTGCCATGTCTCTCAAATTTACCAAATCTCTTCTTGAGACCATTGTCGCCTCTATCCTTATCTTTAAAAGCTTCTTCTCTGGCAACAGCACCTGACCCTTTATTGTTTCTACAACAAAACCCAGAATCTCTAGACTCAGAGTAGGCTACAAAATCGACTTCTCCTGATTCGCTACAAACCCTAGGGACTCCAAAACTTCTTTTACCATACACATCACAGCTGTTCCGCTAAAACAAACTGACACTGATTTATTATTAAAATGTTGTCTAAATAAATTATCAGATTAACTCCTCTCTCTCTCAAATACCCTACAAGAATGAATGAATGAATGTGGGATTTGTATTGCGCGACTTAGCCCGGAGGCATCAAGGCGCATGAGATGGACAACGGTCCTCATGACCTTTGTAAAGCACCATTGGGCTGACGGCAAACCAAATGAGGAGAAATGTGGAAAAGCGTGGCTCAATGGTTAGAGCGGCAGACCCTGATGCAGAGGTCTGGCTCGGGACCAGGGTTCAATTCCTGCCTCGGTGGCTCTTGGACTCAATTTCCCCGGACCTGATAATTCTTGCCTCGGTGCCTAGTCTAATCATTGGTCCCACTTTGTGACTCTGGGCAATAGCTTGCTTAATCTCCAAAACGGCCCCAGCAGCGCTTGGATCCCTGGCTTCACCTTGGGGATGCCCAGGAGTGGAAATTTCACAGGAAAGTCAGGATGGGTTCCACAGCGGTATGAATACAGCGCTACGAGACCTCTGGGTAGAAGTGCGCTATACAAACACATTTACATTTACAAATGAGTCACAGAGATTGAAAAAGCTTACTTTTCACCTGAATTGTAAAAATCTTTGACACTCTTCTCCAATTGGAATAGTAAAATAGGCATCTTTCAGATCCATCTTAACCTGCCAATTCTTTTCCAACAAAACATCTCTAAGAAGATGGATTCTCTGCATTTTGAAGTGTCTGTAAGTTACAAAGAATTTCAATTCTATTAGGTTTATTGCCAGATGCCATTCTTGTCCTTTTTCTCCACCACAAATAGCGTACTTACAAAGCCTATGTCCTCGTTGCTCACTTCCTTTATTAATCCCTTCACCAACATCGAATGTATCTCACAACTCACCATGCAGTGTGATTGCTCGCTGAAGCAATGCTCCCTGGGCTCTCAAGACTGCTGTGGACGATCTCCTTCGCTGTGGGTAAAAGCTCCCACTGTTTGATCCTTGGCCTCTTTATGCTCCTCCGCCCGCAGTCTGGGGTTTGTAAAAACCTCAGGATACCTGTTTAGGATAACGAATACTGTATAATAGGCCCGCATAGTCTGCGCAGTAATGATTTTTATAATGTTTGCAACATATCAGTCATTCTCTTATTGCACACATTGTGATGTTTTAACAATTGTCTAGTTGGTAAATAATTAATCGTTGGTTTATGTTGTTTTGGTCTATATATATGATATATTTTATATTTGTATATAATATTGTGTGAAGTCTCTTTTGTGGTGTATTTATTGTGTTACTTGTGTGGGTGAGTGGCGCAAACATTTTACACATTGCCTCTGGGATAAGCCTGACTACTCTGCCACCATACCAAGGAGGTGAGCAGGAGTTATCTTAGGTGTGTAGCTCCCATACCCTGATTAGAGTGGTCAGTTCTTTAGGTGCATACCCTAGCCAACCAGAAACCCCATTTCTAATATGATGGTTTTATTACGTCTTAAATTAAATCCACTTGGTGTAGCATTGATTTATGTGTTAAACAACTTGTTTCACCATCAATCAATCAATCAATCAATCAAGCATTTGTATAGCGCACTACTCACCCGGAGGGTCTCAAGGCGCTTGGGGGGGGGGGGTCCGCTACTGCTCGAACAGCCAGGTCTTGAGTTGCTTCCTGAAGAAGAGGTGGTGTTGGGTCAGGCGGAGGTGGATAGGGAGGGAGTTCCACGTCTTGGCAGCCAGGTAGGAGAAGGATCTTCCTCCCGTTGTGGCTCTTTGGATGCGGGGAACGGCGGCGAGGGCGTGGCTGGTCGATCGCAGCTGGCGTGTGGGAGTGTAGAAGGTGAGGCGGTCGTTGAGGTATCTGGGTCCTTGGTTGTGGAGAGCTTTGTGTGCGTGGGTGAGGAGTTGGAACGTGATTCTCTTGCTGACTGGGAGCCAGTGCAGGTCTCTCAGGTGTCCGGAGATGTGGCTGTGTCGGGGGAATGTCCAGGATGAGTCGTGCTGAGGCGTTCTGAATGCGCTGGAGCCTTTTCTGAAGTTTGGCTGTGGTTCCGGCGTAGAGGGTGTTACAGTAGTCCAGTCGGCTGGTGACGAGCGCCTGGGTGACCGTCTTCCTGGTTTCGGTGGGGATCCACCGGAAGATCTTCCGTAGCATGCGTAGGATGTTGAAGCATGACGAGGAGACGGTGTTGACTTGTCTGGTCATCGAGAGGGAGGAGTCCAGGATGAAGCCCAGGTTGCGTGCGTGGTCCGTCGGTTTGGGTGCGCTGCCCAGGGCAGGTGGCCACCAGGAGTCGTCCCAGGCGGAGGGTGATGATCCCAGGATGAGGACTTCCGTCTTAATCTGAGTTCAGTTTCAGGCGGCTGTTCTTCATCCACTCTGCTACGTCTTTCATCCCTTCGTGTAGGTTGGTACTGGCAGTGGCGGCGTCGTTGGTGAGTGAGAGGATCAGCTGGGTGTCGGCGTAGGAGATGATGTTGAGGTTGTGTTGGCGTGCGACGGCCGCGAGGGGGCCCATGTAGATGTTGAACAGTGTGGGGCTGAGCGATGATCCTTGTGGTACGCCGCAGATGATTTCGGTGGCCTCTGATCTGAACGGGGGGAGGCGGACTCTCTGTGTTCTTCCGGCGAGGAAGGAGATGATCCACTCCAGAGCCTTCTCTTGGATTCCGACGTTGCTGAGGCGCTGCACTAGGGTGCGGTGGCAGACAGTGTTGGACGCTGCGGAGAGGTCCAGGAGGATGAGGGCCGCTGTTTCTCCGTTGTCGAACAGGGCTCGGATGTCGTCGGTGGCTGCGATGAGGGCGGTCTCGGTGCTGTGGTTGGCTCTGAAACCAGACTGCGAGTGGTCGAGGGATCCATTCGTCTCGAGGAAGGCGGCCAGCTGTCTGTTGACGGTCTTCTCGATGACTTTGGCAGGAAAAGGAAGAAGCGAGATGGGGCGGTAGTTTTTGAGTTCGGTGGGGTCCGCTGAAGGTTTCTTCAGTAGGGCGCTGAGTTCGGCGTGCTTCCAGCTCTCTGGGAAGGTGGCAGTGTCGAAGGAGGCGTTGATGATGTCTCGGAGATGGGGTGCGATGATGGAGTCGGCCTTGTTGAAGACGTGGTGCGGGCAGGGGTCGGTTGGTGATCCGGAGTGGATGGAGTTCATCATGCGGATGGTGTCTTCGGTGTTGATCGGGGTCCAGGCGCGAGGGTGGTCGTGGGGGGCATTGGTGCGGTCGTGGGGTGCGTCGGCTGTGTGCTGAAACTGTTGTGTAAATCTGCGATCTTGTTGTGGAAGAACGCGGCGAGCGAGTTGCAGAGGTCTGGTGATGGGGTGATGTCGTTGTTTCCGGCGCTAGGGTTCGAGAGCTCTTTGACGATGTTGAAGAGTTTCTTGGTGTTGTGGGCGTTGTTGTCTAGTCGTTCCTTAAATGCGGTTTTCTTGGTGGTGTGGATCAGCTGGTGGTGTTTTCGGGTGGCTTGCTTGAGGGTGGTCATGTTGTCTGTTGTCGGGTCTCTGCGCCAGGCTTTCTCGAAGGCACGGCAGTTCTTCTTGGAGCTCTTGGATAAATGCTCATTTAGTCAGGACTGTGGTGAGGAAGATGGACGAGGCAGGTAATGGTTACTTAGTGGTCATCTTCCTTACTCCTATTCATAGTCTTCCTCGCCACAGTCCTACATTCCCTCCAGTGGAAAAGAGAGAAAAATTGGTTTCATGTCTGGTATGGGTCGGTATTTCAGGTATGGGTCGGTATTTCAGAAAGCACACATCAGGCCCCACCTATATGTATCTGGAAACATTCACCTCCTGTGGGGGCAACATTGGTTGAGGCATCTGTGTGTGTTTCAGCTTAATGGATAAATGATGTGTACTGCACGAAGACTGACTGACTCGAATTAACAAAGATTGCCGGTAAGTAACCAAGTCATTTTCTCATACACTGCCCAAAATATAAAAAGTTCTCCTTATAAATCACTAACTTTACCAAGTAGAAGGATCCAGATTACCCTTAAAAAGCCATATATGGAAGAATAAATATCAGAAACACATGGGCCTTTAACATCATAAAATACCAAAGTTATGTAAAACTATACTTCAGTAACAATGAAACTGAAATATAACTCATTACTTACAAACCAGTCATGTGAACGAAACACTTACGAACTGAAACGAAGTAAACTAAACTGAATTATACTGACTATTACTCTTAATTACTTTCATTTCAAGTTCTTGCAGTACTACCCTACAGTAGATTACCTTTGTGGACTCTTGTTTCTATGGACTTCAGCACTTTGAAAGGTTTCGTTTTATTAATCTCTTTTGCCATCTACTGGACGGCGAGGGAGTAGCAGGAAGCTAGCATCTTTCTATTTGAACTTCAGTTAAAGTTAGCAGCTTTAAGTGGCAAAGTGATTGCAGATGTATGTATGCCCCTCAGGGCACAAATCTGCTCATTATGTTCCACGGTGCACTTGTAAAAGATACCCGGCTTTATTCTGACCTTCATTAATGAGAGAAAAATTATTAATGAACGTGAACAGAATGTCAATACAGAGCCATGGACAAATTGAGTCAATTGTATTAAAGTGCAATACTGCAGGACAATATTATTATTGTTGAAAGTGAGAACATAAAGTCTGTGAGTCTCATTGGCAAACAAGCAATTTGCATGTGCAAATCTGATTTGCACAAATATCTTTCATTTTTTGTATAAAATGTTTTTATTCAATAAGTAAATAATGTGTTTTCCATTTGAACAATTGGTGCAAGTAGGATACAACAATAACTATAATATCACATTACCCAAAAAAATAATAAGTGGAAAACAAGACAAACAATATTAGTGAGAACCAGAATATTTCAAACTGTGTTTTTAAGAGTAAAAAATTATCTTCGTAATTCATTAACATCAGTTTTTGTACTTCTAAAAGGATTTACTAAAGTTAAGGTTTCAATGGGAATGAATCTTCTCCTGTACGTGGGGAGTTCCAGGGCAGGAAAGCCATAGACATATATACACATTCTTTCTATTCTTAAATCATTTTATGGCCCCTTCTCATGCTGTACATGGTTCAGCCATTTACTCCTTTCAAAGTGCAGGAGTAGATCTCATTTGAAGGGGAGTGTATCCTTGTTAAAATTGGTGGCTGAACAGGAGCAGTAAGACAATTCTTCATAGAGGAAAAAAGAAACTTGTGTGTTTGCATTATTTTGGTTTCTTCCCATGTGAAAATATACGTTTGTGGTTTTTTTTCATGCATTCCCGAATCTGTCATGATTACCAATGAAGCTGTGATAGGTGTGGGATTCCACAAGTAGCCTGAAAACGTTTTCTAGACAGTGGAAATCCGCACCTAAGCATGGTCAAAAACCTGATGGTGCTGATTTCCAACTCGAATTAAGTAAGGATGTGTGTGCATGCACGTGAGTGGGTCCGTGTGCACGTGTGCATGACAGAACCAAACATTTCTGTCTGTGGTTGAGAATATGGAGGGTTGTATGTGCATACATCGCTTTACTTAAATCACTACTTGCCTGATCCCTACCTCAGTGGCACTACAAATGTTACTTGACAACACATTTTGCTCACAGATTATTAATATCTTAGAACTATGAAGAAGCGTGGGTGTGCCTTTAAGATGCCTGAGGGCCTGATGGGAAAAAAACTCAACACAGAATTTTGGAAAAGCTACTGTTTCAGACACTGAGAAATCTGTTCAAGCTTGACCATTTCTAAGAAACCGAAACTATATACTTTGGTTGTAACTGACATTTTGCTTCCTTAGCAGATTCTTTATCTTTGACTAAGCCCTGTACTGAGTCTGACGTATCGGGCAACTATGTATTCTTTCACAGAGCCATGGAGGGGTACCGGGCATCCTGTGCCCTATCGGCACTATGGACAATGATGCTGGGCACAGAGCATAGTTGTTGGCTTTGTCCTGTGCCCAGTTTAATGAAGCAGCCATCCAGGAACCCAATCAATTCAACCAGTTACATACCCATAGCAGGTTCCCTCTTCACTCAAGAAGGTATCACGAGACAACTGACGTCCACTGGGAGACAAATAATTTCTGGGGAAATTCCAGTCTGGTTTTAGGATTCACCAAAGTATCAAAGTAGCTCTAGCCAAGGTGTAGGAAAGTTTGTTGGAGATATGGACTGAAGGCAGGTAGCACTACTGGTGCTGCTTGAACTTGTTGGAGCAAAAAGGTACCCCATAAAATTAGATATCCCAAAATGTACCTCTATCAGAGTTCCCGCATTTCACTGGATTGGAGACAGTGTTAAACCCCAGTTTCATGGCACAGCGTCTTTTTGTGTTAAGACACCTCCCAAAGCATCACAAATCAGAAAATACAACCATTTTACTAAATGGTTTCTACACAGTGAACATTGTTCCAGCCATAGGACATTTTGATGGTCAAGTATCTGTCACATTGTCATGTTACATTGGCTTGTGTTGAGAGAAACTGTATAAATACTTGGTCGATCCTACATGTTTTCAGCTCTTTGCTCCAACTGACCATTTTATAGCTAGAGCCCTTGCCAGCTGTCATTCAATCTTTGGCTTTGCTGATGGCTATTTTGCATTAAGTGCTAGTTAGACTTCAGAGTTCCTATGCTGTATTTTATTTTTTAACTCTCACCATTATTGTTCTGTAATGATGAGTGTGGAGAGAGCAAAGGCCATGGTCTACCAAAGTAAGCCATGCTGGATCTGATCTTGGAATGCTGCTCATTTGCAACTTTATAAACAACAACAAAGGGTGCTACCTTGAACACAATGTCACCCTCTGACGTTGCTGCCCTTTACATTCGGCAACATTGGACCAACCTATGGGTTTTTTTTAGGATGGAGAATGACACTCAACCTAATCCAAGCATGCATGCCCAAGGCATAACAGCTTGGTTAGACTTCTGGCCAGAAATTGTACTTGGCCTTAGTTGAAATGAAGTCAAGGACACTGTGTGAAGGAGAAACAATCTTTATAATTCAGACACCTCCAAGTCACTTCTGCAGAATCCTAGGAGTGCCACCTGAACATTCAAAGGTACACTCCTGGGCGTTCCAATGTGGAACAAAGAGAAGGGGGGAAGGAAAGAAGAGAGGGAAGAGGTAAAAGGGGATAACCAGGTGAAAAGCAGGGAAATACCATTCCAAATAATATTATAACACATGTCCCTCTTAAACAGAACAACAAAGATAGATATACAGTTGTGATAGATGTGCAAGAGGCTGGCACCTCAATTTGAGCATAAACATTCCAGAAGAAGAAGGTAAGGTAAATAAATATTCAAAGTCAAGTTGTGACATAATCTTTTAGATGGCCTGGTTCACGCCTATTCCTACTAGAATGGGATGTAGAAACCTCCTTCTCATTACTTTCCTTAAATTCCTGATTGCAAAAGTTGTTGTGTTTAGCCTCGGGACATCTTGCAATTCTGTCCATGCTCCACACCTTACCATCGTTCAAAACTACTACATTTTTCCATACTTCTGGTATAAACTTCGGTATAGAAAGTATGCTGGGAGCATTCCTGCATGCTACAGGAAGGTGTACCATTACCTTGTCACCCACCATCCATGTCTTTTTAATAGTATTGTGATTGGAATTATATTGTGTAGTGTAGGCACTCCGGTGTTGTTGTACCATTGTGTCAATTTTCTATCTTTGTACGCTTTGACACGCTCCCAACCAATTGGGTTTTAATTTAGTGTCTGGTATTTTCCCTTTCAGTGATGCAAAAGGAGAACCCTCCGTAACAGTATTAAGAGTAGTGTGGTAGGGCCCCAACAAGTCTCTTCCAGTGGTATGCCTGAAATGGTGGACAGTTGCAAGTTCTTTTTGATCATCCTGTTAACTCTTTCGACCATGCCACTGGATCTGGGAGAGTAAGATGCTGTGGTGAGGTGGATAATAGACCAGTATTTTAGGAAATCCTTCATCTCTTGTGAAGTGAATTGTACACCATTGTCTGTTAAAAGAACACTTGGAACACCTTCTACACAAAACTTGTCTGTTGATAAATCCTTCATGACCTTGGTGGTAATGGTGGGTACAAAACTCCTGTCACTATTCAGTGTGAATGATAGTTGATCAAGGCAATTATATACCTACCATGCCAGGTAGAGAGCTTTAGGGGACCTATAATATCAACAGCTAATTTGGCCCAGGGTTTATTAGGGACTTAAACTGGAAACATAGAAGAGTTAGAAGAGTTCCTGATTATCTTGGATTTGTCACTTTGAGCACAAGCCATGCAATTTTTTTAATTGTCTTCTAATATGGTATCCATCCCCGGTAACCAATAATGTGATCTAGACGTATTCTTAGTCAGGCTCCTACCCAGATGTCCCTCATGAGCTAGCTCAGCTAATCTCTCCCACAACTTTCTAAGAGGAACAACTTTGTCACCCCTTTTTGTTAAGTTTTCTTCAATTTTCAATTGTTCCCTGAGTGTCCAATAGGTTTGAAAATCTTCATCCAATACATTTTCTTTTTTGACGGGCCATCCCTGAATTGTTCTGTCTTTGACTTTATTTAAGACTTTGTCATTTACAGTGTTCATTTCCCATTCTTCTTTGCTTATGCCTGCCAATCCCACTTCCCAAATGGAATTTGCACTCTTACCCTCCAGGAATGAGTATTCTAGAAAGGCAATCAGCTGCAAAGTTCTTCTCACCAGAAATGTATTCCATACGGACATTAAATCCCTCGAAAACCTAACACCCATCTTGCTATTCTAACTGTTGAATTTTATATGCCTTTGATGGTAAAGGTGTGTGTCAGAGGTTTGTGATTGGTGTGTACGGTGAAAGGGAGACCCCACAAATAGTATTTGAAATGTAGAATGGCCCAGTAGCACGCCAGATCATCTCTCTCTATGGTAGAATTGTTTAATTCCACCCCCCTTAGAGAACGAGATGCAAAGACCACAATTTGTTCTTTGCCATCTTCTACTAGTGTTAATATAGCTCCCATTCCCTTGGTGCTAGTATCAGTGGTAATAATGGTTTTCCGTTGAACATCAAAATTTCCTAATGTGGGGGCAGAAATGATGGCATCGTTATCTCCTCAAATTTGTATTTTTATTCACCATTCCATGTATAATGAGTACATTTTTAAATATTTCACGCAGTGGGGCTACCCTGTCAGCAAAGTTTTTGATGTACTTTGACATATACTCCACAAGACCTAAAAAATATCTTAGCTCATCTTTATTGAAGGGTGATGGTGCTTTCTTCACTGCTTCTATTAAATTGATTTAAGGCCCAATTCCTTCCTTGAAGATGGTGTGCCCCAAGTAATCCACCGAACTCACACCAAAGCGGCACTTGTTCAAAATTAATGTAAGTCCAGCTTCTTTAAGCTTTCCAAAAAACAATCTTAGAATCTGGTCATGTTCTGCTTCTGTTTTTGCATGAACTTAAACATCATCCTGAAACACTAGAACATTTTTGATACCTTCCAAAATTTGCTGCATAATAGATTGAAATACAGACGCTGCAGAGGCGAGGCATTCTGCAGTACCTGTAAGCACCAAATGGGGTGATGAACATAAAAATGTCCTAATGTGGGGGCAGAAATGATGGCATCGTTATCTCCTCAAATTTTTATTTTAATTCACCATTCCATGTATAATGAGTAAATTTTTTAATATTTCACGCAGTGGGGCTACCCTGTCAGCAAAGTTTTTGATGTACTTTGACATATACTCCACAAGACCTAAACTAAAAAAATATATTGCAAAAAACACAGTTGATGGACAGAATGTAGAACAATGTCATACATTCACCCCAGTACAAGGATCTGGGCCTAAATCCATCGTTTTTTTGCACTCCACACCACCCTGGGTTAGACACTGGCTATATGCAAATCAGCTCTGACCCTGTGCCTCATGGGAACAGTCCAGTCCGAACTACCAAGCCATGTCTTTCCCATACCGGAATCAAGCATCCAAGGACCGGTTTCTGGCTATCAGCCTGGATAGCTTGACTCCAGTGGTGTGGAGAGCCTGGGACTCACGTCTGAGCATACCCAGCCCACTCGGGGTGAAAACTGCAAAAAACATAGTTGATGGACAGAATGTAGAACAATGTCATACATTCACCCCAGTACAAGGATCTGGGCCTAAATCCATCGTTTTTTTGCACTCCACACCACCCTGGGTTAGACACTGGCTATATGCAAATCAGCTCTGACCCTGTGCCTCATGGGAACAGTCCAGTCCGAACTACCAAGCCATGTCTTTCCCAGACCGGAATCAAGCATCCAAGGACCGGTTTCTGGCTATCAGCCTTCATTCAGCCTGGATAGCTTGACTCCAGTGGTGTGGAGAGCCTGGGACTCACGTCTGAGCATACCCAGCCCACTCGGGGTGAAAATTGCAAAAAACACAGTTGATGGACAGAATGTAGAACAATGTCATACATTCACCCCAGTACAAGGATCTGGGCCTAAATTCATCGTTTTTTTGCACTCCACACCACCCTGGGTTAGACACTGGCTATATGCAAATCAGCTCTGACCCTGTGCCTCATGGGAACAGTCCAGTCCGAACTACCAAGCCATGTCTTTCCCAGACCGGAATCAAGCATCCAAGGACCGGTTTCTGGCTATCAGCCTTCATTCAGCCTGGATAGCTTGACTCCAGTGGTGTGGAGAGCCTGGGACTCACGTCTGAGCATACCCAGACCACTCGGGGTGAAAATTGCAAAAAACACAGTTGATGGACAGAATGTAGAACAATGTCATACATTCACCCCAGGGAAGGCATGGCTTGGCAGTTCGGGCTGGACTGTTCCCATGAGGCACAGGGTTAGACTGATTTGCATATAGCCATGTCTGAACTGGGGTGGCAGAGTGGGATAAAGAACGGTGATGGATTCAACCCAGATCTTTTGACTGGGTGTGAGTGTTTGATTGGTTCGGATGCTCCGTCCATCACCACCCCCTTTTGTACCGCTTTTGGCCGCCATAAGTGTGGCAGGGTATGCTCAGACGTGAGTCCCTTGCTCACTTTGCCACTGGATGCAAGCAAGCCGGGCTGAAGACAGCTGTAATGCCAGAAACCGGTCCTCGGAAGCTTTTTTCCGGTCCAGGGAAGGCATGGCTTGGCAGTTCGGGCTGGACTGTTCCCATGAGGCACAGGGTCAGACTCATTTGCATATAGCCATGTCTGAACTGGGGTGGCAGAGTGGGCTAAAGAACGGTGATGGATTCAACCCAGATCTTTTGACTGGATGTGAGTGTTTGATTGGTTCGGATGCTCCGTCCATCACCACCCCCTTTTGTACCGCTTTTGGCCACCATAAGTGTGGCAGGGTATGCTCAGACGTGAGTCCCTTGCTCACTTTGCCACTGGATTCAAGCAAGCTGGGCTGAAGACGGCTGTAATGCCAGAAACCGGTCCTCGGAGGCTTGTTTCTGGTCCAGGGAAGGCATGGCTTGGCAGTTCGGGCTGGACTGTTCCCATGAGGCACAGGGTCAGACTGATTTGCATATAGCTGTGTCTGAACTGGGGTGGCAGAGTGGGCTAAAGAACGGTGATGGATTCAACCCAGATCTTTTGACTGGGTGTGAGTGTTTGATTGGTTCGGATGCTCCGTCCATCACCACCCCCTTTTGTACCGCTGATACTATCCTGGTTCGACTCAGAGACCTGAAATCTTTTATGCATCTCCATATTTAACTTTTTAAGCAAAATAAGAACTGAGAGGTCGCTGCTCTCTGACTCCAGTCCTGCCTCCAGCGCCACATCCCTCTGTTGGACCGTCTGATCAGGCTTCTCCCACTCTGCACCCGATATACTCGGGCTACTCGGGCTGCCAGATGGACCTATAATAGACCCAGGAATACTTGGATTACCTACATTAGGAGGCAAAACCTGCTGTTCTGGGCTTGCATTCATCTCTGCCTGAACCTGTGGGGCCTGATTGACATCACCCATATCTAACGAAAGGACCTGGAAATGATTGGGGCTCGAATGCTTAGACCAGTCGACAGACTCTATTTCCAAAACCTCCTCCACAGCGTCCCTAAAACCCACCAAACTGCAAACCGTGCTCGGATAATCCTGTTTAGTTCTGGGGGGTATTACTGAGCCAGTTGACTTTAACAGAGATTTACCTTTTAATATCAAGGTCTTTGGTACGACTTTAAAAAATGAACTAAGTGAGGGAATTGCCTTAATCTTGCGTTCTGATAAGCTCCCCCTACCCAGCTCCTTACAACTTTTACTCTTCTTGATATTCTTTACTGTAGATTTAGCCTTAATGCCTATCACCCTTTTGTTGCTGGGGTCGGGCGAGCCAATTTGATTAAACGCAAACTTCTCCGGCCCCCTCCCCACACTTATCAGGGCGTATCTAGATACCCCACTCAAACTTCTTGCCTCAGTGATTACCTCGCTTGAGTTAAATGCCTGCCTGCCTCTCCCACGTCCTCCTCCTCGAAACACAATCTTGGCTGCTGCCCGGCAACCTCTGCTGACCTCGAACTGAGCTCTCTCCCAACTGAGCTACGCTTGCCCTGCTGACTCCACCACCGCCTCCTCCCGTGTCTCGGAGCTCCGTACGGTCGAACCCGCCGTGCACAGCCCACGCCACTATCACTGAGTTCTAACGCCTTGTAACCATCGAAAATATCCCAAATAGACGTGTAGAGCACTCGCACTCCGTTCCGCTCTTTCCCTGTCTATCACCGGACCCCCGCGAGGCACATCAAAGTCTCATTCGCACCGCCGCTTTCACAGACACCCGCAGCCTGCAACTAGCTGGCCGTCATGTTTTCCGCGATCTTCTGCGGATGTGGTCCATTTGCACCAGGGTCAACCTAAAATGTAAAATGTTAAAAAAATTGTAAATGTGAATGAATTTGAAAATGCAGGCTAAAAATTAAGTTGAAATCCTTAGAATGACCCATGGGAGCAGTACAAATGCATCAAAACAGTATATATTTTGGACGATGAGTGGCCTCAATTGAATTTAGAAAAGCACCAACCTTCCTATTAAAATTAAAATGTGGATTTTTTTATTAATGTGTTCATAAAAAGCATTTACTAATATGCGCATTTGTGTGAAGAATACTTGTTTCAGCATTTTTGTGTATTGTTTTGTGGTTCAAATCATTGAAATTGCTGAGGCCGGTATCCTCTGCTTCCGGTAATGACTCCGTGGGGGGGAGTTTCAGATGATGATAATGATTCAGTAGAGGTCCACGTTAGTCAAAAGCTTAAGAACCACCTTCTTAGAGAAATTTCTGAATTTTGAAACCAAAAGTTTGGGAAAGTCCTTAGTCACATTTCAGCCAGAAGGCTGAGCTTAATAAAGGTGATGTCAAGAATGCTCCTTTTGTCTCAATCATTGGGTTACATTTTGCTCAATGGATAAGGATAAAGCAAATGGCCAAGGAGGTAAGACTAATTACAGCTTTCCAAGATCCTTTTCTTGTGATCCACTTTCTTTTGTTCCATTCAGTGCTTTCACTGTATGGCCAATTTCACACTGTACAGCAGAGGGAGCCAAACGTCCGTTTGTGAAGACTGAAGTGCTGCAGAGCTACAAACATTTCTTGACAGCAGATTTTAAGCTCTAGGCAAAACAACTTCAAGGTGAAAAGCTTGTTGTTAGACTGCTCACTTCAAATATGCAGCTGAACAGGCAACAGGTATGATATCTTTTGAAAATCTTGTAAAGCTTGCATAGCTGGTTTGTCTCTTCCTCGTTCAAAAGCTTGCGAGGAGCAAATGTTCAGTTTCAGAAGAACAAAAAACTGAAAACCTTTAAATGAAAAACATATCAACAGGTTACTGTGGTGAAAAATAAACAGGTTTGGCTCAGTGCAGTGTTATACATGCTCTACTTCTACAGTTTTTGGCAAAACATCAAAAACAGCAATTCTGATGTATAATTAAGAAATGTGAAAAAGGGTACTCTTGTATTTTTATATTCCAGTAAGTAAGGATACTAGTATACCTTTCATGGTATTAAGCATGCACTTGCACCTGCTGCTCACCTGTAACACTCTGAGAAAAAGGAATCTGTAGCCCAGTGCGAACAGATATTAGAATCAGGTTCAGAAGAGGAAATTACTCAATTTTGGCTCTGCAGTGTTACACAATTGTTCCTAATACAGATGTTTTGAAAGCATCAAAACAGCCACTATGATGTATAATTAGGAACTTTATCTAACTTTAACTATTTTGATATTTAAGTAAATATATTATCAAACTTACACCTCATATTGTGCACTTACATCTTTCTTAAAAAAAAAATTTAGTTTACATACAAAAGCTTTTAGCACCTGTAGTACAATATTGATGTTTTCTCTGACAATTGATAGGTGCTATATAAGCGAGTACAATCAGATTTGTGTATTAGGTAAAATAGCATAGATGTCCATGTGTTTCGAAGCTTTCTGAAAAATACACTACCTTTAACTTAATAGCATGAGTCCTTTGTTGCACTTCTGCTTCATTCTTTATTGGCAGCGGATTCACCAGCTGTTTGGTACATCAAATAATATGAGGACTCAAGTGGAGATGTAACTCTAATAGGTACCTATAATGAACATTGTTTAAATATTACGCCCAGGTTTACTGGTGCAATGTGCTTGAAAAACACAGTATGTACTTCATTTTTCCCTAAAAAGTTATTTGGGTGAAACTGCCCGATCTCTGCCCTTATAGTGGTCTACATATTTTATTTTATTCTCACCAATTATGCACCCACTCCTTGTTCAACTGAACTATTTCCTACATAATTTTCAAACTGTTTCATAATGAGAATATCCAATTCAAGCCCCTCAACATGCCATGTAAGTGACATTTAAGCTGTATGGAGTCTAACCAATATTATTAGCAAAATGTGCTTCGAAATTCATAATTTCTAACCTTAATGAATACAATCCTTGTGAGACACCCAACTAGACTTCTTTAGTGTTGGTCGCTAACCTCTTGCCAGGTCGACCAATGTTATTGGCCTAATATGCTTTAAAATGCACCAAAACCAACATTTAAAAATAAAACAGATAACACCCACCTTCACTTCTTTGACATGTCCTGTAAGCAATATACAGTTCTAACCCAAACAGAAAAACACTTGCAGCAATCACCAAAAGTACTATAAAGCTATACATATCATTATTCTTTCAATGTGCTTTCATTTAAAATGCAAATTTCTCTACATATTGTTTTTTAAATTAAGTCAGAGTTAATCAGATCACAGGCATAACATCAAATGGAAGCACAGAAAATAATCTTGCTTTTATACAAACCTGAGTAACATAATAGATAAGCAAGTGGGGGGATAACATAGTTAAAGTGCAAAACTGGGGGCAAAACAAAGAACAAAGGAAGAAGAATTAAAAGAGAAAGAAAATGCATACATCCAATCTGCGTAAGCCTGTAAGCATTCCTCACCCTTAATCTACAGATCCCAATTGAACTGTGCCCAGATTCTTTCAAACCTCAAAAGAGATCACACACCCCTTACTCTGGCCAATGCCTGTTCTGCATCATATATTTTCCGAATGGTTGCCAGCAATTCGGCAACCTGCAGTGGGACTGTTGAGAGCCATGATCTGGCTATAGACAATAGTTGTCTTAGCCCAATGTCAAACTCCAGGCTATTACCAAGCATTATTTCAGTATGAGTTAACAGGAGTTTGAATTCCAGATTTGCAGTAGATAATTTAGACACTTCCTCCCAGAATGTCTTCAGAGCAGGACATACATATAGCATATGCAAGATATCTGCTGCTTGACATACACACTTAGGGGCAGGGCACCTAGGTTTTTCCGGATAAAGGTTTGCACCCCACCTCATACCTTTTTCTGGCGTGTAATACAACATGCAGACCATCTTAAATTGCTGTAATTTTAATTTGACTAAGTGTACAGCTCCCTCCACCGTCTCTAAAGCCCAATATATTTCCGATAAGAGCACCTCTTGAGAGACCGTTTTGCTCCATTTAGCAGCCAGGCGGGTACTAACATCTCTCCTATGCTTGCTCAGCCCTTGCAAAAAGATTGCTAATCAGCAATTTCCGACTGGCTTTAAGGATAATTGTCACGATAGCAGGGGCTTCCAATTCAAATAATTCATTGCCTTCTGTATGGAAATAGTCCCTCATCTGCAAGTATTAAAAAAAGTGTTGGTGCGAGAAATTGAACTCGGTTTTTATCTCAGTGAATAAGCCTAGCCTTTGCCGTGATTTACAAACATGATCGTGGAACAGTCCAGGAGGAGCCAGGTTATCCCACAATGGCTACCGCATCCTGAGCAAATTTGAACCTTACCCACTTGTAATAACTGGGGTCCGTGATCCTGTAGAAAAAGAGCCTGCTATCGGCCCTAATGCTAGATAGTACCCAAAAACAAGTGAATCCAATGTAAGTGGAACAAGCAGAGTAGGCAGACGACCTACAAATGCTGCTCAAAAATGTTATTTAAATTCTGGTAACTGTTGTCTCCCTCGCCGGTAAGGGTACCTTAACCGCATGCGCGCTAGCGGTTTTCCCGCTGCGCGCTGCGATTCGCAAAAACCCTCGTTACGTGACAAGGTCAGCTCGTCACACGCGCAGCACAGGTAACGCCCATGACGAGCTGACCTTGTCACACGCGTCGAAAGGGTTAAAAGACTTTTAGAGTGCCTTGCATGCCTGTACCCCCATATAAAACTGCATAAAGTATTTTCAAGCTTCTTAAAAAAAACATTTGGAACCCTTAGTGGGATGTAATGGAAAAGATACAAAAAGTTAGGAAGGACATTACTCATTATAATGTTGCAACAACCTATGATACTAATGGGCAGTTTGCTCCAGAGTTGTAGATTTAAAATAACAGACTGCAGTGATGGCTCATACTTTAGTTTGAAATTGTTATCAATCTTAACACTAAGGGGCCGATTAGGATGGCGGTTTTTCCGCATCCTCCGGGCCGGCGGAAGTGTCCGCCGGCCTGGAGGATGCGGAAAAACCGCGGCGGAGACTCCAAAGACCCACCGCCAAATTAGGATGGCTGGTGGGTCTGGAATTCCGTCCGCCGCTTTTCCGCGGCGGAAAAGCTATAACATGGCAGGCGGTGTCTATGAGACACCGTCCGCCATATTATGATGTTTGTGTAAATATGCTTTTCCACGGCGGCTTTTCCACCATGGAAAAGCATACGGACATTCACTTTGGGGGCCCGTTGCGGGCCCCCTGGGTGAATGGGGGGTGGGGGGTGCACATGGGGGGTACCTATGGTACCCCCCTGCATTTGCGTACACAAAGCAGCAGGCACCGTGCGGTGCCTGCCGCTTTGTGCATGTAAATGCAACACATGCATTTTTAACATTGCGGCGGGTGCAGCTTGAAGCTGCACCTGCCGCAATGTAAAAAATAGAGGATGTGACCGCCACCCTGGCGGTCACATCCTAATTGCCATGGAGGGACCGCCGCTGCCCATGCGGACGGTCCCTCCTACTCAGGGGTGGCGGACGGACGCAAGTCCGTCCGCCATCCTAATCGGCCCCTTAGTCTGATTCCCAGATACGTAGCGTTATGCACAACACCCGATATTAAGGATGCCGGCTTGTGATTCAACAGTAGTTGAGTCTTAGTAATCAATTTGTAGCCAGATACCATCCCAAATTTTTCGACCTTCTCTACAATACCTATGATAGCAGTTTGCGGCTCCGCAGAGAACATTGCCACATTGTCAGCATATGCACGGATCTTCAATTCACAACGTCGAATCCTAGTATTATTTTGTAGTGATTGCAAGAAGGGTTCTATATGAAGCGCAAACAAAAGAGGAGAGAGCGGGCACCCTTGTTGAGTATCTCATTTGATCTTAAAGTCCGGCGAAGATATACCAACATATACCAACATACCACAAGGGTTGTTATACAAAGCCTGTACCCATTTATGAAATCGGTCACCAAGCCCCATAGCCCCCATTATTTTCCATAGGCATTCCCAGGCTACTCAATCGAAAGCCTTCTATGCATTCAATAAAACCATAGCAAGTTTTGTGCCTGTCCTCTCTGCCACATCGAAAGCAGCAATTGTCATGTTAATATGGCTGCTGTTTAGAGCGCAATTCCGGTAAAAGGGAAGCCAGCCGTATAGCTAGCACTTTGGCAAAAATATTAGCATCTGCATTAATGAGAGAGAGAGAGATAGGTCGATACAACCCCATCTCTTCAGGTGGCTTATCCTTTTTGCAAATATTTCCATGTTGGCCATGTTCCAGGTTTCCGGAAATTTGCCAGCCTTGTCCATATAATGTATGTAAGAGTGGAGGAACAAAGATATATCCTAGAATTTTTTATAACATTATAAGGGGATAGAATCTTCGTCGGCCCCTTTGCCCGAGGGCAGAGCTTAAAATGGCGGCCTCTAACTCAGCAGCAATAATATCCATCTGCAGCAGTTCTATCTGTAACCCCCCCCCCCCCCCCCTTGGCAACCTACTTCCGTCAACACAAGCTGTAGCTTCCAATGAAGGAAGGTAAGGTGACTGTTTGTCTAATTCTTGATAGAACAAAGAGACCTGCTCAGCAATAGTATGAGATAGGGACAATTTCCTCTACACGGGTCAAAGACCCATGTAAACTGGTGGTTAAGCTGTTCAATGACCTTTAAAATATTCCATTCCTCCACAAAAATAAACTCCAGATAGTTTTTTGGGGAAGGCTGTTAACCCCATCTGTGAATGAATCTTTAAGTTTATGTTTATAACAATAACAATTACACAGGAAGAGGAGTACAGATACTTTAAATTTTGAATTTTAATAATGTCGATATAATTGTTTAGCTTATATGGTTGTGTTATGCAAACTGAATAAAGCTTTTGAACTGAACTGAATCTTTAAGTCATTCCAGTTCTGGGAGGGGGGCATGGCCAAAAAAGGTGGCAGAGCAGTTGAGATATGTGGTAGCGCCCCCAGAGACCTAGCATAATCCTCAAAAAAATGCAACCAAATCTAATAAACATGGTCAGAAAACATTACAAAACATTGGTGTGGCAGCTCGAACCAGTTGCCGTGAAGGCATAACTCACCTAGCTGTAGTACCTGTAACAACAACCCAGGGCCTCCAGGGGACTAGGAAAGAGGTGGGAGACACAACATGGTGGATCTGGGGGGCCCAAGAATCCTACCACTGCCCCACTGCTAGGGAGTTCTGCTCAAGTGCTTCCTCCCCGGTTGTATGTCAATACAACGCAGTGATTACACCGCACTACCATTACAACGCTGGTTTTACAACGCAAGTCGTTACCACGACTTGCGCTGTAGGGTGCTGGACTTAGGAATAGTAAGATTTACTATTCCAACACCAGCCTACGTACAGTAGGGAAGGTGTTAGAATAGTAAATCTACTATTCCTTAGCCTAGAGCGCCCTCCAGCACAAGTCGTGGTAACGACTTGTGTTGTAAAACCAGCGTTGTAATGGTAGTGCGGTGTAAACACCGCGTCGTAATGGATGTTCCCCTTCCTCCCCTATATTACCCCCCTCCATAACTAGGAGACAGTGGTCCCCAGGTGTTAGTGGGTCAAACAGCCAGGAAACATCACCAGAGCACCCTGGAAGCGACTTTCCCAAATTACTCAGGGCACTGCTGAAGCAGAAACAATACGTTGCACTTCCCTCCCATAACCCCTGCCCTCTCTGTCCCTCAGCGCTATTAACCACAGTCCCTATGGCATAATGCAACTGTCAGTGAGGCCACTCATAGGACTACAGAGACTACTGATTCTTTTGCCAGTAGCTTAAACAAATGGGCCATGTTTCCTACCTTACGGAGCACCCAGATGGGTTCAGACTGGCATTAAACCTCAAGGTTGTTGCATTGCTCCTGAATCATTGTTATGGAGTGTGAGAGCACGCAGAAGCCTACATCGTAATCCAAAGTCCCAGGCTTTCAATATTGAGAGGGCAGACACTTGTTGGAGTTTTCCTCTCAAAATTATGATAAATATAGCCGACGATAGGTAGCATAGGGGTCTGAGGTTAAATGAGAGCTGCCCTTCAAAACTGTATCTAGGTTAGCTGGATATGTTTATGAACAACATCAAGGAATGGCTTATGAGCAGCAGAATTGCTTTGGTGCAAATCTACGCTCTGCATATATACATCCTCTTGCCATAGCCCAGCATAACAAGCATAACAAGCAATGCAATAGGTCTCGCATTACTGAAAGTTTAAGATATTGGCGTTGCAAATAATAATGCAACAACAATAGCTTAAAATGTCCGTAATGCGAGACCTATTACATCGCAAATGCTTGTTAATTCACTTGAGGCTCCACATGCTGCTGACGTTTTAGGCTTCTTTCCACATAACTTTACTCCCTTCGGTTATGAACCTACATTTAAAAAAATGTTAGCTTGATTTTTCTATACAGACTTGCAGCAATTTACCATTTTTGCATACTTCAGGGCTGTGCTGTCCACTATACATATGCGGCAAATACTGTGTCTGCACATCTCGTAGTGTGGTGTGAGCATTTGTACTGTACTTGTGTATCCCTCCCCAGATCTGTCCAATCCCAGTACCTCTAGTGTTGTGTGAGGGAAGGACTGTCTTCTTCCTTGTTCATATACTCTGCACACCGATCATCATTTTAGAGTGTCCTAAAGCTTTTCTCTCATTTTTCATTTGTAAAATGATTCGTTTTCTGAAAAATGGATCAGAAAATCTGTTGTCTGTAGAAAAAATGAATATGTGATGTTACATTGCATGTGGTACAATGCATGCGATCACAACGCGGTTGTTACAACGACCATGTTGTTACAATGCATACCATTACATCGCAAGTCATTTTTACGACTTGCTGTAGGGGCCGCGCAGAATTTAGGATTAGCATAATTTAGTATTCCAACACCAGTGTGCGCAACAGTAGGGAAGGTGTTGGAAAAGTAAATTATATTATTCCTTAGTTTAGAGCATCCCCACAGCAAGTTGTAGAAACGACTTGTGTTGTAATGGTTAGCGTTGTAACAACGCCGTTGTTGTAACGACCGCGTTGTAATCGTATGCGGTGTACCGCATGCAATGTAAACGCTGCTCTCCGAAAAAAATATGAAGTGAACCTAAAGTAGAACCCATCAGAATTAAAATTAAAGATTGATTTATGCCTGGATTTCATTGACCACCTTGCTTATTGATCAATATCTTTTTCCTGTAAGATAGTGATATTTAATGCTATACTCCTTAAAATGGCCATGCTGGTGTCTTTCTATAACAGTCTGGGTATGTGACCTCTGTAAATGTCCAGGATGTAATGACCACAACATGTATTTTGGATGCATCAACATAAAATGCACATTTGGCGAGGCCAGGCCTACTGGCTTGGCTAATGCTTGTTACAAGTTGTAGGAACGAAGTCGCCTCCACTCTCCGGTTAGCAGTACCATCCCTGCTATCTGATTGGCTTTGAGTTATTTATAACACACAAAAGGGAGGTAGGAACGTTTCTGGTGGTGGCACGTGCTCAGTAAGGGAAAACTACCCTCACTCAAAAATTTGTGACATGCTTCATCGTCGGGCTTGCTAACTGACACCCCTGCGCAGACCAACACTTTGAATGGAGCCAAAGGAATGGGGAGACAATACACACATAAAGTTTCTGGGATCACCAAAGAAAAAGGATGTTCATTTTGAAGACACATCAGATCTAGCGTGTGGTTCCAAGCATCAGTGTATTGACCATTCCAGATTTACTATACTTGGAACGTCACAGAGACCCTATAATGGCTTCATCTACCTCTAGTTTCTGGTTTGAAATCAGTATTCAGCTCAGAGACCAAGCCTGCAACAATAATTCACTGAAACCAGTTTGAACAATTGGGGATCCCAGCCTCCCGACCTGCTCAGCAACATCTCATCTCCACTTAGGATGCCTGGCTTGTGACTTGATGGAAAACCGTTTGAGCATTTGTAAAATGCATACAATTAGCCTTTGAGTTTAAAGAGGCTGCACCTCCGATTCGGTCAAGGAATGCCACCAGTGCTCCCAGTTTGGAATAAATATTGGCCTTGAGGAGTCAGTATCCTGTATAAGGCATCTTAAGCTCTGAAGCACCAGCTGAGAGAAGGCAAGTTTCAGCACCAGGATGACTCTGGCTTTCCAGTGAGGCATGCAGCTGAATGTCTTGAAGAAAGCAGGACCTCGCCTGACATTGAGAGCAAGTACAGGCCCAGTTGATTACTGAGACTCGCCTAATGCATAAAGGTGAGAGACAGCCTGCTTAAAGATCCTGAGGACCAGCAGATCAGATGGCCACGAAGAGACCCTGAGAAGCAAGACTGACAACTGCATCACAAGAGGGACAAGGATGTGCTGAAGAGACTGAAGGACAACACCTTCTGGTCCACAATCCCCAGAGGTATAACAGAGGTTAAAGTCAGATCTGACCTTACTCTCTAAAGTGGTAGCTTGGTCGAGCAGTAAGGCAGTATCAGACAACAGTGTAAAGCATTTGTTGTACACACTCAGTCAGAAAAAGGTTTCACACACTCAAGAACTGAACTCCAGGGAAATTGTTTTTATATCAAAAGATATAGTTGTTTTATTTTTATAACCAACAGGTATAAAAATATTCTTTTCTCAATATGAGTGACTTCAGGTAGTTACTTTGCAGATAGGCAATAAACTTTGTAAGCACAATAGTTGCAGTGGTTCCAATAGGCAACACAATTCTAAACATAATTTAACATTGAGCTCAATGGGTTTTTCTACATAAATTCAGTTTATTACTTTAAGGATTACTTCTCTAACCACAGGACTGGATCCTGGATTCAGTCCCGGGACCTAAGCTGTAAACAGTTAAGTAAAAGCGTTTTTGTTACAGTTGTGATTTTTAAAGAATATACATGTATTTTTAAAGTTGACAGAAACTTTTCAGTGAAAAACTCGCAATGTTATCCTATGGAAGAAAATTCAAGTCACAGGTAAAGTAGGTTCTCGTTACTTTTGTAATCCAGTACTGAACTCCTAGGTTCAGCACTCGGGTCTCTACCTAAGACAGGTAAGTAATTATGGCTTAGTAGTTGGTATGATTTTAAAGGAATATTTGTAGTTTGCAAAAATAGAAGACATTTCACAGAAAAACAGTCAATAGTTTCCTATGGAAGAAATTTAGGTTACAAGTAAACACAATTATGATTACTTCTGTGGTTCAGTACTGTGCTAAAAGGTACAGTACTGGCTTATCTCCTTATCACAGGTGAGTACTTCAGAATTTGTTATTCGCCTGATTTTAGATGAATATTTTAAAGTTTCAAAACTTCACACTTAGAAGAAATTTCAAGTGAAACCAGTCCATGTTAGCCTATGGAAGAAAAGTGAGGTAGCAGCTTTGTGGTAGGTACTTGACTGGCAGAGTTAAGGTTCTGGGCATAGACTCAGGGGTCCCCCAGGGTCAGGTAGGTACAGTTGGTACACCCTCAGCAGCACAGGGGCAGCCGGGTGCAGAGGTAGTTAGGCCCAATATTATCCAATGAGAGGCAGGGGGCCTTCGGTTGGTGGCTGCTGGCTAGCAGGCTACGCGGCTGTAGGAGCTGGGTTCCTGGTCACTTGCTCAAGGCAAATGGGGAAGTAGTATAGGACAAAGGTTGCACTGCCAGAGGCCTTCGGGCGGCCGGGTGCAGGGTGCTTCTGAGCTGTCGGCGCTCATTGTTATTCAATGGAGATCTTGGAAAGGGAACAAAGGCTGCAGGCTCGGGACGGAGGATCTTCTGGAGCGACCAACACTTCGAGGGGTACATTGGGATCTTGGAGGATAGGTAGGCACCCAGTAGTTGGGCACAGGGGGCCGTGGGGCGCCGGGTGCAGGGATGTCTTTTGAGGTCGGGAAATCTTATCCCCTGCTGGTTGCTGTCGGAGGGGTCCTTTGTCCTGAGGCTGCAGGCATCGTCAGGGCCATTGAGGAGGGTTCTTGGACACTGGATTCCAGGTCAGAATCGCCAGGGGGACGTCCTAAGGGTCTTGGTTCACTCCAGCACAGGCCAGGCTTGGTGGGTGCAGAGTGTGCAGAGTTCGCAGTTCCGGGCTGATGCCAGGGCTTGTTACTTGCTTTGAGCAGAACCACTGCTCGTGGGAGACCTAGGTAGTCAGAGTCACAAGGCAGTCAGGTCCTCCGGGGTTTTTGAGGTTACTGACCACTGGAGACGCTGGGTTTAGCAGGAGCAGGTTCGAGGGTCGACAGGGCGGTAGGGCTGGGGCCAAAACAGTTGGTGTCTTCCTCTTTTTAGCGGCTGCACTGCAGGTCTTCTTGTTCCTTTTTCTTCTTAATTGTCTCGGAATCTGGATCTGAAGAAGGAAGGTTCACGGTGCCCCTAAATACTAAATTTAGGGGCGTTACAGGTAGGGCAAGGGCAGGGACCAATGGGCCCCTGTCCTGGGGTGAGTACACCCCCTAGCCTGCTCCTCTCCTGTGGGAGGGGGGCAGGAGCCTAGCTGTGATTGGGCAGGGCTCTCCATCTTCAAGATGGCCGGAGCCCGGGGTTGTGCTTCACCTCGCCTCTCCCACCGGAGGGGTGGAGTTGGCACAGGCTGGCCCACCCCTCTTCCTGACGTAGGGTTTACCGCCAGTCTTCCCGCCAGAGTGGGGGTCACAACCGGTGGGGGCCAGTTGCTGAGTAAAGCAAGTGGTCTGGAGAAGCTCACAAAGGTGGAATGCCTTTGAAGCGTCCCCTGCCCATCCTGGGGGAGGAGGCTTGGCACCTCGTCCCAGGATGTGCATTGTTGCAGGCCCAGGAGAGCTGGGGCTCTCCACCCAAGGGTCCAGCAACATGTATGCTTTGTGGCAGCCTAGGCAGCCTCTCAGACAAGACGTGGATTGTAGGTTATGTTTCAGAGGGCATCTCTAAGAGGCCCTCTGTAGTGCATTTTACATTAAATCCCACACTGGCATCAGTGTGGGTGTCATGTGCTGAGATGTTTGATATCAAACTTGTCAGTCTTCAGTGTAGCCATTATGGTGTTGTAGAGTTCGTAATGACAACCTCCCAGCACCATATACTCTTAATGGCATCACTTCACTTACAGTGCCCAGGAATGGCCCTGGGTACTCTAGGGGCACAGGGCTCATGCACCTGTGCCCACACCACTGGTATAGGGCACCCAGTTAGAGGGGTGGGTGAAGTATGCCAGTGCAGTGGGTTTGTGGGCATGGCACACAGGGATGTGTGCCATGTCGACTCTTTTGTTTAGATCTGCACCAGGACACTCAGCCTGCAAAGGCAGTGTGTGTGTGTCAGGGTACAGGGCCCCTCAGGGTGGCACAATAAGTGCTGCGGCCCTTAGGTGTCTTCTCTGGTCACAATGCCCTGGGTACCTAGGGTACCATTTACTAGGGGCTGACATGTGGCCAGAGATGCCAATTGGGTTTAGGCTCTAGTACAGTTTTTAGGGAAGGAACACAGGCCCTGGGTACCTGATTGGCAGGGACCCAGGGCACACCAAGGAAAAGTGCATCAGATATCAGGCAAAAAGTGGGGGGGGGGTACTGCAACAGAAACTCACTTTCTAACACACACATGTATTACATGTGTCTGAGCATGAGAGGGCCTTCCTTTCACTCCAGGCACTTGTGGTGTTGGAATGCTTGCAACAATCTATGGCCCACTGGAACTTTCACGAGGCATTGTGATCAGAAGTTCCAGTGTCATCTTTACCCTTTTCTAGGGATCCCCAGTCATCAGAGTGGGTGTATTGGAGCCCACCCGGGCTAGATTGAAGGAATAGCCCACCTTTTTTGTGTGTAGGTGCTTGCAGTTTTAGACAAAATGAAGTCCCTTGATATGCGTGAGACACTTGGCATACATAACTTGTTAGAAGCCAAAGCTTCTTCCCTTACTATGTCTGGTAACTGTATCATGGTACTGAAGCCTCTATGAACTGATATTTCAGAGCCCCCGTTGATTAGAGATGCTGTGTAGTATTCTAGTGCCAGTAACTCTGTTTGCAGTATGCATGGGTGCCATTCACAGCTGGATACTGAGCTTGTTGTGCTGCAGCACAGACATGCTTCCTAGCTTAGACAATCCATGCTAAACTCCTTAACCCCAGAGCTGCTGAAAAACTAAGACATGGAGAGATGGACTAGAGCCCTGGAATATACAGTTTAGCATTCAGCCTAGCTCTTATATTCCCACTCTAAAGCTGTGGAATTCAACTTTATTGACATCTGACATGCCACAATGCCTGATGAATTCGGGGTCTGACAAGCCTTTGTGATTCCTCCCCATATACTAAAGTTGTTCACTTGTTAACAGAATTGTAGCGCCTTGCTGCCTAGGCATTTGATGCACTATGATGCAATCCCATGAGATCTCTTTTGGCCACATATGGGACTGCACCCTGCAACATGACTAGGTAAAAAACATTGGCATTTATAATGCCTATAACTCCAACTCCAACAAATGCTAGACCTATAGCACTGTAGACACTCCGGGAACAGACATGCTAAATGGGCCATTGTCAGCAGGACAACCCTATCCAGGCCCTGCCTTATATTTTGCAAACCATCTGTCTATTGAAAAGCAAGCTGTTGGTATGGTTAGGTAAGTGGTTAAGGTAAGAAAGCACTTTTTTTGCAGGACAATCGGTGGGTACTCTGGCTTAGGATTCTTCCGTAGACCTACTAGTCCTATTTCTGACTGAAAATAACGAAAAATCATTCCACCATGAATTTAAATGGACCAGACATATTGTGGAATGGAGACGGATGGATCTGAATACAGTAGGATCTAGGTCTTACTACCCTGGTGAAGGTTCTCTTTCCCCCTTTCCCTACATATCCAAGCATCTGACTGTCCGCAAAAAGAATTGAATAAACAAGAATGGGCGACCTAACCTCTTTTACTTCGCGTGGTAAAAGCGAAATTGAGTGATTACAATCTTATCTGCTGGATTTTGCATGAGGCATTCACACCCTTCCCTGCCTCAACCCGACAAATATTAATGGCATGTAAATTGTAATGTAAGTGTGCTTGTAATAAGACAATGATGATTTATCTCAACCTTTCCAGCAGAGCAGGACAACTGAACTCAGAAATCAAAGGTTACCCACTGTTCCTGATGTTCTTTAAATTGTCACTCTAACACTTCCTGTTTACAATTGTAAAATGCAATGGTATGAAACGAAATATCTGATTCCATGTTACAGCAACACCCATTAAGAAGGAACCTTGTGGACTCTAGCATGCAAAAGTGTCTTTTGGAATAATAAACGTCATTTTGTTATTTAGCTAAGGCTACTTTTTTAAAGTGTTATAATAAATAATGGTAGCACAACTTGCCTCGCTACTAGATAAACGATTTTAACGTATGGCCACAGACAGCTTTATATATCTGTTGCAAAGCTAATGAGATCCATAATACCGACACATTATATATCGCAGATATAAACATTGTGTAATTGATCCCATGATGTCATAGGTAAAGTGGCACAATTTGGAATACATGGAATAATGGCACCACGATTGCAAACATCTTCTTCATTTGATGATATTTTCTACCCAACCCCCAGATATTAAAAAATGAGAATGACCCAACTCCTGGTCAACTCTGCGTTCTATTTTACTGATTTTCTGTCTGTTTCACAGCTCAGATTTTCGCTCTAATATATTTGTGATGTATTCCTATAGGTTCTGAATCGATCCCCCTATTCCTGACCCTATTCTGGTTAACAAACCAACAAGTTAACTAGCAGTCAGCCCATGAGGCAGCAAACCCCCATGATGCAGATACCGTTATCTGACGAAGCCACACTACGGCACAGGAACGTGTTATCTGATTAGGTCATAACGCTTGCGATCTAATTAGACAAGCGATATTCCTCCAGCCCCTGATAAGGCATACGGAGTTCTCATAACAAATCAAACCTATGACAACCTGGGAAAAACCCTGCGGCCATTGTTTTGATTTCACCGAGAACTTCAGCAAAAGAATGTGCTAACGACCTGGTCGTATGACATCCTTATTGACGTATCTATGTCCATCCTTACGTCAATCTCGGCACCTTAAAGGTATAAACATTACCGATATTGCCCTATGCAAACACACGCGGTGGTGACGAGACGGAGCAGCCATACTTGCCGAAGCCCAGAGCAGAGCAGACCCCGCTGGCGCAGCCCCGCCTTCCTGACGCGCTGAGAACGAGATGCGCTGCTTTCTCCTGCCGAGAAATCCAGCACCGGCGTTTCCGGGTAGCCCTCGCAGGCAGCCTGGAATATCGAGACCAGAGACGAGAGATACCATCCCTCATTCATCCTAACTTCCAGGTACAGAACTGAATAACCCCTCGCAGAGAATTCTTTAGTCAGTCACTTGGCAAAAACAAACTTAACTTAAACTGTAACTTTCTATTCCCGCCCACGTATTAGGCTTAGATCAGGTACACGGGGTAGGCGTATCTAGAAACACCAGTTGAGTACGTTTAGTCAAATGTATATGTGTATGTAATATATTTTATTCATTTTAAACCTTCATATGGCTTAGAAACCATATCAATGTTTTTACAGTATTATTTTATACTTCTGCTTTTAATGTATGCACTTTACTTAACTATAAGTATTGCAATAATATCGATCCATTTCTCTTGTACGAGAAAAGAGACTGATCAATAAATAACACCTTTTTATTGAACACGCCCGTCTCTTCCTTTTCTCTACATTCTGATGAGACTAAGAATGCACGTACTGACTGAGTAAAATAAATTGCCTTTTGTTCACACGACTCTCGAGATACACTCTTGATTAGGGGAGAGCAAAGTTGTCATGTTCTATGGTTGTCAGAAACTAAATCCCTTCTTGTCTAATCAGGGAAGTTAATTCCTTCCTGAACATTCGAGAAAGTTTCTAGTGAACTCTGAGCTAGCTGGCAAACCCAAAACTTTAAGTCTAATATCGACAGTAGTAGACCTAGTTAACGTCTGTCTAGGCCTATACTATTGAAGGTATTATTCCAATGCGCAGAGCCTATTGGGATAATAGGAACTACACTACATGGCGCCCAACGCGTTTGGAAAGGGCGATAAAACTAACGTAAGACATTTAAAGTAACTCAGTCGTGCTTTCTCACTCAGACCCCTTTCTCCCATAATACTCCAAAGACGTTTGGAGTGGGTAAAAGGTAATATCCGCCAAACCTCGCAGGAGGAAACTCCTATGTATGGTACTTGGTTTAGTCAACGTTGAAGGATAAAACAGTTCCAAAATATTGTGCATCTAATCTTTCATTTCCATAAGAAACCTGATCTGCAAACAAAAGAAATAACCATCCTGTCGGTAAAATGGTAGACAGTGATGAAGAAAGAGAGGCAGTTAGATTAGCAGCTGACATAGCAGAAGCTGATACTGCACTACAAAATGCAGACCCGGAGATAATACTCATCCCGGTCATCAAAAGGAAATCTATAACCTTAAAACTTATAGAAAATGGACTGACACCTAGAGGTGGTACAGTCATATTCGTAATTGAGGCACACGAATATCGGCAGACAGAGGTATACTATTCATGGATACATTTTCCAGCAGCAAATGCTGTAACAAAGTACTTCCACTATTACAAAATAGAGGAACCTCCTGAAACGTACACTCCTTTCGAGGAGGTGGAAGTACCACTCAAATTTCAAGAGCACCTGCTCTTATTTGATGGCGCCCTAAAACATAATAATCACATCACCAGGCTCGGTCCTTTAGGTAGACCAGGAGCAACGTGGCCGGTCCTAGCCGGATACACACCACATCCAGACATCGATGGGATGTCTGCAGCAAACCTTTTAACACAGCTAAAACAACTAATAAAAATACACAGACAATTAGTCCAGTATGTGATGCGGACTTCAACAATTCAGCCAGCGATTAAAATTCCACAGCTGACCCCTCACCAGGGGAACACAAATAAAATTACACCACAGAACATACAATCCTGCCTAGGTAAAGTACCGGCTAAACGGGAACAAATACCATTCTGGTTGGCACAGAAAATCACCCAAATAGAGGCGGTGTTTCCTGACACCACCCCATTAGAAAAACACAGGATTCTGACTATCTGTCTTCCAATGGGAATCGCACCACACATTGAGGACTGTGACACTTGGGGTACAGTCTTCGCTTCCATCTACACAAAAACGCACGGTGTTCCATCCATTTCGGTAATACCAGATGTGCTAAAACAAATTCAAGACGAATACGGTCCAGAACCCGCTTTGACTCTTGGTATGAAATTACTAAAAGACTTCAAGCAGGTCTCGGCTATATTATTAGCCAACATAAAAGGTGAAGCAGCAAACGTGGCGATCCGCCAGAGGTTAAAGGAGACAGATATAGCAGACCAACCAGCTGAAATTGCCAGAATCATAGAAAAATCCTATGAGGAACTAGGCAGAGATAGTTTAGGTGGAATACCAGTAAAACCACAACTGATTGAAAGTCCTGAAAAAATATTTTTTAATAATAATTCAACATCACAGAAAAAGAGCTGGGATGGAAACAAACAATCCAATCCTAAAGAAAAGAAATTCCAGTCCAGAGGAAGGTCTCCTAGGCGAAGAGAAAAATCTCCGAACCAAAGACACAGGTCACCCCAGAGTGACCCCTCTGGGAAAAGATATAACCTTAGAAATAGGATTAATATAAAAAAGCCTGATAGATATCAAGACATTGATACACGTCCCTCTCAATCTTTTCAGACTTCCTCGCAGAAATCGGAAAGAAGAGGACGATCAGAACAAAGAGAAGAGCACGCCAAGTCCAAAGACAAGGAACCTGCTCATCTAAAAAAGAAATTACAATTTCCAAAAAAGAAGGTAGCCAGTATCAAGGTAGTTAACAATGCCGAGAATACTGAGGACACAACTGAAAAACGGAGAATGGGCTCAGACAATGCTAGACAGCGCAGCAGAAGTGAGCATAGCTCGCAAAGTCCTTATGAATCATCTGGAGACAGTGGACACGAATGAATATCTTCAAGTGGAAACTGCAGACACCAGAGTTAGCAAACCTCACAAAATATACGAAATAACATTACGTATAGAGGGGGATAAGACTAGAAAAATAAGGGGACTATTTTGGGATAATCTCTCCAAGGGCTATGACATCCTTCTAGCTGAAAAAGACTGGCCACCAGAGTTTGTCAGGGAGTGCCCTCATGGCGAAGAAATAATTATGCCTGCCTTCTCAAATCACATCCTAATTCATAAAAAATACACACTTGCTAGAAAGTGGGCAGTAGCTCTAGCTCCTGCTTTATATAAAAATCATGTAGGATGGGATGAGGACTCTCCTCCTCACAAAATCCAGTTAAAATCACAACCTACTGCACAAAGGCAGTACCCAATTAAGCAAGAAGCTAAAAAACAGGTAAAAGAAATCCTAGATCAGCTAGAATACCAGGGGGTGATTGAAACTTGCACCTCACAAATGAACAACCCTTTGTTTCCGGTCTCCAAACCAGACAATTCATATCGTCTAGTTTTGGATTACCGACACCTTAACTCATGTTGCAAAACTTTTGCAGTGCAAAACTCGCATAGTGCTGCACTAATGAATAACATAGTGCGCAAAAAATACAAAGCAACCTTAGACATCTCTAATGGATTCTTTTGTCAAAACATAGCACCAGAGAGCAGATATTTGTCTGCATTCTCAATAAATGGCACTCAAAAGCAATTCTGTCGGTTAGCCCAGGGGTACAAGAACAGCCCGGGAGTATTCTCAGCGAGAGTAACAGAATTACTACAAATATATGACGACGAAGCATTATCGTATGTCGACGACATATACTTAACAGATGATGACTTGGAGACTCACTTGAAGAGAGTGAACACCATAATACTTGGGTTCGCAGCAGAGGGTTACAAATTCAACTTTAAAAAATCCAGAATTGCCCATCTGACAGTCCTGTTCTTAGGATATGAATTATCAAGTGAAGGCAAAAGCCTGGCTGACAATTCTCTAGAAAAGTGTGCCGTACTCCAAGCACCTAGAACACTAAAAAACCTACAGTCAATTCTAGGCTTCCTAAATTTCGGAAGAACATACATTGCAAATTACGCAGAATGGGTCAAACCCCTTTATGATCTAATAAAAACAGATTTTAAAAGATCTAATTGGACTCAAATACACACAGACATTTTGAGATCCTTACAAACAGACATGCTAATTAAAACAAAATTAGAAAGACGTGATAACACACGCAATCTTGTGATTCGAGTCATCCCAGGGAGATGCGGATTCACATACCTGACCTCCAATGAGGGAGACAAGGTACCAATTGCATTCAAATCACACTTGTACACAGAAGCTGAACAGAAATTCAGCATTGAAGAAAAAATTGTTCATGCAGTTCAAACCGCAATAGCTAGAGAAAAAGATCAAGCTGACGGTAGACATATCACAGTCAGAACAGCTGAATCAGCCTTTGAGGCACTAACAACACCGTGTAATTTACCAACAACAACATTGAATCCGGAATGGATACAATGGGTGAATTCAATCACAATGGACAAAGTATACTATTACTTTGATCCAGAACTAGAAGAAATAAGAAATCTAGAATATGAAAGAACATTCCCTCTGCCAATCGATATTCTGCCCTTACGACACTACGCCTGTGTAATTTATACAGACGGACATGCTCAACCCCCCGGTTGGGGAGAACAAGCATACAACCCCACATGTGGGATTACAAAAGTAGTGTGGCGCGGAGGTAAACTAAGACCTCTATTAACAAAAACACACTCAGTAGAAACTAATTCAGATCAACAAACTGAAATATTAGCATTGAAAATGGCGCTAGATAATGCGGATCGCGAATTCCCGACACTTATAGTGTCAGATTCATATTACTGCGTCAAATCATATAACAAGGATTTGCAGACATGGATTCAAAACGGTTACAAAGATGACACAGATGCAACAATAAAGCAGAAACTGCTCTGGGAACAAATAGCTCTTTTACAAAAAGAACTACCAAAGACTCACGTGACACACTCACTGAGTCATCAGCGTGATGGCGTTCACGTTGCAGGGAATTCATTGGCTGACACAGCCACAGCGGTAGCAACTAAATCGGCTCCCGTAGTTCGAAAAAAGCGTACATTAAAATACATTGACGGTGAAACAGTGCTGGCGGTGAAAACGTCATTGCAAGGCGACTGCTCAGCGCTACCGATCAACTATCCACTCAATTATACATACATAATCGATGCAAACTCCGTCCCTTTTGCTCGAATCCCTGGAGTGGGGGATAGAGTGATTCCAAACATGGACAGGAGAAACTTGTTAATCGCAGACGCACAAATGGGCGAGGGCCTCAGACACCTCAAACTAAAAGATTCTCTGGAAGAATTACAATCACGGTACTGGTGGCCAGGCATGAGCCTGCGTCACACCATGTTTGTAAAAAACTGCCCAAACTGCAACAGAGATCGCAGTGGGGAGAGAAACAGTTTAATACCTCGTCGTTTTACTCCAGAAAAAATCAAGAGTAAAAAGCGAGGCTTGCGATTAACATATACAGGCTAGTTTCCACTTATAAATGTAGATCACCAGCACTCGGCTGACGTCTGGACTGTTATACAAAGATTTGCGAGTCTAAATGGCATATACGCTAAGAGCATGCTACGTTTGATCATTGTTTTCACTCTAGCCTTCCAGCCTGATGGGAAACATGACCAAATGAGCATAGCACAGCGGGAATCTTCTCACTTCCTTCCTGAGGGATACGGGATGGTGTAAAGAAAAAACCAAGGCATAAAGCAATCTATAACGGAAAGGATATTAGGTTCGGGAGCTGGGTGGGTCAAACATCTAATAAGTGTCCAACGTAGTCTAAATAACTTGCCAAGAAATTCTCTGAAGGGATTCAGTCCGTACAAATTATTATTTGGAACTAGGATGTTGATCTCTGACCTTGATAGTCAGACTTCAGTGGTGAAAGAAAAAAGCTTTGATATCAAAGACCGTTTGGCTATTTTGCAGGACTTAAACAAAACAAGAAAAGACCTGAGCAACATAAAGTTGAAACAACAGCCAACAACCACTGAAGAACCACCACCTGTCCCAGCAAGACCTGTCTGGATTCCAAAAGTCGGGGATCTAGTCAGAGAAAAGATCGCGGTAAAGAAGGAATTTGGGCCTTCTTACAGAAAAGCAGTTCCTGTCTTGTCTGTCAACGGGACAAGATCAGTTGTACTACCGCCGCTTGCTGGTAAAAAGGAGAACCGAGTTGTATCCATCGACCTGGTAAAACCACAATCATGTGGCCGATAACGAATAGTAGGCCAAGTGGACTCCCAATAAGTAGCAGAACACCAAGGTTTTCTACCAGTACAGAGGTCCTAACTAAGAGGCTCATCACATTCGAAACGCCTACAGAAGAACAACAAGGACTATGCAACAATGCAATGGAACTTAGACCTCTGAAAACCCAAATAAAAACATTTAGCAGAGACACACCAATCTATAATGAAGTACCAAGTGCAAATGCAAAAAACAGTAATCATGAACCAATTGGAACAATTGACAGAACTGCATCCGGCTACTTCATAAACTTCGATGATTCCTCTGAAGGCTTCAGTGAATCAAAGACACAGCCATCATCAATAACCTTTAAAGATAAAGCTAAAGAACTTTTGAAACAACTGAAAGAAACATATCTGATTTCTCCATGGCTTGAATTTTGGGTGGGTTTTGGTGCATTTATCCTCATACTTTGGCTCATCATGGTACTAACTTTGGGACGCTTCATTGAGGGAAAATATGCTAAAATGGACACAGCAAGTCAGAAAATCAACTTGATCCTCAAACCACACACATCTTCACACGTCGAGAAAAGAGAACTTTCTTCAGTCAACTTCACAGCCAATCCTATACCGGGTGGGGTAGCATGGGACAACACTGACTATGAAATTTATGGTCCGGTCGAAATCCTGAAATATCCACAGCAAATTAAGATCTCATTGAGTGACTTTGTAAAACCAAGCTCATTTGCTGATGATTGGGACTTTGAAAGCATTAATAATATTATGTCTGACTTAGTAATGTCTGCTAAATTTACCAAACATGATTATTTGCAGGGTTCTACAAATTATGATAGTATGTACTGTTATAACCATTATGGTAACCATTTTCTCCATAGATCTGCACAACCTAGAAATGTTTTAAATTATAATCAATGGGAACATCGTGCAACACCTCCAAAAGGGAGCTCAAGAACCGTATACGACAAATATTCATACTTTTCAGGTTTTAACATAAGTAATGCTGAAACATTTTATTTCAAATTGTCAAATAAGACAGGGACAAAGACCATGATAACAAACACAAAATTGATATATTCGGACTCATTCTTTGAACAAATGAATACTTTTGGTTTTGATTATTGGGACAAAAATGTTGAATTGAAAAGTGTTTGGGGCACAAAAGAATGGCAAGTACAGGGTATAGAATCTTTGTTTAGAGCCTGCATGATCCCAGAACAAATTATATTTTTAAATGACACTGTTCAACAAACCACCTGTCTTGGCTTAGCCAAAATCAAAGACTTAAATAAACCGTCTATTCCAAAACCAACAATGAACAGCAATAGTTCTACAGATGAAGAGATAGACGTAAATTATGTATTAAACCAAAACAGAAAACATCCTGATTGGAAACAGTGGTTGATCTGGCCCACAGATACTAATAACTGTCAAGACAGATTCCTGAACAAAACACAGGGGTTCAAAATGACCAGGCCAGACCCTAGATATCCTCAAAGACAACACCCAGGGATAATAACCACCTACAGTGTGGGCAAATTATGCCTTCAATGGCTACAAACTTCCACACTGGCAGAAATTAAGCAACACCTAACTTTACTTACTGATGGTGCTGACTTGCGTGATTTCACTATGGGACCACGCAAACAGCGTCAAAAGCGTTTCATAGCAGCCTCTGTATATGCAGCATACAATGAGGCCTGGGTGGAACTCTCCCAGGAAGCTGTTGACAACTTTTTCGAGAGTCTAAATGATATGATGTTCTCACCAGAACAGAAATAGAGAGTTTTGAACAAACTCGTACACGGCGTTCCCTGAATTTGGCCTTCAACTTTAATAATAAAGTCACATGAACAATTTTCCCTCCAGTTCACGGACAGCAATTTTTTCAGCAGCCCCAAAATATTTTTGCATATTTTTCGGGACACTATCTTCTGCTTAAAGTAAGAACTATTCTTGGAGAACTAAGATTTCTAAACTTAGATAGCTTATAGACTTATAGCTTATAGACTTTAGCTGCCCGCTGGCATGTTCATGAATATTTTATTCTGTGATGAAATGGTCTCGAACCTTTTTTCTGTATTAAGAGCCATTTCATGTGTAAATTCTCATATACCGAATAGCAATATTGTATACCAATGCGTGATTACTTTAGCATTATTCTACAGCTTGAGTGCATACAATACATATGACTGCAATTTTTCCGTATATTTGTAAATTTCAAAATGCATTTTTGTATTTTGGGGTGGTAAGGTATACACACTACTCTATAGTATGTTGTACTATGTTTTACTATGCATAGTTTAGTAAATATGTCCATAGTTAGCGTGGAGTGGGTGTGATGTATTCCTATAGGTTCTGAATCGATCCCCCTATTCCTGACCCTATTCTGGTTAACAAACCAACAAGTTAACTAGCAGTCAGCCCATGAGGCAGCAAACCCCCATGATGCAGATACCGTTATCTGACGAAGCCACACTACGGCACAGGAACGTGTTATCTGATTAGGTCATAACGCTTGCGATCTAATTAGACAAGCGATATTCCTCCAGCCCCTGATAAGGCATACGGAGTTCTCATAACAAATCAAACCTATGACAACCTGGGAAAAACCCTGCGGCCATTGTTTTGATTTCACCGAGAACTTCAGCAAAAGAATGTGCTAACGACCTGGTCGTATGACATCCTTATTGACGTATCTATGTCCATCCTTACGTCAATCTCGGCACCTTAAAGGTATAAATATTACCGATATTGCCCTATGCAAACACACGCGGTGGTGACGAGACGGAGCAGCCATACTTGCCGAAGCCCAGAGCAGAGCAGACCCCGCTGGCGCAGCCCCGCCTTCCTGACGGTATACACCTGTTACAACGCATTTTTTACTCCGCACTACCATTTCAACGCGACTTTTACTCCGCATACCATTACAACGCATTGCGCTGGGGGGCGCTGTAGGATAGGGAATAAGTTTAATTTTCTATCCAACACCTTCCCTTGTGTCCACGGGGACTGGTGTTGGAATAGAAAATTAAACTTACCACTATCCAGCGCCCCAAGGCGCTATGCGTTGTAACAGTATGCGGAGTAAAAGTCGCGTTGTAATGGTATGCGGAGTAATAGTATGCGTTATAACGTCATACATCCCTTCCTGACGCGCTGAGAACGAGACGCGCTGCTTTCTCCTGCCGAGAAATCCAGCACCGGCGTTTCCGGGTAGCCCTCGCAGGCAGCCTGGAATATTGAGACCAGAGACGAGAGATACCATCCCTCATTCATCCTAACTTCCAGGTACAGAACTGAATAACCCCTCGCAGAGAATTCTTTAGTCAGTCACTTGGCAAAAACAAACTTAACTTAAACTGTAACTTTCTATTCCCGCCCACGTATTAGGCTTAGGTCAGGTACACGGGGTAGGCGTATCTAGAAACACCAGTTGAGTACGTTTAGTCAAATGTATATGTGTATGTAATATATTTTATTCATTTTAAACCTTCATATGGCTTAGAAACCATATCAATGTTTTTACAGTATTATTTTATACTTCTGCTTTTAATGTATGCACTTTACTTAACTATAAGTATTGCAATAATATCGATCCATTTCTCTTGTACGAGAAAAGAGACTGATCAATAAATAACACCTTTTTATTGAACACGCCCGTCTCTTCCTTTTCTCTACATTCTGATGAGACTAAGAATGCACGTACTGACTGAGTAAAATAAATTGCCTTTTGTTCACACGACTCTCGAGATACACTCTTGATTAGGGGAGAGCAAAGTTGTCATGTTCTATGGTTGTCAGAAACTAAATCCCTTCTTGTCTAATCAGGGAAGTTAATTCCTTCCTGAACATTCGAGAAAGTTTCTAGTGAACTCTGAGCTAGCCGGCAAACCCAAAACTTTAAGTCTAATATCGACAGTAGTAGACCTAGTTAACGTCTGTCTAGGCCTATACTATTGAAGGTATTATTCCAATGCGCAGAGCCTATTGGGATAATAGGAACTACACTACATATTAATGGTCATCCTGTGACTCCCTACGAGCTTCTCTACCTAGGTTATACTCAGCAGCCCCAGCAATACAACCAATTGAGGTTAATTCTACTGTAGGCTTCTCTCGGGCTGCATGTAAAGTAAGTGCTTCTTTCTCAATAAAGCTGTTTGATTCAGAAGCTGTGACAATCTGCTCTGATGACTGCTTCAGCTGCATATTTCACCCGCCCAAAACAACATGTAATTTATAAATTCACACCTATCTGAGAGAAAAATGAACTCCTCTTTCTATAAACTATAGAAAATATGTCTAACTAACAAAATGCATTCTCATCAAAACAGAACATACTATGCACAGCTTTACTGGAATACAACATAAAATTGCCCTACAAAACAATTGCTTGCCTCTCTGCGGACATCTACAGCTATCGTATTTCACATATAGTGTAAAGCTTCCTGATAAGTTTAATTAACTGAAACTTCCAATATGTTAAAGCAGTGCTTTAAATGGAAAAAAATAAGCGCAGGTACTCACCAAAAGGAGCAGTGGGCGGAGTTTAGGGCGGGGCAAAGGGGGGACAAGGGGCGGGGTTAGCGTTTTGACCGTGCCAAGGTTGTATGCACGAAATCTGCATGCATTTTATCAACCGCCTAAGGATTACATGCTGGTTCAGCCTGCCTTAAATCGAACCGGTGGCCTACAGCCCACTGAGCCATCTGTCCAGTACCGGTACTCTTTTGTAACATGCACACGTCACTTTTCTCTTGTAACATACTGTTTGCTACCTCTTACATTTTGTTTGCTTTAGATACTTGCACAAGTGCCACCATTGCCTCATGTAACGTTTGTTCTTGTGCTGGAGTGTCTGCCATTTATTGCAGTATTATACCTCTACTTGTACTTTGTATGCTTTTGTAACCTGCACACATATCACTTTTTCCTCCTGTAATGTATCGTTTGCTACCTCTTGTATTTTGTTTGCTCACAATTGTCACTTTTGCCTCATGTAACTTAACGTTTGCTTTTGTAATTTGTTCACTTGTAATTTTCTCCTCATGTATCATTACTGTTCCTATTGTGAAGCGCTCTGACACCTTCGGGTAAAGACTGCGCTATATAAAAACGCATAAAATAAATAAACAAGTCTCTCCTGGAACATTTGTAAACCGGATTTAGGGCCAGAGCTGACAACGTCTGTACTGGGGAACCAGGTGCCGATATCCACATATTTGATTGGTCTTAAGGTCTGTCAAGGTCCATGAAATAGGAATCAGCGAGTGTGGAAGTGTGCAAGAAAGCAATTCAGATGCGTGGCGACTGTAACAGCCTTCCCATACGTTCTTTTGTTATGTCCTGAATAGTGCCTCCCACTGCCACCCATTAGATTTTACAGCCCCCTCTTAGCGCCCACTGTGAAAGATCTTTGGATAAGCAAATGACTCAGCAGACACACCCCAGCTCTGATTTACAAAGCAGCTCACGCTGGGTCCTGGTGACGAGCTCCTGTGATTGATTCCGTGCAGTGCTTGAAAGGTGCTGCCGTAGTATAACTTGAACTAGAAGAGGGCAACCCAATAGTCCCCAAGGAACTGGGTAACATAGATTTATAGAAAAACGTGCCTTGAGGGATTATTTCTTATCATTATTCATTTAACATCAAGTCATATATATGTACATCAGTTGAAAAGAACATAAGAAACCTGTTACCTTTCGTTAGGCTTTATATTATACCTGGAGCAAATATGTTACATCAATTATTACAAAAATGAATACAAAGACTAGGCAACACAAAAAACACTACCATATTCAGTACATTTTCAGTAGTGCATTACACAGTTGGTACAATATGTATTAAACATATATATACATAAAGTGCTACTGTGACATTAGTCAGCTTAGTCCATCCGTTCAATTGACAAATCCTGTTGTTGGTAAATGTAAACCCAAAACGGTGCAAAGGCGTCGACGTTTCGGTCTTTATCGTACAATTCACACCAAGACCATCATCAGGACTAGATGTTGCACAAAATATCTACAAAAAATATACAATATATACACAATCAGTATAGGTATAACCTACTTCCTATGTCCAATATAGTCGATAGTCTGCTGACATTAAACCAACCGTCACCACACCCAACGTGACTTATTAAACTCAATCCGACCCCATCCGGGTGCCCAATACTCACTGAGGAGATAACAACTTCCCAAGTCTTGAAAATCAAAATCCGACTTCTTAAGAGGCCAATAAAGTTCAGCCGTGTTCCTAAATAGGTATAGAATCACAAAATGTGATCACAACATAGCCCATCATTGTACCTTTAAGCCCATTCAGTGAGAAGTAATCGTGTAGTCAAAAGCTTACCTCTGTATAGTATGGTAAGGTATCACAGTTAAAACGAGTATAAATCCACTATTCAACTCCATGAGCATATCATCTTACCTAAGAAACAGAAACACAGCGTTCCGAAATCAGGTCCCTATGCAACTAAATTCGGGTGGAAAAAAGGCCTCTATCCCTGATATATGCCGAGTATAGGTACTTACTCATATGCTCTGCTGTCGACGGGAAACCATCCTCGTCTCATTCACTCCGCGACTGCAGTCTACAGCTGCGTGATATTGAAAGACCTGTTTAACGCGGGGTTCACGCATGCGCATAAGGTACCTGACATGGGCGACCCAGCGGTGGCCATATTGGAAGGGTAAACGTGACAAACAACGTCTACATAAGCCTTTAAGCGCGGAGTCATAACTATTGACAACCAAACATGACACTAAGGACATGGATAAGTATACTAATAGGAAAAACCAAAAATATTTATAAAACTTTCCCGAGTATCTCCTTTACAGCCCCGAAACGAGGTCAATTAATATGAGACACTATTCAGCTAATTATAACAGGCGTTCCCCCGTCAAAGGGAACCAGTCAAAGAACACCACACTATTTACAGATTACATTACAAAAACATCATATCCAGAATACTCATCAAGCACAATATATGCAGGGAACAATCACAGGGTCGCTAGACTTTGCCATTCCACAAATTGATTTAGTCCATTTTCCACTGTGCTGCTAGTCCATATCCATTTGTTTTCTTTTAATGTCAGCAGACGATCTACATTGGTCCTCCTTTTAGACCCCTTCACGACATCTAGTACAAACCATTTCATGTCTTTAGGACCATGTGCATTATGGATAAAGTGATCTACTAGAGGTGCTGTCAATACCTTGCATCTGATACGCGATTGATGTTGCGCTATTCTCTTTTTTATTTCCTGCGTGATCTTTCCAATGTATGTCAAGCTACAGGGGCATTGAATACAGTAAAGGACGTTTTTTGACAAACAATTGGAATGATGTTTCAGCACCACTTGTTTCCCATTCAGAACACAAGATTTAGTCACAGTAGTGGTATCACATGCTGCACACTGTCCACATGGGTAGTGACCCACGACCGGTGCCAGTCCCCATTGACTCTGTATGGTGTTGACACATGGTTCCCTACTACTTTCTGTATCAAGTGCCAGTTCCTTGATATGATTTTTTAAATTTGGTTGGACTCCGTTCCAAAGGTAGTGACACAAGCTATAGTGTTTTCGGCCTTGTCCTTTGCCTTATTCTCATCTAGGAGTGCTGTCCGGTCATAGTACCATGCCCATTTGAGGGCCCGTTTCACTAGTCTATATGGGTTCTGTCTGGCACTTAATTTCAGTTGGAGAATTTTGGCCTCTCTGAAACAATCCTCCCTTTTGGTACAATTACGTATGATCCTCAAAAATTGGCCAAAAGGGAGGTTATCGCGTAAATTCCTGGGGTGGTGGCTGGAATATTTCAGTAAAGTATTACGAGATGTAGGTTTCGTATATAAATTTACCACTAGATTGCCATTATCATTCATGATTTTCAGATCCAGGAAGTTTATGGAGTGATTACTATGCTCAATGGTAAATTGTAAATTGTTGTTTTGCTCGTTTAGCCATGCATGAAATGACAATAGATGATCCTCAGAACCTTCCCAAATCAGACAGATATCATCTATGTATCTTAAATACCTTTTTATGTGTGTCTCAAAGGGATTGTTATTGTAGATGATCTTATTCTCAAAATCTGCCACGTATAGGTTGGCTATGTCCGGGGCAAAAATTGCCCCCATCGCCACTCCTTTGCGTTGGCCATAAAAATCTTCATTGAAAAGGAAGTAGTTACGTTCAAGAGCTATTTTCGCACATTTGATAACAAAGTCTGCTGGTACTTGTGTGGGGCGGGGCTGGGTCTCTAAGACTGTTTCAAGAATATTCAATGCCTCATTCTGAGGGATATTCGAGTATAAACTCTCAATATCCATAGTAACTAGGATATTTATGTTTGAATCAAATGGTATCCCTTCCAAAGCATTTATCACACTGATGCTATCTTTAGTGTAGGATTTAGTTAGTGGCACGAAAGGTTTAATAAAGAAGTCTACATACTCTGCCAAGGGTTGTAGAATTGACCCACACCCCGCCACTATACGTCTTCCGGGGGGGTGTTGTGCATTCTTATGAATTTTGGGGAGTATGTAGAAAGCTGGAATAGTAAAGTCCTTCTTATTTAGATACTCATACTCTTTCTGGCTTAACCACATACCGTCAAGGCCCTCTTTAGTTGTTACAAGTATTTCTTTTCTAATCATTTCAGTGGGATCTCCCCTAAGTTTTGTATAGTGGAGGTCATTGCTCAGTTGACGTAAAGCCTCCCTATCATAGTCTGTTTTATCCTGTACTATTATACTTCCCCCTTTGTCAGCAGGTTTGATATAGATATCATCACGCTTAGCTAGTACACTCAATGTCTCATGTTGTTCTTTAGTGAAGTTATAGTTTACATATTTCCTCTTATCTTTAAACAGTTGGTCCAACTCAACCAAGACCACGTTTTCAAAAGTCAGCAATTCTTTGGGCATTAGATTGTTGGCAGGATAGAACGTTGATGGGCAACGTAAGCCCGTAACATTATGAGACTCACTCTGGACCGGGGTTTTGTTGAAAAAAAAATTCAAACGTAGTGTGCGGAAAAACCTATATATTTCCATCTGAGTTGTGAAATGATCATTCCTATTGGTGGGTACATAGGATAATCCATAGCTTAGGAGTTCTGATTCCTGCCTTGTAAGCTCATGACTAGAAAGATTAAAAATCGGCACTACCTCCAATGTAGGGTTATTCACCCCACTACCTGTAAGCGTTTCCATCCCTTCTACCACTCGTAATAATTGTTTCTCGTTTGTCGGAAACCCATGGTATACTGGTTCCTGTACCGACCCCTGCGTCCTGCCCGTGTCCGTCCTCGTGGGGGTGTTTGACCTCTCCCTAAAAAAGGGGCACGACCTTGCCCCCTTCCAAAACCCTGGTTAGAGCTACTTGCTCGATTCGTACTATCGTTTGAGTTTGACGATGCTGTATCAGAGAACGTGAGTTGTTTGGGGGCCCAATGTGTTTGACCCTCTTGGAAAAACTCTTTCTTAAGGTAGGGGTAAGTGCGTTCCTTTGAGTAGTACTTTATATCCTTTTGTAGCTTCTCGGTTTTCTTCAAGATGTTATTTTGGAGAAAATCAGCTATCTGTATTTCTAGCTTCTTCAGAAACTCCTCAGCGTCAGTGACAGTTTGATCTTCTCTAACTTGTTTCTCTAGTTCTGCTATTTCCTGTTTAAGTTTGTCGTTGTGTTTTAAAGCTGTCTCAATTCCTAGAACCATCCAACTACGCGAACACTTGTTGGATACAAAACTAAAACCTAGTTTAAAGTCCTCATCATCAACAAATATCGCCGGAATATTCCGTACCTGTAAACCAATCGGAATAATGTTGTTATTTAAGCAGTCGGTAAGGAATTTTGCGTGTAATTCTGTCCTTATTAATTTTTTGCGCAATCTTTCCAGATTGTTACGAACTGTAGTCTGTTGTATGCTATGCGTAATTGTGGTATTCTGAGGTCCCAGTAAAGAAGGACCACCTGCTATCTTAGCAATGTATTCATCAGTATAGGTGAGTGTCTCATGTTCTGACATTTATGATCTAAGTTTTGGGTGACGTGTGAATAACGTGAAACCATAAACTATTTACAAAATCACTTCTATACCCACATAACTATACATAATATATATACATAAACATTTAAATGTGAAAAAAATGTGGAAAAATGCAAGAGAAGAAAAGAAAAATGCAAGCAGACAATCCTCAATAATCAATAGACCAACCACTTTAAAGAAAGGGCCCTTGCAGAACGTGTCTGCGCCAATACATTAACTAGAAGAGGGCAACCCAATAGTCCCCAAGGAACTGGGTAACATAGATTTATAGAAAAACGTGCCTTGAGGGATTATTTCTTATCATTATTAATTTAACATCAAGTCATATATATGTACATCAGTTGAAAAGAACATAAGAAACCTGTTATCTTTCGTTAGGCTTTATATTATACCTGGAGCAAATATGTTACATCAATTATTACAAAAATTAATACAAAGACTAGGCAACACAAAAAACACTACCATATTCAGTACATTTTCAGTAGTGCATTACACCGTTGGTACAATATGTATTAAACATATATATACATAAAGTGCTACTGTGACAATAGTCAGCTTAGTCCATCCGTTCAATTGACAAATCCGGTTGTTGGTAAATGTAAACCCAAAACGGTGCAAATGCGTCGACGTTTCGGTCTTTATCGTACAATTCACACCAAGACCATCATCAGGACTAGATGTTGCACAAAATATCTACAAAAAATATACAATATATACACAATCAGTATAGGTATAACCTACTTCCTATGTCCAATATAATCGATAGTCTGCTGACATTAAACCAACCGTCACCACACCCAATGTGACTTATTAAACTCAATCCGACCCCATCCGGGTGTCCAATACTCACTGAGGAGATAACAACTTCCCAAGACTTGAAAATCAAAATCCGACTTCTTCAACTGATGTACATATACGTAGTATAACTTGAGGGATAAAGCGAGCGTGCTGCCTCGGTTAAAGTCAGATCCCCATGAGTACCGGTACTCTCTTTCTTCTAGAAAAAAGTGCCGGTACTCAAGGGGAGAAAATGAAGACGTGCCGGTAGTGAGTACCGGTGAGTACCGGCCCATTTAAAGCACTGTGTTAAAGCATCCATGTAAGCAAGGCCGCCTTGCTTAAGTATTTATATGCTGCATATTTTCATTGTTTTTTCCAATAGTAACAAATAGACAGTTAAAGTGGCCATCATTACAATTAGTAACTTTGCAATTGACTGAAGAACGCTTACAGTAGACAGTAAGTGCATAAAATAAAAACCCATGAGGCAAATATTGACATTTTCAAGTGAAAGGAGAAAATTATATTCAACAACACGAGCAAAGAAGACCAGGGAAATTCAAAAGCCACACAGTTGGTGGTAAAAAAGCAAGGAATGTATCTCGAACATAAACAATTGTGATGAGGTGCTACTGAGAAGAAAAATACATAAACTCCGAGAAAAAGACAGCTGGCACTATCTGTAATGGCACACTCAAACCCTGGTGGCTTTTCAGAACAAGACGCAATTCAAAAACATCCTGGGCCGAGCATTCACTTTTTGAACAGTTAAGGGAAAAGGTCACTACCAACCACAAAGGCCGCAGGTGAACAGCACACTAACGACCCCTCAGCACTATGGTAGCTTTGTGCGGCTTGGTGGAGAGAAAACAAACGAAGCCAGCTTTTCTGCGTCTGTTCATTGGGGGGTGTACAAATACTGAAGAGCTCACCTCGGCAATCCAGCCGTAAATGCAGTCCTTAGAGTTCAAGACGCAAAATCCCGCAGTCAAGCTTCTCTGAACGGAAGTCAAGTTTGGCAGGAGAGGAACGGCCCGGTTCCCACTACCCTATAGCCGACACCCGGGACATATTATTTGGGGTCAAGGGCAGCAAATTTTCATGTTTATTTTGTCCTTGGGACAAGTAGGCCCAACCGCCGACATCACAAAGCCCTTGACTGCCAGTTTACAGTACCACATTATGGATAGGGGCAAAGGCATTGCCTGCAGTTAAGGTAATATTTGTGTCCATGAACTAATACTGTTCTGACTTGTATTTATGGTTCTTTAATGCAAAACCTTTATTATCAGGGTGAGCGACCTAAGTACATGTTGTAAGCTCAGACTGTACTACTGACATGGTTCCAGTATGTATGTACACATGTTTTCAATTTTAGCAATAAGAGGCTATGTACACTGCTCCCAGAATGCTCTCTGATTTGATGCAAATATATATAGAAACTTGAAAACAAGATTGATGATTCTTTGCTTTCAAAATAAAATGTGCTAAACTACTGTAAAAATGTAGGTACCATTTTTTTTTTTTGTAGCATCATTTAGTAAAATATCGGCCTTAGACTGGAGATACCGGACAGGACTCAGGGTAAGGGGGCAAATGTTAAAATAATGTAGCACAACTAACCATTGAGACCATTAATTGATGTACTGCAATACAGGTGGAAGACTGACTGTATAGGTAAAGTTGCGAAGGGGCATAGGTCTTATGTATGCTAGTATTTCCCAAATATATTCATAATGGAAAATCAGTGTAACCAGTTTTAATAAGATTATGGGAAAGATGAAGATAAACCAGCATTAGTAAAGCCAATAGGTCTGAAATTGTTGGTCAGCCTTTTGGTTTTGTCAAGGCGTGTCTTGTTTTGGCATGGTTTTTATAAAACCTTATTCGTGTGAGAGATTCCGGGGCCTCATTATAACAAACATTGGCAAAAGCAAAACATTTTTGGTCTCAAAAAGCACACATTGCCACAGTAGTTACTGGCTCTGGACAAAACGACTGTGTGTCGAGTATGCTCCTTGTGAAAGAACAGAAGCTGTCATTCACTGTGAAGCTGGCATACAGATGGGAAGAGACAGAATTTTAATCAACACAAAAGGTCATGGTTAGCGCCAGACCTAACTAGGGGCTTAATCTATACTAATATAATAAAGAGAAAGCCCAAACCTTTGAGACGAGTAATCTCAGGAACCACAGCACCAATCACAACACCCAATACAGCGTTGGAAAGGGCAGTTGCAGCAGAAGGACATAGGCTATGCAGACGCCCACCATATACATTTAAAAGGTAAAAGAACCGTGCCAGCAAAGTAGTCCCTTGTGGGCGTGTCTGCGTTGTTCTGTGGGCGTGTGCTGGGGGCGTGAAAAACGCTGGGGGCGTGTGGTACGTTCCGCCCTTCATGCCATGTCTCATATCATGTGTGATCCCACCCTGCTCCCTTTAAATACTCCTGCACCCCATAATCATAACCCGCCCTTACTCCTTGAAATACCCCAACACCCTTAAACACTAACCCATCTTAACCCTAAAAATATACCCTGTACCCCAAAACCCAAACCTATCCCTAAACCCTAACAATACCCCTCTACCCCAAAACCCAAACCTAGCCCTGAACCCTATAAATACCACTGTACCTCAAAACCCAAACCTACCCCTGAACCCTAAAAATACCACTGTACCCCAAAACCACGAAACACTTCAGTGGGGTTTTTAGAAATTCAGATCACTAAGGCGCACTACCTCGGTTAGACGTTACAGAGTGTAAACTGACAGGTAGCAATGTAGTGCGTGAAGAGCAGGCGGAAAAACACCCTTAACCGTCTAAAAAGTCAAGGGACTAAACAAATATATACAATTGTGCTCTCGCTACTACAAAAAAGTATTACAAACAGTACAGTGACTGATGAGTATTTAAGAAGACAGAAGCAGATTCTTTGGTGTGTTCTTGATACAGCAAGAAGATGGTTTATTCTCTCCAGACTCAAGAAATGTTATGCAAAGCCGACACGTGTTTCGTCGTGTACAGTTGAGTCAACACGACTCTTCAGGGCTGATAATACAAGAATAACATATACAGAATCAGTAATGCCGTTGTTACATACTGCAAATGGTGACAAGGTGCAACCAACATGCAGTAGTGGCGTGCGTGTGGGTTCGCACGTGATGGTATTGTGTAGTGGTGATGCCAAAAAACAAAAACTGGTAAATGTGTCACTCCAAGGCTGTGGGTGGTTGCCCTTGGGTGATGGTGCACAGACGTGAGGTCTTGTGACATAACGCTTCGGTGTGTGGTCATGTTATACAGGTACACGGTGATCTCGCACTCCGAGGGTTCATGCAGTAGTGAATCAGTTGAAAATCAAAATTGGTGAGCTATTGTGTAGTGGTATAGGTGAGGGACTATAGCGGTAACTTGACGTGGTTTGTCGACGATGTTTATCCGTGGTGTTTGTGGGCAAGCAAGATGTTCCGGTACCGCGTACATTCAAAATGGTGTGATTAGATAAGACATGCTACTCTCTCTCGACACTATGAATTGTTTACCTTGAAGATTGGTATGTTCGTGGTACTTGGCATTAGGTCTGGGCTAGTATCCATGTATTGGACGTTACTTGTCGGAGAGAGACTAAAGGAAAAAGTATATACAAGATGGGATCATTAGGAAAGGCATACTAAAGGGGGAAAGGCATCTATTCTGTAGGATAGATGGCGGACAAAAAATGCGGTATTCTTACCACAATTCAAATGTGACTACACAGAAACGGTCTGTCCCTTTAGGATAGTCACGTAGAACGTACTTATGAAATGACAGTCTGCCTATTGGATGTCACAAATCTTCGTGTTTGTTCACTCTGTGTGAAAGGGGATCGTAGAAAGAAAAAAATGAGGGGAGAAAAATCAAGTATAATCTAACAACAAAATGCGCAAAATAACGCCATGTTAAACAAAGGGACATATTGCTTCTTTTGAGGAAAATGGTCTATAGAGCACGACTTAAAGAAAATACCTGACTCCTAGTGTGTCAAGTTCTCACAGCTAAAAGCGCATAATAGCGCATTGTTGCAAAAAGACATCTTATATCCTTTTGAAGAAATGGGTCTCTAAGTGACTAAGGTAAGGAAGTACCTGACTCCTGGTGTATCAGGAGGTAGCCGGGAGGGGATCCGTCTTATTTTGGGCTCGCTAGAGACAGGTGCGTCTCTAAACAGGCGGTGCGCTGAAAAACGGCAAACAAGAGCGCGTATTAGTTCATAGAAAGCCCAGTACCGTGGGCTTCAGAACATGCAGTAGTGACAGCGGGAGTTCGTTGTCGGTTACCTCTGTCTTGGTATCCCTCCTCCTGTGGTTCCCGGTCGCCGTCTCCCTGTACGGACACGTGACCAGATGGGAGGGATTACTATATAGAAAAGTGTAAACATCAAAGATGTCCAACGTAGTCAGTGGTCTGGAAAAACGGGTTCGCCATCTTTAAGTGGCAAATGTGCGTCAAAAGAATATGTGTATTCAGTTCTATGTAGAAGTGGTCTCAATAAAGGCGAAAAATGAAAGTCTTTTCATAAAGGAACTCGTACTATCTCAGCCTGCCTAGAATATGGGGGCTTTTTTTCGTAGTTTGAGAATAAAAAAGTCAAAAAAAGGTCACAGGTTTAGACCGTTAAGGACGTGAATGTCGCATATTAACGGGTGTCCGAGGGTGGAAAAACCCATGTCATTCACGGCTGAAAAATTAAGAGGAGCATGTTATTGGATGAGAAAAAGAGTTCCTCTCATCACGGATGAAGAGGTGAGAATAGGGCCATAAATTGCTACATGGTTAAGAAAAGGAGGCGCGTCATGGTGGTTAGTGTGTACATGAGTACTAGGATCACTAGACCCAAACGAGGTAAAAATCGTAAATTCAGTGATCTAAGTGATTGGGTGACGCATGCTCATTGGCCAGATGTGCCGTGCTGTAAACTGACCGAAAGTTGTGATGGCCTCTAGAATAAAGTGCCCACCCGCACCTCTCGTAAGTGAGCGTGTCATTTTTATCAAAAGGGTTCAAAACACAATACAATTAGTTTCTTAAACAATCTGATCCTTTAACAGTATTGGACCTAGGTATTGGAAAAAAACATATTACATGGTATAGCCGCTCATGAGAACATGTATCAACACAGTACAAATGATAGTTATCTTCATTAACTTCATAGCGCATGGTAAGTGTATCTGGAAATGTCTATATTCGACACTGTGAGTTCCTCGTTGATCAAACATGTATCTACACAGTACACATGATAATTATCTTCATTAACTTCATAGTGCATGGTAAGTGTATCTGGAAATGCCTATATTTGACACTACGAGTTCCTCGCTGATCAAACATTAGAGGTTCAGTAAATCATAGTAGAAGAAGGGTCCCCCAGACGGCTGCCTAGTCGCCCAAGAAGAATTGAAGCTCAGGATCGTAGTTGAGCCCCTGTTCCACGCATTTTAAACGCATGATCCAAGTCGCCTCCCTACGTCTGAGCTTCAGTTCGCGGTTGCCCCCTCTGATGTCGAGGGGAATCACATCTATGCCGAAAACACGTACTTTGATATCATCTCCCAATGGTTGACATTCTGCTACATGTAACGCCACAGGGTATTTGGGGTCTCTCCTCTGTATTGCTCTTATATGTTCTGAAATTCTTTCTTTAAATGTCCTGATGGTGCTGCCTACATAGATCTTTCCACACTGGCATTCGATTATGTATACTACAAATTTAGTCAGACACGTGATGTTGTGTTTAATTTTGTAGATAACTCCATCAGGGCCTTTAAAAGTCTTGGTACCATGTTTACCCCAAATACACATGGAGCAAAACCCACATTTGTGGAAACCAAGACCTCGTGTAGATAACCAGTCCCGAACCGATGTGTTCTGGGGGACTGTAGGGCTTAGTTTATTTCTCAGGGTGAAGCCCTTTCTGTATGTGATAGATGGTCTGCTCGGAAGAAGCTCTTTAAGAACAGGATCATCTGTTAAGATTTTCCAGTGTTTGTAGAAGCTCTTTTTGACATGATAGTTTAGTGCATTGAATTCAGTAATCAGTCTGATTTGTTGTTTGGAGGAATCAACCTCCGTACGTGCTTTCAGACAGTCTGGTCTAGAGATGACTCTGGATTTGCGTTCTGCTTTCAGAAGGGATGAGCTCGAATACCCTCTTTTTTGAAATCTGTTTTTCATGTTCATGATACAGTTATCGAATTCAATTGCTTCACTGCAGTTACGTTTAGCCCTAAGGAATTCTCCATATGGGATAGACCTTAACTGATGCTCAGGGTGAAAGCTCGAAGCGTGGAGAATGGAGTTACAGGAGGTTGGTTTCCTGAATAGTTTGGAATGCAATTGGTTATTCTTCACATAGAATTCAAGATCTAAGAATTCGATGTTGGTAAGGCTGTGATGCATAGTGAAACTGATTTCCCATAGGTTGTTGTTTAGATACTTAAAGAAAGACTGGAGAAGTTCCTCAGATCCTGACCATAAGAGAAAACAGTCGTCAATGTATCGTCCCCAGTAGACTATGGAGTCAATGTATGGTTCGCCTTTGGTACCCCAGATTAGGTCGGTTTCCAAGGCTCCCATAAAGAGATTCGCGAAGGAGGGTGAAACTTTCGAGCCCATGGCTACTCCCTTCTTCTGTCTGTACCAATTACGATTAAAAATGAAAAAGTTGTTATCTAGTATAATCTTCATCATGTGTAACAGCATGTTGGTATGTGCCCATAGTGAAGCAGGTCTATTCGAAAGAAGTTTGGTGATTGCACTGATGCCTATTTCAGGATTGATGCTGGTGTACAGGGACACCACATCCAAAGTTACCAGTCTAGTACCTGGCTGCCACTCCAGGTCTGACATGATGTTTAGTATGTGTTTCGAGTCTTGTATGAAAGATGGAAGGTTCTTGACTAGAGGTCCCAAAAAAAAGATCCACATATTCTGCGATTCTTTCGGTGGGACCCCCAATCCCCGATACTATCGGTCTGCCCGGTGGAAATGGTAGATTTTTGTGAACTTTAGGTAGGGTATACAGCCAAGGATATGTGGGTCTGAAGACTTTGAGATACAAGTATTCATTGTCATCAAGTAGACCAGACTGTTTCCAGTTCAATAGTAGTCCATTTAGTAGTATAGTTAGTGGACCCATAGGGTTATGGTTGATAGGCTCATAGCAAGAGTCATCACTCAGTTGGCCAAGGACCTCATTGTTGTAGTCATTGAGATCCATGACCACCACGTTGCCCCCTTTGTCCGCTTCCCTGATGATAATGTTGTGGTTGTCGCTAAGAGTAGAGAGTGCTAACCGTTCCCCCTTGGTCAGGTTGTCTCTATATCTAAATTTGGTGTTGAGGTTCTTGATGTTGGTACTATTGAGATCCTCAAGGACGTATCTGTGGAATTTGTCAATATTGTTGCCCCCCGCCAGTGTTGGAGTCCATTTGGATCTACTCTTAAGGCCACTCGTGATACTGTAGTCGGTCTCGACATCAAGCTCCTCAAAGAGCCTTTCCATTTCAAGTGGACTATCTTCCCTGTCTGTCAAAGAAAGAAGCAGGTGAGTGGATTGCACATCTTTAATGGTCAAAGGTACATTGTCAAATACAGTTGGGATGTGTCTAGGTTGTTTCTGCACGTCTAGTGATCCAGCAAAGTGTTTCTTGAGTTTGAGACTACGTATGAACTTAAAGACATCAATTTTGGTTTGACAAATGTCGCCAGTGGAATAGGGATTGAAGTTCAGACCTCTGCTAGGTAAGGATATCATATCGGATGTCAATGGAAGTGAGGAAAGGTTTATGACTTGTACTGTGTCAACTAGTGTGGTTGGTTCCTCTGTGTGACTGACCTCAATTTCCTGCGATATTCCTCGCTTGTCCCTGCGTTTCCCCCTGTGGGGCTTGGGTCTGTAGCGGCCCTTGGTGGCTGAGTCCTGTTGCCTCTCCTTACTCGTTGCATCTCTAAAAAAAAAAAAAAAAAAAAAAATGGGAAGATTCACTGACCCAAAATTCCATCACACTAATAGACATTCTAATTGAGAGTGCTGATCGGAAGACCGCCCTACTACAATCAGAAATCTCTGTTGTAGAACAAGAGATCAAAGACCTGAACAAACCTGAGGCCACTGTTAAGAATTACACCATTCTGGATGAATTTCTTCTGAAACACCAATCCGAAATCCAGAGCAGGAAGGCACGTCAAATCAAAAGGGATGAGGCAGACTATAAAAATGGCAGGATCTACACTTTTGATCGCAAGTATGACTCCTTAATCCCGAAACCTAAGGCAGGCTCACAAACCGGCAGAACCACCACCACCAATTCTGCCAGTTCCAGCACCACCTCTCTGAGTTCTACTGGACTCAGCGACATAGAGAACGAAATTCTGGCCAACGCAGAACCTCATAACTCAACGTTTTTTTTAGAGATACAACGAGTAAGGAGAGGCAACAGGACTCAGCCACCAAGGGCCGCTACAGACCCAAGCCCCACAGGGGGAAACGCAGGGACAAGCGAGGAATATCGCAGGAAATTGAGGTCAGTCACACAGAGGAACCAACCACACTAGTTGACACAGTACAAGTCATAAACCTTTCCTCACTTCCATTGACATCCGATATGATATCCTTACTTAGCAGAGGTCTGAACTTCAATCCCTATTCCACTGGCGACATTTGTCAAACCAAAATTGATGTCTTTAAGTTCATACGTAGTCTCAAACTCAAGAAACACTTTGCTGGATCACTAGACGTGCAGAAACAACCTAGACACATCCCAACTGTATTTGACAATGTACCTTTGACCATTAAAGATGTGCAATCCACTCACCTGCTTCTTTCTTTGACAGACAGGGAAGATAGTCCACTTGAAATGGAAAGGCTCCTTGAGGAGCTTGATGTCGAGACCGACTACAGTATCACGAGTGGCCTTAAGAGTAGATCCAAATGGACTCCAACACTGGCGGGGGGGCAACAATATTGACAAATTCCACAGATACGTCCTTGAGGATCTCAATAGTACCAACATCAAGAACCTCAACACCAAATTTAGATATAGAGACAACCTGACCAAGGGGGAACGGTTAGCACTCTCTACTCTTAGCGACAACCACAACATTATCATCAGGGAAGCGGACAAAGGGGGCAACGTGGTGGTCATGGATCTCAATGACTACAACAATGAGGTCCTTGGCCAACTGAGTGATGACTCTTGCTATGAGCCTATCAACCATAACCCTATGGGTCCACTAACTATACTACTAAATGGACTACTATTGAACTGGAAACAGTCTGGTCTACTTGATGACAATGAATACTTGTATCTCAAAGTCTTCAGACCCACATATCCTTGGCTGTATACCCTACCTAAAGTTCACAAAAATCTACCATTTCCACCGGGCAGACCGATAGTATCGGGGATTGGGGGTCCCACCGAAAGAATCGCAGAATATGTGGATCTTTTTTTGGGACCTCTAGTCAAGAACCTTCCATCTTTCATACAAGACTCGAAACACATACTAAACATCATGTCAGACCTGGAGTGGCAGCCAGGTACTAGACTGGTAACTTTGGATGTGGTGTCCCTGTACACCAGCATCAATCCTGAAATAGGCATCAGTGCAATCACCAAACTTCTTTCGAATAGACCTGCTTCACTATGGGCACATACCAACATGCTGTTACACATGATGAAGATTATACTAGATAACAACTTTTTCATTTTTAATCGTAATTGGTACAGACAGAAGAAGGGAGTAGCCATGGGCTCGAAAGTTTCACCCTCCTTCGCGAATCTCTTTATGGGAGCCTTGGAAACCGACCTAATCTGGGGTACCAAAGGCGAACCATACATTGACTCCATAGTCTACTGGGGACGATACATTGACGACTGTTTTCTCTTATGGTCAGGATCTGAGGAACTTCTCCAGTCTTTCTTTAAGTATCTAAACAACAACCTATGGGAAATCAGTTTCACTATGCATCACAGCCTTACCAACATCGAATTCTTAGATCTTGAATTCTATGTGAAGAATAACCAATTGCATTCCAAACTATTCAGGAAACCAACCTCCTGTAACTCCATTCTCCACGCTTCGAGCTTTCACCCTGAGCATCAGTTAAGGTCTATCCCATATGGAGAATTCCTTAGGGCTAAACGTAACTGCAGTGAAGCAATTGAATTCGATAACTGTATCATGAACATGAAAAACAGATTTCAAAAAAGAGGGTATTCGAGCTCATCCCTTCTGAAAGCAGAACGCAAATCCAGAGTCATCTCTAGACCAGACTGTCTGAAAGCACGTACGGAGGTTGATTCCTCCAAACAACAAATCAGACTGATTACTGAATTCAATGCACTAAACTATCATGTCAAAAAGAGCTTCTACAAACACTGGAAAATCTTAACAGATGATCCTGTTCTTAAAGAGCTTCTTCCGAGCAGACCATCTATCACATACAGAAAGGGCTTCACCCTGAGAAATAAACTAAGCCCTACAGTCCCCCAGAACACATCGGTTCGGGACTGGTTATCTACACGAGGTCTTGGTTTCCACAAATGTGGGTTTTGCTCCATGTGTATTTGGGGTAAACATGGTACCAAGACTTTTAAAGGCCCTGATGGAGTTATCTACAAAATTAAACACAACATCACGTGTCTGACTAAATTTGTAGTATACATAATCGAATGCCAGTGTGGAAAGATCTATGTAGGCAGCACCATCAGGACATTTAAAGAAAGAATTTCAGAACATATAAGAGCAATACAGAGGAGAGACCCCAAATACCCTGTGGCGTTACATGTAGCAGAATGTCAACCATTGGGAGATGATATCAAAGTACGTGTTTTCGGCATAGATGTGATTCCCCTCGACATCAGAGGGGGCAACCGCGAACTGAAGCTCAGACGTAGGGAGGCGACTTGGATCATGCGTTTAAAATGCGTGGAACAGGGGCTCAACTACGATCCTGAGCTTCAATTCTTCTTGGGCGACTAGGCAGCCGTCTGGGGGACCCTTCTTCTACTATGATTTACTGAACCTCTAATGTTTGATCAGCGAGGAACTCGTAGTGTCAAATATAGGCATTTCCAGATACACTTACCATGCACTATGAAGTTAATGAAGATAATTATCATGTGTACTGTGTAGATACATGTTTGATCAACGAGGAACTCACAGTGTCGAATATAGACATTTCCAGATACACTTACCATGCGCTATGAAGTTAATGAAGATAACTATCATTTGTACTGTGTTGATACATGTTCTCATGAGCGGCTATACCATGTAATATGTTTTTTTCCAATACCTAGGTCCAATACTGTTAAAGGATCAGATTGTTTAAGAAACTAATTGTATTGTGTTTTGAACCCTTTTGATAAAAATGACACGCTCACTTACGAGAGGTGCGGGTGGGCACTTTATTCTAGAGGCCATCACAACTTTCGGTCAGTTTACAGCACGGCACATCTGGCCAATGAGCATGCGTCACCCAATCACTTAGATCACTGAATTTACGATTTTTACCTCGTTTGGGTCTAGTGATCCTAGTACTCATGTACACACTAACCACCATGACGCGCCTCCTTTTCTTAACCATGTAGCAATTTATGGCCCTATTCTCACCTCTTTATCCGTGATGAGAGGAACTCTTTTTCTCATCCAATAACATGCTCCTCTTAATTTTTCAGCCGTGAATGACATGGGTTTTTCCACCCTCGGACACCCGTTAATATGCGACATTCACGTCCTTAACGGTCTAAACCTGTGACCTTTTTTTGACTTTTTTATTCTCAAACTACGAAAAAAAGCCCCCATATTCTAGGCAGGCTGAGATAGTACGAGTTCCTTTATGAAAAGACTTTCATTTTTCGCCTTTATTGAGACCACTTCTACATAGAACTGAATACACATATTCTTTTGACGCACATTTGCCACTTAAAGATGGCGAACCCGTTTTTCCAGACCACTGACTACGTGGACATCTTTGATGTTTACACTTTTCTATATAGTAATCCCTCCCATCTGGTCACGTGTCCGTACAGGGAGACGGCGACCGGGAACCACAGGAGGAGGGATACCAAGACAGAGGTAACCGACAACGAACTCCCGCTGTCACTACTGCATGTTCTGAAGCCCACGGTACTGGGCTTTCTATGAACTAATACGCGCTCTTGTTTGCCGTTTTTCAGCGCACCGCCTGTTTAGAGACGCACCTGTCTCTAGCGAGCCCAAAATAAGACGGATCCCCTCCCGGCTACCTCCTGATACACCAGGAGTCAGGTACTTCCTTACCTTAGTCACTTAGAGACCCATTTCTTCAAAAGGATATAAGATGTCTTTTTGCAACAATGCGCTATTATGCGCTTTTAGCTGTGAGAACTTGACACACTAGGAGTCAGGTATTTTCTTTAAGTCGTGCTCTATAGACCATTTTCCTCAAAAGAAGCAATATGTCCCTTTGTTTAACATGGCGTTATTTTGCGCATTTTGTGGTTAGATTATACTTGATTTTTCTCCCCTCATTTTTTTCTTTCTACGATCCCCTTTCACACAGAGTGAACAAACACGAAGATTTGTGACATCCAATAGGCAGACTGTCATTTCATAAGTACGTTCTACGTGACTATCCTAAAGGGACAGACCGTTTCTGTGTAGTCACATTTGAATTGTGGTAAGAATACCGCATTTTTTGTCCGCCATCTATCCTACAGAATAGATGCCTTTCCCCCTTTAGTATGCCTTTCCTAATGATCCCATCTTGTATATACTTTTTCCTTTAGTCTCTCTCCGACAAGTAACGTCCAATACATGGATACTAGCCCAGACCTAATGCCAAGTACCACGAACATACCAATCTTCAAGGTAAACAATTCATAGTGTCGAGAGAGAGTAGCATGTCTTATCTAATCACACTATTTTGAATGTACGCGGTACCGGAACATCTTGCTTGCCCACAAACACCACGGATAAACATCGTCGACAAACCACGTCAAGTTACCGCTATAGTCCCTCACCTATACCACTACACAATAGCTCACCAATTTTGATTTTCAACTGATTCACTACTGCATGAACCCTCGGAGTGCGAGATCACCGTGTACCTGTATAACATGACCACACACCGAAGCGTTATGTCACAAGACCTCACGTCTGTGCACCATCACCCAAGGGCAACCACCCACAGCCTTGGAGTGACACATTTACCAGTTTTTGTTTTTTGGCATCACCACTACACAATACCATCACGTGCGAACCCACACGCACGCCACTACTGCATGTTGGTTGCACCTTGTCACCATTTGCAGTATGTAACAACGGCATTACTGATTCTGTATATGTTATTCTTGTATTATCAGCCCTGAAGAGTCGTGTTGACTCAACTGTACACGACGAAACACGTGTCGGCTTTGCATAACATTTCTTGAGTCTGGAGAGAATAAACCATCTTCTTGCTGTATCAAGAACACACCAAAGAATCTGCTTCTGTCTTCTTAAATACTCATCAGTCACTGTACTGTTTGTAATACTTTTTTGTAGTAGCGAGAGCACAATTGTATGTACCCCAAAACCACCCCTGAACCCTAAAATACCCCTGTACCCCAAAACCCAAACCTAGCCCTGAACCCTTAAATACCCCTTTACCCTAAAACCCAAACCTACCCCATAACCCTAAAAATACCGCTGTACCCCAAAACACAAACCTAGCCCTGAACCCTAAAAATAACCCTGTACCCCAAAACCCAAACCTACCCCTGAACCCAAAATACCCCTGTACCCCAAACCCCAAACCTAGCCCTGAACCCTAATGCCCATGTACCCCAAAACCCAAACCTACCCCTGAACCCTAAAAATACCCCTATACCCCAAAACCCAAACCTAGCCCTGAACCCTAAAAATACCCCTGTACCCCAAAACCCATACCTATCCCTAAACCCTAAAACTACCCCTGTACCCCATAACCCAAAACTATATTTGAACCCTTAAAATACCCAAACACCCCAAAACATATATCTCAGTACCCCAAAACATATACCCCTATACCCATACTTACCTTATCCAATTTTTTTTTTAAAACATGCTTTTACCATTCATGCATTTACAACGAATTTCGCTGTAAATGTATGCGTGGTAGAAGCATATAAAATGTAATGCCATGTGTTATAATGGCATTGCGGAGTCATGGTACTTTCGTAATGAAAGTATGCGGAGTGATGGTATGCGGAAAGAAAGTTGCGGTTTACCCTCCCCTGGTAAGTACATTGGTGGCACGGCGGCCCACATCTCCAGCAACATACTCATATTTTTTCAGAAACCATTTGAAAAATACACAGTTCTCTCTCATTGATGGCCAGCACCGACATACACTTTTAGACACACCTCCCGCCACCAGTTCTAGAATCGCGAACTTTAGAGCTGGGGAGCTACGTTCGAATCTCGGCATCAGCTCAACATCCTGTGATTCCAGGCAAATCGCTTTCTCTCCCCGTAAGAATGTGTTCTTCTGTATTGTAAATTGTGCTCATGCCATGTTGTCGAGTTTGTGCTATATAATATTGCAAGGAAAAATAAAGTAGGGAAACTCGAGTTCACACACTACTGAACGCGCACTCTTAAGTGCATCAGCAGTGCACTGTGAATCGGAGCGTTTCACAGAACTGTCACAAATAAGAAATGCTATCAAAACGAAATCCTACAAAACAATATTCTACTGGCAGGCAGCAATTCATACCCGGACAACGTCGGGACAGGCTGCTAGTTATTAAATAAAGCTTCAAAAGTGCACTCATGTCCTTGCATTAAGAGCAGATTTTTGTGAATTCACAAGACTTTACAGAAATAGGCCAAGAAATAGTACTCCTAGAAAATATTTGCGAACTGCATTTTAGCACGAACAAATGTGCAGGTGTAGATTTGCTCATGTGAAAATAAGAGTGTTTGCAAGTTCACTTTCCCTCCAACTACTTTTTTCCCAACCCTGGAAGAACTATTATGCCTGCCATTGTCACGAGTACATTTCCAACCTTTCTCAGTATGGGAAAAGATTAAAGAAAAGTTGGTGAAAACCCTTATAACTAGCAAGTTAGTAGGTTTGCACAGACTCAAAAGGGCATTCTAACCCTGGAACTGTTGCTTACCATTAAATTCAGTGCCAGTATGTAGATCTGCAGAAATGTGGCAACATAAGGGAATTGCTAGTATTCAAACCTTACTATGGAAGGAGCCCTGGCATAATCAGAGAGGCTCTTTTGGAGCTCTTATATAATGAGATTGCTACCATAATTTGTCACCGAATGACATGGCACAAAAGAGACAAGTGGATTTTGTAACAGGACATGTAGATTTATAAAGCAACCTGCCCCATGGACAGATAGATATTTTATTACATTTCACACCCCTGTTTCATGTAGGGCCTATGTGAAGGAGAGTGTCAAGAAGCAGCTACAGGAAACATATAGCAATAAAAACAATTGGTGAGTGTGGCCCCATTGTGAAACTGAAAGTGCGCATGGCTGAAAATAAAACTAGGCTTGTACTGCAGGGAAGGGCATCAGTAGAAAACACGAAGATACAGGCATGCAAGCTGCGTGCATGTCCCTGCTCGCTCCCGCGGCAATACTCCATGGGAGTGAACTTGTAAGAAAAAGTGGGACATAAACCCACCATAAGCCACTTGCAGGCTACGATTTATAACCAAAACACACTAAACCCAATACAACGCATGGGAGGAGTCAGACCCCACAAAGTACAGACAACAGATCGCCTAACAGCACAAGCACTGTTTAGGCTCAACCTAAAAAGGGGCACTTCTCAGTGGGCAATGGGTACATTCCCAACATAACAGGACAATTACTACCACAAAATTGGATGTAATAACCACTCCGTTGTCTTTTTACTTTGTAAAATAGCAACCTGAAATCACTGAAACACCAGTACTGTGGGGTGCACCTCGTGCGGTGCTGGCCCTATGGCTCAGAAAATGAGACAGCTTATTACATACATGTAGGAGGGATGCAATGGCCCGTATGAAGTAAAAGATAATAGAGGCTCAGGCTTTACATTGGCAGTTCAGCAACAAAGAAATAGATTTCTAGAAGTCATATAAGTCCTCTGTGAGCCCAACGTAAAACACATGCTGAAGTTCCTAGAAAATTAAAAAGCCTAGACAGCAGAACACGTTTCTTTACAGACGCTTCAGAAGCCAAGGACTGGGGTGTATAATGACCAGAAGAACATCATGTATCAATCTCCCCCCTCCTCCATGCCAAAGACCTCAACAAGCTAAACCAAACAAGAAAAAACAGTCATAATTTAAATCAACATCAGAACAGGCATCGAAAGAATGTTAAGAAGGGATGACCAAATTAATGACCTGGGATAACAGTTCCCAGAAATGCACTACTGGTATACTTGAGTCAAATGGCAAATGAAGTTATTCAATAAAAGAAAGTGAAAATCCTGAAGAGGAAGACTTCCAAACACCAAAAAGAATGACAAGTACAACAGATGACTTAATTGTGAACATATGCACAATATTAGTGATGATATACAGCATGGTTAATTAAACTTGATACTAAATCGGCCTTAGACTGGAGATAACGGACAGGACTCAGGGTAAGGGGGAAAATGTTAAAATAATGTAGCACAACTGACCATTGCGACCATTAATTGATGTACTACAATACAGGTGGAAGACTGACTGTGTAGGTCAAGTTACGCGGGCATAGGTCTCACACTGGAAGCCGACACCACAATCGCCAATACGCGAGGACACTCCTGTGGGGCCAGAAATGGTGAAAGGAAGTTACTAAAACATTTAAGGGGGTTTTGGAAAAATGTGCATCCAAATCCAAGGTAATGTTAGGTTCTCATTACTAAGTTTGGAGACATACAATTTGGTTAGTGATTAGGGCTTAGACAGGTCACATCATACTATACCCCACTGGGACCACCTGTAACCACAATGGGTTCCAAACGAGGTCAAAGTCCACAGTTGTTACATTTAAGGATGTAATACAGAATATTAACCTGAAATATTTGAGGAATGGGGAAACCTTAGAAAAAGACAGAATCTATTCACACACTCATAGAAACACAATGGAGACTGCATTCTTACAAGAAACTCATTTAACTAAGGCAGAGAGTTAAATATTGCAAGAAAGATAGAGAGGAAATTATTTTACACGTTATATTCCTCGTATGAACGCGGGGATTTAATTTTGCTGAAACTATGGCTTTCTTTTACACACAATAGCACTAAAATAGTTGTGGAAAGCAGAAATGCAATTATAAAAACAACATTACATTGTAAGCCCATCGCCATAGTCAGCCTATGCACCACCACAAGTGACAAGAAGACTACCAGACTTTGCACATAGTAGATTTAGCTCAGACACTGACAACATAGGGAGGTGATTTCGATTGTGTTCAACGGCCGACCAATGATGGATGCCGCCCATCACTACAAGGCACTCCAGTGTCGAAACACAAGGGAGGACATGCAAAGAGGCTAAAAAATTGGAATCTCCGGGATACCAGAAGAGAACTTCAATCTATTGACACAGAGTATACGCATTACTGACAAATACACAAGTCACACACAAGAATAGATATGATCCTAAAATTAGAACATCTTCTGGGTAGCATACAGAGTACCGTACACTTAGGTCACACATTCTTGGACTATGAGCCTGTATTAGTGCATCTCCAGTGGGGCAGACAATCTTGAAGCATTCCCACTGTATGATTACAGACACAATCGGTCCTGGGCAATGAATATAAGGAAGTAAAAAAGGCCCATTGTTAGACCTGGGGTTACCAGTCCACATAGGGTAGCCTGGCACAGAGTAGGAACAGCTAATCCCAAAGGCAATTGTGTTGTGCTTACATCTCACACTTACAGTAACTCAGCGCCCATCCACAAAAAAGAATGACTCTACACCAATTTAGAAAAATACGGTCTGCTTTATAAAATCTTCTTTTAGTATCTCTTTGTCTCTTAGCAGAGTTTATAATTCAATACAATACATGACTACACATTTGCTTGACGTCCTCAAGACTTCACATTACATTTCTTATTATCTTTTCTCAAGAGGAAAGATCCTCAGCAATTACCCCTGCACCTTCACTTTTCAGCATTAACATCACAGGTTAAATGACAAGAATTACCAGAATTATGCTTCTCTGTGAGTAAACTGTCATGTACATTACCCTTGGGAACTCAGGGTCAATAATAGTTAGAAGTTACAGCTGCACAGCAAGCTTGTCCCCATTAGCACTCTCGAAAAATGTCTCAATGTCTAAAAGAAAACAGGTAAATGAATAATGCATTTCATATTGCCATGTAGTTTGCTCTACTCCAACAGGGGATGGTCTGGCTTATCACAAGAACATTCCCATGCCCTGAATACTTGACATAAAGATATTCCCTGACTTCTCATTCAGCCCTATGGCCCTGATCTCCAGTGGCTGATGACTGAACAGTTTGTCTGGAGCTCTCTCCCTCTCCGAGTTCACTCCCTCTTAAGTACGGCAGTTCCTGGAATGAACAGGTCTGATTCCTAAGGAATACTGTTCGTGCTGCGGAATATCTGATTTACGACACCTCAGGCCTGCGTGTCACGCCCTAAGCCTCCGGCTCGTCACCCACTAAGGCCAAGGCCCGACCGTCTTTACCGCCACCCTCTCCCAGAGTAGGTTCCCAGCTTACTTCATTAATTGTGAGGTGTCATTCGAGTTCCAAGCCGGCCCCGGTCTGTGCTTCTGAACCGGGGAAAGCTCTGCTGGGGTTTGGATTGACTGGCCTTCCTTTTCTATGGATGTGGAGTATTGGCGTTCTCCCCTCCACTGGCCCGTAGCGGCGTTTGATCGACCTTCCGCGGTCCTTGCCTCGCTGGCTCCACCCGCGATAAGCTCCGCCTTCGTCCAGCCTCCTCCAGCGTTGGTCTGCCTCTTCCGACGTCACCTCAGACTTCCTCCAGAGTTCAAGGAGCCTCCGCGGGTCCCGCTACCACCAACACAGCGGAAGGAATCCGCGCCGGAGAGGGGCACCTCCACGCCAAAGGGTCGACAGCTGGCCCCACGAGTCCCCCACACGGTGAGCCATGCTTCCCTCACGCGTCGTGTCCACGATAAATTGGGCTCACAGCACTGCCGGTTAACTCTCCACAGGCAGTACAAGGGGAGAATCTGGTTCCACTGCTGCAATGGATGTCCCTTCAGAGCTCGTTTCCTTCAGCTCTTCAGTAGTAACACAGTTCGTGGTTCCAGGGGCATTAGGAGTAAAACGGGGGTCTTTTGGAAATTAGAAATGGACTGCAATGGCAGGGTTTGGTCAACACGAGAGGGGTCGCGTCAGTACAGGAGAACAGCCGGCCCACAGGTCGATCTAACCCCTTATAGTGCACTGTCCTCCACACAGAGTCGCCTCCCTCCTCACCAGTTCCACCCCACACTCTCTCTGGTCACTCTAAAATGGCCGCCCTGGTTCTGGCCCTTTTATAGCCCTTTTATAGACTGGCCTCTGGCTACTGGAACTGGCTAGAAGGTTCTAGAACTTCCCCATGTAGTTCTATGGGTCAGAATCCTGAGGTAAAAAAGTTGGCAGTTACAAGACACCATGTCTCTGTATTCGTCATTTTCTTAACAAAGCGTCAATGCCTCAAAAATAAATTTTAGGGACAAGGTAGCACCTAACCCCTAAAACAAAACCAAAAAGTTAGTGGACATAAAAAGATGAAAGGAGTTAGGAGGCAAAAAGGGGACAAAAATAAATAAATACATAGGAGGGACCACCCAAAGGGCTGACAGGTCTAACACCCATCTACTGAATTGTCTTAAGGTAATTAAGGCACCGCCAGTCATACTACTATAGAATGGGATGCCTTCAAATTGTTACTTAGAGTCACCTGCATACAGACAACATAAGTGTTACAATCCACTCTTTGCAAAGATTTAACTAGATTTGAAGAAGATATAGGGCAATTACCAATAACAGCAGTTGACCATAAACAATCAGTGAACACCTATAGCACACAAGGGTTACTCTCAGAGATACAGCAGACAGACTGGGTTTACATGGCTATAAAAATCACACTGCTTGGCAACATGAGAGGCTGATTAGGCTGGCATGTTTTTGATCAGGTTGGTGAAGAATGAAACCCCTAACAAGGCCATAACTGCAATGAAATATCCGGAGTAAGGGTAGTCAACACACAAGTGGGTATCAATAAAAAATTACACTTGTATTACAAGAAATTATATACATGGCCACATAATGATAATATGGCAGACATGTAACAATATTTAGTCCAGTCAGATTTATGTAATTTGACACAGGTTTAGAAGCTGACCTAGGTGCACATTTGATTTGAACTTAGAAGAAATAAAAATCGCAATAAAAATACAAATGGGCAGGGACAAAGCGCTGATAAGCGTCACATTTCTACCAGAATTGTAAAAAGCCTACTCTGGCATACTTGCCACTAAATTACTCCAATTGTATGCAGATGCAGTACAAATCGGCACACTCCTTCATATGACCAGAGAACTGCTATTGGTCCCCTGCTAAAACCACTGCAGGGCACACTTGAAATCTAGGTATATCGCCCACTTTCAATACAAAATATAGATTGGAAATTATTAAGCAAAATCATGGCGAACAGAATTATGCCTTTTCTAACGCAACTAGTGTAGTGAAGGAATCGAGGTTTTTTTCCACAGGAACTTTCCACTGAACTTAAGGCATTTCTAATATATTCAGTAAGGCTGCTCATCAACAGCTATCTATTTGGCTATGGCAACTAACATGGAAAAAGCTTTTGATTCCCTGAATTGGGAACACCTGTTCGTGAGCCTGAAGGAAATGGGATTTGGGCCAGAGATCTAACACTGGATTAAAATAAGTATACCGACCTTACAGCAAGAACAAAGGCAGGCAGGATAATCTCTGATCTAATTCATATAGAGTGTGGTACACGGCAGTGATGTCTGTTATTCCCCCTTCAATTCTCTTTGGGGATGCAGCAGTGGCGTCGCTAGGGTTTGTGTCACCCGGTGCGGGTAACTCATGGTGTCACCCCCTCACGACTTACCGCATGGACCTTCTCCACTCCGAGTCACATTTTCCATTACATATTTAGCTGTATTAACTTTCAAAGCATAGTAAATCGTAAATGATGACCTGACATAAGCATGCCAGAAAGCATGGAAATGTCACACATGAGTACTTAGTCTCAGACCAAGAAGCATGGAAATGTCACATAAAGGCACCGTGGCCAGAAAGCATGGAAACGTCACACAAAGGCACACAGGCAAGAGCCGCCAGAAAGCATGAAAATGTCAAACGATGGCACCCAGGCCAGTGGCGCTGGTCGGAACAATTTCCAGAGTGTTGTCTTAAAAATTACCAGTCTTCCCTTCACCTCTTTCACGGTCTTACTTCTTTCTTACTACACCTCTCCTTCTCTACCTCGTTTTTTCTGTCCCTCTCTCATCTTTCTATGCCCCTTTCCCAGTATCAATCCACTCTCCCTTCCTCACCATCTCTCTACTGCTCCTTCTCTTTATGAATTTTTATATCTCACCTCTTACTCTCTACCTCTTTACCTCAACCACTCTCTAGCTTTGTTTCACTTTCAGATCTCTTTCACTACCTCACCTCTGTCTTTTTGCTTCACCTCTTTTCTCTCAACATCTCCTCTTTCTGCCCTTCAGCACTCTAATTCTACCTTTCTTTCTACCTCGCTACACCTGACTTATCATTCTACGCCTCACTTCACATTTTACCTCTTTCTTTTCCTCACCCTGATTTCTCTAGCTTGCACCCATTTATAGTTCTCGTACTGTAACTGCTCACATTATACCTGCCACTGCTTTCACTACTTCTCTCTGCCTTGAGTGCTCTCTTACTAATCTCTTTCTACTTTAGCTCTCTGTCTAACTCACCTCGCTTGTACCCTACTACCACTCCCTAAAGTTTCTTCGCTATATTTCTTATTGTCTCTCCGTCTAACGGGCATCTCTAGAGGAGGGCTAGATAGGACAAACTGTGCAATAAAGGTGAGCAAACTGCAGAGGTGGCTCCAAGTCCAATGCACATGATTCTGAGTGCACCTGAAACGTCTGACAATCCTACAGTCTCTTTCCTTCAAACAGCTTTTTATATTCTCATCCACACATTCTGCTGTAAAGAGCAGCTGAAGACATGCGAATGACCCAGGTCCCAGACAAACTGCATCCTGCATTTTTATATTGAAAATTTCAACCATGTAGTGCATTGCTAAATCATAAATGAATCCTCAACATAAACAAAAAAACAGATCAATGCCATTAAGGGCATTGTACTTGCACACTGTACCCAGCGCCAGAGGCGTGGTTGCTCAGTGCAGGCCTGGCCTCAGACTCGTCACTCAGTGGTTCACTTCACAGTTCACTTCATACATATGAAGTGAACTGTGAAGTCAATCACTGAGTGAGGAGTCTAAGGCCTGCCCTGAGCAATCATGTTTCCTGCGCCGGGCACTGCGTGCAAGTACAATGCCCTGGACCAGGACTAGGAGGCTGGAAGTGAAATTAAATGTGAGCTTAAAAAAGAAACATTTGTGGAATTACTGAAAAGAAAGTGCACCCACAGACTGAATAATAAAATGATTTTTCTATTCTGTTTGCTTCATATTCTTGCCATTTTGTAACAATGTAATTAATAATTTCCACTAATGTAAAAGAAGTCGCTTTATTTTTTCACCTTTTGAGAATCAAGGCTTTAGTTCAGCTCTATTAGAATTCACACTTGTTCCCAGCATGCTTTACACGTGTGTAATGGCAGCAAGCATTTAACTGACTGAACAAACTAATGTCCATTCACAATAGAAAAGATTTTTGCAACATGTCCAAAACAATATTACTGCTTAAAAATAAGTCCCAGTTGTGAGAAAACACCACCATATCTGACGGGGTTGCAGTTTGTCTACTGGGAAGACCGTTACCTTTTCAAAGACAGCACGTAATTAGTTATTTATCCCATCCTCCCAGTCCCTGAATCTGTAACATCTTTAAAACACACACACACACATATATATATATATTTTCTTCTGTTGTGGAGGGAAGTTATGTGAGCCAAGGGGGCAGCCAGGATGGCCCTGCAGCACCAAGAGAGCCGGACTTCATTTGGCACACGTCGTTGTTCATTCAGCGATTTTACACCCTCGGGGGACCGAGACGTCCGGTGTCCGCCTCACTGACCAGGAGGTATCAGGCAGTAGGAGGCACTTGCCTCTGCTAGGATGCTATGCGCAATGGCTGTCCCTGCTGATATTTCCTTCCTGGACGCCGAGGCAGCTGCGGTCCGAGGGGACACAGGAAGGCTTTGCAGATTTTGGTAGCCCTCCGTGGGGACCCCCACCACCCTCCTGCACAATCCGGACAAAGCCATTTACTCACCAAGAGGCACTACCCATACCACCGACCCAGATGCACACCCAGGGTGCATTCTGGGAGTTGGAGTCCACTGTTCAACTTCGGACACCAACAGGTGAGAACAATCAGCCGGGGGAGGAGTTTCCGGACCTTCATTACAGGGTTGCAGGATTGGGAGATTGAGTGGAGGACTTACTGTGCATGGCAGGGCGCTGAGGAAGGCCAGGAGCCGAAATGCATTCGCCGCCAGCACTAAATGCTGCTAAATAAAGCTTGGCTTAACCTGTTAACCCCCTCTGGCCTCCTTTTCTTCTGTTGTGGAGGGAAGTTATGTGATGTATTCTGCTCCAGCCAAGGGGGCAGCCAGGATGGCCCTGCAGCACCAAGAGACCCGGACTTCATTTGGCACAGGTCGTTTTTCATTCAGCGATTTTACACACTCGGGGCACCGAGACGTCCGGTGTCCGCCTCACTGACCAGGAGGTATCAGGCGGTAGGAGGCACTTGCCTCCGCTAGGACGCTATGCACAATGGCTGTCCCTGCCGATATTTCCTTCCTGGACGCCGAGGCAGCTGCAGTCCGAGGGGACACAGGAAGGCTTTGCAGACTTTGGTAGCGCTCCGTGGGGACCCCCACCACCCTCCTGCACAATCCGGACAAAGCCATTTACTCACCAAGAGGCACTACCCATACCACCGACCCAGATGCACACCCAGGGTGCATTCTGGGAGTTGGAGTCCACTGTTCAACTTCGGACACCAACAGGTGAGAACAATCAGCCGGGGGAGGAGTTTCCAGACCTTCATTACAGGGTTGCAGGATTGGGACATTGAGTGGAGGACTTACTGTGCATGGCAGGGCGCTGAGGAAGGCCAGGAGCCGAAATGCATTCGCCGCCAGCACTGAATGCTGCTAAATAAAGCTTGGCTTAACCTGTTAACCCCCTCTGGCCTCCTTTTCTTCCGTTGTGGAGGGACGTTATGTGATGTATTCTGCTCCAGCCAAGGGGGCAGCCAGGATGGCCCTGCAGCACCAAGAGACCCGGACTTCATTTGGCACACGTCGTTGTTCATTCAGCGATTTTACACACTCGGAGGACCGACACGTCCGGTGTCCACCTCACTGACCAGGAGGTATCAGACGGTAGGAGGCACTTGCCTCCGCTAGGACGCTATGCGCAATGGCTGTCCCTGCCGATATTTCCTTCCTGGACGCTGAGGCAGCTGCGGTCCGAGGGGACACAGGAAGGCTTTGCAGACTTTGGTAGCGCTCCGTGGGGACCCCCACCACCCTCCTGCACAATCCGGACAAAGTCATTTACTCACCAGGTGGCACTACCCATACCACCGACCCAGATGCACACCCAGGGTGCATTCTGGGAGTTGGAGTCCACTGTTCAACTTCGGACACCAACAGGTGAGAACAATCAGCCGGGGGAGGAGTTTCCAGACCTTCATTACAGGGTTGCAGGATTGGGACATTGAGTGGAGGACTTACTGTGCATGGCAGGGCGCTGAGGAAGGCCAGGAGCCGAAATGCATTCGCCGCCAGCACTGAATGCTGCTAAATAAAGCTTGGCTTAACCTGTTAACCCCCTCTGGCCTCCTTTTCTTCTGTTGTGGAGGGAAGTTATGTGATGTATTCTGCTCCAGCCAAGGGGGCAGCCAGGATTGCCCTGCAGCACCAAGAGACCCGGACTTCATTTGGCACACGTCGTTGTTCATTCAGCGATTTTACACACTCGGAGGACGGAGAAGTCCGGTGTCCGCCTTACTGACCAGGAGGTATCAGGCGGTAGGAGGCACTTGCCTCCGCTAGGATGCTATGCGCAATGGCTGTCCCTGCCGATATTTCCTTCCTGGACGCCGAGGCAGGTGCAGTCCGAGGGGACACAGGAAGGCTTTGCAGACTTTGGTAGCGCTCCGTGGGGACCCCCACCACCCTCCTCCACAATCCGGACAAAGCCATTTACTCACCAAGAGGCACTACCCATACCACCGACCCAGATGCACACCCAGGGTGCATTCTGGGAGTTGGAGTCCACTGTTCAACTTTGGACACCAACAGGTGAGAACAATCAGCTGGGGGAGAAGTTTCCGGACCTTCATTACAGCGTTGCAGGATTGGGACATTGAGTGGAGGACTTACTGTGCATGGCAGGGAGCTGAGGAAGGCCAGGAGCTGAAATGCATTCGCCGCCAGCACTGAAAGCTGCTAAATAAAGCTTGGCTTAACCTGTTAACCCCCTCTGGCCTCCTTTTCTTCTGTTGTGGAGGGACGTTATGTGATGTATTCTGCTCCAGCCAAGGGGGCAGCCAGGATTGCCCTGCAGCACGAATAGACCCGGACTTCATTTGGCACACGTCGTTGTTCATTCAGCGATTTTACACACTCGGAGGACGGAGAAGTCCGGTGTCCGCCTTACTGACCAGGAGGTATCAGGCGGTAGGAGGCACTTGCCTCCGCTAGGATGCTATGCGCAATGGCTGTCCCTGCCGATATTTCCTTCCTGGACGCCGAGGCAGGTGCAGTCCGAGGGGACACAGGAAGGCTTTGCAGACTTTGGTAGCGCTCCGTGGGGACCCCCACCACCCTCCTCCACAATCCGGACAAAGCCATTTACTCACCAAGAGGCACTACCCATACCACCGACCCAGATGCACACCCAGGGTGCATTCTGGGAGTTGGAGTCCACTGTTCACCTTCGGACACCAACAGGTGAGAACAATCAGCTGGGGGAGGAGTTTCCGGACCTTCATTACATGGTTGCAGGATTGGGACATTGAGTGGAGGACTTACTGTGCATGGCAGGGCGCTGAGGACGGCCAGGAGCCGAAATGCATTCGCCGCCACCACTGAATGCTGCTAAATAAAGCTTGGCTTAACCTGTTAACCCCCTCTGGCCTCCTTTTCTTCTGTTGTGGAGGGAAGTTATGTGATGTATTCTGCTCCAGCCAAGGGGGCAGCCAGGATGGCCCTGCAGCACCAAGAGACCCGGACTTCATTTGGCAAACGTCGTTGTTCATTCAGCGATTTTACACACTCGGGGGACCGAGACGTCCAGTGTCCGCCTCACTGACCAGGAGGTATCAGGCGGTAGGAGGCACTTGCCTCCGCTAGGATGCTATGCGCAATGGCTGTCCCTGACGATATTTCCTTCCTGGACGCCGAGGCAGCTGCGGTCCGAGGGGACACAGGAAGGCTTTGCAGACTTTGGTAGCGCTCCGTGGGGACCCCCACCACCCTCCTGCACAATCTGGACAAAGCCATTTACTCACCAAGAGGCACTACCCATACCACCGACCCAGATGCACACCCAGGGTGCATTCTGGGAGTTGGAGTCCACTGTTCACCTTCGGACACCAACAGGTGAGAACAATCAGCCGGGGGAGGAGTTTCCGGACCTTCATTACAGGGTTGCAGGAGTGGGACATTGAGTGGAGGACTTACTGTGCATGGCAGGGCGCTGAGGAAGGCTAGGAGCCGAAATGCATTCGCCGCCAGCACTGAATGCTGCTAAATAAAGCTTGGCTTAACCTGTTAACCCCCTCTGGCCTCCTTTTCTTCTGTTGTGGAGGGAAGTTATGTGATGTATTCTGCTCCAGCCAAGGGGGCAGCCAGGATGGCCCTGCAGCACCAAGAGACCCGGACTTCATTTGGCACACGTCGTTGTTCATTCAGCTATTTTACACACTCAGGGGACCGAGACGTCCGGTGTCCGCCTCACTGACCAGGAGGTATCAGGCGGTAGGAGGCGCTTGCCTCCGCTAGGACGCTATGCGCAATGGCTGTCCCTGCCGATATTTCCTTCCTGGACGCTGAGGCAGCTGCGGTCCGAGGAGACACAGGAAGGCTTTGCAGACTTTGGTAGCGCTCCGTGGGGACCCCCACCACCCTCCTGCACAATCCGGACAAAGCCATTTACTCACCAGGTGGCACTACCCATGCCACCGACCCAGATGCACACCCAGGGTGCATTCTGGGAGTTGGAGTCCACTGTTCACCTTCGGACACCAACAGGTGAGAACAATCAGCCAGGGGAGGAGTTTCCGGACCTTCATTACAGGGTTGCAGGATTGGGACATTGAGTGGAGGACTTACTGTGCATGGCAGGGCGCTGAGGAAGGCCAGGAGCCGAAATGCATTCGCCGCCAGCACTGAATGCGGCTAAATAAATCTTGGCTTAACCTGTTAACCCCCTCTGGCCTCCTTTTCTTCTATTGTGGAGGGAAGTTATGTGATGTATTCTGCTCCAGCCAAGGGGGCAGCCAGGATGGCCCTGCAGCACCAAGAGACCCGGACTTCATTTGGCACACGTCGTTGTTCATTCAGCGATTTTACACACTCGGAGGACCGAGACGTCCGGTGTCCACCTCACTGACCAGGAGGTATCAGGCGGTAGGAGGCACTTGCCTCCGCTAGGACGCTATGCGCAATGGCTGTCCCTGCCGATATTTCCTTCCTGGACGCTGAGGCAGCTGCGGTCCGAGGGGACACAGGAAGGCTTTGAAGACTTTGGTAGCGCTCCTTGGGGACCCCCACCACCCTCCTGCACAATCCGTACAGAGCCATTTACTCACCAAGAGGCACTACCCATACCACCGACCCAGATGCACACCCAGGGTGCATTCTGGGAGTTGGAGTCCACTGTTCAACTTCGGACATCAACAGGTGAGAACAATCAGCCGAGGGAGGAGTTTCCGGACCTCCATTACAGGGTTGCAGGATTGGGATATTGAGTGGAGGACTTACTGTGCATGGCAGGGCGCTGAGGAAGGCCAGGAGCCGAAATGCATTCGCCGCCAGCACTGAATGCTGCTAAATAAAGCTTGGCTTAACCTGTGAACCCCCTCTGGCCTCCTTTTCTTCTGTTGTGGAGGGAAGTTATGTGATGTATTCTGCTCCAGGCAAGGGGGCAGCCAGGATGGCCCGGCAGCACCAAGATACCCAAACTTCATTTGGCACACGTCGTTGTTCATTCAGCGATTTTACACCCTCGGGGGACCGAGACGTCCGGTGTCCGCCTCACTGACCAGGAGGTATCAGGCGGTAGGAGGCACTTGCCTCCGCTAGGACGCTATGCGCAATGGCTGTCCCTGATGATATTTCCTTCCTGGACGCCGAGGCAGCTGCGGTCCGAGGGGACACAGGAAGGCTTTGCAGACTTTGGTAGCGCTCCGTGGGGACCGCCACCACCCTCCTGCACAATCCGGACAAAGCCATTTACTCACCAAGAGGCACTACCCATACCACCGACCCAGATGCACACCCAGGGTGCATTCTGGGAGTTGGAGTCCACTGTTCAACTTCGGACACCAACAGGTGAGAACAATCAGCCGGGGGAGGAGTTTCCGGACCTTCATTACAGGGTTGCAGGATTGGGACATTGAGTGGAGGACTTACTGTGCATGGCAGGGCGCTGAGGAAGGCCAGGAGCCAAAATGCATTCGCCGCCAGCACTGAATGCTGCTAAATAAATCTTGGCTTAACCTGTTAACCCCCTCTGGCCTCCTTTTCTTCTATTGTGGAGGGAAGTTATGTGATGTATTCTGCTCCAGCCAAGGGGGCAGCCAGGATGGCCCTGCAGCACCAAGAGACCCGGACTTCATTTGGCACACGTCGTTGTTCATTCAGCGATTTTACACACTCGGAGGACCGACACGTCCGGTGTCCACCTCACTGACCAGGAGGTATCAGGCGGTAGGAGGCACTTGCCTCTGCTAGGACGCTATGCGCAATGGCTGTCCCTGATGATATTTCCTTCCTGGACGCCGAGGCAGCTGCGGTCCGAGGGGACACAGGAAGGCTTTGCAGACTTTGGTAGCGCTCCGTGGGGACCGCCACCACCCTCCTGCACAATCCGGACAAAGCCATTTACTCACCAAGAGGCACTACCCATACCACCGACCCAGATGCACACCCAGGGTGCATTCTGGGAGTTGGAGTCCACTGTTCAACTTCGGACACCAACAGGTGAGAACAATCAGCCGGGGGAGGAGTTTCCGGACCTTCATTACAGGGTTGCAGGATTGGGACATTGAGTGGAGGACTTACTGTGCATGGCAGGGCGCTGAGGAAGGCCAGGAGCCGAAATGCATTCGCCGCCAGCACTGAATGCTGCTAAATAAATCTTGGCTTAACCTGTTAACCCCCTCTGGCCTCCTTTTCTTCTATTGTGGAGGGAAGTTATGTGATGTATTCTGCTCCAGCCAAGGGGGCAGCCAGGATGGCCCTGCAGCACCAAGAGACCCGGACTTCATTTGGCACACGTCGTTGTTCATTCAGCGATTTTACACACTCGGAGGACCGACACGTCCGGTGTCCACCTCACTGACCAGGAGGTATCAGGCGGTAGGAGGCACTTGCCTCTGCTAGGACGCTATGCGCAATGGCTGTCCCTGCCGATATTTCCTTCCTGGACGCTGAGGCAGCTGCGGTCCGAGGGGACACAGGAAGGCTTTGCAGACTTTGGTAGCGCTCCGTGGGGACCCCCACCACCCTCCTGCACAATCCGGACAAAGCCATTTACTCACCGAGAGGCACTACCCATACCACCGACCCAGATGCACACCCAGGGTGCATTCTGGGAGTTGGAGTCCACTGTTCAACTTCGGACACCAACAGGTGAGAACAATCAGCCGGGGGAGGAGTTTCCAGACCTTCATTACAGGGTTGCAGGATTGGGACATTGAGTGGAGGACTTACTGTGCATGGCAGGGCGCTGAGGAAGGCCAGGAGCCTAAATGCATTCGCCGCCAGCACTGAATGCTGCTAAATAAAGCTTGGCTTAACCTGTTAACCCCCTCTGGCCTCCTTTTCTTCTGTTGTGGAGGGAAGTTATGTGATGTATTCTGCTCCAGCCAAGGGGGCAGCCAGGATGGCCCTGCAGCACCAAGAGACCCGGACTTCATTTGGCACACGTCGTTGTTCATTCAGCGATTTTACACACTCGGAGGACAGAGAAGTCCGGTGTCCGCCTTACTGACCAGAAGGTATCAGGCGGTAGGAGGCACTTGCCTCCGCTAGGACGCTATGCGCAATGGCTGTCCCTGCCGATATTTCCTTCCTGGACGCCGAGGCAGCTGCGGTCCGAGGGGACACAGGAAGGCTTTGCAGACTTTGGTAGCGCTCCGTGGGGACCCCCACCACCCTCCTCCACAATCCGGACAAAGCCATTTACTCACCAAGAGGCACTACCCATACCACCGACCCAGATGCACACCCAGGGTGCATTCTGGGAGTTGGAGTCCACTGTTCAACTTTGGACACCAACAGGTGAGAACAATCAGCTGGGGGAGGAGTTTCCGGACCGTCATTACAGGGTTGCAGGATTGGGATTTTGAGTGGAGGACTTACTGTGCATGGCAGGGCGCTGAGGAAGGCCAGGAGCCGAAATGCATTCGCCGCCAGCACTGAATGCTGCTAAATAAAGCTTGGCTTAACCTGTTAACCCCCTCTGGCCTCCTTTTCTTCTGTTGTGGAGGGAAGTTATGTGATGTATTCTGCTCCAGCCAAGGGGGCAGCCAGGATGGCCCTGCAGCACCAAGAGACCCGGACTTCATTTGGCACACGTCGTTGTTCATTCAACGATTTTACACACTCGGGGGACCGAGACGTCCGGTGTCTGCCTCACTGACCAGGAGGTATCAGGCGGTAGGAGGCATTTGCCTCCGCTAGGACGCTATGCGCAATGGCTGTCCCTGTCGATATTTCCTTCCTGGACGCCGAGGCAGCTGTGGTCCGAGGGGACACAGGAAGGCTTTGCAGACTTTGGTAGCGCGCCGTGGGGACACCCACCACCCTCCTGCACAATCCGGACAAAGCCATTTACTCACCAAGAGGCACTACCCATACCACCGACCCAGATGCACACCCAAGGTGCATTCTGGGAGTTGGAGTCCACTGTTCAACTTCGGACACCAACAGGTGAGAACAATCAGCCGGGGGAGGAGTTTCCGGACCTTCATTACAGGGTTGCAGGATTGGGACATTGAGTGGAGGACTTACTGTGCATGGCAGGGCGCTGAGGAAGGCCAGGAGCCGAAATGCATTCGCCGCCAGCACTGAATGCTGCTAAATAATGCTTGGCTTAACCTGTTAACCCCCTCTGGCCTCCTTTTCTTCTGTTGTGGAGGGAAGTTATGTGATGTATTCTGCTCCAGCCAAGGGGGCAGCCAGGATGGCCCTGCAGCACCAAGAGACCCGGACTTCATTTGGCACACGTCGTTGTTCATTCAGCGATTTTACACACTCGGGGGACTGAGACGTCTGGTGTCTGCCTCACTGACCAGGAGGTATCAGGCGGTAGGAGGCACTTGCCTCCGCTAGGACGCTATGCGCAATGGCTGTCCCTGCCGATATTTCCTTCCTGGACGCCGAGGCAGCTGCGGTCCGAGGGGACACAGGAAGGCTTTGCAGACTTTGGTAGCGCTCCGTGGGGACCCCCACCACCCTCCTCCACAATCCGGACAAAGCCATTTACTCACCAAGAGGCACTACCCATACCACCGACCCAGATGCACACCCAGGGTGCATTCTGGGAGTTGGAGTCCACTGTTCAACTTTGGACACCAACAGGTGAGAACAATCAGCTGGGGGAGGAGTTTCCGGACCGTCATTACAGGGTTGCAGGATTGGGATTTTGAGTGGAGGACTTACTGTGCATGGCAGGGCGCTGAGGAAGGCCAGGAGCCGAAATGCATTCGCCGCCAGCACTGAATGCTGCTAAATAAAGCTTGGCTTAACCTGTTAACCCCCTCTGGCCTCCTTTTCTTCTGTTGTGGAAGGAAGTTATGTGATGTATTCTGCTCCAGCCAAGGGGGCAGCCAGGATGGCCCTGCAGCACCAAGAGACCCGGACTTCATTTGGCACACGTCGTTGTTCATTCAACGATTTTACACACTCGGGGGACCGAGACGTCCGGTGTCTGCCTCACTGACCAGGAGGTATCAGGCGGTAGGAGGCATTTGCCTCCGCTAGGACGCTATGCGCAATGGCTGTCCCTGTCGATATTTCCTTCCTGGACGCCGAGGCAGCTGTGGTCCGAGGGGACACAGGAAGGCTTTGCAGACTTTGGTAGCGCGCCGTGGGGACACCCACCACCCTCCTGCACAATCCGGACAAAGCCATTTACTCACCAAGAGGCACTACCCATACCACCGACCCAGATGCACACCCAAGGTGCATTCTGGGAGTTGGAGTCCACTGTTCAACTTCGGACACCAACAGGTGAGAACAATCAGCAGGGGGAGGAGTTTCCGGACCTTCATTACAGGGTTGCAGGATTGGGACATTGAGTGGAGGACTTACTGTGCATGGCAGGGCGCTGAGGAAGGCCAGGAGCCGAAATGCATTCGCCGCCAGCACTGAATGCTGCTAAATAATGCTTGGCTTAACCTGTTAACCCCCTCTGGCCTCCTTTTCTTCTGTTGTGGAGGGAAGTTATGTGATGTATTCTGCTCCAGCCAAGGGGGCAGCCAGGATGGCCCTGCAGCACCAAGAGACCCGGACTTCATTTGGCACACGTCGTTGTTCATTCAGCGATTTTACACACTCGGGGGACTGAGACGTCTGGTGTCTGCCTCACTGACCAGGAGGTATCAGGCGGTAGGAGGCACTTGCCTCCGCTAGGACGCTATGCGCAATGGCTGTCCCTGCCGATATTTCCTTCCTGGATGCCGAGGCAGCTGCGGTCCGAGGGGACACAGGAAGGCTTTGCAGACTTTGGTAGCGCTCCGTGGGGACCCCACCACCCTCCTGCACAATCCGGACAAAGCCATTTACTCACCAAGAGGCACTACCCATACCACCGACCCAGATGCACACCCAGGGTGCATTCTGGGAGTTGGAGTCCACTGTTCAACTTCGGACACCAACAGGTGAGAACAATCAGCCGGGGGAGGAGTTTCCGGACCTTCATTACAGGGTTGCAGGATTGGGACATTGAGTGGAGGACTTACTGTGCATGGCAGGGCGCTGAGGAAGGCCAGGAGCCGAAATGCTTTCGCCGCCAGCACTGAATGCTGCTAAATAAAGCTTGGCTTAACCTGTTAACCCCCTCTGGCCTCCTTTTCTTCTGTTGTGGAGGGAAGTTATGTGATGTATTCTGCTCCAGCCAAGGGGGCAGCCAGGATGGCCCTGCAGCACCAAGAGACCCGGACTTCATTTGGCACACGTCGTTGTTCATTCAGCTATTTTACACACTCGGGGGACCGAGACGTCCGGTGTCCGCCTCACTGACCAGGAGGTATCAGGCGGTAGGAGGCACTTGCCTCCGCTAGGACGCTATGCGCAATGGCTGTCCCTGCCGATATTTCCTTCCTGGACGCCGAGGCAGCTGCGGTCCGAGGAGACACAGGAAGGCTTTGCAGACTTTGGTAGCGCTCCGTGGGGACCCCCACCACCCTCCTGCACAATCCGGACAAAGCCATTTACTCACCAGGTGGCACTACCCATACCACCGACCCAGATGCACACCCAGGGTCCATTCTGGGAGTTGGGGTCCACTGTTCAACTTCGGACACCAACAGGTGAGAACAATCAGCCGGGGGAGGAGTTTCCGGACCTTCATTACAGGGTTGCAGGATTGGGACATTGAGTGGAGGACTTACTGTGCATGGCAGGGAGCTGAGGAAGGCCAGGAGCTGAAATGCATTCGCCGCCAGCACTGAAAGCTGCTAAATAAAGCTTGGCTTAACCTGTTAACCCCCTCTGGCCTCCTTTTCTTCTGTTGTGGAGGGACGTTATGTGATGTATTCTGCTCCAGCCAAGGGGGCAGCCAGGATTGCCCTGCAGCACGAATAGACCCGGACTTCATTTGGCACACGTCGTTGTTCATTCAGCGATTTTACACACTCGGAGGACCGACACGTCCGGTGTCCACCTCACTGACCAGGAGGTATCAGGCGGTAGGAGGCACTTGCCTCCGCTAGGACGCTATGCGCAATGGCTGTCCCTGCCGATATTTCCTTCCTGGACGCTGAGGCAGCTGCGGTCCGAGGGGACACAGGAAGGCTTTGCAGACTTTGGTAGCGCTCCGTGGGGACCCCCACCACCCTCCTGCACAATCCGGACAAAGCCATTTACTCACCGAGAGGCACTACCCATACCACCGACCCAGATGCACACCCAGGGTGCATTCTGGGAGTTGGGGTCCACTGTTCAACTTCGGACACCAACAGGTGAGAACAATCAGCCGGGGGAGGAGTTTCCGGACCTTCATTACAGGGTTGCAGGATTGGGACATTGAGTGGAGGACTTACTGTGGATGGCAGGGCGCTGAGGAAGGCCAAGAGCCGAAATGCATTCGCCGCCAGCACTGAATGCTGCTAAATAAAGCTTGGCTTAACCTGTTAACCCCCTCTGGCCTCCTTTTCTTCTGTTGTGGAGGGAAGTTATGTGATGTATTCTGCTCCAGCCAAGGGGGCAGCCAGGATGGCCCTGCAGCACCAAGAGACCCGGACTTCATTTGGCACACGTCGTTGTTCATTCAACGATTTTACACACTCGGTGGACCGAGATGTCCGGTGTCCGCCTCACTGACCAGGAGGTATCAGGCGGTAGGAGGCACTTGCCTCCGCTAGGACGCTATGCGCAATGGCTGTCCCTGCCGATATTTCCTTCCTGGACGCTGAGGCAGCTGCGGTCCGAGGAGACACAGGAAGGCTTTGCAGACTTTGGTAGCGCTCCGTGGGGACCCCCACCACCCTCCTGCACAATCCGGACAAAGCCATTTACTCACCAGGTGGCACTACCCATGCCACCGACCCAGATGCACACCCAGGGTGCATTCTGGGAGTTGGAGTCCACTGTTCACCTTCGGACACCAACAGGTGAGAACAATCAGCCAGGGGAGGAGTTTCCGGACCTTCATTACAGGGTTGCAGGATTGGGACATTGAGTGGAGGACTTACTGTGCATGGCAGGGCGCTGAGGAAGGCCAGGAGCCGAAATGCATTCGCCGCCAGCACTGAATGCGGCTAAATAAATCTTGGCTTAACCTGTTAACCCCCTCTGGCCTCCTTTTCTTCTATTGTGGAGGGAAGTTATGTGATGTATTCTGCTCCAGCCAAGGGGGCAGCCAGGATGGCCCTGCAGCACCAAGAGACCCGGACTTCATTTGGCACACGTCGTTGTTCATTCAGCGATTTTACACACTCGGAGGACCGAGACGTCCGGTGTCCACCTCACTGACCAGGAGGTATCAGGCGGTAGGAGGCACTTGCCTCCGCTAGGACGCTATGCGCAATGGCTGTCCCTGCCGATATTTCCTTCCTGGACGCTGAGGCAGCTGCGGTCCGAGGGGACACAGGAAGGCTTTGAAGACTTTGGTAGCGCTCCTTGGGGACCCCCACCACCCTCCTGCACAATCCGTACAGAGCCATTTACTCACCAAGAGGCACTACCCATACCACCGACCCAGATGCACACCCAGGGTGCATTCTGGGAGTTGGAGTCCACTGTTCAACTTCGGACATCAACAGGTGAGAACAATCAGCCGAGGGAGGAGTTTCCGGACCTCCATTACAGGGTTGCAGGATTGGGATATTGAGTGGAGGACTTACTGTGCATGGCAGGGCGCTGAGGAAGGCCAGAGGCCGAAATGCATTCGCCGCCAGCACTGAATGCTGCTAAATAAAGCTTGGCTTAACCTGTGAACCCCCTCTGGCCTCCTTTTCTTCTGTTGTGGAGGGAAGTTATGTGATGTATTCTGCTCCAGGCAAGGGGGCAGCCAGGATGGCCCGGCAGCACCAAGAGACCCAAACTTCATTTGGCACACGTCGTTGTTCATTCAGCGATTTTACACCCTCGGGGGACCGAGACGTCCGGTGTCCGCCTCACTGACCAGGAGGTATCAGGCGGTAGGAGGCACTTGCCTCCGCTAGGACGCTATGCGCAATGGCTGTCCCTGATGATATTTCCTTCCTGGACGCCGAGGCAGCTGCGGTCCGAGGGGACACAGGAAGGCTTTGCAGACTTTGGTAGCGCTCCGTGGGGACCGCCACCACCCTCCTGCACAATCCGGACAAAGCCATTTACTCACCAAGAGGCACTACCCATACCACCGACCCAGATGCACACCCAGGGTGCATTCTGGGAGTTGGAGTCCACTGTTCAACTTCGGACACCAACAGGTGAGAACAATCAGCCGGGGGAGGAGTTTCCGGACCTTCATTACAGGGTTGCAGGATTGGGACATTGAGTGGAGGACTTACTGTGCATGGCAGGGCGCTGAGGAAGGCCAGGAGCCGAAATGCATTCGCCGCCAGCACTGAATGCTGCTAAATAAATCTTGGCTTAACCTGTTAACCCCCTCTGGCCTCCTTTTCTTCTATTGTGGAGGGAAGTTATGTGATGTATTCTGCTCCAGCCAAGGGGGCAGCCAGGATGGCCCTGCAGCACCAAGAGACCCGGACTTCATTTGGCACACGTCGTTGTTCATTCAGCGATTTTACACACTCGGAGGACCGACACGTCCGGTGTCCACCTCACTGACCAGGAGGTATCAGGCGGTAGGAGGCACTTGCCTCCGCTAGGACGCTATGCGCAATGGCTGTCCCTGCCGATATTTCCTTCCTGGACGCTGAGGCAGCTGCGGTCCGAGGGGACACAGGAAGGCTTTGCAGACTTTGGTAGCGCTCCGTGGGGACCCCCACCACCCTCCTGCACAATCCGGACAAAGCCATTTACTCACCGAGAGGCACTACCCATACCACCGACCCAGATGCACACCCAGGGTGCATTCTGGGAGTTGGAGTCCACTGTTCAACTTCGGACACCAACAGGTGAGAACAATCAGCCAGGGGAGGAGTTTCCAGACCTTCATTACAGGGTTGCAGGATTGGGACATTGAGTGGAGGACTTACTGTGCATGGCAGGGCGCTGAGGAAGGCCAGGAGCCTAAATGCATTCGCCGCCAGCACTGAATGCTGCTAAATAAAGCTTGGCTTAACCTGTTAACCCCCTCTGGCCTCCTTTTCTTCTGTTGTGGAGGGAAGTTATGTGATGTATTCTGCTCCAGCCAAGGGGGCAGCCAGGATGGCCCTGCAGCACCAAGAGACCCGGACTTCATTTGGCACACGTCGTTGTTCATTCAGCGATTTTACACACTCGGAGGACAGAGAAGTCCGGTGTCCGCCTTACTGACCAGAAGGTATCAGGCGGTAGGAGGCACTTGCCTCCGCTAGGACGCTATGCGCAATGGCTGTCCCTGCCGATATTTCCTTCCTGGACGCCGAGGCAGCTGCGGTCCGAGGGGACACAGGAAGGCTTTGCAGACTTTGGTAGCGCTCCGTGGGGACCCCCACCACCCTCCTCCACAATCCGGACAAAGCCATTTACTCACCAAGAGGCACTACCCATACCACCGACCCAGATGCACACCCAGGGTGCATTCTGGGAGTTGGAGTCCACTGTTCAACTTTGGACACCAACAGGTGAGAACAATCAGCTGGGGGAGGAGTTTCCGGACCGTCATTACAGGGTTGCAGGATTGGGATTTTGAGTGGAGGACTTACTGTGCATGGCAGGGCGCTGAGGAAGGCCAGGAGCCGAAATGCATTCGCCGCCAGCACTGAATGCTGCTAAATAAAGCTTGGCTTAACCTGTTAACCCCCTCTGGCCTCCTTTTCTTCTGTTGTGGAGGGAAGTTATGTGATGTATTCTGCTCCAGCCAAGGGGGCAGCCAGGATGGCCCTGCAGCACCAAGAGACCCGGACTTCATTTGGCACACGTCGTTGTTCATTCAACGATTTTACACACTCGGGGGACCGAGACGTCCGGTGTCCGCCTCACTGACCAGGAGGTATCAGGCGGTAGGAGGCATTTGCCTCCGCTAGGACGCTATGCGCAATGGCTGTCCCTGTCGATATTTCCTTCCTGGACGCCGAGGCAGCTGCGGTCCGAGGGGACACAGGAAGGCTTTGCAGACTTTGGTAGCGCGCCGTGGGGACACCCACCACCCTCCTGCACAATCCGGACAAAGCCATTTACTCACCAAGAGGCACTACCCATACCACCGACCCAGATGCACACCCAGGGTGCATTCTGGGAGTTGGAGTCCACTGTTCAACTTCGGACACCAACAGGTGAGAACAATCAGCCGGGGGAGGAGTTTCCGGACCTTCATTACAGGGTTGCAGGATTGGGACATTGAGTGGAGGACTTACTGTGCATGGCAGGGCGCTGAGGAAGGCCAGGAGCCGAAATGCATTCGCCGCCAGCACTGAATGCTGCTAAATAATGCTTGGCTTAACCTGTTAACCCCCTCTGGCCTCCTTTTCTTCTGTTGTGGAGGGAAGTTATGTGATGTATTCTGCTCCAGCCAAGGGGGCAGCCAAGATTGGCCCTGCAGCACCAAGAGACCCGGACTTCATTTGGCACACGTCGTTGTTCATTCAGCGATTTTACACACTCGGGGGACTGAGACGTCTGGTGTCTGCCTCACTGACCAGGAGGTATCAGGCGGTAGGAGGCACTTGCCTCCGCTAGGACGCTATGCGCAATGGCTGTCCCTGCCGATATTTCCTTCCTGGATGCCGAGGCAGCTGCGGTCCGAGGGGACACAGGAAGGCTTTGCAGACTTTGGTAGCGCTCCGTGGGGACCCCACCACCCTCCTGCACAATCCGGACAAAGCCATTTACTCACCAAGAGGCACTACCCATACCACCGACCCAGATGCACACCCAGGGTGCATTCTGGGAGTTGGAGTCCACTGTTCAACTTCGGACACCAACAGGTGAGAACAATCAGCCGGGGGAGGAGTTTCCGGACCTTCATTACAGGGTTGCAGGATTGGGACATTGAGTGGAGGACTTACTGTGCATGGCAGGGCGCTGAGGAAGGCCAGGAGCCGAAATGCATTCGCCGCCAGCACTGAATGCTGCTAAATAAAGCTTGGCTTAACCTGTTAACCCCCTCTGGCCTCCTTTTCTTCTGTTGTGGAGGGAAGTTATGTGATGTATTCTGCTCCAGCCAAGGGGGCAGCCAGGATGGCCCTGCAGCACCAAGAGACCCGGACTTCATTTGGCACACGTCGTTGTTCATTCAGCTATTTTACACACTCGGGGGACCGAGACGTCCGGTGTCCGCCTCACTGACCAGGAGGTATCAGGCGGTAGGAGGCACTTGCCTCCGCTAGGACGCTATGCGCAATGGCTGTCCCTGCCGATATTTCCTTCCTGGACGCCGAGGCAGCTGCGGTCCGAGGAGACACAGGAAGGCTTTGCAGACTTTGGTAGCGCTCCGTGGGGACCCCCACCACCCTCCTGCACAATCCGGACAAAGCCATTTACTCACCAGGTGGCACTACCCATACCACCGACCCAGATGCACACCCAGGGTCCATTCTGGGAGTTGGGGTCCACTGTTCAACTTCGGACACCAACAGGTGAGAACAATCAGCCGCGGGAGGAGTTTCCGGACCTTCATTACAGGGTTGCAGGATTGGGACATTGAGTGGAGGACTTACTGTGGATGGCAGGGCGCTGAGGAAGGCCAAGAGCCGAAATGCATTCGCCGCCAGCACTGAATGCTGCTAAATAAAGCTTGGCTTAACCTGTTAACCCCCTCTGGCCTCCTTTTCTTCTGTTGTGGAGGGAAGTTATGTGATGTATTCTGCTCCAGCCAAGGGGGCAGCCAGGATGGCCCTGCAGCACCAAGAGACCCGGACTTCATTTGGCACACGTCGTTGTTCATTCAACGATTTTACACACTCGGTGGACCGAGATGTCCGGTGTCCGCCTCACTGACCAGGAGGTATCAGGCGGTAGGAGGCATTTGCCTCCGCTAGGACGCTATGCGCAATGGCTGTCCCTGCCGATATTTCCTTCCTGGACGCCGAGGCAGCTGCGGTCCGAGTGGACACAGGAAGGCTTTGCAGACTTTGGTAGCGCGCCGTGGGGACACCCACCACCCTCCTGCACAATCCGGACAAAGCCATTTACTCACCAAGAGGCACTACCCATACCACCGACCCAGATGCACACCCAGGGTGCATTCTGGGAGTTGGAGTCCACTGTTCAACTTCGGACACCAACAGGTGAGAACAATCAGCCGGGGGAGGAGTTTCCGGACCTTCATTACAGGGTTGAAGGATTGGGACATTGAGTGGAGGACTTACTGTGCATGGCAGGGCGCTGAGGAAGGCCAGGAGCCGAAATGCATTCGCCGCCAGCACTGAATGCTGCTAAATAAATCTTGGCTTAACCTGTTAACCCCCTCTGGCCTCCTTTTCTTCTGTTGTGGAGGGAAGTTATGTGATGTATTCTGCTCCAGCCAAGGGGGCAGCCAGGATGGCCCTGCAGCACCAAGAGACCCGGACTTCATTTGGCACACGTCGTTGTTCATTCAGCGATTTTACACACTCGGGGGACTGAGACGTCTGGTGTCTGCCTCACTGACCAGGAGGTATCAGGCGGTAGGAGGCACTTGCCTCCGCTAGGACGCTATGCGCAATGGCTGTCCCTGCCGATATTTCCTTCCTGGATGCCGAGGCAGCTGCGGTCCGAGGGGACACAGGAAGGCTTTGCAGACTTTGGTAGCGCTCCGTGGGGACCCCCACCACCCTCCTGCACAATCCGGACAAAGCCATTTACTCACCAAGAGGCACTACCCATACCACCGACCCAGATGCACACCCAGGGTGCATTCTGGGAGTTGGAGTCCACTGTTCACCTTCGGACACCAACAGGTGAGAACAATCAGCCGGGGGAGGAGTTTCCGGACCTTCATTACAGGGTTGCAGGAGTGGGACATTGAGTGGAGGACTTACTGTGCATGGCAGGGCGCTGAGGAAGGCCAGGAGCCGAAATGCATTCGCCGCCAGCACTGAATGCTGCTAAATAAAGCTTGGCTTAACCTGTTAACCCCCTCTGGCCTCCTTTTCTTCTGTTGTGGAGGGAAGTTATGTGATGTATTCTGCTCCAGCCAAGGGGGCAGCCAGTATGGCCCTGCAGCACCAAGAGACCCGGACTTCATTTGGCACACGTCGTTGTTCATTCAGCTATTTTACACACTCAGGGGACCGAGACGTCCGGTGTCCGCCTCACTGACCAGGATGTATCAGGCGGTAGGAGGCACTTGCCTCCGCTAGGATGCTATGCGCAATGGCTGTCTCTGCCGATATTTCCTTCCTGGACGCTGAGGCAGCTGCGGTCCGAGGAGACACAGGAAGGCTTTGCAGACTTTGGTAGCGCTCCGTGGGGACCCCCACCACCCTCCTGCACAATCCGGACAAAGCCATTTACTCACCAGGTGGCACTACCCATACCACCGACCCAGATGCACACCCAGGGTGCGTTCTGGGAGTTGGAGTCCACTGTTCACCTTCGGACACCAACAGGTGAGAACAATCAGCCAGGGGAGGAGTTTCCGGACCTTCATTACAGGGTTGCAGGATTGGGACATTGAGTGGAGGACTTACTGTGCATGGCAGGGCGCTGAGGAAGGCCAGGAGCCGAAATGCATTCGCCGCCAGCACTGAATGCGGCTAAATAAATTTTGGCTTAACCTGTTAACCCCCTCTGGCCTCCTTTTCTTCTATTGTGGAGGGAAGTTATGTGATGTATTCTGCTCCAGCCAAGGGGGCAGCCAGGATGGCCCTGCAGCTCCAAGAGACCCGTACTTCATTTGGCACACGTCGTTGTTCATGCAGCGATTTTACACACTCGGAGGACCGAGACGTCCGGTGTCCACCTCACTGACCAGGAGGTATCAGGCGGTAGGAGGCACTTGCCTCCGCTAGGACGCGATGCGCAATGGCTGTCCCTGACGATATTTCCTTCCTGGACGCTGAGGCAGCTGCGGTCCGAGGGGACACAGGAAGGCTTTGCAGACTTTGGTAGCGCTCCGTGGGGACCCCAACACCCTCCTGCACAATCCGGACAAAGCCATTTACTCACCGAGAGGCACTACCCATACCACCGACCCAGATGCACACCCAGGGTGCATTCTGGGAGTTGGAGTCCACTGTTCAACTTCGGACACCAACAGGTGAGAACAATCAGCCGAGGGAGGAGTTTCCAGACCTTCATTACAGGGCTGCAGGATTGGGACATTGAGTGGAGGACTTACTGTGCATGGCAGGGCGCTGAGGAAGGCCAGGAGCCGAAATGCATTCGCCGCCAGCACTGAATGCTGCTAAATAAAGCTTGGCTTAACCTGTTAACCCCCTCTGGCCTCCTTTTCTTCTGTTGTGGTGGGAAGTTATGTGATGTATTCTGCTCCAGCCAAGGGGGCAGCCAGGATGGCCCTGCAGCACCAAGAGACCCGGACTTCATTTGGCACACGTCGTTGTTCATTCAACGATTTTCCACACTCGGTGGACCGAGATGTCCGGTGTCCGCCTCACTGACCAGGAGGTATCAGGCGGTAGGAGGCATTTGCCTCCGCTAGGACGCTATGCGCAATGGCTGTCCCTGCCGATATTTCCTTCCTGGACGCCGAGGCAGCTGCGGTCTTGGTGGACACAGGAAGGCTTTGCAGACTTTGGTAGCGCGCCGTGGGGACACCCACCACCCTCCTGCACAATCCGGACAAAGCCATTTACTCACCAAGAGGCACTACCCATACCACCGACCCAGATGCACACCCAGGGTGCATTCTGGGAGTTGGAGTCCACTGTTCACCTTCGGACACCAACAGGTGAGAACAATCAGCCGGGGGATGAGTTTCCGGACCTTCATTACAGGGTTGCAGGAGTGGGACATTGAGTGGAGGACTTACTGTGCATGGCAGGGCGCTGAGGAAGGCCAGGAGCCGAAATGCATTCGCCGCCAGCACTGAATGCTGCTAAATAAAGCTTGGCTTAACCTGTTAACCCCCTCTGGCCTCCTTTTCTTCTGTTGTGGAGGGAAGTTATGTGATGTATTCTGCTCCAGCCAAGGGGGCAGCCAGGATGGCCCTGCAGCACCAAGAGACCCGGACTTCATTTGGCACACGTCGTTGTTCATTCAGCTATTTTACACACTCAGGGGACCGAGACGTCCGGTGTCCGCCTCACTGACCAGGAGGTATCAGGCGGTAGGAGGCACTTGCCTCCGCTAGGACGCTATGCGCAATGGCTGTCTCTGCCGATATTTCCTTCCTGGACGCTGAGGCAGCTGCGGTCCGAGGAGACACAGGAAGGCTTTGCAGACTTTGGTAGCGCTCCGTGGGGACCCCCACCACCCTCCTGCACAATCCGGACAAAGCCATTTACTCACCAGGTGGCACTACCCATACCACCGACCCAGATGCACACCCAGGGTGCATTCTGGGAGTTGGAGTCCACTGTTCACCTTCGGACACCAACAGGTGAGAACAATCAGCCAGGGGAGGAGTTTCCGGACCTTCATTACAGGGTTGCAGGATTGGGACATTGAGTGGAGGACTTACTGTGCATGGCAGGGCGCTGAGGAAGGCCAGGAGCCGAAATGCATTCGCCGCCAGCACTGAATGCGGCTAAATAAATTTTGGCTTAACCTGTTAACCCCCTCTGGCCTCCTTTTCTTCTATTGTGGAGGGAAGTTATGTGATGTATTCTGCTCCAGCCAAGGGGGCAGCCAGGATGGCCCTGCAGCTCCAAGAGACCCGGACTTCATTTGGCACACGTCGTTGTTCATTCAGCGATTTTACACACTCGGAGGACCGAGACGTCCGGTGTCCACCTCACTGACCAGGAGGTATCAGGCGGTAGGAGGCACTTGCCTCCGCTAGGACGCGATGCGCAATGGCTGTCCCTGCCGATATTTCCTTCCTGGACGCTGAGGCAGCTGCGGTCCGAGGGGACACAGGAAGGCTTTGCAGACTTTGGTAGCGCTCCGTGGGGACCCCACCACCCTCCTGCACAATCCGGACAAAGCCATTTACTCACCGAGAGGCACTACCCATACCACCGACCCAGATGCACACCCAGGGTGCATTCTGGGAGTTGGAGTCCACTGTTCAACTTCGGACACCAACAGGTGAGAACAATCAGCCGAGGGAGGAGTTTCCAGACCTTCATTACAGGGTTGCAGGATTGGGACATTGAGTGGAGGACTTACTGTGCATGGCAGGGCGCTGAGGAAGGCCAGGAGCCGAAATGCATTCGCCGCCAGCACTGAATGCTGCTAAATAAAGCTTGGCTTAACCTGTTAACCCCCTCTGGCCTCCTTTTCTTCTGTTGTGGTGGGAAGTTATGTGATGTATTCTGCTCCAGCCAAGGGGGCAGCCAGGATGGCCCTGCAGCACCAAGAGACCCGGACTTCATTTGGCACACGTCGTTGTTCATTCAGCTATTTAACACACTCGGGGGACCGAGACGTCCGGTGTCCGCCTCACTGACCAGGAGGTATCAGGCGGTAGGAGGCACTTGCCTCCGCTAGGACACTATGAGCAATGGCTGTCCCTGCCGATATTTCCTTCCTGGACGCCGAGGCAGCTGCGGTCCGAGGAGACACAGGAAGGCTTTGCAGACTTTGGTAGCGCTCCGTGGGGACCCCCACCACCCTCCTGCACAATCCGGACAAAGCCATTTACTCACCAGGTGGCACTACCCATACCACCGACCCAGATGCACACCCAGGGTGCTTTCTGGGAGTTGGAGTCCACTGTTCACCTTCGGACACCAACAGGTGAGAACAATCAGCCGGGGGAGGAGTTTCCGGACCTTCATTACAGGGTTGCAGGATTGGGACATTGAGTGGAGGACTTACTGTGCATGGCAGGGCGCTGAGGAAGGCCAGGAGCCTAAATGCATTCGCCGCCAGCACTGAATGCTGCTAAATAAAGCTTGGCTTAACCTCCTAACCCCCTCTGGCCTCCTTTTCTTCAGTTGTGGAGGGACGTTATGTGATGTATTCTGCTCCAGCCAAGGGGGCAGCCAGGATGGTCCTGCAGCACCAAGAGACCCAGACTTCATTTGCCACACGTCGTTGTTCATTCAGCGATTTTACACCCTCGGGGGACCGAGAAGTCTGGTGTCCGCCTCCCTGACCAGGAGGTATCAAGCGGTAGGAGGCTCTTGCCTCCGCTAGGACGCTATGCGCAATGGCTGTCCCTGCCGATATTTCCTTCCTGGACGCCGAGGCAGCTGCGGTCCGAGGGGACACAGGAAGGCTTTGAAGACTTTGGTAGCCCTCCGTGGGGACCCCCACCACCCTCCTGCACAATCCGTACAGAGCCATTTACTCACCAAGAGGCACTACCCATACCACCGACCCAGATGCACACCCAGGGTGCATTCTGGGAGTTGGAGTCCACTGTTCAACTTCGGACATCAACAGGTGAGAACAATCAGCCGGGGGAGGAGTTTCCGGACCTTCATTACAGGGTTGCAGGATTGGGATATTGAGTGGAGGACTTACTGTGCATGGCAGGGCGCTGAGGAAGGCCAGGAGCCGAAATGCATTCGCCGCCAGCACTGAATGCTGCTAAATAAAGCTTGGCTTAACCTGTGAACCCCCTCTGGCCTCCTTTTCTTCTGTTGTGGAGGGAAGTTATGTGATGTATTCTGCTCCAGGCAAGGGGGCAGCCAGGATGGCCCGGCAGCACCAAGAGACCCAAACTTCATTTGGCACACGTCGTTGTTCATTCAGCGATTTTACACCCTCGGGGGACCGAGACGTCCGGTGTCCGCCTCACTGACCAGGAGGTATCAGGCGGTAGGAGGCACTTGCCTCCGCTAGGACGCTATGCGCAATGGCTGTCCCTGATGATATTTCCTTCCTGGACGCCGAGGCAGCTGCGGTCCGAGGGGACACAGGAAGGCTTTGCAGACTTTGGTAGCGCTCCGTGGGGACCGCCACCACCCTCCTGCACAATCCGGACAAAGCCATTTACTCACCAAGAGGCACTACCCATACCACCGACCCAGATGCACACCCAGGGTGCATTCTGGGAGTTGGAGTCCACTGTTCAACTTCGGACACCAACAGGTGAGAACAATCAGCCGGGGGAGGAGTTTCCGGACCTTCATTACAGGGTTGCAGGATTGGGACATTGAGTGGAGGACTTACTGTGCATGGCAGGGCGCTGAGGAAGGCCAGGAGCCGAAATGCATTCGCCGCCAGCACTGAATGCTGCTAAATAAATCTTGGCTTAACCTGTTAACCCCCTCTGGCCTCCTTTTCTTCTATTGTGGAGGGAAGTTATGTGATGTATTCTGCTCCAGCCAAGGGGGCAGCCAGGATGGCCCTGCAGCACCAAGAGACCCGGACTTCATTTGGTACACGTCGTTGTTCATTCAGCGATTTTACACACTCGGAGGACCGACACGTCCGGTGTCCCCCTCACTGACCAGGAGGTATCAGGCGGTAGGAGGCACTTGCCTCCGCTAGGACGCTATGCGCAATGGCTGTCCCTGCCGATATTTCCTTCCTGGACGCTGAGGCAGCTGCGGTCCGAGGGGACACAGGAAGGCTTTGCAGACTTTGGTAGCGCTCCGTGGGGACCCCCACCACCCTCCTGCACAATCCGGACAAAGCCATTTACTCACCGAGAGGCACTACCCATACCACTGACCCAGATGCACACCCAGGGTGCATTCTGGGAGTTGGAGTCCACTGTTCAACTTCGGACACCAACAGGTGAGAACAATCAGCCGGGGGAGGAGTTTCCAGACCTTCATTACAGGGTTGCAGGATTGGGACATTGAGTGGAGGACTTACTGTGCATGGCAGGGCGCTGAGGAAGGCCAGGAGCCTAAATGCATTCGCCGCCAGCACTGAATGCTGCTAAATAAAGCTTGGCTTAACCTGTTAACCCCCTCTGGCCTCCTTTTCTTCTGTTGTGGAGGGAAGTTATGTGATGTATTCTGCTCCAGCCAAGGGGGCAGCCAGGATGGCCCTGCAGCACCAAGAGACCCGGACTTAATTTGGCACACGTCGTTGTTCATTCAGCGATTTTACACACTCGGAGGACAGAGAAGTCCGGTGTCCGCCTTACTGACCAGAAGGTATCAGGCGGTAGGAGGCACTTGCCTCCGCTAGGACGCTATGCGCAATGGCTGTCCCTGCCGATATTTCCTTCCTGGACGCCGAGGCAGCTGCGGTCCGAGGGGACACAGGAAGGCTTTGCAGACTTTGGTAGCGCTCCGTGGGGACCCCCACCACCCTCCTCCACAATCCGGACAAAGCCATTTACTCACCAAGAGGCACTACCCATACCACCGACCCAGATGCACACCCAGGGTGCATTCTGGGAGTTGGAGTCCACTGTTCAACTTTGGACACCAACAGGTGAGAACAATCAGCTGGGGGAGGAGTTTCCGGACCGTCATTACAGGGTTGCAGGATTGGGATTTTGAGTGGAGGACTTACTGTGCATGGCAGGGCGCTGAGGAAGGCCAGGAGCCGAAATGCATTCGCCGCCAGCACTGAATGCTGCTAAATAAAGCTTGGCTTAACCTGTTAACCCCCTCTGGCCTCCTTTTCTTCTGTTGTGGAGGGAAGCTATGTGATGTATTCTGCTCCAGCCAAGGGGGCAGCCAGGATGGCGCTGCAGCACCAAGAGACCCGGACTTCATTTGGCACACGTCGTTGTTCATTCAGCTATTTTACACACTCGGGGGACCGAGACGTCCGGTGTCCGCCTCACTGACCAGGAGGTATCAGGCGGTAGGAGGCACTTGCCTCCGCTAGGAAGCTATGCGCAATGGCTGTCCCTGCCGATATTTCCTTCCTGGACGCCGAGGCAGCTGCGGTCCGAGGAGACACAGGAAGGCTTTGCAGACTTTGGTAGCGCTCCGTGGGGACCCCCACCACCCTCCTGCACAATCCGGACAAAGCCATTTACTCACCAGGTGGCACTACCCATACCACCGACCCAGATGCACACCCAGGGTGCATTCTGGGAGTTGGGGTCCACTGTTCAACTTCGGACACCAACAGGTGAGAACAATCAGCCGGGGGAGGAGTTTCCGCACCTTCATTACAGGGTTGCAGGATTGGGACATTGAGTGGAGGACTTACTGTGGATGGCAGGGCGCTGAGGAAGGCCAAGAGCCGAAATGCATTCGCCGCCAGCACTGAATGCTGCTAAATAAAGCTTGGCTTAACCTGTTAACCCCCTCTGGCCTCCTTTTCTTCTGTTGTGGAGGGAAGTTATGTGATGTATTCTGCTCCAGCCAAGGGGGCAGCCAGGATGGCCCTGCAGCACCAAGAGACCCGTACTTCATTTGGCACACGTCGTTGTTCATTCAACGATTTTACACACTCGGGGGACCGAGACGTCCGGTGTCCGCCTCACTGACCAGGAGGTATCAGGCGGTAGGAGGCATTTGCCTCCGCTAGGACGCTATGCGCAATGGCTGTCCCTGTCGATATTTCCTTCCTGGACGCCGAGGCAGCTGCGGTCCGAGGGGACACAGGAAGGCTTTGCAGACTTTGGTAGCGCGCCGTGGGGACACCCACCACCCTCCTGCACAATCCGGACAAAGCCATTTACTCACCAAGAGGCACTACCCATACCACCGACCCAGATGCACACCCAGGGTGCATTCTGGGAGTTGGAGTCCACTGTTCAACTTCGGACACCAACAGGTGAGAACAATCAGCCGGGGGAGGAGTTTCCGGACCTTCATTACAGGGTTGCAGGATTGGGACATTGAGTGGAGGACTTACTGTGCATGGCAGGGCGCTGAGGAAGGCCAGGAGCCGAAATGCATTCGCCGCCAGCACTGAATGCTGCTAAATAAATCTTGGCTTAACCTGTTAACCCCCTCTGGCCTCCTTTTCTTCTATTGTGGAGGGAAGTTATGTGATGTATTCTGCTCCAGCCAAGGGGGCAGCCAGGATGGCCCTGCAGCACCAAGAGACCCGGACTTCATTTGGTACACGTCGTTGTTCATTCAGCGATTTTACACACTCGGAGGACCGACACGTCCGGTGTCCCCCTCACTGACCAGGAGGTATCAGGCGGTAGGAGGCACTTGCCTCCGCTAGGACGCTATGCGCAATGGCTGTCCCTGCCGATATTTCCTTCCTGGACGCTGAGGCAGCTGCGGTCCGAGGGGACACAGGAAGGCTTTGCAGACTTTGGTAGCGCTCCGTGGGGACCCCCACCACCCTCCTGCACAATCCGGACAAAGCCATTTACTCACCGAGAGGCACTACCCATACCACCGACCCAGATGCACACCCAGGGTGCATTCTGGGAGTTGGAGTCCACTGTTCAACTTCGGACACCAACAGGTGAGAACAATCAGCCGGGGGAGGAGTTTCCAGACCTTCATTACAGGGTTGCAGGATTGGGACATTGAGTGGAGGACTTACTGTGCATGGCAGGGCGCTGAGGAAGGCCAAGAGCCTAAATGCATTCGCCGCCAGCACTGAATGCTGCTAAATAAAGCTTGGCTTAACCTGTTAACCCCCTCTGGCCTCCTTTTCTTCTGTTGTGGAGGGAAGTTATGTGATGTATTCTGCTCCAGCCAAGGGGGCAGCCAGGATGGCCCTGCAGCACCAAGAGACCCGGACTTAATTTGGCACACGTCGTTGTTCATTCAGCGATTTTACACACTCGGAGGACAGAGAAGTCCGGTGTCCGCCTTACTGACCAGAAGGTATCAGGCGGTAGGAGGCACTTGCCTCCGCTAGGACGCTATGCGCAATGGCTGTCCCTGCCGATATTTCCTTCCTGGACGCCGAGGCAGCTGCGGTCCGAGGGGACACAGGAAGGCTTTGCAGACTTTGGTAGCGCTCCGTGGGGACCCCCACCACCCTCCTCCACAATCCGGACAAAGCCATTTACTCACCAAGAGGCACTACCCATAACACCGACCCAGATGCACACCCAGGGTGCATTCTGGGAGTTGGAGTCCACTGTTCAACTTTGGACACCAACAGGTGAGAACAATCAGCTGGGGGAGGAGTTTCCGGACCGTCATTACAGGGTTGCAGGATTGGGATTTTGAGTGGAGGACTTACTGTGCATGGCAGGGCGCTGAGGAAGGCCAGGAGCCGAAATGCATTCGCCGCCAGCACTGAATGCTGCTAAATAAAGCTTGGCTTAACCTGTTAACCCCCTCTGGCCTCCTTTTCTTCTGTTGTGGAGGGAAGCTATGTGATGTATTCTGCTCCAGCCAAGGGGGCAGCCAGGATGGCGCTGCAGCACCAAGAGACCCGGACTTCATTTGGCACACGTCGTTGTTCATTCAGCTATTTTACACACTCGGGGGACCGAGACGTCCGGTGTCCGCCTCACTGACCAGGAGGTATCAGGCGGTAGGAGGCACTTGCCTCCGCTAGGACGCTATGCGCAATGGCTGTCCCTGCCGATATTTCCTTCCTGGACGCCGAGGCAGCTGCGGTCCGAGGAGACACAGGAAGGCTTTGCAGACTTTGGTAGCGCTCCGTGGGGACCCCCACCACCCTCCTGCACAATCCGGACAAAGCCATTTACTCACCAGGTGGCACTACCCATACCACCGACCCAGATGCACACCCAGGGTGCATTCTGGGAGTTGGGGTCCACTGTTCAACTTCGGACACCAACAGGTGAGAACAATCAGCCGGGGGAGGAGTTTCCGCACCTTCATTACAGGGTTGCAGGTTTGGGACATTGAGTGGAGGACTTACTGTGGATGGCAGGGCGCTGAGGAAGGCCAAGAGCCGAAATGCATTCGCCGCCAGCACTGAATGCTGCTAAATAAAGCTTGGCTTAACCTGTTAACCCCCTCTGGCCTCCTTTTCTTCTGTTGTGGAGGGAAGTTATGTGATGTATTCTGCTCCAGCCAAGGGGGCAGCCAGGATGGCCCTGCAGCACCAAGAGACCCGTACTTCATTTGGCACACGTCGTTGTTCATTCAACGATTTTACACACTCGGGGGACCGAGACGTCCGGTGTCCGCCTCACTGACCAGGAGGTATCAGGCGGTAGGAGGCATTTGCCTCCGCTAGGACGCTATGCGCAATGGCTGTCCCTGTCGATATTTCCTTCCTGGACGCCGAGGCAGCTGCGGTCCGAGGGGACACAGGAAGGCTTTGCAGACTTTGGTAGCGCGCCGTGGGGACACCCACCACCCTCCTGCACAATCCGGACAAAGCCATTTACTCACCAAGAGGCACTACCCATACCACCGACCCAGATGCACACCCAGGGTGCATTCTGGGAGTTGGAGTCCACTGTTCAACTTCGGACACCAACAGGTGAGAACAATCAGCCGGGGGAGGAGTTTCCGGACCTTCATTACAGGGTTGCAGGATTGGGACATTGAGTGGAGGACTTACTGTGCATGGCAGGGCGCTGAGGAAGGCCAGGAGCCGAAATGCATTCGCCGCCAGCACTGAATGCTGCTAAATAATGCTTGGCTTAACCTGTTAACCCCCTCTGGCCTCCTTTTCTTCTGTTGTGGAGGGAAGTTATGTGATGTATTCTGCTCCAGTCAAGGGGGCAGCCAGGATGGCCCTGCAGCACCAAGAGACCCGGACTTCATTTGGCACACGTCGTTGTTCATTCAGCGATTTTACACACTCGGGGGACCGGGACATCCGGTGTCTGCCTCACTGACCAGGAGGTATCAGGCGGTAGGAGGCACTTGCCTCCGCTAGGACGCTATGCGCAATGGCTGTCCCTGCCGATATTTCCTTCCTGGATGCCGAGGCAGCTGCGGTCCGAGGGGACACAGGAAGGCTTTGCAGACTTTGGTAGCGCTCCGTGGGGACCCCCACCACCCTCCTGCACAATCCGGACAAAGCCATTTACTCACCAGGTGGCACTACCCATACCACCGACCCAGATGCACACCCAGGGTCCATTCTGGGAGTTGGGGTCCACTGTTCAACTTCGGACACCAACAGGTGAGAACAATCAGCCGGGGGAGGAGTTTCCGGACCTTCATTACAGGGTTGCAGGATTGGGACATTGAGTGGAGGACTTACTGTGGATGGCAGGGCGCTGAGGAAGGCCAAGAGCCGAAATGCATTCGCCGCCAGCACTGAATGCTGCTAAATAAAGCTTGGCTTAACCTGTTAACCCCCTCTGGCCTCCTTTTCTTCTGTTGTGGAGGGAAGTTATGTGATGTATTCTGCTCCAGCCAAGGGGGCAGCCAGGATGGCCCTGCAGCACCAAGAGACCCGGACTTCATTTGGCACACGTCGTTGTTCATTCAACGATTTTACACACTCGGTGGACCGAGATGTCCGGTGTCCGCCTCACTGACCAGGAGGTATCAGGCGGTAGGAGGCATTTGCCTCCGCTAGGACGCTATGCGCAATGGCTGTCCCTGCCGATATTTCCTTCCTGGACGCCGAGGCAGCTGCGGTCTGAGGGGACACAGGAAGGCTTTGCAGACTTTGGTAGCGCGCCGTGGGGACACCCACCACCCTCCTGCACAATCCGGACAAAGCCATTTACTCACCAAGAGGCACTACCCATACCACCGACCCAGATGCACACCCAGGGTGCATTCTGGGAGTTGGAGTCCACTGTTCAACTTCGGACACCAACAGGTGAGAACAATCAGCCAGGGGAGGAGTTTCCGGACCTTCATTACAGGGTTGCAGGATTGGGACATTGAGTGGAGGACTTACTGTGCATGGCAGGGCGCTGAGGAAGGACAGGAGCCGAAATGCATTCGCCGCCAGCACTGAATGCTGCTAAATAATGCTTGGCTTAACCTGTTAACCCCCTCTGGCCTCCTTTTCTTCTGTTGTGGAGGGAAGTTATGTGATGTATTCTGCTCCAGCCAAGGGGGCAGCCAGGATGGCCCTGCAGCACCAAGAGACCCGGACTTCATTTGGCACACGTCGTTGTTCATTCAGCGATTTTACACACTCGGGGGACCGAGACTTCCGGTGTCTGCCTCACTGACCAGGAGGTATCAGGCGGTAGGAGGCACTTGCCTCCGCTAGGATGCTATGCGCAATGGCTGTCCCTGCCGATATTTCCTTCCTGGATGCCGAGGCAGCTGAGGTCCGAGGGGACAAAGGAAGGCTTTGCAGACTTTGGTAGCGCTCCGTGGGGACCCCCACCACCCTCCTGCACAATCCGGACAAAGCCATTTACTCACCAAGAGGCACTACCCATACCACCGACCCAGATGCACACCCAGGGTGCATTCTGGGAGTTGGAGTCCACTGTACAACTTCGGACACCAACCGGTGAGAACAATCAGCCGGGGGAGGAGTTTCCGGACCTTCATTACAGGGTTGCAGGATTGGGAGATTTAGTGGAGGACTTACCGTGCATGGCAGGGCGCTGAGGAAGGCCAGGAGCCGAAATGCATTCGCCGCCAGCACTGAATGCTGCTAAATAAAGCTTGGCTTAACCTGTTAACTCCCTCTGGCCTCCTTTTCTTCTGTTGTGGAGGGAAGTTATGTGATGTATTCTGCTTCAGCCAAGGGGGCAGCCAGGATGGCCCTGCAGCACCAAGAGACCCGGACTTTATTTGGCACACGTCGTTGTTCATTCAGCGATTTTACACACTCGGGGGACCGAGACGTCCGGTGTCCGCCTCACTGACCAGGAGGTATCAGGCGGTAGGAGGCACTTGCCTCCGCTAGGACGCTATGCGCAATGGCTGTCCCTGCCGATATTTCCTTCCGGGACGCCGAGGCAGCTGCGGTCCGAGGGGGACACAGGAAGGCTTTGCAGACTTTGCTAGCACTCTGTGGGGACCCCCACCACCCTCCTGCACAATCCAGACAAAGCCATTTACTCACCAAGAGGTACTACCCATACCACCGACCCAGATGCACACCCAGGGTGCATTCTGGGAGTTGGAGTCCACTGTTCAACTTCGGACACCAACAGGTGAGAACAATCAGCCGGGGGAGGAGTTTCCGGACCTTCATTACAGGGTTGCAGGATTGGGACATTGAGTGGAGGACTTACTGTGCATGGCAGGGCGCTGAGGAAGGCCAGGAGCCGAAATGGATTCGCCGCCAGCACTGAATGCTGCTAAATAAAGCTTGGCTTAACCTGTTAACCCCCTCTGGCCTCCTTTTCTTCTGTTGTGGAGGGAAGTTATGTGATATATATATATATATATATATATATATATATATATATATATGTTCATACAGTTTCTCTTTACTGCGGCATGTGATGAAATCACAGAACCATATTTTCATCTTGTGATTGACTGTCTCTTTCACTTTAAAATCTGGTTCCTCTCCTCTCTTTGTGGGCACTTGAAAGGCACAGCATGAATGCTCTATTTTCTAACTGGTAACCCCATAATGCCGATTTTACCTGCAACAGACCAGAAACCCAAAAGAGAAATGGCACAGCCCAACCTAGGGAATGACCAAAATAACAAATCACAAGTCAGCAGAAACACAAATCCACAGCCAAAAGCACAGGTACATAAAAGCTGCCGGGATGGACAATAAGGCAGCAGGATGAAGACCGGCCAGCAAAGCAGGTATATTTCAGCCAAAGCAGTTCACTTCATAGTATACGTATGAAGTGAACTGTGAAGTCAACCACCTGCAAGTGAAGTGATGAGTTCAAGGAAAGGCCTGCTTCCTCCCTGAGCAATGAATCATGCAGGCCGGCCGTGTGCAACTGCAAGCACAATGCACTGCCACCGCCCGGGTCAGGACTAGCCTTGGAGGCTGGAAGGGTGGGGCCGGACAGGGTCTTCTATTTATTTATGCGTTTTCATATAGCACAGACTTTACCCAAAGGCGTCAGAGCGCTTCGCAATAGGAACAGTAATGAAACATGAGGAGATATTTACAAGTGAACAAATTACAAAAGCAAACGTTAAGTTACAAGAGGCACAAGTGACAATTGTGAGCAAACAAAATACATGAGGTTGCAAACGGTGCATTACAGGAGCAGTGAAATGTGTGCAGGTTACAAGAGAAAACAAAGTACAATTAGAGATATAATACTGCAATATATGGTAGACACTCGACTCAAGCACAAGAACAAACGTTACTTAGGCAATGGTGTGGCACTTGTGCAAGTATCAAAAAGCAAACAAAATGCCATTACCGCAGTCCCCAGGCCTATAGTGACTGCCCAAGGAAGAAAGCTTTAGCCTGGTGCACTAGACCCGCCCGAAGAGGGCCGTGTTTTCGTTTGTGCGAATGTGCGCCCAAGAAAAAAGCATTGTGTACTGAATCGGATTCATTTGTGTGCCACTGCACTGCCACATTTCACTTAGTTCATGATTCATATTAATTTATAATAAATGATATTATAATATTCTCTCTCACCGACTGCCTCCGAGTCCGGACCCAACTTAAGTCAGTCTCAAATTTGAAGAAAAGAGCAGATAATGAATAGTGGTAGGCAGAAATTATCACAACCTAAACTTCAGGACCCATTGACGGCTGGTTGCCTACCCATGTCCAACATGGAGAACTACTACCTTCCAGCACAGCTGCAATAGGTGGCATGGTGAATGACAATATCAACTCTTCCAGAAGCATTACTGCTCCAGGAGATAATTGGAGAGTTGCCCTTGTTGTCAAGCTTCTTGACACTACTAACACCACAATTTAAAGACAACATATTATTAAAGGTGGCCAATCGCTGCTGGCACATACTAATATGCAAGATTAAGGGAGCACCAGCATATGCTCCGTTCCATTCCCTGTTATGCTTACCGGAGTTCAAACAAATAGTACATACAACAAATATACACACTTATTCTGAGACAGACATCACAACACTATAATACTTATTTAATAATGGAGACCTACACACTATCCAGGGCCTACAAGAGTTACAACCAATATTAACAGGCCACTTTTTACCTTTTAATGCAAAAGTGAAGACAATCAGAACCAGGTGGTCTTATGTTGAATAACTCCTTCCAGACATACAGTACTTGAAACACTACTAGAACTATGCACCATCCGGAAGTCAGTGACTGGGCTTTACTCGGCACGGTAACAAATGTCCACATTAAACTTACAAACATCAAGACCAAGATAGGCAGCAAACCTAGAGGGAGATATAAGAGACCAGGGGCCAGATGTAGGTAGCCTAATACCGGTCGGTAACGGCCGAAAATCGGTCATTTCGGCCGTTACCGACCGGTATTTGGACATTGAGATGTAGCTCGCCCATAATTTACAGATTCGGGAAAAATACCGAATCGGTAGATTACCGGCTCCGTAAATAATCCGATTCGGTAATATTACGGAATCGGTAAAATTACCGATTCGGAAAATATACCGAGTCGGTAAATGTCCTGAACCGATAAAATTACCGATTCGGTAAATATTCCGAGTCAGTAAATGTTCCGAATCGGTAAAATTACCGATTCGGAAATTAAGAAATGGAAAAACCAACACCATCGAGATGTAGGTGAGCCATAAATTACCGAATTTCACCAAAATTCGGTATTTATGAATCAGTATTTAACATGGATTGAAAGCAGGTGGTAATCAGGTGCAGCCTAAAAAAAAGGGCCCCAAAATGCAACACTGGAACCAGAATGGCGGCTTTCTACGTCATAGCAAGACGGCTAAGGCTACAGGCAGCAAGTGAGAGGGAATGGAGAAGGGAGGAGCAGGTCTACAGGCAGAGGATTACACTCTTCCAATTGACAGAGCCAGAGATACTGCAAAGATACAGACTGCACCCCCAAACCATCATGGACCTGATCAGGGACCTGCACCCACTCCTGGACCACCCAAGACCAAGGGCCCACGCCATCCCACCCCATTTCCAGGTGCTCTGTAGCATACACCTCCTTGCATCTGGGAGCTACCAGAGTGTTGTTGCTGCGGTAGGTGGGGTGTCCCAGAGCTGCCTGTCGCGTTTTTTCAGAAAGTTCCTGGATGCCATGATGCAAAGAATGGAGCATTACATCCACTTCCCAGACACTGATGCGGACTTGCTCAGGACCAAGACTGACTTTTACCTCATGGCAAATTTCCCACACGTGATTGGCTGCATTGATGGGACCCACATCCCCATTTGCCCCCTAGCTGCCACTGAGCACATATACAGGAACAGGAACTCATCACACACAATTAATGTACAAGCAATCTGTGATGCCAAGTACATTATCACCGATATAGTGGCCAGATACCCAGGAAGCACCCACGACTCATACATATTCCAAAACAGTGGGATCTATACCCGCCTAACAGCGGGTGAATTCGGGGAAGGATACCTGCTAGGTAAATAAATGGGTGACACTCCCTTGATAGATGAAGCAGACGTATGTCAATGTGTGCCTCTGAGTAATGTATTTTTTTCTTTCACATTAGGGGATAGTGCATATGCACTCCGTTCCTTCGTCCTTACACCCTACCTCAACCCCACAACCCTCAGCCAGAGACGTTACAATGTGGCACACAAATCCACCCGGAACATCATTGAGCGCACCTTTGGGCTCCTGAAGAGCCGGTTCCGCTGCCTCCACAAAAGTGGGGGGGGCACGGCAGTACTCACCTGTAACATGTTGTAAGATCATTGCAACCTGTGGAATGTTGCACAACCTCGCAACTAAGAGGGGCACAGAGGTTGAATTGGAGGACAATGAAGACCATGACGATCAGCAGGCACTACCAGCAGCCAACACAGTAGGCGTACCAACACCCACAGACGGAAGATAGAGACGTGCAGAAATCACACACAACTACTTCTGAGTAAGTATAGATACAAAGCACGTGTTGTACTTCAATGCACGTAGTTTATTTGGCACTACGTTGAAATGACATAAGCCACAAATGACACATACTAGTGTGCCTAGCACTACTGGGTGGACGGGGGTTACCTCACCCTCACATGTCCAACTGAATATGGCAGACTCACTGCTTGCGCCCATGAACAGCCCTGCGTGATGCCTGAGGTTGGCTTAGTTCCAAGTCTGCTGTGCCAGCGCCGGCACCCTGGCGCCTGCTGCTCCTCCTTACTTCAGGGACAGGGGTGCTGCACCTGCTACTAGGGGTATCTGTGTCCCCGACACCTTCTGCTCCTGTGGTGGCTGACTGGTTTGTCAGCAGCACTTCCATTGCTGTAGTGACTCTCCCCATCCCCCTTGTGAAATCAGTCCAGCAGTGCACCAGCCCCTCCTGCATCGCAACTGAATGGCGACACATCAGTGAAGTCGCAGTTGCAAGATGTTGCATGCCCCTTGTCTGCTGGTGCGTTCGATGGCTCTCCCTGCGCCTTTGTGCACGGTCCTCACGGAGTTCCTCACAGAGTGTCATCACACACTGAGACATGTCCCTGACTCCATCGGCCATGTCCCTCATGCTGTCTGCCATTGATGCTATTCCTTTGTTCATGTCAGTGAAATTTGTGTTCAAAAGGCGCATTTGTCTGTGCACTGCACTAATACATTTTGCCTGCAGGCGCTGCACCTTGACCATTGTGGTCTCAAGGCCACGGAAGACATCCTCATCACGGCCACTGACGCTTGCCTCCCGGACCCTACGACGTCTTGTTCCTCCGGATCAGCTGACAGGAGTGGTTGTAAGACCTGGTGCATTTCCTGCCATTGACTGTATTGACTCCTCACACTCCCTTTCCTCATCGGAGGATGTTTGTAGGATCCTTTGTGGGGGACCGTCATGCCTCACGGGCCTGCAAATGTCTGACACCACTGTGTCTGCTGGTGCGTCAGGTCGTTATGACTCATGTTGTGGTGAGTCAAGGAGCACTGGAGATGCTTCAAGTTGCATGGTGTCGTCTGCATCTGGTGAGTCAGCTGCTTGTGTGCAGGGTGCTGTAGGTCTTTCAGTGCTGGGCCCTGCATCCCTGCCTTCTTGCTCACTCCTATCCCTTTGGGGATGTGTCTTCTCCCTCACTTGCAGTGACTTGCGTGATGTCTCCCCTGTGGACAGATATGGACAGTGTCTTAGTGGTGCTTTCACCGTGTAATTCACTATTAAATCACATTATTATATCACTATTTCCTGCTCCTCCCATGTCTCTGATTGTATTGTGTGGCATGCCTGACATCATTTAATGTTGACTGCTCTGATGGGTATTCTTATGACTACCACTCTCATAATGCATTGCAGGTGAATACTGAAGTCAGTACTGGATTTCCTCAACACATAGCCACATTGGGGGAGGGACACAGGCAGGGGGTGTGGGATGATGGACATGTCACTTACCTTTCTTAGCTGCAGCTCGGGCTGAGCTGTCTGCATCACCAATCCCCACAACGCACTCTGGCTCCAGTGTGGACTCCACAAGCTCTTCCAGGTCCGTGAGAGCAGGTGCCCTGTTCTTCCCTCCACCTGTAGCATTGGCCTCCTTACTTCTTGCTGCCAATTTTTTCTTAGTAATGATCCTTAGATCGTACCATCTCTTCTTGAGATCGTCCACTTCCCTGGTGGTCGCTCCTATTGCGTTTACTTTGGTCTGGATCCCCAGCCAGGTGTTCCTCTTGACAGCCTCTGGTACCTGTAGGGACTGCTTTCCAAAGTTTTTTGGGTAGTGCTTGACGACCTCCTCCACCAGCACCTGAAGTTCACCAGTGCTGAACTTAATCTTCCTCTTCCTCTCTGCACCTTCCCTCTGAGAGTCTTGGGGATCCATTTGTTTGTCCTGCAGGGCTCTGCTTCACAACAGCTTGTCTCTGTGTAACTGCTCTCCTGTGTGATTAGGTACACTGCACCTGCATGGGTGTGGCCACTTCCTGGCTGTGGGGTGGGGTGGATGCACAGGAATGATGTATTGCTCTGTTGGTTGGCTGAGGGGTGGGGTGGAGACACGTGATTGGTTGATACTTCAACTGCCTGATATTTTGTATCCCCGACTCGGTATTTACCGAATCGGTAAATACCGATTCAGTAGATTCAATGCATTCCTATGGGCCTCCGGGCCAATAGGATTGTATGTGAATTACCGAATCGGTATTTGCCGTATCGGTAAATACCGAATCGGTAAATACCGAGTCGGGGTATCCGAATTTTACCGAATCGGTATTTTTTACCGATTTTTTACCTACATCTCATTTCCCTTTTCTAAAATACCGATTCGGTAAAAATCGGTATTTTAGAGTCGGTAAAAATGAGTTACCTACATCTGGCCCCAAGGGTCAAATGTAGGAAAGCAAATACCGGTCGGTAATGGCCGATTTTGGCCGTTACCGACCGGTATTTGGAGTTTGGGATGTAGGGGCATGTTAAAATACAGATTCGGTAATTTTACCGAATCTGTAAAATACCGAATCTGTATAATTACCGAATCTGTATTTTGACATGTAGGTAGCAGTGTAATCAGTGCTACAGGGGTTTAAGAATTCTTAATTTACCACCAACTAGAAGTTGGTGGTAAATTATGAAAACCCTTTAAAAAGCATTTCTTTTGCTTTTTAAACAGTGCCATGTTGCAGACATACATGCCCTAAGGGCATGTTTGTCTGCAACATGTGCACCCATGCACAATTGTGGGGTGCAACAGGGTGTCAAAGTGACACCCTGCCACCCTTCAGTGTTTCCCCCAATAACAGAATCGGTATTTACCGATTCGGTAATTGACATTCATTCCTATGGGCCTCCAGGCCCATAGGAATGAATGGCAATTACCAAATCGGTAAATACCGATTCGGTAATTACCGAATCATACCGATTCGGTAATTAAATCGGTAAGATTACCTACATCCCGATTACCAGTTCTTAAATACCGAATCGGTATGACTCGGTATTCAAGAATTGGTATTCTGGGATTACCTACATCTGGCCCCAAGAGTGGAACCAGATGCTCGGTTACCACAAAATATTTCTAGTATTGATAGATTCAAACAAATTGAAGACAACATTCCACATCATGTGAACTTAAAGACCAATCGGCTCCATCAAACACATGCAACCACAAAGGATTGAAGGCCCACATTTAAGCTGACTGACCAACTTAATTCAAATGTTCTGGTTCTGTACTAAAATAAAGCCATTATGGGAGCATGCTATTAAGACATCTGGCAAAGTAACTAAAATTAGACAGGTAACCTGAATGCTTGTTTATTGGTCCCAATCCCTTAATTAAAACAAAATATATGAATTTAAGCTGGTTTATTTAGCATGTGTGCTCTACAAAGGACTTGTTGTCCTAAATTGGAAAACTGTGCACATAACAAAGCAAACCTACACACATAAATGCCTGGGATACGATGCTGTTAGTCCTTGGACAAGAGACCTCCTTGAACATTCCTCCCGATAATCAAATAATGTAGTAGTCGTAACTGGGTCAGCTTCAAAATTTACTCTTCCTTACAGGTCCAAATACTAGACCTGACATACATACCAGAATTTAGCAGGCAACATGTGAATAGGAATGTTCACCCCAATAACAGTTGATGTTCACCAAAGAAAGAAACATTAGGTGGACAAGTAAGACATTAGATAAGGCCGCGATATTCTGCATTTCCGCATCATTAACAAATGTTTCTTGAGGGAGCCGCATAGCATTTATGATATGAGTTCAGACCAATGTTACTGACTCAATACTCAATATATTCTGAAATGCTAGATTTCCTTCAACAATTAAATATACTTCTGGAGCGCCCTTTCCACCCACCCCAGGTAAAGTGCTTTTTAAGTCATATCTGTTCTTGCTCATAATACTGATCCAACATGCTTCAGAACCAGCAGTCGAAGTGCATTAAAAACAAGCATTGAAAATGAAATAGGTCTCGACCTCGTTTAAGTTAAAGCAATTCTGTTTGTAATTAGGTGGCTTTTTAGCTTTGCTTTTATTAGTGTTTCTCAAACTTTCATGTACATAACATGCATATGTATGTGTATATGTATGCTTACATTTATATTTGTATTTATATAGATATGCATATGCATATATATGTTTATAAATGTATGTATGTATATATACACATACATATATATATATACCCACACGCACATATATATGCAAATGTGTGTGCGTAGAGAGGTAGAGAGAGGTAGAGGTAGAGAGGTAGAGAGGTAGAGGTAGAGAGGTAGAGAGGTAGAGAGTAGAGAGTAGTAGAGAGAGAGGTAGAGAGAGGTAGAGAGAGAGGTAGTGCGAGGGGTAGAGAGAGGTAGAGAGTAGAGAGTGAGTAGTAGAGAGTGAGTAGTAGAGAGTGAATAGTAGAGAGTGAATAGTAAAGAGTAGTAGAGAGTGAGTAGTAGAGATTAAGTAGTAGAGAGTAGTAGAGAGTGAGTAGTAGAGAGTAGAGAGTAGCAGAGTAGTAGAGAGTGAGTAGTAGAGAGTGAGTAGTAGAGAGTAGTCGAGAGTGAGTAGAGGGAGTAGTAGAGTGAGTAGTTGAGAGTGAGTGGTAGAGTAGTAGAGAGAGAGTAGTAGAGTGAGTAGAGAGAGTAGTAGAGAGAGAGTAGTAGAGAGTGAGTAGTAGTGAGAAGTAGAGAGTGAGTAGTAGAGAGTAGTAGCGAGTGAGTGAGTAGTAGAGAGTGAGTAGTAGAGAGTAGAGAGTGAGTAGTAGAGAGTGAATAGTAGAGAGTAGTAGAGAGTGAGTAGTAGAGAGTAGTAGAGAGTGAGTAGTAGAGTTAGTAGAGAGTGAGTAGCAGAGAGTGATTAGTAGAGAGTAGCAGAGAGTAGTAGAGAGTGAGTAGTAAAGTAGAAGAGAGTGAGTAGTAGAGAGTAGAAGAGAGTGAGTAGTAAAGAGTGAGTAGTAGAGAGTAGTAGAGTAGTAGAGAGTGAGTAGTAGAGTAGTCAAAAGTAGTAGAGAGTGAGTAGTAGAGTGAATTGTAGAGAGTGAGTAGTAGAGTAGTAGAGAGTGTGTAGTAGAGTAGTAGAGAGTGAGTAGTGGAGTGAGTAGTAGAGAGTAGTAGAGAGTGAGAAGAGAGTAGTAGAGAGTGAGTAGTAGAGAGTAGTAGAGTGAGTAGTAGAGAGTGAGTAATAGAGAGTAGTAGCTTGTGATTAGTAGAGTGATTATTAGAGAGTAGATAGTAGAGAGTGAGTAGAGAGTAGTGAGTAGTAGAGAGTAGTAGAGTGAATAGTAGAGAGTGAGTAGTAGAGTAGTAGAGAGTGAGTAGTAGAGTGAGTAGTAGAGAGTAGTAAAGAGTGAGAAGAGAGTAGTAGAGAGTGAGTAGTAGAGAGTAGTAGAGTGAGTAGTAGAGAGTAGTAGCGAGTGAGTAGTAGTGTGAGTAGTAGAGAGTAGTAGAGTGAGTAGTAGAGAGTGAGTAGTAGAGAGTAGTAGCGAGTGAGTAGTAGAGTAATTATTAGAGAGTAGATAGTAGGGAGTGAGTAGATAGTAGAGAGTAGTAGGTGAGTAGTAGAGAGTAGTAGAGAGAGGCAGAGAGAGAGGTAGAAAGAGAGGTAGCGCGAGGAGTAGAGAGTAGGGAGTAGTAGAGTAGTAGAGAGTGAGTAGTAGAGAGTAGTAGAGTGTTCCATTTTGAAATGGCTGTCATAATGGTGCACACGTCTCTTGCTAGTAAGCGCTAGCAATACCTAGAAATAATGGACCGCGAACTTTACCGTAATCGAGTGCAGATGGCGGTCATCTTATGCGTAGGGAAACCTGCATAATTATTTGCCAAGAGTGGGTGGAGCTAGTAGAGCAGTTCCTTTTTCCGTTAGGGTACTGTTTTGGTTACCTAAGCCTTATATGGCAGGATTAGCCACTCCCTTTTAGTCACCTGTCGGCTCAGCAATGTCCCGGCTTTGGTTTTGTGCCTGCGCAGAAGGAACTGCCTGTGTAGAGAGATCCAAGGCTGTCTGTCTGCCAAGACGGCTGTTGCAGGGCTCCGAGCAGAGAATGCTGAGCCTCTTCTGCCAGGGGGTGTGTGCGCCATTCAGCAAGGATCGCAGGCGGGTAAGCCTTCCCTGGACAGGAAGAATTGATAGAGATCGCAGGTCACCCGACCAATAATTTCACCACTTAGGTTTCGGGCCCATATACTTCAATTCACCATATACATTGATCAGATGACCTTACAATCTACTACCAATAACCATGAGTCCTTTCGATTGGTTCTAGAGTACCCGACTTACCATCCACCGTTACGGGTACCTATGACCACGATGGGTCAGGGAGCTAGCTGTAAAAGAAAAGGCAGGAAAAATATACAAACCCAACTTTAAATAACTTTGATATTTATCAAATGACCATGGACAACTGGGAAGTTTTAAGAATTTTATCTAGAAATCAGTTTCGGAAATTATAAGGTTTACAGTTAAAAGGCAGTCAATAATCAAGATGACGAAAATCACATATCCATAAAGGAACAAAGTAAGGGCAAACATTTAGATTTCTAAAAATAGTGAGACAGGGAACACGCTAAGTAGAGGTTAAAGTGGAATTCAAGGATGGACATCTATAAATGGACAGGCTTATGCATGTACTAAACGTATACTATGGGAAAGTACTTCATAAGTCTGAATTAAACTAGGACTCCTATACATCTATAGAAAGGGGAAAATGGAAACACGCTATAATTCTAGGAACGTTACTTCAAATCAGAGCGCAGAAGAAAACTTGTAAATCACATTTATAATTCATAGGCAGTGTGAAAAGAATATCCTCTAAAAGGTAGGGTAACATAGGAACATGCTATGGGAAAGTAATGCAATGACTTTCATATAGTAGACTGCGGAAAGCATGGAAAATGTATGTATGCAAAGGTATGTCTTTATTGAAGCAAAGACAGAAAAATAGAAAGGTGCAGCTTTAGAGTTTCGGCAAGATATTTACCTAGACTGGTGTGAAAACCAACCCTGGCCACGGGTCAGTTAAGGACAGGAAATACCCCAAGGAAGGACAGTCATCAATGGGACAGCAGGTGCAGAATGGACAACCCAGGACAGGACAGGAAAACCAGATTAGGATCAGGACAGGACCACCAAGGCACGACCAGCACCCGCAGTTCGGAAGCAACGCCTGCGCTCCACCCTCTCTGCAGCTTATCAGTCAGAACCCCGATTGGGTTAGCGAACTCCCCAGCAAAGTGCTCCGCCAGCACTTAAGGTTTAGTAAAACCTTTGAGTCTATGGTCAAATTCGGACAGAGTGCTCCGCAGCGCTCTGTATATTCAGTCACCTATTGAGTGCGTTGGGTCAGTGACAGGTCAGCTATTCAGACAAGTCGGACAAATTCCCTAGGTGAACCTAGGCTAGTTATACTGTTTTCGGGTCAGTGTACCACCCCCCAATGTTGCAAAGTGTCAGAATCCCCAATTTCGATTGGTCCTAAGGTAGGATGGGTTAACACACCAATCAGAACAGACTTTTCTAAGGCCTAATTTACATTCTAGGGGACCGCCTAGCAAGATTGGGGTTCCCATGAGAAGTCGCACAGAATACAATGGAAAGAAATACATTGTTAATAATGTAACACATTTCAGTTTCTCTGGCTGGGTGAAGGTGCATCTTCCCAGGCGCGTCTTGGCAGCGACTTTCTCTTGGCGCAGGGTCAATGCCACCTCGCTACTTCTGGTCCTGCGCAGAACTGCACTCCAAAATGGATTCCCAATCACCCCATCACCCCTCCATGCCGAGGATACATGAAAAGTACGCGAAAACAAATTAAATCACAGAAATAAATGAATGTACTACACATCATGATTTTGTACTTCAGGTTTATCATTATAAAAATATGCTATGCGATTAAGGGTAAGTGCAACAGACAATATCACAAGAGCAGCGGTGCAAGCTTCACCACGTTAATACAGAAGCGGCCATCTTTCGGCTATTACGAATGCGCACCCTTTCCCTCCATAACTGCAATTACGTAAAGTCACGTGAGTATGACTAACGCATGCGCAGAAGCAGATTCTAAAGCAGCGGCCATTTTTAGGGACGAGGGTTAATCGTATTAATAAACACATAGGCAAGCATCACGCACATTCAAAAATACATAAAATTAGTAAAACGTACAATTGGGATTACAGGATTATAACAGATTCCGAGGTTCTTGACTCGAGCAAGTCGCGATGCGAAATCTTGCTCTATCAATCCCCTCTTTGATGATATTTACTATCATCACAAAATAACGGAACCAGATGCCAACTTTCCTTCACACTTTGTACAACTCTATCTCCTCCAACAGGCGATTCAGTTTCTCTTTCTCATTTTTGGTAGGGTGAGAATTTTTCACCCTTTTGTAAATCTGATTATTCATTTCTTCCAATTCAAGCTCATCCACACTCCGTTTCACACCTCTCGCATTCACTTGGTACTTCTTGTGTTTGCGACATTTGCAACAGACGAATATGAGGAATAGGATAAAACCTATCACTCCAATTGGCATCAGTACCTTAAACAATAAGCTTTTACCTAAGCTAGCAAGCCAATGACCTACATTGGAGAGACCATCAACCAGTCTCTTCCAGGCACTGTCAACCTCGAGTGGTTTGAGTTCCTTTTCCAAATTAGTAATGTTTTTCACATATCTTTTGAGCTGCACACTTTTGTCTGGAATGTAAGTGCAACAATGTTGCGCCTTCAACATCCGGCAGACTCCGCCCTCTTTTGCTAATAAGGTGTCAAGCGCAAGTCTGTTCTGCAAAACCATTGATCTGATCGCAACCATTTCGGTATTGACCATCAGAAATCCATGAGCTGTGTCAGTAGACAACACATCCACTATTGTGGATAATTTGCAAATTCTGTGAGTGTTCAGAACCACTCCCACTCCAGGTATCAGTGCACTAAAAATACTACCCATTATTTCTCCTACGCTTTCTCTTTTGCTACGCACTAAGCCATTCGTGTTTTCATTGCTTCCAGCAATTTCATTCACATTGTATATTTTCGGGAAGACAATGCCAAAGTAGCAGCTTCCATACCAGTGATCTGGCAATTTGAAATAAGCCTTGTTTCCACATATATAATAAATTCCGGGAAACACAGGTTCTGACCCATTTTTGAAAACCCAACCTCCAATTACCTTGTAATTGTGCTCACATTTACTGGAACCAATGAAAATGTTATTATAATAACTAGTCTTCTCGCGATGAAGAGAGAGTTTCCCTTTCCTTTCGAAATCCAGCAACAAAGCAGGCCCTACCCCGCCAATTGAGGTGCTTTCCATGTCCTCAGCCCATTTTGGGGTTTTCTGTCTTTTGTCATTTGCCTTTCTTTGGAAACTCTCCCTTCTTTTCTCTGCCATGTTTAGAAACATTTTTTCTTGTTCATGTAATGAACAGGTCAAGTTGTCCCTGTGTGCGTCATTTAGGTCTATGGTACCTATAGTCAGAAAGTATTCTCCCATATAACGTGTAACGTCACTTTTAGTATGTACAGGATTCAGATTTCCACGTATAGGAAGTTCAGAAAATATCACGTCTGAGTTAGAGTAATAGTATTGTAATGGTCCTCTTTTGTAAAATAAGCTTGCTAAAATACTACAGGAAATTCCGTAAGTCAAAGGTAGGTGGTGATAAGTCATGCCTTCAGCTACAGAAGTAGGTAGCTTCATGCAGACATAGCAATCTTCTATCTCCATAGTTTCTACATAATGTACTAACAGGTTTGCGAAAACATTTAAATGAGTCTGGTTCTTAACTCCATGATAATGTAGTCCTTCCTCATCTGATGCTTCTAAGTCTCGTTTTGTTTGTCTGAGTGCTTTTTCGCGTCTTTATACACTTCGTGTTGTCAGTTCTTCGGTGTCAATAGTCTCAGTAGGGTTAATATTAGTATTTTTGCTTACCATAAAAGGAATGAAAACTGTTAGTCCTATCCATATTATTATTACTATTGCTATACTACATATACATACTTTGCAGCATGTTTTGCAACAACTGCGACTAGGCCTTCCATTCACTCTTGAATCAGACATTTTGCTCAGAAGAAGTTTACAACCCCTCTCTGTTAATTTGCACAGGTAGCTTACTCTGCACAACTTCAGGTGAGTTTGTCTTCTTCGGCAGACAGATCATCAATCCGTTCTCCGTCACTTTCGTCAGAGATATCAAGATCCTCAAATTCTTCCAAAACTAGGTATGTCCATTCAGGATCCTGGTATTTTTCGTTCAGTCTTTTTATTCGATCACTCCTTCTCTTGGAACTTTCTCCAGCTTGCTCTGCTATTCGTATACTTTTCCGTCTGTCAGCAAGTTTCTCTTCTACTGTTTTTATTCTTAGTCTTAGTCTCTTAATGTATCTTGGTTCGATATTTTTCTTTTTCTTGAGTCTTTTAGCTGGCACTGTGAGTTGGCTTTCTTCTAATGCTCTTTTATTTTCATTGGTTTGTGGCACTTCTTCTGTCTCTTCCCTTCCTGTCTGACTAGTCCCAGGTCTTGTATCTATTTCTTCTGCCTGGTTACTAAGCTGGCCTGGTTCAGGTGAATTTTGGTTTTGGCTTTCGAGTGTCTCTGTTTCTATGTCCTGAACACGTTCTTCTAATTCTATCTGATCCTGTTCAAGCACTTCGATCCCTTGATTTTCTTCTGCTCGAACCTTTACACTAGTTCTAATCTGTCCCTTTTCGATTTCAGGAGTTAGCGGAGGTGTGTCAATCACCTGTTCTGTCCCTGTCCGACCTTCTTCTTCGTCCTCAGACTTGACGTGAATGTCAATGATCTGAGGGTCTTCGCCTGTGCCTATCTCTTCCTCTCTATTCCACTCTCTATCTTCTTAGGTTCGCTCTCTTGTTCTTATTGGGTCCTCAGTGAGATCGATTATAGGTATCCAATCATCTTGGCTGGTGCTCGGCTGTTCATCATCAGCTACTTCAGGACCGACGTCTGCAGACCCCTCAGCTGGACAACCTTCAGCTCCAGGTTCCTTGTCAGGTATCACCTTCTGTGTATGGCTGGCGTGGATCCACTTGGGAACGCCTGCACACTTCACCGCTGTTGTGGTCACCAGTATTATCTGGCGCTTTTTCCCCCACCTCGGTGCAAGGCAACTCAAACGAGTATGCTTCTTGATTCTAACCCAGTCACCAGGAACCAATTTGTGAACTGGAGTTGTCGGGTTGGCGACGGCGTCTTCCCCAATCTGGCGAGAGATAGAACGCACTTGGTCACCCAGTTGCTTGCAGTACTCAAGTACCAAATCATCAGTAATGCTTAACAGTTTGTACCCTGGCACCCATGCTTGTCTCATCACTCTTCCCATCAAGATTTCATGCGGGCTCAGGCCTGTTTTCCGGTCTGGAATACTTCTGAGTCCCATCAGAACAAGAGGCAAGGCAGTAATCCAATTCATGCCAGTAGAGTCACACATTTTTGCCAACCTCGATTTTATAGTGCCATTTATTTTCTCTACTACTCCAGAAGCCGCTGGACGATGTGCACAGTGCAGCTTTTGTGTGATTCCAAATGCTTTACAGAGCTGAGCGATTACCTCATTCTGAAAATGTCCGCCTCTATCTGATTCAATAATGACTGGAACCCCGAACCTAGGTATCAATTCTTTCAGTAACAGTTTGGCTACAGTTATGGCGTCACTCTGTGCGGCAGGGTAAGCTTCCACCCATTTTGAAAATAGGCAGACAATGACAAGGACATATCTTTTTCCCTCGCAACGAGGCATGGTGATAAAGTCAATTTGTATTCTCACAAAGGGACCCCCTGATTTTCCCATTTTTCCCAGCTCAACTACTGTTCCTTTGCCAGCATTGAACTGTTGACACGTCAAGCACCTCTGGCAAAAGGATTCTGCTACCTTCCTGAACTTCGGGTTATACCAGGTCTGTTGAAATACCAGAACCATGGCATCTCTACCAGTGTGTGAATCTCCTTGTATTAGCCTTGCCATAGTGGCGAGCAGGTGCCTAGGTAACACAGGCATACCATTTGGGCCCACAACGACACCATCCTCACGTCTTGGTCGACAACCAAGTTTTGTCCACTTCTCTTGCTCTTTCGCTGGCACAGCATACTGCCAATCTCTCACTTCATCCCAGGTAGGCACTTCTTCAAACACCATAAGTTGGCAGCTGTTTCCAATCCCTCCCAGTTTGATATTTATTGACATGCGTTCCATAGCACATTGTTTTGCCACTCGATCAGCAAAATCATTTCCCAAAGATACAGGGTCAAGGCCCTTTTTATGAGCAACACATTTGACCACTGCCAATTCTTTTGGTAATTGGATTGCCTCTAGAAGGTCTTGTACAATCTTTCCATTTCGAATGGGGGTACCTGATGAAGTCAGGAATTCTCTTTGTAGCCATAATTGGCCAAAGTCGTGCACAACCCCATAACAGTACTGACTGTCAGTATACACTGTTATTCTTTTTTCTTTTCCCAATTTACAAGCTCAGAGCAATCAATTTGGCTATTTGTGCAGACTTTATCCCAAATAAACAGGATGCTTCTTCAATTTTGTCTAAAGTGACCACAGCGTATGCAGCACTTAGGCCTACAAGTTCGTGTCTCATGCATGAACCATCCACAAACCATTCCTTATCATGTTTGGGCAAAGGTGTTTCTTTAATGTCTGGACGGGTTTTAGTACTGAATTCTGTCAGGTTAATGCAGTCATGCTCGTTTTCTCCCCCATCTTCCATAATCATTGAGTCAGGGAGTAGAGTGGCTGGGTTCAAGATATTACACCGAGTAATGACTACATTTGCAGCACCCACGAGAATCCTCTCGTATTTAGTCAGCCGACTAGGGGTGAGATACTGAGTCTTGGTTCGGGTCAGCAAAATTACAACTGCATGAGGAACATACACAGTGACAGGATGTCCCATTACAATGGATTCACTCTGTTCTAAACTTGTGCAGGTTGCAGCTACTGCTTTCAAACACCCAGGTAATCCAGCAGATACTGGATCCAAAGTGGCTGAGAAATATGCCATGGGTCGTCTGGTCAAGCCATGCTCCTGAGTTAGGACTGACAAAGCACAATTATCCCGTGTGTCACAGAACAGGGCAAAGTCCTTAGAATAGTCAGGCATCCCTAAAGCAGGGGCTGTACACAGACAATCTCGTAATTTAGTGAATGCTGTTAAGCTTTCATCATCCCATTCCACAGGGTCCTGTGCTCCTTTCTTTGTCATTTTTATCAAAGGCTTTGCATGGACTGCGAATCCCACAATCCATTGCCTGCAGTAACCTACAACTCCCAGGAACATTCTGACTTCTTTCTGAGTACGGGGTAACTGCATCTTTTGAATTATTCTGACTCTCTCTGAGGTGACTTTTCTGATTCCCTTTTCTATCTGGTGCCCCAGATATTTCACCGATTTTGAACAGAACTGCAATTTTTCAGGGGCCACTTTATGTCCCTTTTCACTTAGGTGATTCAGTAGGGCAATGGTGTCAATCACGCAATCCCTATGACTTTTGGACGCCACCAATAGGTCGTCAATGTATTGCACCAAAACAGACTTTCCAGGTAACACTAAAGATTCAAGGCATTTTTTCAAGATCTGATTAAAGATAGAGGGGCTTTCTGTGTACCCCTGGGGGACACGATTCCAGACATACACGTGACTGTTGAAAGCAAATGAGAAAATAAATTTGCTGTCTGGATGCAATGGGATCGAAAAGAATGCGTGACATAGGTCTATCACAGTGAACCACTCAGCATCCCAGGGAATCTGATACAGGATCACTGCGGGGTTCGGGACAATAGGACAGCAAGGAACCACAATCTTGTTTACCTTTCTCAGGTCCTGCACTACTCTGTACTTGCCACTAGGTTTCTTGATTCCAATTATGGGTGAGTTACACGGGCTACTCATCACTTCTTGTATGATGTTTGCTTCTAGCAATTTCTGTATTTCAATGGCAACTCCTGCTCTTACTTCGGCACTCATTCTGTAAGGCTTAGTATTTGGGTAAACTGCATTTTCTTTCATGGCTATTTGTATTGGGTCTACATTGGCCATTAATCCTACATCCTTTCCTGTAAAGTCCCATACGTCTGGTTTCACTGTCTGTTGAAGTTCTTCAGGTAAGTCCTGTATAGTCATTCGTTTAATTTCTGAGTCAGGTCTGATTAACATTAATTTGTAGATACCATCTTTATCTGGGGTCTGAATTTCGACGCCCTTTGGTGTGCAAAAGATAGTGCAGTTCATTTTGCACAGCAAATCACGTCCCAGTAAGTTCACTGGGCTGGTGTCACAGACGACAAATCTGTGCATTTCTTTAAAGTTCCCTATTGAAATCTCCATGGGCTCAGTAACTGGGGTACTAATCAATTGATTAGACACCCCTACTACCTGGATTGCTTCTCCCGAGAGGGGTAGGTTTGGAACGTCTGCTGTTCTCACAGTAGAACGGGTAGCACCAGTGTCCAACAGAAAGGTGACATCATTTCCATCAACCTTTCCTTCAATGTATGGCCCCGACTGGTCTACCGGCAAGGAGGCGCCAAGTACACACTCCTTGTCCTCCCCTCTCAGGCCCCGTCAGTACTGGTCGTCACAGAAAAAGGTGTCATTTAACAAATACTGCGAAGTTGCTGCATTTCTGTTCTCATTGCCTCCCCGGATCTCTACGTCGTCACCCTGCGGTGACTTTCCCTTAAAACTAGGTTTTGGCGCTCGGGGTACTTGAATCGTTTTTACCTGCTGCTGGGTCTTTCTTGGTCTTTCATTCTGCGTCTGTGGAATTAAATCAGGGGTTTGGGTATTATCATTCTGTAAATATGGACACTCGTCTCTCCAGTGCCCGATTTCTCCGCACTGGTGGCAGGGAAATTTCTTTTTGGCTTCCTCTCTGCTCATTTTTGCTCGGGGCTTTCCCCCACCCCCAGGGCCTTGGTTCTGAGTAGTTTTATTTAACTTATTCAAATGCTTTTCTTGCTGTTCTGCGAGCTTTACTTGTGCCCACATCACTTTCTCCTTCAAAGCCTTTTTCTTTTCTGCCATCTCGTCCTCACAGTACTTTGCGTACCGTAGGACCTCGTCCATTTTCTTGGACTGCCAACAGATTTTGTTATCTTTTATCCACTGGCAAATTTCGGGTCTTAAACCGTTTACAAACCTGTAAATGAAGTGGGTCATATCCTTCATCTCGATGTTATCTATACCACTGTATGTTTTGAACACCTGCAACAGCCTTTCATAAAAGGAATGCACAGTCTCATCCCTTTCCTGCGTGGTTCTATCTATCTTGGTCCAATCAGTTTCCTTTGCGGGCACCTTTCCCTTCAGGTGTTGAATTACTTGATCATATTTTTTCATCACTTCCTTAGAGGGTTCTCCTGTTCTAGAGTCCCTCGGGTATTCCTCACTAGGCCAAGCTATGGCTATTTTACACTCGGTCCATAAGTCTACCGGGACCACAATATCGAAGAACCCATCCAAATCTTTCCACAGGCATTTTTGCACCTTTACAAACCTTTCCACCTGCCTGTACCAATCCACAGGCTTCTCTTGTAATTTCGGGAAGTCATTAGTAAAGGACACAATATCCTGTCTGGACCATGGAACGTGCACATATTTTCCACCTGGCACTTCGCGCATAGGGTATAACTGTTCTGGGTTGTCAGCCTCTTTTAGAACGAATTCTGGGGTCGCCTGTTTGGATCTAGCCTCATCTTTCTTTTTGGTCCATCTGGCTTTCCATCTTTCTACATCTCCCCATTTCTGCAACACTGTCAATAGTTCCTTGACCTGTGCCTTTTTTCCTGACACATTCAGGCTTTCCAAATCTTTGTCTGAAAAATCTGCTCTGTACGGTTTCTGCAAGGGTTTCGATTTAGAAATATCTATTCCCATGCTAGCAGCAGTGTCGGTCAATTTTTCATGTGGTACTCGGGCATTGCGGGTAAGACTTTTGCAAATGAACAACAGTTCTTCCTCAGAGTAGGTATTTAATCTGTCTAATCCTACATTTCCGGCCATTAGCTCTTCTATTTCTACTCTCAATTTGTAGAGATCTAAGGGTTTGGTCTGCGGAGTTCGTTTTTCTAATTCTTGACTCCATCTTTCAATTTCTTCAGGAGTCACCGGCGTGACACTCTTAGTACCCGAAGTCGTTTCCATTTGAATTTCCCTCGTGTTGAAAGGATTATGTCTTTTCTGCATCCTTTTCCCTGTATTCCTAATGGGCAGGTCCAATAGTGAGACTTCAGACTCGCACTCACTCGTCTGTTCATCTACGATTAAGGGTTCTGGTCTAGGTTGTGCTATGACTGGGGTAATGACTGGAGGTTTTGGACTCTCTTGTCGGTCCCCATACAACGGAACCACTGGTCCAATAGTTACTGGGATTGTCAAGGCTTCAGGGCTTGTATTCAACTGGGAGATTCTCTGAACTATCTCTGCTCTCTGTTTTGCTACAGCTTCTCGCTCCCTTTCTTCCAACAATCTCTCTAAGGATTTGTCATGTAATACCTGCGGGGTCAGAGTGGGAGCATAACTCGGGGCAGTGGGATGTGTCTCACTTGGTCCTTCACCATAATTAGGTCTTGGGAACAAACTTCCTGTACCTAGGGATCTTGGTTCCTTTTCATATAGAGGCTGTAAGAACGGTATTCCTGAACCTGATGGTCTCGCCTCACCTTCGTAGGGAGGTTTCGAGAAGAAGTCGCTTTCACAGGAGTATCTTGCATCCCCACTAGCTGGTAATCTTGGATAAAGATCTCTTGTATCTACAGGACCTAAACTCTCGGTATAGGGAGGTATGAGGCAACCCCCTCCTACACTGGCAGATCTGGCCTCATCATGAAGATGAAGTCTTCGAGAATTATCCCCTTCACTACAAGGTCTATTTCTTTCATTGTAAGGAGGCGGACTTCTCATAAACATATCATCTAACAATTCATCATCCGACTCTCCAATAGGCACCCAATGTTTGCACTTCTCTGTCTTCTTTTCCCCCCCAGGAGGATCACCCACTGGCATCATTGGAAACAGCCCTTCTACTATCATATTCTGTCTCCACTGTTTCATCTTTTTAGCTCTGGCTTCCTGCTTCAACTTTGGATAAAATTTAGTTAGTCCTTTATCCATTCGGGGCTTATCCCTTTCAAAAGCCTCAATCTCCCATTCCTCCAGTGCTTCGTACTGTGTTAATCTAGGTCTGGGATGTAAATCATTCATTCGGGTTCTCAAATTGAATAGAATTCTGCTGTTAAATGTTCCTTCTAACGGGAAAGCCAATACTCCGTCATCTTTCGTGTATTCTGCCCAATTTTCCAACCATACACATGTGTTGTACCCTTTATCGAACATCATGAAAGATGCGGGAGTATTCGGTGGCGGAATGACAACACCTTCCCTAGTTTTAATCAGCTTGTCCTTTTTGAAATAATTCTTCACTTTGTTTACAAGAGACAATTTTCTTTTGTTTCCGTACATAATGTCGTTTTTAACACCTTTCCACTGATCGTTCTCAAATCCCATATACCGAGGATCAGGTCTGATATGCGGTCTATACGAATGCCACATACGATTTTTACGAGTGACTTTGTTTACAAAATCACTTTCAATCCAAATGCGTCTTTTATTTTCTTGCGACCAATGAAGTGCACGGATTCAAATATTCTCGTCCAATGGGTGCGCGGCCCTTTCGCGAGACAGTTCTCACGCTTCGACACTCACCCCTCCTTTACAATTCCAGCTCCGCTACACACCTGCTGCGTCTACCAATCCCAGCGCGGCACAGAATGACGCCAGAGCAGCTTCGCGCCTGACTCCCTCTTTACAAGGTAACGGAAACTTTCTTTCTTTCTAAAGTGCTAGTGCTCGGTTATTTTACAATGAATACACATTCGCCACTGTACTCAAGTGTCTAGACAGGAAAGAATTTTGTTTCACTGCAAGTAAACTACTTCCATTTACTTTTCACACACTACGGATAGATCTCTTCTGCCTATCCTTCACACAAGCATTGGAGAACCTGTTACTTCCCTAGACTCATCCACCTTTCCGGGATATATCCAAGTCTAAAGTTTCACCAGCGAGCCCCTTTGCTTTCACCCAAGCTCCGATGAACCTGCTACTTTCCGGTGTGACCCTTACTAGGTTATGCCACAATAGGAATTTTGCCAATGAACCTCGTTGCTAACATTTATTCAATCATACATTCAGAAAACCCTAGTTAGTGCTTCCAGTTCTGCCTAACCCGCACCAACTTTCCTTGGGCCAGTGACCTCTAAGCAAGTGGATTCTATTCACCACTCGCTATTCAATTCCCCGGGGATTTCCGACAACACATAAGACGTTTTACGAACTAATGTATTAGTACATATATCAATATAATAACAAGAATGACAAATTTAAAACATTTCATGACTTTTCAAAGTAAACATTTCAAGCGAGTGATCAATTCCCCTGAACTGCCTACTCTTGTAGCAGCAAATAAAGTTCCCTACCTAGCAGCATCCAACTTAGCTAATCTAACTAGTCCTACCTAACCTTTAACTATTCCCTAACCATCCTCTGTGCTACCAGTAAATTACTGATAGAGATCGCAGGTCACCCGACCAATCATTTCACCACTTAGGTTTCGGGCCCATATACTTCAATTCACCATATACATTGATCAGATGACCTTACAATCTACTACCAATAACCATGAGTCCTTTCGATTGTTTCTAGAGTACCCGACTTACCATCCACCGTTACGGGTACCTATGACCACGATGGGTCAGGGAGCTAGCTGTAAAAGAAAAGGCAGGAAAAATATACAAACCCAACTTTAAATAACTTTGATATTTATCAAATGACCACGGACAACTGGGAAGTTTTAAGAATTTTATCTAGAAATCAGTTTCGGAAATTATAAGGTTTACAGTTAAAAGGCAGTCAATATTCAAGATGACGAAAATCACATATCCATAAAGGAACAAAGTAAGGGCAAACATTTAGATTTCTAAAAATAGTGAGACAGGGAACACGCTAAGTAGAGGTTAAAGTGGAATTCAAGGATGGACATCTATAAATGGACAGGCTTATGCATGTACTAAACGTATACTATGGGAACGTACTTCATAAGTCTGAATTAAACTAGGACTCCTATACATCTATAGAAAGGGGAAAATGGAAACACGCTATAATTCTAGGAACGTTACTTCAAATCAGAGCGCAGAAGAAAACTTGTAAATCACATTTATAATTCATAGGCAGTGTGAAAAGAATATCCTCTAAAAGGTAGGGTAACATAGGAACATGCTATGGGAAAGTAATGCAATGACTTTCATATAGTAGACTGCGGAAAGCATGGAAAATGTATGTATGCAAAGGTATGTCTTTATTGAAGCAAAGACAGAAAAATAGAAAGGTGCAGCTTTAGAGTTTCGGCAAGATATTTACCTAGACTGGTGTGAAAACCAACCCTGGCCACGGGTCAGTTAAGGACAGGAAATACCCCAAGGAAGGACAGTCATCAATGGGACAGCAGGTGCAGAATGGACAACCCAGGACAGGACAGGAAAACCAGATTAGGATCAGGACAGGACCACCAAGGCACGACCAGCACCCGCAGTTCGGAAGCAACGCCTGCGCTCCACCCTCTCTGCAGCTTATCAGTCAGAACCCCGATTGGGTTAGCGAACTCCCCAGCAAAGTGCTCCGCCAGCACTTAAGGTTTAGTAAAACCTTTGAGTCTATGGTCAAATTCGGACAGAGTGCTCCGCAGCGCTCTGTATATTCAGTCACCTATTGAGTGCGTTGGGTCAGTGACAGGTCAGCTATTCAGACAAGTCGGACAAATTCCCTAGGTGAACCTAGGCTAGTTATACTGTTTTCGGGTCAGTGTACCACCCCCCAATGTTGCAAAGTGTCAGAATCCCCAATTTCGATTGGTCCTAAGGTAGGATGGGTTAACACACCAATCAGAACAGACTTTTCTAAGGCCTAATTTACATTCTAGGGGACCGCCTAGCAAGATTGGGGTTCCCATGAGAAGTCGCACAGAATACAATGGAAAGAAATACATTGTTAATAATGTAACACATTTCAGTTTCTCTGGCTGGGTGAAGGTGCATCTTCCCAGGCGCGTCTTGGCAGCGACTTTCTCTTGGCGCAGGGTCAATGCCACCTCGCTACTTCTGGTCCTGCGCAGAACTGCACTCCAAAATGGATTCCCAATCACCCCATCGCCCCTCCATGCCGAGGATACATGAAAAGTAAGCGAAAACAAATTAAATCACAGAAATAAATGAATGTACTACACATCATGATTTTGTACTTCAGGTTTATCATTATAAAAATATGCTATGCGATTAAGGGTAGGTGCAACAGACAATATCACAAGAGCAGCGGTGCAAGCTTTCCCACGTTAATACAGAAGCGGCCATCTTTCGGCTATTACGCATGCGCACCCTTTCCCTCCATAACTGCAATTACGTAAAGTCACGTGAGTATGACTAACGCATGCGCAGAAGCAGATTCTAAAGCAGCGGCCATTTTTAGGGACGAGGGTTAATCGTATTAATAAACACATAGGCAAGCATCACTAAGATACACACGCACATTCAAAAATACATAAAATTAGTAAAACGTACAATTGGGATTACAGGATTATAACAGATTCCGAGGTTCTTGACTCGAGCAAGTCGCGATGCGAAATCTTGCTCTATCAGAATAACGTCAATAGAATGTTTGTAGTATACATGGAGGCACCAGACAGCATCATGCTGGGTGTTGTTAGACTGCTGCACACTTGAGGTGTGATTCTGTCTCATGAACTCAAGTTAATAACTTTTTCTTTGGCTTTGAAGCTGTGCAACTGGGCTTCCAAAAATTGAGCTAAACAAGCTTTACGTTTAACAAATTATGAAATCAAACCAGATACCCTCAACCTTAACAGCAAGTAGGATGTTACAACTATGAAAAATACACAAATAAATCCTCCATACAAAGCTCTGATGTCGAATTAAACAAACAGTACTAACTCTGAACAGCTGCTAGGAAATGTAGCTACATATACACAGCAGTTTTCTGTGAAACTTATTTGCCGAGTTCGTTGAATCTACAAGGTTCCAGCTCACAGAGAACTCTTGTTTTCTGATTGAAAATGTTAAAGAAAAAAAATGGTGAAGTCTGACTCTGGCCTAGAATCAAAGATGGTGGGGGCTGGGTTTGCTCCTTCCAGAGCTGGAGAGAAGGGGCATCTAGGCGCTCCCTGCATCTCCTTTGCCTGGGGTAGAGGAGGAGCAGGGACGTGTAGGCGAGCCCTACACCTCCCGGAGCTGGTGCAGAATGGAGTCATTCTCAGCTGAGTGCACACCTCACCGGGCCAGTAGAGAGGGAGAGGGCACAGGCACCCTAGAGGGGGGCTGGCCCTCGCAGGGCAGAAGTGGCAGCATGCAGGCCGTCAGTGCTAGTCACCCACCTCAGGCCGGCGGAGAGGCAGAGCTACGTTCATTAGAAGCTACCAGGGGTGGCACTGGGTAATGCAAATGCACAAGCACTAGAATTATGGAAGTATTTTACAACTTTGATGGAGAAATAACGACCAAGAGAGCAGTATATTCAATTCTGATAGGGGAACTAGGAGTGTAAAATATGTAGTTCCCAAGCAAAAAAAACTAATTTATGTTTTGGTCGTTGCTAGTTTGTTATGAACAGTAAAAGATGTGTTTTTGCAATAACATGTTTGTAGTAACAATCAGAAGATCTTGAAGGCCCCGCATCGCCCAAGGCCTGAGCATGAACACAGCAGTGATGCAAAGACTTCGAATTACCAATTTCTGACAACTTGCGGTCTCCGGATATCAAGAGCATGAGGAAACAAAGTGGCCAGACTTGGCCATGTGATACAAATGGGTGCCAGGCAGGTTTACCTTAAGGAAACTACTTTGCCGATACTGCTAAGTTTCAGTCATGCGTGCTGCTATAAAACACATTTTAAGGGGAGGGGGGACTAAACAGAGGAGAAAGGATTGCTTAAACGACGGGAAGTGTAAGGGTACTTGTTTGTTACGGTTTAAGATTAAGGGACATTTAACAAACTATATGATTCGCTGTTCCTGGTAATACCAACGCTAAATAAACGAGGAGCATGATTTGGCCACTGAGACCAGAATCAAAACACCGACTTCGTTGAAGATTCTAGCCGATTAAAAAGGATTAAAGTTTACTGATGGAAAAAAAGCATTAAAGTTCATAACTGCAGGAAATACTGTGGGGAAGAAAACTCCTGTGAGAAGTTCCGCGTGGGTTAACTAAGCAGGCAGGCTCGACAGTTACCGAGGCAACCAAGCGTGCCGCACACACAGGCTTTTCTCTTTTACAGACGGCCCACTTGGATGGGCTCGCCTGCTTTCCTTCTGAAGTAAAGGGTTTCTTATCTTTATGGGGCCATGTGTTTGGCCCCATAAAGATAAGAAACCTTTAACTTCAAAAGGGAAGCAGGCGAGCCCGTCCCAGTGGGCCGTCTGTAAAAGAGAAAAGTCTACGTCAGGCAAAGCTCTTTCCCAATGGCTGGCCACCGTTAAGCATAAACGGTGATGCCGGCCAATGGGAAACAGGGGCAGGGCTTGAAGCCCTTGAATGAAAGCCCTCTCAATCATTAAATCTCACCAGCGAAACTGCGCATGTGCGCAGCCCACGCCAGCCGAGATCTAAAATGTATGGGAACCTTGCTCCTGATAGCAGTGTGGCAAAGCCAGTGAATTTGGGGACGGATTCAAACGCCATGGCAAGAAAATAAAAATATTCTTTAACTAAAATATGGTGGGTTTTCACCTTCAGATAACTTCATATAAAATAATGCACACATTAAAAAAAAGGCAATGTGAACGGTGTGAAATGTGCTAATTGTGGTAAATAAATAAATAATTACCGGTACTATTTTTCTATGCATTAACTGAAAAAGGATAGCTCAATAAATAAGAGGCAGAGTCCGTGATATCGGAGTCATACAGGCTTTAATCAGATGGCTCGAGCCAATGGACCATCGGGTTCCATCACCTGCTAAGGTTCAGGAAGGGACAGACACAGGAGAAAAGGGAAGTCGGGACAGCCTGCATCGGGACAGCAGTCGTCTGTATCTCATTAACATCATACAATATATATAGCAAAACAGTACAATTGCATTGAATACAGTAGGCGTAACAAGTGACAAACGGAAGATAAGAACATATGGGCGTGAAAAGAAGGCGTGCACAGGGCGTGCACGGAGGTGTGTGAGGTGAACGTCACAGAAGTGTCATAAGTGGGTGGATACATGGAGGGGGCTACCTGGGCAGCTGGAACCTTTAACCTACTGGTGTGCGCAAACGGAACATGACGTGTAACTGGGGAGAGCTGGGGGCTCTGACTTCTAGCACTAGAAGAGGAGACTGAAGTCTCGGATGTCAGAACGACCTGTACCTATAGCATATCTGATATCTTGTGTTTGGAGTACATGTTGCTTGAATCTAAAAGTCATCAGGGCAAAGGCTACTTGTCACTAAGGCTAGTGCATGCATATATTTCCTCATGTATTGCGTGTGCTATGGATCTTCTACGGATACTAATTCAGTAATTCTCTTGCCTGGAGACAGAAAGACTAGACTATAGATGAAGATGTTTATGTGGTTCGTTAGCTAGGAATGTGAAACCGGGGAGCTGAACAGATAACTGTAGGCATAACATATTCTTGGCAGACAGGCAGGCAGGCCAGGCCGGGCACCGCGCTGCTTGGCAGAGAGTAAGTGAAGGGTCAGGGATGCGGGCGGGGCTGCATCTCTCCTCGGAGTGGTTCAGGAGACTTGGAAGCTTGAATCTGGGGTCCGGGCCCTGTGAGGCCTAGAAACGGGTGCAACTCGATAATTTATCGTGCACAATGTAAAAACGTTGGCAACATAGGCCTAGAAGCCTAATTCACGTTGCTTGAAGAAGGACTGGATAACTGGCATAGTAACGTTGGACGCAACTGTAAATGCGTCTTTATTCGGTCAAGGGTGTAAATATGCATATTAATCATGCACATATAACATATGATGGGGAACACGTAGGGACACATGACAGGGCAAAATTCAATTTTCCTCATTCCCTCCTTGTTCCCTACGTTTCCTTCAGGAAACATCAATATTCATGATACCATCTATCTGTTCATACAGCATCATTTGCTCGTCTTTAATCTTTTGGGAATAGGACTTTGAACTTGGAATACAAGATGTAGCGCACAAGCCACAAATCGCAGGGCCACATTGTAAACAAAGGCAACAACTGAATATGATCGTTACTACTACTCCTAGGAATGACAGTACTTTCCATCCCCAGGCAGATATTATACTCCAGAGCCAACCGGACCATGTCCAGGTGCCTGGATTCTGGTGTAGCTGATGGGCTATTTTATGAAGTCTAGTTATTGCTGAATATACAGACGGTGCGTTATTAGGAATGAAAACGCAACAACTAGATCCGATGACTCTACAAGCTCCGCCCCTATCGGCCAGTATGACGTCAAGAACAAGGCGGTTCTGAAGGACGACAAATCTCATAGCAGATTGCTCCTCTGTTAAGTTACCTAGAGCGGAAGTAGTCTCATTCACTACTGCTTCAAGGGTTCGGGTTAATCTGCGTATTAATTTACTATTCTGGATAGGTCCTATGAAGAAAAAGAAACCTTTATTGAAATCCGTATACTGTTCTAAGGCAGTTTCAGTTTGATCGACAATTGGGTACTCGATCTCCCTTCTATGTCTGACGTGTACTAGATGTGTATTCCTGTGATAATCGGATGGGGCTAGGAAAACTGGTGGCAGTAGGAAGGCAATGTAACATGTTCCATCCCAATCCAGGGGCAAACGTACATATGCGGTCTGACCACATATAAAATATGAATGACGTGAGGCTTTGAGAGTAGATTTCCCACTGTCACTATACTCGACCACAGTAGTACAATCACTGTGTCCTAGATGTATTGAACCATTCTTTCTAATACATAATTCGCCTTTCACTGACAGAACTGTTATAGAAGGTAAGTCTGGAGTGGCCTCAGACTGAACATTCAAAACCATGAGGTTGGAGGAAAAATTACCTAGATCATATACTTCATTTTCTAGATCTAACCCTGTCCTATGGGAAAGACCTTCCTTGTCTGGGAAACATGTTTTATTCAGAAGGGACTTATCGTCTAAGGATGATGTTAACGTAAACCATGCTCCACACGAACCATTGAGTGAAAACGGATAGGGAAAGAGTGGCAGAACTCCCTTCGGTGTCTGGTAAGGGGGGAGTCGACCACACACCCAACAATTAGTGGCATTGCTGGTCTGGTGTGAATAGTGTAACATACGTATAAAAGTATTGTTGCGCATTGCAAGTCGGTAGGATAACTCGTGAGGGGGTAGTTCACTAAATGTGTGCTCTACTGTATCATTAGAAGAAAGATGTACATGTGAATCAAGAGGAGGAGAAAATACATGTAGCGTAATACTTATGCAGGTGATCGTAAGACTCAGAAATAACATAAACAATAACGTAATAATACATTTACTTCGCAGACTCTTATAATAACGTATTTTCTTGGAGTTTCGTCTATCTTTCTCACTAGGTGGGTCTATCTCATACATGTCAGGAACCTGTCTAACCGCTTCACCCGAGAGGGACTTAAACAATTAAACGCTGTCTGACTTACTAGACCTTAATTTTAATTTATACTCCTGCTGCGGAGTTTTCTCTAACAGGGGAAGTTTAGAGTCAGTATCGGGGCAGTCCTTGAAAAAAGTCTTTGGACGCAGTCCATGGAAGCGCTTGACGTGGCTGGAGTGGAGCCAGCCCTTCCGGCCCTCCAGTTTCACAGCGGTCCTTGTGGTCATCAGAACAAGTTTCGGCTCCTTCCAGCGGGGCTCCAGGGGGCTTGAACGATCGAAATTCCTCACCAGAAGGAGGTCACCTGGAACGACCTCGTGCGGTTTCACCTGGGTGTTGTCTGGAAAGGCAGCCGCGACCTGTGAACGACAAGAGAGTAGTGCAGACATCAAGGAAGCTAGGTAATCTGTCAGCATATTACTGTCAACATCTGTTATTTTACGTGGCATAGGTGTACCCCACATGTTTGGGGGACGACCAAATACGACTTCATAAGGTGATAAACCTGATCTGGAGTGAGCGACCATTCTCATGTAGAAAAGGGCAACTGGCAGTGCTACCAACCAATCTACGCCTTTCTCTGCGCAGACCTTCGCTATACGTATTTTCAGAGTTTGATTGTGTCTCTCGACAAGGCCAGCTGCCTCGGGGTGTCGTACACAGTGGAACTTCCACTGGTACCCTAACAAAAGTGATACTTGTTTCATGAGCTCGGATGAGAATGGTTGGCCGTTGTCTGAATACACGACCCTCGGCAAACCATAGCGGGGAAAAAACTCACGAACCAACTGCCTGGCAGTGGTCGCGGCAGTGTAATCTGGGACTGGATATGCTTCTGTCCATCTGGACAAAGCGCATACAACTACGAGGACATACTTGAAACCTCGGCATCGATCCATCTGAATATAATCCATCTGGAGGACTTCAAAAGAGTGGTCAGGAGGATGGAATCCACCTTGTTCCACCGGAACACCTTTACCTGGATTGAACTGACAACAGATCATGCAGGTACGCACTTTCTGCTTAGCTGCTGTTCGTAAATGCTTGTTAAACCAGAGGTTTTGGATACTATCTAACATGGCTTTTTCTCCTAGATGTGCTGGACTATGTGCGGTATTAATAATAACTTGAACCATAGAGTCGGGGAGAAACCATGTGGCTTTTCCCTTCGTCAACCATCCCTGATCTGTCTGGACCCCTCCTTGTTCAGACCATCTCTTGATTTCGTCTGGGGTAGCATGTGTCTGTATGTCTAGTACATCTCGTGTAGGGTCCTTAACTGTCATACAAGTCGTCTGGTCTGGAACGTCTGTCTTTGTCGTGCTAACTGGAATGTCTGGAGTCTGAGCTGTAAGCTTGGCTGTTCGATCAGCTAGATCGTTACCCTGGGAAATGGTGTCAGTAGCTTTCGTATGTGCTTTGCACTTCATAATGGCAATAGCTGTCGGTAAATGTATTGCTTCTAACAGAGCTTGAATGAGGGGACCATGCTGAATCTTGGCTCCATGAGAGGTCATGAAACCTCTTTCTTGCCAGAGGACTCCAAAGTCGTGTACGACTCCGAATGCATAACGTGAATCTGTATATATATTTACTTTCAGGTTCTTAGCTCGTATGCAAGCTTGGGTCAGAGCGATGAGCTCTGCTGCTTGAGCAGACAGGGTGTCAATACGGTGTGTTTCTATAACTTCAGTTTCAGTGGTCACTGCATATGCGGCTACTAATTCTCCTGTACTTGTTCTCATACATGAACCGTCCACGTAAAGAGTCAGGTCTGGGTCAGGTAATGCAATGTCCGTCAAGTCTTGTCTTGGCTTTGTCATGGTGTTAATAACTTCCACGCAGTCATGTGTGGCAGGATTTGATGTAATCGAGGGTAACAGTGTAGCAGGATTTAATATGTTACAGCGTCTGATTTCTATGTGTGGCTGAAACAGTGTCAGTTCATATCCTGTTAAACGTGCAATTGTCAAATGCTGAGTCTGTGTTCGGTTTAAAAGAACTTCCACGGAGTGTGGGACTTGTACTGTCAGGGAATGTCCTAACACTATGGAATCACTTTGTCTGATAGCTAGAGCTGTGGCAGCAACTGATTTGAGGCACGCAGGCAGAGCCTGGGCTACTGGATCTAATGTGCTAGAAAAATAAGCACAGGGCTTGTGCTGTCCTGCTTGATCTTGCGTGAGAACAGATAAAGCTGTACCATCACGTTCAGTAACAAAGAGGGAAAAAGGTTTACTGTAGTTTGGTGTCGCTAACACAGGTGCATTACATAAAGCTTTCTTTAATTCGTTAAAAACAAGTGTATGTTCCTGGGTCCAAGGGAGGACAGTCGATGTGGCTGCCTCCTGTGTTGTCAATTGTATCAGTGGTTTGGCTAGATATGCATACTGAGGAATCCATTGTCTGCAGTAAGAAGTGAGGCCGATAAAAGCTCGTACCTCCTTCTGTGTCTTGGGCTGTGGAAGATGTGCTATTAACTGGATACGGTCAGATGTCATCTGTCTACCCCTCTTGGACAGCAAGTGTCCAAGGTATACCACTTGCTGGACACAGAATTGTAATTTCTTTGGGGACACCTTGTGCCCCATTTCTGCCAGAAAATACAAGACGGTCAGTGATGCACGTTCGCAGTCACGTTCTGTACGGGCTGTAATTAACAGATCATCGACATACTGGAGCAGGGCAGTGTCAGTTGGCATGTGAATACTGTCTAGTTGTCGTTTAAGTGCTTGACTGTAAATACTAGGACTTTCTGTGAAACCTTGAGGTGCTCGTGTAAATGTATAGCTTCTTCCATTTAAACAGAATCCGAAAAGGAACTGGCTGTCTGGATGAATGGGGACACTAAAGAATGCGTTCTTGAGATCAATAACAGTAAAGAACGTAGCTTCGGAATCAATGGCAGTCAATAGGGAAGAGATATCTGGAACCACTGGGTACTGCGGTATGATACATTTATTAAGTTCTCGAAGGTCAATCACTAATCGATAAACTGGAGGTGCATTTGGGTCAGTACGTTTAAGAATCGGAATGATAGGAGAATTACATACGTTGGAGTCAGTTTCTACAACTACTCCTTGAGTAATGAGCTCGCCAATGATTTTCGATAAGGCTGCTACAGCCTCAGGGGGTAACTTGTATTGTCGGATTCGTGGCAACACAACTCCTTGTTTCAGAGTGACACGATATGGTGTAATGTGCATACAACCTACATCAGTTGGACCTTGCGCCCATAAATGCTGTGGTACATTCAGTAATCTGGGATCAAAATCTTTTAACACATAATGTCCTTTGAAATCACGTAAAAACAATCTCACTCCTTCCGGAGAGCAGCAAATCACAGCACCTAATTCTTTCAATGTTTTAATACCCAGTAAGTTTTCAGGACATGATTTCGTAAGTAACAAGTCTGTAGTTCGGGACAATGGACCAACTTCTAGGGAAACTGGTTTCGATATTTCATTAACAATAGGCTTTCCTGAAAATCCCAGGGAAACATTTCTTGAGCCTGAGAGCGGAGCCCCTGGAACCTCGTCATGACTGATGGTAGTCCTACTTGCCCCTGTATCAATCAGAAACTTTCTGTCTTTCCCCAATACCTGACTGTGTACATAGGGACCTTCTTGATCTACAGGAACCTCGATGAGAGGCAAGCCAACCTCCCTCTCTAGGCTGTTTCATGAATACTGCTGGTATTCCGGATAATCTGACTGTGCATACTGGTACATCTGTTGTGTAACGTGTTGTGTGGCAGCTATAGGCTGCGGTGCTGTAACTGTCTGTTGTGCGTTCTACGGTGGTTGCGTATTCTGCGGAATCTGTTCCTGTCTAGGAGGACGCGGTCTCTCTTTCGTCTTACCTGTAGCTATGTTGTGTTTCAGAACTGCACATTAATTTATATAATGACCTGGCTGTTTACAGTAATTGCATGTCCCTTTAACGGGAGCTGCAGAATGAGTAGTCTGATTCGTACCCCTCTTCTGGCTATCTACTGGAACAGACTGTGCAACTAGTACTTTCATTTGCGTGTCTTTCATACGTCTTCTTTCGTGTTCTTGCTCTTCCCTGATTCGGTTCTGGTGGTACTGTAACATCTGTAGCATTTGGGACGGGGTATTAGCTTGCCAGGTACTCTCGACTTTTAATACTCGATTTTTAACCTGTGGTAAAGAATTCTCAACTAGTTTGGTAACAAAAAGATGTGGATACGACTCACTACTTGTTTTCAAGCCGCTATTAATAATGAAACATTTCTCAAATCTGGAATAAAAATCACTAGTGTCTTCGTCTTGTTTCTGTTTACAGGCTGAGATGGCATCCCAGTCTTCCTTTTTCGTGGCTAGTAATCTTGGCAAGACCTGTATTAACAACTCGGGCAATTCTTTGGCTTTATCCCCGAGACCAGTACCTGGAACTCGTGTGTTATCTTCGTTCTCTAACGCTGTCCAGTCAATCTTTTTCTCTCCCACCTCCCATTCTTTTTCTTTGAGTTTTTCATATATGCCCGCAGGCAACAGGACCTTTAACATTTTGATGATATCAGGATACGTGTATTCTCCCATACGGAGCATGTCTTTTAATTCACGGTGGAACCCTGCTGGATCTTTATCGTGACAGGGCACTAACTTTTTCATTTCTAGTAGTTCTATTTTCGTTATAGGGGTGTAAACAAATACTCGTTCGAGCTCACCCCCCGTTCCCTTAACTGGATGCACTTCTCGTAACGGATTTTGTCCATCTATGTAAAATAGGGGTGGAACAGGAACAAAATGCGGAGTCAGGAATGTTCTGTATTTGTGGCGCTGTTCTAAAATGACATTAATCAATTCGGTACCTAGACCTTTCCATCTGTTTAGGAGTAACTCGTTCAATACATTATATAAGGGACCTGGATCAGAATGCTGATCCTCGTACAGTGAAATGAGGTGCTGGATCATGTACATACCCACCAGTCGCTGTTCGCCTGGGGGAAGCTTCAGAAACATTCGAGCTACCACTTCGTCTGTATACGTGGTAGAATCACTAGTCCATCGAACCGCTGACCGGGCTAGTTCTTGTTCATGCATGGTACTAAGCTCACTGTAACCTATTCGTAGTTACAGAACTTTATCGGTAGCCTGGAATAAATGTTCAAGAGAACACTGTTCTGGTACGGGAGGAGGAAAAGCTTTCTTGTAGTCTAGGCGTGTGTGTCTGTCAAAAGGTCTCGTCCTACCTACATACGCTATTCTGGTGGGATTCTCGGTGTCTACATCTTCGTCTGAAGAGTCATTCTCTTTCTCGGCTACTCTCCTTGCTTTCTCCTTCTCGTGTATAGCTATAATTTCTTTACGAATCTTTCTGTACATGGTTTCTATACAATTTTGTGTCTTGTGTTTTCCATCTGCTATATTGTCACTCCATCTTGTCAGGACCTTCATCTCATCTTTGTCTTTATCAGGATGATCCTGTTCTCTTATTAAACAATTTATTAAAAATTGCAAAATCATGCCTTGAATCTCAACTTTCCTGTGTGCCATAGCTTCATGAATACTTTCTGGTTTCTCCCCTGTTCGGATGAAATGATATATTCTGTCTAAATGTTCCTTCATATCTGGCATGGTAGTCAGAAAGTTTGTAACTCGTCGTAAACGTACGGAATACAATATCATGTGATCTTCGCCTGGCACTGGGTCATATCGGCAATCAGTAAGGAACTTTGTGAGGGCTTCGTACGTAGCCGCTTTTGCCGTACGCTGTAACGCTGCGTCTCTCAGCGTCAGTCGTTTTGTTTGAGGCGGGGTGATAGGAAAACCTCCCCCCGCTCCTCCTGAACTAGAATCATCAGTCAATACTGAATGTGCAGCTGCCGGTAAAGTGACTGGTAGAGTAGGCGTACGAGGTGTGGGTTGGTCCTGGGGTACTGGTACATTAACAGGATTCCCGGGACCAACGGCTGGAGGCACAGTAATTACATTATTAACAGGGTGTTGAACCTGAACTGGCGGAGTAGGATTCGTATTAGCATATTCTGGGACAGTGTCGTCTAAATAGGAAGAAAGGAAGATTTCAGCTGCAGTCAGTTTATGACGTAGCTTAGTCGGGACCAATGGTGGGGGTAAATTACAGGGTGTTTCCGGGGTCGCCTTCGGCAAACCCTCGGCGAGAAGAGGATACATACCTTTAATAAGGGCGTTTCTTTGTCTGTCTGACTGTTCTGCTCTAACTCGTTCACCTTCTTCTAGCAGTTCCCTTTCTCTGGCTTTTTCTGAGGATTCCCTACTTAGTTCTGCTTTTCTGAATTCTTTCTCAGTTCTTTTATGCGATTCTTTACGCCACAATTCTATGGCATCTTTCTGGGATTGTCTGGCTTTCTTTTTCCATAATGCTTCTTCTACTTTCATGATGCACTCGGCATCCCATGTTCCTGAAACAGGCCATCTATATTTCTCCTCGAGATCTTTGGTATAGTCGACCCATAAATCTAGATACAGTATGGCATCTAAGCCATGTTTATGATACATGAAATGTCCAGGACTGTCCCTGGGAGGGACAGGAACTGATTCTTCGAGTAACCCTTTTCTGGTTTTTATCTGACATAACTTTGAAAACAGAGGCATCTTTGGACCGTACTTGAACTTGAACACAATACACAATGAACACAGTAATGAATAGCAGACAAATCACTCATACCACGACATCAAAAACACATTAAATAACAGTTCGAACAGGTACCTAATACATATGAAAACATAATACTTGAATTTCTCGAGAAGCTATACCAGAGAACAGACTTACTAGAATTACTGGATGCACTGCTAAAACAGTACAGAACATACCGGTCTCCTAAAGAGACACGTCATACCGTATCCACCTAAGTGAACACGTCGGACCGGATCTGTGTACCCAAACCCGTCGGACCGGGGACAAATTAATGAACCCGTCTAGATACTTCCCCAGCAACGGTACTCACCAGGAAGCAAAACTGAAGGCCTCGGACTGGACTGGACTGCTACAACGTCTGGTTACTGCTACGCACTACGCATGCACTTCGGGCTTCGGAAACAGGTGGGCCTCCGGATACCTCGGACCTTGCTCTCTCGGCTTGGGCTCTGGTCGGGACGAACCGCCTTCCTCACCGCCTCGTCTGGATGCCGGACCGCAGTCTCCGTCTCCTCCGTGGGCCTGAGGGAGACTTGAGCAGAAATATCTGCAGGTGCGCAGTAGGGGTCCGTCACGGCTGTAGAAGGGTCAGGGGGCCTGCGTTACATCGCCGGCGCGTGGGGAAGGGGCTCGTACCTATTCGGGCGCCATTATGTGGTAAATAAATAAATAATTACCGGTACTATTTTTCTATGCATTAACTGAAAAAGGATAGCTCAGTAAATAAGAGGCAGAGTCCGTGATATCGGAGTCATACAGGCTTTAATCAGATGGCTCGAGCCAATGGACCATCGGGTTCCATCACCTGCTAAGGTTCAGGAAGGGACAGACACAGGAGAAAAGGGAAGTCGGGACAGCCTGCATCGGGACAGCAGTCTTCTGTATCTCATTACCATCATACAATATATATAGCAAAACAGTACAATTGCATTGAATACAGTAGGCGTAACAAGTGACAAACGGAAGATAAGAACATATGGGCGTGAAAAGAAGGCGTGCACAGGGCGTGCACGGAGGTGTGTGAGGTGAACGTCACAGAAGTGTCATAAGTGGGTGGATACATGGAGGGGGCTACCTGGGCAGCTGGAACCTTTAACCTACTGGTGTGCGCAAACGGAACATGACGTGTAACTGGGGAGAGCTAGGGGCTCTGACTTCTAGCACTAGAAGAGGAGACTGAAGTCTCGGATGTCAGAACGACCTGTACCTATAGCATATCTGATATCTTGTGTTTGGAGTACATGTTGCTTGAATCTAAAAGTCATCAGGGCAAAGGCTACTTGTCACTAAGGCTAGTGCATGCATATATTTCCTCATGTATTGCGTGTGCTATGGATCTTCTACGGATACTAATTCAGTAATTCTCTTGCCTGGAGACAGAAAGACTAGACTATAGATGAAGATGTTTATGTGGTTCGTTAGCTAGGAATGTGAAACCGGGGAGCTGAACAGATAACTGTAGGCATAACATATTCTTGGCAGACAGGCAGGCAGGCCAGGCCGGGCACCGCGCTGCTTGGCAGAGAGTAAGTGAAGGGTCAGGGATGCGGGCGGGGCTGCATCTCTCCTCGGAGTGGTTCAGGAGACTTGGAAGCTTGAATCTGGGGTCCGGGCCCTGTGAGGCCTAGAAACGGGTGCAACTCGATAATTTATCGTGCACAATGTAAAAACGTTGGCAACATAGGCCTAGAAGCCTAATTCACGTTGCTTGAAGAAGGACTGGATAACTGGCATACTAACGTTGGACGCAACTTTAAATGCGTCTTTATTCGGTCAAGGGTGTAAATATGCATATTAATCATGCACATATAACATATGATGGGGAACACGTAGGGACACATGACAGGGCAAAATTCAATTTTCCTCATAATACCTCTCAAAAAGAATAAGGCTCTGAATTAGAGTTTGGCGGACAGTTTACTCCATCACAAACGTGATGGCTATCTCATCCGCCATATTACAAGTGCCACTGGATATAAGGCACTCGTAATTCGGTGGAGGGGATAACTGTCATGTTTGCGATAGAGTAACTGGTCCTCTGAATTCTAAATCAGGCCCTAAATCTTTGTCATCACTGACACAATCAATTGAAGCCAATTCCGGCTACCAGCAGCATTTATATTTGTAGATTACCAATTACAAACTTTCACATTTCATTCAGGCAGCAGGCACCATAGTAAGAAGGCCTGTTTCATGTTTAGCTGTCTGTTTCTCCCTCCACTTCACGGTGCTTTCAGAATTGACCGTCACGTGCAGTTTTCTTTTAACAAGAGGTAGGGGAACTCTTTTTGTTAAATCCAAAAAGTTTGGGCACATGTGCCCCACAGATCCCGTCCAGTTCGACCTCTGTTCAGAACGCATCGCTTCTCCCTATTTTCAAAGGTATCGCTCAGGCGTGGGTGAGCAACTAAGGGCTCAACCAGACTCGAATCAGGTGTCTGACTCTGGCTCAGCTCTAGATTTTCTTGGACTTTCGAGCCCAAAAGGAAACAGGCTTTTATGTGGCTTCTGGCTGCCACCCACAGTGCAATTTCATACCCCATGAATGAAATCAAAACATTATTAATCTTTGATGCAAAATAGGAGCCTAATGGCTGAATTGCACAATGTGACTAGGACCAATCCGGGCTTCTCTACTAGCCCAAATTGTGTGATCCTAGGCAAATATTTTAATTCACCAAGCCACCTCTTTTTTCATTAACCAATAAGAGAGCACCTTCAAATGTGTTCAGGGTGTGCGCTGTACGAAAACGTTTTGTATAATTTAGTATGCTATAATGTTGCTCCATATTCACTAGGAGTCTAAGCCCCATATGGTGTGCCGAGGTGAACCAACTTCCCTTTTAGTTTACTAATGGCTTGGGAAGTGCATGAATTTTTAGGTCTCGCTAGAGTCAGCGAATGCGCTGTCTTGCGAGCAATTTAGTAGGTGGTTTAAAAGTGCTACCCAGGCTGGCCACCAGCTAGCTGTTACGCACACAAGCGCGCGCGACGTGCACAGCACTTTTTCCCGTCGCGCGTGCGCACAGCTCGCGTCACCACTTGTGTTTTTTTTATTTATTTTTATTTATTTCATTTGGCAGCCACGCAGCGCTACTTTTACGTCCGCCCGGCCAATGCTTGTTTAATTACTTGTTTCAATAAAAAGAAATGCCGGCCCTGCAGTTTTTTTGATGGCTATTTAATTCAAGCAACAAACCAAATCCTTGTTTTGATTTGTATGGTCTGATTTATTTAAACCATTTACTTTTTTATACAAATCTCATCAACTTAAGACTTTAATTGCATGAGAAAAACACTACATATATACATATACATATTTAGACAAAAAACATTTGGCTAAAAAACATTTGACAAAAAGTATTTGACAAAAAACATGTGACAAAGTAACATACGATCATTCAGTGTACATAAAAATGTAAATACAGTAATACGAGAAGCGTGAATCTTTATATGATGTTAGCAAAACTTAATTATGAAAATAAAGATGTGCGCAGTAAGGAAAAAGAGACAAATAAATTGTAACGAATACAAATTTCTCAATTGTCTGGTTGATACACAGATCAATTAAATCCTTTCTGCTTTTGCCGACGCGTTTCGAACTTGCTCTGTGATTTGACAAGTTCTCATCAGGGCTTTCTCGTTTTAATCGTCTGAAAATTATGTACAAAGAAAATGAGTGAGATATTATGTTCCTCATTTTCATCCCCTATCTAAATTGCCCTCTACCAAAACATTTTCGAAAATATGTACCTTTATTTTCAGGTTGGCAGCGAGTTTCCAAATATTCAAGAAATCTTTTGCAGTCAGAGTTGGTTGTTTTCTAAAAAATTATGACAATCTCAATTAAGATATTGTAGTGGTTGGGTCAGCCCATGCCTATAATGCCTCAGAACACTCTTGGAAATTACCTTAAAAACGGTGGTCTGCACCTTTACTTGGTTGGTGTCTGTTCGAATCAGTCATGCGCTGGTCAACAATCTACTCCCAACCGCCAGCCGGCGGTGGCCACGTCTTTTTACTCCTACAAAGAGGTTTAGAATAACTCAACTATTCAAATGCGTGTAAAAGAGACAGAGAGCGGTCAAAGTGGTGCCAAGTGCCTACCTTATCCTTGGCGCTCGAATTGATTCCCTTGCAGTTCCCCTGTTATTCAGACCTGCAGCGGGTCTCCGCTCTGCATTCCCAATTCTGAAGTGGAAAGCACGATAATGAGTGCCCGCTGCTTTGTATTGCGAGGCGTTACTTAGCGTTGCATGTCTTAGCGCTTACCTAGATATTGTAGATCTTAGAGTATAACTCGCTCCCAAATGAACTCCACACCAATTCGAAGAGTCACTCGGCAGACTGAGTCGCCATGTTAAAAAGGGACACGTGATCGATTGTTTGTGTCACATGACTCCCCAGGCTTTGTGGGAAATGTAGTCCCACTTTGCATTCTATTATTTTCATGAACGAATGCCTACTTAGAAGATTACACGTGAGCACTGTATATTGTATCAAGCGGTTTATAGTCTTGAAATTTCAGACATCGAATTAAGTCCAGTTTGCAAACTATTGAAACGCAATATTAAGTACGCTTCTTTCCTCAATAAGACATCGTCCACATCTTTGGCATGTTGGCCTTGAGTCACTGTGTAAAGGACCGACCGTTTCAGTGTGTCCGCTGTCCATGAAATGTTGAACCATTGGGGCGGTTAACACTTTTGTTTTTATTCGCGACCTGTGCTGTGTTATGCGAGTGTTGACCTGCTGGTTGGTCTTTCCTATATACAGTTTACCGCATCCGCAGATGATTGCGTACACGACATTTCGTGTTTTGCAGTTCGAGAACCCTTGGTTCTTCCACCTGACATTTTTGTGTATGAATTCGCTGCCCTCGATTGTTGTGTCGCATGAGACACAGTTACCACACCTGTGGTGTCCCTCAATCGGCTTGAATCCCCACATTGACAATAAGTCATGTTTGGGTTTTTCAATGGTGACATCTGCACGCACTAGTTGCTGTCCAATACTGCGGTTTTTTTTATATGCAAAAATCGGTCTAGGAAAGGGGCATTCTAATCCCTCCAGCAGGTGCCAATTTTTCAGTATGGTCTGTCTGATTTTGTGGGTGTGGGGGCCAAATGTTGTAACACAAACCAATTTTTCCAATTCAGGCTTCACTTTGCTTTGTAATAGGCATTCCCTCGGGGTATAGCGTGCTCTTTTGAAGGCATGTTTTAACAACTTCCTAGGATAACCTCTGCTTTTCATTTCCTCACAAAACATTTCTGCGTGTGAGTCGTAGTCCGCTATCTCAGAGCAGTTCCTCCTAATGCGAAGTAACTGCCCGTAAGGTAGATTCGTTTTCAAATTGCGTGGATGCGCACTACTGTGATGGAGAATGGTATTTTTGTCCGTCTTTTTTCTAAAAAGAGATGACTTCAGATGACCGTCAATGCAGCTAACTTCCACGTCTAAGAATGTCATTTTCGTGCTGCTATGTTCCATAGAGAATTTGATGTCACAATGTTTGTTGTTTAACCATTGATGAAATTCCATCAATTCGGTGTGGCTCCCCTGCCACAGGAGCCACACGTCATCAATGTATCTTAGCCATTGTTTTATACATTTCTTGTAGGGGTTATTGTTTGCCACAAATTTCTCTTCATACTGGGCCATAAACAATATGGCCATCTCCGGCGCATAAGGACATCCCATGGCTGTCCCCTTGATTTGAAAAAAGAACTCGCCATTGAAGCAGAAATAGTTCTTTTTCAAGGTTAGTTCAGCCAGTTGCAGAATAAATCTAGTGGGCACTCGATGGGGACGATCTCTTGTATCGAGGTACATCTCCATCACCTCCAACGCTTCTCCTTGGGGGATCTGCGTATAGAGGGACGTTACGTCCATAGTTACCATTATTTCCTCGAGTGGATTGAATTCTAAACCCTCTATTTTATTCAGGAAATCGGTGGTATCTTTCAGGTACGATGTCACATTACAGATGAAGGGCTTTAGGAAAAAATCCACATATTTTGATAGCGGCTCTAAACAAGAGTCACACCCCGAGACGATAGGGCGTCCGGGGGGGTCATTCAAGTTTTTGTGGATCTTGGGCAGAAAGTACAGTATTGGGGTGCGTGGAAATTTTTTGACCAAAAAATCACCTTCCTTTGGACCCACAAAACCTTCTTCAACACCACTTGATATCAGTTGCGCTATTGTCCCTTGTATGTCTTTAGTTGGATCTGCATTTACTTTTCTATACCATATCTGGTTATTGACCTGTAATTCACCTTCCCCAAGATATTTATCCCTTGGCCACAAAACAGTGGCCCCGCCTTTATCGGCAGCTTTGACTACAATAGAGGAATCCTCTTTCAGACTTTGTAATGCTTGACGTTGGCCTCTACTTATATTAGGTTTAACAAACATTTTGTTCTTTTCAAGTTTATTTATAGAGGACAATACCGCTTGTTCGAATGCCAAAATCTGTTTGGGGATATTATGGCTGGGAATAAAGGTGGATCTATTCCGCAATCCTGTTGTCTCAATCTCTAGAGGGGGCGGCTGGTTTGCAAAAAAGGCTTTTAGTCGCACCTTTCGACAAAAGGCAATGGCTTCCATTTTGGTTTTTGTGAAATCAGGTTGGTGGTTAGGGACAAATTTTAAACCCAGATTCAGGACAGATTCTTCGTCTCTCGTCAAGATTTTATTTGACAAGTTGACAATAGAGGAAGACATCTCTATGTCTTGTAGACGTTTCTCCGGGTACGCATTTCCCATGGTATTTTGTTGCGTGGTTTTCCTTGTTGGCCCTTCTCTAAAAAAGAGACCTGTTTTTTGTTAGTGTTCCCTCTTGCCTCTGTGCCCGATGAGTCAGATGAAGATGATGTCTCAGAGAATGTTTTAAATCGGTTGCGGGACCGTCCTTGATAGTTATACAGTGCTCCGCGTGAATCAACCTGTGAATAATAATCCTCTTTAAGAAAAGGATAGGCTTTCTCTAATGTAAACGACTTGGAGTCCTTCTCGTATTGAGCGGTCTTGTTGTTTATCGTGTTATCTCTAAATGTAAGGATTTCTTTTTCAATTTTTTCCAAGAGTGCCTTGGCATCAGGCACCAACTGGCTGTCCTGAATACTTTTGGTTAGTTCTTCAATCTCTTCTAGTTCTTTTTTACAGAGACGTTGCGCCGTCTCAATTGTGTGGACCATAAGGTCCCGGCTGCACTTGGTATTTATACAGCTAAAACCCTTTTTGTAGTCTGCATCCTCTGTAAAGATTACGGGTATATTTTTTACTTGAAGACCCCAGGGGATGGTGCCTCCCCTGAGAAATTTCAGCAAAAAATGCCCGTGGAGCTCTGTTCTTATGTGCTTCTTGCTCAATCTGATTAATTTGTCAGATTCGTTTTGCTGTTGTGCAGAGGTGCTCAAGGCAATATTGGAGAATGGGGATGATTCAATTAAAGACTGAATGTGACTTTCAGAGAACGATAACGTGTCTTTCTCAGACATGCCTTTCGAGGGATAGTAGGTCCCTCAATGTGCTTAATCCCACACGAATCCAGAGCTCGTATTATTCTGATGCCCTACGGACTCTCGCGGGTGTACTGCCCGCCCTAAAGTTTGCGAAAAACAAGGAGTTAGGTCCCGGGACACAGGGTCAGCTGGACCATAGAATAATTTCAATAAAAAGAAATGCCGGCCCTGCAGTTTTTTTGATGGCTATTTAATTCAAGCAATAAACCAAATCTTTGTTTTGATTTGTATGGTCTGATTTATTTAAACCATTTACTTTTTTATACAAATCTCATCAACTTAAGACATTAATTGCATGAGAAAAACACTACATATATACATATACATATTTAGACAAAAAACATTTGGCTAAAAAACATTTGACAAAAAGTATTTGACAAAAAACATGTGACAAAGTAACATACGATCATTCAGTGTACATAAAAATGTAAATACAGTAATACGAGAAGCGTGAATCTTTATATGATGTTAGCAAAACTTAATTATGAAAATAAAGATGTGCGCAGTAAGGAAAAAGAGACAAATAAATTGTAACGAATACAAATTTCTCAATTGTCTGGTTGATACACAGATCAATTAAATCCTTTCTGCTTTTGCCGACGCGTTTCGAACTTGCTCTGTGATTTGACAAGTTCTCATCAGGGCTTTCTCGTTTTAATCGTCTGAAAATTATGTACAAAGAAAATGAGTGAGATATTATGTTCCTCATTTTCATCCCCTATCTAAATTGCCCTCTACCAAAACATTTTCGAAAATATGTACCTTTATTTTCAGGTTGGCAGCGAGTTTCCAAATATTCAAGAAATCTTTTGCAGTCAGAGTTGGTTGTTTTCTAAAAAATTATGACAATCTCAATTAAGATATTGTAGTGGTTGGGTCAGCCCATGCCTATAATGCCTCAGAACACTCTTGGAAATTACCTTAAAAACGGTGGTCTGCACCTTTACTTGGTTGGTGTCTGTTCGAATCAGTCATGCGCTGGTCAACAATCTACTCCCAACCGCCAGCCGGCGGTGGCCACGTCTTTTTACTCCTACAAAGAGGTTTAGAATAACTCAACTATTCAAATGCGTGTAAAAGAGACAGAGAGCGGTCAAAGTGGTGCCAAGTGCCTACCTTATCCTTGGCGCTCGAATTGATTCCCTTGCAGTTCCCCTGTTATTCAGACCTGCAGCGGGTCTCCGCTCTGCATTCCCAATTCTGAAGTGGAAAGCACGATAATGAGTGCCCGCTGCTTTGTATTGCGAGGCGTTACTTAGCGTTGCATGTCTTAGCGCTTACCTAGATATTGTAGATCTTAGAGTATAACTCGCTCCCAAATGAACTCCACACCAATTCGAAGAGTCACTCGGCAGACTGAGTCGCCATGTTAAAAAGGGACACGTGATCGATTGTTTGTGTCACATGACTCCCCAGGCTTTGTGGGAAATGTAGTCCCACTTTGCATTCTATTATTTTCATGAACGAATGCCTACTTAGAAGATTACACGTGAGCACTGTATATTGTATCAAGCGGTTTATAGTCTTGAAATTTCAGACATCGAATTAAGTCCAGTTTGCAAACTATTGAAACGCAATATTAAGTACGCTTCTTTCCTCAATAAGACATCGTCCACATCTTTGGCATGTTGGCCTTGAGTCACTGTGTAAAGGACCGTCCACTTGAAATCAGTTTCAGTGTGTCCGCTGTCCATGAAATGTTGAACCATTGGGGCGGTTAACACTTTTGTTTTTATTCGCGACCTGTGCTGTGTTATGCGAGTGTTGACCTGCTGGTTGGTCTTTCCTATATACAGTTTACCGCATCCGCAGATGATTGCGTACACGACATTTCGTGTTTTGCAGTTCGAGAACCCTTGGTTCTTCCACCTGACTTTTTTGTGTATGAATTCGCTGCCCTCGATTGTTGTGTCGCATGAGACACAGTTACCACACCTGTGGTGTCCCTCAATCGGCTTGAATCCCCACATTGACAATAAGTCATGTTTGGGTTTTTCAATGGTGACATCTGCACGCACTAGTTGCTGTCCAATACTGCGGTTTTTTTTATATGCAAAAATCGGTCTAGGAAAGGGGCATTCTAATCCCTCCAGCAGGTGCCAATTTTTCAGTATGGTCTGTCTGATTTTGTGGGTGTGGGGGCCAAATGTTGTAACACAAACCAATTTTTCCAATTCAGGCTTCACTTTGCTTTGTAATAGGCATTCCCTCGGGGTATAGCGTGCTCTTTTGAAGGCATGTTTTAACAACTTCCTAGGATAACCTCTGCTTTTCATTTCCTCACAAAACATTTCTGCGTGTGAGTCGTAGTCCGCTATCTCAGAGCAGTTCCTCCTGATGCGAAGTAACTGCCCGTAAGGTAGATTCGTTTTCAAATTGCGTGGATGCGCACTACTGTGATGGAGAATGGTATTTTTGTCCGTCTTTTTTCTAAAAAGAGATGACTTCAGATGACCGTCAATGCAGCTAACTTCCACGTCTAAGAATGTCATTTTCGTGCTGCTATGTTCCATAGAGAATTTGATGTCACAATGTTTGTTGTTTAACCATTGATGAAATTCCATCAATTCGGTGTGGCTCCCCTGCCACAGGAGCCACACGTCATCAATGTATCTTAGCCATTGTTTTATACATTTCTTGTAGGGGTTATTGTTTGCCACAAATTTCTCTTCATACTGGGCCATAAACAATATGGCCATCTCCGGCGCATAAGGACATCCCATGGCTGTCCCCTTGATTTGAAAAAAGAACTCGCCATTGAAGCAGAAATAGTTCTTTTTCAAGGTTAGTTCAGCCAGTTGCAGAATAAATCTAGTGGGCACTCGATGGGGACGATCTCTTGTATCGAGGTACATCTCCATCACCTCCAACGCTTCTCCTTGGGGGATCTGCGTATAGAGGGACGTTACGTCCATAGTTACCATTATTTCCTCGAGTGGATTGAATTCTAAACCCTCTATTTTATTCAGGAAATCGGTGGTATCTTTCAGGTACGATGTCACATTACAGATGAAGGGCTTTAGGAAAAAATCCACATATTTTGACAGCGGCTCTAAACAAGAGTCACACCCCGAGACGATAGGGCGTCCGGGGGGGTCATTCAAGTTTTTGTGGATCTTGGGCAGAAAGTACAGTATTGGGGTGCGTGGAAATTTTTTGACCAAAAAATCACCTTCCTTTGGACCCACAAAACCTTCTTCAACACCACTTGATATCAGTTGCGCTATTGTCCCTTGTATGTCTTTAGTTGGATCTGCATTTACTTTTCTATACCATATCTGGTTATTGACCTGTAATTCACCTTCCCCAAGATATTTATCCCTTGGCCACAAAACAGTGGCCCCGCCTTTATCGGCAGCTTTGACTACAATAGAGGAATCCTCTTTCAGACTTTGTAATGCTTGACGTTGGCCTCTACTTATATTAGGTTTAACAAACATTTTGTTCTTTTCAAGTTTCTTTATAGAGGACAATACCGCTTGTTCGAATGCCAAAATCTGTTTGGGGATATTATGGCTGGGAATAAAGGTGGATCTATTCCGCAATCCTGTTGTCTCAATCTCTAGAGGGGGCGGCTGGTTTGCAAAAAAGGCTTTTAGTCGCACCTTTCGACAAAAGGCAATGGCTTCCATTTTGGTTTTTGTGAAATCAGGTTGGTGGTTAGGGACAAATTTTAAACCCAGATTCAGGACAGATTCTTCGTCTCTCGTCAAGATTTTATTTGACAAGTTGACAATAGAGGAAGACATCTCTATGTCTTGTAGACGTTTCTCCGGGTACGCATTTCCCATGGTATTTTGTTGCGTGGTTTTCCTTGTTGGCCCTTCTCTAAAAAAGAGACCTGTTTTTTGTTAGTGTTCCCTCTTGCCTCTGTGCCCGATGAGTCAGATGAAGATGATGTCTCAGAGAATGTTTTAAATCGGTTGCGGGACCGTCCTTGATAGTTATACAGTGCTCCGCGTGAATCAACCTGTGAATAATAATCCTCTTTAAGAAAAGGATAGGCTTTCTCTAATGTAAACGACTTGGAGTCCTTCTCGTATTGAGCGGTCTTGTTGTTTATCGTGTTATCTCTAAATGTAAGGATTTCTTTTTCAATTTTTTCCAAGAGTGCCTTGGCATCAGGCACCAACTGGCTGTCCTGAATACTTTTGGTTAGTTCTTCAATCTCTTCTAGTTCTTTTTTACAGAGACGTTGCGCCGTCTCAATTGTGTGGACCATAAGGTCCCGGCTGCACTTGGTATTTATACAGCTAAAACCCTTTTTGTAGTCTGCATCCTCTGTAAAGATTACGGGTATATTTTTTACTTGAAGACCCCAGGGGATGGTGCCTCCCCTGAGATGTTTCAGCAAAAAATGCCCGTGGAGCTCTGTTCTTATGTGCTTCTTGCTCAATCTGATTAATTTGTCAGATTCGTTTTGCTGTTGTGCAGAGGTGCTCAAGGCAATATTGGAGAATGGGGATGATTCAATTAAAGACTGAATGTGACTTTCAGAGAACGATAACGTGTCTTTCTCAGACATGCCTTTCGAGGGATAGTAGGTCCCTCAATGTGCTTAATCCCACACGAATCCAGAGCTCGTATTATTCTGATGCCCTACGGACTCTCGCGGGTGTACTGCCCGCCCTAAAGTTTGCGAAAAACAAGGAGTTAGGTCCCGGGACACAGGGTCAGCTGGACCATAAAATAATTTCAATAAAAAGAAATGCCGGCCCTGCAGTTTTTTTGATGGCTATTTAATTCAAGCAACAAACCAAATCTTTGTTTTGATTTGTATGGTCTGATTTATTTAAACCATTTACTTTTTTATACAAATCTCATCAACTTAAGACATTAATTGCATGAGAAAAACACTACATATATACATATACATATTTAGACAAAAAACATTTGGCTAAAAAACATTTGACAAAAAGTATTTGACAAAAAACATGTGACAAAGTAACATACGATCATTCAGTGTACATAAAAATGTAAATACAGTAATACGAGAAGCGTGAATCTTTATATGATGTTAGCAAAACTTAATTATGAAAATAAAGATGTGCGCAGTAAGGAAAAAGAGACAAATAAATTGTAACGAATACAAATTTCTCAATTGTCTGGTTGATACACAGATCAATTAAATCCTTTCTGCTTTTGCCGACGCGTTTCGAACTTGCTCTGTGATTTGACAAGTTCTCATCAGGGCTTTCTCGTTTTAATCGTCTGAAAATTATGTACAAAGAAAATGAGTGAGATATTATGTTCCTCATTTTCATCCCCTATCTAAATTGCCCTCTACCAAAACATTTTCGAAAATATGTACCTTTATTTTCAGGTTGGCAGCGAGTTTCCAAATATTCAAGAAATCTTTTGCAGTCAGAGTTGGTTGTTTTCTAAAAAATTATGACAATCTCAATTAAGATATTGTAGTGGTTGGGTCAGCCCATGCCTATAATGCCTCAGAACACTCTTGGAAATTACCTTAAAAACGGTGGTCTGCACCTTTACTTGGTTGGGAGTAGATTGTTGACCAGCGCATGACTGATTCGAACAGACACCAACCAAGTAAAGGTGCAGACCACCGTTTTTAAGGTAATTTCCAAGAGTGTTCTGAGGCATTATAGGCATGGGCTGACCCAACCACTACAATATCTTAATTGAGATTGTCATAATTTTTTAGAAAACAACCAACTCTGACTGCAAAAGATTTCTTGAATATTTGGAAACTCGATGCCAACCTGAAAATAAAGGTACATATTTTCGAAAATGTTTTGGTAGAGGGCAATTTAGATAGGGGATGAAAATGGGGAACATAATATCTCACTCATTTTCTTTGTACATAATTTTCAGACGATTAAAACGAGAAAGCCCTGATGAGAACTTGTCAAATCACAGAGCAAGTTCGAAACGCGTCGGCAAAAGCAGAAAGGATTTAATTGATCTGTGTATCAACCAGACAATTGAGAAATTTGTATTCGTTACAATTTATTTGTCTCTTTTTCCTTTCTGCGCACATCTTTATTTTCATAATTAAGTTTTGCTAACATCATATAAAGATTCACGCTTCTCGTATTACTGTATTTACATTTTTATGTACACTGAATGATCGTATGTTACTTTGTCACATGTTTTTTGTCAAATACTTTTTGTCAAATGTTTTTTAGCCAAATGGTTTTTGTCTAAATATGTATATGTATATATGTAGTGTTTTTCTCATGCAATTAATGTCTTAAGTTGATGAGATTTGTATAAAAAAGTAAATGGTTTAAATAAATCAGACCATACAAATCAAAACAAAGATTTGGTTTGTTGCTTGAATTAAATAGCCATCAAAAAAACTGCAGGGCCGGCATTTCTTTTTATTGAAATTATTCTATGGTCCAGCTGACCCTGTGTCCCGGGACCTAACTCCTTGTTTTTCGCAATGTTTAATTACTTGTAACATACTTTAACTCTCAGTGCGGATCCTATTTCACAAGCGATGTGCTTCATATTTAACTTCCCTGCTCGTTTTGCGTTACTGCCTGTTCTACCCTACTCCCGGCTCCGACACGTGTACGTTCATTACTATTGGATGCGGCCAATGCTTGTTTAATTACTTGTAACATACTTTAACTCTCAGGGCGGCTCCTATTTCACAAGTGATATTTCACGAGCGAAGTGCTTCATATTTAACTTCCCTGCTCGTTTTGCGTTACTACCATATTCTTCCCTACTCCCGGCTCCGACGCTTGTACGTTCATTAGTATTGGATGCGGCCAATGCTTGTTTAATTACTTGTAACATACTTTAACTCTCAGTGCAGCTCCTATTTCACGAGCGATGTGCTTCATATTTAACTTTCCGGCTTGTTTTGTGTTACTGCCTATTCTACCCTACTCCCGGCTCCGACGCGTGTACGTTCATTACTATTGGATAAATACAAACCTAATTTAGTAGGTAAACACCTTTGTGGAACCAATTATGGAGTATACGTTTGGCAATGTTTGATCGGGGATAAAAACATTAAATCAGTAAGCGACTCTTAAATTACTTGAATATAGGCACAGACTTACTAAATAAGAACGACAGCATATTTGATTAACATTCACATTAATTTCCGAGAGCACTCAGCACTTTTTATTATGTTCATGCAAATATGGCACTAAAAGTCATTGTGAACCCTTTAGTGGGATGCGGCCTTTGAAAAACAAAAAGCTCGGTTAACATTGACTTTTATTTCCGAGAGCAGTCAGCATTCTTTATTATGAACACGCAAACGTGGTAGTTACAGTCACCTTGAGCACCTTCGCAGGATGGCACTTAAAATGGGGAACGTGTTCTGCGCTGTTTCGCCCAACTTCATTTTTTTGATTACCCGGAACATACTTAAACGTTCAGCGTGGCACCTGTTTCAAGAGCACCACGCTTTATCTTATACTTTCCTGCTCATTTTGCGTTATTGCCTGTTGTTGTGCGTTCATTTCTATTGGATAAATACCAACCTAATCGCGTGGTTAAACAACTTCGCTGGACGGCAAATAGTATGACGGATAAGTGCGGTGATGTTTGAATCGGGGATAAAAACATCAAGTCGGTAAGCAACTCTTAAATGACTTGAACACAGGCACGGATGTACTAATTAGGAAGTGTAGTATTCTCGGTTAGGATTCACTTTCATTTCTGAGAGCACTCAGCACTCTTTAATATGTGCACGCAAATATGGCAGTAACATCGTGAAAAACTTTGCGGGATGGCGGACTTACAAAACCAAAAAGCTCGGTTAGGGGGGCGTGGCCAAGATGGCGGTGTGAGCGGACGTGCTTCCTGGAGCTCCCGCCGCCGGCCGCCTTTACAGCACCCTATCTAGCACCTCCTCGCTCGGATTCAGACTCCGGGGAAGCGTGTTGGCTGCTCCAGTGCCCCGGGTGCCAGGGGAGTCCGGAGCGAGCAGCCGCGGAGACCGCACGACGCCGAGACCGAATTGGCCGGGTGCGGCCTAGCGCGGCCCGTGGAACTGGTCGCAGCGAAAGCGAGGCCCGGGGGGGGGCGGAGCTGCGCGCCCGGACCTAGCGCGTACCCGGGCGGCCACAGCTTAATACAGACCGGTGCTTTGGTGGCGGGTCCGGCCCGCATTGGAAGGTGTGAGGCCCCCGGTATTTGCACACCCGGGGGCTGCTGTGGACCTGCCGCCACCGGCTACGCAGGAGTGGAGAGCCCCTGTTTGTCAACGGGGCGGCGGCGACGGCGTGAGGCCCAGCTACCTGACCGCATTGTCGGCATCCAGCCGAGGGGCACAGAGGTGAGGAGCAGTGGGTAGAGGCGTCCTCCCCCTCGAACCTACGCCACACGGGCCGTGGCTCTGCCCACCCAATGGGGGGAAGAGAGACAGTCTGGAAGGGGAGCGCGGCGAGGCAACTGGCCGTTGACATCGGGAGGCGGTTGGGAAGCCCGCGCTTTCTGTGGGAGGGAAGAGGCCTGAGCCTCACGCACTTGGACAGCAGGGTGGAACCACTAAGATGGCGACTGGTTCACCCAGCGCAAGGTCGCAGGACGCGGAGGAGCACATCACTAAAACTTTCCTGGAGTCTCTGTTCAGTGGCCTAAGGGAGGACCTCCAACTCCTTAAAACGGAGCTGAAAGAGGAGATTAGGGAGCTTCGCCAGGACACGGACGCCATCGGGGAGAGAGTGGCGGATCTGGAGACGAAGAGTGATAACCGAGATGTTGAAATTGAGGCCCTGCAGCAAGAGATCATACGCATACATGATCAGCAGGTCGACCTACAATCTCATGTCGAGGATTTGGAGAACCGCTCGAGACGGCACAACATCCGGATGCGAGGGGTGTAGCAATCCCCAGACACTGAAGACCTTTTCCACTTCACGCGGACCCTCTTCAATCACATACTGGGCAGGCCGGCCGACACGGACATACGCATAGACAGAGCGCACCGGACTGGCCAGCCCAGAGCGGCTTCTGCGCTGCCGGCAGACATCTTGGTTTGTGTCCAGGACTTCCGCACCAAAGAGGAGATCCTAAACAAAGCACGACAGTTGGGGTCCATCTCCTTCGGCAGTCACTCCCCGACCCTTTACCAGGATCTGGCCACCATTACACTGGAAAAACGCAGGTCCTTTAAGCCGGTCACCACCGAGTTGAGACGCCTCAGCATACCATATAGCTGGAGACATCCATTTCGTTTGGTGTTCAAATGGGACAACAAGGTGTGCCAGCTGCGGTCACTTAGGGAGGCGTGTCAACTCCTGGGCATCGAGGAACCCGAGGAAGAAGGAAGTGCCCCGACAGGAGGGACCTCGGAATCCGGCCCCGCAGGTCAGTGGAAGCAGCAGAGGAGGAGACGGAGACCGAGACGTCCGCCCCCGGGAGAGATTAAAGAAGGCCAGAGATCAGCGGTCGAGACGGCGGCGTTGGAACTGGCATCCACAGACAATGGTTGAACTATGATCTAGCCCCCTGGGAGTCGCTGAGCATGAGCAAGGAGTGAAGCCGCGGTCGGCGGCGGGTGGGGATTCTATGGTCTCGGACACATTTCCCCACTCTACTTACCACATTGATCTGTCAAGTGTGGACAATGGACAAGTACATTTTCTAAGTTTCAAAGTTTGGGGGGGTGGCGGTTGGTTTGGTTGTTGGGGGGGAGGGGTGGGTGGAGGGGGGTTGGGGGGGCTGGTGTTGGTCCTTGGTCACGGGAGGAGTGGTGTGCAAGCGTCCTGGAGGGCGGGTTACTGCGGGGGAGAAGCGGCCCTGGGCGCCTCGGGTGGGGTGGCTTGAGTCCGCCATTATGGCTAGGTGAGTGGCACATTCCCATAGATGGGGCTGGGTGACCTAATTGTGCTCACGTTGAACGTGAGAGGGCTGAACAACCCGGTGAAGCGTAAGGCAGTCCTACTGTTTCTGGAACAGACTCAGGCAGATGTCTGCCTACTACAAGAAACACATCTGCTGGCTAGGGATTGTCACCGCCTCCAGTCCAGTAAATTTCCCCTCCAGTTCTTCTCCTCTGGGACAGACAAAAGAGCGGGAGTGGCCATCCTAGTCGCGCGCAAGTTCAGGGGCAAGGTACTGGGTAAAATTGCAGAGATAAGGGGGCCATTATTAGTGTCCAGGTTTGCAGTAGGGGCCTTACACTACACGATTGGCACCATATACGGGCCCAATGAGGGTCAAGAGAAATTTTTGCATAAAGCGCTCATTGAAGCCACTGACACGACAGATCGTCATCTGGTGCTAGGGGGTGACATCAATCTAGTCCTCGATAATTTTCTAGACAGGTCCTGCCAGCGCACGAGTCAGGTGGGGGCACTATCATCAGCGGGCAGGCTCCGACTGCGGGAACTGGGGCTGGTAGATGCTTGGCGCAAGCTTCATCCCGGGGAACGAGACTACACGCATTTCTCAGCTGCTCACAAAACATATGCGCGTCTGGATTACTTGCTTGTCTCTGTGCCAACGCAGTCTCTTATCCAGAGGGTCGAAATCGGCACAGCAACGCTCTCCGACCACGCGCCGGTCACCATCACTCTTTCCGGGCCGGCGGTACCACGCGACAAGAGGGTTTGGCGCCTGCGAGAATCTTTGCTGCACAGGGGGGGACGATTGCTAAAATCCAAGGGGCAATAAAAGACTTCCTGTCTCACAACAGCACGGACGACACCTCACTGGCCACGCACTGGGCGGCTATGAAGGCGGTTTTAAGAGGTGAATTTATTTCAATCTCTGCGGCAGAAAACGCGGCACGCCAGATTAAAAGAGACAAACTCACCCAAAAGACCAGGGAATTAGAGCAGATTCATAGGAGAACGGGGGCCCCCAGAATATGGCGTCAACTGAAAGCGGCCTGTCAACAGCTGGCGGCTCTAGATTTAGACAGGGCGGAATATGCGGCCCTACGGCTTAAACATGCCTACTATACTGGGGGAGACAGATGCAGTCGCCTCCTGGCTCACAAGCTGCGTTCCGTCACACAGAAACGGGAAGTTCAGGAATTGAGAGGGAAAGATGGTCTACCTGTTACTGGGGACCGGGCAATAGCGGGGGCCTTTAGCGGCTACTACGCTGAGCTTTACGAGGCCGATCTGCCTGACCCAGAGGCGGAGTTAGAATTCCTAGCATCGATCCCACTGCCAGTCCTGTCAAAGGAACAGATGGACGTCCTGGAGAAAGACATCCGCCCGGAGGAGGTTATCGCGGCCATCTCCCGCCTAAAACAGGGCAAGGCGCCAGGACCGGATGGCTTTCCGGCGAGCTTTTATAAAACCTTCTGTGTCCAGCTGGCCCGCTGCTCTTCAGGCTCTTCACCTCCTTTGCTGAGGAGGGAGCGATCTCCGGAGACTTACTAGAGGCCTCCATTGCGGTCATACCCAAACCCGGTAAGGACCACACGGACTGCGGATCATTTCGGCCTATCTCCTTTCTAAATGTTGACCTCAAACTCTACACGGGGATTCTGGCTGCCAGATTGGCCCCCTACATGGGAGGACTGATCAACCCGGACCAGTCCGGATTCATACCGAAGAGGCAGACTTCCGATAACACCAAACGGGCCATACATCTTTTAGAGAAAGCCTCCCACATGCAGGGGGAGTACATGCTGTTGGCTATCGATGCCGAGAAGGCCTTCGATAGGGTGCATTGGCCCTATCGGGAGAAAGTCTTGGTGAAGGCAGGGATGGGACCTAAATTCAGGGCCAGAGTCTTGAATTGCTACAAATACCCTTCGGCAACGGTCCGGGTGAACGGCTGCTCCTCGCCACGTTTCAAGATTGAACGGGGCACCAGACAGGGGTGTCCACTATCCCCCCTGTTGTTTGCGCTATATACGGAGCCGCTGGCGCAGTTAATTCACATGGACCCGGAGGTCAAAGGGATTCAGTTCGGAGGGGATGTGCATACCATTAGCTTGTATGCTGATGATGTCCTTTTGTCCCTCTCCGAGCCGCGGAACTCTCTCCCAGCATGCCTTGACGACCTGGCTAGATTCGGACGAGTGTCGGGGTTTAGGGTCAATATGACGAAGTCGGAGGCCCTTGACCTGTCGTTGGACCCTGGCACTTGCTCCGCGCTGTAGGACGCGTTCCCCCTGCGATGGGCCGAGGAAGCGGTCCCATACCTTGGGATACACTTGGCCTCCTCTCTCCAGACCACAGTGGATATCAACTACGCTCAGCTGAGACGGAAGATCAGAAGAGAGGTCGGACAGTGGAAATATTACCCTCTGTCATGGCTCGGCCGGGTGGCGGCCGTTAAAATGACGATCCTCCCTCAGATACTCTACATCTTCCGCACTTATACCCCTCACTCCACCTGCGGGATGGATTAACCGGACCCAGTCAGAGCTCGCACAATTCATTTGGAGCGGTAGGAAGCCACGCCTGAAGGCGCAGATAGAGATGCTTAGGCCGGAACAGGGGGGAATCGGGATCCCAAATCTGGCTACATACTTCCAGGCATCGCAATTGCGCTTCCTAGCAGAGTGGGTCCGGTGGGAATCCGGGAAACACTGGTTGTTTCAAGACCAGGCGGTCGCCGGGAGGACCCTACAGGGGATACTGTTTTTGCGCCAGACTCATGGGCCGCCCAACCTCTATGCGTCGTTTGTAACGCGAGTCCCGCTGGAGATCTGGGACCAAGTGGGGATCTCGCAGGGCCTCACCACCATACCTTCGCCGCTTACGCCCATCCTTGACAACCCCGACTTTCAACCAGGGTTGGACAAAAAAGCATTTGAGCGTTGGACGCCGGCAGGCTGCCGTGCGCTTTGCCATATGTATGGACCGGAGGGAGCAGTTCCCTTCCCGCAGTTCCGCCAGGAATTTGGCCTTCCCGAATCCGAGAGACTTAGATACCTCCAGGTTAGACACTGGGCCCTTTATCCCGCGATACGAGGGGAGGCGGACAGGCGCACGACAGACTTTGAGCACTGGTTGATTTCACGCACTTCGGACAAGCAGCTAATCTCAGACCTCTACAAGACACTCATGCTCAAGCATAGGTACACCTACAGCGCGAGTAGGGCTCGCTGGGAGCGGGAACTGGGGAGAACTCTCACGCATAAGGAGTGGGAGGGTGTTTATTACAGAGCACGGCACTCGGTCTATCATATGGGGCTCACGGATACGCTCACGAAAGTGGCGACCTATTGGTATTACACCTCGGAGCGCCTATATGAGATGGATAGTAGCAAAGACCCGCTATGCTGGCGGGGTTGTGGGCATCTAGGCACATTAACACATATACTTTGGGAGTGTAGGTTCTTAGAGGACTACTGGCAGCAGGTCCTGAGCGAGATAGATACCCACTTTGAAACAGAAATCCCGCGCTTCCCCACTTACGTCATTTTTGGGTTGCCTAATGCGTTGACATATCCCTTGAAGTCCAGGAGGGGCCGCCTGATAGCCATTGCGCTGGGGTCGGCGATGCAAAACATCCTGGCGCATTGGCGTTCGACGCAGCTTCCCACGCGCCAGGGCTGGCTCCACCGCTTGTGGACGGTACTAGGCATGGAAAGGATCTCCCTCGTTAAAGCAGGGGAGGGGGCCAAGTATGCGGAGCTTTGGAGGCCTTTTTTATCCCTCCTGTCATCTGAATTTGTGGAAATAACTTGGCCGAGGTATCTTAGACTGCTGCGGCTGACGGAAACTGAACGGGAGAGCCATCAGAGGGGCCCACCCGCTAGAAGAGTGAAGACGATTGGGATGCGAGAGTTGGTTTGACCATGGACCACACGGGGAGGGTAAGGGGAGGGGGTGGGGGGGAGGGGGGTAGTCAAAGGGTAGGGGGGCGGTTGTAAGGGGTGGGTCGGGATTTGTTGGGGAGGGGCATGTTGGGGTGGGTATGGGTAGGTTGTTCACTAAGTATGTCATAGAAGAGGAGCAACAGCCCCTGGTGGAGCAGACAGCCCATGGTGAGAGGGCGCGAGAGGGTCGGTAGTGAACGGTTGTCAGACTGCGGGTCACAATTCTACTTTCGAGATCCCCCTCTGCGTCGGAGCCAGTAGCAGAGATTAGTTGCACATGTAGGTTGCCCCTTTATTTTTAAACGCGGCCGGTCCATTTCGGGTTGTAGGTGGCTTGCTGTGTATAACCAACATGTTGACATGCGCTTTATCTCGCTACAATGTGCTGACTCGCTGGCCGCATGCCGAGGGGAGGGCGAACCCGTGTGGCTGTATTGTATATATCCTGTCTTGACATGTTTAATAAAAATATTTGATCCTAAAAAGCTCGATTAACATTCACTTTTACTTCGGAGAGCACTCAGAATTCTTTATTATGTGTATGCAAACACTGTAATTACAGTCACTGAGCACCTTCGCGGGATGGCGATTAAAATGGGGAACGCATTTGACTCCGTTTGAAGTGGGAATTATATGATCTCATCGGAAAAACTGCAATAATGATTTCAAATACGGGAATGGGTAGCATGAGGAAAAGTTCAACCACCATTCACTTTCATTTTTAAGAGCACTCACACTTTTTCATTATGTGCATGCTAATACAGACATCACAGTCTACACTTTAAATGCCCAAGTTCAGAAAAGATCTTTTGAATAGGAGAAACTCTGCTCCAGGTATGATTAACTTTACGAGATACGCACTTGAGTTGAAATGACACAAGTGGGAGCATAGCTACCAGTTTACAAAAACTCACGTTGAGATAATTGTTGTTTGAATGAACTGAATTTTAATACCATATTGTGGAGCACACAAATGAGATCTACATAGTCATGCTTAGAGGAATGATTCACCCTGAGTTTCATGAATATAATTAGCAGGTTCCCATTGATATATTACAGGATGCTTGTACAAGGAGTATGATAGTAAAATTGAACATTAACAAATTACACCAAGTTTATATTGCGCTTGCTAACTCTGACGAGATGTTAGTCTTTGTGGAGGATTCTGGAAGAGCTTACTACTATGCCAAACAACAGTGGAAATTCTGCTGTGGTGTTTGCATTTAACATTCAGATTTTTTTTATTTGCTTTTGGTTCTGTTTTCTGTCCTACTCAAAGACACATTATGTGACAAGAAAAGCTAAATTATGGGGTATAATGTGGCACATCTTTTAAAACTATATCTCAATTAGACCTTCTCTGCTGTAGCTCTTCAATTCCTGGCAGCTCAGCACCAAGGATAATGTGATGCATGGCTAACACCTAAGGTACAAAAGGTGAGACCTATTGGCTATGCCAATGCTTGTCTTGTTCATCTGTCTTTTATAACCATTTCTTTAATAAACTCCTCTCAATGCTGCAAAATAATACCGATGTACGAAGGTGAAATGTTCCAGAATGGTAAAGAAATACACTTTTGAACCTTTTCTAAGACCCTTTATTATAGTTTTACATGATGTTTGTTGTACGTTTTACATAGCAAACTTTTAAGGGCTCGGTTGGTACCTGTAGAGTTGTGGGTGCTAGGCCCACATGCTTAGGAAGTAAAACACACAGACACAGAGAGTGTAGTACTGTAACTGGTCCAGGGCACGTGCCTTTTATTTGCAGGGTCACCTGACTGGTGATGCCTGGATGGTTGGGTGTGAAGTGTATTACATCACACTAGAACGTGTCGCGCAGGACACTACATTTCTCCCAAACTTTAATGAAAAGAAACAAACAAAAGTCCAACCTATGAGGAAAACAAATAAACAATATACAGCACCAATGCGTCTATTCAGGCTATCTGCCGGGCAATGCTGGAGCTCTGGACCGACTGGTCAGGATGCTTTAGTTCACCTCGGTGATGTAGTTCAGACCGACCTGGTCTCACGATGTCAAAGTCTATTTACATAGTTCCAATAGCCGAGCATCTGGAGCGGTGGTGGAGTCGATTTTGGAGATCTTGCAGGCTCTCAGGTTCTGGTGGACGTCAAACCTACAGCTGTTGAGGATGACCTTGGGGGATGAGGCCCTTCCTTGGAGACGACGTACTTGATGATCTTTCCAGTTTCCGATATAAGAGCAGCTTCAGAATTGCCTCTCCTGCCTGGACTACCCTCTCACAGGAGTTTCCTTTAGGGCCTTCCTGCCAGGCTGCCATGGGACCGTGTGGACTGTGCTGGCTTCGTGTAGGCCGTGCAAAGGCGTCGCTGAGGAATTGCCAAAAGGACCACAGCCAAGTCGCTCATGTAGCCGCAGCGGGTGGTGTCTCAGTCTGGGTGTTCTCGCTGTCAAGACTCAAGTTCTATGCATTCCTCAGATGGTCTTTGGGAGACCAGTCTTCATATGTGACCTCCATGCTTCCCGGTGCCTGTTGTGGAGCAGCTGCCAACGCATCTCTCCGATTCAGATTCCCCTCTGCCAGGAACTCCATTGAGGCCCCTGCCCCTGGATTGCTGCATGGCCGTGTGGGCTGTGCGAGCTTTTCGTAGGTTGTGCTGAGGGGTCGCTGCAGAACTTCCAACGGGGCCACCGCTAAGTCTCATGTAACCCCAAGGGTGGATGGTCCAATAGTCGGGTATGCTCTTCTTCGGCAGGCTTCAAGGTTTATGGGGGCACACAGAAGGTTGCTGGGTGGCTAGTGTCCCACAACTCCAGAAGTGCCTCATTGAACTCCGACTGTGCCTCGTTGAACTCCGGCTGTCTCGAGTGTTTGGATCCACTCTGGTGGTGCGATTCTTCTTTGATGTTCTTGGTGATGATGCACCTGTGTGATGGATATGATTATTTTATTTTGTTAGATCTGGGGGTCTCTAGTTGGCAATGGTATTCACCTTTGTCCAAATAGGGACCCTTACTTCTAAGTCAGGATAAGGGGATTACACTCCTTAATAACCCCTGCTCACCCCCTTTGGTAGCTTGGCACTAGCAGACAGGCTTATCTCAGAGGCAGTGTGTTAAGCATTTGTCAATATACAAAGCAATACAGTGATAGCACTACAGATGGACACAACACAGGTTTTATAAAAATAAGTATTCTTTATATAGACTCAAACACAAGACCACAAACGACAAAAATCCACAATACTACGCTTAAGATTACTCACAAGGTGATTACAGTCTCTTAGTTCAAGTTGTTGGTAGATGTGACAAAGTTCTCAATAAAGTACCTGGATGCAGTACGCAAAGTAAACAAAAGGACTCGCAAAAGGGGAGATGTGTCGGTTCCGTGACCCGGGGGAACGGTTGCGTCCTTCCTCAATGTTTGCGCAGAGTAGGGGACTCGTCGCGAGCCTTACCGGTGCGGAGGTGATGCGTAGATTCTCGGCCTGCGGGCCCGATGCGGTGCGCAAGATGGTGCCTTGAAGCGATGCGACGATCCAGTTGCGTTGCGAGAAGATGGCGCCCTTGATACGGTGATGCGATGACGATGCGATGACGCCCTGGCAGTGACTCTGTAATTTGGAGCCGCAACAGGCCCTGCGTCGCGCTTCTCCGGCGATGCGACAGCAGACAGCTTCGATGAACACACGCTTCCAGGGAGATGCGATGATGGCTCGTTTATTTCAGCTGCGGCGGCGACACCCTTCCTCTTGGTGCGTCGCATTTCCAGCTCCCAGCGGCACGCAAGTGACTGGAGTCAGAATTCCCAGCAAGGAAATTCAGGAGGGAGCTGGAGGTGAAGTCTTTTGGCCCTGAGACTTCAGCAGGAGGCAAGCACAGTTCAAGCCCTAGGAGAATATTCTGTAGATAAATGAAAGTCCTTAAAAGTTCCTTCTCCTTTCCCTTGGCAATGAAGCAACCACTGCAGGCCAACCCAGCAAACAGCACACTGGCAGAGGGGCAGTCCAAACTCCTGCAGCTTCCTTGGTTCTTCTCCTTGGCAGAAAGGTTTCTTGTTCCAGAAGTTATTTAAAGTCTGTGGGACTGGGTCCCAATACTTTATACCCCAAAATCCTTTGTTCTCTGAAGGCAGAGAGGCCTCTGCCTAGTTCAAACCAGTTCCTGAGCACTGTGTTTACATGACTCTTCTCTTCCTTTCACTGTGCAGGGCAGAGACATCAGACGCCCCACAGGAGGTGGAGCCACTTTACTTTAAAATTATTTATAGAGCGCACTTTCACCAGCGGTTTCATGGCGCTAACATACAACCTCAAGGGGAAGGAAAGGAAGGGGAAAAATGAAGGGGAACGGCGTGACGAGTGATCTAGCTAAAGGCTTTGATGAATAAGTGGGTTTTAAGCTTTTTTCGGAATTGGGGGTAGAGAAGAGTGGACCTCAGCTCTAAAGGCAAGGAATTCCATAGGGTTGGTGCGAGGGTGGAAAACTTTGAGCCTCCCCATTTTTTCCTTCGAAAGCCGGGGACTGTCAAAAGGGCTTGCGAGGCTGAGCGTAGTGCCCTAGTAGGAACGTAGGGAACTATCTCTGAGGTAATGAAGGCCGGAGCCGTGTCCAGTCGTACTTGGCAGATGATGGACGCAAGCTTAAACTGGACACGTTCCCGAACAGGGAGCCAGTGAAGGGATTTAAGGATGGGAGTTACATGGTGAAACTTGGGGAGGTTGAGTACCAGCCGTGCCGCCTGGTTCTGTATCAACTGCAAACGCCTTAGACTATATGCAGGTAAGCCAGCGTATAGGGCGTTGCAGTAATCCAGGCGGGAGATGACCATTGCCAAGATGATAGATTTCAGGGCATCGACAGAGAAAAAACGGGATACCTTGCGTATGGTGCGGAGTGACAAAAAGGAAGAAGACACCATGGCGCTAACCTGAGAGTGAAGAGTAAGGTCAGGGTTAAGTTTGATGCCTAGTGTTTTGACTGAGGTAGAGGGGACAGGGGGGGGACCAAGGGACGGGGGCCAAAAAAGTGAGGACCAGGGACTGGATGAACCACCCGTCAACACCAGCTCGGTCTTGTCCGGGTTAAGTTTCAAATGATTATGGCTCATCCAGTCCCGGATAAAAATCATAATGGACTGAAAATTTAGAATGGAAGCAGAGGAAGGGGAAAGGTTAACACAAGTTGGAGGTCGTCCGCATAGTTATATACGTCGACATCCATTCCCTGTAGTGCAAAAATCAAAGGAGAAATATAAAGATTAAACAAAAGGGGTGACAAAGAGGAACCTTGGGGAACCCCGCACTGGACTTTCTGAAGGTCCGCAGAGAAATCACCCAGGCGGACTGCCTGGGTGCGGTCCCTTAGGAAGGAGGACAACCATACCAGGGCGATCCCTCCGATCCCTGGTGCCTTGACACGGGAAAGCAAGATGGTGTGGTCAACCGTGTCAAAGGCGGCTGAGAGGTCAAGGAGGATCAAAGCCTGAGTCTGGTTTGTAGTGTAGCTCCTATCATCCCAATAGGCTCTGCGCATTGGAATAATACCTACAGCAGTAAAGGCCTAGACCAGACGTTAACTAGGTCTACTACTGTCGATACTAGACTTAAAGTTTTGGGTTTGCCAGCTTAGCTCAGAGTTCACTAGAAACTTTCTCGAATGTTCAAGGAGGACTTAACTTCCCTGATTAGACAAGAAGGGATTTAGTTTCTGACAACCATAGAACATGACAACTTTGCTCTCCCCTAATCAAGAGTAAATCTCGAGAGTCGTGTGAACAAAAGGCAAATTATTTTACTCAGTCAGTACGTGCATTCTTAGTCTCATCAGATTGTAGAGAAAAGGAAGAGACGGGCGTGTTCAATAAAAAGGTGTTATTTATTGATCAGTCTCTTTTCTCATACAAGAGAAATGGATCGATATTATTGCAATACTTATAGTTAAGTAAAGTGCATACATTAAAAGCAATAGTATAAAATAATACTGTAAAAACATTGATATGGTTTCTAAGCCATAAGATGTTTTAAAATGATTAAAATATATTACATACACATATACATTTGACTAAACTTACTCAACTGGTGTTTCTAAATACGCCTACCCCGTGTACCTAACCTAAGTCTAATACGTGGGCGGGAATAGAAAGTTACAGTTTAAGTTAAGTTTGTTTTTGCCAAGTGAATAACTAAAGAATTCTCTGCGAGGGGTTATTCAGTTCTGTACCTGGAAGTTAGGATGAATGAGGAATGGTATCTCTCTCTCTGGTCTCGATATTCCAAGCTGCCTGCGAGGGCTACCCAGAAGCGCCGGTGCTGGATTTCTCGGCAGGAGAAAGCAGCGCGTCTCTCAGCGCGTCAGGAAGGCGGGGCTGCGCCAGCGGGGTCTGCTCTGCTCTTCGCTTCGGCAAGTATGGCTGCTCCGTCTCGTCACCACGTGTGTGTTTGCATAGGGCAAGATCGGTAATATTTATACCTTTAAGGTGCCGAGATTGACGTAAGGATGGACATAGATACGTCAATAAGGATGTCATACGACTTGCTCGTTAGCACATTCTTTTACTGAAGTTCTCGGTGAAATCAAAACAATGGCCGTAGGGTTTTGCCCAGGTTGTCATAGGTTTGATTTGTTATGAGAACTCCGTATGCCTTATCAGGGGCTGGAGGAATATTGCTTGTCTAATTAGATCGCAAGCGTTATGACCTAATCAGATAACACGTTCCTGTGCCGTAGTGTGACTGCGTCAGATAACGGTATCTGCATCATGGGGATTTTCTGCCTCATGGGCTGACTGCTAGTTAACTTGTTGGTTTGTTAACCAGAATAGGGTCAGGAATAGGGGGATCGATTCAGAACCTATAGGAATACATGACACCCACTCCACGCTAACTATGGACATATTTACTAATCTAGGCATAGTATAACATAGTACAACATACTATAGAGTAGTGTGTATACCTTACCACCCCAAAATACATAAATGCACTTTGAAATTTTCAAATATACGGAAAAATTGCAGACATATGTATTGTATGCACTGAAGCTGTAGAATTACGCCAAAGTAATCGCATTAGTATACATTATTGCTTATTTGGTATATGAGAATTACACATGAAATGGCTCTTAAATACAGAAAAAAGGTTCGAGACCATTCCATCACAGAATAAAATATTTATGAACATACCAGCGGGCAGCTAATGTCTATAAGCTATCTAAAATTTAGAAACCTTAGTTCTCTAAGAATAGTTCTTACTTTAAGCAGAAGATAGTGTCCCGAAAAAAATGAAAAAATATTTTGGGGCTGTTGAAAAACTTGCTGTCCGTGAACTGGAGGTAAAATTGTTCATGTGACTTTATTTTTAAAGTTGAAGGCCGAATTCAGGGAATGCCGTGTGCGAGCTTGCTCAAAAGTCTCTATTTCTGCTCTGGAGAGAACATCATATCATTCAGGCTTTCGAAAAAGCTGTCAACAGCTTCCTGGGAAAGTTCCACTAACTCGGAAATAGGTGTAATCATGCATTCGTGCGCATGATTGTCTCCATTGACATTCTGATTCGCATTGCTGACAGAAGGTCGTACCTGTTCGATGCTGCTTTCATCTTGAACTTCACTACCCATCAATCGTAGTGGTGAAGCTTCCACGAATGCCGTCATCAGGATTGGTAGCCTTTGAGGGCAGCACAAAGCATGAACCTTGATCGGGCTCAACAATGTTTCTGCATCCATTGGCGCATCCGATTGTAGCGTCAGACAGGTGTCTAACACGCATTCTTCTCCGCATAGCAGACACCTTAGTACAGGTAAAACACATCGTTGCCACATTGGTCGAAATGATAGAAACCAAGTCATGTTCAGGTCTCTAAGCCGGGAGAGTCCCAGGATTTTTGATATACGGTCCCGGTATCCAATGGCTAGGATTGTTTCTTCCCTTGTCGCAAGAGTTTTGTCTGTGACATGGGTTGCCATAACGAAAAATAAGGACTAAGAATAGGATTCCTGCAATTAGTCCCAAGATCAGGGGAAGTCCGACAAAAATCGAATGGACGAAATCTGGAAAAATACCCAGTATGGCTTTGAATGGTGTTAATGCCATCGAAAATACTGTCTTAAATACCTTTGAGACCCCATTGGTATCAGAAATATTTAAGATTTCATTCAGGATTTCCGCGAAATGTACGGGGGAATTAGTTGATAATAATGTATGTATCTCTGCAGTCGTCCTTGCGACTTGTAGATCATACGTTTCTTTTGATGACGTGAGCCTTGTAGGCGTCTGAAGAAGCACTGTTTTCATTCTGCTTAAAGTATCTATTCGAATAGAAGTAATTTTCAAGTTGGGCCATGCCCTTGCCTCCCTGTCTGGAAAGGAGCTGGGGAACAATGAGCGTCCACAGCACTTGACCTTCGCAGTCGTAGTTACTAGATAAGGAGTCCCGGGCATAAGACTACAACATCTGCGGTCTACAATTAGAATGTAACTCCCATTATAAAGTCTTTGAAAGAATGGTTCTATTTCTGTTGCAGGTGCGCCTTGCTGGTGACATGAAAGGTTGTATGAATTCCCTTCACAGGCTCCATGCAAACTAATTCCGTTACACAGAAGTGTGCCACTTAGTGACATCGCACAATTGTTGCCACTAAGAAACACTTTCTGTCCTTTATTACTGACACATGCATGTGAATAGGGCAGGTTCCATGTTGTTTTAATGTACCCCTTTCCCAATTTCTCGTACATGCCAGCCTGTATATATTTTTGGCAGTATTGAAACCTGAAGGTTGAGATTGGAATATTTATTATCCCATGTATTATCCATTCACTGACAGGTCGTTCTGACATTGTCACTGGTAATCTTTCTAGTTTTTCAATGCTCAAGATTGTATAATCAGCACCCTTTTGTGCTATACTGATTTGTCTATCAGTAAGGTTAAAGATTTGGAATAGTGACGTTGTGTTGATTAAACGCCAAGGCACATAGCCTGAACGCAGATTTTGTAACGTCCAGCCAAGCTGTACAATAGAACGCAATTGTGACTGACCGTGTTGTAATAACAGTAAGTCCTGCGATAATATGTCGATTGCTGAAGACACAATGCTGTCCAAAGAAAAAATTCTGGAGGACAGAGTCATTAACCCATTGTCCACTACAGAAAGTGATTTTTCTAAATTAATACGGTCAATTTCCCGTATTCTCTCTGCTGTTTCAATTTGAGTAACCTTCCAGGCCTCATTGTATGCTGCATATACAGAGGCTGCTATGAAACGTTTTTGACGCTGTTTGCGTGGTCCCATTATGAAATCACGCAAGTCAGCACCATCAGTAAGTAAAGTTAGGTGTTGCTTAATTTCTGCCAGTGTGGAAGTTTGTAGCCATTGAAGGCATAATTTGCCCACACTGTAGGTTGTTATTATCCCTGGGTGATGTCTTTGAGGATATCTAGGGTCTGGCCTGGTCATTTTGAACCCCTGTGTTTTGTTCAGGAATCTGTCTTGACAGTTATTAGTATCTGTGGGCCAGATCAACCATTGTTTCCAATCAGGATGTGTTCTGTTTTGGTTTAATATATGGTTTACGTCCATCTCTTCATCTGTAGAAGTGTTGCTAAACATTGTTGGCTTTGGGATAGACAGTTTATTTAAATCTTTGATTTTGGCTAGGCCAAGACAGGTGGTTTGTTGAACAGTGTCATTTAAAAATATCATTTGTTCTGGGATCATGCAGGCTCTAAACAAAGCTTCTATACCCTGTACTTGCCATTCTTGTGTACCCCAAACACTTTTCAATTCAACATTTTTGTCCCAATAATCAAATCCAAAAGTATTCATTTGTTCAAAAAAGGAATCTGAATATATTAATTTTGTGTTTGTTATCATGGTCTTGGTCCCTGTTTTGTTTGATAATTTGAAATAAAATGTTTCAGCATTACTTGTGTTAAACCCTGAAAAGTATGAATATTTGTCATAAACGGTTCTTGAGCTTCCTTTTGGTGGAGTTGCACAATGTTCCCATTGATTATAATTTAAAACATTTCTCGGTTGTGCAGATTTATGTAGAAAATGGTTACCATAGTGGTTATAGCAAAACATACTATCATAATTTGTAGAACCCTGCAAATAATCATGTTTGGTAAATTTAGCAGACATTACTAAGTCAGACATCATATTATTAATGCTTTCGAAGTCCCAATCATCAGCAAATGAGTTTGGTTTTACAAAGTCACTCAAGGAGATCTTAATTTGGTGTGGATATTTCAGGATCTCGACCGGACCATAAATTTCATAGTCAGTGTTGTCCCAGGCTACCCCACCAGGTATCGGATTGGCTGTGAAGTTGGCTGAAGAAAGTTCTCTTTTCTCGACGTGTGAAGAAGTGTGTGGTTTGAGGATCAAGTTGATTTTCTGACTTGCTGTGTCCATTTTAGCATATTTTCCCTCAATGAAGCGTCCCAAAGTTAGTACCATGATGAGCCAAAGTATGAGGATAAATGCACCAAAACCCACCCAAAATTCGATCCATGGAGAAATCAGATATGTTTCTTTCAGTTGTTTCAAAAGTTCTTTAGCTTTATCTTTAAAGGTTTTTGATGATGGCTGTGTCTTTGATTCACTGAAGCCTTCAGAGGAATCATCGAAGTTTATGAAGTAGCCGGATGCAGTTCTGTCAATTGTTCCAATTGGTTCAGGATTTCTGTTTCTTGCATTTTCACTTGGTACTTCATTGTAGATTGGTGTGTCTCTGCTAAATGTTTTTATTTGGGTTTTCAGAGGTCTGAGTTCTATTGCATTGTTGCATAGTCCTTGTTGTTCTTCTGCAGGCGTTTCGAATGTGATGAGCCTCTTCGATAGGACCTCTGTACTGGTAGCAAACCTTGGTGTTCTGCTACTTATTGGGAGTCTACTTGGCCTACTGTTTGTTTATCGGCCACATGATTGTGGTTTTACCAGGTCGATGGATACAACTCGGTTCTCCTTTTTACCAGCAAGTGGCGGTAGTACAACTGATCTTGTCCCGTTGACAGAGAAGACAGGAACTGCTTTTCTGTAAGAAGGCCCAAATTCCTTCTTTACCGCGATCTTTTCCCTGACTAGATCCCCGACTTTTGGAATCCAGACAGGTCTTGCTGGGACAGGTGGTGGTTCTTCAGTGGTTGTTGGCGGTTGTTTCAACTTTATGTTGCTCAGGTCTTTTCTTGTTTTGTTTAAGTCCTGCAAAATAGCCAAACGGTCTTTGATATCAAAGCTTTTTTCTTTCACCACTGAAGTCTGACTATCAAAGTCAGAGATCATCATCCTAGTTCCAAATAATAATTCGTACGCACTGAATCCCTTCAGAGAATTTCTTGGCAAGTTATTGAGACTACGTTGGACACTTATTAGATGTTTGACCCACCCAGCTCCCGAACCTAATACCTTCGCCGTTATAGATTGCTTTATGTCACGGTTTTTTCTTTCAACAATTCCGTTCCCCTCAGGGTGAAATGAACAAGAGTACCGCAATTGCACGCCCATGCTGACCATGGCCTCCTTATAAGCCCGAGAGCTAAAAGCAGGACCGTGGTCTGAATGCAGCATGCCAATTGCGTATGTGCCGATAAAGACTCGCAAATCTTTTATAACAGTCCTGGCGTCAGCCGTTCGCTGGGGCCACATCCATATGAATCTCGTGCATGAATCCACTGCGACCAGGATATATTTATAGTTACCATCCCTTTGTAAGGGACCACAGTGGTCTAGGTAAACACAGGCTAATGGTTTATCCGAGATTAGAAGGGGCGTCTGAGCTGGACGTCTCACAGTTGATACTTTCATTTTTTGACATATCTCACATTCTAGAACATAGTTCCTTGTTTGTCTTCTCATTTGTGGCCACCAGTATCTCTGTTTTAATAATGATACTGTGGCTGAGACGCCAGCATGTATAGATGCAAGCCCTTCGTGTGCCGCTATAATGAGTCCTAACCTATGTTCCATGTTTGGAATTGCCCTATCCCCCACTCCAGGGATTCGAGCAAAAGGAACATTGTTTGCATCAGTTATGTATGTGTATTTTACTGGAAAGCCTTTCGGGAGTGTTTCTATCGAATCCTTTCCTGAAGCGCTGACAGCTTGTAATATTTCGCTGTCTATTTTTGTTTTTGACCGGGTGATGGCAGCTACGGAAGCCGTTTGCACTGCTGCCTTCGCGGCCTCATCAGCCAATGAATTCCCTGCAACGTGAACGCCATCACGTTGATGACTCAGTGTATGTATCACGTGAGTCTTTGGTAGTTCTTTCTGAAAAAGAACTACTTGTTCCCAGAGCATTTTATGCTTGATTGTGCCACCTTTCGCATCCTTGAAACCATTTTGAAGCCAGATCTGCAAGTATTCATTATAAGACTGAACGCAATAATACGAATCGCACACTATGAGTGTGGGGAATTCTCGATCGGTATTTTCAAGCGCCATCTTGAATGCCAGTAGTTCAGCTCGCTGAGCTGTACAATCTCCTAGAGATTGTGTTTTAGTGAGGGTTGGTTTAAATTTCCCTTCATGCCAGCGACCTTTAACAATCGCGCATGCAGCACTGTAGGCTTGTTTACCCCCCACTGCGGGTTGTGCTGATCCGTCTGTATATATTATACAGCCGTAATGTTCTAGAGGCAGAATTTCGGTCGGCGGAGGACATTCAAATTCATATTGGAGGAATTCTTGTGTTTTTAAGTTAGGATCAAATTTGTATGCCACGTCTGTTGCAGCAAGAGAATTAGCCCATTGTATCCATCTAGGATGGAGTGCTTTAGCATTTGGAATGCTCGCTTTTGTTACAGCCTCTAGGGCTGGTATTGGTGTCACGATTATTATTCGTTTACCTTGTGCCAGGGCTCGTTCTTTTGCTATAGCTGTCTGTGTTGCAGTTAGAATTTTTTCCGTTGGGCTAAATTTCATTTCAGCCTTAGTGTACAAGTGTGATTTGAATGCAATTGGTACCTTTTCTCCCTCATTAGAGGTCAGGTATGTGAATCCGCATCTTCCTGGGATGACTCGAATCACAAGATTGCGTGTGTTATCACGTGTTTCTAATTTTGTTTTAATTAGCATGTCTGTTTGTAAGGATCTCAAAATTTCTGTGTGTATTTGAGTCCAATTGGATCTTTTAAAATCTGGTTTTATCAGATCATAAAGGGGTTTGACCCTTTCTGCGTAATTTGCAATGTATGTTCTTCCGAAATTTAGGAAGCCTAGAATCGACTGCAGGTTTTTTAGTGTTCTAGGTGCTTGGAGTACGGCACATTTCTCTAGGAAATTGTCAGCCAGGCTCTTGCCTTCACTTGATAACTCATATCCTAAGAATAGGACTGTCAGATGGGCAACTCTGGATTTTTTAAAGTTGAATTTGTAACCCTCTGCTGCGAACCCAAGTATTATGGTGTTCACTCTTTTCAAGTGAGTCTCCAAGTCATCATCTGTTAAGTAAATGTCATCGACATAAGATAATGCTTCATGATCATATATTTGTAGTAATTCTGTTACTCTCGCTGAGAATACTCCCGGGCTGTTCTTGTACCCCTGGGCTAACCGACAGAATTGTTTTTGAGTGCCATTTATTGAGAATGCAGTTAAATATCTGCTCTCTGGTGCTATGTTTTGACAAAAGAATCCATTAGAGATGTCTAAGGTTGTTTTGTATTTTTTGCGCACTATGTTATTCATTAGTGCAGCACTGTGTGAGTTTTGCACTGCAAAAGTTTTGCAACATGTGTTAAGGTGTCGGTAATCCAAAACTAGACGATATGAATTGTCTGGTTTGGAGACCGGAAACAAAGGGTTGTTCATTTGTGAGGTGCAAGTTTCAATCACCCCCTGGTATTCTAGCTGATCTAGTATTTCATTTACCTGTTTTTTAGCTTCTTGCTTAATTGGGTACTGCCTTTGTGCAGTAGGTTGTGATTTTAACTGGATTTTGTGAGGAGGAGAGTCCTCATCCCATCCCACGTGATTTTTATATAAAGCAGGAGCTAGTGCCACTGCCCATTTTCTGGCAAGTGTGTATTTTTTATGAATTGGAATTTGATTTGAGAAGGCAGGCATAATTATTTCTTCGCCATGAGGGCACTCCCTGACAAACTCTGGTGGCCAGTCTTTTTCAGCTAGAAGGATATCATAGCCCTTGGAGAGATTATCCCAAAATAGTCCCCTTATTTTTCTAGTCTTATCTCCCTCTATACGCAATGTTATTTCGTATATTTTGTGAGGTTTGCTAACTCTGGTGTCCGCAGTTTCCACTTGAAGATATTCATTCGTGTCCACTGTCTCCAGATGATTCATAAGGACTTTGCGAGCTATGCTCACTTCTGCTGCACTGTCTAGCATTGTCTGAGCCCACTCTCCGTTTTTCAGTTGTGTCCTCAGTATTCTCGGCATTGTTAACTACCTTGATACTGGCTACCTTCTTTTTTGGAAATTGTAATTTCTTTTTTAGCTGAGCAGGTTCCTTGTCTTTGGACTTGGCGTGCTCTTCTCTTTGTTCTGATCGTCCTCTTCTTTCCGATTTCTGCGAGGAAGTCTGAAAAGATTGAGAGGGACGTGTATCAATGTCTTGATATCTATCAGGCTTTTTTATATTATCCCTATTTCTAAGGTTATATCTATTCCCAGAGGGGTCACTCTGGGGTGACCTGTGTCTTTGGTTCGGAGATTTTTCTCTTCGCCTAGGAGACCTTCCTCTGGACTGGAATTTCTTTTCTTTAGGATTGGATTGTTTGTTTCCATACCAGTTCTTTTTTGGTGATGTAGATTTATTATTAAAAAATATTTTTTCAGGACTTTCAATTAGTTGCGGTTTTACTGGTATTCCACCTAAACTATCTCTGCCTAGTTCCTCATAGGATTTTTCTATGATTCTGGCAATTTCAGCTGGTTGGTCTGCTATATCTGTCTCTTTTAACCTCTGGCGGATCGCCACGTTTGCTGCTTCACCCTTTATGTTGGCTAATAATATAGCCGAGACCTGCTTGAAGTCTTTCAGTAATTTCATACCAAGAGTTAAAGCGGGTTCCGGACCATATTCATCTTGAATTTGTTTTAGCACATCTGGTATTACCGAAATCGATGGAACACCGTGCGTTTTTGTGTAGATGGAAGCAAAGACTGTACCCCAAGTGTCACAGTCCTCAATGTGTGGTGCGATTCCCATTGGAAGACAGATAGTCAGAATCCTGTGTTTTTCTAACGGGGTGGTGTCAGGAAACACCGCCTCTATTTGGGTGATTTTCTGTGCCAACCAGAATGGTATTTGTTCCCGTTTAGCCGGTACTTTACCTAGGCAGGATTGGATGTTCTGTGGTGTAATTTTATTTGTGTTCCCCTGGTGAGGGGTCAGCTGTGGGAGTTTAATCGCTGGCTGAATTGTTGAAGTCCGCATCACATACTGAACTAATTGTCTATGAATTTTTATTAATTGTTTTAGCTGTGTTAACAGCTCTGCTGCAGACATCCCTTCGATGTCTGGGTGTGGTGTGTATCCGGCTAGGACCGGCCACGTTGCTCCTGGTCTACCTAAAGGACCGAGCCTGGTGATGTGATTATTATGTTTTAGGGCGCCATTAAATAAGAGCAAATGCTCGTGAAATTTAAGTGGTACTTCCACCTCCTCGAAAGGAGTATACATTTCAGGAGGTTCCTCTATTTTGTAATAGTGGAAGTACTTTGTTACAGCATTTGCTGCTGGAAAATGTATCCATGAATAATATACCTCTGTCTGCCGATATTCGTGTGCCTCAATTACGAATATGACTGTGCCACCTCTAGGTGTCAGTCCATTTTCTATAAGTTTTAGAGTTATAGATCTCCTTTTGATGACCGGGATGAGTATTATATCCTCGTCTGCTGCTTGCATGGTACCATCAGCTGCTGCGAGTTCAGTTGCTAATCTAACTGCCTCTCTTTCATCATCACTCTCTGCCATTTTACCGACAGGAAGCTTATGTCTTTTGTTTGCAGATCAGGTTTCTTATGGAACAAAGATTAGATGCACAATATTTTGGAACAGTGTATCCTTCAACGTTGACTAAACCAAGAACCATACATAGGAGTTCCCTCCTGCGAGGTCTGGCGGATATAACCTTTCACCCACTCCAGACGTCTTTGGAGTATTGTGGGAAAAGGGGTCTGAGTGAGAAAGCACGACTGAGTTACTCTAAATGTCTTACGTTAGTTTTATCGCCCTTTCCAAACGCGTTGGGCGCCATGTAGTGTAGCTCCTATCATCCCAATAGGCTCTGCGCATTGGAATAATACCTACAGCAGTAAAGGCCTAGACCAGACGTTAACTAGGTCTACTACTGTCGATACTAGACTTAAAGTTTTGGGTTTGCCAGCTTAGCTCAGAGTTCACTAGAAACTTTCTCGAATGTTCAAGGAGGACTTAACTTCCCTGATTAGACAAGAAGGGATTTAGTTTCTGACAACCATAGAACATGACAACTTTGCTCTCCCCTAATCAAGAGTAAATCTCGAGAGTCGTGTGAACAAAAGGCAAATTATTTTACTCAGTCAGTACGTGCATTCTTAGTCTCATCAGATTGTAGAGAAAAGGAAGAGACGGGCGTGTTCAATAAAAAGGTGTTATTTATTGATCAGTCTCTTTTCTCATACAAGAGAAATGGATCGATATTATTGCAATACTTATAGTTAAGTAAAGTGCATACATTAAAAGCAATAGTATAAAATAATACTGTAAAAACATTGATATGGTTTCTAAGCCATAAGATGTTTTAAAATGATTAAAATATAGTACATACACATATACATTTGACTAAACGTACTCAACTGGTGTTTCTAAATACGCCTACCCCGTGTACCTAACCTAAGTCTAATACGTGGGCGGGAATAGAAAGTTACAGTTTAAGTTAAGTTTGTTTTTGCCAAGTGAATAACTAAAGAATTCTCTGCGAGGGGTTATTCAGTTCTGTACCTGGAAGTTAGGATGAATGAGGAATGGTATCTCTCTCTCTGGTCTCGATATTCCAGGCTGCCTGCGAGGGCTACCCAGAAGCGCCGGTGCTGGATTTCTCGGCAGGAGAAAGCAGCGCGTCTCTCAGCGCGTCAGGAAGGCGGGGCTGCGCCAGTGGGGTCTGCTCTGCTCTTCGCTTCGGCAAGTATGGCTGCTCCGTCTCGTCACCACGCGTGTGTTTGCATAGGGCAAGATCGGTAATATTTATACCTTTAAGGTGCCGAGATTGACGTAAGGATGGACATAGATACGTCAATAAGGATGTCATACGACTTGCTCGTTAGCACATTCTTTTACTGAAGTTCTCGGTGAAATCAAAACAATGGCCGCAGGGTTTTGCCCAGGTTGTCATAGGTTTGATTTGTTATGAGAACTCCGTATGCCTTATCAGGGGCTGGAGGAATATCGCTTGTCTAATTAGATCGCAAGCGTTATGACCTAATCAGATAACACGTTCCTGTGCCGTAGTGTGACTGCGTCAGATAACGGTATCTGCATCATGGGGATTTTCTGCCTCATGGGCTGACTGCTAGTTAACTTGTTGGTTTGTTAACCAGAATAGGGTCAGGAATAGGGGGATCGATTCAGAACCTATAGGAATACATGACAGGTTGGTATCCATACCCTCCCTAAGGGTGTCAAGGACAGACAGTACCACGGTTTCAGTAGAGTGTGCGGGGCGGAAGCCAGCCTGGCGGGGGGCTAAGATTCCATACTCCTCCACAAAAGTGCTCAGAACACTGGTGACGTGGCGTTTGAGCACTTTGGCCAAGAATGGCATGAGGGAGATGGGACGGTAGTTGGAGGGAACCGAGGGGTCTGCGCCAGGTTTCTTCAGGATGGGGACGATGACTGCTGACTTCAGGGAGCTGGGAACAACCCCTTGAGTAAGAGAGCTATTAATGAGGTGGAGCGCTGGGATAGGACACGAAGTGAAAATATGGCGGAGGATGTGCGCAGGACAGGTGTCAAGTGGGGAGCCAGATTTTACAAGAGGGATTATTGAAAGCAGGGATTCCTTAGTCAGGGAGGGAAGGGCATTAAGTTGTCCCTTAGGGAGAGGGCTTTGAGGGTCGACAAAAGAGGGGGAGGGGGGGCGGGGAATATTTGCTTTGATGATGGCAATCTTCTCTATGAAAAAAGTGTTTAAGGAGTGGCAAAGGTCTGGGGAGGGAGTGGGTTTTAGGGATGTCCTATCAGAGAAGGCCAGATTGTGGACGATCGAGAAGATTTCCCTTGATTGGTTCTCCGCTGCTAGGATCTTAGAGGAGAAATAAGCAGTTTTGGCAGCCAAAATAGCTTTCTTGTATTGGGCCAGAGTATTAGTAAATTCAGCTCTAAGTAAGGGGCAGTAATTCCTCCTCCAGGTGCGCTCAGCTCGGCGCACCGCTAATTTAGAGGCTTTGAGATCTTCATTAAACCACAAGTTGGCGTCCTTCTCCCGTTTAGAAGTTACCCTCTTCAGAGGGGCAAGGGAGTCACAGTTTGAGGATAGCCAATGTTCAATGGCAGAGGCCTGGGAGTGAGAGGACAAACCATGTAGAGTGGGGTAGGAAGAAATTAAAGAAGTGGATCATTTCTCAAGGTCCACTCGGCTCCATGATCGGACCCACACATTTTTGGGGAGTGGGGGCCCGGTGGTGGAGTTATTGAGAAGGGAGAAAGAAATTAGATGGTGGTCAGACCAAGTGCAGGGTGAGATGGTTAGGGATTGTACCGGGCAATCTAAAGACCAAATCTGATCTAAAATATGCCCTTTCACATGAGTGGGGGAATGGACGTGGGATACAAAATTGAGGGATTGGAGAGTATCAGAGAACTCTTTGGAGGACAGGCACTCTGCAGGATCTGTAGGCCAGAAATTAAAATCTCCCAATAATAAAATGGAGGAGTTATTAACCGTAAGGGTGGCCAGTACCTCCTGAAACTCAGAAAGAAATAATGAGGGTGATTGGGGGGGGCGGTAAGTGAGAAAGCAAGTAAGAGGGGGGGTGATAGATGTGGTACGGATGGCTAGATACTCAGTGGTGGCAATACCTGGCAGAGGTAGTGATTGAAAAGGAAGGTCAGCTCGAGCAATGACCCCGACACCACCCCCCGTCCGACCGGCAGGACGGTCAGCCCGTATGACATAATATGAGGCGGGGAGAGTGGCAAGTAGAGCGGGGAGGGAGTCGTCGCCAAACCAAGTTTCAGTTAAAAAGAGAAGGTCCGGTGCGTGAGAATCTAGTAGCACCGATAATTCATGTGAGTGGGCCACTGCTGACTAGGTGTTGAGATAGTAAGCTGAGAGAGTTCTAGGTATGGCTGACATAGTAACTTCTTCAGGGGGAGGGGAAGGAGGGTTCAGGTCAAGAGAGGATATAAGGGTGCGGACGGAGGCGGGTAGGGACCATGTGCCCTGGAGCATGAGAAGTTGGGGGGAGGTGTAAGTGATATGTTGGGCAGAGTGGAGTGCCCCTGGCCCCGGTCGGTCGCGGACGGGCGCAGACGGGCTTGCCTTAGGCGCACCTTCGGCGCGCCATCGTCGCGCCCGCTGCGCTTCCGGTAAATGCACATGATGAAATAGTAGCGTTAGGGGCGGAAGGGGGTGTGTGGCCAGCGAGGTGGGCGGGGCTAAGTTGCTCCCTGGGAAGGCGATCGAGCGGGGACCCCGTTACAGCGTCAAGTCGGCTGTTCGGGGATTTAGGATGATCTGCCTGGCTTCAGTGCAGTAAGTAAATTAAGAACACGAAATAAACACAGTAAAATACAGTTTTAAAACACAAGTTACGATGTCTGGCACTCTCCCGGCTTTCCGCCTCAGGAGGATTGTTTGTATGGGCTGCGCTAGCGATCAGCGCGCCCTTTAACCTTGGGGGGGCGTGGCCAGCGAGGTGGGCGGGGCTAAGTTGCTCCCTGGGAAGGCGATCAAGCGGGGACCCCGTTACAGCGTCAAGTCGGCTGTTCGGGGATTTAGGATGATCTGCCTGGCTTCAGTGCAGTAAGTAAATTAAGAACACGAAATAAACACAGTAAAATACCGTTTTAAAACACAAGTTACGATGTCTGGCGCTCTCCCGGCTTTCCGCCTCAGGAGGATTGTTTGTATGGAGCCAGCACATGGGAGGGAAGATGCAGCTCTGGAGTACTCTGTTGACATGATTCCTCCTCTTCTTTCACAGTGCAGGGCAGAGACAAGCAACAGGGGGTGGAGCCAGCATTGTAGAGGGAAGGCCCAGCCCTATTCAGGTCCCAGGTGCAACTCCCCCCTCCCATCTGGGTGCTGATTTCTCTATTCACCAGTGGGCTGCCCCAGCCTGTCTCCTGGAATTCCCCAGCCCTGTCACACACAAACCCAGACAAGGAACACACAAGTCAGCAGAGGTGGGCTCAAATGGTTATGCAAGCAAATACCTGCTTTCTAAAAGTGGTATTTGCAAACACAGAATATTAAAATAAACTTTACTAAAAGATGTATTTTATTATTCTGAGTTCAGGCATACTAAACTCAAATTCATACCATGTTCCCTGAGTCAGTTAGGATTGTAGGGATGTAACAATCTTAACTGCCCATTCTGGCCTAGGAGAACAGGTAGCCTTCAATAGTGAAAAACGAAAATGGCTGTAATTCACTATTAGAACATGCTACACACACCAGAGCATGTCCTACCTTATACTTACAATGCACCCTGCCCTTGGGCCTACCATAGGGGTGTCTAATATGAAGCAAAGGGAAGGTTTAGGGACTGGTAAGTGGGTGCACTTGACCAAGTCGACATGGTAGTCACAGACTACACACAGGCTTTGCAATGGAAGGCCTGAGACACACTTTACACGCTGCTTTTGTGGGTGGCACAACCAGTGCTGCAAGCCCACCAGCAGCATTTGCTCTACAAGCCCTGGGCACACATGGTGCACTGTACATGGGGCTGACAGTAGCTCAAATAACCCAATTATGGAATAACCAATTAGTATCTCAATTTAACATAGGGAGCACTTGCACTGTGGCACTGATTAGCAGTGGTACAGGGCCCAAAACATACAACCAGCTAAAACATATCAAAACAGAGGAGGCAATCCATCAAAAATGGAAGGGAGACTCACGCCAATGATGTCAGGTCTAACACGTGTCTCCTCTAGCTGAAATGTGGGGAGAACTACCCTTCCTACCATCAGCGTTGGGGTGTTCTGTACCAGGGCGGTGTTCCACCGTAAAGTCCATACCCTGTAGGGAGATGGACCACCTCAATAACTTTGGGTTCTCACCCCTCATCTGCATCAGCCATCTGAGGGGCCTGTGGTTGCTCTGAACCCGGAAGTGAGTCCCAAACAAGTATGGTCTCAACTTCTTCAGCGCCCAGACCACAGCAAATGCCTCACGCTCAATTGTACTCCACCTCTGTTCCCGTGGAAGTAACCTTCTACTGATGAAGGCTATAGGTTGGTCAAAGCCCTCTTCAGTATTCTGTGATAGAACAGCCCCACACCATGCTCTGAAGCATCTGTCTGTACAATGAATTATTTTGAGAAGTTGGGTTCCTGAAGCACGGGTGCTGTGCACATGACAGTCTTCAGGGCATCAGAAGCTTTCTGACAGGTGTCAGTCCAGTTCACTTTCTTGGGCTGCTTCCTGGAAGTCAGCTCAGTCAAAGGTGCAACAATGCTGCCATACCCTTTGACAAACCTCCTGTAGTACCCCATGAGTCCTAAAAAGGCTCTCACCTGTGGCTGAGCCTTTGGGGGTTCCCATGCCAGGATGGTATCAGTCTTGGGTTGTAGGGGCGCCACCTGGCCACTTCCTACCTGGTGACCCAAGTACAAAACGGAGCCCTGCCCGATCTGACACTTACTTGCCTTGATTGTGAGCCCTGCCTTGCGCAGTGCCATCAACACTTCCCAGAGGTGCTGCAAGTGTGCCTCCCAATTGGCGCTGAACACTGCAATGTCATCCAGGTAGGCAGCACTGAAATCCTCCAGTCCAGCCAACACATGGTTGACCAACCTCTGAAAGGTGGCAGGGGCATTCTTCATCCCAAAGGGCATAACCCGGAATTGGTAGTGTCCATCTGGTATGGAGAATGCTGACCTCTCCTTAGCCCCCTCAGTCAAGGCGATCTGCCAGTACCCAGACATCAAATCAAATGTGCTGAGGTACCGTGCAGCCCCTAATCGATCAATGAGCTCATCATCTCTGGGGATAGGGTGTGCGTCAGTCCTGGTGACTGAATTGAGCCCTCTGTAGTCCACACAGAACCGGAGTTCGGTTGTGGCACCGGCGAGGCAGCCTTTGGGACCAAGACCACTGGGTTGGCCCAAGGACTGTTGGAGGACTCAATGACCCCTAAAGCAAACATCTTGGAGATTTCCTCCTTAATGTAAGCCCTTGTCAGTCACTCTGTAAGCCTTGTGCTTCACAGGAGGACTGTCACCAGTCTTCCACATCATGGACGCACCACTCTGTGACACAAGGAACCACGGAAAATAGATCAGAGAATTGCCCCAACAGTTGGCGACAAACTTGCTGCTTATCAGGGGTCAGTGTGGCAGAGAGGCTGACACCATCCACTGACCCATCTTGCTCTGTTGCAGACAGGAGGTCAGGAAGAGGCTGGGTCTCCTCCTCCATTCCACCATCTGTTGCTAGGAGCATGACCACTTCGGACCTTTCTAAGTGGGGCTTCAGGCGGTTAACATGAAGGACCCTCAAAGGGTTCCTTGGAGACCGCAAGTTCACCAGATAGGTGACATCACTCTTGCACTCCACCACCTCATATGGACCAGTCCACCTGTCATGGAGCGCGCAAGGCTCCACAGGGGCCCTGACCCAAACGTTCTGTCTAGGCTGAAGCTCAATCAGAGTGGCATTCTGATCGTACCACCGCTTCATCTCTTCCTGGCGGGCTTCCCGATTCACCTGAGCGAGATCCCTGAAACACCTGGTCTGGTTCCTGAAGGCCAGCATGTAGCTATATACATCCTGGGGAGGTTTCCTGGGAGATTGCTCCCAGCCTTCCTTGACCAAACTCAAAGGTCCTCTTACCGGGTGACCATACAAAAGCTCAAAGGGGCTGAACCCTAGAGACTTTTGTGGCACCTCTCGGTAGGCAAACAGAAGGCATGGCAAGAGGACGTCTCACTTGCGCCTCATTGGTTCTTCAAGACCCATGATCATGCCCTTAAGGGTCCGGTTAAATCTTTCAACCAGCCCATTACCTTGGGGGTTTTAAGGAGTGGTGAACTTGTAGGTAACACCACACTCCTTCAACAGAGACTTCATATAATTGGAAATGAAGTTTGTACCTCGGTCAGACACAACCTCTCTGGGGAACCCCACATGGGAGAAGATCCCCATCAGCGCACGTCCCACCACGGGGGCCGTCACTGTCCTGAGCGGAATGACTTCCGGGTACCGGGTAGCATGGTCCACCAAGACCAGGATAAACCTGTTGCCCATGGCTGTCTTGGGGTCCAGTTGTACCACAGTGTCAATGCCCACCTGCTCAAAGGGGGTATTGACTACAGGAAAAGGTTGGAGAGAGGCCTTGTGCCTCATTCCACTTTTCCTACTTGCCTGGCAAGTTTGACAAGTTCTCCAATGAGTATCTGAACTCTTTCGCATCTGGGGCCAATAAAAGTGGGAGACAAGCCTTTCAAAGGTCTTGTTCTGGCCCAGATGACCAGCTAAAGGAACATCATGAGGCAAACCCAGTAGGAAGGCTCTGAAGCGCTGGGGTACTATCAGCACACAGGCTGACCCAGGCTCAGCAACCTTAGGCTCGCTATACAGGAGACCGTTCTCCCAGTAGATCCAATGTGATCCAGACTGATCACCTGCTGCCTGGTTTGTGGCCTGTTGCCTCAAACCCACAACAGAAGGGCACTTCTTTTGCTCTTCATAAAATTCCTCAGTGGAGGGACCCCCTTCTTGCTGCCAATGTGTCAGCTCAGGTATGTTCCCCAGTTCAGAAACTTGTTCACCAGTAGGTTCCAGGGCATCCCCCTCAAGGTCTGCCTCCACCTGGACCGTGGGAACAATAGAGGCTGGTTTCCTGCACCCCTTACCTCTTCTCTTTAAGGCAAGTCCCTGGTCCATACTTTCGGGCTCCAGGGTCTCTTGAACATCCTTAGCTGCCATAGACCGAGTGGTCACACATGCCCACTCAGGCAGACCCAACATCTCCACATGCGCCTTCCTCTCCACCTTAGCCCAAGGGGAGCTTAGCTTTCTAAATCATTGCCTAACAGACAATCAACAGGCATGGATGGCCTCACAGCTACTTGAAGAGTACCAGAGGCCCCCCCCCCACTCAAAGGGAACTTGAGCCACCTTGCAATGGCTCTCTGTATTGTCAGCAGCAGCAACTGGGAAGAATGCATGAGGGACTACCTGCTCTTCAGAGACCAAGTGACACTTGACAGCTGTCACACTTGCTCCTGTGTCTCTGAGAGCCTCCACTGTATGGCCATTGATGGTCACCCACTGCCTGTATTTTTTAGTGTTATCAGGCAGATGAGTCTTAGGGACCACCTCAAAATCTCCTAATGAGACAAGGGACATTTCTGAGAGACCCCACCCCCACCCACCTTGGGCACCCATCTCCTCCCCACCCAGGGCTACACTGGCCATCTGATGGGGTGGTGCACGGGATGGCACATACTGTCCTTTCTGAGGACAATGGGGATCATACCAACGGTGTCCCACCTGCTTATACTGAAAGCAGGTAACAGGCCCCCTATGAACAGGTTTACCTGTTGGGGGTCCTGACTTCTTTTCAGGTGGAGGCTGGGAACCCTTACTTTGGTTCCCTTGGGAATTATTTTGGGGGACTTTTTGGAACTCCCTCTGTTTACCCTTGTCCCCCCACTCTTCTGCTGGGGACCCTGCCAACCTTTAGCGGAGTCTCCGACAAGACCCTTGTGGACCCTGCTGTACCAGGTTCCACTGACCCAGCGGTCCGCCTCCTCAGCAAGTTTTCTAGGGTTAGTCAACTTGCTATCAACAAGGTGCTGGCGTAGCTCTGGAAAACAATTAGCAGATAAGTGCTCCCTGGCAATCAAATCATAGAGAGCTTAAAAATTATCAACATTGCTACCCCTCACCGTACCATCCACAGCTCTGCAAAGAAAGACACATATTCTACCCAAGTGGTTCCCTCCAGTTTCTTACAATTCCTGAACCTCTGTCTATAGAGCTCTGGAGTTAACCCATACCTTGTCATCAGTGCTTCCTTCATGTGGTTATAAGACATCCTATGCTCCCTGCGCAGGTCTAACAAAGTATCCCTACCTTCAGTGACAACGCGGCCCCACAACCCCGCTCCCCAATCCTTCTCAGGGACCCGGTGGGCCAACATTGCTATCTCACAGGCTGCAAACCACTGACCAATATCTTCACCTTTGTGAAAATCTTTGATGACATCCTTGGGAATATGTACCCTGCCTTCTGAAGGCACAGATGGTGCGCTGCCACCAGAGGAACTGATCTCTAAGCCCTGGGCCTTGATCTCTAACTCCCTCAACATTCTCTCGTGCTCCATTCTCATTCTCTCTCTTTCCAAAGACAACCTGTTATTCTCTGTTTCCCTCTGACCCTCCATCTTAAGCTTAGCCAACTCCAGCTTCAGTGCTCTATTTCTCTCCCGGTCTTCCAGTTGTCTGGGGGACAGGTCTTTAGAAGAGATGCTGCTGCCAGGTGGGGACGGTACACCTCCCCTGGCTGGAAATTCTGGCCCATCAATTTGCCCATCTGCATCCCCAACAGGCTCCACAACAAGATCAGGGACATTTCTGGCTTCTACCCAGGCCCTCAGTGCCTTTTGGTAGTCTTCCTTTTTAGAAATGCCTGGTGTAGCAACTTTCAGTTTCCTGCAGAGATACTTGAGCTATTTCACAGTGTAGGTTTCTAACCTCTCTTCCTCAAAATCAAGATCCATAGATGCAACAGAGGCTGCTTTTCAAATGGTAGTAAGAATTGCGAGTCTTTAGAAAAAAAATAACAGTTCCAAGGAAAAAGGATTCTAAAAAAAGTATGTGGTCGCGTTTGGTCTGCACTCACTAGTAGTGTACACCAATCACTGTATATGAAACACAAATGCAAAGTCCAAATCCTCACCGCTGACCACCAATGTTAGATCTGGTGGTCTCTAGTTGGCAATGGTATTCACCTTTGTCGAAATAGGGACCCTTACTTCTAAGTCAGGATAAGGGGATTACACTCCTTAATAACCCCTGCTCACCCCCTTTGGTCGCTTGGCACGAGCAGACAGGCTTATCTCAGAGGCAGTGTGTTAAGCATTTGTGAATATACACAGCAATACAGTGATAACACTACAGATGGACACAACACAGGTTTAATAAAAATAAGTATTCTTTATATAGACTTAAACACAAGACCACAAACGACAAAAATTCACAATACTACGCTTAAGGTTACTCAAAAGATGATTATAGTCTCTTAGTTCAAGTTGTTGGTAGATGCGACAAAGTTCTCAACAAAGTACCTGGATGCGGTACGCAAAGTAAACAAAATGACTCGCAGAAGGGGAGATTCGTCGGTTCCGTGACCCGGGGGAACGGTTGCGTCCTTCCTCAATGCTTGCGAAGAGTAGGGGACTCGTCGTGAGCCTTACCGGTGCGGAGGTGATGCGTAGATTCTCGGCCTGCGGGCCCGATGCTGTGTGCAAGATGGCGCCTTGATGCGTTGCGACGATCCAGTTGCGATGCGAGAAGATGGCGCCCTTGATGCGGCGATGTGATGACGATGCAATGATGCCCTGGCAGCCCTGCGGCGACTCTGTACTTTGGAGCCGCAGCAGGTCCTGAGATGCGCTTCTCCGGTGATGCGATGACGACTCTCTCGATGCGTCGCTCTTCTCCGGCGATGCGACAGCAGACAGCTTCGATGAACACACGCCTCTAGGGAGATGCGACGATGGCTCGTTTTTCCGGCGATGCGACAATTTCGGCTGCGGCGGCGACACGCTTCCTCTCGGTTCGTCACGTTTCCAGCTCCCATCGGCACACAAGTGACTGGAGTCAGAATTCCCAGCAATGAAATTCAGGAGGGAGCTGGAGGTGAAGTCTTTTGGCCCTGAGACTTCAGCAGGAGGCAAGCACAGTTCAAGCCCTTGGACAATATTCCGTAGATAAATGAAAGTCCCTAAAAGTTCCTTCTCCGTTCCCTTGGCAATGAAGCAACCACTGCAAGCCAACCCAGCAAACAGATAAAATAAGTAGAGGGTGCACAGCTATGTTTGCTCAAAAAGTTATGAAGGTAAATAATCGTTTTTTATACAGGTAGGGTGCTCTCACATGTTGAGTCCGTCAGGCGCATACGTAATAATGTAGAAATGTGCACGCTGGGAATGCAAGTGCATCCCTGTCTTAGAGGCACTCCCTTGGGTTTTTAGAAAAAAATCCGGAAATTTTCTGGTAACGTTTTTTAAAATTTTTCTTATTTCTTTGTCAATATTCGTTAGGTTAAGTAGATGATATTTGCTGCATATCATACATTTTCGTTTCTTAAATCGATAAACACGATGGTTTTCACAAAATACACCTCCAATGCATTCGGGCAATCCTCGCCCTTTATCAAGGAGTACTGAAAATGAGGAAAGATACGGCACACTGTCAGTAAACTGATTAAATGAAACGAATGAAAAAATGGTGCGAGTAGTGCTCGTGCTCAGAACAAAATAAAGAAACCGTGAGGAAAAGTAATTTAATTTAACGTGTACAATATATAGTGAGGGGGACAAGTGTTCGGAGTGTGTTAGTTTAAATAACGGCTGTGTGAAGGGAGGTTATCAAGTGCTCGGGGTCGGGTCAGGGGTGGGGTGAAAAAAACTAAACTTACGAGTCGCCGGCCTCTGTGGGGGACATGGAGATCTAGAGTAGCGGAGAGAAGGTTAGGCAAATATTAGTGTTGGCCTCGGAGCCAGCCGCGGTATGCCCTATGCTTCGGTAGCTAGCATGGTAGATAATCTTACTTGAAAGCGCGGACGCTGGTGGGCGTGTTGTATCATCGGGTGGTTCGTCAGAAATAAAGAAACTCTAGAAGTTTCTCTCTTAGTGTTGAAGGTGGGTGGGGGAGGCAAGATGGCGGCCGTGTAGACGGCCGGGAAGCAGCTCGATCGAGGAGGTGCGCTATGAAGGGTTGATAATCCCCGTAATTCCCCGTAACTCATCTGCCGAACATTTCACTATGGCATGGTACCGATAAACTTTTGAGAATCCGACCCTGTGGATTGTGGTGCGGAGCAATAGATGTGAGCTGGAGCTGATCGGGCGCTGTAAGGGGTGAAAAGAAAAGGAAAAAAAAAAAACGCTGCATGAAACTGACCTGCTGTCAGCCGCTGAAGCGGCTGCTGTTTGATGTACTGCAGGTAACGAGGAGGTTGAGAGGCGGGCCGATTGCTGGACTGCTGACGGAGGCGGAGGCTGCGGAGCTCGTGGAGTCTGCCTTCAGCAGACGAGCGGTGTGGAGCATTCGGTCAAAACGGAGCTGGCGGCGGATCAGGAAATCCCGCTCAGCTGAACCACGGCAAGCTGACACGAAAGGGTGCTGCAAAGCGAGCTCTGTACAAGGAGAGGCAGAGTTGAAACGATACACCCTGGAGGATCCCCTGGACTTGGAAGATACTAACAGCGGTTGTATCTCAGGCAGTAAGGAGCAGTTTGGGTTGAAAAAGAGGAGGAGGGAAATTATGGCCCCAAAAGTGAATGCCAGCGCTAAAGCTGCAGCTAGGAGGAAGGCAGCAGCTGAGTTAGCAGAATCGGAAAAGAAACAAGGCTCTCCATCTCTTAAAAAACCAGTACAGCAGCAAGTGATATGCAAATCAAATCCAGATTCTCAGGGTACTACCCCAATCTCTGATATTTTTCAGAGAGTGAGTAAAAACAAAGACTCCAAGGATTTGAAGGGTGATTTAACTCAGACGGAGACAAGGCTTGTTGCGGGGTCCCCTGATGACACAGAAGGGGATCATATTGAACAACCTAACGCTGCTGGAAATATGGAGGGGGAAGAACAGCAGGGGGAGGCTCCTGAAAATGATCCTGCGGAAAATGTCTCAGCAATACCCCGAGTGTCAGAAGAGATCCAGGAGGATGATACCGGGGGGAGTCATTGTGGTAAAAAAGAAGCCCCAAGTGAGGCATTCTTCTCTGTATCAGAAGGCGGAGAATGGTCAGAAGATGAGGGGGACAGTCTGGGACAAGGAGGTAGCAATTTAGACTCTGGCAGTGACCTGGAACAAGACGAAAGTACCCCTCCGAATACAGCGGTGAAAACTGCATTGAGATCAAGAAAGCACAGCCAGAAGAAGGAGCAGCCGCTGTTTAATACTACCACAGATGGTTTAGGTGGGGAATCTGCGCAAATGTCTCTTCTGGAGGTCATTCACCAGGAGATTCTAGCACATCGAGAGGAAGCGAGACAGGAGAGTCGTAAGTCTCAGGCTGCAGTCAGAAAAATACAAGGGGCAGTCAGAAAACTGACCAAAGCATGTGTGAACCTGGGAGAACGGGTCACCAATTTGGAAGATAGAGTCGTTTCTACCGAAGCGGACTCTGCGGCCGCTTCTAATAAGGTCGACATGCATGCAAAGCAGTTAATTGATATGCAATGGAAGCTTGAGTCATTGGAAAATAGATCACGGCAAAACAACCTACGTATTCTGGGAATTCCCGAAGGATCAGAGGGCACAGATATGAAATCATTCGTTGTAAAACTTTTTGAACATGCCTTTACGGACTTAAAAGACTGGGTTTTTGACAGGGAGGTTCAGAGAGCACATCGTACCCCTGCTAATATCCATAAGAACCTGAAACAGAATGATAAGCCTAGAGCGATCTTAATTTTTTTGGGCAACTTCAATCTGAGGCAAGCTATCTCTGAGAGGGCGAGACCGGATAAACAAAAGGCAGTTGATGGTTATACGTTTTTTGTCCGCCCTGACTTCTGTCATATTACGGTGGAGAGACGGTGGAGATTACGGCAGCTGATTAAACCGTTTCAGGACAAGGGCATGCAGGCGTATCTGATTAACCCCGCTCAGCTGAAAATAATCAAAGATGGAAAAACACTTTATTTTTCTTCTGAGATCAAGGCAAAAGAATTTCTTATGTCATAGGTAGTCTAGGTAGTCTAGGAATTCTGCAAAGTGGCTAAATGGTCAAAAGTATGTTTAAAATACTAGTCTCATTCATTTGTGAGTGCACTATATTGGTAACTGTGGTAATTGGTGTTTTGAGGTGAAACTTATAAGGTAGGGGGTCTAGGGGGTCGCAAAACCTAAAATTTAAAAAATAATCTAAAAAAAAAAAGAGAAAGGGGAAAAATTGGTTACAGGTCTTCCTCCTCGATCTGAGCTGTTAACCATCGCGTGCACAGACCATCGGTCTGAGCGCCTCTAGGCTAGGGGGGGTGAAGGCTAGCTCCAGGCTGGAGCTGGATAAGGGGAGGGAGAGAGCACAGAGGGAGGGAGGGGTGGGGGAAGAGGGGGAAGGGGGGGAGAAAACTCTGAAAAATCAGGAGATGGAAAGGATATGGTTTAAGACGGATATCAGATACATGGTGAAATGTCAATTTATGAAATGTAAATACCATAACAATGTCAGACATTAGGATATGTACTATTAATGCAGGGGGGTTAAATGACTGGAAGAAACGGCAGAGACTGAGTTATTTGGTTAGATCTAATAATATAGATATAGTTTGCATTCAGGAAACCCATATTCCCTGGAATAAAAGAAAATTGTTGGAGATATCTGGGTATACTCTGATTGGATGTTCATCGCAATCTTCAACGATCAGAGGGGTGGCGATTTTAGCTAAAAGTAATCTGTGTGGGGTGAAGCGTAGTAAAACTGATGGCTCTGGCCGATGGGTATTAGTTGAAATGAATTTGGGTTTCACGCTTTGTACAATATACGGTCCAAACGAGGATGATCCTATGGTATATGACAAGTTAGAAGAAGAGTTGGCGAACTGGACTAACCCGATGATAGTATGCGGCGATATGAATATCTACGCAGATTGGCAGCAGGGGAGTGTCTATACAGGTCGCAAACGTAAAGTTAATAGGGCTCTAAGCTCCTTGATCCAGTCTCACGGTTTGGGGGAGGTATGGGGGGAAAAAGTTCCCGGTGACCGTGGCTATACATATTTCTCCCACCCGGCACAGAAATATTCTAAGCTAGATTACTTCTTTGTTACAGCGGGGGAAATCGGTAAGGTTAATATCATCAAATTACCAAGAATAATATCCGACCATAACCCCCTAATCTTGTCATACAAAGTCCCTAAGGTACAGAGAAAAACATCTAGATGGACCTTCGAAAGGAAATTATTAAATGACGAAAGGTTTGTAATACACATTAAAAAGTGGGCTAAGGAGTTTTTCGATTGCAATAGATATAGTGCTTCCAGAAATGGAGTCTGGGAAGCCTTCAAAGCTGCATTAAGGGGGGAGACGATCAGTTACGCAGCAAAATTAAGGAAAGAGGATAAAAGCAAGTTAGGGAAACTCATATCAGATCTAGCAGAAATAGAGAGGTGTCATATTGAGGAATTAGCCTCAGGCAAGGATAGTGGGGAGACGGTTAGCAACATGGTCCGGGTTAAGGGTGATATCTTAAAAATAATTACACAGAAAGAGATATCTGCATATCAGACACAAAGAGTAAGGAGATATGAGACTGGAGAGCAAGCCGGTAGAGCTTTAGCGCTCCGCATTAGGCAAGAGTCAAATCGCAATAGAATTGGGAAGATTAAATATAATGGGAGTGAATATACAGACCCAAAATCCATAATGGATGTGTTCCAAGATTTTTATCAAAAATTATATGATCAAGAACCAGGGGTAGTACCATATATACAAGATCAGTCTCCATTAACCCCAATGCTGGAAGAGGATGACAGGGCGCGTTTAGAATTGGATATAACTTCAGAGGAGATAAAAATTGCTTTGAATGAACTGGCAGTGGGTAAAGCGGCGGGCCCGGATGGTCTACCAATAGAGGTATACAGGGTGTTGGAGGATGAAATCCTCCCCCTGCTTGAAGATCTTTTTAATGGAATAATATGTTCAGGTATTATCCCAGACACATGGAAACAGACTAATATCGTTATATTTCACAAAAAGGGTAAACCAGAGGAGAACCCAGGATCCTACCGTCCGATATCGTTAATAAACACAGATGCTAAACTATATTCTAAAGTTTGGGCAAAAAGGTTAGGACGGATTATTAGCCAACTCGTTTCACCATGGCAGCATGGATTTGTCCCAGGGAGAGGTACCACTGAACATATAGCAAGGGCAATCTCACTATTCGATGCAGTCACTGCTACGGGTGGAGATATGGCTATGATCCTTTTGGATGCCGAGAAGGCTTTCGACCGGGTGGTCTGGGACTTTATGTGGGAGGTATTGGTCAGAAGGGGTTTCGGAGAAAAATGCAGGAAAGCCATCAAAGCAATGTACATGGATCCAGTCGCTAGAATCACTACAATGGGCTTTCAATCAGATGAGGTAGTTATTAGAAGAGGCACCCGTCAGGGGTGTCCTTGTTCACCCATACTTTTTTCATTGTATATTGATCCGCTAATTAGGAAGATTCTTGCTTCTGATAGAATACCCCCTGTGGTATCTCATGGTCATACTACCAAACTATTGGCCTATGCGGACGACCTGGCAATCGTCACTACTAACCCGCAAGTGGCAATGCAGGAATTAAGTAGTTTGGCTCAGGAGTTTGGGTATTATTCAGGGTACAAACTCAATACAGAAAAAACTATAATAATCTGTTCTAAGAACATTCAGAAAGGAGATCAAAGGTATGTGGACTCCGCGGTCTATCTAGGAGTAAAAATTAACTCAAATGTAGGAAAAATCACTCAGGATAATTATGGGCCTCTATTAACTACAATTGACAAAGAATTGAGAAGGATCGATGTACTACATTTGTCTCTAATTGGGAGGGTAAATGTTTTGAAAATGTCAATGTTCCCAAAGCTATTGTATTTATTTCGTGCCATACCGCTTTTAATTGATGAAGGCTTGATGAAAAAGATGGAGGCAGTGTTTTCACAATTTTTATGGCAATATGGTAAAGTTAGAAGATCGTTAGCTAGACTCTCTATACCGTTAGAAGGAGGCGGATTATCTGCACCTAATTTACGGCTATACCATTGGGTCTGCTTATTGTTACGTATGAACCATTTATTGTATTATGATGTTCCTGAAGCACTGCATGATACCCACAGAATCCCCACAATTTATGATCTAGTATTGGGTGAAAAGGCTAGGGGGATTCTAACACGTGAAACTAATGTTTTGTATTTTAAGAGGAGTAAAAGTAAAGTGTTGCTGTCTGCATGGGGGGTGTGGAAGGCGGTGTCGAAATTTTTTAAGATCCCTAAGATTAATGGCACAATAGATCTCTGGAATTCAAGCCTATTTCTACACCTCGGACAAAACCGGAATAGTAGTCTCTGGAAGAGTTTGGGCATCAGATGCTTAAGAGATGTTATGTGTAGAGAGGATCTCTTAGGGTTTGAGACCCTGCAACAAAAATTTGGTATCCCCTCGAACCACTGGTTGCTATATAAACAGCTAGAACAATCAGTGAAGGCATTAAGACCAAGGGTCTCTATTCAGGAGATAAATCCACTTGTACATTATATAATGAATGGGGGTAAAAAGATTAAAATAGGTTATAATCATCTTTTACAGGGATTGGAAGTGGATATCGGACAAGTAGAAAATGCCTGGGCGGTAAGATTAGGAGACCCTGACATTGATGTGGATTATGCTCTGGCATTAAATAGGAAAGTATTAAGAGCGACCAATCTGAAGGCACAACATTATAAGCTGATTTTTAATCTTTATTACACACCTGCTAAACTGTTTCAATGGGGCAAAAGGGATACAGATAGTTGTCCAAGGTGCAACCAAGGTCCGGCAGATTTAATTCATATGTTCTACTCTTGCCAGAATCTCAAGCCCGTGTTGAAAGAAATGGAGAAGTTTCTATCGGGGCTGCTAGAGTGTCAAATCTCTCTATCCCCAACCACTGTTTTGATTGGCAGGGATGAAAATCTTAAAGTTGAACAGGAAGGTGAAGCTTTTATCTTTCTGTGTGTCGCTGTGTTTAGAATTTTAATTGCGGGGGCCTGGAAAGATCCGATAGCTCCCACATTTCAGATGTGGCTCACAAGGTTGCTAGGGACCCACAATATTGAAGAATGTCTATATAATTGTAAGGGTAAGAAGATGAAAGGATATGGTAAAAAGATATGGGCTCCGCTAAGTAACTGGAGGAAAATAAGGTGATGGAGGATAATTGTCCCTATATTACCTATTTTGCTTTGTAAGGCAATGTCTTCCTATGCTGTGAAAGAATGATTCTCTTTTTCTGCGCATTTGTTTTAATCCTGATGTCTAAATTTCTGATATGTTTTCACCAGCTGATAGATGTAATCGGTAATATGTGTGTGTTTTTTCTATTCTGATCCATCTCAATAAAAATAAAAAATAAAAAAAAAATAAAAAAAGTGTTGAAGGTGGGTGGGGCGGAAAAATCTAAACGACGGACTAACGTAAACGGAGGGCTCGTGACGTCGTGCGCTGTGCACAGGAGGGTGGTAAAAATCATAGACCGACTGCACTGTTGAGTGCTAGAAGGAGGGTGAAGTAAATAACGGTGAAGTAAATAAAGGTGAATAAAGGTAAATAAAGGTGAATAAAGGTAAATAAAGGTGAATAGAGGTGAGAGTGAGAGGAAGACTGATCGTGGAGATCAATCGAGAAAGTTAAAAGGAAAAGTAAACAAAATGAAATCAGGTAGAGTACTGATAGGACACATCATAGGAGGAAAGTACTTATCATTATTTACAGATAACAGCTATATTCAATTCAATCATTGAGTCCAAATGGTTTCAACGTTTGAAGATTATAAATCCATTCAGTTTCACGTTGTAGCAGGAATTTACGATTGTCTCTCCCTTCGCATTTCATGACAGTTTCCAAACTGATAACCTTTAGTTGTGCGATGGTGTGTTTGGATTCCAAGAAATGAACTGCAACATTGGACTTCTCGTTCTTAGTGCGTATGCTTGACTTATGCTCGTTAATGCGCACTTTTATTTTTCTTTCTGTCTTACCGACATATAATTTCCCGCAAGGGCATTTGATGGCGTAAATGAGGTTGGTTGAATCGCACGTAGCGTTTACTTTGAGTTTGATGGTATGACCTTTCATCGGGTGTGTGATGATGTTACCTTGAATGATGCAGTTGCAGTTGCTGCAATTCATGCATGGAAGGGTTCCTTTGAAGTCTTTGTTAGTCGCAGTTTTCTTGTTCAGGATCTCTTTGATGTTGTTGCTGCGTATGTATGCAAATACTGGTTGGGTTTTGAAAATGTCATTGAAGTCGGGTTCCATCTGTAGGATTGGCCAATGTTTAAGAATTACTTTCTTGAATTTTGCGCTAGCGGTGGAGAATCTAGAGACAAGTACAATACGGGGTTCGCTGGGCGTGTAGGCTTTTTTCAGTGCTTCATGTCTACTGATGCTTTCCATGCGTTTGATAGAGTCTTCAAGGACTGTATGAGGGTACCCTCTTTCTGTGAATCGGTCATACATTTCCATGGTTCTTTTCTTGAGAGTTTCTTCGTCGGAAACTATGCGTTTTACTCGAAGCATTTGTGAGAATGGCAGGTGTTTTTTTAAAGATCCCTGGTGGAAGCTTGTGTAGTGGAGTAAATTGTTGCGATCTGTGGGTTTGCGGTGAATGTCAGTTATGAATCCTTGGTTGGTAATGGTGATGTTTACGTCCAGAAATGACAGTGAGGATTCACTAATCTGCCAAGTGAGTTTGATGCGTTCATCTTTGGTATTCAAATCACCGGCGACTCGTAAGTTTCGTTTTTTTCACCCCACCCCTGACCCGACCCCGAGCACTTGATAACCTCCCTTCACACAGCCGTTATTTAAACTAACACACTCCGAACACTTGTCCCCCTCACTATATATTGTACACGTTAAATTAAATTACTTTTCCTCACGGTTTCTTTATTTTGTTCTGAGCACGAGCACTACTCGCACCATTTTTTCATTCGTTTCATTTAATCAGTTTACTGACAGTGTGTCTTATCTTTCCTCATTTTCAGTACTCCTTGATAAAGGGCGAGGATTGCCCGAAATGCATTGGAGGTGTATTTTGTGAAAACCATCGTGTTTATCGATTTAAGAAACGAAAATGTATGATATGCAGCAAATATCATCTACTTAACCTAACGAATATTGACAAAAAAATAAGAAAAATTAAAAAAAACTTTACCAGAAAACTTTCGGATTTTTTTCTATAAACCCAAGGGAGTGGCTCGTAGACAGGGATGCACTTGCATTCCCAGCGTGCAAATTTTTACATTATTACGTTTGCGCCTGACGGACGGTGGCGCAACCTGTGAGAGCACCCTACCTGTATAAAAAACAATTATTTACCTTCATAACTTTTTGAGAAAACATAGCTGTGCACCCTCTACTTACTTTATTAGTTATCACATCTTTCCTCCCTATCAGAGGGGGGCACGCCCACAACTTCTACAACATGCAATTTGATGAAATCAGCACAACGACCGAAGCAAGAGCCAATATTCTTGCCTACAGCGAAGAAGAACGCCAATGCATTTATGCACTGATTGAGGAAGATATCAGTCAAACATCAACGGGACGCACAAAAGAGCAATGTTACAAACAACTCCTATATCTTTCTAAGCGTCATATCAACCAAAAACTTCATGCGAGTACTTTATTAAAGTACCACCGAGCCCTAAGAATCCCTCGTGGCCTACGGATAGCACTCAAACCGTCTTTGTGTACAAATTCTAAATCATTCAAAGAGAAATGGAACGGTATCCTAAATAAATGTAGCCTTGACCTGATTCTTTTAATAGTTGAAGAACTGTCCGGAATCCTTAAAGATCTAGACAAGGAAATCAAAGATGTTGAAAATGAACTAAACGAACTGCTCACACCTGATGATTTAAGAAAAACTTTGGATGAAATTAACCTTATCTTAGACAAACACAGCAAAGAAATTAACGAAAGAAAGGTAAGGAAATTCCAAACGGACACCATGGACTATAAGCTCGATGAGGTCTACACCTGGGCCGAGGTTTATGCGCAAAGACGTCGTAACAAGCCTTTTAACACACAAACAGACACGTCATCATCAGGGAGCGACTCCTCCTATCGTCCAAGAAAGATTCAGTCACAAACACCATCGGGGTCCACAACAGACTTACGCTCTGACAACCAAGCTACCACCTCCAGTGAAGGTCAACAACCTACTTCGGTTCATTTTTTAGAATCAGGCCAAGCAGATACAGAAGACTCAGGAGGAGCCAGAAGAAAAGAAAAAGAGAAAAGTCCACCGACAACAAGGAGCAGCGTAACCAAGAAAGATCCGAAACCGAGGAAAAACACCTAGTCATCAACATCTCAGATACCAGTCTTTCATCACATCAAATGCATCTACTCGAAAAAGGGACGTCATTCATACCAACGACTCAAACCAATCTACTAGAACTGGAAGTCAGCACATTTAAGTTGACAAGAAAACTAAGATTACGCCACTTCTTTAGTAACGTCGTATCCCCCGACCCTGAAGAAAAACATGATCAACTTAAAGGATTAAGACCGCATAGTAGCTACCAACCACCAATAAGTCACAAATGCATCGATCTATTCGAGAACTTAGTTAAAAAGGACTTGACTACAATCAATTGTAAGGGCAGAACGGGACAAAATAATATCACACAGAAGGATAAGGATACACTTAAAAGTCTAGCCAATAATCCTGCAATCAAATGCATAAAGGCTGACAAGGGCGGAGCCCTTGTAATACTCAACACAGAAATGTACGAGAGGAAAATAAATGAACATATCAATGATGCAACCACATGTATGAGATTGGACTACAATCCAACTAATGAATTCCAAACTACATTACAATCCTTGGTCCTTAAAGCCCATGGGATGGGCATCATTGAAGATCGTACTAAATGTTAATGTTAATGTTAATGTTAATGTTAATGTTAAAATAGGACTTTTATAGCGCAACGGCTACTCCAAGGGAGTGTCCCGGCGCTTTAAGCTCCAAACCATAGAGGAGAGCATGAAACATAACAGTAACAGAAAGGGGCCCAAAGAGAGAAAAGATTATCCAGCAAACAACCAGGTTTTCAGGTCTTTCCTGAAAACAAGCAAATTTGAGGTGTTTCGCAGGAACAACGGTAGCGAGTTCCACAGCTGAGGAGCGAGAAAACTGAAAGACCGGCCGCCTAGCCGAGCCTTTTTAATACGTGGTACCCGCGCCAGAGCCAAGGCTTCTGACCTGAGGGATCGTGCGGGTCGATAGAAGTCCAGCCTCCTCTGAAGATACTTAGCGCCATTGCCATGTAAGGCCTTATGGGCAAGAGTCATGGCCTTGAACAGTATCCTCTTCCGCACCGGAAGCCAGTGGAGGGATGCAAGAAGGGTAGAGGCACTGGTGCGACGATGAAGGCCAAAGATGGCACGCGCCGCGGCGTTCTGGGTAATCTGTAGGCGCTGGAGGAGATATTCAGGCAAGCCAAGATATAAGACATTGGCGTAGTCCAATCTGGACCCTATAAGGGCCTGAACAGTAATCCTCCGATGTTGCTCCGACAGAAGGGGAAAAAACTTACGTAACATTCTAAGTATCCCAAAACATGTTCCCGTGAGGGTGGAGACCTGGGATTTGAGCGAGAGCTCATTGTCGATTTTAATTCCCAGGTTTTTTGCCCACTTAGAGGACTGTGTGGGAGGGAACATGTCAGCAGGCCACCAACCTCGCCAATCTGGTTCTGATGGGCATCCGAAGAATAGTATTTCGGACTTGTCCGAGTTGCACTTAAGGCTGTTTTGTGAAAACCAGCTAAAAACAGCCCCAAGGCACTCGCGAATCCCTTCACCATCGAACTCTTCACCCTTGCGACAGGTGAAGAGGAGCTGAGTGTCGTCAGCATAAGAGACGATCCGGGCCCCATAGGACTCCGCCAATGTCGCCAAAGGGGTCATCAGGATATTAAAGAGAGTGGGGCTCAAAATAGAGCCCTGAGGCACTCCGACTCCCAGTGGCGGCATCTCGGCGGATCCGGGTGGGACCCAGACCGTCTGGCGGCGGTTGGCCAGAAAGGAAGAAAACCAATCGAGCACCGTCCCCCCTAGCCCGATGTCACGGAGCCTAGTGAGGAGATCCTCATGGGGGACGGTGTCGAACGCCGCCGACAGATCTAGCATAACTAACAACACCCTACCTCCCATGTCCAGCACCTCTTTTACGATCTCCGAGACTTCCAAAAGCGCCGTCTCGGTGCTTAAGTTGGAGCGGAATCCCGATTGGGATTCATGAAATAAATCATTAGACTCCAGAAAGTTGGAAAGCACGCTGTGCACGTGTTTCTCCAAGATCTTAGTCAGTGCTGGAAGGAGCGAGATTGGCCTGTAGTTGGAAGGCACCTCTGGGTCAAGATTGGGCTTCTTAATCAGAGGGATGACCATAGCTTGCTTCCAGGTCTGAGGCAAAAAGCCCTCGCTCAGGGAGAGATTAAGAATGGGATTGGCTATAGGGTTTATGGCATCTGCCATTTTTGCCAAAAATTTTGCCGGGCACGGATCAAGAGGTGAGCCCGACTTGAGGTTCCTCATCAAGGCTAAAGATGTAGCAACCGAGAGAGGGGGAAAGTCAAGCAGGACTGGGCCTGAGGGAGACAGAGACACTGTCTCAATCGGCATTGCAGACACATCATCTGGGGCTCTCAGCGGAAAGGAAACCTGGATTTGCCTAATTTTGGTGGTGAAAAAATTGGCAATAGTGTTAGCCCAGGTCTCTGCTGGAGCACCCTGAGTAGAGATGGACCGGGGGCTAGTGAATTCGCGCACGATGGAGAAAATCTCCTTGCAGGAATTAGCGGCATCATCAATCCTTTTGGCAAGATAGCGTTTCTTGCTCTGAAGGACAAGTTCATGGTATGACTTCAACGTGGTTTTATACTGTTGTTTAGCCTCAGGCTCATACTGGACTCTCCAGGCCCGTTCCACCACTTTACATTGCCTACGGGCAATGGCTAGTTCCTCCGTGAACCAGGGGGCAGAAACCCGACGGGCAGCGGACCTGGGTGACTGTAAGGGAGCGAACTCATTTAGTCTGGCAAGAAGCCAGGATTGCAGGTTCTCCAGATCTTTCTCCAGGTCCCCAGTATAGGCCACAGGGTGATCAATCAGAGCATGTGTGAGCATATCTGTGGTCACCCGATGAAGTGCTCTATAACTGCTGCCCTGCTGTCTCGTGGCGCTAGCGGGAGAAGCCAAGGTAGAAGATATTTCAAAATGGGCCAAAAAATGGTCAGACCAAACGATTGGCAAGAGTGTTACATTCATGATAGGTATGGTGGAAAAAACCTGATCAAGTGTATGGCCTTTATCGTGGGTCGGACCAATAAGATAAGGGGAAAGACCAAGGGTGGATGCAATATCCAACAGTTTGATGGCATTTTGGTCATTGTGGTCGTCCATATGGAAGTTAAAATCTCCCGCAAGTATGCATTGCTCCGACCTCAGGACAAAGACCGACATGACCTGTTGAAGATCGTCAAGAAAAGAGCCCACAGGGCCAGGAGCTCTGTAGACAATCAGGCCCTTCAGTGCTTGTTGCGGCGATAAGGAGATGGTAAAAGCTAAAGAGTCAGCCCCTTCGATGGTGTGAGTATGCATGACCGTGCACGGAAAAGTGTTCTTCACAACTAAGGCAACTCCTCCTCCTCTGCCCTTGTCTCTATCCTGCCGGTAGATGGTATAGTCAGTGGGAATGGCAGCCACCATGTCCGGATGGGAAGAATCATTGGTCCATGTCTCCGTGAGCATCAAACAGGTGGGACTAGTTGTTGATAAGAGATCAAAGATCTCTTGGGTGTGGCGATGCAACGACCTCGTATTAAGGAGTAGGCAGTGATGTTTAAAGCCACTCTCCTTAACAGGATCAGGGGAAAAGAGGGAGCGGACAGGGTGCCAAAGACAAACAGGGCACTTATGCTTACCCCTATGTCGGCTTGGAAAGACTGACATACACGACTCATTCCAATTGCGTAGCGAAATGAGCTCCTGAGCGGAGTAAGAAAGCATAGTGGCCAGAAGTACCTGCCACGCCCAACGCCTCCGGGACGCTGACGGGCGCAGACGGGCAGGACTCTGGCACGACTCCGGCGCAGATCCGGCGCGGCCGCTGATCGCGTCCGCTGCGCGGAGGAGGGGGTGAGCTTTTTGTAGCGCTGCTAGAGCGCGAGGGTGAGTAGTCCTACCCCCAAGATGGCGGCCAAAATGAGATCCCAGCCCTCGGCGTCAATGCTCAGCCGAGGGCGGTCTCAGAGTCCCAGGCAAGGGAGGGGGGGGAAGCGAAGCGCTTACAAGCGCTGGGAGATCAAATAACAAGCAGCGCTGTGCTCCTACACGCTTCTAACACAAGCGCGAGCACGAGCTGCAAAGGCACACAATAAAATGCAATGTTAAAATTACACGAGCGAAATCTCACAAGCAAAAGAAAAGTAAAGAGAACTCCCGGCTTCCGCCTCAGGAGGTGAGAGGTATGTTGGTAGCAGATGGTAATCACCGGCTATGTGATCCGGGTCCCTTTTGTAGCGCTGCTAGAGCGCGAGGGTGAGTAGTCCTACCCCCAAGATGGCGGCCAAAATGAGATCCCAGCCCTCGGCGTCAATGCTCAGCCGAGGGCGGTCTCAGAGTCCCAGGCAAGGGAGGGGGGGGAAGCGAAGCGCTTACAAGCGCTGGGAGATCAAATAACAAGCAGCGCTGTGCTCCTACACGCTTCTAACACAAGCGCGAGCACGAGCTGCAAAGGCACACAATAAAATGCAATGTTAAAATTACACGAGCGAAATCTCACAAGCAAAAGAAAAGTAAAGAGAACTCCCGGCTTCCGCCTCAGGAGGTGAGAGGTATGTTGGTAGCAGATGGTAATCACCGGCTATGTGATCCGGGTCCCTTTTGTAGCGCTGCTAGAGCGCGAGGGTGAGTAGTCCTACCCCCAAGATGGCGGCCAAAATGAGATCCCAGCCCTCGGCGTCAATGCTCAGCCGAGGGCGGTCTCAGAGTCCCAGGCAAGGGAGGGGGGGGAAGCGAAGCGCTTACAAGCGCTGGGAGATCAAATAACAAGCAGCGCTGTGCTCCTACACGCTTCTAACACAAGCGCGAGCACGAGCTGCAAAGGCACACAATAAAATGCAATGTTAAAATTACACGAGCGAAATCTCACAAGCAAAAGAAAAGTAAAGAGAACTCCCGGCTTCCGCCTCAGGAGGTGAGAGGTATGTTGGTAGCAGATGGTAATCACCGGCTATGTGATCCGGGTCCCTTTTGTAGCGCTGCTAGAGCGCGAGGGTGAGTAGTCCTACCCCCAAGATGGCGGCCAAAATGAGATCCCAGCCCTCGGCGTCAATGCTCAGCCGAGGGCGGTCTCAGAGTCCCAGGCAAGGGAGGGGGGGGAAGCGAAGCGCTTACAAGCGCTGGGAGATCAAATAACAAGCAGCGCTGTGCTCCTACACGCTTCTAACACAAGCGCGAGCACGAGCTGCAAAGGCACACAATAAAATGCAATGTTAAAATTACACGAGCGAAATCTCACAAGCAAAAGAAAAGTAAAGAGAACTCCCGGCTTCCGCCTCAGGAGGTGAGAGGTATGTTGGTAGCAGATGGTAATCCTAAAAACTGATGGTAATCCTAAAAACTACCTGATGAGTCCACATCCAAGAAGCCCTTCAATTCAAATCTCACCTAAGATACACAAAAATCTCCATGACCCACCTGTCAGACCTATCGTATCTACGAGAGGGTCGTTACATGAACCAGTTGGCAAACTCTTAGATAAGTACTTACAGCCACTTGTGACTAAGATGAAAAGCTACATTAAGGATACCACCTCATTCTTGTTGAAACTTTCAGAAGTGCAGATTGAGGAATCAGAACCCCTAATACTTTGTAGAGCTGACGTCAGTTCACTCTACACGTCCAACCCCACCAAGGGGGCATAGAAGCTCTCGAAAAGGCAATTCTAAACAGGGAAATCGACAAACCCATGCAGGAATTTCTCATGGAACTAATGCTATACACCCTTTATCACAGTTACTTCTCATACAACAACAACTGGTATCTCCAACTATCCGGAATGTCAATGGGAAACTGCGCGGCTCCAACGTACGTCAACATTTACATGCAGAACTTTGAAGAGACGTTCATTTACGGGAACAGCTACATCAACGATCGGATCAAATTATATGTAAGATACATTGACGATCTTTTTATAATTTGGAAAGACACAACGAACTCTCTACTAGAAGCCTTGAGCGATTTGAATACCAAAGATGAACGCATCAAACTCACTTGGCAGATTAGTGAATCCTCACTGTCATTTCTGTACGTAAACATCACCGTTACCAACCAAGGATTCATAACTGACATTCACCGCAAACCCACAGATCGCAATAATTTACTCCACTACACAAGCTTCCACCAGGGATCTTTAAAAAAACACCTGCCATTCTCACAAATGCTTCGAGTAAAACGCATAGTTTCCGACGAAGAAACTCTCAAGAAAAGAACCATGGAAATGTATGACCGATTCACAGAAAGAGGGTACCCTCATACAGTCCTTGAAGACTCTATCAAACGCATGGAAAGCATCAGTAGACATGATGCACTGAAAAAAGCCTACACGCCCAGCGAACCCCGTATTGTACTTGTCTCTAGATTCTCCAACGCTAGCGCAAAATTCAAGAAAGTAATTCTTAAACATTGGCCAATCCTACAGATGGAACCCGACTTCAATGACATTTTCAAAACCCAACCAGTATTTGCATACACACGCAGCAACAACATCAAAGAGATCCTGAACAAGAAAACTGTGACTAACAAAGACTTCAAAGGAACCCTTCCATGCATGAATTGCAGCAACTGCAACTGCATCATTCAAGGTAACATCATCACACACCCGATGAAAGGTCATACCGTCATACCATCAAACTCAAAGTAAACGCTACCTGCGATTCAACCAACCTCATTTACGCCATCAAATGCCCTTGCGGGAAATTATATGTCGGTAAGACAGAAAGAAAAATAAAGGTGCGCATTAACGAGCATAAGTCAAGCATACGCACTAAGAACGAGAAGTCCAACGTTGCAGTTCATTTCTTGGAATCCAAACACACCATCGCACAACTAAAGTTTATCATTTTGGAAACTGTCACGAAATGCGAAGGGAGAGACAATCGTAAATTCCTGCTACAACGTGAAACTGAATGGATTTATCATCTTCAAACGTTGAAACCATTTGGACTCAATGATCTAATGAATATAGCCGTTATCTGTAAATATTGAGTACTTTGCTCCTATGATGTGTCCTATCAGTACTCTACCTGATTTCATTTTGTTTACTTTTCCTTTTAACTTTCTCGATTGATCTCCACGATCAGTCTTCCCCTCACTCTCACCTCTATTCACCTTTATTTACCTTTATTCACCTTTATTTACTTCACCGTTATTTACTTCACCCTCCTTCTAGCACTCAACAGTGCAGTCCGTCTATGATTTTTACCACCCTCCTGTGGACAGCGCACGACGTCACGAGCCCTCCGTTTACGTTAGTCCGTCGTTTAGATTTTTCCGCCCCACCCACCTTCAACACTAAGAGAGAAACTTCTACAGTTTCTTCACTTCTGACGAACCACCCGATGATACAACACGCCCACCAGCGTCCGCGCTTTCAAGTAAGATTATCTACCATGCTAGCTACCGAAGCATAGGGCATACCGCGGCTGGCTCCGAGGCCAACACTAATATTTGCCTAACCTTCTCTCCGCTACTCTAGATCGCCATGTCCCCCGCAGAGGCTGGCGACTCGTAAGTTTAGGTTTTTTTCACCCCACCCCTGACCCGACCCCGAGCACTTGATAACCTCCCTTCACACAGCCGTTATTTAAACTAACACACTCCGAACACTTGTCCCCCTCACTATATATTGTACACGTTAAATTAAATTACTTTTCCTCACAGTTTCTTTATTTTGTTCTGAGCACGAGCACTACTCGCACCATTTTTTCATTCGTTTCATTTAATCAGTTAACTGACAGTGTGTCGTATCTTTTCTCATTTTCAGTACTCCTTGATAAAGGGCGAGGATTGCCCGAAATGCATTGGAGGTGTATTTTGTGAAAACCATCGTGTTTATCGATTTAAGAAACGAAAATGTATGATATGCAGCAAATATCATCTACTTAACCTAACGAATATTGACAAAGAAATAAGAAAAATTAAAAAAAACTTTACCAGAAAATTTTCGGATTTTTTTCTACAAACCCAAGGGAGTGCCTCGTAGACAGGGATGCACTTGCATTCCCAGCGTGCACATTTCTACAACCCAGCAAACAGCACACTGGCAGAGGGGCAGTCCAAACTCCTGCCGCTTCCTTGGTTCTCCTCCTTGGCAGAAAGGTTTCTTGTTCCAGAAGTGATCTAAAGTCTATGAGACTGGGTCCCAATACTTATACCCCAAAATCCTTTGTTCTCTGAAGGCAGAGAGGCCTCTGCCTAGTTCAAACCAGTTCCTGAGCACTGTGTTTATATGACTCTTCTCTTCCTTTCACTGTGCAGGGCAGAGACATCAGACGCCCCACAGGAGGTGGAGCCAGCACAGGGGAGGGAAGATGCAGCTCTGGAGCACTCTGTCGACATGATTCCTCCTCTTCTTTCACAGTGCAGGGCAGAGAAATCAGACAAGCCACAGGAGGTGGAGCCAGCATTGTAGAGGGAAGGACCAGCCCTATTCAGGTCCCAGGTGCAACTTCCCCCTCCCATCTGGGTGCTGATCTCTCTATTCACCACTGGGCTGCCTCAGCCTGTCTCCTGGAATTCCCCAGCCCTGTCACACACAAACCCAGACAAGGAATACACAAGTCAGCAGAGGCGGGCTCAAATGGTTAGGCAAGCAATTACCTGCTTTCTAAAAGTGGTATTTGGAAACACAGAATATTAAAATAAACTTTACTAAAATATGTATTTTATTATTCTGAGTTCAGGCATACTAAACTCGAATTTCTACCATGTTCCCTGAGTCAGTTAGGATTGTAGTGATGTAACAATCTTAACTGCCCATTCTGGCCTAGGAGAACAGGTAGCCTTCAATAGTGAAAAACAAAAATGGCTGCAATTCACTATTAGAACACGCTACACACACCAGAGCATGTCCTACCTTATTCTTACAATGCACCCTGCCCTTGGGCCTACCAAAGGGGTGTCTAATATGAAGCAAAGGGAAGGTTTAGGGACTGGCAAGTGGGTGTACTTGGCCAAGTCGACATGGTAGTCACAGACTACACACAGGTATTGCAATGGCAGGCCTGAGACACACTTTACAAGCTGCTTCTGTGGGTGGCACAACCAGAGCTGCAAGCCCACCAGCAGCATTTGCTCTACAATCCCTGGGCACACATGGTGCACTGTACTAGGGGCTGACAGTAGCTCAAATAACCCAATCATGGAATAACCAATTAGTATCTCAATTTAACATAGGGAGCGCTTGCACTGGGGCACTGATTAGCAGTGGCACAGGGCCCAAAACATACAACCAGCAAAAACATATCAAAACAGAGGAGGCAATCCGTCAAAAATGGAAGGGAGACTCACGCCAATTATGTCAGGTCTAACATATTTCAGTTGGGCAACAAGCGTCGATCTCTTGCTTTTGGCGACCTCGTGGAGTGAGGACTGGAGGGACTTCGTGCCCACTTACGGTTGTCTTCTGGCAGGTGCATTTGTAAGACGTGGTGCCCTCGATATCAAGCAGCCGGTGACAGGTGAGTAGACAGTCGCACTGTGAAGCGTTGGGACTGGACGCAGATTGCGCTTGCTAGCGGCTTACAGTTGGTCCTCCCGCGAAGCTGTCTCCAGTGACGTCTCTGCACCCCGGTGGCTGGCTTGTGCTGATGAACAACTTCTCCAGTGCTGGCATGAGCCCTCTCTCCTGTCGCTTTTCTCCTTTTCTTCTTGCGCGCCTGTGGTAGTTTTTTGCCCTGTGGCGTCGTGCCACTCTCCTTACCTTCTCTGCTTAGTGGCGTCATTCCTCGCTCTTCTCCTTCTTCCGACCAGGTTTGTCACTTGCATGTGGCATCCTGCCACATATCTCATGCATGCTTGGCAGGGTTGGTCACTTCGAGTGACATGCTCCATGCTTGCGGTGCGGATGTGGCGTCTGGCCACGTGTTGCATGTCCTTTGAGCACATGTTGAGGTGGCAGCGTGCTACGTGGAGTGTTTGACTGTTCTCTTGCCTGTCTTGGATCATTGACACCTCAGTCCTGAAGAAGTGTGAAGGAGGACACTCTGCTGTCTTCCGCATTGCTTCTATTCTTCAGAGGTCTCTCGCTCCCGGGCTCCTGCCCGTGCTGTCGATCTCACTGGTGCGGCCTTCTGCACCCCTCTGACCTTGTGTGCTCCATCTACTTTGTGGGGGCCCTCTTCTGGCACTGGTGTTCCCGCTATTCTTTCTTTCTTGTGGTGGTGGCCATTCACCACTGAGGGTGAGCGGATGTATGACGTTACAACGCATACATTAATATGGCGTTACATCATATTGCGGTTTTTACAATGCAAGTCGTTACAACGACTTGGGTTGGAGGGTGCTGGATTTAGGAGTAGTATAATTTACTATTCAATCAATCAATCAATCAAGCCATTTGTATAGTGCACTACTCACCCGGGAGGGTCTCAAGGCGCTTGGGGGGAGGGGTATGCTACTGCTCGAACAGCCAGGTCTTGAGTTGTTTCCTGAAGGCGAGATGGTCCTGGGTCAGCCGAAGGTGGATGGGGAGGGAGTTCCAAGTCTTGGCAGCCAGGTAAGAGAAGGATCTTCCTCCGGCGGTGGCTCTTCGGATGCGTGGTACGGCTGCGAGGGCGAGGCTGGTGGACCGTAGCTGGCGGGTGGGCGTGTAGAAGGTCAGGCGGTCGTTGAGGTACTTGGGGCCCAGGTCGTGGAGAGACTTGTGTGCGTGGGTGAGAAGCCGGAACGTGATCCTCTTGTCGACGGGGAGCCAGTGCAGGTTCCTCAGGTGGCTGGAGATGTGGCTGCGTCGGGGGACATCCAGGATGAGTCTGGCGGAGGCGTTCTGGATGCGCTGGAGTCTTTTCTGTAGCTTGGCTGTGGTTCCGGCATAGAGGGCGTTTCCGTAGTCCAGTCGGCTGGTGACGAGTGCCTGGGTGACAGTCTTCCTGGTCTCGGTCGGGATCCAGCGGAAGATCTTGCGAAGCATACGCAGGGTGTTGAAGCACGATGAGGAGACGGCGTTGACTTGTCTGGTCATCGAGAGGGAGGGGTCCAGGATGAAGCCCAGGTTGCGTGCGTGGTCGGTTGGCTTGGGTGCGGTGCCCAGGGCTGGGGGCCACCAGGAGTCGTCCCAGGCGGAGGGCGAAGATCCCAGGATGAGGACTTCCGTCTTGTCCGAGTTCAGTTTCAGGCGGCTGTCCTTCATCCACTCGACGACGTCTTTCATCCCTTCTGTCAGGATCTGAGCGAGCGCGCCTGCCGAAAAAACCACAATTCCCATGAGGCTTATGGTTATGACTACACTACCCAGAAGCCCCGGAGGTACTGTGAAAGCGGGGCGGGTTCCGAGGCTCGGTGCTCGTTATTCCGTGGACTTGTTTGTGTCAGGACGGCTGTCCTGAGATCCCTGACATTTTCGTGTTCCTGGTTCCCCGATCAGCGGTGAGCTCGTTGGGTTTTCCCTTGAGTGAACGGAAGACAGCTTCCCCTGGTAAAGGTGCGAGCGCTGTTTAGCGCGAGTGTTACTGTGTCTGTTAGCTGTGTTCATTCAAGCCTTAGCGTTTTTTCCTGACTTTGGCATTCCTTAGCGGCTGCGAGGAGTGTGTACATTTCTGTACTTGGGAATCATTCTGGCGCTTGTTCTGTCAAGAGATAGAACTCGTTTCTATTTACTTGGATTGGATTCTTCTTATGGTGTGGCGGAATGCAGGGGGGGTGGAGCCATAATCCTCTGCATCACCGTCATGAATAAATGACTAGTACTCACTCTGCAATTCAAAAAGGATTACAAATACCTTAGCGGAAGGCTGTAGTGATATTTAACTACGCCTTGCCGTATTTGGTTTGTCTGTTTTGTGCTTATTAACTTTTCTGGTAAAGCTTAGACTCAGTAGCTTTCATACAAAGGAGAGACTCCTTATCTCCTAACAATGGGATTTTTCTGTTGTTGCTTACGGATCCTTGTTTAGAGCCTCAGTATTGAGACAAGGGGTAGGTTCATGAGATCAATGGGAATACTTATGGGAGGGTTGGAATCCATGAGTTTAACCTGTTGTTATTGCGTTTATACAGAAGGCATGGAAAGTAAGAAGATCAGTAGGAAGGCTGGCTCAAGTCATTCCTACAGGTGAATCATGAGTATTGGATATTAGTGAGAATGTAATGAGAGTAGGGGTTGAATATACGTACCTGTTAACCATTATATGTTTTGTTTTACAGCTTCTGTTCCTTTCCTGCCCCTTCCCTTCTTATCTTTTCTTTTTGGGTTTTTCCCCTTTATGGGGTTTTTTCCCTCGCCGTATCATCTGAACACCCTGTGTATCTAATTCGGGGTGTTCGGAGGGTCCGGAGGTGGAGTATTGGTACTGCATGAGGATCCTGCAGAGCGCAACCTTGACACCTTCGTGTAGGCAGGTTCTGGCGGTGTCGGGGTCTCTGGTGAGGGAGAGGATCAGCTGGGTGTCGTCGGCGTAAGAGATGATGTTGAGGTTGTGCTGGCGTGCGATGGCTGCGAGAGGTTTCATGTAGATGTTGAAGAGGGTGGGGCTGAGTGAAGATCCTTGCGGGACGCCGCAGATGACTTCGGTGGCCTCGGAGCGAAACGGGGGGAGGCGGACTCTTTGTGTTCTTCCGGCGAGGAACGAGATGATCCACTCCAGTGCCTTCTCTTGGATACCGATGTTGCTGAGGCGCTGGACTAGGGTGGCATGTACCTCCATTGGCTGAGGAGCTCATCTCAGCTCCTGTTCTGTGACTGTCGCAACGCTGGTGCAGCCGGAGGCAGAGGGGCTTTGCTTCTGCAGTGCTGGGCATCTGAGGGCGGTTTCTTATTCTCCCCGCGGCAATCTCCTAAATACATGCCGCGTGGGGGTGGAGACGCGAGTCACTGACTCCGGTGGTTGTAGTTCACTGCATGCGGGTGAGGCGCCACTCCTAATCGACAAGGCTGCAGGGGTGCGTGTGTCGAGGCAGCATGTTTATTGTACGATTACATGCTTGGGTGGAATATGTTTCAAGCTGTACTTTCTCCCTTGCAGGCAGCATGATCTGCTCTGGCCAGTTCTACGGCTTCGCTCAGGGGTGTTAGGGCTGCTCAGTGCCATGCTTGATGCTGGCTGTGCCTCACCTCAAAGGGGTCAAGGGACGCTTCCCTTGTTTGGCTCCGTCTTCTTATCGTGCTGCCTAGTCCTCCAGCAGGTGGATGACAGCGGGTGCATCAGATTGTCGAAGAGGAACTTTCTCTTCCCTCTCCTCTTTCGCGGGCAGAAGCCGTCACGCTTTCAGCAGGTGTGGGGGAGCCTTATGTCCTCGCCATTACTTCCCCCATGACCAAGGACAAAACGGCCGACAATGCACACATGGGCTCAACGCGCTAGGCCCACATGCTTAGGAAATAAAGCACGCAGACAGTAAGTGTAGTACTGTAACTGGCCATGGGCACGTGCACCAGGCCCCTTTTATTTGCAGGGTCACCGGACTGGTGACGCCTGTGATGGGTGGGTCTGAAGTGTATTACATCACACTCCGCAACACTAGAACATGTCCCGCAGGACACTACAGTACCTAGGGCAATCTTCCAAAGCCAACAGAAACCCTTGCCTCCGCTCTCCCAATTAATTTGCTGAATCAGCCACCTCTAGTATCGCTGGGTGACACACCGCGGTCTAACGTGATTTTTAACGAGATGCAGTTCTGACCACTATTTTTACCGTGCTTTAAAATACTGTAGTGTACCAAAATATCCAAGGGTAGACCAACGTAGTACACCTGCGACCACCGAGTGCAACACAAACATCCCTCTCACTTTGTTTTTCCAAGCAAAGGTGTGAAATTACATTTAAAACATTTGGATGGAAAATTCGTGCACGGAAGACCAAGCAAAAACCCTCAGTAAGCTCTCCCTGTTGACCTGGTTGCACACACCTATTTATCCCCCCAATCTGTCCACAGTAGCTGCAAAACGATTTAAGCATAACACCATTGAACAATTCCCTGATTCCCTCTTTGTTGACCAATTCCACAATGGCCGTCTAGGAAAGCTAAAAAACGACCTCATTTTCTTCGTTCAAGACATCCCTTCCTGGTCTACCTGCTTCTTTAATTCCTTCATTGTTTCCTCCTCCTCCCCTATACCTCATGGGCAGAGGCTAAAAATGTCCCCCTCCACTTGTTTTAATGGTTCCCTCACCATTACACTTTACAACAATGGCACTGTCATGATCCAAGCTACTGACTCATGTCTCTCTCTCTTTGACTACCTCTTCCACTCCCTTCGTCCCACCCATCCGACTACGATCTCCCTCAATTCTTCTTCGGCTAGCTCCTCTCCTTTCTCCCTTCCTCCCCCCATGATCTCCCTATCTTCCGTCCGGCCGCTCTTCCTGGAGACACAGGGCAATACCTTGTCCCCCCTTCTCTTGCTCCCTCCCCTCCCATTCTTCCCCCTTCCCAATCTGATCTTCCTCCTATCTCCTCCGCATTACCTCCGGCTTCCCCTCCCCACCCTGCATCTTGCCAATATTACAATGCCATCTCCCGCCCCCCTAATCCCCCTAATTGTACCCATCTCCCCCCTACTTAATCCACCTTTCTTACAACCTGGTCTACCGGTCCACTTTCCCTACCCTGCCCCGTTCCTCTTCCCGTCTCCTTCTCATCCCTTTCGGCTCTCCCCCTTACCTCGTATCCTTAATTCTTCTCCTGCACCTTCCATCTCTCTTCTACCTCCCCTTACTCATATGCTTCACAACCCTGTCTCCCCTATCCCACACTCCTCCCCCAACTTCCATTTAGCCCAATGCCCCCAACTCTGCCTGATGCCTGTTCCCCTACATACACCCTTCCTTGCATATGGTACCTATCCACCACCTTCCCCTCTCTTCTCCCCATTCCTCTGGCCCTCCTTTGACCCCCCTCCCTCCCCTCCCTGTACAGCCCAGTCTCCTCTCTTCTCCTCTTATCTCGGGCCTTCCTTTGGCCCCCCTCCTTGTACAGCCCTCTCCTCTCATCCTCTCATATATTCGGCCTTCCTTTGAACCCCCTCCATCACCACTCCACCCCCTGCACTCCCTCTCTACTCCTCAACTGCCTCCTCCCACTTTAAATCTCTACTCTACCCTATGCCCAACACCAGTAACAATATCACTGTAACACCATCCACTCCTCTCTACCACCATCTTTCCTTACCTTCGACCCCTGCACCCCAATACCCATCCCACCCCCCCACCTCTCCCTGTCCTTCCTCGCCTTCTGCACTCCCTCCCTTAACCAGCGAGCCTCCCAACACTTCGTGCTCAGCCCTCCTCTCCCTGGAAAATAAACTTGATTCTCTCATTTCTTCCTTATTCCAGCTTGTAGCGTCCATCTCACTTCTAAGTATTTATTTTTTATTTATTTATTTTTTACGTTTTCTATAGCGCTGTCAAGACCCAGAGGTAACAGAGCGCTTTACAGAACGAGAATAGCATGTAATCAACAAAAGCATGACATATGAAGGGTTTTTGACAATCAACGAGTGTCACAATGAGAGCTGCATATGTGTACTGCAGAGCTTCTTTGGTTTCAGGGTTCAATGCGCTTTACAGTAAGAGAATAGCATATAATCAACAAAGGCATAACATATGCAAGGTATTGACAATCCACGAGTAAGAGTAAGAGCTGCATAAATGTACTGCAGAGCTTCTTTGGTTTCAGGGTTCAATGCGGGCACAAAGTTCTGGTGTTGCAGTCTGTTCCATGTTATCCACAGCCAAGGGTAACGGATGAGGAACAAGGATTTGAGTTGGTTTTTGAATTCCACAAAGCACGGTATGGTTCGGATGTGCGTGGGGATGGAGTTCCAAATTTCAGGGGCGTTTCCCGTGAAAGAGCAGTCCGCTGTTCTTTTCTTTCTGGTTTTAGGTAGGATGAGCAGGAGGGAGTTAGAGCTTCTCAGATTCCTGGCTTGGCCAGCTTTTTTGAGTTTGTTTGCCAGGTATTCGGGTTTGCCGGTATGGAGGGCTTTGTGGGTTAGGCAGGCCGTCCTGAAGTTACTTTGCATTTCTACTGGTAGCCATTTGAGTTCTTTGAGTGCCGGGGAGATGTGATCAGATTTTTTGATGCCAGTGATCATTCTGGCTGCCGCATGTAATGTTCTTTTGATCGGTGCCAGGTGCGATTTAGGAATACCTGTTAGGATTGCGTTCCCATAGTCCAGTCTTGACAGTACCAGGGATTGAGTGGCCAGTTTGAGATCCTTGTTAAGAATGTAGGGTTTGATTTTGTTCAGAAGTTTGAGGTTAAAGAATGCACTTTTGGCAGAGCTCTTAATGTGTTTCACCATGTTTAGTTTTGGGTCCAGGGTGACGCCAAGAGATTTAACAGAGTCTGCTAGAGTAAGATTCCCTTTCAGCGCATCGATTGCCTTTAGCCATTCAGTGATTTGAGGGTTGTCATCCTTGTTCGAGATGAGGAGTGTCTCGGTCTTGTCTGGATTTAGTTTCAGATGGTTGTTTGTTAGCCATTCTTGAACATCTTTCAGGACATCATTTAGTCTTTGGATGTCAGTGAGAGAGGAGGTTTCCAGATAGATCTGTGTATCATCCGCGTAGAGGTGGAAGCAGATGTTGGCTTTATTGAGTAATTTGGCGAGCGGTTCCATATAGATGTTAAAAAGCTGTGGAGAGAGCACCGATCCTTGGGGGACACCCTTGTTAACTTGCTGGGTTTCGGAGGTGAAGTTCTTGATTTTTATTAATTGCGTGCGGTTGTGTATAAAGGAGGAGAACCACTTGAGAACTACCTCACCGAGGCCAGCTCTTTCTTGGAGAGCCTTGATGAGGAGTTTGTGGTCCACTGTGTCAAATGCTGCAGAGAGGTCAAGGAGAATGAGGAGGCAGCATTTATCTGATTCTAGAGATCCATGGATGTCATCTATGATGTTCAGCATCGCGGTTTCTGTGCTGCAGCCTTTTCTAAAGCCAGTCTGGTGGGGGTCTAGGAGGTTGATGTTGTCCAGGTGTTGTGTCAGTTGATGAAGAACGCAGCGTTCAAGTGTTTTTGAGAACAAGGGGAGGTTAGATATAGCTCTGAAATTGTTCAGATCTGTCGAGTCTAGACCGGGTTTTTTCAGCAGGGGGGTGACTTGTCCCATTTTTAGGCAATCAGGGACCACTCCATTTTTTAAGGAGCTATTTATGATTTTGTCCCATATAGGTGCAAAGGCGTGGTTCAGTTTCTTGATTAGTAGGGGAGGAATGGGATCTGAGATGTGAGCTGATGGTTTGGAGGACGAGATCATCGAGATTATCTCTGTTTCTAGAACGGGACGAAAGCTAAACCAGGGGGTGAGAGAAGAGCCAGGAGAGAGGGCAGGGGGTACAGCCGAGCTGCTCTTCTTGGGGTGTGATTCATTGATGTCTAATGATAGTTCGATTCTTGCTATCTTATCATTGAAGAAGTGTGCAAAGTTATCACAGAGTTCTTTGGATGCCTGTACAGATGAGGACACTGGCTTGGAGGTTTGTTGTCTGAGGATGCTGTAGAGTTCCTTCGGTCTGTTTTTGGCCTTGTCCAGTGCCTCGCGGAAGAAGTTGAATTTCTTATTTTTGATGCGGTTGTTGTACTTCCTACGGGCTGATTTCAGTTGGTCACGAAGGATGGCAGTCGGGTTATTTTTCCATTTTCTTTCTTTGGCTCTTAGGATTCTCCTTTCTGTGTTGAGGTCATCGTTGAACCATGTTCTAGATGGAGTGGTTCTGCTTCTTTTGAGCTTTAGTGGAGCTAGCTTGTCGAGAATGGACACTAGCTCGGAATTGTACCGATCAGTGAGATCTTTGGTGGAGAGTTGGGTTTTGTGGTCCGGGAGAAGTGAGCTTAACTGCGCTTCCAGGGTATCCAGGGGTACTTGGGAGATTTTTCTCATCCATTTGGGGGGTCGTGTGGAGGTTGGTAGGAGATAGTGGGGTGATTGATATGAAATAGGATCATGTGGTGGTCTCACCAGTCGACGGGAAGTATGTGGTTGATCGTGATAGAATTCTTTTGCGAAATGATGGCATCCAATGTGGCTCCTTTGTAATGAGTTTCCTGAGTGCAGTGTTTTTTAAGGTTATTATCCTCGAGGAGGCTAGATAGCGATTGGAATAGAGGATGGTGTGTCTCGTTCCATCGTAGATTCAGGTCCCCAAGAATTAGGTTATTGGAGTCGCCAAGTGCACCTTGTGCTATCAGGTCAGATAATTGTTCTCCAAAAGCGTTGTTTCTGCCTGGGGGGTGGTAGAGCAGGTGACATAGTAAAGAATCATTGTCTTTGGTCTTGATGATGGCGGATAGATATTCAAAGGAATCGTAGTCGAAAGAGGTGGTTTCCGAGATGGCCAAACTATCCTTGTGGATGATAGCTACCCCTCCTCCTCGCTGATCTATCCTGTCTTTGGTGATGAGGGAGAAGCCAGTTGGTACGAGCATGTCTAGACAGGGAGGATAGAACTTATTCAACCAGGTCTCCGTGAGGAACGCAATGTCAATATCATGAGTGAGGATAGCCTCGGCTAGTTCCGTTGCGTGTAATGAGGCCGATCTGCAGTTGATTATTAGGAAGTTAGTGAAAGGCATCTGATTTCTGGTAGTTCTATCTTTAGTCGCCCTCGGTATGGCGGTCAGGACAGGATGTCTCAATGGTTTGGTGCAGGGAAGGTCTTTCCGGTGTCCTGTGATCACTTGAATTTTGGATTTAGGAGAGTCTAAGGCGGGAGTGTGGTATGCAGCAGCTAGAAGGGCTGCTTCACAGTCTGACATTGGTGCTTCTGTTCTGGAAGGCATTGAGGTTGGGTGTTTTGTATCTGATAGAGTATGGATCTTGGTCCTTGGGAAGGGGGCTCCGGTTTTTGGGGCCTTAAGTGCATATGATTCCGGGACCCAGTCGGGGGGACCGTGCAGATGGGTACTAGTGGATTCTGTGAGCCCAGGGAGGCGGTTAGTGCTGACGGAGTGGGGAGACCCGGAAGGGGGTTTCAGGTGATTACGGGCTATACCTAGGTTAGAGAGGATTTCCTTTAGGCCCAGGGAGATTACGTCTATCTGGCTTTCAAGAGCCGCGAGACACTGTGACACGGAATCGAGGGAGGAGTTGGGGGCATCTAGGGTGTTGTCGTTCAGGTTGAGGAATTGAGGTCTCTTAATGGTGGAGCAAGTCAGGTTATCCTTTTTCGGGAACGAGGGAGAGGTCGGAGATAGGGGAGGGGAAGGGACAGTGAAAGGTTTTGAGTGTCTGAGAGCTGGGATGAGGCTCGTGGGGAGGGTGGTCCCTGACGGCATATCGCATCTATGAGTTTGCTGGGGAGGGATCCCATAAGGGGGCGAGGTATCGTTATCAGTAAGGAGCTGAGGGATACGGAAGGTGTGGGAAGTAGGATGGCTGTCATCGGGAATTGAGGGTGTGGTTAGAGTTTTCTGTTGTGGTTGGTTGGCTGTGAGCGTGCGTTGGAATGTGGCGGGGAGAAGAGGAGCGTAAAGGGCTGTATCGGTATCGCAGAAGGGAGGAACAAAGGCTTCTCTGTTGGTTGTGGATGTGGGTGAGGTGCGGATAGGGGCAGGTTGCGGTAGGGTTGGGAGGGCTGATCTTAATGTGGGAAATAGGGAGTCGAAAGCTTCAAGGTTCTTATTATTAGCCTGAATGAGGACCGTGCCGTTCGTGTAGATGGTCACGGATGTGTACCCTCTTCCAACCGAGCTCATAGGGAGTATAGAGGTTAGTTTGCAACTGTGGGAAGTGGATGTGGTTTGGGCGATATACAGTTGTGTTCTGATCATGGAGATCCAGTCTTCCGGTCTCTCAGTGTGGAATATCAGGTTCATCTTAATCGGACCATTGGAGGCCGAGTGGTAGATGTCTGTGATTAGGGTTTCTTTGTGTTGGCGGATAAGTTTCTGTTTGAAGAGGCGTCTCATTTTTGTAGAGAGGTGAGGGGGGAAGATGATGGTGAAAGAGTTCCGGCTGTGGGGTATTAGGTGGGGAGTTAGGACTTGGGTGGGAAGGGAAGGCGAGTCACGAGCAATCGTGACGGTACAGTAACCGGCGGGGTGCAAGTGTGGGGGGAGGTGATGAGATGAGAACGGGGGGTGTCAGGATGAGACGGGGAGGGGGGCTGCTAGGTGGAGGGAGAGAGTAGAGGTTCGGTCACCAGGGCTAAACGCCAGCGCGGCTCACCTGCATCTGTACTACGGAGTCCTGTGGATCAATATAGCTGGAATCCTCGGGCCGGACAGTCCCACTTCCCTAACAACCTCCCGAGGAGTTCCCTGCTCCTGCGCCCCAAGAAAGTCAACCATAGCCTGTCCTCCACAGACATCACCAACTTACTGGCTAGCTACAAGACTACCAACGCCAATCCTCCTCCACGTTCCCCTCCTTATAATCTTACTCAATTCTCTATTCAGACCATCTCTTCTGTGAGATCTATCCAGCCTCCCTCTTCTCCCCTAGCACCCTCTTACAAGAGTGTATCCCTATCTCTCTTAATATACCAAACTCCCCCATCACCAAAACAGTTACGTCAGAGCTGCATTATTTGTTCCACAACTGCAGATCTGCAATCAAGCACAAACTGGAAATTTCCGACACTATCACCCATCACAATCTTGACATGCTCTTTCTCACTGAGACCTGGTTTAATGACTCCTCTCATACTTTGATCTTCTGTTACCTACCAACTACTCTACCCTCATAAATGACAGAACTGACAAAATTGGGGGAGGTGTTACTATCATTTTCAGAAACTCACTTCAAATTCAAGTCCTTCCTACCAACCCCTTCCGTACATTTGAATGCCTATCCCTAGAACTTCAAGTACATCACAGCTCACCTTTCAGGTTCCATGTAATTTACCATCCACCCGGCAACTGCTCTCCCTTTTTGGAGGAACTCACCGACTTCTTTAGTGACCAATTGTCTCAAAGTGACAGGCAGATCTTCCTGGGTGACTTCAATCTACACTGGGGCTCTTCTGAAGATTCGGCTGCCAACAAGCTTGCCATTTTTCTATCAGCCAATGATCTGTTCCAACACTGCTCGGAAACTACACACTCTAAGGGCTCAATTCTGGACCTTGTCATATCCAAAGCAGACCTGCTCACTATTGCTACCCCTGTCCATGTAGACTGGTCAGACTACTTCCTCATTCCCTTCCATTTTAATCTATCGCATGTTATTACAGTCAGCCAACCCAAAAGGGCAACCACCTGGTTCCGCAACACTAAAAACATTGATATTGAAACCTCTGTGTGACTCTGCGTTGCATTCACTTCCTAGACTAGACCCTAGCGGGGATGTCAATGATCTCACCTCCCATTGCCTTTCAGTCCTAGCAGTCAAAATTGATTTAGGTCCCCCACTCCAAAGCAAAAAGAAAAGACCCACCCTCTCAGCACCTTCAATCAATCAATCAATCATGGACATTTATATAGCGCACTACTTACCCGGAGGGTCTCAAGGCGCTTGGGGGGGGGGGTGCTGCTACTGCTCGAACAACCAGGTCTTGAGCTTCTTCCTGAAGGAGAGGTGGTCTTGGGTCAGGCGCAGGTCGGTCGGGAGGGAGTTCCAGGTCTTGGCGGCCAGGTGGGAGAAGGACCTTCCTCCTGTTGTCGATCTTCGGATGCGGGGGACGGCGGCGAGGGCGTGACTGGCTGATCGGAGGTGGCGTTTGGGAGCGTAGAAGTTGATGCGGTTGTTGAGGTAGCTCGGGCCTTGGTCGTGTAGGGCTTTGTGTGCGTGGGTGAGGAGACGGAAGGTGATTCTCTTGTTGACAGGGAGCCAGTGCAGGTCTCTCAGATGTCCGGAGATGTGGCTGCGTCGGGGGATGTCGAGGATGAGTCTGGCTGAGGCGTTCTGGATCCTCTGGAGTCTCTTCTGGAGCTTGGCGGTGGTTCCGGCGTAGAGGGCGTTGCCGTAGTCCAGTCGGCCAGTGACGAGGGCCTGGGTGACCGACTTCCTGGTCTCGGTGGGGATCCACCGGAAGATCTTTCGTAGCATGCGCAGGATGTTGAAGCATGACGAGGAGACGGCGTTGACTTGTCTGGTCATGGAGAGGGAGGAGTCCAGGATGAAGCCCAGGTTGCGTGCGTGGTCTGTCGGTGTGGGTGCGGTGCCCAGGGCGGGGGGCCACCAGGAGTCGTCCCAGGCGGAGGGCGAGGAGCCCAGGATGAGGACTTCCGTCTTGTCTGAGTTCAGTTTCAGGCGGCTGGTCGTCATCCATTCGGCTACATCTTTCATCCCTTCGTGAAGGTTGGCTCTGGAAGCGGCGGGGTCGTTGGTCAGTGAGAGGATCAGCTGGGTGTCGTCGGCGTAGGAGATGATGTTCAGGTTGTGTTGGTACAATAAAGCTCTCTATGATGAAAGGAAAAACCTTAGAATCTTGGAGAAACAGTGGAGACAATCTACAACTACCACCTACCTCTCTCTTTTACGTTCGTCAATATGCACATACCACAAGCACATATTTCATAAAAAAGCATCACATTTCAGATCCCTCCTTGACTCAGCCAAAAACAGTCCCAAAAAACTATTTGACCTCATCAAAAACCCAAACTGCTCTCCCCAATCCATCGAGCCTGAGGATTCTTCGAGGAAAGCAGCAGAATATGCCCTATTCTTTGATGAAAAGGTAAAATCACTAGTGGATCAGGTCACCCACCCCACACCCATTGAGGAACGAAAATCCTTAGTCACTTGGCAGAACTTTGCCGCCATTTCTGAAGATGACCTCCTCAAGTGCATCCTTGAAACCAAACCCTCCAACCATTCCTCTGACCCCATCCCTAGTGGCATTGCCATTGATTTCTACACCAATACTCTCTCTTACTGGAACAGGCTAGTTAACCTCTTCCTCAGTCAAGGCTGCCTCCCTGCTGCCCTCAAAACAAGACAGTTTACCCCTCTTCTGAAAAAAACTTCCGCAGATGCAAATTACCTCAACAACTTCCATCCCATCACCAACCTCCCTTTTCTGTCTAACATCACAGAAAAATGTGTTGCGAAACAACTTTTCCTACATATTATGGACAATAATCTCCTTGACGTGTTCCAGTCTGGCTTCATCCAAAATTGCAGCACTGAAACAGCCCTGCTGCAAGTGATTGATGATGCGCTGCATATACTCGATTCTGGGGAATCGTGCCTTCTGATTCTTCTTGACCTCTCTGCAGCCTTTGACACTGTTAATCACAACACCCTCCTTAACACTCTTCAACAGAGAATGGGCGTGGAAGGCACAGTGCTCAAATGGTTTGCCTCATTCCTCTCTGACAGATCCCAAATGATCAATATAGCGAACAGTCTTTCATCTCCATTGGCGGTAGGTTAAGGCGTTCCTCACGGTTCTATCCTTGCTCCCACTTTGTTTAATCTATATCTGGAACAATTGGTGAACATCCTAAGTAAATCCGGGATCCACTACCATCTCTATGCGGATGACACCCAAATCTACCTCAAGGTGTCTTCTGCACATGATCTTTAACTACTCAACTCTATTCACAACTGGATGTTAGTTCACCAACTCATTCTCAATCCCACCAAAACTGAATTCCTCTTCCTATCTACCTCTATCTCCCCTCCTCCGGTTCAATCCTGGATGGATCAGCTGAATTTACTGAACAATAAACCCATCATTGTCTACAGCGCTAAATCCCTAGGTGTCATACTTGACAAAAAACTCAACCTAATCTCCCACATCAACTCCATTGCTAAGAACGCACGTTACCAGTTGCGTCTTCTGTGGAGGATCAGTCGGTTCTTCCCGGAGAAAGACCTAAAAACACTGGTCCAATCGCTAGTTCTCTATAGACTGGATTACTGCAATTCTCTTATAACTGGCTTACCCAAATCTCACCGCTCCCCCCTCGAATCCGTCCTCCACTCACCAGCTTGCTTTATTTCAGGATCCAAACACAGTCCTGTCCAGTATCACGCAATAGGTGTGACGTTCACGCACTTCAGTGCGGTGATCCGCATCACCGCACTGAAATGAATTGTCACACATTCTGGCAATTGATTACCGAGACCCGGGGGCCTGCCCTCAAGTCATGCCTACTGGTTGTGTGGCACCCATAACCTCAGAGTTTTTTTAACAAGCTATAGGGCGGTTGGCTAGTTTGAGGCAGTGCTGTGTAGAAGTGCTCTGAGCGCTGCCTGCTACAGCTAAGGTAGGCACACTCTCGGCTGACGCACGTGGCGCCAAACTTAAATTGACGTCAGTGCCGTATGGTTAAGTAGACGGAGATACACAATGGGGGCCCTTGAGTCAGGGTCCGTTCTCCTGCTGCCCCCTGCGCAGCTCCTGTTCCTGACCTTGCTCGGGTGTGGGGACGAGGTGATGGATCTCCGCCGTGGACGGTCAGTGCAGAAGGGCAAGTCAGACTGAAAGCTGCTGACTCCGCCGTCTGTGGCTCATTGCTTCAATCTGGAATCGGATCCCACATGCACCATTCCGGCCCCACACAGGGCCAGAGCACAGGACCCACGAGCGAGTATCACTGAGACAGCGCCGCCGGGGGCCAGTTGCAGTGAGAGTGGGTGCAGCAAGCTGCTGTGCTCACAGGGTGCAGCATGAATAATGGCACAGCGGAGGCGTAATATCTCACACCACCAGGACCCAGAAAACCAGGCCTCAGCACCACCAGCCTGCCTCAGCTGCCCAGTGACAATCATAAATAATTAGCAAGTGCCTGGGAGAGCAAGTAATCAATTATCTGTAATTATCAATCACGTCTTTTTAAAAACACTTTTCCGTAACTGCCATATATAAATTGCTGAAAGTACAGTACTAAGCTATGTGACTAGGTAAGTGTAGGTTATTTCCTCCCTTATACTGTGCCTCAGCTCGGGCCCCCAGAAATTCTTGCTCTCGCCTGGAAACACTAGAACTCCTCATGAACACTGCTCTGATTCTGGGAGAGGGTGAGCAGGTTGTGTTTAGGGCAGACACGCCTAGCATGGAACTACAAATCTAAGGAAAGCAATTTTTTAACAGAATCGAACCAAGCATCGTTAATTCAGAGAAAAACTTCCCATTAATGCAAAAAATACAAATATGCATTCCAGTGACCACTTTTGCATTCGTGACTGGGTACAGACTGACTTCGATACTGTGCAGCACATGAGAGAGCATGCAGCCGACTGAGCAGACAGAGATACTTCTCAAGGACTTCTGCAGATGCATTATTATTTTTTCTCCACCTAGGTGCAGCACTGTAGTGTTGTCACTACTAGAGAAAAGGTATTATAAAACAAACACTACCACAGTGATTTCGCACAGAGAGGGGTTAAATAACCCTGTTGAAAGCTCTTGACTCTACCAATGATGCATTGTATATTCACAAAACTACGATCAATTGAAATGGCACTAGGTTAGTGCCCTTCTATTTGTGCGATTTGCTGCAGTTTTAAGATTTTCCTACTTTCTTGTTGCTCAAGTGGGTGTAATTTCTGATATTTGTATGTTACCCTTGTCTTCATTGCTTGATTTTGCTCCCGAGCAAGTGTCACTCAGTGTGGTTGAAATGTCACTCATAATCACACTGAAATTAAAAAAATGTCACACATAGCAATCTGAAACCTTGGCAGCTATGCAAAGAAAGTGACCACATTACACCTATCCTGTCTTCTCTTCGATGGCTTCCCATCGAGGCAAGATCCATTTACAAAACTGCCTGCATCACCCATAAAGCCTTGCACAGTTCCTCCCCTCGTTACCTGGCGAATAAACTGAAAATGTCAGGAGGTTCGAGACCCTCTCGGAATGTGGAAAAGATTCTGCTTGAGCCCCCCTCCTTCAACAAGCATTTGCAATGCATAAGGTCTCGCATTAGGAAAGTTTGAGCTATTGGTATTGTAAATGACACATATTTTATATATGTGTTGGTTTTGAAAATAGCAAAAATAATAGCTTTGTCATTTACAATGCCAATAGTTATAACTTGTGACACCTATAGCATTCGTAATGCAATATGTGTTGTATTCACGTGACTTAGATGTATTGATATTACAAATAACAATGGCTTTGAATTTTTTTAATAATTAATACTTAAATAAAAGTTATTGTAATTTATAATGGCAATAGCTTAAACTTTTGTAAATAACTTTTGTGAAGAATATGTTCAGTGTATTTTATTGTGACAAAAATCCAAGAACAGAAGTGAAATACTAACCTCTTTTTGTGACATTTGTAATAAAGCTTGAAACATTGAGAGATCATATTTGACCCAGTTGTTGGTAAATGGTTGCACAGATTGATGCTGTGGTGGGGCTGAGAGATGTTGTGGTGGCGACTAGTGATGCTGTGGCATTCAATGATCCTGTGGTAGCGCATAGTGATGTTGTTGTGCCCCTTAGTGATGCTGTGGTGGTGCTGAGTGATGCTGTGGTGATGCGATAGATAGAGTGAGTGGGATAGATAGATAGAGTGAGGGCGATAGATAGATAGAGGGAGGGCGATAGATAGAGGGCGATAGAGAGATTGAGTGAGCGAGATAGATAGATTGATAGATAGATAGGAGTGAGGGCGATAGATAGCTAGACAGATAGATAGAATGAGGGCGATAGATCGATAGAAAGATAGATAGAGTGAGGGCGATAGATAGATAGCGTGAGGGCGATAGATAGATAGCGTGAGGGCGATAGATAGATAGATAGATAGATTGAGGGCGATTAGATAGATTGAGTGAGGGCGATTAGATAGATAGAGTGAGGGCGATTAGATAGATTGATAGATACATAGAGTGAGGGCGATTAGATAGATAGAGTGAGGGCGATTAGATAGATAGAGTGAGGGCGATTAGATAGATAGAGTGAGGGCGATAGATAGATAGAGTGAGGGCGATTAGATAGATAGAGTGAGGGCGATAGATAGAGTGAGGGCGATAGATAGAGTGAGGGCGATAGATAGAGTGAGGGCGATAGATAGAGTGAGGGCGATAGATAGAGTGAGGGCGATAGATAGAGTGAGGGCGATAGATAGAGTGAGGGCGATAGATAGAGTGAGGGCGATAGATAGAGTGAGGGCGATAGATAGAGTGAGGGCGATAGATAGAGTGAGGGCGATAGATAGAGTGCGGGCGATAGATAGAGTGCGGGCGATAGATAGAGTGAGGGCGATAGATAGAGTGAGGGCGATAGATAGAGTGAGGGCGATAGATAGAGTGAGGGCGATAGATAGAGTGAGGGCGATAAGATAGAGTGAGGGCGATAGATAGAGTGAGGGCGATAAGATAGAGTGAGGGCGATAGATAGAGTGAGGGCGATAGATAGAGTGAGGGCGATAGATAGAGTGAGGGCGATAGATAGAGTGAGGGCGATAGATAGAGTGAGGGCGATAGATAGAGTGAGGGCGATAGATAGAGTGAGGGCGATAAGATAGAGTGAGGGCGATAAGATAGAGTGAGGGCGATAGATAGAGTGAGGGCGATAAGATAGAGTGAGGGCGATAGCTAGAGTGCAGGCGATAGATAGAGTGAGGGCGATAGATAGAGTGAGGGCGATAGATAGAGTGAGGGCGATAAGATAGAGTGAAGGCGATTAGATAGAGTGAGGGCGATTAGATAGAGTGAGGCCGATAGATAGATAGAGTGAGGGCGATAGATAGACAGATAGAGTGAGGGCGATTAGATAGATAGACTGAGGCCGATAGATAGAGTGAGGGCGATAGATAGACAGAGTGAGGGCGATAGATCGATAGACAGATAGAGTGAGGGCGATAGATCGATAGACAGATAGAGTGAGGGCGATAGATAGATAGTTGTGTGTGTGGTTGTGTGTGGTCGTGGTTGTGTGTGTGGTTGTGGTTATGTGTGCGTGGTTGTGTGTGTGTGGTTGTGTGTGTTATGCTTTGTTTTTCTATGTTATGTTATACTATGTTTTGTTGTGTTTGGTATGTTATGTTTTGCTAGGCTATGATATGTTTTGTTTTGTTATGTTATGCTATGTTTTGTTATGCTATGCAATGTATTGTTTTGCTATTCTATGCTTTGTTTTGTTATGCTATGCTATGTTTTTTTGCTATCCTATGCTTTGTTTTGTTATGCTATGCAAGGCTTTGTTGTGTTTGTTATGCTATGCTTTGTTATGCTATGCTATGTTGTGTTGTGCTTTGCTATGCTATGCTTTGTTTTGCTATGCTTTGTTTTGCTATGCTATGTTTTGTTATGCTATGTTTTGTTATGCTATGTTTTGTTATGCTATGTTTTGTTATGCTATGCTGTTTTGTTATGCTATGCTATGTTTTGTTATGCTTTGTTATGCTATGCTATGTTTTGCTATGCTATGCTTTGTTTTGCTATGCTATGTTTTGTTGTGTTTGATATGCTATGTTTTGCTATGCTATTATATGTTTTGCTATGCTATGTTTTGTTATGCCATGTTTTGTTATGCCATGTTTTGTTATGCCATGTTTTGTTATGCCATGTTTTGTTATGCCATGTTTTGTTATGCCATGTTTTGTTATGGCATGTTTTGTTATGCCATGTTTTGTTTTGCTATCCTATGCTTTGTTTTGTTATGCTATGCTCTGTTTAGTTTTGCTATCCTATGCTATGTTGTGTTTTGTTATGCTATGCTATGTTGTGTTTTGTTATGCTATGCTATGTTTTGTTATGCTATGTTTTGTTATGCTATACTATGTTTTGTTATGCTATGCTATGCTTTGTTATGCTTTGTTATGCTATGCTATGTTTTGCTATGTTATGCTTTGTTTTGCTATGCTATGTTTTGTTGTGTTTGATATGCTATGTTTTGCTATGCTATTATATGTTTTGTTATGCCATGTTTTGTTATGCCATGTTTTGTTAGGCTATGTTTTGTTTTGCTATCCTATGCTTTGTTTTGTTATGCTATGCTCTGTTTAGTTTTGCTATCCTATGCTATGTTGTTTTGTTATGCTATGCTATGTTGTGTTTTGTTATGCTATGTTGTGTTTTGTTATGCAATGCTATGTTGTGTTTTGTTATGCTATGCTGTGTTGTGTTTTGTTATGCTATGCTATGTTTTGTTATGCTATGTTTTGTTGTGCTTTATTACGCTATGCTTGGTTATGCTGTGCTTGGTTGTGCTGTGCTTGGTTGTGCTGTGCTTGGTTGTGCTGTGCTTGGTTGTGCTGTGCTTGGTTGTGCTGTGCTTGGTTGTGCTGTGCTGTGTTTTGCTGTGCTGTTTTGCTGTGCTGTGTTTTGCTGTGCTGTGTTTTGCTGTGCTGTGCTTTACTGTGCTGTGCTGTGTTTTGCTGTGCTGTGTTTTGCTGTGCTGTGTTTTGCTGTGCTGTGCTTTGCTGTGCTGTGCTGTGGTGTGCTGTGCTGTGGTGTGCTGTGCTGTGTTTTGCTGTGCTGTGTTTTGCTGTGCTGTGTTTTGCTGTGCTGTGTTTTGCTGTGCTGTGCTGTGTTTTGCTGTGTTTTGCTGTGCTTTGCTGTGCTGTGCTGTGTTTTGCTGTGCTGTGCTTTGCTGTGTTGTGCTGTGTTGTGCTGTGCTGTGTTTTGCTGTGCTGTGCTGTGCTGTGTTGTGCAGTGTTGTGCAGTGTTGTGCAGTGTTGTGCTGTGCTGTGTTGTGCTGTGCTGTGCTTTGCTGTGTTTTGCTGTGCTGTGCTGTGCTTTGCTGTGTTGTGTTGTGCTGTGCTGTGTTTTGCTGTTCTGTGTTTTGCTGTGCTGTGCTGTGTTTTGCTGTGCTGTGCTGTGTTTTGCTGTGTTTTGCTGTGCTGTGCTGTCCTGTGCTGTGTTGTGTTGTGTTTTGCTGTGCTGTGTTGTGCTGTGCTTTGCTGTGCTGTGTTTTGCTGTGCTGTGTTGTGCTGTGCTGTGTTGTGCTGTGTTTTGCTGTGTTGTGTTTTGCTGTGCTGTGCTTTGCTGTGTTTTGCTGTGTTTTGCTGTCCTGTGCTGTGCTTTGCTGTGCTGTGCGGTGTTGTTTTGCTGTGCTGTGTTGTGTTGTGCTGTGTTTTGCTGTGCTGTGCTGTGTTGTTTTGCTGTGCTGTGTTGTGTTGTGCTGTGTTGTGTTTTGATGTGCTGTGTTGTGTTGTGCTTTGCTCTGCTGTGTTGTGCTGTGCTGTGTTGTGCTGTGCTGTGTTGTGCTGTGTTGTGTTTTGCTGTGCTGTGCTGTGTTGTGCTGTGTTGTGTTTTGCTGTGCTGTGCTTTGCTGTGTTTTGCTGTGTTTTGCTGTGCTGTGCTGTCCTGTGCTGTGTTGTGTTGTGTTGCTGTGCTGTGTTGTGCTGTGTTTTGCTGTGCTGTGCTTTGCTGTGCTGTGCTGTGTTGTGCTGTGTTGTGTTGTGCTGTGTTTTGCTGTGCTGTGTTGTGCTGTGTTTTGCTGTGCTGTGCTGTGTTGTGTTTTGCTGTGCTGTGTTGTGTTTTGCTGTGCTGTGTTGTGTTGTGTTTTGCTGTGCTGGTAAGGGTATGTGAGGGTGTGTGTGAGGGAGTGTGAAGGTGAGGGTGTGAGGGTGAGGGTGTGAGGGAGAGGAGGTGTGTGAGGGGTGAGGGCGTGAGGGTGAGTGTCTCCAATGAATGTCACTGCTTGGCCTTCTTTGAAAATGTTCAGTGCTGCAAATAGAGCATGCCGCCCTAATTATCACAGCATGAGGCCCCAAAGATATAATTATCACAGCATGCAGAGAGCCGCCCCACGCTGCTGGAGCACTCAACTGCACATTAATTATAGTTGAGTGCTCCAGCAGCCTGGGGCGCCTGTTGACATGCTGTGATAAGTGGGTCTCATGCTGTGATAATTGTTGCAGCGCCTGAGGAAGTGGAGACTCCTGCTGGGATAATTGGTGTTGTGGGCCTCAGGAAGTAGAGTTTCATGCTGGGATAATTGGTCTGGCGGGCTTGCAGCGCCTGACGTCCAACAAACGTGCACAAGCTGCTCAACCTTGAAGCACGTTCACAGACCTGGGTCGGCTCGTGCCCAGGTCTGTATCGGGCTCGTTCACAGCGGTTACTCCCTTGACAGGGAGGAAGGTGACTATAGTCTCGCTGGCGGGAGCGCTTCGCGCTCCAACGCCAGCTCGACCTAAAAAGGAAAGATCAGTGGCTCAATCGTTCTCAGGTAATGTGGTGAGAATCTGGAACTTGCTTCCGCCATTGCTACGTGCCACCAACTCCATCCAGATGTTCAAAGCTGACCTCAAATCTCTTCTCTTTCAAAGACACTTTCAGAACTAATACCCTCATTCTCAGACCCTTCCAGGAAGTTAGTTCACCATTGTAAATTTGTAACATCTTATTTATTCCCCACCCTTGATTGCTGTCTGATATTTTGTGATTGCCTATATGGTTTTATTCTACCTCTCCTGTTGATTTTTGTGACGTTCTATTTTGTACCATTTCTCTCATGTAACTGGTTCTATTGTACAGCGCTCTGACACCTTCGGGTAAAGTCCGCGCTTTATAAAAACGCATTAAATAAAATAAATGTTAAAAAAAAAAAATACTTACACGGCCGGTTTTATGCTCGAGTGATGTGATATCGTCATAGCGAATAAACGAAACCAACATGGGCCATACTAACACGGCGTCATTCACGGAAGTTTACATAAGTACTGGTAGGGTTTCTCTTGCTAATAAAGTGGCCATCTTGAAATGTTAAAGTAGCCGTTAAAACTCACTTCGTAAAACGTAGTAAACTCTTCAAAAGAATGTCTACCTTTGGGTAAGCTACACTACTAATCTGAAAACATGTTTTTCAATTTTGCACCTCACCTGAAATGATTCATACAAAATAGTTCACTTAAATAATCCTGAAATAAATAAAAAAAAAAAATCCTGGAAATGTTTCCAGTTTAGTGTAGCTTCCAGCCCTATAGTTTAGTCTTTAGTGGGACACTACGCAATTGTCCTAATCGCGAAATATCACCCTGCTTTCATGGGCGCCCACGTAAGGATAGAGTCACTCAGTGACTTTAATGCGTGGGTGAGCAGTCTTGTTCTCGCGAGAAGTGAGTAAAACTGTCAATAGGGATCGGCTGTCGAGTGTTCCTGTTCCGTTCCTGCCAACAGTCTCACCTTAGCGGCGCGCCCTTCAAAGCAACAGCGGCCCCGAGACATGTCTGAAACCGATCCCAAAACCGTGCAGGACCTGACGGCGGTGGTGAGAAAGGCCCTTCGGCTCGGGAGTGTGGCACGGGAACGAGCGGGGACCCAGGGGATGGGGCTGTGGTATCGGCCGGGATTGCTATGGTTTCCCAAGCTCTGTACACCAACGCCTGCCTCGGAACATTCTGGGCATATGTGAGACTGATAGTTGTGAATGTGCTCTTATTTCGTCCCGCCTGTTATACAGTATACGCGCATCGTTGTTGTATATAGCGTTATTTCTAAAAAAAAAAAAACATTTTCCTCAAGGGAATCCGCTTTTTTTTGGTAATGTATAGGACATCACGATGCCTTAACGGAATCATGTTTTGTTCCTCATGCAAATTATTTGTGTTGGTGCCTGACAACCGCATACTGTATTAGTTTATTCAGTCACTGCTTTCAACGAGTTGGTGCATCCTAGACGTTTTTTTCCACACATATCAATAATTCTGACACCGTTTAATGTGTTGAACTCTAGAAACCGACACATTAAACACAGTTCATTTTGCTGACGGTCCTATGAAAGTAAGCTTATTTACTGGGTATACTGTTTGAACGTGAAACCACGTGCCTGTTACGCTTTTGGCGGTTCCGGGGTGCTTACTTTGTCTCAGTAGGCGAGTATTTCTAAGATTTACTTTTTGACGTCTTCATTATAAAATGGCTACTAGCCCTCACATCTGAATTCTATGAAACTGAGAACGAAGTGAAACCAATGATGGGTGTTGCATTGCGAAACTTGTAAGAAATGGAAACTGAAACTAGCCAAAGATCAGGATATGCAAGATTTTACTGTCACCCATGGTTTTGTAATTCCTACAAAAAGGGTGGCGCTTACATTTTTTCTGCGACCCTAAGACTTTCTGGGTTATATTAATATCTTGACAATCAGCTATTTAATTAAGTGCATGTGAAGGGCGGGTTCTGAAAAACGAAGACTGCAGGTTGATACTTTTTAAGTTTTTATAATTGATTAAATTGTCTTTCTTAGTCCTCAAATAAACAAACACTTCGCTGCCTACATGAGTGTCTACTTTTTTGTGATATTCGGAATTATAAGACATGGATCAGACAAAACACTCCCCTTGTGTCTGTCTTTTAAAGAAACAAATCCCCTAGCTGTGTCCTTGTTGTGTAATTTATTGGACCCCTGTGCTTATGGGAACTTCACACTTAGTTGAGGTCGGGTTTAACCGGTTCAGGTTGGGATATAAGGTATGTGTGCTGCTTATACCAAATATCTGATATTTTGTGACTTGAAAATTTCAGGTGCAAAGGCAAGTTAATTGTGCGCTCCCTCTGCTTCGAACACAATCTACACCTCTGCTGTGTAAGGGCCACATCTGTGAGTGATTGGGTGTGTTAATTGGAGGCTCAACTCTTCCCCCCCCCCCCCCCCCCCCCCGCCTTTGCTTTTCTGGGGACTTTTGTGTATTTTCATCCCTTTTCCACTAAATGGAAGCAAGCACATGTAATGTTGAAGGTCAGTCCATAGCTGAAGGGTCTGGGTTTAACACATGAACATGGCATCTTTTAGGACTTATTCATATGACTGTGCTGAGAAGAAAAGCCGGTCTCACAGCTTGTGGCACGGAGGAGCCTACCTGCTCTCTGTTCCTACAGTGATACTTTCATCAGTAATTTGTGCTCACTTGTTAGCATCTTGATTTGTTGTGTAGAGGGAAGCAGTGTGGCGGCCCAGATGAAATGCTGATCTCGGAAGAAACTGTCCAAAATAAGATGTCAACTCTCCTCTGGCCAAAACAGGGACCAGCTTTTTTCTAAACTAAGGAAGAGTAGTACATATGATGTTCCAGTCTATAGGTGACATTGTTCTCAATTTCATTACCTTCTTGCTCACCAGACGAAGATGCTATTTCAAAGTGAAAGGGGTTTGCGAATATATGGCGAAAGATTTACTGAATTTAATTTGGCGTATTTGAAACAACATGGGTTCCAAGTGGCAGAAATGCTCTTCCAGCCTGTTGAGCCACTACAGACATCGGGATCTCTTTCCCTCCAAGAATCCACTTTAAAGCAATCACAAACCTTTAGGAGTCAGGGTGAACCCGATGATGAAGCATGACACCAATAGGGTGTGTGAGGGTTAAATAACAAAAAAGAATTGCCTCCTTTCCGCACTCAGCGGTGTATGCCAGGTAAGGGTTATTTTATTTTAGTTGAGCTTGATGGTTCTGGATACCTTATGGTAATGATGTCTAGTCGGGAGGATGTATCCTCATTCTAACCTCTTACTCCCTGTGGCCAGTGAAGTGATCTCCACCATCACGTGTGGTTTATAATCACAAATGTGACCATGGTAGAATGGAAGCATTTCAACAAGATCTCAGTCCTGAATTAATGAATAGGAGACAGAGGAACCAGACTAAGACTTGCAGTTTTCTTTGAGGGTGGTGCTATACATAGGGACCGTTTACTATGTCGTTAGGAAGGGTTCCGGATGGGATTCGGTATTGTCGAATCAGATTTAAAACCAATGTTTCCTACGGAATCGGTCACCTTTTCGGATGACCGAGTACGATGCAAGGAAGCCATCCTGGCTATCTGAATCGGTTCTGGAATGGATTGAGGCAGCCCGAGTCATTCATAGCCGAATCATACAATCCAATGGAGACTGTTTCTAAAAGAGCGAGTACGATGACCGATTCGGACTGCTGTTCCGAATCTGTTTGACCGAGCTGAAACGGCTTTCGGAAACGGTCTTCGGGGGCCTGTTGCGGGTGACCGAATGTGGCTTGCGGGTGACGGAATGTGGCCTGCGGGTGTACCCAAGGGACCCCTCTTCCCAACCATGCACAATCTGGTGCCCTACAAAGGGAGCAAGGTTTTCCCCACCCACCCCTTTTCCAATGGGAGCCTGTGTTCTCGTTCGGGACACAGGCTCCCATTGAAGTTAATGCAAGTCTGACCAAACCGAGTCCGTAAGCATCCGGACACATCATAATCGGTCGGTAGAAATCCTAAAGTACGAATCGTTCGGAAAGCATTCCTAACCCAATTCGGTGGGAATGCTTTCCTAATGACATCGTAATTGGGCCCTTAGTCTGAAAAGTATGTCTCCAGTAGCCTCGGAAATTGCCTCTCACTGAATCCCACTAAATCAAGTGAAATCTACTTTAAATGACAAACAGACATAATCGAACTGTGAAAGAAACGTAGCCTCTGTACACATCTGGCTTTCTTAAAGATTTTCAGTCCAACTTACAGCCATTTCTGATGGTTCTAAATCCTATAGTTAGTGGAATAGATTGAGAAATAATTTGACATGATCTTGATTGCATTCACGTTATGGAATTGATAGGAGTGAGGGAATCAATGACTGCCTGTTGTCCCATAGTCTGGTGGATACAGTAATCTAGCCATTTGTAAGGAATCTCCAACGGAAAATGCCATCTTGGAGTCCAAGATGTTTCCAGAACCCAGCTAGCCGGGGACATTCATAAAAGACTAAGTCAAAGCTGGGAGCAACACTGTTAGAACCCCTTTCACAGGGCAAGCAGAAGCTACTGAACACAACCGTAGAGGTTAACACTTTTTACTCCTGATGTCCCAGGGCCCCACTTAATAAGGGTCCTGAGCAACTGACTCTCAGTATTTGCGTGAGGCGAGCAGTTCAAGCCTGGCTTTCTTCCTCCAGTGTGTGTGTCCCACCCAGCTCACAGAAATGCAGCAATCCACTACTCTGTGCATATGCCTCTACTTCAGCACGCTTCTCCAGTCAGCCTTGGGTCTCCTAAAATGCAACCCAGTCATCCATATATATCGCACCATGCAACCACATATGCGCTGCACAGCACCAGATACTGATTTAATGTAGGCCAAGGATGAGATAAGCACATAGCAGCCAATACTTACTTGAGTGGGCCTGTATGCCTCACTCCAGTGACATCGGTAAAAAGAAAACGGCCTGTTCACTTATCACTACACAGTATGCTGCCATCTCCAACCTCATGCTACTTAACTCCTGACTAAGGCAGTAGATTTTCACCATCATGAGGATAGCGCTTTGTGTACCACTCCCAATCCACCTGACTGCAATCAGTGAGACAGGCCTATATTGCAATCCTTGTTTGCCTATGACCTCAAAAAGCAGCACCGGGGATACAGACCTCGTTACAGCTGGGGCACTCTGGGTAGGGGTGCACGTCTGTTTCAATGCAAAGGACTTTTCTGTCTCAAAAAAAGTAATTCATCATTGACTGAGAGATCTGTTTAATCCAATTGGTTCTTGCATGCTATCAGAAGAGGGTAGTATGAGTTTTCGTAAGCACCTTGTGTTTTCTGAACCATCATCACACCTTGTTCAAGGTGCAGCCAGAAAAGAGAGCTTGTATAAGGCACTTGCTGCTTGTTCTGTTAATAGCATCTAGGAAAGAGAAAGGACAGAAAGAAAAGTCTCCTCCAAGCCCCCCTGCTCTCCCTACCCAAATCTGATGTTTTATGGGCTCAGAACTCTTGATATTTGTGTTGGCCCTAATGCAAACACGGACATATGTGGAGTATTGTTTGTGTTTTTTATTTTGATGATTTCTGTCCTTTAAACTTGCAGGATGCTATCAAATGTACACATGATTTGTGGTGCAGGTACACTCCGTACAGTCAGTTGCACTCCTCTTTGGCTTCAGGTCTGCCCTATGGGGTTGACTGAGGAAGTATACCTAAGGTGGTAGTGCCCATTAACAATGAACTTGCCTAATACATTTTGAGAGTTGATTGATGCCCTATCCTTAATCAAATGGTATGAATATTTTTTAATTTTAAAGTGCGTGCTCGTAAAGCAAGTCCTGTTATCTCTTAACCTCAAATGCCAGAATTTATAACTTTGACTGAATCTTTTCTGGAACCTTGAGCATTGAAGCTCTGGTAAGCTGTGCACATGCTCTTCCAGTTTTGATAGCCTCTTACTGCAATTGACTGCAGTTGCAGAGGGTCTGAAATTCTCTAGCGATTTGTGTGGACTTAGACTTTTCAACAGTCTCCCTCCTGTTTAGGAAATTTCACTGAACTTTTACATAGGTTGGTGAGTGTGTATATGGGTGAGCTGAACCCTGATATTACTGGAAACTATGACCAGTAAAGAATTATTTTTTCACTATTTGGGGACTATGATTTACCTAAGCACTGCCCTCATTTTATGAGTATAAGGGGCAATATGCACCAGTTATGTTAATTAGTGAGGGGATTGTATCGAAGTCCTAAAAATCACAAGTTCATATTGCAAGGATGGAAGCTTGTGCTAGATTGCTGGTTACCAAGTTTTTCTTGCAAAGTTGTTGCATCCATTTGGCCTAACCTCAGCAGAAGGAATCATATTTGTTCTTTAGCTATAAAAGTTAGTTGGTGTGTTTCACTTTGTGTGTTCTGGTTACGAATGTATCTAATTTCTCCTGCAAACTAGGTTCTGTTCGAACACTTTTTAGGAATGTGCAGAATTATAACTGGTCCACAACGTTAGGATACCCTTTAGGTAAAAAAGACTTGAGCTGAAAGCCCATCACAGTATTTCAGGAGGTTATGAATGCAACCAGACCTACCTGGTTATCCCCTTAAAAACTGTGAGTTGCATAATCCTACCTGGTAGCGTAATTCGATTTCTGCCACTTTACTTTCTAGTCCCACACCAGCCCTATTCATGCATCAGCCCAGCGCCTCATCCTAAAGGCTACTCTGTCCATTATTTGAGCAGATTCTGGCTTATGGACATTGTTGACTTTCTGACAGCATTGAAGGATTTCTTTATAGCAATCTGTGTTTAAAGAGCCAATGATTGTGGTGTCTCTACGCACTCTGTTTCCCACTTATTCTGTAAAATCCAGACTAAAGAAAACACTTGGGGGGGGGGGGGGGGGGGTGACTGAAGGTAACCCTTTTTATTGGACGATTTTTCTGGTGAACATAACCTTGCTCTTGTTTTTGTGTCTGCATAGTGCTTATAGCTGCCATCCTTTCTAGAGTATTCTAGGACCGTTCACATTAGTTAATTGGCGAAAGTGGTTTGTTTTTTAATTGCAGCTACAGATCAAGATATCTGGTTGATTTAAATTCAAAAAGCAAGAAGAAACATTTGATGTATGCTACGGAAGAAGAAAGCATCTTTACCTTAGAGTGGAGTTAGGAAATTCAAAACGGGAGTGTAAGAAAATGGGCCTTTATGCAGATTTCCCCCTGCCCCCCACCCAACACACCTTTAGCCCCCATTTGGACCACTAGATGCTGATTTTTTACTCTTAACAGTGCACTGAAGCCTGCTAACCTAGCCCCAGTGCTTTCTCCCTAAAACTGATGTGCATGAATTGGTAACCCCAATTGGCAAAGGACCTCAACCCCCTCATAATTTCCTAGTATATACCCAGGGGATAGGTGTTAAAGGGGTCATCAGGGCCTGAAACACTGTTTGCGACACCTTCCATGACCCAAGTAAACTACTGACAGCAGGCCTGCCTCTGCAGACTGTAGGAACAGTACCAACTGCTCGAACTCTACTTTGCCCTCACTATGTTTGGCAAAGTTCATGCACTATTTTTAATATATGCCACTCACCCCTAAGGAAGACCTCCTAAAGTCCAGGGGTAGGGGGCATTATATTAAAGGCTTGTACATGTAAGTGAAAGCTTGTATGTCACTATAGTGCAAAGATCAGAAGGGTAGAGAATGGACCACTTGTAACTACGTTACCAGGGTACTTGGTGCCTTTTATAAAAACCCTCATACACACACGTACAGGGCTTAAACTCATTTAATTTTTACTAGACCTGCAGGTCTAGTAATCAAAAAAATGTATTCGACCTAACTGAAATGCACTTGACCACAGTTTCTGGAAGTGGAGCAAATGTGACAAGTTACAAGATTTAAAGGCATTTTTATTGCTCATTCACTTTGTGAACAATAAAGATGCCTTTAAATCTTGCTATCTTGTCACATTTCCTCTGCTTTCAAAGACAGAGGTCAAAAGTCAGTTTGTCTTCCTACTCGCCAGAAAGGGCGAGTAGGACCTAAAAATTGCTTGCCCTAATTGAATCTGGCTCGCAAATGCGAGAGGGCGAGTGGGTTTTTCAATCCCTGACGTAGATGGTAAACTGGTATATCTTGATTCTCCGCCTCTACGTAGCGTTAATGCATCATCATAGGGTTTTGTTTTCTGGTATGCTAACCTCCACTTCGAGGTAAACTACTGGGTGCGCAGTAGTGTCCAGGTTTCAAAAATGGATTAAGTGCTCAAAGTGAAGTGAGTTAAAATTCTTTAAACATCCTCATTTAAACGCAATTATTTATTTAAAAAATGGGTGTTCAAGAAATTAAAATAGTGGGTGTGCACATTTAGTTCATGTTACTGGATCTAGTGCACTGAATAAAATTTAAAAATTAAGTCAACCTGTTTCAGCCCCGGTATGCCCAGCCTGGTCTATGGAGCTTTCTTCAGGACCAGTGAAAAGGATCTTGCTGGCACTATTTGTGAAGCAATTATGAGGGTATTTTTTGGTCCACTCTTACAACAATAGGTCATCAGTACCCTCTTCCCTCGGTGGGGGGGGGGGCAGGAAACACCAGCTGTAGGTGACAAACCGGGATACTGTCGCCGGTCCCCTGATGAGGCCCACCATTTGGCCGACAAAGGTACTACTGACCTATTTTGTTAGAGTTGACCAAAAAAAATGTGTTTGTACTCTTAAATCCTTAATACATTGTCCTCTATTCTAGCCTGATTGCTGGTCTTTGCCTCTCTCTCTATCAGGACTGGGCTAATGAGTTATTATTGTGAATCCAACAACCATCTTTGGGGTTTGCGGGAGTATTGCATGGTGAAGCCTAACCAGCATTACCACATAATACTCCACATTCCTACAGGAAGTTTCAGTAGGTAAGAATATTAAAGATGTAGTGATAGACCTCTTTTCTCTGACTTTAGAGATCTATATGGTTGTTCTTTGTCAAAAAAAAATTTATTGCTAGGAATTGATTTCATATTATTGCTTTTCACTTATAGGTGCAGACACTGCTTCAACAAATGCAGGACAAATTTCAAACCATGTCGGATCAGATAATTGGCAGAAATATCCTTTCTTTGTGTCTGGTTGTCTGCTGGAAGTTTAACATGGGTACCTGATGCCCTTGTCCATTTCTTCCTCACCACTCCGGTCCCTTCTACTTCATATTGCAGGATTGTATGCAGTTAATCAGGCCCTTAAGCAGGGCCTACCCTCTTGGCAGCCTCATCTCTCGGCAAAATAGGCAATAGTATTGAATCGGATTCCTTTGGAAATGCATGATTTAAGCCAGGTTTATAAATTAGCTGTATTCTGAGCACACTTTTAATTTGCTTGGCTGTTTAAAACTTTATTTAATTAAAGTGTTTATAACTTCACTTCTTTAGAGTAAATGCCCACCGGGCAGGCTGAGATCCCTAACCATGACTGCTGCTCTGTCGCCATGGGACCGTAACCCACTCCACTGACCTGACGACCTGGCAGGCCTCGCACCATAGCCCAAATGACTTCCTTATTTTAAGATTTTGCTGTTAAATCTGTAAAGCATCTATATCAAATAATGTATTGCTGTTCCTTAGAAAAACATTCACCAGCTACTGCAATGATACCTGCAGATAAGGTGCTGCGAGAAATAACCTAACAAAAAAGTGTCATTAAAAAAAGCGAAGGTATTACCGTTCCAAATGAAAGTGTAATACTTGTCGAGACACAGGATGTGGTATTTTGATAATTTAAATTGTTACGTGAATGTTTTCATCATCCTTTTATTTGCTAGAATATGCAACTCTTGCTGTAACTTGTTCTCTGGTTATATTTCTGATAATGTTTCCCCACTAGGGAGTGAGAAGTGTTAGATAAACAATGGTGGCCAGAAATGTTTTTGTTCTATTGTGCTTCCTTTTACGTATTTGATTAAAAGGGGCACAGTGCTAGATTTTAAATCTTAACTCGGCTAGTTCCTTTTGAAAGTAGCACATAATGTTTCACAACTGTGTCAAGGCTAGCAAAGTATATCTACTTTGCTTGTATAATCGTTTGAGTTTTCCTTGACATTTGGTACTTGATGACATGAGCGGGCGTATTGATGACTTGGAGAAGAACATTGCAGATCTCATGACACAAGCAGGAGTTGAAGAGGAGGACGAAAAGGTTTGTTCTGTAATACTTGGACGTAAAAGTTATATAAACTCTATACTTTTATAAAACTGCTTTGAATCAATAGATGGTTATAGTGACTAGCATGTGTGAAATGCAACTTATATAGAAATACCCAGGACATGTTCAAGTTCACATTATGCTGGTTCTAAGGCCTGATCATTATACCTACGTTTGTAGTTTGTTGCCCCACAAGTGAATTAATATAATTTGTAGTCGTAAGCAGTTTCCTCCCATTTGACAGCTATCACTGGGTGTTTTGTTTCTAAAACTGATTAAATAGAGCAATATAATTTGAAGTGGGTTAGGAAGTCAATGGAGAGCAATTAGTAATGGACCAGGTGTTAAATGAGCATTGTATCAGTCACCGAATGAGTATCAGGAAAAAAACTAATTTTGGTGCCCCGGATTGGAAACCCTAATCTTAGTAATGTGCCTGTTGCCCTCTCGTTTTAAAAATAACTGAGCATTTCTGAATGTTTTAGGCCGTTTTGCAGATTTTAGAATTCTCTTGGTTCTTTTTTTCTTTGACGATGAAACCTTATAATGACCTTCTATATTGAAATGTAACTGAATATTCATATGTTATGCTACAAACCAATTAGATGTGTTTTTTTAGTGAAAATATCTTCTGTTTTCTTTGTTTCAGCCTTACGTGAAACCTGAATGAGTGGATTTTAAAAAGTTTTATAGAAGCCAGATCAATCGTGGAAAATGTCTCCAAATTGACTAATTGTGTGAACAAGAAAACATTTTTATATATCTACTTGTTATAGAGCTGCATTTCTAAAGTTTATTGTACATTTAGATTTACAGGTATGCTGGGTGTGTTACGTTTATTTCTCATGATTAGCCTGCATCTGCGTTTCAAGATGTTGATTTATTAAACAATGAAAGTGTCAATTTGATCTGTTTTTAATTTTGTTTCATGTGGGATATATGTGCTTCTGTATACTTGTATGAGGCATTTTGTGACAACTGTAAAATAACTTTAAGGAATCGAAATAGTTGGTACCAAACTGTGTTTGTACAGATGAGCCAATGTGTACAGGCAAAAGCGACTCTTATTTGAGGGAACTGTAAGTAGCAAAATCCCACCCATTCTTCACAGCCTCTTAAACAAATCTCAGTCGTTTTCTTAACTCTTCACTCAATACCACCCCACTCCAGCTAAATAACCTAGTTTCACAGCCTATGGAAAGGTTTCAGGTTTACAAACGCTGGTTTCATGTGACCAATACAATTACTAGGCAGTGTAAAATGTATAACGTAATCGGATTATTAACAACTTTTGATCAGTGTCTGCCTACGGTAAGTTTATTTCTCCTTTTTGTTGGCTACGAACCAGTGCTACAAAGAGGTGATTAATGTTTAATAGATGTACTGTATAGAGCAGAGGTACATATTTGCAAAAATACACTTAATTCTCTTCATCTTCAAGAAATATTTTTCCCTAGGTGTACCCCGTTATACAAGAGAGAACCAGTTAACCAGTGAATACTTGTACACTCTTTGCATAGGTTCTAGCTCCATGCACAGGAGTTCTGACCTCTTGTCTTGGAGACTTCGCTTTCCAAGCAAACCCCTTCTATTTAAGATAATGTAAGTGTTGACGTTAGGGATTTAGTGCAGTGACTAGTAAGGCAACATGGAGCCTACTGTGGTTAGTGAAACTAAACACCTAGCTTAGAGGATTTTGTATGGAGTTTTTTACACCTTCAAGGGCCAGGAAGTTATACTTGTACATGCTCTGTTTTTGTTTTATTAATCTTATTTTCCTAAGATAATTGTAAGGCATCTGGGCAAAATTAAAACCTTTGATTGTGAGACCTGTTTTGGAGGACCACAGGGCAGACAGCGGCTACAGAACCCAAAAAGTGGTGGTTGAGGTTATTTGTCGCTGATGTTTTGGGGTCTGCTGACTAGGGCTGTGCAAACTGGACCATCCGAGGCTCCTTCTGCACTTGAGGTTTCAAATTTACAGCAGTGCTAAATTTAATCCTGTTTACATGACCATAGTCCGGGTTACTAATCTCTGTTGTGGTATTACTCCCTCTGATTTCCCCTTGTACTAATCCTACCCAGGTGTCCTTTGATAAGCCTACCCCACCAAGAAAATGTAGTACTTGCAGCCAAAAGAAGTGGTGAACCGAAACTGGGCCTGAAGAGGAAGGATGAAACCGGCATTGGCCAAAGCAGCAGATCTGGTTCATCACTGAAAGTGTGTGTATGTTAGAAATGGGATTTCTGGTTGGCTAAGGCTTTTGCCAAAGCCCGGCAGAAACCACCACTCTAGTCAAGGCAAGGGAGTTACACGCTGAAGATAACCCCTGCTCACCCCCTTAGTCGCTTGGCACGAGACGTCAGGCTTATCCCAGAAGCAATGTGAAAAGTATTTGCGCAACACCCACACGCTGTAGCAACAAACAAGGTACACCACACAAGGTTATATAAAAATAGCCGTTGCATTATCAAAAACACATTAGAAACCTAGTCACACATTTACACGGTGCCAACTGGCACGGGCAATATTCACAGGGGACTATATACAGGGTCGGGCCACGGTTAGAACCATCAAAATGCAGGTAAGTAAATGCACAACACAACCAGTAACTACTGGTACAATAATGACATAAGCATTAGGCCCCAGCCTGAAATATCATAACATGACATTAGGCAATAAATCTAATTAAGCCCAAACCTTATTAGCATGAACATATTACGCACCAGGCCTTACCAGCATGCACACAGTATACCTAAACATCCTAAAACACATTATGTCAAAGGCATCACAAACATAAGTCACATTAGGCGTAACTCAGGGTGCATAAATCATATTACGCCTAGACCTCATAACCATATCTGTAGACATAAAACACATGAAGAAAGGGGCATCACATTAGGGCTTTGAGCCCTACCAACAGCAAACCTGTCCCCCAGGCCAACTGGCCTTTTCTGGGCTCAAATGCCCTATGTCCCGCAAAGCCAGGGCCCAGCTGCCAATGCAGCAATAATGAAAACATGCGCAATGCACAGGCCTAAACATAGCAGCTGCCGCTAATTGTGGTGCAGCTGTGCAGGCAAAGAATGTGGGCGCTGGGCTCTGGGGCTCTGCTCTGGGCCCCTCTCAATAACTGTAGCCCAATGGGCACTGACAGTGTCCCCTGATCAGTACAGCTGCCCTCTAGCAAGAGGGGCAGCTGTAGAAAAATGGCCAAACTGGGCAAGGTACGGGCCCACTGGGGCCCCAGCAACAAATATGCCCCTCGGAGCGGCCCGCAACAGCAGGTCCGCTCAGGAAGTATACTGTCAGATCGAGCCCTTACTCACCGGGCTCTCAGAGGCGTCTCTGTGCTCTCCTCTCGCTGTGGGAACTTCAATACTGGGAGCCCTTGAGGCTCCCGTCAGGCCTTTTCGTCTGGGGCTCTTCCTGGACCAATGCGGGTAGAGCTCGGCCTCCTGCTGGTTTCTGGAGGAGCCTGTGAACTCCTTCCCGCTTCCTCTGCGCACCGGGACTGGGAAAAAATGCACCCCCCCCCCCCAATCACTGGGGTCTCGAGGGAGGCATCCTTGGGAACAGGATCCTGTGGGTCTCCTGACTCCGCCCGGTCCAGGACTTCAGCGGGTAACCTTTCAGGGCTCCGGGCGTCTCCTCGGGCTACTGTGGATCAGCTGGATGGAGTCTGGGTAGGCTCCCGCCTTCCTTCCAGGACAAGCTCTGCCCCGGACCAGGCAATCTTTCCCTGACGTCCGAGTCGCGTTCCCGGTGTGGCACGGATGCGCTGTCTTCCTTCAGTTAGAGCTGGGTGGGCACCCGCCAACAGAGCCAGAATGCGGAGTTGGCACCCGCTCAGGACCAAGCAATGGAGGGGTGGGCACCCACCTAACACTGTAATCGGCAGAACCGCGGGGTGGGCACCTGTGAAAAGGCGGTTCAATGTGGGGTGGGCACCCGCGGTTTAGAATATTCTAAAAGCGGGGTAGGCTCCCGCTTCTCAGGGCCACAATTACGGGGTGGGCACCCGCCAAACCTATATCCAAAATGCGGGGTAGGCTCCCGCCTTAAGGGACATGAAACAGCGGGGTGGGCTCCCGCTCGATCCCTGCGTTGTGCAGAGGAATCCCCACGCCGGGATTCCCTCATGACGCCTCTGTAGCCCAGCGCTGCAGAGGCCAGCTGCTCCTCTTCTCTGTAAAACCCTAACAGCGCGCCCGTGGCGCTAGATGTCCCACTATGATTCAAAAGCAAAATTAAGGGGGACAGCTGGGCCGAGGGAGGCCAGCACACAGGGCCCTCCAGCAGGGGGGCCAGTCCCCATGGCGGTTCCTCCTGGGCCTTAGCAGCAGCAAGCCCCCAAAGGTTCAGGAACAGCACATTTTCATGGGGTCACAACCCCAGTATTTATACATAGAATCTCTTTGTCTGCGCCAGATACAACTGGTTCAGGGGGCATTTGGAGCACTCTGACAGGGCTCCTCTTCCGCATTGTTAGGTGGGGGCTCGTCATTAGACACACCACAGTGGGGCGGAGCCAGCATTCACTAGGGTAGGCACCATCTTATTCAGGGACTTCTCCTCCCACCTACTCCAAATACAGATGTCCCATTCAGCCTAGCACTGACTCACCCTGCCCCTCCTGGAGCCACACACACCTCACCAGCCCCTGTCACTCAAAAGTCAGACATGCAATTCACATCAGGCAGACACATAGCACACAGAAATGCCAACTTCTAAAAGTGGTATTTCTAAAATAGTTATAATAAATCTGTGCACACCATTGCGTAGTATTTTATTCCAACCCTACTAAACTTGACCACGCTGCACCTCTCCTATCGGGAATTACCACTGAAACACTTACCAGGGAATCACCAATGCAGTTCTATTGGAGGTCACCCTCATAGTAGTTAGAAACAAAAATGGCTGTTCATCACTACCAGAACATGTCGCACGCTTAAGGTACATGTCCTATCTTTTACCTACAATGCACCTGCCCATAGGGCTAGATAGGGCTTACCTTAGGGGTGACTGACATGTAGTAAAAAGGGGGGGGCACAGACATGGCTCACACTTTAGGTGCCATGTCACAGCAGCAGTGACACTGGGCGCACAGGCCCTGCAATGGGAGAGGCCTGAGATAGGTTTGAAAGGCTACTTTGGTAGGTGTCTAAATCAGCGCTGCAAGCCCACCAGTAGCATTTAATTTACCAGCCCTGTGTATAGGAGATAACACTTTGCAAGGGACTGACGGGTACATTAAATAAGCCAAACGGGTGTAGACCAATCTTACCATATTTAACAGAGAGAGCGCACTTTAAACTAGACAGCAGTGCTAAAGTGCCCAGAGGCCTAAAACCACGAACACCGTGTCGGAAAAAACGCTAGGAGAAAGGCAAAAAGTTTAGGGATGAATCTGCATATATATATTTTTTTCTTCTAAGGAGTTAAAGGTATACACACTAGTTGCGCTTCACAGCCCTGCAGATCATTTACTTACAGATGACTAGTGAATTTATCTTCTTAAGCATGCTTAAAGGACTACTCTTATGCATTCATTTGCTAACATTGCTTCACGTGACATCTTTCGGTCTCACAGATTACAGGTATAAATTGGATAAAAATGTAATAGGAAAAGGGTCCTTCAAACCCTCATGTACGGGACCATCTAGGGGACTCCCATTTCCTTGCCCATAGAGTTGTCAAATGGCAATCCCAGAAAAATCGGGACACCTAGGAGAGAAACGCTGCTAGTTTTACATTTAATAACTTTATTCGATTTTCATTAAAATCATAAAAGTACAGTTAAAGAGCAAGATCATAAATAAGTTTACACATTCGTACATAGGATAAGGTCCATACACAAAACCTCAAGATGAACCGCTAACGCAGATCCTACAATATGAAATGCGTTCGAACAAAATGTAGTAAGAGCATTTCCTCGCACAACCCCAAAAACACGTCCATAGGCCAAAACCCCCAAGGAATCATTATAGTGCAAAATGTGATGATAGGGTTTTTTAATGAGAAATTGAACATAGATCCATATGGCTTTGTATAAAAATCCACCTATGAGTGTATAAAGCAATACTGTTGTCAATTTGACTTCCCTTAGAAATTCTCCCAAAGATCTTTAAGCAACCAACTACTGGGAAACCGATAAGTTAAAAACCTACAAAATAAGTAAAATCGGCCGTTAAAATCAGTCATCGTATAATATTAGAAGACTTCAAGGACCAGACTCGTCGCCAAAAAATGTAAATTTCATAAGTACAAAAGGTAAACTTGTGGCCAACTGAATAAAAACTGCAATCAAATAACTTGAACTCACAGTTGGCAGCTTTTGCAAGAATTCCATGGCAGCCCTACATTGCCTTGGATGCCTGCTTCAAGAGAGTGGTAAAATGAACACAGACCTTAAGGAAGAATAATATTTACAGAAGAGAATAAAGTGCAAGGTGCTCTGTGTAGAACGTCCGTCACAAGGACATAGGCATGGTAGCAGCAGACATACATGGCCTCGGCTATGCAACAAGGAAGTGTACAGTCTTACCAGCAAGAACCTACGGTGTTAATTATTAACCCATGATAGATAAGGCTCGATGCCAACTCAAGTACTAATTTGGCATAGGCAACAACTGCGGGCATTTTTGAATCATCCCTCTGAGCATTTGGCTAAGAAGAGTTTGGTCAAATGTCTACGGAAGCTGACCCTCGAGGAGCTTGGGTTTGAGAACACATTTAGCGCCAGCATTTTACTATTCTTAAATATATATGCAATCCAGGGGATTTTGATACTTCTATTCAGATTTAGACAGCCAGAATTGAGCGATTAAGTGTGGTTTCTCCTGCGTTCCATATTTTCAACCAAATTAAAAGTGACTAGAGCCTCACAAAATATCTTATGATTATTAAGTGCACATATAACCCCAAAGGGTCTCATGGCGCTGTACCGGGATCAAAAGAGGAAGTTGCTAGGCATAAAAGGAAGTTAAAACTGCCAGGTTTTCAGCTCCTTCTTAAACAATCTGTGGTCCGTGATGGCTCAGAAGTGCGTTGGAAGCTCATTCCATTGTTGAGGGGCTAGATGAGAGAAAGATCTACCCCCATTTCTAGCAGTTCGGAGCCTTATGGGGTTCAGTAGGTGTTTTCATCCTGACCTGAGATTTTTTATTTGTACATACGAGTTGAGTTTCTTAGCTAGATAACTTGGCCCATGTCCATACAGGGATTAATGTGTAATTGTTAGAAATGGGAGTCTCTAGATGGCAAGTGCTTGCACCTTTGTCCAAGTAGGGACCCTTCTTCCTAGTCAGGATAAGGGAGTTATCCTCCTAAAATAACCCCTGCTCACCCCTTTGGTAGCTTGGCACGAGCAGTTAGGCTTATCTTAGAGGTAGTGTGTACAGCATTTGCACATAACCGTGCAGTAATACAGTTTAAGCAACACAAAAAACCACACCAGTTTAGAAAAATAGCCAATATTTTTATATACAAGACCAAAAACAATAAGAATCCACAATACAGTACTTGAAAATCTACAGTTATCAAAATACGCTTTAAAAACAGTTCCTTGATGTTGATAGCTCCGCCGGGGGCTATCATGGTGTTGTGAGCAAACAAATCCAAACAGTTAAGGCTTGTCGCGGCGTCGCAGACCAGCTACGGTGTCGGGAAGACCCGCAAACAGTAGTTGTTAGCGATGCAGGGCGCCGAAGCCCTTGAAGTCACTCGCTTTGCAGGTCGAGCTCCTTTCTGTTGGATGAGGAGCGCTGGCGTCAGCTACTGCGGTGCAGCGTGCGGTGCGAGCAGCGTCTTGGTGTCGTTGAGACCAGGGTCGCAGTGCGAGGTGAAGGCGGTGCTCATCACGGTGTTGGCAGGTCACGGTGCAAGCAGCGTCGCTGTTGCTGAAGCGCTGTTGTCTGCTGACGAACTGGATTCGATGGTGAAGGCATCGGTAGACCAAGGCTGCGGTGCAGGATGAGGGCGATGCGTCGTTTAACTTTACGAGCAGTGCCCTCGAACCACCGTGCAAGCAGCGGCATCGATTTTGGCATGGAGCGGCGGCGGGGAGGCCAAGGCGTTGTCGTGAAGCGAGGCAGTGCAGAGTGCAGTGCCCACAGGTCGCAGTGTGAGCAACGGCTCGGTGGCGGCATCAGCAGGTGTCGTCAGTGAGACTAAGGTCGTGGCAGTGCTCTGTGCGGTGCCCAGGCTTTGACGCGGTGCCCACAGGTCGCAGTGCAAGGAGCGGCTCGGTGGCAGCATCAGCAGGCATTGCCAGTGAGACCAGAGACGCTTTGCGGTGGTACCCTCTGTGGTGCCTTCAGGACACGGGAGTCTGCAGCGGCTTGGTAGACGTCGCCGAGTTGCTTTTCTTTGGTCGCAGCACAAAACAGAGTCCCCAGTGCTGAGGGCAGAAGAGTTTGAAGTCTTTGCTGTTCCTGAGACTTCTGGAACAGGTGGCAAGCTCTACCTCAAGCCTTTGGAGAAACTCACAAAAGTAGATTTCAGAAAGTTCAGTCCAGTCATTTCACTGCCCAAGACAAAGCAGCCACTGTAGGCCAACACAGCAAAGTGATAGTCCCTCCTCACAGCTTCTCCAGCTCTTCTTCTTGGCAGTCTTCTTGATCCAAAAGAGTTTTAAAGTTCAGCGGTCTGGGCCCCAGTATTTGTATCCAAAAATCCTTTGATCCTCTAGGCAGAGGGTGTCTGTGCCCAGCCAGAACCAGTTTGTCTTTCTCTGGTGTGATTTCCGGCATGGGGTGGAGCCGGCATTGTCAGCGGCAGACCAGGCCCTTTGAGGTTAAAGGAAATATCCTCCTTCCCCCATCGCAGCCCAGGTCCATTCAGCCCTTTCCGGACCTACCTAGACTATCGGGAGCCACCCTTGCTTCCCAGCCGTCTGTCGTCCAAAACCCAGACAGGCAGTCCACATTCCAGCAGAGGGACATGGGATGAGCGAGCAAGAAAATACCTACTTCCTAAAAGTGGTATTTTCAAACACAGAATGAAAAAAATCACCTTTACTAAAAGATGCGTCGTTAGGTTCAGGCATACTAAATTTTATTTTGCCACCTAGTTCCCAGGGCCAGTTATGTTTATAAGATGTTATAAACAAACTTCCCATTCTGTCCTACGGGGAACAGGTAGCCTTGCAATAGTGAAAAACGAAATGGGCTGTAATTCACTATCAGGACATGCCACACACACCAAGGCATGTCCTACCTTTCACATACACTTAACCCTGCCCACTGGGGTACTTTGGGCCTACTTTAGGGGTGCCTGACATGTAAGAAAATGGAAGGTTAGGGACTGGGCGGTGTGTGCATGGGCCAAGTCGACATGACAGTTACAAACTGCACGCAGACTCTGCAATGGCAGGTCTGAGGTACCTTTTCCGGTCTACTCACGTGGGTGGCACAAACCGTGCTGCAGGCCCACGCAGTGCAAAAGGGGGTGGTGATGGACGGAGCATCTGAACCAATCAAACTCTCACACCTAGTCAACAGATCTGGGTTTAATCCATCACCGTTCTTTAGCCCACTCTGCCACCCCAGTTCAGACATGGCCATATGCAAATCAGTCTAACCCTGTGCCTCATGGGAGCAGTCCAGCCCGAACTGCCAAGCCATGCCTTCCCTGGACCAGAAACAAGCTTCCTAGGACCGGTTTCTGGCATTTCAGCCGTCTTCAGCCAGGCTTGCTTGAATCCAGTGGTAAAGTGAGCAAGGGGCTCACGTCTAAGCATACCCTGCCAACTTATAGCGAACAAAGCGGTACAAAAGGGGGTGTTGCACTTTTACAGGGGCTGACCAGAAAACCTAACAGCCAATCACTTTACCACAGGAGCATTTGCAATTTACCACTGATCATCAGTGCGAAAAGTGTGCAGAAACACTACACCAGCAAAAACGGAGTAAAAAACGGGAGGGCAGAAAGCAAAAACTCAGGGGAAACGTGCCAAAATATGCCAAGTCTAACACATGTCCCCTCCAGCTGAAAGTAGGGAGAACTACCCAACCTCCTGGGAGTTCTCTTCACTAAGGCGGAAAACCTTGACAGACCATCTGCTTTGGCATGTTCTGTGCCAAGGACTGTGTTCCACCGTAAAGTCCATTCCATGTAGGGAGATGGACCATCTCAGCAGTTTTGGATTCTCGCCCCTCATTTGCATTAACCACCTGAGGGGCCTGTGGTATGTCTGAACCCGGAAGTGAGTCCCAAACAGGTAGGGCCTCAGCTTCTTCAGTGCCCAGACCACAGCGAAAACGTCCCTTTCTATTGCACTCCACCTTTGTTCCCTGGGGAGTTGTCTCCTGCTAAGGAAGACTACAGGCTTGTCTAGGCACTCTTTGTTCAGCTGTGAGAGCACCGCTCCCACACCATACTCTGAAGCGTCAGTCTGCACAATGAATTCCTTGCAGACGTCTGGTGCCTTGAGCAAGGGTGCTGTGCACATGCCGGCCTTCAGGGCATCAAAAGCCTTCTGGCAGACTCAGTCCAGATCACCTTCTTGGGCTGCTTCCTGGAAGTCAACTCAATTAAGAGGGCAACAATGGTTCCATAACCCTTAACGAATCTCCAGTAGTACCCGGTGAGTCCTAAAAAGGCCCTCACCACTTTCTGGGTCTTGGGGGACCCCCAAGCCAGAGTGGTGTCAATCTTTGGTTGTAGGGGTGCCACCTAGCCGCTCCCTACCTGGTGTCCCAAGTACACCACAGAACCCTGCCCGATCTGGCACTTACTGGCCTTGATCGTGAGTCCTGCCCTTTGCAGCGTCTCCAACACTTCACCGAGGTGCTGCAAGTGTTCTTCCCAGCTGGAACTGAACTCTGCAATGTCATGTGTGCAGAGAAATAGAGAAACTGGCGTTTTCAATAAAAGGTGTTATTTATTGAGCAGTCTTCTTTCTCATGCAAGAGAAATGAATTGCCACAATTGCAATACTTTAGTATAACGCAAAGTGCGTACAGTAAAAGGAGTATTATAAATAATACTGTAAAAGCATTGATATGGTTTCTTAGCCATATGATACTTTAAAATGGATAAAATATATACATACATAAATACATTGACTAACGTACTCAACTGGTGCTTCTAAATACGCCTACCCCGGTGTACCTGACCTAAGCCTAATACGTGGGAAGGAGTAAATAAGTAGCAGTTTAAATTAAGTTGGTTTTTGCCAAGAATCTGAATCAAGAATTCTCTTTAAGGGTTTAGTCAGCTCCGTACCTGGGTAATAGAAATCAGGAGGTCTGGTATCTCTTTCTCAGGACTCGATATCCCAGCAACCCGCAAGGGCGGCTGAAAACACCGGAGCTGGATTTTCTCGGCTGGAGAAAAAGACAGCGTCTCTCTCAGTGCGTCAAAGGGGAGGGGCGGCGTCCTTGGGCTCTCGCATCAGCTGGACTCTCGGGCAAGTAGATAGCCGCTCTGCTCCAAACCACCGTGTGTTTGCTTAAGGCAACGTTGGTATATTTATACCTGAAAGGTGCCGGGTTTGACGTAAGGTTGGACATAAGACGTCAAAGATGTCACTAAGAACTGGCCGTTCTTTCAGTGCTCACAGGAGTTCTAGGACAAATCAAAACAGAAGCATGGGGATTTCCCAGGTTGCTGGAGGTTTGCTTTGTTTAAAGAACATGTTGTACTCTCTAGGAGTCTGGTGAAGTAGCCTTGCTTAATTTGACTGCATGGTCTACAACTAAATATGGATATGATTCTTATGCCTTTATAAGGATATTATTTATTACAGCCATACAAGGGCATAAATTAGGAATATTGAATTAGGGTCCTAGATAGAAATACAACACCCACTCCACGATCTAATGTCCCTCATTACTAAAACTAAGCAATAGTAAACATATAATGGTGCATGTGTTTTCCAACCCACCCCAAAATACATACTTTGCATTTGAAATGGTATATGGTAAATACACGAAAATGAGTATTGGTACTGTACGCTTTTCAAGCAGTGGTATCATTCAGTTAAAATGTAAATATATATCAGCTGAACGATTTGCGAAAATTACACATGAAATGGCTCTGAATACAGAAAAGAAGGTCGAGACCATTCCATCACATATTAATACAAATGCTGTACATGTGCTAGAGGCTGATGTAAAATATTGTCTCTAGAGTTCCTAAAAATAGAAACTCTGTTCTCTAAGAATAGTTTTACTTTAAGCAAAGTACATGTGCCAGAAAAAGGTAAATATTTTGGAAGTGAAAAAAATTATTTTACACTCAAGGGGAAAAATAGTTCCAATTGTTTTCAGTAGCTTTTGTTTTTCAAAGCTGAAGGCCGAATTCAGAGTTCAGGGAACGCTGTGTGCTTGTTGCTTAAAAAGTTATTCTTTCTGTTCAGGGGAGAACGTCATTTCAGACACTCGCAAAAAATTGGTCTACGACATCATGTGAAAGTTCGACCAAGTTTGAAAATGCCGAAACAGTGCATGTGTGAGAATGATTGCTATCATCGATGTCAGGATTAGCAATGCTCACAGAAGGTTGTACCTGTGTGATGCTGCTCTCATCTCGTACTCCACTGCCACATACTCTTAGTGGTGAAGTCTCAACGAATGCCGTCATCAGAATGGGTAGCCGCTGGGGACAACACGATGCATGAGCCGTTACAGGACCTAGCAAGGTATCTGTATCCATTGGTACTGCTGATGGTAGTGTAAGGCAGACATCCAACACATATTCTTCTCCGCATAGCATACATTGAAGCACAGGTAAGATGCAATCTTGCCAGATTTGTCTGAATGAAAGAAACCAGGTCATATTCAGATCTCTTAGCCGGGCTAATCCAAGGACTTTAGTTATGCGGTCCCGGTAGCGCATTCCTAGGATCGTTTCTTCCATCGTTGCTGGAGTCTTGTCTGCGGCTTGGCTTGCCATATCGGAGCAGAAGGATCAAAAATAAAATTCCTGCTACGAGTCCCAAAAGTAGAGGTAGGCTGCCTAAGACAGAATGGACAAAATTGGGAAAGATGCCCAAAACTGTTTCAAAGGGTGTTAACAGTCTCGAAAAAATTGTCTTAAATACATGTGCTATGCCACTGGTATCTGACATGTTTAAGATTTGGCTTAACATTTCTACGAAATGCACGGGGCAATTTGTTGATAAAAGGGAATGTATCTCTGCTGACCGAAATCCTGCCTCTGGAACATTACGGCTGTATAATATATACAGACGGATCAGCACAACCCGCAGTTGGGGGTAAACAAGCTTACAGTGCTGCGTGCGCGATTGTTAAAGGTCGTTGGCACGAAGGAAAATTTAGACCACTGGTCACTAAAACCCAATCTCTAGGAGATTGTACAGCTCAGAGAGCTGAACTACTAGCATTTAAGATGGCGCTTGAAAATACCGATCGCGAATTCCCCTCACTAATAGTGTATGACTCATATTACTACGTTCAGTCTTATAATGAATACTTGCAGAACTGGGTTTAAAACAGTTTCAAAGATGCAAAAGGTGGCACAATCAAGCATAAAACGCTTTGGGAACAAGTAGTTCTTTTACAGAAAGAACTACAAAAGACTCACGTGATACATACACTGAGTCATCAACGTGATGGTGTTCCCGTTGAGGGGAATTCATTGGCTGATGAAGCCGCGAAGGCAGCTGTGCAAACGGCTTCCGTAGCTGCTATCACCCGGTCAAAAACAAAAATAGACAGCGATATAATGCAAGCTGTCAGTGCTTCAGTAAAAGATGATGTAAAAACACTCCCGAAAGGCTCTCCAGTAAAGTACTCATACATAACTGATGCGAACAATATTCCTTTTGCTTGAATCCCTGGAGTGGGGGATAGGGCAATGCCAAACATGGAACACCGGTTAGGACTACGTAGATCCAGGGCTATCACGGCAGTGTGAGCAAATAAATCCAAACAGTTCCGGCCGGTCACGGCGTCGCGGACTAGCTACGGTGTTGGGAAGACCCGCAAACAGTACCTGTTAGAGATGCAGGGCGCTGAGGCCCTTGAAGTCACTCGTGTTTCAGGTAAAGCTCCTTTCTATTGGGATCTGGAGCACTGGCGTCAGGTGTCCCTTTTGTACCGCGGTGAGAAGGGCGGCGTGCGGTGCCCTCAGGTCACGTGCGAGCAGCGGCTCGCTGGTGGCGATAGATGGCATAGTTGGGGTCACGGGGCGTGGTGAAGGCAGTGCTCTTCATGGTGCTGGCAGGCCATGGTGCAAGCAGCGGCGTCGTCATTGCTGAAGCGCTGTCATCTGCTGACGAACGGAAGTCGATGGTGCCGGCGTCTGTAGGCCAAGGCTGCGGTGCGGGATGAGGGCAGTGCGTCGTGTAACTTTATGAGCGGTGCCCTCAAACAACGGTGCAAGCAGCGGCATCGATTTCATCGTGCAGCATCAGGGAGGCCAAGGTGTTGTCGTGAAGTGAGGCGGTGCGTAGTGCGATGCCCACAGGTCCTGGTGCAAGCAATGGCTCGGTGAGACCAGGGTCGCGTTGCGACGGTGCTCTTTGCGGTGCCCAGGCTTCGACGTGAACAGAGGCGTTGCGGTGCCCACAGGTTGCCGTGCGAGCAACGGCTCGGTGGCGGCGTCGGTGAGACCGGGGTCACGGTGTTGCGGCGGTGCCTTCAAGACACGGAGTTGGCAGCGGCGTCGTAGACGTCGTCGAGTTGCTTTTCTTCTGTTGCAGCACAAAACACACAGACAAGAAAAACAAACGGTAATACATATGAGCTTGAAGCGAGTACGTTTCCTGATTGGGAGCCAGTGTAGGGATCTTAAGCTGGGGCAGATGGGGACCGAGATGGAAGATTTAACACTAGTCTAGCAGCGGTGTGCTGCAACACCTGGAGTCTAGTATATAGTTCCTTGTTAACGGATGCCATTAGTGCGTTTCCATAGTCTAGGCGACTGATTATCAAACCATGAACCATGATTTTCTGGGTTCCAAAGGTATCCATTGGAAAATCTTTTGTAGTGTTCGCATGATGCCATAGCAGGTGGCCAGGGTATGGTTTACATGGTCCTTCATGGACAACTTGTCGTCTATTATTATACCTAGGTTTCGTGCTGTGGATTTAGGGGATGACAGAGGCCCAGGCTTGTCGGCCACCAGTCATTTGACCACAGTTTCTGTGTTTTTCCAAATAATATTGCTTCGGTTTTGCGCACATTAAGCTGTAGATAGTTATTTTGCATCCAGTTGATTATGTAAATCATACAGTTTTTAAATCTGGTTCTTTTATCCTCCGGCTTAGGTCCCAGGGTAATTATCAACTGGGTATAGTCTGCATACGAGATTACGTTGAACCTATATGATCTAATTACCCTTGCCAATAGTGTTATAGATGTTGAACAGCATGGGGCTGAGTGCTGATCCCTGAGGGACCCCTTTATCAACCCTTGAACTGCGGGAGACTAGGGATTCTGGTTGTACCGTTTTTGTTCGTCCTTTTAAGTCGTTTCTCAGCCAATTAGGATTTTGCCTCCGATTCCTATCTCGTCTAGCCTCTATTAAGATTGCGTGAGAGATGGTGTCGAAGGCAGCCGATAAATCTAATAGGACCAGCATTGCTGACTGCCCATCATCTAAAGAGTCTTATGTTGTCAGCTACCTCTATCATTGCTATTTCGGTGCTGAAGCCAGCCCTGAAGCCTGACTGGGAAGGGTCAAACAGTTGATGGCTTTCTAAATATGCTGTTAGTTGTTTGTTGACCAGGGATTCAATCACCTTCCCAAAATATGGTAGCAGGGAGATTGGCCGATAGTTAGTAAATTCTTTCAGATCTGCAGATTGGTTTTTTTACAATAGGTTTATCTCTTGCCGATTTCCAAATTTAAAGACCTGTTGAAAAGATCTGTGACACTATAAATTAGTGCAGTAGATAGAATAGCCAAGATGTGAGGTGGAACTAGGTCATCAGGAGAGCCTGATTTGGTCCTTTTAAGCGTGACTTTGACCTCCTCCTGAGTTAGTTCAGTGAACATATCAAAATGTGCTGTCCTAGGTACAGTCAGCCTCAATATTTAGTTCTTCTATCCTGTGTTTAGGAAAGGTGTTGTAGATGTTGTCTATTTTATCCTCAAAAAAGATAAGGAAGTTTGTCTCCCAGTTTTGTGAGGATGGGCTGACGCTCTGGCAAGATGGGGGTTAGTAAATTTTCTTAGGATTCTGTATAGTTTCTTGTCAGAATTTGCTGCCTTGTCAATTCAATTAATAATGTAAGTTTAGCTGGCTTCTTTAATGGAATTTAAATAATGCCTGCAGGTGTGTTTATAGGCTATTCTGTCCTCCATTGCTTTTGTTGCTCTCCACTCGCGTCCCACTACCCAACTTGCCTGTTGGTCAATTTTCAGAAAATCTGTAAACCAGGTGAAATTTTGGCCTTGCAGTTAACTTTGCTATTGACTTTTGACACAGGTGCAATTATGTCCAAGGCCTATGTAATTCCTTTCTCAAAGACGTCTAGTGCAAGGTGCATGTTCTTTAGGCCAACCAGTATAGGTGGATTGAAATGAGTGGAAAAGGATGCATGACTGATTTTCCTCCACAACCTGGTCGATTCCTGTTCTGGGATTTTTTTTCCTTTAGAGGTTCCAGCTTGTATGTGGAATTTTAATAAACTGTGGTCTTACCAGATCAGGGGGATGGGATGGTCCACCCTGACATTGGCTTCATTTGTGAACAAAAGGTCTATGGTGTGTCCTGCAGTGTGTGTGGGCCCGATCACCCTCTGCACTAGCCCCAGTTTGTTGAGATTGGTGATTAACCCCTTCCTGCTCATGAGTCACGGTGGGCGTGTGCACACGATGGCCGGGAGCCGCCCGAGCAACGCCCGCAAATGGAATGTCTAGCACCGCGGCAGAATTCACGCCGCAGCCAAGGGGTTAACTGGCTGGTGTCCGTATCAGTTGAAAGTTCTGAAAATTGAAGTCTCCTATGAGAAGGAAATTATCCGCCGCTAGTATATGAGGGACGATATATTCAATCAGACATGCTAAAATGGTTTTTGTGGACTGGGGGGGTCTATAAGCGAGAGCACCTCTCCAGTATCCCTAGCCCAGTTTCTCTATTCTAAAAATACAAAGTTCAATCCAGTCAGAGATGAAAGATTCCATTGTACTGATCTTTAATGTTGCACCAAAGGCTATTGCTAGACCACCCCTCTTTTCTTATTTAAATCTAGTCTAACTTATACTCTGGGGAAAAGGCCATTGCCACATCTGGAAGGGTTGTAGAATGGAACCATGTTTCTGTAAAAAAAACAGATATCCGGTTTCTCTGAGTCTAACAGACTCCAAAGCTCTAGTGCATGTTTGGGAATAGATTGTGCATTAGGATGGAGCCCCAATGGTTTTCTGTTATGTTCCACTGCTATCCTGCCCGCGGAGCCAGTGGAAGAGGACCTATGGGGAAATGTGAACTTGCATTGACTGCACTTGAAAGGGGGTTGGCTGCTGCATACTAGCATAGCTACATTTACAGTACAGTGTGTGTCTTTAAGATCGTCTTGCTCATTTAATTGTTTAAGTTCCCTGTTAGAGTAGCGGTATGAGGCCATAATATGAAAGACTGTCCGAGTTTATCCAACTCCCAGATGGGAGAAAATGTGCAGGGGTCCTGGCAGCATCCTGGCGTAGTTGGGTTTCCCTTTGGTGCGCTGCTGCGCGCATCCGTGCCCTTTCCTGCCCTAAATACTCCGGTTTGGAGAAAGTAAATGGCAAGATAGCGCTAGCCTCCACCTGTGAGAGTGCTCAAGTTCCTGGCACATGAACTCGGTCCCTCCGTTCAGATGGCACAGGCTGCGACAGAACGGAGACTACTGAGTGAGACAGGAGAACGGTGAGGGACTGCTAGTAGTAACAGGTGATGTGCAGAAATATAAAAACATGTTAAAGTATCGAAACCTTTATCTAAAAAAAAACCACCGTAATTAAAATTGGTACTACAATGTTAAAACTCTGTTATGTTAATAAAAGCTTATTAAGCGCACTAACACAGATTGGTTTCCTGGCGCTGGAATAGACAGTAACATAACCGGGCACATGGAATGTAGGGTTATTGATGTGCTTGTCTGTAGAGCCAGGTCTTTAAGGCTTTCCGAAATGAGGAGAGGCCCTGGCAGGTCCGAATTTCAAGAGGGAAAGTGTTCCACAGACGAGGAGCCAGTGTGGCAAACCTGCGGCCGCCAGAACGCTTGCGTTTGAAAGAGGGTATCTGAAGGAGGCCAAGATGGGATGAGCGGAGGTTGCGAGACGTTACGTACTTTATGATAAGGTGATCAATGAATTTGGGGCTTTTGCAGTGTAATGATTTGAAAATCGTGCATCCTGTTTTAAAGGTGCACCGCTGGATCACCGGAAGCCAATGAAGTTTCATTAGTAGAGGGGTAGCTGGTTGTCATCTGGGTTGATTCAGAATCAATCTGGTGGCATAGTTCTGCACCATCTGTAGGAGTTTTGACAGATAGAGGGGGAGGCCTAGGTAAATGGAGTTTGCATAGTCCAGATGGGACAGCACTGTGGCGATCACTACCTGGGTGATTGCCTCCGGGGTGAGAAGGTGCCGAACCTTCCGGATTTTTCTTAGTTGAAAGAAACACTTAGAGACCACCTGGCCCACTTGGGCCTTCAGCGAAAGATCGCAGTCCACGGTGACCCCAAGTGTCTTTGCCGACAGTGAGGGGGTCGGGGCTTGACCCATGTCTGGCTGCCAATAGTGGGGGCCCCAGTGTTTGACACTGTCTCCGGTGAGAACTAGCTCAGTTTTTCCCGTATTTAATTTAAGTGGTTTTGGTCCATTGAAGCTTTGATGTTCCTCATAGTCGATTAAAAATTCAAAATAGAAGTTTCAGAATTATCAATCGTGAACAGCAGCTGTAAATCAATTGCGTAGTTAAACACCATCACCTGCTCATCTCTAAGGGCCTGAATCAGTGGGAGAATGTAGAGATTAAACAGCTGAGGTGACAGGGAAGAGCCCTGTGGAACTCCGCATGTGATGGACTGTTTGGTGCCGGCTAGCTCACCAAGCGGAACTGCCTGAGAGCGATTCTCCAAGAAGGACATCAGCCAGCGAGCCGCCGTGCCCCGGACGCCGGCCTGCCCGAAACGGTCGATCAAGATGGTGTGATCGACCGTGTCAAATGCGGCCGATAAGTCCAGGAGCACCAGTGCCTGGGGAGAGCGCGTATCTGCACAGTCCCGAAGGGTATCCAGGACTGTGGTTACCACTGCCTCCGTTGAATGGGCCGGCCGGAACCCGGCTTGATGAGGTTCAAAGCAGCCAGATTCCTCTAGGAAGTTGGAAAGGCACTTAGCTACGTGGGCCTCTAACACCTTTGCCAAATAGGGGAGTAAGGAGATGGGCCGGTAGTTTGCCTTGAGAGATGGATCCGCCCCAGTTTTTTTTTTTAGGAGCGGTATGACCGTAGCTTCCTTAAAGGCCAAGGGCACTAGGCCAGAGGTCAAAGAGTCATTCAGGAGAGTGAGGGCAGGGACCGGGAGGGCAGAGAAACACTCTTTTAGAATGTACGGGGGGCATCTGTCTGACGGGGCGCCGGATTTAACTCTTGCTAGCAGTTCCTGAAATTGTTCTTGGGTGATAGGAGGGAAACTGCTAAGTATGCCAGAACTGTTGTTGATTGCCATACCAATGGTAGTAGGAGTCACAGATTGTGGGATTATGGCTTTAATGTCCACAATTTTCTCAATGAAATAGATGTTAAGTGAGTCACAGAGGGACTGAGTCGGGGTTACACTGGGACGGACACTGTCCAGGTTCGTGAGTTCGTTAAGAATGTCGAAAATGTCCTTTGATCTATTTGAGGAATTAAGGATGCGAGAGGAAAAATAGGCCGCCTTCACAGAGGAGATGGCATTCATGTATTCTTTCCTGGCCTTGATAAAGCCGATCTTTAGGTCAGGGGCGTAGTTGCGCCGCCATCGACGTTCCAGCTGCAGCAAGGCTAGTTTCCTTGCTTTTAGTTCGAGAGAGAACCATCTTTGGGCGTCTGCATGCCGTACCAGTTTGACTTTTTTATAGGGGGCATGAATATCACTAGCAGCTTGTAGCCAGCCAGAAAGGTTGACTTCTGAAGAATTGATATCAGGATGAGGGGTGGGGGATTGTGTTAGCCAGTGTCTGTAAGAACGCTGCTCTATCCAAGGTGTTCCATTTCCTAGCTAGGCCACCTGCAGCCGTAGTGGTTGTTCTAGCGGGAGAGTAGATCAGATTGAATTTAAGAAGTAGGTGGTCTGACCAAAGGCAGGGAATGATTATCGGCGTTGTCACCAACGGAGTGTTGGCCCACACCTGGTTTAAAATGTGGCCCTACAATGGGTTGGCGAAAGCACTAGCTGAGAAAAATTTAAGTTTGTCATGAGTTCTGTGAGTTTGCTCGATTGGGAGCTTTCCATGGGGTCATTAAACCAATAATTGAGGTCGCCTACCAGAAAAATCCTAACATGCTCCAACGCTAGGTTGGCGACTTGATCGCTTAGCGCAAGAGGAAATGCTGGCATAGAGTTAGGAGGTCTATACAAGAGGACGCATGCAATCGTAGTGTGAAGAGAATCGATCTTTAGCACCAGATTGTCTGTGTTAGGCAGGTCAGAGTGGTAACTTTCAGACTAGAGCGAATAACTGCAGCAACCACCCCGCCGGCTTTTCCTGTACCCCGGTCTGCATGAATAATATAATAATTAGAAATTTAAATTAAAGAATTTAAAACCAGTATAACCTGGACGAGGAGCATTTCCTTAACCGCTAACACTAACCTCCAGCAGGTCCAACTGGACTCCATCGGGCCTGGTGCCTTTCCTGATGGGCTCTGGGAAATCACAGTTGCAACCTGTTTGATAAGTTTATTAAAATGGCTTTGCAATGCAATTTGGCGATAACCCAGATATGGAGAAGAGAGCAAAAGTACAGCAGTAGGGAAGGGATCCAATACTGGATGTTAAGATGTTTATCAATGGGGGTTGAGACGTTTTCTGAATTGCCCTAATGAAAGAGCAAGTTTGGAGTTGTTGCAGAGTTGCGCGGTCCATATTCAAAGAAAGCCTGTTGACATGTGCATGTTCCTTATAAGCCTTTTTTAAACCTCTATCATGTAAAGGTGCGTGTTTCTAGTAGCATAAGCATAACCGGACATATTGAGCTTAGAAGCAAGGTATTCAGGTTTGCTTGTAGACCACAAAGTAGTCTTTGAACTTTAGTCTGGCAGGGACAGGACACAGTGCAGTCCCTCTGAGGTAGGTGAGATATGTTCCACTCTTTTTAGGTCGAGCATTCAAGACCTCTTGTACATACTTTAGTATATACTGGTATGTGTATGTACTTTGTGGGCTCTGGAGATCAGCCCTAGGACTTGCCTGCTTACGCTTGGGGCCTTTTTTTCTGTTCAACTGCCTCTATTTAACTGTCTTGATAGAAAACGACCAGCAGAGGTCAGTAAAATAGCAGAATTGCTTTCTGCTGAGGGTTTTTCTTTTTATTTGTCTGGCAACTGCCTTTATTTAACTTTCTTGATAGAAACCGACCAGCAGAGGTCAGTAAAATACCAGAATTACTTTAGCATTCTCTAGATTCCAGTCCATAGAAATTATCTTCCACGAGCACCCCTAGACAATAATATTTTTTTCCAAATCTTGTATTTTCAGCGATATGACCATCGAAGGCCCTGATTTTATATTAAAAACAAAGCTTTGGACTCTACCATTTCCTGCTGAATAAGGTATTTCTCTCCATGTGTTCCCATACCTGGTGTCACACGGGTTGGAGCACCCAGGCTAATGCATAGCTAAATACATATAAGGTCCCAAAGGCAAGACCGATTGCATTGCAAATGCTTGTTTATAATCACCCTCCCTATGAGCCCATGGGGATGTTTTCATTTGTTTTTCTGATTTTTTTTTTCTTTCTTCTCTACGATCTTCTACCGAATTGATAATTTCTTTTTCTACAGTATATAAAGCACATGTTAGATAGTGTTGATGCGCTTATGCAGTATCTTTAGGTGATATAAGATGAAAAAATTCCCCCAATATTTCAGCATCTCGTGCATCAGGCACTATATTTAGATGTTTTTTTTTACTGGAACTCCTGAGAAAATCAAATCACTAGGTGATGGTATGTCACTCCCACAGACAGAGAAGTTGGTAATTGCAGGCAAACATAACAATCTCTCACATCCATAGTATCCACATACTCATTGAGCAATTAAACGATCATGATGCAAATCATCACTTCTTACATCCTTAGTTATTTCTACTTTTTCTTTCAGTTCAGTAGTTGTGGACACATGCAAATTAGTATTTTTATTGACATAAACATGATGAGGTAGACTTAGTATTATCAACAAGAATTAAGACAAAAGCAATTAAGAAGCAAGCACATATACAGTTACATTTTAGTGAAACTAGACTTTAGTCTTACGTCTCAAATCTAGAAGCATTCATTTTTTTTTTTTATACTTAATCTATAGTAAAAGGCTTTTTGCAGTGGCTTTTGAATAGCGTCCAGTCACACCCTTAGTCTTGGTTGCTTCTCTGGCCTTTTTGTTCTTTGTTTCTCCTTTTTTACATCAGTTCTTTCATGGCGGTTTGTGTGAGTCGCAGGTTTTAGACATAACCCAAAGAACTATTTTTCACAGTCGTGTGCAGCAGCTAAATATGTCCATTCTAGAGCTGCATATCTCTGATTTGATGTCTGTGCTCTTTTTGTTCTTCAGGCTGTAGGGTCTTCTCCATCTGTGTCACTTTGTTCAGACTGACTAGAGACTTCAATCAAAGTGGAAGGTATTCTTCCTGCAGTCAGTATGTGTCTCAGTCTTTCAGATTTTCTGGGCCAGTGATCTCCTTTGCGCACTTGTTTTTCTGGTACACTGTTCACATCATTGAGTCGATATTTCTCTTAGTTGGATCCACTTCACTTTGTCCCTTGGTACCAACTGGGATCAAATCTCTTTGACAACAGTGTCCCGAGACCCAGGAGCTGGGGCCCTCTCTACTCTGTGCTCAGCCTGAACAGAACGTTTCTCTGTTACCACCGGTTTGTCCACCACAGACCCTACACTTTCAAGAGGACGTGGGACTCGACGAGTGTGGGCTGCATGCACTCAATTGGGTAGATCACCACATTTGACAACGGCTGTGTTTACAAGAATCACTTAATAAGGCCAACGAGGTTCCAAACAGGATTTTCGCACATGCTTCTTAACGAGAACCCAGTCGCCTGGGCACAAATCCTGGCACTGGTCCTGTTGAACGGTAGTTGTGACTTCTCCAACCTGGTGAGACACAGAATGCACCACATCAGCCAAACCTTTACAATAATCGAGTATTGAGTCATCAGAAATATTCACAAGCTGATTTGCTGGGAGTGTAGGCTGCCACATAGCCCTCCCCATAAGTATTTGGTGAGGGGACAGTTCCGTTTTTTTGTCTGGGATACTTCTCAAACTCATCAACACCAAGGGCAATGCATCAGGCCATTTTAGGGATGTGGACGCACACACTTTCGCTAGTCTGGACATTATTGTTACATTCACCTGTTCCACCACATCAGAAACCTTCAGGCGGTTTGCACAATGTAGCCTTCGCTCAATTTGCAATGCAGCGCAAAGCATTCGATTTACTTCATTATGGAAGTGTGTTCCTCTATCCGATTCCAACGAGACTGGAAAACCAAACCTAGGTATCAATTCTCTAAAAAGCAATTTAGCCACAGTTGAGCTGTCATTCAACCTGGTGGGGTAAGCCCCAACTTAACGAGAAAACAAACGTACAATCACAAGGACATATTTAAAATCCATTACAAGGGGGCATCTCAATGAAGTCCAGCTGCATGCGGGTAAAGGGACCTCCTGATGTGACTCGTACTGACCATTGTCTTCCTTCCTGCATTTTGTTGTTGACAGAGCACACATCTTTGACACAGTCTCTCTGCAATGGCTCTAAATTCTGGATTATATCATGTTTGACGAAAGAGATGTAACATAGTATCTCTACTTACATGTGCAGGTCCATGGCAAATCCTGGCCATCGGTGACAGCAGGCTATCTGGCAACACAGGTCTCCCATCCATATAAACCCAAACCTCATCTTCCTGTCTGTGTTTACACCCTATTTTGATCCACCAATCTCTTTCTGCCTATGATACTGAATCTTGTAATCCTCTGATTTCTTACCAAGTCTCAACAACTGAGAACATCAATCTGCATTCTGTATCATTATTGTTCCTTCAAGGATTCCCCATTAAATGCATAAGAATTTAGGGCATATTAACACGCAGTCTCATCGGCATATCAATTGCCAACATTGACATAATCATGTCCAGTTTGGTGAGCGGAACACTTTACCACTGCAAGTTGGGCCGGCAGTTGTAGTACCATCAATAGGTTTTTTACACACTCCCCGTTTCAGATTAGTGAACCCGAAGAGGTCATTAACCCATGTTGAGACCACAACTGCCCAAAGTCATGCACCACCCCAAAACCATATTGACTATCAGTGGATATGGTTACTCTAATTTGTTTGATAATGCTGCAACCCTGGTAAGTGCTATCAATTCAGAAGCTTGTGCTGAATATACTCCTTTCAACCATGATGCTTCCACCACACCCACTACAGTAGAAATTGCATATGCAGCTCGCAAGGTACGTCCCGAATCTCTCAAGCATGATCCATCCACAAACCGCACATGATCCGACTCTGGCAACGGAGTGTCTTGTATGTCAAGACACGGTTTGGTACACATCTCAGTCATGTCAAGGCAATCATGATCAGCTTCTTCCATCACTATTTCATGTCCAGGTAATGGCATCAGGGTAGCTGGATTCAAACCCTACATCTCGTTCCATTCACATTCTCTGCACCCAAGATCACCTGCTCATCATATTTTGTTAACCGACTACTTGTGAGGTGCTGTGTTCGAGTTTGTCTTAACAATATCTCAACTGAATGTGGCACATACACTTTCAACTGATGTACCCGTGACAGGACAAACCACAAGAGTATGCTATAGTTTGATCAAAGCAGGTTTTATTAATCATCTGTGAAGTGCCGTCTGTTTGGTAAGTTTCTGGTACTCAGTCCGTGTCTTTTCCGCCTTGCGGGTCTCTCCTCGTCTCAGCAGTTGGTATTGTCAGTCCTCGGTCTGGGTCGGTCCTCCCTCGGGGAAAAGGAGAAAGGACAGGCAATTAGTTCATGGATTACTCCTAGTACGTATTGGTTCCTTCACCAATATTCCCAGAAATTGGAAGGGTCGTAAGTTGGGCAGAAGCTCCCTAGGGTTTACTGGCTGACTTCTTGAAGAAAACAGGGTATAGTATTAAAGCGCAAAGTGCAGACGGGTAGCCTTCCCCTTCTTGGGCCCCAAATTCCACCATCTTTCCCCAGCCCCAGGTTCTTTTCACCACACATGCTCACTCACTCAAGTCAAGTAAATAATAATGTAATGGAATAGGCAGGAACACTCCTCCCAAAACAAAAAGGAAAAAAACAGGTTCCACCTACAATACCACGGAGGTGCCCTTTTATAACCCGGTAAGATATGCGTTGGAAAGAAACCACCCACCTATAACACGGCTGGTCGTTCGGACCACTGGCCAGAAGCCATGGCTCAATGACAGAGGCACGGCTGCCTCGTCTGGTGAGCCTTCCCCTGGGATAACCGACAGCGCTGCCTCACTCAGCATCTCCTCGTCTCAAGTCCGGTTCTCATTCACCGTACTCGCTTCTGCTCTCGTTGTTACAGCATCGGTCGCGCTTTTGGATGTATGACTTTACAGTGCATGCTTTTACCACGCATGCTGTTACAACGCATACCATTACAACGCATAGCGCTTTGGGGCGCTGGATAGTGAATATTTTAATTTACTATTCGATCTCAAGTCCCCGTGGACACTAGGGAAGGTGTTGGATAGTAAATTAAATCTATTCCCTATCCTAGAGTGCCCCCCAGCGCAATGCGTTGTAATGGTTTTCGTTGTAAAACCTGCGTTGTAATAGCACCGCGTGGTAAAAGTTGCGTTGTAAAGGATGTTTCCCCGCGCTTTTCCACTTGGCCCTTGGTTGACCCCCGTCTTTGCATCTGCTGACCCCTTATGTACTGCCTGCATCAGCCGTGGCCACGGGTCCTGTCCCCTCACCTTTGCGATACCCCCGGGGCACCCGTAGTCCTCCTCCAGAGGAGCCCTGTCATAATCCCATCACAATGTTCTCACACTGTTCCAGACTCACACATATTGCAGCAACATCCTTCAAACATCCAGGTAAAGCAGCAGCCACAGGATCTAATGTAGCTGAAAAATATGCAACAGGTCTGCATGCAGTTCCATGCATCTGCGTTAGAACTGATGGTGCACAACTTCGTGCTCACTACAAAACAGAGTAAAACTCTTATTAAAGTCAGGCTTTCCCAATGCTGGTGCTCGACATAAACTGTCTTGCAATTAGAGGAAAGAGCACATGCATTCCTCATCCCATGGAACAGTATCTGACACTGCTTTGTGTGTCAATCTCTGAAGGGGCTTGGCTATCAAGGAAAAGCTCGGTATCCACTGCCTGCAATAACCAACCATTCCCAAGAACATTCAAACTTCCTTTTTTGTACTTGGTGGATTCATCTGCAATATAGCATAGATTCGATCTTGTGACGCTTTCCTGACTCCTTTCTCAATGTGACGTCCCAAATAGAGAACTTCTCTCTTGTAAAACTGCAGTTTTGCTGGTGACACCTTATGCCCGCTCACTGCCAAACTATTCAGCAAGGCCACAGTATCTGTAACTCATGCTTCTTTAGTTTCAGATGTCACCAACAAATCATAAATGTACTGCACTAGCACAGAGTGATTTGGCATTTCAAGTGACTCCAAGTTTCTTTTTAAAATTTGGTTGAAAATCGAGGGGCTTTCCATATACCCTTGTGGAACTCTGCACCATGCCAAAACACTGTTTCCGCACCAGAATGCAAACAAATATTGGCTATCCGGATGCAATGGAATGGAGAAGATTGCTTGACACAAGTCAATCAGCGAAAACTATTCAGATTCACATGGAATCTGATATAGAATTACAGCAGGATTTGGTACTATTGGACAACAGGGTATCATAATCTGATACATTTTCTGCAAATCCTGAATTATTCTATACTAGCAGCCCATCCCGAAATTGTCCGGGTATGAATTGGTGCCGGCCAGTAGTATATTGTTTTGTAGGATTTCGTTTTGATAGCATTTCTTATCTGTGACAGGCCTGTGAAACGCTCCGATTCACAGTGCACTGCTGATGCACTTAAGAGTGCGCGTTCAGTAGTGTGTGAACTCGAGTTTCCCCACTTTATTTTTCCTTGCAATATTATATAGTGCGAACTCGACAACATGGCATGAGCACAATTTACATTACAGAAGAACACATTCATTTGTGGTAGGCACGGGGAGACAAAGCGATTTGCCTGAAATCACAGGATGTTGAGCTGATGCCGAGATTCGAACGTAGCTCCCCAGCTCTAAAGTTCGCAATTCTAGAACTTGTGGCGGGAGGTGTGTCTAAAAGTGGATGTCGGTGCTGGCCATCAATGAGAGACCTGTGCATTTTTCAAATGGGTGATGAAAAAATATGACTATGTTGCTGGAGATGTGGGCCGCCGTGCCACCAATGTACTTACCGGGGGAGGGTAAACACCCATTTTTCCGCAACTTTCTTTCTGCATACCATCGCTCCGCATACTTTCATTACGAAAGTACCATGACTCTGCAATGCCATTAGAACGCATGGCATTACATTTTATATGCTTTTATCACGCATACATTTACAACGAAATAAATGATAAAAGCATGTTTTTTAATGTTTGGATAAGGTAAGTATGTGTATAGGGGTATATGTTTTAGGGTACTGATGTATTTGTTTTGGGGTGTTTGGGTATTTTAAGGATTCAGATATAGTTTTGGGTTATGGGGTACAGGGGTAGTTTTAGGGTTTAGGGATAGGTATGGGTTTTGGGGTACATGGGTATTTTTAGGGTTCAGGGCTAGTTTTGGGGTTTAGGGGTAGGTTTGGGTTTTGGGGTACAAGGATATTTTAAGGGTTCAGGGCTAGGTTTGGGTTTTGGAGTACAGGGGTATTTTTAGGGTTCAGGAGTAGGTTTACGTTTTGGGGTACAGTGGTATTTTAGGGTTCAGGGGTAGGTTTGGGTTTTGGGGTACAGGGTTATTTTTAGGGTTCAGGGTTATTTTTAGGGTTCACGGCTAGGTTTGGTTTTTGGGGTACAGGGGTATTTTTAGGGTTCAGGGATAGGTTTGGGGTTTGGGTTTTGGGGTACAGGGGTATTTTAAGGGTTCAGGGCTAGGTTTTTGTTTTGGGGTCCAGGGGTATTTTAGGGTTCAGGGGTGGTTTTGGGGTACAGTGGTATTTTTAGGGTTCAGGGCTAGGTTTGGGTTTTGGGGTACAGGGGTATTGTTAGGGTTATGGGGTAGGTTTGGGTTTTGAGGTACAGGGGTATTTATAGGGTTCAGGGCTGGTTTTGGGGTACAGGGGTATTTTTAGGGTTTAGGGATAGGTTTGGGTTTTGGGGTACAGGGTATATTTATAGGGTTAAGATGGGTTAGTGTTTAAGGGTGTTGGGGTATTTTAAGGAGTAAGGGTGGGTTATGATTATGGGGTGCAGGGATATTTAAAGGGAGCAGGGTGGGATTAGCACACGATATGAGACATGGCATGAAGGGCGGAACGTACCACACGCCCCCAGCGTTTGTCTCGCCCCCAGCATACGCCCACAGCACAACGCAGACACTCCCACAAGGGACTACTTTGCTGGCACGGTTCTTTTACCTTTTAAATGTACATGGTGGGCGTCTGCATAGCCTATGTCCTTCTGCTGCAACTGCCCTTTCCAACGCTGTATTGGGTGTTGTGGTTCCTGAGATTACCCGCCTCAAAGGTTTGGGGGCTCTCTTTATTATATTAGTATAGATTTTCGATTCGGTTTTCAAATGCCCATGCTAGGTGAATTATATGGACTACCCAAAATCTTTCTCAAAATTCCTTGTTCAATCAGAGTCTCGATCAACGGGGTTATTCTAGCAATAGTTTCAGGACTAAGATTATATGCTGGAGTTCTTGGATATTCTGCATTTGGTTTCACTGTGATTCAAATTGGAGCTACTCCTCTCATTAGTACAATATCTTTACCTGAAAAATCCCACACTTCAGGCAGGACCATTTCTTTCAATACAGGAGGTAAGTAATTTTCTGTAAGTAAAGGATACAAACTCTTCACTTCTGTCTAGCCATTTTAAATACTTCTCTTCACCCGCTGTTCGAGCGGGGTTAAAACACTCGATCTTTCATTAGTAGCGACATCTTGGATGAGGGAGGATCAGGCATACTGCCATTTCTCCGCGCCATTTTGGGAGGCGCTCCAGGGGCTGGGCAGTGTTCATAGGCCTGCATATTTAAGCAGGGAAATGCAAGCGCGCTGCCCCAAGACTACAGAATTGTACCGCGCTCACGCTGGATGAGTAGAAATAATTGCAGGAACTTGCACACTTTTTTAAATCGTCGCGAGCTGTCTGCCCACAATTTTTTACTTTTTGGCTGTGTTGCTTGATTGACTTGTGTTCGCAAAGCCACCTACCTGCACAATAAAAAACTACTTCTCTTCACCCGCTGTTCGAGCGGGGTAAAACACTCGATCTTTCATTAGTAGAGCCATCTTGGGTGAGGGGGGATCAGGCATACTGCCATTTCTCTGCGCCATTTTCTGAGGCGCTCTAGGGGCTGGGCAGTGTTCATAGGTGTTAGACCCGTCTGCTTCTGAGAGTCCCCTCACCACTATGATTTCTTTTGTTCCCCTGTACCTCCCAAAATTTGTCGCTTTTTATTTGTCTACCAGGACTTTTTATGTGTTGTTTCATGGGGTTAGACGTTCCTTGACGCCCAGTTGCTCACAAGGTTTGTGGCACCTATTTACAAGGCGCCTGGCCCAAACCTGTGGCATTACAAGCTGGGGTTGTCAACCTGTGTAAATGAACTTAAAATGGTGGACACCCTTTTTCCTCATGTGAAGTGACTCCCATTGGAGCCTTCATGAACCCTGGCCTCTTGAGGTTTTGGCGCCCATTTCTGACAGGAATTCCTTTATTTTCCTCAGGTACACAAAATGGCTGCTCTAGAACCCTAGTACGGTGGCTGTGAGTGTCCGAAATACCCCTCAAGAGTGCCTTGTCATTGTCACCGCCAGAGAAGGTTCTAGAACCTTCTGGCTCGTGCCAGTACCCCAGGGCACTGGCTATATAAGGCCCAGTCCCTGGCGGCCATTTTAGATTGAATGAAGGATTAAGAGATTCCAGACTTGACACCAGATTGACACCTGCCCTGTTGACCCCTGAGGTGGCTGGTAGCGCAGGCAGTAGAGCAGCAGAGGGTTGCTGGTGTTGTGTCTGACTGGCATTCCAGTCAGCTACGTGAGAAGTGATCTAGCGCCTACAGCGCCTGCCCAGCGAGTACCTCATTGCCCCCAAAAGACTGTGGCCAGATTCATGTGCCTCCCGCCCCCCGGTGGTGAACTGTGATCGACTTATCGAGTCGCGAGGCGAGAGCAAGTTCGCCGTGACCGCAATCATCAGCTGTGCCCCCTTCGCGACAGGTGCCTCTAGAGGGGAGCTCGGACGTCTCCGAGCCCCACCAGCGTAGAGCGCTTCCTGCGCAGATTGAAGGTGAGGTGGTGCGCCGGGGCGGGGAAAGGCCGGCCTTCATTGGGCGGGACTAGCGTCTCTGCCACTCCCCAGTGACCCGGGAGCTGTAGCTGTGGGCGGGAACCCCCCTGTATGCGGAAGTCGGAGGGAGGTCCGTGGAGCCCCTGAGAGCCCCGTCGCTAACGAGAGAAGTGCTGTGCCCGACTGAATCGTATTTGGATTGCAGCCGATGTGAGGTGGGCCCGTTTCTTCATAGTGAATGCAGCGTTGTGAAGGAACTGTGAACCGGCATTCATTTGACTGTGCGCGAAGGTTGTGTGACCTCGCCGGCAGCCCGTTCGTCAGTCTAAAGACTTTGAACTGGTGCCGCCTGTGCTCAAGTGGTGCTAAAGCCCGTAGGCGCGCATAGACTTCACCGGCAAAGCAGAGATCCTATCCCGGTGACCGCCGAGTGCAAATGATGTATTTACTGTGTTTCCTTGCCTTCTAGATATACGCGCATACGCCCTGAGTGATTATTAAAGAGTCCCAAACCTTATTTTGTGCTCAGAGAAGCCGTATACCCGGTCATTGAAAACAGCATAAACTGTAAGAGTTATCTTTCCCATTTGAAGCGTATTGCACATGTAATGATTTTAAAGTATTTAATTGGTGGCAGCGATACCAGAAGAAACATGTGGTTGTTTATTTAAATGAACCAATATTTATTCTGATATTTATCCTGATATTTATTCTGATATTTATTGTGATACTCATCCCTGAAGTTATTCTATTTATTAATACTATTTATTACCAGAACTGTATGACCAAAAGAAATGTATATGTGCTTTCCCAGTCAATCCTATTTACAACAAAGAACTTTTATATAAAGGAATCGTATTTTTCTACAGCAGTGGTGTGGTGTCCTTCTTTTTGGTATGGATGTACAAGGAGTTATTATTGGGTCAGAGCCGGCTTAACACTACAGCCTTCACTTGCCTTGTCACTTGAGCCAAGCTACCCCCTTTGTGCTGGGCTTGCCCATCGCAGGTCCAACAATAGGCCAGCATATTTAAGCAGGGAAATGCAAGTGCACAGCGCGTGCGCGCCAGAGGCAAGCCCGTCTGAGCCCGGACGCGCTCAGCGCCAGTCATGCTGCCCGTTTTGATGGCGACCAAGGGCGCCTGACCTATTGCAGGGAACATCTTATGAGCCTTGATGAGATAAATTGTAAAGCCATCCACCCTACGGCTCTTGCGAGAACTGTGGAAAAGACCCTCATATACGGACTGATTAACAGCCGGTCACTCGTTAAGCACTATGCGGAGGCCTCAAGCCTGATCGAAGATATGAGGCTGGACGCATTGTTCTTGACAGAGACATGGACCACTGCTGAGTCGATGGTGGAAATAGGGCTTGCTTGTCCTAATGGATATAAAATCCTTCATAAGCCTAGAGTTAACGGCAGAGGTGGAGGAGTGGGAGTGATTTTTAAGGAGGAGCTGAATTTCACGTCTTTATTGACAGATGAAGTGGTGGGGATAGAACTTATGGGCTTTTCGCTGCAGGCACCCAGAGGTAGCCTACTTACAGCATTGCTAGGCTATAGGCCCCCAAGCTGTACTACGCAATACCAAAATCTCCTGGACATTATCACTAATCTAACTTTGGCAGACTCCAGAATGATCGTACTAGGAGATTGTAATCTCAGGGAGGATGGGAATTTTAGCAGCCATCTGAGAGATTTGAGGCACACATGCGCACATCTTAATCTTTTCACAGTTGGTGGAACATTCCACTCACCAAGGGGGGCATATTCTTGACTTACTGTTTTCCAACCAATCTACTACTAAGGTATTAAACATAATACCTCAGAATTGGACTGACCATCATCTAATCCGTTTTAATATTAGACTGCCATGCCCAAAGGATGGAACCAGTCAGCAAAGGACCTATAGGAAAGGCAGGGAATGGGCAAAATTAGACAAGATCAGAACCCATATGTCTGCCCCAGAGGACAACTGTTTCATACCCACAGTGACGGTAGAGGAAAATTATAAGATCTACACTAGCTATATAACTGACATTTTGGACCAGGCAATCCCAATCAAGAAGCTAAAAAATAGGAACAAAACCATGGCTCCCTGGTATAACGAAGATCTGAAACAGCTGCGCATGCTCCGCAAGAAGGCAGAAAGGAAGTGGAGAAAGAGCTACATTGAGGAAGATAAAAAAGACCTGAGATTAGTACAACTGAAATACAAAGAGCTCATTCTTAAGTCTAAGGCAGACTTCTATGCCACCTCGATTATACAAGCGCCGAATGGGACAAAAGCTCTCTTTAAAAGCGTCAAGGACCTTTCCTCCCCTACTTGTCTGAATAATAAAGTGGCAGCATCACAAAAACTATGTGATGAGTTTGCCTTCTACTTTCAGGACAAGATTGCCAAAATTGTTGGTACTCTCCATCTTAATAATAATGATGGTCAAGACAATTTAGAACAACTGATGGATGAAGATCCACAACAGCTAACGACCTTGGATAACTTTCAGACCCTCACTGATGCTGCTTTTAACAGCCTGGCGCACAGTGTGACCTCGGGCTCTCCCCCTCCTTCATAAAACCTGGAAGACATTTGGTCAAGAAACCTTTCCCCCTGGTTGAGGCAGATTTGTAATCCATCTCTAGAAGAAGGAATTGTCCCGGAATGCTGAAAACAGGTGGCGGTGACTCCATTGATTAAAAAGCCCTCCCTGGACCCGTCAATTCTGGCAAATTTTAGGCCCATCTCTCTCCTGCCATATCCGGTTAAAATCTTGGAAAAAGCAGTTAGTAGGACACTATCGTGCTTTCTGGAGGATAATCACCTGCTTGATAGTGACCAATTTGAGTTTCGCCCAGGCCATGGGACTGAGACGGCTCTTGTCACCATGCTGGATAATCTGCGCATGCGAGCCGACAACGGGAATGCCACTGTCTTAGTGCTTCTCGATATGTGGGCCGCATTCGACACGGTGAACCATCCCATCTTAGTGGAGAGACTTAAAAAGTTAAGAGTGAAAGGACAGGCACTGCAATGGCTTCAGTCCTATCTAGCAGGAAGACAGCAGGTAGTAACCTTAGCACCATTCTCCTCCAGTAAATCCCCGGTAGTCTATGGGGTACCACAGGGCTCTGCGATTAGTCCTATTCTTATTAATATATATCTGCAGCCCCTGCTGCCCATTATCAAGTCCTTTAGAGTCAGCCTAGTCAATTAGGCCGACGATAAACAATTGGCATTTTCCCTAGAAGGTGAACATGCAATTCCCCTGGACGTGTTCCAGCAATGTATACGTTGGACGGCTGACTGGCTCAGAACTAATTTCCTACAATTTAACAGCGGGAAGACTGAGGTGGTATACTGCTCCTCTGCCAGGATGTCTAAACCCCTACCATTTGAGTTTAAATTTACTCCTGAGGAGGAACCACTAGTGCCGGTTAGTAAGGTACGCAATCTGGGGGTTCTGATTGACGATAACCTTCAGATGGAGTCACAGGCAAACAAGACCGCCAGCGTATGCTTCTTCTTAATGCGCATGTTACGTAAAATACTTCCGCTACTACCAAAAGAGTCACGCTCATTGGTGGTAAGAAGCACAGTGATAAACAGGCTGGACTACTGCAATTGTCACCTGGTTGTTGACCGGCTGCGGAGGGGTCACGCTGCCCCAGAGACCAGACACCGACCAGACGCCGAGCTGCTTTTACACCGCGCCGCTGGGTCCCTGACGTTGTGGTCGCGGAGAGGAGCGGACCACAACTCCCAGCTTGCCCAGGCCACTGCCACTGCACCGCCCACTTCCTGTGGACAGCGCCAGGAGGCGCACAAAAGGAGACGGCTACCTCCGCCTCGCGGACGCGCGCGGGCGGAGCCCGGGCAGAGGGCGGGCCGTCTAAGGCCGTCCAAGGACGACCAGGGACGGGACGGGCTACATCCCTGACAGCATGGGTAAGCGTAAATTAGTTACTCCGGTGTTGGGAGAAGTTAAAGCCAAGGTACCTAAATACACGACCAGCATAATTACATACCTGACATCTAAAGTGGACGAATTATCCACCAAGATAGCCGTTTCTGAACGTGCACTGGGCCTTGAAACCACATCCGGAAGCACTAGTTCTACAATTTCTTCGCCCATTAGCTGTGTTCCACTGGAGCCAAGGGTCATAATTGAATCATGCCGGACAAATTTGGCGCTGACTCCCACAGTATTGCCTTCTCCAGTACTTCCTATTACTGTTATACCGCCTTTAACTGAGGTCATGGGTGACATAGAAAATGCGGCCAACACTCAATCTGGGGACCTGCGGGCTTCTTACATCACCGAGGAGGGTCTCACGCAACTTCTGGAAAAACTTTTCTCTGATAGGCTAGAATCGGCCTTAATTCAGATTGCAACAGACATAACTGAGACTCTGAAGGATTGTGTTAATAATTTGCTGAAGAAATGTGAACGCATTAATGATTTTTTGATCAGTCAAGCCCCTGCACCTCCATTACTAAATTTGAAATGTCCCCATGTCCCCCAGGTTCCTGCACCTATAGAAATTGACCCTCCATCTAACCCAGTATCAAATATGTCTACAGAAAATTCTGTGTCTACTAAAGGGATGGTTGTAAATGGAAGATATATGCCTATGCCGCCAACAATGCCAAATCGTGTTTTACTGGAAAAGCCATTAGATCCCCCGGGAGACCGGATGGGGAGGGTACCTCCAGTGCACCTACCCCCTGATGCAACACCTTTTGTAGCCGTTTTGGTTAATGTACCCAAATTAGATGTGGGGGAGGTAGAATAACACGAAACGCTGCGCAACCATACGGAAAAATGGTGCAATGCAAATTGCACAGGTGAAAGTAACATCGCAGCTAATATTCTGATGTGCAGAAGGGTCAATTGGGTGGGCAAAACTAAGAAGTGTGTGGCAGGCGACTGTGTCATAGTTAATTTTAAATCTCGTGATGTCATTAGCCGCCTCTTCTGGGATGCTTCCCCTTTGGATTCATTAGGCAAGGGTGTGCGCGCTATGCCACTGGGTTTTTTCTATCCACCTGCACTCATGACAGCTGGAGGCGGGCATGGTAGGCTACAGCCACTTAACAATCTTGGGTTACCGGCCAAACACAATTTCCCTCCTCAAGGGAGTGAATGGGTGAGAAAGAAAGCTAGGGGCGGCGGTGTAGTTACTTCTGCAAGGCACATACATCCAGATAACTTGCCACTCTCAAATAGATTCGCGGCTCTCGCAAATCATGATAATATGGATTGACTAGAGCCCGTGCAAATAAATCTGCCAGCTATCGTCCTGGATGACTTCACTAACATCCGCACCCCCTGTAACACTATTAACATCCCCACCCCCTGTAATGTTGCATCCAATGATGGGGAGGTGGTAACAGTGCGAGGTAATAGAAAAGCCAGGTTTTTGTCCTGGAACATTGCTGGCTTACGTGCCAAACAGGGTGACCCGATTTGGCTGGGTAAGCTGAAAGAACACGACATAGTAGCCATGCAGGAAACATGGGCAAGGGAAAACTCATTTTGGCTGGATGGTTACTCTTCTTTTTTTGTCAAAGCACAGTGCACCCCGGTGGGAAGGGACATAGGCGGCCTGATGTTTCTGGTGTCTCTTAAAATTGCTGGGAGTGTGAGGGAAATTCCTAGCTCCTCACATTATTTTCAGCTCTTAGAGATCCGCCATTTAGACAAAAATAAGACAGTTCTTATTAACTGCTATAACTCCTTGCAGGGCGGCCCCCAAAATTTTGTTTTAGATAGTTTAAGTTCATTTGTAACTGATTACATGTCAAAACAAACCACTTTTGTGCAAATTATTTTAATGGGTGATTTTAACGTTCACTTGTGTGATTCACATTGTCAGATCAAAGATTTTAATGGGCCTGATCTTACGACTCCTCCACACTTTGAGCATAATTTGAAGGGAATAGCAATGGAACATTTGTTATCAGCAAATGATCTGTATGAACCAGGCTTCTCTGATCCAAATGATCGTGTGGTCACTTATAATGCAAGGGGTAGTGAATCTATCATTGATTAAATTTTTTTGTCCCCAGGGCTTCTTCATTATGTTCACTTATATAACGCCATTGAAAGTGGATTCAGTGACCATAACCCTGTGTGCTTAATTTTGGATGGGTCGTTTGGACTGCTCAAGGGGGTTTTGTCGGCCACTTCCGTGAAGCATGTAAAGAGCAAAGACCAAGGGAGGCGATTAAAATGGTCCAAAGTCTGTCCAGAGGACTTTTTGAACCTCATTGAACAAGATATGATGGTGGAATTTCAGACCTGTAGGGACCCTGCCAGGGGGGCTAAAGAGACTCTTGCCGCCTTTGAGGTTATTTGCGCGAGGGTGGAAGAAGAACTTATACTTAGTCCAAAAAGGGGACCTGCCCCAGTTTCCGGTTGGTTCGACCACTCTTGTTCAAAAGCTCATTCTGCATTGTTAGCAGCGCTTAAACATTCCCCTAGAAATAAGTTACTGATAGCGCAGTTAAGGAAAAAATATGCTGAGGCGGTAAAATCACGTAAAAAAGCCGTAAAAGAAGAAGCCTGGGACGCTTTGATGGACTCGACCACCCTCAAACACAGCTCTAAATTCTGGGCCATAATAAACAATCCCATATTTGCCCAAACACGTAATATAGATCTTGAGGCAAATATATCAGAATCAGAGTGGCTTAACCATTTTTCAGTTATCTATGGGAGCAATCAAGTTTATGAAACATTTTGTATACCAGGTTATTCTGATAAGCAACCCATTTTAGATTTTACCGAAAATGAAGTTAAGGTTGCGATAATTGGGTCCGCTAAGAATAAAGCCCCGGGACCCGATGGGGTCCCTCTGGACTTATATAAAACAAACCCAGAAATGTGGGCAACTATATTAATGAATGTTTTTAATCATGTACTTGTAGGGGGATTCCCTAGCACCTGGGCATGTTCAATCATTGTCCCAATTTTTAAAAAAGGACTAAGAAGCGACCCCAAATGTTATCGCCCCATATCTTTGTTGGATTCTTCCATGAAGATCCTGGGTAAAGTACTGTTGGCAAAAATCAACACATGGACACTAGAGAATGATATTTTGTCCAATGCCCAGTATGGTTTCCGGTTAGGCAGAGGGACAGAGGACCAATGCCTAAACTTGCACATGATAATTTCTAAATACACAAAGGCAAAAAAGGGGGCTATTTTTGTTGCTTATATGGATCTATCCACAGCATTCGATTTAGTGAATAGAGCCAAGCTGTGGGGCATGTTACTAAAAATGGGTTTGGATCCTCCTTTGGTCCACTTTTTGGCTGCACTCCACAAGGACTTAAAGGCTTCCATTAGAATGGACCAAGATGGACATCGCACAGCATGGTTTAAATCTGGCAGGGGTGTGCGGCAAGGTTGCATCCTTGCCCCTATGCTGTTCATTTTATACATAAACTCTCTGGAAAAAAATCTTCTGGCCGCGTCCGCGGACACACCGCGTGCAGGAGACACTCATATTCCAGTGCTCCTGTACGCGGATGATGCCGCCTTAATAGCTAGGACACATCTGGGCCTCCAGAGACTTCTTAATGTATTCAGTGACTTTATGTCCTCTCTTGACCTTGTGGTTAATAATGCTAAATCTCATGTCATGGTTTTTGGGGCAGCTAAAAATAATATTAAATCCTTTTATTGTAAGGGGGAAGTGATCACAAACGTCAAAGCTTTCACTTACCTCGGTGTAATTTTTGACACTAAGGGCAGCTGGATCCCCCAGATAACAGCAAAGACCAAAGCAGTGAGGAGCTCTGTTAACGCTATTTTGAACTTCTCAAGGAGACTCGGGGGGGGGAAACCAAGTGGTGCACTACTAGCTTTGTATAGGGCAAAATCATTGGCTATAGCTAGGTACGGAGCAGGATTGTGGGGATATGTAAAGGCTGAAACCATTCAAATTGAGGTTAACAAATTTTTCTGTTCTATATTAGGACTTCCCTCATCGACAGCCACTTTTTCTGTCCATCAGGAGCTTGGAGTAAGATACATTACTGATATCCTCTCTTTGGCACCCATTCTTTTGTGGATAAGGGTCTGGACTAATAACAACTTAGGTCTCAACCACAAAATCCTGATGGATTGTTTAAAACTTGACAAATATAAAGATATTGCTTGGTTGGCATATATTCATAAGTGCTCGGTAGAACTTGGACGCCCTGAGATATTCTCCTCCCCGCTTGACCTAAAAAAAGCAGACCTAACCTGGGTTAAGGAAAACTTTTACAAGCTTAAGTCCTTGGAGAGAGAACAACTCCAGTTAACAAAACCCAGGGTTAGAGCACATTATATGACAATCACCTGTATAGCCATCCAACCGTATCTTGCAATAGTTAACATTCCGTTTCACAGGTGGCTTCTTGTTAAGTTTAGATTTAACCAGATTTACTTGGTACTCTGTGATAGACAGGGTTGGTTCAAGCCTGAGGATGCCCCTGTATGCAATTGCGACAATTTTTCCATCCAAGACAATATGCACTTTATGTTGTTCTGCCCTTTTTATCATGTTCCTAGGCAGAAGTACCTGTTACCTCTGTTGAAGGGGAAAGCATTTATACAAGCAAAACCAGCTCTTCTATTTTTACAAATGCTTGATTCGCCCTTGGTAATGTTCAGTGTGGCAAACTTCCTTGTTGCTGCTGTGCGGATTAGGAAGAGGAAATTACAAGCTTAATAGTGGGGACTGTGATGAACGTGGTATTTCTTGCTTTTTTGCACATGATGAGTTCTTTTTAAATTTGATCTTTTTATTGTTTTTATATTGCATTGTATTGTATGTAATTTTTAAAAATGCACTTGGATTGACTTTTAACTGTTGTAGTATGCTTTTATGATTTTTAACAAAATCGAATAAAGTGGTTTTTGACTTGACTTGACTTGACTACTGCAATTCTCTGTATTTGGGGGCTCCACAATACATCATCCAGGGATTGCAGAGAGTCCATCCATGGATTGCAGAGAGTCCAGTCTGCAGCAGCAAAACTGGCGCTAGATAGGCAGCATTGCTCATCTACCATCTTGGCCCTGGGAGATCTACACAGGCTGCCTATCAAGGAAAGGGTCCACTTTAAGTCTCTCTGCCTGGTATTCAGAGTGGTGCATGAGCTGGGTCCAGTCCCACTGCAGGAAAAGTTTACATTGTACCAGCCTAAGAGGCAGCTTCGCTCCTCTAACGCCAGTCTATTGACGGTTCCCAGGTTCAAACGCCCCAAGTCGGGAGGGAGGGCATTTAATGTGGCTGGTGCCCGCCTATGGAACGAATTACCCCTGAACCTCAGACAAACTGACTCTGACAGAGTTTCGTAGGAGTCTAAAAACATGGCTCTCTCCTAGGATTTAACCTGCTGTCTCCCTGTCTTTCTGCTCTGACCTATCCCACTCTGCTCAATTCTTCCTAGTCTGAAGCGCCAGGATACCCGTAGGATAACAGTATGAGCTATATAAGCATTATAATCAATCAATCAACTACATCCTCATCTTTGGTATGAAATTCTATTCCTTCATGTGTACAATAAATCTCGTCCCAACAGATTTACTGCACTGTTGTCGCACACCACAAACTTATGCTTATCCTCAAGTGTTCCAATCTGTGCTTGCACTGGTTCTGTCACTCGGGTTGAAATTAATTGATTCGATACTCCTAATACTTGGATTGTTTCTCCCGAGAGGAGTAGGTTGGGAATTTCCACAGTTCTCGTAGTGGATCAGGTTTCACCAGTATCTAGAAGGAATAAAAAAGGGGTTCCATTTACCTTGCCGTCCACATAGGGACCATTCTGGTCAACCTCTAAGGATGCGCCAAGCACGCATTCCTCCTCCCCTCTCGGGCACCATCATTGGGAAGTATCTGAGTCACTGTCTTCCATCTGTGATAAATATTGTGAAGCTACTTGTACATTTGGATTTACTTGGTCATTGGTATGGAAACCCATATTGGCATTGTATTTCTGTATTTGTCCATTAAAATTTTGCGTAGGAACTTGAGGCATATTCTGATTCTGACCCTCTATATTTATCGTTGACTAATTTAACATATCACTGGTCACCTGTGATTGAATCAATCCATCCCCATTTGTCACAATTGCTTGTCCATTCACCTGATTAGCCTGATTTATCTTACACTCGCTCTTCCAAAGCCTGAGCTTGCCACAACTGTGACAAGGGAAAGTCTTTTTCAATGATTCTATATTTGATCCACGTCTCTTTCCTTATGGCATCAAATTTGGCATAGGATTTACCATCACTCCTTTCATTTCAGTGGTAGTCTGACCATTTTCTTGTATCATGCCTGTAAAATCTAAATCAAAACCCACATATCCTTTCTTGGTTGCCCTCATCTGTGCCAACATCAACTTCTCTTTCAACTTATTTTGCATTTCGATGTCATCATCACAATATTTTGCCTTTTGCAGTATCTCATCTATTGATTGGCTCTGCCAACAAATCAAATGCTGTTGAATCATAGCACTAATCTCAGGCCTCAAACCATAAACAAATCGATACACAAAATGTCCCATATCTCTCTCCGACATTTTCAATGTCACTGTACTGTTTGAATGCCTGCAGGAGCCTCTCATAGTAAGCATGTACTGTTTCTTTTAATTCCTGGGTAGGCCTATCTATTTTCACCCAATCTGTTTCTTTCGGCAAAATCTTGCCTTTCAAACATGTAATGACCTGATTGTATTTTTTCATCACTTCTGCTGACAGTGCACTTGTTTTGGGATCTCTAAGATATTCTGTTTCTGGCCAATCAACTGCAATCTTACATTCCGGCCCACAAGTCTGTAGGAACCACAATATCAAATAAAGCCTCCAAATCCTTCAACAAGACCTTTGAAACCTTCACAAATCTTTCCACGTGCTTATACCATTCAACTGTTTTTTCCCTCAACCTTGGAAAATATTTTGTAAAGGACAATATGTCTTGTCTACTCCAGGGAACATGTACATCCCCTCCTCCTGGGACTTCTCTCATAGGAAAAGCCAACACAGCTCCCTTGTTCTTTTCTTTTTCCCGCATCAGGTGTAGAGGCAGTACCACTGCAGCATCTTCCTTCTTTTTAACCCATCTGCCTTCTCATCTTTCTATCTCCATCGCTTCAGGATTGTTATTAATTCTTTAATTTCCAATATTTTTCCAGAGGAATTCAGCCTCTCCAAATCTTTGTCACTAAAATGTAACCAATGTGTTTTCTGTAGAGGCTTGGACTTTTCTACATCCACCCCATATTTCTGTGCTACCTCAACAAATTTCTCATGAATATTTCTCGCTTTTCGAGTTATATCTTTACACATGAATAATAATTCTTCACTACCGTATTTTGATAGTCTCTCTGGACTAATGGTTCCCAATACAATATCTTATTAATCCCACCTTTAATTTGCTTATATCTATATGTGTGCTTTGGTTTGCATTAGTCAATGTATTTCCTGTAAAAGCTAAGTCTATAATCCAGTCATCAAGTTCTTCTGGGGATGGCCCTATTGAAGTACTCATTTCCGATCTCTGTGATTCTCTACTAGTCTTTACTGGCTTCAGCAATATTCGTGAATCTGTTTTCTGACTACCCATTTGCAAAACTCTCCCAGTAATCATTCGCTGTCCTCTACTTAGCATTTCAAACGTTTTCTCCGAAATATTTATTAATGAATCTATTCCCCCTTCCATGGTGGAATTCATTCTAATACACTCTTCTGCACTATTCTCATGAGTCTCTATTTTTACTGGTGTACACATCGTTCCCTGATCTCTCACAATCGTTCTTGTTCCGGGTATATTATGTATTTCCCCAACATTTTCACTTGGCACCATTATTGCATGAATCTGTGTAACTCCTTGCCCTGTCTAATAAAGAGGAACACCCGGACCAATTGTTACAGGTACATCAGGATTATTCATTACTATACTGGAAAATCGTGCTCTCTCAGGAGTCTGATTTTTATCTAAAAGTATTCTTTTATAAGCTGGATTTAAATCTTCAGGTGGAGCATCAGGCCTTAAACCTACAAATGGATTGGTCTCTGAATTATTCTGCTCTTCAATATAAGGTGGGGTCAAGTTAGCAAATGTTCATTCAATAACTCATCTATATCTTCTACATTTTCCTGTGCTCCAGGGAGTAATTGAACCTTTTGCTCTTCTACATGTTTCCTCTTTTCCTTACATTTCTCTCCTAACTTTGTTCTTCTACCATTACCAGATACATTCGGGCTCCCAAAGCAACATCTTGTCTCCATATTTTTTCTGGGAATCCCTTTTTGCCTGTTCATATTGACTTATTGTATTCCTGTATCTTCCCTGGCATTTCTCTTTTTTTCTCCGATATGCTTCATGCTCCCACCCTTCAAGTGCTTCATACTGTATAGGCCAAGGGTAACGTTTTAAATCAGTCATCTGTCTTCTCAAATTTTCTAAAATTCTAACATTAAATGCCCTATACAGTGCAGAAACGCTAAGGGGACCATCTTTCTTGGTGTATTTTACCCAGTTTGCTTACCAAATACAAGTATGATATCCTTTCTCTAAATTCCCCTCCGTATTCTTCACCAATCACTGTTCATTCTTGTCCACCAATACCAGTGTGGCTTTACACCAACCACCAATACCAGCGCAGCACTTTATGACATCAGTCTAACTTTTCACTGCACTAACCCTCCCGTCACAATTTGTTTGTCATCTTTTCTCTCCTTTTAAACAAATTTCACAAAATAATACAATATAAAACAACTTTGTTTACTCAACTAAAAGAATGATAGATACCCACTCATTCAGAAAATCTCATTTGCTTCCTATGAAAACCTCAACCAGCTCAATTTCACTCTCATTAAGTAAAACCTCTTAAGATCTCTCCCAGTGCGTTCCCAGAAGTAATGTCAACAATTCCAACGTGTAATGCATCAAGTTCCCTTTCTCAGAACCGGCAACGGCGTTTCATGCACAGTACTCACAAAACAGCAGACAAACACACTTAGGGTGCCACACTAAGACTGCCCGTAGGCAAACCCGGGATCTTAGGCCTCAACGGATCCATACTCATTTAGGACACGACAGACCACAACATGAACATACAATTTTCACAAACAACAACTTTCTGTGATCAAAAGTCCATTTAAATTTTTTCGTCAATGTCAAAACTCAATCACCTGTCAAATCTCTAATATTCTTCACCACTATAAAACACAATCATTTTTAAACATGTCTCTTCATATCATAGTTTAATTAGTCAAACTAACCCTCCGACAAGCTACCAGATAACTGGTGCAACGTGAATCTAGGCAAAACTATTTACATATACTTACATTATTTTCATAATCTCCCAAGCTATTTCCTCTCTGGGCCCCTATCAAAATACTGTGGGGTCGATACCGATCCGGTAAAAAGCGCTCCGAATTGCCGTTCGGAGCGTTTTTCCCGTACGAATCGTACCCAGAAACGTCCCCTGTACGTACGACGAAGTACGATTTGTACCAGGAGCTGGACTCCGTACGAATCGTACAGAGACCGTACAAATTAAATCCCCGTACGAATCTCCCTCGGAACCCGCTGTACGTGACATCTGTACGGTTCGCGGCTGCTTTTTCCGAACCGGCAAGTACGATTCGTGTTGAGTACGCACCGTACAACCCTTTTTCTACGGGAGCTGAAAACAGCCGTAAAAGCAGAGTTTGCCCCGAAACAGGTAGGTAACGGCTTCCCCCGGGTACGGTGCCTACCCCCCATGTTCGCAGGGGTACGCACCGTACCCCTGTGATCATGGGGGGTATGCACCGTACCCCGCGATCGTGGGGTGTACGCACCGTACCCCATGTCCGCTGGGTGTACGGTGCGTACCCCCCATGATCGCAGGGGTACGGTGTGTACCCCTGCGATCATGGGGGGTACGCATCGTACGGTGTGTATGTGAATGTGCGCTTTTCCGTACGAATCGCCCTTACCTGACGTGGACCATACGAATCGCGTCCTGATACCCCGGTCTGGATCGTACTCGTCGAGTCGTACGGTGTGTGTACAAGTGGTACGGAGACGGCTCCGGATGCGAATCGTACGGACGAGAATTTTACCGGATCGGAATCGGCCCGTAAACAAACTATAGATCCTCCAATGGATCTTTTATGTGAGCTAACAGGGACTTGGATATTAAGAGAAAATGTGGCATATCCTTATGAGGATCTGAAATAAGGAAATGCCAAATTAATGATAACAATAAACAACCTTCCAATAGACATGTATTTCATAAAACGTTCAGCAAGAAGTTTCACACCAAGAATGACTCAAATACGATAAAATTTCTCATGTAAATCGTTTATCTAAGCCTCAAATTGAATGGTCAAGAAACACAAATCACATTTATGATTTTGTTTATAGAAATCATTTAGTACAATTAGTCGCACAATGTCATACAGATTCAGTAAATACACATTTGCTGTTTACCTAGGGGAAAAGAGAGAGAGAACATAAGGAAATGTCAAGTTCAGCATTTAGGTTATTCAAACCAAATGTGCAGAGTTGAAGCATAAGAAGTCACAGGATTGAGTCCATAACTCTCCAGCCGAGGAGTTACACCTGCACAGTTTACCAGATGGTCAAGTACAGGTTGAGTCAGTTCAGAAAGTTCAGTTCAAATGGGTTTGGCATAGGAAAAGAAATCAAAGTTCAGTCCGACAGCATGCCGGGCAGGGAAACTGAAAATGATAACCAGCCCGACTCCTCCTCCATGGGGGCAATTATACTTCCAAAAGTTCTCAGTTTATGCCCACAAAATATTGGTTTTATCGTATGTTATGGTTTCCATTGGTTGTCCACAGTGGGCTGCTCATGGTGCGATCCATTCTTCACTAAGAAATCCAGAAGCATTAGGTAATTCTTGTGCCAAATCATCAGTTTCAACAACTTTATAATTTGCATCCTCTCCTCGGAAGTAAGGACATTCGTTTTGTTCACTGTCTGTCCATTCCCAGGTGCTCTCTCTGGGTTTGCAATTGTATTGATACATTTCTGTCAAAAGTGTTGCTGAATCAGAAGTGGGCCTATTGTTCATAAGCATTAAAAAGAAACTCCCTCAAAAGTTCTCATAGTGTCTGAAATGACTACTTCAGCTAGATTCTGCTTCTCTAAATAAGGAAAAAGAAGCATTTGAGGCCTACATGAAAACTTGTTAAACTCATTACCTCGTTATGATTAATATAAAACATACATTAACCTCAACCAACAATAGCCAATTACCGTTGCGTGCACTACCTGTGGAGTGCTGCGCACGTCCGTTGGCTGTCGCGGCCCCGCCCGCGCAATAGAACGTTCCGCACTAGCGCGGAACGTTCGGCGCAGTTAAGGTCTTAATAAGAATTATTCATTTCTCTGAGTAAATTCATTCATTATTCTTTTCTCCAAAAGTTACTTGTCAATATTAGGTTCTACTAAAAGAACATTTCACTAGTTTTATTTTTCAAACAGATTAATGTGTGTCACTTTTGTTGTTCACGTTTGTATTTCACATATTACTGATGCAAAACAACAAAACTTGTACTGTTAATCATCTTTAAGCTAAACACTTGAATTGTTTTCAAGTGTTTCATCATGTAAGGATTCTTTTCATTTGTCACATTAGGTAATCAGCAGCAACCTTTCTTGGTTAACCACATTTGATTTCTTAAGCGCGTGTTTATATTACAGAAGCAAATAACTGTTTTTCTGTCTCTTTCTTTACGTTTTTCACATTTTCACATTTCAGAACACTTCTGCATGCTTTAACAATGCAGTAAAAGATCTCATGTTTTTCGTCATCAATCTATTTTGCACATTTTATTAAGATTATGTCATAAATCTCATTTAATAGTGAGAATTGATTGAGGCAATCCTATTTAAACTTTTACACTCCATCTATAGTGCATCTAAGGACCCCTGCTGTCCTGGTTTTAAGCAAGGCTGTATTTTGGCAGCCCTGCTTTCTCACTTTATCCCTCTGATTTTACAAACATATTTAAGGATACTGTGATGCACCTCCCAGACCAGGGAGCAGGGTGTGCCATACTCCAGCTCTTGCTGATGCCATAAAGATACTGGATTTGGCCCCTAATGGGCTTCAGCGAGGGTAGATGCATTGTCTACTTTTCTCAAAGCATTATTCTAAGGTTAATCAAACTATGAACAAAGTGTAAATCTATGTAAAGAGTCAGAAGAATATGCATTGCATCTCATTAGTGATAAGTTAAATCAAATAAAACATGACGTCGATTTCAGTATCTCTCTCACTCAAAAGCTGTCTCCAGTTTACCACATCACAGATGCTAGGGACACCCTGCTAGTCCAGCAGTAAACGACCTGGTAACGTACTTCTTCAGATAACGACATGGTCTTCACCATCTTGGGTGACATCCTATTCTGTGGCACACTAGTCTGATACTGTGATACATGATTGGAGGCCACTCAGTGCAGAAAATGAGGGGGGGTCCAGCTAAATCTGACCAACTCAGTTATATATATGCTGAATTTGTCCTGGTGTAATTTTACACTGGATAAAATTGCGCTTGCAGTTTGTCTGCTTTCTGTTAGGAGGAGCAACCTGCAGACGGCCAGGGGACTTTATTATTTTCACGTCCAGCTGGGCCCCAAACAAAGGAGTGATTTAACTGGCAATCTGCCCATTTTTTATTCCCATATCCTGGCTGGGAGCCATTTGGTGCTTAACACCTAAACGCCAATGCAATGGAAGGAAACGGGCACACACCTGTTCATTTCACATTTTAAGTATTTTAGAGAAACTGTTATTTGGAGGCACGTTTTTTTAAAAGTTTTTTCTTTCCCTCTGCCATGCAAAAGATATGCTTGCACTGGAAGAATACCAGATTTATCGGGGTGTTCGAGTAATTACACAAATGACGATTTAAATGGCACTTGTAACATTTATTTATTTCTTCTATCATGCTATTTATTCCAGTGTAGGCGGTCAGAGCGCTATACATCACACACAGAGAAACAATAAATCATGCAAGTGAATAAATCAATATACAGGAAATGTTACATAAGTCAATGAGGGTTATAAGGTGTAGGAGTCACATATCCCCATACTGTTATATGTTAAGAGGGCATGGTCAGGAGAAACATCAAGTCAAGATTTAAATTGTAAAGCAGTTATAGAGGTTGTCTGTACTAACAAGATATTATTACTACCCAAAGGAACCCTTCTAGAGAAACTTAAAAAAAATAGCAGATTTAGAAATAAAATCAATAAGGATCTAAACACAAGGCCTGCAGTTTGCATGCAAATCCTTGATGCCAGTTCATAGCTCACTGCTCTATACTAGAAGGATTGCATTTTATGAACTGGAAGTAACAAAAAAACTCAGTGTCAAAAGCAGTAGTCCACTTATCTATCTCTTATTACTGAAGGTGGTGAACTATACATGAACTACATCTGAGATCTATATATTTAAAATTCCCGCTTGGAGTTCTACTGGTTCATAAAGGCAAACTGGCCAGTAAATCAGGAAACACTTGTCTTATAATCTGGGGGCTGGAAACTATTGCCGCTTTGTGCTGTTTTGCTCACAATCTTTGACTGAGAATGGGCATACTTTTACTGTTGTTGTATAGTATTGTGTGTTCCAAAAACGCAATTAAGCTGTGACATTTGACATTGTAGCTAAGCTGCCATCTTTCTTTCTGTTTCAGTCTATATTTCTTAAACATGACAACTTATTAGGAATACGCATATTGGATAGAGGTAGCCACCTTCCAGTAGCAATGTTCTGGTACTTTTAGATTTTTATTATTTTCTTGTTTTCTTTTTTTAGGTTTACAAACAAGTACTTACATATTCAGTTTCTAATAGTTGATAAGCTAGTATTGTTTTTTAGGTCTCGCCTGAGCCAGCGCATGCGCTGCCCTGCCAGACATTTAGTAAGTGGGTTTTCAAAGTGCTACAATGTGCTTTTGCTGGCCTCAAGCTTGCGGTTATGCGCGTTGGCACGCGCGCAGCCGCCATCTGCCTTTCTGTCAAGCCTCATTAAACACATCGCTTGCAGCACCCTTCCACCGTGATCACTTTCACTATCCTGCTCCCTCACGCAACACTATTGTGCTATTTTACTTGCCGCGCGTGCTTGTATCTTTAACTTTTGCTGCCGCTACACTGCATTCCTCATTAACTTTCGCGGCCGCAGGGCCGCGCTTGTATTACATTGCTTTTTTATTAACTCGTTGAGGATTAGAGAATGAGCACGCGCTTTTAGGTGGCACATTTTTCATCGAAGTTATTTTTGAAGTGCATGATTTCCGAAAACAAGCGTAAATAAGAATGGGCTGCACTGAGGCCGCTACACTGGGTGCCACTAAGACTTTTACTGGAAGGGAGCGCTAGACATTATTAGCAACCAATATATTCTGCAGGCAGTAACTTACAGTATCTCACATTCCTTTTAACCTCCGGTGTGATCCTCGCAGGAGGTTCCTCTGTGGCTCGAGCTGCACGTCCAATGAGCACGTAACTGAGAACAGACCGTTTGCTTCTGGTGATCACGTGATAGGAGCGCGAGGCTAGATACTTGTGAAATTCCAGCGGTAATATCGCTTTCGGTTTCAAATTGAGTAGAAGTAAGTTTACCAAATTCAACATAAATCAAAATTCAATCAGTTTAATATACTTCGAACAAGAACAGTTTCCTTGTTTTCTGCAACAGTCTCTCCTTTCTGAAAAAGAAAAGCATCCTTTAAATGGATACCTCTACGTAGGTGCAGTTCTAAATGTGCCACTTTGTTGATTAGCGTGCCACGAGCTCCACGTATTCTGTAGTAATGTAACAAGGTACGTGTCGAAAGCATCAGAAAGACTGTTCCGGTGTTGCAACTTGTCAGCCTTTGGTGGCTGTTCGGTTGTGGGCTAAAGCTCTTCAGAATGAGCGATGAAGCAGATGGACAAGCAGACGGTGCGTACTCATCACCTAATTCCTTTCCTTCTTGGTTTTTATTTTAGTTGATGTGAGTGAGAGGAATGATAAATAATCGCCCACATTTGTACGTGTGAAAGTACTTTCGCAACGTGACACTCTGTGGTGGAAGTTATTTGGCCCGAGGTTATCTACATGCACTTGCAGAGATCGCACGTTATCAGGACTTTATGTGGTCCGGGTCCTGTTCTGCTGGTGCTCAGCAACGGCATTTCTTTAAAGCAGGTGCTGAGACAGGTCCTTATCGGACTCTCCATTTTCACCCTCACCCTCAGGTTGGAAAAGAAAATCCTTCGCACTGCCTTTGATGTAAGTTCACAGAGACTCGTTACAGTTCTTTCACAGTCTCATCATTTCAGAGCTGAAGCATTTTCAAAATTATATAAAGCAAAGCCATAGTCGTTGTTTATTTATCTTACGCAACTATCAACCATCGACAAAGACAATAATCCTGGCTTGTTGTAATGTTATTTGTTGTATTAACATACCTGCCAACTCACACATGATATCGGCTCCCATCACAAGATCTCCCGGCGAGGAGCCAATATCACAGGGTAGCAGGGAAAACGAGCTGCAAACCACTGTAAATAGTGGTTTTCAACTCATTTTCCGAGGTTTTGAACTGCAGACCTCAATTAAGGGGTGTGAAAACATCCCAGGACATGGCACCAGCTTCAGCAAGTCAAGCCTGGGCAGAATATGCACTGCTATGTGAGGCATGTTTTATTCAGATAGGGACCTGACGCTCCTCCTATTCTACGCCTATATTTTTTATAGGCTTGTGTCATTGTCCACTGTAAACTGTGGCTGGTTATTAATCAATAGGCTTAGTAGTCCCTCCTTAGTACCACCGTGTCTTATTTTGTAACTTCCCATGTCGATTGGTGACCCCTCCTGTTACGTGTGTTGTTACTCTGTAGGCTTTAATTACAGCCTCTGCACACTATTTTCTCAAATATCTTTGTCTTGCCTGCTATTGCAGGAAGGACAAGCTCTCTCCATTTTTTTTTTTTAATAGCACCAGTGCCGAATGCATTTGCAATGCAATCGGTCTCGCATTTCCGAGAGTTTAAGCTATTGCATTGTAAATGACAATGCCTTTATTTATCTGTTTTAAAAACAACATATAAATAAAAGGCAATGCCAATTGCTCAAACTCTTTTAAATGCGAGACCTATTGCATTGCAAATGCTTGTTTTATATGTCAAAACAATACATATGACATGACAGGTTGTGTAATGGAACAATGCATGCCTGAACAATGCATGCCTGAGCTACGCGGTCTTAACCACAACTGTATCTTTACCACCCATGCCTTTACCACGCAATTTTTTGGTAAAGGCATGATTAGTAACGGGACATGTGTGCTAAAGATCATACCCCTGCCCCCAGCCCTGAAAACTGTCCCTTTTCCCCACCCCATTTTATTTTTTTTATTTGTGGTTTTTGTAAAGCGCGGCACTCATCCCGTGGGATATCACGGCGCTGTAAACCAAGGAAGCTGCTGGGGTTGTGTGCTGAGAGATTTACGGATTAGGGAAGAGATGCCCTACAAATTAGCCCCACGCCCTAAAAACTACCCTGGCCCCAGCCCCCTCCACCTTGAGCCCTAAAAACTGTCCCCTACATCCGTAAAGTACCCCGACCCTGCCCCCCACCCTGAGGCCTAAAACTGCCCCAACCCTTAACCGCATGCGTGCGGTGCAGATTTCCGCGCTGCGCTGCAGTTCGCAAAAACCCGCGGTTCATGACGAGCTCAGCTCGTCATGATACGAGAGGTGTACCTCATGACGAGCTGAGCTCGTCATGAGCTTCGAAGGTGTTAAAACTGTCCCTTTTCCCCCACTCTGAGCCCTAAAAACTGTCCCTGTACCCTAAAAACTACTGTAGCCCCCTTCCCAGAGCCCTAAAACGTGACCCCTACCCCTGTAAACTACCCCGACCCAGCCCCCCCACCCTGACACCTAAAACTGCCTCTAGCCCTGAGAACTATCCCTTCTCCTGCCACGCCCTGAGCCTTACAAACTGACCCCATGCTCCAAAAACTACCCCGACCCCAGCACCCCCACCCTGAACCCTAAACCCGTCCCCAACACCTGTAAAGTATCCCGACCTAGCCACCCTGCCCTCAGTCCTAAAACTGCTCCCTGTTCTATAAATAATCCGACCGAGACCAAAAAACTACTCTTCACACCCCCAAGACCCGCCCCAGCCCCACTTACCTCACCGCATCCTCTCCCGATCCTTCCTCATTCTGTCTTCCTGTGCCCGCCCATCCACTCTGCATCTAGACTGCGCAGTGCCTCACCACGCATATGGGTTGTTATGGCATATGCGTGGTTAAGGCAAGCATGGGGTGGCTTGCGGGGAAACGGCATGCATGGCTGAGCCCGCGTTGTTAGGGTCGTTTTCCGACGACTTGATGTCTGAAAGTCTCAACTGGTTTCAGTTCTTTCTTTCTCCCTTGTTCTTCTTTTTTGTTTCTCTGTTGCCTCCTGTTGCTCTATTGCCGTTTTAGTTTGCTGTTTGTCAGTTTTTATAATAGTTAACAACGTGTAAAGATTATCTGTTCATTTTCTTAATTGGATAATACTCCCATCACCTAAAGCTATTATTTACATTTCTATAACCCCTAATACCCTCCTGCTCACTAGGCTAGGTCAATGCACCTTATACCTCATCACAGGACAGAAAGAAATTAGCTGAAGGTTTAGAAAAGATGGAGTTTTAGGCACTATGCTATGCTTTTTTGACCTTAGACTAGGGGGTTAGGCCACTCCCTGCTTCAAGAGGTAGTGCTGGAAAAAAATATTCCCCATCTAGAGAAAGCTTGAAATAGGGCACAGCAAGTAAAAATGTACTGGAACCATAAGCGAACTGACCTATAATGGGGTAGTCAATATGTTAGGAAGGCAGGGCTCAGTAGCTGCAAGCATTTAGAGGCTATACAGCAAAGCTTGAAAAAAATACACTGTCTTACTGGGAGCCAATGTGCCACAGTCTAGATCAGTGGTTCTTAACCTGTGGTCCGAGTATCACGGGGATGTCCACAAGACCTACTCAGAAACTAATAAAGTATATACAAAAAGGGAAGCACCATTCAAAATGTGAAAAACCTTTCTACATTTGATTCTGAATTACACAAAATATTCACACATTTGAACATTTTGTTTGGTGTGTACTTGTTTTTGTGTTTTTGCTTTGAGGTCAAAATCATTGGAAAGGCTTCATTGGGTGGTCCCTGGATTCCAGTTATGATTCAGTGGGGGTCCACGAAAATCAAATTGTTAAGAACCGCTGATCTAGATGCTTAGATGTGGTCCTTTTATTTCACGTTGAAGATCTGTCTAACTGCTGCATTTTCAGCCAGTTGCAATCTTTTGAAAGCATTTATTGGTCAATAAATGTTTATGGTGCAACAGTAGCCCATGTGAGACTTTACTGCTGCACCTACAATTACCTCGCTGTGCTTTGTTGACAGCAGGGGGCAGACATAGCTCTTTTCAAGAATATTAAGATTTATATCAGCCGTAAAAAAATAAAGGGGCTTTCCAGTGTAGAGAAAAATAACAGTTCTCTTTGCCCAGAGTCCTGCATCTCTAACAGACACCAATAATAAGTAGTCTAGAGTGTCTGATTGATGTGAACTAATTCACTGGATGGGCCCTTTAATTAAAAATGCCAGATACCAGAGATGATGTTAGAATAGTGGAATTAAGGTTATTCAGAAACATCCAACAAGTGTGTAACATCAAGCAGTTGGCTCTAGTGTAGTTTGACTCTGGATCTTAAGGCTCGATTTTTTGGCGATCTTCTGGCAGTATTCATAAGTGGATTTTTTGATCCACTCAGGAGTGTTCCATTCCGGCCTAAAAAGGATAATGAAACACTTGTGCAGGTATAGGAATGCCAAGGAGCTGTAGGCTGATAAAAGGATCACCACAGCAGATACCTGGTTCACCTGTGTCCCTTTACCGGACTCGAGAACCGGCAGGACAGAAAGCCAAGTTACAAAAAAGACCATCATGGCGTAAGAAACCCCTTGGGCCTCATTGAAGTTTGAAGGCAAGGACTGGCTTTTCATAGCGACCACAAGGGTACATAAGGCCAGGCCACACAGGTAGCCATGCATCAAATAGGAACACACAACCGACTCGCTGGCGCAGTTCAGAACTATATAAGGCTCATCTTCAGGATACACCACTGTGACTTTTGAGGGGTCTAAAGACATCCAAAGCCCACAAATGATACACTGGATCAGGGGCCCCGCTGCCATAATAACAAAACACAACCTGGACTGGAACTCAGTTGGCTGCCCCAACGGGCTGGAAAAAGCACACAGGTTACGGATCGTCTTGGCAAGCGCACTAGAAAGACAGAGGGCAAAACTAATGCCGAAAATTGGTTTGCTTAGTATGCATTTCCAGTCCTTGGGCTCTCCGATGATGAAGGCAAGGCTGGCAAAAGTGCAAAATGATCCTAGCAGGTAGCAATGAAATATACACCCGCCGGCAATTTTGACGATGGGCGTGTCAAGGTGCTTCATGTACACAGCCAGAACGAAGACGGTGAGCGCCATTCCCAGGATGGTGAAGATGACTACCAGGACACCGATGGGGTCAGACCAGAAGAGGTACACATCAGTCTTCCTCCAACAGGAAGCACTTCCAGGTTGAGACCAGTCATCAATGGGGCAGGGCAGGCATTCGTCATCAACTGTGAAAAGGAAAGAGATGGTTATGATTGGATCATCACCAAGTAAATCTGCTTGCGTGGTTTAGGAGGCTTGATATGATGCCTTAAATTTTGACTTTATTAAAAAGCAGACTTGTTTATAAGGTAACATTCTTTTAGTGTCTCTAACCTCTGAATTGTAATGACCCCTGGTAAACTACGCCTACAGGTAGAAATAAATGTGGGTCCAATGTGCTATAACAAAACAAGGTATCTGGGTAGTTTGTATTTGAAACGGTATGTAACGTTTACAACGAAATTTTTACAACGCACTACCATCACAACGCAGGCATTACCACGCAGGCATTACCACGCATGCATTACCACGCATACCATTACAACGCATTGCGCTGAGGGGCGCTCTAGGATAGGGAATAAGTTTAATTTTCTATCCAACACCTTCCCTAGTGTCCACGGGGACTGGAGTTGGAATAGAAAATTATACTTACCACTATCCAGCACCTCTAAGCGCTATGCGTTGTAATGGTATGCGTGGTAAAAACCGCGTTGTAAAGGTATGCGTGGTAAAAGTATGCGTTGTAACGTCATACATCCATTTGAAACGCATTACTGGAACTCAGAATAAACACAAGCTACTGGGAATCTCTTGTTTAATTAAAAAGATAGCTGAGGTAGCCAGCAGAATGGCGGGAGATGGCTTTGCCCCAATTATACTGCATTCGGCATACGTGGATATCTTGAATAGCTGTCTGAGAAGCAGGTTTTGTTAGCAGTCTGATGAAACTTAACTTTGCAAACCCAGACAGTCTCACTTGACTTATAACTGGAGAGTGTCCCAAGACTCTATCTTTGGCACCTGATGCCATCGCAGACTGAACCTAATCAGAATTGTAGTTTCAAAACAGAACCAATGACTAGACAAAGGGTCGTTGCAAAAGACAGATTGAAGAGAGTGCCTCGTGTTTTATCAATTGTGCCTGCATTGGAGCATGGACAACGCTAAATCTATGAACAATGGTTCATCTCCAACTACAAAAGTCCATAGCATGACTATATTTTTCACAGGCAAAGTAAACAGAAAAAAATTACATTATTTCTGACATAAAAATCCAATCTTATGTTCTAAAATGCAAAGCTCAAGCCAAAAAAGACATCCCTAATAACACCATGAGTCCATCTTCATAATATTAAAGTATCCAGGCCACATAAAAAGAGCTCAGGTAATATTTTGTTGACTCCAAATGATATTATAAATATCTATAGAAATGAAATGGGTACAGCACAACTAAAAAGCAAGAACATTTGCTTTTATAAGTCACATACATTTATGAACATAACGTCATTTTACATACTATCTAACAGTTCATGCCCCTATGTTCAGTGTTGATGTTTCAGCATGCCCAACAGTTAAAGGCTACCTTTTTTAGGACACACACAATAATCAACAGTGTCAGAAGTCAAATAAATGTCAAGTTTCGGATTTGATCTAAATTTCAGGGACTTAGCCAAACAGTTTTGACAGGCAATCATTTCCAAGCATATACCTATTGCAAGGTTTATGCTTCTTATTCAGGGGATGATAACATCCTCAATGAGAGATCCAATTACTAGAATACCAAAGGGCTACTAGCTTCTCCATAACCCTGTAATAGGAGGAGAATCTAACTGCATAAAAGAAAGACGAGGGTGAACAATACTAGAACAAACCATAAACTACAGTCGTCCGATTGCTCAAAAGATCTGCATGGGTGTTGCATTGTTTAATGTTTATACGCCAAATGTGGACGATCCCAACTATTTTCAAGACCTATTTGCCCTTATTGGATGGGTGGACGCTGATCATGTGCTATTGGGAGGTGACTTCAATATGCCACAATGCTTGCACACTGATTCCACCAGTACACAGTCTACTGAGAAGCCCTACGCCAGGGATGTACTTAGACATTTCATTGATGCTTAAGCATTGTGAGACAATTGGCGCACCCGATGTCTGTCCGCTCTTGGGTATACATTTTACTCTGCCCCACACTCTTTTTGGACAAGACTAGATTATTGGTTCTTCTCACCTAATGTCTATTTGTGGGTATCGGAAATCACTGTACTCCCTCGGACATTGTCTGACCAAAGCCCTGTCCTGGTTCAACTGCAAATTCCCTATGGCTGTGGTCTGGAGCGCACCTGGTGGTTCCATAGCAGAGCCCCCCATGAACCGGTGTTCCACATCGAGGTTCTCGCCTCTGTAATCGAGTGTTTTGTATTGAACACTGGAATGGTCGCTATGCAGGCCACACGTTGGGTGGACTTTAAATCCTATATTTCGTGGGGTGTGCATCTCCAAACATACAGGTATCCTTTGGGATATCCGTACTCAATTACAAAGCATCGTAGCGGAGTTGAAAGACATCAACAGTGTTGCCTTGACTGATGGTAGTTCTCATCTACATCGCCATTACCTATTGCTGGCGGAGTTCTGCTATTATGCAGAGAGAGAGGTTGCTTACCTGCTTATCGGGGGCAGCACGCTCGAGCCCGTTGCTGCGGTGAGGGGGGGGTGCCCTGGTCGCACCCAAACCGCACACATAACTATGACATGGAACTACGGACGGACTCTGGAACACAAGTTATGGGCGGTTAGGGAAAACTTGATAAGTTTCAACAGTATTATCTACGATTCTATGCCTCCTGTATACCGGACATTCCTTTTGAGATTTCTTCCTATCTGGATGAGGTTGCAATGATCTGGCTAACAGATGGTCAGCTGCAGTTTCTTAGCGAACAAATTACTTTAGAAGAAGTGACCCAGGCTATTGATGCACTTTTTGGCTCTAAGGCACTGGATTTGAATGGTTTACTAGAGGCCTTTTATAGGGCCTTCAAACAGCAGTTGGCTCCCCACCTTCTGGCACTATAAAATGAATCCTTGATCACTGGAGCTTTACCTCCCACGTTGTGTGGGTCCGTTCTTACCCTTTTGTTGAAGCCTGGCAACAATGTTTGCCTGTGTGCTTCTTATATGCCACTTTCTTTGCTAAACCTTGATAATAAATTCCTAGCCAAAGTCCTTGCTATCAGATTGTCGTTACTGATGAAGCAGTTGATTTCACCCGTTCAATCTGGATTTGTTCCCCACTGGTCCATTTCTTTTAATTCACAAACTATTTTTGCAGTTCTCACTAAGGTGTCCCCAGCCACGCCTGCTGTTGTCGCCTTGTTAGATGCTGAGAAAGCATTTGACTCTCCTGAGTGGACTTCCTGAAAGTGGTTCTAGGTAAACTTGGCATCCCTTCTTCTTTTATATCTTTAATATTGCTTTTGTATTCTCTTCCAGTCCCATGTATCCAAATCAATGGTTCACTCACTGTGGCTTTTCCTGTAATGCGGAGGACCATACAGGGTTGTCCCGATGCTGGTCCATGGTCCCCTTTACTCCGCTGCCCTCCCACTTCATGATAACCCGTGGATCCGGCATCGCGGGAAAGATTGGTGCAGCGTACGCTCCAGCATCATATTCTATCCACTATGTTATGTTATGTTAAAAAGATTTGTACAGAAACGGGGCATCCCAGAGCTACCCAGGTAACACATTGCGAGATGGAAGAGGAGAAGGAGTAAAATTAGGTTGGAAATAACCAGGTTTTTATAGCCTTTCTAAAAACTAGATGGTTCTGAATGCCTCTGATAGACAAAGCGAACACTGGCTCTTGCTTGTAGGACTCGGGGGGAGGGTTCAAACTATATACTGATCGGCTGAGCGCAAAGTACGTCGTAGTAGATACAGCGCCTGTAGATCAGATAAGTCATGAGGCGCTTGTTGGGTCGGAATTTTGTGAGCAAAGCACAATGTCTTAAACTGGATTCTTTTATCAACAGGCAGCCAGTGTAGCTTAGGCATAAGCTTTGATGCTGAGCAGAAATGTGGGAGCGCAAAAAGAGTACATGCTGCAGCATTTTATCTCCTTTGTAGGCACTGGATCCCAGATTTATTAGCACCTAAATAAAGGGAATTAAGCCTTGATAAAATCGTATCATGGATAATGGTCTGGCAAGTTTGTGAGTCAAAAAACCCTAAAAGAGGCTTGAGTCTGGTCAGAGGCCCAAAACAAATCCCCCGACTGCTTTTGTTTGAGCTTTGAAGGACAGCCCACTATCCACCCATACTTCCAAACTTTTCACTGCCTCCTTAGGCCGGGGTGCAGGCCTCAACACATTTGGCCACCATTGCTCTGACCATAAATTACTGACTCTCCCTAGAAGTAGAATTTCGGATTTACTGGCGTTTAACTGCAGACAGTTTGCTGTCATCCAGTCTGCACTAGCCAGCATGTCCTCCTGAAATTTAAAGAGGTTATTTTTGTATTTTTTGGAAAAGAAAATAACCAGTTGGGTGTCATCAGCGTAAGACACTAATGACAGTCCTACCACTTCAAGGGGTTGCAGATAGATATTAAAGAGTGTAGGGCTCAATATTGATCCTGCGAACAGTGGAGTGGTACAGTGACCTGGAATGTTCTACCATCCAAAAAGGATCTGAACCAGGCCAAGGCCGCACCCCCGATACCTATCCCATGCAGGCGGTGCAGTAGGATCTCATGCGATACCGTATCAAAAGTGGCACTGAGATCAAGGTGAATTGAAGCCACGGAGTTATCTTCATCCAAAGTGCTTAGAAATTGCTTCGTCACTGCCAACAGGCTGGATTTGGAACTGTGGCGTGATCTGAAACCGTTTTGTGAGGAGTCCAATATCTCAATTGACAAGACAAACTCTGTGAGGACAGAGTTTACATGGGATTCAGTGGCTTTGGCCAAGAAGGGGAGCCGAGATATGGGGCGATAGTTTTCAGGCTTGGATGACTCCAAAGAAGTTTATTTTTTTATAGCAGTGTTACTTTGGCGAGCTTCCATGCGAGTGGTACAGATGCTGAGTTCAGGGATCAGTTAATCAGCTCACTACAGACTGGTAGTAGATGTTTTTGAAATGTACGAGGTTGGTCTGCTGGGGAGCCTGATTTAATTTTATTGTTGAGACTCAACCACTGAAATGGATAGTTGAGGGAAGGGGGATGATGTTCTTCCATCCTTGTTCACGTTGTCCTTTAACCCCCCCATACAATCCATGTTGGCATTTACAGTTGGGAAAATATTATAGATCTTCTCCACCTTGTTCTGAAGTAGCTGGCCAACTCATCACACTGATTAGTTGAGGTGATGGGGGATTCGGTTGCCGAATTCGAACTCTTCATAACCTTGAGTAGGGAAAAGATTGTTTTTGAAGGATAATTGCTCTCGTTAATTTTGGAGGCAATGTACTCGGCCCTGTCCTTCCGAATCAACTTGTGTTAGGCCTTGATGGATGCATGATACTGATTTTTGGCCTCTAGGTCATATGAGCATCTCCAAGCATGCTCAAGTCGCTTGCAGTTTTCCGCGAGAGTCAAAGACTCATTCAGCTAAGGATTAGACTGAGCTTTTTTCCTATAGCTCAGTTTGGCAGGAATACAGCTGTTAAGGGCATGTATAAGCCAGTCCTGAAAATGGAAATGTTCTGCATCTATGTTGGAGGGTAGCTGGGGTTTTTGAATTTGCAATAGATCAGAGAAATGGTCGACATCTAATTTGTGCCAAGGTCGCTTTAATACAGGCTGAGGACAAATCTGTAGTGGATTTCATTGACATCGCAGGCATATAAAGACAAGGAAATGATCCGACTAAGCCATGGGAAGAGGAGGATGAACCTTTATGGAGGACAAATTTGAGAATACAGGGTCCAGCAGGTGCCCTGCTAAATGTGTGAAGCTGGGAATGCATTGCAGCAGCTGGCACGCCACTAGATCCGCAAACAAACTAGCAATCTCCTTCTTTTGGTCATCTTCCAGATGTACATTATACATAATGGGGTAACCCAACAAGTCAAAACGGACCTGGGTACAGTACGGGAATATAAAGGTAGTCCGTGACTAGTTTTCCTGAGATAAATTCAATTATAAACAGTCTGTGTTGTGTGAAATACTACAACACTGGTAATACATACCTCCTGAATAATTCTCATATATGTAATCAATATTATAATTATGAATGCATGCAATGCGAAACCACACAGAAAAGCGCCACTAAAGCCAATATTACTTGGAGCACATTTATTGGTTGCTGAATTCAAACCAGGTAGTTGTATTAGCAATAGGTTGCGCGCAGGAAAAAAAGGAACGTTTAAGGGAAGTGGTAGTGCTGGGTAGTGAGAAGGTAAATCATGGAGGTAAAGATAAACACAATTAGATTATTTCAAATGTTACTGGTAATCAAAACCAATATCAGAAGACCTGTCCGATGTAAAACACTTATTTACATGTAATCTGTAAATTAGTCATGCACCAAATGCAATTTCAAGTGTATATCAGGTGAGAAACAAGTACAGGTCTTTGTACAGTGGAGGGTGACAACGTTTCGACTAGGCTGATGCATGGAGGGAAGTTTGGGCCTCAGGTGCGAGTCTTCATCAGGACGGGATAGGGCAACCTAGGGGTGAAAATGCTCATTAGAGGAGGCGCTATGTGTGGGGTCAGAATGAAGTGATCGATCTAAAAGACACTGACATACTCCTGGTGCCAAGCCTGGCTACTCAGGTGTGATGTCTAATTTTAAAAACCCATGGCCCAAGTTCGCCAAGGTACAGGAAAGCAGGGTGTGCAGTGATTACAACACCATTCGTAACGTATCGCCATAGGAATGTGACTTGATCACTCTTCTGTAAAATAAATATACAATGTCAGCCGGGTGGCTGGCAAGACAAAGTGCAATATATACAAGCGCCGTGGGAGATAATTCACACGGAGGGTCAAGGGCGACTCTTCTCCTGAAATTGTCTGGAACTACTGAGGGGCTCTTCAGTAAAAGAAAACATGCACTATATACAATTAATGTCACCCGAAATGCTGACAAGGCATGTGTGATATATACAAGTCTGGTGGGGGGTACAACATTACGGGATTCAAAGCGGGTCTTGAATAGACTACTCCACTGTAGAATTCTAGTTCAATAAAAGGCTCTACAGTGAGGGACGTGGTAACCACTTTGAGAGTCTAAATTGTGACCGCACAGAGGCAGACACGAGAGAGGGATAGTGCGTCTAAGGAATCTTCCCCCGGGGCTGTAGGTTACCTGAATCTTGCCACATGCGGCTCAATCTGTACAGCAGACAAAATGGGCCGATCAAGATACAGTTAGCCCATGTGAATATGTCAACCAAAACAAACATGAACAAGAACACGAAGTGATCTCAGTAATTGAGATTCTGTGAGGCCCCACCTCCTCTCAGCCCCCAATTCACTTAAAAACAACAGCGGAATCGTGCTCAAACCCGCAGACAAGGGGGGAGCCAAAGTGGTTCAAAACACCGCTGACTATAGACAGGAAATCCTAGCTCCATTAGGTGTCAGCGAGAACTATACTGTACTTCCATCTGACCCAAGCTCCAGGGTTACCCATCTCATCAAGGAGGCCACCAGTAAGGGATTGGAAGTAGGCTACCTGAGTAAACACGATCATGACTATTTAAATAACAAACAACCTTGTATGCCGACCATTTACACCCTTCCCAAAATACACAAACGTATGGAAAACCCCCCTGAGAGACCCATTGTTTCAGGGTGTGGTTCATTGTTAGAACCTTTGTGCAAATTCATCGACCATTTTTTAAAACCCATTGCTATCGCTACTCCCACTTACATTAGAGACACGATGGAAGCTATCAATCTGGTGGACAACCTTCCATTTGACCCCAGAAAAGAAATACTAGTGACTATGAACATATCCTCGTTATACACGAGCATCCCCCAAGAGGCTGCTTTTGAGGTTATCAGGGAGACATTGGACAAAAGACCAAGACCTACCAAAGTCCCTAAGGAATTTATCGTGACACTGCTAGAAATAGCCATGAGTAAAAACTTTTTTGTATTCCAAGACAGATACTATTACTAGACAAAAGGCATGGCCATGGGGGCAAGCTTTGCCCCCAATTTGGCAATCGTTTTCATGGACTCCTATGAACAAACATATGTCCTAAGCACTAACAATCCATATAGGAATATCATTCTTTTGTGGCGCAGGTACATACATGATGTGCTTATGATCTGGCAAGGGACTGAGATGCAACTCAACGCCTTCCATTGCTGGCTTAACAACCAATCCACTGACATACAGTTCTCCTTAGATCACAGCACAGATGAAATACACTTTTTAGACATCACTATTAGAGCTGAGGAAGACAAACTCCACACCACACTCTACAGAAAAGCTGGTGAACAGAATACACTATTGAGATATTCCAGCCATCACCCCCGCAGCCTCAGGGACAACTTGCCTTTCGGCCAATTTTTGAGAATGAGGCGCATCTGCATCAAAAGGGATGACTACTTTTTGGAATCAGCTGATCTTCTCAATAGGCTCAGAGACAGGGGCTATCCCATCAGGCTCCTGAAAAAATCGCAAAAGAGTATGGTACAATCATAGAGAGTTCCTATTGACACCCAAGGAAAAGGTACACACTACTCAAAACAGGCTTATGTGTGTCATCACGTTTTGCACTAAGAGCAACCAGATCAAAAAAACTATCAATAAACACTGGCACATGGTTGCAGATGATCTCAATATGCATGAGCCACCATTACATGCGTTTCACAGAGGCAAAAGTCTCAGAAACGCGTTGGTCAAATCCCTACTCCCATCCAAAAAATCTACTGTCCAGTCTCATCTATGGAACATCCCTCCCATTAAGGGACATTTTAGATGTGGTAATTGCAAGGCTTGTCCCTTGACTAAAGGAAATAAATCCTTCATATACAATGATTACACATACACCATGGAAGAACACACTAACTGTAACTCTTCAGGAGTTATATATGCTATCCAGTGTCCTTGCGATTTCCTATACATAGGCCAGACGACACAAAAGATAAAATGCTGCATTTTACAACATTGCAGTAAACTAAGGTGTGCCACTCAGGGAGCCCCACTAGTGGAACATTTCGCGAACTTTGGACATACTGCAGATTGAGTACGATGGTGGGTGATCGAGAAGGTACACATTAACCCGAGAGGAGGTGGGGCCTCACACAATCTCAATTACAGAGAGTGTAAATGGATTCACACTTTTGGCACAATAAATAAGGGATTAAATGAGTATGAAGAGATAGCCCGCCAAGCAGCAACTCTGCACATCAGCTTGACACCTCATACCCTTAGACAACCCAGGACTTTTGGACTATCATGTACATATGTGGATCACTTCGTGTTCTTGTTCATGTTTATGTTTTAGTTGACTTTTTCACATGGGCTAACTGTGTCTTGATCGGCCCATTTTGTCTGCTGTACATATTGTCTAATAGTATATAATTCGTCATAAGCTGTTTTTCTATTGCACTCATTACTGTCAGGCAAATCACACGGATTTGCATTGCATGTCGGCACATATTGCCCAATAGTGTATAATTCGTTTTGAGTTGTGTTCTCTTGCACTTTTAACTGCCAGACAATTCACATGTAATTACATTGTATGTCTTATAATTTGTCTGTGTATAATTTAGAACTGGGTGCAGCACTCCAGATTGTATATATCTAGATTGTATATAGGCAGCATACACACTTGTATATATTTTTGCACATACCGCTGACTGTATATATCCCTCTGACAATATAAAGCTACCCTTGCAGACATATGGCAGCATATCCCTGGCATTGGTTTATTCAGTATAGACACCCAGAACCTGGTATCATTATCCCTCACATCCAAGGTCGTCTGCGCACATGCCCACAGAAACCTTGATGCCGCTGTAGGCCGATGACGTCGAATTAACGTACACCGCACGGCGGTTCTCCAACGTGCACGTTACGCACTGCCGTCCGTCGGGTTTATCTACCGGCACGGCAAGCCCTCATTCTCTGCTCGTAACTCTGATGAGCAACACGGAGTGAGCCGCGTGTGGCAAGATTCAGGTAACCTACAGCCCCGGGGGGAGATTCCTTAGACGAACTATCCCTCTCTCGTGTCTGCCTCTATGCGGTCACAATTTATACTCTCAAAGTGGTTACCACGTCCCTCACTGTAGAGCATTTTATTGAACTTGAATTCTACAGTAGAGTAGTCTATTCAAGACATGCTTTGAATCCTGTAATGTTGTACCCCCCCCACCAGACTTGTATATATCACACATGCCTTGTCAGCGTTTCGGGTGACAGTAATTGTATATATTGCACGTTTTCTTCTACTGTAGAGCCCCTCAGTAGTTCCAGATAATTTCAGGAGTAGAGTCGCCCTTGTCCCTCCGTGTGAATTATCTCCCACGGCACTTGTATATATTGCACTTTGTCTTGCTAGCCATCCGGCTGACATTTTATATTTATTTCACAGAAGAGTGATCAAGTCACATTCCTACGGCGATACGTTCCGAATGGTGTTGTAATCACTGCACACCCTGCTTTCCTGTACCATGGCAAACGTGGGCCATGGGTTTTTGAAATTCAACATCACACCTGAGTAGCCAGGCTTGGCACCAAGAGTACGTCAGTGTCTTTTAGATTGATCACTTCATTCTGACCCCACACATAGCGCCTCCTCTAATTAGCATTTTCACCCCTAGGTTGCCCTATCCCATTCTGATGAAGACTCCTGAGGCCCAAACTTCCCTCCATGCATCAGCCGAGTCGAAACGTCGACGCCCTCCACTGTACAAAGACCTGTACTTGTTTCGCACCTGATATACACTTGAAATTGCATTTGGTGCATGTCTAATTTACAGATTACATGTAAATTAGTGTTTTACTTCGGACAGGTCTTCTGATATTGGTTTTGATTACCAGTAGCGTTTGAAATATTCTAATTGTGTTTATCTTTACCTCCATGATTTACCTTCTCACTACCACTTCCCTTAAACTTTCCTTCTTTTCCTGCGCGCAACCTATTGCTAATACAACTACCTGGTTTGAATTCAGCCACCAATAAATGTGTTCCAAGTAATATTGGCTTTAGTGGCACTTTTCTGTGTGGTTTCGCATTGCATGCATTCATAATTATAATATTGATTACATATATGAGAATTATTCAGGAGGTATGTATTACCAGTGCTGTAGTATTTCACACAACACAGACTGTTTATAATTGAATTTATCTCAGGAAAACTAGTCACGGACTCCCTTTATATTCCCATCTTCCAGATGTAGGTTGAGGTCTCCCAGGATATTAAAATTTACAGATTTACTGGCCAATATGACGACCTTGTTAACCAACTCTTCCCTAAAAGCGTTAGATGGTCCTGGCGGTCGATATATAAGCAGTCTGGAGATTGTACGATTGTGGTTTAGGGTAATTTTAAAAAGGGCACTTTGACAATCTGAGATATCCTTCCCAATAATACTGCAGTGGTTGGACTCTTTAAAAACTATCGCAATCCTCCCCTCTGTTCTGACTCTGTTTAATTGCTTCTTAGTGTAACCCTGAAGTAGTGCTAACTAAGGTCCTGTGTCAGCCGGGTTTCCATTAAGAACAATGCATCCGGGGATTCCCCTAATAATAGGTCAAACACCTCTGCATGATGTTTGGCCAGGAACTGACAATTCAAGCTGAGAAACCTGAACTCAGAGATATGGGGAGGTGGAGTTGAGCTTAAACCACCCAACCTTATTTTGAACGCACATTGTTTGCAGTTAAGGGGACCCACTCAGTGGGGAACAGGAGTGATTAGTACATATAGAGCATTGAGCCTTGATAGAAAAGAGCTCATCACACGAATATGAAAGCTTATGCCTTTTTAATCGGGCAGAGTGCCTGGCACCATCCAGGCGTGGACGGGCGCAGCCGGTCTTGCTTTTGGAGCACCTTCGGCGTGCTAGCGGCACCTCCGCTGCTCGTCCCCGCTGCAGAGTGCATCAAATAGCCGGGGGGCAACAACTGGCTCCTCCTAGCTAGTGTCTGATTGGCCAAGGTCACCCAATCTGCGCTAAGCACCAGCCGTAGGCGGAAGCAAAATGCTTCTAGTTAAAGTTGAAAAAGCAAGTCGCTTTTAATAATACAGCAAAGTTGAAAAATGTTTTAAAAAGCAGCGAGATCACAATGTGCAAAAATGCAGAAAACACAGCCCTCCCAGGACCATAAAATAGCCTCAATATTGTGGTGTTAGGGCCTCAGGCCCACATGGTGAGGAAGTACGGACACAGACACATAGTAGTGTGGTGCTATAACTGTCCTAGGGCACGTGCGCCCAGCCCCTTTTATTGACAGGGTCACCTTACTGGTGACGCCTTTGATGGGTGGGTGTTAGTGTGTGCTTAACAGGGTAAAACACTAGAACATGTCCGGCCGGACACTACATCCCTCCCAAACTTTAATGAAAAAACAAACAAACGTCCAGCCTGTAAGAAAACAAATAAACAACACATAGCACCAAATGAGTCTCTACAGGCCGTCAGCCAGGCAGCGCTGGAGCTTTGGACCACATGGTCGGGATGCCTTCAGTTGCCTTGGCGATGTTATTTAGACCGGCCTGGTCTCGCGGTATTGAAGTCTATGTACAAAAGTTCAGTGTCGATGCATCTGGAGCTGTGGTGAAATCCACTTTGGATTCAGAGACAATCTCTGTGAGTGAGGCCTTCCTGTGGGGGTGACGTGCTCGGTGACCCTCCTTACTCCTGACTGCTGAGCGACGTTTGACTTGCCTCTCTCGCCTGGACTCCTCTGCCACTAGAGCCTCTAGTATGGCTTTCCTTGCTGGCTGTCATAGGACCATGTGGACCGTGCGGGGCTTCGCATGAGCCACGCAAAGGCGTCGCTGCGGAACTGTCAACGGATTCACAGCCAAGTCGCTCATGTAGCTTCCAAGGGTGGTGCCGTTGTCTGGGCGGCCTCGCCGTCTGGACTCAGGTTCTGCGCCTCCCTCTGGCGATCTTGTGGGTGACCAGTATTCCGCCGTGACCTTCATGTTTCCTGCGCCTGGCATGGAGCTGTGGCCGACGCATTTCTCCTACACGGACTCCCTTCGCACGGGAACTCCGTCGAGGCTCTTGTCCCCTGGAATGCCACATGACCGCATGGGCTGTGCGGGCCGACTCGTAGGGCACGCTTAGGGATCGCTGCAGAACTCCCAACAGGGCCACGGCCAAGTCTTGTGTAGTCCCCAAGGGCGGATCTTCCAAGGCCGGGTGTGCTCGACTTTGTCAGGCTGTAGGTTAATTGGGGTGCAGACTGTTCCTGGGTGATTCGCCTCCTTGAGCACCGGTTGTTCCAGGTGGGTGTGGGTTCACTCGGGTGGTGCGATGCGCCTTGGGGATGATACACCTGGGAGGTGGTAACAGGATGTTAGTTTTCTTCAGTGGGCAGACAGCTAGTGATCATCTGTCGGGGTGACCTTAGGGAGTGAGGAGGACTTGAGGGACTTCGTGGCACTGCTCTGTTGTCTACAGGCAGGTGCACTGCGAGGTGCTGTGCTATCGATACCATGCAGCCGGTGACCAGTGAGAGGACGGTCGAACTGCGAAATGTGGGGCCAGGATGCAGATAGCGCTGCTAGCAGCTAATGGTAGGTCCTCCCCCAGAGCTGTCTCCAGTGACGTCTCTGCACCCCGTTGGCTGGCTTGTGTGGATGAACACCTTCCTCAATGCTGGTGCGAGTCCTTGGTCCTGTCACTCTTCTCTGTTCCATGTTGCGCGCCTGTAGGGGTTGCCTGCCCTGTGGCGTCATGCCACTGTTCTTTCCTGCTTTGTGGAATGGTATCGTTCCACGCTCTTCTCCTTCTTCCGACCAGGTTTTCCTTGGATGTGACGTCCTGCCACCTGTCTCATGTTTGCCCCACATGGACATCTCACTGGTCGCGTCGCTCTTGTGACGGTCTTCCTTTTCTGTTGCGCACCTATTGCAGGCCTGTCCTGTTAGTAAGACTTGTGTGTACCTCTTGGGGACTTCCAGTGGCACATCCCCATCTCAAGGATTTCATGGGGTCCCTCTTCTCTTCGCTCGGGGCGTCTTGCTTGCGCTTTGAGGCTGCGCCCGCTTGGCAGCTGCTTCTTCCCTTCTTCCGGTGTGCTCGTCCGGACTGGTCACTCTGCATGACAGGCTCCGGTGTTGCTGTGCGCTGTGATGTCTGGTCACGTGTCACTGTGCTGTTCGAGCATCTGTGGGGTGTGTGACTCCTCTCTTGCTGTCTTGGGTCCCTGACGACTCCATCTTGAGGCAGTGCGAGGGAGGACACTGTGTGGTCTTCGGCCCACTGCGGGGCTTCGCTGGGCGATGTGGATGCTCTCCTTCCTGCGTTCAGCAGGTCTTCTTCGTGGAGATGTCTATCTCCCGGGTGCCTGCCCATGCTGTGCCATTCACTGGTGCGGCCTTCTGCGTGCCTCTGACTTAGCGCACTCCGGCTTCCTCTGGGACGCTTACTTCTGGCACGTGGTGTGCCTGGGATGTAGTTTGCGGTGATGTCTGTACATCGGGAGAAGCAAATGGCACGATCTCTGCTCCGGCGGTGGCGTTGGGCAGCCACGTGTAGTGCATGCTCTGCACCAGTCTTTCTTGTGCTGTCGATGGGGACAGCTCCCCTGAGACGTTGCCGTCTGTCCCGCTTGCTTTAGTCTTGTGGAAGCGTGGAATCTACAGTATCGCTCCTACTGCTATGAGTTTCACCGTCTGGCTTGAACGGCCAGTCTGTGTCTTGGACTTCTTGGGGCCCTTGGGTGGACATGGAAGTATCCGCGTTGCCGCTGACTATTTCTCCGGTGCCGCTGGGGCTCCTTTTGGGGCTTGCTGCCATACTGGGCTTTGCTGTCCATTTACGTCTTGGCGTTTCCCTGGGATGGAGCAGACCTGGGCCCCTGGCACCTCTTTGCTAGGTGTGGGTTCGGAGTTGCTCTCCTTTTATGAGAGTTCTTCGGCTGCCCTCTGCAGTGGCGCTGGGAGCGGTGCTCTATCTCTCTGGCTTGCCTTGCCCGGGAATGAGGTTTGTGGTCTCCTTTCCGCTATGCACTGGCGCTATAGGCCCGGGTGGTGGCCCTGGGTGTCAATCCAGTCCTGCTTGTGACTTGTTGAGGGTGGTTGCAGCCGGCAGCAACCTGTCTTGCGGCTGAGGCTGCAGGGGACTACCAGAGGGTTATGTTATGTTATGTTATACAAGGCTCTTCTATAGCGCACGGCTACTCCGAGGAGTGTCCCGGCGCTTTGGCGAAGAGAGGAAAAGGAAAAGTACACAACATAGCAACACTTTGAGGCCGGCACAGAATTACTGAGAGAAGAGCCAAGTCTTCAACTCCTTTCTAAAAGCTAGCAAATTGGTAGCTGTTCTCAGAGAGAAAGGGAGATCGTTCCAGCAGCGCGGTGCAAGGTAGCGGAAGGAACGACCTCCGGTACGGGCGCGCCTGATAGAGGGAACCACGGCCTTGGCCTCATAAGTGGACCTAAGAGTTCTTCTGGGGACATAGCAGGCAATCCGCTTCCCAAGATAGCTTGGGCCCATCCGGTGGAGCGCCTTGAAAGCCACAGTCAAGATCTTAAAAGTGACTCTCTTGGCGACCGGGAGCCAGTGAAGTTTCTCTAGGAGCTCCGAAGCTCGCGCCCTTCTTGGTAGTCCAAAGATGGCTCTGGCCGCCGAGTTCTGCACGACCTGCAGGCGAGCCATCAAATATTTAGGAAGGCCCACATAGAGAGCGTTCGCGTAGTCAAGTCGCGAACCTATAAGGGCCTGCACAGTATTTTTTTTGTGCTGAAGGGACAGTAAAGGGAGAAACTTCCGCAGCATTTTTAGGATGCCGAAGCACTTCCCTGTGAGCCCGATGATCTGGGTTCTGAAGGAAAGGTCGACATCACACATGAAGCCCAGATTTTTTGCCTTTAACGATGCGGTGTCAGGTGGAGACATGTCGCGAGGCCACCATGACTTCCAGCCGGGATCCGGCGGGCATCCAAAGAAGAGCAACTCCGACTTGTCTGAGTTACACTTCAGACTATGCCTCTGAAACCAATTGAAAACGGCTTCCAAACATTCCCGGATCCGACCGCTATCAAAATCCTCACCCCTGCCACACGAAAAAAGAAGCTGGGTGTCATCAGCATAGGATATGATCTGGGCACCAAAAGATTCCGCCACCGCCGCAAGAGGGGCCATATAGATATTAAAAAGGGTGGGGCTCAGGATAGACCCCTGAGGAACCCCCACCTCAAGCGGTGGCATTTTGGCGGAAAACGGAGGTGCCCAGACCACTTGCCGGCGGTTGGTCAGGAAAGACTTAAACCAATTCCACACCGTCCCACGAAGGCCTATCTCCCAGAGTTTGAAAGGAGACCAGCATGGGGTACGGTGTCGAAAGCCGCCGACCAGTCCAACATGACCAGGATGGCTTTATCCCCCCATCCAATGTTTCTCGAATGGCATCGGTGATCTCGAGAAGAGCTGTTTCCGTGCTAAAATTAGCACAGAAACCCGACTGAGTCGTGCAGAATATTATTACTCTCTATGAAGCTGGAAATAGAGAGGTGCACATGCTTCTCAATCACCTTAGCCAGAGAAGGGAGGAGGGAGATTGGTCTGTAATTCGCGTGTACAAGGGGATCTAAGGATGGTTTTTTCAACAGCGGAAGAATCAGGGCGTGCTTCCAGGCCTTGGGAACTTCTCCCGAGGTCAGGGAGGCATTGAGCAGTGGGTTGAGCAGAGTATTAACTGCCGGTGCCATTCTCCCCAGGCACTTGGCAGGGCAAGGATCAAGCGGCGAGCCCGATTGAAGCCGTGACAGAAGATCAAGATAGGAGGCAAGAGAAATAGGAGGGAAAGCCAAAAGCAGAGGGCCTTCCTCCTTACTAGATGGAGACATAGGTGTCAGATGGCAGACAGCAGGACTAAGACCCGAGCCCGGGAAAGAGCCTTGAATGAGTTTAATTTTATTGATGAAGAATTCACTAAGTTGGCTAATCCAGGCTTCGGTATGGGCATGAATGGGTGTACTAGAAGAAGGAGAAACAAACTCCTGTACAATTCTGAAAATTTCTTTGCTCATACTTTCTGCAGCGTCAATTCTGCGCTCAAGATACACTTTTTTGGCATCAAAAATGTGCTTATGGTAAAGACAGATAAGCTCCCTATATTTGCATTTGTCTTCCAAGTCATACCTGCGCCTCCAGACCCTTTCTGCCCTCTTGCAGTCTTGGCGCATCCTGCCCAGGAGAGGAGTAAACCAGGGGGCCGATACGTGATTACCCGCATAGTTGATTGGTTTACCAGGGGCTAACTCCTCGAGTCTAATAGTGAGCCATTTCTGAAACAGTTCAATATCTTGTTCCAGGTGGCCTGTTAGCTGGCAGGGATGCTGGCCGAGAGCATCAGATAGCATGTCCGCCGTAACTCCGTGAAAAGGTCGAGACATCCTTCTAGCATCTCTCCTCCCTCTCGAGCTAGACGTGACTACAGCTGAGATGCAGAATTTAATCAAGAAGTGGTCGGACCACAACACTGGAAGAGGTGGAGAGGCCTCGATAGTCCTGGTGGAGAAAATCTGATCTAACATATGGCCTTTATCATGAGTAGGACTGACAACATGAGGGGTCAGCCCAAATGGACAAACAATGTCCAGGAGTTTAATTGTGTCCGGGTCTACTACATTATCCATATGTAGATTGAAATCTCCCAGTAGGATACAGTGCTCTGATCTGAGACAGGGCACTGAAAGAGCGGCCTGCAGGTCATCGAAGAAGGTGCCTAATGGGCCAGGGTGCACTGTGCATGTGCTCCTACCTCTATCCTGTCATTTTCTGGTGGGTGACTATAGTGCTGTATGGTTGTCACAGTGAACAACGGCAAATGTCCTGTGGGGATGGGTGCTGTGAAGGGAGGCACTATCCTTTTTCTCGTGGGTTTACGTGCTAGGACTCTTCCTCGTGTTGGCCGCAGTGCCTAGGCATGGGTTCTGGAGAGCTTCTGAACAGTTGTGAGGTGGTGCTGCCACCACCTGTGATCTGAGTCCAGGACAGTCTTACTGCTGCTGTGGCAGTGTCACCCAATGGTCATTAGGTGGCACTATTACACCCTCCTTGTGGAAAGTATCACTCAGCACCTGAGTTGGTGCAGGGTGGCTGCTAGTTGTTGCAGCACTAGTTGCATTTTCCCTGGGCTTGACGTGTGCGTGAGGGGGGGGGGGGGCCGGTGGTACTGCGTGTGCCGAGGCTGCCCATTGTGGAGTTACTCTTGCTGGCTGAGGGCTCCTTCCTTGCCCTTTGTGGAACGTGTCAGACCAGGCAAAGTGTGATGCGCGGACTCACCTGCTTCCCTGAGCAGGTGTTGAGGTCAGTTGTGGAGGAGCAGGCTTGCGGTAGCAGTGCGGCTCCGTCGCTCGGGTTGATCGGCAGGGAAGCTTGCTGCCGCGTGTGTTTCTGCTGGTTTCAGCCCGCAGAGTGGGCATGCGGCCGGTAAGTAGCGCTGCCTGCCAGTGCTCCTCTTCAACGGGTGCTGCGGCCTCCTTGGTACTCGCGGGCTCTGAGGTGCGCGGAGAACAGTGGGTGCAGGGCCTCCTACGACGTGAATGGCTCCTCTCTCCCGGACACCTCTGTGCTGGGCAGCCGTCGGCGTGCACAAGCCGTACGGTGCCTCAGGCAGTACGGTAAGAGGGAGTGGGGCCAGGGCTGGAATGTCTCTCTCACTCTCCCCCCATTGTGGGCCGCAGGGCCATTCGACTGTGGAGGCGGGCGCTTGAGCGCGGCGGCGGGCGCTTGTCAGGCAGTGCAGAGGTGGTGTAGGCGCGTAGGCATTTTCCTCGGGTGGTTGTTGGGAGCAGTCGCGTCCCTTCACCCTGCGCTATCAGTGCAGGATCGGCGGGTGAGACAGCCTGTGCACACCTCCGGGCATGGACGGGGTACTCAGGGTCGGGCCACAGGCGCATCTAGCACAGCAGCAATTCTTTCACAGTCTGACCGCCTTCTGGATCACTGACCTTCCGTTGTCGGGCTGGCCAGCTGCAGGGCTGGAGCGGCGGTCGTGTGCGGCCGCCGTCTGCTGGTACCTCCCCAGTGCATGACGTCTGTCCATGCACTGGGTGTACACCTGCCTCATCAGCGTGGACTTAGCCATCGTACTAGCAGTGGGCACAAGTGGGCCCCACAGGCCAGCCACCTTGAGCCATCAGACGGGGAGGCGGCAATCAGGAGACACAAAGGGCTCAGTCTTCACCGCAGTCACGGATGACTGGGAACGGCGAGCAGGGGGTACCGCCTGCCGGGCTCATTTCCTCTTCCACGAGGAACGCGGAAGCGCGGGGCAGCAGGCACGCAGGGTGAGCTACCCGCCCCGTCGCCAATGTGGTGTTTTGGCCTCAGGCCCACATGGTGAGGAAGTACGGACACAGACACATAGTAGTGTGGTGCGATAACTGGCCCAGGGCACGTGCGCCCGGCACCTTTTATTGACAGGGTCACCTGATTGGTGACCCCTGTGATGGGTGGGTATTAGTGTGTGCTTAACAGGGTAATCTCTAGAACGTGTCCAAACGGACACTACAAATACTTTAGGCAACATGAGTACCTGGTAGAAAACCACACGTCCACACTGCGGTGTGCATCAAATAGTGGGGGGGCAACAACTGGCTCCTCCTGGCTACCGTCTGATTGGCCAAGGTCAGCCAATCACTGTTAAGCACCAGCCGTGGGTGGAAGCAAAATACTTCTAGTTAAAGTTAAAAAAGCAAGTCGCATTCAATAATATAGCAAAGTTAAAAAACTGAGCTTGTCATGAGCACGGATGAGGTTAATAATACAGCAAAGTTAATAAGCGATTTTAAAAAGCAGTGATATCAAATGCAGAAAACATAGCTCTCCCTGGACCATAAAACGGGCTCAATACTTTAGGCAACACGAGTACCTGGTAGAGAACCGCATGTCTGCGCTGCGGCGTGCATCACATAGCCGGGGGCAACAACGGGCTCCTCCTGCTAGCGTCTGATTGGCCAAGGTCAGCCAACCAGCGCTAAGCAGCAGCCATAGGCGGAAGTGAAATACTTTTAGATAAAGTTAAAAAAAGCAAGTTGCTTTTACCAATACAGCAAAACGTTTTTTTAAAAACAGCAAGATCACAGTGTGCAAAAATGCAGAAACCACAGTCCTCCCAGGGCCATAAAAGAGTCTCAATACTTTAGGCAACACGAGTATTTGGTAGAGAGCTTTTTCCTGACGGTCACTTTTTTTTTTTAAATATGTTTTTATTGCAGACAGTATAATATCACTTGCAAGTACATTTTACCTTTCCATACCCAATGACTGCAACGTATACAGTACCCATTGTCCCGTTACACGGCCCTTTTGCCCACATCCCGGAGGCTGGGGGGCGGCAACCTTGAGAAATCAAAGGACCTGATACAAGGGCCATGCGCAGCCACCTATTTGGAAGATCTTGTGTCCGCTTTTTCATTTGTAAACAAACCTTTATAAATGAATCTCCCCCCCCCCCCAACATTCCCCAACATTCCCCAACCCGTTTCGGGGTTTCCCCGCTGTCCTTACTGCGTAGTACGTCATATCTTAAAGGTGCCATCCGCAGTAGTCCCTAGTGATTGCAGTTGCTCAGTCTGCAGACACTTGTTATTTCTGATGCGGCCCACCCTCTCCCGGCCCCTTCCCCAATGTCCCACCACTTCCGCGTACCTTCTCAGTCAGTCTTCTAGGACTATATGCTAGGAGTGTTAAGTGTTTCAGGGTGCGATGCGCCCTGGGTGTGTCTAAGGGGCTCCCTTTCAATATCCTGCTCTTCCTCGCTGTCCTGGGTGTCTAGGTCCCTTAGGGCTTGCACCATTACCTCCCAAGCTGTTGCTGCGGCTAGTGCCTTGTCGTCCTGTCGTCTATGCGCTACCTGATATTTAAGGGAGCTTTCGCATGTAGCCCATTTCAAGAATTCATTCAACCATCGTCTGCATGAGGGTCCTACTCTCGCCTTCCAGTGTCTAGTAATTTCACGTTTAGCTATTAGAAGGCCCATGTCTATAAATTTGCTGGAATTCCTGTGTTTGGGGGAGTGAGGGAACCAATGAAGAACACCCACGGCCATGTCAAATTGCAGCTGCCTCCCCATCACCTCATTCAGCACTGCCCCTATCTCCCTCCAGTAATCTCCCAACATTGGACAAGTCCACAGCATGTGGTCCGGTTCCACCGCCTCTCTGGTGCATCTAGGGCATGCTGCCTCATTCACTCCAAAGTATTTACGGATTTTCCCCGGGGTTAAATATGCCCTGTGTAATATGAAAAAATGTACTAGCTGGAAGCATGCGTTCCTAGTGCTCTTACGGGTGCGTCGCATTATCTGCGCCCAAACTGTCTCCGGGATCTCCTTTCCTATATCTGCTTCCCATTTATTTTTCAACTCGGTCAAAGGTGGTACGTTTTCTCTTAGCATTCTATTGTAGAGGCATGTGACCACTTTGTAGGTGCCTGCCGCCATCATGGTATATTGGCAGGCCATAGACGTCGTGGGTTCCAGCATTCTTGTATGGCTCTAGTGATTGCGGCATGTAATAGGAAACCCCCCCTTGGTAAATCAAATCTTTCCTGGAGGGTCTGGTAGGGCAGTAGCGTCCCATCTTCGTGGAAATCCCCAACCACCTGCAGTCCAGCCTCTTCCCAGTCCTGTAGTTGCGACCAGTCCCCTCCATGCGGTAGCGCCGTCACCATTCCGAGAGGTATTTCCGGCGCGTATGGATGGCGCACCCCTGCTAGGCGTCGGGACCTGTTCCAACAAAGGTGGAATGTTTGTTCCTCCATGGTTAGGTCTCGCAAGTCCAGCTTCTGTTCTAGTGTTATATAAGCCCAGACATGTCGTGGTGTGCCTCCCACCCTTTCTCGTTCTGGGCCCCTGAACACTCTCGCCACCTCCTGAGTAAAGAACTGCAATTGAGCTGCTATATAATAGAGTTAAAAATCCGGGACTGCAAGTCCCCCCTCATCTTTCGGCCAAAGCAGCGTCTTCTGGGCGACCCTGCATCTCCCAGCACCCCAAAGAAATGAGGATGTCTGCTATTTTAACGCTTTAAAAAGTGAGCCGGGTATCCACACAGGCAGTGTTCGGAAATAGTACAGAAGTCTCGGCAATGCCACCATCTTCAACACTGAGATCCGGCCCATCAGTGATAGCGGTAGGGTCGCCCAAAAAGCCATGCTGCCTTTCAGTGCTCGTATGCAGCGACCCACGTTGCCTTCCAGCATATCCGCCGGTGTATAGTATATGTGCACCCCGAGATACTTCAAACAAGTAGGTTCCCACTTTATCAGCTGGTGCCCTTCAGGTCTAATCTCTCCCTGTCGTATGGGAAACATACATGTCTTGGACCAATTAACTTTAAGGCCCGAGAGCTCTCCAAAGCGTTGGAGTAGTTTTGCAGCCCCAGTCAAGGCCGCATCTGCATTCTCAATAAATAGTAACAGGTCGTCCGCATATAGGGATATGAGGTGTCGTTCGTCTCTACCGTCTAGTCCTCTATAGTGTCTCCCCGTCCTGATCTCACAAGCCAGAGGTTCAATAGCAAGGGCAAACAGGAGGGGAGACAACGAGTATCCCTGTCTCGTCCCGCGTGTCACCGGGTATTGACGCGATATCAGCTTCCCCACTCGCACCCTCGCTACCGCCGAGGTGTATAATACTCTCGACCATTTTATATATTCTTTACCAAGCCCGAAGCACTGCATGACATTATATAAGTAGCTCCATTCCAAGCTGTCAAAGGCCTTCTCTATGTCAACAGACAGGACCAATGGTAGTTGTGCTTCGGAGTCCTCGTTACTCAGAAGACGAATGAGTCTTCGAATATTCGAAGTGGTGTTGCGCGTGGGGACAAAACCTGATTGGTTTTTGTGGACTAGTGTGGTCATGAGTGGTAGCAGACGGGCCGCCAGTATGCTACTAAGAATATTGTAGTCTGTCGTCAGCATGGACAACGGTCTGTATGAAGCAGTGTTATTACCGTCCCTCCCTGGCTTCTGCAGCGGGATCACCAGCGCCTCTCTCATTGACTGGGGTAGGCGGCCCGCTTTTTTGGCCTCCTTGTACACCTCCACTAGTCTCTGTGCCAACAGGTCCACATATTAACCATAAAATTCTATCGGCAGACCATCCAGCCCAGGTGTTTTGTTACGGGCCATACGCTTTATAGCTCCTCGAATCTCACTTATTTCTATGTCTTTCCCTAGATCTGTCACTTGATCAGGGTCTACTTGTGGCAAGTCCAGCTAATTTAAAAAGACACTCAAAGCCGGATCTTCGCCCGTCACCGTGCTCGTGTAGAGCTTCTCGTAGTATCGAGTGAAGCCCTGCAGTATTTCAGCTTGAGTGTGCACCACCGCCCCCTCGTCGTTCTCCAAGGCCAGGACAGAGTGTTGACGTTGTATAGGGTTGGCTAACCACGCCAGCAGTGTGCTCGCTTTGTCCCCCTCTGCATGCATTCTTGTCGAGTAGGTCTTGTAGTCGAAGCTGCGGAGCCGCTCCACCTCAACAGCCACTGCTTCTCGAGCTGTGCTGACTCTCTCCTGTATTTCAGGGTGTCCTGGCCTCGCTAATTCTGCTGCACTGAGGTTTTTCTCCGCTGCATCCAGGTCTTTCAGGAGAACCTTCCGTACTCCCGCTTGCCTCCCAATACAAAGCCCTCTGATTACTACCTTGAGGGCATCCCATTCGGTGGCCCTGGTCGCGGTGGTACCCTCATTATCTACAAAGTAATGCGTGATCCCCGTCTCTAGTTCTGCCTGTAATAGCGGGTCGTCCAAGGTATCAGGGAGTAGGTTCCAAGTAGGTACACATGGAATCTCAGACATCCAATTTAATGCGATCAATAGGGGGTTATGATCCGATATTGTTCTGGTGAGGTACTCCGCGTGTACCACCGATGGTATCACCAGTGGGGAACATAGCATTGCATCTAATCGGACATGCAGCTCATGTACGCTAGAGAAGTAGGAGTAGTCCCGATCTGTCGGGTGCCGTACTCGCCAAGCGTGCATCAAATTCCAGCGTGTCTGCCATTCCAGTCTGCCCCTGGCTAACCTGTGAACCGGGGAGTCCCCAAGCGGTGGGTGAGATCTATCCAGTAGGACGTCCGCCACCGTATTGAAATCCCCTCCAACCATTACTGGGCCCTTCAGGAAGTGTGCAAGTGTTCCAGATAGTTTCCCCAGGAAAGCCACCTGTTCCGTATTTGGCGCATATATGCTGCATAGTGTAATGTCACGGCCCCGGAGCATGCCCGCTACCGCTACAAATCTGCCTTCAGGGTCAATCACCTGTCTAGTCACCTGAAATGGCACTCCCGCCCTAATCCAAATCAGTGTCCCCCTAGCATACGCGGAATAGAGTGTATTAAACACTTGGCCTCGCCATCTACGCTGCAGCGCCAGTCCCTCAGTTGCTGTCAGGTGTGTTTCCTGGAGAAATGCAATCTGTACCCCTCTACGTGTCAAGAAAGAGTGTACCTTGTGCCTTCTCGCCATCGTGTGGAGCCCCCTCACATTCCAGGTCATACATCTTAAGTTATTCATTTCAGCCATTGTCCCACTCCATTGTCCTGTCGGCCAAACCCGCCTTCGGTTCTGCTTCAGTGGTGGAACCCGCCCGACATTTCCCATGCTGCCCCTCCCCCCTCCATCCCCCAACAATAAATGCTAACATTTGCATCAAAGGAGTATCCCCAACTGTTGTCCCGCCTCTCCCCCCCAGAACAGGACCTAGTAGTAACCCACCAGCCCCCGTCCAATCTTCTACCATACAACCCAAACCTCCCCCTATCCTGCAGTCGTCACTGCAGCAGCCTTAAGGGCTTTAGGGGGTTGGCTCTTGACCGACAGGCAGCTGCGCCAATCCACAACCCTCGCCCCCAAGATCCCCTATGAAGGACGTGCGGCAGTCCCATTTGTGGTAGCAACCCTGTTCTTTCTAGCCACACAGAAATCAAACAGTCCACATAATTAAGGTCTCACGTGCTATGCATCCAAGATTTCTTCCGCCGAGTTCGGCGTCACCTTCAGGTCTTTGGCTCCATGTATCCCCGGACGTGTCTGTCTCCGAACCCGTGTGATGTCCCTCAGATTCTGTGCCATATTGTGATAGAGGGGGGCTAGCGCCCGAGAGTTCCACTACTGCCTGCAGTGCAGCTTTCCGCTCCTCTGTTGTTTGCGATGCTGATGGCGTCCGAGTGCCCCGCCGCCTTCTGCGAAGTCTCTGCGATTTCCTCACTAGTGTCATTCTCTGCATCTCCTCCTCCCGTCGTTGCGTGCGGTCGGTTCCTGCTTTATAGGTTTCAACCCATGTCCAGGCTTCCTCCGGAGTGTGGAAGAAGTGGGCCGTGCCGTCCAGTTCAATTCGCAATTTGGCCGGGAAGAGCAGGGAGTATTGTATCCCCTCGTTCCTGAGCGCTCGTTTAACAGCTAGGAAAGAAGCTCGGAGGTGCTGTGTTTCGTAGGTGTAGTCAGGAAACAAAGTCACTTTGCTATTGTCCACCTGGTAGGGTCCTGCGGTTCGGGCCTTTTGGAGCAGTAAGTCTCTATCCTTGTAATGTAGCAGCTTTGCTATAACCGGCCTAGGTGGCTGGCCCGGTTTAGGAGGTCTTGCTGGGACCCGGTGCGCTCTTTCAAGTGTGAAGAAAGGCGATAGGCCCTCCGGGGCCACTGTCGCTCTAAGCCATGAGTCCAGGTAGCCGATCATGTCTCCTCCCTCGATTTTTTCGGGAAGGCCGACCAAGCGAATGTTGTTGCGCCTATTTCTATTTTCGGCGTCCTCGGCTCTCCTCTCCAGTGTTTGTATTCGAGCCAGGGCATTTTCCATCTTCGCTTCTAGGGAAGTATGAGCAGGGGCCAACTCCTGCAGCGCAACCTCATTTTGTTTGACTCTGTCTGTTAGCTTGGCGTGATCCGCACAGAGTAGCCCCAACCCAGATGCCACTTGAGCAATGTCCTGCTGCAATGCGTCTCTGGTTGCTGCAATGGCCTCAAGTATGCGGTCCTGCAGTTGCTGGAGGTCCGTGGGCCCTGACGTGGCGGTTTCTTGTGGCTCCGCAGCTGTGGTGCCATCCGCTTTTCCTTTAGGTTTCCCCATGGTTCAGGTTCTCTGCAACGTTCGTGTCGCTCCGCCGTCGGTGGGGGTCACGAAGTCCACGGGGGCTAGGGCAGCCGCGCGTCGGTTACACTATTCGCAGGGTATTTCCAAGTCTCTGGTTTCTTCCCTGCTCCGGGACTGATGATCGCCCTTGTTTCATCAAGCGTTGGTCCCCACTAACCTCTTGGTCCTAGGTGCCGCTTTTACTTCGAGGTTCCCTCGCTGCGGGTCAAGGTTTCACATCCTTCTGTCCTCAGCGGCGGTGTTCTTACCCCCCCCCGTCCGGCGCCGCTAGAATACACCCAGCCCACACCAATTAGGCTTCTTCTGGGGTGGCCACACAGTTTTTCACGGGGGGTCACCGGCAATGCCTGTTGCAGTCTGCTACGCGCCAATTTTCAGTGCCCCGCTCCTGCAGTCTTCCGCTCCCTCCTGAGCAGTTGTAGCGGCCCCTGGACTGATGATCCGTCCTCGTTCAGCGGTATCGGCCTCCGGCTGGCGTTAGCGCTTCCCAGCGTCCCCTGCTCGCTTCTCCGGTCTCAATTCCACTATGGTAAAGTCAGCCGGCTGTAGGATTCAGCTCCCGCCTCGGGGACGCCGTTTTGTCCTTCCCGCACCTCACCAGGCTCCTTCCCTCGACTCCCTCTCTCCACGCGCCTCTCCGCTTCTCGTTAACCGACGTTGGACCCCTCGGTGTCCGCCATGTTAAAAGACAGCAGGCAGCATGTAGCGGCTCCGGGCGGGTCGCACCTCTCCTCTCCCCCGCTGCCCGGTTCAGCCTGTCTCACCGTGCGGTTCTCGCTTTTCCTTTTGCCGGGTCCCGCTGGAAGTGCTGCTCCTCCGCGAGAGTCGTTGTCCTCAGAAGCGCTTTCTGGTTGCGGGCGCCATTTTGTACCTTCGGCGGCTGCAGGCTTCTCCTTCCCCTCACGTCTGTCTGGAAGCTCGCAGAGCAGTCCGGGCCGGACCTGAGCACACCGTTGCGGTCTCGGTGCCTTCCACTGTGCCGTCGGTTCCAACCACACGGTATGCCGCGCTGGGTTGCAGGATAACAAGGGGATCAGGCGCGGAGCTCTGGGCTCACGCCGCCATTCCCGTCGGCGTTCAAACCACGCCCCCCCTTTTTCCTGACAGTCATGTTATACAACCATCAGTTGACACTTGTTTACACAACGTGTCCTATTTTATATATAATATATATATATAAACCTCTTCAATTTCTGGAGACTACATAATACATTTGCGATCTCTCCTTCCCTTATATCCATTACCCCCTGAGGATTCCCCCCGCCCCCCTGCCACTTGTAATATCGGACGTGAACAGCAACTGTATGACCTCTAAATTGCACGTTTGTGTCTTACAATGAAACCAGATAGAACTGTATGTGTTAGGCGGTGGGCGCGAAGGAGGAACTGGGAATTTCTGTCACGGACAAGATGTGGTCATACTATTACTCGCAAATTCAGCGCATATCGATTAACCATAGGCAAATAATCCTAGGGGCAGATTTACAATAACTGGCGCATCTCTGCATATCAGCAGGGATGCGCCAGTTATTGTGCGCCATGCCTCCGCCACCATGGATGCGCCGCATTTACAATGCGGCGCACCATGGGGCAAAAACGGCTAAGATGCGTGACGCATCTGTGCCGTAAAAGCGGCGCATTGCTGGAGTTGCGTCACAGGCGCGACGCAGCTCCAGCAATGCTCTAGGGGGCCCTATTGTTACAATGCTGCATCAATCCTTACGATTCAAGCAGACCCAGGGTTTTGACGCAGCATGGGCCCAAAAGTGAATGAGTGAAATCTTGTAGAATCTTTTAGAAGGCGTTCCTGTGCCGGACCACCGCCCCACCCCACCACCCCCTGTGCAGGGGAGTAACCCTTAATTCCAGGCACACAGGCACCAATACCAGGCCCATGATGGAAACTAAGACATTTAGATCATAGCAGCTGAACAGCAGTCTTGTGAGAAAGGCTTCAATTGACATTTGAAAAGATTTTAGGAATGCATTCAAAAAGATAAAGGAATGTAAACATTCTAGGCACTGATCAAGCTCCTCGTGAAGTTGTGAATCCTCATTTAGTACTCATTTTAGTACTGCCAAACCTGAAAATGAGGTTGCCTATGTCAGAAGTGGCCCAGTGTGGTACCTCTGTGGTTAACGTGGTCAGACAGCATGGCGTCTGCATTTACAAGAGCACTAAAGTAAAGTGTACAATTTCTCACCATGTAGGATAACTTTGTCTCTTTTCCTGTGTTGGCTTCACTCAGCATTTTTCAGACCACTTAAACTGTTGCCCACTCCTTGTTCCTTTGAGGTAGTGCCCCCTCACACGCTTTCTCCTTTTATGAAGACCCAGCTTGATGGCTGTGAAATGGTTGTTTAAGACTCACTTTCACTCGCCCAGTTCTGAGTCTCATCCCTTTCGCTACTACTGTCTCCTCATCTATCTGTCCCTTCCTTTCTAGCTACTAATTCCTGGAGTCGCACCATCCTTTCTGGCACTACAAGAAATAATAATTTCCCCTCTGTTTCCTTGCCCTTTGGACTAATCCCTCTGTACGCTCCTCTGCACTCCTCCTCTGACTCTTCACCATCCCAAGTATCACGTCACTCTGGGCCAGCTTTAGCGCTGGTGGCGCCTCCACCTCAGATTCCCTCACTGCCACCAGGCAAAAATGCTCCTCATTTCTCCATAACCCCTCTATCTGGCTTTACTATTCCACTTAGCTATCCACGTAAAATACAGATCTGTTCTTTGCAGCAGGTATATTAACCCTCTGCGCTACTTTTTGGCTGCCAAAACTGTCACTACACAAAATTCTCATCTTTCTCTCTAGCATGAACATTCATCTAAAGAGTTATCACGACAATTTTCTTGCCACCTGAAAGCTGGACACACAAGGAACTCTGCATCAGGTGCTTTTAAATCCTATGGTATTGCTAAACACAGTGCCCCGTGAGGTCAGTGCCCCCCCTCCAGGTCAGCGCCCAGAGCCGCCGCACCGGTCGCACAGCCCTAAAGCCGGCCCTGACATCACTCAATGTCGTGCTCGCATTCTTGATGATGCCTATTAACTCGTGGCCCACTACGGCGCCTGAGCTGCTTATCGCCGCCGCCTCTCCCTTGTCTCAGTGCCCTAGCGACAGTTGTCATTTATCCCTGACTGTCCAAGTGAGGCCCCATCTCAGTCAGACTCCTGCTCTCCACCTCCCGATCCTTTTGGTTGTCTGTACTCACTTCAGCCATGTCCCTTGTGGCCCCTTCCTGTTCCCAATGTGAGTTCATTCTCTCCTCCAGTCTCCAGCTTCTGGAAAACTGCATCACCCAGCACACTTTTCGTTCTCCCTGGACCATTCCTGTGTGCCCTCTTCCAGGCCTCCATACTCCTTAGAAACCATGCCCATCTCACCAGCGGTGTCATGCCATCCCCAGTGCTGCCTAGTCTGACTGCTGTCCCGTGGCCTTCTTGGACAGTATAGGGCCAATAGGCACATTGCCTATAGCGCACCATCTCTAATGCAGTATCTTATCACTGATGTGGCCCAGCTCTGCAGACCCATCATCTGCGCTTCTGGGGATGTTTCCCTTGCCTGCTCCCTCTGACTCTTTGACTCTTGCTGCATTGTTTTTGGAGGCAGGTGGCACACCAGCCTGTTCTGCCTCTTCTTCCCCTGGCCACTCCCCTGCACTCTACTGATTTTTGCAGATGTGGCCTTTGCCAACCTTCTCCGTGGCCTAATCCACCTGGGTGTCTGCACCTGTGTTTCTCGGCTCTTCCTCTTGGGGAAACCTGCTGTGTATTTAAATTAAATGTAAATAAATCCAGTATTTGTAAAGCGCGAACAGTTACCCGGAGGCATCCCGGCGCTGGGGGCCGTTGGGAAGATTAAGCAAGCTATTGCCCAGAGTCACATGGTGCTGGGCTGAACTGCCACTGGTGCGGGGGATTGAACCATAGACCCCATCTTCCAACGTCACTCGCCCTGGCCGCGGCGCCACACCTCTTTCACCCCATCGGTCTCGTTCAACGTCTTCCCAGCATCATTGTTACCCTTCTTAGCAAGCAATGTCTTTAGTTATGACCTTTAGTCAGCTTCATCTCTTTCATGGGCCAGAGGAAATGCATTGATGCTCAACCTCCCTTCCTGAATACAGGTGATATTTTACTCTTAAGGGTAGTGTGTTCCTTCCGCCCCCAAACGTGGGCCCCGGGTGGGGAGGAGGGAACCACCCTCTCTGACCACAGAAGTTGGGGTGAGGACTGGCCTACAAAGATACACCTTGATGTTATTTACACTGTCAGCTCATGTTCACAAGCAAATGTAATGTCCTAATTCACCAGGATGCCAAACCCATCTGTATCAGTAAAATGTGGGAGCTAATTGTTGAGGAATCAGATCTGAGCAGAGGTCTTACAAGTTATAAATAATCTACAGGTCTAGAAAGAGCTCTGGTTAGGTAAATGGACGTCGCAGATTATTTATGGTCAGAATATAGGGGATGCTGAGAGCAGGAACAACATAATGGGCAGCCCTGGCTTTGGAACGAGCAGGCTGATCAAGAGATGGAAAAGAGGGAGCAGTGACCCACTCTATACTATTTAAAATGAACTGAGGAAGCAATTTCAATTTCTACCATTATGGCTTTATTAGTAAGCAGGACAAAAACAGGCAGGCAAACAAGGCTGAGGATGAAAACTGATTGGATGCTTCAGTAAACTGATGCAGATATTTGTCTGTATTTATCATTTCTGTATTGTAAACAATTACAAGATTTAGCCCCTTCACCGCTGGCTGGAGGTCAGCTTGTCATGAGCCACGGCGCTCCGGTACTCATGACGAGCTGAGCTCGTCATGAGCGCGCCGTTCCAATGGAACTTTCAGCACAGCAGGGGAATCAGCCCAGCGTGCGAGTGTTCCATCTAACAGGCGCGGTCATGACGAGCTCAGCTCGTCATGAGCACCGGAGCGCCGTGGCTCATGACGAGCTGAGCTCGTCATGAGCGCTCAAGAGGTTTAGGTGCACATGTTATTGACAGGTGCAAACAACACCATAAATAACACATTATGAAGGATAAAAACAAACCATATCAGGAAGTACCTAATGACAGAGTCTATACTAACTGTAGCTGATGAAGCAAAGGAAAAAGTGCAAATACATCCAAAGTGCATAATAAAACAATCATCAATCCAGCAATATAAAAAACTCAAACGTGTTTTGTAAAGCATTCGCCCTTTCTTGTTGCATCAAGGTGAAAACACTTTCAAAGTGCATGATAAAAACAAGTCCAGCAGTATGCAGAAATGAAGCCAGGTTGGTCAAACAATTCCCCCTTAGGTTTGCGCATGAAGGTGCAAATATTTCAGATTGACTGGTCAAACAATAACAAGCACAGCAGCATACAAATATCAAACCAGTGTAATCATACTATGCCCCTTTGGTTTGTGCATGAAGGTGCAAATATTTCAAAGTGACTGTTAAAACAATAACAAGTACAGCAGGCCACAGCATACACAAACCCTGTACTGTACTCTTCTCAGACACACACACATCTAGAGCAGAGTCACTACTCCTGCGCAGCGCTACACATCTACCTAAAGTAGGCCACGGGTGAGTCAAGCACACTGAACTTTCAAAAAAGTGAGTGAGCCGGTAGGCCGCACTCCAATAACACAGGGTTAAAAGGACCTGTTCACTACTACTGATCACTACACAGTATGCTGCCACCACCGCCCTTGTGCTGCTTAACTCCTGGTGAAGGAGGTAGCCTTCCACCACTATGAGGATAGCACTTTGGGTGCTCCTCCTTCGGTGAGTCAGGCCTACGTCATGACACACCTGCATGATCTGTACTCACCTATAACAAAAAAATCAGCAATAGGTATCCGACAAGTTAGATAGATAGATAGATAGATAGATAGATAGATAGATAGATAGATAGATAGATAGATAGATAGATAGATAACCATATTCTTTAGGGGGGAAAAGTCATTTGTATGCAATTATTAAGGCATTTCATGCCAGGGTCAAGATCTTGATTGTAGGTTTCGAAAAACTCTCTCTGAAACCATAATCATATAGGCAAATAGCTTGTGACTCTTCTCCTTGAGCCGGATGGTGGGCATGGTACCATAAATTGAGGTAACACTTTGGTTTTCTATATCATCTCGTCTTACTTTATTGTCTATTTTGAGTTTCTTCCTGCTAAAAAAGATCCACTAATAATTATCTTCAAGATTAAAATATTGTGCTTCTCACTATGGTTATAAAAGCAGAACCTGCAGCAGTTAAGGGTCATTGAGTAGGCACTCAGGGGAAGCCAATTCAATATTTCACCAAAAATGGTGCAGAAAAAATGAATCGGTTTAAATCAAAGGAAACATTGGGCCCCCAATTACAAGCGGTTTGGATTAAGATGCCAGGATACCGTCTAGCCAGAAAGAGGGATTCCAGACGGTATATCCAGATTTAAATTCTGCTGTTCTGAGTACTGGTCCCTAGAATGTGAATTAACACAAGAACTGGGAATTAGCTGGTCCAAAACAGGCATGTGGAGCCTTCCTTCTGTGGATAAATCTGCTTCGATTCACCACCAGCTATTAGGAGGTGATAAATGGGTGCAGGACCAGGTCAGCCTTTCTAGGGTATTCGAGGCATTGGGTTCTGATGTTGCAGAAGGGAACCAGAGAATGGTGTGTATTCTTGGGGCTGAATGCCAAGTGTAAGCCAGGAATTTTCCTGGTTTATTAATGAAATTCAGAAGTAGGCCATGAGTACTGCAAGAATATGTCATACTCGTAACAAACCTTTTGTGAATCAGGACGTGTGTGAATTGAGCCTCATGAGCCAATTCACAAAAGATTTGCAGGAAATGGGTGAGACTTACACATAGAGTACTCCTATCGTACTCATGAATTGTAGACATAAGGTAGACTATTCCGAGCTTGCTCCTGCCTTGCTCACAGAATTCAAGAGTAAGCAGGAGTAATACAAAATTAAGCCATAGCAAAACCTTAGGAGATATTGGCCTGTATCTTCCCCTCTGCAATGCCATTACACATCGAAAAAAGATCTGCAAAAGGTAAATTCGCAGACACATTTTTAAGCTTGGCTAGATTTGTTGAAAGTGAAAACATATATTGCTATGCAGTAAAAATGATTACACTAAGCAGAGACAAACTTTGCGGGATTGAAATAGGAAACTGCAAGCTTCGCAAACTAAACTAAACATGTCATTGTTAAACTGCCGATCCATGAAAAAACATAAAACAGAGATATTTGATTTATTAATGAGGAGCGACCTGGATGTGTTGTTTCTTACCGAGACGTGGTTAGACGAAGCATCGTCTCCTGAAGTTCTCGAAGCCATTCCTCCTGGGTACTGCCTACTCAGATTAGACAGACAGAAGCAGCGAGGAGGGGGGCTAGCTCTTATTTATAATCTGATCTAGAATGCACGTTACTGAAAGCTATGTTGTCTAACAGTGAAAGCGGCTTTTTTACAATAAAAGCAGGACCTGATATCGTCATTAACGGGCTGCTAATATACCGCCCACCCGGAGGAGCAGCACAGTTTGGCGATCAGCTGCTGGAACTGATAACTCAACCGGCACTCCGATATAAGAAGTTTCTTATTCTAGGTGACCTTAACCTCCACTTCGAAGATATGAAGTGCGGGGAGTCACAGGCTGTGGTTACAGCATTGAAATCCTTTGGGCTTAATTTGCAATCTATAGCTCCCTCGCACCTATTGGGCCATCTTTTGGACCCCATTTTTGCGAACTGGGAGGGTATTAAGGTCTCCCTTCCGATCAGAACGATTTGGTCGGATCATCTTATTATTCCATTTGAAATACAAGATGTGCGTTCAAAAACTAGATCTAGCAAATTTCTATCCCAGAAGCGCAGAGACTGGACAACATTTAAGCAAGAGATATTTCAACTCGCCCTTCAGGAAAAATCTCCACCCCCTAGCAACACTTTGCAGGAGGCATGGAGTAGTTATGAAAAGTGGGTGTCCAATGCACTAGATACGGCTGCACCCTGGACACTTAAACCTCCCGCAAGACAAACCAAAACTGCACCCTGATTTTCTGAAAAACTTAAAACAGCCAAAGCCAAATGCAAAAACTTGGAACGGAGCTGGAGAAAAAGCTATAATCCAGAATGTAAAATACACTACAGGGCGGAATAAAAAAAATATCAGAAATTAGTGCGAGTAGAGAAGGGTATTCATTTTAAAAGCAGAATTGAATTAGCGGACAACCCCACCAGAGAACTCTTTGCTATCTACAAAGAGCTCACGGTCCCGTCCAGACTTGAAGCCCAAGATAGCTACTCCAATGAGCTCTATGAGTCCATGGCCGATTTTTTATAGGTAAGGTTGATAAGATCCATGCCACCTTTACAGATGGTGCCGATCTCTTGAGTAAACAGGCTGATGCCAGGGCCAACTACATGGGGAAATCTCATCATACATGTTTTAAGATACCTGAGAGACAGAAATTATTAAACATTGCCAATAATATCCAGTGACGTGTGTCCACCTGCACGCTGTAAAGGAGTCATGGAGTGTATGATTGATCAGATCAGCCATATTGTCACTCTGTCTCTCCAACACTGCCAGGTGCTAGATACATGGAAAACAGCCCAGGTTATCCCATTAAAAAAAACCTAATATTCATATCTCCCAATTCCAAAATCTGCGTCCCATCTCCCTTCTTCCCTTTTGTGCTAAAATCGTGGAAAAGGTGGTTAATGGGCAACTCATGAGATATTTGGAGGAAGAGTCCCTCCTCCACCCCACTCAATTGGGATTTAGAGCCGGCTACTCTACGGAGTCAGCCGTCCTCTACTCAACTGAGTGCCTCAGACAGATGGCGGATGAAGGGCAGACAGCAGCGTTGATTTTACTAGATCTGAGTGCAGCCTTTAAAACCGTGCTGCACACAACGCTGCTGTCACGCCTCTCTGAGATGGGAGTGGAGGGATCGGCCTATGCCTGGTTAGATTCCTTCCTGGCCAACAGGAGTTTTCAGATGCACTGTCCCCCCTTTAAATCCTCTTTGAGGAAGTTGAGCCATGGGGTTCTGCAGGGCTCGAGTTTGAGCCCTACTTTGTTCAATCTATACATGGAACCCCTGGCTCACATAGTGGAATCGTTCGGGGTGGGTATTGTCAGTTATGCTGATGATACCCAACTGATGTTCAGGCTTACGCCCGACAGCAGAGAAGACGCTACCAACTTTTCCAATTGCCTGTCATCCGTGGCAACATGGATGAATAATAATTGTCTGCGCCTAAATGGCGAGAAAACAGAATTGTTGGTCGTGGGGAAATCATCGTCAGCTTGGCTGCATATGTGGTGGCCGGATGTATGACGTTACAACGCATACTTTTAAAACGCATACCATTACAACAAATTTTTTACAACGCAAAAACTATTACAACGCATGTAAAGGGGTATTTTTAGGGTTCAGGGTCAGTTTTCAGTTTTTGGGTAAAAGGGTATTTTTAGGGTTCAGGGTCAGTTTTAAGTTTTTGGGTAAAGGGGTATTTTTAGGGTTCAGGGTCAGTTTTCAGTTTTTGGGTAAAGGGGTATTTTTAGGGTTTAGGGTCAGTTTTGGGTAAAGGGGTATTTTTAGGGTTTAGGGTCAGTTTTGGGTTTTTGGGTAAAAGGGTATTTTTAGGGTTCAGGGTCAGTTTTGGGGTACAGGGTACAAATAAAATAAAATTAAATTTAAATTAAATTATTTAAATTAAATTTATTTTAAATGGGTTTTTGGGGTACAGGGGTATTTTTAGGGTTAAGGGTCAGTTTTGGGTTTTTGGGGTACAGGGGTACAGGGTAAAAATAAAATAAAATTAAATTTAAATTAAATTATTTAAATTACATTTAAATTAAATTATTTAAACTAAATTAAATTAAATTAAATTATATTAATTTCAAATAATTTAAAATAAAAAAATTAATATATACTTACCAATACTTACGTTGTAATGGTATGCGTTGTAAAGGTACCTGCGTTGTAAAAACATGCGTTGTAATAGTTTTTGCGTTGTAAAAGTTTTGTTGTAATGGTATTCCGTTGTAAAAGTTGCGTTGTAAAGGTTGTTTCCCGTGGTGGCCCACTGAACTGGGCACCCCCCCCCCTTCCTGCTGACTCCGTAAGATATTTAGGAGTAGTGCTTGACTCTGATCTCTCGTATAAATCCCACGTCAGCAAAGTGACAGGCAGGTGCTTTGGCATACTGAAAACCCTTCGAAAAATTTTAGATCTTCTCCCCATTAGTGCTAGAAAGACCATTGTCCATGCCCTAGTCACACCCCACCTTGACTACGGTAATGCTATGCTAGTGGGTCTGAGCAAAGACATCTTCACCAATTGCAGTGCGTTCAGAACGCAGCGGCACGCCTTGTACTCAACTTATCTCGCAGAGCATCTGGGAAGACTGCTTTAGCCAAGCTTCACTGGCTTCCTGTCAGGGAGCGAATCAAATTCAAGACTCTCTGCTTTGCGCATGGTATAGCCCAAGGCAGAGGCCCGGTCTACCTGCAGAACCTTCTTACTATCCACCGCCCCACCCGGAATTTGAGATCGTCCGGAGTGATGCTGTTTAAACCCCCTCGCATTACCAGAGCCAGGATGGGCGGGCGTTCGTTCAGGTATCTGGCCCCTAAACATTGGAACGATCTCCCTCTTGACCTCCGCATGGAACCCTCAGAGGCTGGATTCCGCGGAAAACTTAAAACACTCCTCTTTCCTTCCACTTAATTCTTGTGTGTGCTCTGACCCTGGCCTTTCGCCGGATCTTTTGCCTCTCGTGATTTAGCAGCATCAAGCGCGGGGACCCACTGTTTTCTGTGTAGCCAGGCGCTCTAGAAATGGCTTATTATTATTATTATTATTAGAAAGAATTGAACACTCTGTAAATCTTTGCAAGTTAAAAGTGGCACCCATATGCACTTTAACGCTTAAACCTGTTGTGCATCAAATGTTCTCTTTTGGCTGACACTATTACCCTATTCATTCTTTTTTTGTATGGTTTGTAAAATCAATATTTCACTCAGAACTGAGACAGATCAATGACACGGGGTCCCAGACGTACTTTCAATGGACAGTAAGTAATTTAACTTAAATAAAGGGTCAGTAAATACAAAAATAAAGTAAAATGTAAATTATGGTCACAACAAACCACAAAACATAACACTGCACGATCAAGCATTCCACAAAATGTACACGCTCTCTATATTCAGAAATGTGTATGCATCTTAAAGGTCCTTTAGTATGCCTAATATAATCCAGCCCATTGGAAGAAGTTTACATGATTTTCGAAGTAAAGGTGACCTGATCATTTCATGCTGTTCACAGTGCAGCCGAAATGACCCCAATAAATGAAGGAGGATTACCCAGACACTAAGGCATAGTGCACATCTGGACATTTCCATAGCACACTCCATCTTTGCCTTTGGCGTCACGTAGATCAAGCTAGGATTTCCACCCAACATTTCCCAAGGCAGTTGATAAGTCTGATAGGACAATATTTGTGTAGAGGGTCAGTTAAGAGTTCAAATTGTTTTTTATTCAACCTGTAATATGGGATTGCTTTCAGTGTGCACAAGGTGCCACGCAGAGCTGCATGCCGGACTCGCATGATTGTATTGTATTGTGATTGTATTTATATAGCTCTTACTACACCTGATGAGGCATCAAATCGCTTTTTCGGCGAGTAGCACGCTACTCCGGGACCCATAAAGGATTAGTGTTGAATTAGCATAGTGAAATATGAAAGTAATTAAAGTGGTGGATAGGTTAGTCAGTTATTTGGATTCGGAAGGATAGCGACAGGATAGAAGAGGAAAAAGGTTTGTATTTATATAGCGCTTGTTACACCTGATTGGGTGTTGAGGTGCTTTTTTTTTAGTGAGTAGCACGCTACTCTTGAATCCATAAGGATTAGTTTTGAATTAGTATAGTGAAATATGAAAGTAGTTTGAGTGATGGATGTGTTATTCAGGTGAATAGAGAAAGGTAGCGGAGGGATAAAAGAGGGAAAAAAGGTTTGCATTTATATAATGCTTGCTTACCTCTGAGGAGATGTTGAAATGCTTTTTTGGCAAATAGCACGCTACTCTGGGACCCATAAGGGATTAGTGGTGAATTAGTATAGTGGAATATGAAATTTGTGCTGATACAAGTATTTTAAAGCTTTTTCCCTTTTGTGCTAAAATCTTGGAAAAGGTGGTTAATGGGCAACTCATGAGATATTTGGAGGAAGAGTCCCTCCTCCACCCCACTCAATTGGGATTTAGAGCCGGCTACTCTACGGAGTCAGCCGTCCTTTACTCAACTGAGTGCCTCAGACAGATGGCGGATGAAGGGCAGACAGCAGCGTTGATTTTACTAGATCTGAGTGCAGCCTTTAAAACCGTGCTGCACACAACGCTGCTGTCACGCCTCTCTGAGATGGGAGTGGAGGGATCGGCCTATGCCTGGTTAGATTCCTTCCTGGCCAACAGGACTTTTCAGATGCACTGTCCCCCCTTTAAATCCTCTTTGAGGAAGTTGAGCCATGGGGTTCTGCAGGGCTCGAGTTTGAGCCCTACTTTGTTCAATCTATACATGGAACCCCTGGCTCACATAGTGGAATCATTCGGGGTGGGTATTGTCAGTTATGCTGATGATACCCAACTGATGTTCAGGCTTACGCCCGACAGCAGAGAAGACGCTACCAACTTTTCCAATTGCCTGTCATCCGTGGCAACATGGATGAATAATAATTGTCTGCGCCTAAATGGCGAGAAAACAGAATTGTTGGTCGTGGGGAAATCATCGTCAGCTTGGCTGCATATGTGGTGGCCGGATGTATGACGTTACAACGCATACTTTTAAAACGCATACCATTACAACGAATTTTTTACAACGCAAAAACTATTACAACGCATGTATTTACAACGCATGTTTTTACAACGCAGGTACCTTTACAACGCATACCATTACAACGTAAGTATTGGTAAGTAATTTTTAATTTTTTTATTTTAAATTATTTGAAATTAATATAATTTAATTTAATTTAATTTAATTTAGTTTAAATAATTTAATTTAAATGTAATTTAAATAATTTAATTTAAATTTTATTTTATTTTTACCCTGTACCCCCAAAACCCAAAACTGACCCTTAACCCTAAAAATACCCCTGTACCCCAAAAACCCATTTAAAATAAATTTAATTTAAATAATTTAATTTAAATTTAAATTTAATTTTATTTTATTTGTACCCTGTACCCCAAAACTGACCCTGAACCCTAAAAATACCCTTTTACCCAAAAACCCAAAACTGACCCTAAACCCTAAAAATACCCCTTTACCCAAAACTGACCCTAAACCCTAAAAATACCCCTTTACCCAAAAACTGAAAACTGACCCTGAACCCTAAAAATACCCCTTTACCCAAAAACTTAAAACTGACCCTGAACCCTAAAAATACCCTTTTACCCAAAAACTGAAAACTGACCTTGAACCCTAAAAATACCCCTTTACCCAAAAACTGAAAACTGACCCTGAACCCTAAAAATACCCTTTTACCCGAAAACTGACCCTGAACCCTAAAAATACCCCTTTACCCAAAAACTGAAAACTGACCCTGAACCCTAAAAATACCCCTTTACCCAAAAACTGAAAACTGACCCTGAACCCTAAAAATACCCCTTTACCCAAAAACTGAAAACTGACCCTGAACCCTAAAAATACCCCTTTACCCAAAAACTGAAAACTGACCCTGAACCCTAAAAATACCCCTTTACCCAAAAACTGAAAACTGTCCCTGAACCCTAAAAATACCCCTTAAAAAACCCAAAACATATAACATTTTAAATATAATTATATACTTTCCAATACTTACGTTGTAATGGTATACGTTGTAAAGGTACCTGCGTTGTAAAAACATGCGTTGTAAATACATGCGTTGTAATAGTTTTTGCGTTGTAAAAGTTTCGTTGTAATGGTATTCCGTTGTAAAAGTTGCGTTGTAAAGGTTGTTTCCCGTGGTGGCCCACTGAACTGGGCACCCCCCCCCCCTTCCTGCTGACTCCGTAAGATATTTAGGAGTAGTGCTTGACTCTGATCTCTCGTATAAATCCCACGTCAGCAAAGTGACAGGCAGGTGCTTTGGCATACTGAAAACCCTTCGAAAATTTTTAGATCTTCTCCCCATTAGTGCTAGAAAGACCATTGTCCATGCCCTAGTCACACCCCACCTTGACTACGGTAATGCTATGCTAGTGGGTCTGAGCAAAAACATCTTCACCAATTGCAGTGCGTTCAGAACGCAGCGGCACGCCTTGTACTCAACTTATCTCGCAGAGCATCTGGGAAGACTGCTTTAGCCAAGCTTCACTGGCTTCCTGTCAGGGAGCGAATCAAATTCAAGACTCTCTGCTTTGCGCATGGTATAGCCCAAGGCAGAGGCCCGGTCTACCTGCAGAACCTTCTTACTATCCACCGCCCCACCCGGAATTTGAGATCGTCCGGAGTGATGCTGTTTAAACCCCCTCGCATTACCAGAGCCAGGATGGGCGGGCGTTCGTTCAGGTATCTGGCCCCTAAACATTGGAACGATCTCCCTCTTGACCTCCGCATGGAACCCTCAGAGGCTGGATTCCGCGGAAAACTTAAAACACTCCTCTTTCCTTCCACTTAAATCTTGTGTGTGCTCTGACCCTGGCCTTTCGCCGGATCTTTTGCCTCTCGTGATTTAGCAGCATCAAGCGCGGGGACACACTGTTTTCTGTGTAGCCAGGCGCTCTAGAAATGGCTTATTATTATTATTATTATTAGAAAGAATTGAACACTCTGTAAATCTTTGCAAGTTAAAAGTGGCACCCATATGCACTTTAACGCTTAAACCTGTTGTGCATCAAATGTTCTCTTTTGGCTGACACTATTACCCTATTCATTCTTTTTTTGTATGGTTTGTAAAATCAATATTTCACTCAGAACTGAGACAGATCAATGACATGGGGTCCCAGACGTACTTTCAATGGACAGTAAGTAATTTAACTTAAATAAAGGGTCAGTAAATACAAAAATAAAGTAAAATGTAAATTATGGTCACAACAAACCACAAAACATAACACTGCACGATCAAGCATTCCCCAAAATGTACACGCTCTCTATATTCAGAAATGTGTATGCATCTTAAAGGTCCTTTAGTATGCCTAATATAATCCAGCCCATTGGAAGAAGTTTACATGATTTTCGAAGTAAAGGTGACCTGATCATTTCATTCTGTTCACAGTGCAGCCGAAATGACCCCAATAAATGAAGGAGGATTACCCAGACACTAAGGCATAGTGCACATCTGGACATTTCCATAGCACACTCCATCTTTGCCTTTGGCGTCACGTAGATCAAGCTAGGATTTCCAACCAACATTTCCCAAGGCAGTTGATAAGTCTGAAAGGACAATATTTGTGTAGAGGGTCAGTTAAGAGTTCAAATTGTTTTTTATTCAACCTGTAATATGGGATTGCTTTCAGTGTGCACAAGGTGCCACGCGGAGCTGCATGCCGGACTCGCATGATTGTATTGTATTGTGATTGTATTTATATAGCTCTTACTACACCTGATGAGGCATCAAATCGCTTTTTCGGCGAGTAGCACGCTACTCCGGGACCCATAAAGGATTAGTATTGAATTAGCATAGTGAAATATGAAAGTAATTAAAGTGGTGGATAGGTTAGTCAGTTATTTGGATTCGGAAGGATAGCGACAGGTTAGAAGAGGAAAAAGGTTTGTATTTATATAGCGCTTGTTACACCTGATTGGGTGTTGAGGTGCTTTTTTTTTAGTGAGTAGCACGCTACTCTTGAATCCATAAGGATTAGTTTTGAATTAGTATAGTGAAATATGAAAGTAGTTTGAGTGATGGATGTGTTATTCAGGTGAATAGAGAAATGTAGCGGAGGGATAGAAGAGGGAAAAAAGGTTTGCATTTATATAATGCTTGCTTACCTCTGAGGAGATGTTGAAATGCTTTTTTGGCAAATAGCACGCTACTCTGGGACCCATAAGGGATTAGTGGTGAATTAGTATTGTGGAATATGAAATTTGTGCTGATACAAGTATTTTAAAGCTTGTAGGGCCAGTACTTAAATAGGAAATTAACATTCCAAATGAAAAAATACACTTTGGAAGCACAGAATTATCAAAAATACTAGGAACTCACTTAATTTGTTTTTTTTTTAACCATACATTTGCTGTCGATGTTTTGATTAATGTTCGCTGGGAACATGGTCTGGCATGGCATAGACCTTAACTGCCTTTTACACTCACCCAAGACTTTTTTGATATTCATTTTATTTTTTGTAGTACTTGAGAGGCCCTCCCCTCCAATGCTTAGAGGCTGGTGAAAGAAGCATCTGTTTTTTTTTTGCTTGCTGTTCGCATCACATGTAGGATGTGATTACTCCACCGTGTCGAGTCCGCCGGAGTCTGCGGGCCTGCTTTGTCTTGGGTTAAATCCTTCTTAGAGGGGAGATTTCAGGCAGTCAGGCTGGGCCCTTTCAGTGCCACCAGCACCTTGTTATCCTGCGGGGTCCCCCAGGGCTCTTCTTTGTCCCCCCTTCTTTTTAATTTGTATCTCTTACCCCTCCTTCATTCTTTAAGCAGGTGGGACGCCACCGTGTTTAATTACGCGGACGAACTGCAAATCATTTTCCCCCTTACCTCCCCTGATGCTGTTTCTAACTTCCAGTCGGCTATGACACACATTCAGCACTGGATGTACCAAAACCAACTAAAGCTCAATCCGGGCAAGACGGAGCTCCTTCTCCCCGGGAGTAGTGCCTCTTATTGGGGTCCTCAGTTCTGGCCTACTGAGCTTGGTACACCCCCTTCTCCTGCTGACAGTGTGAAGAGCCTCGGGGTCATTATTGACTCCGGCCTCACTCTCAAGGCTCAGGTGAGCGCGGTAACATCTTCCTGTATGTTCCAGCTATACAGGATACGGAAGGTCGCTCACTTCCTGACTCCTGAAGCGCTGCTACAAGTCATCATAGCCTTGGTGATGTCCCGCCTGGACTTCTCAAACTCCATCTATCACGGTCTCCCCAAATCCCTGCTATCTAGGTTACAAATCATCCAGAACCAGGCTGCCAGACTCGCACTTAATCTTTCCAGATGGCAGTCGGCCCGACCCCTACTGTACCAACTTCACTGGGTTCCAGTCAGTGAGAGAATAGCTTTTAAGGTCCACTGCCTGGTCTTCAAAGCCCTTACTGGTCCTTCCCCTGTCTTCCTCAAGTCCCTGATCACTCCCTATTGCCCCTCTCGAGCCCTGAGATCCACCCACCTTCATCTCTTGGTCGTTCCCCGCGTTAAACTCACCAGATCTGGTGGTCGTAGTTTTTCTCACCTGGCCCCTAAGCTGTGGAACTCTCTCCCTCTTCCCCTCAAGACCTCCTGTTCCCTTCTTGTCTTCAGGAAATCCTTAAAAACTTTGCTTTTCTCCCACTGTTATTAAATTCTTCTGCTTCAACTTCAGGATCCTATAGCGCCAGGAAACTCACGGTGACAGTGCGCTCAACAAGTACCACTTAACATTAACATTAACATTAACATGTGGGAAAGGAAATGATGCTAGTGTGTAACTGCAAAAAATAAAAAGTGTCACCTTCCTAACATGCAGTTTTATATAGCAAGAATTTGGCCAGAGGCATGGGAGCACCTTACATGAGTGCCAGATAACACATTAGAGAGTCATTAATTTCTTTAGGTTCATGAAGATTAAGTGATTTGCCCAGAATCACAGGGTGTTGAGCTGACGCTGGGACTTAAACCTTGTTTCCCAGTTTCAAAGTCAACCAATGCCACACCTATCCCCGCTGACTGCAGCAATTGATATCTTGCAGACAAAGAAGAAGAGCATAAACTGATTTATCACTACCTGTTGCGTGGAGAACTACAAAAATAAACTGAGGAGCTATCTCGCTGGCCTTCGCCATCCACACCACTCCTCTACCCTGTGGCTGTCTCCCGCAAAGCAAGTGCTAATGGCTTCCCATCAGCAGATCCTTGGGACCTCATTCACACCTGGAGGAAGCCAGACAGCAGGCACACCTAGTGCTGTGACAGATGGAGCAGCCCATTTTCATTCTGCCTCCGACATAGCCCACAGGTCTGACTTCACGTGGATGGGTTCAGGCTCAGGATATATTTGTTAAAGCTGTAACAAACAACAGCCTTTCTCGTTATGCACTGGGGGCAGAGTCTTTGGTAGGCAAATAAAATGGCCAACCAACTGGCCTCTCCTGAGGCCAATCAGCAGATTGCCCACTTTATCAATCTGAGTCTGTGGCTTAGGGGGTCTAATAAACTGAGTTAATTTGTATTATAGGCCCAGCGCTGAAACCCAAGTCGCTTGTAATCTACAGGCAGAAACTATATAGAGGTGTTGAAGCCGAAAAATTCACTGAGAAAAAAAAATTACATAATGAATGAATATGAGTGAAAGTACATGTGCCTCAATGCAAATCTTTACCAAAAACATTAAACAGGCTTTTTTTTTGCTTGCCGAACTGGTCAATAATTCTGTTGCAAAGCATAAAAACGCTCTGTTCTTGCTTAACAACTTCCCCTTTAGAAGTGTTCCCAGAAGTAAAAAAAAAAAAAAAGAAATCTTAGTCCAAGCACGAGACTGGCTTAAAATAATTAATACGCATGGGCGCGGATTATTTGGGATAATACCACCCTTTTAACCGAGAATCTTCACTGCACACCCGGCCAGAATGTTGAAGATTTATCAGGCGAAAAGTGTTGCATTAAGCAGCTACGGTAGGGAGCTATGGGGGTATGTAGCAGCCGAGGGCATTGAGGTGGCTGAGAACAACTTTCTAAAACAGCTTCTGGGGGTACCCAAAGGAACCTCTAATCTAATAGCTCATGAGGAAACTGGACTGCCCTTCATTGGCGATACCATAGCACTAAGGCCCCTAATATTCTGGCTCAAGTGCTGGTCAAACAAAGAATTGGTTCTCAACCATTAGTTACTAAAAGAAGCTTTGTCCTTGGACCATATGGTTAATATCCTTTGGCTAAAATATTTAAAAGGATATTTTAAGGAGCTGGGGCGTCCAGACCTCCTTATAAATCCAGACTCGATTGTTGGCGCTGATGTGGAGTTTGTAAAAAAGTATTTTATACAAATGAGAACATTTTATCGAGATGAGGTGGATTTGGCAAAACCCAATGTCTGTAAATTCGTGATGCTCAAAACCACGCCATTACTGGAGCCATATTTATCATGGCCCATATCAACCCACGAGCGGTTTCTGTTAACCAGGTTTCGGCTGGATTATTTTAATCTTTTATTAGCTGCCCCGAAGGGATCCCATAGAGGTCAGGTGCTATCTCTCTATGGCTGCAACAGTGTGTCTCCACAGGATCTTGTGCACTTTTTGTTTTACTGTTAACTCTAGGATGTTCCCCGGAGGGTTTTTTTAAAACCCCTTTTAAAAAAGATTAATTTTACCCAGGTCCGCCCAGCCCTTTGCTACTTACAAATGTTAAAGCCCGAAAGCACTTTATTTGTGATGGGTTTCTTGAAATCCGCACTGAAATCCAGAAACTGTATGGAGAATTAACAGATTCACAAATTATTGTCACCGTCCTTGTAGCTTCCTCTTAAAAGCTTATATGTATCTTTTGGGTGACTGTTTTTATCTTATACTCTTTTATCTCTCATTGGAATGAATTTTATATGGATTATGATCATAGTCACTGTATATATTTTAACCTGTTTTATATTAACTGTTGTAATGTCGCTTTTATGGTTTTCACATCTGTAAAACTGAATAAAGTATTTTGAAGTTGAAGTTGAAGTTAAATAGAGGAAGGATTTTTACCGGAGGAGAGATGGAAGGAGACGTAACTTTACTTAGTTGCTTGCAGGCCGGCTGCTTCAGTAGCGTCCATGGGAGGCAGGCTCAGATGGCTGGTGCCGTTGCATGTGTAGTTTACACTTTGTGCATTACCCTGCCCCACCCTGCAGACCATCGCTAATGGCGCGCCGTCGGCGCACAAAATGTGAACGTGCGTCTCTGCGGCTGCAAACGCCTAGCCTCTGTCTCTAAGGCCGTAGGCCCATTTTAATAATGGCCTGTCACCCGTGTAGAGCGCCAGCAATTGCAGTGCATCGGCGGCAGGCCATTGTCATTATTATAACACTCCTCTGTCTTGGAGACTGTGCCCAGCTGATGCTGCCATGACACTCACTGACTGCCCGTTATTATATAAGGTTACTAGCAGCCCGTCCCGAAGTTGTCCGGGTATGAATTGCTGCCGGCCAGTAGTATATTGTTTTGTAGGATTTCGTTTTGATAGCATTTCTTATCTCTGACAGGCCTGTGAAACGCTACGATTCACAGTGCACTGCTGATGCACTTAAGAGTGCGCGCTCAGTAGTGTGTGAACTCGAGTTTCCCTACTTTATTTTTCCTTGCAATATTATATAGCGCGAACTCAACAATATGGCATGAGCACAATTTACATTACAGAAGAACACATTCATTTGTGGTGGGCTCGGGGAGACAACCGATTTGCCTGGAATCACAGGATGTTGAGCTGATGTCGAGATTCGAACGTAGCTCCCCAGCTCTAAAGTTCGCTATTCTAGAACTTGTGGCGGGAGGTGTGTCTAAAAGTGGATGTCGGTGCTGGCCATCAATGAGACAGACCTGTGCATTTTTCAAATGGGTGGTGATAAAATATGAGTATGTTGCTGGAGATGTGGGCCGCCGTGCCACCAATGTGCTTACCGGGGGAGGGTAAACACCCATTATTCCGCAACTTTCTTTCCACATGCCATCACTCCGCATACTTTCATTATGAAAGTACCATGACTCCGCAATGCCATTATAACACATGGCACTACATTTTATATGCTTTTACCGTGCATACATTTACAACGAAATTCGTTGTAAATGCATGAATGGTAGAAGCATGTTTTTTTAAAATGTTTGGATAAGGTAAGTATGGGTATAGGGGTATATGTTTTGAGCTACTGAGGTATATGTTTTGGGGTGTTTCGGTATTTTAAGGGTTCAGATATAGTTTTTGGTTATGGGGTACAGGGGTAGTTTTAGGGTTTAGGGATAGGTATGGGTTTTGGGGTACAGGGGTATTTTTAGGGTTCAGGGCTAGGTTTGGTTTGGGGTTATAGGGGTATTTTTAGGGTTCAGGGGTAGTTTGGGTTTTGGGGTACAGGGGTATTTTATGGGTTCAGGGCTAGGTTTGGGTTTTGGGGTACAGGGGTATTTTTAGGGTTCAGGGCTAGGTTTGGGTTTTGGGGTACAGGGGTATTTTAGGGTTCAGGGGTAGGTTTGGGTTTTGGGGTACAGGGTTCTTTTTAGGGTTCAGGGCTAGGTTTGGGTTTTGGGGTACAGGGTTCTTTTTAGGGTTCAGGGGTAGGTTTGGGTTTTGGGGTACAGGGGTATGTTAAGGGTTTAGGGGTGGTTTGGGGGTACAGTGGTATTTTTAGGGTTCAGGGCTAGGTTTGGGTTTTGGGGTACATGGGTATTTTTAGGGTTCAGGGGTAGGTTTGGATTTTGAGGTACAGGGGTATTTTAAGGGTTCAGGGGTAGGTTTGGGCTTTGGGGTACAGGTGTATTTTAAGGGTTCAGGGCTAGGTTTGGGTTTTGGGGTACAGGGGTATTTTATGGTTCAGGGGTGGTTTTGGGGTACAGTGGTATTTTTAGGATTCAGGGCTAGGTTTGGGTTTTGGGGTACAGGGGTATTTTAGGGTTCAGGGGTAGGTTTGGGTACAGGATTATTTTTAGGGTTCAGGGCTAGGTTTGGGGTTTGGGGTATAGGGGTATTTTTAGGGTTCAGGGGTAGGTTTGGGTTTTGGGGTACAGGGGTATTTTAAGGGTTCAGGGCTAGGTTTGGGTTTTGGGGTACAGGGGTATTTTTAGTGTTCAGGCCTAGGTTTGGGTTTTGGGGTACAGTGGTATTTTAGGGTTCGGGGCTAGGTTTGGGTTTTGCGGTACAGGGTTATTTTTAGAGTTCAGCGCTAGATGTGGGTTTTGGGGTACAGGAGTATTTTTAGGGTTCAGCGCTAGGTTTGGGTTTTGGGGTACAGGGGTATTTTAAGGGTTCAGGGCTAGGTTTGGGTTTTGGGTTTTGGGGTACAGGGGTATTTTAGGGTTCAGGGGTAGGTTTGGGTTTTGGGGTACAGTGGTATTTTTAGGGTTCAGGGCTAGGTTTGGATTTTGGGGTACATGGGTATTTTTAGGGTTCAGGGGTGGGTTTGGGTTTGAGGTACAATAGTGTTCAGGGCTAGGTTTGGGTTTTGGGGTATAGGGGTATTTTTAGGGTTTAGGGATAGGTTTGGGTTTTGGAGTACAGGGTATATTTATAGGGTTAAGATGGGTTAGTGTTTAAGGGTGTTGGGGTATTTTAAGGAGTAAGGGTGGGTTATGATTATGGGGTGCAGGGGTATTTAAAGGGAGCAGGGTGGGATTAGCACACGATATGAGACATGGCATGAAGGGCGGAATGTACCAAACGCCCCCAGCGTTTGTCACGCCCCAGCACACGCTCACAGCACAACGCAGACACGTCCACAAGGGACTACTCTACTGGCACGGTTCTTTTACCTTTTAAATGTATATGGTGGGCGTCTACATAGCCTATGTCCTTCTGCTACAACTGCCCTTTCCAACGCTGTATTGGGTGTTGTGATTGGTGCTGTGGTTCCTGAGATTACCCGCCTCAAAGGTTTGGGCTCTCTCTTTATTATATTAGTATAGATTGGTCCCAGAGTCGAGCCAGTCTGCATTGTGCTGAGGGGCACCCAGGACCACGGGGACCCCCACACCGTGGGGCTGCGGGGGTCTGTGTTACGACCCTGACCTCAGCCAGAAATTGAATAAACAACCGTAAAGAGGTCTCGGTGCCTGTGCTTACAGTCAGACATAAGCAAGATGTGTGCTTTTAAAAGCAGAGTGTGCCCCTAAAATTTGATCGGATCAGCAGGGCCCAACCCCACTGAAGAAACTAGGGCAACCATTGGGGCGGCTCCTCCGTTTTGGCAGAGGAGTGTCGCCCCACAAGGTGGCTGCAGATTTAAACACATGAAGAAAAAATAATAATAAACCAATGTTATCATTTTATTTTTCTTCTTACCTGTAGACTGACAGCTAGTCACGTTATAGGGCAGTGCGGGGATTTGCAATCCATGACAACAGTGGGGACTAGGGGTTGTGTGCACTAATAAGTGCGCATGACGGTTTGGCTGGCCGTCGTAGGCTGGCCAAACCATCATGCGCACTTAGCATTTCACAGCCGGGTGGAGTAAAGCCACAGGCTCCGAGGGACTGTCTGTGCAGCAAATGAGACTACTCAGACCAACCCCAGCACTTCTCTCATGCTGGGAATAGTACTTCCAGCATGAGAGCAGTGTCAGGATTGGCATCTGGGAGCCTGCACAGTGTTACCAGCCCTGGAGTCAGGGATCAGGAGAGGAGCATTGCCGCGACTGCAACTGCAGGTAAGTAAAGTTTAATCTTTTTTATTTCTTTTTTTGTCTGTGCTTATTTTTGTATCCCCGCTCTGCCTCACTACTTCGGCTCCTGAGCAGCCACCACTGCTGGCATTCCTGCCGATGGGCCTGTGGCTGAGGACAGCTCGTGGGCCGGTTTGTTGGTGGAATAAGCATACCTCACATGCCTGAGCCCTCTCCACTGCAAGCACACAACGGCATGCATATACTGAAGTTAACAGGATGCACATTAAGTGAGGCCGGCCAGCTAATTGACAGACGCAGAATGACAATGGCTATTCCTGGTCTTCACAGCATGAGGTGTCCCTGTCCCCTGGCTACATCCAGGTGTAACAGAGGCCTCAAGGAGCTGCTAATGGGAAGTCATTAGCACTTGCTTCGAAGAGGACTGGGGCAGTGGAGTACACTGGATGGTCGGATAGTGAGGGTCACCAAGGGAGTCTCTTCTGTTCTTCTTTGCCTGCCAGCTATCAGTTTTTGCAGTCAACGGAAAGAGGTTGTGGCCTTAGTGACTATGAAAGTTGGAAGGAAACCAGGTTCAAGTCCCAACTTCAGCTCAACATCCTGTGATTCTGGACAAATCACTTAATCTACCACAGCCTAAAAAAAAGAACACAACTTTTTGTAAAGTTATCAGGTGCTCATGTAAAGCGCTCCAATGCCTCTGGGCCATGTTCGTGCTATATACAACTGCAAATATGTGAGGAAGGTGACACCGTTTTTTATTTTAGCATTTACACATTAGCATAAATACCTTTGTAGGACCTTACACATGATGCTGGCGGGAAGTAAAAAACACAGATGCAGCTTCCTCCAGTCTCTGATCATTAAAGAGCTTTTCTCAAGTATTGTAAAAAAATGCTGTGAATATTTTAAAAACCTAGGGTGAGTGTAAAAGGAAGCCAAGGTCTGTGGCATGTCCTGTTTCCCAGAAGAATGCAATCAAAACATCCTCAGCAATCCACATCCACATGATGAATAAGCAATTAAAAGTGAGTTCCTAGTATTTTTGATAATTTTAAGCTTTCAACATATTCTTTTAATTTGGAATGTTAATTTCCAATTTCAGTCCCTCTCACACATATGTTTCTTTAGCGAATATTTGTGACAATAATTATTTTTTGTGAAAATCGGAACATTTCCTCTGAATAAAAGTATATATTTAATTACTTTTTTGGGAAATGAAATAAATGTTATGGACAGCAATATAATGAACCGAAGTGTGAAATGACGTGCAAAGATTTCTCTGGAAAGGTCCTTAGGGATGAAAGACATGGACTCACATCAGCAATATATACTTGTGCCTCCCTCTTCATACAAGATTCTCATAGCCCACATTTCACCAAATGTACTTTAAAATATATATATAGCATACAAGGGGACACAAAGGATTCATCCTGTTTCATTAGCTCCATGACCCGCCCGATTCACCTGAAGCCTGCACTGCAAGTATTAAACACTCACTCCTCCACGCCACCATCTCGGGATGTTAATATGTGGCATGCTGGGACTTGGAGTTCGTTTCACCACACGAACTCTGATTGGTGCGCAGACAGCGTAAGGAGGAGGGGAATAAGTGCCGGCGGATATTTCAAACAGGAGAAGAATATTAGGGCCGTGATCTTTGCAGCTGAAGGCGCTGAAGAAGGCTATCATGCCGAAATGCATCCGCCAGAGCTGGGACTTCGTGAAATAAAGCTGTGTCCACCCTGTTTTCCCCTTGTGGCCTCTGTTCTTTTTAGCTGAAAAGGAATTTCTACATATATTCTGAGCGAGCCAGCAGCTCAGTCCAGAGGGCCCTGCAGCACGAAAGCGACCCGAAGACAAACTGGCACAGCGCTGCTCGCAGCATCATTGCAACCAGGGAACTGGTATCTTCGGAGTCCGCCATGACCGACTGGAAGGAGTGAGTGGATCGAGGTATTCTACTTCATTAGGGCGCTTTGTCTCGCTTTTGACAGCCCTCACTCACTCACCAACCAGGCGCAACTGGCAGCTGCAGCATACAAGGGGACACAGAAAGGATTCATCCTGTTTCATTGGCTCCATGACCCGCCCGACTCACCTGAAGCCTGCACTGCAAGTATTAAACACTCACTCCTCCACGCCACCATCTCGGGATGTTAATATGTGGCATGCTGGGACTTGGAGTTCGTTTCACCACACGAACTCTGATTGGTGCGCAGACAGCGTAAGGAGGAGGGGAATAAGTGCCGGCGGATATTTCAAACAGGAGAAGAATATTAGGGACGTGATCTTTGCAGCTGAAGGCGCTGAAGAAGGCTATTATGCCGAAATGCATCCGCCAGAGCTGGGACTTCGTGAAATAAAGCTGTGTCCACCCTGTTTTCCCCTTGTGGCCTCTGTTCTTTTTCGCTGAAAAGGAATTTCTACATATATTCTGAGCGAGCCAGCAGCTCAGTCCAGATGGCCCTGCAGCACGAAAGCGACCCGAAGACAAACTGGCACAACGCTACTCGCAGCATCATTGCAACCAGGGAACTGGTATCTTCGGAGTCCGCCATGACCGACTGGAAGGAGTGAGTGGATCGAGGTATTCTAGTTCATTAGGGCGCTTTGTCTCGCTTTTGACAGCCCTCACTCACTCACCAACCAGGCGCAACTGGCAGCTGCAGCATACAAGGGGACACAGAAAGGATTCATCCTGTTTCATTGGCTCCATGACCCGCCCGACTCACCTGAAGCCTGCACTGCAAGTATTAAACACTCACTCCTCCACGCCACCATCTCGGGATGTTAATATGTGGCATGCTGGGACTTGGAGTTCGTTTCATGACACACGAACTCTGATTGGTGCGCAGACAGCATAAGGAGGAGGGGAATAAGTGCCGGCAGATATTTCAAACAGGAGAAGAATATGAGGGACGTGATCTTTGCAGCTGAAGGCGCTGAAGAAGGCTATCATGCCGAAATGGATCCGCCAGAGCTGGGACTTTGTGAAATAAAGCTGTGTCCACCCTGTTTTCCCCTTGTGGCCTCTGTTCTTTTTCGCTGAAAAGGAATTTCTACATATATTCTGAGCGAGCCAGCAGCTCAGTCCAGATGGCCCTGCAGCACGAAAGCGACCCGAAGACAAACTGGCACAACGCTGCTCGCAGCATCATTGCAACCAGGGAACTGGTATCTTCGGAGTCCGCCATGACCGACTGGAAGGAGTGAGTGGATCGAGGTATTCTACTTCATTAGGGCGCTTTGTCTCGCATTTGACAGCCCTCACTCACTCACCAACCAGGCGCAACTGGCAGCTGCAGCATACAAGGGGACACAGAAAGGATTCATCCTGTTTCATTGGCTCCATGACCCGCCCGACTCACCTGAAGCCTGCACTGCAAGTATTAAACACTCACTCCTCCACGCCACCATCTCGGGATGTTAATATGTGGCATGCTGGGACTTGGAGTTCGTTTCACCACACACAAACTCTGATTGGTGCGCAGACAGCGTAAGGAGGAGGGGAATAAGTGCCGGCGGATATTTCAAACAGGAGAAGAATATTAGGGACGTGATCTTTGCAGCTGAAGGCTCTGAAGAAGGCTATCATGCCGAAATGCATCCGCCAGAGCTGGGACTTCGTGAAATAAAGCTGTGTCCACCCTGTTTTCCCCTTGTGGCCTCTGATCTTTTTCGCTGAAAAGGAATTTCTAGATATATTCTGAGCGAGCCAGCAGCTCAGTCCAGATGGCCCTGCAGCACGAAAGCGACCCGAAGACAAACTGGCACAGCGCTGCTCGCAGCATCATTGCAACCAGGGAACTGGTATCTTCGGAACCCGCCATGACCGACTGGAAGGAGTGAGTGGATCGAGGTATTCTACTTCATTAGGGCGCTTTGTCTCGCATTTGACAGCCCTCACTCACTCACCAACCAGGCGCAACTGGCAGCTGCAGCATACAAGGGGACACAGAAAGGATTCATCCTGTTTCATTGTCTCCATGACCCGCCCGACTCACCTGAAGCCTATATATATACTAGCAGCCCGTCCCGACGTTGTCCGGGTACGAATTGCTGCCGGCCAGTAGTATATTGTTTTGTAGGATTTCGTTTTGATAGCATTTCTTATCTGTGACAGGCCTGTGAAACGCTCCGATTCACAGTGCACTGCTGATGCACTTAAGAGTGCGCGCTCAGTAGTGTGTGAACTCGAGTTTCCCTACTTTATTTTTCCTTGCAATATTATATAGCGCGAACTCGACAACATGGCATGAGCACAATTTACATTACAGAAGAACACATTCATTTGTGGTAGGCTCGGGGAGACAACCGATTTGCCTGGAATTACAGGATGTTGAGCTGATGTCGAGATTCGAACGTAGCTCCCCAGCTCTAAAGTTCGCAATTCTAGAACTTGTGGCGGGAGGTGTGTCTAAAAATGTATGTCGGTGCTGGCCATCAATGAGACAGACCTGTGCATTTTTTAAATGGGTGGTGAAAAAATATGAGTATGTTGCTGGAGATGTGGGCCGCCGTGCCACCAATGTACTTACCGGGGGAGGGTAAACACCCATTATTACGCAACTTTCTTTCCGCATACTTTCATTATGAAAGTACCATGACGCCGCAATGCCATTATAACGCATGGCATTACATTTTATATGCTTTTACCACGCATACATTTACAACGAAATTCGTTGTAAATGCATGAATGGTAAAAGCATGTTTTTTTTAAATGTTTGGATAAGGTAAGTATGGGTATAGGGGTATATGTTTTGAGCTACTGAGGTATATGTTTTGGGGTGTTTCGGTATTTTAATGGTTGAGATATAGTTTTGGGTTATGGGGTACAGGGGTAGTTTTAGGGTTTAGGGATAGGTATGGTTTTTGGGGTACAGGGGTATTTTTAGGGTTCAGGGCTAGGTTTGGGGTTATAGGGGTATTTTTAGGGTTATGGGGTAGTTTGGGTTTTTGGGGTACAGGGGTATTTTATGTGTTCAGGGCTAGGTTTGGGTTTTGGGGTACAGGGGTATTTTTAGGGTTCAGGGCTAGGTGTGGGTTTTGGGGTACAGGGGTATTTTAGGGTTCAGGGGTAGGTTTGAGTTTTGGGATACAGGGTTCTTTTTAGGGTTCAGGGCTAGGTTTGGGTTTTGGGGTTCAGGGGTATTTTTAGGGTTCAGGGGTAGGTTTGGGTTTTGGGGTACAGGGGTATTTTAAGGGTTCAGGGCTAGGTTTGGGTTTTGGGGTACAGGGTAATTTTAGGGTTCAGGGGTGGTTTGGGGCTACAGAGGTATTTTTAGGGTTCAGGGCTGGTTTTGGGGTACAGGGGTATTTTTAGGGTTCAGGGGTAGGTTTGGATTTTGAGGTACAGGGGTATTTTAAGGGTTATGGGGTAGGTTTGGGTTTTGGGGTACAGGTGTATTTTAAGGGTTCAGGGCTAGGTTTGGGTTTTGGGGTACAGGGGTATTTTAGGGTTCAGGGGTGGTTTTGGGGTACAGTGGTATTTTTAGGGTTCAGGGCTAAGTTTGGGTTTTGGGGTACAGGGGTATTTTAGGGTTCAGGGGTAGGTTTGGGTTTTGGTGTACAGGATTATTTTTAGGGTTCAGGGCTAGGTTTGGGTTTTGGGGTATAGGGGTATTTTTAGGGTTCAGGGGTAGGTTTGGGTTTTGGGGTACAGGGGTATTTTAAGGGTTCAGGGCTAGGTTTGGGGGTACAGGGGTATTTTTAGGGTTCAGGCCTAGGTTTGGGTTTTGGGGTACAGGGGTATTTTTAGGGTTCTGGGCTAGGCTTGGGTTTTGGGGTACAGTTGTATTTTAGGGTTCAGGGCTAGGATTGGGTTTTGGGGTACAGGGTTATTTTTAGGGTTCAGGGCTAGGTTTGGGTTTTGGGGTACAGGGGCATTTTTAGGGTTCAGGGGTAGGTTTGGGGGTACAGGGGTATTTTAAGGGTTCAGGGCTAGGTTTGGGTTTTGGGGTACAGAGGTATTTTAGGGTTCAGGGGTAGGTTTGGGTTTTGGGGTACAGTGGTATTTTTAGGGTTCAGGGCTAGGTTTGGGTTTTGAGGTACAGGGGTATTTATAGTGTTCAGGGCTAGGTTTGGGTTTTGAGGTACAGGGGTATTTATAGTGTTCAGGGATAGGTTTGGGTTTTGGAGTACAGGGTATATTTATAGGGTTAAGATGGGTTAGTGTCTAAGGGTGTTGGGGTATTTTAAGGAGTAAGGGTGGGTTATGATTATGGGGTGCAGGGGTATTTAAAGGGAGCAGGGTGGGATTAGCACACGATATGAGACATGGCATGAAGGGCGGAACGTACCACACGCCCCCAGCGTTTGTCACGCCCACAGCAGAAGGCAGACACGCCCACAAGGGACTACTTTGCTGGCACGGTTCTTTTACCTTTTAAATGTATATGGTGGGCGTCTACATAGCCTATGTCCTTCTGCTACAACTGCCCTTTCCAACGCTGTATTGGGTGTTGTGATTGGTGCTGTGGTTCCTGAGATTACCCGCCCCAAAGGTTTGGGCTCTCTCTTTATTATATTAGTATATATATATATATATATATACATACAGGCTCCCTTTGACACCAAGTAAAACGAGTCACTCTTTTCAGCGGGTGCTTTCAACCGCGTTGGTGTCCGCGGTAATATAGAAAAGCTCAGAATATCCCAGAAAAATACCCAGCCGGGTTAATTAGGATAAAGAAGCACTCCACAGCACGACAGTTGCTTGCAGCAGGGGTAAGTTTATTAGACGCGTTTCTGGAGACAACGCTCCCTTCGTCAGTATTTTACATCAGCGTGACCAAAACAAGGTCATTATCTATGTTTCCCATAGATCATGGGCATAGACGAGGGACTAAGCATGAGCGCCATCTTATAATGTGCAAATACATTGAAAATCCAAACATTGCTTGTACAAATGTCACACCGCAATTTTACGCCGTGTATCGGCAAATTCATCATCCCATTCATTACCCGCATAACTTAAAGACAGACAACCATTAATATCCGTGTTGCAGGGCTAAGATGATAACAGGCTTCAATCTGTCTATCATATCATTGATCATTGACAGAAACATCAGCAAAATCTCGCCGTGGATCGGCATTGGCAGCCCTAATGGACTGCCCACTCAAGGTGGAACTCGGTATCAAGCAATGTATATTAACAAAAAGTTAATACAAGTGGAATCATACACCCCAAGTCTCAACACAATTTAAAACCATCAAAAATTCTCAGAAAATCATCAGACAATAGATGAATCATCATCAAGTCAATATTAATACTGGTTCATTTCATATTTCACATCATTACATATTTCACATCATTATTAACCCAAATGTGAGGCCAGTTCTTCTCCCATGTTCAACCCCTTAGGTGCTTTTGTTTCTAGGTCTATGATATAGCGGGACTCGAGTCTCCTCAAGGCAAGCAATCTGTTGCCCCCTCTAGGGTTTACTTCTACCCTGTCCAAACAGAAATATCTCAAAAGATTCCTGTCACTATTGTGTTTGATGGAGAAGTGGCGTGCTACAGGATAAGTAAAATCCTTATTAGCTATTGCACGCATGTGCTCTAATATCCTCAATTTGACAGAATTGATTGTGCTTCCCACATACCTCAACATGCAAGGACATACTAAGCAATAAACCGCATGGTCAGAATGACAAGAGATAAATTTGTTGATCTTTTTTCCTCTATTATGTCCCGGAACCTCATAATTCAAAGTTCTTTTACTTGCAGAGCAGGCCTTGCACTTCCCACACGGAAAAAAGCCATGGGCTTCCCTCAGTGTGCCCTGTCGCTTCTCAATAGGTCGTAGATAACTATGGACTACTTGGTCACGTAGTGATCTTGCCTTTCTATATGTGAGTAATAGCACATTTGGCATATCAGAGCCAATGATTGGGTCCGATTGTAGAATGTGCCAATGTTTGGCCAGTACCTCACGCAATTCGTGGGAGTCTGCAGAGTAAGAGGTGATCATGCGGAATTTTCCTTCCGTGCTGGAGACAGGTTTTTTAGTGAAAAGACTAGATCGAGAAACGCTCCTCACTTTCTTCAGGGTCTCTTTTAGAACATGGGGAATGTACCCTCTTACCACAAATCTCTCCATACATTCCTTGGCAGCTTCCTCAAATGAATCATCCTGGCTACAATTACGTTTCAACCGTAGGAGTTCCCCATACGGGATGCTGTTAATTAATTTGCCAGGATGACTGCTGGACGCGTGTAAGACGCTATTCCCAGCTGTCGGTTTGCGGTATAAATTGGTGCAAAGATGCCCATCCCTAATGCTCACCTCCAGGTCCAGATAGTTTACCCTTTCCTTATTGATGTCACCAGTGAATTTCAAATTGAATTCATTGTCGTTGAGCATATCGATATACTGTTTTGCTTCCTCAATAGTACCATTCCATACTAGGAACAGGTCATCAATATACCTGCTCCATAGTACCACCTTAGAATTCCAGGAGGACAGTCTGTGGGCCCAGGCTACCTGCTCCTCCCACCAGCCCACGAATAAATTCGCGTAGCTGGGGGCGAAGCTGGAACCCATCGCTGTACCAGTCAGTTGGCGATATATGGTATTCTGAAAGAGAAAAATGTTATTGCATAAACAGAATGTGGTTAATTCTAATAGCATCTTATTGTGCATTGCAAACTTTAATTCTCTCTTATTGAGGAAGTACTCTATGGCATGGAGACCCTGGTTGTGTTCTATACAAGTATACAAGCTTGTTATGTCCAGGGTGATCAATGTATAGGATGGTTGCCAGTTCAAAAGTTCCACCTTTTCTATAAAGTCTGTAGTGTCCCTGATGTATGATCTCAGAGACAACACAGAACTGAACAGATGGTGGTCTAGGAATTTGGAGAGGTTCTCCGTCAGTCCTCCCATAGAGGAGATTATAGGTCTCCCAGGGGGATCTTTAATGTTCTTATGGACCTTGGGAAGGTGGTAAAAACAAGGTAACACAGGATTAGTAGTTATACATATACATATACACATATATATATATATATATATATATATATATATATATATATATATATATATATATATATATATATATATATATATATATATACAACAAAAATAGCAGCCTCTGTCGGGAAGCCCTCCCGAAAAGTTAGTCTCATGTCACTGTGGACTGCACAAAGAAACAGCTTACATCTCATTCCATGGCTCAACGCGTTTCAGACTAACGTCCTTTGTCAAGAGCCTCACACAAAGGAAGAAGGCAAACAAACAGGTAGAGAGCACTGAGAGAGCAGTAATGTCTGTGGGCATGAGCCTCACGGATCTGAGTGTGAGTAAGAGCCTAATTGGATCACCAGAGGAAAAGAGCTTAACTTAAGTATTCTGATGGTAACTGGGTTCTTTGGGAACTAACTGATGATGTGCTAGAGCCTTGCGGTGTTGGTGTGCAACAGCATTTTTTTAAAAAACTTTATTTATGTTAATTTCAGGTGATACATTAAACAATCACATCTTATAGCAAATCGTCAGCAGATCTTTTCTTCCATGAATTAGCGCATTCCTCTTAAAATGTGCAGAATATCAAAAAAACAGAACAGACCCCGACATTAATAACCCCTCTCCCCCCTGGGCCAGTGCCCTTCAGTACAAGTACAGTGCATTGATTACTTCATGCTACAAACGTGTGAGGCAAGTCAGAGCTACAGAAGAGAGTGAAACGAGAGCATAGAACAGTGGCAGCAGAGAACAATAGGCTAGATATATAACACTCGGTAGTCTCAGTGGGTACTGCGAGTTAGATTCCAGGGACGTACAAATCATCCAGGCATTAATACAATGGAAGTACAGTGGAGCCTAAACCACCCCATCCTCAGCACCCATCGATTCCTCCTCCTCCGCCTGTTGCGTTCGGAGGTAGGCCGCAAGCGGGCCCCATATGTCCTTAGGTCTAGACTTTAAGGGCAGCTGTTCCGCATAAGCATGCAAATTGTCTTGTCATAGCACCATATCTTGTACCCATTCCTTAAACTTAGGTGCTCTGCCCCTCCCCCAGCGACATGCTACCCGCCGTTTCGCCAGCAATGTGCCCAACGCTAGTAGTTTCTTGTGTGGAGTGTTAATGTTTGCTATAAGGCCTAGGAGGATCGTCGCAGGCGTTGGCTCAATGGTAACCCCTAACATGGCGGACAGTCCCGTCATCACATCCTCCAAGTATTCAGACACTTTAGGGCAATTCCACGCTAAATGTAGAAAGTCAGCCGGGCTTTGACGGCACCTGTGGCATCGGTCATCTTGCTGCAGCCCCAGTCTATGTAAGCACGCTGGAGTGTGGTAGAGTCTGTGGAGAAATTTGAAATGAAGCAGTCGCAGTCGGCTACTTCCTGAGAGGCGTTCTGTCTGTGTGCAGGCTTGTTCCCATTGTTCGTCAGTGAGAGGAGTGGGTAAGTCCTTGTCCCAGGCCATCCTAGCTCTAGCCGGTTCGGGGGGGGGGGGGACCGATCGGACTCTTGCATATATTAAGGATGTGGCGTGTTTAAGCGTGGCCTCTTGCAGCATGAGGTGCAAGGAATGGAATATCTCCGGTTCGTTTGGAAAATCAGTGCATATGGCCTTCGCACTCTGTCGAAGTCTAGTATAGAGAAAAAGGTCCATGAACGGGGGGGGGTCATCCCCCAAAAATTGCTCTTGCGAGCGGAATTTCCTGTCCAGAAAGAGGTCGCCGCATGTGAAATATATGAGTCTAACTAGCATATTTTGGCAGATTTTCTCATGAGTGACCTTCAGTATCGGGCAGTCCTGCAGCGGCAACCTAAGGGAGTACAGCTGTGTTATGCCCTCAGCTTTTGCCAGCCAGTGCATAGCGTTCACGGTGCAGTCCACTGTCGTGGGATCGCCTCCCTTCCCTTTATATGGGGCAAATACGTAACCCGCGGGGGGACAGGAGCCATGTGTCCATCCTCAACCGCCAGGTGTGGCATGTACGGGGGGGGGGCGGAACCAATAGGCTGCATAGTGTGCTTGCGCGCTGTAGTAGTATTGTTCGAAGTCCGGCACATCGAACCCTCCATACTTGTACGGGAGCGCCATGGAGTCCAATTTCAATTGCGCCTGTTTCCCTCCCCAGATCAGTCGTATGAGCTGAGTTTTCAAGGTGGCAAAGAAGAAAGCACCCGGTTGGTATGGGATGTTAATGAATAAATACAGGAATTTAGGCACGATCACCTTCTTGATAAGTGATATGCGTCCCGCCATAGACAGCGGGAGTTTAAGCCATGAGGTTATGTTATCTGTCACCTTTGTCATGACCCTGCCATAATTCGTCCTCATCAAGGTGTCTTTGTTTCTGGACACATAAATCCCTACATATCGGAATTCCGAGTCCTCCCACTGTAGTGGGAAGTCTAGGGGCTGAGGGAGGGTGCGGTCTGTCTAGGGGAACACTGCGGACTTACCCCAGTTAATTTGCACTCCGGCGAATGCTCCCTTAGAACCGGGTTGAGGTTTTCCCATGGATTGCAAATATACAGGGTAATGTCGTCTGCGTATAGGGAGACGAGCACCTGGCGAGATGGGTATATTAGGCTTCGATGATTATGATGCTGGCGCAGCTTAGCCGCAAGGGGCTCAATGGCTATTGCAAATAGAACAGGCGACAGAGGGCACCCCTGCCTAGTGCCCCTCTGTATTCCGAAGGGTTCAGATCGTGCCCCATTCAACAACACTCTGGCGTGGGGAGCTTCATAAAGGAGTCTAATTCATCTAAGAAATTATTCCGGCATCCCCATATAGGCCAGGGTCCCGAACATGGAGTCCCATTCCAGGGAATCAAAAGCTTTGGTAGCATCTAAAAAGACCGCTACCGCTTCGCATTTGGGGTTTATGTCCTGAAGGATCGCAAGGAGGGTACGTAGGTTGTGAGAAGTGGCCCGATTGGGCACAAAGCCCACCTGGTCCAGCAGCACTATGTTTTCCAGCAGGAGATTTAGCCTAGTGGCCAGCACCTTTGCCTATATTTTCGTATCACTATTTAACAGGGACAGGGGACGGTACGAGTCGCACTGGTCAGGGGCTTTCCCAGGCTTAAGCAAGGACAGTATGTGCGCTTTTCGCATAGTATCTGGGAGTACGCCCTCTTCCAGCGCTTCATAGAATACTGCCTTGAGGATGGGTGCAAGGATATGTATGTAGGTCTTGTAGAACTCAATAGGGATCCCGTCCGACCCTGGGCACTTTCCCGAGGCCATGCCCATTATGGCATCTTTTATTTCGTCCACTTCCAGGTCCAGTGCCAAGAACTTTTGCTGGGTGGGGCCCAGCCACGCAAGGGCTACGTCGTCGAAGTAGTCTGTCAGTTGTAAGGTAGTTTGTGGTTGGGTGGTGTAGAGTGTTTTATAGTGATTAGTTAGTATGGTCATTTGCTCCTGTAAGGCCCTACTTGTCCTCCCCTGGTCATCCTGAAGTTCCGTGACATAATTGGAAAAACGCGGAGGTCGTACTGCCCCAGCCAGTGAGCGCCCCGGCCTATCCCCCTCCCCATATCTCCTGGCTTCACCTGGTTTCCCCCGGAATTTACATTCCCTATCAGCCTCCTCAGTGTATTCTGACACCTTCTCCCGAATGCGCGCCTGAAAGGGGGGAGGGTCAGCCGCCATACTAGCCTCCCTTTCTAGTGCTTTCAATTCAGTCTCCAAGCCAGTCAGGGTCCCACGCAGTGCCCTCAGTATGCCTCCTCCCTTGGATATGCACCATCCCCTCACTGTCACTTTGAAAGCCTCCCAGACAGTCGTGAGGCTGTCTACAGAGGCAGTGTTCCTAGAGAAAAATCTTTTATTTCCTGCTCTAATTCAGATCGAAACGCAGCGTCTTGTAAATGCGAGGGGTTCGGCCTCCAGCCAATGTATGGTGCGGTATCTACGGGTACTCATAAAGAAATGTGCACTGGGGAGTGATCAGAAAGTGTTCGAGACAGATGTGTTGCTTTGTGAACCCAGTGTGCCATGCCTTTCGCCAAGAACACATAATCCAACCTGGCCCATGTGTTGTGAACGGAGGAGTGGTGCGTGCCTTCTCTTTGAGTCTGATGCAGATACCTCCAGGTGTCTATTAACCCCCTCGTCCTCCACCAGGCCCTGTAGGGCGCGTTGAGAATTGGTGTGGTGTGCCGGGGCAGCGCGTACTCTGTCCCATGTCGGATGCACAACAGTGTTAAAGTCTCCTCCCCATATCAAGTACCTGCACCCTAGTATTCTCAGTTTGCCATTAAGCAAATGTAGGTAGTGTGGGTCGTCTACATTGGGCCCATAGTAATTCACCAGTGCTATATCGTGAGTTTGCAGGGATCCCCACAGTAGGCAATACCTCCCATCCGCATCCTCCTCCCTCCCTCTTTCCACAAAGCGAACCCCCTTTTTAATCAGGATAGCTACCCCCCTGGAGTAGGACGAATAGGAGGCGTAGCAGCTATGTGAGGCCCATTTGGATGCAAATTTGGGGGTGGAGCCTTTTGCTAGGTGCGTTTCCTGTAGGAAAGCGATGTTGGTGTGGTGTCTATCTAAGTAACCTAGCACTTGCCGCCTCTTTCGAGGATCGTTAAGCCCACGCACATTCCAAGATGTAACAGTCATTCCTGGAGCGTCATTCGGCTGCTCCCCTTGCTTGCTTGTCATTGTGCTAACCCAGCATCTCCATTATGTAGGTGGTACCACAGTCCAAGTGTCACATAAAGAGCACTGCAACTTCTGCCTAGTTGAACAGCTCTAGTCATTGCCTCAACACAGTACAACTGAATACCATGTCGCTTCCCCCCTCCCCCATCCACCCACACCGGCTGCCCCAGCCTGCCAGAGAGTAACGTCCCTCCGCCCCTTTCAACTACTTTGACCCCCAACAGTGTCGCACTCCCATCTTGTACCATTAGGAGGGAGAAAAAAGAGAGAACAAAAAACAACAAATGCCTACAGAAAGTAACCACAGAACCAAAAGTGGGGTAATGCCCTCAGTGGGGGTCGCTAGGAGCCCTCGCCAGTTCCGCCTCACCCCTCCTATTTCACCCGCCTACGGCCACCTGGGTCTCAGAGGTCGGTTCAGCGGGATGGTGGCGGGCGGCCAGGAGTTGCCATGTGCCCACGTAAGCAAGAAATCAATGTCATACATCACCAGTACACTTAACAGCATCGCGCCGCCATGGGGCCCTCCGGCCCTAAGTTCCTATAAGTTCACGAGGGGTCCGACAATGGAGAGTGAGAGCGCGATCGCCGCCTCTCCGCCGCTTTTCCGGAGGCCGATCTCCTATCGTTTTTCAGGAAATCCTCCGCTTGTCGAGGCGTCAGGAAGATGTACTGTCGGCCACGATGGTGGATGCGCAGTCTCGCGGGATACAACATAGCATATTGTATATTGCGAGATTGGAGCTGTTTCTTAACCCCCAGAAACTTGCGTCGGGCGTCTTGCCCCATCTGGGTAAAGTCAGGGTAAAACGATAGTGTAGTGTTTTCAAATTTCACGTCTCCTTTCTCTCTCGCTAGTCTTAAGAGGGTATCGCGGTTCTATAGTTGAGGAATTTCATGATGATGGGTCGCGGTGCCGCACCCGGGGGAGGTTTCGGCGCCAAAGAGCGGTGCGCGCGCTCAATGACCAGTTGCGCTGAGAAGGCCTCCCGCCCAAACAACTCGGTCAATAGACGTTCCATATAATCCTCCAGGCGGCCTGTGTTGGTGGATTCCGCCAGGCCCAACATACGCACGTTATTACTCCGAGAGCGGGATTCTAACTCCTCATTCTTTTCCGCTATTATTTTTATAAGTTTGTCCATTTGTGCCATGTTTTGTTTGCCGGTAGTAGCCCCATCCTCCAGATCGGACACCCTCTGCTCCACTCCTTTGAGGCGTTCCTCGTGCCCGTCCAATTTCGCCACTACATTATCCTGGCGGTTATTCATAGAGTCAATCTTTGAGTCTATGGATGTGAGGCTCTGCTGCCTGCTCACCAGCAGGGTTTTCCAGCTGTCGTCTGGCGGGTCCTCAGACCCCTGGTTCTGCGAAGCCGTGCCCGGGGTTTTGCGGGTGTCAAAAGGCAGCTTCGATTGGCGCGGTTCTGTCTTGCCCATCGCGCCGCGGTACTGGTGCTCGGCCCGCGCCCTCGTGTAGTCTATTGCAAGCAGGGTCGACCCAGGGGGGGCGCGTATGTCCCAACCAGTTTCGGGCCTCTCTCGTGTCCGCAAGCTAGCCCCTTCAAGGCGGCGTCACAGGCCTCAGTCCCAATGCAAGGCCCACCAAGGCAGCGCTGTCATAAATGGTGGTATCGCCTCCGTTACTCCCAGCGCTGCGGCGTGTCCGCCCGAGTTGTCCCCTCCTCACCTCGCTAGCGTTGTAGCGGCCGCCGAAATCGCCACAAGATCGCAGCAGTCGGGGCCAGTTCCAGTCGGTGGTCGCTTCCCGCAGGGCCCTCCACAGCACTCGTGTCCCTCCGCGCGCCCGGCCTAGAGCGCACCGGTCTTGCGTACGGGCGGGGTCCGATTCTGCGGCTCCGCTCACTCCACACCCTCAGTCCGCTACAAAATCACAGGCGAATATCTCGACGTCCGCTGCAACTATCGAGTCGAAACTCGCCCCACGGCAGCAGCTTATCTTCCGTGACACTTGGGTATAAATTGTTAAGCAATTTTGGTAGGCAGGATGAGGATTTTGTTGCTTAGACCTCCCGGCCCGGCGAGAGCTCTACACGATGGCGGCCATGCTGGTCCAGCGCCACCTAGCGCCCCCGTGCAACAGCATTTGTATTTTACTCACTACCCCAAAGAGTCTCTAGGTGCTTTTTCAGTGTTTAGGGATTTTTCTTTTTTTTTAACTTTTCTTTATTTTTTTACGGAGTTTTATAAAGGACAAACTTGACCCGAATCGGGCATCAGAGTGCTTTACATAGCACCAGTTGCATTACAAGAGGACACATTTATTTTTGTTAGGCAAGGGAGATGAAGTGATTTGCCCAGAATCACAGGATGTTCAGCGTCGTTGCCGAGACTCGAACCCAGTTCCCCAGATTCGAGTACGACCGCCCTAACCGTTAGGCCAACTACTCTCACAAATAACTCAAATACCCTAAGGGTGCAGAGAAGTCTCAAGACCTAAGAGTGAGTATGATTCTATGGAGACCTGCTGGTGATTGGGAAGTAAGGATCCTTAAGAATGAGGAGAATCATTGGAGACTGGAGCAGACAGGACATTGAGGGATCTAAAATTGAGCATGTGCTGTGGGACCAAAGGTTGGGATGAAAATCCATAGACCTCAGGATAAGAATGAGATTTATAGACCTGAAGATGAGCATCAGGAAATCTGTTGGTGTGATGCGAATTGTGTTACCTGTCTCGATAAAAGTTACTGGCCCCAAAAGCTTTGAAAAAATGTTTATACCCACAAACGTTGGTCAACATTACCACCATGATCCTAACCAAGCAGTGTTTTGCAGTGTTTTGCGAAAGGTTGCGATCTGCGTATGTGGGCCACTTTTTATTGGCTGCCCGGGGCTAACTGTGGCCCCAATCCAACCATGGGAAAGAGACCCCTTTAATGACATACCCACCTGTAATGGGAGGATGGTCACAAAGGGGTAACAATACTTCAGACGCAGAAAGATTGCAGAATACAAATGCTTATAGGTGACACAAAGCACAATTCCCTGAACAGGGCTTTCCTTTCTTTTCTGTTCTCTGCACATGCACATGTTGACATTCTCCACTGTTCACTTTTGTTACACCACTGCAGCTTTTGCACAGACCCAGCCACTATGTTGATTTAATAACGTGCCTTGTCTTTCTTGGTTTGTTTTCTTATCAGTATTCTGGCACATTTGGAAGAACATGTGCTTATTAAAAATAAAGATATTCTTGTATTAGTTCCCCCACAGGTTTAGTATCTTGCAGGAATTCTCCAATTCAAAAAAATGGGTACAGAAGGCAGAGGACATCAGAACAAGTGCACTAGGGGTGGGTACAGGAAACATTCACAGCTTTTCTGGTCAAGTATAGAACATGTGCACTTTAGCACTGAAAAAAAGGTACGGAAGGGCATTTTCCCCCTACAAGAAATATTGAAAAACATTGACTTAAATGTTTATTTTGGGCCTCGTACTAACAAAGGATCTCAGATTATGTCTCCAACGGCCATTAGGTATTAAACAAATTACAGTGGAAGTGACAAACGCCCCTGAACTATGCAGCTTTCTGATCCTGAAGAAGAATAGTATCCTATAGGCAGGGATGTCCCCGTGAGTCAACTGTGATATTTGAAAGAACCAATACTATATGGTAGCTCAGTGATTGTGCATTATGATTAGGGCTCCCGGTTTTATGGTTTTTATATTTTTGTAATTTCCGTCTGTATTTATCCATATTTCTTTTTTGCTAATTTTACCTGTATTTATCCATATTTATTTTATGTTTTGTGAAAAAAATGAAACTGAAATGTGTATACTTCTACATTTATTTAACCAGTTAATGTGCACTCGTGCCTGGACGCCGCACTGGTTTCAATGATATATACACACTCAGATTGTAAAATATGCACTTGTAAGAAAATATGTAAATTTTAGTATCAAGGTTGTGCAAATCTACTGATGTTTAAGGCTCTTTACTAAAGTCCCTATATTTTTTTAATCCCCTTGCCTGTCAATCCGCCCAGCTATTGTCCTGGCAGTCATGATTGACAGCATATAGAATCACTAAAAAATAACCCAATTTCCGTTTTGGTCCACATTTAAAAATAAATACAGACAGGAAAATAAATGATTTTCTGGCTGTATTTAGCTGTAAAAATCGATAAAAACGGTAAACAGGGAGCCCTAATTATGATGCTACATGTGTTCATATTAAATAATGTCTTTCTTTACCCAGGCTGGCTCTATGCCTGCACAGGATGGCTAATGAGCTTTCAGCACAATGGACCCAAGAGTGCAAGAATTAGTGACGGTCAGTCAGCTCTGCAGATCACAGACTGGTCTGTACTGGGCAATGACTCTTTTCAGCTTTTACTATTTCAGTAACTCACTAAAAGGATCATTTCATGACTTCTGCTACTGGTGGTGTTGCCAAGGCTTTCCAAGGCATCTGTTTGATGCACTTAATTTCTTTTTATTAATTAGCCATCATTGTACACCCCACTTTGTGATCGTGATTACTCCAAAAATGCTGTTCTAAGGAGGGGGCACTCGCTGAAGAGAGGATTGAGGCGAGGCCTCCCGACTGCTGCAGGATTTGGTCACTCTGACTATGCTCAATTGGAGCTGCCATATTCTTTTCAGTTAGTTTTTTTTTTCTCCAGTTGTTTTATAATGCAATCCGAAGGTATTGGAGAACTTTACATGAGTACCAGTTACATTACACAAGGGCACATTGATTTTTGGTAGGCACGGGGAGATTAACCCCTTCGGTGCTCATGACGAGCTCAGCTCATCATGAGGCATGGTGCTCCGGTGCTCATGACGAGCCCAGCTCGTCATAAGCCCTGGAACGCTCTCAGTATCACAAGATGCTGAGGTCGATATTTAGACCTGGTTCCCCAATCCCCAGCTCCAAAGTCAGCAGCTTTGGCAGTTATTCTACATCCTCCATCTGAACATCAAAGTCAATCAGAAAGTAAAAAATCAGGATTGCACTGGTCCTGAAACAATAACTGACAGGCAGTGAAGGGGCACCCTCACCGGCTACACAATCAGTGCTCCTCTGAAAGTCCAGTAGTCAGTAGGTACTGCCTGCATGTGGTCTGTGCACTAAAGAAGTCTGGATATAAAATGGCTGCTGGACTCCTGCCGAATCCTTCCCAACATCCAACCTCACTGTCTATCACCATTCACAACTTTACCACCCACCTACTTTGAGTTGGTCATCCAGCCCTGTCCCTTACTCATATATGCTGCTAGTGGTGCTCCGCAGTGCTGACTCCATCCTGGGCCAAAGGACTAAACGCCCCCAGGCATACATTACAGACAGTACTGTAGAATATCCACACCCCACTATTTACGTCGGCACTCAAGCCTTTTCTTTTAGGGATAGTGAAACCTCACCCAGGCATGCACAACTGAAACCCCGAACCTATGCCAAACACACAATACACACCTTGCTTCATCACCGAGCAGCCAGACCTTTGTGCGAGATGCTTCTGTGTTTTTTCCACCAATCTTCTCCTCCCATGTATTTTGGGCCACGCCCATATTGCCCATGCATACCAGTCACCCCTAATCTGAGCCTGCCAAATACCTAGGCTGTTAAGTCTTAAAGCCACCTCATGTCTCTTTGGTCCACCACCAGACACTGCCTGCCCTTTATCTCATTCTTGCATGTTCCTGCTTTCTCTCTTTCAAACATTTTCCCATCTCACCACTTTGTGTGTTTTTCTCTCTCCTTCAAAATGAGAACCAGTACCCGCCACAGGCAACCCCTAGCTCAGATTAAGCATTGAGCATGGTATTTTAATACCAGACTGTTAGAAATGGGGTTTCTGGTTGGCTAGGGTGTACACCTAAACCAGGCAGAACCCACCACTCTACTCAGGGAAAGGAAGTTACACACCCAAGATAACCCCTGCTCACCCCCTTGGTAGCTTGGCAGAGCAGTCAAGCTTATCACAGAGGGAATGTGTAAATCATTTGAGCAACACGCAGCCACACAAGTGTCACTCTAAATACAGCACAAAAGAGAGTCCACACAGTAGTATATAAAAATATCTCATATATTGTAAATAAAACACATAAACCACAATCACATAAATCACTCTGACAACGAGAAAATTGTCATTAAGTACAGGTAGTGCATTAATGGAATTACTTATAGGTTGCATACGTCATAACACTATCATCACTGTACGCATAATATGTAGCCCCTGAAACAATACCCTTTATCCTCTCATTGCAAGGTATAAAACAACATGAACCATGATCAGAGCATAAAATGCAGGCTGTTAGATAAGGAAGAGAAAACATGCATCACCATAACATCGCCAGTGAGAGTAATCACTCATATCTAGCACACCTGCACCACTTTTACGAATTATGCAGTAATGTGAGCTCCAAGCATAGGTTACAGGGTTCCTGCCCACCTACTCCTGTTAATATGGTAATGTTCAGGATGGTCCCCCCTCCAGGCACCTCCGTCCAGGTTTTCCCCTATCCTGCTCTTGCCACCGTCAACACGCAGTGCCCCCAGGTATACACCAGGAAATGGAGTGACGGGGTTAAGGCACAACTCAGAAGCCCACCAGATGCCTCTTGGTCCTTCCCTCATACTGCACCCAAATGCAGCTGCCTGCAAACTTGCGGTGCAGCTGTCCGACCCCCGTACTTTTCACCCTCCGAGGAGAGGGGGCAATGTAGTGGTGGGGCAGGTTACCCCACTGAGAGCACACAGCTGCCCTGAATTGCAGCAGGGAGACCTTCCCAAGTCGGGAAGGTAGCTGCCCTTGGGAGAGGGGTTGTCGCACCAGCACCTCACTGATTCCTCGTTGCTACAGCAATCTGCTAGGGCCACGTTCAGGCTCTTTCCAGCACTGCTGCTTCTGTAACGTGCCCCGACCAGTGGTGCAGCCGCTTCGGATGCTGGGCCATGCTTGGTGCTTCTTTACAGTGCGGTGGTCACTCTCCCCATAGGTGGTATACCGGCAAGGCGCCTCTCCCTCGCTGGAGAGTGAGGCACGGGCAACAAGAAAGCCAACGCTTCCCACATACTATACAATTGGAACGCTCAGTACGCGCTGGTTAAGTTTTTCTGCTCCTGTTTGGCCACGCTACCTTCGGGTCATCCAGAAGCATGGCGCAAAAACAACATCCGGCCTCACTGCTGCGTGGGCATGATGATAAATATGCACAGCCCATGTGGTGTGAGGCCTGGGGGAGAAGAGCAGAAGTTATAGATGGGCTGCTCTCAGGGATCCAGGAACAGCGCTTCACCACGCACTGGTTTAAAGCTGAAACGCTCACCTCATGCTAACATTCCAAGGTGCAAAGGACAGTCCATTCCTTGTTCTGCACAAGACAGAACCAGCAACTGCAGCACAACCCACCCCACACACATCAAGGGGCAGCGCTCCTCACCCAGTTTTTCCATCTCTCCTTCCAGACAGGTTACTTTTAGATCTTTTGAAGTCTTTGATTTCCTTGAGACTTCGAATAGGAGGCAATCACACACAAGCTCGTGGAGATCTTCTCAAGCAGGATCCCACAGCAGGGTAAAAATAGTCAGTCATTTTCCTCTACCACAGACAGATGCAGCAACTGCAGGTGAACCCACCCCTCACACAACAGAAAGGGTAGCGCTTCTCACACAGCTCTTCGGCTCCTCTTCTTGGCGGGGTCCTCTTGTTTCCAGAAGTAATCTAAAGTCCTAGGGTTTAAGTTCTCATATTTATACCCCATTTTCTCATTGTTCTCTTTGCTTCAGTCTCTGAGCTCAATACAAACCAGTGTTGTTGTCCCTGGTCCAGCTTGACCACAGGGGTGAAAACAGCATTGTGCAAGGAGACACAACCTATAAAGGTGCTAACAAAACTCCCCCCACCACTCTAAATTCAGACAATGTCCATTCAGCCTAGTGATGAGTCACCCCAGCAAGACAGGACACACCTCCCCCCCTTTAGAATTTCTAGAGTGAATGCACAGCCCCAGCTCCTGTCACTCCAAAACCAGACAGTGAATACACAAACAGGCAGAGGCACACAGAATGGTAAAGCAAGAACATGCCCACTTTCTAACAAGAAAAACTACAGGAGAAGACCCATAGACTCTTATTTTCAAAAACTTTATTCGACAGCAGTCATAAAAGCAATTTTACAGTCTTCCCTACACAATAAATACTATAACAATATTAAAATGAACTACTTTTAAGAATCTCATTAGACATTATGCTGTCATTTGCGAAATTAACTACATAAAATCAGAGCAATCAACCATGTCAATAATTTCATTTAACTGTGTCTAGCTGTTGTAAGGTGCGGGTGCGTATGATCCATGACCAACCTAAAAATTATGTGACAGCAATCGCCAAATAGGGTGTGCAGTCCGATTCAAATATTCTTAGTGCCTCTGTACACCTACGTGTTCCTAAATTTAGGCACGCTGGTTTTATCCATATACGTCGTGGGTTAACATATAATGGGCAAACAAACAGTATATGGGCCGTATTCTCTGTTAAATATTTACAATGGGGAAATTTATCGTCCTGGTTTATCGACCATTTACAGGTGAACGCCTTTGTAGGAAGCGTCCCGATTCTAAACTGAAAATACAGTTTTCTATCGAGTGGTCTTTCGATAGTGTCCCAGTAAGGCTCACATGATGGTACAGATTTGATATTCAAGTAACATCCTGTTAGGTTTGAATTAGAGCCAGAACATTGAGTAGACAACCATACCATTTCCCAATACATGTTCTTTAAAGTAGCCTTTGGCGGAAAACTTTCAACATGTGGAGAATTCCACAAATGGTCTAGTTCCAGCTTACTAAGCAACCCTCTTATTTCTTTTAACCACAGGATCGAATGAAAACGGTCTGCCCTAATGATATCCTTTAGGGCAGTTGCAAAATGCACAAGTTCAGGAGTGGTCATAAGGCGTCTCCAGTATAATAAAGGACGTAGCCGTGCCAAGTCCTTGATGTTTTTCCTGCCTAGATCATATGCCAATGGTACGGTAGGGGTACTTTGGGGGACCCCAATCAGGCGGCGAAAGAAGCTATTTTCCGCCAATGTTAATTGTTTCAGGTTGGAGAAAACCCAAAGTTCTGAGCCGTATAAAGAGGCACTAATCACCTTCATGTTGTAAATTTCTAGGGCAGGAGTGATGGGCTTGGTTAATGAGACTTTATGTTTATGGGCCGCTACTCCTGCCAATTGATGAAATTTTAAGACAGCCATATCAATATGATTCTTCCAGCTCAAATTACATTGGAGGTTTATTCCCAGATATGTGAATGCCTCAACCTGTTCTAAGGGGATACCGTTAAAATTTATTGAGCCCCTGAAGGTATTCCTCTGGTTTAAGCACATGAACTTGGTTTTAGATGTATTTATCTCAAGTCCATGTGCTTTACAAAACTCACCAAAGGCATTTACTGCCTTCTGGAGCCCACTAGGTGTACGGGAAACTATGAGCGTGTCGTCCGCAAACATGAGAACAGGCACACGTGCTCCTGCCAGAATCGGTGCATCGGTGGGGGAACGGCTTAGATGGTTTACAATACCATTGATGTAAATGGAGAACAGTGTCGGTGCCAAGACACACCCCTGCCGAACCCCACGTTCGACAGGGAATGAGTCTGTCACCTCGCCCTGGGCACCCCACCTGATTCTGGCATAATTGTTCTCATGTAAGCGGACGAGTAGCGTCAATAGTTCCGGGGCCATCCCCGCTTCAGCAAGTACCCCCCAAAGCCTAGAACGAGGAACTAAATCAAAGGCTGATTTTAGGTCTACAAATACAGCGTAGAGAGTTCCATTTGTCAGCATCACATTCCTCCAGTAAAGGGCTATGAAGAAAAAGACCTGATCAACTGAGCTTGTGCAGGGACGAAATCCGGCTTGGTAAGGGGATAAAATATCTTTTTCATCGATCCAGGTTTGTAATTTGTTTTGTATTAGACAACCTATTACCTTTTGGGCAGAGTCTATTAAACTAATAGGTCTATAGTTGCTGGGTAATGATTTATTTCCCTTTTTGAAAACTGGAATTAATTCTGCTCCCTTCCAAGAGGTCGGTATTGGCGCACCTCTGGCCACCGAGTTTGCTAGCCACTCGAAATACTGACACCAGGATGGGCGATCACTTAGGAACACATCTGCTGGTATGGCATCCATTCCTGGGGCACGACCCCCTGTCACACAGTCCAATGCTGTACTGACATCTTTTAAGGTGAATAGCTGACGTTGGTAAAAAACTGTTGGGGGTAAGGTATATTCCCCCTCAGTAGACACATGCGCATATTGTGGTCTAAAAAAGTCAACCCATTGGTTTTGAGCTACGTGATTTTGTGGGGGTTGTGCCACCCCTCCTCTGTCCCATTTAACCAGAGCCCAAAATTGACTCTGATTCCTTGCGTCACAGGCAGATTTCAGATCACGCCAGTGGGCCTCGTCCCACTTTTTCTTAGCCTCTTTTTGTACCTTCCTATAAGTGTCCCTCGCCTTTCTCACGCCTAGAATGTTCTTATTTCTAAGTTCTACACTAAGGTTCTGGCGGGCTTCTCTACAAGTCTTGTCGTACCATCCTAATTTGGGCAATTTATTCTGGGCATTTCCTGATTTCTTCTCCTTCTTACAAAAACCCCTGAAGTTTGGTAAAAAAAAAGTTGTGTGGGCATCAAGCATAATTTCAGGGAAGTTTTGCTCGTTAACGTGTGAGTTAATCTCAGCCACTGCTTCTAGTACAACTTTTTTGAGCTCCTCTAACTTCTCCGTGTTCTCGGTAAGTCTGCCCCATTTTATGTGGCGCTGGTTGTTCGAAGTTACAATATCTAGGGTGGTTTTGCCACCTCCCTGGTTTAGTTTTCTTAACCCAACATTTACTTTAAAGACCATGCAAAGAGGGTTGTGGTCGCTCTCTATTCAGGTTTTGACTGCAATGTTGATCAGCCTGTGCCATATTCTGATGTCCACTAGGATATAATCTATTCGACTGGAGAATCTACCATTATCGAATGTTTTGTTCCCCTGTTAATCTGAAAGGGTTCGTCCATTTGCTGCTCTAAGTCCTCTTGCTAGGCATAGGGCCTTCAGTTGGATGGCCACAGCTGTCCATTTAATAACTACGGGCAGTTCTAGCTGTGGGATACCCCACTTGCTATCCTCTTCTTCAGGTAGGGTTTGATCTTCTTGACCTAGCGGTTCGAAAGTGGTATTAACATCGCCCCCCACAATAAAGAACATATGTGTTGGAAGAGCTTCAAGCTCATGATCCAGAGCGGTTATTACTTCTGATGTTTTACCACCCGCTACTCCCCTGGCGTAGATATTGAATATGGCCATCCCATAACCATTGGCCCAGGTAAGAGTGATTGACAATATGTCATTAAGTAGAGAGCTCCTTTGTTGAATTCTGCAGCATAAATTTTGGCGAACCCAGATTATCAAACCCCCTACTGGACGACCCTTAGGGTTTTTTGTAGCTGGAGTAAAGAAATTGAGGTACCCTACGTGGTGTATCGGAATCACTGACCATGTTTCCTGGAACAGTAGGATGTCAAATTGATCTATAAATGTGCACCATTCAGGTGATGACAACTTGTTGGTAATTCCAGCAATGTTCCAGGAAAGAAAGGACAACCCTGTCTCTACCGTTTCATCTACCGCTACGTCTAGGGGGACCTGAGGTAGTGAAAAGCCTTGTAATTCGTCCCCCACCCTTGTTTCTAAATCTATATTGACATGATGGTGGCATAAGGGATCGAGCACAGATGCAACTGGTTCGGGAACTAAACTTAGTTCTACCATAAAGGGGTCTGGCTGTAACTCCAGGTGTCTGTTCTTGCTTCTACTGCTAGGAGTAAATGCTTCCTCAACCCTTTTCCTCGAGAGCGAGGAGATGGCATATGTCAGACAAGGTTCCTTCTCTATGGGAGTGTCTATGTTTTTTAGCTCCAATGGTTCAATAGGCACTACTCTGTCAATCCGTTTGAGTCAATCACATTCATTCAGGTTTGACAGTGCCCCAAAACAATTATCTAGATTGATTTCCCATTCCCTAGATTGTGGGACCTTGCCCCATTTGTGTGACACCGGGTTCCACTTGGTCTTTAGAATACTTGGGTTCCCTATTTTACTTCGGTGATAGAAAAAGTCCAAAGTTAACGGGATAATATCTGTGCTCCTACGTTGTGGAGGAAAAAGGTTCCTCAGGACCTCAGGAAGTACTTCTGGGTTTAAAAAAGGCAAGACTACACACTCACCTTTAAATTTTTTAACACCATCCCCTATCCAATCCACCCTTCTTGCCATGGTGATTTCCTCAGCTAATTGCTGCTTACCCCAAGGGGACTCAGTTGAGACCCAGGAAGATTAATTATAACAATCAACAATGATTCAACATGTTACATTTACATAGACAGATTTTTTAAAAAAGGCATATAAATTGCAGAAGCGCAGAACAACGGGAAGACAAGCGAGGATGTTCTTTGAGTACTTATAGCGGTCTGTATTTATAGGATTGGTATTATCAGTCACTATTGTCAATGGTTAGAAAGGGGACCTATATTACTGATAGTGTTAAGTAATAAAAGTACATATACCTGTTACATCATTTTCTGTTGTTTATTATTATAATTTATTTGTTTACCTGAGCCGTTGCTGTATGTTCCGGCTTTACAAACTGTGCATTGGTAACAGCAGTTGAGTGGGAGGGAGCCATCAGGCTTTCTGCAGTGCCCTGGGGGACAGCTCCGCTTGCAGAAGGAGGTAATACCCTGGAAGGGAAATATATAAAATTAACAATGTAAATGTGTTTGGTACCATAAAGTTGCACATTAGTTCTAGTGACTAGTGGGACTATTATTTAATTCAGCAATACTCATTTTATCAACCACAGAAAGATAAAAGGACAACAACCACCGGAGTCTTCCTTGCTGAGACTGAACATGTGGCCTCAAGTTGTAGGACTAGTTTGCCTCAGATGCCTTATTTTACCAGATGGGAAGCACTGATCAGTGCAGAACAGCTGGTCCAGCCGCAGTGGGCAGTCTAGCAGGGCCTGTCGAAGATTGTCATCCAGTGATGAAGAACAGTGGCAGCATGGTGAAAGGTGGGGGTTGTTCTGTTTTGTCTGTGAGGATGTATGTCATGACAATGCGGGCTTTACACCGCGCTACCATTACAACGCATCCATCACAACGCAAGTCATTACAACGACTTACGCTGTAGGGGCTGGATTTAGGAATAGTATAATTTACTATTCCAACTCCAGCCTACGTAACAGTAGGGAAGGTGCTGGAATAGTAAATTATACTATTCCTTAGTATATAGCGCTATCCAGCGCAAGCCATTGTAATGACTTGCGTTGTGATGGCTGCGTCGTAATGGTAGCGCGGTGTAAAGTCCGTGTTGAAATGGCTGTCTCCTGTCTGTGATTAGATTGCAAGTAAGGTATGTCCTTGAGTAATTCCTTAATATAGACAGGATTCCAATTGCCACTCTAGAGAAAATTGACACACAGGACACTCGCCACATGTCACAGAATCTTCACTGCATCATCATGCCACCAAGACTGGCACACATAGTAGGACACTCATCTTCTAAAATAGACTAGGGCAGACGAACAGTCAGGGTGGGACAGATTTCCTTTCTACATAGACAGAATAGGACTGACTGGTGGCTTCTGGTTGCCATCAGCGTCTGTGCATCTGAAACTGACAGCAAAGTGTCTAGAAACTTATGCGGCTGGAGGAGAATGAGCCAGCCGTGCACTGTAAGGTCCCCTATAGAAAAAGATACATTACAGAAAAAGTAGATACTATGCTCTGCCTGAGCCCAACACTCACCTATATGAATCTCACTGTAGAGCACCACATGTGTAGCTTTAATTAGTCTAAGGAAAATCTAAAAAAAACAAATATAGCAACCACCCTTTCATTCAGCCGATTGAAAGATTTTGAGGCGTATTCTTCAGCTGCAGTTCATGCATTCTAACACATGAGGGTAGTCTTTCACCGGTTTTCTAGGTAACCGTGTTTTAGTGAGCTATCCTAATTCAGAAAATTGGTGTCCTGTAATCTTCTGTAATATGTTGGTAAATATTATAGGCTGCAGGAGCGTTACTTCTTGTTATGTTCCGTGGCGCATGAGCCTGCTCCATATTTACGTGGCAGCACTAAGCCACTTTTTTTTGCTTAATGCTGCCTTGTAAATATTGTTCCCTTTAACACAGTTTTCTGCATTAAAGGGGCATGCAATGGGTGTTGCTGGGGTTCCCAGCAACAACCATTGTTTTTTGACACTGCCCCAGTTTCAGGAGAGATGTAAATCTGAGGCAGTGCCAAAAACATACGCCTCCTCAGTTGCCTGCGTTGGCGCACGGCAGCCCTTTGTGCACCGGCACATAGCATAAGAACAGGAATGCACCGTATCTGATAGATATGACGCATTCCTTCCCTTTTCTTTTGCAGTAGGGCAGTGCAACAGGAAGCCTTGCAGCGCTGTCCTACGGCAAAAGCTCATAAATTTTGTGCAGGAAGGGAAACTTTCCTGCACAAAACAATCACAAGAGGCTTTTTCCTTTTTAATGTGTGCTGCAGAGGAGAGGTTCGAGTACTCAAAGGAGAAAAATCTAAAAGTGCCGGTACAGATGTTCCTGGGTACTGAGAAGCTTTTATTTTGTTACAGGGGCAGATATTGCAGCACTGTTGCAAAACAAGCCCCCATGGCTGCAAAACCAGACCCCACCCTTCCGTCCCACCAGGGAAACAACCGGTGCCGCTACGGCCAGTCCGGCCTCGCTAGAGTCTTGCATTTCTTTTGCACGTCTCAGCCGAGAAGGTTGGCCAGTTTGCAGATAATGTGACTCACGTTGTTGCCGGTGGCACGAGGCTCATCTGTGATGTTGACGTCATGGAGCACCACTATACTGTCTTCCGGAACTTCCCAGTACTTCACGTCAAATGCATTCCGATTCGGTGCTGGGAAGAAATTTTGCATAAAAAAGTCTTCAAACTGTCACACAAAAGGAAAAGCAGAAAAAATTAGATGTCAATGAAAATGCCAGAAAAGTATGTCGTAAAATGCAGACATTTGTATGGAATATATATAACTTTATTTAAATAAAGAAAGAGACCTCAGACTTTGACAAACCCAATAATTGCGCAAGGGACACACTAGAGGGTGGTCTACTAAGCAAAGCAAGTTAGATGGATGTATGACATTGTCCTGCATTCTGTCCATCAATTGTTCTTTTTGCACTAAACAAAGCTGGCATTCAGGGCAACGATGTCTGTCTCAATACCAATTCCTGGGCAACTGGCGTGATCAGATTAGCCTCCATTACTTATTTTTTTTCCATCTGTATGGCAATGTCCGGCATAGTATAATCCTCGAAGTCCCCAGGTACTAGGCTTCAGTCTATGATCTTTGGTATTTGGGGAGTCATTTTAAAGGGAAAGTGGCCAGGAGATGTCTTTACAACATTCAAAAGGCCAGTTTTATCGACCAAGGTCAACGGTTCCACAGGTTCGGGCAGCAATTTAGTGACAACATTTATTTTGGTTTCAGTTTGAACCTTGACATCTTCCATGTCCATGTCCATCTCTGTATCCTCGACCGCTATCGTTAAAGCTTGCTCCTCAGTGGGCTGAGTTGGAGGAATTACTTCCCCGTTATTGTAATAGGTGAACTTGGGATAATGTAGGACAGTCAGCTCGGAAAGAGCAGAACATACAAATCACTTAATCTCCCCGTGCCCACATGTAATGCAACTGGTGCTATGTAAAGCGCTCTGATACCCGATACCTTTGGGTCAAGTTCACGCTATATAAACTCTGTAAAAAAAAGAAAAAAATACACCTGCCTCATCCACATTAACTACACCTGAAGCCATTCCCAGTTCCTTGTCTTTTAACACTGTGCCCCTCAGGCCTTTCGAGAACATTGACAACACAGAGGGATGGGATTTCAAGTATGACAGGTGACCTTTTGTAATTTAGGGGGGCTAGTGCGATCAGATGCACATCTAGCAAGCCCTGCTGCGGAACACTGCGAGTGCATTAAATGACACATTAAACAGCACTTTAAAACAGGGGATTTTATATAGACAGCCCGCCCCCCCCCCCCCTCCCCGTTTACGGTCTAGGTAAATCCAGGTAAATCCTTCAAATAAATGTAGGTCAATACAAGGAAACAATGTCCCAAATTGCCTCCCAATGGGTGAGGGCTGATAAGGGCCAATATTTATGTAAAAAATATGGTAGAGGAGAGCAAATAAACAGGTGAACAAGCAAACAAACAAGCGAGCAAATACGCAAGCCGGGGCTGAGTGGAGCTCACCAGGCCATCCCACAAACTGCACCCAGTCCTAGCTGGGCCGTCTCCACGGGGGGCCTGGGCTGCTCTCCACAGAGGGACACTACGCCCTCCACACTCAGCCTCCACACCTTCTTCACAGGCTGCCTGGACAGAGGCTTAGAGGCGGTGGGGATGCAACTTTAGTTTGCGGCTCCAACAATGACAGTGGCAATGCAATGCTCCAGATCTATCCAGCAAGCCTCCTCTGAGCACTTGGCGCCACAACCGCCAATGGTGGCACCACGGCCACTCCCCCTACTACGCACAATGGCACAATGGCGGCAGACGGGTGCAGCAGTTGCAGGCGGGCAACTAGAGCCAAATTTCGGCGGGGGCTGAAAAATATTTCAGGGGGGGGCTAATTCTTCCAACCATAGACAGAGTGGCTGTAAGAAGGGGTGAACACACAACAAAAGCCTCATTTACAAGTAAATGGTCTTTTTAAGACCTGTTAAGTACTCGAGTGCGGCTGCAATTAGATGCTCGCCAGCCCGCGAAGCTGTCTCCACCCGGGCTGACATACACAACGGGAGGGGATGAAGCCCCGTGAGCCCAATGGGTGTTGCCCGCCTGAGCAGTTGGTGTACGATGTGAGGTCGTGCCTGCTGAGGGCTACAGTGGAGGACTACGGCGGCCAAGCTGCAATGACCCTCAATCCTCGGCCAATCCTCGTATACTCTTGAGGACTCTCGGCGGTGGAGGCAGCTGTGGTGGCTGCCCAACTCCACATCCGACCTGCTACACGCCACCCACTGACTCGTAATGCAGCTCCTCCTCCTAGCATCTAATTGAGCTATAAAGCACCAGTATTGTTTGCTTCCACCCCTATTCCATTCTACCATGTCTCCATGGTGGAAGATCATTGTTCTACCTAGCCCCTCAATTCTGGAATCAGCTCCCTAGTCACCTTCGGGCAATTATGTACCATAGATTATTCAAAAAAGGAACAACTTGGATGTTCTAGGTGTCCCTAACTCTGTGGTTGATATCTGCCGATGCTTTCGCAACAGTGCCATGAGACCCCAACAGGGTGATATGTCTGCACTCAATAAAAGCCATTAATAATCATAATGTCTCACAGTTGGACTGTGTGGTAGTAGTTCACTGTATGTGGCAAACATGGTTCTCCCTCCTCCGTGGGCGAAACGTAGCCTTCTTAACCAACCTAGAATTTTCCCACCACCCACTCAAAGCTATTGAACAGTTGTTTTATGTTCTCAAGAGTGCCCTTTGAGGGTTGTACGGGCAATGTTTGTGACCAGTACAGGAATCTGTGTAGTTCCAACATTTTGATAGCAGCAATTCTGCCCAACAATGAAAGCCATCCCATATGCCAGGCTCTGCAAATTTTGAACCAGCTCATTATAGTAGTCTTGTGTTCTTTTCTCCAGATGAATGGATAATTTAACCCCCAATCCCCCCTCCCCACAATTGCAAGTTGCACTGCATTGGGGCAGATTTATTGCACGGTAAATATGCCACCAAATTCACAATTAACTGGCCCTGCCATGCGAATGATTTGACAAACTATAGATCTATAAAGCAGGCCTGCACTTTTTTATTTTTTATTATGAATAAGTTAACATGGAAATTCCACTAGATGGCATCAGATGATGTATAAAGGACTAGAAATACGTGTTCTCTTTGACTGGAGGACATTTTGTGTACTTTCAATGAGGTGCTATTGCCACTTGGCATAAAGTGTAAAAGTTGGGTTCTACGTGTATTAAAAACGTCTGACAAGCATGGGCAGCGGGCTTGTCTCACGGTCGAGTGAGGGTACCTGAAAGAATAGAGAGGGCTACTGGGCCAACTGAAAGTCTCAAAGAGCCAACTGTAGGCCTAGGTGGGTCTGCTTGAGGTTTCTGAGGGCCAGTGGATTGTCTCAGAGTGTCCGGTGGGAATCTCTGGGGCCTGCTGCGGGTTTCCAGGGAATAACTGAGGGTTTGCTCACTTTGCTGGGCAGTGACATGCATTTGGTCACATCACGGATATTGACTCACATATGTGCAATAACTGGAGGTGGTCATGGGCATTGAAATCTTAAGAAGGAATAGTCAGGGTACATTTTGTCCACTTGGGAATACCTGTTGCACTTCACATATATTGGCTGGCTGTGGCGCCTGCGACTTAACGGCGGTGGGGGGGGGCAGGTCACTGGGGGGAATGAAAACAAATCATTAAAAAATCACTTACCTGCATGCCAGCCACCTCCTCTCTGTCCTCTTTGTCCCCTTCCAGGACTCCAGAAGCAGGAAGCGACCAGGCTTCCGGACTTCCCTAGCCAATCATTACTCTGCGGATAGCAGCATTGTGATTGGTCTGAGTGCCGTGGTTCGGCACTCAGATGGGGACTGGGAGCCTGAGCATGTTCTCCACCCAGGCTTGCAATACAGCCGATGGAGAACATACTAAGTGTGAATGACTGTTTGGCCGGCCCAAGACGGCTAGCCAAACTGTCATGCTCACTTACAGAGTGCCCATCACTCCTCCCCTGCTCCTCTGACACAGCCCAGCCCCTCCCAGCCCTGCCCTTAACCCCTCCGCTGCGCCAAACATTCCGCCCCAGTGCGGAACGTTCTATTAAGCGGGCGGGGCCGGAACGTTCAGCGGACGTGCGCAGCACTACCGAGGTAGTGCACGCGACGTCCGCTGAACGTGCGCCGCACGGAAGGGGTTAAACTGCTGAGCAACAACAGAAAAATAAAATGATAATAACAATGCGTTAACATTTATTTTTCCTTTTTGACCTGCTCACAGAGCAGTGGGGCAACGCCCCTTCACCTTAGCGGAGGAGCTGCCCCTGTTGGCTGGAACGTGGAGGTTTTAGGGGGCAAACATAAATGAGGCCAATGATTGCAAGATATAAGAGGCACTTGAACACATACTGACAATGACTGACCTACGAGGGGCACCTGATTACACAATGGCTGGGAATGGATTGCTACAAATGACAAACTCATTTTTGGGGACACAAATAGTGTAGGGTAGGGGAAAATGTGTTTATTTACCTAAAATTAAAAGCTTTTTTTGATAATATAAGAGTATTTTTCAAAATAATGACAGGCTGAAATTAATTTATGTATTAACAATCAAAATAATTGTTGGAGATTTTTTTGTTTTTTCATACCATAGGGAGCGGATACGTTTGGACAAACTTCGTGCATTTATAAAATAGTTCACCATGTCATTTGACTGATAATTCATATTGATTGAGAGACACTCCTGGTTAAGTTGAGGCATCTGATCCTTTGTACAGAGACAGGTTTTTATTTGATATAATTTCAGGACTCTGGCGGAGGCGCTTCGTAGCACCGTTTTATAGCTATTTATGACATGCTAATTACTAATTGCTGTCTTAGGCTGGAAGGTGTAACCTAGTTCACTTATTTGGGCCTTGAAAATGTGCCTAATATGATCAATAGCTCTGCTATCTAGGGTTGGGAATATGAAATGTATGTAGGTTTTTCCACTTTCTTTTCCCTTCTAAGTAGATTTTCAGTCACATTCTAAAATATATATATCCCCAATTCTAGGAGATGGCAGATGTGCAGATCTAGATGTTTGCATGACCAATTCTCACCTTTTAAGGACAGAAGTACATCTATATCTAGGGTTGCAATAGGTGTGGAGCACCTCCTAAAAAACGATGGGTGTACGGCAATACATTTCTCCCCAGGAAAATATTTTCTGAGTGGAGAAAAAAAGCAAAAGAAAAACATTTGGCAAATGTATCTCCAGTTGCATAGCGATTTTCCCATAAGCAAATGTGTATACTACATCATCTAAAAATGTACTTCAGGAACAAACTCCAGAATTCTTCGAAAACTTTGTTCACCTGCACAGAAGCGATGTAGTAGTAAATGTGCAGTGCTGTTTTAGTGTTTGAATAACTTATAAGGCTGTTTTCAAATTTAGGGTTCAGTATTCGGCTTAGGGTCTGGACTCGGCTTTTGAGTTAATCTGAGTAAATTGAGCAATCTCCCAAAAAATTTCTAAGTTCTGGCTAATGTCATGTCAAATGTCGTTTGCTGTATTTTCAAGATGGTATTTGTGAGGTTAGATTTTTAACAACATTAATTTCCAAACATCAGACTTGCAGCCATTTGGAATGACTGCAGGCAAGTACCAGGATACAATCCCCCCACTGCCAGGCATCAATATGAATAGGTAATAGATTCTGGACAAAAAGAACATTCAGAGAGACGAGAGTAACAGAGCAGACTAATTAAAAAGCAAAACATTGTTGTTACATTTTAAACTCTAGAAGTCAATATATAATGGATCTCTTGTACTGCTGACCAGTCTACAGCACAGCCCTACCTGTGTTTTGAAAGTGTCTGAAGTTCCAATCTGTTCACAAGAGGTGATGTTCCCACTACAGAAGTTTGAAATAGCAACCTGCAGTGTAGTCAGAAAGGAGTAAAGCTGGAAGACGACATCTTGGGCTGCCAGCTCACGAAGACATGGCATACAAGCATTTGTGAGATTGTGGGAGCAATTTGAGAGCTGATGGGAGCAACTTGTGAGATCATGGGAGCAATTCGTTATCTCCAAAAAGCCGTAAGAGCTGAGGCATATCTCTTGAACCCAGGATGCATTTGCTTCACAGACCAAGCAGAGATTTTTGAACAGGTGCTCAGTGGTGGTATACACCGGTCCCATGAGGGAAGTCTCTAGGAACTCTAAGAACCCAGGTGTGTGGCGCGGCTTCTTGTGTAGGGCGATGACACCATCATAGTTAGTGGTTATGTCCTCCCGCGATAGGGGAAGCCTGGTCCAAAGGCAGCAGACAATGATTTGCTTGGCCCCAACGCTCTCCATCAAGGAATCTTTCACCATGAATCCATTGTAATCGAAGATGACCGTGAGATTCCCCTTGGCAGACATGATGTTCTGATGTGAGCTGGATTTGTTGAGGGATCCTTTGTCAAAGTACTCCATGCAGATCTCTCTCTTGTCTCTCTGAGTGAAATTTGCGGCAATGCCTGAGACTTGCTCCTCATTGGTCTGAATGACACCCACCAGATTCCAATCGAAGTGCTGGAAAAGTCTCAGCAGGGTCTCTACGGCCCCCTCACCATTATTGTAGTTGCGGCGGTCATAGATTCCAATCTTCTGTATATCAACGAAAACCTGCAACCAGAAGATGTTAAATGAAGTTACTTGCTATTCATTTTATAAACTTGAGGGGGATGCCTATGACGAGAATACCACATCCTGATAAAACAACAACCAGAATAATAATGGTGTTATCTCGTGTTAAATGCAAAAAAAACAGTTGTACAGAATGCAGAACAATGTCATACATTCACCCCAGTACAGAGATTTGGGCCTAAATCAATCGTTTTTTTGCACTCCACACCACCCCAGTTCAGACATGGCCATATGCAAATCAGCCTTGATCCTGTGCCTCATGGGAACAGTCCAGCCCGAACTGCCAAGCCATGTCTTTCCTGGACCGGAATCAAGCATCCTAGGACCGGTTTCTGGCTATCAGCTGTCTTCAGCCAGGATAGCTTGACTCCAGTGGTGTGGAGAGCATGGGACTCACGTCTGAGCATACCCATTCCACCATCCTGGCTGAAGACGGCTGATAGCCAGAAACCGGTCCTAGGATGCTTGATTCCGGTCCAGGAAAGACATGGCTTGGCAGTTCGGGCTGGACTGTTCCCATGAGGCACAGGGTTGTCGTGCCGTCTCGCCTGACCCTCTTCAGGACAGGGCAGGCAAACAGGAAGGGGCGGGGACAGCAACAGCAACAGGATAGGGAAGTAGTTTGTAAGCCAGTGAGAAGCTGGCAGGGAATAAAGAAAGACGTGCAACCTTCTTTCCCGACTCCAGTGTCGTGATTGCAAAAGGGTGAATGTGACAATGGCGACGAGGGTGGGATAGCGCATACCCACGAGTGAAGTCACAACCCAGCCATCTAAGTGGCCGGACAGGCGAGTCTGCAGTCGAGCGCATCGAAAAAAAAAAGACCGCGGAAAAGCAAAGACAGACGCCGAAACTGCCAGGACTAGTGCCAGCTCACCAAGGGACATCGCGCTCACCTGGGAACGGTGGTGTGGAGGAGGAGACCTCATCCCGGCGCGCTGACGGCCACGCGAACCTTCTCGGACTGAGAGGTGTGCCCCCGAGGAAGCGAACGTCCCATCCGCCTGTGAGGAAGCGCAGTTCCCAGCAAGAGGCAGGGGTGAGTCGCGTGCCACGCATCGAAGCAAGTGAGCGTGAGTGCAGCGCCATCGACGCGCCATTGAGAATGTAAGCATGCACGTGGGCGGCAAACCAGTCAGGCTCCAAAGACACAGCGTCCCATACGGCGGCCATCTTTGGGTCAGGCGCCTGCCATTCAGCAACCCACGACCAAATAACGGCGGCCATCTTAGAGTCAGGCGTCACTTACAAAAAAGGATTCTAAACCTATACAAAGAGCGGGAAGGCTCTCAGTTGGACACAAATAGACGCCTACATTAATAAACAGTCTCCAAACTTATGAAATACAGCCAATAATCACAAGAATAAGGCGGAAACAGTCTCCAAAATGTCCAATACCGGACCCGATAGTACATCCGGAGGGAACGCCACAGCAGGTCCAGCCCCACAGGCCAACGCAGCCCTGGTGCCTCACGCACCCATGGGAGCCCCCTTCATGCGTCAACCGCAACCGCTAGCGTTGACAACAGGCAACAGCATGGGGCCGGCGTGGAAGAGCTGGAGTGAAGACTTCGAGGATTACATGACTGGGTCCTTGGTACAAGACCCCAAACAAAAACTAGTAGCCTTAAGAAACCTAATAGGCCAGGACATAGCGCAAATTATCAAAGAACTGCCAAATGCAACGACTGCCACATACGAGGAGGTGAAAGGTGCCCTCGACGGACGATTCCTTCACAAGCGCAATGTAGATTACGAGCGCTACACGTTCAGCTTAGCCACTCAGGAAAAAGAAGAATGCATGAGCGATTTCATCATGCGCATCAAACGGATGGCACGATACTGTGACTTTGACAACTTCAAAACAGAGGACGCTCTGCGACTTCGCATTATCGATGGATGCCAATCTGAATCTCTCCGCCGGAGACTTCTGAAAAAACAATACACCCTGGAACAGATCGAAGAACTAACAAGAATTAACGACCAGGCGGAAAGCCATGCCAAGCGAATGGAAACCCACAAGCCGGACCGGAAAGAGCACGCCCTCCGGGTCCAGTCGCACAGAACTACCAGGCCCACGACGCATTCCCGCAAGTCTAGCAAGCAATCCTACCCTCCTCGGAGATCATCCTCCAGGCGACATTCGCAACACACCACGCATACCAAATCAGCGCCTGCTTGCTACCGGTGTGGACAAGACTACCCACACTCTGGGCAATGTCCCGCAATGGGTCAGCGATGCCATCGCTGCGGGAGAGACAATCATTTCGAAATAGTGTGTCAGGCCAAGCAGTCAACCCACAGGTCGTTCGACAAAGGTCGCAACACGCGACATCACGCGCGTGCCATAAAAGGGAGGGAAGGACGCTCTTCCAGCTCCTCCAACTCTAGCCTCCAATCAGCACGCTCGTACAGTTCACGAGGTCGTTCCACAAGCTCTCACCGATCCAGACATCACATGACAGAATCCTACCGGACACGCAGAACTTCGTCCAGTGACTCCTCGTCACACACGTCCACATCGCAAGTCAGTGACGAATATATCTGCATGGTAGCGGACCCGGACCGTCTGAAACGATACCCGAAACTGGACATCATGATAGGAGACCACCCAGCAAAGTTTGTCCTAGACTCGGGAGCGTCGTTAAATTACATCTGCGCTCTAGAATATCACAACATGAAACAACGACCTATGTTGGAGCCCGCCGCTGTTCGCATATTCACATGGATGTCACGCAAACCTCTACCGTGTTTAGGTCGCTTCCACACTACCCTCACATTCAAGGACCGGAAAATCTCAGCCTACATTCACGTGGTAGAAGGACCAGATGTGGCGGACTGTCTGCTCAGCTTACCCACAGCAGAACGGCTGAAACTGGTCGAGCTCCTCTACATGACCGAGGACGCCCCCGACATCGTGGCGAAATTCCCGAACCTCTTCAAAGGCCTGGGGAAACTGAATCACTTCAAGGTGAAGCTACACATCGATGAAAGCGTAACACCCATCGCTCAACACCATAGGAAGGTGCCTTTCCACTTACAACAAGCCGTCGACAAAGAGCTCCAGGATCTTCTGCAAACAGACATTATTGAGCGCACATCAGGACCTACCACGTGGGTGTCACCGGTCGTGGTGGTCCCCAAGAAGGGCCTGGATAACAAGGTCAGGCTGTGTGTGGATATGCGGGCGCCCAACACTGCTATTGAGCGGGAGCACCACCCCGGACCCCACATCAGTGATATGATCACGAAACTCAATGGTGTCACCGTGTTCTCCAAGCTCGACCTCAACAAAGGTTACCATCAGCTGGAGCTTCATGAAAAATCGAGATACATCACGACGTTTACCACGCATCAGGGCCTCTTCCGGTACAAACGGTTGAACTTTGGCATTTCGTCGGCTGCCGAGATCTTCCAGGAATCTATCCGACGAGTCATTCAAGGCATCCCCAACGCCTTCAACTATAGTGATGACCTGCTCATCTTTGGCAAAGATCAAACTGAGCACGACACCGCTCTGGACAGAGTTTGCCACGCTTTGCTAACTGCAAATATGACTCTCAATGCCGGCAAATGCGAGTTTCACAAGAGCACCCTGAAGTTTTATGGACACATCTTCTCCAAAGAGGAGATGAAGCCCGACCCCGAAAAAGTAACTGCACTCGCTGACACCCCGACACCCCGAGACGTGAGTGATCTTCGTTCTTTCCTCGGCATGGCGAGCTATTGCGCGCGCTACATCCGCGACTACGCCACGATCAGCTACCCCCTGCGAGAACTCACACGACAGGGTCAACCTTTCGAATGGACCGACGCATGTAATCAAGCATTCACAGTGATCAAACGAGCCGTTGGATCGGCCATAAATCTTGCCTACTTTGACACCAAAAAGAAAACCGAGATCACTGTTGATGCCAGCCCGGTGGGTCTGGGAGCCATATTGGCTCAATACCGTGAGAACTCTGACCAGCGACACATCATTGCGTACGCAAGCCGCAGTCTCACGGACACCGAAAAAGCGTACTCCCAACCGGAAAAAGAAAGCCTGGCCGTGGTATGGGCGTGCGAACATTTCCATCTTTTTGTTTACGGCAAACATTTCACGATCATCACGGACCATCAAGCCCTCATTACAATCTTTGGCAATCCCAATGCCAAAATGCCGCCGCACATTGAACGGTGGGGCCTACGCCTCCAGGATTACGTTTTCACCATCATCCATAAGCCAGGGAAAGCTGAAAACCCAGCTGACTTTATGTCGCGACACCCCCTAGTCGGTGCTCGAGCTGATCCATCTGCAGCTGACGACTACGTCCACTTTGTTGTTGACGCAGCATGTCCACCCACAGTTCCCCTGGAAGCCATTCGAGACGCTTCAACGAGTGACCCTCTTGTGCAAGCGGTCATGGCCCGCATTCGCACCAACTCCTGGAGGGATGTGAGACGTTTGCCTCAGGACTCGGACCAGCTTCTTCATGACCTCATGCCCTTCCAGCGTGTACATGATGAACTTTCCATCAGTGACAATGGGCTCCTCTTGAGAGGGGGGAGGATCGTAATCCCTCACAAGCTACGCCAGGGAGTCATCAACTTGGCACACGAAGGCCACAGAGGCATAAACACAACAAAGAAGTCCCTGAGAGAACGCGCATGGTTCCCCACATTAGATCAAATGGTTGAAACGACCCTGAAAGATTGCATGACATGCCAGCTGGTCAGCCGAGAGGAACCACCTGCACCGCTCCAAATGTCGGAGCTACCAGAAGGGGTATGGCAACAAGTTGCAGTCGATTTCTTCGGACCACTGCAGTCAGGACAATACATCATAGTCGTCATGGACGAATATTCACGATTCCCATTTGCACAGCTAATAACATCCACCAGAGCAACGACGGTCATCCCAGTACTAGATGAAATATTTGCAGCATGGGGCATTCCCCTACGGGTGAAATCTGACAATGGGCCCCCATTCAACGGCCATGAGTTCACAGAATTTGCGACCCATCTCAACTTCAAGCACCAGAAAATTCACTCCACTATGGCCTCAGGCCAATGGCATGGTGGAACGATTTATGGGGACACTCAAAAAAGCAATTCAGCAGGCTGAGTTAACACATAGAGACATCCAACAATCACTAAATGAAGTACTAAGGGCATACCGGACCACGCCGCACGGCACTACAAATCAGTGCCCAGCCACCGTCATGTTGGGAAGAGCGCCCCGCACTCGCCTACCCATGGTAAACACTACACCCCAACGTCGAACCATCACAGTTGATCACAACTCATTGGTCGATATGGACCATGAGAAGAAACTCAAAATGAAAACATATGCCGACCGGCGCAGACACGCTAAAGAAGCTGACATCCAGGAAGGGGATTGGGTGATAGTTCGAGGCGACCGGCGGGCCAAGGCAAACAGTCGGTATCTGGATATTCCCCTACAAGTCACTAAAAGGAAAGGAACTATGATCACGGCAAAGGCTGACCACAAGCAGATAACGAGGAACATATCGCACTTCAAGAGATGTAACCTACGCGGCAACCACGAGATGTCCTCGAGTCCAGGCTCAAGTGATTCGGCGAGCCAAAGTGACAGCAGTGACCGCAACTGCCACGGTCCCACGCGGGTCGCCGGTGCTGGAAACCATCCCGTCCAAACATCAGAGCGAGAGAGACGCCCACAGCGCCAGATCAGAAAACCGCGGCGACTAGTCGAGGAAATATAAAGGAAGATGAGACTTTGTACAAAAGGGGTAGATGTCATGTTGTCTCGCCTGACCCTCTTCAGGACAGGGCAGGCAAACAGGAAGGGGCGGGGACAGCAACAGGAACAGGATAGGGAAGTAGTTTGTAAGCCAGTGAGAAGCTGGCAGGGAATAAAGAAAGACGTGCAACCTTCTTCCCCGACTCCAGTGTCGTGATTGCAAAAGGGTGAATGTGACAAGGGTCAAGGCTGATTTGCATATGGCCATGTCTGAACTGGGGTGGTGTGGAGTGCAAAAAACCGATGGCTTTAGGCCCAGACCTCTGTACTGGGGTGAATGTATGACATTGTTCTGCATTCTTTCCATCAACTGTTTTTTTGCAGTTATCTCGTGTTAGCCTTATTACTAAAACTCTTGGGGACAGATGTATGAAGCCATTTAGCATTTCTTAACGGACTAAGGGCCAGATTCATCAAGCATTTCTCTCCTTGCAAACGGGCTGATTCTGCGTTTCGGCCCATTTGCCATCATAAAAAATGCTTTTGCGATGCATTAAACCCAATTTTGCGATTCTGTAACCTGTTACCGAATCGCAAAATGGGTTTGCTATTTGCTATTTGGAAGGGGCATGTTTAGGGCGTCCCTTCCTAATACCGAATCACATCGGTATGCATGAATGTTTGCAACCGAAATGTGGTCGCAAAACATTCACATTTTACCACCTACTTCAAGTAGGTGGTAACCAATTCGCAAATGGGAAGGGGTCTCCAAGGGACCCCTTCCCCTTTGTGAATGTCGGTAAATTCACTTTATAAGAGCAGGCAGTGGTCCCACTGACCCCTGCCTGCTCTTAGAAAATGAAAGGAAAAGTTTTCATTTTCTCTTTTGTAAAGCATTCTGTTTTCCTTTAAGGAAAACGCGCTGCTTTACAAAAAAAAAAGATTGCTTTTATTAAAAAACAATCACCGACATGGTGGTCTGCTGACCCCAGCAGGCCACCATCCCAGTGAATTTTGCAAATCCTAGAGGGTCGCAAATTGCGACCTACCACAATAATATTCATGAGGTAAATCATATGCGATCCTCTAGGAATTGCAGAAAGTGTTAAACACACTTTAATGCATTCTGTTTTGAGAGTTTCTAATTGTGAATTGTAAGGATTCACAGTTAGGAAATCGCAAAATGGTATGTTGATGCATCTGGCACAAAATCTGTATTTCGCACTGTTAAGAAATGCAACATGAGCTTCTCATATGTGCAAAGCTCTTTAAGCTGTTGGGCAAATTGCAATTTCTACTGGGTAGAAATTGCAATTTCTACCCAGTAGAAATCGCAATTTGCCATCTCCTACATAGGAAAATACAAATAGAGATGACCTATATACGATTCCTGTTTTAAAGAGACAAGGGAACCTGTATCTGAGGTCTGGCATCGAAACGTCGACACCTTAGTACCATATGTTCTCAAAATACTCACAATGTATTGCACAATGCCACCTTAAAGCAATCAAGTCTGTACACTGCATACTAGTACACAGATCGCCTGGTTCGCACTTGCCTGAAAATTGTTGTTTTGTCTTGCTCTCTGTGGGTCCCAGGCTGTGCCCCCTTGACATTACTTCTGGTTCATGGTTATTGTTTGCATTTTGTAAAAGAAATTTCTGTCCGGCAGGACAATGGACATATTGCCTATTTAACGTATGTTTATTCTCACCCTAACTATATACGATTCTTGCACATGTACATTTCCTCAATGCGAATTGGGCATTTAGGAAATGCAATTACCATTGAGACTAATGGTAACCATGTGCAATTTACAAATGAACCCAAAGATGCTTTTCTTAAGGAGTGCAGACATGCACCTAGGGCATATGTGTACTCTACATGTGCACCACTATTTTTGGGGTGAATCTTTGGGGGGTCTTACACCCATATCCAACCTTTCGTGATCCGGCTCCTGCCTCAGGGTTTGCGTTTTCTCAACATGCACTGTTAGTACCTCCATCCGGGGGACCCATTTACTCGTAATGATACAACTTTGACGGTCTTCTCGACCGCGTGTGATACTGCGTGGCTATTTTGGTGTTTAAAGTACGGGTCAGCGGGATCTTGAATGATCCCCTGAGGAAGGGCTTTTGGTTTAGCCCGAAATGCATTGGGATTTATAAATTGCTGATCTGCTTTCTGTTGATGACAAACTTCTTTTGGATTTGGATCACGATGTTTGATACATGAATTTAATGTATATACACTGAATTTTGATGAACTAGTAAACCATACGGATTGAACATTTGTGAATTCTGCTTCAGATCATTAGACCTGTGTGTCTTTTCTACGCTGTGCACTAGGGGGTCTACCTCTCAACAGGGGTAGCTTTGTATTACTCTACATGTGCACCACTATTTTTGGGGTGAATCTTTGGGGGGTCTTACACCCATATCCAACCTTGGTTTGGCTATTCCAAATTAGCGATTTCCTAATAGGAAATCACTGTTAGACTTGGCACCATTGGCGTGGGTCTCCCTTCCATTGTTTCACTGTTGCCTCCTATTTTTTAGCTGGTCTAGTTGCTTTGGGCACTTTGCCACTGCTGTTCAGTGCCAAAGTGCAAGTGCTCCCTGTGGTAAATTGCTGTAATGGATTAGTGACTCCATGATTGGCTTATTTGATTTACTTGTCAGGCCCTAGTACAGTGCACCATGATTGCCCAGGGCCTGTAAATCAAAAGCTGCTGGTGGGCTTGCAGCACTGATTGTGCCAACCAGAGAAGCAGCTTGTAAAATATTAACTCAGGCCTGCCATTGCAGAGCCTGTGTGCAGTCTGACACTGTCATGTCGACTGGCAAGTGCACCCACTTGCCAGTCCCTAAACCTTCCCTTTTCTACATGTTAGTCACCCCTAAGGATGGCCCTAGGTACACCTATGGCCTGGGTGCATTGTATGTGAAAGGTAGGACATGCCCTGGTGTGTGTGGCATGTCCTGATAGTGAATTTCAGCCAATTTTGTTTTTCACTAATGCAAGACTACCTGTTCCCATAGGCCAGAATGGGCAGTTTGATTATAACATCTTATAATCCTAACTGACCCAGGGATTCAGAATGTTAAAATACATCTTTTAGTGTGGGTGATTTTTGCATTCTGTGCTTGAAAATACCACTTTTAGAAAGTAGGTGTTTTCTTGCCTAACCATCCAGTATGCCTCTGGTAGGTTTGTCTATTACATGTCTGGTTTGTGAGTGAGAGGAGGGCTTGGGCTCCAGCAGTCTGATGAGTCAGGACTGGGCTGAATAGGACCTGGATTGAATAAAGAGTAGGGGGAGGAGATTTCCTTTCACTTGCCTGAGCCTACATTGAATAGAGAGTAGGGGGAGTAGACTTCCTTTCAGCTACCTGGGCCAGGTCTGCTTTCAACAATGCTGTCTCCACCTCCTGCCAGGAAGCTGTACCAGGGAGGACAGAACTGGTTTTAACTAGGTACAGACACTCTCTGCCTTCAGAGAACAAAAGATTTAGTAGTATAAATATTGGGGCCCAGACTCCAGAACTTTAAATCACTTCCAGTGGATTGGCAGCCCGCCTGACAGGCTTTAAATGAGCCCTCACTCTCTACATGGCAGAGAATACATGGATGCCTTCACGGGTAAGGTCTAGGCAAATAAGGACACTAAAACCAGCAGAATATAAAACTAAACATTTGTATGCACAGGATTTACCGTAGGAATATATTGCCTGAGCGTATCAACAACTTCATGGTATTTAAGATCAAATGATGCAATTAAGGTGATGATCTGCCTCATATTTTCCTGATGATCCCTCCAGATCTTGATAGCAGCCTCGAAGAAGCAGTCACTGGGCCTTTCACAGAAGGTTAGTATAAAGTAGCCAATGCGAAGAGGACCACTGTCATTCTGGTAGGCGAACCGGATCAGCTGGGCCATGACAGCATCCTGCAAGCTACAAAATGAGAGAACCCTTAGATCACCTACAATGGTCAAAGTAAAAGAAAATGTTACAGGTAATGTTTAGTGTTCATATCATTTGAGTGCTTAGTTTGACATGGACCAACCCAAGAGCATTAGAACACGTTATGAGATTGCATTGAGTGAAATAACCTAGATGACCCTAATCATAAAATGATGTGAGTAGATGTGACTTACTCTTGCAGTAATCCTGACTTTATCCTGATTTCCTTACTCATTAATTCCATGAGTTAGTCAGAAGTCATATTGAGTTACTCCTGGAACTGAGGAATAAGTCATGAGTAGTGCAAGAGCGATTCCCACCAAAATCTGTGTGAATCAGGCTAGAGTGTCTTGCAACAGGTTACAGATCAATGTTTCTTTTTTCTATTTACTTGCCATTTTTTAATAAATCCTTTTTTATGGAAAATCTGTTTACTGAAGACTAAAGAAAGGAACAATCATTACCATACACAACATAAGACAGTTGGGTCACACTACTAGGCTAGGAGGCCTCACACATTTGTACTGGAGAGGGCAGTTAACAAAATCAGTGTAAATCGAGGCCGGATCAATCCATGACGCAACAGATAGGAAGTAACATAAGCTTTCAGTAACAATAGGTGTGGGTAAAATGTCAATGTCAATTAGACAACACAATTGGGGGAGCAAAGTGCAAGAACTGGGAACAACAAGGGAGGAAAATGGAGGAGGGGAGGTACCTCGGGGAAGCAGACATGTATGTGTGAGGACCAGGGAAATTGTGATGTTTCACTAGATCAGCGGGGGAAATCCAGATTGGGGATGCCAGTGTCATGTGGCAAGATTGCATCTTCGAAGAGCTGTAGGGCCTGGAGCCTTGACAGGGTATAGGGAGAATGTTCCAATTTGGAGAAGTGTTTGATTACTAGTGGGTGCGTTAATTTGGTTTAAGTATAGGTGGTCGTAAGTTCCATTGCCATGATGTGCAAAAGGCTCATGAACAGTGCAGAAATGGGGGGCGGAGGGCTTCTTCCAGTGTAGTCCGATGGTCTGTTTAGCAGCCCCTAGCATGTGTGCAATGAGGCACCAGTTGGAATGGGTAATGGCTGTGAGCTGTTGAGTTCGGATACCAAGCAAAGTCACTTCAGAGGAGCTCAGGATTGAAAATCTCATAGTGTCTTAATATGGCTCAGGACTTCCTTCCAAAATGTAGTCAGCCTTGTGCAAGTCCACCATGTGTGGATGAAATCCCCCACCACTGACTGGCATCGGCAGAAGAGGGACGAAGCAGCTGGGACCATTTTATGGAGACGCGCAGGGGTGTAGTACCAAGGCGTCATAATCTTGTAGGCAGATTCACATTTGGGGATGCTCCTATAGGTTTGGGGGATAGGTTTGGGGGATGTTGCAACAGAGGTGTGCCCAGCTTTCTCTTGATATCTCCTCCCCTAAATCTGTAGCCAATTGTTTCTGGTATGTGTGGGTGAGAAATAATAAAATAATAATAAAGACATTTATAGAGCGCATGGAAGAAATAGTGCGCCATCACGGCGTGTCCCCACACTAAAGAAGAGGCGATAAACTCATAAGGGAGGAGAAGACAGTACGAGGCAAGGGGCATTAAATAGGCTATAAGGAGAACAGATGAGTTTTTAGTTGCCGTCGGAATATGGTTTCTGAAGGCTCCAGGCGGAGATGGCTGGGAAGTTTATTCCATGCTGTTGCAGCCGCCACTCGGAAAGACCGACCTCCCATTTTTTCTCTCCTATAGCGGTGGGTCCTAAGCATGCCCATACCGCTAGATCTGAGTGATCTGCGTGGTTCATACCTGGTAACCAGACCTGTCAGATATCTGGGGGCTTTATTCCAGATGATCTGATGACATATTAGGAGTACTTTGTACTGTATCCTTTTTTTCACTGGGAGCCAGTGGAGGGCATCCAGAGTGGTTTTAGAGTTGGCTCTTCGAGGGAGTCTAAGCACTAGGCGGGCTGCAGCATTTTGCAGTATTTGGAGTCTTCCAATGCTTTTACAAGAAGCTCCCAGGAAAAGGACATTTCCATAATCGAGGCGTGACGTTATCAGTGCCTGGATCATAGTGCGCCGGGCCTCCAAAGGAAGGAGATCTAGGGTTTTGTTGAGAGTCTTTAGGACTCCAAAACACTTGCCTACTAGACGGTTAATGTGTGTCTCATAAGAGAGTGTGGGATCCATCCAAATCCCTACATTTTTGGCTTCAGTACATGGTGTAGGCATATCGCCTAAACAGCTTGGCCACCAATCACATGTCCAAAGCCGTTGATCACCACCAACCACCAGGACTTCTGTCTTTGATCCGTTTAGTTTAAGGCAATGTGTGTCCATCCAAGTGGCCAGTGCTTGCATACAGGCTCTGAAGTTATTGGCTTCAGCAGCCGGCGTTTGGGTGAGGGTGAGTAGAAGCTGTGTATCGTCGGGGTAGGATACAATCTCTACGCCGAACGATTGAACTAACTCAGCCAGGGGGGCCATATATAAGTTAAAAAGGGTAGGACTTAAGGCAGAGCCCTGTGGCACCCCCTGTTCCAATGCCCACTCTTCAGACTGGAAAGAGCCACGTTGAACCTGAAAGCTTCTGCCTGTCAGAAACGATTTAAGCCAGCCGAGTGCTCTATCAGTCACACCTCCTCTGTTCAGACACTGTAGCAAGGTGATATGTGCTACAGTGTCGAACGCTGCGCTAAGGTCTAGCATGACCATGGCCATGGTTAGGCCTGCGTCAGCTCCTTGACGTAGAGTTTCGGTGGCTCTTAATAGGGCCGTCTCAGTAGAGAAGCCTCTTCGGAAACCCGATTGTGAGGGGTGTAGGAGATTGTTCTTCTCTGCAAATGCCATCAGTTGCACATTTGCAATTTTCTCTGCAATTTTAGCGGTATAGGGTAGCAGAGAAATAGGTCTGAGGTTCTCCAGGACATTATGACTAACATTGGGGTTTTTCCTAATAGGTAGTACAATTGCCTTTTTCCAGTTACTTGGCAGAGTCTGGGAGTCAAAGGATGTTGCAAGGACATGGCGGATGTATGGTTCTAAGGTAGCTATACTTGCGCCCAGTGAGAGTAGGGGGAGATTGCTGGAGTACATGGTATGTGCAGGATATAAGGCCCCTGGTCCTATCAAAGGCGTGAACCAAGGCCTCCAAGGGGATAAGCTGTCTAATTTCCCCCTGGGTATAGGTAGGTGAGAGCAACCAGTGTCAGAGCTGATAATATTGTCGCCTAGAGGAGTCTGCAAGGTGAGAGGCCTTCTTGGATAGCTCAAACATTTTAAAAGTGTCTCCCTCAAATAGATGACCCAGGGACTCAGAATGTTAAAATACATCTTTTAGTGTGGGTGATCATGCAGCATTCCCCCTTCTCCCATGCTGAAAATGAGTGTGGTTGTATGGCTGGAGGGAAGGTAGGATTACGAGCCACTGGGTTGTTGGGAATAGGGAAAAGATGTGAGGCCACTAGAGAGTGCTCTTTTATTCCACTTGTCGAGGACCGCTTCCGTGGGGGTGGGTATATATGCATTACGAGGCCGGGCCGTTCTGGGAAGCCAAGCCAGGTCCCTAAGGGGTCTACAGGAAATAGCGCGATCCATATGGAACCAGTGCCATCCGCCTTTGCGGGCAGGCCATTCCGATAGGCCCAATAGTATTCCAAGAGGTTGGGGCAGCCTAGGCCCCTGCGGTCTCTCAGAAGCATGAGTATTTTGTTGGAGAATCTTGGTCGCCCCTTACCCCAAACGAAGGAGTTTAGATCCTGTTGAAGCCATTGGATATCTGCGTGGGGAATAGGTGGGGGTATGGAGTTTGGAATAATTAAAGTAGGATGGACATTTTGACCGAATTTAGGTGGCCAAGCCAGGATATCAGGAGCTTGCTCCAGCAGCATAGGTCCTCCAGGACGCCCGCCTGCAGGGTGGCCCGTTAGCCAGGGACCAGGGAGGACAGAGATGGGGTCAGATTTAGGCCCAGGTAGTGGATCGAGTTGGTGGCCCAGTTTAGTGGTGTGAGGAGGTTAGATTTAGGGCGTGTGATTTGGCCATGTTGATTTTAGAGCCCGAAACTCTTTCAAAGGAGAGAAGCCAGCGATGGTAGAGAGGTGGTGGGGGCAGTTAATGATAGAAGAAGATCATCTGCGAATAAGGCTATTTTATGTTCTTGGCCTCCAAATGGCATGCCAGTGATGTCGTCTGACTGGCATATTGCAATGGCAAGGGTTTCTACTGCTAGGCCAAAAAGCAGGAGGGAGAGCAGATAGCCTTGCTTTGTGCCTCGTCGGATGGGGATAGGCAAAGAGAGATGGCCTTTGATACAGATTTGCGCTGAGGAGCAGACATAGGAGGACATGAACCTAGATATCATACCCAGGCCTCAGCCTATTTTTGGAGGACTGCACGCATGAAGCGCCAATAGACCCGGTTACCGTTTTTTTCGGCATCCAGGGACACCAAGCAAGATGGGACATCCCGGTGGTGGACTTTTTTGACTAGGTGGGCCACTCGGCGGATGTTGTCTGCCCCCTGGCAGCGTTGTATGAATCCGACCTGGTTGGGGTCGATCAGCCGGGAGAGATATTCTTTGAGGTGGTTTACCAGTATCTTGGTGCATATCTTGGCGTCTATATTGAGGAGGGCGATAGGCCGATATGACGTGCCTAAACAGGGGTCTTTTCCCAGTATAGGGTTAAGGGCGACCGCTGCTTCAGCCATCGTTGGGGTGAGGCCTGAGTTTTCAGAGAATGTGTTAAAAAGGCGCAGGAGGTGCTCCTGAAGCTCGGGGAATGAAGATGCGATAAAATGAGATGGGAAGAACATCAGGACCAGGGGTTTTCCCCGGAGGAAGGTGTTTTATCGCTCTACTCAATTCATCTACCGTGATTGGGTCTTCGAGCAGTTGTGAGTGTCGGGGGTCAAGGGGATCCTAGGGGCAGGCGGCAAGGAAGGAAGAGATGTCTTTACAGAAGAGAGGGCCATCTGCATGAAGGTCTGCGTAGAAGGTGCAGAATACCTGCTCTTTGTTGTTCTCTGATATGGCCCGAGCACCGTCTGCTTGCTTGACGTTTGAGATATGAGCTTTAGTTGACTGCATACGGAAATAGAAGACCAAACATGATCCCACCTTGTCCCCTGGCGCAAAAGTTCTGTTTTAACACTATAAGTGAACTTTCTGCTCTGTTTGTTCTGTGAACCCTTAGCTGTCCCCTGAGTATAGCTAAGCATCTCTTATGGCGTCCAGAGTGCCCTGTGTGATGTAGCCATTCTAGTATCTTGATGTCTTCCGCCAGGCCAGTTTTGACCAGACGAGCTTCCCAAGATCAGGCAATGGTGGTGAGGATTCCCCTAATGGTCGCCTTGAAGGTTTTTGGAAGCGCATTTGCTTCAAAGAACAATGTAATCTTCTTTCGTATCTCAGATTTATCAATGGGTTGTGCAGGATGTGGGGTGGGAGCCTCCAGTGAGGTGGGGATCCTGGACCCCCGGCATGGCTCCACAATATCATCACAAGGTGGGCATTGTCTGAGATGGAGATGTCCTAGGAGAGGGAGAAAAACAAGCAATCAATATGGGCGTATGAGCGGTGGACGTGGGAGAAAAAGGATTAATCCTGCAGATCCAGGAACCTGTAACACCAGGTTTCCACAAGCCCCAAGTCCACCAAATCCCTCTTGAGGGCAGCAGACATTGCCCCTGTGCCCTGAAAAGAAGTGGCACTCTGGTTCCAGACCAGGTTAAAGTCTCCCCCGAGGATTACCCCCCCCCCCCCTGGTTTGAGCCAGTTGCACCTTCAGGAGAGATCTCGAGAAGGCATCTTGCGATTGGTTAGGCGCTTAGGCATTGAGTAGGGTTAAGGGCTAGACATCTAGCTGTATCTGGACTTTCAAGTAGCGACCATCCCAGTCTCTCATCACCCGAGAACTGGCGGATCTGGATTTACATAAAATTGCAACCCGGGCAGTTTTGGATGGCGCGGTTGCCCAGAATTGGTGTGGGTATTTAGGGTGGACCATGAGAGATTTGTCGGAAGATAGTGAATTTCCTGTAAGAAGATGATGTTGGGTTCTTGTATAAGCAGGTACCCCCACACCTGGTGGCGTTTGTTAGGAAAGTTGAGCCCTTTAACTTTAAGAGAGAGTAATTTAACATGAGCCGTATCAGTCATGGTGATGGGAAAAGGAGATATCGAGGTCAGAGGGGGTTCGCTGTGCTGCGCGGTTAGGTGTGAGGGGGGGCGCAGGCTTTAAAATGTTGGGAGCGCAGTCTCTCTCCTGGGAGGTAGGGGGTCCTTTAGTGTTGAGTAGATGCCGGTAAACACACGAGAAACCCCTATCTCAGGTGAGGCCCTCATGGAGTGGGAGGGAGACGTTAAGAAAAGTGGGGTAGGATAGGAATCTCCCACGGGACAGACAGTTCTGCGGCCTCCCAAGATGACATCCTGGGGCAGAGCAGTAGTCTTGTCCCATGCCATCTCGACTCTTCTGGGCACACTCCGGCTTGATGACAGGCAACTAGGGTGGCCCGCTGACTTGACAGGGACGCCCGGAGCCCACAGGAAGTAGAGTGGGCTCGGATGGCTGGCGATTCAGCAGAAGCCGGCAGCGATGGAGCAGAGACACTTCAGAGCACGTCCTACTACATTTGCAGCTAGGCCACACCCCTCCATTTTTTATTTTTTTATGTACATTGAGGGATTGATAACCAGGCTGCAGCGGCTACACATTCAGTAACAGTAGAAAGGAACATTTCCTTACATAATCTTCAAGCTAATACATTAATGCCTCTAGGTAACTGAACCTCTTCACATATCTGGCACACAAAGACTGAAAACATAATAGATACATTTCACTCAATTCTGAAGTACAGCCTGTTTTGGGTCACCCCTATACTAATAAATCGCTCTTTTAGCCTCCATACACCACTATGGATTAATAGGCCATTACTCCTGAGTCATCATGCCACCACCATTGGTACATTTGCAAATGATTTATTATAACTAGAACTCTCCAGATCTTCTCATTAGACTTGAAGGTGGCCATTGAAGTACATTTTAAATGCATACCAAGTAGATTCCCGTCATTAAAATGTCTCCTGTAGAAGAAGACAGTTAAAATGTAGTTTTTACACTTCCTGGTGCAGAACAAAATCAAAATTTTATTAAAGACACAAAGGCTGGGGGCGTGGCTAACTGACGAGCATGGCGGACGTGAGCTTAGAGAGCTCTGTGCCAAACCCAACACTTCGCCAAATTATCCTGATGGAACGGGGCACTCTTGAACCCTGAACACCTGCAAGCTGTAGCGGATCAACTGAAGAGCGAGCGGACTGCACGCGGAGAGCCGAGTCGCCCCTTTTTGAAAGAAAGGAGTCGGGCCGTTGCTGCTACGTGGAGCGCCCAGAGGAGAGTGACAACGAGGGCCCTGGGACACGGCTGAGTGTGGGGCCTCACGGAACTGCTGAAGGAATTTCTCCCCTTCCCTCCTGCTCGACACATGAAAGGGGGCCGTGACGGGCGGTGACAGGCACAAACGGCCTCGGGCTACGGTCCCTGGCATTTCGGATGGGATCCGGCGCCACTGGACGACGGAGGTAATACAAGGTGGCGCCTGGAGGCTGGTGAAAGCGATACCAGTAAGAAGCGGCAGTCTTGCGGGGCTGTGGATCCAGAACCTGAAAGCTGTGTCATACGAGCGGGACACCTACAGAGACACGGGCAATATGGTAGGAGCGCAAAAATAGAGTGGCGAACGGACATGCACGAGCGCTGTGTTACGTGATCTGCGCCCTTCCCCATCAGCAATATTGTGACCCTGGAGGTGTGCAGTACGTGGGCAGTGGAGGAGTGAAGACTGGGCTACGCGGCTGGCATTAGGGCACATGGACTGGAGGGCCAACTACAGGGACCCACGGACACCTAGCGGCTGCTGAGCATAGGAAGGGACACTGAGAGTCACGCGGAGGGGTGCGGAAAACTGGAGACTGAAATGCTGTGAGACTGTGGGGACTGTGCCTGGAGAAAACCGCTCTGAGGAGGAGTACATGACGGACCGCCGATAACATTGCAAAGGCATAGTAGTGGAGTGATGCACGGGCTGCAGGGCGCGCTGTGCTATGTGTTCTGCGCCCTTCCCCCTATACAATATTGAGGCCCCAGCAATGTGCTGACTGCGAGTGGTGTCTACGCACAGACTGTGGCTCCATTATTAGACCTGGGCCATACGAATTGTGGATCCGACTGCCTGTACTTGTGGGTACCTGGCGAAAGAGGGGGCATTGGACTGAACGGGGCAGTACGTAGTTACACGGTGGTGTGTTCTACACAGTAGAGGAACGGGGCTGATTGGTCTCCCGAAGTGACATGGCTGGGCCCTGGGAATCTGGGGTGACGAGAAGGTGCACCGCCTTGGTGTTTTAGATAGCAGAACCACACTTGCACGTTAAACCAACTATAGGCACGTCATGTGGGCGGCCTGTATGAATCGCGTGATGCTACAGGTGGTGGCCGGATGAGGTCCAGGGACAGCAAGGAGGGCCACCTCCAATCCTAAACAAAGGATAATGACCATCATGGAGCAGAAATATACTGAAGCCCTGACCTCACGTTATTGCGGCGGGACTGCTGGTGTTCCCATCTGACCTAGAGATTGCGAATAACAGGTTACACGAAAACAGAATACACTTGGTGCCATGGGGCGCACTAGAGCAAAGCAACCGGACTCGCATGTCTTGGAGACTACGAGCACAGTACTGTTGAGTGGCCGGACACAAGAATCGGACGCAGCCGTGGTCCCCCCCCCACAGATGAAGCGCAACCTATGGACAAATTAGACCTCATATTGAAGGAAATACGGGACTCGCACCTGCAATGTTAATGCAGCTAGGCTCACTCTCTACTACCTTCAATCTGTTACAGGCGGACCACAAAAAACTGGCAGAAAAAGTGAAATCCAATAAAATTACTATCGATGACTTGATACCTCAACAAACTGAGCAAACTACTCAAATGGAACAGGTGCAGCGTCAATTACAGGGGGCTCCAGGACAGGGTGGATAATGCGGAAGGGAGGTCCCGTAGGAACAATATGCGAATTCTGGGAATACCAGAGAAAAGTGAAGGACGCAACCCCACACAGGTTGTGGAGACCTGGCTAAAAGAACATGTGGTGAAAGAGGGGCTGTCGGTGCTGAATAGCGTGGAGAGGGCTCATAGAGTGCTGCCTAGGCCTCCCCTGCCAGGAGCACCCCCGAGGCCCCTGATTGCCCGTATCCTAAATTACAAGGATCGAGACACGATTCTAAGAGCGGCACGAGAAAATGCTCCTATCCGATTTTAGAATAAAACGATCTCCTTGTACCCAGACTTTACGCTAGCGGTCCAGAGGGCCAGGGCCACGTTCCAAGAGGTTAAGAAGAAATTGAGAGCGCACAATCTGAAGTATGCCTTACTCTTTCCGGCCAGATTGAAGGTAATCCATGGACAAAAGTCAATTTTCTTCAAGAACCCGGAGAAAGTAGCGGACTGGCTCGAGATCACTTTCACCCCCCCTGCCTCGCAGGCCTCCCTCCCACAAACTGGCCCTATGCGTTCCCCGCCAAGACGGGAAGCTACATCAATTTCGAAGTTACAGAACACAGGGGGGCAGATCCTGGGATGACTCCATCTGTGGAACAGATCACGAACAGCCAGAGGGATGCTCTACTGACAGCGGCGGCACTGGCGGAACATGATGCCAGGACCAGAGCTGTATCTACTCACTCATCGGATGGGGCCACGGCCCGATCAGAGTCTAAATCCAGCCTAATACTGTTCGCTTTAGTCACCGCACAAACGGCGGGCAATTATTGAATTGCTTAAGAGGGCTCGGCAAGAGTGGTATTGTATAATGTACTGCTTAGTAGATTGTTCTGCTGATGATGTAATAAGTTACCCTGTTCTCTATGTCATTGCTTTGGCGGTTAATGGGTTTGTGATGGAGCAATGCAGATACGGTACATGACCAAGGTATATGACCTATACTACTATGGTGGTTGCCTCCCCCCCTTGGCGACTGCACTGTGGTACTGTTTCAGTAGAGTTCCGGTCGCACTGTTGGTTATGGTTTGGTCCTCTGCTGTTCAAAGGGGACCCGAGTATTGGGGTGGTTTATTGTTTTCGTAGGCTCAGCGTTAGCTAATATGACACTGTTTCAACTCAGTAGTTCCTGTGGTCCTAGGAGGCCACCTCGCACAAGGCCTGATGGCACACCCTGATACCTATAGATATAATTCCTGGAATGTTTGGGGGCTTGGCTCAGTTCAGAAAAGACATAGACTGCTAGCCCAATTGAATAGACGGGAAGTAAATGTGGCGTTTCTACAGGAGACTCATTTAAACAATGATGAGGCAGTGAAGCTAAACAAGAAATGGAGGGGGCAATTATTCATTACATCATATTCGGCCTTCGCTCGGGGCCGCGATATGGCTTAGAAATGGTACGCCCTTTAAACTAATAGATCAAAAGATTGATAAAGAAGGCAGATATGTGCTAATGCATGGGTTACTTGATGGGGAACACATTGTACTGGGGAGTGTCTACACTCCGAATACAGAGCAAGACAAGTTCTGGGAGGTTTTGATTACACTGTTGGTAGGTTGGGAGGACTACCCGTGTGTGATAGGGGGTGATTTTAATGCAGTACTAGATATAGAACTAGACAGGTCACACCCACTGCTGCATGCCGCACCCAGTAGGAAGCTAGCAGAGGTACTACGAAACTGGGCACACTGGTAGGGATAATAGATGCCTGGAGGGCAACGCATCCGAGGGATAGGGAATATTCATTCTACTCCCCAATGCACAAATTACATACTCGCATTGACAGAATATTTTGCTCCGCCTTGTTGGTGGATGCAGTCAGTGACTCCACTCACTAGGGGAAAACATTATCGGATCATAACCCGGTGGAGATTATGCTGCAATGGGGCAAAATACCGACCCTAGTGTCGACATAGAGACTACAACCGCAGCTGTTAGAAGATTCAGTTTTTGGAACAACACTAGCTACTGCTATAGATAATTACTTCTCAGTAAATGCAAATACAGCTTCCTCAAGACAGATAGAGTGGGACGCATTTAAGGCTGTAGCGAGGGGAGTAGCCATCAGCACAAGAGTATAAGCGAGACATACGCTTGTCACTCAGCTTACCGACATAGAAAATACGCTGGGGAGGTTGGAGCAGATGACTACATTAGACGAGGCGCATAGGGTACAGCTGCAACAAGCTCACATACGATACGCGGAACTGTTGGAAGATCTAAGGCTGTTGGGTTATAGGCTTTATGCGCAGAAACAGCATTCGGTAGCAGACAGGGCGGGACCGTTACTGGCTAGAATGATTAAAGATGCCCACCGGTTGTCCCCGTATTAGAGGTTAAGAATACAAAAGGTGAGCTGGTGTGTACGCAACTAGACATAAATCAGGCCTTTAGGGAGTATTATGAAACTTTATATACACATATTGCTGCAGGCACACAAGGAGGAGCTGGGGCTCCCGGTGACTGCTATGGAAATAAAAAGAGCAATTCATAGCTTGCCTCGCAATAAATCACCTGGTGGGGATGGTCTGCCCATTGAATTTTATGCAGCGTTCGCTGATCTGTTGGTACCCTACCTACAGCGGTTATATCACTCGTCCCTGGAAGTAGGCACCCTTTCACATACCACGCTGCAGGCCACGGTGGTTTCACTGTTAAAGTTGGGTCGGGATAGCACTGACATGGCAGGGTATAGGCCCCTCTCATTATTAAATGTAGATTATAAAATTCTGAGCAAGATACTGGCGGTTCGGCTTTGTCAGTACATACCGCAGCTGATACACAACGACCAGTGCAGGTTTGAACCAGGCATGAACACAGCACTTTAAATCAGGTGGCTGCATCAAATAATGGCCCATACCCTCCAGCGAGCCGGTGCAGTAGGTTGTATTTCATTGGACCTACACCAGGCCTTTGATTCCCTGCAACGGGAGTATATGTTTTATGCTCTGTCCAAATATGACATACCTGAAGAATACATAAAATGGGTGATGTTGCTGTATAAGGACCCTACCGGGTGGGAGCGAACAGGTAGACATATTTCGCAGCAATATGAGGTTGCGCGGGGAACCAGGCAGGGATGCCCACTGTCGCCTCTACCGTTTATCCTGGCATTAGTACCCCTAGTACAGAAATTGCGCTCGATTGCGGGTCACAGGGTAATAGTATTGGCTCCCACTACACATATTGTATCTTCACATGCGGATGATTTAATATTATATTTTAGGGACTTAGATAATGATTGTGAGCCTGTGCCTTCTGTATTTGCCGCATTCCAAACACTATCTGGGCTGTCTATCAACGAGAACAAATCCTATGTTTATTATTTTACGGGCACGGCACATTCTGGTTCACTGGACTTTGGGACCTGGTCGTTCCAGATCGCATCTAGCACTTTCAAATACCTAGGAATTAATATATATAGGGATACAACGGACCTTCTAGAAAGCAATCTGAATCGTGCTATTACCTCACTCAGGTCCCAAATAAAGTTCTGGGTCACCTTGCCCATATCTGTAGCAGGCAAAGTGGCAATTGCCAAAATAGTGGTGCTCCCTAGACTATTGTATGTTTTTACCAATTTACCCATAATGGTGCCATCCAAGACCTTTAAATTGCTCTCTTCTCTAATGATGATTGAATTGATCTGGGGTACGGGCAGGAGGCGTATAGGACTTACAAAATTGTACCTAGATACTAAACAAGGGGGAATGGGGGTCCCTGATCTGAAAGCCTACTGTTACCAAAGTCAATTACAGTAGCTGGCATATTGGCTGGCAGGGCAGAATTTGCAAGAAATAGACATGACACACTTGGACTGGCAAAGGGGTGAGATACATACCCTTATGTTGCCTAATAGCAAGATCCCACCAACGGCGCCACATCTTTTGAAAATTGCGTTGCTGTACTGGAAAATTCCCTTAGATACACCAAGATAGTGACCCTGTATGCCCCAACTATACCTCTAGTGGGGATCCCCACTCAGATGGGCAGGGTTACGGTGAGGAGAATAAGGGCATGGGAAGATGTAGGTATAACCATAGTGGGTGATTTCAGTATCTTCTAGGTGTAATTTGCAAATGTGTAAATGTGTAAATGGTAAGACCAAGTGAACAAACCATTTTCCCACATGGTAACACACATCCCTAAAAGATGGCCCTACTCAGGATTGATCCCTGTGAAACCCATCAGCGAATAGCTCTGCTGAAAATGGTAGAAATGCAGCTTGGTTTGTGTTTAATGTGCTAACGCATGCAGTGTTAGCACATTAGAGCGAGACACTCGGAAGGGAGTCAGCAGGGGCAGACATCGAGGACTATGGTTGTAAAGAGGTCCTCATGCAACTGAATACGTGCACTGTAGTGGAGGCGGAAATAATGCAAATATCAAGGACCACCTGCAATGGCTCTAGAACTCCTAGGGTAGGGCAATGATATAATTGTAAGCAAATCCATAGGCTGTCATACGGTTCTATTAATTTAACAACTCATCATACCAACAAACATGATATTAAGAACTCAGTGTGGATGAGGTACGACTATATTAAAACATATCGAAATTTTATTTAACTTGTTTTTAAAAAAACATTAATTAATTCATAAATATAATACAACATGATTTCAATGTATCAAAAAATTTCCTTATTTTACAAATGAATGATACAACTTTGGAAAGAATAAGATACAACATTATTTCATACATATATACATAATGAAAAAAGTGGTCAGTTCTTTGTAGTGTATCGATATTGATGTAGGAATCCAAAGGTGAGTGTAAATAATTGGTAAATATTCACACTTCTAGTAGCTCACCATCAATTATGTGTAGCTCTGAAATGCACCTCAATGCGGCATCAATAGACTTTAGCCGGCGTGAAACGATAGTATAGTCCGGATGTACATCTGGGACTAGAGGGGCAGATTAACACGAGGATAAGCGGGTCTGTGAGTGATGTATTCACATTGTGCCGCACTAGATTAGTCTCATGGCTCCATTGACCCTGAGGACTTAGTCTTGAAATTGGCGACATCCATATGCAGATACATACGCATAAAGTCCCACATCATTAGCCTTGCAAATACCTTGCTTTTTGAACCTGTTACCTCACATACCTATAAAGATATGGTCGTGACTCTCCTGATGAAGACGCTTTTTAGTGCCGAAACGCGCATTGAGAAGATCTACCTCATAACCACCACTTTTGTCATTATGTATATATGTATGAATTAATGTTGTATTATATTTATCAATTAAATTCTTTTTTTTTTTAAACAAGTTGTATTAAATTTCAATATGTTTAACATAGTCGTACCGCATCCACACGGAGTTCTTAATATCATGTTGTTGTTTGTTGGAATGATGAGTTGTTACATTAATGTAACCGTATGACTGCCTAGGGATTTCCTTACAATTATGTGGAGACGGAAATATACACCCAAACAGCCAGTAGCCTAAAGTGAGAGATGAATGACTGAGCTGAGCCAAAACATAATTGACAAAGCGTCAAGCCAATGGCTGAACGATGTTTGTCGAAGAAAGCAAATGGTTGAAACGAGCCAACCCAAAGCCCCACTCTATGTATACTGTTGGCAATAGGTCTAGTTGACAGCTACACTATCAAAGCCCGAACCTAAAAGGAAGCAATGCATTTCAGAACAATGCTACCAGCACCTTGCAACCCAAGACGAGATAAAATAATTGTACAGGCTGTAGGGTGGAGCCCAGTTGACAAGTTTAACATAAGAGGGCAGTTGTACCCCAATCATCAAGAGTACTGTGCAAGTTGTGAAGCCCTGCCAATGAGATGAAACCAATGGGTATAGCTGTCAGTTGTGCAGCAGGTGCAGTGACACGAGAGCCCAGAGGAGTAAGGGGCATGTTGAACCTCAATCACAGCTGTTTTGCTTACCAACTGGTGGATACAGGGCACATTTTCTTGCTTGCATTAAGACCCCTACCTCCCTTGTTACCCCACTACTGAAATATTGCCTGTCAATAGTCTGGACCCTCCTTACGATTAGGTAAGTATATCGATGCTTGCAAAGATACTGGCTTTCTTTTTTGTCACTCATCCTTCATTACCTTTTACATGGGTGGGCAACAGAGAGGTGGGGCAGAAGTTGGAAGATGTTTTTCGATAATGAAAAGGCAAGCCACTATTCCTTGGAAAAGAAATTGCACACTCGATGAGATAGGTCGGGGTAAATATTAAATGCATTCATAAATGTAATCCTAATGGTAAGTAACAAATGTAGCAACTCAGCTGTTTTTCCAATGCAAAATTTTCAAAGTGAATTTGACCAAACGTCAGAGGTGACTTTGGCCAAAGTGATGCTGGTATGAATACTCTGGATCTCATTGATAAACCTGTGGCTAAATTGTTGTATAAAGCTTGTGAAATTAGATTTTCATTTTCAAGGCTGCTAGCTTTGGAGAGTTTCCTGACTATTGGTAAATATCACTTTTCTAGTGTTATTTGCAAAGGAGATTTGCCTGAGATCATACGCTGTTTTAGTAATAAACTGGTAGCTTCTATGTTCTAGGGTATTTGTAAGACATTGCCCTTATTGATATGGTTAGGTTTTTAAAAATGCTGGTCAAAGCTAGCTCCTGATTAAACCACGATACCCCATGATGGTGTTTTGTAACGTTTACTGGAGTTACCTGGTCAATGGCTCCCATAACTCTTGAACAGACTACTAATTTAACACTTAGTATACTGGACTGGTGGTGACAAGACCACAAAAGAAAGATAAGTACATTGGAATGTTGGAGGCTACGTTGAAGACATTGAAGTGGCTCAATGCTTATAATGGTTGCTGTAAACCTTCTGCTCCAATATTCCAATGTGTTTCTCTCTTTTTCTCACTTTTTAATTTAGGGCCTTCCACTCTCAGTGGGTGGAATATTCTAATATGGCGTATTAGCCCGCTTCTGGGTGCTATGCCAGTTATTATAGGCCCTCGCCTGTGGATCAGGTCTATAACCAGGTTCAGGGCCTTCAACAACCGGTATAGCCCTCAGCAGCGGTCTATAAGGCTATATTAGAACATTGGAATGTTGTGAGCGTTATTGAAGACAATGGAGTAGCACCAGGCTTATAATGGGTGGTATAAGCCAGGAGCTTCATCATTCCAATGTTTGTCTTCATATTTCTCTTCTTATAATTTTAGAACACTCTACCCTTGACTGTTCCAATATCCTTATAGCACTTCTGCCTCAGGCTAAACTGGTTGGTAAAGACCATCTTCCTCGTTATAAGCCCTTGCCTGTGGATCAGACCGATAACTCGGGTTCAGGGCCTTTAGCAACCAGTAAAGCCCTTGACAGTGGGCTATAAGGCTATATTAGAACACTTGAATGCCATTAGTTCCTTTGAAGGCAACAGAGTGCCTCAGGGCCAATAATGGCTGGTATAGGCCTTTTGCTCCAACATTCCAGTGTTTGATGTTAAACCAATAGGAGAAATGTTCTACAACCTACACAACAAATTTACCGTGGGCTTCTGTGGTTGTTAAAGGCTTACTCCTTTGTGACAGACCTTCACCTGCGGCTTGGGCCCTTGGGCCAATAACTCCAGTAAAGGACCTGACATTTGTCTATAATTGCATCACCTTCACCCCAGAACAACTGTTATAGGAACTGGCAGTATGTTGCTCCTTTTAATAATGCCCTCAATGGAAAAATTGTGATATGTCCAATTCAGGTAAGAGAGGAGAGGGAGGAGAGGGAGGAGAGGGAGAGAGAGAGAGTTCTCAATTAGATTCATTTCTTTCTTTTCTTTCTTATGATCTAAATTGATGTTATGGCCAATATGTTAGTTCTAGTACCCAGTTCAACCAAAGGAAAAATGAGTGAGATAAAGGTAAGAACAAACTAAAGATTGAGGCCAATGAGGGATGAACACAGCAAAAATGTAAATAGGAAAAGTAAGAATAATAGCACAAATTGACCTTAATATCTAGATGTTTATTAAGTGGCCATGATGCTACAGATGCTATCATGAAACATAGCAGGGCTGTGTTCCTGGTATTCCTAAATTGGACTCCAAGTTCGTCCCAGCACTTCAATTTGTTGGTAAAAACTTGCGTGGTAAAGGTATGTGTTGTAAAGTCATACATCTGGATTGTGTGGACCCAATGGCTGTTTTAGGGTTGTTGTTGAGGCTTGTATGATATATGAAATTTTATTGGCTTGAAATTTTGATAACGATATACAATCTTCAAAAATGATTATTGACAAAATAAGATTAGAGAACAACATAAATCATTATTTGTTATATAGAACAATAATTGAAAGATGCACAATAATACATTACATAGAGCCAGAGTGCACATCAACCGGAAGAGTTAAACTATTCACCTCACCAATTTTCCAAAGAGTTCATTCAGTTTGACAAAAAGCACAGAAGTGATCACCAGACAGTCATGTATTTTGGCCAAAATGGTTAAATGCATTCTAGTTGAAGAGAAAAAAATCAAGGGAGGAAATACTGCACCCCTTTTAATACCTGTCACCACAGCCAGTCCTCTTTTGACAAGGTATACAAATGGGGGCTTTCAAATACTTAAAAACACATACCTTACCAGAGGTTTGTATGTACTCAGCTAGAGTAAGTGAAATATCTGGACTCCACTTCCCAATTAGCGGGATAGCACTACACCCCCAACACCCCACCGCCAACCTACACCAACAGTTCACATCTGAGTGCTTCTCTATGAAACACATTATTTATAGGCAAACATGTGGAAAATATAGTTCAACGGACCAAGAGACTACTGAATTTTGCAAAACAACTTACCTAAAGTAGGGATTGTTGCGCAAACAAATTTCAAAGACGCCAAGCACATAGACGTCCCCCTCTTGCTCCAAAATGCCTCCACATTCCACGGATTCTCCTGCGGTGCCAGGAAGGCTGCACAAGAGGAAAATCAGCGCAAACCATGAAGTTAGATACATGATGCCAGGAGTCCTGTCCAGCATCCTCTACCAGTGAGAAACCAGAGCAACATCACATTGTAGCAATTTTTAAAAAAACTCTAAGGTCACAGAAGGGTCACTAATCCTTTGCATCCTGTACACAAATCTTGCAAGGACTGCAGGACACCTAAGCAAATACAGATTGTATGTGGGTACTTTTTGAGCAACTCTACGGATGAAGCTGTCAAGGACGGCCAACCCACACCATGTGCAATATGTCAGAATTAGGCACTAGGCAAATGGTGTGGGATGGTTTGCAAATGATGATCCTGTGTACAGCCAGTACATGTTTTGGTTGTGGGCTGCATCATTTCAGAAGCTTCTCTCCCACTGTCGCGACCCAGATGTTTTTTTTCTTACGGCTTTCATAGATGAACTGCAATGTAAAGAGCATCACTGCACTACATGCTCGAATCGTTTGGCAGGTTCAGTGACCGAGGGAATTACAAATGGCGGCCTTAGAGAGTGACCAAATGCTTCTATCGAGCCCACTTACTCATACTCATGTCTTGATTTCTGCTATTGACCTGGAATAGAAATGGCTAACTAAATAGGAAGGTAAATTCTTGTAATCTGCTCTGGAACTGGAATACAAATAACAGGAACAGGAACAGGAATGGGAATTAGTGTAGGGAATACAAATCCCCTTTGAAATGAAAAGACATTAAAAAATATGTAATATTAAGAGCTATTTTTTCAAAAAGTTTTACTGTCATTTATTGTCACTTTTAAAGTTTTACAAACAGTTTATTAGGGCAATAAAATGCTTTCCATGCATTACCTTATTACTGACAATGGATACATTATAGACGCTAATTAGAGACATTACCACCCCATCCTTTCCCAGCTTTGCCCACTGTGTCCCTGGCCAGGCCTTGCGATGCCTGGTATCAGGGTTCATGAATGCAGTAGAGAAACAAGTAAAGAGGCAGTCCATTGAGGGGTAAACGCACGAGATAAAGGCGCCAACCGTGTGATGTCAAAAGGGTTCAAAGTGTGTGACGTCGTTGCCGCTTCTCCTGATGTTTTGGTGACTCGACGTCCATGGAAAAACTATTACTTGTTCCTCTTCACGTTATGTAATGATTATGATCTAAGTAACTAAATCAACATATTCATCTTGCAGTACCTATTACACACATTAGTCTCCACTCACCTCATTTAATCCCCAGGTTTATAACTGCAACTCCTTTCTTCATCCAAGCAGGGAGATCTAACTTGTTCCTTATGCAGTTTTTGCACACTGCTACATTGTGATACATGTTTGGCTCCTCCCACTGATAAGGAATATTTACTGGCTCCTCCCACTGATAAGGAATATGGGCTGTAGGGAATATGCACCAATGTATAGGATTTTAAAATCTGATGTCTCTGGCCCAACTGTTTTTGCATTAACAACATTTTTTATTAAGGTTTGGTACACGCGCAACCGTATTTTAAAGATGTTGGGTCCTTCTTAAAATTTCAGATGTATAGTTTTTAAAGCATTCTTGTATATACATTCCAATGGTTTTATCCTTGTATGAATTGATTTATCTGTGATGTATATGTGTACTGTTCATCTTTTATGGCCAAATGGCCGAAATAAAGATTGGAAAATTGAATTGATACATGTTTGCCACATACACTGTCAGCCCTGAGTACACCCTTCTGTTGAGTGTACTGAAATAATTTAAATTAACCTGGTAACCGAGCATTACGTAGTTCATTTTAGCAACCAAATTAGACAAGAGAAACAATGTATCTTAAAATATTTTTTTATTGGCTTTAATTTAAAAAAATATATATTCTTTATATTTTATTCATCATTTTTAGTGGCTATCTACGATGGCCCTCTGCTGAGTTTCAAAATCTAAGACACAAAAGATGAATTTTGGAGGCTCTGAGGATTGCATCCGGTTCGGATAAATAGGGCAGCCTGATACTGGGTCTCACGTTTAAAAGTGACTGGTAGGTATGCCACCTCTGGTGAGAGCCCTGTAATAGGTCCCATACACTATGACAACGCCTCACTACAACGTCCAAACCCAGTCAACGTAATGCTATGCCTTCTGACCACTACTGATGCACCCATCGAAGGCACAGTTTTGAGGGAGGGAAATTCCATCCTCAAGATGCCCTTCTGAAATACTCATTCCAAAGATGTCTTTGTTTTATTTATGCTTTTTAATTGTTTTTTTAATTAGGCATAGATGTTCACTGCAGAAGTACCACTGCACTGTAAGAAACCAGTGGTAAGGTCGCTACAAACCCATCACCAAAATTATTCAGTAGATCTGAGAAAAACTAACCAAATCTCTGTGGCTTTCCTATACTTATATAAGAGATAGCTGACACAGGACCCTGCGCTAGATCACCAGTGACCTTTAATCACCAGTGATATTACAGATTAGTGTCACCAGCATACATGAACAAGAGAATACAAGTTTGCCAAAGGAATCATGTAAAGATTAAAAAGCAGGGACAGGACCAAGCGCCAAGAGACAACATAAACCAGGACCTAGCTTTGGAGAGGAAAGGGGTAAGAAACACCTGCAGAGTTCTTTTAGATCAGAAATCCGGAAACCAGGGTAGAGCTGTGCTTTTTGAAATTGTGGCTTTGCTGGCAGTCTTCTAAGATCTGGTGGTGTACGCTGTCAAAGGCCACAGAGAGATCTATCACAGCAGCATGTACATCTTGGACAGTACAAAGTTGCAACTCATCTAAGGCACCCACCACCAATGACTCACTTCTGCAAACGTCTTGCAAGAAAGTCTGCATAGAATTGTGCAAGAAATCAGATACTCAGGAAAGCTAATAGAAGTCTAATACGTTTTTAATACAAAAATAGCCAGCAAGAATCAAAATATTCTAACTGCAAATAGACATTTCAACAGACCAGCGCTCCACCATCTGATCAGTTTGAGCGTGAGTCTCATGAGCAATGTAGGACAAATAGTAAGAGGTGGGATTGTAATGTTCTTCTAGACTTCTATACCCTTCCAAGACTCAGAGGAGGTGCCTGCACAATCATGCAGCCAGTGCCCACGGTAGAACAAAGAGACAAGTTACATTTTTGCTGAGGGCCACTCAGATCAAAGGCCCACCCTCAGACATCAGTGGGCAAATGAGTGCAGATCCAGCAGGGATAAAGAATAATTGTTGGCCCATATTTCTTAAACAACAGCAAGTAGATGTTGTTCTTATACACTGAACGGTGGCTGCATTCAAGTTCAGCTGCAGTACAATTTGACTTTCCAGCAGCACCCCATTCAACAGTCATGGTCTATCCCACAAGGATCCAGAGGTTGAGGGTTGCAGCAAAGCCACAGAAGGATCCAGCATCTAGGAGACAGTCGCTCACGTCAGATGGAGGAGTAAGGAGGATGGGTGAAGAACACTTCAATTGGACTTTTGTAACAGATCTTCACTATCTTATTCTTCAGTGCACCATTATTTCTCTCTACTTTTCCTTCTCAATAAGTGAGAAAGACACAATGGAAGTGCTGGTTGATCCCTAAAGCTGTTCAAGCCTCCAGCACTACTAGTGAATTGAAAACTGTTTTTTGGTCAAGCAAAAGGTGACTCGGGATTCCAACATGGGAGTTGAAGTCCCTTAGTAAGTGCTTAGCTGCAGTCATGGGATTTACTCCTGCATGTTGATAAGCTTCCACCCACTCTGAGAACATGAAAATAATTACAAGTACTTAGGAATATGAGATACATTTCAGCCTCTGAAAGAAGTTCATTTGAAGAAGGACAAGAGGGTCCCAAGGAGGAGATGTACAGTGGGGTTTTATTCATCCCCTTACCTACACTGTGAGATTGACAAATGACGCATTCAATAGTTCTGGACAATAGAAGAAAGGTTCAATCAATTTGCAGCGCCATGGACCATCTAACCCTACCAACATGGGAAGCCCACGATACAACTGTTCAAGGTTTGTGAGCAGAAACTTTGGTGCAACCACATGCCCTGAGCTGTCTTTCCAGACTCCTACCGGGTAACTTTGTACAATTCTGTTTGGTCCAAGACTGTTTTATGCTTTCCAAAGGTTATGGAAACACATCGATTGGTATGACATACAGAGCAGCATCACTGATTTGAGACAAAACAGTTATTCTAATCACAGGTGTAAGCAAGGGCACTCCCTCAAGACACTTCATCCTGAGAATTCAGGGGTGAGGCACATTTCACAAAGGCAATCTGCTGGGATAATAGTAAAGCGTTCAATAGATTCTGCTCACACAAGCCATTTTGAGTTGAACAACAAGCAGAAGTCAAGGAATTCTCTGCAGCCAGAGAAGCCCAAAGTCATGCAGGGCTCTGAAAGCATACTGTGAGTCTGTGAATACAGTTACACTCTTTTTCTCAGAACAAATACAAACTTGGTTGAGGGTGATGATTTCAGCACCTGCACCCAATTAACATTGGGCTAGTGTTGACTATAATTTGATATATATTACATACTGTGTAAGCAGGAACCAGCTCACCGTCCTCATTTCTAAAACATGATCCATTCACAAAATATACTAATGCACAATTTGGCGTTTGTAAGATCAATGTAAGATCAATGTGGGACTTTATTACATGATAGGTTTCTACATTCCAGTCATGGGTTTTTTCCTCCTGGCTGGTGAGCATCAGAGATGCAGGGTTTATTAGTTATTTATTATTTATTAGGATGTTATGGGAGGCAGACAACAAAAGAATTTCATATTGGAACAGTCTGGCAGTGGAATGAAGTTGAATTTTGGTGATAATGAGAAGAGCAATATAGGTGCCACATTCAGGGTGTTACTTGGTGCATTTTTTTCAAATGCTTCAACAGCGTGGGTAGATGTAGCTACAGAGCGGAGGCATGGAGGACGCCCTGCCACTACTGGGACTAAGGAATAATGTGCTATGGCTGGTTATTGTGATCCAAATGATCTTGAACAAATACTCCAAGGTCAAATCTATATTGTTCATAACAATACAGCGTAACCGATTTAGCAAAATCTGGGAGCCCTAGAGGGGGGCACAGAGGCAAGAGCTTTATTTATTTGTACATAGGCATGTTTGGCTTCTGTAGACCATTGCAAGGGTTAGGGTTTGTCCTTATTTAATATACTTTGAATGGGCTTTATCCTAGCAGCATACCCAATGATTCAGTGTCTACAGTCCTCAGTCATACCCAATAAAGTTTGTACATGGGAGATAGTCACTGGATGGGGTAATTTACGGATGGCTTCAATCTGTTTTGATGTTAAGTGGCGTTTTCTAGCAGAGATCTATTGGCCAAGGTAACGCATGCAGGGAAGGCAAAATTACAGTTTCTCCATTGATGCCTTATGCCTTTCTTTAGCCAATTTAGAGGCGGTAGACAGGGTCTGCCTTGTATCGATCTACAAGCAAGCAAGCATTAGACCATAAATGTACTAAATTAAGTAGAGCCCCTTGAAAAGACTGAGGTGTCCATATATTACTATTTCTTTGTGGCCTGGGAAGAAATGGACGGAGACTTTATACAGCATTGTGGGAACTTCTGCCATCCAAGCTGAGATCAGCTGAATGAGAATGTGAAGAGAAAGTGGCGTCCTTTCTGAAAAGGTATGGAAAAGAAGATGGAACACATATCTACCACCAAAAATCATTGGGCATTCGGAAGAATACAGAAAAGGATAGTGGCACAGATGGGAACCACGGACAACTGGGGAGAACCACATTATCAATGGGATGCAAGTCCTACAGGAATCTATGCACATTGGTCTTTCCCACATTCTTAATAAAAGCATGGGAGTATTACAGATTCTAACAATTGGCACTCATGATTGCCTGATGGCAAAATCTTAATTTTATACGTTTTAATGTAGGAAAGTCCTAATTTGAGAAGAATGAGGAGTGAGTGTTATGCGTTTCTTCCTTACTTTATTTTTCATACAAGCCAGGAAAAAAACATTGCAAAATCCAACAGGTCTGCTTTAATGTGCCAACAGAGGCAAACAGCATTTATGCATGCCTGTGTTTCCTGTGTTAGCACATTACATGTATATATTTCATGTATTTATAACGTACAAACCTTCTCAAATGCTGACCAGACGCTGTCCATAAGGTTGAACACCACCAGTATATATCCTAAACTAACAATATAAAAATAAAATCTATGCAGAAGTTACATAATTAAAAAAAATCAAATTAGAGTCATCAGATCAAGTAAAAAATGGTGTAAGCAAAAACGTTTTCTCTTGCCTTTTAAAGAGCAGGTGGAAGTCGGATAGAAGTTAGCACAGAGTTCCAGAGCATAGGAGCAGGTGAGAAAAAAGCTTGATTGGTTATGCAAGATTTCTTGGGCAAGGAGATTTCAAACTAACCAAGGACGTGCAACAGCTTAGTGTGAACTCCAGAGATCTGGAATTTTTTAGTCAAATGCAAAGGTTGCCTCGTGATCAAAATGTTATATATATATATATATATATATATATATACATATATATATATATATATATGGCAAGAGAGGTTTAAATTGTATTTAAGCCGGAAATGATAACCAAATAAAGCTTTAAGAAGATTAAATGCAGGCCTATTGGATTTAATAGTGCTTGTTTTTGGAAATGCCAGGCTGCTACCACTCCGCAGTGGGTGTATTTCTAATAGCCTACAGAACATTCCTTCCTGGCATTCATAAGTGCTTGAAGTGTGTGCTATGAGTACAACTTTTGGGGTACTACAATACATATACAAATTTCTGCTGCTACAGCAACAGATAAATTCAGGGGTCGACAGTATAAAATAAACATGTCTACATTTCCCTATGAAACCATAGCTGAAAGGAGCGCATTCTACTAATGTAAGACCTGAAAATGTCAGGATGTTCATTCCACAGATTTACATACCTGCTCTTCCAGGATTTTGCCCCTCACCGTCATGATAGCACCACAAGTTCACCACTTCCCACTAAAAAATACATTCATCCTAAAGTCACAAGTTTGTAAGGTGTTAAGGAAAATTTAGCATTGCATCATTGCAAAGTCGGCAAATTCATTACATAAATTAGATTATTCACTGCACTCATACATGGCACAAGCGTCTAAAGAAGAGGTAGTAAAAATGAAATGTATTATTGTTATTTAGATGAAGGGAAATGGATGATCAGTCCATGCAACAGGACAGTGCGTTCACTGCTTGGGGCTAATATGTCCTAATACATGGAAACAACATGAATGTATTCACGTTCCCACATACTGCAGTATACTTCAGGTGTAGAAACTATACTGTTTGTATTTATTTGATGTGATCTCGCAATTACAGCACAAATGGGAGATATGTGATATGTAGTACTACATAAGTATATAATTATAATTAAGATTAAAAGAAGGGAAATAACAGGCCATAGAATAGTATCCCCACTTTACAGGCTATTGTCACTCTACAGGAGCAAACGCCAAATAATGCAAATATGGTTTGAATGCCTTACAAGAACCCCAGCATCTTGAGGGGCTATGGTGTGATGAGAATGGTGAACAAAAGCTGGTTCTAAAATACTATTACCCAATCTGGGGTGTCTGCAACATGATGTTGCACATAATTCGAGATGGTGTAACAGTGCTGCAGGTGTCCACTAGTTTATTTTTAATCGATTTCCAAGCCATATTGTCATTCATGTGCTTTCTGTCAGGCATACAGTGGTGGTAAGAGCACAAATTGTATTTATTTATTTATTTTATGACATTTGGTTAAGCGCAAACAATTGCCCTTGGGCGTCTCGGCGCTGCCCATCTGCCCCATGTGGTCTACTTGTGCATGTTCGCATAAATGAAAGGCCAAAATGTTGTTGTTACCTACATGTTTTAGTTCTGGTTTGTATTTTCTCTGAATTGATAGAAGCCTTTCCCTGTGCCCAGACTGATGCTTTCCCCAAGACAAACAGACTGATTTGCGACTGTCTCTAGGTTTGGAATCAGTCTTAGGATTGAAAGTGACAAAACAACTCACATTGTTTCATTTGTGTTTGTGGAATTGTGCCTAGGGTTATGTAACGTGGTGTCAACTGAGCCTTTCATTCTTGTTCCCTGCGGCAGGTGGAATAAATTCATGGAACGCTGAAAAGTTACCTGAGATTGGTGAAGAGACTGAAATGAAATGGCCTGATCCCCTACCATTAGCTTTAATGTTGATTAGCCATTCCAAACCAAAAGTTAAGTAAGATTCTCTCGTCACACCCCTGCAGTCTCTCCATCTTTACTTGATGCGCACCTGTATGATGATGTGCATTTAGAATATTGCACAGTCTCAACAACGTACACTTCTCATGTACAGTCTGCTGACCAAAGTCTGCCTGAATCTGCAGTCAAGAGACTAGATTTATATGAACGTTGAAAAACAAATGTCATTACTTCAACCTGGTTGGCGAGGTCTGTGTCAGGTCCTGGTCATCACCAACACTGCTGTGCAGTGCCAATGTCTGTCCTCCTTGAACCACACATCATATGACAAGCAGACCGCAGACTGCAGACCGAGTGACCCTGGACCTGTTGAAAGAAGAGTTCTCATCAATGTAGACACACCACAAAGACACAATCAAAATACAAAACCTACTTCTGCTGATAGCTGTGACCTACAACCCTGGCAGCAAGAAGCCTCCCACCTACCCAATCCCTCATTGGGTCTGACCAACCATCTTTGCAGCACGCTTGTTTGGTTGGTTCACCTAGTGACTATGTCAGAAGGGAATGGGCTGTGGGCTTGAAGAAGTCAACCAGATGGAGCCCACTGCCCTCTCCTGAAGCAAACAATCCATCTATTAAGACAAAACTTTCCTGTAAGTCATGGATTCTTACAAAAGGAACCCAGGCCTCTTATGTCACCCTTTATGCTGGCTGTGTGTTCATGTACTCATTTAGTGAAGCCATGTAATGGCTGAATGATTGTGAGAATTGCTTATTTTTGAATGACAATTCAAATGGACATCATATAATATTCTTGAAATCACATATGGTCTTGATTCTGGTCTGAATTTGTGCAATTTCTCCATTGACGATAAAGGCAGAGATGATTCTAAACCATCTGTGGTTATACCCCCACATGCATCAACGTTTTTTGCATTCGCAAACGGTGCGATTCGGAAAAATCGGCCGTTTGCGAATGCAAAATCCGTTTTTGGGATGCATCAAACTTTTGTGCATAATTCGCTATTTTTAGCATTTATAAAAAATGCGAATGCATTTAAGGAATCGCATTTGTGCGATTCCTTAAATGCAATGCATCATTTTTTTAAAAATAGCGAATTTGAAAATTGGAAGTGCAAATTAACACGAGGTTGGCCCTCGTGTTAATTTGCGAACATTGTTAAAAAAGCAAAAAAATGCAATTTTAAAACTTGCATGTTACAGACACACATGTCCATAGGACATGTGTGTGTGAAACATCCACTTAAAAATACATTTCAGGGGTGCAGGGGGGGGTCCTTTGAACCCCCCCTGCACCCATGGAATGCATGAAGATTATGCGAATTCTAATTTGCGAATTCGCAATTCCCATTGATTCCTATGGGCCTTTTGGCCCATAGGAATCAATGGGAAATGCGAATTAGCAAATTAGAATTAGCATAAAATTAGCGATTCGGTAAAAAATGCGAATTTTACCGAATCGCTAATATTATTCTAAAATATTCATGCATCCCGTTTTGCGAATTCTAAATTGCGATTCGCTATTTTTCGCAATTTAGAATTCGCAAACGGCCGGGATGATGCATGTGGGTGATTCTGTTTTAATAATGGCAATATGCACAATACATACGTACACTAGTCTGCCCTATAATTGGAATAACTATTGATCAAATCAAATCCAAATATGTGATTATGTTGTGAACTTCCTCTCCCACAATACTTTGTGTTTGTTGGTTCAAAATGCACTTATTTATGCTTTAAATTGGTAGCTCTGCTATCGATAAGGCCACATTGGTTTTCTATAGGCCAATGATGATGGTGCAGTTTGACCTTAACAAATTCCATGGAGTTTGAATGATCATTTGCATCTCAGTAATTGTCATCAATCACCTTTTTTCTTTATTTTTTGAACAAGTACTAGTATTAATTGAAATGCTCTTTTCATAACAAAGTACTTTATATTTTTGCATTCAAAATGGAACATTTTGCTTTTTCATATAATTTTGATTTGTGAATGATGCAAGAAATATTAATGACTTTCACACTGCGGCTTTTTCCTTGACTTTGTAGGTTCCCATACCCAAACTGACTTAAGGGAATATGCCCATGATCCCAATTCCTTTCCATTGAGAAGAAGAATGTGCTGCTTTACACTCCCATGGGTACTTTATTTCTGAATGTGATTGCTATACCACTCTTGAGGACGTGGCTGTGCCCCTGCCGGAACAAGAGTTTTTGCCTTCTGCTTGGCCTTGGTTTCACAATACTCTAGCACGAGCGCAGTGGTCTAGGCTATTCATGTGAAGTACAGGGCTCATCCTTTGACCTGGAGGGACACATCAATTGTGTCCTCAAAGTTGACCATGTACTACTGTTCCAGAGTGTATCATGTATAGCAGTAGTGGTTGAGTACTGTGTTTTGTGATCTGCAGTGCGATCAGACCTCTTTCTCTGTATCAGTTACAGCATGGTCTACTGAACCCTCTTGTGTAGAGTTCTCTTGTAATACGAATGTCAAAACCTAGTGCTGAAATAACGTGACACATCTGATCTCTGATTACTGCTTTAGGAAGGCTCATTGTGACACTATTGTGGCTACTCCAGCTTGGAGCCAGCCCCACTTCTACCTGCTGTGTGAACTCTCACTTTAGAATGGGGCACCAGGGAGCCCAGCTGAAAGATGGGTGCACCTGTCTTTTTTATGGCCTCTTCCCCCTGGCTGCCGTAACATGAGGACACCTGGGCACCTTATTTTTGAACAAATCTAATTTTTGCATGGCTCACACCTGTCTTCCGGTCTTTGTATTGGGTCTTTTCATCAATAGATCTCTCGGCCACCCATCTACACCTGGATGGGTAGCTCGCCGCCACTCGGATTCTCTCCAAGATGCCTCCCACACTTTATCACCACGTTTGGCCCGCGCTGCTCTGCTGCATCTTTGTTGGTTTGTTTTTGTTGTTGTGGGTGGGTGGGACTATATTTCTCAATAAGTATGGGCTGTTGTAGTGGGTGGGGGCAATGGGGCTAGGTGTTTTGTTGTTTTATGTTGCATGTTTCATATACACTATCACATTAATGTCACATAGTGCCAACACACCACGGGCATCCAATCTGTGCGTGAGGCCCACACTTCATGGTGACCTCCACATAAAGCTATTCTCTTGGAATATCCATGGACTGAACGAAGCCTTGAAAGGCAAGACACGTTTTTGTCTACCTCCACTGTCATAAGACTGACATGTGCCTGCTCCAAAAGGTCTATCTGATGTCCGTGTCCCACTTCTGAATCAGAGAGACAGAGAGATAGCAAACACACACATTGTACCATACTCTGCTTACACCATGCTGGTAGTGGTGGGGATCCACAGGGCGCGTCCCGTGGCAAATCGTGGAAATAAATACATGGCCTCAACACCAAAAGCCCTTTCCTCAATATAGAAAATTATTCTCAGTCTTGGCCCTAGGGCTGTACCATGGGGGTGACTTAAATGAAGTGCTATATGCAGCACATGATAAGTCTGGCACTGCCCGTAGGCCCCACCCTCAACTGATGCACCAATTCCAACTTTTTATGACCGACTATGACCGTATCTCAGGTGTCTCCATGTGGCGTGCACCACATGATGACACCTGAGAAGGCACATGCATCTCATACCTTCACGCTGCTTAGTCCGAGATCGATTACTGGCTGGTGTCCCAGGATGTTGGGGTGGCCACCATGAAAATTCTCCACGTACCTTTGGCGCTCTCTGCTCACGCCACAGTGTTCCTGGCATTACAACAACCCAATCGCAATCAACGTGGACTCTTCTGTAGACTCCTCCCTGAATGCAGTGTGGGATGCAGTCTTCCGGCGGGAAATCAAGCAGGAAATCCTAGACTACTTTGCCCATAGCTCCCAATCCGTGTTATCCACAGGTGCACTGTGGGAGGACCTTAAGGCTGTCATTAGGAGATCTTGCAGTGCCAAGTAATCTCCAATGCTTCGATCCCTGCATGGACGGTCCTGGAAAGTGACATTAGATCCCTTGAGACTGCATACTACGCCTCTGGAGACCCACAAAATATTGCGGATATTTAACACAATACAGGAAGATGCTGGCCCATCTTGTACTCAAGCCCCGGACTAGTTCTTATATAGTATAACTGGTTGACAACACTGGTGCGCCACAAATTGGTGAAGAAAATGTGGATCCCAAGTTTACAGCACTAAAGCAGATCTCACACCCAAGCAGATCGCACAATACCTGAACACTTTAAAGATATAGACAAGATGCCTGAAGCCGATGGACTCACCCTCTTTTCTATAAGGAATATTCTCAGATCCTAGCCCAACACCCTGGCCATGTATGAAGAGGCTAGGGAGGTGGGTCGTTTACCACTATACTTTTGCAAGGCAATAATGGCCACGATCCTAAAGCCAAATAAACTACCAAACTTCAACTCATACAAGCCTTTGTCCATGATCTATATGGACAATAAAATATTGGTCAAATTGATTGCCATTAGACTCCTTCCTCCCTTCCAGATATTGTTCGACATGACTAGTCGTGCTTCATACCCAAGCGCTCCACCGCCCACAACTTCTGCATTCTATTTGTTATGATATATTCCCTTGATTCCCCAGGTGTGTGCTGCAGCAATGTTCCTGGACCCAACTAAGGAATTTAATTCACTCCAATGGAACTACCTTTTCACACATCTCGACCGAAATGGCCTAAGTTGCCAATTGGCTTCCTAGATTAGGTTATTGTATGCGCAGCCTACTGCCAGACTCCGCATAAATAGGAGTGTATTACCTTGCTTCCACATAGAATGGGGCACTAGACGGGATGCCCCCTATCACCTCTACTGTTTGTGATTGTTATGGAGCCCTTTGCACCCAGACTCTGCCAACAAAACTCAGACAAGGGGTTAAACTTCACAGCCAGATGACTGATCATTTCTATGAACGCTGATGACATTACACTTTATGTCCAGAACTCCGGCATCAATACTGCTGTGATCCTCAGTAAATTTACAGGCTTTGGTGGTCTGGTGGGAATTATTGTAAATTGGCCAAATTGGTTATCTTTTCTCTTATGGAGGCTACTAGTAAATCAGTCTTGACCCTGTTTCCATGAGGAACAAAGTCAAGACTGATTTGCATGTGGCTGGGTCTGAACTGGGGTGGGGAAGTGAGCGAAAGAACGATGATGGATTCACCCCTGATCTAATAGTGACTGGGGGAGAGTGTCTGAGAAGTTTCAGAGCTCCATCCATCATCTCCTTGTGTTTGCTTTGTTCACATTAAGTTTGCAGAGTATGCCCAGACGTGGGACCCGGCTCACTTTGACACTGGATTCAAGCTAGCCTGGCTGATGAGGGGTGTTATTCCGAAACCAGTCCCAGGATGCTTTTTCCGGTTCAGGGAAGACCTGGCTTGGCAGTTTGGGATGTAGTGTTCCTATGAGGCACAGGGTCAATACTGATTTGCATATTGCTGGGTCTGAACCGGATTGGCGAATTCAGCTATAGAACGATGATTCTGAATTCAAGCTAGCCAGGCTGATGATCGGTGCTACCCTGAAACCAGTCCCAGAATGGTAGTTTCTGGTCCAGGGAAGACGTGGCTTGGCAGTTTCGGCTGGACTGTTCCCATAAGGAACATGGTCAAGACTGTTTTGCAAATGACTGGGTCTGAACTAGGGTGGTGAAGTGAGCTAAAGAACGATGGTGGATTCAACCCAGATCTATTAGTGACTGGGAGTGAGTGTCTGAAAAGCTTCAGTGCTCCGTCCATCATCTCCTCGTGTTTGCAAAGTGATTGTTGCTGCCATTGCCAATGAGGAGAAAGAGAATAAAGACACAACCTAGAGGCATCAACATTTGTAAGCTTAAATACTGGCCTTCTGACAGCCCCAGAAGGCCGCTGCTGCAGGAGACTGATTTCACTGTGAAAGCGTACCCCAAGAACCAGTGCTGTAAAGACCTGCTCCCAGCAGCCACTGGGAGAAAATGCCACCTGTGAGTGCTGCATAGACTAGATGGCCATTGATCACCAGTAAGTAACCATGGGGCCTAACTGCACTTTGGGATGAGAGAAACACTGATATGCACCGGCAAATCAGCTGCACCTGCCAGAGACCTATTGGGACGAAAGTTCCCAAAGGCATTGAAGTGAGTTGCACACTTAGCTCTGATAACCTTTCAATGATCTGCACCTGAAATGAATCCTTGCCTCTGCCATCATATAGTGGGGGCACTAATAGTGGTATATCTACCACAGCTCATTAGTTCCTGCCTCCCCTGTGGCCCCTTAACAGATGCGCTGCTGACTCACCGCCACTGTTGCCTGCTCCTTTTCGCCAGGTTTCCTGTCTCTCGTTGCCCTGTGGGGACTGTTGCTGCTTTCTTGCGGCTGTGGGCCGCCATCGTTAGTGCAGGGACAAGGCGTCACGGACTAGCGCGAGGAGGCGCTTAAAAATCTCCGAGGCCCCACGCAGTGCGGGACGCGCTGCTGACTCACCGCCACTGTTGCCAGCTCCTTTTCGCCAGGTTAACTGTCTCTCGTTGCCCTGTGGGGACTGTTGCTGCTTTCTTGCGGCTGTGGGCCGACATCGTTAGTGCCAAACGGGGGGGGGGACTACATTCCCCAGAAACCCCGGTGGCGCAGGGACAACGCGTCACGGACTAGCGCGAGGAGGCGCTTAAAAATCTCCGAGGCCCCACGCAGCCCGGAACGCCCGGGCCAAGGGCCGGGCTGGGCCACGTTATTTATCTGTTGGACAAGAACTTCCATATGGTTTGTCAATTACTTGTGTATGGATTGTTTACATGCTGATTGGTATTGTACCGTTCAATTTAATTGGTTGTCACAGTTAGACTGTTAGTTGTTACTTAGTGAGGCTATCCCATTATTTTATAGGACAAGCACCTTGACTTTCTTGAAGACACGGGTGAGGTACGACCGAAGCCCTTGTCTCCCGTAATAACACTTGTAAATAGAAAAGGCCCTGTAAATGCTGCCACTATGGGTGTGTGTGGTCCCGGTGGGAAGAACCCTGCTGCTCTATCAGAGGCCCTCCATGGCTCCAGTCTACAACCACCTTCAAGGGTGGGTAGTCGCTCTCGCAGGACCTTAGGGTATCCAGGGATTTTAACGTTGACAGGGGCATAAGGCAGGGCTGTATTTTGGCCCCCTTCCTTTTTAATGTATATATCAATTAGCTGGATGAGTCCCTGGCCAAAACTGGAGTTGACTTCCCTTATGTTGGGCACAGGGGTTTTCCCTTTCTGCTATATGCAGATGATGCCGTCCTCCTGGCTAGAACTGCAAGAGGACTGCAGTCTCTATTGAATGCTTTCTGTAGTTTCATGGCTGCTCGCGACCTAGCCATCAATAACACCAAATCCTACATCATGCAGGTGGGGTGGCGTACCAAGAAAGTGTATCCATTTGTGGTAAATAAAGAGAAGGTTCCCCTGACTACAACATTCTCTTACTTGGGAGTCTTGTTTGACGACCAGTTAAAATGGGGACCGTTGCTGGAAAGGAAAAGAGGGGAGATAATTTGGGCTAACACCGCCTTATTCAACTTTGCGACGAAAATGAGTAAGCGACCATTCGCTGCATTGTTGAAGATTTATCAGGCGAAAAGCGTCGCATTAGGTAGTTATGGCAACGAACTATAGGGGTATGTAGCAGCCGAGGGCAATGGGGTGGTTGAGAATTTTTTTTTTAAACAGCTCCTGGGGAAACCGGTTTACCCTTCATTGGTGATACCATAGCACTACGGCCCTTAGTATTTTGGCTAAAGTGCTGGTTAAACAAAGATCTGGTCCTCAACCACCAGTTACTAAAAGAAGTATTGTCCCTGGACCATATGCTCGATATCCCATGGCTAAAATACCTAAAAGGTTGCTTTTTTACGCTATGGCGCCCTGACCTCTTTTTAAATCCAGATTCGATTGTTACCGCAGATGTGGAGATTGTGAAAAAATATTTCACACTAATGAAAAAACTTAATCAAGATGGGACGGAATTGGCAAAACCCAGCGTCCGTAATCACGTGATGCTTAAAACCACACCATTACTGGAGCCATATTTAACATGGACCATATCGGGACATGAGCGGTTCTTGTTAACAAGGTTCCGGCTGGATTACTTTCATTTATTACTAGCTGTTCTGAGGGGTTCTCACAGAGGTCAAGTGTTACCGCCCTGCGGCTGCGACAACGTGTCTCTGCAGGACTTGGTGCACTTTTTATTTGTTTGCTCCCTCTATGATGTACCCCGGAGGTTCCTTTTAAAGCCCCTTTTAAAAAACCTGAATTTTACTCAGGTTCGCCCAGCCCGTTGTTATTTACAAATGTTGAAGCCCGAAAGCACTTTATTCGTGATTGTTTTTTTAAAATCAGCCCTAAAATCTAGAAACCATAGGGAGAACTAACAGTTCCATATACTATCGATGTCGTATCTGCAGTTTAATCTCAAAATTTTACATGTATCCCCTGGCTGATCGTTCACATTTTATACTTTTTTTAAATGGAATGAATTTTTATAATGGATTATACTCATGGCTGTAGATCATGTTTTAATTGTGTTTTATATTAACTGTGGTATCATTGTTTTTATGGTTTTCACATTTGTAAAACCGAATAAAGTATTTTGAATGACTCTTACAAGAGAGATTTCAGAGACTGCATGATTCTTTACCATCTTATTTTCAAGCTATGGAATGGGTCTAACCATTAAAGTGATTTGACAAGTTCTTGGGGTGCTGAGGGACAATGCTCAAGATGGTACAGTGGAAGACCTAGTTCTCTCCCCTTTCTCTCACAGACCCTCAACAAAGGTACTGTTATCACTTACTGAGGCAGTTTGTTGGGTTGTATTCACTGACTCCAGGTCTGCAACTTAATGTACCCATGATGTGCTTGACTGATTTGTAGATAGCAATGGTGGATCTATGCTTCTATTTTAAATGTACTTATTAGGGCAACACTGAATATCCTAGTTGGATTAAACAATGCATTAAAAATACAAGGTAGAGGATATATCTAGTTGAGCATATTTCATAGAATTTTTTTTCTGTTTCTGGCTACTGATTTCGTTCTAAGAAATTATTCTTATATCTACAGCTCATCATTATTTGATTTATTTAGTTTGAATGCTAATTTTTTACTAACAAATATATATCTTCATTGCCATCATGAAAAATAATCTATTTCTGGGCAGACCCCCGTAAAAACGTACATACTTTTATACGATCTTAATAACTGCAACAGTAAAACAATGAAATACATTATTTTTATTAAAACGAATTACCATTTTTAAATTCAATCAAGCTTATAAATCTAATTTACATCTTCATTTGTACAAAATAAATAAAGCAGGCACGGCTTTACAATATTTTAATACAGCTTAAGATCGCATTATACAGAGTGTAATGTCCAGGCCCAGAGAAAAAACTTTGACAGTGCATAAACAATCATTTCTGAAGAATCTGATTTCAGTATCCTCAGCACCTCCAAAAAATACCTCATGTCCAAGCATCAACATGGAAAAAGATCATTTTTTTCTTGGGGCTCTATCTAGTGGACAGAAGATTAGAAAATTATGTTCTGTTTCCTTTAATGTAGAAAGGGCTGGAAAAGCTTCATTTAACACAATATTATTTGTCCATTTAGCTGTGTAAGAGTTTACTGGCAAGCTACTTATCCTAAATTGTACATACAGGTTTTTCGCTTTACATGGTACAATTCTATTCATGTAGGGTATATTCAGGGATACAATTGTGAGATAGGAATTTATCAATTAATACTTCATCTTTCTCTTCATTACATGATATCTCCAAAACATGCTGCCAATAACATTTCTTTACCTCTAATCTTAAATCCTTCTTGATAGCTCCAGGATTTTCCCATACCTCCTCCACTTTCAGCCTCAACAGCCAAGATTTAATGTAACTAAGTCATAGAGTAGTACAATGTTTGTCCAAGTTAATCAGATATTTAAACAATTCCAATGGTTGAACAGACCACATTCTAATCCAATACAACAGTGCCCCAAAGCTCACAGTATGGTCCATAATTTTTAGTACTAAATCAAGATGTAGCGGGAACAATGTGGCACTATTAATTAGTTTAAAAGGGATCTTACAAAGGCATTTTTACATAATCTCATAGGGCCATATCCCCAAGACCATATACTTCTGCCCCATATAGTGCCCCTCCTAATGCTCTAGAACTGGAGATATTAGCCTGCATGATGTGGCATTATACTTTTCGCTACTAGAATTGATCTAAATTGCAATACAAGCTTCCTTTTCTTTATTTCCAAGACAGGGTATCAGCTCATTTGACCCCTAAATAATTAAATGTCTTCGCTTTCTCTATCAAGGCTCCTTCCACTACTATCCTACTCCTAAATGAGCACTGGGAGTTTAAGACCATATATGTTGTGTTCCGCAAATTGATCTGTAGCCCTCAACAGAAGCAGAAGGGAGAGATGCAACAGTGCTTGCATACTCATGAGCTTCCTTGTTATCATTAGGGTATAGTTTGAAAACTTTAGTGCAGGGATGTTTAATATATCTCTTTATTACTCTGTACTACTGTGTTCTTTGCTCATTTTTTTTAATGATTTGTTTCAGTTGCTTGTTCTGCTTTTGTAGTGTGGGCTGGGCGTTGTTATTCACACTGTTAAGTTAGCATAGACTTATTAGAAGTTTAAATGCCATTTTTCCTTTTTGTTGCTTTTGCATACGACACTGCAATTAAATGCTATTGTAAGTTAGGCTGCGTGAAATGTGTCATATGAGACTGGCTTGTTTTCAGCATCCCCAGACTTACATCGTGACTCTAGTCTGCACACTGAGTGCTAAAGCCTCCAAGGTTATCATAACAAGGTAGCTGTTGTCCAGGCTGATCGGCTCACGTTCTAGCCATAACATATATGCGGATGTATTACGTTAACACGCATGCTTTTACCACGCATGCTGTTACAATGCAGTTTTTACAACGCAAACCTTTACAACGCATAGCGCTTTGGGGTGCTGGATAGTGAATAGTTTAATTTACTATTCCAACTCCAGTCCCCGTGGACACTAGGGAAGGTGTTTGATAGTAAATTAAATCTATTCCCTATCCTAGAGCGCCCCCCAGCGCAATGTGTTGTAATGGTTTTTGTTGTAAAACCTGCGTTGTAAAAGCACTGCGTTGTAAAAGTTTTGTTGTAAAGGATGTTTCCCCATATATGCAGCTGCAAGCCAACATGATTCTGGTGCCTTTAATATCACACTGTAGGCATGATTTCAGACACTTGGAAAAATTCAATTTCCAGGGAGAACGAGCTTTTGCAGATCCTAATGTGATTCATCCCTGCTGATCTTAGAGTTATGGGGGTCCCCCAAACAACCCTAAGAGACCTTCTATAGTTAATAAAACATAGTTCCTAGCTAGGGAGTGTGATTTACTAGGTGCTATAGTACCTATTTTCACCATCATTGTAATATGATTTCTCCTTTTGTTTTTTATGGAATTGTAACAATGTTGATCATATTATTTCTAATCATAAGTCTGCTTATGTTAGCAAAGATACTGCATCTTGAAGCACGTCGTTAAAATAAATATATTAACCTTTCCGTGTCTCTTTTTTACTCCTGTTGTGGACTGGTTGAGAGTATAACGAAAGAGTATTCTTGCTTCCCACCATTCCCGAGTATAACCTTAGTCGCATGTTCTGGGTTGTCTAATCATTGGTTCCTTTGCTTTAGGACGAAGAGCTAATGAGACACTGATGCTAGCTGGTTAGGGTTTCCAGGCACTGGGGTGAGTTGTTTGGTAGACCACAATTCACTGAGGTCCTGGGCCTCTGTGCACAGTTCTGTGTAGGTGCAGAAACCCTGCAACACTTTAATTTTCTGTGTTCTATTAACCCTATTTTCTTCCAGCTATAGTATCTATCTGAAGTGCTTCTTCTTTTCTCACTTTTCTTTATCCATATTTGTACATATCACTTTTATGTGTTTTCTTTGGTTTTGTATTTTTTCACTAAAAACTATATATCTCTACTTTTCTGTGCTACTATGTTATCTTCTCATTTCATATTTGTATTTGTTTCAATGCCTTTTTCTGCTTTTTGTGTTCCTTTAAACATATTTGCTGCAATTTTTTCTCCGAGGTCTAGTGTCATTCTGAAGTGGTTCTTCTTTTCAACATATGTTACCTTGTTTCTTTGCTGTCCACTGTTATTTTTTCTTTACCTGTCCATATTGTGCTGTCTCCTTTTTTATTTTATTTTTGCTTAACCCTAAATATGTGTTAGTATTTTCACTACTTATAAGAATGTGCAAAACTTTAATATTGTTTACATGGAAAAATAAATGTACTCCTAAAGTAAAACATTACATTTTTATTAGGCTGTAATAATTATGAAAAGTGATGTTTAAGGTAAATTTAATTATATTTAATAAAATATATTGTTACATTAGTTTTCAAATTTAAAAAACCTTAAAATATTTAATAATGAAATAATATGTACTATTTGTATAATTTTTAACATTAAGTTATAAATATTTACATTGTTAACTATTTCACATCAGTTAAATTAGCATTATTTCATGTGCAATTTCATTTTAAGTCCCTACCGCCACTGATTTTTATATGACAGTGCTGCAGTATTAGTGGTTGGGCATGTGTGGTGCTGGTCTTACTTCATCCCTGAGCTGGGGTTACTTACTATTTTTTGGTCCCTTTTTGGCCTTAGTAACTTTAGAAGGGCAGTTTGTGAACAGCAATGGGCTTACTCTTTTATGGGTGGAGACACATGCCTCCTGAAACCCCTTTCTAACCCTCTCTAAGTGTTCCATATTCCTCCCCATTCCCAACCCTTTAGTAGTAATCACTATTTATGTGTGCGGAGACAATGCAGTCAGGGTGGAGATCTTTGCACAGAAAAAGATTGGGGAGGCAGAGGAATGTAGGTTTGTAATTAGCATTTTGTAGTACTGTTGTAATATACTCCAAAACATACTCAAAATGCAGTTTGTGAATATGCGCCAAGTGTGATGGATGTGCGATGGATGTGCCAAAGCGTGAATACAGTGCTTACTATGCCATAGGGTTCAAACGGCACCTCACAGGTGAGGCCCAATAAGGCCAAAACTAGTCGGGAGCTCCTTTTGTTCCTATTCATTGATGATATGGCCTGGCCTCATTACTCTGACAACACTGATGCTCATTGAGGTTAATTGGTTCTGCAGAGCACTAATACAAAATAGTAACTACAACACAATGTTGAAAGACAAAAAAAACAGCAGTTAAGGTAGTAAATTAACCGTAACCCCCTCTCCTTATGTTGTACTGTATGACTGTAGCATATGCATTGTAAGCTGGTGTTTTGCATATAATTTATTTCTAAGTGGCATTCCACCTATTTGTAAACATTTGTTGTGCTGTGGCATTGTAGATATGAAATTATGTATAACGGTATAAACCTGTGATGACCAGGATGGGAGTTCAGTTTAAATTATTTCCTTAACTGTTGTATTTCCTGCTATTGAAGGTTTTGCATCATAGACATCTCAGTCCACTGGAAAAGGTTTTCTACTGTGGAAAGTGAAATCTTCCTTAGAGACAGCAATTCCGGGGCTCAAACTTTTGCACTCTTGCATTTGGTTGGTAGTCACACTCAGATCCATAAACTCCCCATTGCTCCCCCCCCACCACCCAAATGCATACTTCATGCTGTGATATGCCTCATCAGGGGCCTGGAGAACTATGACCACATCATCACCACACAATGTAGCTCCTCTGACACCTGTTGCCAGCCCACACTATCTTCAAAATCAGGTGCATCAGCTCCAAAGCCATCGCGATCTGCACCGTCTTCTAGCTCACTGACAAACTAACCACCTCTGTGGTGCCTGACACAGCCATAGCTAGAGCACCATGTGGCTGGAGTCAAGGCAACAGGACGTCTCCCTGTATGTATCCAGGATCCGGAACAGTGCCCCTATATCTAACAATACTCACCCACCCCTGGTCCAATTTGTGAAACATCTAAAAACATATCTCTTTAAAGAATGCAGTCCAACTCTACTGAAAGAACCATGCTTTCCCTGCAATCCCTCATTGATTGTATCTGTGCCTTTTTGGATAGCTTCATGCTATACAATAGCACCAAGATACATACAGGGCGGAAAATGGTTGGATTTCCCTTACACTCGCATACAATCTAGGCATGTTCCATTCTCCTTTCCATAAAGTAAATAAAGTTACTCTGGTAAATGGTTGAAACAAATGTCTGACCATTTTTAGGGTGGAAAAAGGACAGAATTCCCACTATTATACAGGTTTGTGGGCATCTACAAAGTTACAAGGCTAAGCACGTCTTCTCCTGCCCACTTCCCACCAATTGCATGGGATTTACCACTGCAGATTTCTTCACAGTTTAGCCGTGAACATAGATTTATGGCCAAAAATGGATTTGTTGCATCTGCCCTGGCTGCTTTATACGGTCTGACGCTTTCATGGCGGGGTCGCCCTCCGGGGTGTAGGCCCGAACGCTGTGTCAACTATTCCCAGAATTTGCTCTGCCGGCCAGTGGATGTAGGCAGTTGAGCTGTGTTATGAGTTGTCTTACCGCTCAATAAAAATGATTGATTCAAAAAATGGATTTGTGAGTCAGGCTCATAGTATCTCTTTAAGTCAACCCTTTTGAGATGTTAAAGTGGATATTGAAATCCCAACACATAGCATTACTGAATATACAGTAATTTGACCCATGTTAATTATGTTAATTTAACATTGCCTGTGGTGAAATATTCCCTGTGAAAAACCAAAAAAAGGCCATCACTACGGAGCAAACACCGGTGTCAAGAGTGTGTCAGTGTATGTCCTGCAGTGAAATGTCCAAAAATCACCTTCATGTGTGGAGAAACAATATGGTGGTTTTTAATGCACCGAATATTGCATGTTTTGCCTTTTTCTGTTTCTTTTCCACAATAAATCTTGGTGGGTCTGACATGTTGGAATCTACCAGGGGAAAACTGTACTGGTGCAATAATTATCACACAACTTGTAATTTCAAACCCAGTGTCCCCATTCTTTTGGCATAAGGATCACAATTAAGCCTCTAGCTAAATTGTGGTCTATGTCCGCAAGGTTTGGCTGCCTCAAATAATGTGCTATGACATGATATTGAAAAAACTTATTCTCTTCTCCAGTGATAGTCTCCTGACTTATAAATTAAATTTCAAGTTGTCACAGAAAAGGAATACAAATTTGTTATGTTTAATTGTGTTCATATACAACTATGTAGTATCCTACATTTATATTGTAAAGTGTTTTAACAGCCCTGCTCAGCCAGTGCCTTTGCTCTGACTCATTAGAATGTTGGAGTCTGATGATGCCTCGGAATGTTGGGTCTGAGAGAGGCAGAGTGACAGTTGGTCATGGGCTGAGCAGCTGACAGGCAGCTCCTGGTGGGGCTCTGATCTACCACATATTGATGCTAACTACAATAAAGACCTCATGTTTTACATCCTTCCTGAGTGAACCTTAATAACTACAAACTGTAATCAAGAGTCTTAGAAATGTTGATGTTTATGCTTCCCTCGAGAGTATGCAGTGCAAATTGATATTCCCCTGCCTCTCTACCTCCCTCACCTTACAGTGATTTCTCCATCACACTCGTTCTCTCTGCCTGTCTGTCTGTCTATATATGCATCAAGATTTCTCTGTTTAAAGTACCCCCTGTGCCCATCTTTCTTTATATCTCTCCTTCCTTCTCTCTAAATCTGAATCTCTCTTTACCTACTTTTACCTCTATCTCTGTTATCCTTCTTCTTTTCCTCTCTCTTTACAGTTTTCTATAACCCTCACTAGAGTTTGATTATGTGTTTAAATATGCATATAAAAGTAGAATATGTGGTTAATGGAAACCTTTCATGAATCTATATACATTATAATGACTTGGACATCTTCAATTAGCTGCTGCTGCAGATCACTGCAGGTATCGATTCAGCTATCTCTTCATCTTACCTTTCAATTGTTTCTTTTTTTACTTCAGACAATGGAACAGTAGCTGGCTCATGAGATTAAAAGCAGTCAATCAGCAGTCAAGCAGTCATAAATTACAAATCATGTCCACAGGTCTCTTTGTAGATGGTACCAAACTATCACAAATTACAGTAAAGAAATATATGGTAAGCCAAGTGTTTTTAATGCTACGAGACATGAACATTACAGAGATCAGTCTAAGGGACCGATTACGATGATGGCGGAAAGGGAACTGCTGTTGCTGTTCAGTGGCCCTACCGCCTGCTTCCCTGATCATCCGACTGCCTGATTATGAAGACAGTAGGAAGACTGCCGCAACCGCTGACTTTCCTGCTACCATGGCGGGAGAGGCAGAGGCGGTCCATGGAGCCGATTCCGGCCTTTACACCACCAGCATTATTACGAACTGCCTTTCCGTTGACCTTTCCCTGGCGAGAATACCACCATGCGTGAGTTGGCGGCAGGGCAGTAAAAGTGTCCATAAAATGTGCTGAGGGTGATTTTGCCCATGTATACTGGCACTGGTACACATGTTAAGCACTACAATACCCTTTGTTTGGCTTGCAAGGTAGTTTACAACTCCTCTAACAATGTACACATATGGCTGACTGGATGAAATCACATTGTGGACGTGTCCAGCAGTCAGGAGTCTAGCAAACATTGCATTCTGGCTCGCAGCGACATGTACAGCCATCATCACACTGCTGCAGTAACACCGCAAGCCATAGAGGAAAGTCATAATGCGGTAGGCGGGGACGCCGTCTGCTTGGCAAAGTACTCAGTCCCGCCACCACAGTGGAATGGAGGAAAGAATGATGTAACCATAAACAGCCCCTCAATCTGATTTTCAGAATTCACGGGCCACTGTAAAAGCTTTCCATTTGACAAAAGAGCAAGGTTAATTTCACAACAAAATTGAAGCATACATATTACACAGAATTACAAGAGTGGAAAGTGACTTTGACACTCATAAATGTACTTCACCATTAAAATGTAAAACATAAATAGAACAAGTAAACGAATTAACAATATTTATACACGTAAAGATTACCACAATATGTGTTGATTTTCTTTTTTACTCATACATTAAGAAAACGATATCCCAAAAGCATCACCATAACTCCTTCTGATTACATGCACAGTACTCCCTACTGAATAAAAATTGAAACAAAACATTACAGAAATTCACCAAGAAGAATTTATTAAAAATATTTATAGGACAAAAAACAGACTGAGAAATAAACTATTATATAGATAGAAATAGCATTCTGAATGGTTTCTTACATCGCTTGGCTTTAACACACCACTAAAATAAGCACTCAGAAAGTTTAAATAATGATAATGAACAATGCATAGTTAGATTGAATTGGGTATATAAAAAGGAAAACAGTGTGGGAATCCCCATTTAGAGCTAGACAACTGATCATTAAATTAGTGTATTCTCTATAAAGAGCATTTCAAATATAATGCTCTCTGCACAAAACAGCATGTTGACAAATAGCAAACACCAGTTGAAAGACTAAAATAAATGAAAATATGAAAAAAACAGTATTATAGAGAGAATAAAAGACACTGCTACAGAGTATGTATTGGTAATATTTGTACACAATCACAATATAAATATAAGGTTGATATTTTGTTTCTAAAGTATCAAGCATCAGTTTTTAAGTGACAATATAAGACACAAATGTAATTAAACTATACATTTGCTCTTACAGCCATGTAAATGCGTATGAAAGAAAACACGTCTGCTAATGTAACATTTTTATTTAAAATAAAATAAATAAACACAGAGTGGCCTTTGAGTGCGCAGTTGTACTGCCCTGTAAATGGACTAATAAAATTGTAGCACCTCGGTATGTGTATATGACAAATGGTAGAATTATACATTTACATCTTAGGCTGCAAGAGGCCATATTGTACCAGAACCCTGGAATAACTTACAACAAAATAAAAAATGCACATATCCTTATCCCTGGAGCATCCTACAAAGATTATAAAACATTCAAAGCAGTTCATTTTTTACTTTACGTTACCTAAAATCTCCTATTTGTCTGCATTCCTATATATGTGTATATGTGAATCTATCAGAGAGGGGAGTATACAGATTACAAACACTCATTGCAACAATATTGTGAACACAATATAAATAACATTAGCAAAAATACAGCAATTGACTTTAATTGGGGTAACAAAATTAGTTATTTGAAAGCTTTGATGACTTCAGAGAGCCACTTCCACAGTGGTGAATGAAACAATGAAAACATCACAATATTTGCATATGGCACACCTTAAATGAATGTACTATCTGACAGGTGGTTGGGCATCATGGCTTTAAGGTTATGTATAAGCACTACTGTCTCCTGCTCAATGTTTGTGAATAAGTCTAGAACTTTCTTAGATATGGTAGTTCATAGTGCAAAGCACAATGTATAAGGCAGCAACAGGTATCAATGCATATGGCAATCTAACTAGATGTGTCTGATACCAACACATTTTGCACTGTTACCATGCACCAGGTGGTTCTGCATGGAGGTTGAAAAGCTATGAACAATTCGTGGATATAGAAAAATGCATACTTAATCTTGTTGTAGAAGGAAAACAATAGAGAATAAAATAATAGCAGCATGATCTGGCAGAAGCACATTGTTTAGTGTTTTGGACATGTATTACTTAAAGTCAATTGGCAGGAGGAAATCAGACAAACAGTGTTCATAAGCTTTTGTAGCTAATCTAGCTCATCCTCTTCCAATAGAGCATAGTAGTGTGTGCTTTAAAATGGTGCCTGATCACAATGTTGATGCATAGAAGGTTAATCAAGTTAACTTTAATTTAGTTGCTAGAATTTAAGCAAGTAAAAAGTGATGTAAAGCCTCTATCTAGCTTCGGGAAAGGACAACAAAGTTACTTTATGATGATGCAGAGGAGGGTAAATAGGATTTAGGAGTTAGTGGGAGAAAATTCCTACTTTTTTCAGAGAGGCAGGAGAACACTTATGCCCACATGCATCAAAGTCAATTGCATTCGCAAACGGTGCGAATCGCAATTTTCGGCCGTTGGCGAATGCAATTGACTAATTTGGAATGCATCATGCATTTCGCAATTTTAGGAATCGCAACCATGTTGCGATTTCTAAAATTGCGATTGCATTTAAGGAATCACAATTTCAGATTTCTTAAATGCAATGCATGATCATTTTTTAATTGCGAATTCGCAATTTGGAAGTGGTAAAATAGCATGAAGTTGAACTTCATGCTAATTTACCGAAAACTTTCAAATATGCACAAATTGCATTTTTGAAAGTTTAAATTTACACACACACATGCCCTTGGGGCATGTGTGTGTGTAAATTGCATTTAAAGTTACATTTCAGGGGTGCAGGGAGGGGTTCTTTGGACCCCCCTGCACCCAGTTAAATTGCATTCACATTTTGCGAATCGCAATTTGAAATTCGCAAAATGTGAATGCCTTCCCATTCATTCCTATGGGCCTTTTGGCCCATAGGAATCAATGTGAAGGGTTTTCCTTAATTGCGATTCGCAAATTGTGAATCGCAATTAAGGAAAAATACCGAATCGCAAAAATAAATGCGAATTGTTCATGCATTGCAGTTTGCGATTTCTAAATTGCGATTCCTTAATTTTCGCAATTTAGGAATCGCAAACGGGTGCAATGATGCATGTGGCCGTTAGCCACCACATTGCACATGCTTGATCTTAAAAATAATAAGAAAATGTGCCGAACTGGAGTTCAAATGGCATGCTGGTAGATCCCAGGCGAAGTGAAGACTTTTGAAAGATACAAAAGCTTTAACAATTAATTCTGTTAAAAAAACACCTCATAAAGAGGATAGGATGTTCGAAGTTATAATGCGTAGGTGAGATGCCTAACACTAGTCACTGGCATTCTGTATAGTCTGCAACCCGCCAGCAAGATACTTCAGGGGACAATGTTAAATCGAGTTAACTTAAGGCCAGATTTTGAGTTTGGTGGATATGGTACTCCACCCGCCAAATTTGGAGGTGTCTGCTAGCCCAGAGTGAATGCATTGAAAGTTTGACAGACAGCTCCTTCAACATAATGGAGCTGCATGTCAAGATTTTGTTTTTGGAAATAAAAAAAACAATGACACTCCCTAGCCATGGGAGTTTTTTCCCATGACTTGGGGGTAATTTATAGTTTCAGCCTTATTAAACTGTCACTTTTTGTATGGTGGTACGTGAAAGCAAAAACTGGCCATGTGTTCACTCACTCTTAATAGGGTGGGCGGACACATGGACAAGCCTCTGACGACCCTTATTCCATCCTAGGTGTATATAGGCAGCCTTGTTCCTCTATATGGCCATGGAAATCCTCAGTGACTTGTAATATCCTTATAATCCCTGGCAGAGAGTACTTTATCCCATATATTATGTATTTTCAGACAAGGAAAGGGGAAGAAACTTGAAACTCAATAGTTGTGCACCCACTTCTGATTATGTTTCCATATTAAACAATACATTTCACCTGATTTTACCGAGCAAATTCTGCATTGGAAAGCCCAAAGGTTTGGGTCTTGCTGCACAATTTGTAATCCTGATTCAGATAGTAATTTCTGTTACTATTTGAAACTGGAATTACAAGTCACTCATGTGGAAGGCCATAGTATGAATCTTTGGTTCTCTGCTCAGTCCAAATTAGGAAAACAGGCCTAGAAACTGGCTAACCACACTATAAACTATTATTTACAAAACGTTTAAAGATATATGTATTACCATGGAAGGAATTACATAAGTTAGTAAATGTTGAAGATGTTTCTCTTACTGAGTTGAAAGCCAGTGTAGTTCATAATTATGTGCTATTGCTAAAGCTGTTTTGAAGTAATCAAAACATTAAAGAGGACAACTTAATATTGATGTAGAATGGAAGAAGGAATTATGATCAGTGAGTGTCGAGTTTTAACAAAGGCTATGGCTGCCTCCACATATGATGGCTCTATTAGCCGGAAGTTTCCATCGTGTCAATGCTGCTCTCCAGTTGGATGCTCAGATCAGCTTTGGAAGCAATTTGCTGGCAATACTCAAAAGTGGACTTTTTAATCCACTCAGACGTATTTTGATGGGGTTTGAACAGTATGATATAACACTTACTGAAAAAGAGAAAAGCCAAACAGCTAAAGGAAGACAACCAGGTGGCTACAATGCAAACCATTTCAGCAGTCCTCTCTTTCCCTGAGTCCAGCACTGGCATCACTGACAACCAAACTGCAAAAAAAGTCATGATCATGAATGAGATGCCCTGAGAATCATTAAATGTTTTAGGAAGAGCATGCCCCTTGATAGCAACTGAGATACAGATGAAAGCAAGGAAACAGAGATAGCCAATGAGAAAAGAGAACCCTATTCCCACTTCATTAAAGCATTCAATAATCACATAGGGCTGATTCTTGGGATATGCCCGCCGGACTCCGGGAGGATCAAGGAAAAGCCAAAAGGCAGTGACAATTAACTGCAGAGCTGACCCAGTTCCCAATATGACTTGGTACAGAGTGGCCTGCAGTTTTGTGGGTCTACCCACAGGGCTTGCAAAAGCACACAAGATCCTAACACACTTAGCAAGAATGCTAGAAAGGCATACTGCAAAGCTCATGCCAAATATAGGTCTCCGAATTTTGCACTTCCATAAAGTGGGCTCTCCAAAGTAGAGAAGAATGCTGGCGAAGGAGCAAATAAGTGAGGCCATGCTACAGTAGAAGACGGGACCTCCAGCGGCTTTCACAATTGGTGTATTGCTATGTTTCATATGAAGCACCAGTACCAATATGGTAAGTAATATTCCTGAAATTGACAATATCACAAAGAAAATATTAATAGGTTCACTCCAAAACATATACACTACACTTTTCTTCCAGCAAGATTGTTCTCCTTTCTGGGACCACTCATCCATCGGACAACTCCAGCACTCTTCGAATGCTGAAAAAAAACACGAATAAAAACAATGACAACGTTTTTCTGTTATCACTAAAAACAGAAACATCTTTTTTTAAAACAGTTTTGAATTTGATATAATCTTAAAACAGAGAAGTCATCTTGTGCAGTTAAGCAAAAATTAATCTCCATATGATCACTGCCTTGATGCAGCAAAAGAAAGGAAAAAATAAAATGATAATAACTATTGTGATTATCATTTTATTTAGTTCTTCTGCTGTGGCAGCTTACGCGAGGGGGCTGGGCGGGGCTGAAGAGCAGGGGAGGAGGGTACAATCCTCCTAAGTGCGCAATGGCTGTTTGTCCGCCCTCTCGGGCCACCCAAAACAGTATTGACCATTTGCCTGTTCTTCATGCTGGCTGCATTATAGCCTGCATAGAGAACATGCCCACCGCTCCGGCCCCTGCCTGAGCGCCTTGTCACGGCGTTCAGACCAATCATAAAGTTGCATTGCAACGTTTTGATTGGCTGCGGTGAGCGTGGGAGCCTTGGCACTTCCTGTTTCTCCCAAAAAGGAAGAGGACGCAAGAGAGGTGACGGCGGCCGGCCAGCCGGCCGGGAGGTAAGTGATTTTTGTTTTCTTTTATCCCCCACACCTAACCCCAACCGCACCACTGCGATTAGGAGGTAGCAGCCGCGACTGCATGTGCAAGACCACTCCTTCCCTATTGCGCCTGGTTGAGCAGGTATAGAGCAAGCCGAAATATGAAATTGAGCACTTTTTAAAATGTGGGATATAAAAAATGGAGACAACTGCAATGAGTTTCCATTAAATGTATGGATGTATTCACCTGTTATTTTTAGTTTTACTTGGCTTGTACTTGTACTTTTTTAGGATGAACACGTAAATCATCTGTTGCAACAAATATGATGACTTTTTGTTTTGTATAAAACCTTTACACTGTGACGGTCCTGATGAAGGGCACCCAAATAGTACAGCGTAGGAAGCGCTGCTTCTGCAGCTTGAAGTTTAGGTCTCCATGATAACAGTATTGTTATAAGTACCCATCCAAATTAGCGTGAAGTGTGTTTTAAAACATGTGACCAGCTCATTTTCTAGGACTCCTGCATGCTTCCGCGAACTCAAAGTTCAAAGGATGCTTATAAATATCTTACATGGATATGCTCATTCCTACAGGGGAATGATTGAACCAACTTAGTGTCTTGATTATGCAGTGCAACTTAAGATTTACTTTAGGCCCTTATGCTCTCTCCCAAACTTCCTACTTCAGGGGGCTTGAGGCAGCAGGAATCCGGCAGACTATGCTTTCACAATCAAATAATCAATCAATAAATACAAGTGGATGGCTATGAGTTTTTCACATGTGTAAGTAATATCTAGTCATTTTTGCATATTTGTAAGTAACATTGATATCTACCCTTTCAGTTGGAGCAATACTTACCCTGTACCTCCCCTGTTCCCTAGCCCTAGTCCTAGGAGATATGAGTAACTGGCTGAGGGACAGTGCCTCCCCTATCTAAACACCTACAGGGTGAGTGTTAGTGACTGATGATACAATTTAATGGTAAACAACCGTTACAACGCAACTTTTACAACAGACTACTTTTACAACGCAACTTTTACAACGCAGGATCCATTAAAACGAAATACCATTACAACACATTTTTTTACATCGCAGATACCTTTACAACGCATGCCATTGCAACGTAAGTATTGGTAAGTATATAATTATAGTAAAAATGTTATAGGTTTGGGTTTTTGGGTAAATGGGTATTTTTAGGGTTCAGGGCTAGGTTTGGGTTTTTGGGTAAAGGGGTATTTTTAGGGTTCAGGGCTAGGTTTGGGTTTTTGGGTAAAGGGTTATTTTTAGGGTTCAGGGCTAGGTTTGGGTTTTTGGGTAAAGGGGTATTTTTAGGGTTCAGAGCTAGGTTTGGGTTTTTGGGTAAAGGGGTATTTTTAGGGTTCAGGGCTAGGTTTGGGTTTTTGGGTAAAGGGGTATTTTTAGGGTTCAGGGCTAGGTTTGGGTTTTTGGGTAAAGGGGTATTTTTAGGGTTCAGGGCTAGGTTTGGGTTTTTGGGTAAAGGGGTTTTTGTAGGGTTCAGGGCTAGGTTTGGGTTTTTGGGTAAAGGGGTATTTTTAGGGTTCAGGGCTAGGTTTGGGTTTTTGGGTAAAGGGGTATTTTTAGGGTTCAGTGGTAGGTTTGGGTTTAAAAAAAAATTAAATTAAAATTAAATTAAATCAAATTATATTAAATTTAATAACTTACATTTTTAAAAATATTATATACTTACCAATACTTACGTTGTAATGGTATGCGTTGTAAAGGTATTTGCGTTGTAAAAAAATGCATTGTAATGGTAGTTCGTTGTAATGGATCCTGCGTTGTAAAAATTGCGTTGTAAAGGTATGCGTGCTAAAAGTATGCGTGGTAACGTCATACATCCCAATTTAATGGACAATGAGATACATCAGTTTGTATTACTCTGATATATTGGAGTCAGTGCCTGAATTTGTGGAACCAGTGTATTCCTGATATAAACCCTGCCTGATAAGTACAGATACCCTGACCTGTCTTCTACCCATTTAAAGTAAATTGAACATTAAATGAGTCTTGATTTTTAATTCTCTTTATTGTCTCTAGTCCATCTTTAAGATTATTCTGACGCATGAAGACCTAATCACCAAACATAAGAAGGCTGATGTGAACTAAAACTATGCCGATCACAAAAATACAAAACTTACTCCGTGCGAGAGTCGTAGATGTGCGTGTAACAGACAACATCAAGCTAACTTAAAGACATAATTTCTTTTTAAAACTCCTATTCCTAGGATTGAAGCCCTTTTTGTTCAATATTGGTACCTCTATACTTATTACAAGCTAGGTAAAGAAGATTGTCATCAGAAGCTTGGTATTTATTTAGATAGATTAACTCTATTAAATATTCAAAAAATAAAGATGGCTAACCAATAAACAACTACAGCTTAGAACATGCAAAGTACTATATAAATATAGGGACATTGAAAATATGGAGGCTATTGTATAATTTCATTACAAGACCGGAGGCTACCATTATGCATTATCCTTTAATGCAGTCCAAGCATAGCCGCATATGTCACAAAGCAAAAGTTCCAACTTAGAATACATATGAATCAACAATAGCATGAATCACTAGGCAATCAGCCTCTTTTAAATGCGGCTCCAAGCAAGATAAGTCACCTCCTTACTTAGCTCTTTATAATATTGTAATTTCATGTTTAAGACTTGTATTTTATTATTAATCTATATTTGTTACTATATACTGATTAACCCCTTAATCCCTACAGGAGTAATATTTATATATATATATACAATGTACCTGTTTTATATACCATCTTATAAGGTAGAGTAACACTTTTTTACTCCTTATACCCAGACCCCCAACCTCCAATTTACGGAGGTTGGCTTCCGCTTTCCTTTCCTGTAGTTGTCTTTATTTTAAAGTTATAATTCTTTCCTCTCGCGCGCGAATTATTCAAAAAACACAGTGACCCGCTTTTATTTTCAGAACAATCTCCCAGACGTTCATAATTGTGCCCAATACCTTAGACTTTGTCAAAACCTTGTGAGGTACGACGCTTTGTGAATTTATCTAATTATTTATCCGTGTTACCCTCGCCTTCCTCCCATAATCAGTCTATTAGGATTGATATTTACAAACTAATTTGAAGGTAATATTAAAAAATAAAAAAATTTATTTAAAAAAAGGGAGAGGATATATATATATATTGAAAAGATTACTATAAACACATTACTATAAACATATATAAAAAAAAAGGCTGTACATATATAGAAAGTTTATAGAGAAAGGTTAAGAATTCTATATAAGCTTCAGACATTCTTATATATTTATTTTTTCAATTCAAAATATGTCTGAGTCAGATTCTGATTCAATTCACAGTATTACTGTTGAATCTGATTTTAATAATGATGCCATCAAAAAACGTATCCACAAGGAGATGAGATCATGTATGTTTTCTACTCTCTCCCAAGTTATGTCATCTAAGAGACCCTTGATCCACGATAATGATGACCTATCTGACTTGGACATAGCTGAGATTAATGATCTCACCGAAAAAAGGGGTAAGAGGCATAAAAAAAGTAATAATATTGATTATACCCCAGAGTGCACGGGAGGTCGTAGCACCTCAAATTTTACAGGAGGTCCTCGCACCTCATTTGCCTCAGGTGTCCCTGGCGGCACAAATCTGAAAGGTGTCCTTAGTGGCACAAATCTGAAAGGTGTCCTTAGCGGCACAAATCTGAAAGGTGTCCTTAGCGGCACAAATTTGATGGGTGTCCCTCGCGGCACAATTCACCAAAGTGCTCTAGATAATGATCCAAGTGATATTGATGGCTCAGAATTTCCTGGCGAATATATTCTTGACCTAGATGAGGACGATCAAGATATTGATTCCTTTCTCTTGAATGACGACAATGGTCCTTCATCTTCTAAAGATAGTATCTTGGACCGTTTAGGGGAAGAAATGTTCTCCCCTTTTAACATTAAACATCCTAGAAGCTCAGAGTGGACTCCACATGAGCACGTTTCTAAATTCATATCTAAATGGATTAGGAACCCTTTAGAAAGGGAAACTTGCAATCTTTTGAGGGCAGAATGTACCAGACCTTCAATTGAAGGTAAAGTCTGTTAAACTCCTAACCTTGATCCGGAACTAATTACTTATCTTTTTAAATTAGGAAGAGACCCACGCAAAGGCTTGGAAAGGTCGCTTAAGCTCTGCCAAGATAAAGTTCTCGACATCCTAGGTCCCCTTACTAAAATAATCGACGCAGCTGAGGAGAGTTACCTTAATGGTTCCCCTCTTGACACACACTCCATTCGAGGATGGAGCCAAAGAGCACTTGTCCTCTTAGGAAATGCCAACGCAGGACTTAATTGTGAAAGAAGAAGAGTAGTCCTCAATAAAATTAGTCCAAAATTAATCGATATGGCTGAAAAAGAAACCTCCATTAATCCAAAAGGTTTACTTTTTGGAGAAGTTTTAATATGTATCAACCTTTACCGCTTTAGATAGAGCGCATCAAAACATGAAAAAAGTTTTTAACTACAACAGCAACCTTTTTGGAAGGGCTGGAAGAAGGCGGCAATCTTCCGGCCGCTTTAATCGACGCCCCTTCCCAAGAAACAGAGGCAATTTTGGTAGAGGGTACCAACCACCCAACTAACCACAGTTTTATCCACCCAGAGGAAGAGGTTTCCGCTCCAGAGAATTCCGAACACGAGGAGCACCTGCTGACTCCACCCCTCAAATGAGTACTCCTTCCCCTTCCCTTCCCTTTCTTTGAATCCAAAAGTAGGTGGCAGACTAAGATTCTTTTACCACAATTGGAAAATTATCACACAAGATCCCTGGGTTCTGAACACCGTTCAAGGTTTTTGTATAGATTTCACCAAGACTCCAATACAGTACTCTCTTCCAAGACCGACACCCCTTACACTAGATCAAGAAAAAATCATAGAAGAAGAAATTTCCTCAATGCTAAAAAAAGGAGCAATTCTAGAGGTACCCATGGAATTTATGACATTCATAAGTACTCTCTTCCTTGTGGAAAAGAAAGACAAGGGTTGGAGACCGGTCATAAATCTCATGGAACTCAACAAATTCCTTGTCTACCGTCATTTCAAGATGGAGGGCATCCATCTTCTCAGAGACCTCTTACTAGAAGGAGACTGGCTAGTCAAATTAGATCTGACGGACGCCTACTTTACAATTCCCATGACAAAGGAACACCAACCCTTTCTTCAGTTCATTTGGAAAAACCATCTCTTTCAATTTCAGGCTCTTCCCTTCGGCCTCTCTTCTGCCCCATGGTGTTTCACCAAGGTAATGAGAGCAGTTGCCTCATGTCTAAGAGAAAGGGATTTGTCTCATCATTTACTTAGACGACATCCTGATTCTTTCTCAAGACTATGCTCAAATCATCAAAGATCTGAAGACAGTTATACACCTCTTAGAAAGTCTGGGTTTTATCATAAACTGGGAAAAATCCTTTCTAGTCCCCTCAAAGAAGATGGAGTTCCTGGGCTTCACAGTAGACACAACAGAATGTCTTCTCCTTCTCCCTCCCAAGAAGATTGCCAAAATAATAAAGAAGATAAGACATGTATTGAAACAAGAAAATCTCTCCCTAAGAGAACTAGCAAGACTTCTAGGCCTTCTATCTTCCTCCATTCAGGCCATTTTTCCGGGACCACTGATTTATTGAGCCCTTCAGAGAATAAAAGCAAGAGCTCTCAGGTCAGGTCTTTGGTACGGAGATCGAATTTCCTTAAACCCAGATGCAATCTTAGAACTTAACATGGTGTTTAGACAATCTAGATGCATGGAATGGGAGAGCGATCTTTGGTTCAGCACCAGATTTTATTCTAGAATCGGATGCCAGCCTTCATGGCTGGGGTGCTTGTCTACAGAACCAGAACACTGGAGGAATTTGGTCCCAACAAGAGTCCCTGCACCACATCAATTATCTAGAATTAACTGCAGGACTTTATGCTCTAATGAGCTTCAAACGCTTTCTTTAAGGAAGATCAGTCATATTGAAAATGGACAATATGTCTGCCGTTGCTTACATAAACCGTCTAGGAGGGACCAAGTCAGAAGACCTCTCCATTCTAGCAAAGAAGCTTTGGTTTTTCTGCCTAGAACACAAAATCTCTCTGAGAGCAGAATACCTTCCAGGGAAATCCAATCTTTTCGCAGATAGGAATTCAAGATTCATCTTGGATTACAGCGACTGGAAGCTCAACACTTCTGTTTTCAACTCCCTCAATCATTTCTGGGGCCCATCCCAAATAGATTTATTTGCGAGCAGATTGACTACCCAATTGATATCTTATTTCAGCTGGATGCCCGATCCTGGTGCTCTAGCAGTGAATGCCTTTCTCCAACCTTGGGTAGGGATCAACGCTTATGCCTTCCCTCCATTTGCAATGATCCAGAGACTCCTTCAGAAAGTGAGACAAGAACGATCCTTAATTGTCCTAGTAACTCCTTTTTGGCCATCCCAAGTCTAACGATCTCGCTAGACTTTCGTCAACAGCTTCAACTCTCCTTGGAGAGTCATGGGCCCCTGGAACACATTAAGGGTACAACAACATTTGGAAAGTCTGGTCACGTTGGTGCTTGGAAAGGGACTTGGATCCCGTGGAGGCACCTATTGTTGATATAGTTAATTTTCTTGGAGAACAATTCGATAGAGGTTCAAGTTACAGATCTCTCAATTGTTTTAGATCTGCTATTTCTGCAGGACATTCTCTAATTAACAATAAAACGGTAGGTAAAAATCCTAATATTTGTAGAATACTTAAAAGTATCAGACTTAGAAGACCTCCTCAACCTAGCTATCAATCTCTTTGGGATGTTAATTTAATTCTTGACCTTTTTTGTTCTTGGCCAGTTAACTCTCTTCTCAGCAGGAAGAATCTTTCTATCAAATTAGCTACTCTTCTTTGCTTAATTTCATGCATTAGAGTCTCTGATGTTAAAGCTCTAGATATTTCTTTTAGATCTTACGATATGTTTGGAGTCAAATTTGAAATACATAGAAGAACTAAAACCATGTCAGATTCTATTTTCTATCCTTGTTTTGATACTTGCACTAAACTCTGTGTTGTTCAATGTATGAAAGAATATGATGTGAGAATGAACTCTCTTCGTCCTTTGAATGTATCTCAGTTACTCCTCTCTTTTGTTAAACCCCATAAAGGAATTTCTTCTTGCTCTATTGCTGGATGGGTTAAAACAGTCATGAAACTTCCTGGAATCAATCTGAATATTTTTAAACCACATTCTATTAGAGGCGCAATGGCCAGTAAGTCATTCTGCTCAGGTGGTAAGTTAGATGATATTCTAAAGGCTGCTGATTGGTCTAATTCTAGAACCTTTGCTCATCAATATTGCAAACCTGTTTCTCACATGTCTGATGTTGATTTACATGGCTACCAACATGCATAATGGTAGCCTCCGGTCTTGTAATGAAATTGCGATTCTCCTATTTACATGACCAGAGAATCTGGATTTCATTAAAGACACGGAGGCTAACATTATCCCTCCCACCCTTCCCTGGGTGGTTGATTAAATGATATAATATATATATATAATATATGTTATGATATGCTTATTTGAATTTTGCACTTACAAACAAACATTATTTTCCTTTGCAGGATTACTTACATCCTTTCCTTTGTCAGGAATTGTTATTTAGATGATTGTTTATTATTCTTGTCCTTAATACTTTTATTGGGATTTATTAACAACCTTTCTTTGCCTTGCAGATAACTTGTCTTCTTGATTTCACACCTGTGGATCAATCGTGGATGGTGTTTTCTTCCGTCATCCTTCTTCAAGTTTGATGTTTCATTGGATTTGTTTGGACTTTTCCTTTTTCATTGTCACCACATTTAAAAGAGGCTGATTGCCTAGTGATTCATGCTATTGTTGATTCATATGTATTCTAAGTTGGAACTTTTGCTTTGTGACATATGCGGCTATGCTTGGACTGCATTAAAGGATAATGCATAATGTTAGCCTCCGTGTCTTTAATGAAATCCAGATTCTCTGGTCATGTAAATAGGAGAATCGCAATTAAACATGTCCTTCTTTGTATGAACTAGGCTATCCTGGAATTAAATGTTCTTGTAGCAGGAATCTAGTTTTGTTATTTTTTTTTTATATCAGCTATAAATTAAAGAACCAATTACTTTAAATTCAGTACTTCCTTAGTTAAACTGACGCATGTTTGATAGTGATGCTTCACCTTCACAACTTATTCATCTGAATGACTTGTTTTCCTGTGTGTGGACATATCAGTTATAAAATATTTTCATTAATTCACAAGCTAAGCATCCTGTGTCCATTTCCTTTTCTCATGTGAATCTCTTGGAATTACATCTGTGTTTGTTCTGGCATCACAGTCAGTACTGTTCCCTGATATGATGTTGGAGACAAAGAACCATATTTAGAGTCTGGTACACAGGATGCGGTGTTACAAGCATGACCAATGTCAGATCTGCTCTATTACAAGTGTGTTAATGTACTTGTAACACCCTACACGTTTTTGAAGTAGTAGCCTAACCACCAACCTCTAAAGAAGGTAAAAAATTGTTGACAGATTAAGGGACTTATTACGAATTTGGCTGTCCGACTGACAGACCACCTAAGCCGAATACACCAAATGACCATAATGCTGTCTGTCTTAAGACCGCTGCATTACGACTGAACCACCAGGCCGGCTGTGTACCGGGTGTGGTTTTGGCTTTATGCATGCTTCGGCTCACTGAGTGAGCCTGAAGCCAATGTAGCAGCCCAGCAGAGTATGCACCATGTCATGCATGCCACACAGTGCACGCCCGACAGTTTATGTATCGGGGGGCAGCCCACAGTCACATGACAAGATGGGCAACATTACCCGGGAACCCTGTTTGAGGCCCCCTTATTGCCGTTCCACCCGCTTTTTCATGGTGGTCTCACCGCCATGAAAAAGCTTGCAGGAGGGCAAGTCAGAATATGAAAAGCACCGTCTCTATTCCTCCCTACTCTAAACACTGCCAGGACAGCGGGATTCAGGATCATGTTAGGCTGGTGGTGGCCTGACTGCCAGATTTGTAATCAGGTGGTTGGACCACCTAGATTTCGGCGGTCGGACCGTCACCATAGTTACGGCGGTCTCAATATCGCCGTACTCGTAATCAGCCCCTAAATCATCTTAGTAAGTAGTGTAATGTATGTTAAAGTGAGGGAAAGGAAGCACTATATAACCATGACTGATCCCTGTACAAGCTCTGGGATGTAATAATAAATGAAGGTGCCACAGATTAATGTCAATAATTATTATTTATAATTAAGGCATGGGATCATTTAAATACCCCAAAAGTTCTGACAAACTCTGAATGGGTTGCCTGTGTTCAACTGAGCCAGTTAGTCCCCCCTCGTTATTCAGTGGAATGAATAAAGACTTCCTCTAGAAAAATTGTATTTCTTGTCAAAAGGTCACTACAGAAGTCTAACAATAATAGGGACCGCTTAAGTAACTTCCAGGAATAAAGTACACAGTCATGACATGGGGAGAAGAAATGTCTTTCCCTCAAAGACACCGGAAAATGTTGACACCATATTCGTCACAGTCTAAGTAATATTATGTAAACTTAATATCACTTATGTTCAGACTGAAGACCTGCACAGTTCCACATCTGATATAAATTGTTCTCCCACTGCCTACTCAACCAATTTTGGATGCAATACAAGTACCTGAACCATTGCTGTAGGTTCCTGGCTCACAGATCTCACATTTGTAGCAGCAAACTTGGGGTAAGTTATGGCTCAACTTCTTCTTTTCTCCAAGTTGGCAGCTTTGGAGGCAATGAGATGGAAGCATCTGGAATGCAAACAAGAATCGCAAATCATCATGTGTTAGGAAAATGAGAAAGCAAAACAATTTCAAGGTTGTACTTCAAGACAAGACCTACAGCTGCTCAATAGAGATCATAGCATATACTTTGATCCTTGCAAAGGTTATTTCGCAACTGCAGTTAAGAAAAGGCATGTGAAGACACTCCTATGACTTCATATCAAGCAGACTCCCCCTTTGCAGTCCTAGACTTACATTTCGCATAAAAGTACTTTCTGGGACTAGTTGTTTTGAGCATTTTCAATTATCAATGTCATTTAGGACAGTTGTGTCTGCCTTACAATAAATCATATGGTTGGTAATCAAGTTCATAGCTTTAAACAAAATGCAGAGTCATTTCATTCATTCATTTCATAAGGCTTTATTCGGAACATAAAAGAATATCCATAAAAGCACACATAGTAGTAAAAACAGGTCACAGTTGCAGTACAATTTACATAAGCAATTAACAGTCGTTGTTAAAAACAAAACATAATATACAGGCGGGGACAGAATAAATATTTAAAAACTCATACTTTTCCTAATGCTAATTGCTTTAAGCAGAAAGGTAGCAGTAAAAAACAGACCTCAGGATGGTGCAGGTTAAAAAGCAATTTCATAGAATCATGGACTTTCCTTACACCAAACTTGACGAAAATCGGTTTTAAAAAGGTTTTTCGATAATTCCCATACAATTGACACAGCAGAAGAAAGTGCATAGTGCTTTGTGCAGAGATATTGTCACACGGACAGGGGCCAACGGGGTGCTTGTTCACGGAAGGGAAAGCAACTAAATTATGCACAATCCCCATCCTTAACCTAGTTAAAACAAACAGATGGGAAACTCTGGTCACTTGGGTCAGATATTGTTGATAGCCCCCAATTTCATTCATACTGTTGTAGAAGACACAGGTGGATAACTTGCCTTCCTTACAGGTCCTCCTCTCTGATTTACAGTTCAAAAAAATATTCTTCATATCAGACTTAGAGAAGTCTACAGTGCCATATCGGTCAGTAAGAATATCAAGACCATAGAATTCCTGGAAGTTGTCAATAATATATTTAATCCGGGGAATCTTTAAATGGTAATCCACAGTGAGACAATCATTAATAATATCTCTAGTTAGAGATGTCTCCTCTTTCCGCCATATGGAGAGCCACAACAATAGAGGTCTCAGAAGAATCAAATCACTTAAGTATTGGATTCCGAGTTCTCTATGGACTAAATCATTAGAAGTAGATTTAGGCAGACACAATAATCTTTTTAAAAAGGCGTTCACCTCCACCTGAAGGCTCCCAGCAGGGGCCTGACCCCAAACCTCAGCCCCATAAAGGGCAACCGCAAGACATCTGGTTTAAAAGATCTTAAGCATGTCTTTAATCTGTTTGTTCCCTATTTTGGTGGCAAAAGTGAACACCCCGTTGGCACTCCTCAGCATCTTAATCTTAACATTCATATGCTCGCTGGCCCAACTACAATTCTTAGAAAAAGTTATCCCGAGATAGCAAAAGTTATCAACTTTTTTGACCCTTTGACCTTCTATATAATAAGACTGAGGCTTACTCGGGCCAGGCCCACACTCCATGACATAGGTTTTGCTTTTATTAATCACAAGTTTTCTATCCTTAATAAATTGCGAAAACCTGTCCATGAAACGTTGAAGGCCAATCGGAGTCCTTGCCAGCAGCACGGCATCGTCCGCGTAGAGTAATACAGGAACATTAAAATCATTAACTCTCGGGACATCTGCCACTACTGCCTGTAAAACCGAGTCTACTTCATTTATGAAGAGTGTAAAAAGCAAGGGGGCTAAAACACACCGCTGCCTTATACCCCTCCCGATATTAAATTTGGTGGAACACTCCCCGTTTCTGCCATATCTAATGCTGGTACGTAGTTTGGCATAAAGGCGGGCCAAAAAGAAAATGATACCCTCAGGTGCCCCCATTTCAATCAGTTTTGTCCAGAGAATAGTGTGGTCCACCATATCAAAAGCGCTACTGAAATCTGCGAAACAGAGATAAATAGAGCCCTTCTTTGCCTGGGTATATTTTCCGATCAGAAGTTCGAGGTTTAAGCAATGCTCAATTGTTCCACGTCCTTTCCTAAACCCGAACTGGCAGTTAGCTAAGATCCCGTTAGTTTCAGCCCATTCTTCCAATCTAACCAGAAGTACCCGGCTCATAATTTTCACCGAGGAGTCCAACAAAGAAATTGGACGATAATTTTTCACATCCCCCCGGTCACCTTTCTTAAATATGGGGATAATAATTGATTCCTCCCAGGTCGCGGGTATCCCATAACATACTGCTGCATTAAAAACTTTAAGCAGCAGTGGGCCCCATACATCAGGGGCTGTTTTATAAACATCAATGGGGACCCCATCAGGTCCCTGAGCCTTTCCCCCTTTGCTAGCTCTAATGCTGTCCAGTACCTCTATAATAGTAATGTCCAGAGGGACAATGGGCCACCCATCCATACAATTACCCAAGGCTTTGTCTGAATCAAAGATAATAGAGAAGTGAGCAATCCATGATTCCATACTAATCATAGAAGTTAATTCTGGAACCTTCTCATCTTTGAGAAACGGGCAATTAACTGTGGCCCAAAATAGTGTGCAATTTTTTAACTCTGCCGCCTCATTCAATTTATCCCATGCCTCAAGCTGAAGCTCTGTCTTTCTTCGCTTTAAAATTATCTTATAGTTAATTCTAAGCTAGGACACCTGATTCCTATCTCTGGGTTTGACTGCCAGAGCGTCTTTAAGCTCTTTTATTGCATTAGTGCAAGCATGGTCAAACCATCCCCTTGATTGGTCGGGCTTAGGGCCAGCTTTTTTAGTAAACTTATTGTCAATGATGGAATTAATTTTAATAAAATATCCGACCATTTCAACAGTGACATTAACTTGCTCGAGGATCACAGTGATTTCTGACAGGTAACTACTTATAATAAAATCTGACGTCATTTCAGCCTTATCCCCCTTCCATCTTAACCTAGTACCATTAGGTCTATGGGGTTCAATGTTAACAATAACACCTGGATCAGGTACAGGTTTTTCTTTCCAGAGTGTGGCCTCAATGGTTAAACAGTTATGGTCGCTGAGCATTATATCCACGACCCTGGGGGCCAGACTCCAAGGGACAAGGTTAGAAGACATACATATAAAATCAATAACAGTATTTGCCCCCCTACCTACAAAAGTGGGGATACATTCATCTAAATCATTCCTCATATTCTCCAATATTTCCATATCAAGTACTGCCAACAAATTATTCAAGGATTCACCGTACAAGTTATGGGGAAAATGGAGATCTGCATCCCCAACACGGTTAGTAACCCCACATATACCGTGGAGGGAGAGGGGACAGACTGCAATATTAAAATCCCCTGCCAAAATAAATTAAAAATAACATTTGATCCATCTATAATGTCAACCAGAGCACTATCTAGTGCATTAATCACCAGATGCCTGGTACCATCAAAAATGTTATTGTAAAAATTGATTAAAAGAATATTTCTTCCCTCCTCCTGTGACAACCATAACATTTGAGAGTGAACCTCCACGATAACATATATTTTAACGATTATAGGTATATTAACAGAAATCAAAACCAAAAGCCCGCCCTTAGCTCTACCAAAGGTTGATGCCGTAGCGGGCAGATGGTAAGACGCAAAACAATTGTAACCGGAAACATTTTTACACCAGGTTTCCTGGAGGCAAATAATATCAAAGAGGTCAACAAATTCCATCCACCCCAGACAATCCTCCTTAGACTTAAGACCCGCAACATGTATGCATAGTATCTACAGTAATAATAGTTGGATTAATACAATGGTTGTCCTGTGCAGCATTGGGATCTATATAAGTTGAACTTAACCTATCTACTGTAGGTAAACCCTCGATATGCCCATCAGAATCAACCAAGGCACTGTGAATCATACAATTAACATGTTGCTTACTTACAATAGTAGTAGACCCTAAATCATTTCCTACTACTACTAATTCTCCACCATGGGGTACACTTTTTACTACAGGTTGAGAAGGAGGCTGGTCAAAGTTCAGTCAATCATTGGAGTTTAAATCACTCAGAGGTTGGTAACGGTTAGATGTTTCCAACTCAAAACCCCTAGACATACTAGAGGCACTACCTCTTCTTCCCCCAAAATCGTTAATTGGCTGAGCAAATAAATGTCTATAAAAGAACCCCAGAGGCCTTAATGAGATCCCCTGATCGTTCGGTGGGCGGGAGGTAGCTCTAATCAGAGAGGTAGTGGCTAGATGGGGATTTTTAAAATTAACTATTACACAATCGCCACTAATATTTTTATGTGATTTCCCTATCTAGTTGGTTCTAGTAGTAGTTAAGATCTGGTCAGACAAAGATACAGGGAAACCACACTCTCGATTGAGCCAACCCACAGTTTTGTTCTTCAGGGATTCTTGAGTTTCCGAGTTGCCAAATAATCCTGACTCCCTGACTGGTGGAACATTAGTCAAGACTGCCACATAAGGGGCACAGTCAGGTTGTAAGTCGGGTTGCAGATAGCCGTGTCGCCTCGACTTCTCTTTTACTGGCCCTGGCTTATCCGCAGAAACTGTTGCAATAGGGGTCCTTAAACACACTGTGGGCACAGGGTTAGATATAGCTATGTTAACAGGAAAAGGTCCCTCATTGGGACTCTCTGGTATCTCTATCTCAGGACCATAAACCCTAGCACTGGTTTCTGAGATAACATTAGACCCTGCGTGTAAACCCAGAAGACCTCCCAGCCTTGTTACCTCCCCCGAGATAGCATCAAGTTTGTCCATTAACGGTTTCATAATTTTATCCAACTTTGCATCAATAATGCTGATCAAGAGCTCTAACTGTTCTGGGACCAGTTTAACCTGGGAATTGTTAATAACAGCTTCTAGGTCGCTTGTGGCACTGTTAGATAATGGCTCTGGTCTTTTCTTGCTGTGCTTCCCCCCCCCCCCGTTTTTGTGTATTTATCCTGCTGATATTCCTCCCAGATCTTAATACCCTCTGGGCTCTTGGAGCCGAAGAGTCAGAAACTGTTATATCAAGAGGAAACTCGGGCATAGCCACATTAGGCTCAAGTTCCATAGGGGTAGCCACAGGGAACTCCGGATTGCAACTTACTTCGGTTAGAGAAGTAGACAAGGATATGGGTGACTGGGGTGGGTCAGAAAGGGTAACAGAGAGGCTCCCCCGCCCCAATGAAAGTCGGCGGTCTTTATTAATTTTATCTACTACCTTAACAAGATAATTGTCAAGAGTAGCTAGGGCGGGACGAGTGTTTACACTGTTACATTTAGACATAATTAACACTCTCAAAATACTACACAAAGAATATTACAATTCCGAAAGCCTTAGTCAGGAACAGAATATAGTTCCAATACACAGTTAAAAAAAGATTCAATACAATACAAACACAGTCCAAGGAACGAACCGGCAAAAAGCAGCTGGAAAATTACAAATACAGGCTCGAGTGCCAGTAACAGAACAGGATAGTTTAAGGGTACCTCAGCTTGTTCCAGAACCAAGGTCCATGGCCCTGCCCTGCCCCTATCTGTCCCGGAGTGTCACAGACTGTCCGCCCTTAGTCCGGGCTTCGTCCGGCGCGTCCCGCGGATGCGGGAGGTGTTCCTTCCTTTTCAAGCACCTCCGGGCGCGGTGTTACCGGCGTCAGGTGTGCGCCGCCGGGGCACCTGGGAGCTGTAGTCCAGCCGTTCCCCTCACGGCGTTAGCAGGACACTCTCCGGTGTGGCCGTTCCCCTCACGGCAGGATAGAATGCCAGGTAGGTTTTCCAGCAGCCTTTTCAGCGTCCCCCACTGAGCGCTCGGCGCTCCTTCCTTTTCAAGCGCCTCCGGGCGCGGTGTTACCGGCGTCAGGTGTGCGCCGCCGGGGCACCTGGGAGCTGTAGTCCAGCCGTTCCCCTCACGGCGTTAGCGGGACACTCTCCGGTGCGGCCATTCCCCTCACGGCAGGATAGAATGCCAGGTAGGTTTTCCAGCAGCCTTTTCAGCGCCCCCCCCCCCCGAGTCAATAAAGACCATCACAATCATCACAAAAATTGATCAAAGGAAAATATATTAATTAAAAAACAGCGAACAATTGCAACAAACGAGCTCCTGTGATTACCCATGCTTTAAAAGTTAAAAGGTCCACATATACTGAGATCAATTACATGTGTATGCTCAAATGTCCTACAGTAGCACTACCTTTGTCCTGTAGTTGCGCATGAATTTTATAAAATTGTAATGTAATCATAAGTTTGTGGGAATCATCACATGCACAATAAGTATTAATAAAATACATTGAAAAATTGCTTTGAGAGAGATCCTGTGACTGCCCATACTTAAATGAATAAATAATGACTTACAACTACCAATATGTGTGCACTGCCTGTCATTAATTGGACTACACCTATGCATTGTATATTAATTTTGAACAGCGTGCTAGTCTTATAAGCACCTCAATGTTCACCTCCAATAATCATCACTTGGAATTGATGACATGAGGTGTAGTTAGGAGCATCCTTATGGCTGCCATCAAGAAGGATTTTCCTTTTGTCAGACTACTCTATCCTGTAGACAACATAGAGCTAAAATGTACTTTTTACACCCCTTATTTCTATTCTCTTTGACTGACACCAGGACAGCACACTCAATGTTTTTACCCTTGGAAACAAACTGCCTGATCTCTTGTATCAAAGCACTGCCTGACATTTATCAGCTATCAAACAAAATGAGGGTAACTGGGCAGCCATTCCAGCCACTCGGCAAGGCCAGTATTCAAACTCTCCTCTTAATCGCCAGCCACATACTTGTCCTCTTCAGAGAATTCCCCTATCCACTTGTATCTGTGACACAGCTTTCTTCACCAGTAAGGCACCAGCCTTAGTGCTGTTTCATCATAGCTCTCACAGCTGCTCACTTTCATATGCCCAGTAACGCCCAACAAGGTGAGGAGACATCTATGCCACAGCAGGAAGTAAACACAGACCCACTAGAGGCCTATTGGCACAATCTTAATTGTTCCCTGTAGTCCAGCTGCAGGGAGTGTCACATTTGGCGCATGAGGGGGAACACTTCCACAACTCAAGTCAGAAATGCATCTATTGAAGCATTGCCACTTCCGCTCCTTAAAACTGTTCCCAGGAGCCCCAGAGTCCAGAAACACAGGTTAAAATAGTTCAGGCATGGAAACCTGCATGGGAGCCCAAAATGTCTATTTTTAAAGGCCATTCATGTATTCTTGGTTTTGACCAAGAATAATATCTTCTTTTGTTTATCGGGGAAGTGGTAGATGCTCCACTGTGTCTCACAGCAACCAATACAGCTCCCAATACCTATCAGAACTTCAAATGTTTTTTAAACTACGGTAGAGGCCCAATAAGTGTGTGCTGGTGCTATAGGAGGTTAGAGTAGTCTGCACCCAGTGGTGTTGAAGAAGCACTCTATACAACCAATCAAGTAGTTCAGTCTCCATAGGAATGCCCAATCCACATCCCAGTTCCCATGTCTTTGTTGTTCTGCTAGAGTTTTCACCAGGATGTAAATTTTTATTGATATACAATTTATGACACCCTAGTATTTATTATTTATACCCCAGGAAAGTTATTGGAAGTCATCTACACTGACATTCAGGTTACATCTGCAGCCTCTGGAGGCAGGTCTCTGATTTATATGCTAAACATGATTGTGCCCTTCTGTTCAGATTTGGTGTGCAGTGATGGCACTTATCTTTCATTACAGGACATGTGGCACTCAACCTGCTTGTGTACCCGTGTTCTGGGTAAATAAAGTGTTATTTACGAAAACAAAGAAGCCAATATTAGGGCTGATTCAGCTACAAGCTAGGGATAAACAGAGACACCCCAGGTTGTATGCCATTTCTACCTCCTCTTCAAATGTTTGTTCTAGTACTTCAGTAAATAGATTAATTGGCTGACAATTATTGCCTTAAATACTGATTATATTGCCCTTGGGCTCTGCGACTGTCTGAAGTGTTCTTTGAAGTCTACTGTAGTGCTTGGCACTTGAAGGCAACAATTATTACAACATCCTTGATACAAACAACAGCCAGCCATGACATATTGCTAACTTTGAACCAATTTCTCTCCTTCCCTACGCAGCAATGTCCATGCAGAGTGATACTAATATCCAAATTGCTGCATACATTACACCAGATGTTATTCTAAACAAAGGCCGGACAGTTGTAGTCCCACCCATGGTATGCTAACATTTCTTGTCGCAGTTCTTGGTGATCTAGGCCTCATTTTGGAAACAGGAGGTGCTACATACCTTATTTTCTTAGACCTATCAGCTGTAATTGATTCCATGAGCATTCAAGATTTCTCTCCTAGTACAATTGGCAGAGTTTACACTCTTTGCATAAACACTGGGTGCAGGTTTTAGTACTGACACCATAATAGGTGATTTCTTTTGTGCGGCTCCTCAGGTTTATCTTTGTCCCACAATTATTAAACATTTATGTGGCTGCTCCAGCCAATTTTATTATATAACAGGGATTCGCCTTCTATGCTTGTGCCAGCATCCAAAACACCCTTCCACTTAACCCAAATAAGGAGGACAGCAATGTTCGGTTTCTCTCCTGTATATCAGACAGTGCTTAATTTGTAAATGAATAAGTAACTAGGATCAACGTTTTGCTCAGAAGCCTGGTTCTATTGAAGGTCAGGTTCCTGAGTACCAAGGTTGAATAGTTTCGATTCTACCTCATGCTGACACTCCATGCCTCTTTATCTCCCTCTTGTAGTTTCTTTTCCATCCCTGCTTTGGCTCTTCATCACTGTCCCCAGGACACCCCCATGCCGCACGGCCCTCCAGCTGTTGGCGCGCCCCTGCCCTGCGCCACAGGCTCGTCCCTGTCCTTGGTGCCCCCTCGCTGCCGCTCGTTCTCCCTCCCTCGCAGCTCTCCGCTTTTTTTCGCCAGCCTGTCCTAAATTGTACTTGTGTTTTGCCAGTTTTGCCCTAACTTGTATTTTTTTGTCCTCTGTTTATTTTCATTTTGTGCCTTTTGTTGAATTGTACCCTCTGTTGTGTGCCCCCCCGCTCCCCGCTTCCCGCCGCTGCCCCCTCGTGGCCCCGCCCCCTTTACTTTCTGTACACCCCATTGGCCGCCCCGCTCCCGCCTCCCAGCTGCTCCTCCCTCCCACTTCGCCTCATATGGAGACCGCGCGTACGTGCAGCGGGCGCGCCGATTGTGCGCCGAAGGCGTGCCAAAGGCAAGCCCGTCTACGCCCGTCCGCGCCTGGACCACGCCCAGCGCCCGGACCCCTGGCCCCGAGGATGCCAGCCAACACAACGGACCTATGACGCCGCCACCCTCAACGCACTCAAACCTGGCCGGAACCCCGCCTGCTACCGAGCCACCCCGAAACACACCCACGGACCCTTCACCTGCCAAACCTGCTAGTTCACCTGCATCCGGACCTGCACCGCACCCGACAAGCCAAGCACCAGCAGCAACCACCTCAAGTGCATCCTGCTCAACACCCGCTCCGTCCACAGACACGCCGTCGAACTCTGGAACCTGCTCGACACAACATCACCGGACGTCGCCTTCCTTACAGAAACCTGGATGAACGCCTCCTCAGCGCCTGACAGCGCCATAGCCATCCCGGACGGATACAAGATCACCCGGAAGGACCGCGTCAACCAGACCGGAGGAGGCATCGCCATCGTACACAAGAACATCATCCACATCACGACCAACCCCGACGACACCTTCACCGCCGCCGAACACCTCCACTTCCAGATACACCCCGATCCCAAGACCACCCTCAGAGGCATCCTCTTCTACAGACCCCCGGGACCACGCACACAATTCAGTGAAGACATCGCAGACTTCATCAGCCCGCAAGCCCTCCCCTCCGCTGACTACATCCTCCTAGGGGACCTCAACTTCCACCTGGAGAACAACAAGGACAGCAACACCACCACCCTGCTGGACAACCTCGCCAACCTCGGACTCAAGCAACTGGTGAACACCCCCACCCAGTACGCTGGCCACACACTTGACACCGTCTTCTCCTCCAGCAAGCACATCTCCTTCAGCCACTCCACCGGACTCCACTGGATTGACCACAGCTGCATCCACTTCAGCTTCAGAAGAACAACGACCCACCACCACCCGCAACAGATTCCTCGCAGGAGCTGGAGCAAGATCACCACTGAGCAGCTCACCACCTCCCTCCGCCAGAACCCTCCCGCCAGCACAAAGGACCCCAACGAAGCAGCCAGCAACCTCATACAGTGGCTCACCAACTGCGCAAATGACCTCGCACCACTGAAGAACCCTCCCAGCAGACGCGGCAGCAGGAAAGACTCCTTGTTCACCGACGAACTCAAGAACTCCAAGAAGAACTGCCGCACCCTCGAGAAAGCCTGGCCCCACGACCAGACCACAGACAACATGACTGCCCTCAAGCACGCCACCCGCAAACACCACCAGCTGATCCGCACCACCAAGAAGACAGCATTCACAGAACGACTGGACAACAACGCCCACAACAGCAAGGAACTCTTCAGCATCGTCAAAGAGTTCTCCAACCCCAGCGCCGGAAACAATGACATCACCCCCTCGCAAGACCTCTGCGACTCACTCGCCTCGTTCTTCCACCGCAAGATCGCCGATATACACAACAGCTTCGGCGCACCTACCACGCACCCAACCACCGAACCAACGCCCCCCCACCACCACCCTCTGCGCCTGGACCCCGGTCAGCACCGAAAACATCACCCGCACGATGAACACCATCCACTCCGGATCACCAACCGACCCCTGCCCCCACCACGTCTTCAACAAGGCCGACTTCATCATCGCACCCCAACTCCGGGACATCATCAACACCTCCTTCAACACCGCCACCTTCCCGGAGATCTGGAAGCACGCCGAGCTCAGCGCCCTCCTGAAGAAACCAACAGCAGACCCCACCGACCTCAAGAACTACCGCCCCATCTCGCTCCTCCCCTTTCCCGCCAAAGTCATCGAGAAGACCGTCAACAGACAGCTTGCTGCCTTCCTCGAGATGAACGGATCCCTCGACCCCTCGCAGTCTGGTTTCCGAGCTAACCACAGCACCGAGACCGCCCTCATCGCAGCCACAGACGACATCAGATCCCTGCTCGACAACGGGAACCAGCGGCCCTCATCCTCCTAGACCTCTCTGCAGCGTTCGACACTGTCTGCCACCGCACCCTAGTGCAGCGCCTCAGCAACATCGGAGACAAAGAGAAGGCACTGGAGTGGATCACCTCGTTCCTCACCGGAAGAACCCAGAGAGTCCGCCTCCCCCCGTTCAGATCCGAGGCCACCGAAGTCATCTGCGGCGTACCACAACGATCATCACTCAGCCCAACCCTCTTCAACGTCTACATGAGCCCTCTCGCAGCCATCGCACGCAAAAACAACCTCAACATCATCTCCTACGCCGACGACACCAAGCTGATCCTCTCCCTCACCAACGACCCCGTCACCGCCAGATTCAGCCTGCATGAAGGGATGAAAGACGTCGCCGAGTGGATGAAGAACAGCCGCCTGAAACTGAACTCAGACAAGACGGAAGTCCTCATCCTGGGATCATCGCCCTCCGCCTGGGACGACTCCTGGTGGCCGTCTGCCCTGGGCAGCGCACCCAAACCAACGGACCACGCACGCAACCTGGGCGTCATCCAGGACTCCTCCCTCACGATGACCAAGCAAGTGAACGCAGTCTCATCTTCCTGCTTCAACACCCTGCGCATGCTCCGAAAGATCTTCCGATGGATCCCCATCGAAACCAGGAAGACGGTCACCCAGGCCCTCGTCACCAGCCGTCTGGACTATGGGAACACCCTCTATGCTGGAACCACAGCCAAACTCCAGAAAAGACTCCAGCGCATCCAGAACGCCTCAGCACGACTCATCCTGGACATCCCACGCCGCAGCCACATCTCCGCCCACCTGAAAGACCTGCACTGGCTCCCCGTCAACAAGAGGATCACGTTCAGACTCCTCACCCACGCACACAAGGCTCTCCACGACTTGGGCCCGAAGTACCTCAACAGCCGCCACACTTTCTACACACCCACCCGCCAGCTCAGATCCGCCAGCCTCGCCCTCGCCTCCGTCCCAAGAATTCAGAAATCCACCGTCGGAGGAAGATCCTTCTCCTACCTGGCAGCTAAGACATGGATCTCCCTCCCCACTCACCTACGGCTGACCCAGGATCACCTTTCCTTCAGGAAATTACTCAAGACCTGGCTGTTCGAGCAGTACCGACCCCCCCCCACCCCCCCCGCCCCCCTCAGCCCCTTGAGACCCTTACGGGTGAGTAGCGCGCTATACACATTTTTATGATTGATTGATTTATTGATTGACTGTGTTCAGTTTTTTTCTTCCTCCTTATTTCCCCATTTTTGTGTTTTTCTCTCTCGTGCTCTGGATCAAAGTCTATTATGTGCCGGTCCCCACAAGCAACTGGCTCAAAAAAGAAATGTATTGATAAGTCACACAGAGGTGCACAAAAAGATTTAGAAAAGACCGTAGTAGTCACACCGACCAGTAAAAATTCATGTGGACCATATATTGAATATGATCTATGTTATTAGTTTACCTCCTTATCAGTGTAAGTACCATTTGCTTTAGTATTGCTTGTAAGGAACTATCTCTTGCATGAAGCACAGAGGTGACAGTTTTGTTCAAACATAATTTTCCCTGGTTTCATAATTTGAAACATAGTAACGAGTTTAAACAAGGATTGGCAAAGCCAATAAGTCTTGACTCTGTGCAAAATGCCGATGGCATTTTTTGATGCTGTACAGCATCGTGGGGAAAGCAAAATTATGCTGTACAACATCAGTAAAATAACTTGAGGACAGAAAATACTTAACAGCTCTAGGATTGTTTTTCTCAAGCTAAATTTAAACTTAACCCATGATTACTTCATAAATGTTAAATGTTTATTTTCCCACACATTGGCAAAATGAGCTATTCTTGGAATCGAACTTAACCATTAAAACATTCATCTAATGCTTACCGTTACTACTCTTCCATTGCTCAGCTGAATAGATCTGTGCACAGGATCATATGACTTTGATATTCCGGTTCCCAAGTCAATATCCATCTTAAGCAAGTCCATTTCTCCATCAGCTGTGATATTCCAGTAGTAAACATCAAAAGGATTCTGGTTGATTAGTTGGAGTTGTGAGAGTCTCTTTCTCAAATATTTTGAATACTGCAGCAGATATAATGGAAGGGATATACAAGATTTATGACAAGTAAAAGTCAGTCAATGTACGATGTCACATGCATAATACGGTAGCAGTACAAACTAGGCCCTGATGTAGAGTTTGGCAAGCAGAGTAAAGTGCATATTAGGGCTTCGAGGGGGAGATTGGTGGGGGGTGGGGGGGGGCGACTGGCAGGGAGACTTGCACCCCAAGGGTTTTTGGGCTGCTTGATGCAGCCTGAGCCCAATGGGCACTTTTTGGGCTTTGTCTTGGGGCTGTCGAGGGGGTGTATTTAACCAGCCATTTTGCAGACTGTGTCACCATTTTGGCAACGTGACACAGCAGCCGACGGTGTTAGAGTTAGAAGGGTTTTTTAGTAATCCCTTCCCTCCCACCCTGGAGTACGGGGGGTGTTGTTTAGTTGAGTAAAATTATAGGTATCTTTCCAGAGCACAGGTGCACTGGGGAGGATAAAGCAATGTATTGGATGTTGCTTGAAGCAGGTGCGTTGCGTCTGGTAGCTAGTTTTTCACATGCTTACAGTTTACTTTATGGTTCGGAACAAGTTACTCCAGGAGCAGGCAATAAGGTTAAGTAGGAGATAGTTAGGTAGAACTTTAGGGAAGAAGAGAATAGGTTACAGGGTTAAGGTTCAACAGTTAATGACTGAGTTGTTTTTAAATAGTTGCAAAGAAAGTAGAAGGGTGAGGAAACCTTAGGGGTGGGGGGAGGATATGTAGATGAATTAATGTATAGCAAGGTGTAGTTTTTAAGGCAAAGGTCCAGGGTATTGTGAAGTGCACCTGTCTTCAATATTGCGGCCTTTTCACACATTAAGAGAGTCTTAGTGGTCTGTGCTGCTCCTTTGCGGCACAAAGGTATTGAAGGACATTACCTCACCACCCTGGTGGACTAGCACTCCATCTGTCATCTCTGTACATTGAAAGAAACTGCAGTTTCTTTCAGTGTACTAAAGGTTTGGTGGAAGGCAGTCATCAGTTTTGACGGCCATTCACCAAACTATTAACTTTTTTTGTTCTTCAAAAACCAATTCCCAAAGAGGGTGTTGGATTTTAATATACAGAAAGCTAAAGACCCTCACACCCTTGAGGTTTTCTCCCAGAGTGTAGAGTTTATTATAGTTATTTTCCTGTCCATCAACGGCAGATTTTTTCTTCCTGTTGTTTCTTCGATGGCCCCTACTCTGTTGGGCCATTAGTAGAGGTAGTCATAAAGGGAGTCAACACGGACTACATTGACATAATATGTAATCCTCATTTAGAGACAGGCAGAATGAAGGTTTCGCAGACAGAGTACTTCCTCAGGTTTGTGATGAGTTACTCTGTCCACCAAATTCTAAATCTGGCCCTAAGTTATAAAAAGTGTACATGCTAAATGTTTAATTGCGGCATTGCTTAACAGTACGTAATTTGTCCATCTATGTTTTCGCATGCATTTGAAAAAGATTCCTTACTTTTTTAAATTACAGAAAAATCAAAAGAGCACACATTGAAAATCTATGCCAATATTTCTACTATCCAAAAATGTACTCATGCAGATTTTCCAGTAGGTGGAATATCTGAAGTAATAATACATATATATCTCTGCATTTGATCATTGTTTTTTCACAACTGGGAGAATATTTTGCCCTCAGGAGAAACCCATTTAGGTCCAATCCCTTGAACTAAGGGCATGTCCTTGAATTGGAGTAGCCATGCATGTATGAGCAGGATAGTAAACTACCTAATTTCACAATGGTATGTTTATGGTCATATCCCTTCAATCCATCCTTGCACCCAACCATCATCCACCTGTGTTTGCAGGTGCCCTTTTGTGTGTATCACTGTGTTTGTGTACCGCATGTGTTTTGTGTGTGTGTTCTGAGTATGTTAGGTGTGCTTTTGTGCGTGTGTGAGCATGCGTACATATGGGTATTGTTGTCACCATCAACTGTAAACTCTGATCTCTGTTACCACTGAAGGTAAAACGCAACATCTAACATACACCTTCACTTCTCTGTATTTGCTTACTCTTCATTTTGTTAACACTTTAATTATTTACATATTATTTTCAAATGTATTCAAAGTTCTTGAACTCCCTATCCTTCTTATTTGCACTCTTTATGTGCCTTAACTATCTAGTTGCAGTCAGCTCAACAAAGTCTAATTATTGCCTCTCATCCTCCTTGCTTTCGGAACATTCATTCTAAAGAACTCCTCTTATCATGCTATTTGTTCCCATTGCATGCAGATGTAATCACTCCTCCTCTCTCCCTTGTCCTTTGGGCATTATTTCCCTCCATCCGGCTGAGTTATATTTATTATGGTTTATAATGCCTCCTCATTTGTCTATGAGTGATGTAAAGTGCTTTAACATAGAATGCTATGTAAAATTATTAAATACCTCAACTCCATCAAAGGAAGATCCATTCTGTGCAAGGGTTGATTGTTGGCTCTTAAGCAGGTCTTCTGTTTCCATTGCTATGGTATTTATAAGGGAATTCATCAAGAAAAGTGTGTCCAGGGATGCTAAACTGGACAGACATTCACTGCAGATGTCAATAGAGCCACTGGTGCAGTTCATTAACTCTTTTATATTGAAAGGTCCAGCTTTAGTGTTTGTTGTCATATAAGTTTTAAAATTCCTGCAAGGCTTGAAGGAGTTGGGATTGGATGTGCAGGAGTGGCACATGCTATTGTAGAAATAGTTAGATGTTGTGTTTTCAAGACCACGTGTGCCAAAACCTAGAAGGTAACCTTGAAATCCAGAGAGCTGACGTGGCCTTTTGAATAGAGATAACACTCCTTGAAAAGCTGAAGGTACAAAATCCTCCATCTGAAAGATGGTGTTCCCACAGCAGTAAATGATCTGCTTGCCTGTGATTTGCGGTGCTTCTCCACTTTCTATAGCAGTTTGCATATAATATATGGCGTTATACGCTTGGTCAATGGCGACTGTTACATTGGATTGAGAGGACGAGATCCTTTCAGCCAAGTGTTTGCCTTTATTCGACCGCTTCTCTTGGAATTCCAGACAAACGTCCATATTGTCTCTTTGATCAAATTCTGAAATCAAATCTTCAAACGCGGAGTCATAATAATGAATTAATCCGGCCAGGTTCCATTGAAAATGTTTCATCAAAGCAAGAAGACTTTCCGGAGCATCGTGGTAGTCTTCCATATAAAATGTGCCTTTGAAGCTAATTCGATCATTGAGGACTGAGACCTACAAAAAATATTCACCGTTAATACTTTACATGGCTGTGGTTCAGGGACTGAGTGGAAGGTTAGAAAGACAAAATAACAAGATGTTGTGTTACTACTCAAGTTGTTCTTGTCTTACCTCAGATCCTGAGCATTGCCTAATAATTCTCCCCGATGAGGAAGGTTTTCAGGGTTTTCTAAATGTAAATATTTCAGTTTCAATATTAGGGTTTGCAGACCAACAAATCTTGGACTAACGGAGCAGCAGGACCAAAGGGGAGATGAAATTTAAATCCTTTAAATAATAGATGACATCTATCAATAAAGTTTTATAAAATCCTTAGGGCCTGATTCAGAGTTTGGCAGTTGAAAAACTCCATCACAAATGTGACCAATATCCCATCTGATGTCTTACTAGCGCTATAGCAGGGTACTCAAAGTAAGACCCGGGGGCCGCATCTGACCCTCCTGACCTTTAATTGCTGCCCCCTGGTGAACAGCAGAGCTGCTGTTCACTTAACAGAGCAGGAAAATTCAGAAAGCTGCAAAACAAACGGGCATATTTTATTTACATATTTTACACATTAGCTAAAGTAAGCATAAGGAAGAAACAAAAGTGCCCTAGACAACTTATCTTTAGGAACATCTTTAGTTTTAAAGACACCTTTAGTTTTAAACTCTCTGCAAACAAGTGTATTTTATTAACGTGCATGAGCATTTTGCCTTAGTAGATCAGATTGTCACTGCATTGAGAGGCATTTATGAGCAGTGATAGTTTTCAAACATGATCTTTTAAACTTTCATGCCGCGGCCATTCTGAAAAGAATGCTATTAGTGAACCAAGAGGGATGTCATGTGTCACCTTATGTGTAGCCTTGATTGTTATATAATTGGAACACCATTAATGTTTAATAAATAAAACTGGAGGTTTTATACCGTACATTTCCTATTCCCTAAATCATGTATTTTAAAGGGCTCCCATATGTGTTAATGAAGAAATAGGAGGCAAAGTGAAATTAACAAATTGCCTAGGCTCACACAATTTCATCACTTTGGGAAGCCAGGACTGATACCAGGTTTTCTGGTTTCATATTTTGCAATTCAGCCACCAGATGAGTATCTCTTTCCCTCTCATGTTTTACATTATAAGTTAATGATTTGACTTTAATTCTTGATGCAAGAGAATAGAGCATGGGTAGCAGACAGATGTCATGTGAAGGCTCGGTTTGTTGTCCACACCATGCATCTGCTTCGCGTCCCCCTATGCTCACATTTCGTCACCCTGGCCCTCCCATTGTTGGCATTGGTGCGGTCCTCGGGCATGCCACAGACAACCCTTTGCGGCCTCTGGGGAAATGTTTGTGAGTACCCATACGCTATAGGATATAAAGCACTTGTAATACAACAGACGAGTATCTGTCGATTAGTTCATCTGCCAAATCCTAAATCAAGCCTTGCATTTTCATGAACTACTACTCTATTGCATACTCCAGACCTTTAAATCCTCTTGAAATATAATTCTTCTACAATTTGCTGGAACATTCACCGATTGTATTTAAACCAGTTTCATATTATTTAGGCCAGAAATGACAAGCTCCCCCCCCTTCTCTCAATATTGCATATTCCACAGTTGTGAATCTGCTGTGCAGGAAAGGAAAAGATTAAAATTGATCTGAATATGACAGCATTTTTCACAAGAGGTACTGAGATTTAAGTAACAAGCAGTTGCAATGCAATAGGTCTCGCATTTGCAAGAGTTAGAGCTATTGACGTTGTAAATGACAATGTTTTGTATCTATGTGTTTTGGTTTGGAGTGTAGTGGATGCTTGGGGTTTGGCATTGAATTATTTGGATTGTATTGGAATTATTAGTTGTGGGATGACGCATACATTTGTGATGTGTTTTGGATGTATGTGGTGTGTTGTAGAATTAGATTGTGCATTTGAAATATGTGGTTTGTGTAGAATTATGTGGTGTGTTTTGCAAATGTGTGGAGTTGAATTGTGTGGCATTGAGTGTAATTATGCATATTGGATTTATGTATTATGGTGCGGAGTTCATTTGTGTGGATTGCTGGTATGTGGCATAGAGTGCATTTAAGTGGGGTCTATTTATGTTGTATTGAGTAGAGTGTAAATATATGTAGTGTAATTATGTTGTGTGGTGCAGAGCAGTGTGGCATTGAATCGTATTGTGTGGGATTATATGGCATGGTTTGTAGTGGTACTATGCGCCATGATGTGGAATAGTATGTTATGGTGTGGAATTATGTGGCATGGTGCAAAGTTGACTTTCTTTTGTAGAGTGTAATTATGTGTTTTGGAATTCGAATGGATATAGGTGCAGTGTAAATATGTTGTGTGAAATGTAGGTTGGAGTGTAATTACGTGTAGTAAAATTATATGGAGATGAATTGTGTTGTGTGGAGTGTAATTATATGGTTTGGAGTGGAGTGAAACTATGTGTAGTTTTTGTGATTGACAACAGCTGAAATATGTTTGCTTCTTAAATGAAATTACAAACTTTACAACTGTGCTTTTTCAAAAATAATTATTTTGTTAATAGTCACTCTTATCTATTCAGTAGGTGCTGCAGACAAAAGGAGTTCTACAACTTAAAATAATAAAATGTGATAAAAGCAACTCATGATTAAACAAATCATAAATGTGCTGCAATGTTTGTCTTTTTTACTGTCAACAACTGTATTCGTTACATAATAACGACATTCCATAAATGTTCAACAAGCAACCACTTGCTTTCAATTTGTTAAACTCAAACATCTGAATTGAATAATTGAGGGTATTTTTCTTTAATATAAACCAACTCCCGGTGAACATTAGTTTTAATTATTCATCTTCCGATAGGTAAGTAAAAGAGCATTGAATGAAGCCAAACGCCTAAAATTTCAGGCGATCCTGAGGCAAAATAATACCTTTAGTAGGCTAACATTCAGTACAAATAGAGTTGTGAAGGAAGTAGAATATTTACATAACCCATATTTCTTTTGTTTTGCGAAAGCAAATTAAACATTTTCCACTGGCTGCTTCCACAAAATAATTACTGAAACCACCTCCCAATAAAAATAAAGGTCACAACTTGAGGAATAACTAACACCCCATTCACCCCCACCCTGCTGACATCAATGCGGCAATGGGTCAAACCACAGACCATACCTCATGGCCCACCCAAGGGGAAATGTTTAAGTATGTTGAAGTAGTGACCCTCTACTGCAGCCATAGGTGGGTCTGTGACTAGGCTGCTTTTGAGAAAACTGTTGAAGGCCCAGATTAAGAGGATACCCAAGGGAGAGGGGAGAACATCTTTCAACTACACAGACATTGTAGATCACTCTGGTAATAGGAGGGGTTCAAGCCGTGATCACGTGACCTTCCTTACTACGTGATGGGCAAACTAAAACACGTAAACGATGCCTCCTATCTGAAACTTATAAAAACACAGAATGATGCCTCCTATCTGTAACTAATAACAAGCATTTGCAATGCAACGGCCTCGGCTTTAGTTAAGAGTAAGCAATTCTGTTTGCAATTAGGTTAGCGTTAAGCTTTGCTTGTATTAGTGTTTTTTTAAACGTTTATGTACATACCATGCATATGTATGGATGCATTAATATTGGTATTTATATAGATATGCAGATGTTTATATATGTTTATATCTGTATGTATATATATATATATATATATATATATATATATATATATTCATACATACATATGCATATATATATATATGCTTGTTATGTACATGAAAGTTTTACAAATACTAATAAAAGTAAAGCTAAAAAGCCACCTGTTTACAATCAGAATTGCTTTAAGTGTAATAGAGATGAGACCTATTGCATTTTGAATGTTTTTTCACTAGTGCCTTTAGGCAAAGAGTAAAGGGTTGGAGTAAGGTCACGCTGTTTTTTCAGTGTGAGTAGTAGAGAGTGACTAGTGGAGAGTGAGTAGAGACTAGAGTAGTAGAGTAGTAGGTAGAGAGTAGTAAGTAGAGAGTAGTAGAGAGTGAATGGTAGAGAGTAGTAGAGAGTGAATAGTAGAGAGTGAGTAGAGAGTAGAGTAGTAGAGAGTAGTAGAGAGTGAGTAGAGAGTGAGTAGTAGTAGAGAGTGAGTAGAGAGTGAGTAGTAGAGAGTAGTAGAGAGTAGTAGTGAGTAGTAGAGTGAGTAGTAGAGAGTGAGTAGAGAATGAGTAGTAGAGAGTAGTAGAAAGTGAGTAGTAGAGTGAGTAGTAGAGTGAGTAGTAGAGAGTGAGTAGAGAGTAGAGTAGTAGAGTAGTAGGTAGAGAGTAGTAGGTAGAGAGTAGTAGAGTGAGTAGTAGAGAGTGAGTAGTAGAGGGTTAGTAGAGTGAGTAGAGAGTGAGTAGTAAGTGAGTAGTAAGTGAGTAGTAGAGAGTGAGTAGTAGAGAGTGAGTAGAGAGTAGTAGGGAGTGAGTAGTAGAGAATGAGTAGTAGAGAGTAGTAGAGAATGAGTACAGAGTAGAGTCTTGGCTTTAGTTAAGCTTAAGCAATTCTGTTTGTAATTAGGTAGCGTTTAGCTTTGCTTTTATTAGTGTTTTTTTAAACGTTTATGTACATACCATGCATATGTATGTATATGTATGGATGCATTAATATTGGTATTTATATAGATATGCAGATGTTTATATCTGTATGTGTATATATATATATATATATATATATATATATATATATATATATTCATACACATACATATGCATATATATATGCATACATATATGCATGTTATGTACATGAAAGTTTTACAAACACTAATAAAAGTAAAGCTAAAAAGCCACCTGTTTACAAACAGAATTGCTTTAAGTGTAATAGAGATGAGACCTATTGCATTTTGAATGTTTTTTCACTAGTGCCTTTAGGCAAAGAGTAAAGGGTTGGAGTAAGGTCACGCTGTTTTTTCAGTATGAGTAGTATAGAGTGACTAGTAGAGAGTGAGTAGAGACTAGAGTAGTAGAGTAGAAGGTAGAGAGTAGTAGAGAGTGAATGGTAGAGAGTAGTAGAGAGTGAGTAGTAGAGAGTGAATAGTAGAGAGTGAGTAGAGAGTAGAGTAGTAGAGAGTAGTAGATAGTGAGTAGTAGAGAGTAGTAGAGAGTGAGTGAGTAGTAGAGAGTAGTAGAGTGAGTAGTAGAGTGAGTAGTATAGAGTGAGTAGAGAGTGAGTAGTAGAGTGAGTAGTAGAGAGTGAGTAGAGAGTAGTGTAGTAGAGTCGAAGGTAGAGAGTAGTAGGTAGAGAGTAGTAAAGAGTGAGTAGTAGAGGGTTAGTAGAGTGAGTAGAGAGTGAGTAGTAAGTGAGTAGTGAGTGAGTAGTAGGGAGTGAGTAGTAGAGAGTGAGGTGAGAGTAGTAGAGAATGAGTAGTAGAGAGTAGTAGAGAATGAGTAGAGAGTAAGTAGCAGTGAGTAGTAGAGAGTGAGTAGATAATGTCACACACACAGTGTCTCACACACAGTGCCTCACACAGTGTCTCACACACACACACAGTGTCTCACACACACAGTGTCTCACACACAGTCACACACAGTGTCATACACACACGCACAGTGTCACACACACACACACAGTGTCACACACAGTCTCACACAGTGTCTCAAACACAGTCTCTCACACACATACAGTGTCTCACACACACAGTATCTCACACAGACACAGTGTCTCACATACACACAGTGTCACCACACAGTGTCTCGCACACAGTGTCACAAACACACACACAGTGTCTCACACACACTGTGTCTCACACACACAGTGCCTCACATACACACAGTGTCTCTCATACACAGTGTCTCTCACACACACAGAGTGTCTCACACACACAAGGGTCTCACACACACAGCCTCACACACAGTGTCTCACACACACAGCCTCACACACAGTGTCTCACACACACACAGCCTCACACACACACACAGTGTCTCAAACACATATAAAGTGTCTCACACACACAGTGTCTCACACACACACACTGTCTCACCCACACACAAACAGTGTCTCACACAGTTTCACACACACACGTAACTGCCAGGCATACTGTGTGCTTACACGTTCAGTGAGTGCAGCCTTTTTCGCTAGCAACTTCACATCCAAAAGACTTAAAGGTTTGCATTTACTATTGAAAATAACCAGCTTGCAAGTGCTGTTGGCTAAAATGCCAGCACTGGGTTATGATATTGCTCGTGACATGGAAACATGTACCAGCTATGTGTCACTGCGGTTATATATTTCACTATGATCAAAGACATGGTGATGAACCTTGGGGCTGAGCTGTTAAGGAATCAAAGCCTTCCAGTAAAAAAAAAAATATGACATTATTACATAGTATTACTGCTTTACTCGAAGCTGAAGGATTGGTGCAGTGATTTTTTTTTTACTGGGTACTGCGTTGCTTTTTGGGGCAAATCTCAGACGTGTACCCCCTTTTATGTTTGACTAAGATATGCCGCTGGCTACAGGGGTTGTTTACAGCATCTGGTCCCGGCCCCGACAGCAGGTAACAATGCATCAGACTAGCCACACCACACCTGTGTTTGGATGGGCCTGTGCCAAGGCCAGATGCCGCCTGAGCTTCAGAAAGCAGGGGCTGGAGTGAGGCTCACATGAAGACAGCCTCTCGGCTGCTCCCTCCATCCCCCGAAGTGACCGTGGAGAATCAGTCGCCTGATTATTGTGGATGTTCCTTGCTTAGCCAGCGTAGTCATGGACACGGGTGCCATGGGATTCCCAGAGCCCGCCCCCTCCCCTTCCTCTGTGTGCCTGAGGAATGGCCCTTGTTATTAGTGGCGTGGAGCTGTTGGGACGCCGGTGCCGCCGCTGCTACAGAACATTACACCTCTGTAACTGAGCACAGGGGGCGAATGTGTGTGTGCAAATAGAATTGCGACTATGATTGATTGGTCGGACTGTAGCGCGGCCTCAAGGTATGCCGGGACGTGGAGTGGAACTATTACGTCACAGCGCGTGTCCGCCTTTCACAGAGTAGGTTTCACCCCTGGTTGTTAACATCAGCGTATTGTTTGAGTGAGATAAAAAGGTCTGCATGTCCTGAGCAGCATACAGCAGAACATGAGCAAAACTTAGACCTGGCCTGTCGAGAGGGAGCACTCGAGGGAGATTGTAGCAGGTGGCACTGTAGAGGGGTTGATGCAGATGGCACTGTAGAAGGGTTGGTGCAGGTGGCACTGTACTTCTTTTATTTTGGTATAATCGCGGCACCCGCGCTTTACTTGTAACATTTTAAAAGTACGGCGTGGGTGCCGCAATTATACTAAAATAAAAGAAATTTCTCTTTTAGAGCTGTCCCACTCGGACGGGACTCGGGTTGACTTGCTGCTGTTGTAAAAAGTTATTTATCTTCTTTCTGGATCCATAAAGAAGTTAAGAAAGCTTTTACGCCAGCAGTAAGTCAAGGAGCCCAGTCTGAAAGGGACGGGGCTAAAAGAGAAAGAAGAACGTCACTAGGACCTCTTCTCCAATGGCTTGTCACCGTTTAGCATGAACGGTGACGCCAGCCAATGGAAAAGAGGGGCAGGGCTTAACCTCGCTAGTGAAAGTTACTCTATATCATTAAGTCTCACCAGATCGACTGCGCATGTGCGCAGTCTTTTGCAGGCCGAGACCTAAAAATAGAGAAGGATGCCTCCTATCTGAAACTAATAAAAACACAGAACGATGCCTCCTATTTGAACCCGCTTTGATGTATACACAGTCGTCATTTCCAAAATATATAGGATCATTACCTCCTGCAGCTAACCTGATGAAAATGCAATAATTAAACATTTCATAAATGTAACAGAGCACAGCTTTCTTGTGGGCTGAAGGAGCTTTGTCACAGCGAGCCCATTTTGGATCTTTAAAAACAAACGCACCTGTACATTTTATTTCTTGCAGGTAAAAGCTTACTGAGGCTGGGCAGGCATGAATCCCTTACTCCTACTCGAGAACGCTGACAAACTTGATAAATAAGTACCCAGCTTCGGCTCAAACCCCTGGGCTTCTGGACAAATCACTTTATCTACATATGGCTGTTCGTGCTACATAAAACATGCAAAAAGTTACCCAATATAGAGATGTGCTGTGGCTTACAGCTCGTTCATATATGCCTTCATATATGCCCAGTGAGATTCATGCAAAGAGAGAGTCTATTATTTACCTTTTTAGCACTCGCCTGCCAAGTGGACTAGGTATTTATTTCTTGGGTTAACAGAACAGTGTTTCGTGCAGCACTCACCCCATTTGATGAGGAAGCAGGACACGACCACCAGAGCGTATACTGTCATGGCAGAGGGCATATGTAACCAGGACGGCTTTTTGAGCTTGATGTTGGGGCATTCCAGCACCGCAAATGGGATTCGGTAAAGCGACTCCATACCGCTCGATTCCAGAGACTCACAGAACCGCGAACATGAAAGAGGCGTCGGTGCCACCTACCAGCACACACACCCCTGCCTCTGATAGAGAGAGAAAGCAGACTACATTTCGCTATGCGAACAACTCAGCCCTCTTAAAACCAAAAGATTTCTCCTTCACGGACACACGTTTACCATCAATATAACGTAAAACGCTGCTTTTTGTTTGTAATAGAAGAAAAACACAAAAATTACGTATCTCTATTACGAGTTACTTGATTAAAACATCTACCATATTGTCTGCAGCAAATCAGTATTCAAAATGTTACAACGCAGTCAAGAATGTGTTGAACGTAATAACAAAAACCAATTACAAAAACTACCAAAGTGAGAGATCGTTCTCTGCCCTTCAATAGGCGCCGTACAAACTCTGGTTATTCCAAGATGGCCGGTGCATCCGCTTCATGCTAGTGGCCTCCTAAAAGCAAACCGGCTTTGTTTACTGCTTCTTACGGAAGTTGCAGCTACGTGTCCTTCGAGGCTCAGTGGACATATTCATCCTTTTCTAGCCTCTGTAAACCAAAATGAAATGAAGCAATATATACATAAAAGCATGTAATGCCGTGCAAGATCTCCAGTACGGGTGGGCGAGGCAAAAGGGAGACAAGGAGGGAACAAACAGACCTGACATGTAATGTAAAGCGAGCATTTATGACGCGCGTCAATCAAAACGCATGGGTGGAGCTTCCACCCCACTTACGAAGGAAACCTGACAGAAACACGACGACAATAGTTCTTGCAAGCGAGTAGCGCATGCGCTGCAATGCTAGGTGAGACCTAAAAACAATTGAATACAAGAATTATAAGTGAAAACAAAAATATGTATTGATGCACTAGGTCCCCGTTTGTTGCATCATCCGCATCTCCAAAGGGTTAAACAGAGGTAAATATAACGTTTGGAAGCACTAAAATATTTATTTGAGCCCTCAGCATCTGTACTATGACTAAAGATACAGTGAATAGCTTGGACTCACCAGACATTTTCTATTATTGACATACTTTGAACCCAATATCTGATCTTGTAATAGCCTAATATTATTTGAAACGTTTATTAAACAAGAAAAGGGATATACCTATATGATATTGACTCAATAAGGATGTCACTGAATGTGGGCTTTGCTATCAGGGGTAGAACAAATGCGCCTCACATGCAATACATCAGGTGTGGCCAATCATATTAAAATTCAAGAGCACTATGGGTCTTATTTAGATAAGGGAGACTGGAACTTCCACTGAAAAGTGCCATATGGCCCGTCTAATGCACTGTAAATACATCAGATAGGACATATGCCACTTTTTGGTGGCTGTCCTGCTCTGTCCACCTCTAAGGGCCAGATGCACAAAACATTAATCCAGTCGCAAATGGCCCCATTCACATAATCAGGCCATTTTGTTTGTGACCACTCGAAGTCGCTTCTGGGCATATGAACGCTAGCTGGGTCTTGGAGCCACACGGAGACTTTACTGGAACTTTTGCTGGGGATTCTGCTAAGCTGAAGAGCGGGTCCCTCTCTTGCCATCACTGAACATCTGCTGACTGTGGGCAAGCGGGACTGCGAGGACCAGGGTTCTCAGCGCTCCTGCCATCGCGCGCACCTGGTGCCTCTTCCCGCCCTTCCCCCCGCCTACCTGAGTTTAAATCACGACTCGAAGCCCCCGCTCCGCGGGGGCCGCTCGAAGTCGCTTCTGGGCATATGAACGCTAGCTGGGTCTTGGAGCCACACGGAGCCTTTACTGGAACTTTTGCTGGGGATTCTGCTAAGCTGAAGAGCGGGTCCCTCTCTTGCCGTCACTGAGCATCTGCTGACTGTGGGGAAGCGGGACTGCGAGGACCAGGGTTCTCAGCGCTCCTGCCATCGCGCGCACCTGGTGCCTCTTCCCGCCCCTCCCCCCTGCCTACCTGAGTTTAAATCACGACTCGCGGCCCCCGCTCCGCGGGTTCCGCTCGAAGTCGCTTCTGGGCATATGAACGCTAGCTGAGACTTGGAGCCACACGGAGCCTTTACTGGATCTTTTGCTGGGGATTCTGCTAAGCTGAAGAGCGGATCCCTCTCTTGCCGTCACTGAACATCTGCTGACTGTGGGGAAGCGGGACTGCAAGGACCATGGTTCTCAGCGATCCTGCCATCGCGCGCACCTGGTGCCTCTTCCCGCCCCTCCCCCCCGCCTACCTGAGTTTAAATCACGACTCGCGCCGCTCGAAGTCGCTTCTGGGCATATGAACGCTAGCTGGGTCTTGGAGCCACACGGAGCCTTTACTGGAACTTTTGCTGGGGATTCTGCTAAGCTGAAGAGCGGGTCCCTCTTTTGCCGTCACTGAACATCTGCTGACTGTGGGGAAGCGGGACTGCGAGGACCAGGGTTCTCAGCGCTCCTGCCATCGCGCGCACCTGGTGCCTCTTCCCGCCCCTCCCCCCCGCTCTATATTAGGAACATCAATCCCGCAACCGCGGGACGCGCGCGGGCGAAGCCCGGGCCAAGGGCGGGCCCGTTTGTGCGTGTTAGAGACCGTTATAGACTGGGCTGGGCAAACCCCCTTACTTGTTGCATTTTCGAGGGTACTCATTCCACCTAAACATCTTAATCCCCCCTTTCTGAAGGTAAGCCCCCATTGTAAACGGTCATCATGTCCACACGAGGTAGCAGAAGTAAAACTGCCGCAAAGGAGGGACAAATAACAGGTCCAATAGACAACTTCATCACCAGAGCTAATACTTTTATAGATCACAGTATTTCTCTGATAGAACGCAGAGTGTCCCAAGATTTACTTAACGCTAAAAGGTCCTCTATGGGGCATCCGGCACGTACGCCGGAGCGACGTAGTGATCTAGGACCGATTGAAACCTGTGGTCAAAGGCTTAGTCTCCCAACCATGGTGGATCTATCGGTCTCACAGCTCTCTGACTCACAAATATCATCGGACCTAGAAAAAACACCAGAATTAGTGATTGAAACTACCCCAGAGAATATAAGACAGTCGAGAGGGAGGAGGGAGGGTGCAATAAGTAAGAAAAAACTTATAGTCCAGACTAACCAAAAGACAAAAAAAATGCATAAGATCCCCAATAAGAAAGGAGAGTCTCGAACCACCACATTACAGAAAAGTGATCAGGAAATTCATAATGTAATTGTTCACCAGGCACAGCCTGATACCTTGGTGCCTACTACTGGGGAAATCTTGACTGGTTTACCGCTAGACAAGGAGGTAGATGCTAATATTGATCCGAATGACCATCTACTAGCCAAAATTGGAGAACTCTTTAAACATCTATTTAAACCAATAGAAATAAGACTGGGCAAAATAGAAAAAGCATTAGCCGACTTGGCAACTCCTGAAAAAACTAAAACTAATCAACTGGGACAAAAAACAGGGGGAGCCAAGCAGTCTTCTGCATTTCCAAATGCTCAAAATAAACAACCTATTCCAACAATAGCTAAACCAGTCCAATTGCGAGCGACAAAAAAGAAGACATCAGAAAACACCCCAAGTAATATTCTGAATAATAGCACCAACATTAACTTGGCATCCAATAATATAGATTCAAGAACACCTGCCACGCAGATGAACAAAGGGTGGGACAAAGGACCTCACGATGGTAGACATTCTGTCAACCTCCCACCGGAGGCCAGCCCCTTCACAGTCGTAATGACTGGCGTCCCTGAACTGGGCAACCAAACGAACGAAGCCACCTGGTCGCTAAAAAACAAGGTCCAATATTGGTTAAATGCAAATCGCCCACCTCCTCCATATTGCTCACCTAAGATTCTAATGGTAGGAAGAGCCCCCTGGGTAGGATGTGGTAAGAAAACGATACAAGGGGATTGTGTCATTATCACCTTTGACGATCCTAGATTAGTTGATCACATTTGTGCTTGGGACTACCAGACCTCATTAGGGGCCATAGGAACAAAGCGTCTTGCCTTCTTTTACCCCTCGAGTAATCGAAATGGACACCAGCATGATGGAATGTGGCACACAGCAGGCCCTCGACACCGGGGTAGAGAAAGGGATGACTGGGGAGGACCCTACCATAGGAACTCCTATTGAGATCCATTACCCTGGGAAGGTTGGAACGGTATCCCACTGTCGAACAGATATAGTGGCCTCGACCTAGTCGACTGACCATCACAGGATAAAAAACATCTTAGCCCCAAAGAAAGTGAATTAGAGGGTAACAGTGGAACACAAATAACTAAGCTTCCATCGAGAGATTCCCAAACCCTAAGTGTTGTTTCCTGGAACATTGCTGGTCTCCGTACTAAGATTGAGGACGGGACTGCCATAAGTTTCCTATATAGGTACCAAATTCTTTGTCTTCAGGAGACTTGGACATCAACAGAACTCCACCTCCTGGGTTTCAGGACGTTCTTCACTCCAGCTGTAGTTGGGAATATGGGTAGAGCAAAGGGGGACTGATAATTTATATAGTGAATACTCTCCAAATAAAAATAACTGTTTTGGAATTGGACAGAAATTTTCAGCTTCTCCTGCTCTCCCTGCCAAAAAATGAAATGATTGTACTCATTAACTTTTATAATAACTTGGAGGAAGGGGAATTTAGGGAAGTAATATCAAGCTTAAATGAAAAACTCTCCTACCTCAGACAGACGAAAGGAGGGAAAGGTCCTGTCTTCTTCCTATGGGGAGGGGATTTTAATCTGCATCCTTGTTTAAATAAATATTGTAATGAAATGATCAAGGAGCAGGATACTTTCCCTATTCATTTTTGTCATACTAAATCAGGCATAGCCATGAATGACCTTATGTCAGAGGGATTGACAAGTAAGATCAAACAAGTTGAGACTCTAGCAAACACATTAAGTGACCATCTTGCTATAAGGGTAGAGCTCAACTTATTACATCAACACTCTCTGGAGACGACGATAGCTCAAGCTCTGAACCAGAATAATTTGCAATGGGCACAGCTAAACGGGTATAGTCTAAAATGGGGGAAAATAGATCCTGGGTATATTACCAAGGAAGTAATTAAAGCAGCATACCCCTGTATAATAAAATGCCTTGACTTAACTGTGACAGAGGAGGAAGTCATAACTAACTTCAGTAAGATTTTAACTGTCATTAAGGGCCTCCTGACTAAAACATCAAAGGCAGAAAATCAAAATAAAAGAGGCTGGTTTGACCACAGCTGTACTTCAGCATACTCCAAGCTTAAATTGGCCCTAAACAACGAAAACAGAGACCCATGGGTAGTAGCAAGACTCAGAAAGGAATATCTCTCAGCTCGAAAGCAGAGAAAAGCTGAATTGAAGCAGACCCTTTGGGATGAACTACATAAAAGTGCCCTACAGAAAAATAGTGAGGCCTTCTGGCGAGTAGTAAAATCCCCTTTCCTGGCTGACGATAACCTCCCAAAAATAGAAGTAGCTATAGAAGAGGAAGCCTGGATTTCTCACTTCTCCAAAATTTTTATGAAACAGATGTCATCTGAGAGAGAAGAAATAAATCAACTAGCTGTGGACTACCCTATTCAGATAGAATTTGAGATTTCTGAAGTACTTATGGCCATAAATCTAAGTAAAAATGGAAAAGCCCCGGGCCCTGATGGAGTCCCGGTGGACATTTTCAAATACAACACAGACTTATGGGCCCCTATATTGACTAGGGTGTGCACAGCAGCTGCAAAAAAAGGGCTCTTGGAATCTTGGACTAAGTCCGTGATGGTTCCGATCTTCAAAAAAGGAGATCGCCAAGACCCTGCCTGCTACCGACCAATCTCATTGTTGGACTCAGTTGGTAAAGTAGCTGGTAGGGTCATCCTTGAGCGTCTTCAACAATGGGCAGAGGACAGGGGGGTACTGTCGGACCTACAATTTGGCTTTCGGGAGGGTTTCGGCACAGTGGAGCAGGCCTTAAATTTGTCAATGATTGTAGGAAAATATGTCCATGCAAAAAAAGATAAACTTTACATGGTGTATGTCGACCTCTCCGCAGCCTTTGACTGCGTGTCCCACACCAAGCTATGGCTAGTTTTATCACAGATGGGTGTGGATCCCCCCCTCGTTGACTTTTTAAGGGAATTATATTCCAAGGCATCAGTAAGAGTATGCTATGGCGCTAAGGGCGAGCTGACTGCGGCTTTTGGAGTAGAGCGTGGAGTAAGGCAGGGCTGTGTCTTGGCCCCCTTCCTATTCTCCTTATATACAAACAGTTTGGAGATGGAACTGTTGAGGGGGGCCCAAGACCTTCCCCAAGTAAAATCACGCCCTATTCCCGCTCTGCTCTTCGCGGACGACGCTGTCATCCTGGCCCGCACCCCAAGAGAACTTCAAAAAGCGCTAACTAGGTATGCGAATTTCATGGGTAACCTTGACCTCCATATTAATATTAAGAAGACCTTTGTAATGGTGGCAGGCAAGGGGAAAAAAGGGTTTAGAAACATATCCCTGAATAAACAACATCTTGAATTGACTGCCCAGTACCCCTACTTAGGGATAACCATAGATGACAAACTAAATTGGAAAGCGGCAGTTGAAGCCAGGAAACATTCCCTTAAGCGCGCTATAGCTGCATTAATGGCTTTTTCCCAAAAACTAGGTAAACGATCACCTGTGGAAATGCTGAGCATTTATAATGCAAAATGCCGGGCAGTGGCTCTGTATGGAGCTGGGATTTGGGGGCATGCAGATGTCAGCGCTCTGCAGGTGGCAGAAAACTCCTTTTTAAGATTCCTTTTGGTAGCACCGAGGCGAATTTCCACATACGCGTCTCATATTGAATTAGGCATACCCCACATTGAGGATCTGGCTAAAATCCAACCTCTTTTACTATGGAGACGTATATGGACCTCGGAAAAAAATATGCTAACCAGAGGTATCATGGCGGACTCTATGGCACTAGATCATTCGGGAGACATAAAATGGCTTGCCTACATTAGAAACTTCCTTATAGACCTAGGCCTAGAGAATTATTATATAACGCCGGAAAAGATTAACGAAATATCCAAGAAGGAGTTAAAGGAAATGGCCCTGAACCACTTAGATGGAATAAGACTTGCTACTGAAATAGCGAAAACCTCTGTCCACCACGCAATCATGGTCCATCTTGTCCCCACTATTCAGCCTTACCTAACCTTGGAAATTGGTATTTTTGACCGTTTCCTACTAACCAGATTTAGGTTAAATCTTTTCCATCGGTTAGTAGCCTTCCCAAAGAGAAATACCTGGGAACAAACGTTAGGCCACTGTCCTTGCGATGATACATCGGTACAGACCACAACACATACAGTATTGTTTTGTAAGTACTATCATGTCCACCGCAAAATTTGGCTGTTACCATTGTTGAAATCATGGGATTTAAGACAGTGTCGCACTGCTATGCTGCGCCTTCAACTTTTGGACTCTGAAATAGTTTGTTACCATATGGTTAACTTTTTAAAATGCATTTTTAAACATAGGATTAATCTGTGATAAAAGATAATTCTTTATTCATAATGAACTAAATTAACGAAAAAAGGCATGATTTTTTTTTTTAAGTAAAGTCTTATTAATTTGTAATGGGAAAAATGCTCTTAAACTGTAAATGTTGTTTTATATTTGACTTTTATTATACAAATATGTGCAAAAATGCTTTTATGGATTTCTATCATGAAATGCCGAATAAAGAAATTTACTACTACTTGTGACCAGAAACATGCTATTTCAAATGTAAAAAATGTAATATGAGATTCGGTAACTGGCTACCAAATCACAATTTGCATTTGCAATTTGGGACTTGGAAGGTGCGTGTTTTGGGTGCCCTTTCTGAATGCCAAATCAGTATGGCATCTATGATCTACTGTTTTGCAACCGAATTCTGGTGGCAAAACATTAATAATATACCACCATTTTAAACGTGGTGGTAATTCATTCGCAAATAAGAAGGGGTCTGCTCATGACCTCTCTCCTTTTGAGAATGTTGAAAAAATATTTTCAAGAGCTGGCAGTGGTCCCACGGACCACAGCCTGCTCTTAAACAATGAAACTTCAAAGTTTCGTTTTTGTTTTGTTTTAAACACATCCCATTGTCCTTCAAGGAAAACAGGCTGCATTTAAGAAAAAAAATGCTTTATTAAAAAGAAATCACAGACATAGTGGTCTGCTTACCTAAGCAGGCCACCATCCCGTTGATGGCACCGATTCATAATGGGTCTCAAATTGCGACCTACTGCATTAATATTCATGAGGTCGGTCAAATTGCAACTTACTAGGAATCGCTAGTTCAGAAAAAATAAACTCGATACATCAGGAATACCAATTTTCTAATTGCAGTTTGGAGATAATTGCAATTAGGAAATTGGCATTCCTAGTGTTTGTACATCAAGCCCTAAATTTCCTAAATCGCAGAGCAATAGAAGTAGGGTGTTCATTGTGGTAGTCAGTCAATAAGAACAGGTTTTTTCAAAGCAAGATGATGCCTTTCTTAGGATTCGTCATGTTTTTGCTTGATATCTTTCAAGATCACAAAAGTTCCATAGTTTAGAAGTTATCAAAGAAGAGAACAATGTGTTTTTGCCTTTTCCTTAAAACATTTACCTCGTAGAGATAAGGAAATTCAACTATGCCAAAGGCTTCTTCTTAGGTGTGCACCAGTGATGTCCATGTTGGATCACAAGGGCCATACCCGATTTTTATGATATTAAGATGAGACAAATTTACATACAGCGAGAGTAAACATTACATAGTCTTTCAATATCCAGAAAATCAAGTAGGGACAACAAATTCAATATGTGTTTCTTACATGCGTGCATATATATGTATGTGTGTCTGTGTGTGTGTGTGTGTGTGATGTGCATATGCATGGTGTGTGTGTGTGCGCATTACTCTGAGTTGCGTAGGACCTTAGCTCCTTCCTGGAACATTTTGGGGTGATCTGTCATGAAGGGACTAAAAAAAAGAGGGGGTCCCAAAGCACATTTTGCCCATTCATTGTTCCATAAAAAATGTTGTCACAGCTACAGCCTAAACCGGCTGAAACGTTTTAGACCAGATTTGGCAGAAAGCTAAATCGTGGTCCAGAAAGCATGCTTTTTGTCTTTTGGTGTAAATCCATTCAGTAGTTTTTGAGTTATTAAGGTTCTAAAACATTGTATATTTCATGCAGTGACTGGTCCATGTGGCCGACAGCTCTCGAGACTAGACCTGATTGGCTGCCACCATTTCAACAACAATGTGGCAACAACCATCTTAAGACTCAGAACTCATCCCACGTAAAAGGATACAAAAGATATAAGGGGGCAGGGAAGGGATACTCTGTCCTTTAGACCTGGAGGAGCGGATTACTTGGGCCAACAAATCTGCGGCAATTGTTTTTTATTAAAAACGCAGGCTTTTAAAAAATGAACCCCCCCTGAGCGGGCCAGGGCTCATGCGGGTGCTGCAAGAGATTTTCAAGGAGCAGGGGATGTGCAGCCCCCCTCCCTGAGTCTATTCAGGCCCCAAGGACCGCATCTCCCAAGCTCTATCCCCCGGGCCAATATATTCTTAAGGAGAGGAAGACACACTGCCTCCCTCTGTGAGCTTGTTCAGGCCCTGGGAACCCCATACCCTGGGGGCTGAATTTAATTAAAAAAGTGAATGGGGGCTGCTTGTGCCTCTCCTGGAAACAATTGTGACCCCAGTTTCCGATGCCTAACAGTGTCATGTGAAGCCCATCCCAGGGTCACTGTGATTACCTGCTCTGGCGAGTGTGTGCATACAATGCCCACACCTTCCCTGTCAGGGGACACAGCTTGGTTCCCCGTCAGGTGGAAAGGAGTAGATAAACATGCTGCTCCTACCTGAGCAGGAGCAAAGAAAGGGGAACCAGCAGTGGCCGCCGACATTGGGGCTCCCCCCACGGCCATATACGTGCCCAACAGTGTGGGTGCCCCAGTTGAGCACAGGGCCAATAACCAAAAATATACAAAATGGCTGACTTCCATAAGGAGAACCAGGTGAAGCTGCGGGGGCCCAATAAAGATGAAGCATGCATGCCCGGGGGAGTCAAGGGGGGTGGGGATGCCGGGGCATTCACTAAAACCTTTTTTAAATGGAAAGGCTCCTGCAAGGGGAGCAGGCTAGGGCCACAATGCTCTCCTACAGCCTCCAACAAAACCTACACTGTGGGTGCCCCAGGTGGGCAGTCTAAACGGTAAGCCTCCTGGGTCATTAAATCTATGACCCCACGAGAACTTACCATGTTTTTCAAAAGAGCAACTTGTCCCTGAGTCTTTTCGTTAACATTGTCAGTTCATAAAATGGAACATAAAAACTATATTAAAAGAAAGACTGAGAGACATGTTGATAAAAAAAATTTATTACAACTTCATTAAACATTTTTCTAATAATCACTTTAATTAAGCAGTGCATTGTGAGAATTACTGAAATATACATTTGATTAGACATATTGGTGATTTTGGAGTAAGATGATAGATCTGTTTCTCATATATTGATGTTTTGGTGTGGTCACTCTTTGCCAAAGTCAGTAAGTATGCCAGAGTGTGGCCAAATCCTCCGAGATCAACTGTACACTGCACATGGCAGACGGTTGTGCGTTCTTGGTTGTAGGGTGTTTGCAGGTGGTTGGGTGCAGGGTCTGCTCATGGGCCAGACCCTGCACCCAACCCCACACCACACATGCCTGCGGTCAAGCCATGCATCCTACCCTAGGCGGTGCAAAGGCCATACATGGCGTAGTATTGGTGTTATGGATGGTAATAAAATATTATTTCATGTTTTAAAAATAAACCTACAAATTCACTGAAATAAACAAAGGATAAAGTGCTGTTATAGTTAGCTATGGTAATATCTTACTTTGCATTAAAAAAAAATTGAAAATCACTGGAAAAAACAAAAGTTAAAGGGACGTTATAGTGAGGTTAAAATGAGAGTTATAATATACCTTTTTTAAATTAACAAAATCATTGAAATTCACCAGTTACAGTTATCTTAAGTAACAATAACTCATGCCCTAAAGTAACTTTAACTTGTGCCCTCGCCATCCACTCCTTATGACCTCACATATTACATCACTCTGACATTATTGATAAAATCGGTGCAGCATCTGAAATGAAATCATTAATGAGAAGAATGTTCTTACAGGAATTTCAATGGTTTCACATTTGTAATTAAAAAGTGTTTTTAAATCACACAGTCCTGTGTCTTTAAGTGGAGTGTCATTTTTTGGAGTGACGCACGGTGCAGTGGAGGAGACTGCTGTAGAGTGGAGTGTCTTTGAGTGTAGAGTTGTATAGTAGAATAGAGTGTAGTGTATTACAGTGAAGTAGCGTAGGGTTTAGTGGAGTAAAGTGTCATACAGTGGAGTGGTGTCTCAGAGTTGAGTGGGGTGGAGTGCAGAAGAGTGGGGTGGCATAGCGTAAAGTCAAGGCAAATGTCATAAATTGGAGTGGTGTCTCTTAGAGTATAGTGGAGTGCTGTGTCTTAAAGTGTTGTAAAGTCTTGCAGAGTGGAGTAGAGTGTTGTACACTGGAGTGTATGGGTATAGAATGGAGTAGAGTCTCAGAGTGGCATAAAGTGTATATAGTTTTGTAGAGTGGAGTTGCATAGAGTGGAGGAGAGTGTCGTACAGTCGAGCAGTGTAGAGTGGAAAGTGGAACAGTAGTGGCGTGGAGTGTGGTAAAGTATCGTAGGGTAAAGTTTAGTCAAGTGGATCGCATAGGACAGAGGGGAGTAAAGTGTCATAGTGTGGAGTTTATGTTGTATAGTAGAGTGGTGTGGAGTGAAGTATAGTGGTCTGGAGAAGCATAAAATCGAGGAAAGTGTAGAGAGTGAAGTGATGTGTCATATAGTGGTGTGGTCTGGCGTGTCGTAGAATCTTGGAGAGAGGGGAGTGCCACAGAGTGGAGTAGAGTGTTGTACAGTGGAGTGGCATCAAGTAGAGTGTGGTGTGCTGTGGTAGAATAGAGTGGTATAAAGGGGAATACAGTTCAGTAGCATAGAGTAGCATGGAGTAGAGTGGAGTACAGTGGAGTAGTAGAATACAGTAGAGTAGAGTGGAGAAGTGTGTCATAGCTTTCAGTGTAGTAAATTGGCATGGATTCGCACAGAGGGAGTTGCTTAGAGTGTCATACAGTGCCATGGAGTAAACGTGAGTGCAATATACTTTCCTCGACTAGAGTACACTGTTGTATAGTGCAGTGTTATAGAGTTGAGAGCTGTGTGGTAGATTCAAGGGACGTGAAGTATTGTTGAGTGGAGTAGAACGTCATGGAGTGGCATAAAGTGTAGTAGTGGAGTACAGTGGAATAGAGCGGTGTAGTGTGCAAAATAGTGGAGTAAAGTGGGGTGTGAGCTGACAAGACTGTGTACGGAGGCGCATGAGTGATATTAATTTAAAGGTGGCACGTAAATATAAATGTGAGTTATAATTTATTATTTATTTTATTTTATTTAGCGATTTATAGAGCGCCTGGTGACCCGGAGGCATCCCCGCGCTGTAGCATTTGTGGAGGCCGGAGGGGAGAGGGGACTTTATTTTGGGAACATATGACATAGTAATGTGAAAGTGGTGCCTAAATGATGATTTCAACAGATAAGTATACGTTTTGAATTTGTTACATGTGTTTGGCATAAATGAGACCGAAATAAGTGTGTAAGTGGTGCAGAAATCATGGAATTAAGAGATAGCTATGACTTTAGAATATATGGGTTTGTACATAAATACAATTTTACTAAGTATTACATGTTTATCCTTTGCTTTTTTTTAATTTCAATGGTTTTTATGATGTTAGTACAATTTCTTTATATTCCTTCAGATTATTTAGTGGAGTGGAGTGTTAATAAGTGGATTGCTGTACAAAATAGTGTCTGATAGTGTTGTAAAGTGTACTCTGGTACAGTAGGGGGGGGCGTGGCCAACTGCCGAACATGGTGGTCATGTAGTTGCGTAGCTCCCGGCCAGGGGTCCCCCATCTGCTCCATACCATCCATTTGGGGGCAACATCCATGCCCCAAAAGTACTGAGACAGGCAGCGGGGATCCAGCAAGTCCGAATCGTAGCTCAGAATGGCATGTATCCGGGGTGTCGCTTCGCTGAGGATGTAGTGTGCAACGGCTCGTCTCTGTACAAAATGGCGGCCCACTACTTCTCCTGACGGAGGAAGACACACCACTCTCTACTGCAGGAGGAACCTTAGCACTCTTTTATCCTCCCCCTCGCTGTCCCGGAGGCTGGAGATGTCTGCTGCCCTGCTGAGTGCCCGACACTGACAGAAGAAAGGTGAGCCGGGGCGTGCAGGGATTGTAGATGCCTGTGCTCTGAGGATGTCATGGGCGCCTACCACTAAGGAACTCCGGGGTCTGAGAGGCCCTCCGGTGTGTAACGCTGCCAAGGGCTGGATCTGCTGTGGCCCCAACTGGGGGGGGCGACGGGAGAGCGACCTCAATCCCCCTGGGCGGTCCAGGAAGTGAGAACTGCCTCAAACCACTGCTGGATGCCGCGACACCAAGCAGCGGCATGCCAAGACCTGATTTTTCTATGCGGAGCCCATTTAAAGGCTGTGCTGCTGCCGGTCCACCGAGGTGCAGGGTCTCACCCAAGCGGTCCAGTCCGCGACACCAAGGCCTGACAGACTCTCCGGCACGAGGCACAGCTGGTAGCAGCACCTGCAGAGGCTCCAACGGGGAAGGCCTGCAGAAGGGACAAACTGCCCCGGCCGGTCCTGGCAGTGTGGTGTGCCTAGATCCCTCACTAGATGCTGCAACAACTAGAAGCAGAAGATGAAGAACGCTCTTTGTCGAGCAGCACCCATAGACAGAACACGCTACTGTCTGCCCACAGTGTTCAGTATTGGTGTGCAGAGTATTCCCCTAACAGTGCAATCTTAAGATACAGGAAGGTGTCAGTTATGACCCGAGTGGGACCCACCTTAGGTGAACTACTGCCCCTGACCCCATACGCGGTTGAACACCGCCGGCACATGTGGAAGGCCAGTGAAGGCCATCAGCCGTGCAACAGGACCTGGTTTGTGGCACATTGAGTGGCACTAGCTGTGGAAAGGGCAGGCATCCTTCTATAGTGATTGCGGGGCCCACGCTGGGACTAGACGGTGGAGAAAGCCGGGGGGGAGTGATGCGGCATGGCTGAACCCAACTGACAAGGCCTGAGAGGCTGGCTCAAGCCAGGGATACATCACCGCAGTTCCTAATGGCATTTGGGGGGTGAGATATAAGGACGCCTGCGCCCAGCAATCCTAGGTGGATAGGCCGCCCATCATGGAAGGCCCTTCCTGCACGCACAGCACAGGTCAACAAGATCCGGCACAAGATAGGAGGATACAGGAGGTGGGGTCCTCACATCTGGCCCTGGTGGCAGGGAAGCACACCTCACAAGATCTAGGCATTCTTTGCTCCCGGGCAGCTGATTACGGTGGCAAGGATGTTGGTTTCAAAGTACCCTGGTACTTTATTACGACGCAACAACGTCCATCTTGAAGGGGGCAAGAGAGACTACCACTGAAGTATAGAGCCAGCCACATCTGAAATACATACCAGACCTCCAAGTGGTGCCTAACTGGGAGACAACTTAGCCACAAAGGTGACGTAATATGGTCACAACCACAAGAACGTACCAACTTCATAATCTCGCACCTGACTCTAAAACCGAACTAAAGGCACAATGGGGTGCACAAAGGGTAGAAACCAGGATACGGAAGATTCCAGAGCAGCCTTGGCCACCACATCCACTGATATGGTTCAACACTGCGGAAAGCGCAGGACCAGACAAACTGGACCTCATTGTGCAAGAAATCGGGCAGTCAAGGGCACTGATGGAGCAACAACTGGGTTCCCTCATAGCAGATATTGCTATAATTCGGGACGACCACAAAAAATTAACTGAGAAGGTGTCTGCCAACAAAGTGGCAGTACTGGAACTGCTCCCAAAACAAAAAGAGCACTCAAACAAACTAGAACGGATGCAAACTCAACTGGCAACTCTACAAGAATGAGTAGGGGATGCGGAGGGACGGTCAAGTGGAAATAACGTGCGCAATATTGACCTACCAGAGAATTCAGGGTCAAAATGTGACGCTCTACGTAGCAGCCTGGCTCAAATCACTCATGCCACCTGGGCATCTGACTGACACTTTCTGCATTGAAAGAGCCCACAGGGTCCCCACACGGAGAAGAGTACCGGGCATGCCGTCTCACCCTATCATAGCAAGAGTACTCAATTACAGAGACCGTGACCAGATATTGTAAGTGGCGAGCGAAAAAGCACCAATCACGAAAGATAATGCCCACATTTAATTTTTCTCTGATTATACACTCCAAGTGCTGAAGCAAAGGGCGCAATATAATGGGATCAAGCAAAATCTGCAAGCAATAAATTTGAATTATGCGCTCTTATATCTAGCAAAACAAAAAATCATACATGAACAAAAAATTCACTTCTTTGCTACCCCAGCAGAAGTGTGGGAATGGATTTAACACACCTTCACTGACCTACCTATCAATTCGACCTACCGGCAAACAGAGAAGTCACAACCTAGGCAACGACAATCACAGCGACAACGCTCTAAACACAAGCGATATAACACAGATGCAACTCCAACACCCACGCAAGTGCTGGAGGAACAGAGGAGGGCCATAATTTCTGCTGCCACCTTCAGAGAAACAAGCTCAATCGGAAACGGACCATAGCCCGTCGCTGTTTTCCTCACTGTCCTCACATATGGTGAATGAACTCCTCAACTAGAAGGCCCAACTTGTTTCAACCTGCATTAACAAGCCTGCTCTACTGCAGCGGGCTTCTTGCGGTGCGGTTTGTAAGTATTGCCACAATTGAGAACACTATCCATGACAGAGGAACAGTATTGGTCCCACAGTTAGGGGCGGACGTCCGCTTTTCTTATCCCCAGAGACTTGAACATTGACTCAGGGCAAGGTTGGGTGGGCCTCGGGGCAGGAGCTGGCACCACCCATTTTTGGACTGTGGTAGGTTATTAATGGAGTATTGAAAGCTCCCCAGAGATACATTTAACCATAGCCCCCAATGCTGTGGCAAGTTTTAAATCTGTCGTGTTAATAAGCATTGTTCCTATAGTTTGATCCAACGACGTTCTGCAGTTGGACCGTGTATTGGGGTATTTAACCGGGATGCTGATGGCTGTAACTCACAGAAACGCCGTACCAATGGGATTCACGGTAGTACTCAGGGCACGGCTATTAGCACCTCCTCTGGAGCCAAGACAACAGATCCACCGAAACTTGTAGAACTTTGAAGACAAACTGCACATACTCAAAACTAAGGCACCCCGAGGCCCCACAGCAGAACCAGAACTCCAGGAGGCCCGCATTAAATACCAGGAACTACTGGACCAACAGTGTATAATAGACCACTGCACTTACTTACAGACCAGGTACCTTATTGGCACGGATCCTCCGAAATGCCCCTCCCCATGCCTACAATGGAAATTTGGTCACGTCAGCATACCAGGGCAGTAACACAAGCAGCCATTAATATAGCCTACTATGACCATTACAGGGTGCTTTATACGGCCGCACCACTGATTGACTAACTAGAGATTAACAACTTCCTAGAAACAGTAGAACTCCCGCAGGTGTCGGATGAGAACAAAACAATGCAAGCAGAACCTATAACTCTGGCAGAAATAAAGGCTACAATTAATGGCCTCCCCAATAACAAAACCCCAGGGCTAGATGGCCTGCCTTCAGAGTTTTACGCCACTTACATGCAACAACTTGCTCCACATCTGAAAAAATTGTATAAGGAGGCCTACAAGACAGGCACCTTGCCCTGCTCTTTAACACAAATACCAATAACCTCCCTTCCCAAACCCGGGAGGGACTACATTCGGTTATCTGCATGCAGTCAGCAAAGTATAAGATTTTAATTAAGAAACTAGTCAATCACTTGCAGCCCTGGTACCGAAGTTAGTGCATATGGATCAATGTGGCTTTGTCCCTGGGTGTAGTACGTCTTTAAATATACGCTGGCTGTGTAATGTTATGTTCACTTGTACCACGGAGGACCCAGAGGCAGGAAGTATCTCATTAGATATAACGCAGGCATTTGACACTCTGGGCTGGGACTACATGCTGGCCGCGCTACAGACATTTGGTATTCCACATGCATACACTCATTGGATCCAAGTATTGTATCACCTTCCCACAGCTAGAGTGCAGACAGATTTGCATATATCTGAACCATATAACATACAACGGGACCCCAGACAGGGATGCACCCTATCACCCATATTGTTTGCTCTTACCCTGGAACCAGTGGCCCATACACTACAGGCCGGATGGGGGTATAAACATAAACGGCGCCCACCATGCTATTTCACTTTATGTAGATGACATCATCCTATATGCCAGGAAACTACAAAATATCTTAGACTCTGTGGCGCAGCTCATCACACAATTTGAACACAATAGCAGGGTTGGCAATAAATTATGACAAATCCTATGCCTTCCCCTCCGGTGCTAACACGGAAGAACTGACAATACCATTTGGTAACCGGGTAATAGCAATTGCTCACAAAACTTTTAAATACTTGGGGATTCATATTTTTAGAACCAAAACAGATCTTATAGAAGGAAATCTACATAGGGTGATCGGCCCCCTGAGGGCTCAAGTCCCGTTTTGGACATCACTCCCCCTCTCTGTGTCAATTTCTAAAATGGTTATGCTCCCACGCTAACTTTTTTACTAATCTGCCAGTGGTAGTCCCAAGAGCAGTATTTACAACACTGAATACACTGCTAACCAGCTTAATATGGGGTACTGGCCGCAGACGCCTGAGACGCCTGAGCTTAGCAAAGTTACAACTCCCATCGGACGCCAGGGAGATGGGGGCCCGTAATTGCTTAGCATCACAATTGCAGTGGCTCTCGTATTGGTTAGCAGGCCGTAATCTGCAGGAAATGGCTTACTCGGAGCGCATGCTAGCTCAGGCCACGCTGCATAGACTGCTCTCCCCGGGTAGTGCAATACCGCACACTGCAGGAATGCTTCTTAGTACTGCACTCACATACTGGAAGCAGGCATCACAATAATAGACTTCCAGTGTATGCCCCCAATATACCGCTGTGGGCTAGGGGTTCAGGCGGACCGGAATAACAAGCGTGGAGGCCGGATGTAGTGAGCTAAAACTTAGCTTACTTTATTGGTTTTCACAATGCCAGGGGTTTGGGGAGGTAGAGAAGCTGTGGATGGGGATGAAGGGAATGTTCCTTTGGAGTAGAGTCGTCGAGATGCCGGGCGAGGGAAGATCCGGGAGGGTTCTGTTGGCCTGGATGTCTTGGGCGTAGACCCTTCTTCTACAGGTAGGTTCCGGTGGTCCTCGGAGGTATATATGGAAGAGAGAGATAACAGGGCGATTAGTCCTTGAGTATAGGACCGCTTGAATACTGTCATCAACACCAGGGTTGTGGGGAGGATGAAACGAACGTGAGGGAGGGGACGGTATGGGTAAGAATTGGGTTTGAGAAAGAGCTGGAAGGAAGAGAGTGGAAGTGGTCCGGGTTAGGTGAGGGTTGCTCTATGCTATCGGGCTCGTGATGTGGTTTCTACAATATATACAGTGCACGTAGTGTTCTACACAGTGAGGGGATGCTCTATTTACACCAATATACAATTCCCCCTGGGAGGCAGGAAACAGGGTACTCACATGCCCCGCCGCAACTCTCCCGCGAGTTGCAGCCGCTCTTCAGCGAGTTGCAGCCGCTCTCCAGCAACCTCCTGGGGACTCCACCAGTCTTCGGTCCAGATGTCCTCGTCTTCTCCTCCGGTCTTCTCTTCTCCATTGAACACGCCACCTCCGTTCTCCACCTCAGGTTCTCCGCACGCTGTCTCCTGCCACGAGTCGGCCGCCTTGAACGCCTTCCTCTCGCTTCTGTCGGCTTTTCCGGGCTCCGGGTCGGGATCGAGGGAGGGACTTCCGGGGTCGGAACAAGGTGCTTCCGGTCTTCCGTCTGTTCCGATAGGTTCCTGCAAGGGAGTAGAAATGGGAGGAGTCCGTGTTGCCAGGGACGCGGTATGGTCGAGTTCAGAGACCACGGAGTTCATGCTAGGCCATCGCCTAAGGGAGGCAGGGGACGTTTCCATTCCACATCCCCTTCCCCTAGCAGTCTTTCTTCTAGGGGTTGTTGGGGGAGGATACCGGGAAAGGTAATCTGCTTTTCCCTGATCCACCCCTTTTCGGTGTAGGGTTTTGAACCTGTAAGGCTGTAGGGACAGGAACCACCGTAGGACACGATCATTGTGTCCCTTGTTCCTGGCCATCCATTCCAATAGGGCATGGTCTGTATACAGGATGAATTCCCGTCCCTCCAGATAATAGCGGAGGCTTTCCACTGCCCATTTGATAGCCAGTGCCTCCTTTTCAACCACTGCATAGTTAATCTCTCTAGGAAAGAGCTTCCTGCTAAGGTAAAGGATTGGTTTTTCGGCCCCCTTTTGGTCTTTCTGGGACAGCACCGCCCCCAAGTCCTGACCCGAGGCATCGGTTTGCAGGATGAACGGCCTGGTGTAGTCGGGGCTAACTAGTACCGGTTCGGACACTAGGGACTGCTTAAGCCTGTTAAAGGCTTGTAACAACATGGGTGTTGGGTGTCGTAGGGCCTCTTCAGTTTTCGTGGCTTTCTTGAGGAGATCAGTTAATGGAACAGCGGTCTGGGAGAAGTTGGGGATGAACCTCCTATAGTATCCCAGGAGGCCTAAAAAGGCACAGAGTTCTTTTCGTGTCTGCGGAAATGGGATGGACTGTATGGCATGTATTTTGTTACTCTGAGGTCTGATGACACCTTCGCCTAGTAAGTACCCTAAATACTTCACCGTTTGGGCGGCCAGTGCGGTCTTGGAGGGATTAATGGTGAACCCATGGCCCCCAAGTGATGATATGACCTTCTGTAGGTGTTGTAGGTGCTGGGCCCAATCATTGCTATATATGATAATGTCATCCAGGTAGGCCCCGGCATATTGGGAATGTGGTTGTAGGACCTGGTTCATGGCCCTTTGGAAGGTGGCCGGGGCACCGTGAAGTCCGAAGGGCAGTACCTTAAACTGAAACAGACCATCGGGGGTTGAAAAGACTGTTTTCTTTTTATCTTCCTTTCTGAGAGGGATTTGCCAATAGCCCTTGCATAGGTCGAGGGTGCTTATGTATTTGGCTTTCCCTATGCGTTCCACCATCTCGTCTACACGGGGCAAAGGGTAGGTGTCGAAACATGAGATCTTATTGACCTCCCTGAAATCAATACAAAATCTTATTGAACCATCTGGTTTTGGAACCAGGACAATGGGGGAATTCCAGCTGCTAATGGATGGCTCTATGATGCCCATTCGCAGCATTAGGTCTGTTTCTTCCTTGATAATGGCCCTGCGAGCCTCAGGGACCCGATAGGGGCGTTGTCTCACTATCTTACCGGGTTCGGTTTGGATGGTGTTTTCTATGATAGTAGTATGACCTGGTAGGGAGGAAAAGACTGGTTGCAGGGAAGACAAAGGGTTCCGGACGTCCAGTCTTTGTTGTTCCCGTAGGTCGGGATCAATGCAGACTTCATACGAGGGAGATGTCGGAGGTTTGACACTGGACAGAATGGGTCGGGGTCCCTCCCATTTTTTTAGGAGGTTCACGTGATAAATCTGGGTGACGCCTCGATTGGTGTCCAATTCCACCTCGTATGTCACCGGGGTCACTTGCCTTAGAACGGCAAACGGGCCCTGCCACTGACCCAGCAGTTTGTGGTCCGAGGATGGCATGAGTAGGAGCACGAGGTCACCAGGGACAAAGGAACGTGGCTTGGTCCCTTTGTCGTATTGCCTTTTCTGGGAGGTTTGGGCGGTCATTAGATTTTGTCTAACAATTTCTCTTATCTGTCCTAGGTGTGTTTTGAGGTTGTCTACGTATTCTGGGAGGGGTTTGGTTCGATCAGGCTCGGCCTCCCAGGCTTCCCGGGCCATGTCTAACAGGGTTCGGGGAGCTCGCCCATATAAAAGCTCATAGGGGGAATAATCAGTGCTGCTTTGTACCTTGCATCGGATAGCAAACAACGCCAGGGGTAACATCTCTTCCCACCTTTTACTCTCCAACAACTTTTTTAAGGGTGGTTTTTAGGGTGGCATTGTAGCGCTCGACCAGTCCGTCGGTCTGGGGGTGGTAGGCTGAGGTTCTTATCTGTTTGATACCAAGTTGGGAACACACTTGCCTCATGAGGGAGGATACAAAGGGGGTCCCTTGATCCGTGAGGATCTCTCTAGGGAAACTGACTCATGAAAAGATCGAGATAAGAGCTTTGGCAATGTTCTGGGTGGTGGGTTGGCGCAAAGGGACCGCCTCAGGGAAACGTGTGGCATAGTCAACCAGGACTAGTGCGTACCTACACCCGCTTTTAGAGGGAAGCATGGGGCCGATTAGGTCCATTCCTACTTTGCTGAAGGGGACATCGATGAGGGGTAGAGGTTGGAGGGGTGCTCTAGGGGGTCGATAACGGCTGTTCTTCTGGCAGACCGGGCATTCCCGACAATAACGTTTTATCTGTTGATATACCCCCGTCCAGTAGAATCGTTCTAGGATGGTCTGTCCCGTTTTTGCGTCTCCGAAGTGGCCCCCCAACAGATGGCTGTGGGCCAGAAAGAGCACCTTGTCCCGAAAAGGACCTGGGATTATCAGCTGGGAGGTATGCTGAGGTCCGCCCTTTCTATATAAGAGGCCATTCCGCTTAAAAAAATAAGGACCTACTTGGAGAGGGTCTTCGTTGTCCAGGGCACGCCCCCAGGCATTCTGTAGGAGGGGATCTTCTTGCTGGGAGGCTCGGAATTCCCTATCGGTCTCACTTGGATGGTCGTCCAGCTGTACAGGGTAGGCTGTAGCGTGGTTTCTTTTTTCTTTCTTTTTCTGGTTCTTGGTTTTGTGTAGCTTGGTAGATGCCTCCGGAGACGGAGAGAACTAGGGAAAAGGTGCTTCTGCCCACCATTTTTCCAGGGAGGTGGTTGTTTCGTGGAGGAGGTGAGGGAGTCCGCTGTAGTCACTCCCCAGGATCACTTGCTCCGGTAGATTGGGTACTAGGCCGACAGTCAGTAGGCTTCCTTTGTCGGTAGGGTGTTGAACACGCACTCTGGCTGTGGGATAGCATTTGGTATCTCCATGTGCGCATTGTATGGCTACTGTCCCGGTCACTGGTCCTACTGGGGTCGGCAGCTCCTGTGGACGTAGGATGCTCTGCCGGCATCCTGTATCGGCGAGAGCCCAGAGCGGATGCCCGTCAATCCATACAGGACAGTGGAAGTGAGGAGGGGCTGCTTCGGAGGTAACACAGACAAAGTTTCTAGCCAGTCCTACCTCCATTGGTTCCTCCTTCTGCGGGCATACCCGGGCAATGTGGCCATACCCACCACAATGGTAGCACTGAGGTCCGGGTGGTGTGGGTCGGGGCAGAAATGGATATGGAAAAAGGGGCACGGGGTCTGGTTTCCTGGGCATGGACGGCCTTTGGGCTCAGATGTGGCTGACGTGCTGGGTTCGGGGAAGGTGTTCTTCTTTCGCCTTCTGGATATCCTGTGCCCGACTAAAGGCACTAGCGATTTCTACTGCGCTTTCCAGTGTCAGGCGGGCATGCTGCCGTACCCACTTCTGGGTGGAGGGATGCAAGGAAGACAAGAACTGTTCTAGGTACATCTTCGAAAGGATGTCCTCCTTTGATGACGTGGCAGGCTTCAGCCAACGGTTCGCCAGGTCTTGGATGCGGAATGAGAGAGCCCGAGGGGTCTCCTGTGGCCCTTCTTTAGCTTGTCGTAGACAAATCCTATAGGTTTCATCATCGATCCCAAGTCGCTCCAAGATACAGGTCTTTATATAGTTGTAAGGGGTTTGTCTTTGATAGGCCGCCTGTAGTTCGCCGGTTAGTACGGGACCCAGATAGTGTCCCCCGCGATCGGGTGGCCAAGCAGCAGCTTGTGCCAGGCAATCGAAGTTCGTAAAGAAGAAGTCCGGATCCTCTCCCGGGACATACTTCTGTAGGACCAACGACGGAAGTGAGGTCACTGGTCTCTGCTGTCCCAAAACATCGGTGAGCCTCCCCATGGCCTGGTCTTGTGCTGTGCCTTGGCCCTTTAGGACGTCGTGTAACTGCCCCCGGTTGTCTTCCGCAGTCTTGAGGAATTGTTCCATTAGCTTCCCAAGCTGTTCCTGGGTGTCGGCCAACTTCTTGACTGCTGCCTCCATGCTTCCGGTAAATCCCACTTCTGACACCACCTGTGGGCTAGGGGTTCGGGCGGACCGGAATAACAAGCGTGGAGGCCGGATGTAGTGAGCTATGACTTAGCTTACTTTATTGGTTTTCACAATGTCAGGGGTTTGGGGAGGGAGAGAAGCTGTGGATGGGGATGAAGGGAATGTTCCTTTGGAGTAGAGTCGTCGAGATGCCGGGCGAGGGAAGATCTGGGAGGGTTCTGTTGGGCTGGATGTCTTGGGCGTAGACCCTTCTTCTCCAGGTAGGTTCCGGTGGTCCTCGGAGGTATATATGGAAGAAAGAGATAACAGGGCGATTAGTCCTTCATTATAGGACCGCTTGAATACTGTCACCAACACCAGGGTTATGGGGAGGATGAAATGAACGTGAGGGAGGGGACGGTATGGGTAAGAATTGGGTTTGAGAAAGAGCTGGAAGGAAGAGAGTGGAAGTTGTCTGGGTTAGGTGAGGGTTGCTCTATGCTATCGGGCTCGTGATGTGGTTTCTACAATATATACAGTGCACGTAGTGTTCTACACAGTGAGGGGACGCTCTATTTACACCAATATACAATACCCCCTGGGAGCCAGGAGACAGGGTACTCACATGCCCCGCCGCAACTCTCCCGCGAGTTGCGGCAGCTCTCCAGCAACTTCCTGGGGACTCCACCAGTCTTCGGTCCAGATGTCCTCGTCTTCTCCTCCGGTCTTCTCTTTTCCGTTGAACACGCCACCTCCGTTCTCCACCTCAGGTTCTCCGCACGCTGTCTCCTGCCCGAGTCGGCCGCCTTGAACGCCTTCCTCTCGCTTCTGTCGGCTTTTCCGGGCTCCGGGTCGGGATCGAGGGAGGGACTTCCGGGATCGGAACAAGGTGCTTCCGGTCTTCCATCTGTTCCGATAGGTTCCTGCAAGGGAGTAGAAATGGGAGGAGTCCGTGTTGCCAGGGAAGCGGTAAGGTCGAGTTCAGAGACCACGGAGTTCATGCTGGGCCATCGCCTAAGGGAGGTAGGGGACGTTTCCATTCCACAACCGCTACTGGGCATTTCTACCAATCTAGGAACACTAACCACCCGCAAGTGAGATCCCAGGTTGCAGGCCAGAGTGACAACTATCGAGGACCTATTTGGGGACAAAATATTACTCATGCACACAGATTTCACGAGCGAGCTTGTGGTCAAAGAGACACTGTTCCTGACTCATGCAAGTTTGCTGTGTTACGTTAAAAGACACTGGGCACCCGATGCAGCAGAACCAAATACACACGAGATGGCCCATCTCATATACCTCATAGGGACAGTTAGCCACCTAACCTGCTAGCTCTATCGGGGCACACGCACGCACCGTCCATACCCTGCTGACTACAACATGCATTAAATGGGAACAGGACATTGGCATACCACTATCAGACAAAGAATGGGCAACGAACTCAGACTATCCAAAATGAGTATGCCGAAACACCCGTTTTAAATTCATCCAGTATATGGTAACGCAGAGAGCATATGCAACGCCGCATAGAATACATGCCATCTTTCCTACCATCCTGCTGTCCTGCCCTAGATGTCCTGAACAGGACACAGATCTGTTACACATTCTTTTGTCTTGCCCAAGCCTAGCGGGATACTGGGGTGGAATAACTGCTACCTTAAACAAATTCATGGGAGACTCGGGATGGCACACAGCGGAGACAAGTGTACTAGGACTCTATAGAAGGCGAAAAGAGCAAAAAGTGCAAGCCATATTCATAGATCTGGCTTTGATCCTTGCTAAATGAGGTATCACTAGGAGGTGGAAATCCCCAATGGCCCCAACACTGCTCAGTTGGAAGGAAGAGGTGGAGAAATGGAGACTGGCTGAAAGTGCAGCTATTGCCTATGAAAGGAACTGATAGCTATGAGTTAGGTTTTTAAACAACAAGAGGAACTTAAGAGCGGACGATATTTAATTGGGGTCCAGTGTACGTGTCCAAGACTAGAGCGCACAGAAGGATACAAAGTTCCCCGGGGGGGGGGGGTTTGGGGGGGGGGGGTTTGTTCCCCCTTTGTGGAGAGGTAAATGTGGAGCGTACAGTCAAGGAACTAGGGAGTTCCTCTGTCGGAACTAGAGAGCCTCACACACCCAGAGCGTAAGGTGTGGAACACACCCTGACTGTAGGGTGTCCAGTGTCATCATCGGCTCACTGCTCCTCGTCAGACCGGCGCTGCAATGTCTGACGGAGTGCCAGGAGGCACCCTTTTGACGAAGTTCTTTTGTTCCTTGCCGATGGTGTGTGTGAGTCTGAAGGAAGGTGGTGTAGTCAGTGCAAAGTGAGTGAATATTAAAAAGGGTAACCAGTCCACAATAGGTTTTATTGGCGTGGCTGCTTCCCTAATTAAAAGGGGGTGAGAGAGGGGAGCTAGAGACTGAGGTAGGGTTCAGAACCTAACTCAACCCCCTGGTGTGGTCAACATGTTTCTCGCCATCCGGCGATTCGTCAGGACCAAGACAAAGTACTACACAAACAAAGTGATAAGAAGGTTCATTCACAAAGTAAACAAATACAACCTCACTGGGTCGGGTAAAAAGAGGGCCCGGGGTCCTGCTCTAGTTAGGCGACCCTAAGGGAGAGTAACAAAGGCCTCGCAGTGTGCTCCCGTGAGGCCAGCGCTGTCTGATGGTTATACCTCAGTCCGGGCGCGGGGACGGTGGAAACACCTACCCCTCACGCTCGCGGCACCTGGTATGGGGTAGGTGTTTCCACCGTCCCAGCGCCCGGACTGAGGTATAACCATCAGACAGCGCTGGCCTCACGGGAGCACACTGCGAGGCCTTTGTTACTCTCCCTTAGGGTCGCCTAACTAGAGCAGGACCCCTGGCCCTCTTTTTACCCGACCCAGTGAGGTTGTATTTGTTTACTTTGTGAATGAACCTTCTTATCACTTTGTTTGTGTAGTACTTTGTCTTGGTCCTGACGAATCGCCGGATGGCGAGAAACATGTTGACCACACCAGGGGGTTGAGTTAGGTTCTGAACCCTACCTCAGTCTCTAGCTCCCCTCTCTCACCCCCTTTTAATTAGGGAAGCAGCCACGCCAATAAAACCTATTGTGGACTGGTTACCCTTTTTTAATATTCACTCACTTTGCACTGACTACACCACCTTCCTTCAGACTCACACACACCATCGGCAAGGAACAAAAGAACTCCGTCAAAAGGGTGCCTCCTGGCACTCCGTCAGACATTGCAGCGCCGGTCTGACGAGGAGCAGTGAGCCGATGATGACACTGGACACCCTACAGTCAGGGTGTGTTCCACACCTTACGCTCTGGGTGTGTGAGGCTCTCTAGTTCCGACAGAGGAACTCCCTAGTTCCTTGACTGTACCCTCCACATTTACCTCTCCACAAAGGGGGAACAAAAACACCCCCCCAACCCCCCTCCCGGGGAACTTTGTATCCTTCTGTGCGCTCGAGCTATGAGTTAGGGCCACTTGCTGGAAGCTTTCAAAGCAGCTGACACCCTCACCCCATGAGGCTCTGTAAATGTCCTCACACGCCACTTCTAATCCCTTGCCCAGATAGGAGCCCCCACTCTTGCAGCCGAGACACAGGGATTCCCGTGGTCAGCACTTATCCAGGGACCCATTTACCCTCATTTCATGAAGTACCCACCCACTTGGACAGACATTCCATTTTCAGCCTTTTATTAGCTAGGTTTTAGTCACAACCTTATAGATTTAAGTTTCTAGAATTCCGGGGAGGTCCGTCAGCAGGGGAGGAGGGGTGAGGAGTTTGCAAAAATGTGTATTACTCACTATACCTTGATCTTGATACAGGAAAATAGTACTGTTGTTGTAATAGCAGGGTAGGAAAGGATGCCATATCAGGACATAGGCCAATCACCCCTCCCACTTGAGACGAGTGTATAAAATTGATACAAGGTTAGAATGTTTAGTACCAGTATGCGATTTATTTCACCAACATGTATATATGTGAGATCCTGCTATGTAGATAATGATTACTTGAATTTTCTATTTGTATGTACTGTAACTGGAGAAAATGAATACAATTTGTTTAAAACAATACTCTGGTACAGTTTATTATGATATAGTGGAGTGGAGAAAAAGTGAAATGAGGTATAGCAGAGTATTGTATAATGGAATTGCATACAGTGGAGTGGCGTAGAGTCACATTCAGTAGAGTGGCGGACAGTGAAATCGGATACAATAGAATGGCACACATTGGAGTGGCATATAGTGTAGTGGTGTACTGTGCAGTCGTATAGCATATAGTGGATTGTGGTAAACTGCATTTACATCCTGTAAATATTGTACAAAGTATTTGCGTACATTGTAGTGATGTACAGTGGAGTGCTATACACAGGAGTGTTGTACAGTGTAAGGGCGTATAATGGAATATTGAGCACTGGAACAGCATATAGTGTAGTGGCATATAGTGCAGTGGGGTGTAGTGGAGTGGTGTAAACTGAAATAGCATACAATGGAGTGGGGTACTCTGGATTGCTATGCGGTGGAGTGGAGTACAGTTGAGCGTTGTGCAGAGGGCTCATGTAACATGGAGTGTGGTGCAGTGTAGTATCATAAAGTTAAATTGCATTAAACTGAGTGGCGTATATTTGAGTACTGTTCATTCCTGTGGTGAAGATCAGTTTAGCGTAAACTTTAGTTGCATACAGTGTAATAGAGTACACTGCAATAGCATACAGTTGATCAGCATAAGCTGTAGTGTGATACAGTAAAGTGCTATAGAATTTAGTGGTGTTTAGTGTAATAAGATTGAGTTTAGTGGTGTTAACTATTCAGATGTAAAGTGGAGTGCCATTTAGTGAAGTAGCATAGAGCAGTGTGTCGTACAACTCAATAGGGTTAATTATAGAAGCGTAGAATCAAGTCACATACATTAAAGTAAGGTTTAGTGGGGTGGCACAGAATGTAGTCTTGTAATGTGAAATAGCATACTGTCAATAATTGTACAGTCCAAGGCCATATTGTGCATTTCAGTACAATGCAGTGACAGAGTATAGTAGTGGACACTAGAATAGCGCACACTCCACTAGTTTCCATCAAGTGGGCCATAGTGGAATAGCATAAATTAGAGTTAGGTAAAGTGGAATACCATAGAGTTGCAAGCATTACTGTTTAGAGGCGTCCAGTAGACGGGCACACACAAAAGTGTAATCGAATACAGTGGGGAACAGCATAATAGTGTAGAGTATAGTGGCAAACATTGCAATGGGGTACCTTGCAGTTGGGTGGAGTGGAGTAAAGTACAATGGATTAGGCGTAGAATGTAGTGGCGTTTACTGTAGTGTCATAAACTGGAGTGCATGCTGTAAATACGGTAATGTGGGTTTGCGGAAAGTGAACAGTTAGATAATAGAGTGGCATAAAGTGGAGTGTGTAAACTAAAGGAAATGTAGCGTTAACGTGTGTCAAAAGATGTTAAACTTTTATTTCCAAAATATATATTGTAATATGCAAATGTTGTGGGAGTCCCAAAACGTGCTTTAACTCAATTTATTTTACATATATTGTTTTACTTTGTGTATTGCGAAATCCATCATTTGGATGTTGTTACAACTTGGCAGGATTAGATATTATTGTGCGCAGATGCTTATTTTGGGTATTGCAGGTAAGGAGCATATCTATTTTATTTGTTTTAATTTATTTAAACCGTTTGTGAGGTATTTTGCTGAATATGGGTGTATTTTACTGTACTACCACGGTACACAGTGGCGACAAATCATTAGCTGAGTGACCAATGATTGCCTTTTTAAAACTTAAAGGCAGACATGTTGATTTTAGGTACACTTTGACGGTATTCTGAATTACGCCTTCCAAAATAGGTAAATATTTTGGGCCTTATTTACGAGGCACTAGCGCCACTTTTGTATTACCAGAGCGTCACTTTTTTAATGCTATAGTGGTGCAATGTGCCACAGCATATTTACAAGGCCACGCAAAGCCATTTTATATGGCTTTTCATGGGCTTGTAAATATGTGCCCCTTTTATGCAGAACAGTGCGTGGAAGGGGCATTCCATGGGTGCTGCTGTGGGTGTTCCCACGTAAAACCCATGGAATCTGTAGCATTCCCAGATGTACGAGGAATTGTAAAACTGGGAATGTGTCAGATTCGTATGGAAAGCTCACCAAACTGGGATCATTGAAGATCGTACTAAAAACTACCTCCTGCAAGAACATCCCAAGAGTCCCACAATCCACATGAGTCCTAAAATACACAAAAATCTTCATAACCCACCTTTCAGGCCTATAGTTTCCACCAAAGGATCAATACACGAACCCACCGGCAAATTTATAGACAAATATCTTCAACCACTGGTCATGAAAACCAAAGCTACATCAAAGACACCACAGAATTTTTACTCAAACTGGCGGAAATCCAATTCAACAACAGTGACTCACTGATACTCTGCACCGCAGACGTCAGCTCATTATACACCTCCATACCCCACCAGGGAGGAATAGAAGCCATTGAACAAGCCCTTCTCAACAGTGATATTGACATATCCATGCAGTCATTCATCATGGAACTTATGGTGTACATGTTGTATCACAGCTATTTTCAAGTAGATAAGAAATGGTACCTTCAACTATCCGGAATGGCGATGGGAAACTGCGCAGCTCCGACATATGCCAATATTTACATGGAAAACTTTGAAAATTTGCACATTTACGCTAATAACACATTCCGTGATAAAATCAAAATGTATGTTAGATACATCGATGATCTGTTTCTTTTATGGAACGACACCAAAGAAGCACTCACGAATGCCCTGATAGAATTGAACACCAAAGACGAACGTATCAAGCTTACCTGGGTAATAAGTGACACAGAGATTTCATTCCTTGACGTTCACATCAAGATCACTGAAAAAGGATTCAGCACTGACCTACATCGGAAAACAACTGACCGGAATAACACACTACACTTCACGAGTTTCCACCAGGGATCACTCAAAAAGCATTTGCCATTTTCTCAAATGCTACGCATCAGACGTATTGTATCAGAAGAACAAACCTTTAATACCAGAATTCAGGAAATGCATGATCGTTTCTTAGACAGAGGGCACCCTGAAAAAATTCTCAAGGAAGCCCACAATCGAGTGGTTAGCACCACTAGACAAGAAAGCCTTTCCAAACAACTCAAACAATCAGAAGAACGCATGGTTTTGGTATCTAACTTTTCCACGGCTAGCACAAAATACAAGAAAATCATCCTTAAACATTGGCCGATGCTACAAATGGAACCAGACTTTCGGGACATTTTCCAAACTCCTCCACTGTTCGCTTACACCCGCAGCAAGAATATAAAGGAAATTCTCACAAAACCATCACCCCAACATCAAAACTCATAAAGGAACATAGCCATGCTTAAACTGCAACAATTGCAATTGTGTCATCAAGGGGAACATCATCAGACACCCAATGAAAGGTAATCCCATCAAACTACAAGTTAGTGCGACATGTGACTCCAAGAACCTGATCTACGCGCTGAAATGCCCTTGTGGCAAAATGTATGTCGGTAAGACTGAGAGAAAAATTAAAACACGTATGAATGAGCATAAATCAAACATTCGTACAAAACAGGAGAAATCTAATGTCGCTATGCATTTTCATGAGTTTCATCATACTGTTGCACAACTTCAATTTATAGTACTGGAACTCATTACGTCCACAGAAGGCATTGACAATCGTAAGCTACTACTGAAAAGAGAACTCGAATGGATTTATCGTCTACAGACATTAAAACCACATGGTCTTAATGATAGTGTCGAATATAGTTGTTACTTATAACCATTATATGTGAATTGTGTATCTCATTGCTCTTTATTCCTCCCTTTTTACATCTATTTTTACTTTTTCCTTCTTTATTTTCTCCTCATTTCTTGTTTCACTCATAGTTCCGCAACATTCCAAGATGGCCCCCACCCTAGTCCTTTTCCTTATATTTTCTTTCTGTATAGATCACGATAGTCCTCTTTCTATGTCTACTACACCCCTTTTCTATATTTAACTTCCTCACACGAACGTTAAACATACCGGGATCTCTTGACCCACGGACTGGAGCGGCGAGTCTTCCCGCTACTCCTCTGAAGTAAGTTCTTTGCCGACCTGTTAGGCGGCTTGACACTTAGCGTCTTTTTTCGTGCACTACCCTTACTCTTGCGTTAAACCCTCACTACCCCTCTTCACTCCTCGTCCCTTTAACTTTGCTTAACCCTCCGGTATCCCAACTTGATTCACTGCTCACATCCATCAACGGTTTACTTGATCGGCACTTAACATTAATTTGCCTCTACCCGATTCCCTTCCCTAACACGGGCTCGTTTTCTTCCTTTTTCAGCTCTCCTTGATAAAGGGCGTTCTGCCCGAAATGCATTGGAGTTTGTACCTACCAGTGATTATATAAGCATTGAATCATCGCTATTGATATGATTTGAATATCTACTAGAACTTCGTCATGACTACTAATGAATAATAAATTCTTCAAAAAACTTTGGAATCAATTTGTTTGACCCCTCACGGAGTGCCTCATTGGGGGATGTATTCGCATTCGTATGCGTACACCACATGTTCTATTAAGTTAGGCGTTTGACGGCAACGCCACCCTGGAGTGCACCCATACTTCTTACCATCAACAGTGCAGTGCACCACCGATTTTTTTCTTAATGTGTCAGATTCTAACACCACCCCAGTGGTGGTGTTAGGGAGGCGCAACGAAGATAAATATTCTTATTTCTCCACATTTCTTCCTCTTTCTATGTGTGCTGCATTCTGAGGCACACATAGAAGGAGGAAATCACCTCCACTGATTGATTTAGTGCAGAAAGGTGTTCCTTCCTGCACAAAAGCAATCATCCCCGCAATGCAGGCACTCTTGCAACATGGCACAACGGTGTCTGCGTTGTTGCTAGGCTGCTTTATTAGCATCAGTACAAGGGTTAGTACAGGAATGCAGCATAGTCTGGTAAATATAGCACATTCCTGCACACTTAGAACGACTCGGCGCGGTGCTGTAAAACCAGTTGCGGCACAGCGCTATGCCATTCAATCGTAAATGAGGCCCTTTGTTTTGTATTTATATATTTTTTATAAATAGGGAGTTGAGTGGTACTACCACGGTACCATGAAATAATTTTCTACGGTTACAATTTCTGTTTCTAAATTTCTCTATATTTCTGTAGCACTCTACAAGGAACAGCATTTTTTTGTACGTAACGCTGTAATTTTGACTAATGAACACACTGCTCTGTACACTTTGTTTTCAACATATTTCAATATGTAAACATTTGAAAATACTCTTTTGCAACCTACACTTATAAAATATAGTGTCATATAGTGTATTTCCAATTTTTCATCTTTGTTTTGTTGTGTTTCTATCTAGGACCCTAATTCGATATTCCCGATTTATGCCCTTATATGGTTATAATAAATAATATCCCTATAAAGGCATAAGAATCATATCCATATTTAGTAATAGCCCATGCAGTCCAAATACGGCAAGGCTACTCCCCTAGACTCCTAGAAAGTACAACGCGTTCTTTAAACAAACCAAACCTCCAGCAGCCCGGGAAATCCCCCTGCTTTTGTTTTGATTTGCAAAAGAACTCCTGGAGTCCAGAAAGAACTGTTAGTTCTTAGTGACGTCTTATGTCCAACCTTACGTCAAACCCGGCACCTTCCAGGTATAAATATACCAACGTTGCCTTAAGCAAACACACGGTGGTTTGGAGCAGAGCGGCTATCTACTTACCCGAAGCCCAGCTGATGCAAGAGCCGAAGGAATCGCCCCTCCCTTTTGACGCACTGAGAGAGACGCTGTCTTTTTCTCCAGCCGAGAAAATCCAGCTCCGGTGTTTCCAGTCACCCTTGCGGGTTGCTGGGGGATGGAGTCCTGAGAGAGAGATACAAGACCTCCTACATTCTATTACCAAGGTACGGAGCTGACTAAACCCTTAAGAGAATTCTTGATTCAGATTCTTGGCAAAAACCAACTTAACTTAAACTGCAACTTACTTACTCCTTCCCACGTATTAGGCTTAGGTCAGGTACACCGGGGTAGGCGTATCTTAGAAGCACCAGTTGAGTACGTTAGTCAATGTTTTTATGTATGTATATATTGTATCAATTTTAAAGTATCATATGGCTAAGAAACCATATCAATGCTTGTACAGTATTATTTCATAATACTCCTTTTACTGTACGCACTTTACTTCATGATAAGTATTGCAATTGTGGCAATTCATTTCTCTTGCATGAGAAAGAAGACTGCTCAATAAATAACACCTTTTATTGAAAACGCCCGTCTCTCTATTTCTCTGCACTCTGGTGAAACTAAGTATGCACATTTGACTGAGTGAAATAACCGTCTATTGTTTTCACACGACTCTAGAGATACACTCTTTATTCTGAGGGAGCAAAGTTGTCATGTTTATGCGGTTGTCAGAAACTAATCCCTTCTTGTCTAAATCAGGAGAGTTAACTCTTTCCTGAACATTCGAGAAAGTTTCAGTGACCTCTGAGCTAACTGGCAAAACTAATTAAGTCTAATATAGTCAGTAGAGACCTAGTCGACCTCAGTCCTACGTCTACACTGCTGTTTATATTATTCCAATGCGCAGAGCCTATTGGGAATATAGGAACTACACTACATGGCGCCCAACGTTTGGTAAGGCGATAATCTAACGCAAGACATTAGAGTAACTCAGTCGTGCTTTTCACACAGACCCCTTTTCCCGTAAAAACTCCAATAGACGTCTGGAGTGGGTAAAAGGTTAAAATCCGCCGGAACTTAGTAGGAATAGATTCCTATGTATTAGTTTTTGGTTTAGTCAACGTTGAAGGATACAGTGTTCCAAAATATTGTGCACCTAATCTTTGTTTCCTTGAAACTTGATCTGCAACAAAACTTTCTGTCAGTAAAATGGGAGAAAGTGAAGACGAAAGGGAGAGAGCTCGAATAGCAGCTCAACTTTTAACGGAAGACACAAGTCTCCAAAATGAAGACCCGAATGTTATAATCATTCCGGTTAATGTAAGAAGAACTATAACTCTTAAACTTATAGAAAATGGACTATCATCGAGAGGTGGTACAGTCATATTCGTGGTAGAGGCCCATGAATATCGGCAGACAGAGGTCTTCTATTCATGGATACATTTTCCAGCAGCAAATACTGTGACACACGATTTCCACTATTACAAAATAGAGGAACCTCCGAATGAATACGCTCCTTTCGAGGACGTTGAAATTCCACTAACTTACCAAGAGCACCTGCTCTGGTTTAATGGCGCCCTAAAACATCAAAATCACATCACCAGGCTCGGTCCACTAGGTAGACCAGGAGCCACGTGGCCGGTTCTAGCCAGCTACACACCACATCCAGACGTTGAAAGAATGTCAGACCGGGAACTTTTAGGCCAGCTAAAACTACTAATTAAAATACATAGACAATTGGTTTAATATGTCATGAGGACTTCAACAGTCCAACCAGCAATAAGAATTCCACAACAATCCCCTCAACAGGGGAACACAAATAAAATAACACCACAGAATATACAATCAGCGTTTGGCAAAATACCCGCAAAACGGGAACTAATTCCATTCTGGTTAGCACAAAAAATAACTCAAATAGAGGCATTATTTCCTGATACTACACCTCATGAGAAACACAGAATTCTGACTATCTGTCTTCCAATGGGGATCGCACCACATGTGGAGGACTGTGACACTTGGGGCACAGTCTTTGCTTCAATTTACACAAAAACACATGGTGTCCCGTCTATGGCGGTTATACCAGACTTACTAAGACAGATTCAAAATGAATATGGTCCAGAACCTGCTTTAACTCTGGGTATGAAATTACTGAAAGACTTCAAGCAGGTCTCGGCTATATTATTAGCCAACATAAAAGGAGAAGCAGCATCTGTGGCGATCCGCCAGAAATTGAAAGAAACAGATATAGCAGAACAACCTTTTGAACTTGCCAGAATCATAGAAAAATCGTATGAAGAACTAGGAAGAGATAGTTTGGGTGGGAAACCACTAAAACCACAACTAATTGAAAATCCTGAAAACACATTTATTAAAAATAATCTGAATACTCCAAAAAAGAGTTGGGATGGTAATAAATAATCCACTCCCAGAGAAAAACGTTTTCAGTCCAGAGGAAGGTCTCCTCAACGGAGAGATAGATCTCCAGAACGAGGAAACAAGTCTCCCCAAAGGGAGCCCTCTGAGAAAAGATACAAGGTTAGAGATAGGGATAAATTGAGAAAACCTGACAGATATCAAGATATTGATACACGTCCCTCTCGATCTTTTCAGACTTCCTCACGGAAATCGGAAAGAAGAGGACGGTCAGAATACAAGGAAGAGCACGTCAAGTCCAAAGACATGGAACCTGCTCATCAAAGTAAAAAATTACAATTTCCAAAAAAGAAGGTAGAAAGTATTAGAATAAAACATGCCAAGGATACTGAGGACACAACTGAAAAACGGAGAGTGGGCCCAGACAATGCTAGACAGCGCAGCAGAAGTAACCATAGTTCGCAAGATCCTGATGAATCTTCTGGAGACAGTGGACACGAATGAATACATTCAGGTGGAAACTGCAGACACCAGAGTTAGCAAACGCCATAAATTATACGAGATAACATTGCGTATAGAGGGGGACAAAACTAGGAAAATAAGGGATCTCTTTTAGGACAACTTATCTAAAGGCTATGATATCCTGTTAGCTGAAAAAGACTGGCCACCGGGGTTTGTCAGGGAGTGCCCTCATGGCGAAGAAATGATTATGCCTGCCTTCTCAAATTATATTCCAATTCATAAAAAATACACATTTGCAAGAAAATGGGCAGTGGCCCAAGCTCCTGCATTATATAAAAATCATGTAGGATGGGATGAGGATTCTCCTCCTCACAAAATCCAGTTAAAAAAATCAACCAACTGCACAAAGGCAGTACCCAGTTAAGCAAGAAGCCAAAAAACAAGTCAGGGAGATCCTAGATCAACTTGAATACCAGGGGGTGATCGAAACATGCACCTCACAAATGAACAATCCTTTGTTTCCTGTCTCCAAGCCAGACGATTCATATCGTCTAGTTTTGGACTACAGACATTTAAACTCCAGTTGCAAAACATTTGCAGTACAAAACTCACACAGTGCAGCACTAATAAATAACATTGTGCGCAAAAAATATAAAACGACATTAGATATCTCTAATGGATTCTTTTGTCAAAACATTGCACCTGAAAGCAGGTATTTGACCGCTTTCTCAATAATGGGGTCGCCAAAACAATTCTGTCGACTCCCACAGGGATTCAAGAACAGCCCAGGATTATTCTCAGCAAGGGTAACAGAGTTACTACAAATATATGATGATGAGGCATTATCCTATGTCGATGACGGATCACTGACATAATATCAACTACAAAAATATCGGCATTTAAAATATCGACTACAAAATATCGACTACAAAAATATCGAAGTCCTATCTACAAACAGGTAAGTACAAAAATATCGAATCAAAAATATCATTTAAAAATATGTACTTTGTAAAAATATCGAATTTATTAAAATTAATGTAAAATTTTTAAAAAAATTAAATAACTAAAATATACTCAAAAATACTTAAATAACCTTACAATTATTAAATAATTAATTTAAGTTATGAAAAAATAATAAAATTGTATTTCTTAAAACATATATATATATTAACATAATATTATTAAAAATATACAATATTATTACCGTAGCATAGCAAGAGTCTTAAAATTACTATTCCCACTCCAATGAGTGCAACAGTAGGGAAAGCGTTGGATAGCGTAGGGGTAAAAATTACTATTCCAACTCCAAAGAGTGCAACAGTAGGGAAAGCGTTGGATAGCGTAGGGATAAAAATTACTATTCCCACTCCAAAGAGTGCAACAGTAGGGAAAGCGTTGGATAGCGTAGGGGTTAAAATTACTATTCCCACTCCAAAGAGTGCAACAGTAGGGAAAGCGTTGGATAGCGTAGAGGTAAAAATTACTATTCCCACTCCAGTGGGTGCAACAGTAGGGAAAGCGTTGGATAGCGTAGGGGTAAAAATTACTATTCCCACTCCAGTGAGTGCAACAGTAGGGAAAGCGTTGGATAGCGTAGGGGTAATATTTACTATTCCCACTTCAAAGAGTGCAACAGTAGGGAAAGCGTTGGATAGCGTTGAGTTACAAATTACTATTCCAACTCCAAAGAGTGCAACAGTAGGGAAAGCGTTGGATAGCGTAGGGGTAAAAATTACTATTCCCACTCCAGTGGGTGCAACAGTAGAGAAAGCGTTGGATAGCGTAGGGGTAAAAATTACTATTCCAACTCCAAAGAGTGTAACAGTAGGAAAAGCGTTGGATAGCGTAGGGGTAAAAATTACTATTCCCACTCCAAAGAGTGCAACAGTAGGGAAAGCGTTGGATAGCGTAGAGTTAAAAATTACTATTCCAACTCGAGTGGGTGCAATAGTAGGGAAAGCGTTGGATAGCGTAGGGGTAAAAATTACTATTCCCACTCCAGTGAGTGCAACAGTAGGGAAAGCGTTGGATAGCGTAGAGGTAAAAATTACTATTCCCACTCCAGTGGGTGCAACAGTAGGGAAAGCGTTGGATAGCGTAGGGGTAAAAATTACTATTCCCACTCCAGTGAGTGCAACAGTAGGGAAAGGGTTGGATAGCGTAGGGGTAAAATTTACTATTCCCACTCCAAAGAGTGCAACAGTAGGGAAAGCGTTGGATAGCGTAGGGGTTAAAATTACTATTCCAACTCCAAAGAGTGCAACAGTAGGGAAAGCATTGGATAGCGTAGGGGTTAAAATTACTATTCCCACTCCAAAGAGTGCAACAGTAGGGAAAGCGTTGGATAGCTTAGGGGTAAAAATTACTATTCCCACTCCAGAGAGTGCAACAGTAGGGGAAGTAAATACTTCATATATTATTTAAAAAAATATACATTAATATCTATAAAAAATTAATTAAAAGTAATTACCAATTTAATATAATATAATAATTAATCAATTTAATTTACAAATTAAAATTATTTATTTCTATTAGTTACCTATTAATCCAAATTAATTACAAATTAACAGTTAATTAAGTAATCAATTAAAAATTAATTAACAATTAATTGAAATTAAATACAATTAAATAAATTGAATTATTTAATTAATTATAAATAAATTACTTCCCACCCTATTCCCCTATAAACCCACAACCCGCTACAGAAAATAAATTAGTAAAATTAACATAATTAGCAATTAATCAATTAAATAAAATTAATTGGCAATTAAAATGTAATTAATTACCCATAAAAAATTAATTAACAATTAATTCTAAAAAAATACCAATAAATATTTTTACATATTTAATTAATTATAAATAAATTACTTCCCACCCAATTCCCCTATAAACCCACAACCCGCTACTGAAAATAAATTAGTAAAATTAACATAATTAGCAATTAATCAATTAATTAAAATGAATTGCCAATTAAAATTTAATTAATTACCAAATATAAATTAATTAACAATTAATTAAAAATGAATGCCAATAAATTAATTTACATATTTAATAAATTATAATTAAATTACTTCCCACCCTATTCCCCTATAAACCCACAACCCGCTACAGAATTAAATTACGCAAAAATTAAAAAAACAAAATTCATTAATTAAAATTAATTATAACATAAATACACACTTTCCACACTATAAAAAATTCGATATTATTAAAAATTCGATAATTTTAATAACCTATATTATATACTTTTTATTTTAACTTTCTATATTTTTAACATTCAATATTACATTACTTACCTTAAAAACGATATTTTTGATGTCTATATTCTGTCCATACGATATTTTGTCCATTCTATATTTTAAACTCGATATTATGTCCATTCGATATGTTTTTTACTCGATATTTAGACTGTTTACCGTCGATGACATCTTTCTCACAGATGATGACCTGGAGACACACTTGAAAAGAGTGAACACCATAATCCTTGGGTTCGCAGCTGAGGGGTATAAATTCAACTTTAAAAAGTCATGAATTGCTCATCTAACTGTCCTGTTTTTAGGATATGAATTATCAAGTGAAGGCAAAAGCCTAGCAGACAACTTCTTAGAGAAGTGTGCTGTACTCCAAGCACCAAAAACGCTGAAGAATTTACAATCAATACTAGGTTTCCTGAATTTCGGAAGAACATACATTCTAAATTATGCAGAGAGAGTTAAACCTCCCTATGAATTAATAAAACCTGATTTCAAACCAATAAATTGGTCTCAGAAACACACAGAAATTTTAAGATCATTACAAACAGACTTGTTAACTAAAACAAAACTGCAAACACGCGAAAACGTATGCAACCTTGTAATCCGAGTCATCCCTGGAAGATGCGGATTCACGTACCTAACCTCTAATGAGGGAGAAACGGTACCAATAGCTTACAAATATCACTTGTACACACAAGCTGAAATGAAATTCAGTTCTACTGAAAAAATTCTAACTGCGGTTCAGACTGCTGTAGCAAAAGAAAGAGCCCTAGCACAAGGTAAACGAATAATAATCGTTACACCAGTACCTGCCCTAGAAGCAGTAACAAAAGCAAGCATTCCAAATGCTAAAGCACTACATCCGAGATGGATACAATGGGTTAATTCTCTTGCTGCAACAGACGTAGTATACGAATTTTATCCTAATTTAAAAACACAAGGATTTCTCCAATATAAATATGAATGTCCTCTGCCGACCGAAATTCTGCCTCTGGAACATTACGGCTGTATAATATATACAGACGGATCAGCACAACCCGCAGTTGGGGGTAAACAAGCATATAGTGCTGCGTGCGCGATTGTTAAAGGTCGTTGGCACGAAGGAAAATTTAGAGCACTGGTCACTAAAACTCAATCTCTAGGAGATATTACAGCTCAGCGAGCTGAACTACTGGCTTTTAAGATGGCGCTTGAAAATACCGATCGCGAATTCCCCACACTAATAGTGTGCGATTCATATTACTGCGTTCAGTCTTACAATGAATACTTGCAGAACTGGGTTCAAAACGGCTTCACAGATGCAAAAGATGGCACAATCAAGCATAAAACGCTTTGGGAACAAGTAGTTCTTTTACAGAAGGAACTACAAAAGACTCACGTGATACATACACTGAGTCATCAGCGTGATGGCGTTCACGTTGCGGGGAATTCATTGGCTGATGAAGCCGCGAAGGCAGCTGTGCAAACGGCTTCCGTAGCTGCTATCACACGGTCAAAAACAAAAATAGACAGCGATATAATGCAAGCTGTCAGTGCTTCAGTAAAAGATGATAGAAAAACACTCCCAAAAGGCTTTCCAGTATAGTACTCATACATAACTGATGCGAATAATGTTCCTTTTGCTTGAATCCCTGGAGTGGGGGATAGGGCAATTCCAAACATGGAACACAGATTACGACTAATTATAGCGGCACACGAAGGGCTTGCCTCTGCACATGCTGGTGTTTCCGCCACAATATCATTAATAAAACAGAGATATTGGTGGCCACGCATGAGGAAACAGGCTAGAAACTATGTTCTAGAATGTGAAATATGCTGTCGTGCCTGCGTGCGAGGACGTGGTTGGCAATCCTCAACTCCAAGTGGTTGGCAGAATCAATGCGCATGCGCCAAGGGCCGAGCATGCGCAGATACATCATTCCCGACATTTAACCACCCCCTTTCCTGCATTGAATGCTTCGCGTTCCGTTCCGGTTCAGAGGTCGTTGGTAGTTCGTGTCCAGGTCACGGTGGTGGCGAGCAGCGGGATTCCGTCGGGACTTCGGCGGGCGTCAAGTCGTCTCCTGACAAGTAAGGTCTATTGCACCGAGATCGTTGTAGTGCGCACCTCTTTCATAGAGTGTGAGGTGCGTTAGTCTATTATCTCTCACGAGTACTTTCACATTGTATATTAAGCCTCGGCAGCAGTTCCCTGAGCTACTAAGGGATTGGTTAATATAGTTTTTGCAGTTTGGTTTGAGTATTTTGTTTTCACGCGGAGCGTGTTAGATTTAAGGTGATTTTGGAAGACTGTGTTCTTCCCTGTATACTGACCGGGACTAGTGGAGCATTGATACTAGTCCCTGCATTTGAGTCATTGTTCACCTGGAACTAGAGGAGTATTGATTCTAGTTCCAGTCTTTGAGGCTTTCCTTAATCCCATACACAGGTAGGCATAAAGTTGTATTCTCCTCATTTACCTGTGTCTCACAGAGATAGGACATTCACTGTACAGTATATTACAGGATACAGAGACTACCATTCCTGGCTACCAGATCTTCCAACCCTAAGTACATGTTGCCAGCTCTCTTATCTCACCCCCGTAGGTAACTTTCTCGCAATCCTTAACTTTCCTACTACACTTAGTAAACACTACACTAACCATTGTTCTTTGTATTTACATAGGATTCCAGTATTCAGAGATTTGGTGGCTCCCCAGGAATAACAGCTACTCCTCCGGTGTATCCTCCCGTGTATGAAGAAACCTGTGTTTTCTTTTTCCCCCCACTTTCCTTGTTTTGTCTCCCTGTGTTCCCTTGACGGGCATCACTATCCTTGCTCAGTGATATTATTCTGGCAGGTGGTGAACCAATCAGGGGAGGCAGTGGAAAGAGCATCACCTTCCTGGTACTTCTGAGGCAACATTTGTGTCAAGCATTACATATGCCAAAGAATGAAAGTATCAACAGTGAAACGACCAGCACAGACGCCCCTTCTAATCTCAGATAAACCATTAGCATGTGTTTACCTGGATCACTGTGGTCCCTTACAAAGGGATGGCAACTATAAATATATCATGGTCGCAGTGGATTCCTGCACGAGATTCATTTGGATGTGGCCCCAGCGCTCGGCTGACGCCAGAACTGTTAGAAAAGATTTGCGAGTCTTTATCGGCACATACGCAATTGGCATGCTACATTCTGACCAGGGTCCTGCGTTTAGCTCTAGAGCTTACAAAGAGGCCATGGCCAGCATGGGCATTGCAGTGCGGTACTCTTCTCCCTTCCATCCTGAGGGTAATGCGGTAGTGGAAAGAAAAAAACGGGACATAAAGCAATCTATAACGGCGAGGGTATTAGGTTTGGGTGATGGGTGGCTCAAACATTTAACAAGTGTCCAACGTAGTCTTAACAATCTGCCAAGAAATTCTCTAGAAGGTTTCACTCCGTACGAACTATTGTTCGGTACTAGAATGCACATCCAGGACTTAGATAGTCAGACTTCAGTGGTAAATAAAAAATCCTTTGATACCAAAGATCGTTTGGCTGTTTTACAGGACTGAAATGAAACAAGAAGAAGTCTGAGTAATATAAAGTTAAAGCCAACAGCCACTGAAGAAAAACCACCTGTCCCAGCAAGACCTGTCTGGATTCCAAAGATTGGGGATCTAGTCAGAGAGAAGATCGCGGTGAAGAAGGAATTTGGGCCTTCTTACAGAAAAGCAGTACCTGTCTTAGCTGTCAGCGGAACAAGATCAGTTGTACTACCGCCCCTTGCTGGTAAAAGGGAGAACCGAGTTGTATCCATCGACCTGGTAAAACCACAATCATGTGGCCAATAATAAGTAGTAGGCCCAGTGGACTCTCAAGAAATAGCAGAAGACCAAATCTTGCTACAATCCAAGAGGTTCAAACTGAGAGACTTGAGGAAAATTGAATTTTGCCCTGTTATGTGTCCCTACGTGCTCCCCAACATATAATATAGATGCATGATTTCTATGCATTTTCCCTCCATGACCGAATATAAAGACGCATTTACAGTTGCGTCCAACGTTAGTATGTCAGTTATCCAGTCCTCCGTGAAAGCAACGTGAATTAGGCTTTTAGGCCTATGTTGCCAACGTCTTTACATGGTGCACGTTAAATCATCGAGATGCACCCGTTTCTAGGGCTACACAGGGCCCGGACACGAGATCCAGGCCTCAAGCCTCCTGAACCACTCCGAGAGATGCAGCCCCGCCCGCATCCCTGATCCTTCACTTACTTCCTGCCAAGCAACGCGGTGCCCGGCTCGGCCTGGCCTGCCTGCCAAGAATATGTTATGCCTACAGTTATCTGTTCAGCTCCCCGGCTTCACATTCCTAGCTAACGAACAGCATAAACATGTTCATCTACAGTCTAGTCTTTCTGTCTCCATGCAAGTGATTTCCTGAATTAGTATCCATAGAAGATCCATAGCTCACGCAATACATGAAGAAATATATGCATACACTAGCTTTAGTGACAAGTAGTCTTTGCCCTGATGACTTTTAGATTCAAGCAACATGTACTCCAAACACAAGGTATCAGATATGCTATAGGTACAGGTCGTTCTGACATCCCAGACTTCAGTCTCCTCTACTAGTGCTAGAAGTCAGCGCCCCCCAGCTCTCCCCAGTTACACATCATGACTAGTTTTGCGCGCACCAGTAGGTTAAAGGTTCCAGCTGCCCATGGGCCCCCTCCATGTGTCCACCCACTTATGACACTTATGTGACGTCTACATCACACACCTCCGTGTACGCCTTCTTTTCACGCCCATATGTTCTTATCTTTTCTTTTTCACTTGGTACGCCTACTGTATTCAATGCAACTGTACTGTTTTACTATATATACTGTATGATGTTAATGAAATGTTGAGATCGAGGTCGAGATTGTCCCTTCCTGAACCTTAGCAGGTGATGGAACCCGATGTCCATTGGCTCGAGCCACTTAATTAAAGCCCGTATGACTCAGATACCACGGACTCTGTCTCTCATTTATTGAGCTATCCTTTATCCTTTAATGCATAGAAAAATAGTACCGGTAATTTATTTATTTACCACATAATGGCGCCCGAATAGGGACGTCCTTTTCCCCACGCGCCGGCGATGTAACGCAGGCCCCTTGACCCCTTCTACAGCCGTGACTGACCCCTTCTGCGCACCTGCAGGTTTTCCTGCAAAACTCCCTCAGGCTCACGGAGGAGACGGAGACTGCGGTCCAGCATCCAGACGAGGCGGTGAGGAATGCGGGGAGTCCCGACCAGAGCCCAAGCCGAGAGAGCAAGGTCCGAGGTATCCGGAGGCCCACCTGTTTCCGAAGCCCGAAGCGCATGCGTAGTGCGTAGCAGTAACCAGACGTCGTAGCAGTCCAGTCGAGTTTCCGAGGCCTTCAGTTTTGCTTCCCGGTGAGTACCGTTGCTGGGAACGCATCTAGACGGGTTCATTAATTTGTGCCCGGTCCAGACGGGTTTGGGTACACAGATCCGGTCCGACGTGTTCACCTAGGTGGATACGGTATGACGTGTCTCTTTATGAGACCGGTATGTTCTGTACTGTTTTAGCAGTGCATCCAGTAATTCTGTTTTCTAGAATAGTTTCTCGAGATTTCCAGTATTATGTTTTCAATGTTACTAGGTAGTATCTGTTCGAACTGTTTTTAATGTGTTTTTGATGTCGTGGTATGAATGATTTGTTTGCTATTCATTACTGTGTTCATTGTGTATTGTGTTCAAGTTCGAGTACGTTCAAATATGCCTCTGTTTTCAAAGTTACGTCAGATAGGAACCCGAAAAGGGATACTCGAAGAATCAGTTCCTGTCCCACCTAGGGACAGTCCCGGACATTTCATGTATCATAAACATGGCTTAGATGCCATATTGTACTTAGATTTATGGGTAGACTATACCAAAAATCTGGAAGAGAAATATAGATGGCCTGTTTCAGGAACTTGGGATGCTGAGTGCATCATGAGAGTAGAGGAAGCATTATGGAAAAAGAAAGCCCGACAATCCCAGAAAGATGCCATAGAATTGTGGCGTAAAGAATCGCATAAAAAAACAGAAAAAGAAATCAGAAAAGCAGAACTAAGTAGAGAATCATCAGAAAAAGCCCAAGAAAGGGAATTACTAGAAGAAGGTGAACGAGTTAGAGCAGAACAGTTAGACAGACAAAGAAATGCCCTTATTAAAGGAATGTATCCCCTTCTCGCCGAGGGCCTGCCTAAGGCGACCCCGGAAGCACCCTGTAATTTACCGCCACCATTGGTCCCGACTAAGCTACGTCATAAACCGACCGCAGCTGAAATTTTCCTTTCTTCCTATTTAGACGACACTGTCCCAGAATATACAAATCCGCGTCCTCCCCCGCCTGCTCAACCTCAAAACCCTGCTGATAACACAATTTCTGTTCCTCCAGCCACCGGTCCCGGGAATCCTTTTAATCCGCCAGTAACCCAGGACCAACCCACATTACGTATGCCTACTTTACCAGTCACATTACCAGCTACCGCACATCCAGTATTAGTTGACGATTCTAGTTCAGGAGGAGCAGGGGGAGGTATCCCTATCACCCCGCCTCAAGCAAAACGAATGACGCTAAGAGACGTAGCATTACAACGTACGCCGAAAGTGGCTACATACGCAGCCCTCAAACAGTACCTTACTGATTGTAGATATGATCCAGTGCCAGGCGAAGATCACATGATATTATATTCCGTACGTCTGCGACGAGTTGCAAGCTATTTGACTCTCTTACCTGGAATGGGGGAACATTTAGACAGAATATATCATTTCATATCATTTCATCCGAACAGGGGAAAGACCAGAAAGTATTCACGAGGCTATGGCCCACAGGAAAGTCGAGACTCAAAATATGATCTTGCAGTTTTTGATAAATTGTTTAATAAGAGAACAAGACCAGCCTGGTAAAAATAAAGACGAGATGAAAGTCGTCCAATTATGGTACTTCTGATTCAGACAGCAATACCTCAGGGAGTGACTCTAATGGTGATAACCAGACTAGACCAAGGAGGGGCCGAGGCAAGAAGAACTTTAATCAATCATGGCGGGGCAACCAACATAATCAGGGACCACAGCAATGGTGGCCACCCAACAACTGGCAGTGTGGAGGCCCGGGTTTCTTCCCTAACCAACAGAATCCCTTCCAAGCCCCAATGGGTCCTTTTCCACCGAATTACCCACCGGCTTTCCCAACTAATTACAACGGACAGCCTTTTTTAGGGTATGGCCACGGCAGGTCACGTGGAAGAAGGAGAGGTCAAGCTCCAGTTCAAACACCAGCACAACCTCAAGTGCAGTTCAGCTCACCACCAACGACGAGTTCGACCAGGAACTTACGGAGCAACACGGCCAAGAACAAGGAACAGACCCACACGGAGGCAGCATCGTAATGAATCTGAGCAGTCGCATTTTGACTGAGATTGAACAGTCTGCCCTGAACAGAGGCCTGGGTTTTGTTCCCACCTTTCGAAATGAACATTTTGAAACTCGTCTGGAACTGGCCAGGTTTATCAGAAAAGTGAGATTACACTTCTTTTTCTTGGATAAAGACAGATCTTCGCAAGGGGAGGTGATGATGAATACAGGGCTCAAACCCAAATCGACGTTCTGTCCACCCACTCACCTGATGCCAGCCAATGTATTGGCTTTTGAACAAGCCCTTGAGAGAGATCTTGAAGAATTGTTTAAACAAGATGAAAGGCCGTTTCACAATCTTCCCAAAGTGGAGCATCAAGCCCTTAAAACTTTATCAGCAGATGCCTCTATAATCGTGAAACCAGCGGATAAAGGCGGGGCGATTGTTGTCCTGGACACCGAAACATATCGAGCAGAATGTCTCCGCCAGCTTAGTGACATCAGATCCTACCGCCTTCTTGATCAGGATCCCACAGTGGATTTGCAAAGAACGATCCGGGACATGACTGAGGAAGCACTTGCCGAAGGCTGGGTTACTGATTCTGAGGCCAAATTCCTTAATACAGAACATCCAGTCACTCCTTATTTTTACATCTTACCTAAGGTGCACAAGGAGCAACGCCCACCGCCAGGGAGGCCGATCATTTCAGGCATTGGGTCCGTTTTGGAACCTCTGTCGACGTTTGTTGACCACTTTCTACGCCCAATGGTCCAAACTATGCCAACATACCTGAAGGATACCGCGGACGTCTTACGCCTTTTACCGGTTTTGGATTTCGATGTCACCACAGATCTGTTGGTGTCTTTCGATGTAGAGGCTTTATACACCTCTATACCTCAGGACGAAACGCTTGAAGTGATCCAGTCGTTACTTGAATCGAAGGAGTTGGACACCATCACTCCGGTGCACTTCATTATGGCCTGTGCCACTCTGGCAATGAAGAAGAACTTTTTCAAGTTCGAAGAGAATATATACTTGCAAGTGTCTGGGACCAGCATGGGGAGCGTTTATGCCCCCAGCCTGGCGAACCTTTACGTACACTACTTCGAACAACGACATGTCCTTACTGAGTCCAATCCATATCTTGACCACATTAAAACATGGAAGCGATATATCGATGATATATTGGTGGTTTGGCGGGGCACAGAGGACAGTTGTCAGGATTTTCTCGGGTGGCTAAACAGCAGGAATGCTTTCCTACGTTTTACCATAGAGATTGGTGGTCGGAATCTGGCCTTTCTTGACCTTATGATTAATGCCACCCCCAGTGGTTTACAATCAGAACTGTACAAGAAACCCATGTCCAGGAACTCCCTTTTGGCTTATGACAGCCATCACCCTAAGTCATTACGGGATAATTTGCCATTTGGGCAATTCTTGCGAGTTCAGAGGAATTGTTCTACCAGCACGGCCTTCAAGGTGCACTCAACGGCATTAAAAACTCAACTTATCAACCGGAAATATCCTCCTCGCCTGGTATATCGAGCCTTGAAAAGGGCTAGTAACAACAGCCGAGCTGCAATACTGGAACCTGCTCCACCTAAACCCCCTCTGGAGAGACTCACTTTTGTGCATACCTTTGGCACATTATCAAATCACATCAAGAAAGCAGTAAAGAAACGGTGGTCTATCTTGAATTCAGGACCCCACTCGATTCCACAGCCATTATTTGCCTTCAAGAGAGGACCTAATTTGAGAGACCGAATGGTCCATACTAGACCACGTGACGAGACCCCGAGAGCAGTAGGTACTCTATGGGACCTCCCCCCGGTAGCCGGTCATCACCCGTGTGGCACATGTCAATCTTGTGCCCAGACGTCAAAAACCACAGAGATTGACATTGGTACATCTAAACCATGGAGGCAATTGAGATTCACCAATTGCAATAGCGACAAGTTAATCTACTTGATCACCTGCCCCTGCGGCCTTAGATACGTAGGGATGACCACTCGTAAGATCAAGGTGAGGTTGTCTGAACACAGAAGTACCATCAACTGTAAGAGGCAGGCTACAAGACTAACAAATCACTTTATCACCTTGAACCATCCCTCCACGTCATTCAAATGGACGGTCCTTGAAAAACCGTTCATCCCGTCCCATGTCACCAATGTGGGCAACTTCCTGCTTAGGAAAGAGCAAAAATGGGTTTTGACCCTTGGCACCGACCGCACAGGGTTGAACGACGACATACCGTGGTCTTCGTTCTGATACTATCACCCATACTCTGCGGTGTGACCTAGGTTAAAAATAGTGTTAAAAATAGTGTCAAGGTTTGCTGGTATATAAATGTAATATCCTTTCCAACTTCTTGTATCTTAGGAGTCTCTCAGACAACATACCGTGATTGTCAGAGGGTAATGCTGAAACACAGGTTACATCGCCACTGCTGTGGTGATGTGCTGATCTCAGGGTGACTCTTACCATCTTTGCAAGGCACAGAGGGACTATGTCTGGCTTTCGCTAAATATTATGTAGACTTTCAGCCAGGTTTAACATCTGAGTCCAATGGAAACAATTTTTCAACATTTTAATGATTTGGACAGCGCAGTGTTGACTGGCCATTCGTGGTTTTTATGCAGTGCTTGCACGCATGTTTGAGGTAAAGAGGCATGAGAATTACACTGATCTGCCTCAGCCCAACACCATAGCTCGGTGTCTATTGACGCGTGTTCAGTCTATGGTGTTTACTAACATTCACGTAACAACGGGGTGACTGCCACTGATTGGCTAGTCGACCCGGGCAGTTACCCAATCCCCGGACTCTCTATGCAGCGTCCAACCAATCATAGTGCGTCTAACACCATCGACGCATGACGCGCCTCTCCCCCACATCACGTGGGCAGTTCTGGCCAATCAGCAGGTACGAAGTAAAAAGAGAGTGTAAACACTCTACCGGTACCTCCCCAGACGGCACAGATGCCGCGTTGGAGTACCGACGGTTAGGTAAGGTGAACGCGGAAGTATTTTCCTCTTTACATCACGGGGGATGATACAGTATTCGGTATTTTGCCGACTGAAACGGCGTTTGCCTATAGGGTTCAGTGTTTTGGGCTGCCGAGTGTCATGAAGCGCTGTGTCTGTCACGAGGGGTCCATTGCATATCAGCTTGCACTGCTTGACTCCTGGCATCTTTAGAAAACAACGAGAGAGTCACTGCAACTGGTATGGCATCACTGCCTGGAAATACTTGTGGTAGTAAGATTAACATATTAATAGTAAGTCTGTTGAAAGCTGGTGGCTTACCACGAGTGGACATTATTATGGACACTTGATTGTAGAGGCTGTGAATGGGCATGACAACGAGTATACCGTTCAATAGGGTCACACTGGCACATTATCATACTCTGGTGTGGCCCAGCCTTATACTTATACTTACACTTAGACGATTGGTCTCGGCAGCTCCTCTAGTGAATCTTCTGTTGACATGTGGGTGAGTGATTCATTTGTTTGATTTACTCACCTTTTCCAGAGCGGTGCTTCGCCTTTGTCCTGAGCCGCAGCCAGGTGGGGTGAGGTGTTTACTTCTTACTAATCAGGTAAGAAGTAGTTCGTGAAATTTGTACTTAACTCTTTCACATTCTACTTTCACGTATGACACTAGTACAATACAGTGTGTAATGATTGAATATCCTGGATATAGATCTCACCTAAGCTAAGAATGTACAATGGTGTATAAGGTAGTTTACTGTGGTGGACAGGTGGTGGTTGCTGTCTTTATGCCCTGTCTTTCTTTTTCAGTGATTTACTGAATTGGTAAGGAGTAACGGAACGAGTACACCTAGAAGGTTCAGGTGACATACAAAATTAATAATGAAATCGTTCCAGTATTTTTCTAGTATTTTTTATGTATAGAACATATTATCTCACATTTGGGTTTTTTTTTGTTTGCAGTAGCGTTTAAATTTAGGTCCTGAAGAAAGCAAGGCCACATGGCCAATAATTGCTGAAACATGTCGACCACGTTCCACGGCTAGACAGTTTATTTATTCCCCTGTCTTGGCTATTTTTTAACCTTGGTGTCAGGAGCTGTACTTTAATAAAATATATTTTTTGCTCTTCAAACCAATTTTATCCACTTTCCTTATCACTCTTGGTATTACTTATCCCTAGCACTGCACTCTTTTTTTACCCCACAGTCACGTTGTGAGTATATATCTAACTCACATCAACCATCCTTATCCCACAGGAGGGCTAGTCCTTCTCTGTCGGAGCAAACAACAGGTTTGGTGTTTGTCCTCGGAGCCCCAAATGATGAAGGGCGGTTCCGAGTGGTGACTGATGGGTGCCAGAGACCGGACACAAACCTTACTTGGTTGTTATAGTTCTCTTTGTTTGGCTTTTTGGTAACCACCTCTGTTCTTGGTAATCACCTTTGAGATTCTGACCCTCTAATACTTTTGTGATACATGTAATTGGGGCGTGTATTAAGAGCTGGTCAATAAATTGCCCTTGGGTCCCCCTTAATTATATTTGTTGTTGATGAGATGAAAGTCCTGACAAGATGGAGTGACAACATAGCAGACGGAAAACACAGTAAACAAAGTTGTATAGAAACCATGTATAGAAAGATTCGTAAAGAAATTCTAAGTATACACGAAAGGGAGAAAGCAACGAGAGAACCCGAGAAAGAGAATGACATTTCAGACGAAGATGCAGACACAGACAATCTAGATAGAATAGCGTATGTAGGTAGGACGAGACCTTTTGACAGATCCACACGCCTAGAATGTAAGAAAACTTTTCTTCCTCCCGTACCAGAACAGTGTTCTCTTGAGCATTTATTTCAAGCTACCGATAGAGTTCTGAAACAACGTATAGGTTACAATGAGCTTAGTACCATGCATGAACAGGAACTAGCCCGATCAGCAGTTCAGTGGACTAGTAATTCTAGCACATTTAAAGACGAAGTAGTGGCCAAAACGTTTCTGAATCTTTCCCCAGACGAACAGCGACTGGTGGGTATGTACATGATCCAGTACCTCATTACACTGTACGAAAATCAGCATTCTGATCCAGGTCCCTTATATAATGTATTGGACGATTTACTCCTAAACCGATGGAAAGGCCTAGGTACCGATTTGATTAATGTCATCTTAGAACAACGCCACAAATACAGAATGTTCCTGACTCCACATTTTGTTCCTGTCCCACCCCCAGTAAGGAAGACATCTTATATAGACAGACAGAATCCCTTGCGAGAAGTTCATCCTGTTCGAACAGAGGGAGGTGCGCTCGAACGAGTATTTGTTTACACCCCTTTAACGAAAATAGAACTACTGGAAATGAAAAAGTTAGTACCCTGTCACGATAAAGATCCAGCAGGGTTCCACCGTGAATTAAAAGATATGCTCCGCATGGGAGAATACACGTATCCCGATATCATTAAAATGTTAAAGGTCCTGTTGCCTGCGGGCATATATGAAAAACTTAAAGAAAAAGAATGGGAGGTGGGAGAGAAAAAGATCGACTGGGCAGAATTAGAGAACGAAGATAAAACACGAGTTCCTGGTACCGGTCTTGGGGAAAAAGCCAAAGCATTGCCCGAATTGTTAATACAAGTCTTGCCAAGAATACTAACCACGAAAAAGGAAGACTGGGATGCCATCTCAGCCTGTAAACAGAAACAAGACGAAGACACTAGTGACTTTTATTCCAGATTTGAAAAATGTTTCATTATTAATAGCGGCTTGAAAACAAGTAGTGAGTCGTATCCGCATCTTTTTGTTACCAAATTAGTAGCGAATTCTTTACCACAAGTTAAAAATCGAGTACTGAAAGTCGAGAGTACCTGGCAAGCTAATACCCCGTCCCAAATGTTACAAATGTTACAGTACCACCAGAACCGCATCAGAGAAGAGCAAGAACACGAAAAGAGACGTATGAAAGACACGAAAATGAAAGTACTAGTTGCACAATCTGTTCCAGTGGATAGTCAGAAGAGGGGTACGACTCAGACCAATCATTCTGCAGCTCCTGTTAAAGGGACATGCAATTATTGTAAACAACCAGGTCACTATATAAACGAATGTGCTGTTCTGAAACATAACATAGCTACTGGTAAGACGAAAGAGAGACCGCGTCCTCCTAGACAGGAACATGTTCCGCAGAACACGCAACCACCGCAGAACGCACAACAGACAGTTACAGTACCGCAGCCTATAGCTGCCACACAACACGTGACACAGCAGATGTACCAGTATGCACAGTCAGATTATCCAGACTATCAGCAGTATTCATGAAACAGCCTAGAGAGGGAGGTTGGCTTGCCTCTCATCGAGGTTCCTGTAGATCAAGAGGGTCCCTATGTACACAGCCAAGTATTAGGGAAAGACAGAAAATTTCTGATTGATACAGGGGCAAGTAGGACTACCATCAGTCATGACGAGGTTCCAGGGGCTCCTCTCTCAGGCTCAAGAAATGTTTCCCTGGGATTTTCAGGAAAGCCTATTGTTAATGAAGTATCGAAACCAGTTTCCCTAGAAGTTGGTCCATTGTCCCACACTACAGACTTGTTACTTACGAAATCATGTCCAGAAAACTTACTTGGTATTAAAACATTGAAAGAATTAGGAGCAGTGATTTGTTGTTCTCCGGAAGGAGTGAGATTGTTTTTACGTGATTTCAAAGGACATTATGTGTTAAGAGATTTTGATCCAAGATTACTGAATGTACCACAGCATTTATGGGCGCAAGGTCCAACTGATGTAGGTTATATGCACATTACACCATATCGTGTCACTCTGAAACCAGGAATTGTACTACCCCGAATCCGACAATACAAGTTGCCACCTGAGGCTGTAGCAGCCTTATCGAAAATTATTGACGAGCTCATTGCTCAAGGAGTGGTTGTAGAAACTGACTCCAATGTATGTAATTCTCCGATCATTCCGATCCTTAAACGTACTGACCTAAATGCACCTCCAGTTTATCGACTAGTGATTGACCTTCGAGAACTTAATAAATGTATCCTACCCCAGTACCCAGTGGTTCCAGATATCTCTTCCCTATTGACTGCCATTGATTCCGAAGCAGCGTTCTTTACTGTTATTGATCTCAAGAACGCATTCTTTAGTGTCCCCATCCATCCAGACAGCCAGTTCCTTTTCGGATTCTGTTTAAATGGAAGAAGCTATAAATTTACACGTGCACCTCAAGGGTTCACAGAAAGTCCTAGTATATACAGCCAAGCACTGAAACGACAACTAGACAGCATTCACATGCCAACTGACACTGCCCTGCTCCAGTACGTTGATGACCTATTGATCACTGCCCGTACAGAACGTGACTGCGAACGTGCGTCACTAACAGTCTTGTATTTTCTGGCAGAAATGGGGCACAAGGTGCTCCCTTCGAAACTGCAATTCTGTGTCCAGCAAGTGGTATACCTTGGACACCTGCTGTCCAAGAGGGGTAGACAGCTGACACCTGACCGTATCCAGTTAATTGCACATCTTCCACAGCCCAAGACACAGAAGGAGGTACGAGCTTTTATCGGCCTCACTTCTTACTGCAGACAATGGATCCCTCAGTACGCATATCTAGCCAAGCCACTGATACAGTTGACAACACAGGAGGCAGCGACATCGACTGTCCTCCCTTGGACCCAGGAACATACACTTGTTTTCGAAGAATTAAAGAAAGCTTTATGTCAAGCTCCTGTTTTAGCGACACCAAACTACAGCAAACCTTTTACACTTTTTGTCACTGAACGTGATGGTACAGCATTATCAGTTCTCACACAAGATCAAGCAGGACAACACAAGCCTTGTGCTTATTTTTCTAGCACATTAGATCCAGTAGCCCAGGCTTTGCCTGCGTGCCTCAAATCAGTTGCAGCCACAGCTTTAGCTATCAGACAAAGTGATTCCATAGTGTTAGGACACCCCCTGACAGTACAGGTTCCACACTCCGTGGAAGTTCTTTTAAACCGAACACAGACTCAGCACTTGACCATAGCACGATTGACAGGGTATGAACTGACACTGTTTCAGCCACACATAGAGATCAGACGATGCAACATATTAAATCCTGCTACACTGTTACCCTCGATTACCTCAAACCCTACAACACATGACTGTGTGGAAGTTATTAACACCATGACGAAGCCAAGACAAGATTTGACGGACATTGCATTACCTGACCCAGACCTGACACTTTATGTGGATGGTTCATGTATGAGAACAAGTACAGGAGAGTTAGTAGCAGCATATGCAGTGACTACTGAAACTGAAGTTATAGAAACACATCGTATTGACACCCTGTCTGCTCAAGCAGCAGAGCTCATCGCTCTGACCCAAGCCTGCCTACGAGCCAAGAACCTGAAAGTAAACATATATACAGATTCACGTTATGCATTCGGATTCGTTCACGATTTTGGAGTCCTCTGGCAAGAAAGAGGTTTTATGACCTCTCATGGAGCCAAGATTCAGCATGGCCCCCTCATTCAAGCTCTGTTAGAAGCAATACATTTACCTACAGCTATAGCCATTATGAAGTGCAAAGCACATACGAAAGTCACTGATACCATTTCCCAGGGTAACGACCTGGCAGATCGAACAGCCAAGCTTACAGCTCAGACTCCAGACATTCCAGCTGACACGACAAAGACAGACGTTTCAGCCCTGACGACTTGCATGACAGTTAAAGACCCTACACAAGATGTATTAGACATACAGACACATGCTACTCCAGACGAAATCAAGAAATGGTCTGAACAAGGAGGGGTCCAGACTGATCAGGGATGGTTGACGAAGGGAAAAGCCACATGGTTTCTCCCCGACTCTATGGTTCAAGTCATTATTAATACAACACACAGTCCAGCACACTTAGGAGAAAAAGCCATGTTAGACTGTATCCAGAACCTCTGGTTCAACAAGCATTTACGAGCAGCAGCGAAGCAGAAAGTGCGTACCTGCATGATCTGTTGTCAGTTCAATTCAGGTAAAGGTGTCCCCGTGGAACAAGGTGGATTTCATCCTCCTGACCATCCTTTTGAAGTCCTCCAGATGGATTATATCCAGATGGATCGATGTCGAGGATTCAAGTATGTCCTCGTAGTTGTCTGTGCTTTGTCCAGATGGACAGAAGCATATCCAGTCCCAGATTATACTGCCGCGACCACTGCCAAGCAGTTGGTTCGTGAGTTTTTCCCTCGATACGGTTTACCCCGTGTCGTGTATTCAGATAATGGACAGCCATTCTCGTCCGAACTCATGAAACAGGTATCACTTCTGTTAGGGTACCAGTGGAAATTCCACTGCGTACGACACCCCGAGGCAGCTGGCCTCGTCGAGCGACACAATCAAACTCTGAAAACACGACTAGCGAAGGTCTGTGCCGAAAAAGGTGTAGATTGGATGGTAGCCCTGCCGATTGCCCTCTTCTATATGCGAATGGTCGCTCACTCTAGATCTGGTTTGTCACCCTACGAAGTTGTATTCGGTCGTCCCCCGAACATGTGGGGTACACCTATGCCTCGTAAAATCACCGATGTTGACAGTAACATGCTGACAGATTACCTAGCTTCCTTGATGTCTGCACTACTCTCTTGTCGTTCACAGGTCGCGGCTGCCTTCCCGGACAACACCCAGGTGAAACCGCACGAGGTCGTTCCAGGAGATCTCGTTCTGGTTCGGAATTTTGATCGCTCAAGTCCTCTGGAGCCCCGCTGGAAGGAGCCAAAACTCGTTCTGATGACCACGAGGACCGCCGTAAAGCTAGAAGGAAGAAAAGGCTGGCTCCATTCCAGTCATATCAAGCGTTTCCATGGACTGTGTCCAAAGACTTTTTTCAAGGACTGCCCCGATACTGACTCTAAACTTCCCCTGTTAGAGAAAACTCCGCAGCAGGAGTATAAAGTCAAATTGATGTCTAGTAAGTCAGGCAGCGTTTAATTGTTTAAGTCCCCCTCGGGTGAAGCGGTTAGACAGGTTTCTGACATGTATGAGATAGACCCACACAGTGAGAGAGATAGACGAAACTTCAAGAAAATGAAATATTGTAAAAATCTCCGAAGTAGATGCATCGTTACATTATTGTTTATGTTTATTCTGAGTCTTACGATCACATGTATAAGTTGTATATTACACGTATTTTTTCCTCCTCTTGATTCACATGTACACCTTTCCTCTAATGATACAGTAGAGCACACATTTAGTGAACTACCCCCTCACGAGTTATCCTATCGACTTGCAATGCGCAACAATACTTTTATTCGTATGTTACACTATTCGCACCAAACCAGCAATGCCACTAATTGCTGGGTATGTGGTCGACTTCCCCCTTACCAGACTGTGAAGGGAGCTCTGCCACTCTTTCCCTATCCGTTTTCACACAATGGTTCGTGTGGAGCATGGTTTACATTGACGTCATCTTTAGACGATAAGTCCCTTCTGAATACAGTTATGAATCAAACCTGTTTCCCAGACAAGGACGGTCTTTCCCCATAGGACAGGGTTAGATCTAGAAAATGAAGTATACGATCTAGGTAATTTTTCCTCTAACCTCATGGTTTTGAATGTTCAGTCCGAGACTAATTCAGACTTGCCTTCTATAACAGTTCTACCAGTAAAAGGCGAATTATGTGTCAGAAAGAATGGTTCAGTACATCTAGGACACAGTGATTGTACTACTGTGGTCGAGTACAGTGACAAAGGGAAGTCTACTTTCAAAGCTTCACGTCATTCCTATTTTATATGTGGTCAGACCGCTTATGTACGTTTGCCCCTAGATTGGGATGGAACATGTTACATTGCATTCCTATTGCCACCAGTTTTCCTAGCCCCGTCCGATTATCACCGAAATACACATCTAGTACACGTCAGACATAGAAGGGAGATCGAGTCCCCAATTGTCGATCAGACTGAAACTGCATTGGAACAGTATACGGATTTCAATAAAGGTTTCTTTTTCTTCATAGGTCCTGTCCAGAATAGTAAATTAATACGCAGGTTAACCAGAACCCTTGAAGCAGTAGTGAATGAGACTACTTCCGCCCTAGGTAACTTAACAGAAGAACAGTCTGCTATGAGACTTGTTGTTCTTCAGAACCGCCTTGTTCTTGACGTCATTCTGGCCGATAGGGGCGGAGCTTGTAGAGTCATCGGATCTAGTTGTTGCATTTTCATTCCTAATAACGCACCGTCTGTGTATTCAGCAATAACTAGACTTCATAAAATAGCTCATCAGCTACACCAGAATCCAGGCACCTGGACTTGGTCCGGCTGGCTCTGGAGTGTAATATCTGCATGGGGATGGAAAGTACTGTCATTCCTGGGAGTAGTAGTAATGATCATATTCAGTTGTTGTCTCTGTTTACAATGTGGCCCAGCGATTTGCGGCTTGTGCGCTACATCTTGTATTCCACGTCCACAATCCCATACCCAAATGAAGAAAGACGAGCAAATGATGCTGTATGAACAGATAGATGGTCTCATGAATATTGACGTTTCCTGAAGGGAACGTAGGGAACAAGGAGGGAATGAGGAAAATTGAATTTTGCCCTGTTATGTGTCCCTACGTGCTCCCCAACATATAATATAGATGCATGATTTCTATGCATTTTCCCTCCATGACCGAATATAAAGACGCATTTACAGTTGCGTCCAACGTTAGTATGTCAGTTATCCAGTCCTCCATGAAAGCAACGTGAATTAGGCTTTTAGGCCTATGTTGCCAACGTCTTTACATGGTGCACGTTAAATCATCGAGATGCACCCGTTTCTAGGGCTACACAGGGCCCGGACACGAGATCCAGGCCTCAAGCCTCCTGAACCACTCCGAGAGATGCAGCCCCACCTGCATCCCTGATCCTTCACTTACTTCCTGCCAAGCAACGCGGTGCCCGGCTCGGCCTGGCCTGCCTGCCAAGAATATGTTATGCCTACATTTATCTGTTCAGCTCCCCGGCTTCACATTCCTAGCTAACGAACAGCATAAACATGTTCATCTACAGTCTAGTCTTTCTGTCTCCATGCAAGTGATTTCCTGAATTAGTATCCATAGAAGATCCATAGCTCACGCAATACATGAAGAAATATATGCATACACTAGCTTTAGTGACAAGTAGTCTTTTCCCTGATGACTTTTAGATTCAAGCAACATGTACTCCAAACACAAGATATCAGATATGCTATAGGTACAGGTCGTTCTGACATCCCAGAGTTCAGTCTCCTCTACTAGTGCTAGAAGTCAGCGCCCCCCCAGCTCTCCCCAGTTACACGTCATGACTAGTTTTGCGCGCACCAGTAGGTTAAAGGTTCCAGCTGCCCATGGGCCCCCTCCATGTGTCCACCCACTTATGACACTTATGTGACGTCTACATCACACACCTCCGTGCACGCCTTCTTTTCACGCCCATATGTTCTTATCTTTTCTTTTTCACTTGGTACGCCTACTGTATTCAATGCAACTGTACTGTTTTACTATATATACTGTATGATGTTAATGAAATGTTGAGATCGAGGTCGAGATTGTCCCTTCCTGAACCTTAGCAGGTGATGGAACCCGATGTCCATTGGCTCGAGCCACTTAATTAAAGCCCGTATGACTCAGATACCACGGACTCTGTCTCTCATTTATTGAGCTATCCTTTATCCTTTAATGCATAGAAAAATAGTACCGGTAATTTATTTATTTACCACAGACTAATCACATTTGATAAACCTGCAGTGAATAAAAAAGGACTATGCAACAAAGCCATGGAACTTGTGCCTCTTGAAACCCAAATTGCAACAGTTCGTCAAGAAACACCTGTCTACAATGATGTAGCTTCAGACTATACTAATGTAACAAAGAAAGATCCAAAGACAAATGAAAATCCGGAAGCAATTCCAACAATTGCCAGAACTGCATCTGGCTACTTCATCAATTTCGATGACTTTTGTGATGATCCAAGCGAGCATGAAGAAACACCAGCACCAAAAATTGTCAAAGAAAAAATGACTGAACTTTTTCATCAACTAAAAGAAACATATCTGATTTCACCATGGGTTGAATTTTGGATTGTGTTAGGTGTACTTTTCCTCCTACTTTGGCTCATCATGGTTCTATATTTGGGAACATTCAGTGAAGGAAAATATAGTAAAATGGACACAGCAAGTCAGAACATCAACTTGGTCCTAAAGCCTCACAGATCCTCTCACATCGAGAAAAGAGAACTGTCATCAGTGAACATCACAGCCAATCCAATACCCGGTGGGGTAGCATGGGACAAAACTGACTATGACATTTATGGCCCGATTGAGCTCTTGAAATATCCACACCAGTTTAAGGTTTCCTTAAGTGACTTTGTGACACCAAGTACTTTCTCTGATGATTGGGACTTTGAAAATATTAATAATATGATGTCAGATTAAGTAATGTCAGCTAAATTCACAGAATATGATTGTTTACAGGGTTCATCAAATTATGAAGAGTTGTATTGGTATAATCATTTTGGACATCACTGTTTGCATAAATCTGCTCAGCCTAGAAATGTTTTCACTTATAACCAATGGGAACATTGTCCAACTCCGCCAAAAGGCAGCTCAAAAACATTTTATGAGAAATTCCAATACTTCTCAGGGTTTAACAACAGTGATCCAGAAACGTTTTATTTTAAAATGTTAAATAAGACAGGAATGAAAACAATGTTGACAAATAATAAATTGATTTATTCTGAAAAATTGTATGACAAAATGTCTACATTTGGTTTTGAATTTTGGAAAAATAACATTGAAACAAAAACCATCTGGGGTTCAAAAGACTGGCAGGTACAAGGTCTAGAAGCATTATTAAGAGCCGGCATGATCCCAGAACAGATAATATTCCTGAATGACACAATTCAGCAAACGACCTGTCTTGGTTTAGCCAAGATAAAGGACTTAAATAAACCGTCTATTCCGAAGCCAATACCTGATAGTAATAGCACTACAGATGTTGAGATAGACGTATCCCATATTTTACACCAAAACAGAACAAATCCTGATTGGAAAAAATGGTTGATCTGGCCCACAGACACAAATAACTGTCAAGATAGATTACTGAACAAATTACAGGGGTTAAAACAGAACAGGCCAGACCCAAGATACTCCCAGAGACAACATCCAGGCATAGTTACAACATACAGTGTAGGGAAACTATGCCTCGAATGGCTACAAAAATCCACACTGGCTGAAATTAAGCAACACTTATCTTTACTTAAAGACGGTGCTGACTTGCGTGATTTCATACTGGGACCACGCAAACAGCGTCAAAAACATTTCATATACGCCGGTATATACGCTGCTTACAACGAAGCTTGGAAAGTAACACAAATTGAAACTGCAGAAAAAATACGAGAAATTGATCGTATTAATTTGGAAAAATCACTTTCTGTGGTGGGCAATGGGTTAAAGACTCTGTCCTCCAGAATATATTCACTGGACAGCATTGTATCATCTGCTATTGATATAATAGAGCAGGACTTGCTAATGTTAAAACATGGTCAGTCCCAATTGCGTTCTATTGTACAACTTGGCTGGACGTTGCAAAATCTGCGTTCAGGCTACGTGCCATGGCATCTAATCAACATAACGTAATTATTTTCTATCTTTAACCTTACTGATAAACAAATCAGTTTGGCACAAAAAGGAGCAGACTTTACGATTCTGAGCATTGAAAAACTTGAGAGATTACCATTGACAATGTCAGAGTGACCTGTCATTGAATGGATAATATACGGAACAACTACAATTCCGATAACAACTTTCCAGTTTAAGTATTGCCAAAAATATATACCAGCAGGCCTGTATGAAAGGTTGGGTAAAGGATACATCAAGTCAACATGGAATTTACCTTATACACACAAATGTTATAGTGAAGGGAAAAAAGAGGTATTTCTTGGAGATAACAATTGTAAAAAATCACTAAGCAGTACACTTCTGTGTCAAGGTATTAACTTGCATGGAGCCTGCGAGGGTTCATCAAACAACCTTTCATGTCACCTGCATGGCACTCCTGCAACACAGATAGAACCAATCTTTAGACAGCTTTCCAACGGCAGCTACGTTCTAATAAGTGTCCACAGCTGTTGTGGCATGGTGCCAGGAAAAGCCTATCTCGTGAGCGTTACTTCCATGGTCACTTGCTGTATGCAAGTATTGTATCCAAACAGCAATTCAGACATGGAGGCGGCAATTTGGCCTTCTTTGAATATCTCTTCTATTCGAATTGATACTTTAAGCAGAATAAAGTCAGTTCTTTTACAGACAACTGTGCCTTTAACCTCGTCCAGAGAAACGTATGATCTGCAAGTCGCAAGGACAGCGGCATAGATATATTCCCTATTATCAAGAAATTGCCCTGTGCGTTTCGTAGAAATGTTAGGTCAAATCTTAAACATGTCTGATACCAGTGGCATCGCACATGTTTTTAAGACAATTTTTTCCGGAGTGTTAGCACCCTTTGAAACAGTTCTGGGCATATTCCCGAATTTTGTTCATTCATTTTTCGGCGGCCTGCCTCTTCTTTTGCGACTCGTAGCAGGAATTTTATTTATGATCCTTCTGCTCCGATATGGCAAGCCAAGCAACACACAAAGCTCCAGCTACAATGGGAGAGACGATCCTAGCTATACGCTACCGAGACAAAATCACTAAAATCCTCGGATTAGCCCGTCTAAGAGATCTGAGTGCAACCTAGTTTCTTTCATTCAGACCAATCTGGCAAGATTGCATCTTACCTGTGCTTCGATGTATGCTATGCGGAAAAGAATGCGTGTTGGACGTCTGTCTTACACTACCATCAGCAGTACCAATGGATATAGATACCTTGCTAGGTCCGGTAACGACTCATGCATCGTGTTGTCCCCAGCGGCTACCTATTCTGATGACGGCATTCGTTGACACTTCACCACTACTTGTAGGTGGCGGTGGAGTACGAGATGAAAGCAGCACCACACAGGTACAACCTTCTGTGAGCATTGCTGATCCCGACATCGATGATAGCAATCATTCTCACATGTGCACAATTTCAACTTTTTCGAACTTAGTTGAACTTTCACCTGATGTTGTAGACCAATTTTTTGCAAGCCTGTCTGAAATGATGTTCTCTCCAGTCAATGAGAATAACTTTTAAAACAAACGAGCACACAGCGTTCCCTGAACTCTGAATTCGGCCTTCAGTTTTTGATAAACAAAACTACTGAAAACATTTGGAACTATTTTTTCCCCTGAAAGCGAAGTTATTTTTTTCCACTTTCAAAATATTTACCTTTTTTCTGGCACATGGTAATCTGCTTAAAGTAGAACTATTCTTAGAGAACAGAGCTTCTATCTTAGAGATACTAGAGACAATATTTTACCTCAGCCTCTAGCACATGTCATGTACAGTAATGTATAAATATGTGATGAAATGGTCTTGACCTTCTTTTCTGTATTTAGAGCCATTTCATGTGTAATTTTTGCAATTCATTCAGCTGATATATATATGCATTTAACTGAATGATACCACTGCTTGAAAAGCGTACAGTACCAATACTCATTTTCGTGTATTTACCACACACCATTTCAAATGCAAATTATGTATTTTGGGATGGGTTGGAAAACACACATGCATCGTTATATGTTTAATATTGCTTAGTTTTTAGTAATGATGGACATTAGTATGTGGAGTGGGAGTTGTGTTTCTATCTATGACCCTAATTTGATATTCCCGATTTATGCCCTTATATGGTTATAATAAATAATATCCTTATAAAGGCATAAGAATCATATCCATATTTAGTAATAGCCCATGCAGTCCAAATACGGCAAGGCTACTCCCCTAGACTCCTAGAAAGTACAACGCGTTCTTTAAACAAACCAAGCCTCCAGCAGCCCGGGAAATCCCCCTGCTTTTGTTTTGATTTGCACAAGAACTCCTGGAGTCCAGAAAGAACTGTTAGTTCTTAGTGACGTCTTATGTCCAACCTTACGTCAAACGCGGCACCTTCCAGGTATAAATATACCAACGTTTCCTTAAGCAAACACACGTTGGTTTGGAGCAGAGCGGCTATCTACTTACCTGAAGCCCAGCTGATGCGAGAGCCGAAGGAAGCCGCCCCTCCCTTTGGACGCACTGAGAGAGACGCTGTCTTTTTCTCCAGCCGAGAAAATCCAGCTCCGGTGTTTCCAGTCACCCTTGCGGGTTGCTGGGAGATCGAGTCCTGAGAGAGAGATACAAGACCTCCTACATTCTATAACCAAGGTACGGAGCTGACTAAACCCTTAAGAGAATTCTTGATTCAGATTCTTGGCAAAAACCAACTTAACTTAAACTGCAACTTACTTACTCCTTCCCACATATTAGGCTTAGGTCAGGTACACCGGGGTAGGCGTATCTTAGAAGCACCAGTTGAGTACGTTAGTCAATGTTTTTATGTATGTATATATTTTATCCATTTTAAAGTATCATATGGCTAAGAAACCATATCAATGCTTTTACAGTATTATTTCATAATACTCCTTTTACTGTAAGCACTTTACATCATGATAAGTATTGCAATTGTGGCAATTCATTTCTCTTGCATGAGAAAGAAGACTGCTCAATAAATAACACCTTTTATTGAAAACGCCCATCTCTCTATTTCTCTGCAACCTGGTGAAACTAAGTATGCACGATTGACTGAGTGAAATAACCGTCTATTGTTTTCACACTACTCTAGAGATACACTTCTTATTCTGAGGAAGCAAAGTTGTCATGTTTATGCGGTTGTCAGAAACTAATCCCTTCTTGTCTAAATCAGGAGGGTTAACTCTTTCCTGAACATTCGAGAAAGTTTCTAGTGACCTCTGAGCTAGCTGGCAAAACTAATTAAGTCTAATATAGTCAGTAGAGACCTAGTCGACCTCAGTCCTACGTCTACACTGCTGTTTATATTATTCCAATGCGCAGAGCCTATTGGGAATATAGGAACTACACTACAGTTTGTTTAGTAACACAGGAGGACCGTGGTACTCCATAATGTTTTTCGTACAACACATATAAATGTAAACAAAATCAATGTCCTGAGCCACAGTCATAGAATTATGCCAAAATGAGTCAGCGCAGTAGTCTTCTCAAGTGTTCTTCTTGATGCTTTATTCCAATTCTTGTAAATGATGTACTTCAGTTCTTCATCTCAACAATAGATGGCCACAGATTGAACCAACACCTGTTTCGTCTATCGGAATTAAACTAAGACTTCATCAGGGCACGAGCAGCAATATCTGTAGGGGGAATGCAAATATAGTTCTCTGCCACAATTAGTAAATGCCATCCCTAAAATCAAATAATGCCCGTCGACAGCGAGATCACGAAAATCAGCTATATAGGCTCATCAGTAAAAAAACGATACTCATAACTTCAAGTTTCGTCCTGAAAAATCTTGAACTCTTGACGGAGAGTACTCCGCTCCGAATCCTGGCGTGTTCACTTATAAATATTTGTCCCTACCAATTACCATTTTAACAAAGTGGTAATAGGTATGAGAAAAATACTGAACCTAATACTTACCTACATTACAAGGCATAAAGCAAAGTACACAAGGACACTCATCTTGAAAACAACAAGGCTGCTTTTAAATTTTGTAAAAGTAGTCATTAGCAAATTAGCTAATGACTTGTCATCACTATATACCTCAATAGTACTGAAGACAGCTATAACTAAGTTTAAACACTTAAAACTTAAAAAATACTTACCCTGATACTTACCTACTGTACTCCAGAGAATCATCTGCACACCATAATATATCACTCTGCCAAATTTTGAACAAATTCAGCTGATGGTTTTCACGCTGTCTATTAAAAATGCATTTGATTTTACCCCCAGTTTTAGGCCCACCCTTATTTCTTTGCATCACAGTGACTAAACAAGCAATCAAACTTTAACTACTCAGACAATGAAACCGGGGCAGTAGGTCTGGAAAGTTTTGCAGACATTGGTGAAATGGGTGCAAAGTTATTAAGAGGCAAAAAAATATATATATATATATGTATATTTATATATCTATATATATATATTGCAGCACACTTTGACTCAATCTCGTCAAAAGAACGGCAAGCACACAGGTATCCAGTTCTTCGATAGTTTATTACAAACCCCTCACCCCCGACAGACGCGTTTCGCTATTCCAGCTTCGTCAGTGTCTATACATATCTACTCGTGTTATCCCAGTCACTCTCCTGCACTCGGGAAACGGTTTGTAGCAGGTCTTTAGTTTATTTTTGCCACCGTCAGCTTTTTTGTGGTTTGTTGCAGGTCTTTACTTTATTTTTGCCACCGTTAGACGCGTTTCAAATTCCGGAGTATCCTTGTTCACTAGCGGAAACGCACTCCGCTTTCTATTTTTATGCTGTGTTTTTTTCGTGATGCTGTCATCCCCCTCCACGTGATGTATAGATATAGAAAAACACAAAGCAAATCCATATATCGTAGTTGATATGCCCACATAGTCACATTTCAGAATAAATTCTATTTTGTATCAACAACCTGTTAGTAAATTATTTCAAATGCTTGAATGCACAGCATGGTACTAAGAACGAGTAAATCAATTCGTACATGACTCCAACTGAAACATTAAACTGATTTAACATAAAAAATCAGTAATGAAATAAATATATACATATATATACTTAAATATATAAATATGATGATATTTAAATAGATAGCACCTTCATATATATAATAACAGTAATTACAAAATTGTTGTTAATCAGTTCACTTATGTACCATCAAACCATGATGACGGAATAAATTCCTATATCTTATTGATCCCACGAGAGTATCAATTATGGATGTGCAAAACATAGCATAATGTGCAAGAAATTACTACAGGGTCCGGGGGCTACGAATAGTATTAGCTATAAAGTGCTATAAATACAGTACCTAGAATTGGTGCAAAATGTGCAAGTAATATAGTCATTTGTGTGGAAGATTAAAAATTGTACATATTAAAAAGTCAATATGTATAATGAAGTGTGATGTTAAAAACAGATTTATGGGGGGGCGTGGCTAGCAGCCAACGAAGATGGCTGCACTGTAACGGAGCTCCGTGACTGAGGAGCCCTCTCACAGCAAATCCGTCCAGTAATCCGCAAGATTGCAATCCCAACTAGACGCCACCAGCTAGCTCTCCCTCTCCGGTGCGCGGCGGACCGACCCTGACCCCGCTGAGCGGCTGCGGCGAGAAGTTACGACGGAGGGCCTTTCTTCGCGCCAGAAGCCGGGGACTAACGTACAGAGCAGACTCAGCAGGCAAGTGCGCCGCAACGCGGACGGCCGCCCGTCCTGCGTGAGTGAACCCCGAGGACCGGCTCTCCCGCACCGCTTGCGACCCTGCTCACTCCGGCCCTACACCCGACTGCCCAGGGGGGCCCCTGACCCAACAACGTGCCGTCGGGGCCGAGGAGACGCCGGCTGGCGCGAAATTGCTGAGGGCGGCATCCTGCAACTGCTGCTGGCTCCCGCGACGGAGCATTTCTCCCCGCACTGCTCCCCACTCACCGGTTGATGCTACTGGCCCAACTGTGCGCCAGGAAGCACAGAGATCAACCACGGCCCGATCGTCTGGCCCGACCACCCCACACCAGGAACAGACTGCGGGCAGAGTCTTGCACAAGTACCCTCCACGCTAATTCCTGAGACAGGGGGATCCCAGCCTGACCGGCACATTCAACGGCAGATCCTGCGCTAAGTGGCGCTAGACCACACAAAGCGCAGCAAAGCACGACAATCAGGTTCAACTAGCGCGGAACCCACGGCCCTAGCAGATCTCGGTGCCAGCTGAAGAAGCATCGTAACCCTACTCCGCCACACAATATGAATGGAAGGGGGACACGGGGACAGCAGCAGACATTAAAACTGGACAAATTTGCGTACACTAAGGACCCGCCAGACAACCCGAGAGACGTACAACGGCCGCCACCCCTGCCAATGGGAGCACCTACTGACACAGATAAGGTCACACTCCAGGACGTAATGGCGACCCTAAAAGTGATGCAGTGAGTCCTCGATGGGCACCATCTCAACGGACGTGTCCCTAATAAGGGCAGACCTAGCAAAGTTGTCTGACCGCCTCGGAGAAGTGGAAAAGACCACTACGGATCTAGTGGGAAACACGACTGATTTACAACGCAGGGTCGTCCAATTGGAGAAAGACAACACCGCCATGAAGGCCAAACTGGACGATCAGGAAGGACGCTCTCGGCGTAACAACATACGCCTGATAGGCGTGCCGGAGACAGTGGGGGGCCCTGCCCTGGACCTCTATGTAGAGGACCTAATACAAAACCAACTCAAACCCAAAGGTCTCTCCAATTATTTCTCGGTAGAACGAGCCCACCGTGTGCCCGGGGGACAGGCCAAAACAGGAGCCCCGCCTCGCCCTATTCTGGCGCGCATTTTCAATTTCAGAGACCGGGACGCCATCTTACAGGCGGCTAGAATGCGCCCACCACTCAAGATCGACAACTCAGACGTCAACTTTTACCCGGACTACACTGCAGCGGTGGCCCTACAGAGAAGGGGGTTCATAGAGGTGAAAAAAGAAATGAGGGCCCGGGAACTCAAATACTCAATGATCTTCCCAGCGAAACTCCGCGTCGAATCGGAGGGAAAAACTTGGTTTTTCGAATCACCACGAGATGCCCAGGACTGGCTCGAGGGCTGGAGACCGGCGAGAGGACCCAAGAATCGAGGCCCCAAGCGGAACCACAACAACGAGAGCTCGCAATCGACCGACGGACTTGAATGAACAGGGACAGACCCGCTGAGACCGTTGCAATGTGTTTACCACTCTACACAAGGGACTCGGAAAGACTGAACTGACGGCACGAACATGACCACTACCAGCCGAAGAGACTGCTATCGGCTGAGAACCTCTTTGGTCATACCTGAATTGAGTAACCCTGGTGAGAATAAATCGAAGGTGAGAGCCGTCATGCAGGTAAGAAACGATAACCTGAAAAGAAATTGCATGACATTCCCAGTGAGAGGGACTCGGAACAGTTCACAGAAGTCTCACCCCCACGAACACTGCTCGAAAGTTGGGACTTTAAGCACTCTGCTCAGTTGGGGAGGTGGACGGTTCTTTGTCCGCCGGGCAGGGAGGCAGGGAGGGGGGATTGGGGTTTACGCACGAAGTTCTTGTTATGTTCTTGTTTATTGTTTATGGCTTGGATAGCTCAAGTATGTACACACACTACACTTCCTTTGACTGTATTGCACTCGTCTCGACCTGAGGCCCTGACCAAGGCCGGAATGCAACGTACACTCCCCACTCGCCTCTCACATTATTTCCACTTTGCGACACGATGGCCTGTCATCCGGATTCCCCCCCCCCGGACGTCGGATGGCCTCTGACCCGGTCATGACTATACTCCGTACTTTTATGCACACGCCTACATATTGGAACTTATGGGGGACACGGATTTGCTGATTCCTAACTCCCGCATGGATAACTTGACCTCCCCCTCATTGTCAGTCCTCTCCTGGAATCTGAATGGCCTGGGCCATAAAATTAAACGGGGACTAGTATTACAATATTTGAAACGAAGAGGGCCCATGATAGTCCTTTTGCAAGAAACACACCTGACGGGTACAACTAGCCAGGCACTAAATAGATGGGGCTTCAAAATGGTCGTCCACGCGGACTTTTCCTCCGGGTCCCGGGGAGTTGGAATTCTTATCAACAAACATGCACCATTAATAATCAAACGTACATGGGCAGACGATCAGGGGCGCTTTGCGGCGATCACATGTCAATGGGAAGGGCGGGACTACAACATTCTTACGGTATACATCCCTCCAACACTACATCAAGGAACATTTCAGGATTTAGGGAAACTGCTCCTAGACCTACCTGAGGGGAATCTGATCATTGGGGGAGATTTTAATGCAGTACTTAACACAACGATTGACCGCCAACCTCCCCGTACACAGTCTAGACCGTGCCACCTTTTTAAGGAATTTCAAGACGCGATAGGGTTGGTGGACATGTGGAGGATTAAACACCCAACTGACCACTGTTACACCTTCCATTCAGGAGTGCACAACAGTCTCTCCCGCATAGATTATATACTAACACTGGCAATACCCCCTGAAATGATCCTCTCCGTGGAACATTTGCCGAGAGGAATATCAGACCATTCCCCAGTGCAGCTGGTATACACTACACAGCCGGCGAGACGACAGAGAATCTACCCAATTTACCCTGGATACTTGAAAAATCGCACTATTGCTAAGGCCCTACTCTCGGCAACTACACACTACTTTGAGGAAAACATTGCGTCAGTCGACTCCCCTACCACCCTCTGGGAGGCTTTTAAAACGGTTATCCGAGGGCAGGCCATATCCACTATTACGAGGCATAAACGAACCCAAAGGGAGACTATGGAGGCTCTAGAGGCTGCCGTACTTGAGGCTGAACTGGCTCATGCAACAGACCCCACGGATGACACCACACAAACACTTACCCTATCCTCACACGAATACAGGGCGTACGCAGAAGACATGGCCAAACTTAGACACACCGACACTTTACATCGGATATATGAGCTGGGTGATAAGACCGGTAAAATGTTAGCCTGGCTTGAGAAGAAAGACAGAGCAGACAGGTGGATAGCCCAACTCACGCTTTCGGATGGTACACGCACCACTTCCCCCCAAGACATCGTCGAACACCTTGCCTCACATTACGAACACGTATACACTGCACATAACAGAGTGACTGAAGAAAACTGTACAAGGTTCCTCCAAGACGTACCACTTATGGCACTGTCGCCAGAGGACGCCCAAGCCCTAGAGGATGATCTGACGATAGAAGAACTGGGGACCGCACTAGCGGCCCTACACACGGGCAAGGCATTGGGGCCGAACGGCCTACCGGTCGAATTGTATAAATCACTGACCCGACACCTTCTCCCGAATATGCTCCCCATGTTTAATGACTGTCTAGCACAAGGTACTTTAACGGAGGAGCAGCGATTGGCCACAATTATCGCCATTCACAAACCTGGCAAACCACCGGACCAAACGTCCTCATATCGCCCGATATCACTCATGAACGTTGACGCCAAGATTTTGGCGAAACTGCTGGCAATGCGACTACAACCACACCTCACTACCTTAATTCATCCTGACCAATCGGGCTTTATGCCTGGTAGGAACACGTCACTTAACCTGCGACACCTTAACGGAGTGCTTCACCGGGTCCCACTACTGCAGGAGGACGCGGTCATTCTGTCCCTAGACGCAACCATGGCGTTCGACCTCGTCGAGTGGCCTTTTCTTTTTGCAGTGCTTCAGAAGATGGGTTTTGGCCCCAAATTTTGCAACTGGGTCAGACTACTCTATACACGGCCCCTAGCCCAAATAGTGGCCAATGGACACACTTCCCGCACGATCACGCTGGGTCGAGGTACACGACAGGGGTGCCCGCTGTCCCCGCTTCTGTTCGCCCTCATCTTAGAACCGCTGGCGGTGATAATCTGCACAGAACCAATGATCCGAGGGATCACATGGGAACCAGACTGGGAAGACCGTATTTCCTTATATGCCGATGACGTGCTGATTTACTTAATGTCCCCAACTACATCCCTGGACACACTCATGACAGTCCTTGAGAAATATAAAGAAGTATCCGGTTATACGATTAACTGGACAAAATCGGTCCTCTATGTACTACGTGGTCACATCCCCACACTACCTTCCACCTGCACGGTACAGACAGTGACAAGAGGGTTCCGTTACCTTGGAATGTTTGTCACGCCGAATGACTCCATTTTTATGGAGGAAAACCTGTCAAAACCCCTGCAGAGGCTCAAGACTGACGTGAAACATTGGCGCACCCTACCGCTGACGTTGTTGGGAAGGGCAGCACTCTTTAAAATGCTCTCACTTCCAAGATTTCTCTACGCACTACAAAATACCCCCTTTCTGATCCCGTCCTCATACTTTAAAGCCATAGAAGCAGAAATTTCCTCTTTACTATGGGACGGGAAACCGGCTCGAATAGCCCAGGCCAAACTTGTCCGCAGCTGGTACGACGGGGGGATCGCACTTCCAAACGTCAAACTATACTACTGGGCTGCTCACCTCACGGTTATTAATCAGTGGCTGCACGCTCCGCAACAGGAACCAGCCTACAGCCTTGACAGAACGATCCTTCCCGCTGATAAACTGATGAAAGCACTATACACCAACAAACGCAGACATACCCTCACAGGCCCAACGGCCCACACTGTTAAGATCTGGCACATAGCACAGAAAGCCCTGGGTTGGGAGGGAGTACTCACACTTGCCACCCCGCTCTGGGACACGCGCAGACTTGGTACATTGGCAAACACTAAAGGCTTTAGAGGGTGGGATCTCATTGGGATATCCAAGATTGGAGATATGTGGCATCGGGGAGCCGTCATCACTTTCGACGCCCTGAAAGACAAATACGGGATGGCAGACGTGGAGCTTTATCGCTACACGCAACTCCGTCACGCCCTACAAGGGGCCATCCCGATAGGTACCACGCTGGCTGACTCTTCCCCCCTGGAAGATAGGCTTTTGACTGACCACCTCCAACAGAAAGCGATCTCCCTCACATATAATAAACTATTAAACAATCTTCGGGACCCCACAGTAATACTTCGGAGTAAATGGGAGGTGGACCTGGGTGACATAGACGATGAGGACTGGTTGCATGCTCTGGCATCCCCAAGAGACGCCTCGATCCCCTCCCGACTGAAGCTTATACAACTAAAGATACTGCATAGAGTTTACTACTCACGCACCCTTTTGCATAAACTGGGACACGTTTCGGAACCTAACTGCTTGAGGGGCTGTGGCCTACAGGGGACGTTCTACCACATACTATGGGATTGCCCTAAAATACAAACATACTGGGCACAGATCATGTTCGAGATCACTGAAGCTAGTGGGGTGGACCTACTGCCAGAACCTAGATGCTGCCTACTGAATCTTTGGTCACCTACCGATCTTAATAGAGGGCTGCAGACCTGGGCTACGCTGGGCATGACTCTAGCTAAACGTAACATCGCTAAGAAATGGGGGTCCAGCCTGATACCCATGGGAACGCAATGGGGGGATGATATGGATACAGCGATGGTGGCAGAAAGGGCGGTTTATATTCATAGAGGTTGCCCCAAAAAATGGTCCAGAATATGGGGGAAATGGAATGAATATAGAGGCAATTTATGTGACACCCCACGAGCACTGTCCGACCCAGAAATGAGCCCATAGGATAAAACAGGAGTGAATGATTGTACATCTATTCCTATTGTGTACCGGGAGGAGGGAGGGTTCTGGAAAACATAAAATGCGTGGGTATTGCTGATATATCTGTGAGTTGACGCAATAGCCTCGAAGGTATAGCACGTTCAAATATGTCACCTATGACCATCACTGTCTGCTGGCCGAAATGTGTCGTGAAACTACATGTATATTGTCATCTACAATGACGCGAGAGGAAGTGTACAGTATTGTTACCTGTATTATTTAGTACTTAACTGATAACGTGAAAGATTCCACATAATGTCATAACTGTGTACTGCACCGATGAAAAAGCCAATAAAAATTGTTTTAAAAAAAAAAAAAAAAAGATTTATGGAAGAACGGGACATTTGAGATACAGTGAATGAATGTTTAGATCTTTTCATTGCTCTATTTGAATAGGATTTCGTTCCAGTAGGACCTATTTTTACCCCTTGCATGCTCGTGATGGAACCATTACGTCACGAGCCACGGTGGTGCTGTGCTGGTGACCGATTGGTTCTGTCACGGCCCGGCCCCTGCGCGGAGCTGATTTCGCGCCTGCGCGCCGCTGATTTCGCGCCTGCGCTGAGCATTCTATTAGGCTGGCGGGGCCATGACGGAACCATTCCGTCACAAGCGCAGCGCCACCGCGGCTCGTGACGGAGTGGTTCCATCACGAGCATGCTGGCGCCGCGCGTCCCCCCTATTGCAGCAATCACGAAGTGTTGCAGGCATTTAAGGTCATTACCATGCACTGCATATATCAGGAACGCTGCTTTCGCCACTCCACAGAATTGCCATTTTAGCAAGCAGACACGGACCCAGAATTTGGTGCTTTAGATTAGCGGTTTAATGTCGGCCATGTATATATATATATATATATATATATATATATATATATATATTTATTTAATGCTCCACTGCCAAAGAAAGTTGACACACCAGCACTCGCAGTAGGTTAAACCTGGTTAGGGTTATTGCACAAGAAGATATATATATATTCACTGGAAAAATCGGTTAGAGGGACAATATGGTTAGGCTCACATTTTACTCATACAAAACCAGAGAAATTCAGCAATTATATTATAATATGTGAGTTCATAAGTAGTGCATTGCGGGGGGTACTTTAAAATTAGCCCAGGCAACTATAACTGCTGAATTTCTCTGGTTTTGTACGAGTAAAATGTGAGCCAAACTATAACATCCCTGTAACCATCGGATTTTCAGTGAATTTCTATGTTTTTTTTTAATTCTACTTCCGAACTATAACATCCCTGTAACCTTCAGTTTTTTCAGTGAATTTCGATGTTTTAAAAAAAAATTATTTTCTATCTATAGCCTTTGAGAGTAGGTGTGTGAGCGGTTGTCTAGGTGTGTGAGTCTCTGAGTGGGTGAGTGAATGGCTGTGAGAATATCTGAGTGGGTCTGGGAGTGGGTGCATAATCCTCGGAGTGGGTCTGTGACTGGTAACTAGGCCTGGGCAGAAAATTCTACTCCACTAATGAAGTTTGCAGGGTTACCGATAAACGCTGCAATGGAGCAGAATTTCTTTATGCTATAGGTGAGCACGAGCGACCATGTGTGCAACTTGTAGTGCGACGTGTCAGCAATCCGGCTGTGGGGGACTTACTTGTGGCAACAATAGGGGTTCTTCGCCCCCAAAAACCCTTAGCAGCCAAGGGGACTTCATCCCCAACCAGTAGTATGACAGGAGGCCCCTGTGCAGAGTGGTTGAGGAAGGTGGCAGGCCCCCGATGACGTACCAGCAACTCCTCTGTGGGGGATTTACTTGTGGCAATAGTGAGGGGTTTACTTGTGGCAATAATAGGGGTTCTTGGCCCCTAATGACCCTCAGCAGCCAAGGGTAATTCATTCTCCAACCAGTAGTGCTCCAGGAGGCCCCTGTGCACAGTGGCTAAAAAAAGGGGCGGTGTCTCTGACGAGGTTTCAGCATGCTCATATCTGACCTTTATTTTGTCTCTTTCTGCTTGTTTCTGACTTTTATTCTTCCTATTTCTGCTCATTGCTGACCTTTATTTAGCCTCTTTCTGCTAATTTGTCACCTTTATCATCCCTCTTTCTGCTCGTTTCTGTCCTCTGTTCTGCCTCTTTCTGCTTACCTTTATCGTGCCTCTTTCTGCTAATTTTTGACCTTTATTTTGCCTGTTTGTGCTTGTTTCTCACCTTTATTTTGCCTCCTTGTGCTCTTTTCTCACTTTTCTTTGCTTTGTCTGCTCATTTCTGACAGCTATTTTGCCTCTTTCTGTACATTTCTCATCTCTACATTACCTCTTTCTGCTCATTGCTGGCTTTTATTTTGCCTCTTTCTGCTCATTTCTCACCTTTATTTTGCCTTTTTCTGCTTATTGCTGAACTTTATTCTGCCTCTTGTTGCTCGTTTCTGATCTCTATTTGACCTCTTTCTGCTCGTTTCTCGCCTTTATCTTTCTACTTGTTGCTGACCTCTATTCTTCCTTTTTCTGCTTTTTCTGATCTATATTCTGCCTCTTTCTGCTCCTTTCTAACCTTTATTTTCCCACTCATATGTTTCACTGTGGGTAACAGATGAAATATCTGCTTTCTGCAAGCAAGAGCTAAATGCCAGAAAGTGGAGTTATGTTTGTGTTTGGTTGGTGAGACCTATTAGCTGACCCCCTCCCTCAGGACTGTGTATATTTATATATGTATATTTAAAAGAGGAGGGAGGGTGTGTGACCCCCCTCCCTGAGCCTCTTTAGGCCCTGGGAGCCCTATCCCCAGAACCATTTTCTTTATTTTAAAGTGGAGGGAGGCATGTGGGACGAGGTGCCAAGCCTTTGCAGGCTCAGGGAGGGGGCAGCACAGCCCCCTTATCTTTATTTGGTATTTCGGCCCCAGGACCTTCAATGGATCCGGAGGGGGGGCGCAAACCCGCTCCCCTCAATAAAACAAATATTGGCCACAGGGGATGGGTTCTAAGGAGCCCTTCAATGCTTAGGGTGGGGGCCATGTGGCCCCTTCCCCTTCCTTTAGCATTTCACCCAGAGCTGGGCTATGAGGCCCACAAGCCCCCCACCCTTTATGTAATTGACTCTAGGGTGAACTCCCTGTGGCCTATAATGACTTGGGGAGGGGGCCATGCACCCCCTTCCCTATAATTGAAGAATGGGGCCTGGCCACTATTTCGTTTTCTTCAATCCTGGAGCTTAGTAAAAATTGCCAATGTTCCCTTTGGGTCTCCTCCATGGGGCCTAGGGGGCAGGGTATCCCTACCCTGCCCCCTTACATTATTTTTGTCATTTACTTCAGGACGGGGGACTAAGTCCCTAAGTCCTGTAATGGCTGAAGCAACATATTTCTCATGCTTCTGGCAGGTAAACAGAGCACTCTCTCCTGCAGGAGTCTTGTTACCGCAGGAGCGAGATGGTCAGTGGAAAAAAAAAATTGCTGCCCTTTATTTTGCCTCTTTCTGCTCATTTCTCACATTTATTTTGCATCTTTCTGCTCGTTGCTGATCTCTATTTTGCCTCTTTCTGCTTATTGCTGAACTTTATTCTGCCTCTTGCTGCTCGTTTCTGACCTCTAATTTCCCTCGTTCTGCTTGGTGCTGACATTTATTCTGCCTTTTTCTGATCATTTCGGACCTTGACTCTGCCTCTCGTTGCTCGTTTCTAATCTCTATTTGACCTCTTTCTGCTCGTTTCTTGCCTTTATCTTTCTACTTATTACTGACCTATAGTCTGCCTCTTTCTGATCTTTATTCAGCCTCTTTCTGCTCCTTTCTAACCTTTATTGTCCCACTCATATGTTTCACTGTGAGAAACAGATTAAATATCTGCTTTCTACAAGCCAGAGCTGTGTTTTCCAGTAAGTGGAGTTATGTTTGCTTTGGTTGGTGAGACCTGGCAGCTGACCCCATCCCTCAGGACTGTGTATATTTATATATGTATATTTTAAAAGAGGAGGGAGAATGTGTGGCCCCCTCCCTGAGCCTCTTTAGGCCCCGGGGGCCCTATCCCCCAGAACCATTTTCTTTATTTTAAAGTGGAGGGGGGCATGTGGAATGAGTTGCCAAGCCTTTGGCGACTCGGGAGGGGGCAGCGTAGCCCCCTCTTCTTATTTTGCTATTTCGGCCCCAGGGTTGGCTTCTCAGGACCTTCAATGGCTCGGGAGGGGGGCTGCAAACCCGCTCCCCTCAATTAAAAAAATATTGACCACAGAGGATGAGTTCTAGGGGGCCCTTCAATGCTTAGGGTGGGGGCCATGTGCCCCCCTTCCCTTCTTTTAACATTTCACCCAGAGCTTGGCTCCCTGAGGCACATAATGGCTCGGCAAAGAGGTCCATGAGCCCCCCACCCCTTATGTAATCGGCCCTGGGGTGAGCTCCCCGGGGGCCTATAATGACTTGGGGAGGGGGCCATGCACCCCCTTCCCTATAATTGAAGAATGGAGCCTGGCCACCATTTCGTTTTCTTCAATCCTGGAGATTAGTAAAAATTGCCAATATTCCCTTTGGGTCTCCTCCATGGGGCCTAGGGGGCAGGGTATCCCTACCCTACCCTTTATATTATTTTTGTAATTTACTTCAGGACAGGAGACTAAGTCCCCAAGTCCTGTAATGGCTGAAGCAACATTTTTCTCATGTTGCTGGCAGGAAAACAGAGCACTCTATCCTGGAGGAGTCTTGTTACCGTAGGAGCAAGATGGTCAGAGGAAATAAAATCCTTAGGCCAATCAGAATGCTTTATTTTTAAATTGACGCTCCTGTGAGAGTCTCTCAAACCTCTAGCGAATCAAAACCATTCAGATATCTATATTATTTATAACCTTAATTTTTAAAAATTTACTGAACTGATTTACACCAAATCACAAAAAGCACAATGGGTGGACCAAGATTTAGCCTCCTGCCAAATTTGGTGTACTTCACTAAAAGCCCTTTTCCTATGGAACAGCTGACCTAACTATTACTACCCACTGGCCGCTGAGATAGATAGATAGATAGATAGATAGATAGATAGATAGATAGATAGATAGATAGATAGATAGATAGATAGATAGATAGATAGATAGATAGATAGATAGATAGATAGATAGATAGATAGATAGATAGATAGATAGATAGACAGACTATTGTATTCCCTTTTTAAATTTTCACACTATACAAATACTCTTTATAATACAGACAAATCATTTCTATAAATCAAACAAGCAAGTGCTTTTCACATAACCACCATCCCATATACTCGTTTTCTTCCATTATCTATTTAGAATGAATACAGTTTGAACTTCCAGGGAGACACAGGATCAGTTTATTGCCACTAATACCTCTATATCTTCGTGTATGTCTGTGTGTACCCTCAGGCTATATAAACAGATATTTCTAGGGCCATACAATGGCCAAGGGCTATTTGCCACATCTCCAGCAAGGGGAGGTTCATTGTTTTGCCGAATGTTAGAAATGGGGGTCTCTAGTTGGCAGACCTTTGTCCAAATAGGGACCCTTGCTTTTAGTCAGGGTAAGGGGGGTACACACTTCAGATAACCCCTGCTCACCCCCTTGGTAACTTGGCACAAGAAGACAGGCTGATCCCAAAGGTAATGTATAAAGTATTTGTACCAATACTCACGGTGACACAGTGAAAACACCACAAATGTACACCATACCATTTTAGAAAAATAAAGTATTTTTATCTAAATTACAAAAGACCAAAACGAAAAAAATCCAACACACACAGTTTAAAAATATGACTTTAAAAATGGAAATCTATGGATACGTGACTTTCCACCTAAGTACCTGTAGATGCGACAAAAGTTCCCAAGCCAAAAAAACTGCAGCGTCAGAAAGCAAAGAGATGCGAAACTCCTGAGACCCTGAGGAGGAGATGCGACAGCCCCGCTTCACATAGTGGACGGGTTGCGTTGAATCTGGTCCGTAGTGGGAGGGATTCGTTGAGTCTTCGTGCTGTTTCCGGTTCGCAGGTAATGCGTCGGGAAAGCATCTCGCACAGGTGCGATGCGTGAATCTTCGGGATGCAATGGCGATCAATGCGAGTGCATTGTGAAGCGTAGCGTTGGTCCTCTTCAGCCGTGATCCGTCGATGCGTCGGTTCTTGAAAGGCGACAGGCGCTGCGACGATCTTCTTAGCGGCACGGCGATGCAATGGAAATCTTCTCATGCCATTAAGATTCACCAGTGAAACGTGCTGCAAGAAGAGCGATGCGTCGGGTTATGCAGTTCTTTTGATGCTTCTTATTCTTCCAGCTCCCAAACAGCAGCAACAACCTACAGAGGCCCTACAACTGGGTCAGGCACTCTAGGCAGGTCAGAACTCATACAGCAGAGTTCAGGGGTGCTGGGGGTGAAGTCCTTTTGTCCCTGGGACTTCAAAACAGGAGGCCAGCTCTCCTCAGACCCTTGGAGATCTTCTTCAAGCAGGGGACACAGCACACAGCAAAATCCTTCTCCTTTCCTTGGAAGAATAGCAACTGCAGGTTAGCCCCAGAACACACAGCAAGGGCAGTCCTTCTGTTCAGTTTCTCCAGCTCTTCTCCTTGGTAAAGGTTCCTCTTGAATTCCAGGAATGATCTAAAGTTCAGGGTTTTTAGGTCTCATACTTATAATCCAAAATGTCTTTGATCTCTTTGTGCAAGGGGCTCTGAGCCCAGTCCAAACCAGTTCTGGGTGCACTCTGCCAGTGCACAGCTTCTTCCTTTGTTAGTGTGGGCCAGGATCATCAGACACACCACAGGGGGTGGATCCAGCATTGTGGAAGTCAGGCACAGCCCTGCTCAGGCCCAGGTGCTACTCCTCCCACCACTCCAAATGCAGATCGGCCTGTTCAGCCTAATGCTGACTCACCCAGACTCCTGGAGCCACCCCAGCCCCTGTCACTCTCAAGCCAAACAGTCAATCCACAAACAGGCAGAGGCACACAGAAAGGTTGTACAAGAAAATAGCCACTTTCTAAAAGTGCTATTTTCAAACACAGAATTTAAAAAAACATCCTTACTAAAAGATGTGTTATTAAATTCTGAGTTCAGGGATACCAGACTCTAGTTTCTCATCTTACTCATATGGGAAGATATGCTTGTAAAATTGTTACACAGCGTTCCCCAGTCTGTCCTATGGGCAAGATAGCCATTCAATAGTGAAAACTGAAATTGGAAGTATTTCACTATCAGGACATGTTATACACACCAGTACATGTCCTACCTTTCGCATACACTGCACCTTACCCGGGGGAGTGAGGGGTACCTTGGGTCTACTATAGGGTTGTCCTATGTGTAAGAAAGGGGAAGGGGAAGGCCTGGCAAGTGGGTGCACTGGCCAGGTTGACATGGCAGTTAACAAACTGCACCCAGGCACTGCAGAGGCAGGTCTGAGACCTCTTTTTAGGGCTACTCATGTGGATTGCACAATCAGTGCTGCAAGCCCACTAGTATTTGAGCTACCATCCCTGGCACACTCAGTGCACTTTACTAGGGACCTACTGGTAATACAAATATGCCAATCATGGATAACCAATCACAATATTAATTTACCCAGGGAGCACTTGCACTTTGACACCGATCTGCAGTGGCAAAGTGCCCTAAGCATCTAAACCAGAAAAAACGAAATCCAGCTAGTAGCAAAAACACAGAAGATAGAGGCAAAAACTCAGGGAAAACCACACCAAGGATGCCAGGTCTAACAAAGAATAATAGCAAAATCTCTCGTAGCAACCATAATTCCTATCCACAGAAGTAACATTGTATACCTATTGGCATCAATATCAAGTTCTATATAGAGTAGAGCCAGTTTCTGACCCACCGCCATCCTCCACCCAGTATCCTTCCCACTGTTAGATGAATGCCCCCAGAAGGGTCTCAATTTATTGTAGTGCCATATTGTGTGTAAAAAGTCCTCAACTTGGGCCTTGCATCTGAGATATGTCATAGAAGCAAAATGCCCATACCTTAACCTTTTTGAATGGTTGTAATATACAAGGTATAGGTGTGTCAGCTGAATTAGCCTCAACAGGGAAGATATGGTTTACTAGCATTGAGCCATTTTGCATCTCTCCAGTCTTCATCAGTTAAGGCACCTACATCTTTTTTCAAACATCCACGTAGAATGTCAAATGAGTCTGCGGTGTTGCTCACCAGAGAGAGGTTCATTCGTGATATTTTATGGCCTTTCATCTCCCCTGATTGCGGTTTACCTTTCAGTGGGTTAACATCTGGGAGGTCCACTAAATCTGCTAAGGGGTGGTGATAGCATAGTGCAACTGATGATTACAGAAGAATTGACTTTTGTGCAGCTTGAATTACTGCTGCAAGTTCTCAAATGATCGCATCATTATATAACCTTGAGATTCCTATTACGTCCCAACACAGAAAACACTGAAATCTGGACGCCTCACCCAGCCTACTCCCTGCCCATAGAGTTTTTTTTTTTGCCAATATATTTCTCCATCCTAGGTCCCTCTCTGCCTCCTGACATGTTCTCTTCTTTGTCTGGTTTTCTGTTAGAAACAGAGATTCTGATTTACCCCTCTCATATAGCAGAGGGAGAACTTATGTATCAGCCAAGGCCCACCTCTGTGTCGGTAAATGAGATTGAATTTGTCATCATGCAACCATTCGTTAATGATGATTAGGTGCGATGCTGATAGTAAGAAATAATATTGGGTGATCCAGTCTATCACTAAATGATGAACCATTCAGAAGATTAGGGAGAAAAAAAGGCCATGTAAACTGAAAGAGATCTTTATCTGTAAAAACTGTAAGGCATATGTAGAGTATACAATAATTAAATAAGTAAATATATATTTGTTCTGTGTCAAGAAAGAGGTCAACACAGAGGACTGGTTAGAGAAGAAATCAGAATACATATTTTAATAAGAGTACACAAGTAACTTAAGTCCATGCATTTTTTTTTATGAAGTCTTCAATAGAAGCAAAATTCTAACGGCAGTCTTTGTTTCTGATTTGGTGTCAGCAACGTTTCGAACATTAGTGGAGTTAATAGGTCATCATCATCAGCAATTATCAAAATTCAGCATTTCTTCAAACATCCGCTTGTGCCAAGTTATCCACGTTAAAGGGGCGATTCCATTTGAAAAAACACAAAATGAGACGAATTGATAAGGTGCCAGTCAGGGAATATAGTGTAGCCGGCGTTTGTTTGGGTCATAAAGGCATAATGCTTCAGTCCAGGGCACCACAAGTGTTTGCTTCCCAGAAGGTAATGGTTAGGAAGAACAGCTGGTCATCTGGCATATGTCCGAGTTACCTAGAGACTGAAGATTCAGTCAGGGAATAAAGCGTAGCATGTGTGTGTCCTTGTTGCTGTGGTTAAAGGCGTCACTCTAGGGCATCAGGAGTGTGTGTGTCCTGAGAAGCAGAGGTTATAAGCAAAGCATGGTGTTTGTCACCAGCATATGCCCGGTTCCTGCGGTTAAAGGAGTTTTGAATTCTGCTTCAGTCAATCATCATGCATTACACCTCCAATGTGTCCTCCTCACACCTTCCAAATATATCAGTAATGCAACTGGAGGATGTTTGGACAACCCCCCAGCCAATATGGTTGCTTCTTTAATTTTGTTTATCTAAATCAAACATTGCCAGAAAGGGGTAGTTGCATAGGAGTTGTAGCTCCTGGTAGAGGAGAATGTTAAGGTTTTATAACTTGGTGTTTATGAATAGAGCCCCTTTTTAGAGTTGGTTGTTTACTTTCTAGGTGTTTTTGAGAATCGATCTGATCTAACATCCTTCCTGTTGAATCAGGGCGACTCTTCAAGGTCACCCCAAACTTTTTGCCTTTTCTCCTCCTGTTTTGCTGTTTTTGCAGGCGCGAGAACTCTGCAAACTTTACCACAGCTAACCAATGCTAAAAGATTGTGCTCTTCTTTAAACATTGTATAATTGACTTACACCCAATTTGCACATTTAATTTACCTATAAATCTCTAGTAAAGTGGTATATGGCCATTCAGAGAGTTAAAGGCAGATGTTTAGGGACAGCCAGAAGTTCCTCCAAAAGCCGTGGGTGGATTTTTTGGATTACTTTTGCAAGGTGCTATGTGGTTGGGTGAAGGGCAGTAGTGTAAAAGATTACCAGAGGCTGTACAATTTTTTTGCCAGGGAGTGTATATTCAGCAATTGTTATAAAAAGCTGCGCCAACACCTAGTGTCTATATAGCACACTGGCCCCAAGGTCTTTGCTAAGGAGACAGACCACTGACTCAGCAGCGGGGTCCACAAGAAGGTACCTGGGAACGACTCCAAGAAGGGTGGTTCAGGTTCGCCATCAGAGTGAGGGGAGGTCAAGAAAAAGACAGATAAGTCCCAGAATTAAGTGGGAGGAAAGGGTTCCCATGCCACTTTGAAAAACAGGGAGTATGTTCTGGTGGGCAGTGGCCCAGGGTGCCCCTTTTCCAGCCCTGTTGCTTTGATTGTTCGAGTTAGGACACAAATGGGTGGACTCTGTCCTTAGAAACCGCCCACTGGTGGGCCCTCTACAGGGATGGCACTGCACCTCGGCCTGAGAGCTCCTCATAGAGTCCGGAGGGGGGCCCCTCCACATACCTGGCAGGGGGGCCCCCTCAATTATCATTACGTCACTGTTAAGACGTAGACTCAGAGGGTAGACTTGTAATCTCTGAAGGTGGGAGTCATCACTTACTCTATGTCAAAATTAATGGGATCCCTGTCCCTGCTCTGGAGGACACCGGGGGAAGCCAGACTGGTACTGGAAAGGCTGGTTCCCAGAGCAGTACACTGAACAAGTGTGTAGAGTAACTCAGGCCCAGGGGCAGGACTTTTTCTCCTCAATGGCTCTTTCAGCTGAGAATTTCAGTCCAGGACTTGTGGAGAGCGCGGGAGCTCGCGAAAAAAGAAGCAGCAAAGCAGCAGCGGCAAGCGGACCTCGAATTCAAAAACTGAAAAAACTGAAAAATGTAAATAACTGAAAAAGAGAACCGCAAGACAAACCCGTAACCGCAGACTGCTGCAGACCACAGCAGAGATCTGCGGGAGGCTGCACGGAGCCGCAGGAGCTGCAGTGACTCGCAGAGACCCGAGGAGCCACAGGAAGCAGAGCGGTGAGGAGCGGCGAGTGGAGTGAGTGGAGTCGCGGAGGGGTCACGGGGGGGGGGGGGTGATAGCGAACGGAGAGTCAGCAGTCCAGCCCGTGGAGCTCCAATGTGCCCTGCTCCTGCCTCGCACACCTCCTGCTCCGCGTGCATGCACATATCCTCTCAGCCCCACATCACTCCGGTGAGCACCAGTTCCAACATGCTCTAGTGCTCCAGTGCGCTCCAGTACGTTCTGTGCGCCCTGCCCCTGTTCTTGTGCCATGAGGGACTGCCGAGAGCTGCAAGGAGCCGCAAGGAGCCACAGGGAGCCGCGTGGTGCTGAGTGTTGTTGGGAGGGTGAGTGGAGTCAAGTGGCGTCCTGATCCAGGTCCTGCTCCTGTGCTAGTGCTCTCTGCCCCACTCCATCCTACACCACCCTGTGCCTATTGTGAAATACTACAGGAGTGAGGATTGAATACCCCCGACCTAAACCCGGACCTACAGCACAAAAGCAAGCACCATCAGCATTACAGTGTTACAGCGCCAGCCGGGATCGGGGAGGACTCCGTGTAAGTCCCGTCAGGCGCTCATGTCATCGTAGCCCCGGCAGTAGCAGCAAGAGGTACTGGGCATTCGGCATTTGGTTCCCGTTATTTGAAAGAAATCAAGCTGGACAAAAACAGTGTCTATTGATTAAGTCAGTTAGACGCCACTAAGCAATATCTCAAACCTGCTTGTAGTGAATGAAGCACAACACACGCCAATAAATACAGCGTCACCCAGAAGACTCCGATTTGTGGTTGCACTCGGCCTAATCAGCTTCCGAGCCGCAAATTGGAAACTAGTTCCTAGTCCAGAATTCTACCCATCGTGGAGCTTTTACCTATAATGTTTACCTATAATCGAGATTTCAATTAAAAGGACACATTCCGGGACTAGAAATAGCCTCAGATTATCTCCCTCAAAAAACAATAACAGGAATAGGAGCGTCTGCAGTCCTGCTGTATCCCTGCTGAGCCCTACCAATCTATCTGCAATCTATCTGCAGTCTACCTGCAGTCTACCTGCAGTCTATCGGACCCAGGTGGCCCAATGAGGTCGGGAAGAACAAGAGAGGCCATGCCACCCAAAACAAGGGGGAGAAAGGGAAAGAAACAAAATCTTAGCGCTCAGCACAACATCGAACAAAATCTCATCGCAACCGAGCAGGGCCAGAGTGAGACAATAGCACGGATAAGACCTACCAGCGCCACATGCTCTCACCAACCCAAAGTTCAATTTCCTAAGGGATGCAGGGTCAGTTCTTTATTCCAGCAATGCAACCCTCAAAGGCCTGCAATCGCCACTGCTACCCCTGTTACCCCTACAAACTGTAGCATCCGTCCCAAGCTTTTTGCCCCCAGACAAAAGCGGGGCAGCACAGCAAAAGGCCCAGCAACCCGAAATCAAACATCAATCGCCAACATACCACGTGCGGGTAAAAGGGTCAGGCAGCACATCTCCAGCGGTTTCCATAGGAATGCCTAGCATCTTAGGATGCTCCCCAACACAAACCAGCTGACAGGGCACTTCTTAGTAGATTCCGACTACAGAACACAAGCTCCAAAAAACAGCTGTTCCACCATTACAATTCGATGCCAGGGATGGATCCTGGGCCACCAAGAAAATCAAGGACGAGAGCGAAGCCAATGCAGACTAAACGAGAGAAGAGGGGGATTAATCAGTGAAATTAACTCCAGCCCCATAACCCACATAATGACAAGAAGCTACAGCCCCACAACCATCATGATGATAAGAAGCTATAGCACCCCCATTAAAATAACAGATCGAGCAAGCAAAAAATCATCACCAACCCCACAACCCCTAGTTCAGGGGAGTCCGCTTAATCAACAAGGAGGCGCATGTGCAGGGATACTGGACCAAAACTAAAAAGAGGAGGGAAGGGCGACCATATCCTACTTAAACACACAAGAATGGGAAGATATGCTTGCCACCTATACTCTAGATCTGGGACAGGAACAAAGGGCGCACTCTCCCCAAGAGTTTCCTCGGGACTCACTCTCAGCAGAACAAAACAAAAAAGTACAAAGGAGAACGCGCAAAGAAAGGAACAAAATACTGGCACTTGGAACTCGCTACTAAAAACAATACAACCGGCTGTCAAAGCACTGCAATATCAGTCAGAAAAGATGGAGATCCAACTAACATTATTGTACACACTGGCAGTCTTCACTGCAGGCATCTACGAAAAACTGGGAAATCTGAACGTCCTGATAATCAGAGCGCAATCAAACACCCACCTTAGATGCAACTGTGACCAGGTTGTTAACAAATTATCCACCCTGCCCTCAATGCTAAGTGGCCTGATAAAGGACATCAAATGCATAACAGCAGGGAACTCAATTAAAGACCAGGGCATCTTCAACAGCATGGAGGGAATAATCAACATCCAGCAACATGCACAAAGGCAAATCTGAGGTGGACATTGAGAAGATGGGAAGGCCCGGTGATGGAGGGCCACCAAAACCCAATGCCAAACAACGACGCCAACTGAAAAGGAAAGGGTGCAACCAAAAGTTCCATACAAACGTAACAAAATACTACCCCATCTTTTCAGGCCCACAGAGCAAACATGACACCAATTCCGGAGACGCAAGCTAGCAGAAGGAACTAGCAGAAGGATGAAGCAACCAAGCAGGATAACAGTTTGAAAAAGCAATCAGTTCCATACTTCCAACTGAATCGATGGCCACAGCAAATCCGCAGCCACCAGCAGCACAAATAGCAAGAACTAGACAGCAAGAAACAAAGGTATTGGTCTTTATCCTCTATATACCTTAAAGGGCCATCAGGATTCGCTAAATCGAGGAAACATTCTAAAACTAATGAAGTCCATTCCAACTCTTGCCGGCATAAGCTCAAAGGATCTACTCTCCGGAGAGTTCATACATACTGCTAAGCCCTAAAGCCCAGAGGCAACAAAGACAACGTGGACCACAAGCAAAATCGCAGATACAATCTTAGCTGAATTGGGGATATTTCTAAACTGGGGCATCGACATTGTCCCTTTCCAAAAACTAGCCCATCCATTTCCATTATTGAGCAACGCAAGCCCAATAACAAAAAAACATCAAGTACACTCAAACTGCGTACTTAGAGGTGCGCGAGAAAGATTGCGACAACGGAGCACCAGCAATCAGAAGGTAGTCGCCTATCGTCAAGGGTAGTCGCCTACTCAAATCAAGGTCTCACCAGGGAAGCACTATCCCGCACTATAACTATACGAACAGAGGAGGATTGATGCAACACATAAGACAAAGCCTACAGCAGGGCAAAAGAACCTTCCCTCAGACTATGCTTGTGGAATATTAACAGCTTAGCAACAAAAATAGAGGACCCTGATTTCTTGAATTATGTTACAACCTTCAACATAATTTTGTTGCAAGAAAATTGGCTTACCGACCCACAGCATATTGAGGGTTACACATGTTTCGCAACACCAGCAATATGGACCGGCAGATTTGGCCACTGCTCTGGCGGGCTAACCACCTATGTTTCCACGATGAGCATAGCCTCAGCAACCCACAAGGATTCGATGTCAAACGCAACACTAACAATCACAATAAGTATCGTCGTTGATGAAGAAGAAATGGAGGTGTGCATAATTAACTCGTATGTCCATCCTAAACGCAAAGCGAAAGACTCGACTAAACTTACTAAACAACTGGTAAAGTATGCCACAGAGATGAAAAACCTGACGTTTATCTTGACAGGGGACCTAAACCATAAGCAGAAGGGGAGGAGGTATCGGCTCTAACTGGAATTTACAATATCCCCACACAATGCGTTCCACTGCACGGAAGGAAGAAATGCTGCAACAGCCGCTTCCTCGATGACCTAGAACATCTAAATCTCTGAGCACTAAACAGAAGATTTCCGGAAGACTCTCCTCCAGTCGAATCTTTTTATTCTGCAACGACAAGTTCCATACTGGTTTACACCTTTGCAAGCCTCGCGCTGTTCCCACACATCCTTGGGTTCAGAATGGGGGATAAGGGTGATAGTGACCATCGCACTCAGGAAATTCAACTAACAGCCACCGCACCCAGACTAATTAGGCCAGGGCCAGACGTGACCTTGGGGCCTATTTACACATCAAATCTAAAAAGGATCAAATGTACGACAAATAACTTAAACTCGCAGGCCGAAGCTGCAATTCAACTTTTCAATCTGCAAGCTTCACACACAAATGATCAAATTGCCTACTGGGGACATTTTACTGCCATACTACTAGAAAAACGTACAGATACCTTCCATATAAAAGACAATATTCGGAAAGAAAGCAGTAAAAACAAAATAGGGAAAGATCAGAGAACACAGCTCAAGTCACTCAAGAAATCAATAAACTCGACTCTGCATAAGCTGAAAAGATCCTCAGGGAACACTAGCGCACGAGCATCCCTGAATGAGCAAAGGGCAGTGCTAAAAAGACTGAAATGGAACATCAAGAGAGACCACGAGAACGAAACCTGGGCAAAACTCCTATACGACACAAATTGTAACAACAATGCCCGCTTCTGGAAAACTGTGAACGGGATCATGCGCCCATAACATAAGGGCATAGGGTCTCATAATCCGGAAGCAAACTGGATAAAATATCTTACCAGCCACTTCAATAATCAAACAGGAAATGCAGGGGCCCAAACGGCCAACAGCTGTATCACAGAGGGTCAAGCTGAAGCAAGCATAACTAAGATAAGGGAGCGGGAGTACCCAGCCACAGGAAACAAACCATCAGGTGCAGCGAGCCGCCCGCTGTCACGCTTAATTAAAAAGCAGATCGCCAAAGGGAGGAATGGAGGAGCCTCGGGACCGAATGGCATTCCACCTGCCCTGTTCAAAGCGAAGAGTGAAGATTGGGCGGATATCCTGCAACCTCTTTTCAAGAAATCAGGCTGCTAAACAGAATACCAGAATCTTGGAGGGGCTCGACAATAGTCCCAATTTATAAAAAAAGGAGACTAGGCTGAGCTTAACAACTATCGTTTAGTAGCGCTGAACGACAATGAAGCGAAATATTTTGCGGGCACCATATTAGAGGAGCTTACAATCTAGGCTAAGAAAAATCATATAATACCGCTGAATCAGACCGGCTTCCGCAAAATGGCTAGCACATCTAAAACATCCTCGCAATCTCTCTAATAATCGACGCAGCAAAAACCTCCAAATTACCTCTACACCTTTGCTATATTGACTTTAGTGCTGCCTTTGATAATGTAGATAGAGGCAGATTGTGGTGGAAACTGGCGCAATGGGGCATACCACAGACTATTCTAAACATGCTACTGTATCTACACAAGGGCACCTGGATGCAGGTGAAACTAGGCGGCGGCACCCACCTCTCCTCAAAAATCCTCACCACAAAAGGACTGAAGCAGGGTTGTGTGCTTGCACCAACCCTGTTCAACTTGTTCATGGCTGACCTTCCTAAGGTGCTTGATGCTTGCAACTCCCATTCTCCAAGGGTAGGAGGGAAAACCTTAACCAATCTCATGTTCTCAGGTGACGTACTTCTGCTTAGTCACACTTACGTCGGTCTTCAACACCTACTGACTGAAATGCAGAACTACGCAAAAAAAATAAAAAATTCTGGACAATGTCAATAAATAATAAAAAGAACTTACAGAGGAACTGGTTTCTAGGCGGCATCAAAATTGATCCAGCTTGCGAGTACAAGTATCTAAGAGTCATATTCGACAAGGAAGGGTCATTTGGGTGCCAGAGAGAGGAAATAAGAAGGAAAGGTCTGTTGACCGCACTGATGATGAAAAACCTTGTAAACCAATTGACGGGACCGACTCTGACCCCACTCCTGAAGGTAGTCCAGGCTAAAATTCTCCCCTCGATAACTTATGGCAGCTAGGCAATCTGGGGAAGAGACGCTACGGAGCTGGATAACACGCAGGTCAAAGCTTACAGAACTATGTTGGGTCTTCCGCCCTACACTTTACCTGTTCAAATAAGGTTAGAGTTTGGCCTTCAACAACAAGTCTTAGCCAGGTATGGCGCTTACATCAACTGCTGGCATAAGATAAGAAGTGCCACTACAAACACGCTGAACTATCTGCTGTGGCACGACATACAGCACAGGGAGTTTTCTCAGGCAAGAATCTATCTTCGGTAAGCCTTGGAAACTACCAAACTTTCTGGACTTTGGGATGCACAACTCGGGTATCTCAACTTTAAAAAACTAATCTGGAAAAACATAAAACAAATCTCCTTAGTGGAAGACAAGGCGAGCTTTACAAACAGATCTCATGCCTGGATTACCCTTAACGCCTACAAATTACTCACCCTATAACCATACTTTAACCAGGGCTATCCCAGGGCCATAAAAATGAACTTCCTAAGGTACAGACTAGGGATCCTTCCATGTATCCAGCATCTACCACCATGGCTGAAGACAAAAGGACAAGATACTTGCAGGCTGTGCATTTAATTTGCCTATGCAAAGAATTGCACCAAGCGCGGCAACAGCTCCTAAAAGAACCTCTAAAACAGATAGGCATCCACACTAGGAGGCACACGGTGCTGGCCTGCTTAAATCCAGTAAACATCCAACTAAATTGCAGATTGGTAAAATTCCTGATGTTGGCCGAACACAAAATGCCAAAAATACCAAACAATGGTCCATAAAGCCTGCTGCCGTAAGCTGCCCAGCAGACGGAATAGGTCTTAGTGGAACCACTTTAAGGATGCTCGCCAGTAGCAGAGGTATAAATCTTGCAACAAGTTGAGATAACTTGAACGATGTGACAGACGGGCAAGCAAGGCTGGAGTAAAGAAAATCTGAGACAGCACATCACAGCATCTAGTGAGCAAATGACTTTCCTTAACAAGCATAATTTAACTGTGATTTTAAACTACAATGAACATTCCACCTTTGGCTTTTAACTGGTTTTAACAAAGATGATCTGTAGCAACTGTAAGAACTAAAAAGGCAGTTAAGGCGGAGGAAAGCATACTGAATGCCTATTTTAAAAAATGTTTGATTCTTTTAAGTGTAATGTTGCAATGGTTTTAGTTAACTATGCAAAAATAAAATAAACTAGTAAAGAATGGCTCTAGTATCCCTAGTATTGGCTAGGGAGGTGTTGGAAAATGGCCCTCTCTGATGGGTCACCCAAAACATTCACCTTGCTCCTCCTCTTTTCCTGGCCTTCTTTTTGTTGGCTTTAGGACTCTGAGCACTTTACCACTACTGACCAGTGCTAACGTACATGTGTTCTCTCCTCTAAACATGGTATAATTGGTTAACACCTATTTGGAATATTTAATTTACTTGTAAATCTCTTGTAAAGTGGTATACCATATACACAGGGCCTCTAAATTAAATGCTACTAGTGGGCCTGTGGCACAGATTGTACCACCCACAGATGTAGCCTTTCAGAACTGTTTCAGGCCTGCCATTGCAGGGCCTGTGTGTGCAGTTTACAACCACTTTGACTTGGTATGTAAAACTTCTTGACAAGCCTTAAACTCCCAGTTTATTATACATATCACCACTAATATAGACCCTAAGTAGCCCATAGGGCAGGGTGCTGTGTAAGTAAAATATACGACAAGTCCTGTTACGTTTTGCCTGTCTTGGTACTAACGAATACCCAAATTCATTGATCACTACTGTGAAGCCTACTCCTCTCATAGGTTAAACATTGGGAATTCCTTAAAACACTTTCAAGATGTAATTCCTGATCAGAAGGAGTAGCTGCATCATATTTTATATCTTTGGAATTGTAATGATAAATCCTTTTCATTAGTAATGTTGGATTTAACCTTACTATTTTAGAAACGCCTCATTCAGAATTTGGACATTTCTCTGCTCTTACTGCTCTGTGTGCTTGCAGCCTGCATCCCAAACACATTTAAGGTGGGTGACAGCTACACATTTTTTTTTGCATTCTCATAGCTCTTCTTAGGCAGGAAGAGAGGAAGGAAGCTGACCCTTACACTTGAATCTGAATAGGCAGTGTCCTGTTTCCCCACACAAAGGGCGGACTACCCCCTACTGATAGTCTGGAGCAGGGGTGGGAAGAAAGGGCTTGCATGCACTCCAAAGACCCTTCTTTAAAGTCACCCCTACTTCAAATACACAACTGGGTATAAGTACTGGGGTTCTGCCCTACCTTGACAGTACACTACTGGACCTGTGAAGAACTCTACCAGGAGTAAAGACTGTTGTGCTACAAGGATTGCCACTCTCCTTGACTGACTGTTCTGAAAAAAAGACTTCTCTGCTTTGCTGAGCTACCCTGCTGCATGCTGATCTCTGTCCTGCTGAGGAAAAGGACTGCACCCATCTCATTTGAACCCAGAGTGATTGCAAGGGCTTACTGGCTTGCCCCCTGTTCTGAAGTCTCAGGGCTATCAAAGACTTCCTGCAACTCTGCTGCAGCTGCTGGATTCTGCCATCTGTGAGTCCTCCCTTGCCTGAAGTGCGAATCCAGTCCTCAACTTCAGAAGTTGGTTCTGCAGCTGTTTTGCTTCAAAATTGACACAATGACGACTTTGCACCGATCGGAACTGACTCAGTGCCCTTTGACGCCGACGCAGTGCCGATCCAAGGACATCCCTGCCCAGGCACGACAACGACACAGGACCCGACTGCGAGGTTTGATGCATTATAAGGGGTTCATCACTGACGTGGGACCCAACTGTGATGCTCGACGAAGACGATTCGACCCAACTGTGTGAATCAGAACCGAAGCATTGAGTCTTTGACGCCGACGCTTGCTCCATTTGAGGTACTTTTTCAGTGAGCCCTGCGTTGGTCCTGTAGCCAGACTGCCCTACCTCGCAGACAGCCAGAAACTTTGGATTTGCCATGGTACAGCATGACCTCAAGTAACCCCTAAGACCTATTTGACTCTAAACACTACTGTGGACTAGGGGTACGGGCGGACCGGAATAACAGGCGTGGAGGCCGAATATAGTGCCCTATTGCAGCAGTTATTTTATTGTTCACAAGCGGGGTAAACAGGAGAGTTTGGAATGAGGCGAGGATGGTGGGCTGGAAGTCCGTTCTCCACTGACTGGATGAGTAGGTCTTCAGGATGGCTTCGGGTCTTGAGGCCGGGATCCGGTGTCGCCTCGGAGGTGAAAGAGAGAAAGAAAGGGCAGTTAGTCCTTGACAGCTTGCGGACCGTCGTCGCACTGTCACCAACCACCGGGGCGTGCCGGGCCAAAGGGACCGTGAGGAGGGGTAGGAAAGGGAAGGTGCAAGGGAAGACGTAGATGAGAGGGGAGGGGAAGAACGTGCAGTCGTGAGGGCGAAGTGCAAGGGCTATGTTACAATGGGATAAGTGAAGTGAGTTCCTACGTATATACAGTGCAGCAGTGTATACTCCGTGAGGGGATCTATATACAATCAATATACAATTATCTACAGGGAGACACGGAGAGAAATGTAACAGTGTACTCACGTGCCCCGCCGCAACTCTCCAGTGAGTTGCGGCCGCTCTCCAGCAACCTCCGGAGGACTCCACCAGTCTTCGGTCCAGACGTCCTCCTCTTCCTCGCTTCCACTCCTGCACTTTCCGCTCTCCGTCCCAGGTTCTCCAAACGCTGTCTCCTGCCACGAGTCCACCGCATCGAACGCTCTCCTCTCTTCGTCGTCGGCTTTTCTGTGTCCGGGGTTGTTGATGGGGGCGGGACTTCCGGGATCGCAGGGGTTCACTTCCGGGTTGTTGCGTGACGCCGTTGGTCGCTCCGTTTCCTGCATAGAAAAAAAGAGAGGAGGAGTCCTGGTCATCAGGGACGCCGGAGGGTCAGTCGTCAAGGTATCCCAGCTCGAGGGCCGCTCTGCCGGGTTGCGCGGCGCTCCCCTTCCACAACTTCTTTTTGATTTTCTTCTTTAAAAATCCATAACTCCAGTTCTACTTATTTTTCTAAACCTGTGTGGAGTGTGTGTGTGTGTGTGTGTGTGTGTGTGTGTGTGTGTGTGTGTGTGTGCGGGATGTGGAAGGGGATGCGCAGCGCTCCCCTTCCACATCCCCTTTCCCTAGCTGTCATTCTTGTGGGGGAGAGAGGAGGGGGATATCGAGAAAGGTAGTCCGCATTGCCCTGCTCGGCCCCTTTTCGGTGCAGGGTTTTGAATCGGTAAGGCTGCAGGGATAGGAACCAGCACAGCACTCGGTCGTTATGACCTCGGTTTCGTGCCATCCACTCCAAAGGGGCGTGGTCTGTGTACAGAAACAATTCACGCCCCTACAGATATTAACGAAGGCTTTCCACTGCCCATTTAATGGCTAGGGCCTCTTTTTCCACTACAGCATAATTAGTCTCCCGAGGGAAAAGTTTCCTGCTGAGATAGAGAATGGGTCTTTCCACCCCGGTCGGGTCTTTCTGGGATAGAACGGCTCCCAATCCCTGGTCGGAGGCGTCTGTTTGTAGGATGAAAGGTTGTGAGTAATCGGGGCTGATCAAGACTGGCTCAGACACCAGGGATTGCTTAAGTTTGTGAAAGGCTGTAAACATTTGGGGAGAAGGGTGTTGCAGCACGGCTTCTGTTCGTGTGCTCTTCTTCAGTAAGTCGGTCAGGGGGACCGCGGTTTGGGAAAAGTTCGGGATGAACCTCCTGTAGTACCCTAGCAGCCCGAGGAAAGCACGGAGGTCTTTCTTGGTCTGTGGGAAGGGGATGGCTTGTATGGCTTTTATTTTGTTGTCTTGCGGTCTGATCACGCCTTCCCCGAGTAGATAACCCAGATATTTGACGGATTTGGCAGCGAGAGTGGTTTTGGTGGGATTGATAGTAAACCCGTGCTTTCCCAAGGATGTGACCACTTGTCTCTGATGGGACAGGTGTTCCCTCCAGTCGTCACTATAAATGACGATGTCATCCAGGTAGGCTCCTGCGTATTGAGCATGTGGCTGTAGGACGATGTTCATGGCCCGCTGGAACGTCGCCGGGGCGCCGTGGAGCCCGAAGGGCATGACGCGGAATTGGAATAAGCCATCCGGCGTGGAGAGCGCCGTTTTCTTCTTGTCATCCTTTTTCAGGGGTATCTGCCAGTAGCCTTTGCAGAGGTCCAAGGTGCTAATGTATTTGGCTTTGCCTATGCGTTCTATCATCTCGTCCACCCGGGGTAAGGGATAGGTGTCGAAGCTTGATACTTTATTGACCTCCCGAAAGTCTATACAAAATCTTGTGAAGCCATCGGGTTTGGGGATTAGGACAATGGGAGAGTTCCAGCTACTGATAGACGGTTCTATTATACCCATTTGTATCATCTGTTTGGTCTCTTCCCTGATCAGGTTTCGGCGGGCTTCAGGGACTCGGTAGGGTCGTTGCCTCACAGTTTTCCCCGGTTCAGTGTGGATGGCATGCTCCATGATTGTGGTGTGTCCAGGTAGGGAGGAAAACACCGCTTGTATTGGGGCTAGGGTGTCGCGGAGTTCGTTTTTGTGGCTTTTGGGTAAATCAGGGTCCATACAGCACTCAAACGGCAAGCTCTCCTGACACCGACCACTGGCTAGTACCGGTTGAGGTCCTACCCATTTTTTTAAGAGATTCACATGGTATATCTGTTTCTGATGGCGGGTGTGGTCCATTTCGATTTCGTACGTTACTGGAGTCACCTGTCTTATTATCGGGTACGGGCCTTGCCACTGGCCTAGTAACTTGTGGTCTGAGGAGGGGATAAGGAGTAGTACTAGGTCTCCGGAAACAAAGGACCTCATTTTGGCACCCCGGTCATACTGGCGTTTTTGAGCTGTCTGAGCGGTTATCAGGTTTCGTCTTACGATTTCTCGGATTTGACCTAAGTGGGTTTTGAGGTTGGCAACGTATTCAGGCAGAGGTCTGGTGCGATCGGGTTCGGCCTCCCAGGCCTCCCGGGCCATATCCAATAGGGTCCGGGGTGGTCTCCCATACAAGAGTTCATAGGGGGAGTACCCTGTACTGCTCTGGACTTTGCATCTTATTGCGAATAGGGCTAAGGGCAGCATTTCCTCCCAGCGACGGCTCCCCAGTCCGAACAATTTTTTCAGGGTGGTTTTTAGGGTGGCATTATACCGTTCCACCAGCCCGTCGGTCTGGGGGTGGTAGGCGGAGGTCCTTATTTGTTTGATGCCAAGCTGGGAACAAACCTGGCGCATAAGGGAGGAGACAAAGGGGGTGCCCTGGTCAGTCAGTATCTCCCGGGGAAAACTCACCCAGGTGAAGATAGAGATTAGGGCTTTAGCGATTTTCTGGGTGGTAGGGTGCCGTAAGGGAACGGCCTCCGGGAAACGGGTGGCATAGTCCACAAGGACGAGGGCATATCTACACCCGCTCTTTGATGGTAACATAGGCCCTATAAGGTCCATCCCTACCCTACTGAAAGGGATGTCGATGAGAGGGAGGGGTTGGAGGGGTACCTTTGGTGGTCGGTATCGACTGTTCTCCTGACACACCGGGTATTCACGGCAGTATTGACCCACTTGTTTGTACACCCCAGGCCAATAAAACTTTTCCAGAATGGTCTGACCTGTTTTCTCGTCTCCGAAATGTCCCCCTAACAGATGGCTATGGGCCAGGAACAATACCTTGTCGCGAAAGGGGCCGGGCACGAGGAGCTGAGGGTTTTCTTGGGGTCCCCCTTTTCTGTACAACAGCCCATTCTTCTTGAAAAAGTAAGGACATACTTGCAGTGGATCCTCGTTTTCCACGGCACGTGCCCAAGCATCCTGTAACACCGGGTCTTCTTGTTGGGCTGCCCGGTATTCTTGGTCGGTTTCCCAGGGATGGTCGTTCACATGAACGGGATAGGCTGCTGCGTAGGACCTTTTCTCTTTCCTCTTTTGGCCTCTGGATTTCGGGGTTTTGGTTGCTGGTTCCAAGGGGGGAGCGTTTCGATAGAAAGGAGCTTCAGTCCACCATCTTTCCAATGAGTCTGTAGCGTCATGCAGCAGATGAGGAAGGCCGCTGTAATCGCTCCCCAGGGTTACTTGTTCCGGTAGGTTCGAACCAACCCCACCGTAAGGGGGCTTCCTTCGTCCGAGGAGTGTTGGACTTTGATCCTGGTGGTGGGATACCTCTTGGTGTCCCCATGAACACATTGGATGTCCACTGTGCCGGTCACTGGCCCGATGGGTGTGGGCATCTCTTGGGGTCGTAGAACACTTTGCCTGCAGCCGGAATCCGCGAGGGCCATCATGGGGTGGCCGTCAATCTTTACTGGACACCGGTAAGGAGGCGGGCTAGCCTCTGTGGTAAGGCAAACGTAGTTCCTGGCCAGCCTGACCTCCATGGGTTCTTCCTTTTGTGGGCAAAACCTGGCTATATGTCCGTGTCCTCCGCAGTGATACCACTGGGGTCCGGGAGGGCTAGGCCGAGGCATTATTGGAAAGGGAAACAAGGGAACAGGGTCCGGTTTTCGGGGAACGGCAGGCCTTTGGGGTCGAGGGTGATTTCCAAAGGGTAGACGGGGATGGTGCTCGTCCTTCTTCTGGGACTCCTGTGCTCGGCTGTACGCGCTAGCTATTTCTACAGCAGTGTCTAGCGTCCTCACCCGGAACGTACTTCTGCAGGACCACAGAGGGTAGGGAGGTGGTTGGTCGTTGTTGTCCCATGACATCGGCTAGCCTCCCAAGAGCCTGATCCTGAGCGGTTCCTTGATCCTTCAGGACGTCGTGAAGCTGGCCACGATCATCTTCAGCGGTTTTCAGGAAGCGTTCCATCATCTTCCCTAGCAGCTCTTGACTTTCTGCTAACTGTTTCACCGCGGCCTCCATGCTTCCGGTATATCCCACTTCTGACACCAAGTGTGGACTAGGGGTACAGGCGGACCGGAATAACAGGCATGGAGGCCGAATATAGTGCGCTATTGCAGCAGTTATTTTATTGTTCGCAAGCGGGGTAAACAGGAGAGTTTGGAATGAGGCGAGGATGGTGGACTGGAAGTCCGTTCTCCACTGACTGGATGAGTAGGTCTTCAGGATGGCTTCGGGTCTTGAGGCCGGGATCCGGTGTCGCCTCGGAGGTGAAAGAGAGAGAGAAAGGGCAGTTAGTCCTTGACAGCTTGTGGACCGTCGTAGCACTGTCACCAACCACCGGGGCGTGCCGGGCCAAAGAGACCGTGAGGAGGGGTAGGAAAGGGAAGGTGCAAGGGAAGACGTAGACGAGAGGGGAGGGGAAGAACGGGCAGTCGTGAGGGCGAAGTGCAAGGCTATGTTACAACGGGATAAGTGAAGTGAGTTCCTACGTATATACAGTGCAGCAGTGTATACTCCGTGAGGGGATTTATATACAATCAATATACAATTATCTACAGGGAGACACGGAGAGAAATGTAACAGTTTACTCACGTGCCCCGCCGCAACTCTCCAGTGAGTTGCGGCCGCTCTCCAGCAACCTCCGGAGGACTCCACCAGTCTTCGGTCCAGACGTCCTCCTCTTCCTCGCTTCCACTCCTGCACTTTCCGCTCTCCGTCCCAGGTTCTCCGCACGCTGTCTCCTGCCACGAGTCCACCGCATCGAATGCTCTCCTCTCTTCGTCGTCGGCTTTTCTGTGTCCGGGGTTGTTGATGGGGGCGGGACTTCCGGGATCGCAGGGGTTCACTTCCGGGTTGTTGCGTGACGCCGTTGGTCGCTCCGTTTCCTGCATAGAAAAAAAGAGAGGAGGAGTCCTGGTCGTCAGGGACGCCGGAGGGTCAGTCGTCAAGGTATCCCGGCTCGAGGGCCGCTCTGCCGGGTTGGGCGGCGCTCCCCTTCCACAACTACTTTTTGATTTTCTTCTTTAAAAATCCATAACTCCAGTTCTACTTATTTTTCTAAAGTGGAGTGGAGTGGAGTGGAGTGGAGTGGAGTGGTGTGGTGTGGTGTGGTGTGGTGTGGTGTGGTGTGTGTACACAGATCTTGGGATGGGAAACCAAGCTCAGGATACCACCCCTGGACTGCTGGGAAAGAGAATGGAAGTAAGGATGCTTTTTATCCCAGGGCTGTCAATCCCCTCTCTAAGAAACCTCAGAGGTCAGGGGTGTTTGTGTGCTCTCTTTTAAACATGGTCAAATTGGTTTAAACTGAATTGGCATGTTTAATGTAAGTATATATCCCTAGTAAACTGGTGTTACAAGAACCCAGGGCATGTAAATCAAATACTACTAGTGGGCCAATTTGACCTAGCAAAAGCAACCTTGTGCCAGGCCTAGACATTCATTTTTAATAAATATGTCACCCCTAGGGTAGGTCCTATAAAGCCCATAGGCCAGGGTGCATTTTATTTTAAAAATTGTACATGTACTTTTATGTTTGACTGGTAGTGAAGAACTCCAATTTGTTTTTCGCTATTGCTAGAGTGAGCTCCTGAGCCCTAAAAGGTGCCTTTTGGGTCCTGGACCCTTGGTGTGGCCTCAGTTGAACTCCTCCTTGAAGACAAATGAGACATTCTGAAGTTCTGGGCTCCTTGGACCATGAACAGGCCGATTCGTGCCAAGATCATACCACCCGCGCCAATGGCCTACTCAAAGCTCTGGACTTTTGCACTACAGCAACCACCAGCGACAACCGGCAATGCGAGATTTGCTCTTCACACAAAATTTCCAAGCAACTACCACCTGCGATGCCCGACAGACTCTTCATGCTACAGCGATGACTGTCCGAGGTTACTCGCTCTGCGTAATACAACAACGGCCATCTACACCATTCTCCCTGCTCCTCACGGTCTTCTCCACTGCAAACGGAACTCTAGTGCTTGACTGTAGAAGACTAAACCTGTCCCTGTATTCAGCTTGTGCCCTATTGCAGTTGGCCTGGACTAGTAATTTTCACCTGGTCTTACACGACCAGATAACCACAAGTGGCACTTTGTGCTTTTGGGCACTATTATTACCTTAAATATTTGAAATTGCATATCTCTGGTTCTACTGTATCTTGTCATTTTGGTGTCAAATAATGTATTAGAATTTATTCTGTTTTTCTAAGTTTGTGTGGGGTTCTTCGTATGTTGGGTTCTCACTTTCTTGATGTTGAAGCTGCATAAGCTTCAAACATTGTCTATAAGTTAAGTTGCTTTTGTGCCAAGCTATCAGGGGGTTAAGCACAGGTTGTATAAGTGACTTTTGTGGTTCACCCTGACAAGGATTGGGTCTGTTGCGTGAGAAGGGTCACACGCCCCTCAACCAAAAACCCACTTCCTCGCATTTCCCATTGTCCAGAACTCCATATCATATGTGTATTAAGTAGATTGTCAGCTCTAAGTTTGTAGTGACTAGAGGTTTGCCTGTGTTCTTGCCATATGTGATTAACAACTTTCTCCATCTTCCCCAATTCCACCACATTCTGTCTTCAAGAATATGAAGTGCCTGTTGTGAAATATTTGTGAGGGAGCTGCCAACCTCATTTCAACATCAACAACTTGGATCTCCAACCACTCAAACATGCTACCCTGGAAACATCAACCAGCCTTGATCAATGCTGTTGCCTTCTGTATCTGTTATTGTATTGTATTGTATTGTATTGTATTGTATTTATTATTTGTATCGCGCAACTGTCACCCTACGGGTATCCTGGCGCCCAAACAGGAAGTAGTCAGATGGAACAACAATACACTGGCTGTCATAACATGTAAAACAGCTGCCAGTTCTATTAAATGGTGTCAAGGGGATTAAACTTTGGCAAACAGCCATGTTTTCAGACTCTTTCTAAATCCAAGCAGGGTGTCAATTTGCCTGATGTTCTGGGGAAGCTCGTTCCACATCCTAGACGCGGAAGTGCAGAAGGCTCTGCCTCCCATCCTCGATCTCCTGATCCTGGTGGTTGCAGCCAAACCTAGGCTAGAGGAGCGCAGGGACCTGGTAGGCTTATACCAGTTGAGCCTTTCCTGTAAAGGAATAGGACCCGTGTTGTGCAGGGCTCTATACACAATACATAGGGACTTAAAAGCGACTCTACTCCCGATTGGCAACCAGTGTAGATCTCTGAGCGCCAGCGTAGTGGAAGAGCTGCGAGGTCTTTTAAGTGCCAGCTTGGCCGCTATGGACTGGACTCTCTGGAGCCCCTGTAAGATGTATAAGGGGGCCCCTAGATATAGGGAGTTACAATAGTCCAGTCTGGCCAGGATCACACTCCTGACCACTAGCGGTCTAGACTCATCAGGCAGAAGGGGCAAAATCTGTCTGAGCGCTTTAAGCAATCCAAAGCAGACACTAATGGTTTTATTGGTCTGAGAGGTCATTTGGAGATCCGCGTCAAACATTACCCCTAAATTGCGCACGGTCTTGACTGGGATGCAAGGATCAGCTCCCGGTGCAAGCCTGATCTCATAGGAAGGTTGCTGACTCAGTTTGGCTGACGAGCAATAGACTACCTCTGTCTTACCCTCGTTAAATTGGAGGGAGTTTATTTTCAGCCATCTGGAGACCCTGCTCATGCAGTTCTGAAAGGTCTCCATGGTCACCGCCTGTCGTCCCTCTAAGGAGAACACCAGTTGGGTGTCGTCAGCGTAATTTATCAAATCTATTCCATAAGATTTGATCATGGGGATCAAAGGCTGCAGATAGAGATTAAAAAGAATAGGGCTGATCGAGGAGCCCTGAGGTACTCCATGACTGACTGGGGACTTGGAGGATGAAAGGGGGCTAGGGTCACCATCTGTTGTCTGCCTGTCAGGTAGGATTGTATCCACCTCAGGGCCTTGCCCTTCACGCCCAGTTTTTCCAGCCTACTTAGCAGAACTGCATGGCTAACCGTATCGAATGCGGTCGACATATCCAACAGCACCAAGACTGAGGAATTGCCAATGTCGGCTCGCATTCGAAGATTGTCCAACATGGTTGCCAGTGCAGTTTCTGTTCCGTGGCCTGGGCGGAAGCCAAATTGGTCCTTGTCCAGTAGACAATTGTCTTCCAAATATCCTGACAGGGATCTGCTGACAAGCCTTTCCACGATTTTTATCGGGTAGGGCAGGAGGGATATGGGCCTGAAGTGTGCCGGAATAGTAGGGTCCAGCGAAGGCTTTTTTAGCAGGGGAGTAACCACTGCCTGTTTCCATGCTTCCGGCACTGTGCCTTCCTCAAGGGATTGGCGACAAATCTGATGCATCCAAGGGAACAGCTGTGGCCCATATTCCTTCCAGATCCTATGCGGAAGGGGGTCTAGAGGCGACCCTGATGACACATTATGGGCCAAGGTAAAAAAGAGCTCCTCTGTAAGAGGGATGACATTTGCCAATGATGACGATATTGGTTTAGGTTCCTCTTCTTCTATCTGCAGCTCTTTGCAGCTAGTCCTTTCCTCCTTCAGTCCCCCTACAATTTTAGCAATCTTTTCCTCAAAGTGGAATGCGATCTCATCACGTAGTTCTTGGGTAGCAACCACCTTATTACTTATACAAGTGGGGTGTGAGAGATCCCTTATGATATTAAAAAGGGTTTTAGTACTGTTAGGGGACTGGAGAATAGTAGTGGCATAGAAGAGTGCCTTAGCTTTGGCAATAGCTCCTTTATATTTTGCCTGTTCTATTTTCAGCAGTTTTTTATCCGGTTCCGAATAGCATCTACGCCATTTCTTTTCTGCCTGTCGGCGTGCATTGCGTAGGGATTTCAGCTCCTCATTAAACCAGGGAGCAGATGTTTTCCTCTTATTTTGTATATTTTTCAGAGGGGCAAATGTATCCAGGGTATTTATGATGTGATTACAGTACTTTTGATAGTTCAGGTCTACCGATTCCTCTGGATCATAGGTTATGTTACTTATAAAAATAGGCTTTGTTTTGTCCTTTGGTAATTTAGACCAATTCCGTCCCCTCCTATAAGTCACCGGACACTCACTTCCGTTCCCCTCAGTGAGTATGGAGATCTGTAGATGGATTAGGGAGTGGTCGGTCCAGCACTGAGGTAGGATATCAGTCACCATAGTCTCAGTCTGGTTGGCAAAGACCATATCTAGGATATGTCCCCCTGAGTGGGTTGGTTTTTGTACCAGCTGATCAAGACCCCAGTTACCACAAATGTCCTTCAAATCCCTTAGATGACTCCCCAAGGACCCATTGTCCCATAGATTAAAGTCTCCCAGAATCAACATTCTGGAGTGAGACAGGGCTAGGGCAGCAATAGTGTCAAACAGCGCCTGGTATTGTGTATCTGCACCCGGTGGTCTATAGCATAACAATCCAGTCAGGATCCTACCTTTTGGTTCTTTCAGGGAGAACCCCAGTAGCTCCACCCCCGCCACCCTGTCAATCTGTAGAGGGGAAAAGTCCCACTTGTCTTTATAAATCATTCCAAGTCCCCCTCCTCTACCCAGTGGCCTAGGTTTATGGAATAACTTGTACCCTTCCGGGCACGACAGGCCCAACTCAACAGAGGTGTTCACACTGGTCCACGTCTCCGTGATGAATAGGGCATCTAGGTCCATGTCACTTAGCAAGTCTGACACTTCCTGATGATGTTTTACCAGGGATCTACTATTGATCAGCCCACAATCCAGCATTACAGAGGACTGTGGTAAAGCATTTTGAGAGATTCCCTCCACACTCCTACCTATGGCCAATAGCTCATCCTTGGAATACCTAAATTCGGCAGCGGTCTTGGCCCTAAGCCCGTCCGGAGCACGGACGGGCACAGACGGGCTTTCCTCTGGCGCTCCTCCGGCGCGTGCGCTGCGCGCTGACATACTGATCATTAAGTGAGGTGTGGCAAAGGGTACTCACAAACACTAGAGCGCTAGCCCCTGGAGCGTTTCTAAGCCCACACCCAAAATGGCGGTCGGGAGTGAGGCAGCACTAAATTCACCCGATTGGTGAGTCCTGTGGGGTCTTTCTTACTTTTAAGGCAATGTGGACATAGGGGGAGCGTGGAATATAATTGTAAATAGCCACGAGGTCAGTATCACTAATGTAGCACCACAACACAAACAATTTTCAAATTTGTTAAAAAACTAGCAAATCCTCCTAAAAACGATTTTAAAACTGCACAAGTTTTACAATAGCAGCAGCAGCGTGACAATCCTATTTGTTTGTCCGCGCGAAGCCGACTGGTCCCCTAAATAGTGTTTGTCAAAGGGCACTCACAAACACTAGAGCGCTAGCCCCTGGAGCGTTTCTAAGCCCACACCCAAAATGGCGGTCGGGAGTGAGGCAGCACTAAATTCACCCGATTGGTGAGTCCTGTGGGGTCTTTCTTACTTTTTAGGCAATGTGGACATAGGGGGAGCGTGGAATATAATTGTAAATAGCCACGAGGTCAGTATCACTAACTCAGGAGGTTTAGAACAAAGAGGCCAGGACAATGGCAACACCTGGTACTGGGGGAACAGAAAGACCAGTAGACATTAGGGATAATTAAGCAAAATAAAACAAGCCGGGGGTGGCCCAGTGCGCAGAAGGCCATGCCCCACACCTAAACAGGGCACTACAGTCTTTCTCCCCCAAAGGGTAAATTAAGGGATTTGCCCCCAATCTGTTTCTCCAGGGTGCAAAAAACCCACTAGAAGTCTGGGATTATTAGGGGTAAAAATGAAGTGGTGGGCGAGGCTTAACATGGGCAGGGCCATGCCCCGCCTAAAAAAGGGCACGAGTCTTCTCCCCCCTAGGGGACAGATTGGAGATTTTTCCTCAATCTGCCCCCCCCAGGAGAGCGGAAAGTCAACTAGACATCAGGGGAAAGTAAAAAATTACAAACGGGTGGTCTACCTACCCCAGAAAGGACATAATAATCCTTCTGAGCCCCAAACTAGGAGATTGAGGTATGTGTCCCAAATTTGCCCTGTCCCCTAGATATCAGGGATTTTAAAATAGTTTCAAAATAAACAAAAGGATGGAGACAGCCTACCCTGGAATCAAGCCATACCCCTACCTATAAGGGGCAGTAGAGTCCTTCTCTCTCCTTGGGGGCAGATAGGAGGATTGTCCTGATTAGGGAGGTTGCCCTTAATCTCCCCCCGGGTGTTACTAATTAGGGGTGGGTGACAAACTCCGCTCCTCCGGCGGAGTTCGCAGAGTTTTACCCACTCTACCCTCCGCTTGGAGCACGGAATCATGGAAATACTCTACCAGGTGGTGGAGTTTTTTCTCATGGGTTGCTCACCAACGCCTAGTTGGCGAACGAGAAAATCAAGCATTAGACCGCCTCCTGGGCTGTTTTCTCAACACAGGTGGTTGTGGCAGGTCGCTACCGCTCACGTTGAGAAAGATGCCTCTCAAGTAGAAAATCTACTCGAGTAGCAAAAAGAAGCAGCACCCTCTGGACCTCTGTGTGGCGCCATTCGCGCTGATTTAACAGTGAGGAAAAAGCTCCTGGCACTAAAATTCAGCACGAGCAACGCAAAGTACTGAATTCCACCGCTCACAGAACTCCTCAGAATGTCACAGAGTCTGTGGAATTCCATGAAGTGAAACTCAATGAGTTCCACCCACCCCTAGTAGAAAGACCAATAGACACCAGGGATTTAACATTTTGGGAAGTTCCACCTTGGCGGTGAACCAGACCCCCACTCCAAAAGGGGCCAACACATTTCTATGGCTCCCGGGGACAGAGACGGCGCTTGCTCCAGTTTGCCCCACAGTGGGCCAGAAAACCCATGGATGGCAGGTATATTTTTTAATGAAATAATGATGTGGGGTCCCACCCATCTGGCGATCAAGACCAACTCTCACCTCTAAAACCTCAACTGTTTTTCTTCTCCCCCAGGCAGACTAAAGAGCCTGATCCCAATAGCAAGCGAGAGGATATTTTGATTATTTTGGGTATTGTTTTTACATATGGGCCAGCAGAGTGGAGATAAATCCCAGTATTGTTCCACTTGCCATGATACATGCCTGGAATTTTTAGTCTTGGGGTGGGCGTCGCCTGGGAAAACCTACCAACCCCAGACATTTCTGAAAACTTGACACTCAGGGCAGTTCAAGGTGGTGTGCCTCGTTAGGATACAATAAGCTTTTCTTAGCCACAATACCCCACAAACCTCAAACTATGCCTAAAATTATCCATTTGCCTTGCATTTCTGTGCTGCAAACTTCCAGAATCATCAGTGGTCCAGAAAATTCATACCACCCAGCATTCCCCCACAAGTCTTGATGAAAATATGACACCACTTGTGTGCCCCAGCCAAGTATCTGCAACACAAAAGTCTCCAAAACAAAATGTGGAGAGATCTGCAATATGGGTAGGTGTGGCAATTGATCCTTGGCTCATCCGCCAACTAGGGAAACCTACCAACTTCAGACATTTCTGAAAACTAGAAAATGGGGGGAGTGTAGAGTGTTGTGCCTCACATGGATTCACAACATTTTCTTACCCATAGAGCTCTGCAAACCTCAAACTTTGCCTACAAGTATGCATTTTTCCTGCATTTCTGTGATGTAAACTTCAGAGGTCCAAAATATTTCTACCACTCAGCGTTTCCCCACTTGTTCAAATAAAAACACTTCCCAACTTGTGTGGGTTGACCTAACGTCTGTGACAGTAAAGGCCCCAAAATGCAATGTGGAGACCTCAACATTTCCTGTATAAAGAACTTACCTGCTTGGCAATGTAGGTAGCTGATGTATTTGACCATGGGCTCGGATGCCACCTAAGGAAAACCTACGAAACACAGATGTTTCTGAAAACTAGACACTAGGGCAGGTCCAAAGTGGTATGCCTCTCGTGGATCCCACAATGTTTTCTGACCCACAATGCCCTGAAAACCTCAAATGATGTGCCTGTGTTGCATTTTGGGGTCTTTTCTATGACAGGAACTAAGGCAACCAGGACAAGTGATGTATCATATTTATCAGACGACATTTGAGAAATCTGGTTGGAAGGAAATTTGTGGTTCCCTGCAGATTCCAGAAATTTTCTACGCAGAAACGTGAGGAAAGTGTGTGTTTTAGTCAAAAATTGAATTTTCAAGGACTTGTGGGTAGGAAACCTCATAAACATCCATGCAAGCCACACCACCCTGGATTCCCCTGGGTATCTACTTTTAAAACATTTCTGGGTTTGGTAAGTTTCCCTGAGTGCCATATGAACTAGGAAACCAAATCCACAGCTACCCAAATTGCAAAAAAAAGGGTTGGGGTTGAATAGAAAACAATTGATATGTCAATGTTGCATTATAGACTTTTTCCTATTGTGGGAGCTAGGCCCACACAAATTAATGATGCACCATTTTTATTGAGAGACATGTGGGAACGCTGGGTGGAAAGAAAACTGTGGTTCAGCACAGTCTGGATCGTTCATTATAGAAATGTGAGGAAAATGTGTTTTTACCCAAAGTGTGAGCTTTGAAGGGCTTCTCTGTAAGAAAACCTTGTCACATCCATGCAAGTCGCATCACCATGGACTTACCTGGGTGCCTAGTTTTCAGAAATGTCTGTGTTTGTTTGGTTTCCCTTGGTGCTGGCTGAACTAGGGTCCAAAATCTCTAGCTACCCAAAGTGTAAAAACAGGGTCGGTTTTGAATTGAAATATTTGATGTAGTCACGTTGCATATTAGGCTCATTCCAGTCAGAGGTGCTAAGCCCACCCACACTAGTAGGGTGCCATTGTTATCCAGAGACATGCAGGAATGCTGGGGAGAGAAATTTGTGAATCACCGTAGAATCTGGAACTTTTCTTCAAAAGAATCTGAAGAAAATGTTTGTTTTTAGCTAAAGTTTAAGATTGGCAAGGGTTTCTGGGTAACAAAACGCTTATGAGACTCATACAAGTTGCACTAATCTGGACTCCCTGGGGTGTCTGATTTTCGAAAATGTCTGGATTTGGTAGGTTTCCCTGGGTGGCAGCTGAGATGGACTCCAAATTTACAGGTAAGCAAATTGCAAAAAAACTGTTGGTTTTTAATGTAAAAATGTTATGTGTCCACTTTTGGTGCTTTCTTAACGCAGGACCTAGGCCCACCTACACAAGTGGGGTACCATTTTTGTTAGGAGATATGTGGGAATGCTAGGTGTATGAGAATCTGTGGATTCTCAAAGATTCTGGATCTGTTAGCCAATATTATAGGTTTGAAGGTCTTGGTAACAGAACCATGTGGAAACCACACAAGTCACACCACCATGGACTCCCCAGGTGTCTAGTTTTCGGAAATGTCAGTATATGCTTGATTTACGTGGGTGGCAGCTGAGCCATTGGCCAAAATTGGCAGCTACCCACATTGTAAAAAATGTATTGCTTTTGCAGGCTGTGATTTGATATCTACAGGTCGCATTTTGGGGCTATTTGTGTTACATGCGCTAGGTCCAGCCACACAAGTGAGGTACCATTTTTATCAGGAGACTTGTGGGAACATAAAATAGAAAAATATTTGATGATACCAATTGGATTTCTCTGCAGTTGTGGTTTCCAAATTTAAACCAGTGTTCAAGAAAGGAGAAATTTTGCAAAATGCCTTCTGAATCACGATAGTATGTGTAACCATAAAATCAGAGGGATACAATTAACTATTGTTCTTAAACTCAGTATTTTGTGTATATTTTAGAAATACATAGGTTTTCTACATACCCATTTTTCATTCTTTATATTTTATCATATGAATTGTTGTATAGTTGGTACACAATGACAAATCATTGCACGGTGCAGCTCAGTTGTTGGCTCTGGGCATTAAGTGTTTTTGAAGAACCTACACAACTAATATATCCACGGGACCAGAAGGTTCCGTCGGACATAAGAGTATATCACTTTTCTAAACTGGCCATTGTGACAAGAAGTTATAGATACACACGTTAATACAAATGGCTGTTTCCTCCTACTCATTTTTATTTTTTTATTTCAACAGTTAAATATTTGGGGAAAAATGGATAGATCTATACAAATGGCCTTTCGCTGAATCGAGAAATCTGTCTACTTTTCACAAATGTATACTTCTCCAGACTCACCCATGGGTTTCACACCTGTTTCCACCACATTTGTAAGCAGGCTGAAACCAAAAACATTAGCAAAATGGACTACTTCTTAGAAAAATGTATACAAAATCTGTGGTAAAATATGTTTTTTGATACAACTCAGCTTGCTCTGTCTGTTCTTTTAAGCTGGGAAGATGAAGATCCCAGCACAGCAAACGTTTGGTTAGAAAAAAAACCAATTGCTTTCTTACACAGCATTTCTTCTCATTTTCCCCACAAAAAACAAAAATAAGCTATATTTCATTACCTGTAGTACATTCAGGGCATCCAAAGACGCTACCCAGCTTGAGCCATAGCGGAACACAGCCACCACCTTCTGGTGTCCTTCCTGGTGGTTCCTTATAATTTCTTTCAGTATCTTTTGTGGGCAGCCAGTTGGTTGCTCACAATACGTCATCAGTTTGTACCCCATTGTGAGCCCCTGGCTGCCTTGTGTGAAGATGAATCTGAACGCCTGGGCAAAGACATAGGCAGCAAGGCTAGAATATTAAAACAAGAAACACTTAACATTGCTACCAAGGCATCCATCTCAAAGTACTGTGGCCTATATTGCATAAAACATTTCAGTCTAATACTTTAAAAGGGCCAGTATTAATTGGCTGTCAGTGCCAAATCTTCTCATTTTGCCCATCTTGACGGACAGGCCGTTGCGGGCACCGGGCAATCCCCCGGTGCGCCGCAAGGGTGGGGGCCGGTTTTGGGCCCTGGGGGCCGTTTTTGTTACAGGACCGTAAGCTGCAAAATCGGCCCTGTAACAAAATCGGCCGAAAACCGACCCCGGCAAAGAGCTCGGTCGCACCCCCAGGGGGCCGGCCAAGCAATTTGCCAGGGCCGGTTTTCATTCTCAGTCCGGCCCTGGTGGCAGAACTATTACCTGCCAATGGAAAGGTCTGGTACGTGTGGCACAGGAGAAAACAAAAAAGAGGCAGCTCACAGTGATGCGTGTCCTGCCACCTGAACAGCCAGATCACAACTCAAACTGGCACCCCTCAAGATGGATATGTGTTCCTTTGAACCTTTGAAGAGTGTTTTCTAAAGACTAATGCCACCTTATCCATCCCTCATTGAAGATGGCTGCAAAAGGACTAAAGAAAAAGAAGCAATACAAGCTTTAAATCATGATGATGGCTCGGAACCAGTGAGTACTGATAAAACTTTCGGATTTTAAATTCACTTAATGCCCATCTGTGCTGGCCTGTTTCAATTTTTTTGATTGGTCAGTTGAAGTCTCCCTCTCTCACACAGCTCTTCTGCTTTTTTAAAAGCATGTTGTTGAGGGAACACAGGGATGTGTCAGAATCCTGTTTTTACACTGCTCTTTGAGAAAACTGATGATGGCTCACCAATTTGTTTTTGTTGTACCTTATGAAAATTCATTGTCAGATAGATGTGTGTGCAAGCATGTGCAAGATCGGGAGGTCATTAAGAATGATAAAAAACATTACAAGACAGCAGCCCATTTGGCCACAGGCATGTGCAAGCATGGACGGCAATCTTTCAATCGATTTTGTTATATTTTTGTAAATAATACTCAAATGCAGCTACCTGTACGTGGCCACACTTGTGCGTGCAAGCATAGACATCTTTGAAAGGGATTATGAAAATATTTCTAATGGGTAATGATAATCTGCCCTTCAAGTTGCACACTTATTGAGCCACAAGTGTGTCTCCCAAGGCACCAGTACTCCTGTGCTGTTATCTCCAGCCTAATTTCACTGTAAAGTTCACTTTAAATGTTTTCCAATAAAGTATTTATACAGAAAAGTTCGCTTCATGAGTCGGTTTCAATTCAAAGTCAAAGGTATTTTAATTCACTTTTCTCATTGTTCAACATTCATTCACAACAATCCATTGTTCCAATGCATTTCGGTGTTAAATCACACCTTCTTCAGGGAACGTCTAAAGATAAACAAAACATACGTTTGTATCAATGGTGTGCTTAATGTTAGTCTGTTCTTACGCGCTACAAAAATTCCTGGTAGCTAAACGTGGCGTGGGACTTCATTAATGTTCTGCGTTACTATCGGGTCTCACAAGTGGTTATACGCGCTAGATATCTGTACCATGTTCTAGGAACATAGTATGGGTCTCAAAAGTGGTTTTACGCGCTAGATACCTGTGCCTTGTAATAGGAACCTTCTATACCGTGGGAAACCCCTACCCTGCTACGGAGTTAGTGTTCGTACCTGACGGTTGCTTTGGCTTAACCCGCCATTTCTCATCTTGTTGTAGGAAAGTGACTCCTGCTCGCCGCGCGAGGTCGTTCTGCTTCGCTTTCACTGCGAAGAGTGATTGTTAGCTACGCGCTGGTTCGCGCATGCGCTATCTGTTCGACTAACACTTTTTTTTAGAATGTAATGCGATAACTTTACTGTTCATTGACAAATGCACTCTAACTAATACATAAATGAATCAAGATCAATCAAGGCCCCTGTGATCCTGGGAGCTCTACACTCGCTCCGGTTTTTTTTATCTCATTGTGCAATTTACTGATAATGTTTACAAGATACTGATAATATTTACAACTTTGTGAGTGTTTCATATGGTATGTAAAAAGTCATAGATAGCAAGTAAATTCTGTTCTGTCGTTCATTCCATTAGGCTTCAGGCTGCAAAGGTTATAAATCCAATAGTTTTCCCTTTTCAAGAGGTTTTTTTTGTTCATTAATCCTTCTTTTTTAGGTATGACTTCCAGTACACAAGCCCTTAACTGGTTGATGTTATGATGTTTTTCAGTGAAATGCGTGGCCATTGTTGATTTAGATGAGTGTGTTCTTATATTACTTTTATGTTCCGTAAGTCGAACTTTTAACTTTCTTTCCGTGTGTCCCACGTAAACACTGCCGCATGGGCATTTCAACAGATACACTATATTAGTGGTGTCGCATGTAGCATTTACTCGTAAGGGTATTTTATGTCCTTTCATAGGGTGACAGATGTTCGCACCCTTCATGATGTTATGGCAGTTGGCACAATTTAAGCATGGTACCGTTCCTTTGTAGGTCTGATGGTTCGTTTTATGATGCTGTGTTTTCAAAAGTTCTCCAATGTTTTTTCCTCTTGTGTGTGCAAATAGTGGTTCTTTCTCGAATATACCCTTGAAGTCTGGTTCCAATTTTACTATTTGCCAATTTTTGTGTATTATTCGTTTGAATTGGGCACTGACATTTGAGAATTTACTCACGCAGGTTATGCGTTGTTCTTTAGTTGTAGGTTTATAGGACAGTAGTTCAGTTCTTGTTTTCATTTGTGATCTTTCCATGGATTTCTGTATAATTTCCTTAGGATATCCTCGTGTTGTAAATCTGTTGGCCATTACTTTCAATTGCTGCTGGCAGTCGTTCTCTTCAGAGACCACTCTCCTTACCCTGAGGAATTGCGTAAACGGGAGGTGTTTTTTCAGTGTTTGCGGGTGATGGCTTTTGTATTGTAACAGATTATTTCTATCCGTTGATTTTCGATACAAATTGGTTATGAAGGCTTCGTTGCTTTTAGTGACCTCTACATCTAGATATTGTATGGTGGTATCACTGATTTTCCATGTGAATTTTATTCTGTCGTTTCTATTGTCCAGAATTTCCAATTGTTGTTCCAAAGACTCCTGTGTTCCTTTCCAAATAATGAAAATGTCATCAATGAATCTCATGTACGCTAGAAGGTGAGTGGCCCATTCTTGGTTGTTGTAGATATGTTCCTCTTCAAACGATCCCATGAACAGATTCGCATACGCCGGTGCGGCGCAATTTCCCATGGCCGTTCCATTGAGTTGGATAAACCAACGATTGTTGTAGGTGAAGTAGCTGTTCATCAATGTAAATTGCATTAGTTCCATCAGGAAAATCTGCAAACTTTCCGGGTAGGTACTGTGTAATAGAGCTTTCTCTATGGCTTCTAGGCCTTCTTTGTGTGGGATGGCTGTGTATAACGTTTTGACATCTATAGTAGCCATGATGATGTTGTCTTCCATTTTCACCCGTTGTAATTTTAACAAAAAGTCGGTAGTGTCTTTAATATAGGATAGGTTCTTAACGACTAATGGTTGTAGGTGTTTATCTATATATTTTCCCACTGGTTCATGAATACTCATTTTGGTGGACACTATAGGGCGACTTGGTGGATTGTGTAGATCTTTGTGTACCTTCGGTACTAAGTACATGGAAGGACTCCTCGGATTTTCTTGAGTTAAATAGTTTTTCGTCTTTTCACTGATTGTGCCTCTTTCTGTTGCTTGTTTAAGTATTGTTTGTAAGGTTTTACGTATTTCTTCCGTTGGGTCTATTTCTATTTCCATGTACGTGTTTGTATCTCCTAGATGTGTTCTTACTGAATTTTCATAAAAGTCCGTGTTTAATATCACCAACGCCCCTCCCTTATCTGCTTTTTGACACATTATTTTCTCGTTGTTCGCTATGCTTTCTATAGCTCCGAACTCCTTCTTGGTCATATTTTGATTTTTGATTTTTCTGTTGGTGTTGATTTTGTTGACTTCCTGCTTGCATAGATTTTCAAAGAGGTCAATGGTTTTATGGGATATTGGTGGCATGTATGAACTCGGAGTTTGATAACCTGCCCCCATGGTTGCACTAGACAATCTCCACTCACGTAAGAAACACCTCCCGGGATGGAGATGCCCATATTAAAGCCCACCTTCTGTGCGCCTCTGTTTGCCCCTACACATGTTAGACACACCAGGGTGCTCAACTGTGCATTCCCCCATCAAGCACTGCCCAGTCCAAACATCACTAAAATCGAATGGGCCTCCCCTCACCCACTCAGACTCCTCTGTTCACTCCCAGTTACAATATATTGGTGTCCACTGTGGCAGGCCCATAAGTAGTAAATACTCAAAGCAGAGCTGATCTCTATGCTCAGGAGCACTGTATGCAGATGCCTTTACTAGTGCATTCATGCTTAAATGTTCTGATTCTTCTGCTTCACATTACTGCAATATTCTATAACAAGCCATGCGTTACTGTTGTTTATGATGCAAAACCCCATCAAATAGTAGAAGAGAGAACTAGAAACTCTTCTCTGAGCACCAGATCTTATTGTTGATCCTTTGTACTGTTGTGACTGAACTTCTTGTTTGCCTCCTACTGGTACACCTAAACTTCTTTAAGAGGTTGCGTTTCCCAGTTGATATTCCTTACCTTTATAGCGTGAGACTGGTGTACCTTAACTTGACTGCTAACTTGTAATAAACCTTCTTAACTATAGTCACTGGTTCATGGTCCTTATTGTGTAGTCAAATGGGTTACAGTGTTAAATGAATTTTGATTAATCTAATGTTAACTATCATCACCTCTGAGGCGGGAAAGAAAAGGTCCATCGGAGAAAAAATGGTAAGAGGGTTGGCATGGAGCGCTGGATACACTTGGTAGCGCATCGATAGAGTTCCAGGAGTTCAGGGATTAATTGTAGCAGCTTAATGTAAGAAATAATAGGGTTGCATGTTGCAATTGCTTATGCTTACCTTGCGGTATTTTGCATTGATTGTGTGATGTTCTGAGAAAATGTTTTAAGAAGGTGTGTGAATGTGCCACATAATGCAAAGAAGTTGAAGTGGCTATCAGTTCTCTTGTGGCCTAAGATCCGGGTGAGACCCCGTTGGTCGAAGTTTCATTTGAAATGAATGTTAGATTAGGTTGGAAAGTGTTGCTCCGTACTGTCTATTGTGTATGAATAATCTTTTTTTTTTTTTTTTTTGTGTAAGACATTTATTGTACAGACAAAAGGGTAAGAGGTACACTGCGTCACGCCAACAACCCGGAGGCAGGCCGCTATGAAGTTTACATCTTATAACCAACAGTGCAGCAGTCTGGTGGGAACCAACACAACAGGTCGAGTGACTCCCGAAGGAAGCATACAAAAAAAAGAATGACACTTACTCAAACAGTGTAACATTAGCATGATTAATGGTCTTACTTTTCACTTTTTACCAGTGCTGTAGCCGAACAAGTGAATTTGAAGGTTCTGAGGCCGTTACAAAGCTGGCACCAGAACACAGCCCGTGGAAACGGCAAATCTAAAGGATGCGTCTATCAGCACTGTTTTCACCCAACTAGTCCAAACAGACAAAAGAGAAGCTTGAACAACAAACAACGGTGCAGTTGAGAAATACCATTCATTCGATACCTACTCACAAGTGGGGCAGTGCGCTCGTGCGCCGGGCAGTTGTTTACGAATGTCTAGAAACTGTGGGGGTTTTGATTCCTCACGTGCCAGGTCTCCAGCACGGGGACATAGGGCGGGGTGGGGGGGGGGAACTATAGGATCATGCGGCCGCAGGGGAGGTAGGGGGTTACAGTAACCGCTGGTTGTGGAAAGCGATGTGGACTGTGGGATCGGGGCTTGTCTCATCTCCCAGTGAAGACTACATTGGCACCGGACACAGGGGCAGCAGGCCTACGTTTACTCCTCACCGCTCTCATCCCATATCATCTGACACACCCACATCCGCTGCACCATCAGACATGTCCGAGCCCGCCTGCTCCCTAGTCCAACATAAGAAGGGTTCCCATATATCATTAGGTCTGGAAGCAGTCGGCATTGTTTCCCAATAATTAGTTAATTGTGTATGTCCGTACGTTACATCTTTTACCCAGTCCGTGTATATTGGAAGGACTCTCCTGCCCCAATGTAGTGATATTTGTCTTTTGGCGTATAGGAGGAGCAATGCATGTAATTTTCTATCACAAGGGTCTGTGTCTTTGACATATCCTAACAAGCCTAGGAGCGGTGACGGTGCATCTGCTCTATGTAGAATCTGGTTAATGGCAGTGAAGACGTCTGACCAGTATCCGTCCAGCTTAGGACAGCTCCACGCCACATGAAGGAAGGACGCATCTGCTCCTCCACACTTCCAGCAATTTGCATCCTCGCGGATGCCTATGCGGTGCAGCAGAGCCGGTGTGCGATAGTACCGGTGCAGAAATTTGAAGTGGATGAGCCTCAAACGATAGTTCGGAGACAGGGCCGTGAGTTGCTTGCAGCAATATTCCCACATGTCGTCTGTCAGAGGGTCATTCAGGTCTGCATCCCAAGCCTGTCGAGCCGTGGATATTGCTATCGGGGCCTGCTCCTGCATGCAATTGTACAGTCTTGACACTAGTTTTTTTGGGGAAGGTCTGGAAAGTAGATTATGAAGGGCATCTAGTGCCGGCGGCTCCTCAGGGAATTGGGGCCCCAATTTCTTACAGGATTCCCGAAGGGAGTGGTACAGCAGTGTGTCCGCAAAGGAATCAGGTTTGTCTTCTCTATTTGCAGTCAATGTCATAAAGGTGCCTTCGGGATAGACGTCCGCAAATGTATGCAGCCTCTGCCCTCGGAACGTGAGTGTGTCTCCTCTTGTATACAAGCAAGGCAACATCGGGTTGCCCCGTAGGGGGATAGCTGGCGCATAAAGCAAGGAGAGGCCCGCTCTGGTTTGTAATTCGCGCCAAGACCAGCGAATCATTTCCACAGTGTCCACATCCTTTGAAGGTCGCTTGACTTTACCATAAAGCGCCACCCGGAGTGGCAGCGGGGCAGCAACGGTTAGTTCCACTGCCACGTGTGGTTGGTAAGGAGTGGGGAAGGCCCAGAAATGTAGGAACTGCGCCTGAGCGCATAGGGCGTAAAGCTTGAAGTCGGGAGCTCCGAGGCCTCCCTGTCTCAGTGGGAGTGTGAGCAGGTTCCAGGATACCCTCGCCTGCTTCCCGGCCCAAACCAGTTGGAGTAGCAGGGAGCGGACCCTCGCATGGAAGTGCGCAGTCATGGGCAGCGGCACATTCACGAACAGATATAGGAATTTGGGGAGTACCACCATTTTCACCAATGCTATACGTGCCACCAGGGACAAGGGCAATTTGTTCCAGACCTCAATTTCCCTCTCAAGCCAGTCCACTGCTCTGCCAAAGTTAAGAGACCACAACTCCTGTGTATCCCGACTGATCCAGATTCCCAAGTATTTAACCGCGTCAGTTTCCCAACGCAGGGGATAGTCCGGTGACGGCTGAACTGTCTCGTCCGTGAGGGGGAATGCAACAGATTTCGTCCAATTTATGGACATTCCTGCAAGGCCCTCGAACCGCACAAATTCACAGAGCAGCGGATTCATGTTGTCTCTGGGATTGACAATATACAATGTCACATCGTCCGCGTATAGCGAAATCAGTAAACTCCGTGAGCTGAACCCAATACCCCTCGCAGTGTGGTGTTGCCGTATCCTGGCCGCAAGCGGCTCCATTGCAATGGCAAACAGGAGAGGGGACAGCGGGCATCCCTGTCTGGTCCCTCTAGAGATCGCGAAGGGTTTGGAGACGAGGCCATTTACACTCACTCTGGCCCTAGGCGCACTATACAGGAGTTTGATTAGGGTTATGAAATTACGACTGAATCCCATCCGTTCCAGGACCCTGAATAAATAAGGCCACTCCAAGGAGTCAAACGCCTTAGTGGCGTCAAGGAACACCACTGCTGCACGAACAGAGGGGTGCAAGTAGTGTAGGACCGAGAATATGGTTCTGAGATTATGTGATGTGGCTCGACCAGGGATGAACCCGGATTGGTCGGGGAGTGCGATGATCGGCAACATTGGCTGTAGTTTATCCGCAATGATTTTGGCATAGATTTTAGCGTCCACATTGATCAGGGAGAGGGGTCTATAGGAATCCAGAAACAGTTCATCTTTGTCAGGCTTCAATAGTGTAATGATTAAGGCTTCATGCATGGAGTCTGGAAGGGAGTTCAATTCAAGGGCCTCAACAAACACCGAATGCAATTTCGGCGCCAGTTCTTCCGCGTACGTTTAATAAAAGGTCGTTGTCAGACCGTCAGGGCCAGGGGCCTTGTTGGCCGGCATGCTTTTTATCACCTGAATTATATCCTGAACTGTTACTGGGAGGTCCATATATTGTCTATGGTTGTTATTGAACCAAACTAGGGCGATGGAATCCAAAAAGCTCTCCAGGGAAGCCGGGATCTCGGGTTGTCTGGTGGTGTATAGGGACATGTAAAAGTCTGTGAAGGCGTGTAGTACTGCTTCCTGGCCAAGAACCAGGGATCCCCCAGTGTCGTGGATAGCGTGTATGTAATGCGATTGTGTACGGGGGGCTATCAATCTCGCTAGGGTCCTGCTGGGCCTATCCCCTTCCCCATACCTCCGAGCTTCGGCCTGTTTTCCTAGGAATCTCACCTCACGATCTGCCTCCTCATTAAAGGCAAGGAGCTTGGTCTTGAAATCGCCTGCAGTGTGCAAGGATTGGTCACGGCAAAAGGCCGCATCTAGGTCCCTCAGCTCCCGTTCTAACTGGGCTAGTGTTCTACGGATAGATCGTAACACCCCCGCCTGCCTCGCTATACACTGTCCCCGTATCACCGCCTTAAAGGCGTCCCATTCAATGACCTCTGATGATACTGATCCCGCATTTTCAGCAAAATATTTAATTATGTCTCCCCTTATCTCTTCAACGAATACTGGATCTGTTAGAGCATGCGGGGGCAGACGCCATGTGAACTCCCTATGAATGGCATCAGGTAGACACAGCTCCATCATGCATGGGGCATGATCTGATAGGGATCTAGCTTGGATGTCGACTTCCCTCACCCATGTTGCCACCTCAGGCGACACCAGCCAGAAATCTAACCGTGACCAAGCAGACTGATGACACGTAAAGCAAGTCCCCACCTTTTCCCCAGGATGTCGAATTCTCCACACATCCGCCAGCCTCCCCTCTCCCATTATATCTAGGACAGCCTGTCTAGCTCTGGTATGTGTAGGCCGACCCACACCTCTTCGATCCATGACATCATTCAGCACAACATTAAAATCGCCTCCAATAATCACCGACTGGCAATCAAGCAATGCAATACGTGCCCATAAATTTCGAAAGAAGTCTGGATCGTCTACATTCGGACCGTATATGGCAGCCATCACCACCGGTCGCCCCTGCAAGGTGCCCTGTAAGATAACATACCTCCCATCTTTATCCTGCACACATGTTTGTTCTCGCCAGTCCAGCCCCCTGCGCACAAGTATAGCCACCCCTCTCGCATAATTAGAGTATATAGCAGAATACACCATTGACCATCTAGCATTTCTTAGCCTAGGCGAAGGGACGGTATTGAGGTGAGTCTCTTGCAAAAAGCAAATGTCCACATTATGGCGGGCTAGCGTACTGTGCATTAACCGGGCTTTCTTGTAGTCCCCAAGGCCTCTAATGTTCCAGGTCCACAGCCTAACCCCCCCCATTACAGAAGTACAAACAGGTCTGCAGTGTACCCAACAGTACCATCCTCCCGGTTTCGTCAAATCCAGCCCGCAGCACACTTCGTGCCCCTATGCGTGAAAATATATTTATAAAGCAGTTCTCAGTGCACCATGTAAAGCCTCAAACATCAACTTCATCAACTCCCCCCACCTCCCCCCTCCCTCACCAACCCCCCAATCAGGTTGTGACAAACCCCTTAATGAAACACGCATAGCGTGATATAAAACCAACTCAAAAAACAATGGGATGCACCCCATGGGGACGTGGTGCACCCAGCTTACACCCCGTGTTAGCGGGGTGGCTACATTCAGGTATTAAGTCTCCGTGGCCCCATTGTTATCCCCGCCGCCGGGTCGACCAACCTCACCTCAGTTACTGCCACTTAAGGTCCAAGTTCCGGGCAAGCACAAATGGACAGCTTGTAATATAGCAGTGGCTTACCCCACCCGTTTTTCAGTTCAAGTGCACCAGCAAAAGGTGCGGGGATGTCTCCGATCACCAATCCAGGACGTGAGGGCAGCAGGGATTGCGGTGTTGCGTAACAGACGGGGACAGCTCATCTAGTCGTTGTCACTGAGTTGCTCAGTCGTTTCTTCCAGTCTGGGGGATTTCCGTCTGGCTCCCGGACCAGCAATGTGTTTCGCAAACTTGAGCGCGGACTTCGCATCTGTGAAGAAGTGCGTTTCGTTGTCATGGAGCACCTTCAGCTTCGCCGGATATAACAGGGAATATTGCACACCAGTCTGCAGCAATACTTTCTTGGCCGGCAGAAATTCCTTGCGGGCCGCTTGCACTAGAGGGGTGAAATCCGGGTAAAAGGAGATGTTATTCCCTTTGTGCGTTATCTTCCCCTTCTCCCTTGCCAGCCTCAATATTAGATCCCTGTCCTGGTAATTTAGCAGTTTGGCCAGTATGGGACGCGGCGGTGCACCCACCGGCGGTTTCTTCCCAAGCGACCTGTGAGCCCTCTCAACCGTAAAAACTGGCGACAGGGCCGGGTCAAAGAGTTCGTGGAGTAGGTCAGTCACAAATACCTCCATCTTGCCAGTGTTCGCCGTCTCTGGAATACCCGTGATGCGCACGTTGGACCTTCGGGAACGCGCTTCCAAATCATCTGACTTAGCGCGCAGGTTGTCCAGTTCTTTCTCCAAGTTCGTGATATGTTGCTTGGCCTGCTGTTGAAATTCGCAGCATTCAGTTTGTCTGTTCTCCAAACAATCTAGCCTGGTCTCGTGTGCGCCCACCTTGGACTTGACTGATTCTAGCTGTTCCGACATGGCATCCAGTTTGGTATCTATACTCTTCAAGCTAGACCTAACTTCCATCATAAGTGCCCCAAAATCTATTTCCGCCGGTGCTCCTTGTGACGACAACTCTCCTCCAGACATTTCAGGTGTAGGGGTCTTTGGTGGTCTCCTATTATCGAAGCTTATTTTGGGCTGCTTGGCCTCAGTTTTACCCATGGTGATGGCAGTCCCCGGGCAGCAAGCGATCCGCTTTGGCGACTCTTGTAAATATGCAGTGCTTGTACACTAGCAGTGCACGCCAGCAACCCGCCAGCAACAAAAAGCGCAGTTTAACGTGCAGTCACTCAGGTCACAGGCATATATCTCCACCAGTCCCCCTCCTCCAGTTGAATGCAGCTCCGAGTGTGTACAGGCAACAAAATGGCGGCAGCACCAACCTCAGTATTCCGGTCTTTTAGCGCCAAATCCAGCCCAGTATATTTCCACGATACGGGGCCGAGGTCGCAGCGGGCGGCCCCCGTTCCCCCGATCCCTTCGGGTTGAATGCGTGTAAGTAGCTGGCCGGTCCCGATACGGTGGGCTCGATGCACCCCCCCGGCAGGGCAGTGCGTGTGTAATTAAAGGCGGCTGTCCTACACCTCCGCCACGAAGTCCCCGCCTCACCTTGCTTAGGTATAGATGACCGCTGTGCGAGGTCAGCCCCAGCCTCTAGTCGGATCGTAGCAGCGCCGCTTATCTTGCTCCGGTCATAGGGAAATGGCCGGCACTTCGGCAGGATCGCAGCCGGTCTCGGTATCACTGGGATGAACCCCCTGTCTCCACCCTATTTTGCTCAGCAGTTTACCGGTCTCCTCCCCGATGCAGCAGGGGCTCGCCAGAGTGTGCCGTCAAGGTGGTCTCGCCGCCTCCGGACCACGCGACTTCGTGTCCAGGATCTCCCAAGGCCTCCGAAGCCGCGGCCCACAGTAGCCCGCCGCAGCCAGGCTCCAGCTCCACGGCCACGGGGCGTCGGCGGCGGTCAGGGCAGCAGGTTTCGGGATGGTGATTTCTCCGCCGTCCGGGGGTTTCCGCACCCCAAACTCCGGCTGCAGGATCGCTGGGTGACTGTGGTCGAGCCCCAGGTGAGACGGGGGTCCGCAAGGGTCCGAAGAAGGATTATGGTAGGATTATGAAATGTAGCCGGCGGAGCTCACTCACTGAGCGGCCATCTCGCTGCTCGGCTAGCCACGCCCCCCATCTGTATGAATAATCTTTAATTTCATTAGAGGAGCAGCTAAAGTTAGTTGTTGAAATTGCCTGCATTTGTTTTGTGTGTAAATTGCTACAAGAACATGCTTGTGAAAATTGTAAAGGAGGGTGAGCTGCTGCAAGGAATAAGACTGACGTCACAGTGTGTCTTGCTGGCATTAGTCAGATGATGTAGAGCCACACTAGTATTTTTTGGATACGTCATAGAGCGCCGCGCTGGTATTCATTGTGATCGCTGAACAGAGAATTGTGGGTGAAAAATCCTTTCTTGGTCTAAACAAATAGTCATTTGTGAATTTTGCATATTTTGATCAAAAATTAAATTCTTTAAAGCACTGCAAAGGTTAGTGAAGGGAGATATGACTGCTTGTTAAAAAGGGGGAGAGGCACCACCCAAAGGTACACCAGGTCATGCTATGGCAGTAGACATGTATCTTCACAAATATATTTGGCTCACACAATGTTGAGTCAGCCCCAACAAGAAGTGCTCAAGTCCCTACTGGTTAAAAACATATTTCTGTGGGGCGTGGCTTACGATCCGGCGTGTGATGGCGCTGCCTCCGTGAGCTCCAGGGCGACGTGGGAACTTCAGCTGTTTTCCCGATATTTTCCCCGGCTTCGGAGACTAGAAGAACGCATCCCCGCACGGCGGAACATGGTCCCAGTGTGTTGCGAGATGCAGCGGCTGGTATAATTGCCGCTTTTGTCATCTTTTTCCGCTGTTTCTCCCTCAGCTGCTGCAGGACGCGAGCGGCCGCCATTTTGTGCCGCCGAGCTCGCGTCCCGTTTTTCTTTCATCTCTGCCTCATCAGCAGCCCGGTGTGCATCTGCTTCATCGTGTGGGCATATTTCTTCGAGGTATGTTGTAAGGGACACGCAGCATGCCACCCTGCTCCACTTTCATGATGTTTGGCGCCACAAATCTCTTCATAACCTATGACTGCTTTGTTACTGCATAGTGGCAGCCATTTTGTGGTGTTTCCTGCGCAATGCTCAATATCTTCCTCTCAAATGCTTTCAATCCTCTGTGGAATTATTAATTGACCCTCCTGGGTCTCATTTCTTTTGGACGCTTTGCTGTTTCTCTATTGTCATATTGATGGATGGTTTTCTATCTGCGTATTGATTGGATTTTCTCTCAATTTCGTACTTTGCCTTGTGGGTTTGACGTACTGCTTCTCCATTGCTCCGGTTTACCTCGTATATGACCTTTACCCACCAGTGCATATATTAGCTCTACATATAGGGTCTCAGCTTATTGGTTCTTGAGGTGTGGCACCCATTCCTGCGGTCCTTCTAGTTTGCCCCTCTGTTGGAACAATGTCTCAAGACGTGGGCCATGCGAGATCTTCTGTCACGGGCACCAAACCGAAACGCCTCAAGAATGACCCTCCATCGCCAATTCGCACCTCTCCGAACCCTGTGCTGGATTCTATCCTAGAGGAGGTTTGAGGTTTACAACCTTTTATGTCTGCAACTAACGAGAAGCTCAAGCAGATAGAAGACAGATGGGTTGTCATGGAAGGCAAGGTTCTGGAACTAGAGCAACGCATCAGTGACGTCCAGGATGTATCTACTAAAATTCCTATTCTTGAAAAGGAGATTCAGCAGTTGAAACTACACACTGAGGACCTTGAAAATCGCAATAGGTGGAATAACCTCCGTATTTATGGTGTTCCGGAGTCCCTTGAGGGGGCCGACATGGTGTCCTTCATCCGCAAATTCCTATATGAACTTTTGGACCTCCAACCAGAATCTACTCCTCTAAACATACAACGTGCTCACCGTCTGGGCCGCCTCATGTCCAACCCGACCAAACCTAGAGGTATTATCCTGCTCTTTCTTGAGTTTACCGAATTGATGACTGTTCTTAAAGCTGCAAGACTAAAACGTCGCCTCATTTGGTCGGGTCATACCATCTTCATAGCCCAGGACTTATCAAACGCCACGAATGCACGTCGCAAGGAGTTCCTCAATCTTCGACCACATATGAGGGACTTGCACATTCAATATGGAATCCTACATCCCTGTCTCTGCAAAATAACTCACAACGGTCGTTCCCGTACATTTGATGATCCTCTGAAGCTTCGGGCGTACCTCCAAACTGTCTCTGCATCTGCTTCCACTATGGACACTAATGACTGAAAATAATTCTTTTCTATTTCCTGCATTCACTTATCTTATGTCTTGACGACTGTTGTGGCCTTGTCCTAGTCTCTTTCTTGTACTTTTTCACTACGACTTCTCTTATTTTTGTTTATCTCCTATCTATATTCCCGCGTTTTCCTCGCTCTGTGGGGTAGGCGCCTTCGCCGGCGTCTCCATGCTCCCAATGCTTTGGTATTCTCTTTTCTCTCAGATCTGGCTTCTTTGCCCTGATCTGTTTGTTATCTTTCTCCTTCTCTATCTTTCTTCTCTTCTTCTTCTTTTCACAGGCCATGCATGTTTTCCCCCTGTTCATTTATGTATCGTTCTCTTTCTTGTGTTCATCTATTCCTTGCTTATTGTTTCTTCCCGTACTTTTCATTGCTCCCCTTTTCTTTTCCTTATGACTGAGTTGCTCATTCGTCTTATGTTTCTCTCTATTTACCCAACTTTCCTTGCTTTTGTTCACATTTTGTATTTGATTTTCATTTCTAACATGGTTGTCTTCATTGTCTTTCCTTGTAGTTGTTCCTCTGCAGTGTTTTGGACCCAGATATTACCCTCCTCTCTTGCCTCCCATCATGTGTAATTTTGTATCGTGGAATGTTCGTGGTCTTGGCAACCCTGTCAAACGTCAAAAGGTATTGTCCCATTTATCCAAGTTGAATACTCAGATTGCTTTTCTCCAAGAGACTCATTGTTCAGATGTTGAATCGTTGAAATTAAAGAGGGCTTGGGTGGGTCAAGTTGTATTTTCTCCTGCTGTTGATAAAAAAGGTGGTGTTGCTATACTATTTCGTAAAGGTTTGAATGTTCAAATTCTCTCTTCTCAAGCGGATGATGGTGGTCGTTGGGTTATGTCCAAGGTGATCATACAAAACAAAACTATGGTGCTCCTGAATATATATGGTCCTGTCCGACCAGATCCTAAATTTTGGTCTGACATCAAAATTCTCATCTCCTCCATTGACTGCCCCAACATTATCATAGCTGGTGACCTTAACCAATGGTTAGATCCCTTTTCGGATAGATTATCTTCCTCCAAATTCCAGCCAGATAAGACACACAAATCCTTTCAATCAGCCATTGCCTCACGTCCCCTTTTCGATGTGTGGAAAACGTGTAATCCGAACTCACTGGAGTATACATTTTACTCCAATGTTCACCACACCTGGTCCAGAATCGACTATATTCTTGTCAGCAAATCCCTTCTCCCTGCGATTCAGAAGTCCGAAATTGGTTCTATTTTTTTGTCGGATCATGCACCTGTCTATGCCCCTTTTGACCTAACCCAAACCTCCTCATCTTTTAACCGATGGAAATTTAACACTTTTCTCCTCTCTGATTCTGTTTTTATGTCTAAAGTTAAGGGTTTTATCTCTGAATACTTTTCCCTCAATTTACCTCATGACACATCAGTTTCGAATAATTGGGATGCCTTCAAAGCTGCCTTACAAGGCTTCACAATTTCTTATGTTTCTAAAAAAAAGAAACTTAACCGTGCTAAATATACTGCCCAATTGGCCAACATCAAGACCCTAGAACACTCCTACTTTTCTTCCAAGAATCCTGATGCCCTCATCCAACTTATCAAAGCCAAATCTGACCTAAATCAAATTGCCACAGTTGAAGCCTGTAACACCCTTTTGAAGATTAAATCTAAATTTCACGGGGGCCAGAATAAAGCAGGAAAAATGCTAGCAAATTATCTCAAAATTAAATCTGAACGAAAATCAATTGGCCCTATCCTCAATGAAGTAACCAACACACTAGTTTCTTCTGACGAGGATATTGCACAAGTATTCCACAACTACTATAAACTCCTATATACTGATGATACTCATCCAGGTGATGATGACCTCTCCCGGTTCTTCAAAGACCTACCTCCTCCCCCATCTCTCCCTACCGAATTCCGTCAACTAGAGACTGAAATTACTCCTCAGAAAATTCTCAATGAATGAATGAATGAATTTGGGTTTTCTATAGCGCATGGCTGCCCGGGAGCGTCCCAGCGCTGAGATTGCAAGAAACAGCTGAGGGTGGAAGTAGAGGGATGAGGAGAAAGGTTATTGAGGGAAAAGGTGAGTCTTGAGAAGTTTCCGGAATTTCATGTGATTCGGCTCGGAGCGAAGTTGGATTGGCAAAGTATTCCAGATGGTTGCGGCCATGACCGAGAACCGACGTCCTCCAGTCCGGGCTTTTTTAATTCGATGTACCGTGGCCAGGTTGCCTTGGGCTGATCGTAGGGATCTATTGGGTTTGTATAGGGAGAGCATGGTTCTCAGCATTGGGGGTCCTTGATTTTGCAAGGCTCTGTGAGTGGAGCATAGAGCTTTAAATTTGACCCTTTCACGGATCGGCACCCAATGTAGTGCTTTAAGGGCAGGTTTGGCTGATGCTCTGCGAGAGGTCCCCGTGAGGATCCTTGCGGCGGCATTTTGTGTTCTCTGTAGAACATTAATCGTAGCTTCCGGGGCAGCCAGGAAGAGGGCGTTGCAGTAGTCTAATCTTGACAGTATTAGACCTTGAATGAGCGTTTTTTGGGATGATGCCGGGAGAAGTGGAAGAATGTTTCTGGTTTACCGTAGTAGACCCACACATGTACCGGCTGTTTTTTTTGCCTGTGTAATCATGGAGAGGTTCTGTTCCAGCCAAAAGCCCAGACTCTTAATCTCAGTTTTGAGTTCTGGGCGGGGTCCTAGACATGGAGGCCACATGGTAGAGGGTAGGGGTGGTAGTTGATGTCCCAGAAGCATGAGCTCAGTCTTTGAGCCGTTGAGCTTCAGCCTTGAGTTGGACATCCAGCCATGAATACCTTCTAGGCAGTCATGGAGGTTTTTCAGTTTGTCTTCTTCTAGCGAGAATGAAACAACCATTTGGGTGTCGTCAGCATATGTGACGGCTTTTATCCCAAAAGGGGTGACCACATCCTCCAGGGGGGCCATGTATGTATTAAAAAGAGTAGGGCTCAATGACGAGCCCTGGGGAACCCCACATTGGAGGGGGAGGATGTCTGATCGTATGTTCCCTTCGCAGACCTGAAAGGTACGGTTTTCCAAGAAGGATGAAAGCCAACGAAGTGCCGTGCCCCTCACTCCCAACCCAGATAATCGCTGGATTAGGATCTTGTGGTCCACCGTATCAAATGCAGCGCTTAGATCCAGGAGGATCAGTAAAACCGATCCCCCTGAATCCAGGATGCATCTGGTCTCCTCGACCACTTTCAGGAGAGCTGTCTCGGTCCCCTGCCCTGGACGGAAGCCTATCTGTGAGGGGCGAAGGAGATTGTTAGATTCGAGAAAGGCTGACAATTGCTGATTGACCGCCCTCTCAGCAATCTTGCTCAGGCCTGGTAAAAGAGAGATTGGACGAAGGTTGGACAAATCTGAGGGGTCGTGGCCTGGTTTCTTCTGTAATGCCTTGACAATTGCGTGTTTCCAGTTGGGGGGGGGACTACTCCTTGGCTAAGGGAGGCGTTGATAAGGTTAGTGGCCAGGTAAGCGATAGTGGGTCCAATTTGTTTAAGGATACGGATGGGGGCGGGATCGTTGGGGGAACCACTTTTCAAGTCTGAGAGGGCTTTCAAAAAGTCCTCATTGGACAGCAGATTAAAGTTATCTAGAGTTGGACTGGTGGTGGGAGATATAGAGGCAACCAGGGAACTGTTATCAGCTTTGGGTGGGAGTGATTGCAAAATATTGGTGATTTTATTTTGAAAGAAACCAGCTATTTGGTTACATCTAGCAACCGTGGGTTGTTGATTAGAGGGGGGATTGGGTATTTTAAGGAGCTCTTTGACTATTTTATACGTCTCACGAGTTGAATTAGATGCTTCTTTAATTTTCTTTTCAAAAAAGGAGGATTGGGCTGCTTTACGGGCTGCTTTGTAGGACCTCATTGCTGTTTTATATTCTTCCTTAATAAGAGGATCCCAGTTTTTCCTCCATTTTCTCTCGTGGATTTTGCAGATTTTTCTTAGGTTCCTAAGTTCTTGTGAGTACCATGGAGATTTGAATGTCTTACTTTTTTTCTTCAGGTCTATTTTAGGGGCGATTATGTCCAGGGAAGAGGTAAGCCAACTAGTAAAGTTGTTGTCTGCTTTTGCAGGGTCGGAGTCTGCCAAAGGAGCGGAGCGTGTAAGCTCCTGGGTCCAGTGCTCAAATGAGAGTCTGGACCATATTCTATTGTGTTCTTTGGGGGTAGGTATGTGGGTGGTTTTTAAGGGGGTTTGCCAGGTAAATGGGATGAGAAAATGATCCGACCAGGGGAGGGGAAGTGGGGGTTGAGCTTCGATTTTCGGCAGATTGGCGAAAAGAGGGTCCAGAAGATGTCCCTAGATATGGGTTGCATCTGAATTGATTAAATGAAGATCAAGTACTTTTAGTTCAGAAATTAGGTTCCCAGCAATTTTGTCTGTGCTGTCCTCAAAGTGCAAGTTTAAGTCACCGAGCAAGATGAAATTTGGGGCCGAGGTGCAGGATGAAATAGAGGACTCTAGTAATGGACTCTAGTAATGAGCTCACAAAGTTTCCAAGGCTGCCGGGAGGTCGGTATATAAGGATACCTGAAAGAGAATTGTTGGGAGTTATTTGAATTGAGAAGTGGACGCTTTCGCAATCCTCAATTCCTCCTGCTTGTAGCCTGCATATGAAGGAGTTTCTATAGACCGTCGCTAGTCCACCTCCTTTTCCCTTCATTCTGTTCTGATATTGAATAAGGTAGTCTTGGGGAAGCATATTGACAATGTCGGCTTCGGAATGAGACGTTAACCATGTTTCCGTGAGGAAAAGAATATCTAATTTTAAGTCTTGAATCAGAATTTTTATCTCAAGAGCATGCTTAGGGGCTGATCTGCAATTCAACAGAGCCAGGCTAATACAAGTAGGTGACTGGAGGATGGGTGGCTCAGAGGGCCCGTCTTGGGGCGTAGACGAGTGGGTGGGTGACGGGGATGGGGTTGGCGTGCAGAATTGTAAAAGATAGTCGCGTGAGTGTCTGATCCGGTGACTATGAGAAACGGGCATAATGGGTGGCCCTGTGCCCGGCCTGGTCCGGACGGGCCCAGACGGGCTTGCCTCTGGCGCGCCTCCGGCGCGCCATCGGCGCGCCCGCTGCGCCCGCCCGCTGCGCGGACGGGAAGGAGGCTCCATTTTATAGTGGATTGGGCCCAAATCGCCCAGCCACTAGAGCGCTTTCCAGGCCCCAACTCAAGATGGCGGCCGTGGATTCCTGACCTCGAGGGGATTGTAAGTGAGACCGTGAGCCTAGAGAATGGCTTCGTGCCTTTGAAGTTTTAAGGTACAGTGAGAGCGGCTCAAATTCGTTTTCTGGGGAAGTTTCCAAGGGGATTTACAAAGAACACAAAATACACAATAAAGCAGTGGTGGCGATTCAATTTTAAAAAACGTTATGCAAGTGTAAAGTGCAGTGCATTAAAAAGATAAAATAACAAGTAGTCTGTTATTTGGCGTTTTAAACCCCCGGCTTCCGCCTCAGGAGTATGGTGCAATCAATCTGCTGGGATTTCGTAAATCGGCTCTTTTATAGTGGATTGGGCCCAAATCGCCCAGCCACTAGAGCGCTGTCCAGGCCCCAACTCAAGATGGCGGCCGTGGATTCCTGACCTCGAGGGGATTGTAAGTGAGACCGTGAGCCTAGAGAATGGCTTCGTGCCTTTGAAGTTTTAAGGTACAGTGAGAGCGGCTCAAATTCGTTTTCTGGGGAAGTTTCCAAGGGGGTTTACACAGAACACAAAATACACAATAAAGCAGTGGTGGCGATTCAATTTTAAAAAACGTTATGCAAGTGTAAAGTGCAGTGCATTAAAAAGATAAAATAACAAGTAGTCTGTTATTTGGCGTTTTAAACCCCCGGCTTCCGCCTCAGGAGTATGGTGCAATCAATCTGCTGGGATTTCGTAAATCGGCTCTTTTATAGTGGATTGGGCCCAAATCGCCCAGCCACTAGAGCGCTGTCCAGGCCCCAACTCAAGATGGCGGCCGTGGATTCCTGACCTCGAGGGGATTGTAAGTGAGACCGTGAGCCTAGAGAATGGCTTCGTGCCTTTGAAGTTTTAAGGTACAGTGAGAGCGGCTCAAATTCGTTTTCTGGGGAAGTTTCCAAGGGGATTTACACAGAACACAAAATACACAATAAAGCAGTGGTGGCGATTCAATTTTAAAAAACGTTATGCAAGTGTAAAGTGCAGTGCATTAAAAAGATAAAATAACAAGTAGTCTGTTATTTGGCGTTTTAAACCCCCGGCTTCCGCCTCAGGAGTATGGTGCAATCAATCTGCTGGGATTTCGTAAATCGGCTCTTTTATAGTGGATTGGGCCCAAATCGCCCAGCCACTAGAGCGCTGTCCAGGCCCCAACTCAAGATGGCGGCCGTGGATTCCTGACCTCGAGGGGATTGTAAGTGAGACCGTGAGCCTAGAGAATGGCTTCGTGCCTTTGAAGTTTTAAGGTACAGTGAGAGCGGCTCAAATTCGTTTTCTGGGGAAGTTTCCAAGGGGATTTACACAGAACACAAAATACACAATAAAGCAGTGGTGGCGATTCAATTTTAAAAAACGTTATGCAAGTGTAAAGTGCAGTGCATTAAAAAGATAAAATAACAAGTAGTCTGTTATTTGGCGTTTTAAACCCCCGGCTTCCGCCTCAGGAGTATGGTGCAATCAATCTGGCAAAAAGGCAATTACATCCCTAAAGAAATCGAAAGCCCCTGGCCTAGATGGTCTCCCAATCGAATTTTACTCCACCATGCACTCTATTTTTGTCCCCCATCTGTTACAACTCTTCAACTCCTTTATTGCAAATGCCAAAGCCTCTGGCTCCTTTTTGGATGCCCTTATAATCATAATCCCCAAGCCTGACAAAGACCATTCTCTTTGTAAAAACTTTCGCCCTATCTCCCTGATTAATTACGATTGTAAGATTTTTGCCAAAATTTTAGCTGCCCCCCTTGAATCCCTTATTCCTCTGTTAATCAGCACAGATCAAGTCGGTTTTGTGAAAGGTAGACTTGCAGCTGACAATGCCCGTGTTTTTGCCAATATTATTTCACACAGTAAACGATTTAAAGCCCCCCTAGCTGCCCTCTCCTTGGATGCTGAGAAAGCTTTTGACCGTATTAATTGGACTTTCATGTTTAAATCCTTACAATGGTTTGGTTTTGGCCCCTCTCTTTAGTTAAACTCCTTTACTCAGCTCCCCGTGCCAGTGTTTTTGTCAACAATCAATTCTCAAAATGTTTCCCCTTATCAAGAGGAACGAGACAAGGTTGCCCTCTTTCTCCTTTACTGTTTATTCTTTGCCTTGAACCCTTCCTCATTAAAATTTGTTCCAACCCCCTAATTAATGGATTCAAATTGTCGTCGATTGAGACAAAAATTTCGGCCTATGCCGATGACGTCCTAGTTTACATGGCTAATTCTGTTTCTTCCCTTCCCCCATTTTTAGAAGAAGTCCGCTTATACTCATCTGTTTCTGGATATAAGCTTAATCTCTCCAAAACGGAGGTTCTACCCCTAAATTCCTCCTGTTATCAATATATGTTTGCATCAACTGATTTTGCCTGGTGTCCTTCCAAGATCAAATACTTGGGTATTTGGTTCTCCTCTGCCTTAGGTGAAACAATTAAATTGACTTTTACCTCTCTTACTCAAAAAATTCAATCACTCCTTCAATTATGGTCTCCCCTTTTCCTTTCATGGTGGGGTCGATTAGACACCATTAAAATGATGATTTCCCCACATATTTTGTATACTGTTTCCATGCTCCCTGTGAAAATCCCTAAATTATATTTCAACCGACTGAACTCCATCTGCTCCAAATTTCTGTGGAATAATAAAAGACCTCGTATTGCTTTACATAAACTTATACGCCCGAAATCTGAAGGTGGAGTTCGCTTTCCTGACTTTCAGTCATACCACTCTGCCTTTTTAATAAAGCAAGCTTTCTCATTGGCCTTCAATTTCAATGATACCCCCATACCCAGATGGATTGAAGTGGAACGGTCCTTGTTAAAAGACTTTACTTTCCAACAATCTCTTTTTATGTCAAATTGTTCTTTTTTGACTACCCACCCTGTACTGAAGTACTCACATACTCTGCTGCACACTGTATTCTCGAAAGATTCATCCCCCTTACAATCTTTTCTCTCTTCTAGTGTGTGGTACAACAAATATCTTAAGTATAAGGGTAAATCTTTCTATTTCAAGTATTGGAAAGAAAAGGATATTATGTTTGTATACCAATTTTTCTCTGATTCCTCCATTCTTTCATTTTCTGTAATGCAAACCATGTATGACTTACCTGTCTATTTTCGCAAAGAATATGACATTATTACTTCCGCCATTTTTTCTCATTTATCTACCCTTCCTACCTTTGATCTCCTGCCTTCCCTTACCCCTTCCACGCCTCTATATCCCTTGTTTACCCAACAAATCCCCAAAGCTGCTCTAATTTATAAACTGTTATTAGATAAAGTTGGTCTTAGACCTAAAACTAGTACTGAAAATGTTTGGGAAACTGATTTATCTTTCTCGTTATCTGTTGATGTTTGGGATCACCTATGGTGTAAATTGTTTAAGACTTCGATTTCAGCTCGAATTACTCAATCACTTTTTTTTCTATACCACAGAGCTCTTATTACCCCTGTTAGCATAACAAAATTCTCCCCCTCTTCCTTCCCCCTTTGTTGGTCCTGTTCCTCTCACCCCGGCACACTCAAACACCTCTTATTTGATTGCCCCTCTGTTCTTGTTTTTTGGAGCTCAGTTTGGGATTATTGCATGCGTATTTTTCATTTTTCTGAACCATTCTCATCGCTGCATGTTTTTTTAGGTTCCCTATCTGATGTTTTAGACTTACATTCATATAATGCTAAATTATTTGATCTTTTCATTGCAACTGCTTTCAAAGTAATTTTGTCATGCTGGAAGGATAATTCAAAAGTGTCTGTACATACATGGTGGAATTTCATATGTGATGAGCATAGAATTGCTATTGCTTCTTCTTCTTCTGTTACTTTAAAAATTAAATCCGATCTTACCTGGCTGCCTTTTTCTACCTTCTTATCTTCTCATCCCCCTCCCTAACCCTCCCTCTTTCTCTCTCTCTATCCCTCTTTTTTTTCTTTTCTTTTCTTCTCTTACTTTCTGTCTTTCATTCTTTTCCTTTTCATACTTTATCTGAACCTTTTTTCCTCTCCATCTCTTTCTCATTGTTCTTTCATATTGGTTCTGATTGTCCATATACTGTTATATTATGCTGTACTTTTTTTTTCTCTTAAACAAAATAAAACTTTACTAAAATGAAAAAAAAAAAACATATTTCTGTGACAGAAATGAACAGAAAATCAAGGATGACATCTATCAAATAGAAAGGTTATGGTCCCAGAATACAGAAAACATATTTCAAACAAAGATGCAACAGACATGATATAAAATGCATATGGTTTTGAAATGTTTAAGTTGGCCTGATTTCTACATATTCGAGATCGAGAGAACACCCAACGTCGGGACTAAATGCACATCTTTGGGGAGTACATTTTTGCTGTAGCATCGCTATCCTTGACCACAATAGACAGCTGTTGTTATATGCTTATGTCAAGTCTCTAAGGAGTTTTATACAAGAAACCCTTAAGCCTGAGACTTCAGGCATTGCGATTAATTCAAATTTACTTGCCAGCAGAAATATGACCCTTTTGTTGCAATAGTATTTTATGACACTTGCTATCGCAGTCTTTGTACTTTTTGATGTAGTGAATACCATATGTTTCTACTACCTGTTTGATGGTACTAATCATTTTGACCTCCGAAGAATGAAACGCTACATGCGTTGATCCAGTGCTTTAAATGCCTAGGTAATTGAGGGTGTGGCTTAAATATGTCAACTACATTTCTGAGATTCCCATAGTATGCCACCTGTCCCGTATTTCAGTTCCTTTCTGAACTCTGTGTTATGGCTTCAAGCTATAAAAAACAACAACTGGCATACACCTAGCACCAGCTAGAGCAATTGGCTTTGTCAATGGTTTTTAGCTGTTTAAGATAAATGAGTAACAACAATGATTTTGTTGTAAATTAATAATAATGAAAATGTTTGAGTCCTGGAATTGTGAGACTGTGAAATAAACATTATTGAGGTCTCGGGAAGGGGTAGTGGTTTCAGAGTTTCTCAGTCACTTAAGTTATGTTCACTCTATGTTAAACATGTATGCCCTTTTTCTCTCCACATCTCATCCATATGATTATCACGCAACTCTTTCCTCCACAGCACCCTCTTTTCACTTTCTTCAAAATGCACCTCCTTCCATCTGTTTTGGTTCACCACCTTCAACACATTTTGTTTTTAAAACTCAGCTATAAGCACAGCATCTTACTTCCTCCTCGTCAATATTTTGACAACTATGTACCTCCTTCATCCACATTTGCACAAAATCACAATTGCAACTGGTATAGGTGACCATTTTTTCTATGCACTCTGCAGAGAGGCCAGGAATTGAATGACCATGTATTCTGAACACCTTTTGGCCCATTCAGAGGCACTGTGTGAAACTCGCTCTCCTTCGTCCTCGCTATAGAGCACTCAATCTTAGCCAAATATAAACACATGGAGGCGGCTCAGTTCAAAGAATGCACTATGACAGAGTAATACACAACTACATTAAAAAATACAGAAACCCAACATCCTGGAAATAGCTGACACTCTTAAGAAATGCAAGATTGAATAAAACATGTGAAACATACACAGGAATTGAATGGCGGACATGGATTACCCTAATGTTTTTTATTCTAATTATTCAGAAATCGATCAGTGTTATTTGGCAGAAAAGTTAAGTCTGAGACTTGGCGGAACCCGGTCTACTTAAAGCCTGCGTTGGTCTATTCAAATGTTCAAAAGTAAATTACTGATGCGTCAATATCTCTGCAGCAGGTGCCCTGCACAACTGAGCTGCATTGATGTCTACCCTCAATTGAAGATTAAGAGGAGATAAAATAACTGCAGGATCTTGTAAATGTATTGTGCCTGTAACAGCTATTCATGTGTCCCTGCAAGGCATGCGATAGAACATGACCTTTCATCCTTAGAGGTCGAGAACATGAGAACCATCGTCGCTTAATAATGACACCGGTTATTTCCTAGGTAATACAGCTGCAGACGTGGGTTGTGTGAATGGACACTATCCAGAGGTCGAAGTGGGCAAGGGAACGTGGGAACGACCTCCCTATGCTTTATCAATTAAACCAAGACAGTGCCCAAACTTTTTAACTATCCAGAGGTCGAAGTGGGCAAGGGAACGTGGGAACGACCTCCCTATGCTTTATCAATTAAACCAAGACAGTGCCCAAACTTTTTATATAAAAAAAAAACAAGTGTCCCCGACCGTCGAGTTCCCCCAGGTTGAAAGGGGAGAAGAAGGGCCTCTCCTCTACTGTGAAGTGAGACAAGGGAGGGGTAGCTAAAGCAGAACGCCTTCTCTCCAGGGTCCCTGCTCCTGAAAGAAATGTAAAAGTGTGCCAGGGTTAATCAGCAAACCTGAAGGCTGCATGGGAGCCAATGTAGGCTTACCTGATTGATGAAACCTGGATGTTGTCCTTTTAAAAGAAATCTACAAAAACGTTTGCAGCAGGCACAATCACTGCATTGCTGAAAACATAACTTTTGAACGCACCGTAAACAAAATATTGTTGTGCTTTTTGAGACAGCCTGTTTGCAACCTATCATATACGGTATGTAATGCATATTTTAAACTAATGATGCATTTATTTCACTTCGCTTCCTGATCCTTCCTTGGCCTTCTTGACACTATAAATACACGTCACTATTTCCCCACGACACAACCTGGATTCAAATCATCAGGGACCACCCTGTTCACTAACAGATATCCTAAATGATCTCATTTACCAACCAAACTGTCCTGGCAGAAAAATGCATTTCCCACAGATGAATTTATTCTTCATCTGAGGTGTGTGCATTTTATTTTATGTAGTTACCTGAATTCTTTTAGCTCCATCTCTAACCCCGCCCTCACACCTGCTGGACATGCCCCATTGTATTCAGGATCACAGTGCCCATACTTTTCTTTCTGCACTTCGACCACTGACTCTTTAAAGTTTACTTTTTTAACATTACGTGACCCCGACTTTGCTAGAAAGAGAGCTGCGGCCCGCCGGATTGCTTACTTAACGCCTTCCTCATCACAGATGCCGAAAATTCCCAGAATGTAAAATTCCCCAGGTTTCTCCAATATCTGCTCGCACTCCGGACTAGCGGGGGCACCAGGGGGCATGAGGGCAACTGCCAGGACGAGGCAGACGAGCAGACGCGTTGACGACATGGGCGACATCTTTGACTTCCCTCAATCCGGGTGTCTCTGCCCTGGGCGCGTGCAGCCGAGCCACACCCACTCAATATGCGGAACCCAACAAGGAGCGCCCAGGCCTTCAGCTCCGGTGCTTTGCATTGGCTTGATTACAAAATAGGGATATTTTACTTGTTTGCATGTTCGATTAAAATCAAGGAGGAAGGCCGGAAACCCAAAAGCAAATTCATACTGTGTTATTATTATGGTTGTAACTTGGCCAAAATTTTAACCACATGCTGATATTTTCAAGTGATCACTGGTGAAACAACCATTGGCTAAGCAGATTCTATGACAAAATATCGACTACAAAAATATCTACCTACCAAAATATCGCAACAAAAATATCGATGACAATAATATCGAGATCCTATCTCTAACAAGGTAAGTACAAAAATACCGAAAAAATATATCGATGTCAAAAATATAGTTTTTTAGAAAATATTGTTTTATTTTAATCATTTTTTAAAATATTAACAAAATAATACTTATACATGTAATAAACATAGTTACAAATATATTATAATATTTAAAATAATTTATTAAAAACTATTAATAATAAAGATATAATACATAGTATATACTTCATTAATAACTCTAAAATAATTATTTTAATAACTTTTTAAATAAATGAAAATATAATAAATTACAAATAAATTTATATACCTAAAATAATAATATAAATAACAATTAATAACAATGTAAAACTAATAAAAAAAATTAAATACATTTTGGATAGCGTACGGGTAAAAATTACTATTCCCACTCCAGAGAGTGCAACAGTGGGGAAAGTGTTGGATAGCGTAGGGGTAACAATTACTATTCCCACTCCAGAGAGTGCAACAGTAGGGAAAGTGTTGGATAGCGTAGGGGTAACAATTACTATTCCCACTCCAGAGAGTGCAACAGTAGGGAAAGTGTTGGATAGCGTAGGGGTAAAAATTACTATTCCCACTCCCGAGAGTGCAACAGTAGGGAAAGTGTTGGATAGCGTAAGGGTAACAATTACTATTCCCACTCCAGAGAGTGCAACAGTAGGGAAAGTGTTGGATAGCGTAGAGGTAAAAATTACTATTCCCACTCCAGAGAGTGCAACAGTAGGGAAAGTGTTGGATAGCGTAGGGGTAACAATTACTATTCCCACTCTAGAGACTGCAACAGTAGGGAAAGTGTTGGATAGCCTAGGGGTAATAATTACTATTCCCACTCCAGAGAGTGCAACAGTAGGGAACGTGTTGGATGGCGTAGGGGTAACAATTACTATTCCCACTCCAGAGAGTGCAACAGTAGGGAAAGTGTTGGATAGCGTAATGGTGAAAATTACTATTCCCACTCCAGAGAGTGCAACAGTAGGGAAAGTGTTGGATAGCGTAGGGGTAACAATTACTATTCCCACTCTAGAGAGTGCAACAGTAGGGAAAGTGTTGGATAGCGTAGGGGTAAAAATTACTATTCCCACTCCAGAGAGTGCAACAGTAAGGAAAGTGTTGGATAGCATAGGGGTAACAATTACTATTCCAACTCCAGAGAGTGCAATAGTAGGGAAAGTGTTGGATAGCGTAGGGGTAAAAATTACTATTCCCACTCCAGAGAGTGCAACAGTAGGGAAAGTGTTGGATAGCGTAGGGGTAACAATTACTATTCCCACTCCAGAGAGTGTAACAGTAGGGAAAGTGTTGGATAGCGTAGGGGTAAAAATAACAAACTTATACATAAATGTATTTTTTTTTAAATAATACAAATATTAACTAATAAATAAATATAAACCATTTACAAATACCAATACATAATTATTAAAAACATGATTAACAAAATATTTTTAACCAAATAAATTAATCAGAAATATCATATAATAATATTTAATTACCAATTAATAATTAATTAACAATTATATAATTAACAAAACAATTAAAGAACAATATTACTTAATTACATTTAAATTACTTCCCACCCTATTCCCCTATAAACCCACAACCCACTACAGAACATAATTATCAATTAATCAATTAATTAAAATGAATTACAATTAATTAAAAACAATTATCAATTAATTCAAATTAATTTATAATTCTTACTAATTAATAATTAATTTAACAATTAAATTACTTCCCACCCTATTCCCCTATAAACCCACAACCCACTCCAGAACATATTTATCAATTAATCAATTTAATAAAAATGATTACCAATTCATTATAATTAATTACCAATTCATTAAAATTAATTTGAAATTCCTACTAATTAATAATAAATTTGACATAATTAAATTACTTCCCACCCTATTCCCCTATAAACCCACAACCCGCTACAGAACATATTTATCAATTAATCAATTAATTAAAATTAATTACCAATTAATTAAAAATAATTACCAATTAATTAAAATTAATTTATAATTCCTACAAATTAATAATTAATTTAACATAATTAAATTACTTCCCACCCTATTCCCCTATAAACCCACAACCTGCTACAGAACATATTTATCAATTAATCAATTAAAGAAAATTAATTACCAATTAATTAAAATTATTTTCTAATTCCTACTAATTAATAATTAATTTAACATAATTAAATTACTTCCCACCCTATTCCCCTATAAACCCACAACCCGTTACATTACTAAAATACAAAATTTAATTAACTTACATAAAAATAAATTAAAAACATAATACATACATAATAATATACACAAAAATAATTAAAAAATCGATATTAGTAACATCGACATTATTAACATCAATATTACTGACGTCGATATTTCAAACTTCAATATTACTAATATCGATATTAAATCCATCGATATTACTTACCTTCTATATTATGTCCCTCCGATATTTAAACTTCGATATAATTGTATATCGATATTTAAATATCGATATTTTGTCTGCATACCGGCTAAGCAGATAGGTCTCGCCTATCGAAGAGCTATTGGTTTTTATCAATGTCTTTTATCCATGTTGAAGTATGAAAGTTAGAAAAACAAAGTAATATGACATGGCCAGCGCTGACTGTGAGGGGCAGTGATCCGCATTCTTAGTATGGGATTATTCTCTGCCTGCACAAAAAATAGTTTAATAATCTTACTTCCAAGCTGAAGTTCGCCATTTTGGCCCCGCACAACGACCGCGCCAAAGAGGCGATGAACAGCAGGGTGTACAGTGCCATTTACATCTTTGTAGCATGTTGTCACCCATTGGTATAACTTTGGGGGGGTTCTGGAGGGACAGTAGGAGGTAAGCAAGGCAGAGGTGGGATTGGAGATGGAAAGGGCAAGCAACAATAGGGATAGGGAAGATGGGACAAGCAACAATGCAGGAGGAGGGTGGAGCAGGGCAAGCAACAGTGCATGAGGGGGAAGGAAAGGGTGCAAGTAAAAGGAAAAATAAGGACCTCTGAAAGTGGTGAGCAGTGGAAGGACACTGTACAAAGGAAGTAGTACTTGGGCCATCCTCCAGGGTAGGGACAAACACACAAAGAGGAAGCGAGAGTGACAATGAAGCCTGTCAATGGTAAGAAATGCAAGGGCTCCAAGCCTCTTAAGTGATCAGTGTGGCTCACTGGTTAGAGGAGGCAGACCTGGAAGCAGAGGTCAGCCCGGGACCAGGGTTCAATTCCCGGCTCGGCGGGGTCTTGAGTCCTAAAATGTCCATGGACTCGACAATTCTCGCTCCGGTGCCTACTCGATTCACGGGTTCACACTCTGCGACTCTGGGCAATAGCTTGCTTAATCTCCACAACGGCCCCTCGCGGTGGGATGCCTGGCTTTCACCTTGCGGATGCCCTACCGGGGTTATCTCACAGGGGAATACCAGGACGGGTTCCCTAAGCAAGCGCTTAGAAACCGCTCGGTGATTTGCGCTATATAAATTCCTGTACATTTACATCAAAATGCCCTTTTGTGCTATTTAAAAAATAATGAATTTAGGGTTTAGGAATGAGTAGAGGTAAAGGGGGGTAAGGTTAACTTGAGGATCGGGGGGGGTGGGGGGGTGGAGGTAAAATGAGGTGAGGATAACCTAAAGCTTCAGGGGTGGGTAGTCGTAAAGGGAGGTTACAGTGACTTGAAGGTTCAGGGGAGAGTCAAGGTAAAGGGAGGTGAGGGTGATGAGAGTTCAGGCAGGGCTTTAAGTAGGATGAAAAAACTGAAGGGTCTCTCAAAGTGGCGTGGCCAATGTAATTAAGGGTGTGGCTTAAAAACACGCAAGCTAAAAATCTGTGTTTAGCATAGCATGCCGCCCGACTTGTATTTTGTTGTTTTTGTCAGCGCATCTAGATATATGATACAGCAAGTAACATTATAACTGCAAGTCAGGACTATTGACTTTATCAGTGGTTGTTAGTTGCATGTGACACCACGACAATGTTGCTGCCCTTGAGTTTCAAAAAGAGAAGGGAAATCCAGAGAGAAGATAGCTCTCTTTAACACCTTCACTGCGGCGGCTATTCCGCCGCAGTGCTAAGGGTGTGGGGCGGCCGCGTGGCGGCCGCATGCTGGTGACGGAACCGCTCCGTCACCAGCGTCTGTTGAGCTGTGCTCTTGACGGAGCGGTTCCGTCACGGCCCGCCCCGCTCAATAGAACCCTCAGCGCAGGCGCGGAATTCGCGCCGCGCATGAGCATTCTATCGAGCTGGGCGGGCCATGACGGAACCGCTCCGTCATCAGCACAGCGCGACCGCGGCTGATGACGGAGCGGTTCCGTCATCAGCACTGAAGGGGTTAAAAGATTTCCCTTGCCCTACAAGGCTTACCCTGCATGATCATGCTGTTACTTCTCCACTAGTTAGAAGTGAGCAGTGTGAGCAGCGCACATTGATGTACCTGCTGTCACTGAAGTCGGGAAAAAATCCACTGACTGTGAAGGAGTTGATTTGGGCAGGCAAATATGTTAATATGTTTTCACTGCTAGTTGATAACAGGGAGATGGAGTATGCTAGGACGCAGAAGAACTGGATGTTTCCTAGTGAATGGCGGGCTCAATTGGCAAAATTCAGGGTAGAGGAGACACTGATTAATTGGATTAGAGCCTTTTCTGTATTTATGGCGATCACGGCCGAGGGTTCCCCGAATCTGCAGGCGGAAATGGCATGTTACCAAAGTAGAATCACAACTTTCAGTGACAACTATGGTTGGGATGGGTGGAAAGAGTATGATATGGCCTTCAGGAAAGCAAGAGAGTTTGATCAATCATTATCCTGGGATAGGGTTGATTCTATTTCATGGTATGGACAAATTACAGGCAGGCAAACAGCGAGTGCGGGCCCAAGCTGGAACAAGGGCTATCCCTCCAAACCCCAGCAGCCCTTTCGGACAGCGCAAGGTGGTGATGCGGACGGTAAGGCCAGAAGCAGTGGGGATAGAAAAGGGGTGTGTTGGGATTTTAACAAACGTACATGCACCAGGGCAGCGGGCACTTGTAAGTTCAAGCACACATGTTACATATGTGGCCACCCATCCCACCCAGAAAAACCATGCCGCTCAAAAGGTAACACCTCCGGAAACAGGGGAAGAAAGAAATAGGTCTCGGGGGGGGAGGCCGGCGGGTTGCTCATTCACCCATTGACGTCCTGGCTATGATTCCTTGGCTGAACAGGTACCCAGACCATGCCTCTGCGAGGATGCTGCAGGAAGGTTTTTCACATGGCTTCAGGATCCCAGCGATGGGATATACCGGGACATCAGAATGTAGGAATCAATTGTCAGTTAGGCACAACCCAGAAGAAGTGGCAACAAAAATCGAGAAGGACCTGCGCCTGGGTAGGGTAGCGGGTCCCTTTACGGACATTCCTGTACCTAATTTTGTTTGCTTACCCCTCGGGGTGGTCCCAAAGAAAGAAAAGGGCAAGTACAGACTCGTCCACAACCTCTCAGCGCCTAGGGGTGCATCATTAAATGACGCTATCGACGAAGACATTTGTAGCGTTAAGTATGCGTCCTTTGACCAAGCAGTGGATATGTTGAGGACTGTGGGCCCAGGGGCCCAGATGGCTAAATCAGACATTGAATCTGCTTTTCGGCTGTTGCCAGTGCATTCCTAGATCAGCATCTGTTAGGTTTTGCTTTTGAAGGCAAATTCTATATGAATATGTGTATGCCCATGGGTTGCTCGCTTTCATGTGCCTTCTTTGAAACGTTCAGTTCCTTTCTGGAATGGGTTTTTAGGCAAACAACAGGACACCGTCATGTCATGCACTACCTGGATGACTTTCTTTTTCTGGGCGCAGTGGGCTCACAGGAGTGTGCGTGGGCATTGCAGGAATTTTGCAGGCTCAGGCGGGTTTTTGGGGTCCCGCTAGTGCCTGGAAAAACGGTTGGGCCAGCCTCATCCTTGGAATTTTTAGGCATAGAATTAGACTCAGTGGAAGGTTGTTTCAGGTTAACCAAAGAAAAAAAAATTCAGAGTAGCCCTACAACAATGTTTAGAAAAAGAGAAAGTGACGCTACAGCAGCTACAACAGACTGTGGGTCAGCTGAATTTTGCACTAAGAGTATTACCCATGGCACGCCCTTTTTCCCGCTCAATCTCGCAGGCCATGATGGGCCTGCGGGAAAAACACCATCGCACTAGATTGTCGGCTGAGGTTCGCCAGAACATGCATATATGGCTGGCATTCCTGGAGGATTTCAACGGCAGAGTAGTGTGGTGCGGTCCCCCCACTACGTCGGCTGAGTTAGGTCTATGGACCGACGCTGCGGGCAGTGTGGGGTTTGATGCCATACTTGGAAACAAGTGGGTGGCACAACAGTGGCCGGCTTGGTGGGAAGAAAGTGGTTTGACAGCGAACATCGGCTTTTTGGAGCTATTTCGAATTTGGGTTGCCTTAACAGTTTGGCCTGAATTTTTGTGTAATCAATCTGTGATCTTCTGGTCTGATAACATGACTGTAGTTAAATGTATCAATCAGCAGGCAGCGCGGTGTAAGTTTATACTACGCCTCCTGAAAGAGATTGTGCTCATATGCATGAAGTTGAATGTACAGTTTAGGGCCAAACATGTCCCAGGAGTTTTGAATAACGCAGCTGACGCACTCTCTCGCTTTAAGATGCAGGTATTCAGGGAGCATCTACCAGCTGCAGAGGCAACACCGGCACACTTCCCAACAACACTCGGGCAAATTGGTGCTCCCAGCTACAGAACCTCGTGGCAGCTAGCCTAGCCCCCAGGACCCGGACGCCTTAGGAAGGGGCGTTTATGTCTTATTGCTCCTTTTTGGGTCAGGACTGGGCGGAGAAGTGGGACCAGGAGGGGAACTTTACCCAGTACATGGACATGTTGCATAAAGAAGGGCGCTCAGCAGCGACAGCTAGCAGACACAAGGCAGCCATTTCTTTATTTGCACAGCTAAAAGGGGCAAAAGATCCCACAAACAGTTTCATAGTCCGGAAGGCTCTGAGGGGGTGGCAGTACCTGCAAACAACTACCAATAGGTTTAGAGCGGCTTGCAGCATTATTGGATGCCTTGTCTGACACTTGTAGCTCCTCTTGGGAGGTACTATTATTCAGAGCCTCCTTTTCGTTGGCCTTCTATGGGGCATTACGGGTAAGCGAATTGGTGGCTAGCAGCAAGCTGGACATGCTGGGGGGTCTCCGGCTAGAACACACCAAGATAGTGGATGATACGCTGCTGATTACCATACTTAAATCAAAAACAGACCAGGAGGCCCGGGGAGATAGTTTGGTACTTCACCGGGCTTGGGCTAATCCTTGCTGCCCAGTGTCCCATGTAGAGTCCTTTGTCGAGCGACGAGTAGGCGCAACAGAGGGAGCATTGTTAATGCATGCAGACGGTACCCCATTGACAAGGTTCCAGTTCCAAAGAGTTGGCAATGGCAATTAACAAAGCTAGTTTAAATCCTAAGGCTTTTGGAAAGCATTCTTTCAGAATAGGAGCGGCCACTGAAGCAACAGCGAGAGGGCTGCATGCCAACAGTGTAAAGAGGATTGGGAGATGTTCTTCCAACTGTTATAAACGTTATGTGCGGCTGCACATGTTGTAAGGTAACGAATAAGGTACGCTGACTCCTGTCCTGTTGTTTGTTTATATTTTAGTTTCTCGGGCCTGTCACGCAGGACGGAAACTATTAACGGATCATCAACAGAAAGCATCCTCATCACGGCGGACTCAAGAACACAGGAAGGAGATACAAGTGATATGGGTGGTTGGTCACTCATACGTTAAGCGCGCTAAACCTGTTTTCTTTTCGAGCGATTTTAGACAGAGGGCGGAACAGGGAGGTTTCAAGATTTCCTTTTATGGGAGGGGGGGCTTTGCCTCAGCCAGTTTAGGAGGTTCTTTACAGAATTGCTCGACAGACACACCCCACCGCTCTCAGTGATTATCTTACACGTGGGTGGCAACGAACTGGGCAGGAGGGTGTGCCACAGCGCGGCTCCAGAAATCATTTCTAATCAATACTCACCATTCCCCTGAAACCTTAAAACTCACAAATCATGTATCAGTGGGGCCCCATCACACTGTGCATTTACCCTGTTCACTTACACTTGTCTTCAAGGCTTTGGTGAATCACAATGGAGAAATGCTGTAAGATTTGGTGGAGCGTCTAAACCTATTTAACTATTTATTATTTACACCTGCAGATTATTACACTTTACCATGGTTTTATTCAAACATTTAATTTATTCAGACACACCACCATAGTGGCAATGGATATGCTAGAATGAAAATTAGGCGTAGGAAAATCACAAGACCAGCTTTTAAAATTCCATTTTCCCAATTTTATTAATAGCAAAACTTTATTATGTCTGACATTTATGCATTAGTACATTCCTTATTCAGTAAAATCTTAAACTTTATTTCAAAATAATAATTTTATTTAGACCTCAAGAAAATCGCTTTATTTAGAAAACAGTTAAAGTTTAGCAAAGAACAGATAGTTCCAAATTCATTCTCTCCTAACATCCCTAACTAACACCCTCATCTTATCCTCCAGTCCTGTAAAGCAAACAAGCAAAAAGCATTAAAGTCTTACATCCAGGAATCGGGCAGCATCTCCAGTAGAAATCAGAAAAGCGACCCCTTCTAGTCAAATCCAGGGGTTTTTATACCCTATTTCTCTAACTTAATCTATCTAAAAAGTAACTATCATCTCTTATTCAAAATTTCATTGGACAATTTTGGGGTGGGCTTTGTTTTAAGACAGTCCATAGCGTTACTAATAGATACATTGGCACCTTTTCCCATGATCACAACGTCCAAGCGTCCATGTTTGGAACACATCTTAGGTTCCGGGCTAAGGCAGCCTTGAACCTCCTCGAGCACAGGCAGTTCACTCTGACTTGCAGGTTTTGGCGCGCCTGCGCTGTCCAGCTCTTGCTCACTGTTTACCCGAGCATCCATTTTAATTAGGCCTCAGAAGCCACTTTTCGAACTATCATAGAAACATACACAAATTCATGTTAATTAATGAATTTAAACCCGTTCTGTTTACCTCCCACCTTACTAATGTTTCCCCATTAGTTGTTACCTAGCAAATAAGCCACATAAATGTGTTTTATACTTACATTTTTGACCTCTCCACAACACAAACAAAGACAATAAGCACATTTGAATTGCATTTTGTTTATATTTAAGCTGTGCAATAATTCACAACACATTAACAATACATATTAGCTAGTTTTTATTGCAACATGCAAGCAAAGTTAGTATTCCCGTGTATAATAATAAAATATTGTGTGCATCTTACTCTATGGTTGGTTAATTTTACAAAACATACAATTAGTAAATATTAACGTTATGGGACATTAACTTTGAGAGGGGTACACCAAATTTTGTGTTTGCCACCTCGCTCCATCAATTCCCTCATCTGGTGATTCTATCACAAAAAAATACTCTCAAAATTTTGGACAATTTAGCAGAACATGTTTCAAATTCTTTTGTTTAGTATCATCTATACTTTTGTTTCTTTTTCTTTTGAATCTTTGAAAAACTTATCTTTTATTTCTTCCATTTCTATTTCATTCTTTTCTCTCATTCTTGCCTATTGTTCTTCATTCCTTTTCTTTACCGAATTTCTAAAATCTCTTCTACCTTTGTATATACAGCATAACCTTATCTTAAAAATTACTATCACTAAGATGTACTTTAATTTTCATGGCGAGCTACACTCGTCCCCTGATGTGAATAAACTCTTCACAGACATGGAGCATCTGGGGCTGTCTCAAAAAATTCAAGGTCCCACCCATAATGGGGGGCACACGCTTGATCTATTATTCACAAACATTGCCTCACTGGTGTATGAGGCACCTTGGCCTCTTACGTGGTCTGACCACTCTATGATTAAATTTACGAGTCCACCCTGTTTGCTGACATCTACGGGACAGCCTGTTAGCAGAGGTCAACGGATCCAGCGACCATGGAATAAGTTAACTCCCCAGGCTTTTGAGGACGTTTTCTCTGTACTTCCTATAATAGAGGAAAGAGAGGTCTCTAAAGCTTTATCGACCTTTACGGTAGAGCTGGGGAGAGCTCTTGACTCAATCATTCCATCGAAAAGGAAATCCAGACTTCTGCTGAACCGCCACTCAGCACGATGGTATACCTCCGAATTAAAGCAAGAAAAATCCGCCTGCAAAAGACTGGAGATACTCTGGCGAGGAAGCAAATCCCTCCAGTCAAAGACACTTTTTAAAGTCTCACTAAAAACCTACCACCATAACTTAAGGGTAGCGAGATGTGTGTTTATAGCACATCAAATCGATAACTCTACAAATTCTTCTAAAGCATTATTTGACATAGTAAATGATTTTGTATCCCAAGTGGCATGTAAACAACCGTCCATTGAGTCCCAGGATTTATGTGACTCACTGGCTAGGTTTTTCCAGGAGAAAATCGAAACTATTTACTCCAAGTTTGCACTTTCTGCCCTCCCCTTCCCTAACTTAGGTAGCCAACTCACACATACGGACTGTTCTCTTGAAACCTTTAGATCGATCGCCTTACTTGAAACTCTTAAAGCCCTGGAGACTGCGAAATCAGGCTCCCCGATGGATCTATGCCCTCCAAATGTTATGGCACTCTTGTCCCATTCATTGGCACCTTCTATTCAGAAATTGTTTAACTTATCTATCTCAGAGGGCGAAATCCCGGTCTCCTGGAAGGAAGCGTTTGTCCACCCTATATTAAAAAAAACAGCTGCTAACCCACTAGAGCTGTGCAACTACCGGCCGATCTCGTTGCTCCCTCTTCTGGGTAAAACACTTGAAAGTATGATAAATCAGCAACTGAACATCTACCTCAAATCAAATTGTATTTTGGACGCCTCGCAATCCGGCTTCCGCAGGGGTTTCAGCACAGAAACAGCGCTTTTAGCATTAACTGACTCCCTACGGATGACGGTGGATGCTGGAGGATCGGAAATTTTGATTCTTCTTGACCTCTCCGCGGCCTTCGATACCATCTCACATGCTAGGCTGGTGGAGAGGTTAAGAGCCATTGGTATCCAAGGACTGGCCTTAAAATGGCTACTGAACTTCCTGACGGATAGATCCCAAACAGTTATCATGGGTTCGTATCAGGCAGAGAAAACCCCGCTGGACAAAGGCGCTCCCCAGGGCTCCTGCCTTTCCCCCACCCTCTTTAACATCTATATGGCACCACTGGCTAAAGTAGCGGAACCTCTGGCGTTCTAAACTATTTCATACGCCGATGACACCCAACTGTTGTTCGACATCGGTCCCAACCAGGAGGCGGACAGACTACGTTTTTCCACAGGCATTCTGGAAATCTCTAACTGGATGACCAATAACTTTCTCCAGTTGAATCCTGGGAAGACGGAAGTCCTGCTGCCGGGAAAGGCGGCAGAAATCTGGTCCAAGGAGTGGTGGCCTTCACAGCTGGGTGCCCCTCCAGCACCAAAAGAGTGTAAGGTATTAAGATCAACCATTCGCTCCCAATGCAAGATCATGTAGCGGCTGTTGCGGGGTCCTGCTATTTAAGGCTGTGAGGAAGATCTTCCCCTTTATCCCATTAGAGCATCGCCGAACTTTGACCCAGGCCATGGTTATCAGCCGTTTGGATTACGGTAATGCTCTTTTAGCAGGAGCTGGGCCAACATCTCTCAAACAATTACAGGTGATCCAAAATACAGCAGCCAGGCTAGTCTTGAACATGCCTGCTAGATCATCTTCGATGCCACTGCTGAGAAAGCTGCACTGGCTGCCTGTAAAGCAAAGATCCATCTTTAAAGTCTGCCGTCTGACATTCAATGCCCTCCAGGGGCGAGGCCCAAAATACTTGCAGAGCAAGCTGGTGAAACATATACCTAGCCGGCCACTGAGATCTAGTTCACAACTACTGCTACATGTACCCTGAATTAGACGCCACAGGTCAGGAGGCAAGGCCTTCTCCTACCTAGCTCCAAAATATTGGAACAGCCTCCCTATTTCCATTCGAGAAATTTCATCCTATCAAACCTTTAGGAAACATCTAAAGGCTTTCCTGTACTAAAGGCTTCTCTCTCTTTTGCTTCGTCTTCCTCCCTTGGGTAGGGTTCTGAGTAAAGCGCCGAGATGCCTCACTGTGATTTGTGCGCTATACAAAAGGATATAACATAACATTATCGGTATTAGTATTTTACCTATAATTGAACTACCTATTTCTTGAAACCAATGCTTAATTGCTGAGAAACTTTTACCCAGCCTTTTAAGGACACCTTCAACCTCCAGTGGTTCCATTTCTTTATGCAAATCTGTAATATTTATAATACACTTTTCAATATTCTGACTTTTATCTGGAATTTAAGTACAACAATGTTGAACTTTCAAAAGCCCACAGACTCCTCCCTCTTTTGCTAAAATTATATCAAGGGCAAGTCGGTTTTGCATAACCATAGCTCTCATAGCAACCATTTCAGTATTTACCATTAGGAATCCTCCTGCTGTATCTGTTGATAGTTTATCAACTATTGTAGAACATTTTCTGATTCTATTTGCATTAAACGAAATTCCCACTGCTGGTATCAGTGCTCCAAATACATCACCTATTATTTCTAACACACTTTCTCTTCTTTTTCGACTTAGAACTTTACCTATCTCATGCTTTCCATTAGTACCTCTATCTACATGGAAAATTTTAGGAAAGACCAAACCCACATAACATGTCCCATACCAGTGGTCTGGCAGTATATAATAGGCTCTATTCCCCAAAACGAAATAAATTCCAGGAAAAACAGGATCATTTCCTCCTTTAAATCCCCAACCCCCTATAATTCTATAGGTATCTTCACATTGACTCGCACCCACAAAATAATTGTCATACATTGAGTTGTCTCTTCTAATACAAAATGTTCCCAACATTGGTGCATCTATATTGATTGATACATTTACATTCTTTTCCTCAATGTTCTCATCATCAAATGTGTAATATTTAGACTTTGCATGTTTCATTTTCTCATTTCGTTTGTAAGCAATTCTTCTTTCCTCAACCATGTTTAAGAATGCTTTCTCCTCAACTCTCATTTTACATGTCAAATTATTATTAAACGCATACTCGTGCGTTAACTCATTTACTTCTAGAAAATATTCTCCCATTACCTCTGCATGTTTTCTTTTATTCAATGTATTGTCGATCTTTAATTTCGCAAATATTTCATCCACATTGGAATATTGATATTCCAGTTTCTCAGTCTTGTAAAACAAACTTGCAATTACACTACAAGTTACTCCATATGTAAGAGGAAGGTGGTGATAGGTCACCCCTTCTGACACTGATGCTGGCAATTTTACACAAACCTAACAGTCAACAACATTCATTGTTTTGATGTACTCAAGCAGTAACTTTGAAAAAGTGTTCTTGGTATAATCACTGATGGACCTATCTTGATGCAATTCTGGCCTATACACATGAGTCTCATGTACCTTTTTATTCTCACTTTGTTTACTTGAATTCACATTCGGTTTTAATTTTGTTAAATTACCTTGGAAAGGAATCACATTAGCTAAAATTACCCACAATATCATCAACAGTCCCATACATATTGTAAAGCATCTACACCATTTTCTAAAAAATAGAACATTTCGCTTTATGATTATTCATTGCCATCTTCTCTAACACCGTTTCTTCGACCTTATGTCACCTATAAATTTCACACCTCTAAGCACTCTAACAATTTTTCTTTGACCTTGTGTCAATTACTATTCTAAATTATACTATAATTAGATTTTTCTAACAAATTTTCTTCGACCTTATGTCAACTCTGACCTCTTCTATATTTACAAAAACCGTCTCACAGGACTTCAGACTTTTTATTTTAATATCATCTATTTTGAACACCTAACTTTCCATTTCTTAGTTGACTTCTTTACTCACATTTCCCAATTGGCTTTGGGTTGTACAGGTTTTCTTGACTACTATTAACTTCAACAATTGGTGGCAGGACAATATATGTCCACTCAGGTGATTTGTACCTCTGATTTGGATGTCTTACTCTTTTAGGCCTCTGAATAGTCTCTATTTTCTTTCCCAATGTTTCTTTCTGGCTGGAGATCTAATTTACTTGGTCTTCTTGCTCTTTTGTTTTGTTCACTATTTTGAATCTTAATCCTCCAGCTCCTTTAGGCCAATTGTCTCCTTTGCAGACTTTCTTAGTCTTCGGCTCTATTGTATTATACTCCACTCTCCAACCTCTTTTTCTTGTGCTTTTTCTTAATGGAGTTTCGTCTGCACTGTCATCAGTTCCACTTTCAGTGTCTTCTACTGTATCATTCATTATGATCTTCACAATGTCTTTGTCTTCATCCGTTTCAGTTCTCTCTACTGTTACTCTGTTAGGAACACCTTCATAACTGGTACTTGGAATCTCATCCTTATCGTGAGTTACTTCCTCTTCCCCAGTTTCAGGATTTCCGTTCCTGCTTTCAGAGTCTTCAGATTGTTTTTCAGTTTTCTTCCTTTTATCAACTTTCTCTTCACTTTCTTTTGCGTCTTTACTAGTGCTTGTCTTTACCGATTCTCGATCTTCAGATTGATCTTCTGAATCTGGTATTTCAACAATCTCCCTTTCACCTTCACCTTCAGACGCAGAACTGGCTTCTGATACTTCCAGATGTCGACGTTCCTGTCGATCTTCAATATCTGGATCCTTTTCTGGTTCACCTTCAGAGTCAGTTGTACTTTCACCGTCATATGGGTATTCAGGTTCAGGCACACAGATGGTGTGACTAGCATGAACCCACCTTTTCAGTCCAGCACACTTAACTGCAGTAGTACTAACCAAGATAACTTGACGTGGTCTTTGCCACCTTGGTACCAAACAATTCCTTCTGTGATGAACTTTCACTCGTACCCAGTCCCCAGGGACTAGATCATGGGCTGGAATTTTCTCTTTGGAATTTGATTCAGTTCCCACCTGGTGGAGCACAGAAGTTACCTCATCAGATAGATTCTTGCAGTAATCCAGTATGATGTCATCATTAATTGTTAACAACTTATTAACTGGTACATAGGCCTGTCTCATCACCATTCCCATCAGAATTTCGTGTGGACTTAATCCAGTTTTTCTGTCAGGTATGCTTCTTAGTGTCATTAACACAAGTGGCAAAGCATCAGGCCACTTCATTCCTGTTGCCAAACACATTTTTGCAATTCTGTTTTTAATTGTTCCATTCACCTGTTCAACTACTCCTGAAGCCTCAGGTCTATATGCACAATGTAGCTTCTGGCGAATGTTCAGAGCTTCACATATCATCTGCATTAACACATTTTGAAAATGCGGGCATCTGTCCGATTCAATCGTCACTGGAAACCCGAAACGTGGTATTATCTCACGCAAGAACAGTTTAGCAACAGTTAAGCCATCATTCCTTCGCGTGGGGAAAGCTTCTACCCATCGAGAGAACAAACAGATTATCACAAGAACATATCTGAGTCTGTTGCATGGAGGTAACTCAACAAAATCCATCTGAACTCTTGTGAATGGGCCACCCTCCCGTCCTATGGTTCCCAAACTTACAACAGTTTTTCTGTTTGGATTAAATTGCTGACAGACTAAGCATCTTTCACATAAGCTTTCAGCAATCATTCTGCATTTTGGATTATACCAAGTCTGTCTGAAGAGACGAATCATAGCGTCTCTGCCAATGTGTGCTTGACCATGGTACATTTTGGCCATATCTGAAATCATGCTATCGGGCATTACTGGTCTTTCATCTTTGTAAACCCAAATGTCATCTTCCTCCCTTTGTCTGCAACCTGATTTTAACTAAATATCTTTTTCCTCATGTAAGAACTGGGACCGCCAGTTCTCCGGGGGGTAGCATGGCTCGAGCAGGAAGGCGGCCAGGGGCTTATGTGTAAAGCAGCCACTTAACACACACGTCCAGTAAAACACACAGTGGCGCAATAATGGAGACCACACTAGGTGTTGTACTTGAAAAATCAAGATCTTTTATATAGGCTTTCAATCAGAGCAAGGCATTGGTAATTCATTAGTATTTCAAATAAGCATTTCATTAAGACATTTCATGTATCATGTGCAGATTGCATTTCTTTTGAAGAGTAAGCATTTCAGTAAGGCTTTGCATTAAAATTACAGCTAGTTCATCTATGCAATGAAACGTTAACTGACCCCGCCGGTCACATCAAACTCTTTGACAGGCAAAGGGGTAATGGTATAAACCTGGAGGATCCTACAAGAAGCGACAATTATAATGCATTTAAATAACGCATCAAACCTCTCATGGTCGCTTCTCCTAGAAAGGAATAAAACACATCAGCAAGTACTTTTCAGGTTAACAAAGAACTTAAAAGAACACAGCCTTTAGTCATTTGTGACAAGCCTTTCTTCTTGTGAATGCGGGTCGGCTGCGACCCAGATCAGATCATCAGAATACTAAGGAAGCCCACCTCTGCAAGAAAATTCAGTACAGTGAAGTGAATCTCCCTCTCATTTCTGGCTTGTACATATGGTGCACTAGGAGCAAATCAGGCTTGTAAATACGGTGCACGCTAAACACTTCAGGCTTGTAAATACGATTCATGAAGAGTAATTCAGGCTGGTAATTATGCAGCACGTTGAATAATACAGGCTGGTAAATTTGTAGGCAAAACGATAAAATGAGGCACATTCAGAACAGGGGGGCCAACAAAACCCAGTCACAGTTAACCCCGGGGGAGGGGCGACCTCGGGCCTCTCTTGGCCTACCGCCCTCCCCCCCAGGGGGTTACCTCACTTCTTCGGCCCTCCGGGGCCCTTGCGCAGACTCAGGAGACCGGAGTAGGAGCTCCAGCGCGTCCGGGGCCTCACCCGTCCCTGTACGACGCGGGGGCAGTTCAGGAGCCCCTGCACTGGGGCGAGGCTGGATTAGCGTTTGGAGACAACCGTAGGGGGCTCTCAGGCTCCACGGCCCCCTCCGCGTCGATCTTGGGATTCCCTCGAAGGTAGGCAGGGGCGCGGGGCAGCAGCCAATCGCTGCCCGGCTTAGGCGGGGGCGCGGCCGATGACGCGGTCGCGTCTCCCGTCACGTGATGAGGGACCAAGGCGGCTTCAGGCCTAGCGCGGCCTGTCAGTTTCGATGCGGCGGCCCTCTTCTGGTATACGGGGGCCGCCGAGGGGATCAGGCCAGGGCGGCGCTCCAGCCGGAGGGTACTTCCAGGCCCAGCGCGGCCTATTGAGAATTCCGGCGGCCCTCTCCTGGCATATGGGGGCCGCCGAGGGGGAATACACGCTCCCTCTGAGGAGATTCCTGCGGTGAGTTGGCCGGGCAATTGGCGCTTCAGTGCACAGCGCGGTGACGGCGGGTAGCGCTTGGGAGTGCTTCCCAGCGCTAGGGGCCAGCAGGGCAGGGAGGTGATTTTCGATGATCCCTGACAGGGCAGGCAGCCTGAAACACAGCGCTGGGCAGGAGGGCAAATTACAGCGCTCCACAACTTAGTCCGTCAGAACTGGGCAAATTATAGCGCTTATCACACAGTTCAGTCAGGGGAAGACAGATAAGCCCAGCTGAAGGCAGGGGATGCGCAGGGCAGGTCAGTCCAGTACCTTGTCTCATGCAGTAAGTCTCTTGGCGCTTGGATGATTCTGCGCCCTTGGTTGCTTGTTGCTTGAAGTTGCAGAAGAGGGGGGTATGAGTTGAGGGCCTGAAGAATTCCTCCTCAGTCACTGCAGATGGGCCCTGGGGTTCCCTACCACTGGGCCAGATCAGGGGGATAGCTTTGGACACCTCACTGAGCTTAAGAGGCAGCACCTAAATCCTGTCACTCCCAGTAGCATAGGTTCCTCACTAGGCCCACCCGCCTAAAACTCCTGTGTGGGTTCCCCAGGTCAGTGATGCCCCAACTGACTAGAAAGTTTCCCTCCTTTTCCATATATAGTGTCAGTTGGCAGTGGCAGTTGGTACCTCCCCTATTCTGGAAGGTTCCAGGAGCTTCCCCACTCTAACTATGGACAGGGGCTGGGTGGCTGGTGTTGCAACAATGTATGGGGACCCAGCCTGCTCCTGGCAACTAGGGTGCTACACTAAAAAAAAAACACGCTGCAGTAGCAGGGGCCAGTGGCAGCCATGTTGAAAGTAGAGAGCACCTGCACCCTAACACAGGTTAGCTGTAAAAAGGTGCCCGAAGACCTAAAAACCAACAAAAAATAGGTGGAAAAAATGAGGCTAGGGCGAAAAGTCACGGGGAAGATCACCCTAAGGCTGACAGGTCTAACATGCGTTCCCCCCAGCTGAAAGTGGGGAGAGCTACCCAACCTCTAGGGAGTTCTCGTCACTAAGGCGGAAAAACCGGGAGAGACCGTCAGCATTGGCATGGTCAGCTCCGGGCCGATGTTCCACCCTAAAGTCCATCCCCTGTAGGGAAATAGACCACCTTAGCAACTTTGGGTTTTCGCCTCTCATTTGCATGAGCCAACGAAGGGGTCGGTGGTCGGTTTGAACCAGGAAGTGAGAGCCAAAGAGGTATGGCCTCCACTTCTTCAAAGCCCAGACCACAGCAAAGGCTTCTCGCTCGATGGTACTCCATCGCTGTTCCCGAGGAAGGAGTCTTCGGGAGATGAAGGCCACAGGTTGGTCTTGACCATCATCATTGAGTTGTGACAGCACGGCGCCTACGCCATGCTCTGAGGCATCTGTTTGCACGATGAATTCTTTTTGGAAGTCCGGAGTGGCTAGCACCGGAGCAGTGCACATCGCGCGCTTCAGTGTTTCAAATGCCTCCTGGCAAGCAACCGTCCAGATGACCTGACGGGGCTGCTTTTTGGACGTCAACTCAGTCAAGGGGGCCACGATGGTACCATACCCCTTGACGAATCTGCGGTAATAGCCAGTGCGACCGAGGAAAGCTCGGACCTCAGTCTGAGTTTTGGGGACTCCCAGGCCATGATGGTCTCAATCTTGGCCTGGAGGGGTTGCACCTTACCTCCGCCCACCAAGTGTCCCAGGTACACGACAGAGCCCTGTCCAATCTGGCACTTGCTAGCCTTGATGGTCAAGCCAGCCCGTTGTAACGCCTGCAGCACCTCCTGGAGATGTTGCAGATGGTCCTCCCAGGTGCTACTGAAGACAGCTATGTCATCCAGGTAAGCTGCTGAGAAGGACTCCAGGCCAGATAATACCTGGTTCACCAACCGCTGGAAGGTGGCCAGAGCATTCTTGAGCCCGAAGGGCATCACCCGAAATTGAAAGTGACCCTCAGGGGTGGAGAATGCTGTCTTCTCCTTTGCTCCATCGGCCATGGCAATCTGCCAGTACCCTGATGTCAAGTCGATGGTGCTGAGGTACTTGGCTGCTCCCAGCCGGTCGATCAGCTCGTCTGCCCGTGGTATCGGGTGAGCATCAGTCTTGGTGACAGAATTCAACCCCCCGATAATCCACACAGAACCGAAGTTCTGGTGTGGTGCCCGGTGGAGCCGCTTTTATTATTATTATTATTATTATTATTATTATGCGTTCTTATATAGCGCTCGATTACCCGTAGGCATCTCGGCGCTTGCCTTGGGAACCCGTCCTGGCTTTTTCCCTGTGAGATACCCATACTGGGCATCCCCAAGGTGGAAGCCAGGCATCCCGCCGCGGGGGGGCCGTAGTGGAGATTAAGCAAGCTGATGCCCAGAGCTGCAGAGTGTGAACCTGTGACTCGAGTAGGTACCGAAACGAGAATTATCAAGTCTGTGGATATTTGGGCTCAAGACCCTGCCGCGTCGGGAATTGAACCCTGGTCCTGGGTCTGACCTCTGCTTCAGGATCTACCTCCTCTAACCACTGAGCCACACTTCTCCCTATGCTTTTGGCACCAGAACGACCGGACTAGCCCATGGGCTGCTGGAGGGCTCGATTACTCCTAGCTCCAGCATCTTGGTCACCTCATCCTGGATGCTGTTCTTTACTTTGTCGGACAGCCGGTAAGACTTGGTTTTCACTGGCGGACTGTCCCCTGTGTCCACATCATGGGTACACAGATGCGTAACTCCAGGCGTGAGGGAGAACAACGAGGCGTGCTGCGCCAAAACCTGGCGGCAGTCCTTCTGTTGTTCTGGGGTCAAGGATGGAGAGAGGACAACTCCCTCTATGGAACCATCCTTCTCCTGAGCCGCTAGAAGGTCAGGAAGAGGCTCACTTTCCTCCTCCTCGCTCCCATCCGTCACCATGAGGAGAGCAAGCTCCGATCGCTCATGATGAGGCTTCAGGGGGTTGACGTGGAGCACCCGGTGGGGCTGTCAGGGGGTCTTCAAGTCCACGACATAGGTGGTCTGGCCTTTCCTTTCCACAATCTCGTACGGACCAGTCCACCGGTCCTGGAGGGCACTAAGCTCCCCAGGCTCCATGACCCACACCTTCTGTCCAGTGTCCAACTCCACCATCTGAGCGTTGTGGTCATACCACTCCTTCATGACGGCTTGGCTAGCCTCCAGATTGTCCGAGGCTTCCTTCCACAGCTTAGCCATCTGGCTGTGGAATGCCAGCATATAGTTGACAACATCCCGGGGAAGCTTCTTCGAAGTCTTCTCCCAACTCTCTTTGACCAGACTAAGGGGTCCCCTAACGGGGTGACCATAGAGCAATTCGAAGGGGCTGAACCCGACTCCCTTCTGTGGTACCTCGTGGTATGAGAACAGCAAGCAAGGGAGGAGGATGTCCCATTTCCGCCTCAGGTCTTGTGGCAGACTCCGGATCATTCCCTTCAAGGTCTTGTTGAAGCACTCCACGAGCCCGTTAGTCTGGGGGTGGTAAGGAGTGGAGAACCGATAGGTCACTCCGCACTCCTTCCACATGGCCTGCATGTAGGCCGACATGAAATTTGTGCCCCTGTCTGACACCACGACCTTGGGGAATCCCACTCGAGTGAATATCCCCATCAGGGCCCGCGCCACTATAGGTGCAGTAACGGTCCTCAGAGGAATGGCCTCCGGGTACCGAGTGGCGTGGTCCACTAACACCAGAATGAACCGATGTCCCGCAGAGGTCGGAGGGTTTAATGGCCCAACAATGTCAATACCGACCCGCTCGAAAGGGGTCCCGACCACTGGGAGTGGTTCCAATAAATAAAAATAAATTAAAAAAACACTTATAAAGCGCCTGGTTACACTTATGACAGTGTGTCCCCGCGCTGAGAAATGCTGCAGTATATCACGAGGTCAAGGTATGGAGCCCACGCGGGTGCAGGGGTACAGAACCAATATTACTTAGGGAAAAGGTATGTTTTGAGTTTGAGCCTGAATCTTGTTTCAGAGGGCTCCATGCGCAGATCTAGCGGGAGATTGTTCCAGTGCTTACTTGCAAGAAAGCGAAAGGAGCTACCTCCCATCCTGGTCTTACGTACGCGAGGGAGTTGAAAGAGCATCGCTCCCGCAGATCTAAGGTTTCTGATAGGGCGGTGGATAGTCAGCATGATGCGTAGGTAACTGGGCCCTTTTCCCTGGGCAATTCGATGGGCAAAGCATAGAGCTTTAAACTTCACACGTTCCTCAACAGGGAGCCAGTGAAGTTTTCGCAGTGCTGTTTTACCGGAGGCTCTGCGGGGGAGATTCAATACCATGCGGGCCGCGGCATTTTGGACACACTGTAATTGATGTAGACATTTACGGCTTAGTCCTAAAAAAAGGTCATTCCCGTAGTCCAGGTGTGGAGTAACCAGGGCATGAATGAGTGTCTTCCTGGTGCTGATGGGGAGGAGATCTAGGACTTTCCGAAGAGTTTTTAAAATACCGAAACATTTACCCGCAACATTACTAATTTGTTGCTTGAAGGAAAGTTCCGCATCTAGCCATATACCTAAGTTTTTCACCAGGTTAGCGGGGTGGGGAAGTGCACCCAGTTCTGATGGCCACCAAGCCTGCGACCAGGCAGAAGGGGATTTGCCCACTATCAACACTTCTGTTTTATCGCCATTAAGGCGTAGGCAGTTGTTATGCATCCACCCTGCCAGAGCACGCATGCAGTTGGAAAAATTGGTGGCATCCTCAGGTTGATTGTGGGTGAGTTTGATTATCAGTTGGGTATCGTCAGCGTATGTGACGATATCCACACCAAAAGTTTCCACTATGTGGGCTAACGGCTCCATATAAAGATTAAAAAGCGTGGGGCTCAGGCTTGAGCCCTGAGGTACCCCATGTTTCAATTTGTGGATAGCTGATTTATATGGAGGGCAGTATACTTGGAAACTACGGTCTTCCAGAAAGGATACCATCCATTTCAGAGCTGGCCCGTCTACTCCCAGATCTGAGAGGCGAGACAGCAGTGTTGAGTGCAGCACGGTGTCAAAAGCTGCACTCAGGTCTAATAGTACCAGTGCTGCTGTCTGCCCCTCATCTGAAAGTTGTCTTAAACATTCTGTGGAGAATAGAGCCGCCGACTCAGTAGAGTGGCCTGCTCTGAACCCTGATTGCGTGGAGTGGAGAAGCGAGTTCTCTTCGACAAACTTCATAAGTTGGCTGTTTACTATCTTCTCCACAACTTTCCCACAGAAGGGGAGGAGAGAGATAGGACGAAGATTTTGTAGCTGGGAAATGTGTATATTTGCCTTTTTTTTCAGAGGTATTACTTGTGCCATTTTCCAGGTATCAGGCACATAGCATTCCTGAAAGGAAAGAGTAATCAAGCGCTCCAATTGCTCAATCATACAGTCAATGACTGCCTTACAGCGATTGGGGGCGATCACGTCGAGGGGGGAGCCGGACTGAATGCCATTGATGATTTTTAGCAAGTCTGCCCTCTCAGGAACAGTCAACTGGGTCAGGGAGGCCTTTGTAGCACCAACATTTCTCATGACAGGGTCAGTGGTCAACATGGCTCCTGTGAAAGTGGCATGTAGAGAATCCACTTTTTTTATGAAAAAGTCGGCAATATCTTCACATATTTCATCGGTGTAGTTATCCTGGGTCTCAATCCTAGTTGGGATAGTGAGTTCCTTATAGATCAGGAAGAGCTCTTTAGTGGGATTTTTGGCTGATTCAATGCGTCCATTGTAATGAGCGCCTTTGGCTGCTCTGACTAGTTTATAATAGGTTTTTAATTCCTTCTTATAAAGCAGCTTATCCTCTGGAGTATAGTTTTTCCTCCAGTGACGCTCAGTATTTTTACACTTGGCTTTGGCTTCCCTAAGTTCCTTAGAGAACCAGGGGGTGCTTTTAATTTTCCTAACAGGAGGTTTGGATGACCAAGGAGCTATTGTATCCAGAGCCCTGGACACCCAGTTCTCATAGTGCACCCAAGCCTCAAGCAGGGTGTCGCTGAGGGGCGGCGGGTCTTTAAGTAGGGCAGATTTAAAATTTTCTGGCGTAAACTTCTTCCAGTTTCTATGTTTCACAGGCTGAGTGGGGCCTTCAATTTGGTCCCAGTCTTGCCACTGGCCTGGCAAGTCTTCCAGGTCTTGCAATAAGTGTCAGAGGCAACTCTCATCCTAGGCCAATAAAAATGTGGGACTAGCCTCGCAAAGGTCTTGTCCTGGCCCAGGTGTCCGGCTAGAGGTATCTCATGCGCCAGTTCCATCAAAAAGGCTCGGTAGCACTGGGGGACCGCTAAGGCCCTCGAAGATCCATGCACCGGAACCCTTGGCTCACTGTACAGGAGGCCCTCCTCCCAATACACGTGGTAGTTGCCAGTCTCCGTGTTCACCACTTGGGCTTCGGCCTGTCGCCGCATGCCTTCGAGCGTGGGGCACTCCTTTTGCGCCCGACAGAATTCTTCCCGGGTAGGACCTCCTTCCACATGCCACTCGGCAAGGGTTGGCAAATCCCCTACGGGAACGACACCCACCTCCACGGACTCCGGGGTTACCTCCGCGGGCTCCCCATCCATCACACAGGGTGTGTCCTCCACAACATTCTCCTCTGGACCGACAGTGGGTTGGGCCGTTGTCTCAGGCTCCAACCCGGTTTGAGTTCCTTGCTGGGCAGCCGTGGACCGCGTGACTACGCACGTCCACCCTGGTAATCCCAGCATCTCAGTGTGAGCCTTAAACTCCACTTCCTTCCAGGCGGTATGTTCTAGGTCATTACCGAGCAGACAGTCCACAGGCAAGGCAGGGCTGATCGCAACTCTCAACGGGCCTGACACTCCTCCCCATTCAAAGGGAACTTGAGCCACGGGATAGTAGCTCATTCTGCCGTCAGCCAATACGGCCGGATGGTACACATCAGGAACAACCTGTTCAGGGGACACCAGCCGCCTCACTACAGTGGTCATGCTGGCTCCTGTGTCCCTCAGAGCGTCCACCTCCTCCCCATTAACCTTCACTCTCTGCTGGTACTTAGCAGTATTCGATGGTAAGGGCGTCACTGGGACCATCTCCTTATCTCCAAGTGAAACCAGGGTCAAGCCTGTCCACTCCCCTTCCCTATCTAGGGGCAGCTCCAACCCAAGCGCTATACTAGCCACCCCAGGACTCTTGCCACCAGTGGGGGCTGGGGGTCGCTTGCGACACTGGGAATCTCCCTTGTAGTGTCCGACCTCTCCGCACTCATAGCACCGGACCACTTTTGGCTGCTGACTCTTGTCAGGGTAAGTGGGTTTTGGGGGACGGTTCTGTGGTGGGGTTCCTACTCCTTTCCCAAACTGTCTAGTTTGTGGGCCTCATGAGAACTCTGTTCTTTTATCACCACCCTCTTTCTTCTGAGGGGCGCCCTGTCCGCCTTTCGGGCCATCTCCCCCGGGGCCCTTGTGTGACACCCGGGTGCTAACCCAAATATCCGCCTCCTCCGCGAGCTCACAGGAATCAGTAAGCTTGCGGTCCACCAGATGTTGGCGCAACTCCGGAAAACACTTATCCAAGAGGTGCTCTCTCAAAAAAAGGTTATACAGACTCACGCACCTCGCTACCACGCACCCAACCACCAAGAGCCTTTCGGGCATACTCAAAAAAATCCACCCAATTCTGCGTGGACAGCTTATGGCTGCCACGAAACCTCTGGCGATACCTTTCAGGGGTGAGGCCAAAATGTTTGATAAGTGCCTCCTTCATGGGGGAATACCTAAACTGGTCTGCCTTCTCCAAATACAGGAGTGAGTCCCTGACATCAGGAGGTATATACCGGTACAAACCACCTCCCCAATGTTTCTCAGGCACCCCAGGGGCAGTCAAGGCCACTTCATACGCCGCCAACCACCTGGCAATGTCATCCCCCTTGGTGTAGCTTGCTATCACCTCCTTGGGTAACCAGAATCTGGGCTCCTGCTGAGCCTCTGGTCCGCTGCCACCATTAAGACTTCCTGGCTCACTCAACTGCAATGCTTGTAGATCCATTTCCTTGAGCTGCTGCTCGTGCGCTAGCTTCTTTTCCTCCAACGCTAATTTCTCTCTCTCCAAAGCAAACTGCCTATCTTCCCTTTCTCTCTTCTTCTCGTGCTCTAATCTAGCAAGTTCCCACTTCAATCGCCTCTCTTCCCTCCTGTCTTCGTACTCCTGCGGAGACACACTCTCCCTAGATACATTGCTCCCTGCCCTGGAACGTGGTCCTGGCAACACATTATCTGATACATCAATGTTGAGCAAACCTGGGTCTTCCTGAGTATCCACCTCCCCGTGTGTGACCTGTTCCCCATCCTCTTCTTCCTCTGGGTGGGCCTCTACCCATGCCCTTAAGGCGGTACGGAGCTCTTCTTTAACAGCTCTCGTCTCCACAGGCACCCCCATCCCCTGACAAAACTCCCTTAACTGCACTGCCGTATACTTATCAAGGTCAGCCAGCTGGAACTCCATTTTATCAGGTGAGGACCTAGATAACCTGGAAGAAAAATTCTAAGACGTGGGCAACAATACTGGTTCAACACACTTTGATGCAGGCTAGACAGTGGTGAGCAATTGGGTTTGCTTGCAGCACGATAGGTGTCCAATTAATTGCAGCACACCCCGTTTCACTGGAGGGTGTTAAGTAGCTACAGGTCCTGGATCCCACCGCTCGGCACCAATGTAAGAACTGGGACTGCCAGTTCTCCAGGGGGTAGCATGGCTCGAGCAGGAAGGCGGCCAGGGGCTTATGTGTAAAGCAGCCACTTAACACACACGTCCAGTAAAACACACAGTGGCGCAATAATGGAGACCACACTAGGTGTTGTATTTGAAAAATCAAGATCTTTTATATAGGCTTTCAATCAGAGCAAGGCATTGGTAATTCATTAGTATTTCAAATAAGCATTTCATTAAGACATTTCACGTATCATGTGCAGATTGCATTTCTTTTGAAGAGTAAGCATTTCAGTAAGGCTTTGCATTAAAATTACAGCTAGTTCATCTATGCAATGAAACGTTAACTGACCCCGCCTGTCACATCGAACTCTTTGACAGGCAAAGGGGTAATGGTATAAACCTGGAGGATCCTACAAGAAGCGACAATTATAATGCATTTAAATAACACATCATACCTCTCATGGTCGCTTCTCCTAGAAAGGAATAAAACACATCAGCAAGTACTTTTCAGGTTAACAAAGAACTTAAAAGAACACAGCCTTTAGTCATTTGTGACAAGCCTTTCTTCTTGTGAATGCGGGTCGGCTGCGACCCAGATCAGATCATCAGAATACTAAGGAAGCCCACCTCTGCAAGAAAATTCAGTACAGTGAAGTGAATCTCCCTCTCATTTCCGGCTTGTACATATGGTGCACTAGGAGCAAATCAGGCTTGTAAATACGGTGCACGCTAAACACTTCAGGCTTGTAAATACGATTCATGAAGAGTAATTCAGGCTGGTAATTATGCAGCACGTTGAATAATGCAGGCTGGTAAATTTGTAGGCAAAAGGATAAAATGAGGCACATTCAGAACAGGAGGGCCAACAAGACCCAGTCACAGTTAACCCCGGGGGAGGGGCGACCTCGGGCCTCTCTTGGCCTACCGCCCTCCTCCCCAGGGGGTTACCTCACTTCTTCGGCCCTCCGGGGCCCTTGCGCAGACTCAGGGGACCGGAGTAGGAGCTCCAGCGCGTCCGGGGCCTCACCCGTCCCTGTACGACGCGGGGGCAGTTCAGGAGCCCCTGCGCTAGGGCGAGGCTGGATTAGCGTTTGGAGACAACCGGAGGGGGCTCTCAGGCTCCACGGCCCCCTCCACGTCGATCTTGGGATTCCCTCGAAGGTAGGCAGGGGCGCGGGGCAGCAGCCAATCGCTGCCCGGCTTAGGCGGGGGCGCGGCCGATGACGCGGTCGCGTCTCCCGTCACATGATGAGGGACCAAGGCGGCTTCAGGCCTAGCGCGGCCTGTCAGTTTTGATGCGGCGGCCCTCTTCTGGTATACGGGGGCCGCCGAGGGGATCAGGCCAGAGCGGCGCTCCAGCCGGAGGGTACTTCCAGGCCCAGCGCGGCCTATTGAGAATTGCGGCGGCCCTCTCCTGGCATATGGGGGCCGCCGAGGGGGAATACACGCTTCCTCTGAGGAGATTCCTGCGGCGAGTTGGCCGGGCAATTGGCGCTTCAGTGCACAGCGCGGTGACGGCGGGTAGCGCTTGGGAGTGCTTCTCAGCGCTAGGGGCCGGCAGGGCAGGGAGGCGATTTCGATGATCCCTGACAGGGCAGGCAGCCTCAAACACAGAGCTGGGCAGGAGGGCAAATTACAGTGCTCCACAACTTAGTCAGTCAGAACTGGGCAGGATGGGGCAAATTATAGCGCTTATCACACAGTTCAGTCAGGGGAAGACAGATAGGCCCAGCTGAAGGCAGGGGATGCGCAGGTCAGTCCAGTACCTTGTCTCATGCAGTAAGTCTCTTGGCGCTTGGATGATTCTGCGCCCTTGGTTGCTTGAAGTTGCAGAAGAGTGGGGGGAATGAGTTGAGGGCCTGAAGAATTCCTCAGTCACTGCAGATGGGCCCTGGGGTTCCCTACCACTGGGCCAGATCAGGGGGATAGCTTTGGACACCTCACTGAGCTTAAGAGGCAGCACCTAAATCCTGTCACTCCCAGTAGCATAGGTTCCTCACTAGGCCCACCCGCCTAAAACTCCTGCGTGGGTTCCCCAGGTCAGTGATGCCCCAACTGACTAGAAAGTTTCCCTCCTTTTCCTTATATAGTGTCAGTTGGCAGTTGGCAGTGGCAGTTGGTACCTCCCCTATTCTGGAAGGTTCCAGGAGCTTCCCCACTCTAACTATGGACAGGGGCTGGGTGGCTGGTGTTGCAACAATGTATGGGGACCCAGCCTGCTCCTGGCAACTAGGGTGCTACACTAAAAAAAAACACGCTGCAGTAGCAGGGGCCAGTGGCAGCCATGTTGAAAGTAGAGAGCACCTGCACCCTAACACAGGTTAGCTGTAAAAAGGTGCCCGAAGACCTAAGAACCAACAAAAAATAGGTGGAAAAAATGAGGCTAGGGTGAAAAGTCACGGGGAAGATCACCCTAAGGCTGACAGGTCTAACACCTCTGTTCCTGCCTCTTCCTGCATCTGCTTCACTTCCTGCCAAGTCTCAACTACAGTGGCTAGCATTAAAGTACTTGGAACATGTTCTTCAGTTTTTTCTCGATTGATTGAAATGTGATTCTTTGCGCAATGTTTTGCAATTGCATCAGCGTAACTGTTTCCTCTGGTGATATAATCCTCACCTTTTTTATGAGTGGAACATTTTACCACAGTCAATTTTTCAGGTAACTGTATCACGTCTATCAGTGTCTTCACAAACTCTGCATTCCGAATGGGAGTTCCTGCAGAGGTCAAATAGCCTCTTTGGGACCAAAGCTGTCCATAATCATGAACAACTCCATAACCATATTGACTATCAGTCACTATGGTTACTTTCACCTTGTATCAAAGCAATCAACACCGCTATTTGAGCAGAATGAATTCCTTTCAGACAAGATGCTTCCAACACTTCTGCCACTGTACAAACAGCATATGCAGTACTTAGAACACCACTCTCTGTTCTCAAGCATGATCCATCTACAAACATTACAAAATCTGATTCGAGCAAAGGTTCATCTTTAATGTCTGGACGAGGCTTTGTGCAATACTCCAGAACTTCCTAACACTTGTGATCAAGCTCACCTTTCACTTCTGCTTCAATTGTATCAGGTAACAATGTCGAAGGGTTGACATTCACACATCTTGCAATTGTCACATTCTCAGCTCCCAAAATGATTTTCTCATAACGTCTCATTCTGCTGTTAGTCATGTACTGAGTCTTTGCTCTTGTGAGGAGAATCTCCACTGAATGAGGTACACAGACTCTCAGAGGAAATCCCATCTCAATGCCTTCACTTTGCTCCAGACCTACACTGGTTGCTGCTACTGCTTTCAGACAACCTTTGCAACAGGGTCCAAAACAGCTGAGAAATACGCAATTGGTTTTCTCATTCTTCCATGCCTCTGAATTAATACTGACAGAGCACGTCCTTCTCGCTCACTGCAGTACAGTTCAAATTCTTTTTCGTAATCAGGCATTCCCAAAGCTGGTGCTTCACACAACTTAATTTTTAGCTGTTCAAATGCTTCCATCTCTGTTTTGGTCAGAACAATAGGGTCTCTGATGTATGCCTTTGTCAGTCTCTGCAATGGTTTTGCAATCAATGAAAATCCACTTAGCCACTGTCTAGAGTAACCTACCATTCCTAAGAACATTCTTACCTGTCTTTGAGTCCTAGGTGGCTGTATTCCTTGTATCATTTTAATTCTCTCCATTGTGACCTGTCTGATTCCTTTAGCAATCTTGTGACCTAAGTACTGTACTTCTTTCTGGCAAAACTGTAATTTTGATGGAGACACCTTATGTCCCTCCTCAGCTAAATGATTCAACAATGCCACTGTATCAGTTATACAGGCATCCTTTGTTTTTGATGTAACCAAAAGATCATCAATATACTGTACTAACACAGATTCTCCAGGCATGCTCAAATGTTCTAATGATTTCCTTTTGTACCGCTAATGATTTCTTTAGCAGCTGATTAAAAATCAATGGACTCTCAGTGTACCCTTGTGGAATTCTACACCATGCTAGGATACGATTTTGGAAACGAAACGCAAAAATTGGTTGGCTTTCTGGATGCAATGGAACAGTAAAGAACGCATTGCACAAATCAATCACTGTGTACCATTCTGCATCATGAGGTATTTGGTACAAAATCACTGCTGGATTCGGAACAATTGGACAACACGGGACAACAATTTTATTAACCTTTCTCAGGTCCTACACAATTCTAAATGTTCCATTTGGCTTTTTTAATCCCATAATTGGTGAATTACAAGGACTACTCTCAATTTCTCTTAGAATTCCCTGCTCAATCATTTTGTCAATTACTGGAGTAATTCCTTCAATTATTTCGGCAGTCATTTTATACTGCGGTATATTCGGATAACTTGCACCTTCTTTTATAGACACTTTCACAGGATCAACTCCTTTCATCAAACCTATGTCTTATCCAGTGAAATCCAACACAATTTCTTTCACTGCCTCTTTCAGTTCAACAGGAATTTTCCCTTTATCAAAAACAGGAAACAGTTTATATTGTTCTGCCTCAATCATGAGCATTGTCAATTTATACAAACTATCTTTGTCTGGAGTCTGCAACTCTATGCCATCTGGTGAACAATATATGGCACAGTTCATTTTACACAATATATCCCTGCCTAGCAAATTAACAGGACTGCTATCGCACACCACAAACCGAGGCATATCTTTGTATGTCCCAATCTCTATTTCAACTGGTTTTGTCAAAGGAGTATTTATTTGTCTGTTAGCTACACCTACAACCTGGATTGTCTCACCCGAGAGAGGAAGATTTTGAATTTCCACTGATCTAACAGTAGAAAGGGTAGCACCAGTGTCCACTAGGAAAGTTATTTCCACATCATTCACCTTTCCGCTCACAAATGGACCTGACTGATCTACCTCAAGACTGGCTCCAAGCACACACTCTTCTTCCTCCCTCAGGCACCGTCAGAAACTTTCATCCGGCTCACTGCCATTCTCTTCTCGCAACCAATATTGAGGACACGCATTTACTCTTTGTGGTCTTTTTACCTGCTCACCTCCGCTGAATCCTGTCTCTGCACTGTATCTCTGCTGATTCCCACTGTATAGCAGTGGCGGTTGCGGCACCTGACTTTGCTGATTTGCTATCTGCTGTTGCTGCGGTTGCTGCTGATTTACCTCAAACTGCACCTGCAGATTCAATGATTTATGTTCCCCATTAACTCTAGGTGGACATTTACACTCTCGTTTCCAATTTCCAATGCCCTATCTGGCCGCAGTTGAAACATGGCATTTTCTTTTTCAATTCATCAATATTCCCCACCAATTTAAGTGAACCTTTAATCCCACCTTGATTCCCTGCATTCTTATTCTCCATCTGTGCTACTTGTTGTTCTGCTACTTTTACTTGTGCCCACATGGCTTTCTCTTTTAGCTTCTTTTGTTTTGCATCAATCTCCTCACTACAATATTTTGCTTGTCTCAATACCTTATCTACTGAACTCGACTGCCAATCCATCATGCTATGTCTAATCATGTCTGAAATTTCTGGTCTTAATCCATATACAAATCTATATACAAAATGGCTCATGTCTTTTTCATTTAACTCCTCATAACCACTATACTGCTTGAAAACCAACAACAACCTTTCATAAAATGAATGCACAGTTTCTTTCGGCTCCTGGGTAGTTCTGTCTATCTTTACCCAATCATTTTCTTTTGAAGGTATTTTGTTTTTCAACCACACTATCACTTGTTCGTACTTCCTCATCACATCTGGTGATGGAGCTCCCGTTTTCTCATCTCTGGGATACTCCTCCCTTGGCCAATCCACAGATATTTTACATTCTGTCCATAAATCTGTTGGCACCACTATATCAAATAATCCATCTAAATCAATCCACAATACCTATGACACTTTTACAAATCTGTCAACTTGTCTATACCACTCTACTGGTTTTTCTCTTAGTCTGGGGAAATCATTCGCAAATGACAATATATCTTGTCTACTCCAAGGCACATGCACATATCCTCCTCCAGGAATTTCTCTCATAGGGAATTCAGTTGCCACTTTTCCCTTTTCTCTAATGGGGAAAGCTACGGTAGACTTATCACTATTTTCTTCTTTCTTCTTTGCCCACTTGACTCTCCATTTACCTACATCACCCCATTTGCGCAACAACACAATCAAATCTTTTATCTGAACTTGTCTTCCTGCATTATTCATATTTTCAATGTCTCTTTCTGCAAAATCTACTCGATAAGTTTTTTGCAATGATTTTATTTTGGAAAATTCTATTCCACATTCACTTGCCACTTCTTCTAATTGATCGTACAATTTCTTAGCTCTCCATGTTATGCTTTTACATAAAAACATGAGTTCATCATCCTGGTAAGTTTTTAATCTGTCTGTCCCAATTGTTCCAATTATTAATTCTTCCATATCTACTTTTAATTTCGCAATGTCCAACACTTTTAATTCCTGCTCTTTTAATTTTAATGTTTTTATCCATTCACTCAAATCTCTTTCTGATGGTCCCATAGGTGTTGGCGTTAAATCTATTTTATCTGCACTTCTCTCTGGAGTAGCAGAGTCAGATTCTGCTCCTGTCGGGTATCCGCATGACAAATTTTGATTAAAAGTTAACTCTGGTTTATTTACACTTATATTCTGCCTTATTTCCGATAAATCAGGACAAGTACTCTCTTTTGCTCTCTGTAGACTTTGTTGTAATGGAATGGTTAATTTCGGCTCTTTTATTTTCTGATCATCAAATACTGGGATCACAGGTCCTATTGTTACAGGGACAGTTGCAGCTTCCATATTTTTAGTAAGGGTTTGAATCAACTCATGTGCAGAACGCTCATAATCAGACATATTTGGCTGTTCATTACTTCGTCTTTCTGCACTTAGCACAATTCTGTGTGAATCATTACTTTGTACAGGCGTACCTGTAATTCCAGCTTCTCCTATCCGTGTACTCGGGACATATCTTGTTTCTACTCTTTCAGGAAAATCTCCAAAATTTGATGGTTGTCTTGGCGTTTCATTAATCCTTTCTTCTGTCATTGGGGCATTTGGAGTAGTCCATAAAGAACTTGGTTGATATGGGGGCAGTCTCCTATTTAGTATTTCTTCTAAAACAGCATCCTCTGATTCACTCTCCCCATAGCTTTAATTTCCTAATTCTATATTCTTTTACTTCTCTGTACTTTTTCGTCCCTCATTCTCTTCTACCAATCTGACGGGATACATGCCATCGCACATACTTCCATCCCTCCATCTTCGCATTCTAGTCTCATGTGTTTCTCCCCACAAATCTCTACCTCCTCCTCTTGGTCTAAGATGCCTACTCAACCTCTCACTCTCCATTTGATGCATCTCATCTTCCCACTCAACCAATGCTTCAAATTGAGTTGGTCTGGGTCTCGGTTCAAGTTTCATAATTTTGTCTCTCAAATTCCTCAAAATAGCCAAATCAAACGATCCTCCTTCCGGAAAAGCTAACACACCATCATCCTTGGTATAATGTACCCAATTTTCCAACCAAACACACGTATGATAACCATATTTCGTCAACATATAGGAAGCAGGCATTTTCGGTGAAGGAAGTATTTTTCCCTCTCTCGTAATTACCTCTTTGTCTTTAACAAACATGTTTTACAGCCTTTTAAACCACGAAGGTTTCTTCTTGTCATCATCATAATAGTAGTATGACATTTTTGGTAAACTTTCCTGCTTTCAAAAGATCGCATACTATTCTGTTGCTGATTCCGTAACACCAACCTATCACAGCGCGGTTCGCACTAATGCACTAGTTAGAACACGATACGTCACTTTAGTGCTTAACCAATAGCCTTCGCTGCTTTCTGTGATGAACCAATCAGCTCCTACTCTATCTTGGTCACGTGGACCAATCCCAGCGCGACACTTTCGACGTCACCAGCGCTCCGGCTTCTGCAGCACCGACTGACCCCTCCTTTACAGGATTTTTTCAAGAAGCCGTATTGACAAGATATTTTACAAAATCAGTTAGTAACTTACACAAAACAATTCCACTAATCTGTTTTGCTAATAAAGTGATAGAATTTTCAATCGCACAAGTATTCTGTAACCGGAGTAGACGACGCTTATCTCCTCAGAATTTTTTTAACTCGCCGATAAAGCAACACTACTGGCCTTACCCTTCTATCAGACAATAACAAACTTGTTTCTCCAGGAAAGCACATACAGAGATCTTTTACACCTCCTTAGAGACAATCCCAGAGTTTCACTTGAACGCGTATTGCAATTTCATTTACACACGTTTATACGGAAAACCCTATTCATATACACATGAACTCTGTGTTACCAGTAGGTAGCGCGTCCATCTAACCTACCACAGAATTCCTCTATCATTAGTAAAGTAGACGCCTCTCCTTTACCCTTCTTTCAAGCTCGGGTTGAGTCCTGCTACTCTCCCAGTAGTAAGTTTTAATCAGGATGCATGAAATGATCCCTTTGCTTGAAGGCTGAGATTTCATAGACCGTCCTCACTACACATTTATCCTTTCACACCTAATGTCCCTAAATAGTGATATACGACAATACCACCGCAGTATTCGGCGATACTCCTTTTTTGAAACAGACTAATTCACTGTGCGACTTTTACCTAGCAACACTTCCTCCACCAGCAGACAAAGGCACTGGCTTCACCCAACACTTGGGAGCCTTTTCAAAACTACATATAACATAATACAAACTCAACAGATGTTAGTCATAAATCTATGCATCAAATTGTATATAGTACTTTATACATAACCCTAGCTAATTTCCTTAGCAACCACTACTCTGCTACCAAGATATAACTGCTACAGCGCGGCTCCAGAAATTATTTCTAATCAATACTCACCATTTCCCTGAAACCTTAAAACTCACAAATCATGCATCAGTGGGGCCCATAACACTGCACATTTACCCTGTTCACTTACATTTGGCTTCAAGGCTTTGGTGAATCACAATGGAGAAATGCTGTAACATTTGGTGGAGCATCTAAACCTATTTAACTATTTATTATTTACACCTGCAGATTATTACACTTTACCATGGTTTTATTCAAACATTTAATTTATTCAGACACACCCACATAGTGGCAATGGATCTGCTAGAATGAAAATTAGGCGTAGGAAAATCACAAGACCAGCTTTTAAAATTCTATTTTCCCAATTTTATTAATAGCAAAACTTTATTATGTCTGACATTTATGCATTAGTAAATTCTTTATTCAGTTAAAATCTTAAACTTTATTTCAAAATAATCATTTGATTAAGAGCTCAAGAAAATCGCTTTATTTGAAAGCAGTTAAAGTTTAGCAAAGAACAGATAGTTCCAAATTCATTCTCTCCTAACATCCCTAACTAACACCCTCATCTTATCCTCCAGTTCTGTAAAGCAAACAAGCAAAAGCATTAAAGTCTTACATCCAGGAATCGGTCAGCAATCGGGCAGCATCTCCAGTAGAAATCAGAAAAGCGACCCCTTCTAGTCAAATCCAGGGGGTTTTATACCCTATTTCTCTAACTTAATCTATGTAAAAAGTAACTATCATCTCTTATTCAAAATTTCATTGGACAATTTCGGGGTGGGTGAGCATCATCTCACCATTACAACATCATTTTCTCAATGGTTCAGCAGAAAAATAAAGGGTCTTTGTTTTAAGACAGTCCATAGTGTTACTATTTCTTCTAATAGATACATCGGCACCCTTTCCCATGATCACAACGTCCAAGCGTCCATGTTTGGCACACATCCTAGGTTCCGGGCTAAAGCAGCCTTTAACCTCCTCGAGCACAGGCAGTTCACTCTGACTTGCAGGTTTTGGCGCGCCTGCGCTGTTCAGCTCTTGCTCACTGTTTACCCGAGCGTCCATTTTAATTAGGCCTCAGAAGCCACTTTTGGAACTATCATAGAAACAAACACAAATTCATGTTAATTAATGAATTTGAACCCGTTCTGTTTACCTCCCACCTTACTAATGTTTCCCCATTAGTTTTTACCTAGCAAATAAGCCACATGAATTGCATTTTCGACCTCTCCACAACACAAAGACAATAAGCACATTTGAATTACATTTTGTTTATATTTAAGCTGTGCATTAATTCACAACCCAATAACAATACATATTAGCTAGTTTTTATTGCAACATGCAAGCAAAGTTAGTATTCCCGTGTATAATGATAAAATAATGTGTGCATCTTACTCTATGGTTGGTTAATTTCACAAAACATACAATTAGTAAATATTAATGTTATGGGACATTAACTTTGAGAGGGGTACACTAAATTTTGTGTTTGCCACCTCGCTCCATCAGTGCTGATGGAAGAGATCATCTCAGTAGCGGGCTAGCTAGCAAAAATACGCCCAGGCTGCACCATAGTGTGGTCTTAGTTGATTCCTAGGATGCAATGGAGGGGGTGGGGGAATCTGTCAGGGCGTTGAATCACTCGGTAAAGAGAATCAACAACAAGATAGAGAAGTTATTTTGATCGCCTCAATTGCAGAATATTCCCCATGGGTGCATCTGGGGGGAACCTTTCTACTTACAGGATGGGGTCCACCTGACTTGGGAAGGCAACGAACTACTGACAAAGAATATTTTGGCATGGCTGGGAAGTTTTTCTAGGTAGACATGACCTTTCAGAGTAGGAGGTTTGGGGGGGGGGGGGCAGATAGTCGGTCAACTATGCTGGCCTGTGGCGGTAAGGTCATGATTGGTGAGCAGTCAATTTAAGGTCCTTAACGGGCGTCACCATTCTTGAATGGGGTTGCTAAGGGGAGGGGCCAATGGTCTCTCCTAGAACTCCAGGACCGGATATCCGCTTGGTTGGATGAATGCAGGGGAGGGAGTCATGCTTTCTTTGGGCTGGTTAGCCACCCCGCACGTACACTATGATGTCATTAAACGGCGCAGAGTGAAAGGGGCCCCATTTTGATTAATGGAGTTCATGGAGCGTACGGGGTAACCGGGAGAGGGGGGGGGGGAGTACTATCCCGGTAAAGGGGCCCTCTGCGCATCCGCACTCATACGTGAGGGCGTAGCTAGGTAATGAGAATCTGACACCGATTAGCGACCTTGCCGTAGGCCCAAAAATGTTAGGTATGCAAAATTCATACGTAGGATGTTAGATTTGGTTAGGAAACACACTGTATTAGACATTTGTTACGGTTAGCCCTTTGATACCTGTCTACATTGTAAATCTAATGTCAGAAGTTTGCATAATCATGAGTGTGTAAATATTGTTTTTATTTCAACAATTTTTATTTGATTTAATGTTTTTAATAAATACGGCCGGGGGGGCGTGAGACCCCCTGCCTTCCAAAGAAAACTCCTCGCATGTCTAACTGTTTTAAGGGTTGATGATGGTGGTGCACAAGACAGGGAGGGGGTGGTCGGTAGTCCCAGACCATACTGGTACCTTCCCTCTGCGGCACTTGTAATCAGGGGGTAAGAATTCTGTTTCCCCTCTTTAGATGGCAAGTTTGTGTGCCCGAAAATCAGGAAGTGGCAACATGTAGCTCCTCCACAGTAGTGGGGCGAGGGCGAGGCGGGTTGGGGTGATGGTAGGGTAAGTTGTCATACGATGGGATAAGTACATTTTATTAAAAAAATAAAACCACTTACCTTGTGCTCGCCGCATCGCCAACTCAGCAAGGTAATCTCTTTTATTATTTTTTTATTACATTTTACTTCTCCCATCCTATGTCGACTTACCCAAACCCCACCCGCCCTACCGCTCTTACCTGTCCCGGCCGCCACTTCACCTCACATGCAATGCTTAAGACTATCAGACGTAAGCACAGGCTCATTACGGGCAGCGTAGTTTGTGCATGAGTTAGACAGAAATCTACATGAATACCCAAATAGTTGTAAACTACACCCATCCACAAAGGCGCTTCACATATGAAAACCCTCACGTATGTTAAATTCTGCACGTATGTTAAATTCTGCGGTGGAATGTAAATGAGCTGTGTCCATTTAGCACTATTTTTGCTATTTGTAGATTGGAGACTAAAGCAGCAGGATTTGCCCATATATTTTACACATAGATATGTTATTAGGTTTCGCCTCTCAATGCGCATGCGCATTGAGCAGAGCGAGACTATAGGGGCTTAAACAAGGTTTAACTACACTGGCGATTTGATGCTGTGCCCGTGCGCTTTTAGGTCAATGCGCAAGCGCATTGACCTAAAATGCGCGTGCACATCATCAAATCGCCATCTGTTCCCCGGCAGCACTCCTCCCACTCCTTTGAAGTGAAGCTTAGCTTCACTTCAAATGCCCCTGCTGCTTCACACTCGCCGCTCTCCCCGCTCCGCCCCGTGTTGCATTTCTCCTCCACCCTCCCCACAGCAATGCCCTCCGTCTTGTTTCCCTTTGCTGTTTTATCTAGCATAAACTCGATACAGAGGTGGGTGCTTTACATAAGCATCAGTTACATTACAGGAAGGCACATTCAGCCACATATAAGCTTGGCATGCATTCCTTACATTCTACAGAGGTAGAGTTTGGAAAGTGAGTGTAGGTATGTTATGCAAGTATGTCTCATGTAGTTGCACGGTCCATACATTACAACGGGAGCATGAACTTGTGGTCAGGTATAAATTGCATGTATAGTCTTGTATTTTTTTGTTTATTTACATAGACATTATTAGTCTGTTCAGATCCCTGCAATCTGCAGGGCTTGCTTTGCAACCACGCCGCCACCGAGGAATGCTTGTTCTCGGAGTTAGTCACACTCGCCGCTCTCCCCGCTCCGCCCCGTGTCGCATTTCTCCTCCCCCCCCTCCCCACAGCAATGCCCTCCGTCTTGTTTCCCTTTGCTATTTTATCTAGCCCTTTATCTGCGTGTTAACATTTCACACGATTGGTATTTTATGCTCAACCGACATGTGATCTTCAAAATGCCTCTTCAAAAACTTTTGGTAATCTGCATCAACTCATCAGATCAATGCGGTTTGCATCACAGAGCAATATACTTACAATTTTGGGAACTCCTTGCACAACCCTTCGTTTCCAATGAATGATGGCCCCACCATATGCCAACAGTCCCTGCGGCCTCATAATATGGGTTATCAAGTCAAGTCAAGTCAAGGATCTTTATTCGGATGTAGGATCATCCATAAAAGTACATAAAATCACATCATCATCCACAACACATAATATCACAATCAAAGAAAAGGACACATAATGAGATCACATAAATCATCAAAATATATGTTAGAAAGATATAAATAATTTACATAAATGGATCCAACTGTAATTTTAAGACTCATGATAATATATACCAGGATTAAAAACACTGCAGAAATGTCAGTAATATATGCACAGGGCAAAACCAGCTATATGTGCAAATAAGCAATGTGCAAACTTAAGGCTCATGATAATGTATACAAGAATTAATAAACACCGCAAAAATGTCGGTAATTTGTGCAAAGAGCAAAAAGCAGCTATATGTGCAGATAAGCAATGTGCAAACTAGGCAATGATAAAACAAAACTTTTCACGTCATATTCAATGAGACTCTTGAGCGAACGGCATTTCTAAGAAAACAACTGACTCTGAAAATCACCTCGTCAGTGCCTAGCCTCAATAAATCATCAAAGGCTAGGTTAAAATCCAACTGGGCTGTCTTGCGAAAGTAGGGCATTAAAAGATGTTTAGTGTATTTCTCATAGAAGCCACAGAAGAACAAAAAATGTAAAAGGCCTTGTTTCCCACCACGGTTACAGGGGCAGTTTAAGTTTTCTAAATTCCTGTTAAAACCCAATGGAAAGCATAATAGATTTTTAATGCTCCCGTCCCTGAACCGAAACAATAGGCTCCTGTTCCATTTGCTCATCTTCCTACACAGGTAACCCTGGGGTAGGTCATAGGGCCTGTCGCTAGATACCAAGATAGTTATGTACCTTAAACTGGCGGGTCTTACGAACTCTTTCTTTTCCCTTTTGTTGTTGTAGAGGTTATACAGGGCATTTTTTTACCAAGTTCTTGTGTGTACGATCTATTGTGTGGGGAGATGTAAATAAGTGGCCCTGCTCCACACTCACTAGACTTTTTTCCACCGCCCCGAGCCATGGTATATAGCTGGCACGTTCACTTTTTAGACAGTCCATAATGATGTCACGAGTCAAAGACGCAGATGGATTCGTCCATATTTTCAGCCAGAACAGGGCGGGTCTAGATTTTATAAAGTCCTCTGTGTACTTAAGGCTCAGTTCTCGGTGACACACAAAAGTTGGGGCAGAAATAACCCCCCCCCCAAGATCTTTCTACAGAACCTGTTCTCCATTGTCTGTATGTTGGTACAGTTCGTATGGCCCCACACCTCTGCGCCATACGTGCCTGTAGGTAAGCATTGGGTCTTATAAATTTGCAATAATGATATAATGGCCTCGGCATGAAGAGGTTGGCGGAGAGAGGTTACAGAATTTATGGCTTTGCCCAGTTTGTTTCTCCCCTGGGCAACATGAGGTTGCCATGAGCCAGAATAAGCGAACAACAGGCCTAAGTATGGGAAAGTGCTTGTGCATTTTAAAACATTATTCCCTATCAAGATTTGCTTGATCTGGGGAGGAGCTTGGCGGGCATCCGAGATGGCCGCTTGAGCACAGCGCTCTCCGGACCCTCGCCGCTCCCGGCATTTTATCCTGACTGAATCCTGATTTCTTGCAAGAATCCGTGTGGAGGACGTTTGGCTGATCAGCCTGGCACCTTTCAGAAATTGATTTGGATCTCTTATTCCTGAGATATGATGGTCTGAATTTTTGGACTCCGCCCTCGAGGTGCGCCCGGGACGGGGTGCGGTTCTGTAGCCGTCCTGGAATTGAACAACAACGGCAGGAGATCTGGCCTTGTGGGTCCCCCTTCCTAAGTTTCGGTTTCGATTCTGTTCCGACTTGGGCCACGGGTGTGACTATCGAGTTGCGGCTGAGACCTGGAGGCGGATCGGCCGTTGGGTTTTCCTGCGGACTATTTGCTGGCTTGGCGACCTCTACCCGAGTTGTGCCCCTCGTTTTTGTGTACTTTTGATCCTGTGCTTTGGGTGTTGGGCCCGTCGACCCTGGTGGCTTGTCCTGTGACGCATCTTCAAAATGGCGGGCAGAGGGGACAGAGAGACGCGCAAGACGAAAGCACCTCTGCGCGGAGCTCCGGTTCAATCAAATGTCATGGACCGCTATACTCATTCTAAGGGGTCCCCCGGAGCTGCCCTGCCTGGTTCTAGTACAGCGTCCGAACGAGTTTTGGAAGAGTCGGCGGAGCCCTCCCTACAGGACATCATGGGCGCCATCTCGGGCGTGAGGGAATCCACCGGCCTACAGTACGAGGCCTTGGCCCATAAACTTGACACCGTGGCTATTGAGGTTAATCTTATTCGTGCTGATCTCGGCAAGACGAATGAGAGGGTGCAATCGTTGGACATTAAATCGTCCAGCCTCACGAAGGACGTCTCGGAGCTCCAGACAGAAGTCGGAAATCTCCGTCGGGTGAACGACTTCATGACCCGACGCCTGGAGGATTTTGAAAATAGGGCACGTCGCTGCAATGTTCGCCTGGTTGGTGTACCGGAGAACCCTGAACCCCACTCGGTGGATCTCCTGGTTGAGGATCTGGTCTTGAACCATCTTGCCCCTTCCGGCCTTACGAAGTTCTTCACGGTGGAACGCGCACATCGTGTTCCGGGGGGCAAAGTTCGGCCGGGAGCCCCGCCGAGACCCATTGTAGCGAAGCTTTTTCACTATAGAGACCGGGACGCTATCCTGCAGGCCTCGCGGGTGAAGGGCCCGGTGGCCTTTGAGAATGCTACGGTGAACTTTTACCCGGACTTTTCCCAACAAGTTCAGAGACAACGGATGGAGTTTCGTGGGGCCAAGAAACGTCTTCGGGATCGGGGCTTACGCTATGCTATGCTCTATCCCACCAGACTTCGGGTCGAGTACAATGAGCGTACCCTTTTCTTTGATCGCCCAGATGCTGTTAATGACTGGCTGGACTCCTTGCCTGACCGTACTCCTGAGACTGAATCCGCCGCTCACCCTGGTGGTGCCGAAGGTGGTGTGGAGATCTGACTGTTTGGCTCACATGTTTTATTTTGAATACATTTTCAGGATTGTTGACCGGCGTTCCTCTGCATTGTGATTATTTTATCTTTCTTTTGTTACTTTTCGTTCTTGATGTTTGTCAGGGGCGGGTGGAACGGAGACCTTTCCTCCTCCGGGGTCTTTGTGTAGACTAGGGGTTATGGGGCGACAGGCACACTGCAGGTTGGGGTGGCTCTTTAGCTTTTTGCAGGGGTGCAGGGTGGGGGGTGTTTCCTTTCAGTTTGGGGGAGGGGGCTGGGAAGTTCTTTCTCTTTTGTGTGTTGTTTTCAAGGCGAATTGCTCCTGTGTCTGCTGCTGTTTCTGGTGTCTTGCTCATGGATGAGGGGTCTTGGCTCGGGTGGATGGGATGGGGGGTAGAGGGTTGAAATTTGTTTCCTGGAACGTTAATGGCCTGGGAGATCGTATTAAGCGCAGTGTGGTCTTGAATTGTATACGACGTTTGTCGCCAGACATTGTTTTCATGCAGGAAACCCATTTGATTGGTAATGTTTGTAATGCAATGAATAGATGGGGCTACCGCCTTGTGGCGCACTCGGGGTTTACCTCCGGATCTAGGGGTGTGGGTATCCTTGTTCGAACCTCCCTCCCCCTAGCAATTGACGAGGTGATTCAAGATGACCGTGGGAGATATACTGTCTTGGTGGGTAGATATGAGGGCCGCACCCTATCTCTCTTTAATGTTTATGTTCCCCCGGGTTTACAGACTTCTACTTTCACTGATTTGGGCCGTGTTTTGTTAGATCTCCCTGAAAGTACTCTCTTCCTGGCCGGTGATTTTAATTCGGTGCTTTCCGGCCTTCACGATCGCCATCCCCCTAGGGATACTCCGCAGGCTCAGCTGTGGTTGGGTGGGTTTCTAGATACCTTTGGCCTTGTGGACTGCTGGCGACTTTTGCATCCCACTCAGCTCCAATACACTTTCCATTCTGGGGCTCATGGCAGTCTGTCTCGGCTGGATTATTTCCTGATGCCCGCGGCCCAGTCGTCGGCGGTTCGCGAGATTTTGCATTTGCCAAGGGGTATTTCTGACCACTCGCCGCTCTGGCTTCGTTTCGAGGTTGGGGTGGAGGCAGCGGGCCGAGTGGCTCCAATTAACCCATGGTATCTTTCCTCCCCTGAGACTCGTACCCTCTTGCTCAAGTCCATAGATGCATATTTCCTGGAAAACGAGGGGTCGGTCCCTTCGGCTGTGTCCCTGTGGGAAGCCTTTAAAACTGTGATTCGTGGACAGGCCCTTTCCTTGATTGTTGAAGCCAAGAAAGCCGGGAGGAGGGAGGTGGTGGACCTTGAGGGGGAGATCTCTGCTTTGGAGGACGAGTTGGAATCTGGTGTCACGCCTGAGAAACTCCATGCCCTGGGTCTAAAACAGTTTGCATATAAATCCCTGGTCACTGACGCTGCAAGGGTGATGTTTCGTGAGCAACAAGGCAGATTGTACGATGTGGGTGATAAGGCGGGTAAACTCCTAGCGTGGTTGGACAAGAAAGAAAGGGTTAATCGTGTGGTGCCTGTGATTCAGTCTGCGAGTGGTGAGAATGTGACTGATCCGACTGCCATTGTTGATCGTTTTGCGGAATATCTCCGTGTTGTATATGCTCCCGTGTCTGTGAGGGACGTGGCTGACTCCCGCTTACTCTTGCGCGATATCACTTTGCCCTGTGTCACCGACCTGGACCGTATTGCTTTGGACTCCCCTTTTACGAATGATGAGATAGCGACTGCTATCCGTTCGCTCCGTTCGGGCAAAGCGTTGGGCCCGAACGGGTTGCCCATTGAGTTGTACAAGCTACGCCCCGATAAGATGGCGCCGTATCTTCGCGCCATGTTTCTAGAATCTCGTGAACGTAACATCCTTCCCTATGATCAGCGCCTGGCGACAATTGTCGTCATCCCTAAAGATGGTAAACCACGTGACCTCTGTTCCTCATATAGACCCATATCCCTGTTAAATGTTGAACCCAAGGTTTTGGCAAAACTTTTGGCGACCCGTCTCCTTTCAGTTCTCGGGGATTTGGTCCATCCGGATCAGTCTGGCTTTATCCCGCATCGCAACACTGCTTTGAATCTGCGACGCCTTCACGGCGTGATGGCGAGGGCGGGGCTTCTGACTGAGCCGGCCATTTTGGCGTCCCTGGATGCCTCTATGGCCTTTGATACTGTGGAGTGGCCCTATCTATGGGCGACTCTTGAGAAATTTGGATTCGGGTGCGAGTTTATTAGCTGGATTCAGTTGTTGTACGCGGAACCTCTGGCACAAGTTGTGGTAAACGGTAGAGTGTCGGCTCCCTTCTCCTTGGGCAGGGGTACCCGTCAGGGTTGCCCCCTGTCCCCGTTGTTGTTTGCGCTCGCTCTTGAACCATTAGCGGCCTGGCTCCGGTGGGAACCGTCCCTTAAAGGGATTCGCTGGACCCCGGACTTCGAAGACCGCGTCTCGCTTTATGCGGACGACATCCTTTTGTACCTTACTTCCCCTCGCAAGTCTTTAACTGTTTTATTTGACGTTCTTGTGTCCTTTGGCGCTAACTCAGGCCTCGTCATCAATTGGACTAAATCCTGTGTATACGTTTTATCTGGTGTCTTGCCTCCGTTGCCGAGCAGACTTCCTCTTCAGGTGGCCAGGGATGGCTTCAAATACTTGGGGGTTTTTGTTACCTTGGACTCGTCCCTTCGTTTTGATCGTAATCTCCTTCCCCCGTTGCTTAGGCTACGTTTGGACGTTGCCCGTTGGCGCAAACTTCCCCTGTCTCCCCTGGGTCGGGCGGCCCTGTTTAAGATGATGTCATTGCCGCGGTTTCTCTATGCTCTCCAGAATTATTATGATCCTATCCCTAAGTCCTATTTTCGGGAGATTGAGAGCCTTCAGAGGCAGCTTATTTGGGATGGGCGTCCGCGCATTGCTCTCGCGAAACTTTCCATCCCGTGGTATGATGGGGGCATGGCGCTCCCCGACATTAAGAGATATTACTGGGCTTCCCATCTGTCCGCTATCAATCATGCTATGTTTTCGCCAGGTCGTAATCCGGCGTTTGAAATGGATAAACTTCAGCTTCCGGGAGGTGACTTTAACAGAGTGCTTTATTCTCGCTCCGCTGGGCGCCATCTTGTGGGACCTACATTGACTGCTTTGACGGTGTGGCGTGCCGCGAATGTGAGCTTGGGCTGGGAGGATCGCTTGACGTTGGCGACGCCGCTTTATGCTTCAGAACGACTGGGCGGTCTTTGGTCTTCCAAGGGTTTCGACCGTTGGGACATGATTGGGATTTCTAAGGTGGGGGATGTATACTCTAAGGGTTCTGTGCGTTCGTTTCAGGCCCTCCAGGCTGACTATGGCCTGAGTGGTCGGGAATTCTTTCGTTATTTACAGCTCAGGCACGCCCTGGCTTCGGTGTTTGCTCCTGGTGAGATTCCGCCTGACTCTTCCCCCCTTGAGGACCGTATCCTTGATGAACATCTTCCTGATAGCACTATCTCCCTGATCTATAAAAAGTTGATTAACAATCGGACCGACTTATTGGCCCGACTTCGGGAATTGTGGATGGGAGATGGGTTAGAACTTGATGATGAGGATTGGCAATCAGCCCTCTCCTCCCCGAAGGAGGTGGCTATTCCGGCTCGTCTCCGTCTGGTTCAATTGAAGATCCTCCATCGGGTGTACGTGACGGGACCGCGACTGGTGGTGATGGGCTTTTCCTCCGATGGATTGTGTAAGCGTGGGTGTGGTTTGCGTGCTACTTTCCTGCATATTCTTTGGGAGTGCCCGATGGTGGCTGCTTATTGGGCGGCCGTGCTTGAAGTGATGGCTGTGGTGACAGGTGTGTCCTTGCGTCCGGAACCTCGTCGATGTCTTTTGAATGTTTGGGAGCCCACGGACTACTCGGTGGCACAGACTAGATGGGCCACCCTGGGCTATATGGTTGCGAAGCGAGATATTGCACAACTCTGGGGGGCCTCCAGGCCCCCTGACCTCTCGAAATGGGAGGATAACATGGATTGGTCCATGTTCCGTGAGAAAACTGTCTATGTGGCCAGGGGCAGACCCAGGGCATGGGTGAAGGTGTGGGGTCAATGGAACGACTACCGTGGCGACATTTGTACTCCTCCCCTTGTGGGCACTATTGAGCTTGCCCTGTCTCCATAGGCAAGCGTTCTTGGAACCTTTCATATAGGGGTTGTGCTGGTGTCTCCGGCCCTCCCCCCCCCCTTTTTGTACTGACTTCTGTGTCCCTCCCCCCCCCCCTCCGAGCTCCTCAGTGCTTAGTGTTTTGCTACCGTACTTCTGTTGCTGTCCCCCCCCTTACGTCCATTGGGCTGACCTTCAGTACTACACTTTCGCCTTTTGTGTGTGTTTGTTCTTTCATATAAATAAAATCTGTTTTTGTCCTGTAAATAGTGCTGAGTATTGCATTGTTGATTGACTTTTACCTCTGCGGGCATATATGATATGTGTCTACTCCTCTTTAGCGGCCGGCCCGTGTGGTTGTAGGCCCATCCTTGTATTTTTGCTTACTCAAATAAAGGTTTTTAATAAAAAAAAAAATAAAAAAAAAAAAAAGATTTGCTTGATCTTATGTTTTTTTGGGCCACAGCACATTATATATGATTTGTTAAAATTTGTGCTGAGGCCAAGATCTGCCATGTACGAAACAAAGCCGGAAATTAAAATTCGCAGAGCATTCGGTGTGCGGGCCATAAGGACCGCATCGTCTGCGTAGAGAAGGGTGGGAAATAGTTTGCCATTGATTTGCGGGACATCAGTTGTTAGTTTACACACGGAATTGCTTCATTCATTTATATACAAGATAAAAAGCAGGGGAGCCAGAACGCAGCCCTGTCTGACCCCCCTGCCAATAAAAATATCATTAGAAACTTCGCCAGAGGTATTCAAACGAACGCGGGCCCTCAGATCACTGTGTAAGTGAGCCAAAAAATAAACTAAAGATTCATCTAACCCATACTTTAACAAAACTGACCATAAACGGGAACGGGTGACAAAATCAAAAGCAGAACTTAAATCCATAAAACCTAAATAAAGAGGGGATTTTTTTGCGATGGTATATTTTGCCATCAATAGATTTAAGTTTAGGCATTGCTCCACAGTGCCAACATGGCTTCTAAAGCCAAGTTGGCATGGGTGTAAAATAGAATTATCTTCTGCCCAAGCTCTAATCCTGTTAAAAAGGACCCTGCCTAAAATCTTCAAGGTGTTGTCTATTAGAGATATTGGACGATAACAGGCAGGGTCCAATCTGTTTCCTTTTTTAAAAATGGGCACAATAGTGCTATTTGACCAGGTTACCGGAGGGACGGTATGTGATAGGTTGTTAAAAATATTACACAGTAATGGCGCCCAAAATGCAGGTTCCGATTTAATTTGGTCAATGGACAGACCATCGGGCCCAGGGGCTTTGTTCCCAGCACTTTCTGAGATGGCATCTTCCACCTCCATTAAAGAAATATTCAATGTGATTGACGGGGGGTAATAATTAAAGGGTCAGAAGGGGCCTCGTAGATTTTCAAAAAGTGGTCTACCCACACGTCTCCTGAGATATTGCAATTTATGGGTGTAATATCTGTTCCTAGTGATCTTAAACTCTTAACTTCGGACCAGAACCTGGAGACATCCCTCAAATAGGCAAAACGCACGAGAGAGTCCCAGTGATCTTTTACTAACTCCTCAGATCTTATTTTAAGAGTATGCTTATAGCTGGCCCTCAGTCTCCTCACAGCTAACTGATCCCGTGGGACCGCTGTGAGGGCAGCCCTTAGTTCCTGGTTGGCTTTAGAACATAAAGAGTCAAACCACCTCGGTAGTATGTGGTTAGGTGTTCGGGCTAGTTTAGAGATCTCCTCTTTTATGGCCTTACAGAGGTCCGTAAAGGCCTCGATAATCACATGTTCGGGACTGTCAGTAGATAAACAAACTGACACTAGTTGGGGATGTTTTTGAATGGTGCGAGTTAAAACTCCCTTGTTGTCCACCCCGCGCCAAACCACCCTAAGTTTATCTGTGGATACCCCTAAGTTTTGGGCCCCTATTTCCCTCTTGTTCCCCTGTCTCTTAATGGATTTGAAACTAATAAAAATCGGATAGTGATCACTATAAGGGACATTAAAAACCTTAGCCTTCAATAGAAGTTCTTCTAAAGATGAGGATATAAATACGTAGTCAATTGTTGTTGAACATCCTCGACCTGCATAAGTTGCCACAGGTTCTTCGGTCCCTGTGATATTTACCATTTCCATGGCATTAACTAAATCACGTGTGGCTAAGTGATCAAGTAGTTCTACTCCTTTTTTACAGCAAGGGTTTCTTGAATGAATGTGAGCATTAAAACCCCCCCTATACAAATACCATCAAAAACACCATAATTGTGACCATCAACAATTTCATCAATAAAATTAGTCTTATAAAATTAGCATTGGGATGAGTTATAAAATCATTGTTATAAAAATTGATTAGACATAGCTTTATCCTGCTGGTGTATATCAATGCCTGAAAGCTCTTATCATTAACAGGTAAAATGTCAGTTCTAACTCCTGCCGTAATCTTAGTCTAAATGGATAATCCTCCACTTGGACGTCCCATGGTCGGGATGGGTACAGTCTGATTGAAACAGCTGTACCCTTCCTGAAGTAGTGGACTAACACACCAGGTCTCCTGAAACATCAGGATGTCAAAGTTAGTAACCCACTCTAACCACTCCTTAATTTGCGTTTTGGCTTTGAGACCGGCAATGTTCCAGCTCAGAATGGTCAGGTCAACTGATGGTATGGAGGAGTTGGTGACCAGTAAAGATGTTAAACTTGTAGTAGCTGATGTGGGTACACCAGAATCATTACGTGCCCTATCATTGCCTCATATAGTTAGTTCAGCTGTGGAATCTACTATAAGTGGCTGGTGGATTATCATTATTGTGTCTTAGTACGCTCTTACGATTAACCCACTCCGTCCCTTTAAAAACGTTTCTACCAAAGACAGCTAGGCGGGCACTCACTCATGTGACGAAGTTGGGAGGTCCCCTTTTTTTCATTCTAAAGCTCACACAGAAGTGATGAGCCTTCACCAGATGTACTAACACGGTCGCCATTGCCCGGAGCTCGCCCTGAAGTTAAGCACGAGCCTTTTCTGTCAACTTCGCCACTACAAGCCGGAGATGCACCCCTCACATTTTTGTCACGCAGTAACACTTGAATTAGTACTGTACCTGCAACTTCGCTGGGGCTCCTTGTATCACTAGCTGCATCTCCGCCACGCAAGTATGTCAGCACTAATCTGCCACAATTTACCGGTACGGTACCATTGCTCAAAAGTCCAGGCTGCCCTTACGGACTGTACCTGAAGCCTTTTACGATGCCGCACAACTAATGGACTGCGTTTACTCACGGGCCCACGTTCACACAACTCTACAGAGGTGATTATTCCCAACGCGCTTTCGCATCTCATTTACACACTGTCTCTCTCCCGGGAGCACACTGAAACAATTCTCCAGCGGTAAAAGCTACAATTGTTCATTTTTATAAAAATCATTCGATACTTCATGAATGAATTTTTGAAACAGCTCTTTTTTCCTTCTTACAGCGTTAAGTAATTGAATTTGCTTTCATCACATGTACAAAATTAATCAAGGTATGTCTTTGCCGACACCTCTCATTTTGCCTCAAAACACAGTCATTCAAAGCTCTTTACAGAGACCTTCATTTTGTCTCGCTTGCGGTTCTATAGTGCCTTCAAGACTGGCCCTTCATTCCTTCAAATTGTCAGAAATAATTTTCTGTTTCCTTTTAATTGGGATAGTTAACTCTCAGACATGATCGGTTACAAATGAGGCATACTTTTTGTTTCATTTGTTTTAAGGAAAATCGAAAATCACCGCCAGCAATATGCCTACATGTACCACTATACTATGTGGTCCTCTACCCTTAGAGAGCCTTCCAAATACATTGGCTATTATTTAATAATATTAGGTTGCTCTACCATACTATGCCACACAACAGTTTATAAAATAATTTTATCCTAGGCACACGAATGGTGCAAGACTAATTTAGGATAATCTCATTAGGAGTAGCTGCTTATGAAATGTCTGAGAAGCGGCCCCCGTTGTTGTTAATCAGCTAACACAGGTTGTGATATCGTCCCCTCCTGTCTCCTCTCTCCTCTCCCCCTGCTGCCTCCTCCTTTTTAGATTTTAGTATTACTTTTACTGATAACACCACCCCTCCCATCACCTCAAACAGCATACATTTTCTTAAACACGTCGCGATATCCTGCAGAGCGATTGCAAGTGGCGCCACCAACATTTACATATTCAAGTGGATGAAAGGACGCAGCAATTCACTGGATCAACTGTCGCTGCCTTCCCCTCGCCTGCAGCCACATGCAACAGCCGCCCAGTGACTGGCACGTGCAGGTTTTGTGATCACGAAATCTGTACGAGGGAAGTGTGCAGTGCTGCGAGCCCCTTCACTTCACTATGTGTGTGGCCTCACTTAGCGCTCCTGCCAGCGCTCACAGTTATTCCGAGGCTTTCTTTGTACTAGTGCCACACCATTTCAAATAAATGAAGACTCACATTTTTAAATCAGTACTTTAAATACATGTATTGCCATGAGAATTGGTAAATTTTCGGATGTAAGGGGGTGGGGCCTTTTAGAAATACCTTTATAGATAAATCTTGAAATCATGCAACTGTTTATAATGTACAACATGTTAACGTTGTCATAAAATACACTGAACATATTCTTTACAAAAGTTATTTACAATACTTTAAGCTATTGCTATTATAAATTACAAGAACTTTTATATAAGTATTAATTATTTAAAAAAATGAAAAACCATTTGTATTTGTAATATGAATACATCTAAGTCACGTACATACAAAACATGTTGCATTTCAAATGCTATAGGTGTCACATTTGCAAAAGTTAAAATTATTGGCATTGTAAACGACAAAGCTATTAATTTTGCTATTTTCAAGAACACATAAAAAAAATTGTCATTTACAAAACCAATAGATCCAACTTTTCTAATGCGAGACCTATTGCATTTCCAATGCTTGTTTTTTTGGTTGCTGCTTATGTAATGAAGTGAGCAAATTTACCTTGCATCAAACTTACCCCATCTCTCAGAGTGGAAAGTGGATCAAAATGAGTTTACTTTTGCTGCCACAACTCGAGCAGAAAACTTATTGAAAATAGGCTCCCTGCTGCGTTTGGTCCTATACACTATTGTATGTAAGGTGTCATCTTCTGCATCCAAAACAGATGTTGGACTTACCATTATACACATTAAAACGTTTGGATACAACCGTGCTGCTGTTGCCTTAGTCCTGTCACTTCATAGCACTGTAGTTTATAGATTTTATGATCAACCAATGGTGTTCATTTTTTCGACATCGTAAAGAAGGAAGGCTGAGTCAGCCCCACAACGATTCGCACGAACCCATACAGGTTGCGAACACATTTCTGAGAAAGAAATAAACCGAAAAGTAGGGAGTTCACCTGTCAAATAGAAAGGCTGCGGCCTCAGAAGAAAGAAGGCAAACAAAGATGCCACAGAATGATATATAGAAATGTCCAGATTTGTGAACAATGGAGATCGAAAGGACACCCAACCCAGGGGCAAAAGGCACATCTTTGGGGAGTCCATTTTTGCTGCAGCAAGAATAGCCTTGAGCACAGTGCACAGCTGTTTTTACACGCTTATGGGATGTCTCAAACGAGAGTCTATATATGAGACCCTAAGCCTCCCACTCAAGGCCTTGTACTACCAATCCGTTTTTTTTTAACATTCAGTTCGGCTTGCCAGAATGCTGACAATAGTACTGTATAGCGCTTGCTTTCGTAGTCTTGGTACTTCTTGACGCTGTGAAGAACATACGTCACTGATGGTCACTGTGTCGACCTCTGAAGAATGAAACGCTGCGTTGATCAGTTAGAAATGCTCAAACGTGAAACCCTTCAAGATGCATCAGTAGCTCTGAAGCAGGTGCTCTAAACCATAGAGCTACATAGATGGCCACGCTTATTTGAAGATTGAGAGGGGGGGGGGGGTAAAATAACTACGGGATCCAGTAAGTACGCTGGACCGATGACATCTACTTATGTAACCCTGCAAGTCATATTTATTTTTTTCGGAAAGGTTTAACTAGACCTTTCTTCCTTAAAGGCCCAGAACATGAGCATCATCGAGTCGGTTAACACCTGTTATTGAACAGACCTTACAGTTGAAGAAGTGCGCTGCGTAATGGTCATGGTCGAGTTAACTTGGCCCCCGACATGGCGACGCGAGAGAGCAGCGGCCCGCCGGATTGCTTACTTAACGTGTTCTCCATCACAGATGCCCAAGATTCCCAGAATGTAAAATCCCCCCCCCCCCCCCCCCCCCCCCCCCCGGTTTCTCCAGATCTGATCGCACTCCGGACTAACGGGGGCGCCAGAGGGCCGGAGGGCATCCGCCAGGACGAGGCAGACGAGCAGCCACGTGGCAGACATCATGGGCGACATCTTTGACTTCCCTCAATCCGGGTGTCTCAGCCCTGAGCGCTTGCAGCCGAGCCACACCTGGCTGAAAGCCTCGCCGCCTGCCAGAACGCCACACCATTCCAATGAGGTTTTCTTTTACCGCACCTTGGCCTTTAGCTCCGGTACTTTGCATTGGATTACAAAATAGAGATCTTTTACTAATTTGCATGTTGCATTAAAAATAAAGAAGAACGGCGGAAAAAACAAATGCAAATAGAAATTGTGTTATCATTTTGATTGTAATCTGGCCAATATATTATCCACATGGCTGACATCTTGGGTAATCACTGGTGACAAAAAACAAATACAGGAAGAGATCATATTAAGCATATTTTAGGAGCTTTGTAAACTACTCTTAAATGATTACTAAAGTATAACCAGGAATAGTTCCTGTTAGACCCTGGGATCCCTGGTTGGCTGAGGTGGGTACCTTAGGCCAAATAGGGACCCGCGGTTCCACGTCAGAGAAAGGAAGGTCACCTCATGAGATAGCCCAGCTCACCCCCTTGGTAGCTTGGCACGAACAGCCAGGCTAATCTCCAAATGCAAAAACAACAGATGATGGACAGAATGCAGAACAATAGCATACATTCACCCCAGTACAGAGATCTGGGGCTAAATCCATCCTCCCTGGACTGGAAACAAGCATCCTCGGACCGATTTTGTAGAGCTTGATTCCAGTGGCATGGAGAGCATGGGACCCACGTTTGTGCATACCCTTTCCACTCAGTGTGAAAAAAGCAAAAACAACAGTTGATGGACAGAATGCAGAACAATGTCATGCATTCACCCCAGTACAGAGATCTGGGGCTAAATCCATCGTTTTGTGCTCACCATGCCGTTCCAGTTTGAACCCAGCCATATGCAAATTAGTCCTGGGCTCACTGTGCCACTAGAATCAAGCTATCCTGGCTGAAGAGGCCTGTCCAAGGATGCTTGGTTCCGGTTCCGGGAAGACCTGGCTTGGCAGTTCGGGCTGGACTGTTCCCATGAGGCACAGGGTCGATGGATTTGCATATGGCCAGGTCTAAACTGGGGTGGCATGGTGAGCAAAAGAATGATGGATTTAACCCAGATCTCTTCACTAGGGGTGAATGTTTTGATTTTTTCTGCATTCCGTCCATCAATTGTGTCTTTTGCTTTCTCCTCCTAGGCTTATCTTTAAGGCAAATGTGTACTGTATTTGCAACCACGCTCACAGCAACCCAATGATGACACCATAAGTAGACTCCACACATGTTTTGTAAAAACGAGTACAAACTTTATATAATAAGATATACGATAAGACCACACAATATAAATCCAACATATGCGTATTTGTAATATTCCTTCTGGCCGGTTGTTAGGCCAGCCAGCACTTGTAAGTTCTGGCGATTTAAAGAGCACTTCTAAACAGTCTACTGTAATCCTAACACCATGTTATGCAGATCGTAATGCTAGAATCAGGCACTTTTGCAATGTAAAAATAATGCAATGCATAACACAACAACCAGGTACTTTGCAATGTAAAAATAATGCAATGCGTAATACAATCACCAGGTACCTCGTTATGCAGAAATAAGGCAATGTGTAATACACTAATCAGGTAGTTTGTTATGCAGGAATAATGCAATGCGTAATACGCTAATCAGTTAGTTCGTTATGCAAAAACAATGCAATGCATCATACAAAAATCAGGTAGTTCGTTATGCAGAAATAATGCCATGTGTCATACACTAAACAGGTAGTTTGTTATGCAGGAATAATGCAATGTGTAATGCTCTAATCAGGTACTTTGTTATGCAGAAATGATGCAATGTGTAATACGACAATCAGGTACTCCGTTATGCAGAAATAGAGTATTCTGTAATACACTCCGGCACCAATCACTGTGCCTCAGGCGGTCCCTCCGCCACTCATGCTCACTCGCAGGTTACCTCTAACAACAGTTGCCCCCCCACATGGGTATGGTTTAACACAAAAATTGCAGCTTCGCACTATGGCCCTGCTACTGCCACTCCCTTGGCAATATGGGCCGCGATACGAGCCGAAGCAGAGGCTAGCGCTGCTGAAATGAGAAAGAGGCCGAGAGTGTCTCCGTCTGAGCTTGCCCCAGGCCCCAGGAGTCGACACACATTACCTGGGGGTGCAAACTCATTCTCCTCTCCTCTCCTTGTCCAGCAACTTGGACCTCCGATGCAATCTTTGGGACTTGGCAACGGCGGGCTCGGGCCGGCAGCTCAGCTCCTCCGGGGCTGCCGGCCCGGGCTGCTACTGCTACGAAGATCTCAGGCTGCCACAGGACACACACACACACACAGCGTCGCTGAGACTTCCTTGAGCTTCGGGTGCAGGATTACCGGGCACTCCACACGAAGGTCTCAGGCTGCACGATGGACACACACGCAGAGTCACTGAGACTCACTTTAACTCCAGGTGCATGATAAGAAGGCAATCCTCGCGAAGGTCTCCCGCTGCACAAAGCACACGCACACAGCATCGTGGAGACTCACTTGGATCCCGGGTGCACGATACAAGGCAATCCTCATGAAGGTCTCCCGCTGCACAAAGCATTCGCAGACAGCGTCGTGGAGACTCACTCGGATTCCGGGTGCACGATAGCAAGGCAATCCTCACGAAGGTCTCACGCTGCACAAAGCACACGCACACAGCGCCGTGAGACTCACTTGGATTCCGGTGCACACTATAACTGGACAATCCTCACAAAGTGTTCAGGCTGCAAAAAGCACACACACACACACAGCGTCGTTGACCCTTGCTCGACTCTAGGTGCCCACAATTACAGGGCACACCTTACGAGGGTCTCAGGCAGCAACAAGCACGCACAGACAGCGCCGCTGATACTCTCCTGGAAACTTTTGTGCTCCTGAGTTTCCACAACAGGGAGCCAGCTCACCACGGGCCCTTGGGGAAAAATTACTTCAGGACACAGCACAGCAAAGTCCTTTCAAGCAGGGGGACAGAGCACACAGCAAAGTCCCTTCAGCCTTTCCTTGGTTAAAAAAGCAAACTGCAGGCCAGCCCAAGAACACACATCAAGGGTCAGTCCTATCCTTCAGTCTATTCAGTTGTATCTTGCTTGGCAAAGGTTCCTCTTGACCACGAAGTAGCTCCAGTCTTGTTCAATCTTGATCATGCCATTCTCCAAAGTTCAGGGGCTTCAGCTCTCATAGGTATACCCCACAATGGCTTTTAAGTCTTGTGTTTCAGGGGGCACTGAACCCTGTTCAAACCAGTTATGGGTGCCTCCCTGCCAGTGACACCTTCTTCCTTTGATTAGTGGGGGTCTGGATTCTCAATCACTCAGCAGGAGATGAGACAATTGTTTTATAGCAGCAACCCAGGCCTCTTCACCTCTAGGGGCTACTCCTCCCCCTAAACTCCAGATGCAGGTCAGCCTGTTGCTGTCTCAAAGATGTGCTATTACATTGTGAGTTCAGGCATACTAAACTACACCTTTCCATCTTAAGCCTTTAGGAAGATAGGGTGGAAAACATATTACACAGCTTTCTCATTCTATCCTATGGGCAAGATGGCCTTTCCACAGTGAAAAACAAAATGGAGATTATTTCACTTTCAGGACATGGCACACACCTTAGTACTTGTCGTACCTTTCACATGCACTGCACCCGGCCCTGGGGGTACCCTAGACCGACCATAGGGGTGTCTGATGTGCATAGAAGGGAAGGATAAGGTCTGGCAAGTGAGTGCACTTGTCAGAACAACATGGCAGTTTAACAAATTTTGCGCAGCAACTGCAATGGCAGGCCTGAGTTCCCCTTTTCAGGCTACTTGTGTGGGTGGCACAATTAGTGCTGCAGGCCCTCTAGTAGCATTTGTATTACCAGCCCTGGCACACATAGTGCACTTTGCTAGGGACTTTATTAGCAAGGCAAACATACCTACCAATCATGGACAACCAATTACCATTACAGTTTATACAGAGAGCACTTGCACTTTGACACTGTTTAGCAATGGCAAGGTGTCCAAAGCCTCTAAGTTGGCAAAAACCATGTCAGAAAAAGGTCTAGGGGGAAAGCAAAAAGTTTAGGGAACTTTAGCCAAAAAGGGCCAAGTCCTACAGTACCTATAATGAAATAAATATAAAACAGAGGATTATTACAAGAACAACATCTTCTTAAAGTACTAGTTTCTGGCCTTTTCTCCAACTCTAAATCAGAAAAATTAAGGATTCCCTTTCCTTACATATATGGTATACAACTAAAAAAGTGATGCTTACTTTGGAAATAAACATTAAAAATTGTAAGTTAATTGGACATATCCTGATATCGGCAGGCAGGGAGGAGAAACACGAAAACAACAATTCAATTCTGAGTTCTTAAATATATGTCATCAACTACAGAAATTGTGCAAAAAATGCTTATTTACATTTATAAAAAAAAAAGAATTGTATTACAATAGATTAACGTAATATTCTGTCACAATTTAAAACTTCTAACACATGATGCTATCACTATGCATCTAGAAACAAATTCCAATATATAAGACCACCTTTACATGTTATACATTACATTTGTAGCACAATTTAAAGTATACATAAATTTGTCGATGCAGCGTTTCGGTGAACAATAAAGTATTATTTTCTTTGGGGGGCGCTAGAGGGCGCACTAGCTAATGGCCGCACCTCTGTGAGGCTCTGGCTGCCTGGCCAGCATTATCCTGCTTTCATCCGCTTCCCCTGCAGATGGATGCCTGAAGATTGCACCGCTGCTGGCTACACCCGATCTGCGGCGCCGGTCCAAATCTGGAGGAGATCCGAAGCCCAGAGCCTGAGTTATGGCGCCTTGAAAGTGCCCCGAGGTGCGTTGCTGCGGAGGACCGCTGGCCGGAACCGGGAGCTGGGCCACTTGAGGCCGTGGCTTCACACGAGGCGGCTAGGCCTTGACATCGCGTAACCCGGCCGGACCTGCGGGGAGCCTGCTGGATGAGTGCCGTGGACTGGCGGAGGTGAGTCTCGCCCCCCCCCCCTGAGAACGCTGCACTGGGGGGTAGGGCTGATCACCGCGCCACCTCCCCTGCAGCGGCGGCGGACGGACGGGTGTCTGCACCCTGAACCCGGCGGAGGCCGCAGCGGCCATCCCCGAGGGCGCAACCCTCCGCCTGGAGGACTTCACCCGGACCCAGTAGGGAATATCGCTGCACCTACACACGGCGGTTGGCTGCACCCCTGATCCCGGCGGAGTCTGCGGCGGACACCCCCGAGGGCGCAAACCTTCATCATTGAGGACTCCCTCCGGGCCCAGTAGGGACTATCACTGCGCTCACGCAAGGCGGCAGTGGGTGCCGCCGGCGATTTTGAGCCACTAAGTGCGGGGTCCCGCCGGCAGCTACGGCTGGGGCGTAGGCACTCTGAACTCGCCTTCCACTGCTCTTTTCTGCCCGAGGCGCTCCTACTGCTGTCGGGGGCTGCTGTGCTGGGGGCTGAGCCGGCTCCCAGGTCTGGTGGGGGCTGCATATACTCCATTGACAAGCCGCTGCCACGGTTGCCTCTGGGGTACTATATTTGGAACGACCTGCGCGTGGGCTCTGCTTGTGGGGCCTGGCGGGCCAACCACTCATTCCAACCACTGGGTGCCAACAGCTTGGTCACCATGGGCAAGAACGATGCCAAGCAACCCAAACTGTCCTTCGAACCTGCAGCTTCGAAGAAACCAACACGTGGCGCATGGAGCTCCACGGGACAGCCAAGCGCTGGGACCCCTCCTGCGGTCATAACACCTGAATTGCGCCTGATCATAGAGGAGATGCGCCAGGGCTTCGCCACGGTTGTGGACAAGGTGGATCGGCTATCTTCCAGGATGGACGGCGTGGTACAAAAAGTGGAGGTGCATGAGGAACGGCTCTCTGAGGCAGAGCGACGCATTTCCACGGCCGAAGACACTGCCGCGGCGCACGACACACGCCTTACCCGCATGGACAACATCCTCAGAGTGATAGCGGCGAAGAATGAGGAATTGGAGGCGAGAAGTAGACGCAATAACATCCGCGTCACGGGGGTTCCGGAGTCCACCAACACTGGACGCATGGAGGACTATGTTGAACGCATACTGCAAACGGCTGTGGGCAAGGAGGCCTTCTCGAGCCAATTCATAGTTGAGAGAGCGCACCGCTCCCTGGGCCCGGTCCCCAAGCCGGGAACACCACCGCGGCCTATCATCGCCCGGTTACTTAACTACCGTGACAGGGACGTTGCCCTTCGAGCTGCCCGCACGCATCGGAATTTGTCCTGTGATGGTGTACAGTTTTCACTCTACCCGGACTTCACGCCCATGGTACAGGACCAACGGAAAAAGTTCCTGGAAGTGAAAAAGAAATTGAGGGATATGCAGATCGACTACGCCCTTCTGTACCCGGCCCGGCTCCGGGTGACCCATCAGGGCAAACAGCACTTCTTCACGAACCCGCAGCACGCTGAGGATTATGTTAAACGGCTTCGCACTGAAAGGAGAGACAGACGTAACGAGGGTGAGGATGAAGCGGGAGGGAATCCTGCTGCACAAGATGAATGACTCATAACGGCGCCCTCATGAAGTTTCTGCCACTCGCACCCTGTCGCACTGCTGGAGTAGGGGCTGGGAGCTGCTGGCGGTGACATTGGTGTCCCCGCCCTGGTTGCTCCGAGGCGGCATGCTCCTTCATCATTTGCTTTGGGTACCTACCTTACTGCGCCATGGACCCCCAGCAGACTACTGGCCCAGCTGGTGCGCACTACTCCTTTGATTGACTAGCGCCTGGGTCGCACGCACTGATAAAGACACAGGTGACTGTGCGGGTGGCAGTTGGGAATGGGACGGGGTCAATGAAGTTATTGTTGTTTTCTACAATTGGAGGGCTGTGGGTCCGATACTGATGGTTTTTCGTTGAGGCTTACATCTACAGGACTACTTTAGGCCAGGCACCACCCCTTCTTCTCTGTCTTCCCCATATGGTATATGCGGGAGGGGAGGGGAGTGTTGGGGTGAGTAGACGTGTACCTCTGATGCCCCCAGGAGGGGATTCCCCACATGGTTTTACTATGGTTATTGAGTACGGGGTTTGGGAGGGGGCGAGGGATCGTAATACTGGCAAGTTTGGGTTGCTTCAGTGGGTTGGGGGAGGGCTTGGGGAGTGGGGTTTCTGTTACTGTGAACGGAGTGAGGAGGAATGTTCACTTGTTGGGGGGGGGAATGTTGGGAGAATGAATGACTGTGCGGATGGTAGTCATGGCATGTGTGTTGGGGCTGGACGTGCGGGTTGTGGCAGTGTGACTGACCAGGACACCCGACGATACTGTGCGCTGTGGTTTTTGGTACAGGATGCGGCACCACAGGGTGCTGGGACTCTTTGCACTCATTGGGTACAGGGATGTGATGATGAGCACGGGTGATCATACTTTGAATACTGTGTCTGTAATATCCTGGAATGTCAGAGGCCTTAATAATCCGCGGAAATGTAGGAATGTGCTGGGATACTTAGATAGACACCAGGTGCAAATAGCTCTACTCCAGGAGACTCACCTTAATCCACGTTGCATCCCCCGCTTTGCAGACAGATGGGCGACCGTGCGGGAGTTCTCCTCCTATTCCACCTATTCCAGGGGCACTGCCATTCTGATCAATAAACGACTAGCGTTCCAAAAACTGGGTGTTCGAACGGATAGTGAGGGGAGATACGTGATCCTCTGGGGGAGACTGGGCACTGATGTTGTTATGCTCATAAACTGTTACGCACCCAACATTGACACGCCTGGGTTCTTCTTGTCACTATGGGGACATGCACTTGAGGTCGAGGCCACACATGTAATCTGGGGGGGGGGGCTTTAATCTCTCCTTGTACCCGGGGGCGGACAGGTCAGACGGTAGCGGACAGTACAATACGAAAGCCGAGGAGGCGTTGCGGGGCATACTGGCGGAAGCGGGATTGTTGGACAGCTGGAGGCACTTACATCCGGGGGCTAGGGAGGGCACCCACTTCACCACGCATGCACGCTCGTGGGCCAGGATTGATTACTGCTTCATCTCACGTGGTCTGGCTGGTGGCGTCGCCAAGGTGCGGCACCTACCTCGAACATATTCGGATCACTGCCCTGTGCTGACCGTCCTGGAATTGCCTGGTTATGCGAGAATACGCCCACCGTGGCGGCTATTCCCCTCGGCCCTCCTTGACCCGGTATTCAAACAAGAACTCGGAGAGGAAATCGAGGCCTTCTTCCCTAGGAACAAGGGGTCTGTTGCTAGGGTTGAGACCATTTGGGAGGCTTTTAAGGTCACAGTGCGCGGAGTCACAATCTCTAAAAGCTGTGGCGTGTTGAGGGAAATAGTGCGCACGTTGACGGGTATTGAATCGGAACTTAAAGCGTTAGAGGCGGAGATGGTTGGAAACCCTTGCCCTGACCTAGCGATAGCATTCAGAGCCAAGTTATCCGAATTTGAGGAGGAGGCAGCCAGGGAAGCCAAATTCCGTGGTAAGTACTGGACGGCTCGACGCTATTGCGAAGGAGATAGGCCGGGAAAAGTTTTAGCAGCGCTCACTAGACACCAGCGATTTGCCACGCACATACTGGAAATCACTGATGGCGAAGGCAGAACTTGTCAGGACACTAGGGGGATACAGGACACCTTCCTGCAGCATTATAAACAGCTGTATACCACGCAGCAGACTGGAGAGGTTGACCTCAGTGGGTTCCTCGATGACATTGCACTGTGTTGGCTGAGTGATAGTGATAGGGCTTTCCTGGGGTGTCCTTTCGAGATTGATGAAATCCGAGAAGCGATCATGTCCTTAAGTAACGGTAAAGCCGCGGGACTGGACGGCCTACCAGCCGAATTTTATAAATGTTACATAGACATAATGGCACCAGTGCTGAAGGAGGTGTTTGAGGAGTCGCTGGAGGAGGGGATACTACCGGGCTCTATGAGGGAGGTGGCAATCACTTCGCTGCTTAAGCCGGGGAAAGACCCGAAGGATACCGATGCCTATAGGCCCTTATCGCTGCTAAATTGCGACGCAAAGATTCTAGCGAAAGTGCTCGCGACTAGATTATCCCTACTTATGACTACCCTGGTGCTGCCGGATCAATCTGGATTTGTCCCGGGTAGAGCTACGTCCCATAACCTCCGCACCCTGTTCTCCCTCATACCTACCATCTCGCCGGACCTGCCGGTCGCTGCTGTGTTTCTGGACGCCACCAAGGCGTTTGACTCGGTGGAATGGGGCTATCTCCTGGCCATATTAGGCAGGATGGGCTTCCCCCGGATCTTCATTGCCTGGGTGTCATTGCTTTACACCTCTCCAGTTGCTAGGGTCATCATCAACGGAGTGTTGTCGTCGCAGATGCCAATCACGAGAGGGACTCGGCAGGGCTGCCCATTGTCGCCCCTGCTCTTTGCCCTAGCTATCGAACCCCTGGCTTGCAAGATCCGGCAGTTGCATAAGGACAGCGCCTTTAATTGCAACCAGAGACAGATAGGCATATCCCTCTATGCGGATGACGTTACCTTGTATGTGCGGCGCCCGCAAGAACACCTCAACCCCCTATTGAGAGAATTCGTGTTATTTGGCGGCGTCTCCGGCGTACACATCAATTGGAAGAAGTCGCAGTTCTTCCCCCTCACGCCTTCGGTGGCCCCTTTCCCGCTTGATTACCCGCTGGAGTGGTGTAATACGGATTTGAAATACCTGGGAATTGTTGTGTCACTCGCTAAGGAGGACACGGTCCGCCTGAACTACGGGGTGGCCATCTCCAAATTAGCCGATACTGTGTCTCGCTGGTTGGCCCTCCCACTGTCGATGGCGGGAAGAGCCTCCCTGATAAAAATGGTCATCCTCCCACGCTTCCTATACCTCTTTCAAAATATACCCTATTACCCGGGAGCCTACTTCTTCAAAAGGCTTCGGTCTGAACTGCTTCGCCTATTTTGGGGCGGGAAACAGCCGCGCCTCAGCTGGAAAGTATTGACACAACCGTATGACAGGGGTGGATTCGACGTGCCTGACTTGGAGGTATATTACCTCAGTGCGCAGGCTCAGCATGCTTATTATTGGATTAACCCCACCCCCTTTATGCCTCAGGTGGCAGCTGAGGACTGGATAGTTCACCCGCTGCCGCTTAAGGGCATGCTGCTGGGCCTGATCGGGGACGTTGAGACGCCTGCCACCACTGTAACTTGTACCATGGACGCTTGGCGAAGGGTGACTAGATTACTGGAATCCCCCATGCTCTACTCACCGGCGCTGCCCCTTTCATATCATCCGCAGTTATCGCTCCTGACGGAAAATGGATTTCATTCCATGTGCAACCGCATCCAACTTCATACCTGGGGGGACTTATTTCATGAGAAGCAGTTCCGCACTAAGGAGCAGTTCTTTTGTGCTACTCCCCCGACGCCAATGGAGGTCTTTTATTACATCAGGCTCCGTCAGGGTATGAAGGAGATAATTCCTGGCTACCCGGAGGAACCGGGCACGGTCCTGCCGCTGCACGTCATGCTTGTTTCGGACGGCAGACATTTGGTGTCGAAGCTATATTCGGCCATTCGAGAGCAACGGCCCCCTGTTCCGTCCAAGGCACGTACTGCCTGGGACGCTGACCTACCCGCTGCACTCACTGATGAACAGTGGAGATACTGCTGCTCGGTTACCGCAAGAGTCTCCTCTAGTTGTAGACTGAAAATTATCCACTATAAATTTGTGCAACGGTATTACTATACCCCAGTTCGGAAACTGCGATTTCGACTGTCGGATGACGACAGATGTGCGCGGTGCCGTGCAGAGGGCGCAGGTTTCCTCCATCTGGCCTGGGAATGTGGAGTAATTCGGGAATACTGGGAGCAGGTTCATGCTGCGTTGCAGGTGATGATCGATGGCCCTCTTGACCTTGAGCCAGTGGTGATGCTGCTGGGTTATACCAAACACGTTCCCAAATCGGATCGCAAGTTTGTCGATCTCGCGCTCCTTCTTGCTAAACGGAGGATTGCATGCAGATGGGGAAGAGGGAGGGCACCTAAGTTTAAGGAGTGGCTAGACGACCTCAGGTACTGCCAGGACCAACATGGCGTTTATGCGGACCTGATGCCTGCCCGCTGTAGACCCAGTGACTTTTGGTCCCCCTTGCAGGTTTACTGGCTGTCCCAAGCTGCCGGCAGCGACTCCTCTGGTGAAGATGAGCCGATACCTGGCCCATGAACGTAAAAATGCACATTACACTGCACTCACCGCACTGCATACCGCCCGATAGATTGGCCCTTGACCAGCAGAGCTCCACCTCTCATATTCCTCCCATGGTTGGCTCCCTGGGGCGCGAAGCGGCTCCCTATCCACTGGGCACACACATAATATATTGATACACCGGGCGCCGGGGTTGTCTCACTGGGCGACGACAGGGAGACTGCGGACTGATGACATTACGAACTCCTGTTTTTCCTTGTCGGGGGGATGCCTGACTACGAGGGGGGGGGGGTCCCCCCCTTTGCTATTTGCACAGCTAAGATGGCGGGGGGAGGGTTACAGGCACAGTGGCTTCTGACTCCGGAACATTGTTGGAATTCATCTATGTTGTCCCTTGCCCGTTGTAGATGATGGTTGTCCGCTGAATGTACCATGATCGATACTGTACAGGATAATTGATGCTGTTACTGTCATGACTATGTGATGCACTATGTTAATAAAAAAGGTTTAAATAAAAAACAAAAAAAAAAAATGTATTATTTTCTTTCACCTTCTTCAGGACAAACACATAAAACATTTTTTCTCTAGAGATAAAGAAGGACAAAAAGATACATACCAAATACTACACGATATAGTTACTCTAGCAGTTTTTAAAGTTATAAAATTATACCGTGATTCATTATTGTATTCATATCCTTTTATTAAAAAAAAAACTCCCCTAATCAAGAATGATCCAACTCTAGTGTCCACATGGGTGTTGCATCACTATGGGCCTCATGCCTTAAAAGAACATGTCTATTTATTCTTTAAAAAACTTTTTAAAAAACATTTTCATAACCGAGAAATACCAAACTAAAGTGCCCCACAGAATATTTGCAACATAGAAAACAAATTAACACAAACTTGAATTAGAAAACTCATAATTAATTTAATAACATTGGGGATGGTACTCTGAATCTACCTTCCCAGCTCCTATATAGGAGTCACTAATAGATCTGTGTTAAATGTACCTGTAAAAAGAACACTCGCAGAGGAGCGCAGGGAATGCACTTGTTAATGAATCGAGAAGGGGTCGGGAGTATGACCATATCCTTATTCAGAGTATTTTGGATGGATTGGATAAACATTTCAAGAAGAAACAGAAAACAATAAGGATTGTCCCTTTTATTATTGCTGTTGCTTGACTTTTCTTGATTAAGTTAAATCTCAATGCTTACTTAGTTTGCTTATTTTCAATAAAATAGCCTCAATTTAAATTTTATGAACAATGGTATACATAAGTCATAGAACCAGTCCAGTGCCTCGAGAAGAATCTGCCCTAAAATAAAAATCACAATGAGAAGGGCAAGTGAGAATATGTTTTTTACATTATTACTCAAATACTAGAGACTCATGTATAACAGCCTCTTACCTTTTTTTTAATTAATACATTAAAAGGCAATTGATGCAAGGATGCTGGTATTTAGCAAATGCATTCATGTTTTTCTTGTTTGTGGAACTTTCTTTAATTATTCAATCAATCATCGCAATGTAAATCAACAAAATGATACATCAGAACAAAAATCCACTGGTTACTTCTTCTTTCTATTGTACACTAATGAATTCTGCTATTAACCTTACACAGATTTTCACAACCTGTAAAACAACGCTTAGGTCTCGTCTTTCCCGTATAAGCAGCGTTAGTAGTTATCTTGAGGTATGGTGCTGTTATTTTTGTATATTTAGCGGTCATGTCTGTTAAAATAATTTTAAAGCTCCTTCTAGCGATTTTCGTAATGAGAACGCTCACATTAGGGTTTTTATTCAAAAGATTTAATATCGAACTCAACCTGCATTTATGTATCAATGTTAGTGTGTTTGGCCATTGCCAGTCCCTGATTTTCACCTAATAATTTACCAACATAGCTTCAAATACATGCAAAAACAGCCTAAATTCTTACTCCGTGGTCAAATTTCTTACCTTCGAGGGCTTCTGGGGTAACTTACTGAGTAACTCAGAGAAAATGCCCTCGAAGGTACCGGTTCCAATGTATGATGTTAGTCGCATCAATCAGCGAGCCACACATGCGTAGTACCATTGAGTCCAGCAAAAGCAGACATGTGTAGACCATGCAAAACCGAACATATAGGTCTGTGTGTTTTTCATCCATATATTGTAATATAGCCTTATAGCCCGCCGTAGCAGGCTATACTGGCTATTAAAGGCCCGCTGAATCGTTAAAGGCCCGAGCCGAAGGCGAGGGACTTTAATGAAACAGCGGGGCTTTAATAGCCGTACAGCCCAGCTACGAAGGGCTATAAGGCTATTAGAACATTCTGCCACTAGAGGGCAGAATGTTCTAACCAATTAAACAAAGGGTTCTCGAAGCTCGAGGGGATATAAATCCTCTCGAACTTCGAGAAGCCTTTGTAGAACATTGGAATGTTGCTCTGCGGGCCTTTACCAGCCCGTAGTAGCAGGGAGCACTCCATTGTCTGCAATGGAGCTCCCAACATTCCAATGTTCTAATATGGATTCAAAACTACTCAGATATTAGTATACAGCAATATGTGAACCAAGGGTGACTCTCTTTTGATTTGGAGGCTTTTCTCTAACTCCAAACCTGAAAAAATGTATAGTAGATTGCTCTGAAAAAAAGGTGGCATAACGAGTTATTCCGGGGGAAGAAGTAGAACTCGTTCCATCCTACATTTGTTAATGTTTTGCTTGCAAGAGATGTTGTGTTCTACAAAGGCCTTGGAGCCTGGCCACTGCTTACCATTTTTTGGCTTTAGTGTCTCTATTATGTACTGCCTCACAATTGCTCAGTGCGCGCTGGCTTCGCTCCCTATTCTTTCATATGGAGCATGGACAAAGGTCTGATTGCTTCATCTAAATTAGGGTGCTTTTACTGCTGCCACTGAGATTAGGATACTGATTTTCTTCTTACTGTTTGTTGTGTTGTTCCTTCCCTCCCTACCACCCGTATTGTCTGTGGTGCCTCTTCCCTCCCACCGAACGCTCCTGTTGTCCATGTTGCTTCTTGTTCTCAACCCATTAGCTGTCTGTCTTGCTACTTCCTCACACCTTTCTGCTGTCGTGTTGCTTATTAATTATTTTATATGTTGCCTATTGTCTCCAAACTCCCACGCTCCATTCACGCTTATGTACAACATGGCAAAAAGGCATTGGCAAAGCCAATAGCTCTCGCATAGGTGAGGCCTATTGGCTTTGCCAATGCTTATTAGGTGCCACTTGATAGTATAGCTGTCTGCTGGTATACTGTTACAAATGTTATCTAACTATATCTTGAGTAGGCTTTGGCTCAGCCCAAAGGACTTTCACCCTCTAACCTCATGCTGTTGACTGTTTAGTGTATTGAGGAAAATTATATTTTGCCCTGTCGTGTGTCCCTACGTGTTCCCCATCGTATGTTATATGTGCATGATTAATATGCATATTTACCCCCTTGACCGAATAAAGACGCAATTATAGTTGTGTCCAACGTTAGTATGCCAGTTATCCAGTCCTCCTGAAAGCAACAAGTATTAGGCCTATGTTGCCAACGTTTTACATTGTGCACGTTAATTCATCGAGTTGTCCCCGTTTCTAGGCCTCATAGGGCCCGGACACCAGATTCAAGCTCCAGTCTCCTGAAACCACTCTGAGGAGCGATGCAGCCCCTCCCGCATCCCTGACCCTTCACTTACTTTCTGCCAAGCAGCGCGGTGCCCGGCCCGGCCTGGCCTGCCTGCCTGTCTGCCAAGAATATGTTATGCCTCTAGTTATCAGTTCAGCTCCCTGGCTTCACATTCCTAAGCTAACGAACCGCATAAACATCTTCAGCTATAGTCTAGTCTTCCTGTCTCCATGCAAGAGAATTACTGAATTAGTATCCATAGAAGATTCATAGCACACGCAATACATAAAGAAATATATGCATGCACCAGCCTTAGTGTCAAGTAGCCTTTACCCTGATGACTTTTAGATTCTATCAACATGTTCTCCAAACACGAGATATCAGATATGCTATAGGTACATGTCGTCTTGACATCCCAGACTTTAGTCTCCTCTTCTAGTGCAGAAGTCAGAGCCCCCAGCTCTCCCTAGTTACACGTCATGGCCCGTTTGCGCGCACCAGTAGGTTAAAGGTTCCAGCTGCCCAGGTAGCCCCCTCCATGTATCCACCCATTTATGACACTTCTGTGACGTTTACATCACATGTCTCCGTGCACGCCCTGTGCACGCCTTCTTTTTACGCCCATGTGTTCTTATCTTTCGTTTGTCACTTGTTACGCCTACTGTATTCAATGTAATTGTACTGTTTTACTATATATACTGTATAATGTTAATGAGACGTTGCAGCTGCCATTCCATGCCAGTCCCCTTTTCCTTGTGTCTGTCCCTTCCTGAACCTTTGCAGGTGATGGAACCCGATGGTCCATTGGCTCGAGCCATCTAATTAAAGCCTGTTTGACTCAGATTCCACGGATCCTGCCTCTTATTTATTGAGCTATCCTTTTTCAGTTAATGTATAGAAAAATAGTACCGGTAATTATTTATTTATTTACCACAAAATGGCGCCCGAACAGGGACGAGCCCCTTCCCCACGCGCCGGCGATGTAACGCAGGCCCCCTGACCCTTTTACAGCCGTGACGGACCCTACTGCGCACCTGCAGATATTTCTGCTTCAAGTCTCCCTCAGGCCCACGGAGGAGACGGAGACTGCGGTCCGGCATCCAGACGAGGCGGTGAGGAAGGCGGGTCGTCCCGACCAGAGCCCAAGCCGAGAGAGCAAGGTCCGAGGTATCCGGAGGCCCACCTGTAACCGAAGCCCGAAGCCCGAGGCGCATGCGTAGTGCGTAGTAACCAGACGTCGTAGCAGTCCAGTCCAGTCCGAGGCCTTCAGTTTGCTTCCCGGTGAGTACCGTTGCTGGGGGTATCTAGACGGGTTCATTAATTTGTGCCCGGTCCGACGGGTTTGGGTACACAGATCCGGTCCGACGTGTTCACCTAGGTGGATACAGTATGACGTGTCTCTTTAGGAGACCGGTATGTTCTGTACTGTTTAGCAGTGCATCCGATTCTGTACTGTTTTAGCAGTGCATCCAGTAATTCTAGTAAGTCTGTTCTCGAGAAGTTCAAGTATTATGTTTTCAATGTATCAGGTAGTATTCTGTTCTAACTGTTATTTATGTGTTCTTGATGTCGTGGTATGAATGATTGTTTTGCTATTCATTACTGTGTTTATTGTGTATTGTGTTCAAGTTCAAGTACGGTTCAAATATGCCGCTGTTTTCTAAGTTACGTCAGATAAAAACCAGAAAAGGGTTACTCGAAGAATCAGTTCCTGTCCCTCCTAGGGACAGTCCTGGACATTTCATGTATCACAAGCATGGCTTAGATGCCATACTGTATCTAGATTTATGGGTGGATTACACCAAGCATCTCGAAGAGAAATATAGATGGCCTGTTTCAGGAACATGGGATGCCGAGTGCATCATGAGAGTAGAAGAAGCATTATGGAAAAAGAAAGCCAGACAATCCCAGAAAGATGCCATAGAATTATGGCGTAAAGAATCCCATAAAAGAACAGAGAAAGAATTCAGAAAAGCAGAATTAAGTAGGGAATCTTCTGAAAAAGCCCAAGAAAGGGAATTACTAGAAGAAGGTGAACGAGTTAGAGCAGAACAGTCAGACAGACAGAGAAATGCCCTTATTAAAGGTATGTATCCTCTTCTCGCCGAGGGTTTGCCGAAGGCGACCCCGGAAACGCCCTGTAATTTACCGCCACCATTGGTCCCGACTAAGCTACGTCACAAACCGACTGCAGCTGAAATTTTATTTCTTCCTATTTAGATGACACGGTCCCAGAATATGCTAATACGAATCCTACTCCACCTGTTCAACTTCCACCTCCTGTTAATAATGTAATTACTGTGCCTCCAGTCGTGGGTCCCGGGAATCCGGTCCATGTGCCAGTACCCCAGGACCAACCCACATTACGTATGCCTACTTTACCGGTCACTTCATCAGTACATTCAGTATTAACTGACGATTCCAGTTCAGGAGGAGCAGGGGAGGTACTCCTATCACCCCGCCTCAAACAAAACGACTGACGCTGAGAGACGCAGCGTTACAACACACGCCAAAGGTAGCTACGTACGAAGCCCTCAAAAAGTTCCTTACTGATAGTAAATATGATTGTAGATATGATCCAGTGCCAGGTGAAGATCACATGATCTTGTATTCCGTACGTTTACGATGAGTTGCAAACTTCTTGATCACTATATCAGATATGAAAGAACATCTAGACAGAATATATCATTTTATCCGAACAGGGGAGAATCCAGAAAGTATTCACGAAGCTATGGCACACAGAAAGGTCGAGATTCAAAGCATGATTTTACAGTTCTTGATAAATTGTTTAATAAGAGAGCAAGATCATCCTGATAAAGAAAAAGACGAGATGAAAGTCCTGACAAGATGGAGCGACAATATAGCCGAAGGAAAACACAAGACACAAAATAGTATAGAAACCATGTACAGAAAGATCCGTAAAGAAATTATAGGTATACACGAGAAGGAGAAAGCAAGAATAGTAGCAGAGAAAGAGAATGAATCTTCAGACGAAGATGTAGACAACGAGAATCCCACCAGAATAGCGTATGTAGGTAGGACGAGACCTCCTGATAGACACACACGCCTAGACTACAAGAAAGCTTTTCCTCCTCCCGTGCCAGAACAGTGTTCTCTTGAACAAGTATTCCAGGCTACCGATAAAGTTCTGAAATTACGAATAGGTTATAGTGAGCTTAGTACCATGCATGAACAAGAACTAGCCCGATCAGCAGTTCGATGGACTAGTGATTCTACCACGTTTCCAGACGAAGTAGTGGCTCAAATGTTTCTGAAACTGCCCCCAGCCGAGCAGCGGCTGGTGGGTATGTACATGATCCAGCACCTCATTACACTGTATGAGAGTCAACATTCTGATCCAGGTCCGTTATATAATGTACTAAACGAATTACTCCTAAACCGATGGAAAGGTCTAGGTACCGATTTAATTAACGTCATTTTAGAACAACGCCACAAATACAGAACGTTCCTGACTCCGCATTTTGTTCCTGTTTCACCCCCATTCTACATAGATAGACAGAATCCGTTGCGAGAAGTGCATCCTGTTAAGGGAACGGGGGGTGAGCTCGAACGAGTATTTGTTTACACCCCTATAACGAAAATAGAACTACTAGAAATGAAAAAGTTAGTGCCCTGTCACGATAAAGATCCAGCAGGGTTCCACCGGGAGTTAAAAGACATGCTCCGTATGGGAGAATACACGTATCCTGATATCATCAAAATGTTAAAGGTCCTGTTGCCTGCGGGCATATATGAAAAGCTGAAAGAAAAAGAATGGGAGGTGGGAGAGAAAAAGATTGACTGGACCGCGTTAGAGAACGAAGATAATACACGAGTCCCAGGTACGGGCCTTGGGGAAAAAGCTAAAGCATTGCCCGAGTTATTAATACAAGTCTTGCCAAGATTACTAGCCACGAAAAAGGAAGATTGGGATGCCATCTCAGCCTGTAAACAGAAACAAGAGGAAGACACTAGTGATTTTTATTCCAGATTTGAGAAATGTTTCATTATTAATAGCGGTCTGAAAACAAGTAGTGAGTCGTATCCACATCTTTTTGTTACCAAACTAGTTGAGAATTCTTTACCGCAGGTTAAAAATCGAGTATTGAAAGTCGAAAGTACTTGGCAAGCTAATACCCCGTCCCAAATGCTCCAGATGTTGCAGTATCACCAGAACAGAATCAGGGAAGAGCAAGAACACGAAAAGAGACGTATGAAAGACACGAAAATGAAAGTACTAGTTGCACAGTCTGTTCCAGCAGATGGTCAGAAGAGGGGTACGAATCAAACTAGTCATTCTGCAGCTCCCATTAAAGGGACGTGTAATTACTGTAAACAGCCAGGTCATTATATAAATGAATGTGCAGTTCTGAAACACAACATAGCTACTGGTAAGACGAAAGAGAGACCGCGTCCTCCTAGACAAGAACATGTTCCGCAGAATATGCAACCGCCACAGAACGCACAACAGACAGTTACAGTACCGCAGCCTATAGCTGCCACACAACACGTTACACAACAGATGTACCAGTACGCACAGTCAGATTATCCAGAATATCAGCAGTATTCATGAAACAGCCTAGAGAGGGAGGTTGGCTTGCCTCTCATCGAGATTCCTGTAGATCAAGAGGGTCCCTATGTACACAGTCAAGTATTAGGGAAAGACAGAAAGTTTCTGATTGATACAGGGGCAAGTAGGACTACCATCAGTCATGACGAGGTTCCAGGGGCTCCACTCTCAGGCTCAAGAAATGTTTCCCTGGGATTTTCAGGAAAGCCTATTGTTAATGAAATATCGAAACCAGTTTCCCTAGAAGTTGGTCCATTGTCCCGAACTACAGACTTGTTACTTACGAAATCATGTCCTGAAAATTTACTTGGTATTAAAACATTGAAAGAATTAGGAGCGGTCATATGCTGTTCTCCGGAAGGAGTGAGACTGTTTTTACGTGATTTCAAAGGTCATTATGTGTTACGTGATTTTGATCCAAGATTACTGAATGTACCACAGCATTTATGGGCGCAAGGTCCAACTGATGTAGGTTGTATGCACATTACACCCTATCGTGTCACTCTGAAACAAGGTGTTGTATTACCACGAATCCGACAATATAAACTGCCACCTGAGGCTGTAGCAGCCTTATCGAAAATTATTGACGAGCTCATTGCTCAAGGAGTAGTTGTAGAAACTGACTCCAATGTATGTAATTCTCCTATCATTCCGATTCTTAAACGTACTGATCCAAATGCACCTCCAGTTTATCGATTAGTGATTGACCTCCGAGAACTTAATAAATGTATCATACCCCAGTACCCAGTGGTTCCAGATATCTCTTCCCTATTGACTGCCATTGATTCCGAAGCCGCGTTCTTTACAGTTATTGATCTCAAGAACGCATTCTTTAGTGTTCCCATTCACCCAGACAGCCAGTTTCTTTTCGGTTTCTGTTTAAATGGAAGAAGCGATAAATTTACACGAGCTCCTCAAGGTTTCACAGAAAGTCCTAGTATTTACAGTCAAGCACTTTAACGACAACTAGACAGTATTCACATGCCAACTGACACTGCCCTGCTCCAGTATGTCGATGATTTATTGATCACAGCCCGTACAGAACGTGACTGCGAACGTGCGTCACTTACAGTCTTGTATTTTCTGGCAGAGATGGGGCACAAGGTGTCCCCTTCCAAACTACAATTCTGTGTCCAGCAAGTGGTATACCTTGGACACTTACTGTCCAAGAGGGGTAGACAGTTGACACCAGACCGTATCCAGTTAATAGCACATCTTCCACAGCCCAAGACACAGAAGGAGGTACGAGCTTTTATCGGCCTCACTTCTTACTGCAGACAATGGATTTCTCAGTATGCATATCTAGCCAAACCACTGATACAGTTAACAACACAGGAGGCAGCGACATCGACTGTCCTCCCTTGGACCCAGGAACATACACTTGTTTTCAATGAGTTAAAGAAAGCTTTATGTAATGCACCTGTTTTAGCGACACCGAACTACAGTAAGCCTTTTACACTTTTTGTCACTGAACGTGATGGTTCAGCATTATCTGTCCTCACGCAAGAGCAAGCAGGACAACACAAGCCTTGTGCTTATTTTTCTAGCACATTAGATCCAGTAGCCCAGGCTCTGCCTGCGTGCCTCAAGTCAGTTGCAGCCACAGCTCTAGCTATCAGACAAAGTGATTCCATAGTATTAGGACACTCCCTGACAGTACAAGTTCCACACTCCGTGGAAGTTCTTTTAAACCGAACACAGACTCAACACCTGACAATTGCACGTTTAACAGGATATGAACTGACACTGTTTCAGCCACACATAGAAATCAGACGCTGCAACATTTTAAATCCTGCTACACTGTTACCCTCGATTACATCAAACCCTGCCACACATGACTGTGTGGAAGTTATTAACATTATGACAAAGCCAAGACAAGACTTGACAGACATTGTATTACCTGACCCAGACCTGACACTTTACGTGGATGGTTCATGTATGAGGACGAGTACAGGAGAGTTAGTAGCTGCGTATGCAGTGACTACTGAAACTGAAGTTATAGAAACACATCGTATGGACATCCTGTCTGCTCAAGCAGCAGAGCTCATCGCTCTGACCCAAGCCTGCATACGAGCTAAGAACCTGAAAGTAAACATATATACAGATTCACGTTATGCATTCCGAGTCGTACACGACTTTGGAGTACTCTGGCAAGAAAGAGGTTTCATGACCTCTCATGGAGCCAAGATTCAGCATGGCCCCCTCATTCAAGCTCTGTTAGAAGCAATACATTTACCGAAAGCCATTGCCATTATGAAGTGCAAAGCACATACGAAAGCCACTGACACCATTTCCCAAGGTAACGATCTAGCAGATCGAACAGCCAAGCTTACAGCTCAGTCTCCAGACATTCCAGTTAACACGACAAAAACAGACGTTCCAGTCCAGACGACTTGTATGACCGTTAAGGACCCTACACAAGACGTACTAGACATACAGTCACATGCTACTCCCGATGAAATCAAGAAATGGTCTGAACAAGGAGGGGTCCAGACAGATCAGGGATGGTTGACGAAGGGAAAAGCCACATGGTTTCTCCCCTACTCTATGGTTCAAATCATTATTAATACCGCACATAGTCCAGCACATTTAGGAGAAAAAGCCATGTTAGACAGCATCCAGAACCTTTGGTTTAACAAGCATTTACGAGCAGCAGCGAAGCAGAAAGTGCGTACCTGCATGATATGTTGTCAGTTCAATCCAGGTAAAGGTGTTCCGGTGGAACAAGGTGGATTCCATCCTCCTGACCACCCTTTTGAAGTCCTCCAGATGGATTATATTCAGATGGATCGATGTCGAGGTTTCAAGTATGTCCTCGTAGTTGTATGCGCTTTGTCCAGATGGACAGAGGCATATCCAGTCCCAGATTACACTGCCGCGACCACTGCCAGGCAGTTGGTTCGTGAGTATTTCCCCCGCTATGGTTTGCCCAGGGTCGTGTATTCAGACAATGGCCAGCCATTCTCATCCGAACTTATGAAACAAGTATCTCTTCTGTTAGGGTACCAGTGGAAGTTCCACTGTGTACGACACCCCGAGGCAGCTGGCCTCGTCGAGAGACATAATCAGACTCTGAAAATCCGCATTGCAAAAGTATGTGCCGAGAAAGGCGTAGATTGGATGGTAGCACTGCCAGTCGCCCTTTTTTACATGAGAATGGTCGTTCACTCCCGTTCAGGTCTGTCACCTTTTGAAGTTGTTTTCGGTCGTCCCCCGAACATGTGGGGTACACCTATGCCACGTAAAATTACAGATGTTGACAGTAATATGCTGACAGATTACCTAGCTTCCTTGATGTCTGCACTACTCTCTTGTCGTTCACAGGTCGCGGCTGCCTTTCCAGACAACACCCAGGTGAAACCGCACGAGGTCGTTCCAGGAGATCTGGTATTGATCTGGAATTTTGATCGTTCAAGCCCGCTGGAGCCCCGCTGGAAGGAGCCGAAGCTCGTTCTGATGACCACAAGGACCGCCGTCAAAGTGGAGGGCCGCAAGGGCTGGCTCCACTCCAGTCACGTCAAGCGTTTTCATGGACTACGTCCAAAGACTTTTTTCAAGGACTGCCCAGATACTGACTCTAAACTTCCCCTGTTAGAGAAAACTCCGCAGCAGGAGTATAAACTTAAGCTACGGTCTAGCAAGTCAGACAGTTTAATTGTTTAAGTCCCTCTCGGGTGAAGCGGTTAGACAGGTTCCTGACATGTATGAGATAGACCCCCATAGTGAGAGAGTTAGACAAAACTCCAAGAAATTACGTTATTGTAAAGATCTGCGCAGCAGATGTGTAATTACTTTATTGTTTATGTTATTTCTGAGTCTTACGATTACATGCATAAGTTATGTTTTACATGCATTTTTTCCTCCTATTGATTCACATGTACATTTGTCCTCTAATGATACAGTAGAGCACACTTTTAGTGAACTACCCCCTCACGAGTTATCCTACCGACTTGCCATGCGCAACAATACTTTTATCCGTATGCTACACTATTCACACCAGACCAGCAATGCCACTAATTGTTGGGTGTGTGGTCGACTCATTGTCAGTGAAATTGCTCTCCCACCCTCGCAGCTCCACCATTAAGTGAGGTGCCCCTGCCCCTGCACTCTTGAGTGTTGGTGATCGAGGCCCTCCTCCACCCGCAGGTTTCCCTGCGCCTCATCCCTGGTGGTCCAGTGGACCTCTGTCTCCTTTCTTTCTTTCTGCTCCTTCACTCGTTTTTCTCCACTTTCTATCTTTCACCTTTCTGCCCCTCTGCTCTTTTGCGCCTTATTTCTGCCCATTTCCCTTTCTCTCCCTCTGCTCTTTCACTCGTTTTTTTCCCCTTTCTATCTTTCACCTTTCTGCACCTCTGCTCTTTTGTGCCTTATTTCTGCCCATTTTCCCTTTCTCTCCTTCTGCTCCTTCACTCGTTTTCACTCGTTTTTTTACCCTTCCTATCTTTCACCTTTCTGCTCTTTTCTGCATCTCTGCTCTTCTGTGCCTTATTTCTGCTTATTTTCCCTTTTTTCTTTATCCCTTCTTTCCTCCCTTTACCTTTCCCCGCCGCTGCTGCCCCCGCGGCCCCTCCCCCCCCCAGCACGACCGGCCCAATCCAGCTCCCCTCCCCGCTCCCGCCTCCCAGCTGTCCAGCCCTCCCCGACCCCTACTTAATGGCGCCCACTGCGGGGACAGGCGAGCAAGACCACTGACTCATTGTCAGTGAAATTGCTCTCCCACCCTCGCAGCTCCACCATTAAGTGAGGTGCCCCTGCCCCTGCACTCTTGAGTGTTGGTGATCGAGGCCCTCCTCCACCCGCAGGTTTCCCTGCGCCTCATCCCTGGTGGTCCAGTGGACCTCTGTCTCCTTTCTTTCTTTCTGCTCCTTCACTCGTTTTTCTCCACTTTCTATCTTTCACCTTTCTGCCCCTCTGCTCTTTTGCGCCTTATTTCTGCCCATTTCCCTTTCTCTCCCTCTGCTCTTTCACTCGTTTTTTTCCCCTTTCTATCTTTCACCTTTCTGCACCTCTGCTCTTTTGTGCCTTATTTCTGCCCATTTTCCCTTTCTCTCCCTCTGCTCCTTCACTCGTTTTCACTCGTTTTTTTACCCTTCCTATCTTTCACCTTTCTGCTCTTTTCTGCATCTCTGCTCTTCTGTGCCTTATTTCTGCTTATTTTCCCTTTTTTCTTTATCCCTTCTTTCCTCCCTTTACCTTTCCCCGCCGCTGCTGCCCCCGCGGCCCCTCCCCCCCCAGCACGACCGGCCCAATCCAGCTCCCCTCCCCGCTCCCGCCTCCCAGCTGTCCAGCCCTCCCCGACCCCTACTTAATGGCGGCCACTGCGGGGACAGGCGAGCAAGACCACTGACTCATTGTCAGTGAAATTGCTCTCCCACCCTCGCAGCTCCACCATTAAGTGAGGTGCCCCTGCCCCTGCACTCTTGAGTGTTGGTGATCGAGGCCCTCCTCCACCCGCAGGTTTCCCTGCGCCTCATCCCTGGTGGTCCAGTGGACCTCTGTCTCCTTTCTTTCTTTCTGCTCCTTCACTCGTTTTTCTCCACTTTCTATCTTTCACCTTTCTGCCCCTCTGCTCTTTTGCGCCTTATTTCTGCCCATTTCCCTTTCTCTCCCTCTGCTCTTTCACTCGTTTTTTTCCCCTTTCTATCTTTCACCTTTCTGCACCTCTGCTCTTTTGTGCCTTATTTCTGCCCATTTTCCCTTTCTCTCCCTCTGCTCCTTCACTCGTTTTCACTCGTTTTTTTACCCTTCCTATCTTTCACCTTTCTGCTCTTTTCTGCATCTCTGCTCTTCTGTGCCTTATTTCTGCTTATTTTCCCTTTTTTCTTTATCCCTTCTTTCCTCCCTTTACCTTTCCCCGCCGCTGCTGCCCCCGCGGCCCCTCCCCCCCCAGCACGACCGGCCCAATCCAGCTCCCCTCCCCGCTCCCGCCTCCCAGCTGTCCAGCCCTCCCCGACCCCTACTTAATGGCGGCCACTGCGGGGACAGGCGAGCAAGACCACTGACTCATTGTCAGTGAAATTGCTCTCCCACCCTCGCAGCTCCACCATTAAGTGAGGTGCCCCTGCCCCTACACTCTTGAGTGTTGGTGATCGAGGCCCTCCTCCACCCGCAGGTTTCCCTGCGCCTCATCCCTGGTGGTCCAGTGGACCTCTGTCTCCTTTCTTTCTTTCTGCTCCTTCACTCGTTTTTCTCCACTTTCTATCTTTCACCTTTCTGCCCCTCTGCTCTTTTGCGCCTTATTTCTGCCCATTTCCCTTTCTCTCCCTCTGCTCTTTCACTCGTTTTTTTCCCCTTTCTATCTTTCACCTTTCTGCACCTCTGCTCTTTTGTGCCTTATTTCTGCCCATTTTCCCTTTCTCTCCCTCTGCTCCTTCACTCGTTTTCACTGGTTTTTTTACCCTTCCTATCTTTCACCTTTCTGCTCTTTTCTGCATCTCTGCTCTTCTGTGCCTTATTTCTGCTTATTTTCCCTTTTTTCTTTATCCCTTCTTTCCTCCCTTTACCTTTCCCCGCCGCTGCTGCCCCCGCGGCCCCTCCCCCCCCCAGCACGACCGGCCCAATCCAGCTCCCCTCCCCGCTCCCGCCTCCCAGCTGTCCAGCCCTCCCCGACCCCTACTTAATGGCGGCCACTGCGGGGACAGGCGAGCAAGACCACTGACTCATTGTCAGTGAAATTGCTCTCCCACCCTCGCAGCTCCACCATTAAGTGAGGTGCCCCTGCCCCTGCACTCTTGAGTGTTGGTGATCGAGGCCCTCCTCCACCCGCAGGTTTCCCTGCGCCTCATCCCTGGTGGTCCAGTGGACCTCTGTCTCCTTTCTTTCTTTCTGCTCCTTCACTCGTTTTTCTCCACTTTCTATCTTTCACCTTTCTGCCCCTCTGCTCTTTTGCGCCTTATTTCTGCCCATTTCCCTTTCTCTCCCTCTGCTCTTTCACTCGTTTTTTTCCCCTTTCTATCTTTCACCTTTCTGCACCTCTGCTCTTTTGTGCCTTATTTCTGCCCATTTTCCCTTTCTCTCCCTCTGCTCCTTCACTCGTTTTCACTCGTTTTTTTACCCTTCCTATCTTTCACCTTTCTGCTCTTTTCTGCATCTCTGCTCTTCTGTGCCTTATTTCTGCTTATTTTCCCTTTTTTCTTTATCCCTTCTTTCCTCCCTTTACCTTTCCCCGCCGCTGCTGCCCCCGCGGCCCCTCCCCCCCCCCAGCACGACCGGCCCAATCCAGCTCCCCTCCCCGCTCCCGCCTCCCAGCTGTCCAGCCCTCCCCGACCCCTACTTAATGGCGGCCACTGCGGGGACAGGCGAGCAAGACCACTGACTCATTGTCAGTGAAATTGCTCTCCCACCCTCGCAGCTCCACCATTAAGTGAGGTGCCCCTGCCCCTACACTCTTGAGTGTTGGTGATCGAGGCCCTCCTCCACCCGCAGGTTTCCCTGCGCCTCATCCCTGGTGGTCCAGTGGACCTCTGTCTCCTTTCTTTCTTTCTGCTCCTTCACTCGTTTTTCTCCACTTTCTATCTTTCACCTTTCTGCCCCTCTGCTCTTTTGCGCCTTATTTCTGCCCATTTCCCTTTCTCTCCCTCTGCTCTTTCACTCGTTTTTTTCCCCCTTTCTATCTTTCACCTTTCTGCACCTCTGCTCTTTTGTGCCTTATTTCTGCCCATTTTCCCTTTCTCTCCCTCTGCTCCTTCACTCGTTTTCACTCGTTTTTTTACCCTTCCTATCTTTCACCTTTCTGCTCTTTTCTGCATCTCTGCTCTTCTGTGCCTTATTTCTGCTTATTTTCCCTTTTTTCTTTATCCCTTCTTTCCTCCCTTTACCTTTCCCCGCCGCTGCTGCCCCCGCGGCCCCTCCCCCCCCCAGCACGACCGGCCCAATCCAGCTCCCCTCCCCGCTCCCGCCTCCCAGCTGTCCAGCCCTCCCCGACCCCTACTTAATGGCGGCCACTGCGGGGACAGGCGAGCAAGACCACTGACTCATTGTCAGTGAAATTGCTCTCCCACCCTCGCAGCTCCACCATTAAGTGAGGTGCCCCTGCCCCTGCACTCTTGAGTGTTGGTGATCGAGGCCCTCCTCCACCCGCAGGTTTCCCTGCGCCTCATCCCTGGTGGTCCAGTGGACCTCTGTCTCCTTTCTTTCTTTCTGCTCCTTCACTCGTTTTTCTCCACTTTCTATCTTTCACCTTTCTGCCCCTCTGCTCTTTTGCGCCTTATTTCTGCCCATTTCCCTTTCTCTCCCTCTGCTCGTTCACTCGTTTTTTCCCCTTTCTATCTTTCACCTTTCTGCACCTCTGCTCTTTTGTGCCTTATTTCTGCCCATTTTCCCTTTCTCTCCCTCTGCTCCTTCACTCGTTTTTTTACCCTTCCTATCTTTCACCTTTCTGCTCTTTTCTGCATCTCTGCTCTTCTGTGCCTTATTTCTGCTTATTTTCCCTTTTTTCTTTATCCCTTCTTTCCTCCCTTTACCTTTCCCCGCCGCTGCTGCCCCCGCGGCCCCTCCCCCCCCCAGCACGACCGGCCCAATCCAGCTCCCCTCCCCGCTCCCGCCTCCCAGCTGTCCAGCCCTCCCCGACCCCTACTTAATGGCGGCCACTGCGGGGACAGGCGAGCAAGACCACTGACTCATTGTCAGTGAAATTGCTCTCCCACCCTCGCAGCTCCACCATTAAGTGAGGTGCCCCTGCCCCTGCACTCTTGAGTGTTGGTGATCGAGGCCCTCCTCCACCCGCAGGTTTCCCTGCGCCTCATCCCTGGTGGTCCAGTGGACCTCTGTCTCCTTTCTTTCTTTCTGCTCCTTCACTCGTTTTTCTCCACTTTCTATCTTTCACCTTTCTGCCCCTCTGCTCTTTTGCGCCTTATTTCTGCCCATTTCCCTTTCTCTCCCTCTGCTCGTTCACTCGTTTTTTCCCCTTTCTATCTTTCACCTTTCTGCACCTCTGCTCTTTTGTGCCTTATTTCTGCCCATTTTCCCTTTCTCTCCCTCTGCTCCTTCACTCGTTTTTTTACCCTTCCTATCTTTCACCTTTCTGCTCTTTTCTGCATCTCTGCTCTTCTGTGCCTTATTTCTGCTTATTTTCCCTTTTTTCTTTATCCCTTCTTTCCTCCCTTTACCTTTCCCCGCCGCTGCTGCCCCCGCGGCCCCTCCCCCCCCCAGCACGACCGGCCCAATCCAGCTCCCCTCCCCGCTCCCGCCTCCCAGCTGTCCAGCCCTCCCCGACCCCTACTTAATGGCGGCCACTGCGGGGACAGGCGAGCAAGACCACTGACTCATTGTCAGTGAAATTGCTCTCCCACCCTCGCAGCTCCACCATTAAGTGAGGTGCCCCTGCCCCTACACTCTTGAGTGTTGGTGATCGAGGCCCTCCTCCACCCGCAGGTTTCCCTGCGCCTCATCCCTGGTGGTCCAGTGGACCTCTGTCTCCTTTCTTTCTTTCTGCTCCTTCACTCGTTTTTCTCCACTTTCTATCTTTCACCTTTCTGCCCCTCTGCTCTTTTGCGCCTTATTTCTGCCCATTTCCCTTTCTCTCCCTCTGCTCTTTCACTCGTTTTTTTCCCCTTTCTATCTTTCACCTTTCTGCACCTCTGCTCTTTTGTGCCTTATTTCTGCCCATTTTCCCTTTCTCTCCCTCTGCTCCTTCACTCGTTTTCACTCGTTTTTTTACCCTTCCTATCTTTCACCTTTCTGCTCTTTTCTGCATCTCTGCTCTTCTGTGCCTTATTTCTGCTTATTTTCCCTTTTTTCTTTATCCCTTCTTTCCTCCCTTTACCTTTCCCCGCCGCTGCTGCCCCCGCGGCCCCTCCCCCCCAGCACGACCGGCCCAATCCAGCTCCCCTCCCCGCTCCCGCCTCCCAGCTGTCCAGCCCTCCCCGACCCCTACTTAATGGCGGCCACTGCGGGGACAGGCGAGCAAGACCACTGACTCATTGTCAGTGAAATTGCTCTCCCACCCTCGCAGCTCCACCATTAAGTGAGGTGCCCCTGCCCCTGCACTCTTGAGTGTTGGTGATCGAGTCCCTCCTCCACCCGCAGGTTTCCCTGCGCCTCATCCCTGGTGGTCCAGTGGACCTCTGTCTCCTTTCTTTCTTTCTGCTCCTTCACTCGTTTTTCTCCACTTTCTATCTTTCACCTTTCTGCACCTCTGCTCTTTTGTGCCTTATTTCTGCCCATTTTCCCTTTCTCTCCCTCTGCTCCTTCACTCGTTTTCACTCGTTTTTTTACCCTTCCTATCTTTCACCTTTCTGCTCTTTTCTGCATCTCTGCTCTTCTGTGCCTTATTTCTGCTTATTTTCCCTTTTTTCTTTATCCCTTCTTTCCTCCCTTTACCTTTCCCCGCCGCTGCTGCCCCCGCGGCCCCTCCCCCCCCCCAGCACGACCGGCCCAATCCAGCTCCCCTCCCCGCTCCCGCCTCCCAGCTGTCCAGCCCTCCCCGACCCCTACTTAATGGCGGCCACTGCGGGGACAGGCGAGCAAGACCACTGACTCATTGTCAGTGAAATTGCTCTCCCACCCTCGCAGCTCCACCATTAAGTGAGGTGCCCCTGCCCCTACACTCTTGAGTGTTGGTGATCGAGGCCCTCCTCCACCCGCAGGTTTCCCTGCGCCTCATCCCTGGTGGTCCAGTGGACCTCTGTCTCCTTTCTTTCTTTCTGCTCCTTCACTCGTTTTTCTCCACTTTCTATCTTTCACCTTTCTGCCCCTCTGCTCTTTTGCGCCTTATTTCTGCCCATTTCCCTTTCTCTCCCTCTGCTCTTTCACTCGTTTTTTTCCCCTTTCTATCTTTCACCTTTCTGCACCTCTGCTCTTTTGTGCCTTATTTCTGCCCATTTTCACTTTCTCTCCCTCTGCTCCTTCACTCGTTTTCACTCGTTTTTTTACCCTTCCTATCTTTCACCTTTCTGCTCTTTTCTGCATCTCTGCTCTTCTGTGCCTTATTTCTGCTTATTTTCCCTTTTTTCTTTATCCCTTCTTTCCTCCCTTTACCTTTCCCCGCCGCTGCTGCCCCCGCGGCCCCTCCCCCCCAGCACGACCGGCCCAATCCAGCTCCCCTCCCCGCTCCCGCCTCCCAGCTGTCCAGCCCTCCCCGACCCCTACTTAATGGCGGCCACTGCGGGGACAGGCGAGCAAGACCACTGACTCATTGTCAGTGAAATTGCTCTCCCACCCTCGCAGCTCCACCATTAAGTGAGGTGCCCCTGCCCCTGCACTCTTGAGTGTTGGTGATCGAGTCCCTCCTCCACCCGCAGGTTTCCCTGCGCCTCATCCCTGGTGGTCCAGTGGACCTCTGTCTCCTTTCTTTCTTTCTGCTCCTTCACTCGTTTTTCTCCACTTTCTATCTTTCACCTTTCTGCCCCTCTGCTCTTTTGCGCCTTATTTCTGCCCATTTCCCTTTCTCTCCCTCTGCTCGTTCACTCGTTTTTTCCCCTTTCTATCTTTCACCTTTCTGCACCTCTGCTCTTTTGTGCCTTATTTCTGCCCATTTTCCCTTTCTCTCCCTCTGCTCCTTCACTCGTTTTCACTCGTTTTTTTACCCTTCCTATCTTTCACCTTTCTGCTCTTTTCTGCATCTCTGCTCTTCTGTGCCTTATTTCTGCTTATTTTCCCTTTTTTCTTTATCCCTTCTTTCCTCCCTTTACCTTTCCCCGCCGCTGCTGCCCCCGCGGCCCCTCCCCCCCCCAGCACGACCGGCCCAATCCAGCTCCCCTCCCCGCTCCCGCCTCCCAGCTGTCCAGCCCTCCCCGACCCCTACTTAATGGCGGCCACTGCGGGGACAGGCGAGCAAGACCACTGACTCATTGTCAGTGAAATTGCTCTCCCACCCTCGCAGCTCCACCATTAAGTGAGGTGCCCCTGCCCCTGCACTCTTGAGTGTTGGTGATCGAGGCCCTCCTCCACCCGCAGGTTTCCCTGCGCCTCATCCCTGGTGGTCCAGTGGACCTCTGTCTCCTTTCTTTCTTTCTGCTCCTTCACTCGTTTTTCTCCACTTTCTATCTTTCACCTTTCTGCCCCTCTGCTCTTTTGCGCCTTATTTCTGCCCATTTCCCTTTCTCTCCCTCTGCTCTTTCACTCGTTTTTTCCCCCTTTCTATCTTTCACCTTTCTGCACCTCTGCTCTTTTGTGCCTTATTTCTGACCATTTTCCCTTTCTCTCCCTCTGCTCCTTCACTCGTTTTCACTCGTTTTTTTACCCTTCCTATCTTTCACCTTTCTGCTCTTTTCTGCATCTCTGCTCTTCTGTGCCTTATTTCTGCTTATTTTCCCTTTTTTCTTTATCCCTTCTTTCCTCCCTTTACCTTTCCCCGCCGCTGCTGCCCCCGCGGCCCCTCCCCCCCCCCAGCACGACCGGCCCAATCCAGCTCCCCTCCCCGCTCCCGCCTCCCAGCTGTCCAGCCCTCCCCGACCCCTACTTAATGGCGGCCACTGCGGGGACAGGCGAGCAAGACCACTGACTCATTGTCAGTGAAATTGCTCTCCCACCCTCGCAGCTCCACCATTAAGTGAGGTGCCCCTGCCCCTACACTCTTGAGTGTTGGTGATCGAGGCCCTCCTCCACCCGCAGGTTTCGCTGCGCCTCATCCCTGGTGGTCCAGTGGACCTCTGTCTCCTTTCTTTCTTTCTGCTCCTTCACTCGTTTTTCTCCACTTTCTATCTTTCACCTTTCTGCCCCTCTGCTCTTTTGCGCCTTATTTCTGCCCATTTCCCTTTCTCTCCCTCTGCTCTTTCACTCGTTTTTTTCCCCTTTCTATCTTTCACCTTTCTGCACCTCTGCTCTTTTGTGCCTTATTTCTGCCCATTTTCCCTTTCTCTCCCTCTGCTCCTTCACTCGTTTTCACTCGTTTTTTTACCCTTCCTATCTTTCACCTTTCTGCTCTTTTCTGCATCTCTGCTCTTCTGTGCCTTATTTCTGCTTATTTTCCCTTTTTTCTTTATCCCTTCTTTCCTCCCTTTACCTTTCCCCGCCGCTGCTGCCCCCGCGGCCCCTCCCCCCCCAGCACGACCGGCCCAATCCAGCTCCCCTCCCCGCTCCCGCCTCCCAGCTGTCCAGCCCTCCCCGACCCCTACTTAATGGCGGCCACTGCGGGGACAGGCGAGCAAGACCACTGACTCATTGTCAGTGAAATTGCTCTCCCACCCTCGCAGCTCCACCATTAAGTGAGGTGCCCCTGCCCCTGCACTCTTGAGTGTTGGTGATCGAGGCCCTCCTCCACCCGCAGGTTTCCCTGCGCCTCATCCCTGGTGGTCCAGTGGACCTCTGTCTCCTTTCTTTCTTTCTGCTCCTTCACTCGTTTTTCTCCACTTTCTAGCTTTCACCTTTCTGCCCCTCTGCTCTTTTGCGCCTTATTTCTGCCCATTTCCCTTTCTCTCCCTCTGCTCGTTCACTCGTTTTTTCCCCTTTCTATCTTTCACCTTTCTGCACCTCTGCTCTTTTGTGCCTTATTTCTGCCCATTTTCCCTTTCTCTCCCTCTGCTCCTTCACTCGTTTTCACTCGTTTTTTTACCCTTCCTATCTTTCACCTTTCTGCTCTTTTCTGCATCTCTGCTCTTCTGTGCCTTATTTCTGCTTATTTTCCCTTTTTTCTTTATCCCTTCTTTCCTCCCTTTACCTTTCCCCGCCGCTGCTGCCCCCGCGGCCCCTCCCCCCCCCAGCACGACCGGCCCAATCCAGCTCCCCTCCCCGCTCCCGCCTCCCAGCTGTCCAGCCCTCCCCGACCCCTACTTAATGGCGGCCACTGCGGGGACAGGCGAGCAAGACCACTGACTCATTGTCAGTGAAATTGCTCTCCCACCCTCGCAGCTCCACCATTAAGTGAGGTGCCCCTGCCCCTACACTCTTGAGTGTTGGTGATCGAGGCCCTCCTCCACCCGCAGGTTTCCCTGCGCCTCATCCCTGGTGGTCCAGTGGACCTCTGTCTCCTTTCTTTCTTTCTGCTCCTTCACTCGTTTTTCTCCACTTTCTATCTTTCACCTTTCTGCCCCTCTGCTCTTTTGCGCCTTATTTCTGCCCATTTCCCTTTCTCTCCCTCTGCTCTTTCACTCGTTTTTTTCCCCTTTCTATCTTTCACCTTTCTGCACCTCTGCTCTTTTGTGCCTTATTTCTGCCCATTTTCCCTTTCTCTCCCTCTGCTCCTTCACTCGTTTTCACTCGTTTTTTTACCCTTCCTATCTTTCACCTTTCTGCTCTTTTCTGCATCTCTGCTCTTCTGTGCCTTATTTCTGCTTATTTTCCCTTTTTTCTTTATCCCTTCTTTCCTCCCTTTACCTTTCCCCGCCGCTGCTGCCCCCGCGGCCCCTCCCCCCCAGCACGACCGGCCCAATCCAGCTCCCCTCCCCGCTCCCGCCTCCCAGCTGTCCAGCCCTCCCCGACCCCTACTTAATGGCGGCCACTGCGGGGACAGGCGAGCAAGACCACTGACTCATTGTCAGTGAAATTGCTCTCCCACCCTCGCAGCTCCACCATTAAGTGAGGTGCCCCTGCCCCTGCACTCTTGAGTGTTGGTGATCGAGTCCCTCCTCCACCCGCAGGTTTCCCTGCGCCTCATCCCTGGTGGTCCAGTGGACCTCTGTCTCCTTTCTTTCTTTCTGCTCCTTCACTCGTTTTTCTCCACTTTCTATCTTTCACCTTTCTGCCCCTCTGCTCTTTTGCGCCTTATTTCTGCCCATTTCCCTTTCTCTCCCTCTGCTCGTTCACTCGTTTTTTCCCCTTTCTATCTTTCACCTTTCTGCACCTCTGCTCTTTTGTGCCTTATTTCTGCCCATTTTCCCTTTCTCTCCCTCTGCTCCTTCACTCATTTTCACTCGTTTTTTTACCCTTCCTATCTTTCACCTTTCTGCTCTTTTCTGCATCTCTGCTCTTCTGTGCCTTATTTCTGCTTATTTTCCCTTTTTTCTTTATCCCTTCTTTCCTCCCTTTACCTTTCCCCGCCGCTGCTGCCCCCGCGGCCCCTCCCCCCCCCAGCACGACCGGCCCAATCCAGCTCCCCTCCCCGCTCCCGCCTCCCAGCTGTCCAGCCCTCCCCGACCCCTACTTAATGGCGGCCACTGCGGGGACAGGCGAGCAAGACCACTGACTCATTGTCAGTGAAATTGCTCTCCCACCCTCGCAGCTCCACCATTAAGTGAGGTGCCCCTGCCCCTGCACTCTTGAGTGTTGGTGATCGAGGCCCTCCTCCACCCGCAGGTTTCCCTGCGCCTCATCCCTGGTGGTCCAGTGGACCTCTGTCTCCTTTCTTTCTTTCTGCTCCTTCACTCGTTTTTCTCCACTTTCTATCTTTCACCTTTCTGCCCCTCTGCTCTTTTGCGCCTTATTTCTGCCCATTTCCCTTTCTCTCCCTCTGCTCGTTCACTCATTTTTTCCCCTTTCTATCTTTCACCTTTCTGCACCTCTGCTCTTTTGTGCCTTATTTCTGCCCATTTTCCCTTTCTCTCCCTCTGCTCCTTCACTCATTTTCACTCGTTTTTTTACCCTTCCTATCTTTCACCTTTCTGCTCTTTTCTGCATCTCTGCTCTTCTGTGCCTTATTTCTGCTTATTTTCCCTTTTTTCTTTATCCCTTCTTTCCTCCCTTTACCTTTCCCCGCCGCTGCTGCCCCCGCGGCCCCTCCCCCCCCCAGCACGACCGGCCCAATCCAGCTCCCCTCCCCGCTCCCGCCTCCCAGCTGTCCAGCCCTCCCCGACCCCTACTTAATGGCGGCCACTGCGGGGACAGGCGAGCAAGACCACTGACTCATTGTCAGTGAAATTGCTCTCCCACCCTCGCAGCTCCACCATTAAGTGAGGTGCCCCTGCCCCTGCACTCTTGAGTGTTGGTGATCGAGGCCCTCCTCCACCCGCAGGTTTCCCTGCGCCTCATCCCTGGTGGTCCAGTGGACCTCTGTCTCCTTTCTTTCTTTCTGCTCCTTCACTCGTTTTTCTCCACTTTCTATCTTTCACCTTTCTGCCCCTCTGCTCTTTTGCGCCTTATTTCTGCCCATTTCCCTTTCTCTCCCTCTGCTCGTTCACTCATTTTTTCCCCTTTCTATCTTTCACCTTTCTGCACCTCTGCTCTTTTGTGCCTTATTTCTGCCCATTTTCCCTTTCTCTCCCTCTGCTCCTTCACTCATTTTCACTCGTTTTTTTACCCTTCCTATCTTTCACCTTTCTGCTCTTTTCTGCATCTCTGCTCTTCTGTGCCTTATTTCTGCTTATTTTCCCTTTTTTCTTTATCCCTTCTTTCCTCCCTTTACCTTTCCCCGCCGCTGCTGCCCCCGCGGCCCCTCCCCCCCCCAGCACGACCGGCCCAATCCAGCTCCCCTCCCCGCTCCCGCCTCCCAGCTGTCCAGCCCTCCCCGACCCCTACTTAATGGCGGCCACTGCGGGGACAGGCGAGCAAGACCACTGACTCATTGTCAGTGAAATTGCTCTCCCACCCTCGCAGCTCCACCATTAAGTGAGGTGCCCCTGCCCCTGCACTCTTGAGTGTTGGTGATCGAGGCCCTCCTCCACCCGCAGGTTTCCCTGCGCCTCATCCCTGGTGGTCCAGTGGACCTCTGTCTCCTTTCTTTCTTTCTGCTCCTTCACTCGTTTTTCTCCACTTTCTATCTTTCACCTTTCTGCCCCTCTGCTCTTTTGCGCCTTATTTCTGCCCATTTCCCTTTCTCTCCCTCTGCTCGTTCACTCATTTTTTCCCCTTTCTATCTTTCACCTTTCTGCACCTCTGCTCTTTTGTGCCTTATTTCTGCCCATTTTCCCTTTCTCTCCCTCTGCTCCTTCACTCATTTTCACTCGTTTTTTTACCCTTCCTATCTTTCACCTTTCTGCTCTTTTCTGCATCTCTGCTCTTCTGTGCCTTATTTCTGCTTATTTTCCCTTTTTTCTTTATCCCTTCTTTCCTCCCTTTACCTTTCCCCGCCGCTGCTGCCCCCGCGGCCCCTCCCCCCCCCAGCACGACCGGCCCAATCCAGCTCCCCTCCCCGCTCCCGCCTCCCAGCTGTCCAGCCCTCCCCGACCCCTACTTAATGGCGGCCACTGCGCGGCCGCACAGCGGCCGCGGGCTGCGGGCGCGCCGCTGGTGCGCCGAAGGCGCGTCAAAGGCAAGCACGTCTGCGCCCGTCTGCGACCCGTCCGCGACCAGCACCAGGAACCCTGGACCTCCGCCCCGCCAACGCTACGACCCAGCAGCACTCCACGCACTCAACCCAGGCTGCAACAACAACTGCAAGCTAGCATCACCAGCCGACACCCATGGACCCTTCAGCTGTCACCGCTGCCGGCACACCTGCAGCACCGCCAAGAACACGGATCCAGCACAACCCGCCCACAAGAACACAACCGAACCGAAGACCCTGCAATGCATCCTCCTCAACGTCCGATCCCTCCACAAACACGCCACAGAAATCTGGGACCTCCTCGACAGCACAACCCCAGACGTAGCATTCTTCACCGAAACCTGGACCAACACCACCTCGGGACCGGACATCGCCATCGCCATCCCCCAAGGATACAAGATCTCCAGGAAGGACCGCCCCATCCACCCAGGAGGAGGAATCGCCATCGTCCACAAATCCAGCCTCCGCCTGAGCACACTCCCTGATGAGTCCACAGAACTGATGGAACACCTTCACTTCAAGATACTGGCCAGCCCCACCGCAGCCCTCCGAGGAACCCTCATCTACCGACCCCCTGGACCCCGCAGACCCTTCGCCAACTCCATCACGGACATTATCTCCCCGCAGGCCATCGCATCCACCAACTACACCCTGCTGGGAGACCTCAACTTCCACCTCGACAATCAACTGGACCACATCCCTCCTGGACAACCTCCACAACATTGGACTCCGCCAGATCGTGACCGAGCCCACGCACTCAGCAGGACACACCCTCGACCCCCTCTTCACTACAGGAAACTCCATCACCTTCAGCCACACCACCGAACTCCCATGGACCGACCATCGTTGCGTCCACTTCACCTTCAGAACACCCACCATCCACAGACACCAGCACCTGCTTCCACAAAGAAACTGGACCAAGATCACCGATGACCAGCTCACCTCCTCACTCAACAACTCCACCCCAACCATCGCGGAAAACGACGACCCCAACACCGCAGCCCGAACCCTGCATAGATGGATCTCGGACAGCACCAACACCATAGCCCCACTCAAGAAAAACAACAATACCCGTGCCAAGAAAGCCAGATGGTTTACCACCGAACTTCGAGAGTCCAGGCGCACATGCCGGCGCCTCGAAAAGGCCTGGAGAAACACCAAATCCACAGAAGCCCACAACAACTTCAGAGCCGCCACCAACGCCCACCATCAACTCATCAGAGAAACGAGGAAAAAAGCGATTGAAGACAGAATCTCCACCCACGCACACAACAGCAAGGAACTCTTCAGCATCATCAAGGAGTTCGCCCAACCCACCAGCGAGTCTACCGACATCCCTCCCTCACAACACCTCTGCGACAAACTCAGCATCTTTTTCCACCACAAAATCAAGAGCATCTACGACAACTTCAACGAAGACAACCAACACACTGAACCCTCACCAACCACCCCGACACCCGGAAACCAGCGATTGATGACTGGACAGCCCTCACCACCGAAGACACACTGAAGACAATGAAGTCAATCCACTCAGGGGCCCCCACGGACCCCTGCCCCCACCACATCTTCAACAGAGCCGCCAACACCATCGCACCCATGCTCCGCCAAACCATCAACCGCTCCCTGGCGACCGCCTCATTCCCCGACGACTGGAAACACGCCGAGGTCAACCCCCTCCTAAAGAAACCCTCAGCGGACCCCACCGACCTAAAAAACTACAGACCCATCTCCCTGCTCCCGTTCCCAGCGAAAGTCATCGAGAAAGCCATCAACAGCCAACTCGCCACATTCATTGAAGAACACAACATCCTCGACTCCTCCCAATCCGGCTTCAGAAAAAACCACAGTACAGAAACCGCCCTCCTCGCCGCAACAGACGACATCCGCACCTTACTGGACAAAGGAGAAACAGTAGCCCTCATCCTCCTCGACCTATCAGCGGCGTTTGACACAGTCTCCCACCGCACCCTAATACGCAGACTCTACGATGCAGGAATCCAGGACAAGGCCCTCGACTGGATCTGCTCCTTCCTCTCCAGCAGGACGCAGCGGGTCAGACTCCCCCCTTTCCTCTCGGACCCCACACCTATCACCTGCGGAGTCCCCCAGGGCTCCTCCCTCAGCCCGATGCTCTTCAACGTCTACATGGCTCCACTTGCCCCCATCGTCAGAACCTACGGACTCAACATCGTGTCATATGCAGACGACACTCAGCTCATCCTCTCCCTATCCAACGAGCCCAACACCGCCAGACGCAACTTTCGAGAAGGCATGGAAGCCGTCGCCAAATGGATGAAAAACAGCTGCCTACAACTAAACACCAACAAAACAGAAGTACTCATCATGGGCCCAAACCCCGACGCCTGGAGTGACACCTGGTGGCCCACCGCCCTCGGAAACCCGCCAACCCCCACAGACCACGCACGCAACCTGGGAATCATCCTGGACTCCGAGCTCAAAATGGACCGCCAGATCAACTCTGTCTCATCTTCCTGCTTCCACACCCTCCGCCTCCTTCGTAAGACCTTCAAATGGATCCCCCTCGAACACCGAAAGACAGTCACTCACGCCCTGGTCACCAGCAGACTCGACTACGGCAATGCACTCTACGCCGGAATAAACAAAAACCTCATCCGCAAGCTACAGAACATCCAGAACGCCGCCGCAAGACTGGTCCTCAACCTGCCAAAACACTGCCACATCTCCCAGCACCTGCGCACACTCCACTGGCTCCCCGTCGAGGCGAGAATCACCTTTAAGATGCTCACCCACGCACACAAGGCCCTCCACGGCACCGGACCAGCATACCTGAACAGCCGACTCAAATTCCACGCACCCCAAAGGACCCTACGATCAGCCCAGCTTTCCTACGCTGTGGTCCCCCGCACCAGAAAGACCAGATCGGGAGGCCGCTCCTTCTCCTTCCTCGCGGCCAAGGCATGGAACGCCCTTCCGCTCCACCTCAGACAGACAACATCGCTCCCCATCTTCGCAAGAAACCTCAAAACCTGGCTCTTCGACAGACCCCCTCCTTGATGGAATGGAACCTACACCCCCTCCAAATCCCCCCCCACCCCTAGCGCCTTGAGACCCTTACGGGTGAGTAGTCGCGCTTTAACAAACTCCTGATTGATTGACTCCCCCCTTTCCAGACACCGAAGGGAGTTCTGCCACTCTTTCCCTATCCGTTTTCACACAATGGTTCGTGTGGAGCATGGTTTACGATAACATCATCCTCAGACGATAAGTCCTTTTTGAATAGAACATGTTTCCCAGACAAGGAAGGTCTTTCCCATAGAACAGGGTTAGATCTAGAAAATGAAGTATATGATCTAGGTAATTATTCCTCGAATTTCATGATTCTGAATGTTCAGTCCGAGATTACTCCAGATTTGCCTGCTATTACAGTTCTACCAGTGAAAGGCGAATTATGTGTCAGAAAGAATGGTTCAGTACATCTAGGACACAGTGATTGTACTACTGTGGTCGAGTATAGTGACAGTGGGAAGTCTACTTTCAAAGCCTCACGTCATTCGTATTTTGTATGTGGTCAGACCGCATATGTACGTCTGCCCCTGGATTGGGATGGAACATGTTACATTGCCTTCCTACTGCCACCAGTTTTCCTAGCCCCATCCGATTATCACAGGAATACACATCTAGTACACGTCAGACATAGAAGGGAGATCGAGTCCCCAATTGTCGATCAAACTGAAACTGCATTAGAACAGTATACAGATTTCAATAAAGGTTTCTTTTTCTTCATAGGACCTGTCCAGAATAGTAAGCTAATACGTAGGTTAACCAGAACCCTCGAAGCAGTAGTGAATGAGACTACTTCCGCTCTAGGTAACTTAACCGAAGAACAATCTGCTATGAGATTTGTTGTCCTTCAGAACCGCCTTGTTCTTGACGTCATACTGGCCGATAGGGGCGGAGCTTGTAGAGTCATCGGATCTAGTTGTTGCATTTTCATTCCTAATAACGCACCGTCTGTTTATTCAGCTATAACCAGACTTCATAAAATTGCCCATCAGTTACACCAGAATCCAGGCACCTGGACATGGTCCGGTTGGCTCTGGAGTATAATATCTGCCTGGGGATGGAAAGTACTGTCATTCCTAGGAATAGTAGTAATGATCATATTCAGTTGTTGCCTATGTTTACAATGTGGCCCTGCGATTTGCGGCTTGTGCGCTACCTCTTGTATTCCAAGTCCTAAGTCCCATTCCAAGAAGATAAGAGACGAGCAAATGATGCTCTATGAACAGATAGATGGTATCATGAATATTGATGTTTCCTGAAGGAAACGTAGGGAACAAGGAGGGAATGAGGAAAATTATATTTTGCCCTGTCGTGTGTCCCTACGTGTTCCCCATCGTATGTTATATGTGCATGATTAATATGCATATTTACCCCCTTGACCGAATAAAGACGCAATTATAGTTGTGTCCAACGTTAGTATGCCAGTTATCCAGTCCTCCTGAAAGCAACAAGTATTAGGCCTATGTTGCCAACGTTTTACATTGTGCACGTTAATTCATCGAGTTGTCCCCGTTTCTAGGCCTCATAGGGCCCGGACACCAGATTCAAGCTCCAGTCTCCTGAAACCACTCTGAGGAGCGATGCAGCCCCTCCCGCATCCCTGACCCTTCACTTACTTTCTGCCAAGCAGCGCGGTGCCCGGCCCGGCCTGGCCTGCCTGCCTGTCTGCCAAGAATATGTTATGCCTCTAGTTATCAGTTCAGCTCCCTGGCTTCACATTCCTAAGCTAACGAACCGCATAAACATCTTCAGCTATAGTCTAGTCTTCCTGTCTCCATGCAAGAGAATTACTGAATTAGTATCCATAGAAGATTCATAGCACACGCAATACATAAAGAAATATATGCATGCACCAGCCTTAGTGTCAAGTAGCCTTTACCCTGATGACTTTTAGATTCTATCAACATGTTCTCCAAACACGAGATATCAGATATGCTATAGGTACATGTCGTCTTGACATCCCAGACTTTAGTCTCCTCTTCTAGTGCAGAAGTCAGAGCCCCCAGCTCTCCCTAGTTACACGTCATGGCCCGTTAGCGCGCACCAGTAGGTTAAAGTTTCCAGCTGCCCAGGTAGCCCCCTCCATGTATCCACCCATTTATGACACTTCTGTGACGTTTACATCACATGTCTCCGTGCACGCCCTGTGCACGCCTTCTTTTTACGCCCATGTTTTCTTATCTTTCGTTTGTCACTTGTTACGCCTACTGTATTCAATGTAATTGTACTGTTTTACTATATATACTGTATAATGTTAATGAGACGTTGCAGCTGCCATTCCATGCCAGTCCCCTTTTCCTTGTGTCTGTCCCTTCCTGAACCTTTGCAGGTGATGGAACCCGATGGTCCATTGGCTCGAGCCATCTAATTAAAGCCTGTTTGACTCAGATTCCACGGATCCTGCCTCTTATTTATTGAGCTATCCTTTTTCAGTTAATGTATAGAAAAATAGTACCGGTAATTATTTATTTATTTACCACAGTATCATTCCACCACTTATAGAGTATTTGCATTGAAATACATTAGGTGTATTTTCACATCTGAAAATAACCTCAATCAAACATTTAGTGCCAGACGCAGTACATTTTCGTGTTGCAAACCCTGTATTTTAGTGAATCACAGGCTTTGCGACAAGAAAATGTGATTTTCAAATGCATTTAAGCAATTTAGCAATTCAGTAATATATTACAGAATTGCTAAATCATAAGGAATCACTATTTGCAAACGGCATGTTTAGGGCATCCCTTCCAAATAGTGTTTCCTTATGGTATGTATTAATGTTTTGCGACCGACATGCAATCACAAAACATCAATATTTTACTGTCACTTCAAAGGAGGTGGTAAACAGATTGTAAATGGGAAGGGGTCAGCAAGGTGCAACTTCCCCTTTGTGAATGGTTACAAAACATTTTTAGGAAAACAAAGGCAGTAGTCCCGGGAGTTTTTGCTAAAAGTAATGGGGCAACCTTCACGAATCAGAGCAGTCTTATTGCAGCCAAATTAGATTGTTCACAGAGTAGTCAATTGGATGGCTAAAATATTCCTGGATTTGGATTTCGGATCCAAGAAGGCCAGGCCACGTAACTCCCCACACAGGAATGGATATGATGAATTCATGGCAAGCAGAATCAGAATGTGAAAACAAACTGATTTCTGCTACGCCAAGGAAATTCTGAAAAAGAAAGATTATACCCTGTAGATGGTTTGTCAAATTAATTGTGATCACCTTTGGTCCTTAGTTGTTAAGCAGTATAGTGGAAATTGCAATTTTTAAACAGAGTAGGCCTTGGGATTTGATTATGATCTTAAGGGAATATGTGGCACTTGGTCCACTACATTTTCTACCTATACCAGTTCTGTAGTTCGGAAGGAACCAAAATTCCTTGCTACTACAAACTTATGGGCTGTGGTTGTGCTAGTCTGTTTCAAAATGTATTCTTTAAATCTTCATTATCAAAGACAAGTGAGCTTTTGAATGGTCGCCTGAACAGTTTTTAATTTTTCTATTTATAGGTTCTAAATATAAATTGCCTATAATGAACTGTAGGTTATAGTCAATCCTTTTAAAAGGCTTTTCCATATCTGCCATTTCTGGAGCTTGTAGGCCTTCTATTGCCTATACAATTGCATGCAAGGTGCTAATTTTAATAAGAGAGCTCATAGTATTCCGTACAAACTGAAAACAACTGCAAAAAGAAGGGGCCCAATTCATTTCAAGACCTGACATTAATCAAGTTTGCAGAAATAGTTCCTGCTTTGATTTTGTACCATAATTTTCCATAAAGTAGCTTTAGCTGCTGAACTCCAAACAAGTATTAAAGAACCGACAGCATTTGCATGGTATCCAACTTGATCGATAGCACCACAGTGAAAATATATGCACGTAAATGTATGTAAATCTAAAAGGCTCACAAAGTCCAGTGTTGCTCTTTCCATGCAAATGCTTCAAAAGCCAGAAATGGAGCATGATGCGCTTTTCAATTGTTTATAGGTTTTAACCAGTCCTAATGAGGATCAACTAAGGCACCAAGCTGATCTGGGTTTTCAGGCATTCACATGAAAACTGATACAGCTTAAGAAGTCTTTAACTTTGCATAGTTTTGAGTACATCTGTTTTTACAGAAGCACTATCAATCAAGTAGACACTATGCAAAGGCAGTGTGTAAATCACCACTTGTTCTGACGTGTCTGAATAATGTTGCAATCTATGTCTGGTTCACAAAATTCTGGAAAAATTGTGCATTAGCCTGTCGTTGAGCATACCTCAATCAAGATGATGGTTTTCAGAGCAACTGAATTCTCTGTGCATCAATTCTGTACTGAATAATAATAGTATACCAATAATGGTCAAGCATAACAACTTTCATCAATGCAAAAAGAAGTCACATCCAGGTTGAAGATGTGTACATAAGAGTAGTTGCAATCAATCTATAATAACTCCCTACTCTGTTAACAATATGTGGGCCTACAACTGGACCTAATCCAGTTGGTCTGCCACACGATCCATACCACAACCTGAGAAAAATGCTGCAAATTTCATCTAATTTAGACAGATGGTCATTCAATTTATAAATAACATTCTCATAGTTTGCAATGCAAACATATATTTGAACCAGGATTCATAATGCAGGAATTTCAATGTCCTCCACAGTCTCAGAATTCCAATTATTGCTACTGCCATTAATATTAAGAAACATCTCTTAAGACCATGCGTAATTTCAGGGATGTCATCCATTCACAGTAAGCACATCAGGAGTACATTTACATCAAAATTGTTTATATCAGGAGTACCTTTATTTTGCATCATGAAAGGTAAGTATATTTCAAGTATCAAGTATGTATTTGAATGTACACACACACACACACACATGTATATATATATATCGAAGTACATGTGCATATTTTTATACTTTAAGTAATTTAAAATTTATATTATTAGTTATAATTATATTAATACTTTAATAGGAAGTTCTACTACTACTAATAATAATAATAGTGTTTAGGTTAATCCACTATAGCCAAAACACGTACTCATTCCTGAACCCTAAAAATCCCATTAACCCATAACAAAAAAACTCAATCTTGTACCCTAAAACAAGCTTAAATCCCTATATACAAATGCTTCACAAAACCATAAAACAAAAACCCCATTCCCAACGGTGAACCCTAAGAACCTAATAAACATATGTAAATATGAACATATAAAAAATACAGTAAACCCATTTGTATACATATGTAACATTTCATTTTATCTACAATACTTTTAATTAGAAAAAAAAGAAAATAGCTAAACACATTTTGATTAATATACCTGTATATTTAATATAACTTATTTTTTAAATATTCAATAACTTTCATTTTTCATTAACTTAAATTAAACTTATTTTTATTTAAAAATATAAATGAACCACATCAAATTTAGAATTCTATACCAACTTAAATACACAACGGTAACAATATATACGTGTTTGTGCGTGTATGTCTATATATTTATATATAAACACACATACTACATTCACATAATTTCATTGGTAAATGCATTCCCATATTTGTATGACTTGCAATTACTTTCTCTGTACACAGACCGCTGTACAAACACACTATAATATGGCCGACAGTCAATGATTAATATGAGTGTTCCCAACCCTTCCTTTATGACCTTCACACTTTTCCTTTGAAAAAGTGCTGGGAATAATGATGCCACACCCGTTATCAAAACGTGATTATGCCAAAACGGGTTGAGTTTTTTATGTCTGCACCAAAATAAACACTGCTTGTTAAGCTGTGTTTATCACAGACTTTCCTTGTCCTGGAATGTGTGTCTCCTTGGAATGTGGGAGAGTGTCTGTGCTATGCTACTGGTCTTGTACCTGTTTTCATGCCTTTGCCACCTTGGACCTAGTACTTAGGAACTGTGGAAATTCTATATATTAAAAACTAAGGTTACAGGAAAGTTATAGTGTCACGGCTGCTATTCCTCAGGATCGGAAAGATGCTCAAATGGGGTCCACCTCCTGACGTCTCCACACTCTGACTGAGTATTTCCAGAGTGTAAAAGCAGTCGGGCGAGGGAAAACAGGGAAGGGGAAGGGAACAGCAGGGATAAGGACCTGTAACGACAAGGAAGGACACGTTAGCCCATTGCACTCTAACCCCTTATCTATATCACAAGTGCTGTTGTGAATCCTCACCTGATAACTCTCAGGAATTAGACCCTTCCCGCTGATGGAGTCTTCCTCAGGCTAAAGGAAAGAGCTGCAGGTTATAGCCTGTCTATTATCTGCTAGAGACACACACATCAACCTCCCACCTGTATCACCCTCATTCACTCACCAGTTGCCTGTGGAAATCATAACTGAAAATGGGGTTCTCAAGAGGCGTCTGGATAGATAACAGTCTCTCCCAGCCGCTTCTTGTAAGGTACAACAGCATCCGCTGATAGAGGCAGGAAAAGTAATATGAACATACATAGAAAGCCAGCCGGCTTCTCCTACTCTTAGTTTGAGTAGTGGAAACAACAAAAACAAAGTCTCAGCAACAGGAGGGGGCAATCCTGCATCTCCTGACCGGTGTTCTCAGCCGAGAACACCGTCTAAGGATAGGTAAGCGCGGAGGGTGAAATCCCGCGTCTCCCTCGCTACCTATAATTCGCAGCACCAGCCGGTGTCTGCCGCGCAGAAGAATCCGCGTCCCGTGAGTGACAGTGAGGGGGAAATCCAGGCGTCTCCTGCTCACTCACAGAATCAGAACCAAACAGTATTGCAAGAACGCGGAGGGGGCAATCCTAGCGTCTCACGCGCCTTGCGGCAACAACCTCAGACAGTACCAGCCGGTACCTGTCTTCACGCAGATAACAACAACTTGCTCCGCAGCCACAGAGCAAACGAACCACTCCTCCCCTGGAACTCCGCGGGGACAGGGCGTCCGCATCAATGACTCGTAAAGGACAAATCACAAGCACCAGTAGATGGCGTCCACATCAAGATATGCCTTCTGAGGCCCTCCCCCTTCATGCTAAGCATTCTGGGAGACGTAGTCCAAATCTAGGTAGGCACCTCAGTCAGACCCTGACATATAGTTAGGAAATAGAATTACAAAACCCTTAGAAATTCAGAAAAAAAAACAAAGGTTACAGGGACGTTATAGTTAGGCATATATTGTACATGCACAAAACCATTGAAATTCTGCAGTTATAGTTGCGTGAGCTAACTATAGCTCATACCCTTAAAAAACACTGCTTATGCCCCCACATATTACCTCCCTCATACCAGGCCATGAGTGGGTCTGTGGGTGTGTCAGTGTGGGTCCAAGAGTGGCTGTAAAAGTGCCTCTGTGGGACACTAAGTTGATTTCTGAGTACCTGCATAGGTCTGTGAGTGGGTGTGTGACTTCCTGCATGGGTCTGTGAGTGCCTGCATGGGTATATCAGTGGATATGTCAGTGGATGTGTCAGTGGATGTGTCAGTGGATGTGTGAGGTTGTGAGTGGGTTTTTCTGTACCTCTGTGTGAGTCTCTGAGTGGTTATGTGAGTGGCTGTGTGGGTCTGTGAGTGGGTATGTAACTGCCTGTGTGGGTCTGTAAATGGATGCGGAGTGCCTGTGTGGGTGTCCGAGTGGGTCTAAAAGTGTTTTCCCCCAAATGGTGCCGATTTTCACAAATCCATCACAGTTTTTTACGGGGGTTGCGCTGAGCCCCACTGTGAATCCGCGGATACCTGAAGGGGGAAAAAGAAATGTTTTAACTCAATTTCGTACCAAACATATATATATATATCCTACTGGTGGTCGCCAGTGGTTTTGTATGAATGAAACCTGAGCCTAACTATGATCTCCCTGTAACCTTTGTTTTTTTCAGTGAATTTCTAAGGGTTTTTTAATTACATTTCCTGACTATAACATCCCTGTAACCTTTGTTTTTTCAGTGAAGATATACTCACTGAAAAAACCCAAAGGTTACAGGGATGATCAGCAGTTACAGTTAGCTGAGCTAACTATAACTCACACGCCAGCAATGCACTGCTTATGACCTCATATATTACATCACTCATGACACGGTCAGTGCTATTACTGATGACATCTCAAATGACATCACTGATTACATCATTCAGTGACTGTGAGTGTTTAAAAAAAAGCGTAGGAGTGTTACGTTTATATATACCAAGGTGTATTGGTGAATCAGTGGGTGTATGAGTGTCAGTGGATGTGCGACTGATTGTATAAGTGAGTGATAAGGTGTCTCTGTAAATGTATGGGTGAATGACTGGTTGTGTGAATGGCTGTATCGGTCTGTCAGTTGGTGTCTAAGTGGCAGTATGGGTGTGTGAGTGGGTACGTTAGTTTCTGTATGGGTGAGTAATTGGTTGTCTGAGTTACTCTATGGGTATCTGGGAGTCTGTGTGGGTGGATGTGTGACTGCCTGTATGGATGAGTGAGTGGGTGAGTCAGTGGCTGTATGGGTTAGTGAGTGAGTGTGTGTGTTTATGTGTGTGTGTGTGTGAAGGACTGTATATAGGTGAGTGATGGGGAATATGAGTGCCTTTATGGGTGAGTGAGTGAATGTGAGAGTGGCTGTATGGGTGAGTGTGTGCTTGTGTCAGTGACTATATAGGTGAGTGAGTGCGTGTTAGTATATGTTTGAGTAGGTAAGTGGGTGTGTGTAAGTGTATGGGTGAGTAAGTGGCTGTAGGATTGCATGGATGAGTGATTGGTTGTGTTAGTAGCCCTATGGGTGACTCACTCACTGTGTGAGAGGTTGTATGAGTGTATACATCAGTGGCTTCATAAGTGAGTGAGTGGGTGTCTGAGTGGCTGTATGGGTGAGTGAGTGGATGTGTGTGTACATCTATGAATCCATGAGTTGGTGTGTAAGTACTGCTATGAGTCTATGAATGGGTTTGTGAATGATTGTGTAGGAGTGAGTATATGAAAAGTGCTATGGGGGTGTGAATGGGCACGTTAGTGATTTTGCGGATGACATTATCAGTGATGTCATGAGTGATGTCACTGACCATGTCATGAGTGATATAATATGTGCGGTCATAAGCAGTGCATTGCGGGGACACGAGTTATAGTTAGCTTAGCTAACTATAACTGCTGAATTTCACTGGTTTTGTACGAGTGAAACCTTAGCCTAACTATAACATTCCTATAACCTTTGTTTTTTTCAGTGAATTTCTATTTTTTTCTTCCATTTTTTAACTATTACGTCCCTGTAATCTTTGTTTTTATGCTGTGATTTTCAAATGTTTTTAATTGCTAATTCCCAACTATAAAATCCCTGTAACCTTCAGTTTTTTCAGTGAATTTATATGTTTTTTTAAGTAGTGATGGCATTTGCAGAGTGGTGGCTAAAGAGGGCCTCTGACCAGCTCTCAAAGATTCTGATGTGTAGGACTTATAGGAGGTACCAGGAGGGATTCTTGACCCCCAAGGTCCCTCAGCATCCAAGAGGACTTCCTTTTTCAAGAAGTATTGTGCCAGGAGATGTGTCAGCAGAGTGGTGGAGCAAGGGGACGTGGCCTCCGAAGACCTCTTATTAAACCCACTGTGTGAGACTTACTGGAGGTAACAGGAGGGGTTATTCGTCCCCAAGGACCGTCTGCAGCCAAGGGGACTTGATCTCCAAGTAATAGTGTGCCAGGAGGCATGTTTACGGAGTGCTAGAGAAGGGGGATGGGTCATGAAGACTTCTCAGTAATCCTGCAGTGTGGGAGCTACTGAAGGTACCCAGAGGGGTAATTGGCCCACAAAGACGTCCTTGGGGGCCAACAACACCTCCTGTTACCTCCAGTAAGTCCTACACAGTGCAAATGCATAGAGGTCTTCAGAGGTCACGCCCCCTTTCTCCACCACTGGTTAGGGGATGAAGTCCTCATGGCGCCCGAAGGTCCTTGGGGGCCAGCTACCCCTCCTGTTACCTCCAGAAAGTCTCACACCGCAGGATTGCTAAAATGTTGTTGTAGTCCATGTCCCCTTTTTCCACCACTCTGCGAAGGTCCTGGCACACTACTGGTTGGGGGATGAAGTCCACTTGAGTCCTGAGGAGGCAAGGGGACTTCATCCCCCAACCAGCAGAGCACAAGGAGGTGCGTTTGCTGAGTGGTTGTGAAGGGGCGTGCCCTGCGGCATCTTGCCAGAGGTTTTTCCTCTCCATTTCTTTAAGGGAGGAGGCTGCCAGTCCAACCTCTCTGGGCCGATTTTGGCCCTCGGGCCCCTATCCCCTCAGCTTTTTCATTTTCTTATATCATTTTTTTGCAGGGAGACCAAGGAGCCCCCTATCAAATCGATTTTAGCCATAAATACCCCATCCCTCAGGGTCCACCAATTATTTTTTTAAGTAATGGGAGGGGGGGTCAAGCGGTCCCCCTGTCAGGTTAATTTTGGCCCAGGACCTCATCCCCCCCGGCCTGACCTCGGGTGTTAGGAACCGCATGGGGAGCCTGAATGCGCCGGGGTCCCTGCCATCTCCCTACATCCTAGGGGAGCTGGCATTGCCCTTGGACAGAGGGAGCAGCTAAACATGCAGCCTCCCCAGTCCAAAAGCAAGTCTGCTCCGGTTTGTGCAAGTTAAAGCATTTTTTCTGCTCTCTCTTGCATAAAGTGGACCAGAGTTTGCTATGGCTTGGAGGGAGCGGTGCTCCCCTAAACCATAGCAAACTGCAGTGTCCTGATGGTGGGTACCCCGGGACATTGCTGGAGCCGCCGTGTGGGGTGGCAGTCCCCAGGGCCATATATGGCTCCAAGGAGCGGGGCCATGTGGCCCACCTCCTTTGTATTTGCCGGGGAGGTGGTAGACCTTGGGGCTGCGGGGGCGGCATAGCCCTCCGCAGTCAATTAAAAAAAATCCCTAGGGACGTGTGGTCCCTGGGCCTGCAGGGTGGTATGCACAGCCCCCATTACATTTTTTTTAAATTGAAGCTCAGGGGAGGTGGTGCCCCTGGGAGTGCGGGCGGTCCGTGGGAGCCCCACTCATTAATTTACCATGAATCCCAATGCAGCAGTGGAAGACATACAGGCCTCCCCCGCATGACGCATCACTTTCTTATTTGGTAGGCTGAGGACCCCTGGCTGTGGCAATAACCCATAACATACCTAATGTAGCTACTGTGACATACTTCATAGGCAATACCACTTTTCCTGCAAAAGTACAAGTCCCGCAGTAAAAACAGCAGCAAAGTGTGTAATGTTAAATATGCTAAATAACTGTACCTGAAAACCAGTGGCCTTTTGGCCATACTGGTTAGGATACAACAAGCCAATATAAATTCCAAGTATCAACTGCTCCATCACATGATACCACTCTGTGTTACTCATTTCTGCTGGGTCCTCAGGTGATGCCTCACTGGCTGTCATTGATGCTGCACAGTGTGTCTCACACCTATTTTGTCATATAATACCACCCGTATTCTCTGAGTGCCTTCAAATATTGTCACATTGTTTGTTTCTATATGCCCTCACAAAAATCCATACTTTGCATCTTCAGTTCTCAGTGGCAACTGCCCCATCCCTTGGTTCCACACCTCTCTTTTCTACGTCTGTGGTGCTTCCAGGGACTTAAACTGCCTGGTTCATAGGCACAGTGGCTTTCTCATGTGATTCTATGCTGTGCATTTGCAGGTGTTCCATGCCTCTATGTCAGGTGATTCCATACTGGGATTTTCCCAGATCCTGCTGGCTCCTCGGAAGATGTGTTTCTCAATCTCTGTTATTCCTCGTTGTATACTACACTGTGTTTCCTTGATAGATCTTATCATGACATAAGTAAGTGCTTTGTATAGGCAAAGTGCACAGCAAACTTATAGTAAAACATCTTTTAGGCTCATTAGTTTACTCTTGCCTGTTTAGTCACTGTCAACATACCTAACCCATTTGCCTCTTCTACAATCATCAAATGTATGCATACTCTTTACTCCTTCTCTGCCCAGCAGATTTAGTCCCCATTTTGTAACTTTAATTGCTTTAATAACACACCAATGGCACCAAGCACTATACAAATGGTACAGCGCTATACAGTACACTGTTAGGTTAATGGAGACTCATTCATTCCTCTGCCTGCATAGTTGTAAAAAAAAAAATCATAAAACACTTGAGCTGTACATAGCACTATAAATAAACAGTGTAACCTCCTTTTGAACCACATTTGACAACAGAGGATAGATTATATAGCGCTTAAATCACTGGAAGGATGTTACTCCCCTTGTGAACGGCATAGAATCATGACCACAGTTGCGGAACATCACCCAGGATAATGTGTCACCTAGTTAAACACTTAAAAGGTCCCAAAAGCTTGAGCTAATGGCTATGCTAATGCTTGTTGTAATTTGGTGTGAATCTGTTAAGTAGTTTTGGAGTTATTATTGTATCTATCTGTTCCCTATCATTTCGGCTCCCTTCACCCCCTTTGTCCTGTATCCCACCTGATACTACTGTAAAGCACTCGGATACCCTCACGGGTCTGGTTTGCGCTCTATAAAACACTAAATAAATAAAAAATAAAATAAAAAATGAAAGAAAAAAGATTTAAGGGTTACTAGAGACGTGGATCCACGCACCAACAGCAATGCCGTGATTGGGTGGCTGCAACCGGAGAGAAAAGTTGTGCATGCCATTTTACTGATCGGAAGACGGTTCCTGGGAGGGGAGGATAAAGTGTCAATAGGATTTAAGGGATCAGGATGGAGGGCGGGGGGTCTGCCAGGGACCCGTCATGGGCAAGAAATTGTCCAAAAATGTTTTTGGAAGGGCGGGAGTGTGCGTGAATATTGGCGGATCCACTGCGGCGCACAGTGTAGCCCTCTCGTGTGAATCTGTGACTGATCCACAGATCCAGGTCCCAATTGAAAACATACACCCACTCATAGACCCATTCACACACTCACTCACACACCAACTTAAGCCCCCACACAACAGCTCATGCATCCATGCAGCCACTCATAGACCCACTCAGAAACCCGGAACCCCACTTAAACAGCCACTCACACATCAACTCAGAGACCCAGGGAACCACTCACACATCGACCCATTCAGGTACTCACACACCCACCTATACAACCACTCACACACCCACTCAGAGACCCAGAAAATCATTAACATACCTACTCACTGATGCACACAGCCAGTCACACACATGCACTCACACACCCACTCTCATTCCCACTTACATACCCACACAACCCCTCACACACCCAGATAACATTCACACACCCTCACAGTCACTCACCAATCCATGCACCTACTCACCCACTCAGAGACCCAGAAAACCTTTCACAGAACCACAGACACTCACACACCCACTCAAACACTCACATACACAGCCATACAGCCACTCTCACACCCACTCACAGATCCACGCATCCAGTACACATGCACTGACACACCCACTAGACACTCCCACAGACACCTACACACCTACACAACCACTCACACACCCACATTATAGGGTTGTTATAGTTGGGAAATAGCATTAAAACCATAGAAATTCACTGAAAAAACAAAGTTTACAGGGATATTACAGTTATGTTCAGATTTTACACACACAAAACCATAGCAATTCAGCAGTTACAGTTATAGTTATCTCCGGTAACTATAACTCGTGCCCTAAAGTAACTATAACTTGCGCCCTCGCCATGCACTACTAATTACCCCACATAATACATCACTCATGACATCTTCTATGACATCATTGATGATATCACTAAAACATTTGCAGTGGAAAAATTGATAAGAAAAATGTGCATGGCGGGAGTGTGAGTTATAGTTACTTGAGGTAACTATTACTGTCTGATATTTATATATATATGTGGGTAGTTAGAGTTGGGACCAAAGTTTCCAAAGGAAAGTGTTTTTTATTTTGCCAATAACTATGACGCCTCTTGACAAATCTTCATGAAATTTGCACAAAACGTTCCCTTTTTGGTTCAACTGCTATGTTGAAAGTTTTGTGGTGATCTGTCAAGCGGGGGCCGAGAAAAAAGGGGGCAGTCCCAAAATCCGTTTCCCCCATGTTATGTCAATGAGGATTTTTAATTTTTTCAACATGACTACAGCCTGCACGGAATCACACCAAATTTGGTGGAAAGCTGGATGTGGGCCCAGAAAACAAGCTTTTGTCATTTGGTGTAAATCTGTTCAGTTGTTTCTGTGATGTTTAAGTTTAAAAAATATAGATATCTGGGAGCCGATCAACCTACTGAAACCCTACTGAAATGTGATTGGCTGACAAAACTTCAACCAGGAAGTGTTGACAGACAATTTGGGACTCAGTTGAACTGAGTCCCACAATAAATGTTAAAAAATGAAAAGGGGGCAGGGTAGAAACACCCTGAACCCCTACCTCTCTTGGGAGGGTCCCACTTGGACCCCAGGGCCCAAAAAAGTTTTTTAAATTACATTTTTAGAAGGAATCGCGGATCCCCCAAAAATAAAAGCACAGGCTCCCATGCTTCGTTTATCACCAGCCCGGGGGCATTTGTAATAAGAGGGGGGACGACGGGTCCCAGGGACCGCTGCCTTCCCAGGGTTTTTCTAAGCTATGGGTGGCATAGGTAATGAGAGATATGGAGGAAGGCCTCATGCTCGGCTTTTTGAAGGTGGGATAAATGGACCGGTAGCAGCACTGATGGACTTACACAATGGCTGAAGCCTCGCGAAAAGACGACATTTCTGGTTGCTTTCATGAGGTTCTCTTTAGGGACCAACGTGTGGGAGGGAACCTCAAGAAGTGTAGGTTTCAACGGTGTAAAGGATAGATGGCTGCCAGCAGGGGGGCAGCTTTGCAGAAATAGCGTTGCTTGAAGTATTAGCCCATGGCACCCTTCATACATACAAGGTAACTTATCTTTGCCTGGTTTCCAATTTGCCTGTTTGCAGGGCAAACTCCTAAAAAAGCCCAGTGGGGGCACGACAAATAAAGCAGTAGTATGCTTTTCTTTTCTGAACATGGTGCCCAAAGTAACCAAAACACATACATGGCTCCCAAATTAAATAAAAAACAAGAGAGTACAGCAGCTGTGAAGAAAGATCAAGCACTGCAAGTTAAGCAGCTGTAAACAAACATGAATACTTAACACGAGCAGAGGAAGTCCAACAAAAATAAGAGTGCTCTCAAAGTATCCTACATAACCTGAAAAATAAGAGCATAGTAACAGGGGCAGTCCTCATTGGAGGATACAGAAGTCGAAAAAAGTGGGACTACTAAGCGTTTTCATAAACAAAAGCCAGCATTTACAAAGGGCAGCAAGAGGAACAAATGAAAATGATGGGCAGTGCTTGAAGCCCATATTGTAGATACGTGTCTCTAAGAGACAGCATGCATGCGCTGCCCAGGCGACACCACAAAACCACTCTTTCTTGACCAAGATCTAGCTTTCTGCCAAATTTGGTGTAATTCCGTTCAGTGTTTCAGGCTGCAGTCATGCCTAAAATTCCTATTGAAAAATGTGACTTGGGAGCCCTTTTTTCTCAGCCCGCTTGACGAATCACCCCAACAATTTCCTGACAACAGTTGAAGACAGTGGCAAATGAGTTTGAAATTTACGTGAAGATTTGTCAAACGGCACCATAGTTATTAGCAACAGAAATTTAAATATATATATATATATATATATATAATATATAAATATAAATATATATATATATAAATATATATATATATATATATATATATATATGATTCCCCATTCGAAGGACGCCACTCGAAGATAAGCCACTCTTGTATTTAATTGGCAGCCTGCAAGCAAAGAATACATCAGTCACTGTCATCAAAAATCATACGCCGGACACGTTTCGGGAACTCTCAGTCCCTTCTTCTGCAGCGTTTAAATGGCAGAAACTATAAGCATTGTGTAACGTGCACACCTTCATTTGAATACCTGCCACTGAGCGTGGCAAAATGCAAGGCATCCTGGCTCTTGTAGTGCGCTGTTAATTTTTTTCCCCTGTGGGTGTGCTAAACAGTTCAAAATATACCAAAGTTCTTCCCATGTGGGTAGATGAAAAACAACCGTGATTCTGTGCCCCGCTCTGTGGCTGTCAATTAGAGTGAGCGGGCCCTCCCTACAAAGCGCCAGCTCGTTCCTCGATCCTAAAGTCCAAACACTTCCGCATCTGGTAGAACCCGCTCTTCTGCGGTGCGCCTCACTTCACGACCGAGGTCGGCCGTTATCTATCCAACAAAGCAGGATTTCCCATTCGAAGGACGCCACTCGAAGATAAGCCACTCTTGTATTTAATTGGCAGCCTGCAAGCAAAGAATACATCAGCCACTGTCATCAAAATTCATAACCCGGACGCGTTTCGGGAACTCCCAGTCCCTTCTTCTGCAGCGTCTAAATGTCAGAAACTGTAAGCACTGTGTAACGTGCACACCTTCATTTGAATACCTGCCCCTGGGCGTGGCAAAATGCAAGGCATCCTTGCTCGTGCTGCCAAGAAGCATTGGCAGCAATCTTGTGACTTGGTAAAACAAGAAAACAGTAAAACAAAAAGATAAAAAAACAAGAAAAAGGGGCATGGTAGAAATACCCTGATACCCTAGGCCTGCCCAGGAGATCCCACAGGGCACCCCAAGCACCAAAAAAGCATTACAAAAAAACAAAAAACAGATAACAGCTGGGTGCGCAAATCCAGTGAGAAATAAATAAAATCAAAGCACAGTCTCCCGCGCTTCATTTTAATCAGCTCCTGGGTGAGTCAAGTCTGGGGGGCAATCAAAAAATATAGTCCAGCCCCCCAACAGCCCCGGGGACCGCCACCTCCTTGAGGCTTTTTAAACAAAATTAAAGGCATGGAGGGCTCCTGCTACACTGGCCTGCCCCAGAGTGCGCCACCTCCCCGGGGAGTTGCTATTGTGTGCAGATGGGTCTCATGGGCCCCCAAGCCCCGGGGACCATTACCTCCCCAAGGCTTCAATCATTCAAAAAATAAGTGTGGGGGGCTCCTGCCCCCCTCCCACACTGCCCTGGACCACCACCTCCCCGGGGCATTTATACATTAAGATTGGGGGTCCGTTGCGGACCTCTGGCCTGGGGACCACTAGCTCCCCGAGGCTTTGTAAACAAAGGGTGAGAGGCCATGCGGCCCCTCTCCTGGAGCCCTCCATTTCCCAGGGGGCCACCACCCCCCAGGGCCGGCTACTGCAATGTCCTGGGGTGCCCACCCCCGGGACATTACAGTTTGCAACTCACACCCTGTCATTGCAAACTATGGTTTGCTTCATGGAAGTGAGAGCAGAAAGCCTGCTCTCGCTTCCATGAAGCGAAGCAGATTGCTTTTGGACAAGGGGAGCTGCCTGTCAGCAGCTCCGTAGGGCTCAGAGCTACCTTACTGGCATGCTGGAGATAGCAGAGATATGAGGCCGCGGGGTGAGTCAGTAACAGGTTAAATTGAGCCTGGCCAGGCAGTGAGCGCCTCGGACTACTCTCGCGGGAGAGGACCAAGCAGATTCGGGTGAGTACAAGCCTGGACAATGAGACCTCGCTTACCAGGCAGCAAGCAGTCGGTCTGGAAGGCCCCGCTCAGGGCCACCAGGCCGCAGGCCCCAAAGTGAGCGACCGGGCAGGGGCGAGCGGGGAGAAGGACTCCCCATCCAAAGCTGCCGTGAGAATCATTCACACTTCATGATGGTTACAGTCAATGCTGATCTTCAGGGGTATGCAGGGACTCGTCGACCTACGACGCTGGTCACAGGGAGAGTTGAGGTCGCCAATGGCACCGGATACGAAGACTCCCTACTGGCACCATGAAACGTCGAACATCCGGCAGCAGGCAGGCACAGGAGTCACGGATCCCACCGATGGCTCCGGAACATGTGGCTCAATGCTGGTCCAGGGGATGTCGAACATCCAGCGGCAGGCCGGCACCAGAGCAGGAGACAAACCGGATCTAAAGAGCGCAGGTACGGTCCATGGCAGCATCGGAAGTTGATCCAGCAGGCATGTATGAGATCAAAAGTATGCTTCAGTGAGGGTAAGCAGTCGGGTCCAAGGGCAGAAAGGTGGAGGGCCGATGGTGAGGTTTTAACAGGGATAACTACCGATGCAGTAATCCCCAAAAACCGGGAGCTCTCCGGGAGGATCCTATCTGGCGCCCATCTTGCGACAAACCATCTTGTGGGAAGATACCAGATTACAACAGAATCTGTATTGGCAGAAAAGTATTGAGGCCTGCAAAAAAGGCAAAGACTTTCTGGCATATGGTCAATAGCTCTACAGATCTATGAAGCCGCTTCGTATATGCTATATAACGGAATCGGACTGGTTCAAACATCTAACACTACACTTCAGAGGCAGGTATCTGGAGACAGAGATAGAAAGGGATACAACCAGTCATCAGGGGATATTTCTGGAAGCAAGTTAGCCCTCAATATTATAAAAGAGATTTGTACTGTCATACGACAAGGCTGGCAAGATGGTGCACCCAGCCCTAATGGAATCCCTCAAGCCCTATATAAAAATCACTTTGAGTTTTGGGCAGAGAAACTGAGCATATGGTTTAATTATAGTTTGTAAACCAAAATAATTCTGGAAACCTGGCGATGTTTGATAATTTGCCCAAAATTCAAGGGTGAAGACAGAAGAGGCTAGGCAAATTATTGTCTGATAGCGTTATTAGATGTCAGAGCTAAAGATTTTGCTACAGTCCTTTAGAAAGATCCTACCGGATGGGCAGAGAAGAAGCCAATTCCAATAAATCAGTCTGGCCTTGTAAGTAAGTAGGTAAGTAATAGTTTATTGTATGGTCAATTTAAATCTTTACAATTTCTCATAAAAGAAAAGTTATAGCAGCAAAGTTCTTTCTGCACCTCTTTTGCTTTGTTCTGCACTTCACTTGCCTCTTTCTGCACCTCTGTTGGTTCTTTCTGCACTGATCTTGCTTCTTTCTGCACCTCTGTTCTAAATTTCTGAATCCCCTTGCCTCTTTCTGCACCCCTGTTCACTCTTGCTGCACCTCTTTTGCCGGTTCTGCTTCTTTCTGAACTTCTCTTGCCTCTTTCTAAATGGGAAGTACAAGCTGTCAAGTTTAAAGGTCTGTGTCTCGTGACTGAGGTATATGTCTACTTGTATATGTATTTTTACATGTGTTATGCATCTGAAGATTGTAGCTTAAAAAGCGAGTTTATTTTTATTTATTGGGATTTTATATAGCGCGAATATTACCCAAAGGTGTCAGAGCGCTTTACAAAAGAACCAGTTGCGTTACATAAGGACTTTGGATTACATGAGTTACATATGCGATATAAACAGGAAAAATTGCAAATGTACAAGTTGTAAAGTGACTCAAGGAAGAGATACAAACAGATAAACTCTACAATCACATAGGAATGGCAGTAAGTACAAGGGTCTGCTACATATACTAGTGGTTAGAGTTATATATACAAGTGGAGTGAAAGGAGGGACAAATTGCAAGTGTACAAATTGTAAAGTCATTCAAGGAAGAGATACAAACATATAAACTCTAAAATCACATAGGAATGGTAGTAAGTACAAAGGACAACTACATATACTAGTGGTTAGAGATAAAAATATATACAAATTGCAAATTCACTCAGGATTACATTTTAACAGGGATTAGGCTTGGACAATTATATATTACATATTTACAGAGCAGGGAATTCTTGCCATCATTCAGCCAGGTGTTCGTGGGCAGGGAAAGGAAGAGGGGGAGAACAGAAAGAAAGGGAAAGAAAGGCAGATAAGGACAGGAAAGTGAGAGTGAAACAAAACAGGAGAGGGACCGGAGATATTAACAAGATCGACAACGAGGAGTAGGTCCAAGACGATAGAAAGGTTGCGCGGCTGGAGACAGGCTAGGACAGAGGAAGAGGTCAAAGATCACTAAGATGGTGAATCAGGGACAGGGGAGTCAAAGAAGAAAGTCACAAAATGGAAGGGAGCATAAGAGTCCAAGTCAGAAAATCAAGGGAGCAAAGTTCAAAAACACCAAGAGCAAATTTCGCAGAGGGTAACTAGAGGGGGAAATGAGCAAGAGAGTCAGGAGGGGGAGGGAAGTCGGTTTCAAAGTCATAGCAGTACTGTCCATGAGCAAAAGTTGAGGACGAGCCACGAAGAGCAGTCCGTCGCAGTCCAAGAAGAGGTGGCCATCAGCGTCCAGTGGGAAGGGCTTGTGCCCACTCACACGCCCTCCAGGAGCGAGTCTGGGTAGCGATGTACGCCTGCCACTGCGTTATGTACAGGTAGCGCCGATATTTAGCAAGAGCAGCGAGGCTGGGGTGGCGACAGGGACTGCAAGGAGCTCCCCTCCAGGGGCTGTGCCCTTCTCGTCCTTGTCACTGTGGGCGGCTCTGCGCTCCATGCCAGGACCAGGAGACGCAGCTGTCCGCGTGCACCGGGGCGGCCTCCGGTCGGGCGTGCTGCACTTACAGCGACATGCGAGTCAGAGCCGTCTGGTCAGCTACGACGTCTCCTCAATCAGGGCACCTCCGCATACGCACCCTCACAGCTAGAATATTCGGGGGCAGCCCGGCGACTCACTCTGGCGTTAGAGCGGTATAGTACTCTGCCACCGCTTTGTATAACAGGCGCTATCACATGCTGGTCCGCACAGTACCTGGCAATGGTCAGGAGTATGCGACATCCAGATCCACACGTACACTCCCAATCCAGGATTCTACTGTTAGGGGAAGCGCTCACCATCTACCTTTGTTCCCAAGTCTGTGATGGCCCTGGCCAGACGCCATTTTGTGCACTCAGAAAGTCACAGCGAAGGAACACAAACTTTGTGTTCCTGCTGTATCAGCTACATGATTAGCACTGCGATACTCCGGGTGGCTCCTAACCATCTCCGCTGCAAAACGTTGTCATTTTTGGGCATCGATTGTCAGAGGATCCGCAGATATTGAACAGTTCTTTAGCCCGGCTGGCAGAGCACAACTGGCTTCTTAGCTCAGCAGTCCTATAGGTAGTCAAATCTTCTCAGTTCTGCTCTGTGATTCAGTTTAACAGGCAGACATGTTCTTATGTATATATGTGTTATAGAGCCACTAAAATATACTATTGAATACCCATGTGCCCTGTATTGTGAGCAGAAAGAAAGGCATACACCTTTTTTACACAAATCTACAGAGTATGCTGTTTGAAACACAGGTATTCAAGTGTTTGTATGTTTATTTACACTTAACATGTCACTAGGTAAAAGCATAGACATGCATGTATACCTTTACAAACCTGGTCAGACAGTTATATGCTTAGGATTGCTGTTTTATATTTGGTAGGCCTAACATTCTGTGCAGTCGATTAATAGTGAACCTTCAAGAGAAAAGTGAGGGTTAAGACATCTTCGGAGAAGTATTAGTGATTAGGGTACTTTGTATGAGTCTGTTGTAAGGTATAGTCAAAGTAGGCCTGTTTCTGCTTCTCTGTTGGTTCTTCCTGCACATCTCTTTCTTCTTTCTTCACCTTTCTTCCTCTTTCTGGACTTCAGTTGCATCTTTCTGCATTTCTCTTTCTTCTTTCTGTGCCGTTCTTCCTCTTTCTGCACATGTCCTACCTATGTAGGCATAGTTCAAAATTAGCATTTAAAAAACCTTAGAAGTTCACTGGAAAAAACAGAGGTTTCAGGGACGTTATAGTTAGGGATTTGCATTTACAAATCTTGGAAATTCACTGAAAAAACCACAGGTTTTAGGGACGTTATAATAGGGATCAGCATTTAATCAAACCTTAGAAAATTCACTGAAAAAAACCACAGGTTTCAGTGACGTTATAGTTAGTTGGACATTTCACTCGTATAAAACCAGAAAAATTTGGCTGTTATAGTTAGTAGAGCTAACTAGTACTTGTGCCCCCGCAATGCACTGCTGATAACGTCACATATTACATCACTCAAGGTATGGTCAGTGACATCACTGATGACATCTCAAATGGCATCACTGATTACATCATCCGTGTGATCATCTGATGTGCCTCCACACATCCTAATATAACCTTTGATACACCCACTCTAAAATTCAGACTACCAATATATCAAAACACATAGACCGACCAATAGCAGTTGGTACATACCCCCTCAGTGATTCATACGTCTACACACACATCCACTCATTAGCACGTACAGTCACTCATACACACAGTCCTTCATCAATACAGCCACTGATATATCCACTCATACACCCATTTAGACACTCACACACTGCCACTCACCCAAAGAGTTACTCAAACCCCTAGTCAGTCACCCAATAAATTAATTACACTGCCATTTACTCACCTATACCGTTATACACACACACAATCTCACTTATTCATACAGATAGTACCATATACGTACTCTCTTCAACAATTACTGACATAAACACACACGTATCCATGCAGCCACTGTCACAATCACTCACTGTCACATATACTCACTTATATACTCCAACACTCAGATATACTGCCTTTCACATATGTTCTTACTTACATATATACCACTGAGACATCCATTCACTCACCAACTCAGCTATCCATTTACTCTCTCAACTATACAGTCCCTAATACACGCACTCATGAACCCATACACCCAGTGAATCATCCACTCGCATATCTGTGCAGGAAGTCACACCCACCCCACCCACCCATACAGGTACTCATACAACGAATCATTAACCCATATAGACACTGATGTAGCTACTCACCAAATTATGCAGCCACTTACGCACCAACTGACAGGGTGATGCAGACATTCACACAGATTAATCATTTACCCATGCATTCACTAAGACACGTTTAATCACTCACTTATACAGTCAGTCACACAGCCACTAAATCATCCATTCAGACACTCATACACCAACTCATTCTTCAATACACCTTGGCATATTCATATATAACATTTTTTAATTGTTTGGAAACACTCAGTCACTGGAAGATGTCATCAGTGATGTCATGAGTGATGTCATTTGAGATGTCATCAGTGATGTCACTGGCCAGGTAATGAGTGATGTATTATGTGACGTCATCAGCAGTGCATTGCGGGGGCGCAAGTTATTGTTAGCTCTACTAACTATAACCGCCAAATTTCTCTGGTTTTATACAAGTGAAATGTCCAACTAACTATAACGTCCCTGAAACCTGTGGTTTTCTCAGTGAGTATAAATATCCACACGCTCCAGTCCCTCCATTTTTGCCTGCTGAACTCACGGCGGGTGCCTGTCCGTTGCGTGAAGGTGGATTTCATGTTTAAACATCAGGCTTGAAGAAATATGGGGCACTCTTGAGGTGTTAATTTCCATTGTCTATTCAGGGCAGACGCGTTTCGGCGGAATGCATTCTTCAATGCCTCATAGAATAAAAGCAGTATGCAGTAATTAGTTCATTTTAAATTAACACCTTGAGAGTGCCCCGTATTTCTTCAAACTGTTTTTTAAATATAAATATGGAGTCCTGTACAGGATGTGGTTCTTGCATTTTGTACGCGAACCCATTTGTATATTTAAAGTGTAAACTATAGTGAAATTAATACTTTATGTATATCTTATGGGTAGTAGTTTACTTGTCGGGTAATATAATGAATGTGTAGTAATGCTAAACACTAATTAAAAATTCAATTTATGTATTTCATGGGTTCGCGATACAATCGCACACACTACCAGGCCCTACCTCCGGATCCGCATACGAATCGCGACTCCAGCGTGATTTTTAACAGTTATATTTCACTTAATGCATACTTTACAATTTATTCTTACTTTAATATTTTAGTTGAAATTATGTTAAATCTTCTTGCTTCTTTCAAAAATCTAAATCCGGAATATCGACCCGGACGCAACTTGCTTTTTATTTGTAGTATTAATACATATATAGACAATAATAATCTCAAGTTCAGGGTTACAGTTTTGCTAAAATAGTAAATTAGTAAATAAGCTTGTATATTTTTTTTTAAATATTTCCAGGAGTCGCAGTACATCTGCACAGATTACAACTTCCGGATTCACGTACAGGACGCAAATCTAAAAAAAAAAAAGATCAACAATAATATTATTTATAGATATAGATTAATTGCATGAGGAGAAGCAGAACCGTTCGGAGGAGGAATAGGAGCCACCGCCGTAAGAAGGAGGAGAGAGTGGTATGGGAAGTTTTTAGATTCCAGAGGACCAGAAGAAAGTAAACATGCAGAAGATGACCTGCAACATATGCAAGATGGTGTTGTCTCGGGGATCCGAGAAAAAGAATTTCTAAGGGACGTCTTAATTGTACAAGCACCTGAAAACATCTTGCAAGAACTAATGCAAGTGAAGCTGACCAAGATGCGCAGGCTTCAACATTAAGGCCTGGCGACAGACTGCAGACCATTCCACTGACTCTGCCTGATTTTGCAAAAAGCTGCACTTTTCTTTTGTGCCCCAAATGTATTACTGTTTTGAGTGTGGAGGAACAGGTTGTCCAAACCATGTTAGACACCATTACCATTGATAAACAATCGTTGTTAATTTATCCCCCCCAATTAGGCACGATGTTATGTGATTTTTTTTTGGTTTACATTTTCATTTTAAAAATAAAAAAACACCAAATAACCCACAAAATAGTTAGAAAAAAACAAAATATAAAATAGTTTTAAAAAAAGAAAAAAAAAGGTTCTTACAGAACCCCCTATTCTGGTTTGAAAAAGAAAAAGTATATGTTGTGTGAATAGATGAAACAATGGATAGTGTCTGTGTGATTGGATGAGTGCATACATAGTGTCCGAGTGATTGGATGAGTTAATGAGTAGTACTTGCAAGAGCAGAAGTTGCAAGACTTAATGCAAGTGAAGGTGACCAAGATGCGCAGGCTTCTATGTCAAGGCCTGGCAACAGACTGCAGACCATTCCACCGACTCTTGGATGAATTAATGGGTAGTACTTGAGTGAATGGATGAGTGCAAGGGTAGTGCCAGGGTGATTGGATGAGTGCAACTGTACTGCCCATGTCATTGAATGACTGCATGGTTAGTATTTCAGAGAATGATTGAGTTCATGTCTAGTGCATAAGTGATTAAATGAGGGCATGATTACTATTTGAGTAATTGGATGAGTGCACGGGTAGTGGTTGAGTGAATGGATTATTGTATGTGCAGTGCCTAGGTCATTGCATGAGTGTATCAGTAGTGGCTGAGTAAATAGATGAGTGCAAGGGTAGTGCCTGAATCATTGGATGAGTGGATGGCTAGTGCCTTGGTGGATGGCTAGTGCCTGGGTGGATGGCTAGTGCCTGGGTGAATGGATGAGAGCATGCTTAGTGACTGAATAAATGCATGAAAGGAAGGGTAGTGCCTGGGTGATTGGATGTGTGCACGGGTAGTACCTTGGTGAATGGATGAGTGCATGGATAATGGCTGAGTGAATGTATGAGTACATGTGTACTACCTGAGTAAATTGATGAGAGCATGGGTAGTGGCTGGGTGACTGCATGAGTGCCAAGGCTTGTGGCTGAGAAAATGGTTGACTGTATTCATAGCGCCTCAATGAATCGTTGAGTAAAAGGCTAGTATCTGAGTGAATGGAAGAGTGCATGGGTAGTGCCTGGGTGAATGAAAGAGTACATGTGTAGTGCCTGACTAAATGGTTGAGTGTAATAGGGCATGGGTGAATGGATGAGTGCAAGACTAGTACGTAGGTGATTGCATGAGTGCATGCGTAGTGCCTGGTTGGTTGGATGAGTCCATGGGTACTGCCTGAGAGAATCAAAGATGTATGTGTAGTGCCTGAAATGATGGATACATAGAAGGACAGTGCTTTAATGATTGGATGAGTGAATGGATAGTGCCTCAGTGATTGTATGAGTGCAAAAGTAGTACCTGGGTGATTGAATGAGCACATGGGTAGTGCCTAAGTGAATTGAGTAGTGCAAGGGTAGTGCCTGCATCATTGGATGAGTGCATGAGTAGTGTCTGAGACAATGGATGAGTGCATGGGTAGTGCCTCAGTAAATGGTTCAATGCAAAGGTAGACCCTGAATGATTGGAAGAGTACATGGGTAGTGTGTGGGTGATTAGAAGTGTACATGGGTAGTGTGTGGGTGATTGGATGAGTGCATGGGTAGTGTGTCGGTGATTGAATGAGTGCATGTGTAGTGTCTGGTTGATTGAATTAGTCCATGTGTCCTGCCTGAGAGAATCAAATACTGTATGTGTAGTGCCTGAAAGGATGGGTGAGCGAAAGTATAGTGCTTTAATGATTGGATGAGTGTATGGGTAGTGCCTGAGTGAATGCATTAGTGAAAAGGTAGTACCTGGGTGGTTGAATGAGTGCATGGGTAGTGCTCGAGTGAGTGGATTAGTGCAAGGGTAGTGCCTGGGTCATTGGATGAGTGCATGAGTAGTACCTGAGAACATGGGTGAGTGCATGGGTACTGCATCAGTGAATGGTTGTGTGCAAAGCTAGTCCCTAAGTAATTGGAAGAGTACATGGGTAGTGAGTGGGTGATTGGATGGGTAGTGCTTAGATGATTGAATGAGTGCATACATAGTGTCTGGTTGATTGGATGAGTCCACGGGTACTGACTAAGAGAATCAAAGAGTATATGTGTAGTGCCTGAAAGCATGGATGAGTGCAAGGATAGTGTTTGAACGATTATATGAGTGTATGGGTAGTGCCTCAGTAAATGCATGAGTGCAAAGGTAGCACCTGGGTGATTGAATGAGTGACTGAATGGATTAGTGACTGACTGAAAGGATTAGTGCAAGGGTAGTACCTGGGTCACTGGCTGAGTGCATGGGTAGTGCCTGAGAGAATGCATGAGTGCATGGGTGATGCCTCAGTGAATGGTTGCGTGTAATAGCAGTGCCTGGGTGATAGGATGAGTGCATGTCTAGTACCTGGAAAATTGCACAATTGAATGAGTAGTGCCTGGATGAGTGTATGGGTACTACTGGAGTAGTCCTTAAGTGAATATTTGAGTGCATGAATAGTATCTGAGTGATTGGATGAGTGTATGGGTAGTGCCTCGGTGAATGGATTACTGCAAGGATAGTGAGTGAGAGATAAGATAAGTGTATGGGTAATGCTTGGGTGACTGGATGAGTGTATGGTAGTGCCTGAGTGAATGGATGAGTGTAACGGCGCCGCCTGGGTCATTTGATGACTGCATGGGTAGTGCTTGTGACAATGCATTAGGTAATGGCAAGTGCATGAGTCATTGGATGAGTGCATCAATAGTATTTGAGGAACTGGATGAATGCATGGGAAGTGCTTGAGTGAATGGATGAGTGTATGTGTAGTGTCTGGGCCATTACATGAGTGCATCAGTAATGGCTGAGTGAATGGATGAGTATAAGGTAAGTACGTGGATCATTGGATGAGGGTATGGGTAGTGCCTGAGTGAATGGATGAGTGCATGCTTAGTGCCTGATTGAATGCATGAGAGGAAGGGTAGTGCCTTGGTGAATGGATGAGTGCATACATAGTGCCTGAGTGAATTGATGAGAGCATGGGTAGTGGCTGGATGACTGCATGAGTGCAAGGCTAGTTGCTGGGAGAATGGATTACTGTATGCATAGCACCTGAGTGAATGGTTGAGTGCAAGGCTAGTATCTGAGTGATTGGAAGAGTGCATTGGTACTGCCTGGGTGATTGGAAGAGTGCATGGGTAGTGCCTTATTGATTGATTGAATGAGTGCATGTGTAGTACCCGACTAAATGGTTGAGTGTAATAGTAGTGCCTTGGTGAATGGATGAGTGCATGATTAGTGTCTAGGTGATTGGGAGAGTGCATATATAGATAGTGCCTCAGTGAATGGATGAGTGCATGGGCACTGATTGGATGACTGGATTAGTGCAAGGAAAGTGACTGGTTGATTGTATGAGTTAGTGGGTAGCACATAGGTGACTGCATAAGCATGATACTGCTCCTAGAACATGTACATTATTTATATTAGAAAAAATATCATATATTTAAATTTTAAACATTTCTGCAGTTTATCATGCATATTGTAGTATGTACTCTTACTAGTACTTAGTAATTTAGATACATCATTCATTAAACCTATTTTCGAGTGGTATTATCCTAAACAGCATTCAAATTGTTTCCAATCTTGAACAGTACCTACTGTAAAGAAGAAAAAGAAAAACAGGTTTTTAATGATAATATTTTAGAGAAATTATAATATATTTTTGAGAACACAACATTAATTTACAATTACATAACATTTTCAGTTTACCTTTTTTGCTGTTCTCAGATTGCACATAACGTCACTATACACAGTGATTTGAATTTAGCTTCATCATTGACAGCGGGGAAAAAACAATAAAATTGAGATTATAAAAAAAATACAAATCAGCATAGCACATTATTATCAATATGTGTAACTAAGTGTTTTACCTATCTACACTTTATTAATCACTTCTTTCATCTACATAAACACTATTATTTATCAAAAATACATTAAAAAAGTACAATCTCACTTACTTTTTGGTACAATATTGATAACAAATATATAAACTATTTACTTTTAAACACATTTCTCAAAATGTAATATCAATTAGGCCAAATAATAATCAAAACACTAATTATAAACACTAATAGACTACAGTGCTTTCTAATTTCTGTTGACATCTTCCCCAATAGGCCGAATGATGTACTCAAAACTTTGGCTGGAGAAATATAAGAATTTGCTAATTGAAAAGGCAATCTAGCTTTGAATTCCAGAAGGACATCAATGAAATGTGTCCATCCTTTGTTACACTTCAAATACAGTATAGTGCCCAGATGTTGAGGTAGGTCCATCATGAAAAATAATAGCTACTCGTATATAAGTTCTTCCTGAAATAGATATTTGACTTCTTTTAAAATATTATTTTTGTTTCCAATTTTCTTCCATTTGCTCTGTAACGTTGTAACATTAAAATTACATTTTCCAAATCTTTCTATATGTAATGTAGACAGTATCTCTGATCTACAATGTGAACATGTCATATCCCGATTTCCTGTTTTAATACATTTTTTAAAAGGTACTGATTTGTAGTCTGATATTGTTAAGTATAGGAATCATTCTGATTGTATTTGAGTGGTAGAACTGAATGAACACTCTTTACAGATATGGTCCCATTTGTAACTTAGTCCAAATAAGTTAGAAATGTGTATTCCTTCGTGTTGTAATATTCAAAGCATGAACATTAGAAATTCTTGTGCATCTTGTTGTATGTTTAGAGTAAATGTCAATGACCAGTACATATATCTAAAAGATGTTGAAGGCCAGAAGCAGTATGTATTTTACTTCACTTACCAACTGTTGAAATAAATGATGTACTGCAGACCAGGATCTTTTTTTTCATGATTTTCCATGATTTCATGATGAAGATGTGGTAAATGAAACACAACATTCAGAATCATATTAGCAGTTGATTAAGCATGGGCGGATTTTGCGGATCCACGATCCGCGGATTTTGCGGATTTGCGGATTTATTCGGCCCGAAGGGCGCAGGGGCCCCTAGGGTGAGCTGTCCATCATAGTGGGTCAATGGCGTGGAGACGGTGCACACCGCGAGTGTGTGGGTGGGGCTTCCATGCGAGTGCACATGCCTCTTGTGTGTATAAAAGGTATGAGACTGATCAGAGCAGTAGATGAAGAGACAGAAGCTCCTGGTCACAGGAACAGCACGAGGATTGCGCTCGTGAAAGTCAAGGATGCAAAGGCCTCTGTCCAGCATCACAGCTGATTTTCGACGGTTGATTTAGGAAGAAGGCACACCTGCCCAGCCTCGATGGCGCGCACGATTTTTTTTGGGCTGATGAATGAGTCACTATGCAATTGCGCCGAAGGGCGCAGGGGTCCCCTCAGTGAGCTGTATTGGCTGGCCTGACTTCCATGCGAGTGCACATTAGGCCCTCTTGTGTGTATAAAAGGTATGAGACCGATCAGAGCAGTAGATGAAGAGACAGAAGCTCCTGGTCACAGGAACAGCATGAGGATTGCGCTCGTGAAAGTCAAGGATGCAAAGGCCTCTGTCCAGCATCACAGCTGATTTTCGACGGTTGATTTAGGAAGAAGGCACACCTAAGGGCATGGTGTAACTATTTTACGATGGCGCCGGCAAGCTGCCAGCGCCATCCTAAAATAGTTACTAAGTTAGCTTCAACAGGAAGCTCTAATAGATAAAATAAAGCAGGTGCTACACCTTTAACTTTCTCTTCAATTGTTTTCTTATTTTCAACCTCAGTTGAATTTTTGACATATTTTCGTTTTGGACACACTACACGTTTCTTATATATTGGATATTCTCCTAAACGAGGAGCATAAAGTCTTCTTAAACTATTGTACTCTCTTACACAATTTGCATCAGCACTAATCTTTTTCTGATCAAAATCTATCAAATACAAACCGGACAATGTTCTTACTCAAGACAATGCAACATATGCCATTCCCTCTTTGAAAACTGTACTTCCAGTATTTACAAAAGCTGGGTCTATACTTTAACATATGCAGTAACTATTCATAAATCTCAAGGTTTGAGATAGAGGAAACTGTTGTCTACGAACATACAAGTCTTTTCCAAGCAAAAAATGTACAACACAATGCCCTATCTGTCTTACCTCATTAATATGGTCACATTTTACAATCAAAAGATCTATTGCATCTTTATTTGGAAAATTAATAAATTCAACAACTTTTCCTATTGCTCCATTTAATAATTCTTCTTCTACACTCAAATGATGCCACAAAATTACTCAACAGTTTTTACATACATGGAAACTCTTTTCTAATCTTGCAGTTTTAGATACAGACTTTTCCAAAGAATCAAATTTAGTCTGTAGTTTCTCAGTATGAAGAATAGTTACTCCACGGTGTTCAATGTTGTCAATAGCTTTAATTTCCAGAATTTGTTGTTTTCCCAGTTTTAAAAGTTGTCAATTGAATGTAGAACACTCTTGTGCAGTGTAGGCATTAGGAAAACTATAGACTTGTTTTCTACAAGCATATTGTACATTACTTCTGCTGCTGTTTTTTCAGATGTATACAAGTTCTTTAGTAGCTGACTTTCTAAAGCTTGTTTAGCATGTTCCGTCAACATACCAATTCTTATGTCTTTAAAATATTTCCATAATCTTCATCAGTTGCTTGTCGCATATTCTTAACAAGTTCTTTATATTCAAAGTTTAACCAAATATTCACATTCTCAATACGTCCCAAAGATTTCCTTGTGTCATCATGGAGAAGTGTTTTTAAAACAGGTTGTCCTTTAACAGGAGTAAGTTGTAGTAAGTCTCCAAATACAATTAAATATTTCCTCCACACAGAACATCGTAATCTGTTGTATCATCACCTAAACCAGCAGTAGCGATGCCGGAGATAGAACAACTTGCAGCAGAGTACGGCGCAGTGTCGGGCTATAAGCTGAATACAGCCAAAACACAAATTCTATGTCTCAATGTTGGCTCATACACTGATTAAAGGGTGTTACAAGAGGTAACATATTTGGGAATTCGGATAAGGACCTCTGCGTCTGCGATGGTTGAGTCCAATTGGGGGAGGCTGTTGACGGGGGTGCGTAGGCAATTGGATCAATGTGAATGCTTGCACCTGTCCATAGTAGGCAGATGTAATGTTTTAAAGATGACGATCCTACCAAAAATATTGTATTTTTTCAGATCTGTCCCCTTGGAGATATCGCTAGCTAATCTGGCACAATTACAGTCTTTGTGCATGAGATTCATATGGGCGCGGGGTAAAGCTCGCAGAGCAATGTGTTATATGGTTCTACCTAGGACCGTAGGCGGTTGGGCGGTCCTTGACTTAACTCTTTATTACTATGCATGCATGCTACAACATATGAATACACTGCTTACAGGGGTAGGGCCTTTAGATATTGCAGAGTCTCCCTCCATATATCATATGTTGTTAGGCACTGAAGTAAAAAATTGTCTGTTTGTGAACCTAGATTGGAGCTATACCAAATGTACAAGATTTAAGATACTTATAGCCGCATATAAAGTGTGGAAAGCTATCAAGAAGATCTATGTGGTAGAGAAAATCTCATGGTATACCCCTCTAACAGCTCCGGCCTTCTTTCCGAGTGTATTTTGGGATCGGATTGTACATAACTGGTGTGCTAAAGGTATTATAATGGTCGGGGATCTCTTTAAGGAAGGTGGACTTAAATCGTTTGACCAGCTCAGGGAACAATGTCATCTGTCCCGGGCGGACTTCTTTAAATACTTACAAATTAGAGCTTGTGGGACTTGGCCCTTTCCCCAGAAATATTTCGTTTTTTACCCCTTTTAATTTAGAATGCCCCTATTGTAACAACAATGTATAGGCCTTGTGTCGTGAGGAAAGCCCTGTGTACTGTGAAACTGATGTTAAGATGCAGGTGTCTTATACCCCTAACATGGCTGCCACTGACCACTGCTGCTGCAGCAGGGTTAGTGGGCGCATTCTAGTGGCTAGGGCCTGGCTGGAACCCTCCAAGCAATGTATCAACTTAGCCTGCCAGCCTGCCCACAGGTAAAATGGTGGAACCTCCTAGAACCCCCTGGAACCTTCTGGAACAGGTGAGGTGACACCAACTGCCACTGCCAACTGTCAACTGGCACTGTATAAGAAAAGGAAGGAAAACTTTCCTGTCAGAGTGACTAAGGGGAAGACCTAGGGAAGAACCTACGCAGGAGGATAGGCAGTGAGGGTCAGGGCAGGGTCTTATGATGCTGCAAATGACAGGGCCTAGAGTGCTGCTTTACAAGTATTGAGGCATCCTGTACCCCCCCCCCCCACTGACCTAACCCCGCGGCAGGGAACCCCCAGGGACCACTTGAGGGGATTGGCTGAGGAGATCTAACACCAGCCACCAACTTAACCCCCTTCAAGGAAACAAGAAACCAAAGGGCGCAAGAAACATCACGCCAACAAGAAACTAAGCTTCTAGTTACAAGGGCGCAAGAAACATCACGCCAAGAAGAAACTAAGCCTCTATTTACAAGGGCGCAAGAAACCTAAAGCGCTAAGAAGAAATTAAATCATCAAAGGACTTTTGAAGAAGCAAACCGGTATTGGCGCGGTACTGACCCTGCGTTTCCTGATGTCACCTGGGGTCTCCCTTGCTAACCTGCTACTGGGGTGTCACCTGTCCTGTATATCTAGCGCTGCCCTTGCTGACCCTGTGAAGAGCGCTGAAGTAATGGAGGGGGTTGCTGCCTTCTGAAGCGCTATATTTGCCTGAACTGCAGCACCCTGAACTGAATGTTATTAGACCTGCTGGTCTTGCCCCCACCTCGTGTGGGCCAAAGAGCTATAGCCCTGCATCCTGCTGTCTGTGAAGCGCTAGAATCCTGGGCGTGATTCCTGCCTGAAGCGCTATATTCTGTGGTGCCCTTCAGCAGCGCTACCTGGAATGAACTGTCTGCCGAGCGCTACCTCTGCTGTGAATTGCCTGCTATATCGTAGCGCTGTGAATCCTGAAAAGCGCTATCCCCCTGAAGCGCTGTGTCACCAAGAACTTCTGTGGCTCTAGAAGTTGCTGCCTTCTGAAGCGCTGACTCCCTGCTCCCCCAACGCTCCTTTGCTGTCCCTGTGAAGAGTGCTGAGGTACTGAAGGGGGTTGCTGCCTTGTGAAGTGCTGTACCTGCAGGGTGCTATTATCTAAACCTGATTGCCTGCTGAAGCGCTGTCCCCAGCATTGCCTGTGGCCAAGCGCTGTCATGTGAGGAACTGAGGTAGTGCCCAGGGAAGCGCTGTAATTTCACTCCAAGCGCTTTCTTGAATGTCCCATAGAAGCGCTGTAATTGTGCCTCCAAGCGCTCTCTTGTAGGCCCCAGAGAAACGCTGTATTTTTGACCTTAAGTGCCCACCTGTTGGCCCCTATGTGCCTCTAGTGACGTGGAGGCCATTAAGTTACTGTTTATGCCTGAGGACAGGCTTGCCATTCATTAACTGTTTGGGCCCTGGTTCCGGCGTAGGCCTAAAGACATACTGAGTTCACCTGCGATGGCTTAGCCCTGCATAGGGGAGTCCAAGGCATAGTAAAATGCTCATTGAGAATGCTTTACTGAATTGCTTATTGAAATGTTCACCTTAATTAACAGAAATGTTTTACTAGTCTAAAGCAAGGCCTGTGCTTGCTTAATGAGATGTTGCTCTCTAGCAATGAGTAATGTTCTATTTATAAGTTACTTAATGAAATGCCTATGCCTGATTCCTTCCCTGTAATGTTTACTCCTGATTAGGGGGATGTTACCTATGATTGGGGAAGAGTTTTGAAGTGGTTATTCCTGCTTGGAACCAGGATTATTCTGAACTATAGAAGTTTTATTACACCCCTGCCCCAGTGTTATAACCTCTACTTATTTACAGGATTACTCTTGGGTGCTGAAAGGTTTATGCCTGCTTAATGTAGGAATTAGAATGTTGATCCTGGCCTGGGGGTGGAAACGCCAACAGCTGCATAATGAACTGTGTCTGCTGACTAATGAAACATTTATTCATGTTGGTTGAAAGGTGGAGCACATGCCCACAGTTATGGAGTGAGGTGCTCCTTGCTTTAAAGAAATGTTTACATTTACTAAAAGGCTTTACATGCATAAACCAAGTCTTCTAAGCTCAGGCTTGCCTGTTAAAAATGGTTATCTCTGCCTTGAAGAGTTGTTAACTGTTGATAGCTGAGTAGGGGAACGTTAATGCTATAAGGATATAGTTACACTGCCTAATGAGATGTTTTATCCGCAGTGGCGTGTTTTTATTCCTGCCATAGGAGTTTCATTCCTGCCTAAGGAAATGGTTAATGAAATGTTTTACCCTCAGTGAAGTGTTTTACTTCTGCTAAACTGATTATCTCTATTGCAGGAAATGTTTTACCTGTAAGCTCCTGATTAATAGGGGGAAGGCCCTGCCTGTTCAGGCATGGGGTAATAGGATGGTGTGTGATGCCTAAAGAAATACTTTATGCCTAATGAAAGGTGTTGACCTCATTTGAGGCAATGTTTACTCCTGCCCAGGGAAGGGTCTCATACCCCTGCTATAACAGAGATCTACTTACACCTGCTCAATGTAGGGATTTCTACTTCCCTGATGGAATGTTGGTGTAGCCCTGATACAGTTAAACCTGCACAAGGGGATGGTTACCTAGATTGCAATGTTTTCTCCTAGTTAGTGCTGGCTAATGCAATGGTTAGCTGGGCCCAATGAGAAGTTCTCCCAAAGGGATGCCCAACCTTGTTATATGGAATAATTATTCTTAATGAAATGTTTAATTCCTATTACAGGAGGAGAGTTACGTCCACATACTTTTGTGGCAAATGAAATGTTTCATATTTAAGGAAATGTTTGAACTACACTTAACGAATTGTTTATTCCTACAGCGGGGAGATGTTTCTGTTATGGAACTGTCCCTTTGTTTACCTGAGGAAATGGATATTGATGCTTAATGCAGTGTTGTTCTTATGACTTTGAGATGTATTCCTCTCAGGTACTGACCAAGAAGCAAGGCGTAGGTCGGGCCTGTGTCCCACTAAAAATGTATTTAACTATTTATTGATCCAATATTTAATATTTATTGCAGAACGGATATTTATTCATCCAATATTGATTGCAAGTCTTGAGACACATGTATTTTAAATGAATTTATGATTTTCCCTGATCCTGCTCTATCTATCTGATTATGTATCTTAATACAAATCACTTGTTTTTATACAAGCTGTGGAGTGGAGTCATTTATTGCGTGCCCAGGTTTCTGTCTCAGTGTGAGTGTGTGCTGCATGATCGCTTAACAGATGTGCTTTCGGATGCCTACCCGCTCGAGCCATGCTACCCTAGGGGACTGGTGACCCCAGTTCCAACAGAGATTATCTTGTGAAAGCTCGGTGGAATATTCAACCTAATCCCCTATAGAAGCAAATAGAAAGGCAGCAAGAATTGGGACACTGTATACTCTTATGCTCGATACAAAGCCTAATGATCTGGAAGAGCACTGTCATAAATGGGAGAATAGATTAGGATGTCATGGTATACATCTGGAGACTTCCAACGAACCAGCTGGACGATTATTCATGTCCGCCAATTTATCCGCCCAACATTATAAGACTGTCTTTTATCTATATTTTACACCTGAAAAAATTTCTAAATGGGGTGGGGATCCAGAGGGAAAATGTTTTCGATGTGGGAACCCAGCTGCTGAAGTGGTACATATTTTTTATGCATGTCCACAATTACGTAGCTTATTGGAGCAGCTAAACAAGTTTCTAATTGAAATTCCGGGCGCTCCTATACATCTATCACCTATGCAGATTTTGTTGGGGGTAGAGATGGGTGTAGATGCAGATACAGTGGCCAGTAAGGTTGTATGTCTGATTTTTGTAGCCACAGCTGTGTTAAGGTTGTGTATCGCTTCTTGTTGGCTACAAAAGGAGCCCCCATCATTTGAGGCTTGGAGGGCGAGGTTTTTGGCTATATCTAACATCGAGTATAGTCTATATGCTCTCAAAGGTCGGCCTAAACGGAAACTAGGTCAGCAAATTTGGGCGTAGTTAAGTCTTATCTAGATATGGACATGTAAACTCCTGTTTTTTTAAATCATTTTTCTGTATGATGTTACAATCTGCTTCGCTAACAGTAAAACGGCTACTGTGTGTACGTAATTTGCCCCTGTACATATTCAATGTTCTACCTTTTTTCCTTTTTTTGCTGTTTGTCATCATTCACTTGCAGAGTTTATGTAGATGTGACTTCTAATCAGTGTTATGTGACTGTGGCGCATGTGCCTTAGTTTCTCTGTTACTCATGTATTCTCAATAAATATATGGAAAAAAAATCTGTTTTTAAAATCTGTTGCATCCGCTAGTGTACAAACGCAAGCATTACGTTTGACACCATGCTCACTTCTATCAATCAAATGGGGGAGGAGGAAATTCTAATCCCTTCAGTTTCCTTTTCTTGAGCTCAACTAATCATGGGGGAAGGGATCACTTGTCCTGCATAACCTGGGTATGCAGAAGGAATACAGGGTGTCTCCGATAAAAAACCCTCATGCACGTGTTTGTGAAGTCGTGATAGTGGTATATGTTGGTTCTCTGCTCTTCATACACGTGTGTGCATAATCATAGGGTTAGTTCGTTATGCAGCCTCCACCAGGAGGTTCTTACGCATGGTTAAAAACAGTAGTGATCTAGTGATGTGGACAGTACTCGTTTAAAATACCCAGACTTTAAATTTATTGGGTCTGGATTCAGGTAGGGGATGTTAATAAATGTGCGTTCTGTGAATATATTAGGAATTCTAACGCACTAGTAGTTAGTGAATAAAAATGGCCGACATGTTTCAGCCCAGTCTGCCAGATTAGGATTTATGGGCTTTCTTCAGGACCAACTGTGAATAGTGAAAAAGGCGAAAGTTTACAACACTCATTTGTCTTATTGTAAACCGTGTGAGAAAAAGGGAAATTTTCAACCTGTTTCTTTTCAGTGTGGTTACAATGTACCTGTAAAATATAATGTACAAACATAAATAAACATGATACAAGGGTAAGGGTGGGGGAGACACACACAAGTAGTGGTTTACTACATTCATTTCAAAATCATGATCGATTTTGTGGCAACTAAAAAATGGCAATACTTTACAGACCCCATAGTAAATGGCAATGTCAACTCTCTCTTTCTCCACAAGGTGTGACATGCATGAAGTGAAAAAATCTCTCATTGGGAGATATTATTGACCGTATGTTTTGGCTTTGGCATGCAAAGGAAGCGTTAAAACTAGCGTGATCGTTTAAGCGCACTGGTCAAATGTGGACGTATGCGCGCATAAGGTATAGGAATCGTGAATAGGCCTGCGAGGGCGTGCGGAAGCGTTATCTTTACACTGTACACTTAGTTGGTGGCGAAAGTGTTGGTTTTGGGCAATTGTTGAAGACATACCTTCGGTGTGGGATTGCCACACTTCCTTTGGGTTTGGAGGGGGGTCGAGGGGGCTAAACTATGAAAGAAGTAAAGGAACATTAGTTCGTTTATACTTGCGGTTCCGAATTAGTGAGGCCGGGTGGTAAAACTCCTCTGCTACCTTTAGCTCCTGTCCTCTGGCGTTGCATGTGCTGACTCTGCCCCCGTAACCCGGAAGTAGCTGTAAGGCGCTACCGGGTCACTTCTTAAGGAACGTTCTGTGATAGCCACTGAAAGCAGACTCGCTCGAAGGATGCGGGTATATGGTAGTTAATAATCTTATTGGGACTTAAGTAAATTGGAAACATAAACTGCTCAAATGAGATAAAATGTAGAAATTTTATTTGAGCAGCGATGAAAACTGTGAAAAGACTTAGTTTCTAAACGGAAGTCTTTTTTCAAGCTCATTATTGTACACATATTAACAGAGACAGTAAACCATCTGGATGACTATTATAAATCATTCTTTGGACAGAAGGATTATTATTATAAATGTTTTTTAAGGGTATGATGCTGCCCCTCTCATACGGTTGTGTTATAACTGGAGCAGTAGTTGTCACTTAGGACAAACCACGTTTATAGGAACTTGTCAGATTACAATTTTCTTCACGCTAGACTATGTGGGAATGGCCTTCATTAAAGCACCTATACGGTATCATGTTGTATAGGGAGTGGGGATAGGGAATTGTCCTAATCAAAAAAGGGGAAGAACAGAAGAATTCAGGCATACCGGGTGTGACTAATTGTGGTCTACACAAATGAGGAATAGGATGATTATTCAAGGTCGGAGAGGTTCCTCATTATGACAATGATTCGGTGACTGTACTGTGGCCATTATTACATTGTTTAGTTTATTCAGGTGAAGGAAGGTAGTTATTTCACCAGGCTCAGCCAAGGAATGTTATCATTAAGGCCTGTGGAATCCGTCTTAAGTCTGTGGATCTAGCGTTGCTCCTTTTCGAAAAGGATCTTCTCTGCATTCCTGTCTTTGTTGGTTAGGGTTTTTAAAATGACCCAATTAAGTTCTTCTACTGTTGTATAGCTCCTATATATCCATATTTCGTGTTAAGTTAGCATAGGTACATTTCAGATTTAAACGCCATTTTTCCTTTCTTGCAACTTCTGCACACGACCCTCATTTGTTGACTTAGCTTTCAACCTAGTAGTTTGCCGTGGTGAATGTGAGAATAATATGTTATTGCTCTGATATCTGCTTTGTTTAATAAAACATGTCTGCACGGAGAGTGCTGAAGTTTCAGGAGCAACACGATATGGAATTGTTATGAGGTCTGATCTCCACGCCTTCATAGTCATAACACAAGTGCAGCCTTTGCCAACTTGGGCTTGAGGCGGGATTGATATTGCTTTGCAGGAGAATAGTTAACACACTTGATGCGGTGCACATGCAGAGAGAGCTGGTGTATGCTGATGTGATTCCTTCATGCTAGGACACTAAGGTATGGGCCCGCCCTAAAACAACCCAAAGAGACCTTCTTAGATAATAATATAATATATGTGTTAGGGAGGGTGAGATATAAGTGTTGTTAACTCTTATTCATTACAGCATGTTAACATGCTGTCACCATTCGCTTTTTATGTCTTAGTAACTATGCTGATAATTTTGCTACTGATAATAAGTGTACTTGTATTATCTAAGATACTGCGCCTGAGAAGACGGCATTAGTAAATAAACATTTCAAATGCACATGTGTCTTCTTTACTCCATGTTCTGGTTTGTAATGATAATATAACGAAAGAGTGTTCATGAGTCCCACGTACCCTGAGGTACTGTAAGTTCATGTTCTGGTTTGTCTAAACATTGGGTGTTTGATATGTCCAATGAGACACTGTAGCTAGCTCGGTAAGGGGTGAGTTGGTTGCTAAGGTAAGTTTTGGGACACCCTAATTTGCCGAGGTTCCACTCCTCTGTGCACAGTTCTGTGTGAGTACAGAAACCCTGCAACATGGCGCCCAACGGTTTCGGTGGTCTTATATCATGACACTCGAGTAGTTTATCGTTCATGCCTTAACCCCTTCACTTCCGTTTCCGGAAAACGGGGTGTTGGTGAAACCTACCTATTTCTTGGAATAGGTCTTTATTCAAGCTTGATTCTTACCTAAACGGTTTCTTTGGATTACTACCCAGTTGTGCTACAAAGTATTCTTTGTTTTTTCTTGTTTCCAGTTCTGTAATGGCGGCAGCGGTGGCTATTGCGCAGCATAGTCGCGTAGCGGTACGCAACCATCTTCAGACGTACCAGGTCCCAGTAGATGGGATGGCTGTGATTTTCGTGGTATGTGCAGATCCGGCGTTTCCTTACGAGTTGTTTTACTCTTGGGTTACGTTTCCGGCTGTGGACGCTACTTCTGGTTTGTTCCACTCCTACACCGCCTCGGATGTCCCAGCTGAATATACGCCGTACAGGGCATTGGAAATACCTATTGATCATTGGCAGCATCGAGTTTGGTTTGATGGCGCCCTCCCCCACTCTATGTCCCCTGCGAGGTTAGGTCCACTCTCAATTCCAGGTACTAATTGGCCTGCGTTGGGTGGCTTTACCCCGCACCCGAATCACGGGGCTTGCACCCTGGCTGAAATTCGCAGGCTGCATGTAGTTTCCATTTCCGTGATTCGTGCTTTAGTGCAATACATCGGTCGACATCTTCCTGGTGGTCCCCAGGGGGGTGCGGCCGCTCCCATGGAACGAGGCGGTATGCGTCTCAATCCAGTGATGGTAAATTCGGTTTTTGGTGCGCGTCCTGTTGACAACGATGACTTCCCATTCTGGCTAGCAGAGAAGTTTGATCACCTGGAGGCGGTTTTTCCGAATTCTACTCCTGCTGATAAACATAGAATGTTAAAGATTACTCTACCGAAGGATATTACTCCTGAACTTGCTGACTGTGACAGCTGGGGAAAAACATTTGCGGCAGTTTATACAAGGTGCTTCGGCACCCCGTCTATGACTGCCCTGCCTGAAATCGTTAGACGTGTTCAGAATGATCACGGTCCAGAGGCAGCGGTTGAATTGGGTATGCGCCTGTGTGGTTCTTTTGAGATTGTAAGTGATCTCATTCTCTCCAATGTTACAGGAGATGCAGTTAACTTTCAGGTGTCGAATGCTTTGGCTGCTCTGCCCGATGCCGACAAACCCCGCCAGTTAGCAAAAATTGTGGTGGCCGCTTATAAAACGATTGGCCGCACAAGTAGGGGTCTGAAATATTTTCCAGTGAAGGAGAAAAAACAACCACAGGGACAATCTGCAGTGACAGATGCCCAGCCCAAGTCCAAGAAACAAAATTGGCCTAAAAAACAGACACAGGGGAAGCAGACAACGCAGACTCAGGGTACTTTTCCTGCGATACAAGCTCCTGCGCCACCCGAAAAAGTTTATGATTTGCGCGACCGCGCGATGATTAAATCGCCTGATCGTTTTCAGGGTTCTGATCAACGCTCTCCTCGTTCCTTTCAGGACACATCGGCCCCGAAGACCGGTGGAGGAGGAGGGGGTGGACGTGGACGTGGTGGCCAACAAGGACGTGGCCAGTCCCGCCAGACGGACGGCGCAGTGAAGCAGGAGGATTCTACGCCTAGGCGTCCGCAGTTTGCGAAAAAGAAAGTCGCAGCCTTAACAGCGCATCGATATGCCACAGATAGTGAGAACGCGGCTTCGGAATCTGACGTGGGCTCTGACCTTGCTGGACAGCGCGGCGGAGATAACCATAGTCAGAGAGGCGCTGCGTCCACTACTGAGGGTGACAGCGACTGATGTCTACGTTGTGATAGAAACAGCGGATACGAGACTTGCTCCCCCTGAAAGACTATATGAAATTGTCCTGTTAATTGAAGGTGACATACAGCGTACCGTTAAAGGTGTATTTTGGGAGAATCTGTCTTCTACATATGATATTTTACTTTCGGAGGCTGACTGGCCCCCACCTTTTGTGCTCGCGGCGCCGCGAGGGGAGGAGGTAATCCTACCCAGTTTCGCGAACACTGTCTCGAAAGAGCATGCGCAGCATTTTGCAGAAGAGTGGGCTCGGGCTCTCGCGCCGGCTCTGTACCGTAACCAATGTGGTTGGGATAAATTGTCGCCTTGCCACGAAATTCCGTTGCGGTCTCAGCCGCAGCCTCAACCTCAATATCCCATTCGGCGTGAAGCAAAATCTTCCGTCGCGGAAATCCTTGAACAATTGGAATATCAGGGAGTTATTGAAACGTGTGTGTCACCGATGAATAATCCCCTTTTTACTGTGAATAAACCTGACGGATCATATCGTTTGGTTTTGGATTACCGGCATTTAAACTCGCATTGCCGTAACTGTGCAGTACAGAATACCCACGGCTCTGCCCTAGTGGATAGTCTCGTGCGTAAGCGTTTCAAGACAACGCTTGACATATCCAATGGTTTTTATGCCCACAGATTGGACAGCTTTAGCTCCCAATGGACCAGTTTTACAAGCGCTGGAGTCCAAAAGCAATTCCGGCGTCTTCCAATGGGCTACAAGAATAGTCCTGGTGTATTTACCGCTCGAATTGTCTCTATTCTGGAGGCACTCGACCCTGATGCTTTTTCATATGTGGATGACATATATCTCACAGACGACGATATTTGGGAGCATCTGTGTCGAGTAAATTCTCTTGTTTGCAACTTCGCAGACATGGGTTACAAATTCAACTTTGCAAAATCGCACATTGCTGAACACACAGTGTTGTTTTTGGGCTATGAGCTCAACAATGAAGGTAGAGGTTTGGCTCCTCACTTCTTGGAGAAGTGCGCACATTTGCGCGCACCAACAACTCTGAAAAAATTACAATCCTTACTGGGCTTTTTGAATTTCGGCAGAACTTACATTCCGGAATATGCCCAGCGTATCAAGCCTTTGTATGCTTTGATACAACCAACTTTCTCAAAATCTTGCTGGCTGCCTGAGCATTCAGCCATTTTGCAATCCTTGCAGGCTGATCTGCTCGCTTCTAAATATTTACTGACTCGTGATAACCACACCAACCTGGTCATAAGAATAATTCCTGGGACGGTGGGTTTCACTTACCTCACTTTTAATGAAGGTGACACAGTACCTATTGCTTACAAGTCACACTTGTACACCTCGGCTGAGATGCGGTTTCCCACCATAGAAAAGGTTTTAACTGCTGTACAGATGGCTATTCTAAAGGAACGTGCTCTGTCACAGGGGAAACGCATGCTAGTGGTAACACCCTGTCCTCATTTGGAGGCAGTCACGAAAGCGAGTGTACCAAATTCAAAAGCTTTGCACCCTCGGTGGATTCAGTGGGCTGCGTCATTGTCATCCTCGGATGTCATGTTTATTTTTGACGCTTCCTTACGGTCGCAGGAGTACTTGCAGTATGAATTCGTTCATCCTGCTCCTCTGGCGATGCGACCTTTGGAGGACTTCCATTGCATCATTTACACTGATGGGTCGGCGCAGGTTGCGCATGGCTCTAAACATGCCTACGTTTCCGCTTGCGCCATTGTGGTCGGTGCTATGTTGAATGATGAGTTCATTTCCAGGGAGGTACACACGATGCCCCTGGGCGATTGCACCGCACAATTAGCAGAGCTTCGTGCTCTCTTACTAGCTTTGGAGTACGCAGATCCAAGTGTTACTACTCTAATTGTAAGTGATTCTTACTACTGTGTCCAGTCTTACAATGAAAACTTGTTCTTTTGGATTCAAAATGATTTTCATGATTCCAAGGGTAGCACAATAAAACATAAAAAGATCTGGGTTCGAGTGGCAGAGCTTAAGGCTGTGTTGCCACTCGTTTATGTGATTCATACTCTCGGTCATCAGCGCGTGGGAGTTCACGCTGTTGGCAACTCGCTTGCTGATGAAGCAGCGAAATCAGCAGTATCTACATACTTAGTTGCAGCAGTTACTAGGTCGAAAACCAAGATTGATAGCGACATCTTGGCAGCGATTGCTGCCTCTGAGAAGGGAAGTAAACATCCTTCGGGATTCCCTTCGAAGTATAAATACCACTTAAGTCCCGAAAAGGTTCCTTTTGTGACAATACCTGATGTTGGGGAACGGCTGATTCCCAACTCTGATCGCAGAACAGACTTGATTACAGCGGCTCATGAAGGTGTGGCGTCTGCGCATGCGGGCGTCTCAGCCACTGTAACGCAACTACAACAACGTTTCTGGTGGCGGGGACTGTACAAACAGACGCGTGATTATGTCCTTCTTTGTGACATATGCCAGCAGTTTAAACCTTCAACTGCTACGCGTCCGCCTCAGACTCAGTTGTACATTTCTAATAAACCACTAGGCTGTGTTTATTTAGATCACTGCGGTCCATTTTCATCTGATACTGCGTATAAATACATCTTAGTAGCAGTTGACTCATGCACACGCTTTGTGTGGTTATGGCCACATCGCAGCGCTGATTCCCGGACTGTCATCAGAGATTTGCGTATCTTTATAGGGATTTTTGCCTGTGGTACCTTCCATTCGGATCAGGGTCCGGCTTTCGCCTCTAAGGCGTATAAGGATGCCATGACTTCGATGGGGGTCCAAGTCAAGTTTTCGTCACCCTACAGACCCGAGGGTAATAGTGTAGTTGAACGAATGAACCGTGATTTAAAGCAATCTTTGACAGCCCGAGTTATAGGCACTGGCAGAAATTGGCTGGCTCACCTCTATGGCGTACAGCGTGCTCTTAATAATCTCCCTAGAAGGTCTCTGGGTGGGCGGACCCCATACGAAATGCTCTTTGGCATCAAGATGTTCGTCCCTGACCTTGACGGTCTAGACTCGGTGGTTCGCGCCACTTCCTTTGACGCAGATGAACATTGCAATGTTTTACAGGATCTACAAAAGACGAGAGACACTCTTGCAAAGGAACATTTGCCCTCCTCATCGGATGATGCGTTGCAGATCCCGGTAGTTGGCTGGCTACCCCAAGTTGGAGAACTGGTTCGAGAGAAGATCGACAACAAGAAAGAGTTTGGTCCCTCCTATCGCGCTCCGGTCCCAGTGCTTGGAGTGAAGGGCACAAGAACAGTCATTTTACCACCACTTCCAGGTCGTAAGGAAAACAGGTTTATTTCTATTGACAATGTCAAGATACACAGAGTGGCCGATTCTTCTTAGCATGACACCGGCTGTTTCCTGTCCTTCCATTGTGAGAAATTCAATTATGCCCACTGCTTCTAATAATGAACCTGAGGTGGCCATCGAATTACCTGCTGTTTCCACTCCATTATTGAATACTTTACCAGGAACTAACCTTGATGAGACAGACTATACATACCCCACTGATTTGTCCATGCCTGACCTGCAAGCTCGTTTAGCCACGGAATCAAGATTTTCATTTGACTCTGCTTCCCTTGCCTCGAAAAAACCATCTAAAATTGCATTATATGCTAGCCTGTTTAAAAAACATTTTTTGATACCTCCTTGGATATACATTTGGCTGGCCCTTTTTTCAGTTTACCTTTTTATGTCAATTGGTTTTGTGTTTTATTTTTTTCGGATTATGAATGGACACTATGTCGAGGAGAGAACTTGCATTACTCATTTGAATGGAACTTTGGCCCCACTTTCCTCTTCACATTCTACACACAGATTAAAAAGAGACTTGACTTTGGTTAACATCACAGCGTGGCCTGTTCTGGATGGAATCGCGTGGGATGCAGTTCGTTTTCAGATTCATGGCCCAACGGAAGTCGTTAATGTTCCTAATGTACTAAGAGTTAATATGGGGGATGTGGTGAAACAAAACATTCGTTCTGATGATTGGGATGTTAATGCTGTGGAAAGTTTGTTTTCTGATTTGAAATATTATGCTGCTTTTGATGCTGAGGATTTATATTTAGAATCTGCTAATTATGGTGAATTGTTCTGTTACCAACATTATGGCAATCACTTCTTACACAAGACATCTTCCCGAAGGGATGCGGTTAATTTTACTCAGTGGGAACATTGCCCAGCACCAACACAGGGGAGTTCAGAAACGTTTCTTAAAAAGTATACTTATTTCACTGACTTTAATCAGTCCAATCCGGGGTCCTTTTATTTTAAATTTCACAAACAGCCACTGTCCAAGGTTCGACTTACAAATACAAAATTGTTATATTCAAAGGCCTTCCTGGATCAATTAGTTTCTGGAGGGTATGAGTTATGGAAGGATACCATAGACCTTAAATCAGTTTGGGGCTCAAGGGCCTGGCAGGTACAAGGCACTGAGGCTTTGCACCGTGCATGTCTCATCCCAAATCATATGTGGTTTTTAAATGAAACCATTTCCCAGACCACGTGCTTTGGATTGGCTACATCTAAGAGGTTAAACACCCCGTCTTTCCCGGAGTTGGAGGAATATGAGAATTGGGGTAATTTTACTAAATTGTCCATTAGAGAAATACAGGCTCTGCTTCTGAATTCCTCCTTTAACATTTCCAGTATGAACCCCAAGGGTTGGCTGCTTTGGCACCGTGGTGCTGATTCTTGCCAAAAGAGATTTTTAAATATGACTGACGGTTTTAGGGCTGTTAGATCTGATCCCCGTTTTGATTTGAGTCATACTGTCACCTCTTACTCTGTGGGCAAGTTGTGTCAATCATGGCTGAAACATTCAACTTTACCTGCGGTTAAGTATCACCTTTCCAAACTGAATGCAGACGTGGATTTGAATGATTTCATTAAGGGCCCGGCTAGTGGCAGGTCGAAACGCTGGTTATATGGTGTTTACAATGAAATTTGGAAACTCTCACAAATTGAGGCTGCTTCACGCCTTAGGGCTATTGATCAGGCAAATCTTGAGAAAGTTCTTGCAGTTGTTGACAATAGCATTAACGTGCTTTCCTCTAGAATTTACACATTAGATAATATTGTGTCGTCTGTTGTTGATATTGTGCATGATGAAGTGTCTGTATTATACCATGGTCAAAATCAATTACGTTCAATCATGCAGTTTGCATGGACACTACAGACTCTAAAAATGGGTAAAGTTCCCTGGGGATACATGAACGTTTCCTCTTTATTTGCACCGTTTAATTTGACAGACAAACAACGCTTGCTTTCAATGCGTGATGCTTCCTTTTCTATGCTCCATATTGAAAGATTGGAATCTTTGCCTTTTTCTGTGGCAGAGACCACTGCTGCTACGTGGCTTATCCACGGTTTAATAACGCTGCCTTTTGCTTTATATAAGTTTTCAATTTGTATGAAATATGTGCCAATAGGTCGTTTTGAACCCTTAGGTAGCGGTTTTCTTCATGAGGTCTGGTCACTCCCATATACATACAGATGTTTCAAGGATGAACAAGAGGTTTATCTAACAGGGGATGAGTGTACTGAGACGCCAGATCATTCTTTAATGTGTAGACACATACAGTTACACGGTTCATGTAACAAGGACAGACCGAATATGGCTTGCGTTTTACAGGGCACGCCAGTTCCTGCTATCATCCCCACGTTTAAATTGTTAGAGAATGGTAGTTATTTAATGCTCAATAATGAAAACTGTTGTGGTTTAATTAAAGGTATAGCTTTCATAGTAACAGTTAGTGAGCGAGTTATTTGCTGCAGAAATGTTCTTTATCCTCCCACACGTGAACATAGGGAGTCTTCCATTTGGCCACAGATACCGACCTTGGGAGCAGAATTCAGCGGCATGGCTAGAATAAGAGCTCTATTGTCCCAGAAAGAGGTGGCCTTGAGCTCGGCCCGTGAAACTTTCGTGCTTCACATTGCTAACACCCGCACGGAGGTTCAGGCTCTTTTAAACACTGATTTGCCCTTGCATTTCGGAGCTATGGTCCGTTCTATCTTTAACGCATCCTCCACAACGGGCCTAGCACATTTTTTTAAAGTTGTTAGCGGTGGTCTCGTGACTTCCTTTGAGAAGATTTTTGGAGTCATCCCTGCTTTCTTCCATTCTATTTTTTCATCCTTATTTGGAGGGTTCCCGTTTTTACTTGCTTTAGCGGCAGGCGCATTGGTGGTTTTCTGCCTTTTTAAATATGGATGCCCTTCCTGTGCAAGACCACGCACAGCTACTACTGACGCGGTTTCGCAACCGCATGCTTGATTATTATGGCACACTGCCGTTGGCGACTCTAAGCACGGCGTTTGGATTATCTTTTCGGTTCTCCTATTTCACCTGTGTCCAGCCTGTATTTCGCTGCCTGACCTGTGATTTCCTTTGGGCCATTGATTTGTGTCTCTGCGGACCATCATCTTCTGACGTCGATTTTGATCAACTGATGAGTCCTATCATTGCTCACGAGTTGGTTTGTTCTGACGAAAGAATTATGGCCTTGGCGGTGGCACATGGACTAATGGGTCCCTGGGATGTGTTGTCGGCAGCGCGAAATTTCTTGGAACAAAGTTTTCTTGAAAACCCACCGAGCTGTCCTCTGATGGTTATAGAGGATCCGGTGCTGGAAGATCACGTATGTTCCTTTCATCTTTTAAACTGGATGGCTGAACTGTTTTCGGATGAGGACAGTGACTTCCTCCTTGAGGCTGTTGCAGCTTACTTTTCATATACGGTCTTATCATAGACACTGCCTCAGATTGGCATGCTGATTGATAGCATTTCCTTGATTTTATTGACTTTTGGTCAAGACATTTTATTTTTGCTTGCCTATTGGCTTGAGCCACATTATATTTGTGGGCTATTTTTAAGCATTAGTTTTTATAATTGAATTTTTATTCATGCTCGTTTATAAATGGATTCTGCTCTCATGTGATGGCACTTCTGTTACCTTATTTAGTCCGTTCTCGGATCATGGGGGGGTGTTGTATAGCTCCTATATATCCATATTTCGTGTTAAGTTAGCATAGGTACATTTCAGATTTAAACGCCATTTTTCCTTTCTTGCAACTTCTGCACACGACCCTCATTTGTTGACTTAGCTTTCAACCTAGTAGTTTGCCGTGGTGAATGTGAGAATAATATGTTATTGCTCTGATATCTGCTTTGTTTAATAAAACATGTCTGCACGGAGAGTGCTGAAGTTTCAGGAGCAACACGATATGGAATTGTTATGAGGTCTGATCTCCACGCCTTCATAGTCATAACACAAGTGCAGCCTTTGCCAACTTGGGCTTGAGGCGGGATTGATATTGCTTTGCAGGAGAATAGTTAACACACTTGATGCGGTGCACATGCAGAGAGAGCTGGTGTATGCTGATGTGATTCCTTCATGCTAGGACACTAAGGTATGGGCCCGCCCTAAAACAACCCAAAGAGACCTTCTTAGATAATAATATAATATATGTGTTAGGGAGGGTGAGATATAAGTGTTGTTAACTCTTATTCATTACAGCATGTTAACATGCTGTCACCATTCGCTTTTTATGTCTTAGTAACTATGCTGATAATTTTGCTACTGATAATAAGTGTACTTGTATTATCTAAGATACTGCGCCTGAGAAGACGGCATTAGTAAATAAACATTTCAAATGCACATGTGTCTTCTTTACTCCATGTTCTGGTTTGTAATGATAATATAACGAAAGAGTGTTCATGAGTCCCACGTACCCTGAGGTACTGTAAGTTCATGTTCTGGTTTGTCTAAACATTGGGTGTTTGATATGTCCAATGAGACACTGTAGCTAGCTCGGTAAGGGGTGAGTTGGTTGCTAAGGTAAGTTTTGGGACACCCTAATTTGCCGAGGTTCCACTCCTCTGTGCACAGTTCTGTGTGAGTACAGAAACCCTGCAACACTACTGTGTGGCATTTCTTCAGGTAGTGATTGGCCATTTTGGTGGTGCTTTTTTTACATTTAACATTGCTTCGGTGCTCGCATATCCTCTGCTTAACCTTTCTACACGTCATCCCGATGTATCGCATGTGGCACGGGCAAGTTATCATATATACCACGTGACTGGTGTTACAATTGGTGTGGTTCCTTATGGTCCATTTAAGGTTCGGGAGGAGTTGTAGTTCTTTTGTTGTTTGGGTTAAGCTGCAGACCGAGCAAGAACCACAGGGATAGTGACCTGTGACCGATGGATGTCCCCATAGATTTGTTCTATCTCTTGGTTTTGTTGGGGGTGGTCTCATGTGGACAAGGATGTCCTTCAAATTTTGGCTTCTCTTGTTGGCGAACCTTGGTTTCGGCCATGTCAGTGTGCCTGACATTAAAATCCTCCAGTTCTTGTTAATTATCTTCTTGACATTATCAGTCACTTGGCTGTAGATCGTAATGCATGTTATTGATTCTTCTTGCGCTGCTTTTTCTGTGGTTTCCAGGAGGCCCTCTCTATTCTGATTGCGAGCCCGTTTCTTACATTTGTTGATCACATTTCTGGGGTAATTTCGATCCTCAAGTTTCTGGCAGAGGTCGTTAGGTTGCATCTTGTAGTCATTGGTCTTGCTGCAGTTTCTCCGCAATCTAAGAAACTGACTATAAGGGAGGTTCTCCTTCAGAGAACGGGGGTGGAAACTGTTGAATGACAGTAGGCTGTTCTTCGCTGTTTCCTTAAAAAAGGTACGTGTTTGCAGGGTTCCTGCTTCAGCATAAATTGAAATGTCTAGAAAATCCAGGCTCTGTCTGTCAGCACTATAAGTGAATTTTAGACAGTCGTCTCTGGTGTTAATCCAGGAATGGAAGTTTTGTAGACTGTCTGTATCACCATTCCAGATTAACAAGATATTGTCAATATACCGTTTCCAGAACAGTATTTGACGGTAGAAGGGATTGTTCTCATTCTGGATATGTGTCTCTTCAAAGGTACTGACGTAGAGTCCTGGCACGCTCGGGGCAAATGTGCTGCCCATTGATGTCCCGTGGCATTGCAAGTAGAGGGTCTCTTTATACTGGAAGTAATTCTCCATCAGTGCAAGGCGGCAACATTCCAATAGGAAGTGTCTTGGTGTCTTATGTGGCCAATCTGTGTTAAATACGATGGTCTCAAGTGTGTCTAGTGTTTTTTGCTGAGGTAAGCTTGTGTAGAGACTTTCCACATCAAGTCCCACCAACAGCATGGTGTCTGGTAAATATTCTACACCTCGTAATTGGTTTAGGAGGTCTCTGGTATCTTTCAGATACGTTGGTGTTTTTTGAATGAGCGGTTTCAAATATTGGTCGGCGAATTGGGAAATAGGTTCCAAAACTGACCAGATTCCAGAGACTATTGGTCGTCCTGGAGGGGGTATTTGGGCTCCTTTATCAGCTAGATTTATCTCCCTGCTCCTGTTCCCGGTGAAGGTCATCGAGAAGACCATCAACAGACAACTGACCCGCTACTTCGAGGAGAACAGCATTCTGGACCCGTCCCAGTCCGGGTTCCGCAGAAACCACAGCACTGAAACTGCCCACATTGCCACCACTGATGACATCAAGGCCCTGCTGGACAGCGGTGAAACTGCAGCCCTCATCCTCATGGACCTGTCAGCCGCATTCGACAGTTTGCCACCGCACCCTACGCACATGCCTCCATGACGCTGGGATCCGAGACAAGGCTCCGGAATGGACCACCTCCTTCCTCTCCGGCAGAACCTAGAGCTACCACCTCCCCCTTTCCGTTCTGAAGCCACCAAGATCATTTGCGGTATACCCCAGGGTTCATCCCTCAGCCCGACATTGATCAACATCTAGATGGCACCGCTCCCCACATCGCCCGACTGCACGACCTCCACATCATCTCCTACACCGACGACACCCAGCTGATCCTCGCCCTCACCTAGGACCCCCTCATTGACATAACCAACCTTCACAAAAGAATGAAAGCCGTCGCCTAATGGATGAAGAACAGCTGTTTGAAGCCGAACTCGGACAAGACAGAAGTCCTCATCCTCCGCTCCATCCCCTCAGCCTGGGACGACTCCTGGTGGCCAACCGCACTGAGAGCAGCACCAACACCCACCGACTGCGCACGCAACCTGGGGTTCATCCTTGACTCAACACTCTCCATGACCAAGAAAGTCATCGCCGTCTCATCCTCCTGCTTCAACACCCTCCACATGCTCCGCAAGATCTACAGATGGATCCCCACTGAAACAAGAAGAACGGTCACCCAGGCACTCGTCAGCAGCAGGCTGGACTAAGGAAACACCCTCTATGCAGGAGCCTCTGCCAAACTCCTGAAACGACTACAACGTATACAGAACGCCTCTGCAAGCTTGATCCTCAACATCCCTCGCCGCAGCCACCTCACAAGCCACCTTAGAGACCTGCACTGGCTTCCCATCAACAGGAGGATCACCTTCAAGCTTCTTACCCAAGCACATAAGGCACTTCACAACACCGGACCGGCATACCTCAACAGACATCTCACATTCTACACCCCAACCGCCTGCTCCGCTCCTCCAACATCGCCCTCGCCACCGTTCCCCGCATCCGAAGAGTGACCTCTGATGGCTGATCATTCTCCCACCTCGCCGCCAAGACCTGGAACACCCTCCCCACCCTCCTACAGCAGACCCAGGACCTAATAACTTTCAGGAGACTACTCAAGAACCGGCTATTCGAGCAGTAGCAGCATCCCTCCCCTCCACCCCCAGGACCTTGGGACCCTCACGGGTGAGTAGTGCGCTTTACAAATGTTCTGATTGATTGATTGATTGATTACTGGTCAAAACTTTAATTAAGAACCTTTTTCCTGTTCAAGCTTGTCCACTAATGTACAATAGAATAAGTTTAAATGATGAACATTGGCATTTCTTTTTTTCATGGAGCAAACCATGTTGTACCTGTTGTTTGAGTTATATTTAGTTGTTCCTCTAACTTTTCAAACTGAATAACATCTTGCTGTGCTTGCTGCATTGCGGTTTCTGCCTCAATTATGGCTATTGTTGATTCATTTTCAACAATTTGTTGTTCCAGTGGATCTTGAGTCAGTGGACCTGAACTTTGACTGCTTTGTGAACTATTTCAGCTGCAATAGTACCTTCTTGTTCAATCTCATCATTTAACATTCGTAAATAAGTTGGAAAAATTGTGCACTGAATGCTGTGTTTAGTTGCATTAAAAGAATCTTCATAGCAGTTAAAATCTCCAAGTAATTCTGTTTCACTACGCCAAGGCTTGAACAGTTGCAGAAGTGCTAAATAGAAATATTCTCACCTATATGCAGTTTGACAGCTTAGTTTTCTGTTGTTAATAAGATTCCCTTTGACATGTTTCAATAAACATCCAATTACTAAATATTTTTCTTCTTTTATATTTTCTTTAACATTCTTTTTAAACCTATAATGTTGAAGTATTTCATAAAGACAAAGGTTTTCAAGATGTAGACTCCTTCTGGGAAAGTATGTATCCAAAATATTAGTTTTTACAATATCAGTACTTTCTGGCTCATACTGTGCTAAGTATTCAATTTCTTGTAAAGATTTCAATACTCTATTTCGTGTGAAGGCAAGACCTAGACTTATCCAAACGATTCCTCTTGACTGAATATAAAGTGGCTGAGCTCAAGCGATGCGGACATCCAAAGGATTCAATCTCTCTATGGAGAAAACATTTTCAATCTGAAACTGTTCAATTTCTTGCTAAGACTCTTACAAAATTTCTTCGCACATTTCTTTCATCTCAGACTTTTCATATTTTGTAATATAAGATGTAACATACCAAGCAACTGCAATTGTATAAGCTGCGAGATACTGAATATCCCTGTTTGCATTCCACAATTTCTAAATACCTGGATTGGAGTCATTAATGTACTTTGAAGCTTTTGTTATTCTTAAGTTGTATGTATTCTTGGGCGATTTTCGAATTACTGTATCTTTTACTGCTGAGAAAAAACGATGCACTCTTCCTTTAGAAATTAAAGGACGTGGGAATCCAAAACAAAATTGTTTATAAAAAATGTCCTTTACGTTTATATTTTCGTCTGCATTATTTCATTGATGACTTTGAAAGCATAACACTTGTTGTCTCAAGCTGTTTTCTCCTCCTTCTCTTGGAATGGCGCATGTAACCTACTGTTCGATATGAAAGACAAAACAGTTTCATCACTATCTGTTCCAAATGTTGGTGCATTCTTAATCCATAATAGAATGTGTATATGAGGAGCACCTCTAGCTGGGTACCCTTTTCGTCAAAAGAAATCAGTTACCTCTCCGAGCGGTGGAACACTTTTATTGCAGATAAATGAGTTTATAGCTTGAAACCTATGGTTAAAGTATCTGTAGACATTTACAGGATCCAAACAACAACATTTCCCAACTGTCTTCAGTTCAATGTTTTTCACATTTGAATTTGCTGCTCAAAAGAATTCAAGTAAATCATCCCATGCATATTCAGCACAGCTAAGTGTTAGAAACCATGTAGCTGTACCTAGATTTATTGACATACATTTAAGTTCACTGTGACGTCGATACCAATATTCATTGGTGCAACATTGGCATGCCATCAAATCCATTAACAGAGATTCTAAATTTTCATCTCTTTCTTGAACTTTGTCCATGAACTCTTTTGCATAAGCATGTTGAAGATGAACTCCTGTTTTTAATATATGGTTTAGTGCATATGAAAGTGCAGACAAATCACTTTCAAACAAAAAATGAAATATGCATGGAATGCACTGCTGAAATCTTGGATCTTCACAATACATTCCTGTTGATCGGTATTCTGAAGCTGGAATCCGTACAACTCGCTTATCAACTCGTGCACCTTCTCCAATGAGGAATAGCTGTGGAAAACAACAAGCTTCTAAACTATTTTCCCATACACTCATGGGAGATCCCCTTGCTTCTTTCATTTGAAATAATTCAATACAGTTTCCTATTTCTTTTGAATGCAGAGGATGTTTAGCATAATGTTCATAAATCTCTTCACTCCTCAACTTGTCCACTTTTTCAATTTGTTTACTTAAGATTAGTGTTTCATCTTCTAATCATATTACTGTTTTTTCAACATTTAGATTATTATAATAAATATTATTCTGCAGCAGGTATAATGTAGCCTTTCTAAGTTTATTAAGATCGACAAACTCTTTCCAGATTTTTCTAGTCTTTGTGGGTACACCATTTACTAAAATAACTACTGGCTCATTTTCCTCTCTCTTTCTACCCCAACAGTTTCAATATTTTTCTTAAAATCTAAAGGTAAGAACACAACTCTTCCTTTGGGACCTTTTTGTAAATTGTTTTGTGGCAACTTCCTTGTTTTAGGGTCCATACGAACTATGGCCTGAAATGGGTGCACAGTTGAATAAGAATAGACTCATGCACATTTAAATCTGCCAGTTCTTGAGGAATAGGTACCAACTCTAAGTTGTTATGGACATTTTGCTGCCATTTTGTTTTCTTCTAATTTGTTGTAACAGTACTTACAAAAACCTTGATCACTGGCAAACTCAAACTGACCTTCTACAAAGACCACATTCCTGCCACTTATCATTGTTTTCTTTTTCACTTTTTAATTATAAATCAACATTCATAGTTAGACTTCTATAGTGAGTATGTCGATAGGAAATGCAAATATAGTTTGGTTTTTCAGATGAAACCGTGTTAAACTTGGTTATTTCTTATGCAAAATCCTTCATATTATTCTCTTTCTCCTGTTCTTTAACACCTACGCTTATCAAACTCTCAGTTTCTCTGCACTCCTCTTCAGAACCCACAAAACATAACTGTACATCTTCACAAACTTTCAGTCCATCTGATACAGAGCCATGCAAAAGAGTTGTATTCATCTCACTTAAACATAATGCAGGAGTTTTTACATAGTAAAGTCTCCTTACTAACTTCCGCATTTCAGAGTGGTGTACAGCTAACATTCTGAAATGATAAAAAAGTACTTTGGAACACTTTCCTTGAAAGAAAGCCAGAGAATGACCCTGCAACTTGGTATATTTTCCAATTTTACTTGGATCTAGCCCTTGTAATATCTTAATCTTTTGTTTAACACTTTTTTTTAATATTGGTGTCAAATAATTTGTAATATTTCTATTGACTCCTGTCGAATACTACAAATACTGCTATAAACCCACTTATATACAGGAGCTTCTGTAAGCTTTCCTTGAACCTATTCAGATATTACTTCTTCAACATTCCTAGGAACCATTTTTTTCTTTGGAATGGGACACCCATCTTTCACCTCATAACATCAAACACTAGTATCAACTGCATATACTAATGTGTTCATTTGAAAATAACTTTCTTCATTAAAGAAAGGCTCAGTACTAGAAGTGTGCTTCCATTCACCTGTAAAAGTTTTACATAAGTTACTTCTCTGAACTAATCTTTTTCGTTTGCTTTTCTCCTTCATAAACACCATTGTTTTATCCAATGTTTTCATTCTCAGTAATATTTGATATATATAATAAAAAAATCAGTAATGTTAATATAAATAATTTTTGTCAATACAAAAGCACTATCTAATACACTTTCAATCTCTTGCTTTTTCTTATAAGCCGATGCTCTTCTTTTATATTTTTAAAATACATTTTGAATTATTCTACTTCTAAACATTCTTCTACGTATATCCTTATGCTCTTTTTGCCTCCTTGTAATATGCATAGTTTTTGCATAAAATGATGTTGTTTTACCATGACAATTCTTTTTTTCCTCCTGTTTAGTTGTAAAAATGTTCATTTCAACTTTTTTGGCTTATTTCAATCTCTGTAAAACTATTTGAAGAAATTGTATAGTGCTCTTACCAGTAGAGGTTTTATCCTGTATAAACTATTACACTTTTTTAAATTTCCTCCTTTCACTTTTTTTTTAAGTAGTACTTTCTTTTTTGGTTCTCTTCTCTTTTCATGTTTTCTTGCCATCTTCAATTTCTCTTCCAAATGAAATAAATATCTAAAAAACAGATTACAGTCTCAATAGTTTCTTCAATCAATTAATCATTTTAAATTAATAACATATTAATATTCATAATAATCAATAGGCAGTTGCTTGCATTTACATTGCTATTCTCTTCATAACAAATAAATATGTAGGATACCTAAGTATGCACATTAGTATCTGGGGAAAAACATTTATAAATTACTGTACACTTTCTTGAAGATGTATGCATTACTTTTTGCTCATTATATAGGGTAATCAGATTTGTATCTCTATATTCTAGTGGTTCTATCTTTGCTACCTAGGTAAATGATCTGACTTTAGCAACTAAATGCTGTAGTAGGACTTCTATGACACCTACATAGGTAACAGATCTTTGCATCTGTGACTGAATGGTGTAGTATGACTGACAAGATTTGTGCACCTGTATAATAAGCTACATAGTTTTTAACTTTGGGTCATCAGCTGCACAACACGTGTTACAATACATGTACAAGTAGACATACCTCACTCACAAGAGCACGCACACCTGTACCTTGACAGACTGCACAGCCAATCTCAACCAGACACCTACATTTATATGGTCTAGTTCAAGGGTATCTTTCTAGAGACTCATACGAAGTAGACTAGTCACTAATCCCTCTGCCAACGTGTGTTAAATCTCACTTTTCTCTTGTAGCTTCACTATTCACTGACTCCTCAGAATATTGGGCCTGGCCAAATATAAAACAGCAACCCAACCCATGTCACTAGACTAAGTCTCACCATGTTTCTGAAGGCTTCAATGCGTATGTGCCTTTTTCTAGTGACATTGATAATTTTAAAAAAACGAGAAATAGTATAATACCTGTGTTTTAGACCACATGCTCTCTAAATTTGTGTAGAAGAAGGTGTATGTATTCCTTTCTGGTCATAATACAGGGCATGTGGATGTTGAACAGTCTACTTGAGGAGTTCTGCAACACCTACACAGGTAAGACATGTCTGCCTCTGCGACCAAATGACGGAGCAGAAGTGAGGAGATTTGTGCACCTGTACGAGAAGCTACCAGGATTTAAGCTAATATCCTCAGATGCGCAGCACGTCAGAATACATGTACAAGTAGACACATACCTCGCTCACAAGAGCATGCAGATCTTTAAACTTGACAGACTGCACTTTCTATTTCAAGCAGACACCTAAATGTATATGGCCTACTTCAAGTGTACCCTTCCAGAGACTTATATTAAGTAGCTTAATCACTAATTCCTCTGCCAACATGTGTTAAACCTCACTTTTTGCTTGCAGCTTCACTATTCACCGACACCTCACAAACTAAGGTTTAGACAAATTTGAAATACCAACTCTTCTCATGTCTCTATTGTAAGTCTTATACTTTTAAACGTATCTCAAGTGTATATGATTTTACTACCAAACTATTACAATGCATACTTTTACAACGTGATTTTTTATTATGCAGCTTCCATTACAATGCATACGGTTACAATACAAGCCATTACAACACATGTACCATTGTAATGCCTGCTTTCTGATGGATATTTCGCACACAGACTTACATACACTGGGATACAGTTTAATACATCTGCCAACATGTTTTCTCTACTACTTTCATCACAGACTCTGGAAGCACACATATTTGTATGCACAACGTATTTCAAACCTCTTTTTAGTACAATAAAACAGATTACAATACACATTCCAATCATTTGGTAACATATTTCAAACATCACATTTTGCCTAATGCTTTGCAAGCTTTACAAATAATTATTTACAAAGTTAATATTATCATTTCAAACACTGAAGCACTCCTACACAATACATAACACACCGTACATATTAGTAACCCACCACTGAAATACTATTGCAGAATATGAAAATATGTGAAACTCCTAAAAGATTTTCTTTTCCACACAATAAACGTGATGTACCACTCTCAACAAGGTAAAAACAGAAATGACAAACTTACCCTCTCTTTCTGCACACCAATGAATTTAAGTAACAACTCAAAGTGCTCCCTTCAGTTTTTCAGATTCGAAAACCCATTTCTATTGGTTACCCATATTAACTCTTTACTACTCTCTTCTAAAAGTGCCCAATATGGTTCTGTAATGTATTGGAATTGCGACTTCACCGCAGTGCAGCGTCGGGAACACTTACGGGAGTTCAAAAACCTATGTACAAAAATACTAGTATTATTTTTTAAGAATACACCACTTCTAAACATAGTACTGATTTGGGCAAACTTAATCTAGTAGCACATCACTTATATATAACTTACCATTTCATATTTTAAAACCACAGTTAACTTTCAACCCTTCCCCCATTTTGCTTAATCCTAGCTTCCATAGTAAGAGTTTTTGTAACATTCAACTGTACCAGCAGGTCACAAGTTCACCATATTTTCAAACTCAGCAGATTAGCTTACAAATGCAAATAGAAGGTGTGCTTGACTCTTGCAAAATATTAGCTTATCCTATCTACTGTGCCTTTCAAACTTTTTTCTTTAGACAATCAGAAAGATGCTTGTTCATCAAAGTACCATGCATCCTACTTTTTGAGTACACAATGTTTATGAACAACCAATCAGTTATGTACTTATTGTAAAACAGCATCTTCTCCGCCATTTTAGATACCTCTCATTCTACCAACTGACTTACTCCACTACAGACGTCTTTTGATTCCTTCCACTCATTCCTTCAAAGTGCTTCCAGTATGGATTGTAGGGCCCAGCTATGTTTTCTGGAGCAGAAAGAATGCTGAGTACAGAGGTATTGACAAAGATCTAGGTTTGCAAAATCTGGATAATAAATGGTTTGCACAGAGAGGATTAAAGTGGCACCAACGGATACTTTGGGTAAAACCTTTTTGCATCTCCAACCTCATGATTATGCACCGTGGTGGCAATGACCTAGGCACATTGACTGGGGTAGGATGGGAAATCCTTATGAAGGATACCTTTGATCAACTGGTTTTGCTTTTCCCTCACACTGTCTTTGTATACTCTAATATATTCCAAATACAGAAATGGAAGTAGTCAAATCAATTCTGTCCACAAATTGACAAAGCTAGGAAGCATGTTAATAAAGCTGTTCCTGCTTACCTCAGAGACCATAACATGGGTTCCATCTATAACAATAATCTGCATTTTGACATGCATAACATCTATAGAAGTGATGGAGTTCACTCCACAGATGAAGAGACCAGAGTGTTTCTCAACAACCTTAAGCTGGAAATCCAGACTTACACGAAGCTCCAAGAAAGTCATAATGAACACAACGGCTCTTCTTAGAGCACCCTATAACCCAACAGTGAAAGTTATATATTTTTTTAACATAAATACTCTTTATAAGGCACTCTGCATGTCTTAGAGCCATATATCCGTCATCTCCTGGATATCTCGTTTGAGACCTACACTGTCCCAGATGCCTGGAAACGAGCGGTAGTTCTTCCTCTCCAAAAGAAGCCCAATATCAGCTACGATAGGTTAGACAATCTTCGCCCCATTTCCCTTTTGCCATACATAGCAAAGATTGCTGAAAAAATTGTAAACCTTCAGCTGATGGGCTTTGTAGAGGAAGCTTCCCTACTCCATGACTCTCAATTTGGCTTCCGCCCACGGCATTCGACGGAGTCAGCATTGCTCATGGCAGTAGAGTCTATACGGCAGGGAGTGGATGAGGGCCAAACTATGGCCCTGATCCTCTTGGACCTAAGCGCAGCATTCAACACTGTAGCTCATTCCACCTTGCTACAGTGTCTGAATGACAGAGGGGTGTCAGGAGCTGCGCTTAGATGGATCCAGTCCTTCCTGTCAGGCAGATGCTTCCAAGTCCGCCAGGGATATTGCTATTCTAGGGAGATTGGGTTGGGCCAGGGCGTGCCGCAGGGCTCGTTCCTGAGTCCGACCCTGTTCAATCTATATGTCTCCCCGCTGGCGGCCATTGTTGAAAGCTATGGACTACGTCTTGTGTCCTATGCCGACGACACGCAGCTGGTAATATCCCTCTCACGTGCACCTGGTCTAGTGGCGGACAAGTTCAGAGTCTGCATGCAAGAACTAGCAGCCTGGATGTCCGCCAACTGCCTGAAACTCAATGGCAGTAAGACCGAGGTGCTCGTGGTGGGGGGAAGCCCATCTGCTTGGTCGTCGGTGTGGTGGCCATCGTGCCTAGGAGAGGTACCTGTTCCCTGCCAGGAGGTAAGGAACCTGGGGGTATGGCTGGATGTTGATCTCGCCTTTGGCTCCCAGGTTAGCCGAGTGGTGAGGACATGCTTCGGAGTTTTAAAAACTCTGAGGAAGGTCTTGGATCTCCTGCCTATCACAGCTCGCCGGACGCTGGTGCATGCTTTAGTCACCTCGCGCCTGGATTACAGCAATTTGCTGTATCTGGGGGCCACCGGAAAGGCTCTCAACCGCCTCCAGGTGCTGCAAAATGCTGCTGCTCGCCTTGTCTTGAGGCTTCCTAGAAGATCTTCCTCCAGGGCAGCGCTCCAGGCTTTGCACTGGCTTCCGGTCAGGAGCAGGGTGGAATTCAAGGCTCTTGCTACATGTCACCGCATTCTGAGAGGCAAAGCCTCTGCCCCGCTACAGAGTCTGGTTACTTGGTACGAGCCTACAAGGAGTCTGCGCTCCTCCTGTACAGGACTTCTGAAAATCCCCAAAATAAAGAAAGCACGCATGGGGGGCAGATCATTCAGATATCTGGCCACGAAGCGATGGAATGACCTGCCGGCAGAACTACGTTTGGAGCATTCAGAATCCTTATTTAGGCGGAAACTTAAGACTCATCTCTTCAGACGCTAGGTAACTGTGATGGCTGTTTAGACTGTTTACCCTACTTACCACAGCGCGGGGACACGCCTATGGGCGTAAACCAGGCGCTTTATAAAACTCCCTAATAATAATAAGTATTTTCTGGATTCGCGACCCCTTCGCGAAACTGCAAAACAAAATCACGAATTTAATGGACTTCAACACATTTCACTTTTCAACTTTAACTTTTAATTGATATTTTTATTATTATTTCAAACTCAGTCAATTTTATTGTGATTATGAACTTTAATCTCACTAGCTCTATAAAAAAGTTCACAACTGCAATACTACCTTCTGAATTGTATAGTAGTTAATTATCTATTTAAGGCGGTTCCGCAAATCCACTGGGACATAACACGGGGGGCTGCGCTGAGAGCCACGATAGGGTCGCAACTTCTATCATGAGAGATAAAAATACCCCCCACATCCATAGGCGCATTTCGGCCCTGGGGACCCCATACTCCGAGACCCTGCAATTTTATTTTGTTTTTCATTTATTTTTATTTTTTTGGAATGGGGCAGCATGGCCACTTTAAGCCCCGGGGACCCCACCCCTGGGGCCAGGCCTTATCCTTTTTTTTTTAAACTAAAATGGCCCATGGACCCCATCCCCAGGGGCATTGCCAGGTTGTTCGGGTGAAGCCTCAAAGACCCTGTGGTCCCAGCCAGCTCCCCCGCCTCCTTCAGGAGCCAGGATGGCTTTTGGGCAGAGAGAGCTGCAAACATGCAGCTCCCTCTGCCAAAAAGCAACTCTGCGTCGCTTCATGGAAGTGAGAGCGTTTTCTCTGCTCTGGCTTCCATAAAATGAGGCAGAGTGTTCTATGGCTTGGTGGGAACAGTGCTCCCACCAAACCATAGCAAACTGCAACGTCCCTGGAGTGGGCACCCCGGGACATTGCTGGAGGGTCCCGGGGTGGCGGTCCCAGGGACATTTAAGGCTCAATGAGGGGGGCTGCAATGCCCCTCTCCAACATTTTTAAAGCCCCAGGAAGGTGGTGGTCCGTAGGGCTGTGTGGGGGGGCTCAAGCCCCTCCATAATTTACTTATCAATATAGCCTCGGGGAGGTGGTGTAAATTCGTTTAGTAGTTCCTGAGAAATGTAAACATTTCTCAGATCTACAAATATGGCCATGGCGGATCCACGAACCCTCTTGATACCGTGCCTGAGATCTGATTGGCTGCCAACACTTCAAACGAGGAAGTGTTGGCAGCCATTTTGTGACTCGGTTGAACCGAGTCACAAGAAAAAAAGGTCAAAAAAGGTTACAAATCAAGAAAAGGGGGGCAGGGTAGAAACACTGACCCCCTAGGACTGCTCAGGGGGTTCCACAGGGACCCCCAGGGCCAATTAAAGCATTTTTTATAAAACATTTTGGTGGATTCACGTTGGATGCGCAAATTGGTCCAAAATTTTGTTTGAAACTTTAAGCCCCCGGGTAGGCCAGGACCTGGGGGAACTGACAAATGAGATGCGGTGGCTGCCCCGGGTACCGCCACCTCCCCTGGGCTTGTAGATTGTATGATGGGGCTATGTGCCCCCCACAGCCCTGGAAACTACCACCTCCCCAGGGCTCTGTTTTTGAAATGCGGGGGGGCCACGCGGCCCCCCCCTGCTGCCCCAGGGACCACAACTTCCCCTGGGCAATGGTTAAAATACTGTGTGGGGGGCCCACACAGCCTCAGGGACCACCACCTCCCCAGGGCTACTTACCAACGGGGAGGGGCCTGCGCATCCCCCCCTCCTGGAGCCCTCCATGGCCCTGGGCACCGTCACCCCCCAAGGCTCTGTTTGTGAAACGTGAGGTGCCATACAGCCCCCCCCCCCCACAGCCCCAGGGACCACCACCTCCCCAGGGCTACTTTCCCATGTCTAGGTGTGCCCACCCCTGGGACATTGCAGTTTGCTATGGCTTGGCAGGAGCACTGCTCTATCGAGCCTTTCCTAAAACAGGGTCCCGTCCTGGCGCTTGTTCTAGCACGACATCCACGGAACATCAAACGACGTCCTTCATTTGTGTTCCTTATACACCTTCTTAATAGCTTTTCACACAGTCACTAGATGTGATGCACACCTTAATGAAGGAGACACAGTCCCTATTGCTTACAAGTCACACTTGTACACTTTGGCTGAAATGCGATTTTCTACTGTCGAGAAAGTTTTGACAGCAGTGCAGATGGCGATTCTAAAAGAACGTGCACTGTCACAGGGGAAAAGCATGTTGGATGTTACACCGTATCCTGCCCTAGAGGCAGTGATGAAAGCCAGTGTACCAAATTCTAAAGCTTTGCATCCACGTTGGATACAATGGGCCACTTCACTGACTTCTCCGGGTGTCACGTCTATCCTTGACCCCTCACTGCAGACTCAGGAGTTCTTACAGTATAAATGTGTTTATCCTGCTCCTCTGTCCTTGTGCCCGCTTGAGGATTACCATTGTATCATTTACACCGACAGTTCGGCGCAACCGGTGACAGGATGGAAGCATGCTTATGCAGCGGCCTGCGCTATAGTGGTTGGTAGCTTTGTGAATGGAGAATTCAAGTCTGATATCGTGCACACGCAGACATTAGAGGACTGTACTGCCCAGTTCGCAGAGCTACGAGCTCTGGTGCTTGCTCTAGAGTATGCTGATCACCTTGTGACTACTCTTATTGTAAGTGACTCTTACTACTGTGTTCAGTCTTTCAATGACATCAGTGGCAACATATTTAATAGCAGCAGTTACAAGATCCATAAGTAAGATAGATGATGACATCTTGGAAGCTATTGCTGCAACAGAGAAGGCAAGTGATTACCCTAGGGGTTTCCCTTTCTAAATACTCTTATCATTTAAGTCCTGATAAAGTTCCCTATGTGAGAAATAACAACGTTGGTGACAGATTGATTCCCAACGCGGAACGCAGGCTTTCCTTGATAACAGCCGCTCACGAGGGCATGGCCGGCGTTTCAGCAACTGTCTCTATCTTGCAGCAACATTACTGGTGGAGCGGATTGTACAAACAGGCTCGCAATGGTGTCCTTACTTGTGACATTTGCCAGCAGATTAAACCTTCAACTGCTGAGCGTTCACCTCAAACTCAGCTGTACATATCTAATAAACCACTTGAGTGTGTTTACTTAGATCACTGCGTTCCTTTCTCTTCCGATACTGCGTATAAGTTAATCTTAGTTGCAGTGGATTCGTGCACATGCTTTTTATGGGTCTGCCATAACGCAGCGCTGATGCTCGAACTGTCATCAGGGATTTGCGTGTCTTTGTGGGAATTTTTGCATGTGGCAAATCATTCTGACCAAGGCCCGGCGTTCACCTCTAAGGCGTACAAAGAAGCCATGAGGTCTTTAAGGGTGCAGGTCAAATTTTCGTCTCCATAACGGCCCGAGGGCAGTTCTGTTGTGGAGCGGATGAACCGTGACTTAAAGCAATCGTTGACAGCTAGAGTTTTAGGTACTGGCAGGAACTGGTTTGCCCATTTGTATAGCGTTCAATGTGCACTTAATAATCTCCCTAGAAGGTCTCTGGGTGGGCGGACCTCATACGAAATGCTCTTTGGCATAAAGATGTTTGTCCCAGAACTTGAGGGTCTATGCACCCTTTAATGTAGATGACCATTCTGCTGTCTTACAGAACCTACAAAAGACTTGAGACAGTCTTGCAAAGGAACATTTACCCTCCACAACCGATGCTGCACTTCAGATTCCGGTAGTTGGCTGGCTACCTCGAGTCGGTGACCTGGTCCATGAAAGGGTGGAGAACGAGAAGGAGTTTGACCCCTCTTATCGGGCACCCACCCATTCCAGTGCTTGGCGTGTAGGGTACAAGAACAGTTATTTTACCTCCACTTCCTGGTCACAAGGAAAACCGATACATCTCCATTGACAATTTCAAATTACTACAAGTGGCCGATTCTTCTTAGTATGACTCCAGCGGTCTCTTGCCCATCAATGCTGAGAAATTCTATTTTGGCCCGGCTAACACCAACAGGCCTGACATTGCCATTGAGATGTCTATGGTTACTAATCCATTATTTAATCCACGTGCTGGTGATCCCCATGGAGTTACTGAGTATATCTATTCCACAGATGTGTCGTTACCTGGTGTGCAAACAAGTGCAATGGACCAGTCACGTTTTTCATTTGACTCTGACTCTACAACAACAAGAGCCCCATCGAAAATTTCTATTTTTTCTGTTTGGTTTAAAAAACATTTTTTAATTACCCCCTCGACTTACATTAGGCTGGTGCTCCTCTCCATTTTTTTATTCATGTCGATTGGATTTGTAGTTATGTTTTTTCATCTTGAAAATGGATATTATCGTAAAGAAAGGTCTTCAATTAGCTTAATTGATGGAACATTGGCATCCCTCTCCTCATCACACATCATGAAGAGGGACCAGACTTTTGTTAACATCACTGCCTGGCCTGTATTGGATGGGATTGTTTGGGATGCTGTAAAATTTCAAATTCATGGCCTCACAGAGGTGATAAATGTCCCAAATGTACTTTGTGTTTCAATGGGGGACGTGATTAAACAAAATATATGCTCTAATGATTGGGATGTCGATGCCGTAGAGGACCTTTTTCTGATTTGAAATATTATGCTGCATTTGATGCTGAAGATTTGTACTTAGAATCTGCTAATTATGCAGACTTATTCTGCTATCAGCACTATGGAAATCATTTTCTGCATAAAGCAAATACATTTAGAAATGTGGTTAATTATACACAATGGGAACATTGTCCAGCCCCCATTGAAGGAGGTTCGAAAACGCTCTTGAAGAAATGTACATACTTTACTGATTTTAATCGACCCAATACTGAAGCCTTTTATTTTAAAATGACTGCAATGTCCTCTTCCAAAATTAGACTTGCCCACATAAAACTACTGTATTCGAAGTCCTTTATGGATCAATTAGCTATAGGGGGCTATGAGCTGTGGAAAGATACAATTGATCTTAAATCTGTTTGAGGTTCCAAAAGCTGGCAGGTACAAGGCACTGAAGCTTTGCATCGTGCATGTCTCATCCTGAACCACATGTTGTTTTTTAATTCTACGATTTCACAAACAACTTGCTTTGGAATGGCTACATCTAAAATAAATGAATGCCCCTGACTTGGGAGCATACCCAACATGGTACAATCACAGCGATAGGTCCCTTGATGATTTGCAATGCCTAGTTACAAATTCCTCCTTAATTTTTCCAGCGTGGATCCTCGAGGTTGGTTATTATGGCATAATAGTTCAGATTCATGCCAACATTGTTTTCTGGGTCTGGCCCGAGCCTACACATAGGTTAGAGTGGACCCCCGTTTTGAAACCGCCCATTCTGTTACTACCTATTCAGTAGGAAAATGGTGTCAAAATTGGCTGAAACATTCCACCTTAGCGTCAGTTAAACATCATATGTCCCAATTGACTGACGATGTTGATTTGAATGACTTTGTTAAGGGCCCTGTAGGAGGCAGGTCCAAAAGATGGATATACGAAGTTTGGAAATTGTCTCAAGTTGAAGCAGCTTCTAGATTATGGGCTATTGATCAAGCACATTTAGAAAAAGTGATTGCAGTCGTTGATAATAGCATTAATACTCTTTCTTCCAGAATTTACACTTTAGATAATATTGTTTCATCTGTTTTTGATATTGTACAGGATGAAGTGTCTGTTTTGTACCATGGTCAAAATCAATTACGATCTATAATGCAGTTTGCTTGGACATTACAAACCTTAAAATCTGGGAAAGTTTGTTGGGACTACATGAATACCACTTCTCTATTTTCACCGTTTAAATTGACTGACAAACAACAGTTGGATGTAACATATTCATTGCTGCACATTGAGAAATTGGAACCTTTACCGTTTTCAGTCACTGAATTGAATTCTGCTGTTTGGCTAATCCATGGGTTTACAACACTCCCTTTTTACCTTGTTAAATTCAGTTCATGTATGAACCACTACGCCCTAGTTAGATATGAACCATTGGGTAGCTCTTTTCTTCATGAAGTTTGGTCTCTACCAGTCACATATAGGTGCCAGAGGGAAGGTAAAGAAGTTTATTTAAAAGGCGAGGAGTGCACTTCTACACCTGATTACTCACTGGTTTGCAATAACATACAAATGCACAGCTCTTGTAACACGCAAGCGCCAAACTTAGCTTGCATTTTAAAGGGTAATCCTGTGCCAGCTATAACACTGACTTTCACGCTGCTAGCTAACGGTAGTTATTTACTTTTAAATATTGAAGATTGCTGCGGTATGCTGGCAGGGATTCCGTATGTTGTAACCGTCTCGCAACGTGTAGTTTGCTGTAACAATGTGCTTTTCCCACCCCACATTGGAGACTCGACATTTCCATCTGACTGTCCATTCTGACCTTGAAAGCAGAGTTCAACAAGATGAGCAGAATAAGGGCTCTATTGTCCCAAAGAAAAGTCACCCTTACTTCTTCCCATGAAACATTTGTCCTTCACGTGGCAAACACCCGCACTGAGGTGCATGCGCTTTTAAATACTGATCTCCTACTTCATTTTGGCGCTTTGATTCACACTACATTCAATGCCTCGCCAACAACTGGCTTGGCACATTTTTTCAAAGTGGTGAGCTCCAGCCTTGTGACCTCATTCCACATAATATTTGGTGTGATACCAGCATTTTTTCATTCTAATTTTTCCAGCATCTTCGGCGGGTTACAGTTAATTCTTGCCTTGGTGTGATTCTGTTGATTTGCTTGCTCAGAAATGGCAGCACAATCTGTGTCACAAGACGGCCTGCCCCGGCTGCTCCAGCTTCGCAACCGGATGCTTGAATACTATGGAACGCTACCTCTGGCCACTTTGAGTGTAGCCTATGGATTGTCCTTCCGCTTCTCATACTTTACTTGCGTGCAACCCATTTTCCATTGCCTGGATTGTTTTTTCGAATGGGCTTTGGATTTGCGGTTCACCAATTTGGCGTCTCCTGCTCCGGATTATGATCGACTGATGAATCCCTTAAAGGCCAATGAGTTGGACTGTTCAGGCATCGGGATTATGGCCTTTGCAGCTGCGCACGGAGTTCTAGGTAATTGGGACATATGTGCGGCAGCCCATGACTTCCTGGCACAAAGTTATCTTGAAGAACACGCAAGTTGTCCTCTGATGGTGCTAGAGGCTCTGGCTATCGAAGAGCATGTATGTTCATTCGCTTTATTGAATTGGATGGCTGAAATGTTTGCCAATGATAACAATGAATTCCTTTTGGAGGCTGTTGCAACATACTGTGCCTATACGCTGATGGATTGAATTGGTACTTGTCCGTCGTAGAGGCGTACTCTACTTGAGAAAAAATTATTACTATTTTTTTCTATCTCCAGGGTTGGCAGTATACCCTTCTTGGTTTTTTTCTTCCCTTACTGCTTCGAACTTCTCACTCCAAATTATGCAGTTTGGCAAATTTTGAACTTGGTTCTGTCTCACTCGAACTTGAACCCTGCGTTCCTAAATTTCTTCCCTTCTTGTACGTGGTCCGATCAGGGGAGTGTGTAGTGAAGACAGAGACTTGCTTGCATACATTGCTATGTTAGCATAAGCTTATTAGGAGTTTAAACGCCATTTTGCCACTTTGCAGCTTTTGCACACAACACTACATTTAACTGTTGTTGTAAGTTAAACTGCTTGATTTCCTTCACATGAGAACGGTCGGTCTGTTTTTCACATCCCTAGACTTACGCGACCTTAGTCTGTACACTGCGTGCAGAAGTCTTCAAGGTCATAATACCAATGTATGCTGTGATTCAGGTTGATCGGCCCACGCTCTAGACACAACATGCACACAGCTGCATCCAACTGAAATTCTAGTGCCTTTATTATTACATTGCACACTTGATTCGGGCACGTGGAGAGAAACTTTTCCAGAGACAGAGAGCTTTGCTGATCCTGAGATGTGAATCACTTCTGCTAATCTTGGAGGTATGGGGTTCCCCATTTAAGCCTAAGAGACATTCTATTATAAAACCTAGTTACTGGCAAGGGGAGGGTGGTTCACAAGGTGCTATAGGACCGGTTTCCACTATCATTTTAACATGATTTCTCCTTTGTGTTTTATGGAATTGTAACAATGCTGATTGTTTTCTTTCTAATCATATGCCTGCTTATGTTAGCCAAAATACTGCATCTTAGAGCACGTAGTTAAAAATAAACATTTTAAACTTTTCCGTGTCTCTGATTACTCATGTTGTGGACTGGTATGAAAATAAAAACGAAAGAGTGTTCTTGATTCCCACCATTCCTTAGAGTACCCTAAGTTGCATGTTCAGAGAGCTAATGAGACACTGATGCTAGTAGGATAGGGGTTCTGGGTACCGAGGAGAGTTTTTTGGTACACCACAATTCACTGAGGTACTGGTATTCTGTGCATAGTTCTGTGCATGAGCAGAATCCCCGCAACACTAGGATGCGCGTTTCTGGTCCAGGCAGGGCCTGGCTAGGCAGTCCGGGCTGGCTGTTCCCAGGAAGAGCAGGGTCAAGAATGATTTGCATATGGCTGGGCAGGAACTCAGGTAGTGAAGTGAGCAAAAGAACGATGGATGTAACCCAGATCTCTTTAATAGTGGTGAAGGTTTGATTTGTTCAGCATTCCGTCCATCATTTGTTCGCACAAAACTTTAAGACACAGCACACTAGGGCAACCCAGTAACCCTCCAGAGAAATGGGTATTAACAGCACCTCCCCACATGCTTGATAATTTACATGGAGGACCTTTGGATTCATTGGCAGGTTGGTTGAGGATTTTTTTTTGAGTATTTATATCAATGGAGGGATGAGACGGGCCTACTGTAAGTTTCCTTCCTCCAGGCTCCCTTGTCGGTTGTCTTACAAAAAAAAAGATGTTTTCTTTCTACAATACTCAAGATGCTTTAAAAAAAAAAACATAATTGCCATAAAAGGTAATCCGTCAAAATAGAGAAAAGCATGAAATAAATTGATTTCAGTGTCCAGCAAGAACGCAAGCAATGGGTCAGATTCTGCAAAAATAAACTGCTGGCAACTGACCCCAAAAGTAATATATATTTTTTTAAACATATAGGATTAAACTATTGAAATATTTGGGAATACATTGAAAATTCAAGGAATCCTTCTGGGGGAAAGGATTTTTGGGACGAATTGTGAAATACAAGATACTACCGTGTACAGTCATATTTACATTCATGATTCAGAACCCCAGCATAGGCCCGCTATGCAATTTGCAAAGTCCCTAAATCAATTTTCATTAGGATTTTTCTTAGCATATCCATATATTCTCAGAACATTACAAAGCAACCCATAACTCTTTCCGAAATAAGCACTTCGGCGCCATCTAGTGGTCAAAAGTTTGTTGTGCAGGAAAAGTCCTGAAGCAGTCTTTTCTTTAGCCTACGAACTATTTATTATATACAGTGCTTTAAATGGGGCGGTACTCACCGGTACGGAGTACCGGCACTTCTTATTTTTATCACGTTGAGTACCGGCACTTCTCCACTGCCATGGAGAGTACAGGTACTCCGTGACGAATTGATAAGGTGGGCACCGGCCGGTGCTGAGGGCCAGCTGTGTTCCTGTTCTTTTAGCAGCATGTTTGCCGTTTGTCTGGGTCATTCATCTGTGGCAAGCGGCACCATGGGGCCTGAACGGCGGCCTGCTGCTGCGTTAAGTGGGCCTCTGCTCCCTCCCCACCCAGATGGAAGCTCGCACTGTAATCAGCAGCCCCCTGCCAAGCCCTCCATGCTAGGACGTCTTGTTAAATTGTGCATGGGACATTTTCTACCTGGGGCGCAGCACAGTGATGTGTGCAGACTTAATGAGTGTGTGTGTGGGGCGGGGTGCTCAGGTGTGGCCTCTTAGGAACCCAGGTAACAAGGGCCATTTTCACCCCTTGTCCTCTCACTGGGGTCTGACTGTCTTTCCCCTGACTCGCTTGCCCCTGGGAATCCACTCCACCCCGCCCGCCTGCTGTGACATTGAGTGTATGATGGGCCGGGAGGAGGTGGTGGGGATTACCTAGGCGGACTCCCTTGTACCCAGGTGCGGAGAGAGGCGGTCTACTGACCTTCCCATCAGAGGCCAGTATTGTTCTGCCTCTGACCTCTACCCTGCTTGACATTGCACATGAAAAGGGGGGGCCCTCGGCCCCCTCGCACGCATGGCGGCGCGGCGACCGTCGCCCCCACTTTCCCCTGATGGCGTCTCTCGGTGGTGGGGGCGGGCCCTTGGGGGCGCGACCCACCACCGATTGGCTGGAGGCCTCCCTGACCCGGATACAAGGAAAAAGGTCAGGGTCAGGGGGGGCGGGCTACATGAGGGGCGGGCAGGGGGGCGTGCCCCCCCCGCCTGGCCCCTCGGGAATAAAGAGGTGGGGAGCGCCCAGGAGACCCCCTTGTCCCTGGACGCTCCCTCGCAGTACGGTGTGCCCCGCGCTCGGGGCTTCTTTGTTTAGTAAATTTTCTCCGTTTTATTTTGCAGGTTTGAGGCTGAATCCTGTTGAGCAGCGCGGAACTATCGAGCACCAACCTCCGGAGCCGCAGCGTAGGGCCAGCCGCGTTGTGAGGGCGGAGAGCGTTTTTGTGTTTTAAATAATTTCGCTTTCTTTTAGCGTTGTGGAGCGGGGGTCCTGGTTCCTGGTCAGTCGCGTCGCGAGACGAGGAACATCGCTTCGCGGGTTGCTGAAGCGGGTGAGGATCCACCGAGGAATCCACGCCGCAGGTGCCGGGAGCAACTGAGGAAGCGTGGTGCGGCCCGTTGTAGAGGCCTGTAAGGTATCGTGTGGGGACGGGGGTAGCCGGTAAACCGGCAAGGTTGCCTGGGGTACCGAGGCTCTGACTTCACTAAACGGTAAGCGCGCCGGCAGGTAAAGAGGGATCTCGAGCGGGCAATTGTTGCCCTAGCATTCTGTTGCCCTACGTGTTGCAAAGAAACAGCGCTATTTGAAGTGGGAATAGGCAATTGTTTGGCGCGCATTCTCAATTGTTTGGCGCGCATTCACGCGCATTCTCGCAATCTGTGGCCTTACGTGTTACAAAGAGACAGCTGTGTTTGAATTGGTAATAGGCAATTGTTTGGCGCGCATTCTCGCGCATTCTCACTCGCGCCTAAAGGAAGTAAAGCAGGGTCCACCAGGGCAGCACCTGGATGGGAGACCCTATGTAAAAATTGTACAATTGTAAGGAAAAAAACGATTTTCACGGCTGCACTGCATTTATTAATCGGTAATTGAGGTTCATGACTAGAAACAAAGTGTACAATTGTATGAAAAAACGAGGTGACATTTCTTCAATGGTTGTGCTTTAATTACTGAGTGATTTGTTGTTCATGTCATTACACAAAGTGTACAGTGCAGGGGAATAAGTGCAGTTACAGGTGCAGTATTATCCTGGTCTTTTTTAGGAGTGATATTTTGAATTTTGCTGATATAATGTGTTTTTAGTGGCGCACAGCAACAGTGAGGTTAACAGGGGGGTTCAATTGTCCCCTTGTATTCAAACTTGGTTTTCCTAAATCTGCTCCTGTTTCATTACACGGTGCTAATACATTTCTCAATTCCAGGCAATTTAACGACATTTTGGGCGCAATTCACTAGCGGACAGGACCTAAGGGCATTCAGCACGCAACGTGGTGTGGACCGGGACCGCCGATCATTATCGCCGGCGAGGACGCAGGACTGGTCGGTACGAGGGGTACGGGGGGCTGGCATTCATCGCTCCTGGTGGCCGCCGGGTGGGTCTACATTAGGTTTACTCACCCCTTACATAAGCGGACAAGCCGCTAGTGTTGCGGTCGCTGTTGCATGGTGCTGAAAGCCCCCTGGTGACCCTCCATCTGAAAGGTACACAAAGTTGGCCTGTCGCGATATTAGGAGAGTAGGCAGGGGTTTGTTGGGGTTTGATCATGCCAGGTCCGCGGGGTGGTAAAAGTGGGTCCAGCATGGAGGCTATGATGCGGGCCATGATGCGTGAGATGGGTGAAATTAAACAGCGGCTAGGGAAAGTAGATGAGCTGGAAGCACCGTTGAATGAGAGGCATGGTGATGCCCCTGGCCCATCGGGTAGGCCTGTCCGCCAGAGGGCGGCGCCATTGCCAAGGGGGGATTTTGTTACCCCACCTAGGAGGTCTAAGTCCAAGAGACCCAGGTATGCTGCACCCGCCCCAGAGCCAGTAGAGCCGGTACCTGCCGTGCCACTGGCGGTCATTCCACCCCCGCTTATACCTATGCCTATACCGCCAGCCCCAGTGGTGCCGGTGCCTGTCGTGCCGCCAGGAGACGCAGGGTCCCCACCCCAACCGGTGGCCGCAATCCCGGCTACAGGCTTGCCACAACCGGCACCCGCCTTGCCTACTGCGCCAGTACCATTGGGCATAACCCCAGTGGTACCTGTTGTAGATTCAATGCCCCCTGAATTGTTGTCTCAGATAACGGCCTTGATGCCCTGGCTCCAAAAAGGGGGAGCTGTCCCAAACTCTGCAGATCATGCAGCAGAGGCGGCGAGGTTTGTAGAAAAGATCAAAACGGCAGCGGTCGCCGACAGTGTTGCATTGCCAGTATCTTCTCCCCTTACAGGTCCAAGTCTTCCCCAGCCGGATGGAGCTAATGGGCAGCCTGCCCTGGTGCCCGCACTTGGTAAGGAAGTGGCATTGCCGCTCTTGGGGGACGGGGTTCTACCTTCCAGGAGTGAGAATTTGGCTCAACATGTGTCGTTAGCTGTGAAGGAGATGGTTTGGGCAGATGAATATGTATATATTTATTCTTTGTTATTAGATAATAGGGAAATGGAGCATGCAAAAACACTGAAGGAGTGGATGCACCCAAGTGAATGGAGGGTGCAGTGTGCTAGATTTAGGGTAGAGGAAACACTGATCAACTGGATTAAGGCTTGGGCTGTATTCACTGCTATTAAGGCTGAACGACCTCCAGATTTACAGGCGCCACTGGCATGCTACTCGAGCAGGATTGTGGGGTGGAGCGAACAATATTCTGGGGATGCATGGAAAGGGTATGATTTGAATTTCAGGAAGGCATTGGAATTCAATAGATCATTGGCATGGGACACGGTGGATTCCATGTCATGGCATAAACAGTTCTCGGATAACGCACCCCCCCCTCAGTACTCCGGTTCAGTCAAAGTGTTCTCCGCTAGACCCCAACAGCCCTTTCGGCCCCCCCAAATGAGTGAGGTCCCTGGGAAGTTTAGGGCCAGTGGGGCAGAGAAAAAAGGGGTGTGCTGGGATTTTAATAGGCGCACCTGCACAAGGGGCGCGTGTAAGTTTAGACATGCCTGTTCCTCCTGTGGTCACCCCTCACATCCAGAAACTGCCTGTAGGTCCAAGCAGGGGAACCCGGGACAGAGGGGTAGGGGAAAGCCACTGTAGGACGAACCGGTTAGGCCCCCCCACGCCAGTGGATGTGGTGACAATGATTCCATGGTTGAACAGATACCCGGACCACACATCGGCCACCCTACTTCAAGAAGGTTTTTCTAAAGGCTTTAGGATCCCTGCGGCAGGATACACAGGCAGCGCGCACTGTAGAAACCAATTGTCAGTAAAGCACAATCCGGCTGTGGTGGCCGCCAAAATTGACAAGGAGCTATCTTTAGGCAGGATAGCTGGCCCTTTCACTGAAGTGCCGGTGCCCAATTTTGTGTGTTCCCCATTAGGAGTTGTCCCCAAAAAAGAGAAAGGGCAATTCAGATTGATCCACAACCTGTCAGCACCTAGGGGGACGTCACTGAATGATGCCATTGACGAGGGTATCTGTAGTGTTAAGTACGCCTCTTTTGATCAGGCTGTTAACTTATTACAGGCCACGGGCCCCGGGGCGCTGATGGCGAAATCAGACATTGAATCAGCCTTTCGCCTCCTCCCGGTACACCCAGCGGATCAGCATCTCTTAGGCTTCACCTTTAGGGATATGTTCTACATGGATAAATGCATGCCCATGGGTTGTTCTATATCTTGTGCTTACTTTGAGATGTTTAGCTCTTTTCTTGAATGGGCCATGAGACAAGCGACGGGCCACCAGCAGGTCATGCATTATTTAGATGATTTCCTCTTCCTTGGTACGGCGGGATCTCAGGAGTGTGCACTAGCATTGCAGGAATTTTGCGTGCTCATGCGGGCTTTTGGGGTCCCGCTTGCGCCCGGGAAGACTGTTGGCCCGACCACCTGCTTAGAATTCCTCGGCATTGAGATTGATTCAGTGGAGGGATGTTTTAGATTGCCTAGGGACAAGGTGGACAAATTCAAAACAGCGCTTCGTGTATGCCTACGGAAAGACAAGGTCACTCTTCAGCAATTACAGGAGGTGGTAGGGCAGTTGAACTTCGCACTGAGGATCATACCCATGGCTCGCCCCTTCTCTCGCTCCATTGCTCAAGCTATGAAGGGGCTGAGGGAGAAACACCACCGCACTCGGCTATCGTCTGAAATTCGCCAGGATATGCTTATATGGATGGCATTCCTGGAGGATTTTAACGGCAGGGTGGTCTGGCCCGGCCCGCTCACAACATCAGCGGAGTTGGGCCTGTGGACTGATGCCGCCGGTAGTGTGGGCTTTGGCGCCATCCTGGGGAACAGGTGGGTCGCTCAACAGTGGCCGGAGGTATGGAGAACATGGGGTCTGACCACCAATATTGGCTTCCTGGAACTCTTCCCAATATGGGTGGCATTGATGGTCTGGCCCGAACACCTATGTAATCAATCAGTGGTGTTTTGGTCAGACAACATGACGGTAGTGGAATGTATAAACCAGCAGGGAGCACGGTGTCCTTTCATACTTCGTCTGATCAAAGAAATTGTTTTGCAGTGCCTTAAATGGAATGTCGTGTTTAAGGCCAAACATGTCCCTGGTGTTCTGAACAATGCAGCTGACTCCCTCTCTCGCTTCAAAATGCAGGTTTTCAGGGAGCATCTTCCTACAGCAGACCCCTCGCCAGCGCACTTCCCAGCAGTACTTTGGCAGATTGGTGCCCCAGATTACAGGACCTCGTGGTCGCTAGCCTAGCCCCCAGGACCAAGACGGCTTACGAAGGGGCGTTTTTGTCTTACTGTTCTTTTTTGGGGCAACAATGGGAGGTGCTATGGGCGCAGGAGGATGGCTTTGCGGCCTATTTAGAATGGATGCATAAGGAGGGGCGCTCGGTGGCAGCGGCAAACAGACATAGGGCAGCGGTGTCATTCTACGCTCAAGCTAGGGGCTTGCGTGATCCCACTAATACCTTTATGGTGCGTAAGGCTTTGAGGGGTTGGCGCCGTATTCAGGGCCATCATAAAGATAAGAGAAAGCCCATAGGATTGGCGCGGCTGACAGATCTACTGGGCGCGCTGGACACCGTTTGTAGCTCGGAGTGGGAGGTGCTTCTTTTTAAGGCAGCATTCTCCTTGGCATTCTATGGGGCGCTGAGAATTAGCGAACTTGTGGCAGGTTCCAAGTCAGACCTACTGGGCGGCTTGCAAAGGGCTAGTGTGAGGATAAGGGATGACACCATGTGGGTGACTATTCAGAAGTCAAAGACCGACCAGGAGTCTAGGGGCCACACCATAGTCCTCCAACGGGCCCCCGCCAACCCTTGCTGCCCAGTGAGGCACGTGGAATTATTGCACGGGTTGCTGGTGGGCACAGCGGGCAGGGCACTGCTCTGTCATGCTGACGGTAACCCCTTGACCAGGTATCAATTCAGGAGGGTATTGGAGATGGTGGTCAAGAAAGCAGGTCTTGACCCTAAAGAGTTTGGCTCTCATTCCTTTAGGATTGGGGCAGCAACTGAGGCGGTGGCGGGGGGCCTCCCAGTGGAGAGAGTGAAGACAATTGGGAGATGGTCCTCAGAATGCTACAAACGTTATGTGCGAATTGACATGCTGTGATTTCATGGCGCTCACGCTTGGTTTGTTTCCGCTCTCTTACAGTTTCTCAGACCTGTTACGCAGGGGAGGAATTTGTCGTCGGGCACCAACAACATACATCAGCACGGAGCTGCAGCCAGGAAACAATGAAGAAAAGCGTTTGGATTGTGGGTCACTCCTATGTAAGACGAGCAGAAGGCGTATTTATGTCAGGTGGCAGGGGGAAAAGGGCGGCGCAACTGGGGTTGGACATCACGTTCTTCGGGAGAGGGGGGTTGTGTCTCAACCAGTTTAGGGGCTTCTTCCAGGGGCTTTTAGCGCGCCGGCAATCTCCCCCGTCAGTGGTGATACTTCACCTGGGGGAGAATGATTTGGCCACACTGGGAAGGCGCATTCTGATCGAGGAGATTATCTCAACGGCGGGGTGGATGGCCAGGACTTGCCCGGGTTGCACACTAGTATGGTCGCAACTCATACCCCGATTACAGTGGCGGGGGGGGATTCGGTCAGGGCATTGAATCACTCGGTAAAGAGGATCAACACACGGTTGGATAGGTTGTTTCGAGCCCCCCTGTTACAGTCAATTCCTCATGGGTGTATCTGGGGCGACAGGTATTACTTAAGGGACGGAGTTCACTTAAATGAGGAAGGGAATGTCTTGTGGTCTGACAATATCTGGGCCTGGTTAGAGGGATTTGCAAGTAGGAGGGTTCCTTAGGGAGGGGCTAGAGGGGGGAGGCCAGATCGTCGGTTAACAATGCTGGCCTGTGGCGGTAAGGTCATTATCGGTGAGCACATATTTGAGGTCTGAGGGGGCGGGCATCATCCTATGGAGGTTCCCGCCCAGGGGGAGGGGCCTGCGGGCCACTCCTAGAACTCCAGGGGCAAGGTAATTCATGCTGCAAAGGAGCGCGGGTAGGAGTAGTTCACGCTTTCCTTAGGCTGGTAGCCACCCCGCGCGCGTGGACTCATGACGTCACCAGATGGCGCAGAGTAAGGGCCCTCCTTTAGTGGGTAAATGGAGTTCAGGGCGTAGACCGGGCAATTCCCGGGGTAACACTGCGCATGCGCACGTCTCTAGGGGAGGCGCAGCTTGTAGGACCTGACACCGGTAGTGACCTTGCCATATGGCCAGAAATGTACAAAAATCAAGATGAGGATGTTAGACTCGGTTAGGAAACAACATGTATTAGAGTTTTTGTTAAGGTCAGGCTCTCAAACTTGTTGGAAAACTTGTATCTAATGTCCTGCTGATTTTTGTATAAATTGTTGATCATGCAATTAAAACCTTTTTTAATTTCATATCTTAATAAATACGGCCGGGCGACTAGCGCCCGCCTTCCAAAAAGTAAAGAAGTCTCGTGTCCACGTTTCTGGGTGTTGGGTGCCGGTTTGGGGGGGAGGCGGCAGCTAGTCGCTGACCATGTGCTCACGACGCAGCAGTGCTCACTGTCTGCCACTAAAAGCTTCCCGACCGTGGGGCCTTCTACTGAGGGGAGAGGACGGATAGTGGGGTGTGAGAAGGTGAAGAGAGAAGGGGCAGAGATGGAAGAAGCAGATGAGAGTTTAAAGGGGAAAAAGATAGACAGAAAGGGTAAGCACAGATAGAGATGGGGAAGTGATAACCACAGTTATGGAAAGAGTAAGAGGTACAGAGAAATAGAGAGAGTGATAGTAGAGAATGATAGAATAAAATTGGGATAGAGTGGGACGGAGTTGGATACAAATGGGAAAGAAGTGAGGGGGAGGGATCGAGAGGTTAGAGATGTGAAGACTAATAGATAGTCTTTGTCTGCTTGTTTGTGTGTGAGAGAGAAATGAAATCAGAGCGGAAGAGAATCGGGACACTCAGGAGGTATTTGAAAACAAATGTGTGAAATGCTTGTATTGTGTGTATGTTGTGCACTCCTGAATATAAAAGGATTGCGCCAAATGCAAGTACGTAGGAACAGTATGACATTAAGAAGCTGCAACTATTACGAAACAAGGAAATATTAACGTGGTGTTTGGCATTGATTTTGTGTAAGGAGTTCGCATATTTTGTTTATATGGATACATTTCTCTCATATTTTGGTATGTCCTGCAACTGGTGTAAATGCCCTTCTCTGCACATATGAAAAGTTTGAGACAACTATCAAGGGTAAAATGAATACTCAACAGAAGTGTTTTTGTACCCGCCTCTAACCCCGCCCACTTCCACGCCCCTAGCTCAATTTAATGAGTACGTGCACTTTTTTTTCCATTTAAAGCACTGATTATATACCGCATCAGGCCGTGCTTCTGTTGTTTCTACGAGTTGCGAGGGAACGGATGCTCACTGACGGAGCTATCGATAGTGGGGGGGGCACCGGGCCCATGGGAAGGGCCACCAGTAGGGGGGTGCGAACTGTGCCACCGCACCTTGTGCTGACTTCTGGAGGGTGCCGTGTTTGCAAGTTTAGTTTTGTTTTAAAAGTACCTGCTGCCACCTCATACCAGTGTAGGGTGTTAAGAGCACTTTGCTCCACACGCACATTACACATTGACAATTATACGTGTGTAAATCATCGTAAAGCAAATGTTACATAAGTCAGAGGACCACAAGGTGTAGGAGTGACATGTCATCCATAAGCAGTAAGGTTTAAGAGTGATTGGTCTGGAGAAGCACAAAGTCAGAAGTGAAAACAGAAAACCATGGTTGGAGGTTCTCTTTAATAATAAGAATCGATTTCTACCTAAATGAAGCCTTTTTACAACATTATCTGTGCCCTTTTCTATACTTTGCAGTGTGCATGCAGTACTTTGATGACAGTTACAGCCCTGCCAAGTATCACGCATCAGGCGAGATACTAACGCATTTCAGTGCGGTGCTCCGCACCACCGTACTGAAATACAAAAGTCACGCATAATAGAGACTCCTTAGTTGCAAGGGAGCTCTATTATTCATGCACCATATTAAGACTGAAACTAAGCTGGAGAGGCAGCGAGCCGTGGGCGCTGCTCCCGGCATGCTTGGGGGCTGGCACAGTCAGCGGCACTTGGTCTTCATTGCTTCATTTTGCTTGTGACAAAGTGTCACTCATAGTCATTGAAATGTTACTCATAATGACACTGAACTTATGAAAATGTCACAAATATCGATTTGAAACCTTAGGCAGCTATGCAGTTAATAATTCACTGTTCTACATTACTTATAAAACTGTAAGTGACAAATGGACCTCTCAGACAAAAGCAGTAACCCACTGGCCTATTTACCATTATATGCATGTTGTGATCTGCATGATACACGTTCTTTCCAGCAGGCACATTAACCCTCTGCGCTATTTTATGATCAGTCAGAACGTCAATTATACAAAACTCCGATCTCATGCCAGGAAGAACAGTAATCACCGGAGTTATCGTGACGTTTTTATTGTTACCTGGAAATTGCTGTAAAAGACATACAATTGCTGTAGGCACGACTGTGGTAGCAGGTGCTTTTAAAACTAAAATAACTTGCAAACACAGCGCCCCCTGAAGTCAGCACCGCCCTAGAGTCGGCCCTTGCTATATAACTAGGGCTCCCAGTCTTATGGTATTTATTTTCATAACATTTCCGTCTGTATTTATCCATATTTATTTTTTGGCCATTTTATCTGTATTTATCCATATTTATTTTGTGTTCTGCATTTAAATCTAGTTGTAAAACTGTACATTTCCATATTTATTTAACTGATAGGCGGGCACTCATACTTTGATGTCTGTCTTGTGTTAGTTATTTAAGTTGCCAAATATTACATAACGATACATCCACTGGAAAATATTAACATGCACCACAAATGTATGTTGATACATGCAGGTATTTAAAGAAATGTCATCCTGTTTTTTTAATTTCCCATGCTTTCCATCCGCGCAGCTGTTGAGCTTTAATTAATAAAAGACAGCACGGAGAGTCACTTAAAATAAGCACATTTTCTGTATTTATCCACTTTTAAAAATAAATGCAGACAAAAACACATTGTTTTCTGTCTGTATTTATCTGTAAAAAACCATAAAAACGGAAAACAGGGAGCCTTATATAAAACTAATGAATGCATCTGAAAGAGAGTGGCTGTGGAGACTTGAGGAGCAAAGTTAAAAGGTGGTAGTGAGGGAATCCGTGGTGGAGTTAGCCACCATCCCCACCATGGATGGGGGAGGGGCAACAAACATTTTGCGCCGGACGCCACCAGTGCTAAGCTGCCCTTGCCCTTGGGTTTGGGTTTGAGTGCCTTCACTGCACCCCCAGATAAAGTATCTTTTTTTACTACCAAACCTGGAGATGGGCACCCAATTTCCTTGCTTGCATTAGGGTTGTGGCACCTTGCTTCTCCGATGCCGTTGATATCTGTTCTTTAGAGCGAAGGGGTGCCCTCTGTGGCATTCAATCGGCGGGTAGAGGCCTGTTCGTACATTGCATGACTGTGATGGAATGTAAGCTGAACGAGGCAGTGCTTTAAATGGACCGGTGCTCACCGGTATGGAGCACCAGCACTTTTCAATTTTCTCTCCTGTAGTACCGGTACTCGCACGGTTCAAGCAGCAGTGCAGGTGTTAGCTCCTCCTGGGTTCTGAGTAAACAGTAGCTCACCTGATTGGCAAAGTGAAAGCAAACTCTGCTGCCCCATCACACGCTGCAGCCAGCCAATCGGTTAATTTGTGTGCGACCAGCTAGTTCCCTCTTCAATTGCAAACCAGATTGGTAAATGTATGACTTGACTTCCCAGACAAAAGAGGGAGAGAAGACATTGAAAAAGTATTGAAATGGAACAGAAACGAGATTTTATTAACTGCATTAATAAAAAAAAAAAGCAGAAACGAATAGCTACGGAATTCTGAGCCGCCAATCTCGCATGAGAAAGAGAGGGAGAAGACGGGAAAAGAGATAAAAGAACCTGTAGAAAGACAACAGGAAGAGAATTAAGAAAAGCAACTGAGTGAAGGTAGAGAGAAAAATAGAAGAGGAAGAGACAGGACAGGGGAGAGGAAGACAGACGAGGCAAAGGAGAGGAAGGGAGACAAATATATGGAGGGAGAAAACAGGTGTAAGATGTGAGGGGCGGAAAGGAGGAGTTGACATGGAAAAGGTTTAGACATGCGAGATGGATAGAAGGCAAGGAGTGAGATTAAATGGCCATGAAAAGGTGGTTCATGGGTAGAAGAAGGGCAGACAGTAGGAGAGTGGTGAGAGGGCATGCGAAAGCAAAGGAAAATGCGTGTGGGAATCATGTAGCAACAGATCACAAATAAGTCTCTAGGAAAGGATGTATTTTCTTGCTTAGTCTTTTTGCTACTATAATATACCACTTAAGTGGGTCAGTGTTTGAATACGAGTCCTTTGAGGGGTTTTTTGTAGGGGTGCAATCAATCTATTGTAATAAAGGACCCTCTCTGCAGCTCCCATTTAAATGTGGCTCTGTGAACAGTAGACAGGCTATAGATGCAAGTTTAAAATCCATTTCAGTAAAAAAGATATTTTTTCATATAGTTTTATTCTCCTCAATAACTGTGCCACAGCTTCAACCTTCAAAGCAGGGGTCCTGTACCATGCTCCCTTCAATGAGCCATTACCTGTCCCTTCAGCAAACACACGCCTACCTGTGGGGATGTGCCTCTGTTTCCATGCTCATGACTGAGTGCATGACTGTGCCAGTGAGCAAAGCTTCAGCTTGAGGCCAGAGCCTCGTCTGTAATTAAGAAAAACAGAAGATATTGGACATCCTAAACAGTCCAGAACTACTGGATCCCAGAGGGCCTGCTTTGTCTGCCAAACTTAGGCAGAATTACTTGATCTCATTCAGAATGTCAGTGAAGAGTGAACTCATCAACATTCTCCAAGCTACCATCCAATTTGTAATGCCTCTTGCTCGCCTCTGAACTATCATTCCTTATACTAACTTGCACTGAGGAAACGTATCGGTTGCTTGTAGGATCTGCCAATCTCCTAACTAGAAAGCGATCACACTTTATAATTATGCAAATTTCTTTCACAAATTGCCCACAATGTCAATAATTGTGTATAATGTGAATATACAAATATCTTTCATGTGTCATGTGTAAACTGAACACATGAAATTTGAAAGATACTTTTAAAACTACACTTTTGTACATGCATTGACAAAAATAACTATTGCTGTAATATTGTGCACAGTTGCGCAAGAAAACATCAAATTAAATGCTTTTCTACTAACCACGTCATTAGCTCCGCCCCAATCCCTGCCACCACCGTTAAATTTGGTCAGAACCTGCCCTTATTTTTTTCGATTTAAAGCACTGAAATGAGTGAGGCTGGACTGAACAACCTGCACCTCATGAGACTGAGCCCAAATAAGGAAATAAACACGGGTCACAAAATATATAGCAAGCCAAGCCTGTATTTAGCAACAGTAGCTACCAAAACACACTGTAAGGCCAAGTAAGAAATATACAACAGCAAGGAAAACCTCAAAACTACCACCACAAAAAATATATCCTACCCCCCACCCCCAATAATGTATAGTACTGGAAACTGCAGATTCCTCCTCGGAGTAAATAACTGAACAGTAGGTAATATACTGACCTCCATATTGGGTCAGCATCACCAGCATTCAAATACGTGACATGCAAATCAATACAGCGAGACATTTTACCTAGTCACTGGGGTATTCCCTGAACATGCTTGCTGAGAAATTTGCTTTTTCTAATTTATCACTAAGTTAAAAAAAAAAAGAACTCAGTTGTGTATGGTTGTACATTGATGCAGATAGCAATTAGAATGCTAGAGAAACCCAACTTGGATTGTGTATAGAGAAAAGGCGATGGGAAGACTTAGCAAGCCAATCAGAGATTACATGGCCTTTAACCCAATATGTCTGTGGCCAGTTATGGGCAGATATGTACCCTTTGGCAGTGTAAGTGTGGTGACACTGCAGATGGTAGTTTGATGAAGAACGAGCTGTAGCATTGATAATACTTACAATGGATTTTTCCTAATGGTATCTGGAAAAATTGGACTCGCCGCCAAAGTTCTACGAAAACTACGAGCGCCAGTCTTCTTATCCATTATTGTTTAGTGGGGTAGAGAAAGGGTGGGCAGAAAAAAATCAAGTGGCACAGAAATCAGCAAAAATGCAAAAGTTCGAAACCATGCCACAATATTTTAGGGGTTTGATAAACTGTGAGTGTATAACCCACTCTGTAAGGACCAGATCGGTCCTCAAAGTGTGGGTAAACCCAGACAGAAGCAGAGAAAGACTATCTTTGTGAGGACCGGTGCGTTAGGAGGACCGGTAAAAGTGCAGGTACATTTGTCTCGGTCCGCTTCATAACCTTCCTTACTATCAAAGCGTGTGTGGAGTTAGAACAGTAAATTCACACTTCATTACGGTCAATGACCGGTCGAGGGTGGGAAAGAAGGAGGAAGGGAAAGAAGGAGATAGATAGATAAAGAGAGAGAGAGAGAGAGAGAGAGAGAGAGAGAGAGAGAGAGAGAGAGAGAGAGAGAGAGAGAGAGAGAGAAAAAAGGAGGGAGGTAGGTTTTTTTTGTTGTGTTTTTTTTACTAACGAAGCCAGCTTGCCCAACCCTGAAAAACCTGTGTGCACAATTTCTAGCACATAATATATCATACTGGTCAATTACAAAGGTGAGGTGGCACTCCTAAACACACACACCAAAGCAATTTAGGTACACTGACTGGATTCCAATTGGTATGATTTCCACCAGATATTCTATTCAGAATTAGCAGCGAGTATGTTTAATAGAGTGACAACCCAAATAAATGGGCGCAACAAGAGCACAGCAACTGACAAACAAATACACTAACACAAATCTGTACACAATAATTTATTCCAGTTTAATTTTCATTTTATTTTACAGTCAAGGGTGAGACTTTTGCACAAATATAAGTCCCAATGCCAGTCGCCATTTTCACTGCTTTATTTTATGCAGCGATGGAATTTTCATAAATAAAGACTGGCATGCCCATATCACTGTCTCCCCATGACATGGTTTCCAGTTTCACAGTCCCAAAACAACACATGAAATACTCTTACACTTGAAATACTCAACATGTACAGAAAACAATATATGGCATTGACGCTTTTGTAAGTACAGTGACAATGTTAAAGTGAGTAGTACATGAGTACACAGTCAACATTTTTAAATAATATCCCTCAGAGATGATGATTCACTAATGGGATGAGGAACGGTCTGGAACATCCTACTATATGTAAAATATACACTCGTAACAGACTTTTGAAGAAGAAAAAAACAACGTAGGATAGCCATTTTTCTTTTTTAGCTGCTTTCTTTACCTTTTTCCCCTGATAACCTTGACTGGTCACTATGGTAGGCAGCCTTTGTTTTAAACCCAAAACCCAAACTGACAAACATAATTTCCTTTTCAAATTCTGTCCACTCAGCAAAGCGTATTAAACTCCAAACAATGTAATTGCAACAACATGTAGCAATGCTGGTTAATATTTATCCAAGGAGCAAATTTGCTTGCTTCTAGAAACTGCAAGTAGAGTTTCTGCACTTGCACAGCACTATGGAGTGGGCAAGCATTTGTAAAAATCACCACGGGACACAAAAGTATCAAACCAAATATATGCCCCACCATTCTTTCTAAAACTTTCCCTAAAACAAGCTTGGCAAATAAGGTGAATTACTTAAGCTTTTTTTATAGGTTTAATCTCTCGCTTATCTCATTAGACTTTTCAATCCTGCTCTAAACCGGGTCAAAAGCGGCACACAGGGGTACAGAGGACAACGCCACAGTTTGATTTGCAGGCATGAGAATTCACTGGAGTAAAACACCATTACAGACCCTAAGCCATTGCCATTGGAGTTGCTGTTTTTCTCAATACTTCTTACAACAAAAATAAATACATAAACATATAGGGAGTGGGAAAGAAATGATAAGTGTCAAAGTGCAAAATCTTCTCTAAGAATATAGAACTCAACGGCTTAGGGACCAGAAGCAAAGCAACCAAGTTCCCGGACGATGTACAACGTTAATTGCCTCGTTTTAATATGGTTCTATAACTGTAAGAATTCGAACAAAACTTTTATGCACATTTTGTGGTCCTGCCACTGCCTGGAAATATGCTACAACAAACCCTAACAACAATAGAGCAACAATTTCCATTCACTTGCTAAAAACGTTAATAAAGCATATTCTGAAAAGAGTTATCTTATCCAAAAGAACAAGACTTCCGATGTCTAACATGAGAAACCACATTTTTAGCAAAGGTGCTCTGAAAGGGAACTACTACAAGCCAGAGCTGTGTGGGGCACATTACATTGTACAAAGTGTCCTTCCACCATTCAAACGGTCTATAAACAGAGATACAACAACTCTCGAACAACCAGAAAAGAGTTGGACTCATCGAAAACCATCAACTTTTTTTGCACCACTCAAAGTGGCTCAGATAACTCTTCACATAAACACAGTGATACAAGGACTCTTGAACAACCACCAAAGAGTTGAACACCTCGAATACCAGCAAATGTTGTCATTGTGTCTTAGCAGAATGTCCCTGTAAAACACATGGATAGTATTCCTCATCCGTTCAGGAGCAGAAGGCTGATAAACAATGTGCTGCAGCAGGCAAAATGTCAAATGAAAATCCAGTTCAACAGGTTCTGTCCCTAGAGGATTGCACTGCAACTCCTTTAGAAATCTACATGTTACCAGTAAATATCGAGTAATACAATAATGGGGTAAACCCAAACAGTCACTGGGACCTGGGTGAAATGTGGTGCAATAAAGGGGGTGGGCCCCAGTGGAAACACAATAATTGTATCAATATCAACATCATCGGATAAATTAATTACAGACAATATTTATGCTTATTCAGAGTATTTAATCATATTGAACATATAATGCATCATGTTCTAAGCATAGTACATTAGTCAAAACAATTTAGTGTGTAGGTGCCCCAGAAACCATCACTTTTTGAATGTGGACAACAGTGATGGTTTCACCGTGCCCCCCTAGTTTGTCATTCGGTCTTTGTAAATAATGTAGCCTTGGTTAAGGCTGGATAGGCTTTTTTATGTTGTTGGATGCACGCAATATCCACTGCCCTCCTTCCATCACTAACTTACACTTCTGCACCTTGATGGACCAAACCCTTTCCACCCCCTTCCCCCTAATTGCCTGGGGCACCTACACACTAAATTGTTTTGACTAATGTACTATGCTTAGAACATGATGCATTATATATTCAGTATGATTAAATACTCTGAATATGCATACATATTGTCTGTAATTAATTTATCAGATGATGTTGATACAATTGTTGTGTTTCCAGTGGGCCCACACATTGTACCACTAGTAAATTATCGAGAATTACATTTTTTGCTACTCATTTTAGTACCCTTTACTTGACTTGTCCAGAATTCTATCTCTTTATAGCCTTGACCTAGAATTTGAGGATGCAAACAGTTAGTATTGTAAAGATGCCAGTAGTAACATTCAGGAGTTCAAAAAGGTACAGCAGCCATTGCCCTATGACGGTCACTGGCTGTGTACAGAACAAGAAAACTAAGAAACTGGCCCAGAAATCCTTAGTCTATGGTGTACTTTGGAAGTAATGGTGACTAGGTGATTACAATGTGAACTCACTTAATAATTGACTAGTTCTGCTTGTAGATCTGCTTGCCCCAGTTCCTCATATTCCCTTCTCCAAATAATATTGACATATTTAATACGCATTTCTTGAGCGATGTAAATATCCTCACACACATCCTAACCATGAGTTCATGGCACGGAGCTCCTAATGCTATCAAAAAGACTCTGCAGTTCCCAAGGGCCAGGTCTACATATTATATATGTATACACACAGCAATGAAATGAAGACAAATAAAATATAGAGTATAGACATGGTGCATGAAGGTTCACAACAAGTTTATAATTTACAACGGCTTTGCCCAATTTGAACATGTAATATTAGCTTCTCATGGGTCAGCACTGTAGACTTGTATTACTACTATAATACATAGTAGAGAAAGTAATTGGCACAATAAATATCTTTTTGTTGATAAAACAGCCCTCATCTCCTGGAGCACAGGTAGGCAAAGTAATCTCTTACACTTTGGTCAAATTTGATATAGTTCTTTGGCCAAGACAGATTGATCAGTGGTAACGGCAAATCAGTCGAGGAGAGAGGTCAGGACAGATTATGGTCAATACCTATATTTTGGAAATGGGCATCAAGAGAAGATAGGCTATCCGGTGAGGAGAATAGGTATACCTGTCAAGGCTAAATTATTTATGCCTTCTGGACATGCATGTAATCAGAGAATCCTGCCTATAAAACCAGCTATTAAACGACTATATGGCTTTTCAAGTACATCAAGCAGGTGCGCAACTATCTGTTCTGATTTATAGGTCTAATTAATGGCTGCACAGCATCAACACATGACGTGCTATTGGAGAAAGAAGATGGACAATAAGCAACAAAAGAAAGGCCACACCCTCAAGAGGTGGTGAAGGGTCTTTGCTAAATCTAAGGGATTTGCTTTTAAACAATATATATATGGTTGGTTTATTCTATGGTTTATGCCACATAAATTCAGGATTACTACAGTACTACACTGAGTTTAGACTTTGGTCAGGCTACATAGAAAGGCCTGATTGTGTCTTGTGCCTATAACAGTCAGACTCTTATCGACACTTAACCTAGGACACTACTTTTTAATCATAATCTGAGTCCCTGTATATCTTAGAAAATACAATCTACAGATGTAAAATGAGTGGGAAAACTGAGAGAAATATTGATGGAGACAAGCTATACAAATGAGGGAATATATAGCATAAATACTTTGAGTACCAGTTAATTGCAAAAGGAGGATGTAGAAGTCTCTAGTTGCAATAGGATAACATTGAGAAAAGCTAAAAAGTTTTAATTATTTTTTTTTTTTAAAGGTTAGAAAGGAATTTATGAGCAGACGAAATCACATTGGCTTTAATACGAATTTTGAAAGTTGAATAAAAATATAAGAACCATTGCAAAGGAATATGAAAAAGAAAATAGACGGGGAAAACGTAATTGGGATAGATGGTGTGAGGCAATAAAGAAAGAGGAGCAGCTGACATGAAGGTAGGAGAATACTAAGTAAAAAAAATGAAAAAAGAAAGTGGCATGTGGTGGGGATGTCTAGCAGACTAAGGGAGCGTACCCGAAGTAGCAAAAACTTAGTGAACAGTCATGCAAAGTGAGATGTGTCAGCCTCACAGTGGTAGTGACAATCACATACTTACAACTAACATAGAAAGGTAGTCACAAATGTCTAGTCAAAAAACATCTAAACAACTACTGGCACTAGAAAATCTAATTAAAAAGATGCACAAGAATAAAGTGATAAATCGGAAAAAACTAATTTTGGGAAATGTACTTGACAGGACCAAAACAGACATAAGCACTAGGAAAACAAAATCTACTTTACACTTGCTGAGCATCTAGATAGCATGACAACACATTTACTCAATACTATAAATATTGGAAGATAAACATGTCTGAAATTTTATGAGAGACTAAAACCTCCAGTTAGTCATGAAAAATCACAAACATCCATCAATCACAGAGAAACCAAGAACACATAGCTTGAATTCCACTTGCAAACATTAGTGGTACGGGCCCATAACCAAGCTCCCTGCACGCAGTGGCAGACTCAACATATGACCGTGCATAGCAATTACGATAAACCCATCTACAGATGATGTGTTTCCTGGAGACTACCTAAAGAGTGAGAAAAGATCAATATGGTACATTTGAGACTGACCGCAAGACTTTGCAAAGACAAGTGTTTTCTGAAGACCGAGAGAAGATATAGCTAGATCTTATAATTCAGTTAATGGTAAAAATAGGTAAGGTGGCTTGTTACTACCTGCTTCATGGAATGGAATAACCCAAAATGCTTTGCAACAACCTGTCTCTCTGCAGTCACACTGTAAACTGGAAAATCACTTATGTAAATGTATGTAGAAATTTTTACCGGATATTAACATAAAAGAGACAAGAGAAGGGGTACATGCAGCTAAGATAGCTAAGCAGCTAACCTCTTGTACCATGGCACACTTGGAAAATTGCATTTGTTTTAAGCAGTGAATAGAATTATCATACTTTTTCTACTTCACTTGCACTTTTAGGCTTTGGTCATTTTTAAGAATGGAAACTCTACAATAACATCTGAGAGGTGCAAAGATATTTAAGAAATTACTGAAGAGAAGATGCTGGACAAGAGTTTTTTGAAGAACAGCTCAGTCTATTTTGGTGTGGATGATCTAAACACTTGATGAAAGAAAACAGCGGGGCAGAGTTTTGATGTCACCAGCGCTAAAAGTGGGCAAACAGCCAACCCTTGATCAACTGCTTAGTGCAGCATTACCTGCAATGCCCAATATTATTCTTATAACGTAATGGACTGTTTGGCTGAAAAGAAGTTATAAGTTCTTTATTGACCACAAGACTCAGAAATCATGCCTTTTTACCACTACATTCCTAGAGCAAATTCTCTAAATACTGGAATGCGAAAGTAATCAGTTTACAAAACTAAAACTATTTATCCCTTATTAGTTCCAATTCCTATTAAAAAGTTTAAGATTCCAAAATGTAATTCCCTTAAAATTCCGAGGTGAGTGAAATCACCCAATCCATTTTTAGTCCGGTAATTTGCAACATTTTACTGGAACCAAATAAGAAACTGTCACATATTGTACACAGATCTCTGTAAAGAAAAATAGGGCAGTCACTAATTGACAATTCTTGGATCAGAGAAATGATCACCTTTAGCAGGCACGGAGGTAACAGCCAAGACGGTCTGCAATAGAGCTGGGAGTCGAGCGGCATTTAAGTAGGTTGCACCCAGCACTCTTGTGCTAATTTTCATAATTTATCCATCTAGTAGTGGGCAAAGACCAGGGGGCTGGATCAACCCATTACCAAACAAGGGAATCTCTTACAAGATTAGACCTTTGGCACTCTGTGGAGGTTGAGGCAGAAAGAACTTGCAGTACCTTCTTGGTCAGCGTATCACCACCACCACTGCTGCTCAAATACTGAGCCAGAGCCGTAAACAGTTAAGAAGCATTAGAGAAAACCCAGAACTGGTGACTGGTCTCAAGAGATTGTGAGCTATACTGAGTACTTGTGATGATCTCTATTGGCACATTGGACCCAGAAGAGGTTTACTTCATCATTACAAAAGAACAAGCAAGGTTTTACAGATGATCAGATAAAGTCCTGATGCGACGCAGGGACATTTAAAAAAAAGAGAAGCAAAGTGGTTGGCTGGTTGATTTGTCTGTCACTCAAAAGACTACCAATTTGACAGCTAGCATTAAACCCAGTTTGTTGAGGAGCGCACTTGGATACATAAGGAAGATATGTTGCATCACAAAGACTCTTGCTTCAAAATCGAAGGACATGATCACTGTTTCTTCCTTTCTAATTTGAATCTCATCTGAAAGAATGTAGTGCGTCTGAATCAAGGGGTACAGTCGCTTAGATGCCCATATTGCTTCACTCTTGGCCTACTCTCAGATTTGTTTCAAAGCGCAAAGGGAAAAAAAAATCAAAAAACTGGGCAGATTCGCAAAGCTTTTCCTTTGAGTAAGTGTGTCCTCCTCCTATCTTAAATGAGAGTTCTAATTGAATACCCAGGCCGCAAACATGATATATTTTCTGGGAGGTGTTTCTAGGCGTGAGATTTGCCTACTGGCTGTAATCATGAGTTACCTGGAAACTTGTGAGTAACATCTAAGACTGGAGTAAGACACATCTACACATAGAAAATGCATGCTGAATGATCAGGTGTAATGCACACCGCAGGATGGAGTAACACACGCCTGCTCTAAGAAACAATTTGTCAAACCTGGCCACAAGCAAATTTGAACAAACTCTGCAGATGAATACAATTTATCACTGTGATCAATTTTCCTCCATCTGCCCCAAATCCAAGCACTTTTCAAAACAGCAAAATGAATGAAGAGATTCACGTCTGGGCTACACTATCAAACAATTGCCTTGAGTCAATGTGCATTAGGACACATGCGCTGATATTGCCCTAGGTCTTTATTTTGATGCACCAATGGCTGTTTGGCACAAGCATGTTCAATAAGATAAGAAATGCCTTTTGACACTGCAAGCTTATGGGAAGGACTAAATGTCATTTGTGTTACTTTGTGGTATCTTCTAGAGTGATTAAAAGTAAGAGCCAATCAAAGCTTTTTTCCAAACATGCAGATTTCAATACTGGTATATCCCTGCTTTATAAATGTGCATTCAAATGAATCGTAAGATACAAATGTCTGTACCGCTACCCGCAAGGAACCGCCGAACAACTTTACCAAACCAAACAACTTTAGAGACAACAAACATTTATAAATCCAACCTCTAATGAAGCTTTCCATGTCATCTAAACCCTTTAAAATCTTCTGAACCAAAATATTTAATGGTGGCACTTTAATAGCTCTTTATCCTACTACTTGCTATTTTTATGATTTTGAGATGTGCAAATGCATACTATAGTTTTTGTCATAACACTGCAGATAATTCTTTAGACAGCCTTGTCTCGAAATAATAGAAATTTGAGCTGCTTAGAGGGCACAAGTACCTTTCTGAGAAGGTCTATAAATGCTCAATAAAGAACAAAGAAAAATCAACGGTCTTCATGCCCAGAGAGAGCACAGGCGCAGCAAGCCTACAGCTTAGTAAATACATTTCCAACCCATCTTCTAACGGCAAGACTAGCAACGACTAACCCACTCTCACCAATACATCATACAGAAAGAAAACAAAACCCATTCTCACCAGTCTCCCTTGTCAGTGGTTTTGCCCTTTCACTGCAAAGGACAACGCCCAGCACCCAACTACAAGGCAAGCACCAGATCAGCACTTTGACTATCAAAGATATCACGTAAATATGTCTCAAGGGACATGGGCAAGCCACCAGGCAGTGCCAAAGCTACATCACTTGAAAGGAATGAGCAACAACTAATACTGTGGACCACTTATACTTATGTGTGCCCCGTCGCCCATGTGTACATCTGCAAACCCACCAGCAGAAGCAATCCGAACCGCGGCTCTCTGACCTAGTGGCTTACTCTGAAGGAAAACCGTGGGTAGCAACAGTGCACACTAAATGGCAATATCCTCCTTCAAAGGACCCCCACCTTCTCAAAGTTTACAACATGCCACACACTTGAAGTTTGATGACCACTGGGAGAACATTGCACTGAGGTTTGGACAATGACACTGAACCAATACATCCAACCTGCCCACCTGACCAGACATCAGACAATGTGCACAGCTACTTCACTAGAAACTCTAAATAGATACTCTGTTTTGTAGACAAAAGACTTTGAACAACCTATTATTTAAAAATATATAATTTACAGGTAGTTTCTGGTGCACTGATGTGGGTTAATAAGATGTGTGACATGGCACAACTTGAGGGAGGTGGTTGTCAAACGAACATGCAGGTTTTATTGCAGTAGTTGCTAGGAGGCGATCTTCAATACTGAGTTTGTCTTGGAGGCAATCTCCCTTTTCGATCCTGTCGCTGCCAAGATGCTCTACAGCTATTCGGGGGCCATTCGATCAATGTGATCACTCAGCAGCTTGTATTGCTCTGCAAGAAATGGAAACCAGCCATTGTAAGTCTGCAAATCAAAGTACATCAGGCAGCAATCACAGTTCATAAAACAATTTGTTGTGTAGTGAAAAGTTTCGCTCACAGGCTGTACTCAAAGGATGTATGTAGAGAAATTGAAAACACCTGTTTCAACAACATTCTGGTAGAATATACTTTTAGCTGGAATAAAAATTCAACAGTATGTATATCTACACTTCACCTTTGTAAACAAAAAATGACAGAAAAATCTTGCTTCTAAGAAAAAGACTGATGATGTGACATTAATCTGTCTTTCCATAACAGCCCTGTTTTTTTTTTTTATTTCTTCATTGAGTTTTTACAACAAGCTACAGTAGTGAATTCACATGTTGCTGAATAGTACATATGTCCACACTTGAAATAATTAGGCAACTGGTGTAGCTCTCGTGCTTCCAAATGGAATCCCATGGATGTTTGACCTATAAGTACATACGATTTCCCCTTAACTCACTGTAACAGACAACTGGAATGTGCTGGAGAACTCAGAAGTGTAACCTCTCACCGATATGGGGGGTGTGTTGTGTGAGATAGGGCATTAAGTTAGATACGTCTCCTCTTGCTTTGAGTATTTGGGCTACTCCTGTCCAGTGGCTGCTCCTCCGCTAAAGTGAAGAAGTTTCGCCCTAATGTCTTGAGGCAGCAAAAGAAAGGAAAAAATTAAATGATAATAAGGTAATGTTAATATCATTTTATTCTGTCCTCCTGCTGCGGCTGCTTGTGCGAGGAGGCAGGGCTGCAGATCAGGATTGGAGTGGTAGAACTGGAGCGTGATTATTTAAGAGTGTTTTGCTCAATCAATTCCTGCTCATTGGGTGTGATACTAATAAATACTTAAGAAACATGACTAACAGTGTGCCTCGTGAAACATGTGAAAGTTTAAAAATGCATCGTAAAAGCATGCAGAAGGGTCACAAACTGCCCCTTCCACCTCTCTGCTAGGTAGGGGTTCGAGTCTCTCCTTTGTGTCTCTGTGACCTTTTGTGGTTTATTCTCTGTTGCTTTAATTTTATTTGCATTAATTTTATTTTTAGTTTATTTTGCCCCCTGATCCTCTTCTGCCTCCATTCTGGTTTGCGCCCTCCGTGCCCCCTCCACCCTGCCAGTTTCCTGCTCCTGCCTCCCAGCTGCACTTCCCTCCCCCTTCCCGTATTCAATGGTGGCTGTTGCGCGGCCAAGTCAAAGGCAAGCCCGTCTGTGCCCATCTGTGACCCGACCATGACCGGCGCCAGGGACCCTGGTCGCCCAACCACCCACCACAACGAGTTAGCTGCCCTCCTCGCACTCAACAACGGAGGAAACAACGACTGCCAGTTGTCGATTCCAAATACCACCCGTGGCCAGTTCTGCTGTTACTGCCGCCGAACCTTCACACCCTCCACACCACCATGGCAGCCAACCCCACGCTGGAGGCCAACACCCCTGAAATACTGACGCACATCCCCCTCAATGTGTGATCCTTGCACAAACATGCCGTAGAAATCTGGGACCTCCCCGACACCCTCTCGCCAGATGTCGCCTTCTTCACGGAAACCTGGACCAACGCCTCCTATGCCCCGCCATTCCCGACGGCTACAAGATCCAGAGGAAGGACTGCCCCAAACGCGCAGGAGGAGGATTCGCCATCGCACAAAACAGCTCCCTCCGAATTTCCAGCACCACCACGAGCGACTCCTCTGCCACCACCGAACACCTCCACTTCCGGATCCAGAACGGCCCTAGAACACTAATGCATGGCAGCCTCGCCTACAGACCCACCCCCGGACCTCGCGTTTCATTCGCCGCTACCATTGCTGACCTCATCGAACCACACACCATCGCCTCAATGGACTACATACTCATCGGAGACCAGAACTTCCACCTCGACAACCTCAGTGACCCTAACTCCACTGCCCTCCTGAACAACCTTGCCAACATCGGGCTGAAACAGCTCGTCACCACCCCTACCTGCAAGGCAGGACACACCCTCGACCCCATCGTAGCAGGTGGGAATAACATCCGCTTCAGCCACACCACGCAGCCCCTGTGGCGCTCACTTCTCTTTCAGCACCGCCACCGCTCTCAAACCCACTCCTCGCCCCCGTGAAGGAACTGGAGCAAAGTTACAGAGGAGCACCTCAATTCCCAACTCGGCTGCCAAGGATCTACAGCGCTGGATCACCAACTGCGCAGACATACTCGCACCCCACCACACCACCGACAGACAATGCCCCTTGAAGGCCACCTGGTTCGCCACTGACCTCCAAGAAGCCAGGCACTCCTGCAGACGTCTCGGAAAATGATGGAGAAACAGCAAAACCACGGAAGACCTGACCACATACAAGAACGCCATGACAGAATACCACAAAACATAAGATCCACAAAGAAGACCTTCATCCGGAACAAATCCTCTCCAACTCCAGAAACTCGAAGGAACTCTTCAACATCAACCAGCAATCCGCCAAACCCCCAAGCAAAGCCATGGACATCACTCCCTCCCAGGACCTCTGCAACAAGCTCGGCTACTACTTCCACCTGAAAATCAAGACCCTCTATGACAACTTCAGCGAGCAGACCCCTGAAACCAGCCATCCCTCCAGCGACAACAGTTGGCCCGCGCTTCACCACCTGGACCCTGGTCCCCACCGAAGATTCCACCACCACCATGAAGAGCATTCACTCAGGAGCCCCCATGGACCCCTGCCGCAGCACATCTTCCATGGAGCCGTCACTGCCATAGAGCTCGAGCTACGATGCACAATCAATGCCTCCTTCGAATCCGACACTTTCCCCGACGACTGGAAGCCCGCAAAAGTCAAGCCCCTCCTCAAGAAACGTGCTGCAGACCCTACGGACCTGAAGAACTACCTACCCATCTCTCTCCTTCCCTTCGCATCCAAAGTCACAGAGATCGTCAACGCCCATCTGACAAACTTCATCGAAGAGAACTCCATCCTCGACCCCTCCTTATCTGGATTCCACCGCAACCACAGCACTGAGACGGCCCTCCTTGCCACCACAGATGACATCCACACGCTCCTGGACCAAGGCCACACCGCAGCCCTCATCCTACTCTATCTCTCCGGAGCCTTCGACACCGTCTCCCACCTCACTCTTGCAGCCAGACTCCACAATGCAGGAATATAGGGAACCGCCCTCGATTGGCTCTGCTCCTTCCTCGCCAGCAGAACCCAACGGATCAGACCACCGCCGTTCCTCTCCGAACATACAGAGATCACCTGCGGAGTACCAAAAGGGTCATTGCTCAGCCCCATGCTGTTCAACATCTACATGGCCCTGCTCACTGCCATCGTCAGACAGCACGGACTCTGCATTGCATCCTATGCCGATGACACCCAGCTCCTCCTCTCTCTCAAGAAAGACCCCAAAACTACCAGACTCAGCTTCCAAGAAGGAATGAATCGCAACTCGGAGAAAACAGAAGTCCTCATCTCTGGACCCGCCCCCGCAGCTTGGGACAACTCCTGGTCGCCCTCCGCCCTCTGCACCCCCCACCCCCATGGCCCACGCCCGTAAACTCGGCATCATACTCAACTCCTCCCTCACCATGACCCGACAGCGTCGCCTCCACCTGCTTCTACACCCTCCGCATCCTCCAGTAGACCTTCAAGTGGTTCCCCCCCGAAGCCAGAAAGACTGTCACCCATGCACTCATAACAAGCAGACTGGACTACGGAAACGCCCTCTACGCTGGAATCAACAAATCGCTGCTACGAAAACTCCAGACCATCCAGAACACCGAGGGCACTCATCCTCAACACCCCTCGACATAAGCACATCACCCAACACCTGCGAGACCTCCACTGACTCCCTGTCGAAAAGAGAGTCACCGTGAAGCTACTCACCCGTACCTACAAATCCCTCCACAACATTGGACCCAAATACCTCAACGGAAGAGTCTCCTTCCACGTACCCAAAAGGAACCTCCGCTCTGCCGATCTCGCCGTAGCAGAAACTCTGGGCAACCACAGAGCCAGAGCAGGTGGAAGGGCATTCTCCGACACCGCAGCCAGAGCCTGGAACAAGCTCCCAGTCAACATCAGACACTCCCCTACTCTGCACACCTTCCGGAAGAGCCTCAAGACCTGCCTCTTTGTCTGATCCGGAGCTGCACCCTCCTCCCCCGTGGCTTGGGACCATCACGGGTGAGTAGCGCGCTCTAAGCCCCCTGATTGATTGACTGATTGTTTGAGATTAAGTCATTCGTGACAGAGAGAGAAACTTACTAATGTGCTATGACAATAATCTGAAATGTAATAATGAAGTCTGTAGTTTTTAGCAAAATATGACTTTGAAAATGCTCAAGTAAAATGATTTCTGCTTATGTTGTCTATGACATGTAAATCTGAGAGAAAATGCTTGCTTGGTTATTAATGAATCGTAATCAGACTATGCTAATAAGTATAACGAAATGGTGTTCTTATATTTTTTCTTCTGCATCTCTATTTCTCTAATTTTTTCAATATTAGCATGTCTTTTCTTTAGAAAATGATGATTTAGTGGTTTTCAATGTAAACCTCAAAATGTATTTTGTCTTTCATTATTTCCTTCGAATAGACTAGAAATGCTGACCTGATTGCACGGTAACTACGAGTATTATCGCCAAAGTTTCTTTCCTACAGTTTGGATAATGGAAATCCTCTCTGTTAGTTTAAAACTGTAACAAACTTGATGCAAGATCAGAAGAGAACGAGTGGAGCGGACATGTTGAGTTGCAAATGTATTTCCTATTTCCGAAGGGAAGTTATATTGCACATTCTTTGAAACTGAATAAAGGTATTACGTATGGGTTCCAGACAATTTGGTTCAGAGAACGATCACACCACGGTTGGACCACAGATTTTGACCAATAGAAATCATGCAAACTGCGTAACAGTTATTTGTGGGTAGGAACTGTAAACATTTGGAGGTATAATTGCCTCAGGGGAAAAGGATGTGGGCCGAGCAGCTATTTTTCCCCTTGCACATCCTGGGCCTGATATGCTGTCGGTTTGAACTCTGATTTTCCCTGAACTGAACTCTCCTGATTACCCTCTGCGCTTTACCGGCTGGTGAAGTCGAGCAGGCCAAAACTTTCAGCTGAAGAATTAGTGACTCCAGCTATTGAACACTGTACTCTAGTGTTCTACTGGGTCCATCTCGTGTCTCGGTCCTAATAAATCTGCAACAGATACTTGGTTTGTATGATTCTAAATTGCATATTGTATTTTGCAATGTGTTTTCTCTCTCTTTCTCTCTTCCTACCTCACACTAGGCTCTGAGCTGTGATGTGTTGAGATTTTACCTGTATACAAAAGAATAACCGTTATTAAATGATTCTAATGTATTTTTGTGCTTTGACCATTCATCTTGGAGTTTAGATAAAGGTATCTTGATCACTATTCCATGTGTTTGTCCTTACTTATTGATGATTTTATTGATATTGAGTGAATATTGTTATTAGCTAAACACTCCTTTATTACAGGTTCTCATGAAGAAGTGGCTTTCCGTTTCTAGTAATCGGAGTCCCTATTAGCTCATACAAAGAACTATCGAAGGACCTTATGGTTGTGATTAATTGTAGAGTTTCTATGGGCCAAACTCTGTGTTATTGTGAATTGTGTTGCTGAGGATTGAGTTTACGGTGTGGTGGGTAACCCATGTCTGAGCCCACAAATTTTAAACCGCTTCAGCTGGATTAACAGTCATGCGCACTTTTCTTGTTCTCCATGCAGCCTGCATGGACAACATGTCCACCCCTCCAGGCCCTGGCTGAGCGCTGTGTCACGGCACTGCATTGCAGTGTTGTGATTGGCTGCAGCGAGCGTGGGAGCCCGGGTGCTTCCTGTTTATCCCAAGAAGTCAGGAAGTGGACACAGGAGAGGCGACGGCCGGCCAGCTGGGAAGTAAGTGGTTTTTATTATCCGCCCCACTGCTGCATCCAGGTAGCAGCCACGAATGCTCCTGCCCCCGTTATGGCATTATATCCCCCCATTGCATACTCAGATGTCCAAAGCCTCTATTTTCAGTCATGTGGAGCGTCAGTCTGCCCCCTCTCTCAAATACGACAGCAGGGGGTCCCAGATGTCTTGTGGTTGGGAAGTCAATGGCAAGAGCTCTGAATAAATAGTAAGTTATTCCTTGAAACGTGTAAGGTCGTTCAGCCATTCCTTAAATTTAGGGGCATGCCCTCGGCTCCATCGGCATGCTACCCTGTGTTTTGCCAGAAGCAGTCCTAATGAGATGAATTTCCTGTGTAAGGCCTGCAGTTCCTCTGTGTAGCCTAGAAGTGCCATGACCGAAGTGAGGGGAATGGGGACACCTACCATTCTAAACAAAGCAGCCTCTATCACCATCCAGTACCTGTGTATCGCCCCACATTGCGCTAGGTGTAAAAAGCCCACTCCCTCCTGTCTCCGTCTATTGCAGTGGTCATCAGGTCGAAATTTAGATCTATAGAGTCTCGCTGGTCTGTAATGCACACAATGTAAAAATTTGATGTGCATGATGTGCAGCCGACTGCTGGCAGTTATCATGCCAGTTTATTTGCAGCAATAGAGCCATTGCCCATCAGTGAGTGTTGTTCCCAACTCCAGGTCCCAGCCTGTCCGTGAACCAGTCTATATTGGGTTGCTCTGTTAGGGCAGCACGGAAAGCATGGAAACCGTGTGTGATGGTCCAGTGGCGTGTAGTAAGCCGTGCAGTACGTCTAGTGTGGGGGGCTACTAGGGAAAGGTGGGAGTGGAGTTTCTGACATCATACCTGGTTTAATGTATAAAAAAAACTCCAGTGGTTGATGGTCCCTCCATTCAGTAGTGTTTCCTGATCTTTAAATAAACCCTCACGATAGAGCTCTCCCCAGGTGCCCATACCCTTCTTACGTAGCATGTTGCAACCTGAGGCCTCATGAGTGACCAGGATGACATGATGGTAAGGAAGGGGCATTAATGGGTAGTACAGTAGGGGTTTGTTCAGTCTTCTGGCTAGCCGCCGCGATGCAAGGTTGGTGCAGGCTAAAGTGGATTAAGTGGTGTCCTCACCTGGAACCCTGGCCCCCCAAAAAGGGGTTTTAGGAAGGGAGGCTATGTAGCCTTGCTCAATAGCCAGGTGAGGTATGTAAGGTGGTGGTCTGAGCCAATAGGTCCCGTAGTGGGCTTGATCCCATAGATAATATAGTTCCATATCCGGAGCGTCAAAGCCCCCTCTCGAAAAAGGCTGAGTGAGTGTGGTCCAGTGCACTCTGGGCTGTTTGCCACCCCATGTCAATCTGATTAGCTGAGTTTGGAGCATACAGAAAAAAGAACGAACCCGAAAGTATGGTATGTTGAGGAAAAGGTATAGCAAGTTTGGCAATATCACAATTTTTACAAGAGCAACCTGACCCGATCAACTAATGAGGGCAGCAAAATCCAGCGAGCTAGTGAGGTCGGAATCAAAGTGATAGCGGTGCCGTAGTTTGCTCGCAGCGTTTCCTCCCTATCCCTGGAAATCACCATTCCCAAGTATTTTACCTCTGAGTCACACCACATTTGTGGGTAATCTAATGTAAATTGTAGGGTATTTGGGGTAGGGGAAATAACTGAATTTTGCTCCAGCATATATTTACCCCAGATATCCGCAGTGGATGAATTCTCTGAGACTGGGGTTCAAGCTGGTGTGTGGGTCTCGAATGTAGCGAGTTATGTCGTTGGCATAGAGCAACACTAATAGGTGCTGAGTAGGGTATTGCAGTGTGTACTATCTGTGATGCTGTTGGAGTTTAGCAGCAATTGTCATTGATCTGTACTGTGGCTTGTGGTTAATTGTAGAGCAGAGCAATCCAGGATAGAAATGGGGCGGGGGGCAATCCCATTCACCGCAGTACCGCAAACATGTAATCCCATTCAAGCAAACTGAAGGCTTTGGTGGCATAAGGGAAGACTGCCAAGGCAGCTAAATCAGGGTCTATGTCTTGAATAAGTGATTCAAGCTAGCCCGGCTGATGATGGGTGTTACCCCGAAACTGGTCCCAGGATGCTTGTTTCTGATCCAGGGAGGACCTGACCTGGCAGTTCGGGTTGGACTGTTCCCATGAGGCACAGGGTCAAGACTGCTTTGCATATAGCTAGATACAAACTGGGGTAGCAGAGTCAGCTAAAGAACGATGATGGATTCAACCCAGATCTGTGACGGGGGTGAATGTCTGAAAAGATTCAGCGTTCTGTCCATCATCTCCTTGTGCTATCTTAGGTACTTTTTGGCACAAGGCCCGCCCCTCCTAGGCCCAGCCCCCCCCTCACACGGTGAGATTTTTGTTCAAGCTGGTATGTGACTGATAATAAAATAGGTCACTATATGAATCTTTGCTGGTCTTGAGGAAGTGCAGGTAGACTGTAGGCCTGAGCAGTTGGACCAGCACTGGCTAGGGTACACTTTCAGCTTCTGTACCAAGGGATCTCCCAGTTAGCACAGACCCATTGGTATATCTCACCTCAAAACCTTTTTATAAAGTGTTTTAGTTTTCACACATGCTCGAAATTTTGACTAGTTTTTCCTTTATAATAGTCTACAGTAAAGCGGTGACATATAATGTGGAAATAGCAATGAGTTTAAGTAATTATCAATACACTATTTACCTTCTTGTTTATTCCTTAGGAGATTCCACCACTAAACTGATGCCTTGCAGTCACGCACCCTGCCCTAGTGTCAAATTGATGTTTCTAGCAATTTATGTAAAGTAAGTTTAAAAACACCTTAATATGCAAATGTTTCACATCCTATGTAAACTGAGCTGCTTCTTTTCCTTACCTTCATCCAGATTGCCGATGACTGACTGCTTCTTCAGAAAGTCATTGCACAACTTCTTGTTCAAGCCGAAAGCCAACATGTTGTGAGTGAAGGTGCTAGACATGGGGCGACAAAGGTAGATTAGGGTTAAAGTGCAGAGAAATCACAAATATTTAACAATTCAGAAATTTGTGTGTTTAGTTGTGCACAGCATTTCACTGAGATGTGCTTTGCTGGTTGTATGTAACCAGGTCAATGGAGAAAAATAGCAAAAGAACACATTGCAATTGATTGACTTGAATCCAGCAAGCTTGTGTATCAAACCAATGGGTTACAATGAGAGGAGAACCAGACTCAACCGTGCAGCTGTAACAGAAGGCCACACTCTCCTAAAAGAGTATTTAAATGAAAGACCAACCACCGACCTGCTGTGTCTCATCATTCAATATCAGGAGTACTTGTCTAAAGCAATAAAGAACTACAAATCAGGACAGAAAATCCAGGAAAGTTGCTTCTCAGTTAATATCGACAAGCACTCGCTAATTTGATTTGATTTGTAATTTGTAAAATGCCGACAATCACCCAAAGGCATCAAGGCGCTAGAGACCGACCGACCGTCCGGAAGAAGGATGAAGAGAAAAGTAGCCCGGATATATGGTATGTCGAGAAAAGCAAAGGTCTTAAGATCTTTTCTGAATGGTAAAAGAAGTGGAATAGACCTAAGTGCGAGAGGAAGGGAGTTCCAAAGTTTGCTAGCTGCCACCGAGAATGCTCTGTCTCCCCATTTCCTCTTTTTGGTTCTTGGTACCACCAGTTGCAATTATAGACGTATTATAAATCATAGGGTCCGCAATGTCACAAGGGAAGGGGACCCTACTGTCTTTCAAACTAGGCATACATGTATTGGGAACCGTGCTTTGTGTCAGAAAATTCTACCACAGATCAACAATCAATCGAAATGAAAAGTAGGGTAATCACAGATATCAGCAATATGAGTACTGGGACTATATTGCATCTCTGATGCAAAATAACTTAAAACACATCGTGACAAGTGGTGGAATGACAATACTGTACAGGAGAAATTATAATTCACTAAATTCCAGGTGCAGTCCAGCAAAGCATGGGTATGTCACACTGCTCAATGCTCTATTGATGCGAACACCTCCTTAATCTGCTGGCTATCATATTAAACCTATCTTTCAACCCCTTACTGGCTCTCAGATGGGGCCACAATTAAACCAAAAATTCATCTCAATGAAGTGGAGAATACATTATCCCACTTGATGGGATCTGCCAATTCAGGCTTGGTTGTCTAGTTCCAACTTCAGGGCTTCCTAGAAATTACATCAGCCTAGGATATATTAATACGGGGCATAGGTGGAATGCATACAATGCACAGCATTAACTTTGCTTAATACACCATGCTGTGCTCTTTCGTCCCTTGTGGCAGCTGAAATAAGCACATTTCTAGAGACCTCTTTAACTTCTTGGTTACAATATCTAGGTGTTAAATTCGGTACCATGAGTGATGCTACTGTGCGCAAGCCTGGTGAAGCTTAGCTATAAGCCTGCCTCTACGAGTTCATCCATGGGTTTCCAGGATTAAGGGAGGCTGAATATTGGACTTATGTTTCTCACCTTCTGTTCTGCCTCTGCCACCAACAGTGAATGCCTTTATTTTGCTTAGGCTGCATAGATGATACTGAATAGGGATTTAGGAATCGCCTTCTCAAGAGAAGTGACTACCAATGGGTATCGATCTGTGCGTCTTGACATATAAAAGATCCCCAGGTGGTATTCTTTACCTCTACAGCCTCAGCATATGGGCTGAAACACCTTGTCTAATAACGTACAAGTCACTTATGCTTTGCCTGCTTGCGTATGGCGTACCATGAACCCATCAGGTGCCAAGAAAACATAGATCAATGCCCTTTAGTTACAGCAACATACCCCCCCACAACCCAATAGCTTCTTACTCCTTTTCTATTACGTAACCCAAAAGTTCAGATAACACCGACCACTAAGATGGTGATTAAGGCTCTTGCTTTTGATGCATATGCAGAATCAATGAAGACCTTCATGTCAATTCCTACTAGAACTTTTGTCTATCCCAAGACCACTAGAAATTAAATGACACTGTTGTTACCAAAGACAATGGTGTTAATATCTGTGGGCAGCTAAAGGTCAATGGTATGGATGTCTAAGTTGAGATAAATCAACAATTTAACTTGAGTTGGAACAATAGTGATGTTCATCATAGCAGCATGCGCTGGAATGCCAGATGCCACCGGTATTAACTTTAGCATTCCAGGGAGCTTTCTGTGCTGTGGAGGGAACGACATTTGACCGCGGACAGGTAACTCAATCACAAAAGTGATCTATCTTGTCCACCTTGTTACAAGTGTCTTATATCTGAGGCTCGTTCATAGTTTTCCATTTTTACAGATAGGTACAGACAGAAAACAATTTGTTTACGCATAAAAATACATAAAATTGGATTTCTTGTAAGTGACTCTCCATGCTGGTTTTTCATGAATTCCAGGCCAACAGCAGAATGGATAGACAGCACGGGGAGTTAAAAAAACAGGACCCAATCTCCTTAAATACAGGCATAGATAGTTCAGCATATATTTATAGTATAGTGCTAATATTTATCAGTGGGTGTAATGTTTTATTATATTTGGCTGGTTAATTTGATATGTATTAGTGCATATTTACCAGTTAAATAAATGTGTAGAAATACAATTTTGCCACTTCACTTATTATAAAAACACAAAATAAATAGGGATAAATACCAACATTGCCAAAAAATAAATACGTTTAAATACAGACAGAGACGATAAAAAGCAAATACCATTAAACCGGGAGCCCTAATTATATCCTATAGCACTTGCAAAAAGGAGGGTGTCACATACGTGACAGTGTATTCTGTGTGCCAATCTCCAAATCAGGCCTCTCGTCTGATGGCAGATAATTCTCTAAATGTGCACATCAAATTCTGCCATCTTCCATAAACTGAAAGGGCGAGACCTATTGGCTTTGCCAGGGCTTGTTCCATATCCTTTCTAACATGCCCTAGTAGGACACTAGCCTAGGACAGAAGAACCCCCATCTTCAAGATCGTTCAATCATCCAAGGAATGATCACTCTTCCACTGAAGGTCTAAACTCTTCAGACTTTTATACAAATGAGAAAGAAATAAATTACTGGTACCCCTTACAGTTTTGCTCATAGAGTCAGTGCCGGAAATGCAGGGCATCCATCTTGATTCCAGATCCGGCCGACATTACAGAGCAGGATCGGGGATCCAACCAGTCCCTGTGAAGTGTGCAGGCTTTGTCCTGGTGCCCACATCAGGACCAATCAGCAGCACAGCACTGTGTGCTAGGCATTCAGTCCAGCAAGCGGCAGGGGGTGAGGGACAGCTCTAAAATTCAGTTCTAGCTGGGCCCAAGACAAATGCCTCAATTTAAGGCTCGACAGCACTCCTTTTATTTGAGTCTTCCTCCTGGCTGGGGGCTAAACGCAGCCTTGACACATTGGTGCCACGAAACAAAGACAGCCAGCATGTCACTTCACATGTACTCAACAGAGCTAGGATTTAGGGGGGAAGGTGCTGGGTTTTCTAAGCTTTGTATAAAAGTGATATATATAGGCTGTAAGAATGTCCAACTTCGCAGGCAAGTTTTACGTTTTCTAATCTTTGCATGAATGTTATGCATGCATTGTAAGCGTGTCAGATACCATTCATATAACACTTACTAATGTCTTTGTAACTGCCCAAAGGAACTCTTTTTAGAAACATTGGGGGAGCAAAACATTGAGAAAAAACACATTATGGCTCTAAACGCATTCTTTTCTGTTTGCGTGTAGCTCCTCGATGCCTGTTCATAACTTAGTAAATTTAATCAAAAGGATTGTAACTTGCAGTACACCAGCATGTCTGCAGCAGAGGCATTAACCAACTTAGCTATCTGCACAAAATATGACCTGCCTGCTGCATGCAGTCTTTTGCAGCTGGCAGATTAACCCTCTATTTGATTTTATGATGAGTCAAAGCATGTAGATCAAGTTTTCTTACTCTTTTTATACCACTTATGCTGCTGGGTACATAAAGATCTCTGCAGCAGGAGCTCAACCCTAGTACTACTTTAAAATACAGTTAATTTACGACAATTAAGTAAACGATAGCGGATTAACTGTCACATTTGTCCTTGTTGCCATTTTGTTTGTGGCAGAGTTTTAAAATATTAGTAAAACGAAGGTCAGATTACAACCTTCGAAACACCGTCCCCACTCTAATGGCAGTTTTTTCTCAATTTGTGGTTCCCGTCGTTGATCTTTTTCCAATCCGAGGCCTGCATACGCTCAAATGTGGGTGCAGTCTGCCACCTAGCGGCTCTATCAGGAACACACTTGGAAATATAACTGTTTGTCCATATTACCAGCCAGACGTTATGTTTGGTTACCTGTTTTAACTCCTTCGATGCTGATGGAACCGCTCCGTCATCAGCTGCGGTGGCGCTGTGCTGATGACGGAGCGGTTCCGTCATGGCCCGCCCGACGCGCCTGCGCGGTGCTGATTTCACGCCTGCCCGGCGCGTTCTATTGAGAGGGCGGGGCCATGACGGACCCGCTCCGTCATCAGCACAGCTCACCCGAGGCTGGTGACGGAGCGGTTCCGTCACCAGCGTGTGAGCGCCGCGCGCCCCCCCGCCCCCTTAGCGCTGCGGCGGAATAGCCGCCGCAGCGAAGGTGTTAAGAGCAATTGAATGATGTTGTGTACAAGCAAAGTAGACAAGCATTTGCAATGCAATTGGTCTTGCCTTTGGGACCTTATATGTATTTAGCTATGCAGCACATTAGCCTGGGTACTGAAACATCTACTGTTCTTTAACATGGAGGGAAAGTAAGCATCAAACTGCATGACACGCCAGGTATGGGAACACATGGAGAAAAATAGTGCCTTTCAGCGGTAAATGGTCTAGTTTAAAGCTCTGTTTTTAATATAAAATCGGGTCCTTCTGTGGTCGTATCACTGAAAAATACAATTCTGGGTGCTTGTGGAAGACAATTTCTATGGACTGGAATCTAGAGAATGCTAAAGTGATTCTGGTATTTTATTGACCTCTGCTGGTCTTTTTCTATCAAGAAAGTTAAATAGAGGCAGTTGCCAGAAAAATAAAAAATAAAAATTCCCTCATCAGAAAACAATTCTGGTATTTTAATGACCTCTACTGGTTGTTTTCTATCAAGACAGTTAAATGGAGGCAGTTGAACAGAAAAAAAGTCCCTAAGGTGAAGCAGATAAGTCCTAGGGTTGATATCCAAAGCCGACAAAGTACATACACATATAAGTATATACTAAAATATGTAAGTATATAAAGTATATACAAGAGGTCTTGAATGCTCGGCCTAAAACATAACTGGATATGGAAAAAGCACGTCGGAGCAAAGAGAGAGAGCACAGTAAACAAAATAGTATGCGGAGAGCACATGCATTAGTCAAATGCACTTCAAATTGAAAACAACTGACAAACATTTAATATTAAACATTAGCCCCAGTTTACATGTTTCCAAACCCTTGACAGCAGGTGGAGGCACTAAATTGTCTCTAAATCTGCCCTATCCAGACAAGGAGGGCGAGCTCTGGCCCATCTTGGACCAAAGCTCTGGAACTCCCTACCTTCTGAGATGAGAATACTCACTAACCATCTGACCTTTCGTAAGGTCTTAAAAACGTACCTATTCCCCAGCATCTGATCCCTCTCTGTTTATATGCATTACGCACATCTATCTGAGGATATTCTTACTGGCAAAGCGCGGAGATACCCCTTCGGGGGTCTATTCAGGCGCTATAGAAGAATATAAAAATAAAATAAATAAAAATAAAAATAAATGTCTCAACCCTGAGTCCTCTCTGAGTCTTCCCTAACGAGCCTTCCATTTCAAATCAAACAAACTGGAAGAAACAGAAAATTTTCAACTGCAATAGGTAGTCATATTTTAAACTGAAAATTTGACGAAGTAGCTTATTTAAAAATATTTATCAATTTGTAAAATGGTCAACACTAACCACAGCATCCACACTAGCTTCTCTATTTGACATATGCCATAGGACAAATACTCTATTCACTCATGCTACTGTACTACTGCACAGATTCTCTCTTCACTCATGTCACTGCAGATTCTCTTTTCACTCATGCCACAGCATACAGCAAAGACTCTCTATTCACTCATGCCACTGCACTAAAGCAGAGATTCTCTCATCACTCATGCCACTGCACTACAGCACAGATTCTCTTTACTCATGCCACTGCACAGATTCTCTCTTCACTCATGCCACTGCACTACTGCAAAGATTCTCTATTCAATCATGTCACTGCACTACTGCACATATTCTCTCTTCACTCATGCCACTGCACATATTCTCTCTTCACTCATGCCACTGCACAGATTCTCTCTTCACTCATGCCACTGCACTACTGCACAGATTCTCTCTTCACTCATGCCACTGTACAGATTCTCTCTTCACTCATGCCACTGGACTTCTGTAAAGATTCTCTATTCACGCATGCCACTGCACTACTGCAGATTCTCTCTTCACTCATTCCACTACACTACTGCACACATCCTCTCTTCACTCATGCCACTGTGCTACTCCAGATTCTCTCTTCACTCATGCCACTGTGCTACTCCAGATTCTCTCTTCACTCATGCCACTGTGGTACTGCAGACTCTCTCTTCAATCATGCCACTGCGCTACTGCAGATTTTCTATTCACTCATGCCACTGCACTACTGTAAAGATTCTCTCTTCATTCTTTCCACTGCACTATTGCACACATTCGTTCTTCACTCTTGCCACTGCGTACTGCAAGGACTCTCTATTCACTCATGCCACTACATTACTGCAAAGATTCTCTATTCACTCGTGCCACTGCACTACTGCAAAGATTCTCTGTCCATTCATGCAACAGCCCAATTCTCTTTTCACTCATGACACTGCACAGATTCTCTCTTCACTCATGCCACTGTGCTACTGCACAGACCTCTCCTCACTCATGCCACTGCATTACTGCGAAGATTCTCTATTTACTCATGCCAGTGCACTACTGCAAAGATTCTCTGTTCACTCAGGCCACTGCACTACTGCAAAGATTCTCTGTCCATTCATGCCACAGCCAAATTCTCTTTTCACTCATGACACTGCACAGATTCTCTCTTCACTCATGCCACTGTGCTACTGCACAGATCTCTCCTCACTCATGCCACTGCATTACTGCAAAGATTCTCTATTCACTCGTGCCACTGCACTACTGCAAAGATTCTCTGTCCATTCATGCCACAACCCAATTCTCTTTTCACTCATGACACTGCACAGATTCTCTCTTCACTCATGCCACTGTGCTACTGCACAGATCTCTCTTCACTCATGCCACTGCATTACTGCAAATATTCTCTATTCACTCATGCCACTGCACTACTGCAAAGATTCTCTATTCATTCATGTCACAGCCCAATTCTCTTTCCACTCCTGACTGCACAGATTATCTCTTCACTCATGACACTGCACTACTGCACAGCTTCTCTCTTCACTCATGACACTGCACTACTGCAGATTCTCTATTCACTCATGCCACTGCACTACTGCAAAGATTCTCTATCCGCTCATGCCACAGCCTAATTCTCTTTTCACTCATGACACTGTACAGATAATCTATTCACTAATGCCACTGCACTACTGCACAGATTCTCTAGTCACGCATGCCACAGCACAGATTCTCTCTTCACTCATGCCACTGCACTACGTTCACAAAATCTCTCTTCTCTCATGCGACTGCACATATACTCATGACACTGCACTACTGCAAAGATTCTCTCTTCACTCATCCCACTGCACTACTGCACAGTTTCTCTCTTCACTCATCCCACTGCACTACTGCACAGTTTCTCTCTTCACTCATCCCACTGTACTACTGCACAGTTTCTCTCTTCACTCATGCCACTGCACTACTGCACAGATTTTCTCTTCACTCATCCCACTGTACTACTGCACAGATTTTCTCTTCACTCATGCCACTGCATACTGCAAAGACTCTTTTCACTCATGCCTCTGCATTACTGCAAAGATTCTCTAGTCACTCATGCCACTGTACTACTGCACAGATTCTTTATTCACTCACACCACAGCACGTTTCTGTTCACTCATGCCACAACACGTCTTTTTTCACTCTCGCTACTGCACCGCTTCCATTCACTCATGCCTCTGCACAGCTTCTCCATTCATAGCACAGCTCGACTATACACTGAAGACACTGCACAGATTCTTTATTCATTCACACCACTGCACATTATACCAGGACTGTTATCGCGCTCTTACAGTGTCCAAACATCCAATTCTCGCAGACTGCACCAGGCTTTTTTGTCTACTGCCCTCCACGTGCAGCTCTAATGACGCGGCATCTGCTGCAGCTCTTCCAGACCCATTGCTAGGCAAGCTGTTCACAAGAGCGCCTGCCATCCCATAGACACTGAAGCCAAGCCCAGGAAAGTCAACAATGATTGTTTACTTGAAGTACCTTGTGTGACTGGTTTTCTTTCTTGTCCGGTCTACCTTTAAAGTTTCTGAAATTCTGCATTGGTTGAGGGGTGGAAGCAAAGTGTCTCTGGATAAAATTGTCAGCCCTGAAGAGGCTGGCGGGAGGGGGGGTTGTCATTGCCCATGAGCCTTTGGGCAAAAGTAGCTTTAAGCCTGCAGCCTTAGACTATACCCTCTGGCTTCCTACTTCCCCAACTTGGAAAAATATCAGGTGCTGGGGCAACTGGCTCTAGCCATCCCAGCTGCCCCTGAAACCAAGCACTGACATAAGTAGAACGTCCCTCGCCAACTGTTCCAGGTCTTTAAAGGCAGCAACTTCTGCGCGTTCGCTGCAGCTGTGCATGGGATGACCTACCGGGGCATATGTGGCTGCACTTGGTCACATGAGTTTTTACCACAAAATGTGCCAACTGAAGTGGAGCAGACACGGGTGCACCTGGTATTACATAGCCTTAGCCTATCAGTCTGGTCATATGATGCAGCACCTAGAATAAGATTGTTGTGCCGGGCGCGTTATTCTTTATCGGGCCATCGTATGCTTTGCCTAGGTATATGAAGGCTGTATGTGCTTATGACAGCTTCCCTAAGCACATGATACATGTGGCTGGTCACATACCTTCTTGTGCTATGTCTGCGAGGAAGAAGATGAATGGAGACTTCGTCACAAAACATGCCACTGTAGTATAAGCAGTCACACAAGCCTCATGGCCAAGTGGTAATGGTGAAGGGGCAGCAGCCTCTGAGCCAGTGGAAGGTCAAAATGGAAAGCTGGTGGAGCGGGTCCTTGAGACACATTGTTTAGTTCCAGTTTTCCTATTGGCCACTCTGCTTTTTATTTCTTGCCCTTAGGCTCCATGTGCGGCAGCCATGCCTTATGGTTAATGTGTCTTCGATCTCAAATTAGGTTTCTGTTGTGTTTCTCGCTTATTACCTTCTGTTGCTTTGTAATAAAAAAACAAATCCAAATTGAGCTAGCTCCAAGACCCAGATCTCAATAGTTTACCTCTCCAATGTGTTGATAGCCACCATTGCAGGCTCATGTGCTGAAGCATGGCCACATCTCTCGGGAGATTGTGTCAACATTTATCGAAGCGGGATCTGCCGCCTTGTTTTCAACAAGGTTATAAGACATCACCATTTCTCTTACAAGCGCAAACTGGAGATATTTGTTTGATCGCTTGATAAACCACCGACGCGACAATGCCATTACTTGCAATGAAATGACCTTGAGCAGATTTGTGGTGCATATGAGTGCCTCTTCACTTATTAATATTATCAATGTGGCATTAAGTAAGGAGTAGGTTGTACATCCATGTGGCATCCTCTATACCCAGGCATCTTCTAGGCAGTGGACTGCCTTCTGTCTTGGGGTCATCATGAGGAAAGGGGAGTCTTGCGCAAGCCAGGACACATCTTATCGGAGGGTCCCATCATTGGCGATTTGGAAAGATTGTTCCATAGTTGAGGGGTCAAGTCAGAGACGCTCCTACCTCCCACCAGGATTCTTTTGACTTAGGAGGGCCTCAAGAAACATGTGCCTGAAGATCTGAATGGAAGGTGGCTTCAACAAGAAGCAGTTTAATGGGTATGTATTCTGGGCAGCCCCTGATAGGACCCTGGGTGCAAGGCACATGTGTTTGAAGTTAACCTTTTACGGCTAAAAAGTAAATGGTGAAAATGTATCTTCTAAGTGAAAGCCGCTGTGCCCGTAAAGCTTTAAGTGTGGATCAGACTTTCCCTTGCAGAGGACTCAAGTGGGTGATATCAAAATAACGAATTTGAGTCTTCTTGAAGGACGCCTTCAGCGCTATCACCTACCTACTGGCCCTTCAAAAGATCTTAACTTACCCCAGCTGGCCGAAGGTGATGTTCTCATTAAATCGCAGGCTGTCGTCTCGCTCCTCCTGAGTCATGTGACACCACTTCTCCCTGCAAACATATGAATAAGACAATCAATCACGGTTTATCCCCAGCACAACCACCCCCTTAATTCGGCTTCACGCTCAGTTCTGAAGTGGCTTCTACTATACCAAGATGGTCTGACAAGCCTCAGAAAAATGTAAAGTTCTGAAGTACAGCCTAGCTTAGCATGTAAGGAGAAGGTGAAAAGGAGAGGAGAATGGTCTCTGAGTAAAGGCAGAAAAATGGTTAATCACATACAACTACCAAGCAAAGAAAAGGAGAAAAAAATTAACCACTGGCAGCAAAGGAAAGGTCAGCAAATCTACTATTTCAACTTACTCATTGCCATTTTAAGGCAATGCAAGGAAAACGAGAAAAATCCATTAAGATCTTGTGCTGTGTTCGTTTCCCTTTTAAGTATTAATGTATGGATTTCTTGGTTTAAAGAGAACTAACCATTGGGGAGGTTTTCCTACAGCAAAGCATATCCTCCAGTTTAAGCCTTCCAAGTTGCCAATTAGATAACACATTTTGACTAATACTCGAAGGAAGAATGAATTGAATTAAAAAAAAAGAAAGAGTATCATGCCAAACTGTTGTCAATATCTTGTGACTTTCGTACATTTTTTATACAGTTCTTCTCAATTTCATGAGAGAAACCGCCAAGATTTGTATTTGGAATTTAGGGCATATAACGGTTATGGTAGTCAAATGTAACATGCATATTTTAAAACAATGTGTCCTTTACTCTTACTGTGTAAAATTGTGCCAAAATTGACATAATGGAAAAATCTGTACGTTTTATATTTCTAATCTGTCAATGGTCCTCTGCCTGAATGGGTAAATTATCTGTAGGTGGCTGGAGGCAGTTGTGAGTATCAGGTAAGTAAACTGGTCAGTGGAAAGTTAAAGGAAATTTAAGATTTTACCGTGAGAAATTTTGATTGAGAAATTCGACAGAAAGTTAAACATTAAAGAAAACATTACTTGTGGGCTAGACCAGGGATACTTAAATTGCCGCCCCCTGGTGACCAGCTGCTCTGGGCTGCTGTTCACTTGACAGATCAGGAACATTCAGAAAGCTATGAAACTGGCATAAATAAAGATTTTCTGGTTTCATATTTGCGAATCTGCCATTTTACAATAAAAGTTAATGCTTTGACTTTAATTCTTGGTGCATAAGAATAGAGCGTTAGTGACAGACAGAAGTCAAGTCAGATGATTTGTATAGCGCGCTACATACCCAGAGGGTCTCAAGGCGCTTGAAGAAGGGTGGGGAGTTACTTGTCGAATATCCACGTTTTGAGTTGCTTTCTGAATGCTAGGTGGTTCTGAGTAAGGCGAAGGTGAGTGGGAAGTGAGTTCCAAGTTTTAGCTGCTAGGTAGGAGAAGGATCTACCTCCCATGGTGGTTTTGTTGATGCGAGGTACAGTGGCAAGGGCTTGGTTGGAGGATCGTAGCTGGCGGGAGGGGGTGTAGAAGGATAGTCGTGTGTTGAGGCATTCGGGTCCGATTTCGTAGAGTGCTTTGTGTGCGTGGGTTAGGAGCCGGAAAGTGATCCTCTTATTGACGGGGAGCCAGTGGAGGTTTTTCAGGTGATCAGAGATGTGTTCTTTACGCGGGATGTCTAATATGAGCCTGGCTGAGGCGTTCTGGATGCGTTGTAGTTTTTTCTGGAGTTTTGCGGTGGTGCCGGCGTAGAGGGTGTTTCCGTAGTCCAGTCGGCTCGTGACCAGAGCGTGGGTGACTGTTTTTCTAGTTTCGGTAGGGATCCAGCGAAATGTTTTTTTGAGCATGCGAAGAATGTTGAAGCAAGATGAAGAAACGGCGTTGACTTGTCTGTTCATCGAGAGTGAGGAATCCAGGATGACGCCCAGGTTCCGTGCGTGGTCCGTCGGGATGGGTGCTTTTCCAAGGGCCTCTGGCCACCAAGAGTCGTCCCAGGCGGAGGGGGAGGTACCTAAGATGAGGACTTCTGTTTTGTCTGAGTTCAGTTTCAGACGGCTGTGCTTCATCCATTCGGCTACTTCTTTCATTCCTTCGTGTAGGTTGGTTTTGGCTGTGTTAGGGTCTCTGGTGAGTGATAGGATCAGTTGAGTGTCGTCGGCGTAGGAGATGATGTTGAGGTTATGTTGGCGTGCGATGGCCGCGAGGGGGCTCATGTAAACGTTGAAGAGGGTGGGACTGAGTGAGGACCCTTGAGGTACGCCGCAGATGACTTCAGTAGCCTCTGACTTGAATGGTGGAAGGCGGACTCTCTGGGTTCTTCCGGAGAGGAACGAGGTGATCCATTCCAGTGCTTTTCCTTGGATTCCGATGTTTTTGAGGCGCTGTAGAAGGGTGCTATGGCAGACTGTGTCGAAGGCTGCGGAAAGGTCGAGGAGGATGAGGGCGACTGTGTCTCCATTGTCCAGTAGAGTTCGAATGTCTGTTGCTGCGATGAGGGCTGTTTCGGTGCTGTGCTTGGCTCGGAAGCCGGACTGTGAGGAGTCGAGGGATTTGTTGGTTTCGAGGAATGCGGCGAGCTGGTTGTTGACAGCTTTCTCGATGACTTTGGCCGGGAATGGAAGGAGTGAGATAGGGCGATAGTTTTTGAGTTCGGTGGGGTCAGCTGTGGGTTTCTTCAGGAGGGCGCTGAGTTCGGCATGTTTCCAGCTTTCCGGGAAGGTTGCGGAGTTGAGGGAGCAGTTGATGACGTCTCGGAGGTGCGGTGCAATAATGGAGTCTGCTTTGTTAAAGATGTGGTGAGGGCAAGGGTCAGTGGGGGATCCTGAGTGGATAGAGTTCATCAGACGGATGGTGTCCTCAGTGGAGATAGGCTTCCAGTCATTGAGGATGATCAGGGGGAGTGGGGGTCCTGCAGGGGATTGGGTGGGTTGGTCTCCGGGTTGGTTGTCGAAGCTGTTGTGGATGTCTGCAATTTTGTTGTGGAAGAATGAGGCTAGGGAGTCGCAGAAGGCTTGAGAGGGGGTGATGTCGTTGGAGTTGGCTGAGGGGTTGGTAAATTCCTTGACGATGTTGAAAAGTTCCTTGCTGTTGTGGGCGTTGTTATCTAGACGGTCCTTGAAGGCTGCTTTCTTGGCATTTCGGATTAGTTGGTGGTGTATGCGGGTGGCGTTTTTGAAGGCGTCCTTGGTGCTGGTGGTTGGGTCTTTTTTCCAGGCCTTCTCGAGGGAGCGACAGAGTTTCTTCGATTTCTTAAGGTCATCGTTGAACCAGGAGGCCTTTTTGCTGCCTAGTTTGATTTGTCGTTTTTTCAGTGGTGCTAGGATGTCGGCGCTGTTGGATAACCATTGGGTGAGGTTGGTGGCTGCTTGGTCTGGGTTTGAGGAGTGGGCGGGGGGCTTTTGAAGAAGCGATGAGGAGATCTGGTCGATGGTGATTTTGTTCCAGTTTCTTTGCAGAGTGGGTTGGGGGTGGTTGTTGGATGTGGGCTTGTTGTAGGTGAAGTGAACGCAGCTGTGGTCAGTCCAAAGGAGAGCTGTGGTGTGGCTGAAGGAAACATGCTTGCTGGAGGTGAAGATAGGGTCGAGTGTGTGACCTGCGATGTGGGTGGGGGTAGTGACAAGTTGTTTAAGTCCGAGGTTTGCGAGGTTGTCCAAAAGGGTGGTGGTGTTGCGGTCGTTGTTCTTTTCAAGGTGAAAGTTGAGGTCTCCCAAAAGGATGTAGTCCTCGGAGGGGAGCGCGTGTGGAGTGATGAAGTCCGTGATGTCTTCATTAAATTGTGCGCGGGGTCCTGGTGGCCTGTAAAGGAGGGTGCCTCTGAGTGTGGTCTTGGGGTCGGTGTGGATCTGGAAGTGAAGGTGTTCAGAGTTGGCGAGATTGACGTCTGAGCTGGTTGAGATGCGGATGGATTTCTTATGGACGATAGCGATGCCTCCTCCTGTGTGGCCGGTACGGTCCTTGCGAATGATCTTATAGCCTTCCGGGATGGCAATGGTGATGTCTGGGGCTGAAGAGGCATTCATCCATGTTTCTGTTAGGAAGGCGACGTCCGGAGAGATGGTGTCGAGTAGATTCCAGAGGTCAATGGCGTGTCTGTGGACCGAGCGGGTGTTGAGCAGGATGCATTGTGTCATGTGGCTCGGTTTGTTGTCCACACCATGCATCTACTTCACGTCCACCTACACCCACCTATCATTACCTGACTCTCGCCCTGCTGGCATGGGTTGGCCCTCGGCCATGCCAAACATAATACTTTCCAGCCCTCTGGGAAATGTTTGCGAGTACCCATGGGCTAAACCGACCATCTCCTTTAATATTCTTGAATGACCGTCTCTTTTGAGATTCCTGGAGGTTCATGGCTTTAGATACGAACCCCATTATCTCATTCAAAGTTATCAATGAAGTGACTAGAATGTGTAGTCACTGGGAATTTTAGCATCATTACACTACTTGACAACAGAACCCACTGTCTTTGAACAATCGGTCTTCATCACATGTAAATGAAACCACTAAGACCATACAGATAAGATGCAATGCTTTATACTGAACTTTCAGAAAAACGAAGGGCCAGATGTATGACCATTCTGTTTTGCGACTCGAAATTTGGGACTCGCAAAACTGAATGTACTAATGTGTCTCACACACATTTAGTGTTTCCCAACGGGGTTCCAAATGATCTGGCTCAACAATATTCATGTGTCAGGTCGCCATTTGCTGGGGACAGCAGACCACCATCACCATGCTGGGGACAGCAGACCACCATCACCATGTCTGTATTTTCTTCTATAAATAAAGCAACTTTTTTTTTCAAATGCAGCTTGTTTTTCTTAAAGGAAAACAGGATGCGTTTTAAAGAAAAAAAGAAAACGTTTTCATTTCATTTTTAAGGGAAGGCGATGTTCTGTGGGACAACTGCCTTCTCTTAAAAATATATTTTCGCTGCCGAACACAAAGGGGAAGGGTCTCTTTGGTAATCCTTCCCGTTTGCGACTGGCTTACCAACTATTTGAAATTGGTGGTAACTGAGACTGTTTTGCAACCGCATTTGCGGTCGCAAAACAATCGTACATCCCCCTGTGACTTGCTATTAAGGAAGGGACGCCCTTGGCACACCCCTTCCTAATAGTGATTAGCAAACCCTAATTTGCAAGTCGGTAATAGGTTACCGAATAGCAAAATAGGGTTTGTACATGCTACAACCCATTTTTGTGGTGACAAACGGCCTGATTTTCCAATTTCAACCACTTAAAAACGGTCATTCATCTGGCCCAAGATCCCTGCAGTATCGCAGTTCACAACATTAGCTTAGCAGTTGGGTAACACCATCACAGTGTCAAGTGGTCTTTTCGTAGCAAAGCAAGGTCGCTGTCGGCTTTCTGACCCAAAATACCTTAGGTTGAACTTGCGTGAAGTGCAGCCCCCACAGAAGGAAGAAAAACGAAAGAATGTAACTTAATCTCTTTTGTCTCCAACTCAAAATGGAAGCTTAAAGCAACTTATATTTGAGGTCTTTGGGAAGGTGGGTGCTTGCACCAAAAGTATTGCAATTTCAGAGAAATGATCTGGGTGCAATGAGATCTTTTTGTGGACAGTCCCTGTTGGCCCACAGGGTAGTTGTTAGATTTAGGGGAAAAGTCAACTATTTTAATAGCACACCTCAAAATGTAAACCAGATACCTAGGTCTGAGGTAACATTTGAAATGGCTATGACCTGGATAATGATTAAAGTACTTCATAATATAAATTCAGCTGAATCTTTTAATATCCTTTCGCGCGTGCCACATGAGCACTGGATTTTGATCAGAAGAGGCACCATTATATCATTGACACGGTGAGTTTTCTTCTATAGGCAAGGGCTTCTGTCAGGGTAAAAATCTTTATGCAATGCAGGAAATAGTTAAATAAAAGCTTAATATATTTTTAAAAATCCAGAATAAACTTTCAACCATAAGCACTGGGATTTAAGGATGATGACAAAATGCCAGCGTTATAAATAAGTCCATGTCCAGCCCATGTCCAACAAGACTTGTATTTGGTTTTCAGGTCTTCTGTATTACCAAATGCAACCTGTATTTTAGAGACTGTAAGAGCTTCCTACAGCAGGCAGTGAAACTGACTCCAATGGACAACCTGACAAATGTTTAGGGCCCGAAAAACATCAACGCTACAGGGAAGAACACTAGCAAAGCACAGAGACAGACAGACCTCTTTTCCTCTTCCTCTCCCGCGTTCCCTCTGGAGTAGCAGCAGAAACAAAGTTAACAAAGGTAATACGTTAGCGGTCATGCAAGATATATAGATGGAGAGAAGAACAGATGAGTATGAAAATCATTAAAGGCAGCGAGATAATTAAAATAAAGACCATCATATTGTCTGTTCACCCTTTCCCCACCCTACATCACTTTCCAGTATTTAATAAAGTAGCATTTCATAGGTTCAAACCCCACAACTTGTTCACATTTTCGATCGGAATGGTGTAATCTCAAAAAAACATCTATAGCATACATTTCTTTTTCTATTATGAGGCCTTTTATTTGTTGTCCTATTCCGCATTACTTGGTTATGGTAGTAAAAAGGAGTCACCTTATATTGGGTTGGCCAACATGGGTTTGAGACTCATACGGCTTTGAGTTTGAGAAACACCGTTCAAAGGTAAAAACTAACAGACAACCCATGTCTGCCAACCTTATTTTTCACTAAACAAGATGTACTAATGGTTCTAAGCTTAATTCTTTGATTGATTCTACGCTTTTAAACCACTTCATGCAAAGGTCTGGAGAGTTTTAGAAATTCAAGCAAAACTTTAGAAAATACAAAAATCCAACCCAAAGCATAAAGCTGACTGCTTTGCATATCATAGTAAGAGGTGGCTGTTGATGGCCATGTGACGTATTAAATGTGGACGTATAAATAACAGCACCATTGCTTCCTAATCAATCCTCCCAAAAAAACAATCTTGGTTCCCAAATTACAGTCATCTACCACGCACACTTATGAAGGAACCCTTCCTCTCTTATGAGACCCAATTCATTTTAAGCCCACATCCACAATTTGCAGAATTTACCTTTGAAAGCAAGTATCTACTTCAAGAAAAAAGCACACTTTTCAGAGCAAGTACATTCAGTGCCCTTAGACCTACAGCACACCCAATTTGCTACATTTTGCTAAAGTACTGTCTTGTGGACTCTACCACGTACTATGTCAAACTCGTATGCACGTCCCAGTGTTCCATGCACGTACCAGGCACCACCCATCGGTTCCTTAAAGAGGAACATTGCCTAAAAAAGAAAAAAAGAAGCTCGCCCACTCCTTAGTCTTCCCGCTCCCTTCCTTCCTTACCACATGCTCCCAAGCACCTGTCTGACCGCCCCAAAAAGGATGGCTACAATATCATTGACAGCCCAGGGTGTCAAAAAGGCCCATGGAAGTGCCTGGGGAATAAACCAAATGACAACCATTCCTGACAGCCTGGAGCAGCTCCTCCAACACTTGGAAGGGAAAAGCATCTTAGTGATATCAGAAATTGCAGTATTCGAGTAGGAGATGGGATGCGGGGACACAATTCCTTATTTATGCAGGCAAGTCCTTAGCACTGGGAGAAACGAGATCTAGGCACATTTTTTCAGTACTGGAGATTTCTAATAGAGTAAAATTCTTTTTTGCTAAATCAAAGAGGTCTTATATACAGATATATGAAGTAAAATCACCATCAGAGCAGAAACACATAACAAAATGGTCGCCTCTGGAGGTATCTCCCTCCAAGGAAGCCGTTTTGGAGATGTACCTCTGGTGAGCCTGCAGTCTAGGAAGGATGATCGCAGAGAAGAGGAAAAAGTGACGTGTTCGTCCCAGGTTCTTCTTGTTACTGACTCAAGTCATTGCATCAGAGGTTTCCTCAAAGAGGAGAAGGAGAGTGGTACCGTGAATATATCCAGATTCGTACATATTTTTTCCTAAATGATAAGCCATCGAGGATGTTGTAATGTAAGGGATGCCTGTGTATGGAAAATGCTTATTGTCATTGTTTTGTATAACATTCTAGCGTTCAAGACCTTTAGAGGTTGTGGAGTTCAGGCCACTGTTCAATTATTTTGTGCTCCTGTCGACAGTCCTTGGACTGCGTCCTAATATGTTCAACTCATCTAAATGTCCTTTCATTTGTCTAAGCGTTAAAGGACATTGTCCATTTAAAAAGTATGTCGATATGAAACTAAGACAAAAACACTGAGATAAATATAACGCTGAAATATGTCTCAAAAATCCACACACTAAAGCAATTTAAATATGTGTTTCATTATTTATACAACTGAATACACTTTGGAAATAATTTTGTAATTTGCAAATAAGGACTAACCTAGCTGCTTGCCTTTTTTGGTACCTAGGAAATAAGCTGAATATGTCTCTGATAAGCTGGTGTGGATCATGTAAGAGAAACTTAGGTACAATGATCACTTGCTAAAATGTTGGGTCCCCCTGCGACTCGCACTTGGGGGAATAGTCTGTCCCTTGCAGGTACATCTGCCGCCATAGCTTCCCAGTGTATGCCAGGTAGTTTATCTCCCCTCTGCCAGGGCAGGTCAGAATGGGCCTGTGATAATGCCCCCTCCAACCCCCCTCTCCACCACCCTAGATTATCACTCCTCTCTGGCATCACAAGGACAAGGAGGAGCCCACAATCCACCCTATGAGCGAGGAGAGGGAAAGCCTGTCATCCAGTGCATCTCTTGTTGCGATTTATGGATGATGGAACCTTGTCACCCGCTAGGGTAGCTCCCTTGGCGTGCTGGAAATCAACCAGGGGTTTGGTATGGGCTGGCCCTGGACCCTCAGTGCAAGAAGACTTCCCTGTCTGTAGTCATTCCCTAAAGCTCCATGTAGAAACATATCATTTATTAACCCCTTCAGTGCTGATGACAAAGCCAGCTCGTCATGGGCGTTACCTGCGCTACGCGGATGACGAGCTGGCTTTGTCATAAACAAGCCATTTTTTTAATTTCAGCGCACAGTGGGAAAAAGCGGTAGCGCGGTAGGGGTTAAAAGCAGGATGTTCACATATAATGCATGGATACCTCGGGTTGTGTTTCTTTCGACAGTTTTCCATCCACGGTTTTGCTTGCTATCCAAAAAAGCCCTCCCTCTATTCTAAATGTAAATGTAAATGTACAGGAATTTATATAGCGCAAATCACCAAGCGGTTTCTAAGCGCTTGCTTAGGGAACCCGTCCTGGTATTCTCCTGTGAGATAACCCAGGCAGGGTATCCGCAAGGTGAAAGCCAGGCATCCCGCCGCGAGGGGCCGTTGTGGAGATTAAGCAAGCTATTGCCCAGAGTCGCAGAGTGTGAACCCGTGAATCGAGTAGGCACCGGAGCGAGAATTGTCGAGTCCATGGACATTTTAGGACTCAAGACCCCGCCGAGCCGGGAATTGAACCCTGGTCCCGGGCTGACCTCTGCTTCCAGGTCTGCCTCCTCTAACCACTGAGCCACACTTCTAGACCATAAAATAGTGGACCTTAGCTTAAACCTCTTAATGACTCCCTCCACTTTCTTCCTTGTGACCCCTCCTTACTTCTATCCTCTGCATGCCTGAGTACAGGCTGCTCTAAGCGGCGTGCCCATCTCCATTATCTTTTTTACCATATTTCTGCAAATTGCCCACGCCTCCTTTCATAGATCACACCCTCTCCTTGCTTGCAACCAGATGCCGTCACGATACAGTGACGTATTCTTGTCTAGCCAATCTATACATCGCACCGGTGTTTGGCTTGAACTCCCACAGACCCTCGTATATACCCTACTAACGATCACACTTAACGCCTATTAATTTCACCTACCACAAAAAACTGGAGAACAAGCGTGGAATGATTGACTTGGGAGCACAAGATGAATCCTAATAACCAACAATAATCAATAACCACTCAAACGACCACTATCCTTGGGTTCAGGAGTAGCACGCTACCCACTTTAAAGTGCTTCAACTGGAGTAGTTAGTGCTAAACAAATACAATTATATTACATAGGAATACAATACAGGCATTGCACGTTTAAAAGACTCTCTCTAGGTTTCTTATTACGGTCTAGCAGTGGGATTACTAGACAATTTTAATAAGTAAGCTACTCTATTGTAATAACTTATTACAGATGAGTTGAAACATCACACTGCCTGCTACTGAACCAGCAGACGATCTGAAAGGGGCATCACTGAACAGGACTACAACCAGATGTTTAATCAAAGAAAGGGATAACTAGCTGCTTTGTTCTTTCTTCTGAGCTGTAGTTCTCAATATGTTCAACTAGCTCGTAAAGTGACATATATAGCGGAAGGTATAATACTGCACTGCTGGAGTTCATTACAAGACAGCCAGAATCTATCCGCATATGAGTACAATATATTATGCATCAAATTTTGTGGCGCATGTTAGAGCTTTTGTTTTCACAGTGCCGTTTTTACATTTATGCTAACATCTGTAACAGTCATAACTCTTTTATAAGGAGCACAAGGACAAGGGTTTCGATTTTTGCGGTAAGGTGAATGTTGCAGCCATCTATTATAGGAGATAATATAGCTTCCATTTGGTAGCAAGCGCTATATAAATGCAAACCTTTTTCCCCTCCTCTATCCCTTCACTACCCTTCTCAATCCAAATAACTGACTAACATATCCACCAACTCAAATTACTTTCATATTTCACTATACTAATTCACCACTAATCCTTTATGGGTTCCAGAGTAGCGTGCGATTTGCCGAAAAAGCACTTTGACGCCTCGTCAGGAGTAGTAAGTGCTATATAAATGCAATTATAAAACAATACAATACATGGTAAGGATCTTGCAGGTCACTGATGACTTCTACTACTTTAAAAAGGAGCTCGGACTGTGGACTCAGCTCTCTGGAGCTCGGCCTGTGGACTCAGCTCTCTGGAGCTCGGCCTGTACACTCGGCTCTCTGGAGCTGAGCCTGTGGACGCGGCTCCCTGGAGCACGGCCTGTTGTCTCTACTCCCTGGTGCTCGGCCTGTGGACTCGGCTACCTGGTGCTGGGCCTGTGGACTCGGCTCTCTGGAGCTTGGCCTGTGGACTCGGCTCTCTGGAGCTCGGCCTGTGGACTCTGCTCTCTGGAGCTCGGCCTGTGGACTCTGCTCTCTGGAGCTCGGCCTGTGGACTCTGCTCTCTGGAGCTCGGCCTGTGGACTCTGCTCTCTGGAGCTCGGCCTGTGGACTCTGCTCTCTGGAGCTCGGCCTGTGCACTCTGCTCTTTGGAGCTCGGCCTGTGCACTCTGCTCTTTGGAGCTCGGCCTGTGCACTCTGCTCTTTGGAGCTCGGCCTGTGCACTCTGCTCTTTGGAGCTCGGCCTGTGCACTCTGCTCTTTGGAGCTCGGCCTGTGCACTCTGCTCTTTGGAGCTCGGCCTGTGCACTCGGATCACTGGAGCTCGGCCTGTGCACTCGGATCACTGGAGCTCGGCCTGTGCACTCGGATCACTGCAGCTCGGCCTGTGCACTCGGTTCACTGGAGCTTGGCCTGTGCACTCGGCTCCCTGGAGCTCGGCCTGTGCACTCGGCTCCCTGGTGCTCGGCCTCTGTAAGGTTAAGGAACTCCTTGGTGACTTGCAACATCCTTGACATGGACAGCAGAAGGTACTGTATCCCTTCTATGGGGCTCATTACGAGTCAGGCAGAGCAGCATTTCTGGGCAAGTTGCCACTGGGCTTGATCCCGACAAGCCCAGTGTTCTGACAACCGTTTCCCCAGGTTTTGGAGCTCTAAGCCCAATTTTACTGTCTGGCAATACCACATTAGACTTTGGTTGCAGTAGCCAGTTTCGAGCAGGCTGTAAATGAATACGATAAACCCTTTGGAAAAGGAGATTCCCCATTCAGAGGCCTTTCATTCATAATTGCTTGTTATATGCATGGTGCTACCGCCAGGGGTGTAGCTTCCATCGGTGCAGCGGGTGCAGTACCACCGGGGCCCAGAACTCGGAGATGTCCATTGTACCCATAAACTCTTCTGTTAAGCTCTCCGATACCCTTTTGGGGCATGTTCGCACTATACAATTTTTTTTTTAAAAATGCTGTATTTTACTACTCCAATACCAGTCACAGGGTCCATTTTCCTTGCTTGCTCCTGGCATCCTTGCTACTGGCAGGGCCGGCCCTAGGCATGTGCAAAGTTAAGTGTGCACCGGCACAGGGCCGCCAAACCCCAGGGGCCGCCACGACGAGGATCGAATCATACACATATTCGTTGCACTGGCGGCCCCTGGCAGGATTTGGCGGCCTCCAACCCCGGCGGCTTTTAGTTTCACTTTTTAATACTGACTTCCGCAGCCCGCAAGCCCTGTCAACCCCCTTTCACTTCCCTGGCCTCCTCTCTGGCTCCGCTGCGCACCACCGACCTCCTGATTGGGCAGCAGGGGCGCCGGGGTGTTACTTAAAATGATTAATGACCAGGCTGAGTTGACTGTCATCACCCGGCTGGCACAGACAGACGCCGGAAGCCAAGGTGATCTGCGGCGCACGCAGAGTACTCAACCTAACCTGGCTGCTTCCCGGCGCGTGTGCGTAACTTGTGTGGCATATCTATTAGTCTCTGGGGGGCGGCTGCAACATAACAGCATTCGGTGGTCATCGTCCGTCCGTCCGTCGATGAGTGAGCCTGAGCAGCGCAGCCTCAGAAAGAAGTACTTACTAGTTACTGTACTGTACGCTGCGCACCTGTCCTGTGACCTGGCGGGTAAGGGCACTCAGGATCTGATTATTTGTTTTTGACATTTGTGTCACTCGACTCGTTTAAGTACAAGCACGAGTGTGGTGCTCGTGCTGCTTGTAAGGCAGCCCTTCCATTGGTGTGTTTCTCCCCTTTTGTGCCCCTGCATGTCCATTCTGCGTAGCGTATTATTGACGGAAACAGCAAGGTGGAAAATACCAAACACAACACAACTGCGTCTCTAACTTGTCCCTCTGCCAAGAGGGCACTGAAGAGCAGCAGTTACTATCCCTCTCCATCCAAACAAAAGGCCCGTCCAGCGCGGCGACTCCCTCCCGTGCAATCCCACCAGCCTCAATCACAAATGCACCACTACACGAGCGCGCTCCCCCAACCCCGTACCTCAAAATGCAAAACCTCCACCATGATGTCTCCCAATTCCTGCACCTAACGAAATCAATATGCCAAGTGCCTTTAAGGTGTGCATCTCACCACACTCTAATGTTTAAATTGTCTTTTCCGTCCACCTTGGTGAGGTCGCACCCATGATTAAACTGGAACAGTGAAACAAATGGAGAAAAAATGGAATAAACTGAAAATGTAGGTAATGATAATTGACACAGGGGCCGGGTTGCATAACATGGCTGATGATTTACAATATGATTAAGCAAACGGAAATCTTCAAAATGTCTCTCCAGAAAACAAAATGCCTTTTAAAGAGGTAAGCCTGTATTTATGGATGTAGTTGTGAGCTAAGAACTTTGGTAAACATGCTTGTAAATAGTGGTTGAGTAGGTTTTTCATGCAGGTTTAATTGGGCATTGGTTTCGATATAGCATTTTGGGAAATGTAGTTTGTGCTTCACGTAGGTGAAAATAAGGGGGAGTATAGAACATCAGCAGTCCTTTGTTAGGCTTTACTGTTTGGTTCAGACTCACGTAATTAACCACCTGTGGGTACTTGAAGTGGGGAGATAAAAAATGGAGCAAACCTTAGCAGGTAATGGAGTCAGACCGAGAGGGAGGTAATGTGCTTCGGCACACTTGAAAGACTGAGGGAAAAATTACCGAAGTTATACGGCACTGAAATGGAGTCGATTCCTAGCGTGTTCGGGCTGTTTCATTGAAGGAATGAACTTTGCAAATGTTATGGTAAGCGCATTTGAATAATAGCGAGCGAGAATGACAAAGGAAAGGAGTGGGGTAGGCTGATGTTTTGAATTTAAATAGATTTCTTTGAAAATGAGATTATATGTGAAGGACAAATTGGTGTAATGTGACCGCGCATTTCAATCTCAGTTAGCAGCAATTTATCATGTGTAGTTTTAAACAGTTTGTTTAAGAGGTAACAGGAATATTGTTATTTAAATAGAGATTAAAAAGCGGTTTTCTGATACGCAAGTGATTTTGTTTTACATTGTATTGTAGATGCCCCTGACGAAGGGACCCTCCCGAAATGCATTGGGCACGTTTTTAATTTTTAATAAAGTCATGATATGAGGAAAAACATCTCTTTGCCTGTGCCTTTGTGACCATCTTCGACGTGAATGAGTAAAAAGAATTGAAATGAACGGATAAAAAGGAGAAAAAAAAGATGATTAACTTGGGTGCAGAATGGTGAAATTTGATTCATTTGACTCGTTCAGTATACATGGCTGTGCTGCTAGAGTTGGAACCTAAGTTAGAACCACCGCATTTGTTGAAGTGCCTTTAAGGGACATATCTTTTAGAGAGCGCAGGATGTTCATATCATGTTTGGCATTTTATGACACACTAGATTTAGTTTAGTGGCGTAAGTTATTGAGAAAATGAGACCCCTTCATGTTAAAACGCCACCTCCAACCACCAACCTGCGCTACCCCTCGTCAGTCGGCATACTACTTAAATATACTATAATTCCTAAACAGCATCAAAAGGGAAAATGCATCCCTTCATTTCCGTATAGTACGAGCAGGTTCAACAGTTGGCAACGACCTAGCATAATGTTGTTCGACCAAATCCTACCATCTCTGCCTTTGAAAAGTTCATCTCCTTGCCTTCTTAGAAATAGGGTTACAGTTAGCAGGCACACCCGACCATAGCGCAACCGCCAGCCGTTTGTACAACCCCTCAGCACTGTTTTGCCCAATTTCGCGTCATGGCATGGCAGGCCCGCCGCGGCCCGGCCGACTCATGAGGCCCGCCGCCCAAGTACGACCTTTTGAAATCACACGGGGAAATAAGTCAACGCGTCGGTAATCATAATCATATGCCTTTAATGCCAGTCTAACGTTTAATGTGGTGTGCCTCAATTAACAACAAAGGTGTCTCTTGTGGCAAAGTACCTCTACAAAAGGAGTACGGCAATTGTGAAATGTCTTTCTTAGGCATGAAGGCGAAATGCTTTCCTAGCAGCACTCTACAATTTTATAGATTATAGGATCAACCACGTATTATTGAATTAATACCGCCTTTAGCACTGAAAACTCATCTGATGGCGTCTGTGCAATGGTGGGAAGGTAGTGGGACAGGTATTGAATTAATGGGTTGGGCTTGGGGCCAACAGTCCAGCCAAGTGAAACAAACACATGCATAGGTCGGCTAACAATCCAGCAATCACAATTCACTATTTCCTCTAATTTGGCATATAAACATAGGCCAGAAGCCTTTTCTCACACACCCTGCCTTCAGCTACTAGTTGCCCTAGCTATATAAAAATACATATAACATGGCATACTGTGCACTTGCTGTTGCTAGAGACAACATATTTATCTATGTATACTTCATTTAAACCAAAAGCAAAAATGCTAAGAAAGAAATCCCCTAAAGATGGAAGGAGAAATGAATAAGGTGGTCTTCCTAAAGCATGTATTCTAATAAAGAGATGCTTTAATTATGAAAATGCTTTCTGGACGTTAAGTTAGTATTGTGTGTAGTCAACTTCTGGGGTTATCAAAGTCCGTCCGGACCCCCTCTTCCGGGGCCCCCACCTACGCTCCCTGCACAGGGCCACCATGAGCCTAGAGCCGGCCCTGCTACTGGTTACCGCACAGCAGCTGTAATTTCAGATTCGTGTCTTCTGATGACAGAGGGGCAGCAGCGTGCAGCGCTCTGCAAACAGCGTGAAGTCCGTCACACCCGAGCTGACAGCAAACACCACTCGGTTGTGAAAGGGTATTAATAGCCAGGCGCCAAAGGCGAAGAATACGCACCTTTCAATTTCACACACGTTTGCAAAGGCAATAGAAAATGGATTGTCCCGTGATGCGCCGCGCTTAGTTAAAGAAACAGGGAGCAGTAATCTCTCCTCGAGCTGCTCAGAGTTAGGCGCAACCTTCGCCGCCTATGTCCCCCCTGACTCCTTCGCGCGCACATGGATTTAATTTCTTATTTATCTACGGCACGGTCGGCACCGTACCCTGCCTCGAAGCCCTCAGCAGACTCTGTGGGCGCTGTGCAATCAGTAGCAGCGCTTTAAATACCCAAGGCCCTCGCCGTGGGCTAGAGAACGCGTCGGATTTATAGGGGGAGGTTTTTAAAGTTAAAACAGAGCCGAAGCAAGGGAAAGGGAGAGTTCCCTTGTAGTGTCAGAAAATGTCATTTGTTTCCATTTCGAGCTTCCGATTGGTCTGCAGCAATGCCCTTCGTCTGCAGGGACACGTCTAGGACGGCGGGGTTCTTGTTATTTCTCATCGTGTGAGCTTTGACGTCAGCAATGACTGCAGCGAGATTAGAATGACTGCGGCGTAATTAAAAGGACCGCGAGGATCTGCAAAATGCACTGAGTGTGCCAAGTGCTTAATTTTTTACGCGCAAGAGCCAACACTTGTGTAGTCGCCTGCTGCCGCCGCCGCTGTCAAATCCCGGGCTTTGCCCCTTCATAGGAGCACCTGTGGTTTCTTCATGGTGTGATGGTCAATGCAGTCGACTTTGGAAATATGGAACCAGGTTCTCCGCCCCACATCCGGCGAAACTGGGCAAAATCATCTAATGTCTCCGTGCCTAAAAAACACAAAAAATTAATGTGACCTTGTGTCTCCCTTTTCTGCTTTTCTCTCTTTTGTTTTGGGTTAAAAAAATGTCTTGGTCCATATCAGACAGGATGCATTACAGGGTCTGCGCTACAGCACACCCTCAACTAAGTGTGAGGGGCACAGACTGGGTGAGTGCACCCTATCACATTGAATACACTGCCCTGAGCTTAGGCACAAACTTGCACCTGCCCTTGGGACCTAGGGAAACATGGGCAGACCCGCCGTTTCAAGTAGACTATAACTGTGCTTGTGGCAGCCTAGCCTGCATTTCAAATGGGGGCATCGATCCCCCTTGTAGGCAGGGCCGGATTGGCTGCAGTGGGCATCAGGCGTTTGGCCAAGAGGCTGGAAGGGAGAGGGCCGGTTTTGTAGAGGTGTGGACCAGTTTTGTTAGTGGGGGTCGGTTTTTCAGCGATCCTGCAATATCAGCCCCAAGTAATAAAAGCAGCAGTGTTGGGGGCCGGTTCTGCTATGCATTAGTGCTTCACGCTTGCACCACCCTCATTCGGGGTTGGGGGCCGGTCCGACAAAATTGCCAGAGCTGCTTTGGGTTCCCAGTCTGGCCCTGCTTGTAGGGGAGTACAGTCAGTGACTGCACCCACCTTCAGAGGGCTGTCTGGAGGGTCCATAGGCAGGGTCGGATTGGGAGCACAATGCGGCCCGGGCACTGACAAAAAAAGTGGCTCATATTCAAGAGGCGTGGCCCATATTTAAGAGGCGTGGCCCACATTCAAGGGGCGTCCCCTTTCATGAAACACCATTTGCACAGACAAGGAATGAAAGTGGGAGGATACTGTTCTTGCACAGGACACAGGGCCAAGGTGACAATGGCCTACATGCTGAGCAACTAAAAAAAATAGCAAGGCCCCTTTGTCACAAAATTATTCCAGCCATCCAGCACAGGAGCACCTGAAAAGCAGCAAAGCCCCTGCTATTACTAACCTACTTAGCCCTCCCCAGACCTTCAGCTCAGGAGCACATGAACAGAGGTAAGGCCCCTGCAATTAGTAAATTAATCAGCCCTACAGCCCTCGGAACAAGCATTGAAAATGCAATAGGTCTCGCAGCATTAGAGTTAGTGCTTTTAGAATTGTTTATGGGTTTTTTTTGTAAATCTTTAGCATTTTTGTTTCCTGTAGCCAATGCTAAAGAATTTCAAAAAAAATAAATCCATAAACATTTTTAAAAGCTCTGAAATGCAGTCTGAAATGCTGGATATATATTCAGTACAGATACACTATATTGTTAATGAAGACATAGGATATAATATGTTGTACTGTATACACACAATTAGATGGGAACGTGCTGTGTGTGTCAGCGATTGAATGTGGAGGTGATGGTGGATGTGGTGGTGGATGTGGTGGTGAATTCGGTGGATGTGGTGGTGGTGGATGTGGTGGTGGATGTGGTGGTGGATGTGGTGGTGGATGTGGTGGTGGATGTGGATGTGGTGGGATGTGGTGGTGGATGTGGTGGATGTGTTGGTGGTGGATGTGGTGGTGGATGTGGTGGTGGATGTGGTGGTGGATGCGGAGGTGGAGGATGTGGTGGATGTGGTGGTGGTGGATGCGGTGGATGTGGTGGTGGATGTGGTGGATATGGTGGTGGATGTGGTGGTGGTGGGTGTAGTTGATGTGGTGGTGGATGCGGTGGATGTGGTGGTGGTGGATGTGGTGGTGGATGCAGTGGTGGATGCGGTGGTGAATGTGGCGGTGGATGTCATGGTGGATGTGGAGGTGGTGGTGGATGTGGTGGTGGATGTGGTGGTGGATGTGGTGGTGATGGTGGATGTGGTGGTGGATGCGGTGGATGTGTTGATGTGGGCGTGTGAGGGTGAGGGGGTGTGCATTCTGAGTGGGGGGGTGGCGGTGTGAGGGGGTGAGGGCGTGTGAGGGGGTGGGTGAGAGGGTGGGTGAGAGGGTGGGTGAGAGGGTGAGTGAGGGTGAGGGGGTGAGTGAGGGGGTGAGGGGGTGAGGGGGGTGAGTGAGGGGGTGAGGGGGTGAGTGAGGGGGTGAGTGAAGGTGAGGGGGTGAGTGAGGGGTGAGAGTGAGTGAGGTGAGTGAGGGGGTGAGAGTGAGTGAGGGTGAGAGGGTTGTGAGAGTGAGTGAGGGTGAGAGGGTTGTGAGGGTGCCTGTAGATGGCAGACTCGTTCCCTACATTCTCTGGGTATGCAATAGGTCTGATAAAAACACATTTCCTGGGCTGCTGTTTCCTCCCAGTCCACCACTGCAACAGAGGTGCAACAGAAAAGAATACAGTGACATAGCCGAGTACCCAGTACCCTGGAAAAGAGTCAGTCACTGCTAACTGACCTCTTTATATAGCAGGGATAACGAGTTCTCGTGGGTGCTTTTCCACACGAACACACCATCGTCACAAGATGTGTTGTTACTTCGAATTGGCTAGCGTTACATTCGCATCTGCTGCTCAGAGCCTGCTTGTTCAATAATGAATTCACAGTTCGGAACGTGTTAACATTAGGACATTTTGTCTGCTTGGAGAAATGCATTTTGTCAGATGCAAATGGGAGCGCCTCAAACCCCGAAGCACATTTTTAATTGTTTTACTCCTGCTAAAAATGACTGCATACCTGCAAGCATCTGTCAGATCGTTTATGAACCGAACAAAATGTCTGCACCCCCGCGTGCTCCTCCAAGGGTGTGCTCGGTCTATTGTTTATAGGCCCCTTCGAGCTATTCTGCAGCAGAACATAGCCTCGAATAGACTGTGGCACTGCAGCGACAAGGATGCATGTTTCACCCCAGCTGTAGAGCAATTCAGAGTAGGCTGAACCATGATACTAATTGATTGTGAAAGAACAAATAACAGTTTTGTCACTTTAAAGCACTGCTCGACTCATTTGAAAGAATATGCATTAACACCTCTTGATCTGTGTCAAAGTGAAAAAGAATGTTGAATATTAAAGGGATGAAGGCTTATTGCTGCATATATCAGCTTTGATCTTAATTGGCTCCTGCTATCGCTAGTTACACTTGGGTTGTTTGCCAGCTTTCCTATGAGAGCAGGCGCCCCTCCCCCACGCCAGAGCAGGCTGCCAGGGTGCTTGCAAGTGGCCAGGATGACTTCTAACGATGCAGATGCTAAGTAGATGATTGGCGGCACATCGAGGTCTGACGGCTCAAGGGACGGGAAATGTACCGCTCGTCAGGCTTTCAGCAGGAAATTAATTAAAAAATAAAAAACTAGGGGGAGGGGGCGGGAGGCGGAGAGTTGAGGCAGGAAGAATTAAGTGAGAGAAATGTGTGGAGAACAGATGAGCACGAAGAGAAGTGGGGGCGAGAGGGTAGAAAGAAAAGAGAAAGATGTGAGAGTAGGCGGGAGAAACGAGGAGCTAAGGAAACAGAGGTAAAGGGAGGCAAACGTGTGGGGAGACGAGGAAAGCAGACGTGGCAAATGTTGGAGAAAAGAAAGGAACAGGAGATGGGCATAGAAGGAGGTTCAGAGAGGGAATAGAAAGGAAGGGATAGAAGTAAGGGGCAAAGAGTGACAAGTGAGCAAGAAGAACAAGACGGAGGGAAGAGAGGGGAGGGGGGAGGAGAAATGCGACACGGCGGGAAGGGGCAGGCAGGATGACTCAGGGGAGGGGGCGGAGCAGGGCAGAGCGGCATGTGGGTGTGAAGAACCGGGCCTTTGAAGTGAAGCTAAGCTTCACTTCAAAGGTGTCGGAGGAATGCGGGCGGCTGTGCACGCGCTTTTAAGCTCAATGCACATGCGCATTGAGCTTAAAAGTCACGGGCACTGCAAGGAATCGCCACGATTCCTTGCAAGTTAGATAAAGTGTAGATGAGCCCCTATAGTCTCGCTTGCTCGATGCGCATGCGCATCGACAGGCGAGACCTAAAAATGTCTTGGCAGGGGAGCACAAAACACAGCTTTCTGGGTCATCCAAGGTAGCCAGGTAGCCAGGGGGGAGGCTGAGGTGAAGCTGGAGCATGGGAAGTGCCTTCCCAGTGTGTTCTGGCAGTTTGAGTGTTTACCATTTACTGTAGTATTACCCTTGTACCTGTGTATGGTACCCTTTTGTAACTTGCACACGTCACTTTTCTCTGGTATCACACTGTATGCTACCTCTCACTTTTGTTTGCTTTAGATACTTGCACAAGTGCCACCATTGCCTACGTAACGTTTGTTTTTGTGCTGGAGTGTCTGCCATTTATTGCAGTATTATACCTCTACTTGTACTTTGTACGCGTTTGTAACCTGCACACATATCACTTTTTCCTCCTGTAATGTACCGATTGCTACCTCATGTATTTTGGTTGCTCACTATTTTCACTTTTGATTCATGTAACTTAACGTTTGCTTTTGTAATTTGTCCACTTGTAATTTTTCTCCTCATGTATTATTGCTGTTCCTAGTGTGAAGCGCTCTGACACCTTCGGGTAAAGTCTGCGCTATATAAAATCACATAAATAAATAAATAAAATAAAAAAATTCCAAACATCACCTGGCCCCCACAGCAAGACCCATTCTTCCTCGCCCACTATGCCCTGAATGTGAAGGGCTGTGGGCGAGGTGTTAAAACTAACACAGTTTCTGGGCTGCATGGGCCCCAGGGGGGCCGAGGTGAAAATGGCTCAAAGGCCTGAGAAACACCTGGCCACCAGGGAGGCCGATTCTTGCAAAAAATCACCCCTTCCCAGCCCAGCATCAGCTTGATTGCTTGGCAGGGCAGGGGTGAAGGAGAGGCCACACAGCTGACAATCGCTGTCTGGCCGCACAGCGAGGCTGCTTTCATTTTCTCTGTCTTTGTCTTCGTGCACTCTGTGGGCCGTTTTTTTTCTCCCCTTTTCCTAGTCCACTCTCTGTGGGCTGGGACAGGGGAGAAAAAAACGGCCCACAGAGGGCACTGAGGCACCGGCCCTTCGGCCCATGCCCGAATGCCCGCCTTGCCAATCCGCCCCTGTCCATAGGCCCTCGTTTGCTTCCTTCAAAGGGGCATCCTCTTGTGGCACACTGACTGTGCGCCACCTCTTTAGAACGCATAGTTGTATGCCCCCAACGCCTCTCTGCCTCTGCTCCCAAATCTATAATACGGAGCAGGAGCAAAGTGTTTTCTCAAGTCTAGGTGTACGCCACCATGCAAAAGTGGGAATGCCCCTTGAGATTATACTGGTGATATATGTTGACCCGCGTCGTCGGTATTAGAAAATGGACCATGTATGCATCTGCAGCACGTTCTGTAAAACTAAAGTGCACTGGGGGCTCAAAAAGTAGGTGCACACACCTGATCCACATTTGATATTATTGCCTCTGGTCTCCAAACTTGAGAGGCGATGCCCACCACAGCAACCACCGGAACAAATTAAGCACAGACTGCTGCCAAGGTAGCAGTTCCTCATCCAGTGCTCTAATTATGCAATTAATTTAAACTGTGTTCAGGCATCCAGGGGTCCAAGAGCCAGCTTTCATTTGTAGACAGCCCAAGGGCCAGAGTCTGTAGATGCACAATGTTGGGTTTACATAGGCTGCCCTGTTTTTGATGTTTATTTTTTTGTGGATTTCAGTGGTGTTTGCTCAGTGTTTTTTAAACCTTTTGAAATCGATGCTGATCAGTGTTTATTTAGCTACCTACCCTTTAAAATAGACAAAGACTTTTTCCAGGATTTTAAACACATGGTCTTTTCTTACAGTAATTGTTATAAATCACATATTTAATTTAAAGGGGAAGTAATACAGGGTATTTAGTGTCTTCCGACTGACATCATGTCAAGTGAACTTATGTCAGACTGTTTTAAGCATAGAAAGTGTGTATTGCACTACCACTCACACTCTCATATTATTTACCCTCTCTCACATCTCATTACTTCTCACACTCACTCTGTCATGACTAGCTGCTGCTGTGGCCCATGGCAAATGTCTCACTTTAACTCTGTCCAATCTTTTAACAGCCAGCCCATTGTATTCTGGGACTTGATGTTTTGCGCTTAACATTTTAACTGTGACAGGCACCTCTTAAAAGAGTGCAGTCACCATGCACATGACTCAAGACTTTCCGCATATCAGCGACATTCATACCTATAAGGTATCCCATTGTTATGTGTGATACTTTCAGCTAATCCTGGCTCTTTACTCAAATGTGCTTTATTGGTGGGGGTTTCTAGCCCACAGTTAAAATGTTAAGCGCCAAATGTCAAGTCCCAGAATACAATGGGATGTCTGTTAAAAAATTAGACTAAGTTAAAGTGAGACACACTTGGCAACCATGAATGTCCAAACAGCAGCAGCACCAACTTAACCCCTTCCATGCTCGTGACGGAACCACTCCGTCACGAGCCACGGGTGGTGTGTGCTCATGACGGAGTGGTTCCGTCATGCCGCGGCCGCTCCGCCCATGCGGCACTGATTTCCTGCCTGTAAAATCTTCCAGAATGTAGATTCTTTATCATGGACTGCAGAGGTAATTGATGTTCCCAAATCCAGATGCCTAGGTAGAGAATATCAGATTTCTAACGTGCAGGAGGAAGCGACAAGCTAAGCTTGCTGCAGTATACAAAGCCTGGTTGATGGTTCTTGCTGAAGGAAGGTTGGCAATCTCTCCAGAGTATGGCTGCTGCAGTAGTAAAAGTCTGGTTGCTGACATTTGTAGACGGGTGGTCTGCAAACCATTACAGAGCATGGCCCCATTGGTCGTGTAGGCCCAGTTGTTGGTTTTTGTCCGATGATAGTCAGCAGGTTGTTCCAGAATCTGGGTTGCTCAGCAGAGAAGTTTTGGTTCCTGACTAAAGATATTGTTGCTCTTCTACAGCCTCTTTCCTAGAGGCTGATCAGTATAGTGTTCCAGAGCCTGGCTGCTGTGAGACAGAAACACTAATTTCGGAATATGTATTAAAGGCTGGTCACTGTTATGGGGGAGTTTTGATGTTGTAGTGCACAAGACCCGGATTATGATTCTTGTTTGAGAATGTTCTGTAGTCTTTTCTATAAGATTTGTGTTGTGGGAGAAAAGGAGTGGTGTTCCTTGTTTTCAACTAGTCTGCATTGTGGGACCACAAGCACTTTTTGTGTCTTGGAAGACTGTAATGCTTTTGTGAGTGGAATGGGTGTTTCCATATTCTCAATCAGATTAACAGCTTTTGCAGGTCTGATGAGATGCCACCTATTTGATAGGCTGGTAGGCTCCCTGAGTTTCTTGTAATCTGGCTAATGCAGAATCCTAGTTTGTAGTTTATTTAAACATTCATTTATACCATAAGATAAAAAACAAAGTCACACTTATCTTTTGCAATGCATTTTTAATAGTGTCCCTGAACCATTTAACAAGGCTGAAATTAATCATGCAGAGTTCTTCAGTCTGCAAACATCAAGTTTAAACAAAGCTAAAATAGTTGTGCTTTACAATGTAACACCAGCCTATAAAGCATGCAAGCAACATAGGAGAAGCAATGTAAAATGGAGTAAAAACAAGGCTGCTCAGAATTCCAAAACTGTCTGTGTATTTGTGAGAAGTGAGCAGTTTGGGAACTTTGCACAACTTCACCCAAGAGTGAAGTTTTCTGCAAAAAACGAATGGCGGGAAATTCCCCAAAAAAAGATTTTTTGCTAACGAATTAATCAGTTGTGTTTTTCTCCCTAAAAAACGACTTTTCAAACATATTTTTGAAAACGCCCGTACTGATCACAGGACAAATGGTACAACTTCACCACCTCCAGCAAAGCCCTACAAACTGAAATGCCTTTGCATGAAATAGTTTACCAAAGAACACATTGTAGACAATGCAGTATAAGAAAAACAGAATTAAAATCTGAAGGTAAAACACTACTGAATTTCTTTAATTCTGCCATACCACCACACCTTCACCATCAGTAACACGTTCAAGCTCTGGCACAGCAGCCAATAACGGGTTCATGCTTTGGGAGTCTGCACTCATCCGATTGGCTAGAAGCCATACCGAACGCAGGACTTGCGGTTACTTCTTACCTGGTGGTTGGCGACCTCTTCCTTCTCTCACAATGGACAGCATCGAAAAAAGCGGCATTCCAAAACCGCAAAGTATGCCTACAAGACAAGAAAACTAATTACAACAGGACTTTCAACACACAGGATTATGTAGAGCAGGTAATTCCTTTAACTAGGTCAGCTTACTTGTCCGATGTACAAAAATAATCGCCTCAACCAATCGGGTATTTATTACTCAAGGAAATGCATTAGTAAACCCATGTGGAACAATGTGATTTAACTCATGTTTATACACTTTCCGTCATGTACCTAATAAACCAAAGGTTCCTTAATCTTCCACCACAATACAGAGCAAAAATATATGCTCCAGAAAAGAGGCTTTTAGAGGTGGTACTTAGAGCTTTATTCAATGTCTTCAGTTCCAGGCTGGAGAGATGGTATTACTCATCCATTCATCCTTTTACCCACTCATCCACCCACTTTTCCTTTCCCCCTACCATTCTTTTACCCACTCATCCATCCATACTTTCATCCCACATCCTTTCACCTTCTCATGCATTGACTCATCTATTACTCTTTCCCTTTTCCATCAATTCATCCATCTTTTCTCCTTTTAGTGTAAATTATGAGCTTTTATCTGCCAAGTTGCAGATAATGAGGCCCAAAAAGAACGTCACCCCTGATGTAACTGCTAAAGATGGGGGATTCACTACGCCCTTGGGACTAGGGCTACTTCACAAGGTTGGAGGTGAAAGTGTTCAGACCTTTTGCTTTCAGGTTCTTGTACCTTGGTGATGATGACAGCATTCATTGATTGCTAGGGATATTGAATTCATTGAAGGAATGCGAGGGATCTGAAAGGTGATGCGCATTCTCCTCCTGCAGAGAATCCCCACTCATTTGCGAACAAACGTAAAACTTGAAAGGGATTCAGATGCTTCGGAAACACAGAGCCTTCTCATCCGCCTATGAAACCTCAGCCCTGCTGTTTTAGGAACCAGTTGAGATAAGGAGGGCATTATTGTCTTAGGAGCACATGCATGAAAGTTGCATTTTGCGATTAACAAATAGCGATTTTTAAGAACTTGCTATTTGGTAATCAAAAATCTAATGCATCAAAACAGGTTACAAATAGAGATTCTCTAACTGCGATTCCTTAAGAATGGCAGACACAATTAGGAAATTGCTATTTGCTATTGCGACTCCATTCTTTGCTCATAGTTGGGAATGGTCTTGCATTGCCTAAATAATCACAAATTAGGTCATGTAAAGGCAAGGGTGCCCGGGGCCTAAGGTCCCCCTGAGGCACCCCTAACAAAAAAAGGTGCACATGTAAGGCACACACGTGGTCTAGGGGCGTTTGTGTGCCACATGGCACTTTGAAAAATGCAGTTGTGTGCATTTTCAAAGTATGCACACATTAGCATGAATTTGATACTAATTAGAGTTTCCTAAATGCACAGTTTGCAGTTAGGAAAGACTTCTTGCGTTTGCATTAGGGAAATTGCGAATCTCAAAAACTTTCATGCATTGCAAAAGGCCATTTTGCAATCGTAAACGGCAGATTTTTGTGAATCGCACTATTTGCAATTGCAAAATACATTGATGCAGGTGCCCCTTAATCCTTTGGGTGCAACACACAAGGTGTCCCTGCTACAAGTCAACCACAAAAGAAAGATCCTGCAAAGGTATCCCATGTGTGCTTAAAGTCTCTTCAAAAAAAGCAATCCATTTTGTAGCCTTCTGGAAAATGTAGACTTAGACATGGGTCCACTCCCCACTTTTTGAAAGGAATCCATGGGAGGCAGGCTCAGGGCATTCGAAAGTCATGCATGAACTTTCAGCTATACAAGATGCAATATGATTTGTCTATATGGCACACGCACAAGGTGGCACTATGGGCACACTGTTGAAAGGGAGATCCTACCAATAATCGATTCTTCTGAACTTACTCAATGCATTTTAATGTTTTTTTACATGTTTATGCCTTAACAAAATCACTTCTTATAAATCAAATCACATATTTAATTGAAAGAAATGTACAAAAAAGTACTAATAGTTAGGGACAACAAACACAGCCAAAACTAAAATAAACATAATTCACCAGACTCTCTGGGTATTGAAATTACTTTACTCAGCTTCATTGTTAGCCATCTGTCCCTGAAATTGGAAGAGATTGGGAGCTGCAAAAAAGAGCTACTGAAGAGCACTCCATGGCTTCATCCCTGTTAGGTGCTCATTCTTGCCTCATGTCGGTATTACATTCAATCATGTCAGACATCAAATATGGTTACATTCAGGACATATTGGTGGGATTTAGGGGCCTCACTCCAGCCGCTTGTACAGCAAAACAAGAAGGGCGTAAGATTAACTTTACCAGATTGGCTGCTGCTTTAGGTGGGTGTAAAGATAGTTCTTCTCCCCTTTAGTCTTCTCTGGACTCTGCACGGCTGCTGGCGATGAAAAACAAAGCACCGGGGTTCAACTAGACCGAAAGGCAAGCCTTTTCACACACTACACAATGGTCAATCCATCATCAGTGCTGCAACAAGGGTTCACTAACATTCTAATCATCTCCAAACTTGAATGACAAATTGAAGTGCATGTTAGGACAGTGGTCATTTGCAGAATACATGTTGGTGTATTTCAAAGTGTGAGATCGTTCAAATGATGTTCACCGTACAGCTTTAAAGAGAGTAAAAGTTAGGAAGAAGGAGAGAGAGAGAAAGTGGTTAAAAAACATTGTGGTGACATTTAAAACAAATATTAAATATATGAAAACAGGACAGGAAATTGTCACTTTTTAGACAGAGTTTTTCTAGAGCGCTTCTGCACTCGAAAGCACCTTGGCGCTTGAAGTGAATTTCCAAAGCGACAGTAAAAGTCATCGCAAGCAATTTAGGCCCTTCCTAAATTTCAACAGTAAGCCTTCTTGTCTAATGGCTAGAGGGAGTCGGTTCCATTGAATAGCTGCAGAGATCAAGGAAGCCATGATTCCCAGCAGTGGACTTTAATCAACAGATCTAAGCAGCCAATCTGGACAGTGCCACTGAAAGTGGCGAGACAGGGGTGTGGCCTGGCTTATGAACAACACACAGATTTAAAAACTATTCTCAATTTGACAGGAAGCGGATGTTGAGTTTTCAAAGCAGGAGAAATGTGATTTCGTTTGGACATCCTATAACCATTCTCAGTTCACTATTTGGAATTAACTGAAGTCTGGAACTAATGTCAGTAGGTAGATCCAAGTACATGGCATTACAGTACTCAAAGCATGCAAAGATGATGACATTCATATTCAGTACTGTGTCGGAGAATGAGAATATGTGGATTATGTATGTAGATGAAAAAAAGGAGGCACTAATCTGGGAAGTGAGATTTAATCCAGAGTCTGGGTTTTACCCATAGGTTCTTTAACTGGTAGACAGGCTATGTGCAAGTTCCCAGCTCTGAAAACCATAAAGGATATAATCATAAAGGTGTTTGGACAAGTGGTGCTATCAGCTCTGTCTTGTCTCCATTGAACTTCTATTGATTATGGCTCGCCCAATATTCAACCTCTTGGAGTCAAGAAAAGAATTGCAAGCACAGACATCCAGATAATTGAATATCGAAAGAGCTATTTGACTATCATTGTTAAACATGAAAGAGTGTAACCGAAGGGATGGATCAAATGTGCCAGAGGAGCGACATATAGGATGAATAATTAAGGGGATAGGTTAGACTCCTATTGGAGTTCACAATACTTTGGTTGTGCTCTAGAGGCAAAATATGATAAAACTGCTATCTGAGTTTGCAAGGTCAGAGAATCCTGGACCTAGGTTAGTACTGTGCCTTTGGCAAAGAGACTATTTAGACGAGTTATCAGTGTCTGATGGTCTAAAGTGTCAAATGCTGCAGAAAGAGCCAACAACATAAGTTCTGCAGGTCTAAGTTCATCTAAAGCTTCAACTACTACAGTATCTGCGCTATCACCAGACCAGAAACCAGCCTGGGCTGGGTGGAGAATGGTATTTGTCTCCATATATTCCTTTGATTTATTGTGGACACCTTCTCTAATGGTTTAGATAAGTATGGTTATTTTGAAATAGCCGACAATTGGCAGTATTGTTGGGTCCAGTGCATTATTTTTTTTTACACTCGCATGGCCAGTGCAAATTTAAGTTCACGGGGTACTTTCCAAATATGCAATGAGGCGCTAATGACTTTTTGCCCCTATATGATGTTGATTTGTAATACTCTTTAGGAATTTAGAAGGTTGCACATCTTCTGATGATCCCGAAGTCTATACTTGTTTATTATGGGGTCTAATTCAACTTTGTTGAGAGGTCGAAAATTGGAGAAATTCATAGTAGTGGATGGGGGATATTAATTTTCAAATTTTTGAAGTAGGTATACAATTTTCTGGATTTCCGGAGTATGCAAAATTAAGCTGATCTACACAGAGAAATCAATTTTTTCACACTTCTCCGGTGCCGTCTCTAAAGAGTTAAGGTGAATGAACTCTTCAAGATCATTGACAATGGAAAAGATAGCTGCTGATATATTACGGGCAGATAAAAAAAAGGTTGATCCAATATCCTGATTTAGTTTGTTATCACGGTTTTAGTTACAGTTCTGTATTTGCCAACTATGCTTGTTCTCTTGTAAATAGTTCTTACTCAAAGACAGAAGTTCTACTTTTCTAGGATTTCTCTTCATAACATTTAACAAAGGTCGAGTCATGTCCAAAGCATTTCTTAACATATCTATGTATGTCTTGAGAATCTAATGAGGATCTTGATAAGCAGAGCGGTTAAGAGAATATACAGCTTGAGACATATGCATATTTGTGCAGTGTGGTGTGCGGATTTCCTTTGTTATTTGTTTATTTTATTTTCAATCTGCCATACTCATGGTCCGTCCAAGGTAATATAATGAGGATTTCCCTTAAAGAAAGGGAAGAATTAGCAAAGATGATAGCTAATTACCTTCTAAATTTAGAATTACAAAAAAGTTCCAAATAGAAATAGGTCTGTGTTTTCCACACTACCCAATTGTGTTTTTCACAGTACACATGTGCAAGAAAACTGAATTTTCCATCTTGAGAGAGGTCAGGTGTCTTTGCATTTACAATTGCATGCAGAATTTTCTGAGAGATCCTCACTGAACAAAAATAAACAGAAATACAGCTTACCATTCTTAGAAGGTTTCTCTTTCATCTGGATCTCATCCATCCTAAAATGAAGACCAAGAGGTGTTTACAAAATGTCTAATTTGACAGCCACAATTAGCAGAAAAATTATCCTTCACGAATTTCTCCAGTTGAATATATATATATATAACAAGAATTACACTTACTACAATAATCCCCAAATTATGTTTTACTTAAAGAGTTCTTGCCAAACCTTAATCCTGAAGTTAGCAGAGCCGGTACTATGTGACGGCCTCACAAATATCCAAAATGAAACAAATGTAAAATAGAATGCAAAACAAGGGAGGCACAGGGAAACACAACCACTGAGCCAAACACCATATGTCCATTGGAAAACTCCAAGCTGAGCACAACCTGCCTTCTCTAGCCGATTTAACCACCTTACAAAGAGGGACGTGTGAACATCTAATAAGAACTTCTCTTTTTCACTTCTGTCGCTACAATGACCAAAAAAAACTTCAAAATGCAAACAGCTATTTGGATTCTGATACTTTTTGGACACAAAACAGCCTTACCTCGGCTCAGACCTGGCCAGGTGCAGCCCAAAAAATCAAAAGCCTACGGTTTCACCTCTTGTACATTCCTATTGCTGAACTGAAGGGCTCCTAGAAAAAAAGTGCTGAGCCCACGTGCTGGCTGCTGCCTGTGCGGCTACAGATCTGAAATTTTGGAACCTATACAATGCATCTGCCCTAATTTCCTGGATAAGAGGAAAAAATATTTGCGCCAGTCTTTTATTGAACATAAAATAAGACCAGTCATAGAAACTATGAACTGCTGCTTCTCACTTCAGAGCAACCGCTTCATCAGTAGTCTGGTAAAATACATTGACAATCTACCCGAGGCTCGCCTCGCGACTAACATCCACATTATAACTAGGTGCTTCACTGTGGCACCAAGCAAAGACCAAGCTGAATGCAAGAGTCAGGTGACCCTGGGTTGATTTATCTGGTGTCAAAAGTTGTTTTTGGACAATCTGTTAATGAACTGATTGTTATCCTAATTTATATTGTAATTGATTGATTTTAATATAATAAATATTACTAACGTGGGGTTGAACACCATTACAGCATGAGGCAGTGCACAATGAGTTGCACTTCCAATTTAGGCGTGGACTTAGAATGAGACATTGTGGGGCTCAGTCAAGCTCCATAATGGGAAAGACTCTGCAGAGGTGCTTGATGGTGGAACCAGAGAAGATCAAGCAGGGGACACTTTAGCGAGTATAAACAGAGCCCCTGCAAATATACGAAAAACAAAAATATAAATCTGTCAAAATCTCAAAACATTAAAACAGTTATGGACATGGATGTTTGTTCATTGTTTCATAATTGACAAATGTATAATTGTTCAGATTCAGCTGAGCCCCCGTAGGCCAAGAAAACAAAAGTATAACATTGCAACATCACAATTTCTGCTCTGGCGCTTGTTCAAGTTCAAACTGTTCCCTAAAGCCCTTTTCTATTAGTTACACTGTAGCAAAAAGGAGAGTGCGTCTTTAGGGTCAGGAGACCGAGGGCAGCTATGCAGTGCCTCAAAAGGGATGCTCCTAAGAACAGTAAAGACCCAATTGAAGTCCCAAATGGGGCATCACAAAGGGTTTTGGAGGAAATTTGTGAATTAAACCTTTGAGAAATTGCATCACAATGGGTGATTTGAAGAAGGACAATTAATTGGTCCAGTAAAAGTAAAAATGGTGAAGTACCAGACAACATTTAACCGTGCCTGCAGCAAGACCTTGCTAGGCCAAATTGTAAATAAAGACCAAGACATCCAACAGATTAGCATGCACAGGCTCTGTATTAAGGAAGCCACACTGGGCCAAAAACTTGTCCCAGCATCCAGTGTATAGATACTTTGTAAAATGATTACTGGCCATCAGGATAATGTCCACTACTTTAGGGAGAAAGATCAAATGTAGTCAACTGCTGCCCCTTAGTCTCCAATCATGGAGTTGTAGATTAAGTAGACACATGTGCAACACCCTGATCTGGTGCTGTGACTGGATTAGTAGCCTGATCGTGGGATGGGTGCTCATACCCAGAAGTTCAGGGTACCAGATTCTCCTGACCAATCTGAAGCCCCAAAGACGACTTGGGCCCTGGCGTACCTGATCTTCTACAGAACTTGAAGCAGGAGAAGTAGCGGTAGGAAGGGATACAGCATACAAGAGTCTCATGCTCCAATCTAGAGGAAATTTGTCTCAGGGAGAGAGCCATCATTAGAACTCCAGCACGCAAATGTGAGAACATTGTATGTTCTTGTCAGAAGCAAAGTGATTGAGCCAGGGTTCTCGCCTTTGCTGGATGAATCCCTTCTCCACTTCTGGTTGTAATTGCAATTTGTGATCTGCTAGACGTCGCTGCTTGAAGTGCCTCCTTTTAAAGGGTACGACACCCCACACAGCTGTGCTTTTTGCAGTACCACACGGTGGTAGTGTTGTCCATGAGAACATGAACCAGCCTCCCGCTTAATGAATGGCAAAAAGCTTTACACAGCAAGATAATGGTCAGCAACACTAACAGGTGGATGTGAAAATGGGTCTCCAACAGAGACCACAGTCCTCACATCTCACCCCGGATGGCCTCCCAAACACATCAGCAATGCATCTTGCATTACTTACAGCTCTGGGAGGGGTAGGCAGAGGGGTCTGCTGCTCATACAATTGTGCTTGATCAGCCACCGAGCATATCTTTTGCGGTCTCCTCGGATTTGACAGGTTTCCTTGGTGCTGCACCCACTGAGACTTCAAATCCCACAACACAGCCCACATATGCCGTCTGACATAGTCGAAGAGAAGGACACAGAAGACTAGTAGGCTAAGAGGCCTCAGAGCAACTCTCACTGAGACCCAGGAACAAGGCTAAAACTTTGGGACCATAGCCTGATGCCCTAGATTCGCAGAACTGGAGGGATAGCCCTAAAAACGCACCCTATCCCAGATGGTTCTGATGAAAGAAAGCCTCTGCAAGAAGTCAGGTGCGACTTCGAGATGATGATCGTCAGCCCCAGTGATGTAAGGAGGTTTACCATTGTCTGAAGGCGGTCTACAACTGATCTGGCGTGACTACCTTCAACAGTCAGTCGTCGAGATGAGGTAAGACAGGGACCTCCATCGATATGCTGTGACCACTGCAATAAACTTCAGGAACACTCGAAAGGCACAGATGAGGCCAAAAGGGAGCAAGCAAACTGAAAATGCTTGTGGCCCACCTTGACCAGTTGGCAGCACCTTTGGGCCAGGAGGGGTGGAACGCAGAAATTGGGGTCCTGCAGGTCTAATGGATCCAGGGCAGACAGAACCTGGGCCAGCATGATCATCCTGAATTTATCATTCAATTGGAGGAAATTGAGAGGGTCGAGATTTCAAATAGGACAAGGGCATCCGTCCATTTTGGGACTAGGGAATAACGGGAGTAACACCCTGTACCAATCTCCAAAGATGAGACTCTTTCTAGGGCTCTTTTTGGCAAAAAGGCCTGAACTTCCTGCACTAAATTTTACACATGCTCATCTGAAAGCTTCTCTGATCTAGGCAGAAATGGTGGTGGGATGAAAAGGAATTGCAGGGCCTAGCTCTGTTAGAATATCAGCAGGGCCTACCTGTCGGATGTGATGACCTGTAATCAGTAGAGAAAATGACTGCATCTGCCTCCCACAGGATGGTTGTGTCCCGCTAAGGGGAAATTAAAGCACCTTGGCAGTTCTGCAGTAGGGGCTAGGGATTGGGAGGAATGCGGACCCTGCGGGCCTGTATGTTGTCAGCTAGATCACTTACCCCGATCCCGAAAGGAATGGAGGTGTAAGTTGCTGGGGAAATGGGCCAAGATGATGCCTGTAAAGAATGCCTCGAAAGGGGAAAATATGCTGGGGATACAATCTTGCAGGTCTAGGAAGACCAAGCGAGCATGTAGTGACTCTACTTTCTTTAAAAGCTCAAAGTCGGAGTCTACCTACTCGACAGAAAAGCAAATTCCATCAAAATGCATATCCAAGAGTGATGTCTAGGTGACACCCGAATCAATTGATCAGGTCCAGGCCTGACCATATGACTTATTTGTTGTCCCTTGGACATTTTGAATGGTTTGTGCCAAATTAGTGCAGAATTCCTCTAAGACAGCTGGTAATATCTCTGTGACCATGCCCCATAATGCATGGGAGTGCCTTCCCAGCACACAGCTGGGGTTGACTGACCAAAGGGCAAGGCTAGCTGAAGAGAACATCCTCCTTCAGGATGTTCAATTTTCTTCGACTCTTTTTCTGAGTGGTTGTAGGAAAAGAATTGGGATTAATCCTGCTAGTAGCTGTCCGAACTACCAGGCTCTCAGGATTAAGGTGTTGCATCAGGAAAGCAGAGTCACCCGGACTGAGGCATTGTGCCACCTGTCTGTTCACAGGTAGGCAAGAGAAGGGTTTAGCTTAAGTGCCCATGAGGTACTTAAGCTGCGGCAAACATTCAGATAAGGTGTTGTAAAATTTCAATCAGGATATTGTTTTTACCTCGACAGAAGGCATTTGCAAGTCATACACTTTACCCACATGTCTGAGACTATGGCGAATGAGGCTGACTCTTCCATGGAAGGCCCAGGGAGATAACCCAGCCCCATGTCAGGCAAAGTGTCCAATCCACTGATCTCATGTAGATTCAAGTAAAAATTACCATCATTATATTGTGAGGGAAATTCATCTGCATCATCACCAAAAGGTGGTTGACTCTGGTCATAGTTAGATTCAGAACGTTGTTGGAGCACAGGAGGGTGGCTCCAAGGCAAATTTATGTCTTATGAGAGTCACAATACAATGGGGCCGGGTCAGTCAGAACTGTCTGGGGCACGACTTTGGCCAATATGGAGATGAATCTGGTTCAGAGTCGGACAAGACAATGAGATGGGCATCCTCCTCAAGCGCCTGCAGCATTGTCGAGGCAGAGTCGGTCGGTCGATAAAGCTTTATTCGATTTTGTTTTAAAATCATAAAATATAAAACAATCTTAAAATAAATGCATACATACAATACCAATATGACTACAAGTTAAAAGGACATATGCCCAACCTCAGAATTCGATAGTAAGACATGTTAATCATACAGTTTATCATTATCGACTATGGTAATACAGAGAGCAATCAAAAGTTGCGACAATTGTGTAGTGGTTCGAATCTATTCAGAGCGGAGAAACTAATGCCACTGGATACACAAACCCCCCTTCCCAGCAGATGGTGATGCTCTACTGTTGGTCTAAGCAGGGGAATGTTTGGCGTACAAGGATAAAAGTCAAGTAGGTCCCAAGTGCATATAGAGCCATCTCCTTCTTGGGGCGGGCAAGATCTCAGGTACGGGACGATGTTCCTTTTCCTGAATTTAACCAGTACCAAGTCCCCGGGAATGTTTTTAGGTAACGAGCCCAGCCAGCTCACCCTTCTAACGCTCAGGATTCCGCCATCTTGGTCCGATGGTAGGGGTCTATTTTTCCCCAGCCAGAATATTACCTTATTTAATAGGTCCTGCTGTCTTTCGGCTTTCCCGGAAGCAAGTGCTGGTACTCCTGAAAGAACGGACACATATGGCACGGCTTCTGGAGGAAGGTGTATACGTGGTGGTATGTTTAATTCTGTTCTAACCCCTGTGAACCTTGATGGAGCAGGTTTAAAAGGGGCTTTGGGTGCAATTGGGGCTGGGATTTTGGGTGGTTGTGATGTAGGTTGGGCGTTTGTACATTTAGGAGTTGGCTTAGTTGTTACCAAGGTTGTAAGTGGCTGGGAACGGTTAGGTGTTACCATATTATTGATAGGTGTCAGAATGGTCGCGATTGTGTTCTCTAGACTTGAGAGCCTTTCCCCTATAGAATTGATTTTATCAACTAGTGGAGAAATTATGGCTTTGACAAGATGCTCAATCTGGGTCAATAGAGACAACTGGGGGTAGAGTAATGTATTGTCTGATTTATCTGTGGACTCCATGGTAGTAGGCAGGTTGTTGACAGGTAAAGTAGGACTTATGGATAGTTTTTGTAATTTGGAATGATTCCCTTCGGGATTATCCTTGTAGTGCTTCCTTTTAGTGGGTAAAGGCCGGGGAAGGGCTAGATCTTGGATATTGTCTTTCATAGGTGAAAAGGATGGATCTCGTAAGCTACCGTTAGTACATGAAGAGCTGGTGCCTTTAACAGGAGAAGGTGATTTCACTATGGCGTACTTGGGTGTTGCACAAGGTGTTTAATTCATCCCACAAAGACAGATTTTGCGCTCTGACTGGAGTTTGTAAGGGAGATTGCATACTGAGTAGAGAGTGGCAAGGAGAGTTGTAGTCTATCTCATGAACAGTAGGCAGTGTGCTGGTGCTATTCAAGTGATGCTCTTGTAGCCCTTGGCACGGACCCCTCTCTGAAGCAATGTTTGTGTCCCCCTTGCGTGACATTATTAAAGTAGGATAAATCAAACCACAAAGATAGTCAATTAGTAAATGGAGTCACTCTACCTCTTCTCACAAAACAGACAGAACAGACAAGGGAGTGGGCCCGTCCCGACCCCTTCAGACCACGGAGGGCCACAGAGGGCCCGGGCTTAGCCCCGGGCGCTCCCGCGGCGCTGGTGCTGTCGGTGAATTTATGGATGCTTCCGTGCGCTCCTCCGGCACTTCCGATTCTGGGGCACCTGGGAGTTGAAGTCTCCCTCCGCTCGGTGGCCGCGTTCGTAACTGCGTCGGCGGGAGGGAGACAAGGTAAGCGGCAAGACCCCCAGCAGCTTTGGCACACAAGTTCAAATGGCCCCCTAGGCAGCAGGTTGTGGGGATCCTGGGACTTCGAGTCCTTCTGGATACCTTCGGCGTTACTACCAACAAAGCTCAGGCAAAAGGTCCTTTGCACACTGCGGCACCCGCGTGAAAAGCAGCAGCGCTTTTGAGCACTGATTGGCTCTTTCCCCCAGGCAGCTGATTAGAGGCAGAGAGCACCCTGGGACATGGAGTCCCACCAGGGTTCGGCGTTACTCCCCCAACAAAGTTCAGGCAAAAGGCCCTTTGCATGCTGTAGCAGCGCTTTTGAGCACTGATTGGCTCTTCCCCCATGCCTGAGGCAGCTGATTAGAGGCAGATTAGAGGCAGAGAGCACCCTGGGACATGGAGTCCCACCAGGGTCGAGTGTGGCTGTTGGGATATCAAAACGTTGATTTCTAGTGGGGTGAGCGCAGTTGTTGTGGCTCACTGTGTCAGAGTTCCCACCAAGGTTTTAAAGATACCGCAGGCTGGACCCCCCAAAAGCAGCTTCTGTCGTCCCGCATTAAAGCGCCGTTTGGCCACTCTTGCCTTCCTCTCCTTACCTCGAGCAGGCGCCGTCCACACCTGGCAGGGAAAGCGGGGAAAGCGTGACGCTGTAAACCAACGCCTCTAAGTTGAGAACAGGTCGAAAAACGGGAAACAAAACGCTGCTGGATGATTGAAGAATGCTCCGTATTACTCTACTATGCTGCTACTCAGTCCGGGCTCGGCCGTGAAAACCTCCAGCAGGATCCGAGGTCCGAAATTAGAGGAGCGAGAACGGCAGCCCCTCGCTCACACGCCAGGCACATTTCGCCATTGCTGGGGGCAGAGTCCAGCATGGATAGTGGTGCTGGATGTGTGGTAGACTCTGAAGTTGGAGTTAAACCCAAGGCAGGCTCAGGAGGTATAGACGAAGCCAAGGGCAGACCTGTCAGCAGTAACCTGACTGGAGGCCTCTGTGGATCTGTGGGACCTGATGGCATTCCAGAGGGAGCTTCAAGGTGCCAAAGATTCGAAGAATGGCCTTCCTAAATGCCTCTACCTGCAGTGGCATCACCAACAGCCCTGGAAATTCAGAGGGCCTCCAGGTCATTTCCAGGAATGGCCCCTAGTGAGGGCCCGGAGTGAGATGGAGGGACACCGTGAAGTCCTACATTTTAGAAGGAGAGTGGCGAAGCTGGAACGTCGCCCACTTGGACTTCTTATGCTTCTTTTTGGACTTCAACTTACTCAACAACTTGGACCTTGATGACAACCTGTCATGGGAGTGGCCCCAAAAGCGGGAATGGTTTTGCGTCCTTGACTTCGAGCAGGAGCAGACCTTATGTAACTTTTGCAGTGTTCAGATATGTAGAGCTTAGTTTCGCGCCCCAGGATTGCCTTCTACTACATCAGGGCACGTTCCTTGCACAACTTGGAGCAGTAGCCCAAACCCAAACACCAGATACGCACCATGTATGACATCTGTTTGTGACAACCCTTATAAGGCTTAAACCCTGTAGTTTTAGAGGGGACATGTCACCTTGCACAGTGGAGAAACATTTTGAGAAAACAAAGTTGTCAACTGACGAGAAAAAGTTAGGAGCTAGCTCCTGATACAACAGCATGGAAAGCAAGGACTCGACGCCAGCGCTTGGCTAGTAGTTATTTGCAATTCCAGTCATCACTTCCGGAGCAGAGTCAACGCGGAGCTCCACAACGCCACCTTCTGGCATGCAGGGGTTAGGATGGAGAATCTTACAGATCCTGTCTGGCGCCTGGGAATATTCTAAAGGTGAGGGATCTGCGGTTAGAAGTATTCAACAGAAATAGTATTCTGGTGCAATTGAGTAGTTAATCTCAAGTGGTACTCTTGTGTCATTATTTTTACAATGTTCTAGCAATTCATTTGAACTGTATTTTAATGAGTTGCAAGAATTCCAATTGTGCCCAAGTGTATTATAAAATACTTATGGCCCGATTTAGAGTTTGGGGGACAGGTATTTGGGGGACCATTACTCCGTCCGACAGAGTACCCTCTCCATCCACCCAAAGCTATTTTGAACATCGCAGACCACCAGGTTTATGCCTATGGAATAAAATGTACTCTCTTGAACAAAAACTTTGTCCGGTGGCCCGGAGACTTTTGGCCATCAGAGGTAAGCCGTCCGGCTGTCAGCTCTACTTAGAGGGCGTGGATAGACGGCTTTTGTATTTTTTACTGTCCATCACCACCAGAAATATCCTCATACTGACAGACAGTAAAAATGAAAAAATACCCTATACAATGGGAGAACTCTTCCATGGTGTTGGGGCCATTGGTCTTTACTTTCCTGAAAACAAACTCCTGCTTTGGGAGTTTGCTTTAGGAAAAGTCAAAACTTTTAAAAGTTTGGTGTAAGCGTCTGTCACCAATGATGGATGCGCAACAAACTTACATGGCTTTGTATGACCCACCATGACAGTGCTTCATACAAACCTACAGAGTTCAAATGTAGTGGGCAAAAGTGGGGTGGGAAAAGTAAAATCCTTCGCCACCCTGGCCACCTTTACTCCGACTGTCAACCTCTAAATCAGGCCCTAAATGTCATTCCCTCTTTAAATGGTTTGAACAATTTGTGCACTTTACCAAACTTAACATTAGCTGGCAAAAACAAATTATAGGTATTGTTCAACATATATGGTCCTGCTGAATGACATCTTCAAACATCATCACATTATCTGCAGCAGGCCTCAATATCCTGAACTGTTTGTTGTCAAAGAAAGGTCTCAGTTCAAAACATCATGCCATGCAGGTGAAGCGCTTTACTGCAGAGCACCAGTAGCTTTTCCAATAGCTTACCATCCTACCAACTTTCCAGGTGCCGGAGGGCACCAAGAAAACCTTGGTGCCCCCCAGGCTAACACAGCCAAATTATCTTATTCCAGATCTAGTTGTGTACTCCTCACTGTGGAAGAATATGCCTATACACGTTAGGCTTGATAAAGACCAGACTCTTAAATAGGCACACCTTTTTTTTAATCCTCATAGAATCATGTTGCTCTGAATCAGTGAATATATAGACGGCGACCGGGAAGGGTGCATGTGAAGTGGGTGCTGTGCCTCCAAACGATCAGATGCAATATTAGGTTTAGTATATACCTTCTGAGGGTACTCGTTACGTCTAAGGGCAGTAATGAGACCCCCGCCAAAGAAAGTGTACAAATATGAATTGAGTAATTTATGTTAATTGTTGATTTGTTTGCACCATATATTTTTTAAACTGTAAGGGTTGGGGGTGGGTGGGCACATTCGTATATTTTTTTACTGTAATGATTTTAACTAATCGAACAGTCAATAAAAATTCAATTCGATTTTTAAACCTTTGCACAGCCTTTCAATCCAATCTACAGTAGCGGATTGAAGAATAACTTTCACACTGGAGTGCTGCAGTGTTTCGGTTTTATCCTCAAGTACAATTCTTGTGACTGCTACCAACATGCCCTCCACCTTCATTGCACCTTGGGCGGCTACAGGCCGCGTCACACGCTTTATAAATACATTAAACAAATAAATGCTTAATCTATATTACATAAGCTTGCAAAGAAAACAAACAGAATCTATTTACTTCACGTAATTATATTTTTACCAGCTGGTGCTTGTCACACACTTAAGTTCATCCAGATGAGGATTCAAATATGTGGCAATACAAAATGTGCTCTGGAATACCAAAAACTGATATGATTCAACTTTGGAAGTCGAATCATTGTTATATGATTGAATCAAATTCTGTATCGTAACTTCCGTTTATAAACTTTGTGGCCATTACAATTGCCTGTTTGTAGGAAAACCAATGGGACTCACTTACCACTAAATAAGTAACGTTTAAAATAGATGACCTCAAATAATTGAGACATACAAATATATTTTATAAGTGCATTATTTAAATAAGTTGAATAATACAGGCCTTTTCTTACTGCGTGTTTTTTTTTATGCCTGCCACAGTGAATGTCCCATTAGAGAAAGGGATTCTTTATTTAAAAATAATATTTCTCCTTTGGTGATTCAATAAGAAAAGCTTGCCACTTACGCAGGAGATGTATTAATTGTCACTGAAGAAGCCCCCAACGCAATCCCAGCACTGATGAATACCATACGCCATTTCTCAGAAGTATCTGGTTATTTCCTTAACAAAGACAAATCTGAGGTAACACTACTCAGTCGTTACGGTGATAAAAGTATTCTAGGCTCGTCAGGTCTAACCTGGCAACAGAACTCTATCAAATACCTAGGTCTTGAGTTCACAAATGAACTAATCACCACTCTACATACTAACGAAAAAATGTTTTCCCAAAAAATAGAATCACTTCTAGACAACTGGTCTCCCAAATTCTTATCATGGTGAGGAAGAGCAGAAACCCTGAAGATGATGATAACCCCTCCTGTCAATTATCTGATTCGCATGCTGCCTATCAGAAGAATTCTTAAAAAAACATTGACAAAACCTTTAGCAAATTCTTATGGCAGGGCAAAAAGCCCAGAATCGCTATGAAAAAACTCAAGCTGTCCAAGGATAAAGGGGGCATCTCTCTACCCATTTTCAGAAACGATCAAACTGCCATATTTTGCAAGCAGGGTGCAAAATGGTTTATGGATAACCCTTCATTTATACCACCCTGGGTGGCGATAGAGAAGTCCCTCATACAGAAGATCCCTCTCGCTGCATTTACCGCACTCAAGAAACATCATACAGAACCCCAAAAGAGCCATCCTTCTACTTGACTCCCGCATGGAGGTGAAGATAAAACAATCTTACCTATCCTCCATATGGTACAACCACACCAGGGGAGGCCTTAAGCATGTGCAAGCTGTGCACCTGCACAGGGCCACCACACCCCAGGGGCCACCACGCCAATATATATCCTTAATATAATAATCCTCTGAGGATGGATACATATTTCGTGGCGGCCCCTGGCAGGGATTTGGCGGCCTCCGGCTCTGCTGAACTTCCAACACCCTGACCCCTCCCTCTTCACTGACCTCAGCGCTCCGCCCCGCCCACACCCCCCTCTTCCGGGACCCCCTACCTACGCTCCCTGCCCAGGGCCGCCATGAGCCTAGAGCCGCCCCTGACCACACACTCAAAATTGACGGTTCTCCATTCTTCTGGACAGACTGGTCCCGCAAGGGCATTAATCTAGTACAAGACATCTACGAAAACACTTCTCCTATACCATTCTCAACCTTGCAAAATCGGTTCAATCTTACTAATCTAGATTTCTACAAATTCCTTCAGCTTAAAGAAGGGCTTACCAAATTGAATCTATCAGGTACTAATCCCTCTATCACCACCCTCGTGTATCACCTGTCCAAAGTAGGATACCTGATCTCGTGCATATATAAAATTCTCTTCCCGAACCAAAACAAAACTCTTTCTCGTAACCAACGGAAGTGGGAAACCGATTCTACCAAGTTAAATATTGCTTTCAATTGGACCGCCATCATCAAATCTCACTTTTCACATACATTTTCGCCTATCATTTCACAAACTAAATTTATGGTAATAAATAGGACTTACTGGATTCCCGCTAGACTCTTCAAGGTAGGCCTTACAAAAGACCCCACCTGCTGGTGCTCCGACACACACAGGAGCTGCCTCGCACTCATGTTGTTCGAGTGCCCCCTACTCCACAAGTATTGGGTTAAAGAGCTCGAATTCATCACACATACCCTAAAGATTCTCCCCACGAAAGACTTTTTATACATTATACTGGGTCCTTTGGACCCCAAACTCAAGAACGACAATGATCGGTTCCTCTTGGATCTACTGCTTACTCTAGCTGCAAACTAATCCTAAACAATTGGAAAAACTTCAAAGCGGTCTCTTTTTCTAAACGGCAAGAGTGGCTAACTTTTCTTAGAGGCGCCGATAACATTGTTCTCCAATGCTCCCCGTGGAGATACCCACGGTGCTCAATTTGGAACGCGCTAGACACAAGCGCCTTTATCTATAGACCACCATGACCATCTCACAGGTAAACTCACCTCCCCCTCAATTCTCTCCGTCTACACTGTAGATGACTCGCCCATGCACCTTCAGCTTCCTCTACACTAGGCCCTACTACCATATGCGCCACTATCTTCCCACATTCATGTGAGACATTACCATTTTATTCACCCCTATGCATTCTGAAATGTCATAGATGACAAGGTAAATAACTCTAGCTGCCTGTTTCTAATACTCATGTTCGTATGAATAATATTGTATAACATGTATGTATGGCATTGTAGCTCACACCATACGAAATGTAATGACATGGTATGTAGCCCTGCGATATTCATTTCTACATGCCTATGTATTATTCCTTATGAACCCACCTCTGCCTCCACTGTCCTCCCGTCCCCACACGGTGTACCCCAAGGTTCTATCTTAAGCCCCCTTTTCTTTAATATTTATGTCAGTCCTCTTGCCTCCTTGGCAGAACAATCTGGTCTCTCTATATTTTCATATGCGGACGACACCCAAATTATTTTCTCTCTCTCCTCTAATAAACACGCCCTCACTTCATCTCTTCGATCTGGGCTTACTAATATTGCCAATTGGATGCAGACCAATAAATTAAAATTAAACGGTGACAAAACCGAACTCCTTTTATTTGGTCCTGACACCTCTCTCTGGGGCCCTAAGCACTGGCCGCAGCAAATGGGTCCTCTGCCGGTTCCATCCACTAAGGCTCGCAACCTGGGAGTCACTTTTGACAACCAATTATCCATGAAGCAGCATGTTGTGAAAGTCTCAGCCACCTGCACTAACATCATGCGGTGGCTGAGGAAAATAGCATGGATGCTCCCGCCAGACACTCAAAGAACTGTGGTCCAGGCTTTAGTAACCTCCAGGTTAGACTATGGCAACGTGCTCCTTCTTGGGGCTAGCAAGGAGGTAACACGGAAACTACAGGTGGTGCAAAACATGGCAGCTCGCCTGCTTTGCAACCTGCCCAGAACTGCATCTGCCACTGTTTCCCTGCGCAGCCTTCACTGGCTGCGCATCGAATCAAGAGCAAAATTCAAAGCCCTCTGTTATATGCACCGGATTAAAACAGGCAACTCCCCCCCCCTACCTCTCCAGTTTGGTTCATCCGTACTGTCCAGTGCGTACTCTCAGATCCTCCTCTCTTGGCACTTTCTCCGTGCCCCGTTTCAAACGCACCAGAGTTGGTGGTCGCTCCTTCTCTTATTTGGCGCCATCACTCTGGAATTCACTCCCCATCCCTTTGCGATTTGAAACCTGTTATTTGAAATTCAGGAAAGGCCTGAAAACCTGGCTTTTCTCTGCCTAATTCGTCTCTTCTTTGTCTCCCTGCTTCTTTTTGCTCTGTTAGCGCCGGGAAACCCCTGGGTATCTGTGCGCTCTACAAACTCAAATATAATAATAATAATAATAATGAACAGTACTGATCTACTCCTAATGTAGAATGTTTGTGATGCTTACATCTACATGCCGATGTATCACCCCTTAAACAATGTACTGTTCAACTCCTAATGTAGAATGTTTACTGTTTCATCTTATGCACAGCCTCCTCCCCCTCCCCCGGGTGTTACGTTCCTTTCCTACTGTAGATTAATTTTGTTTACCACTGTATTTTTCTGCTGTAAAATGTAATAAAATATTTTGAACTTTAAAAAAAAAAAAAATAATAATTATATATATATATATTTATTCTTTTTTGACAGAAAGTTTGCCGCCTGTGTCGTGAGAGGTAAAGAGGTGCAAGTTCAGAAATACTTGATGAGAAACAGGCCTTTAAAATAATGCTATGAGAATGATAAGGAGTATACTAAGAAAAAATAACTTTAGGTCATTTGAGCCAGGCTAAATTAAAATGTTGCTGTCTATTAGTTGTTTATGCTAGCATCAGATATAACTTTAAGCGTATGACCACAGACTAAATAATATATATATATAAAAAAAAACCTCTTCAGACCAGAATCTAAAAAAAAATGTTTTTGCATTTGAAGTAAAAGAACCTGCTGTCCTCAGTGCAGAGAAAGAGGTGCTGTGCAGAAATGATGCATAAAACATTCAAAAATGATTACATGAATGGCTAACAGGCAATGAGTTGACTATGGCTGGCCGAAATATAGATAAGGCAAGAGACTCACCGATGAGATGAGTAGTGGTGGGGGTCAATATTTCATTTAAAGGCCCCCTTAGATATGTTGACATTTCGAACCATATGTACTAATCAGGGGTTCATCTTAATGAACAACCGTATGAATATGTGCATCTGAGATTACGAAAAAATACACAATAAAGAAAAACGAACCGATTAATAGTCATGAATGTGGGTGATAGTGCCTAATAATAAAGAAAAAAAGACTTACTGGGGCCCTTACCTGTGTGTGGAAAACAAAGATGGAAAACGTGAACAATAAACCACACCGATGAACTCAAGAAACTATAGTGGGACTCTCAGTAGTTCTCTAACAAAACGTGGATACTCACAATATGAGAAAACACGCTGTTGTTATTCAGTGTATACAGGAGCATCACATCACATCAATCCTTACGGAGGCACAACTATGTAATCCACATTACATCATGAGTGGGTCAATTCGTGCCAGGAATATTCAGCCACGGCCCGTGTAGATATGAGCGGGCAGGCAGGGTTGGGGCAGGATTTTGACAGACGATGACGAGGGAAAATTAATTATTTATTTAATTTTCCCTCATCGTTCATGGACCCCCCCACCCCCAGCTGGCCTCACCGCCCTTACCTGCACGAGCCGCGAGTGGGAATAATACCAAATAAACGTACTGTAGGGATTGTTACAAAGACTCAAAATCTAGAGTCATGAGGCTAAAATCCGCACAGAAGTCCATTACACGGATAGTGCAGAAACTAGTGAGCCCAGAGTGCAAAAAAATATAAAACAAAGGGACCCAGCCCGCTAGAAGGGTCACACAGGAGAGGAGAGGAGAGAAGCAACCAAGTACTACTGTTATCAGGTAGCAAGAACAATGCAAAAATTGGCAGGCACAGACACATGATTTGCATGTACAACAGAGCATTATGCAGGGAAACCAAGAAGACAAAAGAGAAGTAGAGTTCCCGTGCAGAACATCGGGCTCATTGCCATAATGTCCAAAACTCATTACGGAGGCAGGAAGGACTTATAGGAGGCAGTGTCGAGCTTTGTTCTGATAAACAGGAGATAATGAGAGAGAGGTGTAACTTGGGAAGGTTGATGGAAGTCTCAGTCGAACAGTGAGGAGATCATGGTCTGCATATGGTACAGGAACTGCTGCGGGAAGCCTGGTTTCAGCAGGCAGACATCGGGGTACAGGAACAGCAAGATCCTGCACCTCTGACATTGTGTCATAACTACCAACAACACTTTTCTGAAGACTTGAGGTACAGAAGTTGACCCAAATAGTAGGACTGCAAATTGATAGTGAGCAGAACTCACCACAAAGTGCAGGTACCTCCCGTCCGACCGCAGAGACAGTATGAGAAAAGATACAAGTCGAGGGACACCATCTAGTCCTCTAGCTCCTAAGCCAAGAGAACCTCTTCCAGAGACAGCATTTTACATTTCTCCTTGCAGAGGAAATCGTTTAGTAGGCGGTGATCTAGAATGGGACAGGGGGCCCTGTCTTTCTAGAGAACTAACAAAATAAACAAAATAGTATCCTTGCCTAATCTCATTCTTGCCCATCTCCACAGCTCCTTTGATCAGAAGAGCTGATGCCCCTGCTGCAAAATGGAAACATGGTCATCCAAGTTGATGAAGAGTGGACTGGGAGGAGGCGCGTCCTTAAAGGGAATGACGTAACCCTGCCCAACAATCTGCAGGATTCAGCGGTCCATTGTGATAGCCTGCCAGCGTGTCAAATGATGGGATACCCTCTCCCTCCCAAAGGTTGCACATTTGTCGTCAAAGGTGGAGTAAAGACGTTTCACTCTAGAGGGCAGGGAGGAGGTGTGAGAGGACTACTCTTGCAGTCCACAACAGTTCCTGGACTCATCATAACCCCTGCAGTTGTGCAACAGCTTGTTATGCTGCTGCACCAATTGTGAAGGCAGACACTGCCATAATGTGATACCTCAAAATTGCCCCGGACCTTGTCCTAGTGATGGGAAAGCAAGCTGGTCCCATAAGTGGGCCTCTGCTCATTCCTGCTTGAAATATTTCAAGGCCAAGTCCATTTTGTTGCGGAAAAGGTGAGTTCCATCAAGGCCATGTCCACAGGCCTCACTTGGCCGTCTCACAGAATCTGGGGGAGCACATCCAAGCATGGAGGGGGGTGCCAGTGGAAAAGCTAATTGACCAAGCAGCTGAATCCACCAGCTAAGGCCCGCCCACTTTTAAATCTGGCAGGTAGACCTTTATCTTAGCAGTATGCATACCCCACCGCCATTGCAACCGGAGTATACATACCACCAAGATATAAATCTGGCTCTATGTAAATGAGTTTCAATTATATTCATTGCATGTAACATTTCCTTACATGATCATCTTCAAAATCGGACTCTCCTGGACCCACACTGAGCATCTCTGCATTCAGTGACTGGGCTAGAAACGAAAACTACAACTTGGGTGCAAGTGCTTAACTCACACACATTTTGTAGAACTATCCAGGAACCCGATTACAACTGGGATAGTAAAACTCCCAGGTGCTGGGTGATCAGACATGAATGAAACTGTTTAACAGGCATAGGCTGCCCACATAGAGTTCCACACCAAGAAGCCTCAGAGATAGTAGCTATGCATTCCAAATTGCATGTATTTACTCTTTCTCAAAATCAAACTGTTGCAAAATTGAGACACAGAGGTGAGAATAAAAGAGAGGGAACGGGTGAAGAAATGTTCTTGAAAGAGGGAGAGGTAAGAGGGGGATATAGAATGAGAGAGAAAAAGAAAAATTAGCTGGAAAACACGTTCCAATTTTTATCCGTTGCTTTGCACACTCTCATGTGTATCATAAATGTGTATCTGTTATTTCAATGTCCCTGTGCACTATTGTGTACCCTCGACCTCTCATCCGTTGCTCTCTGTTTTGAAAAGTTTTAGTTGATTTATTATTTTTTTTTTTTTGAGGGCACTGCAGCAGCAAATCTCAACCGGGCTGTTTACTAATATTTCTACTCTCCTGCGCACTTTCTTATATAATTTTTCATTTACCATTCCAACAGGTCCGTTGTCCATGTTGGAACGTTAAATTAAGAATGCCTATCTGTGCGCTACAAGGCATGAGGACACATGCTTCACGACACATGCATATCAACCGACTACCATCTTGGAATGGCTTTTCAATAGGAGAAAGCCCATTCTATGATGGCCGTCCTTACGTCTGCATGCACGAGCATAAGCCACAACAAATGTGCATGCATATCTCAAACCTCATGAGAACCACCTCTAGAAGATACAACTTAGCACCAGAAGATAATCTCTACGGCATGAAGCTCCTGAAGCCAGACAAACTATGATGTGAAAGATGTTAGTGCCCAAAAATCCTTGGTCACCGACGATCAGGAAACACACACGCCTTTGCATGTTTTATTTTTTAAAACGTTCATATGTTTCACTTTATCCTATGTAAGTTTCTGCACTTGTTTTCACGCACACACACAAAATCAATGTTCACGCACAATGGAAATACACAGATCACAGCCACAAGGGGTTAGGAGGCATTACCTGCCAAGTGCCACCTAATTGCTAGTGGTTTTCTCAATGCTTTCCTAGGGAGGGAATAACACATACCACATATGCAAGATACAACATGGCCCTTAATGCTGGAAGAAAGGCACCCATTCTCTATCTTAAGTTGACATATGCAAATATACAAAAGATGTTAGTACCACAATAATGATACTTACTCTTCTTTCTTGCCTTGTGGTCCCTTCAGTTTTGTCTCAAGGCCCCCGAAGAAGCCCTCTGTTTTGGCGGATGTGTTCTTAAGGAGCCGCTCAGCAATGTCTTTCTTTTCAGCCAGCCAGCTGTTGGCCGACTTCAAGTAGGCGTCAATGCTACCAGTGGCCGTCAGCTTCTGTTTATTCTCTGTGAGTGGCGAGTGCGTTTTCCCTAAAATCAACAAGAGATGGACTTGGAATTCTGGATACTTCGAAGCAAAGTTATTTATCAATAAAGCATATGCCATCAATAAAATAAAACCAACAAATATATAAAAGGTATGGCACCAACCACAGCTTGGACATCTGAAAATCTGTTTTCAAAAGGCATGTGGCATGTGAAAAGGCTAGATATTGTGACTGCACCAGTAGAGCATTGGAAAAGATCCTCCTTTTAAGCAGATTTTAGACCCTTTGGGCCCACCTTAACAAATCTAGATGAAATTACCCAAACATGGCACATGTTAAGCTTGGATTTTGTAACATGTGGTCAAGATCTGCTAATGGAAGGGAACAGTGTAGTAAAATGGTCAGAATATTATACTTGCTCATTTAATAATGCAATGGTCTTAACAGCAAAGTGAGAAATCAAACTGCTGAACGAAACCTCAACTCATTTCCAAAGTAAAAGATCAGATCCCAAATTAATGCAGATGTTTTTGTAGAAATGGTGAATTATGATCAGGTAGTTGATGGAAAATTCTCCCGAATAAGATTTCTTCTGCGCATGCTCAGAAGTATATTAATTTCTATGAATCACAGATCTAATAATTCAATCATCAACCTCTGCAATTGTCAACCTCTGCATTTGACAGGCTGAAGGCTTTTGGTTTCATTTTCTGAAATCTTCTGGATTTGTGGATTTCTGGATCCTTGGGGAACATGAAATGGCGTTCACTATTTTAGGAATAAATTCCACAAGTTCTGGCATTAATCCCTGCCATAACTAGTGAAGATAATCTCCATCAGAGGGTTGTGCTTTACATCTGTGCTTCTAAAAAGAGTTTCTACTAATGCAGATTTAAGCAGAAATCAATCTCCTTTGGGAAGAATTGAGAATCCAGATGTTCATATCACCTACCCAAATGAGGACTCATGTTTGGAGAATTGGATTTTGGGTAACTTGACTGAAAACAAACCCATCTACACATAGGCCCCTGTTTGGTGGCCCGGCCAGACTAAAAATAACAGATGACACTATGGCCCCAAAACAGCACTTCAAGGGCTTTCATTTAACAAAATAATTCCTAATGTGAACCATCATATTGAGCATTTCAATCAAACCCTGTATTCATAAATGAGGAGTGGAAACATGTTGTCTTCGTGACATGTCAGCAAAGTCTGACGGCACAGTCCATGTTTGGTGAGATGATTTGTTAAACAGGTAACTGCCAGTGTTAATTGAGTGTGACTGATTTAACATAGACCACAGTCACTTAGTAGTGATAAAGGTACGGGTTCATGAGTCTATAATAAGTGGGACTTAATAACAGAATTCATTATGTCATCTGTGAAGGCATGTCTGATCATGAGCAAGCATTTGGGAAGGTATAATGTGCTCGTACCACATGGGGTAAATTTGCTGGCGTTTGCATATACATTGTTCAATGATCTAACATTGACTATGATATATAATAAATACATTTGGGTCACATTTTAGAAATGTATGTCATGCTGCCATGGCATTATGTCAATGCATAAAAGTTTTTAGTTTGTATAAATAATATTAAGTAAAATAATTGCTTAACTATCCACTCCCTAAAGTCAAGTATGGCATTATTCTATAGGATTTTATGACACTTTAAGTAGTTCAATATCTTATTTATGCCTCTTAGCTATAAATATTTGGCAGGTAATAAAGGATAAAGATCTGTTTACTGCGACTCTGTTACTCTAATTTGTAAGCTCACTCCCATTATCAACTTTATGGGTATCCTATGTCCTAGTGGCATGGCCAGAAAGTACAATGGACACGTTTATGCATCAAGCACAGCATGCTCCCATTTCTGCACTTAAAAGCGCATTCAACAGTTCTCGTCAGATAAAACGTGGCCATCGTTTGGTGCTTTGGCCAATAGTGGAGTGGTACGTGGTAGGGCATTGAGAGTGACAAAGAATCAAGTGTTGCAGCTTCACCACACAGCTACCTCTATCCTCCACTTGCATCGGACTCTCATATGTTGTCAACTTTTTAAGTAGATTTAACAGCATGCCAGAGTAAGAAAGAGGATGAAAGGCACCATTCAACAGTTTAGGATTAGGCAAACCAGTGGCAAAGAACCGTCTGGCGAAATGTTGCATCATTCTGGGAAAAAGCCTTAAGAGAGTAGTGTTGACACAATGCATGCAGAGTAGCCCAGTAGCACACACAGCAGACTGGCATATACATGTCAGGGTAATACCTGCAAAATTCCAACTTCACTCTTGTGGTGCTCACACCATAAAGAAGCTGACTGCCAACCTAAGAGTAACAATGTGTGCTGATACATGACTTTGTCCATCTGTTAACGCTGGCTTTAGCAGCGTTCGGACAGCCTCAATGCTTACAAAGTTCCTCACTAGGTGATCGGAAGAACACAGGTCCCTGGTTATCTCAAAATAAAATTCTTCAAGCGCACCTTACATCCACAATGTAAATTGTCACTTCAGGAGAGGAAGCATAGGGACATAGAAAGAATTTAATGAGCACAATCCCTTAGTTCATCTGGAACTCCAAAAGCACTTTGGGGATGAAGGACTAATGAACTCCGAGTCCTACTCTATACTTATGTAGAATTGTGAGTGGTTACATGGTGCCAAAAGCTTACAGCTCATTTCTGTCCCTGACAAATGTCTAGGCCACCAAGAAAGAAGTCTCCCATTAAAAAGGTATTTACCCTTTGGTAATGAACCTTCTGGTAGAAACTCTCTAACCACAGATACCTCACTTTTACAATATTCATAGGCACCTGACTAGAGTTGGAGATTTTTTCAGCAACGCTCACCGCTCCAGAAGTGATGTCGCAAAGCCACATACTCTTGGGCACTGATGTCAGTTATTTTCTTTCCATGCCCTTCAACCCTGATCCAGAGCTCTGCTCCCAGCTTTGTCCGTTTTCCACGACCCCTAACCAGACAGTGTGACAGGGAAGAGGTCTACCCTGAAAACAACAGGACTCAAGCTGTGATGTGACTGCAGGAAGCAGATGTAAGTCATAGACCAGCACGACTGACTGGTGACTGGGCTCAGGGTCACACAACATCATCAGTTGAACAGGTGAGTAGGTCATGTCATTCATTAGTTTTCAGTGACATATTCTCATACATCCGCTCTTCTACATAGATCGTTTGAGGATTTACTACCTGCCTTCAGAACTTTCAAGTTGTCTGATGTGACACCAGGGTGGTCTAAGGTTAGCTCCTCAGTAATCATGCCCTCACACAGTGTGATGCTGGCAAGTTTGCAACCCCTTCCCTTCCTATATGGGCAGAAGGCATTCTCTATGGGAGGATGCAGGAAGGGTCCTTCTGAATTAGATTGAGCAGGCACAAGACCAAAGCTGATGCCACAGCTGGCAGGATGGCTGAACATCAACATATCTATTGGATTTTCTGGATCGCTCTCAAGAGCAAAGACATAAGAATCAATCCATCCCCAGGGCATCTGAGCCCCGTAACCGCCAAGAATCGCACTGGTCTCACTTTGTGCTCAGATGAATAATAAATGTTTACACAGATAGACAATGTCTCAATTTGAAGACAGAATCAAGAATTCTCTGGTGAATTTTCCACTAGTGTAGCAAGAGGAGAAGACTGCTCAGCCAGTCCACTCGGATCTTCGTGGTTCTTGCAAAATGGAAGACTAACAGCAAGATACTTTAATGCAAGGTCTATTCCCGCACTTCCAATGCCAGCTGGCAGAGCTGCCGGAGCGCTTATCCAAATAAAATCAATCAGTTGTTTTGTCTGTGTGAACTATTGTCACTCCGCAGCTCACCTTTAGCAGAAAGGCTGTTGGTGCTAGGAAGATTGCCTTCAGCTCCAGTGTGTTAATACGCAGAGATAAATCAATACTCTGCAGAGACAGTAGAGATCCCAAGCTATGGAAATGTCTAGCTATAGACATGAACTGTTCTTTTGATGCATCAAAAAAGCTAAACCCAGGGTCACAACTTGGTGAGGACCCGAACCACAGCATTGGGACCGAACGGCAGAGTACTGTACTGAAAGTGTTGCTTTCCCACCATAAAAAGAAGATAGGGCATGTGACCCTTCAAACTTGGAAGCAGACATTGTTGTAGGGATTCTGCGGAAACACAGAACTATGCGTAGGATTATGGGCCCTTAATATATAGGGACTGAGTCATCCTACCACCTTAGTACCCATGTGCCCGGGACTGACTAGCTATAGTGTCTCACTTGCCCTCCTACTCACTCACTGAGAAACAAGTGATCAGACACCCACCCCAGAACACAACACTACAGACTCTCTCAGGAATCGTGGTTGCAAGACACACTTTTTCACTCACTCTTGTGCTCGTCCACAATATGATCTGACAGAGAAACAAACAAGTTTAAAATACTTATTGTAACTAACGTGTTCTAGTATGCAGTATACGTGCCACAATAAGCAGAAAAATGCATAACAGAAATACAGTCAGCATAGCAAGTAGTCCATAAATCATAAAAAAGGAGCTGTCATAGTGAAAAACAGTGTAGCCTAACCTCACTCCCCTTGTATAGAAGCAGGATGATTATATATTACAAGATCTCTGGACGTTACCTGCAGCCTCCGTACCTCAGTCTATAGATGGTAGATCTACATCATAGGTGCTGTCCTGCTCGTCTCTCCAAGTGTGTGCTCCCTAGCCATGCATTCCAATAAGACCAAAGTACGTATTCCCAAACAACAGCTGCTTCTGAAGGTTTTGTCTAGATGCTAGGGCCTGACCATAACAGAATTAGAAGGGGCATTGTTGTACGACCTTGTTCACAATGTTCAGACTTAATACCAGGAACCTGCAAAGCATGAAGACAGTGGTAGGTTCTCATGTCAAAGTGTCAAAAGAGGCATTTGCAAAATAAACTCTTGGAGTAACGTGTGCAAAGCAGCGTGCAGCCTATAGCATACTCATGCTAACTTTGGGAAGACAACAATATCCCTGTGGGCCACGTGACAGCATCTGAATGTACACTATACCCCACCAGTCAGTATGTCAGGAAACCGCAGCACCTGAGCCAAAGACAGCATCTTGAACTTTTGTTGTGGCAAGAAATGATTTAAAAAAGAGATGTCTAAGATGAGAATGAAACTGGCTCACTTTTTCCTTGTATAAAAATAGCAAAGTTTCTACGTTTGGGATCAGGTGTACTGCTCCTAAAAACAAGCTGTGTCTGTGCATTTGCAAGAGTTCTTGAGATGCTGTCTGTTGCAAATGAGGCCCAGATGAAAGCAGTGGTGGCAGCTGTCGGGCACAGATGTTCTTCACCATTGAGAGATCTCATGCATCTGTGGTTATTTTGATCCAGATGTGGTAGAGAGAGAAAGTATTTGAACCTCCTAAAATGGTGAAAAGAATGGCAGCTAGTACGACAAAACCTATTGGGACTCTATTGCCTCTGCTGTGGCTACAGAGCAGGCGTATACGTCCTGTGAGCGCCTCTTCTGCCTGTTTGATTGGCATTTTAGTAATCTGGTTGTTCTGTGACTGCCTTGCACTGCAGAAGGTCCTCATTCAAAGGTGGTTCAAAATAGTTATTCCTAAGTATCAAAAGAAAGGTTGAAGACATAATCCAGTGTTTTAAGTTAACAATCTAAGCTATGAGTGCAGGAACATGGATAGTGTTCATGGATCTGCCAACATCACTAATAAGGTTTCTGGACATAAGCAAGTTTGGTTCTGCAACTTCATTGTCCTGGATGAGCCCGGACATATACTCCTCTTGGGAGCAGTCTGGGAGTAAGGTGGTCATTCAACTGACCTTGTGTCACTTGATGTAAGTCACAGAAGCCATGACAACACCAGGGTTAGCCTGTCTTAAAAAAAAATGCTTTGTGGATTCATGCATTTTATTGCAGTGTCTGCAGATCCTTGGCCTCCTTGTGAGAGGGTATCACTTTTCCCCGTCAGAGAAGCCACCATCGCAATTCCTGCAGACAAAGACTGGACAGACTTTGTAAGTCTAGTAAATGCTGCCTGCCCAAAGATTTTGAGACTTCAAGCTCAGACAAAGATGTCTTCCAGAGCTCCTGAGCTTGCTTGTGGCTCAATGATCACGGCAGGCTTTTGTTGAGCAGTTGTCACCGCACGTGTAGGTTCCATTGGTGCAGCAGGTGCAGTGGCACTGGTGCCCAGAGGCCTGAGGGGCCCACTAAGCCCTCATTATTGCTGTGTTTCACAGTTCAAGCAGTGAACGGGGTGACATTTCCTGCCGTGCACTAAGATCCACGACACACTGGATATGTCACCAGATGTCACTGCCACCAGCATGCAGATGTCCTCAGCAGGGCTTCAAGTGACAGCACTTCCAAAACCTTGGCCAAATGGCTTGCTTCAGAGACAGGTCCATTGGGGGACGGGTGGGTGGGGGGCGGGGGGTTGTCATTCATCCCTCAAAGTCCACTAGGGGTGATCACGACTGGCATATAAACTGGGACCTGCTGTGCTGGTTGGGTCTCCGGGACTGATGCTTTGGGGCTGGACTAAAGTGGTGCGCCAAAGTCAGAGGGAGCTGTGCTGGGAAATGCGGAAGCTGCACTGGAATGGACAAACATTGTACCGGGACAGTGACTATGGGATTTTTGAGGGGTGACATCATATGCTTTCGTTTTGTACCCAGAGCATTCAAGAAGGTGATCACTGACAGTATATCGGAACTAAAAATATTGTGTGGACAGAATATCGTGTCAAAAATATTGAGGACCAAAATATAGAGAAAGTAAGTGCCACTAGGTAAGTACAGATTTACTATTGTTAACTCCACATCTAGATACCTCGAAGATATGTACATATCGTCAAGGTACATATGTGTGGAGTTATATAAAGTAAAACTTTACTTAGCTATAGAAACGTACCTTCACAATATTTTAGTCCTCAATATTCTTGGCATGATATTTTGTCACAAAATATTTTTGGTACAGATATTCTGTGTAAACACCCAGGAAAGATTCTGGGCTAAGTATAAAAGGCAGCATGGAGGTGATGCCAGGATTCAGATCCAAGCGCAGCTGGGAGGTGCTCCTAGGCCACCGGCTCCACATCTGAAAGATTAGATCAATCTTCTCTCTCTGCCGCGGAGTAGGTTGCCTGTCAGGGTGACAAGAAAATAATGGGGGAGGCTCCAGATTCAAATGAGTCCCGAAGACAGGAGACTCCAGCGAGTTCTGCAGCTGTGCCAGGGTGACCATCCCCAGCACCTGGTCCAGAAAGACTTGGGCTGCAAGGGAGAGTGACCAGGTAACCTACTCTGCAGTGAGAACAGTCTCTGATGTAAGGGAAATATCTAAAAACAGACCACTGCTGGGTGTCCCGTGTGACTAGCTTGACAAAGTCAATGTTTTTATTCTGCCCTTCTTCATGGCAACGATGATAAAAAGAACACCGGGGGAAGCCAACCGCTGGCAGAGAGGCTCTCCGTTTACACACTGGGAGCACCCACCTTCCCGACTGCAACCTGTAAAGAGCAGAATCTGGGTAACACGACTGCGGCAGGCGAGGAGCCTGGAGATGGCTGCCGGGTCATGCTTGGGCTGTAACAGGAGAGGAGGTGGGCTCGCCTCTGGAGTCAACGATGACCTGCGCTTTTATCTCCGGGATGTTCAAAGATTAGCAGACTTGCTCTACCTCTTGGTGCCAAAAGCTTGCAGAATCAGGACCAGGAGAGAATGGTGCAAGCCGTTCATTAACTGGCAGCATGGCACCTTTGTACCAAGATGGTGAACTGGGCTTGAAGAAATAGCGCAATAAAGTCTATTGAGCTAGAGAGGGTTGGTCCCCCGTGGAATCCTCTACTCCTAGGCATTCATGCCCTTTCCCTGGACAAAGATAAAGGGTATACCTGCACAATTTGTCTGGTAGAAGGGTAAACACATCCTTAAGACCAGTTACTTTCACATTTCCCGAGGTGACCCACAGGGCCTGTGAGAGTGGCCTCTGTATGGAAGGGGACTGATCCATGGAGGGACGTCTTGTTATCCAACTGACCGAAAGAGCGCTCAGCCCCATGCTCAGGGGTCAAGACCATATACTCGTGTCCTGACTCTTCTTCCCAATGATGAAACCCAACTTCTCCTAAAGGATCTATGTGCCTCTACTTTGCGCATAATTGTAATTAGTAGATTTATATAGCGCTGCTTGTCACCCGCGAGGGTATCCAGGCGCTGTCCAGGGGCACGGGGAGATTAGGTGATTTGCACAGAATCACAGGATGTTGAGCTGATGACAAGACTCAAACCCATATCCCCAGCGTCAGAGTCGGCAGCTCTGGCCGCTGCACCAGACCATCTCCTCTGGCATTAGCCAGTCTGTCTCGAAGTATCCTCCTACTCATGGCAACACACAAAACGCAAGCATGCACCGGATGCTTCACACAAACAAAGGACACAGGGTTATGTGTGTCAGCTGATGCAAACTGTCAATGACAGGACATGCACAGCTTAAAGCAATAGCACTGCAGCACAAGGTACCATAGACAAAGAATGAGGAGAGTGGAGAAGAAAAAAGTTCAAACGAAAAAGATCTAAAAAAAAATATTCTGTTCAGTGGAAAAAAGAGGATCTGGTGAGGGCGCACATATGTGAACAGCGAATGTGGTGTTGGTGCGTAAAGCTGTGAAATTAACAGGTAAAGAAGCAGATTAGGGTCTCACCTCTAGTGAGTAGGTTACGCACACAAATTAAGAGTGACAAAGAGCTAGCACCAATCAGTGCTTTAAATGGGCCAGTACTGTCCGGTACTGAGTACCGTCACTTTACTATTTTGAGGGGGAAGAGTACCTGCACTTCAAGAGTGACGTAATACTTTTATTTGGAGAGTACCGGTACTTCTCAGAAACAAGCAGGTACTCTGATAGAGAGTACCTGCACTTCTATTTTTCCATTTCAAGCACTGGGACCAAGCAATCAGTATTTTTCTTTTCTATGGTCCATCGAATTTAAAGTGCAAGAGCTTTAAACTTTAAGACAGAATAGGAATCTATGACATCAATTACTTATCCTAACAGACCACAAATTATGCATACTGTCTGCAGCAGGCAACAAAGGAGAAGGCCTTACAAATTATATCCACTCGAATGGCACGCTGAAGACTACACAAGTAGACACAGTCCTGCGAGTCTGTATTGCAGCCAGCAGGTGGCGCTCTGCTACAGACCGCAGTTCAGATCCGGATGCAGTTAAGCTATTCTGCAGAGCAGCCTGGAGGGGTTTGCGTGGTTAATGCTGCGTTTACTTTAAGCCGTGATAAAACAGCTCTGCAGCACAGTGCTTACCCAGGTAATAATATGTGAAGCACATGGTCATGAGATTCTTGGCAGGTCCGAAGTCATCCATCTGGTGGCACCTGAGACAGTAAGATACAGAGGAAAGTCCGTTAGAATATACCTCAAAGATGTGGGTCTTTCATAGCCTCATTTATTCCTTTATTTATATAGCACAAAACGGTACATTACTTCAAAACCGACAGAAAAAAAGCTACAACAGCACAGAAGTAATCTGTAGAAAAAAAGGTAGACAATTCGGCAGGACAAAGAACTAAGCTAATCAGCTATAAAGTGGTGGCTCTCCGCTGTCTTTTGTTGTAGGAGGCGCTACAGCTAAAAGTGCGTAAGGTTGGAGACGTTTATTTTCGTAAATTATTTTTTTATAATAATACATTATGCATAGATACGCTAATGCTGTTTGGAGAGAGAAAACATGCTTATTTTCGTTTAAATTGATTATAGTTAATGTAGGGCTGAATTTAAAAATGGCTACCTCTGTTTGCCAACTTTGCTTTGTGACCCAGGAACATTTTATTTCCAGGTGAGTTGTAGTCCTAATTAACGCACGCAATGTTCTCTTTCCTATGTGAAGAAATGTTTTTTTTAACCCCTTGTGCGCTCGTGACGGAACCATTCCGTCACGAGCCACGGTGGGGCTGTGCTGGTGACGGAATGGTTCCGTCACGGCCCGGCCGCCGCTCCTGCGTGGCGCTGATTTCGCGCCTGCGTGGCGCGTTCTATTGAGCGGGCGGGGCCGTGACGGAACCATTCCGTCACAAGCACAGCGCCACCGCGGCTCGTGACGAGTGGATGGGGGCGCCGCGCGGCCCCCTAGCGCCGCGGCGGACTTACCGCCGCGGCCAAGGGGTTGAATCATGGAATGTTTCAATGAATAGCACATTCAAGAAGACACCTGCAGAGTGCAGCTTAGTAGATGTATCTTATCCTATTACAGATAGTGTAACTGAAAGAAGCATGTATTGTGAGAAATCCTAAGAGGTAATTGTATAATCGTGCTTTAACCTGATTGGATAGTCTTGTGAGAACTGTGTGTGGGTGTTTAAAGTGTTAGAACTACACGTTTTAAGTTTGTGCTGATGCGAGTTTAGAGTGTTCCATGAAACATTGAGCAGAATCGTAGATTCAAAGTACTCTCTACGACAGAGACTGACTTTCCTTTGTCCTTCCCTTTTGAGGCGGCCCCATATTGGTTCATCTACCGATTCTTACGACCTTGACCTAATTTGAGCTTCATATTATTTGATGCATTCATATTTTGATTCTTAATCAATACTAACCTGATGTTTGCCTTCACACTAATTGAATGGATTACTTGTTGTCTAGGTTAAGTTGTGAAATTTGATCCATCCGACAGCCCTTCATGGTCCCCGAATTTGCACAAAGAAAAGGTACTAACAAGGTTAGGGATTCGGTTGTCATTTAGAGTGTGACAGAACTGGTCATCGTACAGAGGATGTTCCGTTCACACTCACTCTCATGTCCCGTGCCTCACTCACAGTGGTGGAACCGCTTATTTACTGGCGGTGGAGCCTCATGGGGCTTGGCCGTCGGCCCAACCAGCACTGCCAGGTATGGATGTTTGTTATGCTGAAAATTGAAATGCTGAATGGCCTTAATAGCACAGTAAACCACCCCACGGAATGTTTTTGCAAAAAGTGCCCCGCCAGAACACTGGATTTCTCATAACATGGCAGAACGGCAGGTATGGTGTAGCCAGGGCCTCCTCCACCTCAGCATTTTGACAGGCACACCGCCTAAATCAAACTAACCTTTTGTTTTTGACAAGCCTTCCCTCAGCAAGCAATGCATATTCTTCCAAGCTTCTGCAACATCCCTTCTTTCCCCTGGATTCTAAACATGGCTCTCACAGACATGTTTCGACAGGGTCCTTTTAGCGTAAGGCGCATGCAAGCTGTCAAATCATACATAGATGATGATATCAGAGCTGAGAAGTGGAACCATGTCATCTATCTGATCTTCAGCCAGGGATGGCATCTCTGATAACACTCCGGTCTACACTGTGTGGCTGAAGGTGACATACATGGCATACGACTGCCGCTAGGCAGTCGTATGCCAGTATGAATATTGTATCAATCTGCATAAGAGTTATGCAGTGCACTCAGGCATGGTGTGAGGATTTTCAACAATCAGGCAAAACAAGTGTTTTACTTACTAGTCTCCTCCCCATACTCTAAAAGGAAACTTTTTCGGGCCCCTTTCCGCCAAGCTGGTGCCACTACTTGGTGCATAGGTTAATTAGTGCACGGAAAGGGTTTAGGATTCCATGGACAGACCATCACTGACTGGCAAACTTTTTAACCAGCTTATAATCCTCTGACTGACAATTAGTGTCTGTAGGTCAGTGGTGTCAAAATGACACTGTCTACTGGAAGTTAAGTTTGCCTACACATAACCAGTGGTCAGGGGTAATATGAAAGTTATTCAGTCTCGGGGGCCACCAAAGTTCCTGGTAAAGATTTGCTCAGTGCGAATATAGTGCTTATTTTATTTCTGAACTGGTCATTTATTTGAAGCTTGAAACCCTTTTGGGTTTAATTGCTTTCTTGATTATTTCCATACAAGAGCAGTGGAGGGAAGAAGTGATTTTTTTAACACCAGGTTTTACGCATGAAGGTAAGGTGAATAGACCTCTGTTGGCGGCATATAGGGGCAGCATATCTATGTTATGAAATTGTTTTTTAAGATAGAGAGGCTTTGAAGATGCATAATCCTCGCTTCTGGCTTTGATATTACATGGCAATTCTCTAAAGTATATGTAAGCAGAACCTACATTTAATTAAAGCATTATCTGCCCTATAATAGGTAACACTGTTTTTTTATCAAGGATGTGTGGGAACATGTTGATAAATATAATGATAAAGTAGGCAAAATAACATTGTTTTGCAAAGTTGTGAATCAGCACGCATGTTTATTCCATTTTTTGTGTGCAGGTATTCAGTAATTTGGAAGCGAGGTGGATGATGTTTGTTGATAGTTCAAAAACATGTGAGCCCAGGGGGAACCAGAATAGCTAACCTCAGGTGGAATTGTACTGAAGAAAGTCCAATTGTTTAAATGCACACTCTCTCACCCACCCAGAGATGGCATGATTGATCATAGGGTCCTTCCTCGCATCAGTGGAAGTGACCACCAATGTGTGTTTATATCCACAGGAGCTCCAGAGGATGGAAAACTGGAGGTCCACTCCTGCGGGTCACAGGGACTTAAGGATCTGGTGTGGGGTTAATTTATGAATGGAGTAAAGAGGGGAACAGGTAAGATTGCTTTGCAGTGGACTGAGAAATGTAATTATAGATCCCAATGGTTGCAGATAAAACTATCAGAGGAAAGATTCAACCCTTAAAAAGTAAGTCAACATGTTTCAGCCCTATTAGTAGCCCTCAAGTGGGTGCTATGGGCTTTCTTTAGGACTAACCCTCTTTAATTGCATCACTCTAGTATGCTTCCCAACAATTAACTAATAAAAGAGTGCATACTAAAGCTAGACCTCTATATGTCAGGTTTTGTTTTACAATATTGTATGGATCCTGGTTGAACAATGACGGTGCATCCACTCTTGGTGCTTCTTTACCTGTGCCAGCTCCTGTTCCAAAGTATCAAAAATCCAGCATCCACGGGGCCAGAAAGCTTTGTGGTCATCGGATTTTTGACTATTTCAAAACAGGAGGCATCAGCTGGCCCTCTGCCCATGTGACTCAATTCCAGGTGTAGTTTGCCCCTCAAGCTCAACGCACTTAGATTGGATCCATGGGGCATACATTCCCTTGAATTTCTGTTTTCCTTTGGGCCTTTCTTTGGCAAATGGAATTTGTTTTCCAATTGAGAGGCAATATTTAGTCTTCCGCGAGCTACAGTAATTCCCCAGCTGATGCACGGCTTCTATTGCCTTGATCAATTCCGTTTTTGCCTTCTCTAGCTTTCACTGGCAACCAGGACCCCTCCAGTTTAAGTGTCTAGGCCTCTTCCTGCACACATACATTGGGGTTTCTCCAGGTAAGCAAGGATTCATTTTAAGCTACCACCAACATTTTCCCTATGGCTTAGAGACACCAGCCAGCCCCGCCCATTCTTCACCTCATCGGAATTGATATTGATTATCCCCTGCACTCTTACAAATGTTCTCTCCTGATGATGACCCGTCCATTCAATTAGGGTCGAAATGCTGTCAATATCCTAACGGCAGTGAAATCACAGTTTTTGATTTTTCCTGTGTTGTGTACAGTAACATTCTTATAAACACCGAAATCCTTTTTGCATACTCTACTTAATCAATTGTATATGGTTCACAGCCTTAGTTTCTCTTTTTTCATACATATGATCACTTTGGCGGCCCACATTTGTGTGTGTTCACTTTATTCACCAAGCACGTGCTTTAAATCTTAAACTACTCCTAAAAATGTTCAATCACTTCTCCTGGCAACGGTGTACCTTCTACCCCAAACTCTCAGTACGTCAGCCTGATTTTGAGATGGGCAAATTGCTAAAAGTTACTTAATTAGCGTAAACCTTCCTCTTATGGCCCAAAGGAATGGGGGCTCTTGGTGGAAGCACAGAACACCATCCACCTTATGTAGGGAGGACAGATATAATGATCCCCACACCATGGGAAGAAACTCCTCTGGTGCAGGTGCCATTTGTTTTTTTCCCCCAAAAACAAACTTCTGCTTTGGGAGGTTGTTTTTGAAAAATGAAAAACTTTGGAAACATTTGGAGGTCTGCCATCATGGTTGACAGAACCGTCCCTCCAACTTTTCCAATTTTGACAGGAACCACGATAATAGCATTTCCATGCAATGCATAGAGATGACCCAAAGGTCCACAGAGAACTCTCTCTTTGGTGGGCAGAGTAAAGGGAGGGTGGTGGATATAAAGTCATCTGCCATCCTGTCTGCCTGTCCTCCACCCGCCAAACCATAAATCAGGCCTAAAATTGTCACATACTTCAACCAGTGTTTAATTTGAGCCGGTCATCACATCTGGGACCGGACCTTTTTTTCTGATCTGACCTTGATCCAGAGCAAGACAGTGAAAAAACACACAAGGGGGAAAGAAGGAGGAAGGGAAATGATGGAAAAACTTGTTAAAGGTCCTTGCAAGAGTGAAATAAAGGAGCAGGGAGTGTCTGATGGTGGATTTAAGAGGCATCGGGTAGAATCAAGACTGCTCAGTCTTGGTATTTGGCTTGCCAACATACAATTTTGCTCAGATGAGCAAAATTTGGTCCCCAGCACTTATGTATTTATTTATAGAATTTATAAAGCGCTCTGTCACCAACTGGCATCCTGGTGCTAGCCGCTAAAAATGGTTTAAAAGGTAAGAGAATGGAGGGGGGAAGGTAGGAAACCACAGACAGAGAGAACGTGAAAAATACTCAAAAGTAATGAGTCAGGTGACTGATAACAGTACCTAGACTATATTCTTTTACAAATTACGCACTGAGTTCTCAACATACCATACGTGGAAAAAGGAAAATACATTAAAACGGGCTCTCCACAAACTGTAAATAAACACAGACCTCTAATATATTTCTAAAAACTGTAAATAATAGCAGACCTCTAATATATGTCTATGTCATGTAAAATGCTTAAATGACAAATGTACGCATCATTCTCGCATTAATCGAAGCACACTCTTAGAATGCGATATTGACATATAACAGAATAAATGTCAGTCCTATTAAGATGTCCCCTCTGGGCACAGCATCTTCTAAGAGTAACTGTTTACCACCCCCTCGTGGTACTTTGAAACATTAGTCATATGGAAACTTAGCAAAGTGAGTGACAGAAAACAAACTGGTGATGCATTATCCATCGAAGCAGCCCAGCTCAAGAGTGCAATAAAAGGATGAAAGCAGGAACTGAATGCCAACAATGTACTTCCCAAACTTGGCATCTTGTTCCTTGTGGTGGAAGTTGTGAACAAGACCAAATCTAGTAAATAGAAATGTGGCGTTAAAATATCTCATGGAACATAAGCAAAAGATCTCATCATGTTGACAAGACTGAAATCAAACTGATTCAGTTTGAAACATAAGGAGAAATTTCAAGGAGAATCTTCACTGGTCCTCTTGCTCTGCGATGCACAGTGTAGTCATTAGGATTTTTCACCATTCGTTGCCGCACCTAACTCACAAACTCTCACATCCATATTTAAGGCTTGCTCCATAGCCCCTCCTTACCGGAGAACAACACTTAAATTAAAATTCACCCCCAACCTTATTAAATCCCAGACTTTTACCTTTACTAAGTTGCATCCACTCACCAAGACAGTTTTTGCTGCGTCTGGAACATCTGTTTCTTTTATAACAAGGCACCATTCATCTTCATCTTCCTTTACACTTGCAAATCTAAATAGCATTTTCAGCAATCTGTAAATGATGGACCGACGCCTGTGATACGGGCACCTCAGACATTCTCCTCGGTCACTATGGTACCATTTGCTTACCACTAAAACTGATGATAAATATGGTGGAGCTGGGCTTCAGGACTAAGGACACTGCTGTGGGGCTGCAGTGGGTACGGTGGCAGAGATAAACGCATTGGAGGGACCACAGTGGGCGTGGTAGTCCAGGAAAACATAAGTGCCCCCACCCGAGTTAACAGCGCTTGCGCCCCTGGCAGACTTCCCCAGAGAGACCAAACCTGTGCGGGGGAGAAGGCTGGAGGAGTGGTCCCAGTACAGAATGCAGAGTAACGTACTAACAGGGGGTCCCCACCAGCTTCTGGAGTAAACATTCGCAAGGACAAGTCCCCACCGCATAACTTGAACCTAGGGTGTCAAAGCAGGTGATGCCTCTGGGGAGCCTTCTAGGGCAGACATCCTAGCAGCACTAGGGAGCTGTCAAGAGGCCCTGAAAGGAAGGATTGCAGAAATCACAATTGATGTGAACTTAGTACAAACGGTCCTCCACAAAGTGGCTGAGAGGCTGAACACAGTGGAGAGCTCTGTGTTGGATCTACAAACTGAAATACAGGCGCTAAAGTCTCAGGTGACCTCTCTGTGCTCAAGGGTTGCTCAACTGGATGAAAGGACTGAAGATGCGTAAAACCGATCCAGCAGAAATAACTTGAGATTCCTGGGTTTCCCAGAGACACACCAGAGGGGGTTGAATTCACAATGTGCTGAATCCAAAGGATTTATCTGCAATGTTTACCCAGGAGCGAGTCCATGGAACCCTGACCCCACTGCTGCCACCAGGCCCATCTCCTATGGTCCTAATTGCTGGGCTCCTCAATTATAGCGATCATGACTGCATACTATAGGCAGCCAGGAAGGCTGGCCACTTGGCCTTTGAGAACAATGCTATCTCCATCTACTGAGTTTACACAAGGAGAGTACAAAAGCAGCACAAGTTCTACACGGAAGTGATAACCAAGCTTCGAGCACTGAACCTCCGATAAATGTGCTTGGCCTGGCACGGGGCAGACCACCTCAAAGTGATCTTTCAGGGTTAAGCCCACTTTTTTGACACTCCAGACAAGGTTGTGCACGGCTGAAAGTGTTGCATAAAACTGGTGTAAGATAAACAAAAAAAGCTGTAACATGGAATGTACAGGGCCTGCACAATTGTATGAAGAGGTACCACGCGTACTTATTTGGGGAGGTATACAGAGAAGGTGGCACTCCTCCAGGAGTCACGCCTACTGCGAGCTGAGGTTAAGAGCTTGGGAAGGCAGTGAAGAAACCTTTACACAGCCACATATTCAAATTATGTCAGTGGGGTAGTGACCTGAATTGCAGCAGAGGGTCCCTTCCTTTAGCGGGAGGTGCACTCAGTCCCTCAGGGAAAGTACATAAACGTTGTAGGCGTACTGGATGGAGTAGACACCTGTAGAGTAAATACCTATGAACCTAACACTGATGACAAAGTTCTACCATGGAATTCAGAAGTTAGTGACCCGTATCTCCATATCGGTTTGGTGTGAGCATGGGTGTGGGATTGGTGCCTTCACAGGGCTTCCCCTATGCAGGGCCATAAATCCCAAATGGAGACCTCCCTGTGAGAGGCGATTGAGAGACTGAACCTCATTGAGATCTGAAGTCACCATCACTCAAATGACAGGGAGTTTTCCTATTGCTTTCCTGTATATGGGGTTCACAGTAGGCTCGATATAATGGATGAGATTGAAAGTTCTACTTTGGAGACGCCACACAGAGGGGCTGGAGGATATAGAATTCAGCGATTATCTGGAAGACTTGACTAACCTCCTAATCCGGCGTCGAGGTCCCTGGATATAGAGAGGGAGTTTGATACCGTGAAGTGGCACTACCCGTGGGCAATTATGCAGCACATGATATTTGGCCCTAAATACATTAACTGGATTAAACTCTTATACTCGCGTCCTGTGTCTCAGTTTATTACAGGGGGACTATTTTTTTACCCCTGGTCACTAGGTAGGGACGAGTGTGCTCAGTGCCGGTCTTGGCTCTTGATGGCCAATTTGGGTGGCAGCCTGCATGTGGTATCCCTGTACATCGCTGACTTATTTACGGGACCCAGAATGGTCAGTCCTACTGTTGGTGGAGAAACTGAGCAAATGTGCAGCATGCTCGGGGCTGCACACGAAATGGGCAAAGTAGAAGCGGTTTACTCTGACGGGACTGGCGCAGGGAGACTCAGAACTTCCTCTGAGCCTGGGACTATCCTGGATATTGTAGGCTTTCCGACATTTGGGGATCTGGGAGGTGCGGGACCTGAAAGCCTAAAAAGCACTCAATGTTGAAAGGGTGGTGGAGGAGTTCTCTCAGTTCTGGAAGGTCCTTATACTCTGTGTGAAGGGAGGCATTTCTTTGGGGAAAATGTTTTTCCTGCTGCATTATATGTACGTGCTGCAGAACGAAATGTGCACAATTCCTCCTGTGACTTTCGTACAACTGGACAGATTATTGGGCCTCCTGGTGTGAGTGGGTGGTAGAAGTTTGTCAAACTGGACACGCTCAAGCTCCCTTGGCGGAGTGCGGGTCTTGGTCTACCAGACCCTTTTCTATATTATGTGGCATCACAAATTGAGCATGCAGTAAAGTGGTTGGATGAAGAGATGAACTGGGAAAAGACCCTCCTTGTGGGAACCTATGACTCCAGCACACTTCAAGTGAATCCTATGATGGGAAATATGTTCCCAGACGCTCCCACCCCTACTCGCTGCACCTGATAGGTAGAGTGTGGCACATAGAATTGATGGTGGTCTTACAAAGGGCGACCTATGCCGAGGACTTGCCCATGGGGGTACCCCAACCATTTTCTGCCCGCTGCAAAATATCTTTGCTACCTTTAAGCTGTGATGGCGGAGGGAGTGTGAGATGGTAAGAGACTTATTTGTCAATAAATGCCAAGCCCAGGAGCACTTTGGAATTGGCCAACATTATTCTTGCAGTAGGCCTGCCTGGCACATACACCCTGGGGTACCCTGATCATGTTTCCAAACAAACTAAGGGAGCATGAGGTATTACTGAGACTGGGATACCTGGTCGGCTGCCAGCACCTCATCACACACCTGTGTGGCCCTGCTGGCGGGTGGGGGCCTATATGGGATAGATGGAGGGTGGACTGCGGGGAGAACCGGATGAATTCAGAGTCACAAAATGTCTGTGAACAGATCCGATTTGTGTCACCCAACGCCTGCTTTAAACTTATATAACTTAAATAGATGCATCAAACCTATATGACCCCTCTCAGACTCTAAAATATACCCAGGCTTGTCTTCCAGATGTAGAAGATGTGGTCAGCCATCAACTGGATTTTGAAAATGACCTGGGATTGAGGGCGGCTTTTGGATCAGTGTGGTTAGTACTTTGACACATATAACCGGAGTTTTGCTGCCACGAACGGTGAAAGTGTGTCTAATGAGAGTGATACCACAGGGGAGTAGGGTACCAAAGATGCCAGCCCGCATAGTTGCGCCAGGGGTGGTGTTGGGTGGTGGGAGCCCCGGCCGCCAGAGCGGTCAGTCTGGAGGCAGGCCTTACTGGAGTGTTTGGTGGCGAATGAGCAGCACATTAAGTGCACCCGCAGAGATGAGCGTGCGGGAGAGGACATAACAACGTAGGGGTAAATGGTTCTGAGAATAGTAGACCCCCACTGATTATTCTCAGTGAAGGATGCAATGGGGAAAGGGTCAGAGAGTTAGGTGAGTAGATAGTCGAAATATGGCCTGTCTGGACGGGAGGGGATACTGGTTCTTATTTATTATTATTATTTATTAATTAAATTTATTGAGTGCGACAGCTACCCATAAGGGTTTCCCGGCGCTGAGAGGCAGATACACAAGACACCAGGCAAAAAAGTTAGAGATCAAAAAGCCAGGTTTACACCGCTCTGCGAAATCGCATGTGACAGTTTTCCGTCTGAATGGCCAAGGGAAGTGAGTTCCACAGTCTGGGTCCTAAGTTCGCAAAGGAACCACCGCCCATTCTGGAAAGTCTAAACTTCGGTACGTTGAAAAGATGAAAAAAAGAATAATTGTACTGTATGCTACTTGACTGCACCAATGAAATTGTTATGTTTTGTACAGTGTAACATGTGGATAAATAAATGTACAATAAAAAAAGTCTAACAACTTCTTTCAAGATTAATCAAGAGTTTCTTTTTCCAGGATCTACCCAGGGCAACAGCCCACACTCTGAATAGATCACACCTCAAGGTGGCATTGTTCTACTGGCCGGCCAACCACAATCATCTCTGAGCCCAATCAAAGCCATCCACGGGCTACTGCTCATTTTGTATACATGAAGAGGTAATTCAACCACGCCATCAGTTCTGAAAGACGTTCACTGGCCCCCAGATGAAAACAGAATTACATTTAACATTGGGTGCCCTATTTAACAAGCACTGGCGTTGCAAATAGGTCTCGCAGTAGGAAAGTTGGAGCTATTACAATTGCAAATAACAATGCCTTTTATTTTTGTTTTAAAAACCAAAACATAAATAAAGGCATTGTCATTTACAATGACCATAGCTCAAACTCACTTAAATGCGAGACATATTGCATTGCAAATGATTGTCTTTTATTTCATATGGGAAACAGTTCCACTGGTATTACTGAAGATACTCGTCCCTTTCTTCTGCAGGCCCATGTTTCACCTCTTTTATGGCCGTCCTATTTTGTCTATATTATTATACTTAATGCATGCCACTTCTGTTAGTGTGATTTGCTCAGGGAGTGTCTTAGGGGCACTACATATGAATCCTCTTAGCTATTGCAGCTCATGGACGGGGTCCTGACCTTTGTAACTCTGTAGACCCCCTCGACAGTTATGCAAGCTCTTATTTACTTGTCGCATTACCGGCCTCTCCTATCAGCTTGTACTGTTCAGTCCGGCTATATTTCCGGTGACTGCATTCGAAGTTTATACCATTTTTGTGCCCCTTCCAGAGCACCAATTTAATTCTTCAGTATGCGCAATACCAGCAAAATCAACATAAAAAATGTAATGAATTGAACAGTGCATATTTAAATATTCATATTATTACATCTAGTAAACTATAACCTCCTCTTTCAGTGCTATAATATATTTTCGAGCTGCGGGCCCCGTACTGTAATAGAACTGTCATGAGTCTGCAGGAATTTGTGACAGAGATTGCACTGCCAATGCCGGCGCAGAGCGGATGTCCGCAGTCCCTCGGAGTGTGTGCGGTGCCCCCTCCCCGGCACTGTCGCGCCGTCAGCCAGTTTGTCAGTCAGCTGGTGGCTCGCTGAGGCGCTGCGCGAGCGCCTGCACATCACCTCGCGCTCAAGGAAGGCCGGGGACTGTCCTGTCTGCTGCCTCACCACGCGCCGACGCCCGCGCATGACTGCCGCTTTTATGCCAGATATTGTACACCGCGGAATCCTGCCTACTCGCTCGTCTTCGCTGTATAAACTCCTTTCCGGCTGGAATAGGCAGAAACAGCAGTTTTCTTTGCAAGCTCTTATTGGGCTGTGTCATTGCATATTTCACAGTGTTTTCTATTTCCGAACACTTGCGCTGTATTGGCAGGAAGTTATAATTAAAACAAATATTTGGAAGGAGGGAAGGCTGTCAAAGATTAAGAGTTAGGAATGGGGTGGCCACAAACCGCTTATTTGACGAAAAAAGTGCGAAGGAACAACAAGAACTGTGTGCAAACAGAAGAAGGTCCCCTTGTCTCTAGCTACCCGCCCCCAGCTCCCCGATGATAATTGCAGCAGGCGCAGGGGTGCTTCTAGTCGGAAGAGAGGGAGGTAGAGAGAGGGAAAATAAGAGAGGGTGAATGGATTTAGAGAGAGACATTGAGCGAGGAGATTGAAGAACAGCAGTGGTCTGTGCTAATAATTCACTTGAGATGGTCGTCAGGAGCCAAATACGTTTTCACTCGAAAGTTACTGCATTGGGCTGAAGTGTGTTGTTTATGCTGTCATAACAGATGTACTTCTAATGGGAATTCTCGCTAGAAGCTTTAATTTTGTATCAATAATTCAGGCCCTGTGGTCTTAGGTTCTGTTTCCATGAAATGAGCCGTAACTACAAGCACGTGAAGCGCCGCGCTTGCCAAGTGCTATGTGGAACATGAGGGCTACACTACATCATGCAGCAGTTAACATTGGCCCTCATATTTTTACATTCCTACTGTGGCAACCGATCCGGCTGATGAGAAATGTTTCACTGGTTCGTTCGATGATTCACTTCTTGGCAATTGGTGTATTTAATACAAACTGTATTGTTGGGCTAATGCAGTTCTCATGACTTAATGTTATTTGGTAATGGTCGCTTTATTTTTCGTTTCCCATATGAATTAAGCTGCAATGTGAACAAGACGGAGGGAAGGCAGAGAAGGGGAGGGGGGAGGGGAAATGCAACACGGCGGGCATGGGAGGGGGCCGAGCTGCAATGAGGGTGTGAAGCAGCAGGGGCCTGGGGGAAGCTGGCTGGGGAGGGAGAGAGATTGAGCGAGGAGATTAAAGAACAGCAGTGGTCTGTGCTGATAATTCACTTGAGATGGTCGTCAGGAGCCAAATACGTTTTCACTCGATAGTTACTGCATCGGGCTGAAGTGTGTTGTTTATGCTGTCATAACAGATGTACTTCTAATGGGAATTCTCGCTAGAAGCTTTAAGATGTAGAGATCAAGATGTAGAAGATAAATTGTGCGTATATTTGAAGACTAAGAGTTCGGAGTGTGGTAACAGCACTTATGTTGGCTCGGAAACACATTCCGTTTGAATGACTGAGCAGACTAGTTAGGTAACACGGGGAAACTGAATGTATAAAAAAAAGAAGAACTGAGGAGACAACAAGGGCAAAAAGAAATAGCAATCCGTGGGGGAGAGAGCGGAGGGGGATGGTGTGTGAGGGCCGGCCTGCCGGCCGGCCGGCCAACCATGATTAATTTGGAGAGGAGAAGCCTTAGGGGAGGAGAAGCCGCAGAGCGCACGCTGGGCGAAGCCCTTTGATGTGCTGTGCGGCCGTGAATGCGCGTGCTTGTTTGTTCACGTCATTCACGTGAACTGTAAGAAAACCGAAGTGCAAGAAGCCCTTAGTTTGACGAGGATTTCGAGCACTTAAATTCTCGATCCCTCAATGCGCTTGCGCGCATTGTAGGTCACGAGACCTAAAAAGCCCTTCAATTTCAGACGCTACCTTACCCCTCCCCACTTTTAACGATGTCTAAAAGACAACAAGGCCTGGGACAAAAAAATAGACTTGTGTTGGAAATGGCAAAAATTCAAACCATCATTGGCTTTGAATGATTCCTTCACTTGTGGTTCCAGAAGACTTTGGAACCCTTCTGCAAACTCAACTTCCTATAATTCAAAACATATTTTAAAAGCATCTATTCTACATTCATTTCAATTCATTTTGGCCAAAAACACTCTTTCCAATGCTTCTTGAACCATCTGTATTCCTCCCTCTTGCCTTGTTAAATTGCAAGTTTATGTTTCTTGGTGACAATGTATGTCTTGATTGTTTATTTTTAACCGTACTAATGCAGTTACGCCCACCACTAATTAAGACTACAGTAAGTTTTACTCAAGACAGAAATACAATAAAATACTGCAAACTTCAGAGTGCTTTGAAAAAAACCACAGTGAACTTGCAAGAGCAGGCATACTCCTCCCATGAAGAAGCACATGAAGTTATTCTTTATTACCATGACAACCAGGTCCCATAACTCTCAATAGAGTCTAGGAATGCATATTTCATCCAAGCAATCCCAAAAGAGAAAAAAGCAGAGGCAATAAATAGGAGACATTCACAGCTTTTCACACTCCCTAAGTACAAAAACCTTGTTACTTACTCAAAAAGAACAACAGCGAAGGACTGGACCAGCCGATAGAAGGTTTGCTCTGAGACGCATTTAGAGTTGCAACGCTGTGGAGGAAAAAAAGAAGCTCACATTTAATATGTGACATTATTTCCCTCCTTTTAGGCCACAGCCTATCTAGTTATTCTCTCTCTAGACTCAGCACACATGCCCAGAAGACAGTGGCGGCCGGCATGGCTCGCGGGTGGCGGGGCAGGGGTGGTTACGGGGGCAGGAGTTCGAAATATAAAAACAAAAAATAAACTTACCTTGCCGCCGGATCCCACCTCTCTGCTTCTGCTCTCCGCGTCGAACTCGAGGAACAGGAAGCACAGCCTGGCCCAGCTGACCAATCACAACGCTAATCACAACGCTGCCATGTAGCGTTGTGATTGGTCTGGGCATCATGGTTGGACACTCAGCCAGGGAAAGGGGGTCTGGGCATTTTCTCCATTCAGGCTGTAATACAGCCTGCATGGAGAACGGAGAAAGAGCACATGACTATTTTGAGTGGCCCGAGAGGGATGGCCAAACAGTCATGTGCACATAGGAGTGGGCAAACCACTCCTCTCCTGCCCTGCTCCAAGAGCAGAGCAGCCCCGCCCACCCGCAAAGCAGCACAAAGCATAAAATGATAATAACTCAAAGTTATTATCATTTTATGTTTCTACTTCTCACACTGCTTGAAAGCAAAGGGGTGACGTGCCTCTGCCATAGAGGAGGAGCCGCCACTGCCAGAATACCACCATCAGGTTAACAGAAACAATCTGCCTCTAGACTCCTGAAAGACAGGGCACATTACTCCACACGTTTTTAATCTCAACTCTCATTTAAGGACAATCAAAAAAACGAAAAACAAGCATTCACAATGCAATTAGGTCTGGCTTATAAGTGCAAGGTTAAGCCGGGCCTAAAAACCCAAGTGCGTTGACTGCCTTTGTCCATCTGTGCTGCTGCCTGAGAAAACTCCTGCAGATTTAAGCTCAGGCAGCTGGATACATAAACAAAATGGTAACAGCTGTGTGATGGGCAAGCACTTTTTTGTGGAAGCACACAACTTCTGCCCAATCAAAACAGGTACTCCTGACTCTCAACATGTGGGCGGAACCAAATCCCTTCACCTTGTGATACTCACATAATTGTATGGTGCCCGCTGTGCTGTCAAGCCGGACTATAACTATCTCTCCAGTGCACATTCTCCCGCTATTTTTCAAACAATATCAAACAACACCAGGGGACAATGCAGTTTTTAATGTTTTTTCCCCACAAAATACTGTTAGGAGTGTTTCTAAAACGTCATTTATTTTTCAGAAACAACTCTCTTTTGTTGCAGAAAGCCTATAAATAGTACCATTGGTAAAAAGGAACCTGATCATATTAAGTGGAAACATTTAGAATAGGTGTTATTTTTAAAACTTTTTAATTCCTTTGGAAAAAGGAGACAAAAAAAGAATGAACGCAAAATACAATCAAAAGGAGCAATTAACAGAAAATATGTACCCTGCTTTCCACATGCCTGTTTACAAGAAAAACTAGTTAGTAACCCCTATAATTAACACACTGACATAGCACATCATACATAATAAATTGACAGAAGAGGCAGATAGATTTTGTTGTTTCAAACTTATTCACAATTATTTTGTTGACCTCACGAGCAAGAAAGACTGTCACTACCAAGAATGAATCCTTAAATCGAAAGATATATTTTAACAGATTGGAGTATCCTTATTAGGAGGTTATTGGGAGGTTATGAGGGGAGGAAGGGTATGTTCGCTTCTGCTAACAAAACTCTGTAAAGTCAAACAGATAATTAACTGGTTACGTTTCACGTAGACCTGGGTTGTCCATTTCTAAAAGTTCGTGTTACTACTCTTCCACACAATGATTACATTACACCATTACACCGTGTCGCATAATTAGGATTGTTATCAGGAAAAATCCTATAGTGGGAGCAGGGGAACAACACGAGTGCAAGAGGCTGTTTGCATCACCCACAGTTCTGCTTTTTAACATAAAAATGTGCATTCACACCCAAGATTGATGCAAAGATACATTTACAGCAACATGCTGTAGCAGCATTTTGTGTAACAAAAATATTCTGCTTTGTGTGCTTACCTGGGCACTCACATATCTGGCAAACCACTCTCGGCCTTTCCCATTTTCCCCGCTGCAAAGTTCCCCAAACTTGGCTTTTTCCTCCTGATCCATGTCCTCTCTGCAGGAAAACACACAAGACATAGAGATAGGATCAGTAAATCATTTTGGAGGAAAAAAAAGATTTTAAATCCTTTGCATGTGCACTATAGAATCAAACAGGGATGGTTGAAAAAGAAGACTGATGGTACCATGGCTATTTCTTGTGGAAGTATACATGTCTGTTTGCTATATTTACTACCACTGTAAATATCTCCACTTTGCACACGTTTAGTAACGGGTTTGCTTTTTTTGGAAGAAATTTCATTTGCATGAGCTCCGCGTTCAGCTGGTAAGAGGGGATGTGACACCTCTGGGACTACATCATGAAATATTGTAATGGATAGAAAACAAACAGACATGCTGGCTGCCAAGACAGATTTCACTGCTTCCTGGCAAAGGCAAGCCCTAGGCACCAGCAAATGAGTCATTGATATCATTTATACAAGGAGATGCAATTTCCTGATCTAATACCCTGTCTGATTCAACTAGAAAAAGAACAATATGTTTTAAAGGGGAAGAGGAGAGATTGACACAATGGGCTGAATATTTTTGCTCTACTTTTTTCCACTGTTGACAATGAAATGCAACTCTTTCAATCAACATTACTGCATATTAAGGACGTCCTTCCTGCAAAACATGAGCATGTCAGATAATGGCGTCCTCTGCCAGGAAAGGTGAAATCTTACCAACCCGCAACATGACGCAACAGCACGACATACTGCCTATATGTGGCGACCATCATGCGGGTAGGGAACTTCCCAGCATGGTCCACCGGGTCTTATTCAGGGCACCTATAATTATTCAGCACACCGGGCCAATTTTAGTGCAAAAGGGGGAAAAAATATGCGGACGTGCAACATTTTTTAGGGCTCGGGCCTACGTCACCACGAAGTGGGGCGGGGCTTCCGAGCTCTTATGTAATAAAAAAAAAAAAGAATTCTGAAAGGGGTCCGGGCTGCCACATTCCAGAAAGCGCGCGGTTTTTGCGTGTGGTATTTTGCCATGTGCATGGTAATTGGTCCAGGCAAGGCTGTGTTTAAGTAAGGCAGCACGCCAAAGGACTTAGGAATTTGTCAATGTCCACTTCCTGCATAAAGTGTTCGGATACGCGCAGAAGAATACATAAATCCTCAATTACCAGCTGTCCGAGGTGCCGGTAATTGAAGGCAGATGGTGCTGGGAGCGTGTGCACTGCTGTGTTTTTTTTCCCTTCAGCTCTGTGTGCGCGCATTAACAGCCGGCCAGCAATGTAGAGAATCACATGCATCAGATCTTGTTTTTTTAAACAATTGCGATCGCGAAAGTGATCTCTTTCTGTGCTGTTTGTTTAAACAATTGCGATCGCAAAAGTGATGCTTTCTGTGCTGCTTGTTTAAACAATTGCGATCGCGAAAGTGATGCTTTCTGTGCTGCTTGTTTTTCGTATGTAATCTTGTTCTTCTACGAACTCGATGGTAGCGGAGTATCCCATCCTCACCCTCTAGGTCACTTCATTAATTTTCCACGAGTCCACCGTGGCGAGTGCAGATTGGTAGAGCAGAGTGCAGAGTGGTAGTGCAGAGTGGTAGTGCAGAGTGGTAGTGCAGAGTGGTAGTGCAGTTTGGTAGTGCAGAGTGCAGAGTGGTAGTGCAGAGTGGTAGTGCAGAGCGGTAGTGCAGAGTGGTAGTGCAGAGTGGTAGTGCAGAGTGCAGAGTGGTAGTGCAGATTGGTAGTGCAGAGTGCAGAGTGGTAGTGCAGAGTGGTAGTGCAGAGTGCAGAGTGGTAGTGCAGAGTGGTAGTGCAGAGTGGTAGTGCAGAGTGCAGAGTGGTAGTGCAGAGTGCAGAGTGGTAGTGCAGAGTGCAGAGTGGTAGTGCAGAGTGGTAGTGCAGAGTGGTAGTGCAGAGTGCAGTGTGGTAGTGCAGAGTGCAGAGTGGTAGTGCAGAGTGGTAGTGCAGAGTGGTAGTGCAGAGTGAGAGTGCAGAGTGAGAGTGCGAGTGGTAGTGCAGATTGAGAGTGCAGAGTGCAGATTGGTAGTGCAGATTGGTAGTGCAGAGTGGTAGTGCAGAGTGCAGAGTGGTAGTGCAGAGTGGTAGTGCAGAGTGCAGAGTGGTAGTGCAGAGTGGTAGTGCAGAGTGAGAGTGCGAGTGGTAGTGCAGAGTGGTAGTGCAGAGTGCAGAGTGAGAGTGCAGAGTGCAGTTTGGTAGTGCAGAGTGCAGATTGGTGGTGCAGAGTGCAGATTGGTAGTGCAGAGTGGTATTGCAGAGTGCAGAGTGGTAGTGCAGAGTGGTAGTGCAGAGTGCAGAGTGGTAGTGAAGAGTGCAGAGTGGTAGTGCAGAGTGGTAGTGCAGAGTGGTAGTGCAGAGTGCAGTTTGAGAGTGCAGAGTGGTAGTGCAGAGTGCAGAGTGGTAGTGCAGAGTGGTAGTGGAGAGTGCAGAGTGGTAGTGCAGAGTGCAGAGTGGTAGTGCAGAGCGGTAGTGCAGAGTGGTAGTGCAGAGTGGTAGTGCAGAGTGGTAGTGCAGAGTGCAGAGTGGTAGTGCAGAGTGGTAGTGCAGAGTGGTAGTGCAGAGTGCAGAGTGGTAGTGCAGAGTGCAGAGTGGTAGTGCAGAGTGCAGAGTGGTAGTGCAGAGTGGTAGTGCAGTGTGGTAGTGCAGAGTGCAGAGTGGTAGTGCAGAGTGGTAGTGCAGAGTGGTAGTGCAGAGTGAGAGTGCAGTTTGAGAGTGCGAGTGGTAGTGCAGATTGAGAGTGCAGAGTGCGGATTGGTAGTGCAGATTGGTAGTGCAGAGTGGTAGTGCAGAGTGCAGAGTGGTAGTGCAGAGTGGTAGTGCAGAGTGCAGAGTGGTAGTGCAGAGTGGTAGTGCAGAGTGAGAGTGCGAGTGGTAGTGCAGAGTGGTAGTGCAGAGTGGTAGTGCAGAGTGAGAGTGCAGAGTGCAGTTTGGTAGTGCAGAGTGCAGATTGGTAGTCCAGAGTGCAGATTGGTAGTGCAGAGTGGTATTGCAGAGTGCAGAGTGCAGAGTGGTAGTGCAGAGTGCAGAGTGGTAGTGCAGAGTGGTAGTGCAGAGTGGTAGTGCAGAGTGCAGAGTGGTAGTGAAGAGTGCAGAGTGGTAGTGCAGAGTGGTAGTGCAGAGTGGTATTGCAGAGTGAGAGTGCAGAGTGGTATTGCAGAGTGAGAGTGCAGAGTGGTAGTGCAGAGTGCAGATTGAGAGTGCGAGTGGTAGTGCAGAGTGCAGAGTGGTAGTGCAGAGTGGTAGTGCAGAGTGGTAGTGCAGAATGGTAGTGCAGAGTGGTAGTGCAGAGTGGTAGTGCAGAGTGCAGAGTGGTAGTGCAGAGTGGTAGTGCAGAGTGCAGAGTGGTAGTGCAGAGTGGTAGTGCAGAGTGGTAGTGCAGAGTGGTAGTGCAGAGTGGTAGTGCAGAGTGCAGAGTGGTAGTGCAGAGTGGTAGTGCAGAGTGGTAGTGCAGAATGGTAGTGCAGAGTGGTAGTGCAGAGTGGTAGTGCAGAGTGCAGAGTGGTAGTGCAGAGTGGTAGTGCAGAGTGCAGAGTGGTAGTGCAGAGTGGTAGTGCAGAGTGGTAGTGCAGAGTGGTAGTGCAGAGTGGTAGTGCAGATTGGTAGTGCAGAGTGCAGATTGGTAGTGCAGAGTGGTAGTGCAAAGTGCAGAGTGGTAGTGCAAAGTGCAGAGTGGTAGTGCAGAGTGGTAGTGCAAAGTGCAGAGTGGTAGTGCAGAGTGCAGAGTGGTAGTGCAGAGTGGTAGTGCAGAGTGGTAGTGCAGAGTGCAGAGTGGTAGTGCAGAGTGGTAGTGCAGAGTGGTAGTGCAGAGTGCAGAGTGGTAGTGCGGAGTGGTAGTGCAGAGTGGTAGTGCAGAGTGGTAGTGCAGAGTGGTAGTGCAGAGTGGTAGTGCAGAGTGGTAGTGCAGATTGGTAGTGCAGAGTGCAGATTGGTAGTGCAGAGTGGTAGTGCAAAGTGCAGAGTGGTAGTGCAAAGTGCAGAGTGGTAGTGCAGAGTGGTAGTGCAAAGTGCAGAGTGGTAGTGCAGAGTGCAGAGTGGTAGTGCAGAGTGGTAGTGCAGAGTGGTAGTGCAGAGTGCAGAGTGGTAGTGCAGAGTGGTAGTGCAGAGTGCAGAGTGGTAGTGCAGAGTGGTAGTGCAGAGTGCAGAGTGGTAGTGCAGAGTGGTAGTGCATAGTGGTAGTGCAGAGTGGTAATGCAGAGTGGTAGTGCAGAGTGCAGAGTGGTAGTGCAGAGTGCAGAGTGGTAGTGCAGAGTGCAGAGTGGTAGTGCAGAGTGGTAGTGCAGAGTGGTAGTGCAGAGTGGTAGTGCAGAGTGCAGAGTGGTAGTGCAGAGTGGTAGTGCAGAGTGCAGAGTGGTAGTGCAGAGTGCAGAGTGGTAGTGCAGAGTGCAGAGTGGTAGTGCAGAGTGGTAGTGCAGAGTGGTAGTGCAGAGTGGTAGTGCAGAGTGCAGATTGGTAGTGCAGAGTGGTAGTGCAGAGTGGTAGTGCAGAGTGCAGAGTGGTAGTGCAGAGTGGTAGTGCAGAGTGCAGAGTGGTAGTGCAGAGTGGTAGTGCAGAGTGGTAGTGCAGAGTGGTAGTGCAGAGTGCAGAGTGGTAGTGCAGAGTGGTAGTGCAGAGTGCAGAGTGGTAGTGCAGAGTGGTAGTGCAGAGTGCAGAGTGGTAGTGCAGAGTGGTAGTGCAGAGTGGTAGTGCAGAGTGCAGAGTGGTAGTGCAGAGTGGTAGTGCAGAGTGCAGAGTGGTAGTGCAGAGTGGTAGTGCAGAGTGCAGAGTGGTAGTGCAGAGTGGTAGTGCAAAGTGCAGAGTGGATTGTGCAGAGTGGTAGTGCAGAGTGAGAGTGGTAGTGCTGAGTGCAGATTGGTAGTGCTGAGTGCAGATTGGTAGTGCAGAGTGCAGATTGGTAGTGCAGAGTGGTAGTGCAAAGTGCAGAGTGGTAGTGCAAAGTGCAGAGTGGTAGTGCAAGTGCAAAGTGCGGAGTGGTAGTGCAAAGTGCAGAGTCGTAGTGCAAAGTGCAGAGTGGTAGTGCAGAGTGGTAGTGCAAAGTGCAGAGTGGTAGTGCAGAGTGCAGAGTGGTAGTGCAGAGAGGTAGTGCAGAGTGGTAGTGCAGAGTGGTAGTGCAGAGTGCAGAGTGGTAGTGCAGAGTGGTAGTGCAGAGTGCAGAGTGGTAGTGCAGAGTGCAGAGTGCAGAGTGGTAGTGCAGAGTGGTAGTGCAGAGTGGTAGTGCAGAGTGGTAGTGCAGAGTGGTAGTGCAGAGTGAAGAGTGGTAGTGCAGAGTGGTAGTGCAGAGTGGTAGTGCAGAGTGCAGAGTGGTAGTGCAGAGTGGTAGTGCAGAGTGATAGTGCAGAGTGGTAGTGCAGAGTGGTAGTGCAGAGTGGTAGTGCAGAGTGGTAGTGCAGAGTGGTAGTGCAGAGTGGTAGTTCAGAGTGGTAGTGCAGAGTGGTAGTGCAGAGTGGTAGTGCAGAGTGGTAGTGCAGAGTGGTAGTGCAGAGTGGTAGTGCAGAGTGGTAGTGCAGAGTGCAGAGTGGTAGTGCGGAGTGGTAGTGCAGAGTGGTAGTGCAGAGTGGTAGTGCAGAGTGGTAGTGCAGATTGGTAGTGCAGAGTGCAGATTGGTAGTGCAGAGTGGTAGTGCAAAGTGCAGAGTGGTAGTGCAAAGTGCAGAGTGGTAGTGCAGAGTGGTAGTGCAAAGTGCAGAGTGGTAGTGCAGAGTGCAGAGTGGTAGTGCAGAGTGGTAGTGCAGAGTGGTAGTGCAGAGTGGTAGTGCAGAGTGCAGAGTGGTAGTGCAGAGTGGTAGTGCAGAGTGCAGAGTGGTAGTGCAGAGTGGTAGTGCAGAGTGCAGAGTGGTAGTGCAGAGTGGTAGTGCATAGTGGTAGTGCAGAGTGGTAATGCAGAGTGGTAGTGCAGAGTGCAGAGTGGTAGTGCAGAGTGCAGAGTGGTAGTGCAGAGTGCAGAGTGGTAGTGCAGAGTGGTAGTGCAGAGTGGTAGTGCAGAGTGGTAGTGCAGAGTGGTAGTGCAGAGTGCAGAGTGGTAGTGCAGAGTGCAGAGTGGTAGTGCAGAGTGCAGAGTGGTAGTGCAGAGTGGTAGTGCAGTGTGGTAGTGCAGAGTGCAGAGTGGTAGTGCAGAGTGGTAGTGCAGAGTGGTAGTGCAGAGTGGTAGTGCAGAGTGAGAGTGCAGTTTGAGAGTGCGAGTGGTAGTGCAGATTGAGAGTGCAGAGTGCGGATTGGTAGTGCAGATTGGTAGTGCAGAGTGGTAGTGCAGAGTGCAGAGTGGTAGTGCAGAGTGGTAGTGCAGAGTGCAGAGTGGTAGTGCAGAGTGGTAGTGCAGAGTGAGAGTGCGAGTGGTAGTGCAGAGTGGTAGTGCAGAGTGCAGAGTGAGAGTGCAGAGTGCAGTTTGGTAGTGCAGAGTGCAGATTGGTAGTCCAGAGTGCAGATTGGTAGTGCAGAGTGGTATTGCAGAGTGCAGAGTGCAGAGTGGTAGTGCAGAGTGCAGAGTGGTAGTGCAGAGTGGTAGTGCAGAGTGGTAGTGCAGAGTGCAGAGTGGTAGTGAAGAGTGCAGAGTGGTAGTGCAGAGTGGTAGTGCAGAGTGGTATTGCAGAGTGAGAGTGCAGAGTGGTATTGCAGAGTGAGAGTGCAGAGTGGTAGTGCAGAGTGCAGATTGAGAGTGCGAGTGGTAGTGCAGAGTGCAGAGTGGTAGTGCAGAGTGGTAGTGCAGAGTGGTAGTGCAGAATGGTAGTGCAGAGTGGTAGTGCAGAGTGGTAGTGCAGAGTGCAGAGTGGTAGTGCAGAGTGGTAGTGCAGAGTGCAGAGTGGTAGTGCAGAGTGGTAGTGCAGAGTGGTAGTGCAGAGTGGTAGTGCAGAGTGGTAGTGCAGAGTGCAGAGTGGTAGTGCAGAGTGGTAGTGCAGAGTGGTAGTGCAGAATGGTAGTGCAGAGTGGTAGTGCAGAGTGGTAGTGCAGAGTGCAGAGTGGTAGTGCAGAGTGGTAGTGCAGAGTGCAGAGTGGTAGTGCAGAGTGGTAGTGCAGAGTGGTAGTGCAGAGTGGTAGTGCAGAGTGGTAGTGCAGATTGGTAGTGCAGAGTGCAGATTGGTAGTGCAGAGTGGTAGTGCAAAGTGCAGAGTGGTAGTGCAAAGTGCAGAGTGGTAGTGCAGAGTGGTAGTGCAAAGTGCAGAGTGGTAGTGCAGAGTGCAGAGTGGTAGTGCAGAGTGGTAGTGCAGAGTGGTAGTGCAGAGTGCAGAGTGGTAGTGCAGAGTGGTAGTGCAGAGTGGTAGTGCAGAGTGCAGAGTGGTAGTGCGGAGTGGTAGTGCAGAGTGGTAGTGCAGAGTGGTAGTGCAGAGTGGTAGTGCAGAGTGGTAGTGCAGAGTGGTAGTGCAGATTGGTAGTGCAGAGTGCAGATTGGTAGTGCAGAGTGGTAGTGCAAAGTGCAGAGTGGTAGTGCAAAGTGCAGAGTGGTAGTGCAGAGTGGTAGTGCAAAGTGCAGAGTGGTAGTGCAGAGTGCAGAGTGGTAGTGCAGAGTGGTAGTGCAGAGTGGTAGTGCAGAGTGCAGAGTGGTAGTGCAGAGTGGTAGTGCAGAGTGCAGAGTGGTAGTGCAGAGTGGTAGTGCAGAGTGCAGAGTGGTAGTGCAGAGTGGTAGTGCATAGTGGTAGTGCAGAGTGGTAATGCAGAGTGGTAGTGCAGAGTGCAGAGTGGTAGTGCAGAGTGCAGAGTGGTAGTGCAGAGTGCAGAGTGGTAGTGCAGAGTGGTAGTGCAGAGTGGTAGTGCAGAGTGGTAGTGCAGAGTGCAGAGTGGTAGTGCAGAGTGGTAGTGCAGAGTGCAGAGTGGTAGTGCAGAGTGCAGAGTGGTAGTGCAGAGTGCAGAGTGGTAGTGCAGAGTGGTAGTGCAGAGTGGTAGTGCAGAGTGGTAGTGCAGAGTGCAGATTGGTAGTGCAGAGTGGTAGTGCAGAGTGGTAGTGCAGAGTGCAGAGTGGTAGTGCAGAGTGGTAGTGCAGAGTGCAGAGTGGTAGTGCAGAGTGGTAGTGCAGAGTGGTAGTGCAGAGTGGTAGTGCAGAGTGCAGAGTGGTAGTGCAGAGTGGTAGTGCAGAGTGCAGAGTGGTAGTGCAGAGTGGTAGTGCAGAGTGCAGAGTGGTAGTGCAGAGTGGTAGTGCAGAGTGGTAGTGCAGAGTGCAGAGTGGTAGTGCAGAGTGGTAGTGCAGAGTGCAGAGTGGTAGTGCAGAGTGGTAGTGCAGAGTGCAGAGTGGTAGTGCAGAGTGGTAGTGCAAAGTGCAGAGTGGATTGTGCAGAGTGGTAGTGCAGAGTGAGAGTGGTAGTGCTGAGTGCAGATTGGTAGTGCTGAGTGCAGATTGGTAGTGCAGAGTGCAGATTGGTAGTGCAGAGTGGTAGTGCAAAGTGCAGAGTGGTAGTGCAAAGTGCAGAGTGGTAGTGCAAGTGCAAAGTGCGGAGTGGTAGTGCAAAGTGCAGAGTCGTAGTGCAAAGTGCAGAGTGGTAGTGCAGAGTGGTAGTGCAAAGTGCAGAGTGGTAGTGCAGAGTGCAGAGTGGTAGTGCAGAGAGGTAGTGCAGAGTGGTAGTGCAGAGTGGTAGTGCAGAGTGCAGAGTGGTAGTGCAGAGTGGTAGTGCAGAGTGCAGAGTGGTAGTGCAGAGTGCAGAGTGCAGAGTGGTAGTGCAGAGTGGTAGTGCAGAGTGGTAGTGCAGAGTGGTAGTGCAGAGTGGTAGTGCAGAGTGAAGAGTGGTAGTGCAGAGTGGTAGTGCAGAGTGGTAGTGCAGAGTGCAGAGTGGTAGTGCAGAGTGGTAGTGCAGAGTGATAGTGCAGAGTGGTAGTGCAGAGTGGTAGTGCAGAGTGGTAGTGCAGAGTGGTAGTGCAGAGTGGTAGTGCAGAGTGGTAGTGCAGAGTGGTAGTTCAGAGTGGTAGTGCAGAGTGGTAGTGCAGAGTGGTAGTGCAGAGTGGTAGTGCAGAGTGGTAGTGCAGAGTGGTAGTGCAGAGTGCAGAGTGGTAGTGCGGAGTGGTAGTGCAGAGTGGTAGTGCAGAGTGGTAGTGCAGAGTGGTAGTGCAGAGTGGTAGTGCAGATTGGTAGTGCAGAGTGCAGATTGGTAGTGCAGAGTGGTAGTGCAAAGTGCAGAGTGGTAGTGCAAAGTGCAGAGTGGTAGTGCAGAGTGGTAGTGCAAAGTGCAGAGTGGTAGTGCAGAGTGCAGAGTGGTAGTGCAGAGTGGTAGTGCAGAGTGGTAGTGCAGAGTGGTAGTGCAGAGTGCAGAGTGGTAGTGCAGAGTGGTAGTGCAGAGTGGTAGTGCAGAGTGCAGAGTGGTAGTGCAGAGTGGTAGTGCAGAGTGCAGAGTGGTAGTGCAGAGTGGTAATGCAGAGTGGTAGTGCAGAGTGCAGAGTGGTAGTGCAGAGTGCAGAGTGGTAGTGCAGAGTGCAGAGTGGTAGTGCAGAGTGGTAGTGCAGAGTGGTAGTGCAGAGTGGTAGTGCAGAGTGCAGAGTGGTAGTGCAGAGTGGTAGTGCAGAGTGCAGAGTGGTAGTGCAGAATGCAGAGTGGTAGTGCAGAGTGCAGAGTGGTAGTGCAGAGTGGTAGTGCAGAGTGCAGAGTGGTAGTGCAGAGTGGTAGTGCAGAGTGGTAGTGCAGAGTGCAGATTGGTAGTGCAGAGTGCAGATTGGTAGTGCAGAGTGGTAGTGCAGAGTGCAGAGTGGTAGTGCAGAGTGGTAGTGCAGAGTGCAGAGTGGTAGTGCAGAGTGGTAGTGCAGAGTGGTAGTGCAGAGTGGTAGTGCAGAGTGCAGAGTGGTAGTGCAGAGTGGTAGTGCAGAGTGCAGAGTGGTAGTGCAGAGTGGTAGTGCAGAGTGCAGAGTGGTAGTGCAGAGTGGTAGTGCAGAGTGCAGAGTGGTAGTGCAGAGTGGTAGTGCAGAGTGCAGAGTGGTAGTGCAGAGTGGTAGTGCAGAGTGGTAGTGCAGAGTGCAGAGTGGTAGTGCAGAGTGGTAGTGCAAAGTGCAGAGTGGATTGTGCAGAGTGGTAGTGCAGAGTGAGAGTGGTAGTGCTGAGTGCAGATTGGTAGTGCTGAGTGCAGATTGGTAGTGCAGAGTGCAGATTGGTAGTGCAGAGTGGTAGTGCAAAGTGCAGAGTGGTAGTGTAAAGTGCAGAGTGGTAGTGCAAGTGCAAAGTGCGGAGTGGTAGTGCAAAGTGCAGAGTCGTAGTGCAAAGTGCAGAGTGGTAGTGCAGAGTGGTAGTGCAAAGTGCAGAGTGGTAGTGCAGAGTGCAGAGTGGTAGTGCAGAGAGGTAGTGCAGAGTGGTAGTGCAGAGTGGTAGTGCAGAGTGCAGAGTGGTAGTGCAGAGTGGTAGTGCAGAGTGCAGAGTGGTAGTGCAGAGTGCAGAGTGGTAGTGCAGAGTGGTAGTGCAGAGTGGTAGTGCAGAGTGGTAGTGCAGAGTGGTAGTGCAGAGTGAAGAGTGGTAGTGCAGAGTGGTAGTGCAGAGTGGTAGTGCAGAGTGCAGAGTGGTAGTGCAGAGTGGTAGTGCAGAGTGGTAGTGCAGAGTGGTAGTGCAGAGTGGTAGTGCAGAGTGCAGAGTGGTAGTGCAGAGTGCAGATTGGTAGTGCAGAGTGCAGATTGGTAGTGCGGAGTGCAGATTGGTAGTGCAGAGTGCAGATTGGTAGTGCAGAGTGCAGATTGGTAGTGCAGAGTGCAGATTGGTAGTGCAGAGTTGTAGTGCAGAGTGCAGATTGGTAGTGCAGAGTGGTAGTGCAGAGTGGTAGTGCAGAGTGCAGAGTGGTAGTGCAGAGTGCAGAGTGGTAGTGCAGAGTGGTAGTGCAGAGTGCAGAGTGGTAGTGCAGAGTGGTAGTGCAGAGTGGTAGTGCAGAGTGCAGAGTGGTAGTGCAGAGTGGTAGTGCAGAGTGCAGAGTGGTAGTGCAGAGTGCAGATTGGTAGTGCAGAGTGCAGATTGGTAGTGCAGAGCGCAGAGTGGTAGTGCAGAGCGCAGAGTGGTAGTGCAGAGCGCAGAGTGGTAGTGCAGAGCGCAGAGTGGTAGTGCAGAGCGCAGAGTGGTAGTGCAGAGCGCAGAGTGGTAGTGCAGAGCGCAGAGTGGTAGTGCAGAGCGCAGAGTGGTAGTGCAGAGCGCAGAGTGGTAGTGCAGAGCGCAGAGTGGTAGTGCAGAGCGCAGAGTGGTAGTGCAGAGCGCAGAGTGGTAGTGCAGAGCGCAGAGTGGTAGTGCAGAGCACAGAGTGGTAGTGCAGAGCGCAGAGTGGTAGTGCAGAGCGCAGAGTGGTAGTGCAGAGTGCAGAGTGGTAGTGCAGAGCGAGAGTGCAGAGTGCAGATTGAGAGTGCGAGTGGTAGTGCAGAGTGCAGATTGGTAGTACAGAGTGCAGATTGGTAGTGCAGAGTGCAGATTGGTAGTGCAGAGTGCAGATTGGTAGTGCAGAGTGCAGATTGGTAGTGCAGAGTGCAGAGTGGTAGTGCAGAGTGGTAGTGCAGAGTGCAGAGTGGTAGTGCAGAGTGGTAGTGCAGAGTGCAGAGTGGTAGTGCAGAGTGGTAGTGCAGAGTGGTAGTGCAGAGTGCAGAGTGGTAGTGCAGAGTGCAGAGTGGTAGTGCAGAGTGCAGAGTGGTAGTGCAGAGTGCAGATTGGTAGTGCAGAGTGGTAGTGCAGAGTGCAGATTGAGAGTGCAGAGTGGTAGTGCAGAGTGGTAGTGCAGAGTGCAGAGTGGTAGTGCAGAGTGGTAGTGCAGAGTGCAGAGTGGTAGTGCAGAGTGGTAGTGCAGAGTGCAGAGTGGTAGTGCAGAGTGGTAGTGCAGAGTGCAGAGTGGTAGTGCAGAGTGGTAGTGCAGAGCGCAGAGTGGTAGTGCAGAGCGCAGAGTGGTAGTGCAGAGCGCAGAGTGGTAGTGCAGAGCGCAGAGTGGTAGTGCAGAGCGCAGAGTGGTAGTGCAGAGCGCAGAGTGGTAGTGCAGAGTGGTAGTGCAGAGTGCAGATTGGTAGTGCAGAGTGGTAGTGCAGAGTGCAGATTGAGAGTGCAGAGTGGTAGTGCAGAGTGCAGAGTGGTAGTGCAGAGTGCAGAGTGGTAGTGCAGAGTGGTAGTGCAGAGTGGTAGTGCAGAGTGGTAGTGCAGAGTGGTAGTGCAGAGTGGTAGTGCAGAGTGGTAGTGCAGAGTGCAGAGTGGTAGTGCAGAGTGGTAGTGCAGAGTGCAGATTGGTAGTGCAGAGTGCAGATTGGTAGTGCAGAGTGCAGAGTGGTAGTGCAGAGCGCAGAGTGGTAGTGCAGAGCGCAGAGTGGTAGTGCAGAGCGCAGAGTGGTAGTGCAGAGCGCAGAGTGGTAGTGCAGAGCGCAGAGTGGTAGTGCAGAGCACAGAGTGGTAGTGCAGAGCACAGAGAGTTAGTGCAGAGCGCAGAGTGGTAGTGCAGAGCGCAGAGTGGTAGTGCAGAGTGCAGAGTGGTAGTGCAGAGCGAGAGTACAGAGTGCAGATTGAGAGTGCGAGTGGTAGTGCAGAGTGCAGATTGGTAGTGCAGAGGTCAGATTGGTAGTGCAGAGTGCAGAGTGGTAGTGCAGAGTGGTAGTGCAGAGTGCAGAGTGGTAGTGCAGAGTGGTAGTGCAGAGTGCAGAGTGGTAGTGCAGATTGGTAGTGCAGAGTGGTAGTGCAGAGTGGTAGTGCAGAGTGGCAGTGCAGAGTGCAGAGTGGTAGTGCAGAGTGGTAGTGCAGAGTGAGAGTGCGAGTGGTAGTGCAGAGTGGTAGTGCAGAGTGCAGTTTGGTAGTGCAGAGTGCAGATTGGTGGTACAGAGTGCAGATTGGTAGTGCAGAGTGCAGAGTGGTATTGCAGAGTGCAGAGTGGTAGGGCAGAGTGGTAGTGCAGAGTGGTAGTGCAGAGTGGTAGTGCAGAGTGCAGAGTGGTAGTGAAGAGTGCAGAGTGGTAGTGCAGAGTGGTAGTGCAGAGTGGTAGTGCAGAGTGGTAGTGCAGAGTGCAGTTTGAGAGTGAAGAGTGGTAGTGCAGAGTGCAGAGTGGTAGTGCAGAGTGGTAGTGCAGAGTGCAGAGTGGTAGTGCAGAGTGCAGAGCGGTAGTGCAGAGCGGTAGTGCAGAGCGGTAGTGCAGAGTGGTAGTGCAGAGTGGTAGTGCAGAGTGGTAGTGCAGAGTGCAGAGTGGTAGTGCAGAGTGGTAGTGCAGAGTGGTAGTGCAGAGTGGTAGTGCAGAGTGCAGAGTGGTAGTGCAGAGTGCAGAGTGGTAGTGCAGAGTGCAGAGTGGTAGTGCAGAGTGGTAGTGCAGTGTGCAGAGTGGTAGTGCAGAGTGGCAGTGCAGAGTGGTAGTGCAGAATGAGAGTGCAGTTTGAGAGTGCGAGTGGTAGTGGTAGTGCAGATTGAGAGTGCAGAGTGTGGATTGGTAGTGCAGATTGGTAGTGCAGAGTGGTAGTGCAGAGTGCAGAGTGGTAGTGCAGAGTGGTAGTGCAGAGTGCAGAGTGGTAGTGCAGAGTGGTAGTGCAGAGTGGTAGTGCAGAGTGAGAGTGCGAGTGGTAGTGCAGAGTGGTAGTGCAGAGTGCAGAGTGAGAGTGCAGAGTGCAGTTTGGTAGTGCAGAGTGCAGATTGGTAGTCCAGAGTGCAGATTGGTAGTGCAGAGTGCAGAGTGGTATTGCAGAGTGCAGAGTGGTAGTGCAGAGTGCAGAGTGGTAGTGCAGAGTGGTAGTGCAGAGTGCAGATTGGTAGTGCAGAGTGGTAGTGCAGAGTGCAGAGTGGTAGTGCAGAGTGGTAGTGCAGAGTGCAGAGTGGTAGTGCAGAGTGGTAGTGCAGAGTGCAGAGTGGTAGTGCAGAGTGGTAGTGCAGAGTGGTAGTGCAGAGTGGTAGTGCAGAGCGCAGAGTGGTAGTGCAGAGCGCAGAGTGGTAGTGCAGAGCGCAGAGTGGTAGTGCAGAGCGCAGAGTGGTAGTGCAGAGTGAGAGTGCAGAGTGCAGAGTGCAGATTGAGAGTGCGAGTGGTAGTGCAGAGTGCAGATTGGTAGTGCAGAGTGGTAGTGCAGAGTGGTAGTGCAGAGTGCAGAGTGGTAGTGCAGAGTGCAGAGTGGTAGTGCAGAGTGCAGAGTGGTAGTGCAGAGTGCAGAGTGGTAGTGCATAGTGCAGAGTGGTAGTGCAGAGTGCAGAGTGGTAGTGCAGAGTGCAGATTGGTAGTGCAGAATGCAGATTGGTAGTGCAGAGTGCAGATTGAGAGTGCAGAGTGCAGATTGAGAGTGCAGAGTGTTAGTGCAGAGTGCCTAAAACACATTGCCATTTACAATGCCATTATCTCTAACTTAAAACAAACCCGAGCCCTAATGCATTCCTAATGCTTGTTATAGCTAGCTGTGAGATATTAATATGGTTAAACTAAATAGGTTAACATATCTGACCCACATACTTGTTTTTTTATTAACGATTAAAACTCGTATTCCAACTGTGATATGGTACTACCGCTGGTCTTTTCAATCAATGAATCAGGATTTATAAAGCACAGCAGATCACCTTGAGGGTCTCAAGTCAGTGGAGTTGCCAGCTGCTTCTTGATGCTCTGTTTATTCGAACAGCCATGTCTGGGGTCATTTTCTGAATTTGCAGAGCGATGCAGCGTTCCTGAGGTACAGTGGGAGGTCGAACCAGACTTTAGCCACCAGGTGAGAGAAGGAGTGTCTTCCGTTGTTGGGTCGGCAGATACGGGGGGTGTCTGCGAGGAAAAATGAGGGGAATCGCAGGTGTCTGGTCGGTCATATGTTTGTTGATGTATGCTGGTCCTTTGGTGTGCAGAGCTGTGTCCATGGGTCAGCATCTTGAACTGGCATCTCTTCTGGATCGGAAGGCAGTGTAGCTTATTGAGGTGCAGAGAGATGTGAGTCCATATGGGGAGGTCAAGGGAGAGTCTTGCCGCTACGTTTTGTATTGTCAGTAGTCTCTTCAGGAGGCGTGCAGTGATTCCTACATAAAGAGTGTTACTGTAGTTCAGTCTGCTGGTGACAAAGGCTTGAGTGACTGTTCTTCTGGTGCCGACTGGGAGCCACCTGAAAATTTTACATAGCATGGGTAGGGTGTGGAAGCAAGTATACAAGACTGTGTTTACCTGTTCCTGCATAGAAACATTGCTGTCCAAAATGATTCAGAAGTTGCGGGCGTGGTCTGTGAGGATGGTGGAAGGGCCAAGTCCAGCAGGCCATCAAGCGCCGTTCAATGGAGAGGTGTTGTTACCAAAGATGAGGACTTCCGTCTTGGTCGAGTTGTGCTTGAGATAGTTGCTCTTCACCCAGTTGGCTACATTCATCATACATTTGTGGAAGATGGTTCTGGTGGTGGAGGGGTCTTCTGACAGCGATAGGATGACCTGAGTGTAGTCAACATAGGAGATGATGTTGAGTCTGTGCGACCTGACAGTGTTGTCCAGGGGGGTCATGTACATTCTTCTACAAATGACACAGCTGGAAAAGTACGGCAGGTTGAATGGCTGGCAATTCGCTTTATTGCTAAAGATTTTATCCAGATGATTCCGAAACACTTGTAAGTTTTTCTGAAATCATCAGATAATATGGCTAATTTATGGATAGTGCGGCACGTCCTTCAAAATGAGTTATTGAATTGTACCATTCAAATTGCCCTAATGCACAAATTACTTTTCAGACGGCATAAATCAGCAAAAAAACACATCAAAAGCACAAGTGGGGGCCCCTACAAATAGATCTAGTGTGACTGCCCACAAGGCAACATTAGGGACACTGAAGAGATTTTAAAGTCCCTCAAATGTATTTGTTCCGTGGGATAATTCTAACTGGGTTTAATGGAAAGGCACACTCAACATTCACAGCCACCTTCCCCATCCCTGGATCAGCTCCACGACACGTCTTTCTACACTACGACAACTTGATTCCCTTGCAAATGTTTTTAGTAGAGTAGTAATGGGGAGAAGCAACTTGCTGCCTGTCATTGGGCATGTTTTGTAGCTCCATCAGTGCTCACCGCATTCGAATGAGGAGTCTAAAACTTTATTGTCAAGAAATCTAACGCAATCAATAATGTGTTTTTACCTTCTCCATCAGACAGGCTGACAAGCGCATTATGGACAATAGGTGCCTCCTATATAACGTTCAAATTGTTAAATCACTAGACCTACCTCTTCACACCAGCATAGCCTTTACTCTCTACCACACTATCTTAACCCACCTATTTCTATATCCAACAGCATTGTATCAGACCAGTATACCATTTTCAATGTTAAATGGCCGTAACAAAAGATGGTGGTTACCGGTCTCGATATTTCTGTGTTTGCAAGATCGTGACCACTGGGCAATTTCTTTGATCCTCATTTCATCTCCTCACTTTTTTTTGCCTCACTCCTTTATGTAATTTGTGGTGGCATCCTCGCCTGTTGCTTGTCACATGTTTTTCCTTCTTCACATAATCGCTTCTAGCTTGCGCGACTCATACCAAGATTAAATTCATATTGTTAATTTTCTTAAATCATCTTTCTGATTTTTTTAACGCTGGCCTAGCATATTATGGTCACCAGCACATCACTTGACTTCGACTCTGTGTCCTGTGACCTCGACCTCCTACACCTACCAGACCCCTACCTCGTTCCCTCCTCCCCGAATAAGAAAGCCTATCGGCTACTCGTTATGTGTGATCTGTACTCGCCACGTTTCTTTTCCTACTATTTGATACTCTTTATGTTCGAACTCTACTCATCAAGAATCACTATGCTCTACTATGGTCTCCTCTTAGCTTGATTGCATCTTTGATAAATGTTGTAATGCGCTCTAATACCCTCGGGTCCAGCTAGCGCTATATATAATTCCTAAATAAGTAAATCTCTTCAATACATGCAAACAATTGAAATGTGTTGCTACTGGGTGAAATAAGAGGAATGCATGATGCAGTAGCTTAATTGCAAATGATAATCTGGTGTGTCCAGTTCAGTGTCGCATCCGCCTTAAAACCAGTTATGCATCACCTTAGGCCTTGGGGTACATTGACCCCAGCTCTGGGATCACCGAGGAGGAAAAGCATCAATGTTCGTGAAGTGAGAAGCATCAGTAGTCGGAGGTGGTCAGTGGTAGAGTTGCTGATGTCTGGAGGTTCTGAAGAGAGCCACGCTCTTATCCAGAATTACTGGATCACACAATCTCAGGCTCCAGGACATCAGTCAAGCACTGATTTCCTTAACGATACCTGTGATGACCCTAGCTGGCTTTTTGTACAGTCCATCATATTTCTACTCTCTCTTCAATTGTTTCTTATAGCGGAGGAAAAACTCTCTGTACAAGACTTTACAACATCAAAACTGTGGTTGCTCACTTTTGCCTCTCCAGCGTTGGGATTTGTGAACTGGGCTTACATCCTCAATACATACTTTGGGCTCTATAATTCCTACCTCTGTTTCCATGGCTTTGCTGCCCACGCTCACCTTGACAAGTTACACATATAATGTCTGAATTTACTCAACACAGTTTAATTCTGTTCAAATGATTGTTGCTGTTTCAAGTTCTCCCATGGTGAGCAAGGCACACCTCTCCTCCTTATTGGAACTACCAGTTGGGTGGTCCAAGCTTTCTAACACCAATGACAATGTCAACATGCACTCTCGGTTCCCTGGGAGATGTTCCACTGTGGCTGTACGTATCATTCAATAATGTACACAGAGTTGCCTTACGGGCATGCCTGATCTGCCTTGTCGCTCTTATTTGAACATGTGCCTGTTTACTGTCAGATAGGTCAGATGTTAAGTAAGAACACCACTCAATACCTACAGCTGGACAATATTGCAAGGCTGTACAATAACCTTTCAGACGTTTATGACATCTCCCATAAACTACTAAGTCAGTAAGTCTGCATCTTCCTTTAGTCACACTGCTGCTTCAATGACCAAGGTCAGTGTCTTTTTAAACTGTGGTCCGGGGACCCCTGGAGGTGTATGATGCCTGCTCAGTGGGTTCGCAATCGCTTACAAAATAAAACAATATTAAGAGATTAGAAAAGTATACATAAATAAAGGAAATAAGATAGTATCTTCAGATTGATTCCTGGGAGTAGTGCAAGTGCAGCAAACAGAATATAGTATGGATGATGGCTGACCTCAATTGAATTTAGAAAAGCTCCAACATTCCCTTTAAAATTTAGATTTTTAAAATGCGTTTGTGAATTAAATACAAGGTTTCGCCATTTGTGTATTTTGTTTTTAATGAATGCTTGTTTCTCTATTTTTGTGTATGGTTTTGCGGTTCAAATCATCAAAGTTCTTTAGGCCAGGGTCCTCCGCTTCCAGTAACTGGGGGGTCCCCGGGTTCCAATGATGATTGAGTGGGGGTCCCCGCACTTCTAAAATGAATAGGTGTGTATTGTCTTTTTGTTGCAATTTGGAATAAAAATACATATATATTATATATGTTTTTTAATGATTTGGTGTAGGTCCACAGCAGTCAAGAGGCTAAGAACCACTGGCCTAGCAAATGCTTTGGGTATTCTCAGGAATGGGTCCTTTATATGCGTGTGAAATACCATTCAGAAAATAACTTCTATGGCACAACAATATCATTTTTATTGAAGCTCGTAAATATATTTAATTCTATTGTTAAGTGCAAAAAACTCACCCTGCTTGTATCTATGCACGCTCTTATGTTTCCCAGTATTATGCTGCTTTCACCCTCTGTTGCAGCCCCCTCCTCTGACCTGTCACTAGACACAAATTACATCTTGCACAGATTTGTAAAATTCGAGAGAATGATGACAACACTGCCCCCCCCCTCCAACAGGCTTAGTGTGCAATGCATTTTGTTTAATACCCATTTGAGACTCCTTTGTGCTTCAGGGTTTTTGCTCACTCACTTAAATTGTTTCTGCTAAGTGGCCAACTCTATTTATTGAAGATATAAATTCAACAAAGCTTTTTAAATGTCTCTATAGTGCTTTTTAAATGCATCTTTGGTGCAAGGTTCCTTTTTCAGTCTGTTAAAATCTAGTTGAGTTAGACGTGCTTTTCAAAACCCCAAATAAAATCCTCATCTCTCAACAACTTTCCTCCTAATGTGGCCCTTCCCGACATGGGCATCATTTCACAACTAGTTTATGCAAAACTTTCTTCGAGTCATCCTGCCCGTAGCGCTTTAAGATCATATCAGTTGGTCTTCCACACCCTGTGCAGGAGTGAGAAGCCGGATATCCACGTCCTGTGCGACGCCTTGTCTGGCGGGCTGAGAGCCAATGACCTACAGATTTCAGACTTTGCAAGAGTTACATCTGGAAACAGAGGGGCAGCCACTGATTCAAGCTCAAATATAAAGACAACACAGGTGGTGGAGGTACTCTTCCCTGGCCTATGGGTTGAATTCTTCTGCCCCACATACAGGGTGTCCCTGCCTCGTGAAAGTTCTCAAGAATTGTGACTTTCAAATTGAATGCATACTCTTTTTGAACCCCGGGTGTTCGTGGCCTTTTCTTCGTGTTCCTTCTATCTACATTCTTTATTCCTTGTATGTAGATTTATAATACGGTTTCTTGTAAAGGAAAATATCTAGCCATTTCAGATATCATTGGTGTCCACCTAAACTGTGGCAAGTCCCTGGTCCTGAGCCTTCCCAAACACTTGCCTTAATGTCCACAGGTGATCCCAAATCAAGCGCTTAGACTGATTCTTACCACAATGGAAACAGTCATTGGAAACCAATCTTGAATTACCTTCACTAACTTCCCATTCGTGCCAGGATCTTGTCTAAGTATACATAACCTGATCAATGGCATGGCTCCTGCGTTCCTTCACAATCTCATTCAACTCGATCACCCATATTGGATCCTGAGGAATTCCAACCTGCAGCTTCTTAGGATACCCTAAAAAATTAAACAATGGTGTGGTGACTGGGCTTTTTCGTTCTTGATTCCATAACTCTGGAACTCCGTTCGTTAGGAGTCATAACTGATGAAGTCTTGGCACTTGTCTTCCTCCGTCTGCTTGGTGTCATCACCATACATCTAAAAGTAGACAACTGCTGCATGACGAAGATGGGCAAGAGGCAGGGAATATATATGAAATGAACACAATCATGGAATTCACTATTGTCATATAGCTACTGTATATCTTTATAATGTGTTAAGTTAGCATAGACTCATTAAATGTTTCAACACCATTTTTCCTTTTGCTGCTTCTGCACACGACACTTAATTGTTGATTTAGCTTTCAACCTAGTAGTTCGTTGTGGTTTACATGAGAATAATTTGTTATTACTCTGATATCAGCTTTGCTTAATAAACTATGTCTGTACAGAGAGTGCTGAAGCTTCAGGAACAACACGATACAGAATTGTTATGAGGTCTGATCTTCGCGCCTTCATAGACATAACATAAGTGCAGCTTCTGCCAACTTTGGGCTTGAGGCGGGTTTTATATTGCTTTGCTTGAGGCACAAACACACTTGATGCTGGTCGCATGCAGAGAGAGAGCTGGTGTATGCTGATGTGATCTCTTCAATCTAGGATCCTGAGGTATGGGCCCGCCCTAATTCAACCCAAAGAGACCTTCTTAGCTATTAATATAATATGCGAGTTAGGGAGGGTGAGAAATAGGTGTTGTTAACCCTTATTCATTTACAGCATGTTAACATGCTGTCACCGTTCGCTTTCTATGGACTAGTAACTATGCTGGTAACTTTGTTTCTGATAATATGTTTACTTGTATTATCTAAGATACTGCGCCTGAGAAGACGGCATTAGTAAATAAACATTTCAAATGCTCACGTGTTCTTCTTTACTCTATGTTCTGGTTTGAAATGATTGTATAACGAAAGAGTGCTCATGTGTTCCACGTAACCTGAGGTATCATAAGTTCATGTTCTGGTTTGTCTAAACATTGGGAATTGGTTATGACCAATGAGACACTGTAGCTAGCTCGGTAAGGGGTTTGTTGGGTACTAAGGTGAGTTTTGGGTCACCCTAATTCGCTGAGGTTCCAATCCTCTGTGCACAGTTCTGTGGGAGAACAGAAACCCTGCTACATGGCGCCCGTACGTTGGTGGTCTTATATCATGACACTCGAGTAGTTTATCATTCAAACTTTAACCCCTTCACTGTCGTTTCCGGAAAACGGTGGTGTCGGTGAAACCTACCTATTTTTTGAAATAGGTCTTTTCAAGCTTGAATCTTTCTAAACGGTTTCCTTGAATTACTACCCAGTTGTGCTACAAAGTTAACTTTGTTTTCCAGTAGTTCCAGTGAAATCATGGCTGTGGCCATTGCTCAGCATAGTCGCATTGCGGTGCGCACCCATCTACAGACATACCAGGTCCCGTTGGAGGGCATGGCTGTGATTTTAGTGGTGTGAGCAGATCCGGCGTACCCGTTCGAACTGTTTTACTCATGGGTAACGTTTCCGGCAGTGGACGCAAATTCTGGTGTGTTCCACTCCTACACACCCTCCCCTGTACCGGCTGAATATACACCGTACAGGGCACTGGAAATACCTATTGATCATTGGCAGCATCGCGTTAGGTTTGATGGCGCCCTCCCCCACTCTTTGTACGCTGCGAGGTTAGGTCCTTTGTCCATTCCAGGCACGAATTGGTCTGCTTTGGGTGGCTTTACCCCGCACCCGAATCACGGCGCTTGTCCCCTTGCGGATATTCGCAGACTTCATGTTGTCTCGATTGCCGTGATTCGTGCATTAGTGCAATACATTGGTCGTCATCTCCCGGGAGGTCCCCCGGGGGGACTGGCCGTTCAAACGGAACATGGCAGCTTGAGACTTAATCCAGTTATGGTCAATTCGGTTTTTGGTCAGCGCCCCGTTGATAGCGATGACTTCCCTTTCTGGCTTGCCGAGAAGTTTGACCAACTGGAGGCTGTGTTTCCGAATTCTACTCCTGCTGATAAACATAGAATGTTGACGATAACTTTACCGAAGGATTTAACTCCTGAGCTCATTGACTGTGAAAGCTGGGGAAAAACTTTTGCGGCCGTTTATACGAGGTGTTTCGGCACCCCGTCTATGACCGCACTGCCTGCGATCGTTAAGCGTGTTCAGGATGATCACGGACCGGAGGCAGCGGTTGAATTGGGTATGCGCCTGTGTGGTTCTTTTGAGATAGTAAGCGATCTCATACTCTCCAATATTAAAGGAGATGCGGTGAACTTTCAGGTGTCGAATGCTTTGGCTGCTCTGCCCGATGCCGATAAACCCCGACAGTTAGCGAAGATAGTTGTGGCCGCATATAAAACGATTGGCCGCACAAGTAGAGGTCTGAAATATTTTGCAGTTAAGGAGAAAAAACAACCACAAGGACAATCTGCTGTGTCAGATGTCCAGCCCAAGTCCAAGAAACAAAATTGGCCTCAAAAACAGAAACAGGGGAAGCAACAACAGCAGACTCAGGATTCTTATACTGCACCACAAGTTCCTGCGCCGACAGAGAAAGTTTATGATTTGCGCAATCGCGCGATGATTAAATCACCTGAGCGATTTCAGGTTTCTGATCAACGCTCTCCTCGTTCCTTTCAGGACTCATCGGCCCCAAAACCGGTGGAGGAGGAGGCGGTAGGGGACGTGGTGGCCAACAGGGACGTGGCCAGCCCCGCCAGACTGACGGCGCAGCGAAGCAGGAGGATTCTACGCCAAACAGACCGCAGTTTGCGAAAAAGAAAGTCGCAGCCTTAACAGCGCATCGATATGCCACAGATAGTGAGAACGCGGCTTCGGAATCTGACGTGGGCTCTGACCTTGCTGGATAGCGCGGCGGAGATTACCATTGTGAGAGAGGCGCTGCGTCCACTACTGAGGGTGACAGCGACTGATGTCTACGTTGTGATAGAAACAGCCGATACTAGACTTGCTCCCCCTGAAAGACTTTATGAAATTGTCCTGTTAATTGAAGGTGACATACAGCGTACCGTCAAAGGGGTATTTTGGGAAAATCTTTCTTCTACGTATGATATTTTGCTTGCAGAGGCTGACTGGCCCCCACCTTTTGTGCTCGCGGCGCCGCGAGGGGAGGAGGTAATCCTCCCCAGTTTCGCGAACACTGTCTCGAAAGAGCATGCGCAGCATTTTGCAGAAGAGTGGGCTCGGGCACTTGCACCGGCTCTGTACCGTAACCAATGTGGTTGGGATAAATTGTCGCCTTGCCACGAAATTCCCTTACGGTCTCAGCCGCAGCCTCAACCTCAATATCCCATTCATCGTGAAGCAAAGGCTTCCGTCGCGGTAATCCTTGAACAATTGGAATATCAGGGAGTTATTGAAACGTGTGTGTCACCGATGAATAATCCTCTTTTTACTGTGACCAAGCCTGACGGATCATATCGTTTGGTATTGGATTACCGGCATTTAAACTCGCATTGCTGTGACTGTGCAGTACAGAATACTCACGGCTCTGCCCTAGTGGATAGTCTAGTGCGTAAGCGTTTTAAAACAACGCTTGACATTTCCAACGGTTTCTATGCCCATAGATTGGATAGCTTCAGCTCCCAATGGACCAGTTTTACGTGCGCTGGGGTCCAAAAACAATTCCAGCGTCTCCCAATGGGCTATAAGAATAGTCCTGGTATTTTTACCGCACGCATAGTCTCTCTTTTGGAGAGGATAGACCCAGATGCTTGTTCGTATGTGGATGACATATATCTCACAGACGACGAAATTTGGGAGCATCTGTGTCGTGTAAATTCAATCATTTGTAACTTTGCAGACATGGGTTACAAATTTAACTTTGCTAAATCGCACATAGCTGAGTACACGGTGTTGTTCCTGGGCTATGAGCTCAACAATGAAGGTAGAGGTTTGGCTCCTCACTTCTTGGAGAAATGCGCACAGTTGCGCGCTCCTACAACACTGAAGAAATTACAATCTTTACTGGGCTTTTTAAATTTCGGGAGGACATACATTCCGGAATATGCCCAGCGTATCAAGCCTTTGTATGCTTTGATACAACCTACTTTTTCAAACTCATGCTGGCTGCCTGAGCACTCGGCCGTCTTGCACTCATTGCAGGCTGATCTGCTCGCTTCTAAGTTCTTACTGACTCGTGATAACCGTACCAACCTGGTGATGAGGATCATTCCGGGGACAGTGGGTTTCACGTACCTCACTTTTAATGAAGGAGACACAGTACCTATTGCTTACAAGTCACACTTGTACACTTCGGCTGAAAAAGGTTTTAACAGCTGTGCAGATGGCGATTCTTAAAGAACGGGCTCTGTCACAGGGGAAACGCATGTTGGTTGTAACACCCTGTCCTCATTTGGAGGCAGTCACAAAAGCCAGTGTACCAAATTCAAAAGCTTTGCACCCTCGGTGGATTCAGTGGGCTGCGTCCTTGACGTCCACGGATGTCACGTTTATTTATGACGCCTCATTGCAGTCGCAAGAGTACTTGCAGTATGAGTTCGTTCATCCTGCTCCTCTGGCTATGCGACCTTTGGAGGACTTCCATTGCATCATTTACACTGATGGTTCGGCGCAGGTTGCGCATGGCTCTAAACACGCCTACGTTTCTGCTTGCGCCATTGTGGTCGGTGCTATGTTGAACGATGAGTTCATTTCCAGGGAAGTGCACAGTTTGCCACTCTGCGATTGCACCGCACAATTAGCAGAGCTTCGTGCTCTCTTGCTAGCGTTGGAGTACGCTGATCCTAGTGTGACGACTCTTATTGTGAGTGATTCTTTCTACTGTGTTCAGTCGTACAATGAAAACTTGTTCTTTTGGTTTCAGAATGACTTTGATGATTCCAAGGGTAGCACAATAAAACACAAGATGATCTGGGTTCGAGTGGCAGAACTTAAGGATAAGTTGCCGCTCGTTTATGTGATTCATACTCTCGGCCACCAGCGTGTTGGAGTCCACGCTGTCGGTAACTCGCTTGCTGATGAGGCAGCGAAATCAGCAGTGTCTACATACTTAGTTGCAGCAGTTACTAGGTCCAGAACTAAGATTGATAGTGACATCTTGGCGGCTGTTGCTGCCACTGAGAAGGGAGGTAAACATCCTACAGGATTCCCTTCGAAGTACACATACCACTTAAGTCCCGAAAAGGTTCCTTTTGTGAAAATTCCTGATGTTGGAGAACGTTTGATTCTCAACTCGGATCGCAGGGCTGACTTGATTACAGCGGCACATGAAGGTGTGGCGTCTGCGCATGCGGGCGTCTCGGCCACTGTAACTCAATTACAACAACGCTTCTGGTGGCGGGGACTGTACAAACAGACGCGTGATTATGTCCTTCTTTGTGACATTTGCCAGCAGATTAAACCTTCAACTGCCACGCGTCCGCCACAGACACAGTTGTACATTTCTAATAAACCACTAGGTTGTGTTTATTTAGATCACTGCGGTCCTTTTTCATCTGATACTGCGTATAAGTACATCTTAGTAGCAGTTGACTCATGCACACGCTTTGTGTGGGTATGGCCCCATCGCTGCGCTGATTCACGGACTGTCATTAGAGATTTGCGTGTCTTTATAGGGATTTTTGCCTGTGGTACCTTCCATTCGGATCAGGGTCCGGCTTTCGCCTCTAAGGCATATAAGGATGCCATGACTTCGTTGGGGGTCCAAGTCAAGTTTTCGTCTCCCTACAGACCTGAGGGTAACAGTGTAGTGGAGCGAATGAACCGTGATTTAAAGCAATCTTTGACAGCTCGAGTTATAGGCACTGGCAGAAACTGGCTGACCCACCTCAATGGCGTGCAGCGTGCGCTTAATAATCTCCCTAGAAGGTCTCTGGGTGGGCGGACCCCATACGAAATGCTCTTTGGCATCAAGATGTACGTCCCTGACCTTGACGGTCTAGACTGTGTGGTTCGCGCCACTTCCTTTGACGCAGATGAACATTGCAATGTTTTACAGAATCTACAAAAGACCAGAGACAGTCTTGCAAAGGAACATTTGCCCTCCACGTCGGATGTTGCGTTGCAGATCCCGGTAGTCGGCTGGCTACCCCAAGTTGGAGAACTGGTTCGAGAGAAGATCGATAACAAGAAATAATTTGGTCCTTCCTATCGGGCTCCGGTTCCAGTCCTTGGAGTGAAGGGCACAAGAACAGTCATATTACCTCCACTTCCTGGTCGTAAGGAAAACAGGTTTATTTCAATTGACAATGTCAAGATACACAGAGTGGCCGATTCTTCTTAGCATGACACCGGCTGTTTCCTGTCCTTCCATTGTGAGAAATTCAGTTTTGCCCACTGCTTCTAATCATGAAACTGAAGTGGCCATCGAATTACCTGCAATTTCCAGTCCTTTACTGAGTACTTTGCCCGGTACAAGCCATGATGAAATAGACTATACTTACCCCACTGACTTGTCCATGCCTGACCTGCAAGCACGTTTGGCCACAGAATCCAGATTTTCATTTGACTCTGTTTCCAATGCCTCGAAGAAACCTTCACGTTTTGCAGTTTATGCTAGTTTATTTAAAAAACATTTTTTAATTCCCCCTTGGACATATATTTGGCTGGTGCTTTTTTCGATATATCTTTTTATGTCAATTTGTTTTGTATTTTATTTTTTCCGATTGGTAAATGGACACTATGTCGAGGAAAAAACATGCATTCGCCATCTCAATGGAACTTTGGCCCCCCTTTCCTCATCGCATTCTGCACATAGACTGAGAAGGGACTTGACATTTTTTAACATCACTGCTTGGCCTGTCCTTGATGGGATTGTGTGGGATGCCGTTCGATTTCAAATTCATGGCCCTACGGAGGTTGTTAATGTCCCTAATGTGCTTAGAGTTAATATGGGGGATGTGGTGAAACAAAACATACGTTCTGATGATTGGGATGTTCAGGCCGTAGAGTCTTTGTTTTCTGATTTGAAATACTATGCTGCCTTTGATGCTGAAGATTTGTACTTAGAATCTGCTAATTATGGTGATTTGTTTTGCTTTCAACATTTGGGCAATCACTTCTTGCATAAAACAACATCCAGAAGGAATATTGTACATTTTACACAATGGGAGCATTGTCCGGCTCCTATACAAGGCAGTTCAAGTGCTTTTTTGAAAAAGTACACATATTTTACTGACTTCAATCAGTCTAATCCCGAGTCCTTTTATTTCAAAATGACACAGAAGCCTATGTCCAAGGTTAGACTTACCGATACCAAACTATTGTATTCGAAGTCCTTTCTTGATCAGCTAGCTGTAGGCGGTTATGAATTATGAAAGGAAACAATTGACCTAAAATCAGTTTGGGGTTCTAAAAACTGGCAGGTATAAGGCGCTGAGGCTTTGCACCGTGCATGTCTCATCCCAAATCACATTTTGTTTTTGAATTCTACTATTTCACAGACGACGTGCTTTGGATTGGCAACTGCTAAAAAGCAAAATTTTCCTTCTATCCCCGAGTTAGAGGAATATGCAGGCTGGAGTAATTTTACTCAATTTTCGATTAGGGACTTACAGACCCTATTGCTGAATTCTTCCTTTAACATATCCAGTATAGACCCTAAAGGTTGGCTGGTGTGGCACAAGAGTGCTGATTCTTGCCAGCGCCGTTTTCTGGGTTTGTCTGACGGCTTTGCTCAGGTTAAACCAGATTCACGTTTTGAAACCGGGCATTCTTTCACGACTTACTCTGTGGGTAAATTATGTCAAACCTGGCTGAAACATTCTAAATTATCTGCAGTTAAATTACATCTTGCAAAATTAAATGATTTCATGAAAGGCCCGGCTAGTGGTAGGTCAAAACGATGGATATATGCTGTCTACAATGAAATCAGGAAAACATCACAGATTGAGGCAGCAACCCGACTTAGGGCTATAGTTCAAGCAAATCTAGAGAAAGTGCTTGCAGTGGTAGACAATAGTATTAACATGCTTTCTTCCCGCATTTACACTTTAGATAACATTGTGTCTTCCGTAGTGGATATTGTGCATGATGAAGTATCTGTTTTGTACCATGGTCAGAATCAATTACGTTCTATCATGCAATTTGCTTGGACCCTTCAAACGCTTAAATCTGGCAAGGTGCCATGGAGCTACATGAATGTTTCTTCTCTCTTTGCCCCCTTTAATTTAACTGACAAACAACGCTTGCTTTCTATGCGAGATGCTTCTTTTTCTATGTTACATATTGAGAAATTGGAGTCCTTGCCTTTTTCTGTGGCAGAGGCCTCCGCTGCAACGTGGCTTATCCACGGTCTGATAACATTACCTTTTGCTTTGTATAAATTTACTAACTGTATGAAATATGTTGCCATAGGTCGCTATGAGCCTTTGGGTAGTGGTTTTCTCCATGAAGTATGGTCCCTTCCTTTCACTTATAGATGTTTGAAGGACGGCCAGGAAGTTTATCTGAATGGGCAGGAATGTACAGAAACTCCAGATCACTCGTTAATGTGTAGGCACATACAATTACACGGTTCTTGCAACCAGGACCGACCAAACTTGGCCTGTGTTTTAAAAGGCACTCCTGTACCAGCAATCACCCCGACTTTTACCTTATTGGGGAACGGAAGTTATTTACTTTTAAATAATGAAGATTGTTGCGAGTTAATTAAAGGTGTAGCTGATGTGGTAACAGTAACTGAGCGTGTCGTTTGCTGCAATAATGTCCTGTACCCTCCCACACATGAGAATAGGGAGGTTTCCATTTGGCCACGCATCCCAACCTTGAAGGCAGAGTTCAACGGCATGACTAGACTAAGGGCTCTATTGTCCCAGAAAGAAGTGGCCTTGAGTTCGGCTCGGGAAACTTTCGTGCTTCACATAGCTAACACCCGAGCTGAGGTTCAGGCCCTTTTAAATACTGATTTACCATTGCATTTTGGCGAAATGATACATTCTATCTTTAACGCGTCCTCCACAACTGGCCTGGCGCATTTTTTTAAGACAGTTAGCAGCGGCCTTGTAACTTCGTTTGAAAAAATATTTGGAGTGATCCCTAGTTTCTTTCATTCCATCTTTTCGAGTCTGTTTGGTGGATTCCCGGTTTTACTGGCACTAGCGGCAGGCGTCCTAGTTGTACTTTGCTTCCTTAAATATGGATGCCCCACATGTGGAAGAAGCCGCCCAGCCCCTGCTGCCACTGTTTCGCAACCGGATGCTTGAATATTTTGGCACACTGCCGCTTGCGATCTTGAGCACGATATATGGATTATCGTTTCGATTTTCCTACTTCACCTGTGTCCAGCCTGTGTTTCACTGCCTGAGTTGTGATTTTAACTGGGCCATTTATTTGTGTCTCTGCGGACCGGTTTCTCCTGACGTCGATTTTAATCAGCTGATGAGTCCTATCACTACTCACGAGTTGGTTTGTTCTGACGAAAGGATTATGGCCTTAGCAGCGATGCATGGACTAATGGGTCCCTGGAACGTATTCGCAGCAGCGCAGGATTTCTTGGAACTGAGCTTTATTGAGAACCCACCGAGTTGTCCTCTGATGGTAATAGAGGCTCCGATACTTGATGAACACGTATGTTCTTTTCCACTTTTGAATTGGATGGCTGAACTGTTTTCGGATGAAGACGGTGATTTCATGCTGGAGGCTGTTGCTGCATATTTTGCTTATACGGTCTTGTCCTAAAAACTTTTCCATAGTTTAAATCCGGCCATTTGACTTTCGGCTTGACCAAATTGTTACATTTTTTACAGTATATATTTATGGCTCGCGGTTCTTGAACTCTGCTTTCATGAAGTTGCCCTTATCTTATCTTATCCGTCCTCGGATCATGGGGGGGTGTCATATAGCTACTGTATATCTTTATAATGTGTTAAGTTAGCATAGACTCATTAAATGTTTAAACGCCATTTTTCCTTTTGCTGCTTCTGCACACGACACTTAATTGTTGATTTAGCTTTCAACCTAGTAGTTCGTTGTGGTTTACATGAGAATAATTTGTTATTACTCTGATATCAGCTTTGCTTAATAAACTATGTCTGTACAGAGAGTGCTGAAGCTTCAGGAACAACACGATACAGAATTGTTATGAGGTCTGATCTTCGCGCCTTCATAGACATAACATAAGTGCAGCTTCTGCCAACTTTGGGCTTGAGGCGGGTTTTATATTGCTTTGCTTGAGGCACAAAAACACACTTGATGCTGGTCGCATGCAGAGAGAGAGCTGGTGTATGCTGATGTGATCTCTTCAATCTAGGATCCTGAGGTATGGGCCCGCCCTAATTCAACCCAAAGAGACCTTCTTAGCTATTAATATAATATGCGAGTTAGGGAGGGTGAGAAATAGGTGTTGTTAACCCTTATTCATTTACAGCATGTTAACATGCTGTCACCGTTCGCTTTCTATGGACTAGTAACTATGCTGGTAACTTTGTTTCTGATAATATGTTTACTTGTATTATCTAAGATACTGCGCCTGAGAAGACGGCATTAGTAAATAAACATTTCAAATGCTCACGTGTTCTTCTTTACTCTATGTTCTGGTTTGAAATGATTGTATAACGAAAGAGTGCTCATGTGTTCCACGTAACCTGAGGTATCATAAGTTCATGTTCTGGTTTGTCTAAACATTGGGAATTGGTTATGACCAATGAGACACTGTAGCTAGCTCGGTAAGGGGTTTGTTGGGTACTAAGGTGAGTTTTGGGTCACCCTAATTCGCTGAGGTTCCAATCCTCTGTGCACAGTTCTGTGGGAGAACAGAAACCCTGCTACACTATTGAGAGACACTACACTAAAGTCACAGAGCGGTTGCAGAGATGTGGAAGGAGAGCCAGCCACTTCCCAACTGAAAGAAATGATTTTGACCAATCTTCAACATTTATTTACATAAAAATGTAGGTGGCATGGTTGAAGGTAGTTAATAGAATAATATCAGTGCAGGACACCACTGCCACCCACCTCACAACAAAGAGATTTTTTTTCCAGGATTTTGACAATGTATTGAAGAAGTGCGATGGGGCAAAACCTGTGTTACGTCACTGGCTAGGTTGCTTCAGCACGGATTTGAAAATCTGCTCTTCCCATTTAGCTGGTGGGTCTCCTGTTGTTGGTGAATAGTTGAATACGTTTACAAGATCGTCAAAAGTCACGGCCGGTATGACTCGTGGGTGGGGGAGCAGGAGGGCACACAGGGAGGGGGTCATACCGGGGGGTTATTTTAAAAAATAAATAAAAGGTCAGTTACCTTACCTTTGCCGGCCCGGTCTGTGTCGTCCACTCTATAATAGGAAGCAGCCGCAGGCAGTCTCCCTCCCCTAAGCTAATCACAATGCTGGAATGGCAGCGTTGTAATTGGCAGGGACGCCGACCCCACAGATGTCCATGGGGAGGCCATTTCCCTTATGTAGGCTGCAGTGCTTTGTATGCAATCTATAATATGTTCTGTATTAATTCTATGTTTCTGATTTTTCAATTCTGTAACCTGACTGAAAATGGATTAATGAATAAAGAATCAGAGAAACTTAACTTATGACTAGAAAATAAAACCCTTTAAAAATACTCACAACTCTCATTATTGGCTTAAATATTGCATTTTGATTTTTCATGTTTATTTAAAGTCTCCTGAAGGTGATAAACGGTGGCCAAGGTCCATCACCTTTAAGTAAACTAGAGGTAAATGATGTTTTGCATTGAGAAATTACTGTGAAATTACCGCTGGATCCAGCCTACATAGAGAAACTGCAGAGTGCGTATGACTGGTTTGGTCGGCCCTGGAGCCGACCAAACAGTCAGCACCGACAACAGTAAGCAAGCCACTCCTCCCCTGCAGGACTGTCCACCCGCCCGCCCCCAACCAAACCCTGCCTTCTGAGGTACTGGGTTTTTAAGAACCGGCACAGAACCGGTAACCCAGCGGTGTCAGGGTACACCCAGAGACCTCGAGTTCTTCCTGATTTAGACCACAGAAACTCAGAGTCTTCTAGGTGAAGTCAAGGATCGATTTTATTGGCTGCAACCAAGGTAACAAGTGTCCTAGAAGTACAACACACGGGGAAGTATATTCTCAGGAGACTGCTCGAATTTACAAAGTCAGGCTTCTCTCTTTATACAGAATATTCAGCTTCAGGCAAACATTCTTCGAATGTGCAGTATATCATTTACATTTCTGTGTTACAAAGGAAAAGCAGAGTCATGATGACATGTACATATTTCACGTCGTGCTGCCCACAACAAATCACCCGGCAAGGCCCAACATTTCATCAGATATCGGTGGACCCCCAATAAAACAGGCACCTCCCCACCATAAAGTAAGTGAAGTAAAAGAGTAGAGACAGATGTGAGCAAGATACGGCAGGTGTGCGCGCTGAAATGGTTTTATGGCTTGTTGAGCCTTGATGCTATCTTGCTCGACCACTGGGAGGGGAACTGACCTAACGAGTTCGGCCTGGGGCAATGGTTCCAACTTGCACAGGTCATAGGAAAGTCGATTAAGGAGTATGTGTCCTTGTGGAATTGAATTCAGCTGGATTAAGGCCTATGTAAAGGACAACACATAAATGGGAGCCAAGGGTTCAGAACGCAAATGATGATTTCGAGGTGAAATCGTCACTCGAATATGCTGAAAATATTTGTACATGGTGTGCTCGTCATTCTCGGGTTTTTTATACCAAATTCGTCATGTTTCGACGAAGTTTAATTCTCGAGTCCAGAATAATTACACGAGTCCAGAAGTTTCAGAACCACAAACCCTCCTTTTGCCCTTACATAGGCAATTAATCTGCCCTCATGCTAATCTGAGTCCAGATCTATATTCCTGAAGTCATTGAGATGTTGCTGTAACATCATTCTAGTACTTAGTTTGTCTCTTGATACAGATTTCCTTACACATGATGTGACACAGAGGCCACATATTGCAGGAGCACACTGCACGCATAGACAGAACAGGAAAAGAATGGCTAAGACCATTCCAATGACCATCAGGATTTTCCATCCCCAGGCGGATATCAGTTCCCAGAACCATCCCATTACCGACCAAACTCCTTTATCCACATGAATAGATTCGGAAATCTTATGTAGTTTGGAGATGGCCTGGTACACTGTTGGAGCGTTATCTGGGATAAAAACGCAGCAACTCGATTGGATCAATCTGCATACCCCACCTCGGTCTGCAAGTATGACATCTAACGCGACCCTGTTCTGAAGGGTCATAAGTCGATCCGACTGGAGCTCAGCAGTCAAGTTACTAAGGGCACCAGCAGTTTCAATCACGGTGGACTCAACTACCCTTGTTAATTGCCTTATGTTTCTGCTGTTAGCCATGGATCCCCAGAACGGCAGAAAACCCTTTGCAAAGTCCCCAAATTCTTGACCTGCAGTGTCTTCTGTACTCAAGACACCTCTAACTATCCTTGTCCTGTGGTAGTCTGCCGCTGCTGTGTAGGTGGGGGGCAACAGAAATGAAACAAAACATGAGCCCGAAAAGTCAGGGGGCAACCATGTATAGGCTCTATCATGGCAGATGAAATAAGTACCCTTAGCTGCTAAAAACGCGGGGGAAGTCTGGGCTGCAAAAACATATGTTTTAGTGCAGATACTCTTCCCTAACTGAGCCCTGGGATTCATGCCATTACCTTGCAGACACAGATGACCCTGATGGGGTACAATCCAAATCGGGGACGATCTCTTAGCTTGCTGTTTCTCACTCAGAGTAGCTCCATATCCAGTCATGTTCCATCCTATGTATACTAGTGTCTCATCTCTCTGGATAGTCTCATAAGAAATACCTTCCTTAATCATGTCTACTATACCCTTGACTAGAGCACTTTTTCTAGGATTGTCTGTTACAGAACGTAGGGGGTAGATTTTGTGTGCATATATGAACATTGTCCTATATGCCCATACAGAACCATTGTGACTAAATGGCAGGATCAGATAAGGGATACCTTTATCCGTGGTGTGAGGCATAAGACCGCATACCCAACAGTTAGTTGTGTTCATTACAAGTTGGTGTTGGTGCAAGAGCTGAACAAAGGAGTTATTAATGAACTCCAATCTCCTATTGGATTCATGGTCAGGAAGGGGGTGGAAAGAATGAGAGGAAAGAGTAGGAGGAGGTATGGGTGATGCAGTGGGTGCAAATGTTACACGAAAATAAAATAAAACATAACTTATCAAAAATATCATTACGCTGAATAGCATAGAAATACACAATATAATAAAACTTTTCTTTGTCATCACGTTACATAATTTGCTTTTAAAGTTCGTTCGTTTGGCAGGTCTCTCCACATCGGGAAACTCCATCCTCTCTAAAGTGCTGCCCGCGGTGGGAGGTTGCCTCTGCTAAGGGATGCTTCTGTCAGTCTAGGGCAGCTCCCTTGGACCAACCAGAACTACCGACCTAACGTCGTTAGCTGCACCCCAAAGACTTTAATCAACCGCGGCCCTAGCAGCGGAACCGGGATGGCGGTTCGAAAAACGAAAATGAGCAAGTTTCTTAGATGGGAGAGCTGCACTTTCAAAAATAGTACTTGGGAGGAAAAAAAATATCTGTTTATTAGTCCATGGATCTTGGTCTCAAAATTGCAAAGGAAATCGCTTTTATTAGTTCGTTTTTCTCAGTCTCAAATTATATTGTTGTCTTCCAGGTACTGTTTGATCCTGGAACAAGAGGTCAGGCTCTGTAGTGTTCAATCGCTTGGATGGTGGCACAGCCTTGTGCGAAATGTTCTCATTTTCTAGTTCAGAGTCAGTTCTTTTTACCCGTGTATCACTGAAAGGTATGACATGTGGCACGGCATCAGGTTCTGGGTCAGTGACACCCTTCTGGACCCACTGGTCATAAGGCAGAGGAAAAGGGATTTTCTTACAATGGATCCCGTGGACCCAGTTGGCCTTCCCCTCCACCCGAACGGCTGATCTTGTAGAAAGAAGGACGAGGTGAGGCCTGGTCCACCTGGGCTGGTCGTTCTTCGTTCTTTGAAAGTTTCTAACAAGAATCCAGGAACCAGGGTCAATGGCGTGACCCGGAGTCTCAGAGACCGAAGGCAGGGTGTCGTGGACCTGTTGATGCAAAATACGCAATTTAGCCGTCAATTCATACAGATAATCGAGCAAAACAGGGTGTTCCAGTTCACAAAATTTTGTGGGTCTAGGCACTCCCCATATGTTGGCTGGCCGGCCAAAAACGATCTCATACGGGCTAAGTTTCACTCGTGAATGCACAGTCTTTCTGGTGGACAAGAGTGCTAAGGGTAGAGCGTCAGGCCATTTAAGACCTGTGCTCGCTTGGATTTTGGCCAGTTTAAGTTTTAAAGTGCCGTTGTAGCATTCTACTAATCCAGCTGATTGGGGGCGATTTGCAGCGTGGAACTTCTGCCGTATACCTAGCCCTTCACACACACTCTTCATCACACGACCCACAAATTCACTTCCATTATCAGACCAGACCATTCTAGGCATTCCAAACCTGGGGAAGTACTCTTTCACAAGGGCTTTTGCTGTGGACAAGGCAGTATTGTCTTTTAGGGGATAGGCTTCTACCCATCTTGAGAAAGCACAAACAACAACGAGTACGTATTTTAAGTTGTTGCACCTCTCCATGTGGATGAAATCTAGCTGCAAAACCTCGAACGGATACGTAGGAGGTGCAAAATGACCAGCTGGAGTTGGGGTTCCCCTACCAGGATTGTGTTTTAAACATACCATGCAATTCTTGACGACATTCTCTGCACACTTGGGAATTCCTGAATTTTGCCATAATTGGGCCAACAACTCGCAAATCCCGTTCACGCTGATATGAGCCATTCCATGAGCCATCGTAACCACTACAGGCACATATGCACCGGGTAACAACCATCTCTGATGCTCTGTCAATTCAATCCAACAACCATTTGCATCCATTCTACCCGTACTTTCTCTCCACGTGCTCAACTCTTTCTCTGTGGCCTCAGCTTGGATGGACTTCACACTCTCTATTGTGTCTTCACACATTCCAACATCACCAGTCCATCTTGCAGGGCCTGCAACATACATTCGGCTCATTACATTCTTTGCCGTTTCTTTCGCGATCTCATCAGCAAATGCATTTCCACGACCAACATCATCAGTCACCTTCTTGTGAGCACTACATTTCACAATCGCCATTTGCAGAGGCAAGGTCAGTGATTCAAGAAGCTCATTCACCAACTGACCATGCTGAATCTTAGCTCCATGCAAAGTCAGGAACCCGCGTTCTCTCCACAATCGTCCAAAACTGTGAGTCACTCCAAATGCATACTGGCTATCAGTGTAGATAGTCACTTTCATTCCTTTAGACAACACACATGCTCTCGTGAGTGCAATTCTGCTGCTTGAGCTGAACCATGTGGCACTCGTGCAGTTTCAACAATTGTGTGCAAAGTCGTGACAGCATACGCTGCAGTCGCGTTACCATTCGGGAGCTTGAAGCATGAACCATCCACCCATAATGTACCATCACATTCAGCAAGAGGAGTGTCGGATAGATCTACTCTCCCTTTCGTCTCTTCCTCTGTTCTGAGAAAACAATCGTGCTGTTCTGAAGCATCTGATTCCTCTACAATTGGCAACAACGTAGCTAGGTTTAAGGTACTGCACCTTTTTATGTGCACATGACTTGCTAACAGCGTCACTTCGTAACTTGACAACCGAGCACTAGTTAAGTGCTGTGTCTTAGTTCTATTTAACAACATGTCTACTGCATGTGGGACCATCACGACCAGTGTATTATTCATTACTAGTCCAGCAGACTGTCGAATAGAAACAGCTGCTGCTGCTGTGGCTCTTAAACAACTTGGCAATGCTTTAGCTACCAGATCCAAAGTCGACGAAAAATAGGCACATGGACGCTGCCTACCTCCAAATAACTGAGTCAACACTGACAATGCACAGCCCTCTTTCTTGTGGACATACAATGTGAAAGGCTTACTGTAGTTGGGAGTACCTAACACAGGAGCCGAACATAATGCTGTGCGCAATTCGAGAAAACTTTTCTGACACTCTTCAGACCAAGGAATGGGATTGGGTGTATTTTTACACGTTAATGCCACCAAGGGTTTGGCCAATAACGAAAAATTTGGAATCCACTGTCTACAGTACGATGTAATGCCCAGGAAAGCACGCACTTCTCTCTGAGTTCTTGGCACACTCAATTTCGCTATTGCCTGAATTCTTTCTGGGGTCAGTTTCCTTCCCTCCTTCGATAAGAGGTGACCTAAGTAGGTCACTTCTTGTCGGCAATATTGCAGTTTAGAAAGTGACACCTTGTGATGAAGATCACACAGATGACGCAATAATGACAGCGTGGCCTTTTTACAAATTTCCTCAGTATCTGCAGCAATGAGCAAATCATCCACATACTGTACAAGAGTAGCACCTTTAGGTAAAACAATCGTATCAAGCTGTGTTTTTAGAGCTTGACTGTATATTGATAAACTTTCACAGTAGCCCTGAGGAGCGCGTTTAAAGCGGAAGCTGCGATCTCCTAAACTGAAGGAACAAATATCCCTGCTCTCCTCAGCAATCGGGATGCTGAAGAAAGCATTCTTCAGGTCAATCACCGAAAACCAAGAGGCAGAGGCTGGAATCATAGTCAATAATGTGGTAATGTCGGGGACAACTGGGAATTGTGGCACAACTATTTTATTCACCTCTCTAAGGTCAATCACGAATCTGTACACAGGTGGCTGAGAAGGGTCAGTTCATTTTAAAACAGGCAGAACAGGACTATTGCAAACATTGCCTCGTGTTTCTTCAATCACATCCTTTTTAATCAATTCGTAAACGATCGCTAGCAAAGCTTTTTCACCCTCACTAGATATCCTATATTGTGGAATTCGTGGCATTTGAACATTGGCTTTCAATGTTACAACATATGGTGGTATTTCTAAAAGGCCCACATCATTAGGACCAGCAGCCCAAAGAGCATCTGGAAGAAAAGACAATTCTGCTGGAAGTTTATCCCTCGACAAATACATGGGAGAGACCACTTTCTTACCTAAAGTAGGTTGTACTCCTGAAGGAGAACAGTACAAAGTTGCATACAATCTTTTTAACAAATCCAATCCCAGCAATCCCAACCTGTTGTCAGAATAAGGGGTGCTTCTAATTCACAAGGACCAACAGAAAGGGACAAAGGGTCAGAAATCGGATTTCTAACTTCATTTCGCCAGACAAAGGTGCGCCAGGGAGTTTGGAGTGCATAATAGAACTCTTTGTAGCACCAGTATCCAACAGAAAAGGTTCTGACACACCAGATGTAATCACCTCAACGTAAGGTCCACTCTGATCTACTGGAACTGAAACAACTCCCTCTCTTTGTCTATGGCTGTCCTAGCAATGATTACCCTCCAAATACTCATCTTCTGTATAGTAATCATCAACATAGTATTGAGCTGTCCTATCAGATGCGTTGTTCTGCTGATCGAACCTATTCATAGAATTTTGTGGTGGAAGGGGACGTACGTTTTGGGGGACGTTTCCAAGTCCTCTACCTCTAGGCGCCTGCTGAACACCACGACCTCTTGAACCAGAAGCACCATTTGTTTGCGCGCTGTAACAAAATAGGACAACTATACTTGAAATGACCCTCTTCTTTGCAATATGAACACTGGTTGGGGCCTACAGGGACACGTGGCTGAGTGTACTCGACTCTTTGCGAGTTCCTCTGATACTGTTGAGGCTGCTGGAAAATATTCTGGTAGTGATTCTGGCTACCATTATTCTGATTACCACCAACACGTGGCGGATATGCTTGCTGTATCAAAACCTTTGTTTTCAACTCCTTCGTTTTCTTTTCTGCTCTATCTTTCTCGTCCTTGTCTCTATTTTCGTAATATTGTGCAGTAGCCAATATTAGGGCTGAAGATGACACTGCCCAAGAACTTTCTGAATCCTTTAACTTTTTACACAATTCTGGAAGCAGATTGTGCACGAATTTATCGACAAACAATGTCTGACCACCTTCTGTGGTCATATCTTGACCGCTGTGGTCGACAAATGTTTCTTCGAACCCGGTGAAGAAATCTGAAACAGTTTCTTCTTTCTTCTGCTTGCATGCAGACAACTTATCCCAATTTACACGTATTGCAGGCATTATCATTTTCATGTAATCCACTATTTTACCAGGGAGTTCTGCTATCAAAGGCTCAGGCTTAGCACCACCAACTTGTCGGGCGTCTGCAACGGCAATATTAGCCCACGAGTCACCTAACTCCTGATCATGATCTATATGACGAATTTTACCCCATAAAGGCTGTGGAACAACATTCCCAAATAGCATATCGATATCGGCTAAATTCATTATACATGACCCAGCAGTTTGCGACAACTCTTTGTAATACCCTGCAGGATTTTTACGCGGATCAGGTAATGTCTGTTTGAGTGCTAAAACTTCAGCTCGCTTCCATGGGACATGTACCCATACACGCTGAAAGTGTGGCAGAATAGGTGGGTTAGCAGTTGGGTCACCCTCTCTCCATTGTGGGGGAACTTCTCTCATAGGGTATTGTCGCGCCTTTTTCCTACTAGATGCACCAGGCTCATATTGTGACCCAGAACTGCTCCCCTTACTCCGATATGATAACAATATCTCAACCGCTTTCTCTACATCAGGACCTACAATCATGCCTTCTCCACATTTAAACCGTACACGACACAACTCTTGCGGGTTGCATTCCAGATCATTGTCTTCCAAATCCTCACAAAGAAAAACACACATCTGTTCGAAAACATATCTCTGCGTCGGTGCTTCCCATTGATGGAAGACTTCCATGACAGACTCTACATCATATTTTACAGTGTCCATAACCCATTTCCGTGCTAAACTATTCAGTGAGTCTCTCTCTTGATAGTCAGACAGTCGACTTCGCAACTGTCTTCGTCCCATGTTAGGGTCGTAGTAGGTGACCCGAAAAGAGGTGAAAGAAGGTTAGTAACAGTGCTGCCCATTTTCTGCCGAATGGCAGGTGAAACTGAAGGAAGAACGGGTGGAAAAACGGGGTGAGATAACGCAGGGGCAGAGATAATAGCAGAGGAGGCATCAGGGGAAATAGAAGGAGCACTAGGCAAAATCGTAGAGGGAGCATTAGGAGAAGTAAAAAGTATAGTAGGCAAAATCGTAGAAAGCACAGGTGAAGCAGAGGTGGTCGGTGGGCCTGGAGGAGGCTGCACCATAGAGACAGGAGTCAGCTGGAGAACAGCTGGTGGGTGCTGCGGAGGAACAGGATGCGTAGGTTGCACAACTAAAGGTTGCGGGGGGCCGTGGCATTTTGCGCATAGGGGGGTGGCGAACTTAGTAAATGCGACATTAATGGGTCTTTTTCACGCTCTTTTGCTGCCTCTTGCTGAAGAGACGGCAAAACTGGATAGCATTTGTCCATTGCCATTTTACGTTGCCTGTGCAACTGCTCACTCATCTGCTCTTCTTCATTGTCTTTAAACTGTATAGCAGCTTGCATTACTGAGAGTCCCCCTTCTCTCTTATTTTTCTTAGCTAATTTGATTTCCTTTTGTTTGGCTTCTTTACGCCATAAGCGGAAAGAGTCAAACATCGCCGGCCGGGCTTTCTTTTTAAAGAGTTTAACTTCAAGGTTGTCTAAGATTTCGGTATCAAAACTACCATAATGGGGCCATTTTAAAACACCATCTTTCCTGGTGTATTTGATCCACACTTCGTTGTATGTGATGGGGCCTACCCCATGTTTCACATATAGCTCGTAAGTCGGAGTTCCAACCGGAGGAACCGGACATGAGTCCTCCAATCGGGAGTCCCTATTATTATAACCAAGACAAAACAAATTTCCAAGTCTAAGACTAGGCATCTTCGCTCTCTAGTCTAGTTCCAAACTTCAAAGGATTATCGATTACGATATTTCTCGTGAATACACGAATCCTTCGGTTTTGGTGCTTGCAAGTACCAACAAATTATCCCAAAGGATACCCAAGACTAAGACCAACTAAGGACTGGGAGACGCTCCACTTATACTTAACTGAGATATCGATGACGTCACCAGAAGACTCGTCTTAGTGTTTCGCTCTACCAAACTTCAAGGGTCCAAATCAGGGCGATAGCCAGGGCAGCAGTCCTCTGTAGCCGTTGGAAAGCGGGGAAACTCGCAGCAAAGACCTTCGGACCACGTCGACATGCAGGGGTCGATGAGGTGGTTGGCCGTCCTCTGGAATTTTCACACGAAGCTCCTCACGAACCTCTGGCTGGGCTGGTACCACTGGAATCGCCCCAAACGTTGGGCGCCAGCTGAGGTACTGGGTTTTTAAGAACCGGCACAGAACCGGTAACCCAGTGGTGTCAGGGTACACCCAGAGACCTCGAGTTCTTCCTGATTTAGACCACAGAAACTCAGAGTCTTCTAGGTGAAGTCAAGGATCGATTTTATTGGCTGCAACCAAGGTAACAAGTGTCCTAGAAGTACAACACACGGGGAAGTATATTCTCAGGAGACTGCTCGAATTTACAAAGTCAGGCTTCTCTCTTTGTACAGAATATTCAGCTTCAGGCAAACATTCTTCGAATGTGCAGTATATCATTTACATTTCTGTATTACAAAGGAAAAGCAGAGTTATGATGACATGTACATATTTCACGTCGTGCTGCCCACAACAAATCACCCGGCAAGGCCCAACATTTCATCAGATATCGGTGGACCCCCAATAAAACAGGCACCTCCCCACCATAAAGTAAGTGAAGCAAAAGAGTAGAGACAGATGTGAGCAAGATACGGCAGGTGTGCGCGCTGAAATGTTTTATGGCTTGTTGAGCCTTGATGCTATCTTGCTCGGCCACTGGGAGGTGAACTGACCTAACGAATTCGGCCTGGGGCAATGGTTCCAACTTGCACAGTTCATAGGAAAGCCGATTAAGGAGTATGTGTCCTTGTGGAATTGAATTCAGCTGGATTAAGGCCTATGTAAAGGGCAACACATAAATGGGAGCCAAGGGTTCAGAACGCAAATGACGATTTCGAGGTGAAATCGTCACTCGAATATGCTGAAAATATTTGTACATGGTGTGCTCGTCATTCTCGGTTTTTTGATACCAAATTCGTCATGTTTCGACGAAGTTTAATTCTCGAGTCCAGAATAATTACACGAGTCCAGAAGTTTCAGAACCACACTTCTGCTTTCTCACAGTGCGAGTAGCAGAAACATAAAATGGTATATAAAATACCATTTTATGTTTCTGCTTCTCACACTGCGAGAAAGCAGTGGGGCGACGCTCCTCCGCCCACATGGAGGAGCCGCTCCTGGTCGTCACTTGAGCAGAGAATGTTGGATGAAGTTTAACGATCCACACTTAAGTGTGGAGACAATGTATTTTAGGTCGTGAGGAGGCCCAGAAGCACGATTGTTGAAAATCATTGAGAGAAGGCTAGAATCAGTGAGTAAAGGAAAAGTGTCCAGATGGTCCCCCACTGCACTAAAGGCAGTCTTACAGAAGGTCTTGATGGGGCAGGGAAATTCTGCCCATTACCTATGTGATCTAATCTTAGATAGTTTGCCTACAGAACAATAAACTGTCAAACATCATCTCCAAAGGGGAGTACCTAATTGGGAGCTTTGGCAATATTAGGGGTTTGTCAAATTGCAAGGAACAGCTTTTAAAAAGTATTAAGTTGGGATCTGCTAATGATAATTTTCTTTAAAATGCACCTTTCAGTTCCATAAAGTGATCTTCTTCCAATGTCGTACCAGCTGGGAGAGGTCTCATTTGCTTCTTGAAAGGTCAAAAGATATGCCTGTGTTAAGGTGAAAATCAAGCCCCAGGGCATGTGATGTTTCAACCAGAAGTACTTAATTGATCATTAGTTCTGCATTCTTGTTGCCTTAAGGCTAAAGTCGGGAAACTAGGGTACAATATTTAATTGTCTTCTGTTTCCATCCTGTTTCAAGAAATCAAGGACATTTACAATGTGCAGTACTTAAATAGAAACTCTGCAGTGATCGGTGCAGGTGAGGTGAACAGGATCCTTAGTCAGCCATAATTCGCTTTGAGGAGAAAAGTGGGTCAAGTCAATAACGTGCAGAGTGAGTCGGCAGGAAGCCAAAGACATTGAGCTTAAAGGCTGCCAAATATTCTATTAAATTAAGCACTGTTCCAGCCATCAATTAGAAATGCATTGGAAGGTGACAGTGTCCTTATCCAAATCTAGATGGCTTATAACCATGGTGATGTCACTTAATTAAGAAGCCAGAGGTCTTGCCTACAATATACCTGCGAACAATACCATGATATACTTTGCATTTTAACCAAAAAGGCCCTGGATTCCTACTCTGGATCTAAGGGAGAAGAAGACCATTCTATACAGCTGCCTGGCCTCTTTCCGCAATATATGGAGGATGAAACAAAAACGGAGAGGAAGTACTTTTATAGAGCGAATGACTGCAGTTTTGGGATTGCTTATGTGAAAATTTTGTATCTTACGTGTGTATGCTGTGAAAGCATTCTCTGCTGTACATAGGACAATTTTTATTTTAAGAACTGCAGTAAAAACCCTATTATGCACTGTGGAATAATGATGAACTGTATGATTAGGCATTTAAAGTGTAAAATATTTCGACAGGATGATGGTTTGTAATAATCAAAACCAAAATTAATTAAGTAAATACATTTGACACAGTTTACCTTGCAGACACTATACTTGAAAACAGGCATGGGTGGATAAGGTCTTTGGATGCCTTTGGAGGTTTCTGGTCCTTCCTCTCAGGGCAGACTCAATGTTGAAGACTGAACTCACACAATCCAGTTGTCAAGTGGAATACAGCGGGGACCAATACCTGACCTCAATATGACACTATTTGGAGATATACCAATTGATGATACGCCTCTCTCCGTGCAAGTGTCATCTCGTAAAGCTACAGACTAGAGGGAGTGTTGTGCACATAAAGACCTGGTGCCTCTTCCCATCAAAAGCTAAACTCACCCAAAACTGAGATTCTTCTATTTTTGTTCCTTTGTGACCCGCGCAATCATTTTTAGGGCCGACTTTAGGGCAGTGCGACAGGTGCAGCCACATTGGGCGCCAACCTGTGGAGGGGGAGTGCTCTCGGGGGGGGGGCTGTGTTTAGCAACAACTTATGATTGTAGAGATGAGGGGCATTTTTGCCCAGTGGCTGTAAATGTAAATGTAAATGTCATGGTACTTATAGAGCGCAGTGTCTCCAGATGGTCACCATGCAGTGTCGCCTATTCGGCTTCCTGGCGCTGATACTCATACCGCTGTGGAACCCCTCCTGGCTTTCCCTTTGAAGTGTCCACTCCTGGGCACCCCCAGGGTGAAGCCAGGCATCCTTAGCGCTGTTGGGGCCGGTGTGGAGGCTAAGCAAGCTATTGCCCAGAGTTGCAGCGTGGGGCCCGTGATTAGAATAGGCACCGAGGCGAGAATTAACAGGTCCGAGGAAATTGAGCCCAAGACCCCGCCGAGGCGGGAATCGAACCCTGGTCCCTGGCTAGAACTCTGCATCAGGGTCTGCCGCTCTAACCACTGAGCTACACTCCTCCACTGTGAGAGGCTGTGAGAAAATCAGAGGAGGCGGTCATGAGGTGTGGGGGGGGACGCCAAAAATGATTGTTGCCCTGGGAACCACCAGGGCTCTTTACCACTGGATAATATTTTATTTCATTTTATCTGGATTTTTTGTGAATTGCTGCAAGAGGTAGTCTCGGAGTGCTTTGGGTGGCGAATTTAAACACGGGAGCACAGGATGAGGGACAATCCATCAGCCAGCGGTGTAGCAGTATCTGATTGCGTGATACTTCATCCAAAATACTAAAGTGCATCGGGGAAGCCTTGAATGGCACAGCAACGACCAGTCCAGTATTCTTCCAGTGTTTGTCTGATCTACAGATTCTGCTGAGTGGGTTCACAGAAGCTAAAACTGTAAAACTGCATTTGTTTATTTATTTTAAAATGGTCTATAGCACCCATTATTCGGTAGCAAAATAGCGCTGTATATTTGAACAAACTGTTATAAGTAACAGAAATATAATTGTCAATTTTGGATGCAGTAAACAGTAATATAAATAAGGGTGTATAACATTCAGTGGTCTGCAGAACCTAAACCGGGGAGACTTTAATTATCGACAAAAAGACATCAGGTTGGGTTCAATCTCAAGGTCTGTGAGGTATGAGGGTGAGTTAAGATGCAGACAGTGTCGGATTGGTAACACGGGCACTCGGGAAACGGCTGAATGGCCAGTAGCCGAGTTCCAGCTGTTGGCTGTCTTTTTGGGCAGCCTGGGGGTGGTCTGTGCTGTTAGGATGCTGAGGGCGGCCCAGTGGGTGCCTGCCTTTCTAGAGGCAGAGGTATCACTCCCTTTATCTTGCTGGGCCGGCCCATTAATGTATGCATATTGAGCGGGGCAGGGTGCCTGAGCAGAAGTGGTCTCACTTGCATTCATGTGTGGCTCAGCAGTGTGAAAATATGTGCATTTTTTTTATCCAAGTGAAATTAATAAAACATGCCCCTGCCCCCTTTCTTTTCATAAAACTTCACTGAAGCAGTGTTTTGAGGAAAGGCAATACGCAAATGTGGGTCACGTTTTGTTGGTGTGCCCGGGCCGATTTTTTATCCCAATCCAACCCTGGATGCAGGGCCATGTGTGCGAGACAAAATAGTTTAAACTCCGAGCACGCCTAAAAATGGAAGCAATATAAAACAGCGAGGATGGGGGACGTCTGATCATACTGCCTGAAGAGGAGCCTATTCTTGAGGTGGCAAAGACGGTGACTTGAGTGTGGTACATCCACTAGAACTGCATTTCCAAAGTCTGGTCGAGACACAATCAATTCACGCCAGTTTCTCGTGCATACGCTGTTGGTCCGTACTCGGCCAAAGGTTATTTTGCGTAAATTCCATGATATTGGAGATGAGTGAATGATTACAGGTTTTGAATATTGGAATCTGACTGGAAAATGATTTGATTTCCAGAAGAAACACAACTCCGCTTATTGGTCAAATTCCTTAAGAAGTTAGTACAACTGTAATTTCGCTATAGCCCTGAAGAAGTCTGTGGCAAGAACCACAATAGACGAAACACGTGTTGGCGGCTAGACTGTGTCTTGGAAGATTACACATTGTGAATAAAAGAAGAAACAAAGAATTTTTGGAATTTTGTATATGATTGTATTTATTACATATGTTCTAGCTCAGGATATATTGCGAATTCACAATCAATTCATTAGCTGCAAGTTTTAGTTGGACTGATATAAGAAAAGGTTCAATTTTCTTTAGTGCCTGGTGAAGATTTTCTGTTTTTGCAGCTCTATTTAACACACAACAAAGTTTTTTCTTCCATTTACCTTTTTTTAGATAGAATTTCCGTCACTCTATGCTCTGTTTGAGCCCAAGACTTCCCACCCAGTTTAGAAGGCTAACAGAAAGGCAATCCTTATTGCTTAATTTGTGGCGGTGGTTGCAGGTGGCGGGAACCCGGCACACATTTTGGACAGGTACCTATATTGTTTTATCATCAAACTTTTGAGTGCAAGAGAGAGAATGGCAGAAAGGGGAGGAGGAACGAGTACGAACCGTAAGAAGAGGAAGTAGGGATGAAAAAGAACCTGCAGGAGTGAGATTAACAGACAGGCAGTGAAGTATAATGTAAAAGACAGACACGAAGTAGAATCCCGACTAGCCAGTCATGGAATTGAGCACTTCTTTTAAGAAAAAAAAAATTCTTGTCCATTACTCAAAATTGACAGAATTTCTCTATTTTTTCACGCAACTGTTAATAGTTCACCTCCACCTGTCCCCTTCTCTTGTGCTATACATTAAAAGGCTAAAACACTTTTTATCTAGAAATATTTTGATGTCTCGGGCTCCCTTTGGTCTTTTTTTCTCATTGTGGCTGTATTGCGCTTTTAGGAGGCTCCCTATTTGAAGCTACCTTGCTCTGCTCTGCCCTGTATGTGGAGTAGGTCGGCACTTTACCGAATAATGAAACTAAAAAAGGCTGAGGTTGAATGAAGAAGCCTGAAAAAAGCTGGCGTGTGACAACAATTGCAAAGCTCTAATCCATATTATGTGCCACAGCGGAAACCAGAGACATGATTTAGGTCCCTGCAACGACTATAGTGCAGGGTGTAGGTTTGTTCTCAGAGGGTGCCATAAGAACTAAAGATGATGTATATTTGTGATGAAGCAGGCAACAATGTCCTTCAGCTAGAAGGACACCATCCTGCTTTTACAGCTGAAAACTTTTTTCAGGCACCGTAATGCACAACAGTATTGGTGAAGGTGCTTGAAATCAGGACAAAGTCTTCTGGTGACTGCCAATCGAAAGATAATTAAGAGTGGAGCCTGGTTTTGTCAAGGGAACAGAATCGAGAATGTTTCCTCATATAAATACCTAGGTATATGGTTGGACTGTCAGAGGCACCCTACAGCACACATACTCGCACAGCAGGCAGTCGCCAACTCCGTAACTTGGGCTTTATGCAAACTAAAAAAATCCATGCAGAATTCACAGCCACAAGCTGTCTGTAAGGTTGTGGCTAGTAAACTACTACCTATCATCGCTTATGTTGCCATCGTGTTCAGAGGTAAAATAAGACAAATGGCTTGACAGAGCTTGTCAACAGCTACCAGAAAATCTTTAACTTACCAAACTGTACAACCCATGTCCAAGTACGCTTAATTTAAACCTAACTTCACAACAGGTAACATTAAATGTAAGGTTTTTAGCTTATTCTCTGAATCTAAAGCAGGCTCCCTCTGGCATATTAAAACATATCCTAAGGCCAATATTACCTCGAAAAAAATCTAATTGGTGTCGATACCTGGTTAGCTCACTAACAGATTTAGAAGCGAATGATACGTGGGCTGCAGACCTCCCGGCAAAAAATGTAGCAAATTTGCTTTTCAAGAAAGCAAACTAATATACCAGGACCAAGAAATGAAAGGCCCAGGGCACTTGGGCCAACAACTTATATGACCCGAGATCATTCCCTATTATCTATGCCAAACACTGGCCAAGGATAGGAAAACAAATCTAATGAAGTTAAGATTCTGCCTAATCCGCTCAACGCCTACTGGTATGAAAGAAAAGAAGGGGACCAAAGAAGGTTATGCAGATTGTGTGCAGCGGAAGCAGAGACGCTAATACATATAATTTGCCTAATGCCTCAGCGAACCGCTGCTTCCACATAGGAGATTTTGGCTGCGCCCTCTCCTGCTGGCATGAAATGTCCGCTCATGTCACAATGCAATGCTCTGCTGCTTGAAAGGCGAATCCACACAGCGGTCAGCACGCTTCCTGAAATTCTTCAGGGTAGTGACCTGATTGCTACAAGCAGCCGGGGATAGGCCCATGACAACTCGCCAGGCAGAAGAGGGCGATAATGGCCATGCAGTTAACAGATCAGATTCATGGCTAAATATGGTGGTGCAGTAGCATAATGTATTTAATAGCAATGTGAGGATTACAGCTGACCTGCAGTACTATCGCTTACAAAAAGCCAGAAGAAAAGACTAGTAAAAGGTATTTTCTAGCCACACCGAGGCCTGAATCGAGCAGGTTCTACGGCAGAAGACTCGGGAGCAGTGGCAGAAAGCACTTTATTGTACAATGCGGACAATAGCTCACCTTGGTCTCCAATGGGTATCACCCCAGGACATTTGTACATGGTCAGGTTCTGCCTAAGAACATGCACTAAGGGAGGATACTTCAGTAATCGGTGGAATGGATAAACTGCTTTTATAAATAAAATATTTGCATAAAAAATTGAGTTAGCAGTGAACAATTGGTGCTTTCATGCAGGCCAGGCCCGTTACAAGAGGAGGGCAGCCAGGGCTTCTTGGCATTGGCCACGGTGTCAAGGTCCCGTCAGTATTTAAGAAACAGAAAGCAAGCATGATCCGTTCATTATTGATGCAGCTAACACATAACACGAATAGATAGCGTTAAATGTGGTATTAACTGCTATAACTAGCTTACTTAACTGATCACAAAGAGGCAGCATTTTAAAATATCTTACAAGGTTACCTGCTGTAGAGATCCTTGAATGTCTGGCAATTTTGAGGTTGTAATCAGCGAAGTAAGACAACTCTGGTGGTTAATGGACTTTTGGGAGAGTTCTGTGTTTTCTCCAATAACAGTTTAACTCCTAAAGTAGCACAGAGGTTTAAGGTGCCTGCTGCAAAGCACATTGTGTAACATGTGGATCACAGATTTGTATTTTATGTTGACATTTAAGCGGGCTACTGCGTCCAACACAGATCATTTTGTTACTTCTAGTTCATAATTTGCAGTCCTTGTGAAGCTCAGGGAAGCGCTTGACTACCCTATCGGGAGATTAGCTACACTTTATAAACCCTGATTACTTGATCTATTTACCAGTATCCATAAGCTGCTTGCAAAAGTATGTCATGGCCTTAGATCCTTGTTGGGGTTTTCCTCCTTTAGTTATTCTAAGATTGCAAAGAAGGGTTCCTCTGGTGATTAATAAAGTCTTGTTAGTTCAGACAAACCCAATCACTGCATTACATTTTCTATGCTGACTTTGTGTTTCTCCCATCTGTTCACCTTTAAAATATAATGTCTACAAGTATGGACAGTATGTGATTCCTACACCTTATAACCATCATTGTCTAAAGTAACACTTCCTGTACATTGACTTACACACTTTGGTTGAGTAGCGCTATAAAATAAATATATTAGTAGGTGTCATTTAAATCATTATTCGTGTAATCACTCATACACACATAAATCTGGCATTCTTAAAATGCATGCCCATCTCTTTACATAGTGGGGGGGGGGGGTTGAACAAAGTAAAAAATCTTCCTTGAAGTTATCCTTTCCCTAAAGTGAAGTGATAAGCTATGTGCCTTTGTTTCTACCCATTACATTGGCATCAAGGTGTTAGGCTCCAGATGGCTACCAACCAAGATGATACTTTAACAAAACAAGGGCTGGTGACCCTTTAAATCAGGCTTTTTTTGTGCGTCCGCTTGGAAGTGATAATAAGGAAACCTCCTTGCTGCCTGCACTCAACGTGGAGGTGAGCTGATTTGCATCCCAGTGTTGGAAAATGGCACCAAGATAAATTCCTTGGACGGCGGGATCTCAAATTCTGCCCCGAAGTAGCTAACGGAACCGGTTTTGGGCACCATCCCCCGACTTTCCAGCACTGCACTTCAGGAAAAGATGACTTAATGAGGACTGATACTACCTACTAACCACAATGCGGGTATTTTTCAGCCCCTGAAACTCTCTTCCACCTTCTTGTGCTTGAGTGTGTGCGGCCTCTAAAATGGCGTCTGGTCACTCACTCTCGTTGGACAAAGGATGCACAGCACACACTGATCATTTCGGACGAAAAACACAAAACGGTTTAGAGATCTTCAGCCAAACGAGTTCTCGTGTCCCCAGTCGAAAAGCAGTAATTTCCTTTATAATGTCTTTCAGTAAAATAACAGCATAACACCAACTTGTCTTATACAAACATGGAAAAATGCTAATCAGGATGTGGCAGCCATTTCCGGTTCAAAATGGTACAGTCAGTTTCCTTGACTTTTTTTGATGGAAGGATTTGTTCTTGTTTATAGAACATCCTTCTGCTGACTGATAAAACCATTTATTTAATGTCAAGCGGTATCCTACTAGAGAGCTAGTCATGCAGGACGAAGTGCACGAGACAAAAAAACCATTGTGTGTGAAAGAGACCATATGTTGAAAAAAGGAAAATATATTCATGTAGAATGGCTTATGGGTTTCTCTGTATTGCCCACTAACAGTAAGTACCATCACCATTTTGTGCTTTTAGGGGGGCAAACTTAAGCATCCTAAAGCTCAACTTAGCGCTAAAGTTTCTCCTGTAAAACTCCACATTGGTTAGGTAAAATCATTGGCAAAAGTACCACTCTTTGTAACTGTATCCTTAATTAACACATGGTCTTGCAAGGAAGAGCATTCATGTCCTGGTGCAACTTCATGCATTAGTGGCAATGTAAAGCGCACAGGGGAAAATCAGTCGTAGTTGAGTAGATTTTGAAACTCTTAAAGCTGCCTTCTCCTGTGAGGAGAAAGCCTACAAAAGAAGCAAGCATGGCAGGATGGAGACGTTTAGGACAGAATGGTATCGAGAGACGTGGGATCAAGCACACACATGTTGGGATTGGGAAGCCAAATATGTAATTGTGGCTTCCAAAGGCCTCCCCTTTAGATGGAGTATAATTCCAGAATAGAGACACAAGCTGAGGAACCCTTGAAAAACTGTCTAATCAACACATTCCAGGGGGTAAAGTGCTAGTAGGCAAACTGCAGGCGCCATTGGTGTATCCAACACAAGAAGTGTGTGCCCTTCAGGAGGTAAGGTCGTGAAAGGTGTTCTTTGGCCATTAAAACACAGAGCCATGAGAAATCCGGAAGGAGTTGCCTAGTGGCTTATCTGAAACTTAAAATCAGATTTAGGACTTACGGAGGATGACTTCTAAGTCCCGCTCATCCACAATGAGCTTCAATAATTGTCACTAGGAAATATGCCTTCCAGTCACCAGTTGTAACTAGCTCCTACAGTGTATGAGAAGCCAAGTTCAGATAGTTAAGTCCACTAGACTCATCTTTATTCTGTAAGGTAAAATAGGTACACATTCAGGAGCCAGGAATCATAAAGAATGTTCCTCTTCATCTAGCAAGAATGCATTTAAGGGCTGAAAAAGCATCTACATTATGAAGATAAAGTGGAAAAGGTATAAAAACCGAACAGTACTGCCAGCGTTCTCTTGGACATGAAGGATTTTAACCAATCTGGAGGTCAGTCTGTGTTATGGAGATCTGACAAGCACCGAGTAAGAAAAGGGTAACCAAAGGAAACCAATCAATCAATCAATAAATTTGTAGAGCACGCTACTCACCCGTGAGAGTCTCAAGGCGCTGAAGGGACGGGGAGGCGGGGGGGTGCCGCTATTGCTCGAATAGCCAGGTCTTGAGGCGTTTCCTGATGGTGAGATGGTCTTGGGTCAGTCGTAGGTGTGCGGGGAGGGAGTTCCATGTCTTGGCCGCCAGGTAGGATAACGATCTTCCTTTGGTGGGGTGGCGAGGGTGAGGCTGGTGGAGCGGAGCTGGCGGGTGGGGGTGTAGAGCGAGAGGCGGTTGTTGAGGTATTCGGGGCCCATGTTGTGGAGCGCTTTGTGTGCGTGGGTGGGCAGCCTGAACGTGATCCTCTTGCTGACGGGAAGCCAGTGCAGGTTTCTCAGGTGGGCGGATATGTTGCTGTGGCGAGGAATGTCGAGGATGAGTCATGCGGAGGCGTTCTGTATGCGTTGGAGACGTTTCTAGAGTTTGGCTGTGGTTCCTGAGTATAGGGCGTTCCCGTAGTCCAGTCGGCTGGTGACGAGGGCCTGGGCGACCGTCTTTCTGGTTTCGGTGGGGATCCACCGGAAGATCTTTCGGAGCATGCGCAGGATGTTGAAACATGAGTACGAGACTGCGTTGACTTGCTTGGTCATCGTGAGGGAGGAGTCCAGGATGAATACCCAGGTTGCGTGCATGGTCCGTGGGTGTCGGTGCGGTGCCTAGTGTTGTGGGCCACCAGGAGTCGTTCCAGGCGGATGGGGATTGTCCAAGGATGAGGACCTCCGTCTTGTCCAAGTTGAGCTTCAGACGACTGTGCTTCATCCATTCTGCGACATCTTTCATTCCGTCCTGGAAGTTGGCTTTGGTGGTGAGAGGGTCTTTGGTGAGGGAGAATATCAGTTGGGTGTCGTCGGCGTAGGAGATGATGTTGGTGCTGTGTTTGCGTGCGATGGTGGCGAGGGGGCTCATGTAGATATTGAAGAGGGTTGGGCTGAGTGAGGAGCCCTGGGGTACGCCGCAGATGATCTTGGTGGCCTCGGAGCAGAAGGGAGGGAGGCGAACTCTCTGGGTTCTGTCGGAGAGGAACGATGTGATCCAGTCCAGAGCCTTTCCTTGGATCCCAGTGTTGTAGAGGCGGGTTATTAGGGTGCGGTGGCAGACAGTATCAAAGGCTGCCGAGAGGTCCAGGAGGATGAGGGCGGCTGTCTCTCCGTTGTCCATCAGGGTCCTGATGTCATCGGTGGCTGCGATGAGGGCGGTCTCGGTGCTGTGGTTGGCCCGAAATCCGGACTGGGATGGGTCCAGCGAGTTGTTTTCTTCGAGGAATGCAGTCAGCTGTTTATTGACGGTCTTCTCGATGACTTTAGTCGGGAAGGGGAGAAGAGGGATGGGGTGGAAGTTCTTGAGGTCTTTGGGGTCCGCTGTTGGTTTCTTCAGGAGGGCGTTGATTTCTGCGTGTTTCCAGCTTCCCGGGAAGGTGGCTGACGTGAAGGAGCAGTTAATGAGGTTCCGGAGGTGGGGTGCAATGATGGTGTGGGCTTTGTTGAAGATATGATGAGGGCATGGGTCGGAGGGGGAGCCGGAGTGGATGGTGTTCATGACGCGGGTGGTGTCTTCAGTGCTGACGGGGGTCCATGCGCTGCGGCTGGTGGTGGGGGTCGTTGGTTTGGTGGTTGGAGGCGGAGTCTGGGGTCCAAAGCTGTCGTGTATATCTGCGATCTTGCAGTGGAAGAAAGTGGCGAGGGAGTTGCAGAGGTCTTGCGACTGTGTGATGTCCTTGTTGCTGGGGTTGGAGAGCTCTTTGACGATGCTGAAGAGTTCCTTGCTGTTGTGGGCGTTGTTGTCCAGCCGCTCTTTGAATGATGTCCTTTTGGTGGTGTGGATCATCTGGTGGTATTCGCGGGTGGCGTTCTTGAGGGCTGTCATGTTTTCTGATGTCAGTTTGTGGCGCCAAGCTTTTTCAAGGGTTCGGCATGATTTCTTGGTGATTTGGAGGGCGTCTGTGAACCATGAGGTTTTCCTGTTACTCGTCTTGCCTGGGGGGTTCTACAGAGGAGCGAGGTCGTTGGCGCAGTTGGTGATCCACTGTGCGAGAATGTGTGCTGCGTCATTGGTGTCCGGGGTGTTGACAGGTGGGTTCTGGCTCGGCGATGTAGTCAGCTGGTCAGTGGTGACTGTGCTCCAGCATCTGCGGGGGATCTGTAGCGCCTGGTGGTGGTAGGTGGTCTTCTTGAAAGTGAAGTGGATGCAGCTGTGGTCGGTCCAGTGTGGTCTGGTGGAGTGGCTGAAGGAGACGTGGTTGCTGGCGGAGAAGATGGGGTCCAGCGTGTGGCCGGCGAGGTGGGTGGGCGTGTCCACCAGTTGCTTGAGTCCGAGGTTGTCGAGGTTGTCGAGCAGGGTGGTGGTGTTGTTGTCGTTGTTTTTCTCCAGGTGGAAGTTCAGGTCCCCTAGGGGGATGTACTCTGGTGAGGCTAAGGTGTGTGGGCTGATGAAGAAGGCGATGGTTTCGCTGAATTGTGTCCGTGGGCCCGGGGGTCTGTAGATGAGGGTTCCTCTGAGGGTGGTCTGGGGGTCGGTGTGGATCTGGAAGTGTAGGTGTTCGGCAGCGGTGACTGTGTCTTCGGTGTTGGTCGTGACGCTGATGTTGTTCCTGTAGATGATGGCGATTCCTCCTCCAGGTTTGTTTATGCGGTCCTTCCGGGTGATTTTTGTAGCCGTCCGGAATGGCTATGGCAAAGTCGGGGGCCGAGGAGGCGTTCATCCAGGTTTCCGTGAGGAAGGCGACATCTGGTGCAGTAGTATCAAGGAGTTCCCAGAGTTCGACGGCGTGTTTGTGGACGGAGCGGGTGTGGAGGAGGATTGAGGTAGTTGTTGTTGTCGTTGCTGTGTTTGGTGGGCGGGGTGCAGGTTCCGAGGCAGGTGAATTTGCAGGCTTGGCAGGTGAAGGGTCCGTGGGTGCGCCTCGGGGTGGCTCGGTGGCAGGCGGCAGGTCGTCCAGTGTTGAGTGGGACGAGGGTGGCGGTGTGGTATCTCAGTCGGTAGCCCTGGCAACGGCTGGGGCCAGGGGTTCTGGCGCTGGGCGCGGTCCTGGCGCGGACGGGCGCAGGCGGGCTTTCCTTTGGCGCGCCTTTGGCGTGCTAGCGGCGCGTCTGCTGCGTGGTCGCTGCGCGACCTCCATATGAGGGGGAAGTGGGAGGGAGGAGCGGGGCAGCGACTGACAAGGCGGGGGGCGGGCCGCAGGGACGCAGCAGCAGGAAGGAGTGGCACACAAAGAAAAAGGGGGGGAAGGACACAGTGGCAATGCAGGGGAAGGGGGCACAGAAAGCAGAGGGCACAAAGGGCACAACGGTGCAACGAATAAGCTACAAAACAGAAGTACACAATGCAGAGTCAAGGACAGCAGGAGAGCGAGGGGTAGAGGTCAGAGGGGGCAGAGGGCACTCACAAGACCGCAGGCAGCGGCAGGAGCAGAAACGGCAGCAAACAGCGGCAAACAGCAGCAGCGGGGGTAACCTCACGGGAGGACCGCGTGGCAGCTGTGGGGCGACCTGCCTGAGGACAGGGTCAAAGGTCGCTCCCTACACCACTGTGCGGCCTCCTTTTGAGGGGGAAGTGCGAGGGAGGAGCGGGGCGGCGACTGACAAGGCGGGGGCGGTGCCGCAGGGACGCAGCGGCGGGAAGGAGTGGCACACAAAGAAAAAGGGGGGAAAGGACACAGTGGCAATGCAGGGAAAGGGGGCACAGAAAGCAGAGGGCACAAAGGGCACAACGGTCCAACGAATAAACTACAAAACAGAAGTACACAATGCAGAGTCAAGGACAGCAGGAGATCGAGGGGTAGAGGTCAGAGGGGGCACAGGGCACTCACGAGACTGCAGGCAGCGGCAGGAGCAGAAACGGCGGCAAACAGCAGCAGCAGGGGTAGCCTCACGGGAGGACCGCGTGGCGGCTGTGTGGCGACCTGCCTGAGGACAGTGTCAAAGGTTGCTCCCTACACCACTGTGCGGCCTCCTTTTGAGGGGGAAGTGCGAGGGAGGAGCGGGGCGGCGACTGACAAGGTGGGGGCGGGGCCGCAGGGACGCAGCAGCAGGAAGGAGTGGCACACAAAGAAAAAGGGGGGGGAAGGACACAGTGGCAATGCGGGGGAAAGGGGGCACAGAAAGCAGAGGGCACAAAGGACACAACGGTCCAACGAATAAACTACAAAACAGAAGTACACAATGCAGAGTCAAGGACAGCAGGAGAGCGAGGGGTAGAGGTCAGAGGGGGCAGAGGGCACTCACGAGACCGCAGGCTCCGGCAGGAGCAGAAACGGCGACAAACAGCGGCAAACAGCAGCAGCGGGGGTAGCCTCACGGGAGGACCGCGTGGCGGCTGTGGGGCGACCTGCCTGAGGACAGGGTCAAACCAACATTCTCAAGCTCCCTCCTAAGCAGACATCTGAAACCAAATGTTATTATGTGGCAGGTTGTGGATATCCCTCTAATGCTGAAGCAGCGGCCAATGTTAGCATAGGGAAGTGTTCAGAGCACAGAAACTTTGTGAACACAGAACCCAGGGCAGCAAGCTGATAACCAATTGCTTCTATGTGGGCAAGATCACTGTGCACTCATCAGCACAAGTAAAAGGCAATTCAGACCTTCTGTTCACCACGCCACACAGTTCAGTGGCCACCAGGCCCATGTGTTACTCTTCAAAGTGAAATGTTGTATCCTTGTGTTTACCCTGCAGAAATGTGAGCATGAGTGCAAAAGGATGTGCATTTTTTACAAAGTTCTGGTGCACTTGTTCCTAAACCACTCAGGCCCAGCATGCTGCACACAAACCCTCATACAATGATCAGAAAAGCAATATGTAGAGATGATCTGTAGAGATGTGAAAATCTCCCTGTGGACTTTCTCTGCAGCAGAGTTGCTTACTCCATCAACCTATCTCTAAAATGAATATCCTTTGTATTCTAGAGTATCACCACCCTCACCCGTCTGCCTCCTTTGGAGAACTTTCAAATAATTCTTATGCTCCTTCGGTGGTGTGGGCTTTTAATCTGCTGCTTCTCAGCAATGTCAATACAAGGGCAGAAGATAAACTCCTGGAAGTTTTAGAGTTATTTGACTCTCTTTCTTTTATTCAAATAGCCTGTCACTAGAAAAGCCCTATTCACTTCGCAGGGTACATGCTGGGTATTGCCCTTTCCTACCCATCAAATCTAGTTCTGTTATCAAAGATCACACCCTGCCTTTGGCAGAACATTCTGTCATATTTTTGAAGACACTGCGTTCTCTCAAAAATATAGACCACAACCTTACCAGCTACATCAAATGGTCTAAACTATCTTACAGTATTCGTGCCAGCAAATGTAAACAACCAGCCCTATCTGTGGAAGGGGACCTGATTCTGGGGCTCTCGCCAGCAATCTCTGGTTTGAGTGGCTGAATTTCCTACAGCTTTTGAGATACTGTGAATTTAAAGGAGAAAACTCCTATGAAAGGCTCTAATGAAACAGGAACGAGCGGTCTCTATTAATTATTCTTGCATCATCAATTGGGATTTTCTTTTTTCATGTCATGTATGTGCACTAGTGACAGACAATGCCAGCAGAGGCGGCTGGTATGGAACTGGGGTGGCGGGGGCCTGTGAATAAAAAAAGCAGGAAGCACACAGGCTAAGCCAATCACAATGCTGCTGTCACCAGCATGACAGCATCGTCGTGATTGGTCTGAGCGGCCTGGCCCGGTGCTTCGACAGGGAGTGGAAGCCTGTGCATGTTTTCCAACCAGGTTGTGCAATATAGCCAGGTGGAGAACATGCTAAGAGCATGACTGTTTGGCGGGCCCAAGACGGCTGGCCAAACCGCCAGGAGCATTTAAGTGTGCCAACCACTCCTCCCCCTGTTGGCTGTGATGACAGCCAAGCCCCACCCTGCCACAAACTGGCATCAGCACAGGAAAAAAAATGATAAGACAATTGTTTTATTATCATTTCATTTTTCCTTTTTTGCACCGCTAAAAAAGCAGTGGTGCAACGCTTTTCCACCTTAGTGGAGGAGACGCTGCTGAGTGCCAGGAACACTAGTTGCTAAAAGCTAGCAGTCCCTCCCGTTAAAGACTAGTTTTCAGTTTAAATTACGAGTTTTTGTTCTAAACAAGCTGCACGATTAGGATAGGATGTATTATGTTATGGAGTGTAAAGCACAGGTTGTGATTATTCTGGCTCTTCTCTGCCCCACCTTTGCCCTACATTAACATGCAATGTTGCGCATTGGACAGAACTCCCAACATTACTCCAACACCACCAGGTACCGCGAGTACTCGGCCATGATGGGACCCAACAAACACCTCTCTACCTACGGGGCAATTGGCTTGCCTTGTGTCTTAGAAGATGTTTTAGCAATTGTCAAAGTCCTCCAGTATCACTCCTAACTCACCAAAATCAAACGCCCACAGTTCATCACAACACAGCGAGCTAATCCAGAGTGTGACCACTACACAATATCTATAAGACATCATCAAAGGCGGAAACGGACTCTGGTCTGCGATGGAAACCCCAGAACCAAGAGGAAACTCTTTGGTGTGCCAAATGTAACAATAGGTTATACCTGTGGCAGAATGTGTGCTATACAAACGCTGATAACATTGTAACATTACATACAAGAAAGCAAAATCTCAGCTTCACAAGAAACACCTTAAATATGATATATAAAAATGTTCTACTTGGAAATTAACAAAACACATTAAAATCAACAGACTGTGAACTGGAAAGACACACACAGTAGAAAATATTGGAGATGCAACCGCAAATGACGTTCTAGTGGAAAAAGAGCAGGCATACTCGAAGCTGGCCTTAATTGGATTGATCTGTTCCACCAACGCAGTATCTAACAGTCCAATTAACAAACCAAAACATATGCTTCCAGTCTGTGTGTAAACACGACTAAAAATACTTCCTGAGTCTTTTCACTTGCCTAGAATGTATTAATTTCAATATGTTTCTTGTAGATTATAATTACAATTTTACAATACAACCTAATGTTGTAGCTCTTAAATCAAATCCATGTTTCCAATTTACAGCTTAAATTAGTTTTTTAAAACAACTTTTAAAATGGCAGTCAGCCAAAATGTCAAATCTCACAACATTACAATAAACAAATAACATTTCATGTCAGCAGACGGGTCTTATGCAGTCCTGAAAACCACCAGAGACAGTAACTGAGCTGACATTATAAAGCAGAATGATATGAATACTCCAGTCATATTCTGTGTATTGATTGTCACCCAGCCCCACATGTCATCATCATCTCTTCTTCCTCTGCCAGGGCACGGCTGCTGACACCCTCATTCCTGAGCATGGAAGCATGTTAGTGTACCCACACATCCTTTGGGAATCGCCAACTTCCAATTGAACGCGTCCATTTGACTGCACATAGTTTAGTCCAATAACCATGGTTGGTAGTGGGGCAATGCTGGCCACACCCGTCATAATGTTATCGAACCTCTCAGCTTGGTCAATGTCATGACTACATCCTGCTTCCGGCCAATAAGATGCTGAGGGACATCTTCGAATGGCTCCCAAGCAACACTAGAAAACCTGTCACTCAGACCCTAGACACCAGCAAGTTTAACTATGGGAACACCCTCTACGTTGGGATCACCAAACAACTAACTAGAAGACAACTGACCATCTCGAACTCAGCAGGCAGATTCATGTTCAACCTCCCACACAGAACTCACATTAAGCCTCAGCGAGCTCCACTGGCTCCTAATACACAAAAGCACTTACTTCAAACTCACCACACACATATTCCCAGCACTACACACCTTAGGCCCCACCTGCCTGAACAGCTGTATCTAATTCGACCAACCATCCAGACAACTCCACTCTGCAGGACACATCCCACACTTGAACAGAACCAGATCAGGAGGACAGGATTTTCTCTTACATTGCTCCTAAAGCGTGAAACTGCCTCCCACTCCACATCAGGGCCTCCTCCTGTCTTCCTGAATTCCGCAAGAAGCTGAAGACCTGGCTTTTCAATTAAAGAACCTACCTTACGCAGGGCTAGTCACACACACCTACTCAGCGCCAGGATACCCTCACAGGTGAAAGTGCAATATACCACCAATTGGTGAGATATGTTTGGGTTTGAATGCACATACTGTTATACTTCAGAGGGTACGGGCAGAGCTTTAGAATCTGACAAACCTAGCAGGTTTGTGTCCGGCGTTGGAGGCGTGGGTACTGGTGTCTAAAACCAGGGCTGGTGGTGTTGGTCGTGGCACTGAGAGCGACTTAACAGGTTGTGCTATATTTTTGTGGGATCTGTTTGACTTACCTGAGCTCTGCAAATTCAATTTGGAACGTTCATGCAAGCTGCCTCAGGAACTAAATCACATCCATGCATTCGACTGGGACTGCTTCTTCTTACAGAGTTCAGCAATGGCTTACTTCGCTTGGCAGTCGCAGATAGCTTTGTGATCCATTTTTATGCAGCAAGGACACGACTCTGAGTCGTGTGAGGTGCCGAGGCACGAGAGGCAGATGTTGTGGGTGTGCATCACCAACATCTGTCAATGGCAGTCAAAGCACGGCTTTTTACCTGTTTTTTTATGGCCCATATTCTGCACACTGAAGTGTTCAGAAGGAAAAAGAGTGTTCTAAACGGACATTATCTATCAAAAACCAGCTTTGGCAGCTCCAGATCTGTGTGGAACAGCTTGAAAAGAAAATAGCCTACATCAGCACATGAAGGTGGCGCATATGGGGACCCAACTGAATATCCAGTGTGGACGCACCTGATGCGCAGCCACCATTATCAATGCGCGAGATAAATGTTGAAAAGTTTCCAGATCCAATTTGGCACCTGGGGAAATTCACAAGGTGAGGAATCTGTGGTTTGAGGTCTCTATCAGCTTTGGGAGGCTCATTGGCCACCCTCATCGCCACCGTAAAGGGCTAGTCTGCTGACTCCCTCCAACCTCCAACGACTCTGCTCGTTTGCCACCATGTGCTTCCTTCATTTTCCAAGGTTGACAGCAGGGCTGTATGAGGTATGAGGGGCTTTATGATACAGAGGATGGACTGAAGTTGTGGGTGTCAGTTTGGGAGGGTTGAGGGCTTCCACTGTTGGCACGGGTGGGTTGGAACTTCCACTGTTGGCACGGGTGGGTTGGAACTTCCACTGTTGGTACGAGGGGGTCGGGGCTTCCAATGTGGGTGCGAGCAGGCTGTGGGTTACTCGTGTAGACGGAAGCTTTAGGTACATCTAAGAGCAGTCATTGGAGGGAGGAGTCAAAGGCAAGTGACCTAAACAGAGCGTGCTGCTCCATTCCTGCCCATCACTGACCAATACATCTCCTTGTTATTGCAATTTGTTTGAAGACCATGTTTCTTACACACAGCCTGCTCTGGGTATCTGGAGGGCCGAGCAAGGCAGTGCAAGGCCGTGGAAGAGGCCTCTTCCCCAACTGACTTGGCTGTTTTTTGCTTTAACTTAGTTATTAATTTGCTGTTATGTGTCGGTATGTATATAGCGCGTAATCACAGTGTTTCTAGGCACTGGAATATGCCTTTTATGCAAGCTATGTAATGCAAACCATTTTCCGTTTGCATTTCACCAATTCCTATTGCCTAGCAAGTACTTTTTCCCTCATAAAAAACATCGAAAGACCACATTTAAGCTCCGTGCACATGTATGTTATGGTTCAAACGTGGTTCTTCATGGCCGTGACTGCCCTTGGCTAAAGTATGCCCACCAATGACACCTACAGCGCGTGCTTTGATTTAGTGGCACATTTTGTTTGTTAATCTCGTTAGTGCTCTCCATGACGTAGCAAAGCTAGTTATTCACGGTTGGCTGTGGAAACTGCATTGCCATGGTAACAGTGACACCTCTCCGTTCGGGGGCCCTGCATCGTCCTGCCTCACTAAACCGTCCGTCCCCACGTGTCCTGGACCCGAGCCCAGTGCTCTGCAGTGACTATTATCGGCTTCTTGTGAGATGTACAAAGAGACACATTTGTTGGTCTAAACACAGCTCCCCAGGTCAATCTGAGACACTCAGAGCTGCCTCAGCCTCGGTTCTTTCCTGTCCGTGCTGCTCCGCTGATTTTAAGACACTGCGCCAGTCTCGTGCACATCAAGTGACCTGCAGTGAGAAACAGCAGGTGACGTATTCAGCCAACCGGAAGCGAACTCCCAGGATCTGCAGCGGAATTAGTGCTGGGGAGACCAGAAGGCGACAAGCAGTACCACACAACTTTGCATTCATTCTTCAATATTTGGCAATTGGACAAATATATGTGTGTAGGTGGAACTCACCTGTGCCCTGGTGGCCTCACATCCCAAGTCAATGCGTGCTCCCTCACAACTGTCACAAACGATGACCTTATAACACATACGATTCACATTCTCACATTTTTGTGTGCAGCTTCCCCGCATCAATCACAAATCGTAACAATATCACACATGCATCACTTCTTCACCTTGTGCATGTGCTTACTCACATCAATCACAAACCGTGAACATATAACATATATGAATCACATCCTCAACTTGTGCATGTGCTCACTCACATCAATTACAAACTGTGACCATAAAACACATATATGAATCACAGCCTCAACTTGTGCATGTGCTCACTGACATCAATCACAAACCGGGACCATACAACATTTATGAATCACAGCCTCAACTTGTGCATGTGCTCACTGACATCAATCACAAACCGGGACCATACAACATATATGAATCACAGCCTCAACTTGTGCACATGCTAACTCACATCAATAACAAACTGTGACCATGTAAAACATATTAGAACATTGGAATGTTGGGAGCTCCATTGCAGACAATGGAGTGCTCCCTGCTTCTACGGGCCGGTAAAGGCCCGCAGAGCAACATTCCAATGTTCTGCAAAGGCTTCTCGAAGTTCGAAGGGATTTATATCCCCTCGAGCTTCGAGAACCCTTTGTTTAATTTGTTAGAACATTCTGCCCTCTAGTGGCAGAATGTTCTAATAGCCTTATAGCCCTTCGTAGCAGGGCTATACCGGCTATTAAAGTCCCGCTGTTTCGTTAAAGTCCCTCGCCTTCGGCTCGGGCCTTTAACGATTCAGCGGGCCTTTAATAGCCGGTATAGCCCGCTACGGAGGGCTATAAGGCTATATTAGAACATTGTAATGTTGGGAGATCCACTGAAGACAATGAAGTGGCTCAGGGCTTATAATGGCTGGTGTAAGCCGCCTGCTACAACATTCTCATGATTGTTTTTCTATTTCTCACTTTTTAATTTAGAACATTGTACCCTCAGCGGGTGGAATGCTCCACTACCCTTATAGCCCTCCAGCCTCGGGCTATACAATTGTTAAAGGCCCTCTCCCTCGATATAGGACCTCGCCTGCAGCTCGGGCCTATAACTCCGGTTCAGGGCCTTTAATAACCGGTATAGCCCTGAGAAGTAGGCTATAAGGCTAGATGAATAACATCCTCACCTTGTGCCTGTGCTTACTCTAATCAATCCCAAACTATGACCATATGATAACAATTCATGCATGTCACTATATCAGGGTGTAGTGGGTTGGCATGCTGAGTTAGTGCTTGGCGCTGTGAGTGAATTGTTAGCAAACAGGAGCCCTATGGACTGGCTCTCCCTTGGAATGGGTGTTCACCCCAGGTGTGTAGCTTGAGCTGTACAGGGTATTTCAGGGTTCCTGAAGGTGTACGGTGCATAAACTAGCTTCATGGTTCCCCTCCTGTGAACCGACCATCAACAATTAAGGCGGGGTGTGAACTGTAGTAACTTTTATGATGTGCGTTTACGACTCAGTCTCCATAAAATGCAAAAAAGAAAGCATGTGATCACATTAGTATTCAATAAATGGTAGAAATCGAAATCTGGTTTGAAGAGGAGTAACCAGTAGTTTTAAACAGAATTCTACCTACATCAATCATTCCATGATCTCTCCTATATCCGTTATGGAAAATTGGAAGGGAGAGGTTATTGGCGGAAGGGCTCTGTAGCATTTTTTTTTCTTTACACAGATAATTTTCAGTGTAGACAATTTAATCATGGCACCAATCTAACTTTCCAAAATCCGCACCAATCTAACTTTTGAAAATCCAACTGCCTAGGGCTGACCAGAGGGCGACTGTTTATATAGTCTTTCGACCACTCAACAAAATGACGCTGTTTAGATGAATTCCATGATCTTTAGACAGTATATATTTGCCATTATAAAAAAAGCATTGTAATTATGAAATTCATAAATATTAGGACTCATGAGCAATATTTTTTGGCTCAAACTTTTTGGATATATTCGAAACTCTGGGTTTTACCAAACAAAACGTATGGCCCTACACTAAGCTGGTCATGTTTTAAGCCTTTGGAGATTTTAATTACTATCCTCTTACCTAATAAATTCAGTATCTACTTTGGACAGGTCATGTACATAATTAGCATTCTTTTCTCATCTCTTAATCAAACCAAGTTAGTCTACATCAGTCACAAAAACATTACGTACGCCACAAAAAGATTACTCAGGAAGCCTTAGAACGTATTTATTGCTCCTCCAATATCTCCCTAAGGTACAAAGAACACATAACATATGCCTGATAGTTTACATCATTAATGCTAACAACGTTGAGATGTCCTGGTCCCTGGAAAACAAATAATGCTACAACCTAAGAAGTCCTTTAACTTTAGGATTTCAAAAGGACTTCCAGCATGAAAAAAGGCACTAGCTAGAAAGACTGTGATGAAGGTCTAAGTCTCATATGGACAAGATATATTGCAAAGCACATTCCCAAAAATACAAAAAAGCTATAATTTTAGTGATATGTAGCTATCATCAGAACGGGATTTCTGCAGATTCTCTCAAGAACGTATTAAAATGTACAGACATTTAACAAATCCTCGTATAAATTATATTTCTCTCGGGTTTTCTTCCCAGGAATTCCGTAAGGAATCAAGTTTGTCCTTTGAACTAAAATTATTAATTTCAACATGAAATACTAAGCTTAAAGAACAACAATTCAAGCTCAAAATGATGTAATATTACCATATGTTGGCTTACAGTTTTTTTTATTTAGTTTCTCCAAGAGAGGTGGACAATTTGATGAAGGCAACAGGGCCAAGTACAGACATTTTTCCTGGTGCCCTAGTTAAGAACAATATCTGGCTGCCTTCATAAGACATTTCCTCTCAAGTAATGCCTTTCTACAAACAATTCTATTCTGTACTATTAAAAAAGGCTGTTGTGCCACCTACGCTATAGTGAAAGTTCACACTTGAATTCTAACCTGCCAGGAACTACATGCCTGTTTCAAATTTCCTGCTCATGGTGAAAATAAGAAAAACAATAGCCCGCTCCAGAAGTACATTGAAGAGAACCTGATATTTGATGATTGTTAATTAAGCACCATTTTGAAAGATAATGCCCTAAGTCTGAAACTGACAGCCCTTTGTAAATAAGGCTCCCGGTTTTCCGTTTTTATGGATTTTTAGAGACATATACAGACAGAAAGCAATGTGTTTTCTGTCTGCATTTATTTTTAAAAGTGGATAAATACAGAAGACTGGACTTCTTTTAATTGACTCTCCGTGCTGTCTCATGAATTATAGGCCAGAAGCTGATTAGAAGGACAGCATGGGAAGTTAAAAAACAGGATGACATTTCTTTAAATAATATAAATTCTTTATATGTCAAAATACATTTGTGATATAATGCTAATATTTACCCGTGGATGTATTGTTATGTAATATTTGGCAGTTTAAATAGCTAAAGCGGTACCGCTTTGTTCGCCAGAAACCGGTCCTCAGAATCTTGTTTCCGCTCCAGGGAGGGCATGGCTTGGCAGTTCGGGCTGGACTGTTCCCATGAGGCACAGGGTCAGACTGATTTGCATATGGCCATGTCTGAACTGGGGTGGCAGAGTGGGCTAAAGAACGGTGATGGATTAAACCCAGATCTTTCGACTGGGTGTGAGTGTTTGATTGGTTCAGATGCTCCGTCCATCACCATCCCCTTTTGTACCTCTTTGTTCGCCATAAGTGTGGCAGGGTATGCTCAGACGTGAGTCCCTTGCTCACTTTGCCACTGGATTCAAGCAAGCCGGGCTGAAGACGGCTGCAATGCCAGAAACCGGTCCTCGGAAGCTTGTTTCCGGTCCAGGGAAGGCATGGCTTCGCAGTTCGGGCTGGACTGTTCCCATGAGGCACAGGGTCAGACTGATTTGCATATGGCCATGTCTGAACTGGGGTGGCAGAGTGGGCTAAAGAACGGTGATGGATTAAACCCAGATCTTTTGACTGGGTGTGAGTGTTTGATTGGTTCAGATGCTCCGTCCATCACCACCCCCTTTTGTACCAGTTTAAATAGCTAAAACACGAAGGACATCAAAATATGACTTCGTGTCTATCAGTTAAATAAATATGGAACTGTACAGTTTTACAACTTCATTTATCCCCAAAACACTAAATAAATATGGATAAATACAAATAAAATGGACAAAAAAGAAATACAGATAAATACAAATGGAAATGTTAAGAAAATAAATACCATAAAACTGGGAGACCTATGTAAATTACATAAACTAAATTGCAAATCCATACAATATTACACGTAACGATCATCAGAAAAGGATTCCTGCAATTCCTCTCATGAACTTTTCAACTTTCCAACTCCAATGAGGCACAGAGACTGCTGCTGGAGACATATGGGAATAGGTAGCTCCAATATGTGATAAGGGTCAATCAGAACCATTGATTTTACTGGATCGCTCTGTGACATTTGACACTGTAAATCAAAAGCTATTGTTTCAGAGATTAGAGTTGGAGGTGGGAAGGCAGAGTTTTGTACTGGATTTATGCCTTTGTAAGTGACTGTGTGTATATCACGCATTCAGCTTAGTCAGTTTAGACCAGTACCCCTTGCTCTGACCTGCGTCAATCCTCTCACTCCTCTTGTTTAACATCTGTATGATCCCACTTTATTTTTTTATTGTAGCTCATGGTCACCAGTTTTGGATGTGTAACGATGACACAAAAATGTTGTGGGCAGATCTAGCCACTGCTCCCGGTGTAAGTACGTGTTTGGAAGACTAAGATTGATGGTTGAAATGAATTGATGCTAGATTCACCACTTCAAAAATACATTTGATGAATCTTAGAGTAAATGACCAGACACACACAAAAAATAGAGGAAATAATTTAAATGCAAAGTGAACATTGCATCACTTAGCATCAAATTCCATAGTAGCAATGAGAAGCTTATTTATGTTCTACAACTCCTAGCGCAGAGACAGACTGAGTACTTATTTAGCCACTATGCCCTTTATTGAACTACTGATCTAGCTTTTTCTTTGCTGCACTGGTGCACTGAATACATCAGAAAGCAAGCACCTATATGAATCTGATTTTAAATAAGGTTTAATATCTAAGCTGAATTCATTACTTTAATAATTAATTCATACAAGGACAATGTCTATCCAGAAAACAAAAAAGTATCTTCCTTACCCTCCAATGAATATCTTTTCCACGTATTTCCTCATGAACTCCCTCTGCTCAGCCATCACCTCATCTTTGGCTGATTCTGTGCTCTGATTTGATGAAAACGATTCATTTGAGGAGGATCTCCTTGAGTTGTTCCAACTCTGGTGGGTGGGTGAATATGCCATGTCATTCTCACTGTCGGCTGATTCCGTTGCATCACTCTCTTCGCCATCGGCCGGGTTTCCCACTGTTTCAGGAAGCTCATAGCCCTCCTCATCACGGTGTTCATTCACCTCCTCTTCGGGAAGTCCATTGCCCTCTGTTATGAGCATGTGGTTTCCACCCTCGGTTATGAGCACATGGTTTCCATCCTCCTCAGGGTGCCAATTGTCATCATGCAGCAGGCCATCACAGATTTTTGATGGAAGTTCTCCTGCAGTCACCACTGGATCCGAATCAAAGTCTATCAGATTCCCCACAGGAACATCCAGTGACTCCATGTCTATAGCTTCGGCTCTTAGGCTACTGAAAGTTTATCCAGGTTAATTATTTATTTGTAGTCGAACCTAGTTCATCAAAGAGAATCAAGCTACAATTTGCTATACCAAGCAAGTTTTTCAATAGCAGACATCATTGAATGGAGGCGCCTGAAAAAGAAAAGACATTGAAGAGTCACAATTCTTGGGAATGGTGGTGCATTCAACTGCATATGAAAGTTTAAAAAAAGTTTTACATTCCTCATTTTGATTCAAACAGCCACTATGCAACAGGATTTAATTCTAAGCATTACAAAACACCAAACAAAAACAGCGTCAAGACTCAAGAGGCCTCTTTCATACTGGACAATGAGAATCCCAGGATTGTAAATGGTTCCAGATCCCAACAAGCCTTCTGATATGTGTTTATTTGCTGGGGCATCTGAGCCAATGGTGATGATACCGTGAAAGAGGACATGTGGCCACGCTGAGCCTGAAGGAATAAGATAGTCCACACAATGGTAAGGTTATTAGCAAACTGAGGTGTGGAGAGAGCTTTGGGGGAAGAAACAATTCCTGCAGCAGGAGGTTACTGGCACTAAAAGGCATGCAAGGGGAAATGTGTTTAAGGCTGCCTTTTGGGCAAGTACTTAGGTACAATTGGCAAGAGGTTTTATAATCAGTTTAAATACCAATGCACACAAGACACGAGATGTTGAAGAAAGACAAAAGTGGGTGACCGGAGGAAACCTGTGGCAAAAATGAGGGTCTGTTGGGAAATAGGAACACATAAGGGCAGTAAAGAATAGTTTGTCTTAGCACCTGATACAACAAATTAGCAAAATATGAACGGCTCAAAATAATTGAGCCAGTACAGCATAAAACAAGCAGGTAAAGCAAATACGTCTGGCTTGTATTGTTAGGTCGAGCCTTTCAAACTTAAAATCAAATGCCCCCACAAAAGGGGTCTCTCGAGTTGTTGTCAGCGTCCTCACCTTGGATGGAAAGCTACCACCGAGGACAGTGTGTCAAAAATGCGTAACCTGCTACAAAATTAAGTTCTTCATAAGAAAGCTCATTTCAATTCAGGCCGCTAAAAATTACAAAGTGGTTTTAAAAAAAGCGGCAATCACCAAACGGGGACTTTTCCTCATGATTTACAAATGAAAGTAGACCAGCATATAAAAATATGGACTAAACAAAGAAAACCCATAATAGGCATTTGTGAGTTGTGGAACCTAGACAGGATTGTCAAAACTATCTAAAAATGAATGCTGCACTAAACGCATAAACTATTTCATATTGTAATTGGTATTAGTTTTTTTTCTATGCTGGTCAGTTTAATTCTAGCAGAAGTGCTGCTGATGTTCTTTTTCATAATGTGCCTAGTGGAAGATCAAGTTCACCAGTTACAAATGGTTTCTTTCAAGTTGATCCGGTTCTTCGCTTAAGATTTCTTGAACACCTTTTGAAATGCTATTTAGAAACGTTCTCTTGTAACTTGGTGCACGTACATTGGCTCCCTATACAGGCTAGAGTCACCTTTAAGGCCTTGTGCTTTGGCCATAGAATCCTCAAGAGAAAGGACTAAGATTTGTGTGCCCCGTTCTCACTGTATACAGACCTGCTCGGAACCTGAGGTCATTGGGCACGGCGATGGTGATCGTGCCTAAGGTGCAGAAGGTACGGCAGGAGGCAGCTCCTTTGGCTTCCTCGCGGCTAAGGCCTGGAATGACCTACCTGTGGATTTGAGGACTTGCCCATCGGAGACATTGTTCCGGAAAAAACTAAAAACCTGGCTCTTCCAGCACCCCCTGGGGGGCCAAAAGTAGGCCTCTTACTTCTTAGGGCCATAGGCTAGGGGGAGGTGGTGGATCTGGGCCAGCTGCTGTGGCTTTTTATGGTGTTCTAGCACGGGGACACTCCATTGGAGTAACTAGGCGCTCTACAAGCTTAATAATAATAATAATCTAGTATCTAAAGTTGTCATTTGGTTTCATGTGATATTTTTACTTAACTCGTAGAGGGCTTGCTGTCCCCACCCGGTCATTGTAATAAACAGTAAGCATATAGAGCACCCTTTGAGAAGTACCACATCTTGAGGCGCTCAATACTGGTGTTAAACATTTCACATTTCAGTGAAAGGTTATGTGGAGATGCCGATGGCATTAGGTTACACACGCAGCATTATATGGATGCATTTGTCCACAGAGCAATTTTGCTGACTTAAATATTCATATGTCCAAAACCTCACATGGCATGACAAGAAACAATAGAATCCATTTGTAACAGTGGAATTCGAATTTCATTTTGCACTATCTGACACACAAAAATGCTACATTCAGTGACAGATAATGCCTATTCTATGTGCCTTAAGCCTTACCTACTCTTTGCATGCGTTTACAACCCCCACCACACAGCGCTTTAACTTCATACAAACAACTATTAGATTACATGAATAAACAGAGTGCTTAATTTGTAAAGTAATAAGTCCCGGTTCCCAACGTTTTTTTTCTCAGAAGCCCACTTTCGTCCTTGCTTTCTCAAGTTGTCACTGTTTTTCCGACTTACCTTCTTCCTCCTTTCCCCATTTCGTGTTTTTCTTTCTCTTGCTCTGGGTAAAAGTCTTATGAGGAAAAGTAAATGCTGGTTTGAAAAAATGAGTGCTGGTTGGGTCTAGCACTGAATTTTTTTCATTAACTTGTATGCTATTTTTGGGGGGTTTCATCATTTATATAAAATGAATTGCAATTAGCACATTGGAGACTTCCTAATGCACGTTCTAACCCACTTAGAGCTCGTTTCTAAATTTCAATGTGGAATTGAAGTAAAACTAACAAAAATTATTTTTTAAATGTAATTATTCTGACTTTATTTATATTTTTTGCTTGTTCTCATCTACTGAATGCATTACTTGATGGAAAGGATCTGCTTAGCAAATATGTTAAGTCTCTCGGCAGAAGACACTGACCTTTAGTTTAGCACTGAAGAGGGTTATAATGCTTATGTATTCAAGGTTTCAGGTCTCAAAATAGTTACTGTTAGGAACTACTTAAGAGAGTTGAATGGCACTAGAACTGACCGTGTTTGGGAATAGCGTCGGGGTGGTGGGGTGGGAGGGAGTAGCAGCACAAAACAGCATATTAGTGGCATCTCTTCAAGTGCCAAATGTTAACTTTTTTTAAATCCAGTTTTCTTCTTGCCCTCTCCACAGCAAATACACTGGGACATTATGTATTTTATTCTGTAGGCCGTCTTGGCACAACCATAAGTGCTGAAAGAAACGAAATGCAAGAATATGGCAATGTTTGTAATGAAGTGCTTTATATAGTGGTTTCTGCCACAGCCTTCCGGCTTCACAGCACAGTAACTCATAGGTGCTAAGGAACTACAACACAGCAATGCATATGACACTCCGCTCTACTCTTCTATGCCCCACTCTACGGTATGCTAATGCTCTCTACCACACTCCACTAAAGACAATTGCACTCTTTCCCACTGCACTCTATACCGCTCCAGCATAGGCCACTCCACTGTACTTTGCACCACTCCACTCTGCCACTCCATGCTACTTTGCAAAACCGTTCTCTTTGGCAATGCACTCTACAGGAATCAACTCAAATGTTTACCATTTCACTCTAAACCACTTCACTCTATGCCAATAAACACTATACTACACTACTCTAAGCCACTGTTTTACAATCTGTGCCACTCCACTGTACTCCATTGCATTATGTGAAATAAATAAATGTACATCCGTATTTCTAAAGCTCGAACTACTCACCCTTACGGGTCTCACGGCGCTAGGGGCGGTCGTGGAAATTAAGTGAGCTATTGCCCAGAGTCACATGGTGCTGGACTGATCTGCAGCCGGAGATCGAACCAGTGAACCCTGTGCTCCGAAGTCAGCTGCCCTGGCCGCTGCACCACACCTCTCCACTGGTGTGCAACGTCGCTCTGTACCACTATACACATCTTTACACCACTGCACTCTACATCACATGATTACTATACACATCATTCCATTGCACACCATGCCACATATTTACACTCCACAAATCCACGCTATACAATTACACAACCAAGAATTCAAATCCAACCCGCATATTTCTACTCAAACCACATACATCCACTCCATGACACAAGGATGAAAAACACTGCCATTTACAACGCCAATAGCTCAAACTCAAAGAAATGCAAGACCTATTGCATTTCTAATGCTTGTATTTATATTGCATGAGCTCAAAAGGAATGCATGCCTATAATATACATCCTAGGCACAGGGAGGCACCATTAGTCCATACATGTGACATTGTGAAGTAAACAATGACTGTAGGTACTACATTACCCAAGCACATTAACAACATATGGTAAAGTTAATGGCACAGTGTAATGAGCTGTAATATACCCTAGCCGTGTATTAATCTGATTACACTCGCAACATACAGCTAAAGCTCTCTGTAGTGCCAAACGCTAAAAATAAAGTAATTATTTTTTAACCTTTTTTTTGCGTGGATGAAAGTGTCAAAACAGATTAGCCTTCAGTAGAACTTATGTCATCTACATGTGACCCAGTGATGAAGGTGCAGCGGAAGATAAAAAAATATAAATCTTCCCAGTCATAGGGGTAATTTGGTAAAGCAAACAAATCTGAGTGAAAAAAACAGTGAAGGTTAAAAAAAGACATGGAAAAAGTGCTGAAACTACTCCCCACATAAATTAACAAAAACATGTGTACGTGAATGAAAGAGCGCAAAGGTTTAGGAAGCAGGCTGGATTATTAAAAAAAGTCAGGCCTCTGTAAACGGCACTTGGCTCATCCAAGAACCTAAGTGACGATTCCTTTACAGATAGTTGTTGTGAGGCCTAGCAGCATTCTTACAAGTTGAGCAGGCCTATTCCTCTACCATAAACAATTCTGTACATTTAATAGGGTTATTATGGGTATTGTGCTGCTCATGAGTAGTTTGTAGAGTTCCCCATCAACTGCTCCAAGTAAAGCCTTGGGTACCATAAAAAGAGTGCTTTCTGCCGGATGTGAGAGAAAAGCAGGCGTATGATCATTCAAATAATGGACCCTTTCCCATGAATGAGAGCGCTGTACATGGCAAAAGACAAGCATGGAGACGAGTAATAGGAAAGGAAGCTGGGGTGTGGACGGTTAATGCATTGTGATGTAGTGCTCTTTAAAGAGGTAGGTCTTCAACTCTCCTGAATTGGTGAAGCACTGAGGCAGTCTTGAAGGATACAGGAATGTTGTTCCAAATCCTGGCTTTATAGATAGAAAAGGCCTGGTGGTTAAAATGGTAAACATTGACTCGTGGTTGTGCTCCATAAATCTTGTCCTATCTCTTTGTTATTCCTACTAAAGTCCCATGTAAAACACGGATTCATTCCATTTTATTTTGAAATCTGAATATCTATTATGTTCTCCAATGTGTAATATTTTAGTCATAGTCCATTGGGGCTCTGTTACATAAAACAAAGAATTTATATATGTGTAGATGCTCTGTCATTCTCAAACACCTCTGAATTATTAAAATCCCTTTATTCCAGGATCCACTCTGATCTGGACAACAAGCAGTTCCGGGCATGAGCAAACACCTTTGGTTACAGGGAGCTGCTCTGCCGAGACCCCCCTCCCATCTTCTTTCTAGAGGGAAACCCTACAATATCTATCTATTCACAGTGTGCGCCTGGGATAGGAGGAGATTATGTTGAAAATGATATAACTGTTCACCATACCACCAGGATGCAGCACAAGACATGATATGGCCTCATAGTCATCCATAATTGGCCACAGCCTTTTTACCCTCCAACCAATTTCCTCAACTAAGTCTTGTGTCCTCTTCACCTGTTACTTACCATTCTCAGCATATTAGACAAGCACTATCCATCTCATCCACATACCACTGAAACCCAGTTAAACCTTCACCACCAAAATCTCTGCCCTACAAGGCACAACCTTAACCAATATACTCCAACAAAATCTTCCAGTGTGACGTCGCCACCATATTGAAACAGAGAACCTGAAAAAAGCACCCATCAACCTCTTGAACAAAACTACCATCACACAGAACTTCATTCTACCAACAACAAAGCCAAAATCATTATTCAATGCACCCATCTTCATTATTAGTCTCACCCACTTCAAACAAATGCATTGAGGACAACTAAAGCTGTCAAAGCAACCTTTCTGCTTCTTCAAGACGACTCTATTAGGAAAACCCTTCGAAACCTCACAGCACCAAAACGATGTTCTAATCACACAAAAGAGGTTAGAAAAAATAGTACTTATTTCCTATATACATTTCTGCTTATAATGTATTAATTTCTCTACTATGAATTGGTACATGTTGAATGCTATTATCATTATTGTTCCTGTGATGAACTTTTACAAAAATGCTAATAGAAAATTACAAAACAAAAAGAGGTTAGAAAGCAACTCAGAGCATACAACCTCAAAGTCCAAAGCAATATGTATAAAAATGTACCAATGGAAACCCATACATATATGGCATAGCCCTCAGCACTTTAGTGCATAGAAAAACTCATCAAGAGCAAATACAGCATTCAAAAACAAATTAAAGTAGCAAAGGTCACAGCGCTAAGCACAGATTTAAGGTCTAGAAGCTCTCTGCCTAACTCACAGGAAATTCATCAGACACCAAAGCAACCTACTGCAATGACACCATCACAGTGAATACAATCTGGGGTCTCTGGAAGGCCATCCAGCAGCAGTCCATCAAGCTACCTCCAGAATGAGAACAATGGTTGAAAAAGTGATATAATAAACAATGTTTCCAAAGAAAATAAATCACATGATCAAGAGATGTGAATCAACAGGAATGATCTCACCTATAGAACATTAAAAAGCACACAAATTGACCCACTTAACTACTTCTAGATCGAAGACACCTCAAACATTCCGGTTGCTTGAAAGTCATGGCTTAAGAAAATGTCATCTTATCCCTTACAAAGAAGGTGCTCATGGGTGAGGCATTCAAGTAAGCTGTTGCGCAACATCGTCAATGCTTCCCTCATATACATTATCTTCCTGGACTCACTCAAAACCAAACAGGTTTTCCACTCTTCAAGGTAGTCAATTTCAGCCCAGACCATCTCGCCAACAACTTCCCACTCCTTCACTTCCAACTCCTAGTCTAGGTCATTGTGAAAACAACCAGAACACCACTTTCATTTAAAAAACAATACCCAATGTTCACTTACAGGGCTTCCATTAGATGTCAGATACAGTTTAACATAGAAACAGCAAACATCCAAGTGCTCAACACAAACCTGAACATCACTGACAATGGCAACCACTTGCATCCTCCTTATCCTTGGCTTCTAGACAGATGTTGTCAGTCTCTCGCGAAACTCTAAACAACGTCCTCTCCTCACTAAAGGAATGGAAAAAACTCTTTCCTCTAGGCGTTTTATCCCACTGCCCTGATATACAATGACTTGACAAAATAAACAACTTAAGATCAGAGAACCTAATGCTTTACCCTTTCTACTTTCTGATTGTTTTAAAACTCTGCCGCTCTTTGTTCTGTTTTTAAAAATTACTCCGCATATTGCCTATTTGCACAGATTATTTTTTAAACAATTACACCTCCCTCTGCCTACTTGCACAAACTCCTACCTGCTCTCCTCCTCGGATGCCCTCTTTTCGCCTCGCGCTCCCCGGTCCACCGCGGGGTCTCCCGATTGATGTGGAGGGAGCGCTCGGCAGGCTTCACTTCAGGGCTAGAGGTGGGGGAGGTGGAGTATAAAAGGAAATGCTGGCAGCTACGCGCAGCGGGCACGCCGAAGGCAAGCCCGTCTGTGCCCGTCCACGCCAGCCCGTCGCCAGGAGCCAGGGACTCTGCCACTTTTTCCACAAACTTGGTTAACCAACACAAAGGGAACATTAAATACACCAGACAGGAGTTAATAGCCTTTATGAACCTTACCCCCGGTCCTCCGCATTTACAGGTACTTATCAATGTAGTTATAAATTCCCCACCTCTGTTGAAGGCCCCCTAACACGCACACACTGCAAATTTCAGAGAATCCCCACCAGCCCTCAAGCGACCCCGACACCACAACCATGCCCAATAACTCGGACACAACCAGAGCTAGCTGGAATTGCTTCCTGGCTAACTTCCGCTCTCTCCCCAAACATGCCAACCATGTTTGGGACCTTCTCTCCTCCTCCCGCCCAGATATCGGATTCCTAACAGAAATCTGGATTAAACCCTCCTCTACACCAGCCATAGCTACTGCACTTCCAGATGGCTACCGTATTTTAAGAGTAGATAGACCAGGCAAGAAGGGTGGTGGCATCGCTGTCATATACAAAGACCCTATCAAAGCTACAATGCTTGACCAATACTGCAGCGACTCATTCGAAATGCTCATATTTAGATTAGATATCCACCCACAGTTAAGTTGGAAAGGAGCCCTGGTCTACCGTCCTCCAGGACCCCTCCTTGATTCCATACCTCATCTTCTAAATATGATTGCCCCACACGAGATTTCCTCCAACAAATTCCTTCTTCTGGGCGACTTTAATGTCCAGAGTGAGAACCCAAAAGACCCAGACACAGCTACCCTCCTGACCGAGATGACAGCCCTAGGTTTGATTAAAATTAATGATGCACCTACACACATTGCTGGACACACGTTGGATCAGATTTTTTCCAACGCACCAGAGACAACCTACAAATCTACCAGCCCCCTGATATGGTCATTCCATTTGATAATCGAATTTAACCTAAGAGGCCCCCATGAACGTATAGTTAAGAAGAACCCTGCCAGACAGACCCACAGACAATGGCACAAACTAACACCAGCCCTCTTTCATAAAGCATTCACTCCACCAGATCAGCTCACTTCGGACATTGTGGATAAACATCTCACGGCCCTCCAGGATACTATCAAATCAACCATTGACACGCTAATCCCCTTGAAAAAATCCTCTCTGGTCCACAAACGCATCCAGACTCCCTGGTATTCGTCAGAACTCAGAGCTGAAAAAAGTCAATGCAAAAAGCTTGAGCGCCAATGGCGCCGCACTAAGGACCCCTTTGAAAAGGAAAATACAAGTTAGCCTTGGTTACCTATCATAGGAACCTAAAAACTGCTAGGAAAAAGCACATACCCATCCAACTGGAGCAAACGGAAAATACATCCAAAACCCGTTACCAAGTTTTGAACAGTCTCATTAACCCCAAAGCCTGCAGCCCTGAGGAAGAGCCATCTCAATCTTTGTGCGATGAAATTGCCAATCACTTTGCTCAAAAAATTGATGACATTTACAACAAAATCTCCTTCTCCAACGCAAACACAGGCCACAATACAGTCACCAAACCTGCCCAAGCCTCACCAAGCCTTAGCACTCTAAAAAAATGTCCCCTTCTCATTACCCTCGACACAGAATCCCTGCTAAACTCAGCCAAATCGGGCTCCCCTAAAGACCTGCTACCAGCCAAAACAGCCAAAAAACTTGCCGCTGAACTGGCCGCGCCGTTGTGCACAGTTCTAAATAGCTCAATCAATGAAGGTAAGCTCCTCGAAGAATGGAAAGCCGCCCAGATAATGCCCATCAGAAAAAACAACAAACTGTCTCCCGATATAATAGCTAACTATCGTCCAATCTCACTTCTCCCCCTGTACAGCAAGTTGCTGGAAAAACATATCAATACACACTTATCTACTTTTATTGAATCCTCCAACTGTCTCGATCCCTCACAGTCAGGATTTCGCCCCAGATACAGTACCGAATCGGCCCTGGTCAATGTGATTGATGACATTCGTATGCAGGCGGCCGCCGGCCGAGCAGTAATTCTCATACTGCTCGACCTGTCCGCCGCATTCGACACTATCTCACATCAGATTCTGTTAGAAAGACTAGAATCGATAGGCATCCAGGACACTGCTTTAGACTGGATGAGGGACTTTCTCAAAGGAAGAACCTAGACAGTGCACCTCGGACCCTTCAGATCAAAAACCACCCCAGTGACTAAAGGAGTACCGCAGAGCTCTTGTCTTAGCCCTTCGCTGTTCAATATTTATGTAGCCCCACTAGCAGCTCTTCTCAAGGAGATTGGGTTTACTCCCATTTCCTACGCAGATGACACGCAGCTCCTCCTCACTTTTGATAAAGACACCCCCAACCTCAAAAGCATTTTTTCCGAAGGCATGAGAACCATAACATCATGGATGAGCAGCAATTTCTTGCAGCTCAATGCAGGGAAAACTGAAATATGCTTTAAGGATGCAGTCTCCAGCTGGTCCCCCAGCTGGTGGCCGGATGAAATGGGCCCGGCACCATCTCCTAAGCCAGTTGTCAAAAACCTAGGAGTCCTAATAGACAGCAAACCCAATCTTGATGAGCACATAGCCACAACCAAACGAGCTTGCTTCTACGCACTCAGCCTGCTTCGCAGAGTCTTTCATTTCCTTCCCACCTCCACCCGCAAAACCTTGGTCCATGCCTTGGTGCTCAGTCGTCTAGATTTTAGTAATGCCCTACTGATCTCTGCCAAAGAATCTGCCCTTAACAGCTTGCAGGTGGTGCAGAACACAGCAGCCCGCCTGGTAACCAGTGCACCTCATCGCGCCCCATCACTGCCCTTGCTTCGCAAGCTGCACTGGTTACCCATCCGCAAAAGAATCCAGTTCAAAATCTGCTGCCTAGTGTTCAAGGGCCTCAACCAGCAGGGTCCCATTTATCTGGCCAACAAACTGTCCAGACACTCACCATCGCGCACTCTCCGCTCCAATGGGAAAGGTCTTCTGGATACTCCTCGCATCATGCGAACCAGACTAGGAGGTAAATCATTCTCCTATCTAGCACCTCAATTCTGGAACCAGCTTCCACTGGACATACGCTTTTGCACCAACTATCTAAGCTTTCGAAAAAAAATTAAAACCTCACTCTTCTAAACTCCCACTGCCTCGCCTGTATGCGCTATCAGCGCAGAGATACCCCATGTGGGGTGATTCAGGCGCTTTACAAATGACATAAATAAATAAATAAATAATGGTAACCACCGTGTTCTTACTAAAGGTTTCATCATGTCACCAATCACTTTCAGTCTTTTAATGGAACTTCTTGTAGCAGTGTTTCCCAAACTGTGGGTCGCGACGAAGGTCCAGGCAGTAAATAACAATACCTTTAAATTCTGCATTTATCTTGTCAGATTAGCTGCACTTCAAATATTGTGGTCACGTATCAGGCTGTGTGCTCTGATAAGTTGCTGCTTATGTTTTTTGACATGAGGACTAGTGTTCACAAACTCCTCTCACTTTGTGGTTAGAGAAAGTAAAGTTGAGTGTAAAATGAAAGGCTATAATATATGATGTAATTTTTTCATAACACACAACAAATTATAAATACCTGTATATATATGAACCGTACACGTTCAACAGTTAGGAAAACAAACATGAATCATTTTTTTGTAATTGTGAAGCGTGATGGAAACAAAGATTATAATTGTATCAGAACAAATCAAGACACTTTACTTGGTGATGTAAAATGAATGAATACTCACTGAAATCTGCTTTCCACACATCTGTGTGGAATACACATTTTATCAGTAAAACTTCATGTCAGTGCAAATTTAGTGGGCATGTAAATGGAAAATGTGCTGCCTGTAAATAACAATGTGCTACAAAACGATGCTTTGATTACATAAAAAAAAATTGAATGCCTTATCCTCTTTAATGTTAGGTGGGTCAAGAAAGTTTGTTGTTCTAAATAGTGGTTTGTGGTTCTAAAACGTTTGGGAAGCACTGTCTTAGAGCATTTCAGACCATTGAGAACATCAAAGTTTCTCAGTACATGGATGAAATCTAGCTCCTCCGGAAGGTAGCCCAGCTCATACTCTCCCTCACCAAAGACACGGACACCACCACAGCAAACTTCCAGAACACCATGACCGACTAGAGAAGAGCCAACTGCCTCAAAATCAAAACAGACAAAAGCCGAAGTTCTCCTCTTCGGAAGTCCCCCATCACCGTGGAATGACACCTGGTGGCCCTCGGACCAGCAATCACCCCCCCCCAAACCTCAATATTATCCTCCACAGCGACCTCTCCATGAGATGAAAGGTCAACTTGGTTGCCTCCACCTGCTTCTAAATCCTCAGCATGCTCCGTAAAGTCTTCAGCTGGATACCAACTGACAACAGAAGAACCATCACTCAAGCCCTCATCACCAGTTGACTCGACTGCAGGAACTCCCTCTATGCTGGAACCACCACCCTCCTCCTTAAGCGCCTCCAAACAATTCAGAACACAGCAGCAAGAATCATCATGGGCTGCCCAGATGATCTCAGATCACCCATCACCTCTGTAGCCTGCACTGGCTCCCCGTCAAGAAGAGATACCACTTCAAGCTGCTCTTGCACGCCTACAAAGCCCTCCGCAACACAGGCCCAGAATACCTGAACAACCATCTGACCTTCCACCAGCCCACCAGACGTCTGCCTCCCTGGCCCTCGCCCCCTTTCCCCGCATCCAGCATACCCGATCCGGAGGACACTCCTCCCACCTCGCTGCCAAAGCCTGGAACGAACTCCCCTTCCACCTCTGAACCTCTACCTCCCTTGCCGAGCTCAGGAGTGGACTCAAGACGCGGCGGTTCGAGTAGCTCCACTTCACGAATCGCCTGGATACCCCGCGGAGTGATTAGCGCACCTTACAAGCACTGATTGATTGAAGGTCTACTCCCTTAACACTAACAATCTCCTAAAGAGCAACCTTCTCATCATCCAAAACTGGATGTCAAAGACTGAAGTAAATGGTAATCCCCCTGAAAAGGGAATTCATTCTAATTACAGAGAACAACAAACAAGGGCGAGTACAGGAGTGGGTCACGGGAACAAACCTTGACAAAGTCACACCTCAACTTACAAACTGTGCTGAATTCTTATATCAACCCATGCTTCAAGGCCCAACTCTCTATGCAACCCTGGACTGCCTTGCATCAGTTCCTCATTTTATCCAGTGTCGTACCAGATCTCCTTGCAGCTGAATTTACAGTCACCATTCAGGCATTAGTCATATCCCATCTAGGCAATGACAACATCTGCACAGCACCGAAGGGCCCGCCACTGGAGGATAGATCGCTTCTTAATCCCAAATTCAGACACTCACTTTCTCGTGAGGTACTGGGTTTTTAAGAACCGGCACAGAACCGGTAACCCAGCGGTGTCAGGGAATCAACACCCAGAGACCTCGGGTTCTTCCTGATGCAGACCTACAGAAACTCAGAGTCTTCTAGGTGAAGTCAAAGATTAGTTTATTGGCTGCAACCAAGGTAACAGGGTCCTAGAAGTACAATACGGGTATATTCTCAGGAGACTGCACACTTTCAAGAAGTCAGGCTTCTCTCTTTATACATGATATTCGGCCTTGGGCAAACATTCTTCGAATTCGTGGTATGTCATTTATAGTTACTGGTTACAAAAAGAAAAGCAGAGTCATGATGACATGTACATATTTCACGTCGTGCTGCCCATAACAAATCATCCGGCAAGGCCCAACATTTCATCAGATATCGCTGGACCCCCAATAAAAACGGTCACCTCCCCATCATAAAGTAAGTGAAGCAAAGGAGTGGAGAAAAGATGTGAGCGAGATATGGCAGGTGTGCGCGCTGAAATGGTTTTATGGCTGGCTGAGCCTAGATGCTATCTTGCTCGGCCACCGGGAGGGAACTGACCTAACGAGTTCGGCCTGGGGCAATGGTTCTAACTTGTACTGAGGTCAGGGAGAAGTCGATTAAGGAGTGTGTGTCCTTGTGGAATCAAATTCAACTGGATTAAGGCCTATGTAGAGGGCAACATATAAATGGGAGCTAAGGGTTCAGAACGTAAATGACGATTTCGAGGTGAAATCATCACTCGAACACACTGAAAATTCATGTACATGATGTACTCGTCATTCTCGGTCTTTTGATACCAAATTCGTCATATTTTGACGAAGTTTTATTTCTCGAGTCCAGAACTATTATACGAATCCAGATTTTCAGAACCTCACTCGGTCATGAGAAATATCTCGGTAGGAGGATCTCAGATCCTCCACTGCAATTGTAGACCACTGACAAGGAGGGAGAAAGAAACAGAGTAAGTAGTGGTAGCTTAGTGTGATGCATATGATCCACCAAGAATTTGTGTAATAGCCACAACTGAAGCAGGTAAAATTATTTAAACTGAATACAGACTCAGTTACTCCAGTATGAATATTGTGGGAGACTTTAAGCCATGCATATAGGAATAGAACTACTTTCATTAAACTTAAGGGCACAACTAGAGGAGAGAAGTTAAGGCTTCTAGAGGGTCAATTATTGGACATAGAGCCAACACACCTAGTGATCCGAAAGTGAACACTCTGAATCTAGAAAGGGAAATATTAAATTCTGGTGACAAAAGAGACAAAAACTTAAGGTCTTGCCACGCCCAAGCAAACAAATGGATAGGTGGAGAAAAGAATGGCATGCCTTAGAAAAAAAGATCACCAGCTAAGATATGTAGGGAATGTGAGGGAGCTAAGATAGGTGATAGTGGTCAAGGAATGGAATATTGCTAACGTGTTTGTCAAATATTAGAAAAACCCACATAGGCCACAGATGGCGAAAATGACAACTTAATCAATAATGTTAAAGAATGTAATCTTAACAGCCTCACAAACACAGAGAGAGGAAAATTAGGTAAAATAATAATTAGGAATGGAGACGTGTTGTGCCATGTGGCAACAAATAATACACTCAAAAGGAAGCTCAAGGATGGAAATTACAAATTAGAAATATTCCAAAAGGCGGGAAAAATAAGTATTTTAGTATCTGACTTCTGGGGAGACCTCATCAATAATATACACAAAGAAGGGAAAATACAGCAGAATGTATGTTGTACTGCCAGGTATCATTGCTTATCATGCAAGCAAAGATGCTATCGAAAATATTAAATTGCTGCAGAAGAGTAAAAAAATGCTTTGTCCACCTGGACAAATCTAGACTTATCCAGCATTTTACAGTATGGTTTAATCCAAGACCGTAACACACAGCCCTGACTTATGCAGAATCGAATCTGTCCTCTTCCTGGCGTGCACTTATTGATGCAGACAAAGACTTTGGGTCTTAGGAGTAGAACCTCATGTTCAAAGGACTTGAAAAATGAGTTTATTTCCAAATTCAGGGGTTTGATTAGAATAAATTGTTTTGCCCTCAGTTGACAACTTGGACCGCACAATAAAGAATTTTACAGGCATCTAAAACTGAGGAACCTGAATGGCTAACTCAAAGATCATAAACTATAAGAAAGTATCACTGGAAGCTCAATTTAGGATGGATAAGGCTTCAGATCCAACAAATATTGAAGTTTAATCAAAGCCTGACTGCAGTTACCCCCGAAAATATTAGGATTTTGAAAAAATATTGGGTACAACGCCTTTGCAAACTAGATGTAAAAGAATGGGCAGATGCTCGAATTGGCACATGCGCAGTAGCTTTTACACATTAAGGCTGATCAAACTGTGACCTATAACACCAGAAGAAGATTACACACAAAGAGATACATTAAGAAACAGGTTTGCTCACGTGGCAGCAAGGGGGGCTACTTGTTACCTCTAAACTGGAATTTTCCAATGATGCACCAATTCAGGCAAGAAACAGACTGGGTGCTGTCAACCTCTGAAGAGTGGTTATCAGCACTTGAACCCAAGACTGCCCTGCAAGTTATATGGAGAGTCTCAGAAGGGACAATATCTCCGAAGACTCTTATTTGCTTAAAACTGTGGAAACATGTAGTACAATAATGACAAAGTGGAACAAAACTACCACTTCATGTAGGGCAGCATGGGCAACATGGGTAAGGGGAATTAACCACTTAATGTGGACACAAAGTTTCCAGAATAGGAGATTCCCATTCAACAGCATTTATAGAATACGGCAAACAGGCTTAAAGTTTGCATAATGTTCCAAGAAGCGGACACTTTGTAATTGTGCATCACAGAGAGACTCTTAACAGCATCAGACAGTAAAGGCACAATGCAAAGAGAGCACCATGGCTACTTTTAATGAAAAGCAAACTTAAATGATAGTTTACCACAGTCCATCCTGTCGTAATCTGCACATTGTGGTTATTTATGCTTTGTTTTGCTTTTAGGATCTAAGCTATGTGGAATCTAGAGCAGGGGTCTCCAAAGTCAGTCCTGGAGAGCCAGATCTATGCCAAATTTGTAAGAGAGATACATTTATGTAAATGAGGATAGGCTAAAAATCTGGTATGGATCCAGCCCTCCAGGGGCGACTTTGGGAAGGCCTGGTCTAGAGCACAGATATTCAGTATGGATCTAGGAGAGCAGAATACTTGATGGAATGGTAGGGATACCCAGACACAATGAAAGTCAATTGGACTGTTTCACACAAAGATCACCCTGAAAATCTGGCATGGATCCAGTTCTACTGGAATTACACCGGACATAGCCATAATCTAGACTCAACATAGCGCACCAGTGCCACCGAGCTAAGTTAGAGAGCTTGGTGGGTTAATGCAACTGCTACAGATATATACATGCAACCTGAAGGACAAAGATTTGATTCTTGACATGTAGATCAACCCTATCATTATTCTATGGCCATTAAAATGTGTATATCACATTATCGACCATTGTTGCCATCAAGAGGCAATCAGCATGGGAGAACCATGCACAAGCTCCCTATTACGGTTTAGCATGATCACTTTCTGAGAAAACTGTCTTTACATTACCTGATACTTCAAACACTTGAGGGCCTACTCTGCATTTCAACAAAGAAGTCAATTACAAAAAATAGACCTTACTTTTAAGATGTAGAAATAAGATTTGAACTAATTTAAAGGCAGCCCAGAATGTAGAAGTGTTAAAAGAATTGATTGTTCCCCCTCATTTTTTTTATGTAATAGCGCTTTGATAACTTGAGTCAGGCACCAATATAAGACAAGAAAACCAAAATAAAAAAAGCATTGGTAAAGCCTTTAAGTCCGGCATTGACAAGCTTGCCATTTTTAAACGTGCTTATTCTGCAAGCATATGCAATATATATTAAGTGTAAACGTAGTAAAGTTATCAGATTACCAACTAAAAGTGTTATGCATGTTCGCACACACAACAGTAAAAACAGCAAGTATAAAATCAATCATAGCAAAAACAAAAGAAAGCAGAAATGAGGCAACTACCCCTCAGATGTGGAAGAGGTTTCCAAATGCGGAAGAGCAAAATGCTGCCACTCTCAGTGAAGCTGGAGTGAGCTATACAATGGCCCCATGCTGTGGTGAGGAGAAGTAAAATGAGAACAGCACTTGAACTAGCCCAGTGGATGTAGAAGGCTGGCGTAATCTAGGCCAAAGCAAAATGAAGGTGTAAAATGGGGAAAGAGTTGACTCTTGGGAGTTAAGAGCGTAGACCGAAAAAGTGCAAAATAATTTTGAGAAAAACGGCTAGTATAAAGTTACTTCCTTTGCAGTAAAGAGATAGAGGATTAGGGTACAGACACAAACCGTGACAAGCAGGGCCGGCGCTAGGCATGGGCAGCGTGGGCAGCTGCCCAGGGCCTCGCACTACGCCCACCAGCATGGGGCCACGCACTGTTGATGTGTCCTGTTGTTTCCCTGGCGATCTATTTCAAAGAAAGGTGTTGCCTGCAATTAAGGTCCTTAGGAGGGGCCCCCCTCCCTGGGCCTCTCATGGATGGTGTCCGGAGCCATAGGGGAGGAGACGGAGACGCTCCCTCAATTGCAAGGAGACCATTCACAGACACTGTGGGGGGCCCATTGTCCAGCATTTTGGCGCCCCCACAGTTTTAACTTTTAGACCACAATCAATTCTCACACCTATCGGACTGAAGGTGTGAGAAATGCTTGTGGAGTAAAAGTTAAAACTGTGGGGGCGCCAAAATGCTGGACAATGGCCCCCCACAGTGTCTGTGAATGGTCTCCTTGCAAGGGGCCCCTTATCTCAATTGGAGGGGGCCTCACACGTTCCCTTTTAGCCCAGGGCCTCGCAAACCCTACAACCAGCCCTGGTGACAAGAAGAACGGAGGAGGAGAGGGGAAAAAACACAAAGCAAGGAGCTAGATAAAAAGGTGAACAAGCAAACAAAGTGAAAATGAACGGAGATGCCCGGTTGCGATTCCTGCATCTCGGATAAATAAAAGTCTGGCTGGTTACCGATGCGTATGACGTGACATTCTGAGCGCGTGCTCGAGCCCCCTGGTGAAAACGTGAACATCAAACACGTCTTCTCCTTGCGTCTCGATTCTGGGGTGAAATCCCCCGACAAAGTTGCTGCGAAGGAATCTCTGCCGAGATCACGAGAATGCATCCTGTTACTGAAGTCGACAGGGGCAAAAAGGAGGAAGTGAAAGCTAAGACGGCTCTCTCAAACAAACGAGTGGATGCCACACCTGCAAAATAAATACCAGGAAAAGCCAAACAAACAGAACATTCCAACAATAGGCCAACATGCCTTCTTCGGCCATAAAGTGGCAAGAGATGAAAAGAACAATGAAAACCAAAGGAGGAAATGAAATGTTAAATAAACCACGTGAAGCTTGCTCCACAAGCCTTCTATGAGAACCTTGGCAATAGAGAAGCCATCACAAAGGTGAGGACGCAAAAGGAAACTTGACAAATGTCCAGAGGGATGTTGATACTAGTCGACGCTAGCCCTGAGGTGGCACAGTCAAATACTCCTTAATGTCTTGTGCAGTGCTTGTAATGGAAAAATAGAGGTGCAGGTACTCTATACGAGAGTACCTGTTTGTTTTGGAGAAGTGCTGGTACTCTCTAAAGTATAGCATTTCTCTTGAGAAGTGTGGGTACTCTTGCTCCCAAAATAAAAAAAAGTGCCGGTACTCCATACCTGACAGTTTCGGACCATTTAAAGCACCTTGTGTACAGAAAGTATCACAATTGCCCGGAAACAATTTAACATCAAGCATTGGTTTCTACGGCCAAGAAGTTTTCCTTCCATCTTGAATCATCATTTTTCTGAAATAATCGTATGTCTTATTCATCTTTAACCTTCATCCCAAGTCAACCCCCGCTCTGTTGTCTAGATTTCCAGCTCAACTGAGACACTGAGGCTGTGTCTTGTGGACAATTCTAGCTTTCTGGTGGCAGAGAAGATCTGGGACTGTTAGACCTGCAAGATATCCCAGTGGTATTAAACAAAAGTGGCTCTTATGCTCAGGCAGCCTGATGCCAGCTGAGTGAATGACATTCACCAGGCACAGGTCACTCCAAGGTCAAAGACTGCAGGATGCCTTGAGATATGAACATGTCCAACACCACTCTATAATGCAGTTTCCACTAAGTATGGTCCCACCGCCCACCTTACATCTTCTTGGTCACCATCCTTAATGAGACACAACTTCCAGCAACACTCCGGCAATAGTCATGGACTTGGGCATCTCAACAGACTGGGTGGCCTGCATGTGCACAGTTATCAAGTCCATGAAGAAAGAAAATGTTTCAGGTGCCAAGTACACTAATATGGTTTAAACTTTTATTTAAGATGGGAGACTGCCTTTACCAAGTCTCCATACCAGGAATACACCCACACCGGAGTGTCTGTGCAGAACACCCAGGAAGCAGCTGTCCCTGGCGCAACACCCACATAACATGTTTTGCTGGAAAATAAAAATAGTTGGAACTGTAAAAAAAAAAAAAAAAATGATGTGTACAACAACTATTGCCCATCAACTGAATCAGCAAAGACATTGGCAACAATCGGGATGGCTGCATGTCCACTGCCACACAATTATGCCCAGAGGTGCAATTCTAATCCATCTTGCAAGGGCACGTTCCTTTCTGTTGCCCAAGGATTTTTTATTTATTTAGTTATACAATCGATTTTTTAGCACACACACTATAAACCTAATCTTCATACAATGTTTTCTGTAGCAAGTGCTCAGATATATAAGGAATGTGTAGCTGTTCAGGATTGTTTTTTAAGATCTACCCCACGCAGATGCACACGAATGAGGTCTGGGATGCAGGGGAAGTTGTTTCCAAAGGCTGCAACTGCTAACAAATCTGCAGGTGATGATAAAGAATTTCAGCATACAGGTTGAGAGCTGGGATCTCCAGGGGGGGTAAGGGTCAATTCGGTCCATAAGTTATGGAAGATCAAGTCCGCCAATAGAGACATGGGTGCAAGAGCTTACCTGTTATTCCGCTTTTAGGAGCAACGGATGAACAGCATTTGACAAACCTGAGCACAAAAGTGGCCACAAGGAACATACAAGTAAACAGTAAACAACATCAGCTGGGTGCTGAGTTGGACAACAAGTTTTTTCTGAGAAGGATCATTTACCTACAAATCAATGCAATCCTCTCCTCCATGTTTCTCATCTTCAAAATGCTTATTATTGTTTGCTTTTAAATCTTTAAGCATCATTTACAAATAGTTTCTTCATGGCAGACCCTTATAGCAAAACTTTTACATATATTTGTCACAGCAGATCCTTGCAGAAAGTTTTTTCAACATATTTTTCTTTAAAGTGGTACTGATCGAAGCAGAACAGATCTGCTGTTTACCCAACCACCCGCTGCCTAAGAGGCTGCCCAGCCCAGATTGTTGTGCCCAGAAGAGTAAGAAGTACCCTTCAGTGAATGACTGCATCTCGGCCTGACTATGATGTTTACATCTATTAGCACTTCAGGGCAAACCTCTTGACTTATAAATGATCCTTTTACACAAAGCCCTGCTTTAACCGAGACAAAGAGTGGTGCACCCAACCCATTGCAAATATGCAAAACCGCATAATGTAGCATTTCATTTAGTTTCATGGTAGATTTCAGTATTGAGTAATTCTGCAGCGTCACACAATAGTTGGCAGGAGTTTACACTGAAGAAGACATTGGTAAAGCACACTTGAATGCGTAAATGGGGCGGGTGGAGTGCAAGAACACCAAGGTTTGAAACCAAATACAGTATGTCCAGAAAACATTTTATTTATTAAGATATTCAAACAGCGCTAGTGCGCGACCAAACCAGAGAGCTTAACATTTAACATCAGGTATATTTCATTGCATCAGAACCTCACACCAAAGACAGAGAAAAGTACTACATTTCAGCAAGTGTTTTTTAAATTGTTGAATTTTCATGAATTTTTTTAACCCTTACAGTGTGGGAGATAGTCTAAGAGGTACAAAAAGTGCATTCTGGGAGCTAAGCAGGGAAACACTAGGGGCTAGATGTAGGTAAGTAATATTTACCGACTCTTAAATACCGAATTTTACCGATTCGGTATTTAAGAGTCAGTAAATATGAAGGGGAGACATGTAGGGAAATCCAGATTTTTTTTACTGAATCGGTAAAAATCGGTATTTACCGATTCGGTAAATACCGACCGGTAATGCCCATTCATTCCTATGGGCTTTGAAGCCCATAGGAATGAATGGGCATTACCGATTCGGTATTTACCGAATCGGTAAATACCGAATTTCACAAGGGTGCAGGGGGTGTCACTTTGACACCCTCTAGCACCCCCAAAACAGGTTCGGGTGTCATGCGGCAGGCATACCTGCCCTAAGGGCAGGTCTGCCCGTCATATGGCACAGGTGTGCATGCACACATGTGCATGCACACCGTAATCGGTATTTTACCATCAAATAGAATTTGATGGTAAAATACCGATTCGGTAAGGCTTGTGGGACTCAGAAGAGTCCCACCTACATATCAAATTTACCGATTCGGTAAAAATACCGATTCGGTATTTTACAGAATCGGTAAATTTACAGATCGGTAAATTTACCGATTCTGTAAAATGATTGTCCCTACATCTCAAATTCCATTTACCGGTCGGTAACGGCCGAATTCGGCCGTTACCGACCGGTAAATGCCTACCTACATCTGGCCCCTAGGCCCTTATTCTTCCAGGGCTGAAGTTTTGATGTGGCAAAGCCTCACCCTGTGAATAGCAACAGTGCAAGCTGCAGTACTTACCTAGTGGAGTTACTGCATCAATAAAATTTCTGCAACTAGGAATGGGGACTAACACAGTAAGACTATGTATTTGTGCCATGTTCTCAGGTGCGGAACATGGAATGGTCTATTCTGACAACATTTTTGTGTGTGTGAGGTGGGGTGGGGGGAGCTCGAGTGAAGTAATCTGGAATCTCAATTTGGGTACAAAACTCTCACCAGTGCCCGAATCAGAATTTCCGGCTCCAACTAGAACAAGGTCATTAGTTTACAGTTTTCACTTCTTCACCGACTACCTGCAATTGTGTGCTCATCATGGAATTATGTTGGCTGCCTCGAAGGTGAGACACAGAGTTGTGAATGGAATTTATGATGATTACATTCATGATGATTATTTTGAATATCCAGGTTTTAATCTTAGCATTCAATTTATCTATGATCTGTCTGAAGCAGGAAGGATGCAAGTTCTGCGAATGCAATTAGGCAATTCGGCCTAACTCATGATGAACATGATGATGTTGCCATAATAGTGAACCCCAGCACACTTGTACCCTGTACGCTGGAAAAATGTACCCTTCTAGATTCTGTCTCCTTAGATAAAATAATTCCCAAAGTTATCTCAGGATCCCCTAGAGACCCAGCACCGCAACAGTTCCTTACATTGGTCATTGATTCCATCCGTCCAATCATTCTTGATGTTCTCAATACCTCAATCACCTCGAGCACAGTTCCAACATCTTGGAAATGTGCAATGGTTAAGGCCCTTTTAAAAAAAAAACAACCTGGACCAAAGCAATCTAGCTAATTTTCGCCCCATCTCCTTGTTACCCTGGATGAGTAAACTGCTAGAAAAGCACATAAATAACATCCTAGTGGATTATTTAGAATCCAACAACCTGCTATGTGCCTCCCAGACGGGATTCCGCCCCCAACATGGGACCGAGACAGCCTTGCTAGCAGTGACTGAAGAAACAAGAACTGTGCTGGACCAGGGAGGGAAAGCAGCCATCATACTATTAGATGTTAGCGCCGCGTTTGACACGGTTAACCATGCCACCCTATTACATCAACTTAATGGCATGGGGGCGTCGGGCGCAGCCCTGGCATGGCTCACCTCCATCCTGGATGAGCGCTTCTTCCAGGTGTTTGAGGGAGAGGCTGTATCCACCAAGCAGCCACTCAGGTGTGGGGTCCCTCAGGGCTCCGCCCTGAGCCCCACACTTTTTAATGTCTACATGAGGCCTTAGCGAAGATAGTCCATCCATTTGGCGTCCGTATTGTCACCTACGCAGACGACACTCAGCTAGTGGTCTCATTGAACCACGCTGAGGGGTCGTCGTGCACTCTGAGCCCATGCTTAGAGGCAGTAGCCAGATGGATGGAATCCTCCTGCCTCAGACTAAATGGGGAAAAGACGGAAATCATGCTATTGGGCAACCCGTCACTTACCATTCTGGCCTCCATCTGGCCTACGTGCCTAGGTCACCCTCCCTCCCCCAAGTCCCAGATAAAAAGCCTGGGAGTTTGGCTAGATAAAGCACTTGACTTTACTGTCCAGGCTACCAAAACCGCATCCACCTGTTTTGGGTTGATGAGAATGCTTCGGAAAGTTCTCCCTTTGCTCCCGTTCCAGACGAGGAGAGTCATGGTTCAAGCCCTCATACTCTCTCGCCTGGATTACGGTAATGCTCTTTACCTGGGAGCACCGATGGCCGCAATCAACAAACTCCAGGTCACCCAAAACTGTGCGGCCCGACTGCTCTTTCAAATTCCACGCTGGCAGTCGGCCAAACCTGGCTTGAGAAAGCTACACTGGCTTCCTGTGGCAGAAATGGTACAATTTAAAGCCATGTGCCTTGCCCAGAAAGCTATTCATAGAACAGGTCCTGCCATAATGCACCCTCTAGCCACTACCTACCTTCCCCCCAGAGCCCTCCGCTCCAGCTCGTTATATCTGGCCACTACGACTAAGATAAACAAGGCTCGCTGGGGCGGTCGCTCATTCTCGCACAATGCTGCGAGAATATGGAATTCCCTCCCGCTTAATCTTAGAGAGAACAAAAATTTGCTGGCATTCAGAAAGTCCTTAAAAACTCACTTGTTTGGAAGAGCCTGTTAGCACCCTATCCTGTCGCCTTCGGATTCCATTTAAAGCGCTGCGAGGCCTCAGGGTAGTTTACGCGCTATATAAATATAATTTTCATTTAATTTCATTTCATTTCATTCATGATCACGTGCAAGACTCACTTTTCACCAAATGCCACCTCTTAATACATTTCACAGATGCAGGCAGGAATTTGTGAAAGTATCTGCTTCTAACATACTCTATTAATTTGCACACATCAAAATTACACACTAAGTGGTTTTCAATTTCTGCTTTAATTTTGACAAATTGGCGTGCTTTCATTTAAATCAGCTAATTAATCTAGGATTAGTCCTGCTCAACTAGCGGGGACACAGAGACTCCTGTAACAATGAGAAGACTGCCACTCTTGTGGACAAAGCAGGGTTAGGTCTTTTAACAATATTAAACAGACTAAACTTCTGCTTGCTTCACCTGAGCCACCCAGGCACCACCATATTGTTTAAAAGGATTCACGGAATGGCAAATTCGTGCAATTACAAAACACCCAAAGTCAGGGATTTGTTTTAATCTAACTCTTCAGAGACATAAATGTCTTATTTCTTCCACTGGACCACTGGTGAAAGACACTGCCCAGCCAGAAAATAAAGGGTACATTTGAGTTTGGCAATTTAATATGCTGCCTCACTATCTATTACTCATGTTGATGATAAAAAAAATGTAAGATACAAGGACACTACATATAATTCTCAGCTTAACCAGAATGTGGTTTGCAATCTTGCTGAAAAAAATGTGGTGCATGGACGTTCAATGTAATGTTGGCGGAATTTTGTATTGCAGTCTTACTGGCGGGATAGTGGCACTGTGGTCTAAACATTTTTTAGAGTACTGAACAGAAAGCAACAGCTTCAGTACACTACAGGTGTCAAGTTATAATCAGGGGAGGGAGTCTGCCTCCTGGGGGTGCCCGGGGGTTGGTTTAGAGGTGATCGTCTGGTGGGGTTATTTGGGGAGTCTGGGCAATGCAGGTTTATGCTGGAAGTGGGGGTGAAAACTTGCATAAAAAGGTACCTCTATCTCTTTCCTAAATAGAGAGTCTTTTGTGGAGGGGGAGGGGGCTATGCTTTGTTCTCTACCTAATTATATTCAACAAAACAGGTTTAAGAAAAAACGATGATCTGCGTTTCATCAACTTTCCTACCTCCTCGATTCTGGTCAAGTTAGAGTGAAATGATAGAAGTTCTAAGAATTTGGCTTTATCCAGTTTGAAAAGCCATAGACAAAGATCACAGCTTAAAGGGAATTTCATTTCCTCGTGACTTGTGGTAACAGGGATGCCACTTCTACACACTATTATTGTGGTAGTACACAGCAATGGCGGAATTAGAACAGGTTATGGGAGAAACTGAAGGAAGACGTCTGAAGGAGGCAGTGGCTGGCGGTGGCAAATTTGTAAAAAGACTTCTGGAGAAGAAACCGGTTTTTCTGGTCTAAGCATGCCTTGAGCTAAGCAGATCAGCCTGGGACGCCTGCACTTCACGGATTGGCCTAGTAAAGAAAGCGCAGCAAAAATTTTAAAAGTCAACATTATACAGGAAATTAGAGAACAGAGGCCTGAATATGTTTGGAGGGGCAGAGTCAAGCTTTGTGCAAGAGAAGCAATATTCTACAATCAGAATAGATATGACTGCAAAATGTTTGCATTAAGCACTTTTGGTGTAGACCTGAACTTGAAAATAGCAATTGCAAAGCAATACCATGAAGCCAGGCGAGAAAAGCTTTGACAAACAACCTTCAGAAACTGCAAGTAAGCCCTCCACAACAAAAATCCTAAAGCCACATTTTTAGCTTCCTATGAGAGGACTCTTAGCACTTCTCAATCATACCAAGGCTCCGCTCAGAAAGGGGTTGTTGCTCTGCCAAACTCCAATTGAGAATCTTTGACTCCTGCAAGTGTTCACGTTTTTACTTCACAGACTCAAGAAGCTCTGCCTTTCATCAGACGAGAGGGTGTTTCCTGCTTTTAAACCTCTTATGCATTGGATTTTTGTCTGCTTATTTTGTCTCATACACAATCCCAGCTAGTAAAAGGCATAGGCATAAGAATGAATGCATAGGTGTGAGATTTGCTTCTGGTCTTAATGGTACACTTTTTCACACCCCAACGTACAGAATGGAATGGGAGAGGTGTGGCACAGCGGCCAGGGCGGCTGATTCCAGAGCACGTGGCTTACAGTTCAATCCCCCCCCCGCCCCCGCACCGGCGGCAGCTCAGCTCAGCATCATGTGACTCTGGGCAATAGCTCACTTCATCTCCCCATTGGCCCCCAGCGCCATGAGACCCTTAGGGGCGATTAGTTTGCGCTTTACGAGTACCGGGTTAGTTCTTGCCTTAGCGACATGGGTGAAGCCGTCATTTCAAGGCACTGGATTCAAGCTAGCCTGGCTGATGATGGCTGATTAGCCAGAAGCCGGTCCCCAGATGCTTGTGTCCGGTCCAGGGAAGACATGGCTTGGCTGTTCGGGCTGGACTGTTCCCATGAGGCACAGGGTCAGACTGATTTGCATATGGCCATGTCTGAACTGGGGTGGCGGAGTGAGCTAAAGCATGAAGACGGATTAAACCCAGATCAGTTGACTGGGGGTGAGTGCTTGCAATGTTCAACACTCCGTCCATCATCCCATTTGGTTTCGCTCCATCATTTCAAGGGGCCTGCCCAAGTATGACACTGAATGATCAAAGTTCCCAGCAGCCCTTCGCAAGAACTGGTCTGGTTCAAGCAACATGGCTTGAAGAGGGACTCGCAAGAGCATGCACCAATGCAGATAAGACATAAATAAATTCTGGACTGACTGTACTGGTTATTCCCTGACTTCAAGAGCTTTATCAAGGGGAAAATTCAGAGAGCAGCCAATCATGATAGATAAGGCGATATGAAGTGAGGCTGGATTATTACACATAGGTGGCTTCTTCAAGAATACTGCACTCCTCACATTGCAAGAAATCACAGGGTTGTACCTTGCACAAAAGGGGACAACTCTCAGCATATAACACCATAGTGAAAGTCATCAGCCTTACTTAGGAAGGAGTCTGGTCCAACCAAACCACAAACGTATTTTAGGCCTCATTTAGAGTTCAGAGTACGGATTGTACACTGTCGCTCTGATGGAGCACCTTTACTCTGAATTTAGAGATGTCCGCTCTAGTTATTGACAGAAGTTGCGGTCACGACTTCTGTCAAAGTCCGAGTTCAAAGTTTGATGTATGGTCCTTGTCAAAATAATGGTACCCTCTGCCACACAGTTACTTTGTGTTTGCTTCTTTAAAAATAAAACCACAGATTGGGTATTGTCCATTGATGTGGGGGGTCATTTGAAGGTTGCTAATTTTCCTTACCATCACAGTTTTCAGAGCAGTAAGAGAAAGTAAGAACTGGCCATTAAAGCGGCCACCCTAAATTAGGTGAACAGTCAAATGATCAAACCTCCGTTAGCTCTTACTCCATCCGGTCGGAGGAGTATCTTCTCAACAGAAACAGAGTAGTTTATGTCGCTGCCATACTTGAGGTCTGTCCGACTATAAATCAGGTGGGCAGACCTTCATTTTGGTAGAGAGGGTTCTCTTTCACTGTTGCAACAGAGTACCCTCTCTGCCAAACTCTAAATCAGCCCACGTTGGTCCTGAATAAGCTACTCATGGTGGAAAAAGTCAACAAAGCCTGTAGGTCAGTGAACGTAAATAATGACTAGAAGCAAACTGATAGCTCTCAAAAGGATGCGAGACAGAGACATGGGAAGGCTTTTCACTTATGGAGAATGAAAACGGAGTGCTGGAATTTTCAGGTAACATTTCTGGAAATCCTAGATTTAAATGAAGGCTGTGCATTTCCCTACATCAAACTTACTTTTCAACAGCTAGACTGCACAGATACTACACCACAACGCCAGATGATCAAACCTATCATGCATATCAAAGGCTCTTTCCCACGAATGCATAATTATTACAGCACAATTAGCTAAAGCATCAAGCAATACACCGGTAAAGCAGTACCATGTGAGCCGGTTGCATGCCTCCTAGACTTTATACCTTTTCCCACCCATCTTAACACTACCTGCAAAATTGCAGTCCTGGCACCCATAAAGTAAAATCAATGCACTGGACGGGGCCCTGCCCCAACAGAATCACAGAAGGTGATCCAAATTAGATAAATGGACTGAAGCCAAAAGCAATGTTCTACATAACCTTTGCGACAGAGCCAGTGTTTAATTTGTAAAAAAATAAAAAGTGCCCAGGCTCTCAGGAGGCAGCTTCCACTAGCCCATTGCACCTATTAGCGTTGCCTAAAACAGAACCAACTACTAACCATGACGCTGGGAGAATATGTGGTGTAATGGCCAGAGCTGGTGACCTGCTGCAGCCACAGACACAAGTCTGACCTCCTGCTGCTGGACGAAACTCCGGCAGCGGAGGCCTGGACAATAGGTTTCCTGTCACAGGGAGGTGTAACCACCTCCCAGACAGGTTTTAGTGTATTGGGGCTGGGTGAGTGGATTCAGAAAATGCTTTTCAGACAGTGCTCGGGTCGCAGGAGCGTTCAGCCCCTGCTCTGGCGCGAAACTGAACAAAGGGAAAGGGGTGTAATCACCCCTCTCCCCAGACCCCCCCATTGGTGGGTCACCAGAGTATGTCCAACTTCCTAACTTAGTATAAGTATGGGACACCAGTCCATAGGACTTAAGATTACACCTGCACGAAACTCTGCAACATATATCCTGGAACATCAACATTCTACACGACTAGAAGATGGAAGAATCTCCCTTGGGGTCAAGGAGTGACTCCCCTGTTCAAATAGGCATCAAGAAGCATCTTGCCGGTCTGCATTTCTGAGGCTCCCACCGGATCCCGGAATATTTGCGACACAGGACATGGACTACCAGACTTCTCAGAGGCCGACACGAGATCCCAGCAAAGCTGATACCCTCAGCCCTCACGAGTGATGTGGGTCTGGAACTCCTGGACACCGTGCACATTTGCAAGTGCATCGACTTCCCAACCTTTCCCAAAGATCTGCATTTGGCTACTCGTAGTCCAAGCCCTGAGCACCATCTGCACCGAAGATTGTGGGCCTACACTCCATGAGTGTTCCGTGAGCCCGCTTCTAGCATTTCTGCTTGAGGCCCCTTTGCGATCCCTGGTCCGTCGACTGGAGGGTCCCCACAAAGGTAACTCTTCTTTCCTTTGGGCTTCCCTGGTTGCTCCAGACATGCCATGACTCCCTGCCAAGAAGTGAGCCCCTCAGACCTTGCTGGTCTGCGCCAAAGCCAATCTTTGCTTTCTGTGTGGGTTGCTGTTGCCAAGGCTTGTTGGGTCCAATCTGGAAACTGACACGACAGCACTCAACATCCTTTGTGGGACAGCTCGAATCCAGTGCCTGGTCATCCTCGATGCCTCCTGGTCCTCGTGGCTGAAGAGTCGAGCTTCACCTTTTTCACCTGCAATCAGCCGACATCGGTGGGCATCTTCTCATTGCCTTCCTGGTCACTGGCAAGTGACCCAGACTCTGTCCATTCTGGTTTCAGATTCTTCAAATCTCTGATCCATCCTTGGATCCACCCGGACACTTTCCACTGGGACGCCAGCAGGACTTTGCAGGAGCTCTCCATTGAAATCGATGACGAAACCCGACACGAAAAGACACCTATGCACCCGGCTTCCCTGGGTGAGGTAACTCGAGTACTCTGGTGCTCCCATAGGTGTTGACTCTAGAACCTCCTAGTTCTAAAGGGGTTTGCTCCAAGTCCTCTTCTAAGTGTCCTTGATCTTTAAAATTCCAACTGCGACTTTCCCCATAGAAGTTAATGGTGATTCACGGCTGTGTTTAGACGCTGCACGCGTCCCCCGAGGGTCCCCAGTGTCACTACATTGGGTGGTTCCAGGTGGCCCTAGCGGTTCTAAAGGCTCTAGCCCTTGTATCTGTCAGTCGCGGTTCTTATACCACTTTCTTAATATATGGTTTGGTACGCCCCTAGGGCTCAACGTATATTGTGCTAATTTACTGTGTGCTAAATAAGTTTACTGAATGTACTTTTGCTTCTAGCCTCATAAAGAGACCTGAGGCATGTGTTTAGAATAAATACATATATTTTATATATATATATATATATATATATATATATATATATATATATATATATATATATATATATATATATATATATATATATATATATATATATATATATATATATATATACCTGGTGTGGTTCTCCTTTCATTTGGTCATTCATTAGATTATAGACTGGTAAAACAAGCTGCTTTACATTCCTTCAAGACTTAGCCTGAAGCCTGCTCTCCACAGCTACCACTAGGATAGCGTTCTATATAGGTTGTCTTTAAACCTACCATCAATAAGGGTCGTTTGGACTGGTGCAAGGTGCCCACTAGAATAGACAGCAAATGCCAGGCCAACTTCTCACATTGGTGTGCAGCGTGTGGGATTCCAGCTTGCCATTGTTTTACCAGATAATCTCAAGTGATTGATCATTTGAAAACCCCCAAAGGTACCAGAGGTACATGTAATACAAGCTTAAATACAGTAAGTTCTACTGAACTAGGAGTTGTGTGTTAAGGACTTAAGCACACCCTTTCTACAACTCAAGACAGTTTAGTAGGTAAACAACTAGAGTAGGTAGTGGATACACCACACCTCACTAGTTATGTCTTCAGGGCCAGGAACCAGTGGGTCCCTGCCACATGTCAGTATAATACAGGCATCCAAGTATGACATATTCCTTTTTTTAGAATTAAGGGCTCTGTGTACTATGAGGAAACTGAAGACAGGCAAGAATGCCACCAACCAACACCTCAGCGAAGTGTTACTGCTTGATGACCATAGGAAGGCTACAGGACCTGAAAGGGTAGGCAGTGGGGTGGAACCAACAGAAGGAGAAGAGGCAAGTGGTACAAACCAACAGGACTTAGACTCTGATGTTGACCAGGCAGGTGACAATGACCTAGATTTGAACAATCCAGCTCCAAATGGAGATGAAGAAGGCCAAAATAGCCCTGTTTTTTTTTCCCCACCAGGAAAAGTTGGTATGGTGCCTAGAAGGCCAAGATCTCCTTCAGTGGAATCTAACCATTCTGACACATCTGTAGGGACCTCTGTCTCTTTTCATAGGAGGGACACCTCCCAAGAGAAAAGAGAGAATCAGCTGAGGTTTGAAGAAGCCCAACTGAACATAAGGAAACAACAAGTAGCCTTAGAAAGGTAGTCCCTAGAGCTTGAAAGAGCAAGAAAAAAGATGGGGCTAGAGTCCCATGGTGGCAGCAACTTCCCTAGTGGCAGTTCGGGCTGGCTGTTCCCATGAAGCACAGGGTCAAGACTGCTTTGCATATGGCTGGGTTCAAACTGAAATGGCATGGTGAGCAAAAAAACGATGGATTTAGGCCCAGATCTCTGTACTGGGGTAAATGTATGACATTGTTCTGCATTCTGTCCATCAACTGTTGTTTTTGCATTTGTCACCCCGACGGGGACGGGTATGCTCTTTGCGATCCCTGGTCTGTCGCCTGGAGGGTCCCCACAAAGGTAACTCTTCTTTTCTTTGGGCTTCCCTGGTTGCTCCAGACATGCTGTGACTCCCTACCAAGAAGTGAGTCCCTCAGACCTTGCTGGTCTGCACCAAAGCCAATCTTTGCTTTCTGTGTGGGTTGCTGTTGCCAAGGCTTGTTGGGTCCAATCTGGAAACCGACACGACAGCCTTCAACATCCTTTGTGGGACAGCTCGAATCCAGTGCCTGGTCATCCTCGATGCCTCCTGGTCCTCATGGCTGAAGAGTCGAGCTTCACCTTTTTCACTTGCAATCAGCCGACATCGGTGGGCATCTTGTCATTTCCTTCCTGGTCACTGCCAAGTGACCCAGACTCTGTCCATTCTGGTTTCAGATTCTTCAAATCTCTGATCCATCCTTGGATCCACCCGGACACTTTCCACTGGGACGCCAGCAGCACTTTGCAGGAGCTCTCCATTGAAATCGATGACGAAACCCGACACGAAAAGACACCTATGCACCCGGATTCCCTGGGTGAGGTAATCGAGTACTCTGGTGCTCCCATAGGTGTTGACTCTAGAACCTCCTAGTTCTAAAGGGGTTTGTTTCAAGTCCTCTTCTAAGTGTCCTTGATCTTTAAAATTCCAACCGCGACTTTCCCCATAGAAGTTAATGGTGATTCACGGCTGTGTTTAGACGCTGCACGCGTCCCCCGATGGTCCCCTGTGTCACTACATTGGATGGTTCCAGGTGGCCCTAGCGGTTCTAAAGGCTCTAGGCCTTGTATCTGTCAGTCGCGGTTCTTATACCACTCTCTTAATATATGGTTTGGTACACCCCTAGGGCTCAATGTATATTGTGCTAATTTACTGTGTGCTAAATAAGTTTGCTGAATGTACTTTTGCCTCTAGCCTCATAAAGAGACTAGAGGGATGTGTTTAGAATAAATACATGTATTTTATATATATATACCTGGTGGGGTTCTCCTTTCTTTTGGCCATTCATGAGATTATACACTGTTAAAACAAGCTGCTTTACATTCTTTCAAGACTTAACCTGAAGGTTGCTCTCCATAGCTACCACTAGGATAGCTTTCTATATAGGTCGACTTTAAACCTACCATCAATAAGGGTCGTTTGGACTGGTGCAAGGTGCCCACTAGAATAGTGGACAGCATATGCCAGGCCAACTTCTCACACAAACATCTACATTCTATTCCCACAGCTATAAAATCCAGAGTCAAGTGAGGCATTCCAGAGACAAACAGAAAAGTAATGCGTGGGTTTCAACAGAGCAAGGGTGAATCACAGCTAGGGTGAGCACCTCACTCCGGGTCATTACAGACACTGCCTCCAGCCTTCAAGTTTTCACATGCAAATCATTGTTTTCAGGAGTCAGGCTAATGAGGACAATGGAAGTAAAACAAGACTACAACACCCAGAAGGCATTAGGTGATCACACGAAAGCTGAGGACTGTAAACAGGGGCCTGAAAGTAGGGGTTCCCTGAATCACATCCAGCTAGGAGTTTTGTGGGAGGCAGATGGAGAGGGCATGCAAATACCTGCGCCGTGTGACGTTTAAAATCATTGAGCGGAGTGGGGCCTAAGTGTCCAGTTTGTGCCAAAGGAAGGATACACGGTTTTGTTATGACGATTTCAGAAAGCTGAATTTGGGTGAGCTGCTAATGGGAGGCTGCTTTAGCCGAAAAGCCATTTTGGAAGGGTAATAAGGGCAGAGAGTAAGCAAAAAAGAACATGAAATTGTCTGGACAAAGTAATTTAGGGGAAAATAAATCTTGTTTTGTTTAAGTAAATGTAAACATGATGCTATTATCTAGCAAAGTGTTCAAATGGAATACATCACAGAGGTTTTAGCTTTTACCTGCTGCACACGTAGGAGGACTGCAACCCACCAATAAAAATAAATATTTAAATTGAACGGAGTGAAAACAACCGCGGGACTGCAAATGAGCTAATCCGAAACGCACTGCAGCAGAGCGTGCGGATTAATGCCGCGCTAACCTTCCTCGCGGGCACGAAGACGTCCTTACGCCGCGGAGGTCCGACGGGAAGCCGCATTACGTTTACGCAGCACAACAATGACACATAAAAGGGACCCGAGAGCTGCGAATCCGGCACTTTGCTCACAATTAGAAGGTCAACATCACGTGGAGGTCTATGAACCAACACGATAAAAAGAGAGGGGAAGGTAGAAATGTAATGTCTTTGTGTCTGTTTTCACCAGCTGTTCAAAGGTGTTAATAGTATTTTTTTTTAAACTGTATTTATCATTTTCGGACATATACAAAGCTATGCCATATCCACCGTTTTTTCCTTCACAAACACGTTAACGACTGAAACAGTTGGCACCAACGTGCAACGCTATTCTCAAAAAGTATCTTACAGAGTGACATGTATTCGCTGACCTGTGTTAGTATGTCTGCTCGTCGTTCATTATTCTAAGTGAAAAGCCTAAACTTAAATCCATAATACAATTAATACATTTTCAATTAAGTTGTGCATTGATAATTATAATATAAATTCCCCAGCATGGTACTGAAGCAAATTGAAAAATAAAAAAATGTTTTTGAGGCAAAAAACTGCATTGTGATGGGAACGTGCTAAATACCTTTTTATTTGGCACACTGCGACAAAACAGCTTTGGGACCTATTGGCTTGGCAAATGGATTCTAGCCATGCATCAGTGACGTTGCGCAGCATGGCTAAAAGAGAAAAAAAGCTTATGACCTGGCTGTCCGCATCGTTTGGTAAGCACGCGCACTAAGCACTTGAGCGCCTACAAACGGCATAAGTGTTGCTATGTGTTTATGAATCAGAATTGGATCGGTAAAGAAAAAGTAGCGCGGCTGGGGTAAGCAACACAAGGGGCAAAACCAATACGGAGGGAGGGGGGATTGAATCATGGAGGACGATGTGGGGGGAAGCTATAGGTGGGCTGGGAAAGCAACACAGAGGGTGCAGGGAGGGCAGTAAATGGGAGAGTGCACCATCGAGCGGGGGGGCAGATAGACGAGCGGTAGCAACGTAGAGCTGGTGAGGGAGGAAAGTTCACAAGGGAGACAGCTGGAAAACACATGCACTCCTCTGGAATATTTAAACAAAAATAAAAAAGTAGTGCCTGAAAAATGATCAGTGAAAGGATGAAAGCAATGCATCCTTGCTCCATGGAACGGACAAACATAAGAAGAGGAAGCAAACAAAGAAGAAGGAAATAAATGAGAGTGACAATAAAGCCAACCAACAGTAAGTAGTGGGCACACTTCAAGTCCACTGTATGCTGGGAATGTCTTTTTGCCTACAGACAGCACCACTGTCTGGAGTCCAACACCTAAAAAGGGCAAGGGAACCCATCAAAGGGCAACCTGGGGAGCAAATAATAGGCAAGATGCCTTAATAGTAGAAGAAGAGCAAATAAATAAGGGAGGGGAGAAGAATGGTGGAATTTGCAGGGACCTCTCCGTTCCCTCCCAAGGTAAAACAATATTTGATAAACACAAAAGTTTGGGCTTTTGTGTTGTTAAAAGGTCTTTACTCTGGCATTACAATGTCTAAGTTTAGGGCCATAGACACCTTACAGGAAGTGCTGGGGTCACTAGGGAAGTAAGCTAGGCATTGGGGAGGGCTGAGCTGGTCAACAAGCAGTGGGAAGAGCTACAACTGGCGGAAAGTGGGAGGATCTTCACTTTAAAACAGAGGGAGGGGTGTGGAGCGGTGCCCATTGTGAGGATCTAGCAGTGGTCATCAGTGAGATAAGCTATCATTATTGGCTGTGGAAGTAACTTGCACTCGTGGTCAGTGGGTGCTGCAGGCACTGGAATGCAGTGCGAGGAGCTCTAGCTCGTCAGTGGTGTGAAGAGCCATCACTGTTGGGCAGTGACGAGTTTGTACTTCTAAGCAGAATAAGGAACTACACTGATCGGCAAGACAAGGAGCCGGCGCTAATGACGGTGTAAGATTCTAGCATCAGTTGGCTGTGTGGAGAGCTAGCACTAGTGGAGAGTGTGAGAAGCACACTGGTGGCCAACGCTGGGAATTGACACTAGTGGGCACTGAGCAGCATGCACTGCTGAGCAGGATAAGGAGCTCTGGACTGTAGAAAGAGTGAGGAGTAAATTTAGTTGACACTAGTGGGAAAAGTGAGAAACCAGGGTTGGTGGACAGTGTAAGGCCATGCCACTGGTGGACTGTGTACAAAGTCGGCACTGGTGGACAGCATGGAGTTCTCAATTTTAGGAAGTAGATGGAACTGGTTGACAGTGACAGGAGTGCTTATTGGTGGGTAGTGCAGAGCAATGGCAGGCAGTGTGTGGAGTTCACAGTGGGGTGAAGGGCATCAGCCCCAGTCAGTACTCTAAAACCAGCATCTTTCAAGAGCATCACAATTACTTCTAATGGTCTCGATCAACGGATACAACCTACAACACAGGAGTTGGAAAGATGTTAAAAATCCTGAAATGGACACCATCTCCTTGTAACAATGTACCAACATGCTGTAAGAAAAACAATAAAAGTAGAAGCCATATCTAATTTTTTGCATCGTTTTCGTGAAAACTTGGAGATAGTTATTTGGTTCTTAGACCATGAGCTCAGCAGGCAGAAGGAAGTGACAAGGAAGAGGAGTGGGGCGAGATCTCCAGTGACATATCGAATCTTAAGGGGGGGCCCCCTGCAACGTACATGGAGGGGGTGCCCCACGCTCCGGATCCAGTCAGAAGCTCTCAAGCCAGGGGCCTGCCAGTGATTAAGGGGACTCCCTGGAGCTCGGGGCCCCCTGTACCGCAGGGGCTGCAAGGGCTATTATTACGCCACTGGAGATCTCACCCACTCCTTATATTGCCCTCTGTCTCCCAGGGGGGCTCCCACCGTGCTTTGTGTGGCACTGTAGATAGGAAGAGTAGAGGCCATGCAATGGAAACTGTAGTATTCTGAGTGTTTCCCCTTGTTTTACATAATTTCCCTACCTATATCTATCCCCTATGTTCTATCACCATGGATTCATAGAATCCTGTTATGCTCACAGAATGTGTTCTACTGTTTAATCACTCTGGCTTAGACCACGACATGATCAGCTGTTTGTTCCTGTACCTCTGAATTGAATAAAGCTACTTCAGTAAACAACCTCGCCTCCCGTGGATTTCTACATAACTTTACTGGCGACGATGCGTGCTTAGCACTCATAAAACTCCGGGACCTGCAAGGTTGTCTTCCTTCAAGAGAGAGACGCGACAGAACTCTGTTCCTGTCAAGAACCTTCACCTAAACCCTCAACTTTGGCAAATACTTGGGTATTATCAGACTATATCCAACCACGAGCGCCTTCCTCTGCCATCCTCAACAAGAAAGAACAACGAGTTTTTTCTCCACTGGCTCCGTCAACACCGAAGCTTCACTCAAACTGTAAGAATTTCATGTCCGTCTCTTTGTGTTTGACCTTTTGCCTTTTTGCGTGAAAGTGGAGCCCTTCAGCTTTTCGAAATTTGTTTTTCCACGTATGTTTCATTTATAATATTTGGAGCTCTTTCATCGTACATCAATGGTTACCTGCATTTTTCAAACAACATTTCTATCTGTGCCTGCTCGAGACTCACCTTCTATATCCGAATCTCTCTCTCCCAACGTTCCTGTTCCTTGAGGAGTACACAATCCTATGCGCGTTACTCCATGCGCGTCATCTCTACACGCTGCTCTATGTGCGTCATCTCCTTCCTGATTGGGCAACTGAGGATCGTGTTTGCTATTAAAAGTCTGAGGATTCTGATTGGTGATTGGATGGTATACTGATTAGGCATTGGATGCTGTAGTTTGTGACTTTGTGACGTCTTTGTTGCCCAGCAACGTACTCTACGTGCTCATCGCTGATGCGCACAGCTTGAGGAACTCCTTGTGACGTTCCCGTTACCTAGCGACGTATTCTCAGTGCCGTCCGCTGATGCGCACAGCCTGACGAATTTCCCGTGCTCAACGTTGATGCGCACAACTTACGTTGTGTGACTTCTACTTGTTTTCCGCGCATCCCTCCGCTGATACGCACAGCTCACGCTTTATCTCTGCATCACAACACACTGTGTCAATCTCTTCGCAACTAATGTGCACTATCAATTTATTACACTAAGTTTGAAATGTGTTTACTTATTGCATACAGTTTCTAGTGTTAAGTTCCTAGCTTACAATTCCACAATTTTTTTTTCTCTTTGCTATTTTCTTTATTAAGTTTACCAATTTACTTACAGCTAGGTAATATGTCCACATTGCAATCTGTCAATCCACCTCCACCTTTCTTAGAAACCCCTGGTGAACCTCCAATTAGGTGGGAAATTTGGCATGATGCTTTTGAAAATTACTTGGGAGCGATTGGTGCCTCTAGGTTTCGTCCCGAAAGAAAGAAATGCCTTCTTTTACATTCTTTGGGCTTTGAGGGCAGGTCTGTTTTCAAACATCTCCCTGACTTAACTATTATTGAAGGTGTTGTGTCTGATGATTACAATGATACACTACAAAAACTTAAGATTCGTTTTGATAAACAACCTAATTTAATGGTTCGCAGACATACCTTCTTCAAGAGAAAACAAGCTGATTCTGAAGACATTGATACTTACATTTCTGTTTTGCGGAGATTAGCATCTGAATGTAAATTTGATAATTTCAATGAACAACTTATTAGGGATCAATTTGTTTGTCATTGTAAGGACAAAAACATTAGACAAAAATTGTTAGCCATGAGTGATCCCTCTCTAGATGACACTATAAAATTAGCTAAAAGCGTAGAAACGTCCATGGTTTCTCTTAAAGAATTGGAGGATAAAGTAATTGAACCTATAAACGCTTTAAGTCTAAACTCTTCTTCCAAATTTAACAGAAAGAAATCTATGTTTAACTCTACTAAAAGGACAATTTCAAATAAGTCAGATGTTTTAACTCATTCTCAAATGTGTATAAGGTGTGGTAATCCACAACACAAAAAAGGATCCCCTTGTCCTGCTTCTAATGTAGTTTGCAACTACTGCAAGAAGATTGGACACTTTGCAAAAGTGTGTTTAAAGTTGAAAAACAAGAATAATTCCAATAAACCGGTAGTTGGTGTTGTCGATTCTGATTCCTCCTCTGAATCAGAAACAACTATTGGTGTTGTCACTAATGGTCCAGAAGAATCTATTATTGAAGGAGATCCTGACTCTTGTGTTGATCCTATTATTGATATTACTATTGGAAGTAAAATTTTTAAACTTCTAGTTGACTCAGGTGCAAATATCACTATGATAGACAAGGAACTTTTTGACTATACATGGAACGATGAACAACCTCTACTACCTCCAGACCGTACTCCTGTGTCCTATGAAGGAAGGAAAATCAATCTCCTTGGGTATTTTGAGGACATTTTATGTTTCCAGGGGAGGAAAATCAGAGGTAAAATTTATGTTTCAATCAAAGGCCTCAACATTTTGGGTTGGTTCCATCAAGGTCTTTTTGGTATGACGCTTAGACCTGGTGCGAAAGAACAAGTCTTTATTGCTACTTGTTCCGATTACTTACAAATGCTTAAATCCAAATTTCCCTCTGTATTTAGTTCCAAATTGGGTAAAATAAGAGGGTTTAAACACAAGATAATTGTTAAAGAGGGATCAACACCAGTTAAGCATAAGCTTCGCAATGTCCCCTTCAGTGTCAGAGATGATTTGAAGAAGGAACTTGAGATGTTATGTGAGAATGGTGTGATAGAACCTGCTGAGTCTTCCCTTTGGCTTTCGCCTTTAGTTGTAGCTTGCAAGAGGGATGGGAAACTTAGGGTCTGTGTTGACCTTCGCTCGGTAAACAAAGCTATTTGGGTCGATTCTCATCCCCTTCCTCTGATTAATGACCTTTTTGCAGCTACAAAAGGGGCAACATTTTTCACTAAATTAGATTTAGCCAATGCCTACCATCAGGTTGAGTTACATCCTGATTCCCGTCACATAACTGCTTTTATCTCTCCCTTAGGCACTTTTCAGTATCGACGTATGCCTTTTGGGCTAGCTTCGGCTGCGTCGGTTTTTCAGAGAGTCATGAGTAATATTTTGGAAAAAGTAAAGGGGGTCACGGTCTTCCAAGACGACGTTTTGATTTTTGGGAAGGATGTTCCTTCTCATGACTCTGTTCTTGACAATGTTCTGAATTTGTTTCAAGATTATGGTATAGTCCTGAAATCGGAGAAGTGTAAAATTTTGTGTACTGAGGTTGAGTATCTGGGCCACATTTTAACACAAGATGGTATTAAGCCTAGACCTGGACTTTTGGATGCCATTTCTAATGCTCCTATCCCGACAGATAAGACTGGAGTCAAATCTCTTCTAGGTATTTGTGAATACTACTCTAGGTTTATTCCTCATTATGAGACCATCGTACGTCCAATTAGTAACCTGTTAAAAAAGGGTGAAAAGTTTATTTGGTGTGAGGAATGTGTAAAAGCTTTTGAAGAAGTGAAACGTTCTCTGACGTCTGATTCTGTTCTTAAGCCATTTGATCCTACTCTACCGTGCTGTTTGACTGTTGATGCAAGTCGTGTTGGTCTCGGCGCTGTTTTGACACAAGGTGAGAATAGTGTTGAAAGAACTATTAGTTTTGCATCCAGAGTTTTAAGGTCTACTGAGATTCAATATTCAGTGATCGAAAAGGAGCTTTTGGCATGCACATGGGCCATTGAGAAGTTTAGACCATTCATTTGGGGCAGGCGTTTCTTACTCCAAACTGATCACAAACCCTTAGTTAACATCTTGGGTGGTGGTATTACTAAATGTTGCACACCTAGGATTTTGAGGATGGTGACTAGACTTTTGCAGTTTCATTTTGATGTTGAGTATATTGCTGGAAGGAAAAATGTGAGGGCAGATTCCTTATCTCGGTTTACTCCTCCTGTGTGCGATGATGATGTTGACATTTCCTTTTCTAGTCTCATTGCAGAAGACTGTGATGATTGTTTTGTTGCATGTGTGGACATTCCTGAACTACAAGTTTGTTCTGAAGCAGAGTGGAGAAAGGCCTTTGAACAAGATAGTGTCCTACAGGATGTTTGCCATTTTGTTAAGTTGGGTTGGCCGCGTGAGAAGGTCTTGTCATTCTCCCTTCAGCCCTATTCTAAGGTTGGCCATGAGATCTCCATTGAAGATGGCATTTTACTTCGCAATGATAAAATCATTCTTCCTTTTGCGTTTAGAAATGACATCATTAAGAAGGCTCATGAGGGTCATCTTGGTTGTTCACTTACTAAACGCAGGATTCGTGAAGTGTTCTGGTGGCCCGCGATGGACTCTGATATTGATCTATTTGTCACAGATTGTTGTATTTGCAGGTCTTCTGACAAGAGTCTTAAGACTTGGGTTCCTCCCCTTATGCCGGTTGAGTGCCCTGATCGTCCCTGGGCTAAACTAGGCATCGACATTATGGGACCTTATACTGTGTTAAGTGGGACCTCCAGGTTCATTTTAGTTTTAGTTGATTACGCTTCCAAGTGGCCAGAATATAAGTTAACTAAAGATGCTGATTCTAAAAGTGTGATTGAATTCTTGTGTGAAGTTTGGACGAGAGAAGGTCTGCCTGAAGTACTAGTTTCCAACAATGGGAAACAATTTATGAGTAGTGAATTTGAAGACTTTTTATCCAATTCGGGTGTTAAACACATCAAGAGTTCACTCTATCATCCTCAAGGGAATGGCCTTGTCGAGAGGATGAACCGAGTTATTGGCGACTGTGTGAAGTGGGCCAGTAGCAACAATGTTGAGGTCAACAAAGCTTTGAAGAGCATGGTTTGGTTTTATAGGACCACACCTCACTCCTCAACTAAAATCTCTCCATTTGAATTGATGAGGGGTCGAAAACCTAACTCTTCGTTCTGTCCAGGATGGATGTCTAAGTGGATGAAGTCTTGTTCTGATGTTTCAAATCTCATGTCCATTGCAAATAGTAATGTTCTACATGCCCAGTCCAAACAAAAAGAACATTTTGATACAAGAAAAGGTGCAAAGGAGAGTGTTTTGGAAGTTGGAGACCGTGTGAAGATTAGAAAATCTATCCATGTTAGCAAAGGAGAAAGCAAGTTTGGGCCTCCTATGAAAGTTGTTAAGATTGTAGGAAACGCTGTACAAGTTGAGAGTGGTCACTGGTGGAATCTCAACAGAATTGCCAAAGTAGTTGGTAACTCGTCTGTTGTCTCTGAAGCTTCCTCAACCTCTAATGTTCCTAACAACTCCGCGAGTTCCTTTCCCTCAAAAGCTCCTGTCACCAATTCCAGTGTCAGTAAGAGTTCCCGTGTGGTTAATAAACCGTTGAGGTTTAGAGAGTAATTTTCTGTATTAATTTGGTTTTTTTTTGTTTCATTTTATTTCATTATGACCTTATTTATTTTATTGTAACTTTGTTCTTTTAAGAAAAGGAGGTGATGTAGTATTCTGAGTGTTTCCCCTTGTTTTACATAATTTCCCTACCTATATCTATCCCCTATGTTCTATCACCATGGATTCATAGAATCCTGTTATGCTCACAGAATGCGTTCTACTGTTTAATCACTCTGGCTTAGACCACGACATGATCAGCTGTTTGTTCCTGTACCTCTGAATTGAATAAAGCTACTTCAGTAAACAACCTCGCCTCCCGTGGATTTCTACAGAAACATTGAGAGTTCCGGCCTTTCTCTTTAGGAGAGTCAAAGTAGAAGCAGGGCGGCTGTCACCAGACCCCTGCTTTCTTTTCTTTCATGTAGGGTAAACATGATAATGGAGGCCCAGGACTGTGGCGGGCTGGAGGACCAAGGAAGAGCAGAGGGAACATAAAGGCAAGGTAGATGTACCCTTGTAAGGGATGTATTGTATTGTAAATGCATCTAAATAGTATTTGCTACTTCTGGCAAGTCATTTGAGCACTATACACAGAGTAGCACATTAGCCGAGAACCAATGGTTAGTGGATAATCTAGTGGTTATTGTTGGCTATTGGGATTAGTCTTGTGCTCTCAGTAAACCATTCCAAATATTTGCTCTGGTTTCTTTGTGCTAGATTAGAGTTCAGTGTCATCATCAGGTGGAACAAGGTGAGTTTAGAGAAATGGTTTGTGGGATGGGGAGATGGGCTAATGACTGAGTCATTCGAAATAACTTTTTAAGTCAAGGACACTTTTTCATGCAGAATTTCAGAAGTGCAGTAGGAGGAGCCTTTTTGAGACTGCATTAGAATTTGTTTTTTTTGGTTGAGGAAGGTGTAAACTCCTCTCATGCAACAACAACACTCCCTGAGAAGGTGAACCACAAAAGTTACTAAACCAGCATGTGCCTAACCCTCTGGTAGCTTGACACAAAAGTAGCCAGGCTTAACTTAGAGGCAATGTTTAAAGTATTTATGCAGAACTCAAACAGTAATAAAGTGAAAACACCACACAAGAACAATCGCACATCAATTTGGAAATTTAGAGTACATTTTAATAAATAAAATGAGCCGAAAACAATATTCAGTAGAACCTGAGATATTGAATTTTAAATGTTTAGGTAAGTATTGTGCTGACAAATCAACAAGACTTGTGTGAGCCTAAGCGATGACCCCGCATGCAAGGAAGGGCTGGTGTTGTTGCAGTGATTGCACAGAAGTCTACCCCTTGCCAGCAAGTACTGCAGCAACCCCATATGCCAGAAGGGGCTGCTAGTACTGAGTTCTGCCAAGTTTGCGCCGTCGCCCAGGAAAATTGAAGCTGCAACCTCCGGGTCGAAATCGTGCATCAAGTCCTGTCAACTGACCGACTCAGTGGACTCCAGAGGACGTCAAGATGTCTTTTCTCCATTGCTAGGCTCCGGTCAGGAGCACTAAGATCAACCTCCTACCGGGTGATGCTGCGTGCACCAGGAGCAGCCTAACTCCTCCGAACCAGACCAGAACTTTCAATAGGCACTAGAATCAGAAGATAGGTCTTCCCACAGCTAGGTCAACACTTCAGAAACGCCAGCCGATCAGCTTATTGGTCGGATTCATAAATAAAGACATGGCTCGACATATGTAGAGGTAAATATTGAGAGCATTTAACTGCGCTCATAGGAAGCAGTTGCTTTGTGGTCATAGCAATGACAGAGAATATAAAGGATAAAGAATGCAAACATCGAAGAAAATTATGCGATAAATCAGCAAATGTTGCTGTAATCCTGGCCCAAGATTTGAAAACAATGTGCGACTGAGGGGAAATAACTGTATCTCCAATTTTCCAATGCCACTTTTCTGCTCACACTTAGAGGTGGGCTTCCTTTACTCTTGCTCTCCCATCGCCTACTAAGAGGAGGTGGCACCAGGCTGGCAGTGCCTTTCAGTGGGGGAGCTCACACGTTTGCGCCGTCTCACTGCGCCTTAAGGTCCATCCATCCAACCCCCCCCACAACAGCAAAAACTATTTTCAGCCAGGACTCAGAACCAAAGCGAAAATTACTCTATGTTAAGTGAAATTGATGTTTTCAGGATCAATATTTCCACCTGAACTGCATAAAAGTGCAGATGGTGGTAACATTCTAAATATATCTTTAGCCAACAAGGTGCCATTCATATTAACTCCCACTATAAACAGTAGCGAAGCCAGTGTGGCGTAGGACCTAGGGCACGGAAGGAAATGGTGCCCCTGACTGCCCTTTGAATGATAAAATACAGCAATATTCAGGGTTAAGTGGGCCTTTCAGGGCTCTGAACCACGGTGCCACTGCACCTGCTACACCAATAGAAGCTACGTCCCTGCATGTAAAGAGGGTTGTGCAGAGGAGATTTCCAAATGGGAAGCAATCTGTAATCTGAATAGAGAGGGTGTTAGCTCAGTAGCTGCCGGTGTCTGGGCAAAGTGGTGAGGCAAGGGGAGGGGTGAGCCAGGGACAGACAACAAACTAAGAAAGAAAAAAAAAAACTTACCTGCATCAACGCTCCCACCTGGCTCCGTGCACTGCAGGCACAGGCTTCCAGAATCCAGGTCCGGACTGGGAACCAAAACCGGCCCTGGCAAAGGGCTCGCACCCCCCCACACCCCCCCTTGGGGCGTTGGGGGTGCCGCCGAGCTCTTTGCCAGGGCCGGTTTTCTGCCGAAAACGGCCCTATAACAAAATCGGCCCCCAGGGGCTCCAAACCGGCCCCCACCCGTGCGGCGTACCGGGGGATTTCCTGTGCCTGCCACGGCCAGTCCGTCCCTGCCAGAATCCCCTGCAGCCGATCCGGACACTGCATGAAAGAAGCATCAGGATTGGTCTGAGCCCTGTGGATTTGCGATCCCAGGTAGAATGGGAGCCGGTGCCTGCTCTCTCCAATCCAGCAACGCATCGTGGGTTGTAGAGAGCTTCAGTGCGCAGGACGGTTTGGCCGTCCTGAGACTGACGGAAAAACTGTCATGCGCACTGATAACAGTGCAAAACACTCCTCCACCAGCCTGTCATCTTTGGCCCCGCCCCCAAGCCTCGGCTCTGACAGCCAAAAGTAAATAATAACAAACAAGTGGGTTTTCTGGGCTTGGGGGGAGGGGGGGGGATAGAAATGCGGCACTCCTCCACCATAGCGTACGAGCTACAGTTAGTAGCTGTGGGCAGCGTGCAAGGTCCACGCAGTAGGAACTGACTGCAGCACAGAAACGCTTCTGTTTTCATTGAGCATTTTGTTGTTCAAGTCCTTCATGCAATCTCTTGTCAGAGCCGGAGGGGTTTCTTTCTGTGCACAGACTGTGTTCCCGCCAGTTCCGACCCGATGAGCATTGGAAACAGGATGATGGATGCGCCGAGGAGAATGTTGGGAGACGCACAGAATATGACAGGGCCTGCCTCAGGACGATTAATTTCTTCACTCGGGAACGACGAAGCCGTACCAGGGTTTATCGCTTCCCGCCAAAATGCATACAGCACAGAAACCGTACAGACACTGCCAAAGGAGCCATTTTCAGTGCAAACGCGCTACCATGAACCCCTTTCTTGTTTGTGATATCCTCAGCAAAGATTTTATGACTTCAAAAATGTCTGCCTGCTAGAGCTTTTTTATTTCAGTTGACAAGTTAAAGCAATCGTAGTCAGCTATTTATTTGTGCCGCCGGGTCTTTTCCTCTATTTATTTAAGCCTCTGGGGAAAATATCTATTTTAATGGTTATCATCAATTTTTTTAACGGATTATTACTTTTTTTTATTTGAAAACAGCACAGGCACCCTCCAAAACATATTGCACTCTACTAGAATAATTCATAAATAAAAGTCTGCATGAATGGAATGAATGTATAAGTAACTACATGGCTGCATGCATGGGGGAAGTATATAGCATAAACAGGATTCATTAGGGGAATCAGATGAATATGGAAGATTCCATCATGCTTTCGCAGGGGTGGTTAGCTTCGCTACATTCACCAACAAATGCATAAGTGAGACAGAGTTCATACTCCTCTGCCCTAGAATAAACACCCACCATACACTTGACATCAATCAGGTAAAATGCGGTGGGTAGAGTCAGGTGGAGTTAATTGCTTAAATCACTTGCAGAGAGGAGGTTATTGGATAGGTACTTGCACCACACGGTGAAAATTTGACAGTCGAACTGCTACTAATACCAGCTGCGCTACACTTCTTTAAGGAGCTTCAAAAAGAGCAACATATGTATTGGGGATTGCACTCACATTCGCTGCACTATAATCATCATAATGCACTGACATGGGCCACTAGCCAAGAGACAGGATAATGAAGTTGTGAAGTATGAACTGTAGGTGGTCCACAATCCAAAGCAAAACTAGAAACAAAGATTATTGACTCAACTCGATCTCTAGGATTACTCTGGACAAACATCCTAATATGCAAGATCGTATGAGTACAACTATCCGAGACGCCAGCCACCAAATGAACATTCCAAGAAAAATCAAACCCTTTCTGTCCCCTGTGGATTTTCAATTAGCAGATCAATCTCTGGTCATCTCCTGATTAGACCACGGGAGTGCCAAGCAGGCTGGCATACCTAAAGCAAAGCTTACCCCGTTAAACCCCCATTGAATAGGCAACATTACTCCAGACTTAAAGCACCTTAACTCGCTTCCATATAAATCCAGAATCCAATTAAAGATTGCTAGCATGACACTCAAGTCCCTCCATCACAAGACTCGTGTATACTTGGTCCAAAAAATCACGATATCTAAAGGGGAGATGCCCCTTCAGTAGCACCAACTCCCTTTTATTGAAACTACAGAAGTTCAAAAACAGGATAACTTACAACCGATTATTCTCTGGCTTTGCCCTTAGATTTTGAAACACTCTACCTCTGGAAATCAGGACTAACCCCTTGCCTGCACACTTCAATAACGCTCTTGATGCATTGATTCCTTAACCAGGAGCGATTAACCTTCTTCAACCTGGCTAACCTCAGTTGGACTTCCAAAGGCTCTTAGAACTGATAAGCTTAATGATACACTGTGTTGGACTTGGCCTTTTCCCCGAAATTTTTCGCTTTTGACCCCCTTGTCTAGGATGTCTCCCCCATGGTAATAAACCTGTATAGGCCATGTGTGGTAGGAGTTGCCCTGTTTTAAAATTGTAATGTCACGAAATGGTGTGCAGGAAATATTCCCCTATTTTAGAAATGCACCTGACTGAAATGTTCTGTAGTTAAAATGGATGCCATGGCCATGGGTTTTGCCACCTAACTGCCATAGGTCAGCGGTCTAGATATTATTACCCAGCCACCCCTAGCTTTTGGAGGGAAAGCCTGGCACCCAGGGTGCTCAACCCCTCCCCTTGAGCCAGTTTACGCCAGCTTTGCCAACATTCTAGAAGGTTCTGGCACTGACTGGGAGGAGGGTATAAGTAAGGGGGATGTGCCACCAGAGACACACACAGACCTGGGACAGGAAAGAGAGGGGACCTGCTGCGAGGTGTTACCGCCACATGGGCCTGTGAGCTGGGCCCTGCATTCTTCCAATCCCCCCTCTACTGTCCCCGGGGCCCCTGGTAAAGGAGGGCCCCCCACCTAGGTCCCTGACACTGTGTGGAACCTTGCACCATGCCAGCGTTGCGTGAAGAAGCGCCCTGAAAGGGAAGGAGTGCTGAGGACAGGATCCCCCCAGGAGGAGCGGAGAGTTACCCGGAGACCCCTGGGCCTGCTGCTGGGACTGTCGCCCCCTCGTCGATGTGTGCCTGTCAAGCGCTGCCTCGCGCCGGTTGTACCTAGCCGAAAATCACCGCCGCAGCCCGGCGCTGTCGAGGGGACTCCCCTCCCCCCCCCCGCGCTGTGGTAGGCATTGTTGCGGCAGCCCCCGGTGCCAGGAGAGGGCCGCCGGTGTGAGTAGGCCGCGCCAGGCCTCAGAAGCGTGAAGCCGAAAGTGCCCGTATCACGTGACGGGGGCGCTGGCCGCATCACTGGCCGTGCCCCCGCCCTTCCTGTACCGCTATTGGTACCCACGCGCACGCCCCCTGAAGGCCGCGCAACGATTGGCTGCCGGCCGGGCAGCCAGAAGAAGTGACCCGACAGCGTTGCGGGGTTCCTGGGAGGTCGAGGGAGCCCCGTGGGAGGTGGGAGGAAAGCCAGGCAGGCTTCCCCCGCGCGGGCCGAGTCACCGCGCTCGTCCCCGGTGGCCTCTCCGAGGCCGTTTTGAAACCCCGGGCCCCTCTGATGAAGAGGGGCCCGGGTACAGCAAGAAGCCAGCCGTTGCTGAAGACCAGAGCGGGAGGCAACCCCGCCGGTGAGTGCCCCGGGAGGAGGGCAGCGTGTCGCCTGCAGGGCTCCGTGTGGAGAGGGAACCCTGCCTACGTGAAGAGTGAGGCTGCGGAAGTGCAGGCGGGGCCCGGGCGAAGAGGGAGCCCCGATTGTGCTGCCTAGGCCTGAGTGAGGCCTAGCGGGCCCAGAGTGACCTGCGCAGATCTAAGGAGGTGCCCCGGGGCTCTCAGGTGTTGAGGAGAGCCCCGCGACTCGAGTGCTGTGCGGCAGGGGCCTCGAGGCACATTGTCGGTGCCTGGCCTCTACTGCAAAGGAGACCCCGGAGGAGCCGGAGCAGAGCCCCTCCTGTGACGGTGAGGGGGCCACAAACAGACTGTGTGGGGTGGTGGAGAAGGCAACAGGGCACAGGGTCGGTGCTCGCCCCCCCCTCTTTTTTTGGACACCGGGACTGGCCCGGTTGGCCTTGGAGTTACACAGAACTGGGCAAGAGCCCGCCTTAAGTACTGAGCGACCATCTGTTGTGGGTCTACTGCTCCTCTAGAGGAGTGCAATTTACCTGATGAGAGATTTGGGCTTACCCTAAGGAAATATTTATTCCTGCACAGTGACCGGGTTATAGGAAATGTTTGATTATCCCTGCCCATGAATGGTTGTGACCTGTTACTACTGTTACTGATGCCAATGTATACTGATGTTTTGCGCCGGCTGGTTGATCTTATGCTGATTCCCGGCCGCTATACCCATGAGGATTGTGGGGCCCCTGCGGATGTTATTTACCTGCCTAAGTGAGCCTAAGGTACGCAGTGGTGAGGTGCACAATGTCTTGGATGCCCATGGTATTGCTCAGGAATAATGCGCCAGAGTTGATATGCTCATGGTTAAATGCCTAACGTCACACCGTAATTTGTATGCCTAAGGTTTTATTGAATACAAGGTGCCTACTTACCTGATGAGATGGTAATCTCCCTGGCCTAAGGTGATGAGACCGATATCTAATGTTGATGCCCTCATGCTTTCATGCAGGTCCCGGGCTGAGTAGTTATCCAGTACCGGTTGATTCCAGATATGCTGTTGAGGCCCTGTGTTCAATGAGTTTGTGCCTAAAGTTGGATGCCCACAGGTTTAGGCATTACAAGTTCTGCCTAGTGTTTTATTCCCACAGGTTGAGGGTGGAGTAAAACCTTGATGTGCCCTTTTACTACAGGTGTCCTGCCCATATGCCGGCCTGATGTGTCATTCCAGGCCTCTGGTTACATCCCATGTTAATGAGCAAGCCTGCTGCTTTATTACAGGTGCTCCTGTCTGGTTCATACGTTATTGATGCCAATGCACTGCCTGATGTTTTTCTTGCAGGTTGGGGGCTAAGGAGTCATGTTCCCCAGGTCTTTTCCCTAAGGCTACAGCACTGGGGTTCTGCATGCCCTATAGATCTTGCGAAGGCAGCCTAATGGTCCTATGGTTATACCCGCCTGCTATTAGATGCTGGGATGCCATGATGTCTTTCCTTACAGTGGTTATGAAGGATGTTGCATTTTGTAATTACAGTCTACTACGAAGGATGAAGGCCTGAGTTGGCCCTGGCAAACTGACCCCCAGGTTTAAAGTCAATTTAATCACATTCTTTTCCTTTCAGCCTTAGACTTACGGACTGAACCTCTTTCCCATTGTCCCCCTTGTAAATAATCCCCCCTGATACACTTGGCTCTGGTGCCAGTTGGCGCCGTGTTGTGATACCACTGTTTATGCATTTTTTTTGCCTTGCAGGTTGGAGATATACTAAACTTCTTAACTTTCCAACTCAAGCTGGTGTCTTGCCTCTTTTGTGGTGTGCCTGGTGTGTCGTCTGTGGGTACTGCGTGAGTGCTTCACATGTCCTCTGAAGTTTGGCCTGCCCGCTTGGTTCCGTGCTACCCCCCTGGAGATTTGGTAACCCCATTTCTTACAAACTGCATATATGTAACTCCATGGTTATTCCTTCTTCGATTGTCCTTTGATTTTTCTCCTCCCTGATATTGTATGACTTGATGGCTATTCGTACAGTGCTCCGATACACAGACGGGTCATGTTTGCGCTATATAAAAACTCCAAATAAATAAATAAAGGGCTTATTAAGCCACTGGCTGACCATATAATGTGTATGCCCCATACTGGTAGTTAAGGGTTGCATAAAAACTCACTGCAATAGTTTTAAAGTTCCATTAGCTCTGGCCAGTCTGATCCAATCTTTATGGCAGTTTCCTGCTTGCACATCTCAGTAACAACTAAGTGATGGATGAAATACCTGAATTAATCTCAACCACTAGAGATCGCTTGGCCCACCTTCCAGTGCATCATTTTTTAACCACTATACTAAACTTATGCAAATCAGTATTGCTCATGCTCTAATAGGAACAGTCCAGCCTGAATTGCCAGGCCAGGCCACCTTTATATGGAAGCACATGCAATCCTGGTCCGGTTTTGGCATGCCTAGGCTTTGTCAGTGTGGTATAGCTCGAGTCCTTTGGCACAGCCAACACTGGACCCATATCTGGGCATATCTGTCACACACAGGGGTCTACAGCAACAAACAATAAGGTGATGGAAGGAAAGTTTGAATTAATCTCAGCCATTGGTGATCACCTTGCCACATTCCAGTCCATCGTTTTTCACACAGTATGCCACTGAATTCAATTTCCTTATTTTCCACCCACTATGCAACTCTCTGTAAGGTATAAGCTCGAGAACCCACACTGACAAGTTCCCACTCTAAACTGCCACATAGCAGAGGTACTCCGTTCTGCAAACCAATTGCAGCATTTATAACGAAGAGTGACAAGCAGTGACAAAGCTAATAAGACTTACCATCATAAACATGGGTAATGCTATAATTCTTCTAGGTGCTGCCACCATCCAGCCAGTAAAAGCCATCATGTGTCCAGTAAAAACAATCATATGCCCTAGGTAAAGCCGCCCTAGGTAAAGCCACCCTAGGCTGCAGGTAAAGGCACCTTAAGCCACAGGTAAAGGCACACTGAGTCCAGGATAATATAGGCCCCATAAAAGCCATAACTCTGGGAAATGACACGATAGACTCCAAGGAAAGAACCCACATGCCCCAGGAAAACCCGCAAGCCCCAGGAAAAATCACAATTAACTCCATAGAAAAGCCACTATAGACCCACTTTAAAGCCAGCGTTGCCCAAAGAAAAGCCACCATTAGCCCCAGGAATAGCCACCAGGGTCCTCAGGAAATGCAGCAAAGGCCCCAAGAGCAGCCACAATAAACCTCTTGTGACCGCCTCCATAGGCCTCAGTAAAAGCCATTTTTGGCTCTGACAGGTTATAAAATTCTTACAGTGAAGCTCATCATCCAGACATACATACATACATACATACATACATACATACATACATACATACATACTTACTTCTGGGCACTTTCCCCCTGTATTTCCTGCCAAAATTCCCCCGCGCAGCGGATCTTAGCGCTGCTGCGGGTTGAGGAAGCCTTTGCCGCCTTTCCGCACGAAGCCCTTGGCCACGCCCACTCACGTGAGGCCACGCCCCCCACACCATACATCAATGTGCATTCCCCGGACGCGCAGCGGGCGAGCGCAGGGGGCGCGCCGACAGCGCGCCAAAGGTAAGCCCGTCTGCGCCCGTCCACGCCAGACCGGGCCCAGGGGCCAGTCACGCTGGCTGTTCCATCTCATACTCAGCTGACTCGCACAGAGAATTACAACTCCCTCACCACTCACCCTCCCCTACCACCTCCAGACGTATTACTACAGCTGGTCTTGCACGCTCAGACCTATGCCACTCCCGTCGGTGCACCCCGCACCCCCCCCCCCCCCCGAGTACACCGGCCAGAAGTAATACTATCATCCGGGTGCTGTATCTGAACACCCGTTCCCTAGTAAAACACCAAGCCGACATCTATATTTTCCAGTCCACCGAGAAGCCTGATATCTTCCTGCTCACAGAAACCTGGCTGACCACAGATTCTCTCCCTGACATCTTGGCGGCCCTCCCCCCACACTACTACATCCTTCACGCCGATCGCCCTGGAGATCGCCCTGGGGGTGGGGTGGCTGCCATAATATCAAAACATCTCAACTCTACCGCCATCCCTTCCCTTATCCTTCCGGAAGTAGACAATTTAGTTTTTAGCCTGAAAACGGATGCAGGAGCCCTAACCCTCCTTCTCCTATATCGGCCCCCTCACTCTATGCCATCCTTCACTGTCACCCTGCTCGAACAGCTGTCTGACCTACTTACACTACATCCCAGATTAGCTCTTTTTGGTGGTCTCAACTATTGGTACAACGATGCTAACGCCGGGCCCCACGCCACAGAACTTTTTGAAGTCCCTTGACAGTCTTAATTTGACTCAACAAATCTCCTTGCCCACCCACACCAAGGGCCACATCCCGGACCAGATCTGGACCCAGAATCTGACACTCTCCCAGCCATCTGTCACTCCCTGCGTTTGGTCAGACCATCATCTAGTCGATACCTCCCTTACTGTAATTGGCCGAACCCCTGTCCCTTTAAAGGCCGGTGACCTCTCACATAAATGGAGTTCCTATGACCCCCCAAGGCTTCCTTTCGACCTTATCAGACACCTGGCCAACCATCAACCTGCCAACTAACATCGATAGGCTGGAAAGCGACATCGGCATCTGGCTCAAATCTGCCAGCGACCAATTCGCTCCCCTCACCAAATTTCCCCCTACCCGACACCTCAACTCCCACAGATGGTTTTCTGGCAACCTTAAGCAACACAAACTGAAGGTACGCCAGTTGGAACGGACATGGAGACACAACTATTCCGTATCTAACAGACTACAATATATCACAGCTCGCAGGGAATACAAAAATGCAATCACTCTAGCTAAAGCAGAACACTTCTCTAAAAGAATCTCGTCCGCAGACAACAAATCAAAAGAGGTCTTCAAAATCGTGAACGAACTCACCTCAGACGATAGAACTCTTCAAGGTCAGACCCCCACTCAAGAGACTTGCGATGCTCTGAACCTCTTCTTTGTTGAGAAAATTAATAAAATCAAGGACTCCATTCCCCACCTTCCCCAGACACCTTCCTTAGACACTCCTCTGCCTGACTCACTGATCTGCTCCCATTTCCCCTCCCTCAGCCCCAACTCACTAGCCGAACTCGCGAACCGGGTAAAATCAGGCTCTCCAAATGACTGCTGTCCTCCATCGGTCCTATGGTCCATCTGCCTTAACCTGCCCGATTGCATCCTACCTCTGTTGAATGGTTCCCTTAGCACGGGTATTGTCCCCAACTCCTTCAAGGAGGCCATTCTAGTGCCCCTCCTGAAGAAACCTGGCGCCGACCCGGCGGAACTCACCAACTACCGCCCCATCTCTCTCCTGCCATATTTCTCTAAATTAATGGAGGCACATGTCACCCGGTGTCTTTCCAACTTTATCGAGACCTCCCGCCACCTGGAACCTAACCAGGCTGGTTTCAGGCCAGCCCATTCCACCGAGGCCGTCATCTTGGCAGTCTTCGATACGCTCAGGAGGAACGCTGACACTGGAATCCCCCAGGCCCTCGTACTCCTGAATCTGTCGGCCGCATTCGACACGGTTGATCACAACATCCTTCTTCACCGTGTCGAGCAAGCCGGCATCCAGGGCTCTGCCCTCAAATGGATTCAATCCTTCTTGACCGGCAGAACGCATGCTGTCCGTCTGGGCCCTTACACAACTTCCAAAACCCCTACCACCTGTGGAGTCCCTCAGGGCTCCTCCCTGTCACCCCTACTGTTTAACCTCTATCTCCGACCCCTGATCCACTCACTTCTAAAATGGGACATCATAGTGTACAACTACGCTGATGATCTGCAGATCATCCTCCCACTCCACTCTTCGAATGCTGTGGCCAACTTTCATTCTACCATGACACACATTCAGGAGTGGATGAACTGTAATCAACTAAAACTAAATCCGGGAAAAACCGAGCTCCTTCCCGGATCCAGCCCTTCTCACTGGGGCCCGCAGTTCTGGCCTAACAAACTAGGCCCTCCCCCAATCCCTGCGAAATCTGTAAAGAGTCTCGGTGTGACCATAGATGCCGAACTCTCCCTCAGACCCCAAGTTGGCTCCGTTGTCTCAGCTTGCACGTTTCAGCTTCGGAAAATCCGCAAAATCAGTCATCTACTCACACCAGCTGCTCTGATTCAGGTAATCATCGCCCTGGTGCTATCCCGTCTGGATTTTTCCAATTCCCTGTATCACGGACTTCCAAAATCACTATTACACCACCTTCAGGTTGTGCAGAACCAAGCAGCACGTTTCATCCACAAAACCCCCAAATGGCAGTCGGCTAAACCCCTACTGCATAAGCTGCATTGGTTGCCCATTGAACAAAGGGCGGCCTTCAAGATAGGTTGCCTCACGTTCAAAACCCTTCACTGCACCAGCCCCGCTTTTCTGACCTCCCTCATCCACCAATACAGCCCCACTCGCAACCTCCGCTCAGCTCACTTCCATCTGCTTGTTGTCCCCAAATTTAAAACCAACAAATTTGGTGGTTGTCGCTTTGCCCTCCTGGCACCTAAATTTTGGAACCCTCTTCCCCTAACCATCAAATCCAGCAGCTCCCTCTTTCACTTCAGGAAATTACTCAAAACATTCCTGTTTCCCCCACATTGCTAAATCCCCCGCCTCTCCCTTCCCCAGCCTCATCTCCGTCCTCTAGCGCCAGGAAACCCATGGTGTCAGTGCGCTTTACAAATCCCACCTAACATAACATACATAAATACACACACACACACATACATACACCTCCCCCCTCACTTCTTGGAAGCCTGCCCTCCATGGCATGAATTACCAAACAAAAACCTAACTGGACTCCCACAGAAAAATAATTTCCGAACCAACTTGCGGTCAACACTTCCCCCACAGGACATCTCAGGTCATGGGGCTACTCTAAGTAGGACTGGCTTGTCTCAGCATACAGCGAGCATCTGAATATAGGGATTGCAAACTGCTCATGTGGGACAATATCTGCGTACTTGGGGCTACACCTGAGGAATAGGGTCTTGATCTATGTACACTGTACTGTATCAGGATATTTGGAGCTATAAATCAGCATATGACCAACAACTGCATGCCAGGGCCTTTAGTAGACCATATGTTACACCTGAGCCCTTGAAAAAATATTCAAGCATAAGGGGCTATATCAAAGCAGATGGGTATAAACCGGAGTACTGGTGCCATTCCAGAGCTTTAGAGGTTATACCTGGAAATATGGAGGTGCACTGTTCATAGGCTCAAGTTTTTCTTCATTCGATTGGGTGTAAGGGAATGTGGCACTATACTGGGAGCTATCCTTCGTGAAGCTACATCTGTAAATATGAGATAGCAATGCAGAAATGGGGCATTTCTTGAACACATTAGGCTGTATCTGGCTGGGCTGGACAGGCCTGGGATGCTTACAGGCCATGCACATTAATACCGAAAACAGATTAATACTGAAAACAGAAGTCCTGCAGGCAGAGCATAGCAAAGGCCGTGAATAGTGCCCTGAAACAGTTGCAATGCAATAAAACTGCTGCTGGCTATTTCACTTTTACATATACTCTACAGTCACTAGTCCCAATCACGAGGACAGTTGGGAGCATTAATGTTCTTAAACTTTCTGAAGACCACTGTTGCATTCTTCAGTATTCTTAAGATATATATTAAAAACAACATTTCACTAAGAGTTCATAACACAATAACTAGTTCTTTCCGCTTTGTTTCTTTTGTTATTTCTTTTATTCCTTCTTTAGATGCTTCATTCAATAAACTTACACAGCAAGCTTCATTTAGCACAGCAATACAGCGAACACGTGTTTCACGCCCAATTGCGCTTCTTCAGAGCTGTTATACACATAAGTCATGAATCAGTATATACCATCAATGAAAATAAGATGTGAATATAACATTATATCTTTTTATATATATATCGGTGCTCAAAAGAAATCACTAGAATTTGCGGAGGGTATAATCCTCCTTCGGATTTATTGGCACAGCATAAACAACAAAAGTGTTTCAGCAGTACGCCTTCCTCAGTGTTGGCGGTCGCGCCTCATTTTATTTTCCCGATCATCACAGTCAATTAAAATTAATTGAAAGTCAGGCAAAACTAAACGTCAGGCAAAATTGAATCGCGCCATATTGGAGTGGTACATTTTCACACAGGCAAAAATAACATCACGGCACCCGCTATAAAAGCAATTACACTTTACAATGCTGCAGCTATCTCGTTCTTTGTTAGCAGGGTTATGTTACATGCTTACATACAATTATAACATTTCAATTAGTACAGTTTGTTGTCATAATATCGCATTTTCCTGGTGGTGACAACATCATTTGCATTTCACTCCTTCTGAAGACACTCTTTAATAAAGCTCTTGTATTCTATGTGTGTTTGTACAAAGCAGAATGTCGACGTGACCGCTGATTTCCAAGACATAAATTAAAGTTGTACACCTTGTCCCAACTGGCAGTGGCGTCCCAGGTACACTACGTGCACTTAAATACTAATGCAGGCAGAGCTTTCATAGCTTAATTTTCTGTAAAATTCTTGGAGACCATTTAAATGAACGGAAATGTCATCCTGACATTTAATCGTTGGCATCCATTCTGGGTAAAGGGTTTCTTAAATATGCCATGGCTTCATATAGTTAACTTCTCAGAAACTCTGACACCAAAGCATTTGTACAAGGAAAAACGGTCTGAAAACATCTATATCTGATACATCTAATAACAGAAGCTGAGAGTGTTGTGGTCATTCAGCAGGTAAAGACAACAAGCATTGGCATTGCCAATAGGTCTCGCTTGTGGGACCTTATAAGTATTTAGTTTTGCAGCACAATATCCGATTATGCAACAAGGATATTGTGCTGCAAAACTAAATACTTCTAAGGTCCCACAAGCGAGACCTATTGGCAATGCCAATGCTTGTTAGATACATGAAGCCAAAATTACAAGTGAGCATTTTACAAAAGCAAACGTTACGTTACATGAGACAATAGTGACAGTTGTGCAAGTATCAAGAGCAAGTTTCTTCAGCTTCAAGAATGAATTAAGGTTACCACATTTATTTACTACAGTAGTTTTACTGAAAGTATTGGAGAGAGCAACGAGGCATCGAAGAAATGCAAATCATGAATCTGACAGACAATCGAATGAAGTTACAACGCACGGCTATGTTTGTTATTATTACACTATGTTGGCCACTGAACATCAGTATTTTAAGTTCTATTTACCTAACCACAAGGACGGGACACTTGCACATCCAAAAGGAAGTCCTGTCCTAGCATTGAGGTGGCAGTTGTTGCCGGGCAGCCCCGGGCTGCAGGAGAAACATTCCAAAACAGCAGCGCCATCTTAAAAGCAGTTACCAAGAACCACTCATACACGGCTGGGGGCTGCTTGCTAGTAAGCGGCAGGAGGCTTTAGTAGTGTTTAAAATGCCCTGTGCATGCCGGGTGGCAGAGGGCATCTAAATACAGCGCTGCACCAAATGATTTACGTCCTCTCCCTGCTGCTTATAAGGGGCTGGGGGCTGCTGGTGGGCAGCAGGCACGCTGGATGCATCGCGGGCCGTACAAGTTAGCATATCTGAGGGAACACGGCCTGGAGGTAGCAAACGATATGTTCTTAGAGGAAACAAGCTTCTCGGCATTGCAGGTTGGGGGAGTGGGGGGGGTGGGCGGGGGAGCAGCAGGCAGATGCGAGTGGAGCGCGCGCTGGAGAGGGAGGGGGTGGGAGGACTAGGCAGCGGGAGAGAGGGAGAAAGGAGCGCGAGGGAGGCGTTTTAGATACATGAAGCCAAAATTACAAGTGAGCATGTTACAAAAGCAAACGTTACGTTACATGAGACAATAGTGACAGTTGTGCAAGTATCAAGAGCAAGTTTCTTCAGCTTCAAGAATGAATTAAGGTTACCACATTTATTTACTACAGTAGTTTTACTGAAAGTATTGGAGAGAGCAACGAGACATCGAAGAAATGCAAATCATGAATCTGACAGACAATCGAATGAAGTTACAACGCACGGCTATGTTTGTTACTATTACACTATGTTGCCCACTGAACATCAGTATTTTAAGTTCTATTTACCTAACCACAAGGACGGGACACTTGCACATCCAAAAGGAAGTCCTGTCCTAGCATTGAGGTGGCAGTTGTTGCCGGGCAGCCCCGGGCTGCAGGAGAAACATTCCAAAACAGCAGCGCCATCTTAAAAGCAGTTACCAAGAACCACTCATACACGGCTGGGGGCTGCTTGCTAGTAAGCGGCAGGAGGCTTTAGTAGTGTTTAAAATGCCCTGTTCATGCCGGGTGGCAGAGGGCATCTAAATACAGCGCTGCACCAAATGATTTACGTCCTCTCCCTGCTGCTTATAAGGGGCTGGGGGCTGCTGGTGGGCAGCAGGCACGCTGGATGCATCGTGGGCCGTACAAGTTAGCATATCTGAGGGAACACGGCCTGGAGGTAGCAAACGATATGTTCTTAGAGGAAACAAGCTTCTCGGCATTGCTGGTTGGGGGAGTGGGGGGGGGTGGGCGGGGGAGCAGCAGGCAGATGCGAGTGGAGCGCGCGCTGGAGAGGGAGGGGGTGGGAGGACTAGGCAGCGGGAGAGAGGGAGAAAGGAGCGCGAGGGAGGCGTTTTTAGATACATGAAGCCAAAATTACAAGTGAGCATGTTACAAAAGCAAACGTTACGTTACATGAGACAATAGTGACAGTTGTGCAAGTATCAAGAGCAACAAAATACAAGAGGTAGCAAACGATATGCAATAGCATATCTGAGGGAACACGGCCTGGGGGAAGCTGGCTGGGGAGGGGGGAGGAGAAATGAAAGGAAGGCTGTGTTTGCGGGGAGAGAGAGGGGAGGTGCTGGTGTGGGAGGGGGGAGGTGCTGGTGTGGGAGGAGTGCTGCTACGGCAAGGCTGTGTTTGCGGGGAGAGAGAGGGGAGGTGCTGGTGTGGGAGGGGGGAGTTGCTGGTGTGGGAGGAGTGCTGCTAGGGGAGGAGAAGCCCTGGCCGTGAATGCTCGTGCATGTTCACGTGAACTGCAAGAAAACGCCGGGCTGAAACCCCTTAGTTTGAAGAGGATTTTGCCGACATGAATTCGATCCTATCCATTCCTGCGGAATGGGACAGGCTCGATATAAAAAACAAGCTACTGTCCAGGTTTCCAAACAAAAATAAACAGAGTACCCTGATCCTATTTTTATATCCTTCATACTTACTAAAGATTAAAAACGTGCTTAATTTGGGGGTGGTCAGACCTGTGCCTGGTAACTCTCGAATGTATGTATGTATGTATGTATGTATGTATGTATGTATATTTGTTTATATATATATATATATATATATATATATATTTGTATATATATATATATATATATTTTTTTTTTCTTCATAATTTGTGCGTCACTCTATGCCTGAAAAGGTTTTGTTTTGACTTATACTGGGTGCTCGCCTTGTGTCTGGACAAAGCTATACCTTTCTGAAGAGCTCTAATTAGAGCACAAAGCTATACCTTTCTGAAGAGCTCTAATTAGAGCGAAACACTGTGTCAGGGTTTGCTTTTACTCATTTCAGGTTGGCTTGAGTTGGTATTTTACCAATTCAAAGCTGTAATACTGTGCCTGGAGTGATAAATGGCTTTTGTCATTTTACAACTCGGCAAGGACAGCACTGTGCTAGTCCTATGCTTAAAGACTTTGCTGTGGGAATGGCAAAAGACTTTGTCCTTTTCTATCTCTGCGTGGACTGTGCTAATCCTATGCTTAAAGACTTTGATTAAAAAAACAGACGTTTGAGGTGAGCAGATCTAGAGTGTCGCTGGTGTTGAGAGTGCTCCAACTGGAGCTGTTTTCCACCTAAACTCGAGAACTACCCAGAGTTCTCTCCTTTTTTTTGTTGCTTTTTTTTGCATAATGTATGCGTCACTCTATGCCTGAAAGGGTTTTGTTTGGACTTATACTGGGTGCTCCTCCTTGTGTCTGGACAAAGTTATACCTTTCTGAAGAGCTCTAATTAGAGCGAAACACAGTGTCAGGGGTTGCTTTTACTCACTTCAGATTGGCTTGAGTTGGTATTTAACCAATTCAAAGCTGTAATACTGTGCCTGGAGTGATAAATGGCTTTTGTCATTTTACAGCTCGGCAAGGACAGCACTGTGCTAGCCCTATGCTTAAAGACTTTGCTGTGGAAATGGCAAAAGACTTTGTCCTTTTCTATCTCTGCGTGGATGGCACTGTGCTAATCCTATGCTTAAAGACTTTGATAAAAAAACCAGACATTTGAGGTGAGCAGATCTAGAGTGTCGCTGGTGTTGAGAGTGCTCTAAAAGGAGCTGCTTTCCACCTAAACTCGAGAACTACCCAGAGTTCTCTCCTTTTTTTTGCATAATTTATGCGTCTCTATGCCTGAAAGGGTTTTGTTTTGACTTATACTGGGTGCTCGCCTTGTGTCTGGACAAAGCTATACCTTTCTGAAGAGCTCTAATTAGAGCGAAACACTGTGTCAGGGGTTGCTTTTACTCATTTCAGGTTGGCTTGAGTTGGTATTTTACCAATTCAAAGCTGTAATACTGTGCCTGTAGTGATAAATGGCTTTTGTCATTTTACAGCTCGGTAAGGAAAGCACTGTGCTAGTCCTATGCTAAAAGACTTTGCTGTGGAAATGGCAAAAGACTTTGTCCTTTTCTATCTCGGCGCGGATGGCACTGTGCTAATCCTATGCTTAAAGACTTTGATAAAAAAACAGACATTTGAGGTGAGCAGATCTAGAGTGTCGCTGGTGTTGAGAGTGCTCTAACAGGAGCTGCTTTCCACCTAAACTCGAGAACTACCCCGAGTTCCCTCCTTTTTTTTGCATAATTTATGCGTCACTCTATGCCTGAAAGGGTTTTGTTTTGAGATATATATATATATATATATATATATATATTTTCGAAACAAACAGATCACGCGGCACACTTCTTGGCAGGTTCACGATTTATTTCACAGGTCTTTTAGCAAAACTCCTAAGCGTTTCGGACAAACGTTCTTGGTCACGGCAGTGTTCTACAATTAGTCCCTTCTCCATTTCCACACTTTATACTCTCACTCATTTCCTTTCAATGGTGATACATTCTGGGCATTGTAGTTTTATGTGAAATGTTACAACATTTTTGCTATATATTTGTCATCTCGAATTGGATAATAATGTGGGGAAAATTCTAAACACAGACACCCTAATGATATGTTGTTATCCTATAGTAGGATATTTATTACATATCCAGAAACGTGTCGATTGCGCTCATAATAGCGCGCTACGATCTTGTGGGTGTCTGATTGTTAGATACTCGCATTACTAGGGCTGAGTGCCCTTTGCCCCACATTAGGTCCTGATCAAAATGACTTTTTTCGCTATCACAAGCCCTCCTTCTTATTATTGTAGTACAATTACCTACATCAGTGATTCATACTGTGATCAAAACATACCAAGCACAATTTAATTTTGAGCATTTTTCAGTTACTTTACAAATGTACATGCATCTCTTCATCCGTATTTAAGCCTAGTGGTTGTTTTGTTTTGAATTTTATTATCAGTTTGGGCTCTAGTCTTCTTAATTTTAGTAGTCTATCCCCCCCACGTTCTTGTTTGGGGATTGTTGCTAGTCCCATATATTTTATGTCCTGCCATGTTTTTCCTTCATGTTGTTTTATGTGTTTTGCCATGGCGTACGTACTGTCATTGTTTTGTATTGCCCGGATGTGTTCCAGTATCCTTTTCTTCAAAGGGCATTATGTACTACCTATATATGCTTTACCGCAACAACATCTTAGCATTTAGACTACAAAGGATGTTTCACAGGTTATTTTTGTTTTGATAATAAAGTCCTTTCCTGTGGGAACTTTCAAGGTGATTCTATTTTGTCCTATTTTGCAAGCTTTGCATGTCATGCACTTTGTAAAGCCATTGCTTCTCTTTTGAAGCCAGTCTGCTGTTTTGTTCAATGAGAAGTGACTACGCACTAAATGGTTTGAGAGGTTTGGCGCTCTCCGATATGAGATTAGAGGACCGGTTCCAATGTCTTTGCCTATATCCGGATCTTTCATAAGAATATGCCAATACTTCGAAAGAATTTTCTGAATTTTGTAGCTTTCCTTGCTATAGGTTGCAATCATCCGTGGTCGTTCTTCTTTTTCCTCATCTTTTTGTTTTTCTTTTAGTGTTTCTAACCTTGTTTTTTGTCTGGCTTTTTCTTCCCCTTCTGCTATATCCATATACTTGTAGCCTCTTTCCTGGAATCGCTTTTTTGTATCTTTGAAGTTTTTCTCCATCTCCTCTGTTGTTGAGCAATTCCTTTTCATACGAAGAAATTCTCCATATGGTATGCTTTTGACCAGTTTTTGGGGATGAAAACTTAGCCCGTGGAGGATGCTGTTTGTCGCTGTTTTCTTTCTATGGGTGGTTGATTCTATCTTGCCATTCTTGATGAACACTTTTATATCAAAAAATTCAATTTCCTTTGGATTGATGTTATATGTGAATTTTAATCCTACATCATTTGCATTCAAGATGTTGAAGAAGGTTTCAAATTCTGATGCCGTCCCTTTCCATAATAAAAACAAGTCATCAATAAAGCGCACCCATAGCGCCACTTATGCCATATGTGGATCGTTTTCCTCTCTCCAAGCTATGTTCCTCTCCCACCACCCCATCATGAGATTCGCATAGCTTGGAGAGAAGGAAACTCCCATTGCTGTTCCACATTTCAGTTGATACATTTTTTGATTAAACAAAAATACATTGTTGTGCATACACATCCTGATCATGTCTAATAACATTTTGGAATGTTCACGTTCTGTGATTGGTCTCTGTTTCAGAAAGAATTCAATAGCTTTTATTCCGATGTCATGGCTTATGGAGGTGTAAAGTGACACCACATCTATGGTTACCAACAGGTAAGAAGGTTGCCAATCTGTGTTCATAAGTAATTTGAGGAAGTCCCCTGTATCTTTGATGTAAGAGGTTAACGTTGGAACAAATGGAGCAATAAAATGATCAACATAGTTCGCAATGTTCTCGTACAAACTTCCACAACTAGAAATTATCGGTCTGCCAGGTGGTCTATTTAATGTCTTGTGTACCTTCGGTAGAAAGTACATCGTTGGTATTGTCGGATATTCCACCATTAAATACTTCTTTTCATTTTCCGTGATTAAAGCTTTCTGTTGCCATCCTATGAGTTTTTTCTCCAAATCTGATGTAAAATCAGGAATCGGATTCTTTTTTAGTAATTGATAGTTTTTTTCAACCTTTAATTGGCGTTGTGCTTCTCCTATGTAGTGGTGTTTGTCCATTACAATGATGTTTCCACCCTTGTCTGCGGGTTTTATTTCGATCATTGAGTTGTTTTTTAGTGATTGTATTGCTGCTCGTTCGTTTTTTGACAAATTTTCTTTCCATTTTGAATGATTGATGTTTTCCATTTGCTCTATGTCGCTTATTACTAAATCATAGAATAAATCAATTTTGTTTCCGGGATGGAGCATCGGATAGAATTTTGATTTTGCTTTGAAAGGAGTTTTTAAGCTTTTATCTGTTTTTACTTCCATTTCCTCAAGTATTTGAGTATCAGTTATTTGAGGATCTGTTACTTCATTCGCAAGCTCATATGCGATTCTTAGATGAGGAACATCTTCAATGTTGCATATTTCACTTCGTTCTAGGTTGGGAATCATTGTCCCTTCAGATATATTTGTTGGACTATCTGAGGTCTCTTCCTGCCTTTCAATCCGTTTTTGATTTAATGTTTGTTTGGCAAAAAACTTTTTGAGTTTAAGTTTTCTTATATATTTATAGAGATCTATTTTTGTGTCAACCTCTTCGTGATGAGTTTCAGGGCAAAAGGATAGACCCTTGTTGAGTAAATTGATTTCATCTTTTGATAAGTTATATCTGGATAGATTAATTACCAGATTGGGTATTGACTTTTTCTTTATCGAGGTTAACTTCTCACCGGTCTCGATCTTAGATTGTAACGACTTCCTTTGTCTTGTGCTTAGTCGGGTTTTGCGTTTTGTCTTCCCGAGAATTGTGAGCCTCTTCCTCTTGCTCTTTGTCGTCGTTGTCCTCGTCCACGTGCACCTGTGTTGTACCGTGGTATTTGCTGCTCGTGAGGTCCACGTGGACGAGGACAACGACGACAAAGAGCAAGAGGAAGAGGCTCACAATTCTCGGGAAGACAAAACGCAAAACCCGACGAAGCACAAGACAAAGGAAGTCGTTACAATCTAAGATCGAGACCGGTGAGAAGTTAACCTCGATAAAGAAAAAGTCAATACCCAATCTGGTAATTAATCTATCCAGATATAACTTATCAAAAGATGAAATCAATTTACTCAACAAGGGTCTATCCTTTTGCCCTGAAACTCATCACGAAGAGGTTGACACAAAAATAGATCTCTATAAATATATAAGAAAACTTAAACTCGAAAAGTTTTTGCCAAACAAACATTAACCACTTGGATGCTAAGCACTTTGATGAACTTCAATGCAATTTCCATTGAAATGAATGGGCACTCCATGACGAGCTGAGCTCGTCATGAGCGTCCAAGGGGTTAAATCAAAAACGGACTGAAAGGAAGGAAGAGACCTCAGATAGTCCAACAAATATATCTGAAGGGACAATGATTCCCAACTAAAGAACAAAGTGAAATATGCAACATTGAAGACGTTCCTCATCTAAGAATCGCATATGAGCTTGCGAATGAAGTAACAGATCCTCAAATAACTGATACTCAAATACTTGAGGAAATGGAAGTAAAAACAGATAAAAGCTTAAAAACTCCTTTCAAAGCAAAATCAAAATTCTATCCGATGCTCCATCCCGGAAACAAAATTGATTTATTCTATGATTTAGTAATAAGCGACATAGAGCAAATGGAAAACATCAATCATTCAAAATGGAAAGAAAATTTGTCAAAAAAAGAACGAGCAGCAATACAATCACTAAAATACAACTCAATGATCGAAATAAAACCCGCAGACAAGGGTGGAAACATCATTGTAATGGACAAACAACACTACATAGAAGAAGCACAACGCCAATTAAAGGATGAAAAAAACTATCAATTACTAAAAAAGAATCCGATTCCTGATTTTACATCAGATTTGGAGAAAAAACTCATAGGATGGCAACAGAAAGCTTTGATCACGGAAAATGAAAAGAAGTATTTAATGGTGGAATATCCGACAATACCAACGATGTACTTTCTACCGAAGGTACACAAGACAGTAAATAGACCACCTGGCAGACCGATAATTTCTAGTTGTGGAAGTTTGTACGAGAACATTGCGAACTATGTTGATCATTTTATTGCTCCATTGGTTCCAACGTTAACCTCTTACATCAAAGATACAGGAGACTTCCTCAAATTACTTATGAACACAGATTGGCAACCTTCTTACCTGTTGGTAACCATAGATGTGGTGTCACTTTACACCTCCATAAGCCATGACATCGGAATAAAAGCTATTGAATTCTTTCTGAAACAGAGACCAATCACAGAACGTGAACATTCCAAAATGTTATTAGACATGATCAGGATGTGTTTGCACAACAATGTATTTTTGTTTAATCAAAAAATGTATCAACAGAAATGTGGAACAGCAATGGGAGTTTCCTTCTCTCCAAGCTATGCGAATCTCATGATGGGGTGGTGGGAGAGGAGCATAGCTTGGAGAGAGGAAAACGATCCACATATGGCAAAAGTGGCGCTATGGGTGCGCTTTATTGATGACTTGTTTTTATTATGGAAAGGGACGGCATCAGAATTTGAAACCTTCTTCAACATCTTGAATGCAAATGATGTAGGATTAAAATTCACATATAACATCAATCCAAAGGAAATTGAATTTTTGGATATAAAAGTGTTCATCAAGAATGGCAAGATAGAATCAACCACCCATAGAAAGAAAACAGCGACAAACAGCATCCTCCACGGGCTAAGTTTTCATCCCCAAAAACTGGTCAAAAGCATACCATATGGAGAATTTCTTCGTATGAAAAGGAATTGCTCAACAACAGAGGAGATGGAGAAAAACTTCAAAGATACAAAAAAGCGATTCCAGGAAAGAGGCTACAAGTATACGGATATAGCAGAAGGGGAAGAAAAAGCCAGACAAAAAACAAGGTTGGAAACACTAAAAGAAAAACAAAAAGATGAGGAAAAAGAAGAACGACCACGGATGATTGCAACCTATAGCAAGGAAAGCTACAAAATTCAGAAAATTCTTTCGAAGTATTGGCATATTCTTATGAAAGATCCGGATATAGGCAAAGACATTGGAACCGGTCCTCTAATCTCATATCGGAGAGCGCCAAACCTCTCGGACCATTTAGTGCGTAGTCACTTCTCATTGAACAAAACAGCAGACTGGCTTCAAAAGAGAAGCAATGGCTTTACAAAGTGCATGACATGCAAAGCTTGCAAAATAGGACAAAATACAATCACCTTGAAAGTTCCCACAGGAAAGGACTTTATTATCAAAACAAAAATAACCTGTGAAACATCCTTTGTAGTCTATATGCTCAGATGTTGTTGCGGTAAAGCATATATAGGTAGTACAAAATGCCCTTTGAAGAAAAGGATACTGGAACACATCCGGGCAATACAAAACAATGACAGTACGTACGCCATGGCAAAACACATCAAACAACATGAAGGAAAAACATGGCAGGACATAAAATATCTGGGACTAGCAACAATCCCCAAACAAGAACGTGGGGGGGATAGATTACTAAAATTAAGAAGACTAGAGTCCAAACTGATAATAAAATTCAAAACAAAACAACCACTAGGCTTAAATACGGATGAAGAGATGCATGTCCATTTGTAAAGTAACTGAAAAATGCTCAAAATGAAATTTTACTTGGTATGTTTTGATCACAGTATGAATCACTGATGTAGGTAATTGTACTACAATAATAAGAAGGAGGGCTTGTGATAGCGAAAAAAGTCATTTTGATCAGGACCTAATTGTGGGGCAAAGGGCACTCAGCCCTAGTATTGCGAGTATCTAACAATCAGACACCCACAAGATCGTAGCGCGCTATTATGAGCGCAATCGACAAGTTTCTGGATATGTAATAAATATCCTACTATAGGATAACAACATATCATTAGGGTGTCTGTGTTTAGAATTTTCCCCACATTATTATCCAATTCGAGATGACAAATATATAGCAAAAATGTTGTAACATTTCACATAAAACTACAATGCCCAGAATGCATCACCATTGAAAGGAAATGAGTGAGAGTATAAAGTGTGGAAATGGAGAAGGGACTAATTGTAGAACACTGCCGTGACCAAGAACGTTTGTTCGAAACGCGTAGGAGTTTTGCTAAAAGACCTGTGAAATAAATCGTGAATCTGCCAAAAAGTGTGCCGCGTGATCTGTTTGTTTCGAAACTAATACAAGACACACTCCCGGTCTTGGACGCGGGCACCAACAAAAGCGTTCCCTATGCGACGGGGACAATTGATAGGAATATATATATATAATATATATTAATATATATATATATATATATATATTCAGCTCACGGTTTCAGAAACAGCTTCAAACCAAGAAACCACGCACTCCGGGGTAGCTCGTAAAGTATTTAACTCCGCAACAGACGCGTTTCGGCGCTCCGCCTTTGTCAATGTTACAAACATTGATGGTCGGCGCCATACTTTTAACAGCGTACACGTGATCATGTGCAAAACAAACAAGGGACTAAAATTACAAACTCCATATTGGATGTTGTTCATAGGGTTCACGGCATGTTATGACAACACATAGTGCGACGGTAAATCTACCAGATTTTAACCCATCTAAATGCTCACAATGCTCTCAAGCATAAATGGAACGAAATTAATTCAATTTCATAATACGTACAAAAATCAAATCATTTACATTTCTGCATGAAATTAAATATGCGCGTGACACCAATTTTGCCGTGTATCGGCTAAAGTATGGCAATATGTAAAACGATGTACATTCACCATCTAAAGATTACATACTCCCAATTGTCACATCGTTCTGTCCCATGATTATAAACAATGTGTTGCTACACAACTCGCGATGAATAAACTGATACTGCCGTGGATCGGCAATGCTCCCTTGAATTTGAATTGTTTTGCCCAGACACTTGGTTATTACTTAACCATTATAAAACTCCAAAGTTCAAAATTAAACAGTTTGGAAGGAATACATGAATAATTATCTCGAATTTTCAGAATTATTGCACTTTTTTACATCCTTCTAATAGCAGTCTTGTCTTAAATTCTCATGATAGATAACTTTTTCATAAGGCAAGTTTGGTAAAGAATCATGAATTCAAAGAAATATTTTGGTTTCATCAATCTGCATAGTCATCATGCTGGTATCATATATTGAATGTCATACTTAAATCAGCTCATTGTCACACTGTAGAGTTAATACACTAGGAGTGTTTTCTTAAATCAAAATTAAAAACCAATGTGAGATGCCAATTCCTCCCCAGCATTCAACCCGTTAGGATGTTTAGTCATTAAATCAATAATGTATCGGGACTCAAGCCTTCTAAGTCTGTGTAACCTGTCTCCTCCTCTCGGATTCTCTGGTATGAAATCTATACCAAAGTATTGTAAATGATATCTGCTGCTAGAATGTTTTGCCTGAAAATGTCTGGCAACAGGATAAGACTGATCATTTTTATCAATCGCTCTCATATGTTCAAGAATCCTTAATTTCAGGGGTTTGATGGTACTTCCGATATACATGAGTCCGCATGGACACTTGAGACAGTAGACAGCATATGGGGTGCCACAGGTAAGATACTTATTGATTGTTTTCACTATTCCTGTGTTGGGAATCTCATAGTTTTTCGCTCTCTTGCTGTGTGCGCAGGCTTTGCAGTGATGACATGGATGGAAACCCTTTAGGTCAGCAAGTGTATTAGGCTTCTTTTCAATTTTTTTCAAATGACTCTGAACCAACAAGTCCTTTAGAGACCTTGACTTCTTGAAGGTTACCAACGGATAATTTGGAATATCGTCCTTAATACTACTGTCAGTTTTCAGTATATGCCAATTTTTTCTTAGCATTCGCTTCAAATAATTTGCTTTCGCCGAATAGGGGGTTACCAGCCGGAATTTTCCCTTTTCGTTGTTAGCCTTAGTTGAACTATAGCTCTTGTCAGTTAGCAAATTTGATCTCTGTAATGCATTAACCTTATGTAGTGCATTTTGTAGTGTGGCCTCCGTGTAACCTCTTTTCTGGAATCTGCTGATACAAGCTGATGCTGCGAGTTGGAAATCTGAATCCCTGGAACTATTCCGTTTGAGCCTTAGAAGCTCTCCATAGGGGATGCTTTGGATCAGCGCTGTTGGATGATTGCTTGTGGCATATAGTACCGAATTTCCTGCTGTACTTTTGCGGAAAAGGGATGTCTCTATTCTGTTATTGACTATAAATACCTTAAGGTCCAAATATTCCACACTGATGTTACTTATTGTTCCACTGAAATGCAGATTCATATCATTCGTGTTGAGCACGTCGATGTAGGCCTTGGCGGTATGTTCTGATCCTTGCCAGATTATGAACAAGTCGTCTATATAACGACACCACTTGATTACACAGCCTTCTTCACCATCCACTTCCAGCGACCTGGGCACCTGCTCCTCCCACCAGCCTACGAATAAATTCGCGTAGCTGGGGGCGAAGCAGGTACCCATCGCCGTTCCAGATGTTTGTCTATAGTAGACGTCCTCAAATAAAAAAATGTTGTTTACCAGACAAAATTCCACAAAATTTGCTAACATCTGATTGTGCTCCAAAAACCGCAGTTGTCGTTTTTTGAGGTAATGCTCCACTGCCTTGATGCCCTTATCATGACTGATGCAAGTGTACAAGCTTGTTATATCCAGTACTAGCATCTTGTAGCTTGGCTCCCATTTCGTTTTTTCGATTTTTGATAAAAAATCCTTTGTATCCTTTATGTAGGAATCCAATTGTTGTGCTAATGGGTTGAGGAAGTGATCAATGAAAATGGATAAGTGTTCGGTTAGACTGTTTTGTGATGAAATGATGGGTCTACCCGGAGGATCGATGCAGTTTTTATGGATTTTGGGAATGTGATAAAATGTTGGAATTGTTGGGTTGTTGCTTCGTAGGAATAGATATTCCTCTTTGCCTAGCATATCTCGGCGGTACCAGGTGTGAATCAGTTCATCATATTTTTCTATGCTAACAGCATAATGTTCTTTAGATGACAATTCATAATTTGTTATATTCTGCAATTGTTTCTTCGCCTCTTTGCAGTAATTTTCCCTGGTTTGTAGGACAACATTACCGCCTTTGTCTGAAGGCTTGATTATCACACTCGTATCATGCATCAGATCCAAGATTGCTTTTCTTTCATCCTGATTCATATTGTCACTCCCTCTCTTTTTATTATTCTTTGCAATCTGTGCCCTGTATTTTTGTAAATCATTAGTCATTGCTTCCGAGAATACATCTATCGCATCTAACGTTAGTTGTGGGTTAAAATGCGATCTTAGTTTATAGCCGCTCTCCTCTCTTTCCTGATCAATTCCCAAGATAGCTGCCCTTGCCGCTTCATCCTCGGTAGACGACGGGAGCTGGCTGGTGTATTCTTCAAGCGCAAGTCCTTGCAGGGTCTCAACAGATGATAAGTCATTTCCTTTCAGTGCATCAGTGGCAGTGGCCCTCATATGTGTTCCAGTAACGTTTTTCACCGATGGTCTCGTTTTAAAATATTTGTGCAGTTTGATTTTTCTGACGAAATTAAACAGGTCAATACGCGTTTGCGTGTATTCAAGGTGACTTGTTGGGCAAAAGCTGAGTCCTAAACTCAGTACTTTATTTTCAGTGGCGGTGAGGACTCTTGTTGTTAAATTTATTACAGTGATGTCCTCTGTTGTATCCATGGGTGTGTCTATTTCTTCCTGTTCACCCAATTGGATCTCTTGGGTCTTCCACGACCTCTTCCACCTCCTGCCCCCGCCTCCTCTTCTCGTTTTTCTTCTTCTCGCTCTGGGGGTTTGTTCTTGCCTCCCCGTAGCCACGCCTGTTGAATTACCTGAAATTCGTCTTGAAAAGGTGTCATCGCCTGGCTTTTCTCCCTTACAGATGTTTCATCTGCCGACTCATTCTCCGTTGCACTAGATTCAGAGGTTTCTACTCTGTGTGTCGATGCCTGTCCACTTTTCTTATTTAGTTCTTTTCTTGGAGCATCAAATTTTCGGGCAAACGTGAGAATGCGGCCTTGGGAATAATCTCGTTGATCTCGATCGAATTTCTCTTGTTTGCGTGTTTTGATTTTTTGTTCGTATTTGCCAAGTCTTGTCTTCATCTGTGTCCTCATGTTGTCAATCATTTCCTTATCCTCCTCCAATTTAGCCAGTTCCTCCTCTATTGTTTTTATTTCAATTAATGCCTTTTCACGATCACTCCAGGCATATTTTATCAGGAGGCCAAGGGTACCTTTGCAGTAATGTGATGTCAGTTCCTCCCAGTCCGTCAATAATTGTGGATCGGGGTTCTCATATGACGGAACTGTATACACTCTAAGTCCCCTTGGGACCATCTGCTCGTCAAAATAATGCTGTAGGCTAGTCGCCTCCCACCACTTTCTGACCTCCCTTTCATAAAGTCGTTCCAGGGTGGTTAATCGGTCACTCAATTTATTTGGCGGGTTGGCTTTGGAGGATGGTGTTGTTCCTTCCTTGTGTTTTTTGAACATTCCTTTGACGGCCTCATGCCGTGACGCCTCGTTAAACATAGCGCCATCCATTTTATTTTGTTAGCGCTTATCTTCCACTATTGAGAGCATTTACCCCCTCACGTCTTGCCCAGTATGCCGTAATATATGAAAAGAGTTCGTTATCTCCTCACCGCTATATGGTTCCTTGCGCAGCTCTCCCAGCGAAGTGCTGCTCTGGTCCAACAGGCAGCTTGGAGTTGTTATCCTCTCCTTTTCTCGGCGTGGCGGTGCTCTCAAGTATTAATTCAGCTCAAATTCCTGCAGTTTCTGAGAGCACTCTCAGACGGGTGCGTGATGCGGTCGCAGGATCCGCATAAATATTCAGCTCACGGTTTCAGAAACACAGCTTCAAACCAAGAAACCACGCACTCCGGGGTAGCTCGTAAAGTATTTAATTCCGCAACAGACGCGTTTCGGCGCTCCGCCTTTGTCAATGTTACAAACATTGACTCCATATTGGATGTTGTTCATAGGGTTCTGCATGAAATTAAATATGTGTCACGCGCATATTTAATTTCATGCAGAAATGTAAATGATTTGATTTTTGTACGTATTATGAAATTGAATTAATTTCGTTCCATTTATGCTTGAGAGCATTGTGAGCATTTAGATGGGTTAAAATCTGGTAGATTTACCGTCGCACTATGTGTTGTCATAACATGCCGTGAACCCTATGAACAACATCCAATATGGAGTTTGTAATTTTAGTCCCTTGTTTGTTTTGCACATGATCACGTGTACGCTGTTAAAAGTATGGCGCCGACCATCAATGTTTGTAACATTGACAAAGGCGGAGCGCCGAAACGCGTCTGTTGCGGAATTAAATACTTTACGAGCTACCCCGGAGTGCGTGGTTTCTTGGTTTGAAGCTGTGTTTCTGAAACCGTGAGCTGAATATTTATGCGGATCCTGCGACCGCATCACGCACCCGTCTGAGAGTGCTCTCAGAAACTGCAGGAATTTGAGCTGGATATATATATACTCTGCTTAATAAGAATTTTTTCCACCCCCGCATCACTTACCTGGATTGAATGATGTACTCTGGGAGTTGCAGTTTGCTCACACTATGCAAACTACAACAGGTGAGCAAAGACTGGGGCGGAGCGGAACACAGCGTAAAAGCAAGGGGCAGGACATTTAAACCACGCTGGCGTCAACCTTCGCTGATAATTGTGGGCGCTGAGGAAGGCTTGAAGAAGCTGAAATGCATTCGCCGTGTTAACCTGTCTGAATAAAGATGCCTCCGTGGTGTTTCCCCTAACGTGGCCTCTGCTCTTTCTTGAAGGAGGTTGTTTGGATATATATATATATATATATATACACACAGCTCATGGGGTTGTCCACAAAGTAAGTCGCACTCGAGTCAAGGTCTGCTTTCCCCAACGCCTTTATTGGTATGTACAGATGCGTTCACCATTCAATTAAGACACCTGACGGCAGCCCTCTGCGTTTCGGGGTCATCCCTTTATCAAGAGCTTTAATCAGTCAGTAAAGCGAATGGCGATTTATAGCCCCCATGTTCTGCCAATATCGTACTCCATGATTGGATGCTCCTTATGAGGCTGTACGTTGCATTATGGGAAGTGTAGTTCCGCTGATGAATGCGCTCGAAAATTTGTGCCAAATAAAAGCTCACCATGAGCCCCAGGAAGCGCCCTGTACTTATCCATGACTCTTGCCCCACTTTGAACTCGATACCTCCAAGGTTCTGTGGCCCACTTGATTTGGGGTGGTGCTGGCCCTGCGGCAGGACGGCCGCTTGTTATATTCAAGCAAAAGTGAGATGAAGATACAATATGTGTAGGGTAGTGGAAGAAAGAAGGAAGAGGGGGAATCAAGACTAGGTCAAATACTACGGCAGCAGGCTCCTAAGAAAAACATTAGGGCTCTGCACAAACTAAGAACTGGCATATACAAAGAGAACATCATGTTAGACTGTTGGAACTCTACGTAAAAAAAAAAAGGTTACCAGACAATATCCTTCCTTTAATACTATAAGTAAATGTGTGTCCAGTTCCTACCGTTCTTCTATATAAAAATGCTAGTTAAGTAAATCAGGCTTGCCAGGACATTCTCACTAGAACCTAAAACAGACAAGCAGATGTCAATGTTCCAGGAACAGATTTATTCAATTATGATATTAGGAAAAGTCTGCGGACAGACTTTTTATATTTGTTTTCCGTTCATCTGCTAATAAGGTTGGTTAGTGCTGTCTTGTGCAATGCATTTGTCTATGTTATGATTGGCATTTAAGGTCGAGCTTTAGCAGCAATGGCCTATATTGGAAAGATGTTATGAGGGGCTTTGCTGCAACAAAAATCCTCACCAAACAATATTGGTCAATATACTTGTACCTTAAAGACTTCTAAATGCACCGATATAAGCAATAAAAGGCAGTTAAGAATGCACTTTTTAAAGGGCATGCTCATAACTTCCACAAGTCCAATTCCCCTAATGTAGGACAATACATGATGGTCATAGGGCACTTCCACAAAGTCGAAGACCAGAGAGGTCCCTAGTGATCTTCCGAGCTACGTGTCGGTGGATGAAGCTAGCAGTTGATACTGGTATGCCTCCAAAGGCTGAGAAGAACACCATGCTAGTAGGGTGGATTATACAGAAGACAAATCGACAGAGGTAATGGCCAGAAAAGCGGAGACAAGGAGAGTCTTGGTGTGAAAGTGAAAGAGAACCTGAAAGAAGAGTGATAAACTGGTCAGAGGCAGCTGGTCCATAAGGTACAAAAAGTGGCATGACCAGGGGGAACTAAAGTCGAGTATTCGGGCCTGGAAGAACATGGAGTATGCATCGAAGAAGCGAAAGACAGACAACAGCTGCAGAAGTGATGGAATAGGAAAGACCGGAGAAGGGGAATTTAAGAAAGTGGAAAAATCCCTTGCGGATCACGTAGAGAATAAACAACAGGTCAGAGGCAATAGAAATCTGTGGCCCAAATGATAGGACAACGAAGGATCAGAGGCAATGCTAACAATCAAAGGCAACCCTGACATAGCACACCAACCCAGATGCCTCACAGGAGAGATGCGCCAACTCCCCCTAATGCCAAGGATCTTGGCATGAACTGCGGCTGGAGTCAACTACTAGGGAATAATGGGTGGTCCAAGGGACCAGGTGATAATTGGGGAGGTGCTTTGAAGAAGTTGATGTAAGGGAAATACCATGAATCCTTGAAACCAACAAAGTTGTAAGCCACTGTGATGGCTGATTAAACTACTTAGCCACTGAAAGGACACCATCGGCATGAGGAGGAGGTCAGGCCCGCAAGCACTGGTGAGGTGGTGGTTCTGACAATACCACTGTTATAATCATATACGGACTATCTATTTCTTTATTACCCCAAGGGGCACCCCAAGACATCTCCGGAGGCTGGCCACTGGAAGATGAAGGACCTAGAGGGATATTTCTAGTCCATGTGCCCATAGGTGTACCTTCTCGCAGTCTCTGGAAAAGACTGTTGATCCTCAAAAGAGATTGTGAACAATGTAAGTTCTGATTTATGGTAGCCATTCATTACCTGTATTTTTGTGAGAAAAATAACAATTCTCATGTTAGACATTCATTACCTGTATTTTTGTGAGAAAAATAAAACTTCTCATGTTGTAAGAAAAATACCTGAGTACAGTTGTTACCAACTGGGACACTTGTGTAGGGTGGATTATGTGGCATGGTGAGTAGATAGGGGTGAGAGCTGCAAAGGATAGAAACAAGATAGAGAGGGATAGGTAGTTTGTGTACAAATTTGATTTGATTTGATTTTTGGATTTATAAAGCGCAGCGAATTCCCGGGGGCGTCTTGGCGCCGAATTGGTGAATGAACTCCAGACAGAGGAGCAGAAAGAGTGTGTGAGAAAGAGAGAGAGAAGGGGAGAGCAGACCACGGGTGTATAAAGAGAGTGCATCTGTGTACACAGAAGACACCCCAAAAAGAGAAGGACAGTGTGGGTTTGTGGGACGGACATTCTGAAAAGGCACGTAAAAGAAACTATGCTAGAAGACCTGAAGTGAACCCATATGAGAGAGGCAGGAAGAGTGTGTGAGAGCGAGGTAGGAGAGAGAGTGCGTGAGAGAGGGGCACGAGTGGGAGGGGCACCTGGGGGCTGGGTAGAGGTGAGTGGTTGACCATTGTACAGCACGAAGAGGTACAGGGAGGTTACAGATAAATACAGATAAATATATTGTATAGGCCCAACGGCCAGTATATTACCCAGCTGGATTATTGCTTTAATATTGCCTTTGAGAAATGTGCGTACCTCTCGGTATGAAGCACTGCCGGGCCTTAGATCAGTATATTGCCAAAGGGGTATATATCAGTATATTGCCTGGGAGCTATAGCTCAGTATTGGCTAGTTCTTTATATTTACTAGGGATATATATTGCTCAGGGGCTATATGTGGTTAAATTGGCCTCAGATTATAACTTTGTATATTTCCCAAGGGAGGACAATTACTCTGGCTATTCACGAGGACTGTAGGTCAATGATTCATAATATGTGCATTTTGGGAAGGAAATGTAATAGCAGGTAAATAATAGCTCAGTACATAGCCTGGTCGATCTACCTCATGTTATTGCCTCTGAGGTTGTAATTCAGTACATCAGCCAGTCGTTTACAGCCACTGTGCTCCTTAACTAGTAGTGAAAAGTGCATGCCTACCCTGTAGCTTCCCCATTCAAAAGAGGCCGTCATCTCATTTAAAGAGGTGATGTAACAAAAGCATATGTCCAAGGTGTCTTAAGTCTCAAGCTTATAATCACATGCTTATTTGTGTGAGAATATCTGGCCAGGGGTAACACATTCCCATGTTCAATCATGAGTATGTAGGTAAAACTATTGTGCGCACATGCGGTGGTGGAATATGCGCTATAGTTTTAGAGTCCAGAGCAGAGGAATGTGGACTCTGTAGGTTCCATAGATCTACTGCATGTGTATGTAAACATGCAGCCTCACAGATAATTAGAAAACAACCCCTGTCGTAAGGAAAGAATATGTGGTATATGCATTACCGCAAGATACCATCGTGAAATCTCACCCAAAGTAAATGGCTGACACGCACCACCAAGTGTGCATGTCGATCTGTGCCAAAAGGCGGGCAATTACATGCAACACGCCGTACGTAGAGATGTGTCATGCACATTCCAAATACCTATTAAAACAACAATAGTTACCTCTGGTTCGGCTGAAGTGCTACAACTGCTCCACTTCATCACTGTGCTCAATTCTTGTATTACAGTGTATTACGTCGCATACTATGTAATATTGAATAAAAGTACACAAATCGGTCTCCATGAGGCGCCATCTGGGCCAACCGCAGTAGGTATGTAAAGCATATAATACTCACTATTCGGTAGGTAGCGCGATGTCAGACATCCATCTTGCTTGTTACCAGTGGAATAATGTCAGCAGAGACAACAATGTAAAGACTCCTTTTATCTGTCTCATGTCTGGGAGCCGCTAGTCTGCGGACAACTTCCGCCATGTTGGGTGAGGGTGCAGGGGCGTAACACAGGCCCACGCAGCCCCCGCGGCACGGGGGGCCTCTAGCTCCAAGGGGCCCCCTCGGCACTGCACTGTGGCCGGAGAGCTCCTGATTGAGCCCGGAAGGGGCACCTCTAAGTACCGTGCAGGAAGGCCCCCTCACTTTTCGTTACGCCAGTGTGAGGGGGGATAACACATTGTGTGGGTATATGCCAGGCTGCTATATTACATGAAGCCAATTCTGTCATACCCATATTCGGTCCAATCATGACCGTATGCGCACAGTACCCAAGGAGTGTGTTGGCCGATGTCAGTCATAGCCAATAGAAAGGGGGTGCCAATTACTGTGAACTATGTCCTAACACATCGTGTGTAATTACATCATAATAGAAGCGTTTGCCACTTATAACAAAGTAGATATACCTAACGAGGAACTTCTGTGTTGCAATTAGTCAGGAAGATATATATCAACAGGGCGCCGGAGAGGCCCGTGTCTGTGAAGTACAGAGTAGTATGTGTCAGCTCACTTTAAACTCATGTGTATCAGTCCAGCTTGTAGTATATGTAGATGATACCAGTCAGGATAACGGTCACATGTGAAACACGAATGACTAATCACAAGCCCTACTGCTAACTCTATGGGAGAGTGCTTAAATAAACGAGCATGGATATCACACTAAGGGGAGGGATTCATTTAAGGAAGTCAGAGGCCGGAATCAAATATCAGATGTATCAACAGCAGGTTTGCCTCTGACACCATTAATCACACGGTCTTTTTATGTCACAGATGTCCCTTTAATTGACTCTGCGATGTCATCTTATTTTTTTTATATGTTTCATCAAACAACTTTTTACCGTTTTGGGTTTCCCTTCACCTAGTACAATTAGAAAAAACGTATCTACTTTTCAAAAAAGCATCACTTATAATACTTATATACATAACAACAAATTACTTCTCAGTGAAAGACATTAAAAATCAGTGAAAAAATGTATCAAAAGTTCATTAATACACAAGAAAATCATTTATAAATACAGTTCTCCCAAATGTCATAGTTATGGTCGTTGGTGAACGTCCTACTTTTAACCGTGCCAGAACTAGATCCTGCTCTGTTCTGTGCACCAATCTATGATTGAGGTCCTGATAGGGGCTAGAGATTTTTTTGCATTTTTGTCTCTGTGAGTCCGATCAATCCGGCTCTACTGGCTGAATCAAAACAGCGTCCCTTTAGAGTCTTCTTGTTCTCTGGGCCAATAAGAAATACCGACGCGTTTCGACCTTAGAAAAGTGGGACCATCACTATGTTAAAGGTCTTCTTCAGGGCACCTAAGACAAGAGCTGGGCTTCCAAGAATAAGGGCGAGTGGGAGGGTCTTCAATGGCTCATGTTTTGCATTGGAATGAAACCTTAAACAAACAGCGACTGGATGTGGTGGTGGTGGGGGGAGGGCACCGCACAGGTATGCTATGTTCAAAAAATATTTGCAAAGCAATAGGTCTCGCATTTGCTAGAGTTTAAGCTATTGTCATTTACAACGCTAATAGCTAAAACTCTCCTAAATGCGAGACCTATTGCATTGCAAAGAAGCGGCTGCCGTTGTACTGGCTGCTTGGAAAGCACAGTGTGCCAGCAGTAGGACAAATCTCACTAAAGAAAATTGTGTTTACAGTGTAAATAACACAGACCGTGTATCAACAGAAGAAAAAAGGCAAGTCCTCATGGGAAGTTACAAATGAAGACAAGGTGGTACTAAGGAGGGACTAACTAGCAGATTACCAAATCAGAAGCCAGAATTTACAAAGGACAAAGACAAAAGCCAATGAAAAATATGGGCGGAGCTTTAAGTCCCCACTCTAATACAGCATGCCTCACGGAGCAGCGCATGCCTGCTCAGGCTCGACATAAAAAAGGGAGCAGTGAAAAATGGCTTGAACACATTTGTCTGTACCATGTATGAAAAGGCTATTACAGAAACATGGTATAGGCAATGACAGGGGCCTCAAGGTCCCACTATGGAATAAGAGCAGCAAGGAAGATTACCAGCAAGGCCCTTTTTTCTGACTACATTAGGGCATCATGTGACTCTCATAAAACACAATTTACTGGTGGGGACACACACCACTGGCTCCACACTTGGGAATTATTTTGAAGAGAAATTCTGTGTAAAACATAACTAAGAAGTATGTGGGATATGAGACACGGTACTGCTGTAGAAAAACATTTCAACCGACCAAGGATTGCAGATGTGAGGGAAAGAATTCAAGTCTGAATTTGTGATGGTGCTGTTAATTTGTCGAGCTCTGCACAATACAACAGTGCTAATATATTGTTTCAGTTGTACTCTGACTTTTCTGAATTGCTGTCAAATCATGTGGGAAATTACCTGCCAGTGATACTGTTAACATGAAAACATGACAAACTTAATGAATCATCTGTAGTGTCTTGGTAGTTAGAGATGACAGGACCCTTTTGGTTCCTTATATACTCCATAGAACAGTGACGTAAATGTTTGGGTGTGGTCGATAAAATTCATGATGTAGAATGTTCAGTTAACAATTACACGCTGTAATACCAAGCGCTCTGTGCGGCGTAATCATTTACATGCTTCGAGGCTGGGGAGGAAGGTACACTACCTATCAGATGACTTGACTGCCTCCTGATGATGGCCCTTTGTACGGAACTTTTCCCTTGGGGTTTAAACGTCGACATATTTTTTGGGGACGGCTGCATTTTGTTTAACCACAGGAACTTTTATTTGTGAGTGATAAAATAGTTCATGTACGTCTTATTATATGAAAAAGGCAGTCCACTCACTGAGTTCCTATTCTAGATCACTGCACCACCTGTTGGGGTTGCTCGCAGTAATTTACATCTGAAAATTATAACAATACAAATCTTCAGAATGTCAATATTGTGCCCCAATATGTTTTTGATGTTTATTTAAAATATTCAGGGTTTGAAACTATCATTCAAGAAATTTAGCCTTTGGCAAAAATCAGAATTGCCTCTAATTTTTTTTAGCCTAGAAGTTAAATAAACCTATAGGAGCAACTGTTTTCTACTATTATGTACTTTCCCCAATTTACCAGGGATTTTGGGAGCCCCCTGTTTGGCAAATATCAATATTTTTGTAGGTCAATAACAACTAATGATAATGTGGTAGAAAACCCTGATACAGAGTCTATGGAAATTGGAGTTGTACTGTATGTCTTTGTTTTTATGTTTTAAGAGGCTCCACTGACAAACAGGGGATTTGGGTCAGCAGTAGTCCTATCTTAAATGTTCCTGCATTCATCCAAAGAAGAGTCATAAAAAACAAAAAGGGTCAGCCTTCTTCCTCCCTTTTCTGCCTTTCTCCCTCTTATTCCTTGCCAAAACCTGAAGATGGAAAATAAGTCCCAATTCAGAAACCCCCCCACTAAAAAAGCAATGCTGTTGGTGCCTGTTGAATGTGTAATGGGATGTTCTTCCACATTCCTGGGTGAAGCAGGAGGAGGGTTGCTGAACTAGTCTTCTGCTCTTCTTGATCTCTTGCTTATGTTGCTGCTGTGGTAGTTGTGTCCCCCAATGGAGACCCTGATCTTGTTGGCCTTGGGAAGAGGCTGGAGAACAATGGGTATTGCCGGAGGATAGAACTTAAGACAATTGCACCTGAGGGTATTCAAAATGGGAAGTAGGCAGTCCAGGTTAGACATGATATCAATCCACTGAGGGAAGTATGGGGATTGCAGCGGGAGAATAGGGGATGGGTGAAGTCCATGCAGTACAGTCACAGAATAAGGATGTTCTTGTTGTAAGATGTATAGCCTGATGGTCAGCCCATGAAGAGAGATTCTATGTGTTTCTGCTTTACCTACTAATTCAGCTCTGAATACTGTTCAGCATTATTTGTAATTTTTTCAGCAACAAAAAACAAAAAAAACAATTCAGGCGTCGAAATTATTTTTCAAAGGACAGGTCAATTTGTCTTTATCAGTGAGGGAATTACATGTCATGAGATTGATAGAAGTGTTAGAGCAATTTGCAAAAGGCATATTTATAGCTGGGGAAAGCAAAAACACTAAATTGCAGGCCGACACAATTCATTTAACCGAGCTGCTCGCTACAAATCATGAACACAATCTCTATGCTTCCACAAATAAGAATAAAAACCTGCTCCAACAAGCAGTGGCAACACCAATAGGTCTGACATTAGCAAAATAGAAATGCAGTGGCATATACTTTCAAGGAAATATTTAAATTAAAAAAGGAGAACTTTTGATTTTTGTCCATATCACAGTAAAATGCGTCTGGTGCAAAGAAAAATTACTATTGACTTTGAAGTAATGTGATCCTAAGAGAGCTCACGCAACAGAAAGGGATCATCTCTGTGAATGATCAGCCAGACTGTGACTCATTCCAAACTTTTTTCCTCCAGAAAGTACAGGATATCATTACTGATATCAACGCACGCTCAGTCACTCCCACTTTGTCCACGCTAGGGGCTCAGGTGCCGCCCATGATGTTAAGCATCTTTCCTCCTATCGACGACACACGCCTTGAGGAACTTGTTGGACAGACTAAATCTGGCTCCACTATAGACCCATGCCCCCCAAGAATTTTTAAAATGGCACTGCCAGGCATCCAGCCCCAGGTGAACAAGTTACTTACCTTCGGTAACGATATATCTGTAAGAAACAGTAGTTAGTATTAGATTCCTTACCTTAGAATATCCCCAGGCGTCAGTCTGGATCCGGAAACTTTTGCGTAGCAGTACCCCTGCGCGTCGGTAGGCGTCGTCTGCAGGCGTCCCCTGCGGCTCCGCGTCGTCGGCGTCGTGCACCGTGATGACGTCGCTGGAGTATATAGACGCCGCCTCCGCGCGCTGACGTCAGTTCTTTGCACACAGCTTTTCCGGGCCAGAACACGCAGAGCCATGTGAGAACCAACACTGGTGCCATGTGAAACTAGGGCCCTGAAAGGGATGTCCTTAACCCTAGGTATCAGTTCGCAGAACGGGGAGGACGGGTGGGGCGGTAAGGAATCTAATACTAACTACTGTTTCTTACAGATATATCGTTACCGAAGGTAAGTAACTTGTTCATCTGAAAGAAACAGGTTAGTATTAGATTCCTTACCTTAGAATAGATACCCCAGCAATACCAACCCCGGTGGTGGGTCTGCGAACCAATACAATCCTACACCAGAAAATCCTGGAGGACCGAACGGCCAAAGAAGCCGTCCCTCCGGACTTGACTGTCCAGGCAGTAATGCCTCGCAAAGGTGTGCAGCGAGGCCCACGTAGCCGCCTGGCAAATGTCCCGCAAAGGGACTCCCCGGCCCAGGGCAGTAGTAGCCGCCGTGGCCCGAGTGGAATGGGCCCTCAGCCCAACAGGAGGCTCCTTCCGAGCCAAAGAGTAGCATGCTTTGATGCACGGGACGACCCACCGAGAGATGGTTCGTTTCTGTACCGCCCTTCCCTTCTTCTCACCCACGTAGCCAACAAACAGTTGGTCATCCACCCGGAACTGGCGTGTGCGATCCATATAAAATGAAAGCGCACGTTTTGGGTCCAGACGATGGAGCCGCTCTTCATCTTTTGAAGGATGCGGAGGTGGGAAGAAGGAGGGTAAGGTGATGGACTGCCCGATGTGAAAAGCAGAAACTACTTTGGGCAGGAAAGAAGGTCTAGTCCTAAGAACCACCTTGTCAGGATGAACGGACAAGAAAGGAGGTTTAACAGAAAGAGCCTGGAGCTCACTCACTCTCCTGGCAGAGGTGATGGCAACCAGGAAGGCCGTCTTTAAAGTGAGAAGACGGAGAGGACAGGAATGAAGCGGCTCAAAGGGAGCACACATCAAGAATGTCAGAACCAGGTTCAAGTCCCACTGAGGCATCACGAACGGAACAGGTGGATACATGTGCGTGATGCCTTTCAAGAATCTCAGTACAATAGGGGACTTGAATAAAGATGGCTGATCAGGTAGCCTTAAGAAGGCGGAAAGGGCAGAAAGGTAGCCCTTGATAGTGCCCAGAGCAGAGCCCTGCTGGGCAAGAGAAAGAAGGAAGAGGAGAACCTCGGAAAGAGGGGCAGAAAGGGGATCCACAGCCTTTGCTGTGCACCATGCCACAAATCTGTTCCACCGGCAGGCGTATACCGACTTTGTGGAGGGACGCCTGGCTGCCAGAATCACATCACAGACTTCAGGAGGCAAGTCAGATGGCCTCAACTGTCGCCGCTCAATCTCCAAGCATGGAGGTGGAGACTGGACAGGTTCGGGTGGAGGACCGCCCCCTGCTGCTGCGACAGAAGGTCCTCCTGAAGGGGCAGGCGGATCGAGGGACCGACTGACATGCTGAGTAGCTCGGGATACCAGTACCTTCGAGCCCAGTCCGGAGCCACAAGGATAACTTGGGCCCGGTCGCGCCTGATCTTCTTCAGCACTCTGGGCAGAAGTGGTATAGGCGGAAAGGCGTACAACAGACCGCAACTCCACTCGCGCCGAAAGGCGTCGCCGAGCGAGTGCCGTCTTGGAAACTCCAACGCGCAGAACTGATGACATTGCGCGTTCTCTTCTGTGGCGAATAGATCTAACCAAGGCTCTCCCCATTGCAGAAAGAGGCCTTTCGCCACGTCCGAGTTCAGACGCCATTCGTGAACCACCGAGCACCGACGGCTGAGTTCGTCCGCCCTGGCGTTCAGAGAACCTGCCAGGTGTTGAACCGTCAGAGTCACGCCCTGACGTTCCAGCCATTGCCAGAGACGCAGGGCCTCCTGGCAAAGGGTCCACGACCCCACACCGCCCTGTTTGTTGCAGTACCACATGGCGGTGGTGTTGTCCGTGAACACCTGCACTACACTCCCGTTGACAAAGGGGAGGAATGCCTTCAGTGCTAGGCGAATCGCCCGCAGCTCCAACATGTTGATATGGAGCCGGGACTCCGCCGGAGACCAGATGCCTCTGATCTCCGCCTCTCCCAAGTGGCCACCCCAGCCCTGGAGGGACGCGTCCGTCACAACCACGTGCTCCGGTTGGGGAAGGGAGAGGGATCTGCCTCTGACCCAATCGCGGTCCTGGAGCCACCACTGCAACTGTCTCGCAGTGCCCTCCGAGGTCAGGACATGGTCGGAAAGGTTGCCCTGATGCTGGGCCCACTGAAACTTCAGGTCCCACTGCAGAGCCCGCATCCGCCACCTGGCGTGATGCACCAGAAGGATGCAGGAGGCCATCAGCCCCAGAAGCCGCAGCGTCAACCTGACCGAGACCCGGGATAACGGCTGAAAGATGGGAATCAAGGCCTGAATATCCCGGACCCGCCGTTCCGGAGGATAAACCCGAAACTGCGCCGAGTCGAGAACCGCTCCGATGAAAAGGAGCTTTTGAGAGGGACACAGGTGTGATTTCGGCACATTGATGGAAAACCCCAGCTCGTGCAGGAGGTCTGCCGTCACCTGAAGGTGGCGGACGACTGTCTGGGGCGAGCCCGCCTTCAACAACCAGTCGTCGAGGTAGGGGAAGACTGAAACCCCTAACCGGCGCAGATGAGCTGCGACCACCGCCATCACTTTCGTGAACACCCGTGGGGCGCTGGTAAGGCCGAATGGGAGCACGACAAACTGAAAGTGCTCGTGGCCTACCGTGAACCGCAGGTAACGCCGGTGGGCCGGCAGGACGGGGATGTGAAAATACGCATCCTGCAAGTCCAACGCTCCCATCCAGTCTTGTGGGTCTAGAGCAGCCAAGACCTGAGCCAAAGTCAACATCTTGAACTTCTCCTTCCGGAGGAAGCCGTTGACGTTCCGTAGGTCCAAGATAGGACGTAGGCCTCCCTTGTCCTTCTTGGGTACCAGAAAGTAGTGGGAGTAGCAACCACACCCTACTTCTGGCCCAGGAACGCGCTCGATGGCCCCCTTGGCCAAGAGGGCCGTAACTTCCTCCCGCAGAAGTGTCAAGTGGTCCCCCGACACACGGTGGTTCTGCGGTGGCATGGCTGGAGGAGTGGTCTCGAAGGGGAGGGAGTAGCCCCTTCGGACGAGCAGCAGCACCCACCTGTCCGATGTGATAGTGCGCCAGCGGGAGTGGTGATGGCGAACCCTGCCACCCACTGGCGTCACGTGGGCCTGAAAGCTCGAACTAGGAGGATTTGGAGGCTGCTGCGGGGGGAGGTGTGGACTGACCTCGCCGCTGTCCCCGACCACCACCACGGCGGAATCCACGGTCGCCACCGCGCTGAGGAGCGCTCTGCGGTGCGTGGCTGGCAGCCCGTGTGGGACCGCCCCTTCCGTGGCCACGAAAGGAGCGAAACGAACCTGTTTGCTGGCGCTGGGTCGAGAGACCCAAGGACTTGGCCGTGACCCTGGAGTCCTTGAAGCGCTCAAGCGCGTTGTCCGCTTTGTCGCCGAACAGGCGACTGCCATCGAATGGCATGTCCATCAGGGCATTCTGGACATCCGGCGAGAAGTTGGCGGATCTCAGCCAAGCATGGCGACGAATCGCCACCGTCGTGGACATCGCTCTGCCCAGCGAGTCGGTCGTGTCAAGACCACACCGTATGGAATACCTCGCCGCGTCCCGGCCTTCAACCATAGCCTGGCCGAGCTTGTCCCGGACCTCCTGCGGGCATTGCGGCAGGCATTCTGCGACCGTATCCCACAGAGAGTGGGTGTAGCGGCCCAAGAGGCATGCAGTGTTGCAAGACCGCAGTCCGGCACTCAGGGACAAGAAGACCTTCTTGCCATACTGGTCGTACCGCTTAGATTCCCGATCGGGCGGAGCCGACGGAAATGCGGACCGGGAAGTGGAGGCCTGGATCACCAGACTCTCAGGGGAGGGATGGGTGGACAGGAAGGCCGGGTCGTCCGAACACGGACGGTGGCGCCTGGCAACGTTCCGATCAACAGGCGCACCGGAAGCGGGCCTGGACCACGTGCCCAAAAGGGCATCCGTCAAGGCGTCATTAAACGGCAGCAGAGGCTCCTGTGGGCATGACTGCGGTTTGAATACCTCGGTGAGGATGTTAGGCTTCACCTTAGCGATGGGGAGCTCAAGGTTCAAGGCCTTGGCAGCCCTCATCAGTACCACTGAATAGGCAGCCCCAGCCTCCGACGCCACAGTGGGAGGCGAGACAAACCCAGGGTTAGGCGAATCGTCCAGACCACTGGCATCACCCAAGTCACCTGCCCAGTCCACGTCGTACTGGCATTCTCGTGACAGAGGGTCCTCAGACCCCTCCCAACCCTCTCCATAATCGTCCTCATCGCCATAGTTTGAGTCAACGATATAGACCGGCTCCTCGGAGCCAAGGGGCCCCAACGGCGCCGGACTCGGCGTCGGTCGATGCCGGTCCGACTCCGCGTCCGGAGTCGGAGAGGGAATGGGGGTGGTGCCGCGCGGCGCCGGCGCCGGACCCCCGACGCCGGCCGGGACCGGCGTCGGAGTCACGGCACCGCGCGGAGGCGGCACCACGGGTTGCCCCGATGGAATCGCCGCCGGAGAGGCCGGGAGACCAGCCGGCGACGACCCTGAAGGGCCCAGCAGCGCCGGGGCCGGAACCGCCGGCGGCGTCGGGGCAGGAGCACCCGAACCGCTCGGGCCCCCAGACGGGACCGACGGGCCCGCAGGCGCCGTAGGCCCCGCCGGAGGAGACAGCGCCCTCATAGCCATGAGGAACTCCTCAACCTCCTCGCGCGACGCGCCTTCCCCAGGGACCGACGGGTATGGGGCAGACGGCGTCGGCGACCCACGCGGGGCCGCGGGGGTGGGGCCACCCGAACCCCCGGCCGCATCACGCGGGCGTCGGGGGGAGTCGGGGGTACGATGACGACACCCCGACTTCTTTCGCTTACCTGAGGAACCGGAGGAATGGTGACGACTTCCGGAGCGCTCGTGGCGGCTCCGCGACCGCTCTCTCGACCGCTCCCTCGACCTCCGTCCGGACCGGGACCGCTCTCGACGCGGGGCCGACACCCGGAGCTCGAGTAGCTTGCGGGACCGCTCCCGCCTAGCCTTACCCGTCAAGGCCCGGCAGTCGACGCAGGACTCCACGTCGTGGTCCGCGCCCAGACACCGGAGGCAGAGTCGATGGTGGTCGGTGACCGACATCATGCGGTCGCACCCGTCACAACTTTTAAAACCGGGCATCCTACCGGCACCAGAAAGAGTTAGAGTTAACAAAACTTGGGTCAAAAGACCGGAGTACTGCTCTTCGGATCTGCGCTAACTGGCGCGGAAAAAAGAAGAACTGACGTCAGCGCGCGGAGGCGGCGTCTATATACTCCAGCGACGTCATCACGGCGCACGACGCCGACGACGCGGAGCCGCAGGGGACGCCTGCAGACGACGCCTACCGACGCGCAGGGGTACTGCTACGCAAAAGTTTCCGGATCCAGACTGACGCCTGGGGATATTCTAAGGTAAGGAATCTAATACTAACCTGTTTCTTTCAGATGTTGAGTTTACTTAATAACTCACTGGAAACAGGGTATCTTCCTGTCCAGTTGAAGGAAGCTAGGGTCTCCCCACTATTAAAAAAAGTTGGCACTGACCCGAAGGCCTTGAAAAATTATAGGCCCATCTCGCAGCTTCCTTTCCTGAGTAAGCTCTTGGAGAAGCACGTCCTAGGCACTTTGGCCGGCTATCTGGAGGAACACCATCTCCTTCACGCCAGGTAAGCAGGGTTCCGATCCCAACATAGTACGGAACTAGTAATGGTCGCGGTCACCGACGAACTGAGAGTCAGGGCAGACAATAAACAGCTGTGCGCCCTGATTCTCCTAGATCTGTCGGCGGCTTTCGACACGGTCAGCCACACCATCCTGCTGGACCGTATCGGGAAGCTGGGGATCACAGGCCAAGTGCTAAAGTGGATGGAGTCTTTTCTATCAGTTCGTACTCAAAGGGTTCAGCTGGGTGATCAGCTATCGGGGATTAGTGATGTAACATGGGGTGTGCCCCAGGGGTCAGCGCTACGCCCCCTGCTGTTCAATATCTACCTGCAGCCGCTGGTTGAGGAGCTTATGAGCCGGAACTGCAAAGTTTTTAACTACGCAGATGATACCCATCTACTGGTTCAGCTGGAAGACACCATTGAAGCCCAGGAATCAGTGAGGAATCTGCTTAGCTTCACGGTCAACTGGATGACCAACAATCTGTTGAAAGTGAATGCCGAAAAAACAGAGGTGCTGGTCCTCAGTAACCTAGGGAACCCCTGGAGTGACCTATACTGGCCCCCAGAGCTAGGTTCCACTCCCCCTCCTGGTAGGGTGGTAAAAAGTCTGGGTCTGAGGATTGATGCAGACCTCTTGATGGCTCCCCAAGTCGCAGCCGTGGTTGGCTCTTGCACGGGTGTACTGAGGCAATTGCGGAAACTGGTACCCATCTTATCAGCCTCTACCCTGCAATCGATTGTATCTGCCACAGTCATTTCAAGAATTGATTACGGCAATGCACTATACCTTGGCTTGCCACAGAAGCTGTTGAGGAAGCTGCAGGTAGTACAGAACGATGCCGCAAGGCTGATCCACTCCTTGCCTAGAAACTCTCACGCCACCCCTCTGCTCCAAAAGCTGCACTGGCTACCGGTCATGTATAGAGTACAATTCAAATGTCTCTGTGTGGCCCACAAGGCTCTCTTTGGTAAAGCACCAGAGTACATAAAACAACGTCTCATGAGATACGTTCCCGGTAGACCTCTGCGCTCAGGGATGACCTCTAATCTGTTTCAACCCAGATTCAACCTAAAAACCAGAGGAGGCAGAGCCCTGTCTGTTCTTCTCCCACAGTTGTGGAATGCACTTCCGACTACTTTAAAGGAAGAATCTCAGTTACTGCCCTTCAGAAAGAAATTAAAAACCCATTTATTTAAAAGGGCGATGACTCCAGCATAGTCGATGGGTAGCCTGAGGGACTTGGGTTAACAGTGTGTTGTGTTGTTCTGTTTCTAAGCGCTTAGAGACCGGCGGTGATAGGTGCTATACAAATAAGCCATAACATAACATAACATAATGTAACCTTAAGACAGAGACAACTAAATAATTAAATGGGTTCCAAATGGAAGGAATAAAGTATTGGCAACTTAAAGTATTGGCCTTCCAGTCCTGGCATTGAGGTGCACTTTTTTAGGCAGGTGTGCAAAGATACGAAGCCATAATGTTGTCACTCATACCTTAAGAGAGTTTAAGAGAGCCAATGCCTGAAGTGGTCAGCTCGCTGTTCCATGCGTTATGCTGAGGTCGATGGTAGTAAAACGTCAATGTATCCACAAAAGATATGCAGTTCCTATACAGACTAGAGAAGAAGAAGAGAGAGCAAGATAGTAGGTCGGAAAGGACTGATCAAGCAGATGGGGGGATCCAACTGAGCAGAAGCAAGAGCCCTCACACACCAAGATGGGTGTCATGCTTCATCATCGGACAGCTCCGCTTTGGGCCGGCGCTGCAATGCCCAACAGGCCCCCTGAGGGGGCTCTATGCCAGATACCTCTTGAATATATTCAAAGCCATGATGAAGTAGGGAGGCACAGTGTGTTTAGATTGGTGTCTATGTGATTTAAAAATTGATAAGATGAACCCTTCAGGTTTTTAATAAGCAGGTACTTTGTCATAAGTAAAAACAAAGTGTGGCTGTGCTGGAGACAATGATCCTTTATAGCTCATAATGTGGTGAAAACGGGTGAACATGTTTCTTGCCTTTAATACTCAAGAAAGATGTTGACAATTCATCAGGACCATAACTAAACCTAATCTACAAATGATTGGGATAGCAGGTATAGTGTTCCGTAAAGTACCCAATCAAAAAATCATTCTTATATTGTAGGGTATGCCTTATATGAGTAAATGTAAACAATCCGACCTGTAAAAGAGAGAAACAGTAGGTAAGAGACATTACTACAATGGGCAGTCAAGCGATGGTACCCATCAGTGTTTTCTAAATCATTAGGCAACAGTTACCAAAGTCATGCCTTAGGTGAATTCACGGTGAAGTGTGGCTCAATGGTGGTGAAGTGTGGCTCAATGGTTAGAGCGGCAGACCCTGATGCAGAGGTCTAACCCGGGACCAGGGTTCAATTCCCCGCCTCGGCGGGTCTTGGGCTCAAAATTCCACGGACCTGATAATTCTCGCCTCGGTGCCTATTCCAATCATGGAGTCCCACTCTGCAACTCTGGGCAATAGCTTGCTTAATCTCCACAACGGCCCCCACAATGCTAAGGATGCCTGGCCTCCACCTTGGGGGTGCCCAGGAGTGGACACCTCACAGGGAAAGCCAGGATGGGTTCCACAGCGGTATTCGTACAAGCGCCTTGAGACCCTTGCAGGTGAGTAGTGCGCTGTACAAGTATCAATTTACATTTTTATTTTACGTCTGTCAGTGAATGTGCAAACACGTAAAGACAACACACAGGCAGGTGGTACACATGTGACAAAAAACACACAAACCCAAAATTCAACGTGTTAATATGCGTGGTATAACAGGTACATATCCAAATGTCATATTGACGTAAAAATTCAATAATGAGGATTTGCCTACTGCTGTGCATAGGGCAACTGTATTTTTCTGCCGCTGTTTATGTTTGAGTGGTTTTCTCTACAAGGATAAATACCCAAAAATAAAGTTTAAAAAACAAAGAAAATGATAAGCCACTATAGCAGATGATCTTACCCTAAATGAGGAAAAAATCTGCCCCTTAGGTGTTGGCAGAGTACCACACTATCTGCGAAAATGAGACTACTGGGAGACGGGCAAGGCACAAATAGTCATTACAGTAATTGTGGTAACCAAAAGAGCAAAATGTAACTCCAGAACTGCTTCGAACATTCCACGCCAGTGCGGAAGATTCGAAGAAACGGGTGGGGCTGCGTTGGCCAACGGTCGTTCGCAGCACCAGCCAGGTAGTGCTCCCGTCGGCCATTGGCCGAAGGGAGCACCGAACGGGTTAAGTAGGGAATCCTACTCAGTACTCACAACAACCTGCACGGTAATGATCCGGTGACCTACTCCAATCTGCAACCCTGGAGGTGGAATGGTGGCCGGGAGGGAACTTTACATACTGGTATGAGAAGCTGGCATCGTAATTGCGAGCAGGTGTGGAAAAAAAACACGCAAGTCAAGCCGGAGCAGGGGGCGCGTCTGTACCGAGGACTAGACCAGTAAATGCAGTGTCCCGAGCGGTCCACCATCTTAGGTTGAAGAGCAGAAGATCTGATGTGAATCGTTTAAGCTTTAGTTGCAACCTAATGCGATATGTGGGATGTCCGATCGCACACGTTGAAAAAGCGAGACAGGAGTTTCTTGGATCACCTGAGACTGGTGAGACCCATTAGGCTGTCTCCTGACAAGAGCTAAAATTGAGTTGAGCATCCTTACATGCATTAGTAAGAATTTTTTTGTGTAGTACAAAGCACAAACAGAATTGGCTCCGTGCTCCGGTGATGCACTTTGGAGCAGGGAGGCCGCCACTAACAAATCAGAAATTCGTAATCAAACATATTGAAGTGAAAAAACAACGAGTAACGTCTAGAAAGCACATGCGCAACTGAATAAAATGCGTGATTAATCCATAGACGTGGAGACTATACAAGAGAGCATCAGGGATACTGAACGGTGGCTCCAACGTGTAATATTGATACAAAACACCGGAAAATGAACTAATAGTAATTATAACAACAAGTTATTCACAATAAAGCGATAGAAGATAAGACATACCTTGCGGAAATTTGGAATCGTGAAATTGATGAATCACATTCCACAAAAGATTTTTATAAGAATACATTGCTTGTCCTGAAGAAGGTGGAAAAGACAATTGTACACCGAAACGCCGCGTCAACCGTTTTTTAATTCATTGATTGTTTATGATCTGATATTGTTTATGCATTCTTCATGCATTTTTATCTTTTTTAACTGATTACAGGAGTAATCGTAGCTTTTTAGAGTGTAACCCGCAGGGAGGCATAGAATTAAATAAAACTTACGCTTATTCTACAAACTTGTACGTATTTTTTTAGAACACTGTGACTCTTGTCAATACCGTAAAAATCGTTGTAAATGCATTGATGACGTAATAGTTAAAAATGTCTATGACTTCTGGGTAAGAAATATATTCCCTTGTGCCAAATAGGCCCTTTTTCCAACTACAGGGTTTTAGTTCTTTATGTTTGATACCCCCTCCCTGTATATTATATAGGGGTACCTTACTTTTGTTTTTACTACTCAATACTGTGCTACAGTCTAATGTTCCAACGTGAAAAGCTTCTCCATGTTTATCAAGGACTTGTAAACAAATATAAGTATTTATCATATTTGCACATGCAGTTTGCTGCACGATTTAGCTGCCAGATATGTTGACGCCTCAGCTTGTATCATGGCAGTCGCGCCACGCCAAGTCCGGGACTTGTGTAGTAAACCCAAAGCCTCCAAAAGTTATTTCAAGGAGATTTATTGCAGAGACACCACAGGACCTGCCTTCAGTCAAGGCAGTCAACTCCCAAGTGCCCCACACTCTATATCTATATCCAGAACAAAGCTGGCAGACAGACAATACATTTAGTAAATAACTAGGCTCTTCAAGAGACACAATAATAAGTAATGCAAACACATGTAACAGCTTGCCCACCCCCACCCAGCAGATTACCCACACACTTCTGGGCTTAAACCCCGGATGAGGTTGGCGCAGCCTACATCCTAACGATCTCGAGACTGGTGACCTATAATTCAAAAGCAGAGACTCTAGAGTACAGGATCCTGTAAAAAATGTCTGTTCAAAGAACATAGAGCTATTCACAGACAGGGAAAGAGGACAGGTGAGTTTTGCACCTCATATAAAAGGTCTTATTGTTCTGCTCCAAGAGAGAATATGGCATGCCATGGTCTGCGTACGACAAATGAGACCCGGACAGGACATATTCCACTAGCACATATCTCGTCTTCAGGTACAAAGCTCTATAATGTATTCCAAAAAAATTTAAAGACTATAAATTGCATATTAAAGTGAGATTGTGAAGCACCAGAGATCGACAGAGGCAGCTTTATCCATCCGCACAGCTACAAAACATCTTAAGGAGATCTTGGCACATACCGCATGCGCTTTCTCCACTCCTAAGACTTGATGAAAGGTCTGAATACAAATCTTCCACCTAGACTAAGACCTGGAGGCCAAGCCAACCTCCAAAGATTCACTCCTCAAGCTGGCCTCATAAAGGGATCACAGAACTGCTACCTTTCAAAAAATAGAACCAGGTGAGAGAGGGTGAGGGGCCTTGTAGGCGGTGTGACCTGGTCTGCTTAAAAACTGCCAATGAAGGAAATCAGAGGCAACAACCATACTGCACACATGCTTTGTGGTCACTGTTCTCATTTGCAGAGCACCGTTAAATCAAAAAAAAGTCTCAGATCACGGCTTCTGCTGCCCGGCGGCAGGGTAACATGGAGAAGAAGGGCACAAGAATAAAACGCAGAGGCTCAAAGAGGCATATGTTAAAGGAAAACTTCCAATCTATCTTTGAAATGGCCAGTGAGATTGGTTAGTGGGACTACAGGTTAGACCGACCATAGGTGGATGGGGAGGTGGGGGCTGAAAAGTGAAGGAGTGTGGACAGGCCGCAGGCGACCTGGGCAGACCTTGGCATCTCCGTGCCACACCAGTTTCGAGGGTTGCACTAGTTAGGCTGCCCATGGCTTCAGCTGACACATTAACTAGGAAAAGAACATAATGTCGAATTTGTGTGTTATATGCATATATCAGAAAATGCATGCACATAATTGGACCTAGCTAATTCTGACAGCGATCAGATGGAGTCTCTGACAATATTTGGGAAGCTAACTGATTTAATGCTTTATGTACCCATTGTATGAAAGCTGCATTATGGTTCCACAATAATGTGATTGAAAAGTATAAACGTATGAAATAATGTAAGCAAACTCTTTCAGGAGTTGCATGCCAGTGCTCATGGTTACAGCTCCCATGGTCTCAGACAAATGCTACGTTCTGCTCTGGCCTTGTTTCTTAGTGCAGTCAGTTCACTTCGAAAAAACAATGCACATCTCGTTTGCTAACCATTTCAGAAATTAAACATATCTCGCTGGAGTAGTTATAAGGCACTTTTTATAGTTTTATATGCTGTGGAATTATGCCTCCAGTCGCTGAAGGGGTATGTCCTAGCTAATTAAATGACCAGACTTATATTAAGGGCCACTAGAAATATGCAATTGTGCGGCCATTGCAATTTTCAAATAATCATAGGTTTGCCGCATTTGCCACATAATCTGCAGATTTTAGCAAAAAAGATTTGTTTCTAGATCAAACGGTCCAAAAGTTACTACAAATGCAGCAAAATGCATTGCAGCACAGTGGAAAGCCCTTTCCAAAGGTTAACTAGTTGCATTTGTGTTGCCTATTGCTATAGAAGGGTGTTAAACTGGTACTAATGAGGTGCAATCAATACCCGGAGAATGTTAACAAGTTTGAGAATGACAAAATAATTAACACTATCACAAAATGTGCCGCATTATGCCGCATAATTTGCCTTATCTTGCCACATAATTTACACAACACTGCCACAAAATGTGGCCCTCCCCTGCCACATAATTCCAGGGACCATGCTTATACTTCATGCTTTGTGCTGCACTGTTTCTCTGCATAATAATTGGTACCAGTTATCACAGATGAGCACTGTGTACTGTCCTTGTTATGTAATGCAGTTAAATAAAGTATTGCACAGAGAGTCACTGTTGACCTCTGCCTGAGTTATAGGTGTCTAGTCTAAGGGTTAACAAGAACACCCAAGTCTTCCTTTGGACAATGGAACCGGTTCTCTTTCTCTGCTGCATGTTATGGTAGTTGGCAGTGGTTACAAGAGGCAACCCTGGCCATGTCCAAATGTGTCTTATGTCATGAGCTGTCAAAGATAATATGGATTTTCAAATACCATGCCACTAGACATCTCTGAGTCTCATTGGTAGAGTTTTTATCAAAGGAACACATTCAATTCAATTCAAAATGTATTGATTAAGATCACAGCTAAAATCAACAATTTAAAACAATAAACTCTAACGTTTACATAATTCCATTGCTAAACATGCATAAAATATTTAAAACAATTTCAAGACTTAAAAAATGTGAAAACACTCAAAGTCATCACTCCATGTAAATCTTGCACATTAAGAAGAGCAGTTTTTTTCCGCAGTACTGACTGCATCCTTAGCAGCTGTTATAGCCGGATTTGTTGTATTCTTTGTGTGTTAAAGGCTTTCAATGTATTCCTACTTCAGTGAGATGTTCTGGTAGTAATTTCCACCATCCACTTACATGATGGCACTTGCTGTCATTTAGCTTTGCTAAAAGGTCACACGATGCTGCTACCAGTTATGTATGGGCTTAAAGGGCCAAATGATGTCACTTCCTGTTATGTCATTCAGGGGTCAACGGCACATGTCAGATCCGCCACCCCTGGCGATTTACCAAAACGCCACCCCTGGCGTTTTGGTAAATCAACGTTTATGGATAATGGTCCTCCTGACCCCCCACAAACCTTCTTAAATGTTTACTGATGGCCAAGAAATAGATTAAACCGGAAGGGACAGTGGAAGAGTCATCGGCGCACTGGGTTCACACCTTTGAGGCCACACCTGCGAAATCAACCTCGTAGGGCAGCCTCTGAAAGAAACCGGTGGTTGAGGCTCTTTGGTGAGGCTTTATTCTCACACAAAGGGCTCACTGAAAACGCCACCTGCACCTTCAAGAAGGGGCAAGCTCCTAGAAGCATAGGGAAAGCACTACAGACTTCTTCCGCCAAAGACCCCCACAACAGTCCCTCCCAACCGACCTTCCACCGTCTTCCAAGATAGTGCCTGCTGCGGAACAATTCCCTAGTGCCGCAAAGTGGCTGTTCTAAACTAAAAAGATAACCTCTGTATAAAACTCGATTGACGTTACCACAATCCCAGACCGCTTGCCTCGCGTTAGCTGCGTTTTATCAGGCAGTCCCACGTCACAGAGCGATCTTAGAAACAGGACTCTCGACAAAAAAGCTCGGTTGGTTAATATCACGATTACTCATATACTTGCAAATTAGACCATTTAACTTTGTATTTCTTAACTGCTGTATTTGGAAAGCGCTCCAGTTGTTTCCCTGAACTGCAGTAGTTTACTTCCCACCAAACCACGGCGAACATTTTACATCAAGAGAAAAAAAAAATACTGCGTGTAAACACTGTGTATGAAAAAACACGTCAGCATGCGTGACCAGAGAGGAAGGGCAGACGCCTAGCAGATTGCATAATCTTCCCAAATGACACGAAGATAACAGAATATTAAACTCTGCTTTCTCTGCGGAGGATTTGCTCGTGTAAGAGGATTTTCGGATGCTGCGTGACATTTTGAACAGGGAAGGTATTATCAGAAAATACCAAGAGGCGCGAGAGGACAGCGGCTGGATTTCATTTTCTGTTCTGTTTACCTAATGTGCTGGCTGTGAAATAGACCAGTGGGTTGTGCACCCGCTTCAGAGAGAGGCGTGTGTGCTGCAGGGCACAGCTTCCAATCCCGCATGGGGGAGGGTTAGCCACTCATCCTTCGGAGGTTAGTAAAATGAGCGCCAGTGAGTACAGTAATAAAATACCGTCTGCAAGAGCAACAAAACATAATTATTTTTCTATTGTGCTTTATATAATGGCCAAACATACTATAAGCATGCGTCTGCTGTGTTACGATCAGAAAATCAGCAACAAGTCACTAGGAAGTATTTTAAGGTTTCTAAATAAGGTGCTGGTCATCATTAAAATATTTTTTGTCAGAGTATAAAGGATCCAGCAAAGATCTGGGAAGAATATTTCAAATAGATGAAATATGGGCCACACTGCCGTTTAGTTTTTACTGCCGTGATCACTGCATCACCTGAACTATAGTGAATACTGAATGGTTTGCTACAATTAATGCTCAAATGTTTCTATTTAGGTCATGTGTGAATGTTATCATTCCAAGATGGCTGCCGTGCGTCATGGCGCAGAAGCATGCTTTAAGAAGTATGCATGCACATGCCTCGTGACATATCAGTGCGTGCATGTGAAACGTTGCAGCTGCGAATTGCTTTTCCTTTTTAATTTACTCATCCAAGATGGCAGACATCTACATTAGAGCAGTAAATTAAGGGTAAGGGGTAGGGCAGTAAACTGGCGTGTTCTGACCCCACCATGAAACGAACAAAGCACCTTTGGAACTGCAGGACGGGTACATGCAACAATGTGTCCTGCAAGTTCAAGGGCCCCATCCAACCTACCCAGTCCACTGGCTCCAGGACGAAAAGAACGTGTCCTAAGTCACCCTCTTGAACTTGTCCTTCTGAAGGAGTGTTCAGAGGACTGTCTAGTATTGGCCAGAGTCATCTGTATTCTTAAGCACTGAAAAGTATCGGAAGTTAACACCCATGCCCTTCTCTGCATCCCGAACTCTCTCTATGGACCAGCTGAGAGTGAATTCTGTTGAATGAAGACAAGATCTGAGCAGTTGCTAGATTTTTTGGCATGAGTGGCCAAAAAAGCTGAGGAGTTAATTAAAATTCGTCCCTATTACTAGGTTTTAGGTTTTGCTCCTAAGTGGCATCACATCGCTGTTTATACTTGACACGATTTGTGTTGAAGGACTATCTGACGCAGACTGTATGATACCCATCATAGTCATCAAACCCAGGAGGGCCAGTATACCCTTTACTTTCACAACTGGCATAATACATTTCAGAATACCAAAGGCTGCCTAGTCTTGATTCCACCTCGCACCTCTTTCTTCCACCACCCCACACTTCCTGTCTCTTTATTGCACTCTTGCAGGTTCTCTTCCATCCACACTTTCTCTCTGGGTTACTGTTTTCTTTTATTTTTTTTGGGTTCGCCCTTTTTTATTTTTTCTCTGCCTTTGTATTGCTTTCTCTGGGTCAACGTCTGATGGCGAAAAATGAGTCCTAGTGCAAAAATTGTAGTGCTGGTGCCAACCGCATGCAAACACCGGCACAAATTTAGCCCCACAAGGGACAGAGTCCGACAGACCCAAGTTTTTCAGCAGAAGCTCAAGTCACATTTGTTGTACACACAAAGAAGGCTTCTAAAGGGATTTCTTTTTCTTCCATTCCTATTGTTCTTCTCCTCTGCCATCCCTTCTTCAACCCTCTTATTTGAAGTGCCCACTCTCCGCTGCCAGCCTGCGCAAATAAGCATCCTGCTCCGCACCTGTGACTGGCACACCCTTGGAAACCAGAGACAATCGCAGAGCCCGAATTATAACTTCATCGCGAACAGCTCACCTCCCAGCTCAGCCGGTGGGTATAATTTGCCAGATTTTGGCACCCGCACTCCTCACATCTGTGCCCTGCGCTCGGATCCGGATAATACCCACAGAGGAAGGCTATGGACAGGCTGCAATTAAAGACAGAATGCACAACCGCGCGCGCCGCTCTCTCCCTCCTCCCTCGCGCGTGACTGCAGTGACCGCTGCATGAGTAGAAGCAAGGCTTTAAGTGGGATGGAAAAACTGGGGGAGGGTCTTTCAAATGGGCGTGACCAATGTAATTAAGGGCGTGGCTTAAAACCCTAAACTAAAAACTTGTGCTTAGCATAGTGTGCCTCCCGGCTGGTATGTTGCTGTTTCGGTCATTGCATCCAGATGCATAATAAAGCAAGTAAACGTTATACCCGCACCAAGTCAGGACTACTGACTTTGTCAATGGCTGTTAGCTGCATAAGATAAATAAGCAACAACTATGGCTTCGTTGTTTATAATATTAAAAATGCTTCTGTTCTGAAATGATGATATTATGTAAGACCTACAACGAGTCTCTTCAAAGTTACATCAAAGGCAGTGAAGGGTGGTCCTGCTGCAGAGTTAAGATTTTTTTACCTCCCTGAGGATGAGGGCAGAAATGGAGAGCCCAATAGGGACCCGTCACTCTCAGAACCTGCTTCAGCCAGATCCAAGACACATGTTTAAGATACATAGAACTATGTAGATAATCTCGATTTGTTGGGAGCTTCTGTAGGTGCTATTGGAGAGCAGAGGGAAGCCCTCTAGCCTCATGGGATGTATACTGCATGGCCAGGGAGAGGTTTGGGCGCAGGGGTGAGAAAACAACCTCGAAGGCCTCAACTTCGGAAATTTGGTGAGGAGACAGAAATTAGAGCACTGGGAATCCGGTGTGACACAGAGATGGTGCAGACAAATATCAGATAGACCTAATACCACATTTGATGCCAGTAGAAAGCGCTAAACTTAGGCAAATGGTGAGGGCATACATATTCAGCCAAGAACACTACATACACTGAGGCAGTGATAATCTAGGTGGCAGAGGGCTGCATTGTTGCTGCTCATGACAGTGGGATATATGCTTTATCACACGGCCTATGCCACGGTAAATACGCACTGAATGTAGAATCGCCCGAGTTCTTTTGGTAATCAGTTGAATGTATTGAGTCAGTTTTCGGTGATAGCCATGATGTGTATGGGAGAAATTAATTGCACATTCAATGGATTTGCAAGATAATCACACCTCACACTTGTGGGTATATGCTCAGCAGAAGATGACGGATGCACTAAAGACAGGGATGGACAGGACAGGGCTAGCTGATGTACAGAGAGCGCAGTACCCTCACAAAATATGCTTGTTTCACTTGAACCCCAGGGTGGAAACAGTAAAATAGCCTACATTTTAGTTAGCAAGGAACATTTGCATTGAAGGTAAACATGGAAGATACACATCTGGGTAAGACTCTGTCGGATCACTCACCCTAAAGACTGCATGCACATGGGCCAGAGATGGGTGTTGTATACTCACATGATCATACACGCATAGTCGGATCAGAGATTAAAGAAATATCAAAACAACGCAGTGCAGCCAATTGTGATGCATGGGAAGCACTTAATGTGCTCATGAGAGGGGAGTTCATGACTGAGCTGTATGGGAATGGGCATGAACTGCATAAAGATGCTACCAACCATATACGCAACATCACACACTGGAGAAAGAAATTACTACAGTTCCACAGAAAATGCGAGAGGTGTGGAAAAAAGGCATAGGAAGAGAGACGAAGGATACATTACATAAGTTTGCCCACACACAATATCGCCAAAACTTAAAAGGAGCGTAGGACAGAACAGGGAAGCTCGCCTGGCTACCCATGAGGGTACTGCTGAGGCTATACATAAAAAGAGAGGAATGTGCCAACACCCAGGCAGATGTCAAGGAGGTTTCAAGGACTCTCTAGAAAGGCCAAGGCTACATTCTCAAACTTCGAGAAAACATTTCCCAGGACTTATACTAGAGCAGAAGGGTGACCCAGATGCCCTACTCAGGAAGGTGAAATTGTTAGGGGCGATCAAAGCTATGAATGGCAGTAAGGCCCAGGGCAGCGACAGACTACCCGCTGAGTTCTGTTAAACCTATGGCAGATAAACTCATGGAGGTCTTTGTAGGGCTAAAGCACAGAACCAATTCAGAACACAGCAATTCCACAGAAATGGCCCATTTTCTCCCTTTAAAAAAAAATTAAATAGGTCATTGACATTTCACATATCGCAACAACTGGTCACAACTGAGCGCATACGTATATCAGTACTTAATTTCACATTACTACATCAATATAACAGTGGACAGATGGATAATACATATATCACACTAGCACTCCTATAAAGCCATTGCACCATTAATACAGTAAATCGAAAGATTGAGATCGCTTCCAATCACTTAGGGTGCCGCAAAAAACATATAATCCAAAAACAAAATTATGCCTTAGGTCTGATTCAAACAATAAATTTATGAAAGAGCAATATAAATTGTCTCCTCCTAAATGAAACTAATCATTTTCATGAAACAAATTCTACCTCATTTATATACCTCCATATCCAATCCCAAACATAACACCAATTTTTGACTTGTACTTTATTTTTTGTGTTGATTAGAAAAATTCTTTACCAAAACGGCTTATTGATTTACCAACCAATATTTAGGTACAATAACAAACCAAACATATATATACACACATTATTTTTTACACATATATATATACACACATTTTTTTATATCGCTTTCAAAATATGTTAGCCCAAATTTTTTTGAAAAAGAGGATGCTATAAACATGTACAACTAAGCATTCCTAAGAAACAAGATCTAACCAGAAATCAAAAAAAGAGCAAGGAAGGTCTATATTGTTTCAACCTATCTTCTTATTAAACTCTTTTAAATATGTATTTTCACAATGTAAGATGTTTTAACACTGGTGTCTCTTCGTGGGTGTCGACGCGTTTCAGCCCATTGACTACGGGCCTCGTCAGGACAAGGGCTAATGATAATCTGTCTACAAAAATTAAGAAATCATATATAACTACATACATTTAGAATTGTGAACAGGTTCAGAGATAAGGGATATATACATATTTTACATTTTTACATTCTATACATATGTTTTACTCAGAGTGGTCAGACACAAACCCAAGAAGTGAAATATAACGCGGCACCCTGCTGTGACAACACCAACTCCAAACAACGTGCATACTCGTTCTCACTCTCTATATTGCAACTTCCACTAAACAATTTCTCCAGAAGAGTGATAAACAGTTGTAAGCAATCAGGGGGGACAATGGGGGACAATTTTTACCGGGGTCCAATGTACGTGTCCCACAAGGAGTTATCAAGAAGGTGTACAGAGTTCCCCAAGGGGTGAGTTAACTACGGGAAGGGAGGGGGGGGGCGAAAGGGGGGAGTAGCCGCTCTCTCTAGGGAAGATAGCAATTTGCAGCAGGGAATCAAGTAAACCCTTAACGGAATAAAGGATGCCTCACACAATTAAAAGGCTGGACAACAGTAGCCATCCGACCTAATGACTGTATCGTGTCATCATTGGCCTCCTGCTCCAACGACAGGCTGGCGGTGCAATGCCTGCCGGGTAGCACGTAGTGCTACTCTTTTGGCGGAGTTCTTTTATTCCTGGCCAATGGGTGCATGCGTGTGAGGGACCTAGGGAGTGCAATTGTGAGCGTGAGTGGAAGTTTAAAATAAGTCAGTAGAGTCCATTAGAGCAACTTTAATGATATGGCTCACTGCTTAGTTAAAATTGGTAAAGGGAGGGGTAGCGAAGCGCAACAAGTAAGGTAATGTGGCCCCGTTCAACCCTCGCCTATGGTGTGGTCAACATGTTTCATGCCAGTTATGGCAATTCTTCAGGACCTATGGTAGCTCATCAGTTAGTGCGAAATCTCCACCTAATTGAAGAAAATTCCATATACAACCTGTGTATCAGGGCAGGGGATGATCCTGCGGTGGTCCATGCCCTAAATGTTGGGAAAAAATGGACACACTCAGTCCTGGATGCAATCAGTCAGGATCTTACATGTAGAAGCGTACTCGAACATCTACTATGGTTCAAAAAGTATACATCCACAACCTGGTGATGTAAAGAGGAAGAGAGAGGGAGTGTGTAGAGAGTCAAGGGATGGGCGGGGGGGTGATGATGTATCCCATAGAAGAATTGCTAGGAATACATAGGTTAAGTCTATACCATTATTTATACTCCATGCTCTGACACCCAGTCGTGTTTTGCAGCTTAGCGGTAGTATAATAGAAATTTTTTTAAAAAGGGGGAATTCTGAGGATACAGAGAAAACAAAGCCAAACGTGTTTCATTAGGATCATGATGGCGAGGTCACCAGGCGGGTGACTCTCGGCAATTCCTTACCCTTAATCCCTGGTGGCCGGGCCCCACGAACTGTCCTTGGGAAGGCCTGAGCAGCGAGGAGTCCCCTACATGGAAGGGTAGACGGAATATATCTATTGGTCATAATATGCGTGATCACGGAGGTGGATCTCACACTGTTGTTAAATGATAACGTGTCCCGATCATTCGGGCATCCATTATGCCCGTCCCCTACACCTTACCTGGATTGCTCTAGGCAAAGGCGGGTCAGCACCTACCCATCCCACGGCGGCGGTAACGCAGGACAGCCGGTGGATCGCTGTGCCTCCCGCGAGGTATAAATGCCGGTAACCGCGAGCGCCGATAAAGAACAGTGTCAAGAAAGAAACATCCACCTTCATATCTTATCTCTGCTACAAAATATATTTGTCATAAAATCGGGGGCTCTATTACCGTAGCTAATGTGCTCCAACCGACTTGCAGACAACGAACGGCAAAGCTCTTTTCCAAGTGAACTGGTAAATAACTGTAAAACCAGGAAAATGCAACTTATAAATATGAGTTTCTCCATTGGCACATATTGGTGGAGTAACCCAGTCATCGTCAATTATTGCTTACCGAACAAAAGTGTGTGGATTCCTATTTTCCCATTAATTAGTGCAGTCCAAATAGCCTCTAGAGGAGTTCCGATGGCCGCTCTCTCCGTCACGAATGTAATGACATTCATCAGTATTCCTACTTAATATACGAACACCAAATCTAGTAGACATATGGTCTGATCGTCATAGGGGGGTTTCTTACCTAGTTTGTGCGGGCCAAAATCCAACCCGATATGTCGGAACACTCGATCTCTTTTCTCATTTCACACGGGTATCTGAATAATAATAGAATACTATAACTAGGGTCAATAATTAGTATCCCTCACGTTATTACGCCGAGTACTGGTAGGAAAATGCTTACTTTAGTATGCAGTGGCGCTCGTTCGTTGTAGTCTTCAATCGTCCGCCATGTTAGATCTGTGGCGTCTCAATGCCGGTCACGTGGTACGGAAATACAATCCCACTGACCCAGAAATAAAGAACAGACTAATCCTTAAAGGGGTCTTGGATTAAAACAAACTACTACAGAAGACTTATGCCTCCCGAAATCTTTCACTAATTGCAACGCTTGTATCTTGGTAATGGAAAACTATATTGCAGAATAAAAAATAAAAAACTAATAACACCGCGCACTGAAAACAAATTGAAACGAAATTAAAAAGTGAAATAGAGAAGGCCATCACCAATTATGAAGGGTCTGCCACTCCTCACAATAAAAACCAAATCACACAAATTCCTTTGTACATAGTACTCAGTATCACCTAGTATTCAGTATCTCAGTTACAGTTGATTTAATACAGAAACGTACCAGAATACAGTCAAACAACAGAATATTCTATATCAGTGCCCAAATTTCATCTCTGTCATTCAAACCATTGGTTGCTGTCTTGTATTTTTCGATTAGTCTGGCCTCTAACCTGTTTAATTTGGATTCAATTTCTTCTGGTTTACCCTTATTCAGCACACATAAAACTGTCCAAGTGATATCATTCTCCGTATGTTGGTAAGTTTCAAAGTGCTGCACTAATGGTGCTCCTTGGACTTTGCATTTCACCCTTGATTTATGTTGGAGAATGCGTTTTTTCACTATTTGGGTTGTTTGTCCAATATAGGCCTTATTGCACGGACATTTAATACAGTATACTGCATTTTTTGTGTTGCAATTTGAAAAGCTTTTGAGATAATGTTTGAACCCATTTATTTCAACCTCCTTTGTATCTGTTGTTAGATTGCATGCCACACAATTTTGACATCTATAATGTCCTATTATAGGTGGTAGATTTAGAAGTGCTCGCAAATCTTTGGGTGAGGAGTCTTCTTCTCTCATTGCTCTAACCAGGGATTGTCTAATATTTTTACCTTTTTTGAAAGCGAAAAGTGGCTTCTTGATTCCCAGATGTTCAATAAGTTTCCAATGTTTTTGGATCAACTTTTTTACTTTATTCGCTTTTGGATCGTATGTAAGAACACACGTCAAAGGTGTATCTGCATCTTTAATTTTAGGTGTTAATAGTGTTTCTCTTGGTGTAAACCAAGCCCTTTTCAGAGCAATCTTGACTAACCTTTTTGGGTATCCTCTAGCCACCAATTTGTTTTTTAAGATTTCTGCACTTTTGAAATATTCCTCCTTTCTACTACAATTTCTCCGCACTCTAAGAAATTGCCCATAAGGCAAATTCTCTTTAAGTGTGCAGGGGTGACAACTTGAGAAATGTAATAGTGTGTTACGGTCTGTGGACTTAGTATACAGACTAACTTCAAGGTGGCCATTCTCTTCTTGTATGTAAACATCCAAAAAGTTAAGTTTTCTCCGATTGCTGGACATTGTAAAGTTAAACTCACAAGTTCCGGAATTCAACCAATTGTGAAATTCCTGTAGTGTTGTCTCATTTCCCTGCCAAATCATAAAGATATCATCAATATAGCGACACCACAGATTTACCTGGTTCTTAAAGGGGTTGGTGTCGCTATATATCCACTGTTTTTCGAACTGATCCATCACTAAGTTAGCTATTTCTGGGGAGAAACTACAACCCATGGCCACTCCCGAGATCTGTAAGTATAGTTGGCCTTTGAAGTTAAAGAAGTTATTTTTTAAACAAATGGTGGCCAGAGATACCAAAAACTCGGTGGGTACTTGATGCGGACGTTCCCTTAAGTCCAAAACAAATCTCATTACAGCTATAGCCTCATCTTGAGGAATATTAGTATAAAGTGATTCTATGTCAAAAGATACTAACACTTGATTTTCCAAATTAAAAGGCAGCTCTTCTATTTTCGATATAAAGTCCATAGAGTCCTTTATATATGATTGAGTTTCTTTGACCAGAGGAATCAAGAAAAAATCTATGTATTTAGCTAATGCTAAAACATATAATCACTGCTATCTCAACCGAACTAATAACAAACAAACAAAAAATAAGTTCCTTGGGAACGGCAACCTAACAGCGGAACGTTTAACTCAGTATGGATACTACATCGCAGCAGAATAACTGTGTGTGGTGGGGTGCAGCTGTGCCGGGAGCATATGACATCTGGTACATAGAAATACGGGATAGAGGGGGGTACATGATAGCCTCAATGGACCCCTGAACAGTCACAATGGCAGCCACCTCAAACCTCCAATCAATCATATCCATTATGTGGGGGTGTCTAGTTTGTCAAGCAGTTTAAGTATATAAGTATCCCTTGTGTGGCAGCTCCAGCTCTCCCTCTTTGCTGCATTTCATGGGGAACAGAATCCGCCTTCACCATTGACCACTTATGGACCACCAGGAGTCAACCATTCTCCAGGGCATCACTATCTGGCGCTTAAATGGGGCCAGCCCACTGCCCGGTCTACCTATTTCAGGTAGTGTTTAGTGCATTCCGTCTGTTTTGTAATCCTCCAGGGGGCATAGCAGGGGATCAGGTGGCAGCTGTACATCTATCACTTCTGAGATATGCTCCATCACCCGCACCCAAACCTGTGCTAGTATCGTGCAGTTACACACCATGTGTAGAAACGTCGCATCCGGGTGCCAGCAACATGGGCACTACGGGGCTCCGTCTGGGAACATCTTGCGGAGCCGGTGTGGTGTAAGGTAGGTCTGATGTAGATAACTGAACTTAGTGAACTTCAATCGGGCATTACGAGAAACCCACTTAACCTGCTGCAGTGCCATCCCCATCGGCTTATCGGTTATTGCTACCCCAAAGCACTCTTCCCACCCGGGCTTACCACGCAGTGTGTGATCTTTGTCCGAGGCCTGCAGTGCTGTATATAGCATTGTGACAGCCCTTCTCCCCATCCCGTACTGTGAGCAAGAAAGAGACCAGCTCCAAGCTCGTACGTGTCTTGTAGGTCTTGAAATGATCGTAGGGTGCCCTCTTCATATAAGTCACCAACTGGGCTTACCCTCACCTCCCGCCACAGGTTCTGTTGTAGATAACTGAACTTATGCGGGGCAGCAGGGCTTTCATCCCTGGTATGCTCCACAGCAGCAGTTGTGTTGCGTATTGTACTAATCTGCGCCTAGGCTGTACATCTATTCCAGCAACGTTTGGCAACCCGCGACAGTCTGCCCAGTCCCCTGGCTGGGTCACCTGGCATCAGCAACTAATCCTACACACCAGTACCCCCGAATTCCTCCCTGATTGCTCTACTTTCCACTATTGCGTCGCCAGCAAGCAACCGCATGAGCCGCTGTAGCTGTGCAGCCACAAAATAGGGCTCAAGGTCAGGTGACCTAAAACCTTGCTTTACTAGCAGCCGCTGGAGTATTTGAATAGACACTCTTTTCCAAGCACAACCCCATATCAAGTCAGACAGAACTCCATTTAATTGTCGAAAGAACGAGCATGACATAAAGAAGTATAGATGCTGCGGGAGAGCTATCATCTTGGCTATGGATGCCCAGGTCATAGGTGACAGGGGTAGTTGCGCCAGAAAGTCGGGGACTGCCGTAACATCGTCAGGGCTCTACCATGATGACTGTCCAGCAGGTCTCTGTCCATGTGATGCACATTAACTCCAAGATTAAAAAAAGTCTCATGACACAATGGTAACTTCCCAGGTTCTAAGCCGACCAACTCCGCCCGCTCCACACCATGTAGGGGAAATATACATTACTTTCCCCAATTAAACCTGAGGCCCGTCATATCACAAAAAGTTTGTTTAGGGCCATGTGACAGATTACCGCCGTTACCTCCTCTAGTTGTAGAGACTGCTCTTAGTCCTGTATTTGTTTGGGCATCAGGCAGGGAGAGCAATCTCCCATATGTGGTCCCGGATCCGATCAGCAACAAAGCACATCATGATATTGTATAAAGACCTCATTTATACCAGTCTGTGTATTTACAGGGTTTCTGGGGGTGTCACAGATTGCCCTATTAGGGTCCTACTGACTGCTGACTATAGCAGTCATGCCAGGATGCATCCTGGTTTGTCGCCATCTTGACGAGCCAGGGATGACCTTAAAGTCAATATTGCTGAGTTGCCACATCTCATCACTATCCAGCGTTACCACATCTTTCTCGGCCAACCTCAATTGTGATTCTAAGTCCAACATGCTGCAGAGTAGAGAAGATCTCGCCTTCCAAGGAGTCGTAATGAAGTGTCCCTGTGTGACTACCTTCATTGCTGCATCCAATTCTGTTCCATCCGGACCCCACAGAACCCTCGTTCTCCTAAAAGTAGCTAAGAAAATGTGTACTGATAATGTACTTGTAGACCATGTCAAGAAGAGCTTCAGACTGCAGGCTTCACGTTGGTATCAGTACCCAACCCCCCCCCCCCCCCCCCCCCCTATTCGAACTTGACTTTAGGAGGGCTATGGCCGGATATGGTTCAGCCCAGATATTCTGAACTAACCATCTTAGGCCAGAGCTCTGTTTCAGAAACTGTTATTGAGACTGGTGTGTACTTGGTGCCCCTGGGCATAGTATGGGTATTCTGTCTACCCAGTGTGACCCGCCCGTCAGATGTCATGTAGTTATGCTGCCTATTTCCACTTTCTAAAGTGTCTCGTTGCGTGGATTCCCTGTGTCCCCAGGAGGGGGGTACTGAATGATCCACGTGAGTGCAGTGTATACAGTTAAAGTTCCCACCGAAAATCTCTGGAGCCTGGGGATCCATGAGCATGGCCGGGGAAAGGGTGTGGAAGAACTCGCTCTCCATCTTCTCCCTATAACCAGCTTGCTGGAAACATCTTTATGAAAGCCAAATAAAGATATTCTGTCTATTTGGTACTGCCCAGCACGTTAGCTGATCTTGATAGTAATGCAGTTATAGCCTACATTCCAACAGTCTTTGGTGACACAAGCCCCTTTGTTTTTTTAAAAACATATAATGGGCATGTTTCCTTATTAACCAAGGCCATAGTCTCGATTTTGTACAAAAAGCACCCTTCCTCCGAGACCATCACTTTATACTATACAAATAGGGAAACTTCACCCATCTTCTTCCCTATGCTATATTTTGTTGAATTTCTTTATTACAGATTATTTTGTTTACATCGTCCATAATAACCGACGGTAACTCACAGTTTGCGTTAAGCTGGTTTGCTGCATATATAGTTGTATACCACAGACATTCTATGTCTCTAACCAATTTTGTTCTGTATACTTTGTATCATGTTAATTGCTCGCACACCCTTAGGGAGTCGAGTGCACACTATATAAAACCCTCAGTAAATAAATAAATAGTTTTGCTGGCTTTAAATGTGAAGGCTACAGGACACAGCGGTTCTCGTGACTCCTCTGCTAGCTTGATGGTTCACACACCAATATAGGATCACACCGGTGTCTGGAGCACCACGCTGATGAGCAAGGCACTGATATAAGCCACTGCAAGTCTAGTGACTGAGTGGACTGCTAGGTTGAGGGGTAACACGCTGCTATATAGCATCGCTGGCCTAATGGATGTCAAGGCTGCTAGGTTGACGGGAGCTCAACAAAGTATGGCACAGTAGATCTAGTGACTGTCTGGATGCTAGGCGGAGGACGATAGTGTACACAGCCAGTCTGTTGATGGGGCTACCAAGTTTATGGATAGTGCACATATATAGGGCACCGCGGGTCTGGTGACTGTCTGGACTCAAAGATTGAGACACACAGCATCTGACATATGGCATAGCAGATTCAGCGACTGTCTGGCCTGCTATGCTGGTGGACAGTGCAACGATATAGCGAACAGCAGTAATAATGACTGTCTGGATGATAGGCTGGCCAAGAGCCCCCTTATATGACACAACAAGCCTGTGGACTGTCAGGATGCTGGGTTGACACACAAAGCACACTTCTATAACATTCAGGTCTGGGGATGGGGTGGATGCTGCATTGACTCACATCGACCTGACGATTGACATAGCAGATCCGAGGACTGCCTGGCCTGCTGGTTTGACACACAGTGCACAGATAGAGGACAGCACGTGACATGGGTCACAGCAGGCCTACAGACAGTCTTGAAGTTAGGTTGACAGCACAGTGCACCGATATATAACAAAGCAAGTCTAGTGACTGTTTGAACTGATAGGTTGATGGACAGTGAGATACAGGACAATGCACTGTAGATGTCATTTCAGGTCTAGCCATTGTCTGGATGCTAGAAGGACAGTGACCTTACATATGACACAGCAGATGCGGTGACTATTGCGATTTCTTGATATAAAGTACAGCCACCACAACGAGTGGGACTGTACTTTGACAGGGAGTATCCTGATATAGGAAGAAGCCGAACTAATGCAGGCTGGACCGCAAGTGCGGCAAGTAGCGCTCTAATGCAACACATGTCGGACGAAAGAAGCTGTGCTTAGGTTGCCACATTGGGCTCACGACGTTTGCACAGTCAGGTTTACTTATTTCTTGGATTGGGCCGTGTGATAGAGGTTTCTAAACTCCTAGAACAGAAACAGATGAACATTATTAATGACTAACCAATGACAAAGTTTGAAACCACCCCATATAGGGTCTGAGAGCCGAAAGGAGGCAGGAAGGCAGCAGAGGGGGAGGGCTTATCTGCTGTCACACTAGTCAACAAGTCATGGAAACTCACACTTCTATTTTAGGACTAAGGCAGCGCTGTTCGACCTTGGAAGCTTGTGAGCTCCATGAAACAAACAGTGGGGTTAGCTCAGGTTCAGGGATGAGAAGTTTGATGACGGAAAGTGATAGGAATATAAACTCACTCTGACCCTGGGCGCCACATGTAGTGTGTGTCCTTCTGTGATAGCAAACTATTTCAATACGTTGTTGGTCCAGGGAAGATACGTTTCTGTGGAGGGGAGTTAATGAAACAAAGCGAGCAGCCTACAAAGGTAACAAATAGAGAGTCTTTCTGAGATAAGCAGCCTTTATTTAAGGCCTGGCACATCAATGGAGGGCCTGAAAAAAACACACATGTGATGGAAGGAATGACTGAATTGATCCCAGCCACTTGAGATGTTAGCTTCAAGTTATAATTCAATACACTTTGAATATATTAATCTTTGAGGTATTGTGCATGAAAAAGATACAACTTGATACATAAATAGTCATAGAAAAAAATGTAGGCATCGAGGAGCAAAAATGTAAAGAAACCCTTTTTAGAGGTAGAGTAAAAGCAAGGCCAAATCAATTCCGTATCTACCAAAGCAAATGCATATTGAAGAGCGAAAAAAAGAAAGAGAGGAGGTTAAGTGAATCTTAAGATGGGCTATTACAAGGCATGTCCATTGTGCTCAAAAGACATATATACTGGACTAAGATCTGGGGGAGGCAGGGGAAGCTAGAAGAAAAAGATTCCATTCCCCAGTGAGTTATCTCCAGCACTGGTGACTATGGATCGAATTAATTTCTTTCTCCTGTCTGGTGCGTTTACTGTAACCAAAATATAAATCCATAGTATGGTCGAAGATCCTTAACAGAACATTGTGGAGTCATGGAGACAACAACTGGGCTTTTGGAAGAACACTTTTCCCAAATCACACAGCAATGTAGTCGTTCTTTGACCCAAGTCCTCTACTGAAACTCTCTTTAGGGTTTTTAGATCTTGCCGATTGGCCCGTTTGTTCACAAGGCAAACCTGAGTGCAACCAGCTGCTTCTAGTATGCAAGGAGATGTCTCTTTTAGCCAATCTGGGCCTCACCCACCGGTAATCATTCTAGGCCACATTCCTTTGAGAAAACGTTCTGCATCTCCTTTCGCTGCTGCGGAGATAGTCCCATCAGTAAAAAAGAAGGCAGGCACTTAACTGGTAATCTACTCCATGTCTGAGTGCACAATCCTTATGGTTAAGAAATTGCTATTGGTAGATTCTCCATCAGATTGGGCAGTTCCTCGCTAAATTAAAGCATTTTCTGTTACCGCTCTAAATTTGAGTGCATCTCTGACCAACAAACAGATATCACACTGAGAATGAGATGGATCTCAAAGAGAGTGTGCATACCTTCTGGAATGGGCTTAGCGGCAGAAAGTTTTATTTTTATTTCAGATTACATGGGTGGACAGATTCTTACACCCACATAGATTGCAACATTAACCATATATTCCCCCAGTCAAACTTTGGTTACTTGTAGTGCTATCGAATTTGGTCGCGTTAGCATCCATGGGCTGCAGCTGCTGAGGCCCTTTGCGTGTTCCTTACAGAACCATCAGCCCGACAGTTTCCTGCTGTGCACACTCATTACAGTAATTAGAAACATTAAAGCAGTGGTGAGCGAAGGCAACACACAACAGAAGGACTCAACCATGCAAGAACTATATATTTCACCCACGCCCCTCTCACAGGCGGAAGGACACAAGGTCATCGCCCTATCTTTGCATAAAAAATATGGTCACTGTGCCATTATTCTTTGTGTTCCATCGGGGATAAAGTGAAATGCAATCTTCTTTTTGGAATCCATGCTTGTAAAAAGGATGGTGGCTTCTTTCTAATCAGCTCTTCAAGGTCTCACACAAAATCATTCCCACATTCTACGTAAATGTATTTATTGGGTGTTGTGTCGCCAGGCACAAAGCTTGAAGGTTAAAGTAGCATGAAACAGACCTCAGGTGGACAGCTTATTATTTGCAATCTGCCCTTGGGGTTTTTATTGTCCAGGACCATTTCACTGCAATTGCATTTTATACTTGCAGTCTGCGTTATTTGCCTATCAATTTCACGTACTCCTGAATCTATGTTCGTAAATGTTAATGACACAATCTGTAACTCTGGTGACACTGGCATTATGCAGGAGGGAAGGGCGAAATTGTGGGGCAGGGTTAACTAAATTATGAGGTGCAAAAAGGCAAATTATGCAATATAATGCGGTACATTTTGTGCTAGTATTACATCACTATTTGGTCAATTTTATGCTCGTTAACACTGTCTGGGCATAGTTTGCACTTCATTAGTAGCAGTTTAACACTCAAATCTAGCATCCAGCAACAGAAAGCTAACTAGTAAAACTTTGCAAAGGGCCTTCTATTACACAGCAACAGATGTCGCTGCATTTTTAGTAACTTTTGAAACGTTTGACCTAGAAAAAAAAGTTGTGGTTAAAATATGTAGATTATGCATAAAATGATAGATTAAGTGGCAACTGCAACAAATCCATAATTATGTGAAAAACGCTACAGCCGCACAATCGCATATAGTGGCCCTATGCATATAACGGGTATCTTCTTTTGTCTAAAGGCAAACCACACCTCCAGCACTTAGCATAGCTCAAAAGAATGAAATCGTCATTGTTCTTTTGGTGTTACATCCTGGCGCAAAAGGCGCACTGGCATAATTAATCAAGGAGGCTGGCCAGATTAATATGTCTGGAACAGCCATATTGGTTGTTGGAAAGTATGCACATTTGGCTCTGCCATAGAATTTATCTGATGGATACATACCTAGCATGCAAGAGAGACAGACATTTGAGAAGGTAACTAAAGCATTTCCCATGTAAGTGACTGACTTTGCCAATTGGAGAACGCATGCTATTTGATACTTTGCCATAAAAATTTAGCAAAGTGAAATGGGAGAGACTACATTGAAGGGATCAGGTGGGGAATGGAAGAGACTTTCAGACTGAGAGGGTGCAGGGTAGTCTTTTTAAGGTGCACTGTGCCCCATGGGGTAATCAGTATTCTCTTGTGGTGTTTGGCAAGGTCATGTGGCAGACTGAAGAAGGATACCTCATATGCGGTGGATAGTTCCTTACTAACAAGGATCAATGTTCTGCTGCTCCCAAACCTCCTCAGACCAGGAACCTGCGGCTCACCCATTGACAGAGCTCTGACAAACAAATAGCAATGAAGGATGCTCTACAGGCTGTGCGTGACCGCTGCTCTACTCGAACGTTTGTTTCTCACCGCTGAAACAAAGTCCCCCACTCAACCATGTCTGATGATGATGCTTCTGGAAAGGCCGCAATCTTGTGAGACCCACTTATGTTATTTCGTCCACATGTCTCACCAGAAACACATGCATCAAAAGGGAAACTATGGACGACAAGACTGTGTAATCCGTTGAAGGTGATGATGATGGTGCCAACATGACATTCAATCCACATCATTCTGTTAGGGCTCCAATGACCCAATTGTTCCTAAAGCCACTGAACAACAAATCGGATAACAAGGATGGCAGTGGATGCATAAATATTCATTTTTGACCGTCAGATACACACCAAATGTGAATAGTTTCTGCTGCAGCAAGCCTGAGAAGAATAGGATACCTATCTAGGTGTCTTCCACTTATAGCTGCGGAATGCGGTAAGCACTTTTGAGCTGCGAAAATCTGATGAAAAACGAATATAAGGCTAATGATTCTCAAGCTGCGTCAGCTCTCAAAGAACACTTCTGAAGAACATTCTAGAACTTGTGATATCACTGGAACTCTCAGGAGACCTGGAAATGCATACAGAAGAAACGAGAAGGACAATGTCCGGAGAGAAGAATGAAATTCACTAACCAGGCCCAACATTTTTAAGATTTGTGTACCTATGGCTGGTGTGACTTTCTACAGAATGTTAGACTAGCAAAAGCTCTGCAAAATTTGAGTTTCCGAATCCTCGACGGGCTCACATACTCCCATCAATTCATACCTAACCACCAGCAAAGAACCTCCGAGAAAGCTTTTGAAGCGATAGCCAGGAGCAGGTCTTCTATAGCAACAACATTACCATGTAATCAAAGACCATCACAGGAGTCCAGTCTTTAGTGCGATGCCAGATGTGTGGCGGCATGCATTTGATCCAACACTTACTGGACATTTCACCAACACTCACACCACATAAAAAAACCCAATTGGTTGTGGATGCCACTCATACAGCCTAGAAGCTGCTGCAATTTCAACGTATATCCCTAAGAATGCCCCATTCACCCTAGCCACAGATCACAAACCACTAGTGCCACCTTTTCCAGAGCCAAAATCCACCCACCTCCTCGCACTATGCGGTGGAACTTTGAGTCCTGAGGGTACGGCTTCACAAATATGAGCAAACTGACTGGTTAAAATGGCATCCATCATCCTCAGTCACCCCTGATGTGCAGGAGGATGCCGAGCAAATCATGTCTGCACCATAGTAGAGGCTGCTGTCCCGCGAGCCAGCAGCCTGGAGGAGGTAAAATAGCATAACATGTGTATATGTAAAGCGCACGTTCACCCAGAGGTCTCTTGCCGCTGAATAACAGATGTTCATTGTTACCCCACTCAATGGTACTCATTTTATCAACCTCAGATGGATGAAAGGCTGAGTGGACTGGCCAAGATTTGAACCTGTGACTAGGAGGTCGACACAGGCCCCTGCAATGGACGCTTTAGTCCACAGAGCCCCCAGACCCGATACTAGGTAGGCAGCAACAGCCAAAGATGGATTCCTCCAAGTCATTGTGTGTGTCAACACCAGGCATAATAAAAAGTAAATACTGGAGTAACATCAGTAATGCACTCCAGAGACCAGCCAAGCACAGGCTGCCATCCAGATCATCAATCAAGGGCTGACAGTGTCCAAGTAAGACCAGTGTGTTTCAGTGGAATACCTCAAGCACTTACCCCCAAAGTTGCAGAGATGGTGCACATCTGGCACCGAGACAAGGTCAAATCAAATCACGACATGGAGAAAGATCAAGGTTCTCATCAAAAGGACAGAACGTGTGGTAGCTTCATTCCTCGTGTCCCAGCATCTAGGTCAGACTAGGAAGCCAGCTTGAATCCTCAGGAGCTCAGCATTGCACCGAGGGAGAAACTGAGACTTTTTAGGTTTCGCCTGGCCGAAGGCTGCGCTCTGCGCTGCTTTTCGGCGCAGGCGAAATCTTATGTTACAACAGAGTGGGCTTGGGATTACGCCCTCTGTTCCATTGGCTAGCTCCATAAATGGAGGCTAGCCATTGGAACAGAGATCTGTCCGTCATGGCCGGACCAGATTCTTGGGCGTTCCCGAGATTTTTTCCCTCTCCGCCTCTGCGATGTCGTCATCGCGGCCGTGAGCGGAGTTTCGTTTTTTTTTTTTATTCGTTTGCTTTTCCCATTCCGCGGCCGACCGCCGCTGGAGGAAGTCGAGGTGAGGGCTGCCGTTCCCTTCCCCCTCCCGCTGTCCGTGTGCCTGCCCACCCCCCTCCCGCTGTCCGTGTGCCTGCCCGCCCTCCTTGTTGTACTTCGGACGGGGGGTGGCCTTTGCACTGTGGAAGCGTCACTCCAGACTCAGGTACAGGTCCCGTTGCCCTCAAGCGCTGCCCTCCGCTATCTTTCATCTCACAAGCTTCTGAGTCGCCCAAAACTCTGTTTCTGTCGTACTCAGCACTCCGGGTAGTACAGGCACCAATAGTGCGGGTAAATCAGTCCATCGAGTAGCTCCATGGTTATTCAGACTACTCCTCACTCAATCCACAGTGTGACGCTTGATTCGGCACCTCCCGGCGCCCTGCCCGTTCCGAGCCCACTGTCTCACGGCTCACAGGAGCGTTGGCGTGCACACTTCTTATACTGGCACATTGATCCTAATTTCCAGAGTCGTTGCGAGGCTCAGGGTCTCCGCTGCACAAAGCACTGCTTTTTAAGCACAGATGGTCCCAAATCAACAGGATTATTGGCACAGTATCGGGGCTCGGCGCGGAGCTTCTCTAACCTGAGTCTGCCATGCTTGCACTCCGGGTAGTACAGGCACCAATAGTGCGGGTAAATCAGTCCATCGAGTAGCTCCATGGTTATTCAGACTTGAACCGAAAAACATGCACTCATGCTTGAATGCCTGCTAGCACGTGTAAGCCTAAGGCCAGAGACGATGCTCATAGAAAGGTTTGTGCTTAGTTTCATTCAGTTCGTTTGGGCTCTTTGCTAACAGGGTTGGACTGGGAAAGAAAATACCTCGGGCACCAACATAAAGGTGGTCTCTCTATTAGCAAATCACCTAAAAAAGTGGCCCACGTTTGCAAATCGGGTGAACTTTTGAACTTGTAAAAACACGCTGTAGTGCAATCTGGAAAAAAATCGAAAAATGACATATAACTAAAGCACTTTTTAATCTTTTACAAGGAAGCTTTGCAGCAGGCCATTCAATAAAATCGAGGCTTTTATTAGTCGAATAAAAAGTGGTAGTTATAATTTCACTTATATGTTGGAGTTTAAACAAAACTAGTATTGCCAACTTCATGGGGCATTTTTTTAAACCATTGCTGAACCCTCGTTTTCTTGGGAGAATTATCTTGCACAATTTTTTTGTGAGAAGGTGACAGAAATTTGCCACTTCGCAAAAACTTTCTTGTTGAAGTCATATCGCTCGCTATTTTTTTGGCCTAAAACTTTATTTAGCATATTTATTTCCAGAATTGCATTTGTATTAACAATTTGTAAAACTGCTAGAAGCGCGAGTCACAAGACAAGCAAGGTTTTTGCTTTCAAATATAAAAGTTGTCTTTGGAAACGTGTGTCTTTTATTCACAGGCCACTCGGTGAATTGGAACGAAGTGAATGAGTGATAAAAAACAGGACACTCTCGGTATCTGTTTTTGTGCAAACTGGCTTGCTTATTTGTGATTGTGGGTTTTAAAGCTGCGTGAAGGACCCCCGACGTACTGTCGGGCAGCCTACTATAAGCTACAAGAAAAGAGATGTGGTAGAGAGGAAGGGGGCGGGAGGCAGTGTTTTGAGTGGGCCGGGTCTTGCAGGTGGTTCCAAAAAACAGGTCCTGAGACTTGTCTCTATCGGGCTCCCCATGTTTTGTCTTCACTCTCAGGGTGGAATAAAAATCTTAACTCTGCAGCAGTACCACTGCTTAAAGCCTATATGATGTAACTACAGAGAGGCTATGTATAGTTCTTTCACAGTCTCATGTCAGAACTGAAGTATTTTTAATATAATATATACAACAAAGCCGTAGTTGTTGCTTATTGCTCTTATACAACTAACAATCATTGGCAAAAAGCTAATATTCCTAGGTTGTTGTAGGTGTAAAGTTACTTGCTGTATTATACATCTGGATGCAATGAAGCAGCAAAATACCATTCGGCCGGCTTGTGCTAGAGTGTTGCTGCCAGCATTGGCGTTAAAAGGCTCTTCTACGCAGCAGCGTCACTACAGCTCCCTTCTGTACGCAATGACGCAAAACATTTCCCAATCCGGGCCACTTTTGAAAGGCGCTCTGGCCACCTAGCTCCAGTGGCATTTGGCTTCTCCCGCTGTCCGTGTGCCGGTTCCTGCCCCCTCTCCCGCTGTCCGTGTCTCCGGCCCCACTTGTAAATGCTTGTTTTATTTTTGCAGTATATTTCCTTGGGAAAGCACATGTCTGTAGTTGCATTTGGGGAATGAATCTCTGAAACTGAGATCTGTTTTGAATTTGGGAAGTGCTTCTCTTAGAGACAGCAGCATAGTGTGGGCTGTGAGAGCTGTGTGGGCTGTGAGAGCTGTGTGGGCTGTGGGCTGTGAGAGCTGTGTGGGCTGTGAGAGCTGTGTGGGCTGCGAGAGCTGTGAGAGCTGTGTGGGCTGTGAGAGCTGTGTGGGCTGTGTGGGCTGTGAGAGCTGTGTGGGCTGGGAGAGCTGTGTGGGCTGAGAGCTGTGTGGGCTGTGAGAGCTGTGTGGGCTGTGAGAGCTGTGTGGGCTGTGAGAGCTGTGTGGGCTGTGAGGGCTGTGAGGGCTGTGAGGACTGTGAGGGCTGTGAGAGCTGTGAGAGCTGTGTGGGCTGTGTGGGCTGTGAGAGCTGCGAGAGCTGTGTGGGCTGTGTGGGCTGTGTGGGCTGAGAGAACTGTGTGGGCTGAGAGAGCTGTGTGGGCTATGAGAGCTGTTGGCAATGTAAATAACAATGCCATTTATTTATAAGTAAAAAAAAAAAAAGAAATGTCATGAGCAATGCCAATAGCTCTAACTTTTCCAAAGGCGAAACCATTGCATTGTAAATGCTTGTTTTCCTCTTGGTGTCAAACACTATCCATTGTGAACGAATGAACCTGCTATTCCAAAGCACATCTGGAAGCCTCAACCCTGCTGAAGCAGTGACTCCCAAACACCAGAAGCGTTTTGCTACCCAAGAGATCGCCAAGAAGGACAAAGCAGACAGGGCCCCTCTCCCTAGGAAATGACACAACAGTACCTAAAGTTGAAAGTAAAATAATTACACGCAATGGCTACAAGCAAATGAGGAGCAGAGAAATCTTGCGGGAAGAAAGTCATGAAAGTCGCCCTTGAACAAAAAACTGATTCAGAAATGGTCACACACAGAGTTCAGCAAGAGTGGTCCTTGCCACTGCTCTCGTGCAGCGCTGGATAAGCAGAATCATCTCTGCTCACCCTTCCTAGATGTGTGCCTCTCTGCGAATAGATTACCTACACAACAGTAATGAACAAGTGACCCAGAGACAGGGTGCACCAGTCCTGGGAATCTGAGAAGGATGTCTCAAAAGAAAGATTTAACAGAGAAAAACGATTTCGAATCTATGTCAATATACACTTTATTTTCCAGTTGTTCATCCATGTAAAGTATACACGAGGGCAAAACAGTCACAGTTTACAATTATGATTTTTACATGCTCCCCCTTTCTGTCCTCAATTATCTAAATGAATTCCTAGTACTTGCCAATCTATATGAGACTTGCATATGCTTCAACCTTTCCCTCGGTCAACAGCTTCCCCCTGAGCTCCAGAATATCTGTAATCTCCCTCCACCAGCTCTCGCTTTCGCCGCAATGTGTCGATCGTAGAAGCCTATCAGAGGCAGCCCGCGGGCCTGTGGCAGCGCGACTAGAGATAATACAGACAATTTATAAAGCACATGGAAATGCCTGTCTTTGTGATTAAGTAACAGTTATTACAAATTCAGGAGTACTTCTGTTACTGATTGCTGGTGAAAGAAAGGCTGCGTTAACCCCGTGGCAGCGCGGTGCGGCCTGTACGTGACACACACATATATAAAGCATATAGCGCATTGCAGAATTTATATAGTGCTTCGTAGCTATGACAAGGCCAGGAACTGCTCCAAGTTTAATAAAGTTCCCTGGAGGCCCTTTTGGAGTAAATGCTGGAAAGGGTGTGAGATTGTAGCTAGGCGTCTGCGGGAAGCCATGGTGTGTGTTGTGTGATGATCAGACGTGGTCCAATCATGGTACGGTGTTATTGAAACTGTGCTTTAGCATGACCTGTTGCGCAAAGGTGCGCGTTTAAGGTTGACAACTATGTTCCTTAGCAAAAGTCTTCTTCATGATATATGACTGGAAATAGACAGCTTTCTTAAGGCTCTTCAAAATGCAACGTGGTTGTCAGTTGTTGTTACACTTACACATGTAGAGCTGCAGAGCCTGGCCTCTTGGCATGAGAAAGAGCTTCCATCAGCATAAGACTTTTTAAAGAAGGGGTGGTAAAATGGGCTTTCACCCCACAAAGATACTTACCAGTGTTGCACGTGCTTTCAGATAATCTTCTCACTTCACACAAAACCGCCGCCTAGAAAACCACTTACAAGTGTTTCACTCGCTCTTAAGGCAAACCTACAGCCAGCTCAAATATTTCACTTTTTCAATGACAAGGTGATCGCCCCCCACCCAATGCACTCTTCACCCTTCATGAGAGCAGGCTGAAAGGTATCCATTTGTGTTTGCGGAGGGGGGGGTGCAAGAATTCTTATCCATTCTCGAGTCTCCGCCCCACTGATATATATATATCGCAGTCTTATCTTTCCAACTTATAATTTTATCAGAAGGTTGTCAAAAACTGACTGGAGCGCCCTCTCATTAGGAGCCGGCACAGCACGGGGCCCTTCAGAAATGCTACCGTTGTAACCTTCCTTCTCATTATTCTCCGGAGCACTGGGGCGGTAAATTATAGGACTGCTGGGGCGCGGGCCCTGGGAACAGGTCGAGGCGGCAGAGACGAGAGTCATTGTTTTCTGATGGGTGACTCATCGATCGCTTCACGGAGGAAAATGGCGGGCGGGGGCGCGCGCCCGGCGCGTGGCATCTTCTGCGAACCCCTATCTTACCCAGACTCGCGCCTTTTGCAGGTCGGGGGGCAGAGAGGACGCCGGGAATAAAGCTCTGAAACCATCGCTCTCTAGGAGCACTCGGGACCAGCCACATACATACATACATACATACATATACATACATACATACATACATACATGCAGGAGACTCGAGATTTTTAAAGCAAAAAAAAGGGCCTTATTTGAGCTGCCTCCCACCTAAAATTGCATTCACTTAAATGAAAGTCAATGAGGAAAAAGAAGATTCCGATTTTTTTTCTACAAAACCTCACTCTTAGTCTTTACTCTTCTCAGATGCTGGCCTGTATGCAGCCAAACTTTCAAAGGTTTGGGGGAAAGCCCTGAAAAGCATGCTTTACAAACAAGCTTTTCTTTTCAAGATGAACACTGGGCACAGAAGCATCACCCACCCTTCTCTTATCAAAGGGACGGAGCTCTAGCCAACGCCCACGGTTCTGGGCAGACTGGGAGACTAGCGCCCCCCCCCCCACTCTCAGCTGTCCTGTTTATTTATTTATGCATTTTTATATAGTATAGAGCGAACTTTACCCAAAAGTGTCAGAGCGCATCACAATAGGACCAGTTACGTGAGGAAAATGTTACAAATGTACATGTTACAGAAGCAAATGAGATACAAGAAGAGGTATAATACAGCACAGGCGCGGTGCGTCCATTGGGGCGTGGGAGTGTAGCCCCCCCCGCCCGCAGCTGCCCGCAGCTCCGACGTTTCTGAACTTAAGTTCAAAGACCGACGCCGAGGGAGAACTGACAATGCATGCCAGTCAGCATGACGTCAGACCGCCCACCCCCTTCAGAGACTGAAGGGGGTGGGCGGTCTGGCGTCATGTTGACTGACATGCATTGTCAGACATGGGGGCAGCAGGCAGCAGCACAACACAATTGCGCATGAGTGGGGACGGAGGGCCAATTTTCGCACCGTGCTCACTCATGCACACTTGTGTTTTTACTTGTTAGCGCATGCCCATTAGTAGCCCCTCGGACTCCTAATGGGCGTGCTGCAGGCGAGGAGTAATGAATATGCTACTTACCAGTATGCATCTGTTCTTGGCATGTAGGGCTGCCGACATTCATATCTATAGCATAGATCGCCGCCTAGTGTTGGGTCCGGATGATTGCACATTGTTGTCCTGGAAGAGTCTTCGAAGTATCACGAGATAGGTGGCTCCTCCCCTGGACTACAGTGCGCATGGGCATCGACTCCATCCCCAGATTGTTTTTAGCCATTGTGGCAAAGATGGAGTGTAACAGTGTAATGGCCATGCTAAGAATAAGTGTAAAAAAGTCTGCAGCCGCTAAAGGCGCCGGGGAGGAGGGCGGGCGATATGAATGTCAGCAGCCCTACATGCCAAGAACAGATGCATACTGGTAAGTAGCATATTCAGTTCGAGGCATGTGGGCTGCTGAAGTCATATCTATATCATAGAATACATAGCAGTCCCTCCATTAACGGCGGCCGCCTGTGCCAGCTGCAGAAGTTTGAAAAAGTGTTTTAAGAACAGCCTGCCCTACAGCTGCCTGCTGCTTGGAGTGCACATCTACACAGTAATGTTTAGTAAATGTGTGTGGTGTAGACCATGTGGCTGCTCTACAAATATCTTCCAAAGGGATATTACCAAGGAAAGCCATAGAGGCCCCCAACTTGCGGGTGGAGTGGGCTTTGGGAGGGACCGTCAAAGTGCGCTTAGCCTTGTGATAGCAAATCTGAATGCACTTAACGATCCACCTGGCTATACCTGCTTTGGAAATGGGATTGCCTTTGTGCTGGGCTGAAAAGGCAACAAAGAGTTGTTGTGTTTTCCTAAAGTCTTTGGTCCTATCGATGTAGTACATCAAAGCTCGCTTGACATCAAGAGTGTGGAGCATTCTTTCGGCCACTGTTTCTGGGTTTTGAAAGAAAGCGGGCAGTTCAATGGTCTGGTTGACATGAAACTGCGAAACCACTTTAGGAAGGAATTTAGGGTTAGTGCGCAGCACCACCCTGTTTGAGTGAATCTGTATGAAAGGCTCTTGTACAGTGAGCGCCTGCAGCTCACTAACACGTCGTAGAGACGTAATAGCAATGAGAAAAGCCACTTTCCACGTTAAGAACTGAATCTCACATGAATGCAGAGGCTCAAAAGGTGGGCCCATCAACCTGGTGAGGACCACATTGAGGTTCCATACAGGAGCTGGTGGGGTCCTGGGAGGGATGACCCGCTTCAGCCCCTCTAGGAAGGCTTTAATGGCAGGCACCCTGAAAACGGAGAGATGCTGCCTGTTTTGGAGATAAGCCGCTATGGCGGATAAGTGTATCCGAATGGAAGCATATGCAAGATTGCATTTGTAAAGATGCAACAAATAACATATGATGTTGGTAATGGACGCATCAAGTGGGTTGATGTGGCGTTCAGTACAGTAAATGACAAACCGCTTCCATTTCGCTGCATAGCAGGCTCTAGTGGTGGGCTTTCTTGCCTCCCGAATGATATCCATGCATTCAGGAGGCAAGTCATGGTAGCCAAACTCTAAGACCTCAGGAGCCAGATCGCTAGATTGAGCTGTTGCGGATCTGGATGCTGAATGTCGCCATGGTTCTGCGTCAAAAGACTGGGTGTGAGGTGCAGCCGTTGATGCGGTACCACGGAGAGTTCTAGAAACGTGGTGTACCATGGCTGGCGTGCCCACGTTGGAGCAACCAGGATGAGTGTCATCAAGTGTTGTATTAGCTTTCTTGCCACCAGCGGTATGAGAGGTGCTGGGGGAAAAGCGTACGCAAATCTGCCTGACCAGTTCATCCATATCGCATTGCCTTGCGACTGTGGGTGAGGGAACCTGGCGGCAAAGCTTTGGCATTTTGCGTTTTCCCTCGTGGCGAACAGGTCTATCTCTGGATGACCCCACTGCTGGAAGTACGGGTGGAGTACTGATGGATTTATCTCCCACTCGTGCATGTGGTGGCTGTACCTGCTGAGCAGGTCCGCCATCTGATTGTCTGTGCCCGGGAGGTGTTCCGCCATGAGGAAGATGTTCCTCTGAATGGCCCACTTCCACATGCTCTGAGCCAGATGAGACAACTGTGGAGAGTGTGTACCTCCCTGCTTCTGGATGTAGTACATGGCCGTCATGTTGTCCGTCCGGATCAACACAACCTTGTTGCACAGATGTACTTTGAATGCTTTCAGTGCCATGAAGATTGCCATCAGTTCTAGGTAGTTGATGTGCATCTTCCTTTGCTGCATTGTCCATAGTCCCTGCACCGTGTAGTGGAGTACATGAGCTCCCCATCCCTGGAGAGACGCGTCCGTCGTCAGGATAATCTGTGGCACAGGCTCCTGGAACGGTCGGCCCTTGCAAAGGTTGTGTGGATTCCACCAATGCAGAGAGTTGTATGCCCGACCGGTTACCAACACTAGGTCTTTCAACTGCCCATGAGCCTGAGTCCACTGATGCGCTAAGCATTCCTGGAGCGGACGCATATGTAACCTCGCGTGCGGGACTATGAAAATGCAGGAGGCCATCATGCCTATCAACTGCATGAACACTCTAGCAGGAAGCGAGTGTTGCGGTCTGAACTGTTGGATTAGCGCTTGGATGTTGTTGATCCGCGCTGAAGTTGGCTGAGCCGTGGCTGCCAAAGTATTGATCGTCGCACCCAGATATTGCCGCACATGGGCCGGCTGAAGGTGCGACTTTGGATAGTTTAGTGAGAAGCCCAGACCGTGAAGAAGGTGAATGGTGTGGGACATGTCGGCGGCGCACTGCTGGGCCGACTTCGCCTGAACCAGCCAGTCGTCCAGATAAGGGTAGACATGTACGTTTTGTCTCCTGAGGTGCGCCGCCACTGTCGCCAGACATTTGGTGAACACTCTGGGGGCCGTGGTCACTCCGAAAGGAAGGACCTTGAATTGATAATGCCGATTTTGAATGGTGAATCTGAGGTATTTTTTGTGTGATGGATGGAGTGGAATGTGGAAGTAAGCATCCTTGAGGTCCAAGGTTGCGAGGAAGTCCCCCTGAGTGAGTAACGGAAGAACTTGCTGCAGCGTTAGCATGTGGAAGTGTTCTTAGAGAATGTATTGGTTTAGGGGCCGGAGGTCCAGAATAGGCCTGAGGGACTTGTCCTTCTTCGGGATTAAGAAGTACAGGGAGTACACTCCTGTGCCTTCTTCCTCCACTGGCACAAGCTCTATAGCGCCCTTTTGCAGCATGACAAGAACTTCCTGCTGCAATAAGTGCAAATGCTCTGTGGACATAGGACGGTGTTTTGGTGGTATGTTGGGTGGAGTGGATGTGAGCTCCAAACAATAACCGAACTGGATAAGTTTCCTGACCCACCTGTCTGTGGTGATGGATTTCCAGACTGGCAGGAACTGCTGGAGTCTCCCCCCGACAGGTGTGGAACGGTCGGGGGCAGTGACAGGGCGTCACTGTTTGTTGGAGGCGGAGGAACGGGAGTTGTTGTTGCCCCTGCCTCTGCCCTTGGCATTGTTGCCTCGATAACCTCCTCTACTTTGCTTGGGGTAAGAGGATTGCGCCCCACCTTTATTGAATTGTGTTTGCTGGGACATCTGGCCTCTGGAAACACGTCTATTGCCTGAGCGACGAAAAGTGCTCCCCCTAAACTGTTGGGACTGGAGAGCTCCCATGGACTTCGCAGTTTCGGTATCCTTCTTTATTTTTTCCAAGGTGTTATCCACCTCAGGACCAAATAATCTGTCAGGGTTTACCGGCTGGTTGAGGATGGTAGTTTGGATCTCAGGCTTAAACCCGGAGATTCTGAGCCATGCCTGACGTCTTAACATCACACTGGTGTTAATTGCCCTGGCTGCAGTGTCCGCAACGTCTAGTGCACACTTAATTGAAGCGTTGGAGATGAGCTTCCCTTCCTGGATAAGCATCTCCGCAGCCTCCTTATATTGGTCTGGGAGATGTTGCAACAGGGTCTCTAGGGCGTCGTAGTGTGCCCTGTCGTACCGAGCCAAGAATGCCTGCGTGTTAGAGATACGCCAGATATTGGCCGCCTGAGCTGCTACTCTCTTTCCCGATGCCTCCAGCACTTTGGATTCTTTGTCCGGGGGAGGAGCTTCACCAGTGGTCTGCGAATTCGCCCTTTTGCGGGCATTAGAAACGACCAGGGAGTCCAATGGCAACTGGCCCTTGATGTAGGTTGGATCGCCAGGTGCCGGTCGGTATTTTTTTTCAATTCTAGGGTTGACCACCCTTGACCTTGTGGGTTCCTTGAAGATGTCCGCAGCATGTTTCAGGACCCCTTTTAGCATTGGGAGAGTTTTCACAGTCTTTTCAGCTGTTGAAAAAGTGTCAAAGAGGAAGTCCACCTCCACAGGGTCAGCATGCAGTTCAACGTCGTGGTTCTTTGCCGCCCTCTCGATTAAGGCATTGAATGCCGCAGAATCCTCAGTGGGAGAGGTCTTGACATTGTATACCTGAGGGTCAAGGGCGGGTTGCTGATCCCCTTGGTCTCCTGCGTCCACCCATGAGTCCTGTTGTTCATCAGGATCTGTGTGGGCGGGGAAGTTGTATTCCTCGTCCTGATCCCCAGCATCCCCGGCATCAGAATAAGTTGGTGAGGATGTGGCAACTCTTTGAGTCCGAGGAGCCAGTGGTTCGACCAAGACCGGTGAATCCGAAGCAGGCTTTTTGCGCTTTAGAGGAATGGTGTATGACTCCAAAGGCGTCGTCGCAGTAATTTTCCGTTTGTAAAGCGTAAGCTTCCCGGTGTCGGCATCGATGAAACGCTCCGACTGATCCTCCACCAATGGTGGTCGATGCTTCAAGCCGGGAGAGTAGGCTTCGACCCCGCAGCACCTTGCAAGTTCGCTTTGGGCACCGACCGTGGTGCGAAGGCCTCCGGTGCCACCTTCGGCGGCAACGTGAAGAGGATTGGCGTCGATGACTTGGAGGTGGGGACAGACTGCTTCGGTGCGGAAGGTGCCTTGGGGTTTTCCGCTGAAGCCTTGTCCCTGATACGTTTCAGGGAGTCCGAGACCTGCTTTGTGAAGGAAGCGGACGGCTTCGTCGACACGACAGACGATCTTGGTCCACCAACGTGTGAAGACTCGAGCGTCGATGACTTGGGCTGTTCCGGCCGAGGTTTTATCGTGTCGGCGGCCTGGGTAACCGTTTTTGGGGCCCCAGTCTCCGGCTAGACGCCCTTGCTGGTCTTCGGCTCGACGCCCTTCTTGGACTTCGGCTCGACGCCCTTGCCTGGCTCCGGCTCGACGCCCGTTTTGGACTTCGGCTCGACGCCCTTGCTCGACTGTGGCTCGACGCCCTTCTTGGACTTCTGCTCGACGCCCTTGGTCAGCTTTGGCTGGACGCTTTTCCCCGACTTCGCCGGGTCGACAGCTTTCTTCGGCCTGGGTTGTCCCGACACCTCGGAAGACGAGGGTGTCGACGGGGGAGCAGACGTTTTCGGTTTCGATGGCGTTTGAACCACTTTCGGTAGCGTTGACACCGAAGGTTTCACTTTCGGTTTCGTTTTGGACAATGGCGGCTCCGCCGAAGTGTCCGTAGCCGGGCTGGGAGGCGGGGCCGTGGATCCTGGTAGAAGGTCTTGGGTAAGGCCGATTGGCGATCCCTCGACCTGAGCCTTTGTAAGTGTTCGAACGGGGCATAGCTCTTCCTCTGAGCTATCTTCCATGGCCCCATAGGCCTCATTGTCGTCTCCTACCTCGTCAACGACTTCTTCTACGTCTAGGCCTTCGACATCCACTTGATAGTCGTAGTCGATTTCCTCCGCTGGAGGTGAAATCTGCAGCTAAACTTCGTGTTCGTCTGCTTCCTCGCTGTCGAAGATGTCCACCGGTGCCGGGGCCGACTGCCGGACCTCCATGCGCGCCACGCGCCGAAGCCGAATCGTCTTCTTCGAACGAAACCGTGAACAAGCCATACAGTTGGCTTCATCGTGGTCCGGCGACAGGCACTTGTTGCACACCGGGTGGACGTCGATGTGTGGGTACTTCGACCCGCACACGGGACACTTCTTGAACGGGCTCCGTTCCATGTCGCATTGTCGAGGGTCTTGCTGCGTCGACTGGGCCTTGAGCACGAAAGAGTCACGCGACTCCCTGGATGTCCAACTCGGGAAGCGAGTCGAACAGAACCGGGCACCGAACACAAACAATACAGACGATACGAAAAAGGCCTTTTGGCCTCGAAAAAGTTTATTGTCGATTCCGAACTGGAGAGAACGAAATTACATCCGAACCCAATGGCGGAAAAAAACAATCTGGGGATGGAGTCGATGCCCATGCGCACTGTAGTCCAGGGGAGGAGCCACCTATCTCGTGATACTTCGAAGACTCTTCCAGGACAACAATGTGCAATCATCCGGACCCAACACTAGGCGGCGATCTATGCTATAGATATGAATTCAGCAGTCCACATGCCTCGAACCTGTGCCCTGACGCTGCAGATTGGCTTAGGGGTTGCCACTCAGTGCTGTTGTTCCTGTTCCGGTTCCTGTTTGAAGATGAGGCGCCAACGCGGACCAGGAGCAGAGGCGGTCAGGTAAGTTTTCTCAATGTTATTCTCCCTTGGCGCACCCCCCACCGTGACCCCCACCCCCCGCAATCCCCCCGCCACCTCCCTCGCGAGTACTGCGAGCCGTGACTGTGTGCAATGAGCAGAGGACTAGAGCGAGCGCACAGGTAAACAAATGACATTAATGTTACAATACGTGCAGTTCTGCCCAATGTTTCGTGCAGTCTCGGTGCTATTCAACTCTTCAGGTAACGCAACATAGAAGTGAGACCATTCAGAGCCTCTTGTGGCTGCTTGAAGTCCAATGAGTTTACAGGAAAACAAAACAGCATGTTTTAATACATGGTGTGGTACAGTTTAGTTAAACAGGCCTTCATTGGGTATGTTTATTGTGCGACTCTTGGGCCTGAGATTACTTCACGGCTCTATGGATTGGTATGGGTGTGTTTATTGTGCATCTCTTGGCACTGACCCACGGTTCTATTCTGGCTGCTGCATCTAAACCCACTTTCCTTTGCAGTGTAGGCTGTTGCAGTGACGAACAGCCTACAATAACACCAGTGTCTGAGGGGGGGCTGCTTGCATTCTTGGGTCTGTGCTGAGCACCCCCAGCTGCTCAGAGGCCCCAGCTGACGTGGTGTTATGTACTGGAGTCTGTCACCAGGCAATGTCGGGCCTAGACAGGCTGAATAATAATAATAATCCACATTTGTAAAGCGCACAATCACCCGTTAGGGTCTCTAGGCGCTGGGGGCCGTCGGGAAGATTAAGCAAGCTATTGCCCAGAGTCACATGGTGCTGGGCTAACCTGCCGCCGGAGCCGGGGATCGAACCTTGATCCCCAGATTCCAGCGTCAGTCGCCCTGGCCGCGGCGCCACACCTCTCCCCTGACATGAAACCTATTGAGTGCAGTGCATTGAAGGGTGAGTGATGTCTGTGTGATTGCAGGGTGAGCAGTGTGCCTGTGTGAGTCCAGGGTGAGTGATGTCTGTGTGAGTATAGGGTGAGCAGTGTGCCTGTGTGAGTCCTGGGTGAGTGATGTCTGTGTGAGCGCAGGGTCAGCAGTGTGCCTGTGTGAGTAATGTCTGTGACAGTGCAGGGTTGGTGATGTCTGTGTAAGCGCAGGGTGAGCAGTGTGCCTGTGTGAGTCCAGGGAGAGTGATGTCTGTGTGAGTGCAGGTTGAGCAGTGTGCCTGTGTGAGTCCAGAGTGAGTGATGTGGATGGGTGAATGCTGGCTTAGTGATGTGTCAGGGAAGGGTGAGTAATGGGTCTATGAGGGCAGGGTGACTGTGCCTATGCGAATGCAAGGAGAGAGATGTATCTGTGCAAGTGCAAAGAGACTTGTCTGGCTACTCCCAGAGATGTATTGGCCAAGATACCTCTTTCTCAAATGTGCTTGAGAATGCACCATTTGCCCACTCTTTTTTCAAAATGTTCTTGTGGGAGAACCCCCGAATGCCCCATAGGTGGTTGGGTCTCGCTCGCTGCGCGCGCGCGCCACAGTGCAGTATTTACGCTTCACCACTTTCAAATGTCACCAGCCGCCCCTGATACAGCAATATGTCACTCAAAACACAAAAGCACACTGGGATGACACGTCGTGTACAGGCATAGAATACAAAATTTACAATAGTGACAGAGCTTCCTTGATGGATGTGTGCCACTATGGTACTGCTCTCGACATAAACAAACTGATGTGACAGGACAGCCCGTGCCCTCCGCTGCCCAACCGGATTATGGACCAAGAGCACCCTCCCTAAATTCGCTCAACTCCCAACTACCCAACAGAAGGAGGCACAGGGCACCCAGGGGCAGCTGAATTTTATTCTGTCAGCTCCATAGTGCATATCCCACTGCCAGCGGTGACTGAATCCTTCTGCTGAGTCCACTGTATCTTCATTTGTCAGCAGTAAATTGCACGTTGCTTGGTGTGGTTAGCACCATGCTGAGCTACATGAAGTGTTTTTTTTTTTTGTTGCACATGGCATTTCAATAAATAGCCTTTTGCACAACTAATTAAATAGCGCCGACAGCGCTTACTACTGACAAATGCAAACACTGCGGCCACTATTCCGTTGTATGCGAGTCCATCTGTAACTAACATGCAGGCTTTGAAGTAACTAGAAATGGTAAACTAGTCAAAACTATAGATTATTTATGTTTTTAACCATTTTAATGAGTTTACAGGAAAACAAAACAGCATGTTTTAATGCAGATGCGAAAGAAGTGTGTACAGTGAAACAGAACAATTACAGTAAAATAATATGTAGAGGTGGCTATCTGTTGAAGATCTATCAGTCATAATGACATAGCGCTATTCCTCGCTTTCAGAAATATTGTCCAAATGGATAAAATATATGAGGTCCCATCATACTGAGAACCAAGACGGGGATCAGTCTCAGTTGAGGAACCCCTACAGAAGTCGACCTCGGTCTTCCAGATGTGGTTAGCTTCTCATCTGTATGGACCTGGGACATTTTTTTCCACCTCTTCAAATACCCACCTGCATAGTTTTTTTCCCACCATTTCTCCATCTCAGGGCCCCTTCTCTGTGTCCAATGTATTGCAATCCACCTATGTCCAGACAAGCCCCAGTGCCACACAAATCTATGGTTTAGTTTTCTATTTTGGAGTGGAGGTGTACCTCCAAGACATAGATTGTCGGTGTTTTCTGAACCACGTTTCCTCAAACTTCCTGTAATTGTCTTATCACACCATCCCAGTACGCCACTACATTCACACAGTTCCATACCATATACAATAGGTCGGCCCTAGGGGTACTTAATTTGGGACAAGACAGGGCGATCTGGATACATTTTACTAAGCAAAGTTTGAGTGAAATGTTTTCAGTGGAGTTATTTCCCCTGAAGGAGTTTGGAACGTGCCTTGCTAGAGTTCACACAGCGGTATCTCCGTACTGTTTTTCAATTCTTGTACGTCAGAGGGTGGATTAAGTTGGTAATCCCATTTGTCTCTTATCCCCAGATGTACCTGCAGTCACTCTTCATTGACAGCTTTGTAGCTAAGGGAACTATGTCGACCACTATCATCCAGTCTCAACAACACGGCTCTGTTCTTGGATTTTGGGGTCTGCCTAAGAGGCATAAAAAGAGAATGTCCTATTATCACCCCGAACTCTACCCTATCCTCGTCAAATGTTTTCAGTTGGTCATCAGCAGATAAGGCCCCCAGTATCGGATCACCTCCATCAATCCATCCCACGGTTTCCACCTCCGTCTCCAATGCACACAGCTTCAGGCATCACCATGGGGACGCATTGTTGGAGGAATGAACTACTTCAGGATTTTCATGGTAGTCTGGTAGATATGTCCAACACATATTGGACTAAATGTATACTGCCAGGGATCTTCTCCAGCCTAACATGAATAAATGACTCTGCTCTTTATCTCCATGGCACCCCGCCAGGAGACTGGACTCTTCTAAGTTGGGGACCAACTCCCTGCACTCATTTAGCACCGGGGGTGCCATTTTGAAATCTCTTGGGGTGATTCCATACCCTACTGGCAAGTTCCTTGCAGTTCAGTAAAGGCAGGCACAATCCGCTCGATGCACGTTTCTTCAGGAGCAGCAGAATCTCCTTGAACAGTCCAGTTACTCAGGGTGTCAGTGATTGGGCCATGTACTAGGATGTTATGGATGCTGGTGAAGGGTGCAGAGCTACATAAGGCTCCATTCATTTGGCCATTTTGCCCCCAAAACCCACTATAGAAAATTCTTAAATAGATAAAATGTTCTAGGAAGCAAGCCTAGTGTGTCGAAGGGTAGCACGACACATTTAAGAATTGTTCATTTTGTTACATAGCATCTAATACTGTTTCTCAGCAGGTTTCTAAGCACTTTAAAGTTCAGAAGCTATGCAAACCGAGGCACCTTTTATATCTATTTATTCATTTGCAGAGCATCTGGAGCAGAAATGCTGAATAAGATTACACACAACGGCACAACTTGGGAATTTAGTTGCGGATAGTAACACAAAAAGAAGTTTGAGAGAGAAGGTACACAGAGCATCAATAATATACATTAACAGCAGTTACCTCAAACGTTATACACTGAAGTAAGTCCTGGAGGAATTCATGAAATGCTGTAAGTTCCCCCTGTCAACTATGGAGGGACAGAAGAGAACAAGGTACAAGGGCTATTTTACACTGCTCAGGGAGAGAGCAGCTCTTAAGCTCAAGGGAGGAGGGGAGAGTTGTTAGTGTTGGGGTGTGAGGAGAATACTGAACCTGTATCTTAAAGCAGCAATGTGGAGTTTACATGTTGCACGTAAGTGTTGAGTTTGTCAAGAAACCAGGTACGAAAGGTACCGATGGTATAACAGGAGATGGGCACCACAAGGTAAGTGGCTGGCAAAGTCATTGCCAGATTTGCCAGGAAATCACCCCAATCACCTGAATCTGCAGACCCGAAAAATCTACTCCGCGGCATAGGCACTGCCCAGCATAGGGTTTCAATTTGCAATCTCAAAAATAACTGAGCTAGTTTCCAATAGAGCCTCTAAGTCTATCTTCCACTCTGTATTTGAGTGTCTGCTCATGCTGTCTGACAGCATTGGGATTATCCCCTTAAATTTGTCTTGGTCTTTCCTCTGCATTCTTTTTAGTCGGCTACACCTTCCTCCTTCTTTGTCCCACAACAGAGATGACATGCTGAATGTCCTGGTTCCACAGGTCCACATAGTAGCAACCCACCTCCCTTCAAATGTCCAAACCAGTAGCCCTTCTTTGGGTGTTCGGCAAAGTTTCAATCTATACCTCCACTTGCTGCAACCTGGTTGAATACACACTAGGGTCATCTTTTGTGATTAAGCTCTCCCCAAAGTCCGTGCCAATCCACTGACCACTGTTCAGTCATTTTCCTATTTACGCGGGTGTGACGAGAGTGATTCGGAGACTTGATGACCATTTTGGTCCTTGGAGGCCACTGCAACCTGTGAACCGCTCTATGTGGCCCTGCTGCTTTCAGACACTCACCATACAAAAAAGATAAAAATCAAACTCCACCTAAATGCCAACCAGTCTTTCCTTGCCCCGTAGGCCACCCAAAACAGCAGTACAGGGTTGGGCACTGCACATTATAAAAGGTAACCTTATTTCTTGGCTGTGAGTGCCAAAACTGGATTAGATATATCGCCTTCACCTGACAACTAATTGTATGCTTTATTCGCTTGTCCTATATTAGTTGATTAATTAGAAGGACCTGTCCCTTGACAGCGCTTTGATCTCCAGAATATGCATCTTCTACGGGGGCTCGGCAAGTTCAACCACATGCCTCTGCCTCGTCACTCCTTCTCTGGCAGTCGCTTGAGAAACCAGTGACATTCAGCACCTGTAAAGTAGACGTCATTCTTACCACAGGGAGGGTACTACCTTCTCCCACTGCTCTCCTCGCAAACATCTTCGCTACTTCTGTTCCAAACGTCTGTAAACTACCCATACCCTCCCAATTCTTCAACAAGGAATTATCTAGAAAATTTACCTTCACCATCCTTTTTTCTGCCTCTGCAATTCTCAATCCTCGGTAATACGCGTCACTGAACCTATGTCCACAGCTCTGCCCTGTTTTTTACAGCCAGAATGTAGTCTTGCAGACAATAACCCCCCCACTACCAACGCCTATCAACTGCCTTCAAGTCATCTCGTCCTTTACCCCAAGAAGATCATTTTGATGGTGCAAGTAAGGCCTGTGGCTTAAGTCAGAGGCAGCTGGTCAGATAGCTCAGTAGATTGACCTCTCACTCAGATGAATCTAATAACAGTTGTTCACAGGTCTGAATTCTCGCAAGTGTTGACTCAGCTTTTTATCCGCAAAGTCAATAATAATAAAATTAATGCAGTGGGCAAAACACACACTGCGGTGCTCGCATAGTTATTATTGAGAAAGCTTTTTAGAGGAGCGCTAAATATGAAAAAAAAGTTTTTAGAATATTTTACTTCTACTATTAAAGACCCGAATTCCAATTTCAGGCCACCCATTGTGAGCAAGTTGCTGAGGAGTTTAAATTTAATCGGAACTGTGTAGATTTGAAACCCAGGGCACCCTGGCAGAGGGACAACACTGGTCCCAAGGGATCCCAATGCAAGCAAGGAAAATGGTGCCCCTGTCCAAAGATGGGTAGTAGAATAAACCATATTTGAAGTGTGGAGGGTCCCTCACACCCTTGAGGACACTGCAGCAGTACCTCCTGCACGACTGATAAATACATCCCTGGCAATTTGGTTTCAAAGTCATGTTCCCCTAAACCCGGTCTCAGTGAGAGGTGAAGGACTTGAGCAGCACAGAGAACAGAGACAATGGAGAAGGAATGGAGTTCTCACAGTAGAGAGGGGGATGCATGAGATACTATAGTTCAGCAGAGACGCTGGGTACCACTTGGGCAGCTGGGCCAACAAGTCATCAAGAGTAGCAGGGCACTGGCAGGGTTGTACCCGTGCTCAGCACTTTACAGCTGTGGCCTCTAAAGAGTGGTAGAGGGACTGAAGCCCAGCGTGTTGCTGGCTGTGACTAGCCGGTACTGGAATCATCAGCTTCTTTGTTCAACAGGTGAATTTCCCCACTTCCTACGCAGGCATCAACATCTCGGAGGGGCATAAGCAATGATTGTCCCCTTAGTCAAGATGGCACCCATTTGGGCCAGGCAAAGCTCTGAAACTACAAGACCAAATCAGAATTATTGTGTGACCAAATGAAACTGGACCTGTGAACATGGCGTGGTCACAGTCCAGCTTTTAGGGGCCTCATTTTAGGATTCACCTACTAGACAGCACAAGACTTATTGTGTCTTCCCGAAACTTACAGAGGGTTTAAAGACTGTCCGTTGCTTTTAATTGGTTGGCTTTATTGTAACTCTCATTTGCTTGTTTCTTATTTGATGGCTTGTCTTGTCCATCATGTGTTAGTCCCTCTCCTAGAGCATAGGCACTTGACCATCCTTTTGGTTGGCTGACTTCTATTCTTCCACTGCTTAACTTTTAGGAAGCTATCTTCTGTTTTCTTTCATCTCTCCATGAGACAGCATGTATTTTCTAGCGCTCTCCTTCGGGAGCTGCTTTCCCCCCGAACACTAGACCCTGCCTCCATGCTTTATGTTGTTAGCTCTATCTAGTGTGCTGGTCTCTGTCTCTCTCTCGTGTGCTTCTCCTCCCACACAGTGTTATCTCCCTTGTGTGCTTCTCATGCCACCCATGCCCCATGTTGCTCTCTCCTTCATGTGCTGCTTTTTTCCTTTATCACCCCTCCGGCTTTATTTTTATTTCCTTCCACCCTTTCCTCTGGCTTTGCTCCACCCACTCCTCCGTTGCTCTTGCTGGCATTTACATTTAAATTTTTAGAGGGCCCAGTAGCTGGCATGTGCAATTGGAGGCATTTACATTTTTTACATTTACTGATCTAAGTGGGGTCTGTCATCTTAGATCAGTTAATTATAAAAAAAGAAAATGGCACCATGTAATTTTGTAAGCTCTTGCATGCGTTAAAACGCATGCTACCAAATACTATATGATGCAACTGCGAGCATATCACTGCGCCTTTGTTTTCCTTTCTTGACAATGTTGAGCAGAATCAGCAAAAAGCATTTTTTTTTTTGCCGATGCTGCCTAGCATCGACAAACTGCACTGGAAAAGCGAATAGTTCCTGGTGGGGGGGGGGGGGTCTACTGGCTTTGCCAATACATGACAAATCATGTTGTGAATAGACTTTATAATTTCTCCATATACCATGACTGCCTCACCATACTCCAATTCATCTCCATCTTCGGGGTAACCTTGCTTTCCATTTAACCGCACGGTGTACCTGGTGAAGCCGCACCACTAATCTCAGGATGTGCTCATTTTTGGCATGTCAAGCCAGGAGGCCATCTGGAAATGAGAAAAAACAGGAAAGAGCCAAAAATAAGAAAATCATACGCTGGCTCAGGACCTTGGTTGGAGTTGCTGTGAGCTCCATGCCTTGTCCAAAACAGAGGGACCAGCCTAAATAATTGTAGAGACGTGATTACAGGGATTGCCATCAATTATTTTTTACAGGGAAATGATCAAGTAAAGTGCTCACTGAGGAACAATGGCTTGCTCCCAGACAAATAAATTATGACAGCAGGACAGATGCACCTTTTAATTAAAAGGCCATGTAATGCAGGTCTGGGCAGCCAGCAGTTACTTGGGCGTTTGCAAGATCCGAATGCTAGCATTATCTGAGTCACAGTTGGATGCTTAACAATGTAGGGAAATAGATGTAGCTGAGGTTTTATAATCGTAAATTGGAGAGCCATATAATGTGTGTTATGTTTAGTACTTGTCATTCATTCTGAAGCATGTGATACTTATTTTGGGTCATGTTCATTTCAAAGGTTGTCATAGTCACGTCACTGCGTGTCATATTTATTTCCGTTTCATTCTTTTCAACGTATGTCATTATGATTTCAGTGTGTATCATTCACTTCAAAAGCCTGTTACATGTTTCGAGTTTCATAATCGTTTCACTACATGGCAGATCAATTTATGCCTGCCGTTTTCATTTCAACATCTCTCCTATCCTTTTCAAAACATATCATTTTTATTTTAACACAGGTTAGTCTTTTCAGTATAAGCCATAATGTGGTAAACATGACGACAACACCAAGTGAGCCCATAACCTGACCAAATATTACACTGGTAAAAAATTTGCCACTGGAGACCAGAAACAGCTAAGGACAGGCCCTTTAATCAAGCATAGGTATCAAACATATCTTGTGAAGCCGCGTAAGGCACAGTTGTCTCTCTCTGTTGACAGAAGACCAACAGAACCAGTTATTTGGGCTTTCGATTCCGGACTGTGAAAAGAGGTCACTATCAGGGGCAGCAAAACCTCAAAGATAACTGGTAAGCAGGGGGCACCAAATTATGTGGCAGTGTTGACTAAATTATGCAAAAAGAAAAAGCAAATTAAGAGTCACCTCATTATTACTCCTTTAACCCGTTCGATGCTGATGACGGAACTGCTCCGTCATCAGCTGCGGTGGCGCTGTGCTGATGACGGAGCGGTTCTGTCATGGCGTGGCCGCCGCGCCTGCGCGGCGCTGATTTCGCGCCTGCGCGGCGCGTTCTATTGAGCGGGCGGGGCCATGACGGAACCGCTCCGTCATGAGCACAGCCCAACCGCGGCTGATGACTGAGCGGTTCCGTCACCAGCATGCGGCCGCCCCGCCCCCTTAGCACTGCGGCGGAATAGCCGCCGCAGCGATGCGGTTAAACAAATCGAGACAAAAGCAACCGAAAGTTAACCAATTAACTTTTGTGAAGGGCCTTCACTGCACGCAAACACCTGTTGTCATGTTTTTAATAACCTTAGATCTGTCTAAGCTAGAAACATATTTTTTTGTTAATATCTGCAGATTATGCAGCAGATGTTGCATTATGTGGCAAATGCATCAAATCCATATTTAGGCGAAAAAAGCTGCGGCTGCAGGAACGCATAATTCCAGTGGCCCTGCTGGTAAACTAACCAACACTAAGGCAAAGCCAAGTCACAACGAGGTAGAATGTATGGATTTGTACCAAGAACTAAAACACAAAGTAAACTAGTGAAAGCCTCACAGTTTAAACATGCAATAAGTATATACAAAAAAATCACATATACAAGGAGTTAAATCCTGCTTCCATAAAACTCAAGTAGAGATATGAACGTTAATATAATGGGACAATTAAACCACTTTAAAAAACATCTTCGGTTTTGCGGTACTTAATTTATATAAATAATAGGCTTCGGTGCCCAAAATGCTGCTCAGAGGCCCGCGGCCAGTGCTATTAAATATCAACGCACCGAATGCCAAGGCTGGTAGTCCTGAATCCACCTCATGCCTCTTGAATCTACTAACTGATACTCCCTCCCCTTTAATCTCACTCTTGCAGGTTTCTGCTTTCTCCCTTTGGGAGGGATTTTTCATCTTTCTCTTCCACCTTCTTTAACCTTTGTGTGTTTCTCCCTCTCTGGAAATGTCTGATGAAGAGTCATAAGTGCTGGTCCCCAAAAATAAGTGGCGGTGCCTCCCACCGGCTCAAATTAAGCACTGTGACTCCTCTGATACTAATATAAATTGAGCCTTCTTTAGCTCGCCAGACTCCTCCTCTGGACCTCAAGATCACAAAACTAAGAGAAGGCTAAAGAAGTTAGTGGGAAGGCACATATACTTCAGAAACAAGCTTCATTTAAGTAAACTACAGCAGCAGCAGGGTAATTCCCAGAAAATATGGGACAACTTCAAAAACTCCATCTGCCCATTGTAGGTTAAATAAGAGAGAATAGGTTCTTCCTTAATTGGAAAGTGCTTTAAAAAGGGTTGTTCTTGGCTGCAAGATGCTTCATGATGGAGCAGGACAGGGGGCAGAGGTTGTCCCAATCCGGTGGCGGAAGGTTTACAAATGGCCATTTACAGTGGTGGTATTTCAATTCTTCTAAGCAGGACAGAGATGAAGGGGTTATAAAATTAGTGGTACACACCAGCACATTGTAAGATATTTCACCACAGCGACATCAAGCAACATGAAAGGACCCTCAAATTAAAGTAATACTCTGCTCTGATAAGTAGTGCTAACCATGAAACACACATCAAGAGATTTCCAGCACTGGTGGAGCAAGTAATTGACTGCGAAAACTTTTGAAATAGGAGTACAATTAACCGAGCGAGCTCCATCTAAATCTGTGAGGGATGGTGCAACATGATCAGTGTTGAAACACACCTGTACAACGTTTAACTCCTTGAGGGCAGGCGGAAGGGCAACTGACTGTCTGAACCAAAGGGGACGTATCTCCTCTTTGTAAGGTATTTCTCCCAGAAACCTAAAGCAGCTAGCAAGTACCCCCAAATGACAGAAAGGATCTATTCTGGTGAGAATCGAGATCCGTGGCAAAGTGTCATGGGATCTCTAGCACTTGCAAGTACTCGGCTATTACAACTATGAAAAGTAAGTCTACTAAATGATCAACAAACCCACCACAACGCCTTGGGAGGGAAGGGGCGCAACATGGTCGGTGGGAAAACAACACCAGTGAATGTTATTATGGATCTGCAAGCAGGAATAAATAAGGACTTGTACAATTCAAACTCTCGCTAGAGAAAATGTGAACTTTTTTTAGGTCTCGCCCAGGCGATTACAGCGCAAAGCGCTGTCTCGCCACGGGACCTATAGTTAACGCCTGTGCTTATAAGGAGACAAGAGATGGACACGCGCAGCATGCCGGAATCGGATCAGGGCACGCGTGCCCATCTCCGGTCTTCCTTGAAAGCCTCATGCACTTCCACACCCCTCACTGCGCACACACACAAACGAGCGCACACGCACACACACACACGAGCGCACACACATACACACACGAGCGCACACACACACACACACACACACTCGAGTGCACACATACACACGCGCGCAGACTCACCGGGTCTGTCGGACTCCTCTCGTCCCGCGGTGGTGGCGGCTGCACGAGTTAGTAGGCGGCGGGGGCAGGCACCGGCAATGTGCCTTCTCTCCCCAGACTTGTCGCGGCAGCGGTCCAGGCCCAGCAGCATGTTCTTTTCACAATGGGCAGCTTAGATCCTTGTAATGCAAAGATTGGCGCCTGAGCATCGCTAATCCGCTAACGGACCTTCTTTTATATTTAGTCCTCATACGTAAATCACATAGGAATAGTTTATTGGCCTACAGCAGGGATCAATCTTCCGCATCCCGCACAGGGATTGGGTAGGAAAGGAGCAGAGGAGATTCCTTACGGTCCCGCCCCGCGGCGGCGCCTGCGCAGAGCGCTGTTGAAGGGCAGGGATCTGCAGAGGGCTCCAGACAGCGGATGAGCGGTAGCGTGCATCAGAGAAGGAGGGAGGGGGCGGTAGAGCTCCATGGCGCCCGAGGAGGATGAGCACTGGCCAGAGCAGCCACGGTGCCCCGACAGCCCCCCAATGGAGCATGGGGGGCGAATTTCTCCCTCAGCTACAATGCGGGCCCGCCAGCAGCGGCTGGACTCGCTCAAGAAGAACCGCCCGCGTAAGTAGCGATCACTGTGGCCAATATTCATCGCAGTTCCCCAACGCTGCTCTGATACCCGCCTCTCTTTACACCATCACCCCCTTTTCAAGCCCATTATCTCCACAACAGATCGCATTAAAAACACCTCCGTCAGTACCCCAACTGTAAATGCCAGTTTTCTAACATACCAGAACGCCCCTAACGCATAATACCACGCGCTTAACTACTCGTCTTGGTAAAATATCAGTGTAACTGTCATTAATATATATGTATATATTTATTGCATGCAATGTCACAAGATTGCCCGTTCAACGAGTTTAGCGCCATCAGTGTGCAGTTAGAAGCTAATATTCACGGGCGAGGGTGGACGGGGGGGCTGCGCTGACAAGTGACAGGGAAGGAAGGGGTGTGGCTTCTCTGGAGCGCAGCCTGCCTCGTCGCTTGCTACGGACATTGACAGTCCTGCATTTGCACAATGGACGTATAATGCTGTTTGCTTATTGCTGTATGAGGACAAACGTCCCCTCTATCTCCTTCATGGTCAAGAGGCCTAGACCTGTACTGGTGGAGTCCTAAGGTGTAGTGCATGGGAGCTGCGGCGGTGAAGTCGCAGGGTCTGTGGCTTCTTGTTTTACTTTTTACATGCACTCTTATAGAGTGCATGTCTCTGTAGTCACTCTCCATTACCCAAGCCCGCCTGACACTGTTGCTGCTCCATACCTCGTGTTCCTTTCCCCTGTCTTCCTCTTGCTGTCCGTTGCATCTTTCCAGCCCCCACAGTCCATTGTTTCTGACCACCTACCCTCCTCCTCCCACTGTCCATTGTTGCTTTCCCACCCCCCTCCTTCTGCTGTTTGTGCTTGCTTTTCAACCCCGCCCTCCTCCCGCTATCAGTGCTTGATTTTATCACGCCTCCTCCCATCCTCCTCTTGCTGTCCATGATTGATCTAGCATCCCCCGCCCTCCCTAATTCAACTGTCCATGCAAGATTTCCCACCCTCTACGCCCTCCCTCCTGCCGCTATCTGGCTTAAAGCTCCCTCGCAACTCCCTCGTATTTCTTGGCCCCTTGCACTTTTTTTACACATATTGCAAGAAGCACGGACAATGTGTCTTGAAGGGGGAAAAAAAAATGCTTTGAACCAGTCAGCGCTTGCCGCGTCATACTGCTTTAAAAAAAACGCTGTCATGTTGCACAGCAGTCCAGTGTGTATGCAGTAATGTAAGAGCCAAGCTCTCTGCTCCCCATTTTCTCTGCCCACAGGTGAAGTGACTTTAATTGAACAATGCATTGGTTGCTTAATACAAGCCCCGGATTGCAGCACAGTTTGTCTTGAATTGCTATACCATGTGTTGACCAATTACAAATGTGTTCTACTTTATCCAGTTAACATGCACTACGTTTCTAAACTATACACCTGGTTACCTAGAATCTCCCGAGCTTAAGTACCACGAGGGACGTTTCATTATAGGGAACATAAAATTGAGTAGGCAAACAACTTTATTTCAGACTAAAACAGGGGTTCACTGACGGGTTTTTGCTTTTTTTAATTTTCTTACATTTTCTCCAACATAATCACTCAGCACCAACACAGTATCACTCAAAAACACCAACACAACATCACTCAAAAACACCACTATGCACTACCACAGCATCACTCAGCGCCACCACAGCATCACTCAGCACCACCACAGCATCACTCAGTGACACCACAGCATCACTCAGCACCACCACATCACTCAACGCCACCACAGCATCACTCAACGCCACCACAGCATCACTCAACACCACCACAGCATCACTCAGCACAACAACAGCATCACTCAGCTCCTTAACATCACTCAGGGGCAGTACAACATCACTCAGCGCCACCACAACATCACTCAGCCCAACTACAGCAGCACTCAGCACCACCACAGCATCACTCAAGCACACAACAATATGAATCAGGGCCACAAGAGCATCACTCAGCGCCACCACATCATCACTCAGGGCAAGCACAAGATCACTCACCTTCACCATGGCATCAGGCAACACCACCACAGCGTCACTCAGCAGTACCACAGCGTCACTCAGCAGTACCACAGCGTCACTCAGCACTACCACAGCGTCACTCAGCACTACCACAGCATCACTCAGCACTGCCACAGCATCACTCAGCACCGCCACAGCACCACCACATCATCACTCAGCACCACCACATCATCACTCAGCACCACCACATCATCACTCAGCACCACGACAGCATCACTCAGGGTCACCACAGGATGACTCACCTTCACCACAGCATCACTCAGCACCACCACACCATCACTCAGCACCACCACAGCATCACTCAGGAACACAGCAGCATCACTCAGGAACACAGCAGCATCACTCAGTACAACAACAGCATCACGAAGCACTACCACAGCATCACTCTGCAGCGCAACAGCATCAGTCAACACCACCATAGCATCAATCTATCTATCTATCTATCTATCTATCAATCTATCTATCGCACTCACTCCGTCTATCTATCGCACCACCACAAAATCACTCAGGGGCACCACAACATCACTCAGGGGCACCACAACATCCCTCAGGGGCACCACAACATCACTATGCGCTACCACAGCATCATTGAATGCCACAGCATCACTCGTCGCCACTACATCAATCAGCGCCACCACAGCATCAATCTGTGCAACTATTCAACAACAACTGGTTCAAATATGTTTTCTCAATGTTTCAAGCTTTATTACAAATGTCACAAAAAGATGTTAATATTTCACTTCTGTTCTTGGATTTTCGTCACAATAAAATACACTTAACATAATCTTCACAAAAGTTATTTACAAAAGATAAAGCTATTACCATTATAAATTACTATAACTTTTAGTTGGGTATTAATTATTAAAAAAATGAAGAGCCATTGTTATTTGTAATTTCAATACATCTAAGTCACGTAAATACAACACATATTGCATTACAAATGCTATAGGTGTTACATTTGCGAAAGTTTAAACTATTGGCATTGTAAATGACAGAGCTATTAATTTTGCTATTTTCGAAACCAACACATAAATAAAATATTTGTCATTTACAATACCAATAGCTCAAACTTTCCTAATGCGAGACCTATTGCATTGCAAATGCTTGTTTTGTTTATTTACACTTTCAACTCTGTGGACCTTTTCGAGTTACAGCATCATTCTTTTTATAGTTAAAACAATTTGATAAAACAAGTGAAACATACATCAATGTTTTCCTTGAAGCAAGACTAAACCAACAACAACAAAACTGCAAAATACTAAGAACCTATCATACATTTTACTAAATTTACCAGAAAGTAGTTGGCAAATCTCTAAAAATGGAAACTCTAAAGGGCAACACACCTTTTTCCTCAGGGTGAATGCTTGGGACCATGCACAATGGATACAATACTCTCTGAAAAGAAGGGCAAAGTCGAACGATAAGTAGTGCGCATGTACGGCATGCGGGTCTAGCATCTTTTGGGGCCGTCCACAGGCCGGCTGCGCTGTCGGCCATTGGTTAGATATACCCGTCAGACTGCTGGACGGCTCAGTCATGGTCTGCAAAGTCACCAGTCTGCTGACGATCTCTCAATCTTTTTCTCATTTCATGTTAGCCAGTGATGAACTTTGCCTCCCTTACAAAAAAATTTCTTGGCTGAAGTAGGATGGAGACAAGCTGACCAATGAAAATTGATCGTCCTGCTAGAAAGAGGTTTGAAATTGCATAAGGAGGAAGCAAGAGCTACAAATAGTGGTGGGAAAAAACTTCCATTGGCCCAGGTAGGCACAAACATCCACAAATGTAGGATACCCTTTGGATAGTCTTTGTGTCAACATGTCTCAACTATGGGAGCGTCCTATGTGCAGCGTGTACTATCAAACCAGAAGGCGAACACGGAGGCTCAGAGGATGGACTATGCCACTTGCTTCCAGCACATATGTTGGACCCTGGGCAACTGGTAGTCCTTACCCATGATCTTTTGTAACATAACCAAATGCTCATCATGGCCCATAAAGCTCCACTGAGCATTGGGCATCTACAGATACCGCGTCCGATGATCTGATACGCACAGACTCTGCTACCCAGAAGTTGGAGGTCTCTTCAGGCGTAGAATATTATGGCCCAAATTTTCAGACTGCAAAGGAAATGCATGTCAAATGCACATAATTTGCTCCCTGTGCACTCAGGCTGGTACAGCTCATAATACCTACTTTGCAGTCTGTCACACAGGAGTATTTGTGTTATTTGTTATGCATTTCGAACTTAAAAGTATGTTTAGGCAATATTATCGGGGATGCTTATTTTACTGAAAAACACCACCTAACTGAAGAAACCAGACCGACAAACTGTATAAATCAATCAAAAAACTTGGGGCTGTGAGCAAGATTATGTGCTGCCAGAAATCCTCTCGGTAGAAGACGAGAAAGAAACTCAAATGTGGCAGAACCGGAAGGCACACTGTGGTGGATCGTGCCCTGGGGCATGCTTTATACCATAAATCTATCTCTTCCGAAAAGGAAAGGGGGAGTGAGAGTGAATGGAAGAGAGGGTGAGAGTGTGTGTGAGGGAGCGAACGTGTATGGGGGAAGTGTACTGCTTAGAGAGCGAGAAAGAGAAATCGAGAGAGATTGCAAGAGAGCATGGGAAAGGGGGTCTAGGCGAACAAGAGTTTGACAGGAAGCGTGTGAGAGGGTGAGCAAGTGTGAGAGAAAATTGGATGAGAGAAAATGTATTGAGGCAAGAGCGATAAGGTGCTTGAGTGTAGGTGATTGACAATATGCATTTGAGGGATAAGTGAGAGGGAGGGAGAGTGACTACAATCGAATGCATGAGGAGGCAAGGGAGTGTGTGACAGTGTGTGTGGGATGTGAATGTGCAAGCAAGTGCGTGCGCGTAAGTAAGAATGAGACCCGGTGTTTCAGGGACACAGAATGAGTGAGCGAGTGGGACGGTGAAAGAGTCACAAAGTGAAAAAAGTGTAAAAGAGGGAGGGAATGTGTAAAAAAACAGTGCGTGTGTATATACTATACCGATCCCCTTTCTAAACTCTTCCCTCTTTTCTACCCCTCCCCAACCCTTCTCAATGCAAATAACGGACTAACATATCCACCACTAAAATTACTTTCATGTTTCACCATACTAATTTAGCACTAATCCTGATGGGTTCAAGAGTAGCGTGCTACTTGCGCTTCAAAACCCCATCAGGGGTAGCAAGCGCTATATAAATACAAACCTTTTTCCCTCTTCTATCCGGCCACCTACCCTTCTCTACCCAAATAACTGAATAACATATCCACTACTCAAATCACTTCATATTCTACTATACTAATTTTCAACACTAATCTTTTATGGGTTCCAGAGTGGCGTGCTACTCACCAGAAAAGCACTTCAACACCCATCAGGGGTAACAAGTGCTATATGAATCTAAACCTTTCTTCCACTTTTATCCCTCCGCTATCCTTCACACTCCAAATAACTGACTAATATCCACCACTGAAATTACTTCATATTTCCCCATATTAATTCACCACTAATCCTTTATGGGCTTCCTGAATAGCGTGTGTCAACACCCCATCAGGGGTAACAAGTGCTATATAAATACAAACCTTTTTCCTCCTCTATCCTTCTGCTATCGTTCTAAATCCAAATAACTGACTAACCTATCCACCACTTAAAATGTACTTGCATGTTTCACTATACTAAATGCTACTTGCCGAAAAAGCAATTCGACACCTTGTCAGGGGTAGTAAGCGCTATATAAATGTGATTACAATACAATACAATATATGATTACCTTGCCTCAGCCAGGAATCTTTTGCTGTGTAATAAACTACTTTGAAAAGGGCTCAACTGATTAAAAAAGCCCAGCACCAGTTCCCCAGGCATCTCTCTCCTTCACCCCTCCCTACTAACTTATGTAGCTGTAAAAAGTAATGGAAGAAGACAGATGCACAAAAAGGAAAGGGAGAACCCTTTGATGAATGAAAAACGAAATACGGATAGCATCTTAATACAGCCCATCCCAAGACATCACAGCTACTGTAGGTATCTACGATGCATTTTCAAGCAATACTATATATTTTGACTCAGGCCAGGGAATAGCAGTGGAATGCAGACCCTGGAGAAAGGCAGCACTGGGAAAGATTAGTGTGCAACCCTCATCCTTTTCACCTGCTTGGGATTCATTTTTAATAGGGTTGCCCCTCCCACCACCATACCTCCGCCTTCACTTTTTTATGGGATACACCTCCTTACACCTTGCCAGTCCTCATCTCATTTCTTTGTGTATAATATATATATATGCTGGAGACAGGGGGTCAATAAACCACCTTTTCATTCATCTGAAGCGCTGTTGTGTGGTCTGTACCTGGTTTGAAGTCGGAATCCAGATCCGATCGACAGGAGAAAGTATGCAGAGTGATTATATATATATATATATATATATATATATATATCAAAACAAAACCCTTTCAGGCATAGTGTAACGCATAAATTATGCAAAGAAGAGAAGTCTGGGTAGTTCTCAAGTTTAGGTGGAAAGCAGCCCCTGTTAGAGCACTCTCAACACCAGCGACACTCTAGATCTGCTCACCTCAAATGTCTGTTTTTCTATCAAAGTTTTTAAGCATAGGATTAGCACAGTGCTATCCACGCCAATATAGAAAATGACATGGTCTTTTGCAATTTATACAGCAAAGTCTTTAAGCATAGGACTAGTACAGTGCTGTTCCTGCCGAGCTGTAAAATTACAAAAGCCATAATAATAATAATAATAATAATAATAATAATAATAATAATAATAATAATAATATCCACATTTGTAAAGCGCACAATCCCCCGTTAGGGTCTCTAGGCGCTGGGGGCCGTCGGGAAGATTAAGCAAGCTATTGCCCAGAGTCACATGGTGCTGGGCTAATCTGCCGCCGGTGCCGGGGATCGAACCGTGATCCCCAGATTCCGGAGTCAGTCGCCCTGGCCGCGGCGCCACACCTCTTCTCACTCTTATCACTCCAGGCACAATATTACAGCTTTGAATTGGACAGCACTGTACTAGTCCTATGCTTAAAAACTTTGCTGTATAAATTGCAAAAGACTTTGTCATTTTCTATCTTGGCGTGGATAGCACTGTGCTAATCCTATGCTTAAAAACTTTGATAGAGGGCGTGGCCAAGATGGCGGTGTGAGCGGACGTCTTCTGCAGAGCTCCCGCCGCCGAACGCCGATTTATAGCTGCTAAAGCATCCTCCCGGGTACCGAGAGGCCTCATTGGGACCCCAGACCAGTTCCCAGCTTGGGGTGGACATCGATGAGGCGGCGCTGCGGTCCAGCTGTGCTACGTTCGGACAGCCTCTAGCCCAGGGAGCTGCGGCCTTCGGGGACCTGCAGCGGACGGAGCAGTGACAGCGAGGCCGAGAGGGGCGGAGCCATCACGCCGGCGCTGAGGCATCACTGACGGGAAGCGGCAGGCCTGACCCGCGCGATCGAGTGCGAGGCCTCCCGCGGCTCCCCCGCGGAGGCTTCTGCGGACCTGCCGAGCAACTGCACCTACATACCCAGGGTCCCCGGGCTTCACACGAGACGGCTGGAGGGCGGTAGCGGAGTTTACGGCGGCGACGGGAGAGCCCGAGAAGCGGCCTGAGGTGAGGAGAGGGGGGTGACGGAGACAATCCCCCGCCGCTCCGGACTACGGTTCTGGGTCAGCAGGGAGCAGCTGGGCATAGCGCCGACCCCCCAGGCTACGGACTGCCGCCCTTGGAGCCTCCCCTGGCACTGGGGGCGATCCATGCTCTAGGCGACGCCATTTTAGGGCCGGGTGATTGCGACCAGAGCTCCGCTTGAATGGGAAGCACATTTGGACACTTCTGACCGGTGCACACGTACCTCCGCTGCAATCACACGTCTGCCCCCCCACACGCAAGGGGGTGTGGGTTGGAACTTGGGTGTGCAGCAGCCTTAGTCATCGGTGAGGAGCAGGGGTCCCCCCACCCTGCGCAGCAGGAAACGAGTGGCGGAGGGGAGAGGAGTGGAGACCCCGGAGTGGTGCTGCTGCTGAAGAGACCCCCAGTGTGTGACGCCGCACTTGTGACCTGGAGTGGCTGCTGAGGTGTGGTGCCCAGGGGACTGCCATTTCGAGACACCACCCGGCCTGGTTACTTGCTCTCCCACGGGGACAACATCGTATGGGTTAACGCCCCGAGCACTATCTGGGGGGGGCAAGCAGGCGATCAGGACCTAGGAGCGGAGGCGCTGGGAACCGAGGGGACCGACAGCGGTGCGAGGGAGGTGGACTATTAGCACCGGACCGTCTGGTACCCAGCTACTGGTGCTGAGACGGGCTTCTGGACAGGGCACACGACCGACTGTTCTGCAGACAGGCTGTGGAGGCATGGCGAATGGCAGGGTGCGAAAAGACAGGACCATAAAGGACTTGCTTACGCCCATCTCCGTGGGGGGGAAAAAACCGGACCCTCACAGCGCTGGAAACCAGGCGGCGTCCGCTAAGTCAACGACCGGCACACCGGGCAACAGCCCCCAAAGCAATGACGAGCCGGTCACGAGATCTTTCTTGGAATCGCTATTCGGTGGCCTGCGGGAAGATCTCCAGCTACTTAAGACTGAATTGAAGGGAGAGATTCGAGAGCTGAGGCGAGACACGGACGCCATCGGCGAGCGAGTAGCGGATCTAGAGTCGAAGAGTGACGGCCGAGACGTAGAGATGGAAGCACTCCAGCAAGAAATTATCCGCATCCATGACCAGCAGGTCGACTTACAATCCCATGTGGAGGACTTGGAAAACAGGTCTCGGAGGCATAACATACGAATTAGAGGTGTAAAACCCGCCCCGGACACGGCGGATCTCTTTAAGTTCACGCAGGGTCTTTTCAACCACATTTTGGGCCGATCGGATGACTCCATTATCACAATAGACAGAGCCCATCGGACTGGTCCGCCTAGAGCCTCGGGTGCCTCGCCGGCGGATATCCTAGTCTGCCTACAGGACTATCGCACCAAAGAGGAGATTCTCGCCAAAGCGCGACAGCTGGGCTCCGTCTCCTATGGCGAACACTCGCCGACACTCTATCAGGACCTGGCGGCCATCACCCTGGAAAAGCGTAGATCATTCAGACCGGTTACTGCTGAACTGCGACGCCTTGGTGTCACTTATAGCTGGGGACACCCGTTCAGGATTGTATTTAAATTAAACAACAAAGTGCACCAGATTCGGTCTCTCACTGAAGCCTGCCGGCTGTTAGGCATCGAGGAACCTGAACCAGCGGGAGACTCGCAACCGGGGAACTTCTCGGAGACCAGCACTGCAGGGCAATGGCGACAGCAGAAACGACGGCGCAGACCGCGTCGCCCTCCACAGGAGGAGATACAGGAGGGACAAAGGGCGGCAGTCGAGACGGCAGCACTAGAACTGGCAGCAACGGCTGATGGCAGCACGCTGAGCTGATTCTAATTAGATTCGGCGGTCGGCGGCGGGAGAAGACTTGAAAGGACTGGACACGTACCCCTGTCTTCTCAATGACCTTAATCCTTCTGAGCGTTGTGCAAATGGGAGCATTCTACTTGTTACTGGGGGTGGGTGGGTGGGATGGGATTCTGCAAGGCCAAATTGGGGTGGGTCTGCTGTGGGAGGTGGGGGGAATGTTGGGGTTTGTTATTGAATGTCAGTTGTTATTGGGGTTGAATACCGAGTTGCTGCCACCTGAGAATTGGGGGAGTCCCACTAGGCCTGGGATAGGCAAATTTCTGTTGTGTCACCTGCCAACTCTTGCTCCTAGGGTCCGACGGATACCACTGCTGGGCAGCCTTATCACACACTTTATTTGTAATGGCAGGGGTTGAGGAAATAGCACCACGGTCCGAAACGACGCGGGCCCCCTTGAGGGCACTGACATGGAATGTCAGGGGCCTCAATGACTATAGGAAACTGAGAAAGGTCCTTAGTTACCTACGAAGGCAGAACGTAGACCTCGCTCTCCTCCAGGAGACACATTTGCCTCTCACTAGCAGGATGCTACAACACAAGGGGTTGGCGGGAAATAGTATTGCAGCGGGCTTCACCACACACTCGAGAGGGACACTAATATGGGTGAACCCGAGTTCCAAACTCACACTACAGTCACTGGAGTCGGACCCAGAGGGGAGGTATGTCGTTTGCAGATGTAGGGGGCGGGGGCACGATATGCTGCTTGTGAATGTCTACGGGCCCAACTACGATTCACCTGAGTTCTACACTGACTTGGCTCAGAAATGCAAAATGTATGATTGTGCGTATATGCTTTGGGGTGGGGACTTCAACCTGGTCCTAAATCCGGATCTGGACAGATCCGCTGGACCGAGCAGGAGCCCGTCGGCGGCTGCCATGGCGCTCTGCACTGAGATGGTGCACCTAGATCTTTTGGATGTGTGGCGCAGTAGACATCACTCCAGAGGGGGGTACACACACTATTCAGCGTATCATGCACTACACACTAGAATAGATTACTGGTTTGTTTCACAACAGCTATCCAATAACATTAAGGACTGTCTCATACTGCCACGCACATTGTCTGATCACTCTCCTCTCCTCCTGCTCCTGGAGTCACCGGTGCGCGGTATCCCCCCATTTACGTGGCGCTTCCCCCCGTATTCTTTACTGGACGAGGTGTTCCGAGGGGAGCTTGCGGAAGAAATAGAAAACTTTTTTGTGGCGAATACGGGCTCTGTGGACAGTTTTCAGACGCTATGGGAAACCTTCAAGGTCTACATACGCGGGATAGCCATGGCCAAACACTCCAGTGTCCTGAAATCCATTAGACAGCGACTCACATATTTAGAGGGTCAACTGAAGGACCTTGAAGGGAAACACCAGGCGGAACCAGAGGGAGACGCACTAGAACAGATAAAACAACTGTTAAAAGAATATCACACAGAGGCAGATAGAGAGGTACAGCACATGGGCAAATATGCCACGGCCCGTGTGTATGGCGAGGGTGAAAGGCCTGGTTCTCTCCTGGCCAAGATGGTTAAACATGAGCGGCGGCCGCTGCTGATTGGCGAGTTGGTCTCGAGCATGGGAGAGACCCTCACAGATGAGGAGCAGATTGTAGGGGAATTCAGGCGGTACTACTCCGCTCTATACAAATCAAAATCGACGGGGCTGGAAGGGGCGATAGACGATTACCTGAGTTATATCCAGATGCCACAACTGTCTGATTCGCGAAGAGAATTCCTCATGATGCCCATCCAGAGGGAGGAAATAGTGGAGGCATTAGATAGTATGAGGGTGGGCAGCGCACCGGGCACTGACGGACTCACTGTCGGCTTCTACAAATCGTTTAAAGAACTCTTGGTCCCCTACCTCTCAGCATTATTTGATGACATATGCGTAGAAGGTTCCATGCCCCCGACGATGCGAGAGGCACTCATCGTAACGATACTCAAACCCGGGAAACCTCCCACGGAATGCGGTTCGTACCGACCCCTCTCCTTGATCAACGTGGATGCTAAGTTGTACGCGAAGGTGCTGGCTACGCGTCTCGCACTCCTCGCCCCGGAGCTGGTGGCCCCGGAACAGGCAGGTTTTATCCCATCTAGGAACCTCATATACAACATCCGACCAGTCCAGGGGACGATGCAGCACGTGAAACCGGAGAATAAAGCATTAGCGATATTCCTGGATATGGAGAAAGCCTTCGACTCTGTCGAGTGGCCTTTCATGTCCAGAGTACTTAGGAAACTGGGATTGGGTGAGCCCTTTTTACAAATGATAGGCGCCTTGTACTACAAACCAAAGGCCAGGCTGCGAATTGGCGATACGGTCACGGAGGCGTTTGGGATTGGCAGGGGCACTCGACAGGGCTGCCCGCTCTCCCCGTTGTTATACGCTCTAGTAGCGGAACCCCTAGCGTGTGCGCTCCGAGAGTACCACAGCCATGAAGGTATTAATTTCCCCACGTACAGGATATGCATATCCACGTACGCTGACGACACGCTCTTGTATGTCCGGGACCCGGAGCTTAACCTCGCGCCAGTTCTGAGGGAGGTAGTGCAATTTGGGGCACTATCTGGTCTAAAGGTAAATTGGTCTAAATCGGTGGCATTCCCGCTGACGCCTGTGACAAAGGAATTTGTCATGGACTACCCACGGCAGTGGTCGGAGGATCCGGTCAGGTATTTAGGCATTAAACTACACCCAGACCCGGAGGTGTTGATCAGGGAAAATTACGGAGTGGCTTACATGAAACTGGTAGACGATGTAGACAGATGGTGTAGGCTGCCGCTGTCCCTTGCGGGCCGTATTGCGCTCATGAAAATGCTAGTGCTCCCGAGATTCTTGTTTCTCTTTTGCACCCTTCCGGTGGTACTGTCTAAGGCATTTTTTAAAACGCTGACTCAGACCCTCACGAGACTGGCATGGGGAGGTAAGCAACCGAGGGTTAAGTGGCAAGTCCTGACTCTCCCATATGACCAAGGCGGCCTGGGGGCCCCGGACATGGAACAGTACTACAGGGCCGCGCAAGCAATGCACCTGCACACTTGGATACATGGGGAAGGTAATGTTCCTCATGTGATTCTAGAGACGCTCTTCACAAAACCCCTCCATCCAGCGGCTACGGTGTTCGAACCGGCCACGCGACGGGTCGGCGCTCTGGACTCTATTATGAGTACGAATCACGCATGGCACTCTTTGGCCAGGAGCCATGACTGCACACTGCTGTACTCCCCCCTGGTCCCGATTGAATGGGCCTTGTGGCTTCCACCGCTGAGAGAAAAAGGAGTCACGCGCGCCCTCAATCAGCTAGGCATACTCAAGCTGGGGGACCTGTTCAGGGACGGGAAGGTGGTCACCTGGGAACAGGTGGATCTACCCCAGATCACTACGACGCTGCTGCACCGTTTCAATCTGCATAGAGTCCGCGCAGCGCTGCAGGTGCTGCTGGGGCCGGATATGGAGGAACCCGCAGAATTACCAGAACTGTCTTACGTCATTAAAACACAATCGAGCGGCAAGATGATAACGCGACTGTACAGGATGGGGCAGTGTCACCGAAAGCGAGAACCCTCGAAAGCCCGACAGGCGTGGCAGCGAGACTTACAGGTGGAGATAAGCGACGAAATGTGGCAATATTGCTGTCAGAACACGAAGCGGGTGTCGCTGAATGCTAGACATAGGCTAGTGCAGTTTAAATTTTTACAGAGAGTATATTACACTCCGGAACGCTTGCACAGGTATGGGCTACGGCAGACGCCGGAATGTGAGCGCTGCAGTGCGTCAGTGGCGGACTTCGTGCACTTGGCCTGGAACTGCCCCGGGATAAACGCCTTCTGGGAAGAAGTCTTCCTTGAGTTGGAGCGGATTCTGGAAAGGGACCTCCCGGTGGACCCGGCATTGGCTCTGCTGGGGAATACCAGAGCCTTACCCCCAGCTACACGTCGCCTGGCTGGCATAGGGTTACTTCTGGCCCGGAGAGCGATAGCAATGAAGTGGATGCGCGGCCCGCTTCCAACAAAAAAAGAATGGGAAAGGGCTCTGTTGTACAGTTGTACACAATCCCAACTGTATAGTGAATTACTGCCGCCGGTGAGCAGACCACGGAACTTCTGGGACCAGTACCTGACATACGTCTCGAACAGGAACGCCGCGGTGGAGGATCGGGAGGAGAAGGAGGAGCGGCGGGAGGGGGAGGGGGACACCGGGGACTGAGCTATCTCGGGTTACATGGAGGCACCGGGAGGGAGGGACGCCAGGGTAATGCAGACAACAGAGACCTAGGACACATAGGTGCATGCATGTGGGATCCTCCAGGTCAGGAACACAGAGTGAATGAATGACTGGTGGGGTGGAATGGGGGCGAGAGGACGTGACTGAGGCTAGTGACACATACATTTGAGTAGGCATTAGCACACGGGGAGAGGCACACTGGCAGTTGAGGGGGGAGGGAAGGGTGGTTGTGGACAAGTTGGGTTAGGGGAGTTAGACTTTGAACACGTAGCTGACAGCGCGCACTGAAAGAGACTATCAATACAGCGCTAGAGAAAGCTGTAGCTACCCTCCTGTGGTGCTGGGGGGTATCGATTTGGGACCTTGGCGTCAATACATTAAACTGTTGTAATGGTATTTGAAACCCAGGTAACTGGAACGGGTGACGCCGGTAATACTTTTAGCATAATTTCTGGAACAATGGAGCAACAACTTGTATTGATGTGATTCTAGATTGCTGCCGGCCCCAGGGTTGTAGGCGAAAGGTGTGTGCACGCATTGATAGCGAATAAAAGTTTATAATAACCAAAAAAAAAAAAAACTTTGATAGAAAAACAGACATTTGAGGTGAGCAGATCTAGAGTGTGGCTGGTGTTGAGAGTGCTCTAACAGGGGCTGCTTTCCACCTAAACTTGAGAACTACCCAGAGTTCTCTTCTTCTTTTTTGCATAATTTATGCGCCACTCTATGCCTGAAAGGGTTTTGTTTTGACTTAATACTGGGTGCTCCCTTGTGTCTAGACAAAGCTATACCTCTCTGAAGAGCTCTAATTAGAGCGAAACACTGTGTCAGGGGTTGCTTTTCCTCATTTCAGGTTGGCTTGAGTTGATATTTCACTAATTCAAAGCTGTAATATTGTGCCTGGAGTGATAAATGGCTTTTGTAATTTTACAGCTCGGCAAGGACAGCACTGTACTAGTCCTATGCTTAAAGACTTTGCTGTATAAATTGCAAAAGACTTTGTCATTTTCTATCTTGGTGTGGATAGCACTGTGCTAGTCCTATGCTTAAAAACTTTGATAGAAAAACAGACATTTGGGGTGAGCAGATCTAGAGTGTGGCTGGTGTTGAGAGTGCTCTAACAGGGGCTGCTTTCCACCTAAACTTGAGAACTACCCAGAGGTCTCTTCTTTTTTGCATAATTTATTCTATATATATATATAAAATCCTGTAACTCGCCCACGAGTATCGACGAACAGGTACAGACCACACAGAATGCGCATTGAAAGTTCTCAAGGTGGTTTAATTATTTCATCGCCTCCAGCATGACGCGTTTCGGCTACGTCACTGTATATATATATGAAGTATTAAAGTTATGGCCATGTGTTTAAGATAGGTATAACTTTGCATTATGTAATAGTTATGATAATGCACATGGCACTTAATTTTGTATTTCAAACAAATGTTATCCCCAATAGAGAAACGTTGCATTATTTTGCACATGGAGCTGTACATTTGTGCTGTGAAAACTATACAGTATTTAGCTAGCAACATCATGATTGTGTTATACGTTTTTAAGACATATATATGATGCATTGTGAGCCCTTTTTTACGTTTTAAACCATTGACTTAGCAGCATTTTGTACCATACAAACGATTGTGATGCCTGCAGTACTCAAAATTCAGTGGAGTCTCTTTTTCTATTTTCACATAGTGTCACGTGATATATATATAAGATGCAGGGTGTATAAAAACAATGACAAACTCTATGCTAGTCATGTGATAAAGCCCAGCGAGTGGGCGAAACGCGTCATCAGCCATGCAATGCACCAGCAAAATAAAATAAGAAAACAGCACCTAATTGGAGTCCGTGTCCAGTCTGTCAGCGAGCAGCTGAGGGAGTTTTTGTGCAACATATACATATATTTATATATTAACATCGAGCAAGAAGACGGCAGTGTGTAGGAAGTGACATATTTACTGGCAGTGGAGACAGCAGCACAGTAGCTGCTCATTCGTCAACTCACAGAATAACTTTTTACTAAATGCTGGTGTCATGAAGAATCATTAATTCAGATTTCACTTCTTACAAAACCTATCTACATGAGTAGAAGGAAGTGGACTTCATTGTAACGGCAGAAAAAGATGGCACTCAAGAAAAATAGTGAGAAATAAATATATGTGGGATCATATGCAAAGCTAATACTACATTAGGGCAGACATTGAAATAGAAACAATAAGAAGTCAGAAAGTGGGTTATTCAGCAATGAGATTAGAATTGGTACCCAAGGAGGAGAAGGAGACAGACAATGACTGAATATGGAACACTGTTACTACTGAGCATCATCTATAATTTCTCAGTGAGTAGATGCGACTTGGCCTGTATCTAGAATGCCACTGCTTAATCTGTGCAGGTGGTACTCTCTGGGGGCAATAGCAGCTGTGTCCCGTCCTGATGGGCGAAGGGGCCACACACCCTCACCTTTTGCCCAAAAAAGAAGAGTGTCTGTCAGGGTGAACAAAGGTCAGTCTGACAGACAGTCTTCTTGCTCAGGTCAGGCAGCCAGAAGTTAGATATGTGTAGGCTCCTGGCTGCCTGAGGTGAACTTTACCGGGCTGAAGATTTCACTGCTCTCTTGGGCATGATCTCTTCAGCCTGGCAAAGCACCTCCAGGCCACCCCCCTCATGACGAGTGGAAGTGACACCGATTGCCTCAGACAGTAGCGCTTCTGTTCTAAGCCCTGGAGTGCCCAGGCAGAGTGTCAATCACGGACATCTCGTCACAGAGTGGGTTGTAGTCAGCAACTCTCATTGACCTCAACCTATTCTGTGACGAGTAGGGATTGCTGCCTTCCCTCATTGGCTGACTTTATCAGCCAAAGAGGAATGGCAGCAGTACCAACCCTCTTGGGACCTCCGAGGCAGAGCTGTGCAGTTTTTTTAATCTTGGTATTGTGCAATACTCGAAACGGGTGCCCCCGAATAACTTTGGGCCTACACACATATATTTTTTTTTTACAAAGTAAGCACTATAGAAGCTCGGTTTACAACCACCCAAATAAGCAATAACAAGAGAATTCAAAATACTCACAGTTTGAGGAAGGAACATCTGTGGACAACTTCAATAGCTTACACTGCAAAGAAATAAAACAACACAGATGAAACAAAATGCTTATTAGACAATTTCACAAAGCAAGCATTATCCAGGCATCACTCATGATACATCTTTGCAAATATACATTAATACAACGCGAGGTGGCGTTAAACTAAATCCCCTGCAGATAATAAGGCATATAAACAAACGCTTGCTATCTACCAGAGAAGCGGCGTGTACATACCACATTATTAACAAGATTGATCAAGCCGGCAATTCTGCCAAAGAACTATTCAAGGTTCTTAATAAATTCACCAAGCTGCATGCCTGTACATCTACTATGCCAGCCTCACAAGGCCTGTGTGACTCTTTTGCTGATCACTTTGAAGGGAAAGTTAATACCAGCTATCAGAACTTTCTTAATTTATCCTCGGAAGTAGAAGAATGTTCCACCTATCATTCGCCACCTGCTAATCTCACTTATCCCTGGAGAGGTTTGCGACTATCTCCCATGAAGAAGTGCAGGAGATGCTAGCAAAAGTTAAATCTGGCTCTTCCTTGGACCATTGTCCTCCACAGATGGTTGCCAGCCTGGCGGCCATGCTTAGGCCTTCCATCAAGTCTCATTTTAATTTATCATTAGACTCTGCAATATTGCCGCTGGCTTGGAAATCCGCTCAGGTCTCACCTTTTCTAAAGAAAACGATCACAGATCCCAAAGAACTTGCAAACTACATGCCCATTTCCCTCCTCCCCCTTTTGGGCAAGGTTCATAAGGATCTTGTTAATAAACAGCTTGTGTCCTACTCGGAGGAACATGGTATACTAGACCCTTCTCAATCTGGCTTGAGAGCCTTCCATAGGACGGAAAGCACATTGGCGGCAGTAGTTGACTCTACTACACTTTCACTGGATGCTCGCACTCTGGGTATGCTAATATTACTCGATCTATCAGCAGGTTTTGCAACAGTCTCCCATTCTATTCTGGTCCGTAGGTTACATGAGTCGGGTATCTACGGTAAAGCCTTGCATTGGTTATAGACTTTTTGAAAACCAGGACCCAGATGATCAGACTTGATTCTTTCAAATCTCGAACTATGTCAATAAACAAGGGGGTACCTCAGGATTCTTACATGAGCTCTACTTTGTTTAACATCCATGTGGCCCCCCTTGCTCAGATTGTCAAATCCTGTGTCTTTGATACCGTATCCTATGGGGAATATATCCAACGAATTGTTTCTTTTGGGCAGGAGTTTGAAAACATTAAATTTCGAGTTATCGACTGCATGAGGAAAACAGTCTCTTGGATGACAAGCAACTATCTATACTTTAATGGGAACAAGACTGAGATTTTGCTGTTTGGAAAGGCAAAGGCATTATGATTGGCAGATTGGTTTCCAAAAGAGCTGGGCAATGCCCTCTTTTCAAAGGGAGCATTTAAAAACCTCTGTATCATGGTGAATGATAGCCTTTCTAAGAAAGAACATGTTCGGCTTGGCTGTGGCACTTGTTTTGCCACTATGCGTCAGCTCAAAAAAAGTGTACCAATGGCTCCCCTTGCGGGCCAGGAAAACACTTTAACAAACCCTGATCATGAGTCACCTTGACTATGGAAATGCACTGTTGATAGCAGTCAACGGAGCCCTTATTTCTAAACTACAGGCTGTACAAAACAGTGCAGCACATTTGGCTTTTAATCTTTCTCCTGGGACTCCTTCGGTTTCCACTTTAAAAGCTCTTCATTGGCTACTTGTCAGAAGGCAGTACCTGTTCAAACTCCTCTGTCTCTCTCACAAGTCTCTGGCAGGCAAGGGCCCAATCTACTTACAAAGGAAGCAAATCCTTTACTGTCCCAGCAGAAACCTTAGATCTACGGCCAAAGCTCTGCTCAGATCCCGCCATATACGTACTACAAGACATAGCAGTAGATTTGTTTTCCTATCTTGCTCGCCCCCATCACTGGAATAAACTGCCTATATTCTTTTATTTGCTCCTGTACGAATTTTGACAGATTCATAAAAACTTTGGAAGACCTGGTTATTTTAATTTTGTTGTCTTATCCCGACTCTGGGAAAACTCCGAGATACCTTCGGGAGTGAATCGCTTGCGCTATACCAAGTTTCCATAACATAACACTTCATACCATACATAACCTGCACTAATGCAAGATAAGTCCACGAGTTAAGTACTCAAAAAGGCAGGACAAACGAGGAACCTCAGGAGCACCAACACTCTTCTTCTCATTCCACCGAAAACTCACAAACAAAAAACCCAGTCTCGCTCCTTCTCTGGAAATGCACCCAAAATTTGGAACTCCATACCAGTCCACATCAGGACTAATGCCTCCTTCGTAAACTTCAAAAGCCAGCTCAAAGACTTCTTCCTCAACCGATCTCATCTGAAGGGAGAGATACCTCACAATGTGACAGAGTCCCTCCACCAAAGGAATCCTGCCCAGCACAGAACTTAGACACTTCAATAGGAAGGTTTTCCATCGCCTGTTTTTTGTTTGACTTGTTCCCAAGACAGCCGGAACAAGATTCAACACAAGACAACGCTGCTTATTGTAACACGTATAACTGATTGCTTCACGATATATGTTGTCAAGCGCTCTGATACCTTCGGGTCTGGCTAGCACTATATAAAACTCTTAAATAAATAAATAAATAAATCTTAGCCTATGGGTGCACTGCTCAATATATATAAGGTCAGATGTGACTCAGCAGCCATCTATGAGGCAGGTATCTAGGGATTGCAAGAGCCAGTGCAATACATTTATACGTAAACTGCTACGATTACTCAGGCCTGTACCAGCATCTATATGTCACAAATAATTGGGTGTCACCCATGTGAGAGACATTGTTCTTTTAGCTCCACTTATGCTATGGGTCTCCATTTGGAATCGACAGCTAGCAACTTTGGCCAAAGCGGTCATTAGTGGCTATCTGAAGTTAGACAAGACAGGTAACATCCAGTGGCTGCAATACATCAAAACCCAATTCTAATTGTTAGGGATACAAGAACTTTACAACAACCCCAAAGGTATTTCAAGGCACATGAATGCGATGGTCAAAAAGGAATGGATGGGTTATACGCGGAGAAAAAGGGAGGATGGGGAGAGTGGCAGGCAGTCAGGTCAAATGGCAAGCTGGTAACGACCAGACATATCGAATCCTGGTCACTATTCCTAGTTTATACCAGTATTGTTTAGTGAGATTTCATCTCAGTGTGTCTCATTTGCTGGTTGCCTGCTCCCCAACAGCCAGCCATGACCAGGATCTCATAGCGTGCCCTTGTAACTCGAACTCTTTTCAGTCGCACTAACACTTTTTCTTTTCTTGTGGTTTGTATGACAAGTTCAGGAAGGCTTCACGTGTTCCTCTGCTCAGGAGCATAAATAGAAAACAATGCAAACCTGCTCTGTTATACTTACAATCACTTCAACCAGACATGGTGTGTCATACAGTCTGCTGCTACATTGCATCTTCTGTCAAGTTACGTAAGATCGCGGGGAAACAACAGCTTTTATGTCTTTACTATTTTTTACTGTCTTATAACCACTTTCAGATGGCATATTTTTCACTGCACATGCACTTTTGAACATAAACACTGTATATACCAGCTACATAGGGCCCAAAAACAACTATTACAAATAGAAATGGAGTGACAAACTGTTTATAGGCATAATGCAGCATCTTTTAAGCCCAGTATGACGTGGGGCTATAAAAGCCCTAAGGCCTTTTAACCTAAGAATAGCTTTCTACGAACTGTATATCGATGTCACTTTATGATTTTATTAGCACTTTCCTTGGCTTGCACAGGATGCATTTTGATTGCACACGCACTTTATTGAAATTATGGATTGTACATACTATTTTATTGAATCTTAAATATGTCGTCACCGTGCCGACTGTTTAACTGCAAAAAATGTTATGGTTTTTATTTGATTTTATCTTGGGTTTTAACTGTAAATAATATTAATCGATAGAGATGGTTTCTGACTATAACATGTACAGTGAGGGACTGACTGCTCTATCTTCTTGACATCATATGTTTATAATTTGTATTATCTTTTATTGCTTTTTTAACCGAATAAAGAATATTATCCATCTTATGTCGTCTAGTTTCTTGACTCAGAAACTAGGAATTTCGTAATAAAAATGTTTGAGACATATCATTCTTTTATTTACACTATTTTTTTCATTAACTTCCACCTACATTTAAGTTGGTGCAATAATGAGCATCACTTTTTATGGTCTGACTTGACGGCGCAACAATTTTATGAGTATCACCAGGAGAGGGGCTTTAGCTCAACCCACAGGTTGGGAACCAGGAGTACCTGTTTTGATTGAGAAGTAGTTGTGTGCTTCCATAAAAAAGTGCTTCCCCTTCACACAGCTGTGTTCATTTTATTTATCCAGATGCCTGAGCTTGAACTTTTAGGGGCACATACATGCCATTGCAATGATATTAAAAGCTAGATTTATGGCGTTTCTCTCAAACAGCAGCACAGAAGTAAGGGGGGCAGTCAACGCACAAGGATTTTTAGTTCTGGCTTGAAAGTACATTCATATGCCAAACCTATTGGCATGGTCAATGCTCGTTAATTGAAATGACTCCAGCAAAGCTTTTAAACGTTATGTTCCTGGAGGGCAGAGAGGGCTGCTCTTCTTCCCACAGTCGTTGTTTGAGCATTAGCTAGGTAATTTGTCTCAGATAAGCCAGCTTTCCCAACTTCCTAAACAAGGTTTGTTTTGACTTATTTTTCCCACCTTTCACAGCAATAATTTAGAAAGCTGCTTTGACAGTCTCAGCATCAACAGGTTCATCAAATCTAAGCTCAGAGGGAAGGGGGGCACTTGAAGACACCTGCAGACTACAACTAATAGACCTGTACAGATAACCAATGTATATGTATTCCTCTGCCCAGCTCCCTAACATAGCTATTTTGTGGATTTAGATTAGCAACCAGAGCACTTAAAAGTAGTCAGAGGACAGACAGCAGATTCGATTCCCATGGGCTTGTGGGAGATCATGATATGATGGAAGATGTCTCCTTTGGTGTAGACTTTACTTTATCAATGCTACAGATTCTTCTTCTCTGGGCAGAGATATGATATTATCTGACAGCAACTAAAGCGTTAGCACGTAAAGTCAGGAGGGAAATTCGGGGACAGAACACAGCTGGAATAAAACATTTCTTATACTGCATAAATCTTTGTAGCATCTCTCAGGGCAAAACCAATTCACAATCGGTGCACTAACCAACAGGAGTGATGCAGGGTTGAAGACAATGAATTTTGGACAAATCAGTAACATTTTCAAGCTTTTGCCAATGGAAAGTGTCATGATCAACAGTGTTATCTCAGATGTATGGGAAATGGAGTGAGTAAGGAGACATGGTGCCCCTTGTCTCCATTACCATTTGCCCTGGTAGTTGCTCACTTGGCCGGTCAGTTGCGCAATGAACCGTGTGAAAGGTCAATAGAAATTTAGGGCCATAGGCATGTGGTGTCGCTGTACGCTGACAACCTACAAGTATACCTAACAAAACCATTGGTATCACTAGAAATCTTGGTGAGACTGATAGCAGCTATTCAGGCATCAGTCTGGGCTGAAGAGGAAGAAACAAAAATCGCAGATACCCTTGATGGGAGTCCTTGGCTGAGCAGACTCTGGGGCACTATTGGAGTGTGGAAGGTCCTGGTTGTATGACTCATTCTGCCATCTTGGCATAATGTCATACAGACTAATAATAGATGGCATTAATTAAGTACTAATAAAATACTAAATGTCAATTACAAAATAGGAAAGACCTTTGGATAGCCTTACTGAATTACCTGGCCAGGAGTGACAATAACCAAGATGTTCGTGTTTCCGAGATGTTTATATGTTCCAAAGCGTGATGCATTCAGTCCTGTGGAAGAACTTCAAGGATCCAAAGATTGCTTTAACAGACCTGGTATGGTTACGCCGCAGCACAAATGTGACGAGGGTCTATGGGTCCTTGAATTGGACACTTACTACTTAGCTGCACAACTGCAATTTGCTGCTGGCTGGATCGAGGCCACAATAAGTATGGATATAGAACTGCTAGGCGGCCGCTGCCAGGGGCTGAGCTGCAGGCTACCCGTGCCTGCACTGGAGATGTGAATAAAACATGCTGTGCCTGGTCCAGATGATGAGGCCAGGCTGGACATTGTTCGGATCCGATTTTATTGCACACAGCAGTTACCGCTTTGGATAGTACCAGAGTTTGACAGAATAGAAGTTAAAATGAACTAGACAGGATGGAAAAAAGGGGTAGGGGTAGGTTTTACAGCAGGAATGTAATAGGAACACAGGTGTTGTTGTCCACCCAGGATGGTACAATCACATTTTTTCAACCGATAGCGAACAGTTCATACTGTACTACTGCACTCTTTGAAGTAGCCAGGCAGATTTGAGGAACAGTACAAGGGCTCCTGAGCTTCACACAAACTAACTACAGATATTGGTCACAGCCCACCAGGGCAGAGGTGATCACTAGTCTCTACGCAGCTCTTTGCATTAATATGCCTAAGCACCCACTGATGGTGCCACTAAATTAGAAGATGGATTGAGGGACTGAATACACAGATAGACAATACCCTTCTAAAGCTACATCAGGTCTCCTACAGGGCTAGATCTAACCTTACCCACTAGGACATACTACACAGAGCATACGTAACCACAATGCTACATAAACTAGCCCCTTTAGGAGACGGGAGCGGGCCAAAACACAAACAGAGGGGCAGTACTTCTTTTTTAAACTTTTTTTATAATTTTTATATACTGTATACAATCACACATACTGTAATCAACATGCGGCTGTCCTCTTTTATTGTCTTATTGGGGTGCTGTACGATGATGATTTAATGGGCGCCTTCGGGTAGATATGTATAGCTGCCTCCAAAAATATAAGTGTAAGGAATCCCTGTCAGTAGGGTTCAACGCAAGACTAAGAGGACCATTCTACAGCTGGAGCGTCTGCTGGCGATAAGGCGGATTGCAATATGCTGGATGGCCCTAGGGTGGAGGACTGGATAAAAGATCTACAGGATGGGATACTAGAGAAGGATGAAGCTGACCAGAACCACTAAAAAGGGGAGGAATTATGTAGATATGCTGTGTGAAAAAAATCCTTGTGCTCTCAAATGATTGACCGGGCCCTGCCATTTTTTTAAGACAGAGTCCCGCCCTCCATGAAATACAAGACTGACATTGTGAGACAGAGCTAATGTTTGCTCAGGCTGATGGAGAGGAGAGGCCGGCCAGGAGTACGCTACTTCCCTGGGAGCGGGATCCGTGTACAGCGCGCGCACACACAGTGACAGCATGTACCCCTTCAGGGGACAGCCCTTCCACTGCCTGCTGGGAATTGCTCAGTGGACCATTCAGCATCAACTTCTCAAAGGCTCTCTCTCTGAATGCATCTGAAATGTGCAATTGCAGGCAGTCCAGAAAATGTCTGACACAGCGAATGAGAATAACACATTACCAATTTCTCATCTTTTTATAACATCTAGAAACAAAGGAACATTTTGGCCATCATGTACTTACTGACCTATTATAGATAAGAAAAATGCCAGTGGGATTCCCAGCATTTGTAAAATTAACCAAGAAAGGCATGTTAGTTAGATGAGGAACAGTCCTAAACTGAACAGATGCATACTGCTGTAGCCACAAGCTGGGCCTAGTGTACAGTGTACCTTAAATGTCTACTAGATGCCTCCCTTTGACAAAAGCGGTGCTAAAAAAAAATTACACCCTTTAGCATACTAGCATCACAGGGCATTAATAGGCCACTTCAAGGCTGTCTACGAGTTCAAGCGCCGGCTCCAGTTACCCATACTAACTCAGTGCCCCGGTCTCTTGTGCCTCTGTGCTAATGAGCAACATCTTGACACAGCACTGGCGACGAAGAGAGTCCGAGCTCTGGCCATAATGAGGACTGAAACCGGTCCTAGGATGCTTGATTCTGGTCCAGGGAAGACATGGCCTGGCAGTTCGGCATAGACTGTTCCCATGAGGCACAGGGTCAAGACTGATCTGCATATGGCTATGTCTGAACTGGGGTGGCGTGGTGAGCAAAATAACGATTGATTAAACACATATCTGTGACTGAGGGTGAATGTTTGACAATGTTCAACATTCCGTCCATCATCTTTTTGTGTTGCATTTTCACCCTAAGTAGGAAGGGTATGCCCAGATGTAGGTCCCGTGCTCACTATGCCACTGGAGTCAAGCTATCCTGGCTGAAGACGGCTGAAAGCCCGAACCCACTCCTAGGATGCTTGATTCTGGTTCAGGGAAGACATGGCCTGGCAGTTCGGTCTGGACTGTTCCCATGAGGCACAGGGTCAAGACTGATTTGCATATGGCTATGTCTGAACTGGGGTGGCGTGGTGAGCAAAATAACGATGGATTAAACCCAGATCTGTGACTGGGGGTACATTTTTGACAATGTTCAACATTCCATCCATCATCTTTTTGTGTTGCATGATGAGGACTGAACCAGCTCTCCTGCTGCCGGATATGCTGTGGGGGAGTATCTTTCCGAAATTATCAAGACAGCAGAAGTGCTGGTCTACACCTCCGTTGACAATGTCAGAAGTCCCTTGAGATGGAGAACAAAGGAAGAAAACCCTCAACGGACAGGAAATCTACGCTGCAGAGGAGGGAAGGGTTGACACTTGCCCCAAAAGTGCCCCCTGACTGCTAAGATTCCTTAACCGAGGGATTGTTGGCCTATGCTTAATGAAGGTCCCATACTGTAGCACCACGAAGGAAAGGAGGGCAGCAGTTGAGCTTGACTCCCACTTCTGTACCAGAAAAGATATAGCACACAGATGAAAGATTGTCCTTGAGAGTGCAGTCCTTTCTTTACTCTGCGTGAAATCATCCGGAAAGAAGAACCATGTCAAGGTTGCCAACCAGGCGATCAGACCTGGAGACAGTGCTTCAGGGGCTAATGCAGTAGGACCGCAACACAATAACAAAGAAACCTCTTGCGATCCACTAAACAGAAACAAGGAAATGTTGGCAAAGGGCTAACAGGAGACCAAAGGAGCAAAGGAGAAGCATCCTGCATGTGCTCCTGAGTTTGCATCCATAGCTTCCCAAAGTAACCATCCATACAGCCATCGATGGTCCCTTACAAACAAGGGCATCCATGCAAAGACGAACCAATGATACTTGCACAGGCTGAATATGTGGATTATTTAGAACAGATGGTTGATCCATCACCAGCACTGCCCTGGCAAGTCTGTTCACAAGCCATTGACCTTTACAACACTGAGCAGTTAAAAGTGTTACTCACATTAACTCATATGCCCTCTCTCTCCCAGTAGTTCACAGTAAACTGCTTCCATTCCATTCCAAATGTAAATGTGACGGGGCGGGCGGACCTGACATAACTCTCCCTACGGACTGGTGGTCCGCCACCCCTCTTTCACCATGCCCCTTGTCCCCACAGCTACCACAGTGTACATGGATCGAAGAACCCGAGTCCGGCTGGACGGAAGACATCAATTCGTGGGGTCCCTTTAAGGATACGAACACAGAGGACGAAGCTCCACCCCTCGACGACGTCACAACGTCAAAAGCAGGAAGTAACGATGGCTCGTCGGACGGCGTTTCCCCAGAGGCTGTGAAGTACGGAGAGGACGGACGGAGAGAGTCAGAGGAGAAGAGAGACATCGAGAGCGACAAGCCAGGAGGCCAACGTTTCAACGTTTCGCCCAGCCACGTTCCCACGGGAGGAGCGTGGCTCCAAGAGGTATGGGGCCGGGTAGCGGGTTGGGTCGGGCGGAGGAGGCAGCCCCGAGTGTAAGGTGCACCGCCCTAAGACTCCCCTACCTCATCACGAGCACTTCCCTTCACTCCCTGATACAAGAGAAGTGTACACCTATACACTGTTGTTGTGTCCTCACTCCCGGTCCTTATTGTTCCCAGAGCCTCACATTTACCTGACCCCCATTTTCTTTTATTTTCGGTAACGGAGTGGAACCAAGAGGAAGAAAGGTCCCCGGTCGGACCCAGACCACGCCTGTCCAGACATCGGGACTACACCAGCAGGAAAAGCTTTCTTTACTTTGGACCCTGTTGAGAACAGACTATACCTCTGATGAAAAGACGTATATACCCATTAAACCCTCTTTAAATCCTTTATTGAAGGCGCCTGTGTTCCTCTTTTCCCCTACACCTCCCGTCAGTCCAGGGGTCGAACTCCCCAACGTCCCGACCCCCTCGGGACAACTGGTGTCAGAAGTGGGATCCCCACCACCATCCGTCTGTAGCAAAAAGATGGAGGCCCTTATCGAGCACATCATTAAAGGCCAAGAAATATTGGAGAGGGCCGTGGAAAGCCAGCTTACATCAGCCCACGCCGACCATGATATGTTCACCACGACTATAACGGCCCAGTTGGACAGTCTGAGAAATGTGCCGCCTCCCACGCAGGTCCTCCCAGGGGCGGTACGCCCGCACAGCCCCCACCCCACAGGAATGGCCCTCCAGAAATACGTGCACGGAGAAGATCCGGACGCCTTCCTTTTGAATTTTGAAAGGGCCGCCCGAGCAATGAGTTAGCCGGAAGAGAAATGACCGTTCTTTTTGGCTCCCCTCCTCACAGCGGAAGCCCAATCGGCTTATCAGGCCGCTAACCCCCTGGGTACGACCCCCTATGCGACCATTAAGATGGTTATCCTGGATCATTTGGGTCTGGACCAGGAGGCCTATCGTGTTCGCTTTAGAAAAGAGAGAGGGGTTCAAGGGGAGAACCCGAAGACTCTTTTCTTCAGACTAAAGATGGCAGCAGATAAGTGGCTGCGTCCGGACCAATGCAGTAAGGAAGACATCCTAAACAAAGTTTACTTAGAACAATTCATGGAGGCATTGCCCTATGCCTCCCAACGCTGGTTGCGTCAACATGTGGGAATTACAGTTGCCCAGGCCATCGAAATGGCGTCCCAATATGCTTGGGCACAGCCCAAGACCCCCTCTTGGGAGCATGAGAAAGCCCTCAAACCCCTGCCTCCCCCTAAGGTGGACAAAAGACCGAAAACCGGGAACGAGGCCCCCAGAATGTTTCGTCCTGCAGGAATGATGCCTACCCTAAATAAAGGTCCTCAGTGCTTCGAGTGTGGGGAGTGGGGCCACATCGCGAGGATGTGCCCCAAAAGAAATACCCAAGAGGAGCCTATGGAGGTCGGTTACCTCCCCAGAACAGTGATGTACTCCGCGGAAATGGGCAGCACTTTCTACGTGAGTATGAGGATGAATGGTTATAGGGTAAGGGCTTTGTTAGATTCAGGGTGCAGACAGTCCGTCATCCAAACCCGCTTTGTCAAACAAGAACAGTTGCACCCCCAGAGTCCGGTATACATACGATGTGTACACGGGGATGTAAAACCCTACCCTGTGGCCTCCCTTACCATCACGCTACCGGATAGGGATCCCTGTAGGGTCCGGGTAGGGGTGGTGGATTCCCTGCCCGAGGACATGATCTTGGGTACCGACAATCCTGAATTCCTCTCCCTATTTAGGGAGACCTTTTCCAGACCAGGACAGAGCGAGAGCCTTCCCACATACCTCTCCCCCAAACCTTGGGTTATTGACCAGAGCTTTCGTTTTGCCCAGGGTGAAGACCAGACTCTGTTTCACGCCTGGGAAAATGCCCATGCTCCAATCGGACCCCAACCCCCCTCCTACCCGCGTTTCTTGATTAGGAATGAACTACTTTACCGACAAGCCAAACCAGACGGAGAGCTACAACTATTGGTACCCCGATCCTTTCGAGAACAAGTTCTCTTCTTCGCTCATGCCCATTTGATGGCCGGCCACGCAGGCAAGGAAAAAACCACCGACAGTATAGTCAGACATTTCTTTTGGCCGGGGATCTATCGGGACGTTCAGGAGTACTGTGCTAAATGTGAGGTCTGCCAAAGGCGTAATACCCACCGACCTATTGCGGCACCCCTGCAGAAGATGCCCCTCATAGGAGTACCGTTCGAAAGGATCGGAATGGACATTATCGGTCCTTTGCCGAAGACGGGCCGAGGCCACCTATATGCCCTCGTGTTAGTTGACTACGCAACCAGATTTGTGGAAGCCTTTCCTTTAAGAACTGCCACAACGTCCTCCATCGCGGAGAAATTCATAGAGCTGTTTTCTCGCGTGGGGTTCCCCAAGGAAGTGCTGACGGATCAGGGGACCCCATTCACTTCAAAACTGATGAAGGAAGTATGTACCTCGCTGGATATCAAACATCTGAAGACATCGGTGTACCACCCCCAGACCGATGGCCTTGTGGGAAGGTACAATCAGACCCTCAAACTGACCCTGAAGAAAATGCTGACCGCCGAAGGACCGACCTGGGACCGACTTCTACCTATCGCCCTGTATGTCATACGGGCCCAAAAACAAAGTAGCCTAGGGTGTTCGTCCTTCGAGCTCTTGTACGGAAGACAGCCTCGATCCCTCCTGGACATCACGAGGGAAATGTGGGAAAACGAGGCTTCACAAGAACAAAAGAGCATGTTGGAGTACACAACGCAACTGAGGGCCAAACTGGGGAAGCTACAAGAACTAGCTTATACCAACCTAGAACACCAACAAGACAGGTACAAGAGGACGTACGATAAAGGAAAGAAGCTCCGAAAACTAGATGTCGGAAAGTGGGCTCTTGTGTTGCTGCCTGCCTTAAGTAACAAAAACAAGAATGAGTGGCAAGGCCCGTTCCAGATAGTCGAAACCATCGGGCAAACTACCTACAGACTACGCCTATCCCCTAATAAAACCCAAACATACCACATCAACCTTCTTAAAGAGTGGCTGGGCCCAGTACCCCGAGCGGGTCATTTCGTTGGTCAAACGAGCGACCCCTACGACTCCACAGTGAATCAACTGGTGGTAAACCCGGGGTTGTCCTCCCAAGAAAAGACCGAGTTATCAGACACACTGAAACTATTCACCGACATCTTCTCTGACCTACCCGGAAGAACTAACTTGGCAGAACACCGCATTGAAACCCTTCCCGGAGAAGTCGTGAAACAAAGACTGTACAGGATTCCAGCAGCAAGAAAAGAAACCGTACGACGGGAAGTCCAAGACATGTTGAGGTTAGGAGTAATCCGGCCATCCCAGGGCCATTGGTCATCCCCGATCGTGATGATACCCAAGCCCGACGGATCCAAATGGTTCAGTATGGACTATCGAGCCTTAAACGCGGTGTCCCACTTCGATACCTACCCTATCCCTCGGGTGGAAGATTTAATCGAGAAAATAGGCGACGCCCCTTACATCACCACCATCGACCTCACGAAGGGGTATTGGCAGGTGCCTCTTCGTGAGGAGGATAGAAAGAAAACCGCCTTTGTGACGGACGAAAGAGCCTATGAATTCACGGTTCTTCCATTTGGACTCCACGGGGCCCCGGCGACCTTTCAACGCCTAATGAACCGGGTTTTGCAGCCTTACATATCGTTCAGTTCAGCCTACCTGGACGATATCGTCATTTATAGCCAGGACTGGAAGGAACATCTACACCATCTGAAAACCATCCTTACAGCGCTACGTAGAGCGGGACTCCACATTAATGCAAAAAAATCTAAGGCAGCGTTCCATAGCGTGAATTACCTGGGGTATGTACTGGGGGAGGGTACGATTGCTCCTCAAAGTGAAAAAGTACGAGCCATAGCTGCTGTTCTGTTTCCCTCTACCAAAAGAGATCTCCGAGCCTTTCTGGGACTGGTAGGGTACTACCGCAGGTTCATACCATGCTTTGCCGAGGTGGCTGCGCCCTTAACCGACCTCCTCAGAAAGGACACGAAGGCCCGTGAATACAGACAACCCTCACCTGAATCCTTGAAGGCCTTTCAGTACCTGAAGACCACCATGATCACGGCTCCAGTCCTGGTATCCCCAGATCACACTAAGCCCTACGTGTTAGCCACCGATGCCTCCAATGTGGGGATAGGGGCGGTATTGTCCCAGGTCAGCAAGGAAGGTGTTGAGCACCCTGTATTATATGTTAGCCGGAAGCTTTTTCCCAGGGAGTGTAAATATTCCACTATTGAGAGGGAGGCCCTGGCCATTAAATGGGCAATTGAAAAACTTAGCTATTATTTGGAGGGCAAACCATTCATCCTTCATACTGACCATGCCCCCTTGAAGTGGATGCACCAGAACAGCAGCAATAATCCCTGGGTGTTACGATGGTTTCTGTCTTTACAACCGTATTCCTTTACAGTACAGCATAGAAAAGGGAAAGACAATGGTAATGCGGACTTTCTTTCCCGCGTGTTTCCTCTCCCCGAACGGGAGAAACCAGGGGGGGAGGAATGTGATGGGGCGGGCGGACCGGACATAACTCTCCCTACGGACTGGTGGTCCGCCACCCCTCTTTCACCATGCCCCTTGTCCCCACAGCTACCACAGTGTACATGGATCGAAGAAACCGAGTCCCCCTGGACGGAAGACATCAATTCGTGGGGTCCCTTTAAGGATACGAACACGGAGGACGAAGCTCCACCCCTCGGTGACGTCACGACGTCAAAAGCAGGAAGTAACGATGGCTCGTCGGACGGCGTTTCCCCGGAGGCTGTGAAGTACAGAGAGGACGGACGGAGAGAGTCGGAGGAGAAGAGAGACATCGAGAGCGACAAGCCAGGAGGCCAACGTTTCAACGTTTCGCCCAGCCACGTTCCCACGGGAGGAGCGTGGCTCCAAGAGGTACGGGGCCGGGTAGCGGGTTGGGTCGGGCGGAGGAGGCAGCCCCGAGTGTAAGGTGCACCGCCCTAAGACTCCCCTACCTCATCACGAGCACTTCCCTTCACTCCCTGATACGAGAGAAGTGTACACCTATACACTGTTGTTGTGTCCTCACTCCCGGTCCTTATCGTTCCCAGAGCCACTCATTTACCTGACCCCCATTTTCTTTTATTTTCGGCAACGGAGTGGAACCAAGAGGAAGAAAGGTCCCCGGTCGGACCCAGACCACACCTGTCCAGACATCGGGACTACACCAGCGGGAAAAGCTTTCTTTACTTTGGACCCTGTTGAGAACAGACTATACCTCTGATGAAAAAGACGTATATACCCATTAAACCCTATTTAAATCCTTTATTGAAGGTGCCTGTGTTCCTCTTTTCCCCTACACCTCCCGTCAGTCCAGGGGTCGAACTCCCCCACGTCCCGACCCCCTCGGGACAGTAACAAAACCAGGAAAGTGTGATAAACTGGTGATAATGAAACTTTAATACTTCCATTCGAAGGTGTATTGCAGTTACCATCTGGAACATCCTTGGCACAGTTGATCTCTGAAGGAACAGCGGGACTATTACAACAGACGTGTCCACTCCAGTAGTGTCCTTCTGCAATACTCAGCATAACATAACAAGGATCCAAGAATATGGAAATTTCACATGAATCACCTTACAATGTCTCATTTTACTTCAGTGGTCCAGCAGTGACCCACATGGAGCTCCTGTACAGCCAACATTCAGTCCTGTGGTGCTACATCAAAGTCACACCAACATATGATAGATGTTCTGAAGAATACTAGATTCTGAGAAAGCCCTGATGAAGACTCGAAAAACTCTGCCGACATGTTTCCAGGTCCCTCAACAGAAGTCTTCAAAAATTTTGCATCTCAAATAGTGCTGCATCATATACAATTTTGACTCCATTTCTGATGCATGATTTAAGTTGTTCAGCACAGATCATGAACTGTGACATGCATCAGCCAGGATACATGACCCCCACACTCCCTAGGCATTATCCTGCTGCTTGTGCTGCAGTAGACCTGCAGCAGTTGTCACATCCTTGACACGTTCACAAACGGTTTTCATACCCTTAATCACTAGACATGTTAAATCCTGAAGATGAGTGACAATGTCCTTTTGCAGTTGGCGGGAATCCGCAAACCCCACAATCCTGCTGGTGTTACTATGTGATAAAGACAGACTAATAATGATGTCCTATTGTTTGATTTTCACTGGTTGGACAATTTCGGCTCATTTGGGTTTTGCAAGAACGTAAAGTGCATAAGGACTTGTTAGCATTGGTGGCCAGTTTCACAGAGGCCGTCACTCAAGAACAGAATAGCCACCCCATCAGATGCATCATAGGACGTGACTAAGTCAAATTAAAAGGAAGTGGGCGCTCATGCCATCCCTCCTTTCGGCACACTAAACTGGTGGCCATGTCCTTTCTACCAACCTGTGACAAGCCAACAAAACACTAGCCAGCACATGTAACAATCTACTGCATGATAAATAATAGTTTCTACATTTTAGTTATCATCAAGTTTATTGAGAAATTATTCTGTAGAAATGTATAATTGACGTAAAATTGTATATATATCACCACGCATTAATTGGGATTTTGTTTTTATACCTACTTAAAACCCATTAAAGTCTTCGCATTATTGCACATCTACACATATTTTACATGCACTGCTGTTTTGTTATCCTGTGTTGTACACTGCACATTTGTGTCTAACTGTTCTAGTAGGTGTAACCGTGTTCTGGAATTAACACAAGGAAGTGAGAACTGCAGAAATGAGTAATAGTATACAGGCGTCAAGTTCTTCTTGCATTCTTCCCACGAAAAGAGATGCCACCTGCTTACTGGCGCCTATGTGTAATTTTGTTATGTCAAGTGTACTTTCCTCCATTTGTTTGCATTGAGAATAAGTGCATGAGTATAGCATCAAAATGTATGGATTTTAGATTCCTACTTCAACTGACATGGGGTTGCAGGTCTGGCCCCTGGATATGGTGTTTACCATTAGTTTATTTTTTATGCTATTTTGCATTAAACATGTGTTAGACTTCTATGAGCTATTTCAAGTGTCTGCTTTCTCTTACAGAATACTGTTACACTATGTTACAACCAGATATTCCATTTAATAATAAGGTGACAGAAAATATCACACTAACCTTTCTGGGGTGGTTACATGTTATTGCTTACAACTCATCCATCTTCACGCAGCTAAAGATCTTGTCAACCTGCCTGCAATTTGATCTGGTGTCCTGTAAAATGCATTCACTGCGTGCAAATGACGTGGCTGATGAATAGGAGCAAACATTTGCACTAGTGCAGTAAACACAAACCAAAAACAAGTATTTGCAAAAGCTATAGCTCTCGCATTTGGGACCAACAGGCTCTGTCAATCAATGCCTTTTGGCTACGCTGTGCAACATCAGAGAAAAAGTCAAATGCATTAGCAAAAAAGAAAAAAAAGAAAAAGACAAATGTAGCGTCCATTGCTGGCTATTGTGTCATTCCACTGGCATGCCCATGGGTGATCCCATAGGCACACCAGCAGAATGACGTGGGAGCCACTTGCCTTGCTTTTTAATTGAACGGTTCAAGATTGAGGACAACTCTGAAATCGGTAAATAAAACATCTGGAATGTATTTGCGTGAAAGAGCAAAATAAGCAAGCATTAGCAAAGCCAACAGGTTGCACCTTTGCAAGAGCCACTGACTTTGCCCATCTGTTTTAGCCATGTTTTACACCAGTGTGGCTGCTGTTCAGCATGGCTAAAGGTTAGTGGCATATAGGAGTGGAGTGTTGTAAAGTAGAGTTTTGTGGAGTGGAGTGTTATGAAGTGGCGTAGAGTGGCATGGAGGCAGAACAGTGTCATAGAGTGGAAGGTGTAGAGTTGAGTAGAGTGGAGTGGCGCAGAGTGGATTAGAGCGGAGTAAAGTGTTGTAGAGTCTCATAGGGTGGTGTAGACCAGAGAAGAGTATCACAGAGTGGAGTGGAGTATTGCGTCATAGAATAGAGTGGAGTAAAGAAGCGTGGAGTGCTGAAGAGGGTGTTGCATAGAGCGTTGTAGAGTGGAGTAGTGTCGCAGAGTTGAGTAGTGTCGTAAAGCAGAATAGAGTGGAGTAGAGTGTTGAAGAGGGACACAGAGTAAAGTAGAGTGTCAGAGTGGTGTAGAGTTTAATGGAGTAAAGCGTCAGATTGGAGTATCGTGAAGTGTCGCAGAGTGGAGTGGCCTAGAGTGAAGTGGTGCAAAGTACATAGTAAATTGCTGTAGAGTGAAGTGGCATAGAGTGCAGTGGCATAGAGTGCATTGGTTTTGAGTAAAGTGGTGTACAATAGAGTGGCAGAGAAGAATTGCGTGGCACAGAGTTGGATAGAGTGGTGCAGTAGAGTGGCACAGATTGGAGAAGAGTGCAGTGGCGTAGAGCAGATTGTTTCAGAGTACAGTGAAGTTGAGTGGAGAGGTGAAGATTAGAGTGGAGTGGTGAAGAGTAGAGTGGAGTGGTGAAGAGTAGAGTGGAGTGGTGCAGAGCAGATTAGAGTGACAGAGTGCAGTGGAGTGATGTAGAGCAGAGTGGCACAGAGTGCAGTAGACCATCATAGAGCTGAGTGGTGAAGAGTAGAGTGGCGGAGAGTGCAGTCTTGCAGAGTGTCAGAGTGCAGTTCAGAGGCGTAGATTGCTTTGGTGCATAAAGTGGTGTTAAGTGCATTGGTGGTGAGTGCAGTGATTCAGAGTAGATCGAAATTGAGCGCAGAGGTGCAGAGTAGAAAGGTGCAAAGTAGAGTGGAGTAGAGCAGAATGCAATTGGACAGAGCAGCTTAGAATGCAGTGGCATAGAGTGCGTGCCATAGAGTAGATTGTTTCAGAGTGAAATGGCATTGAGTGCTGCAGCGTAGAGTGCAGTGGCATAAAGTTGTGGCGTGGACTGCACTGGCATGGAGTGGTCCAGTGGAGAGAGCATAGGCATAGAGTGTAGTGGTATAGAGTGGAGTGTTGTAGAACAGAGTGTCATGGAGTAGTGCAGAGTAGGGTGCAGTGGCGTAGTGTGGAAAAGTAAATTTTGCCATGTTGTATGTGCCTACGTGTTCCCCATATTATGCTATATGTGCATGATCGATATGCATGTATTCCCCTCTGATCGATTAAAGACGCAATTACAGTTGTGTCCATCTCTAGTATGCCAGTTTCCAGTTCCCGTGAAAGCAACGAATATTAGGCCTATGTAAACCTACGTTGCTACATTTTACAGTGTGCACGTTAATTCATTGAATTGTCCCCGTTTCTAGGCCTCAAAAGGGCCCGGACCAGATTCAGCTCCTGTCTCCTGAACCCTCTCTGAGGAGCGATACAGCCCCCACCTGCATCCCTGACCCTTCACTTACTTTCTGCCTCACAGTGCCTGGCTCGGCCTGGCTCTGCCTGCCAGTCTGCCAAGAATATGTTATGCTTCTAGTTATCAGTCCAGCCCTCCTTCTCTGCATTCCTAAGCTACTGAATCGCATCAATAGTTTCCGTCATGGTCTAGCCTTACTGTCTCCATGTAAGAGAAATACTGTATTAATATTCATAGAATATTCCTCGCACACGCAATACATGTAGAATTATGCATGCACCAGTCCTAATGTCTAGTAGTCTTTGCCCTGATAACTTTTGGATTCTATCAACATGTACTCCAAACACCAGATACCAGATATGCCTTGGGTACATGTCGCTCTGACACTCCAGACTTTAGTCTCCTCTTCTAGCGCAGAAGTCATAGCCCCCAGTTCTCCCTGGTAACACGTCATTGCCCGTTTGCGCGCACCACTAGGTTAAAGGTCCCAGCTGCTCAGGTAGCCCCCTCCATGTTTCCGCCCCATTTATGACACTTCTGTTACGTTTACATCACATGTCTATGTATACGCCCTGTACACGCCTTCTTGTTACATCATTTTGCCCTTATCTTTCGCGACTGCCACGAGTCACGCCTACTGCTACGCCTACTGTAATGAATGTAATGTATTTGTTTAAGTATATATACTGTGCACCCATATTAAAAGTTGCCAATAGCCGATGCCAATCCCCGATTCCCATTTCCCCGGCAGCTGCCTTCATCCTATTCCCGTACAGGCTGTCCTGTTCCTGTCCTTTATGCCTGATTAAAGCCTGTCGACTCAAGATACCTCGAATCCTGACTCTTATTTATTGAGCTATCTGTTTTATTGATTGTATTAAAAAATAGTACCGGTAATTAATTATTTATTTACCACATAATGGCGCCCGAATAGGGACTTGCCCTTTCCCCACGCGCCGGTGAAGCCACGCAGGCCCCCTGATCCTCTGCAGCCGTGACGGAACCATACCGTGCACGTGCAGATATTTCTGCTTCAAGTATCCCTCAGGCCCACGGAGGAGACGGAGGTTGCGGTCCAGCATCCAGACGAGGCGGTGAGGAACGCGGCGAGTCCCGACCAGAGCCCAAGCCGAGAGTCCAAGGTCCGAGGTATCCGGAGGCCCACCTGTAACTGAAGTCCGAAGTTCGTAGTCCGTCGTCGTAGCAGTCCAGTCCAGTCCGAGGCCTTCCGTTCTTGCTGCCCGGTGAGTACCGTTGCTGGGGTAGTATCTAGACAGGGTCAATTAATTTGTCTCTGGTCCGTGGGTTTGGGTACGCAGATCCAACACGAAGTGTTCACCTAGGTGGACGTGGGTCCTGACGTGTCTCTTTATGGGACCGGTAAGTTTTGCGCTGTTTTAGCAGTGCATCTAGTCATTCTAGTAAGTTCTGTTCTCAAGAAATTCATGTGTTCTGTCCAAACTGTTAATCTAAATGTTATTCCATGTGTTTTTCAATGTCGTGGTATGAGTGATTTGTTTTTTCAGTTATTATTGTGTTTATCGTGTATTGTATTGTGTCCAGATTCCAGCCTAGACAATGCCTCTATTCTCGAAATTACGTCAGTTAAAAACCAGAAAAGGGTTATTAGAGGAAGCAGTTCCTGTCCCGCCTAGGGACAGTCCAGGTTATTTTATGTATCATAAGCACGGCTTAAGTGCCATATTATATCTAGACTTATGGGTGGATTACACCAAGGAATTAGAAGAGAAATATAGATGGCCCGTATCAGGTACGTGGGATGCCGAGTGCATCATGCGAGTAGAAGAAGCATTATGGAAAAAGAAAGCCAGACAGTCCCAGAAAGATGCCATCGAGTTATGGCGCAAAGAATCTCATAGAAGAACGGAAAAAGAAATCAGAAAAACAGAATTAAGTAGGGAATCCTCAGAAAGAGCCCAAGAAAGGGAATTGATCGAAGTAGGTGAACGAGTTAAAGCCGAACAGTCAGACAGACAGAGAAATGCCCTTATTAAGGGTATGTATCCTCTTCTTGCCGAGGGCTTGCCAAAAGCAACCCCGGAAGCACCATGTAATTTTCCGCCGCCCTTGGTTCCGATTAAGCTACGTCACAAACCGACCGCAGCTGATATTTTTCTCTCGTCCTATTTGGACGACACAGTACCAGCGTATGCAAATCCTGTTCCGCCAGCTCCCGCAAATAATGTAATACCTGTTCCTCCTGCCACCGGGGCACCCGTTACAGCATCTGTTACGGCACCCCCGGTCCAGCCTACAGTACATGTACCTGTTACATCAGTCACTCTCCCAGCACGTACGATACCCGTAGACGATTCTAGTCTAGGGGCCCGGGGGGAAGTCCTCCTGGAACCCCGCCTCAACCCAGACGTATAACGTTACTCGAGCTACATGCACGAGCGTTACAGCGTTCGCCCAAACTTCAGTCAGTCGCAGATATCAAGCGAGCCCTTACCGAATGCCGTTATGACCCAGTCCCAGGCGATGATGATATGGTCCTGTATTCATTGCGTGTAAGACGGGTGACCGAATATTTGGACACCCTACCGAATATGAAAGGTTATCTAGACAGAATATATCGTTTCATCCGTACAGGAGTAGATCCAGGAAGTATTGGCGACGCCATGGTTCAAAGAAAAGTCGAGATTCAGCTCATGCTTTTAAAGTTTCTAATTAATTGTTTAATAAGGGAACAAGATTATCCGGATAAAAATCCGGAAGAAATGAAAGTCCTGACCAGGTGGAGTGACCATATAGCCGAGGGAAGACACAAGACACAGAACTGTATAGAGAGTATGTACAAGAAAATCCGTAGGGAAATAATAAAGTTACACGAGAAACGAGAAGCAGCACAAGTAACCGAGAAAGAAGACGACTCTGATAATGAAGAACTAGACGACGAGAATCCCTCCAGAATAGCGTATGTAGGTAGAACTAGACTTCCCAACCGACATTCACGCCTAGAACACAAGAAAGTTTTCCCTCCTCCAGCACCAGAACAAGGTTCTCTTGAGCAAGTATTCCAAGCTACCGATCACATTCTGAAATCACGAATAGGTTATAGTGAGCTTAGTACCATGCATGAACAAGAATTAGTCCGATCAGCAGTCCGGTGGACTACTGATTCTACCACTTTTCCAGACGAAATAGTGGCACAAATGTTTCTGAAACTGCCCCCAGCCGAGCAGCGACTGGTGGGTATGTATATGATCCAGCACCTCATTACACTGTATGAGGGACAACATTCTGATCCAGGTCCGTTACATGATGTATTGAACGAGTTACTCCAGTATAGATGGAGAGGTTTAGGTACCGATTTAATTAGTATCATTCTAGAACAGCGCCACAAATATCGAACGTTTTTAAATCCACATTTTGTTCATGTCTCACCTCCAGAAAGTAAATCATTTTGCATAGATAGACAGCATCCGTTACGAGAAGTACACCCAGTTAGGACAGCGGGTGGTGAACTAGAACGAGTATTTGTTTACACCCCTATCACAAAGATGGAACTCTTAGAGATGAAAAAGTTAATTCCCGTCACGATAAAGACCCAGCAGGGTTCCACCGTGAATTAAAAGACATGCTCCGTATGGGAGAATACACGTATCCTGATATTATTAAAATGTTAAAGGTCCTGTTGCCCGCAGGGGTATATGAAAAACTCAAGGAAAAAGAATGGGAGGTGAGAGAGAAAAAGATAGATTGGACAGCTCTAGAAGCTGAAGATAATTCACGAGTACCAGGTACCGGTCTTGGGGGTAAAGTTAAAGAATTACCCGAGTTATTGATACAAGTTTTGCCAAGGTTACTAGCCACGAAAAAGGAAGATTGGGATGCAATCTCAGCTTGTAAACAGAAACAGAATGAAGACACTAGTGATTTTTATTCTAGATTCGAAAAATGTTTTATTATTAACAGTGGTCTGAAAACAAGTAGTGAATCGTACCCTCATCTTTTTGTTACCAAACTGGTCGAGAATTCAAGTCCACAAGTTAAAAATCGAGTATTGAAAGTCGAAAGTAGTTGGCAAGCTAATACTCCGTCACAAATGTTACAAATGCTCCAGTATCACCAGAATAGAATCAGGGAAGAGCAAGAACACGAAAGAAGACGTATGAAAGACACAAAAATGAAAGTATTAGTTGCACAATCAGTTCCACAAGACAGTCAGAAGAGGGGTCCGAATCAAGCCAGTCATCCTACAGCTCCCGTTAAAGGGACCTGCAATTATTGTAACCAGCCAGGTCATTTTATAAACGAGTGTGCAGTTCTGAAACACAACATAGCTACTGGTAAGACTAAAGAGAGACCACGTCCGCCTAGACAAGAACAAGTTTCACAGACTTCTCAGTCACCACAGAATGCACAACAGACAGTTCCAGCACCGCAGCCTATTGCTGCAACACAGCATGTTACACAGCAGATGTACCAGTATGCTCAGACAGAGTATCCAGATTATCAGCCGTATTCATGAAACAGCCTAGAGAGGGAGGTAGGCTTGCCTCTCATCGAGATACCTGTAGATCAAGAGGGTCCCTATGTTCACAGTCAAGTATTAGGGAAAGACAGAAAGTTTTTGATTGATACAGGGGCAAGTAGGACTACTATCAGTCATGACGAGGTTCCAGGGGCTCCGCTCTCAGGCTCTAAAAATGTTTCCCTTGGATTTTCAGGAAAGCCGATTGTTAATGAAATTTCGAAACCAGTTACTCTAGAAGTTGGTCCATTGTCCCGAACTACTGATTTATTACTCACGAAATCATGTCCAGAAAATTTGTTAGGCATCAAGACATTAAAAGAATTAGGAGCAGTTATTTGCTGTTCCCCAGAAGGGGTCCGTTTGTTTTTGAGAGATTTTAAAGGTCATTATGTATTACGTGATTTTGATCCAAGATTATTGAATGTACCACAGCATTTATGGGCGCAAGGTCCAACTGATGTAGGTTGTATGCATATCACACCCCATCGTGTGACTCTCAAGCAAGGTATAGTTTTGCCACGAATCAGACAGTACAGATTGCCACCTGAGGCTGTAGCAGCCTTATCCAGAATTATTGATGAACTTATTGCTCAAGGAGTGGTTGTAGAAACTGACTCCAATGTATGTAATTCTCCTATCATTCCAGTCCTGAAACGTACTGATCCAAATGCACCCCCAGTATATCGATTAGTGATTGACCTCCGAGAACTTAATAAATGTATCGTACCTCAGTATCTAGTAGTCCCAGATATTTCATCCCTTTTGACAGTCATTGATTCTGAAGCTACATTTTTCACAGTTATCGATCTCAAGAATGCATTTTTCAGTGTCCCCATTCATCCAGACAGCCAGTACCTTTTCGGTTTTTGTTTAAATGGAAGGAGCTATACATTCACACGAGCTCCTCAAGGTTTCACAGAAAGCCCTAGTATTTACAGTCAAGCTCTTAAGAGACAACTAGACAATATTCACATGCCAACTGACACTGCCCTGCTCCAGTATGTCGATCTACTGATCACAGCCCGTTCTGAACGTGACTGCGAGCGTGCGTCACTTACAGTTCTGTATTTTCTGGCCGAGCAGGGGCACAAGGTGTCCCCTTCCAAATTACAATTCTGTGTCCAGCAAGTGGTATACTTAGGACACTTACTGTCCAAGTGGGGTAGGCAGTTGACACCAGACCGTATCCAGTTAATAGCGAGTCTTCCACAGCCCAAGACACAGAAGGAGGTACGAGCTTTTATTGGCCTCACTTCTTACTGCAGACAATGGATTCCTCAGTATGCATTTCTAGCCAAGCCACTGATACAGTTAACGACACAGGAGGCAGCCGTATCGACTGTCCTCCCTTGGACCCAGGAACATACACTTGTTTTCAATGAATTAAAGAAAGCCTTATGCCAAGCACCTGTTCTAGCGACACCGAACTACAGTAAGCCTTTTACACTTTTTATTACAGAACGTGATGGTACTGCATTATCTGTTCTCACACAAAATCAAGCAGGACAATACAAGCCCTGTGCTTATTTTTCGAGCACATTAGATCCAGTAGCCCAGGCTCTGCCTGCGTGCCTCAAGTCAGTTGCAGCCACAGCTCTAGCTATCAGACAAAGTGATTCCATAGTGTTAGGACACTCCCTGACAGTACAAGTTCCACACTCCGTGGAAGTTCTTTTAAACCGAACACAGACTCAGCACTTGACAATTGCACGTTTAACAGGTTATGAACTTACACTGTTCCAGCCACACATAGAAATCAGACGCTGCAACATTCTAAATCCTGCTACACTGTTACCGTCAGTTACTTCAAATCCTGCCACACATGACTGTGTGGAAGTTGTTAACACTATGACAAAGACAAGACAAGACCTGACAGACATTGCATTACCTAATCCTGACCTGACACTTTATGTGGATGGTTCATGTATGAGAACAAGTACAGGAGAACTAGTAGCCGCGTATGCAGTGACTACTGAAACCGAAGTTATAGAAACACATCGTATTGACACCCTGTCTGCTCAAGCAGCAGAGCTGGTAGCTCTGACCCAAGCCTGCATACGTGCCAAGAACCTGAAAGTAAACATATATACAGATTCACGTTACGCATTCGGAGTCGTACATGACTTTGGAGTGCTCTGGCAGGAGAGAGGTTTCATGACTTCTCATGGAACCAAGATTCAGCATGGTCTCCTCATTCAAGCTCTGTTAGATGCAATACATTTACCGACAGCTATCGCTATCATGAAGTGCAAGGCACATACGAAAGTCACTGACATCATTTCCCAAGGTAACGATCTAGCAGATCGAACAGCCAAGCTTACAGCTCAGACTCCAGACATTCCAGTTAACACAACACAGACACTCACTCCAGATCAGACTACTTGTATGACAGTCAAGGACCCTACACAAGATGTCATAGACATACAGTCACATGCTACTCCTGAAGAAATCAAGAAATGGTCCGAACAAGGAGGGGTCCAGACAGATCAAGGATGGTTGACGAAGGGAAAAGCCACATGGTTTCTCCCCGACTCAATGGTTCAAGTCATTATTAATACCGCACATAGTCCAGCACATCTAGGAGAAAAAGCTATGTTAGACAGTATTCAGAACCTTTGGTTCAACAAGCATTTACGAGCTGCAGCCAAGCAGAAAGTCCGTACCTGTATGATATGTTGTCAGTTCAACCCAGGTAAAAGTGTCCCGGTGGAACAAGGGGGATTCCAACCTCCTGACCACCCTTTTGAAGTCCTCCAGATGGATTATATTCAGATGGAGCGATGTCGAGGTTTCAAGTATGTCCTCGTAGTTGTATGTGCTTTGTCCAGGTGGACAGAAGCATATCCAGTTCCAGATTATACAGCCGCGACCACTGCCAGGCAGTTGGTTCGTGAGTTCTTTCCCCGCTATGGACTCCCTAGGGTCGTGTATTCAGATAACGGCCAGCCATTCTCATCTGAGCTTATGAAACATGTTTCCCTTCTGTTAGGGTACCAGTGGAAGTTCCATTGTGTACGCCATCCTGAAGCAGCCGGTCTCGTAGAGAGACATAATCAGACTCTGAAAATACGCATTGCAAAAATATGTAAAGAGAAAGGTGTAGACTGGCTAGTAGCTCTGCCAGTTGCTTTATTTTATATGAGGATGGTTGCACATTCCAGATCAGGTCTGTCCCCGTATGAGGTCGTATTCGGCCGCCCCCCAAACATGTGGGGTACACCTAGATCCCGCAGTATTACAGATGTTTCCAGTAATATGCTGACAGATTACCTAGCTTCCTTGATGTCTGCCCTACACTCTTGTCGTTCACAGGTTGCCGCCGCATTTCCAGACCACACCGAGGTGAAACCGCATGAAGTCGTTCCCGGTGATCTTGTGTTCGTTCGAAATTTTGATCGTTCAAGTCCGCTGGAGCCCCGCTGGAAGGAGCCTCGCATGATCCTGTTAACAACAAGGACCGCCGTGAAGCTCGAGGGCAGGAAGGGGTGGGTCCACCTGAGCCATATAAAGAAATTCCATGGATTACGAGGAAAGACTTTTGCTAAGGACTGCCTTATTCCGAAAGACTGCCTAAAAACAGACTCTGAACTTGACTCTGAACTCAAAGTTCCCCTGTTAGAGAAAACTCCGCAGCAGGAGTATAAAGAGAAACTCCGGTCTAGTAAAATAAGTCAGCCAGTTTAATTGTCTAAGTCCCTCTCGGGTGAAATGGTTAGACAGGTTCCTGACATGTATGAGATAGACCCCCACAGTGAGAAAGTTAGTCAAAACTCTAAAAGATGTATTATTGTTCTATGTTTTCTATTATTTTTGAGTCTTATGGTTACCTGCACAAGTTATGCATTACATTTATGTTTTCCAATTTCACATGTACATATGTTTTCTAATACTACAGTAGAGCACACATTTAGTGATCTGCCTCCTCACGAGCTATCCTATCGTCTTGCTATGCGAAATAACACATTCATTCGAATGTTGCATTATTCACACCAGACCAGCAATGCCACCAATTGTTGGGTGTGTGGTCGACTCCCCCCTTTCCAGACACCGAAGGGAGTTCTGCCACTCTTTCCTTATCCGTTTTCACATAATGGTTCATGTGGAGCATGGTCCACGTTAACGTCATCCTCAACTGATATGTCCCTTCTGAATAGAACATGTTTTTCAGACAGGCAGGGTCTCTCCCATAGAACAGGGTTAGATCTAGAAAATGAAGTGTATGATTTAGGTAATTATTCTTCGAATTTCATGGTCCTGAATGTTCAGTCTGATACTACTCCGGATTTGCCTGCTATTTCAGTACTACCAGTCAAAGGCGAATTATGTGTCAGAAAGAATGGTTCCGCACATGTAGGACATAGTGATTGTACTACTACTGTCGAGTATAGTGACAGTGGGAAATCTATTTTCAAAGCCTCACGTCATTCTTATTTTGTTTGTGGTCAGACCGCATATGTTCGTCTGCCCCTTGATTGGGATGGAACATGTTATATTGCCTTCCTACTGCCACCAGTTTTTCTAGCCCCATCCGATTATCACAGAAACACACATCTAGTACACGTCAGACCTAGAAGGGAGATCGAGTCCCCGATTGTCGATCAAACTGAAACTACTCTAGAACAGTATCAAGACTTTAATAAAGGTTTCTTCTTTTTTATAGGACCTATCCAGAATAGTAAGTTAATACGTAGGTTAACCAGAACCCTTGAAGCAGTAGTGAATGAGACTACTTCTGCTCTAGGTAACTTAACTGAAGAGCAATCTGCTATGAGATTTGTCGTGCTCCAAAATCGTCTCGTTCTTGACGTCATACTGGCAGATAGAGGAGGAGCATGTAGAGTCATCGGATCTAGTTGCTGCATTTTCATTCCTAATAACGCGCCGTCTGTTTATTCAGCTATAACCAGACTTCATAAAATTGCCCATCAGTTACACCAGAATCCAGGCACCTGGACATGGTCCGGTTGGCTCTGGAGTATTATATCTGCCTGGGGATGGAAAGTATTGTCATTCCTAGGTATTGCAGTAATGATCATATTCAGTTGCTGCCTCTGTATACAATGTGGCCCTGCGATTTGCGGCATGTGTGCTACCTCTTGTATTCCTAGTCCTAAATCCCGCTCCAAGACAATTCGAGACGAGCAGATGATGCTATATGAAATGATAGATGGTATCATGAATATTGATGTTTCCTGATGGAAACGTAGGGCACAAGGAGGGAATGTGGAAAAGTAAATTTTGCCATGTTGTATGTGCCTACGTGTTCCCCATATTATGCTATATGTGCACGATCGATATGCATGTATTCCCCTCTGATCGATTAAAGACGCAATTACAGTTGTGTCCATCTCTAGTATGCCAGTTTCCAGTTCCCGTGAAAGCAACGAATATTAGGCCTATGTAAACCTACGTTGCTACATTTTACAGTGTTCACGTTAATTCATTGAATTTTCCCCGTTTCTAGGCCTCAAAAGGGCCCGGACCAGATTCAGCTCCTGTCTCCTGAACCCTCTCTGAGGAGCGATACAGCCCCCACCTGCATCCCTGACCCTTCACTTACTTTCTGCCTCACAGTGCCTGGCTCGGCCTGGCTCTGCCTGGCAGTCTGCCAAGAATATGTTATGCTTCTAGTTATCAGTCCAGCCCTCCTTCTCTGCATTCCTAAGCTACTGAATCGCATCAATAGTTTCCGTCATGGTCTAGCCTTACTGTCTCCATGTAAGAAAAATACTGTATTAATATTCATAGAATATTCCTCGCACACGCAATACATGTAGAATTATGCATGCACCAGTCCTAATGTCTAGTAGTCTTTGCCCTGATAACTTTTGGATTCTATCAACATGTACTCCAAACACCAGATACCAGATATGCCTTGGGTACATGTCGCTCTGACACTCCAGACTTTAGTCTCCTCTTCTAGCGCAGAAGTCATAGCCCCCAGTTCTCCCTGGTAACACGTCATTGCCCGTTTGCGCGCACCACTAGGTTAAAGGTCCCAGCTGCTCAGGTAGCCCCCTCCATGTTTCCGCCCCATTTATGACACTTCTGTTACGTTTACATCACATGTCTATGTATACGCCCTGTACACGCCTTCTTGTTACATCATTTTGCCCTTATCTTTCGCAACTGCCACAAGTCACGCCTACTGCTACGCCTACTGTAATGAATGTAATGTATTTGTTTAAGTATATATACTGTGCACCCATATTAAAAGTTGCCAATAGCCGATGCCAATCCCCGATTCCCATTTCCCCGGCAGCTGCCTTCATCCTATTCCCATACAGGCTGTCCTGTTCCTGTCCTTTATGCCTGATTAAAGCCTGTCGACTCAAGATACCTCGAATCCTGACTCTTATTTATTGAGCTATCTGTTTTATTGATTGTATTAAAAAATAGTACCGGTAATTAATTATTTATTTACCACAGTAGATTCAAGTGGTGCAGAGTGAGGTGCATAGTAGAGTGTGGTAAAGCACATTGGTGTAGAGTGGTGCAGATTAGAGTAGAAAGGCATAGAGTGGAGTGGCATATTGTGCATTGGCATAGGGTAGAGTGCAGTGGTGCAGAATGCCGAGGCGCAGAAGGCATTGTTGCAGGGAAGAGTGTCATACAGTGCAGTGGTGTAGAGTGGTGCTGAGTATAGTGGCGTACAGAGCAGTGGCATACAGTACAGTGAATAAGAGTAGAATAGAGTGGAGCAGATCAGTGACGTAAAGTGCACTGGTGTATAGTGGCATAGAGGGCAGTGATGAGGGCAATGGGGTAGAGTAGCGTAGAGTACAGTGGAGAAGAGTGTTGCAGAGTATAGTGGCATAGAGTGCTATGGTGAGGAGTAAAGTGGTGAAGAGTACATTGGCTTGGATCACAGTCGCATAGAGTGCTGTGTTTAGAATAAACTGCAGGGGCATAGAGTAGAGTGGTGTGGAGTAGAGTCGAGTGGCGCAGAGTGACGCAGAGTGAAGTGGTATAGCGCAGAGTGGATTGTTTTAGAGTAGAGTGAAGAGGAGTGGAGTGGTGAGCAGTAGAATATAGTGGCCTTGAGTGGTGTAGAGTGCAGTGGCATTGTGGGCAGTGGTGCAGAGTAGAACGGCATAGAGTGCACTGGCGTAGAGTGGTACAGAATAGAGTGAATTGGTGTAGAATGCAGTGGTACAGAGTGCAGTGTTGCTGAGTGGAGTAGTCTGGGCTGGAATGGTGTAGAGTGTGATGGTGCAGAGTGTGAGAGTGCAGTGGTACATCGAGTACAGTGGGGTAGAGAGCATTGGCACATAGTAGAGAGGTAAAGAGTAGAGAAGTGTGAAGGGCAGTAGAGTGGAGTAGTGCAAAGTAGAGTGCAGTGACCCACTGCAGAGTGGCGTAGTGTGGAGTGGTAAAAAAAATGGCCCTGGGCACCAACATAAAACGGCACCCATTAGCGAAGCGTATAGCAAAAAAGTCGTAATATCAGGGAAATCAACAGTAAATACCAGCCCACTTTACTATAAAACTGACCCACAAACTGCTAAAAAAAAAAACAGCCCACGCACTGATCTGTCAGACCAGCCCCTCAGGCACTGCCCGATTGCCCTTTAAGCCAGTCTGACCCAGACACCACCACATATTACAAAGCACTCTCCCGCTGAATGGGCGTGGCCAGGTGCTACACCTATTCTATGTGTACCACTTTGATTTTTCATAATCCTTGGAGTTCAGTCATGTACCACTGATGGCAGCACCCCCTCTCTGAAAACTGCTCCAGCACCACTGTTCTGAAGAGATCCGTTGCTTAACCAGCGCCCTTGCTTACACACAACTTCTCTAAATGAACTCTCTGTGGGTTTTATCGCACGTGCTATTTTAATAATTATGATACTTAGTCAAACACTTCATAAAATAATACATGCAGACTTGCTGTAAGTCTTCTGGGACACCAGGCGAATAGAGTCAAGGACGCGGTCCCTGGCGAAGGGGGCATTAGCTCCGGGTTCTGGAGACATTTTATTCGCGGATTAAGTAAATATTATCCTATTAATACCATACACGGTCACGGGGCTGGTGTGATAGCAAAACGAGGAGAATGACCTTCTAAAGGGTGGAAAAAAATCCCCAGCAGAGATAGTGTACCCTTTGTCTTATCACCCAGACAAGTGCCAAGGAACATATTTAATTTGGAACGGAGAAAGCAGCCGAGTGAGTACGCGGGGACATTTGTGGAGCAACTTGTGAAAGCATCTTTGTGAGAACGGCAGGATGGTCGCGCTCTGCTGCTTGGGAACGCGTGACCTTGGGCTGCAGCTCCATAAGGAAGCACATCCGGGGCAAGGCCCGCAGGATTCCGGGTGCGGCACAAGGGTTCCTGCCTAGAAATCAAACTCCAGATTCAGCAACAAAAATTACACTTCCCTTTCGGGGAGCAAAAAGTATATTTCGTAGGTGATTGTGTAGTTGTGCACGAGCAAACTGCTCTGCCACTAAGTGCATAAATAAATGCCAATACACCCAATTCAGGTAGGAGACCACCGATTTTTGAAAATGGCTTTATTTTAGGTGTCTCCCGCCCAAATCTGCCTCTGCTTCAATTTTAGCCAATGGGGAATATACATTCCCCGGATTTGTTTTCAAAATCTTCTACTTCCCAGTTTGAAATGTTGGCATGTATGTGAGTGGGCATACACGGAGGCTGGTCAAGTGCAAGATCTGCACCAGGGGGGTGGCGGGCCACACGGAAGTGAATCTCCGGCTTGCACTGAAGACTCCGGCAGACCAGGCTTGTGCAAACCCAAAGTGTGTGTTGGCTGCACTTCATTATACCCCTTAGTTAGGTCACAACATTATTCATACTTCTTTCTATTTAGGAGGATCCTTCAATATCCACTTGAGTAAATGTGCTCCCTGAACCACGCAGTTGTAGGGTCAGGTGCCTGCTGGCTGACATCAGCAGGCCTTGTCGCTTCCCTGAAGTGGCTGACGGGTGCAAATTAAAGGTACGTTAAGAGTCTGATGCTTTGTCTAACTCTAGGAACCAAGGCAATTCTCTTATCACATTGTAGAGAGGATGTGGCCGAATTGGCTAGAGATGACGATCTCAAATCTGGAGAACTGAGTTTGAGTCTCGGCAATGATGCTCAACATCCTGTGATTCTGGGCAAATCACTTAATCTCCCTGTGACTAACAAAAATGAATGTGTCCTTGTGTAACGTAACTGGTGCTCATGTAAAGCGCTCTGATACCCGATACTTTCGGGTCAAGTTTGCGCTATATAAAACTCCAGAAAAAAAAGGCACTGGAATCAAGCAACTTAAGAGGCCTTTTTAGAATTCTGGATAGCTCTACGACACTGCACGGAAATTGATTACAATGCAAAGGTCCGAAACCCCAAAAAGATTCTAAGACCTCATGAGACGCAGAGGGTGACGCCATGAGAAAATTAGATTTTTGCTGTTCGCTACATCAATGTTGAATGTTATCATTATTGCGGGAGGAGAGGGTATACAACAGTCTATTAATCCATATGACTGAGGATTTTGTGAAGCACACACACAAAAGAATTAGGTGCGGCCAAATTAGGCAACCTTGGGACTCAGAATCACTTTATTGTGTCACCCAATTAGCTCAAGGGGAATACGAGATTTATGGCCAAATATTACAGTCCACTGCACAATTCAACCCTTGGGCGAAGAGCGGTATCAGAATACAATTGTCAGAATATCGTCGGACATGAATATGGTTTCGTAAACATGGTCTACAAAAACATCGCCTGAATGTAGTTAACATTAGAAAATCTACACTCTATGGCATGGGTGCTCGCAAACATTTTCCAACAGCCACAAAGTTTGGTCTGTGATGTGACTGAGGGCCACATTGGTGCCAGCAGTTTTTTTTTTTTTTGCAGAGTTTTATATAGCGCGAACTAGACCCGAACCGAATCAGGTATCAGAGCGCTTTACATATTTTCCAGTTACGTTACAGGAGGACACACTTTCATTTTTAGGCACGGGGAGATTAAGGGCCAGATGTAGGTAAATTAATTTTACCACCTCTTAAATACCGAATCATACCGATTCGGTATTTAGGAAGTGGTAAAATATAAGTACCGAGATGTAGGTAAATACAGATATGCATTTACCGAATCGGTAAAATTCGGTATTTACCGATTCGGTAAATACCGACCGGTAAACGCCCATTCATTCCTATGGGCTTTGAAGCCCATAGGAATGATTGGGCATTTACCGGTCGGTAATTACCGAATCGGTAAATACCGAATGTCACAAGGGTGCAGGGGGTGTCACTTTGACACCCTCTAGCACCCCCAAAACGGGTTCAGGTGCCATGTGGCAGGCATACCTGCCCTAAGGGCAGGTCTGCCTGTCATATGGCACAGGTGTGCATGCACACATGTGCATGCACACCTGAATCGGTATTTTACCATCAAATAGGATTTGATGGTAAAATACCGATTTTTTAATGCTTGTGGTACTCAGAAGAGTCCCACCTACATATCAATTTTCCCGATTCGGTAAAAATACCGACTCGATATTTTACAGAATCAGTAAATTTACCGATCGGTAAATTTACCGATTCTGTAAAATACAGGGCCCTACATCTCAAATTGCATTTACCGGTCGGTAACGGCCGAATTCGTCCGTTACCGACCGGTAAATGCCTACCTGCATCTGGCCCTAAGTGATTTGCCCAGAATCACAGGAGGTTTTTTGGCGTCGTTACCGAGACTCGAACCCAGATCCCCAGGTCCGAGGTCGAGCGCCCTAGCCGTTAGGCCAACTCCTCTCCTCCAGGTTGGGGGTGTGGAGGGGAAGCGAAGAATATATATCTAGTGTCTGAACTGCACAATGTGAAACTAAAACCTGGGATTAATATTAGCTTCTCCATTTAACCAATTTGTGTGAACCTAGTCAATTGTTTAATTTCACTTTACCTCCTTTTTCTTCATTATCACATATGAGGACCTCGGAATTCATTACTTCAGAATGGGTGCTGTACAACAGCTTCTGTGCTTGATTTAATAAACAGTAATGTTGTTCATGTATAATAGAAACCTAGCCCACCCAAATATCAACTAACATGCCTCTCAGTTCACTATTAGCATTGTTTTCAGGGCGGGGAGCAAGAATAAATGTTTCTAAATTCATGTTTGAAAACTATCACTTTAAAAAAAAAAAAAAAACTCTCGATCCAATGATATAATCTGATGTACTAAGGTGATTGTATTCTGCAAGTTAATGAAATACACTTTCTGAATTCTGAACAGACTTGATGATACTTTTACTCTTTTGTTGCAAGAGGTCTTTAAAGATGAAGGCATTTCTAAACTTGAGCTGCAAATGTAAATGTAAATCCAGTACTTGTATAGCGCACGAATCACCCCCAAAGGGGTATCTCGGCGCTGGGGGCCGTTGGGAAGATTAAGCAAGCTATTGCCCAGAGTCGCATGGTGCTGAGCAGACCCCTGCCGCCGGAGCCAGGGATCGAACCGTGATCCCCAGCGTCCATGCAGGACTCCCTAGTTACTTCTTTCTTTAACCCCTTTGCTGTGGCGGCAATTCTGCCGCAGCGCTAGGGGGGAGTGGGGCTGCGCGGCGCTCCCATGCTTGTGACAGAACCACTCCGTCACGAGCCTCGGGCGCGCTGTGCTTGTGACGGAGCGGTTCCATCACGGCCCCGCCCGCTCAATAGAACGCGCCACGCAGGCGCGAAATCAGCGCCGCGCAGGCACGGCGGACAGGCCGTGACGGAACCGTTCCGTCACCAGCACAGCGCGACCGAGGCTGGTGACGGAGCGGTTCCGTCACCAGCATGGAAGGGGTTAACCCGTTCAGTGCTGATGACGGCTCCCTGCCGTCATGAGTTACGGTGGGCGTGTGCTGATGACGGCCGGGAGCCCGCAATCGGAATGTGCCACACAAGCGCGGAATTCCGACCGCAGCCATGGGGTTAACTTCCATTAATCCTTCCAAAAATACTTGCCTGTTTTTATATTTTTATAAGGTTATAGTTCAGTTGAGTAAACAGTGCATGAGTCCAAATTAAAAAGTTAAAAAAATTACTTTAAAAAGAATGAAAAGGAGCAGCGGGTGGAGCAGGCAGGGAGGGGGAAACTGCCAACAAACGACGGGAAACAGGAACGACCGGAGGAGGGGGGGGGGAAATTGAAGGCACTGACAAACCTAGAGCTCTGTAAAAGATAACAAAAGAAACGCAAGATTATCAAAACAGAGGCCCTCAGAAAACAGATGTGATGCTAAGCTCAGGCTCACTGCTTTTGACATATTTTTGCTTATTCTGCATTTAAAATGCAATTTAAGTAGCAGCATAAAACACACACACATTGCAGTGAATTCATACCCACGGTGCGCGAGACTCACCATGCTATTTTTCCCCCCCCAAAGTGCATCAGGAAAAACAAGAGAAGAAGCAGGGATCCTGGCCCAATAATATAATATGCATGGACAGCCGAGCCAAGCGGATCTGGAGTAGCACTGAGGCTGTCCCCAGTAATCCCAGGACACAAAGGTCACGTTGGTGAATCTATCTGCTTTAAGAGGCTGCTTTTGGGGAGCAAAGTCGGGGACTATTTATGCAAATGTTGTAATCCTTTAATGTATTGTCCAGAAAATGCCTATCCCTTTAACAAATAGATGAAATAATATTACCAGATCAAAAAATAATCCATGCTAGCTTCCACAGAAATGTGAATCCCTCCAATAAAAATGTAAAATTCTAACCATTTAAAGGTGATTTTGATTTGCAGCTTGAACTGAGAATTTGCACAAGCCAGCTGCACTTCATGTGACAAGAAACAAAGCTATTGTGATTTGCTTTTAAAGTTCAATAAACTGTCTGTTTTTTTTATGCTGATCAAGTTGGAAGACAAATAAAAATATTATTTCTTACAAACTTGGTCAACACGTCAGTGGCTTATGCAATTTTCATGTTTAATCAGTTTTCATACTAAATTAAGACTTTTATTTCTGCACTGTTTGATACCCTAAAGAGATGTCGGTCTTCATCGCCACTTCTACAATTAAGGGTTGCAGGACCGTGTGTGGATTTAGGTTATAAAGCAGAAGGTCTGTTTTTATCCTCAGGTCCTTTTACTTACCTGAATTGTTTAGTACGCAAAAAAGTTCAGAACCCAAGGGCCCTATTTAGAGTTTGCATGATTGGGTATTCCATCAAAACAGGAAGGTGTAGACCGTCCGCCGTATTAAAAGGGCCACAGGTTGTAATGCACTAGCAATACTGTGTATGGGACAACCACCTCGTCTAGGGTGGATTCTTCCAACTGCCTAACTCTAAATCACAATTTTGACTGTTAAGTCCATGCCGTGCTGGAACTGGGTTTGCATGTAGACAGGGGGCCACACCATGTGCCCCCCTTCATGCATCCCCATGGCCTGAGGTACCAGGGGGCCCTGTGGGACCCAGCCGCGGTCCATGCAGGTAAGAGCGGTGGGGCCGGGTTAGGGTTGATTTCGAGGGACGGTGCGGTGGGAACATTAAATAAATAATTCATTTTCCCTCTGCATCGTTCCTCGAAATCGCCCTAACTCGGCCCCACCTCTGTTACCTGCACGGACCGCGGCTGGTAGGGCATCATTTGTTTCCTCACTGCCAATAGTTTCATGGCATGAAGCCCGCCATGAGATCGCTGGCAAAGAGGAAACTCGTAATATGCTTGGCAGGGCCGCAGTGGCCCTGTCAAGCATATTGCGGTCTTAACAGTCCAAGCTGTGCAGAAACTTGCTTTGGCCTTCCCATTGCAGTGCCTTTTTCAAAGGCACTGTTGTGGGAACGCCAAAGTACTGCCCGCAAGACAACGACAATGTGGCTTATAAAAAAAATCAATAGCCAATATAAGATCCAAATGGAATTTTTGTTAGGGTCGATTTCACCCCAGTATGAAACTTTGGGCATCAAGAAAAATGTGTTTAACAAAATAAATAAATGAATCTACATAATATGGCCAGAAAATAACTTCAGCAATTTATATTATGAAAAACACGCTAGCCATTTACAATGATATATAATAGTGAAGTTCTTAATATTTAGACAAACTCATTTTAAGCGTAATACACAAAGGCTCGTAAAGTCAAAGCATTTGGGGAAAAAATGAGAACTCCTCACAGCATCTTCCTCTCTGTGACTTTGTGGTAACTTTATAGCACAATAGTATTTATAATTAATTTGTTTAATAATATTAATAACAATAATACCATCTTTTTGATAGTTAATTGAAACCATTCAAGTCTTTATTCACAAAGTTCATGCATCTAAAACACACAGTTCATATATACCAAGCATTTGTCGGTGGTTAAAACTGAAAAAGGGGATTCTAAAATATTAATCAAAGTGCGGGACCAAATTATATAGTATCTGAGGTCGCGGATGTGCTGCATTTCAAAGGGTGTAGGGTTCGCTAGTGAGGCGTGTCTAGCAGTCACTGAGTCCATAAACCTCAGAAAGTGCTCTGTAAGCCGGCAATTCGTTCCCTCAAAACAGTAGTTGATTGCATCATGACATAAGCAAATGTTCAGTTCTCGAAATAATGGCTTAATCCAAAATTACATTTCACATGCAAACTTGGGGCAGGAACACAATACATGGGCCAGTGATTCCTTATGGTAAGGGCAGAAGCAGCAGGAATCTCCCACCCATGTGAGTTTCCATCTCTGGACTATTTCCCCCACATCAAATAAGCTCATTCTAAGCATTAAAATTCTTAAATTATAGGATTCTTACAAAGATAGTCGCAGATAAGGATGCGGGTTTCGACTTACCCTAAATTGCTACTACAAACCGGTTGTGACACTTAGGGGCCCATTAGGATGTCGGTGGATCGCCACCGCCATGCTGGCGGTGGCGATGCACCAAACATCCTTGCCCGCCCGCCACCCATTTCCCCCCCGCCATGTTACTATGGCGGGGGGGCGGCGGCGGACGGTCTGGACCGCGGCAGACGGAAAGACCGTCCGCCGCTTTTCTGCCCCGGTCTCCTTGCGACTGGGGCGGAAAAGGTTTAATATGGTGGCAGTGTCTATCAGACACCGCCATCCATATTAGTATGTGTTTTGGGAGATGCCTTTCCATGGCGGCAATGCCTCCACGGAAAGGCAGGCGGTCTTCACTTTGGAGACTCCCTGCGGGCCCCCATGGTGAAGGCGAGGTGGGGGTGCACATGGGGGGTACCTGTGGTACCCCCCTGCATTTGCATACACAATGCGGCAGGCACCGCGCGGTGCCTGCCGCTTTGTGTATGCAAATGCATTACATGTATTTTTAGCATTGTGGCGGGCGGTGCTGAGAGCACCGCCCGCCACAATATTAAAAATGCAGCATGCGCCCGCCACTGTGGCGGGCGCTTCCTAATACCCCCCACGGGACCCTCGCCCTTATGGCGGGCGGTTCCATAATCCGATAGGATGGCGGCAGACTAAGTCCGCCCGTCATCCTAATGACCCCCCTTAGATTTTAGTGTGAGGATATCATTTTTTACTGACTGGTTTTTAATGGTCTTAGGAAAAAGCTTTTGAATTAGTGATATGAGATGGTCAGAGACCAGGGAGAAGTCATTTGTAGGTAGATCAGAGTCATCTGAATCACTTCTTGTCAGGGTGATGAAGATAGTTTAAGCATCTCTTGGCCTAGATGAAATGTGAAAGTCCAAGCATCTGCTTGTTTAAATATAAACAACAGTTTAAATAAATTGGCCCACAGTTCCAAAATGTGGTCTGTGAGGCCGAATTTTAAATGCTGAACACCTTGAGGGAATCTCAGATTCAATCGGTATATTTGTCGAAATAGTATTAATTTCTGCCGATTCAGCCAGTGCCCAAATTTGTCAGGAAAGGCTTATATACGCACAATGGCAGAAATGTAACTTTTATAACTTGCAATAAAGGCAGTAATGAAGGGCTTGTGTGAGTAGATGCAGCTTTACACAGACCAGCGGCTAGCCCTGCAGCTCATTTTTGTAGACACTGTAGATACCTGAGGCCTGGAACTCAATACCAAGATATTATGTGCATTTGTCTTGTCAATGATATGGTCTCCAAGTTTCCACGACCAAGAGTAACGCTAACGTAGCCGTGTAAAACAACTACTTTGGTTTTTCCTAGATTTATTTCCAATCCGTTGGTCCTGCAGTATATGGCCAAGTTGTTACGTGAAGATTGCAGGCCAATAGCTGAGAAACCTAACAAAACTGTTTAATCGGCATACTACATAACAGACAGCGTTTTGTTAAGTTTCGGAGGCCATGATTTTGGGTTTGTCAGAGCAGATGCTTTATCCACAGTAAATATGTTGATAATAATTGATTATTTTGTTCATCCTTGATCTTGCACTGTTGTTTTACTTAAAACTCAAAACAAAATTGATGAAGTGATGCTCTTGATGAAGGCTGGCCTAGAACAATGGGTGCATATCTTGAGAATCTTAGCGAAAGCGATCTATAGAGCCCAAGGTGACCATCAGCAGCACCCTGGATATGATAATACTCATTTCAACAAGATTGGTTTACAATTAAAATAGATTCATATGTGTTAAACTTTGGAATAACCAACTAACCAAATATTTGCTAGTTTTATTTTAGGAAAATCAAATGAGCATAACTTTTGAAGGAAGAAATTAAAAATAATCATGCAGTATGATGAAGACTGTCCCTCATTGGGCGTGTATCTCAAAGGAAGAGTAAGTATGGACTATGGTAATAGGACAGACATTGCACTATAATGGGAATAGGACAGCCATTCTACTATAATTGTATGCACTGCTAGCAGCAGAAAAGGTATTTACTTAGAGATGTTCAGTAAGCACTCCAAACCACAGTGAGTCACGTCAGATCATTTTCAATAAGGGTACTGGCGCAAGGACGCTACGACAAGTAGGAAATTGAAGTGCAAACCTAGCTCAGGGCAATGTATAGCTGAATGCAGATGAATCAGCGAGCAAGATCTGCAGAGTGAGATGATGATTCAAGATTGCGTACATAGCCAATGACATGAAATAACATGCAGCATATGGCCCTGCATTGACTCTGTTGTGCCAGGGACAAATCTTCTGTAGACAGCCTAAGTTATGCTGAGATGAAGGCAGAGCTTAGAAGGACAGAGAGCCCACTGAAGTTCCTAGTGGAGAAGTGTGGCTCAATGGTTAGAGCAGGCAGACCTCGATGCAGAGCTCTGGCCAGGGATCAGGGTTCGATTCCCGCCTCGGCGGGTCTCGGGCTCATTAATTCCCCGACTGGATATTCTCGCCTCAGTGCCTATTCTGATCATGGGTCCCACGCTGCAACTCTGGGCAATAGCTTGCTTAGTCTCCACAACGGCCCCCACAACGCGAGGGATGCCTGGTCTGCACCATGGGGGTGCCCAGGAGTGGACACCTCGCAGGGAAAGCCAGGAAGGGTTCCCTTGCGGTATTCGTACAAGCGCCAGGAAACCCACTGCGGGTAGCTGTGCGCTATACAAGTACAAAAACATTTACATTTACATTTCCTTCTGCACCCAATGGGTAGCAGGTGTTGAGATCAGCCAGAGGAGTTTGACTGGAAGGAGTGGAGGAAGGCAAGCAGAGAAAGATGAAGAAATGAACCTGGAACTATGTCTGGAACAAGAGGATCCTGTTCACACAATGGTCGGATGCACGTTCTGCTCAAAGAGCGGGGAGGAAGCAAGTCTTCAGTTGCTTTTAGTGACATTTTATCTAGTGCACAGTATATAGCCATAGCAAAGCTTTGGAAATATGTATCAGTTTTATGTAACAAACACCACAGCAAGGATGCAAGGGGCTTCTGGTGGTCATTGGGCCATGCTAGTTTGGACATGCTAGCAATTACACCTTGCTGTGATCTGATAATGAACGTCGTCATGCCCAAGACCTGGATTACTGAGATGTAAAATTATTGATAGCACTTGAAATCGACTTGTCCTAAAAGTGCACAGTGGTGTCATATTTTTTTGTTTAAACAAAGTTTTATCTAGCACCAACTTGACCCAAAGGTATCGGGTATCGGAGGACTTTACACGAGCACCAATTGCGTTACATGAGGACACTTTAATTTTTGTTAGGCACAGGGAGATGAAGTGATTTGCCCAGAATCGCAGGATGTTGCGCGTCCTTGCCAATGCTCGAACCCAGTTCCCCATATTTGAGGTTGACCGCCCTAGCCGTTAGGCCATCTCCTCTCGTTTTATGGAAGACTGTCTTTCAGTGCAATAAAGAATGATGCAGAAGTATGAAGAGAGGAAATGTAGGGGGAAAAGGGAGGAATGATTCCAGAATGTTTCATCCAGACCATCTGATGCAGTGTGTGACCTGATGCAGTCAAGTATATGCACAGTGCATCACTGTTCTGGCATTTGGCTCCTCTGCCGCCTGGTCCTGAGCCACCGCCTGAGCCGCTCAGAGATATCAGTATCATAGAATTCTTTATTTTTTCGGTCCTCTCTGCAAATGTTCTTTCCACCAGCATTACGGGTTGGATCTGTGATTCATACCCACCAATGCTGAGATTCCTCCATGCCAAAGGGAACTGTATCCAGATTATTTGGTGCAGCCATCCTGAGCTCTTCTCCATTGTTCTGCTACTCTGTGGACCCTTGGGGCCATCTGTCTTATCCTGTGTCACTATACTACCAGGGGCGTTCCGCGGGCCTCTGCAGCCCCTGCAGTGCAAGGGGCCCCCCAATACTTCAGGGGGGCCCCATTCAGCTCAAGGCCAATGAATGCATGTGAGATATGGGAGACTCAGGAGCCCCTGAGACATTTTGCATGGGGTCCCATCATTCTGCGTTACGCCACTGTATGCTAGTAAATGAAGTACATTGGTGCTCCTGACAACTTTACCCAACCATGTTAATGGCACCACTGCTCAACTCTAAATTCTGTACAGCTGCATGTTGGGTACCCTTGCACAACTGTAACCTGTTCTCATCAGTGTGGAAGATCCCATTTCCCTGCAGACAATGGATCGGAACCTCTGACCTCTATCTAATTGCCCTGTTTGAAGCCCCAACATACGTAAGGATGTAGCACAATGACAATTTCTCATTGTGAAATGTGCTAGTATGCTTTTATGCAAAGAGGTAGTGCATAATGACAACTCTTAGTGCAATAACAAGGTTTAACATGTTTGATCAGTGTAAGACGGTTTGATGCTTTAGGCAAAATAAAAACAATTTGCAGATAAAGTGGTCTCATACAACTAATTAAAAAAATCAGATTTTTGCCCTGGTCTTAAAAGATGATGCTACCTAGGGCTGGCAATTGAAGGATACTGCCTTATCTCATAACCTATGGCGGAGATTTCCCTTACTCCGTTTTCTGACCCCTCTGCTTTCACAGTCCTTTACTGTAGGAAACTGGGTTACTGGTTGAGGGGGGTGAAGCCCTCCTCATGTAGCAACAGACTACGTCTGTAAAGGTAAAGCCACAAGCAACCCCAAATTAACCTGTGCTTAACCCTCTGGCAGCTTGGCATAAAGCAGTCAGGCTTAACTTAGAGGCAATGTGTAAAGCATGTGTGCAGTACTTCAAACAGTAATAAAAAGAAAAATCCCACATGAGTTTAGAAAAATAGAATAAACTTTAATAGGTTATTAAAGACTGAAGTGACAAAAATAGAATCAAAACCCGAGACATGCAAATTCACAGTCTTTGGTACAAAAATAGTACATAGAAGTGGTTATCTGGGAATGCCATGCCAGGACATAGTCACAAGTTTAGGCCGTCTGTGATGGAGCACGGGCCTGCTACAGAGCCCACGTTAGGACAACTGAACAAAGTACCTTAAATCCTGGCTGTAGATCGTTGCGAGATCCCACGTGCAACTGTAGTTCAGAGGAAGCAGTGGGTCTGCAATGCCGAGTCCTGCGTCATAGTCGAGGATACCGCCGATTGGGGAAGCTTGCGTTGTTAAGTTCAGCGACGAGGATGTGTCACACAGTGGCAAATCTGAGGAGACTGGTGGGCTCGGATGCAAGGCCCTGCATTGTATAGCTACGGTTCCAAAATGGAGCTCCGGGGAGATGTTTTGTGCTGCATCTGTTCTGGCCATAGGACAACCGCTGGGCTGGCAGAGCAGCTTCAGGCCCACTTCTAGGGGTCCAGGACTGGGGTGGCACCACTTGGAGTGCAATACTCGCAGTAGACAAGGAGTCAAGGTGCTGGATACAAGGTGGTGGGAATCTTGTCTGTCCCTCAGGCTCTGATCAGGACGCCAGCCAACTAGCTCTTGGAGTCACTCTTGGTCCTGGATTCAAGATGCAGGTCCAGTCTTTTCACTCAGACAGCAGGACAGCAGATGAGCAGTTCTACTTGAAGAGCAGCGCAGCAGTCCTTTTGATTCCTCCAATAGTCTACTGAAGAGTAGGGTCGGACAGTCAAATATGTGTACCTGGTGCCAGCTCTGAAGTAGGGGATAGTTCTGGAATTTTCTCTCCCAGAGGAGCTTTAACTTTCCTGCCTCCCTGACGTGGTCTCAGCATATCTGGGGGCACAAAAGACTAATGTCAAACTCTTTAGAAGTGTGCTCAACCAGAGGATTTGTGATGTCCAAGTGTAGTAGGTGACAGCTCCTCCTCCATCCTGCCAACACCTATTCCCCTTTTGTCTCACTGTATGGAAGCAATACACAAATAACAATTGTCAGCGACACCTAGCCATATGAAATAGGATATAGGCTGAAGACACCAAATGGTTAGGACAAGAAAATTCCAACTTTGTAAAAGTGCCATTTTCAGAATTGTGACTTAAAATATGGCTTAACCATTAAAAAAGGGTTTTATACTACAATTCTTTAGACACCGAATCAGCCATCCTATGTGCTCCAAATTGAATGTTAGCACTTAATAAATGTAATAAGGTAACTCAATATTATCCTATAGGAGAGTTAGGCCTTGCAGTAGTGAAAACTAATGTAATCTTTTTTCACTACCAGGACATGTAAAGCTTAAAAGTACATGTCCAACTTCTTAAATATACTGCCTTCTGTGTCATTTAGTGCCTACCTTAGAGGTGACATGAAATGAAATGAAAGGTTTATGCATGGCAAAAAGTTAATTTTTTTAGGTCAAAACGGAAATTTAAAACTGCACATCCAGCCTGCAATAGCAGGCCTGAGACATGTTTAAAAGGCTACTTAATTGTGTGACACAATAACTGCTGCAGGCCCACTAGTAGCATTTAGCTTACAGGCACTGGGTACACATACTTTACTAGGGACTTACACGAAGATTAAATGTGCCAATTGGGTGTAAGCCAATTTTACCAGAAGGAGAGGGGGCAAGCACTGGAGCAGTGGCAAAGCGCGCAGAGTCCTAAGGCCAACAAACCGAGATCTGCAAAAAATGTGTGAGTAAGGCAAAAGGTTTGGGGCAAGACCACCCCATGGCTGATCTGATTAAAATGTACCAAACTGAGACTGCCCCACCATCCCAGCATCCTTTACAGCATCACACCAGAGTACAATCACCACAATCCCACAGATCTGTCCCCCGACACACAGATTGCCTTTACTGTCTCCCTACCGACTATGGCGCTTTAAGATCCTCTCCTTAAATCCATACCCACATATATGTGGTGTGGTCCTTACATACTCTGATGCCCTCATCTGAAAGGACTGTGGAAGATCTCAGACTTAAGCTAGACCCAATCTGCTATATGCTTATCCACATTTTTAACGTAGTAAAAACGAAGCCAAGACTTTCAAACACACCGCCATTAAATCTAATCTTGCAGTACAGTTTGCTGCTCCTTTCTGAAGCCTAACCAGGGGGTCTGTGAAGACACAGCTGTCCTTCTCTAAAAAACACACAAGCATGAATGGCCACATCCTGCAAATCGTTAAAACGACCCCCAGGAGCAAACTCACATCAAGTCACTGCCACCTTCCAGTTTTCCAATGCGTAAAAGCCAAGTTGTGATGTTACCCTCTAAAGCTCTGTCTCCGTATCACCCACACCGGGGAGGCAACTACAACTTTGCTGTGCAATGTAGAAACCACATAACCACTCAACTGAGAGAAATCACGAGAAACATCCACCAGCGCTCCAATTACAATCTGGTAGTGCCACAAATTGCATCCTTTGTACATCATAAAACCTCTTCTTACATTGCTCCAAACCCAAAAATATCTTCAAAATGTCAGCCTTCCAAAGAAGAGCATTGTGTCCATCAGTAATATGACTGGGTGCAACATGCATTCCAAGTCCCTTCGATTGGTACAACACCCGGTGGTAGGGTTCAGATTTGAGGAGACAAAAAGCACATTTTCTTCGTCACCCAAGCCAGGAATGACACAACTTTGTATTGTAGGGCAATGTAAAATTACACAGTCTTCAAAAATAAAAACAAAAAATAAGGAGTTAGCTTCTTTTAAGTCAAGCGCCCCACTGGTGTTTTTGCCCTGATTTAACGTGTGTGCTTGATAAGTCTTCTCTCTGCACTTTATAAAAAGGTATGGGTTTGGAGACATCAAAAAGGACTGAAGACCGATGAGCTGGTGGCGTAAACCTGCTTTTAGCTAAAAGTGAATTATCCACTGTGTCACCCTAATCCCTCAACTTAAAGGGTGCACTCCTTGAAAGACTAATGTTTTTTCTCAGTTGCTGGGCTAGCTTGGACTCCAAACTCGAGCCACCGGGCACTCCATAAAATTCACTTAGGCAACAGTGGACCTGCCCTTAAGCTGCTTGAAACAGGAATGCTTACTTCAAAGAAACACCCGCCCATTAATATTAGGTCACAGGTGGAAAGTGCTTTTACCCCGAAATATATTTTACAGCCAATGTCAAGTTTGCCAAATACATATTCTTTGTCGAAGTTACTGTAAGTGTTAAATATCCATAACAAAAGCTTGCAGAAAGTCCACTCCTGGAGATTCCCACAAAAGGAGATCTGGGAATCTAGCTAGACAACAGCTATGCTGTAGCAGCAGGACTGCCATCAATGGACTATTTCTAGAGGACAACCAAAGGACTGCCAGGCCGGGCTACACAGAGTGTTCATACTACAGATAGATCATGAAAATGGAGGAAGAAGAAAAGACTAGCTGGAGCCGTATCTTCCAACTGGAATCAATCAGTCCATCTCCGGTGTCACTCAACTTCAATTCTACTACATACATTGATCATGACTTTAACGTCGTTCCTGGACTGACTTACCCTTTTCTTGAATATTCTTCATGGCTGAGCTGTCCGGGTTTACCCATTTTCTCCACTTCCTCTGTGGTCTTCAGAGGATCTGGGATTCAGGGTTGGTTAATGACAACTTTTGCATCACCCAGAATCTTCAGCAACAGCCTTACTGGGTTGGGTTGTGTCCAGGTTTCTTTAATAGTTGAATGGTTTGGCCCCTCACCCTACTGCTTACTCTTCTGCAAGGCACAATAAAACATTCAACTCAGCTACCCAGGGTCTAGTACAAGACTAAGGACAAAGAAGAGAGTCTGGTTCCTTTCTTTCAAGGAGGCAGAGGGAGGAAATGTAAATGTATAACTCTTTTCAGTGGCTCCACCATGAGGTGGAAGGGAGTACACATGTCTGTAGCACCAATGGTGCCGTTGGCCAATACCGTCAAATGCCTTCTCTGCTGGGAATACCCCTGCACTAAACGTATACACTTTGCACAAGCCCAGTTAAATTTTACGTTTTACGTTTTTTTTCTTTCAGGGAAACCCGCCGGGACACTTCCGTTGGAGGTAGCTGTGCGCTATATATGTATCCCAATAATAATAATAATACTAATAATAAAAATGCAAATGGAAACCATAGTTCTCTTCCATCTACTGATCTCACAGAAGAAATACAATTTTTTTTTAAAGACGTGAACTATGAATATGCTTTATTTCGGAACATTATAAACAAAAAGTGAGGGCTTGGACTGGAAACCAATTAGCTGCCACAAACCTTTTAAATGAGGGCTTTTTCACCACTGTGCCACCCCAATCCTTTCTCATCTGAAGAGTGGTCTTGAAAGTCTAGAGGCCTTTTTCAATACATTCAAATGCCTTGTCGGCTGGTTATACAAAGTGTACTCCTGCATTAAACCTAAATACTCCACCAGAAGCCCAGGTAAATGCAAATGAAAACAATAGCTGTCTTTCATCTACGGACATCACAGAAAAAAACACAAATTCAAAAAGATGCTGAACTGTGAAGAAATTAAAAATATAGTACAGTAACGGAATTATAGGTTTTTAAAATCAATATCTGTCTGGACATGAGTCACACGACCCCTGCAGCACTTTCTCTACACATCCAGCGAGGAGAATATTAACAGCCTTGCAGACCTGCAACATTTCTTGACATTTTACAGGCTAGAACTCGAACATATTTCCCTAGACGCACTCTTGACACACTTACGTTGAAACCGCGTTAACATTAAAACATGGAATACGAAGCTTACACTTAGAAGGTGCCGGCACTGGCCGATACAACAGTATCAAAAACAGATTTACAGGTTCACTGCTTTTGACAGGAGTGTCGATTACCTGAGCCCTCGTGTTTCACGTCATCAGCTCCTCGTGACGTGTGCACCATCACACAAGCATACCTTCACCGTCACTCATGACTAGTAACCTCACTTTCCAACCAGGGAACCTGGCTGCTGTGTGGACTTACTTCACTGTGGGAAATCTCAGCTGGAGAACATGAGGGGCAGAGGCCCCTGATTCAAGGTGCCCAGTGTTCTTGTTGGGATAGACTGAAACAAGCATTGGCAAAGCTTATGAATATGTCTTTATATATCTAATTACTGACCATGAATGGTAAGCGGGGGTTAATGCAGCCCGGTAGAGGACACTGCAGTATTGGGATCACGTGCTCTGTGTGGTTAGACACTGATTGTAGAGTATAAACACTGCATTAATTGAATCACTCGATGTCTAAATGCATTAGACCTCAGCCATCACCATGTAACAACCACATACTCTGTCATCCAAACATACAGGTCTGTGGGCCATTACTTAGAAAAGATTGAGTGCTGTGACACAGATTGTAGAAGTAGAAAGTGCTACACAAATGCCAGATTACATAACATATGAATGGCTTTTGTGAATTACTATTTGTCTTATCTACTCTGTGTGGACAGACAGGGACCATAACCCATTGTATACATCATGTACTCTGTGTTCGCTGAGATAGACATAACACATGACTTTATTATGATGTGCTTAGTGCCGCAGACGCTCGGACTGTAAGCAATTCATTATTTGTATCAAGTGCCTAAAGAGCACAGAGATAGATTGTAAACTTTTCGCTATTTGTATCAAGTGCTAAGTGACTGAAGAGACACATAGTAAACACTTCACTATTTGTATCAAGTGCTTAGTCCAGGCACAGATAGATTGTAGACACTTCTATATTTCTACCAAGTGCTTAGTGACTGCAAAGACACATAGTAAACAATTCACTATTTGTATAAAGTGCTTAATGACTTGCAGAGGTAGATTGTAAACATTTCTCTATCTGTACCAAGTGCTGCAGAGACACATAGTAACACTTCACTATTAGTATCAAGTGCAAAATGCAGGCAGAGAGAGAATTTAAATACATCACTACTCCCTTGATGTGCTTAGTTTAGGTAGAGACACGGACAGTAAGCGCTTCACTATTTGTATCAAGACCCTAATGACTGTAAAACAGCCTAAGCGCTGCAGTATTTGTATCAAGTGCCTGGTGACTGTGGTCAGAAAGGGCAATCGCTACTTCATTTTTGCATATTCAAACTTTTAATGCGGTACCTATTTTGATTGCATGCATCCTCAGAACGATTGTTATTTTTTTAACTCAATTTAACGAGGTTCATTATATGTGGGTAAACTATTGAGAACTATTCTAAGCAGTATTAGCACTTACTTCTTACCTTGCCGTGAGGGCGGTTATGTTAGTCTGCCTCACACTGACCTCTCACTCTAGTTGTTGAGTGAGTGGGCCGCTCTTGTGCTGTTTTGTGTGCCCTAGCTTCCTATTTCATATGGTGGAACAGAGGCGGAGTGTCACCACACTGGCTAAGAGCCAACAACTGAAAAATAAAACGTTATCTTACTATTGTTTCATGTTTTAGCTTTTGGCTCGGAGTCAGCGTGTGCAGCGAGGGGTGGGCCGGGTTATGATGAGTGGGGAGGAGGAGTGGTATGTGCACTTGTAAGTGTTCATGTCAGTTTGTCCGGCAGTCTTAGGCTGGCCAAACTGACATGCGCACTTTGCTTTCTGTAACCCAGCTCTATTTTACAGCCGGGTTGGAGAAACAGCACAGGCTCCCTATGCCTGAGCAAGCGTCTTTTCAGCGCACTGAGGCCAATCTCCACACTGCTCTCATGCTTGAGAGCTGCACGGAGATTGGATGGGGAGTCCATGATGATGCCCCATGGACCACTGGGAGCAGCAGATAGAACAGAGAAGCAGCGAGAGGTGAGGCAGCCATCATCATGAGTTTAGTTTTTAGTTTTTATTAATCCCTTGTGCGCTCAGTACTCCCTTCCCCCGCGCGCCCTCCATTCCCCCCTTTTAATATGATATCGGCCACCACTGTGGTGGAAGCACGGACATGCAGCGGGCGCAATGCTGGCGTGCCTAAGGCAAGCCCGTCTGCACCAGTCAGTGTCGAGGAAGCGGCCAGCACCAGCCATTATGCTAATTTTATTAAAGATGATGAGGTGCAAATGGAACGAGATCTGGAAAGCATGGAATAGATATAGAGGGGGATTATGCGAACCCCTTTCGGAGGAAGTGGAAGACAGTTCAGGAGATGAAGGGGAACTGGATGAATGAACATTGGGAGATGGGACAGGGGCAGAGGGGAAGATAGCGACCGTATGACATGGGGAACGCTCGGCCTAGAGCTCAGGAAGGGATGGGGACACATAATGCAACACCTACACCGGCAAGTGACAACAGAGATGCCATGAAATGCTTAACGTTGACTATTTGATCTGTAAGAGTCTAAAGTTTTGTTTGCTTTATATAAAAATGAGACAATGCATGATCCGCAACCACTCTTGCAATGCCTAAGAACACTATTCGAATTTGCTGCCGGACCAGAGAGTTGTCGGCTAAACAGCTGTGTAAATTCATAGAGGTGATACTGCATGTGTAACAGTAATTGTTGATTCGCTGACTACTACCTTGTATCATTGGCATACTTAAAATAAAGTCTTTAAAAAAAAAATAAAAAAAAAGATGATGAGGTAAGAAGGCCTTCACGAGGTCGGGCTTACTAGGGTTAAATTCTCCTATGAAATGCCTCTTAAGGATGGACCCCGGACTGATGGCCAAGGGTTCCTCGTGTGACCATTATGGTTTTATGTTATACCTTAATCCTCACATCTTGAAGAATAATCTAGGCTGCACTACTGTCACCTCTAAAGATAATGGCCCATTTAAAGCTTTCCTTATCAATGTTCACTCCCTCCAGAAGCATACAGTATTTTTCCATGAGCTTCTCTTCGATAAAAGCCGATACATTATTCCTCCAGTATGGCGCGATGCGGTAGCTGCTGGTGCGAATAATGTTCCCCCAGCTATACCCGCACATTTTCAGAGAGTATGGGTACATGTGCCAAAGAAGAGAGTAGAAGTTTTGGCCCTTAAACAGTCTTTACCTAATCCCCGTTAGAATCCAGCTGGCTATTACAAAGAATTGTCCCAGACAGTTGACGCATGCATCATGAACTTAGCCGACATAGATATGCTGTTGGGTAATGTAGTACCTCAACCTCTATGGGCAAAAATTCGTCATGAGGATCATACGATTGAGTTAGGTGATACCTGGGTGAATATCGCTGCCACGGATGGTAGCAAGGTTGGTGGAGCTAAGCCTGAGCCTTTAGTGGCAGATCTACCTGGCAGAATTATAGATCTTATGAAAACGATGATGCCAGCATTACGAGTAAATTGGGACAAGTTAGCAGCATGCAAGCAGAAGAAGGACGAAAGTGTATCTGATTTCTTCACTAGGTTTGAAGAGACATTTATAGATCATAGTGGTCAGGATATGAGTACGGAAGGTGGACAAAGATTGTTCGTAGATAAGTTTGTCTTCAACTTACTTCCTGAACTATGTAACAAGTTGAAAGATTCTGAGAGTTCTTGGGCTGTTTCCTCGTCGGCCCAGATATTGGCGACTGCACAGTACTACGAGAATAGGGATAAGGACGAGAAAGAAAGAGTAGAGAAAAAGACAAAAGACTTAAAGACAAAGGTTCTTTTGCAGCAGGCGTATCCGCCTCGCTCAAATCAGCAAGAGTTACAGCAACGCCCACCGTTTCAGCAACCTTCATCGTTTCAGAGACCGCAACAGAAAGCTGGGTATTTCCCTCCAAGGCCACCTTTGGGCTTGAATCAGTGTGCGTATTGTAGGGAGGAAGGTCATTATAAAAATGAGTGTCCTGTTTTACGACAGTGTGCGAGTGGTATACCGGCCCCGAGAGGTCATGGTGGTTTTCAGCAAGTGTCTAGGGGTAGAGGACGTGGTGCGTTTCCTCAGAACGAACGTTCCTTTCCCCCACAAAATTCTATGAATTGTTTTGATCAACAGAAAATTGCGTCTGGTCAGTCGACTCAGTACTATGCTGATGACTATTATGTTGAGAGTGAGAATGCGGACTATAATGATTGCTAGGACAGCCATGGACAAAGAGAGGGAGTAGTGTCGGTTCCAGTAGATCAGAGTGGGCCTTATGTTGCAGTAGCCACATCGGGTGTGGTAGAGCCTTTTCTTTTGGATACTGGTGCAGCGAAGAGTTCTATCATGCACTCTAAACTCCCTGGCGCACCTTTGTCTGGCTTAACGAATGTTTCGGTAGGATTCTCTGGCGCCCCAGTTCGTAACCTAGTTTCTAACCCCTTGTCTCTTTCTATAGGGCCTTGTGAATTGGAAGCACCTCTCATTCTAACGACAGGTTGTGGTGAGAATTTGTTGGGTTTGGATTTGTTGAAAAGGTTGCATGCAACATTGCATTGTTCTCCTTCGGGAGTACAGCGTACATTGGGTAAGAAAGTGATCTCTCCGATGTATTTGTCTAAAGATCGGCTTCCACCGGAATTGCATTCTCTCCCTGATACTCTTTGGGCTACTGGTCCTAATGATGTGGGTCTTTTGGAGATTCCACCTATCGTTGTAACGCTTAAAGCAAATGTCAAATTGCCACGTATTCCCCAATATAGGATTTCTAGCGATGGTGAAAGAGCACTTTTAGCAATCATTTATGATTTAATTGAGAAAGACGTGATTGAAGAAACGAGAGGTAATGTGTGTAACAGTCCCGTTTTGCCTGTCCTGAAGCGCACTGACTCTTCTCAGCCACCTGTTTATGGGTTGATGGGTCATGCTACAAGCTCCCAAATGGCGATACGACCGCAGCATATGCCTTGACGACATTATGTACGATTGGTGAAACAGTACGAGTGAGCTATAATTGGGCGCAAGCAGCAGAATTGATTGCATTAACGAGAGTGTGTTTTTTGTCTGAGGGAAAGAGAGTGAATGTGTATACCGATAGCAAGTACGCGTTTGGTGTTGCACATAGTTTTGGACGCTTGTGGAAAGAAAGGGTATTTGTCACATTGCATGGGACTAAGATCCAACATGGGCAGTTGGTGAATGAGCTTCTTGAGTCACTTACGTTGCCGAAGCAAGTTGCGATTGTGAAGTGTAGTGCTCATCGGAAGGTTACAGATTATGTTGGTCGTGGTAATGCGTTTGCGGATGAAGTTGCGAAAGAAACAGCGAAAAATGTGATGAGTCGAATGTATGTTGCAGACCCTGCGAGATGGATTGGTGCAGTTGGAATGTGTGAAGATACGATTGAAAGTGTGAAATCAATCCAGGCTGAAGCTACTGAAAAAAAAAAAGTGTGTGGAGAGAAAATACGAGTAGATTGGATTCGACTGGTTGTTTTAGGGTGAGTTATCAGAACACCAAAGATGGATGTTGCCAGATGCGTATGTGCTTGCTGTGGTTACGATGGCACATGGGTTGTCTCACATTAGCGCGAAAGGAATTTGTAAGTTGTTGGCTCCAGTGTGGGAGAATGGTGGGATTCCCAAATGTGCTGAGAATGTGGTCAAGAATTGCATGGTGTGTCTGATGTATAATCCTGGTAAGGGAATTCCAACTCCAGACGGTCACTTTGTGCCTCCGACGTATCCGTTCGAGGTTCTTCAATTGGATTTTATCCACATGGAAAGATGCAACAATTTGAAATACGTCCTTGTAGTTGTTTGTGCCTTTTCTAGATGGGTAGAGGCATACCCCCTAAAAGACAATACGGCCTCGTCCACAGCTAAAGTCTTGCTCAAAGAATATTTCCCTAGGTTTGGGTTGCCAAGAATGGTATGGAGTGATAATGGAAGTGAGTTCGTGGGGAAGATCATGAAGAGAGTGTGTGAGGGTTTGGGCATAAGACACAAATTCCCTGCTGCGAATCATCCCCAATCAGCTAGATTAGTGGAATGTTACAATGGCACTTTGAAGCTAAAATTAGCCAAAATTCAGGCGAGTTCTGGTCTCCAATGGCCCGATGCTTTGCCGTTGGCACTTTTGTTAACTAGAACTACAGTGCATTCCCGAATCGGACTTAGTCCGTAAGAAATTGTCTTTGGTCGACCGGCAAATGTGTGGGGAGTGACGAGACCAACAAAATTTAGTGATATTGACTATCCTGTGTTGGTGGACTATTTGTATGACCTGACGGCTAAATTACGTGTCTTGCATCAACAGGTTCACAATAACCTGTCATCAGCCTCTGTGGACCCAGGTCACACCATCAATCCTGGTGACTGGGTTCTCGTGAAAAATTTTCAGCGGACCAAGAACGACCAGCCCCGCTGGACGGGCCCTCATCAGGTGTTGCTGTCTACAAGAACCTCTGTAAAGGTCTTTGGGAAGAAAAATTGGATCCACGGCGTACACTGCAAGATGGTACCTTTACCTCTGCCGTACGACCAGTGGATCCTTGAAGGTATTGCAGACACCGAGGCTGAAAGGTTGCCAAAGTTCACACCGTTCAGTGATGCTGAGTTTGTATGGAGAGGGACTGAGAAAGAAGATGATGATGTCTTACAAGCAGCTGTGCCTTCATCTTCGAGATTGGACACCACCGAGCCTGAACTGCTATTTCAGAACCAGACAGAGCTTGGTAAAAAACGTTATAATCTATGACCTAGAAATAATGGACTAATAAAGAACAAGTAATTCCTTTTTTTATTTTAGAACCGCACTCTCTCAGCCGAAAAACTGTTTTGATCTTTCTTTTTCCTTTTCCTTTTCGCAACCGCCATCCGGGTTCAGCTGTAGGGTCGCGGTGTAAAGACTTGGGAGTGCAGCCGTGTAGACACAAGGTCGACGGTTCTGGTTAGTCTTAGGGCATTCCCTGGACTGACAGACGCACTCCTTAGCAGAAGAAAACCAACCGGCGCGAACAGCCCAGTTAGAGGATGGAGTTTTTTGAGCTTGAGAGAGTTGCTGAGAAAATGAACTTTAAGATGAAACTATGTAGAATAATGCATAGCAAATATTTTCTGATTACATGTATTCTGATGTTTTTTAGCATGACGTTGACTTTGGTGGGTTGGATTGTTTTTATTACTCAAGTGCCTTCTGCACCCATTTCTCAACCTACGACTTTTCCTACTACTACTTCTTTGCAATCTTTTCACATCTTACCTGAACACGAACAGATTAGAAGGTCATAATTTGTACATAACACATTCGTACAGCTACTGCATCAACATCAGTTGGTACTGAACATTACTAATTGTTGGGTGTGTGGTCTTATGCCACATACTACAGATAGAGTTGTTCCCTACCTGATCTTACCGTTTAGTCACAATGGGTCGTTATGGGCTTTTCAGACAATGTTCATTTATGCCCTGGAAGTCTATCCTCTGCATTCCATGAGAGATAACTTGAGTAATCAAGCCTTGGTAAAGGGAGTTATGAATATGAGCAGAGATATCGATACGTACAGGACTATTCCCAAGGAAGAGTTATCGGCTTATGTTGGATGGAACACGACCGGATACAGTGTTAGTCTGAGTGAAAAGCAGAAACGAAAGAGGTCACTTCTGATTTGGGTCGTACCCCACCGAGGTCAATTTTGTCTGCTAGGTAATGGCAAAAATCCGAAAGCTCAGCCGGGGAAGAGTGTTTGTACCCAGACGTATGTTTTTATGTCTCAATCTTCCCCGCCGTTTTTGGCAGCTACAGGCATGTATTTTGTTTGTTACAACAGAGCATATACATGGTTGCCCCCTGATTTTTCAGGAACGTGTTATGTTGGATACCTGTTGCCTCCTACGTATACTGCCGCTGCAGATTACCACAAGACAAGAGTTGTTAGCGGTGTCTTCAATCGGGAAGATACCGCTGGACAGGAAGTGGGAGACTTCTTTAAGGGTTTCTTACTGTTTTGGGGACCTATGGCTAACAGTAGAGGCTTACGGCAATTGACGAGAGTGGTTGATTCCACCATAAACGAAACTGCCGGTGCCCTTAGTAATCTGACAGCTGAGCTTCAAGCGGATTGCCTTATGACGTTACAGAATCGTATGGTTTTAGACATCATACTCGCAGATCGAGGTGGAGTATGTAAAGTGATCCAATCGAGTTGCTGCGTTTTTATCACAGATAATGCTCCGACGGTATACGAGGTCATTTCCAAGTTACATAAGATCTCCGAGTCTATACACCTGGACGAAGGAGATTGGTCGTTAACTGGATGGTTTTGGGGACTGTTATCAGTTTGGGGATGGAAGCTTCTGATGATCATTGGTGCGGCTCTAGCGGTTCTTTTCTCATGTTGTCTTTGTGTACAGTGCGGTCCGGCCATATGTGGCCTTTGTGCTACTACGTGCTTCAGGGGACCGCCTGTCTCGAGAGATGCACAGAGAAACAAGATAATGCTTCAACAGCACCTTGGTGATCTGATGAGAATTGACATCGACTCCGATATAGACTGAGTGATTGCCTATGTAAGGGCAAAAGGAGGGTCTGAGGTTCCGTGAATTCTGAACCCATGTTTTAAATGTCATGGTTCTGTTACGATTTTGGTAATAAGGAACCGTAACTAATGAGTTCAGCAAGTACGAGTGTTTCCGCCATGTTGCGCACAAGGATTCACTGTGTATTTGAGGATTCCATTGCGAACCATAGTTCTCATTCCGTGTAAGGCAGCCATGTTGTGGTTGCCCTCACATAGGCCGATGACTGCGGCTGAGTGAGTTTTCCTAAGACCTATGCCCTTTTGCTGAGGTTCGTGCTGACTTTTGGATGAACCAAGTGAACTGACCTCATTGCCTGAAGCTGACCTTGATGAACTAGTTTCCTTCGCCCGGTAGCTGATCAAGATTAAGGATCAGAGCACAGGACATCGTAAAGTTTTATTGCACACAAATATGCCTTATCCTACTTCTACCTGTTTTCTTCTTCTCTCTTTATGGTCTATTTATGATATGGGTCGTGGCCTCCTTGTTATGGGTTCGTTTGGCCCGTCTAAAGAAGAATGTTGGGTTTGACCGATGATTGATCATGGGCTGGGAAACTGAAAAGTGGGTTTTACTGTCATGCGATACCTTTGGTGTGAATACATGTGATTGGACAGTTTGTAAATATTAGGTATTTGTCTGGAATGTGATTTTTGGCATAAAAAGGGATGACTTGCTTTGTGAAATTGAGCAGTCTCCTGAGAACTCATACCGTGATGATTTCTAGGACTTCTGTTACTGGCTGCAGTCAATAAATTCGATCTTTGACGTCACCGCGAAGAGTCCCGTGTCTCTGTATTCTAAGACAGGTGAACCCGAAGATTTTGGGCGTGCCCCTGGCGCCGCCGGGTCCTAAATAACCCGGTTCTTCACGCCAACACCACTCATTTGGTGGGCCATACTATTGATTTGTTTTTTTCTAATCTCAGTTCAGTAGTGCCGGACCCTACTCCTCTGGATTTGGACTGATCCCCACTGGATCCAATTCAATTGGCTTATCTCACCTAAGGGCATTCCAGGGTTCCATGCTAGCTTGCACTCTGCTAGATCTTTCTCTATGATCGTTTAAAGCAGCGTGCTGCTTGCCCTGGAAAACAAACCAATCTTCTCCGGCTCCATGGATTCTGACACACGGAAGGTTGACAACTGGCTGCGCACTCAAGTGGAGAATTTAGCTCCTGACTCAGGTTGTGTGCCTAGCAGGGGTAGGATTTTGAGCCCTGGTTCTGCAAGGAACTCAGACAGGAGAAAAAACTATGAAATAGGACTGAAAGAGAATGGCAAACAAATTAGAGTGCAGGGGTCTAAAGCATTGTATAACAAGCATTTACAATGCAATGGTCTCGGCATCATTAAAAGTAGAGCTATTGGCATTGCTCATGACATTTCTTTTTTTTTCCTTAAATCATAAATAACAGCACTCGCTGCTCTGCGCACTCACTGCTCTGCGCACTCCGTGCTCTGCGCACTCACTGCTCTGCACACTCACTGCTCTGCGCACTCACTGCTCTGCGCACTCACTACTCTGCGCACTCACTACTCTGCACTCTGCACTCACTACTCTGCACTCTGCACTCACTACTCTGCACTCTGCACTCTGCACTCACTACTCTGCACTCTGCACTCTGCACTCACTACTCTGCACTCTGCACTCTGCACTCACTACTCTGCACTCTGCACTCTGCACTCACTACTCTGCACTCTGCACTCACTACTCTGCACTCACTACTCTGCACTCACTACTCTGCACTCTGCACTCACTACTCTGCACTCTGCACTCTGCACTCTGCACTCTGCACTCTGCACTCACTACTCTGCACTCACTACTCTGCACTCTGCACTCACTACTCTGCACTCTGCACTCACTACTCTGCACTCACTACTCTGCACTCTGCACTCACTACTCTGCACTCTGCACTCTGCACTCACTACTCTGCACTCTGCACTCACTACTCTGCACTCTGCACTCTGCACTCACTACTCTGCACTCTGCACTCTGCACTCACTACTCTGCACTCTGCACTCACTACTCTGCACTCTGCACTCACGACTCTGCACTCTGCACTCACTACTCTGCACTCACTACTCTGCACTCTGCACTCACTACTCTGCACTCACCACTCTGCACTCTGCACTCACTACTCTGCACTCTGCACTCACTACTCTGCACTCTGCACTCACTACTTTGCACTCTGCACTCACTACTCTGCACTCACTACTCTGCACTCACTACTCTGCACTCTGCACTCTGCACTCACTACTCTGCACTCTGCACTTTGCACTCACTACTCTGCACTCACTACTCTGCACTCTGCACTCTGCACTCACTACTCTGCACTCACTACTCTGCACTCTGCACTCACTACTCTGCACTCTGCACTCCGCACTCACTACTCTGCACTCTGCACTCACTACTCTGCACTCACTACTCTGCACTCTGCACTCACTACTCTGCACTCTGCACTCACTACTCTGCACTCTGCACTCTGCACTCACTACTCTGCACTCTGCACTCTGCACTCACTACTCTGCACTCTGCACTCTGCACTCACTACTCTGCACTCTGCACTCTGCACTCACTACTCTGCACTCTGCACTCTGCACTCACTACTCTGCACTCACTACTCTGCACCCTGCACTCACTACTCTGCACTCTGCACTCACTACTCTGCACTCACTACTCTGCACTCACTACTCTGCACTTTGCACTCACTACTCTGCACTCTGCACTCTGCACTCACTACTCTGCACTCTGCACTCTGCACTCACTACTCTGCACTCTGCACTCACTACTCTGCACTCACTACTCTGCACCCTGCACTCACTACTCTGCACTCTGCACTCACTACTCTGCACTCACTACTCTGCACTCACTACTCTGCACTTTGCACTCACTACTCTGCACTCTGCACTCTGCACTCACTACTCTGCACTCTGCACTCACTACTCTGCACTCTGCACTCTGCACTCACTACTCTGCACTCTGCACTCTGCACTCACTACTCTGCACTCTGCACTCTGCACTCACTACTCTGCACTCTGCACTCTGCACTCACTACTCTGCACTCACTACTCTGCACCCTGCACTCACTACTCTGCACTCTGCACTCACTACTCTGCACTCACTACTCTGCACTCACTACTCTGCACTTTGCACTCACTACTCTGCACTCTGCACTCTGCACTCACTACTCTGCACTCTGCACTCTGCACTCACTACTCTGCACTCTGCACTCACTACTCTGCACTCACTACTCTGCACCCTGCACTCACTACTCTGCACTCTGCACTCACTACTCTGCACTCACTACTCTGCACTCACTACTCTGCACTTTGCACTCACTACTCTGCACTCTGCACTCACTACTCTGCACTCTGCACTCTGCACTCACTACTCTGCACTCTGCACTCTGCACTCACTACTCTGCACTCTGCACTCTGCACTCACTACTCTGCACTCTGCACTCACTACTCTGCACTCTGCACTCACTACTCTGCACTCACTACTCTGCACTCTGCACTCACTACTCTGCACTCTGCACTCACTACTCTGCACTCTGCACTCACTACTCTGCACTCTGCACTCACTACTCTGCACTCTGCACTCACTACTCTGCACTCTGCACTCACTACTCTGCACTCTGCACTCACTACTCTGCACTCTGCACTCACTACTCTGCACTCTGCACTCTGCACTCACTACTCTGCACTCTGCACTCACTACTCTGCACTCTGCACTCACTACTCTGCACTCTGCACTCACTACTCTGCACTCACTACTCTGCACTCTGCACTCACTACTCTGCACTCTGCACTCACTACTCTGCACTCTGCACTCACTACTCTGCACTCTGCACTCACTACTCTGCACTCTGCACTCACTACTCTGCACTCTGCACTCACTACTCTGCACTCTGCACTCACTACTCTGCACTCTGCACTCACCACTCTGCACTCACTACTCTGCACTCTGCACTCACTACTCTGCACTCACTACTCTGCACTCTGCACTCACTACTCTGCACTCTGCACTCACTACTCTGCACTCTGCACTCACTACTCTGCACTCTGCACTCACTACTCTGCACTCTGCACTCACTACTCTGCACTCACTACTCTGCACTCACTACTCTGCACTTTGCACTCACTACTCTGCACTCTGCACTCTGCACTCACTACTCTGCACTCTGCACTCTGCACTCACTACTCTGCACTCTGCACTCTGCACTCACTACTCTGCACTCACTACTCTGCACCCTGCACTCACTACTCTGCACTCTGCACTCACTACTCTGCACTCTGCACTCACTACTCTGCACTCTGCACTCACTACTCTGCACTCTGCACTCACTACTCTGCACTCACTACTCTGCACTCTGCACTCACCACTCTGCACTCACTACTCTGCACTCTGCACTCACTACTCTGCACTCACTACTCTGCACTCTGCACTCACTACTCTGCACTCTGCACTCTGCACTCACTACTCTGCACCATTGCGAAGATTCAGCCTTAATGTATGGACATTCGTACTGTCCAGCATATGTGTAAATGATGCTCCACTTACACGGTCACGGGTATAGATAACCAGCACTACACTTGCATAGAATACTATGAGAAGTCGAACATTCCACAAGGGTTTTAAGCCACTTCTGAGGTACCAGCCAAGTATTTCTGCCTCTTCAGAATCACCAGTGGCACTTTTTGTACATGGTGTGAGGTAAGGGTTACTCTTTTGCTGAGATACAGAATCGCAGAGACCTCCTAAAAGCAAAGTCGTTCCCCTGTGCAAAACAATTATCTTATCAGGCAGCCCGTGAGACAGTAAGCATGTGCGCAATACGAAGAAAGTGGAACGCGAAAGAACGCAAAATTGGATCGTTTCCCCCGTTTCCCTCAATTTCTGCTTAGGGTCGTGTGACCGAGACTCGAACCCGGGTCCTCTCGGTCCGAGGTCGAGCGCCCTAGCCGTTAGGCCACCTCCTCTCCGCTATAAAAACGGCATGCGGGGAGCATCTTGTGGTTTTCAAAACCCATTTGTGCGGCCTACTCTCCGCCTCCGTATCCCGTGTAATCGGAAATGTGTGGCACCGTCACAAGCCTCTCTGTAATTAGCACCGGGGCTGAGTAACGAGAGAAAGGATTACTCCCTTATAAAGTGCTTGAAACCCGGCTATCGGTATAAAGCGCCACTTAGATAAACAAGGCCACAGTTAATTGAATGCCCTCCATTTTTTAGGTCTAAATTCAATCGCGGGCCCTATGCTTTATCCCGTTCTCAAAGAAAGGGAACTTTGTATCCTTTAATGTAAGTTCTTGAACTGAAAAGCTTATTATTCTTTCAACAGTAGCATGTCTCCCTCTTGTTTAACTCCACCGAGAGTTTCATTTGCAAGAGAGTACCCAAAGCGCTACTGAGAAACTAGGGGCTGTTGCATTTAAATATCCGCAAGCCCAACACCAAGGCTGCCTAGTCTTGAATTTGTCTTGTGCTTTTTTACTACGGAGGCCGCTAGCAACCCTTCCGCCTTCCGGCCATGTCGGAGGCTGCCCCAAGTATTACATTATTTATCTTGGCGCTGTGCAATGGAGTTTCTTGTTACCCATCTCAACGAGCGTCATGTTATCGACCTTAGACGAATGATAGGCAGGGCAGCCCTACAGGATCGGTGCCTCCTGGTCCTTGTGGTGTCCAGCTGGAGGGCCTACTCTTCAGGGTGCAATTGAGAGACCTGAACTTGCCATCACAACTGTCAGTCGAAATAGGGGGCGGGTTATGCCTCTCACCGTGGCCTCTGTGGCCTGCGCAGTGCCTACCTCCCGGTGCTGGAAGGTATTTCGTGCGTAATAAATTGGACATAAGCTGGGCAGTCTTTAATAAGAGGACGTGCAAGATTATCCCTTTCACCGGCCAAAGCTTATCTCAATCATGGATGGCTGAGGGCCATTGCTCTACAGTTAATTAGCAGCAGAGGTAAATCAGGCTCTGGAAGGAGACGATCTCCACACATCTATCTTTGGAGGGCTTCTTAGGTCAGAGGTCACAAAGGACCGATGTGTGAGGCGGGAGGAGGCCCGAGAAATGAAAGAGCAAACGGCTGGAAAGGATCCCAGTGCATCTGAGAAAACCCAGCGCTGAACACTGTGTATTTCAATATAAACAAGAAATCACTGAGGTCCGTTTTTTTTTGCCGAGTTTTATATAGCGCAAACTTGACCCGAATCGGGTATCAGAGCGCTTTACAGAGCACCAGTTACGTTACATGTGGACACAACACTCACCTTTAAAGTTGCTGGGGACGGCCGCCGGTGCAATCTGCAGACTGCAGAGTTCACAGGAGAGATGGGGCTGGGGCCGGGAGGAGCAGCTCAGGCTCACAGTCCGTAGTCGCAGGCTCCGCTCAGCTCGAAAGGAATTTGAAAAGGAGGAAGTGGGGGGGGGGCCAAAGATAAAGGGCAAGATTACCGTGTCACTGTTCTGTTGCATGCAATGGTGTACGCGCTCGCACCATCTGGATTGCATTACACGGGCACTCTGACAGCTCGTAATTAAGATTAATCACTCTGCCGTGCTCGTTCTCACACACAATATGCCACATCGGGCACGCGTAAATTACTTACATCCTATCACGTCAACGCTACTACATACACAGCACAGCGAAGACGAATCACTAGGCAGATGACAAAATACACTAAGGAATGTGTCTGTTCAGAGCCCTAGAGATCCTTTCTTTCTTCTTTAGCATTAGGAGCTCGAAGCTCCACCCCCTTCGTGGGCGGAGGCCGAGCCCTAAAAAGGGCTCTCAAAATGTATGTGACGCTGCTAAACCATTCGAAGAGAGAGTACTATGAAGGTAGGATCAAAATGGCAAGTAACAAATCAAGAGCAATTTTTAAGATTGTAAAAGATTTATCGGATTAAGCTGCATGCCACAGATGCAAGGCTCCTTCTGCCAAATGGTGCGAAGAATTGGCCTCTTTTATTCACAACTAAATACAGGAGATCCAGAATAGTCTAACAATATAATTGCCGTTTGATGCCGAGGCTCTCAGATCAACTCAATCCCCAAATTCTATGTCCTGTTTGATGACCGAGTTTAATGAGATTACTCTTGAAGACTCTAGAAGGGCTATCCTCAATTTTAAATCCAGCTCACCTTCTGATCCCTGTCCCCCTTCCCTTTTGGCCTTGGGAGTAGACGTTATTAATCCCATTATGAACGCCCTCCTAAAGAAGTCCCTGGCTACAGCTACTGTTCCGTTCAGCTGGACGCAGGCTAAAATTCTACCACTTTAAACAAAAGCCAAGTACGGTCTCAGACATTCCATTCAACTACAGGCCCATATCTCTTTGGTCTGAGCCATCCAAGTTGCTGGAAAAGTTAGTGAATTGTCAGCTCTCCAAGTATATTGAGACTAATAAACTATTACATCCTGCCCAATCTGGCTTCAGGCCAAGGTTCACCACAGCAACAACCCTACCGGAGGTTTCCGAACTGATTGAAAGTACCATCAATGCTGTAAGTTAGGGCAGTCCTGGTACGGCTAGACCTGTCAGCAGCATTCGACATGGACCCGCATGCCAGGCTGCTCGGTTGACTTCAGGAGACTAACCTAAGAGACAAGGCTTGGAAGTGGCTGAAATCTTTTCCAGAGGACAGGAGGCAAGAGGTTTGGCTACCCCTCTATTCCTCTGGTAGCCAAAATGTCTTGGTTGGGGTCTCTCAGGGGTCAGCTCTTAGCCCCACATTATTTTATATTTACATGCCTCCCCTCCCGCTGAATTGGTGGAGTCGTTTTGGGCCAAAATAATCTCCTATGCTGAAGATACCCAGATTGTTTTCTACATAGGCATGGTTTGATAGCATATTGTTCAACAGGCCCGCCTTTGTCAATTGGCCATTTCCTGTTGAATGAGTCTCTTCCAACTGAAGTGCAATACCGAGAAGACAGAGGCTATCAGTATAGGGCAGGATTTTGACCTCAAGTTGGATGAGCAGTGGCCAGAGAGGGCACCTCCTCCCAATAAGCAATGGAAACAGTTAATAACCTGGGTGTGAAATTCGACAATAAACTGTCCTTCCATAATCAAATTAATTATGTGGTAGGCAAATGCTTTGGCATACTATGCATGGTCTAGAAATTCCTGGACTTCCTGGGGGTCCCAATAAGAATTAATGTGGTCTTGGCTTTGGTCATGTCCAGGCTGGACTATGCCAGTGCCCTATAGGTACGAAGGTTTGCCTTAATATATTGTGAGAAAACTTCAAATAGTACAAAATGCTGCTGCTGGGCTTGTTCTTAGGACTGCCTAGAAGGAAGAACATTTCTACACATTTGCTAAATTTGCACTGGCTTCCTTTACACAAGCAGATTCTATTTAAGACTTCACTGCTGGTGCACACAGCGCTACAATACCCTGGACCCGACTATTTGTCCTCTAGGATTTCTTACAACAACCCTTTGAGAAAGCTGTGCTCTCTCCAACAACCACTTCGACACGATTCCAGGAGTCCACCTTGCAAAAGCCGGGGGACAATCTTTCCCTCTTCTGGGGCCTGTGGGCTGGAACAATCTTTATTTAGAACTGCCCTGTTAGCACCAGGACACTCTTGAGTAGCTGCGCGCTTTAAAAGTCCCTTTTAACTGTACATAACACATACCAAACACATACCAAGACAGACTGAATACCAGGGGCGGCTCTTCCATTTGATCGAAGGAGCGTCGCCCCACTTAATTGCCCCAGAAATGCCCCAGAGACAAAAATTATAATGGTAATAAATTTAATTATTTACCATTTAATTTTCCGTAAACCTGTCCTGAACAGAGTGTCAGGACAGGAGGGGCCACCTGAGTGGCAGCAGTGGTGGACTGCACTAGTTTATAGTGCGCATGTCCCTTTGGCCAGCCATCTTGCGAAGGCTAGCCTGACATGCGCACTATAAACCGCTCAATCCAGCTGACTTAGACAGCCGGGTTGAGGGCCTACACAAGCCTTGGGTGTCCTCTGGAGCGTCAAGAGAGACCGCTCCCTCCAGTCCCGTCACTGCCATCATTCAGCCCCAGGATTGGTTAAGCCCAGCTGGACGTGACGTCTGGAGATGACGAAGCGAGGAGGACGTGTATCCGGAAAGCATGGTATCTTTTTATTTATTTCTTTTGTGTATTTAATTGTATTTATATATTTTTTATATATTCACCCTATTTTTCACTCCCCTCACATCGCAGTACTTTCAAGTCACCACTGCTGTAGACCCTTCACTGTTTGTACCGTGCGTAGGCAGACACAGACTAACAGGTACATTTTAAGGATTTTGGAGGCCCGGGCCAAGCATATTTTTGGGGGCCCGGGGCCAAGCATATTTTGGGGGGCCCCATTAAGACCAGTTTTCAATTTATGATCCAATTTTAACTCTTTCATGCCCTCTTTGGGCGAGTCACTGACAGTACAGAGGCACACTCGTCCATATTCTAAAAGTGTTTACAGCTAATATTTAGGGACAGTGATGTGTGTTTTCACTATTGTAACACAACAGCAGCTCACTAATATTACTGCGAATAACCTCTGTGACACCCTCCCATTTCTCATATGTGCAGTCGTGATTTGATGCAAAAGAAACTCTTTTTATGGATGTTGCATGTAACAAACACAATTCTCTGTAAAACAAAATTTTCTCGAACTGATACACATCACCAACACCAAAAATTAAACAAAAGAAAACGGTTTCTTAATCAATCTGTTTAAGAATGACTTAAGGTCATCAGGGCAAGACTCACTGAAGAACAGTACGGGCTTCATCAGGGCCCCAACCTGAAAGGTTGGGGCCCTGGGACAGAGCACCCTTTGCGCATGCCTTAAAACATTCCTGGAGACTAAGCGCTTCACTGGCTGTGGAATATTCCTAGTGTAGGTAGACAAGCACTGTGCACACTAAAGACCAGGCAGAGACAGACTGCGACCTTTCTTTGTGTGACCTGCTTAATCTGGGAACGCACACAGAGTGTGACCATTCACTATTTGTAGAACGCCCATAGTGCAGACGGAGACAAAGGGTGAATACTTCCTTATGAGGCTGGGCGAACAAGAGGCTAACTTCAGCCTCAGGAATACTGGACTGTACCAAGAGGCTAATTTAGGTATACACGCAACCGGTGAACACAAAACTGTTTATATTAGGTGCTTAGTGGCTCCACACGCGCTCACACACTGTATAAACATCACCGGTGTCAGGTATCTCTAGTCTAGGCGCGCACACACACAGGCCCTGAGGAAAGACTTCCCTCAGATGGGTCTTCCCGTTGTGTGGCGTGTTAGACAGACTTCAGTACTTCCGCTTGCGTGACACGGGCCTTAGCGCGCCCTTGTTACCTCACAACTAACCACACAAAATTGGCAAATGCTCCTGCTCGGCAGACCCAGAAATCAGAACCAGGCTTAGGAGAACAGAGAATGGCACGACTGGCGTAAGGGCCAGAGCTGCCAACTTGGGAGGTGGAAAACCAAGCTCGAGTCTCGGCGTCGGTTCAGCATCCTGTGATTCTGGGCGAATCACTTAATCTCCCCGTGCCTACCAAAAATGAATGTGTCCTTGCCCGGGTCTGGTGGCTCAGACTAAAGCACCCACTGCAGGGGCCTGTGTTCACCCTCATGGTCACAGGTCCACTCAGCCTTTCATCCACTTGAGGTTGATAAAATGAGTACCATTGAGTTGGGTAGCAATAAACATCTGTTATTCAGCGCAAGGACACCTTCGGGTAATCGTGTTTACAAAAACACCTGTTATGTTATGTTTTAATGTGACTGGTGCTCATGGAAAGCGCTCCAAATCCTTCGGGTCGAGTTCGCGCTATATTAAAAGTGCAACAACAAAAAATAAAAAAGCATTGGCTACGGAAAACGAAGTGAGACTTGTCCTGGCTCTCACCTAGGCTCGGGAAACATCATTTACTACGAAGGAATTACCCCGCATAACGTTTACCACGCGTCACTCACCACGAAAAGGTCTTTTCCACGCGTATGCTTTCAACGTCCGTCTTTACCACGCGAGTGGTATTCCTTCGTGTCGTTCTGCCTGTACGATCTGCGTGGGCTTGGGGGGGGGGGCTGGGGGGGCTAGGGGGAGTTGGGGGGGGGGCTAGGGGGGGTTGGGGGGGTCTCCCCCCCCAAAAAAATACAAGCGGATAACAATAAATAAATAAGAAAACTTAAAAAACGAACAAGGAAATAGCCTCACCAACAAGGAGACGTGTACGTCATAATTGAAGTCCTTTCACAGTTTTGATAGACGTGTTTTGACGCTTGTTTCCGTGGTCGGTGGAAGAAAGGGCTGATGGGGAAAGACGTACAGGGGTCAGATAAGAATCTAAACTTTATTAATTATGGTATTATTTAAGCGCATTATGAAAAATATAAAAAAAAAATGTAAGGGAATCTGTTGTTTTTAATTGTTTAAAACATCGATCTTTTCCTTCGTACTGCATGTAGCCTATCAGCATCGTTATGTAAATTTAAATGAGACGTGAGATGTTTCGTAACGTTCATTTTGCGGAGTAAAAACATGCGTTGTCAAATGCTGCGTGGTGAAGACACATGCGAACTAAAGTTCGCGTGGTAATGCCATGCGTGGAACTTGTCTTCGTGGAAAAATCATATATTCCCTAGGCTCCAGTCACCGTACTGAGACCCGTGAAGCCGCCGCTGCCCCTTCCCCGGCCGTGGTTTGGTGATAATGAAACGGGCAGCGAGGCCTGCGCGCCGGGCTCCGGCAGCGCCCGCTCCATCAGGGAGATGGCCTCGGCTAATCCACTCTCCGCGGCGCTACCCACGGATTTCTTCCTGCGTGACTCATCGCCCTAATGATCTCGGATTGCTTTGACATTTCTTCCACCGTCTCCCCGGCCCCGCGTGTGTCAGAAGAGCCCATCTCCCAGCAATCTGCAGCCTCGCCGCAAAGGGCACCCCCTCGGAGGCGGGAGGGGGCCAGCCGCACCGCCGTCATTATTGGTTATTACCCGCCTGCTGTCCTCCAGAATTTACAGCGCGTTTCAGATGGAGCGGGCTCTTCGCGTAAACAAACTCCGTGGTTTACAACAAACCCTCGACAAGGCAAGCAAGCGAGACTCTGCAGCGGCTGAAATACACCACCGGCGGCAGCTGAAGAAGGACTGGCTACAGAGGAGGTGATTATGGGCTCGCAGCATAATCTACTTGTCTAAACTACCCGCTCTCTGGACGTTTCAAATACGAGCCCTGAAGAGACTGCAGGTAAAGGAAGAGGGTGTGGCCTAACGGCCAGAGCTGCAGACTTTGGCCCCGGGGAACCAGGTTCCCGTCTCGGGATCGGTTCAACATTCTGTGATTCTGGGCAAATCACTGAATCTCCCCGTGTCCTTGTGTAAAGTAACTGGTGCTCTTGTAAAGCACCCCAAAATACCTTCGGGTCAAGTTCGCGCTGTAGAAAATTGTAAAAAAAAAAAAAAAAAAAAGAAGAAAAAAAGGAGCCGGTTCTGCTGTCCGAGGCCAAGGCTCACTCCACTCAAAGAATTAGACAAGCTCAGACTAAAAGGCGCTGACCATAATTATTTGTTATATAGCGCTACCTAGAACGCATCTGTCGCTTCTAAGCACACTGCATCACAAATAGTATTGCTACCAAATGTAACTGCTCTCAGTTTAACAATCTCGTGCGGATGGTGAGTCTCAACTGACAGGATATAAACTTGTGATTTTAAGATGTCAGCAGCGAGCGTTAGCTCAAGAATTACTTTTCCGGCTCTAACGATGCGGCCAAAGCCAGGGCTGCTTTCATAATACGTTAACTTGGGTCTGCAGCCACTTTACGGGAGTGAGAGCGAATGCACCCTATGGCTAGTACTGGATGTAAGGTTGTTTGCTACCGATAAAGGAATCCGAGTGTAATTAAAAATCTCCATGATAAGGCGTCGGCCTGGCTGCGTGAAAGTTCAGGGCAGATTCTAAAAGAGTTTGGAAAGTTCTTTCCTTGAGTTACTCTCTATGTTTGGAGCACATTTCCAACTATCTTGAAATTCAAAAGAAAATCAAAGATCAGCCATGAAAATCCGTAAGAGGCAACGTTTTCCATGGATACTCGTGTAATGTAAATAAATACGGCTAGCAACATGTAGACAGTTTATATTTCTACATAGGTACGAGAGTTTTTGCAAGGTTTACATTTTTCGCTGCTTCTCCAATGGGATTTTCCCCCCTGCCTAGAACCTCCTTACTACACCCTTACAGTGGCTCCTCCCTCGTCTTACCCACCGAGAAAACAGATTTACTCCTGCCTTTTTACATAGGAAACTTGATTGAGGGTTTCAACGACACGCAAAAGGGGTGGGATTTACTGCAGCCTCACACGTTTGTGGATGTTCAGCACCTTTTGTGGCCGTCCCCACTGTAGAATGCACAATCTTAACGTGAGAAGATGCACTCACACTTCAAATGACGCTATCGTGGTGTCTTGTTAAGTGCGACTAAACCCAGTTTCAAGAGCGCCCTCCCTTCCTGCTGTTTCTGTGAATCTCGCCCTTGTAAACGATTCTGTGTGAGCCCCTACTGAGGACTACAGGCTGCTTTGTGATTCAAACACTTGGAATTTGTTCATTCAATTTTATTGAGTTTACACAATGAAAACAAAACAGTGTATTCTAGCATCACCTGACTAACGGATGGGTGTAATTCCAGTATACATCCCTACCTCATAAAATCTATTACCGAAGATGCATATAGTCCAGACCGTGACCATCCCACCATTTGCCCCAGATAAAGGGGTTCCTCTCATTTGGTGCACCAATCCGGAGCCTTGCGCCACTCGGACAACGTTGGGGGCATCTGGAGATTTCCAACCATGTGCAATGTTTCTTTGCCATCATGGGGGTCATGCCCACCATGCTTTGTTCACCCAGGTCCCAACAATTCCCTCCAGGATTCCCAGGAGAAGAATCTTGGGCATCAGATCAACCGGTCTTTGTTCCAGGACCTTGGACAGGACTCCTTCAATCCGACACCAGAATCTTCGAGATATTTATTCACTTGATTTGAAATGAGAGTTAAAAATCAGACTGATCCCTGACTAAATGTCACCTGAGAGCTATGCATGGAAGGTGTGTCATAGCGCCTAGTTACCTCCAGGGAGGGCACGAGTGGGCTGGACCTGGAACACCCTCCCTACCCACATACGGCAGACCTAAGACCTACTCGCCTTCAGAAGACTCCTCAAGACCTGGCTCTTCGAGCAGTAGCAGCACCCCCCCCCCCCCCCTCCCCTCAGCGCCTTGAGACCCTCACGGATAAGTAGCGCGCTTTACAAGTACTCTGATTGATTGATTGATTGGCTAGAAGTGGAGGAGGATGTGTCCATCATTTTGCTCCCCTGGTAATCTGCAGCAGGCAGCCCTGTACTGGAAGCAGGTGTTAGCTAGGCAGAGGGATCGGGGCAGAGGGTCCCAGCAAGAAGAGAAAGAAAAGATGAAAGAGGAGGAGCTAGAAGGGCAGGAGAGAGGAGGGGCTAGAAGAGGAGAGAGAAGGAGCTAGAAGAGGAGAGAGAGGAGGAGACAGAGGAAGAGGAGGTGCCAGAACAGCAGGAGACAGGAGGAGCTAGAAGAGATACAAGGTGAAAGAGGAGGAGCTAGAAGAGCAGGAGAGAGGGGGAACTAGAAGAGATTCAAGGTGAAAGAGGAGGAGCTAGAAGAGCAGGAGAGAGGAGGAGCTAGAAGAGATACCCGGACTTGGCCACCTATCGATTGGAACTTTGAGAGCTCCTGAGCTTCCCAGGCACCACAAAATTACCCTAGCCTAAGCATACAAGGGACCTTTGTATCAAACTGGGCAAAACAGATCTATGGAGATCACCCGAAGAATCATGCCCTTTGATTTCACGGTTGGAATTGGTAAGATCCTACGGAACATATAAACTTTCTGTCACTCAGGAAAGCTCGTCTTGCGGCCACCTGACAGCTGATTTTATGCAGATCAAATACAAGTATAGTATGGAACCTTTCCTGGATGACATCCAACCAAATTTGGCTAGGAAACTGTATGTGGTTTAGATTAGGGACCCTACCGCTCCATGCCTTCACAAATAAATGGTCCAATACCCATTCTGGTGGATGCCCTGCTTGTAATTGTAAGGAAGAGACAGAGCTACAGGCTCTTTTCTTCTGCCCGCCTATACACTACCTGGCAGCGCTGGCTTATCCAACTATGTAGGAACTTAGGTTTCGTGCATTGCTCTGAGGCACTGAGAGTCTTAAAGTATGACACTCGTGCCCTCATTGTTTTCGTCGTATCTCATATTTTAAATTCAATGTGGCACGTATGGCATACTTTTTTAGGCTAATAATTATGATTGCAGTATCTTAATCCCATTCCTACTTATTTTATCCTGGTTTTATTGTTTCAATTTGAATTGTTTATGGGTAATCGATTTTTATCACGTTCTTTTAACAGATGAAATGTACTGTACCTCACTACCGGATCGGGACCAGGTCCAAGAAGAACCAAAAATTCACTTTATTACGGTCAACAGGCTTTTTAATGTACAGTTTTTATTTTCATTGATAGATGAACTAACTGTAAGGTCACATATTATCCATTATTCAATTGAACATATTTTTTGTGTTTTTAAAGACAATGCACTTTTATTGCCCTCGAGACCGAAATAAAATTATCGAATGGAATGGAATAGAAGAGATACAAGGTGAAAGAGGAGGAGCTAGAAGAGCAGGAGAGACGATGCGCTAGAAGAGCTGGAGAGAGGAGGCGCTAGAAAAGAAGAGAGAAAGTAGGAGCTAGAGGAAGAGATGGGCAGAGGAGGAGCCAGAAGAGAAATAAGGTGACAGAGGAGGAGCAAGAAGAGCAGGAAAGAGAGGAGGAGCCAGACGTTTTGATGCTGGCAGCATAACACTCTCTCTCTTCAGGTAGTCACTTTCAAATAAACCCTGCTATTCTGCTCTTGTGCATGTGTTCTCATGGTACATTCACCCGTGTAGTTTCCATGTGCGCCTTTCTGTGCCGGGGAGAATGATGGGCGTATTCACAAGTACCTGTCCATCTTGAGCCTCTGAATAAACTCTTAAGCACACCAGGAGTATTTTATTCCAAACATGCATACAACACTCAATTGTATCTAAGAATAAACCCACATACATCCATTGACCAGATCAACAACTGACACCCCAAAATAGGGTCTGGATGACCAATCAACAACTGAAACTAAGCTTTCCAGAAAAGGAGTTCTGGATCAGCATCAATACGAACAGCTGCAAGCAAACAAGAGTGGACCTAACCACAGAGATTATTCACACAAACCCTCCGGCTTCACCTTAGACGACAAACTAGACATTGACCTACATATCACACTGTTCATCTATCTATCCAGGCAGTGGTCATTTCCAAACTAGACTATGGAATATCCATTCTCATTGCGTCCCCAAAATAACAATAACCACATTTAGGTGGCCCTCGATGCGGCGGTCAAACTACCCTTGGACACCAGAAGTGCAACCATGAAACTCCAGAGCTTAAACATCTCAGGTTCCTACTTCAGTAACCACACAGCATTTCCCTATCAACGTTTATCATCTTCAAAGCATAAACTAAACAGGGAAAAATACATGCAAAGAAAACTCAAAATCTCAGGTGGTTCAAGAAAGCTTTGAAGCAGTTGCTTTTTTGAGCTAAAAACTGCCCGATATATCACAACATGCTGCAATTTATCACAACATGCTCTGATATATTACAACATACCAGATATATGATAACATGCCCAATATATCACAACACACCCAATATATCACAACATGCCTGATATATCACAACATCTTGCTCCTTCTGAATGGAATGAAATACCTAGTACAATTAGATTAGTCTCCTCCTTCTGAAGCATCGCAACATCAAATAACAGGTTCTATTTAACACATGAATCATGGAGTACCTGCTGTCTCTCTATCAACCTTTTCTTTACAATGAATGCCTTTTCAACCTTTATGAACTGGTCTATGGACTTTGCATAGCTCGAACACCCAAAGTGCAACGAAGGTGCTATACAAAAGCCCTCTTGCTGCAATACAAGTAAATAAAGCTCGTTTTGAGATGCTTGACTTGTTGTCGCTATCACTATGTTCCACTGCCTCCGTATGAGATCCATGATAAAAGTTCTATATTCTTAAATTGCTTCCAATTAATTGTCTGCAGCATGAACCTGGAATGTTGTTCTATATTCACCAATTTATACAAAGAATTTTGAAGTCAAAGAAAATCTTTGAGGGTTTTCCCCGAATGAGATCATTTATTAGCAAGAATGTCACAGCAAAGTTTTTCATTTCTTGTTAACCTGAGAGAAATGTATGTGGATACAACTGGATCTGTGTGCCATGCTCCCAGGGTTGAGCATTAAAACATGGTGCACACCAAAGGCAGGAATCTTTTACAAAGGCCGAGACATAAGGGGTGGTTTATCACTTCTTGCCTTAGCCAACACTCCTAGTAATATCAGTGCCACAGTCTGCCCCTAGTGGCGCTAGAACGTCACTCATGGAAATTGATGACATCAATTTTATTTATTAACAGCCCATTGACTACCTCCAGCGTCACTCACCAAGACAGTTTCCGTGTATACACTACATTTAACTTATTTCCCGTGATGCTACAAGGGCACGTCGATGTACCACTGGTCTATTCAGATCCTGCATAGAAGCTTGCCATCCACACATAAAGGAGGTATCAGCTGATTTAAAATAGATGTCAATGGATTGAAATGAACTCGTCAATCTTGAAGTTCTGGGTTTTGGGATCTCAGCGTGGCATTTCTCAGCAGGACTTCAGGGTTTTGGAGGGAGCACCCTGTGGATGGCCAGATGCTGTGGGATGCAGATGTACCTGCAGAATCCCTGGAGGTCAGCAGTGCTGACCTCCATTGAAATGCACATCTACTCTTGCACTAGAGAAGCGTTCTCCAAAGTCAGTCCTGGAGAGCCGGATCCATGCCAGATTTTTAAGGTAACTACATTTAAATAAATGGGGATAGGCTAAAAATCTATCATGGATCCGGCCTCCAGGACTTTGGAGAACCCTGCCCTTGTGCAAGCATGGGGGAGAGATACTTGAACAAGGACTTCCCAGGCGGGCACTAAGATATAGACTAGACAGCATATGTCCACAGAATCAGTAATATGGCAAAGCGTGAGGTCACCAGTCGAGGGAGGTGCCAGCCGCTAGCAGGCCTTAAACCAACAGGGCCACATGCGGCTAAAGGTGTGGTAGAGAGCACCAGCGGCAATGGTGGCTGGAGTTGGAGGCAGCCGCTTGCAGCAATGTGGGGATTTCCTCTGCTTCTTTGCATGGCTAGAGTGGCTTCCAAAATAGCTGACTTGATACTTCAGGTAAGACATTGGTTTAAATGAAAAACTATAACAAGATTCAGCCTTCATCTTGAATAAGGAAGACAGAAGAATGATGTCACGGATAACACGGGTACAGTGCCCCACTGTCTGAAAGCAGTAAAGTGCACTTAATGCAATTTAAATTCAGACACAAAATAAACATAGCTAGGGCTGTCTCAAAGTAAGGCACTTGGAGAAAAGCAATATCAAAAGTGACGGAAAATAAAAGCTATTGCATACTTTAATAAATTGATATAAACATCAAAGCAAAGTGTACAACAGCAAAATCAAGATACATTACGTTGATAATGCCACAAATAAACAAGGAATACACGAGAGATGAAAGGAAAGATAGAAGTGATTTGTGCACCAAACTACAAGGACAACAGCAACAATCCAGTTGTTTCTACTTGGCGGCAAACGCACAATATTATTCCAAACCACAGACCTTTGATGGCACAACCTTTCAGAGCCTTGCCTTTCAATAATACGACCATATCCAGCCTGTACTTAATTTGTAAAAATGTAAGTGCCAGGGCCCAATATATTTCTCAGGAGGCCTTTGTGGGGGCCACTACCCACTGACCTGGCAGCACTGCTAAGTACTAACCATCACACAACACAAGTGTGACATTTTGACTATTCTAGGTCACTAATAGTGTAATTATGGTCGGATATCATTTTTTAAATCTACTGAGTACGCTGTTCATTAGCTCTGCTCAGCAACATACAAATGGCATCCCCACATGGTAGACTGTCATGAATAAAGTCCCAGTGCTTACACTTAAGTGCTGGTGTTAAGCACCAGTCAACACCGGCATAAATTAAGCACTCCATATCCTAGCTGACTAATATTAAAGAAAAAGATTTAAAAATGCAGGTTGAAATTTCGTCAAGAAACAGTGCAAGCAAATACTCACCATTGTATGAGAAGGAGAAAAATACTGGAAGGACTCTTGCTGTATACTAAGGACGCCCAAGACTGGATGTCACATTTGACTAATCCCCTGTAGTGTATTGTATTGTAATTGCAATTGCATTTATATAGCGCTTACCACCCCTGACGAGGCGTTGAATAGCTTTTTCGGTGAGTAGCACGCTACTCCAGAACCCATAACGGATTAGGGGTGAATTAGTATATAGTGAACATATGAAAGTAATTTGAGTGGAGGATATGTTAGTCAGTTATTTGGATTGAGAAGGATAGTGGAGGGATGGAGAAGGGGAAAAAGTCTGCATTTGTATATAGCGCTTGCTATCCCTGATGGGATGTTGAAGCGCTTTTTCGGTGAGTAGCATGCTACTTCGGAACCCATAAAATATTTGTGGTGAATTAGTATAGTGAAAATATGATAGTAATTTGAGTGGTGGATATTTTAGTCATTATTTGAATTGAGAAGGATAGTGGAGGGATAAAGAAGGGAAAAAAGGTTTGCATTTATATAGCACTTGGTACCCCTGATGGGGGGGGTTGAAGTGTTTTTTTCGGCTAATAGCTCACTACTCTGGAACCCATCGTGTGGTTATGGCAAATGAAGCGGTTCCAGGGGACATACGCTCGACATATCTCAACTCTTCAATGACACAAAAAATACTTCAGAAAGATCTGTGAACACTTCATTATTGAAGCAAGTGACAGACTAAAAAGAATACAAAGCAAACTCGAAAAACCTCTAAGAGAAAAGAGGAGATAAGAGGTCTAAAATGCCCAAAACCAATACCTCAAGCAACGGGAGTAAGAAAAAAGAGTTGAGTCAATCTGGCGTTGCACTTAAAAATTACACAGATGTTAAAATAAAGATATAGAGGCAAAATGCAACAAATGAGAGGCCTTGAACATAGCAAACCCGTGGCCAATATCTAATTACCAAAGTATTGTCTAAACAAACGATTGAGAAAGCAAAACAAAGACAGAAACAGTTATGGTTAGAAAAACACCTACTTACCTCGAGTGAAATCACACCCGACCACTGTGCACTGTTGCAAACCACTTATTTGGTTTATTATTTTGTTTTGTTTTAAGATTTTACCATTTGTATATTCAATGATCAAATCAAATTAAACATATCCTTTACACTTCAAAACTTTAACCAGACACAGTCTTAATTGGTTAAACAATTGTACATCTGACAGCAAGGTTTATACAAATCAAAAAGCATATTACATCTTTCATAACATTTTACAAAATGATGCCCGATGCATTTCGAGCCCAATGCGGCTCTTCTTCTGGGGCCTGAAAGCTAAACAAAGGAAAAACATATGCATGAAAAACAATCCGGCAAATGCGGGACCAGCATTTGAATATGTACTGTAAGTATGAATTGAAAAACCTTCACCCGTCACCCATGTGGTGTGTGCGAAACGCTTACCATGCGCTTCTAGTCGCTCTTATGGAAAACCTACAAAATACAAACAATATGGGCACGCCTGCTTTAAACATACGTTACACGTAGGGAAATTGAATCACAATACCAACTTTGTGCGTGCTAATAAAACAAGGTGGTCGGACTCACCCTTGACGTACAGACTGGCGCTTGTCTAATCTGAAAAACAATATAGACACAAACTCAAAAAACTGATCCTACCGCGCTGTCTGCTTAAAACCTCTAAATTCAACTCATACCTTCGACGCTTGTTTACGGTGCCTCTGTTATCTCCCGGGGCGTAGCTAAGAGTGCCTCCATGGCTGGGGCCATTATTCTTACGTTCCTTCCCTGTGACGCATTGTCCAATCAAACACGGACCCTCCTTCTCTCACGCTTGACAACTACTAGACCGTAACAGAGTCTGGCGAACGGCTATACTTCCTGGTTTCTCCTGATCACGTGGAACCTGAACCCTTCCTAGGCCGGTCGGGCGAAGGTTGAACGGGGTAAAGACAACTTTTCCGAGAGCCCTCAAAGGCTCAAACGTCGGCGCAGGACACTGTGGGTGAAACGACGCAGTGCTTCCCAAATAGTAGATTAGTGACATTAAACAAGTGAAAAAATAAAAAATGAAAAGTGAAAAGTTCATGGGTATTCATGCAGTGATTTAAGGAGATACGAAAATGGTCAAACTTTAATCTTTAAGTCTAACAACCAATCAGAATTCCATGCAGGTACATTAGGTGCATATAGCATTAAATGTTTTACAGAAAACATGAAAAATCTATTTTTTCATTTAACCCCTTCGGGTCTTGAGTTCCAAGTCTTTTTATCCAATAAATTTCTCTCTGTAAGAGAGATCTGGTCAAATCTGTACCTTCATATTGTTCTACTTTCTCTAGGACTGAAAACTGTAGTTGGGCTATGCTGTGCTTTGCCTCCAACCAGTATGTGGCTAAAGGACTCTTAATTGACTGGTTCCTGATTGTGCTTTTGTGTTCTGATATTCTGATTTTTATTTTACGCTCTGTCTTACCCACATAAAGTTTCCCGCAAGGGCACTTTATGTAGTAAACCAGAGTGTTTGAGTTACAATCTGAATTGTGGTGAAGGGGTATACTCTTCCCAGTTTGTGGATGATGTATGGTTGATCCAGGTATCACGTTGTTGCAATGCACACAGTTGCTGCATCTTTTCATCCCTTTATAGGATGAAAATTGTTTCTGTTTCAATTTAGGTTTCAGTAGTTCTTTCAGATTTTTCGACCTGGTATATGCAAAAATTGGCTTCTGATCAAAAATTCCATTAAACTCTTCTTCATTTTGTAGAAGTTCCCAATGGCGATTGACAACATTTTTGATTTTTTGAGAGCTTGTAGAAAATTTTGACACGAACACATGTCTCTCTTTGTTAGGTTTGAGTCTTTGCTGCAGCAAATTTGTTCTATCATATGTTTTTATCCGTTCTCTTGTTTTGACCAAAATATCCTTAGGATTTCCTCTTTCTTCATATTTTTTCTGTTGTATATCCAGATGCTGTTCAAGGGTTGTGTCTCTTGAACATATTCTTTTGATCCTCATAAATTGTGATAGTGGTAAATTATTTTTCAAATTCTGAGGATGAAAACTCTGGAAAAATAATGCATTATTGACATCTGTGTCTTTCCGGAAGACTTCTGTGTGCAATTCTGCATTGTCCAAACAAATTGCTACATCTAAAAATGAAATTATGTCATTGCTTATATTGAAGGTAAACTGTATATGTTCATTGTACTGGTTGAGTAAGGCCAATTTGCTGACCAAAAGATTTTTGTCTGCATTCCAGATGACGAAAATGTCATCTATAAATCTACAGTAGATTATCGCGTGAGTCTTCCAGTCTTGGTCCGCATAAATGTGATCTGATTCGAATTTAGCCATAAATGTATTTGCATATGCAGGAGCCACTGCAAATCCCATGGATGTCCCTTGTTGCTGTAGAAAGAAACGTTCTTCCCATTGAAAATAACTGTGATATAGACAGTAATGTAATATTTCCAAAATGAACACTTTATCTGCTCTGATTGAGGGCTGGCTGAGCAAAGCCCATTCCACAGCCTCCAGACCTCCTTGGTGAGGAATGGAGGTATACAATGATTTAACGTCTATGGTGCAAAGTAACATATTCTTATTGACTTTGATGGCTTGCAGTCTCAATAAAAAATCTGTCGTGTCTTTCACGTATGAAGGCCACTGCTGCACAAAAGGTTGTAAAAATGTGTCTATATAATGACCTAGGGGTTCAAAGATGGTACCACACCCTGTTACTATTGGTCTCATCGGTGGGTTGTGTAAGTCTTTGTGTATTTTTGGGAGCATATACAATCGTGGTCTCCTCGGGTGGTCTACTGTCAAAAATTGTTTAGTAGTGCTGGTGATATGACCTAGTTCCTCGGATTTTTCCAAAATGATTTGAAGTGTTGTTTTGAGCTCATTTGTTGGATCCTTGTCTAACCCACGGGCATCAGAAAAACAAGCATTGGCATAGCCAATAGGTCTCGCCTTTGGGATCTTGTGTTTAGCCATGCAACAATTGATGTTGTTGCACCAAGGATATTGTGCTGCATAACTAAATACTTATAAGGTCCCAAAAGTGAGATCTATTGGCTATGCCCATGCGTGTTATACTTTTACTGTATAAACTATAAAAGAAACCTCTTCTAAGTAAAAAAAAAATAAGAGTGTAGGTACCAAGACAAAACGTTTAATAAAATATTGACAACAAGAGTATAAATACCAAATGGTGCACCAGTTTACTAAAAATATGACAATTTAGAATTGTTAAGTAATAAAACAATGTTTCACTCGGTACTTAAGAGAATTGGGATTTGTCCTTAACCACATCAATGCTACAGCAATTCATCCTCTGTGCTGCAGATCCTTGATTCCCATTGTTCATGACGAGTTCAGCTCGTCATGAGCACACAAGCAGTGTACTGCATGACGAGCTGAGCTCGTCATGAGCATGGAAGGGGTTAAATAATTAAATATTCCTGAATTGCTGCATTACTAGAGCAACATTGAAAAATGCATCAAAGGGAGCATCATGGAGCCAACGTTAATCACAGTGTAATGTACTGCTTTCTTATTAAAATACTGGCGTCAGCTTAACCACTTCCAAATCGGAATACAACGGACAATTGTGTTTATAGGATAGAGGTAGATTTGTCCAAAAAGTTTTTTTAAAAGTCAAATTGTTTGAATTATATACTTCCGTGTACGATTAGAGCATATTTTATACAATGTTGCGAATGCAAGAAAATCTAAGGAGTAAATCTGTAAAAAAGCCTTTGTAAAATGTACATTTTCAGACGTACTGCCTTGTTCACCATGTGTACTTTAGGAGACTATCTGTTTAGCAGATACTCCGATGGAGTATACATGATGTAGAAAATGTTCACAAGCACCCCCTCAGGTCATGCAATGACCCCATCGGTTTAAAGCAAGTTGTGCTAGCTATTGAAATTAAGCCCAGTTAATACACCTCAACAGATATCCACAAGCAAACAAACGTATCTCACAATCTGAGATCCTGATGAGGCTTGCGCAACCTTTCAGGGTTGAAGGAGGCCCATGGCGAGTGAAGCTAAACCCTGTTAATAACAATTCAAACACTCATTATTTGCAAAAACAGTTTTACAACAACAGGGCCATAATTGGGTCAAATGTTTTCTTAAATGTGCTATCCGATGAAGATTTTAGTGAAGGTAGGTTTCCCTAAAAGGTTAGAAAGAGTACGGTCTGCGTCTTACCTGCCCCGCTTAACTGGCTGCTCCCAAGGTGTGTGTCTGGCAAAATGAAAGCGACCGCGAGCAGGCAAATGTAAACCAGCGCACGCGTCCACACTAATTGAAAAAATATGGCCCCTGCGCGCCGCTCCTCGCTCCCGCAAGGTGGGTGCCAGCACAAGCACGAGTGTAACAAAAGTGCAGAACGATTCCTAAAGGTCATCTCCTAGAGCAGCGCTTATGCGCTGCGCTGCGCTAGGCTCGACCTAACTACAAACAATGGCAAAGCCAATAGGCTCGCTTACAGTTTAAATAATGTCTAAAACTTGAAGCCTACCTCAGCACAGAAAAAAAATACTTTGACTATAATGCGTGAGATAAATAATTTACTTTGTACTTTTGAGATGTGCAGCATGCCCAGACAACTTGCTTGCAGAATCTGTAGTTTTAGGGCAGTTCAATTACTCCTGGTGGGCCTGAGGATTGGAGGAACAGCAACCATAGATGAAGCAAGTGACTCAGAAGAACAGACTCCAAGAAGAAGCAAAAGTGACATGACACTAGAGAAATTTGTGACAGTGATCGGTTGCTTCATCACCAGCACAGAAAGCAGATGTGATGGTTCAAGAGTACATAGCAACAAAAAAAAAAGAGCCAGCTGGGGTAGAAACAAGCGCTGCCGCTTCCAAGAGAGCGCACAACCCGGCAGAACGGCTTCCATAGAGAGCGCGCAACCCGGCAGAGCAGCTCTCCAGAGAGAGCGCAACCCGACAGAGAGGCTCTCCAGAGAGCTCGCAACCCGACAATGCGGCTCTCCAGCGCAGCTGACAGGACAATGGTTGAGAACCCCGTGCACTAGTGTCTTGAAGATAGAGCAGGATTGTGGTGACCACAAATAACTTTTACTAACATTGGGCCATCTATAACTATAACTGCTAGGCAAGCATTAACTTCCTAGTCTAATTATTGCATAATTGATGCTTTGGGGAAAAAGGGGACGAAAGGAGACTATACCTAGGATGTAGCCTAACCGTTAGGGCGGCTTCAAATCTGGGGAACTGGGTTCGAGTCTCTGCAATGACGCTCAACATCCTGTGATTCTGGGCAAGTCACGTAATCTCCCCGTGCCTAACAAAAATGAATGTGTCCTCATGTAAAGCGTTCCAATATCTGATTTTGGGTCAAGTTCGCACTATATAAAACTTCGAGAATAAACCCTTGGATCTAATGATTGTGTTGTCACATCAGTACTGTGAGGTTACCTAGGAGTAATCACAAGGTAAAACAGACTCCTTGGGGAGACCGGTGTCTATATATACTGCATGTTTTATGTGTAATATTTAATTGTGTGCTGGGAATAAAGTGCTTTTTAGGTCTCGCCCTGGAATTAGCATCCAAAGGATGCTTCCAGGGACGGAGACGTATAGTCACCTGTCTGGAGGGAAGGACGGACGAGAAGGTGCACGAGCGCAGTCCAGGCTGGATTGCTGTGCGCGAACGCGCACGTTCCGTCCTGCGCCGCCCTCCCAGCCTACAGCGCATGCATGCATGCACACAGACAGACACAGACACACACACACACGTCGCAGACAGACACTCGCTCACACACACACACCCCCTCCCCCACAGTCACACACACGCACTCCAAGACACATACATACACGCACGCACACACACACACACACACACACACACACACACACACACACACACACATACACAGGCCGCCCCCGCACGCGCGTGTACATGCTCCCCCCCTCCCCCCGCCCGCCCGCCGCTCAGCAACGCACTCACCGGCTTCCTCTCCTCAGCTGCAAGGCCCGGCAGCAGGACTCTTCTTCCCTCCTTCGGCACCGGGGCGCAGGGTAGGCTCCTGCCTGCTCCGGTGCTCCCTGCTCCCAACACGGCTCCAATCGCGGCTCTTCCGTGGGAGGCGGGGTAGGCTCCCGCCCTCCTACTTCCTGTTTCCGGGTGTCGCGCCGGCCTGCCTGACTTCCTGGTCGCAGGCCGGCAGAGTAACGAGGATGTTTTGCGGTATGTATTTATTTAGTTAATTATGCATTTTTATATAGCGCAGACTTTACCCGAAGGCGGTATTTATTTATTTATGTATTTATGCATTTTTATAAATTATGTCTGCACATTGTGCTACAGGATCTGATCCCATCTGCCATTTCTGCAATATCATCTATTTTGTAATGGGTTTTTTTTTCCTGTTAAGGTTTTTTTTCTTGCTGAGCATGTTCTTTTTCCCAGAAATGTGTTTCAGACTAACTTCAGGAGGATTATTGGAGGATCTTTCTCACCAAAGGACATGCTCCGTGCTCCAGGGACAAAATCCCTTTGAGACCCTCCTGCCTGGCAATAGGCTTAAGGGTTTTCCCGTGCTTCACATCTATGCCTACTCCTCATAAGGCTAAGGGCAGTGCTACATAGCTTCTTAATGTTTTGAGACAGCTCAACAGGAGGTGCCTTCAGTTATATCTTCTGATATATTGCCAGCCAGTGTTAATTCCTTAATTATGTCACTGTACTTTGTTATTCATTTCTATGTCTTCAACCGTGAGAACTTCTTTTCCACATCAGGCATTGAACAGAGTAGGACTTAGGGATGACCTTGAGGTACGCCACAGATTATGTTCTTGGGCTCCGAGGTAAATGGTGGGAGGCTGTGTTCTTCGGGTGATAAAGTATGCGCTACATATGAGGACTACCTCGTGCTTCTACTAAGCCTCTGCTGAGCAGAGAAGCATCTTACACTTTAAGAAGACCCTGGTCATCTAATGAATATCAGCTGTTCTTTAGTCCCTTTGGTGTAAAATAGGTACATTATTTTTCTCATGGTGGGTTGTGCTCCCTGGAACTCCTCTAAATGTTCCACAGCTCCCAAACCACACACCATTCCATAGCCTTTGAATCTGGGTATGTAGTAGTGATACCATTAACCTTGTACAATAAATGTTTTGCCCCTAGATGCAATTTAGTTCATGGACCCCATGTTAAAAATTCAGTGAGTTGAAAATAAAGAGAATAGCCTTCTGGAGACCATAAATAGTACAGCCTGGGCACCGCAGTCCCCAACAGCTGCAGTCAGTCTGTACCAGTGCGTCCCACTCTGAGGGAAATTAAGGCGTGCTGTATGTGCGATGAGTGGTACTTCTTTTACCACAGGCCCAGTCCCGGGCAGTGCAAAGTGAGCAAATCAGCACCAGCAGCGCGCCCATATTGCTGCGCGCCCATATGTGATGGCCCCTCCTCCTCCTCAGGGCCTGTCAGGAGCAGAGCCGCCTGGGCAACGCAGTCCCCAACAGGAGCAGCACATCCGTATCAACACGTCCCACGCAGTGGGGATTTCAGGGACGCTATATCAGCAGCCCCTCCGCCACAGGGCTAGTCAGGAGCAGCAAGGGCAACACAGTCCCGACACTAACAGCCACAGCAAGTCCGTATCAGCTGTCAGTCTGGTCCAGACCTGAAGCTCCACTTAACCAAGTGACCTACCTTGTATTGGGTTTATATGTCCCTTTTTATAAAAACAAAACGTAACTACTGCAAAAAAAAATAGCCAATGCCATTTACAATACTAAAAGCTCAAACTTTGCCTAATGCGAGACCTATTGCATTGCAAATGCTTGTTCTTTATAGGTAAAAGCCCTGGCCAGACAATAAACCACACCAGCTCCATAAGAAACCCTTGGACGGCTCAACGTCTCTACCCTGAGGGTCTGGTGCATATCTGGAGATCAGTTTTGGGTCCAACAGTAAGGCAAAGACCCAAGGCACTAGTGGTTAATGGCTCGGATTATCACAATATAAGCCCAATAACCTCTTATTGGCCTGTGATTGATTCAATATTTACCACACTTGCAACCCTGTTGATCCATAAATAGACCTATAGCTACAGATTTACAGTTTTCTAAGTATGTAAATCCACTGAATGTCAGTTCCCATCATTTACTGCCTTTTAACAATTTAAAAGTAAGGTCCAATGGCATGAATTTTAAGAGAGATACATGGTCTGTCTGAAGGCCCAATCGGCGTTGTTTCGCTCTGCAAATACCAGGCACCCAGCAACACATTTCCATTTTATAAATTGACACTGCTATCTCAATATAGCTTGAAAAATGGTTAAAAAAAAAAAGAAAAAGAAATGCTGTTTCGCAAGTGGCCCGTAATGTGCCATACAAGATGTGACAGTGCACAATAAGGTTGTGCATCAAACGTTACAAAACAACATCTGTCGAGATTGTCCTAAATCATTAATATTTTACCCACATGGATGACAGCTCTATATCACCAGCCGGGAGGAAGCCAGCTGCCATGAGGCCGCCATCATAAGCTACAACCCCTTTTCCAAGTGGGCCTGCACACCACAAGCATGCCAAGCAAAGTGTTCCCTGAAGAGATGGCAACATTAATGGTGCCAACCAACCTTGTATGGCCAGTCTCCTCTGCAGATGTTTTAAGTCTTCTCGGTGGAAAGGTGTCAATGACTGAAGAGGAGGGCGACAAAACCTAGAAAGACATAGCGTTTTTGTGAAAAATGCGAGGAGATTATGAGATGGACCCACTAGAAGAGGGGGTGTTATTGGAGGTAGGAAGGTACAGAGGGAGTGAGATTAACACTAAAGAGATAGATGGTTGAACATGTCCACACTGACATTGAGATCGACTCTCAGAAAGGGAAATAAGTGGAAGATCAGCAAAGGTTTATAGGAGAGGAAAATGAAAACAGAAAGATTATCATCTAAAACTGAAGGGGCGAGGAGACATAGGATGGAAAGAGATCCATGGCCTACACCTTGTCTTCCTTAATATCTCATACTCATGCCCTCCTCTAAGCACTATGTATACCACTTGGTTGTTAAAGAAAAAAAAAGTGGGGTGTTGTCAGGAAGATGGAATTGAAACAGATGGAAAGGCCTAGTAAGAGACTGGGTAGAAATACCAGGATAGAATTAACTACTGGACTGAGTAGTAACGGGTACATTTTGTAAAATGTGGACTAGGGAGGAATACATATTGTTGTCTGAGCCCTACCCCAAGCAATTCATGTTTAATTCATGCAAATCTTTTAATAAAATGTGCTTTAAAGCGAACAGAATATGCACAGAGTATCTGCAAAAAGAAGTTTAAATAATCAGACATGGGGAGATTAAGCAGTAATGAGCAGTGGACTAGGGTTCTGAAATCTAGGGACTGAGAATGCAGGGTCCGTGATGTCCTACAGGGGTGTGGGCAGAGTACGCCAGTATTTAGTCTGGCTCAAAGGAAGGCAAACAGCTGGTGGTAAAAGAGGGACAAAAGAAAAAGCAGCCATTTTGGAAGTGTTTAACAATATAAAGTGTAACGTCACGGAGGCTGTGGAGAATAGTTTTGAGGCAGAACTGTTATTATTTATTTGATTTATTTATTTGAAGAGTTTTATATAGCGCTGGCTAGACCTGGAGGTATCAGAGCGCTTTATTTATAAGTAACAAGGACCCCCTGAATGTGTGGATACAATAATTCCTAGGTCAGGGAAATACAGCATAAAAAATATGTAACAACCTAGGCAATTCAAATGTTAGAAACTCATGGGAAGGAGACTGGAGGGAAAAAATTGCTAAAATTTGATAAAAAAATTATCATACATTTTATTAAAACACAAGATAAACAATTCATATATTTAAAAACTAAATACACTAAATAGAACTGACAAGATTCAATTAAAATCACAGTACATAAAAAAATTACAATTCATATAGGAAAACAATGTAATGAAAAAACATGAAGATTTGCCCCTTTCATGTTTTTTCATTACATTGTGATTTTACTTGAATCTTGTCAGTTCTATTTAGTGTATTTAGTTTTTAAATATATGAATTGTTTATCTTGTGTTTTAATAAAATGTATGATTGATAATTTTTTGATCAAATTGTAGCAATTTTTTCCCTCCAGTCTCCTTCCCATGAGTTTCTAACATGAAATGAAATGAATGAAATGAAATGAAATGAAATGAAAAATAATTTCTAAAGCGCATGGTTGCCCTTGAGTGTCCCAGCGCTACGTGTACACATAGACAGACCTCCTCTGAACCGCATCCAGAGATGTTAGTCATTCTGGGGGAAAAGGAACGTTTTCAGGGATTTTCGGAATGTGGTCAAGCTAGGTTCTTTCCTCATTGATGTTGGGAGGGAGTTCCATAGCTGACATTTGAATTGCCTAGGTATCAGAGCGCTTTACATGAGGATCAGTGAGTTACAAGTTACATCAGTTATTAGAGAATAGTCAAACATAGGATAAAAAAGCAATGTTATATTAATTCGACAAAAGGAGAGGGGGGAAGAAGACAAGCAGGGAGACGGGTAGAATCTGTGCACAATGTCCGGCTGGGTAGGTGACGGCTGACGGGTGAACCAGGGCTGATCTCGTCTATAGCTGCACCGGCCATCGACCAAATTGCTCGGACTCCGCTGTCAGGATAATGATCAGGGTTAGTCGGAAAACGTCAAATTCAAAACGAGGGGGCTGGAGAGAAGAAAACCACAGCCAAGTATAAACCCAGGTGAGAAAGGGGTTATTGTTTCGGTGTTATCAGGGCGCAATCTGCAGAAAGCTTGATGTCCGGGAGAGGCAGCTGTCAAAGAACCAGAGAAGACTGCGGGCAGTACGGTGTCGGTGCATGGGCACCATCTTGAAGTTAGGCGTTGTCCTGGACCGTCCTTACAATGGACAACCTGGCCTCAAAAAGCCTCCAGAATAGAGCGCCTTCGTGAGGGGGGGGGGGGTAGGGGGGGGGGGTCAGCTGGAATGCCCCAACAGCTTTGTTTAGGAGTGCTCCGCAGCCTCGGAGGCTCCCGTGGTGGTAATCAAGACTGGCCCCGCCGCCATCCTGACTGAGAACATGTGCTTCTCTGGGTACTTTTGCTGATCACGTTTCGACTGCAGGTAGGTTCGTCATCTTAAGGTCAGGCATGTGAGACAGGCAAGCAGGAGGTTTGTTTTGTGTGGTGAGGAAGCTTCAGTGCTTAAGCAAGGATGAATGCAAGGGTAGGGCTTACTTGGTTCTCTTTGGAAGTAGGATAAATGCCAACTGAGCAGGATCGCCTGTCGGACTCCAAGGCAGCGTTCATCCCTGCGGTGGGATCCACCATTTAAGTTCCCGGCGTCAGGGTCAGGGTCAGGCAAGTCAGGCAGGTTGGAGGTCTGCAGCAAGGTGAAACAACGCACAGCGAAAGAGAGGACAAAGGTATCTAATTGGTCTACCTTTTCCTGTTAGCAGACGTTAAAATGTTAGACTCAGACCATTGCAACCGGCTTCTGAACGGAGTAGAAATAGACCACGTCTCAGGATGGAGGCCCGCAGGTCCTCCTAGAGCCGTCGCCTAAGAGCCAGGCCCGTCCACGCTCTCCCGTCTATGGGGCCATTTGGTGTAGCACAGAACACACCGATCGCCGGTGCTCCAGACCGTCGGCTGGCCACCCAAGGGGAGCCGTGATCAACTCCAGCAATCGATTTATGTCCCAAGATGGAGCCGCGGGGCGAGCTGCAGTTGGGATCAGGCTCTGCGGCGGTCGTGGGAGGCGGTAGCACTTCGGCACTTACACCGCCAGTTCAGTGTCATCTCAGGCAGCAAATGGGACTGTCAGAAGTGCCCCCCAGTGCCGCGTTGCCAATTAAATTGCTTTGAGAGGTGTCGGCGACCGGTGCTCCCAGGCACACGTCCTACTCCATCCAGGAGGAGGAGAACTGTTGATGTTGAGGGAAAACAGGCAGTTTGAAGAATCAGGTGAGGAGATTGTGGGTGGTAGTGCCAAGGAAGAAGATACGGTAGCAGAGTACCAGGCGCTGTGGAAGACCCGCTGTCAGTGAAAGGAGTTTCAACTAAGCTTAGCACCAGAAGTATGTTGATGGACCAGTGGAGTGATCGTATCCCGTGAGTCCCAAGCTCGACACATGATTTAGAAGGCTCCTGTAGTGGGGGCCATGAAAAATAATGGGCAGGAAAACAGGAGTTTGTGCAAGAATAGTAGAAAGGGTCATACAGCCTCATCGATGTCACCCTCTATATCAGTAAGAAATCCCAAATCCCACTTCCTCACAACCCCATGTCATATTGCATGCCCCTCATCCCTCCTCTTAAAAGTATTCCCTTTACTCCTGCATCGTTTCTACCACCTGACATCCTATTAGTTGTCTAAGGGTTTATCATTAATGCTGCATTTTACCACTACATTCCTTGACATATCACCTCTCCCACATAACTGCAGGCCATGCCACCCCTCACCCACCTCCACTGCCACAACATTTCTTGGCATACGCCTTAAAAGTGGTAAATAATGCAGTGCCTCTCTGATCTCATATCTTTATGTCTACGTCAACTGTGACACCACCTGTCATCCCCATGTCATTCCAATCACTCAACACCCCACACACCCATTGCCATGACCCACTCCCATCACACTCTGGCCAGTCCTCTCTGTGGCATCCTCCTCACCTCTGTATAACCTTCATGACCCTTTCAAAGCATAACACTATTCCACCGACCACTACCCTACGTCGCCGCCTATAAGCCATCACTACCGTCAACCTCCCATCATACTTCATGGCTTACCTTCTCATAAACCCATGTCCCATCGCCCACCGTCACTGCAACAATGGCATCCATCTTGGTCACTGGACCCCTTCTTCCTGCCATTCATCGTCTTCCTAAACTCTCGAAGAGTGGCCTCACAGGGAACAGCCGAGCATCGGAGGCAGCATGGAGACAATGTGCCCTGCTCGCACTACTGCGGTTCACCCTTTACCTCGGCCAGGACACACTGTGAGGCAGTCAAAAAGCGTTTCATCTGAAGCAGGCCAACACTGTCATCATATTCTGTCAATAGAGGAATGGGCGCACACACAGAGGGCAGAGCAGTGCTAGGTCACATGCACAGAGAAGCAGACACAAAGGGGCAGCTACACTCTGAAGGATGGAGCAGTGGGACAGAGACCAGAGGGGTAAGGGGTGGGACACCAGCACAAAGGGGAAAGAGCAACAAGGAAACATCTGGCTGAGTGGACAGTTAACATAAGGATTGGCGGCACCTTGTCATGGACGGTGTGGGTGCTAGAGGCCAGAGAAACTATTGGGCGGATCTCGGTGCAAAAAAGAGTGAGCTAAGGGCAATGCACCGGGTTCAGCCAGTGGAGGGCAGTCATTGTACTCCTCTATGGGGCATTACCAGGGAGAGGTGCACACACAATAGGGCTGCAGCATTATGAGGATTTCCTTTGAACATCAGTGTCATCACATTTTAACATGGCGGACATACTAGGTGAAGGGGAAACCTCCAACATCCAGCAGGAGAGCAATACAAGCACTCTTTCAGGGGAAGCACACAACGTCTGCCTAATCAAATTGTGTAAACATGGCTACTAACATGAGGGTGGGCCAATGCCCCGCTCTGTAGTACTCATAAAAACTCGTTTTTTTGCTTGATCGCATAAGGAGGTCTGACAACAGTCAAGACAGACTTAAAAAGTTATGGTCAGTTAACCAATGTCACATATCCTGATGCTACTACTAGCCATATAACCCAAGATGTAAAGGACTTCATAAACGAAGGTAGCCACAAAACGGAAACACCAACAAAACAGGGAAGCCGCGTTAACACAAGTTCAATAGAACCTACAAGCCATGAATGTTCGACAGAATCAAATAAGCAGTCGAAAACTAAGTTCAGAAAGATCTCCCTTGCTACAAAGAAAGAACTAGCATTGAGAATTACACAGGAAAAACTCTGCCACCATACAGACATTCAAGTTCAAGTTCAAGTTCAGGCATTTATAAAGCGCGCTACTCACCCAGAGGGTCTCAAGGCGCTTGGGGAGAGGGTTCATTATTTGTCGAATAGCCAGGTTTTAAGTTCTTTTCTGAAGGTGATGTGGTTTTGAGTAAGGCGGAGGTGAGTGGGGAGTGAGTTCCAGGTCTTGGCAGTCAGGAAGGAGAAGGATCTGATGCCCATTGTGGATTTTCGGATGCGCGGGACTGCGGCGAGGGTTTTTTGTGCGCTTTCGGGCACCACTCACATTGGAGACCGACATCACAGGGTAACAAATCACACAAGATGAATGGGTGAGGCAACTGAAGGAGCCATTACATGAAAAAGATTGCTGATGCTACCATTGAGATGACAAAACACTGCTTCCAACATCTCAGGCCCCCAACCACAGTCCAAAGACAGAAGCCAGGTAACGCGGTCTACTAGGGTACCTCTGGGCAACATATGTGGCTCGAACTCCCTAACACATCAATCTCAGAATGAACTCAACTGGCCACACAACACAAATTGGGACGGGCAAGTGGATGATACCCATAAAATGAAACACTAAGCGTATCCCCCAATGTTCAAACATAGTAAACATCGGGTAAATCAACACCTAATTGTAGCAGAAATACTTCACTTACATCCAGGTCTTAATAAGAGAAAACAAATGCTATGTCACAGGTCTAGAGAGATATGGTTTGGAGACAATGGAATCATCAGTAAGTATTATCTGCCCCATCAGGACCATCCATCATACAGACAGACAGACAGGAAGAGGAAGGTGGTGGAATTCTCTGAAGAAGTGCCAGTCACAAAGATCCAGATAAAACACGAGGTCTTTGAGTGCTTATCCTCAAATTGCATATTGTATAAATACCACCTTACAGGACACAGTGTGGCACAACCAGACAAGTGCTCCCCACTGACCCTACAGTGATTTGCTGGTCAAAAGTTCAAATAATTTCATGCCTCTTTTAAACTTTTATTGTTCCGAGGTCATTAAACTTAGTATCAATAAAAAAGTTAAATCTGCCATATAAAGTGCCTAGAAGCAAGTGGAGTCTGGATAGCTACTCATTCTGTAGGCTGCTGGGTTCACATGGCCATTGCTGGGAGACAAAATTGTAATGCGGTCCTGAAGCGGACCCTCAGGGGATGTGGAGGGTAGTGCCACTCTTGGGTGCCACCAACAGGGCTGGAAATATGGCATCAGAGTTAGTTGCCCAAGCCCTGTTCTCGGACGCACTTAGTGCATTCACCCCAGGGATATGACACTAAGACCGGACAGAGCTGTTGATCCAATAATAAAGTTGTCGCCAGCAGGCCGTTTTCAGCAGACCGGCGGAACTGTGACAGAACGGGATGAAGGGGTGGGGCAGATCAGATGAGAGTAGCTTTCCACCACCTTGCACAGTTAGGGTTGTATGAGCCAATGTGGCTAAACTGTGAGGATGCCTCAAGGAGCCTAAGCAGAAACAGATAAGTAAGAGATGTGGCGCAGCGGCCAGGGTGGCTGACTCCGGAACACTGGGGGCTCTCGGTTCGAACCTCAGCGTCGACGGCAGGTTAGCCCAGCACCATGTGAATCTGGGCAATAGCTCGCTTACTCTTCCCGACGGCCCCCAGCGCCTTGACACCCTCGGGTAGTTGTTTGCGCTTTACAAATACTGGTATTATTATTATTATTATTATTATTATTATTATTATAATCCAAAAGGGACTGTTTTGCTCCAAGTCAAAACGTCTTGTGGCGTGTGGTGGTATTGCCCCATCATGCACAGGAGAGATGGGTCCACCACTGTCACAGTGCACAGAGTAACACGGCACTTTGCGCCAAAGACCTCTTCTATGTAGTGAACAATTGAATCACTCTCAAACAGCATTGCTCATATGGAGTGAGATGTGCACTATTTCAACTGACTTACCATGGAAGTGAGTAAAAAGGTTACCGCTCCTACAAAAAAGTACTTAAAACTTTGAGGCTACCTACTTTGGCCAACCCAGGCAGTGGTTTGAAACCATCAATTTCTAAACACCGAGGTGTCAGAACTACGCATAGTGTATTGCCCAAACAGAGGCGTGCCTGGCGTTAGTGCTACAAGCACGCCATGATGGAGGACCTTGGCTCCCCACACCACAAAGAACTGATCACTTGTGCGGCAATAAAAAAGAAAGACTTGAGAGTTTGTTGTAACCGGTTCAACATCGTTCAAAACATAAACCACACGACTTTAATCAGAAGGCAAGAACTTAGACAATTAAAAAGAATCTTTCAGCCATGGGCGTGGAGTTGTCAAAATGGTTTGTGGCGAAGTTGCATTTTCGAGATTGGGGGTCGGGGAGTACTGTATGATCTTAAACTCTTCTGCAGCTAAAAACCAAGTAGAGTCCAAAAAAAGTCAGGGATAAAAAAGGCTGATCCAGAGGTGACACAGAAGTATTGTAGGATATTGCTTCGAAGACCTGAAACAATTTGATATAACTACCTGTGATAAGGTTCGATGGAGAGTTGTTTTGGGGTTTGAAGTTTTGGAACTTAAAGAGCGGTGGATCCAGAGGCAAGAAACTTCCTGTTCCTTACTCTTCCCCACATTGAGCTGGGATTCTGTCACAAGCAGTTTAACCGTGGTCTCAGGTTTTCTTTGACTCTTTTTATTGAGGTCTCTGGATAACTATTCTACTGAAGAGCAACAGAGAGAGCAGATGGCACTTACACATCTTTTTGCAGTTTAATTGTGCACGTTTATTCTGTCAATTCTTGTGTTTGGTTAATAAAGGGTTTAATCTCTAAAGGGCACACATAACTGCACAAGTGTGGTATGAAGCACTACAGGTAAGAAGGTTTTATTATTATTATTATCACTTTGCAGTTGCATTCATCTACTGCACAGAGTCTACAAAAAGGCCTCCAAGGGCGAGATCTTCTAGCAGAACACTCTACCTGCAGACGTTGTTAAAGAAAATAGTACATAAAACTTCAAGCAATTGATACAAGTGCTGGAAAACAAATGGGGAGATAATCTGAAAGTCTTTGGCATCAATCAATTTCTGAATGACCCTGCGCACACCGATTAACAGATTATGATCGTAATTTCCACACATAAGATCAAAGCAGATAACCTTATAATGCTTCACAGACATGGTTAGAAAGATCTACAGTTGGTTTTCAACTTTCAAACATGATACACATGCCACAGAAAGAAAGAGCTTCCAATCCACGAGGGACTGAATAATTAAAACACATTCTAGAACAGCTGGATCAGTGTGGACCACTACCCATTCGCTAACATGAACCAATCAACTTCTTGAAAGTCTTCTACACCTTTACATCTAGGGCGACAGTCAAGGTTGCCCCCTTTAAATATAAACTATAAATAAATCAAGGGCTTATCATTTCAAAAGTGATTCAACAAGGAGCTCACCAACATGAAGTGAAAGGGAAGGATCTTGGGACAAGCCTACCAATATTGTCAAAATGACGTAGAAAAAAAGTGAACTGGAAGTATAGGAGAGCAGTGAAAACGACAGCGGAATTAAATAACTGCATCAATGTGTCAGATAATTAAAAAATGGAAACTGTTAGCACCCGAAGCAAGCTATTTAGCTCCGAAGCCACTCGAAGCATTGCATTTGATCCCGCTTGCTGGTGTAGAACTATTTGTTATTCCTTAAATCTCGAATAACAAATATTAAAGAGAACATATGCAAATGACCATTCTCAAACCTCCTTGGGCTCCATTCTCATCTTCATATCTTGCACCCAGAAGAGGGAAGGAAGAGGATATAAAAAATGAAAGCTTCAAATCTATTCAAGATCCTGCCCAATGTCTTGCATGGAGGAAGTACGCACCAATGATTCACAGACCTCATCCGTGCATCCTGAACTGAGTAAATACTGCCCACTTGTTGCCTGCATTGACGGTGCCTGTGAAGGGAGACTCCATCTCCCAGCAATCGTTTCCACAGCCCAAGAGGAGGGTCTCCAACATTGTGTGAGTGCTTACCAACACAAGGGAAGCCCAGGATGTGTCCAGGTGAATGCCAGGGCCAAAGGCGGGCCTGTCTGCACCAGTCAGAGCATGGAGGAGGCAGGGCGGGGCCAACTGTCTTGACTTTTTGTTTCAGTTTTGTTCCATCAGTTTTTGGTTTATTTCTTCAACCATGGCGGAAAAAAAACTTCTCCATGCAATTGCTAAGGCCCCAATAAAGACTTCCACTTCGATTACAAACTTTTTAATCAGTGCAATCAGGGTAATTGACAAAGAAATTAACAAGGTTGAAGAGAGACTTGTAATTTGCCATCCGGCTTCATCAGAACTACAAAGTAATTTATCATGAAGCACCTCCCCCTGGAGGAACATCAGGGTCATTAGGACTGCTACGAAGAAGGCAATCAATAGGTTCGTGCAAGGGAACTTCGACTTTATCGCCTCTATTTCTCCGTCTGATTCATTATACCAGCCACAGCATAAGCAAAAATAGACACCAGGACCTACCTCTAAAGTATTGGGTAACAACACACAGCTAGGGGCCGTAGCTGCCAATGAATCATTTAAACAGTCTAGTAAAATCTACCAAATCTCCTCCTGGTAATTCAGAGGATTTTAAAACAAGACTTGCCTAATACATTACGCTTGAGGCTAGCACAAGTGGAACCATCGACTAAAGCTGTTTAGAAATATTGAAATCCAACTTTAGTTCCAGCTCCAACTGTAACCATAATGTAGCCAGTGCATCTAATCCCTTTCCAACAAATGCCGAATCACAACAACATTTTATTGAAAAGCAGGTTACACGACGGGTCCCTGTTGTATTTTCTGCCAGGGATCTGTCACAGCTAGTGGGGTGGCAACATCTTTAGATCTTCCTCCAGAAGCAATCCCTTTTGTTGTTGCACCAACGAATGTTCCCACACTACATCAACCAGATATTGAGACCTGGGAGAATTTGAGGTATACATCAATAATAGCCTTCGGGATCAAGTTTGCGCTATATAAAACTTTATAAATAAATAAATATATTGGTTGGGCAAGAAAACAGGCGAGAAGCCCTCTTCGACTATAACAAAGTGGTCAGGAGAGTAAAGTGGGCTGGCAGGGGGATAAAGCATTCCCTGGTGACTGTGTAGTCATGTCTTTAAGACCCCCAGATTGGTAGAATCTGGTCTCCAGATATCTCGCCTCATCATGTCACTGCTCTACTACTCCGTTATTACTATTGCCCTGTGGCTTTCAACAGATGCACACGATCTTCCCATAGTTTACCTTTATGCAGTCGAATGAAATGTACCCCAATGTTGCAACCCATAACCGTTTTGCACCATTAGCCTCACTGGTAGGTGTGAATTTGCATACTGAGAATATGGAGAAGGGAAGTCCAATTGATGATTTTATGGTCCCTGCGATGGGTCAATTAAATCATACCTTAGTGGGTCCTTTTCTTGACACAGAGCTTTATTCGCCCCTCATTGGACTGCCTTGCATAATCAATCCTCTCTAATCTTAAGGGCAGCGGCCTCAATGTGCCAACCCCACAATAGTATTCTATTTTGGAATGTGGCCGGGCTACGCTCTAAGGTTCATCTCTCGAACTAGTATGATTTTATTTCTAAAGGTTCTATTTTATGTTTCCAGGAAACCTTGGCATCCGAGTGCTTTTATATTAATGGTTTTATGAAGTTCCATTTCCCGGTCTACCTTCCTCGGCAGACAAAGCAAAGAGGGATTGTCTATTTATATTGTAGTTTATTGTGTGTCTTGGTCCTGAAATCAGCGACTGGTTCTCCACATTAACAAGTCATTGATATCAAAATTTCATATGAGCGTAGTTTGGCTCTTGTTAATTTTTATAACAATGCATTATTACATAACATACTCAATGCGCTACTTCTATTGGACCATGATCTTGTATCTACATTCCGCCGCAAAGGGAAAGAGGTTTATGCTTTTGGAAGGCGACTTTAATTATTACTTATGTCAACTGCGATCCAAAATGGTTTGCGGCATGGTGGACATACATGATAAGGATACATCCCATTTTATCCACAATGTGTACAGAGCTAAATTGAATGATTTGATGTCTCAGTATAATCTTTATTTGCTAATGAACTGTGTGCTCCTCCCGCTCCAGTTAACTGTACAATTAATAGGACAGGTTATAATATTTTTATTGATTATATAATCTTTTCATACAACTTTAGTAACTATTATCTAACTTCACTACTCACTCTTTTTCGAGGAGTGATCATTACCCTCAGAGAGTTAAAATTAGTCTCCCGATTAGTGTGGAGAGGCCTCACACTGAGTGTACTGTTGTAAATATTGAAATGGCCACTTGTATTGTATCTCCCTACGTTGGACTCGGATTGAACACGGTTAGTTTCCTTGAAGACTGGTTGTTGATCTAAGGGAGGGTCTTGACACGTGTTCAGACAACTCTTCCAACAACAATGACATTAAGGAAACCTTTTTTCGTATTCCTAGTGGGATCTAAGAGCAAAACTAGACCTGCGCCTCAGTCTTGGCATGAAAGATCAGGCTGGTTTGATTATAAATGTTCTTAAGCCCATAGACGACTTAAAACAACTCTCCATAAATCCACAAGGTGTACCTTCGAAGTGAAGGCACACCGACGAGATTATAGTCTAGCACTCAAAAAGAGGAAAATATAGTTAAATAAGGCTGCTTGGGAATCATTACTTGAAGCAAGGAAGACTACACACTGCTCAGCCTTTTGGCGTGTGATTAATGGCCCCCTATTAAGGGATGAAAGTGCCCCTAGACTGGAGATTGCTATGAATGTAACCAACAGGGTGGCCCATTTTTCAAAGATTTATTCTACCTCTAATTTGTTATATTTGGGGCCAGATGATGCCGTTGTTGAGGAATAACTACAAGACCATAAACATCTATCTTTTTCCTTGGATGAGATTAACAGGGCTCTTATAGGTAGAGGGCAGTAAAGCGACTGGTCCAGACGGTATCCCTAATGATCTTTTTAAGACAAATATACCATTCTGGGAGCCAATACTGACCAAGGTAATAGGGGCTTGCAGGAGATCAGGCACATTGAACACATGGTCGTATTCTTTGATAGTCCACATTTATAAGAAGAGGGACAGTTCTAATCCACCCTGCTCCACCCTATCTCCCTACTTGATTCTTTTGTGAAATGCCACAGGTTGATCCTTATTGGGAAGACCATCATTATTTTCTACCTATACTTCTATTCTGTCAGATCTACATTATGGCTTTCTGATGGGGAATTGGGTAAGATTGAACAGAGACTTAATCTAAATCTGTTAATTGGGAAATATATTCTAATCAAAAAGCGCCAACTGTTTTTGGCATTTGTCAATCTATAATGTGCTTTTGATTGTGTGGTGCTTGACAAACTGTGGAAAGTACTGGTAGAGTTAGGTGGTTGACCCACAGATAGTATCTTTTTTTTCTTTTAGAGATCTTTATGGGGAACTGGTTTTACGGTATGTTATGGATTTGGGGGTGAATGCACTTGCGCATTTGGCCTAGAGAGAGGGGATAGGCAAGGGTGTGTTCCTGAGTCGTTTCTGTTCACTCTGTCCATTAACAGCTTGGGTACAGTTTTGACAGAGCAATGCGCGGACCTCCCTCCGATCGACCATCGTCGGATTCCAGCTCTGCTCTGTGCTGAGGATGCCGTGCTCATGTCTCGAAACCCCATGGGTTTGCAGCAGTTGCTCAACTGTTTTGTTAAAAAATATATATAGGATTTGGGATTAAGGCAAAACGTTTACAATAAAATGCGAGAGGAAAGTTATGAAGGCCTTGATTTCAAAGTTGGTGATTTTAAGCTGAGTTTGACTTCCACATAGCTAGGACTTTTATGAGTCACATAGTTCTTGGAAACAGACCATAGACACCAGAAAGCTGCGCTTTATAAAATATTCATCAGCACTGCTTAATTTTGCAACTAAACTCTGCAAAAGACCCCTGGACAAAATGGTCACTATTTATAAGGCTAGGTGTGTGCCTGTGGCATTGTATGGGGCAGACGTGTGATGATACAGCAACATCAAGCCTCTCCAATTGGTTAAACCTAGTGTTATTAAAAAACCAAATGGTGCTTGTTACTGTTAGCATGCAACCTTATGTTACATCTGTTTAGAATTATCAATATAGGTTTATTCTGACAAGATTTAGACTTGATATTTTCTATCAACTTGTAACTTTTCCTACAACCAATGATCGGTCTGTCCCTTACCAAAATGCCGGTGTTATGGCTTATTTGATGAAAGCAGTGTTTTTAGGTTTCGCTGGAGCACGGAGCTTTTAGCTCCGCCTCCAGAGAAATCTGTAGTCTTCACAGTAAGGACACTTGAATACGCCCTCTTCCGCCCTCTGTTCCATTGGCTAGCTCCATAAATGGAGGCTAGCCATTGGAACAGAGATCTGTCCATCAAGGCCGGACCAGATTCGGGGGCGTTCCCGCGATTTTTTCCCTCTCCGCCTCTGCGATGACGTCATCGCGGCGGTGGGCGGAGTTTCGTTTTTTTCCCTTGGGGTGTTTGTTTTCGTCATTATGCCGACCACGGCCGCCGGAAGAAGTCCAGGTGAGTGTTCGTTCCCCCCCCCTCCGTGTCTTTCCCGCCCCCCCGCCGTCCGTGGTCACTGAGTAAGGAGTGCACAGTCCGACACATTCACAGGCGTCTGGTTGCTCATAACACAATTTGTATTGTATGCTTTTAATACCACCTTTTTCTGTGGTCTAGAATATGACAGTGTTTCTGTCTAATTTGCCATGTTGTTGTCTTAAAGTTGGGGAAATAATTGCCGAGGTCAGTCCTTTTCTGATTTTATTTTTGTAGTGTTATGAAGTACTACAATGTTTTAGCGTGCATGAATCTGTCTGCATCTTTCTTTCCACTAGCCATCTCACCGTTGATAATAAGATTGGGGACCTAATAAGTGCTAAATTGGCAGCTCTCCTATAGCTCCATTCTTTCTGAGCAGGATTAAGAAGCCGCTATACGCCCCCCCGCCGTCCGTGTCTTTCCCGCCCCCCCCGCCCCCCCCGGACCGTGTGCTTCCCCCCCCCCCCGCTTCCGTGTCTTTCCCGCCCCCCTCCCTCGGATGAGGACTGCAGTGAAGCGGAGGCAGGCTGCTCCACCAGAACATCGAGACAGCAGGGCATTGCCAATGGGTACCACGCCGCAGAGGAGGCGTGTGCCCTCGGGCACGGCGCGTAGCTCTCCCCTGCTTCTGTGTTATTCCTTTCCCTGCTGAGTGCACTTGATTACCAGGTAGCACAGCAGAGGAAGGGGCGGAGTCGAACCATACTACTCGGAGGTAGGGTGGCAGATTTACGGGCCCTGCCCCCCCCCCCGCTCCGACAGCAGTCCCGGGCGTGGGTGAGGGCTCGCCAGGCCACGCCGAGCTGTAATCGAAGCCACGTGCAGCAACGCGCTGTGGCAGACACCACTTGCCCCGCTGAGAAGGGGGAAGAGCTGGAACAAATTATATGCATTCAAAAATAAAATTGACAGCAGAAATCGCCCTGGTAACCCGAGTCTAAGGTTACCAAGTGCGTGAAACTAATAACCGAGTGGCCTGCGTCCCGCCAGCAGCCGCGGCAGCGGGGTGTCAAATGCGGGGTGCAGCCAGGCCCCGGGAACTGGGAGCCAGTGAGAGCTGATGTACCTGCAAGGTGAGAAATGGAGTCTACGCGCTGACCTGGGCACTGCCACAGATGCCAATCACTTTAGGTATGCAGAGCTCTCCAGTCTGTCCACAGTCCTACCTAAATCTGCCCCCTTAACCGATAAATCACCCCTAAATAGACTGCACTGAGCGCTGGGAACTGGTTAAAAACTTCCACAAAGCCTTAGACTCTTAGCATAGCCATGATGACATCACAGAGGGTTTGGTGGCCGAGAGGCTCCCGTGTGACTTCTCTCCTTCCTCCTCAAGTTGGAAACATATCTGACGTCATTGGCACTTCACCCCGATGCCAGAGAACGCTAAAGGATGCCACCGAACTCTAGAGACTTTTGTAGGGTGACTTTCCGAATTCTAGACACCTCTGGCCTCACTCTCCCCAGGACCTCTGTCCCATCAACAAAAATATTAGAGTAGCTATTCGCCCAAATTAACTCTCTGAAAATTAATTTACTGCAAAAGTGTTCTCTAAATTTGTTTTTATGATTCACAGATTTCGTCTTTCAGAAACAATACTTATTGGGATCTGCTCTTGGCAGGCTGCAGTTTTGCTGACAGAAGCAAACTGGGCAGCCCTCGGGGGCAGCGCTTGTTAGCTTCACATATATTTATCATAATATTTATCTCACCAACCAAGCAAAAAATCTCACAAAACTCCTTACTTCCTTTTAAAAGTTGTACCGAAGAATACTAAATATCTGTAAACAACCGCTGCTGTGTTTTGTGCTGGCCAGCCCTGCGGGCTGATTTCACTAAAGGGGTTTCTGACTGGAATTAACTTTTTAGGGGTATTGATGCTAAAAATTAACGGTGTGCAAAGACCACCGTCTCTCCTCTCCTCCAGGGAAGATGTGCATAGCTCCTGATTTTTTTTTTAATTATTATTTTTTTTTAACCTTTACTAATTTTACAAATAATTCTTATTAAACTTCTTACGAGCAACGTTTATTGCTGCATTGCAGGACAATATAGGCTGCAAAACAAAAGTTTCACTCTAATCCAAGCCAACCAAACTGAAAAATGCATTTAGAGATTCTCTCAGCAAGTCTCTTATTGTTGAGCTTTTGTATGCACAATCACATTGTTCAGAAGTACATTAACCACCTGCTTGGAGGCGAATACATGTGAGGGCCCCTGTGCAGTGAAGGGAAAGCTGGGGGAGAAGAGGTGATGTCCTTGGCAGGCAGGATCACTGCATGCTCCCTTGTGCGGTGGGTAAAGGGCCAGGCCATGGAAAGGACCTGAGATGCATGTATCCCTTACCCAGGGCAATTTTACTTGTCGAATCTTCTGGCTGGAAAACTGGTTCCGCTGCTCCAGCACCCTGTAAATCAAGGTGCACGAGCACCGGCCTACCAAGAGTTGTGCAGAGCGTAAATGCCACGTGGGTTCTCGGTTTCTCACAACTAATTCCGGGCCATGGTGTTTTCTGCAGAGGATATGTTATGCTGAACCATTTTATTAACAATAAACAAGGATAATTGTTACAGAAGTCACAATTTTCACTCGGAAGTTAAAAAGTGATGAAAAAAATGCAACCTTTCCCACAGTCCGTTGCGAGTTTGAGCAAAACAGAAAAAAAGTATTTGCACGAGGTTTCGTTTTGATGAAGGGCCAGGTGACTGTTGTAGTGTTTCTGGTCGATGTGATGGCATGAGTTCCTTCCAAATGTGCGAGGGATGCTCGTGGCACCGGTTTCTGGCGCCACCTCCCCCCACACATCTTCTGGTAAAAATAGACTGCGGGTATTAGCGTGGGAGGGCATGGGGTATTTCTGGAATATCAGGGAGAGGGAGAGAAAAGCTGGTATTTCGCTCTTTTACTCACCTGGAGCCTACGCGCCCTTCTTTTTGCTGAACATGCCCTTTCTATAGGGCCTTTTATGGTGCCCCTCCTCCTTTCACCCCAGTCCTGATGAAGACTCCCACGTAAGGGATTGAAGAACCTACATAGGCACGGGGTCGAAACGTCGAGACACTACACTCTGCCAATATAACCAACAGTGATTAGTCCACTGTGGTCTTTTGTCTGAACAATGGCTAGATGATCATTTATAGAGCATATGTTATGAATCTATTGGCCGAAGAAAAAGCCAGCCTGTAATATACATATGAATCTGTGATTGTCACTACATTTCCCTTCCTTATACCCTTTTAAACCTCACTTGAATCACACAGCTTTCCCTATTCCCCTCTTCTCCTGGGCACTTACTGCTTTTCTAATAACAATTGATGCTAGAAACGCTGTATGTCCAGTGTGATTAAACAACACTAGTACATTATTTATATAATGTTGTCTCTTTTATTTGTTTTCATGATTTATGTATGATTTATGGTTGTTATTGAAATAATAATTTACGCAAACTCAACAAGGTATCTGTTTTATTGTCGACCAGTAAGTAGGTGTCGGGATGGATGTATGATTGCAAGGATGCGTGACAGAGTGCTTGTTGATGTCTTGAGTGCCTAAACTCCACAGTAACTGAAGAGGCCCTTTCAGTTATAGAATGTAGAATGTCTTTGTAGTGCTTGTTTAGCCTCATCTGGAAATTTTTTGACATTATTTGAACTGGTGTAAATTAAATCATTAAAACTATACATAAAACCTGACCTCTCCTGTCATGCCAAGTTTTGGTGTTGTTTTGTGGAGACAGTTTTTCTCCTTTTCTTTGGTTTATTTGTAGCTTTGGCTGAAACTTTCATGTGCTACTTAAAATGGTGAAAGTAAATTAGGCAATGCCTATAACCTTTTTTCTTTACCCATTACTTGTAAACCTTTCTAGGACGAGCCAATTGTAAATGACCTTTTTTGGAAAAGTTTGGTGTGTACTGTACATGAAACTGTTATAATTGAAACAAAAATGCTTTTGCTGTGGACTTTTCAATCTAGTCATAACAGATGCATTCCATAATAAGGAATTTAATCTTCAAGTTTTGTTCATATTTCTCTTGCAACTCTCCACCCCACCCCTACTTAATATGCAATGAATGTCGTCATAGCGCCTGATCTAATTCACAGCCGCATGCTGTTGAGTGTTATTAGTAGCCAATGTCTGAAATTTGCATTGGACGCGTGTACACACCGTGCAGCGCCCGTGCGGCCACCTGTCTCCGCGCCATCTCCGCCACACACCAGATGCGTACCCTTTCATAACCGCTTTCAGGGTGCTTTCAAGGGGGAAACGACCGCCATGGCATTATCCGCGCAAACATCTGCAGCAAATGTTTATCAATTTAGGAAAAAAAGTACCATAGCAATGCTTGCATAACAAATTGGAAATGTGTGTTTTAGAGAAATCTAGGTTTGAGGTTCATTGACTCTGTGTGTGTGTGTGTGTCTGACTCTGTATGTGTGTGTGTCTGACTCTGTGTGTGTGTGTCTGACTCTGTGTGTGTGTGTCTGACTGTGTGTGTCTGGCTCTCTGTGTGTGTATCTGGCTCTCTGTGTGTGTGTCTGGCTCTCTGTGTGTGTGTCTGGCTCTGTGTGTGTGTGTCTGGCTCCGTGTGTGTGTGTCTGGCTCTGTGTGTGTGTGTCCGGCTCTGTGTGTGTATTTGTGTGTGGGGCTCTGTGTGTGACCAATGCCAATAGCTCAAACTTTTTCAAAGGCGAAACCATTGCATTGTAAATGCTTGTTTGTATATTTTTATAAGACTTCTCAGAAACATTTTATTCTGCCTATTTTATGTGACCATAAATTCAAACAATGCCGCCCTGCTTTATTGTTTCTGTAACAATTAGCACCTCTACCAATTTGTTGCTAAGTATCTAGTTACCTCTGGTCCGTGATGTGTCTTAGGAAAAAAACGCAGTACTAGTATTAACCAGGCTATGACGAGGTAGAACTCTCTTCGCAAGTGCAATACTGCCATGCTGCATTTTCAATACATTGTAAGTAAATTTTATCGTATGGTTTTTAACACACTTGTGCAATATCGTTTGGTTTTGATTTATGAAGAATTGATATTGTAATTTATTGCATGCTTTTATGATTTTTACCAAAATTGCACAATGCAAAGTATTGATTGATTAATTGATACTGCCCAATTGTCGAACTAATTTCCTAACACAGTCTGTAATTCCTTTGCTCTGGAAGATACTATTAGCAATTATAGAGCTCCTAGTAACTACAAGAAGATTTCAAGCCATCCCACACAACAGCAAATCTTTAAAAGAAACTGCAAGACATCTACAGAAGTATGTGGAACAACAGAAACTACTCTAACCAGGTTTTAGACCCATGGTAGGGACAAAAACCACAGTAGCAGACATCAGATGTTGATGAAAACCACAAGGTTGTACAAATCCTCCATGATTAATATGCAACATATGGTTAGGTAAACCACAACAGCCTACTTAAAAGACAGGACCAAAGTGACAGAAACATCATCTCTCAACAGCAGCATCTAATATATTAAAATAAGGTCTACTGAGGAGACCAGAGGTAAAGTTTCATCTGGGATGCACCAGTGTTCATCCTCTCCATGCTTACTCTTCAAAATATATATGTGTACACTGGCTCCACCAATCGATGACCACCACCTACTATCCAGATGTGCATACAAGGTACTGAGATCCACCTCTGACACGGACATCATGATTCTGGATATCTCGGGCGTGCAGAGCTGCCGGGGTTGCTACTGCTAGCTGAGGTTAGGTCATCCTATGGTGGGGCGATGGTCCTTCTGCTTTCCCCTCTCCTATTCTGGTGCAGAATTACACCTGTGCAGATAGTGGGCGTGCAGCGGCCGCTTCCTTTGGCAACTTAGGGTGTTCACAGGAATTCTGTGCAGCCTTTTCTTCCCCTTGTCTGTACTGTGTGCTTGATGTTAGCTTCCACATGAACCCACGTCAGGTAGGGTGGTGATATGAGGTTGGGCCACTATGTTTAGCCCTGGAGCGCTCCAAAAATTGTGCTCACCGAGCATGTGCTGCACATTTATGCTGGAATGCAGTGTGGAGATGGATTGCATGCTGGGAGGCTCCCTGAAAGCTCATAGCACTTACCAGGGCTGATGGACAGAGTTGCGCTGACCACACTGTGAAGCGGCATTCCTCTGCCAAACGTATTGGTTGTTCGGGCCCTTCTGAGCACCAAGTGATGGGCGGTAGATCCCGTCCGACACTGTCAGTTGTTATGTCAGCCCCCCACCCCAATTCCACCCCCGAGAGCTGGGCCTAAGTGTTAGAGTGAGATGCGCGCTGAAGGAGACGAAACATTACAGTGGTCAGTAGTTCCACCCATACTGATTAATAGACTGTACCTATCATACCAGGGGTAAAATAAAAGTACACAGACTACCAGGGAGATTGTGGAAGGGGTCTAGAGAAGACAAAATAACACATGGGGCTGGAGTTCCTCTTTAAACATCAAAAATTGAGGGTGTCCCTTGTGTCACCCTGCCTGCCAAGTGGGAGCCCTCCCCCACCCCCCATCAGAAGAGCCCATTTTTAGGTCGAGCATTCAAGACCTCTTGTATATGCTTTCGTATATACTTATATGTGTATGTACTTTGTGGGCTCTGGAGATCAGCCCTAGGACTTGTCTGCTTCCACTTAGGGACTTTTGTTTCTGTTCAACTGCCTCTATGTAACTGTCTTGGTAGAAAACGACCAGTAGCGGTCAGTAAAATACCAGACTTGCTTTCTGCTTGTTCAACTCCCTCTATTTAACTTTTTTTATAGAAAACGACCAGCAGGGGTCAGTAAAATACCAGAATCACTTTAGCATTCTCTAGATCCCAGGCTATAGAAATGGTCTACCATGAGCACCCGTAGACAATAATATTTTTTTCAAATCTTGTATTTTCAGTGATATGACCACCCAAGGAACTGATTTTTTATTAAAAAACAGAGCTTTGGACTATACAATTTGCAGCTGAAAGGCAATATTTCTTTCCATGTGTTCCCATACCTGGCGTGTCACGCAGTTTGGTCATTTCTTTTTCTCCATGTAAAAGAACAGTAGATATTTCAGCGCCCAGGCTAATGTGCTGCATAGTTAAATACATATATGGTCCCAAAGGAGAGACCGATTGCATTGCAAATGCTTGTTTAGGCAGTGAGCTATTCCTAAACGCAGTGTTTTTCTTTCGCCGTCCTTTGTTTCCAGCTTGAAGAGTCACCTACATACCTCCAAGTTTATTTTAAACACCGGCTTCATACCATAAGCAGATTTACGAGTGAGAAGAAATAAAAACCATAAGCAGATCAGCGGTGTGGACGTGATGAGTCCCAAGCGCGAGATCTGAGGAGCAATTCTGCAATCTGTCTCATCATTTCCAGCTATAAGCCCCATGGCAGCATCTCAAAATGGCTACAGAAGCATTTTAATTTTAATTTACCGTCTTATTAAAATCTGACCATGCTCCGTGATATTCAGATGACGCTTCAGTTCGAAAGAGAGGCTTAAATTAGATGAAAGGATGCAAAAGGCCGCGCTACATCCAAGTACATCAATTGTATAAAACAAGCTCTTTATCATCTCACTTGGCACTCTGTCAGACGGCGTCAAAGGCCGGAAATTAATTGTTCAGAATATAAAGCCTTGTGTCGCTTTTCCTGGGCACCAAGTTCGTATGGCGCTAGAGGGGGCGAAGGACACACCCACTGCACTGCCCCAGCCCCACTTGAAGTATTCATGGAGAGAAGGGAAGCCATGGCAGTAAATATGTCAGCAGGGCTAGTGTGTGCGGTCTAAATTTTGTGGCTCCTTATCTTCCTATGGGGCTGCAGAAATGCATCAAACAAGCATTGTCAAAAGCCCATAGGTCTGGCTTGCATTTAACCCCTTCGCTGCTGGCATCGGCCAACGGCCGTCGCGAGCACTACCTTCGTAGTGCTGTGCACGTCCGGTGTCCGACACGGCCCCGCCCACTGCGCTCAACCGCCACACCGCGGCGGAAATGCCGCCGCGGTTAAGTCATGACTAAATCATTTGAAATGCCTTTCGCAGTGGAAAAACAACAAAAAAACGATTGCTTTTGTATAAAATGCAACAACTAGATAAATAATTTACTGTGGAATGATAAGGGCTCCCGGTTTTATGGCATTTTCTTTTCTACCATTTCCTTCTGTATCTATCCATATTTATTTTTTGCTAATTTTATCTGCATATTGTCCATATTGGGGGGGGGGGCGTTGTGGAAAAAGTATGCTGAAATTAGCATATTTCCACATTTATTTTAACCGATAAACATGCACTCATGCTTGAATGTCTACCAGATTTCAGTGCTGTGAACACCTTCAGAAGATAAATCAGTGCACTTATATGGAAATATGCAAATTTCAGTATCAACCTTGTGTATATCTGCTACTATTAAAGCCTCTTTACTAAAATTCCTTTCTTTTTTAACCCCCTTATCTATCAATCCACACATCTATTGGCCTGGCAGTCATGGCAGACAGTATTTAGAATTACTCAAAAAGCAACCTAATTCCCGTTTTTATCCAAATTTAAAAATAAATACAGACAAGAAAATTAATGTTTCTGTCTGTCTTTATCTGTAAAAATAGAAAACAGGGAGCCTTAGTTATGATAGTGTACTTTTGAGATGTCAAATAGACCCTAATGCATTTAAACACAAGCATTCCATACGAGGCGGAAATAAACACCAAACGGCTATTAGAAAATGGTGAGAGAAATACTCCTGTGGCTGTGGGTGAAGCCAAAGTACACTCTACATATGTGTTAAATTACTGGAAATAATAGGTCTGCAGACAGCTGTGTTGTCATACCAGACCTAAAAAGTGCCAGGTAGGGCGCATGCATGGGGTACATGGCAGAATGAGGTGGGGAGTCAGGTAAGATGCAGGGTTGGAATACATTTTTTTTTTAAGTAACTGTCATTTAAAGACACTTTAAATTGACTTGAAGTACGGTCAGAAGTTGAACCCCTTTCAGAGGGCCATGGGGCACGGAGGATCTACTGGGCCCTACCATGGTGGTTGAGGCCTTTAACTCCTCATGTCCTGGGGCCCGAACTACTGTGGATTGTGCGAAACTGGGCCATGTATCCCCTTCTACATTTGACTCCAAGTGGTAGCTGTGGAAGAGACGTCAAAGGCTCCCAGTGAGTCGTGGGGAGGGGAGTGTGGAGACAAGTCAGGGAACAGGACTCAGAACTCAAAGTGCACACAGTAAGAACAATAAAATTAACATCCAGTCCAATATTTACTTTTCTAAGAAAAATATTTTTTTTATTTCTAACGTTTCAACCTCTACACATTCAAAGGAATAACGACATTCACAAGCAATAAAACAAAATCCTGTTGAGGTTGGGGTTCTAATAGTTGTCAGGCACATCCCTGTCCCACCCTATCACTTATAACATGGTTGGGGATTATTCCCCATTCACGGCTGGCTGACATATCCACTAATAGGCATACGTAAGAGTTGCCCTTTGAATCTTAGAAATTAGTCAAAAGTGTCTACGGTGCAACAGCACCTTCTGCAACAAATCCCCTAGGTCCCACCAGCCCAGTTCAAGTCTTAAATGCTCCTGCAGCACAGCAGTTCTCGGTGTTACAGCAAGCGCCCTGGGCACAAGCACTCAGGAGTTCAGATCCTGCTCGAAGTCATGCTGCTTGCGACACCTGCGGCAGCACGAGGCAGGCGCAGGCTCTCTCTCCTCAGTGGAGCGGCTGGCTCTCTCCAACAACAGGAGCAGCTTCCAGCTCACGAAGACATGGTAAGGCGATTTCTACCAAGCAGGGGACGGTAGGTAGATTTTAATTCCTCAGCTTTCAACTAGACGCAGCCCATCTGGCTGCTTGGCAGATGGCTGATTGTGGTGTCTCAACCTCCCCTTCTTGTAGTCCTTTTCCAGACACCAAATGTAATTTAGGGTCTGAGTCTTTGAAGCTTTATGTTGGGGTTCTGCTTCTTTTTAAGTATACATTTCTCATTTTCTTGTTTCCTCCAGAAAGGATGTCTGTCACAGCAAGCAAGATTCTGAAGCTGATTTACCCACTTCACAATTCATGGGAGTGACCAGAGTTCACACCTGGATGTCAGCCATAGGGATATGTGAATCAAAAGGTTAATCGCAGGCTCCCACCTCTACTCTTTACGATTCCCTAATTAGCCCCATCTCTTTCCCAAGATGTGTCCAGGCCCCTTCCTTGTGCTCTATCACTGATTCAAAGACCAGCCTTGAGAAGTGTAGCAGGAGAGGCCCTTCCTCCCTACCTTTAGTGTGTCCCACCCAGTTAACAGGAATGCAGCAATACACAAATCTGTCTGTGGGATTCCACTCCTCCTTATGCCTTCACCAGGCAAACCTGGGCTTCCCAAAATGGAACCCGGGGTCCTCCATGTAATGTACCATTGTAGGAATACTTACACTCTGTGTACTTTCACAGCAAACTTACTCTCCAGTACTGTGCCACTACAGCCACACATACATTCAGCACACACATTCATTCTGCACACACTACCCAGTACTGTAATGTTTCTATATTGTACCTGAGTATGCTAATTAGAAACACACGCTCTGCCAGCACACACTCACCATGTGCTTGCTGCATAACACTTAACCTTTCATGCATTGTACTTCACGTGAGCACCCATACACGTACATGGTTACGCTGCGCACACACTGCACATTACTACATCTTTCATGTCAAGTATTCCTTGCTGGCATGCATACGCTCAGCACCTGCACTAATCCCACATGTACTACACAGTACTGCTTTATCCCTGTACAGTACCCTTCCCAGGCACACATACATCCAGCGCAGAGTCGCGACTCCTGCGCTGTGCAGTCCTCTACATCTACCTGATGTAGGCCAAGGGTGAGTTAAGCAAACAGCAACGGAACTTGTAAAAAAATAAAATAAAAAAATTGCGTGAGCCTGTAGGCCTCACTCCAGTGGCTAAGAAGGACCTGTTCACTTCGACTGATCACTACCCGGTATGCTGCCACTAACGCACTAGTGTTGCTTTACTCTCAATGAAGACACTAGTCTTCCATCACCATGAGGGTAGCGCTTTGGACGCCTCACCTGTTCCAACAAGACCGCAATCCGTGAGACAGGTCAAGGTCATTGCGCACATACATGATCACCTATGACCTAAAAAAAAAATCAGCATTAAGGATCCAGACAATAGTAATGTTGGGCACTCAGGGCAGGGGTACGAGTCTTTAACCATGAAGAGCAGTTTCCCTACCCAACAAGTGAAAAGAAATGTGCCCACTATTTATACATTTCCCTAAAGTTTAAAACATGCTACATGCCTAGATCATTCATATTCATATCAAATTCACATTTGCATAAAAACCTCCCCACTTAGGGGTGCACTTCCATAAATCAGCTGCCACTACCAGTTAGTTTTGTTGGTACCTGGCCATGGGGATACTAGTTACTCATAATAAAGGGAATAGCGCTTTGGGTGGACCCCTACATTCCAAGAGTCTCCAACTTTTTGGAGGGGAGAATACAAATCTTGTAGGGCATCTGCAAGGGGACTACTGATGAGTGCACAACACATGAAAATAAGGAGCGGGATGGAACAAAGAGATCGCAATGTGTACTTCTGGCCCTACAGCCTGCTCTCCACAATTCAACGTGTTAAGAGATTTACTCTGGGCCAGACAATTCTCCACCATCTAATAGACTAAACATAGATCCTCTGCCCTCCTGGTGGCAATCCAGACTTATGTTCTACAGTACAATGTAGAACTTCTGAAGAAATAGACCACTGGAGTACTTCAGGTTATTACATTTCATGGTCATCTTCTGCCTCAGGAGCCTGTTGTCTGTTTGGATGGAGAAGGTTTCTCCAAGTAAGTAGAGATGGAACCTTTTCAAAAGGCAAATAAGGACACAAGACTTCGTTAGGTCACCCTGTCTGCTGACTGGGCAGAATCGGATGACAACTACCAGATGCTCTTTGACCATGTTGTTCTTAGCACCAAGTACACGCTAACAGTCTTGTCTGAGGCATTAGTCAGTACAAAAATGGTCCTACTGTAGTCAAATGTTAGAAGTATAGGCTTCATCCAGAACTTATTTGAGTCTATCAAGTATTGGCATTCAGCTGTCTAGCTGGCATGATGGGGCTGGTTGTTGGGAGTCAAGGCAGTCAGTTTTGCAAAAGCCCTCACCTTGGTGAGGATGCTGAGAAACTCCCTCCACCTATCTGATAATACAGTGGGCAACCATCTGGCACTTGCCTACCTGGACTATCAACTTCAATCTTCAGGCCCTGCCTGTCTGAAGGCCCTTGTCAGGTTTCTCAGGTAGCCCTTCAAGCTTGCCACAGGACTTACAGGCTTCATAATCAGAAACTGGTCTATGTTTGTACCCAGTAGCATCACCTCTGGTTGTGCCACTCCTCCAGCAGCTCTGGGCTGGCCTGAAAGTTACTTAGGCTAAGTGCATTAACTGGGCTGTCTTACTCCCTAGACAGGTCTAAACTATATCATCACATCAAAAGACATGTTCACTCCAGGCAGAGACCTATATTGTATAAGGCAAGCAACTGCTACAGTGTACTATAAATACCTTATATATTCCCCATGGAAGCAAAGAGACCTTTTAATACTTTTTACTTACAGAGTGAACTGGTTTATGCACTGCTCTAAATTAACACACATGCAGACAATATCTGCTATCCCTGCACAGAGTTATGGCAAACAAGAGAGCAATCTATTATGCCTGGCATGCTCTAGGCACACAAGTGCCATACACAATAATGGGCACAACTGAGTATAGAGCCAACGTGTTACCCAGGGGTCTATTGCTAACACAGAAGAGAAACACAATGAAGTGGGTTGCTTGTTGTTAAAGTAAATAGAACAGAGCCTTATGCCTCAGCATTTGATGCAGCTTTTAAAGTGGAAAGTACCAATACATGTGTCTGCAGTCTGATTCGGACCTTTGAACCTTTAGATTGGTCTTGAAATGAAATACACACTGTAAAGTGAACAAAGGTGGAGTACAGGGGACGTACTGCAACTATGCAGTTAAAAACAAATAAGGATGTAAATGTTGACAATGGGCATACTGTGATGAGGTGCTGTGACTTGTATATGGAAGACCAAGCTACAGTGTGTCCTATTAAACATGAATAAATATTTGAATGAATGAATACATTATGCCATTTGTAGCAAGCACCACAGTCAGGATATCTTGGAGCATATGGCCCCCAGAAGGATCTCCCGGTACGGATAAAAACCACTGATGCTGGGTCCGGTGGCTCAGTGGGCTAATGCATCCACTGCAGGGGCCGGTGTTCGACCTCATGGTCACAGGTTCAAATCCCAGCGGTCCACTTATCCTCTCATCCTTTCTGAGATCGATAAAATGAGTACCAACAAAGAAATGGGTAGTAGCGTTCCCTAATAGGAAAACGTTTGCACATTCGAAGACCACAACAGTATTGTACACGTGAAATATATGTAAGCTCTGAACAAAGTCCGAAATAGGGTGCTCTATTATCCCTTACAACACCAACTACCCAACGATGATACTTCCACACAAAGTGTGCATCAATATATACAAACAGGAAAGGGCTTGGACGGCACACCTCTTATCAATTACAGGTTTAGTAACCTACAATTTCAGTTTTAGATACATGTAGTTACATTCAATTCTGGTACAGGGGCATCAACGTCAACTTTAGACAGACACTGAGATCCGAAACAAATATTGATTCTTGTTATTCTTTTATTCCCAAAAAATTTCAGTAAAAAGTTCCCAGCACACGGCTTGCCGACACATGTTTCGTCTTACAAAGACTTTTTCAAGGCGATGTTATATTCGTGTATCAAGGACATCCGGACGGTTCAAAGGGAAATTATGATTCCCAAAGTGATACGAGTCACAGGAAGTCTCCCTGGCATCTATAACTACATCCACACAATAATAGGAAATATAACGAACACCAAAGTAATAGTTCAAATGTTTCTCCAACAGTCCCAAATGCTGATATGGGGTCCCGTGCCTCGAATTAGAGTATTGCCAGTCACCAAGGGAGTTCCTTGGTTGAAACAGATATTAGTGCGATAAGAGGGACAAACAGTATCCTCCCAGCTAGCAAGTCAATAGAGAGTCGGTCTCGACCATGATAAATTCAACCTTAGGAAATGTGCCACCATGAAGAGTCCACACCCTTCGATCCCGAACCTGTAATTGATAAGAGGTGCGTCGTCCAAGCCCTTTCCCTTTTGTATATATAGATAAAATGAGTACCATTGAGTTGGGTAACAATAAACATCTGTTATTCAGCGCCAAGATGCCCTTCTGGGTGAACGTGCACTTTACAAATGCACATCATGTTATGTTACGTCTTTATCCCTGACCCCTCCCCATGAGAACCTCTCAGTATAAGAAGTAGTAAGAGGGATAATGTAATTGACTTGTTCCAAATTTGCTTTCTTGAGGGGACTCAATTCTACCCACCGAATTTTACACCCATCATAAAAGGAAAAAAGCATTGCCACCAGCCAAGTTTCCCAATGCTATATTTATATACCTATAGGAGTGAACTTAAAGTACTTTAACATATATATTTAAATATAGCCAAGTTAATTAAGCCCTGCAAGCCACGGGAAATGTGTCAGCATGCAGTACGAATAGATATTGTGATATAGAAACAAAGTAACTGGTAACTATGTTAAGTGCACTCTTCCAAGGAGTCCCTTTCCACTGCACAGAAACGATAGCTTCAGTTATTTCTCCCAGTGTGACTCATTCTAAGGAGTATTAGGATGGTCTAGTTCAAAAGTTCAATCTAAGCTGGACTGGATAAGGACCTGGAACAAGCTCCCGATCGACATCAGAAGCACCCCCACCCTGCACATCTTCAGGAACAGCCTCAAGACCTGGCTCTTCGACTGACTAGAGCTGCCCCTCCCCACCCCCCCCACCAGCACCTTGAGATCCTCACGGGTGAGTAGTGCACTTAAAGAATCCTTGATTGATTGACTGATTGACTGAAATGCAGCAGGGCTGCTGATAAACCCCTCTGCAACTTCAAATGGACCAGTAACGGGTAGCTGCCTTGAGGCTGTAACAACTGAGGCTTCTTAGTCTACCTTGCTCCTAAATGTGGCTCACTTTGATATTCAAGAAGGATGCTCATTTCTTGCCGATGAGAGGAAGGACTCACTATCCAACAACCCCGCATGTGGAGGAGGCAGGAGGACCTTCTCACAAGCGCCATTTCAGCATGCTCGATCCCGCAGAGCAGGATGCTGATTTCATGCCAGTGGGAGGAAGGGCCCTCTCTCCTACAACCCATTCTACCCAGTAATCCCGCAATCCTAGAAAGTTGAAGATTTGTGTTAACAACATTTAGATGTAACATTATCCACCGACTTGTGTCTTTTCCAAAACAGGATGATTGGTCCGCTGTGGCTGACTGATGCCCATGGGACAATGTATCAGAACAATGCACCTTGTTCTTTTTTGCAATTGTTATAACTTATGGGAAACCGAGAAATCAATTGATCCTACCAATTTTGTGAAGGAATACGTTTAGATAATGCAGGCCTGTCATGATTTTCTCCTGCAATTCCTTACCCTAAAGCTTTGCCTAGCTTTATCTACATTTTCAAGGCATTCTGTCATAATAAACAAGAAAATAAGCACCCACTAAAGTGGATGTTCAACCCAGCTATCTATCGATAATTATGAGTTGTATTTGAACAGTGTTTTGAACAGTTTTAAACTCTTAACCACCTCATGATACGCCTGTGGGCACATGAACTTAGATGAGATTTGTTTGTTCCTGATTACTTTTAATTCTCTTTTTTATCTAATATGTAATGTATTTTGTAACTGTTGTGTTTTTATGTTTCTAAGGTGAAACCGAACAAAGCCTTTAGAATTACTCATAGCCAAGAAGGAGATTTTTTATTATTGAGGACGGCAAAAAGAAAGATCTATAATATGACTCCGCAGAAGTTAGATAATATATGCCAGAAAAAATATTTTGCCCCCCGTGTTCATGATCCTTATTAATGCATCTTTTCAAGAAGGACAAAAATAGTCAGTGATAGGTGTGATCTCACATGCCCCGGTTGAGATAAGCTGCGGCCTGATTTACTAGTAGAGTACTTGGCAAACCTTTGAAGGTACCCAGGGACATTTGCAAATCCAGAATCTAGGCTGTCACAATTGGTGGGCCAGAAGTTTGTAGGCGACACTGCACCAGAGGGAAAGCAACAACAAAGTGCCTTCCTCCCTTACCTTTGTGAAATCCAAGCTGGTTCCAGCAACCATGAACAGGTCGAGATTGGAACTTCAGCAGTGGTTAGAGCCAGTTAGAGCTGATGCGGTAAGGGCTGTATGAAAGCCACAAAGAGAGGTTTTGGTCCTGCATTCGAACCAGCCGGCACAGGGCCAATGCCTGGGGTGACTTCCTATCTGAGGAGACAGAAATATCCAGGGAAATGCACACTTGGCCTTGAAAAGCACGTGCCATCCCTCCAGCCTCACACCATACAGACAGGAACTGTTTTGGTGAGAGTGTGAAGATGACTAGTCTTCACACTCCACTGGAAATGAACAATGGGAAAAACCAACAAAATGCAAATCCTAGAAAAAGGATGCTCAAAATCCAGAGCAAAAATCTATCTACTAGAGCACCACCTCCTAAGGGGAATTTTCATCACAAACCTCGATCCATGGAAGATGCAGCAGCGTCGAGCAGTGATGTATGAGGTAAACCATCAGACTTTTCTGAGGAGGAAGGGGACACCTTTAGAATCTTTGGAGAAGCTCTACAAGAAAGTGGATGGAATCGAACAGAAAGTGACGGCTTTCGACACCTGGCTAGGATCCATGATCGAGTAAATAATTAAATGTCTTGTGTATGTATAATAATGCTTTGGAAACTGTGGATACAATATTTAAATAATAACAAATCACTGAACATAATGAAGAATGTTTTGTGTTTCCCAGAGTCTTAAAAAAATAATCCATGTGTGATGGTATATTTGTTAAATGATATTGTCAAGATTTCTCAAACCCCAGAAGCTACTTAGAATCAGTAGCTAGGCCAGACTAGTTAACAGAGCGTGCCACAGTTAACAGTAGAGTTATCTCACGTATGATGATGGAGCCATTTTTGAGTTGGTGATTGGTACACTGCGACCTCTTAACATTAAAGTTAATGTGTGTGTTATTATTCGTTCTTTTACTGAAATACGCACTAAGAGATCCTGTGTTTAAATATTGGTGTTTAATTGACTTATTTTCTTCCTTACACTTGGCAAAGGTTATTGAAGGAAGGTAGTGAGGGTTTGATAAAGGTGCTGAAGAAAGCCCAGAGATACTTTCAGTACAGAAGCAGGGCTGAAAGATGTTGAGCAATAATAGGTAGCGAGGAAGGAACATAAAAGTTATGATAGAATGCACTGCCCTCCATATGCCCTCCATATGCCTCATCATATATTACCAGTCATCTCCAAAAATCACAGGGTAAAGCCCCAATGATGAAGCGTGTCACCCGGTGTGAGTGAGGGGATCCGCCATAGTTTTTTCGTTAAACCCCCCAAACCAAAGGGGAATGAAACCTCTTGAAATACATTGGCTACAAAGGATTAAACATGACAAGAAGCTGGGAAAGATCTTTCCAACTTTCCTAACAGACAGCCCTCCAGTTTCTAACTATGGCTTTAGCCACTGGGCACTGGCCTAGAAACGCCCACGGGTCTCCCACAACCCCTGTACTAATGATTGCCAGGCTGCCAGGCTCTAAATAATAAAGATAGGGACAAAATCCTGACACCGGCTCATGGTAAAGATGAGGTTGTCTTTGGTTCCAAAGGCATCATGATTTTTCTAGATTACACCAAACTTGTGCCCGTAGTGTTGCAGCTCATTTGAGGGTTTGAAACTGAAGTTACGGGCAGTGAACTTATGCCACATGCTAGTGTAGCCAGCTCAGCTCAAAGTTATACTACATCTAAAATCCATTCTTCTTTGAATGATCAGAGGAGGTATGGGATAGGGGACGAGGAAAGTCAACTGGTTCCAGGGTGAGGAGACCACCGAGACCCTGTGCAGGAAGTCAGGAATCCCCACACCCACAACTCTGCAATACAAATAACTGAGTTCATGGTTCAGAGGCCTGGCTCATAGATTTTTTCCATCAGGTGATGAACAAACTTGCAGATATCAGGTAACTGATTCGATAACCACCCAGCCACAAAGAAGGTTTGAGTCAACCATATCACAGTAAGAAAACGACCCAGGTCGAGGACCAAATGCCTAACATGGATGTGGAAACAAGCACTGATCAACCAGAGTGTATTAAAGAAGTTGGCCAACATGAAACAGTGTTGAGAAAGATGCAAATACTTGCTCATCCTGACAATATAATAAACTCACTTGTGTGATGAAATATATTGAAGTCATTACATATTCTCGGCCTATGCGCGAGTAAGCACTAGGCCACTTTTCTGTGACAGGTTTTCTTGCGGAGGAAGATGCTTCTGGGGTGGAAGTATTGGGAGGGGGCAGTTAGTGGGGTGGATGTTCAATAAGTTCACAAATCTTAGGTGTAAACTACTAGTACACAGTGAGTGAGCTCAGGATAGTAATTCCCTGCCCCTCTACTAGGTTTTACATTATAAGAAAGTCATATATATTTCTAACATGGATGTGAATTGTTAATGGCCTGAATTATAAAATAAAAAGTGGTTCAGTGATGCAATATACTGAAAGAAATACCCCAGAGGTGGTCAGGTTACAAAATAAAACCCACACACACTCGCTGAGCTCTATATGTGATTTCTTGGGGAGATACTGCTATACTAAAGTCATCTGTTCCAGCTACACCCGGGGATCCAGAAGCATGACCATCCTTATCAAAAGGTAATTCCTCCTCTTGACAACTTTTAATTGAAGGGACAAACAAGGAACAGGAGCTCTCATTGGCCATCCCTGTACCCTGATCAGTGTTTATGCGCATCCACCCATGATAAGAGCGATCCTGCGTTAACTATTTGAACAGATTACACATACCCCACAAAGTACCACACCAACTGGAGGGGGGAGATCATTGATAATATGGATAGAGACCCAGGTGCCAAAAATACAGAGCAGCTAGAACAAACAGACCCTCACTGCTCTGCGAATGGTCAGATGCATTAAGTCTCCAAGGAGCTTGGCAACATTGGCACCCTTAACAAAAGGCTTTGACCTTTTATTTGTCCACCTCTTGTTCCTTCTCCATGCTAGGTTATGTTTTTACGCCAGTGGCATAGTTGATGCAAGTATCTGGCATGCAGGTCCTGATAAGGGGGGGGCAATATTGGATTGCTCTCCAGTCGAGTTTTTCTTGGGCCAAGCCTAGGATCATCGATTGGAAACTGGAGAACATCTGGTGGCTGGTCGCGAATATACCTCTTTACTATGCATGCGATACATCGCATGCCATTACAACGACTGCACTGTTACATCGTGAACCATTACATCGCAAGTCATTACAACGAATTGCTGTAGGGAGCGCCCTGGACTTAGGAATAGTAAAATTTACTATTCCTACTCCAGTGTGTGCAACAGCAGGGAAGGTGTTGGATTGTAAATCCAACACCTTCTGCCCCCTACAGCAAGTCGTTTTAACAAGTTGAGATGTAATGGCTCGTGATGTAACAACGCGGTTGTTGTAACGACCGCGTTGTAATGGCACTCAATGTATCGCATGTGATCTAAACGCTGTTTTCCCAGTCACTGACTTCCTATACCAAGAAATAGAACATTATTTCCAACTAAATGACAGCTAAAATTTGGTAATGAAAAGTGAACAGCAGTCCAAACAAAGAGACTGTAATCAGCAAATTTAGGATTGTAATCTTTTCATATTTATCGTCGCTGACCCATTTGTCAAGCGCTCCGTCAAAAATGGAGAAAAAGGTGTGCATTACATTTTATTTTTAACCAGAGAATGAACGGCTTTCACAAAACATTGTAAAAGAAACAAACAAAAGGAAACACAAGAATTCCAGGTAGGCTTGCAAATTTCTGTTACATGGTGGCAAATTTCTCTAAACAAAAGGGAAGCTGGAAGCTCCCATTATCTATCTACTGAATTACTTCCTTTCCTAGAAGTATATGACACAATTCGAAACAGAGAAATCAACGCTGAAATATCGTTTCTTTGTGTGTGGGCAAGTTCCCTTTTATCTATTTTCATGGTTCTGGTTCCCAGACTTGTCAGCGGTCTGATCTGCAAACTTTGCAAGCATGAAGAGAAAGCCTTTGAAATACATTACTTCAAATTGAATGCACATACGTTTGGGAAGATTAACAAAATCCAGGCTTTACTGCTTTCAATCTACTTTGGTGTATCTAGAGGCAGAATACCTTTAAACATCTTTCAACAGAATTTTTTTAAAGAATTCAACAAAACCTTCCTAAAACTGTGATAGACGACACATTTGAAGATGAAAGAAAATGAGCGTAGCAGCATGTCAAGTACGAAGGAAATAGTTCCCCCACCCACTGGAAAAGAAATGGTAGTAAGATTATTTTAATGGAACTCGAGAGTAAATTACAATGTGGAAGGAGAGGATATGGTAAAATAGTTCAATAATATAAAGGAATATCCAGGCCAAATGTTGGAGTCCCACAGTGTTAATCAAAAAAGTAATTGGATAAATTTGGATTTAATTGATTTTCATCCCATTCAATAAAACCTAGTCTACGCTGGGTATGTGATCCTGTTTTTAATAGTTCTCCAACTAGTCAACTGGCAAAATGTTATTAGCAAATTTCCTTTAATCTACAATAACAAAATGGCACAAGCTACCCAGAAGTATTGTTTCCATCTGAAGTTTTGTTTTCTTGGTTTTATGAAGCACAAACTAGATTTTAAATATCATATGGGTACTGGTAGGAATGTGCATAAGGAACAAAGTTTAACTGCTGCTTAATGTGTTCTTTGGCACCATCTAAAGTAAAATGGATCTGTTAACCATACATTGTCTCTGCTTCAGATAATAGAGGTTCTCCTGATTCTTCCTTCACAATTCTGCCTCTTTATTTCCAACTTCTTTCTCCAGGCTCCAGAACCTTCAGTTGTAAACATGAAGTTAACTCTTAACTCCCCAGTGTTGTACATTTCACATGTCTCCTTTTATGGGCTTGTGAACCACATTCAGCTTTCTTTTTTAAAAAGACGTCAGACCGTATACTAGTTTATTATCCTTCATAAGGATACTCTTTGATATAGACCCGAGATAACACAGTCAATGGCAAATCAGATCTTTAATTTTTTCATGGCAGAAAGTTGTGTGTTGGGTCAAGGAACTATAGGGTAGTAGAAAACAGATATGGTGCATTAAAACAGACTACGAAAGCATGTGATCTCTTTGTAAATAGTTTATGCAAATCAGAAATCATGCAACATTACAAAAGATTACCTGGGATACAAGGAAAATAGCCACAACTTCTCTCTCCCCAGTACCCTCTTATTAAAATATATAACTCAGCAAAGACTAGATGTTAACATGGGATTATCAATTATTATCAGCATCATAATGTCTTTTGGTGTAAATAATGACATTGTTTTTAGTTCGGGGGCATGTGTAAGAATGTTCATATTGTACAGAGAGCACGCACAAGCACGCATATATCACTTGCCATACAAACTGTTTGACTGTATCCAACAAAAGGAGATGTTGTCTCTTTGTAATGCTGTTAAGTCCTGTTCTCCCGCCTGGTGGACCGCTCCTCTGGGTTCTTTTCCACACCCAAAGCAAAAAAAACTAGGATTCTAGCTAGATGTAAGGCTTGATGAGGCTTTGGAGATATCATGGACCTGTATTTGGCTGGCTAGACCAAAATCCTACTTTTGATGATCAGGTAAACTCACTAGCAGCCAAATGCTTTGGGATGCTGAGATGCTTGAAGAAAATATTATGGTTCCTACCTCGCTCGGCTCAGAACTCTGTAATTCAAGGTCTAGTAATCTCACAACTGGAATACAGATATGCTCTTTGCAATCGATTTAATCTTGACTGGAAAAGTCCCAGGCAGAAAACTCAAAACTTAGCAGCATTGTTGCTACTGAACATCCCTAGATGTGCATCTATCAGGGCAGGCTTGAGACAACTGCACTGGATGCCTATCAAGAAGCGTTTCCAATTTAAAGCAATGTGCTACACTCATAGTGCGCTCTCAAATATAGGTCCATGAGAATTTCCTTAAGGCTCCTACTCTTTGCGAATATAGTTTTTCTTTCACCTTGATACGAGACATCTTAACCAACCATTGCAAAAATGTTGGAGGATCAGCCTCCTTCCATCTTTGCGTCTTTGCAAGATCAGCGAGCTAGCAACAAGTGATGCAATAAAAACATACTGTTGTTGTAGTGGTAGGGCAAGTGTATTAATCAATCCAAGAAGAGCTGTACTTGTTTTGGGCACTAAATTTATTTCAAGCTTGTTGCTAAGACACTGATGCACCTGGTTCCAAAATTTAGCTAAAAGCAGACATGCAAAGCAGATACAGAGCCAGCCCCCAATAGGATGCGTGCATCTGAAACATGCTCCTGAAATAGAAGAATACATTTTAGAGAGTCGAAGAGGAGTGTAATAATGGTTCCATCTGGAAAGAAAAGTCATACGTTTATGACTTACACTCTCAAGATTTTCACACTAAAAAGAAGTTTATGTTGTTTATTTTAATGGCATATTAGAGGCCACAATGTGGCAACAAAAATAAAACAATTTTGACGGACAATGACTGCAGAATTTGTTGCTACTGACATCAAAATTCAGCAGCATGAAAATGAAATTCTAACAAAAACAGCTGTCAACTTTGTGGGATTTAAGCTCAATCAAATCGAGCAACTTGCACAATGTCATCGTTGGGGGCCTAATTTGCATAAAAACCGAAAGAAAAGTTGAGAATGTGCTCCAGTAGGATGTTTGAAGCAATTCCTGTCTTTTGGGGGATTTACCAAATGATTCCAAGATAGGGAAGGAATGGACAGTTACAGGTCTTTATTAGCATGCCCCTCTGTAGAATATATGCTTGCAAAAATCTAAGTATAATGCAAATTGGTTTTAGTTTCTCCATGGGCAAAATATTGGATATCTCCCATGTAAGAGGCAGCGCTACATAGTTTTCAACCTCAAAATTTAAACTTACGAGGCAAAGCCATGAGGCCAATGAATATAAATCTGTAATAGAAACAACTAAGTATTTGCCGGTATTAGAAACCTGATTAAGTTGCAGTTAGACAATCCTAGAGTACTGTCTTCCACATTGATAATGCTAGAGCTCTAGTGAATGGGCACTTATCAAATCAGTGACTTGAGTTATTTCTCATGCTAACTAAACATGTCTTTATTGCTTGCATAAAAGCAATCCAAGAATGTCCCCATGGCAGAATGTCTCCCTATGGAGTAGAAAACCAGTGGAGGGTCATCAGCTTCTTGAAGACACTGCAAGACAAGCATCTAATGACTTCTCCAGCATTTTGATAAAGACATGTAATGGCTGGGGTACCAGCACAGAGCCCTGTGAAATGGTTATGTCCATAGGAAGGCAAGCCACCCTCTAAGCATTATAGCTTTTTTTTAACTTTGCCCAGGATCCAATTGCAGAAGTGCAGTAGAGAGCAGAGTTGTCTCTAATCATCCGAAGAGACCAACCCCATGTTCCTACCGATCCAGATCATTCCTGGATCTCATACTAGACGATGTAGCCTTTAAAAAAGTGACTGAAGAAATTTTTCGGGTAGCAACAACGAAACAGGACATAAAAGACAATGCTCTATAGACGGTCATAAGGGAAATTCCATAGAACAATTGTAGTGTTCACGTGGCACGAATCTTCTCTACAAAATTGGTCATCTCCCCATTAATCATGTATGATGTGGCATAACAATGCAAACTGTCTTCCATTTCTCAAAGGAATCTGTCAACTGTACGGTTGATCTCACGAGTAGAAAATTAAAGAAATCTTTGGGTGACTGGTTATTGCATACATTTTCTTTACACAAACTGGCATTTGAAAATTGCGCGCTTGACTGATGTTCCTCACCACAACATTGAATGTGCCATCTCAAATAAGAGAGAGAGAGAGAGACAGCAAAAGAAGGCCTATGACAGACAAGGACAATACCCACATTCACGTCTCTGTTTTAGAAGAGGAACCTACTGTTGTATGTATCCTCAGAGTTTGAGGTTATTTACTAGTGATCTTTCCCAGCCACTGCCAAGCCAACTTGGAAGTTGGAAGTTCAGAGGTGGAGAAGAGACACGTGCATGTCTTAGCAGCGCATTGGTGTCAAGATGTGGGCGCAGCTGGTAATATTGGTCTCAGTTTAGAGTCAGAAGCAGGTTCACAGGAAAGATCTGGAACACATGACCAGCCTTTCAGGTTTCAAATAAGAAGCTTACGTGACAGCAAATTTTGTTCTGAATTAGAATACAATTTAAAAGAGAAATCTGAACGTCTGTGTTTTCTGTTTCAACTGACTTTCTAGCTTTTTACTTTATTAAACATTCAATCATACGAAAATTTTGGGGGGGACACCATGTTTTTTCTGTTGCATGGACCATATCTGAGGGCATACAAACAAAATGTTTTTAATTTAAAGATGACGGCGGGACATATATTATTCATATTTCATTGTTAGGAAATCTCATTTTGATGAGGAAATAACAATGAAGTGTTAAAAAAACATCTCAACCCTCTCTTAGTGCCGGGAGTATTCCCAGACACTTGCAGTGAACGCAGCACTTAGTACTAGCAAAATGGAGCTTGCACGAGTTCCCCAAAACACCAGACCACTAGGTACTTAGTCTGTGACGGAAATGTAGTTTTGAAAGCCTTCTTGACTCACTGGGGTAGAGTGGTCAAGCAGTACATGCCTAGCGTAGAGGAGTTCGTATGATGGGGAAGTAGAAAGTACAGTATAACACAACCCTCACAGTTGCAATAAAGATTTAAGGTCCACACAGAGCTGGTTTTCTGTGCAAAGGATCAACAAATTAATAACGCATTGGGTGCATAAATATGTACAGTAAAAAGGAAAACCAAACAATGGAAATGTCACAAGCCATAAAGCAACAGTACATCATAAGCAAACATGTTCACCCACGTCACACACAAAAAGCTTTGCTGACATTTTCTTAATATGGAGGACTGCGATTCTCCCACTGATCAGTATTAGCCAGCCTATGAAACAAGCTGGTGCCTCTGCGACACCAGACGGATACATACTGAAAAAGTCTACTCTGGTGGTAGACCTTGTGTATTCATTTCAGACAGATCTTGAAGACAAAGATGCCTTAGAGAGGAAGAAGGGGTGGGAAGGGCATGTCCATGTCATTCCTCTGTAGAGCGGAATCAGTCGTCCATCCGCACTTGTTCAAATGCTTGTGATCATTATTGCAAATGCAATTTCGATAATGGACCAAATACAATAAAATTCATAAAGGGTCCATTTTATCAGAGGTCACTAGATTTAATTTACATGGGGGGCCAACTGGCCTGCAGACATCACTCCCAGGTACAGCAATCTACCCCAAAGCTAAACAAACGCAGCCAAAAAATGTACCTGGGAAAAGAGGACAAAGTCCCTACACTCTAGAGAGAATGGTGGGGAGACATGATAAGGGTCTCTTTTACTGTGTTGTGCCAAGGGTGCCCCCTAGGATTCACTAGATCTGCAATTATTATCCACTCAAACGGTGCAACAACAAAAAAGGAACAATGCAGGGGATCCTGTGGTAGTTTAACAAAGTAATCTGAGGGACTGTGTCACACACCAGCAATTCGGTTTCATCGCACAGATTGCCCCTAATTCATCCCACTACACAAGTTGAGCCCTCCTCACACCCTATGGTGCTGAAATTACAGACTCCTGTCAGAAGGATTTGTGGACTAAGACATGGATTCCCGAGCCACTGTGGGCATTGGTGGCATTGCTATGTTGTAGGAAACACCCTGCAATAGCCTCAAGGTGCAGTGCAACCCCAGCACCAACATGACTGCTAGTCCCGAGCATCCCAAGAGTGTGGCCATCTTGGGCGGTCTCACTATAAAAGGGAGCTTTGTCAAGCATGCACGCTCAGTATCCCGATAGCACTACGAAGGAGAGAGATTAAGGGGATCAGTGATCACGTCCCACGTCTTCTTTCTGCTTTCCTGTAAAGTCAATCAGGGAGGCATGCCTGGAGAGCACGGAGATCGGTGCACATGAATGCTGGTAGGAGTGCAGTTGGTGCAAAAGTTTAGAAACTCTAGAGGCTATTGTCTTCCATAACAACCAAGAGGTGTGCAAGACTTTAAGCCTGTGCTTAAGATATCTTCACTAAAAATAATTCACATTACACATTTATACTGTTTGTGGATGCCTTATACTTTGGACTTCTTTTAGTATTTTGTTCCATTTGAATATCCTTTTTTGTGCAACACTTACTCTGTTGCTCTGAAAGTTGCTTTGACACCTGATGGTCAGAAAAAATACCTGTGTTCGCATCTGCTATGAGAAACACGCCCACCCACTTGTGTCCATTCCTGTCCTTTGATAGAAGGTGGTGAGAACCTTTGCGTTTGGAATCGTTTACGGCACAGTATCTAGTCTGCAGCTATCAATATCCTTTTGCACGTATCACTAGGCTACTGATGATATCTTTACAGGCCTTTTGCTTCTTCAATGCTGTGTTTTTGTTCTTTCCTCGTGTAGTAGTCATACTCCAAACCAGCTTTGCTTGACTGAAGCATACTATACATCTCTCATCTGGGCAGGAAGACGCGAGTTCCGTAGGGAGGTGAGAGAGAATTTCACACGGCAAGCACTTTGTATGTAACCCAGCATCTCTAATTGATCTCCTGCCATTACAGGTCTCTTCTTCTGCTGTCCCCATCTCAAACCCTTCCCTTTATCTGGCCACTTCAAAATTGTAAACACAGCAAGATGATGGACGGAGTGCTGAAACTTTTCAATCACTTACCCCCAGTCACAGATCTGGGTTTAATCCATTGTTCTTTTCCTCGCTATGCCACCCCAGTTTGGACCCAGCCATATGCAAATCAGTCTTGACCCTGTTCCTCATGGGAGCAGTCCAGCCCGAACTGCCGGGCCAGGTCCTCCCTGGACGGCCAAGAAGCATCCTGGGTCGGGTTTCAGGGTATTACCCCTCATCCACCAGGCTAGCTTGAATCCAGTGGCACAGCGAACAAGGTACCCAGAAATAATAGTGACTGGGGGTGAGTGTCTGAAATGTTTCAGTGCTCTGTCCATCATTTTAGTGTGCTCACTTCAAAATTGTGTCATTGGGACAGTCAGTATCAGCGGCGATTGAAGGAGGGCTTTTATGAACATTGTGCCAATCCTGAGGAAGAAGCACACCGTAACCTCCAAAATAGGAGGCCGGACAGTCTCCGGTTGTTGAGGGCTAAATGGGAGGCAGCTATGGTCCCTTGGAGGACATAGACAGGGAAGTGGTGTTATTGCACCACTGGGAGGTAGCAACAAAGTAGAGCCTGCGGCGTATATACAACTTAAGGTCCTCCACAGGGTATGTTACACTAGACCACAATTGATAGCAATAGGATGGACACAAACCACCATTTGTTTGAATTGCGGAGAAGTGGGCACCTTCACACATATCATCTGGTCCTGCCCATGCCTAAAGACATACTGGAAGGAGATAATTGCTGAGCTGGCAAATGTGCTAGAGACGGATATTCCCTTTACACCACAGTTCATAATTCTGGGAATACCGGGGGCGTTGACATCTCCAGAAAGCAATTCATATTCTGCACCCTGCGGTCGTGTGTAGTAAAAAGAGACATAACTAGTAATTGGGAATGGGAAGCCCTGAGCCCCCACAAAAACTCAGTGGGAAACTGGAATGATGCACTGCATGGAAGCCAAATGAGTGGTTTACGAGGCAATGGTTTGTCTGAGGAAATGTCCGAAAGTTAGGGACAGTGGCGAACCTACTAAGCCCTGGAATGGGAAATCAGGGCCCCTAGACTTCAATGACAGGAGAGTGGAAGGGACCCCCGACATGCCAATCCGACCGGGCTCCCTGTAGCCAAACCGCCCCGATGTTCAATGTAACAGACTACTCTATAGGTAAATCAGACATGTGTCACAGTAGCGTAAATTGCCTCACTGTTATTATCACAGTTTATGTGAAAAAGAAAACCAATAAACACATTTATTAAAAATAATCCTGTGAAAGTAGACAGCTGACACCCTGCAACTGGAGCCTTCAAAAATTAATTTGGGTAAACGGGTGGTGATGATCACAAGAGAGGAAGCAGGGGGTTTGTTAAATCCATAAAGTCTGGACATGAGATAGAGAACTCCGCTCACCGATGGCACAACCAAAAACATGCTATGCACACAAATTAGGTAAAAGACTCATTCAACCTTGTGCTACGGTTTAGTCACAGAGGCTTACCAGCAGTTAAAAGAATGCGCCAGGTGCACGTTCTGTAGGAAGCATTATTCATGTTTAAGGAACAGCCTATCAAGTTGTGTTTTACAGCCATAAAATAATGAAGTCGGAGTTCTCCTCCCACTTTAAGAGGCTGTCACGCCTCATGGAGGGAATTAGATGGTGTAACATAGTTATTTTGAGTTGTATTACTATTTTATTGAAGGCCTCATTGTTTTTCCAGGACCTTTAAGTGTTATTGATGGAGTTTATTCTTGAACTCCTAAGATGAACCTTCTTAAGAAGGGGAGGGTAGCAGCAAGCAGGTGAGGTCTATTGCCGGTTGCCTTGGCTTTCCACACTGCCTTCTCAATTTAATGTTCTGTGTCTCTTATGGTGACCTGATAGGGCATCCTTCACTGGTAGACTCCAGGTAGCACCATCTACTCATCTCAAGAAGAGGGGTCAGCAGTTCTTTTGGAAAACCATAAGTGAGCATGTTTCATTCCGTTCAGTGGAGCGGAGACTCAGAGCTGGAAAATGTCAGGCACCCGCTGCAGAGGGTCCTGTGGCTCTGGTCTTGGAGCAGCAGAGGTGCAGACCAGTAGAGGAGCAGGACAGGTGGAGATGAAGGGGACCAAAGCAGAGGAGGGGATAAGCATGACAGCTCCCAAAGATTCCTAGCTCAGTTCATTATGAATGATGGAAGGATGGCGATGGGCTATCTTATAAATTACCAATGGCTGTTTGACAGGTGATAGCTATGTGTGTGGGGACAAGGTGGGGTTATTAGATTCATAATATTCAGGAAAAAAAATTCTTTTGCCCCTACGCTTCATCAACCCTAGTGCTGTTCACACCTTTTCTGGCAACTTTTCCCATTGATCCACATTCAAGAGTGTGATGCTCATATTTTAAACTAAATCCAGTCAGAAGTAACACTACCAAAGAATCTGTATGAAGAAAAGCGGCAGAAGCCGCCATTGTGCAGTCTGCAATCCTAAATTTAAAAAAATTTAAAAACACTCGCAAAGAAAGATTAGTTACTTAGGGGTAGATATACAAAGCATGTTTGTGGTTGCAAATGGTCTTATTTGTAGAATCAGTGCTTACAACCGCATAAATGCTTTTTGGAATGGACAAACCCCAAATAGTGATTCGGAAACTTGTAACCAAATCGCGATTTGGGTTTTGCGATTCGGTATTTGGAAGGGGCGTGTTGAGGGTGTCCAAATACCACATCGAAATGGTATGTATGAGTGTTTTACGACCGCAATGCAGTCGCAAAACATTCTCAATTTACCACCATTTGAGAAATGGGAAGGGGTCCCCAAGGGACCTCTTCCCCTTTTAGAATGGTTGGCAAAATGTATTTTAAGAGCAGGCAGTGGACCCGCGGACTAAAGCCTATGCTTAAAAAAGTGATACTTCAAAGTTTCAATTTTTTTTTTTAAAACGCATCCTGTTTTCCTTTAAGGAAAACGGCGAGCGTTTATTAAAAGAAAAAATTGCTTTATTTAAAAGCAATCACAGAGAAGGTTGTCTGCTAACTCTAGCAGGCCACCACTCCATTCCTTATGATGGCAGCGAATCGTAGTGGGACAAAATTGCGACCTACCTCATTGATATTCATGAGGTAGGTCTATTTGCCACCCACTACGAATCGCTAATGAATCTCAAAATGATTGAATAAAACAGACTTGTAGAGTGAAACAAATGCCAATGGCTTCAAAATGGCGTCAAAAGAGTTTCATACATTAGCGATTTCCTAGCTGCAATTCGCAACATATCGCAATTAGGTAATTGCTATTCCTATTTTCGTACATCTAGCCCTTAGTGCCCTGCAAAACACGATTGGATGAATGATCCAGAAAGTTAAAGGCAAAGTCATATCTCCAAAAAAAATGAGGCGGAGGGAAGCAAAAAGAGGAACTCCTACTTCAAAATAAGTAAATAATATATTTATAAGTTCTGCCTTTTTTCACAACACTATAAATCTGTGGAGTCCTGTACACCAGCTCCAGGCTGCAGAACTCAGTAGCGCTCAGATTCGCTAATGTTCGTTTGTCAAACTGATATACCGGTGCTGGGTTTATCTTCCAAAGCCAGACTCGACCAGCTCATCAATGCAGAGGAAGATCTTGTTCTCCAGAGCCATCATTTCTCAAGCAGCCCCACACACTGCACCGGGAAGGACAGCCTGCTCCATTCGACGCCCTTCTTCAGGACTGGAGGCGAGACCGCAGCACAGCACTGACTAATGAAAAGAACAAGAAGATCAGGAAGTACAAAATGTGCTAAACTTCATAGTGTGCCCAGAGAACATCTAAAAATGTAAATATGGGCGACAGTGGGCTGGAGTGGAAAGTAAGTGACTTGTTCTGTGACTGATCTCTGATCAAGGCTGGTTCCTGTGGGTGGGGGGAGTGGGGTGGCGGTTTATAGGCTGATGCGAGGAAGCCCAAGGCCTAATCAAGGCCATTCAGAGCAAAACTCGTCGCCATCTGTTTGTTTTTCTGCCTCATCGCTTTTAGTTCAGGACTTGGCCTACTTCAAGTTTCAGGTGTAAAAACAGGAGGGTTGATGCTATTCTGTGATGCTTGTCACATTCACAAAAAGAGAGCGGTGTGACCTGCAACACTACTAGTCCAATAAAGGGAGCATGTTAAACCTTATTACAGGTCAAGACATGGCACAATTTGAGGAAGAGTTATTCCCAAGAAAAACTAAATAAAAATGCCCATGAAATTAGAACATATATCTTAATTGTAATTGGTTTCTATTTCTCTTAGTGTGGTAATGATCTCATACCATGCATTGCAGAAACAAAACTAAAGTATACAACAAAACTATAAGACAACTCCTTCGAGCCTGCCCTTAAAGCCCTCCATTGGCTCCCACGAGTTGCCATTATTATTCGTCTGATGAACTGGTCCATTAACAATACTGGGTCAAAAGCCCCGCTTGCTCACAAATACGGAAATCACACTTAGCCCCAACTGGAGTCCTGGACTCATTATTTGCCCATACGATCAACCAATTGCTGTACAAGAGAATGAATACAAAGACAGATCACAGGGGTACAAGGACTTACATTTTGGACTGAAGGGACCAGGTCTGGCACTTCGGGCTACAGTTTTCCTATTAGAGTAAGACAAAGGGTAGTGTGCATCTGGTAGGCCTCTGTAGCGGGTAAAAAAACGAGGATATGGAAGGCGGCCCTGAGGGATTATCAGTGGCTGAGATCAATCCAAGTATTCCTTTCCTCACCGTGTTGGTCTTTGCAGGTGACTCACTAGGTGCAATGGGTACGTCCAGACATGGGTCCCGTGCTCACTGTGCTACAGGACTCAAGCTAAACCACTATCACAAGACTTAAGTAGGCCAAAACAGGTCTGGAATGCTCTGTTCCCATGTAGAGAGGTCCTGGATTAACAGTTCGGGCTGGACTGTTCCTATTCAGGCAAGACCAGAATTAATTTGCATATGGCAGGTCTCTGTCTGGAGTGCCATACATAGCACACAGCCATTGCCAATGGTTAAAATGAATTCTCGTATTCCTTCAGTCACCTTGTTGGTTTTTTGCAGCAGCAGCTTAAGCCTGTTCTTGAGATCTTAACCCAACCACAAGAGTTTATGGAAACGTATGAAGAAAGTTCTGTTCAGGCTCAACTTTGACTGAACAGTACACAGAGTAGTGTCACAATTAAGACTATCGGACACAGTCTAGCACTCTGTCCAACTTGACTCATGTCCTCATTATCGGTTATCAGGCTGTCTTCTCCTCTGCCAAGTGCTCTGAAGGAGCGAAAAGGCAAAAGGCAGTACATTATAAAACTCCTTTGTGAAAAAATTACAGCATTGCTGCATCCTGAAATAGATTAAAGAGTTTTATTTGGCTTACTTGATGCGCTGAACATGATATGTCCATACATACATTACAGAGCCAGCACAAGGTTCACAACAGTCAATTTGGTGCGCATTGGTCAAGACAAGTGTGGCAGGGCCGTGCTTCCTCCTAGTCCTGGCAGTTCCCCTGATCTCATCAAACTCACCAAACATTCTGCTGCACTCCAGGGGAAACCAGAATCCACTGACATTGTATATGTTGTGATGAAGCACAGGAACTGGAAATTATCCAGCCAGAATTCTGGTCCAATGTACAGTCATACGTGGAAATCCCGACAAGGGCTGACATTGTGAGGAGGAGGTACAGAGTGGGAGAGCAGGCGAGTAAAGCAGTATGGCAGGAGGACAAAGATAAGAGCGGAAGAGAGGACAGAAAGGAGCCATCAAAAGAAGCTGCGGAGTACAAAATGAGGGCAGAGTGAAGGACAGTCAGTGGCTATCAATGAGAAGCCGTGGAGTACAGCATGTAAAAAGGTGAAGAAAAACACCCAACCAACAGAAACAAATCTCTACCTCTCTCAAGACCTAATGACCACCTGCAGAGAGGCAGCGACTACCCATCATCCATACGCGCTACCAGGTTTTATGGCAAGAGGTGAAAATGCAAGGTTTTGTGGAATCATTGTCAATAACCCCCAAATTAAATCACAGAATATTCCAGAGGAGCGTAGAGCACACTACATTCCAGAAGTACACGCCTACCCGAATGCAGGATCACACTGTGAAAAATATAGTGGAAGAGGTGGTAACACTAACAGCGGCCAAGTGCTTCTAAGACTCACCTACATAGAGCATAATCTCTACTCCTTCCGGCCCTGCCTTCTCCAAAGGGGAGAAGACACCACAAGGAACACCCTTTGTCTGGTTATAGTTTCAATACAGATACGACACCAGGGATCTCCAACCTCTCCAATACAGAGATCTACTTCTGATGATGGACAACCTGCCAGAACTACTGCCTACTACTGGGGATTAAATCAGGTTATATAATACATGCAAAAAAAGTAGGAATTACAATTCCTAATGTAAGAAAACGTACAAATATTAAATAGTGATTCCTAGTGGGTCGCAAATCGACTTAACTCATGAATATTAATGAGGTAGGTCCCAGTTCACGACCCATTAGGAATGATGGCCATCACAGAGAAATTGCCCTGTTGGAGTCAGCAGAACTCCATGTCCATGATTGCTTTTTAACAAAGCAACCTTTTATGCAGCCCGTTTTCTTTAAAGGGGAACAGGACGCTTTTAAACAAAAGAAAATAGAAAATTAAACATTTAAGTTTAAGTTTAAGAGTAGGCAGTGGTCCATGGGACCAATATCTGCTCTTAAAAAATATTTTTGTTTACATTCAACAAGGGCAAAGGGTCCCTTGGGAACCAATCCCATTTGCGAATGGTCACCAATATCTTTAGTAGTCGGTGAAAAATTAATGTTTTGCGACCGTAATTTGGTTGCAAAACATTAATACATACCACTGCGATTCAGTAGTCGGAAGGGGTGTCCTAAACATGCCCCTTCAAAATACCGAATCGCTAAACCAAAATTTGGCATTTGTACACTACAAAATGTATTTTGCTCTTGCTTTGGGAGCTAAAGTCTGAAAGACTTCCACTCTCCTACAAATTGCCCTGAAAGAATTTGGTTAATCTAAGAAATATACAAATTATAAATGTCTTTTTAGCACATAAATGGTACCCTAAACTAGGACAATTAGCAAAAATATATTTTGCGAGGCATATGCAGACTTCATAGCTCTCTAAAAGTAAACATATCTCTGCAGTCACCCTCGGTGTGTACCTGTCAGGCAATCATGACAAAAAAAAATTCATGCAGAAATTGCTTTAAGAAGCTAAGCACTCTTAATCAAAGACAATAAATAATGAAGGGAAAAGAGACAGGAAGGTGGGAAGAAAGAGAAAGAAAAACAGAAATAAAGAAGAAGGGACAAAACAAGAGAACGAAAGTAAAAGCAAGTAAAATAAAGAATGAGAGGAAAAGAGAAAGTCTTGACATAGAAAGAGTAAGAAAGTCAATCAGGAAGACAGAAAGGAAGATAAAGAGAAACAAACATAGGAAGAAAAGAAAGTCCAGAATGGAAGTAAAAGAAAACACACACAGAGAACATAAAAATTGACAGAGACAGGGCAAAACCAGGAGACGGAAAGAATACTAATGAAAGAGGCAAAGAAAGAACAAACAAGGAGAAAGAAAAAGAAAAGAAAATTACAAAATTATAAGTGAACGATGAGATTGAAAAAAGAAAGAAAGGTTGTAGAAAAAAGTGGAAGACAAATTAAATAAACTAAAGAATTATAGAATACAGGGGAAGAAAGAAAAAATGGCGATAGAAAGGAGAAGAATTAATAAAATAAACAGGAATCGAGAGAAAGAAGAAAAAATGGGAGAAAGGTTGAAAGAGGAAGAAAAACAAAAAGGAGAGAAGTAGAGCAGGAAAGAAAGTACAGAAACAAAGGGGAAGAAAAAAAGATAAGTAACACAGCAGCATGGCAATGCAGAAAGAAAACAAAGAATGGAAATAAGAGTGAAAAAAAGAAAAATAAAGAGAAAGACCAAGACTGAAGGATGGAAAGAAAGGCAAAAAATTAGTGTAGAGAAAGATTGAAAGTGAAAACTGACAAAAGTGAGGTGCTGGCCATTACCTCGGATAATAACCCATAGTCCTATCAATTCTGGCCACAGGAGCTGGGAGACACTCCGTCTCCAGCACCAGTGGTAAAAAGCCTGGGTATAAAAATTGACGCTAATCTTTCCTAGTCTAATCAAGTCTCTACCGTCTTTGGGACGTGTGTGGGCCTACTAAGGCAATTGAGGAAACGTTCCCCTATCCTCTCTTTTTCCACCATGCGTACGGTAGTGACAGCTATGATCTTGTCTCGGTTAGACTATGGCAACGCACTTTTTATTTGGATACCGGATAACCTGCCAGACAAGCTGCAGGTGGTAATGAATGATGCAGCGAGATTGATCTTTAAACTTCCTAGATATAAAAGAGCTGCTCCCTTACTGCAAAAACTTCATTGGCTCCCCATAAAGCAAAGGACCAAATTTAAGGGACTCTATCGCTCATAAGGCTCAATATGGTCAAGCCCCTAGTTACATCAAAGAGCGCCTTGTGAAGTATGACCCAAGCCGCTCTCTAAGATCCTCTGCAGGGAATCATCTATCCTGCCCCCAGTTCAACCTCTCGAGAAAAGGGGGGCGGGCCTTTTCTGTCTGTATTCCACAATTGTGGAACAGGCTCCCACCCTATCTTTGATCTGAGAAGGCCCTCCTACCGTTTAGGAAAAATTTGAAAACCCTCCTGTTTATTGGATCCTGGTCCTAATTCCACTCACTTAGACATCACACTTACCCGGGGTGCTGTAGCTTCCCTCTCATAGCACTTAGAGACCTGGTGGTATTAAGTGCTCTTTAAATCACAATTAACAAAAGAAAGATTTTTTCAGAAAAGGATGGGCTCTACGATCCTGAAGTGTCAGCTTCCCAGATTTCAAAGAGCCGTGCACAAATGTTTAAAGTGCTGCTTTAGCGGGTGGGCAGTTGTATATGCTTAATCCAGATGACAGGCAAATATCATGTGTGATCTACTCAGAGACAGGGAACCGCTGGACTGTACTGTCCAATAACTAAACAGAAGACCCACCACGTCATTTCCTCTCGCTCCTGAACATGAAAAGGGGGTAAAAGGGGCAGTAAAGGGATCAATGACTCTTCCTCCCTGTACTATCAGCTGAAGCAGCTGCTCGTTGAGGGAGTCCTGGACAGGCATGCCTGCCAAGAGGTACAAACCGAACGATGCAGAACGCAAATGAAAGCAGAGGGGAAAAAAGAAAAGATCTGGGCCAAATTACTGCTCGGGGCAACAGTCCTTTCAGAAAGAAAACATTCGGTTTAATTCAGACTGGAAAACGCAAGTGCGTCAAAATGACGCAACGATCCCACTGCGCGTGGTGAATTAAAGGATGCGGCTCGTTTGTTTGCGCTCCTATTATAACAGCTATCACATTATATTATTTTATGATGCAGCTGGTGTTTCCGCATTGTTTTCAGTGCACATCCACCGCACGGCGTATATGTGCAGCTGAGGGAAATAAATTACAAGGCAGTGTTTTTGTTGTAAAAGCATGTCCAATGTCTCCATCCAAAAATAAAATATCAAAAATGTTATAATCAGAAGAACCAGGCTGGTCCGACACAACAGAGCCGTGCATCGAATCCTTCATCAAAAGCCACGGAGATTTAGAACAAAACCTCGGTTAGTCACGGGCTGAGAACTACGTGAAATGACTGGGGTCCAGCCAATCACGCAATGGGCTTAGAATGACTGGGGTCCAGCCAATCACGCAATGGGCTTAGAATGACTGGGGTCCAGCCAATCACGCAATGGGCTTAGAATGACTGGGATCCAGCCAAACACACAATAGGCTTAGAATCTCTGGGGTCCAGCTCTCTGGGGTCCAGCCAATCTCACCATGGGCTTGGAATGACTGGAGTACAGCCAATCACGCAATGGGCTTAGAATAACTGGGGTCCAGCCAAACACACAATGGGCTTAGAATGACTGGGATCCAGCCAAACACACAATGGGCTTAGAATGACTGGGGTCCAGCCAATCACGCAATGGGCTTAGAATAACTGGGGTCCAGCCAAACACACAATGGGCTTAGAATGACTGGGGTCCAGCCAAACACACAATGGGCTTAGAATAACTGGGGTCCAGCCAAACACACAATGGGCTTAGAATGACTGGGGTACAGCCAAACACACAATGGGCTTAGAATGACTTGAGTCCAGCCAAACACACAATGGGCTTAGAATGACTGGGGTCCAGCCAAACACACAATGGGCTTAGAATTACTGGGGTCCAGCCAAACACACAATGGGCTTAGAATGACTGGGATCCAGCCAAACACACAATGGGCTTAGAATGACTGGGGTCCAGCCAATCACGCAATGGGCTTAGAATAACTGGGGGCAAGCCAATCACACACTGGACTTAGTATGACTGGGGTCCAGCCAATCACGCTATGGGCTTAGAATCTCTGGGGTCCAGCTAATCATGCCATGGGCTTGGAATGACTTGAGTCCAGCCAAACACACAATGGGCTTAGAATGACTGGGGTCCAGCCAATCACGTAATGGGCTCAGAATGACTGGAGTCTAGCCAATCACACCATGGGCTTAGAATGTATCTAGTGCCACAGGTGGGCCCTCCAATATGAACCTCTCCTCATCTCCTTGACTACACGGTATAAGGCAAGAAGACAAGTACTAGATTCTTCGGCCACATGATAGACGTAGAGTTCATCCCCAATGGCCATTGTACCATTTTCATGCATAACACATTCTTAGCAACACATGCTAGTCCTCCGTTTAATCAAACATATCTATCACCGAGCAGTAATGCCCATGTATGTAGTGCCAGGCGAATAAAGGAGTTCATAGAGGAGAAAAAATGGACTGCCACCCAAATGTACATTTTAATTTATACAGTCGCCCCTTCCAGAGCGGGGCCGTTTCCATGCACAGATATTACAGGTGTGTACACAGGGGCCTCCTATGAGGGGCCACACTCATGAACCTTCTGAACAGGGCATTACTACATGGCTGCTCAAAAGAGGCGACTAGAAATAAAAAGTAACTACCCCAGGGCACAAAAGTACATTAAGATGTCCCTGTTCCAGAGAGATGGCAAGTGCAATTGTGCCAGTCATTATCGCAGAAACTTCTCTCTAGTTCGGATCATCTTGCCACTTCTGTCCTTCCAGAGGCTCCCAGGATCACCCCATAACTTACCATGCCAGCATTCATCGCAATCAGCGTTGGGCGTGCCCTTTCCTTACCTTAAGAGCTTGTGTTATGGGTTGGCATCAGACTCACTTTGTGTTGGCAACAGATTTCATTTTTGTTTCAATTACTCACAAGCTTTTATTTTAATTACACTTTGTAAATTACCATTTGTGTTTATTGTTACAACCAAGGAGGACTTTGCTGTATATTCGCCATGCTGCAGTGCGACATCTGTTTTATATAAACAAGTTTCCATTATTTGATCGTTCCTAGAAAGGGTTTTATGAAGGCCTGAATGTTATTACTAAGGCCTACTGATGTCGGAAATTGGAGGCTCAAAAGGCCTCAACCACAACTACCAAAATGTTAGTAAATCTTTTGAATTTTGCACCCCTGCAATACCAAAAACAGACAGTAAAAAATAAAAACAAACAGTAGAAACCCCACAATACAATAAACATAGAAAGTTTCAAATATAGCAACACTGGGAACCCAAATTGCAGTGAGGATACATTGTTGGTGCCACTACAATGATTGCAATAATTGTGCTCCCCACAATCAAGAGTGTCTTTAGACCAGTCCTAAAAAGCATTGTTCTCCCGGATCTGAAAGAATTTCTAGCCCGATCACCAAATTCCTACGTTTTTACTGTACTGATCATGATCACTGACTGATACTGTTCACTATTAAAATTACAATCTAAAACACAAAAGAATGAATGCAACCTATGCAGAACTTCAACAAGACCCATTAATAACATGCTTCTTAGGTTTGGCAAGCAAGTGTCCACCCAGGATTCCTCTTTCTCCCACTTTAGGCATCAAAGTTGCATTCCTCGTGAGCCCCATTGGGTCAAAGAGTCCAAGTCCAAGAAAGGGTAGATGATTGCAGTGGAGAGAGATGACAACGTTCAGACCTGAGAGGGGGAACTTGGCATGGGAGTCTACAAGGACAATACACACACACACAATGACCACTGAGGATCTTTCGAGCTCCACATCTGTCTGGAAAGCAGGCCAACAGAAGCTGAACCTCTGCAGAGTTACCTAGGGCATCATGGGGCCCTTGAGCAGGCAGCGACTTCTAGGTGACAAGGTCAGCAACACTGCCTGGTAGGACAGCAGACTTTTAGAAAGGTATCTGGCTAAATCCCAGCCAAGTGAAAAAACTGAGCCACAAGGACTTCATGTTGCACAGCGGTAGGGGGCAACATGTGAAGGTCTTCAATGAGCTGGACTGAACCTTCCACTTATATACACAGACCATGGCAGTTGCACAGCAGCCTTAGAGCAGTGATGAATACCCCCTGCCCATTTGATTAGGCGCCTATTGGTGAAGTTTGGTGAACAACCTGTTCCCCTGAGGAGACCCAGGATGTGATGACGGAAACCTCCATTTTCTAGTGGTCTTTATTTTCTCTGGGAAGTTACCACACTAGTATTTGAGGGGGGACACAATGCCTCATAACAGTTGGCAATAAGCATGAAAATAATCAATGAACGCTGGAAAGTTTGTACCTGCATGAGAGTTTCTGATTTATTCTGTTGTTAATTATTATAAGGAATCTGCTTTTTGGGGGGGGGTGTAGTTTTGTAAACGCTGATTTAATGTGCAACAGTGTAAAGTAGAGAGGGGGAAATGTATTCCTTTAATTTGAGATAGTTTGAAGCACAATGGCATTCAAATGCTGGATTATTTGACTATTTTCATTTCCTCCATTAGTGCCTTCTATCCAGTATATAGATGTGGTGAGTTCAATATGTCAATATATACATGTCATGACACTGAATATCTGTTTGTATTATTTTGTTTTTGATAGACCCCACGTGTAACGTCATTGAGAAATTGAAGATCTGTTTTCTCTGTATCATTTTGTTATTGTTTTGGGTCCTGATGAAGGTAGAAGGAAAATTAGGGTGATCCACCGAAACTTATGTCAACATCTTTTAATTTGTCTACTGCTGGTGGGCACTTAAGGGCAAAACTACACAAACCACCTCCATGATGCTTGTACTATGTGGGTACAGCAGGGGCATTTTTTAACCAAAGGCTTCATTTTTTGCTTTGGTAACTCTGCAATGTTATGGGCAAAGCTGGGTTTGGTGTATTGGGTTTAGAATGTATACCTGATTTGTGATTATTTGTTTCCTGTTTGTCTAAAATTATATAATTATTCACTAATGATTTTGGGGTATATATGAGGAAGATAACTGTGTTGATCAGTGAGTTAGCGTTTGGACTTAGAAGAGTTGTGTTTTGGTTTCTAGGATAAGTGGGTGCTCTTCTGCCCTATAAGTCCTACTTCCTGTTATTGTTTTTTGGGTTGCACAGAGGCCTACTGACAATCATATAAGGCACATCTTTAATAGCCGAAATGCCCACAGCTGAGCCGTGACCAGATTGCCTTGCCTGGCTCCCAGCATGCATCGCAGCACTGGTGGCCATGGGCCAGCACGCAAAGGGTTCTGACTGGTACTGGTGTATATCCTGCTCACAGTCCCAGGGCAAGACTTATGGGATGGGATTTTCCTGTCTTTTTAGGGGGAAATGTTTATCCTCCATCTTAAACCTGTTTATTTTTTATTTTTTAATGTTCACGATCAGCTAACAGCAGGTGTACAAAAGATGATCACAATCCCTTTTCTACCAGCGCACGTTCCGGTGTTCGTGGTAATTAATGTGATCACAACAGATATCATCAAAAACATTCACTTTTAAAACAGCACACACAAGGGGTCTCTCTAAACAGTGTTCACCATGCTTTACTTACTCTGCACACTAGCACTAGCACTATGAATATGTTGCCACTAGCCAGAAACAGAGTCAAAGGGGTTCCTCCTTGACACTGGGATAAGGAGCCAAGTTTATGGTCTTTCCTGTCCCAGAAGTCTTCAGGAGTGGCTCTGGGTGCACCAGATTTGTAGATGGGTTGTTACATTAAATTAGGTCCTGAACCAAAGCCAAACAAATAAACAAGCATTGGTAAATGCAGGAAAATATGCTACAGCCAATATAAATCGAGGGAAAGTAATAAAAAGCCAGGAATGAGAGGGGGCGGAATCAAAGCCATTTTCAAGTTTATATTGAAAACAATAGATTTCACAAGCACAGCGCAAGTGATGTGAAGGAGAAATCTAAAAATGCAGAGGAGCTTCTGGGAACAAAAGAACACATGTGGGATGAGGAAGCTGATTCATCTGATGTAGACATTCATCCTCATGGCATTTTAGAGTGAATCATCACAAGACTGACATTTTCTGCCAGCTATTCTCTTATTTGTATACAAATGGCACAGTTGAATCTCTAAATGGCTTACTTCCCACGCTGGCAGACCAACGCTGCAAACAGGCACAACTTAAAAGTACATTATTTATGCAGCGAGGTTACATCTTTCGCAGCATTACTGTATCATCAATCCCTTTAAAAATACCCAATCTATGTACAGTTTAACTTCTTACATCCAAACGTGACACCAACAGTCTTGACGCGCCAGTTTGTTTTGAAACATATGACCACTGCTCGTTGTTCTTTTGCATTTGTATAGCGCCAACAACCCTTATTATGGCACTGCAGCATGTTTTCTATCTGGGCACTCTTCTGTGGAGATCTGAAAAGAGCGGCCATGGAACTTTAGGAATCACTGTTTGCTGGTATATGTTGTTTCTTGCTGTTTGTGTGTAGTTAGAAGAAACATTTCTTTACAATTCAGTTTCAAAACAGTTTGTGTGAATTAGTGATAAAATACATTGAGCTTGACCTTCGAAGCGGTTTCTTCTTTTGGCTAGGTGGAGAGACTTTAAGGCCTGGGCAAAATGGCAATCACCCAGAGCCCCTCATCTTCCAAGGAGCCCCTCTGGGAAAGTGAACTTTCCATCTGTCTATTTCCCCCACCCTTCAATGCATTATTCAATTTTATTTGACATCATGGGGCTTGGATTAGCAGAAAACGAGCAAAAAAATACAAAACTATTCCGGATAGAGGCCCATAAAATATGTCTCTCCAAGGGCCCCAAAATCCTTAATAGGCCACTGGCTGGATGAATCAGTTCCCTCTGCTCGGCTCGAGAGTGCCTTTTCGATGGAGGCTACCAACCCGGGTCTGCGCCTTATGATGCTCTGGGTTTGCATGACAGTGTCTTGTGTTAAGGTTGTGCTACTTTCTTCCGGTTGTAACTGTTGTGTATGCTGGTTTGTGACAGTGGCCCCTGATATGGAAACTACACGACTTCGAATGAGTGCTGTGCGCCTAAAGGTGAGGGGGCCCTGTCTAGCCGCTCTAGCGCCAGTTGTATCAGCAGAACAGGTTACAAGCAGTGGCCAACAGTGGTTTATTTAAAAACTCCCTCACGTCGATGTTTTTAGAATTCCGAGGGCAAAGTAAAGGCGAAAAATCTCCCATTCCTTGTCTCTGGGCGACCTCTGCTTTGCTCAAGCTGAGGGCGTGTCTGACTTCAAGTAAACCTGAACAGGAGGCCTGAGGCATTTCCCTCAATGCAACACGCCAAAAGCAGCCCTACAAGCCGCAGAAAGCGTCTTCAGGACTGCCAGGTATATTCTAGAAGGGACTGAATGATCTGCAATGGTGCCGCACCGCCGCCATCATAACAGGGTCTTCAGGTGAGTAAGACTTCCCAGCAGCCCATCAAATAACAGGCGTGGTATTAATGGCATTAAAACACTTCAAATTACTAGTGTATTAGCCACTTAGTTGCACATTTTATCGACCTCGGAGGGATGCAAGGCTTACCAAACACACACTGCATCGGCTTTGGAAGGATGAAAGGCTTGCCCGGTAAGGGCCAATTGAACGCTTCCGCTGTATGGAAATATTGACAACACCTCATCATGGGTAGCAAGCACTATATAATTGCAAACCATTTCCCTCCACTCTCCTCCTAAATCCACTGACTAACATATTGACCGCTCAAATTACTTTCATATTTTACTGTACTAATTCACCACTAATCATTTATGGGTAACGGAGTAGAGTGCTACTCACTGAAAAAGCGCACCAACACATCATCAGGGGTAGCAAGCACTATATAAATGCAAACCGTTTCCCTCTTCTATCCCTCCACTATCCTTCTCAATCCAAATAACTGACTAACATAACCACCACTCAAGTTACTTTAATATCTCACTATACTAATTCACCACTAATCCTTTATGGGTTCCGGAATAGCATGCTACTCGCTGAAAAAAGCGCTTCAATGCCTCGGTAGGAGTAGTAAGCACTATATCAATGCAATTACAATAGAATACACCACAGTAGCTACTTCGACAGCTGGCGGTTATTATTAGAATGTGTAACATAACTCGTCTTTTCTGGCAAGCCTCTAAATCTGGGGTGCACAACAAAGGTCCAGGAGAGCTGCAAAGATGCCACCCTTTCCAGCTAACCACGACATACATTTACAAGCCATGAATGCCAATGAACATCATTTGCATACCCAATTGTTACCTAGAAAGTTATTGGACACACCTGCTCTAAAAACGTTCAAAACGACATTACGCTTTCTCGGGCATTTTTAATGCTCGGATCATACACTTTTTGCAGTCAGCTCACCCCCCTCTTCACATTACGCACGCAGGAATATGTTGCAGCAGTATGTTTACTAGGACGAGGGAGACATTTAAGGATATCTCGTTTCAATACTCGCTTGCGCGAGGTAGGTCTTCTGTATGTAGTACCTCAGATGCTACAATGTTCACCTGGCGCGTGATGCGTGGTTTATACAGCGATATTAACCACTGCCTGGCGTGTACGGGAAGCCAGATGGCCCATACGTGAATCGCGTCATCGCTGCATACCAACTACCTCGATGAATCACACAGTAAAAGTGAGTCTGCACAATTATAACATACCATGTCAAGAGGCTAGAGCTCTCAGGGCTGACACACCCACAATATGCTGCAGCCTGACATGTGGCTATTTTGTACGGAACTGAACTGCTGAAAATATGCGGAGATCACACAACTGCACGTTCAATAAAGGAGGGTCTTACACAAACAGTAACTAAGCTACCAAGTCATCTTAAAAAGACAAACGAATAAAACGTGTGTTAGGGCGAACAAGCGTCTCATTTAAGAAGTAAAAGCTGCTTACTTTCTTGGAGAGGAGCAGTGCGCCATCAGGCAGTGTGTGCTTGCAAACACCATATGGCAGCGTGGTAAACATGACCTTAAAGGAAGCTTCGAGCATCCTGGAGCAGGGAGAACATTTTGTGATCCTCTGTTTATGGGCATGGCAGGCGTGCCAGCTTAGGGTGCCTTTTGCTTGGTGAGAGTATTAAATATTTTCTCTGTCTCGCACCAAACAGTTTATCTTATGTTGCTTAGAATCTTGCCACATCGTTTCAGCAACAACCTCAATATTAACACGACCCAGTAAATCTCAAAATTATAAGTTTAACCAATGGAACTGTAGATTGCCCAGTGTACCTCATGATACACAAGAGGATAGCAAGACTGACAAGTGCTCCTCAACAACGCACGCGTAAACAGTGAGACTATAAACTGTCCAACAGACCCAGAGTTGGCAAGTCTGACCAGCACTCCTCAACAATGCACATGTTACCAGCAAGACTATAGACTGTACAACAGGCCCCAACATGGCAAGATTGACAAGCGGTCCTCAACAACATATGCGTAACCAGTAAGACTATAGACTGTCCAATGGGCACCAAGATGGCAAGACTGACGAGCGCTCATCAACAACGCATGCACGCATAACCAGCGAGACTATAGACTGTCTAATGGGCCCAAAATGGCAAGACTGAGTAGCACTCCTCAAGAACGCACGCATAACCAGCAAGACTCCAGATTGTCCAACGGGCCCCCAGATGGCAAGACTGACCAGCGCTCCTCAACAATGCAAGCGTAACCAGCAAGACTCCAGATTGTCCAACGGGCCTCCAGATGGCAAGACTGACCAGCGCTCCTCAAGAATGCAAGCGTAATCAGCGAGACTCCGGATTGTCCAAAGGGCCCTGAGAAGACAAGACTGACCAGCACTCCTCAACAATGCACCCATAACCAATAAGACTATAGACTGTCCAATGGGCCCCTGAGATGGCAAGATTGACCAGTGCTCCTCAGCAATGCACCTGTAACCAGTGAGACTACAGACTGACCAATAGGCCCCTGAGATGGCAAGATTGACCAGTGCTCCTCAGCAATGCACCCGTAACCAGTGAGACTATAGACTGACCAATGGGCCCCTGAGATGGGAAGATTGGCCAGTGCTCCTCAGCAATGAACGCGTTTTCAGCTAGACTCTAGTCTGTCTAACGGGCCCCAAGATGGCAGAAATGATTACCGATCCTCAAGAGCGGAAGACTGCTTAGCGAGCCTCAAAATACCAGTGAGCACCAACATTGCCCCGAGAGCCTCCAGACTGTAAGACTGACCAAAAATTCAACATTTCCTTTCCAGCCATATGGCTCTAAGAGTGGCAAGCCAGCCTCAAGACTGCAATATTGCTCAATAAGCCTCGTTCTGCAAGATTTACCAGTGAGCCTTGAGATTGCCCAGTGAGCCTTAAGACTGACCAAGACTGCATGAGTGACCAATAAACCTCAAGGTCAACCATGGAGTCTCAAGGTTGCTGGGCAAATCTCCTCAAAACTGTAATATTGTCCAAAGCCTGCGTGACTCATGATTGTCCCGCTCACATCGAGCCTGCAAGATTGCTCAGTGAATCTCAATATTACAAGTTTAATAAGTCAGAGTTGCAAGTTCTCACAAGGAGCCCTAACACTGAAAGAAACATTGCACAACTGACAATCATTCTTCCAGATTACAGTAAACCTCAACATTAGGAGATTAATAATCTAGCCACATGATCACTAGACAAGCTAGACAACTGCACAATTGCCACTGAGCCTCAAAATTATGAGATTAAGCAGCGAGCACCAAGGGTACAAAATAAATCACAATATTGTCCAGCAATCCACAACACTGTACAATTGTTCAGTGGGCAGAAAGACTGTACAAAGATAATAAATACTGCACATCACGCCTCGAGACTAGCTTCCACAGCACGTCTCACGCGTGCACAACCAGGCACCAGATCGTGAAGCAAACCATAAGTGTTTAAGATAGGCCACAGAGCCTCAAGACCTACCAGCATATCCCAATTTCAGTGCAAACGACTCTCAATTTCCTGCGCATCTACTGTTTCTTTACACAGTTTTGGAGATTTGTATAATGGCACATGCCACTAAAGTGACCTCAAATCACTGTCACGAGCTGCTGTAAATTATTATCTGCATTATTTTAGAAACCAATACGTTTCGACTACTTTCTTGTGGAATTTACAGCCCTTCCTTTTGCGTACTTACACTAGTGTGCAGTATGAAAAGAGAGAAAGTGCGCCTCAATAACATACGTCACGAAAATGTATACATTAAACTACTGGTATTCGAATAATAAGTAATTGACATGTAAACATTATATAACCTGAAGATGAAAAATTACTAAATATATATATTATAATTGCAACTGGTAAGAGCTCCATGCTTTCAAACCCAATCTTGCTTTTTATGTAAAATGCTCATGTGGAAATGGCAACAAATCAACCGCACTTCCTCCACTGATCGCTGGCATATGAGCATCTGTCAAATCCCAGGGGTGTTAACATTGCAGCACTCCAAAGATAAACATGCATTTCTCATCGACCGACATATGGCTGACCCTCTCGGTGACCAACAATGCTTGAAAAATATACTGCGTGCAGTCTATTGATTACATTATTAAGCGTGCCACCGGGGTCGAATCTCGGCTGTTCTACTTGACCAAATTGCGTCCCCATTGCCAAATCACTATTTCCCTGTCACTCGGCAACTCTAGCTACCACATGTGCATAGCTTTAAAAAGGTGAACTCGGGACGGAGATAGGTGTACGTATCTTAATGTTTATGGGGATAATCTTAGCTTTGTTGCAACAACATGATTTTTGTAATTTACTACACACTTTTAAGGTCTAACTATCCCCTTCTCGTAAAACAAATTCACTTCTCTCCTGGTTCGCCAAACTGAACGAAGATGTTTATCTTTGCAAAGAACCCAAGTCTTCCTGAACTAGGGAGACCCCCCTTGACTAGTTAACAATATCTGACATTCACCCCAAACATTTGTGAAATTAAAACAACATAAATATTATGCGTTTAGGGCTACCATTAACGTTGCTGAGACTTAATATCCTGCAAAAGATTTACAATGTAACCAGACCGGCGCATCAATAGAGGCTTGAAAGTGTCTGGCTTTGCTGGGAAGTTTGGGGCTAATACAATCTGTGTGCGGCGGTCTACCAACACCCAGCATGATGCCCCCATGCATAGTGCAAACATACTATCCACGTTACTCTTCCTGTCCAGGGAAGGCTTACCCGCCCGCGATCCTTGCTGGATGGCGCACACACCCCCTGGCGGAAGAGGCTCAGCGGTCTCTGCTCGTAGCCCTGCAGCAGCAGTCTGACAGGCTTGGCTCTCTGTACACAGGCTAACATTCCTTTTGCGCAGGCGCAAACCTTAAAACCAGGACATTGCCGAACCGACAGGTGACTAAATGGGCGTGGCTTATCCTGCCATATAAGGCTTAGGTAAACAAAACAGTACCCTATCGGATAACGGAACGGGTCCACTAGCTCCACCCACTCTTGGCAAATAATTATGCAGGTTTCTCTACTTCTAAGATGGCCGCCATCTGCACTCGATAAAAGTAACGTGCGCGGTACATTGTTTCTAGGTATTGCTAGCTCTTGCTAGCGAAGGACGTGTGCGCCTTTACGACAGCCATTTCAAACTGGAATACTCAGATCTAAATGCTATGAACCTCACTAAGATAATGTAAATAATGGAACAGTGGTTATTCACGAAGTATATATTTGAACTAGCAGAAATCAAGTTGATATGTAGAGTATTATTAATGTAAAAATATTGTTCATAATAGAAAAAAACGCTGACTTGAAAACAGATTAGCAGTAACAGAAAAAGTATGCTGGATGCTTTACAAAGTCCTAGTTGTGGTGTCCTGGCCTAAGGCCTAGAAAGAAGGGCTACAGGACACACGTGTTACGTTTGGTGGCTCGTAACCAACTGACCACGCCCAGGACCCTGGGCTCTTTATTAACAAGGTAGCGTGTCCACGCTTACGTATGGGCTCTACCAAAGCCCCTTCACGCCTGAGGGGCGAGACATTCAGGAACAGTGGGAGGGGGAGTGTGCTGCAGTGGTACACCCCACTGGCAGCAACACTACACTCCTCCTTTACCTAGGGATAGAATGAAACTGAAAACAAACTACACAGATACTCAATAGTCTATCAGGTCAGCAACCATGCTGTGAGGGTTGGTTGCTGTCTCTGGTTCAGTCTCTGCTCAACTCGTAAATCACATAACACCAACTGTCTCTGGTTCAGTCTCTGCTCAACTGGTAAATCACATAACATTTCGAATATCAAAACAGAACAGTCTTACTGTGTTCTCGGCGGGGTCAGCCATCTCGATCAGTTCAACGTCAGCACTGTGCCACAAAGTCACGATACCTCTGGGAAGGCTTTGGACACGGACGCAGGCTGTATCTTGCTTGGCTTCGGCCTTCTCCCGCAGCTGTGGGTGACTCTTCTGTGTCTCTGGTCCCGTTGACGTTGGACCCTTCCTCTGGTCTCTCCGTGGCATGGACGCTTGGGGTGGTGTCTTCAGTTCGGCCCGTTGCAGCATCTGTTTCCACCGGTCCTGATGGTCGGCGCTGGGGGGTCGGGTACCACTCGTCCTGGTCAGGGTCTGTACTTCCCTCCGGTACTTGCTTGAAGAACGAGATGTTTCTGGTGACAGATTCCCCATTCCTGACAGCTGTGACCATAGTTCCGTTGATCTCCGTCACAGTCCATGGGTCCAATTCGAAGGGCAGACGGAACTTTCCTCCAGGGTGGCGGTCTTTCACCAGAACAGTGTCCCCGACTTGTATGGGGCTGTCTGTTGCTCTTCTCCGTCGGGATGCTTCCTGGTTGGTTCTGGCGCGTTGCTCCATGGACCGGTTTCTTGGGTTTGGGGCGAGCTCCCACGCTGGGTGGTGCGGGATAGTGTCCGCCATGACTCGATGGAAGGAGAGTCGGCTTGGGGAGACTCCTGTAGTGCAATGCGGGGTCAGGCGGTACTCTCGGAGGAATTGGTAGATGGCCAGCTCCAGGCACTGGCCGTCGGCAACTGCAATTTGTATTGTTTTGTTCAATGTTCTCATTAGTCTCTCGACCTCTCCATTGGCCTGAGGCCATCTTGGCGTGATCCGTCTGTGTTTAACGCTCTGGCTCTGGAGATACTCAGTGAATTCGTTGCCGTTGAATGGGGGTCCGTTGTCAGTGCGGACTTCCTCCATGAGTCCGTGGGTGGCAATTATTTTTTCGAATTTGGGTATTACTTCCGAGGCTGCCGTTGACGATACAATTTCTACTTCCGGGTAGCGAGAGAAATCGTCCACCACTACGAGCATGTACTTGCCCCCAGGGAGGCTGCCGAAGTCTGCACTCACTCGCACCCACGGGGATGTGGGGCCTTCTTCGGTTACCACTGGCGCCGGAGGGTTTGGGAGGCTCGTCGCAAGACACACTGGACACCTATGGATCACCTCTTCAACTGCTCTGTCGAGCCCGGGGAACCACACCTTGCTCCGGAGCCTGTTTTTGGATTTGACGATCCCTTGGTGTGATCCGTGTGCCAGCAAGGCAGCTTGTTGGGTCAGGCTGCTGGGTAGCACCAGGCGGGGGCCTCTCAGGAGGCATCCTTCGGTTGAGACTGATAGTTTGTGTCGGATCTGGTACAGGGCTTTCAGGATGGCTTGGGCGTCAGAGGTGCGAAAGGATGCTGGGCTCTGGAGCGCCTTCCAGTCCCCGCATTCTATGGCATGGATCGCGATCTGGAGACAGTCATCGTCCTTAGTGGCTCTTGATACCTCTTCTAGGGACATGGGACGTGGCCTTGACCTTTCGACGATTAGTCGGACGTACTCTTCTGTGGCCGCTGCTTCGGCGGCTTCCGCGTCGGTCACTGGTCGGGCGTGCCTTGACAGGTAGTCTGCAGGATTTCGCGTGCCGGGCCGGTATTCCACTGTGAACTGGAACTCTTGCAGTTGCAGCACCCACTTTTCAATCCTCGGGGGTGGGCGGGAGGAAGAGCCTTGGAAAAGTGGTATGAGGGGCTTGTGGTCGGTAACTACTGAAAAAGGGTGTCCGTAGAGGTAAATGTGGAAGTGGCGGCACCCCCACAGAATAGCAATGGCCTCCCGCTCAATTTGGGAGTAGCGTTGTTCGGTTGGCGTGAGGGTACGGCTGGCGTACGCTATGGGGGCCCATTCTCCGCATGATTGCCGTTGTGACAGGACGGCTCCTAGACCGGTGGGACTGGCGTCAACTAGCAGTTGTGACTCGTTTTGTGGATTGAAATATGCCAGTGTAGTGTCAGCTGACAGGGCTGCTTTCGTGTTCACGAAGGATTCTTGTTGCTCCGGGCCCCACTTCCAGGTGGCATTTGACTTCGTGAGGTCGCGGAGTGGTCCAGTTAAGTCGGACAGATCCTTTATGAAACGTCCACAGTATGTCACCATGCCCAAGAAACTGCGGACTGCTGTTATGGAGGTGGGTGGCGGCGCGTTGTGGATGTCTCTCACCTTTTCTGGGTCGGGGCCTACCCCTTGATCGGAGAACTTGTATCCGAAGAAACTTATATCTTTGCGCAGAAACTCGCATTTGTCTTTGTGCAGCGTCAGTCCTCTCTCCTTTAAGCGGTTGAACACTGCTTGGAGGCGTCTGATGTGTTCTTCCAGAGTCGGGGCATGCACCAGGATATCGTCGCTCACGTTTAGTACTCCGTCGAGGCCCTGGAGGACGTTATGGATGATATTTTGAAACACCTCGGCGGCGCTTGAGATGCCGAAGTTGAGCCTCGTGTATCTCCACAGGCCGGCGTGCGTGGAGAAGGTCGTGATTGGGCGCGAGTCTGGGTGAAGCGGGATCTGATGGTATCCCGATCTCAGGTCCATCTTGGAGAACCACTTGGATCCTGCGAGTTTCCCGATAATGTCGTCGATGGTTGGCGTCAGATGACGTTCTCTTTTAATGGCCAGGTTGGGGAGGCGCATATCCACACATATTCTTACCGCTTCAGGTTGCTTCGGCTTTTTGGCCACGACAATGGGGGATACCCACGGGGTGGGTCCAGTCACTTGTTCGATGATTCCGGCTTGCTCTAACATCCTCAGTTCGGCTTCCACTTTGGGCCGGAGGTGGAATGCAATCCGTCTGTGCCGGAGGGCTACTGGGGCCACTGATCGGTCAATGTGGAGTCGGACGGGAGGGCCTCGTAGGCATCCGATACCTTCGAACAACGAGGAATGTTCTGCGACCAGATGATCTAGACCTTGAGCTTGCACAGTTAGGGCAAAGTGGATGAGTCCGAGTTCACGTGCGGTCTTGCAGCCAAGGAGGAACCCTGATCCTTCTTGAGAGACGTAGATCTTTGTCTGCAGCTGCATGGAATTGTGAGACACGGTTGTTCGGAACACTCCGCACAGGCGCAATGGGCGCCGGGTCCCGTAGGCGAACACTTGCACTCTGGTGGGGTGCAGCATGGGAGCGTCTTCCAGGCACTGGTATACGCTGGCGGCCATGAGGTTTATCGTCGCGCCGGTGTCGATGAGGGCTCTGACTGCTTGGACATGGACGTGGACGGTGCACATTGGTTCGCTTGACGACGCGGCCGCCAGGGTGTTGAGCATGCGCACCACGTGGACTGACGCGGCGTCTTCCTCGTCGTCGTCCATGTCGCTGCTGTTCGACGTGTTCAGTAGAGGCGCTACCTGTCGCGCCCTCCTGGGCGGGCCGCTTTGTTTCTTCCGCTGTGACGATAAACAGACGCTCGCAAAGTGGTTGGCTTTCCCACATGCGCCGCAGATTTTACCTTGGGCTGGGCAGGCGCCTTTGTGTGGGGTGGCACCCCCGCACCAGATGCAGGTTCGATCGCGGGTGGACTGGGGCTGATGTGGCTGGTCTTTCCTCTGAGGCCTCGACCGGGTGTCTGGACGTTGTGACTTGATCGCGCACACCGGCTCTGTCTTGACTTTGACTGCCGGATCCGGCTCCATGTGGGCTGCCCGAGCCTTGGAGAGTTCTTTAGAGCGTCCCAACGCGAGGATGTCGCGCATGGGCATGGCGTCCGTTTCCAGCACCCTCTCACGCAGCTTCAGAGAGGCACACCCCTGAATGAATTGGGCGCGAATCTCGTCTTCCGCGTCCGGGAGCGTGCACGTGCTGGCTAGCTTCTTGAGACGCGCGTAGAACACATCAACCGACTCCTCGGGGAGCTGGCGAGCTTGTCGGAGCAGGAAACGTTCGTAATCCGCGCTAGTGAAGGGCTCGAAGTATCTTGTAATGGCGTCTCGCAGGGTGGCGTATGTGTGTGGTGGGTCGCCTTCCGTGATGTCCTTGGAGATGTCATGAATAGCCTCCCCCCCTAGGTGCAACAGCATGGCGCGACGTCGCGCCACCGCGATGTCCGCCGCGATGAAGTAGTTCTCCAGTCGTTCAACCCACTTCCGCCACCGTGCCGCCTGCGAGGGGGGCGTTCCTGTGATGGAGAAGGGCTCTAGGGGCGGAACATTGGCCATGGCGGCCGAAACAGGATTCGGTGAGATGTCCGGGCGCTCCTAGCAGGTAGGGGGACACTGCGTGGCCTCCACGAGCACTGTGGGAATGAGTTTGCACTTGCGAGACGCACCCTGGCGCCGTTCCGCCGGATGCGTGAGGATTAGCAGGGTCCGCGGGGCCGAGGACACGCGAGATGCGTGAGAACAGACTGTTGGGCGCACACTGCGCATGCGCGGGACCACCGGGGAAGTCGCGCAGGGCCGGCGTCTCCGGGAGAGGCGAAGGCTGGGGTCCCGGGGTAGCTGGAGCCACCGGGAAAGGCCGCTGCTGGTACCTGGAGGTGACGCGCCGGTCACGCAGTAGACGACGGCTGCCGGACGGCCCAGGAGGCAGATGGGAGCCGAGCGGGGATGCCGGAGGGCAGCGCAGGCCGCCGCAGGCAGGCAGGCGGGTCGCCTCCGCTTCCGGACGGACAGGGTGAGTCCTAGATGGCACGGCCGGGGCAGGCAAACCAGAATGCCGGGGCAGAGCGCTGTAAGCAGGGGTGCACGTCAAGGAGGAGCCGAGGAGCCGGGCAGCGGGGCTGCTGTTAGAAGGCCGCCCGTCGTTGAGCTGCCGGGCAGTGGGGGCGCCGTTGAAGGGGCGCGCTGTGACACAGGGCACGCGGTGGAGCCCGTGGACCACCGCCTCGTCGCCAATGTGGTGTCCTGGCCTAAGGCCTAGAAAGAAGGGCTACAGGACACACGTGTTACGTTTGGTGGCTCGTAACCAACTGACCACGCCCAGGACCCTGGGCTCTTTATTAACAAGGTAGCGTGTCCACGCTTACGTATGGGCTCTACCAAAGCCCCTTCACGCCTGAGGGGCGAGACATTCAGGAACAGTGGGAGGGGGAGTGTGCTGCAGTGGTACACCCCACTGGCAGCAACACTACACTAGTATTTTCTGTAAATTGCAGAAAAATACACTCTTTAAAATAATTCATCCTCTTTTCAAATTAGGGGTTCAGCTCATAGCTAAAGAAACCAGTAGGGCGTTCTACCCCAATCAATAACACATACCTGCTAACTTGAAGAACAATCGCACTGTGTGAGGAGGGGGCGGGGCCTCCTGCCGAGAATTACCTAAGAGGCATTTTTGAAACACCATCCCGCCCTCAAAGCTCCTCCTCCCCAAAAAACAGGCATTACAATTCAGTAGGTCCTGCATTTACGAGAGTTTGACCTATTGGCATTGCAAATGACTTTATTTATGTTTTGTTACTTAACCCCTTCCGCGCTCGCGGCATCCAACGGCCGTCGCGAGCACTACCTCGCAAGTGCTGCGCACGACCGTTGGCCGACGCAGCCCCACCCACTCATGCGAACTCCCGCACTGCGTCGGAATTTGCGCCGCGGTTAAGGAGTTAAAACATCAATAAAAGGCATTATCATTTACAATACTAATGGCTGAAACTCTTGCAAATGCAAGGCCTATTACATTCCTAATGCTTATTTGTAAAAGCGCCCCGTGCTGCGATTTCACTTTAATGTCGGCCACGCCCCTTTCTTTAGACCCGGCTAGTCTAAAGAAAGGAGCTGCCGCCATTACAGTAAAACCGCAGTGTGGGCTGCTTTTAAAAAAGAAAAGTCATTTATTAAGCAGCATAGAACATGCAGAAGTGGTGCACTGTGCAGGGAGCATTTTTGAAAGATAAAACGCAGCATCCATGATCGGGCGCTGAGCTGTCATGAAAACAGGGTGGGTTAGAGAGAGCTTGTTGTGTCTGCAAAAGTGGCTAGATTAAAGAAATTAAAGAAAACTGTGCTCACAGACTGTAGCTAAAACAGGCTATATAACAACATAAGTAAAAAGTCCAGTCCTCATTGGAGGTTACAAATGCAGACAAGGCGTTACTAAGGCGGGACTAACAAGCCTATTAATGGATCAGAAGCATCCGTTTAGAAAGTACAGTAGCAGGAGTCAATTGAAAAGATGGGCGAAGAGTGGGTAGAGCTTCAAGTCCCTACCTGAATACAGCATGCCTCGCAGAGCAGCGCATGTGGTGCCTACGCTTGACGTAAACAAATATATATATATATTCTGAGGCTGGTGCCGATGCCCTGGGGTGTTTTCAAACCCCTTAATAGAAGTCAGCATTACAAAGCTTTAGAAAACGATCTGGAAACCCATTATTGGCAGTGGTTTTTAGCTTGTTGTCCCTGCCACAGTGTGATATCAGCTCCTCACCGGGAGACCATGTAAAGGGAGCCGATATCGAGTGTCACATGGTGGCACCCATTTGAGGTTCCAGGTATGATAACATACTATCCATCCTCGACAAAGGAAGATCTTGCAGATACGTGTATGGCAATGCATTGGGTGTGCACGGTCTGAACCTCATTTAGACATTTGGGTGGTTTGTAGGCAAAAAAGTCACGCCATTCTCAAATTCACCCTGTACCATAAAATACATTGATAGCGTCTGCTGCCTTGAGATATGTTGAAACTGACTGGACAATGACCGAAGTGCATACATGCCAACATTTTAGAGCGGGCAAGTGGGAGATATAAAAAAAATGTATATATATATCTCGCTTCACCCAGGCAGTCGAACACACGGCGTGTGCCTTTGTAGACGGGGGCTGGGTCCGCCTCTGTTCCACAACAACTGCACAAAATAAATACCAACAAATGCTACTTTGGACCCTCGAACACCTTTTTAGACCGGGTGTATCCACAACGTGCAAGTGGCTGCATGTAATTAATTTCTCATTAAGAACAACGCCCCCAAGTAAGGAACATTTCAGAACACTCACAGTTTTGCCTTTTTCAATGTCAGAAACCACAGAGCATCTCACATTGTAGGCTTTTTATATGCGAGAACTCACTCCCATTGGTCAAACAAATAAAGTCACTGATGACGTATCCTGAGTTGTCTGGGTTACGTGACTTCAACCACTTTGAATCTCATGCACGTGGCTTCATTATAGCCGAAATGTTCCTTACTTGGGGGCGTTGTTGATGAGCAAATATATACATATAAATATATACATACATATATATATATACATATATATATATATATATATATATACACATATATACTGTATTCAAATATTAGTGAAAACCCTGTTTTTTGTTTGCGTTATGTAAAACTGCCAAAAATAAAATGGCAACTCCAGTCACATGCTCTGATTTCCCCCTTCAAAAATGAAGCATTAAGCGCCTCATTACGTTGTCACGTGGACTCACGTCCACCCGAAAACATTGAGGATTGGGAACCGATTGACCGCATATTGGCAGTTCCAACCACATCATTTGGATGCGACCACACAGCGCAGTCCAAAACATACATTTTCACATGGGAGCTTGTGCGGGGGACGGGAAATGCCCACAGCATAGGCTACCATAGAAAAATGGATTTTTCCAAATATCCCTGCACCATGTGGCAGGCACCTCACATTGCCTGCCACACGGTGCAGGAATGGATAGGTGGGCACCATAGGTGTCCCCCAGGCCTAAATGCGGCAGCCCCGTAAAGACAGGGGCCCTGCTATGGGCCCCCAATGTCACTTTCCAACAGCTGTTCCATGTCAGAAAGGCCGACATGGAATGGCTGTCAAAACCGAAATCATAATCCCGACGGCAGAAACGCTGTCCTTATGGGTTTATGGTGAGTTTCCAAACACCAGGAAAGAATCAGTTGGTCTCTCCAACTGCTGCCTCCGATCACACGCATCGTAATTCGTCGGTCAGACCACCGCAGGAGATGGCGGTCGGACCGCAACTGAAAAGTCGTCAGTTGCAGCCTGACCGCTTTTATAATGAGGCCCAAAGTGTTAACCAGAAATGTCACAGGTAATTCTTGGAGGAGGAGATTGGAGCATGTGAGACAGGTATCAACATTTTATTTTTAGCAGTTTTACAACTCCAAATCTGCTTTTTGCATGCAGGAATGGGGAGGTGAGACTAGCCTTGAAATCAATAGTCTCCCATCTGAATTGGGAAGGTTGGCTTGTATGCAAGTTTAATGATCTAATCGCACGATCATCACAAACAGCATTTTTTTTATAGCGGTTAAAGTAGATCACAGAAAAGTCAGGTGAATGAAGCACACTTCAGTTTTGTTGAGCATTTCGAGCAGGTGCTTATGGATCACTGACATAATATCGACAGTCAAAATATCGACTTACCAAAATATCGAGGTAAAAATATAGAATGCCAAAATATCGACTTCCTATCTACAAGCAGGTAAGTACAAAAATATCGACTCCAAAATATCGATAGGAAAAAATATAGACAGTCAAAATATCGATTTTTTAAAATATCTTAAAAGTAATTTTAAAGTACTATAATAATAAATATAATTAATTAAAACATACTTAAAATACCTAAATAAACTTAAAATTAATAAATAATTATTGTAACTTAAAAAATATATATATTTTTAAATATATATATATATATATATGATTAATACCCAAGGCTTACCTGTAGAGCGTAACTAACACTGACGAAGGCTTGATGCTGAAACGCGCCTGTTGGTTTTGATAAACAATAAAATGATGGTGTGAGCACTGATCCCTGGTTTACGAGAGCGGTTCTTCTAAAGTGGAATCTTGGAAGCTGAGCGCTGTGTTTCTGCGGGCACCCATTACCGCATGCCGCACCCACCCGTGAGTGCCCTGACTTTCCAGTGGGACAGGGAGCATCGCTATATATATATAAATATTATTAAGAAAACATATACATTATTTTTTCCGTTGGATAGCGAGAGGTTTAAATTTACTATTCCCACTCCAGTGAGAGCAACAGTTGGGAAAGCGTTGGATAGCGTAGGGATAAAAATTACTATTCCCACTCCAAAGAGTGCAACAGTAGGGAAAGCGTTGGATAGTGTAGGGGTTAAAATTACTATTCCCACTCCAAAGATTGAAACAGTAGGGAAAGCGTTGGATAGCGTAGGGGTAAAAATTACTATTCCCACTCCAAAGAATGCAACAGTAAGGAAAGCGTTGGATAACGTAGGGGTGAAAATTACTATTCCAACTCCAGCAAGTGCAACAGTAGGGAAAGCGTTGGATAGGGTAGGGGTAAAAATTACTATTCCAACTCCAGCGAGTGCAACAGTAGGGAAAGTGTTGGATAGCGTAGGGGTAAAAATTACTATTCCCACTCCAAAGAGTGCAACATTAGGGAAAGCGGTGGATAGCGTAGGGGTAAAAATTACTATTCCCACTCCAGCGAGTGCAACAGTAGGGAAAGCGTTGGATCCCGTAGGGGTAAAAATTACTATTCCCACTCCAAAGAGTGCAAGAGTAGGGAAAGAGTTGGATAGCGTAGGGGTAAAAATTACTATTCCAACTCCAGCGAGTGCAACAGTAGGGAAAGCGTTGGATAGCGTAGGGGTAAAAAGTTACTATTCCCACTCCAGCGAGTGCAACAGTAGGGAAAGCGTTGAATACCGTAGGGGTAAAAATTAGTACTCCCACTCCAGCAAGTGCAACAGTAGGAAAAGCGTTGGATAGCGTAGGGGTAAAAATTACTATTCCAACTCCAGCGAGTGCAACAGTAGGGAAAACGTTGGATAGCGTAGGGGTAAAAATTACTATTCCCACTCCAAAGAGTGCAACAGTAGGGAAAGCGTTGGATAGCGTAGGGGTAAAAATTACTATTCCAACTCCAGCGAGTGCAACAGTAGGGAAAGCGTTGGATAGCGTAGGGGTAAAAAGTTACTATTCCCACTCCAGCGAGTGCAACAGTAGGGAAAGCATTGGATAGCGTAGGGGTAAAATTTACTATTCCAACTCCAGCGAGTGCAACAGTAGGGAAAGCGTTGAATAGCATAGGGGTAAAAATTACTATTCCCACTCCAGCAAGTGCATCAGTAGGGTAAGCGTTGGATAGCGTAGGGGTAAAAATTACTATTCCCACTCCAGAGAGTGCAACAGTAGGGAAAGCGTTGGATCCCGTAGGGGTAAAAATTACTATTCCAACTCCAGCAAGTGCAACAGTAGGGAAAGCGTTGGATAGCGTAGGGGTAAAAATTACTATTCCCACTCCAGCGAGTGCAACAGTAGGGAAAGCGTTGGATCCCGTAGGGGTAAAAATTACTATTCCCACTCCAAAGAGTGCAACAGTAAGAAAGCTTTGGATAGCGTATTGGTAAAAATTACTATTCCCACTCCAACGAGTGCAACAGTAGGGAAAGCGTTGGATACCGTAGGGTTAAAAATTAGTACTCCCACTCCAGCAAGTGCAACAGTAGGAAAAGCGTTGGATAGCGTAGGGGTAAAAATTACTATTCCAACTCCAGCGAGTGCAACAGTAGGGAAAACGTTGGATAGCGTAGGGGTAAATATTACTATTCCCACTCCAAAGAGTGCAACAGTAGGGAAAGCGTTGGATAGCGTAGGGGTAAAAATTACTATTCCAACTCCAGCGAGTGCAACAGTAGGGAAAGCGTTGGATAGCGTAGGGGTAAAAAGTTACTATTCCGACTCCAGCGAGTGCAACAGTAGGGAAAGCATTGGATAGCGTAGGGGTAACATTTACTATTCCAACTCCAGCGAGTGCAGCAGTAGGGAAAGCGTTGGATAGCATAGGGGTAAAAATTACTATTCCCACTCCAGCAAGTGCATCAGTAGGGTAAGCGTTGGATAGCGTAGGGGTAAAAATTACTATTCCCACTCCAGAGAGTGCAACAGTAGGGAAAGCATTGGATAGCGTAGGGGTAAAAGTTACTATTCCCACTCCAGCGAGTGCAACAGTAGGGAAAGCATTGGATAGCGTAGGGGTAAAATTTACTATTCCAACTCCAGCGAATGCAGCAGTAGGGAAAGCGTTGGATAGGGTGGGGTAAAAATTACTATTCCCACTCCAGCGAGTGCAACAGTAGGGAAAGCATTGGATAGCGTAGGGGTAAAATTTACTATTCCAACTCCAGAGAGTGCAACAGTAGGGAAAGCGTTGGATGGCGTAGGGGTTAAAAATAACTTGTCCAACTCCAGCAAATGCAACAGTAGGGAAAGCGTTGGATATCATAGGGGTAAAAATTACTATTCCCACTCCAGCAAGTGCATCAGTAGGGTAAGCGTTGGATAGCGTGGGGGTAAAAATTACTATTCCCACTCCAGAGAGTGCAACAGTAGGGAAAGCGTTGGATAGCGTAGGGGTAAAAATTACTATTCCCACTCCAGCGAGTGCAACAGTAGGGAAAGCATTGGATAGCGTAGGGGTAAAATTTTTACTATTCCAACTCCAGAGAGTGCAACAGTAGGGAAAGCGTTGGATGGCGTAGGGGTAAAAATTACTATTCCAACTCCAGCGAATGCAACAGTAGGGAAAGCGTTGGATAGCGTAGGGGTAAAAATTACTATTCCCACTCCAGCGAGTGCAACAGTAGGGAAAGCATTGGATAGCGTAGGGGTAAAATTTACTATTCCAACTCCAGAGAGTGCAACAGTAGGGGAAGCGTTGGATGGCGTAGGGGTTAAAAATTACTATTCCAACTCCAGCAAATGCAACAGTAGGGAAAGCGTTGGATAGCGTAGGGGTAAAAATTACTATTCCCACTCCAGCGAGTGCAACAGTAAGGAAAGCGTTGGATAGCGTAGTGGTAAATTTTAATACCCCACTGTAGTGCAAATAAATTAATATAAATCACATAATTATAAATTAATCAATTAATACATTTTAATTACCAATTAGGAATTAATTAATTACCAATTAAAAATTAATAACCAATTTATTTTAAAAAATACCAATTAATTCATTATCATGTTTAAATAATTATATTAAATTACTTCCTACCCTATTTCCCCATAAACCAACAACCCGCTACTAAAAATAAAATATCATTCACATAATTATCAATTAATCAATTAATAAAAATTAATTATCAATTAAAAATTAATTATTTGCCAATTAAAAATTATTTGACAATGTATTCTAAATAAATACCAATCAATTAATTAACATATTTAATTAATTAAAATTAAATTACTTCCCACCCTATTCCCCTATAAATCCACAACCCGCTACAGAAAAAACAATATTATTCACATAATTGTCAATTAAACAATTAATTAAAATTAATTATCAATTAACAATTAAATAATTATCAATTAAAAATTAATTACCAATTAATTCAAAATAATTACCAATTCATTAATTAACATATTTAATTAATTATAATTAAATTACTTCCCACCCTATTCCCCTATAAACCCACAACCAGCTACAGAAAATAAATTACTAAAATTAAAATATTGATCAATTAATCAATTAAAATTAATTACCAATTATATTTTAATTAATTACCAATTAATAATTAATTAACAATTAATTTTAAATAAATAACAATAAATAAATTAACATATTTAATTAATTATAATTAAATTACTTCCCACCCTATTCCCCTATAAACCCACAACCCGCTACAGAATTATATTACACAAAAAATAAAAATTCATATTAACTTACCTAAAATTCGATATTTTTGTTGTCTATAGTATGTCTAGTCGATATTATGTCTATTCTATATTTTTGACTCGATATTATGTCTAGTCGATAAAAAAACTCGATATTTTGACTAGTTACCGGTGCTTATACTTGGGGCAGTCAGGCACATTCTGCATGCATGGGCAGCAAATAGCCCACCACACATGGGGCATACTATCGGGACTGACAACAAGTGGCCCCACTCCTATTTATTTATTCCGGTGCCTGGCTGTGGGTTTGCACGCTGCTGGTGTTCCACATGAGGTGAGGCTAAGTGGCTCATTATACCCCTATGTAAAAAAAGTATAGGGGGACCCCTTAGGTACAAATTGGGACCAGGGGAAATGACAAAAAAAATGACATGTTGGTCATGATACTGTAGTAATATTGTGTTTCTTTTTAGAAACTGTCCTGATGAAGGTTTTTTAAACCGAAACGCCGCGTCGACCTGTGTTCCTTCGAACATTTTAAAAAAATTTTGTGTATCATTTTTATGTATTTGCCGTATTTGTTGTGTACAATACACCTGTTTTTTAAAAAAAATTTATGACAAATGTGTAATAAACTTATGTTCATTTTATATATACTAAATTTTGATTTAGAGTGCTTCTTGTCACATGAAATCATTTATACATTGATATGCTAATATGTCCATGATTAGCGGGGGGCTCTGACGGGTTGATAATTTGTTATCTATCGGACAAGGTTTCCCAGTAATCAATGACGCACTCCTATTCTTTCACTGAGCTTCTAGCACTGCGTGGATCTTTTTCCTCATGTCACCATGTTTTTCCAGGGGGTCGTTTGCTCAGGAAGGGCTGCGCGGAGTGTGGTTGGGTTCTGCCGAGGCAGCATGCTGTTTTATCAGCACCCCCGCCACCTCAAATCTTGTGTCATCTTCTTAATACTAGATCTCTTGGTAAACATGCTACTGACATTTGGAACTTGATATCAGACTCAAAAACTTCCTGTCTGTTTTTGACGGAGACGTGGCTTCACGAGTGCTCTAGTCCAGACATCGCCTCGGCTGTCCCTCCTGATTATACCATCTATAGGAGAGACAGAGAGGTGGGCCGCGGTGGCGGGGTGGCACTAATAACCAGTAAGAGTCTGCCTTGCTCAACCTTCCCTGTAGGAAATATTAATGGCAGTGAAGCCTTGGGCTTCGCCCTTAAATTTTCCTCTCGTCAGACCTGCACAGGGATTCTCATCTACAGAGCACCGGGCCCCCTGGGTTCGTTCTTTGAGGATTTGCAGGCGGCACTGTCTGTAATGTGCTTAAAATCGGATCACTGTCTCCTGTTGGGAGACTTTAATCTGCACATGGATGTAACTAACGACCCGGACACTATTAAGCTTCACGACGTAGTTTGTCCGCTGGGCCTGTCTCCTTCTATTAGTAGCCCGACTCACATTAAAGGCCACACGATAGATCAGATCTTTTTTTCTGGGGATTTAGAGGCCTCTTCACCATATCCTGTTTTATGGACAGACCATTTTTTAATAGAGTTTCATGTCTCTTTCTCGGCCGTGCCCAATGTCAGAGGCATCGAAGATAAGAAGAGACGGTCGCGACCTTTCCATCGAGTGTCGGCTGAAATGTTCTCGGCCGCTCTGGTTCAGCACCCATGTATCCTAACCGGAGATCTGGAGCATGTTTTAATATTGGTCCAGAAATGGCTTGAATCCAGGTTTGAGGAATTAGCTCCTGGCAAGACTGGCAAACTGGAGAGCAAATATATTTCAGCCCCTTGGTTCACCCCTATGCTCGGCAAGCTGCGTCAGGATTGTAAGAGGGCGGAAAGAGTTTGGAGGCGCCGGTATGTCCTCGAAGATAAAATCAAATACAGAGGACTTATTCGCCTATATCACAAGCAAATATTGCAGGCAAAAAAGGCGTACCTGGAACACAGAATTGACATGGCAGACAGCAGGAGTAAGGAAATCTTTAGAATCGTTCAGGAATACACTTCCCCTGCGGCAAGCTCTCCGAATTATTCTTATACGGAAGCCTGGATCTGCCAACTCAGTGAATTCTTTGTCAACAAAATCAAGGTCATTCAAAACTCTTTTCCTAATATAGGCCTTGGTTCCAGAGCTCGCCATTCGAGTCTTCTTCCTTTAACTCTAAAGGAAGGAGGACCGTTGCTTTTTGACTTTCCGGCTATGTCTTTGACTTCCTCCCTGGAGCTACTAACCCGACTAAAATCTGGCTCGCCGCTGGACCCTTGTCCTGCTACGTGTCTGGGAAGAGTTGCTCCGGCCATTAACACGCTGTTAAATCCTCTGCTCAATGCCTCCCTTACATCCGGTGAGGTACCGGCGGCCTGGAAGCACGCCCTAATTCTGCCGCTGTTGAAAAAGCCTACATCTGACCCCCTTGTTCACGCGAACTACAGACCAATCTCCCTCCTTCCAGCCATGGCTAAGGTGATTGAGAAACACGTGCACTCCTCCATTGCTAGCTTTGTTGAGAATAACAATTTGCTTCACGATTCTCAATCTGGTCTCCGTGCGAATTACAGCACGGAGACGGCCTTGCTTGAGATCACTGATGCCATTCGTGGAACGCTGGATGGTGGAGGGAAAGCGATTCTGGTCATGTTGGACTTGTCGGCGGCGTTCGACACCGTCCCTCATGTCGGTCTCCTTGCAAGATTATGGGAGATCGGTCTGCGGGGGACTGTGTTGGAATGGTTTAAATCATTTCTGACCAACCGCCGACAAGTGGTCTGGGCACCCCCGTTTTCCGCTGAAATGCCTCCGCTGGAGGTAGGGGTCCCGCAAGGATCCATTCTTAGCCCCTGCCTCTTTAACATCTATATGGCCCCTCTAGCGGAGGTAGCGGAATCTTTTGGTGCCCAGATCATATCCTATGCTGATGACACCCAGCTACTTTTCACGTGTAACAGGGGTGAAGACTTTGACGGCGATCAGATTAGGGAGTGCTTGGAAGCCGTGTTTGAGTGGTTTCAGAGACATAGCCTAAAATGTAACTCCGATAAATCGGAGTTGCTTTTCTTCGGTAGTTCGCCTAATCCGGAGTGGAGGTCCTGGTGGCCACAGGACATGGCGCCGCCGATGGAAACCTCGTCAAAAGCTAAGAACCTGGGAATTCTTTGTGATGTAGATCTTTCTTTTAGACCCCAGGTCATAGGATTGACTGGAAAGTGCTTTGGTCTGTTGAAGATGATGCGGAAATTTCTCCCACTAATATCTCTTCAACACAAAAAAATCATAGTCCAAGCCATGATAGGGTCTCGCCTTGATTATGCAAATGCCCTCTACCTGGGCCTCCCTAAATACCTTTTAACTCGTTTGCAGGTTGTGCAAAACGCAGCCGCTAGAGCAATTTTTGGACTGCCACGAAGGGCGCACGCGTCGGAGCTGCTTGAGAAACTCCACTGGCTTCCTATTGCCAAGAGAGTCATTTTTAAGACCTTGACTCTGGCTTTTAAGGCCCTCCATCATATTGGCCCTAAATATCTTCAGAAACGAATGGCCTTTTATGTTCCAAGGAGGTCTCTGAGATCCGCGCAACTACTTAAAGCCACGATTCCCCCAATTAAGCGTGCCCGTATAGGAGGCCGCTCCTTCCGTTATCTGGCTGCTTGCAGTTGGAATGAGCTTCCTTTTACGCTGCGTTCGTCGTCCAATCTGCTCGCCTTTCGTAAGGAGCTAAAGACGTGGCTTTTTGCTCAGTAATATCTGTACCTCCTGAGCAGGGCACTGTGTTATGTATTTTCTTTGATTTTCTCTTTGCCAAAGCGCCGGGACACTCCACGGAGTAGCCGCGCGCTATAAAAGAGCTATTTTAACATAACATTTTAACATGATTGAAACAAAAGCTTGTTGTTATGAGAACTTACCCATTTGCATTTGAGTTCTAGTGGTTGTATCCAGTAAAGGAATTTGCTTAGTGGGTAGCCTACCTTCGTAGGTACCCAATCTTTTGGTCATTCTCCAACGTAGGGACATTGCAATACATTTTCTTTTTTTTGTCATTTCCCCTGGTCCCAATTTGTACCTAAGGGGTCCCCCTATACTTTTTTTACATATTTACCCAGCTTGTTAGCTGAGGGGGCACTAATTGGTGCATATCTGCCTCAATTGATCGCATTAACCTATTGTGGAAAAGTAAATTTTGCCATGTTCTGTGTCCCTACGCTTCATCCATCATATGTTATGTGTGCATGACCAATATGCATATGTTATTCCCCATGCCTGATTAATGACGCAATTCCAGTTGTGTCCACCTCTAGTATGTTATTTTCCAGTCCTCGTGAATACTACGAATATCAGGCCTATGTAAAGTAATGTTGCCACGTTTCTTAGTGTGCACGTTATTCCATTATAAAGTCCCCGTTTTCAGGCCTCAAAAGGGCCCGGACCACAGATTCAGCTCCTGTCTCCTGAAAGCCTCGCTGAGGAGCGATACAGCCCCCACCTGTATCCTCGACCCTTCACTTACTTCCTGCCTCGCAGTGCCCGGTGTAGCTTGGCCCTGCCTCTGAGTCTGCCAAAAGTATGTTATAGTTCCAGTTATCAGTTCAGTCCTCCTCCTCTGCATTCCTAAGCTACTGAACTGCATCAATAGTTTCCGTCATTGTCTAGCCTTCTCGTCTCCACGTTAGAGAAATACTGTATTTAATGGTCATTTAGTATTCTTCATCACGCACTACATGTAGAATAATGCATGGTCCAGTCTTAGAATCAAGTTAGCTTTTCCCCTCATGACTTCTAGTTTATATCAACATGTTCCCTAAACATCAGATACCAGATAGGGTTTAGGTACATGTCGCTCTGACCCTTCAGACTCTAGTCTCTGCTCCTAGCACAGAGTTCATAGCCCCCAGCTTCTCCTAGTAACACGTCATTGCCAGTTTTCGCGCACCATTAGGTTAGAGGTCCCGGCTCCTTAGGTAGCCCCCTCCAAAGTTTCCGCCCATTCATGACATATTCTGTTACGTTTGCATCACATGTCTATGTATACTCCCAGTTACACCTCTTTTTACTGTTATCTCTCGCGACTGCTACGCGTCACGCCTTCTGCTCCACCCACTGCTACGCCTACTGCAATGTAATGCTATGTGTTTGCGCTATGTATATAAATCAATGTTTTGTTATTGAATGTTAGCGCGCTCATCCCAGACCCAGCCCCGGCAGCTGCCGGGCCTTATTGTCCTATTCCCATGCAGGTTGTCCTGATCCTGTCCTTATGCTGTAATAAACCTGCAGAAACTCCTACTACCTCGAATCTTGACTCTTATTTTATTGAGCTATCTGTTATGCTATAAGTCTAGTCAAAAATAGGGTATTATTTATTTATTTACCACATAATGGCGCCCGAATAGGGACTTGCCCTTTCCCCACGCGTCGGTGAAGCCACGCCGACCCCCTGACCCTCTGCAGTCGTGACGGAACCATACCGTGCACTGGCAGATATTTCTGCTCCAAGTATCCCTCAGGCCCACGGAGGAGACGGAGGAGGCGGTCCAGCATCCAAACGAGACGGTGGAGGAACGCGGCGAGTCCCGACCAGAGCCCAAGCCGAGAGTCCAAGGTCCGAGGTATCCGGAGGCCCACCCGTAACTGAAGTCCGAAGTCCGAAGTCCGTCGTAGTCCAGTCCCGTTCGAGGCTTTCCGTTCCGTGCTGCCCGGTGAGTACCATTGCTGGGGTAGTATCTAGACAGGACCAATCTAAATTGACTCCTGGTCCGTGGGTTGGTGGTATCCAAGCCCACAAACGAAGTGTTCACCTAGGTGGATACGGGTCTTGATGCGTCCCTTTATGGGACCGGTATGTTCCGTACTGTTACAGCAGTGCATCCAGTAACTCTAGTCTGTTCCGTTCTCGAGAATTCTGTTCTGTTTCTGTTTTCAGTATTTTCAGGTAGTATTCTGTTCGAACTGTTATGTTATGATATTGTTTAGTGTATTTCCAATGTCGTGGTATGCCTGAATTGTTTTCCCAATTGTTATTGTTTTTCGTGTATTGTATTGTGTTCCGATTCAAGTTTAGAATGCCGCTCTTTTCCAAGTTACGTCAGTTAAAAACTAGAAAGGGTCTGTTAGAGGAAGCAGTTCCTGTCCCGCCTAGGGACAGTCCAGGTCATTTTATGTATCAGAAACATGGCATAAGCGCCATAATGTATCTAGATTTATGGGTAGAGTATACCAAACAGTTAGAAGAAAAGTATAGATGGCCCGTATCGGGTACATGGGATGCCGAATGTATCATGCGAGTAGAAGAAGCATTATGGAAAAAGAAAGCCAGACAGTCACAGAAAGATGCCATCGAGTTATGGCGCAAGGAAGCTCATAAAAGAACGGAAAAGGAAGTCAGAAAGTCAGAGTTAAGTAGAGAATCCCAAGAACGAGCCCAAGAAAGGGAGTTAATCGAGATAGGTGAACAAGTCAAAGCCGAACAGTCAGACAGACAGAGGCATGCCCTCATTAAGGGTATGTATCCTCTTCTTGCCGAGGGCCTGCCAAAAGCGACCCCAGAGGCATCCAGTAATTTCCCGCCGCCATTAGTTCCGACCAAGCTACGTCACAAACCGACCGCAGCTGATATTTTTATTTCGTCCTATTTGGACGACACAGTCCCCGAATATGCAAATCCTGTTCGTGCTCCGCCAGTCCCTGTAAATCAGGCACTTCCCGCTTCTCCAGACACCGGAGTACCTGTTACGGTGCCCCCGGTCCAGCCTACAGTTCCATTTCCCACTCTGCCAGGACGTAGAGCCTCAGTAGACGACTCCAGTCTAGGGGCCGCAGGAGGAGCTACTCCTCAAACCCCGCCGCCACACAAGCGTTTATCAGCACTTGAATTACATGCTCAAGCATCACAGCGTACTCCTAAAAGTAATAAGTCTGTTACAGAAATCAGACAAGCCCTTAACGAATGTGTCTATGATCCAGTCCCAGGCGAATATACTATGGTTTTATATTCCTTACGTGTAAGGAGAGTGACCGAGTATCTAGTCACCTTGCCGAATATGAAAGAAGATCTAGACAGAATATATCGTTTCATCCGTACAGGGGATGATCCAGAAAGTATTGGCGAGATTATGTCTCAAAGGAAAGCCGAGATTCAGCTCATGATATTAAAGTTCCTGATCAATTGTTTAATAAGAGAACAAGATTACCCGTCTAAAGATCCCGCCGAAATGAGAATCCTGACAAGGTGGAGTGATAATATAGCCGAGGGTAAGCACAAGACCGTCAGTGCCATGGAGAGTATGTACAAGAAAATTCGTAAAGAAATAATAAGGTTACACGACCAGCGTAAAGCAGCACAAGTAAGCGAGAAAGAAAGTATCTCTGATCCTGAAGAGGAAGAGAACGAGAATCCCGCCAGAATAGCGTATGTAGGAAAATCTAGATTTCCAGATCGCCATTTACGTCTAGAACCCAAGTCTATTTTTCAACATCTAGCACCAGAACAAGGTTCCCTAGAACAAGTATTTCAAGCTACCGATCACATTCTGAAATCACGAGTCGGTTACAGTGAACTAAGTACTATGCATGAACAAGAACTAGCCCGATCAGCAGTCCGATGGATTACTGATTCTACCACTTTTCCAGACGAAATAGTGGCACAAATGTTTCTGAAATTGCCCCCAGCCGAGCAACGACTGGTGGGTATGTATATGATCCAGCACCTCATTACTCAGTATGAGGGTCAACATTCTGATCCAGGCCCGTTGCACGATATCCTGAACGAGTTACTCCAGTATAGATGGAGAGGTCTAGGTACCGATTTAATAAGTGTCATTCTAGAACAGCGTCACAAGTATAGAACGTTTTTGAACCCGCATTTTGTTCATGTCTCACCCCCAGAAAGTAAATCATTCTACATAGACAGACAGAATCCGTTACGAGAAGTCCACCCAGTCCAAGGGGCGGGTGGCGTAATGCAACGAGTGTTTGTATACACTCCAATATCAAAGATGGAACTTCTTGAAATGAAGAAATTAATTCCCTGTCATGACAAAGATCCAGCAGGGTTCCATAGAGAATTAAAAGACATGCTCCGTATGGGAGAATACACTTACCCAGATATCATTAAAATGTTAAAGGTCCTGTTACCCGCAGGGGTGTATGAAAAGTTAAAGGAAAAAGAATGGGAGGTGGGAGAGAAAAAGATCGATTGGACAGCTCTAGAAGCTGAAGACAAGGCACGAGTACCAGGTACTGGTCTCGGAGATAAATGTAAAGATTTACCAGAATTATTGATTCAAGTTTTACCCAGATTATTGACAACAAGGAAAGAAGACTGGGATGCAATCTCAGCCTGTAAACAGAAGCAAGACGAGGATATTAGTGATTTTTATTCTAGATTTGAAAAATGTTTCAGTATCAACAGTGGTCTCAAGACAAGTAGTGAGTCATACCCTCATCTTTTCGTCACCAAATTAGTTGAGAATTCAAGTCCACAAATTAAAAATCGAGTTTTGAAAGTCGAAAGCACCTGGCAAGCAAATACTCCGTCCCAGATGCTCCAGATGCTCCAGTATCACCAGAATAGAATCAGGGAAGAGCAAGAACACGAGAGAAAACGTATGAAAGACACGAAAATGAAAGTGCTAGTTGCACAATCTGTTCCTCAAGACAGTCAGAAGAGGGGTCCGAATCAAGCCAGTCATCCTGCAGCTCCCGTTAAAGGGAACTGCAATTATTGTAAACAGCCAGGTCATTTTATAAACGAGTGTGCAGTTCTGAAACACAACATAGCTACTGGTAAGACTAAAGAAAGACCACGTCCGCCTAGACAAGAACAAGTTTCACAGATTCCTCAGCTACAGAATGCACCACAGACAGTTACAGTACCGCAGCCTATTGCTGCAACACAGCATGTTACATCGCAGATGTACCAGTATGCACAGTCTGAGTATCCAGAGTACCAGTCATATTCATGAAACAGCCTAGAGAGGGAGGTAGGCTTGCCTCTCATCGAGATACCTGTAGATCAAGAAGGTCCCTATGTTCACAGTCAAGTATTGGGGAAAGACAGAAAGTTTTTGATCGATACAGGGGCAAGTAGGACCACAATTAGTCATGCCGAAGTTCCAGGGGCTCCACTCTCAGGCTCAAGAAATGTTTCCCTTGGATTTTCAGGAAAGCCAATAGTTAATGAAATATCTAAGCCAGTTACTCTAGAAGTAGGTCCATTGTCCCGTACTACTGATCTGTTACTTACTAAGTCATGTCCAGAAAATCTATTAGGTATTAAGACACTGAAAGAGTTAGGTGCAGTTATTTGCTGTTCCCCAGAGGGAATACGTCTGTTCCTACGTGACTTTAAGGGTCACTATGTGTTACGAGATTTTGATTCAAGATTGTCTAATGTTCCACAGCATTTATGGGCGCAAGGTCCAACCGATGTAGGTTACATGCAAATCACACCCCATCGTGTGACTCTCAAACCAGGTGTAGTGTTACCACGAATCAGACAGTACAGATTGCCACCTGAGGCTGTAGCAGCCTTATCCAAAATTATTGACGAGCTCATGGCTCAAGGAGTAGTTGTAGAAACTGACTCCAATGTATGCAATTTCTCCGATCATTCCAGTCATGAAACGTACTGATCCGAATGCACCCCCAGTATATCGATTAGTGATTGATTTACGAGAGCTTAATAAATGTATCATTCCTCAGTACCCAGTTGTCCCAGATATTTCTTCCCTGTTAACTGCTATTGATTCCGAAGCCATGTTTTTCACTGTCATAGACCTCAAGAATGCATTTTTTAGTGTTCCAATTCATCCAGACAGCCAGTTTCTTTTCGGATTCTGTTTAAATGGAAGGAGCTATATGTTTACACGCGCTCCTCAAGGTTTCACAGAAAGCCCTAGTATTTACAGTCAAGCACTCAAGAGACAACTAGACAATATTCACATGCCAACTGACACTGCCCTGCTCCAGTATGTCGATGATCTACTGATCACAGCCCGTTCTGAACGTGCTTGCGAGCGAGCATCACTTACAGTTCTGTATTTTCTAGCCGAGATGGGGCACAAGGTGTCACCTTCGAAGCTTCAATTCTGTGTCCAGCAAGTGGTATACTTAGGACACTTGCTGTCCAAGAGGGGTAGGCAGTTGACACCAGACCGTATCCAGTTAATAGCGAGTCTTCCCCAGCCCAGAACCCAGAAGGAGGTACGTGCTTTTATCGGCCTTACTTCTTATTGTAGACAATGGATTCCCCAGTATGCATTTCTAGCCAAGCCACTGATACAGTTAACGACACAGGAGACAGCCGTATCGACTGTCCTCCCTTGGACATCTGGACATACACTTAGTTTTAACGAGTTAAAGAAAGCTTTATGCCAAGCTCCAGTTCTAGCTACACCGAACTACAGTAAGCCTTTTACACTTTTCGTTACTGAACGGGAAGGTACAGCATTATCTGTTCTCACACAAGATCAAGCAGGTCAATACAAGCCCTGTGCTTATTTTTCGAGCACATTAGATCCAGTCGCCCAGGCGTTGCCTGCGTGCCTCAAGTCAGTTGCAGCCACAGCACTAGCTATCAGACAAAGTGATTCCATAGTTTTAGGACACTCCCTGACAGTACAAGTCCCACATTCAGTAGAAGTTCTTTTAAACCGAACACAAACTCAGCACTTGACAATTGCACGTTTAACAGGTTATGAATTGACACTGTTCCAGCCACACATAGAAATTAGACGCTGCAACGTTCTGAATCCTGCTACACTGTTACCATCAGTTAATTCAAATCTAGACCCACATGATTGTGTGGAAGTAGTTAACATTACGACGAAGCCAAGACAAGACCTGACAGACATTCCGTTACCAGATCCTGACCTGACACTTTATGTGGATGGTTCATGTATGAGAACTAGTACAGGAGAACTAGTCGCCGCGTATGCAGTGACTACTGATACTGAAGTTATTGAAACACACCGTATTGACACCCTGTCCGCTCAAGCAGCAGAGCTAGTCGCTCTGACACAAGCCTGTATACATGCCAAGAACCTGAAAGTTAATGTTTACACAGATTCACGTTACGCATTCGGAGTTGTACACGACTTCGGAGTGCTCTGGCAGGAGAGAGGTTTCATGACTTCTCATGGAACCAAGATTCAGCATGGTCTCCTTATTCAAGCCCTGTTAGATGCCATACATTTACCGACATCTATTGCTATTATGAAATGCAAAGCACATACGAAAGTTACAGACATTATTTCCCAGGGTAATGATCTAGCAGACCGCACAGCCAAGCTTACAGCACAGACTCCAGACATTCCAGTTAACATGACACATACTCCAGATCCGACTAAATGCATGACAGTTAAAGACCCTACTCAAGATGTCATAGATATCCAGTTACATGCTACCCCCGATGAAATCAAGAAATGGTCCGAACAAGGAGGGGTCCAGACAGATCAAGGATGGTTAACGAAGGGTAGAGCCACATGGTTTCTCCCCGATTCTATGGTTCAAGTCATTATCAATACCGCACATAGTCCAGCACATTTAGGAGAAAAAGCTATGTTAGACAGTATCCAGAACATTTGGTTCAACAAGCATTTACGAGCTGCAGCCAAGCAGAAAGTCCGTACCTGTATGATATGTTGTCAGTTTAATCCAGGTAAAAGTGTCCCGGTGGAACAAGGTGGTTTCCAGCCCCCTAACCACCCTTTTGAGGTCCTCCAGATGGATTATATTCAGATGGAGCGATGTCGAGGTTTCAAGTATGTCCTTGTAGTAGTATGCGCTTTGTCCAGGTGGACAGAAGCATATCCAGTCCCAGATTACACAGCCGCGACCACTGCCAAGCAGTTGGTTCGTGAATTTTTCCCTAGATACGGACTCCCTAGAGTCGTATATTCTGATAACGGTCAGCCATTCTCCTCAGAGTTAATGAAGCACGTTTCCCTTTTGTTAGGGTACCAGTGGAAGTTTCATTGTGTACGCCATCCAGAAGCAGCTGGACTAGTCGAAAGGCATAATCAGACTCTAAAAATCCGTATTGCAAAAGTCTGTAAGGACAAAGGTGTAGACTGGCTAATAGCTCTGCCAGTCGCTTTATTTTATATGCGTATGGTCGCACATTCCAGATCAGGTCTGTCCCCGTATGAGGTCGTATTCGGCCGCCCCCCTAACATGTGGGGTACTCCTAGACCCCGAAGTATTACCGATGTTTCATGTAATATGCTGACAGATTACCTAGCTTCCTTGATGTCTGCCCTCAACTCATGTCGTTCACAGGTTGCCGCCGCATTTCCAGACAATACCGAGGTGGCACCGCACGAGATCGTTCCAGGCTCCCTTGTGATGATCAGAAATTTCGACAGATCAAGTCCGCTGGAACCACGTTGGAAGGAGCCACGCCAGGTCCTCTTGACCACCCGTACTGCCGTCAAGTTGGAAGGCAGGAAGGGGTGGGTCCACCTTTCTCATGTAAAACTTTTCAATCCATTGAAATCAGTCTCCAAAAACATTTCCAAGGATTTCCAGGATTCAAAGGACTGCCAGAACATTGTTTTAAAGGACTGTCCCGCACAAGACATTATTACAACCCCTCCCTTGTTAGAGAAAACTCCGCAACAGGAGTATAAGTTGAAGCTCAGGTCTAGTAAAATAAGTCAGTCAGTTTGATTGTATAAGTCCTCCCCTAGGTGAAACGGTTAAATTGTTTCTGACATGTATAAAATAGACCCCCATAGTGAGAGAGTCAGTCGAAGTTCACTTCAATGTATCGTTTTTCTGAGTTTCATATTATTTCTCAGCATAATGATTTCCTGCACCAGCTACGCACTTTTCCTGTGTTTTCCAGTCCCTCATGTAAATATGTCTACTAATGTTACAGTAGAGCACACGTTTAGTGATCTGCCTCCTCACGAATATTCTTACCGCCTCGCTATGCGCAACAACACATTTATCCGTATGTTACATTATTCTCACCAGACCAGCAATGCTACTAATTGTTGGGTGTGTGGTCGACTCCCCCCTTTCCAGACACCGAAGGGAGTTCTGCCACTTTTTCCTTATCCATTCTCACACAATGGTTCGTGTGGAGCATGGTCCACGTTAACGTCATCCTCAACAGATATGTCTTTTCTTAACAGTACATGTTTTCCAGACAAGCAAGGTCTCCCCCACAGAACAGGTTTAGATCTAGAAAATGAAGTTTATAATTTAGGTAATTATTCGTCGAATTTCATGGTCCTGAATGTTCAGTCTGATACTACTCCAGACTTACCTGCTATTTCAGTACTACCAGTCAAAGGCGAATTATGTGTCCGTAGTTATGGTTCTGTACACATAGGTCATAGTGAATGTACTACTGTTATCAAGTATAGTGACAGTGGGAAATCTATTTTCAAAGCTTCACGCCATTCTTATTTTATTTGTGGTCAAACTGCATATGTCCGTCTGCCCCTCGATTGGGAGGGAACCTGTTACATTGCCTTCCTACTGCCACCTGTTTTCCTAGCCCCACCTGACTATCATAGGAATTCCTTCCTAGTACATACCAGACACAAGAGAAATCTCCCGATTGTCGATTATACTGAAACTGCTGCAGAGCAATTCATTGATATTGATAAAGGTGTGTTCCCTTATTTAGGCACAGTTGTAAACAGTAAGCTAATCCGTAGGCTAACAAGAACCCTTGAAGCAGTAGTAGATGAGACTGCCTCTGCTCTAGGTAACCTAACCGAAGAACAATCTGCTATGAGATTTGTCGTTTTGCAAAATCGTCTCGTCCTTGACGTCATACTGGCCGATAGGGGCGGGGCCTGTAGAGTCCTCGGATCCAGTTGTTGCATTTTTATTCCAAATAACGCGCCGTCTGTTTATTCAGCTATAACCAGACTCCATAAAATTGCCTATCTGTTACATCAAGATCCAGGCACCTGGACATGGTCCGGTTGGTTCTGGAATATAATTTCCGCATGGGGATGGAAAGTCCTGTCCTTTCTAGGTATTGCAGTAGCGATCATATTTAGCTGCTGCCTCTGTATACAATGTGGCCCTGCGATTTGCAGCATGTGTGCTACCTCTTGTATTCCTAGTCCCAAGCCCCGTTCTAAATCCCGTTCCAAGACAATTCGAGACGAGCAAATGATACTGTATGAAATGATAGATGGTATCATGAAAATTGATGTTTCCTGATGGAAACGTAGTGACAAGGAGGGAATGTGGAAAAGTAAATTTTGCCATGTTCTGTGTCCCTACGCTTCATCCATCATATGTTATGTGTGCATGACCAATATGCATATGTTATTCCCCATGCCTGATTAATGACGCAATTCCAGTTGTGTCCACCTCTAGTATGTTAGTTTCCAGTCCTCGTGAATACTACGAATATCAGGCCTATGTAAAGTAATGTTGCCACGTTTCTTAGTGTGCACGTTATTCCATTATAAAGTCCCCGTTTTCAGGCCTCAAAAGGGCCCGGACCACAGATTCAGCTCCTGTCTCCTGAAAGCCTCGCTGAGGAGCGATACAGCCCCCACCTGTATCCTCGACCCTTCACTTACTTCCTGCCTCGCAGTGCCCGGTGTAGCTTGGCCCTGCCTCTGAGTCTGCCAAAAGTATGTTATAGTTCCAGTTATCAGTTCAGTCCTCCTCCTCTGCATTCCTAAGCTACTGAACTGCATCAATAGTTTCCGTCATTGTCTAGCCTTCTCGTCTCCACGTTAGAGAAATACTGTATTTAATGGTCATTTAGTATTCTTCATCACGCACTACATGTAGAATAATGCATGGTCCAGTCTTAGAATCAAGTTAGCTTTTCCCCTCATGACTTCTAGTTTATATCAACATGTTCCCTAAACATCAGATACCAGATAGGGTTTAGGTACATGTCGCTCTGACCCTTCAGACTCTAGTCTCTGCTCCTAGCACAGAGTTCATAGCCCCCAGCTTCTCCTAGTAACACGTCATTGCCAGTTTTCGCGCACCATTAGGTTAGAGGTCCCGGCTCCTTAGGTAGCCCCCTCCAAAGTTTCCGCCCATTCATGACATATTCTGTTACGTTTGCATCACATGTCTATGTATACTCCCAGTTACACCTCTTTTTACTGTTATCTCTCGCGACTGCTACGCGTCACGCCTTCTGCTCCACCCACTGCTACGCCTACTGCAATGTAATGCTATGTGTTTGCGCTATGTATATAAATCAATGTTTTGTTATTGAATGTTAGCGCGCTCATCCCAGACCCAGCCCCGGCAGCTGCCGGGCCTTATTGTCCTATTCCCATGCAGGTTGTCCTGATCCTGTCCTTATGCTGTAATAAACCTGCAGAAACTCCTACTACCTCGAATCTTGACTCTTATTTTATTGAGCTATCTGTTATGCTATAAGTCTAGTCAAAAATAGGGTATTATTTATTTATTTACCACACTATCCTTAATCAATATGGAAGGTATCAAAACATTGTCCTATTCGGAAGATCAGTTCAATAGAATTATTAATGGAACTTCGTCAAAAAACGTATCATGTACACGTATAGATAAAACAAACGAAGAACAATGGCGTGTACTATGGAACCTTAAGAAAAAAGTAGTACGAGCCGAATTACATGCTGAATTCTTAGTCCATTATTGTAAACAGGGCATCATACCTAAAGGGTTGCAGGTAACGAACGAACCCGGGGTATTCGTAGATAATAGGAAGTTTATTGAGAACTGGACACTCATCGCGAACCGGTGCAGTCGCGATTGGATGCTTCTAATAATAGAGACGGCATTCGATATCTTAGTGGTAGAGCGCAAAGATATTGAAGAAATGGAAGCCAAATTTATGGACGACACAGCACTTACAGATGCCAAACAAAAACTAGAAGAAATCCAAAGAGATGTGTCCAGTTACAGTGACTATCTAGCTAATAAGAAAACGAACAAACTACGTAAAGACATCCAAAACTATAAACTAGAATATGTCTACCCCTATCTCCAACAAGACTATTATGATAGACCAAGGGACACACATTATCCCCGTAGGAATTGGCAGAATCGACCTCAACATCAGCCACCTAACAATGGTAGGAAAAGGGTACGTTTCTTCGATACATCTTATACTAGTTCTGAATCCGAAGCAGACTGCCCTGAAGAGGGTAGAACTTCAAAAGAAGCCCATTCAGGTGCCAACAAAGAGGGGTTCTCTTTTTTAGAATCTCGCCAACAAAACTTCAACCAGCCACGTGGGAAGGGAAGGGGTCGGGGCAATTTCAACCAAACTCCCCAATTCCTTCGACGTCCTCACACGAGGAGTCAGAAAAATTGGGACTAGCAAAATCCAAAAAAGCGCCAATCATTAATCTGTCCCAACATAAACTAGTAAATAGTGAAATGTCCCTTTTAGAGAAGGGATTAGGATATGCGGTCACTGCACCAATAGATAGATATTCCCTAGAAAGAGATCTACAGAGCTTCTTTAGGAAGATTCGCTTGGCGAGCTTCTTTGAAGGTAAAGACAAGCAGGTTAGTGCCAACAAATCAGGTTTGAAAAACAAATCAACCTGGACCCCAAATATCAATATGGTATCAAAGGATATAGAAGCCTTCGAACGAAGTGTAGACAAAAGTGTAGATGACCTTTTGAAACATAAACAATGGCCAAAACACAATCTGACCAGAGAAGAAAAAACTGCCCTTCGGACCCTTCAAAATAACACCAATCTAACTATCAAGCCGGCAGATAAAGGCGGAGGTATCGTTGTCATGGACACTGCTGATTATGACAATAGAATGCTTGTACTGCTAGCTAATGAACAACACTATAAACTATCTAATTTCACTGAATGGAGTAATCTTAAGACATCAATACAAACTCTTCTGTTACAAGCTAAGGATGACGAGGTAATTTGTGAGGAAGAATATCTCTTCTTAAATAACACCAATCCCACCCTTCCTGCTTTGTACGGATTGCCTAAAGTTCACAAGAGTACTACAGACCCACCAATGAGACCGATTGTTTCAAGTATCGGTTCTCTTACTGAACCATTAAGTAAATATGTGGATGTATTTTTACAACCCCTCGTAACTTCTCAAAAGGCATACATAAAAGATACAACATCAATAATACAGAAGCTGGAAGGAATTGACTTTGACCCGGAAACCCAAATTCTCGTTACACTCGATATTGAGGCGCTGTATACAAATATTCCTCAAGACGCCACTATCGAAATGATTAAATCAATGTTGAGCAGGCATGATAGAGACCACAATGCACACGAAACCTTTATTATAGACTGTGTAAAAGTAGTACTTAAAAACAATATCTTCATTTTTAATAAAGACCTCTACAAACAGACAAAGGGCACCAGCATGGGAGCCACCTGTGCTCCGAGCCTGGCATGTCTTTACGTGTCCAGGTTCGAGGATCAACACATCTATAACGATCTTGCTCCCTTTACTGAAAACATCTCTGAGTGGTCCCGCTACATCGATGATGTTTTTTTCATATGGACCGGGACACCAGAGATGTTGCAGGAATTCATTAGCTGGCTTAATTTAGGAGATGCCAATTTAAAGTTTACCTCCCATGTAAGTAAACAGCAGTGCGAATTCTTAGATTTAATAATAAAACATGTAGATGGACGCATTAATGTAGAATTGTTTTCCAAGCCTACGGACAAAAACACCATGCTTCATTTTAAGAGTAACCACCCCCCAAGTCAAATTAATAATATCCCTTACGGTCAGTTTCTTAGATTAAAACGCAACTGCACTACCATCAAAGATTTTGACAAACATGCAAGTTTTCTTCAACAGAAATTTATCGAGAGAGGATACCCGCGCCGCATGATAAGACATGCATATAAAAGAGCCAAATATTATAATCGAGACAGTCTCTTGAGTGGCAAACAAAACTCCAATAGAGGTCCCCAACCGCTGGTTTTTGTCACTAATTTCAATTCTGCCAGTAATCAGTTAAAAAACATCATAAACAGAAACTGGCACCTTATCACTGACAGACAGCAAAAGAACTATCCAAAACCGATGTTCTCGTATCGCAGAAATCGTACGATTCGGAACAGCATAGTTCACACCTACAGAGACAAAAACATCTGTACCCAACCGAGTGTAAATAAAGCACCACTACCAACGGGCACTTTTGCGTGTTCAGGTTGCACAAACTGTAAGGATATTATCAAGGGCAACATGATCAAAATCAAGAACAACTCTGTAGAAATTAAAAGTTTCATGAACTGCCGCTCCAAAAATATTGTCTATATGATTAGGTGCCCATGCGACCTAATATATATCGGTGAAACGTCACGCGAAGTACGAATCCGAATGAATGAGCATAAATCAGCCATTAGGAATAACAAGAAAGGTGCACCACTCACAGACCACTGGCATACCTCGGGTCACAATATCAATGACTTCAGATGGTGTTGCTTGGAATCTGTCACTACCAGTCATAGAGGAGGTGACATAAATCAGAAAAGGAAAAAACGCGAGCAGTACTATATGTCGAGGTTCAATAGCGTAAGAGCAGGACTTAACAGTCGTGAAGACTGGGAGCGTATTATTAATTAAACAAAACAAGGGGTCCAATGTAGTAATACAGTTAACTTAGATGGGAACACTTATCTAAACACTCCTTACTAGTAGTTGTGATAAATGTGATTTCATATAGAACACTCCTTTGTCAAAAATATTTCTGGAATAGCTGCCAGGCTGGGAACCATCAGGTGATAGTCACGCTAGCCACATCTACATATGTAGGTGAATATAAAACTGCAGCGACTGTTGCCATATAACTCTAACATTTAAGTAACTTAATGTATAGAAACCATGGGCTTAAATATTAACAGTGACTGATTCAATGAAACAAAACTGCGCAGAGACGCTAACCCCAAATATAACCTATTGCATGTTTCAAAGCATGTATGTAATAAAGCTTGGATCTTTTATCCCTAATGCTCGATATGCGTAAATTATACTAACAAACTTTACTGTATACTGTCGCTTTTCTTCAATAAACTGAAAAGACTTTGCTTAGACTGATAGGGAACATTAAAGTTTTTCTCCTAAAAAAACAATTAGATCGCGATCACGTGACCAGCCTATAGCCACTCACATAGCCTCTTGCATTTACCAATAGAAAACTGGCTGTTATTTAAGGACTAACTAACACAATGCCAGCGTTTTCTACTGGAATTATCAGAATCCCGAACGCTGTAGACGGAGGAGCAGGGAGGCCAGCCCTTTTTAATCAGGTAACAAATACCGAACGGTCGAACAGCTAGGTGCATAAAATGATGCCATTAAATCTAGAAAGTTTCCGCGCCAGCATGAAACTAATGCATCTATAATGGTTATTTTAAGTCCCTGTTGCACGCGCTCCTCGCTCGTTAGTTTAAAAGCAAACTGGACGGCACCGCACTGCAAGAGTAATGTGAGTACGATTAGAATAGTAATGCGGTACCGGCATAATTTGGCGCTGTAGTCCCACTAAAACACGGGGTCTGCACCCACTAGCAAAATACATGTCAAAAGGTAACAGGCCCCACGTACAAAATAATGTGTAAGTTGACAATAGGGGTTGGGTAAACAGCAAAGAGAGCTATACCGGGTAATTTAAAAATCCAATGATGCTGTCACAGACGGAAAGTATGGAGGGTAATCTCGAGCGCCCACTGCCAATTACATAAATATCTCGCTGTGAAATCGGCTGGCTGTATAATTCACAAGGGAAGAATAAAACAGAATAGGGAGTAGATATTATAAGCCATATGACTATTTCTGTACAATAGATGGCACCAAACTTAAAATTATTTTATTAATTTACAGATGTAATTGAAATCGCGAGCATTATAAAAACAGCCTATGAAGCACATGTATCAAGCGGCTGTAGCGATTACGCAAGAATTGCCATCGGTAAGTTGTATTTCTAATAGGTAACAGGCTAAGCAGCTATGCAATAGCTGTAAAAAGAGGAAAATTACTGATTAAAAACAATAAAAAAACTTGTTCCTTTTAACTTGCAGTGTATATTGATGCAATAGTGCACAAATCTTCTGGTGGCCCCTCCGATACAGCGAAAACTAATCAATACTCACAATTGAGGTATTTATGTCACCCACTGATTTTTTGCTTTGATTTTTTGCTTAGCTTTTGTGTACAAACATAAGTGGAGATTCAACTTATCTCTGGTCTTTATCTGTACCCCTATAGTGAAAGGTTTTTATCTTATCCCGAATATATGGGACGTTACTATCTTCATATGTGGACCCAAACCAGGACACATCTAGGCTTTGTCACCACAAAAGCCGGTTACTGAATAAATTGCGAATTCAATCATAAAATCTGAAGGTAAGACATCTTCACATGAGCGGCCGGTTTATTGATATACCCGCCCAGTAATAAAGTAGATCTCTTATTCTGGAGACTCCCAGTAATATCATTATTGTTGTTACATTCCTTAAGCAAATTCAATGGTACAACCATTAACATAAAAAAAGACTGTTCCATATAACAATATTGTTTTTTAAGTTGACATCTCTCGCAGTGATGCATGAGAGGGCACTATGATAGACCGTTGAAATGAAATGATGTGACATATTAGGTGACAGCTGCTTTATTGTTTTTTATGGATGTGCACATGTTGGTCATGATACTGTAGTAATATTGTGTTTCTTTTTAGAAACTGTCCTGATGAAGGTTTTTTAAACCGAAACGCCGCGTCGACCTGTGTTCCTTCGAACATTTTAAAAAAATTTTGTGTATCATTTTTATGTATTTGCCGTATTTGTTGTGTACAATACACCTGTTTTTTTAAAAAAATTTATGACAAATGTGTAATAAACTTATGTTCATTTTATATATACTAAATTTTGATTTAGAGTGCTTCTTGTCACATGAAATCATTTATACATTGATATGCTAATATGTCCATGATTGAAACAAAAGCTTGTTGTTATGAGAACTTACCCATTTGCATTTGAGTTCTAGTGGTTGTGTCCAGTAAAGGAATTTGCTTAGTGGGTAGCCTACCTTCGTAGGTACCCAATCTTTTGGTCATTCTCCAACGTAGGGTCATTATACCCCTAACCACTTACCTCAGATCTTCCTGCTCCCATTCCCAGTGAAGTCACTGGAAAAGATAATCAACAATCAACTCGATACACCTAGAGCACAACCAGCTACTCAACCCCACCTAATCCGACTTCTGCAGTAATCACAGCACCGAAACCGCCCTGATCGCAGCCACCGACGACATCCGAACCCTCCTCGACTGAGTAGAAACAGCAGCTTTGATCCTTCTTGACCTGTAGGCAGCCTTAGACACCACATCCAACTACACATTAATCGAAAGACACCATCACACCACCCGCCCTAATAATTCAGTCGACATCCTGACGTACCCCAAGCACGATATAACAGACAATTTGTCACCTGTGCTGGACGAGTTCCCTTTGTTACACTCGGACCTACTGGCCACTTTAATGGCGCAGATTAAATCGGGATCTCCCAGTGATCCTGCCTCCCGAGCTTTTTAAAGGCTGTCAGCCATACCATCCTTCCTGTTATGTTGGAGGTACTTAATGCCTCAATCTCCACTAACACAGTTCCACCAGCATGGAAAGAGGCTAGGGTGAGGGCACTTGTTAAGAAACCAAATATGGACATTAACAACTTCAGTAACTACCGTCCCATTTCCCTGCTCCCTTGGGTCAGCAAGGTACTGGAAAAAGACATCAACAGTCTTCTGACTAATTTTCTAGAAAATAATCAGCTGCTTGATCCCTCACAAACTGGTTTCCGCCCCAAACATGGGACAGAATCTGCCTTGTTGGCAGTCCTGGAGGAAACAAGAGGCATCTTGGATCAGGGAGGATCTGTGGCAGTCATCCTCCTCGATCTGAGTGCCGCTTTTGACACTGTGACTCATGAAATCTTATTGCAGCGTCTCCATGATATCGGGATTGAAGGAGGAGCATTGAAATGGCTCAGGTCATTCCTGACCGATAGAAATTTTCAGGTCTTCGAGGGAAACACCATCTCCACTAGCAGACCTCTAGGCTGTGGAGTTCCGCAGGGCTCCTCGCTTAGCCCGACGTTGTTTAACGTCTATATGAGGCCGCTGGCGGGGATCGTCCGTCCATATGGTATTATGATCGTTACCTATGCGGACTATACCCAGCTGGTGGTCTCTCTGACGCGGGCCGAGGGCCCTGCGGCCACGGTGGATCTGGTGGGCTGCCTGAGTGAAGTCAACAGCTGGATGACCCTGTCTTGTCTCAAACTTAATGGGGACAAGACAGAGGTTATGCTGTTGGGACACTCGGCTCCGTCTTCGGTGGACCAGATCTGGCCAGCCTGCCTGGGTCCCCCTCCAGTCCCTAAGGATGCTATTAAGAGCTTAGGCATTTGGCTGGATAGGTCCCTAACGTTGGATTGCCAAGCTGTCAAGCTATCCACCACTTGTTTTGGCCTCATTAGAATGCTGAGGAGGATTCTCCCCTTATTACCATTCGAGGCTAAACAAATTGTTGTACAGGGATTGATCCTCTCTAGACTGGATTTCGGAAACGCACTTTACCTTGGAGCCCCTGATTTCGCATTGCGGAAATTGCAAGTGTTTCAAAATTGTGCGGCTCGGACCCTACTTCAAATTCCTCGTAGGTCCTCTGCGAAACCCGGATTAATAAGATTGCACTGGCTCCCTGTTAGGGACAGGATTAGTTTCAAGTCCCTCTGTATTGCCCATCAGTCATTATGGGAAACTGGCCCAGCGATTAACCGTCCCTTAATCACCCCCTACTTCCCTAGCAGACAGCTACGTTCTGCTATCGCGTTTCTTGCTGTCGTGCCTAAGGTTAAACGGACCAGATCGGGAGGCCGTTTTTTTACCTTGAATGTTGCCAGGCTGTGGAACAGTTTACCCCTCCACTTAAGGTCCAACTCAGATCTTACTTCCTTCAGGAAGCATCTGAAAACTTTTTTGTTCAATAAATAGGTTCGCTCCCCCCGTGTTACTCGTCCTTTTGTCTGAACACTTTCCAGTCACAGCGCTTGGACGCCTCTGAGCAGCTATTTGCGCTCTACAAAACACATTTTCATTTCATTTCATTTCATCGGTATCCAAGGGGACGCGCTCAGAAGGATCACCTCCTTCCTCATTGGAAGAACCCAGAGGATCCACCGTCTAACTTTCAACTCTGAACCCAAGGAGATCACCTGCAGTGTCTCCAAGGGGGCATCCCTCACCTCTACACTCTTCAATGCATATATAACCCCACTGCCAACATCGTCAGATCCCACGGTCTCAAAATAATTTCCTACACAGACGACACCCAACTCACCCTCTCACTCACCGACGACCCCACCACCATCAGAGCCAACTTCCACAGAGGCATGACAAACATCACTGACTGGATGAAGAACAACTTCCTGTGGATGAGCACAGACCAGAGGGAAGTACTGACCTTTGGCAAAAGCAGCAATACACGGAATAACTCCTTGGGGCCAGCAGACCTAGGAACTGCACCCACTCCCTCCAACCATGCCAGAAACCTCAAAATCATTACGGACACGCTCACCAAGACATCATAGATTAACGTCATTTCCTCTGCCTGTTTCCTCACTCTGTGCATGCTATGTAAGATCTTCAAGTGGCTACCTGTACACAAAAGAAGTACCGTGACACAAGCCCTCATCAGCAGCCATCCAGACTACAACAATGCCCGCTACATAGGAATCTCGCACACCTTCTATGGAGACTTCAGACCATACAGAACACTGCAGCTAGACTAATCCTCTGCCTGCCCAGATGAACCCACATCACACCCCACACCAGGAAACTCCACTGTCTCCCTGTACAGAAGAGATGCCAATTCAAGCTGCTGACCCAAGCACACAAGGCCCTACACAACCAAGAACCCGCCTACATTAACCACCGCCTGAAATTCCACCAACCATTGAGAAGACTATGCTCTGCCTCCCTTTCACTTGCCTATACTCCCCACATCTACCAAACCACTAGTGGAGGACGCTACTTCTCCCACATTGCATCAAAGACCTGGAACAGCCTCCCCATGCACCTCACTTCCGGATTTCCAAATGACCCTCAAGACATAGCTGTTCGAAAAAGCCTCTGGAGCCTGTAAGTGCCTGGATACCCTATTGAATGATTAGCAGCACTTTATAAATCTTGAATGATTAATTGATTGCCTGCCTGGAATGCATCGATCAAACATAGTCGCTGAGCACTGGGTGGGAGCTGGACTGATCCTCAGGCCATGACACTGGCTACAGGTCACCTTCAGGTGCTCATCGACATTCAGAGTATTTCGGGTCAAAGGGTGAGTCTCTGGCATTGGGAGTGAGGGACTGGTGCTGGGGTGAATCTGTGTCCCCAGAGTTGACATCAGGGATGTCTTACTTTCGCCTGCGGGTCTTCTTGGCCCTGACACCAGCTCTCCAGTTTTCTACTCAGCAGGTGGGGCCACCCTCCTCAACCACAATACATTTTGAGTGGTATTCTCTTCTTCTCAACTTGCTTAGACTTCTCAAACGGCGTTCATAATTTCCAACCCTGGTGCTTGTCTCGAATCAGGCCTTGGTCTCCTTTGCTATGTCGGGTGCCTTTGCTCTCCGAGAGTTACTGATTTGCTCGTTGATCTTCAGCCAGCACCCTTGAGTGCCAAAGGGGTCAAAGCAATGTGATCTCCAGTCAGGCTATGTAGGAATGTTGTCTTTCACTGGTCATTCTAGCATCATGATGATAAGGATGTACCATGTTATACAGTGTGGCATGTTTCTGTATGTATGCAGGAAATGGGACATGCTCTGCTCTAGGTCCTTCCCCGGTTCAACAGGAGTCCTGAGAGCTTTGTTGAGTGTTGGTACACAATAATCATTGTGTCCATGTGCCTGTTACCCCTGTGGTGTGATATTTTGATATCACTATTCTGAGAAAACTGCAGACTTTGGTGCCATTCGTAGGGATGGTGCACTTTTGATGGCACCTGACTTCCCTTGGTCCATCTGTAGGTCGTTCATAGAAAAAAACTTATCAGAAGAAATTGATACTAGACTCAAACAATGAGCACTTGTCACTGTGTAGTATGAAGCCATGGTCGCTGCAGGGAGGCCTGAAATTGGAAATGATGGCTGGCAAAGATTGTTATATAGATGAGGTTATATTTGCTAATGTTCAGAATTACCTCAAGTCTTGAAAGTGTTTCTCATATAGTGTTTTGAAAAATTTCCATTGCTAAGGAGATCCTGAAATTCAACCTCTGGGAGCACCTCAGTACCAGGGCATTGACAACGTGGTAATTTGGACATGCGCTAACTGGCCACATCTCCATTGCTCCATCTTGGCAGATCTTAGATGGTGGAAACCCCTCCATATCTCTTGGCTGGGCCGGGTTAATGTCATGAAAATGCAAGCAATCCCACAGGCTCTCTACCTATTCCAGACTCTGCTCACTCCAATCCCACAAGAAGATATCATGCATTTACAACAGTATATTCATTCTTTCATCTGGAATGGAAAGCGCCCAAGGATCTCTAACGTCCTAATGATGCACCCTCTGGACAGGCATGGGCTGGCCTGCCCTAATCTCGAGTATTACTGGGCTACCCACTTGAGATACATCTCTGAATGGGTGGTACACAATAGTGAAAAGCACTGGTTCCACATGGGCAGGGCAGTAGCCTGTCGATCTCCGTGGTATCAAGCCTGATTACCCAAGCTGCGCATTGCTTATATTGCTATCCCACTAAGACTGTACTCGACATATGGGACAGACTTGCACTTATGTGGGGATTTACTACCTTCCTCTCTTCTCATTTCACAGCTGCGCTGTCGCCCCAGTACTTCCACTGCTGGAGGGGTGGTAACTTTAGGACACTGTGTGACCTATTTATTGGAGCTTCCACACAGGCCTTTGACCAGTGCAGGGCTGACAACCACCTCCCGGTGACAGCGAGACTGCAATATTGCCAGCTGCGACATTGGGCTCTGCACCCTTCCATTTAACCTGTTGTTGTCCAGCCCTACACCCCCTTCGAGAAGTTGGTGAGGGTGTATGACAGGTCTAGGGGACTCATCTCCAACATATACCACATGCTCAACACTGTAAATGTAAATTTAAATGTAAATGTGGGTGTACTTGTAAAGCACACTGCGACTCCATGGAGTATCCTGGCGCTGAAGACCGCTGGGGAACCCGTCCTGGTTTTCCCTGTGAGATGGTCCCTTTCTGGGTATCTCCAAGGTGAAACCAGGCATCCCCGGCGTCTGTGGGGGGCCGTTGTAGAGATGAGGCAAGCTTAATGCCCAGAGTTGCCGAGTGTGTTCCCTGGTTAGAGTAGGCACCGAGGCGAGAATTATCAAGTCCGTTTTGACCCTGGTCCACGACCCTGCCGCGTCGGGAATTGAACCCTGGTCCCGGGCCTTCTCTGCTTACGGGTCTGCCGCCTCTAACCAGTGAGCCACACCACACATCCCCTTACACCCACACATACAGTCTACTCGGCAAGCTACTACTATGGAGGGCATTTCACTCAAACAATGAGAGACTTCATGGTGGGATATACCCAAAATATACCAGAGCATATCCCTCAAGGAAAGGGCCTAGAAGCTTATGTTTCAATGTTATTATACACTGCCCCCCCCCCCTCTCCACCATTTACCCCTCTACTTCCTCCCCTTGTAGGCTGACAGAGGGGGATTTCTGCCATGCATGGTGGTCCTGCAGCTTCAGCACTACCTATTGGAAAGAGATCCTGGGTCACATTAAAGTCACTGTGGGGTTCCAGCTCCCTCATTCCTACCTCACAGATATCCTTGGTGTCCAACCTATTGCCCTGGAGGCTTTGACACCACACTTACTGGAAACGTCTTAGCTAAATGTAGCATGGCAGCTCGCTGACTGAAAATGTCTTAGCTACATGCAGCATGGCAGCTCGTGGCATTAGCTTGGAAAAAGATGACGCCCCCTCTCCGTTGGCCAGTGGTTCTCTCACCTATGGCATGTGATGCCAATGGAGTGACTCTCCCATAACTTAACTCTGACTGAGGCTAAATTCCAATCTGTCTGGCGTTTGCTGATTCAATACCTAACACTGGATTTCACTTGTTTCAACCCGCCGAAACTAAGGGCATTGCAGCTCTTTCATTGACCCTCCCACCGGGGTTTTGCCTCTATGCCTAATCTGTCACTATCTAGATGTGAAGGACACACACTTTACACTCCATCACAACACTGATTCTGGATTTGACTTCGACATTGACCGTCTTAACCTGCAGTTGATGTATCCCGTTGTTTCTGTGTTTTTTGTTTTCTTTCTTTTGTACTGGGCCACGCTGTATTGTGGATGGTCTTGTATTATGCCAATTTTCCACTGATCTTGTGTATTCCAATTGCATAGCCTATGCGCTGTCTACTTGTCATGTGACTCTTGATCTCCTGCCATTTTATGATGTATTTGGCAACTGTCGCACTTCGTTTTACTGACTTGTAAATTTCAATAAAGAGATTCTGAGCAAAGAAAAATGTAGTAATGTAATGACTATCTGCATTGAGCTTGATCTGGTGGTACCCAGCATTTAAGTCTCGTTTAGAAAACCACTTAGCCCCATTCAGGTCCAAAATTACGTCGTCCATGGTGGGAGCGATGTATCTTTCGTGCTTAATGGCTTGGTTTGGCAGGAGCATGTTGAAGCACAGTGTTATGGTCCTTAGTTGTTTGGTCTGGTCCTTGATTACCGTAGGGGACACCCAGGGCATCACAAGCTCATGTTCCACCAGTGTCGGTAGGTGAAACAGCACTTTCCTGCGTTGGTAGCTCGACAAAATATCAGACAAAAAATATCGTGATTCAAAAATATTGTTTCATGAATATCAGAATTACGGAAATATTGTCAACTGGAATATCGAAGGTAAAACTATTGCTTTAAGGTTTGGTTTTTATATAATTGTAAAAAATATCGGTGTAGAAAATATCATATGTAATATTGTTTCTAAGTGTTAATTTTTATGTTATTTACTGTAGTGTGTTTGTACATGTTTGTTATTTTTTTTATTTGTGTTTGTAGTATGATAATTTATTAGTTATGAAATTGTTGAGATTTATATTTTTTGTTGTATTATTGTGTATAAAGAATGGTTTTATACTTTTCTTTCATAGCAGGATATTGGATTTTTAGGGGATAAGAGTGGGGAGATAAAAAAATGAAATTTTAAAGTAAAATCTATAGTAGTAATTTTAATGGTATATACATTAATATTTAGAATTTTCAAATTTATTTTGTAATTTTAATGTTAAGGGTAAAATATTTTTTTAATTGTAAAAAAGATAATTTATTAACATAATTTCCAAACGAAAATATTTAAAATATATGGTAGTAAAGTCATTAGAAATAATTTTTATGTAGAGGTTGCAAATTGTAAAAAAATAATCTGGGGAATCATTTTCTGATTATACAATTATTTTAAATATATTTTGTCATTTACATTTTTTAATAATGTTAATGTATTATTAAATAAAATATGTACTAATGGTATTACATTTATGCAAACATCTTTTTAAATATAAAACAAATTGTACGTTATAAATAAAATATTTTAACATTTCTTTTTTTTAAAATTACAATTATTAGAAAAAAAAATTGTAGATTGTTTTAATAACTTTTTTCTGATTTTCTTTTAATAATACAAATAATATATATTTATTTTGTTTTAAAGTTATACGTTTATTTAAAACTATATATTTGTTTAAATAAAAAATTGGTTTAAATATGATTGTTAATTTTGGACCATCATTTTTTAAATTTTATTTAGGATATGAAGATTAGGAATGGTTTTAACTTTTTAAAAATAATTGTATTCATTATTATTTGTAATATTCTTTATATATTTTGATGTTTTAACATGTATATAGAGGTCTGCGGTTTTGATGGTGTGTTTTAGAGTAAATGATATTGTATTTTATAGTTAAGAAACTGTGTGTGAGTATGGACTATTGAGTGTGTATATAGAATGTTTAATTCGTATTAGCATACTTTAAACTGTTTTAGATTGAAGTATATATAGTAAATTTCAGCTCTTTGGCATTTAACATCTTCTTCAAATAGCCTTTGATTAGACTTCAGAATAGTAAATGTAAATCTTTTAGTTTCAAACACCTTCCCCCAATATGGGTAGACTGGAGTGGGAATAGTAAATGTCACCAATTTAGTGTGCAACACTTCCCCTAACATTGTTAGATTGGAGTGGGAATAGTAAATGTCACTCCTTTAGGGCCAAATTATGACTTTCGGCGGAGTGGTGCCAACAGGGTTCCTGCACGGCATGGACTCGCAAGTACATGACGTGCAATAACATGGGTGCATGCATATGGGCAGGGGGCCCATGTTATGCCCCCTGCATGTATCCCCAGGCTGAAGGGGTACAGGGTGCCCTGTAGGACCCCTTTGTTTCAGCACCGCCAGCCTTTTCATTGAGGAAAGACCTCCATGAAACCGCTGGATGTCCTGAAACTTGTAATATGCATGGCGGGGCCGCAGCTGCACCACCTGCATATTACATAGCCCATGACCGCCGTGCCACTGCCAGGGAACCCGTGGTTCTCTGGTGGAGCCGGTAATCCGACCACCCAAGTAGTAATTGGGTGGTCGGACCGCCGGTGCAGCGGTTGCTTGACTGCCACCATCGCGCCCCAATGGGTCTGGAGGTCCTCGGACCACCAGACTTGTAATTTGGCCCTTAGTTTGACAGTTTTGAATATAAATTCATATATATATTTATTATTATTTAGGTTGTTGTTTAAATGTTTGTAGTTAATGGTAATATTTGTTTGGATTGTATTGGAATCATTTAATGTATATACATTTTTTAGGTGAATAGTAAAGATTTTGTTGATGTAACATATTTATATTTAATTTGAACATGTATAAAGAATTTTATGTTTATGTCCTATACATTTTTTATGTATAAAGAGATTATTAAAAATATTTATTAATGATTAATTGTTTTGGCGATAATATTGTAGTCGATGTTTTGTGAAACGATATTTTTGGCATATATGTTTGTATAAATGTAACAATATTCTTGTTTCTGGAATTGCTGTTTTCAATACAGGTTAAAATCGATATTTTTAACAACAATATTAGGGTTTTCGATATTTGTGGTTTTACTAGTTAAATATAGGAAGTCAATATTTTTGCTATAGCTATTTAATTTCCAATATGTTTGTGTTTCGATGTTGTATGCATTGATATATTTTGTCAGTGATCACCTGTGTTGGAGTGCGGTTGGTGTAATGGACTTGTCGATGTGCGGTTGCATGGGGAGCCCCTTTTAGATACACAAGACCTTTGAACAGTTGTGGGAAGTGGTCCAATAGGTAGTCCTCCTTTGTGTTGTGTACTTCTTGGGCAAAGAGCACAAGGCTCAGGTCTTCAACTTTGTGGCACCCCAGGAGTGTCTCACCCCTTCTGTGGTGACATGGAATCTTTCCAGTGTCTCCTTCTCGCCATGGCATGCAATTGTGTCTATCACTCCTGCCAGGGGAAGCAGATGCTGACCTCCATAAGCGTAGATCTTCTTCTTTTATGGCAATGAAGTAGGCCGGAGCTTCTGTGAGAACCTGGCCTGGTATATGATGTCCACTTATGTAAGTGGGCACCCTTCACCAGTCAAGACAACCCTTATGGTGATTTAAGAGGTCTTAGACAACCTTAGAAAGCTCTCAAAGTGGTAGCTGTGAAGAGCAGCCTTCAGGCTTAGTCCAGAAGGAGTGTAAAGCAGCTTGTTTTATCAGAATGCAATCTTATAGTATAGATTAAGTGAAAAAGAACCACACAAGGTATCTTAAAAAATTTGTATTTATCATGTAATACTCTCTAACACATGCAAATATCTCCTACCTGGAGATATGCATAATGCACACAATGCTTTGCAGAGTAACACAGTAAATAACTTGTAATACACAGCGGACCCCAGGGGGGACTAAACCATATACTAAGAAAGTGGTATGAGATCCACAACTCAGGTCAAGACAATGCCGACAGGACGTAGAAGTGCTGGGGACCCAAGGAACCACCCAAGGTAAGTGACTAGGAACCCCATGGAGAGCGGGTGCAGTGTGACAACACGACTGCATGCTCCTTACAAGTCTACGTGTAAGTCACAGTTGAATTTTTAAAGATTAAGGACCCTTCTCAGTGGACTCTGAAGAAACCCAGTGGTATACAGAAGGTTGGAGAGCCCCCACCCATGGATACCCTAGTACCCATGTTACCTACACCAGGGAAGCCAGGTGCATAGGTGTGAAAGGGTGTCAGAAACCGCAGTCAAACCCAATGGAGGACTAATTGCCGCTGCTGAAGGAGAAAGTGTCTGGTGGAATTCGAAGGTGGATTCTAGATGTGAGGTACCTGCAAGCAGAGGGGACAGAGCCTTTGTCACTCAGGAGTGACCCGGAGACTGGAAAGATGAATGCCGGCTCCCAGGACTGGTTTGAACTGGACAATGCAAGGGGACACCAAATGTGCCCCTCATTCAGACTGAGTGGCGCTGACAAGCGCACCCACCCTGCCCTAATACACTCAATCCTGTCTGGGAGGTGGTCACACCTACCTGTGACAGGATGCCTATTGTTCTGCCTTCCCCTGCTCGAGCTTAGCTCCACAGCAGGAGGGCAGAATCGTGTCACTGTTCGACAGCAACCATTTTGTTCTGTCCAGGTCTGGAAGACTGGTACCGGGGACATGGAGAGCCTAACAGAGGGCTCTTCCAGTGCTTGGAATCATACCTCCCACACTGTTTATGGTGTGGGTGATACCAAATATGATAGGATTAATTGCATCCAGTTTCGAGATGGTCATCGCGTATTTACGCGCTGCCCTTCTTTTTGGTATATGGCTGCTTCACTGACAACCCAGGAGAATGGACTCCGTAGGCTCTAGGGGTGTCCTGCTCATGCAGGGGCACCCTCTCACTTAGAACTAAGCACCCTGCATTCAGGATTGCAAAGGCCTGCTATAGGGGTGACATATGTTTTAAGTGCAGTGCACCTAGATATAGGAACTCTATATCTTTAGTAAGTGGTGATAGCACCAGCTAACACAGGCCGCAATGGCAGGCCTGTAGTTCCTTTTTGAATGGTCTCCCATGGGTGACATAATGCATGCTTCACCCCATGAGGGACCTTTGGAGTACCTATGCCCTGGGTGTCTTAGTACCATATACTAGGGAATTATAATGGTACCCCAGTATCCAATTTGGGATGTACCTAAGTACTAGTCACAACAATTGAAGTTAAAGGAGAAAGCAGAGAGACTGGGGTCCTGACTAGCAGGATCCCAGTCAGATTAGTCCAAAAATAGCTTAGCACCAGGCCATGCAGAAGGATCCTACCTTCCTTCAGCTTCATTTCTGATATTGGGCTTCATTCATGATGTTTACAGAGACACCTGTGTCTAAGAGGACTGTGACGGGGTGCCCATGACTCTCGCTTCACAGACTGTTGTGGTCACTGGCCTTCCTTCCCAGGGTATGTACATGAGATGATGAATGACTCTTCGTTGTCTGTCTCTTTGTCTTCAAGTCCCTTGACTCTCCAACTCCAGTGATCTCGGAGATCTGCCAGTATCTTCTCCTCCCGGGTGTGTTGTCGGACAGCAGTTGTCGGTGGGCCCCTGCCTCTTGGTCTGCATCTGCTGTCAGCCCCTCAGCATTATAGGGTAAAATGTTTTGCCTTCTTACAGGTGGAGCACGGCTTGTCCTGCTCTGGGCATTTGTCCATCGCATGGGGGTCCAGTCCACAGTTCTGGCAACATCTGCTGGGTTCCTATTGTGTCCTCCCGATGGGCCTGGTGCTGGCCGGATCTGAATGGCATCTACAGACTTCAATTTTGAGGTTGGCGTCTTGCTGACCTGTTGCTGGCATGGACCCTTAGTTTTGGTCACCTCCTTTTCTTTGGCACAGGTGCTCGAGAGGTCTTTGGACCCAGCAAGGATCAGTATGTCCTCCAATTTAATACCTGGTTGGTAGGATCTTCGCAGGATCTTCAAGTGGATCCCCACTGAAACTAGAAGGACGGTCACTTAGGCCCTCGTCAGCAGTAGACTAGACTACGGTAACACACTCTACGAAGGAGCCCTGGCAAAACTCCTGAAACAACTTCAACGCATCCAGAACGCCTCCGCACGCCTGATCCTCAACATCCCTAGCTGCAGCCATATCACACCCCACCTGAGAGACCTACACTGGCTCCCCATCAACAAGAGGATAACCTTCAAACTCCTCACCCATGCACACAAGGCACTGCACAACATCGGACCAGCGTACCTCAGTAGCAGACTCAGCCTCTACACCACCACCCTCCAGCTCCGCCCCGCAGACCGTGCCCTCGCCACCGTCCTCCGCATCTGAAGAGTGACCGCCGCCAGCAGATCATTCTCCCACCTCACCGCCAAGACATGGTACACCCTCCCCATCCACCTGCGGTAGACCGTAGACCTCCTAACCTTCAGGAGACTCCTCAAGACCTGGCTCTTCGAACAGTAGCAGCGTCCCCCCCTAGCGCCTTGAGACCCTCACGGGTATGTAGTGCACTTTATAAATGCTATGATTAATTGATTGATTGATTGATAGAGGATTAGGGGACACAGAGTGGATGACCAGAAGCCCTGTATCAGCTTTGCATGAATTTCCTTCAGCTGGTCATCATTTGAGCACATGCTCTCCAACTCCCGCAGGCCAGCATAGAAGTTGTAAATTGTCTCCCCTTATACTGTTGGGCCTGTATCAGCTTGAATCTTTCAAAGTCAGGGTTCAGCTTGGGGTCGAAGTGTGTGTTAAGTGCCGTGATTGCCCCCTCATTTGTATCATCATCATTAACTATGGCTTGGAGATACTCGAATTGTCGGAGTGACCTTTTCACGGAGACATCAGTCTCTTGGGCAACCCTGAAGACGTTGTTGAGGTGGCCAACCCATGTCTTCCACCTGAGGCCTGCTGTGGCAAGGTCCATGAGCTCGCTGAGGGGCAGTAGTGCCACAATGGATGCTGGTGCTGTTTGCAAGATGTGCAGCAGGTGCTGGAGCTCCTAGTGCATCGTCCGCCTCGAGTCTTGTGCTGTCCAGCCAGCCGTGTGCATTCCTGTTGCTCTCTTACACCCTCCCTGGTGTGCCCTCTGAACCAGGGGACGCAGATCATGTTCACTCTGGGTCTATTGCCCCTGTGGTGAGGCCGTGGCTGATGTGTGAATGCACCTGTGCCATGCACGTGCTCAGCGCCCAATAGTATCTTCCACGCTGCAGCCGTTTCTCGCTAAGTCCACTTTCAGGCCTTCAGCAAATTTTCTGGTGTGGGAAGCAATATCAGGAGCAGCAGATGAGCCAAGCGCCTCCTGCCTACGACGATCAGTCAGGTAGGGCACCAACTTACCAGGCACAGAGCTGCAGCCCCATGAGGAGCTCCGGCTTCATTGCCAGTGAACTTGGAAGGGGCAGGCCGAATGCTCCATGCCCACTGCGCAGAAAATGGCACATCACATATGGGGCATGCTATCAGGAGTGACCACAAGCGTCACAGCTCCCATTTATTTATATTCTCGGCCGCACCTGGCTCAGGGGGGGGGGGGAGTGTTGCGTCCTACGGTCACTCCACATTGAGATAGAGTCCAATGGCTCATTACATCACTCCTACTGAAGCGATTCTTCATGCAATAGTTTTCCTGAGCATTTGTGTGCCTCCCTCTTCCTTGCCTTTCTGCCACCCACTCCCTATATTGTTAAGGGCGTGGCTTAAAAACATGAACTATATTTCTGTGATTTCAATTGTGCGCCACCGACCAGTATTTTATTCTCTTATTTTTCCAGATTTATTGACACAACAACTGACATACAACCCCCCAAAAAGTCAGCACTATTGGCTTTGTTAATGGTTGTTAGCTGTTTAATATAAATGAATAACAATTATTTTTTGCAAATAATCGTAATAATGTTTCAATTCTGAAATGTGAATTCAACATTACTGAGGAAATGGAAAAGCTGTTCCCTTTTTCTCTCAAACATGCATCCATCTTACATCCTACCCTTTTCCTCTAAGCTCCTCCTTTTCACTAACTCCTGAATGCACTTCCTTGCATCTTCTTCACCTCACCACCCCCAAAACACACAACACACTCACTGACCTCTAAGCACTGTATTTCTTTTACTTTCATCAAGTCAGCGTTTTGATTTGCACAGAATCGCCACTGCAACTGGAATACATGACAATTGGTCTGTGCGCTGTGCATGCAGACCAAGGGGTGGGTGACCATGCATTCTGAATACCATTTTCACCCACTGGCAGAAAGTTAGCAACTCTATTATGTAGCGCTTGGCAGCCATGCTGGTAAACACACTATTTGGAGTCAAGTAAACCAATGGAAAACCTTATAGTGCCAGCCAAGGAAGCTCAATTTCAAACAGACCAGTGTGAAACTCATAGGTTTGTGGACTTCCTTCAGGCTTACCTGTGTCCAGGATGCTTTTAGTGGCTCTAAAGTAGGGCGTAACAAAGGCCCCCGCAGCCCCCGTGGTGCGGGGGCCCAAAGCTCCAGGGGGCCCCCTCAGCACAGCACTCTGGCTGCAGAGGGATTGAGCCTGAAGGGGGCCTCTCCATGCGCCTTTCAGGGAGGACCCCTCAAGTTTTGTTATGCCAGTGCTCTAAAGTTGACCACCAACTGGCACGTAAGCAATCTTCTATTGCAAGGATATGAAGACCCAGGCAACTGGCCCCAACCTTCATCTCCTACCTGCTTCTTGCATAGGTGCCTCTTGGCCATACACTCCCCACAATGCAATCTGGTGCTGGAAGCAATGCACACTGCACAGTCCAGCTGAATTCTATGCTATGGCCTCTCTGGACATCCAGGCCTGCTGCATACTAGAGCCCTTTCCTTGTAAGCGGCCAAGCCTCAGGTGAACTGTGAATGGAGAGAAACAGCCTTTACAATGCGGGCTAAGCCACGCATGCCGTTTCCTCGCAAGTGCAACCACACTTGCCTTAACCACATATATGCCTTAAGGCATATGCCCAGTCTAGATGCTTGAATTGGTGGGCTCAGGAACAGGAAGAATCGGGATAGGATGCAGTGAGGTAAGGGGGTGCTGGGGCTGGGTATGAGGGGTCGTTTTTAAGGGTTGGGTGTAGTTTTTAGAGTTGGGGGTAGGAGTTGTTTTCAGGGCTGGGGGGGTCAGGGACGTTTTTAGCGTTGGGGGGGGGGGGGTCAGGAAGTTTTTAGGGCTATGGAGGGGTGAGGGTAGTTTCTAGGACTTGGGTGGTGGGGTAGATTTTAGGGCTCGGGGGCAAGGTAGTTTTTAGGGCTTGGGAAATTTGGGCAACTGTATAGGGCTCGGGGGGGGGGTCGGTAGTTTTTAGAGCTGGAGGGTCGGGTTAGTTTTTAGGTCTGGGGGGCAGGGTAGTTTTTAGGGCTCAGTGGGGTCGGGTAGATTTAGGGCTCAGGGGGGAGGGCTTGGCTGTGAAATTTACCAAACACATGCCTTTACCAGTCATGCCTTTACCACACAATTGAGTGGTAAATGCATGTGTGGTAAAGGCATGCATGGTAAAAGAATGCATGGTTCAGACACATTCATGGTTAGGGCAGCGTTGTAGAGGCACGCGTGGTTTAGCCATGCATGCCTCTATCATACAACCGTGAAAGGAGCCTACATTCACGCAAAGATCACAGACTGTCTTGATATCCAGGAGCTGATGGAAAGAGCTCTGGGATGTTGGCTCATCACCAATTTATAGGAAATATTGGTGGATATCAAAACAGCAGTCCAGCTTCAGCGCACACAGAACTGGCTGTAAGTGGCAAACAGGTAATTAAGCTGCCACCTTTAATAAGATATGTCCAGCTGCTTTGTATCACTGTATGTCTACACCGGTATGAATGAAAGAGAACTTCCATACATGAAATAGCTACACAATAAAGAGCAAGTACTAACTGAAACTCTCTGGCCCTTTACAGTTAGAGGGTGAGAATAGAAATAAATGCTAACACTGAGAGAACATGCTGTTTGCTGAGCTGTTCAGCTGATTTGCGTGATAAAAGCCAGATATTTATTGAAAATGTGTTAGTGTAACCCGAGATGCGTTATACTTGGCTGGGTTGTTAAAACACTATATTCACCCCATGAACATATGGCGAAACATACTTTAGTCCAGAGCAGTGATGAGTCGCTCTGGAGACTTAACAGGTCTTCTTGGACAAGTAACTGAGAAGGACAAAATTATAAGCACGGAATAAGGAATAGAGAGAAAACATTGACATGCTGAGGAAGCAAGAGAGTCAGAATCTAAATATAATGCTGCACTAGGCAGATTAGCTTCTCCATCACAGGCAAAGTTATCAGTAGCAGCAGAGTCAATCTCAGAGTGTTTGTCAAAGACTGAGAGACGCTCCATTGAAGATGGATCCCCATTTAGAGTTCTGAAGAAGGATGAATTTTCAGATGATAGTGTGGGGGTCATGCAATGCAGTGACCTTTGATACTGGGAGCTCCGGGATCTCCAATGGCGGAGTGCTTCAGTGGTCAACAAGTACTAAGTCCCCTTGCTGCAGGCAGAATGACCAGGCCTATTGGCATGAGATCACAGCTTATATTTTCTAGCAGCATCACAGGGTCTGAAGTTACTTCTCACCTGTAGATGAGGGCAAGCTATTCCTGAAGACATAAGAGCTTGGATTTGATTTTTCTCCCAAATGAGGTCAGCGGATGAGGTAAAGGTAGTAGTGTGTGGCAGGACTTTAATCACTTAAGATTTCACAGAGCACTTACAAAATGGAGGACTTGATCATTTTGGCAATCTGAAGTGCCTTTTATCGGGTGGTCATAAATCTCTTCCAATTATTTGAATGTGACAAAGCCTTTGTATTCCTTCCTGTTGAAAGGAGGCCCACGTACAATGGCTGTGGGAGGAGAGTTCACTTCAATTTGAATACTTTTAGAGTTTTAGCAGTTAAAACAGTTTAGTAGGTTTCATACATGAGTGCAACAGGTGACGCCGGTCAATAAAGTATTGTGAAAAAAACAGCGCTATTTTACCAGCAACATAGTATCATTCAAAAAGATAAAAACAAATATCTGTAAAGTTCTAACATTCACTTAAAATATAAATCTATAAAAAGGTGTGGGAGAAGGAGATGAGGGGAAACAAAGGGGTATTACTTAACACAGATCTAGGATATATGAAAAGGTTGCCCTATGAATAGTACAGAAAGGGATACGTATATGTACCGTCTGTGCCAGTACGATTCCATGTTTGTGGAACAAGTCAACCAACATGTAATCTGCGGATAGCCCTTGAGTAACAATTATCTAGTGGACTCATAGGTGGTAATACCAAGAATACAATAGAGTTTAACCAATTACTTATGATTTCACCCACTTTCAAGGCAGTCTGTTTCTAGTGTTGCATCTAATCAGACAAGAATGCGAAAAAAAGACCACATATCTCATATATCTGTAATTGATCATTCAGTTTGTTGATCGTTTTCTAAAATGTAGCCAGGGTAGTCAGAGCCTACCTCCATTCTGAATGCATCAGAGGATTAACAGATTTCCATTTTCTATGCACACACAGCTTAGCTGGTAGAGTTAGTTAGCTAGGGAAGTATTTATCCATCTTTACTTGTGGTCACTGATTCCTGTGACTTTGTCCTGGTCACATAGTATCACCAACTCCAGAGCTGGTTGAATATAAAGATAAATGTATATGGTATTTTTATAGTATAGACTTTGTCAAAAGGAAGCAGAGCATTATACAGGGTCAAGGACAAGCAAAAAGACAAGTGATAGAAAAGAAATCTGGGTTGCGAATGGCTAATGCTTTATAATGTTGTGTTCTATAAAGAGGTGAGCCTTCATCTCTATTCTAAATTAGCATGCAAACAAATGATGGACAGTATGCTGAATAAATCATACATTCACCCCCAGTCAAGAGATCTGGGTTAAATTCATCCTTCTTTTGCTCACCATGCCACCCCAGTTTAGACCCAGCCATATGCAAATCAGTCTTGAGCCTAACCCTCATGGGAACAGCCCAGACCGAACTGCCAAGCCAGGTTCTCCCTGGACCGGAAACAAGCATCCTGGGACTGGTTACACTGAACTTGACAGCAAAAACACGCCATAGGCTACAATACATTGGGGCCGCAAACGGCGAAGAACTGATAAAACTACCCAGAAGAATTAAATGGGGGCAGGCAGCAACCATCACGTTCAATAATTGGACAAACTCGTGGGCAGGCCGGCCGCCGAGTGACCACACCAATGGCGCAATAGCAACATGGGATGGAATCACCAGGACCTTAGTGGTGATACTTCGAGGGGACGCAGCAAGGGCAACCCGTTGGCACCCACCAACCACATTCGGATTCAACCGGGCAATTAAAGAAAGTGCCAAACATCTGAATATAAAACGAAAAGCGTTTCGGAAAAATGGCACAGCTTCAGATAAAAAACACCTACAAGAGGCCGTAAAAAGCCATTCGAAGAAGGTGTGGGCCGCAAAACTCGAACATTGCGAAGCACAATGGCTGAAAATCTTTGACCTGCTGAGCCCCGGGAAATCGCAAGAGTTCTAGAACTATTTAAGCACTCTCGGAAGAGGCACAAACCACAGAGAAAACTCCCCCTAGGCCTCTACCTGGGTTGCCCATGTAAAAACCCTATACAATGAAGATCAAGCCGCCCTTCACTTAAAGAATGCATCCACAGTAAGAGAAGAGCCAGACTCCATTGCCCACAAGAAGGCTCCACCTGGAAAACTGCTAGTGTCCAAAATCTTTAAAAAAATCAGGCAAAACGGAGCACCGGGCCCCAACAGCCTCCCAGGTCTATTGTTTAAAGCGAACATAGAATTCTGGGCCGAAAACCTGACGCACCTATATGCCGAATGCTGGCTTTTGGGGGATGTGCCAGACTCCTGGAGAGGCTCGCTCTTACACCCAATTCACAAGAAAGGGCCCAAATCAGACCCGTCCAACTATCAAATGATTGCCCTCCTGGACATCGAGGGCAAAGCCTATGCCAGTGCCATCTTGACAGATCTTGCAGACTGGGCAAGCGAAGAAGGTCTTTTGCCTCTCTGTCAAACCGGATTTAGACCCGGGTCTTCAACCGTGGATAATATCACCGCACTCTCTTATCTGGTCCCCCTAGCACGGTTGCGCAAAAGACTCCCTTTATTCGTCTGCTTCATCGACTATTCTGCAGAGTTCGATGGGGTAGACCGCGCTATCCTATGGAGAAAGCTGGCAAAATGGAACATCAATCCGACCCTGTTAAGAGCAATCCAGTCATTGTATCAACAAACGTGGGTCAGAATCAAACTTTCGAGCGATTCTGCATCTGAGAAGATGGACATGGATCGAGGTCTAAAACAAGGGTGTGTTTTAGCACCACTGTTGTTTAATCTATACACAGCAGACATGGAGATAGCCCTGTCCGGGGCAGCCCTAGCCACTCCAAGGATCGGTGGAACCAAAATCCAGTTCATGCAATACGCTGACGATCTGGTACTCCTGGATCACACTAAGATAGGCTTGCAAAAGGCGCTGACCGCCCTGGCAATTTATAATGACAAAAACAGGTTGGCAGCTAACCCCTCCAAGTCAAAAATAGTAATCTTTGGGCGCTACCCAAACAAAAAACTATCCAAATGGAGGCTTGGCCACCTGTCCTAGGAAAGCACACAGCAATATACCTATTTGGGTGTCTGCTACCACGAGTCGGGGCTTTCTGGCGCTCATTTCAAGAAAATCCAATGCAAAGGGAAAACCATCACCTATGCCCTCTGCAAATTACAAGCCACCTTATAAAGCCCAACTACAACGGCCATCCAAAGAGTACTTAAGGCAAAACTAATGCCGGCCCTTAATTACGCCCAACAAGCGTTCCCGGGCAAACTTAACAAGGAACTGGAAAATATTAACTGCAGAGCGTACAAGAGATTATTCCTACTACCCAAGTGCACCAGAAACACCCTTGTCCGCTTAGAATTTTCACTCAACCTACAAAAGCTGGAAGAGATGGCTGCCTTGAGCAAATATTACTATCTCACAACTGCGGCACAAAACAAGACACTGAAGGCAGTTCTGAAATATATTTTCACGGAACCCGGGAACCCTTGGTCAGCCACCCTTACCACGGCGAAGGAACTCCTCAACCTCGCCACCGATCATTGGAACCCTGAGCTAGTCAATTACACGGCAATCAAAAACGTGATTAAAAAACAAGTTCGCATTCACTCCCGGGAACTGGATTTGGAGTCATTGGCAAAGCGAGATTTCCATGAGTCCCTATGCCTGCCGCATACAGTGCATAATCCCAAACACCATCTTACGCAGGCTGTGGGCCGCTCAGCTCTTCATAAGATTTTAGCCTATAGACTACACCCTCTGCCCCTTAAAGAACTATATGCCCTTGAACGGGCAGGACTGGGAACTCCGGAAAGCAGGCTCTGCAATTACAAACGTGAGTCGCTGGCTCATCTTTTACTTTGTTGCCCGGCCCTGCGCGCAGCACGCAGCCTTTATCTCAGGCCAATCTTACGACAAATGGGGTCACGTACCGCAAAGGAGGCAGTTTATCAACTATATACATTGACCACAGTAAAGCAGATGGCCTCATTTAGAAAGTTTATCCAACAGACACGGTCCAAGCTGATGGCCACCAAGGGCACAAACGATTAGAGACTTTGCAGATGCACGCTGGGCCGCCTTATCATGGGCACTATTCCTTTGAGCTTACCAGCGTCCAGGGATCCATTATATAGACTTGCCAGCTGACTTACTCTTTGTTTTAACTTTTGTAATTTTGCACTCTGGTTTTAACCTAATGGTTTTGAGTAACCAAACAATAAAATAAATAAATCAATCAGACTGGTTTCTGTGTATTACCCTTCATCAGCCAGGCTAGCTTGAATCCAGTGGCACAGTGAGCAAGGGACCCACGTCTGGGCATACCCATCCCACTTAGGGTGAAAAGTGCTATGCAAACAAATGATGGACGGAATGCTGAATAAATCATACATTCACCCCCAGTCAAGAGATCTTGGTTAAATCCATCGTTCTTTTGCAGACCATGTCACCCCAGTTTAGACCCAGCCATATGCAAATCAGTCTCTGTGCCTCATGGGAACAGTCCAGACTGAACTGCCAAGCCAGGTCCTCCCTGGACCGAAAACAAGCATCCTGGGACCGGGTTCTGGGTATTACCATTCATCAGCCAGGCTAGCTTGAATCCAGTGGCACAGTGAGCAAGGGACTGATTTGTATATGGCTGGGTCCAAACTGGAATGTCATGGCGAGCAGAAAAAACGATGGATTTAGGCCCAGATCTCTGTACTGGGGTGAATGTATGACATTGTTCTGCATTCTGTCCATTAATTGTTCTTTTTGCATTTGTCACCCTGAGTGGGACGGGTATTCTCAGACGTGAGTCCCATGCTCTCCATGCCACTGGAGTCAAGCTATCCTGGCTGATGAAGGCTGAAAGCCTGAAACCAGTCCTAGGATGCTTGTTTCCAGTCCAGGGAAAACCTGACCTGGCAGTTCGGGCTGGACTGTTCCCATTAGGCACAGGGTCAAGACTGATTTGCATATGGCTGGGTCCAAACTGGAATGGCATGGTTAGCAAAAAAAAACCACGGATATTGGCCCAGATCTCTGTACTGGGGTGATTGTATGAAATTGTTCTGCATTCTGTCCTTCAATTGTTCTTTTTGCATTTGTCACCCTTAGTGGGACGGGTATGCTCAGACATGAGTCCTGTGCTCTCCATGCCACTGGAGTCAAGCTATCCTGGCTGATGAGGGCTGAAAGCTCGAAACGAGTCCTAGGATGCTTGTTTCTAGTCCAGGGAGGACCTGGCCTGGCAGTTCGGGCTGGACTGTTCCCATTCCTTCCCTCTCCCTCTGTTAGGCCGGGTCAAGTCAGGTTCCCCCACTGACCCCTGTCCGGCCCACGTGCTGCGCAGGGCCTTTTCAGATTGTTACATGCCCTTTCTCTCCCTTCTTAATGATTCACTCCGGCGGGGCATTGTCCCCGCCACTTACAAAGCAGCCACTATCATCCCCATTCTAAAAAAGTCTGGATTAGATCCCTCTTCCCCTTTAAATAACCGCCCCATCTCCCTTCTCCCTTTCCTGGGCAAGGTCCTTGAGTCCTATGTCACCAAGATGCTCAGTTCCTTTGTCGAAGATAGCGGTTTCCTTGCACCATGTCAGGCAGGTTTCCGGCCCGACACTCCACTGAGAAGGTTGTTGTCTCGGTCATAGACGAATTACGAGAGGGGCTGGACTCCAATACCCCTCAGGCCCTCATTCTTTTAGATCTGTCTGCCGCTTTTGACACGGTTGATCATTCCATCCTTCTCTCCCATGTCAAGGCGGCGGGCATAGGGGGCCTGATGTTGGTTTGGATCAGCTCCTTCTTGAGCGAGCGTACCCAAGCAGTCCGCCTGGCCAATTTCACTGCCTCCCCACGTAAGGTTCAGTGCGGTGTCCCTCAGGGATCCTCCCTTTCCCCTTTATTGTTTAACCTCTACATTCTCTCTCTTATTTCTGCACTTCAAGAGATGGAGGTCACGGTGTACAACTACGCCGATGACCTCCAGCTCATCTTCAATCTTTCTCACTCCCCTACCACCGCCCACAATATTCAATCCGTAATGCTGTATATCAGGGACTGGATGAACTCTAATCATTTAAAACTAAACCAGACAAGACCGAATTGGTTCTTACCGGAGGTAGTCGCAGGCCCTGGTCCCCCAGCTTCTGGCCACTGTCCCTAGGTCCCCCACCCTCACCTTCACCTTCCGCCAAAACACTTGGGATCACTCAAGATTAACACCTCACACTTCACCCCCAGATTAGTTCTACAGTCTCCTCTTGCTTCTTTACCCTTCGCACTATCCGCAAAATCTCTCGTTTTTTTTCTCCCTCCGCATTAAAACTGATTTTGATGGCAATGGTTCTATCGCGCCTGGATTATGGGAATATTGTGTACAACGGTGTCCCTGCCAGTGCCCTTCGTCGCCTTCAAGTGGTGCAAAACCAGGCGGCCCGCCTGATTTTCGGGCTACCCAAATCTTCTCATATCACTTCCACCCTCAAATCACTTCACTGGCTACCTGTTAAAGAACGGGCCCTCTTCAAGCTGGGCTGTACAACCTTTCAGGCCCTAGCGGGGTTCGCCCCCGCGTTCATTTCCTCTGCCATTACTGTCTACTGTCCTGGCAGAGAACTACGCTCCTCCACCAAGTCCCTCCTTTTTGTACCCCGCTTTAAGAAAAGCAGGTCGGGAGGCTTGAAATTCTCAGTACTTGCCTCCACCTTTTGGAATGCTCTCCCCAAAGCTGTTAGATCTGCCCCCTCCTATATTGAGTTCCGTAAGGCTCTCAAGACCCATCTTTTTCACCAAGCCTTCCCATCCTAAATCCCGCGCCCCGCTCACTGGGTTTCCAGCTTCCCCCCAGCGCCAAGAAACCGCATGGTAAACGTGCGCTTTACAAATTTCTGTAAATTCAAAATTCAAATTAGTCGCAGGGTCAAGACTGATTTGCATATGGCTGGGTCCAATCTGGAATGGCATGGTGAGCAAAAAAACTATGGATTTAGGCCCAGATCTCTGTACTGGGGTGAATGTATAACATTGTTCTGCATCTGTCCATCAATTGTTCTTTTTGCACTATTCTAAATTGGAGCAGTGTTGGGGACAACCTTATGGATACAGGGCTGTTGTACCAGATCATTCAATGTTTAGCTTGTTTGATCTGTTCATGGACAAATCAAACAAGATAGAAGTGGCAGTAGCTCCACAAAACAAGGGGACATCTGGGCATGACCAAAGCATATGGATCAGCACTGCTCCGGGTTGCCACTTGGCCAACAACGGGATGTAGCAGACGAGAGTTGTTCTGTGCAGTTTGAAAGGTGATTAATGCGAGTCATTTAACATCATTAAATATGTGTGCGCTGGTTTTTATTATTATTTTATTTTTAAACCGCACCATTACTGACCTGGCTTCATGGTTTTAACAGTAAAAAAAAAAAAAAAAAAATGATTCAAGGCAGGGGCAAGTAAGTTACCGAAAGCAGCATCGTACCGTCTGGGCCTCCTAGTTGGTGAAGTGCATAACAAAAGTGATTTTTTTTGTACAAAAAAACATGCTGGGATATGGCTGCATAAGGAGAAAGAGTTTATACCCTTTCAGTATAATAAGAAATTCTATGCATCATACCCAGACATTTGAATTGAACTTGTTTAACGGAAATGTAAATTCGGGCTCCAAAACATAATATTTGCTACGATTCTGCTCCATCCAAACCATGAAGTTACAGTCTGATCGACAGAAGAAAGCAAGTACTCCTACATACATACAGATTATGGCAAAGGTCTATGCTAGGAAGAGAACCGGCTGCAACCACCGAGGTCTTGGAGAGAAATGGGGGGTCTCACTAATAGGGTGGACTAGAACCAATTGCATAGCACAAAGATAGGACAGCACAGTTATCCAAAGTTTACATACAGAAGGCAAAACTGAGCTACCTTCTGGAAGGCCTATAAAGCCGTTAAGCTACTTAATGATAACATTGGCACATCCCTCGATTTGAAGCTGAACACCTGGGCCATAGAGACCTATGCTGTTTTGGCTCTAGATAAATGTATGTTCCTGCCACATAGAGACATATGTTGTGCGTGCGTCAGTGTGAGAGTTTGGTAGATCAACTGCCCGATAGGGACAATGTCGTGTTTAGATACATCTTTGTTCAGGTCAGAGAGAACATCTACCCACCATCTGGGCTCCATTGGGTCTCGATAAGCATAATATAGCATATTGACTGATTGATTGACAGGTAGCAACCCTATTACCTTAATAGTAGAGCTTCGACCAATGTTTCGATGGGTCATTTGCCATCTGTGGCACAAATGGAGTTGAAATATCGACATAGAAATGCACCGCTTTCTGAGGTTCTTGGGTACTATCATAAACATGAGGTTCATAGGACCCGCGCAAGCTCAGCTGCTCTACGCCGCACACAGGCCTAATTGCATTGAGTGGTCTCAGCCCACATGCGCTGGTCAAGCAAACAGTGCTCAAGTTCACACAATCAGTGCTGAGACTTTTTTCCTCCACTGCCAACTGGGAAAAAATGATCTCTTCAAAGCATCCCTTTGATGTTCCATCAGTCGATTCCCCATGGAGAGTTCTTCAGCCTCAGTTACTCGTGCTCTTTGGAAGCCGACCCAACTGGCAATTAAAAAGAGTAAATAGGCAAAAACGGCATAAAATATTTATGAGGGACCCCTAGGAGAGAATTAATTCTATTTTTAATAGCGGCAGAAATCTGACGCCATGTTTCATCCTAATTACACTTTCCACTTTCAGAATGGTGTGAAACATCAGTAAATGCTGCTGGCTGCCTAGGTCAAGGCTACGCAGCCAAGAATGAGAGTGATAAATCCAAGAAAATAATATGCATGTGAGCAATTGTAAATGTGACTATCAGCATCAAACAAGGTAGATTTATTAAACCACACATTACTTCCTCAGTAAATTAACAACAGGACCCTTGTTTCGTTTACAGCCCGACAAGGTTACAGGTAAAAATACAGTTTCAGTCATGGAGAAACAATATATAATAATTTCTAAAACTAGAAAGACCAGACATGTTTAGACCTCGCCTACTAGACAGCACGTGCAGGGTCTGTTATGATAGGAATTGTCAGCTAACATTGGGCATAGAACCCGCCCATTGCTTACCATTGGTTGGCTTCATTGTCACTAATTTGTTAGCTTGAGCTGGTTTTACTTCCTCTTACTGTGTTTGTCCCTACCTCGGAGCATGAATGCATTACTTGTGTCCTTCCACTGCTAACTTTACAGGTGTTATTTTTTTCTTTTTGTTTAAGCAATCCACAAGAGTGAATGCATTTTTTCAACTGTCTCCCTCATGCACTACCCCTTTCTCTAGCAGCGTGCTACTCTCCGCACTCTGTGGTGCATTCACTCATGTACTCCCCCGGATTGCGTTGTCGTTTGTGTGCTTCTCCTCTCCACATTGCGCTCCCTTTTCTCGGAATGGTTTCTGCCACTTCATTTTCTCTCAGTTTGCTTCCCTCCCTGCACTACCCCTACTATGTTGCTTCCTTCCATCTGCACCATCTTTGTTGCTGTCGCTCCTCCTCCCACCCCAGATGCTCCCCGTGCCTTTTTTTAACTTCCCCTCTCAAGTCCTACATGATTCCAGTCCTTTCTCCGTTTTGTTGCTCCATACCTGCTTGCACTACATTTTTTTCTTTTTTGTTACTGGTCTCCCTCGGAACGGCAAACAAAAAGAAAAAAAACCCACATATGTTATTCTGTATGTTCATGTCTACAAAATTACGCTTTCCCCTCTTTTGTAGCCTTGCTGCACAGCATTGGGGATGACTGTTGTTTTCATTATTGTATTAAAAACGGCATTATCTTCACAAGATTACTCAAGAATTGGCTCTTGCCCACATAACCACCATACTCAAACATATACAGCATATCCCTCTGTATATAATCATTTATTTCGACTGTTGATGTAAACCCTTCCTACCAAAAAACGACCTCAAGATGGCAGTTCAAGCTCTAGTTATTCCCAGGATCTAGTACGGAAGTGTCTCTGTTTGCGGCCTCCCCAAAGCTACAACAGCACCACTAAGAGCCACCATCAACGCGGCAGCCAGGCTCATCAAGGGCTCAAAAAAAGGTCCCACATCTCCCCTGACCTAAAAGCCTTGAATTGGCTACCATGGGAAGCCAGAATTCACCTAAAAATAGCCTGCATGACCCACAAAGCCATTCACCATAAAACACCCAGCTATCTCTTTCAGAAACTGTCTATCTCTGGGGGTAAGAGGTCCACAAGAAGTGCAGAAAGCCTATTACTGAAGCCACACAGATTAATAAGTTGAAAACTTACAAACGCTCCTTCTCAGAGATGTCTCCTAGGGTCTAGAACGCACTACCCCAGGAAACCAGACTTACCACATCTACTGTATTGTTCAAAAAGGAAGTAAAGGCGATTCTCATGGAAAAATTCACATGATCATCACCGAAAGATACCATGACTTATACAGGTGCAACAGACAATCTACATGACACTGATGCTCTCTCGGCCCGCACCTTTCTCTGCATCTTATTTTGGACAACACTCTCGCGTTTGTTTTATGTATGGACACTATGTACACGTATATTTGTATTTGGTATTGTGTTGTATAACTTTCACTGCCTGTAAAGCGCTCTGATATCCGCAAGGGTCTGGTTCGCGCTCTATAAAACTTTCAAAATAAATAATAAATGTATAAATTATGCTTATAAATATATAGATCGGTAGTTCTGCTAAACAAATGAACATATTACTTATGGTTATATTAAATGTTTCACATGTAAATAGGTGACTGCATAAATAAGAATATTTTATCATAACTTTATCTTCAATTGCTTCACTATTGAATTACAAATAAATAAATATAAAAACAAATAAATTAACTTAAAAGTACATCAATACTTGAAAGTCTGAGTTTAATAAATAAAACTTAAATCTATATATATTACCTCCCTTATTATTATATACCTTCCATGCACTTATGTATATTTAGATTTATTACTTTACTTCTAATTCAGCATCTCCAATGCACTACCCTGTATCTCACCCTATACCTCCTTCATTATATCCTCTACCTCCACTCTGACTCATCTCAAACCTCATTCTACTACTCTCCCCAATGCACTACTCTATTCTCACAATATATCCTATACCTCCACTCTCTGACTCATCCCAAATCCCATTCTACTACTGTGATAACCCTTTCTAGCAGCCGCGGCTCGTGTCACGGAAAAGAGGCAGGTGGGTGGGGGTTGGAATGGGTGATGAGGGGGATCAATGTTAAAAATAAAAAAGAAACTTACCTGCTGCCCTCCATTGGGTCGTGCTCTACTTCTCCTCTTGTCTTCCAAAGGCATAGGCTTCCAGCCTGCCCTGCAGCCAATACTGAAGCTGCTCTCGCATGAGAGCAGCTTCAGGAATGGCCCGAGCTCCCTCGATTGGCACTCCAGACTGAGTCTGTGCCTGTTCTCTCCAACCCGCTTGTTCGCCAGAAGTTGGCAGGGTATGCTCAGACGTGAGTCCCTTGCTCACTTTGCCACTCGATTCAAGCAAACCGGGCTGAAGACGGCTGAAATGCCAGAAACCGGTCCTCGGAAGCTAGTTTCCGGTCCAGGGAAGGCATGGCTTGGCAGTTCGGGCTGGAGTGTTCCCATGAAGCACAGGGTCAGACTGATTTGTATATGGCCATGTCTGAACTGGGGTGGCAGAGTGGGCTAATGAACAGTGATGGATTAAACCCAGATCTGTTGACTGGGTGTGAGTGTTTGATTGCTTCAGATGCTCCGTCCATCACCACCCCCTTTTGTACCGCTTTGTTCGCCATAAGTTGGCAGGGTATGCTCAGACGCGAGTCCCTTGCTCACTTTGCCAATGGATTTCAAGCAAGCCGGGCTGAAGACGGCTGAAATGCCAGAAACCGGTCCTCGGAAGCGTGTTTCCGGTCCAGGGAAGGCATGGCTTGGCAGTTCGGGCTGGACTGTTCCCATGAGGCACAGGGTCAGACTGATTTGCTTATGGCCATGTCTGAACTGGGGTGGCAGAGTGGGTTAAAGAACGGTGATGGATTAAACCCAGATCTGTTGACTGGGTGTGAGTGTTTGATTGGTTCAGATGCTCCGTCCATCACCACCCCCTTTTGTACTGCTTTGTTCTTTCCAACCCAGCAGCTTTGTTAGGATGGAGAGAACTTTCCCTGCGCATGATGGTTTGGCCGGGCCTGAAAAGGCTGGTCAAACCGGCATGGGCAGTGAAGGGAGTGCACATACCACTCCCCTCAGTGCCTGTTGTCACTGTGGCCCCGCCCCCAGACTCCGTAAAGGAAAATAAAACAATAATAAAATGGGTTTTAAACCCGTTTTATTACCGTTTAATTTTTCATGATTTGGAGGGTGCTGGTAGGGGTGGGCCGACGCTCCTCCACCATAGAGGAGCCGACCCGGTTTCTAGACGCTTTCCTCCTTGCATAATCTTACACCTCTTTTACTATTCGGTTCTCCCAAACAAGACTTTCTAAACCCTTCTCTCTGACTCTCCCCTCCCCTTTACTCATCCCAAACGTCCTCGTACTTCTATGAGGTCCAAAAAACAACAAAAACACTCTCTAGACCATCCCTCTTCTATCTCTCCACTATCCTTTTCAATCCAACTATTAAACTAACATGTCCTCTGCTCAAATTAATTTCATATTTATCTATTCTAATTCCCCACTAATCCGGTTTTGGGTTCCCGGAGTAGCGCCCTACCCGCTGAAAAGCGATTTGACACCACATCTGGGGTAGCAAGTGCTATATAAATGCAAACCCTTCCCTTTTCTATCCCTCCACCATCCTTTTTCAATTCAAATAACAAACTCACATGTCCACCCCTCAGATTAATTTCATATCTCACTATACTAATTCACCAATAATCCTTTTCGGGTTTCGGAGTAGCATACTACTCGCCAAAACAGCGCTTTGACGCCTTGTCAGAGTAGTAAGCGCTATATAAATACAATTACAATACAATTAAAAAAAATACAAGCACTGCAATGAGACGTGTTAAAGGCGGGTTTTATTTAACAAAATCTTAGGAGTTTCTGTTATACTAATGTATCCTGAATAACCTCCTATGTCATACTTGCTTGATATACATATACCTAACACCCTCCATATATATCTGTACTAAGTATTGGGGTAATATGCGGGGCAGTTCCACACACCAAAGCCCTTGATTTACTACACACAGTATAACTTAGTAATTGGGTTTCAAATTGTAGTTGGAAGTGAAACTACAAGGAGGTACGAATATTTTACCTGTTGCAAGCCCTTTATAAGGCATTTAAGTGAATGTATATAAATAATTGTTTTGCTTGTTTGAAACTGCATTGGAATTCAAATGACAAACCCACAACTAAAAAAGAGCGAATGGATGTTCATTTTCTTTTCAGCCTAAAGCACAGAAAAGGAAACAAAAAAGGGCTGGTTGCTCCACGTGAATATTTACCATCACACCACCCAAAATGCGTCCAATAATTGAATTCCTTGCATGGACTGAACAGGCAGTGGGTGATAAAGGGCAATTAATTTTCAGGTTAGAAAACAAAATGAACAAGCTGAATAAAAAGGTTACAAGAAGTCAATAGATCTCCCTTCCTCTTTCAGAACCGCTCTGGATGAGAGGAGGATGCTTAGGTAAACAGGTGAAAAGCAAGGCGTCCATATTTTAGCAGCATTGAAGTACCAGAGTCTCCTTTCCACATGTTCCTGATGCTCAGGAGACTGTCACATTGTGGCTCTCTCAGAATGAACATTGAATGTGTCCTGTGGGAGAGGGTGCAAAATACCCATAAAAGGTGCAAATCCTATCAAAGGAAGAAAATAGGAGATTAACTGAATACCCTGAAGAGAATTCTGCTCCCAGAAAGAGCAGCAGACGAGTGAAAAACTGTTCAATAAAGGGTGACACAGGAAAGCAAATAGTGGAGTCTGAGTGGGGTATACTTACCGTGGTGATTGTGAGGTAGACTCCAGGTTGAAATATTTCCACTTGCCTTAATTCACCTAGAGACAATCATAGCGTTAATCAGTAGTGGTTCTACAAAAGGTAGCCTAAAGAGGGCTTTAGGTTACATATACTGTCTGAAAGACAAATGTAAAGAGCTAAGTCAGAGTCTTCCATCTGTATGTCTTCAGTTGCCTAATTTTAAGAGTCAATAAAGAAAATAACTTTTTACACCATCTACAATTGTGGACAATATTCAATATCTCAACTGCGCACAGAGCACTTATTCTTCAGTGATGTCTTTGCTCACTTTAGAGAATGAAATTTGAATAGAGTGGGTTTATTCAAGAGGTAAAAAGGAGACTACTAACTTTAAGACGTACTCCGCTAGAGGGTGGGTTCATCGATATTCAGATATAACCTTGTTGTAGGAGTTAAAGGATTCAAGTCGACTTAGCCACAGGCAAGCAAAGAGTAAAACTCCATCTGCAGTTCTCACCATGTAGCACCAAACAGTAAAATGGAAAAGACCTATTTAGGTTCTGGAGCTGACGTAAGTTTGAGGTGTCTGTGCTGTTAAATTTGGGACCGAGTAGATACCTTGTTATATTTTAGCCTCCCAACGTGTGTTAATCATCAGTCAATCAAGTTTCTTGTGAAGCGCGAATACTCACCCGTTAGCGTCTCGAGGCGCTAAGAGGGAGGGTAAGGGGGGTTATAGCACCTTGGGGGGAGTTAAGGGTCCTGCTGCACACATGCTCTGTTCTCAAGGTCTTGGGTGTCAATCAAGCGTTGGTGTCTGAGTGAGAACTAACTTCTTGTTTAGGCAACATTTGAAAAGGAAGGATAGGATCATGTGAAAGTCCAGCAAGAAAGATGGCGCTCTTACATACGAAGAGAATGGGATATTCCTTTTGCTGGATCTGGCCCAAGAAGCAAAGAATCGGAAGATGATGAAGACAACATGCCATAACAAGAATTTTTGGTTTTGGGGGCTTCAAGTGTAGTTCTACAGATGGCAGAGCACAGAGAGACATAGAAGAAAAATTTAATGGGACCCAAAACATGTTCTTTGGTAGGGGATTATGCGAGGACAGAGAAGCTACACAATGTTCTGTGGTAGCCTACCTGTCAATGGAAAAGTCTTTCGCACCGCTGGGTCAGGGGGAAGAGGAAAGTGGGCACAGAAGAGGAGAGGAGGAACTTTGAACAGTGTGCTTGAAAGGAAAAAGTATTAGATTGGATGCCTCCCCTCCAGAACTGGATTATATACTCTTGAGCGGTTTTCTGGTTTTATTTACGTGAAATGACAATGTAATATTTAAGACGTAGCATACATTAAGGACAGCATAAAAGTCACTATTGTGGAGGTGCAGTAGAGGATAACATTCAAAATATGGGCAATCGGGGAGGAGAAAGCAGGATAATTTGACAAATTTGAATCAAGGAGCAGGGAGCTTTTACTGTTATGCTATGAAACAAGGTAAGAGTCCCTATGTAACACCACCTCGTCTTCAGGAATTATATACACCTTCAGGCTCTTTCAGATTTATTTCAAATTGCTCTGATTGCCTCACCTTGCTCCTCAGGTCTCTTGCCGAAAGTACTTACAAAAGTGTGAAGATACACAGCCTGGGCTGCTCACTTTAAACAAAAGACTCCTTGCACTTTTCAGAAGCAAAGCTCGAGTCAGAAGATCTTTTAGCCACAAATGTATGGACCATCTGCGGAAACTAAGGTAGGTTATTAAGATCATTCAGCATCGTGTTGCCATGAAGACGGCCCAAAAGGCCTTTTTTCATTGAAGTGAAAAGCCTTTGAGGGTTTCTAGAGTCAAGCACACGGACATACATCTCTATAATTGAAGTTCACACAGAAAACCTATGGAGCCCACACAGATAACCCAGGCCATGGAAGGGGGGCCTAGAGGTAGGGCACAGAATAGGACCTATTCCTGGGACTCCTCATGTAAATCTGTAGTCTTTGGGCACCTGCCCTTTGTAGAGTAGAACGAATAAAAGTAAAAGCTGCAACCTTAAAGGACACTAGATAACCACACAAGATGTGCATTTATTTGGCAGCACCAGAGGCAGAACGAAGAGACCTGGAGATAGCTGTGGTGGGGATATGGGGCCAAAGCAGAAGGCTCTTTGAGTCTCCTTGGTTATGAAGACCTAGGGAAAATTACAGACATGGTGAGTGCCAGGCATCCACTGATCTTGGCTGCATATAGCTACAAGAGATTTACAATACAGAGGAGATGGCAGGGAAGGCTTGAGTCAAAAAAAGAGAAAATTGAAAGAAGAGGAGAGTCGGAGATTACCTGATGCCAGTGAACACAGAGTTCAGAGGCTTGGATAAATTGTGGAGAAGGCCTGGGCAGAGGATCTTGGCATGCCGAAAGTTCAAAATAACCAGACAAAGATGGTCCTTACTCCTTCTTATTATGTTTTTAATCTTACCACTCTTCTATTTTTGATATCAGTTACATAAGGAGCGGAGTTATTAATGTACAGGCTGACACAGATGATAAAAGATCAGCACTGTTGTGCTTAGGTAGATAGTTATGCATAGACAATGATCATTTGGCAAAGATCATTAAATAAGGCCAGATGTACGTGGCTTTTTTTTAGGTCTCAAAAGGCCTGATTTGCAGAATCAGGGCATTTGCGACAGCAAAAAGCCTTTCTGAATGTAGAAAGTACTATTTTGCAATTCGGTAACCTATTATTGAATCCAAATATGGCTTTGCGATTCGGTATTTGGAAGGGGCGTGTTAAGGGCATCCCTTCCTAACAGCAACTTGCAGTCGTATGTGATGTGTGAATGCTTTGTGACAGTAATGCGGTTGCAAAACATATGCATTTTACCACCTATTTCAAGCAGGTAGTTGCCCATTCACAAACGGGGATCTGATGGAGGGCACTACACTTAAAACTTGTCGGATGTTACAATCCGAATATGCCCATACCACAGTCAGTTCTTTTGGTATTTACAATTAAGGCATACCCTCACACCATACATCACTGGGCTAGATGACCTTCCGGAATGCAACCCCCTAGAGGCCGAACTGCTCATGGGGGAACTACGGGACCACAAAATCACACAGGTTTATCTCAACTTTGTTCATCGCACACCTGAGACGTTGGCAGCTCTAAGAATGGTCTGGAAGCAAGATGTAGGAAAACTCGAAGATGAGGACTGGGTGAAGGCTACGCCATCCCAGAGGCAGACAGCAATCGCTACCCATCTTCGCCTCAAAGTGAAAATATCTTCACAGAACATACCCAACGAGACACAGACAGAATGGATGGGGTTAATTACCTGTCCTCTTTCTATACCGTGTACACACGAAAGAAGGTAACTTTCTGCATTGGAATATACAAAACTGCGCCTGTACTGGGAATGCGTATTCTCCTGCCTAGAACATATGTTAAGCCAACCCATCCTTCAAAAATCCAAGTTGACCCTTCTCCATATCACCAATGATTTAGCTTTAGGTCGCTACAGGCTGGCGTTTCTTTGGCTGGGGTTAACAGTGCCTAATGGGATGAAGCACAGCAATGGAAAGAAGAGTTCACGCTGTCGATCGCAGAATGGAAGGGGACTGGACTGGTGAATGACCAGAAAACAGCCACTATATGAGGCCAGAGGGAGCCCCCAAAAGCATGAGAAGGTGTGGGCAGAATGCATGGGTATTACTACTACAAGGATCAATCTCTACAGTCCTGACTGTCACTGTAGGTACCTTCGAGTAGAGATCCTCAGCTGCCCTACGCAACACCACTGCATAGGATGCTCCCTCTTCTGTAGCCACGGTAGGAGGAAACAACATGTAAAGGTCTGGTGAGGTATCCAAACCACTGGCTTCCCCAAGTTCCTCTCTTCAGTCCTGCTCCTACACCAACTGGCCGGTTAAATGGGCCTCCAGACCCCTCCCAGTCCTTCTCACCCTCCTCTGGGTGCCAATCTGGTCTCAAAGAGCTAGGGTAGAACAGGGGCACAAAAGTACCCTTTGGCGTCGGATCCGGTCCGACTCTGTGTCTACCTCGAGGTGGAGGTGGGGCCGATGTCAGCTGGGGATACAGCCGATGCTGGTGCTGGTGGAATCGGCGCGGGGGGAGGCGCAACGAGGTCGACCGGCACCGATCCGGATCCAGGGGGACCCTGCGGTGCCGAGGCTGAAGCCGCCGACAACGAATGCCCAGGGCAACCAGCCGAGTCTACGGGACCCGAAGGCGCGCCGACGAAGTCAGGCTGCCCAAAGATGGCATGCATCGCTTCGTAGAAACTCCGAAGCATGGGAGGGGTCGCAATGGGTCCTGGAAAGGGAGGGAAACCCGAACTTGACCCAGCAGTCTGCTATTGTGGAGCCGAGGGAGGGGCACCACCTGCATCACTCATCGCGTCAGCCGACAGACGAGGAGAAGTCAAAGAGCGACGATGCTTCTTCGACTTCTTTTTGTGCTTCAACTTACCTGACCCTGAGTGCGAAGACATTGACGACGAAGAATGGTGTTGGCTCCGCGACCGGTCCCTCGACCTTCTCCGTGACCGGGACCTCGAGTGGCGGAGAGCCGACTGCTGGGAGTAGCTTTCGGGACCGCTCCTGCAAAGAATTCGGGGCCATAGTCCAGCAGTTGGATCACAACTTGGGGTCGTGCTCCAGGCAGTAGAGGCACACGCGGTGCGGATGTCACCAACATAAGTCGGTTACAGGAACTGCTGGCCTTAAAGCCGGGCATCCCTCGTGCACCAGGAGTCGATGGATAAAGAAAGAACTGACGTCAGTGCGCGAGGGCGGCGTCTATGTGGCTACCACGAAGTCATCCCAACGACCACGACGACGAACGCGGAGTTGACCAACGCCACCTTCCGATGTGCAAGGGTACTGCTGATGAAAAACTTTCCAGAGCCAGTCTGATGTCTGGGGGTAATTCTAAGGTAAGGATTCTATAACTGTTTCTTTCAGATGAAGCACATAAGTTGTCGAGGACCGTGGGTAGGATCATACCAGTCATGTCCTAAAGTGCGTGGATGTAGCATCCAAGAACACAGTTCGTATTGACATATCTCAAGGCAAGGCTGGCCGAAGAGAACATTCACACCTTTGAATCCCTATCAGGAGGTGTATCCAGGAGGAGTGTGTGAATTTCTGGGAGACTTGATGGCTGACTGAAGGGTCTAAGCCCTTCAGTCAGCCAGAGACAGAGTGCTAGAAAGAGTGGAATTGACAGGGATCTAGGTTTACCTAATGTAGACATTACTTGGGTTGGCTACAGATGGTTAAAGTGGCATCAGTGGCTGCCTTTGGTTGAAATAATAGCAGATTGCCAACATCCAGAACTCAGGATTGTGCACTATGGGGGCCCCGGTCTCTGGGTGACCCTCCGTCTCCCAAGAAGGAGATCAAGACCTTGGGAGTGTGGCTGGAGGAAGATCTGTCCTTTAGGACCCACGCCAGGAAGACCGCGGGGGTCTGCTTTGGTCTGCTGCGGTCAGCCCGTAAGGTGTTACCACTGCTCCCTGATTCAGCAAGGAAGCTTTTGATGCGTGGTTTAATCCTATCGAGGCTCGACTATGGGAACGCGCTGTTTCTTGGTGCTCCCGAAGCGACTTTCAAAACCCTCCAACAGGTGCAAAATGCAGCCGCGAGAGTCTTAATGGATGTTCCCAGAAGGCAGTCTGCCGCCCCGGCCCTCAAAACGCTTCACTGGCTCCCCGTGAAGGAGCGGGTGAAATTTAAAGCGCTATGCACGGCTCACAAAATCCTGCATGGTAAGGGCCCCCCCATCCTTTTTAACTTGGCCCGTCCTTATAAGCCCACACGACCTTTGCGTTCTGACTAAAAACATCTTCTGCAGTCAGCGAGAGTAAGGAGAGCTCGCTCTGGGGGCAGGCGTTTCTCAGTGCAAGTGGCGACTCTGTGGAACTCTTTGCCCCTGAAGATTCGTTCAGAGCCTAAGATCCTATTGTTTAGGAAACTTCTGAAGACCTATTTGTTTCCACAGTAATGATTGGACTTGAGCCTCTCCTCTTGGCCTGTTTCGCGTCGGGATGCCCCTGGGTAAGCTGAGCGCGCTATAAATTTCATATAATAATAATAATAATAATAATAATAATGACCAAGACAAAATTAGTAGGATAGGACTGGAAATCCTAATAAAGGATACCTTTGGTAAATTAATGACACTGTTCCCACATACTGCCTTGGTGTTCGCCAACATTTGCCTAAGACAGAAGTGGCATTGGTTAACCAAATTATGTCCACAGATCGAGAAATCCAGGAAACGTGTCAATAAAACTGTTTCTGCATTCCTCTGGGACCACAAAATGTACTCTATATACCATAACAACTTACGCTTAGATTTGGACGGAACATATTGAAAAGAGAGCCCATTTCACAGACGGAGGCAACAGGATGTTCCTCAATATCTTGAAAGCCTACACATCATGAACACAAAGGCTCTTTTCAGAGTCAACCCTTTTCCCACACACTGGTTCTTTTTGTTTTCAAATCCTTTTTTTCAAATTTCTCACTCGGATCCGGGATTTGCTGTGGATTATTGGCTAAATAAGGGGTCTGCCGTCTATGTTGCAGGTAGATTCGTGACGGGTCCGCTCCCAACCAAAAGCACACATTTAATATAAAACAACAACACACTTAATATAGTAAGGGTGTCAGTGGCTCTATAGGTGTGTGCGTGGTTGTGTGGGTACGTAGGTGGGTGTGTAAGTGTTTGAATGCGTGTGCCACAGTCCTGCAAAGTACCACCCATCACGTGTTAGACTAACACATTTCAGTGTGGTGCTCCGCATCACAGCACTGAAATGCATGGTCACGAATACTGCATAGTCAAGCTGTCACTGAAAATGTGCTGCAAACAGCATGTGTGGCAGCATGCGCCAGTGGCCTGTGTGGGCTGCTCCTGCAAGCTTGGGGTGCTTCCAGCAGCTCAATGCTCACAGTGGCAGTATTGCTACAATGTGTCTTTTGATTCCTGCAGCGATGCGGCCTTGGGGTCTGAGTCAGTAGACAGCCGGACATCATGGCCAGCCGGGTAGCGCCCAAAAGCTACAACCGGGGCCTTCCCCAGTCAGGTTTAGCGACACAGGAGTTTTCTGGCCATAGCGCCGAGGAGGAACGAGACGTCACATCCTGCTCAGAGCGTGGGGAGTTTGTGAGGAAGGACTGCAGACTAACCGGATTCTCAGCCTCACTCACACTGGTTTGTGGGCAGTGCCAGCCGGTCGCAGCAATCGTGGTGCTCAGCTGCTAGCTCGCACCTGGCCAACCAGGCTTCCCCCGTTTTGGGGGCCCAGGGGCTAAATAATTGGCCGATGTGCCACCCGCCGGTAAATCATTTCCGTGCAGACCGGGCCGGCCGACTCGAGGTCAGAGTCTGGCTGCATCATGCAGTCAGCAGACCACGCGAGAGCAGAGTGCCGGTCATCACCGGTGGGTCCATGCTGCCTGGTTCGGGAAGAACACAAAAAGTAATTGGAGTATAACCACCAGCCACTACTGGTCAGTCCCAATGTGTATAACACAATCCACTTAATTTAATTTTAAAAGAGCGTGCGATCGGAACGTATATTCTATGGAAGTTTGAGGGCCACTTATTGGGGAACTTAAGCCATCAGACATACCACAGACTGCATTCTTTCGCCACTGTAGACTAGAACATGTAGATACATTGATAGAGTTAATTACATTTAATTTATAATAACGTGTGTAAAGCAGTGAAATGGAGAAAGGAGTAAATGATAAGAATTACAACTTGTAGTCTGAATTTGCTTTGCATGCATTGTGGGAGTATATATGAAAAAAATGACGCTGCAGCATTTCGGTGATCAAGGTCACTTGAAGTGACCAAAACGGGTTATGACGGAAATGTAAATTGAATAAGAATCCGAAGATGGCGATCAGAGGTGGGAGCTTCTGGAGGAAGCAAGTCGGCATCACAGAAGGACAGCAAATGGGAGTATGTTGACGCCTACCAGCAAAAAAAACCAAAGACAAACAAAGACAAGTACAACAATTCTGGACCCAACCGCTAGATGGCGGGATAATGCACAGCATGTGAATCCAGAAAAGATTCACGCTGCAAAAATATATATATATTCACTCAAAAACACAAAGGTTACAGGAACATTAAAGTTAGGGTCAGATTTTACTCCTACAAAACCAGAGAAATTCAGCTGTTATAGTTATCTGAGTTAACTAGAACTTGTGCCCTCGCAATGCACTACTTTTGACCTCACATATTACATCACTCATACCATGGTCAGTGACATTACTGATGACATCAGTGATGACACCATCCAGTGACTGTGCATGTTTTTAACAAATGTTTAAGACTGTTAAATATATATACCAAGGTGTAGTGGTGATTCAGTGGGTGTATGAGTGACTGTATAGATGACTGAATGGGTGCGTGATTGACTGTATATGTGAGTGATTCGTTGTTTCAGTGAATTTATGGGTGAGTGGCTGGTTGTGTGAATGTGTGTATCTGTCTGTCAGTTGATGTCCAAGTGGGTGTATGAATGTGTCAGTGGGTATTTGAATGGCTATATTGGTGATCGACTGGTTGTCCGACTACCTCTATGGTTGTCTGGGTGTCTGTGTGTGAGGAGTTGTGTGACTGCCTGTATGGATGGGAACTGGGTAAGTCACTGGTTGTATGGGGTAGTGAGTTCATGTGTGAGAAGCTGTATGGGTGAGTGAGTGCCTGTATGGCTGTGTCGGTGATTGAGTGCTTGAGTCAGTATGGGTAACTGGGTTTGTGAAAGGCAGTATAGGTGAGTGACTGGGTATATGAGTGACTGTATGTGTGAATGAATGTGAGAGTGGCTTTATGACTGAGTGCATGCTTCTGTCAGTGATCGTATAGGTGAGTGACATGTTTCTATTTTTATGAATAAGTGGGTGTGTGTAACTGTTTGGGTAAGTGGCAGTGTGATCGACTGTATGGGTAAGTGTCTAGTTGTGTATGTGTAGTTCTATGGGTGACTTAGTGTGTGAGCATTTGTATGGGTGTATGAATGGCTATATCAATAGCTGTATTAGTGAGTGGGTGTATGAGTGGCTGTATTGGTGAGCGAGTGGATGTGTGTGTAGATCTATGAATCAGTGAATGGGGGTTTAAGTACTGGTATGGCTCTGTGAATTGTGTGGGCGTGGCAGTGGGTATATAAAAGACTCTAGGGGTGCGAGTGGGTGCGTTAGAGACGCTGTGAATGATGTAATCATTGATGTCATTTGAGATGTCATCAGTGATGTCACAGACCATGTCAACTGTGATGTAATATGTGAGGTCATAAGCAGTGCACTGAGGAAGTGTGAGTTACACTTAACCCAGGTAACTATAATAACTGAATTTCTCTTGTTTTGTATGAGTAAAATCTGACCCTAACTATAATGTCCCTGTAACCTTTGTTTTAATAGTGAATTTCAAAGGTTTTTCGTTCTATTTATTAACTATAATGTCCTTGTAACTGTTGTTTTTTTCTGTGAACGTCTAAGTTTAAAACAAATGCTAATTCCTAACTATAACATCTCTGTAACCTTTGTGTTTTCGTGAATTTCTAAGGTTTGTTTAACTAGCAGTCACATTTGCAGAGTAGTGGAGAAAGGGGGCTGGGCCTCCGACCAGGTCTTAGGAATTCTGCAGCGTAAGACTTACAGGAGGGCTTCTTGGACCCCAAAGTCCCTCTGGAGTCAAGGGGACTTTATCCCCCCCAACTAGTGCACCGGAGGGCACATGTGTAGAGTGGTGGAGAAAGGGGGCGTGGTCTCTGACAACTTCTCAGCAATCCTGCTGTGTGGGAGTTACAGGAGGTAACAGGAAAGGTAGTTGGCCCTCAAAGACGTCCTTGGGGCAACTGCCCCTCCTATTACCTCCATAGGCCCATACAGTGATTGCTGAGATCTAATAGAAGGCCACGCCCCCTTTCTCCACTACTCTGCAAACTCACCTCCTGACCCACTACTAGTAAGCGGATACAATCCCCTTGGCTATTGAGGGTCCTTGGGCACCAACTACCCATTGTTACCTCCAGCAAGTCCCATACAGTGGGTTTGCTGAGAGATTTTCGGCAGACACGCCCTGCCTCTCCTCCACTCTACAAACACTCTGCCTGGTGCACTACTATTAGGAGGATAACGTCCCCTTGGCTCTTGAGGGGCCAACTAGCCCTCCTGTTACCTCCAGTAAGCCCCATACAGCAGGAATGATGAGAGGTGGTCAGAGACCATGCCCTCTTTCTCCTCACTATGTAAACATACCTCCTGGTGCACTGCTGCTTGTGGGATGAAGTCCACTTTAGTCCACAGGCCCTCAGGAGGCAAGGGGACCTCATTCCCCCACCAGCAGTGCCCAGAGAGGCGCATTTGCAGAGTGGTGGAGAAAGGGGTGTGGCCTGGGACCACCTCTCAGTAAGGAACTTCATCCCCTAACCAAGAATGCGCCAGAAGGAGAGTTGCCGGCTTACAATACATTTTTTATTTTAGAAAAAGGGGGGCTGTGTGGCTCCCCTTCCCTTGACCCTTTTGGGCCCTGGGGATCCCATCCCCCAGGGCCTGAGACATATCTTTTAATTATGCAAAATGGGAGGGGGGCAATGTGTAGGTAATATATAGATAGATATGACCAACTGGCAGTCGCCAGTATATAGTTCTAGTTAGGACCTAGTTTACAAAGGAAATGCATTTTTTTTTTACTTGCCTATATCTTTGGGGCAGTTGGACAAATCTTCATGACATTTTCCCAAAAAAGGTGCCCTACTCTGTCTAGTTGTGCATGGTAAGTTTTGGTGGCCCCCCTTTCTCAGGCCTTTAGAGGCTCCTGGGGACCACCACCTCCCTGGGGCTTAGGAATTAAAAGAAGAGGGGGCCAAGCAGACCTCCCTCCTATTTCCTAATTGCCCCAGGGACATCACCTCCCCAGTGTATCAAAAACTGTCAAAAAGGGAGGGGGCTACCCTCCCGGATCCCATTTTGCTCTGGGGACCATCACCTCACTGGGGCTAGCCTGGGGAAACCGAAGGATGGGGGCCGTGCAGCCCCTCTCTTGGAACTATTAATGGCCCTGTGGACCGCCACTCCCCAGTACGACTCCTGTTATCTCCCGAGGTGCCCACCCTCAGTAGATAAATGTTTGCTTTCACTTGGCGGAAGCATTGCATTTTGGCTGGTCCCCAGGGATAAGATCCCCGGGGCTGCAATCGGCATGGGGAGGGGTGCCGCACGGATCCCATTGCAGAAAAGGCAAAACAGAGGGCAGGAAATACAGCAGAAAAGGCAAAAAAGAGAGCAGAAAAACTACCAGAAAAGGCAAAACAGAGAGAGGAAAGGCAAAACAGAGGGAAGAAAAACAAGCAGAAAAAGGTAAAACAGAAGGTAGACAAGAGAGCAGAGAAGGCAAAACCGAGAGCAGAATAGGTAAAACAGAGGGCCATAAAATAAGCAGAAAAGGCAAACTGGAGAACTGAAAAATGATCAGAAATGACAAAACAGAGGGACAAAAAACTAACAGAAAAGGCAAAACAGAGCAAGAAATGAGCAAAGAAGGCACAAACCGATGGCAGCAGGAAGTCAGGCAGAAGAGGGTAGCAGACTGCAGGCAAACTGGATAGGAGAATTGTCGCAGAGGGAGCTGAAACAAGGGCAACCTGAATTTTTTCAAAAAATAAACCGTAACAGGAAACACATATATAAACACAGCAGGTGCCCCAATTGACGCTCAACTTCTGTAAAGGACAAATGATCCTGACCTCCTGGGCTTGACAAAGGCAAACAAAGTGAGTTTTCTCTGTAATTTCACATTGAAGGACGATCTGAAATGCTTCATGGAGGTGAATGCATCACTGATCTATTGGAGTGCAATGTGTAGTGATTGTGACGAGTGGGTTCATTCTTGTACTTACCTGGTGAGAGCAGAGTCCATGGTTCTCCCTTTAAATGACTACAAATGTGAAAAATCACATGAAGCTCTGCCCGTTTGGCCCTACTCAGTCCACCTTAGTACTACGCAATGGTCATCCCGCCTTTTGCCAGGATAATGAGCAGCTTACCAAAAGGTCCCCCCCCCTCCCCAAGTGCTTTTCCCGCCAATTTTGGAGACACATTCATGATGCCGAGAACTAGGAGGACATCTCCACCAAATAATGAAGCACCTACTTCATATAGTTAAGAGGAAGGGCCCTTGCTTGGTGAAGATTTACCTTTTTGTACTCTTGTCCGAGTCTCTGCAGGAACATTCATGTTATCACAAACTTCTGCATAAAGACGCACAAGGAACAATCACATTGCCAAAATGCACATAAGGTCACTGGTGACATTTCCTTGTGCTCCATTATGCATCTGTGGGGTAGAATATGTACTGGCCATTTAACCAAAGAGGTAGCCCTTAGTAATTAACCAGTAGAAAGTACTTCACTTGAGTAGATATTTTGTGCAAAACTGTGGACTCTTTTTGGATAAAAGGGCAGGTGTGGTTGCATTGTGGCTGAGACAGTGACACAGCTACTCACACACCCACTGATAGGCCCACTAAGACACTTGATACATCCACTCGCAGACCCACTCAGATACTCACACACCCACTCACAGACCTACTCAAACACTCTCACATGCACTCATAGACCCCCTCAGACACTCATGCACCCACTCATAGATGCACTCACAGCCACTCAGACGCATTCAATCACTCATGCACCCATTCAGACCCACTCCTACTCTCACACACCTACTCAGAGACCCACTCAGACATTCATGCACTCACTCACAGACTGACTTACCCACTCATGGAGGCATTCGCAAACCCACTCAGACACTCATGAACCCATTCACAGACCCACTGAGACACACACACACCCACTGAGAGACACAGAGACACCCATTGCGAGAGACACACACTCACTCATTCACCCACTCAGACACTCATGAACCCATTCACAGACCCACTGAGACACACACACACACCCACTGAGAGACACACTGAGACACCCATTGCGAGAGACACACACTCACTCATTCACCCACTGAGACGCTCATGCTCTCATTCTCAAAGGTTACAGTTAGGAATTAAAATGTAACAACCCTTAGAAATTCAGTAAAATTAAAATCAAAAGTTACAGGGACGTTATAGTTGCCAAATAACATTAAAAAACATAGAAATTCACTTAAAAACCCAAATGTTACAGGAACATTATAGTTAGAAAATAACATTTAATAAACCTTAGAAATTCACTGATAAAATCCGAAGGGTACAGGGACATTATAGTTAACCCGAGATTTCACGCATACAAAACCATAGAATTTCAGCAGTTCTAGTTACACCCCCGCAATGCACTGTTTATGACCTCACATATTACACCACTCATGACATGGTCAGTGACATCACTGATGATATCATCCACAGAACCACTCACACCCCTGTACAACCTCTCATACACCTACTCAAACAACCACTCACATACCCATTTACAAACCCATACAGGCACTCACACAACCACTCACTCAGCCATAGAGCCTCACACACCCACTTACTCATACAGCCGCTCACACACCCATATAGCTACTCATATAACCAGTTTTATTCACCTATAGACCCACTCACTCACCCATACAGCCTCTCAAGACAGCCACTCACTCACCCATACCAGCACTTACACAACTTCACTCACTTATACAGCCAGACACCCACTCACCTATATAGCCACTCACACAGCCACTCACTTGCCCGAACAGCAACTGACACACCCACTCACTCACCAATACAGCCACTCACATAGTAACTCACTCACCCACCAACACAGCTGCTCACACACCCACTTATACTCTCATACAGGCACTCAGAAACCCACTCACACACAGATGCACACATTCACACAGCCACGCACATAATATATGTTAGAAGCAGTATCACTCATTAGTAGTACACTGTATACTAATTTGACTTTTGTAGTAAATTAGTATATATGTTTAACAATCAAACTCTTAGAAAATACTTACACTCACTGGATGATGTCATCAGTGATGTCACTGACCATGTTATCACTGATGTAATATGTGAGGTCATAAGTGCTGCTTTAAGGGGGCATAAGTTATAATTTGCTCAGGTAACTATAACTGCTGAAATTGTAGGATTTTGTACATGTGAAATCTGAGCCCAACTATATTCTCACTTTAACCTTTGTTTTTTTCAGTGAAATAATATATTACAGCTCCGGTTCCATCAGCAGCTTGCCGAACTCCTAAGGCGGGTGCCTTTTATCGTGAGGATGGGACTCACGTTTTAAATAAGAGCTCCAGCACATGCAGGGCACTCAAGGGGTAGCTTGTAATACACTTTAATAAATGCAGATGCGTTTCAGCCAGTAGCTTTCCTCAGTGCTTGAAGTGTAGTTACTTTGCACACAGCGTTCAATTTTAAATAGTAAATCATTTCTCCTAATTGGTGAATTCAGGGTAGTGGCAAACAAGAAAGGACTGCAAAAATGTTCACTGTATTCCGGCTGCCATACATAAGGTAATGTGTCAATATTGTTATAATGCCATATCGACTTCAATGCCACAATGAGTTCTTATGTTGCAGAATAAAAAGGAACAAATCCTTGTCCTTACTTTCAAAGCATGCTACCCGTGAGTGCCCTGCATGCGTTGGAGCTTATATGTGTATATATAAAAATCGAGAGCAAAAACTGCGACAGCTAGAGTCAAGGTACATACTTTTATTCAATGCTAAAATCCTGTTTGGTCTTAACTCGGAAGAGGATTTATTTTTACATCTAGGACCTTGGAGGTATCCATACTCCCTGTTTTTAATTTCAGTAGGGAACTACATGAAATAAGAATATGAATTGATGAGGTAGAAAAGTGCACTATTTGGAACCAATGAATTGCAATTTATTTATTTTAAATTTTACGGGACTAGAAATGACAGAGGAACGTGAAGTATTGAAGTGATTGTTTCTCGTACTTAAAGGGGTGTTGCCACATGCTTGTTCTCTTCAGAATTGGATGAGAGAACTAGTCTGGTCCCCTATTGATTTTGACAAAGTGTGCTAATTGTAAACTTAGTAATGACCTGAACTGATGTTGTATTGTATATATGTGCATTGCAGTGGAAGTGTGGAATTTTTATCATCCGTGGGAAAGGTAGAATTTTAAATATTAGCACTTGCACTTTCCCCTCTTAGTAGAATACTCACACTGGAATACCAGTGTGAGTTCCTACCCGCATTGTTCTATATATATTGGTGTTAAGCCTATAGCACTTGCACTTTATAGAGGTCATGCATTATAAACCACTAGGTTTGATGCATTCCATTCTACACTGGTTACTGAGCTCTATATTGTAGATATTGCACTTGCACTTTATTTTTGAAGCTCGATGCAAAGCAACAATGATAAGAGAACAACCCTCGTAGGTGGCTGTGAGGCTCTCGGAAGAGCTTTAGAATCATTACAGTATCTGCACTTCACACTAAGGCACTTTAGTAAATCTTATCAAAGGGGAATTCCGAGTCTGTAAGAATTATCCCGGGCCATTGTACAAATGTTATTAATTTAAGGCATTTGAGTAATGGATTCTGAAGAATATTGCACACGCACTTTATGCCGCAAACAGGCTTAGACAAAGAAATTGAAACATTGATTCCCCTCGATGGTGCCAACAATCTGGCAACCTCATCATTGTGTCATCATGTATGAATGTTAAGCAATTGAAAATGTATACACGGAGATTGTAAATTAAAATCATGTATTTATTTGCATTTTTTTTTTAACATAAGTGGGTTTTACTTCGAACTTGGGGAGATTCATCGATTGTAATGATTTCCCCATACAAGAAGCGGGTGTCGAGTTGGTTTTCTGTGGCTGCTAAAACAGGATACCATGTGAGTTATAGTTCTGATATTTTAATGTGACAATGCTCGTTGTGTGAGCAAGGCAGCAATGCCGAAATGGGTAACGGCAATAAAATAAAACGCAGAAAGAATTTTGGCGCCAGTATTGTGAGAGGCAATTTCTGAGGTCACAGTATGTCACCCAGACATGTTCAGACTACGGTATCACGAGTTTCTAGGGACAGGCATTTTCACTTAACCGCCATGGCTATGTACTTAACATGCACTTGCCGCTTTATGTGACCATGTCTGTTATTTGGGGACAAGCCACAAGGTATAGAGTAGTCACTCACACTGCAGGGTTATTACCTGACTCTGCCATATAGACAAAAGTAACATCTATTGGCGCGCACACATTTACATGCTTTACTCTTTTCTTTTCTGTTCACATTTCCTTTTATTCTTATTCTTATTATCTTTATTTCTATATTATGAATTCTAATAATATAGAACTTGCATGCATTGAAATGCATAAATACAATGTGAAGTATATGTTAGAATCACCTGCTCTATAGTGTAGCAAATACTGTAAGATGGCCGCCACTGTTTCTGTGCTACCAAACTGAACCTTAATATAATGTCCTCTTTCTATGTTTTAAACCTCAGTACCAAGACTATGTAATGCATTGTTTTTCAACCGGCTCATTGTGTGATCAAGGCAGTTTCTTCTGAAACGCGTAACCTTGAGCAATAAACTACCCTTACACTGGATTCTGAGAGCGCGAGTTATTGGAATTTGATGCGGGCTCAGCTCTACCGGCTGTTTCACGCCACCGAACCACGGGTGGAGCTCCCAGGAGGAGCATCTGGATCGTAAATGTATATATATATATATATATATATATATATATATATATATATATGTATATATATATATATATATATATATATATATAACTTTAACAAAGATAAATATTGTAAATTAATTTTAGCAATATTAATTGTTGATTTTACTCTGTCTTATATGAAGCAAATTTAAGACAGGTACTTATGAAAACAGACTGAGGTTAAAATGAGACATAAATATGTCTTCACTGTCTATGGTAGTTGAGAGGCGGAGTCATTCGTGATGTATGCAGTATTTAAATCACCTGTGTCTCTGGGTATGTTGTGTGATCAAGTCCGGGTTCCCCGGACGAAACGTGTCATGCTGCTGCCCATTTTGGATTAAAGCACTTATTCAACTCTCTTCCTTCGTTGTGGTATGTACCTGATTTTGCGCTGGTGTTCGTTGCGCTGCAGGACTGTGGACTTCGATTTAATAGGACGGTGTGGCTGATTCCGCCCTGTGCAGACCCTCTCTTCGTTGGTGGCCGTTTGGAGTATTGGCCGACATCGCTGCTGCGATCAGTTTTCTTTGAACCCGCAAGGAGTTTTCCATTGAACGGCCCCCCGCCACCGGAAGTGTTCCGAGGATTGCAACGCGGTGAGGCTCTACGGAGGACAGACGCTGTGGAAAGTCTGTTGTGCGTCGGAGGACCTGAGAGACTTTTTTCGTCGTCGCCCAAGGTGAGCCTCTCGCCTGAGTTTGCTGCCCTTTGGTTACAGGCGGGTAGAAGAGAAAGAAGGATTATTCTTGGCGCTTTGCGTTTCAGATATCACACGCAAGGCAGCCATTTGAGTGCTACACTTTGTTAGTCCGCTATATAAATGGCATTAGCAGCAAACGTATTCAGAGACCGACAGCAAGCAGCAGATGCTCTTTTTTTGAATTTACCGGCTGTTCCAGGTGGGGCTAAAGCTAAAGAAAAAGTGACTGAGTCTGATGATGTCAAAACAAAATTGAAAAAATTAGAAAAGTTGCTCCGTACGGAACTCACCAAGTGGTGGGAACAAACGAGTTTGGAGAAATATAAGGAAGCAGGGCGTGTGCCACGAGGTTTGAGGGTACTGATAGCTCCTTCCTTCGAGAACTCTAATCCCCTTTTGTTAAATGAGTGGGCCAGCAATAATCTGGTTGCTTCGATGAACATGGTGTGTCTTCTAGTGAAATACGCTGAGATTGATAGAGCTGATTTATTGGCTCAAATTGAATCTCTAAATCTAGAATTGGATGCCATGGAACAAAAAGAGGCAATCTTGAAAGGGAGTGAGGAAATAAATAAACGCCTGGAAAAACACGAAAATGTAATTAAAGGCCTTCAAGTTTGCGAGGGACAAAGCTGACTATGAAAATGGGAGGATATTCACCTTTTCAAGAAAGTTTGAGTCAGTGAAAAAACAAGCTCTAACTAATGCGGTGTCTGCAAACTCAACATCTGCCCCGATAGCCCCTGCTATATCTGACACTGATTTAAGCTCGGTTTATAGCAGTACAGGCTCAGAAGATGAATTAACTGCACCTCAAGCTGGTGTCAGCAGTTTCACTCCATCTGAGGAACTGGTTTTTATGGTAGAGGACAGACGCAATACCTTACGTTCGAGGGGCACACAACAACAACAACTACAAATGAAAGGCACCACAGGAGGAATAAATGCCGCAAAGAGAGGAGGAAACGCCGGCGGCTTCATGAAAAAGAAAAGAGGGAAGGGGAACCATCAATGAATTATATAAATATCACTGATCTCCTGGCCACCACGAACATGGAGGTTCCTCCTACAGATGCTACACTGGAAACTAATAAAAAGGATGAAAATGATACAAACGTAAAAAATGACAAATACAAAGAGATTGAACAAAAAAAGGAGAAAGATGAACTTGTTAACAAAAATATTGAGAATACTGTGATTAATTTAACAGACTTGGATCTTAACAAAGCTGAAATTCAACTTTTGTCCTTGGGCCTCTCTTTTTGCCCTAAAAATAGTTTTAAATATGTGCAATCAAGGATTGCTGTTTTCAAATTTATTAGAAAACAAACTTTTGAAATTCCATACCTTGAATAAAAAAAGTAATCAGGCACATAACATTTTACAAGATTCTCAACCTAGTAAGACATTTGCGATTTCTGACACCATGTCACTTAAAACTGCACACTCCCTTCTAACTTCAGAGGAGGATACTGTTGACAATACCCAATCTGTGCTCAAATCTATGGGTATTTCTAGTGGCAATGCAGCAAATAGTCCTTTTTGTCCTCGATCTTCATTTGTCCCTGTCATGCCCAGGGACGCCGTTGACATTTTTAGTGATCGAATGATTGGGGAATTAAAGAAATTGAATCTTGCTGTGGCTATTAGCAGAGACGTAGGAGCTATAAAGACAAGCAATACTCTAATCTCATGAAAAAAATCAACAAACATGGTAACATCATAGTGAACAAAGCCGATAAAGGTGGAAATGTTGTTCTTTGGCCACGAGAAGTCTACATTGCAGAGGCTGAGAGACAACTTAATGATCCTCTTTGCTATAGGAAGGCCTCTTTCAATGAACTCAGTAAAACGAAACAATTAATCCATACTAACTTGTCCCAATGGAAAAGAGATGGCCTAATAACCAAAAAAGAATTTGAATTCCTGAAGGTGGATCATCCTATCACTCCAACCCTCTATTTATTGCCTAAGATCCATAAAGGCACTTTACCAATACCTGGGCGACCAATTATTTCAGCCCAGAATGGACTACTGGAGACAATATCAAAATATGTGGACTTTTTTCTTCACGGCTTTATGGAGGCTCTTCCGAGCTACATAAGAGACACTGGTGATTTTTTGAATAAACTGAATGAGGTAGTATGGAAACCTGAATATCGGTTTCTGGTTATGGACATCTCTTCTCTTTATACGTCTATAAATCACAGTGATGGCCTCAGAGCGATTGAACACTTTTTGGGTGAAAGAGACATCAAATTCTATGAACATAGCAAGATGCTAGTGAACATGATTTCTCTGTGCCTCAACAATAACTACTTCCTGTTCAATAATGAAGTATATCAGCAACTGCGGGGTGTGGCGATGGGGGCATGCTTCTCCCCCAGCTACGCGTGTTTACACGTGGGCTGGTGGGAGAAGCACGTCCTTGGCCGACCCCATGGTTGTCTGAATGAAACTGAGACTGGCATTGTCAACATGTGGCGGTTCATAGATGATGTTTTTATTATTTGGCAGGGCTGTGAAAGTTCGGCAGAGGATTTTGTTAAAAGAATTAATGTCAATGCCTTGAACCTAGTTTTTACAGCAACAATAAGTGAATTTAGAGTTAATTTCCTTGATGTTGAAATCTATATTGAATATGCTACTTACCAGTATGCATCTGTTCTTGGCATGTAGGGCTGCTAACATTCATATCTTAGCATTAGATCGCCGCCTAGTGTTGGGCTCGGATGATTGCACATTGTTGTCCTGGAAGAGTCTTCGAAGTATCCTGAGATAGGTGGCTCCTCCCCTGGACTACAGTGCGCATGGGCATCGGCTCCATCCCCAGATTGTTTTTCGCCATTGTGGCAGGAGATGGAGTGAAAGTGTAAAGGATGTCCATGCTAATGAATAAATACAATAGTATATCTGCAGCTGCGACAGGCACCGGGGAGGAGGGCGGGCGATATGAATGTTAGCAGCCCTACATGCCAAGAACAGATGCATACTGGTAAGTAGCATATTCAGTTCGAGGCATGTGGGCTGCTAAATTCATATCTTAGCATAGAATACATAGCAGTCCCTCCATCAGCGGCGGTTGCCCGTGCCAGCTGCAGAAACCTGAAAAAGTGTCTTGAGAACAGCCTGTCCTACAGCTGCTTGCTGCTTGGAATGCACATCAACACAGTAGTGTTTTGTGAAGGTATGTGGTGTGACCCACGTGGCTGCTCTGCAAATATCCTCTAAAGGAATGTTCCCTAGGAAAGCCATGGATGCCCCCAGTTTGCGTGTGGAGTGCGCTCTGGGGGGTATTGTTAAAGTGCGCTTGGCTTTCTGATAACATATCTGGATGCACTTAACAATCCACCTGGCTATCCCTGCTTTAGAAATTGGGTTGCCTTTGTGTTGTGGTGCGAAGGCAACAAAGAGTTGTTTTGTCTTTCTAAAGGGTTGTGTTCTGTCTATGTAGTACATCAACGCCCTCCGTACATCTAAGGTATGAAGCATTCTTTCCGCCACCGTTTGCGGGTTTTGAAAGAATGCTGGTAAGTCGATAGTCTGGTTAAGATGAAACTGTGACACCACCTTAGGAAGGAATTTAGGGTTAGTGCGTAGCACTACCCTATTTGGGTGAATTTGAATGAACGGCTCTTGTATGGTGAGCGCTTGCAGCTCACTGACACGCCTCAGAGACGTAATAGCTATCAGAAAGGCCACTTTCCACGTAAGGAATTGGAGCTCACACGAGTGCAGTGGCTCAAATGGTGGCCCCATCAGTCTGGTGAGAACGACGTTGAGGTTCCACACCGGAGCTGGTGGCGTTCTTGGGGGAATGACTCTCTTCAGACCTTCAAGGAAGGCTTTAATGGCGGGCACTCTGAAGACAGAGAGGTGCTGCCTGTTCTGAAGATAAGCCGCTATGGCTGAGAGATGTATCCTAATGGAAGTGTACGCCAGATTGCACTTGTAGAGATGTAACAGATAGCAGATGATGTTGGGAATAGATGCATCTAGTGGGTTGATGTCATTGGACGTACAGTAGATGACAAAACGCTTCCACTTAGCAGCATAGCATGCTCTAGTAGTTGGTTTCCTCGCCTCCTTGATGATACTCATGCATTCTGGAGGTAGGTTAAGGTATCCAAACTCTAGGACTTCAGGAGCCAGATCGCCAGGTTGAGCTGTCGTGGATCTGGATGCTGAATGTCTCCATGGTTCTGCGTCAAAAGGCTGGGCGTGAGGCGCAGTCTTTGATGCGGCACCACTGAGAGTTCGAGGAACGTGGTGTACCAAGCTTGTCGTGCCCACGTTGGAGCAACCAGGACGAGAGTCATGGAGTGCTGCCTTAGCTTTCTTGCGACCAGCGGTATTAGAGGGGCTGGCGGAAAAGCGTATGCAAATTTGCCTGACCAGTTCATCCATATCGCATTCCCCTGCGACTGTGGGTGAGGGAACCTGGCGGCAAAGAGTCGGCATTTTGCGTTCTCCTTTGTTGCGAACAGGTCTATCTCCGGATGACCCCACTGCTGGAAGAACGGGTGGAGAACCGAAGGGTGTATCTCCCACTCGTGCATCTGATGGCTGTATCTGCTGAGCAGATCCGCCATCTGATTGTCCTTGCCCGGGAGGTGTTCTGCCATGAGGAAAATGTTCCTCTGAATGGCCCACTTCCACATGCTCTGAGCCAGATGAGACAGCTGTGGCGAGTGGGTGCCCCCCTGTTTCTGAATGTAGTACATCGCGGTCATGTTGTCCGTCCGGACTAGCACGACCTTGTTGCTCAGATGTACAATGAAGGACTTGAGCGCCATGAAGATTGCCATCAGTTCCAGATAGTTGATGTGCATCTTCTGTTGCTGCGTCGTCCATAGTCCCTGCACTGTGTAAGTGAGCACATGTGCTCCCCAGCCCTGGAGAGATGCGTCCGTCGTCAGGACAATCTGCGGCACGGGCTCGTGGAACAGTCGGCCCTTGCAAAGGTTGTGTGGAGTCCACCAATGCAGAGAGTCGTATGCCCGACTGGTAACCAACACTAGGTCTGTCAATTGCCCACGAGCCTGTGTCCACTGATTCGCTAAGCACTCCTGGAGCGGGCGCATATGTAACCGTGCGTGAGGGACTATGAAGATGCAGGAGGCCATCATGCCGATCAACTGCATGAACACTCTCGCTGGCAGGGAGTGTCTTGGTCGGAATCGTTGGATCAGTGACTGAATGCTGTCGATTCTGACTTGGTTTGGCTGAGCCATGGCTGTCAGGGTGTTGATCGTAGCACCCAGGAACTGCCGGACATGTGCCGGCTGAAGATGCGATTTTGGGTAATTTAGGGAGAAACCCAGATCGTGAAGAAGGTGAATTGTAGTCGACATGTCTGCGGCGCACTGTAGCTCTGACTTGGCTTGTACGAGCCAGTCGTCTAGGTAGGGGTAGACATGGATATTCTGCCTCCTGAGGTGCGCCGCCACTGTCGCTAGACACTTGGTGAACACCCTCGGGGCCGTAGTGACTCCGAAGGGTAGGACTTTGAACTGGTAGTGCCTGCCTTGAATAGTGAACCTGAGGTATTTCCTGTGTGACGGGTGTAGTGGAATGTGGAAATAAGCATCCTTGAGATCTAAGGTCGCTAAGAAGTCTCCCTGGTTTAGCAAGGGAAGAATCTGCTGTAGTGTAAGCATATGGAAATGCTCTGACAGTATGTACAGGTTGAGGGGACGTAGATCGAGAATGGGCCTGAGAGAACCGTCCTTCTTTGGAATAAGGAAGTACAGGGAATATACCCCTGTGCCTTCCTCCCCCACCGGCACGAGCTCGATTGCGCCTTTTTGCAGCATCGCCACCACTTCCTGCTGCAATAAGTGCAAGTGCTCTGCGGACATAGGCCTTTGCCTCGGTGGGATGTTGGGTGGAGTGGATGTCAGCTCTAGGCAATAACCATACTGGATTAGTTGTCGCACCCACCTGTCTGTGGTGATGTTTCTCCAGACGGGCAGGAACTGCTGCAGTCTCCCCCCGACAGGTGTTATGTGGTCGGGGGGCAGTGACAGAAAGTCACTGTTTGCTTGGAGTAGAGGTGCGGGAGCTGTTGTTTCCTCTGCCGCGACCTCTGTTGCTGTTATTCCTATAACCTCCCTTGTTCTGTTTAGTGAACGAGGATTGCGTTCCACCTTTGGAGAACTGGGATTGTTGCCCCATCTGTCCTCTGGTGACTCCACGTGCACCTGAGCGACGAAAATTGCTGCCACGAAACTGTTGGGACTGCAGGGCCCCCATAGACTTAGCAGTTTCCGTGTCCTTCTTTATTTTCTCCAGGGTGGTGTCAACATCCGGACCAAACAGACTATCAGGATTGACTGGCTGATTCAGAATTGTTGTTTGAATATCCTGCTTAAACCCTGAGATGCGTAGCCAGGCTTGTCTTCTCAGCATAACGCTAGTGTTGATAGCCCTAGCAGCTGTGTCCGCAGCGTCAAGTGCACACTTGATGGCTGCGTTTGATATTAGCTTTCCTTCCTCAATAAGCATTTTGGTGCCATCTTGGAACTGTGGGGGCAGGTGTTGTATAACCTGTTCTAGGGTGTCGTAGTGCGCCCTATCATAACGCGCCAGGAGCGCCTGTGTATTTGCGATGCGCCAAAAGTTTGCCGCCTGTGCAGCCACTCTTTTGCCTCCTGCCTCAAGCACTTTGGACTCCTTATCCGGGGGAGGAGCTTCACCCGTTGTCTGGGAGTTGGCACGTTTCCTGGCATTGGCAACCACAAGAGAGTCCAGTGGCAATTGTCCCCGGATGTAGACGGGGTCCGCAGGCGCAGGCCTGTACTTCTTTTCAATGCGAGGGTTGACCACTCTCGCCCTTGTAGGCTCCTTAAAAATGTCCCCAGCATGTTTGAGAACACCTTTCAGCATAGGAAGTGTCTTTACTGTCCTTTCAGATATGGCAAAGGTGTCAAAAAGGAAGTCTTCCTCAACCGGGTCGGCATGCATGTCCACATCATGATTGGCTGCCGCCCGTTCAATTAGTGCATGAAATCCTGCTGAGTCCTCAGTCGGGGATGCACGTGCATTAAAGGTCTGCGGGTCTTGGCCCACACCTTGGGTGTTCTGGTCACCAGTGTCGTCGTAAGAATCTGGTTGTACATCAGGTTCATCGACAGGGAAATTGTACTGTTCATCCTCATCATATTCCTCACCCACAGAGTGTTCTGGGGAGGGAGTAGGGCTCCGTCTTGGAGGAGGCTGAATCGGTTCCGTGAGGCCTGAGGCGTCAAGGGGCACCCTCTTCTTTTTCAACGGGATGACGTAGGGGTCCACCGGCTCCGAAGTGATCTTCCGTTTATAGAGTGTCAGCTTGCCGGTGGCAGCATCGATGAAATGCTCTGAATCGTCTTCCGATTCGAGTACACGACGTGGAAGAGGGTCAGGCAGCGAGGAACCCTGTTTTGGAGCCGATTTCGTCGAAAACGCTTTCGGCGCCTCCTTAGGTGGCAAGAGAAAAAGGAGTTTCCCAGAAGGCTTAGCCGGAGCGTCCTTTTGCGGCTGCGGTGATGGCATCGGAGCCGATGGAGCAAAGGCTTTCTCCCTGATTCTCTGCAGTGACTCCGCAATGGGGGACGGTACACTGCCAGTGGGTTTCGTCGCCGACAAGGATGCTTTGAGCGGTCCCTCGGATCCGACGTCCTCGCGGGCCTTGTGCGGTTTGGGCGCGGAAACCGTCTTCGGCTCCTCCGAATCTTGAGGCCGGGGCGCAGACTTCTTGGGCGTAGCCTCTTTGGAGCCGACCTTGGCGGGCTTGGACGGCGCCGGAGCCGCTGATCCGTGCCGACCATCTTTCTTGGGGGCCCCTTCCTCGGGCGTCGGCTTCGATTTCGGAGCATCGGAATCGACAGACTTCCTCGGCTTCTGCGGACCGGAGGTCGACGGAGCCGACGGGGTGACGGGCACCGACTTCTTCACAGGCACGGCAGCCATCTTAGGGACACTCGAGTCCTTTGGTTTCAGTTTCGATTTCGGGTCGGCCATTTTAGGTGTTGACGACCCCGACGGTTTCAGTTTCGGTTTCGAAACATCGTGCCCAGCAAGTGAGTCCGTAGCCGGGCCCGAAGGCGGGGCTGTGGCTTGCGGCAACGGGTCCTGGGTAAGGCCGACAGGCGATCCCGTGTCCCGGTCGGAATCCTCGAAACCTTCGGGGCAGAGCTCGTCCGCAGAGCTATCCGCCGCGGCCCCATAAATCTCATCGTCGTCTCCTACCTCTTCGACGTATTCGAGGACCTGACCCGCGACTCCGTCGTCGTCTCCCGGATCCGCCTCGACCTCCGTCTGTGATGGGGAGATTTGTAGAAGGTGACCCTGGACCTCTTCTTCCGGGTCGCCGAAGATGTTCTCCGGATCTGGGGCCGCTTGCCTAGCTTCCAAGCGCACCGCGCGCCGAAGCTTGAGAGTTTTCTTGGAGCGGAACTGTGCACAGGCCTTGCACTTGCCGTCGTCGTGGTCCGGTGAAAGGCACTTGTTACACACAGGGTGTAGATCGATGTGTGGGTACTTGGACCCACAGAGCGGGCAGTACTTGAACGGGCTCCGCTCCATGTCCGTAAAGGCTCGCTGTCGTGTCGCGATGAGAAGGCCTCAAAGTTTAGAAAGCGAAGAAAACTCCGCTTATTCCAGCTTCAAGAGACGGAAGACTCGAGACCGAGCGCAGACAATACCGACGCAAGAAAATCGAGGCCTTTTGGCCGGTAAAAGATAGTTTTACTTGGTTCCGACAGTAAGACGTCGAGACCACATCCGAACCCAATGGCGGAAAAAAACAATCTGGGGATGGAGCCGATGCCCATGCGCACTGTAGTCCAGGGGAGGAGCCACCTATCTCAGGATACTTCGAAGACTCTTCCAGGACAACAATGTGCAATCATCCGAGCCCAACACTAGGCGGCGATCTAATGCTAAGATATGAATTTAGCAGCCCACATGCCTCGAACTCTTAATAACTCTATTATGACTAAAATGCACAGAAAGGTTACGGCAGGTAACTCCGTTCTACATGCCCAGAGCAATCATCCCCGACACCTTATTAAAAGCATTCCTTACGGTGAGTTTTTAAGAATTCAAAGAATTTGCAATAATGAGGTGGATCTAAATTCTTGTCTTGAGGAATCTTTTCAAAGGTTTTTAGTTAGAGGGTATGATAGAAATGAACTCACTAAATCTTTGAAACAGGTGATGACTAATACTACAATTGCCCTTGCTGACTGAGGTTTTTACCATCAGCACAGGAGAAATAGAAGCAAGAGGCAATGAAAAATCCAAAATTAGACTGATCACCACCTACAATTGCCAGGAACGTAAAATTAGACAGATTGTTAAATCTAACTGGCCAATCCTCCTGACTGATATCACTTTAGCACCCTTGTTGGAAGAATTTCCAGCAATAACTTTTCGAAGAGCTCCCTCTATGAGGGATGTGCTAGTTAAATCTAGTCCTGAAGTCATAATAGATCTGGCTTTTTTAAATGCAGCTCTTGTAGAGCATGCAAATTCGGAGTAAACACCACAGAATACAAAGAAGCTTTTTCAGAGACTATTAGCAAAATTAATAACCTGTACACTTGTAAAACGGACCATGCGGTCTACATTTTGCAATGTACTTGTAATTTAAAGTATGTGGGGAGTACAAAATTACAGGTGTTCAATCGTATTTTACAACACCTACGAGCAATAGTCAACTCCGATGCCAATTATCCTGTTGCCCGTCATTTCAAATTAGTCCACAATAACAACTTGAACGATTTGAAATATTTTGTCATTGACGCGGTCCCCATATTTAAAAGAGGAGGGGATAGAGAAAAAAAGACTGCGACAATTGGAGAGCCATTATATAATACTTCTGAACAGCAAAATTCCGAATGGTCTGAACATGGGTGAGGACCTTCATAATTTTTTGTGATTTAATCTGTTCATTATATTTGAACATACTGTATATTTATTTAGCTTTAATGTAATTGTGATGGTCTAGATATGATATTTTCCCTCAGATATGCAAATCTTATTAGTCTTTCTATATCTTATCAATTTTAGCATATCTTATGAAATTCTAGTTTTACTAATTTATGGCTTTACTGAATTTTGGAATGCTATGGGGATTATCTAATTTTTACAATCAAATCATAAAGTTTTTTGGGATGAAATGAAAGAAAGTTTTAGGCTTTCTGGAATTGGTTTTGCCTGCTTTGATCTGTTATCTATCTTCTTTGCGTTTGTTTTGAAAACTGACATATACAGCTATCATTTGGAGTTAGAATAATTAGCCGTGTTTTATATCACTATTGCACTTTTTAGGTATTTATTTTTTCACAGTTTTCACCAGTCTGCTGCTATCGTTAACACTTTCATAAGTGTGCACATAAATTGTATTTATTAGCACTTTTTGCACTTTGTGTAGGTTGATTTAAATCTGCATATAGCTTCTGCCTTACCCCCGGGATTCATTTCAGTGATGCATATTTTCGCCACGTTGTCTAAGGGCACTTGCCCTCTATAACTTTAACAAAGATAAATATTGTAAATTAATTTTAGCAATATTAATTGTTGATTTTACTCTGTCTTATATGAAGCAAATTTAAGACAGGTACTTATGAAAACAGACTGAGGTTAAAATGAGACATAAATATGTCTTCACTGTCTATGGTAGTTGAGAGGCGGAGTCATTCGTAATGTATGCAGTATTTAAATCACCTGTGTCTCTGGGTATGTTGTGTGATCAAGTCCGGGTTCCCCGGACGAAACGCGTCATGCTGCTGCCCATTTTGGATTAAAGCACTTATTCAACTCTCTTCCTTCGTTGTGGTCTGTACCTGATTTTGCGCTGGTGTTCGTTGAGCTGCAGGACTGTGGACTTCGATATACACATATATATATATATATATATATATATATATATATATATATATATATATATATTTTTTTTTTCTTTTCACTTTCCTGAGATATACTTACCATTTCTTTGTAAAGGCATATGCATGGTAAAGGCATATGTGTGGGAAAGGTATTTGTTGTAATGCCACACAATCCTTGTGAAAGCATATCAACTAGGATCTTCAAGAAAAGCAAATCTTTCATTTAGCTATATATTTTAGAGCAAAATGCATCCTGTATCCATTTGGGGCGCAAGGATGTATTTTGAGCTTAATAAATCGTTCCAAAACGCAATCACTGCGAACTGAAACCCGCCTCGTTCTTTTCATCTTAGGTGTCGAGTACATAAGGGCAAATGCTTCCTTTAAGGTACTTCCACCTAAAAAAGTACACTATAAGTATTTCTGTCAGTATGTACACCATTTTTAGGTCTCGTGGCGTTAACCGCGCGAAAGCGCGGTCTCGCCAGAGACCTATTGTCAGCCGCTCAGCTTCCCAGGAGACAAGAGATGGCCACGCGCATCTTGAAGAATCGGATCGGAGCGGGCCGCGCCCGCTGTGGCCATCTCCTGTCTTCTGGGAAGCTCCAACACACACAGCAACACCTCCCCCTGCTTTCAAACACGCCTGCGCACACAGAGACACACACACAAGCGCACATACATGCACGCACACATACAGAGACACCCCCCCGCCGCCGCACTCATACACGAGCGCACACACACACACACACACACACACACACACACACACGAGCGCACCGAGACCCCCCCCGCCGCCGTCGCCTAGAAATGTGAGCACCAACCAAAAAGGTCTCCCATGCCCTCAGCAGTTATTATATCCTGATAGGATCTAACCATTGCTGAAGCCAATATGCGAACTGAACCGCGATGTCCCCGCAAACCTTTCCACCCGCTCACCTCCTCAGCCAAGCACTGCCCTCTTCTAAACTAGCCAGCAGCCACTGACTGCCAGAGGACTGGTCGAAAAAATGCACGTGTGGACTCCACAGCCAGTCAGCGCTTAAGGATTCTGTATGTCGCACTACGATTGGCTACGGGACACCCAATGCTCTACTCCTATGTCATTTACACGTTAGCACTGCCGTCCACTCCCAGAAGACGCCCAGGATATGTTCAGGCATCGAATTGGTTGGTGTTTGACCAGGAAATGCCTGAATTACGAACAAATTATATCCTTTAGGAGTCCAAGTCTAAGAACGTACGAAGGCATTAGGGTGGATTATTTACGGACGGTGCGTGTAAATAGTAGTTCGTTGATGGCCTTCCCGCGCTGGGGTGCTTGCTAGTAAGGGCATACATTTGGATATTATGAATACGCTTGTTCTCGAAGAAAGGACGCGCACACTGCTGTCTGCAGAGAGCTGGAGCCTGGAGAACACATGGGCACACGCACAGCGTGTCTTTTAGCTTGTTTTTCTTGTGTTTGAGCTATTCATTTCTATTATGTTCCTTCCGTATATCTTTCATCCCTATAACTCCACTTTTCCCTTCCCGTTCCTAATGCCCTTCTGTCACTTCCCCTCCTTACTTTCTTCCTCATTTTCAATATGTACACGTTTTTTCACGATATGCACATTTTTATTAGTGTCACAGTTGTGCGCATTTGTTGAAAAACAGACCTGTGCAACGAGTCCCACGGTTTGTGAATAGCTCTCTGCTGCATGATTTACGTGGCAAATATTTGAAAGGCTCGGCGCGTGCACAGGCTCAGAGTCGGAGCCGGCTCGGCTCTCCCTGTTTTTTTGTTGTCTCCCTCACCGGGCAAGCTTCACTTGGTTTTAAAGCTAGAATTACCAGGGCCAGGCAGCTTCCTCAGAAACAACGATTTGGCAAAAAAACACGACAAAACTAGTATTGATAAAGCCAAAAAGCAGCCAATTCCAGACCTACAGGCTTTGTCAATGCGTGTCCTGCTTGGTGTATTGTGCGATCCTGGTCAAATTAGGTCATGCCTCTGTGTGTAAGATTCCCTTACCTACGGTTTGCAGGGCTATATGAATACTTTGAAAAGGAGTGTAGGGTGCAAGTCTCAAGGAATGGAAGGACAGTTCTCTCTTTCTCCCTCGTCTTTCATACCGGAGCCCGACATCACGTGATCCGCTGTTTGGTCTCTTCCTGTCCGTGACACTGACACGATCAGCAGGGGCGTGAGCTAGATAGATGGGGTATGGGGTGGAGGGATTGAAGATTAGAACGGGGCTAGACACGAGGGAGCGCGTGACGCCCTGAGCAGTGGTTCTGTGGGATGGCGTGAGTGGAGGGGGAGCCCAGGACGGCTTTTAAGTTGTGCTAAGTTTAGGGAGATTGGCAGGGGGCCTACCCTTAACTCCAATGGAATTACCATTAGAGGTAACCCCAGGCCCCATACCCACACCCATGTTGTCCCTCCTGTCTCCTGGGCCGATTTACGGCTCGCAGGCTGACCTCAGCCCCGGCCTGGCTGGGCAGGGACAGGGAGACAGGCCAGTTAATCATGCCAGGTGGCCTGATGGCTTCCCCTAGTCAGCGGGGGAGCACCCCTTGAGAGAGCAGGGCTAAGCCCAGACATCTCTCCTCTTGGGATGGTTTGTAAACATCCGTGGTGGTGATGTCCTGCAGATGCAGTCTGACCAACTCCAGCGGACACGTCACACCACATCCCAGGCCCGGCTCTTCCAGTGCTGCCGCTCACGGACACTTCCCCCCCCCCTCATGAACAAGGGGACAGCAGATGGTTTCTTGAGCAGGGCAGAGACAGTATGTACCTTTGTATCCATTAATGCAACCATTTTTTCCCCAACGACCGTCCCGAAAAGGCATAAAAAGTGCAATAACAACGTTCTTCTGAGAAATGTTTTTATGCTTTGCTGACAGTGGCGTCGCTATCAATGGTCCAGCAAGAGCAGTGACACCGGGGCCCAGGGTTGTTAAGGGTCCACTGGGGAGAGGATGTGGCCTAACAAGCTAGGGTGGTGGAGCTCAAATCTGGGGAACCGAGTTCGAGCCTCGACAATGACGCTCATCATCCTGGGATTCTGGACAAATCATTCAATCTCCCCGTGCCTAACAAAAAAAAGCACGTTTTTAGTGCGCTGCACCTCTTGACAACAAACGCCGTGTTTTCCCCTCGTTCCCAGGTGCCAAAATCTAAATGTTGCCGTTTTTACCTAAACAAACGCCACCTGTAAACATGATCCAAGGGAAATAAACCAGTGGAGTTTGAATAATGGCAGCATCCTAGCTTGGTGTAAACTCCTTCGCGAGTCACAATGAAGCAGGAGTATCTTGGTACCCTTCTTTACACGGCATTCTCAGTAAACATATGTATCGTGTGCACGTTTTCACCAGGAGACCCCTCGGCGAGGGCCTCTCACAGTACACGATAAGTGAAAGCACTGTACAGGAGTAGTGAACAGGCTCAGCTTCATTCACAAACAATGTTTATATATCAATTGCAAATAAAATAAAAAATTCATGCAAAGCATTGTCATTTACAATGCTAGTAACTCAAACTTTAATGCTGCGAGACCTATTGCATTGCAAATGCTTGTTTTAATGGTATTTGGAGACTGTTTACGTTTGCAGCTTAGTTGCAGATTATTATCTGTATAATATGCATCACCCTGGAAGTGGCAACTGGGTTATTGGGCTCTAGTGATGAAGCAACTATTGTTTGGAGAATAAATGGATTGTGCTGTATTTTTTCATGCAGTTTGTGCAGTACTTGTTGCTGTAGGGTTTGCTTTTAGTGCTGTACTTTTGTAGAAAGAGCGAAAAACTTTTATTGTCTGCAGTCAGCCGCTAAGCGTAATCTGCCATTATCTTCTTATGTGGTTTAGTAACTGGGAATTACAAGGAAAGCATAGAAATAGAATCTCTGAAAAACTGACAACACAGTAATGAGATTAATGCACCCTGGGGCCTTTAAACATGATTCACTATAAACAAATTGATCTTCTCACTGCACTTACTAGTGTATAGGAAATGTCTAATTCTATTAATCTGTTTTGTAGAATGGAAATGGAATATTTCACTAATGTCTCTACAGAAATCAAAGGAATGCATGGCAGTCTGGGTTGTATGGTGTAGTTCAGTGTAATGATGTACCTGCAATAGTATTTGGGCAATATGTCTTGGTGCATATATGCAATGTGCCTGTACAAGTAACCCAGTTTATTATAATATCTGACAAACGGAATAGCTCCGGGAAGGCTAGAGTACTGTCAACAATACTCCCTCAGAGGCCATCATACCTCAGGTTTCTACCGCATGTCATGCATGAAGGAAGCAGCCCTAAGCTCTCCTCGGTCAACTTCAGAAACGTCCAGCTTCTAGAGATTTTGTTCTCCAAATCTTCAGTGTTTTCGCGTCGTACAGCAGCTTCCTGTATGCAGTTAGTTGCACTCTTTCTTAGCCAGGTCCCAAGAGGCCAAAAGTGTGCTAGTACATGTCAAAACATGGTGCTGCCTGGAGGAAAGATGGGGTGAGAGGAAGGGGTACAAAACAAGTGTGTCTGTGCTGCAAACTGACTGCTTGCTGTCGATATGTGCTGAATTGACAGACTGGGATCACAACATTAAGACAGAATTACCAAAAATAGACTACACAACATCAACCATTTCCATCTTCCTACAAACACCATCTTTAAACGATATGTAGATCTGCCCTTTTAGGTTTGACGGTGCAAATTATTGAAAAGTACTTTCAAAAAGTTAGTTTAAAAAAACAAAAAAATAAAAGGAGAAATGTATTTTTCTGCAAAACCATCACGCGCTATTGATTTTCCACAGTAGTTTATTAGGCCCATGGTGTTAGTATAAAAGGAGCTGCTTTCCAGTGATGCACTTATGGGTTTCCCTGAAGAATAATGTGTTGTACTTGGCGGAGGGAAAAGTGCCATGTGGCAAAAATAATATTTAAATCAATTTTACACATTGTTCAGTCCTTCCTATAGATTAATCCCCTTTCTTCCTTTAAAAAAGGACATGCTCTATTTTCTCCCTGCAAACAAATGACTTTTTCTATACATATATATATTATATATATTTATATTATTACATTCTATATATAAAATTATTTCTTTTCAAGAAATGTCTTGATGGTCTTTTTAAAAGTAAACTCTGAATTATTTTCAAAAGACCTGGATTAAAAGTGCATGCTTGTGTGGAGGTACCAAGGTTGCTTGCATGGCTCCACCATTCGCCCTCCTCAAACAGGATGATGGCCATTCTGTTTTGTGGAGGGTGTCCACCTGGTTCGTTGCTGGGCTCTGGTCAGGTGGTCCATGACTGCATATTTCTGAGCATTTCATCGAAGGCCTCTCTGGAAGGTGCCTCGGCGTTCTGAAAAGTGTCCTTGATCCTGCTGTACAGGCTGAAGGATTTCAGTTCCAACCAGATAAAGCCAAATCGATCCTCGTCAAAAAGGATGAAGACTCCAGCCGTCCGCTCGGGGCTAGTGAATCCATGCCCTGCTATAAGTCCAGTGCCATAAAAGCTAGAGGGAAGATGGAGAATAGTACATAAAATGAGTAATGTTTCACATGAGCTAACACATAAACCCACGGTTTGCCTCTATTATGAAATTTCCCCCAAAAATGTAAGTACAATAATAGATTAGAAGGCTTTTGGAAAGGAGCATTTCCTGCTTTTGCCGTGTACAAATGTCACTCATAACTTTTGCACTCTATATCCTACTATACACCCAGGATTTGCAGATAAATTATAAATCCATTTATCGACTAGCATAGATGGTTTGAAGATCACTATGCAACAGCATCTGAAAAAAGAAGCATAGGAAAGGAAATTTACTGCCCGAGGGAAACATTTAAGAATCTAAAATGGTTATAATATTCATTCACTTCATACATCTTAACTCGCTTTCTTTGAACATTAATTTCCTGCAGACCTTTTTTCTTATTTCTAGATGAGTTTGATTCGAGTATTTTCTTGCCTTTCACCAACCACCTGCGCTTCAATTGTGGCTAACAAGGGAGGATGCAAAGAAGCGGATGTAAAGTTCACTTAGCTTTTCTTTTCCTCCACAGGCCAGAGAACCAAATTGTCGAGGATATGACCAATGTTATTTGCTAAAGGTAAACCAGTTTGTGTATGTTACACACCACCAGCAGGGCATGGAGACTAGCACTACATGTCCCCAGACCTGACATTCGTGTACGTGTTCCTACGTTTTCTTTCTCTCTCTCTCTTTCTTATAGTCACATGATCTGTACCCTTTCACCACTTAGTGATTGGCGTTGGAAAATCATTCTTTTAATAAATTAATGTTGGGGTGTCAACCACAGTGTGGTCAGTATGACCCCCAGTTACAATCCTGGGGAAAGATTCTAAGAAAATATACAGGATTTATCAACCTTGCTGGAGCTTCACGCTTAAAATGTGGAACAGGGTATGGAAGAGGAGAACAGTTGAAAAGAGAGAGAAGAGACACTGCGTTGGGATCTGGCCCAAAACATATTTAGGGCCAGTATGCTAGAGTCCTAAAGTACATGGTCAAACTCATAGAAAACAAGGTCAAATTTGTGGATATTCAGAATAGGTCTGATTATCATATTTTGGATCAACTGCAATCTCTGGAAAATGATAAGAGGAACATGCCAAGTTCTATGCACTCTCAGAGGATATTCTAATAGCAGCTGCCACCACTTAAGCATGCATTTAGCTGCATATCAAGTATGCACTGATGGAAACCGAGAATCCCTAAGTACAGCTCTACATTTTTGGGGAAGATATGGGTTCAAGGTTTTCAGGAGGTAAGCCGCTAACTCCAATTAACTTGGATGCGGGTGTCTGATATGATCCTTCTGCCTGGTGAGAAGATGAAGCTTAAGTGATTGCTTCTTGGGTTGTATGGCCGTAATTTTCATAAAATAATAATGTCATATCCATCTGTCTAATTTGGTTGTTTAATAGATTTAGATCAGGTCGGATTGCCTTCATTTTGAATAAGGCCAGGTGAAAACCATATACAAAGGTCCTTGAACCAACTTATCCACAGACCATTTCGTGTGAAACCTTTTTGCTCCGGGAGACATAGACTTGGAACTTTTTTGTAGTAAAAAATCTTTTTGAGCCAGGCCTTATTCTGAAAAAATATTCTATAGCACTTTTGATCGCCCCACTACTGAAATATAATTTGAGTCTCTGCTGAGAAAATTAGCAATAAAACTGTGTTTCCCTGCTACATAATAGGCCACCAAGTGCACACCGTTCTTGAGTCCAGCACCAAAGGGTCTTCACATGCATGGGCAGGGATACAAATCGTATTCCTTTTGGCTTGTTCTGGAAAATAATGTTGTGTTGTTTTTTTGTGAGGAGTTGTACCACTTGTCTCCACATCCAGGGCTGAAAAGACTTTAGTGCCAGAGCAAATGCAGCTTTTGTGCTAGTGAGCTGCTGCTGGTGGTCACAGACCCTTGATTGTTAGCTTGGTTTCCCCCACTGATCGACTGTGAGGACTGGGTCTGAGAAATAATTACGTGCACTTATGTTTTTTGGTGCCCAACGCTGTGGGTTAGAGCTGGAGGCTGGTCTTTCTCATTTCTTGGAGCACAAGTTTGGAATATGTTACTTATTAATTTCTCTCCAAGAGAATCAATACCATTGCCTAAAACTTGCCTCTTATTAGTGAAGTTGATTTGGACCTTTGTATAAGGTTCAGTAACCCTTCAGAGCCAGTACATCAGTGAGGTATCAGTGTGCTTCAAAGGAAAATGTTACTGGCCTGTAAAAATCGTTTTTTAGCCTGTTCTCGGATAGACTTGCATGTTGTGATGCTTATACCATCTAGTGCTGCTCAGGACCCTACAAGTTTTTTTCCTTCAAGGTCATATTTTTGATTTTACACATTTACATTCACATGCTTGAATCATTCCACATGGTCAGGCTAGAAATCCCAGGTAAACTATCATCAGTGTACAGTGTAAAATATACAGCATACTATACACAGTACAAAAATGGCCACAGGCATAAAACAGCTATCTTTAATAGCACATCTACCTCATTTGAACAAACTCAAATGTCAGCCAATAAGGTGGAAGCTTAAGCTCTCCTACTCATTATAAAGGCCACCATAGCTCAAATTTCAAAGCACAAGTATGAGAACAAATATGATGAGCCTCTGACCGGGGAGCAAGGGAGGGTCGGATGTGAATATTTACAAGTTACCAATATTGGAGAACCAGGGTTACATGTTGCTAATTTCTTCTCCAAAATTGGATCTTTCATATATATTCACATGCATTATAAAATACAACAAAGTAGATTATACGTCGTTTTTTAAAGCCATGAGAAGGGATCTCTCTCCAAAGACTGACGTTTGCCTGTTCAAATTTGGCCACCCCAAATACTTTAAAAAAGGTCAGGCTAAGAACCCTGCGGGCAGCATGTAAAATATGGTAACAGGTTAGGCAGACCCTTGAAATAACATATTATTGTGTTTATGCTCCCATTTAGAATTTCCCAGGGACTCCAGTATGTCTCTTAGATAAGTTGGCAATGCCCCTGGCTGACGCAGGAATACATAAACAGAGACACATTTTGCAGAAATATTTATTAATTTATTGGGAAACTTTACTAAGTGTAACAGAAGGGAGCCTCTCAAAGTTAAAGTATTACCCATTGACAAGCTGAGCACAGGATCTGGGGAAAGTGTTGACTATGAAGAGAAGCTACAAATAAAATTGCCCCAGGAGAAGGAAGTACCCTAGTCGTATTGGATGTTGGTGGATGTAGGGAGAGAGCCTTATTCTTTACTGGCAGAGTTCTGGAAGAGGGACCTGCTGACCCTGGGGGTGGAAAACCTATAGCAAGTATCAATGAATTTTGTTTTGGCCAATCATAAAATCGACACCCTTCGGGAAGAATCCTCTCTTTAAAGTACACAGGGAGTACTGGTCACCAAAGAAGCTGTCAAAGCTGGGTGCACAGGAGGTGAGAAAGTGCCCTACATGTGGGGAGGAGAAAGTGGACGACATCCACATGTTTTGGCAGTGCCATCTGATAGAGACCTTCTGCAAGGTGTGGGTAAGATGATCACTGAAGCATTAAGGTACGCCTGGCAATGGTGATATTCCGAGTAGATGGGGGGGTGGGGGATCAACCTGTGAAATTACTTAAGAAACAAAAGTCCCAACTTTTTGTTTTGATATTGTTGGCAACAAGGGAGATAACACAAAACCCCAAGTAAGAAATGAATGGATATTATCTGTTCAGAGAGCAAAAGTTTAAAATGGCAGGGGTCTACCGGTCCAAAGGGTACCATTTTGGGTGATTTGGTAAGGTTGGCAAATTATTGTACTATTATAGGGAGTTAATGTTTGGATAAAAAGAGAAATAGGTCCTATGATTAATTCATCAATAGCAAAGAGACTGAGAAGGGAGTCTGGATACGAAAGTCTAAAGAGAGGACTTCCTAAAACTCACCTCAAAAATTGCTAAAGAGGTCGTGGAGCTGGCTCAGAGGGAAATATGACTAAAGTTTTCCCCCTTGCTATTCATTCTTCCGTAGAGTAGGGAGAGGGTAACTTGGTTGCCTGATTCAACCTTTTTCACTGAGCTGCTGTATGCCTTCTTGATTGAAAATGAGGACTGAAAAACAAAAATTACAACAAAGCATGAAGCAGGCTCACCTTTAATGAAAGGGGTTTCTCAGGACTGCCTGCACCACTGCTGCATTAGCTTCTGTGTCCACATCTAGACAGTAGTGCTTTGTGAACGTATGTCTGGTCCTTCAGGAAGCTGCACGGCAGATGTCATTCAAAGGCACCTCAGCATAGAGTGCTGCAGTGGAAGGCATGCACCTGGTAGAATGTGCCCTCACTCTACCCTGACGAGGACATTTGGCTTTGGCACGACAGAAAGCAATACAGGCTGCAAGATAATGAGCCATCCCATTTGGACAAGGCTTGACCTTTTTGTGGTTGACCAAATGATACAAATAGCTGGTCCGATGTGCTTATGTCTTTTGTCCTATTGATATAAAATTTGAGACATCTATGCAAGTCTAGAAAATTTAATGATCTTTCTGCTGTTGAAAATTGGATTTGAAAAGACTAATCTAAACATAACATGTTAAATCAGGTGAAAATCAAAAGGAACCATTCGAATGAATTTAGGATTGTGTCTGAGAATTACTTTGTCTTTCGTGAATCGAAGAAAAGGTTCTCTGATTGTGAATGCCTGAATCTCTCCCACTATCCTAGTGGATGTCAGAGCCAGGAGTAGTGCTGTTTTCAATGAGCCAAAATGTTAGTCTGCCCTACTTATAGGCTCAAAAGGAGGTAACATCAGCTGGCCAAGGACTATATTATATTCCCATGGAACTGGGGGATGTTGTACAGTTGGTAATGCTCTGAAAAGTCCTTTCATAAATTGATCAATAAGCCTTTGGGAAAACAGAATAGACTTTCATGCTTCAGTTCTCCTAAATCTCGTGAGTGCGGGAAGATGGACCCTGACTGAAGAAATTTAGAGTCCACTCTTGGGTAAATTCAACAAATATGGAAGGATTTGAAAAGATTTTAGTTGAAGAGGATGATGACCAATATCCCTGCACCAGACACAGAAATGCTTGCATTTAGCGTTTTAAGTCAATACTGGTCACTTGGGCACAAGCCTGCGCCACAATATCTGTGCATTCTTGTGGAACCATGCTGCCAAATTCAGTGACTTGGGATTGTGGTGGAGAATCTCTCCATGATGTTTGGGCAGTGTTAGACCTGTCTGGATTTTTTGCGCAGTCCCTCCTCATAATTCTTTATTTTGTCCCCTTTTTGCCCCTCATACCCTTACTATTTTTCTGTCTACTATTTTTTATAGGTGTTGGTCAAGGGGATAGGTGTTCTTTCTCCCCTCCATAGTCTTTTACCTCAGGCCCAGAGGCCTGTTCTGACAGGAAAGTTGGCACCACCTAAAATGGTGGCCACCAACTGCCCCAACTGTCGCACCTAGAACTTGGCCATAGCTTAACATGGGGCATTCCAGAACCTTCTGGTCCATGCTGGACCATTGAAGGGCAGCCTATAAAAGGCGGAATGCGGGGCAGCCATTTTGTCTACCTGTGGAAGTCAGCTGGAGGACAGGTGGTAGCTGAGGGTGGGAAGAGGTTAGACTTAGGGTTGACCTCCTGGACTGGGAAGCTGCCTTATTGGTCCAACCCACTACTCCCCTGTTGGTTACTTGTCTTGGCCCCGCTGTGGGAAGTTAAGGGAGACCCTGGGCGCCTGACTATTCCCTAGCTGGATGTTAGTGGGGTGGGAACAGGAGAAGGAGACTGTAACGCTGCCAAGCACAGTCCTCTGCCCAGTGAACGAGACCCTGGAGGAATAACCCTCATCCTTACACCCCGACCACCATCCAGACTTTAAAAGGAAAAAGGACTTTGCGAAGTGGGAACTGGGTGCAGACTCAAACCAGCGCTGTTCCTACCTTCCTGGGTGCTGGGGAAAGATTGTGTCCTGAGAAGCCCTGGTGAAGGGTGCCAGCTTCACTGGGATAGCCCCCCGAGATCCACTGAGCCTGTGAGGCCTGGTAGGGCTTTCCCTTGAGAGCGGGACCCCAGGGGCGCCTTCCGCGCTTCTGTCGCGTTGTTGAGGAGCGTCCCGGTAATCCGGAGAAAAATCAGGGTCTGACAGGAAAGTCCCGGCGAGACGCTAATCAAAGGCGCCTTCGCGCATGCTCAGTTAGCGGTATTCAGTCTCCCAGGAAGGGCCTAGGACCGAGCAGGCCCAGTGCGGGGACACTAACCCCTCGCGCATGTGCAGAAGCCTCGCGTGTGGAGGAAAACGACGACTGCCCTGCTGAGGAGAAGCGTCTCCCTTGCGCGTCGAGGGACAGATCCATTCCGGTGGGGAGCCGCCGCTCGAGTGACCGGATCTTCATAGCAGCGACCCGGGCTGCACCTGGGTGGGCTGCTGCTCTGTTGGGAAAGGGGGCGGGGAAGCCAGTCACCGAGGAAGGAGCGTCTTCGGGCTCTGGAAGGAGAGCGGAGGACTTGCCTGCTGCCTGTTCAACCAAGTAAGCTGGGAAGAGCGAGGGGTGGCGAGGGAGAGCTGTCTAGGCCTCCTGTTCGTCTGACTTCTTCCCCCCACAGGGCGGTACTGACTTCAGGGGTGAAGGAGGTTTATGGCCTCCTAGAATCACGGGCTCTTTTACAGTGCATGACAGATTGCCCCCCCCCCCCTTGAGTGGAATAGAAGCTCTGAGGAGCAAAAAATAATTACAACACATATTTAACTGGCCTGAGTAGGCACAAAGGTTACCTGCCAGATATTGTATAGTGCCTATTTAGAGGTAATGAACTACAGGAATTTGTGATAACTTGTATTGCAGGTCAAAGGTGTTATTGCAAGTACTGAGTTTAGTTATAGAGTATAAGTCTTGTTTAAACCTGTTTAAAAACTACGCCTAGTTGAATGCTAGAACCTCTAGTAATGTAATGTAAAAGTTGGTGACTTAAGTAGCGCCTTAGCGGAGACTATAGTAACTTCCTGATTATTAGGTATTCTTCTCCAAAAGGTAATCTGTATAAAATGTTAATTTAGTAATTGTGAGAGATTAAGAATCTTACAGTTTACATGTATTGAGTTATACTTCTTTTTCCACAGACAAACCGTACTGATATTTCTTCTGAACGAAGTGTAAATTTTTCCTGTGTGAATATTGAGAGTTAAATCCAAGAGTATATTATTTTTATAAAGCAGTGCGTATTTTCCTACATTTTTGGTGTAGTGTTTTCTTTTGTGTGCTATTGCGTGGTTTTATTCTTGGGTGGTCTGCAACCTTAACACTGTGCCTCTGAAATGCCTGTCTTGCCCTAGGCCAGGCTACCCAGTTCCAACATTTGGTGCCTAGCGGTGGGATGACTGACTTGGTTGCAGCTACTCACTAGTAATTCAACGCAATACACTAACCTACACCAGGAGTTTTCTCCTTGCGGCCCTCCTAATTTAAATTTTGTTTTTTCTAAATTTATTTCTGGTGGTGGGTGGAGGTTGACCCCAGGACACTTTTGGTTACCTCCTGTGTGAAAAGTTTATACTCTAGTAAAAATGGAGATAAATGTGGAAGAGCTGGATAACTATACTGTGACCCAACTAAAGGACTGGTGTCAGCAGCAAAATGTGTTTTTTAAAAAGGGTGCCAGGAAAGGCGAGCTGCTGACAAGCATACGGGCATGGGTGGAGGCTCATTCCGGGGAGGTACCAGAATCAGAAGGGAGTGACAGGGAAACTGTCATTGAGACTGCCATGCTGTACCAAGCGGGAGTGGGGAATCTACCGACAGGTACCAGGTCACCTCCCAGGGTGGGCAGCAGCGTCTCGGAGAAGGGTTTAACTGAAGCCGAGCTAGAAGATAGGAGGGAGGAGAGGAGAATGAAGCTGGAATTAGCTAGGATGGATATGGAAAGGGAGGAAAGGAGGTTAGCTCATGAGCGAACCATCAAGGAGATGGACTTACAAGCTCTCAACCATAGGTCTCCCAATCCAGACAATGGTGGCAGCGAAAAGAAAGTGGACACCAGGGAATCCAGACCCTATTTACCTAAAGATGTCATCGCTAGTTACACCCCAGGTGATGACATTGCCAAATGGTTGGCCGCCTACGAAGTTTCTTTAAGGGCTCACGGGATCCTAGAAACTCACTGGGGAGGTGGGCTGTACAAATACATGCCACCTGCTGGCAGAGACACTTTGTTGGCTCTGGAGCAGGATGAGCAAACCCACTACCCTGCCATGAAGGTGGCACTGGTGAAAAAGTTTGGACTTACCCCTGAAAGGTACAGACAAAAATTCAGGGGAAGTCACAAAATGAGTACCCAGAATTGGGTAGACTTTTTAGACTACGCCAAGAAAGCTTTGGAGGGTTGGGTCAAGGGCAGCGAGGTAAAAGACTATGAGGGGCTGTACAATCTATTTTTGAAAGAACACCTCCTCGAGAAATGTTTTCCCGAGTTGCGCCAACACCTGGTGGACAGCAAGCTGACCGATCCCCGGAAGCTTGCAGAGGAGGCGGACACTTGGGCAAGTACCCGGGTGTCCTCCAAGGGGACTGGAGGGGATTCACAAAAAGCCGGACAGGGCGCCCCCCAGAAGAAAGAGGGAGGAGATAAAAAGAAGGAGTTCTCCAAAGGTCCCCAAAATAATTTCCAAGGTAAAGGAGCAGGTTTCACCCCTAGGGCAAACCCGCCCAGAAACCCTAATCCTGGCCAAAGCCAGCAGCCAAGGGTTCTCCACTGTTTTGAATGCGGTGGTGTTGGACATTATAAGGGAGATGTCAGATGCCCAAAGAGACCACCCCCTCCCACCGGAGGAAAGTCACCGGGAGTAGCTAGTGTAGCGCTCGGGGAGGAGTTGCCCTTAGATAAGGGGGGTGAGTGGGCGGGTGTCACCTTAGTGTCCCTGGGAGAGCGGGAGATGGTGCCAAAGATCCAGGTGCCCCCAAATACTACAAAGTATGGGCAATGGGTTACCATCAATGGCCAAAGAGGGGAGGCTCTGAGAGATACAGGAGCCAGTATGACTATGGTGAGAAGTCAACTGGTGTCTCCAGAGCAGGTTGTTCCTAATGTACTCCACCCCGCCGCGATGGCTGACGGCAGAATGGGCCACTATCCAGTGGCTGAGGTTCCCTTTGAGTGGGAAGGGGTTGCAGGTTCACTTCGAGTTGCCGTAAGCCCTGCCGTGCCAGTTGATTGTCTGTTGGGGTATGACATGGAGCACAACACTTGGAGAGAGGTGGAATACCGGACGCATTCTGCGATGCTGGGTACACCTGACTGGGCCTGTGTAAGCACACGGTCTGCGACTGCCCGGAGAGGGAGTTTGCCTGGGTTGGAGCCTGGAACAATGGCCCAACCCGCTGCCAAAAAGGGTCAGAAACGGAGACAGGGACAGCCTGCTTCGGCTTCCACGCCCCATGTGACAGATCGGCCACCTGCAGTGGTAGGCCAGGAGTCCGTGGAGGGGGGAGTAGACTCTCTGGAGGATTTACCCATCCCTGCTGAATGGCACGTGGAGGGAGGTCCTACCAGAGAAGAATTCTGTAAGGGGCAGAGGGAGTGCTCTACCCTTGAGGGACTGAGGCGTCAGGCTGAAGCCCAGGCAGCAGGTGATGCTACGGGACACCACCATATTTACTGGGAGGATGGCCTCCTCTACAGTGAACCCAAGGTACCTCTACCTGGCTCATCAAGGGCCTTGGTGGTCCCGCAGCAATACCGAGCCTTTCTGCTGGAATTGGCTCATGCGATACCACTGGCAGGACACTTAGGCCAGGACAAGACCTTTGCACGGCTTGTCCTCCACTTTTACTGGCCTCAGATGAAAGTGGCGTCCAACACATACTGTAGGACATGTGTAACCTGCCAGGCCAGTGGGAAAACAGGGGTGAAGCTAAAGGCTCCCCTGGAACCACTTCCAGTCGTTAGCACCCCCTTTGAGAGGGTGGGCATCGACATTGTAGGGCCATTGGATCCACCAACCACAGCTGGTCACAGGTTTATCCTGGTTCTGGTGGATCATGCCACACGGTACCCAGAGGCCATCCCTCTGAGGACTGTTACTGCACCTGTGGTAGCTAGGGCCCTGATGGGAATCTTTACTAGGGTAGGATTCCCGAAGGAGGTTGTGTCTGACAGGGGGACTAACTTCCTGTCCGCTTACATGCGGACCATGTGGAAGGAGTGTGGGGTGACCTACCGGTTCACCACTCCTTATCACCCCCAGTCCAATGGACTGGTTGAGAGGTTTAATAAGACACTGAAGGGCATGATAAGAAGTCTGCCAGAGAGCTTACGGAGGAAGTGGGACGTCCTCCTACCTTGCTTGCTGTTCTCCTACAGAGAGGTGCCGCAGAAAGGAGTGGGCTTCAGCCCTTTCGAGTTGTTGTATGGGCACCCTGTGCGTGGGCCTCTCAGCCTGGTGAAGGATGGATGGGAGAAATCCCCCAGAAAGCCTCCCCAGGATGTGGTGAGCTACATGTTGGCCTTCAGAAGCCAGATGGCCAAGTTGTGGAAGCAGGCTGCTGACAACTTGGAGGCCAGTCAGGCAGTCATGAAGGAATGGTACGACCAAAATGCTCACCCGGTGGAGTTGGAGCCTGGCCAGAAAGTTTGGGTGATGGAACCTGGAGAGCTAAGTGCCCTTCAGGATCGTTGGACAGGCCCATTTGAGGTGTTGGAGAAAAAGGGTAAGGCCACTTACTTGGTGGATCTTAAGACCCGCGGCAGCCCCTACGGGTGCTGCATGCCAATCGCCTCAAACCCCACCATGAGAGGCCAGAGGTCATCCTGATGATGGTGACTGATGGTGCGGAGGAAGCAGAAAGCGAGCCTCTCCCAGACCTCTTTTCATGTCAAGAGAAGGATGGGTCGGTGGAGGGAGTAATTCTCTCCCCGTCTCTCACTCCTGAGCAACGAGAGGATTGCCGACGGGTATTGGGGCAGTACTCTTCACTGTTTTCCCTTGTCCCGGGAAGAACCCACCTGTGTACCCATGATGTGGACACAGGAGACAGCCCTCCAGTGAAATCCAAGACCTATAGGCTGTCGGACAAGGTGAAGGCTAGCATCCATGGCGAAGTTGCCAAGATGTTGGAGCTAGGAGTGATAGAACCGTCCAGCAGCCCTTGGTCCAGTCCGGTGGTGCTAGTCCCAAAAGCCGCCCCACCGGGCACCACACCAGAACTGAGGTTCTGTGTGGATTACCGAGGACTGAACTCAGTTACCAAAACTGATGCTCATCCCATCCCCAGGGCGGATGAGTTAATTGACCGGCTAGGAGCTGCCCAATACCTCAGTACCTTTGACCTCACTTCAGGGTACTGGCAGATCTCCTTGACAGATGGAGCAAGGGAAAGGTCAGCCTTCTCCACGCCCGAGGGACACTTCCAGTTCTGTGTGATGCCCTTTGGGCTCAAGAACGCCCCTGCCACATTTCAGCGACTGGTGAACCAGGTCCTCTCTGGAATGGAGGGTTTCTCGGCTGCGTACCTGGATGACATTGCTGTCTTCAGTAGCAGTTGGGAGGACCACTTGCAACATTTGCAAGCAATTCTCCAGGCGCTGAAACAAGCTGGATTGACCATCAAAGCCAGCAAATGCCAGATTGGGCAGGGGTCGGTTGTGTACCTTGGACACTTGGTGGGTAGGGGGTCAGTGCAGCCCCTGCAGGCGAAGATTGAGGCAATCATGGCCTGGGAACCCCCCAAGACACAGACTGAGGTCCGAGCTTTCCTGGGCCTCACAGGTTACTACCGTCGCTTTGTGAAGGGGTATGGCACTATTGTAGCGCCCCTCACAGAGCTCACCTCTAGGAAGCAACCTCGGCGGGTAGTTTGGACAAAGGCTTGTCAGCAAGCCTTTGAAAAGTTGAAGCAGGCAATGTGTGAAGCACCGGTCCTGAAGGCTCCCGATTTCTCCAAGGAGTTCATTGTTCAAACAGATGCATCCGAACATGGCATTGGGGCAGTGTTATCGCAACTAAATGAAGAGGGCCTGGATCAGCCTGTAGTCTTCTTATCCAGGAGACTGCTTCCCCGGGAACAGAAGTGGAGTGCAATTGAGAGGGAAGCTTTTGCGGTGGTGTGGGCTCTGAAGAAGCTGCGGCCATACCTCTTTGGCTCGCACTTCCTGGTTCAGACTGACCACCGCCCCCTTCGTTGGCTGATGCAAATGAAGGGGGAAAATCCCAAGTTGTTGAGGTGGTCCATCTCCCTACAGGGGATGGACTTCCGGGTGGAACATCGGCCTGGAGTGGACCACGCCAATGCAGACGGTCTCTCCAGGTATATCCGCCTTAGTGAAGAGGACTCCCAAGGGGTTGGGTAGTTCTCCCCACTTTCAGCTGGGGGGGACGCGTGTTAGACCTGTCTGGATTTTTTGCGCAGTCCCTCCTCATAATTCTTTATTTTGTCCCCTTTTTGCCCCTCATACCCTTACTATTTTTCTGTCTACTATTTTTTATAGGTGTTGGTCAAGGGGATAGGTGTTCTTTCTCCCCTCCATAGTCTTTTACCTCAGGCCCAGAGGCCTGTTCTGACAGGAAAGTTGGCACCACCTAAAATGGTGGCCACCAACTGCCCCAACTGTCGCACCTAGAACTTGGCCATAGCTTAACATAGGGCATTCCAGAACCTTCTGGTCCATGCTGGACCATTGAAGGGCAGCCTATAAAAGGCGGAATGCGGGGCAGCCATTTTGTCTACCTGTGGAAGTCAGCTGGAGGACAGGTGGTAGCTGAGGGTGGGAAGAGGTTAGACTTAGGGTTGACCTCCTGGACTGGGAAGCTGCCTTATTGGTCCAACCCACTACTCCCCTGTTGGTTACTTGTCTTGGCCCCGCTGTGGGAAGTTAAGGGAGACCCTGGGCGCCTGACTATTCCCTAGCTGGATGTTAGTGGGGTGGGAACAGGAGAAGGAGACTGTAACGCTGCCAAGCACAGTCCTCTGCCCAGTGAACGAGACCCTGGAGGAATAACCCTCATCCTTACACCCCGACCACCATCCAGACTTTAAAAGGAAAAAGGACTTTGCGAAGTGGGAACTGGGTGCAGACTCAAACCAGCGCTGTTCCTACCTTCCTGGGTGCTGGGGAAAGATTGTGTCCTGAGAAGCCCTGGTGAAGGGTGCCAGCTTCACTGGGATAGCCCCCCGAGATCCACTGAGCCTGGGAGGCCTGGTAGGGCTTTCCCTTGAGAGCGGGACCCCAGGGGCGCCTTCCGCGCTTCTGTCGCGTTGTTGAGGAGCGTCCCGGTAATCCGGAGAAAAATCAGGGTCTGACAGGAAAGTCCCGGCGAGACGCTAATCAAAGGCGCCTTCGCGCATGCTCAGTCAGCGGTATTCAGTCTCCCAGGAAGGGCCTAGGACCGAGCAGGCCCAGTGCGGGGACACTAACCCCTCGCGCATGTGCAGAAGCCTCGCGTTTGGAGGAAAACGACGACTGCCCTGCTGAGGAGAAGCGTCTCCCTTGCGCGTCGAGGGACAGATCCATTCCGGTGGGGAGCCGCCGCTCGAGTGACCGGATCTTCATAGCAGCGACCCGGGCTGCACCTGGGTGGGCTGCTGCTCTGTTGGGAAAGGGGGCGGGGAAGCCAGTCACCGAGGAAGGAGCGTCTTCGGGCTCTGGAAGGAGAGCGGAGGACTTGCCTGCTGCCTGTTCAACCAAGTAAGCTGGGAAGAGCGAGGGGTGGCGAGGGAGAGCTGTCTAGGCCTCCTGTTCGTCTGACTTCTTCCCCCCACAGGGCGGTACTGACTTCAGGGGTGAAGGAGGTTTATGGCCTCCTAGAATCACGGGCTCTTTTACAGTGCATGACAGATTGCCCCCCCCCCCCTTGAGTGGAATAGAAGCTCTGAGGAGCAAAAAATAATTACAACACATATTTAACTGGCCTGAGTAGGCACAAAGGTTACCTGCCAGATATTGTATAGTGCCTATTTAGAGGTAATGAACTACAGGAATTTGTGATAACTTGTATTGCAGGTCAAAGGTGTTATTGCAAGTACTGAGTTTAGTTATAGAGTATAAGTCTTGTTTAAACCTGTTTAAAAACTACGCCTAGTTGAATGCTAGAACCTCTAGTAATGTAATGTAAAAGTTGGTGACTTAAGTAGCGCCTTAGCGGAGACTATAGTAACTTCCTGATTATTAGGTATTCTTCTCCAAAAGGTAATCTGTATAAAATGTTAATTTAGTAATTGTGAGAGATTAAGAATCTTACAGTTTACATGTATTGAGTTATACTTCTTTTTCCACAGACAAACCGTACTGATATTTCTTCTGAACGAAGTGTAAATTTTTCCTGTGTGAATATTGAGAGTTAAATCCAAGAGTATATTATTTTTATAAAGCAGTGCGTATTTTCCTACATTTTTGGTGTAGTGTTTCCTTTTGTGTGCTATTGCGTGGTTTTATTCTTGGGTGGTCTGCAACCTTAACACTGTGCCTCTGAAATGCATGTCTTGCCCTAGGCCAGGCTACCCAGTTCCAACAGGCAGTATCTTGGGATGCACCTTCAAAAGGAATGGCTGGACATGCCGATAACTGTAGTAGCTCGTGGTACCAATATTGGCGAAGCCATGCCAGAGCAATGCGGATCAGATTGCCAAGATCTACCTTTGCCTTCCTCAACACTCTGGGGATCAGGGGAAAAGGATGAAAGGCGTAAGCAAACATCTTGGACCAACTGATCGGAAGACCATTGCCCATTGTTTCTGGATACCAAAATCTGCTTGCGAAGCATGGGTGTTTCTTTTGGTTGGAGTAGCAAACAGGTCGAATTTGGGGTGAACCCACTGATCTAAAATGTAGACAAACGTACGATTGAGGGGGAGCAACAATTGAGGGAGCGGCGATCCCCCCTTTTATGATGTGTAATATCGTATCCTCGAACTGGAACTGCAAAATGTGACCATTAATTGCGATAATGGGATGATTGTATGTTTGTTTGTTTCATAAAAAGAATTACACATTTTTTTTTTAGATAAACTGCTTCTGTTCTAGTTCCCACTAATGCCAATCTGACATTTGCCGACTGAGTGCATCCTCCTGATACTCTTGGGAGTCTGAAAGATGCTCCACAGCAATGTCTATCTTGGGAAAAGCGGCCCCTCTCCACAACTGCTAAGCCTTTTTTGAAAGGGGTTTGGTTCATAGTCCTCCTTTCTTGGTTATGTAGAACATAGACGTCATATTAACGGTCCTAACCAGAACTGGTTGACCTGCTTATCTGGGGAAGAATGCTTGTAAAGCTAGTCGTATGGCACAGAGCTCTAATACGCTGATGTGGAGCTTCTTTTCTGCCTCTGACCAGAGGCGTCTGGTTAAAAGTTCTTGCAGGTGAGCTCCCCATTCATTCATGGATGCATCTGTAGTGAGTATTATTAGTTATGTAATCGGTAGAAAAGAAAGACGTGCATTTAGAATATGTGTTGGGGTCCTCCATCACATTAATGCTTGTTTGAGACGCCTTGTGACACAAACCGTATCTTGCCTTGAGCCTTCTGTTTTCATTGCAAATCCAGGTCTTGCTGGACAGGCCTGATATGAAACATGCAAAATGGAATGAGGACTACACATGAAGCATCAGGCCCAGCAGGGACTTGTATTGCCTCACTGTGACAACGTCTTACAGTAATAGTTTTCCCACAGTCTGTAACTTTCTCACACTTTCCGCTGATGGATAGGCTTTTTCCAACTGCATGTCGAGTTTTGCTCCCAGAAACTGGGTTTTTGTCTGGGGCTCCAATGAGGATTTCACTTTGTTCAACAGGAGACCCAATCTTCGGAAAAGACTAGTGTAGACCTTTGCAGAAGCCTTAGCACCTTACCTGGAAAGTGCTTTGAAAAGCCAGTAGTCCAGGTCGGGGAACACCTGGTGGACTTCTCGTCTGCAAAAATCAACTGGGGCAAGACATTTGGTAAATATTTGAGGCCCTAATTTTAACTGGAAAGGGAGTGCCCTGAATTGGTAGTGCTGCCCCGCTACCGAGAAATGTAGATACTGCATGTGTTTTCGTTGAATAGGCATGTGGACGAATGTGTCGCGAAGACTCAGGGAAGTCATAAAATCTCCTTCATGCATCACCTGAGGATTTCTTTTAAAGTAATCATCCGAAATTACTGTTTCTTTAGAAACCGGTTTCAGCTGCCTCAGATCCAGTGTTAGTCTCAAATGATTTATCTTCTTATTGATTGGGAAGAATCTGAAATACAACCCTTGGTTTCTTTGCGATTTGGGGGATCATTTCTATAGCTACCTAGAGGAGAAGCATGAGAATTTCCATTTGAAGCCCCATCAAATGAAGATGATGTTCCATTTTGGATGACAAACTGGTGGTCTCTGGATGAACTCCAACGTATGCCCTGATTAAACAAATTGTATCACCCATTTGTCTCATCTTTTATTCCTCCAATGAGGGAGCAAAAAGGGAGACTTTCCCCCCAGCCGCTGAGAACCAGATGGAAAAGGGGGTATGAGATAGAATTGAAGCTCTTCTTTGATTGTCATGGTTTTGTGTTTGTTAAGAACCTCTATTCCTTCCTGAAAACATTGCCTAACACGGTCTTTGGATACAATTGAAATGGGTATCCTTGTGGATATCCAGACTGTTTTTGAGGATAACAAACATCCCTGACCTCCATACTGATTGAACCCTAATCTAAACTTTTGTAATCTTAATGAGCCACCAAAACTAGATCTTCCAAATCTACGATATTACAAAAGTCCTACCGCATTTGCTGAGTCAGTGTCAGTTTTACGACCTTGCAAAGCTTCATCAACATGTTTACCAAAAAGAGTGAAGATATCAAAAGGCATATCTAGGATCTTAGATTGGACGTCAGTACGGAGGCTGTAGATTTTAACCAGCCATATTCATTGTGGGACTTCTTCATCCATTTCTTCCTCTTCAAAGCCTGGGACATACCTCACATCTAATTGTGTTGCTCTGTAGGCTGTCAGTAAGTCATACTCATTAGCTCTTCTTGATCTGACTGCAATAATTGATCTGGAGGTAAATCCTTCACCTTAAAAGGCAAAAAAACATTTTCTCACGTTTTTCCTTGATCACATGGTTCTCAACAGTGATGCAGTCTATATTGCCTTTGTCATCACTGACGGTATGGTCATTGTCGACAGTATGGTTGCCGTCGGTATGTTCAGCGCCGGTTTCTTCAAACTCAATGGAATGCTCGATGCCGACGGAATGCTAGTCATTAACGGTATCTTTGTCTTAGTTGATGGAGTTAGCAGTAGTCGTCGACAACAAGGTTTCCTTTGAAGATGAGTCCTTTGAAAACTTCTTTATGACAGGTTAATCTCTGTAGAGCTTACAGGCATGTTTATCTAGTTTATTACTAGAGGAGCAGGCTGCAATTACTTTGCCCTACTAATTCATGCTCTGGAAACTGTACATGTATCCTCTTGTGCGCTGCCTTCATGGAAGTGCCTGGAAGGGCACTTCTCAATGAATCTTCCCCTGAAGTGGGGGAAAATTATTTGAAAGGAGGAAAATTCTCTTGATTCATAAGAAAATAGCAACCTTCTTTCTATGTTCTTGAGAGTGTTAGTTGAGAAAGACTTACAAATATTGCATTCTGCTAACTTATGTTTGGATAAAGGCAATAAATTCACTGAGAGTGTAGATAATCAGTGTAAATCTTCTTGCAGCCACAAGATGAAAAAAGTTTAAATAGAGATTTCTTGTCTTTGTCAACCACAGTGACTGGTGGTTGACAAAGACAACCACAGTGACAGGTGGTTCGACAAAATGATCTCACTGGTCCAGAAAATGTAACCATCTTCCCTACAAACAGCTCACAGTACAGCAGTGCTAAAGATAGGGTTGGTTCAAATCCAGGTCAGACAAATATAGTAACATTTAAGGTTCACTGAAAGGTTAGAGCAGATTTCTGACAGGGGACTCCCAAAGACACAAAGTGCAGTAGAAATCAGAGCTATGGTGGACTCTAGGGGGAGAAGGAGAGTTTAAGCTTTCGCCTTACTGGCTGAAGTTTGGGTTCTTTCAATTGAGGTGGATGTGCTACTAAAGATTCAATGCTGTTTTAGGCCTATGGCCTTATTGAAGTGTATATAGTATGCTGTATAGTTTACACTGTATACTGCTATGATAGTGTACCAGTGATTCCCAGCTTGACAAATGGGTAATGATTTGAGCATGTGAATATATAAAAGATCGAATGTTGGAGAACTGATTGTTACAGGTAACAATGTACATCTACACAATGTGCAGCTATATATCACATGCTCTGAAAAGACTATAACAATTTCCAAATGCCTAAAACGTTGGCCTGCAAGTAGCAGCAGCAGAAGTGCAGAATAGTTTTGAGTATGGTCTGTCTGACTGTGGGTATTCATGCACACATGAAGCACTTGAGCAGTGTTTAGTGAATGTGTGTGTGGTACTCCATGATGCAGCCATAAAAATGTCTTGTCAAGAAGGCCAAGACGGCAGTAGAGTTTTAGACCGGCTACCGTCTCACTATCATTCTCCATCCTACTTGACAGCACCACCGATGTGCCCCCAGAGCCCTACCTGCACGGACAGGCACTGGGGACTGGCACTCCCTAATTGACTCCGAAACCTCAGCCAGGGCAGACTCTGTGCTGTGGGAGGTTCTAAACCCTGACTGGGCTGGATGCAACAGGCCCTCTCTCTCAACAAACTCCGTGAGTTGTCTATTCAACACCTTCTCGCATACCTTGGCCAAACCGGGTAAAAGGGAGATGGGGAGGCAATTCATTGTATTAAGTGGGTCGAGCAATTTACATACACATCTTTCAGCACTGCAGGACAAAAGTGAGTAATCAGGGGTTTCTCATCTTTCGGGACTCTACCCCATCTCCAGCAACATAAAAACTATACCCAATACACCATGTCCTGTTCACTCACAAACTTCCCCATTTCCTAAGGGTGCACTTCATCTAACCACCTGGTTAACAATTGCAATTGTGTCGCCACAAAATAAAGTTAAGTCAGGAGCACCATCGTCACATTCAATCACTATGAGCTAAAACCTGCTGAATAATACCTTATGTCTGCTGCTACCACAGACGAAGCGTGTCAACAAAGAGTCCAGGTCTCTGAAAAAGCACTAGTGATCCACACTGGTGAATGAACATATTAATAAAGTAGCCTTGGGAGCATTACTATTTTAGTCAGCGTGAGACTAAGACTGAAGAGTCAGCGATTTCCAGAATTCAACAAATCTCTTCAAGGATTGCAAAGTCCTACCCAAGTTCTCAGCCTTAGGGTTGCCACCTGAGCGATATACTCGAAGTCCCCCAGTAACGATTGTTATGCACTTCCCAGGAAAAACCTACGCTGTGGAGCTGCAATGGGGTATCCTATGTGACTCGCACTATCTGAATAATACAAAATACCATTGGAAAGATGCAAGCTTTTGCCCAATTAACTGAGGCCTGAGGCCCAGTCCCGTACCACCATCCCCGAGCATAACTGAATTTCTAGTTAGCACCTTACTGACCACTATTTTGTCTGAACTGCTAGAAATCCACCACAACAGCTTTTGCTGACCTTGTCATTCCTATCATGTTCATTAAAGCTACTGGTGTGTACAGTCTCTTGGTAATCCATATGCTCTTATTTGCCCTTAGTCGCCCTGTTCTGTGAGGTGGCTAACATGTTGATATGTTCCCTCAGTGCAGTTTACTTTGTCACAATGCCCTGATCGATGATGGAGAGTCATTGTTATGGCACTGTTGTATATTAATTTTGAGTACCTTTTGTTTTCTCTAAACTAGATCAGAACTGCATTCTTAGCCATATCCATGATACAGAGAAGTGACAGGTCAGTCTCAATCATAGAAAGGCAGCTCACAGGGTTATGAGACTGAAGCTACAAATCTAACAAACACTCACAGTTCAGCTCTCTGAGGGTGTCAGATCACAAACTGTCATGATAGTGGATTAGTGAAAAATTGCCGCAGGCCCCCTAAGGTGGTTCAGAATAGAGCGGCCCCCTTTTCTTATATTATTCAACTCTGTAAAGGGCTAAGCACAGACAGACTACAAATACTTCAAACTGGACGGTTTAGAAAGCATGCAGAGGCCAAGAAGAGGTCTGTATGTATTTAATAACAGAAGCGGTTTGTAATGAGCATTCTGTACATCAGGGAACAGTCATGATTCCACATGGCTGAGGGAATGCTATGCCTGAACTAGGGCATACGTATACGTTTTTGTATTTTAAAATTAAGAATGTATAGAACAGAAATCTGTTCATTTGTGAATTCCTTTTTGAAGTATAGATTCACAGGATTACCCTACTCTTGTCACCCTGAGGTCAGTTCAGGTAAAATGTAACATACTTTGGCTAGCAGCAAAGGAAGTGTCTTGTCAACAGGAACCTCAAACATATTTGTTTCCAAAACATCCTCCTGTGTTGGATACCTTTCCACTTAAGAGTTTTAATACCAATTTTATTTCCTTCCTGATGGTGCCTTCTGAGCTCACTTGTCTTTTGTTTTTTCAATGTCTCACTTTAACTCTTTCCACTGCGCACTCTACTTTGCTTATGTCATCAACTTTCTTTTCCCATCAACATCCTTTATGCACAGTTTTCTACTTTTTTTCATTTCTCCGCCTCCGAACCCTTGGCTTTCATATGCTGCTATTTATGGGTTTCACTTCATTTACAAAAGTTCATAAAATAAACTTCAGACAATTAGTTCTATATCTTACCACATTTTGCAGAGACGAGGATAGTCCTCATTTCTAGCCATGACGCCCATAGGGAGGACAAAGGGCTGACTGGATTCAGCAGGAGTCGAATCTCCCTCCTCAGCTTGCCCTTCATTTGGCTGCTTCTCTTTGGCGACCTCTTCTAATCCCACTGCATGGTCTCCATTATGGAGGTGCTGTCTTAGGGGATCTCTAGCACGTGGCCCAAGACCTGCTGCACCTGCTGGTACCCTTTCCTCCTCCACCCCATCTGCCGCCGCCTCCTGCTGCTGAAGGTGGACCTGCTCCTGAATTTCAAGAATAATACGAGAGAGCTCTTCAAAGACCCGCAAATGCTCCACATCTGGCAACTGCACTCGGCGGGTGAGGTCAATTTCCAATGTCTGTTGGCCTGCTGGAACATTGGGATCTCCCTACACAGAAGGGAGAGATAACCAAACAGTTGTCAATGACCAGAAACTAAGGAACAAAATGCTAACATTCGCACACCTCTACTGTTATAAATTTCTATGGTTTTCATGTACAACACTATGTGAGACAGTGAGAACCACAATCACTTCCAGATGCATCACACCCCCCACGTCACGCCCACATCAACTCCATTCCAACTCTGCTCAAAGATTGCAGACTCATTCTGTATATCATTTCAAGATGCAGCATTAATGAGCACATTACTTACCTTCGATAACGATGTATCTGGAAACATACTCTAGTGGTGGATTTCTTACCTTAGAATTACCCCCAGGCATCAGTCTGGATCCGGAGATTTTTTATTAGCACTACCCTTGTGTGTCGTAAGGTGGCGCAGGCAGCGACGCGTCCATCACTGTGTGCGCCAGAAAGGACATCGCAGGACCTACATAAACGTCGCCCGGGCACGCCGATGTACGTTCTTAATACAACTTTCCACGCAAGAAGTGCAGAGCCGTGATAGACACAGACCATTGGTGCATCAAAAGTAGGGCCCTTTAGGGGAATACCTATCTCTAGAAATCCGTTCGCAAAGCAGGAAGGATGGGTGGGGCGGTAAGGAATCTACAACTAAAAAATGTCTCTACCAGATACATCGTTACCAAAGGTAAGTAACTTGCTCATCTGATAGAGACTTCTAGTTGTAGATTCCTTACCTTAAAATAGATACCCCAGTAATACCAACCCCGGAGGTGGGTCTGCAAAGCAAGATCACATGAGGAAGTCACAGAGGACCGAACGGGCAAAGTACCTGTCCCTCCAGACTTGGCTATCCAGGCAGTAGTGTCTGGTAAATGTGTGCCGCAATGGCCACATTGCCACCTGACAGATATCCAGGACTGAGACTCCATGTGCCTACGCAGTGGTTGCTGCTGCTGTTCAAGTAGAGTGAGCACGTAACTCACAGGAGCTTCCTTCTTTGCCAATGCGTAGCACAATTTAATGCAGGCGACAGCGAACGAGAGGTCTTAATATGTACTGCCCGACCTTTCTTAGCACCCACATAGCCAATGAAGAGCTGCTCGTCCACAAAGAAGTCTTTGGTACGATAAAGATAGAAAGACAACCCACGTTTTGGGTCTAGGTGGTGGAATCTCTCCTCATCCTTGGAGGGCTGCGGGGAAAGGTAAAAGGTGGGTAGGGTAATGGATTGTCCCACAAGAAAGGGCGTGACCACTTTAGAGAGGAATTAAGCTTTAGTTCGAAGTACCACTTTATCTGGTTGGCCAGTCAGATAGGGAGGCTTAGAAAACAGAGCCGGGAACTCGCTAACTCTGCGACCAGAGGTGATGGCAATTAGGAAAGCAGTCTTAAGGGTTAGAAGCCTAAGAGGGCAATTATAAAGAGGCGCGAAGGGAGCACGCATAAAAAAAAAGTCAAGACCAAATTAAAATCCCATTGGGTCATTAAGAAAGGAGACGGAAGAAAGAAGTGAGTAAGGCCCTTAAGAAACCTATTGACAATGGGACATTTGAACAAAGAGGGTGGATCTGGAAGTCTCAAAGGCAGAGATAGCCAAAAGGTAACCCTTAAGAGTGCCCAAGCAGAGCCCTGCTGGGCCAAAGGTATGTACAACAAAACCTCCGAAAGAGGGTCAGAAAGGAGACCAGCAGTCTTTGCTGTGCACCATGCCACAAGTTTGTTCCATCTACAGGTGTATACAGTTTTAGTGGAGGGACGCCAGGCTGCCAAGATGACATCACAGACCCACGCATGGAGTTGGAGACTGAACAGGTTCGGGTGAAGAACCAACCCATGCTGCTGTAACCGAAGATCCTCCCAAAGGGGCAGTCTGACCGGAGGATCGATGGCCATGCACAGAAGGTCGGAATACCAGTCTCTTCGTGATTAATCTGCAGCCACCAGAATGACTTGAGCCCGGTTGTGCTTGATCTTCTTGAGCACTCTGGATAGAAGTGGTATAGGCGGAAAGACAGAGGAGACTGAAGATCCCCTTGCGACGAAAAGCGTTGCTGAGCAACTGCCGCCTTGGCAACTCCAACATGCAATACTGCTGACATTGCGCGTTCTCTACGAAGGCGAACAGATCTAACCAAGGCTCTTCCCACCGCTGAAAGGGACCTTGTGCCACCTCTGAATGGACACGCCATTTGTCATTGACCAGGCACAGATGGCTGAGTTTGTCCACTCTGGCATTGAGAACACGCCCGGTGGTGAACCACCAGGGATATGCCCTGATGTTCCAGCCATGTACAGATGCAGAGAGCCTCCGGACAAAGGGTCCATGACCCTACCCTGCCCTGTTTGTTGCAGTACCACATGAAGGTGGTGTTGTCCATGAACACCTGCACTACTTTCCCTTTGAGAGAGGGAAGGAATGCCTTCAGTGCCAGACTGATCTTTCGGGGCTCCAAAAGGTTGATATGGAGACTGGACTCCGCTGGAGACCAGACACCTAATCTCTGCCTTTCTCAGGTGACCACCCCATCCCAGGAGTGACGCATACATCACCAGCGTCAACTCTGTTTGGGGAAGGGAGAGGAATCTGCTTCTAACCGAATCTTGGCTTGTTAGCCACCACTGCACTCGATGCGCAGTTCCCTCAGAGATCTGGACGTAGTCGGAAAGATTCCCCTGATGCTGCGCCCACTGGATCTTCAGGTCTCATGCAGAGCCCGAATATGCCAACTGGCATGATCCAACTGCAGAATGCAGGAAGCCATGAGACCCAGCAGCCTCAGAGTCATTCTCACCAAAATCCTGGATAGAGGTTGAAACATCAGTTTCATAGCCTGACTATCCCAGACTTACTGTTCGAGAGGATAGCCCTGAAACTGCACTGTGTCTAGAATCGCTCTGATGAAAGGGAACGTTTGAGCGGGAGTCAGGTGTGACTTTGGCATGTTGATAGTGAACCCCAGCGATTACAGGAGGTCTGCTATAGTTAAGAGGTGCAAGACCACAGCCTGGGGCGAGCCCACCTACAACAGCCAGTCCTCGAGATAGGGGAAGATGAGCTGTGACTGCCATCTCTTGCATGAACACCCTAGGGGAACTGGTAAGGTTAAAGGGGAGCACAGAGAACTTATTAATACTCGTGGCCCACCGTGAACCATAAGTTACGTCTGTGGGCAGGCAGGACGGGGAACCGGAAATAAGCGTCCTGCAATTCCAAAGCTACCATCCAGTCTCCTGGGTCTAGGGCAGAAAGAACCTGGGCCAAAGTGAGCATTTTGAACTTCTCCTTCCAGAGGAAGAAGTTGAGGTTCCGAAGGTCTAGGATAGGACGCAGGCCTTTGTCTTTTTTGGGCACCAGAAATTAGCGGGAATAGCAACCACGTCCTACTTTAAGCCCAGGGACCCTCGCTATGGCCCCCTTGGCCAAGAGAGCTGTAACTTCCTCGGGGAGAAGCGACAAATGATCCTCAGACTTATGGTCGTAGAAGGGTGCCAAGCAGGGCTGTGGAGTCTCAAAGGGGAGGGAGTAGCCCCTTCGGACAATCTGCAGAGCCCATCTGTCCAACGTGATGGACTGCCAGTGGAGGAGGTAATGGCTAATCCTGTCTCCAACAGGCCAATGCTGGGCCTGAAACGTCGGATTAGGAGGGTTTGGAGGCAGGGGCAGAGGAGGGGGGCAGTTTGGACTGGCTTGACCACGGGCTTCCTGACCCACGAGGATGCGAGGTCAAATGTCCACGGTCATACAGATGATGGACAGCTTACATGACTCGGTGGCTGCGCTGGACAGGACTTGGTTAGGTGCCCCTTCCTTAGCCACAAAAGGCACTGAGGGGGATGGATTGGAGCCATGAGACCCAAGAATCTGGCTATAGCACGTGATTCCTTGAAGCACTCGGGTGCCGAGTCTGCCTTTTCGTCAAAAAGGCGAGTGCCATCAAAGGGGATGTCCATCAGAGTAGATTGGACATCCCCTGAGAAGTCAGAAGTCGCAACCAGGCGTAGCGCCATAAAGATGCAGACAATGAAACCATTCTGCCCAGTGAGACTGTGCTGTTTAGTCCACAACAAGTGGTGAATTTCGCTGCATCTCTTCTGTCTGCAACTGCTTGGGGGAGAACGGCCCCGGGCCTCCTCCAGGCACTGAGGCAGCACCCGTACAATCATATCCCAGATGGAATGGGAGCAGCACAGGCCCAGGAGGCAATCGGTATTCACAGAACACAATGCCAAGCTGGACAAAGAAAACTTCTGCTTCCCAAGATGGTCCAGCTTCTTGGATTTCATATTGGGGGGAGCAGAAAAGAATGCACCTTTGGAAGATGAGGCTTGGATAACCAAGCTCTCAGAGGAAGGACGTTGCGTAAGGAATGCTGGATCACCAGCAGCGGGTCGATAGTTGCGGACGATTGTCCTGTACACAATAGCCCCTGTGCAGGGCGTTGACCAAGTGCCTAGAAGGACATCAGTGAGGGCTTCATTAAAAGGAAAAAGAGGTTTGAAGGTAGAAGCCGCAGGCTGAAGCACCTCTGTCAGGAGGTTAGTCCTGTCGGCCAGTGAAGGGAGCTAGACACCAAGGACCTTGGCGGCCCTCCTCACCACCACTGCATAGGATGTCCCATCCTCCGTAACACACCGGCCTCAGCAAAAGTCCATCCGCCCGTCCATGGGGTCTTCAACTGATCCACTAAAGGGTCCAGAGGCCCCACACAGTCCTCTTTCCCACCTCCTGGTATAAAATCAACATTAGGGATGAACACAGGGATAAAAGACCCTTCAGTGTCGGAGTCTGGGACAAGCATGGAGTCGACGCCGACCGGGGACAAGGTCGGCGTCAAGAGCGTTGCCGCCGGGATTGACGTGAGGGAAGGACGAGGTGGATCGACAGATGTAGGTTTGGATCCGAGAATGGATCCATGGGGGGCATACCAGAGTCGCCAGTGATATCCTAGGGTCCCAACTGACTTTACGGGGTGCAAGGCCTCATGAAACTGTTGCAAATGGGCAGAAGATGCTCTGGCTCCTGGAAAAGTGGGCAGGCGTGGAATTGTTTCGGGAAGAGGCTTTGGGAAAGGAGGCTTAGAGGGATGACGCTCTGTGTCCTGAGTCATGTCGTCCGACGGACAGGGTGAAGTCGAAGAACGCCTGTGCTTCTTTGACTTCTTCTGTGCTTACCTATATGTTCCGAAGATTTAGAATGGGACGAGGAGTGCAGGCTCCGTGACCGTTCTCAAAACCTTCCTCTCGACCGAGAACAACACGGAGCAGAGTGTCGTGCCTCCAACAGCTTTCGGGACCGCTCCTGCAAAGCTTTCGGATTCATGGCCCAGCACACTGAGCACGACTCTGAGTTGTGGTCGCGCTCCAAGCAACAGAGGCACGCGAGGTGCAAATTCGTCACAGACGTCTTCCGATGACAGGATCGGCAGGGCTTGAATCTGGTTCTACCCTGGGACATCTCAACATTACCAGGAGTCCAAGACTCAGAATAAACATTGACAAAAGTTGAAAAAGGTAGTCAATAAACAGCTAAAGGGTACCTCTCACCGGATCTGCGCTTAGGCTGGTGCGGAAAAAGAAAGAACGGACGTCAGCGTACCAAGGCAGTGTCTATGTAGGTCCCACAACGCCATTTCCAGTGCGCACGATGACTGACTCGGAGACGACCGGTGCCACCTAACGACGTGCAGGAGTACTGCTAATGCAAAACTCCGGATCCAGACTGACGCCTGAGGGAAATTCGAAGGTAAGGAATCTACAACTAGAAGTCTCTATCAGATGTATTTTTAATTCATTTTCTTTTAACAATGGTAGTTTACAGATAAGGGCTTTTTGCTCTTCCCAGTTAAAGGGGCAACATTACCGTCCTAAAGTAAGGAAGTACCAAATACAAATACAATGTAGTTAACCTTTAGGGATAGTAGAGTTTACAGCACACACAACTTTGTGACTTCTACAAGAGGATGCAACTAGGAACTGGCAAAATGACAAAATGAGATAAGACTAAGACTTGTGCCGTCGATGAAAACATTTTATTTGTACACCCCCTCTGTGTAGGTGGTTAGAATGATATATAAATATAAGTTACAATACTGACAACTATAACTAACAATCCGCTTCCTACCAACCTACAACAATCCTATAGCCTTCTGGGACCTGCTGAGCCCCAACAAGGCAACAAAATACTGTTTGCAAAGAACAAATTAACTATTTTTAAATTCAGGTGCAAGTATACAATAGTTTCCAGTGTTTACCAGTTTCCACGCAACCCATTTCCCTCTACATGTTCCTAAGGGAAAAGAGAGGAGGACTGTGGTTAGCGTGGGGAAGAAGGGATGAGGCACTATGGATTACCAATACAAAGAGTAGCTTGTACTTATTGCAAAACATTTGAGGGCCAACCTACATTCCAAAGGATGCTGGGTTAAGGATCTAATTAAATAATAAAAATAAGTACGACTATGGAAACACATTTCCGGAATATGTTACAGGAATACACCCATGGCAAAGGGGCCAACAGACATATCAAATAACAGATAGATATAATATTCAGAGATTATTTAGAGATTTGAATTGCTTCAAACTAAAAGTTAAGCAATGTTAGTCAAAAACATGAACTTGCAAGGAATGAGATGTTAAATGGTGGCAGTAGGTGTTTTCACCTTCACAGACATGTAAACTAGCAACTTGCAATGTAAACCACTTGATGAGAAATGGTGACCTGGAGATGCGTTTCCAAAGTTATGTGCCACCATGGAGACAAGTAACCTGTCCAAGTACCCAGCACCCTAAATGCTTCATAGGTACACTTTAAAGTTGCACCCCACAGCTGGTCTTTGCAGAGGTCCCATCATTACAGGGAAGATTAGGGAAAGGGAACACAATCACCCAGACTGTACAAAAGAATGACAGAGGAGTACAAACCTCAGAAAAAAATGTTTAGACTGAGAACAGGAGAGAGCATATAACTTGGGAGTGAACAGGGGTACAAGCAACCAAAGGCACAACATTTCAGAATACTAATTAGTTTAAAAGGCTTATGGGGAAGAACTGAAAGAATCGATTTAAGGACAGACGGATGGTAGCATTCCAAATAGAGAGAAAAAGTTGAACACACCTTAGAAGGTGACAGTTATTATAGTTCCTCTTAGCGCCAATAGCTATTAGGCAGGCTCGACGTGAAATACAAGCTTAATTAGGAAGTGCTAATGAACTACACATGGATACTGGATGCCCCTGCTCAATGGACTGCTGAGAACTGCGTGCCCCGAGTTAACGCTCAGACTTAAAGATGAAATGCCAAGTAACAGAGCTATTGTGTTGTCCATATGGGTTAACACAATTGCTACAAAGGTAATACAGAATGGCACAGAGAGCAAGAAATACTGCTAGAAAGGTTTTGTTCAATTCAAGCATGTTAATATTGAGGGGTCCATAAACCTACATTTAGAAAACAAAAGGGCATGGCAGCACCCACATAAGCACTCTGAATTCTGAAGGGTCTCTGGCAGGGAAAGTAAAGGGGAAGTTGGTCTCCAGGTCATATTAGAATAAAGAAAGGGACTAGGACTGGCCACAGGTTTGGCTTCTGATTCCTGAGAACCCAGATGCATCTGCATTTGTTGCACTTTCACATGAGGCATGGGTACCAGCTGAACACAGGAAAGAATCAAGCCAGTGGGCCAGCACCGATGAAGGCCCAGAGCCCTCTTTAGTAAAAAGTTATCTAGCACAACCAAGATTAATTGCAGAAGTTGTGCTTGAGAAACAGACAGGCAGAGCTGGTACATGGAAGGCGCTCACTATTTATTTAAGCATGGGGGAAAAAGGTGTTCCTGTGCTGCAGCATTTGGTTCTACCACAGCCATTATCTTGGTGAAAACACATGGAATCGAGCTTAAGGAGGAGGGAACTATCAGTATTTTTTGTGGACATTCTAGCCCAGAACTTCAGGCATTTTATGTGGTGAGGCGACAAAGGAATATGGAAGTAGAAGCACTGCTTATGTGCAGTGCAGGAAGCACATGACCAAGAGTCGTTGTCTTTGAAGAATTGACAACCATGACGGTTGAGATCGTGAACTTCTTTCCCACCACAAAGACCAAGAATAAAATACCCAAACTCCTGTTGTTGTAGGCTAGAATATTGTTCTGTACTTCTGACAGACGTAAATCAGGATGCAAGCTGAGGTGGCAATTGAGAAGAAGGAACTTGGGAGGAGAGTGAAATAACCACACACAATGGAAAGGGAAATGTCCTCTCAAAATTAAAAAAAATGCAGTCATTTGACCACGGACAAGAGGTCCACAAGGGAAATCAGAACTACTTATTTTGCTCTTTACAAGAGAACGTACTGCAGATGTTGTTTTTTGCAGGTACTGACAGATTGTCTCTTACAGTTTATAAAATTAAAAAACACTTGCAGCAATTCAGATAAGCCCTTGAATTAGGGTGCAGCCACCCCTTGGAAACATTAAAACCAATTCAGAGAAGGTAAGAGTCATGTATCCAACTTTGAGGGATCACAATTTGAACGTTATCTGTTTAACAGACAACACTCCATAGGCTTTACCCACAGAAGAGCTGACCCACCAATTTCTCTTAGCCATCTCACAAAAGAGAGTGTGGCGTAAGGTAAGCGTGGTGTCTGACCTCTACCCCTAAACTCAAACCTGAGCAGCACCATGATCTATAGTGAAATCCAGCAATGGATCAGTAGTTGGCTTGTCTTCACTCAAGGCCTTCTGACTTCCTGACTGTCAACCTTCAGAGAGGGGAGAAAAATCAAGCCTTGCACTTAATTATCCTGATGCACAAAAATAGAAGTGCATCAGCAGCTGGGGGACAGGGTAGGAGATCATATGTAAGAAAATGACTGGGGTGTAGGAGCCAGTAGGTGTCTATGGTGGTAGAACCTACCGTGCTCTAAGTATACAGCTTCAAAATCTGGCTGTGCAAGTTATTTCCTTAGCATGGGATTTTCTTCATAAGCATCTTTGCCCAGGAAAAAGGTCCCTATTATTTGAATAGATAACATTGTTTTAAATGTATTTACCAAATAAATTATGCCAATGAAATTCTGCCTTTTTTAAGTATAGCAAATTGTAAATTACAAACAAAAAATTACTAAAGAGAATAACAAGAAATGGTGCATTGAGGCAGCAGCATACACGAAGGAAAAAATATAAAATCACACTGTTTCCTTATTAGGATTCCAGAATTACCTGCAGAATCTGAAAAACATAATTAACCTAACCTCTCCTGTTCAATTCTAATCTGCAACTTGCCAGTAACTTTACTTGCAGGATCCCTCAAAACACAGGCACACAATTTCCTCTCATAGCCCCTTTCCAAAACATAACTTAACAAAGCAGAGCTATCTCACTTTTGTAGATTTCAAGCACACCATTACATGGGCTCACCAGCACTACCCTAAATCCTCAAATGCCGTATCAAAAATATACAAGCAGTGTTGCCTGTTTTAATCTAGCACACTGCCGATCTCAAAGCTTGTCAAGTCTGGCCAGCTGTTACCAGATTTGAAAGGATTTAGTCAGGTAATGAGTTTGATGGCAGCTGAGAAAAAGCCATCAGAAGGGCAGTGAATAGTAACCACTTACTGTTAATTTTGTCCCCTTGGCACTCGTACCATGAAAGCTGAGCATGACTATCTCCAATCCATGGCTACCATAAGTCCCCTTGAAGAGTCCAGGCTTTAGGATGTCCTCAGGGCTGCTTGGTGGGTGGTAGATGCGACGGTATGTCAGGCAGTTGCTGGAGACAGGAAGGTTGGATGTTAGTAATTTTAATTAGGAGCTGCTTCAACACAAACAGCAGAAGGTTCTGTGGATGAAGTCATCAAGAATTAAATAACTATTACTTCTTTCTTCTAGCACAGCTCCAACTAGGCCACTCTGGTCACTCAATCCGAATTCCCCTTCCTCTACACCACACTGTATGGTATATGAGCTTAAACAATCTGCTGGCACCACCACATACAATCCTATCAGAGGTTTCAGTGCACAAGCACTGCCACAGTTTCAGTGCAGTCTTGCCTAATGTCCACATCTTAGGCAAGAATTTGTAGGTATGTAAAAACAATGGCCTAACTGTAGCATGTTTAATAACAGTGGAACTTTTATTAATTTTCCCTCACTAAGGTCTACCTAAGAACCTCCTAATGACCATTGCATCTTGTTTTACTGAGGCACATGTAGATTTCAACGGAAAATGTTTTAGTTACAATAATGCTCACAACCATCTTGCTTTATGTGGTCTGGGATTACATTATTTTGCGTGAATGAGAGTTTAAGCCTGTTAGTTCTACAACAAAATGTTTGAACATTTCATCAATGGGTAAAACAATAGACTGAATCCTCATGGTAGTTTCCCATATTAGTCTGTATTCAGAATAGTACAGGCCACTCACCTCACTGACTCTTGTACCAGGAGGCCTTAGTATTTCTTCTCTCAAACTGCTAACGATCAGCCAATCTAACCACACAATCTGCACCAGCACAAAAACTGCCCAGGCCATACCTCTGGGCTTTGCCATGGACTTCCAGAAGCCCTTCCTTAATATTAGGGCTCACCCAGAAGTCTAGGATGGGAGCAGGGAAAGCAGGCATGCCAAATTAAGGAAAAGATACAAAGGACAGATATGGCCTTGCCCTAGTCCAATGCCAATCTAAAAGGCCTGAAGACAGTCAGAGGGAGAATCTCCAAAGCTTTTCGGCCACATAGCAGGCCACTGCTCAGATGGCCTTGGAGGTAAGTGCAGTTGGGATACAAGTGCCAAACTGCACAAAATACTTCATAAAGTACAGTGTGGCTGGAAAACCGATAAAGGACCAATTGTTGATGGATAGCTGTGCTAAGAAATGCTGTCCCCTACCAGCCAAAAATAATTGTAGGCGAGGCTCAAAGCAGCAGCTAGGTAAAAAGAAACCAGCAAAGAGCACCAGAAACTGAAAAACCACACCCAGGAGGGAGGGATGGTCGTCGGGGTGAACAGGCTTCAAATTTTGACAGGCTTTTCTCTATTTTAACTGAATGTGTACTGAACAAAAGCTCTATTGTGGCTTGCCAGTGTGCTCCTCCTCACAAGACTGGATGAATGGGTGTTGGATGTAACCATACTTTTATACTCTCAAGTTGTGGGAAATGCTAGACGTGTACAGCAGGGTCAGAGACAGTTTCCTATAATCTGGAATTTCTAATACTAGCAAGCATACAACTAGTGTTGTGTTGCAGTGTGATTTAGTTATAACACCGGGCAAAGCAAACCTCATTTTGTTTAGTGCGGTTATTGTTCAAAGGACCAAAACACGTTTTGTGACTGGAAACAGCTGAATCCATGGCTAGTTGTTTTTCAGCAGGGGGTTGAAGATTTCATAGCAGATGAAGATGGGTGTAGATGAGGCTCTTTGATCTTCTTGAGGGATTCAAATATCTGTTGGCTGTGCACACCAAATGAGGTAGCGCTGTAAGGTATTGTGCAGTGCTCAGTACATAAATGGGTTGTGATCTTTTTCGATAATAATGGTATTTCATGTTGTCTATGACTGATTCATTACACATATCGCAAGTGAATAACATGAATAAATCAACAACAGGCAATCTATATGAGGTCTGTTGGGCTAATTCCAGTGCACACATTTTTGAGTGGCACAGAGGAGTTACAAGATCCACAAGGGTTTGGGGGAAAATATTTTCTACAGAAACTTTGGAAGAATTTGAACGAGTTAGTATGCGTGAACGACTGGTTGTGAACTGTAGTTCTTCAGTATTGGTATTTTTCATAGATTTACATGCTTGAATCATTCCCCCCTCATCGAGCGGGGAGTCCCATAGTAAAGGTCTGACAGCTGTACTGTGCTAAACATAGCTTGCAATGACTGAAAAAACAGCCTCTTTAACATTCTATTTACATCATTTGAAAAAAGAACATCAGCCAATCAGATTACAGCACCCTGAACATCACTCCCCTCCCTGTGAGGCTACCGTACTTCCAATTATCTAGTACAGAAGAAAAAACTGTTTTAATGAACAGGTGACCACAAAGATATTTCCTTCCAGTCCACTAGGGATATAGCACAATAGGGAAGGCAGGTAGGTTGCCTGTGAATCTATTAAATAAACCAATATCGGATAATTACAGTTACAGAGAAGCAACTTTTTCCCTTCTCCAGTATTGGATCTTTCATAGATTCACAAGCTTGAATAAAATTGTGTTAAACCATGTATACATACATAAATGAAAATATAGCTTAGCTTATTGGATAAGATGATGCAGCACTATCTGTCCCATTTCCACATCTTTTTGCACTGCTGAATCCAAACAGTAATGCTTGGTGATCCTGGGTTTAATCTTCCACGCTGCTGCCCTACAAATATCATGTACTGAGACACCAGCAATTAGACCAGTGGAAGTAGAAACACACATTGTGGAGGAGTTTCATTTCACCTTAATATTTGAGGTCTTCCTGCTTTACGATAAAGCACAATAGCTGTAGAGATCCAGCAGGATATACTCTTGTTTCAAAAGAGAGTCCTATCAATGTAATAGTTGTAGCACCTTCTTACATCAAGAGTGAGAAGAGCTTGTTCCACTACAGCCTTAGGATTTTGAAAGAATGTCTTTAAAACCACAGGCTCATTTAAGTGAAATTCTGATGGTACTTTTGGAATTAATTGAGGACTTGTTCTTTAAATAGACTGGGCATTCCTAAATTGAATATAGGGCTCTTTAATTGTAATGGCCTGTATTTCACTCATGCTTTTTGCAGAAGTTGATACTAACAGCAAGACAATTTTCCAGGAAAGAGAATTCAGTTCTGCTTTATGAATGGTTCGAAAGGACTCAAACTGCGAAAGATCTGTATTTAATTGCCAAGGACTTAGTGAATGCTTCAACAGAGAATAAGCTCTAAAATGTCCTCACAAGGACTTCTTCACAATTCTATCTGACCACGGAGATGGTTAACTGAATGTACTTCAACAGACATATGAGAAAGTCTTGGTCATGTTAGGTGTAAGACATAAGGTAACACCGGTTCTGGCTGAGAAGATATTAGGAGAATGTTACTGGCCCGACACCATAAACAGAATCATTTACATTAAAATGTATGCTCTGGCTTTAGACAAGACCGCTTTTGGAAAAGGGGGGTGGTGATGGACAGAGTTTCTGAATGATGCAGAAACCTCTTACCAAGTCAAGAGATCATGGTTTTAATCCATCACCGTTTTTTAGCTCACTGCACCATCCCAGCTCAGAACCTGGCTATATGCAAATTAGTCTGTTCCTGTCCCAGTGCATGATGGGAACAGGGCAAACCAAACTACCAAGCCAATTCTTATACTGGGAAGGAAACAAGCTCCCGGGGAGATGGTTAACTGAATGTACTTCAACAGACATATGAGAAAGTCTTGGTCATGTTAGGTGTAAGACATAAGGTAACACCGGTTCTGGCTGAGAAGATATTAGGAGAATGTTACTGGCCCGACACCATAAACAGAATCATTTACATTAAAATGTATGCTCTGGCTTTAGACAAGACCGCTTCACAATACTCTTCTAGATGGGAGTCTAGATCTAGATGGGAGTCTTTGGATATCGATGAAAAACTTGTGGAGAGTCAACAAATTCGAAGTTGGTTTCAGCTGAATATGATATTGCTTCAACAGGAGTAGCTTTGTAAACCAGTACTCTGAGCCATGATGGGACTATTAGATACTGCATAGTTCTCTCCTCAGCTTGTTCAGTACCTTTCTAACTATGTGTATTGGGGAGGTGGGGGAGGGAGCTTAGGCAAAGATTCCGGACCATGTTATCTGCAAACACATTTCCCCACAACCTTGGTGCTGATGCCATCTTGTGGAAAGATTGGCATTTCCAATTCTAGGCAGTTGCGAATAGATCCAGCTTAAGTTTGCCTCAACAACTAAAGATTTTGTCTACTAGTTGCTGATTTAACTCCAATTTATAGCAGTCCTTTGTCATCCTGCATAGAGTGTCAGCTCACTGACTGCCAGAGACTGGCACACATTCTCCTATGACTTGAAGCTGTATTGACCATTCTCAAATTGTTTCTGCTTCTATAGACTATTGTGGGACTTCGTGCCTTCCTGCTTTTTGGTATAATGCATTACTGTTGTATTGACTGTGTGCATTAGTACTGACGAACCTCTGATTCGTGGCAGAAAAGCCTGGTTACATAATGCCACAATTTTCAGTTCTAGGAGATTGGTATGCAAACTCAACTCGTGTGGTATACATTTTCCACTGATTTCCGGATTTTGCATATGCGTTGCCCATCCTACCAGGGAAGAATATGTGGCCATCACAAATGGTGGTACTTGAGCCAGAAATGTCAGACCCAAGTAATTTGTTTTCAGGGACTATCTAGCAAGGAAGAACAGCTTTTATTCTCAGCGTAATAGTCACTAAATCAGCGAAGGAACCTCAGTTTTGAATCCACTGTGTTGGGACGGAAAAGCCCTCTTCACTGTAATGGACTTGCACCCCTGCCCCGAGTACCCAACTGTACTGACGTATGGATCCTTAATGCTGATTTGTGTTGTCACAGGCAAACAAAGATCATGTGTGTGTGTCATGACGTAGGAAAGTTTCATAGAATGTGGTCTTGTTGGAATGGGAGGAGCACCCAAAGGGATATCCTCATAGTGATAGAAGGCTACTGCAGTCACCAGGAGTTAAGCAGTACGAGTGCAGTGGTAGTAACCTACTATGTAGATATCAGTAGAAGTGAACAGATCCTTTTTAAACAGGCTCACTCCCTTTTTTTAAATTCTACTGCTGTATGCTTAACCCACCTCTTGGCCTACACCAATTGGATGTAAAGTGCTGCTCAGCGCAGGATTCATGACTTCATGCTGGAGTTATGTGTGCCACAGAAGGGTACGATAAAGGGTTGGGCAGTACTGTGCAGGTAGTGCATGTTCTGGGTGTATGTATGCTGCCGAGGAGTATATTACATGAAGGATGTACAGCTGTGCAGTGCATGCATGGTGAGTGCATGTACTAAGTGTATGTGTACCTTTGAGGAATACAGTCCATGAAGGATGTAGTGTTGTGCAGCATGTGGATGGTGAATGTGTGTGCTGGGTGTATGTGTAGCTACAAGTGGCAAAACAAAGAAAGGGAATGTGTGTGTTGAGTGTATTTGTGCCTGTGGTGGCACAATACATGGGGGTGTTAGTGCTGGATAGAATGTGTGCTGTGTACATGCATTGGGTGTATGTGTGCCTGTGCATGGTACAATACATAGATGCACATGAATAATCCTTGCACTCCTTTGTATGACGAAAGCAAACTTGTTAGTAACTAGGTTGGGTGTCTACAGGGTGTCACTCACTGATCCGGAGTATCTTTAATACTTGCCAATTATGCACTGACCAAGGCTGGTACAGTGCCCCCCGGCACTCCTTTGGATCCCCAGAGGGGTTCAACAATTTCAACACAAATAATCTAAGGTGAAACGTTTTTCAAAGTCTTTTTTTCAATATTCATTTTATTTTTTCATCAGATGACAATATTCATGGTAAATAAAATTTGAACAAGGCATTGCTGAGTCCTCATCCTAAACTCCTCATCAAATACTCATTGCAGACAAAAATTTCCTTCATCAGGAGGTACATTTTTATTGCTGAATGAAAGAAAATAATTATTCAAGTATAATTCACTAACCTTGTTGCTGTGTAAACATTTACAGGTCAAATAATGTCAACGTCACATCAAGTTTTTTGTTCATGCGCACCCTTAATTTGAAAATCATAACAATCAATTCAAAGCCAGTCAATGAATGCCCTGGATGTCATTAATACTCATCATGTTCCAATTGATACATCACTTTATCTCACCAGGCAGTCATTGTGTGAGACTAAATTAAGTTAAGGATAATAAAATGATTTCTGAATCAACTGTTCATTTGAAATAAAACCACGCATGTTGTGCATTGAATGAACTCATAGATTAAGGTGCACCCTGTCCTAAATGAATTACATGGTTCTATAGGACAGTGTCCCTGAACAACACATTTGTAAGCCAGTTGAATTATAGTAGGAATACATGCGACTCACATCCTAAAACTTATATCATTTTGTTCATAATGTCTGCTCGTACAAATAGGTTACACTGCGCTTCTCTATATAATTTATGAGACTCACCCTAAAACAAGCCCAAAAAAATTCAAATACCAATAATAATGATTCAATGTTTCAAGAAGCTGAAAAGAATATATAAACATCATATTCTGCACAAAGCCAATCATTTTAAACAAAGTTTCAATACTTGACAATACTCACATGTGTATATATTAACATTGTATTCCTCAAAACGTCAATCACTTTAGGGTGCGGGTCATGTATTCATACAATAGATCTACTGACTTACAAACACATTTTCCAGCAAACCAGTCATACAGAACCAGGTGGGGCTGATAAGGGAACCAAAGAGTAGGTCTGAAAGCCAGAGATGAACCTTTTGATGCACACATCACTGAGATCCAGTGTGAACTCTAGCCACTCCCATGGCATGTGTTGTGGAACTATCAGGTTGAAAGTATCTCCTGCTGTGACAGACATCTTTTTCCTGAGGGAGAGGAGAACTATGTACTTCAAAAGAAGCAGAACCCCAATATAAAACGACCCAGACCCTAATTCACATTTGATGTCTGGAAATGGACTATAAAGGGAGATTGGGGCCCTGAAAATTGTTATCTGCCAAGCGGTCAGACAGGGTATGTGAGGAGGGAAAACTCTGCAAGACTTCTGCTATGACCAGGACTGGGGGCAAAGGCCTGCTAGTCACCTTGCTGGGCAGTGCTTAATTCTTTTTTTTTTTATTTAAAGTGCCAGGGTTCTCATCAGGCAGCCACTGCAGCTCGCACCACACATTGCCCCTGCCATGCTGCGATTGATAGTAACAGCACAACTACTAACCATCACACACCTACAAGTTTGACAATTCATACTATTCCAGGCCCTTAAAGCCATAGGAATGGATTGAGCAGCATGTAATAGTAATTAGTGTATATTGAATTATTAATAGACTTTTGTTGTGGTCATCCCTAAATGAGCCAGGCAGCGCCACCTTGTGGCCTTCTGTTACAAGCGCTGGTGTTGAAAATGAAGTGCTGATGCCGAGCACCGGAAATCACCGGAATAAATTAAGCTCTGCTGCTGGGTGAGGGTACATTACCCAGGGAAACCAAAACCACCTGCTCTGGTGCCCGGGCCACCAGTGCCAGCCTGCTTGCCAAGACCAGTGTGCCCTGTGAGGAAGAGGACAGCACTGGATGGAGTAAGGCCCAGTAGGGAGGGTTGTTGAGTGGACTGTTGGTGAGAGGTGTGAGGAAATTGCTGCTGCACCGATCATGTTGTGCAGAAAAGAGTCTTCAACCCCCATATGCCAGGAGTGGGCAGCCGTGAAGATCACCATAGAAATAAAGGCGGAAGGCTGTGGAGCACCGGTGAGAAAGGCCCCATGTGCCAGGCTGGGCTGCCATAGAAAAGATTGCCTTTCAGAGAAAGGCCAAGGTCTGTGCAACACCATTGCTGTAACCCGGTAATCCAGGAGGGGTCTTGTAGTAAAGACAGCCGTAAGGTAGGAGCCACAACTTTGCGTGGAAGCTGTGCGGCAACCCCATATGGCAGGAGGGTCTACAGGTAGCACTTGTGCCGGGTTGATCAGGCAAGAGCCCGTAAGCTGCGAGCAGTGGTAACCCATAGGTCACTGAGAGCAACGAGCATTTGCTGCTGAAAGCGCTAAGATACTTTTGACTTGATTTTATGAGTCAGAGTGGGCTATTGAGATATGGCCTGCTAGATGAGCTTTCCCTGAACGGGGCCAACAGTGAATGGGGAATAAACCCTGTTCGACTGCAAGGAAAGCTTGGGGCAGGGAAATTGCCACTGAAACACTACAGCCCTAAACTCGAGGCAAAATGTGTTATTGTTTGTAAATGTCATTCTTTCTTTGAATGAGTATAGTAAGAAAAAAAATACTTCACTTTGGGGGTGCCGGAGAGCCGGTTAGCAAAATTGCCACACTCTGGTGAGGTTCTGCCGACTGAGATCATAATCCGCCATAAATCTGAATCCTGAGCGCCCAGCCTCACTCTACTTGCGGGCTAATTTGAGGTGCTGGGGAGACACCCTCCACTATGTAAACAAACCAGAATCCCCTAGGCCGACTTGGAAGACAGCTGTACACTCCGGACCTCTCACGGCTTGCTGTGGACTGGACAAGCAAGAAGGTGAGGAGACTCCACCAGTGTTGGCCATGCCGGGCGGGAACTGCTGAAGGAAGCGAGCTTCAGACCAGTGAGATGGGGTGGCCCCTGGACCCAGCAGGGGGTCGAGGCGGTTTGGCTGTGGCTGGACTGGTTGCTGCCGAGTGGAGCCGTAGGCCATGAGACACTGTGGGAATGGGCCCGAGCTACAGCTGTGACAGCGTGGGCCAGGACTGTGGCTGGCGGGAAGACAGAGACTCTGCCCTGCTTCTAGTATCAGCTGGAGACACAGAGGAGACGCTTGGTCTGGGGGCCACGTGGCTGAGAATTCGGACCCGGGGTGATTGATTGCAATCAGAGAAAGCCACTTGGAGATAACCGATATCGCACCGCTTAGACCACAGGAGGATGCTGCCCACCACTGCTAAGCTCGCTGGAACTCCTCGAGAACCTCCAACCGCACCTGGAAGACTACAGGAGGTGCTGCCACTGAACGGCTGATCACAGGGGGTCAAAGACTGCAGTGAGGCTACTGGGCTGACATAACAATGCTGGAACTAATGGTCTGCTTGTTACCTCTGGGTTCAACAGGACGGCTCTTAGGGTGAAGCAGGACCAGGTAGGCCTCCTGTGCATCAGACATCCTGCGACAGACCCACATCCCCCTCACCCCCTCCAAGAGCAGAAGCAGAAATTAGGAGCCTACTCACTGAGATGTAGCAAAGCCTTCATACTATAGATAACAAAATTGACTCTCTCAAGTTCCAATAAGGGGTTCATCGACAAACATGAAGACGGTCAGGACCATGGTGGAGGGGCGTGTGTCTGACACTTCATAAACTGAGCAACCCTCTACGCATGAAAAAAGTCCGAAAAGTCATTACAGCAAAGAACAAGGACTTAAGAAGCGCAATCCAGGCAAAATATCCTGCGCATCCTGGGCATCCCAGGATCCACCACAATGGATAAATGGAAAGGTACCTAGAAACAATGCCCCCACTAATCTTGGTGAAACAGTCGCACCACTCTCTGGGCCCAAGGCCCCCTGTGCATCCTATCACAGCACGTCTCTTAAACAACAGAGATCGGGGTACTTTGCTGCAAATAGTCAGGGAGAAACGAGAGATCAGATATCAAGTGAACCGAATATCCATCTACCCAAACTTCACCCTGGAGGTGCAGGCCGTCCAGTGGGAATTCTTACTGGCAAAAAGCAAACGCATGAAAGCTGGAGTAGCTTATGTACTCGTCTACCCTGCCAAGCTACCCCTTACAGTAAATGGCTGCACCCACTTCTTTACTGATCCAAAGCTGGCTGCCAAATTCTGCAGAAAATGTGCCCACAGTGCTGTTATCAGTTGAGCAGGGTGGGTTGGGTGTGCTTGATCTAGAGTAATAATATTACTGTGCCCAAACTCAGTTCACCCACTATTGGTATAACGCTATACCGTTCCAGATGCATGTAGATATAGAACATGATCATGCAACTCCTACCCATTAAACACCGCTGTCTGCCTGCCAGTGAAGCAGCCTATGACTGAGGTGGATACAGTGAACTGCATAGCATGGGACTGGGACTGCCTACGGAGGAGAGTTCACCAGGACCACTTGTACTCTGATGCACTACCAACTATAAATAACCCGCCTCTGCCACTCACAGAGGACCATGGTGTAAGCACTCAACTGTGTAAGCTGCATCTTATTACTATGGAGAAGTTATTCCTGGATTGTACATTCCTTCCCATGCAAGCAGTGAGTGCGGACCCCAAGAGAACGGTTTCTGGTCATCTTCCTGGTCCATTGGCTTCGAGCTGTGTGCCAGGCACTGTAGGACTCGTTTCCCGATGCACCCCCGGCCGTCCTACACCTACTACTCAAGGTGTAGACCCCACTGAAGCTAATTACCAGCTTATACACCACTAAACAGGAAAAGAGCCCTGTGTGTACACCTTGGGTGAGCGACCTCTGGCAGCAGGGCCTAGATTCTGAATTTAGAGATGATCAGTGGATGTATTGTTGCTCGCTGATTGGTGTACTCTCGCCCAACTACAGACTGCGACTGATGTACTTCAATACCTACACAGGCTATATTGCATTCCTATTTCACTATGCAAAATGGGGTTAGTGGAAAACACTAGATGCAGGAAGTGTGGCGTGTTTGACGCATACTTTATACACCTGGCCTGAGAGGGTCCAGGGGTGGCTGCATTTTGGGAGATGGTGCAGGATGCTATGGACCAGACAGTGGACCTCAAGCTCCCCCGGAACCAACTAATAGTACTATTGGGATATGTTCGAGATGTCCCCAAAGAACAGTGCTGCCTCATAACCATGTTCCTGGCCAAACGTCAAGTGGAAATGCACTGGGGGAGGTTTCCTGCTCCAAACTTAAGGACAGGATAAAGGACTCTATATACTACCATGAACAATTGAGCAACTATTAGGAGCTCATGTCACCTCGGACGAGACCGTAAGATATCTGGAGGCCACTTATTACTTATCTGGCCCTTCATGTACATACGACCATGCCAGACCACACTACACCTGCACCGATGTCCTCTGAGGTACACCTGGTGAGTCACTCGGACACCCATCTGACTCTCCCTGCTGCAATGCTGAATCCCAAAGAACAACCTGCTAGAACAATGTTAAACTGCAGAGGTGTCGAAAGGCAGCTTCGGGCAAGGAGATATGCGAGATGGGATACCCCCTCAGCACTTGTATCTAAAAGGAGAGGGAAGATGTCCAGGGAGAGCCATTTCACCCTTACGTTTCACTTTAGTTTGCTGTGTTGCACCACGACCTTAAAATGATGCCATGCATACTCCTGTGATTTTCCATATCTTCTATTATCTTTCATTATGCTGTAACTAAGAATGTTTGCTACACTGTTTATTTAAAATACAATAATAAAATAGTTCTCTTTTCTATAAAAGTGAATAATTAGCTGAGCGCTTGGACGCCTCAGGGCAGCTATGTGCGCTATATAAAACTAATTTTCATTTCATTTCACACTGATTGGGGTGGAGAAATGAGCTAAAGAATGGTGATGGATTCAACTCAGATCTGTGATTAGGGGTGAGTGTCTGAAAAGTTTCAGTGCTCCATCCATCATCTCCTTGTGTTTGCTTTGTTCACCCTAAGTTGGCAGGGTATGCCCAGATGTGGGTCCCTTGCTCAATTTGTCACTGGATTCAAGCTAGCCTGGCTGTTGAGGGGTGTTACCCCGAAACCAGTCCCAGGATGCTTGTTTCTGGTCCAAGGAAGGCCTGGCTTGGCAGTTCAGGCTGGACCGTTCCCATGAAGCAAGACTGAATTTCATATAGCTGGGTCTCAACTGGGGTGGCGAAGTGAGCTAAAGAACGATGATGGATTCAACACAGATCTGTGACGGGGGGGGGGTGAGTGTCTGAAAAGTTTCAGAGCTCCATCCATCATCTCCTTGTGTTTGCATTGAGTTATTGCTGCATGCTCTGAGTTGTGAGCCCGTGTCCGCTAATCTGTAGGCACACCTCCCCCGCCTTCGATAGCTCATTATCTACCATTGAGAGTCAAATGCAGAACGAATACTTGGCAGCTGCTCAGGAACCATAGTAGGTCAGACCCCAGGACATATGCGAGTAAAAGGCCTCAAACCCCCATTGTAGGGCAAGTAGCACTTGCATGCTCTGTGGGCAAGTAGCACTTGCGTGCTCTGTGGTTCCGACACACAGGTGGCAAACTGAGTTAGAGGGATTAATGATGGCCTTATTCTCAATAGTGATGTGAGGAGGCGTATTGGAATTGGGTATTCTTTTTTTTTAACAATCTGTTGACAAGGTCCATCATTTTTGTACACCACCAGAGTCTGATATGCTTTGTCTAATCCTGGGTGACTCTAAGGAATGTTATCCTTCTGCATGACTGGCAGAAAGACTGGACCCTACTGGGAGAAGGGCTGCATTTTTTAAAAGTCGTAGATAAGCCTTAGTAATGTATTGTTCATAGTATTTATTTATTTACTGTAGTGGAAGTGGCCTGCACTTAATTCAGGGTAGGAGTAGCCATTTAGGCGACTGACTGTTTCCAGGTTTACGTTTAAAAACACTAACTTTTAATAAATACTTTCCAAATAGTTTGATCAATTATGGGGAAAGGCATCTGCATGGTAAAGAAATACACTTTCTTGAACTTTGTAGGCAATCTTATCGTATTCTAGCATGAGGTTTGCTGAATGATTTACATTCTTAATATGTACAAAGCTCGTCCATGGGCAATTAGAGCCAGAACCAACTTCACTTGGCTCCCTCTGTTAATTTCTTGGAACACCCACTTCTTTTCTCTTCTTCTGCTACATTGCTATATTTGTGTATACATGTATGGAAACTGAAAGCTGGTCAGAAACACAAATAAGAGCCCAACCCTTTCAAGTCATATACTGTTTACATATGGTGCTGTTAGAACTAGGGGAAGTTAGCAGAATGAATGACTTTGTTAGGCTGTTATCCAGTCGGTTTTGATCTTAGAACATCATGCACTTTTTGTGATTTCACCATGAAACCACTGCAAAAACGGAATTGATATTGGACATTCAGTGCTGAAATTAGAAAACATTTATGCGGAGTACAAATAAATTGGTAGCAAAGACGTTTCAACAGAAAGGGGGGTGCAATTAAAAGGAATAGAGTTATGAAACCCAGAATCTTGCTGTCAACTTATACATTTACTTTTTTCAAGCTCTGCGACAAAGGAATTGGAAACAAGAACAAACATGACAGTAAATTTGTTGAGCTTAATTGGTCACAAAGGCTGCATTATAAAATATCGTATGGGGTTCAGGAACCTTCTGCAGAGATATTTACATGCCCAGCAAATCTTAGGCATAATAATAATGTAAGATAACTCTGTGGGTTAATGCAGTTGTTGGAGAGAGAGCTGAGCATTGTCTAGTTACAGTGTTGACTCATAATGTTGGATAGATTGTTAGTGTATCGCCTGCAAAGCACATTGTGTAACATTTTGCTCACAGATTTCTATTTTATGTAGATCGGTAAGTTGTTTTTTACTTTAGAGGATGATGCTTTTATTATTTGCAGTTCATATATTGTAATCTTTCTAATATAGCACAGCAAGCTACGAACAAGCATCAACAACCTGCAAGTCAAGCGTTTAGAACCTTATTGCTTACTTTCTCAATTTTTCATATATGGGTGCTCAATAGTTTTGCGTAGTAACAGTCTTATAACTACAGACAACCCTAATCACCGCATTACATTTTAAATCCTGACTTTTTGTTTCTCTCTGCTATGCATTCTTAATACACAATGCCTAACGTCTTACAGTACATGAATATAGCTTATATACAAGGGGTAAACAAAGCCAGAAACCTGCCTCATATGTTTCTCTTTAGTACTTGACTTTTAAAAGTTATTAACTGTGTGTATTTGTTTCCCCTCCATTGAATTAGCTTCTAGGTATCAGGGCAAGGTGGCGTCTGTGAGGCCACTGCTCACCTCTCTCCCCTCGCACTCCGTTACTCCTGAATATGCAGTGTGGAGATTCTCTTGGAGCTAGGACCCTGGAGGTCGAACGCCGGGTCGCCTTCGTTGCTGGAAAACAGTAAACATCCACGGACACTGGAAGGTCCTTGGAAGGCTGTTGCTGTCGGCGGTTGTGGCAGCTAATGTTGTGGAACATTTGTACTGTCTCATAGTGGTCAGATTCTGGCAGGAGACTCAGTGCTAAAAGGCGGCTGAAGCAAAGGCTACACGCGGAAAAGGAGGGAAGTGGCGGCCGGTACCCTAGTGGCGACTGCTTCAATGGTTTCCCAGCCGCAAAGAGAGGCTGTGGACAGCAAACCTGGTGTGAAGAAAGGGGAACTTCGATCCGGTAAGGAAAAAAGAGAGCAGGTTAAAAAACCCTCCTTGTGGAACACCCGGGAGCCTGGGGGGGGTCTCAACCACCCATTACAAGTACATTTTCCTCTAAAGGAGACATTGGACTGCATTTGGAAGGGCAGGAGGGAATCATGGGTGCTACTGGATAAGCGAGTCATGTGGGCAAGGAGTCTGGGGCAAGTAACTTGATTCCCATAAGTGAAAGCAGAGAGTCAGTTAAAGTAGTATAAATGGATACTAGTCCCTGGCTGATTCAAAATGAGGTAACCATTCTAGGGGCATTCCTGGCTGCAGTAAATTTAAATCCAACAAGGCGATGGCAGTTGGTGACAGTTCTTCAACAATGATTACCGAGATTACTGAGAGGGGAAAGGTTTGTGAGAGAGGGCTAATAACCAAGGAATCCTGTATTTTGAGGAATAAAAACTGTGTGGGAAAACCTGTGGTGGGAAAGTGCCTGACTCAATAGAGACATTCTTTCCCTGGTGGAGAAATCAGACATGTCGGGCACAAGCATCTCTGCGAAAGTGGGGAAGGGGCACCACAGTTAGGTAGTAGCAGCTTGCAGGAAGAGGCATCTGGTTCTATGAAACAGAAAAGATCACTAACTAAAACGGGAAGAAAGAAAAACCTAGGGGGAGCAAAATGCCCACTGGATGCATATGAAAAAGATACCCCCAGAGGAACTAAGATGAGACAATTCCGTCACACAATTGTTACCCCAAGAGCAAAAAAAATAGGAACAGAGTTATCTGATTTCTGACAAAATGGTGTGGAGGGTGAGCAGGGGATGCACGGCAATGTGAAACCCGGTGAACCCTCGCTAACAATAATCCTGCAATCACTGAGACTTTTTCAGGAGGAAGTGATGAATGGTAACCAACGGCATATCTAGCTGCAAAAAAGCTTCAAAACGGTGTGTGGAAAATTGGTAAAGCCTGCTCAGACATTGTTGAAAGAATATGTATGGTTGAGGCTCGGACAGAAGCTTTGGAAAACAAGGTGGCGGCACTGAAGACCCAGGGTACATCACAGGAGGGGGTCTTGACCGATGTCATGTGGAAGCTGGAAGACCATGAGAATCGACAATGACGCAACAACTTAAGATTACTGGGGATTCCTGAGAATGCTGAAGGCAGCAACATTAGGAAATATGTTCTATCCCTGCTGAAAGGTGCCCTTCCCGATTTTCCTTCTGGGACTAGGACAAGGTAGTCCAGCGTGCGCATCGATTTTCCATGATGATGGCAATGAAACGAATTAGTGACCCGGCTCTACCCTGTGCAATCCAGGTGTACTTTGGGAATTTTCTTTTACAGCAAACTGTATATGATTTGCCACGTCCCAATGCTGGAAAAAAAAAAAAAGAGTTTGAGGGAATATTTTCATTTCTCTAATCCTGATTTTGCTCATGCTACAGTAGGAAGGAGATGGCGACTTAGGCAACTCTTCGCTCCATTGCAGAATGTGCAAGCAGGGGTGTATCTGCAGAATCCGGCTTGATTGAAAGTTGTGTTTTAGGGTCAGAACTATAGTTTTACATCAGAGATTCAGGCCCAAAACTTTCTGAAAGAAATTTCAGACTGGGATCTGGTAGTAAATAGGCTAAAATGTATGCCAGTCTAAGTTTGCAAGAGGCATGGCTGCAAGATGATTTAATGGGTTGAGGAAGTGGGTAAGGGGGCAGGAGGTGGAGGGTAGAGACGGAGGGACAACGGATGTCCTCATTCAGGCTCATGGTTGGGTCTGATTGCCATGGTTTTGGTGGTGGGTGGGGGGTTGTGGGAAGGAGGGGGAAAGGGATCCACTTGCTGGTGAGGTAGGAAGATGGTTCCATCACTTTATTCACAAGCTCTTTGAAACGGTCGGGTGGAATCTGAACTGGATGTCTCGGAATACGTGTATAATTTTCTGGGTAAAGCTGCAAATTAATTATGAGTAAATTGCATGTGGCAACTATTAATATAAACGGGCTTAATGACGCAAAGAAAAGGCAGAAAGTTGCAGTTGAGTTACAATTGCTTGTAGCTGATATTATATATATGCAGGAAACCCATATCGAAGGGGCGCAACATCGCTGGGGTATAAATTGATTGGTGTGACAACAAAAAGTGAGTGGATGCGTGGAGTGGCTATTCTGGCTTGAGGGGGTGGGTTTCAACTTACTCTGATGAAGGCCGACAAGTTCGGCCGTTGGGTTATTGCAGAATGTCAGCTAAGCTCCGGGGACAAAATTAACCTATGCACAATATCATGGGAGCAATGTTGATGACCCTGGAGAGATCGTAGCTGTCTCCAAGGAACTAACACTTTGGCACTACCTATCATTTTATGTGGAGATTGTAATATTAATCTGCCAAGTGACTGGTCCCTGGAGGAGGGGTGGCGTTACTCCGGGAGGAAACCAAAAGTCTTCCAGGCATTGCTGGGCATGTGTCAAGATCACAGGTTGGTAGATAGCTGGCATTTTTTAAAATCTTTAGATCCATGGTTTACTTTTTTTTCTGCTCCCCACCTATTGCATGCCAGATTAGAGTATGTGTTCGTGTCCAACACATAAATCCAGGGATGCAGCATAGCAAAAGCACCACGGATCTTATCAGATCATAATCCATTAGTGCTAGAATTAGAGGGTGCGGACCTTAATTCAAAGGGGAGGTCATGGACCTTTAAATAAACGCTTCTTTTAAACGAAGATTATTGTTAATATATGAGACAATGGATCCCCTTATTTTTAGGGGGTAATTTAGGGAGCACCTCTATCGAGACGGTCTGGGACGCCATGAAGGTTGGAATCCGAGGGGAAACATTGAGGGTTTCCATGAACTATAACAAGCATTCTAGACAAACTCTACTGGAGTTATAGAATGCTTTAGCTGTTGCTGAAGAGGTTTGGTCGCGGCCACTCAGGTGGGGGGGAACTGGAAGCGGAACAATTACGGGTTGCTGTGGCCAAATCTGCTATTGTAGATATTTTGGTGAATAAAGCTGTGAATAAATTGGTGCCCCAGAAGGAAGAAGCCTATGAACTCAATGAGCAAATTGGCCATCATCTAGCAATTCGGAGCAGGCAATAGGCAATGTTTAATCTAGTCCAGGAGATTAATGACCCAGTGTTAGGTCGTGTCACGGACTCAGGTATGATTAGAGAAGCATTCAAGCAATATTATCAAGCCTTGTATATGGAATGTAGAGGGAGGGAACCAAATTATGTTAGGGAATATCTAGATTCAATTCCATATGTGAAGTTCTTCAGCGAGGATCAGGAGTAACTAGCTAGTCCCCCGCAATGGATTGAGATCTTGCTTTCTATAAATAACCTAGCAAGGGGAAAAGCTGCTGGCACTGACTGTATCCTGACTGACTTCTATTATACATTTGCCCTTCAGCTTAAGGAGATTATGAACAAAGTATTTGAACACATCTTCAAGGGAGGCAGGCCTCGGAGTTCGTGGTCCTCTGGCAAAATAGAGTTTTTGTTTTTTTTTAAAGAAAAATAAACCTCCTGTCGAACGGCGGTTCTTATCACTCAATAACTCTGATAAATGGCAACTCCAAAATATATTTGAAAGTTCTGGCTATGCGGCTTGCACCTATTATTTATAAAATCATTTTGGTTCAGCAACATGTGTTTATCACTGGAAGATCTAGTACCGATCGTATCCTTAGAGTCATATCACTATTCGATGCCACCAGCGTGACAGGGGACCCTATGGTTTTAATTCTGCTTGATGCATAGAAAGCCTGAGACCGGGTCTCTTGGCAGTTTCTCAGGATAGCAATGTCAAGAATTGGGCTTGATCCGGGCTTTATTCAGGCGGTCAAAATGCTATATGTTGAGCCAGCGTCCAGGGTCGCTGTGAATGGTGTATTATCTGAATCATTTGCAATCTCACAGGGGACTAAGCAAGGTTGCCCTTGATTCCCTTCGCTGTTTGCGATTACATCGACCCTTTTATCCGCCGACTGAAGAGCAATGTCCTAATACCAGCAATCCCGACCTAAGGTTGGGAGACAAAAACCCTTGCTTATGCGAATTACATTGCTCTTATAACATCTGATCCAGTATCAGCTATTAACGCAGTGGAAGAGGAAGCTGGACTATTAGGGAAAATCTTTGGGTATGCTTTGAAAAAGATAAGACCCAGATCTTTAACAATAAAGGAATTAAGATGACAGATATTCAGGTTGTGGAGAATGTTATATATATGGAAGTTTGTCTGCTAGATTGGACAATGGCGTCAGGGATACTATGGAACCCCTTTTGTGTAAAATGAAGCAAGACCTTGTCAGGCTAAATAATCTACAATTATCCATAGGGGGTAGATGTGACGTGATTAAGATGCTTTTTTCCCGAAAAATCTTATACTGCTTTCGGGCTATCTCTCTAGAGTATTCACCGCAGTAGTTTACAACAATGGAAAATCTTTTCTCCCGATTTATTTGGTCGTACTCCAGACCTAGACGAGCCTTTAAAAGTCTTACAATACCCAGAGAGAAAGAGAGAGAAAGAGAGAGAGAGAGAGAGGAGGGTGGGCACTACCTAATTTGAAATTATATTAATGGGCTGCTACTACATTGATAAGTAGCAGAGTGTTGTTGCTAGAAAATGGTGAAAGTGGGGAAACAGGATAAGTGTCCTCTCCCTATGAACTCATGATGGGAAGAGGGGCGTGGAGGTGTCTATGGTCGCAATTAAATGAAATCTACTATAAACAAGCATTGGCATAGCCAATAGGTCTCGCCTTTGGGACCATATAAGTGTTTAGTCATGCAGCACATTATCACCCACCGGGCAGATTTGTGTAATGGAACTAGTACTGATGTAAAGTGCCTTGATACCTTCATTTGCGCTACATAATGTAAAAAATAAATTGGAATGAAAGGAGAAGTGCTTACAGATGTCTGAGGTGGGGGAAGTGAAAATATGCACTCTGTAGAGTTACGCTGTGCCTACCTGCAAGACCACCTTTCAGCGAACGGTCCACTGAGACCATGAGAGGTGCCTTCATTTATGTGAGTCACCACGGCTAAGTTATGCTTTTCACCCAGCAAAGGGTCACAAGAGGGCAGTAAACATTGCTAACATCTCCCCAGAACCAGGTCACATTAGTTGTGACCTGGTCTGTTTAATTGTTGGTGCCGGGTGCATGATTTAGATGCCCCGCTCTTAATGCTGTTGCGTTTTTTTTTTTTTTGTCCCACTTGGCTTGATGATACTTTAGCTATCCCTCTCAGACAGGCAGGTCTTGAAGTCTGGGGAGACCTCTTCTTCGAGGGGGACCTACTTTCATGGGAACACTTGCAAGCTAAGGTTGGCCCCAATCTTTCAAGATTTAAATACCTACAAATTCATGGTTGGACTGTGGCCTACAAAACCTCTACCGCTAATAGGAACAAACTTAAACTTGGAGGGCACAGCCAATTTGTTTCTGACTTAGTACTCTGTGAGCCAGTAAAAAAGGAAGTATCTAAATGGTATAACTTTATTCTGGAGGAGTCGGATGGAGACTTTATTCTACCGGAATCAACATGGGGCTCCGTTGTGATGGATCAAAACGTACAAAATCTTTGGATAACTTCTTTTGAACTTTTGTGGAAGATTGTTAAACCATCCTGGCTTCGCAGAAACCATATTTTTACCCTCCATAGGGCATATTATTCCCCTCTTAGGTTATCTAAGTTTGTAGGAGGAGAGTTAGTGTCTTGTGCTAGATGTGGGTTAACGGCTGCATCAGACACACATATGTTTTTTGATTGCCCACTACTAATCACATACTGGGAGGACATCAGTAACTATCTTACAGAATCACTGGGTAGCCCGGTTACCATAGATCTGCCTTTAGTGATATTTGGGGTATCAGAAGATCTACAAAATCCAGCTAAGTTTCTAGTGTTCTATGCTATGCTGCTTGCGAGAAGGGAGGTATGCAGAAAATGGAAAGACTCTTCACCCCCTACATTTAGGGATTGGCAATCTTCAGTCTTGCAGACCTCCCGCATGGACTTGGCTAGATCTGGCAATCATAACAAAAGGGCGTTTTGGTATCTACTTTCTTGGCTTCATTGATTCATCCGGGGTTTTTTTTCCCGTTTTTTTTCTTTTTTTTCCCCCCCGGGTCCTATGATTGACCTCCTATGGTACTTAAATATTTTGTACCCATGGAACAGCCGCTAACCGGTTCATGCCCGGCCCCACTTGGCTGCTAAATTACCCCAAGGTTTGCCACAGACCGGTAAATCATTGACTTTGTGCCTACCTGGAATACGGATGACAGCTGAGGGAAAAATGGCCCCCAGAAGACTGGTGTCCCTTCCAGTTTACGAAATAAACTGAGACAGCTGTTTTTGTAAATTCCTTTTGGCACTTTGTCTATATGGTGGTTATGAGGACAAAAACAAAAAAAAAATGCTGTTGCGTTTTTAATGCTGTGACGATTTTAAACCTTTTTGCTGCATGATTAATATGTTCAAAGTGAATTTTAAAACCTACTAAAACTGTGAGCTTTATTGTGTGGAAAAGCCGCGTTCCTTACCTCCCCTAAACCGCCCCTGCCAGCGCCCCATTCCACCATGGGACCTCCCGCTTGTTGTGGAGGGCACCGGCAGAGATCTGCTTCCCCGCCCGGACTGGCTGCATAGGGTCACGCGGGCTTCGTCTCGTAGGTCCACCCCTATTTAACCTGGATGTCTTCCTCCGCGATCAGCGGACGCGCACAGCGGGCACGCGCCGAAGTCCGCGCTGAGGATGCGCTTGGGGCTGGGGAGGAGACTATAATTTCCGCTGATCCTCGAGCAAGCATGACTTATTCCAGTCAGGACTTAGTTGCATTTAAACCTCTCAAACTTTCCTGCTACCACAAGCTCCCCCCTGAGGCCTTTCTTGGGTCTCCCGGTTGTTGTTGCTACACGGGAAATACCGAGCCCACAATTCTTGACACTGTGGATATGCGGTCTCCCATTACACCGTCAACTACGCCCAACACTACGCTGGAGTGGGGTTTTCTCATCAATACAAGATCCTTAATAAAGAACAATATGGCATTTAATGACTGTCTCTGCCAGGAAGCCCTCATGGGTCTTCATCACAGAAACCTGGGCCTCTGTTTCCTCTGGTCCAGAACTTGTTAATGCTATCCCAGAGGGCTATGCGCTGGCCAGGATGGATAGAGGGTCGTAGGGGAGGAGGATTGGGTATCCTATACAAGGTTTCCTCCACCTGCCGCATTAAATCTCTTTCCTCCCCCTCAGATTCCTTTCAGGCCACTTATTTTTCGATAATCTCCTCTCCCACAGCTTCCTTCTCTGTTCTCTCCCTATTTTGGTAGATCCCATCAGACGGTCATGGGAGATTTTAACTTCCACTTAGAAGATGTAGGCTCTAGTGACACTTTCTCCCTGGTGGACTCCCTGGCCGCTTGCAGTCTCCTGCAACTGGTGGATAGCCCTACCCACCAAGCTGGTCACACTCTGGCTGGGGTCTTTTCCAACGACACCAGACTAACGACGGGTCCCCCCATCCCTCTTGTGTGGTCGGACCACCTGGCCGTTCCCTTGGAACGAAAATCCCCCTCTCTCTCCACTTTGGCGTGTTACTCGGGTAAAAGGGAACCTAAGCGGAACTACAGGAGAATTTCCAATGATACTTTGGCCCCTCTTATGGCCAATATTAGGATACCCCCTTCGGGGGATGTCAGTGCCGCTGCGCTGGATCTCTCTAGCGCTATTGCAAGAGCAGTGGATCTCTTGTCCCCGTTTCATACGGCTATTCTGCCAGAAAGAGACCCTCGGCCCCCTGGTTCTCGGAAACACTCAGGCTCTTAAGGCAGAGCTGTAGGAAGCAGGAGAGGCTTTGGCGAACGAGCTGGGATCCCAGGGAAAAGGAAAAGCACAAACTCCTGCTTAAAGACTACAAAGCGAAGGTAATTGAGGAAAAGCAGGCCCATTTTTCCAACTTAACGACTTCCCTTACTTCCCCAAGGGTATTGTTTAAGATTGTTGATTCCCTCTGTACCTTGCAAACACCAGACCCTGTAGTAGGCTCCCAAGAGTTGTGTGATAAGATCTCTTTGTTCTTTCACTCAAAAATAGTTGACATTTATGCCACTCTTGAATCACAAAGGGACCTGCTGGGCTCCCATCTTCCTCTGGCCCCATCTCTACAGAATGTCGGCCAAAGGATTCCCATAGTAGTTTGTCCAATTTTCCTCTCCTTACCTTCCAGCAGTTAGATCTGCTTCTGAACAGGATTAAATCTGGATCCCCTTTGGACCCTTGCCTCCTTAGGACCCTGAAGGACTGTAGGGAAGTTCTGCTGCCTCACCTCCTTGAAGTGATTAACTTCGCTATAGTTGAAGGCATTTTTCCATCCTCTTGGAAAAAGGCAGTGGTCAAGCCTTTGCTGAAAAAGCCGACACTAGATCCGGAGATACTAAAGAACTTTCGCCCAATATCCCTGTTGCCGGCTCCAGCAAAGATGCTTGAGACACATCTCAACCAACATCTGACTGCATTCCTTGACACCTCTGGCCACTGGACTCGTCACAACATGGTTTCCGGATGTTCCACAGCACTGAGTCGGCTCTCATCATGGTCATAAATAACAACATACGCTCGAAGGTCGGCCAGGGCCAGACTACTTTTCTGGTCCTGCTAGACCTGACAGCAGCTTTTGACACCCTGTCTCCCTCCACTTTAACAGCTCGTCTTAGGGAGATAGGGGTGAAGGGCCCGGCGCTGAGCCTGCTGACCTCTTTTCTCAAGCAGAGGGAGCAGAGGGTCAAGCTGGGAGAGTACCTGTCCCCCGCTAAACCTGTGCAGTGTGGGGTTCCACAGGGGTCGGCTTTAAGCCCCACTCTTTTTAACATCTATGTGGCCCCACTTGCCAAGTTAGTAAGATCGTTCGGGATGGAGGTGGTGTCATATGCCGATGACACCCAAATTATGGTTTCTCTCTCCCACTCGATGAGTACCTCCGCGCTTAGCTTCAGGAACTGCATGGAGGCAGTTTCACAGTGGATGATTCTAAACTCACTGAAGCTGAACGGAGAGAAAACCGAGGTCTTGATCTTTGGAGGAGATCAGGATATCTGGTCAAGCGACTGGTGGCCCCCATCCCTGGGAGCTTGCCCATTGCCCACTAAATCCGCACGGAACCTGGGCGTGATGATTGACACCTCGCTTGCTATGGCTCAGCAGGTTAATAGAACGGTTTCCACTTGTTGGGGTGTTATCAGGATCCTGAGGAAAATCATGCACTACCTTTCCTTGAAAGCCCGTAAACAGACCGTGGTTGCCTTAGTAATATCACGGTTAGACTACTGCAATGCGCTCTACTCGAGCATTAACAAAGGCCTGATACAACGCTTGCAGATTGTCCAAAACGCGGCAGCTAGGTTTGTCCTTGATGTCCCCAGTCTCTCTTCTGCCACATCAGCTAGGAAGAGCTTGCATTGGCTCCCGATTCATGCCAGGATCTCCTTTAAGATCCTGTGCCTTGTCCATGGGGCCCTGTTTGGAGATGGTTCTGAAGGCATAGGATCTCTGTTGGTTTCATACACCCCCAGCAGAACCCTGCGCTCCTCCAGCAAGAATCTCCTGTCTGTTCCCCGCGTTCGTAGAGTCAGGTGGGGAAGAAGGGCCTTTTCTTATCTGGCCCCTAAGCTGTGGAATACCCTGCCCCCGGAACTTAAAGCACAACCCTCTATGACGCTCTTTAGGAAAGCATTAAAGACGTGGCTCTTTGCAGAGGCGTATCTGTAATCTGGTACTCGGCGCCCAAAATATGTTTACATATATGTTAGGCGCCTTGATGCCCGCGGGGCTAAGTTGCACAATATAAGACTGCCTTCATTCATTCATTCATTCATTAGTTAGACTACGTGCCAGGGCATTCTACAAACAGTTGTGGGCGGGAGTGAGCAAAGAAACATGGCCGCTGACTTAATATTAACAGAGGTGTGTTTTTTTCCAACCCATTAACTCCGCAACATGTGTGTATGGGAGAGACACCCATTTGCCCGCATAATCTCATGTGTGGGTTAACTGGCAGAGAACGACTCCCGTTCTACTTTGCTCCAGCACCTATCTGAGGAAATTAATGAACCATCCTAATACATGACGTGAGCTAGTGTACCTCAGTATGACAAGCAACTCAAAAGACGAAGCCACGTATTTGTGTCTGAGGCCATCAGTGAAACAAAACGTTCCCTTTAATGAGAAATTACTTTCCTATGAATACATTACAATCACTGCAATTACACCAGGCCAAATGTGTTTAAATTCCATTTATATAGTGCTTACTACCCCTGGTGTTGTACTGTACGTAGACCATCTGATTTCTGACTGTATTAAGGCACAGCACATTCTAAGTGAACAAAGTTAGCCTTCTAATTAAGGCGCCTTTGAAACCGCTTTGTAAACATATGCACTCTTTTGGAAGGATGTTTGAGACACCACCACGCTTGCAAAAGTGATCTAGTACTATTCATTTCCGGATGAACCCTACTGGGAGACCCTCGAAGCACCCTGCAATACCCTCGCACAAGCGTGCCCCCTTCTGATGGTGCAGGGGCTCGGCACACAGCACTGCGATCCCTAGACTATGTTAAATGAACAGGCCCGCTGGCATGAGTGTTACCTTTCACTCTAGACACCTTGTCACCTGATCAGTGTCTGATAACAAAGGTACAATGCCGTGCGTTAGGCTAACCGGTAAAACTGCAATCTTAGTGGTCATTCGATTGTCTTCCTTTCCAAAACACGGGCCAAAAATAAACCTCACAATTGCCTACCCTCGGGCTGTGTACTTTCAGTGCATTTACACAGCGAGATCACATAAATCCTGGCACAATGCCTAAGCACCTTTACTCAAGGATCATCGACACTACCGGGGTGGGCTAAATGCAGAAGGCCACTCATTCGCCTCTGAGTCACGCAGAACACGCACATATCCCTATTGCAACATGCACTGCCCCGACTGTACTTCTCTGGAAAGTGGCACAAAATGTGTGATGGAAGCCAACACCTGCATTTTGTGTGGAGACTACTTTCCATTGTCCAAGGTAAAAAAAATACAGATGCCCCAAAATGAACAGCCCAATGCAATCACTTAGCAACTATAACACAGAAACCAGCTACTCTGATGTACGTACAAACTGATACATTAACACGATGTGTCCCAGTAAACCGTACCCACGTATTTACTGCAGCAGTAAATGGGGCTGAGGGGTGTTTTGTAAGTAGCATCATGGGTAAGAGTGAAACAACAGTGAACCTGTTCAGACCACTCACAACAGTCATTCAAAAATGTAAGTCTTCTGCCCCAAAACTTCAGAAATTCGCAAGTGTGAAGAAATTAATTTCAGTGGTTAGCAGGTCTTAGAACCGAGCTTCGCATAAGTGAAGTGTTAAGTGAGAGGCAGCAATCTCGCAGAAGCTAGATTTCATTTAGGGTGCGACTGAGAATGGACTGCTCATTTGACGAAGAAAAACCACGTAACTGCACCATCCGCTGAAACAAGCCTCTTGAAAATGTTAGATCACCCGTGCTGCAGCATTCCATCAGGGGAATAGTTGATCATGTCATACGTATATTAATACAATTCTGTAACGTGAAAACAAACACCTCCCGGCTTCATAAAACAAGCATTGGAATAGCAGATATATCTCGCCTTTGGGACCTTATAAGTATTTAGTTATGCAGCACAATATCCTTATTGCAACAACATTAACTGTTGCATGGCTAAACACTTATAAGGTCCCAAAAGCGAGACCTATTGGCTATGCCAATGCTTGTTTGCTTTAGTGTCCTATTTTAAATCCCAACATAGACAAGCCTTTCTTTACGTGAAATTCTGAGGAGCAGCTGTCCAACACGTTGCAACAGACAAAACAGACTTATAAAATAGCATCTTAATAAGTAAAAAAATGTTATAATAAGCAATAACGAAAGCATCACTCTTAACAGACTCCTGCATAAACTCTTGTCTAGGTCTAAAATTAATTCAGATTAAAAATGCTACCAGTAAATTATTTCCCTAACGTTAAATCTAGTTGGAAACGGAAGGAATAGAATTCATGATCAGTACTGAAAGTGCACTAGCATAGAAAACAATCAGCAATAATTGCAAACAGATGGCGCTGCTGCTCTCTCCCGCAAGGGAAACGCCAAATGTGCACGATTGCCAATAGAAACCAATGCAAAACATGCACACGTTTATGCAAAAGTCCTGAGCGACTGCAAAAGTTCCCCTCCTAAGCAGCGCTTGAGCGCTGCATGGGTGAGACCTAGAAAGTACGCTTTAAGAGCCTTCATAGTGCTTCCAAGGTCTGGAGTGGTGTGCGTAGAATTCTGTGGTAGATTTTAATTGTATACATCCCTGACTAATAATCAAAACGTACCGGAGATTTTTTTAGAGATTCACTTATGAAGAAATGGGTGCATGGTGGGGCAGTTCGGATGGGTTGTTTTTTCCACCTTCTGGGCTACGTTCCTTCAACGAGTTGAAAAATTAATTTAATTTTGGGTGGAAGGATTTTTTAAAAATATTTACAAGTAAGCGATTTTCTCCTGCATAAAGGGGGTGGGCCGGTTGATTTGGTTAGAGTAGAGGCTACAGAAAAAAATCTCAATTGGGAAATCTATGGATACTTTAATTCCGTTATGGCTGATGATATGGATAAACATTCTCAAAAATGGCGGGGCTATCTGACAATCTTTCAATCGTTTGACCTGTCTCAATCCATTTTAACGTTGTTGCGATTACATGCACAGTTTTAGAAGACTTGGATAGACTACCATTTCCAGTAAAATAGCTCAATCATTTAAGTACTGGATCATGAGCTAGCAAAGCAGCCTTAAGTCAAAAACAGGAATTTCATCAGAACAGATGCATTCCTTCATTCTTCCCAGGTTGACAAACTGAGTACTATTAGACTGGCCACTAATAGCAGATATTTAGGAGGATACGTAAAGGCAAAAATGCAGTAGCAAGTGTTATAAAAACCTTTTGACAGTCGAGTGAGGATTGTCCAGATACTGATCACTGGCAAGCACTTTCCCTAAGAGTTCTCAATGAAACCTCTGGTAATGAGCTGTTTTGCCCTAAGATAGGGTCCAAACAAGGAGCAGGGCAACGAGGAGAGGGGTGATGACAACCTTTGTGGAGGAGCAAAATCCTGGATGAAGACTGAGAATGTTACTCAGCAACCATCTAGCCCTCAGCACCCCCACCGCCTACTGGCTTAGGCACAGAACACAACCAGAAATGGCAGCCCAAAAAATCCTTTGAGAGAAGAGTGGTTGGACCCAGGTTTACCGAGGACGGGACCCTCCTTCAATCCTGCCAGGGAAGATGTGATTGCTCAGTCCAGGCAGATGTACATGGAAAAAGAGGACAGACTGGGTCCCATGGATGCCAAACTTGAAATTGTCCGTTTTACCTTTGGGGATCGTGAAGAAAGGCGACCACTGACGAGGCTTGGGAATCTTAAGTTAACAGAAACAGTTAAGAAAGCAGACCTGATGTTTGCAGATCCTGCTGTGGGCCCACCAAAAAGGCTTGCGAAGATGGAGTCTGACATTTTGGCAAAGGGAAGGCTCCCCGCACACAAATATTTGATGACTATGCTTGCTACCCGAGGCCGGATTCAATAGTTTTGAGACACTGAAGAGAGTGGAGACCTCTATGGCATCTGATCAGAGAGTAAATGTGAAAATACTTTCACAAATAAGAAAGGAATGGTGAAAGGAGACAAATGAGACCAACACGCAACAAAGAGGGTTTGCGCCTTTATTACACCAATATGATGGAAAAGTAATCTGATGTGCGAGAAATGTTTCACTACATTTCTAGAGAAATTCGCCTATATGCAAAAGGAACGCAGAAAATGGGCTGAAGAGAAGATGCTATGGAGTACAGTGAAAGACCAAATTGAGTGGCCTCTCAATAAGTCGAAGCAGGAATGGTAGTCACCTTTAGAGGCATGGGGACCCACAGTATTCGCACAAACAGTGCAGAGTCCCCTGATGTGTCTAGACTTAGGAAACACTTCTCCAGCTATTGAAAAGGGGTCTTCATTTTGTAGTTTTTCCAACTTCTCTCTCTACCCCAGTGTACTGAAGAGCACGGGAAAAATAACAATTGGCATACCCCCTTAAGACAGGCAATGTGAGATGGTACATGATCTTTCAGTAAAACATCTACTAAGAAGATTACGGAGCAGTGATCTGCCACTCCCCTATTAATCCTCTTTAGTTCACATCAGGTTTAGGTCTTTCCTTACAACATAATCTAGGTTTGTCCAACACTTATTAACTACGAAAAAGTTTGGCTGATCCTTCTACTTTGAGCCTACTCCTGACTGCGTTTCCCTTCCATGAAGTACTCCCTCCCCAGTCAACAATCCTGCCCATTTGGGTCACTCTACCTACCAACAGGCTAGGGTTCTGCAACAATCACGGTATGAGAATCACAGAATCACTCACTTTTTTTAAGTGGAAGGAACCCAACCATGGGCTACAGACAACTAGGCCTTTGACATTACACCTGACAACATTTTTCCTGTTTGCCTGAACGTTTGCTGATCAGAGTGTTCAATTTACATATTCTAAAACATGCTAACTGACTGTCTTAAACAGTCAATCAAGCAAAACATCTCTATCTTGTTTACCCAAGAATGATTCAAAATAGTCTTAAATGGGTGGAACCATTTAAATTTCCAAATTTAACTAGAATACCTTAAGGGTATTTTCGTTTTTTGAACACTGGCAATTAGAGAAGCTGTGTGGTTCACTCTTTTACTCAAGACATTTTGCTAGTTTATTGTGACAGAAGAAGTCCGGAATCTGCTCCCACAATACTGCATTAAGGAACTACAAAAATGGCTTGAACTAGGAACAATATTTTGGACAGCCTGAATGGTGCATTTGTCATTCACATGAACATAGAGAATTCATAAATTGAATAGCCAAACTTCTTGGAACACTATTTAAAGTTGAGATTTTAAATATTTGAATAGATATAATGCATGCTAAACTCAAGAAGCGTTTTTTTGGTGGTTTTGCTTGTACTGTATAAACAAGGTAGTCAAGAGAGAACAAATCCTCCTAAAGCTGATATGACCAAATTGAGTCATGCACATTCTTGTACTGCATCTACGAAAGGTGGGATGCAACAGTGATCTCAACCACTGGACTGTAGAGTTCTGGTGAGTAAGAAGCGAATACTTTATAATGATATTGGCTCAAGGAAATATGACAGACACTGGTAGAAGGACCATGACTTACTCATATTGGCTAGTGTAAATAAACTTCATCAGGATGAGTTCCTGCATGTGCTCATGGAAGATGTCCTCCAGTGTCCGGCCCCATTCCTCCCTCAGCCATGTACGAAATTCCTGCAAAAATGTAACTGAATTATTCTTTTTTTTTTTTATTCAAACAACCAACCTTGCAGACACACAAGGGATGAGAACTGTTGTCCATAAACTACATTTTCGCTTAATTCAACACTAGACTAGATGTTGTTGTCTTGATCTAAAACCTTACCAAATAATTTGGGATACCCACAGCCTAGAAAGGAAAAGCTACAATTTATAATATCAAATATGCACCAGGGTAAAATACTATTACATTGATCAAGAAGCTGAAATATCTTGTTACGGGTCTAACATGACAGGGATACAATTATACTTCAGAGAAAGAACCTTTACACTCCACAAAAAAAGGTAACACTGTTCATTGGGATTGATTTCAGACACTAGCAAGTGGACAGAATCAAAACCACTTGATCTACGAAAGTAGCAGCACAATGCAAGACAATATTAAATGCAAGTAGAAATGTATCAACATTCTCTGGCCCAACTACTCACCATCTCCTCTCACGTCAGATAACAAATCTACCAACATCCCAATACAGACAATAGTAATTTCAACAAAACCTCTGACATTCAACAGCAATTGTATTTAGCCTAGATTTCTGGTCACAAAAAAGTTACTTACTTGTAACTGTAGTTCTCCATTTTTGTTATCTTACACCGATTGATATGCCTGAATCATTCTCTCATTCTCCATCATCGAGGTGGGAGAAGCACTGTAATTTTACAATAGCAGTACAAGGCACTGCCTGCCTGAAAGGCCCTAGAACAGTGTCCCTTTATGAGGAAATTCTACTCACTGGAAAAGTCCTGAACTCCAGCTAATGGGGTGAGGGTACTCGCAGCCTCAGACTTTACGGAGGGCATCACACCTCAGATAAATCAACAAGTACTTTACGTAAGCCTCTATTCTGGGAGGAATCTAGAAAAGATACCAGTAATGGAGGTCTAGTTATAGGTAAGTAACTTCTTTCTTCCAAAGCACTGGTTCCTTCATAGATTCACATGATTAAATAAGAGTAGTAAGCAGTATTGACAGTTGATTCCTACAATGCAGAAAATGGGATGAAATAGAGGGCCTCATGAGATGGCGCAGAGCTGCTTGTCCCACCACTGTCTGTTACTGCTTCCAAGTTGTAGTGCTTTCTGAAGGTGTGTCTGTTACACCTTGTTGCTGCATGGCAGCTATCCACCGGCACCACTCCCGCAGAGAGTGCAGGCAAAGAGGTCATCCCTCTCATACAGTGGCTCATGACTGTTCTTGAGAGCACCGTTCCCATTTTGATGTGGCAAAAGTCAGCTGTGGGGCACAACCCATCCAGTAATGTATTCACTTCGAAACAGAGTCCTTTAGGTGGGTTTGTGAAGGACCATAAAATAATGGGTTGATTTTATTAACTGTGCTGTTCTGCCCAGATAAACCTTAAGGCATCTCCTTAAATCAAATACGGCCATCTCTGCAGGTATAGTGGTATTTTGTAAAATAGCTTTGAGGACTATGTGTAATTCATGAGAAATTCAGTTGAAATTTTTTTATGGATTTTGAGTCACTCGTTAATACAATATCCTTGGTAAACTTCAAGTAATGTTCTATAGAAATACACTCTTGCCCCCTCTTACTCTTACGGCCGTTATAACCAATAGAGTGGCCATTTTCAAGTAAAGAGATCTTTTGCAAGCCTTGTAAATTGGTTTCAAATGGACTTGGTATTAGGTGGGAAAGGGTTGTGTTCAACTCCCACTTTGTCGATAGCTACTTGATAGCAGAAATATTCTAACATGTGCATTTAAGAAATGATTTACTGTTTGTTGCTATTAAGATGGTCCTTTTGCAGATGTTCGGTTTCATGACATTGCCGCAAGGTGGATTTTATGGACAGAAGTTTCAGTTCTGATTGAAGAAGCTGTAATAGGGCTGGGATTTGAACCGAACTGAATAGTTTTGAAGAGCCCTTGATGCACAATATCCTTCATTTGGCTATGTAGGTTTTATTTGTAGATAATGTTCTGCTTTGAGTCCAAATGTCACTTCAATCCTTTGGTATGTCTAAGTTGTGTAGTGTGGCTGGGTCCACACTGGAATGGAGTGGTGAGCAAAAACAAAGAAAGAATCAATCCAGTGTCTGGTAGCTGAAAAGTCAGCTTTGTTACACCAGACGTCTGTATCTGAAGTTGTTGTGAGTACAAGGGCTGCATCAAAAAGGATTTTGCTGTTAGAAGTGGGAGAATACTAGAAATTACCATAATACACTGCCCCCCCACACACAGACAGACATACATACATACACTTGCCTAGACCTCAGAGCTGAAGCTTAGTGTGACTGAAGACTTCTGCCATCTTGAAAATAACCAAAGTGGGTAAGGTTAGCCCTGGAAATGCTTATCCCATTGTTTAGAGCATCCTCATGGGACAATCCCATCCACTAGTAGGTGGCAATCATAAATGTGGCACCTTCAGGCACCCACCACAGAAGAGTCGTGGACTTGTGGATCAGACGAGGACTGAACCAGTTGTCCAAAACCCGAGGAGAGCCTATTAGACTGGACCTGCTCTCCCTATCGAACCCAAGATAAAGAAGTGTACTCCTAGGCTCACAAGGGTGACCTCCCATAAAAACTACAGGGACAGATGTTCAACACTGGTGAACCCTGCCGCTCTCATTTCTTGGCAGAACAGCCTTGTTTGAAAAATGATAGCGCTGCCCTGTGTTCTGTAGGTCTTACACAATACACCTTATCCAGTCCCTACTTTAAAGATTTTGAGATCGAGATATGTACGCTGTTCTAAAATGGAGCCCCCTCTCCCCTGGGCATTGCCATTCAAAAACAGATGAGAGGCTGGTATGATGGTGACAATGCGCTGCCAGACATCCGGAAATATTATTGGGCTGCGCGATTAACGATGGTGTACCACTGGATACATCTTCCACTGACAAGGCCAGCATACCAGATGGATAGATTGATGATGCATACAGGGGGGCCTAATATGGTGCTCTATGATGGAACCAGGCATACAACTTTTAAAAGCCCAACTGCAGTAACTCTAAGCTTATGGCATGCAACTCTCCATGCTCCTGATGGAAAGATACAATAACTTGTGGTACGCAGTGAGTGAGTGATCCTAGGGACACAGCCTGGTTTTGATAAAGTAGCCTCATGATCTTGGTAAAGGTAATAAACACACATCTTGAGAGGGTGATCTGTGAAGACTTATTTTCCCAAAGAAATAACATGGCCTGAAAAGGACACATTTTGGAGGAATTTTACATGGTCAAATCAATGATTTTTCTCCAATATAAAGAAAGTAGTGCACTCGCCATCACCACTCACAGAAGGGGTTTTAGTCAAATATTTAATTGAAATAAATATTTATCTAGTCTGAACTAAGAGCAAAGCTCTTGGCCTCCCATCCACACATTGTGCAGTACAAATCAAAGGTGAGATGGCCTCAGGGAGGCGGAGAGCACTCATCTCATTGGCTGGAGTTCAGGTATTTTCTAATGACGTGGATGGGCTAATCAATCGGCACTGTTCTAGGGTCTCTCAGGCAGGCAGTGTCTTCTACTGCTATAGTAAAGTTACCATTGGGGCTACCATTTTGATAACGGGGAATGGTTCAAGCATGTTAATCTATGAAAGCTCGATGTTGGAGGACCATTTATTATGCAGCACATTCTGAGGCATTCTCTTGCTATTACCATATTTCAATGCACAAGTAATGCTGCAAAATAGATCCAGTATTTTGTAAGATACCATTCAAAGAACTACTCACCAGCATTAATTATTCTTTGTTGCAGTGAGACATAACAATAACACGTTGTTAATATATATTTCCATTTGTGAGAAAATTCAATCCAGCTTTATATGGTGGAGCACCTTCGCTCCGTGCTTGACGCGGGACAAACGGCAGCGCTGGTGCTATTAGATCTAAGCGCTGCCTTTGACACCGTCTCGCACCCTAACCTTCTGCTGCGCCTAGAGGAAGCTGGTGTTACCGGCACTGCTCTCGAATGGTTCCGGTCGTTCTTAACCAACCGGGCCTTTAGCGTGACCGTCCCGCCTTATCAGTCCAAATTCCATCCGTTGAACCTGGGCGTCCCCCAAGGCTCCTCGCTGAGCCCTACGTTGTTTAATCTTTACGTAAGGCCGCTAGCTGAGGTTGTCAAACTATGGGGTATGACCATGGTGTCATATGCCGATGACACCCAGCTAGCGGTCACGATCAGCGGGGATGCCGAAGTCGACGCTCCCAGGTTTCAACAAGGACTGAGGGCGGTTGCCAGCTGGATGACGTCCAATTGTCTTCAGCTAAACGCTAGTAAGACCGAGGTCATGGTATTTGGTAGACAGCCGGAACTGTGGGGAGAGAGATGGTGGCCGGAGGAGCTGGGTCCTGTTCCCATCCCAGTCGCCGAGCTTAAGAACCTCGGGGTCTGGTTGGACCCTTCCCTAACGTTTGCCTGCCACACTAAACGTACGGCTGCATGCTGCTTCGGCATCTTGCGTGGGCTTCGTCCTGTGCTAAAGTTTTTCGATGCCCCCACCAGGCAACTCATGATCCAAGCTACTGTCATCTCCAGGCTGGATTATGCGAGTTCCTTGCTGGCTGGTTTGAATGTGGCAGAGATCGGGCGCCTGCAAAGGATCCAGAACGCCGCAGCGAGAGCGGTGGTAGGCCTTCCAAGATACTGTCCTACCTCCAGCACCATACGGGCGCTGCATTGGCTCCCGGTGGCTCAGCGGATCCAGTTTAAGGTCCTCTGCGTCGCCTATAAGATCTTGAAGGGGTCCTCGGCAACGATCCTCACGACCCTCCTGGCCAATTACATCCCAGCACGACCCTTGAGATCGGCAGACCTCGAATTGGCCGTTGTGCCGCGCTTCAAGCGAAGTAGGGCCGGTGGACGCTCATTTCAAGTGCGGGCAGCTGCTTTGTGGAACTCCCTACCCCCGGCAATTCGCGCTATGGGCGATTTGCTGTCCTTTCGTCGCGCTGTGAAAACGTTTTTATTCCCTTAGTTGTATGTTTGTGTTGTTTTATTTAGTTGTGTTGTGTAGCTGCCTTGTCGGGCGCCAGGACGCTCCTTAGCTGGAGCATCTGTGCGCCAAATAAAAATCACATAACATAACATAACATAACATAACATAACTAACAGACTTAAATGTCCAATGCTCAAATTAACAACTTAGATTTCCCTATAGCCTCATTAGGGGTACTAAGACCTATATAAATACAATAACAATATGTTAGGATTATTGCAAAATCCCAAAGGAGCGTTGACAATCTTAAAAACAAGGCAATGCAACAATGGAAAATTCCTAAAATGATTAAACAGATTTTAGACCGATTTGCCTTTTCAGTGAATTGGCTTAACAACGGTTATTTGCTGCTGCAAGAAAAAAAAAAAGTTGAAGACTTACATGCAGGTATGGTGCTACAATGGGCCGGGGTGATGGCATGCATGCAAATGCGTCACCATAATTTGGTTTATTTGCTTTATTTACAGCTCATAGATGGTGGTTGCCAATTTTTTAGAGGTAAAAGCATACACATATTTAGTATGTGAAAAAGCACATATGAAAAATGCACTTAATGGAAGCACATAGGAGCTTCTGAGTCCTCCCCCCAATTTTTTTCTTTCTTTAAAGAATTCGACAGGTGGAGGCTGGGCAGGCAGGCAACACCGGAGCGCTTCAGGGTAAAGGCAGCATGGAGTGAAGGGAAACAACCTGGAGTGGGTGGGGAAGCAACACAGGCGCTTGAGGGGATAGGGAGAAAAACTAATTAAGCACAAAAAAAGGATAAGGCGGGTGGAGTAAGCAATGAATGAGCTAGGGGGATGGGGAAGAATGGAACAACAGAGAGTAAGTACTCTTGAGGAGATGTTTGAAGGGAGAAGCGGTGCAAGAGGGAGACAGCAAGAAAGCATAAACACTCTCATGAGTGCTGAAGGAAAAAAGTTGTTATTTCAAGTCGGGCAATTAGGATGGTAAAGGAGCTATGCTTTGGGGGCAGGACAAACCCAAACAGAGGAAGGAAAGCCATCAAATAAAGAAGCAAGGAAATAAGAGTGACAAGGAAGCCGATCACTGGAAAGGAATGGCCTGACTCTAAGCCCACCATAAGTTTTTCGGTATGGTCCAGTAGAGCAATTTTGACAACAGATAGTTAAAATATGACTATGTGCAAGACCTACCAACACAATTTCAAATCTTTCCTAAAATGGGTAATATCTGAAATGTATCTCAGGGAATGGGGAGAATGTCCAAAAGGGCTGCCCCGAGAAGCATGGATCCTCCTCCAACAAATGATGAAAGATGGAATGGAATGGAAAGGAGTTTTATAAAGCGCGGACAGTTACCCTAAGGCATCCAGGCGCTGATAGAGGGACTTCTGCTGGGGTGGAATGCTGGTGGATGATTTTATTTAGATATTTATTGGTTGAAGAGGAAGGTTTTCAGTTGTTTACGAAAGGTGAGCAGGTTCGGATTGGATCTTAGATGGAAGGGGAGAGAGTTCCATAACTTGGATGCGTTATAGGAGAAGCAGCGACCTCCTGCTCTAGCTCTTCGTATCTGTGGAACAGCAGTTAAAAAGGCTTTCGATGAGCGGAGTACTTTTTTGGGATGGTAGGGGGTGATCAAGGAATGATTGATCCACGGCCCCGATTTCCAGAAGGCTTGGTGGGTGATGCACATTGCCTTGAATTTTATTCTCTCTCTAACAGGGAGCCAATGCAGGGATTTCAGGCCAGACCCTATAGAGTATCTACGAGGAATTCCGAGGAGGGTGCGTGCAGCGCAGTTCTGGATCCGCTGAAGTTTGTTTAAGCAGTATTCTGGGGATCCCAGGTATAGAGCGTTGCTATAGTCTATACGAGACTGAATTAGGCCCTGGATGACTACCTGTTTTGCCTCAAAAGGGAGGAGTGGTAGGATTTTTTTCAGCTGCCTAATTAGGCCGAAGCAGGTTGCTGACACCTTGGTGACTTGTGTATTAAAAGTCAGGGCCTTGTCCAGCCATACTCCAAGACTCTTTATGTTGTCTTTGGGTGCGGGGGGATCGCCTAGACTAGGGGGCCACAGAAGCTCTAGAGTGGAAGGGGCCTGAGGGCCAAGGAGCATCAGCTCCGTCTTGTCCCCGTTGAGCTTTAAGCATGAGCTTGTCATCCAGCTCTTTACCTGCTCCAGACAGGGAATCAGGTTGGTTTGTGATTGCTGGCTGTCCTTGTGTGCAAGGGAGACCACTAGCTGAGTGTCGTCCGCATAGGTGACGATGGTAATGCCATGCGGACGAACAATCTCTGCCAGTGGTCTCATGTATGCATTGAAAAGCGTGGGGCTAAGTGAGGAACCCTGTGGCACCCCACACCCCAGAGGCTTACTTGCGGAGATTGAGGCTCCTTCAAAGACGCTGAAGGAACAGTCTTTTAAAAAGGATTTAAGCCAGGCTAGGGCTTCTCCCAATATTCCCAGACTTAGTAGACAGTGGAGGAGGATTTGATGGTTCACCGTGTCAAATGCGGCGCTCAGATCAAGGAGGATCACTGCCACTGCTCCTCCCTGATCTAAGATCCGCCTTGCCTTGAAAGATTGAGTGGTTGGATGTGAATGAGTAACTTAGTGGAAGAGAAAAGGGGAAAGATAGAGCTAATTACCTGGCAGTTAAAATTATACATAGAAGCAATTGGGATGAAGGATTTATGTAACAGGACCAGAGATTATAACAGGCAGCATTCCTTTACAGGGAGTCAATATGTGGACACCAATATTGGATTGAAGCGGTCTCTATTTCTGAAATTAATAATTAATTTGGCAACTGAATTTCGGAGACCTAGCATTTTCTTCTGAAGAGGGATGTTAGAACTTTTGAAAAGGATATTACAGTAGTCCAAGTTAAGGTGAATTTGTTTTAGAGTAATGATTCAAACTTTACATTTAGGACGGAATGTCATAGGGTTTTTAGGTAACAGAACCTCACCCCAACACTGCCTTGTGACTTTCTGTAAGCCGTGATGATTACTAATTTACTCTGACTGAGGCATATGGCAGCTTTATTTGGTAAGAGGTAGTTTACAAGGTAATGAACTTAATTCCGAACCATTTCCATTTAAGAAATAAAACACTTTTGCTGTGGAAGGCCTCCCTAGTTTCCCCAGAGTATTTCGAGACCCACTGATGGAAGCTTCAGATCTTCAACAATTCTATGACTGCAGAAGCCATGTCAGACCTTAAAAAAAAATCATTAAAATTTTACTAGACCTCTAGGTCTAGTAACTTGAATACTCTATTCGACTTAACTGTAATGTACTTGACCCATAAAATGGTCTCAAATTGTGTGATCCTAGACTAATATTTGATTTTACAGAGCCGCCTTTTTCTTCACTATCACATTTGTGCGAACCATCAAATATGCATTTCCAGCATTTCTGCTGTACAACCTCTTGTTTGGTTTAATACAATAAACATTTGCTCCATGTATAGTAAGAATCTAGCCCACATGTAGGGCACATATGGCCCCTGACTTGCCTCTTAATTCACTAATAGCATTGCCATCAGAGCATGAATATTTCTCAGTAGTTCATGTTTAAAATCTACTTTTAATAAATAGATTAAAAAAGCAATGATGTGGTAATCATTTACAAATAGCACATTTTCCATTGAAATGGCCAAAAATCTTCCCAGTAACTTAGTTTTACTGATACGACTGTATATCGTATTAACAATCTGAGAAAATTGGGTTTCAGCTAAAATATTTGTCATTTGTACATCATCAAATAAAATGTTCAGATTTGTTTTTAGCCTATTCACATCTGTTTTGCATCACACAGAATTACACAAAACATGCTTTCATAACTACTGAAATATATTTTGAAATGTCTGTAAAGTTCACTTACAAGATATTTAATGTTGTGCGTTAGAAAAAAAAACACCCTGAGATTCTACAGCCTTTCATTGCACACTCTGTGTACAGCACAATTGTCAGACAGTTCACTTTACAAAATCTTCTAAGGCTGAAGTCAGAGAAAGAAAAAAAATTATGAGAAAACAAACTGACTTTTGACGTCTCTGAACACAGAGCAAATGAAACAAGATAAAAACAAGATTTAAAGGCATCTTTATTGCTTATTCACTGACTGAGTGAACAGAACACCTCTTCCTTGTCAGCTTGCCGGAACGAGCCAGTAGGTCTTAAAAATAGCTCGCCATGAAAAAATATGACTCTCCTTAGGGAGTGGACAAGTAGGCCTCAATCCTATTAAGTTACTTCCAAATACTTTTTGGGATGAGAGGCCTCTGCATGAACTGGAAATGTTGCATGCAGTTTTTTCAGTCCTGCCCTATGTATTATTTCAGAGGGCTCATCTACCTACAAACTAAGTGAGGCAGCTCATTCTTCCACAAAATTGTTCATAACAGAGAGGTGAATGATGGAGGTGGCAGCAAATTTAGTTCAGGGATGAATGCCTCTTTTAAATGTCTCATTTACCTGACTACAAGCTCTGCTGAAGGTCAGTCCAGTGCCCTATATCACAGGTTCCTTACATATTCTTAGGTGTAAGTACCATATTTATGCATCTGCTTGGGTACCATGTATGTGTGCTTCACTGTATACAATGAAAGAAAAGTATCCATGGCTGCACAAAATAGTGGCCTCCATGTAGGCTGTTATATGTCCATGCTGGACATGACAGCCAACATCTCCCACACTTGGTACTCCTCTGAAACTGTAGCATGTTGTTGAGAGGTGAAGGCTTCCTCATCTCTTACATTTTTCACAGTAAGTTTCCTCTCCTCTTTGAAACCCAGCCTTCTCCTATTTTCCACATGGCTCGCTTTCACCTAGCAACAGCAACTGTATATTTGCACAAGTTTGGGTTAAATAGACAACTCAACATTTACCATTACAAACTTGCTTGTAATGGTAATGATGTTGCAGCACGTACTTGGGGCTTGGTGGACAACTTATTTTCAATGAAGACCCGAGGCTCTTAATTGAACTCTTTGTCTGGGCGCCCACTGATGCTGGCCAGAAACTAGGATTCCACAAGATAAGCTTGATGCTGGTAAGGACTATTTCTGTCTTGTAGGAATTCAGTTTGAGAGGTTTATTATTTATCTAATCCCGGATGAATAGTACTGTATTTTGAAAGGCAGTTTTTGATTTCCAGGAGCTAATGATAGCTAACAGCAATTGCATATTGTCTGCACAGTAGTAAATCTTTACCTTCATCTTGACCATAGCATACACCAGGTGGTGTAAAAATAGACTGAAGAGAAGGGGAGACAGAGAGGACCTATGGGGCGCTCCATAAGAGAGTTGAACCTTGGGGGAGCTGAATGGGGGTAGGCAGACTAACTGACAACTGTCAGTCTAGTGCTGGGCCCTGTAAGCCTGTAGCTCCGACACAGTTGATCAGTAGTAAATGGTCAACTGCGTCGAAAGCTGCCGAAAGGTCAGGAAGTACCAGCGCCTGAGGGCTGCCCCTGTCCGCTTCTTCCCTCATGTCATCTATGACTGAAAGGATAACTGCTTAGGAGAGTGAGCTGGTCGGAAGCCTGCTTGATGTGGGTCGAGGAAATGAGTGTCCTCTAGGAAGGAACACAGGCAACTGGCCACATGTGACCTCAGAACCTTCGCTAGTTACGGTAGCAATGATATGGGGCAATAGCTTTTCAGAATGTGTGGGTCATCCCTAACTTTCTTTAATAGTGGAACCAATTTCGCCTCCTTAAAGGAGTTGAGGACCACTCCTTGACTCAGGGTGTTATTGAGAAGGGATAAGGCTGTGTCCCGAAAGGAGAATACTTCTTTTAGGACCTTTGGAGGGCATATATCATACGGAGACCCCGACTTTACTTTAGTTAGCAGGTCCAGGATGGCGGCCCACTCAGACAGATGTAGAAGGGTTCATGGCATTGATTAGAATTTTTGCAATGGGAGGCCTAAGACGGACACTGTCTTTCATCGTTTTGATCTTATCTGTAAAGAAAAGGTTGAGTGTGTTACACTAGCTTCTGTGTACGTGGGATCGTTCTGGTCAGGATTGGATAATTTGGTGGCCATTGCGAAGATTTCTTTAGATTTTTTATTTGAATTGATTATTTTATCTGTGAAAACGACAGCTTGTATGATTGATTCTTTTATATTTTTTAAGGTGGAGTTTCTGGACGAATAATCTCTCCGCCAGCTGCATTAAGCTTGGCAGAGTTCAAGTTTAGCTGCTCGTAACTCTTCAGAAAACCATTTAGATGTGTTGTATCATTTAGTCGGTCTGGGTTTCCAGAGAGGGGCATGCAAGTTGCTAGTATCTGTTAACCAAGCCATAATTCCTTCCTCCTGCTGGTTGATATTGGTCTTTACGTCAAGAGGAGAAGTTGCCAATGGGGTGCAAAATGTTGTAGTGTTAACTCTGGTCTAAGTCCTGGAGGGAATTCCTGTGTTAGTTGAGGGTTTAGGGAGGACCAGATCAGTAAGTAAAAATGTAACTAAATATTGATCGAACCATGCATATGGCGTAACCATGAGGTTAGATATAAAGAGGTTAGTTGACCACACCGGATCAAATGTATGACCTTCAATGTGGGTGGGCATAGACATGTGCAGTTCAAACTTCAGACTACTTAGCATGTCAGAGAAAACCGGACGAGGACCCATCCATTTTCTTATTAGCCCAGTATTTAAAATCTCAGACTATCAATATTTTAGCATAGTCAATTACTAGAGGGGAAAGGAACTCTGCCAAAGTATGTGGGAAATGGGGCATATGGCCCGGCAGTCTATATATCAGAGCGCAGATGTGAGAGGAAGCAGCTGAGTCAAGTTTAATCATGAGGCTGTCGACATGACTCAAGACTGGTGAATTTCAGATTTTTCATGATTATAGCTGCCGCACCTCTGCGCGTTTTTCCCAGTGGTCTTTTGGCCTGGAGTAACAGTTTTCTTGATGAACAGCTAGTAAACTTGGGAAAGGATTCCAATGTTAGCCAGGTTTCTGATAGTATTAATATATGAGGCATGTCAGAGTCCAATAGATGATATATTTCTAGTTGGTGTTTTACCATAGATCTAGTGTTGCGATAAAAACTGTGATCTGGTTAGAAGTGTTAGGAGTATCGCTACAAATCCTGGAGAGGGGGAATCACAGTTTTAATCGATTCAATGAACGAGCCATTCCTGTTAAGTAGCCCTAGGCTGGAGAGGTAAAGTAAAATGGAGGGGGCGAGTTGGGATTTTACCCATTGAAGCTCTCTAAGTTCATTAGGCATATAGGTGATTTTTTGAGCATATTAACTGGCCCCTGGCCCTGGTGCAGACAGGATTGCCTTTGGCACACCTACGGGGTGCCAGTGCTGCTGCTATTTCAGGGCTGCAAGTTCTTTCAGACTTCACCCATCTTCCCATTGGTTGGTTCACTCCCAGCCAAGCGAGCGCCCTTGAGCGTCTGCCATGGCTAACAGTGGTGAAGTAATGTGCGACAGCAGGGTTAAAAGTGCAAGGTTAAAGCAAAGTTAAGTCAAAAAGCAAACAACTTGATTGAGAAGCATTAAAAACACTGAATGCGGTGTGAGGCAGTAAGCTCAACCGCGGTGCTGCAGACATTTCACTGTAGCAGTGAAGGTATGTGCAAATAGCAGGGTTTAAAGTGCAAGGTCAAAGCAAAGTTAAGTCAAGTCAAAAAAGTTTGGTTAATTGTTCTAACCAAACATGGACTAGCAACATGGCATAGGATTATTACCCAATTTATCCCAATATGGTTAGAAACTGGCTGACAAATGTGAGGGGTTAAAAGTTGTAAGAAAAAACAGATTCCATGTAGAGGAATGTGTGACCTTTTTTTACCTGCATATTATCACATTAAAGGTATTTTGATTGCAAGGACTAGAAGGGTAATGAAATGGGAGTTAGCATCATAGTTCTTACAGTCATTAATTTATAATGGGAGCACAGCCAACATTAAGGTCTTTGCCCATGTGCTTCATCCTTCGTGCCCGTAGGAATGTGCCAAGTGGTGTAAGCTCCGATCACGGCCTAAGACACCGCCTCGACCATGAAAAGCATCCACTCTGGGGCCCCCACCGACCCCTTCCCCCCTCACATCTACCACAGAGCCACAGCCGCCATCGCACCCGAACTACAATGCACTATCAACACCACCTTCAAAAGAGGCACCTTCCCAGGCGACTGGAAGCGCACAGAAGTCAGACCCCTGCTCAAAAAGCCCACAGCTGACCCCACTGACCTCAAGAACTATCGGCCCCTCTTGCTCCTCCCCTTCGCAGCCAAAGTTGCAGAGAAAACAGTCAACAGGAAACTGACACAATTCATTGAAGAGAACGCGGTCCTCGACCCGTCCTAATCCGGATTCCGAAGCAACCACAGCACAGAGACCGCACTACTCGCCGCCACAGATGACATCCGCACCCTCCTGGACCAATGCCACTCCGCAGCCCTCATCCTACTCGACCTATCAGCGGCCTTCAACGCTATCTCCCACCGCACACTAGTTACCATACTACACAACGCAGAAGAAACAACAACAACAAGAAACAGCCCTGGACTGGATCCGATCATTACACACAGGAAGAAGCCAAAGGATCAGACTTCCACCCTTCCTCTCCGACCCCACGAAAATCACCTGCGGAGTCCCACAGGGTTCATCACTGAGCCCCACCCTCTTCAACAAGTACAAGGCCCCCCTCGCAGCCATCGTCCGACAACACGGCCTCAATAACGTATCCTACGCCGACAACACCCAGCTCATCCTCTCCCTCACCAAAGACCCCACCACTGCCAAACTCCACTTCCAGAAAGGAATGCAAGACATCGTAGTCTGGATGACCAACAGCTGCCTGAAGCTCAATGCTGAGAAGATAGAAGTCCTCGTCCTCTGTACCACCCCTTCTGCATGGGACAGCACCTGGTGGCCAACCGCCCTCAGACGCCCACCTACCCCCTCAGACCATGCCAAGAACCCCAGCATCGTACTCGACTCATCACTCACCATGAACTGACAGGTCAATGGCGTCTCCTCCAGCTGCTTCAACACCCTCCGTAAGACCTTCAAGTGGATCCCCCCCTGAGTCAAGGAAGACAGTCACCCATGCACTCATCACCAGCAGACTCGACTATGGAAATGCACTCTACGCCGACGTCCCTTCTCCGCAAACTCCAGACAATACAGAACACCGCCGCCAGACTCGTCCTCGGAATCCCCCGACACAAACACATCAGCCAACACCTACGTAGTCTCCACCGGCTCCCAGTGGAGAAAAGAGTCCCCTTCAAACTCCTCACTCACGTCTACAAATGCCTACACAACAACTGACCCAAATACCTCAACAACAGAATACATTTCCACGTACCCAAAAGAAACCTCTGATCTTCCATCCTCACACTGCCCGAAACCCCGCGCATCCACAGAGCCAGAGCAGGCGGAAGATACTTCTCTCACATTACAGTCAAGACCTGGAACGAGCTACCGGCAGACATCAGACGGACCCCCTACCTAAATACCTTCAGGAAGACCCTCAAATCCTGGCTCTTCGGCTAAACAGACCTGTGGACCCCCCCCCCCCCCCCTTCTCCCCCTCAGCGACTTGAGACCCTCACGGGTGAGTAGCGTGCTTACGATTCCCTGATTGATTGAAGCTCACCTCCTGGTGCTCTAGGCACAGTGAGCATTAGATATGGCCTACAGAGTCCTGGGCTACCTGGCCTCTTTCTTCTGACCACCCCATGTATTGTCTTTTTAACAAAATTATGACCAGGGATTTTCACAGTTGAGTCTGTTTAACTCTATTTTTTCTTTCGATCAATGCTAATATTGGGATCTTACACCTGGAGTCTGGCAACAACGGCGTATGCATTTTCTCAGGGGATAAGCACCTGGCATAAGTGTTGTGGAGCTTATATGTGTGATGCTTATGCGCTTGAGTGGGCTCCTTCATTAGTGTGTAACTAGGAGTTTTAATGACGCTAAAGCTTTTGCCTATGATGATCTTCACAGAGAGCACAATATATGTCTTGATTAAAGTGCCCTTCCTTGTTTTGGGAAGTTCTGTGGGGGTAATCTCATTAGAACCAGCGTACCAAGCATAACATTTCTGCTTTAGAGTCTTAAGTATTGTTACCTGGATTTTGCTGCAAGTGTTACATTTATCGGCATGATTTCTTTGTTAGATTGTGGTTGTAAAAAATGTGTATTCATCTACCCCAAAAGAAATTCTGATTACAAGTACAAAAACAAATGACATGAACTTTCCGAACCATGAAAAACATCAGTGTTAGGAATCTTGAAAACCGAGTTACTTACCTTTGGTAATTCTCTTTCGAGTAGATACTATGTAAATGCAGATTCCTCACCTTCTGAATATTACTCAGGCATCAGACTGGCGCTGGAAACATTTCTAGCAGTACCTCTGCGCTCTTGTAGGTTGCACCATGCGGCTCCTTACATATGCTATTCTGCTCTGGGAATGACGTTGTAGCTTATATAGGCAACACTCCTTCTTGCTGATGTCAGTTGCTTTTGAAGATGTCAAGACCCCAGACGCGCAGCCCCAAAAGAAAATTGGCTGGGACTAGTGTGCAGATTCCAAGACTTGAGATCTTATTAATGGATATTCTACAATGAACAGAACAGGAAGGTCGGTGAGGAATTTAGGGTTAGAATGTCTACCAGAAGGAGCATTACTGAAGGAAAGTAATGTGTTCTTCTGATGGAGACCATCTGCAGGTTCATCACCTTTTAAATATACGCCAAAGCAAGACCTGTTTGGAGGAGAGTCTGTGAATGGACTCAAACTAAAAAGTGCTCAGGAATGAGCAGATAAAATGCCCCTGTCTGTGAACTTCGTTGTCCAGACAGTAGTGCTTCATGAAAGTATGGAGTAACGCCCTTGCAGCTGCCTGGAAGATGTCCAGGACAGAACTCTGCATGCCAATGCAGTAGTAGCAGCTTCAGTTCTGGTGCAATGAGCTCAGAGGCTGCTTCACAGCCAACGCACAGCAGATCTTAATGCAGAGCACAATCCATCGGGAGATGGTCCACTCCTGTATGGCCTTTCCTTTTTTCATTACAGCGAACCCCACAAACAGCTAATCATCCTCCAGTGTTCTGTGGTATGATCAATGTAAATTCACATTGCTTTCTTGGGGTCCAAGTGATTGAGTCTCTCCTCCTCCTTGTAGGAGTGAGACAGAGCATAAAATCAATCAATCAATCAATCAAGACATTTATAGAGCGCACTACTCACCTGTAGGGTCTCAAGGCGCTAGGAGGGGGGGGGTGCCGTTACTGCTCGAACAGCCAGGTCTTGAGCTTCTTCCTGAAGGAGAGGTGGTCTTGGGTCAGGCTCAGGTCGGTTGGGAGGGAGTTCCAGGTCTTGGCGGCCAGGTAGGAGAAGGACCTTCCTCCTGTTGTCGCTCTTCGGATGCGGGGGACGGCGGCGAGGGCGTGGCTGGTTGATCTGAGGTGGTGCTTGGGAGCGTAGAAGTTGATTCGGTTGTTGAGGTAGCTCGGGCCTTGGTCGTGTAGGGCTTTGTGTGCGTGGGTGAGGAGACGGAAGGTGATTCTTTTGTTGACGGGGAGCCAGTGCAGGTCTCTCAGATGTCCGGAGATGTGGCTGTTTCGTGGGATGTCGAGGATGAGTCTGGCTGAGGCGTTCTGGATCCGCTGGAGTCTCTTCTGGAGCTTGCCGGTGGTTCCGGCGTAGAGGGCGTTGCCGTAGTCCAGTCGGCTGGTGACGAGGGCCTGGGTGACAGTCTTCCTGGTCTCGGTGGGGATCCACCAGAAGATCTTCCGTAGCATGCGCAGGATGTTGAAGCACGACGAGGAGACGGCGTTGACTTGTCTGGTCATGGAGAGGGAGGAGTCCAGGATGAAGCCCAGGTTGCGTGCGTGGTCCGTCGGTTTGGGTGCGGTGCCCAGGGCGGGGGGCCACCAGGAGTCGTCCCAGGCGGAGGGCGAGGATCCCAGGATGAGGACCTCCGTCTTGTCTGAGTTCAGTTTCAGGCGGCTGGTCGTCATCCACTCGGCTACATCTCTCATCCCTTCATGTAGGTTGGCTCTGGCGGCGGCGGGGTCGTTGGTCAGGGAGAGGATTAGCTGGGTGTCGTCGGCGTAGGAGATTATGTTGAGGTTGTGTTGGCGTGCGATGGCCGCGAGGGGGCTCATGTAGACGTTGAAGAGGGTGGGACTCAACGAGGATCCTTGAGGGACGCCGCAGATGACTTCGGTGGCCTCTGACTTGTACGGTGGTAGGCGGACTCTCTGTGTTCTTCCGTCGAGGAAGGAGGTGATCCATTCCAGTGCCTTCTCCTGGATTCCGAAGTTGCCGAGGCGCTGCACTAGGGTGCGGTGGCAGACAGTGTCGAAGGCCGCGGAGAGGTCCAGGAGGATGAGGGCCGCTGTTTCTCCGTTGTCCATCATGGCTCGGATGTCATCGGTGGCAGCGATGAGGGCGGTCTCGGTGCTGTGGTTGGCTCGGAAGCCAGACTGTGAGGGGTCGAGGGATCCATTCGTCTCGAGGAAGGCGGCCAGCTGTTTGTTGACGTTCTTTTCGATGACTTTGGCCGGGAACGGGAGGAGCGAGATGGGACGGTAATTCTTGAGTTCGGTGGGGTCCGCTGTAGGTTTCTTGAGTAGAGCGCTGAGTTCTGCGTGCTTCCAGCTCTCCGGGAAGGTGGCGGTGTCGAAGGAGGTGTTGATAATGTCCCGCAGGTGGGGTGCGATGACAACGTCGGCCTTGTTGAAGACGTGGTGAGGGCAGGGGTCGGTCGGAGATCCGGAGTGGACGGAGTTCATTGTGCGGATGGTGTCTTCGGTGCTGATCGGAGTCCAGGCGCGGAGGGTGGTGGTGGGTGGCGTTGCTGCGGTTGTGGCGTGCGTCGGTTGGATGCTGAAGCTGTTGTGTATGTCCGCGATTTTGTTGTGGAAGTAGGAGGCGAGGGAGTTGCAGAGGTCTTGCGACGGGGTGATGTCGTTGATTCCGGCGTTGGGGTTGGAGAGCTCTTTCACGATGTTGAAGAGTTCCTTGCAGTTGTGTGCGTTGTTGTCCAGCCGGTCCTTGTATGCATTTTTCTTGGTGGCGCGGATCAGTTGGTGGTGTTTCCGGGTGGCGAGCTTGAGGGTGTTCATGTTGTCCATTGTTGGTTCCCTTCTCCATACTTTCTCGAGGGCTCGGCAGTTCTTCTTGGAGCTCTTGAGTTCGTCGGTGAACCATGGGGCTTTCTTGCTGCTGGGTCTGCTGGGCGGGGTCCTCAGCGGGGCGAGTTCGTCCGCGCAGTTGCTGATCCACTTCGTGAGGTTGTCGGCGGCCTGGCTGGGGTTCGCTGAGTCGGCAGGAGGGTGCTGGCTCAGGGAGGCGGTGAGCTGGTCGGCTGTGATCTTGTTTCCAGCTTCTTCGGGAGTTCTGTAGCGTGGCTGAAGGCGATGTCTTTGCTGGATGAGAAGACGGCGTCGAGTGTGTGTCCGGCGAGGTGGGTGGGGGTGGACACCAGCTGCTTGAGTCCGAGGTTGGCGAGGTTGTCGAGCAGGGTGATGGTGTTACGGTCGCTGTTGTTCTCCAGGTGGAAGTTGAGGTCCCCCAGGAGGATGTAGTCGGCGGAGGGGAGGGCATGCGGGCTGATGAAGTCGGCGATGTCCTCGCTGAATCGTGTGCGTGGTCCCGGGGGTCGGTAGATCAGGGTGCCTCTGAGGGTGGTCTTCGGGTCGGTGTGGATCTGGAAGTGCAGGTGTTCGGCGGTGGTCAGGGTGTCGTCGGTGTTGGTCGTGATGCGGATGGTGTCTCTGTGGATGATGGCGATGCCTCCTCCCGTCTGGTTGGCGGTGCGGTCCCTCCGAGTGATCTTGTAGCCCTCTGGGATGGCGATGGCGATGTTGGGCGCTGAGGAGGCGTTCATCCAGGTCTCCGTGAGGAAGGCGATGTCAGGGGCTGTGGTGTCGAGAAGGTTCCAGAGTTCGATGGCGTGTCTGTGGACGGAGCGGGTGTTGAGCAGGATGCACTTGAGGTGGTTGCTGCTGGTGTTCGGCTTGGCGGGTGCTGGTGCTGAGTAGGTCCGGATGCAGGTGAACATGCAGGCGTGGCAGCTGAAGGGTCCGTGGGTGTGCCTCGGGGTGGCTCGGTGGCATCCCGGGATGCCGCCGGTGTTGAGTGCGATGAGTTCGGCGGCGTTGTAGGTTCGTCGGGTCGGCATTCGTCGGTGGGGGCCAGGGGTCCTGGCACTGGGCGCGGTCCAGGCGCGGACGGGCGCAGACGGGCTTACCTTTGGCGCGCCTTCGGCACACAATCGGCGCGCCCGATGCGCGTCAACGCTGCGCGTTCGCACGGTCGCCATATATGGCGAAGTGCGCGGGGGGCGGAGCAGCTGGGAGGCGGGAGCGGGGAGGGTACAGAAGGCAAAAAGGGGCGGGGTTAGCGGTGGTGGCAGGAAGCGGGGAGCGGGGAGGGAGAACGAAGGGGCCAAACAGACAAGCAAACAAGCAATACAGAAGGTAAAAGGCAGATACAAGGTACAGGCAACACTAAATACAGTTCAGGATAACAATGACGACGGGGGCAGGTCAGGCGGTCACGGACCACGCTGCTAGAGGCAGGGGGCGTGGTCACGCGGCGGAGCTTGGCCGGCGAGGCAGAAGGCGGGGAAGACGCACGCAGCAGCTGGTGGCCGTGCGGCGCGGGGGTGTCCTAGAACTAGGTCACACTCACCTGCGTCGCACGGTCGCCATATATGGCCAAGTGCGCGGGGGGCGGAGCAGCTGGGAGGCGGGAGCGGGGAGGGTACAGAAGGCAAAAAGGGGCGGGGTTAGCGGTGGTGGCGGGGAGCGGGGAGGGAGAACGAAGGGGCCAAACAGACAAGCAAACAAGCAATACAGAAGGTAAAAGGCAGATACAAGGTACAGGCAACACTAAATACAGTTCAGGATAACAATGACGACGGGGGCAGGTCAGGCGGTCACGGACCACGCTGCTAGAGGCAGGGGGCGTGGTCACGCGGCGGAGCTTGGCCGGCGAGGCAGCGAGGCAGAAGGCGGGGAAGACGCACGCAGCAGCTGGTGGCCGTGCGGCGCGGGGGTGTCCTAGAACTAGGTCACACTCACCTGCGTCGCACGGTCGCCATATATGGCCAAGTGCGCGGGGGGGCGGAGCAGCTGGGAGGCGGGAGCGGGGAGGGTACAGAAGGCAAAAAGGGGCGGGGTTAGCGGTGGTGGCGGGAAGCGGGGAGCAGGGAGGGAGAACGAAGGGGCCAAACAGACAAGCAAACAAGCAATACAGAAGGTAAAAGGCAGATACAAGGTACAGGCAACACTAAATACAGTTCAGGATAACAATGACGACGGGGGCAGGTCAGGCGGTCACGGACCACGCTGCTAGAGGCAGGGGGCGTGGTCACGCGGCGGAGCTTGGCCGGCGAGGCAGCAGGCGGGGAAGACGCACGCAGCAGCTGGTGGCCGTGCGGCGCGGGGGTGTCCTAGAACTAGGTCACACTCACCTGGGTCGCACGGTCGCCATATATGGCCAAGTGCGCGGGGGGGCGGAGCAGCTGGGAGGCGGGAGCGGGGAGGGTACAGAAGGCAAAAAGGGGCGGGGTTAGCGGTGGTGGCGGGAAGCGGGGAGCGGGGAGGGAGAACGAAGGGGCCAAACAGACAAGCAAACAAGCAATACAGAAGGTAAAAGGCAGATACAAGGTACAGGCAACACTAAATACAGTTCAGGATAACAATGACGACGGGGGCAGGTCAGGCGGTCACGGACCACGCTGCTAGAGGCAGGGGGCGTGGTCACGCGGCGGAGCTTGGCCGGCGAGGCAGCGAGGCAGAAGGCGGGGAAGACGCACGCAGCAGCTGGTGGCCGTGCGGCGCGGGGGTGTCCTAGAACTAGGTCACACTCACCTGCGTCGCACGGTCGCCATATATGGCCAAGTGCGCGGGGGGGGGGGGCGGAGCAGCTGGGAGGCGGGAGCGGGGAGGGTACAGAAGGCAAAAAGGGGCGGGGTTAGCGGTGGTGGCGGGAAGCGGGGAGCGGGGAGGGAGAACGAAGGGGCCAAACAGACAAGCAAACAAGCAATACAGAAGGTAAAAGGCAGATACAAGGTACAGGCAACACTAAATACAGTTCAGGATAACAATGACGACGGGGGCAGGTCAGGCGGTCACGGACCACGCTGCTAGAGGCAGGGGGCGTGGTCACACGGCGGAGCTTGGCCGGCGAGGCAGCGAGGCAGAAGGCGGGGAAGACGCACGCAGCAGCTGGTGGCCGTGCGGCGCGGGGGTGTCCTAGAACTAGGTCACACTCACCTGCGTCGCACGGTCGCCATATATGGCCAAGTGCGCGGGGGGGCGGAGCAGCTGGGAGGCGGGAGCGGGGAGGGTACAGAAGGCAAAAAGGGGCGGGGTTAGCGGTGGTGGCAGGAAGCGGGGAGCGGGGAGGGAGAACGAAGGGGCCAAACAGACAAGCAAACAAGCAATACAGAAGGTAAAAGGCAGATACAAGGTACAGGCAACACTAAATACAGTTCAGGATAACACCAGCAGGATGATGGTTTGAAAGACGTGGAATGGCGTTCGGCAAGAAAGATGGACACGCCTGCAGAACCAGTTTGTCCGGGAAAAAGGTGGTGTACAGCGAGTTGACAGTGAGCTTGAAGCTCGCTTAAGTGACTCACCAATGTTATGGCAATGAGGAACACTGTCTTTAGGGTGAGAACTGCAAGGGACAGCTGTGGAGCGGCTCCATGGGAGTACACATTAAATTGCTACGGACAAAGTTAAGGTCTCACTGTGGCATGACAAAGGGAAAGAGAGGAAACTGATGTGGTAGGCCTTCCAAAAAAACACTCACAACCGGTGATTTAAACAAACAATGAAGGTTGATCCCAGAACTGTAAAAAAGCCAAAAGATATCCTTTAACTGTATCCAGAGGAAAGTCTTCCAGGGAGAGGGCCAAAACAACAAACAACAGATAATTGTGCCTAAAGAACGTCTATCTAATGAGTGCTGCACCAAGTCACAAATCTGTCCTGACAGTCATATACAGTTTTTGTCAAGGGACACCTGGCTGCCAAGAGAAACACCCCAGAAAAAGGTTGAAGGTGTTCAGCTTTCACTGCTCAAACTCCATACATGGAGGCGAAGATTTTAAAAGGCCAGTTGCAGAAACCTGTCCGTTTACTGCGACACCTGGTCCTCATGGAGGGGCAGCCTAATCAAAGGCCCGATGTTCAGGCCCAGGCACTCTGGATATCGTACTTTCCTTGCCCAATTCAGTGCTAGTGGGATGACTTGGGCCTGGTCGATCTTGGTGATCTTTAGAACTCAGGCCAGAGGAGGTGATCAGCAGAAAGACATACACCCTAGGCTGAAAGTGTCTCCACGATAGAGATGCCATCGAACTTCCAATGCGCAGAACTGCTGACATTGCACATTCCCTGCAGTGGTGAACAGATTGAGCCAAGGTTCTCCCCATTTGCTGAAATGACCTTGCACTATCTATCGGTGCAACTGCCATTCATGATCAGCTGGTCGCCTTCAGCAGAGTTTGTCCACAATGGCATTCAAGGAGCCTGCCACATGGCTCACCACTACAAAAATGCCTAGATGGCCCTTCCATTTCCAGAGGCACAGAGTCTTCTGGAACAGGGACTGTGACCCCATCTCACCCTTTTATTGAAATGCTACATGGCGAAGGTGTCGACCATAATCACCCATCCCAGCCTCTCCTTGATGGAAGGAAGGAAGGCTTTCAATGCCAAGCAGATGACAACTCAAGAGGGCTGCTGTAGTGCCAGGACTCCCCCAGAGACCAGAGGCTCAGAGCTCCACCTATCCCAGGTGGCTGCCACAATCCACGAGTGACGCATTGGTCACTACTTTTAGCTCGGGTGAAGTAGGGGGAGGGGTCTTTTTGGACCCAACTAAGGTCTTGTACCACAAACTGCAGTTCTTTTGCAGTCTCTTCCAAAATCTGGACATGGTCTGAGAAGTTCCCTGGATGTTCCCTTGATGTTGTGGCCAATGAGGCTTCAGATTCAACTGCAGAGCCTGCGTATGCCGCTAGTGTGCTTGACCAGCAACCATGAGTCTCTCTCACTGAAATTCAGGACCAAGGCTAAAAGACTCAGATAATAGCCTGAATATCATGAACTCGCCTTTCTGGGAAAAACACACAAAACCCAACCGTGTCCTGAATGGCTCAGATGAAAGAGAGCATCTGTGAAGGAGCCAGATGTGACTTTGTTATGTTGATAGTGAACCCCAAAGATGACAGGCGGTTCTCTACAGTCTGAAGGTGGTTGATGGTTGCCTGGGTAAAGCCTGCCTTCAACAGCCAGTCATCGAGGTAGAGGGAAGACTGGAACCCCAACCTCCGTAGGTGTGCTACAGCACTGCCATCACTTTTGTGAACATCAGAAGGGCACCACTTACACCAAAGTGGAGCACCGCAAGCTGAAAATGCTCCTGTCCTACCATGAACCTCAGGTAGTGTCAATGGGCCTGCAGGACGGGAATATGGACATAGGTGTTCTGCAGATCCAAGGCCACCATTGAGTTTTCAGGTTCCTGGGCAGACAGGACCTGGGCCATGGTGAGCATTCTGAATCTATCCTCACAGAGGAAGGCATTGAAAGGGTGCAAGTCTTAAAAAGGACGAACATATTTGTCCTCCCTTGGCACCAGAAAGTAGCTGGAATAATACCTATGGCCCACTTCTGGAGCAAGCACCATCTCAATAACCCTTTTGGCTTAAAGGGCTTGCACTTCAGGTCATAAGATGGTCAAATTGTCCTCAGTCAGTCTGGCGAGGGATGGGGTGGGGGAGTGGTTATGAACTGCAGGGAGTATACCTTCTCCACACGCTACAGCACACACCTGTCCAATGTTATGACCTGTCAACCTGAAAAGAATGGTTAGATCCTGCCTCCAACCCAGGGGTTGTGCTTCATTAAGGGCATGCTAAAAGGGTTTGGCAGGCAGAGTGTTGGAGGATGGCAGGAGGCTGACTAGCTTGTTGATCCTGAGACTCAGTGGGTGTCGCAATCTCAGCCATAAAATGGCCAAGCACCTTGTTGAGATTGAAGTGGACGGAGCACGGGGTGCCTTTGAGACAAAAGGAATGATAGGGATGATGCGGCTGGCGAGTCGAGACAGGTTAACCCAGGAACATGCAACAGCACTGCTCTCTTTGAACTGCCCCAGTGTGGAAGCAGGCTTGTCCACAAAAACGACCCGTCAAAGCACATGTCCAGTAGGCGAACTACACATCGTGTAAAGAAACAGCTGACCGCAGCAAAGAGTGGCGATGAATGGCGCCACTGCTGCAAATGGCTCACTCTATGAAACTGGTGGTGTCTAGGCCACAACGAATTCTGAGTTTGGCTAAGTCACAACCGTCCTGTATGGATTCTATCAGAACAGGTCAAAGGTCTTTCACGGCACTGGGGAGGACTTGAGCCCCCAAAGAGGGTGGGAATATTGCCCAATCACGTTCTGGCATTGACAGGCTAGAGTGCCAAACTGGTAAAAGGAAACCCTCTCCCTAAAGGTCTTACACTTCACGACTCCCAACCAGGGAAGACATCGGAAAAGTATTCAAACTTGTCCGACTAGTAGATGCCTACATCAATAAGCTCTCAGGAGAGGGTTGCGGAGGCAAAAATTCAGGGTCGGCAGAGGCAGGTCAGAGGTGTGCTGTAATATAGCGATTTACTGGGGGCCAGAGCAAGGCCTCGCAAAACCCCCTAAGGGAACCAGTTAGTGCCTCAATAAAGGTAGGAGGGGCTCGATAAAAGTTTGCCTCAGCTGGAAAACGTCAGTCAAAACATTGTTTTTGGCCATCTAAGGAGGGAAAATGGAGGTCTAGAACTTTGACAGCCCTCCACATGATCATCACATAGAAAGCACTTTTAGTGACAAGACTGGGGATGTGAGAAGGTCAGAAACAGAAGAGGTGTCAAGGCCACTGGCCTCTTGAGGGTCATCAGATTAATTCTCTTCATGGTAGGGTTGGCCAATTTCCTCACCTGCATCATAATCTCTGTCAGGATCTGTGCCAAACAAGGAATGCAATGTGTGGGATCATTCTTGTGGAGGTGGGATGCAAAGATCAGACTGCGGTTTGGCGGAAACCGGGTTGAACCCCAGCCGAGGCCTCAGAGTTGGAGAGCACAATGGGACCTCATCCGCTGGCATCTGCATAAATGCCCCACGAACCGGCGTGGAGTCTGTCCAGAAGCCAGGAAAGACCCACTGAGGGCAAACCCATTGGCAGTATACCAAATGGAGGGCTTCTCGGCTCCTTGATGCCCACAGGTGCATCAGTGGAAGTTGGAAGTGATTCGAAGAGTCAGAGCATGGCCTCATGAAACTCTTAGGTCTGCCTCAGTGTCTCAGATGGCCCTAGAAACTTGGATTGTGCCGGGACATGTTGCAAGATGGGTTCCAAAGTCGACTGGCTTTAGGAACAAGATTATGAAGAACGGTGACACACTTGCACCTTCTCAGGAGTACAAAAGTGGCGAGTAGAGACCAAGTCATACTTGATGTTTTTATGCTTTTTCTTTGACTTACCCAAAGATTTGGAAAGCAATGATAAATGACCTCAGGATCGACTTCGGCGACTTCTGGACGCAGAACTGAACTTTTACCTATCTTGACCGGGAATCTTCCAGAGCTTTGAGACGTAGAGTTTGCCTTCCGTATGACCTTCAGGTTCATTGATGTGCAGCCACTGCAGGCCTTAATCATGACTCAACCACAGGCATCACAGGCAAACCTGGCAGCCCTTACAGGGTTTAAAACATGTAATCTTGGGAGGTGACATTTCCCTTGCACACCGTTAAGACATTTTTGCAAAAGAGATCTCGAAGAGATAAAAGGGAGCTCTGGATCCGTGAAAGGAACGGAGGTCAGTGTGCAGCAGTGGCGTCTATATAGGCGATGAAAGTTATTTCCCAAGTGTAACTGCATCCGTGCAGAGCTACACGCCGTCACCTACTGGCGAATAGACGTACTGTTGGAAAAGTGTCCAGAGACAGCCCAATGCCCGAGGAATATTGAAAAGTGAGGAGTATGTGGTTCGACGTCGCAAACAGTAAATAGTATTTATTCTCAGATATCCTGGCACAACAAATGTCCAACAAATCAGAAGCTTTATTGCCCATTTGATTTATAAGTTGAACTGATGCTACAATTTTAGTTTCTTTTCTGTTCTTTTCTTTAGTTTCCTCCTAAGTAACTTCTGCTTAAAGTAGTTGCAAATGAACCAAGAGGCAGAAAAATGAATCTGAAGATGGTGCAGAGGCAAGATAGAGCTGCAACTCATCACAAAAAAGTTTTATTACATACATTCTCTCGCTGAAATCCAACTTTACCACCAAATGTTTTTTCTTTAGAAAAGCACTGTAAAATTTTAGATGCAACCAGATGACAGCAGAAACATGCACAGCATGTAAACCTATCCTAAAATCATGCTGCAAAACGTCTACTTTGACAACATGGACACAAACATTCAACGGTCTCTGAAATTCAAGACAAAAAGTATCACTCTTTCAAGATGTTTAAAATATATTTAGTTTTGCAGAGTTTTTGTTTCCTTGTTGTTTAACAAACCAGAAAAGCACTTTCCCACTCCATAAACAGAAAGAGTACAGTAGAAACATCAACACTATCTGAAAGAGACCTTACTTAAATATTGCCAGAACACAGCAATCAACAAGAGAAATTTGACAGGAGGCAAGGTTCTTATGTGATACTCTTAGAGTGTATTTTTTAGTGAGTCTGAGCTACTGAATTGTTTCAGCCAACTCTGCAGATTATCTAGCTGGTGGATCTTTTATTAAATAAAATATCTTTGTTCGTTTTACATTGAACCACACAATTGCATACACCTGTGTGCCAACAGGAGTATTTACCACAAAACTATAAGTATAAAGAGGAAGACTTGGCAAAGTAGCAATAATGTCACCACTCTGTTCAACTTGCTTCTCTTGCTACATACTAGCACATACGATTGCACCCCTGAAGATGCAGAGCTGATCGCTTCTATTTCTACCTCACACTAACATGAGACTGCCAAATGGGATGAAATGCCGGAATACATTTAAAATCATCACACAAGCTCTAAATGAAGAGGATAGTGTCCTCGTGCTTACCCAAACACATGGATTACGGTGTTGAGGGTGAGAGGGGGTGAGGAGGGATGAGTTATTGGAGGACTTCAATGTTCACAGACAAAGTGGGTTCTTCACTAATTAGTAATGATAAGATGCTGGAATTAAGGTGGCCACATTCAACTAATGCACTCATTCTGGGCGATTTATCAACTCTAAAAGCTTAGGCATCAACGAGCCTTTCAAATAAGTTTTCCCAACATAAAATAATTGTACATGTAAACAGAGGAATTACAAATCCTGCCATAAAAGAAATTCAACTTACCTCTTGCCTTCCACCAGACATGCGATGATAATCTGTCTGGTTGCATTTCGTGGAAAACTCATCTTTCTTGACAATCTACCAACAAATCACAAAAGAAAGATGTGAATGATTGGGCACACAGTAAGTACTGCTATTATATATTACTTATAATAGACTACATGGGTTCTGGCATGCCATACTCAGTGCAGATCCTATGTGTAAAATAGTTTAGCTTACCACAGTTCACTTAAGGGGAAAATATCCAGTTCAGTGTTCTGGAGTACACAACATAAATCGGTTACACTAATCTTAAAGGTCTGGCTTACAGGAGGCTTCAAATCAATATATATATATTTTTTAAATAAAGTTATTATTGTAGACATATCAATTCATTTCGGTTATATTTTAGCAATATTGTCCAAATGTCCTGAGTAGAGTGCAGTGCTATTCTAGACATTGACCTGTCATTTTACAGAGAGTGTGCAAACTGGCAGTCTAAAAGCACATAGGAACAGTTAACAGCATCTCAAACTTTTGTTTCTTTGTGAAAACGTGATGGTAAGTTACAGTGTTCCAGAAAACATGTATTAAATTCAAGTGAAAGTTGCAAAATTGTACACACTGACATACAATAAGTCTGCTGGTGTTTTACATAGCTAAAATATTGCAGCTTGCACACATTATATTACATGGCCAAATTACACTGTTGTCTTCGTGCAAATAGCATAACTTTCAAATTTAATGCAGGAAGTGCATGGCACAGAACCATATATCATCAAAAGGAAAGGAAATTCAAGGTTATTTTAGAGAACTAGACTTCATATCCTAAGACTAGATAGACTGTAAACAATATCCCAATCTGGAGGTCATACCTGGATGTGTCCATTGTGTGGACCCTTATGGCCGTACATGCACTCTACAGTTGCAGATTTTCGCTCCATTAAGTGTACCCTGAAGAGAGGTTTCAGCCTCATTGCGTTGTCGACATGAGGGTCATGGGGGGGCAAGTACATCCAGCCAATAATGAACAAGCCATCCACCTGCAAAACAGGACAAATGGACACATTACAAAGCATGCCCATAGGTCAGTGCTAAAAAAGCAAATAGTGCTCTTAACAGCATGTCTACCCTGGTACGTCCCAGCACAGTTGCAAGTATAAACCCAAGTAAGACATGTAAATGTCACATCCTGGTTCGTTTCCCTCTCCAGTGAGTTAAATGAAGTTGAAAACACACAGATATGGTAGGCAAAAAAGAAAATTACCTACTGAATGTATCATATCACTTTCCAATATGAGCAGAACAAACCATCACAAAATAAAGGACATCATATGTTCTCCTGAATTTCATCTCAAAGAAACAAAAATATGGAAGATTCTACTAACTTGAATAATACAAGTATAAAATAATCATATAATGCATACATCCAGTAAAGTTAAATCCGATAGGCAGAAATAAAAAGCAACAAAGTAAAAGAAAACACCACATCTCATGAAAGTAAAAGGTACGAATGATAAGTGATATTGTATAAAACGGAGAATTTAGTGTGCAATATATCCTGATGTAGTCCGCATTATATACAATATTGGAATAAAGGGATTTGCTAAGGCAAGAAGAGAATGAATGAATATCTTTTATTTCCACATTAATAAAACATTAATTTCAAAACCAGGTAAAACAATCATACAAGACACAGCATAGGGTCATACAACAGACAATAATCTGTATTGCGATAACATAATTAAATGGAAATTCTCAGTAGTACATTCTACTAGTTTTTCTCCCTTTCAAATATATAGTGTTAAGGAAAAATTGAAAGCTGCATGATCGGATGTTCAATACAATGCATCTGTACAAACGTTTGATAGATTATTAAAGATTGTGCAATAAAGTGCTGCAGTATAAATGCTTAAAGTACTCTTCAAAGACAAGAAAGTGCGGGTGAACAAAGTTACTAACAGCAAAATTCAGTAAAAACATTACAAAAGGTACACCAGTTAACGCGGAGTACTCGCTGCATGACGTCATAGATACCAATTTGACCTGACTCGGTCCTTCGCATGGCATGTCCGAATGTCCACTTTTATCTGCAACATCAAAAGGTGCATGTGTGCAAAGTGGTATGGGACATTGTCCATTCAAAGCATTACTAAAGTGCATATATGCAAAGTGACATACAAGGCAAGAAGAGAAAATGGGAATACAAGGAAAGTTTAGTGAAGCACACAAACAGTGAGGGACCTATAAGTGTGCAGGCCTAGAAAAATCTACTTGCCCACTCGCTATGGTGAGTCAGGTTTTAGGAGGTCGAGTTATTCACTTGTCAGTTCTGGGAAGTTAATTTAAGCTGAAAGGAACAGGTGTTATGTTCATTCAGAAAGTGAATGAGCAATGAAGATGCCTATAAATCTTGTTTTTATCTTGACACATTTGCTGTCTGTGAAGGATGGAGGGCAAATATCAGTTTGTCTTTTTACAAATTGTTTCTCATCTTATCCTGGAAAATGGCGTTTACTTTCCTTTCTCTTATTAGAGTTAGAGGATTTTGTCAAGTGAGCTCGATGACAACCCTTGTGAAACAAAAGGCTTTACATTGTCAGCATTGTTTTCTAACACACATTTAAACATCTTGTAAATGAATAGTACTAATATTTTAAAATATATTTTAGGAATTGCGCATTGCATTGCATTGCAGCGTTGTGATTGGCTTACGGCAACCTGGGAGCTTCCTGCTGCTGGGACAAGAGACAGAAGGAAGAGGACGGAGGAAAGACTGCAGCTGGCTGGCCGCAGCGAGGTAAGTGTATTTTATTTTCTGTTTTCGTCCCCCCCACCACCACCTGGGTGAGGTAGCAGCCGCTACTGCTTTTATGTACCATATGATACAAATTTGTTCCACCGGAAGGCATATAATGTATTGGTGGAAGGCTGCCTGGCTGCCAAAATAACATTAAAGACTTAGAGGATACGGTCAAAAGCTGTCAACTGTTGCCGCTCAATCTTCACACAAGAAGCACTAGGGTGATAGGTTGAGGAGGACCAGCGCCTGCTGCTGCTACAGAAGATCCTCCTGAAGGGGCAGCCTGATCGGAAGATCGATGCTCATTTGCAGAAGCTCGGTAGACCAACTCTTTGTGCCCAGAGCTACAAGGATAACTTGAGCCCGGTCGTTCCTGATCTTCTTGAGAACTCTGGGCAGGAGAGGTATGGGCAGAAAGGTGCACTGGAGGCACAAGTTCCACTCGAGACGAAAAGTGTCTCCAAGCGTAAGCAGCCTTGGAAACGCCAGAGCGCAAAACTGCTGGCATTGCACGTTCTCGGCGGAGGTGAACAGATCGAAGCACGCTCTCTCCACTGTTGGAGAGCTTTCACCACCAGATGGAGACTTCACTCGTGATGCACAAGGAATCGACAACTAAGTTTGACCGCTCAGTCATTCAGGGAACCTGCCAGGTGTTGAACCACTAGAGAAATGCCCTGGTGTTCCAGCCACATCCAGAGACATAGAGCCTCTTGGCAAAGTGTCCACAACCACACTCTGCCCTGTTTGTTGCAGTACCACAGGGTGAGTGTTGTCCAAAAACACTTGAACTGGCCTTTCTTTGATGGAGGGTAGAAAGGCTTTCAATGTCATATGGATCTCTCAGAGCTCCGGCATGTTGATGTGGAGTCTGGACTCTGCTGGAGACCAGAGTCCTCTGTTCTCCACCTCTCCCAGATGGCCGCCCCATCCCCAAGAGTGAAGCATCTGTCACTACTGGCAGATCTAGCTTGGGAAGGGAGAGGGTCTTATTATTTCTCAATTTAGTGAGTGTGAATACTTAGGGGGGGTCGTGGAGTGTGAGGTTAAATATTAAAACTGGCTAGGGGATATCCCAAACGTTTTTAATATACTGGTTCCCCTGTCAGAGTAAAAAACCTGTAGGTTGTTGTTACTAGTGGGTTAATAATGACCCCTAGTAACTAAAAGATTGACATGTTTCACATCTAATAATGGTTAGATTGATCCCTGGCGCTTCATCGGGACCAGAAAAAGTAAAAAGTTTTTGTTAAGTCAACCCCGATCCTGATTTATGATTGAGAGGTCACCCTTTCTCTTATTTAGGGTGGTACCTGCTTGTGATAGTTCTCGCTGTTGGTTCGACCTAGAATGCCAATTATTTCAGAGAATAGGCTTTAAAGGCTGTTGCACGGTAATCTGCAACGTTACGTAGGTTTTGCCGGGTGCGCGACTTGCTGCAGCTACCCTCGACCATGCGTGCAATAGGTTTGAAGTGAAGCAACCTAGAGCAATCCTCTGAGGATTTGAACCAGGTGTTAAGACAAGGAGCATCTCTGGACTACAGTGGAAATGAAGCGTAAATAGTTACTACTTTGTTCGAGAAGAACTGAACTAAAATATTAGATCCATCCTCGCGCGGTGTTAGCTGAAACTCGACATAGTGAGGAGAGGGACTTCACAATGGCAAAAATTTCTAGAGGCGACTTCTGTGCAGAAAGGATTTTGTTTGCGTAGAAATCGCAGCGGGATTGTCTAATCCAGCCCTGATATGCTTTAAGGGGCATCAAACCACCAGTGGCTTTACTGACAGTCATAAGCTCTACGCCAAGAACACTCCAAGCGCTTACAGTTCTTTTTAAGTGAGATTAGTTAATCACTTACCACTCAGATGGTTTCGGTCTACAGAGAGTCCGATCAGCCAACAGGGCTATTTGATCTAGTGCATAAGAAATCCAACATTCCAGTTGTGAATTTGCTATATCAACACAACTATCGATGGAGGGACATCTTGAGTAACACCTGAGTAAAGCTGGCGGGAGTCACCCTACCCCACTTGCATGACCGTACTACCTGGGCTGTAGACAAACAGGATAGGGTTTTGGCAAAGGGAACCAAAAACGGAATAGCAAGATGGCCGGTCCGGGTGAGTCGAAGGGGGGTGGAGGGGAGGGGGGGTGGAATCAGTAGACAAATTGACCATATTGGAAAATATAGGATTGAGAAAATGCCCAAGTCTATGGGTAGGGGAAGAAACAGATTAATAAAGCTGTAGGCCTTCCAAGTCAGCAGCCGCTGCCATGGGACAAGAAGCATAGTCGAAGTGCAGATTAAAATTGCTGATAACTAAGAGAATAGGATAGTGCAGGGTGAGTGGAGATAGTACATCGGCTAAAGTTGTGACAAAGCTAGAAGTCAAGTGCAGAGGGCAGTAGATTAAAGTCCCTGTTAAAGTGAAATTACTTGAGAGAGTTAAGGAGAAAAAAGCTGCTCACACTTCTCGATGGATAATTCAGAGAAGGAGCAGTGCAAAGTCTGCTTAAAGATGATGGCAGTACCACCCCCTCTCTGTGTTCTCCATCTCACGATTGCGAAACCTTGGGAAATGGCTTGTAAAATGTATGGCAAGGAATTCTCAGTCAAGCAGGTTTCTGTCAGAAACACAGCATCTGGCATATGTTCTTCCAAGAAGTCCCACATCGCCTGTTTATGTTTACCCAGTGACCTGCAGTTAGAGGGAAGAACTTGTCGCATGCAGAGGTTGTGGTATAGCACTAACCTTTGTGCTTGAAGCCGGTCCAGTTGAGACCAGAAAACTGCACTTCCTACATGGAGTCTTTGCTTGTGTGAGGTCCAGCACATGGCAGCAAGCATTTGGCAAGAGGGTCACAATATGCTTTCGCTCAATTAAAGAGTAATGCCGGTGGGCTGACCCGGAAACGGCAGTGGTCCCGGCCCCTGGCGCCATCCAGGTGCGGGCCTGCTTGCCTCAAGTGCGCCCGCTCTGCTGCCACCATATGAAGGGGTGTGAGCGCTAACAGGCTCTGCCCTTGCCTATGACTGGTTCCCCACCAGCCAATCAGAAGCTTCCTTGATGTGTCTTGCGCCATTCAAGAAAGAAGCAGGAAGTGCAAAACACGACAAAAGTTCAATTCTGATTTAAAAACAAGGCAAAAATACAAATCTGAACTTAAAAACAAGGTACTAACATTAAAAGGCACTCCAGAGAAGCGGGAAACAGATTACTGTAGAGGGTCAACGTTGTGGGAAGTACACCATGGCATACATTTCTCCCAATGGCAGGCGTATACCATCATGGTGGAGGGAAGCAGCTTCATCGAGGAGCACTGGTAAGGCGGAAAGGGAGTACAGTAAACTGTAAGTGCTTGTAGCCCACCGTGAACTGCAGATAGCACTTGTGGACCAGCAGGAGGGGGATGTGGAAATATGTGTTCTGCAAGTCCAATGCTACCATCCAGTCTCCCAGATCTAGGGCCGACAAAATGAGAGCACTATGAATTTCTCCTTCAAGAACAGGTTGACAAGTCACAGATCCAGGATAGGATGAAGTCGTCAGTCCTTCTATGGCACCAGAAAGTAGCGGGAAAAACAACCACAGCCTAATTCTGATACAGGTCCCCTCTCTATGGCTCCCTTGGCCAAGAGAGCCTGTATTTCTTCACAGAGCAAGCACAGATGGTCCTCCGTCAGCCAATCGAAAGACAGGAGGCATGGATTGAGGAGGTGTCACAAAGGGGCAGGAGTAGCCCCTTTTGACTATCTGGAGTAACCAATGGTCTGATGTTACTGACTCCCAGTGGGGGAGAAGATTATGTATTCTGTCTCCTACTGGGTGCCCATAGCTTGTCTGAGAGCAGGCTAAATAGGCTTGGTGCCAGAGTGAGGAGGGTATTATGTGGACTGGTCTGGCCGCTGGCTGCCTGTCCCACATGTGCTCTGGGACCCGTGCCCTAAGCCACAAAAAGGCCGGGAAGCCTGCTGGCTGTGGTAGTTGGGAGGGTATGGCGCCGATGGTGACCCCTTCCATAGTCACGAAAGGGGGATTGGAGTGGACGAGGAAACATGGAAAAGCCCAAGGACCTGCCTGTAACCCTGCGGTCATTGAAACCATCAAGAGTTGAATCAGCCTCGTCTCCAAAGAGGCGCATGCCATCAAAAGGCATGTCCACCAGGGAAGCAACACATGCCCCGAAAAAACATATGTTCCCACCCAGGTGTGGTGCCGCAAGGCTACAATGATGAAATCGCTCTACCCAGCAAGTATGGTGTATCAAGTCCACATCTCATGGAGAGTTTTGTGGTATCTCTCTCATCGGCAACAGCCCAAGAGTGTATTACCAGAGCTTACTCCAGGACTATAGCCAGCAGTTGCGCAACCAAAGCCCATAGTGAATGGGAATAACAACCCAACAGGCGCGCAGTGTTCACAGACAGCAATGCCAGGCTGGTGGAAGAGAACATACTCCACAGATGCTGCCCAGCCTCTTGGATTCCCTATCCGGTGGCATGTTAGGGAATGCACCAGGGTGAATGCGGGATGAGGAGGCTTGGACCACCAAGCCCTCTGGGGTGGTGTGCTGGGTAAGGAAACTAGGACCCCCCCCAAGGAGTGGGCGATGGTTGCAGGCAATTGTACCATTCACAGGAGCCCCAGTGAAGAGCTTGGACCAGGCCCCCCAAGTAGGAGTTCCCTAAGAGCTTCATTGAATGGAAGAAAGGGTTCTGAGGAGATGAATCCCAGATGAAGTACCAGTGTCAAAACGTTAGTCTTGACTGTCAATGACGGTATGTTAAGGTCCAGGATCTCAGAAGCCTTGCGCACCACCATTGCAAAACAGGCTCCCTCTTCCGTAGCCATAGTAGGAGGGGGAAACCAGGCCCGGGTCAGGTGCGGTGTGCAGTCCACGGGCCTCACCCAGTTCCTCATACCAGTTGTTCTCAACAGGGTATTCTCCATCAGAGTCCATACAACCCTCCCAAACATCACCTTCACCAGGTCTAGCCATCACATAAGGCACTGGCTTCACTCTGGAAGGATGTCCTCTGTCGGCACTGGACACTGCATCAGATGATGCCCATCCAGCTTTGTGTCGTAGTCAGGAATGACGATGGGGCTGGCATCAAATGAGGGGCTGCCAGGGGAGTCAGAACTGGAGTGGGCACTGAAGAACGCCTCGTCGCCGGCTCCGCTCTAGATCCATCAAGGGATCCTTGGGTCCGAGAGGGACCAGCGTGGTCCCAGTATGGGCCCCTCAGATAGGGGCCCATACTTTTCGGTGTTCTTTTATTTTCTCTTTTGTTAGCCCAGCGAGGCCTTGCAGTGGACACAGGAAAAGGAAAGACACCCTAGCAGTGGACTTCGGGCCAATGGGGGTGCCCTCTACTGTGGGCCACAACTGTGTGCTTTGTGTATCATGGAGGACGGTAGCTGGTAATGAGCCATCAGCCTTGGAACTTATAAGTCATCTTGGTGACTCAGCAGGGGAGCCTGCCAGTGAGTCAGACTCTGGGTGAACCAGGGCATCCACTAGCGCACCCCAGGCTCAAGCTCCTACAATGTTTCCCATACCCCTTTGTGCTTCCTTCAAGAGTATCCTGCCTTCGCAGCTCACCCATTTAACCATCTCTCTCTTCCATACCCTCAGTTGCAGGCCACCCATTGCTTTCCAGTTCCTAGTTATCTCACGCTTGGCAATGACATATGCTCGGTCCTGGAACCTCCCCACCATCTTATTCCTTGCGGGATGGGGGAACCAACTCAACAAGCAGTGTCCCGGGGTTCGTGAGATCTCCCTTCTAATGCACTCCTCAAGTGTCCGTAGAACTCCCTCCCAGAAGGCATGTAGCTCTGGGCATGCCCAGAATATGTGTAAAATATGGGCCCTCACAGCACTGTACCGGAGGCATGCTGCGTCTAGCATGTGGAAGTATCTACTAATGCGCTTGTGTCAGGTATGCCTTGTGTAATATGTAATAGTTGATAAGTTTAAAACGTCCATTTCTGGAGACTTTTGGTGTTTGCTCTAGTATCTTATCCCATTTATTCTGGCTAATAGGGGTGTCAGGGTCTTCCTTTCACCTGGTCTTCAATGCGTCCAGTGATGATCGTTGGTCTGTCCGCAGTGCCTTGTAAAGACATAAGACAGTCAGTATAACACCTGCTGAAAGTGCTTTTTATTGCCAGCTATGGAACATCATAAGTTCTAAGGATCCTTTCCCCCAGTGTTTTTTAATTGTCACCATGATCGCTCTATTAAGCAGGAAGTGCCACTGCGGCAATTCGTATTCAGGGCACAAGTCGGGGGTACACGCAGGTAAACGGCATCCACCCACTATTTTCAGAGGATGGACACCGTCCCCCCTGCCAAGAACTTGGGCCCCACATAAATATGCTGAACTTGTCCAGGTGTAATTTTCAGACAGCGAGACACGTTCAGCAGCGCCTGTACGTGGTCTGCTTTCCATTCCCAGCAGCATCGTGCAGGCAGCGAGGGACCTTTTTTTTTTACCTCCAGCTGGGCCGAAGTTAAGGGGTCATCAGGCCTCCTTTTGTTTGAATATCCTGACTGGAGCCGGCATGAAACCTCACACTTAAATGCAAATGCCACTGAGGGAAAACAAAGGTATCACAGGTACTTAAGAGAGGCATTCTTTTGCCTTTGTTCAGTCCTTGTATTTAAGAGATGCATGCACTGTAAGAATGTCAGATGTATTGGTCTGCCCCAGTATTTACACAAATAACAAGTTCAATAGTGGCACTATTTTATTTCTTTTATAGCGCTAAGCAACCCAATGCAGGGTATCAGAGCTCTGTACACATTATACATTGACAATAAATCATGTACATGTGAAAATCAATGTAACAGGTAAGTTACATGAGACAGGGTTAAAAGGTTTAGGAGTCGTCCTTAATAGCTCACTCTCACTGTGCTATATTATAAAGATTACAATTTATGAACTGCAGGTAACAAAAGGATCTCTGTGTTAAAAGCAGTAACCCACTTACTATCTACATAAAATAAAAATCTGTCATCTGCATATTAGGTGACGTGCTTTGCAGGAGACGCGTTAATCCGCTATGCTACTTTGATTTAAATCTGGGACTTCACAAAACACAGTTCTCTCTAACATACGCGTTAACCTCCAGAGTTATCTCACCATTATTACTTTTCTCTGAGATTTACTGGGCACCTTTACAGCAGATGCCTTAACCCATGAAATATTTTAAAATGCAGACTTTGCAACCAATTAAGCAGAACAGACCTACTGCCATGCTTCTCCTTGTTGCCAATGACTTTGTGATATAGTTTAAAAAAAAAAAAATTGATCAGTGAAGGCCCAGATTTTGTGTCGGTGTTGCGCCACTTTTTTGGCACAACCCCAACGCCAAATCTCATTTGTTAAATCTCATAATGTGCTGAAATGTACTCATTATATACCTAATAAACATATATGAGGTCTTAAAATCAAATGTCCCTTCTTGTGACGTCACATTCAGTGAGGTCACTTCCTGTTATGTCACTGGCAACGTCGCTTTCTCATATATTGCACCCATATTATGGGATGCTCAACCAGATTCACTCAGAAGAATAGGAATGTCTTAAGCTGTCTCCTATAACGAAGTACGTCCTTGGTTTTTCCTAATACACTGTGAGCCTGGTAAGATCTGGAACGCTGGGAGGCCAATTGGGTAGCCAATAGAACGGTATCTATACTGAAGGTGAGAATTCTGCAGTTAGATGTATCCATTAGAAAAACAAGTTACTTACCCTCGGATACTCAACCTTCAGATTCCGAATCTCAAAATTATATAGAGCAAGAGACTTCCAACTAGCTCCTTGTGAAAAAAACGATACGGAAATTGTTACACATAAATCCAGTCATTAGAAAGCTTCTTGATGGGTGTTTCCGTACTGAGGACCCATCCACGGTATGTTTTCTGGCACAAATTGCTTACATTAAGTCATTATCTACAAGATTTTAGTTTCAGATCAGCCTGATCTACCCATAGACTGAAAATTCCCCTACACAATCACCAAATAGCTACTATTCTAAAGGACAGGCAGACGTTCACCAAGTCACCCTCAAAAAAGCGTAGCACTACTTCTAAGCCGATAAATAACAGCCATCTTAATTTTCCATTGTTGATTGGAATTTACTTTGTGTGCTGTAGCCGCCAATGAATTCGTAGGTGAAGACCAATAGAGCAGACCATTACTACAATGCTGGGTACTAAAGCGAATCCCCACCCTACCCCCAGCTATGGCAAACCTTTTAAAAAACTACATAACGCTGAGGAAGCATTCTATCAATAACTACACTATCTTTAGACCAGGTTGTCAAAACTGCTAAGAAATTCAGATTTCCTTGAAGGCTGTAGACAATCCGCTGCTTACATGGCGAAACATTTTAAAGCTTACTATAATAATACTTAGAACTTAGAACTTATCACAAATAGCATTCGAGCTTCACAGAGAAGTTAGAAGTTAGTTTGTAGCAGCTCTCTATTGTAGTGCAACTTAGTCAAACTGGCAGTACATAGCTCCAAGCTGCAACCCTAAAGGGTTGATAGGATACTATTTACCTAGGCTGGATTCATGAGGATAAAGTGTGGACACACCATCCTGCTGCACACAGCATGTGGAGGGAGCAATTCTACTGAAGCCTCTAAATTCGGACTGAAAAGGGCATCATTGTATGAAATTGGAGGTATGTATATACCCATAGATGTGTTTACCAGCGAAAAACAGGAATCATCTGGGTAGCTGTGGTGAAAGGCCATTAAATGGGCTTGTTTACTTCCTCCCCGATATATTCCCCTGCAACATCATGCTGGGACTTCTTCAGATATTCACTCAACGGCTGGGAAATCCTGATGGTATGCTAATAAGATCACCTGTTAAAACTTCTCTCTCAGCATCTTCCTTGCCTGGAAAGTGAAACTGAAGAGGGCAATGGATAACTTGACATGCCTTCAGACCCTACATGGTCCAAAGAGACCTGCATAATGGATCCATCACTAAGCAGATTCTTAATGGGCCTTCTCCAATTAAGATGGCACCACCTCGAAATATTTAGTATACCTTCAGGTGTAAAGTAAATCGCTCCCCAAGACAGAGTGCACTTGGCAATTAAATACATTATAAAAATATAGCTGAAGCCACAACCCACCAATAACCAAAACAAACAAAAATAAAAACATATCTGTAAACCTACTGGACTGTCCAGAAGATCAACTTTCAGCTAAACAGAAGCTAAGAAAATGAAGAAAACACCAAAGAAATACTGTTAACAAATGTCTAACTGGATAATAAGTTACAAATAATAGTTCTGTGCTCCATCTACGATTCCCTGTGACCAGAAGGTCACATCTACCTTTCTTAGCTGATCCACCATAATACTCCCAGCAAGATTCTCCAGCAATTAAAAACTGATCCGCTTACCAAAACACAGGAGAATGAAACATGGGGGAAACAGTTAGACCACGAAGCCCACCTTTTGAATGTCTTGGACTGTGGACATCAACATGTGGACATTTCAACTTTAGTATCATTCAAAAGATTTCTGAAAAACAATGGGTTCAAATCACCTTTAAACTTGCAAACTGAGTTGGTGGGGCAATCACCAGCCTCTTGGCTCCCACTGACAATCTTTCATGTGAGTTTCTGATTTATCATTGTAAAATGATGAATAGTCTACATGGGTTCATCATGTGCTGCGAATGCTTAGCTTGATACAAATAAATAAACAAACCAGTAAAACATATGCAAATATTCAATGCAGAAGAAAAGCCAGAAATGTTGAATTGTTACTTACCACAACATTCAGGAGACCTCCATAAGGGCCAATATCTGGCTGCCATAACCCCAAAATATGCCTGTACCGGTGCAGCACTAACAAAAAAATAAGCAATCCATATATTAAAAGGACAGAAAGAGAAGGAACAAAGACAGTTCAAAAGCAGAAACTTCTTTGATTTGGTAAACAATTCCACAATGTTTAAAAACATGTTTTTCAGGAAACCTAGAAGTTGAAATGCTGAACAATAAAAAGAATGTAAATACCGCCACCAAGAAGACAAGGTCATCAATAAAATACAAAAGAAAAGCATCATGCTCTGTCAGCGTGAAAGACACACATCCCCACAAACACAATTAAAGCTTTGCAGATGTTAGAAAATGGCAGCATGCAAAACAACGTTACCCGCTGAAGTGAAAAATGTTGAATGGCCATAGTTGATTTAACCTCAAACTAGCAAGTAAGATCAAAGGTTCAATGTGCAATATCAGAAAGGAAAAAGAATATTTAATAAAATTGTTTTCCACGTTCCAAAGTACAATTCAGCAATACATAGAGCTATGGTGAATCCACAGTGGAAGAGGATTGGTACGCTGGAATGAAAAAAATGCAGAATCTACAGAATGGTGGTTAGGGAACAATCTGCAGGAAAGATGGAAGGATATTGCAAGAAGGGTCAAAAGAATGGCTCAAAGGAGGAGAGATTCATGTTTTTTTTATTTATAGATTAACAGATCATGGCAAACCATTACAGTAACAGAGTTCTGTGCTTGCAATTTGAAAATGCGCCTCATCGAAAATAACAATGATTTAAGCGTAGTGACTGGACAAAATATAGGACTCCATAATAAACTTGTTATGTAAGAGTTCCTTCAACAATGAAGTGGTCAGAGACAGCCATATGGTTTCAAAATAGGCAATTCCACAGTGTATTTTCCTCAGCAGTTGTGAATGGTATACTGCAGTTATGAAAACTTGTGCAACAAGAGATGGCAAATTTAGAGTACTTATGGCTTATCTGTCAAAGAGACAAGATGAGCTTGCAAGACAGACAAGGGGATAAAATGAACACGAAGGGCGAGAAATTACAATGAAAACCTTCTCGAAGCTAAACAAGAGGGATACAAGTGGAGGAAGAGGAAGTGTACGGTATGTGATAGAGTACAAGAATACACTTGCAAAAAGGGAAACAATCAGCATGAAAAGGAAGAGGGAATGGTCACAAGGACATGGGAACAAGTCCCAGCAAAAAGCTGGGAAGACATCTGCCCAAAGACATGGAGGGACACACAAAATTAAGGTAAAGGTCCAAGTACTGTTTCCACATAAAATATGTACTCCTTATGGATGCTGAACGAACCAGCACTGTAAAATGTTGGTATTAGTGCCAAGCAGCACCTCAACACTAACTGAGAACAATATTGAAAACCAACACCCACTATTGATGGGGAAGAAGAGTGTTGAACCAGAAACGAAGTCGAACACAAATTGCCACCAAAATTCATGAACAGACTATAATGGATTGAAAACAATGGCCAATTAAATCCCAGTTCACTACCCAGTGCTGGAACTCCAAACAGAATTAGATTGCTTCATGCAATCCTGCCAACTGAGGATCAACTCGACTATTCCTTAATGATCATCAAAAGATGGTGGATAAGTTCAATTACAGAGGTTACAGCAGCCTAGAAATAGTTCACCATTTGGTTTCCTCGCCTACCAAAGTCTCCAGTTGAAATATAATACGGAATTACTTTCAACGTAAACTACGTTGTTGAAAGACGCGCATGTTCATTAAAATTAATTACATTTTAACTTGTCCTAGGTTAGCAATTGCTACAATGTTTGTATTTAAAAACAATTGCGTCTTAACCTGATAGGATACTAAGTATGTGTCAAAATGATCATGTTTATGTCATTTTACTATCATACCCAACAAACATTTCCAAGTACACATCAAATTTCACCCAAATAACAGTCTGTCGAACACTGAAAAAAGTAAAAGAAAGAAGGAAAGAAAGATGAACACTATTAGTACTTGGCCTGTAGTTTTTTTTTATGCTCGCAAAATCTTGTGCAGTTTCCGCATTTTACCCAAGACAACATGTGCAACATTTTCACCATTTTGCAAAGAAGAAAGCCGAAAATATCTTTCCAGGTGCCCTTTGCTCCTCAAGCAAGTTTCTCTTTCATGTATTTCGTATGACCTGCTTTTGCAGGATACAAATGGGGGTGGGGTCGCACACTACTCACACACCGGCGGTGTCGCCCCTAAGGACTCTGGTCAATGTAGTAAAGTGTTCGCGACGCATCATCTTTCGATCTTCTGCTATCTTCGCTGTCTTCGCCATCCCTGGACACGTGTTTCGGGGTATTACCCTCATCAGCAGGGATAGGCCGTATACTGGGGTTGCCGATGGCTGCCAATATCTGCCAGGTATAGTACCACTCAGGCGCGTAGGTGCGGGATCCCAGGCTCGTCAGCCCGCTGCTCAAGGGAGCTTTAAAGTTACAAATGGGGGTGGGGTCGCACAATACTCACACACCGGCTGTGTCGCCCCTAAGGACTCTGGTCAATGTAGTAAAGTGTTCGCGATGCATCATCTTTGTGAGTAGTGTGCCACATTGACCAGAGTGCTTAGGGGCGACACCGCCGGTGTGTGAGTAGTGTACGACCCCACCCCCATTTGTAACCTTAAAGCTCCCTTGAGCAGCGGGCTGACGAGCCTGGGATCCCACACCTACGCGCCTGAGTGGTACTATACCTGGCAGATATTGGCAGCCATCGGCAACCCCAGTATACGGCCTATCCCTGCTGATGAGGGGTAATACCCCGAAACACGTGTCCAGGGATGGCGAAGACAGCGAAGATAGCAGAAGATCGAAAGATGATGCATCGCAAACACTTTACTACATTGACCAGAGTGCTTAGGGGCGACACCGCCGGTGTATGAGTAGTGTGCGACCCCACCCCCATTTGTAACCTTAAAGCTCCCTTGAGCAGCGGGCTGACGAGCCTGGGATCCCGCACCTACGCGCCTGAGTGGTACTATACCTGGCAGATATTGGCAGCCATCGGCAACCCCAGTACACGGCCTATCCCTGCTGATGAGGGGGAATACCCCGAAACACGTGTCCAGGGATGGCGAAGACAGCGAAGATAGCAGAAGATCGAAAGATGATGCATCGCGAACACTTTACTACATTGACCAGAGTGCTTAGGGGCGACACCGCCGGTGTGTGAGTAGTGTGCGACCCCACCCCCATTTGTAACCTTAAAGCTCCCTTGAGCAGTGGGCTGACGAGCCTGGGATCCCGCACCTACGCGCCTGAGTGGTACTATACCTGGCAGATATTGGCAGCCATCGGCAACCCCAGTACACGGCCTATCCCTGCTGATGAGGGGTAATACCCCGAAACACGTGTCCAGGGATGGCGAAGACAGCGAAGATAGCAGAAGATCGAAAGATGATGCATCGCGAACACTTTACTACATTGACCAGAGTGCTTAGGGGTGTAGTGTAGCTCCTATTTTCCCAATAGGCTCTGCGCATTGGAATAGTACCTACAGCAGTAAAGGCCTAGGCCAGACGTTAACTAGGTCTACTACTGTCGATACTAGACTTAATTTTTGGGTTTGCCAGCTAAGCTCAGAGTTCGCTAGAAACTTTCTCGAATGTTCAAGGAAGGATTAACTCCCCTGATTAGACAAGAAGGGATTTAGTTTCTGACAACCATAGAACATGACAACTTTGCTCTCCCCTAATCAAGAGTCAATCTCAAGAGTCGTGTGAGCACAAGGCAATTATTTTACTCAGTCAGTACGTGCATTCTTAGTCTCATCAGAATGTAGAGAAAAGGAAGAGACGGGCGTGTTCAATAAAAGGTGTTATTTATTGATCAGTCTCTTTTCTCGTACAAGAGAAATGGATCGATATTATTGCAATACTTATAGTTAAGTAAAGTGCATACATTAAAAGCAATAGTATAAAATAATACTGTAAAAACATTGATATGGTTTCTGAGCCATATGATGTTTTAAAATGATTAAAATATATTTACATACACATATACATTTGACTAAACGTACTCAACTGGTGTTTCTAAATACGCCTACCCCGTGTACCTGACATAAGTCTAATGCGTGGGCGGGAATAGAAAGTTACAGTTTAAGTTAAGTTTGTTTTTGCCAAGTGAATAACTAAAGAATTCTCTGTGAGGGGTTATTCAGTTCTGTACCTGGAATTTAGGATGAATGAGGAATGGTATCTCTTTCTCTGCTCTCGATATTCCAGGCTGCCTGCGAGGGCTGCCCAGAAGCGCCGGTGCTGGGTCTCTCGGCTTGAGATAGCAGCGCGTCTCTCAGCGCGTCAGGAAGGCGGGGCTGCTGCCAGCGGGGTCTGCTTCTGCTCTCGGCTTCGGCAAGTATGGCTGCTCCGTCTTGTCACCACGCGTGTGTTTGCATAGGGCAAGGTCGGCAATATTTATACCTTAAAGGTGCCGAGATTGACGTAAGGATGGACATAGGTACGTCAATAAAGATGTCATATGACTTGCTCGTTAGCACATTCTTTTGCAAAAGTTCTCTGTGAAATCAAAACAATGGCCGCACGGATTTTCCAGGTTGTCATAGGTTTGATTTGTTATGAGAACGTCGTATGCCTTATCAGGGGCTGGAGGAATGTCGCTTGTCTAATTAGATCTCAAGCGTTATGACCTAATCAGATAACACGTTCCTGTGCCGTAGTGTGACTGCGTCAGATAACGGTATCTGCATCATGGGGGTTTTCTTGCCTCATGGGCTGACTGTTAGTTAACTAGCTAGGTAGTTTAACCAGAATAGGGTCAGGAATAGGGGGATCGATTCAGAACCTATAGAAATACACGACACCCACTCCACGCTAACTATGGTCATATCTACTAATCTATGCATAGTATAACATAGTACAACATACTATAGAGTATAGTGTATACCTTACCACCCCAAAATACATAAATGCATTTCGAAATTTTCAAATATACTGAAAAATTGCAGTCATATATATTGTATGCACTTAAGCTATGAATTAAATGCAAAAGTAAACACGCATTGTAATGCATTATTGCTTTTTGGTATATGAGAAATACACATGAAATGGCTCTTAATATAGCTATACAGAAAGGAAAGTCGAGACCATTTCATCACATAATAAAATATTTGTGAACATACCAGCGGGCAGCTAAAGTCTATATAAAGTATCTAAGAATAGAAATCTTAGTTCTCTAGGAATAGTTTCTTACTTTAAGCAGAAGATCAGTGTCCCGGGGAAAAAATATATAGAAAAATATTTTATGGGCTTGCTGAAAAAAATTGCTGTCCGTGAACTGGATTGTAATTGTTCATGTGACTTTATTTTTTAAAAGTTGAAGGCCGAATTCAGGGAACGCCGTGTGCGAGTTTACTCAAAAGTCTCTATTTCTGTTCCGGAGAGAACATCATATCATTCAGGCTTTCGAAAAAACTGTCAACAGCTTCATGGGAAAGTTCCACTAAGTCGGAAATAGGGGTAACCATGCATTCATGCGCATGATTGTCTCCATTGACATTCTGATTTGCATTGCTGACAGAAGGTCGTACCTGTTCGATGTTGCTTTCATCTTGAACTTCACTACTCTTCAATCGTAGTGGTGAAGATTCTAGGAATGCCGTCATCAGAATTGGCAGCCTTTGAGGGCAGCACAGTGCGTGAACCTTGGTAGGAACCAACAGTGTATCTGCATCCATTGGCGCATCCGATTGTAGCGTCAGACAGGTGTCTAACACGCATTCTTCTCCGCATAGCAGACACCTTAGTACAGGTAAAACACACCTTTGCCACATTGGTCGAAATGATAGAAACCAAGTCATGTTTAGGTCTCTAAGCCGGGAGAGTCCCAGGATTTTTGATATCCGGTCCCGGTATCCAATGGCTAGGATCGTATCTTCCATTGTCGCGAGAGTTTGATCTGTGACATGGGTTGCCATAACGAAAAATAAGGACTAGGAATAGGATTCCTGCAATTAGTCCCAGGATCAGGGGAAGTCCGCCAAAAATCGAATGGACGAAATCTGGAAAAATACCCAGTATGGCTTTGAATGGTGTTAATGCCATCGAAAATACTGTCTTAAATACCTTTGAGACCCCAGTGGTATCAGAAATATTTAAGATTTCGCTCAGGATTTCCGCGAAATGTACGGGGGAATTAGTCGATAATAATGTATGTATCTCTGCAGTCGTCCTTGCGACTTGTAGATCATATGTTTCTTTTGATGACGTGAGCCTTGTAGGCGTCTGTAGAAGCACTGTTTTCATTCTGCTTAAAGTATCTATTCGAATAGAAGTAATTTTCAAACCGGGCCATGCCCTTGCCTCCCTGTCTGGAAAGGAGCTGGGGAATAAAGAACGTCCACAGCACTTGACCTTCGCCGTCGTAGTGACGAGATAAGGAGTCCCGGGCATAAGACTACAACATCTGCGGTCTACAATAAGAATGTAACTCCCATTATAGAGTCTTTGAAAGAATGGTTCTATTTCAGTTGCAGGTGCGCCTTGCTGGTGACATGAAAGGTTGTATGAATTCCCTTCACAGGCTCCGTGCAAACTAATTCCGTTACACAGAAGCGTGCCGCTTAGTGACATAGCACAATTGTTGCCACTAAGAAACACTTTCTGTCCTTTATTACTGACACATGCATGTGAATAGGGCAGGTTCCAAGTTGTTTTAAGGAACCCCTTTCCCAATTTCTCGTACATGCCAGCCTGTATATATTTTTGGCAGTATTGAAACCTGAAGGTTGAGATTGGAATATTTATGATTCCGTGGATTATCCATTCACTGACAGGTCGTTCAGACATTGTCATCGGTAATCTTTCTAGTTTTTCAATGCTCAAGATTGTATAATCAGCACCCTTCTGCGCCATACCGATTTGTCTATCAGTAAGGTTAAAGATTTGGAATAGTGACGTTGTGTTGATTAAACGCCAAGGCACATAGCCTGAACGCAGATTTTGTAACGTCCAGCCAAGCTGTACAATAGAGCGCAATTGTGACTGACCATGTTGTAATAACAGTAAGTCTTGCGATAATATATCGATTGCTGAAGACACAATGCTGTCCAATGAAAAAATTCTGGAGGACAGAGTCATTAACCCATTGTCCACTACAGAAAGTGATTTTTCCAAATTAATACGATCAATTTCACGTATTCTCTCTGCTGTTTCAATTTGAGTAACCTTCCAGGCCTCATTGTATGCTGCATATACAGAGGCTGCTATGAAACGCTTTTGACGCTGTTTGCGTGGTCCCAGTATGAAATCACGCAAGTCAGCACCATCAGTGTAAAGGGGGGTCAGTGAGGGTCTGGACACGAGGTTTGGGCAAAGCGGGTTTTATTTTTGTGTACAACTTTTTCTTGCGCAACGTTAGTCTTTCCCTGGCAAAGTCCGCGGGGTCCGTGATGCCTACTGGCGGGGCTGCTTCTCCTTGGCAGCTTCTGGCCCGGGGTCAGGACTGCACGCCGCTCTCAGGATGACCGAAAACAAAACACAAAGAAAGGACCAATTACTGTACGTCCTCTGGTTGCTAAAAAGGGGTACCGGGGAAGTGAGGGACACCTTTAGTGCTCAGCCTGGCTATCCGTATTTGTGAAGCGTAGTGAGGGTAGGGTCAATTACAGGGTTCAGGGGGTGCGGGATCACTAGGAAGCTGAGGGTATTCAACGCGGGGATCGCCCCCTTAGCCCCACCCAGCTTGTAAACTTGGCCCGTACCTGTCGGAGCCACACTCCTCCCTCGGGAGTGTGGCAGGGCGCAGCGCGGTCTCGTTGGCCTCCTGGCTCGTCTGCTTCTACTTGTGGACCGTCTGCTTCTCGTCCTGGTTCGGTATCTCGAGCTCCGTCCTTTCGCCCGTCCTCCTCCGTCTTCCTTCCTCGTCCGGTGACGTCACACGCCTCTCCCTGGACCTCCGGCGTCTTATCCAATGCCCCGTAGTACACGTCATTGGAGGTGGGGCCTTCGTTTGGGATGCTCGGCCAGTTAAAGGGGCCAGACTGTTTTTCGTCCTCCAGTGCGTGCCACGAGTCTTGTTCCGCCTGTGGAGAAGGGTGAAGGGAATCCGGATCAATACTTTTCCACCATTCTGTTTCCTTGCAGTTCCCCGGGGTACAGGCCAACTCGGGCGCCGTGTTACAATCAGTAAGTAAAGTTAGGTGTTGCTTAATTTCAGGCAGTGTGGAAGACTGTAGCCATTGAAGGCATAATTTGCCCACACTGTAGGTTGTTATTATCCCTAGGTGATGTCTTTGGGGATATCTAGGGTCTGGCCTGGTCATTTTGAAACCCTGTGTTTTATTCAGGAATCTATCTTGACAGTGATTTGTATCTGTGGGCCAGATCAACCATTGTTTCCAATCAGGATGTGTTCTGTTTTGGTTAAGTATATGGTTTATGTCTATTTCTTCATCTGTTTCAGAGCTATTGCTAAACATTGTTGGCTTTGGAATAGACGGGTTATTTAAATCTTTGATTTTGGCTAAGCCAAGACAGGTGGTTTGTTGAACAGTGTCATTTAAAAATATCATTTGTTCTGGGATCATGCAGGCTCTAAACAAAGCTTCTATACCCTGTACTTGCCATTCTTTTGTACCCCAAACACTTTTCAAATCAACATTTTTGTCCCAATAATCAAATCCAAATGTATTCATTTTTTCAAAGAATGAATCTGAATATATCAATTTTGTGTTGGTTATCATGGTTTTCATCCCTGTCTTGTTTGACAATTTATAATAAAATGTTTCAGCATTACTAGTGTTAAAACCTTGAAAGTATGAATATTTGTCATAAACGGTTCTAGAGCTCCCTTTTGGAGGTGTAGCACAATGTTCCCATTGATTATAATTTAAAACATTTCTTGGTTGTGCAGATTTATGCAAAAAACTGTTACCATAATGGTTATAGCAATACATACTATCATAATTTGTAGAACCTTGCAAATAATCATGTTTTGTAAATTTAGCAGACATTACTAAGTCAGACATCATAGTGTTTATACTTTCAAAGTCCCAATCATCAGCAAATGAGTTTGGTTTTGCAAAATCACTCAAGGAGATCTTGATTTGGTGTGGATATTTCAGGATCTCGACCGGACCATAAATTTCATAGTCAGTGTTGTCCCAGGCTACCCCACCAGGTATTGGAATTGCTGTGAAGTTGGCTGAAGAAAGTTCTCGTTTCTCGACGTGTGAAGATGTGTGTGGTTTGAGGACCAAGTTGATGTTCTGACTTGCTGTGTCCATTTTAGCATATTTTCCCTCAATGAAGCGTCCCAAGGTAAATACCATGATGAGCCAAAGTATGAGGATAAATGCACCAAAACCCACCCAAAATTCAATCCATGGAGTAACCAGATATGTTTCTTTCAGTTGTTTCAAAAGTTCCTTAGCTTTGTCTTTAAAGGATTTTGATGATGGCTGTGTCTTTTGTTCGCTGAAACCTTCAGAGGAATCATCGAAGTTGATGAAGTAACCAGATGCAGTTCTGTCAATTGTTCCAATTGGTTCAGGATTTTTGTTTCTTGCATTTTCACTTGGAACTTCATTGTAGATTGGTGTGTCTCTGCTAAATGTCTTTATTTGGGTTTTCAGAGGTCTGAGTTCTATTGCATTGTTGCATAGTCCTTGTTGTTCTTCTTTAGGCGTTTCGAATGTGATGAGCCTCTTTGTTAGGACCTCTGTACTGGTAGCAAACCTTGGTGTTCTGCTACTTATTGGGAGTCCACTTGGCCTACTGTTTGTTATCGGCCACATGTTGTGGTTTTACCAGGTCGATGGATACAACTCGGTTCTCCTTTTTTCCAGCAAGTGGCGGTAGTACAACTGATCTTGTCCCGTTGACAGACAAGACAGGAACTGCTTTTCTGTAAGAAGGCCCAAATTCCTTCTTTACCGCGATCTTCTCCCTGACTAGATCCCCGACTTTTGGAATCCAGACAGGTCTTGCTGGGACAGGTGGTGATTCTTCAGTGGTTGTTGGCTGTTGTTTCAACTGTATGTTGCTCAGGTCTTTTCTTGTTTTGTTTAAGTCCTGCAAAATAGCCAAACGGTCTTTGACATCAAAGGTTTTTTTCTATTACCACTGAAGTCTGACTATCAAGGTCAGAGATCAACATCCTAGTTCCGAATAATAATTCGTACGGACTGAATCCCTTCAGAGAATTTCTTGGCAAGTTATTTAGACTACGTTGGACACTTATTAGATGTTTGACCCACCCAGCTCCCGAACCTAATGTCCTTTCCATTATAGATTGCTTTCTGCCTTGGTTTTTTCTTTACACCATCCCATACCCTCAGGAAGGAAGTGAGAAGATTCCCGCTGGGCTGTGCTCATTTGGCCATTCTTTCCCCCCCCCAGGCTGGATTGCCTGAGAGAAAAAAAAAAAATGGTCGAACGTAGCATGCTCTTAGCGTATATGCCATTTAGACTCGCAAATCTTGTATAACAGTCCGGACGTCAGCCGAGTGCTGTGGATCTACATTATAAGTGGAACTAGCCTGTGTATGTTAATCGCAAGCCATTCTTTTTGTTGGTAATATTATCTGCCTTGATACGACGAGGTATTAAACTGCTTCTCTCCCCACTGCGATCTCTGTTGCAGTTTGGGCAGTTTTTTACAAACATGGTGTAGTGCAGGCTCATGCCTGGCCACCAGTACCGTGATTGTAATTCTTCCAGAGAATCTTTTAATTTAAGGTGTCTGAGACCCTCGCCCATGTGTGCGTCTGCGATTAACAAGTGTCTCCTGTCCATGTTTGGAATCACTCTATCCCCCACTCCAGGGATTCGAGCAAAAGGGACGGAGTTTGCATCGATTATGTATGTATAATTGAGTGGATAGTTGATCGGTAACGCTGAGCAGTCGCCTTTTGATGACGTTTTCACCGCCAGCATTGTTTCACCGTCAATGTATTTTAATGTACGCTTTTTTCGATCTACGGGAGCCGATTTAGTGGCTGCCGCTGCGGCTGTTTCAGCCAATGAATTCCCTACAACGTGAACGCCATCACGTTGATGACTCAGTGAGTGAGTCACGTGAGTCTTTGGTAGTTCTTTCTTCAAAAGAGCTACTTGTTCCCAGAGAAGTCTCTGCTTTATTGGTGCATCTGTGTCATCTTTGTAACCGTTCTGAATCCATGTCTGCAAATCCTTGTTATATGCTTTGACGCAGAAATATGAATCTGACACTATAAGCGTCGGGAATTCGCGATCCGCATTATCTAGCGCCATTTTCAAAGCTATTATTTCAGTTTGTAGTTCTGAATTAGTTTCTACTGAGTGTGATTTTGTTAATAGAGGTTTTAATATACCTCCGCGCCACACTTCTTTTGTAATCTCACATGTGGGATTGTATGCATGTTCTCCCCAAACGGAGGGTTGAGCATGTCCGTCTGTATAGATTACACAGGCGTAATGTCGTAGAGGCAGAATGTCGATTGGCAGAGGATACGTCTTTTCATATTTTAGATTTTTTAATTCTTCTAGTTCTGGATCAAAGTAGTAGTATACTTTGTCCGTTGTAATTGAATTCACCCATTGTATCCATTCTGGATCTAATGTTGTTGATGGTAAATTACACGGTGTTGTTAATGCCTCAAAGGCTGATTCAGCTGTTCTGACTGTGATATGTCTACCGTCAGCTATGTCTTTTTCTCTAGCTATTGCGGTTTGAACTGCTTGAACCATTTTTCCTTTGTTGCTGAATCTCTGTTCAGCTTTTGTGTACAAATGTGATTTGAATGCAATTGGTACCTTTTCTCCCTCATTAGAGGTCAGGTATGTGAATCCGCATTTCCCTGGGATGACTCGGATCACAAGGTTGCGTGTATTATCACGGGTTTCTAATTTTGTCTTAATTAGCATGTCTGTTTGTAAGGATCTCAAAATTTCTGTGTGTGTTTGAGTCCAACTGGATCTTTTAAAGTCTGGTTTAATTAGATCATAAAGGGGCTTGAACCTTTCTGCGTAATTTGCAATGTATGTTCTTCCGAAATTTAGGAAGCCTAGAATTGACTGTAGGTTTTTTAGTGTTTTAGGAGCTTGGATTACGGCACATTTCTCTAGGAAATTGTCTGCCAGGCTTTTGCCTTCACTTGATAACTCATATCCTAAGAATAGGACTGTCAGATGGGCAATTCTGGACTTTTTGAAGTTGAATTTGTAACCCTCTGCAGCGAAACCAAGTATTATGGTGTTCACTCTTTTCAAGTGAGTCTCCAAGTCATCATCTGTTAAGTAAATGTCATCGACATAAGATAATGCTTCATCATCATATAGTTGTAGTAATTCTGTTACTCTTGCTGAGAATACCCCCGGGCTGTTCTTGTACCCCTGGGCTAACCGACAGAATTGTTTTTGAGTGCCATTTACTGAGAAAGCTGTTAAATATCTGCTCTCTGGTGCTATGTTTTGACAAAAGAATCCATTGGAGATGTCCAAGGTTGTTTTGTATTTTTTGCGCACTATGTTATTCATTAGTGCAGCACTGTGTGAGTTTTGCACTGCAAAAGTTTTGCAACATGTGTTAAGGTGTCGGTAATCCAAAACTAGACGGTATGAATTGTCTGGTTTGGAGACCGGAAACAAAGGATTGTTCATTTGTGAGGTGCAAGTTTCAATCACCCCCTGGTATTCTAGCTGATCTAGTATTTCATTTACTTGTTTTTTAGCTTCTTGCTTAATTGGGTACTGCCTTTGTGCAGTTGGTTGTGATTTTAGCTGGATTTTGTGCGGAGGAGAGTCCTCATCCCATCCTACATGATTTTTGTATAAAGCAGGTGCTAAGGCCACTGCCCACTTTCTAGCAAGTGTGTATTTTTTATGAATCGGTATTTGATTCGAGAAGGCAGGCATAATTACTTCTTCGCCATGAGGGCACTCCCTGACAAACTCTGGTGGCCAGTCTTTTTCAGCTAGAAGGATGTCATAGCCCTTGGATAGGTTATCCCAAAATAGTCCCCTTATTTTCCTAGTCTTATCTCCCTCTATACGTAATGTTATCTCGTATATTTTGTGGGGCTTGCTAACTCTGGTATCTGCAGTTTCCACTTGAAGGTATTCATTCGTGTCCACTGTCTCCAGATGATTCATAAGGACTTTGCGAGCTATGCTCACCTCTGCTGCGCTGTCTAGCATTGTCTGAGCCCACTCTCCGTTTTTCAGTTGTGTCCTCAGTATTCTCGGCATTGTTAACTACCTTGATACTGGCTACCTTCTTTTTTGGAAATTATGATTTCTTTTTCAGTTGAGCAGGTTCCTTGTCTTTGGACTTGGCGTGCTCTTCTGATCGTCCTCTTCTTTCCGATTTCTGCGAGGAATTCTGAAAAGATTGAGAGGGACGTGTATCAATGTCTTGATATCTATCAGGTTTTTTAATATTATCCCTATTTCTAAGGTTATATCTATTCCCAGAGGGGTCACTCTGGGGTGACCTTTGTCTCGGGTTTGGAGATTTCTCTCTTCGCCTAGGAGACCTTCCTCTGGACTGGAATTTCTTTTTTTTAGGATTGGATTGTTTGTTCCCATCCCAGTTCTTTTTTGGTGAATTATTATTATTATTAAAAAACATTTTTTCTGGACTTGTAGTCAGTTGCGGTTTTACCGGTATTCCACCTAGACTATCTCTGCCTAGTTCTTCATTGGATTTTTCTATGATTCTGGCAATTTCAGCTGGTTGGTCTGCTATATCTGTCTCTTTTAACCTCTGGCGGATGGCCACGTTTGCTGCTTCACCCTTTATGTTGGCTAGTAATATAGCCGAAACCTGTTTGAAGTCTTTTAGTAATTTCATACCAAGAGTTAAAGCAGGTTCTGGACCGTATTCATCTTGAATTTGTTTAAGCACATCTGGTATTACCGAAATGGATGGAACACCGTGCGTTTTTGTATAGATGGAAGCAAAGACTGTACCCCAAGTGTCACAGTCCTCAATGTGTGGTGCGATTCCCATTGGGAGACATATAGTCAGAATCCTGTGTTTTTCCAGCGGGGTGGTGTCAGGAAACACCGCCTCTATTTGGGTAATTTTCTGTGCCAACCAGAATGGTATCTGTTCCCGTTTAGCTGGAACTTTACCTAGGCAGGATTGGATGTTCTGTGGTGTAATTTTATTTGTGTTCCCCTGGTGAGGGGTCAGCTGTGGAAGTTTAATCGCTGGCTGAATTGTTGAAGTCCGCATTACATACTGAACTAATTGTCTGTGAATTTTTAGTAGTTGTTTTAGCTGTATTAACAGCTCTGCTGCAGGCATTCTTTCGATGTCTGGATGTGGTGTGTATCCGGCTAAGACCGGCCACGTTGCTCCTGGTCTTCCTAAAGGACCGAGCCTTGTAATGTGATTGTTATGTATTAGGGCGCCATCAAATAAGAGCAAATGCTCTTGGAATTTGAGTGGTACTTCCACCTCCTCGAAAGGAGTGTACGTTTCAGGAGGTTCCTCTACTTTGTAATAGTGGAAGTACTTTGTTACAGCATTTGCTGCTGGAAAATGTATCCATGTATAGTATACCTCTGTCTGCCGATATTCGTGTGCCTCAATTACGAATATGACTGTGCCACCTCTAGGTGTCAGTCCATTTTCTATAAGTTTTAAGGTTATAGATCTCCTTTTAATGACCGGAATGAGTATTATATCCGCGTCTGCTGCTTGCATGGTAGCATCAGCATCTGCTATTTCAGTAGCTAATCTAATTGCCTCTCTTTCTCCATCACTGTCTCCCATTTTACTGACAGGATGGTATTATTTTTATTTGCAGATCAGGTTTCTTTATGGAAACAGAGATTAGATGCACAATATTCTGGAACTGTTTTATCCTTCAACGTTGACTAGACCAAAAACCATACATAGGAGTTCCCTCCTGCGAGGTTTTGGAGGATATAATAACCTTTCACCCACTCCAGACGTCTTTGGAGTATTTGGGAAAAGGGGTCTGAGTGAGAAAGCACGACTGAGTTACTCTAAATGTCTTACGTTAGTTTTATCGCCCTTTCCAAACGCGTTGGGCGCCATGTTGTGTAGCTCCTATTTTCCCAATAGGCTCTGCGCATTGGAATAGTACCTACAGCAGTAAAGGCCTAGGCCAGACGTTAACTAGGTCTACTACTGTCGATACTAGACTTAATTTTTGGGTTTGCCAGCTAAGCTCAGAGTTCGCTAGAAACTTTCTCGAATGTTCAAGGAAGGATTAACTCCCCTGATTAGACAAGAAGGGATTTAGTTTCTGACAACCATAGAACATGACAACTTTGCTCTCCCCTAATCAAGAGTCAATCTCAAGAGTCGTGTGAGCACAAGGCAATTATTTTACTCAGTCAGTACGTGCATTCTTAGTCTCATCAGAATGTAGAGAAAAGGAAGAGACGGGCGTGTTCAATAAAAGGTGTTATTTATTGATCAGTCTCTTTTCTCGTACAAGAGAAATGGATCGATATTATTGCAATACTTATAGTTAAGTAAAGTGCATACATTAAAAGCAATAGTATAAAATAATACTGTAAAAACATTGATATGGTTTCTGAGCCATATGATGTTTTAAAATGATTAAAATATATTTACATACACATATACATTTGACTAAACGTACTCAACTGGTGTTTCTAAATACGCCTACCCCGTGTACCTGACCTAAGTCTAATGCGTGGGCGGGAATAGAAAGTTACAGTTTAAGTTAAGTTTGTTTTTGCCAAGTGAATAACTAAAGAATTCTCTGTGAGGGGTTATTCAGTTCTGTACCTGGAATTTAGGATGAATGAGGAATGGTATCTCTTTCTCTGCTCTCGATATTCCAGGCTGCCTGCGAGGGCTGCCCAGAAGCGCCGGTGCTGGGTCTCTCGGCTTGAGATAGCAGCGCGTCTCTCAGCGCGTCAGGAAGGCGGGGCTGCTGCCAGCGGGGTCTGCTTCTGCTCTCGGCTTCGGCAAGTATGGCTGCTCCGTCTTGTCACCACGCGTGTGTTTGCATAGGGCAAGGTCGGCAATATTTATACCTTAAAGGTGCCGAGATTGACGTAAGGATGGACATAGGTACGTCAATAAAGATGTCATACGACTTGCTCGTTAGCACATTCTTTTGCAAAAGTTCTCTGTGAAATCAAAACAATGGCCGCACGGATTTTCCAGGTTGTCATAGGTTTGATTTGTTATGAGAACGTCGTATGCCTTATCAGGGGCTGGAGGAATGTCGCTTGTCTAATTAGATCTCAAGCGTTATGACCTAATCAGATAACACGTTCCTGTGCCGTAGTGTGACTGCGTCAGATAACGGTATCTGCATCATGGGGGTTTTCTTGCCTCATGGGCTGACTGTTAGTTAACTAGCTAGGTAGTTTAACCAGAATAGGGTCAGGAATAGGGGGATCGATTCAGAACCTATAGAAATACACGACAGGGGCGACACCGCCGGTGTGTGAGTAGTGTGCGACCCCACCCCCATTTGTAACCTTAAAGCTCCCTTGAGCAGCGGGCTGACGAGCCTGGGATCCCGCACCTACGCGCCTGAGTGGTACTATACCTGGCAGATATTGGCAGCCATCGGCAACCCCAGTACACGGCCTATCCCTGCTGATGAGGGGTAATACCCCGAAACACGTGTCCAGGGATGGCGAAGACAGCGAAGAAAGCAGAAGATCGAAAGATGATGCATCGCGAACACTTTACTACATTGACCAGAGTGCTTAGGGGCGACACCGCCGGTGTGTGAGTAGTGTGCGACCCCACCCCCATTTGTAACCTTAAAGCTCCCTTGAGCAGCGGGCTGACGAGCCTGGGATCCCGCACCTACGCGCCTGAGTGGTACTATACCTGGCAGATATTGGCAGCCATCGGCAACCCCAGTACACGGCCTATCCCTGCTGATGAGGGGTAATACCCCGAAACACATGTCCAGGGATGGCGAAGACAGCGAAGATAGCAGAAGATCGAAAGATGATGCATCGCGAACACTTTACTACATTGACCAGAGTGCTTAGGGGCGACACCGCCGGTGTGTCAGTAGTGTGCGACCCCACCCCCATTTGTAACCTTAAAGCTCCCTTGAGCAGCGGGCTGACGAGCCTGGGATCCCGCACCTACGCGCCTGAGTGGTACTATACCTGGCAGATATTGGCAGCCATCGGCAACCCCAGTACACGGCCTATCCCTGCTGATGAGGGGTAATACCCCGAAACACGTGTCCAGGGATGGCGAAGACAGCGAAGATAGCAGAAGATCGAAAGATGATGCATCGCGAACACTTTACTACATTGACCAGAGTGCTTAGGGGCGACACCGCCGGTGTGTGAGTAGTGTGCGACCACACCCCCATTTGTAACCTTAAAGCTCCCTTGAGCAGCGGGCTGACGAGCCTGGGATCCCGCACCTACGCGCCTGAGTGGTACTATACCTGGCAGATATTAGCAGCCATCGGCAACCCCAGTACACGGCCTATCTCTGCTGATGAGGGGTAATACCCCGAAACACGTGTCCAGGGATGGCGAAGACAGCGAAGATAGCAGAAGATCGAAAGATGATGCATCGCGAACACTTTACTACATTGACCAGAGTGCTTAGGGGCGACACCGCCGGTGTGTGAGTAGTGTGCGACCCCACCCCCATTTGCTTTTGCAGGATATATAACTGGTTGTTTGACATTACAACAAATGCCTTTACTAGGCATCCTTTACCAAACAATGCATTTTCCATGCAGGTCTTTACGACACATATGGCTTTACCACGCATGCCTTCACAACACAATGCTAAGTAGATATCAGGCAAGTGAAACATAGATATATATATATATATATATATATTTTACCATAGGAGTACTCAACACTTGAGGGGGAACTCGGGAGACTGCAATCTTTCTCTAGGCACCGCCCGCACTCCAACCTCTGAATGAACCTGACGTGTTTCGGACGATTCCTTAATCATAGGCTGACTGCAGTGATTACTACGGCAGCTGACACTTTATTTAAATATTCTCTCTCCAATGGGATCTTTAATTCGTTTTCCCAACTCCTGCTGGGATTCGTAGTGCCTTGCTGCCAACCTCTTGCCCAAATGGGATGCGGTAAGTGTTAGTACCTTCTGCCCTCATTGGGCCGCGAAGCGCAGGTAATGTCCATATTTTAAAACCGTCTCCCCACATGCAGCGTGAACATAATTTCCGCTGTGGCCCCTTAAACAATCCAAGGGTGGTGCTGCCCTCCTAGGCCTGAGCCGGCGCGGAAATTTTACCATACAAGTGCTCAACACGTAGGAGTAGGCTGTTTTTCTAGCAAGGTCTCGCCTAGGCAGTGCGCATGCACTGCTCAAGGAGATGACCTTTTGGAATCAGTCAGCTCTTTTCAAGCACTCGTGCTTGTGGCGGCATCCACCTTGCGGGAGCGAACAGCGGTGCGCACAGGGGCCATGTGTTTCCAATCAGTGCTGCTCGCTCCCGCAAGGTGGATGCCTCCACAAGCACGAGTGCTTGGAAACAGCTGACAAGGCCATCAGTTTTTTCGCGTCCGCGGGTGCGGTGCTGAAGGCCTTTTACTGCTGTTCCGGTCTGAACGCGATGAAACTTCCTCTCCTCCTAGCGTTCATGCCACCACCCTCGGGGGAGTTTTCGCTCATCCAAGACACGTGTCTCCCCCCCCTCCCACTTGTTTTTCTTATCCCGCCCGAGCCCGCGTGGCTGCAGAGCCCTGTACTTCTCTATGATCATGTCCCAAAGAGTTCTCTTGTTTCTACAGTCAGCTCCACTGAAATATGTTAGCATTAATGTATGTCCAGAGTGTTTTTGCATGTGAGTATACATGTTTGAACCCTTCAACGTGTCTGCATTTTCGGTTGCATGTGCTGCTGAGGCTTGTACATTTCCCACTTGTATTTTTGAGCTGCTTCTGCACTCCGCTGCTTGTTTGTGCTGATCGGCAAATGCTGTTTTAGAGTTTACCTTTGCACCCCTCCACCCCACAGTATGTGCATCCTGCGCACCTGTGGCTGCTAGCCCTGTGCTTCTCCTCAATCATTTCCCAAAGAGTGTTCTTGTTTCTACAGCCAGCTTCACTGAAATATGTTTGCATTAATGTATCTATGATCAGAATGTATTTGCAGGTGCATATTAGAATCCTTCAACGTGTCTGCATTTATTTTTGGTTGCATGTGCTGCTGAAGCTTGTATTTTTTCCGCTCATATTTATGAGCTCCAGATGCGCTCCACTGTTTGTCTCTGCTGATCGGTAAATGCTGTTTTAGAGTTTACCTTTGAACCCCAACCCCTCTGCACCACCAACAATATGTGCTTTGAATGACAGTTGGTCATCTGTGGCGTTCTGACTCATGTGTAAGAAAGAGCCTGAAGTGAGCGAGACGTGACATGCATGTAATATTAATACTGATCTTTTTATATAGCACTACGTACCGCACCTCTGCTGCACTAGGCACTGTGCATAACCGATGTCGCTTTTGCCCAACTAATAGTACTCCATTTACTCAAATCAGAAATATTGAAGCGTCAACTTGCCTTGCCTGAATTCAAACTTGTGACTTTAAGGTCATTGCATTTGTCACCGGCAGTGTGTTTAAATGTCAAACACACTGCACTGAATAGGGAGCTTGGACTGTCTACGTCTGTCCACAAAGACTATGCCAGTTTACCCCCAAGAGCCTTGATTTGCTTGGATTCAGTGACTACTGCCGTAATAACATATATATATTGTTTTAATCGCACTCCATATCGATTTCTGCTGTTCCTAAGCGCATTAAGTAACCCGTGTTACGTTACCAGGGCTGTCTTCCAATGGACAACAGATTCCCAGGGAGCCACTACTGTTGTAGTGCAGGAGTAGGAAGGGATTATATTGCACAGCATGGCTAAAACACATAATCTGCCATGTTCTGCACTAACTGGAGCTTTTTCACCGGGCAAAGCCTGTGCATGGACGGGATCCTGAATCAACCTGCGCCCAAACAAGGACAATTTCAAGCCAGGGAGCCGAAAGCGAATGCAATGTGATGTAATTGTACATTATATTTACATCGTGTAGCGTGCGCCACACTGATATCATCACACACGAGCATCTCCGTTAAGCGCTATATATTATTAAAACCCCTTCGAGTCGGGCACAGTAAAGACCCTTGATTAGGGCCGCAGATTATGGGTCCCAGCCGAGGCCTCTGAAATACAACACCACAACTGCTTACAGCAGGACACAGCTTGCTTCCAGTGCTTGTGGTACATATGCAAATGAGTATGCAAATACAGGTGCCCGATCCCAAGCCTGGATGCCACAAACTGCTGCAGCGAGAGAGGAACTCCTTGATCCGCGTGAGTGTCTAAGTGTGCAAGTGTGAGCAGAGTCTGTGTAGAGATGCCGGGGTCCTCGAAGAGGTGGGGGCCACCTCTTTTCTAGAGAGTGGCAGCTGTGCTTGCTAGGATGCTGAGGGCGCCTCCCTGGGAGTGGAGGGGGCCTCCTGCGTCCACATGTCAGGGCACTAGAGCCCAGACTGTTAACCTGATGTCTGTGACTGTCGCTTTCTCCAGCAGGTAGAGTTGGTACTGTATTAGAATCTTCTGCTATAACCAGGGCCATGGAATTATGAGATCGAATGTGCCGCCATATAATTATAGATCTGCCACTTTTGCCACATAAACCATAATCTGCTGCATAATCTGCAGATTTGAGCAAAAAGAAAAAAATGTTTCAGCTCAAACTGTGCAAAAAGTTGATAACAATGCAGCAACAGGTGTTGCAGTGGAAGGCGTTTTGCAAAGCTTGACTGGTCACCTTTCCTTTCCTTATTGCTATATGTGGGTATTAAACTGGTAGTAATGAGGTGCACCCAATGCCCAGACAGTGTTAACATGTGTAACAAGCATTGGCATAGCCTAGAGGTCTCGCCTTTGGGACCTTATAAGTGTTTGGTTATCCAGTATAATATCCTTGGTGCAACAACATCAACTGTTGCATGGCTAAACACTTATAAAGTCCCAAAGCCGAGACCTATTGGCTATGCCAATGCTTGATAAACATAGGATTAGCACAGTGCCATACCTGTCGAGCTAGAAAGGGGCAAAGTATTTTACCAATTATACAGCAATGCCTTTAAGCATTGAATTAGCTAGAGCATCCATGAGTTGAACATGAAAAAAATATTTTACTACTCCAGGAACAGCATTACAGCTTTGGACTGGCAACCTGTAATAAATAAATAAACACCCCTGGCACGCGTTTGCTGTCAATACAGCTCTTCAGAGCGATTTAGGTTTGTCCAAACACAAGGGAGCACCCACTGTAAGTCAAAACATTACCCATTCAGGCTTAGAGTGCCACATAAATTATGCAAAAACAAAGCAGAGAACTCTAAAATCTGCTCACCTCAAATAGCTTGGTAGCTTACTTGCTCAGTGTGGATGGCACTGTGCTAATCCTATGTTTAAAAACTTTACTAGAAAAACAGATATTTCAGGTGATCAGATTTTAGAGTGTTGCTGGTGTTGAAGGGTGCTCTATATAGGATAGGTGCTGCTCTGAACCTAAACTTGAGAACTACCCACAGTTCTCTGCTTTGTTTTTGCATAATGTATTCGGCACTTTAAGCCTTAAAGGGTATTGTTTATATGTATGTATATGTATATATGTATGTATGTATGTATGTATGTATGTATGTATGTATGTATGTATGTATATATATATATATATATATATATATATATATATATATATATATATATATATATATATATATATATATATATATATATATATATATATATATATATATATATATATATATATATATATATATATATATATATATATACATACATATACACACACACACACACACACACACACACACACTTTAATTGGGGAAGCCCACTAAACACCCCCATATTTCTTACTTTTACCCTTACCACCACTAACCGTACCCATCCCTAAACCCTAAAAATAGCATTACCACCTAACGCCCTTACCCACCGCTAAACCCCTTTCCACCCAGAACCTTTACCCATCTCTAAACCCTATAACCCCCATTACCACCCAGTACCCATTCCCGCCCCTAAACCCTAAAGACCTTACCACTCTATACCCTTACACACCCCTAAACCATAACACCCTTACCACCCTGTTCTGTCACCCACCCCTAAAACCTCCCTTACCCTAATTGCCGATAGATATATATATATATATATATATATATATACACACATACATACATACACACACACACACAGATATTTGAGGTGAGCAGATTCATAGTGTCACTGGTGTTGCAGTGCGCTCTATATAGGAGCTGCTCTCCACCTAAATTTGGGAACTACCCAGAGTTCTCAGCTTCCTCTTTTGCATAATTTATTCAGCACCCTAAGCCTGAAAGAGTATTGTTTTGATACATAAATGTATATACACACACCTGCACATTTACCCGATATAAACTTACCATTTAATTGTAAAGGCATGCGTGGTAAAGGCAATGAGTGGTAAATGCCGCATTTTAAAGGTGGTTTGTCATATATCAATGGAAAGAAAAGTTTCTCCTGATGTTGCCAAAGCATTTTGGGTAATTTTGTGGAAATTATGCACATTTCACAGACAAAAAGTTGGAAATTTTGCACAACTTAATTAGTACCTAGAAATAGATATAGGCATGCTGGAAAATCATACTACGCAAAATTAGGCTAATTTCAGTTAGTGGAACAGGTTACAGAGATTCTTCACTCCTGGCCCTTTTAATAAGTGTGCAATAAACAAATATTCCATGCTTGAAAAAACAGCCCAAACCAAAGAAGTGACCTGACCTCCAAATACTGGAACACGCAGTCAATGTATGTGCACATGATAAGATGTGGACTCCTTTCAACGGTTGAAGGACCACAGGTCTACAAGTGCTGATAAAAAGGCCATTTATGACCGCAAAGTACAGAGTAACTATCTTAATTTGATAAGTGGTAGTGTGCTCTACTGTGCGGTCTTTTCTTCAGGCCTACAAAGAAGCATCTAACACTTAGTTCCTTTCACTAGACCTATCTTTATCTGCACATTCAAAACCATCAATCCTTATTATCATAACAACTCTTTCACCATTCCAGATAGAGTGGGGGCAAGATGGCGGCCGTGCTCTCGGCCGAGTGAGCTGGCGTTTCTCTCCTCTGAGCCACAGCGGACCCTTCAATGACCGCTATGTCTACGTTTTCAGAAATACTGCTTACAAAATTCTCTTCCACCTGGCAGTAAGACGCTGATCCTGTTTATGGCACTAACTTTGCGCCTGAATATCATTAGACCCGCAATACTTCGAAAACTCTTCTGGTTCCGGCAGGCTCCGTATCGTTCTACCTCCCGCTCACCTGGCTTGGCGCACAGCCTGGGATCCTCCCTTCTGCAGCTTAGCGGGTGCTCGTCTGCCTGCTCCTTTGGCCATCGCTCCATGCTATCGGTTACAGGGAAAAGGATACCGCCGAAGGTTCTTTCGAAAGCGGCAGCTGCCGCTCTCAAATCCCGCAGTGCAGCCCGCGGTCAACAGGAGGCGGATCCGAAGAGCTCCGCAGCCACGGCTCAGAAGAACCGCTCTGTCAGTGCTGATAAGCCTGCACCCCTGACACCTGCGGCAACTACCGTCAAGGGGCAGACTTTACCGGCGATGTTCAATAAACCTGGAGTGAAGAGGAAAGTTTCTACTACAGATGATGGTTCTTCTGTCGGAGTGCAAGGGGAAAACTTAATTCCATCTGCGGACTTCGCTACAAAGGGGGGGGGTGAGTACCTCTGTAACAGTACCTACCATGTTGCTCTCTGTCTCTACAAGCTCCCCCCCCCCTCCGAACTCCCCCTCCGAACTCCCTGCACTAAAAGAACTTGTTTCGACACCAGGTCTAGCTTTAGACCCCTCTCTTCATCAGACCCCTCCAGCTCAGTGCATGCTGGGTAATGTAGTCCAGGCTACCAATAATCATATAGCCACTTTTCTGGAGTTGCCTATACCATTTTCTCACGACACCAGGGGGTCTGAGGTTAGTGAGTCTACTGAGAACTTTTACTCCATTTCCGATCATTCTTTTTCCGGGAAGGATGAGGCTGATTGTCCAGAGCTCCAGTCGTTGGATTGTGATAGTGATTCCGCCGATTGGCGTGTCGGTCAGGAATTGAAAGATCTGAATACTGATACAGTTCGTAAAGCTCCGGGTACCAAGGTATCATCCCAGCCTAGTCAGCAAAGTCTCCAGAAGGATTTATCTATGGAACAGTCCGATTTAAATCCGCAGGATCTGCGCGGAGGTACTACCATGACTATATCAGATATCCCCGAAGAGGTCTCATTGGTAACGATCTACCAAACCATAATGATTCATAGGGAAGCAACCAGACAAGAAAATATGCGAACACAGGGGGCTTGCCGTAAAATGCAGAACTCTCTCCGACGGGTTATCAAAACATGTACTGAGACCACTGTCAGGATTGCTGAAGCTGAAGAAAGGATCTCAGCTCTTGAAGATGCTGCAGCTACTCAGAAAGAGTTAGTCACAGAGGTTAAAGAACAACGCAAGGACATTTTATGGAAGCTTTCAGATCTTGAAAATCGGGCGAGAAGGAATAATCTTCGTGTCCTTGGGATAGAGGAAAACAAAGTGGGTGACGATGTTCGACAGTTTATAGTGGAGCTCTTTTCTGAGGCTTTTCCAGAGGTCACCCAGTGGGACTGGAATCTTGAGATACAAAGAGCACATCGTTTCCCACTAAATAAGAAAAAACAATCGTCTGCTGCTGCGAATAATTTCCTATCCCCGTGCCATCTTGGTCTGTTTTAATAATTTCCTTGCCCGTGAACGTATATTCGATCGAACAAGAAACGATCTGCCAAGGAATGTCAATTCTTTGTCCGTACGGACTTCTGCTCAGAGACGGTTACTCGCCACTGGCATCTCCGACAACAGATTCCTTTATTTCAGGCTAAGGGGGGCCAGGTATTCTTGCTTTTTCCGGCAAAATTAAAAGTCATTTTTAAGGGCCAGGCGAGGTTTTTTTTGTCGGAGATACCTGCCAAGGAATTCCTGGACTCAATATAGCTTGAGTTAGGCAACGCATTATTTTGATTGTTAAACATACGACAGAAGTCATGTTTCTCTATGTTCTATTGTTTTTTCTTTCTCGATGACCCGATTGGTACATATAAAACTCTATATTTTTTTCTCTCTCTTTAGGGTGTGTTAGGGTCATCTGATATCTGAAAAGGGGGAATACTGTAGGTTCAGTGGAGCGTGAGGAAACGCTTTCTCAACCATCACAAGGACTAAGGTCCTGATGCCCAGTGTGGGGGGAGGGGTGTGGGGGTTTGTCGGGTAGGGGGGTGGGCTCAGATAGGGTGGGTGGGCTAATCAGGGTGGGGTGTGGGGTGGTGTGGTGGTGGTGGACAGAGATGACCAGATTACTCATCAACAATTGGTTATGTTTTCTGAATGTATTTGATGTGACACTAATTTTTGTATCTTCCTTTAAAAAACAGTTTGATTGCAATTATATTTGCTATAAAAGGTTTTATAGCTGTCTAGGCCTGTTTGTCTTTGATCAAATTTCATGGCTGCTCCTAAATTGACATGTGAAACTTGGAATATCTGCGGATTGAATGACCCTAAGAAACGCAGGATTTTTTATAAGTTGTTGAAGGTGATGAAGGTGGATATAATCTGCCTGCAGGAAACCCATACTCCTTGGGCCAACCGGTCCTATCTTAGGTTTTTTGGTTATGAATTAGTGGCTTGTACTCGGCAAACTTCCACAATTAGGGGTGTAGCCATTATCCTAAAGTCCGGGATAGGGCGTATTAAAGGAGTAAAACAAGACAACTATGGTAGATGGTTAAAAGCGGAGTTACTGGTTAATGGTCGTTTATTGTCTATTTGCTCGATATACGCTTCTAATCTAGACGACCCACAGGTTCTGAGGAATTTAAATTTAGAGCTAGCTACATTGCCTCATCCTATGTTTTTTTGTGGGGACTTCAATATTAATATTCCCAGTCATTTAGATATAATAAAGCACAATACATATGTTGGACGAAAGCCCCAAGTTTACAAGGCGCTTCGGATTCTCTTAATTGAACACGGTTTGTCAGATACATGGCATCATCACCATCCAAATCAAGAGGGCTATACTTTTTATTCAATACCACACAATAAAATGGTTCGTATTGATTATGTCTTCACCTCTCTCCAAATTGTTGAGTCTGTTAAAATTGAAATTAACCCAAGGACTATATCCGACCATAACCCTATCATCTTTTGCTGCCCTTGGGATCGCCCTATTAACCAAATTAGACCATGGACATTTGACAGGAAACTTTTATTAGATAAATCATATCAGGAACAACTTAGTCTCTGGATTTCAGAGTTCTTTGTAATCAATACTAGTACTGTCCCGGTTGGCATTGTCTGGGACACATTCAAAGCCGCATTGCGTGGTGAAACCAAAAGATTTGCCTCCTATCGCTGGAAGACGGAGCAGCAAGCTGTTAAAACCAGATTCGCAGCTCTTCAACAAGCTGAATTGGACTTAAGTTTTAAAATCCGTATGGGCGAAGACTTAGCAGCTAGCTTGAAATCAGTTGCTATAGCCAAATCCAACCTATTAGAGCCTTTTTATAAAGATATAGCAACTAAATATTTCCAATTTCGAACTTCAATGTATGAATTGGGTGAAAATTCCTGCAACGTTTTAGCTAAACGTTTACAACAAAGGGCTGTAGCCAATCAGATCATTAGGATTAAAGATCGTTTCGGTAATCTTCAGGACACAACTAGCGGTGTTAAGATACCAATATAATTTTACAACAACGAACTAGTTTAAATCAATTTTTGCAATTTATTGACACCCAAAAGGTTACAGGCGATCAGAATCAAATTCTGACTGAACCCATCAGCTGGGAGGAAGTTGTGATCGCTATGAAATCTCTATCTAATGGGAAAGCCGCAGGTCCGGACCTTATCCATTTGGAATTTTATAAAACTTTTGCATACTTATTCAAGCAGCAAATGCTAGAAGTCTTTCGTCTTGCCCAGAACGGGTCAATCCCTGATTCTTGGCGACAATCCACTATCGTTCTTTTTAGAAAGAAAGGTAAGGATGAATTAAATCCAGCATCTTACCGGCCGATAGCATTAATTAATACGGATAGTAAAATGTATTCAAGGATACTTGCTATCCGCTTAACCCAAACAATTGTTCCCTTGGTTTCTATCCGTCAGCATGGGTTTATTCCCGGCCGGGATACAACGGACCATATCAGGCGTGTAATAGCTCTGTTAGACTGGGCGAAAACCACAAACTCTGCCCTCGGGGTGATCCTCTTGGACGCCGAGAAGGCGTTCGACAGGGTCTCCTGGGGGTACTTATGGGGTGTTTTGCGTTGGAAGGGCTACACACCAAACTTTATTCAAGCTCTACAAGCTTTGTATATTTCTCCAATTGCTAAAATCCGTATCTCTGGTAGTGAATCACCTTATTTTCCCATTAGCAGGGGCACCAGACAAGGATGCCCCTGTTCTCCCCTTCTCTTCGCTTTATTCATTGATCCCTTTTTATGTTTAATAGAAAAATCTCAGACCATCACTCCCGTTATTGTTCATGGAACTGAATATAAGGCGTTGGCATATGCCGACGATATCGTAATCCTAACTGATAATGTCGCTCAATCCTTTCCTGCACTAGAGACTTTGGCAGTTCAATTCGGCTTAATCTCGGGCTATAAACTAAACATTGCAAAGACGCACATTCTACAATCTACTGCTATGCCCATCTCTCATGTTTCTACGACAACGGAAGCTACATACCTCGGTGTTCAAATTTCGCCTGATATAGATCAGATCCTAGATCTGAATTATTCCCCTACTATTGATTCTCTCCATAATAAATTAGAGCGGCTGGATCACCTGCATCTTTCGCTATTTGGCCGATCTAATATCCTTAAAATGTTTGTTCTCCCTAAATTTTTATATTTTTTCAGAACTATTCCATTATTAATCCCCCCTTTGATTTTAAAAAAAGCAGAACGGATATGCCAACGATTTTTATGGTCATATCGTAAACCAAGGAGGGCGGCTAAGTGGACTTGTCTTCCCCAGGATCGTGGGGGGTGGACAGTCCCAAATTTAATGTATTATTACTGGGCAGCCATGGTCCAACATTTTGCTGTCCCTCTATTAGGTGATGCTACCGAGCTCCCGGTCCATCTTTCACCCTCAATGTACTCAATATCATTGGGAGATTCCACAAAACGTGTACTAACTCGTATACTTGAAACGAGTTATTTAAAAAAAAAAACAATTTAAGGTATTGTGGGCATTATTCTCGGTTTGGCAAAAAGTCCGTCGACATTTTCATATCTCTAAGCTCACCTATTATACCCCACTGAATGCCTCTGGATTACTTCCAATGATATTTCAAGAGGGGGTGGCAAATATCTGGATAGCTCTCGGTTTGAAGGAGATTGGTGACTTGGCCGACTTAGGGCAAATAGCCTCTTTTAGTTTTTTAAAGGAGAAATTTCATCTGCAATCCAATAATGTTTTAAAATATCTGCAATTGAGAAGTTTTTGGGATAATAACTATCCTCAAAATCCAATAATGTTTCAAAAAATTGCTATAGTTGAATCTATAAGAAAGAAAATGAAAATCGGCAGTTTATATAAGTCTTTTCTATCCCAACTCCCCGATGATTTAGAAGATCAGAATAACAAGTGGGCGACCAAATTTGGAGTACCTTCTATTGATTTAAAACTTCCATTGGTATTAGCTAGATCTGTCTTGGTTTCAGGTACCCTTCGCTCGCAAAGTAATATGGCTATGTTTAACCTTTACTATACACCTGCAAATCTTGCCAGATGGGGGGTTGTTAGTGGGGGCAAAGGGTCATTTTGTGCAAGATGTAAACTTCCTTCCGCAGATTCTGTCCATATGTTCTATAATTGTCCAGAGTTATCTCTCTTTATCAACCAAATTGAAACCTTTCTTACACAGATCACTCAAACCTCAGTCAAAATCTCAGCTGAAATGATAATTACTGGCTATGAATATTCTACGGCCCCGGAAAAAACAAGACATTTGCAAGCTTTCCTTTTTATTGCTATGGCTATGGCTAGACTCTGTTACATCGCTCTGGATAAATCCTGAACCCCCTACCTTTTGTCATTGGAAGGCCAGGATGTTGGCCTGGTACAAACTTGAGACCTCTGTTCAGGCCTTCAGAGGAAAGCAAAGGCGTTTAATCGCTTCTAAGAACTGGGCACCATTTGAAAAATGGGTTGCAAATTAATTATGGTTATTTTTTGTTTCCTTTTTTCACATTTTTTCATAATTTTTATTTAATTTTTTTAATTCTATTTAATGTATGCATTATGTACGATTTATGTTTTGATGGTTTTACCTGTCTCCCACCACCATGGGATAAAAGGGGAAAAAATTCATAAATACAAAAAAATTTAAAAAACTCTTTCACCATTCCAGATGCACCGTCTGCTAGACATGTATCACAACCCCATTGCCACAGGGTGCAAGCTCCACTTTGAAACCATCTACCAACTTTTAAATCCAAATGTGAAGATCTCATTCAGGTGCACCTCATAAGATCTACGTTTCTCTGGTGAGGGGTCCTCGCTACAGATTTAAAGTACATTCTGTTTGTTGCCTCTATAGTACGTTTTTATTGGCGCAGTAGCTATTGCCATTCACAGCTGCCTAGGATCCCCCTTTACCTCAAAGTCATGCAATTACTAAACCATCAAATGTCTTGACTCCAAAGTTATTGCCCACACCCCCACTAATACTTATTTCCTTCTCAGATCCCACATTAGTTATCCTTCCTCACATGATTTAAACCTCTTATACATTCATCACACCCCAAACAAAACTACTGAAGGAATTTTGTATGCATTTGAGAAGATAGGAGGTGAGCCGCAAAGATCACACAGAAAAGCACTCAAAAAAGGAGCAGGGCACCAGTTAATCCAACAAGGCTTTCTTTTAGATTAAATAAGCACATCTATCGACAAGCTACAAAAGAGTACATTAAGCCCACATCAAACTCCTGTACCACTATGCAAGATCGCTTTGGGGAGTTATGCACTAGCATTTGGAAAGTACAAGCTTTCAGGTCTCCATTATTAAGGGCTTTGTCACAACCGTCATACAGCTCATCAGTTTAGGATCCGCAGCAGCTGCATCTCCAGGCTTGTGCACACACAAACTGCACCAAACAATGGTTTCACAACACATGCGGTACGTACGGCAGGTGTAAACATCTCTGTATTCCATATTTTCATAATCAGGAAGGATTTTCATGAACCGGCCAGACTTCACACGTGGATTTATACCTGAACAGACACAGCAGGATAAGCAACAGAATATATGAACTGTGCTCTTACCAAATGGTCTTGAACAATTAACAGGTTTTCAAAAAATACTTGTTATACTCCTTTTTCAAGTCTGGCTTGTCTTTCTAACAAATCAATAAATTCGGCTCCTCCTGCTCCCTGGAGTTGCTTTCTCTTCAGCCCTATGCCAATCACTCTTGGCAGCAGGCATTTTGATTGGAGACTACTCAAGCAGACATAGCATCGGTCCTGTTTCCAAAGCTCATCATCTTGTTTGTAGATAGATATCGAGTCAGAGTAATTTACAGCATAAATGTGTGAAAACCTCCTGTGACCTACTGTGAGATTACAGGTACCTTCAAGGAGCCTAATGATGCACCTCATAACACACAAAGGTATATAGTTAAATAAAACAGCCCAGCAAATGGTAAAAAAATAAACTCATTAACACATACTCATGTTTTCAAAGACAACAAGCTGAACGCTGCAGAAGCAAAACATTTCTGCATTATCTAGCCAATCATGCTTAGAACTAATACCTCGTTTCGCATAGCCGATCATGCTTGAATGTGAACTGAAGCAACAGAAAATAGTCTACAGAATGTCTCCCTTACCAAAAATATGCCATGTGAGTTACAATTCTTGACAAAAAGTACAGGCTTGACTGACGCCAAAAAACAAACACCTGATGCCCACCACTCTCGCGAGCTGGCCATGAGGAATCCAGTTCCGCTGGACGAAATTATGTTTTAGAAGAAACGTGTCATATTTTTCTCATTCTGCAACAGCAGAAAGGATAAAAGTATTTCTTGCAATTACAATTCATCACAGGGTTCTTCACTGAAAAAATAAAACTGGATGTCTCCATTGATGTGCACGACCCTGGAGCATTTTGGCATAGAGTCATTTCTATTTTAACTAGACTGAATAACACGAATGACAATGTAAAAGTACATGTTGCCTTTTTTGAATCACCAATTGGATAATATCCCAGGAGGCAGTACTGCTTGCAGATGATGGTGATATGTTGATACAGGTTTGAGAAACCATCAAGGTTTGTCCCTCATTCCAGCACTCTCCACTCAAAGTGCAAACCTTTGAGCAAGCTGTTTTGAAAGATCTGGAGGGGACACAGACTCATCAGAACTTACTAACCTGTGAAACAAAAACACTTCAAGATGCAAAGGCATCCTAATCAAATAGTGGATAAAGGAGGAGCTATTGTTATCCAATACACTAATGAATGCAGAAAAGAATGCCTCAGATTACTGATTTAACTAGCTAAGAAATTCTTCCAATCCTAGCCTTTTGACTACCATACAATTTATGGTGATGCAAGCAGAAACGAGGGCTAGATCACTAAATCAGAATCAGACTATTTTATAAACACCCATCCTAAGGTTCCCTATTTCTGTATGTTGCTAAATAGCCATAAAAAAGTAATGCTGGGGGGGCATGGCCAAGTAAGATGGCGGGGCGGACATGATCCGCTCAGCTCCAGACCCTCACGACGGTCTTGTGCCCTTCATGCCACGGATGGGGAGTGCATTTCCTCAGGAATGACGAGCGGCGGAGACCCGCAACCACGGAGGTGTCACTTCAGATCCCAGTGATCGTTCCCCGGTGCGAGAAGCGACTCGGAGCTGGGAAGCAGTGAAGTGCGGCCGGGCACAAGATGGCATAGTGCCCTCCTTGCGGCCATGACCGGTGGCACCGCAGCGTAATCCTGCACCGTAGTACAGTATTAGCAGCATCCTGACCGGCGCCGGGAGCGGGCTGCACCAGCAACAAACAGCAGAGGGGCGCAATTACCTTTTGGGAGTCTGTTTCCGAGGCAGCATGAAGAGGCTAGAGACCGACCACGAGGAAGGAGGTGTGGCCGCGGGGCTCTGCAGGCGACCCAATACTGGTGCGACAGACTCCTGGCATTAGTGCGCGGACCGGGCTGCCTGATGGGGACAGTCCCAACAATGTCAGTGCACGCAACTACTCTGGCCTCCTCCCCTGGGGTATTAAGGAGCCAACACTCTTTTGGGGCCTTACATGAACTTAAGATGGCGGCAGGCGGGCAAGAATGCTCCGGAGCAGTCTGTTGCTGGACACTGGGGACTCTCAGATGGCCTTAAGGGGCAATCAGGAAAGGCGCCTACACAAACCTCTTTCTGTCTGAAGGGAGACGAGATAGCGCTGCAAGGGCATTCAGCTGACCCGCTAAGGACGCCTGACCTTAACATGGCCGACGCCTAAACAGCTCCAGGTTCGCCAACTGACGCCCGAGCAGACCCCTGCGGCAAGAGTAGATGCGAAGGACTGGATCACTGCCGCTTCATCAGAGTCCCTACATCTTTGGGGTGTCAGTCGCAGTGCATATGCCGCCCAAGAAAAACACTAACAAAGTTTTGCGCTACTTCCCGGCGGCTAATAAAGATCCCCCACTTCAGGATTCCCCCTAAAAGCAGAGCATGGCATTTACGTGGGAAGAGTTGGTGGCTACACTGCGAGACTTTAAAGCTAACCTCTGCACAGAGATCAAACAGGATCTGCGGACCTCTATAGATCAGCTCAAGGCGGACCTCTCCAAGAAGATGGTGTCTCTGCGCCAAAACGTTGATGCGGTGGGCACCAGAGTGCTAGAAGTGGAGGAGCGGACACAGGATGTGGAGACCAGAACCACCACACTACTCGACATCAAACGAGATCTAAGGGCTCAACTCCAACAAGCCCTACTCAAAGTGGAGGACTTGGAGAATAGATCCCGGCGGGAGAACGTTCAAATCCGTGACCTGGAGGAGGGTGCAGAAGGGTCAGATTCGGAAGCATTCATAATTGGCCTCTTCGGGGAGATCTTATCACCCCACCAGCTAAAGATTAAAATCAATCGAGCTCATTGAGTGGGGACTGTACAGCCAGGGGATCGAAGACGACCACAAGACATCCTGGTCAAGCTGCACGCCTTCAAGACGAAAGAGGCCTGAGGGCAGCGAGGAAGAAGGCGGACATCTCCTTCCAGAACTTCAAGTGCTCCATATTCCAAGATTTGGCACCTGCCGCCCTCACACGACGACAACTCCTGAGGCCCATTACCGCCAAGCTGAGAGATGAAAACATCTGCTATCGCTGGTCATTCCCCTTCGGCTTGGCCTTTGAATACAAGAATAAATCAAACCACGTTCCAGAGCTGGCTGATGGTCTCCGCATTTTGGGTCTACCGCCACTGGAGGAGGTGGCTTTGGAGGGTGCTTCAGACAGATCGGAGCAACGTCGGAGAGGGTCCAGATCTTGGCACACGGTCTCAAAATCTAAATGACTGTTCAGAGCCTGTATTTGTAGAACTGCCGGGGGGTTGAAGCTGTGCGCTTTGAGAGTCGATGCCCAGAGAAGCCTCTACAGACTGGCGCCACTCCGAGAGTTGGAAGTATGCCAACTGGCATCCAATGCAGATTCTTAGTTTGTTAAGGACACTGGGGCTGTTGCTTTTCCTTTCCAGGCTGACCACTGTGGTTTTTATGCTTATTAGCACGTGGCAGTCAGAGGGTGCGGGCCTTGTCCGTACCACCCAGTATTGTCCCTGGTATGCCTGGGAGGTTCCGAGCTGCGGGCCCATTGGCCGAGTGGCTACCTGTTTTTGGGGTTTTTTTTGGGAGGGGGCTTTTTGGTTCACAATGGCAATAGCAAGCTATAGGCGGGGAATGCAAAAGTGCGAGGGGTGGTGCCCTAATGGGGATCTGGCAAGGGGGGGATCTCTGCGGATGTCCGGGGGAGACCCCGGCACAAATGGGAGGGGGAGTGGTGAGGTCACACCATGGTCTCAGTAGCAACCTGGAATGTTAAGAGACTGAACTCCCCCCCCCCCCCCCAAAACACCCAAAAAAATTGAAAATACATTATGGATAAAAGATTTGAGGTGGTAGCCATTCAAGAAACTTGTCTTAAAAAGTCTGAGGCTGCTCTATTGCGCCACAAATCATATCCTCTCATATACCAGTAGTCCTCTAGCACAAAGCATAATGGGGTGGCACTACTGTTCCATAGCTCCACCAAGTTCCACCTGGTGGATTCCAAAACGGACCGGGAGGGCCGGGTGGTGGTGGTAAAATGGCGACTCAGGCGCACTCTCTGCATCTTCGCTTCCATATATGCTCCCAACACGGGTCAGGCCGCATTTTGCACACACACTCTTGAGTTTTTCTTTTTTTTGTAAATCCTTTTATTAGCGACTTGGCAAAGAAAAGAAAAACATCAGGTGAGTTAACAGTTTCATCAGTAGTCAAAAATAAGTGTCGCTTGTACAGAATTACAATGACAATATATGAGTTATGGATCACGGGGATTCTTGCACTTCCGCCTCTACTAGTCGCGCCGGGGGCGCACAAAACACACACTCTTGACTTGATTTCTGGGTTTGCAGAAGGGCCGCTGGTTCTACTGGGGGACTTTAACCTGGCTTGGCATGACACGCCGGATAGCTCACATTCTCATAGGGCGTCGACATCCACCTTTCCTAACAGGGTCAACAATCAAATATCCTCCTTGGGCCTGTGTGATGCCTGGCGAGAGCTGCATCCCACTACCAATGATTATATGTTTTACTCCCATGTGCATCAGTCCTACTCCAGGATTGACTATATATCTGTCAGTCAGGTCCTAGTGGGCTCCCTGCAGGCGGCACAGATTTTGCTGCTTTCTATCTCTGGTCATAGCGTGGTCACTATTCATCTGCATTGGTCGGGACCCAGGTCGGGCAAAGCCCGATGGTATTTCCCACTCACGATCTTACGCGACACAGTGCTTGCCGAGGAATTAAGGATAACCATACTGGAGTTCTTTGCACACAACTCCCCCCCAAGACAACTCAATGCAGAATAATTGGGACGCCTTGAAGGCATTCATTAGGGGTAAATGTATCCAACTCCACGCAACCCTTAATCGCCAACGAAACAAGGAACGGGTAGATCTTGAACACAAGTTGGAGGTAATTGAAAAGGCACACAAAGCGACCCCCACTAGGGTGATACAGAGCCAACTCACAACCGTTCGGGGCAAGCTGCGCTCGATTTATAACAGGGCGGAATATACACTCCTGAAACTAAGGCAGATCTCCTACTCTCAAGGAGATAAAAGGTAGGATCCCACTTAGCACGACGGCTCTGGGTGAAAAAATAGCGGGATTTTATAGGGGGGCATTAAGGACTGTCCGGGACAGCTTACACACACAGACGACCAGAAAGTCAATCTTTTTGGTGATTTTTACGGGGAACTTTACCAGGGCACCACCCCAGACACTGTCCTCCAGCAACAGTATTTAGACGCCCTGGATCTTCCCAAGATATCCGCTGCGACTGCAGAGTCCCTTGAAGCCCCTATCTCCTCGGAGGAGGTCTGACCTGCCATAGGGAGACTCAAAATACACAAAGCCCCGGGTCCTGATGGCCCAATTTTATAAACATTTTGTGGCGGAGCTCACACCTTATCTCACTGGCCTTTTCTAGATGATTTCCATGGAGGCTCGTGTCTCCACTTCTATGGCAGAGGCGGTAATTTTGGTAATACCGAAGCCGGGGAAGGCCCCCCGACAATGCGCCTCATAGAGGCCTATAGCCCTACTCAATCTCGACGTCAAACTCTACTTGATGATACTGGCGGTGCGACTGGAGGACTTGATGGTCGACCTCATTCACCCTGATCAGTCCGGCTTTATACAGGGGCGACAAACCCACAATAACATCCGTCGCACCATCCACCTTAGTGAAAAAGCCTCCAAATTCAAATTGCCTGCTATCCTGCTTGGGCTCAACGCGGAAAAGGCCTTTGACCGGTTGGACTGGTAGTTCCTCTTTCTCACCATGCAGCGATTTGGTATCGGGGAGGCTAACGATCCCCCTTAGTAACGCAGTTGCTACAACATTTCAAAAGATGGAAGCCACTCTATATCTCGTGGCTGGGGCGCATAAATGCGATAAAAATGACGGGTCCTCACCAAGCTCCTTTATTTATTCCAGGCTTTGCCAATCACATTGGAACGTGACATCCTGCCGTGCCTCCGATCCATGGTGTTTAATTTTATTTGGCTGGGGGGGTCGGGCCCGTCTACCTTACCATGTCCTGAGGAAACCAAAGAAGGAGGGTGGGGTGGCCCTTCCAGACTTCACGCTGTATTATCAGGCTGCCCAGCTGAAGGTGGTGACGGATTGGTCAGTCCAGGAGTCTGACAAGCACTGGCTACACATGGACCACTCAGTTGCGGGGCGCACCATCTGGGATCTCCTGTGGAAGCACAAGGGGGACCGCCCTGTGAATGCTTACCTGAGCACTCCCACATGCACGACACTGACCATTTGGGATCAGGTCACGAGGAGAGAATGATGGACCACTTTACCTTCACCAATCACCCCTATCCACTTTAACTCAGCATTCTCACCAGCACTTCGGGAGGGGCCCTCCCTTCGACTGTTGGAGGAGGGATGCCTTAAAGTCACGGACCTCTTCCATAAGTTTAATATACGGACCTTTGAGAGCTGCCAAAGGGAATTCGTGATCCCCCCATGCGCATACTATCACTATCTTCAGCTTAAGCACTGGGCCACATTAGCCCACATAAAAGAGGCTGCCACGAGAGAGCTAACGGTGATAGAGACCTTGGCGACATATAAAGAAGGTTCCATGAAGGGTGCCATCTCCGCTATATACACGTTACTGTTGTCCACTTTGCAGACCCCCACGAGCACGTTACATGTCCTTCTGGGAACAGATATTGGGGCGGGACGTTACAGACGAAGAATGGAAACATCTATGGAGGGACCTTTCCAGACATAAAAAAATCCATTGCCTTGAGGGAGGCCCATTATAAAACACCACTGGACTGGTACCTATACCCCACTAAGCTTCTGAAGATCTTCCCTGACACATCAGATCTCTGCTGGTGGGGATGCGGGGAGAGGGGGGGACTTTCACCATATCTGGTGGGACTGCCCAAGTATTAGGCCGTTTTGGAAGGAAATTATTTCCTATATTAAAGAGATGCTTGGGTACTCAGTCCTGACTGACATTGGGGGGGCATTGCTGGGTATCCGAGATCTGGTGCTGGACCACACACCAAACACTGAAAAGGTAATCTTGTGGACCTGTCTGGGGGCGGCAAAACTTACCACAGCAGCGGCATGGAAAAAACCTGGTACTCCAGCGATCTCTCTCTGGCACGCTCGTTTGTGGAGACTACTCTCCATGGAGAGACTTGAGGACATTCTCAGGGGCAACTACACAGCTTTTGAACAGAAATGGGGGCCTCTGGTTCGGTATCTTTCACAAGGCCTTCCGGCAGCAGTATGCCCACCCTCGACCAGGGTGATGCACCTCTTTCAGTTTTTATGCACACGCCCGAAGAGCCTAGGGAACTATTCGCCCTCGGCGGCCACGAGCTACAGCCCGCGGCCAGACCTCCAGGTGTAGGCGGATTAATTGCTGATGCCTCTGTTCGTTTGATTTTTTTGTTCACCGCCACCGGGGTAGGGGTGGGGGAGGGAGACCGGGGTCAGAAAGGGAGGGAAGATGGTTTGTGTATTTAATTTGATGAATTCTTCTGGTCATGTTGGGCCGAAATAATAACAAGCATTTACAATGCAACGGTTTCGCCTTTGTAAAAGTTAGAGCTATTGGCATTGTAAATGACAAATTTTTTATTTATGTGTTGGTTTTGAAAACAGATAAATAAATGGCATTGCCATTTACAATGCCAATAGCTGTTCTAGAACACATACAAGTAATTAGTATATGAGCGCTTGATACCTCACAACACCCAGTCCTGACAAAAGGAGTAGATGAGTTGGGAATGAAACAATGGCTATACCACCTCCGTGACATGCACAGCGATTGCAGTAGAAAATGCTGAAGTTGTTAGGAAAGGCCAGAGAAATTAAAAGATGAGACCCATCTCTATGCCGTTTCTGTAATAAAAACAGTCAGCAGTTCTGTGTGATGTTCAAGGGGAGATTAAACATTTATGAGATAGCAGGATAGTGAGTCAGTGGGGACAGTAGCAGGCACAGTGGTAAAGTGTTGTTTACAGCAAATACAGGCAAAGTGACTTTCTGGTAGTGAAGAATGACGTTTTAAATAACAACAAACATTTGGTTTTAACAAACGAAGCGACTCCGAAGAACAATAGATGTACTTTATGTAGTGAATTCCAGGGGTCCTTGCAGTTGGTACGGTCGGCGCAGAGAGAGGAATTCCTTCTGGACACCCACTGTGCAGACATACTGGAGGGTTTGCACAATATTGCTATTGTAAAAAGCAATATTAAAGAATAATGTGAAATGGTGCTCCAGAAGATTTTTACACCATGTCTCCTCCTCTTCTTGTACCAAAACATGCTTTTGCCACTTCCTAAAAGGTGCCTTGCTCCCCGTTCCCATCGTCAGCAACACCTTCAGCAAAGTTTTACACTCGTCCGTACCACTGTTATCAAGCCAAACTGTGTGGGAGCAGATACGGGCGGTGTGCAAAATAAACAAGCATTGGCAAACACGAGAGTCGATCTGTTAGCTTTGACAGTATTTATCTGTAAATCATTATTTAAAATAAGTAAAAGATGTAGCTTTTGCATATATTAATCCAACGTTTCAAATTACCTATCCTGGCTGTTTATCCAATGGTAAATTCAAACTGGAGCACAGGGGATTAAAAAAAAAAGCACAAAAAGCTGAATATCTAGGTTTTCAGACTCCCATGACTCCCCCAGCTTCCCAAAGCACTTTCCCGGTACCCTGCTTTCAAAACTTGAGTTCCTGTTTTCTACACCCCTAACCATGTACGGCAAGAGGTCTGCTTCTGCTCCAGGTTTTCCTAACATGCCCCGCAATGTATTCCATTATGACCTTTTGTTGTTAATGTCAGATTTTTTAAGTTTTATATAGCGCGAACTCTACCCAAAGGTACTGGGGCGCTTTACATGATGAGCACCAGTTACATTACACGAGGGTACATTAAATTGTTTGTAGGCACGGGGAGATTTATAATGGATTTGCCAAGAATCAACAGGATATTGAACCGCCGACGGAACTCGAACCTGGTTCCAGTTCCAAAGTCGGCAGCTCTGGTCCTTACGCGACACTCTCCCCATTTTGTCCCCAAGAGCATGTGCCGTGCACCAATCCAATAACGCTCCCACTTACCAAAAACTGAAGCATTTTTCCTTCGAAAGCGTCCTAAGATAAGAAAACTTTTCATCCAAAAAGTCTCACTTCCGGGGACACAGGATGTAACTTCTTCCCTCGCCAGGACCTACCTCCTTTACTTAGGAATAGAAGGTCGGTACGCCCCTGTCCAAGGATGGGTAAGGCAGCGGCCATGTTGGGAAGGTGAAGTGTTTTAGTATATTAACCGGGATATTTTGCTCAAATGTTTGTAGTGAACACAGATATGAAGAAAAGAGGATCACCAGACCTATTTTTAAGTTAAATGTTATACTCTTGTTATTGTGAAAAACACATTGTTTTCTTCCGTTTCATTGTAGCCACGTAACTAAAATACATGGGTATGAAAAGAGGACTAAGCGAGGCAGCAATAGCCATTTTGCAGGCTGTTACGGTGGTGAAAACACATGATATACTTTCCTTACAAGACGTTATCGGTCCACACACGATACACATCGCTTACAAGCTTCGTATCGTAAAATAATTAAACAAGTCAGGTCCCGGGCCGGCAGCCAATCACAGCGCGGCCCGGGAATGACGTCAGGGGGGTGTCCCGGGCCGGCAGCCAATCACAGCGCGGCCCGGGGAATGACGTCACGGGGTGTCCCGGGCCGGCAGCCAATGACAGCGCGGCCCAGGACAAAGGGGCGGGACTTAAAAAAACACCGAGAAACGCCCCCGAATCGCGTGTTCACGAGAAAGCGTGATTGACAGCCTCTGTCTCCCAATGGCTAGCCTCCATTTATGGAGCTAGCCAATGGGAGACAGAGGCGGAACCAAAGCCAAATGTAGGAACATGAGATTTCGCCGTGGGCGGAGCAACTGCTACGCAGTTGCAACGCCAGGCGAAACCTAAAAAGGCATCTGTGGGATGGCTGCGCGGGGTGCTTCTCCCGATGGATGCTTGAAACTGAACTCGCAATAGAGGTTTGAATTCGACCCCGGGGCTTTGACGTCCCAACTGGTTTCTTGCAATTATTTTGTTTGAGAGATGCTCAATAAACAGAATTTTGACCAAAAAAAAAGTAATGCTATTCACGAGGACTATCCATAGATTCTGGGACTGATCCACTCCTGGGACCTCCTTCTGCATTCTGTGACTTTTTCTTGAGACTGTTAGAGATTAAGATGCCTTCATAGACCTTCTTAGTTTAGATGTGGAGACGCTCTATACCAGCATCCCTTCAAGGTGACACATTTCAGGTCACAGAAGATATACAACAATCTAGTGAATTGGAAAACATCACTCCTGGTAATTGCGTTATAGAATGTGCAGCTCTGGTACTAAACGTTTTTTGAGTTTAAAGGGACATTATACCACCAGATGCAAAGAATATCAATGAGCAGCACTCTGGCACTCAGTCAAGCATGTCAATATGTGCAGTATTGAAATGTAGAAAATCTACCCTGAATAGAACCCTTACAAGCATCCAATTTGGCTATGGTGTTGTTGTTTGATCAAATGGTCCAATGAACAAACGGCACAGAGCTTTTTAACCTGGATCAACATGCTAGACCCTCATCAGCAACTTTTTTCTGGATCAGAATATCACTCCCAAAGGAAGGCAGTTGATCACAGAGGCATATCACAAACCCACTAACAGCAATGGATTACTAAGTTTCAAAAGATGTCATCCCCCGAGAACTTAGAGAAAACTTAGCCTTTGGTAAATTTCTACATGAATACAGAAATTGCACTGAAAAATCCACGTATGAGACAAGCAGAAGAACTCATCATAAAATTAAAGGATATCGCCCACTAGGATAACAGGGAGAGCAAATAAATTAGCACAAAACAATAACTGTGAAGCTCTAGGAGGACCCAGAATATGAACAAAGAATTAAAGAATTACCTGCCTGACCATGTATTAACCGGTTTCTAACAATATTAAGAAAGTCATCAGCAATGATGGGCAAATTCTGAACACTGGGAGAATGCAATAGTAAAACCCATGTCTCTTTAAGAAATGGTGCAACCTAAGGGGCATTCTGATACATACAATACAACAACAACAAAAAAAGAGAATGAGCAACAATCTACCATCTGTGAACTTCCAATTGTTATAGCTTTCCATGCGGCCACTGCACTGTTTGCCCATTCACCATAAATACAAACGAAATTGGTCTGGCACTAAAACACCATGACAGACAAGAACACCTAACTGGAACATGTGAAATGTGATCTATATTTTTCTAACCTTGATGTGAGATCCGTTTTGGTGAGGTGTTTCACTTTATTACTGTTTGAAGTGTTGCACAAATACTTTACACATTGACTTCAGATTAAGCTGGACTGCTCTGTGACAAGGTATCAGAGGGCTGAGCACAGGTTGATTCAGGGTTGGCTTGTGACTCACCCTGACAAGGATTGTGGTTGCTGCTTGAGTAGAGTTTCACCCCCTCAACCAGTAAGCACGTCGACGTCACAGAAGGACACCAAATGGTGGTATGTCCACGCCCACCAACAACAAAAAAACAGAAGAAATACTACAATTCCAGACCCAACCACAAGATGGTGGAATAATGCACAGCATGTGAATACAGAAAAGATTCACGCTGTAAAAAACAATTTCTTACATAAACTAATCATGTTCGGTCTGCTACTATGTCTACAGATCTCAATTTTGGGGTTGGTGGTTACAGATGCTACCCCTTAAGTTTAATTAACAATGTGCTGCAGGGAGACAGATACTTCATGGGTGAAGTGTGTGGGTGGGTTGCTTTTAGTAGTGTTGTTTCTTTTATTACCCGTGTTTCAACTGCACCATGCTCTATGTTCTGTCACATGTTATGTTATGTTATATAGTTTTATATAGCGCTCAGCTGCCCCAGCCAAGGGGCATCCCGGCGCTGTCACTAACAAGAAGGGCAGACTGCCCCAAACAGGAAGCACAACAAAACTCAACATAACAACTGTTTAGCGCCTACTTTGCAGGAAAACGATGGCCTTTCTGAAGGTCAACAGATCTTCTAAGCCACGGATCTGGATCGGCAAAGCGTTCCATAGTTTAGCAGCAAGATAGCGGAACGAGCGACCGCTCATCCGGGAGCGTTTCACCCGTGGAACCGCTACCAAATGCTGCCCCAAGGAGCGCAGTGCTCGCAGAGGAACATACGGGATCAATAGCGTACCGAGCATCGGTGGAGTGGCGAGCTTTAGGATCTTAAAAGAAAGACAAAGAGCTTTAAATTGGATACGCTCTGCCACAGGGAGCCAATGAAGTTTGCTAATAGTATCAGCAATAGGATGGAAACGTGGGAGTCCTACTAGAGTTCTCGCTGCCGCATTTTGAATGTGCTGCATCCTCCTGATCTCTGCTTGGTTAGCCCCTAGCAGCAAGGAGCTGGCATAATCTAGGCGAGAGAGGATAGTCGATTGCACTATTAACTGGCGGGTAGGAGGGTCAAAAATTTTCAAAATAGGCCTAAGACCCTGTAGGAGCCCAAAACACGTGGCTGCCGTTTTTTGGGTGTGGGTGCAGAAACCGAGGGAGGGGTCTATCCACACCCCAAGATTTTTAACTTTGGTCTTGGGATCCGGGATTTTACCTAGTGTATTCGGCCACCACTGTTCACCCCAGAGATTGGCGTTTTTACCCACTAGCAAGACTTCTGTCGTACTCGCATTTAACTGCAAGTAATTAGTGGTCATCCAGTTTGCCTCGGCCTTCAGACCATTCTTAAATCTGGAGGTGCTGAGAGTAGAATCATCCGCCAGGGCAACCACTAGCTGCCAGACCATTGAAAGTTCCCATTGCTTGGCGACCGCAGCCAGTGGCTGAACATAGAGATTGAACAGAGTGGGGCTGAGCGCCGAGCCCTGAGGGACCCCCTGCTCAATAGGTCGTTCCTGGGATAGAAACGGGGGAGTGGAAACCCGAAAGGATCGTCCAGTTAGAAAAGATCTGAACCACTCCAAGGCCAGGCCCGTGACACCCGCTTCTTCCAGACGATGTAGCAGAACGCCATGCAAGACCGTGTCGAAGGCGGCACTCAGATCCAGCAGGATCAGTGCCACCGTTTGACCAGAGTCGAGAATGGTCCGCAGGTGTTCGTCATGGCTAGAAGCGCTGTCTCTGTGCTGTGGCCGGAGCGGAAACCATGTTGAGAGGCATCCAGAGTGTTATTGGAGCGCAGAAAGCTGGTAAGAGTATTATTAACATGTGATTCCACTACCTTAGCCACCCAGGGGAGAAGGGAAATTGGCCTGAAATTCTCCGGTTTGGTGGGATCCAGCGTTGGCTTTTTGATAATAGGGGATACCCAAGCCTGTTTCCACTTCGCTGGTATCACAGCCGACAGAAAGGAAGAATTGATTATCTGACGGAGGGGAGTCAACAAGAGTGTGGACGCCTCCCTAAATTGGGCGGGTTTTAGCGGGTCGGCAGGAGAGCCAGACTTAATTTTTCCACACAGTCTGTGGAGCTCTTCATCGGAGATTTCAGGGATCGCCATGAGCCTTGTGGTCGGCTCAGGACTAGAAGGGATAAACTTACAGGGTGCTGATATGGAGGAGAAGGACCTATAAATTACCCGTACTTTCTCCGCGAAAAAGGAAGCCAATTCTTCACAGTATAATTCAGAAATGGCTACAGGTGCCAAGGATCTCCTAGCACTAAGGTCTTTTAAAATTTTAAAAATGCATGTTTGCACTGATGCTTCCTGTGCAAAATGGTGCATGACTCTGGTATACTGAGTACTAAATGTATGTTTTGGAATGTCAAAGCCTTAACAATGAATTTAAGAGGAGGATGGTACTGCAACAGGCCCGGAAATGGTCACCTGCAGTTCTTCTGCTGGAGGTAACGCATCTGGTGGGTACCAATTGTCAATTTCTGAGCAGGTTTGGTTACACCAGAGTATATCATGCCAGATTCACTCGCAATTTAAAGGAGGGGAGGAAGGGGTTCGCCATCCATCTGCGTAAAACCTTCTCTTTGGAAGTAAAAGGTATTTCACAATCCCTTGGGCTGCTGATTTGCCCTATCAGGCCAAAAGAGGGTAGAATGTGGAATAATGAGAGCATATATGTGCCCCCATCTGTGACTGAGGGAACCTTGCTGGAACTTGCTGCCCTCTTGTTGAAATTCTCCTTGGGTGGGACGGTGGTGGGAGGAGACTTTCACTTGGTTATGCATCCCGATCTGGATTGTACTGGCCCTTGAGGCACCAGAGCTAAACTCTTGGAGGTGTAGGCTGAATCAATGGGTCTGAGCGAGGTTTGGAGGGTTTGTGACCCTGAGAGACTCCAATACCATACCGTCCCACATCCTTAATACTCTATCGAGGACAGACTACTACTTTGCCACAACTAATGACCTTTGTGCTATAAGCAGTGTTGAAATTTTGTCCAGAAGTCTCTCGATCACCACCCTGTGGAGGCGGCACTAGGGGAGGAGACACGCCTGGGGTGGATAGGGGGTTGAAGGTTCAGCGGGTGACTCAATCAAGAGGCCGAGTTTGTTGAAGAATTGAGGGAGTATATATACCTATTCATTCAGCAAAACACAGGTATGGTTTCTTCTGCAGCTGTACTCCGGGAGGTGCAAGATAATGGCATGCACAGCTAAACTGAAGCAGGATTGTCTAAAGGAGATTAACAAGCTCAAGCAGCAACTAGCAGAGCTTGAGATGAGGTGGTCATTATCCCCTTCAGAGAAAAATCTGTGTCTGCCGTAAATGGTCACAGAGAAGGTTAAGGCTAAAATCATTAACTCCACATGGATGGAATGGCTGGCACCCCAACACAAATTATATGAGAACGGAGATAAGGTAGGGAAACAAATCTATTGACCAGCAAGCAGGATAGAGGAGACCCAGTGGATATCACAGATAAATGACTCTACGTTTGGAGTGGTGGTGGACTTCCATGGCATTGCTAATGTTTGTGATCGGTACTGCGTGGCCTTATATGCTAAAAGAGACCGCGGCAGGCTCAAATTGCAACGGTTAATATTGAAGGACCACCCGATGACTAAATTGTCTGAAGCTGAGAAAAAAGTCCTGGCACTCTGCTGTTGGAGAAGCTGCAGTCTGCGCTGGGAGACATGCTGGTCGGTAAAACTCCAAGGCCTAATGGCTTCACCATCAAATTCTTTAAGTGCTGTGATTCTGATTTAATCCCTCACATGCTGTCTATGTTCCAATAGGCACTTCATGAGGGCAATCTTTCACAGGACCTATGAGGCACAACGACTCATATTCTACACAATCCTGGACATCCCTCCATGAACAATGCATCTCACAGACCCACCTCCCTTATCAATATTGAGACAAAGATTCTTGCAAAAATACTCACGGACAGGTAAGCAGGGGTAATTCGAGCAGTCACATACTGCTACCAAAACATGTTTAGGCCAAAGAGGGGAACTAGGCATTGTATTAGAAGATTGCTGGTCGCCTTTGCGCATGCAGGTCAGCTCCAAATAACAATGTTCTAGTCTTGACAGATTTTGAAAAGGCCTTTGATTAAGTGGGTTGGCAATATCTGCACTCCTTCCTAGAGAAGACAAACTTTGGCCCCTCATTTCCATGTGAAGTTTCACACTTTTCCCTGGGCGAGAGTGCAGATTATTGGGCTATTAACGGAACTCTTTGCGATCAAGCAAGGTATGTGGTAGGGGTGCCCTCTGCCCCCACTTTTGTTCATCCTGGTGATTGAGCAGCTAACAACTTGGGTCAGGTTGGATGCTCGGTAGTGGGGTATCAGCTGGGACGGAAGCCATGAGGACCGCATCGCTCCATGCGGATGACGTCTACTGTATGCCTGCCCTTACTATCCCAAGGATTCGCCAGATACTGGGAGGCTTCGGGTCAAATTTTTGGCGGTTCCCTTGCGAGGAAATGTGTGCCCTGCTTACTGGCAGACGGTGGGATTCCAATGGTAAATCGAAATTTAAGTATCTTGGTATGCATATCACAAGGAGCCCAAGCACTGGTTGGGACAAGAATGACTGCCCCTTCCTGACCAAAATTACATCTCACATGGACAAATGGATCCAACTACTGCTTTCTTTCATGGTGTAGGGAACTCTCTTCAAGATGACTGCACTACTCCAATTACTCTACATCCTGCCAAACTACCAGTTTCCTGCTCCAGATAGTTTTCTCAGCATGTTGCAATCCAACATCACCAGTTACCACAGGGTGGGTCAAAGGGTCTCCTTTATTAAATGTGTTCAATCCCAGTACGACAAGGGGTTTAGGGATTGCAGTTGTTATGCTTTACTATTAGGCAGTGGAGTTGATCCCTATGAATGATTGGAGTCTGACCTATCTGCAAAAAGCCAATGTCAGCCTTCAGATGGAGAATCTTGGTGTGCCTCAGCTTTTATCTGCGCTGTATGGAGGGCCGATACCCCAGCATCTCCCACAGATCATGAGGATTCCCTTGTTCTACGGGTAGAAGGCCCTGAAGGGTATGGGCTAGTACAAGTGCATCACCAACAAGACACCCTTTTGTCATGGGATATGTTTGCCCTCTATAGACATATTGCCTAGATCCAAGTTCTGAGACCCTATTGGGATCTCCACAATACGAGAGGTCAGGGAAGGGTTCTCTATCAGGTTTTTCAATCAGCTGAAAGTAGATTCTGAACTCCAAAACTCACATAGTTTCTGCTATCTGCAACAACAGCATTCTTTGGAGGTCCACAGTGATGCAGGGCAGATTCGAGACTAAGGGTAGCTCCTCCCTATATTGAGCATTGGTGGTCCATGCCTTCTGTTTCCTTAAAACCCATCTATTAGAGATGGGAGCGAGAACTGGGTAACATGGAAGAAGAGGACTGAGTAGAAGCTAAAATTGTGGCCAGACTTTTGTTTATCATGTCCCGTGTCCATTTAATACACTGCTAACTACTTCCATCGTTTTTACTATACACCATTTTGACTAGGCAACATGGGGAGGGCATTCCTTTGTTATCAGGCTGCTGATGTAATGTGGAATTGCCCGCCGATTCAGGCTTACTGGTTTGCGATGATACACACCGAACACAAACAGGTTATAGGATTTCCCTAGCACTCAGACCATGTACTGGCCTTCTCAGCATTGTGTCCGATGTAGGGGGAAATTGGGCAATGCGCCGGCCCGCTTTTACAGGTCTGCTTCTGGCAAAAGGGAATATTGCAAAATATTGGAGGACGGCCTCCCACCCTCCCATGGAGGAATGGTATGGGAGTATGGGCAGATGTGCGGTGTCTGAGAAAACTGTGTATAAGGTGAGAGGAGGTCTCGGGCACACCAGAAGATATGAGGTGGGTGGTGTTCCCATTTTCATGACTGCTATGATGTAATTCAAACATGTTGTACTAGTATATACTATCTATATCTACATATTGGATCTATGAATCTACTTTCAACTGACTGAACGACCTCATAGAGGACCCCTCCCTGACCTATCTTATTGTGGAGATCCCAATAGTGTCGCAGATCTTGGATCTAGGCAATGTGGATACAGAGGACAAACACATCCCATGCCAAAAGGGTGTCTCCTTGGTGATGCTTTTGTTTCAGCCCATATCCTTCAGGGCCTTTTATCTGCAGACCAAGGGAATCCTCGTGGTCTGTGGGAGATGCTGGGGCACATTCGTGGTCAGAATGTTGTCTGTCTCTGGTGGCCGGGGCGGTAGGATGTTAGGGATATATTGGTTTTGGTTGACTGTTGGTTATATAAACTATCAAAATGAATAAAAAGAAATTTAAATTAAGTATTGGCAAAGCCAACAGGTCTTGCCTATACAATGGCTATTTGCTTTGGCAATGTGTTTTCGCCATGTTGTACACCAGTGTGGCTCCTGTTCAGCATGGGTAAAAGTTAATGGCTTGGAGTGTCCTAGAGTGGGGTAGGGGTGCAAAGTCTCATAGACTGGATTTGTTGAAGTAAACAGTGCATGCTCTTGCAGGCTCAATCCTAAAAATGGGGCACAATGTTTTTAGAGAGATTCCTTGTGGTCCACTTGAATGGCTTAAAAGAAAAACTCTGTTTCTGGCTTTCCAGGTTGTGGAAATATTGTAACCCAACACTTTCGTGCAGCAGACGATTGTACTGGTTGGCAAGCAAAGCTTGAGTGGCAAAGAAGATCATTTTTGTATATGGGTCATTAAACTGTAACCACCTTATCTTTCACAAATGAGCATGTGTTCTCTTTAATAATATGCTTGAAATCTGATCAGCACATATCAGTATCAAACCAGGGGAGAGCTCTTGCTTTGCCATCCAAATCTCCAGATCAAGTGTCAGCTGCAAGCCAAGTTGTAGGAGCCAGCCAGATGTTTAGCAGATACCTCTTTCTAATCAGCGCAAATTAAAACCAACTGAAGGCACAGAAGCGAAACACTAATATAATGCGAAACAGATAAACATCTAGACTCAATTTTGTTGATTTAATTTGCAGTTGACTGAACTGAGTTTTGAAGATAAATTTATCATCTCTAAAACACTACCTCAACTATGTTCTCTTACCATTCATCAACACTATCTCCCCCACTGTATCCACACACATGCCCACTACTTTCCTAGATGTGCCATTCTCTCACTTCATCTCCACTCTCAAGCTTTGTAAAATCAAAGTGCAAACAGAGTGTCTAAATTGCATATACAATACAAAAATATGAGGCCCTAACAACTAATAATGATTTAAATTGACATTTTGTGAACGGTTTGATTGTTTACACCCAGGTTTACCACAAATCACTCAACGAAGAGTTATAAACAGCCCCCCACCCACCCAAATATTATGCTAAATATAACAGCAAACTTGACAAATCCTCTGGGATATAGGTAAATATAGAGATTTCAACCACTCTTGGAAATCTGAAAAAAAGATAGGGTAAAAGTGTCAGTCAGATGTCCAACTCTGACGTTGACTTGCCATTGACTGAGTACTTGCTTTCAAAAAGCCACTGGAGGTTATGTTTTTATAATAGAAAACAGCTGGCAATTTCACGTTTTCCACTGATAGACATTACTCCACAGCATGACAGCAAATTGTACACAGATATAGCATGATTATCAGTTTAAAAAAATAAATGGGTAAGCCATATGCAATTTTGTTTGCTATTCAAGAATCTCAAAATGCTACTTCTCTGTAATATTTAAAACCCTCTGCTATGTATCCCACGGCTGGAAAACAACTCACACTCCAGTAGAGGGGTCTATTGACACAAATATAAAGCAATAATCTTACCATATGATATATGCTGCCTTCCATGGCAGTCACAGTATATAAATTCTGAGAAAATGTTGGAATAAGTGTTGCTATTTTTTTTTCTTGTTCAGGAGTAGTTCAAGAAATAAAACAAAAAATATGCATTCCTATAGGCAAGGATTATTGTTGACCTTTTCTACTGGAGCCTTACCTTAAATATTTGAAAGCCATAGGTTTTTCAGGGGCATCGTGTCCCAAACTGCGAAGGACTGGGACATGCATCTGTGCTTGTGGTGCTGTCAAAAGTAGGTTGTAAACTATGGCAATGTAAGGCGTGCAATGTGTGTATACTTACGGTAAGTCAGACCACTCAATTAGTTGAACAATCACTATTGACATCTATGTGTAAACTGCAGGTCACACCCAGCAGAGAGAACTCAACAGGTTCACCAAATGGATTCCCCTTCCACTGGAAAGCAGTAACACCTGCTATTTCCAGTGCTACAAAAAAATGAATACTCCTGCAGTGTGCTGGGTACGATCAAGGCTATAAGAAAAGAGATTGCTAGGCAATTTCTTGAAAATGAACCTTCTTTGTAAAGGAATTTAGTGCCAAGACATCCCCTTGGGGTTAACATTGAGCTTTACAAATTCCCAAAATAAACACGTAAATACATTTAAAGTAGTTGTCATTCCTAAAAACTGCTAGATGCACCTCCAATGCAGTTATTTTGACATGAAGTTCACTTTGAGCGTGTTGCAGTGTGGCTCCTTTAAAAGACACGAGCAGACATGGGCTGCTGCTTGATGAGCAAGCTTACGATTTTGCTGGTAAGACACTAAGGCACTTTTGGTAGAGTGTAAAATTATAGAATAGTTTTGAATCAATCATGTGATACTACGAAAAAAAGATGCAAGCATTTGGAAGTGCTTTCTCTGTGGGGGGATGTCTTCAAGACTCCAAATCTGGACATGTACTTGTGAAAAGAGTAAAACAAGCATTAGAAATGCAATCGGGCTCGGATTTATTTGAGTTTGAGCTAATGGCATTGTAAATGCCAATGTCTTTTTGCCATGTGTTATGGAGTGTGTGCATGTGGTGTGTAGTGGAAGTATGTTGGTTGAATTGTAATTTTACCAATGGTGGCATGCTGTGCTTTATATGAATATATTTAAAAGTAAAGTGTACCATACTGCGATTGCTTGGTGGAAAAGTGCACTGCCGGCTGGAGATGTGTGTGCCTGGTGGAAGGGTGCACTGACGGCTGGTGGGTGTGTGCTTGGTAAAAGCGTGCACAGATGGATGATGGCTGTTGGTGTTTGTGCATGGTGAAAGCATTCATTGACGGCTGGGGGTGTGTTGTTGTGTGTGTTGTTTTCTGTGTGCTGGTGAGTGTGTGCTGGTGAGTCTGTGGGGGTGAGCCTGGGGAGTGAGTGTGGTGGTGAGTGTGTTGTGTTGAGTGGTGACAAGTGTGTGGTGTTGAGAGACTGAGGTGTGTGGTTTGTGTGTGCGTTATGTGTGTGTGGTGTATGTGTGTGTGGTGTTTTCTGCACACTCACACACTGCCCCGTAACATTCACACACTGCTCACCCGCACACTCCCAATGTCACCCTGCATAGTCACACACTGTCACATAGTCACACACTCAGCAGCACACAGCACTCAACAGCACTCTGCCCTCAACAGCACTCTGCCCTCAACAGCACTCTGCCCTCAACAGCACTCTGCCCTCAACAGCACTCTGCCCTCAACAGCACTCTGCCCTCAACAGCACTCTGCCCTCAACAGCACTCTGCCCTCAACAGCACTCTGCAATCAACAGCACTCAACAGCACTCTGCCCTCAACAGCACACAGCACTCTGCCCTCAACAGCACACAACACTCTGCCCTCAACAGCACACAGCACTGCACTCAACAGCACTCTGCCCTCAACAGCACTCTGTCCGCAACAGCACTCTGCCCTCAACAGCACTCTGTCCGCAACAGCACTCTGCCCGCAACAGCACTCTGCCCGCAACAGCCCTCTGCCCTCAACAGCCCTCTGCCCTCTGCCCTCAACAGCCCTCTGCCCTCTGCCCTCAACAGCCCTCTGCCCTCTGCCCTCAACAGCACTCTGCCCTCAACAGCACTTAACAGCACTCTGCCCTCAACAGCACTTAACAGCACTCTGCACTCAACAGCATTCTGCACTCTGCACTCAACAGGATTCTGCACTCTGCACTCAACAGCACTCTGCACTCAACAGCATTCTGCACTCAACAGCACTCTGCACTCAACAGCACTCTGCACTCAACAGCACTCTGCACTCAACAGCACTCTGCACTCAACAGCACTCTGCACTCAACAGCACTCTGCACTCAACAGCACTCTGCATTCAACTGCACTCTGCATTCAACTGCACTCTGCATTCAACTGCACTCTGCATTCAACTGCACTCTGCCCCCAACTGCACTCTGCCCCCAACAGCACTCTGCCCCCAACAGCACTCTGCCCCCAACAGCACTCTGCCCCCAACAGCACTCTGCCCCCAACTGCACTCTGCCCCCAACTGCACTCTGCCCCCAACAGCACTCTGCCCCCAACAGCACTCTGCCCCCAACAGCACTCTGCCCCCAACAGCACTCTGCCCCCAACAGCACTCTGCCCCCAACAGCACTCTGCCCCCAACAGCACTCTGCCCCCAACAGCACTCTGCCCCCAACATCACACAGCACTCACCAGCACACAGCACACACTATCAACAGCACACATCACTCTGCACTCAACTGCACTCAGCACTCAACAGCACTCAACTGCCCTATGCCCTCAACAGCACTCTGCCCCCAACTGCACTCTGCCCCCAACAGCACTCTGCCCCCAACAGCACTCTGCCCCCAACAGCACTCTGCCCCCAACAGCACTCTGCCCCCAACAGCACTCTGCCCCCAACAGCACTCTGCACTCAACAGCACACAGCACTCTGCACTCAACAGCACACAGCACTCAACAGCACACAGCACTCAACAGCACACAGCACTCAACAGCACACAGCACTCAACAGCACACAGCACTCAACAGCACACAGCACTCAACAGCACACAGCACTCAACAGCACACAGCACTCAACAGCACACAGCACTCAACAGCACACAGCACTCAACAGCACACAGCACTCAACAGCACACAGCACTCAACAGCACACAGCACTCAACAGCACACAGCACTCAACAGCACACAGCACTCAACAGCACACAGCACTCAACAGCACACAGCACACAGCACTCAACAGCACACAGCACACTGCCCCCAACAGCACACTGCCCCCAACAGCACACTGCCCCCAACAGCACTCTGCCCCCAACAGCACTCTGCCCCCAACAGCACTCTGCCCCCAACAGCACTCTGCCCCCAACAGCACTCTGCCCCCAACAGCACTCTGCCCCCAACAGCACTCTGCCCCCAACAGCACTCTGCCCCCAACAGCACTCTGCCCCCAACAGCACTCTGCCCCCAACAGCACTCTGCCCCCAACAGCACTCTGCCCCCAACAGCACTCTGGCCCCAACAGCACTCTGGCCCCAACAGCACTCTGGCCTCAACAGCACTCTGGCCTCAACAGCACTCTGGCCTCAACAGCACTCTGGCCTCAACAGCACTCTGGCCTCAACAGCACTCTGCCCCCAACAGCACTCTGCCCCCAACAGCACTCTGCCCCCATCAGCACTCTGCCCCCATCAGCACTCTGCCCCCAACAGCACTCTGCCCCCAACAGCACTCTGCCCTCAACAGCACTCTGCCCTCAACAGCACTCTGCCCTCAACAGCACTCTGCCCTCAACAGCACTCTGCCCTCAACAGCACTCTGCCCTCAACAGCACACAGCCCTCTGCCCTCAACAGCACACAGCACTCTGCCCTCAACAGCACACAGCACTCATCAGCACCCAGCACATAACAGCACTCAACAGCACACAGCACTCAACAGCACACAGCACTCAACAGCACACAGCACTCAACAGCACACAGCACTCAACAGCACACAGCACTCAACAGCACACAGCACTCAACAGCACACAGCACTCAACAGCACACAGCACTCAACAGCACACAGCACTCAACAGCACACAGCACTCAACAGCACACAGCACTCAACAGCACACAGCACTCAACAGCACACAGCACTCAACAGCACACAGCACTCAACAGCACACAGCACTCAACAGCACACAGCACTCAACAGCACACAGCACTCAACAGCACACAGCACTCAACAGCACACAGCACTCAACAGCACACAGCACTCAACAGCACACAGCACTCAACAGCACACAGCACTCAACAGCACACAGCACTCAACAGCACACAGCACTCAACAGCACTCTGCACTCAACTGCACTCTGCCCCCAACTGCACTCTGCCCCCAACTGCACTCTGCCCCCAACTGCACTCTGCCCCCAACAACACTCTGCCCCCAACAGCACTCTGCCCCCAACAGCACTCTGCCCCCAACAGCACTCTGCCCCCAACATCACTCTGCCCCCAACAGCACTCTGCCCCCAACAGCAGTCTGCCCTCAACATCACACAGCACTCACCAGCACACAGCACACACTATCAACAGCACACATCACTCTGCACTCAACTGCACTCAGCACTCAACAGCACTCAACTGCCCTATGCCCTCAACAGCACTCTGCCCTCAACAGCACTCTGCCCTCAACAGCACACAGCACTCAACAGCACACAGCACTCAACAGCACACAGCACTCAACAGCACACAGCACTCTGCACTCAACAGCACTCAACAGCACTCTGCACTCAACAGCACACAGCACTCTGCACTCAACAGCACACAGCACTCAACAGCACACAGCACTCAACAGCACACAGCACATAACAGCCCTCTACACATAATTGCCCTCTCCACACGACTGACACCACAAGGGGCATGTAGCGTCTGGCTCGGCGGCGCTGTTGGGAGAGAGTCTGGATGTTAGGCCACCACCGGCCGCGCTGACATCTATCTGTAGCTGGGTAAGATTGCTGCGGATGCTAGATCAAGCTGGAGAGGAAAACGTTTGACTGCCTATCTCTGCGCCCAGCCTCCTACCTATATGGGGCATACATCGGTCCTGAGCCACCCCCCGGATCACTGAGGACCCATCAATATTTATATGCCTGATTTGTTGGGTCTTGGCTGAGGCTATATCCGAAGTGCTGCGCAGTATGAATTACACTGTAAGAAGGAGGTAACCACCTTCACTCGCTAACTTCCCCGCATCGCTCCATTCTTGGGATAATCGCGCTATGACAAACAGATGCAAGTCTACAAAGGGTACCTCCACTGGACATTTTAACCGGTGTCACTTGATATACTAAACGTACCAATGAATGCTTAAGAGTGCAGTGCTAAGACGTGCAAGTGTTTTTTTTTAGTGACAAACACGATGTTGCATTATTCCAAGTGACTCCCACAAATCCAAATTCTCTTCGTAATCATCACTCACCCTCGTAATGCACTATTGCGGTCTGTCCCTTCTTCGGAAAGGTTCGTTCTATTAAAAAACAAGTGGCACTTCAACCGATCGCGAAAGCGATCGTATTGTAAAACAAGAACTACAGTGTGGACGAGCATGTATGAGTCATCTTCTGTGAGCCTCACCTGCTGCCTCTCGTCATTTAACATTGAACGCGCTCACCGCTGTGAACGCGTTCGCATCATCTGGCTTGCATTACACGGGCACTCTGACAGCTCGTAATTAAGATTAATCACTCTGCCATGCTCGTTCTCGCACACAAAATGCCACATCGGGCACGCGTACATTACTTACAGCCTATCACTTCAAGGCTACTACATACACAGCACAGGGAAGACGAATCACTGACCACATGCCAGAAAACGCAAAGGAATGTGTGGAATTCCTCTCACCAAGGCCCTTCTTCTTCTTCTTTTTTTTCTTATAACATTAGGATCTCGAAACTCCTCCCCCAGGGGGAGGAGTCCGAGCCCTAAAAACGAGTTAAATTGCCAACGATTGGAACCAAAAGCCCAATGAAAGGGACGACTATTGTAATTAATTATAAATGGAGAGGTGTAACGTTGTACGGCAACACCACCACTACATGTTTTATTTGCTGTTGTATTTGTTATTTTAACGAATTTCAGAAAGGTCCAATTCTGATATAAACAGAGGATTCCACCTTTCAGCATTGAAAAGGAAACTCTGGGGAGGGGGGGCAATCAGAGTACAGAAAACTAGCAAACGAATCTCAGCATTTCTTTTCAAATATGATAACTGTTTATCAGACGGACATATGCAGAAGGGCCCCAACAGTAGCATGTTTATTTTAAGTACAGACTTTCATTTAGTCTTTACAACCTGCTTCAGCAATGCATAAATTGCTTCAGTACATGGCTGTCACATTTAAGATGCACTCCTTCCCAAGCATTTTCTGAAGTTTACCACCTTCAAGGTGCTTTATCTGTTTGAAAACTCAGGCAAGTACTTCGGAGAAGGGAAGGCTGGAGATCCACCTTAGCACTATATAGATGGGCAGCACTAGGTTTGCCTATGGATGTTTACAGTTTGATAATAACGATAAATAGATAGAATAAATAGACATGGGATATTTTGCTACACTGGTCACCTTAACCCTTCGAGTTGATATTCTGTTTATCACCCCTTTGACATTACCCACAAGCCCTATTATTCAAATTAAATCGGTCACTAGCCTATAGAGAGCCTAATTTTTACCAACATGCATAACATTTCATAAAGAATAATACCAGCACAACTGACAAAATTATACATAATAAAATCCTTTTAATTTTTTTTTTTACTTTTCCATTTCAAGTGAAAAAAGTATTAATAAATGTGCACTAAATTAATTAGTTTCATATATACAATATGGTTGGTCCAGCACATCTTTTTTGAAAGTCTAACAGATGCTGTATGAAAAGATGCTTTAAGATTTTCTCTTTTCTCAAAAACTTAACTGTTCTAGTAATCTAGTTCACAGCAGACGTGAGTTTTCTCAAAAGATAGCCAACACGTTTTACAGTTTAAACTATTAGCTTCTTCTGGGCTTTGTTTTGTAGAGGAATGCTTGGATGGCCACTTCATCCAAATTCTACAGTAGAACTATAATAGGAAACCTCACAGGCTCCTAAATTTGTGATTTGGAACATTAGGATGTCCTATTTAAGCCTATGATATGGTTAAATTATACTTTATTTGGTAAAAATTAAAATTCCCCATATTTCTGTAGGGAGCGTCTGGTTTTGTTTGCCTATAAAGCTTCTGGTTGGTAGGGTAAGGGTTGCTAATCTTGTGAATAGTAGCTTTGCAAGAAGGGTGATTAGTATATTTCCTTCTACTCCCCCTATATAATTTACAATTAACCTTTGGTATCACAGTTCCTATAGTGCTTGAACTGCTCTTCAGGGGAACGAAAGGTGCTGTTGCTCTAGCGAAAGGTAATGCTTTACTCTGGCATGATTACTGCGTAATAAAATTATAGTGACAATACAGATCTGTACAGGATTTTGAAGGATACTTACGCTTCACGTACACGTCTTGACAAGATACACCGCTGATCTCAAGCTTCCGTAGGTTCTCACAGATACCATACTCTGCAATGGCAAAACATAACATTAAAACTCAGGATCCAGAATCTCCACAAAAACAGCAGATGATAATGGTTTTAGAGTTCAAAATTAGGCTGTCTTAACTAAAATGTGGACCAACCTGCTCAGTTTAGTCCCTATTGAGTGCTAATACAACATCAGGGCATACATCAGTCCTGTTCACAATCTGTACTGGAAATGCCACTGATTATCTCTGCAAGAGTTTTATTGCAAAGACTGAAATGTGCGAGGACGTAGGACGAGCAGTGCAAGTGTCAACCCTGAAGGGCATACTGGTTCTAAACTGAAATACTGATACAACAAGAGGAAGAGGAAAACGACCACCAGGAATGAAGAATGAGAGATGGAGAAGTAAAAGAATGTGCATAACGAGGAGTGGGAGACAAGTGTAATATGGCTACAACTGATCGTGAGGACTAACTGCTATAGAGAGCTCACGAGTCATTCACCTACTTGCAATATCTATGGTAAACAAGTATGCAGGTCACAGATCTTAGCCCCATCATGGCGAACTCAGCCTTTCAATAATCCAGGATTAGCACCCTCTATGAATGCGGATATTGGTTTAACTAACAAGGTGGCAGAGAATAAGGACATACATCCCTATTTGACTGCATTCCATGTTCACAATGACAATGGTGAACAGGGACCTGAAGCAGGTGGGGAACACTGAATCTGTGTGTCCGCTTTTGCGGTTTGGGATTGGGGGAGCAGGACAACTGCTAATCTATTCATCGAGCATGTGGTGCCAGGCATTAACCACTGGCAATTACTCGCAATCAATCAAACAAGCTTTATTCGATTTCAAGTAATAAAATCATAAAAGCATACAAACAGATAAAAAGAAGTTCATCATCTAATGGTACAATAAAAATACATCTATGTACAGCAATCCACTATAATTATACTGGTAAATTCATGCTACACTTTTAATCATATAGTTCTTCATTAGGAGAGATTATCCGTTAGGTTCTTCCCGGGATTCACTGGTTATTTGCTTTCCTGGTCCTAATTACGTTCTTTAAGAAACCCACCATGGAACCAATACAGTAAAAGCTGTCCAACATCTGCAAATAAATAAAAGCAGGACGGCATTGCCTCCAGCCTCCCTTTTTTAGTAATGGTTTTAACCATCTTTGCCGTTCGGAGGAATAAAACTTACAGAATAAAACCACATGAATCGTACTTTGTTGTGATACATTGTCACACAGACATTGGCTTAACTCTCTTGACCATTGATGTTTGGGTACGTAATTAGATGGTGGAAAGTCCCGAATCTAAATCTGGTCAAGAGATGTCTTTCATATCTGCTCGGGACATATTGAAAGAATGGTTGAATGTTACACATGGTTATAATCAGTTGATGATAGATCACTGTAGGTTTATTCAAGGTAAGAGCTAACCTATTATCTTCTAGATGAGCCATAATGATTCTTTTGAACACTATGCGTTTAATTGTGTTCAGACTGTCAGGCAGGGAGAAATATTCGGGATGTCCAATGTCCTGCATAAAGTTCTCAACATAATTCAGCCATAGAATTTTACGGGTGTTATCTAATTTCATGGCATCCCTCATTATATCCCTGTTAAGGGCGGCACTCTCTGTAGTCCAAATTCTGTGCCATAAAAGAGCTGGACGGGCCCTAATCAGGTCAGAAATATGTGTAACTCCCAGCTCGGAATGACAGTTAAAAACTGATGCACTGTTTGGGACACTTAAGAGGGAGCTCAAGAAAGCGTTTTCCGTTCGCTGGATTAGGGTACAGTCTTGGAATCCCCAAATTCCCGCTCACGCATTTTGCGCAATAGATCTTTAGCATGATTTCCAAAGACCTTTTCCCTAATTTGTTTGAAAAATTAACAAGCATTTACAATGCACCGGTTTCGCCTTTGAAAAAGTTAGAGCTATTGGCATTGTAAATGACAACATTTTTATGTATGTGTTGGTTTTGAAAACCGATAAATAAATGGCACGGTCATTTACAATGCCAATAGCTTAATCTCCCGCAAATGCCACACACAAACACACAGACCCACTCAGAGTACCACACACATACATACATACCTACAGAGCCACACACACACAGAGAGCCACACACACACACATACACAGAGCCACATAACACATACACAGAGCCACATACACATACACAGAGCCACATACACATACACAGACACACACACAGCCCCCCCACCCCCGTTGGGACGCTCCCTCCAGGGCCAGCATGGACGGGAAGTCCTTGCAGTTTGAGATGCCGGTTGAGTTGGTGATGCAGGTCTTCCACAAGTTGGACCAGAAGGTGGCCGTGGTGATGACCGTGCCGTCGATGCTCGACACCTTCTAGTAGTCGGTGGGCAGCGTGGAGCAGACCAGCACCCGGCCCGACAGGGCCAGCAGGAAGGCCACGATCTCCCCCGCCATGCTGGACATGGTCACCGGCGAGGGTCACAGGGCACAGGTGTCAGAGCTGAGGGCACGGGTGAGGGCAGAGGGCACGGGTGAGGGCAGAGGGCACAGGGGCAAGAGCTGAGGGCAGAGGGCAAGAGCTGAGGGCAGAGGGCGAGAGCTGAGGGCACAGGGGTAAGAGCTGAGAGCACAGGTAAGAGCTGAGAGCACAGGTAAGAGCTGAGAGCACAGGTAAGAGCTGAGGGTACAGGAGTCAGAAGCGGGGCCTAGGAAGAGCTGAGGGCACAGGGCAGGGTAAGAGCTGAGGGCAGAGGGGTAAGAGCTGAGGGCACAGGTAAGAGCTGAGGGCACAGGGGTAAGAGCTGAGGGCACAGGGGTAAGAGCTGAGGGCACAGGGGTAAGAGCTGAGGGCACAGGGGTAAGAGCTGAGGGCACAGGGGTAAGAGCTGAGAGTACAGGGGTAAGAAGTGAGTGATGGCCCGGGGTGAGATCAGATGGCAGAGGATTTAGAGCTGAGGGCACCTGCGAGGGCAGAAAGCAACGCGGTAAAGCACCTTTACCTGCGCTCATATTTACTAAATTATCTTATCTGAATACTTTATAACTCATATTGCACAGGTGGAATTTGCTCGTCCTTCACAGTATGCTTAGCAGGGGTCAAATCTGGTAAATGGTTCCGGTGCTGGGTAATTGTGCACAGACATTAGTAGCGGCCAGCGAGTATGAGAATGATATTCACACTGACCTTCCGGTGCGAAAAATACACTCATGACGTGTGTTGTGCAAAACTCTATTGCACCATTTCAAACCTCCATAGCACTGACGCCATGACGGCAATCAGATCACCAGATGTTTATCACATTGTGTAAGTGCAAGAGACGTCACACCCGTCTCCGCCTCCCTGGGTGGAAGGTACAGAGTTAATGTTTCACCTGCTCTGCACTTCACCCTTCCTGGTTGAGGAATGCGACCAGCAAGTGAGATCAGGCGAGGCCACCCTTCGAATGGGTCATATACAGCCAGAGCTCACGTGATGGAAGGGCTGCTTCTAACCAACAGGGGCCTCTCCCATCTTCTCCCACTATTATTCCCCGCAAATATACACATTTAATTCACAAGTATAAGAGACTGGGTAATACACTGGTGCCCGCAGCCACATAAAGCACAATCAATCAATCCGTATGTTTGTAGAGCGCTTATCGTCACCCGTGAGGGTATCAGGCGCTACATTTAAAAAGTGCAAAACTATTCAAAAGAAAGGGCTAACTAACCTACAATTGCACGCAATTACTGTTCTAGTTAATAAAGGTGAGTTTAAGTGAGATTGTTGAAATCTGAAAGGTAGGGCTAAAACTAAGGTATCGTTGTTTAAAAAAAACAGAATTCCGAAAGAGATCTGAAAGGTAACCGTGTAGCTAACGAAGACTTAATTTCCTGCTCGAATGGACAAACCAGCAGAAACAAGAGCGGCGCCTATTTCAACCTCACAGCCTATACACACCACCTCATGTTCAGAGCCGACACCAGCTAATTACATACCGTTCCACCCGAAGGACGCCGGGGGCAGGGATTCATCAACCCATTCACCTTGTCTTATGCATCTCTACTTTCTCTTCCAGGTGAGCTCTCCCACCGGCCTCTACTCGCTCATTGTCCATGTGCTGAGGTCAGTCTGAAAGATTTGTGACCTGATTTCAGGTAAATCTATCAAGATTACCTAAAAGAAGCGGGAGCCAGGCAATGGAGATATCCTGGCCACCCACTGCTTCGATGCCTTTCCTAAGCCACCAGGTTTGGAGCTTTCACGAGGCGACTTAAGGAAGCAGCAGCCTTAGGGAACCAAATTACAACACAAATAATATGACTTAAGGAAGCAGCCTTAGGGAACCAAATTGCAACACTAATAATGTTTTTTAAAAGTCCTATGGGAACGGGCACACGGACAGCGGGAGGGGGGCGGGTTAACGGGCACACGGACAGCGGAGGGGGGGGGCGGGAACGTTGGAGCTTTCACAAGGCGATTTAAGGAAGCAGCCTTAGGGAACCAAATTACAACACAAATAATTCGACTTAAGGAAGCAGCCTTAGGGAACCAAATTGCAACACAAATAATTTTTTTTAAAAGTCCTATGGGAACGGACAGCAGGAGGGGGGGCGGGAATGTTGGAGCTTTCACGAGGCGACTTAAGGAAGCAGCCTTAGGGAACCAAATTACAACACAAATAATTTTTTTTAAAAGTCCTATGGGAACGGGCACACGGACAGCGGGAGGGGGGGCGGGTTAACGGGCACACGGACAGCGGGAGGGGGGGCGGGAACGGGCACAATCAAAAGGCAGAAAGCAAGAAAAAAAAGGGAGCGTAGCAACTCAGTTAAGGCAGCTCCTTCATAGCCCACGGGCCCCCCAAAATCCGGAGGGGCTTCTCCCAGCCTGCAATGGAACCATGATCCCGGAGAGCGAGCTGGATGCGAGCTTGGTGCTCCAAAAAGCGAAGACGGCGGGAACGGGCACACGGACAGCGGGAGGGGGGGCGGGAACGGGCACACGGACAGCGGGAGGGGGGGGCGGGAACGGGCACACGGACAGCGGGAGAGGGGGCGGGAACAGGCACACGGACAGCGGGAAACGGAAAACAGACAGAAAACAAAGACAACAGCCACGAGCCACGGACAAGAATACACGGAGACACCAGACCTAGAAAAAAAAAAACGAGACGACAGCAACGAGACACGCAAAGACGTAAAACAAACAGGGAGACGACATGAGACGGGGTAGACGTACAAAGTGGTAAGAAAATTATAAGAAAATGCTGCTTACCTGATCGCAAATACAAAGTACTTTCTGGCAACTTAAATCTCGCAGCCCACTCCGGCAAAAGACACATCGAAAAAGACCAAAACATGACGAAAAAAAACAACAAAAAAAACCATCTGCCCACTGCCGCAATGACGTTGTTAAAGTGGCGGAGAGCGAAACAATCTCCGGAACGACCACAAATCTGCTCGGACAATGACTGACGCATCTCTGTTCCAATGGAACAGAGAGGCGGGTAAAGCCCCATACTGAAACTCAAAAGATTTGGCCTGCGCGAACACTGCTGCGCAGTGGACGCCAGGCGAAACCTAAAAAGGGCCGCTATAGACTTCATATATAATAAATTCCTAGCCTTAACTGCTGGTACCCAGGAACCTGTCCTGTCAAAAAGCACGCCCAAATAACTAAATGAATGGGTGGTTTCCACTTCGCTCCCCCCCCGCCTGAAATTTTCTTATCTTGTTTTTAGTTGTCCCACAGGACATCACAAAGCTTTTCTTAGCATTCAATCTCAGACCAAGCCTATCCATAAAGACAGAGTAAAAAGAAAGTGCCCTCTGTAAGCACACTTGGCTGCGGGCCATAAGGTCAGCATCGTCGGCATAAAGGAGGGAAGCGATAGGGAGGGAAGCGATAGGGTTGGGAATTTACATATGGCGGGTCCCTAGTATGCGACACCAACTCCTGTTCCAAGGCATTTGTATATAGAGAGAACAGGAGTGGTGCCAACACACATCCCTGCCTTACGCCTTGTTCTATTTAAAATGGGGCAGTGCACTGTCCCATGCTTCCATATCGGACCTTTGCCGTGGCTCCAGTATAAAGATGCCTTAAAAATTTAATTAAAACAGGGTCAACTTTTAGTTCCTTTAGCACCCCCCATAACTTTTCGTGGACTATGCAGTCAACAGCCACGGGGAGGTCTACGAAGGACAAATAAAACTGCCCAACTTTTGTTTTAGAATATTTGCCAATTAAAATGCTTACATTTAAAATCTGCTAGTTTGTGCCTAGGCTGGCCCTAAAACCATATTGGACATCACTTAAAACCTCATTTTCTTCGGTCCATCTCTGCAATCAATCTAGGATAATCCTGCCTGCCACCTTCATCAGAGAGCCCAACAAAGATATCGGGCGGTACCAGGCAGGATCATCTCGATCGCCCTTTTTTAAAATGGGGACCATAATAGATTAGGACCATGATTTAATTAATCCTCTCTCGCAGCATCCTTGCAAAACCCTCGTTAAAATGGGGCCCCAGACCTCCAAGTTTGACTTGTAGAAGTCAATCGGTATCCCGTCAGGACCTGCCGCCTTTCCACTCTTGCTAGCAATAACTGCGGCATTTACGTCCTGCAACGAGATATCAAGTTTAATAGGAATAAATGAATGGTCAGCATTCACTAGCTCAAGCCGCTCAAGATTAGCCTCGTTGGGCTTCTGCTTTGCGTAGACACTAGAGAAAAATTTCATCCAAGTCTGTTCGCATATCGCTAACTCGTTGGCTGGTGCGTCAATTGCATTCACAAGAAAGGGTGCATTTACTGCTGCCCAAAATTTCACGCTATCATTGGACTCTGCAGCTTCACTAAGATCCTTCCATGCCTTATCTTTCAGTTCTGAAATTCTGGATTTCCTTGCTTCGTTATACATTTTCCTACATGCTCTTATCTTGACAATGTCTCTCACCTCGCACTGTAAGGCAGTTTTCAAGTTTTTATAACTTGGCATGCAATTTTTGTCAAACCAACCTTTCATAGTTTTGGGCGAGCCTTTGGATTCTTTGAACAGAATGTTTCTAACAATCCCCGTGATACTATTAAAAGCAGTTAAAACTTCATCATGCGTTGGGCTATCACTTAAGCATATCCAAATGGGATCTAATGCCTTAGCCACTATTTCTGTACTCAGTTTCTTCGTGTCCCTGCTACCCCAGCGTACAGTGTAATATCCTGTAACCATGCTAATTTATTACCATTTCTCTTCGACACCCAGCCTGGGATTTCGTTTGGGTGGGTGGCGTAGGCTTTCGTGAGGCCTACAAATCTATTTGGAATGATAATATAATCTATAGTAGTGTTGGCACCGCTCCCTATAAATGTATGGGCAAAATCCACAGCGAGCATACACAGACGGTTTGAAAATCCCAGATCATTCTTAAACATAACTTCATTTAACAACTCGCCCTTGATGGTATGTTGGAAGTGGAAAGATGCGTCATCGTGAGTTAAACCACACTTCCCGGATCCTGCCGCTGGGCATAAGTTTGCATTAAAATCCCCGCCCCAAATAGGTATAATTTCCAGGTTGGGCTTTGGATCCGAGTAGGCGATGTCTTTACTTAACTTCTCTAATAAGACGCCCAAATGCCCAGTTTCAATGTTATTGTAAAAATTAACAAGTAACAGGGCGTAAATACAATTCAATTGTTAAAGGACAGTCTGAAAAAAAGTTTTCTGAGCTAACCATCTTGCTCCTATGTGTGGTCAGTAGATTAGAGATATACATACATAGCCCTCCTTTGGGCCTACTGCTAGATGATTGAATGGCAGGGGTATGAAATGTCTTATACCCATTTATATGGGTACTTTCTATCGCCCAGGTCTCCTGGAGACACAGGACGTCAAAATTATTTATAAAAGTCAGCCAAGCTTGGTCGTTAACCTTATTCCTTAGACCTGCCACGTTCCCAAAAAGAATTCTACATAAACCTATTTGAATTCCAGTTAGGCTCGTGTTACCACTTCCTTGGACATTGGAATTACTTGGGGTACCTGTAATTTCTTCCATCTGTGCCTCTAAGGCTAGGTTCTGTAGAGGGGTAATGACCATGGTATCTATATTAGGGATGTTACCGTGTACATATTGAACCCTATCAATTGGACGTCAATCATTCTCGTCTAGGGACGTAAGGGGGGCAAAAACTGTTTCACACGGCCATTCTATAGTATGGGCCGTCCCGGTTCATCATGATACACTGGGTTATTGGTAAGGTGTGGTTTATAAAAGAACCCCAGCGGGCGCACTTGAATGCCAGAATTTGGTAAATTTAAATTATGCATTCTTAAAAAGACTTTCCTGACTAGTTGTGGTGAGAATAATGATAATACTATACAGTCTCCTTCATATGATTTAGTGCACTTGCCCACCCATGCCACCCTCCTCACCACCTTAAATTCTTTAAAAAGGGCATTTGTAAGACCTGTCCTGTTTCCCAGCCAATTAATAGCCGTTTCTTAATGCCTGCCAATTTTCCACAGTTACAGTAGGAAGTTGTGGGGCATTAACTAAAACAATAGTATATGGTGTCGCCGCTGGGGGGAAATTTACAATTTACCATAGAGTTCCTCTCCATAAACATTGTTGCCCCCCTTGTTGTTATTTACACCACCCCTTTGTTCTGCCCTAAGCTTCTTGTTCTCTCCGTCTAGTACGTATGACCCTATGCGCGCTTCACTCTGGGTATAACTTATCAGGGAGGTTAAAAACACTGGGTCGCTGTTCCTGGCACTCACCTCGCCCACTACCCTCCTGGGTTATTTTATTTACAACTGTAATGGATTCCGTGTTGGGCCTAGCTGGCTGTAAATATCCAACCGGAGGGTACAAGTTTGCCACATCTTTGCGTGGTGTATCGTTATGATTTGCCCCCAAGAGGTTCCCAATGCTAAGTTCTATTTTATCCAATCTTAGGCCAAGGGTATTGATGGATTGCATCACAGATTCTTTTAGGTCTTTTATAGCATTACAGACTTCTGCCAATTCGCTATGTATATCAGCTGAAAATTTCGTACCCCTCAAGGGGGCCTGGTCCCTTTGTGTTTTGCTCCTGCCCCCTGTCCGATCCCTTTGACCTTTTTGTCTGGGTCTTAGAAGATCTTGGAGTATGGGCCGGGCCTGATGTACTATTGCAATGTCTCTACTGGAGTTGTTAACTGCCAGGGATTTTGGCGAATTGCAGCTTTTCTTATGAGGAGGTATTTGATTACTTTCTGAGGAGACATTTAGGATATTATCAGGGATTTCCTGTACACATCCATTGTTGGATTGTGTGCAAGTAGCATTTATTAATGTCTCTTTCCCAACCACTGTAATACCACAGGTATCGGTGCTCAATTCGCTCACCGGCTCTCGTTGTTGGGGGGATGGGGAATTACAGATTCATTATTTATTGTTACCTCTAGACTGGTAATCTGTCGCTCAAAATCTCCAACAGCCCCAGTTAAATAATTTAATAGAGCATGTTGATTTTTCTGTGTTTGCTAGGCGCTTTAGATATCTGACTCGCAGCCTGCTTCCTTTTCCCCATATTTTCCCCGATAGCTAGCAGGACCTTTGCGTTAAAATGTACAAACCTTTTAGCCTAACTAAACAATTGTACCTTCCCTCTTATCAACCTTTAAAACCATTTTTAAAGTATAACCAGATGTACAGTTCCGTAGAACAAGATAAAATACAGTTGGATTCAAGGTAGGCCAAGCATACACACTTTGGGAGCCCCACAGGATGCCGCGATACAAAGTGCAAAATGCTTAGTTCAGATTCCAGACAGGATAGCAGCGAAGAAAAGGGTCGTAGTGTGCAAACTGCAGTTACTTTAAGGTGCTTCCATAAATATCAATAAATAAAATGGCCACTGTCACAATACCTTTCAGTTAAATCCCAAATTGCAAATGTCAGAGGGGTTGGCGAGCCCGGCCTCTTCTGGTCTATGACGGGCGCGGATAGGCCCACCCTAGGCCCGGGCACGCCCGCGCGCGCCCGCGCTGCTTGAGGGCCGCGCTGCCTAAGAGGGCCTCCAGCGCCCTCTGATGGCGTCCTCAATGTGAGCCCCCGCAGTGCCTGCTGGATGTTGAAGTCGATGACCGCATCCGCCTGGCTGTTTCCCTCACGGCGGTGTGGTGTAAGGCGGCGAATCGATTTATCCCCGGAGGACCAGGTAGGGTCTGGGCAGGAAAGTGCTAAGTGCAGAATAAAGCCATTTCCCTCACGGCGGTCAGTCCAAAGGAAGGCACGTCCCGCGCTGCGGGAGGGCACCGCTGCCTAAGAGGGCCTCCGGCGCCCTCTGAGGACGTCCTCAATGTGATACAAAAGGGGATGATGGACGGAGCATTTGAGCAAATCAAACACTCACCCCCAGTCAACTGATCTGGGTTTAATCCATCACCATTCTTTAGCCCACTCAGCCACCCCATTTCAGACATGGCTATATGCAAATCAGTCTGACCCTGTGCCTCATGGGAACAGTCCAGCCCGAACTGCCAAGCCATGTCTTCCATGGACCGGAAACAAGCATCCTGGGACCAGTTTCAGATTCATAATCCTCATCAGCCAGGCTATCTTGAATCCAGTGGCCAAGTGAGCAAAGGACTCACGTCTGAGCATACCCTGCCACACTTAGGGTGAACAAAGCGATACAAAAGGGGATGATGGACAGAGCATTTGAGCAAATCAAACACTCACCCCAGTCAACTGATCTGGGTTTAATCCATCACCATTCTTTAGCCCACTCAGCCACCCCACTTCAGACATGGCTATATGCAAATCAGTCTGACCCTGTGCCTCATGGGAACAGTCCAGCCCGAACTGCCAAGCCATGTCTTCCATGGACCGGAAACAAGCATCCTGGGACCGGTTTCGGATTCATAATCCTCATCAGCCAGGCTATCTTGAATCCAGTGGCCAAGTGAGCAAGGGACTCACGTCTGAGCATACCCTGCCACACTTAGGGCGAACAAAGCGATACAAAAGGGGATGATGGACGGAGCATTTGAGCAAATCAAACACTCACCCCCTAGTCAACTGATCTGGGTTTAATCCATCACCATTCTTTAGCCCACTCAGCCACCCCAGTTTAGACATGGCCATATGCAAATCAGTCTGACCCTGTGCCTCATGGGAACAGTTCAGCCCGAACTGCCAAGCCATGTCTTCCATGGACCGGAAACAAGCATCCTGGGACCGGTTTTGGATTCATAATCCTCATCAGCCAGGCTATCTTGAATCCAGTGGCCAAGTGAGCCCCCGCAGTGCCTGCTGGATGTTGAAGTCGATGACCGCACAAGCCTGGCCGTTTCCCTCAAGACGGGGCGGTGTAAGGCGGCGAAGCGATTGACCCCCGGAGGAGCAGGTAGGGTCTGGGCAGGAAAGTGCAAAGTGCAGAATAAAGCAGTTTCCCTCCCCGCGGTCAGTCCAAAGGTATCTCATTATGTAATAGTAGCTTGCCACCGCAAAGTGGACAGTAGCGGTTATAGCCATTAGCAGCGAGCAGAAACTCTTAAGTACAGATGATTATGCTATTTCCCTGTAAAGCACTTAATGCTGGACTGAGGTGGCCCTAAAGAGCTGGTAGGTGGAGAATGAACGAGGGATCAGATGAGAGGGAGCCTTGCCATTAGAATGAGCTTCCCCTAAATGATCGCATTACACCTGCCGGCTCAACATTAGTGAAACCACCAATAGACTGTGTCATACCATCAGGGCTGGTACTTGTAACTTTGGACAAGCATTTACGCAAGATGAAGTCATAAAGGCCACAGTTACACAGAAGAGCAGGAAGATCATGGCATGAGGCTGACATTATCCTAATTCATATAAAAGGTGTTACAGGTAACTCAGCAAATTACTGACCATTATACTGAATATATTCCATCCAAATGATCTATGGTGAGCTTATTTTAGCTAGATTGAAGTAATGATTAACTTTTCTGAAAAAGGAATTAGGCTCTTGAAATGTTTGGCCTCCCTGTCGTGCATGAAAAACAGAAAAAACAAGTTGCTCCTTTTGAAATTCCTTTATGTAATTGTACCCTTTGCTAGCCCAACAAAGTAATGGGGTGGCCAATATTCTCATCCTGATTTTTCTTCTTCTTGTAAAGAAAAGATTGAAATCTGTTTCCATTATTTTCTTTTTAGTCCTGCTTTTTTGAGCCTTCATAAACGCTGGTTAGAACACATTTTCAGAAAACACACAAGATGATGGACGGAATGTTGCACAATGGCAAAACATTCACCCCCAGTCACAGATCTGGGTTTAATCCATCGTTATTTTGCTCACCAAGCCACCCCAGTTCAGGTCATGGATCACAGGAAGGCCCTGGAATTTCTAAAATTGGCAGCTAATCTTGTAACTTTCCACTCAGTATGTCAATATTTTAAATACTCTTAGAGGATTAAATGTAGGTTGAGAGCCAATTGAGAGATCTTAATTTCGCACCAGCACAATTTATTAGCGGAGACAATTGGATAACTGAAATCATTTGGTGTTATTCAGAGAGCAATTAATGTGAAGGTACTATTTCCTACTTTTCCTAGTTTATTCCTCTGTCCCACCTTCTTCTTAAGTCAAGTGCTCTTAAACACGCCTATAGTAAGATGGAGCAGTAACAAATGCTAATTGCTCAGGACACATAACAAAACAGTTCCAGATTGTTGAACTGTGTCCCAAAATACCTAAAGAGCTCTACGCTCTTCAGTTGGTTAGATCTGCACAAAACAGCTGTAGCTTTAAGACTGTTTTGACCCTTTCGATAAAGTACCTAGCAGATTACATAGTATGCAGTTTATGTTTTTAGGTCTCGCTGAGTCATTGCGCATGCGCTGCTCGGAGAGACATTTAGTAGGGGCTTTGGGAAGTGCTCCCAAAGCGACGACCAGCTTGCTAGAACGCGCAACAAGCACATGTGCTACTGCGTGCGCTCCCTTCCGTGTTTTAGCGCATCATCGCGATCACTTTTGCTTTCACAGCGATCGTGATCGCGATGACTTTAGTTTTTTAAATGGCAGGCAGCACTAATAACTCTGCTTCGATCACTAGCACAACTGATGAACACCACGTAAACATAGTGCAAAATTCTTCTGTATGCCATTATACAATAAGGATTCTCCAAACGTCCTGACACCAACCTACGTGGTATCGATTGCACAGGTTATGCCTTACTACTCTGCGCATGTCAATCCTCCAAGCTGGTCGCCCTGTCCTGAGACAGGCAGTACGTAAATGCCCCTTCCAAAATCCCCAGGCTGCTTAACAGGAAGAGACATCACCATTGCTCCGGAAGGCATCAACTCAGCCGCATGCGAGCCCAGTCTTCAAGGCCCTCCTTGTCGCTTGCTGCAGCACTCGAAAGTCCCGCTCTACAAACAGTTTGAACTACTTGTATTTCCATGCCTCCGCGGAAGCACAGTGCTACAACAAACGGAAGCCCGGGCGGGCTACTTACTGCCAGCTTGATGCCGAGAAGTGTGTATCCCTGGCAGAGCGGACTAGATAAGCAACACACGCCGAGGTGTGTGGTTCCTAAGGAAAACCGAACCGGATTTATTTGGCAGTTCCTGGTAACTGGGTGCGTATTCCTAGTAGCTTTCAATTCAACGCCGGGACATTTAAAGAAGACAACCAGGTGAAGAAGAGTTGCCCTATTTTCATATGATTATAGCTATGTCATTCGTGATGCGAAAGCTACATGGTTGCAGTTGTCCCAGCCATTTAGTCCATTTAAAAACATCTTCCAATTATATAGTATGATGGTCTTGGTAATACATTGTATTTAGTTTAGGATACAGGCAGCCTTCCATTCATAGCTCAATGTACTCATCTCGAAGCAAAGCTCTCTATACCCAGCTTTCTCACCACAGCTTTCTATAGAGAGTATTCTCAACACGACTCAGCATATCATCACCTCGTTTTCGGTTGTCTGCATACATAGGATATGCCCTCTTCACAAAACTATACACACTTCCTTATGAGCAGCTCTGTATATGTAGGCCATTATATACATGTCTCTACATACAGCTCTTTGTTCATGCTCCTCTTGCAATTCTCCATTCACACTTTCCACGCACACAGCTCTTCTTTTGTAGTGCAATCTACACAGCACTCTACACACACACCTCTCTCTACATAGCTTTCTGTACCGCTCTCTACACACAGCACTTTATAGATAGCTCTACAGTTCCCTTGGTAGTAGTCTATGAGTCTGCTGTGTACACACAGCTTGCTTTGCATCCCCTTAAAGTCACAGCTCAGCGTTCCAGAAATGTACCCACAGCTCTCCACACCTCGATAGTCAGCCCACCTGTGCGGGGTTACAAAAAGGAACGACAACTTTTTGCTGTCGCAAAACAGCATCGACGCTGCATTAACAAATGGAGACAAATAGCAGAATATCGCAATATGCAGCATGCTAAATAGCTCCTTGATGCAAAGTAGCCCCCCCCAGGCATGTGCCGTGATTGATTTGCCCCCACCCTACCAGTCAGTGAGAGACACCGGCCTGTCGTGAAGCCTTCTGATTTCCCTACAGGCCAGAGAGCCTTTGAATTATCCATGGCCAGCGACTGGGCTGCCTGCCATCCAGTGTGTGTGCTGAACAGGCCTCCTGACTCCTTGAAGAATATTTACTACAAAGACTAAAAATGCGTGCATGGATAGGTAAACTGCCCTGTGTACGGCTTTGTGTACTAATACATTCCAAACAAGCATTGGCATAGCCAATAGGTCTCGCTTTTGGGACCTTGTAAGTATTTAGTTATGCAGCAAATAGCCTTAGTGCAACAACATCAACTGTTGCATGGCTAAACACTTATAAGGTCCAAAAGGCGAGACCTATTGGCTATGCCAATGCTTGTTTACATGGGTATGTAACAATGGGGAAAGATATAGTTAGATTTAAAACATCTTACTCTGCATGGTTATAAGACACTTTTGTTGTATCTGCCTCCAAATGATCAGATTCTTATGTTTTGCCTGGCTCTGCATCAGTTTGTTCTGCTAAATAAGACATCTTGTGTACTCACCTGGGCCCTTCCTCGGCTTTCTCTTTTATTAATATCCACATAACAGTTAAACAGTCGACTGGGTGTCTTCAATCTATTCTGGAGGCCAAGCTAGATATTAGTTTTGTGGCAGGAATCTGGTTCAAAGAAAGCTCAAGACCAGATAGAGTTTATTCTACTTCCACATGGTTTAACTTCCTAGCCACGATCATACAACATAACCAGGGAGCATTGTGTTGATTCACCGTTCTCATAGTAACGATGTGGTGCTTCATCAACCAGCTTTCTCTGCTGTGGAACATCTTGCTTGTAATTTACTTTTTATTGCCCAAGTACACAATAAAAAAATAGTATTAAATATGTTTACTACATGGCTAACCAAGAAATATTACCAGCTCTTTCCTAGATTTTATCTCTATTATTAAACCTAAATTTAAAAATCGTCTGATTCAATACCTAGATAGACGATCACTCTTTATCAGTGGCATGGCACCTAACAGACACCTGCTGCACCTTCAATCTGGAACAGCCATTATATATGTCCTATAAATTTTAGTGGTCAGATGCATTAATTTTTGCTTACCACGTCAAACCTTGATTCTTAGTACAATTGTCTTAATCTTTCCTGGACAGAGATTAAAGCAGTATGATCCGATTTATCATTACTCTCTCCTCACTCGTTTACAACCCATACAGATACATGCCTTATGGGAAACGTTTGGCTAAATATTCACTAACTCTTTAGGATGACTTGCTGCAGTCTTTTAAGTCTGATGGCTCCACTGAGATGGATGGCAATGCCACTGATTTTATTCTTTAGATTACCAAGACACAAAAACCGCCACATTCCACTAAAACCCATTTTGTTTCATGGTGTACTGCAAAGCTGACAGCCAAACACAACTGCAAAACAATGAGCTGCTCTGGCAGTAGCACTCATTATGCTGTAGAGAAATCCATCTAATTGGAAGAATTTCTGTTATAACAAACATCTGTAGACTTCGCAACAGATTTCTCTAATCAAGGCATTTCAAATCTTTAACAAATATGCTTCCCCTGAGCCTATAATTCCATCATTACCCCTTCTCAACACACTTCTTGGGTGAAGACTTTAAAGTGAAAAAATTCAAATATTCATTTACAGTATCCTCAGTCTCTTCCTAATTCGGTCTCTGGCTAACAGCTCTATTACTGACGAATTTTTATCAGACACTTTGCAATATTCACTTTTTTACCACTCTGGAAAAAGAAGTTTTGACCAAGCTATTATCCATTTCTTCAAACTTATAAAAAAGATCCCTGACATATGAAAATACCGCTCAAGCAAAAGGATTCTATCAATGTGTGTTGGTGATTAATGTTTAATTTTTATACATATATAGAAGTGCGGTAGTAGGCTCTCTCTTGGATTTGGCAAGACGAGGGCACTATGTGCTTTTAAAATACCCCTCACACACTAAGAATCCCTTAGTGTCATGCTTCATCATTGGGGTCTTTCCGTCCCTCTACGGGGCGGGGCGTGCTACAACCTACGGACTACGCGGGAGCACTAATTTTGTGACAAAAGGCTATGTGTTGGTGCAATGTAGGTGATATCAGTGAAGTGTAGGGACCTAAATATGTGAGTAAAAAATGTAAAAATTCCCTGGCTAGTAGAAAAAATATATTTTATTCGCTTCTCTGGCTGGGAATGGTAAAAAGGGGGTTTTGTTGGTAGAGCGGTTAGCTGGCTACCTGGTCGACATGTTTTATAAGCAGTCCCCTACTGCTTATTCATCAGGACCTCTAGTGGTCCCTACTGGATATTACTCAGTTATAAAGTAGTAAGCCTCAAGTCCTACAAACTGGTAGCAAAAATAGGCTGCCAGTTTGAGCTTCAGGGCATGAGTTTGCCCTAGGTGAAGCGTATTAGAAAATATTTTTATCAAAAAAAAATTCGAAAATGTTGACACACTGGTCCCTGTAAAAGAAAATGGGAAAAAGGGAAACCATAGACATATCAATGTAATTGCGCATAGTTCACAACGTCCACATTTCATTAGGGTTACCATAAATATTCGGGTAGCCAGTTTTTGCAATGCGTACACATTAGGCTGCATCAGGAGAGGCAAAGATTATACTCAATTGTTTTTAGCCAATGATTGTTTGCTCATTCCGTTTAGCCTGTCAAGTGCGAGGACAAAGACATATTCTCAACAGATACACACACAGACGTAACTCAATACACTTAAAAAGAACCCTTCTGACTGAGTGTCCTAGGACATGAAGAGACTGTTTGATGTGGTCAAAATACTCGTTTTAGGTAGATAACGAAAATAGACTGAGAAAGGCCTGTGATAATAAACCGAAAGGAACATAAGTATACATACTCTTTAGACATATGTTGAGTGCCCCATGAGCCGGCAAGCGAAGGGTATTCCACGCGGTCAACTGTAAAATAAAACCGCACCCTCTTGTCAATTACGTGTTTACCGTAATTAGTTTTGACCTTGTTGATGTGATGGACCCAGTTTAGAGACTCATGGTCGGAGTCTGTTACTTACGTTACCGCTTGTGTACACGGCCTTATTTCTACCCTGGTGCCGCTCCGAGGGAACAAGAGCGTCCTGCTACCGCCACCTTTTTAAAGCACTGCGCGTGTTGCTTTGTCATCTCCGTCCGATATTGTCAAACACAAGTGCGCTAACCCAAGATAGCCGCTAGCCGTGGGACATCTCTTGGGTATTTTTTCGTTTCGGAAGTATTTCTTTTATTTTCCTTATTGTTCATGGCGTGGATATTGTTAAAGATTTAAGTGGTAATTCACCTAATAAATTCCTCTAAAGAAAGATAGTACAAAAAATAATTACTATTATCAAATCGTCATGGCATTCTGTTAAGGTGGTACTTTACCATGGAGGGAAAATTGTTTATCTTATGAACAAAGTCTGGAAATACTCATATATGGTTCGTGGGACGGTACATGGAAGGTTCACAAGCAGGGTAGGCTTGGCAGGTTTTGTGCTGTAGTTCGTTCGTTACAAACAAGGTGTTTCTTTGGAAACTAAACACATTTTTGCACTAATCCCGATTTTTCAGCAACGCTTCCATAGAAGCGACACCGCCCCCCATCTGAGACCATGAAGTGCTATTAGGTACCTGTAAATATCGAATTTCCTTTTTTTCCATTTCTTTGTGTGTGTTATCTGTAATGTTTGTCTTTGTCACAGTAAGTCGTGTGGTATTTACGTGTATAATTTCACGCCACAATCACTCTGTGTGTATTATAATGACTATGCACCGGAATGGAAAGCCTGCACGCACCAATATGGGGCAAATTGCACCATTATTATCCTTTCTTAAATGTGCGGCATGTAGGACATTTATGTACCCGTTCTCTTAGAGAAAGGGAAAGGTGCCTTAAATTATGTCATTTTTTTCACAGGTTCCCCAATGAGTTAAACATACATCAGTAAGCAGCAGCGTATGTATTTTGAAACCACCAATATTTCTGAAGCGAGAGCATATATTCTTTATCACCTATTAATTACATAACCTTCACTTAGGTTTTTTAGGAGTGGAAATACAGGGCTGGACCCTGTATGGTCCTGAAGAAACGCCAGGGGTGGCGTGAAACATGTTGACCAAATACTGACCCTACCTTCATAGTTGGTCGGAATTCAGTATAAACCCCATTTTTAAGCATACCAACCTAGGAGCAAAATAAATTATTGAGGCCCACTAGCACGGTATTTTTAGTTTCTATTTACGTTCACCACTCCATTTCACTACCCCCTTTGCACTACACATAGTCCTTCACTACTAAGTGCTCCTACGTAATTCGCAAGTCGCAGCACGCCCCTTTTCGTAGAGAACTGGGATGGCCCCAATGATGAAGCATGTCACCGTGAGGAAACTCCGGTGAGTGAGGGGACTCAAGAAAGAAAAAAAAAATTCTTTCTGTAATTCCTTGGCTCTACTTATAATTTTGAGAAGAGCCATAACACAAGACAGGTCTCTGAACCCAGGAAGGTGGGCTCACTTTTTTCATAAGACATTTTAGGAGGGCGACCTGCTCTTTTGTTCCTCCTTTTCCCTCTGGCTTTACATGCAGCCTAATGTGTACGCATTGCAAAAACTGGCTACCCGAATATTTATGGTAACCCTAATGAAATGTGGACGTTGTGAACTATGCCCAATTACATTGATATGTCTATGGTTTCCCTTTTTCCCATTTTCTTTTACAGAGACCAGTGTGTCAACATTTTCATATTTTTTTGGGGATAAAAATATTTTCTAATACGCTTCACCTAGGGCCAACTCATGCCCTGAAGCTAAAACTGGCAGCCTATTTTTGCTACCAGTTTGTAGGACTTGAGGCTTACTACTTTAGAACTGAGTAATATCCAGTAGGGACCACTAGAGGTCCTGATGAAAAAGCAGTAGGGGACTGCTTATGAAACATGTCGACCAGGTAGCCAGCTAACAGCTCTACCAACAAAACCCCCTTTTTAACATTCCCAGCCAGAGAAGCGAATAAAATATATTTTTTCTACTAGCCAGGGAATTTTTAAATTTTTTACTAACATATTTAGGTCCCTACACTTCACTGATATCACCTACATTGCACCAACACATAGCCTTTTGTCACAAAATCAGTGCTCCCGCGTAGTCCGTAGGTTGTAGCACGCCCCGCCCCGTAGAGGGACGGGAAGACCCCAATGATGAAGCATGACACTAAGGGATTCTTAGTGTATGAGGGGTATTTTAAAAGCACATAGTGCCCTCGTCTTGCCAAATCGAAGAGAGAGCCTAGTACCGCACTTCTATATATGTATAAAAATTAATCACCAGCACACATTGATAGAATCCTTTTGTTTGAGCGAATCAGTAAGGAGGGTGATTCTATCATTTCCTCTATGCTTCCTCTATTGTTTTGGAGATATGAAAATACCGATCAGATGTGCCACTACTATTGTTCCAGCCTTGACAGGGCTCTAACGTTTCTCTGTACACTGTAATGGTGCCTGACGTTTGGCAGGAATCACTGGTTACTCCCCCATCGAAAAACACTCACCTAACTCCAGTATGCTCAAAATTTCAGCCCTATTTCCCTCTTACTTTCTCCTACTAACATGCTAGGGAGCAATACTAATGGCTAACTTTACGCCCTTTTGAAACCTCAATCAATCAGGCTTTCACCTAATCTTCAGAAATGAAACCGTTTTGGTTAAAGTCTCAAATGAAAAATGCACGCAGCTTGAGGGGGAAAGAAAAGCCACTCGGATTCTGCTGGACCACTGAGGCATTTCAACATGTTGATGAACCCAAGCTTTCTGGACAGACTCAGATCCAAGTGGGAGCTTGTGTACTTGAATGGCTCTCCGCTGTTGTAGAAAACTGTTATTAAGCAGTAAGGGACCCGCTTTATTGTTCATACTTCAAATCTGTCATTTGTGTGGATCCACTGGGCTGCGCGCTGACACCCCTAACCTTCTGAACACCTATATTTGATTTCTAGGCAAGACAAGAGTTTTTCCCCATGCAGATGACATATAGCTAATCCGGAGTCTTGATGAGCTGAGGATCTGGTCCAGCAGCACATTCAGGATTTGCAAGCATGCCATCGTAAACTGAATGGATTCTACTTCATTACAGTTAAGCTCCTCCAACAAAGACGTACTGGTCTTTGGCACATAGTGTACCAGAGTCCCAAAGTAACGAACAAGTGACCTGAACTTGGCCTCTCTCACTATTTCATCAGAATTCAATTTATGGGTCACTTTTTGACTCACTTCTTTCTTTCATGTATTATATACTTAAACAGATGCCCTCCTGCTTTCTACAGCGAACATCTAATTTATGGAAAACAGTGGTGTGGGCCGTTTATCTTCTGTGGACTACTGTAGTTCTCCACCTGTGGGACTTCCTCAACATCTTGCAAATGTCTTCAGATCATTGAGAATTCAGCAGCCAGGCTGATCCTAGCTCTGAACAGATGACCAAATGCATATCAACATACCACAAGCTTAACTGGCTGACTATGAATAAGTGCAGGCTTTTTAAATAGATGTGCCTATATCATCATGCCATTCATCATTCCGGCCCTCTGTCTATTTTACTCGGCACCCTAATGCAAAATCTTGATTATCTGCCTCTGCAACCTTTCTGTGGGTTCATACGTTTTGGTTATCCAAAACTGGGGCAGAGCTTTAGGTTTTGTGATAGTTAGAGCTGGCCCACATTTTATCTCTTCGTTAGATTCCTTCTATTCCACAGTTCTGCAAATTAGTCAAATTTCATCCCTTTTCATAATTCTATATTTTCAGGTTTCTGACAATAACTAGCACCAGCACAACCAGTTCCCAGGTATTTGTGCACCGTCAAATTGGCCAATCAATCATTTAATTCCTATGAAACAATTTTGTTGTTTCAGCCTATTTCACCTTACAAACAATAAAAAAATGAGATGCTCTATTTCAAATAAGTAATTTAAACACAAATTGCAAAAGCCAATAGGTCACGACTTGCTGATCAATAGGCTAAGTCAATGCTTTTTAGGTTTTGCCTGCAAGTGCGCACGCGCTAAAAAACCTTATGAGTTCTATGTGGGATCGATGACCCGCCTCTGTCTCCCATTGGCTAGCTCCATAAATGGAGGCTAGCCATTGGGAGACAGAGGCTGTCAATCACGCTTTCTCGTGAAAACGCGATTCGGGGGCGTTTCTCGGGCTTTTTTTAAGTCCCGCCGCTTTGTCCTGGGCCGCGCTGTCATTGGCTGCCGGCCCGGGACACCCCGGTGATGTCATTCCCTGGGCCGCGCTGTGATTGGCTGCCGGCCCGGGGCACCCCCCTGACGTCATTCCCGGGCCGCGCTGTGATTGGCTGCTGGCCCGGGACCTGACTTGTTTAGGACTTGTGCCCTGGTTGGGGTGTATCTTTTTGCCCGTCTTTATCATGCCTCTTTTGACTGCCTCGCTGTCCCTCTCTCTGGTGCTGTCGAGTTATATGAGCGCCGTGATATACCTCGTACTGTCTCGCTTGCCTCCCTCGGCCGTTCGCCCTCAGGCCCCGCTCCTTTGGCTGGCGGAGTGTTTACCCGCGGAGGCCCCGCTCTGCCATGGGAATGTGTGTGACCGGAATCGCAGGAGCCCGCTGAACTTGGCAGAACCCAGTCTGGCCAGCAGGGCACCCGGGAGGGGTCGGAGGGGAGCGCGGGGGCTGGATAACCTCTGGGCCGTCTCCCCTGGGCAGGGCTGGTATCGCAGCGGCCGTGATATCCGGTGCATGGCTGCCGGATGGAGGATGAGCGCTGTGGGGCAGTGAGGCACTCGTCCCCGCAGACTCCGGGTCAGGGGAAGTTCAGTGCTCCAAGTGCGTCGGAAGAGCTGCCTGCTGCAAGCAGCGAGCGCCGCCCGTACTCGAGCGCTTCTAGAATATAGATGGGGGGGGGGGGGGGCTTCCCTTTGTAAAGGTGCCCAGTGCACGTAGCCCGCTGGCTCTGTGATGTGCATTTTGCACCTTGGTTCATCCGGACGAGCACAGCTCATGCGCCCCAGAGAGTCTGGGTTAGACAACTGGCCAACTGTCGGATCTGTTCACAGGGTGTCCACGGGGCTTCATGCCGCTATAGACTGCACCTCAGAACAAACCAGGCTATTCCACTGACATGCACCCCCTCAACTTAATCCTCAACCCCCCTCTAAGAAGTCACGATACATGAAGGGTTAATGCACATGCAGTGGAAATCTAGGCGCTACTTCAATCGTGTTGTCACTGACTCAGGCTTTCACCCTTCAGTGGTCGATAAAATAAGTACCTTGAGCAGGGTAACGTACGTTTCAGTCAGTAACTGGCAGGTTGCCCGGTGAATTGCGTGCCAGGAGCATTAACCCACTCTGCTGTCTTAACTAGCAGGACACACATTGCTTTGTCAGAGTCGGGAAGGCATTGCGACAAGCCAGCACAGGGTTACAGTGCTGACATCCCAGCATATTGTTAAGAGGCTATATAATGAAGCGTTGTACTCGGACCATAAAATGTTTCGAAGCGCTATGATACATTGCCGGATGATGGGAAACCCAAAACTGGGATTGTGTGTCTCTTTGATCTAAGATGGGGTGGGGCGCATGGCTTGAAACATTATGTTGCTAATACATAACGGATCACGTCAATAGTTCTAAAGTAGCCTATTTAGAGGGTGAGATTGTAGTTTTTGTATTGTACTATACTACACATGTATGCTGGTGAGCACCCAATGTTGGGGGGGCTCGCAGTGTGTGGGGGGCTCTGTGTGGGTGTGTGGGGGGGGCTGTGTGTGGGGGGGGCTTTGTGTGGGTGTGTGGGGGGGCTCTGTGGGTGTGTGTGTGGGGGGGCTCTCTGTGGGTGTGGCATTTGCGAGAGATTAAGCGATTGGCATTGTAAATGACAATGCCATTTATTTATCTGTTTTCAAAACCAACACATAAATAAAAATGTTGTCATTTAAAATGCCAATAGCTCTAACTTTTGCAAAGGCGCAACCGTTGCATTGTAAATGCTTGTTTATGATTTGGAGCAGCAACTGTAAAAAAAAAAAAAAAAAAGCACAATGACAGCCGCTATTGTCTGCTGCTTCATTATATATGTGCGTAAAAAGCACTTTTCAGCTTGCATATCTAGGGATATGGGGGTAAGCAGCTCACTAAAGAGCATAAAAAACCAATGTACTCTCATTATTGCTTAAAAATAAAGAAAAATAGTAGTACCTAAATGTGAGCAGTAGAACACAAAACAGCCAAACAAAACGTAAAGAGGCTATGCCCTAAGCCAGAGGTCTTCAAACTTTTCCAGGTTGAGCCCCCCCAGCTGAATTCCCCCAGATGTTGGGCCCCCCCACCACCCGACAGAAACCTCGGGAATCCGGCACACCACATGATCGACTGCCACGCGCACACCACGGGCCATATCCGGCAAACAATGCTCAACACAACAAGAGTGCCTAGCAAACTGCAGGCCTGTGAGTGGGTGTGGTGAAACGACAGAGGCGTACCACACAGCTCAAAACACAATCCTCCAAGACAAAATGTGCGCACATTCTCCCCACTAGGATGCCCTGCCTTACACAGGACACAGATCAACAACAACACCACCAACATGAATGTGACGGGTGTGCTGGTGCCCAGCCACACCTAGACTCTCAAGCTGTGGGTGGATCCCTGCCACTGCCATCCTCAGGCTGTGCTCCACATCCAGTCCTGAACGGTACCTAGTCTTCAACACCGCAAGTGCTGAGAACCCAATCTTACAAACTCCCCAACAAATAAACAAATACATTGTAAGATGTAAAGCACCATGCACAAGTGAACCAAAGGGAGGACCGCAGTGATGAACCCACTATAGGGAACACACCATGGGTGCTTCACCAAGCGGACCCCAAAACATGGAACCCGACCTTGCCCATGGGGGCCCGCATTCAAGTAGCAGCTGGACGTCACGCAAAATGTCACACGCATGATGCATAGATCCCACACATGAGCACACATAGAATACAGAACAGTAACACATAGGCAAGGGAGCAGCCAAACAATTCAAATACCTCCCACTCTGAACCACAGCTCCCATGGCACCAAGAAAGCAAAGAAAGTCATCACAACCCTCCCCATCCATCATGTACACCTTGTCATCCACCAACTCCCCCACCATTCATTCCGTCCCTCCATCTGTGCCCCATCCACATCCAAACCCCTTCAACCACTTGCAAACCCATCCACCATCCATCCCTCCATCCATCATCTCACCCATCCATCCATCCATCCATCCCTCCATCCACCCCCTCACCCATCCATCCATCATCCGTCCATCCCTTCACCCAATCCATCCCCTCAACAATCCATCCACTCTTCCACCCATCCATCCACCCATCCATCCAACCATTCACCCCTTCACCCAAGCTATCCTCCCACTCATCCATCCACTCCTCCACTCATCCATCCACTCCTCCACTCATCCATCCACTCTTCCACCCATCCATCCACTCCTCCACTCCTCCACCCATCCATTCACTCACTCATCCATCCAACCACCGACCCTCTCACCCATCCAGCCATCCCCCCCACCCACTCATCCATTCACCCAGTCACTCATCCGTCCACCCACTTAACCCCCACTCATCCATCCACCCCTCCCGCTCTCCACCCTCCCCCCCACTCATGCATGCACTCTTTGATCCATCCATCTCCATGCTCCTCTCCTCACCCATCCATGCACACACCTGCCCATCCACTCTGCCAATCATTCATCCATGTCCTCACTCATCCATCCATCCTCCCCCTCTCTCTCCATTCCCCCCTCACCCAGACACCCATCCCTCCATCCGCCCTTCACCCATCCACCCACTCATCCATCCACTCATGAATCCATCCATTGACCACTCATCCACCCCTTCACTCCTCCATCCATCCCCCCGTCCATCCACCCTCCTCAATCACCCATCCATCCCCACCTTCACTCATCCATCCATCCATTCATTCATTCACCCCTTCACCCATCAATACATCAATACATCCATCACCTCTCTCATCCATCCACCCACCGACTTATCCACCATCCACCCCCCATCGATCCATCCACCATTTCACTGATCCATCCACCACTCCACCCATCCATCTACCCTTCCAACCATACACACATCCATCCACTCCCATCCATCCCTCCCTCCACTCATGCATCCATCCTCTCTCCCACCATCCATTCACCCCTTCACTCACCATCCATCCACGCCTTCACCCATCCATCCATCCCCTCACTCATCCATCCACCCCCCACCCATACATCCACCAAGTCACCCACACATCCACCATTCCACCCGTCAACCCACCCATACATCCACCACTCCACCCATACATCTATTCACCCACATGGCAACAAAACGGACGTCTGGTGGCCGGCTCCACCCGACATCCCTCACACATTTGATGATTCAAATTCGAATCTGCAGACCAACATCCCTGAACACCAACACTTCGGTGCCCACACAAAGATCCTCATGAGTTGAGGACCGCAGACCAGAGCCCACCGTCCCAAATCATGGCCCAAACCCGGATTGCAACCTCTCCCTCCCTTCCCAAAATAACCGAAGGACTCCCCCACCCCTCACTCCCACCCCCCTTGAAAGGCTGGGGCCCTGGGCCAGAGCCCACCCCGCCGTGCCTCAAAACCTCTCCGGAAACCTTCTCTCCCTTCTGGGAAGAGCTCTTTGTAATAAGAGCCAAAGACTTGAATGGCTCTGGTGCAACTGCTTCTGTGGGTAGGTTGGTCGGTATTTCTATATATGGAGGACTGTGTCCTGGATTGCTACCTTAATAATGGTAAATCTTGCCATTTTGTGGGAAACCCTGGCATGATAATGCCCACCTGTGCCCACCTCTAGACCTGCACAATTGTGGCAATGCTCTGTCATGAAATACTGAACCAGGGATAAGCAAGACAGAATCTATCGACTTGGGGCTACTTGAGAAGGAGCTCATGCTTTCATTGCCCAAACCTATTGTAATGTTCAGACCCACAGAGAGGAGAGTTATCAAGTGTGTATTATGTGATAGGTGCATGGGAGAGGGCCGGAAAATAGGTGGTAGACATAGTGAGTGTGCGATGTATGGGAGAGATAAGAGGGAAGTGTACGTGGTCATATTTCATTTATGACACCCTCATTAAAGCCCTGGCTATTTAGCCAACAACATATTGAATGCTGAGATTCTTAAACCTATATTTCTAATAAGCAAAGTACAATACAATTATTATAATGCACAGAGATATAAGCTAAGTAGCCAGGACCGATAGAAGGTGTCACACTTGACAACAATGCGGAGTGAAGTGAAAGGGCGTTGTGCAAATGTAAGGAAAATAAAGGGACTGCGAGAGAGGTGTAGGAAGGAGGTGAGTGTTCATTGTGAGAGAAAATTAGCTTAGAAAAGGAACGGTGCACCTACGTGAAGGTTGCAGGTAGAAATAGTATTGGAAAATAGTTAAGATTCCTTGTTAAGCTTGCTGTGCCCAATAGTCAGGAGGCCCCACTAAATGTTATGCCCAGGTCCCATAAAAGCGTGAGACATTCCTGCCAAGAATTTTTTTTAGATGGGTGAGAAACAATTTAAAAATAAGTCCTGAAACCTGAATAACATTCTTATTTTAAAACATGAGGCAAACTGATTTTGTTAATTTCGTGCTACTTTAATAAAACCAACTGATTTCTCCTCATATTTAACCGCATCATTTGTATTTGAACAGTGGAGAACGTTTGTTTTCTGTGTTTTGTGTTATGTCAATGGAGCAAAAATTGCGTCATACCAGTTTGCTCCGTTTTGTGCTGGAGGATAAAGGTTTAGGGGCAGATTTACAAGCCCCTTGCGCCACTTTTGCGTCACTTTTCCCATGTTAAAATGACGCAAAAGTGGTGCAAGGGCCTTGTAAATAAGCCCCTTAGTTTGGAGCACATACGTTTTTGTCCATTAAGTAAAACAAAGGTGGCAAATAATAGAGCAAACAGATTCCTCCTGTATTCATACCACCACAATGATTTGCCCTGTATTTACTGAAGTGCAAAATATCTGTCATAAGGCCTATAATGGCTACAGTGTGTTAGAATACATTTAAGACACCAATCATACTCTTATGCAGAAAGGAAGCAGAATCGCCTGCCCACGTATTCGAAAATATTTTTTTTAATGCAGACTTCAAGTGCCTCAAAACCTCTCCTGAAACCTTCTCTCCCTTCTGGGAAGAGCTAACTCTCCCAGGAGGGGGCCAATTCACGGAGTTGACAGCTTCAGCTGCAGTGGGAGGCAAGGGGTCTCGTCTCCTCTGCTAAAACTGAAAGCGTGTCTGTTTGTTTGCTTTCGTTTTTAGCAGAGGAGACCCCCGCCTCGCACCGCAGCCGAAGCCATCAACTCCATGAACCAACCCCCTCCTGGGAGAATCACCCAGACAAAGGAACGGGCACAAAGGGAAGATCGGAGTGGAGCGCGCGCCCCCCCGGGATGGTGCCGCGCGCCCCACAGATTGAAGAACCCTGCCCTAAGCGAAGGTCAAACAAAATAAGAGAAGGCAAGCCATTGAATAAGCAAGCGAGAACAACAGTAAAGTCAAACAAGCATTAGACATGCAATAGGTCGCACATTTTTTTGAGTTAGAGCTATAGGCATAGCTCAACAGTTACCAGACAGAAATTGCCACTTTGCTGGTGCCGAACAGAACATTGCTCCGTGAAAACGACCTGAAAGCCTAAAACGATGTTAAAAGCCTACAAAATAGAAAGGCAGATGAGGGTGACCAGGAGGAACCTTGGACGTATTGGGATGGCTAACGCAAGCAAACAATGAGTGAAATCGCCTGGGCAAGAACCAAGCACGCAAAGGCGAGAGAATCAGACCCAATGCACCAATAAAAAACCTGTATTTCCAAATGGAACAAAAACAGAACAAAAGGCAATTCATGGGCATGCCAAAAGCCGATAAAGGAGGTAACAGCAGGTCCTGCAGACAGCGCATGCACGCTGCCTAGGCTCGACCTAAAATTAGCGAGCAATGGGCGGGTTCTACTGCAAGCGTTTGGTATGGTTGACAATAAGCTTTTGCCTACAGACAACTAAAAACTGTCTGGAAGACAGACCTAAAACTTAGCCAATATACCAACAGCAGCATTTTATACAAGTTTCAATTTAGTTTCCATAGTGTACAATTTCATTTAATTTTAAATGCAATTTAATTTTGACTGGAGTATTTCTAAAGGATGTTGTTTAAAGTTACTGAAAAAACATGCCTTAGGCTTCGGAGGAATTAAGCAAATAAATCACTATGTATTTATTTTCAAAGAGTTTAACTGGTTGTACGCGTCGGTTCACCGCTTTTGTTGGCACAGAAGGTCTCTGAAATCAAGGAAGACTCGTGACGAGTGACAGACATTGCAAGGTGAAGAAAATCAGTTTAAATACATCAGGGAAATTGTGTACAGTTCACCCCAGTACTAGGCGCGGGATAGGAAGGCTCGATAGCCAGCAGGGGATTCTTCTCACACTGGATTCAGGAACCTCTAAGCATTAGAGTTGCGGGTTCAAGAAATGTTTTCAACCTCACGATTTGTATATCCTCCCAGAGTGAAACAAACACTTGTGCAGCACCTCCCTACTTGTGAAGGTGAGGACACTGCAGGTTGGAAGGGTACAGGTAATCTTGTGTCAACAAGTACTGTAAACCAAGTCTTGTCATACAAGCCAAGTGAAGGCCAGGACATGAACATAGCCACAAAAAAACAGAACTCAAAAGAGAAATCAGAGCGGTTCACCGGGAGCAGAAGACGTAACTATTGACAGAATAACTGTTTCATCAATTTTTTACTCTTGCAACAGACACTACTTTATGGCATTGTTTGTTGGAGCAGGTGACAACAGCAGCTGGTGCATGCATGTGAATAGTATCGGCATCAGAAGACTCTGAACCAGGTACTGCCAATGGCCATATGAGTATGTTGTGCCATTGATGATGGAGCTAAAATGGCTCGCACTGTTGCCGCTTCTTCCAGGCCCCATGTTAAGCCAGTTAAGTTGGTGTACGGTCCTCCTGTTGGAACTGGGCAGCAGTCAGTCTCTGATGGGCTGGCAGGGTTTGGGTGAGGTTGTTAGGACAGAAATGTCCCATGCATAGTGTGCAGTCGTGTTCCCCTGCCCTCAGTGCACAACTGCAAGTACCTTGTATCTAGGTTTTTGATTGCAGCCCCAGTCTCGCACTAAGCGGGGGTGTATAAAGGCCTATGACTGTCCATTGACACAAATGAGGTCCTACATCTGGAGAGGCACACAAAGCGTGCCCTCATTTGTTTGACAGTGAACTACTGTCCCAGTCATATTTTTCAAGTTAAGTAAAGAGGCAGCCAGTGTTTGGCAAATTAGTAGTTGAAACCAGACCTTTTTATCTCTATTGCTGGAGAAGAGTCCTCCTAGCCCATTCATAAAAAGTTCTTCTGCTACATGCCAACCCAGGTCACAGCGCTAAAACCCCAATGGATGTTAGCGCATATGGCCTGCATTGTACATACATGGAGCGTATGAGTGAACCAAAAGAGGCCATTTTGAAAGCCCTTGGCCCAATTATCATTTGAAGTCCCTTTGCTGCAACGAGCTGCTCATTGGTCATGCGCACTGCCATTCGATACGTGATGTTCAAAGTGTGACGGATCCTTCAAGTAAGGAAAGCCTTTTGCTTCTCTCCTTGATCACTGTTATATGTGGCTGCTGATAGCCAGGTGCAGAACACTTGCACCTCTTTGTTCCTCTGTTGTTGGTGCTCAAAACGAGGAACAGCCCTGCTGTGAGAAGCGTTGCTCTACAGAAAGGCCGTGTCTGAAAGTTAGCCTGGAAAGGACGCTAAAAAGAAGAACCAAATCGAACTGGTTCTGAGTGTGCAGGCAGACAATACACATCCCATGTCTGCAGTACCTGTATAAAAGTGAGAGCTGTTGACCCACTTATTGTTCCAGTTCCAAGTTCTCTAGGAACAAGGAAGTGGGAGATCTGGAAAGTACTCAAAGGATTGCTGTACAACCATAGCTGGTTTCAGCTGGCAGCTAGCCTCCCAGACGTGAAGGGACATTACCCGCAGTCTTGTTGTAAACGTATCTAGGACCCTAATTAAATATTCCCGATTCATGCCCTTATGTGGTTATAACAAATAATATCCTTATTTATTTATTTATTTATAGTATTTATAGAGCGCGAGCGAAGGCCCTTGGGCATCTCGGCGCTAAATTCTCTGCCATATTCAGCCAAGGAGGGAAAGAGGGAATCACTGATTAAAGAGCCAGGTCTTGAGTTGCTTTCGGAAAGACCAGAGAGACGGGCTAGTTTTAATAGCATGTGGCAGTGTATTCCAGAGTCTAGGTGCTGACACGAGGAATCTTCTGTCACCCCAAGACACCAGCTTGGTACGAGGTACCACTAACTCGTGTAGATTGGAAGATCGAAGGGGTCTGAGGGGACGATGGAGAGTGAGATTTTGGATAAGAAAGGCTGGTCCTTGGTTATGCAAGGCCTTATAGACAATGCAGAGGGATTTAAATTTAATTCTATTTCTGATGGAAAGCCAGTGGAGTTCTCTGATGGTTCCTGACACTGAGTGGAATTTGGGGACACCTCCCAGAAGCCTCGCAGCCGCATTTTGGATGGCTTGCATTTTATTGAGCACTCTTTCTTGAGTGTTTAGAAATAGTGCATTGCAATAATCCAGAGTGGACAGTACCAAGGATGTTATCAAGGTTTTACCCGCTGTGGCCGGGAGAAAAGGAAGAATTTTTTTTATAAGTCGTAACTTATGGAAAGCGGAGGAGGTGATCTGATTAGCATGGGGGAGAAAGGTAAGGCGGTCATCGAACATAACTCCCAGATTCCTCACCCTGCTCACAGGGGTGGGAGGGGGACCCAATGACAGTGGCCACCAGCGGGAAGACCATTCCGGCATCAGATTTCCGAAAATAACAACTTCGGACTTGTCAGAATTCAATTTAAGGCAATTGGAAGCCATCCAATTCCCTATTGCTTCCATGCCCAGATTGAATTTGTCTGATATTTTTTGGCCATTATTCCTGATGGCAAGGACCAACTGGGTGTCATCAGCATAGGATGTAAGGCCCGTCCCATGGGCTCGGATGACATTGGCCAGGTCCGACACGTATATATTGAAGAGTATCGGACTCAGGGATGAGCCTTGGGGTACTCCACATGGCAATGAAAGGGTGGAGGACTGAAAAGATCCTATGGTGACCACCTGTGTCCTTTGTTCCAGGAAGGAGGCCAGAAGAGTCTTAGCCCTTTGCTGAACACCCATGCTTTCGACACGGTCGATCAAGATGGTGTGATCGACCGTGTCGAAGGCCGCCGACAGGTCCAGCAATATAAGGACCGCTGTTCCCCCGGCATCCCGAATATTTCTAATGTCCTCCGTGGCCTTAATCAGTGCCGTCTCCGTCCCATGATATTGACGAAAGCCAAACTGGGAATCGTCCAGCAAGTGGTGTTCCTCTATAAAGGCTGAAAGTTGGAGATTCAGAGCCTTTTCGACGATTTTGGCCACGGCTGGGAGGCTGGCAATGGGCCGATAGCTCTTAAGTTCGTCCATGTCAAGAATCGTTTTTTTGAGCAGTGGTCTTATTAGGGTTTTTTTTAGCGTGAGTGGGTAGACACCTGAAGTGATCATGGTATTACAAATGAAGGTGATAACAGGTAGTACCACTTCAATCACCGGGGTAAGTACTTTAAGGGGACATGGGTCAAGAGCAGAACCCGTCTTAATGGAAGACCTAATGTCCCTAATCTGGGCTGTAGAGACCTCTGCAAACTGAAGGAGTAAGGGGGTAGTTCTAATGTTGCAAGCCAGATCAGAGGTGGTTTTAGGGGTGATTTTAACACCATTGGCAAAGGCTGCATAGATGTCATTGACTTTGCTAAAAAAGAAATTAGCCAGTGCATCACAAAGCGGCTGGGAAGGGGGAGGATGTAAATTGGGCGAGTAGCCTGCTAGCTGTTTGGTGGTTTCATACAAGGCCTTGTTGGAGTTTTTAGATAGTTCTATTCTCTCACAGTAGAACTTATTCTTGGCCTCAGTGATCATGATTTTATATTTAGCCACCATTTCTTTATATTTAATTTTGGCCTCTTCAGAATAATCTCTACGCCAGTGCCTTTCTTTCTTCCTACACAGTTGTTTCTGTGTCCTTAAGAGGTCAGAGTACCAGGGGGCTGATGGGACTGATCTGTTGCGGGAGCATTGTTTCACCTGAACTTATAAAGGCATAAGAATCACATCCATATTTAGTCATAGACTATGCAGTCCAAATGCGGCAAGGTTACTCCCATAGACTCCTAGAAAGTACAACGCGTTCTTTAAACAAACCAAGCCTCCAGCAGCCCGGAATCCCCCCTGCTTTTGTTTTGATTTGTCCAAGAACTCCTGGAGTCCAGAAAGAACTGTAAGTTCTTAGTGACGTCTTATGTCCAACCTTACGTCAAACTCGGCACCTTCCAGGTATAAATATACCAACGTTGCCTTAAGCAAACACACAGTGGTTTGGAGCAGAGCGGCTATCTACTTGCCCGAAGCCCAGCTGATGCAAGAGCCGAAGGAAGCCGATCCTCCCATTTGACGCACTGAGGGAGACCCTGTCTTTTCTCTTGCTGAGAAATCCAGCTCCAGTGTTTCCAGTCACCCTTGTGGGTTGCTGGGAAATCGAGTCCTGAGAAAGAGATACAAGACCTCCTTCATTCTATAACCAAGGTACGGAGCTGATTAAATCCGTAGAGAATTCTTGATTCAGATTCTTGGCAAAAACGAACTGAACTTAAACTGCAGCTCACTTACTCCTTCCCACGTACTAGGCTTAGGTTAGGTACACCGGGGTAGGCGTATCTTAGAAGCACCAGTTGAGTTCGTTTAGTCAATGATTTTATGTATGTATATATTTTATCTATTTTAAGTATCATATGGCTCAGAAACCATATAAATGCTTTTACAGTATTATTTCATAATACTCCTTTTACTGTACGCACTTTACTTTATAACAAGTATTGCAATTGTGGCAATTCACTTCTATTGCACGAGAAAGAGGACTGCTCAATAAATAACAACTTCATTGAAAACGCCCGTCTCTCTATTTCTCTGCACTCTGGTGAAACTAAGCATGCACGATTGACTGAGTGAAATAGCGGTCTATTGTTTTCACACGACTCTGGAGATATACTCCTTATTCTGGAGGGAGCAAAGTTGTCATGTTAATGCGGTTGTCAGAAGCTAATCCCTTCTCTTCTATTCAGGGAAGTTAACACCTCCTTGTTTACTTGAAAAAGTTTCTAGTGACCTCTGAGCTAGCTGGCATTCATAATTAAGTCTAACATATTCAATAAAGACCTAGTCGACCTCAGTCCTACGTCTAAACTATCGTTTATGTTATTCCAATGCGCAGAGCCTATTGGGAATATAGGAACTACACTACAGTCTGACTTGGAAGGAAGAATTGTATCCCGGTCAAGATGCGTCTGGAAGCCGGCCTGACTAACTGAAAGATGGAAGGAGTGAGCCAACCCTGCAGGAGAAACTGCCCTAGGAACCGGGTGGCCATCTGCCCGAGACTCACTAGACAGCCTGATGTTCTCCTGCACCAAAGTGTTGTCTCTCTCTACGATGTGGCACTGTTCTCAAGTGTGTCCAAGCAGTCTGCGCAGCTGTCCCCCTGCTCATTGCTAGCCTGTGGCACTGTCCTGGAATGGGCCCAAGCGGACCTTGCCACTGTGACCCGCATTGTTGTACCTGAAATCAGACCAAGCCATTGCAATTTAGAAAAGTGTGGCAGAACAGACTTCATAGCTGCATCAACTGACCAGACCAGCAAGGATCCAGCCGTTGACTGAGCATCGTGTGTGTGTAGTGTCAGAGCTGCACCGCCACCACCTGAGAAAAGCCTGCAGTGGCCATGTGTCCTCTGATCATCTTTTTCTCAAAGACGACATGCGTAGCAGTTGAAACTGCCAGCAACACTGGAGCCTGCATCCAGCCAAACTCTGAGGAGCGGCCCCTGCATCTGCTGTCCACAGGCTGGAGACTGGAGTGCCAATGTACCCTCAGCCAGAGATGCTTCCCCCTGGAGAGAGGAAGGAAACGGACGTGGGCTGCAGCCCCAGACTCGCAAAGACGACACGCATTGGTGAAAAAGTAAACACTGGGACTAAGATAGTAGAACTGAGTTCACAAACTCTGCATGCGAGGGGAAGCACTGCACACATGTCTGAAAGCTTTGAGACATTCTAATTGGAGACAAAGGAAGGCTTGGGGTGGGGGAGGAAATCAAGGGGTGCTTTGCATTCTCGGTACAGGGATCTGCTCTATTTCTAACTTCTTTTTGCAGGGTATCATATTTTGCTTTAAAGTGTATGAAAGTACTCGCTTCTAAATATTGAAAAAAAGGCAAGCACTAGGTTGGACAAAAAGTTATTGCACTGGTGTGTGATTGTTGTGTGCGGAGTTTGATGCACACTACCTGCCCCCAGAAGACTTGCCTTCGCTGTCCCTAAAGCTAAGTGCTGAAGGGGTTGTACATGGCCCAGTTTGCAGAGCCTTAGTACGACAAAGTCTGTGAAATTAGAGGCAAAAGCCCCCAGTCCCCACCGCCGAGTCCCAGTAGTCCAACCGTGGCCCAGCAAACGTGGTCTGACAGAAGGGCACGCAAATGAACCACAGCAGTGGTCTGGAGTGTGGAACGCCAAGTGCAGATGGTCATGATGCATTTGGGGACATAGAACCATATACATGACAATATTTATTATGTTGAAAAAAAACTTTAGGATTTGAGGAATAAAGAAGATGAAAGATCACATATTTCAGATCAGAATGTAGAAATTCGTGTTCGTGTCCTCCAAAGCTCTAGGTTGATATAATTTTTAGTAACATATTCCAGACATGGAATGTTAAACTACAGTGAATGGCTCTGATCAGCATTAGATGAAATCAATTATTAATACAATGTTTTTACCAAATACGTCAACATCTTGCTACTGATTGGACTCGTTTTGGATGGAATTTTACAAAACTAGGAGGGCTTATTCGGCGATGCTCGTGACCTGATGAGCAATGGCAGTTGGCGTAAACATGTCAAGAGGGCGGTGTCCTGGCATGCTGCTGTGGGGCCGCGTGCTCCCAGGGGTAAAACAATGATCGAAATTACGCCGCATTACACAGAACACAACCAAGAGACTGGGCATCAATTACCCAACTAAAGGAGGAAAACGTGAAAAGGCACAGAGCAAAACTACCCAACCCCAAAACGAGGATTAAATAAATGAAAGCCTGCTTACACAACGGCCTCGCAGAAGAGGGAAGGTTGCACCCTAAGGCACCTTGCTTCGATGTCTATCTCCTGATTGAGGCGCCTTTCACCAGCTTCTGTGAAATCCGCGAGATTCCTCCTTACACAGGCATTTGGACCAAACACCTAACATTCTATATCGAGGCAGCGATTACTGAGTACTTGCATAGACTTTCAGAAAATGAACGGAGCCACGGGATCTGTGCTATTCTGAAGGTCTGCGCTTCTTCCACAGGATACGAGCTGAAAGTCTTGATGCAGCATTTTGAGGCCCCTCCCACGCATTCAAAGTCCTTACGTGTTTTTACTACACCGACTGCCCATGTACAGGGATGATCCTGCATACATCACGTTTTTTTAAATCAGCAAAGAATTATGGCCGTATGGTGCACAGGCAGGATCTTCAACCCCTCCACCCCAACTCTTGCTTGCCCCCACAATCCTAGTGCCGCTGTACATGCTCCTTCAGGAGCGCACACAACAAATTGTATTGTATTGTATTGTAATTGCATTTATATAGTGCTTTTTCGGCGGGTAGCACGCTACTCCGGGACCCACAGAGGATTAGTGTTGAATTAGTATAGTGAAACATGCAAGTACATTTTAAGTGGTGGATAGGTTAGTCAGTTATTTGGATTTGGAACGATAGCAGAAGGATAGAGGAGGACAAAGGTTTGTATTTATGTATCACTCGCTTGTTGACGCATGCCATTCAGGGAGCCTATAAAGGATTAGTGGTGAATTAATATGGTGAAATATGAGGTAATTTCAGTGGTGGATATTAGTCTGTTACTTGGAGTGAGAAGGATAGCGGATGGATAAAAATGAGTAACAAGTTCTACTCGCAGTTTTCTGCCACAGAAACAAGCCTGGGATCGTAGATCGAAATGCCTCTATGTGATACTATGTTTAAATTAACCCTGGGCGGTGTTTGCGGAGTTGCGCTTCGCAGAGCTACGCGAAGTGCAAAAAAAAAACTGTTGCACTACACAAGCAGTGAAGTATAGTGGAAAAATGCAGTTTGCGGTGATTGTACTGTGCCGGATGTTTGTCCGCACTGTGGCGTCATTGCGAACAGCACCACGCCCAGCGCAAGCTTACCTTTTCTGCTGCTCAAGTAGATTTTACTCGAGCGGCAGCTTTCTCAATGTGAACGGGCAGTTTCTCAACGCGAGCATACGCAACCCCTCACAATGAGAAACCTGACACCCCCCCCCGCACTGAGAAATCTCGCAGAGAGGTTTATTTTCCAAGCTCGCGCTCTCCAACTTGATCTTGGTGATCGCAAACGAGGAAAAATCTCGCCAGGAGGTGGATTTTCCTTGCTCGCACACGCTAACTTGACATTGGTGAACACGAGTGTGGGAAAAAAAACTCCGCTACGTGAAGCGGAGTTTTTCGGAACACCGTGAGCTCCGCGTAACACTGAGTGCGGGAAACTGCGAAAAACTCCGCGAGCGGAGTTCGCTGCCCAGGGTTAGTTTAAATGCATTCATAACGAGTTTGTTAAAGCCCATTTATAGATTATCTGCAAAAACACCTTCACTCTCCGAGCCTGTGATAAAGCAATACAAGTCCATGGATTCCCATCAAAAGAGAAGGTGTGGACACAGCTCGTATGCGTCTGTTCAATAATTCCCGCTCAAATTTGCACAGTCAAGCTTTACTATAAAGCAATTTTTCGACTTGTTCCTTTCAATACAAGAGGCACATTTTCAACAAAAGTTAGAAATAGAATTATGGGAAACAGAGAAATTTGCAGTTTCCTTTGAGTAGTTCTGAAATTATTTTGTGAATTCCAAGGTCCACACGTTTCTCACTAAATGTACAATGTCACATTGCGTTCTAGATGCCCCCCACAATCATGCAATTCACTAAAATCAAATTCTTCCTTTATTGAGATTGTGTCACATTCCAACCCAGAACAAGTAATAGAAATGCTTTAATCTAATCGGAACATACATACATTTACAGCAGTAAAATCATGCAACAGTTAATGCCGGTTGATTAATTTAAAGGCTCCGATTTGTGATACTCAAGAAAGAAAATAATAAAACAGTGAAGAAGTACTGCAAAAGCATTTACCAGACTCGCAATTCTGTGCCAAGTTACCATAAATAATCATACAGAAAGAAAGCTAAAAGGTGATCAAAAAATCTTCAGAAAGAGCAAAAACACAGACATTCTTTAGGCTAGAAATACACGGTCAAATCAACACATCTTTTGCAACACACAGCGTGGAAATCAGTGGCTGGCTCTGTGTACACAAAATCCAGAAATCTGCTGAAAGCACAACACCATCAATTACAATCTCAGAGGACTAGAAGAACTGAAAAGACACCAGAATGTTAAACCTTTTAGTTAAACTTTACCAGGAAGGGGCAAATGCAACAAATGCATGTATGACCTTTAAAGAATGCAAAAAGAACAATTGATGGACAGAATACAGAGAAATGTCATACATTCACCCCAGTACAGAGATGTGGGTCTAAATCCATCGTTTTGTTGCTCACCATGCCATTCCAGTTTGGACTCAGCCATATGCAAATCGGTCTTGACCCTGCGCCCAATTGGAACAGTCTAGCCCGAACTGCCATGCCAGGTCCTCCCTGGACTGGAAACAAGCATCCTAGGACCGGTTTCGAGCTTTCAGCCCTCATCATCCAGGATAGCTTGACTCCAGTGGCATGGAGAGCACTCAACCCACGTCTGGGCATACCCTGCCAACTTAGGGTGAACAAAGCAAACACAAAGAGATGATGGACGGAGCACTGAAACTTTTCAGAGCCTCACCCCCCATCACAGATCTGAGTTGAATCCATTATCGTTCTTTAGCTCACTTGGCCACCCCAGGTCAGACACAACAAACAAAAATAAATAAGAGAAAATAAAATATACTTTTTCAAGCGCAAATAAACATTTCCAAATTCCTAGGTTTCTTTAAGATTCTACCTTTTGAGGTTTTAACCACGTTAGAGTCAAAAGTTTCATAGCCACCTTTAGTGTCTTGTACATCCTCCATGGAAATACGTTGTGACTCATCCTTGGAACTTAGTTCCCTCTCCAAATCCAAATTCCTACATAAATTAGAAGGTTCTTCAAAGACTGCATACCCATCTGAGTCATTGCCAGGATTTGCGTCACTATTTGGGGTAAGACCATAACAAATCCAACCACCAGTAGTTACTAGCAATAGTTTTACTCTCTTCGCCTTTATCACAAGCGTTTATAGCTGGTGCAAGGCTACTCAAATGACAATTCACCGTTGTTCAACAACGCAGTGTTATTCATTACCTCTATTACTTTTTTAGGTTCACTAAACCCGCTTTCCCTTTTTGCTACTTTATCACTTTTCGCTCTTACCCACTGACCAACATTCAAATTTGCTTGTTTCGTACCATGTTTGTTATCATAACAGTTTATTTTTTCTTTGAGAATCCAATATGACCTTTCTTACTTCCTGGATATCACGCTCAACCATTACACTTTTCTTAATCCAACCCGAATTTACCATGAATTGTGGTATTCTGCTTCTCATTAATAAAAACGGGCTTTTCCCAACAGTACCTTGATACGTAGTTCTGTATGCCCACACCATTTTCTTTATCTCACTGTCCCATGAAACTTTTCCTTTGTTAGCAAGTTGTAAAACACCTTTAATACTTCTGTTCATCCTTTCCACAATACCATTTCCACTGGGATGACACGGCACTGTGAAGCTTTGCTCAATTCCAGATGCTTTTAAGTACTCCCTCATTTCAGAAGATTTAAACTGCACCCAATTGTCGGACAGTATGATCGCTGGAAAACCTTCCCTCTAAAACACTTCCAATTTAAACATTAGCTTCAGACCATTCTTTCCACTGATTCCTGTCAATTTCAGTTAAAGGTAAGGACATTCTGCCAACCCAAATGGCATTCGGTGGAATTGAAAAAAGCCAAACGGTGTGCAGAAAGTGTTTACTCCTCTACTAGAAGGATGTAGGAAAATCTGGTGATATGACCAAGAGAGTTTTCTCATGGAAAACCATTTAGCATTTTTGGGCAAAGAAAGCATTTCATCAATCTTTGCTGATGGGAATTGGTCAACCACAATGTTGTTGTTCAAGTATCTCAGAACAACACAAAGCCTAATCTTTCCATTGGCTTATCTTGCGACTACCAATGCCCTGCTGCCTCTGCTAATAGACCATCCCCAGAACAAATCAAACGATGAGAAACAAATATCAAAGAAGCTTTTAATAATATAATCAGGCAACGAATAGACACCAACAATAAGAGGAATACAAAAAGAAAATGGATAACCTTACAAAAAGAATAGAGGAAGCTAATTGGGACAATGTCACAGAAAATAACTACAAAATACTCAACAAGGTAATAGATACATAGAAGATCTGATCAGGAGAAAAAAAACCTGAAGATTTAGACGTGACCAACTAGATCACCCACTCTGACCCAAGTACACATTTGCCAAACGCCACAATAATATTCCTAGCACCTGAACACGCCCACTGTACAACAGACTAAGAAACTAGTTCTGATTTAGACTCACCAGAGAGTGGAGTAGAAGCTACAACTTCTAAACTTGGGGTTAATTTTTTTTCCCCAAAAAGTTTAAGACATCGACTCTGTATACGGAACCAAAAGACCCCCAATACGAGAACCAGAACCGAAGCTTCAAAGATTATACAATCACAGACAACCACTTGCGGAGTGACTGCAGAAGCATGGAGGAAAGAACAAGAAAAAGAAAGCAAGATTCAAACCAACTGATGATAAACATTTCCAACACCAATTTGACTAAACAGCAAATCAAGCTTATAAACAAAAACCTATCTTTCTGCCTTAGTGCATACTAGAATCTTACAAAACCCCCTACAGATCTGTTCAAATTTACTAGAAAGTTGAAACTTATAACATTCTTAAGTGCTAAATTAAAGAAACCCACCAAATGAGAGACCAGAAATGACTTGCATATTATCATTCCAGGATCTGGTGGATATACACCGGATTACAAGCCTCTCAGAACCATCAAAGGGTTCAACAATCTTCTCCTCTTTTGCTGGCCCATGACTTCGGAATGGATACTACGTCTACCACAAGTGATATTAGTACTATCGAATCAACCATCTGCCCTCAACTACCAGCAGCAAAGAAGGATTCCAGGCAGCAGTATTTCAGGATGTAGACGAAGAATATAAAAGAATTAAAATACATTTGATAAATGTTTCTACCTAGTAACTTGAGCATGCATGAAAAATCTGCCCTGAAATCCCTACAAAGCAACTTGAAATTAATTATAAAGGAAACAGGCAGAGGTATAATGTTTTATTTATACATGCTGATCACTACATATCAGAAACAACTAGATCAGTGTTTCCCAATCTGCGGGTCGAGCCAATTTTTGTGGGTCGCCAAAGTCCATGCAATAAATAAAGAGGTCTTTAAATTCTGTATTTATTGTATCACATTTGCTGCACGTCAAAGACAAAGGTCAAATGTCAGGCTATGTCTTCTGCTGAGGCTATGTCTTCTGCTGCTTACTTTTTCACACAGAGACTGATGTTTACGCACTCCTCTCACTTTGTAATCAGAGAAAGAAAAATAAAGTGAATTATGTGACAATCCTGCTGAGGTACATGAGGTGTGAAAGGAAAGCTGGAGGATGTTATTTTTTCCTAACTTACAACAAAATGGAAATATCTGTAAATTACATGTACACATTCAGCAGTTAGGAAAGCAATATGTAGCACAGTATTTTGTAATTCCGAAGTGTGATGGAAACAAAGATTTAAGCAGGATCATAAAAAAGACATTTTACTTGTTGATGAAAAGATAATAAATACTCATTGAAACACAATTTCCACACATTATCATTTGTAAGCATTCTAATTTTATCATGTCTGTGTAAATTTAGTGACCATTTCAATGGAAAATGTGCAGTCTGCAAATAATGCGCTACTACACAATGCTTGATTATATCAGAAAAATCGCCGCCTCATGTCCATTAGAGGTAGGTGTGTGGCAAAAGTTTGTTTTACTAAAAGTAGGTTATGGTCGTAAAAAGTTTGGGAATCACTGAACTAGGCAATTATCAGACAATACTTGCTATTGAAAACTAAAAAGAAAATCCAATGAAAGAAATACAGATATAACTCAAAACCAAATTAGATGAATGGTAGGTAAAATATGAACCTGTTAACATTGGAAATAAAGAATTATCTGTATATTGAACATCCTGCCATGGCCACCTTATATTATCTACTGAAAATACACTAAAAAAGCATTCCCACCACCTGGATGACCCATCCTTGCAGGTATTAACTCCATTTATTCTCGTGTAGGAGAATATATAGACCACCATTTACAGCTAATTATGCAGGGCCATCTATCAAGGACACCAAAATATATATCAAAGGTTGGACAATATTGTCTGGGAGAAAGACTATACTCTGTCAACTACAAATGTAATAAGTCTTTACATCTCAACAAGACACATGGATGGCATTAATGCAGTACAGAAAGCAATACCAACCAAACCAGCCCATTCCATGGAATTCAATCAAATGATACCAGTCTCACCAATAAAGTTTTCAGTTTTAATTATGATTATTACCTCCAGATACAAGGGACTGGGATGGGGGCCTATAGACCCCATATAATCTTTTGGAGAAGTTAATTGACAAGGCACAGGAGCATTACTCAAACAATACTTACAGGAAAAAAATATCAACAAATTAACAGACTACACTGGACATATACCGTCCAGAAATCGATTTCTTCAGTATTACCATCTATTTTAACAAGCATTTGCAATGCAATAGGTCTCCAATTTACGCGAGACCTACTGCATTCTAAATTGTGGGCAACCTGGCATCACGGACAACGGCGGGGGGTGGAGGGGGGAGAAGGCACGGATATCAATAGGAAGGGCAGTGGGGATAAGGCACGGACAACGGGAGGGCGGGCAGGGGAGGAGAGGAGAGGAGAGGACACAGGCAAAGCTGCGTGACGCTACGTGTGCACGAAGGAAATAGTACATGCCCTGTGTAACAACCAAGTAAAGGGGCCAGTAGCCATGGAAGGACACAAATGACGACATGGCTGTTCTAAGGAGGGACTAACAAGCCTCACAATGACTCAGAAGCCAGCAGATACAAGGGACAAACACACAAGCCAATGAAAAACAAGCATTTACAATGCAATGGTTTTGCCTTTGTTAAAGTTAGAGCTATTGGCATTGCTCTTGACATTATTTTTATTAATGTTTTTTTTAACATAAATAAATGGCATTGTCATTTACAATGCCACTAGCTTTATCTCCCGCAAATGACACACACAGAGCCCCCCCCACACACACACCCACACAGAGCCCCCCACACACACAGCCACACAGAGCCCCCCACACACACAGCCACACAAAGCCACACAAAGCTTCCTACACACACAGCCACACAAAGCTTCCCACACACACAGCCACACGGAGCCCTCCACACACACCCACACAGCACAAGCAGGCAACAGGGGCACACGGAGGCACAAGCAGGCAACAGGGGCACACGGAGGCACAAGCAGGCAACAGGGGCACACAGCGGCACAAGCAGGCAACAGGGGCACACAGAGGTACAAGCAGGCAACAGGGGCACACAGAGGCACAAGCAGGCAACAGGGGCACACAGAGGCGCAACAGGGGCACACGGAGGCACAAGCAGAGTCCATAAAAAAAACGGCTTTTATTTTGAATGTGGTACTAGGCCTTATGGGTGTGCACTAATTTCGCTTCCAGCACTGACATTCATTACCTCTTTCACCAGTTGTTACTCAGTCTATACGCCAAAATATTGTTGATTCTGTCTTATTAGCTCAAACCTGGAAATTCTCCATGCTGTCTTCCTAATTCTTTACCAATGGGTATTTACATTTTGTCTTCGCCTATTGCTTAACCACTGGAAATACAGACAACCCAATTACACAGAGACAACCACACTACACAGATGCACCCACCCCTGCACAGTACCACACAGCCCTCCCCACAGAGGCACACCACAGTGCAGACACACTAATGCAGAAACTCTATCATGCACAGACGTTCGCAAGTACAGACACAGATCCCCTTTAGACAGAAGTACATACTCCCAGTAGGCTGACACACACACACACACACTCACCTTGAAGACAAAGATACCCAGATTTCAAAGCACACACATACCCTGCTGCACATGCATACACGCACCCCTGAAGTATACTTTCAAATGTCAATACTGGGCATTTATACACATACCCTGCTAGAAAGCCAAGGCAGGATGTAGTAGCCAAAGACAGACGTTTTCACATTCTCAAATACAGTGCGACACTGGAGTGGTCCACATCGCTCTCCAGAAGTTTTAGCTGGTTAAAAAGCCTTTATGGGGGACCGTGGCAATGCCAGCAGCTGAGATAGCCACATAATGCGAAGCACTGAGTTCAGCACCTTCTAGAGACCACGCTCTCCACACACACACACACCTTTTTTCGCTCCCACTGAAAGCCCCGTGTAAATGGCTGATTTTCACTCTGCACTTAACTCAAGTTCATTAAGCACTTTAGAACACCTAACTTTGTGTGCTGAGATGTAACGCTCATCCTTCGGAAGGTAAACGCAAAATACAAGCCCCAGAATGCAGCGCGCCGCTGAGTAAACAGGCCCGGCTGGCACGGGTGTGCAGCGGTCCAGGGCAGCAGTTATTGCTCCACACTCGCTTCCTGCCCCATGGACTTCCTGCTTCGTCTCTCTGACGACGGAGGTGCCCGTCTCTTCTGGGCGTGCACGGCGAGGTCTCAGACACCTGATTTCACCTCCGGATAATTAGGGTGAAAGGAGCGGCCGTGGGGTGAGGTCTGCAGCGGGCCTGGCACAGGTGAGTCCCTTCCTCCTTATTACACACCGGGAACCAGTGCCCTCCGGTCCTCAGCCGGGGCATCGACGTGTGAGCACTTGTGAAATGGGAGTCACAGGCAAGCCAGGAAGTGTGCACAAACTAGGGCACATGCCAGCCTCCCGGCATGTGCCCTGGTAGTAACAGCTTGCTATTAGCACACTGCCCTACAATCCTACCGGGGCTTTTTATCACCGGGCTCGGTGGTACTCTTGTGAACGACATGGGCAAGATGAGAGGCTGAGCTGAAACGGGGATAAGGGGCAGTGCTGGTCTCTGGAATTGAACAAGTAAAACCTGAATTCAGTAGCTGTATTTAATGCCGCTAACGTTAGACATCCATGCCCCCGCCCCCCTACCAACCTTCAAACTCCTCCTCTCCGGGGCCTCGCCGAAGACAGGGGCGGCGGCTGCGGGCTCCTCACGGCCCGAGCAGGAAGGCGGGTGCACCATAGAAACTGTAGGTAGGTTTGTTGGGGGGGGGGGGGGGGGTATTTTGCGTCTTCCGCTCCTGTGCCAAGTAAACGTGCTCGGGACTGGAGGTAGGCGCAGGGGCTACCGATCCTCAGCTGCCCAAGCAGCAGCGCCGCCTCCGTGTCCTGCCACTGCGCTTATTGTACCTGAGGCGGCGGGGAGTCAGAGCATATCTGCAGAGAGGAGGCGGAGGGGGCGGGCCAGGATTCCGCTCGGCTTTCCCCTCTCTGCAAACTCACCGGATCCGTCAGCTGAAGGAACACAGCTCCGCTCCTGCCGTCTCTTTCCCCGGGGCTCCCTCAGCACACGGGAGCCTCGCACCATCCAGCACTTCTCCTCCGGGGCTCCATGCGTCTCCGGGCGGGGGCGGGACTTCCGGCCGGCCGCGCCAGGATTGGCCGGCCGGCCGGCCAACCACTTCCGAAATGACGGCGGCTGCAAAGAGGGCGGGTGCCGTCGCCTATGCCCACGCTTAGTAGAGCGACCAGGGATCAATGTTAGAATTTCCAAAATAGAGGCGCTTTACCCATTGAAATGCCTGCTCTCGTGAGATGACTCAGGACTACAGAGTGACGTCACAGCGTCTGCTCCTGTAGTTCTAATGTGTCGTTGTTCACAGGAATTTGCCGTCGATGCCGGACCAGATTCGGGGGAGTTCCCGGCTTTCGGCTGACGTCGCGTGACGTCGGCAAAAGCCAAAGAATCTCGGGAACGCCCCCGAATCTGGTCCGGCATTGACGGACAGGCCCCTCGTCCAATGGCTAGGCTCCATTTATGGAGCCAGCCAATGAATGACGAGGGCCGACCCAAAGCCACACTACAGTTCTCATCAGGTTTTCGCCTGCGCGAAAAAGATGCGCAGAGCGCATCTTTTCGCCAGGCAAAACCTAAAAAGGGTGGGGGAGTGGGCGAAGCTTCTCTCCGTACTCAACAACCACAGCTCTTCGTAGAGAAGCACTTGCGCGTTGGCTCATGCTAGACCTAAAAATTAAAGAATGCAGACCAAACTGTATAGAAAATACACAGGTGCCAAATCCATTCAAAGAGCACATAGATGTCATCCACAAAGCACAATCAGGAACATTCCTAAAGGAGAACTCCAACGAACTACACACAATTGCACTGAAGATGAGTTCCATCAATTCAAAAGAAACAAAAAAATAAGACCAATACCTGTTTATTAACAGACTATCACAATGGACATTTCCAAATCAGAAAGGTTCTCAAACGCTATTACTACTTATTCATGACTAATCCATCCATATAGAATGATATTGTCAACAACTCACAAATGAGTTTCCCTATAGCAAAACATCTTAAACAGCTACTCTGCACAACACATTTTATTGATAAAAGACAACTGAAAACAACCTTCCTAGATAAACTTAGTGGAATATGTACATGCCACAACTGCAGAGTACGTGAGTTTGGACTCAACAAAATTAAAACCTTTTCACTACAACTGAAATCACTATACACACTATGGACTGGGTTAATTGCAAGAGTAGTTACATTACATCATCTACATAATTGACTGTCCATGTAACAGACTTTATGTAGGAAACACTATCAGACCATTAGGAATTAGAATACCAGAAGACCACCGGAATATTAGCAACAGAAATTGGCACCAAAATAACGTTCACTTTTGTTGGACTAAAACATACCACAGCACATTCTCGAGAAGGCAACAGAGAACTGGACATGAGAAGAAAAGAAAGTGAGCTAGATTGAATAAGGATGCAGCGATGCATTACTGGCTTCAATAAATATAACAACTCTTGTTGCATGACAATGAACAAACTCCAGACCAGATTACCGATTGTGAAGTACAGCTACCTACAGGAGCTAATCACTGATCTTACCTTGGTAACATCACACCCCATTTGAGATTATTCAAGGATATGTTTTACCTAACACCATAATTTCAAAAAAGGGGGTGGTGATGGACAGAGTATCTGAGTTAATCAGAAAACTTCTACCCAGTCAACAGATCAGGGCTTGATCCATCACCATTTTTTAGCTCACTGCACCATCCCAGTTCAGAACCTGGCTATATGCAAATTAGTCTGTCCCTGGCCCAGTGCATCATGGGAACCGGGCAAACCAAACTACCAAGCCAATTCTTCACTGGGAAGGAAACAAGCTTCCGGGGACCGGTTTCTGGCATTACAGCCGTCTTCGGCCCGGCTTGCTTGAATCCTGATGGTGCAATGAGCAAGGGACTCATGTCTGAGCATACCCTTCCACACTCATGGTGGCCAAAATAATTTGAAAAAAGGGGGTGGTGATGGACAGAGTATCTGAGTTAATCAGAAAACTTCTACCCAGTCAACAGATCAGGGCTTGATCCATCACCGTTTTTTAGCTCACTGCACCATCCCAGTTCAGAACCTGGCTATATGCAAATTAGTCTGTCCCTGGCCCAGTGCATCATGGGAACCGGGCAAACCAAACTACCAAGCCAATTCTTCACTGGGAAGGAAACAAGCTGGGTAGGAGTGTTCTGCTTAATTCAGATACTCTGTCCATCACCACCCCCTTTATGAATCGTTTTGGCCACCACAAGTGTGGAAGGGTATGCTCAGATGTGAGTCCCTTGCTCACTGCACCATCAGGATTCAAGCAAGCCAGGCCGAAGACGGCTGTAATGCCAGAAACCGGTCCCCGGAAGCTTGTTTCCTTTCCAGTAAAGAATTGGCTTGGTAGTTTGGTCTGCCCTGTTCCCATGATGCACTGGGCCAGGGTCAGACTAATTTTCATGTAGCCAGGTTCTGAGCTGGGATGGTGCAGTGAGCTAAAAAACGGTGATGGATCAAGCCCTGATCTTTTGACTGGGTAGGAGTGTTCTGCTTAATTCAGATACTCTGTCCATCACCACCCCCTTTATGAATCATTACCTAACACCATAGCATCTTGGGCAAATAAAATGAAAAGTATAAAAACACTACACCTCCACCTCTGGTTTGCTTAGGTATGGAAAACATTACCTTCAGCAAATGAAACCTAACCATCTGTGTTTTCTTTAACTTTTGGTCAACAACTAATGGTAAATTAGTGAATAACAGAAAGATGATATTGGAGAACTTGATGTAAAATACCAATTGAATATATATATAATAGGTCTAATACAGTGAATCTAAAGACATTATTTGTAATAACAAAATCATGCATAGGATAGACAGCACAGACCCCTTTTTGCTCCTTGCATGCACAAACGACAACATTTTTTTCATGTACGAAGGTTAGGATATGTTTGTTTTCTTTTCATTGTCATTAATAACCACTTAACCTGACTGAACCTGACAAAAGAAATGTATCCCAGTACTGTTCTATCAAACATTTGAAATATTAAACCTGCTCCACTTTAACATACTCCAAGATGTCCGCCTTATTCTCCACAGACAGTGCCCAACATGGCAGCCCCAAGGCACAAGTCACCAACTGACCTTTGTCCTGATAGTACCTCAGATGTGAGCAACCATAAACTCTGGCTCCCTCTGCTGGATTTCAGAAAATCTTGAGCATGACGACTGAACAAACCCGCATCTGTACAAGGACCGGAGTACTAATTCACAGGTACTTCAACGATATTGGGGGAAGCACGAAGCCAAACAATATTTGATTCGACATTCGCCTTGGCGTCTTTTCCTGCTACAACTAATTTACATCTCGATAAACACTTTTACAGAAATATATTAGCTGCAAAGTATTTGCTGCAGATACGCAGTGATTTTTTTCAACGTCAATTAAAGTATTCCTTTACACCAGCCATAATTTCATCTTTAAACCGAACAGTCCTTTTTAATTTCCCTAACCATATTGTATTATCTCTTCCTCTAGATCACTTTTGAAGACCTTACTATAACCCAGTATCTTCAACTGGTCGATCAGTAGAAGCCTTTGAATATATTTTAGCATGACACTTATCAATGATAACCAGGTAAAACTTGCACGATTTATTTACTGATTCATATTATATTGGCCCGCTCTTTATATTACATTAAGATCAGGGATGACTCACTTTACCACAATGATCATATGGATGATTTGAATTTACCAGTTTGAAATAAACTGCCCACCATGCATGATTAGTCTCATACAGCCTTCCGCCTCACCTGAAACATACATGTGCATTAGCACCGCACTGTCACTCTATCGCATGGATCTTATAAGGATTTTTAAAAAAATCTGTTTATTGCATAAGACATTAAAGAAAATCACAGGGGGCATGGCTAAGGGACCGATGAAGACGGGCACCTGAGCTAAGAGCTTCGCGCCAACCCCAGTAATTATCCTGTGCTGAGAGATGCTGAAAATCGCCCGGGGCCAAGGACGGTGCAGGTTGGCTTTGGAAGCTGCGGGCGGCGGAGCTGGTAAAGATCGAACCCTTGCCGGTGGCTGGAGGGCAAGCAACACGGAGAGCTCGGTCCAGACACCTCCAAGATGGAGCTGATACCGGCAGCTCAGAGACTGTAGGGCGCCCGGAGGTCGGAGGAGAGCGGAGCTCTGGAGGTCGAGTGGGCACAGCTGAATGCTGGAGGCTGTGCCTGGTCCTCTTCTAGTGCACTCCCTGAAGACAGCGCTGAGTAGGGCAAGAGGACTGCGTGACCCGTGGGGGTCAACCTGATAGCGGAGGAGATCGATTGGGCAGCGGCTAGCAGTGAGGTGAGAGGAGGCGGATGAGTGGACAGTGTAGCCCCTGTTGAGCGAGGCCCGCGAGGGACAATTGTAGACCCGGAGAGCTACTGCGGTCAGAGTACTGAGCACTGAAGGGACCGCCATCGTGGAGGCTCCGACGAGTGGCGCGACAGAGGACCGGTGGAGGTGTGCCACCGAGGCTGACTGGTTCGACAGAGCCCCGTTTACTATGCCTGGCTGCGCCCGTGTTTGATGCCGGCAGGTTCTATGTGGAGCAAGCTGAGTGGGGGCCGCTCCAGTGCACTTCCAGTGAGAGCTGGATTTCCTGCGGGAGAGCCCGAGGGATCCGAAGATCGTGGCAGTGTGTGAATCGGATGGCTGCGCAACCGGAGCCTACCATGGGGAGCGGTGACCAGCGAGGGGCTCTGCGGTGGCTCCTTTCCTCAGGCCCCGGAAGGCAGCATTAATCGGAGGCTTGGAGAGAGGATCCGGCCGCCATCTTAGACATAAACTGTAGGAGGTCACCGCGCCGGGGGTCCAGTGACAGTGCGTATGTGGAGGGGGCCGTGGGGCGCCCCCCCAGAGCTGGCATATAAGGGGCGCACATGATTGTTGGCGTGCTCAGGCGGGGCGGAGAGCTGCGCACCTTCTGCTAACATTGGACTTACAAGGCTGGGTCAGGGCCACGAGGGGAGCGATAACTTCAGCGGCGATATTGACTGGGAAGGGCTGCCCCCTGATTGAGACTTTAATAGATCTGCCCAGCGGGTGAGGAGTGTGGTCAGCAGGAGAGGGTGCACTTACCTGGGGGTGCCCATGGACTATTTATGCACAGGAGGTCCTACAGAACTGTTAGGAGGGGTGAGGACTCAAGGGGCCAGAAATCCTTTGGAAAGGTCGAAGCACCCTGGTGGCTACTATATGCTTGAAGGGAGAGCTGATCGGGACGGGCTTTGTACATGGCAGATTTTATCTGAGGTTTGGCACGGACTGAGGCAGAGTGCGAAACCAATCGGGAAATTGAGCTGGTGACTGGGAGCATGACAGGGCTTGGGGAAAACACGGGGGAAACAGGGGGGGGTGCATCTCTGGATACTGAAGACTCGGCTATGGAACATGGTAAACAGGATGCAGTGGAATCGCCGCCTGAGACCATGATGCAGCAGCAAGTGGACCAAATATTGAAAGCCATCACTGACACAAAGGATGCCCTACAGCAGGACATTGCGCAAGTGGCATCTGGCCTGGGTCTTCTCCGAACGGACATGGTAAGCTATCAGATCAGGTGAAGCAGGTAGAAAGGACGTTGGAGACCATGGCGTCGGCTCAACGGACGCTGGAGGCCCGGATGGGGGATGTTACTAATCGATTGCAGGCCCTGGAAGTGAGAGCAGAGGACGCTGAAGGCCGAAACCGCAGGAACAACATAAGGGTAGTGGGGTTGCCGGAGGGAGTGGAAGGGGCCAACATGGTGGATTACTTGGAATATTGGCTGCGAACCGAAGTGGCGCCAGAGGGCCGGTCTCCATTCTACACTTAAGAGAGAGCACATAGGGTGCCAGCACGCCCAACGGCCCCCGGAAGGCACCCTAGGCCGGGGGTGGCACGATTGCTACATTACAAAGATAGGGACATGTTGCTGCACAATGGCCGATCATTAGGCCCTTACAAGGTGAAAAATGGCAATGTGACTCTGTTCCCGGATTACACTTTAGAAGTACAATGACGTCGCACCTCATTCTTGGTAGTCAACAAGGCACTGCGGTATGATGTTCCCCAAGCGTCTGAGAATAGTATTGGACGGTAAAACACACTTTAGTGATACCCCGGAGGAGGCGTGGGCATGGCTGGAGACTTACCGTGCGGGTACGGGAGAAGCAGGGCGCGGCATGAGGCCTCCTACTGGTGAACCGTGTCCTCATAGGTCGCAGAATATCCGGCGGTGCCGTCCTGGTGCTAGAGGACCCACAGAGACCCAAACGGAGACAGAGAGGTCAGCGGCGCTGAAGGCCGTCTCCAAAATTTCCTAAGAAAGGCCTTCTCAATTGGTGATGGACACGGAATCGGAGATGGGATCGGAAGGGACCGACTCGGATGGGACTGAAACAGGAAGCGCTACTTTGATGCATGTTACGCCTGGGACAGCAGATGAACTTGTGGTTGCTTAATGATATGGGAGAGATCTTTGATAGTTAATGTGTGGAACTACACTCTGTTTGTGCCTCTCATCTCGTTTGAATAATTTTTTTGCAATTATTTAACAGAGGCAATGTCGGTTGGTAGGCCCTGGGGATATTAGCTTGTTGATTGTGGCGGCTCTCACAGTGATGTGGGTCCTCTGAGGACTCGCGGCTGCACAAATAATGGGGGTATGGCGTCGGACAGGGATGACACAGTAAATCGGGTCTTCTTGGCCCTTGGCCGCCTCCCCTGTCTTTTGGGTTGTGAGTCCTCAGTAGATACTGGAGGACATAGTTTGGGGTTTTTGGGCTTTGGATGGGAACTAGAGTATTAGCGCCTGTTTGGGGGGGGGGGGAGGTTCGGGGGGTTTCTGTTGGGGAAATTGGGGCCACCGGTGTGTCCAACGGGAGTGAGCTGTCACGTATGGGACTTCAAATGCAATACGGGGACGTTACCTGAAGTAAAATGCATTACATGGAATGTACGAGGGTTATATACAATGCTGCGACGATATAGGGTGCACGCTTATTTGGTGCGCAGGGGGGCCCAGATTGTGTTCCTCCAGGAATCACAAATTAATCGCACTGAAGGATTGGCGCTAGAGTGTAGATGGAGAGGGCAACTTTTTTGCACAACATATTCAGCTTTTGCCAGGGGGCGTTGATATGGGTTAGAGCATGGGTCCCCTTCCAAACGACATGCCAATTAGTGGATCCAGATGGAAGGTTTGTGGTGGTTGCGGGGCGCCTTAATGAGAAGGATGTGATGTTATGTAGTGTATATGCCCCCAATGTGGACCAGGCAGCCTTTTTTACCCATCTGTCAGGGAGGTTGGCTCAATCAATCAGTCATTTGTTAAGCGCACTACATACCTGCGAGGGTTTCAAGGCGCTAGGAGGGGAGGTGGGGGCCCCTACTGATCGACCAGCCAGGTCTTTAGTATCCTCCTGAAGGTCAGCAGGTCTTGGGTCTGTTGTAGGCTCAGTGGGGGGGGGGGGGAGGGGGGGGGGGTTCCATGTCTCGGCGGCGAGGTGGGAGAAGGATCTACCGCTGGTGGTTGTTCTTCGGATGTGCGGGACGGTGGCGAGTGAGAGGTCGGCGGAGCGCAGCTGGCGGTGTAGAAGGAGAGCCATCTGTTGAGGTAGGCTGGGCTGGTCTTGTGGAGTGCCTTGTATGCGTGGATGAGGAGCTTGAAGGATATCCTCTTGTTGACGGGGAGCCAGTGCTGGTTTCTCAGGTGGGGGTGATGTGGCCGTGTCGTGGTACATCGAGGATCAGTCGTGCCGAGGAATTTTGGATGCGTTGAAGTCGATTGATGAGCTTGGTCGGGGCTCCCGCATAGAGGGCGTTTCCGTAGTCGAGTCTGCTGCTGACAAGGGCCAGGGTGACTGTCTTTCTTGTATCTCTCGGGATCCATCTGTAGATCTTGCAGAGCATGCGGAGGGTGTTGAAGCAGGAGGAGGAGACGGCGGTGACTTGCTTGGTCATTGAGAGTGTTGAGTCGAGGATGATTCCCAGGTTGCGTGCGTAGTCGGTGGGGGTCAGGGCTGCCGCCAGTGCCGTTGGCCACCAGGAGTCGTCCCAGGCTGACGGGTTGGAGCTGAGGATGAGGACCTCCGTCTTGTCAGAGTTCAGCTTCAGAAGGCTGATCTTCATACAGTCGGCGACGGCCTTCATTCCTTCATGGAGGTTGGCTTTGGCGGTGATGGGGTCCTTGGTGAGGGAGAGGATCAGTTGAGTGTCGTCGGCATAGAAGATTATGTTGAGGTCGTGCTGTCGGGCGACGTGTGCGAGCGGGGCCATGTAAATGTTGAACAGTGTCGGGCTGAGGGAGGATCCTTGGGGTACGCCGCAGATGATCTCGGAGGCTTTGGAACGGGGGGAGGCGGACGCTCTGGGTTCTGCCGGAGAGGAAGGAGGTGGTCCATTCGAGTGCCTTGTCTCGGATCCCTGCGGCGTGGAGGCGTGCTCGTAGTGTGCGGTGGCAAACTGTGTTGAAGGCGGCGGAGAGGTCTAGGAGGATGAGTGCTGCAGTCTCCCTGTTGTCTAGCAGGGTCCTGATGTCGTCGGTGGCGACGATGAAGGCTCCATATTTGACCGGCTCAGTAATATTGGGGGGCGATTTTTAATTCTATAACAGACACTGACATGGATAGGGCTCATCCCCCATTGCCTGAAGCGCCCATTCATAGACTTTCCAAAATCAAACAAGATTGGCAGGACAAGTGGGGGTTAATTGACACGTGGTGCGCGCAGCACCCAGGGGAGCGGGATTATTCCTTTTTCTCTGCGCTGCACAAATTGCATGTGCGGTTGGACACGACTTTATGCTCCCCGGATATACATTCGGTGGTGGGCCACAGTGAATATCTTGCGAGAACACTCTCAGATCATAATCCGCTATTGTTGAGGATTCAATGGGCTCAGGAGAGACCCCCGATACCGGCCTGGAGGTTGCGACCAGAGGCACTGTAAGACCCGTTCTTCTGTGAAGAGGTTGGGACCGGAATTACGTAATATTTTCTTGAAAACGAGGGTACGGTGTTGACGACGGGAATGGGATGCTTTTAAAGTGGTGGTAAGGGGATTATGCATCACTAAAATGGTGAGAGAGTGGAAGACACTATTGCGGGATTTAGAGGTGGCAGAGCACTGCTTCCGGAGGGCTGAGAGGGCCCGCCCAGAGAACTCAAAAGTACAGGGGGGGAGTTTTGGACGCTAGAGAGGCAGTGGCTGTACAACTAGAGAGGTTGCGTTGCTTTGACCATAAGAAATATTTGGCGGGCGCACGCGCGGAGCGAGACATAGCAAGCACACTGCTTGCCTGGCTGGCTAACCCGACCCGCCAAGGCACTCCCATACTAAATTTGACTTCCCCGACGGGGATCCTGGTGTATACCCAATAGGGGTTTAATGGGTTGTTCTTAGACTATTATAGCAAGTTATACCGGAGCAAGTTACGTGTTACTGGGGGTGACAGAGGATTTCATTGCAGACATCACGCTACCACAAGTGGAAAAGATGCAGGAGGGCCGGATTGGACAGGAGATTACACTAAGGGAAATTAGGAGTGCGATTAAACATATGGCACTTAAAAAAAACACGAGGTACAGACGGGCTGCCTATAGAGTTTTAGTCGGCATACATTGATTTATTGGCCCCCAAGTTGCTGGTGTTTTTACGGAGGCAAAAGAGGTTGGAGTATTACCGGCCTCCACTCGAGAGGCACTCATTGTTCCGCTGTTGAAACCTGGGAAGGTCGCCTCTGATAAGACAGCTTATCGCCCCTTATCCATGCTTACATCTGATTATAAGATACCGAGTTGTATTCTCGCAACTCGGCTCATCCCATATATGGCACAATTGGTCCATCGAGATCAAGCGGGATTTATCCCAACCTGGAATACAGCCACCAATGTGCGACATTTACTTCGCATATTGGGAAAGGACTACGGTGCAGCTACCTCTGCGGCCGTCCTATCGGTGGACATTGAGAAAGCATTTGACAGTCTAGAATGGCTGTACCTATTCCACGTTATGCAGACGTTTGGCCTTGGGGAGGCATTTGCAGGATGGACCGAAATTCTCTACAGGTCGGAGACGGCTCGTGTTCGGAAGGGGGCTATGATTTCAGCCTCTTGCCCAGTATGGTGAGGAACACGACAGGGGTGCCCGCTTTCTCCTTTGTTATTTGCATTTGCCATTGAGCCACTAGCAGCACATGCCAGACTGGGGCGGAATTATCTCGGGCTAGACTTCCGCGGGGCTCAGCAGTATCTCTCATTCTATGCCGACAATTTACTTATGTTTCTGGCTAACACAGAGGAGGCTCTGGATGGAGCGACGACGTTGCTTCGCAAATTTGGCAGGGTTTCAGGGCTTGGGGTGAATTGGGAGAAGACTTGTTTGCTTCCAGTGACCCCATCAGCCGATGGCCCTGCTCAGGTTAAAGGCATTCGGTGGGAGTCCCGTTGTTTGCCCTATCTCGGAACTAACATCTATCATACACCTGATGACCTGGTAGAAGGGAACATAGGTAGAGCAGTGCGAGGGCTATGGTGTAGCTTAACGTTTTGGAGTACTTTGCTGCTTTCGGTGGTGGGCCAAGTAGCCTTGTTAAAGATGGTGGTGCTCCCCCGGTTGTTGTATTATTTTCGGACACTGCAAATTTGGATACCGGGATCCACTTTTAGACAGCTCTGCTCAATGGTCGGAGGGTTTTTGTGGGGGACCAGAAGACTGCGGGTGGCACTGGATACGATGATGCGCCCAAGGGCTGATGGAGGACTGGCGGTGTCGGGTTTCGAGCTCTATTATTTGGCAGCCCAACTGCAGTGGATTACCCAAGCAGTGGCTTTGGAGTTCAGGGGCCCTGATGGTCCTGAGCGACGATGGATACCGCGCCATGTATTGTCCTTTATAGTACTCCAGCAGCGGTTGCAGCCTGAAACGCTTTCTAACGAGGAAAGGACGCTGAGGCTATGTTGGAACCGGAGCCAGTGCAGAGCCAGAATTGCCCGACCTTATGCCCCGCAGATACCTCTGGGTATGTGCATGGCTTTCCCGCACCAGGAGATTGGACTGCGTTGGCCGAATGGGAGGCATTGGGAGTACAAGTATTGGGGGATTTGTATGAAGACGGAGTCCTATTGCCCTCTCAGGCCTTGCAGAAAGGATATGGTCTCACACGCGGGGATTATCTACTACATTCTGCGCTGGTTTCCGCAGTACAGCGACATTGGAGGGAGGGACTTTTGGAGCCACGGACGACCATGGCATGCCAGTATGTAGTGATGGTAGGGGGGACCTTCAAAGCAGTTACATTTTTATACAGGTGCATGGTGGGGGAGGGAACGGAGCCTATGAGGGAATTGCAACGGAAATGGGAAGTGGATTTAGGCAAAGAGATCCCCAAGAAAACATGGGCTCAAGTAGTCAAGAGAGCGTGGAAGAGTACCAGGAACGCCAGATTTCAGCCGGTTCACTTTTTTATATTACACAGGGCATATCTTACTCCTGCTAAGATTAATAAGTATTTTAAAATAGACACTGCCCAGTGTTCCCGTTGTACTTTAGAGGGGGCGGAGTTTGCCACATGAAGTGGAGTTGTCCACAACTGGGTACATATTGGGAGGAGGTAGTGGACCTGCTCTGCGAAGTTACGGAACGAAGAATTGAAGCGGACATGGGTACTGGGTTTTTACACTGGTTTCCACACACCTCCAAAACAAAGGTAACGAGTATGTTTCTGGACCTCACAGCGCATTAGAAATCAAGGGGAGGGCCCAGCTTTGAAAGGTGGAAAGCAGAACTAGTTAAATGGGCGACGAGTGAAAGTACAGTTTGGCTTCAACATGCTGAGCAAACTAATAACGATAAGGCGCTGGAGACTGCAAGGGCATGGGAGGCATTAGTTATGTTACTGCAAGCACCAGAGGTAGATTCGGATACAAACTCGGTCCTGAATGCACGGACGGGACCACCCTGAAATGTAAGGGCAGTAGGGAATCCCCTCGTGCAGTCATGCTGTGCAGTTATGGCAAAGGACTGATTAGAAGTTCAGGCGTACTGTAATAATGTTAGTATGATATGCACTGCTGAGGGACCTATTACACTAGACTGTATAGACAATCAGTAGTTGGGGCACACCGGTGGAAGAGGGTGGGGTGGGAGGGGTATGGGTAGGGAGACGGCTTACATTTTGTTATATTAGACAGTTACCATGGAACGGGCGCCCCTCGATAGCTAGCAAGGGATGGGCCTCTGTCTGTGTTATACCCTGTACTGAGGTAGGACTAGCGAGAGGTAGCCTTCAGATTGTAAGCATATAAATCCTGTGATCAGGACGACAGAGGGCAGTGAGTTTCCTGACTGGGGGGGGAAGGTTCCCATGATGAGCACTGAGTATAAGTAATGCTGGGCTATTTGTTTGTTGTTGTATGGAAAAATCAATAAAAACATATTTTTTTTAAAATTAAAGAAAATCACAGTGACATTAAGCAGCATATATCGTAACAATAAAAGCATAGATAGTGAATTATAAATTCTCATCCGATCTCTGTAGTCCCTGTCCAACCAGCCCCACCCAACAGTTCACAGATCGGCAACATGGTCCAGATGTCTCCGAACCCAAGAATCTCGATTGGTGTCCACAAGAGAAGCACAGAGGCCTCACCTCCTGATATGCATTCCATTTCCCCCATTTAGACCATGTATTCAGGCAACTCCTACTTTTACACACCACCCTCTCAGCCTGCATACACCGGTCCATATCCTGCCTCCAATCGCCCAATTGTGGTGGTGGTGGTGGAGCTCCATACATCCGTGCAATATTGTGTTTAGCCACCATCAATATCAACGTGCACCAAAGGCGATCCTTACGGAGAGCGGTATCATCCCAAATATTCAGGAGGCATCACTTCGCTTTTGGTGCCATATCACACATACAAACACTGTTAAGACAGTCAATAACAGCTGTCCAATAACTTTGAAGTATCTGGCAACTCTATATCATATGAAAAAATGTTCCTTCCTGACCACACTTCTTGGGACAGAGCGCAGAATCAGTCATTCCTATTTGACCAAATATATATATATATATATTTTTTTTTTCCAGTCTATACTAATATAATAAAGAGAGGGCCCAAACCTTTGAGGCGGGTAATCTCATGAACCACAGCACCAATCACAACACCCAATACAGCGTTGGAAAGGGCAGTTGCAGCAGAAGGACATAGGCTATGCAGACGCCCACCATATACATTTAAAAGGTAAAAGAACCGTGCCAGCAAAGTAGTCCCTTGTGGGCGTGTCTGCGTTGTGCTGTGGGCGTGTGCTGGGGCGTGACAAACGCTGGGGGCGTGTGGTACCTTCCGCCCTTCATGCCATGTCTCATATCGTGAGCTAATCCCACCCTGCTCCCTTTAAATACCCCTGCACCCCATAATCATAACCCACTCTTACTCATTAAAATACCCCAACACCCTTAAACACTAACCCATCTTAACCCTATAAATATACCCTGTACCCCAAAATCCAAACCTATCCCTAAGCCCTAAAAATACCCCCGTACCCCAAAACCCAAACCTAGCGCTGAACCCTATAAATCGCCCTGTACCTCAAAACCCAAACCTACCCCTGAACCCTAAAAATACCACTGTACCCCAAAACCACCTCTGAATCCTAAAATACCCCTGTACCCCAAACCTAGCCCTGAAACTTTAAAATACCCCTGTACCCCAAAAACCAAACCTACCCCTGAACCCCAAAAAATACCCCTGTACCCCAAAACCCAAACCTAGCCCTGAACCCTAAAAATAACCCTGTACCCCAAAAACCAAACCTACCCCTGAACCCTAAAATACCCCTGTAACACAAACCTAGCCCTGAAACCTAAAAATACCCCTGTACCCCAAAACCCAATCCTAGCCCTGAACCCTAAAAATACCCCTATATCCCCAAACCTAGCCCTGAACCCAAAATATCCCTGTACCTCAAAACCCAAACCTAGCACTGAACCCTTAAAATACCCCTGTACCCCAAAACCCAAACCTACCCCTGAACCCTAAAAATACCCCTATACCCCAAAACCCAAACCCAGCCCTGAACCCTAAAAATACCCCTGTACCCCAAAACCCACACCTATCCCTAAACCCTAAAACTAGCCCTGTACCCCATAACCCCAAACTATATCTGAACCCTTAAAATACCCAAACACCTCAAAAAATATACCTCAGTACCCCAAAACATATACCCCTATACTCATACTTACCTTATCCAAATATTTAAAAAAAAGAAAAACATGATTTTACCATTCATGCATTTACAACGAATTTCGTTGTAAATGTATGCATGGTAAAAGCATATAAAATGTAATGCCATGCTTTTGTAATGGCATTGCGGAGTCATGGTACTTTCGTAATGAAAGTATGCGAAGTGATGGCATGCGGAAAGAAAGTTGCGGAATAATGGGTGTTTACCCTCCCCCGGTAAGTACATTGGTGGCACAGCGGCCCACATCTCCAGCAACATACTCATATTTTTTCACCAACCATTTGAAAAATGCACAGGTCTCTCTCATTGATGGCCAGCACCGACATACACTTTTAGACACACCTCCCGCCACAAGTTCTAGAATTGTGAACTTTAGAGCTGGGGAGCTACGTTCGAAAATCGGCATCAGCTCAACATCCTGTGATTCCAGGCAAATCGCTTTGTCTCCCCATGCCTACCACAAATGAATGTGTTCTTCTGTAATGTAAATTGTGCTCATGCCATGTTGTCGAGCTCGCGCTATATAATATTGCAAGGAAAAATAAAGTAGGGAAACTCTAGTTCACACACTACTGAACGCGCACTCTTAAAGTGCATCAGCAGTGCACTGTGAATCGGAGCGTTTCACAGGCCTGTCACAGATAAGAAATGCTATCAAAACGAAATCCTACAAAACAATATACTACTGGCCGGCAGCAATACATACCGGACAACGTCGGGACGGCTGCTAGTGTTTAATAAAGCGCAAACTTGACCCAAAGCGTTTTACATGAGCACCAGTTGCATTAAAGACGGACACGTTTATTGTTTGTTAGAAACTGGGAGATTAAGTGATTTGCCCAGAATCACAAGACGTTGAGCGTCCCTGCCGACACTCAAATCCAGTTCCCCAGCTTCAAGGTCGACCACTCTAGCCGGTATGCCACATCCTCTCCCCCAATTAGCAACGCAAATACTTCGGGTCCCTATGTTCCAAATCCCCTGTATAAACCCGGATTCAGCACGACATGGTAACTGAAAAGCTCACAGATTTTTCACAAAGTAACTTCTTTACAGCGATCCACACTAAATGTTTAGAAAGGTGCATTAGGCTTAAGCAACACAATCAGTGGTCGAAGTGGGGAAACAAAAAAGTAGGGGAACTGTGGGCAGAGGGATCAGAGGTCGGGAATAACCTGAGGATTGGGTCAGTGGGCGGAGTAAGAGGTGTGGCCAGAATGTGCAAAACATCCCAATTTTTGTTATATTTGTTTGGCATTTTACTGACCAGTTGCACCTTATCATGTTATTTAATTCAACCAATGGATAAACATGTTTATTTAAGGTTTAATACAAGTTATTGACACGAAAATACATTCACAAAGTGGAATATGTTTTCAATCACAGAATGTCCTAAAGATGCTTAAAAGTGAAATCACAAGCCATTTGTCTCCGAGCCATGCAGTTTCTGTCACCAGCACTTCTCCTACCTTTTTCCACAAGAGCAGTTCAAACATGATTGGCAAAATATCCTAGTTTGCAAATGCTTTCTACATAATTATGGCTATGCCATACTTGCCACATCTGCTCCATAATCTGTCAATTTTAACTAAATAAATTGTTTGTAGCTCAAATGGATCAAACGTTCACTGTTCTAGGTTAGGATTTTAACTTATAAACTGCAAGTAAAAGGATCTCTCTGACAAAAGTAGTAACCCACTGACCTATTTACATTATGTGCACTTTGTGAACTGCATGGTACATGTTCGTTGCAGCAGGCACATTAACCCTCTGTGCTACCTTTCCATGAGTCTAAACTTACACTACACAAAACTCCGATCTCTTTCTAGGAAGAACATTAATCATGACATTTTTATCATTGCCGAAAATTGCTGGAGGAGAGTAAGCACTTTTAAAATCATAATATACTTGCAATCACGACACCCCCTCCCACCCAAAGTAAGAGCCTGGTGTGATCCCACCAGTTTCACTGCCCTAGTGACGGCCCTTCTCAAGGGGCCTGTGACCTCAGTGACAGGGTCCCACTTGCTCTAGGGTGTGCTGCTTCATAGGCCTGCCCACAAGACTGGAGGTGAACTTCAGTGTGGACTGTGATGGGCAGGCCTTCAAGGTTAACTCACACTTGCCACCGCTAAGGTCCACCTGCTGCTGTTAAGACACCAGGGGTTCTAAGGTCTTGCAGAGCCTTCTATGGTCTAGTATGGGAATGTGCTCCCTCCGGAGAGTAGTCTGGGGGACTGGTCAAGAAGGCTGAACTTGGTTCCCCAGTTCCAAATTCGGCAGCTCTGACCATAGTGCCACATCCTCTCCCCCACTGAGCACCATATTGCCCCACTGAGAGAAACTTGCACTGCCTTCAGCTACAACCCAATTGTGCCCTGTTATAAACACCTGGATGTGACTCAATTCAAACTACGCACTAGACAAGAGTAATTCACAGGGAATGCAAGATTAAGTAAAGCATGTGAAATGCAAACAGCAACAACATGGCTACCTTAACACTTCTACACTCATTCAGAACCAGTGAGTGATTTTGCCTGAAAAGTTAAAGACATGACTACAGGACCCAGAAGGGACACATTTCAATGTCTGTGACTTATATCCTTAAAAAACGTAAGCAACATGGTTTAAAATGACCACATCCCTGAACAAAGAGCTGCTGTACACATTTTGTTTTCTAATCCACCCATTAATCAGGCATTGCAGTACCTCCAGGAATGGTGCACTTCCCCATGCGGTGAAAATAATGCTGTTCACAGACAGACAAGAAAATAAAAGTAGCGCTTCATTGCAAACTCTGTCAAGTGATGCTGATGTGTTTCGGTGTGCATAAAATCAATCTGGCCACTTTACCACCACTCTTTCTTGCTTTATTTAGTTATTTATTTATTTTTATATTTTGAACTTTTTAATCCCGATTATGCTACACTTTGGAATAGTAAAATCGCAGAAAAATACATTTTGGATCCATTTCAAAGTGGAACAAATAAACCAAGGGATGAGAACCGTTTCCAGAAGTCATGTTTTTCAGAGAGGAGGAGCTAGACAGAAACAGAGGGACTAAGAGGAAGGAAGAGAGGAGGGGGCAGCAGCAGAGCAGAAGTGGACACGGTCCTTGTCTTGGTAAAAAGGTAAAGACTGAGTCCTTTGTCTTCTGTGCCCACCCACTCGCCCGTCCCCGAACGGACACCAACGCCAAGCCTTTGCTATAGGCCTTCCTGGACCGCATTAAAAAAAAAAAAAAGTAGGGGAACGGAATGTTTGAAATTAAAGAAGTAGGTGCACGCTGAGCCCTGCCGGTCCCGCCCACTTCGACCACTGAACACAATACAGAAAATAGCCAATGTTGTTCTTTTGGAGGATCTTGAGCAGCACCAGGCGAAATCTGGATCCTATAGCCACTCCCTTGGTGGATGCCCGGGTCACAGGCCACTCATCCTTCCCCAAGCCTCCCAGGTCTCCCTCCCAGCTTCCACACAGGCGAATCAAGGTGTATGGGGAATTGCTTAACAATTTACAGTAGATACGCGAAATTGCTTTCCTGGGCGTGTATTGTCCACCAATCTGTCTTCAAGTGGGGAGGACTCTGGAAGCTCTTCACCCCTGGGGAGTACTTTCTGTAAGGTGTGACGGAGCTGTAAATATTGGATATTTGTATTCTTCAATTGGATCAACACTATCTCCATCGCTTAAGTACTATAATGGAGAGGTATCATTTTGGTTTGCGTGAACAGAAGAAAGAGGAGTCTGTAGAGTATTTCGTCACAGGATTAAGAAAGCTTGCTGCCTCCTGCAAGTGGTGGTGCGGTGGAGGAAAGAATTAGGGATCAGTTTGTCTTAAAATGTGCTCAAGATAAAATTAGAGAGGAACTGTGGTTGAAAGACGAGCCGCCCTTGGATGAGGTTTTGGCAATTGCAAAAAGAGTGGAACACATGATGAAATGTGTTGATGAGTTAAGCTCTGTTAAAAACAAGGCTAATACTTTGAGCAATAGGGTTGCAGTTGTATGTCAAGTAAAAAGTAAAACTTCTGTTGAGAATGAGAGGGATAAATCTTCTTGTGTTGCTGAAGGTGTCTCTTCACTGGACAACAGGTCTGTATGTTTCAGATGTGGGAGAACAGGTCACAGAGCGAATGCTGCATTCTGTCCAGCTCTACATTTCAGTTGCAATCCGTGTGGGAGAAAGGGTCATTTTGCTAAGTGTTGTAATAGCAAGGTAAAAAGGAGGGAACAGTCTCAAATCAAAGAACAACCACAGGTAAAAGAGATTAGGTAGATGATAAAAAGCAAAACATCCCCCTCATGTGGTCACTATCGAAGGTGTAGAGCTTGAGATGAAATGTGATACCTGCTCGCATCTCACCATGATTTCCAAAGACATTTTTGATGTTCACTTGGGAGACAAAGTCACACTGCTTAAAAATGATGTTTCTCCTGTTGGTTATGGAGGTTTACCGATCAACATTCTTGGTTATTTTTTAGAGTGTATCAAGGTGAGTGGACGCATTACTTCTGGTAAAATATATGTGTCCATCAACATTTTCTGGGTGTGCTTCTCAACCCCAATGCGGTGCCTCAAGTCCAAGTTCAGGTGGACGATGATTCTGTTGCCAATCTAGCAGAACGCTTTGCTGATGTTTTTAAAGACAAATTAGGGTGTCTGAAGGGGTACAAACATCACAAAATCGAGAGAGGGTGCTGTCCCTGTTGTTGCAAAGGTTAGGAGAGTGCCTTTGAATGAACAAGCTGGAATGCAGAACGAGATTGAATGCTTGGTCAACATGGGAATCATTGTACCAGTTGAGGCAACAGAATGGTTGGCTCCGACAGTTATTGCCAAAATGGCCACTGGTGAGATACACCTCTGCATTGACTAACGCTCACTCAATAAAGAAGTAGTGTGGATAGATTTCCACTGCCTAATATTGATCAGTTGGTTGGCACTTTGGTAGATGCAGAGTACTTCACCACCCTAGATCTTGCCTCAGCCTACCATCAGATGGAGTAAGACAAACCTTCGCAGGATTTGACGGCCTTTGTAACACCCATGGGAACCTTTACATTTCTGAGGATGCCATTTGGGCTTGCTTCGGCTGTGTCTGTTTTTCAACAGCTAATGTCTAATGTTATCAAGATGATTTGTTGATTTATGATAGCACTACGACAGAGCATTTCTCAAGGGTTTATGCAGTTTTAGAATGCCTGAGAAAGGCCGGATTGACTCTCAAAAAGGAGAAATGTAAGTTTGCTGTGGAAGAAGTAAACTATCTGGGTCATTGCATTTCAGGGAAGGGCATTTTTCCAAAGAGAGAACTGGTTGACTCCATTGTGAACATTAGTGAACCTTCTAACAAGGAGGAGTTGTCTTTTTTAGGAATGGTAGAATGTTACTGTAAGTTTATACCTGGGTATGCAGATAAGACTCAAAATCTTGGGAGGCTGACAGGTAAGAGTGTGTTTTTTTATTGGAGTGCTGAGTGTGCCAGAGAGTTTGTCTCCCTCAAGGAGGATTTGAAGAAAGCTCCCTCATTACAAGCTTTTCTGCCAGGTGAAGAGACTCATTTTCACTTATGCTAGTGCCAAGGGATCGGGAGCAGTGTTACTTCAAAAGAACTGTGGTGTTGAACGTTTGATTGCTTGTGCTTCGAGATGTTTGAGGGGCTCAGAGCTTAATTATTATGTAATCGAGAAGGAAGCTTTGGCCATCTTTTGAGCATTGAGGAAGTTTAGAAATTTGATTTGGGGTACCAAGGTGAAAGTTCTGTCTGACCATAAACCTTTTAAAGAGGTGTTTTCTAAAAAAGGGCTAGATTACATTTCTTCAAGAATTAAGAAGTGGATCATTTCACTTCAAGAGTTTGATTTTGAAGTCGCTTATATTCCAGGAGTATCAACAAATCTGCTGATTCTCTTTCTCTTTTAGTTGATGCAAAGGTAATTGATTTGGATGAGGTGAGTCTGGTGGATGATGTTATAAATGTCTGTGAAATCAGTTTGGGTGCGATAGAAGAGTCTGAATGGAAAACGGAAATTGGAAATGATCATGAAATTACAAAAAAAGTAATTGACTTGCTTCTGTTGGGAAAGAACTGGCATCTTGAGAAACCCTGGTCTTTAGTTGGTGAGGAATTGTCTGTTGTGGATGGTGGACTTATTCGGGGTACCAAGCTAGTACCACCATTAGGAGTGCGGACTAGGCTTCTTAGTCTTGCGCATGTTGGTCATCTTGGTATAGTGAAAACGAAGTAGTACTTGAGAATGCAATTCTGGTGGCCATGGATGGATAAGGAGATTGAGAGAATTGTTCGTGATTGCCTGGAGTGTTGTACCAGTGATAAAATATTTGAAAACCAAAGAGATGCCCATGGTCTGTAGGAGGTTACCTGATCGGATGAGATAGCCATTGATATTGTTGGACTTTTGCATGGTGTAGGTGACTCCCTACTTGATTTTTGTCCTGGATCTGTATTCTAGATGGATCCAAGTGACTTCTGTTAGGGATATTTCATCAGCGAGTGTCACAGTTCTTGGAGTAAATATTCAAGAGGGAAAGCTTTTCCAATTGTATTCTCTCCGATAATGGGACACAGTGGTGTTCTTCTGAATTCTAGTCTTATCTGAAAGATTGTGGCATTGACTACAAGAGAAGTTCTGTGTACCATCCAGAAACTAATGGGGCTGTGGAAAGGGTAAACAAGACTCTCAAAGAAAGCATGCAATTAGCCAGAGTGAATAATTTGAACTGGAAAGCTGTCCTGCAAGACAGGATCACAGCTTATCGCATGTCTCCCCACATGACCACAGGAAGATCTCCCTTTGAGTTGTTCAAGGGTGGAGCCTCAACCTCTAAGTTGTGTCCAGGATGGATGAATTTGAACAAGGGGTTGAAGGATTATCAGATAGGGGATTGGAGACGAAGGGAGTTTGATAAGCAACTCACAAGGAAACTGTATTATGATGATAAAAAATGTGCTCAAACCAATGACATGAATGTGGGTGACTTGGTGAAGATTAAGGCACCTGTAGGTTGTCAACCCTGGTCAAAATACACCAAAGTTAGAAATGTTGTCAAGATTTTCAAGAAAACAGTGAAGACTGATGATGGCAGAATTTGGAATAAGAGTCGGGTGGTTTTGGTTAATTCTAATCTTAATCCAGCTGCTAATCCTAGAGGTCTCGCTCACTCGTTTTCATCAACATCTAATGCTGATCCCTCTCTGACGAGTTCATGTTCCTTGCCTATTAATGTCAGAGAGAGGAGTTAGAGGGTCCGTAGATTACCTTTGTATATGAAGGACTATGTTTGTTAATTTTTCTTCATTTGTAGGTTGGGGAAAACCACCTTAATCATCACACAGGCATATTATCAATGTATTGAAGTACATCATCAAGTAAATAGCACAGTGCCACTGTGCTATTTACTTGATGATGTACTTCATTAGTTAGTGTTCTGGACGGCCGAGATGGAGGTAAATTGAGGGCACTAGTCCGAAGGGATTTTGTTCCAACCCATGGATCAGGGAATCCAATTGCGCACATTCTTAATACATTGAGAATATGCTTGTGTGATGATTAAGGTGGTTTTCCCAAACCTGACTCCTATTATTACTTTAAGAGTAGAGAGTCATGGTAGGGATAGGTATTCAAAATACTTGCGGCACATTTTATCTGGGAGACTTGGTAGGAGTCTATATACACACCCGCAACCCGGGATATGTAGATCGTTTTGGCACTAGACCGTGCGCAATCTGCATAGTTACAAAGTAGCTTAACCGGATCAACAAAATACACCACAATTTATAGGATGTATTAATTACCTTTAATGTTCTAATATTTCTTAACGAATGTTAATGGATTTGAGATATCATGCACTAACCGATATACAAATATTGCTTTATTTATATATGGATTCCAATACATTGAAACTGTTTAAATGACAACTCTAAAATGGCCATGAATTCAGCTAATGGCAATTGAAATGTCGAGTGCCTTTTCTATGTCTAATTATTATTTATGCACTTTCTTGTGTAACATCAGTATCGTGTGATCAAGATACATTGCTGTGTCGAAACGCGTAACGGTTTACAAGAATAAACTCTTGGTGTTGCAAACTTGACCCCTGAGAGTGCGTCTGAATTGCTTTCGGATATTTGGATTGATTACCCGGCTTTGGGTTTCGCCGGGGACGCACCACCTGACGTTGGGACTGATCCCAGGAAAACCTGTCTTGCCTTTGTTCGTAACGTGGAGGGATCGCATGCCGGCCGCGGATGACTGAAGGAGAACTTTTCAGAAGATTTGGATACCGAGTGGAAAGTGAATCCAAACACGAAGGTAAGCCTGGCTCGGGTGGCGCTTGCGGCGGGGAGGCGTACGTACACGGCGTGTGCCGGCGGGCGTCCTGCCGCGTGCAAAACTGGGGGCTAGGTGTTTGCCGTGAAGTGTACGGGCAGAAACAGAGTGACGGATATTAACAGCACTAAGCGGGAGAGTGACATTGTGTCAGGCCGACGCTTGTATCCGCCCATTCCAGTCGGAACTATTTCCAAAACAATTTATTCAGTGGCTTCAGGAACTGCCTACAAGAAGGCGGGGGTCATATCAGCTACCAAGAGTACAAGCGGGGGGTGCGGACATCATCACTATCGCACAGATATTCCCCGTATGTTACTGGAAAGTGTATACTGCAAGACGCATATCACACACAACTACCTGTAAAGATAACACAAGTTAGAAAATACAATCATCATGGTGGATGAAAGCGAAAGGTGTAAGGAAGCGCAGACTATTTTTGCTCGCCCACCGGGGAAGAGTGCAATGCCTGTACTAGCAACTGAGAAAACCAATGAGAATGCACTCAATATGAAAATGAGAAGATATGAAAGACTGCAGAAACAAGAAACTTCCAAATGGTGGGAAGCAATCTCACTACGAGACTATGTGGAAAAAGATATGGTGCCACGTGGATTAAGGATTTATATAACCCCATCACATGAATCCCCTAATCCCCAGATGCTGGATGACTGGGCAATGAACTCCGCGTCAAGTTCCAAAAACATGCTAAACATACTAATCAAGTATGCGTGGGAGGACCGCGAGAAGATAATAAAGTAACTAGAAGAGATTGAGGATGAATTCAAGAAAAGTACAGAACAAGACAACATCAGAAAATTCAAGGAGGATCTTAAAGGAAGACTCAAGAAATATGAGGATGATATAAAATTCCGCAAGCAATAGAAGTTGCACAGAGATTGTTTGGATTACGAGACTGGACGAATTTTAACATACAGTCCTAAGTATGATCATCCGTACAACCAGCAACCCAAGCAAGCTACCAGACCGGATGGTTCTGAAACTGCAGGAAATTTGCCGGATGCAACATTAGCAAGTGACTCTGATGCAGATGTCTATCCAAACAGCGAGTACTTCCTCTGAGGTGGAAATAATAACCAAACTGCGAACCCGCCGACATCCAGAGAAACTTCCAACAACATCAATAACACCACAACGAGGAGGAGGTCGAGGTCGGGGTTCAGGAAGAGGCAGAGACGATGTAAACAAAAACGACTCAAATACAAGCAAAGAAGGAGGAAAGAGACCCAGTGGGAACCAAGCGAGGTGGCTACAGAAAAAGGAAATAATTATGGATAACACAATGGTAAATAAAACCATCATAAACTTATCATCGAGATTTCTAACGGACACTGAGAAAGCCACTTAGTGTTTAGGATTGTCATTCTGCCCGACTGAACTTTTTGGGTTTCGCCTGCCGAAAGGCTGCGCTCTGCGCAGCCTTTCAGCGCAGGTGAAATCCTATGTCGACACTAAGCAGTTCGGGAACGTCCCACGGCTCTCATTGGCTAGCTCCATAAATGGAGGCTAGCCATTGGGTGCCGGATCTGTCCGTCAAGGCTGGACCAGATTCGGGGGCGTTCCCGAGATTTTTTCCCAGGGCGGAGTTACGTTTTTTCCCGTTCCCTCCCCTTTCACTGAAAGTGAATTCAGATGCGCTGTCCATTCCCGCCCCCTCCGTGTGCCTTTCCGCCCCCCTCGCTGTCCTGTGCACGTTTCCCGCCGTCCGTGTCCTCTCCCGCCCCCTCCCGCCGTCCGTGTCCTCTCCCGCCCCCTCCCGCCGTCCGTGTCCTCTCCCGCCCCCCTCCCGCCGTCCGTGTCCTCTCCCGCCCCCCTCCCGCCGTTCGTGTCCTCTCCCGCCCTCCTCCCGCCGCCCGTGTCCTCTCCCGCCCCCTGTGTCCTCGTAGGTGCTTGTTCTTTAGTGCCTACGAAGACACCCATCGTTGAAATGCTGGTGCGGTTTAGAAAACATGTTGATGAATGAATGATTGCAGAATGTACAAAGGCCGCAGGAAATCGGCAGACTTTCCTCGAGCTAGTCCAATAGGAGAGAGGGCACACACGTTAGAGGAAGATGGAAGATGGAAGAGACGTGTTTGCATTAAATGTCGACATTCTGGTGCAAAATTGACATCTTATGAAGTGCTGGGCCTGTGTACTTTTTATCATGCATATTCGTGATATTTGTATGGTTCGTGTTTCTTAAGATGTATATTTGTTTTTCCTTCGCGCTTGACTGCAGTGACGTCAGCCGGCTCTGATTCGCTGACCATATCACCTGATTTCCTGTAACCGTGACTACGGATTTCTCTCCTCCCCCGGCCCCCTCCCTATTCACCCCGCCCTGCCATGGCCTCATTCTGTGAGACAAAGGGAGGGGAGAGGTGGGGCCAGGAAAGAGCTTTAACGAAAACAAACCCCATGAAGGGAAAAAAAACACATAGCTGACACCGTGCAGCTGGCCCATCTGTCCTTCCGTGGATTGCTTATTGTGCTAAACCTTCCCCTCGCCCCCTCTCATCCCTCCCCAGGGAAGGTGCCGCTGCCTGCCAGCAGCCTGGGAATAGCGCCCTTCGTGTGGGCTGGTCCTGATTGCGTTTCAAGGAGAGTGCGGCATGCGTCTGCATTTTTGTTGTATTTTAAGCAATACTAGGCAGCGGTCGAGGTGCATTTCATTTTGCAACACACTCAAGTCCCGTATAAGCACACATATGTGCCAGATAGTGGCGTGTGCTGCAGTGCACCCCCCCCCCCTGTTTTTTCTTATCGCACATACCACGCCCTGAGCACGCACTATGCCGTAGCTTTACAAATGGAGAATTATGTGTATGAAGAACGATTGATCGAGCGTTGGGGACCCTCGGCAGCGGATGTATATATGATCACACATTTTATATCATGGTTGCAAACATGCTATTTAACCCGAGTCGGGAGGGATACGACAGATTTTTGAAGCCAAACGTCTGTATTTTGGTGTCTCCCTCCTCAGATTGCTGCTGCTTCCATACAAGTCAATAAGGAAAATACATTCTCCCGATTATTGCGTTTCTTACTACGCTTTTCCTCTTCTAAAATGTTGGCATGTATGTGGTTTCATTCCTTGCTCGTTCAGTGTTTCGACCACTCTCATTGACATGGCCGAACAGGAGGTGATTAGATACACGTCATTTCCTTTGAGGTTCACATTACAGCGACAGCGCGGCAGCTGCTGCTAATGCAACAAAGTGAAATGAATAAAGTCACTTACATCCTTTGCTTACTTTAGGCGTCCGTGTGCGCTGCTTTCTTTCTGTTAATTTAATGGTTTTATTTTTCTTTGCACGTGCAGTTTCAATGAGAGGTTTTTCCATTATGCAGCTGGTCCCCTGATTCTGGACTGAGGAGTAAATCGAGGCTTTGGACATCAAAGGTGCTAATTGGTGGATGGGTCAGTGATATTCTAGTTCCTAATCCTGCGTTCCTCCTGGGCAAGGTTAAGCTAATGGCAATGTAAATGACAATGCCCATTTATTTATCTGTTTTCAAAACCAACACATAAATACAAATTTTGTCATTTACAATGCCAATAGCTCAAACTTTTCCAAAGGCGAAACCATTGCATTGTAAATGCTTGTTAACTATGCCAATACCAGGGTAGACATTTTCAAGTTCGTGAGGAAACTGAAGTTAAAGAAATGGCATACCTTGATGAACAATAGAACCCCTGAAAATAGAGATAGGGAAAGGGGGATACAACCAGTCTTTTGTGTTAGAGATGCTAACCTTCTAGATACTGTATAGACATTAGGAGGGGTTAGGCAAGAAAATGAAAATGAGAGTGACATACTTGTGGTAAATGAAAGTGAAATCCAAACGGATAGGGCAGCATGTACCCAATTCAAACCTAAGTCTATCTTTTACCCTATGCTCCCACATGACTCAATAGATACCTTTCACGAAGTTGTAACCAAAGAATTAACTAAACACAAACACCGCACATTAGGTAACAACATGAGGCAATTTAACCTGTCCAAAAAACAACGAGAACTGATTGTGTCACTGACGGAGGACAGTAGCATAGTTATCAGACCCTCAGACAAGGGAGGAAATATTGAACTGTGGGGCGGGGAGCTATACATTGAGGAAGCTCTCAGGAAGTTAAGTGATGAGGACTTCTATTGCAGAAGCAACACAACTGAATACAATGACAGTATAACCACCACATGGGAGAAATCGTCAATCTGGCAGGGGGCAGGATTAATCTATTGGCAGGCATATTGTTTCATGAAAAAGGACTATCCTAAACTGCCCATATTATACCTGCTGCCCAAAATACATAAGAACCCCACTAGACCTCCAGGGAGACCTATAGTGTCATCTATAGGGAATGTCGATGAAAATATTTCTAAGTATGTGGATCACTTTCTTAGGGATTATGTAGTTTGCCTTCCTTCATATATTAAGGACACTAAGGATTTCCTTAATAGGATTGAAAAGATCAAATGGGATGATGCTTTTACAATGAGAACGATGGACGTTAGTTCATTGTACACTATCATCGACCATGAGCAAGGGATTGAAGCCTGCCTACACTTCCTTGAAGACAGAGACATAGGCCTATTGGAACACACACGCATGTTGATGGAGATGATAAGAGTATGCCTCTCCAACAACATCTTTTTGTTCAATGCTGACCTTTTCAGACAAGTACGGGGTACGGCGATGGGCTCGTGCTTTGCGCCGAGCTTCACGAACCTTCCTACTAGGGAAATGGGAAGAGGAAATCTGAAGAAGGACATAATACAGCCTGATTTCAAACAGGCTGTAGTATGGATGAGATACATTGACGACTAGTTTGTCATATGGAGAGGGACCGAAAATGAAGCTATCAGTTTCACTGACAAACCGAATAATAACATCTACAACATCAGGCTGACATACAGTATGAGCAAAACCAGACCAGAATTCTTAGATACACTCATTACTGTGCAGGATGGTAATCTGACCACTAGTTTGCACCGCAAAGAAACAGCAGGTACAGTCTCCTTCATGCCCTCAGTGCTCATCCAGATACACTTAAATGGAGTATAACATATGGTGAGCTACTGAGGGCACAAAGAAACTGCAGTACAGATGTAGCGTTCAATCTGGAGCAGGATAGAATGCTTGGAAGATTTAGAGAATGGGGATATCCTGAGTGGGTGCTGACGAAAGCTACAAACAAAGTAAAGGAGATCACTAGGTCTGAAAGCTTGGAATATAAGGAAACAGAAAAGAAAGATGAGAACATGTCAAGGGTTATAACGACCTTTTCACATGGTTCTAAAAAGATCCACAAAATCTTGGTGGATAATTGGAAGTTCTTACAATCAGACAACATCATAGGACAAACTATCAGCAAGATACCCCAGATCACGTACAGAAAAGGTAAAAGTCTAAGGGACATACTTGTGAGGGGGGACATCACAGTCAAACGTAATAAAAATCTGCATAACTTGAAGGGGTTTTATCCCTGTGGACACTGAAGGGCATGTAGATCCAGTCACATGGTCAAGGAGTTTGAAATACCGGGTAGAAGGAATAAAACCATCTCACAATTCCTCACCTGTAGCTCCAACTATGTCATATATGCTCTGGAGTGTCCGTGCAGACTCAAGTACATTGGGAGTACTATCTGCATGATCAAGAAACGCGTGCAGGAACATTTGAGAGCAATTACTAATGTACATCTGCACTACCCTATCGCCCGCCACTTTCAAGAGAAACACGAATCTAACAACTCACTCCTTAGATTTTTTGCTATAGAACAAGTGAATCTTGGAAGGAGAGGGGGCAATAGGGAACTTGAGCTCAGGAAGAAAGAATCCAAATGGATTATTGAACTCGAAACTAGAGCCCGGGGAGGCCATAACCTGGACGAGGAATTAGCAACACACCTACATGATGATTAAATACGTGTTATACTGCTGATTTTAATGGTTTTGATATACTACATAGTACTGCACATGGAAGAGTGTATATTATGGATATGTTTTAATATGTCTAATTATATTTTTTCTTATCTTTTTCTTGGCAGGAGGAAAGGAAGGGACCCATCACGTTTCACGACACCTCACGGGTTCCCTACCCTTTTCTTCACCACAATGGTTCTGCACTTCCACAAGATAAGAGACAAGATAAAAGACTTTTTAAATTGCACCTGAGCACTTTTTATCAATAGTTGGGTAGTTTACGTGTGTGTTTTTTTGTCATTTTTTTAAATTTTACATTTTAATTTGGAGGCAATTTCATGCCGCTGTGCTATTTACTTGATGATGTACTTCATTAGTAAGTGTTCTGGACGGCCGAGATGGAGGTAAGTTGAGGGCACTAGTCCGAAGGGATTTTGTTCCAACCCATGGATCAGGGAATCCAATTGCACACATTCTTAATACATTGAGAATATGCTTGTGTGATGATTAAGGTGGTTTTCCCAAACCTGCCTCCTATTATTACTTCAAGAGTAGAGAGTCATGGTAGGGATAGGTATTCGAAATAATTGTGGCACATTTTATCTGGGAGACTTGGTAGGAGTCTATATACACACACACGCAACCCGGGATATGTAGATCGTTTTGGCACAAGACCGCGCGCAATCTGCATAGTTACAAAGTAGCTTAACCGGATCGACAGAATACACCACAATTTATAGGATGTATTAACTCCCTTTAATGTTCTAATATTTCTTAACGAATGTTAATAGATTTGAGAAATCATGCACTAACCGATATACAAATATTGCTTTATTTATGTATGGATTCCAATACATTGAAACTGTTTAAATGACAACTCTAAAATGGCCGCCATGAATTCAGCTAATGGCAATTGAAATGTCGAGTGCCTTTTCTATGTCTAATTATTATTTATGCACTTTCTTGTGTAAAATCAGTATCGTGTGATCAAGACACATTGCTGTGTCGAAACGCGTAACGGTTTACAAGAATAAACTCTTGGTGAACTGAAACCAGCCAAGTCCACAATGTTGAAGAGGACAACTAGTAACAAGAACAATAAAAGCAGAAAGATATATTATGACAGTCAATTTGCCTAGTATTGAATCTACCCAGAACATTTTTTATTGAACCATGAAACTAAGAATAATGGTATACGACTAGCCTATACATTGGTTTACTGCAATCTCCTTTACCACTGATGCACCGAATCTACCACCTCACCAGCACCACACGTTGGCCACTAAATCATACTTCCTTTGTGATACTTGATGTCCAAAGCATCTAGGTTCTACCTCTGACATATACAGTATCAGGGGTGTGGTATTCCTATGGTTTGACACCAAAGACATATTGTTTGGGGTAAAGGACAAGAAGTGTTCTTGTTTATTTTGTCCTTGGGACAAATAGCCCAAACCCCTGCAGCATAAACCCTTTTGCTGCCAGATTACACTACTACATTAAGAATTAGGGAAGGGCATTGTCCGCAGTTAAGGGAATAGTTGTGCCCATATGTAAATGCTGTTCGAACTTTTATTTAAGGTTCATTAACACAAAGACTTTTATTAGAATGAGCGCCGTAAGGAAATGTTGTAAGTTCAGCCTGCACTACTGACAGTGGTTTCAGTATAAATATGTGTACACCTGTTTGCAAAGGTTAACAATATATGGCTATGTATGATGCTTCCAGAATAGTCTCTAATTAGATGCAAATATATGCAAAAGCTTGAAAGTAAGATTGATGATTCTTAGCTTTCAAAATAAAATAGTCCTAAAAAAAATTCAACTACAAAAAAAAATGCTAAACTACTGTGAAATTTTAGATACCATTTCTTTGAAAGATCGTTCAGCAAAATGTGCTGATGCATGCTAGTATTTCCTAAAAATATTCATAATGGAATAATCAGTGTAACCAGTACCATTTTTTTCCCCCAACCCTGGAACAAATTTAACCTCAGCCCTTCTCTGGAGTAAATTTACAACTTTCTCTATATGGGAAAATATTGGAGACAAGCTGATGAAAACCCATAAAACATGCAAGTTAGTAGGTTTGCACAGACTCAAAAGGACATTTCAACCATGGGAAATTATTGCTCACCGCTTCTTCCAGCCCCAGTATATAGATCTGTGGAAAGGTGGCAAAACAAGAGAATTGCCAGAATTCAAACCTTACTATAGTATGAACTCTGGCATAATCAGAGAAGCTATTATCAGAGCTCTTAAATTATGGCAGCAATCTCATTACATGTTGCTGCTCTACATGACACCAATGGACAAGTGGATTTTATTACAGGACAAGAAGTTTTATGAAGCAACCTGTCCCGTGGACAAGTAGATATTTTATTAAATTCCACACCGCTGCAGTATGCATGCCCAACTGGTCCCATTCCACAGCCCTACCATACCACCTCTTCAAGAGAAGGGTTGTAATTAGCCTGATGATACTTTTGCCCCAGTCTATTGGACCCAATCTCAAACATAACTGTTACCGCATTAACCTACCTCGCACAGCACCTTGGCTCAAAGAAAATATGTCAGCACATCTGCCTACAACATGCGTGTGCTTGAATATGCCCTTCAGGTAACCCTGTTCAAAAGCTGTCTCGTCTGCATCCCGTGCCCTGCCGACGGCCTGTGCCCTTGCCATTAATGCTGCCGATGGCAACTCCTGCCCCGCTAACACTCCTGCTGGCAAACCCCACCCCACCAACACTTCCGCTAGCAACCCATTCCCTGCTGACACTTGTTCCGCTGACCCCTGCCCAGTCGAGCCTCCTGCCAACACTCCCACTGACGACTCCCTGTCATATCAACACTCCCACTGGCAACACCCTGACCTGCCAACACTCCCACTTGCGATCCCTAGCCACACTCCTGCCAGCAACCCCTTCCCCACCTACACTCCCCTGCTGATGGCCCCCTGCCAACACTCCTACTGGCAACACCTGCACTAGCAATAATCCCACCAACAATCCCTTCACCGCCTGCACCTTCAAATCTCTGCCACAGCTTCACTCAGCCAGCGGCCTCTACCGCAGCAACACTCCCACACCCAGCCCCTGACACCAAACCTGAACCTAAAAATACACCAGAGGGTAGCTTTGAGCCCAACACCCCCAATGACAGCCCCATGCACACCAACAGGCACAAAGGCAGAAAATGCCTGAAGGCACTCTAAATAGCATCCATTATCCTTTATCACTCCAATAAACAATCCTACTTGATTACAATCCCAGTATCACCTCTGCAAGAAAAGACTCCAGATGGAAGCCCTATTTCCTACAGCTCCCAAATTCCCTGCGGATTCCTGCAACCCCTACCCACCAAGTCTATGCATTGTTTATCAACTGCCTGCAAACCCCACACCACCCTCCCTTTCCTTATTCTTCATCATGCAGCACTCCACTTTTGGCCCGACACTTGGGTGTTTGTATTGTATGGTATTGCAGCTTTAATATAGCGCTTACTATGAAGGGCTTGCCTACATGAGTAGCATGAAACACCGCATAGGGTGTGTGATTTGAAGGATTTTGTCTTTGTTTTGATCCTAGGTACTACTGCTTCTGTGGGTCTCTCTACTCCCGGCAGGAATCACTTTACCGTCGCTGTCCATCCCAGCACTTACCGAGCGTTGACAGCCCCAGTCAAGCACCACTCCCATCCCTCCTCCCTCCCGATTCCATGCACTAAACCACCCTGACTCTCACTGGGAGAGTAGGCTATACTTACCCTCCCGGCAGCGCCTTCTCCAGATGGTGTCGGTGCTCAGGAGCTGTCGGAACTTCCTGCATACTCTCGCCAAACTGGGCAGCTGAGTACCGGGTAGAGACCCGAATATATGCACCAAAAGCTCCGGTGGGAGCTGCAACAAGGAGCGGGGGGCTTCAATCCGTTCCTCTTCCTCCTCCTCGGGCTCAGCCTGGGGATCCCGCTGCTCCCGTCGTCTGCAGCCCCGTGCCTGACCGACCCCGCATAGCCGTGCACACACCGCCATCCGCGCTCACTGTAAGGCCAGCCACAACACAGGCACAGCCGGCCAGTGGGCGGGGCATACGAGGACGTCAGCGCGTAACCTCAGCACGCCGAAGGGAGGTCAAAGCGGGTGACGTCAAGCCTAACGTTTAACACCCCTCCCTCTCCTCCCTACCCACATACACACACACACACACACACACATGCACACATTGTCAAGTAGGCGGAGCTAGAAAAACTGACGTTAAATAGTAAACACATAGGAGGAACAGTGAATGAAGTAATTAGTAAACAACGAGCAATCGTGTCGGCAAATCAATCGTGAAGTAAAAACAACGTTTTTTTTTTAGGTTAAACAATCGTCTGCCTTTGGAATTGTAGTTGGTAACGTGCAACCAGGGCCGGTCCTAGGACTTTTGGGGCCCCGGGCAGAAAGGAAATGTGAGAGGGCCCCCCCTAATTTACATACAGCGTGAAATCGCAGAACATGACATCACAGGAAGTGCCATCAATTGTTTATTTTTAAGCGACTTTGCAGGAAGCACATTTTTGGTGAGAATATCAGTAAAACAATACCATAAATATTAACACTATTAGAATAGGCACATATTTTACATTTCAATTAACTGGACATACATTATGTAAGTCACACTGGATGGAAAGTTTTAGCCTAAGTCTCTCCAAAACATATAAGTTCAATCAGATGTTAACAATTTGTTTCCAGATTAGTGCATTAGATACATATATGTGCATGCTGTATTTATATAGGACAGGGAATGGGCCCCTCAAGTCATGCTGCGCTTGACCATGTCTGTGAGGCCCACACAATAGACAGCCTATTTCTGAACCGTACCCACCATGGTCCAGCACAGCAAACCACAGGGGAGGGCCCTTCCTTCTCTAGCAGTTGCAGCATCGGGTAATGGCTGGGATCCCTTGATAAAAAGAATCAATCTCTAACTTCTAAAAGTGAAGAACATGCTCCACCCAACTTATCCCTTGGGAACCACCTGGGACAGAAGTCAGCTTTCCATCATTACTTTGCAGGACTCTAAGCGTGCTTGTGGTTTCACCAAGATGATGTATATATGGAGGTTACCAAATATCACTGAGTTCATTTTGAGGTTTTCATTCCATGACACCCTGTCCTAAATCAGACTCCTATTCTCTTTAACACATAAAGAATACTGGAAAGTTATGAGTCATCAAACAAGCTATCTTGGTTCTTCTACTTGACCAAATTGTTTGATCTTGGCCAAATCATGTTCTTCCTGTACCTTTAACTTCTTAAATGTCATTCTCTCATGGGGTGACTGGCCATTATCTCAAAGACTTTATGGTGAGTGCTGCTTGTTCTGGGGTGATGCATTCCCACTGTTTACATTCCTCAATTTTAGCAACCCTAAAGGTGAAAATGTTTAATAAAGTGGCCTGTGTACAGCACTTACTTTGGTACAGGTACTCCATCCCAGTTACCATGTTAGTAAATGCTGCCCTCTTGCATCACTGTAAAGGAAAGCCATTGTTAAGACAATGCCACTAGGCTATGCTGCTCCAGGCTTACCGGCTACACTGTTTGTTTTTTACACCATATTGATTAGACTACTTGTCTAAATCAGTTCCTTGGCAAGCAAAAAGAGTTAAACGTTTAATATCCTGCAGGAACTCATTACAGTATGCTGTGCAAGCATCTAAAAGAAAAGCAGAGCAATCAAGCAAACTGCCATCCTCTTTTGGTGGGCCCCCTAGACTGGACCATGGCTGTGATGTCCAGGGGAGTGAAGGCCTCTCCTGACTTGCAGCGCTGGACCATGGCTGTGAGGTGTAGGTGAGTGGGCTAGCGGTTAAGCAATGGTGCCATGGGTCATGGTTACTGCAAGGTAAATGGGCCACTCTCACCCCCCCCCTTGCCCGACCGATCCCTAAGATGGATATACAACATGGCCGCCTTGGACAACACACGTTAGTCCATTATCGCTTTCTATTGACTGCTGAATTAAAACTTCCGGCCTCCCAGACACCCCACAGCGGATTTCCGTATTGGCGCCACTAGTTACCACCGAGTCCACTGACGCCTAGGAGGGAGCCCGATCGCGGAGCTTCACTATCACGCCCAAACCGACAACAGTATTAACTGAACCAACATCGCCCCACGTTGACCGTACCATCAACGGGCCAAATTCCCCCCACGAGGAGAAGCTGGAGAAGAAATCTCACGCACACTCGTGTCCTAACACGACCACGAGAGATATCACCACAGCGGAGTAAGGGCCGTATTTTTGAACCCTTCACCGTCCGATCTTGGAATCCTCCAGGAGCTTTGATATTTACAACAGGCAACTAAATTTAAGTCCTGATGATGGTCCCGGTTCATTAGGAGCCAGGGGACCGAAACGTCAACCGTCTAAACAACCCTGTAATATATCTATTGTGATTATTTGTTATAGAGGTTGTGTGTCTGAACTTGCTTTAATAGTCATTTAAGTAGCAAGAGACAATTGGCTCCCTTGTTTGTTTTTGCCTGGTATTTTTTGTTTTCTTTGATCTCTATCCCTTTCTCTATTGTTTGTCTACTCACTCCTAGATAGGTGCAGGCTTGTACCCTATCCAATGCTTGTATTTGACCCCTTGTGTGGTCACCAAATTGTTAATATATTGAATAAAACTTCCTGTCCCGGCTGGGTACTGGAAAACGAAATATAGGACTGATTCAAGACTATATTCTTATTGTATATGTCATAAATTTTCACCTTAGGACCTCTGTTTTCGAGAATAAGATGGATATACAACATCCATAATTTTGGTAAATATGGTCCAAAGCACCCCGGACTCTAGTGCCATTGCACCTTCTGCACAATTAATCCCAAGACCCTGGGTGGGGCCACATTCCATGGACCTCGCAGCCATAGTCCTGTACAAGACAGACATAATCTAGGTACATAGGGGACCTAACACACTACAGTTCCACTTTCACGGCACCTGCTGCACTTTAATTAGCCACGCCTCTACAAGGGGTCTCACAATGATGGTCCTGTGATGCGAGACCTGACAGTGGATGAACATGGTTGAGAGAGGAAGGGAAACTGTGCCGTAAGAGTGGTGCATTGAGCACTGAGGCAAACAAGTTAAATTGTTCCTCTGTCTACTGAATGGACAGTAAAATTCAGCCATAATGTAAGTACATTGGCCCCAAAACCCCACAAGGTAACAGTGACACTGCACTTGCTATTCAGTCTATAGCTACAACCCTCAGAGCCATGGTCCAGTGCTGGGAGGCCTAGGACAGAAGGATACCTTTCTTGGGACTCTGAGCACTAGACCAAGGCTTTAAAGCCTAGGAAAGGATAGGCTTTTCCGGGTACTCACAGCTCTAGGTCAAGGCTCTGAGGTGCATGGGAGAAGGGACCAGTGGCAAAGTATGGGCTTAGATGCAAGTAAATGATGCTGGACAGTAAAACTCAGCAATACCTTTGGTGTACTGGCTCCTTGCCACCCATGTACCCTGGTGCCATAGCACCTGCTGCACTGATAGCTACACCCATGATAGAGCAACCCCCCCCATGGTCTCATAGCCATGGACCAGTGACTCAAAGCTCATGGGTGGGCACTCCCTGCACTGGGTATCCAACCGTGGCTGATGGGCCCAGGGGAGAATCTGCTCTCAGCCTCAGAGTGCAGAAACATGGCTGTGAGGCCTATGAAAGACAGGCAAGTTGCATAGCAATGGTGCTAGGACCCTGGTGCAAAGGAAAAGCGTCCCCTTAACTTTGCCCACTGCCTGCACAGTAAAATACTGCTATAGTTTGGGTACCTTGGGCACCTATTACCCCTGGCTTGTTACTAGGTGTAGGTGAAGGAGCCTAACTCCCTTGGGCCTTGCAGCACTGAACCATGGCTTCGCACCCTAGAGTGCCCCCTCCCAACCCCGCCTGCCTTGGGCCTCTCAACCACGGTCTAGAGCAACGGGGCCTAGGAGAGCTGAGTCCAGTGTAATGCCGGCCTCTTCCCTGCATCTCGCAACAATGGTCTGGCACTGCAAGCCCAGTTAATCGGGGTTTTCTCTGCTGCACATTCCCCATGAACCAGAGCTGTAAGGAGCAGGGGAGTGAGTTGGAGCTTTCCCCTGGGCCTCACATCTAGTGTTGTGAGGCCAAAGGGGTGGTGGTCCCACTCCACTATGTCCCCAGCAGTGGTCTAGCTCTGCTAGGCCAAGGGGAGGGTGGTCCCATCTCCACGGTGAGTCCCATCCCCTAGTCCTCAAATCTACTGGCTGGTGTTGCAAGGCCCAATAGATGCGGCCCCACGGACTTGGGCCTCTCGTCAATGGTCTAGTCCAGCTGCAAGTCTCAGAGGAGAAGAGTCTCCATTCCTGGGCCACATAGATATGACCCATCACTGAGTCCCAGGAGAAGGGGGCCAGTCCCCTGGAGCCCACAGGCAAGGTCTAGCACTGTGAGGCCATAGTAGGTTGGCCAATTTCCAATTTTGCTTTCACTGGGCGCTTTGTGCCTTTTGAGACACATTGTGTTTGCTGAGACATCCAACGTTTCTTGTGTAGCAGAGGAACTGCAAAGTCACATAGAAGATTTTTGGAACTTCATTTTAAATCTCTGCCTGACACAAACCATCTTAAAATAATTTAGGTGGAGACTGAGTTTATTGATTGTGATTGCTAATCATACCGTATGTGATTTTTGGATCCTGTTACCACGCCCTGGAGTAAGCCTTAACTACTCACTATTGGAAACTTTGAGTGACAAGTTTAGAAAATGATCTCTGGTATTCATATGGAATAAAGTGCTTAAGCTATTAAACACCAGTAGCAAATATCAGTTTCTAGCAGTGTCTAGTAGTAACGTCCACCACAGGACCTTGTCCAGTGGGTATGTTTTAGCCAGGGAACTGTGTTATTTGACATCTAATCTCAGCTTTACCATTTCACCTGAATATGATGGAAATAAACACTATAACTAGAATGACATTTCACTGAGAAGGGCACCCCCTTGACCAGTGGACTAGCTGTAAATGTGGAACGAGGGGCCACATTTTTTAACCCGGCCTCTCACCTGAACAAATTCTGTGTTCTTGGGCAATCACTTTTCTTAAATTATTGCTGTGCTCCTTTTCTTAGCAACACTGGGAGTATTTTGACCCCATTTAAAAACTGCTAGAAAGCGTATGATTACAACATGGACTATGGTCCTGATTATGACTACAGCAGTCTACCCGCCATATCATGACTTTGGCAGTTGGACTGCCACAGTACAGCTGCAACCTGTCAGAGGCTGCAATATATTGGCGTTGCCGCAGTACCGCCGAGCATATTATGATTTGCCTCACCGCCATCTATTTCATTGGGGTGAGACTGCCATGAAAAAAGTGGTGGTGAGGCACCTAACAGGGCCCCCTGGTGTCTCTGTGCATGGGGGTGCATGCGGGAGGCCACCCTGTATCTTTGCACCCCCAGTTCCTGCACGGGACGGAATTCATGACATGGAGCATTCCTTACCTGCAGGAACGTACAGCGGCAATCCCATGGCAGTGTCTTTCTAAGACACCGCTGCAGCACATCCGCCAGCCAAGGATTACAGTCATAATCCGGCGGGCAATGTGGGGTCGGCTTTGGCGGTCCTACCAGGAAGCACTGGTGTGGCGCTCCACAGGAGGACAGCCAAAGTCGCAATCGGGCCTTAAATATTACCTGGGAGAGAAGTGCCTAGTCACATGGTATATTCACCTAAATGCAATAAAGAGGTAAATGTATAACCAGGGCCACTGAAACTAAGCAATTGTGAGGCCAGGGTGGTTTTCCCATAATTATGGAATTGCCACATTTGCCACATAATCGATCAGCTGCTCCATAATCTACAGATGTTAACCATAAAAAAATGTTACTTGCTCTAACAGTTCAAAAGTTACTAAAAACCCAGCAACGTGTTGCCATGCAATGAAAGGCCCGTGTCAAAGGTTCACTGGTCACCTATTGTTTTCTTATTACTATGTTTGGGTGTTGAATTGATACTAATGGGGGCAGACTGTGCACCAACAGTGTTAACAAGCATAAAATGAAGAAAGAATTAAGTAATACTATGATCAAATATACTGCATTACACTGCATACATTTTTTACCACATGATTTAGTGAACCCTGCCGCACAATTTGGCTGTCCTCTGCTGCATAATTACAGTGGGCCTGTGCATTGCCTTTACAACAAGTAGAAGTGTGTCACAGTCCTGGCTCTACTAATTTAATCAACTGTTTGTTCCTGGGCAAATACTAATCTCCTTTATCCTCCTTTAGTGATTTCACCTTGTCACAGCCCTTTGAAATAACCTTACAGGGCATACCCTCAGTACAGGTCCTTGGAATAGCTTTCATGCACTCATTTAAGGCTGTTTGAATCCTGGTGACTAAAGGCTCTAAGGAAGTTGCCTTGCACGGGACCCCTCGTGTGCTGCACTGCGTCCCTGTCTGCTGTCCACAAGCACCTCTTTCACAGCTTATCAAGGGCTGAAAGAGAGGCGCTTGTCTTTTGAAGGGTTGAAAGTGCGCGATTTAGGGTGTCCTGCAGTGTCTTTGTATGGGCAGCGTGAGACATGATCCCCAATCACAGGAGCTGATTAGCCTGGGAGAGGTCCTTTGTTCCCCGAGCATACTACTTAAGGTGTAGAGCTGCGAGGCCCAGGGGGTGAGGCCCCTTTCCTTGTGCATCCCACGTAGTCATGGCAGTGTGGCGAGGCCCAGGGCAGTGCGTCCCTGCACTTAATATTTCCAGAGGCGCACGCACATGATTGTGAGGCCTGGGGCCTCGCACCTCTACATCACAGCTGTGAGGCCCAAGGCAGGAGCTTTAGAAGTGCGAGGCCCCTTGTTGGTCAGCTGGGCGCGGGGCCCTGGGCAGCTGCCCACACTGCCCATGCCTAGCGCCGGCCCTGCGTGCAACAAGCGAAGAGTAAAGTAAAACCATGTTTGTTTTAGCACAGTTTTAGACCAGCTGCGATTGCAAACACATGTTTTGCCTGGAGCATTATTCCTGATTTTTTTTTTTATCCACAGGGTAATTATTTTTTTTACTAAAGGTATTTCTATAAAACGAATGGTTCCGCAGTCAATAAATGCAGCACAGTAGACTTTCTCACCACGTATATCTTTACTTTGCTGTCTCATTAACAGGGCGGACTGGGAACACAAAACAGCTCTATCAAATTTTGCTTCTCCACCGCACACACGCGACACGCCAATACTTTGGAACAGGAAAGTGGGATATTAAAAATAAATAATGGGGAGAATGCATGTCTCCCGTTGACTTCTATTGAACCAGAGGCATTTCCAGGCAAGAGACAGCCAAAATAAAAGCTTCTGCTTCAAAAACCGGGAGTCTCCCGCCTGAACCGGGTCTGTTGGCATGTATGCCACTGCTGTGTAACAAATTCCAATGTCCACACAACGTAGGTGTAAATCTTCTTCTATTGAAGTATCCATGCAGAGGAAGCAGGTGTGCCAGGTCCAGCAACGGCAACAGTACTGAGCTGGAACCTTGCACAAGAACATCAGTAATCACCCACAAATTAAGACCACTCGCTTTCATATAGCATAAAAGGCCACTTTATTCAGGATATATGAAATTCCCATCAGATAACCGCTCATTGATAATATAACATGTAATTTGGCAATTGAACTCGAAACCATTTTATTTTATTAAAATCTGAATTTATACCGAAACCATCAAATATATATATTTTCTTGTATTCAAACTTACCATAACTTCCCCAACATTTTCTTTCCATCTTTCCCCTCAATTGTTCTCTAGAAGTCAACCTAGCTAACTAATAACTGGAGAAGCCCGCTCTAGACTTTTCCTCCCCGAGGGTTTTCTGCCTCAAGAAATCTGTTACGGGAATCATGTCCTGAAGTGGCGATATACGATACTTAGAAACAACATATATATATATATATATATATATATAGACCTGCGACCCTACACTCATATATATACATATACATATTATCACTCATTTGTTCCTTTTTTTTTTTTATAGGGTGGGTGGGTGGGATTTCGCTAGAAGAGCAAAATCCCTGACTCTAACCTGCCTGCGCCTAATCTCCTCAGAACCTACGCGCTAAAAGCCTGCCCTGACGCTCCCTCCCTACCTCGCGCCTGGACTATTCCATTGTGCGCGAAAACCGCAGGGGGAGACATCTCGCGCCGCTCCCCCTGCAGAGCCATCACCCACAAATTAAGACCACTCGCTTTCATATAGCATAAAAGGCCACTTTATTCAGGATATATGAAATTCCCATCAGATAACCGCTCATTGATAATATAACATGTAATTTGGCAATTGAACTCGAAACCATTTTATTTTTATTAAAATCTGAATTTATACCGAAACCATCAAATATATATATTTTCTTGTATTCCAACTTACCATAACTTCCCCAACATTTTCTTTCCATCTTTCCCCTCAATTGTTCTCTAGAAGTCCCCCTAGCTAACTAATAACTGGAGAAGCCCGCTCTAGACTTTTCCTCCCCGAGGGTTTTCTGCCACCCAGGAAAACCCAGGAGTTTTCCTGGCCCCACCTAAGTACCTAAACTAAAGCCCCTCACAATTTTGAGTTGCACCACAAATCAACCTGCAGTTCCTTAGCCAGCATATCCCGAATCTCAACCAAATAGTAAGCCATGCCCAAATCTGACAGATGAACCCCGTCATCTCTAAAGAGATGGCCTTCACTGCTGGTGATGTTCTCATGCCCAATAACCCCAATCTGCATGACTTTGCAAAACACTCTCATGGCTTTGTTCAACTTACGCCAAGCCTTTTCAACTGCAGCATGACACCTGGCCTGTTGCCATGATTGTCTATAAATGAATTCGGTCCATATTAAGCGAGTGGTCGGCCAATTCGATTTGAGGATCGCTAAGTCCAGCTGCATCTGTTTGATAAGTGTGAGGCCCGATAATTTCACCAAATCGTTCTCCCCTAAATGGATAAGAAGATAGTCCGGGCAACCTCTCACATGGAACATCTGCGATAATGTGGGGAACAATTCAGTCCATTTCATTTCACCTTTGCCTTTCCACACCAATTCATGCCGGGCGCTAGGAATTCCCAGTGAGCGTCCGTAAATCTGTTGTTCGGCAAACAGGGCTGCCCATTTCACAAAGGAATGGCCTACCATCCACGTCTGCTTTTTAAATCTCGAATTCACTCCCCGAACAGTACCTGAAAGAAAATAGAAATTAGTTAGGCGGAAACCAACGAGTCACCTTCCCAACACAGTTATTTTCGCACATATCGCTTGTAACTGCTAGACCTCCATCTGCCAATGCGCTTCAAGACGTTTATCCCCAGTCCCAACCTAGCTGCCTCCGTTGCTGCCCCTATAAGAAATGAATGCGTGGCAAAACCCTGCGGGTTCTCTCCCAGAAAAGTTAACGCTCTTCTCAATACTGCTAGTAATTGGGAACTCGTTATTTTAGCTCCAGACTCATGAATGAAAATGTGCCCTTGTTGAAAAGTATGCGAGGAAGAAAATTGAACCCATTCTTGTACAGGACAGCAATATGAAATACCACTGCTATTTAGAAAGACCCATGCACCCCTGCCCAACTGGTCAGTTTTGGACTTCCTAACCCATATGCCTATCCTGCGTTCCATGACGGAAATCTCTGTGCTGCATAAACCTCTGTCTTTCCCCACACCCAGTACTTCAGAAACCCTGAACGCACCAAAGAACATCCAAATCATTATCAATCTAAAATGCCCAATTTCCCAAAGATCATAACAAAACAAATCTAACTGCCCCAATAATCTTTGTAAGAGTTCAAAAGTAATGGGCGCTCGCGGCTGCTGAAACGACACTGTCCCCCTCTGGAGGCCACTCAACATTCTCTGAACCAAACTATTATCAACTGGGTCAAAACCCCACAACAGTTGACCATAAAAAGATAAAACAGACAACTTCCCAGCAATGGTTGTGTGAGATAGCCCTTTATCTATCAACGTAAGAACAAAGTCACAAATGTTACCCTTCCCCTGCCCCACTTGTCCTGACCCGCCTACCACTTGTGCATAGTGTAAAAACTCCTGCCATGCTTGTACATAACTTCTTCTAGTTGAAGGGGCAATCGACTGTTCAACTAGCTGTACGATCCTCATTCCCCTAGGGCCCAAAGGTTGAGTGGCACCTTCGTTTTGTTGATATCTGCCCCTGGCGCCAGCTCGCGGAACCTCTGCCAATGAAAGCGGGAAAGGGCATCAGCAATGGAATTGTTAACCCCTGGGACATGCTTGGCTTTAAAGATCATGTTGAAACGCAAACTCAAAAGCATGAACATTCTCAGCAGTTGCAACACTCTGACATCCTTGACCTTCTGATTGTTCATCAAGTTTACCACCGCTGTGTTATCTACATGAAACAACACAGATCTGTTTTGGAACTCACGACCCCAAACCAACAAAGCCACAATTAGGGGAAATAGCTCCAAAAAGGCAATGCTACGGCCTTGATTTTTCCAATGTTCTGGCCAACTCTCGGCGCACCACCTTCCTTCCCAAAAATATCCAAAACCACTCGAGCCAGCAGCATCGGAATAAATTTGGACTTCCCAAACAAAATTTTCATCCAAGAATTGCAAAGGTATGCCATTAAAACTGTCCAAAAAACACAACCACACTCTCAAATCTTCCTTGATACCTTTGGTTACACGAACTCTGTGGTGTGGGAGAGAGGCACCTGATAAAGACATGCCTAAACGTCTACAAAAAGTCCTCCCCGCTCTTACCACCCGACACGCAAAGTTCAAGTAGCCTAACAAGCGCTGCACTTGTCTTAATTCAATCTTGCGTGCATCCAGAACCAAGAGCAAAAATGCTTTGATCTCACTAATCTTGCTCTGTGGAAGGCGCGCTGTCATCTGTATGGTATCTAACTCAAGGCCTAGGAAAGTCATGATCGTACTAGGTCCTTCAGTCTTGTCAGGCGCTAAAGGAACTCCTAAGGAATCAGCAAGCCTCTGGAAGTGTGTTAGTGCTGTTGTACATTGTCCTGTCCTAGCCTCGCCTATGAAAAGGAAATCATCTAAGTAATGACAGCTGACACCTTCCCTACATATTTGTGAAAAGATCCACTGTATGAATGTGCTAAACATCTCAAACAGCGCACATGAGGCCGCACATCCCATTGGTAAGACTTTGTCAACATAGTAATGTCCTTGGAAAAACATACCCAACAGTTCGAAATCAGAAGGGTGAATGGGTAGCAAACGGAAGGCAGATTGGATATCGCATTTAGCCATTTCCGATCCTTCGCCCATCTTTGTAACTAAATCCATCGCCTCATCCACTGTCGTGTACGACACTGAGGTATCTAAAGCTGATATGAAATCATTGATGGAACCCCCTTCGGGCCAGGAGAGATGTTGTATCATCCTATATTCACCAGTAGCCTTTTTGGGAATGACACCCAGAGGGGACACCATCAAATTCGGCAAAGGACAATGCTGAAAGGAGCCCGCGATCCTGCCCTGATTTCTGCGTCTAACTTTTTACGTACCACCTCCGGCAATTCCTTCGCCGAACGCAAGTTAGCAGCCCACCTCTGTTGACGGGGGCCCTGATATCCCAGCTTAAAGCCCTCTTGAAACCCCCAAAACAAACGAGCTGCTGCATCAGTGTCAGGGTATGTATCTAACCAAGGTGTCAGACTGGCTAATCTAACTGGAGTAGGCGCCTTTTGGAAAAGTAGGGAAAGATGCGCCCCTTCCCCTAACTGCCCAGCCACCCTGTTCTTGAAATCTGTGTTGATCGCTGAATCTGTGACCGCTGAAACCACCCGCTGAGGAACCACATTGCGTGAGCGGATGCCGCCCCTGCACTGGGAACAGTCGTGCTTAAATCGGCACATTGGTCTAGTGCACATCCCCCGGTTGTAGTTCCAACAGGCTCCTGTACCCGAGGTGAGACTTCTTCCCCATGCACCCGCCCCAGAATGAGCGGGACGCCACAGAAAGGGCCGGTAAGGCACTGGCAAACCACTTGCCGTGTGCGTTGTAGCCGATGGGTGAGACGTGGACATCTATTGGAGCCAAAGTTCGGAATCCACGTCCCCCCACGGCTTCTCAGCACATATGCTGATTCGAGCTTGAAATTCCTCGTCATAGTTCAACCATGAGTATCCCCCAAAGTGCAGCTGCGCCTTCCGGACGATATCCATGTATTTATATAGAGCAACAGACCTCTCCGGATATCTTTCGCAATAAATACTTGCATATATCAGGAAGGCTGAGGTCCAATCCTCAATTGTACGAGGCACCCTGGGACGTCGCGCTAACTCCCATTCCTCCTCCTTCGAACCCTCTTTGGCTTGCCCATCACGGTGAAGTAATTTGAAGATATCAACAAACTCATGGTTCCATATACGTTGCTTGGTCTTATCTGATAAGTGTGACCCCAAAGGCATCGCAAGGCCCATGTAAGGAAGGCGTTGTCTAACATTAATAGATACCATCTGATCTGACACCGCATCCTGTGTACGCCCTCCCTCCAGATGGACTAATCCTTGAGGGGACTCTCCTGCACCTAGTGCACTAAGCGGTGTCAGCACTCCAGATGATAATGAATTGTCGAACGACCCAGTCTTCCTACCTTCCCTCTCCCCTACTATTTTAACCATAGGTAAATTTCGGACATTCACTCCTCTATCCCGTCCATCATCCCACACCGCCCACCAATGAGGCTTACCGCATGGTAGCTGTACTGCTGGTTGCTGTAATTCCGTTGGAGACATCCGCTCTTGATAATCTCTTGGGGTCAGCTCCACAGCAGAAGAGTCCGCACTTGACCTCTGAAACAATAAAGAAGAGTTTGTTGCCCCCGCCCCCTGCCCTTTTGTGCACTTTACCAGATGTACCCAAGACGCTTTGTTTATTCTGCACAATTTTCTTGCCCTTTATTGATTTTCCAGCCTGTCCTTTTTTGGCCTGACTAAAATCACCCCTCACCTCTGACCCCCCACTAGAACCAGGACAAGCCCCGTCCCCAACCCCGCCATCAAAGGTTGACCAAACCAGATCAGAACTCCGCTCTAGAGGTCTGTCTGACCGCGGAAAATCCGCTCTGGATTTGCTATGATATACCTTACCAAGCCCCTCAACGTACGATGATACAGTAGAGGCAGCCGCTTGAACAGATGGTACGTTCTGGAATCCAACCACCTGCGCATCAGCCATGTCGCGAGCACCTCACGAAAAAGTGAAGTCTTCTGTGGAAATATGTCTCTCTGCGTGGTTGTCAGCGGAGCCGGGGTGCTCAACCCAAACTCACTGACCTTTGCCGCTCCTGTTATGTGTGCTCCTCATGTTCGTTGTGGCATACGGTGAAGGGCGAGCACGCGGAAATAAATACTCGGTATCCCATCTCCTGACCTCCTGATCTGAAGAAAATGTGTCATTTTTTTGCTCAGGTTCGCCGTCATCCTCTCTGTCTTCCTCACCGTCAGAATCATCGTCGAACTCCGAATCACTCGCCTCCTGCATCTCCTGAGGTACACTGACTTACTGATTGGCCCGGGGCCCTCCCTGCTTAGACAAGGGTGGCCCTTCTAAGGTTAAATCTGCCGCTCGCACTAACCCACTACTATTCTGAGGTAAGTTGCTGTGTATCGTGAGGTGTGGGGTATCCTGAAGGGGCTGCACTTCGAATTCTTCATCCTCGTCACTATCACTGGAATAAGCCACCAAAGAGCCCGTCCGCCCCCTCACGATAAATTTCTGACAGACATTGGGTTGCCCATTGTCCATGCAAGAGTCATCAAAAATGGGCAAAACGCTCACTGGTGCGGGTAGCAAAGGTAATCCCTGGCCGCCTGACCTATCTTGAGTAACTGCCAGCTTCTTTACAACCTTTTGTTTTCCTTTTCTCTTGAGGGCAACCTGCGGAGCACCCTTAGAAGCCCCCATGGTTGCGCCCACGACCTGCATATCCACCTCAGAAATGTCTTGTCTACTATCAATTTCACTCACCGCTTGTTGACGGGTGAGGGAGGTAGCCCTGCGTACCATCGCAAATTTTCCTGTCACGCCAGGTCTCGAACACTTGTCAACACCTGCGCTCAAAGAGCGAGCTCTCCTGCTCCCCTTTTTTACCGAAGCCGGCTGGCAAGCCTCAATGGCATACTGCACCCCTTTTGCCGCTTTTCTCTGTGGGGGGCGCTTAGGTGGAAGCATCTCTCGAAGCGCCGACTGCGTCAGCATGTCTTCTCTCCCTTCTTGCTGAATCACTCTCAAAGCTGCCACCAGCTGTTCACTCATTTCCATGTTGTAACAATTTTACTGCGAAAACTAACCTCTCTCTAAACAAACCCCTCGTAAATAACCCTGCCTGACACTCGATTTTGCTAGAAGAGCAAAATCCCTGACTCTAACCTGCCTGCGCCTAATCTCCTCACAACCTACGCGCTAAAAGCCTGCCCTGACGCTCCCTCCCTACCTCGTGCCTGGACTATTCCATTGTGCGCGAAAACCGCAGGGGGAGACGTCTCGCGCCGCTCCCCCTGCAGAGCGAACAAAGCTAGAACCTGTACGTGTCACTGCACTCTATAAGAGAATCAGACACAACACATCACATTTTTATAACAAATAAAAGTGAACACCCACACCCACCCCCTTGCATAACACAACAACAGAGAGAAAAAAAATATCAACCCCCAACAAAGTCTTTCAACCATGTAGGTAAATTCTTTTTCCTTCCACATTTACCAGCGTCTGTCCTCCCATCCACCACACCGGCACATTCTCCCACAAGATTACAATTACAATCATCATCAGGTACTCCAGTGTCTTGACTAATTGACCCACTAATGTCAGAAGACCAAAGGGGATCAATCCTTCTATTCAACTCTACGTGTCATTTTTTACATAACGCAACCCTTTTTAAATTCCATACTTTCCAATTCTCTAAACTGATAGCATTTATAAAAAATGTATTCACTTTTTCTGGCTCAGAGAATTTGCTTACACATTTTGCCACTTTTACTGTTTTTTTAATTCTCACCCAATCACCAACTTCCACCCGAACATCCTTGACATTGTTAAGTAAATCATAGTATTCTTTACTTTTTTGTTGATTTTCCACCATCCTTCCCTTCACAACCTCAGGAGACTATTCCAAAACAGTACTGTCACCTAACCAACCAGGATTAAACTTGCACCTACCTCTCATTATCATAAATGGTGACGCACCTGCCACATCGTTTTTAGTGATCCGTATGCCCATACAGCTGTCCTAATAGATAATCTCCAATCCATTCCTTATGTATCAGTGTAGTGTAGTTCCTATATTCCCAATAGGCTCTGCGCATTGGAATAATATATCCTATAGAATTGACGTAGGACTTAGGTTGACTAGGTCTCTATCGAATATATTAAACTTAATTTGTGAGTGCCAGCTAGTTCAGAGGTCACTAGAAGCTTTCTCGAATAAACAAGAAGGGATTAGTCTCTGACAACCGCATAAACATGACAACTTTGTTTCCCCAAGATAAAACTGTTCTTCAGAGTCGTGAAAACAATAGATAGATATTTCACTCAGTCAATCGTGCATGCTTCGTTTCATCAGAGGTGCAGAGAGACGGGCGTTTTCAATAAAAGTATTTATTGAACTGTCTTCTTTTTCATGCAGAAGAAATGAACTGCTACAATCCTAATACTGGCTGTAAAGTATAATGCGTACAGCAAGAAGAGTATTATAAAATAATACTGTAAAGGCATGGTATGGTTTCTAAGCCATAAAATACAAACATAAATAACAAAGACTAAAAGTACTCAACTGATGCTTCTAAAATACGCCTACCCCAATGTACCTAACCTAAGTCTAGTACGAGGGAAGAAGTAAGTGAGGTGTAGCATAGGTTTAGTATTCTTTGCCAAGAATTTATCCAAGATTTCTCTTAGGGTCTAATCAGCTCCTTACCTTGGTTTAGAATGAAGGAGGTCTGGTATCTCTGTCTCGGGACTCGATTTCCCAATACCCTGCAAGGGGAGCTTGGAAACACTGGAGCTGGATTCTCAGCGAGAGAAAGTCAGCCTCTCTGTCAGTGCATCAGCTGGAGGGTCAGCTTCCTTCGGCACTTGCTGTAGCGAGCTGCATCGGGCAAGTAGATAGTCGAACTGCTCCAAACCACCATGTGTTTGCTAGGGCAAGTGTAGGCATATTTATACCTTGAAGGTACCTGGATTGACGTAAAGTCGGACATAATAACGTCACTAAAGAACGGTAGTTCTTTGAAAACGCCATGATTTCTAGGACAAATCAATATTCAAGAAAGGGGATGTCCCTAATTGCTGAAGCCGAGTTTTCCAAGAAATCATTGTGGCTTTTTGGAACTAGTGGAAGTAGCCATGCCTGAATTAGGACTGCATGGGCTAGGCCTAAATATGGGTATGATTTCTATGCCTATATAAGGGTAGTGTGAGTTATACCTAAATAAGGCCATGAATCGGGAAAATTACATTAGGGTCCTAAAACGCTATACAACAGCTCCTTGTATTATACCTTTCATCACGTGGTTGAACTTTTCAACTATGTCATTTCCGGTAGGATTGTAAAGTGCTGTGGTCATATGTTTCACTCCCACTCTTGTAACATATGTTTTGGCTGCCAAAGAAGTAAACTGCATACCGTTATCACTTAAAAGAGTAACAGGAATATCTTCTGACCAGAAAGCTTTATCCAAAAGTCTAATACCGTGGCAGTGTCAGCTTTCTCCACAATATCCACAATAGGACACTTAAGCCAATCAATGCAATTACATACTCCTGTAGATCACACACAGGACCCATCAAATCAATGGCAACATTCTCCCATGGTAGATTGGGAATATCCACATCCGACATGGGATGTCTCAGTGTGCTAAAAGTTTTATCCAAAGCGGAAAAAACACCACAAGGCCATCAGAAAGATTCCTTAACTACATTCTTTGTCCTTACGACATCAAAATGTCCTTCATGAGATAATTCCAAAAAACAATTCCTTAAACCTACTGGAGGAATTACTCAGCAACCTCTAAAAATTATACCCTTTTCCATAGATAGTTTTCATCTAATTTCCCAGGAAGGCTCTACATTCCTCAGATAGCAATTCTATCTTGGGCCACCTCTCAGTCATGTACTTTACAACTTCCAGTAGGAATTTATCCTCCAAATGTTTAGCCACCCAAGTTTTGCACTCAGTGGCAGGTAAACCAGAGTCATGTATTAAAGCTACTTTAAAATCGTAACATGGGTCATCCTCATTCACTTCTAATGGATTAGGCAACCTAGATAAACAGTCATCCATTACATTTTCTTTACCTGAAACATAAACCATACCGTAGATATAATCCTTCATCCTCATAGACATTCTGGCTAATCTTGCTGAAGCAGATGAAGTATCATCTGTAGTAAGCAATTTTATGAGCGGTTTGTGATCACTGAAAATGACCGCAGGCCTTCCCCAGACAAAACCTCTGAAGTGATCAAATGCCCATGCACATTATAATGCCTTTCTCTCAATAATTGGATACTTTTCCTCTGAAGGAGATATAGGCCTGGATCCAAACAAGATGATGTTTTCCTTTCCTTGCTCATTTCTTTGAGAAAGTACTGTGGTGGTGAGCCTCAGCAAGGCCTACCAGTGCAAGGGATTTGCCCTTCTCTGCACAGAGTCCTCAGACCAATAGGAAGAAGTTGACACAGAAACTGGAATAGAAAATACAGAGTTTATTAAACCTCATGAGGTGGAACTACAGTCACACAACACCCTTCGGTAATGTATGACGTAGCACACTGAATGGAAGGAGCTTGGTCCTTTTATACCCACACAGGGGCTCAAATGAAGGCGGTACAAGTACAGAATGCTGGTTTTAAATACATATAAGGTCATACAGCGAGTGTGCTGGCAACAAGAGGGAGGGGCTGACAGTTAGGTAATTCTGGTGGACACATCCTGACAGTTACAAGTTGGGAACAGCTGTAAGCTCAACTGAACATGTGCGAAGCAGAAGAGGATAAATATATCTCGTCCCTAGGGAGATTTCAAGAGCAGTTGACAGGAAGGTAGGACAGAGCACATGGCGAGCACATGGCAAACAAAATGGCTGACAGAAATACAAAATGGATTCCGCAAAACGGACAAGATAGTCTCTAAATACAAGATGTCTTCTGCTAATGCTTAACCTAATCCCTGCTAAATTACAACAGACGACCCTTTCAGCATTAGCTGAAGACATTCGTTTATCTGGGGTAATCTAGGTATGCATCCTGTACATTGATGTTCATCATCTCAGTAATTTCATTATTTAACATTTGCTGTTCTTTTATGTTTGCAATATTTCTTTTGGCAGGTGTACAAGCAGTGATGCACACGGAGCAAAGCATAGGACCACATTGTATACAAATACAGCATGTAAATAGTATCACCAGTAGTATAATTAGAATAGTCAGTAGCTTCCAGCCCCAAGTAGCAAAGAGTGTCCATATCCAGTTCGAAAATGTCCATGTACCAGTCTCTGGGTGAATTTCTGCAGCAATCTTATGCAGTTTAGAGATTGCATCATATACCGAAGGTGAGTGATCCGGAATGAAAACACAACAACTACTACCGATAATGCGACATGCACCACCTCGATCAACCAAAATCACGTCTAATACCATCCTATTTTGGAGTGCTACAATCCTTGCAATTTGCAGTTCCTCTGTAATGTTCCCAAGTGCCATAGCTGTTTGAATGGTGACAGCATCCACAACATGAGTTAATCGCCTGATCTTTCTGCTATTCAATGCAGCACCCACAAAAAAGAACAAACCCAAATTGAAATCGACATATTGTTGCAAAGTGGTATCTGTCTGGTCAACTTCATCTGTACTTATTGTTCATTTATATCTATTTTTGGAAATGTCATTTTACAACTTTAAATTCAGGTGATGTTATGGAGTGGCCAAGAGCACAGGTGGTAACTAAAATTATATGTAACATACCCCGGACCACCCAACAGGTAATTGATAGTATCCTTTATTACCACATACAAAATACGTATTATGCGAAGACGTAAAACTACTGTTGTTAGCTCCTTCAATAATCAATGTCAAAATACATTCACTCCGTCCTACTGGAATTCTCCCAACACTACTTATACACAGTTCTGCTTTAGCTCTGGTCACAGAAATTACAAAAGGTCCATTGTCTTTAAGGTTCCTCATATTCATGAAGACATATGGTGTTGAAATATTGTCCGGTTGGTACTCTTCCCATTCCGCTTGGTACTCTTCCCATTCCCATTTAGTTCCTTTAGCTTGAGGATAACCATCTTTATCTTGATAGCATACTTTATTCAGACGAAAGATAATTCCTCCTACTGAGGGCTTTCCGAAAGAAAACAAAAGAGCATACCAAGCTTGACATGAACCATTATGGGAAAACGGTAGAGGAATAAAAGGTGTTCCTCCCTTCTTTTGGTGTGCAGGTATCATTCCACACACCCAACATTTGGTAGCATTCGTGGCATTGTGTGGATGATGCAACATCTGGATGAATGTGTTATTTAGGTAGGATTGTCGATGTTTCTGCTCATGGTAGAGAAGTGTAAAATAATGATGTTCCACTGAAGCTGGAGTAGTGGCAACAAGAAGCTGTCGAGCAGGAGCCAGTTTCTCAACAAACCAGGTGATTATCCCCATAACCACCAGAGCAACAACAAACCTTACAGCCCAAATGATTCTTTTGTTATTCATTTCAGCAACAGCGATAATTGATCTTTCTAAAACTCGTTGAAAACAATCGTTGGAGCTCTTATCCCTTGGGCAGCCGCTGATTTCTTCACCACGGGCCAAGTCGGGTGTCACTACACTAACGCAGGGCTGATCCCCTCCCTTGCCACATCAGCTCTCCGTTTCACTAACCCAGGGAGGTAGCTCAACCAGTCTTTTTCAACACTGCAGATTCTTTCCTCGGTCTCAAGTGGTATCACGATGTTCCAGGAATCGTGTGGTCCGGGAAGACTTCCGCAGATTCGTCAGGTGAGATAGCTTGACCTTTCTCCGTCTCCAGAATCTCTCGATGGTCGGTCAGCACAGCAGGTTCCACCAAGGCAGGCGACACACGCTTATAGTGTGTGCTATGGACCCAGTTCTTCTTGTTCGTCACTCGAACTGCTGTCCTTGTCGCAAGGAGCACTTGCCCCGGACCTCGCCACCTCGGTTCCAGGCTGTTCGATCTGTCAAAGACCTTGACCATCACAGTCGCCAGGACGGAGTTCTTGAGCCTCACCTGTAGATCTGTCAGGAAGCGCTTCTCGAACCTGCTGATGAATAGAGATCAAACTGTCTGTTAACTGTGCCAAATAATCATTAATCAGAACACAAGGAACATCATGTATGGGGCGTGGCTTAAGAACTCCCCAAAATATTCATCGGTCTCCCAAAGACCACTTCGTACAGGGTGAGACCAGATCGTGAATGTGGCATAGATCCTATGGACAACAATGCCAAGGGTAATGCATCTGGCCACTTTAAAGACGTGGAAGCTTGTATTTTCGCCAACTTCAATTTTAAAGTAGGATTGTATATTTCCACTAATCCTGCTGATCGCGGGTGGAAGACTGTATGGAACTTCTGTTTGATCCCTAATCCTTTCAGGACATGCTCAACAACTTGCCCAATAAAATGAGGTCCGTTGTCACTCCACAAAAATTTACAAACACCATATCTAGGGAAAAACGTCTTCAGAAACACCTTTGCTGTGGTGAGAGCAGTATTATCCTTCGTAGGGTATGCCTCTATCCATTTGCTGAAGGCACATACCACCACTAGGACATATTTCAGATTATTGCAGCATTCAAGTTGGATGTAATCCATCTGCAAAACTTCAAAAGGTGCGGTTGGTGTAGCAAACCCTCCTGTAGGAGTCTGTGTCCCTTTTCCAGGATTATACTGCCAACAGATGAAACAGGACTGTACCACTCTTTTAGCTATGCTGGCAATTTCAGGATGCTCCCAAACTTGCGTAAGCAATTTAGTGATTGCTAGAGCTCCAACATGTGCCAGCCCATGAGCCATTTGAACCATAGGTTGTAAATAGGCTGCAGGCAATTTCCATTTATTCATTTCTTTGTTACGCCAACAGCCCTCATCGTCTAACATTCCTTCTTTAGACCATTGCTCAAGCTCTTCTACAGAGGCAGATCACTGTATATCCAATACTTCCTCTCTAGCGTCATGCCAACGCTCAGCTTGAGACTTCACTACGTACATGGAAGTAGTGCTTCACTGCATCGCAGTCTCACGAGCTACGCGATCTGCAAAGGCATTGCCTTGTCCTATTTTGTCAATGATTTTGTTGTGTGCGCTACACTTCATAATAGCAACTTTCTTCGGGTATGTAAGTGCAGTCAAGAGATTATGCACTAATTCTCCGTGCATTATCTGCATCCCGTGGGATGTAAGAAAGCCTCTTTGCTTCCAGAGTAGGCCAAAATCATGAACCACTCCAAAAGCATAGCGGCTATCCGTGTAAATGTTCACACACAAGTCAGTGCTAAGTTCACTCGCTTGTGTCAAAGCAATTAGTTCAGCTGCTTGAGCCGACTTCTGAGGTATGCGAGCTGTTTCCACTACTGTCTCAAGCGTGGTGATTGCATAAGCAGCTGAAGTTGTGCCATCTGGTAACTTCAAACAGGACCCATCAACCCATAGTTCCCCATCTACATCTGGAAGGGGCGTATCTTGCAAATCGAGGCAAACCTTTGTCTGTTCCTCAGTAAGGAATATACAATCATGAGGTTCCTTTGACTGGGACTAGGTCACAGGATATGGCAACAAAGTGGCTGGGTTCAGTGTCGCGCACCTCTTCAAGGTAATATGAGGTGCTAACAGTGTCAATTCGTATCCTGTCAGGCGAGCACTAGTCAAGTGTTGTGTTTTGGTCTGATTCAAAAGGGCATCTACTGCATGGGGTACTAGCACCAACAGTTTCTGTGACAAAACTATCCCTTCACTCTGACGTATGGACACAGCTGTCGCTGCAACTGAACGGAAACACCCAGGCAATGCACGAGCAACAGGATCAAGAACTGCAGAAAAGTATGCACAGGGACGCTTCTTATCACCGTGTGTCTGTACTAGAACTGACAATGCACACCCATCTTTCTCGTGTACATAGAGTGTAAAACCTTTCGTGTAATCTGGTGTGCCTAACACTGGTGCAGAACAAAGAGCTTGTCTTAACTGATGAAAAGCATTTTGGCATTCATCTGTCCATGGAAGGGGAATCGGAGTGTTTTTAGTCAAAAACGATAGCAGGGGTTTAACAATGTGTGAAAAGCCCAATATCCATTGCCTACAAAACGAAGTCAAACCAATGAATGCACGGACATCTTTCTGTGTGGAAGGTTCTGGGGTGTCTAAAATTGCTTGAATGCGATCTGGTGTCAGTGCACGGCCCTCCTTAGACAGAAGGTGACCTAAGTAGGTTACCTTCGGTCTACAATATTGCAATTTCTTTTGTGACACTTTATGATGGTGTGTAGCAAGAAAAGAAAGCAAAGACAAAGTACACTCTTCACATAGTTCAGGCGTATTGGCTGACAACAAGATGTCATCGACATATTGTATGAGAGCCACTCCTTCAGGCAAAGTAAAGGAATAAAGCTGTCTCTTCAATGCTTGACTGTAAATACTAGGACTCTCAGTATAGCCTTGAGGAACTCTACAAAATCTATACTATCGGTTATTCAAAGTGAAACCGAACAGATATCGACTTTCAGGGTGAATAGGGATCGAAAAGAAAGCGTTCTTCAAGTCTATAACAGAGAATATAGTTGCTGTCGGAGGAACCAAAGTAAGTAGTGTCGTTATGTCAGAAACCACATGGGGAGAATAGGACTATTGCAAACATTATAAGAAACTTCTTCTACGACCCCTACTTTGATCAAGTCATGTACAATGCGTGTGAGTGCTTCTTCTCCTTCTCGAGAAATCTTATACTGACGCAGTCTTGGCAATGAAGCACCCTCCTTGACACTAATATGCACTGGCGGAATAACCATTTGCCCTACATCGGTGTCTGAAGTAGCCCACAAAGTACTAGGGAGTGCGGCTAGTGCAATGTCTTCTTTAACAATACAAGATCTCTAAATCACAGGGTAGTTGTCAATCAAAATAACCCGTACTCCTTCGGAGAACATCGTATCGTAGCCCTGAAATATTTAAGTATATCAAGACCCACAATATTGTCTGGTGTGTTTGGAGAAAGCAAAAACGGACATGGAGCAGTACACTTATCAACATGGAATGCGAGTGGTTGTGAAAATGGGCTAAGGGAAGGTGTTCCATCGCAACCTATTGATGTAATGGTTAAGCCAGACAGGGGAGCCCTTGGAACCAATTGTTTAGACAAGGTGCTACAAGTAGCTCCTGTATCAACCAGAAACTGAACAGTAGAACCCAAAACATGTGCTGTAACATAGGGACCCCTCTGATCTACTGGAACTTCAACAGATTCCTTACCCCATCCTAGGCAATCCTATGCATAAGCAGAATCTTGAAAATCAGACGGCACATAGTCGGACATTTGATATTGGGTCCTTCTATCAAAAGTGTTAAACCCATCCTGCCCATGTGTATTTGCATCAAACCTAGTGCGATCATTCGTGCTTCCTCTAGGCCCTGAATATCCTGAGCGATTTCTCATTTGTCCCCGACCACGTGGACACTGCTGAGCACACAGTACTGGACAATCAGAAAGCCAATGTCCAAATTTCTTGCAGTACTAGTCATCAGATAAATTCGAACGAGTATAAGAAGGAAAAGACGAACCATAAGATCCACGTCCGCCTCTATCATTACCTCTAGAAGGTGGGCCATAAGCTTGAGCTAACATGACCTTTGTTTTCAACTCTTTAGACTTTTTATCCTCATTACCTTTAGCTTCTAATTCTTGTCGGTCATAATACTGAGCCATGGTTAAGAGAGAAACCGGAGAAGAGGTAGCCCATGAACTCTCACTGGCCTTTAGGCGACTATCTATTCCTGGCAAAAGGTTTGCGACATATTTATCGACAAACAGATGCCTACCTGTGTCATCTGTCAATGACTGGCCACTAAAATCGTGGAATGCCGCTTCAAAGCGTGTAAGGAAATCTGAAACCGATTCATCTGCCTTTTGCTTACACAACGCTAATACAGACCAATCTATCTTTTTAGGGGGAATAATCATCTTTAACTTAACTAATATAGCTTCCGGAAGGTCTAAAATTAACTGACAGGGTTTCTGTGCAGGTTCTCTGTCTTCATCTAACTGCTCTAAATCTTTCCATAATGCTCCAAATTTCGCACGGTCATCAACTATACGCACAGTTCTCCACATATCAGTCGGTAATATTAATCCAAAAAACAAATCAATATCAGGCAAAGTCATAGTACAAGAACTAATTGCACCCTCAACTTCCTCATAAAAGTCTGCTGGATTCTTTCGCGGATCTGGCAATGCATTTTTAAGGGCCATAACATCTGCTCTATTCCAAGGAGTGTAAACCCAATTATAAATAAAATACCCTTTAGCATCTACAGAAGTCTTATCATCATTTGTACCCGTTCCCTTAGGAGGAATATATAAAGGCGCGGCTTCCTGCATGGGTTTCACACTAATTAAAACATTCTTATCTGTTTCAAGAGTAGAAGTTCGTGCCATGCTGACGTGGGATGTTTGTGCAGCTGCATCTGGTGCCTTTTTCTCCTCTCGCAAACGGGCTGCGTCAATACGCACTTTAACCAAGCGTCTGATCGTATCAGGCACCTGGGAGAAGACAAAAAGACCGTCACGTAATTGTTTACAATCAGCTGCTACATCATTGGGCTCCATTTCTACCGAATGTTTCCTAAATCGTTCAATAACCTCTGCGGCAAATGTATCGGTAAAATATATTTTCTCCCTTTCCTGCCAACCTTTTATACTATCTAACAGTTCAGAAGCAGTGGCAGTACTACGAACGGCTTTACGCGCAGCAGATCTAATGTCATATGCACGGCCAGCAGATAACATTGTACGAGTTTCTCAAGCTTTGTCCTGGTCTGTAGGAGAGTCCACATCTGACTCATAAGGAGCAGTAGGAAGAGTATACGGAGGTGGACAATGATCTAATAAGAGAGAATCATCTTGGGGTTTATTAAGAATAGGATAAAGAGGTCTACGAACAGCGTATTGGCCATTTACCTGTGAATGATGCTCCCTATCTTCCCTCTCTTTAATTTCTTTAATTTCCCTATTTTTCATTTCCAATGCTTTCGCATGAATGCTCTTACGTTGTTCTTTTTCAATCAAGGCTTGCTCACGCTTCATTCGCTCATGCACTTTTTTCTCCCACATTCGTACACAGTCAAACATATCTTGCCTAGCCTTTCGCTTAAACATCCGTTGCTCCACATACTGAATCTTTTGCAAATCAAATGACCCAAGCATAGGCCAGCGCAACTCAGGATCTTTACAAGTATATTTATTCCATAACGTGATGTACATTATGGAAGAAATACCATACTTAACATGCATGTCCCTATTAGGCGTCCCCTCCAGGGGGGCCGGTTGTGCTTCATCAAGTCTCAAATTGGTACCACTACAAAAGCAACACATCCTACGAAGTGTGCTGGAAACAGGCATGCCAAAATAGTGCAGAATATGCAGTATTATGATCAAAGTAGCGCTTAAAGTACTCTTCGTACGTTGCGCCGTTCAAACAAATTCAAATAGAGAAAAATCTCCTCATTACTTGTCTTTATGGATTGCAATACATATATAATTGTCAAACAAATTCTAATATTGGCCAATCATACAAACAAAAAGCCCCAATAAGTGTTACTAAACTACCTTACCAATCAAAGGCATCAAAACCAACAGCAAGTGCCGCAGAACGGCTCTTACCAATCAAATGGTGTCCAGGTTCCAACTGCCAAGTTCTCAAATCAACCAAATGGTCACTGCAAGCTGAATCAACAGAAGAGATCTCAGTCGAGGACCGGCGCCACCTGGATGGTCAGATCAGAAAGAAAGGAAAAACGCTGTGGGTGCCAAGACTCAGGTCTCCTCAGGCAGCGATCGCGTCCAAAAGCAAGATTCCAATCCTTCGTCTCGACCAGGCCTTCGGGCATCCGAGTCGCCAATGAGCCCCACGTGGGCGCCAATTTGTGGCGGTGAGCCTCAGCAAGGCCTACCAGTGCAAGGGATTCTCCCTTCTCTGCACAGAGTCATCAGACCAATAGGAAGAAGTTGGAACAGAAACTGGAATAGGAAATATAGAGTTTATTAAACCTCATGAGGTGGAACTACATTCACACAACACCCTTCGGTAATGTATGACGTAGCACACTGAATAGAAGGAACTTGGTCCTTTTATACCCACACAGGGGCTCAAATGAAGGCGGTACACGTACAGAATGCTGTTTTTAAATACATATAAGGTCATACAGAGAGTATGCTGGCAACAAGTGGGAGGGGCTGACAGTTAGCTAATTCTGGTGGACACATCCTGACAGTTACAAGTTGGGGACAGCTGTAAGCTCAACTGAGCATGTGCGAAGCAGAAGAGGCTAAATATATCTTGTCTCTAGGCAGATTTCAAGAGCAGTTGACAGGAAGGTAGGACAGAGCACATGGCGAGCACATGGCAAACAAAATGGCTGACAGAAATACAAAATGGATTCCGCAAAATGGACAAGATGTCTTCTGCTAATGCTTAACCTAATCGCTGCTAAATTACAACAGTACCACCCCAGACCTTTATCACTAGCATCCATAGTGATATAATTATCCAAATTAGGGTCGAAACTCACCAAATGTGGTACTTTCTCCAAGAATTCCTTAATGTACTGGAACTCTTTGAAATTTAGCATGTTTCTTGAGAAGTTGTCTGATATTAAATACTTTCTCAGAAAAATTTGGGATACATTTGGCACAATATTCTGCCATTCCCAGGAAGGACCTTACCGCATCCTTACTCGTGGGAGATGGTGCACTTGTTATGTCATTAATTAAAGCCGGTTTAGACTTAACACCCTCTTCACTAATCACTTGACCTAAATAAGACACACTTCTTGCCGCAAATTTACACTTGCTTTACTCAATTGTTAGTCCCTTGCTTTCTAAAATTCATAGTACTTTAAGCAATCTCTCATGATGCTTGATTTTATTCTCCCCAAAGATTAAAATGTCATCTTGGAAGAATAATACACCTTTTCCCTTCCCAAACAAGTTATGCATAGGTCTCTGGAATACAGCTGAAGCTAGGCCAAAGGGCATTCGTTTGAACTGGAAACATCCAAACGGTGTGATGAAGGCTGTGATTTTTCTGGATTTTTCTGACAATGAAATCTGGTGATACGCACTTGAAAGATCAATGGTTGAAAACCACACTACACCTTTAAGACAAGATCCATTTCAGTAACTTTTGGTAAAGGAAAACGGTCAATAAGGATGTTGTTATTAACGTGGCGGAAGTCCACACATAAACAGATTTTTCTGTTGCTGGAGCGGGCAACAACCATCAGAGAAATCCAGTCAGAGCAATCCACAGGTTCAATGACATCCATGTCTTTTAGTCTTTCAAGTTCCTTAGAAACTTCCTCCCGTATCATTATGGGTACAATTCTCTTCTAATGTACTTTAGGAACTGCATCAGTTGTAAGAATAATTTCATGCTCAAACCCATCCAGCATGCCCAATTGTTCCTTAAACACCTTCGGGTACTTTTTTTCCATTTCCTTTCAGATAGAGATACCTTCATCCACTACTAGGACTTTATCAATACTATTAGGATCCAAAATGATATGAAGATTTCCTTGATCATACCAGCCTAGTACAGATAGACTCCTCTTTGCCACATACAATTTCCCTCTTGCACGTATGGCCTTAAATGAAAAAGACAACCACCTGTAGCCAATAATGTCTATTCTTTCACCAGTAAAACTCTCTGATTTGATGTCAGATGGGGATAAATACTTGCCAACTTTTCCTATAAACTTATTTCTCCATATATCTTCATTCACAAGCGTGAAAGGTGAACCAGAATCAGCATACATCTTTATTACAACGCCACCAATAGACACATTACATTCTGGTTTTCCTTTAGTGTTCCTCTCCTCAATATTGAGCACAAATTTCTCTTGTAAATTCAAAACACTGTCATGTTTAGTGTTTTCCTCCTCCCTTTCACTGCCGCTTGAACTTTTAGCGTCATGTACACATTTCACTTTAAACTTCTTTTTGCTGCAAATTTTGGCATTTGCCCTACAATGCCACAATTACAACATTTTTGCTTAATTGAAGGGCATGACTTACTATACGGTAAATGTTCTTTGCTGCCACAATGATAGCACTTTCTGTCCGCGGTTGCCACATTACTTTTTGGATCATACTTCCTACTGTATTCTCCTTTACGAGATGTAACCTTGCATACACATGAGAAATCATTGTCTGGTTGCTGTAATTCTGTAGCTCATCTCCCAGACGTTTCTGCCTTACGTACAATGGTAATTACTTCTTCCAATGGAGAGTCTCCATTAATCCGTAAACATTCCTGGATAGTTGCGTTATTGGCATGCATTACCAGCTGATCTCTTATTAAGTCATTGTGAATGACTCCAAATTTGCAATCAATGGCCAGTTTTTTAAGTTCAGCAACATAGTCATCCACAGCTACACCCTTGTGCTGTTTGTGTTGGAAGAATTTTAATCTAGTAATTCCTATACAAACGTTCAGCACAAAATATTTGTCTTAATCTTGTAAAGCTGCTAGAAATACTTATGTATCACTCCCAACAATTCCTTTCGGCAGTTGATTATAAGTTTTCAATCTTACTGGACCCAAGAAGTGTAAAACAATTATTTTTTTCTGATCCGCCGACATTTTTTTATTTTCATCAATTGCTGCAATATAGTTTTCAAAATACTCCTTCCGTTCTACCCACTTCATGGAAGGCTTTGGACCAGAGACCCAAAAACCATGAGGAGGGTTAATTGTTGAGCCATTCTAATGTAAGGCTTTATTATAGGATAGCTAGAACTTGTTGTAGAGTCTAATCAGTACATATATATGATTAAAACTGCCAAATTCTGTTGTAAAATGGCCAAAACTCACGAATACCACAGCATCGCTTTTCCTCTTAAATATTAATGCAGCCAGGAAATGTTATAAATGGAAGGAGGGAAAATAAAACAAAAACAGTACTCCCACCTGTTTCCTTTTTCTCCTTTTTATTTTTTTATTTGTATTAGATTTTTTTTTTGTTGCAAGGAATACATAGGATACAAAGAACACATTTAAACCCGACAAATAATATATACAGCATACACAATATGGATTATTACAATACAATAATATAATCATATAACCACATAAGAAAGGAAAGGAAAGAAAGCAATCTGGCCATTCAGTAATAGGGGTTTATATTTTTAACCCTCCACTCCTCTTTTGGATACTCTTTGTTTTATATATTGCAACCTCAAGGTTATACATCGATAATAACTGGGCCCTCCACGAAAGAAATAATGGAGGATCTGGAGAAATCCATTCCTTGGTAATACAGGCCCTCAGCACTGCCATACAAATGAAAAGAAAAGAAACCCGCTCCTTAGGCATAGTCAAAACTGTAGAGTCTGTACCGAACAATACCATATCTGCAGTAATGCATATATTAGAATCAAGTATTTCAAACAAAAACTGTTGAATAGAGCTAAAAAGAGACATCAGTTTAGGACATGAAAAAAACATATGTGGAGCATCGGCAGCGTAACACCCACATCTACTGCAGCTAGCGCCAGTACCAGTACACCATTTTGAAACTTTCCTCCGAGAATAATACATATCATATAAAGCCATATAGTGTTGAGCTACCATCTTGCCCGAAATCAAAACCTCCTTAGCAAGACAGATAGAGGAATATAGATCGATTGTTGCAATATTTAATTTAGCTCTCCACTTCTCCTGACATTGATCCAGATCCTCTGGAAGTAACATAATTAAGTTTGAGTAAAAAAAACTAATAGAAAGCCCTTTTCCCATCCCTTCTATCAACGGAAATTGCTTGAACCGAGACTCATATTTCCCCAACTTAACATAGTAGCTCCGAATTTGTAGAAGTTAAAAAAAAATCATTTTTATGTACATCATATTTACATTGTAGATCACTAAAAGATAAAGGCTGCAAATCATGAAACATATCCCCCAGATTACTTATTCCCAACCGATGCCAGTTCCTAGTTGTTATATCTCGAAAGATATTAGGGAGGATTCCTACTGCTTCAAACGGGGTATAACGATTTATTTGCGGGAGCTCTAAGTGCCGCTTGATTTGCCTCCACACTGAAAATGCGGCAATCAGCACCTTAAACTTGGTTTTATTGTAGTAGCTGGGTTCAAGTGTTTTAAGAAAGCAACCGTTGGCCTCCTCTCCAATAGCAAATCTATAAATTAAGGGACTATGACACTGCAGTAGGTTACATTTTTTACCGACAACTAAAGGAGAAATACATTGTAAAACAGATGCCCAATAATAAAATAAAAAATACGGGATACCTCAGCCCCCTCTTGATCTGGGAATTACCATTTTTTAAAGGCTCTTCTACTCCATTTATACCCCCACAAAAATCTTAACGAGATATTTTCGAGTCTTTTAAAGCAGGATAACGGGAATTCTAATGGTACCGATCTAAATAAATAAATAAATTATGGGAGAACCAACATTTTTAAGACATTTTCTCTTCCATATAAAGATACATGAAGATGGTTAAGACGTTCTAGTGTGGAATTGACTCGGTCTAGGACTGGATTGATATTAATCTCGGGAATCCTGCTAATAGGTGAGGTACTTTTTATCCCTAAGTATGTAGCCTCTGTGACCACTGCTAAATTCCTTGGAGAATCATCCCCCACGTATAATATCTGAGTCTTATTGATGTTAAGCTTATACCCCGAGAAATGACCAAATTGTTCTGCCAGTGTTTCTACTGTTGATAGAGCATAGTGCAGATTTGTGGTTATAACCACGATGTCATCCGCATAGGCAAGAGCTCTATATTCCATCCCACTGATACTTACTGGTTTAATCTGTATAGATTCAGCTAATTTGACCAAAAAAAAATCTATATATAGCGCAAATAATAATAGCGACAAAGGGCAACCTTGTCTAGTACCACCTGAAATAGGAAAAAGGTCAGATTCTGTACCTGCTAAACGAATAGATGCCTTAGGGGACAGATACAGAGTCCTAATAGCCTGAATCATCCTTGGTCCAAATCCCTTCAGGCGTAACACCTCCCATAAATATGGCCAAGCAACCCTGTCGAATGCCTTTTCGGCATCCAACAGGGTCACACCTACAGATGTTTTAGTCGTCTCTGCCCAATCCATTAAAGCGATTACCCGCCTCACATTGTCTGTCATGTCGCAACCAGGAATGAAGCCGTGCTGAAAATGTGACCCTAAGGATGAGATCATAGAGGAAAGTCTGGTGGCTAAAATTTTGGAGTACAGCTTACTATCGGCATTTATTACAGATATTGGTCTGTACGATGATGGTAATAGATCGGGTTTATCCTTCTTTACAAACATAGTTATTATGGATTTATGCCAAGAGGCCGGGGGTGCACCACTTTGTGCCATAATAAAAACTTCCAGCAGGTATTTCTACAAAATAGAAAAAAAGTTCGGAAAAATTCCAAAGGAATCCCGTCAGGGCCTACTGCTTTTCCGACCGCTAACGACAAAATCGCCAGCTCTAATTCGTGTTCTGTGTACTCCCCCTCTAAAACTTCCCTCTGAATATCAGTAAGTTTAGAGACTTCCTGGTCACTCAAAAACACGGCTAATTCATCTACAGTATCCAAAGAATCCTCACTGGAATAAAGTTTACCATAAAATTCTCTAAATACTTCCAAAACTTTTCCCGGTTCAATATGTATTAGACCATTGACATCCTGTATTGCAGCAACTTTCCTGGCCACGGCTTTCTGTCTTAGCCTCTTGGCTAGCAATCAACCGGATTTTTCCCCTACCTCAAACATATCGGAACGAAAAATTGCTATTTGAGCAGCCAGCTTCTCAACATAGCATTCATATATTTTCATTCTCTGAATTGCAAGGGCACGCACCTACTCTTCGTATTCTACTTGATTGGAGTTTGGATTTTGCATTAGCGCCAACTCTAGATCACGCAGTTTAGCCAGTTCCAAATCTTGTTTGGCCCTGATACTACGCTGTTTATTACTAAACATAATGTTTCCCCACGTACCCCAGCTTTAAAAGTATCCCAGACTGTACCAACTGCTGCAGAACCGGCATTACACTAAAAAAACTCAGGTATCCATTTGGCCATATGCAATTGGTAACCCTGGTCCACCAATAACTGGCGAGCAAAGGTCCATGACCTCCTGATGTTTGGGAACAGAATAGTATCTAATTCTAATTCAAGCGTAACAGGGTTGTGATCTGAAATAATTTTAGGTAAAATATCTATTTTGGCATTAATTAGCAAGTCTGCTGGGGCAAAAAAATAATCTATACGGACGTGTTTTTGGTGTGGGGCAGAAAAAAAAGTAAAGCCCGGGGTACCTGCATTTTTGAGAGACCAGGCATCAACTAGCCCGTACTCATTCATCAAGCCTTTCGTAGCTTTAAAGATTTTAGGCTTTCTGCCTAAATAAGAACTGTTAAGGCGGCTATCAAAATCCCCCGGTAAATGCAAGTTGAAATCCCCACAGATCACTAAAGGAGATGGGCATTGCGCCAGTTCAATACTAATCTGATTAAGCATTTCCGGGTCATCTACGTCAGGAGCATATATAGTACAGACAGTAAATAAAAAGCTGTTAATCTTCATTTCCACAATTGCCCACCTTCCATATGGATCAGCTTTAGCACGCTTACACTCCCCCCCCCGTATTTTTTCAAAATTGCTACCCCTCTTGTTGTTGTACCTTGACGTGTGCATGTCAGAGTTTCAAAGCCCAGATCTTTCAAGTACATCCTATTGTTCCATACAATATGCGTCTCTTGGATACAGAGTAAATGTACCCCCATATTCTTAAGAATTTGCGCCATCACCCCCCTTTTCTTTCTATTATTCAACCCACAAACATTCCAAGAACATATAGAAAATGTAGCCATTATCAAGGAAGTGGTTCATGATCAATGCGGACAATTTATTGTAACATCTTCTCGGCTGCAATCTCAAATAATTGGATAAGTTCCTAGCTCTGCACCTACTATTCCTTGCCCCGTTAGCCCCTACCCATACCCCACCCCACCGCCCACAAGACCTCCCCACCCTCCCCCCACCCACCACTGTGAGGCAAAGGGACTGAAGAGTCCCTATATGCGATGGAAAGAAGTGGACGCTCTCCTGTCACCCCCTTCCCCCCCTGCTCTAGAGAAAGAAAGAAAAAAAATCTCAAGGAGGTCTAACTATGAAAAAAAAGAGAACACTGCACACCCTGGGTACCCATAAGTGGCCCCAAAATAGTCTATAGCTAGCACCAATAAAAGTCATAAAGACAGAATAGAGCCTTTATCGGGACCCTTAGAGAGAATCTAGAAACTCCTTAGCCTTAATCTCTGAGGTGAAAAACAAGGTTTTATCTTTAGTGATGACCTTAAGTTTAGCAGGATTTAATAGAAAAACCTGTGTTCCTTTACTTTGAAAATTCTGGATGATTTGGCGGAGGTACCATCTCTGCTGTACAGTTGCCTGACAAAAAATTCACAACCTTTTGCCTTACGTTTGCGATCTGGACAAGCCAGATCGTACAGTTGTTCACTTAATAAAAAATTATTAAGGCAAATAAGAATTGCCTTTGGTTTATTTTCGGCACCCCTCGCCCCTGTCCGTATCTGGAAAGGAAATCTATGAACTCTTTGGAGTTCCCTCTCCCACTCCCATTCTTTTAGCTCAGGAAAGGCTTCAGTACAAAGATCAATAACATATTGGTGGATATTTTTCCCCTCCGCCCCTTCAGGAACCCCCAGTATTCGGAGATTATTTCTCCTTGCTCTGTTTTCCATCATAGATAGCTTCCAGCTAATATCATCCCTCAAAGTATGTAATGCAGAAACATCGGCTTTACAAGAGGAGAAATCGTCTTCGATAGTAGAGATTCTATTCTCAGCCTCAGCTACTCTAGTGGACAGTTCAGAGTTGGTTTTTACTATATGGCGGACTGAGTTCTGTAATTTCCAAACTGCCCCATGTATGCGAAGACTCTCCGCCTTCGTCTCCTCCCGATGTGTCATGATAGCCTGATAAATTTTGGAGAGGGTAATATTGCTACCGGCCTGATCAACTTCGTCGAGACTCTCAACTGGAGTGGACACTTGCACAGCAGACAAACGTGATGGTAGACAATTATCCAACCCTGGGGCAGTTAGGACGGTATTGCCCTGGCTGGGAAATCTTGAAAAGTCTTCTTCTTCTTTCAGCAGAGCTGAGCTAGTTAAGCTATGGTCGTCTGCCCAGTCGACATCCAATTCCGCATTTTGACCCTCCCCCTCTGCCTCAGATACCAATGACACATCTGACATTGAATAAAACTTCCCTCAGAGCCACAAGAATCTTGATCGTTCAAGATTTCCTTTTCCAGTAGGGAGTCAGCTACTGCAAGTACTGCTGGCACCATTCTAGTGTCACTATCCAAAATACCAGGGCTAGACAACTCGGAAATTGTACTTGGCAAAGCAGAATCGTTCTGTAGAAAGGTAGCAGGAGCAGGCATAATAATTTGATGGTCAGCAGATGGTACACCAATATCCTCTCTCATCTGATTCTTTTTCTTAGTCTTATTAAAAATAGCAGGAATTGTTACCTTTTGACCCTGTGCAGGCTCCCCAGAAACCGGTGTCACCAACAATCCATCAGAGGAAGCAGCAGAAATAGAAACCAGAGGGGCTACAGCAATCCTAGCCTCTTGGGGACATTCCATACTAGATTTCTCCATCTCTCCATTTTTGTTTCTTTCTATTGTCTTCCCCGCCTGTGAGTGGGTGTCCGTATTTCCAGGGCCACATAGAACCCCACCAGGAGTATTGGCGGCCGCCGACGCTCTGGTAGTTGCCCCCTTTAAAACCATGTTTGAGGCTGTGATCTTTGGTTTCATTTTATAATCTTGCCTAGTCCGGTCCAGGTTTTGCCAAAAATCTCTTAGGTGCACCTTGGTCCCCCTAAGCACCGCGGCAGAAGCGGTCTGCCCATGCGTTACCGCCTCTACCGGAACGGAATACTGTAGTTTGCCACCTTGCGAGGTGTCCCGCTGGCAACTCTGCCTCCGTTTCTCCGGTAAGCTCCTGTTCCAAATGCGTCGTGTGTGGGCTCTCTCAGTACCGCTATTGAAAGAATCGTCCGCCGAGAGCCCTGCAAGGAGCGTTGAGAGCGGACAACCAGCAGAACTTGAAGTCGGCGTCTCCGTGCTCCCAAAAGTGAACCCGGGCTCAGCATATCACCATCCTATTCGCAGGCTCGAGGAGGGGACAAAGCCAGGAGTATTCTTGCTCACTCACTCGCTCCGCTTCACGAGCACCCGGAGCCCGCCGTCACCGAAGGAGTTAAAACATCACCAAAATCCCCAATTAAGCCAAGGGGAAAATATCCGTAGCAGGTACCCGTTTAATTTATTTTTCGTTAATTCTGTCCGTACATAAGGCAGTGTCTCCTTGTTAGCAGGGGGTCAGGGTCGCGTTAGAGCAGGAGAACACCTACAACCGACTTACTCGGACACAGCAGTGTCCGCCATCTTGCCCCCTCTCCCACCTGTTTCCTGTGATATAACTTGTGAGTATCTGAAAATCCTACCAGCAGGATCGGCCAGTTCCGTAGTGTGTCAGACACGTTGGATAAACAGCTGGTATCCGGCGTTAAGGTCTGAAGGAAACTTTATTTCAATGGAAAAAATGGCTCCCACTCAGGTCACACTGTGTGACCTCAACGTGCGTCTCCAACTTGATGACACAACCACGTAAAGCTCTCCAAAGCTCAGTGCACAACCTCAGCATACGTCACGTGATTATTACTGGAATCCTTCGATTCGGAACAACTCTCCGCAGTCGCACGAGCAACACTTGAATGACGCCGCATTCAACAGTCCTCCAACGGCCGCTCAGGTCAATTGTTATGTTATGTTATGTTATCCGGATTTATAGAGCGCACAGATGCCCCAGCAAAGGGGCGTCCTGGCGCTAGAACAGAACAAAAACCGGACAGAAGGTGGAAGACACAACACAACAACAGAACTAAGGACCTGAGGGGAAGAGAAAGGTTTTAACAGCCTTCCTGAAAGCGAGGAGCTCATTAATGGCACGAATGTGGACAGGCAAGGAATTCCATAACTTGGCGGCGAGGACTCGGAAAGATCGACCGCCAGTCCTGGATCTCTTGAAACGAGGAACAATGGCAAGGTGGAGAGCAGAAGACCTCAGAGAACGAGCAGGAACATAAGGGGAAATAAGTTGCTGCAAAATCTGAGGGGAAGAGAGCTTTAAAATCTTAAATGTCAGTATCAGGGATTTAAACTTTATTCTCTGTGCCACCGGAAGCCAATGGAGATTAGAGATGGTTTTTCTAGCTGAGCAGAATCTGGGTAAACCAACCAGGGCCCTGGCAGCAGCATTTTGGACGCGTTGGAGACGGGAGAGCTCAGCCTGATTGACTCCAAGAAAAAGGGAGCTGGCATAATCTAATTTAGACAAGATCATGGCTTGCACAATCAATTGTCGGGTGGGAGCGTCAAAATATTTGAAAGTGGACCGAAGCTGACGCAAGATCCCAAAGCAGGATGCAGCAGTCTTTTTAGTATGGGTGCAAAAGCTCAATTGGGAGTCGAACCATACCCCAAGATTTTTCACTTCAGAAACGGGGGTAGGGGTAGGACCGAGCTCAGATGGCCACCAGCTATCGCCCCACAGATGAGTTTGTTTCCCCACAATGAGCACCTCGGTTTTCTTAGCGTTCAATTGCAGGAAATTATCATTCATCCAGTGGGCCACAGATATAAGTCCCTCACTGAACTTTGCTGCCTCGAGATCGGAAGCTCCACTAATCGCAACCGCCAGCTGCGTGTCGTCTGCGTAGGACACGATGGAAAGGTTCCCACGCAAGGCGACAGCAGCTAGCGGCTGAACATAAAGGTTAAATAGGGTGGGGCTCAAAGCCGAACCCTGTGGAACTCCCTGGGCAATCGCATGTGGTTTGGATTCGAAGGGGGGAGTGATGACCCTAAAGGAGCGATCAGATAGAAAAGATCTGAACCATTTAAGAGCCAGCTTATCCACCCCAGCCTCAACCAGACGATGTAGTAAAATGTCATGGGAGACAGTGTCGAAAGCGGCACTTAGGTCAAGGAGCACAAGTGCCGCCGTGTGACCTGAATCCATCAACATGCGAAGATGTTCCGCCATATACAAGAGAGCAGTCTCGGTACTGTGACCGGGCCTGAAACCATTCTGCGAGGGGTCTAAGATATTCGCAGAATGGAGATGTTTTGCTAGGATGTTGTTAACATGAGCCTCGGTCAGTTTAGCGGCCCAGGGGAGGAGAGAGATGGGGCGATAGTTTTCCGCTTTTTTGGGGTCTAGAGCAGGTTTTTTCAGGACAGGAATTACCTGCGCCTGTTTCCAGGGACAGGGTACGGAGCCCGAGGACAGGGACAAATTAATGAGCTCACAAAGCGGGGGAAGGCAAATAGAGGGAGATTCCCTGAATTGTGATGGCCGCAGAGGATCTTTCGGGGAACCAGATTTCACCCTAATCACAAGATTGTCAAACTCCTCCGTAGAAAGCTCCGGAAGATGGGATAACGAGATGGTGGTATTAGGAGTAACTGTGTTACACTGCCGGGAGCATGTAGGGCTGGAAAAGGCTTGATAAATACCTTCCACCTTATTAATAAAAAAGGCGGCCAGGTCCTCGCAGTGGGAGGCAGAGGAAATCTCAGGGGTAGAAGTTCTACAGGCCGAGAGGTCTTTCAGTGCTTTAAAGATAAGTTTACTAGGGTTGGTACTAGCACTGAACTCACGAGAGAAGTAAGAGGCCCGGGCCCTGCAGATGGCTCTATGGTATATCTTGATGGTAGCAAGGTACGAAGCTTTCCTGATCGGGTCATATGACTTGCGCCAAGCTCTTTCGGCTTGCTTGCAAGATCTTTTTAGTAGCCGAAGAGCGTGGTCATACCAGGGACTGGAATGGCTGCGCTGTTGTTTAGTCAGGATAGGAGGAATAAGCTTGTCCAAAGCATTGGTAATCCAGCTGCAGTAAAGATTGTAACCAGACTCCACATCTGTGAAAGGGGCCAGGGGAATCTCGCCTAAGAGCAGATGAAAATCATTAAGTTTCAGCTTTTTCCACGGGCGCCTGAGGGTGGCAGGAGTGGCGGCGGCAGCAGGGGGGTCTACAAGTAAAAGATGGCATTCATGATGATGAAAGATGGCATGTTGAAAACAACAGTGAGTACAACGGATCGGTAGATCCCATGTTGTACACAAAAATAAATTCCACAACAAGATTGCTCCACCAGTGATGTGTCTCAGCTGTAGTAACCTAGCGAGGTTATTTTCTAATAAAACAAGCATTGGCATAGCCAATAGGTCTCGCCTTTGGAACCTTGTAATCAATCAATCAATCAATCATAACATTTGTATAGCGCACTACTCACCCGGAAGGGTCTCAAGGCGCTTGGGGGAAGGGGTCCGCTACTGCTCGAACAGCCAGGTCTTGAGTTGTCTCCTGAAGGCGAGATGGTCCTGGGTCAGCCGAAGGTGGGTGGGGAGGGAGTTCCATGTCTTGGCCGCCAGGTAGGAGAAGGATCTTCCTCCGGCGGTGACTCTTTGGATGCGTTGTACGGCGGCGAGGGCGAGGCTTGTAGAACGTAGCTGGCGGGTGGGCGTGTAGAAGGTCAGGCAGTCGTTGAGGTACTTGGGGCCCAGGTCGTGGAGAGACTTGTGTGCGTGGGTGAGGAGTCTGAACGTGATTCTCTTGCTGACGGGGAGCCAGTGCAGGTCCCTCTGGTGGCCAGAGATGTGGCTGCGTCGGGGGATGCCCAGGATGAGTCGGGCGGAGGTGTTCTGGATGCGTTGGAGTCTTTTCTGTAGCTTGGCTGCGGTTCCGGCGTAGAGGGTGTTTCCGCAGTCCAGTCGGCTTGTGACGAGTGCCTGGGTGACCGTCTTCCTGGTTTCGGTCGGGATCCATCGGAAGATCTTGCGGAGCATGCGTAGGTTGTTGAAGCATGATGAGGAGACGGCGTTGACTTGTCTGGTCATCGAGAGGGAGGAGTCCAGGATGAAGCCCAGGTTGCGTGCGTGGTCTGTTGGCTTGGGAGTGGTGCCCAGGACGGGGGGCCACCAGGAGTCGTCCCAGGCGAAGGGCGATGGTCCCAGGATGAGGACTTCCGTCTTGTCTGAGTTCAGTTTCAGGCGGCTGTTCTTCATCCACTCGGCGACGTCTTTCATCCCTTCGTGAAGGCTAGTTCTGGCGGTGGCGGGGTCTCTGGTGAGGGAGAGGATCAGTTGAGTGTCGTCGGCGTAGGAGATGATGTTGAGGTTGTGTTGGCGTGCGATGGCTGCAAGAGGTCTCATGTAGACGTTGAAGAGGGTGGGGCTGAGTGATGATCCTTGCGGTACGCCGCAGATGACTTCGGTGGCCTCGGATCAAAACGGGGGGCGGCGGACTCTCTGTGTTCTTCCGGCGAGGAACGAGATGATCCATTCCAGTGCCTTCTCTTGGATACCTGTGTTGCTGAGGCGTTGAACTAGGGTGCGGTGGCAGACAGTGTTGAACGCTGCAGAGAGGTCCAGGAGGATGAGGGCCGCTGTTTCCCCGTTGTCGAGCAGGGTTCTGATGTCGTCGGTGGCTGCGATGAGGGCGGTCTCAGTGCTGTGGTTGGCTCAGAAACCGGACTGCGAGGGGTTGAGGGATCCGTTCGTCTCGAGGAAGGCGGCAAGCTGTCTGTTGACGGTGTTCTCGATGACTTTGGCAGGAAAAGGGAGGAGCGAGATGGGGCGGACGTTCTTGAGGTCGGTGGGGTCCGTTGTTGGTTTCTTCAGTAGGGCGCTGAGCTCGGCATGCTTCCAGCTCTCCGGGAAGGTGGCGGTGTTGAAGGAGATGTTGATGATGTCCCGGAGTTGGGGTGCGATGATGGAGTCGGCCTTGTTGAAGACGTGGTGGGGGCAGGGGTCGGTTGGAGATCCGGAGTGGATGAGTGGATAAGTGTTTAACCATGCAACAGTTAATGTTGTCGCACCAAGGATATTGTGCTGCATAACTAAATACTTATAAGGTCCCAAAAGCGAGACCTATTGGCTATGCCAATGCTTGTTTGCAATTGGTTAGAGATTTTTCTTGTGTTGTGTTTTCACTTTATTACTGTTTGTGTGCTGCATAAATACTTTACACTTTACACAAGCCTGACTGATTTGTACCAAGCTACCAGAGGGCTAAGCATGGGTTAATTTAGTGACATGATTGCACTTAGAGTAAAATAAATATGCATTGGTTTGCTTGTTCAACCTACTTTGAAAATTGCCTGCCACCACATTCCACAATTAAAAGGCCCATATAAGCCGAATTTTTTTTCATATTTTTTAGCTTTGAAAGGGAACGATTTCTTATATTGGTGCTTTTAATGTGCCTTTTTCTTTCATCCTCTGTATGTCCAGATCAAAAGGGCAACAAACGTTTGTTAGCGAATGTCATGTCTTTAAAGCCACATAATGTAAACTTAGATTTACCCGACATGCAGATGTGCAGTTGTTTGTTAAAAGTTGTTCTATGGGTTCATCTTATTTAAATTTACCTTTCACTTCGTTTTAACAAATAACTAATGCTTCTTGAAAATAAAACTGATCCTAAGTCCTTATTGTTTTATATTATCTTTCTGAACTGCCTCCAGGTCTGAGGACCATGCACTGCCACTAGTTCCAGCACCCGTGCACTATGGATTCGGAAGACTCAAGAGAAGAGGTGTGCAAAAATATTTCATGTGACAAATGCAAGGGCTTCTCTGGTACAGGCAATGGTTACTGTATGGGATTTGTGGTGGGTACGGTTGTTTGCAACCAGTCTCTCTGGTTCTCAGATAGTATTGCAGTTCACCTGGATAACCAGATTACTGCCTTTGTGCAGTCGACTCTTTAAGGTTGGCGGGGATGAATACAGTTTACACTCATGGGCATCAATTCGCCAAAATTACAGGGGCAACGGAAGTGACATCATACAGCAGTTGACCAGATTAAAATCATAGCAGTTGATCCCTTCTTTCGCTTTTATTTTGCCAATAGCCTCCTCTGTTTGCTACTGAAAGGCCAAGGGGACAGGTAGTGACAAATAACAGAGCAAAAATATCTTACAGGTGTTTACTTTCTTGTTCTGCTACTGACCACATGTTCATTCAAACCAAAGGTAGCAAGGGCACTGCTAGTTGTCCCGAAGGGAAATTCTGGGGTGGCAGCTGCTTCTCCTAGGTACACTCAGTTAACTTATTTGCTTACAAGATGGACCCTTTGTCCCACCTGTAGACCCTTGATGCCCTTCATTTCCCTGCTCAGGTTTAAGGCACAGCGCAGGAAATACAGAAATAAACGTATCTCATAGAGCCCGCCTGCCTTTTGTTCCAGCAACCAGAGGTGGAAAGAGCTTTGCCCGAAGTACCAAAGGGCAGGTCAGGGGGCGCTGCTCTTAATTGAAGTCCACGACTGAATGGTGCAGTTTTTGGGTCTGTCATACTTGCTCACCTTTGGCTGCAGACACTTACTCTTTTACACTTCTAACTATCAACCAGAACCGTATGTTTAATGTTGGGTGCAAATACTGTAATATAATATTCTCATTTAGAAAGTAGATATGAATTATGTATCAATCTCTCCTCACTAGAGGCCGGCGGTGTATTCTGAAGGCAGGCCTCGCTCGTGCGCAGAGCAGACGAACAGGAAAGCTAGCGGTGCACTAGGGATGAGGGTAGAGTGGTTATGTGGACGACGCCAGGCAGTGTCGTCGATGAATGGCTGGCCGGCCACAGAGGGGAGGACAGGACGGTTCTTTCTCCTTCCTCGGTGGTATGTTTCCGCATCTCGATCTCTGAACATTGCAGAGGGGGCCTCGCACTCCGAGGGCTTGTAGCCAAGGTGAAAGGTTTTATTCACCCGTTAGCCTCCCCTCCCACTGCAATTCCCCCGAGTAGCCGAGAACGTGTCATGGAGTCCAAGATTTAGTGGGTGGACCGTGGCAGCACTTCATTACCGGAAACCCTAGGTCCCGCCCAAACTTGTAAAAATAGATGGCACCATACTGGTACCTCACACCTGCGAGGCTTCACAGGGGCAACCCATCCCGGAGCGCGTCCTGCTGGAGGGTATGCGGGGAAATAGGCACGCTAACACATCTCTTATGGGAATACACGGAAGTCAAGGTGTACTGGACCGCAGTCCTCAATGATATAGATAGCTCCCTAGACACTGAAATCCCACGGTTTCCGGCCTACACCATTCCAGGTCTCCCAAACGCACTCACTTTCCCTCTGAAATCCAATAGGGGCGCCAAATGGGCCTTGCGATACAGGCTGCCTCCCAGTACATACTCTCCTTCTGGGGGACTAGCACACGACCCAATCACATGGGCTGGTTGCACAGACTTTAGTTTACATTGGGGATGGAGCGTATCCAAGCTACACTTACGCAAACTACAGCTACATTCCGCACGGTATGGAAGCCACTGCTTACACTTCTCTCTCAAGAGTTCAATGAAATTACGTGCCCTAGATACCTCCATCTATTGCGCCTGACAGACACAAATGAAGACGCCACAGAGCCGTGAAGCATCCTACTTTAAATGTCCTACACTCATAGGGCTCGGCACACTGATTGGGGAGGGGTGGGAGTTATGGGGGTTGGGTGGGGGGGTTGCTATTCTTGTTTTTCCTAGCTAAAGTTGCACAGAAGATATTGCTTGATGCCGCAACTAATTGGAGTGACACAATGGGAGATCGACTACGGGATCCTCCGAACTGTGTGAGTTATTTGCTGTGTCATACGAAGTGGATCCTCCAGCATGTTTGCTATTTTTCTTTGAGTCAGCAATATTGCATTGTACTATCTGTGCTTTTTTCCTTTCTTGAAATCAATAAAATAAATTTAAACATAAAAATATATGGCATTACCTCATTTGTTTAAGGGAGCCCTCGTCATGACAAGAAGGACAAGCAATTGCAATATAATCGGTCCGATTGCATTGCAAATGCTTAAGTTTAAAACTGAGCGCAGTGCCTCTTCACGCACACCGCGCTCGGTTTCTTTATATATTTCTTAACTTCAACACTGAGCGCGGTGTCCTTGAAGCGGGCGCTGCGCTCAGTGCTAAAGTTAAGGAATATATCAATAAACCGAGCTCGGTGTCCCTGAAGCGGCGCCGCGCTCAGTTTCAATGTTAAACAAGCGACACTCGCAGAGCGTTTCCCTTGCGGGAGCGAGTCAAAGGCATCATCTGTTTGCAATTTAATTACAAACAGATGGTTTCAAGCTGCTCCCGCAAGGGAATCGCCAAACGTGCATGCGTTTCCATTGAAAGCAATGCAACGCGTGCACGTTTTTGGCCAAAAAAGCGAGTCGATTACAAAAGGTCTTTTTCCTATGGAGCACATGCGCGCTACGTAGGCGAGACCAAAAAATTACACTTTCATGGTCTTGATGAAATCTCCATTAAAAAAAATTGTAATCCAGTATGTGCCAAGTTGTAGCTCATCCTCAGCTCGTCGCCAAAATTGTTGTGTAACAAATTCCAATGTCCACACAACATAGGTATAAATCTTCTTTTATTTAAGTATCCATGCACGGAAAAGAGGTGTGCCAGGTCCAGCAGCAGCAACAATACTGAGCTGGAACCTTGCACAAGAACATCAGTAAACAAAGCTAGAACCTGTGTGTGTCACTGCACTCTATATTAGAATGCAGACACAACAGCCATCCCCAGCCCCCGGTTGCCTAGCGAGAGAGGTTTGGTTGGGAGAGTACCCTCTGAATCCCCCCTCTTGAGAATTTGGCAAATTTGCAACAATGGTTCATCCTACAAACATTTTTCATTATATATTCAATCGTATTACATTTTAAAGTATAGTAAATGCATACATGCCAACATGTAAGAAGAGGAAAATGGGAGATTTAGAAAAAAAGAATCTGGAAAATGTATTTTCCCATTGACCTCTACTGAAGCAGTAGCAATTTCAGACAGGAGAGTGCACTAGGATACAATCTTTGTTAAATGATTCACTCACTATCACCCTCCTACAGTGCCCCTCATCTCTCCACAGCCCAGAGGTCTGCAAACATTTTTGCTTTGAACCCCCTAAGCAAGATTTTTTTGAAGTCGGGCCCCCTCCAAAACATCATGAAAAGGATTGGTGAAGAGGGCGAGATGGGGCTGGGTACAGGGGGAAAATGATAAGATCATTTCAGTGGTACTTTTTCTGTAGCTCATAGTCCCCACTGAATGTGGGACTTATAAAACAGCAAATACATCGAACAATACCAGTAATTAACCCAAAAATACTGCTCCCCATAATTGAGCTTTTGTGAGCCCCTCGCACAGGAGGCCTCAATGCAACTGCACCTGCTGCACCAATGATAACTGATGTCCTGAGTAGCAGGCTATCACCTTTCACCTCTACCCCACCTTGCCTGACTATCATGCCAACCTTGCAACAGGCTCTCTTTCCCTTTCAAGAAAAAAAGAAGCTCCCACATGATATTCTTATTTTTTCTGCAAGGGTGCCCTAATGCTACATATCAAAAAATGTCCCCATGACCCGTTTTTAAAGTGAAAGTCATAACTGTGATGCAGTGTGCCCATCAGAACCCTGGACTACTGCACCTACTTCACTAATGATAGCTTCTGCCATTCAAAGTGGGCTATCTCATCTGCCATGTGCTAAAAACAGAGCTCCTATCTTGCCACATCCTCCTCCCTGCCATTTCTCTGAGGCTAAATTAAGGTGCCTCCTCTGCTTCAAGTTTCTCCTCCCTTGAGCCATTGCTCTGAGGCTGAAAGCAACACTGACATAGCAAGTGTGCATTGTGCCCCAATGCAAGTCAAGGAGGGTGGTAAAACTGCCATGAATGAGGTTTGCTTGGCTCTTCATGCCATAGGGCCCTGGTGCCACTCTACATGCAGCACCAATGATACTGTCTGCCCCCGAGTGTTAAAAAAAAGCAGCAAGGGTGACCTGGGCTCTAACGTTGGCAAGGACCATAGTCCCTACAGCACCTTTTTCGTAGTAAGGAAGACATATAATTGTGGGACAGTGGCCACTTACACCCTTGCCTCAGTACCTGTTACACTATTGATTGTGATGTCCCTTAAAAAAAGCCCCTATATACCAGGCCCTTCCCAGGGGGCATATCTCTGAGGAAGTTGTCTTTGTTTATTTGTAAATGAAAAAATGAGCCCCAACATAATGCCGCCTCTTCTGGGCCATATCTTTGACACTACCCGTGGATCTTGTTCCTTTTGTGTTTCTCCTCTGCCATTACTAATTAATAATAACTTACATATTCACAGTGCTTTCTGTCACAGGGTGGGACTTCATAGCATGTAAATACATAAGTCAATATTAGACACATGCATGCACGCACACACAAACACCCCCCCCCCTCTTTACAGTGATCACATTAACCAACTGAGATGTCACATTTTGCACAATAAGATTATTTATTTTTTAGGGCAGTTTTATATATATTTGCCCTAAGATATCGCAGTGCTTTACGTAAGCACCAAATACATTACACAAGGTCAAATTCCTTTGTAGGCACAGGAGATTAAGTGATTTACCCAGAATATCAGGATATTTAACTTACATTAATTTTGTATTGCATTGTGTGTGGGTTACTTTTTTGCCTTCACAACTGCATATAAAATAACACAATCCTTACAGAATAGTTTGTTCTTCTTAGCCACCTCTTAAAACGCTGCCACCAAACTCTATGACTTCAGCCCCCTTAGCACGGTTTCTTTCTTTACACTTCAAGTCTGTTTATAAAAGGAATTGGCCTGGAAATGCCCCAAATGAAGAAGGCCACACTTCCAGGCGCTCTTCATTTACACTCCTTTGCTGAGACATTTGTGCCTCCCCTGGAAATGCAGTCCTGGACCCCCCCGGGGCACGCCCAACAGTTTGAATACCTCTGCCATAGTCCTCCCCCACTCTTCCAGCCTCCCGGTGAAATGCCCGATACAGCCAGTCGGCCTTCATCATGAATTCCGCACATCCCTTTCATTTCCCTATGTCTAAGCATGCAGACTTCCTCACAATTAATCGTAGTGTGATGCAAATGTGATGGTGTACTGCTTGTCAAGTGGCCACATCGGACAGGGCCTATTCTAGGATTTGCAAGGCCCCTCTAATTTGCAAAAGATGTAACATCACAGGAAGTGACATCAATTGACCACTAATTTTCTGGCCTTGTAGAAGCAGCTTAGCTAGTGTGGATATTATTAAAAAGACTAAAAGTATAATAACTCTAACAAAACAAGTACATACATTTTACTTTTCTATTAAGTAGAAATACATTACTTTATTGAAACTGAGTAAAAACGCTTGGACTGGGTCTCTCCAAAACCAATATGAATAATCAATTTTTACTAATTATTTCCAGATCAATGTATGATAAAAATTCAAAGGCAGATTGTCCCAGAGTTATACAGCAGGACTTCAAGTGACTCCCCAGCCCTCTCTTTATGCCAGTGAGGTACAAAGATAAAGCATTTTTTTTTCAACACGCATGCAGGATCAACACAAAGCGATACATGCTAGATTGGGTGAACTAGCTGCAAGTGCAGCACCAAACAATAGAAAGCACAGATTGTGAAAGATAAGATAAGGAGATTGCACAGATGTCATACACAGGTGGGATTCCCAATATATTAGCAGGCAGAAGCACGAAAGGCTGGACCACACCTGCACACTGAGCATTAAACACAGCAATCACTCTAAGGTGGCGGGCGGACTAAAGTCAGCCCGCCACCATAGCGGTAACGGGACCACCCACCTGCCACCCCAATTTTGATGAGACCGCCACCACGGCAGCCGCATCAGGCATTTTAACATTGCCATGCACAACTTAGCAGGCACTGTGCGGTGCCTGCCACCTTTTGCATGGCAATGTCGGGGGGTACCACAGGCACCCCCCAAGTGCAGCACCCCACCCACGGGGTCCCGCATCGCGCCCCCAAAGCAAATCTCCGCCATGGAAAGGACTGGGATACCACACATCATAATATGGATGGCGGTGCCTGCTAGGCACTACCACCAAATATGAGTCCCAGGTCCGACCGGCCGGCAATTGTAACGATTGCAGACCGGCAGGAAAGCGGCGGATGGACTTTCCGTCCGCCACGTTACCCACCGCCATTTTAATCTGGTGGTGGGTAAATCAAGTTATAATGGCGTGACGGTTGCGATTGTTATGCCATCCTAATCACTCCTTCGTCTCAATTTTTAAGAAATTCAAAGACCTGAACTAACTTAAACATATAAAGGAGAGATGGCTGAAAAGGGACAACAATTTGTGACCTGGGAAAAAGGCTCTCAAAAGCTACACTAGGAGCCAGTCACTAAACTGACGAGTAGTATGTTAAAGCAACAAAATAGGAGGAACTTATTATAGAAAACTGTGCTTTTTACACCTATAAAGAAAGGAAACCTAGTGACGTGTGTTGCATATACTGAGTCTTTGACTCAGCTCTACAAGGTTTGCTTTCATACCCACGGATGACACAAGTGAACTTAGTTCAATGCACCAACAATTAAATGGGAAACCAGGTATTTGGACACCGCTGAATCCCATCCAATACATAATTGAAGTGGTGTCAATTCTTTAGGGTTACTAACAGTCCATAAGCAGGGATCCAGGGACCCTATGGTGATTGGAAACAAACCTGTTTCATTTTTTTCAATACCACACACACAGACTGCACTAAGAAAAAGAAAGCTATAACTAAAAAGCATGTTCATTCCTACAGGTGCACCATGTTGCTTAGCACATCTAAAGCAACTACACAGAATATAATGAAATCAGCACAAATGCATGTTGCGAAAGAGAATCAATGAACATTTCTACCATGGTTAAAATGTCATCAAATGTAACCCCTCCAAAGTCCAACACTTTCCGGTCAAACAAAGACATGGATAGGGAACCAGTACACATCCTAATATTGTTAACTGCCACATTTTCCCTCAAAAGTCTTTTTATACTGGCCTTACCAATCATGCACATGCTTTTAGGCTTTGTCCAATACTCATCCCAATTCAGTCTATGGAGCAGATCCTTCATAGCAGAGAGCCAGGATATTTTCAGTGCGTACTCAGAGGCCAAAGGTCTTTAACACCATCACTGGTGGACCCTGAAGAAACCCTGTGGAAGACAGTAGGCTGGAGAGTCATCCTACCCATGGATACCCCAGGAACCAGGATACCTACACCAGGGAAGCCAGGTGCATAGGTGCAAAGGGACGTCAGAAACCGCCGTAGACCACAATTATTCCATTTCCCCCTGGGACCCCTGCCTGCCATAGACGCACATTACACACACCAGCACTTTTTCTAAGGAGTATTACTTTCCCCCGGGCCCCCTGCCTGCCATAGGTGCACACACAGCAGCATTCCTTTTTTGAGGTTTAATCCATTTCCTCGTGGACTCCCTTGCCTGACATAGGTGCACACACACCAGCATTAATTTTTTAAGGATTATTCCATTCCCCCTGCACCCCCTTGACTGTCATAGGCACACACAGCATTCATTTTTAAGGATTATTCAATTTCCACCTTGGCTCTCTGCCTGCCTTAGATGCACAGCACACCCACCAGCATTTCGTTTTGAGAAGTATTCCATTTCCCCAGTCCGCCTGCCTGCCAGAGGTGTATACATACTAGCATTCCTTTTTTAAAGTTTATTCCATTTCGCCCTGCGCCTCCTTGCCAGCGACAGGCGCACACCAGCATCCATATTTTAATGATTATTTCATTTTCCCCTAGACCCCCTTGCTTGCCACAGGCGCACACCAGCATGACATTCGTAAGGATTTTTCCATTCCCCATTGCACCCCCTTGACTGCTATAGGCGCACACCCACATTCATTTTTTAAGGATTATTCCATTTCCCCCTCGACCCCATTGCCTGCCATAGGTGCACACCAGCAGTAATTTTTTAAGGATTATTCATTTTCCCCTGCAGCCCCTTGCCTTTCACAGGCACACACCAGTATTCATTTTTTATTTAACTTCTCCTTGGACCTCCTTGCCTGCCATAGGTTCACACTAGCATTACTTTTTAGGGATTATTCCATTTCCCATGCTCCTCCCTTACAGGTATCTTCCTTAGATGCACATAAAACAAACAATTACATCTGCATGTTGTTTTCCGGACTGGAAATTAAATACTATGTAACGGTGGTGTGATTTGACTTTGGAATGGATACGCTGTACTGTTGTTAATCGTTTGAGATAATAAGTTAAGTAAACACAATAAATTATATTGTCTTTGTCTGTATTAGTTTAGACTGCAACAATGCCATGTTTCACTAAATCTTTTTCTTACTTATTTGCTTTTAGGTGCACAAGAGATAGCATGCTTTCAACAAGGAGCTGAAGAAGGAAAATACGTGTCAGTTCACGCTCCAATCATCATGTATTCAAATACAAAAGATCTAGCAATACCATGCACCCTCATAAATGTTTGTACAGGATTGGTATAGGGGATACTTTTATCTCCATCCAAACTGCCATTCTCATTTACACCGTCTGACCTAATCCTCTGTGCCCACTTGATTAATATTTTAAAACAAGAACGGAAAAGAAAATAGTCAGTCAAGTCACTCAAACTACAACATACCCACTCTAATTAAGTATATGTGTACCACAGAGAAAACATTTATGGAGAAATGAGAAAGTATCTCACGTGCGCACCACCAGAGGAGCTACTGGCAGGTTCTCACCAGCTTGCCCATGTTTTGTCGTCATCGAAAACTTTCTCATATAGAAAAAAGTATGTGTACAGTGAAAGAAAGGTGTAGAGACAAAACATAAAGCAAAGACCCCGTGAAAAATGAGACAGGAGAAGTCTCTGATAAAATTGAGCTAAACTCACACATATACTTATGACTTTTTAATCCAAAATGTGAATTTGCTCAGCATTAAAAACACGGCATGTTGTGAACCACCTCAAGGACGGCCAACATGTTTCATTGCCTTTATATATTAGCAGAAAATCTGTTAGGGCAACAGAGGTCAGCAATCACCTCCCTGGACATCTAACATTGAATCAAGAATGACTAGTGAGAGCCACGTACCAGCTCCCAATTAGTCGTAAGGGTGTATATCGTTTATACTTTTGATCCCTTTCAAACAGCACATTTGTTGATAATAGGTTCATCGCTACCCAGAAACCTTCACGCGGTAACTCAATGAGAGGATTAGGTCAGACTGTATAAATGAGCATTTGAGTTTGGTTGGAGATAAAAATATCCCCCTATACCATTCCTATACAAAAATGTATGAGGGTGCCTGGTATTGCCAAATCTTTTGTGTTTGAGTAGCACAAGAGATATCACCCAGAATACTGCCAGACAGAAGGTGGGTACAGAGTGACGTGACCACACAACACAGTACGTGAGTTCTACAATCTCTTCCGCTTGTACAGCTAAGTGCCAATGCCAACTGACAGCTTCAAGATGGCCTCAAAGAAAGGTGCTGTCACGAAAGTGTCCAGTGAAAAGAAGCAGCTTTCCACAACTGGAGTGCCAACAACAACCTTTTTCCCTTATCAATGACATCACCCCTACCTAAGCCCAAGCCCATGTCTGGCAGCTAGGCAGCCACTGCAATCATGACGGTGCCGACATGTAGTGACTTTGAACTGAATTTGTCTCTTTTGCAAAGTAGTACCCAATCTTTGCAGGAAGTAGAGCAAAGTGGCCACAGACGCAACCAGCAGCAATAGTAGCTCTTCACAAAGTAGGGGAAAAAAAGAGGAGACAAAGCTTTCTGCTGAACAAGAACCTCCTGTTTTATTGGCTTACAGATGTCCAACAAGAAAAAGGAAGGGTACTCCACAATCTTCTCCAAGTCCTCCTTCTGATGATGTGGACATGGATTGAAACCGGACTGAGACTGAAACACACAAGGAGAAGCAAGGGAAAAGGGAAGTTCCTAAAAGTCTTACCATTATAGGGGATGAGGATGACGAGCTAGTCATTGTCATGGAAGCTGGTTCAGAGGATACTGACATTACCCCTCCTAGTATTCAACCTGATCTGAGTGATGTGGCACTAATACCACCACCAGCGCCAGCTCCCGTATTTGTAAGGCAGCCTCTGAGACCTGCATTCACCACTCGCAGAGAGGCAATCATCGATATCAACACACCCACCTACCTCCAGCTCTTCGAGGATTGGCAGTGGCACCAGTGGCCCACTGAAAAAGTTTACATTCCCAGTTTGGGACTTCTTTACAATTAGCAAGCATGAAGATAACAGTGAAATATGCTCCTTTTGCCACGCAAGTGTTAGTCGAGGTAAGCCTGGTTCACACTATGGTACTGGAGGCCAAACGACCCATATATAAAAACATCAGGCAATCCACTGGGAGGCATTCCTTGAAAAAGCAGCTGTAGGTGGTGGTGAAGGTGATGAGAGGAGGAAATCTGCTTCAATGGTGGTGGAAGGTGAAGGTGATGAGGAAGAAGAGGGTGACATCTTCTTTATGCAAAGAAGCCCTTTCCTCAGCAGTGCACCAGTATCACCGGAATCAGCAGCCTAGAAATGGCACAAGAGTCTGACGGAGACACCACAGCAACTGCATACAGTGACTGCCCCAAGATGCACATTGAGTCTACCTTCTGGTTCCCCTCTCTGGAAGTCGCCTGCATCAGTGGAACCATAAAAAAAAATCCAAGCTACTATTACTGGCATGTTTGTACAATGGGAAGCAGGCTCAAATGTTAGCAGTGGACCTCCTCCCTTTTTCATTGTGGAATGATTTTTTTTTTAATTTGTGGCGTTCATGTGCTTAAAGTGGAAGGTTCCCAGCTTTACCTATTTTGCCAGAGTTGCTGGTACAGCGCTCCATCATGATGTGCTGGAATTGGTTGGACACGTTTTGCAGCAGAGTGCTGTTCACACTACCCACCTGTCGACAGACAAGTGGACCAGTTGTCAAGCCACTGATCACACGTGTCTCTGCACACTGGTTCTCTTTTGTGGGGTTAGGCACCAGCTATTTACAGTTCCTTTCACTTAAGAAATGTTTAAGGGAATTCTGTGACATTCAACAGTAGCCATGTTTGCCATGGAGAAATCCCATACAGCTGCAAACATTTTGAAAGACTTTAACAGCAAGGAATTTGACTGTGACTCAGAGGTCTCAGAATTGGATTTCTTGCCATTGACAAAGGGAGCAATATAGTTAAGGCCATGGTAGATAGTCAATATTTCAGGGTCCTGTGTTTGGTGTATTGCATCATCATTGTGCAAAACATTCTCATAAAGAAGATCTAGTCAGCAACTTACTGATCATCTGCAAAATAATCTGCACTCATTTCAGCAATTCTTTCAAAGCCTAGAAGCAATTGAGGATCATTCAGTGTGCTAACAGAGTACCAGTTAAAGCCCTCATACAGGAGATGCCAACACTTTGGATCTCGACTTATGGCATGTTGCAACGTCTGTTTGAGCAGCACAAATCAATCAATAAGTATGTCATACAAAGAGGAGATGCAATTGGGAAAAGCATGATCATTGACATGGAAGAACTGCTTTTTCCTCTTTTGGGCTCGCGCCGGGACACTCTTTCCAGTAGCTGTGCATGTTATAAACTTCTATAACATAACAAAACAAATGGGGCCTAGTCAAATACCTGAGAGAGTTGCTACTTCCTTTTGCGGTTTTCACACGAGTAGTCAGAAAAGAGGACAGTACGATGGGCCAGCTATTCCATTGCTACAGCACCAGTTAAAAAAGGCATCTAAAAGGTTTGCACTTGCAGGTCGGAATGAAGATGTTCGTGAGTTGTTTGAGTGATTAATCCTTCTCCTGGCTGATAATACAAGGCTGCAAAGAGACCTTGTGTTGTCCAAAGAGTACATCTGTGCCACAATACTTGATCCATATACAAAAAAAAATACTGTCCACTTTCATTCCTTTTTCAGAAGGGAATGTTTCACGATACAAAGCGTGGATTGTTGAGTGAGCTAGAGACCTGGAAGAAGGACAGCTGGACATTAGAGTCCCACTCCCTGGCAGAGGTGCTGGGGTGCCGCCTTCAACTTCCGGAGAGGGCAGTCCTATTATCTCACAACAGGTAACAGAAACAACAAGAACACCGGGGCAACAACAGAAATAAAAGATTCGGCCCCAACCTCAGCACTGACTTGGTTTCAAGTGGCAGGTCTTAAGTACAGTGCAGAGGCAAAGGATAAAGAGGTTGAGCAGGTGGCAGCATCAATGACCATTCAGATGATGTTCCAGTATTATCTGGAAGACACAAGAGAAGTCTATGTGGATCGAAACCCATTAGTGTATTGGTATGGGAAGATGCACCAATGTCCATAGATCAGCAGGCTGGCAATAAAGTATATAACTTGTCCGAGAGAAAGTGTGTCTGCTTAGCGTGTATTCACCGCAGCTGGTGCAGACGTCACAGGGAGAACAACCAGTCTCCCTCGAACCGTGGAGAGGATGACCATGATCAAAATGAACCAACACTTCATACCACAATATTACACCAATCCTGAAATATCACAGGAGGAGGATGAGGGTAACTGGTCAGACTCGAGTGTGTTAACTAACCAACTTCAGGGTGTACCACCTGAGTTTGAGGACAAACTCTATTTGTTTAACTGAAAGTTGTTTGCCTTAGAACTTTTTAATTATTATCATTGCTTTGCCAAACAGCGCTTTGTTTGGGTCTGACTGACTTACACAGCCCCACCATTGTAGGCACATACATGGCTGGATTAGAGTTGGACCAGTGTGCAGTTAAGATGCTTCCCCATTCCCTTCAAGGACATTAAAGACAATGCCTGCCTCCATCCCATGCCTTACCTTTTTTCATCCCCTAGCAGGACTAACTCAGATCATTTGATTTATAAGAATGCCACATGTGTGTTGCTTGCATCAAAGAGGAGATACAATTGTGTCCCAACACGCTTGAAATTGAACAGGTAACTATTGCAACAATGAGTGTTATACTGTTGAATGATTGTGAGTGGTGATTCATGTGGTGGCAGACAGTGAGGGAGGTAGTTTACTAATTTGGAAACTTTATTTTGATAATTTGCAATGTTTGGGGCCTGATCGGTGATCATTTTTCCTGAAGGTGATTGGCCTTTTCACATTTAGAGAGATTCAGTTGCAGAGTCCACTCCTTTCTTCTGGTTCTCAATCTTCAGACACCAGACAAGTCAGTTTAGTTAACAAACACAAATCTACTAAAAAATGTACTAACATAATGTTTTTCTTCTTGTTCATAAACAGCAGTGCACTACAGCTCAATCTCTTTCATTTGGGTCGAGACGGATTTGGGCCGATTTGTTAATCTGAGTTTAGTTAGTAACTAACTTCTACTGAAGTTGTTGTTTATCTAAATTGTAGGCATAGGCAATATAGGCCATGGCAATCCCCCCTAGTGGTCAGTGAAGTTACAGAGGGTAGTAGGATAAGGGTATTACTAACTGGTATATAATGTTTTAAGCAGATTTAATAAACAGGTTGCGCTAAAATGCAACAACAAAAACGATTTGATTCACACCTTCTCAACCCACAACAAAAGTTTCTCTCACCAAAGCAAAACTAAAAAAAAAGGGCATTACAGGGTGTCAACTTTACAGCTTAGGCATGTTAATTCCTGGCAAAGACTTGCCACCAGAACCACCAGCTGACGATGTTCAGCCTGGATGGCCTCCTCCTACTGCTGCCTCAGCCGGGCTGCCATCTCCTGCTGAGATGGTGGACCAGCAGGAGTAGCTATATGAAGAAAAAATAAAAAGGAAAAAAGACAAATTGCAAATAATGTGCTGTACAAACACTTGTTTATATAGTGGCTAGTGGCACATTAGTAGCAGTACACTGCTGTTCCCTAGGGCCATTGTAATTTTTTATGTGATTAGTCATAGGGCCGTGTTTTGCCCACACATTCCTCTAAAAAAATAGACACTAACTGGCTTGAAGGAATTACTCTAGAATACTATACCACCAGATTAAGACTAAGCGATGGTTTTTCTTTTAAAAGATTTCCTAGTTAAAAAAAAACCTAAACTAACACTTTGTATATAAAAACACTAAAAATAAAAATAAATTGCCTCTCATTATTGATGAGTAAGGCATTGTGTACTATGCAGCACAAGTATTCTTCTTGTTGTGCTAAATTAGTAGAGGTGTGCTAGTGCATTGGCTACTTTGCTACACTCTGCAGTCTACAGCTGGGGCACTTGAAATGGGCAATTTATTATCTTATATTAATTCCAATGGCCCTGCTCTTCTCCGACTGTCTTTCTAGTCTACCGTGACTCCAAAGAGGCAGATAATAATATGTCACACACATCAGATATAAAACGCAGATATCCTCTCTGCCATAAGGAGACAGTGGGAAAGACGATGCACTGCAGTACAGGGAAAGGAACAGGAAAGCCTTTATTCAGTACGTTCGTCACAGAGTATCCCATCGGCCAAATTCTAAATTCGGCACTTAGTCCCACTTAACTCCTTGGCCTCTTTCTCGACCACAAATTATTTTCAAGAAATACCTTCACTTGGCAGTAAGTAAACTTACTCTACTGCAGGGTAAATTAGAGGGATTAGGGTAGGTAAAGGTTTTGGTATAGAATAGTGGGGTATCACTGACCTGTGCTAAGTTATGGCTTAGTCAGCCACTGTAGTTCACAAATGATGAAAAGGAAAAAGTTGAACAGGCGTAACCGTAAATCTGTTATGGAAGCCATGAAATATATTTACATACATCAGTTAACCAGAAAAATGTGGGACATGCCAAGAATAGATTTTCATTTTTTTGGTAGGCTGGGACAGAGCTAAGGAAAAACTAAAGGAGTAAAGTACTGGTAGGAGATGACCAGTGGGCACTGGGAAACACACCCTGTTTTCGTTTTGTAATGCATTGAAAAGTAATCTTCGCTAATGCCTCATTAACTGAATCAGAGGTATATTGCACAGCCAACACTGTAGTGTCAAATAGAAACATACTGCAGTTAGGTCATGGCTCGGGTGGTGAAATGCCATGGGCAGGGAGGTGATGAATGATAATGGGTGCGATATCTGCCTCGCTTAACAAATACAGTAAGTATACTTAAGTTGTCAAAAAGCAAGCTGTATGACTAACTACCAACCGTTCCTGCTGCCGCCAGGACTCCCATTCCAACCGCCTCTATCGCCTCTAGTGCACTTCCGCCAACCCTGGCGGTCTGTACTGCTAGAAAACAAATTACACATTTTAGACGCCATATACGCCTCCCCTTATTATTATATTTTTTAACAAAAAAACAACTGCAACAGCTCACTACAGTTAGCACTATCGTCTAACAAAACTATCACTTTGGGTGGTTTGTTGCGGTTGGTTGAAAATGTTGGAAAAGCCAGGAGGTCAAGCTAACCAAACACTTTTTGTAATGAAGGGGCAGAGCTATGATGACTGAGTCATTGAAGCACAATGAAGGGGTAGAATAATGGTCAATGAAGGACATATGGTCTTGGATGGCAAGTGCAATATGGGACCTCATACTTTCCATCACACTGCAGTGTCCTGGAAACTGTTGGTATACAAATGAATTATAGCACATCATCGTTTTAACTGTTTGATGATGAGCAAGAAAAAGAAACTCTTCTCAACAAACATGCATGATGAATATTATACTAGCTTACTTGGGCATGCAATCTTCACAGTAGAGTATCAAAACTCGGTTTTCTTAGTCTTACAGTACCACAAGATATATAAGGGGAGAGGGAAAGTTTGCTAACAAAGTAGAAAAAAGCTACAGACTATGACAGACTGGAAGAAGCCAGCTACAGAGACATGTAATGTGGAAAACTAGGATAGTGCGGGGATAACTAGAATTTAAAAAACATTACATAGACAATTTGAAATAAAAGGAGACAGTATAAAAAACAAAATTGTGATGAGAGGTGAAAGTCAGGTAAATTAAATGAATAATAATAGGACTGACTGGGGCCAGCAAAACCATCTGCTGTGGAGCTGGTGGTGTGGTGGTGGTTCCACTGTTGCAGCACTGGTGGTGACAGCCCCTCCTTCGCCCACCTTGGAATGTGCCCTCTTGCCCTTGATTGCTGATTTAAGAAATGTAGAATATTTAAAAAAATATTAGTGGTACAGTTAACCTCCCCAACAATATTATGACAGGCAAAGCAGTAGCATTGTACTTCTCCAGATCAGATTACCTATAGTACGAGTAGTATTAAGTTGACCTATTCCTAGTTTCCCCAAACTAAGACATATTCCTAATTTCCTAAACGAAAACAACGAAAGCTTTGCAATTAATTTGCTTCTCAACCACGTTTGATGGGCCAACTCAGTCTCCCTTTGCAATGCATAGATGCATATTTATCACTAGGAGATTGGGACTGTATGAGCTACATAAGGAAAGGCACCCAGAACTCTAACTCACTGACATTACTTACTACTACTAGCTTTAGTGGCAGGACAGAGGAGTCTGTATGACTTTGTAAAATAATTAGCCCAAGTGGGCGCCGATGACTATGGCTAGGTAGCACCAAGCACCTGGCTAGCATAAGCTGTGTCACATAATAAACATAACTTAACTTACTTCTGAGTGTGAGCAGCAGGCTATTTGAAAATACATATATTAGCATTTTAGGAAACAAACAAACAATAACTCACCAAGCCCTGCAAGCTCGACACCCAGCAGGTTGAGCAGGTCCTATTCACGGTCTATTATATCTGCACAGTGGTGTGTCAGCTGCTGCACCGTGCACTGCACCCCACTGTGCCCAACATACTCCCCCACAGCGGCTCCCACTCCCACAGGGCATATCCCCTCTGATGGAGCAAGGACTCATATAAAAGAGACTTGCTCGGATGCAATCCTCTCATATAACTTGTAACACTGTGTTAATAGAGTATTGTGTAAAGTAATATGCACCACACTACATATTTTAGTAAAGATGAAGCTTGCTTACTTGTTTTACTAATAAGTAACCCGAGTGAAACTTAAAATGGCTGCTAACGCAGGAAACTGTACTGTGCATGCGTCAACTGCATCTACACACAATGACAATCTTTCGCTTGGAAGGAAATTTCTGCACCTGCGCAAATGCATCTAAAATGGCTGCCTGAGGGCTCACATGCTAAGCATTTGCTTCGCTGAAAATAAAACAAGTTTTTTACTAATTGCTAATGCAGGGAGAGCCTTTATAAGTAAATGGGATTAGAGTAGAGATAGGTGGTATGCAGTGAAATCATTTTATTTTGAAATAAATATGTTTCTTTTTGACCTCTTTATTAGTTTATATTTGGGCCTTCGAGTAAGACAGAAGTCCATACCACACATGACTTTCACGCAGGTACAGTAATAACAAGCTGAGAAGCCATAATGTTGTATTTGAATCCCGTCCAAGGCCATCTTTGCCACATGACCTGGGAACCTGCTGGACATCCTGAATGTTGAATAGAAATGAATGTCATATGTTTACTTTTGTTTGATAAAGATGTGAATACGGGTGGGAAATAAAGCTTGGGAATAAGAATTAAGGGGCTGGAGCATTAAACAAAGAACGAAAGAAAAATATTAAACTTAACATGGTGTGATCATCACCCCTTGCCTTGAGGAACCAGAATTCGATCTGAGCCTAGTAACACATGTAAGTTAGTATTAGTAATTAGCGTGGTGTAGCTATTATGCAAATATAAGGCTTCGAACACTGATATACTGACACACAAGACTGTTTGATTACTCACCTACACATTAGTATACGTTATACTAGCTGACACGTAAAATACTGGTTGACACGACAAGCGCCATTTTGTATCCTAGTTGCCTTTCGTATTCAGCACCAACACGACCCTTTCCATGTATTCATGCATGAGCTCTATTCCCCTGTGAAATAGTACAACTGTAGCAACCTGCTGTTTCTGCATGTTAGGCCTGTCAAGGTTATAGGTGGGGGTGGATTGGGCAAGCACATTCCCGGGGAGCGCTGTTCGGACTCTTTCGAAGTTAGCAGAAGGGAGTCACCCGCTCGACCTTGCTATAACGAGCTGAGCTATATCTGAGAGGTTTTCGTGTTCCATATATGGTCTTTCCTTTGCACCAACCTGTACCAGCCTGTATTTTTCCATCTTGGGTAACAACTTCGAAATGAAACGGTATATATGTGATGCGCTAACCATGTGCAAGCAGTCTTCTTGGCGGACCTCGTGGGGTTAGGTCGCAAGGAGCTCCTCAGGCAGAGTTTGTTTATTTGTAATAAACGATTGGACCTTCTACACTGCCAACTGACTGATTATTGGTAATTGGTATATGGGCTATTTATAAGTATGGCTCTATTTGGGTTGTGATTATTTTTGTGGTACTTCAGTTGGCGACTCCGCCGGGACTCCGCGTTGGGGTCGTCCCACTGTAATCAGGAAAGCGGGACATTGGAAAGGGCGATCTTGACCGGGGGGGAAGGATCGGCCGAAGAATTGGGGTCCGCTCCGCTCTCCCGATCAAGAGAGCTCGGCTGCTAGTGACCCCACGCCGGAGTCCTTCGGGTGTAACCCGAGAACGGACCACGTTGGTCCTCAGGAATTGGCAGTTGAGAACGCCCAATCGGACCTGAGTGCACCAGGTGAGTGATTCGTCTTGTCTTATGTTGGATATCCTTTTGGATTTGGTATTTGGAATTTGGTGACTTTTGGTCACGGAGAACTCGAAAAGGGGGTCTGACGGGGCAGTGTTGAGACTGCACGGGCAGACGCTCCTGTTTTGAATTTGGAAGTAACTAGAGTATAGGACCAGACGCCTTGGTGTGACCTGTGGAAAAGTTCACACCCGGCCGGACTGCTCTCGGAAATGCCGGCGGCTGAGATTGGGTAGCACTCGGACAGATCTGGAGCGGCGCTTGAGAAAGCGAGCTTAGCCAGAATAGTTCGGGAGGTGAACCATGAATGCTGTCGGATGGTCTGGAGGTCGGTCTGTGGTTCCGAGGAACCTGTGTCATATAGTTACTGCTTGTCTATATACTGTGTTAAGTTAGCATGAGCTTATTAAATGTTTAAACGCCATTTTACCTTTGGCTGCTTCTGCACATGACACATAATTGTTGTTTTAGCTTTCAGCCTAGAAGAGCGTTGTGATTTACACGAGAATAATATGTTATTGCTCTGATAGCAGCTTTACTTAGTAAACTGTGTCTGTACAGTGAGTGCTGAATCCTTCAAGGATAACTCGACACAGTGTTGTTGTGAGGTCTGATCTTCGCACCTTCATAGACATAACATAAATGCAGCTACTGCCAAAATCTGGCTTTAGGTGCGTTTTATATTGCTTTGCATACAGCACACGATACACACTTGATGCTGTTTCGAATGCAGAGAGCTGGTGGAAGATGATGTGATCCCTTCACACTAGGATCTTGAGGTATGGGGCCGCCCTGCTAAAACCCACTGAGACCTTCTTAGATATAATATGCTAGATAGGGAGGGTGAGAAATAGGTGTTGTTGAACCCTATTCATTTCAGCATATTTAGTATGTTGTCACCTTTTGCATTCTATGGACTAGTAACTATGCTGATAACTTTGCTTCTTATAATATGTTTGCTTGTATTATCTAAGATACTGCGTTTGAGAACACTGCATTAGTAAATAAATATTTCAAATATGCACGCGTCCTCATTTACTCCACGTTCTGGTTTGAAATGATTGTATAACGAAAGAGTGCTCATGTATTCCACGTGACCTGAGGTATTCTAAGTTCATGTTCTGGTTTGTCTAAAGATTGGGAGTGTGTAATGACCAATGAGACACTGTAGCTAGCTCGGTCAGCTCTGCCAAGTGTCACACATCCGGTGTGACACTAACGCATTTTAAGGTACGTTACCGCATTACCGCATGTGAAAGGATTGTCACGCAAATCAGCGTATTTAAAAGCTGAGTGTATTACCCGTATTTGAGGTTGTCACTGTCAAGCCTGACTAATACTGAGCATCTGTGGCAGCGCTGCTACAGCAGGCTTGGGGTTCAGCTAAGCTAAGGCTGCAGGCAGCTTTAGTTCAGCTGCTACAATCGATCATGATTGAATGTAACTGCCGCGGCTCTGCTCTTACTGGCAGGCTGATGTCATCACGGTGGGACGTCACTGTGGAAGCACGCGCAGTTTATTTTGTGCGCTCGATGCGGCTGGATAGTTTGCGGGCAGCGCAGCATGTCATCATCTTTAACTTTTTTTAAAAACATTTTGCTTATGACTACGGCACCGATCCGATTGCTTGCATCGGCTCGGGCACCACATGCTAGAAGCTATTGTTATTACCGCCCTGTTCAATCATGCATTACTGTAGCCGACGGAGAGAAGTCAGTGACACCGGGGCCACCTGGACAGACTGGAGGTGGTGGGCCCTTCTTCTGTGAGGTTAGTGAAACTTTTCTATCACTCTGCTGGTCATGGTCAGTGGGAGAGAGAGCCTGTGTGCGCTAAGTTGAGTTGCTGACTGAGCCCCCACCTCCACGTGCAGCTCTTCCGCCGTATCTCGGTTATTTCTCCTCTGTGGAGCCTTGGGAGAGGCCCCGGGGTTCTGAAACGACTAGAAAGGTTTTTTTATTACTTGGTAAATGAGCCCCCCACCCACCCCCTCATTGGGCCTCCTTGCTTGTTCAAAGCGTCACTCTCTTCCTCACAACTAGAGGAAAAGAGATAAGAAGCAGCACATGAAGGCCACGGCGGATCTTTCACTTATTCAGAAACACTCAGTCTGCCCGAGTCAGGGCAGCAAGCACAGCACAGCAAACCCCACTCCGTTAGCGAACCAATATTTAATAGAGCTTCTTATTAAAAAGAATAAAGTGTGCCATGTTTATTCAGGACGTCAAATTAAGTGCCACGGATTACTTTCGATTTATTAGGGCATTTTAAACTGCAGAGAACTTTGACCATTTAAACTAATAAAAACAGACAGTGTGCAAACATACCTGAAAGCTTAGTTCTATGTGTGAAGTGTTGCTCATCTCAATCAGGTGCCTACCAAGACACCTACTTGCAAATGCAGTCCATTCTAGACTTATTCTCAGTTTGCCTGTACCCCTGTCACTTACACAGTAGGTCTCTGCTTTGTTTTTCAGTTGTGTTACAGCTCAGGTCACTGGTGGCTGTTGAGTGAGACTTCGAGTCACTCAGCTGATTATAATAACATTTTGAACCACTTCCAAGCTGCTTTATCTAATTTCCGCAATTTTAGCTAGAGTCTGATCAATGGAAGTCGTTTATATTTATTACGTTTTGCAGCATTTAACTTAGATTCTCGTTCCTCAAATGTGTGCATTTTCTGATATTATTGTTTCCCTCCTCTTCATTGCTTAATTTTGCTCATGTGACAGTGTCACTCATAGTCATTCAAATGTCACTCATAATTACTCTAAAATTTTTAAAATGTCACACACAGCAATCTGAAACCTTGGCAGCTATGCTCGGTAAGGGGATTTTGGGTACTAAGGTGAGTTTTGGCACACCCTAATTCACTGAGGTTCTAGATCTCTATGCACAGTTCTGTACTAGAACGGAATCCCTGCTACATGGCGCCCCATGTTGGGGCAGTCTAAGGACAAGACTGTTTGATTTCTTTGGGTCTTCTTGAGATTTGGAAAGAGTTCTCCATAGGTGGGAGTCGACGGGCTCCACCTTTTTGTTTGGAAATTCTGTTTGTTGTATCGTTTTATGTTACTGTAGCACTGTAGTCGTTTTACTTGTGTACGATTGTGGAGTGGATTTGAATACAAAACATGGCCATGTGTATGAGAGTGTTGTAAATAATACCTTTCCTTTTCAGCTATCGGTCTAGGAAAAGAAGCAATGCCGTGTTTTAGCAAGTTATGCTTTGGCTGTACTGGCCGGGGAAGTACAAGGTTGGACGAAAGCCAACCCGTTCCTCCGGAGGGAACTCCTAGCCATGATATGTATTGTAAGCATGGCATCTGGCCCCTTTTATTTAATACATTGTGGAATAAATACACTAAAGACAATGTAGAACTCCAGTGGCCAAAGAAGGGATCTTTTGATGAGAAAAAGATCCAGTATTTGCAGGAACATCTGTTCGCTAAACGGAGCAGACAAGCCATGTTTGATACCCTTAACAAATGGCAGAAAGAGGCCAAACGGAGACGCATACGGTCTGAGAAGTTAATGAAGATACAGCAAGGGCAGACTGTAACTCAGAAAGCCATTGCGCATGATAAAAATAAGACTGAACAGAATATCGAGTATGCAGACCGGCAGTTTAGGTTACAAGTAGATGGAAGTTATGTGACCCGCAATGAAACGGAAGACGAGATAGAAGATGTATTGAACACATGACCCCCACCCCCGTATGCGCCTCAGCGCGTATATCCCGCTCTGCCTCTCCAGCCTGCTACAGCTCCCCATGGCCTCCGCCCCAGAGGCAAGCGTGTCTCTCGTCTCCTTAGGTACTGATGGTGCCACTGCTACCTCATCGAGAGACATGGCTACCCTTCTCCCTGGGGGACAACTGCCTGCTGCAGCTTCCCGAGTGGTGTTAGCAGCCCCGAGTCCCATTTGGACCTCTCAATCAGCTAGTACGACGCCCGCAGATGGGGGGCGCACCCAGCTGGAAGAGCATGGTGGTATGAGAGCTAGGCGACTATTTACCAGAGGATCAGTGGAGTATGGTGAGAAAGAAGCAGTGGCGGACCAGGCAGCTAAGTGGATGCGGAACAATATCTATACAGTAGCAGATTTGTGGAGTACAATAAAAGATCTCGAACCAGTCATGCAGCAACATGCATTATACCAAATGTCCTGCTACCTTATCGAAGCCTGGGAGCTATGCTTCCGAGAAGGGGCAGCACCCCAAATACTGTATAACATCCGAGATTGGACTCATAAATTTAATATGGATCCAGAGGAGGTGTACAAAAATGTCGACACATTAGTGAAATATCGCGGCCGAATGTTCCTAAAAAGTCCCAATTGGACTTCCCAGCACCCCATGAGAGAAGTACACCCTATTTATCACCCTGAAATTCCCGAACTACATGACAATACTGACCAGGCCGTACGAGCTAGGGTAGACGCCCGTTTTCAGGAACAATGGTTGTACACTCCATGGAAACGGAGCGAGGTTCGTGCCCTTAAATCGCAATTGTCCGACCCTCGCAAGAATCCCACCGCCTACTACAAAGAGCTGACCGAAGCCGCAGCCTCGGCTGTAATGACGTTGGCCGACATTGAGTTGTTTTTCGGATTATTGGTACTGGTTGACATATGGCGGCAATTGCATGACACTGATCATGCCGCCGAGCTAGGGGGGACTTGGATTGAGTTGAAAGACTGGGACCGAGACCGTAAACCTGGTGATAAGCCTAGAAATGAAATTACTACCTTGCCAGCAAAAATCATAGCTTACATGCATACTCTGATTCCCCCACGGAAGGTCGACTGGGATAAATTGACAGCCTGTAGGCAGAAGAAGGACGAAAGTGTTTCCGACTTCTTCACCCGATTTCAAGGAGTCTTTATCGATTTTAGTGGTCAGGATCTAGCAACGGAAGGTGGGGTCCGGTTGTTTGTAAATAGGTTTGTAACCAATTTAGCACCTGAGATTTCTACACGATTACAAACCGCCGAAAGTACCTGGACCACCTCTACCCCCTCTGTGATACTGAGCATGGCCCAATATTATGAGCATAGGGAGAATGAGAGCAGGGATAAAGTGGAGAAGAAGGCTAAGGATCTAAAAACTCGAGTATTGCTACAGCAAGTCATCCGAGGACAAGGAGGAGGGGAGAGGAGTTCGAGGGCCCGTATCCAGGGGGGAGGGGACAGTCCGAGGCACAGGCAGAGGCGCAGGTGCAGGCACGGGCCAACCGTTAGGGTTAAATCAGTGTGCGTACTGCAAATAGGAAGGGCACTGGAAAGCTCAGTGTCAATTGCTGCTCGACCAGAACGGAGCAGTTCGGGGACGTGGTTGAGGACGGAGTGGCCCAGACCGGAGTGATATGCATAGGGAAGAGGCGGCTCAAGGCAAGTCTGAACGGAACCATTTTGACAACCCTCAGAGTAGACAATACTATAATGAGGATTACTCATTTTGCAAGCGAGATAGGTATGACCACCCATAGGACAGCCAAGGACAGAGTACGGGCCAGGTGTCGATCCCAGTCAATCAGCAAGGACCCTATGTGAAGGGGGAATTAATGGGGACTTCTGTTTTATTTGACACAGGAGCAATGAATAGTTTGGTTGCTCAATCTTTGGCTCCAGGGGCGGCTCTGTCCGGGCATAACAACGTATCTGTGGGATTTTCCTGAGTCCCAGTGGTAAGCCCCATCTCTAAACCTCTCCCTTTCACGATTGGTCCTGCAACTATTGAATCACCGTTTTTACTGACTTCCCATTGTGGAGAGAATTTATTGTGTTTGGATATGTTGAAGAGATTAAATGCGAAAATATATTGCTCTCCGGACGGTGTTTATTTGACCATACAGCCTTACGCTGACAATATGAAACAATGTTTTGCCAAGAATGAGCCCCTCCGGCCTGAATTTGATACTGTCCCTGCAACGTTATGGGCCACGGGGGATGCGGATGTCGGAAAATTAGACATCCCTCCCGTCCATATTACATTGAATAAGGGTGCAAAATTGCCACGCATACCCCAGTATAAGATTTCACCGAAGGGTGAGCGAGCCTTGCTTTCGATCATCCAAGACTTGATTGATAAAGGGGTGGTTGAGGAAACTGCTGCTAATGTTTGTAATAGCCCGATTCTCCCGATTTTGAAGAAATCATCCGAGTCAGGACCCCAGGGGCAGGTCGATGCCTATCGTTTTGTGATTGACCTGCGGGAGGTCAACAAGGTTGTGGTACCACAGTATCCTGTGGTGACTGACATCACTACCATACTTACTATGATCCCACCAACTGCTCGATACTTTTCAGTCATCGACCTGAAGAACGCTTTCTTCAGTATTCCCATTCATCCTGATAGCAGGCAAATCTTCGGATTCTCATTATCTGGCCGAAGCTTTAGATTTTGCCACGCACCCCAAGGCTATACTGAAAGTCCGAGCATCTATAGTCAGGCCCTCAAGGCCCTGTTAGACGACTTAATCTTGCCTAACGGTAACATGCTTTTACAGTATGTAGATGATTTGTTGATTGCATCCGACACTGAGGAAGGATGTAAGGATGCCACGGTTAAATTGTTACACCATTTGGCGGCAAAGGGGAACAAGGTGTCCTTGTCCAAATTTCAATATTGTTGATAGGAAGTGACCTACCTACGTCATCTACTGTCGAAAGAGGGTAGGCGTCTGACTCCTGAACGTATTACTACTATCTCTAACATGTCGTCCCTTGCACCCAGCGTGAAGTTCGTGCTTTTCTTGGCATCACCTCTTATTGTTGTTCTCTTCTTCCTAAACCTTTGTTACAATTAACCACTAAAGATGTGCATGAACCTCTCCCTTGGACTGATGAATGTCAGCTCTCTTTTGACTCTCTGAAATCTGCTCTTTGTTCTGCACCCGTCTTGGGCACTCCTGACTACCGTAAACCCTTTGTACTCTACGTGCATGAGGTCGACGGTTGCTCGCTTTCAGTGTTGACTCAGACATTTGGAGGCAAACAGAGGCCTTGCGCGTATTTATCGGCTACCTTGGATAATGTAGCCAGAGCACTTCCTAGCTGTCTGAGGGCCACAGCAGCTGTCGCGGTGGCCATCCAACAATCAGAAGGACTCGTTCTAAATTCTAGTTTAACGGTGATGGTGCCACACGCTGTGGATGTATTGCTGAACAAAACTAAGACCTAGCACCTTACAAGTGCACGCCTCACTGGATATGAATTAACATTATTTGCCCCGCATATTACAATTACGCGATGTGCCACATTAAATCCTGCCACATTGCTACCACTCCCTTCGAATGCAAATGTAAATGATGTTCATGATTGCCTATTTCGGACTGAAGAAGAAACGAAGGGGAGGGTTGACCTCACAGACATTCCTCTATCTGACCCCCAAGGGGAAATGTATGTGGATGGGTCTTGTTTCAAGTTAACAGTTGGCACAACAACAGCTGCATATGCAATTACCACATTGAAAACAGTAGTTGAGACATCCCGAGTTCCCTATCGATCAGCTCAAGCTGCTGAACTAGTGGCATTATTATAAGCCTGTGAATTAAGTGAAGGACTAGAGGTCAACATTTACACAGACAGCCAATACGCCTTCGGCGTGGCGCATAGCTTTGGGCGGCTGTGGAGGGAACGTGGTTTCCTCACTTCTCACGGTCAGAGAATACAAAATGGTCCCCTGGTGTTATGATTGCTAGATGCCCTAACCTTGCCTAAAAAGCTAGCCATAGTGAAATGTAGTACCCATAAGGCAGTGGTGGACGAAGTAGGTGAAGGAGCGCTTTTGCCGATCAGATTGCTAAGCAAACAGCGCAGTCTATGATATCCAATATGTTTGTAACGTCTTCTGCTAGATGGGTAGAGGAGTCTGATCTGTTCGATAATACCATGGAAAGTGTGAAAGAATTACAGAAGGAAGCTACCCCAGCTGAATTGGAGAAATGGGAGAGAGAAGTAGGAAGACTGGACGAGAATAACTGTTGGGTTGATTTAACAGACAAACAAAGATGGCTGCTGCCCAATGCTTTGGTACAAGCCGTTGTAACTATGGCTCATGGACCAGCCCATGTGGGAGCAAAAGGGATTTGTGCCTTGTTGGATCCGGTATGGAATAATCCTAACATACACCGGACAGCTGTCCGGTTGGTACAATACTGTATGATTTGCCTGCAACATAACCCAGGGAAAGCAGAAAGTGTGTTGAGTGGCAGCTTTGCACCCCCAACTCTACCGTTTGAAGTACTCCAGATGGATTATATCCACATGGAGCGCGTCAAAACCTAAAATATGTTTTAGTAGTGGTGTGTGCCTTCAGTAAATGGGTTGAGGCCTACCCAACTAAAGAGAACACTGCCCTAGCCACAGCAAAGGCCCTAATCAAAGAGTTTCTACCTAGATTTGGTTTGCCCCGCTTGATTTGGTCGGACAATGGGGGGCACTTTCATGGAGCTCTAGTCAAGCATATCTGTAATGGCTTACAAATTAGACAAAAATTCCATGCAGCCCGACATCCCCAGTCGGCGAGGCTGGTAGAAAAATATAATGGGATTTTAAAATTAAAGATGGCGAAGATTCAAGAAAGTACCGGTTTGAAGTGGCCTGACACCCTACCCTTAGCTCTCATGTCATTGAGAGTTACCCCTCATTCTCGTTCAGGTCTCTCTCCCTATGAGATTGTCTTTGGGCGACCAGCTAACATATGGGGGGTGCCTAGGCCACCATCCTTTTCTGATGTTGAATACCCTATGTTGATTGATTACCTGTATACGTTGACTAAAGACCTTCGTTCTATTCATCAGCAGTTAGCATCTGCACAACAGCCTCCGCCAGAGGGCCCCGGACATCGACTGGAACCTGGCCAGTGGGTATTGGTCAAGAAGTACGAACGAGACACCAGCTTCGCCCCGAGATGGTCGGAGCCACACCAGATACTACTCGCAACCCGGACGGCAGTAAAGGTGGATGGGAGAAAGCACTGGATTCATGTCTCCCATCTGAAGAAATTGTCGCTTCCGCTTCCCTATAATCAGCTGCAATCTGGTGAGATATTGACCCAGGAAACTGAGAGAGCCACCGCATTTGTTCCTTTTTCCGACGCCTGTGTAACAGAGAAAAGGCAAGAAGAAGGAGTGACGGGTTCGGGCAAACCGGTCTCAGCTGAATCCACAAGTGCCCTTAATTCAGCTGCTGATATTTCGGTGGGCAGAGACTCCAATGAAAGCAAGGTGCCCTCTTTGCTATTTTCTGATCAGGAAATTCCGGGTCATGTGCGATACAACCTGCGGCCAAGAAAACATCCCAGTGCCTCAGACAACATGGCCAGGAGTTAAGGAAAGACTTGAGTAGAAAGGGTTTGCTAGATTTCAAAGTCTGAGGTGCTGAGCGGGACACTGGACTGAACGCGTTGAGAGCTGGAACTTTGGTTATTTTGTTCTGTTCAGAAAGAAAGACTTGCACTTGAGAAACGGCCAGGTTGTACATCGATTCCTTTGATTCCTTTGATGAACGATAGGAGTCTGCCTGTGAGACTCTGACGGACACAGGGAGAAGAACCCTCTGGCAGAATGGACTGCTGCGCCCGAGTTCAGTTTTTTACTTTTAGTTAGGAATGTACCCTTTTGGTTGTGTTTTGCTTGAAGAAGAAAGTCCTATTGCACCGCGTTATTTGGCATTTTATGAACCAATGTTTTCCACTTGGACCATGCGTGTAAAAGGAGCCTTTGTGTTAGTAATAGCCATGATATTAGCCATCTTTATGAGTGTTTTTATATATCTAGAGTATAAGTACCCCATGCAAGCTATGATACCCTCTACCACTGCTCCGCCTGAACATTTGATGTTCACTTCAGCCCCACATAAGCAGAGACACCGCCAGACCTATGCCAAGAATGTATTTGTTGAAATGCTCCAACAAACTCACAGTACCACTAATATTACTGATTGCTGGGTTTGTGGGCTCTTACCGTCAGTAATGCATAAACATGACTTGTTTCTCTCTCTGCCCTTGTCCTACTTAGGAAGCTGTGAAGCTTAGTTTCAAATGTTCTCTGCCATGTATAATCATTATGTAGAAAACCCCAAACACTACACCGAGAAAGACTACGGTATGATCCTAGTGTACATTGAGACACATCAGGGGTTTGACCCAGCTGGGAATGGGGGAGAGGGATCACTGGACCGTGGTGCTTGTATGAATTTGTACACTGCTAATGAGAACAGTACTTGGTTGAAGGACGAACTTTATGATTTTGCTAATGTCAACAATTCTCAGTATTTTCAGCATTTTGTTGCCAGAAATGTGACTAGCGAACGTACTATGCCTGTTCCTATTTTGAATACCACCTCCGATTTCTGTGTCCAGGGTATGGGGCATGTACAGGTTGGAAACAGCATTTGCAATTACACTTACAGAATGAAGATTTTCAGTAGCTCTCCATTGCTGACACCACCAAATGTATATTTCGTTTGTGGGGAAAATGCATACACTTGGTTGCCCCGAGGATGGGCGGGACAGTACTACTTGTCTTTCTTGTATCCCCCAGTGTATATAGCACCTTCAGATTATCACAAGACACACCAGCTCTATAGTACCAATCCAGTTTCTACTAGACAGTGAAGACAGCTTGACATGACAGAAGTTGATCAGACTGACACCTCCCTGCAACAGTTCACAGACTTCACGAAAGGATTGGTCCCTTTCTGGGGGCTGATCTTTAATAGCAGGGAAATAAGACGTTTGTCCAGGATAGTAGAAAATATCATTAATATCACCACTGATATCATGACCAATATCACCGTAGATCTTCACGCCATGAGACTCGTTTAGCTCCAGAACCGGATGGTTCTTGACGTCATCCTGGCTGATAGGGGAGGAGCCTGTCGAGTGATCGGCAGCTCCTGCTGTGTTTACATCCCGGACTCCGCCCCCTTGGTCCATCTGGCTATCCAGAGACTACATCGCATTGCAGCAGAAATGCACACTGAAAATGGGTCTTGGTCCCTTTCTGGTTGGCTCCGGGGGTTATTGTCTACATGGGGTGGAAATTACTGATGATAGTTGCTGGAGCAGCCGGTGTCCTATTCACCTGCTGCCTCTGTATGCAGTGTGGGCCGGCTTGTTGTTCCTACTGCACTACGAGAATGACAGCCATGTTCACTCCCTCTACTGTCCCCACTAAGACTTAGATGCTCCAACAGGAGATTCGTTAGCTTATGGCCATTGACGAGGAAGTCTTCCAGGATTAATACTTCCTGTTGATTAGCTACATCACGCTAAAAGGAGGGTTTGAGGAACCAGAATTCGATCTGGGCCTAGTAACACATGTAAGTTAGTATTAGTAATTAGCGTGGTGTAGCTATTATGCAAATATAAGGCTTTGAACACTGATATACTGACACACAAGACTGTTTGATTACTCACCTACACATTAGTATACGTTATTCTAGCTGACACGTAAAATACCGGTTGACACGACAAGCGCCATTTTGTATCCTAGTTGCCTTTTGTATTCAGCACCAACACAACCCTTTCCATGTATTCATGCATGAGCTCTATTCCCCTGTGAAATAGTACAACTGTAGCAACCTGCTGTTTCTGCACGTTAGGCCTGTCAAGGTTATAGGTGGGGGTGGATTGGGCAATCACATTCCCGGGGAGCGCTGTTCGGACTCTTTCGAAGTTAGCAGAAGGGAGTCACCCGCTCGACCTTGCTATAACGAGCTGAGAGGTTTTCATGTTCCATATATGGTCTTTCCTTTGCACCAACCTGTACCAGCCTGTATTTTTCCATCTTGGGTAACAACTTCGAAATGTAACGGTATATATGTGATGCGCTAACCATGTGCCAGCAGTCTTCTTGGCGGACCTCGTGGGGTTAGGTCGCAAGGAGCTCCTCTGGCAGAGTTTGTTTATTTGTAATAAACGATTGGACCTTCTACACTGCCAACTGACTGATTATTGGTAATTGGTATATGGGCTATTTGTAAGTATGGCTCTATTTGGGTTGTGATTATTTTTGTGGCACTTCAGCCTATCCAATCAGAATTAGGAATATCATGAATTTGAGACATTAATGGGTGGTACATTCAGAAGAAGGGTATAATGTTTAGTTAGAACAATATTCGCAGCAAGACCAGAATGCAGAGAGACCGGGATGCTGTCAGAGAGCTGAGTGAATGCTGAAGAAGAATCAATTTGCAGACTTGGAATTTGTAGCCATATAATTAGAAGAAGATCGCGGAAGAATCGGGAGGAAATAGATTAGAAGAAGATCACGGAAGAATCAAGGAGGAAGATAGTGTCAGAGAGGGGTGCGACGCAGGCATCGGATCTAGAAGAGGTCCTCTATACTGTCCTGAAACCTGTCCTGAGGTCTTTGTCACCTGATCTATCCAAGGTGACCCTTCCAGCTTCTTGGCGTAGGGGTTGTTTTCTGCACCATTCTAGGTAAATATACTTCTGTGTAGTATGTCATTGTACTGCTCTCTCTATCCTCTTTTTTCTGAAGTACTGTCATTGTGAAATTCCGTTTAATATAGATGACTGATTATTGGATTAATTGACTCTTCCTTCCTTGGAGAAATGGAGTTCGTACTGTAATTTGTTTTTGGCTCACATGAATTTAACTAGAAAGAACATTTAAACTTTTCCCGAGTCTGTGGTTATTTCCAATATAGTAAGGCAAATATAAATTCTATGTAATTTCACCATCAACTAGTTCCAACAAATAGGTCTAGAATGTTTTGATCAGTGAAAGATTAGTTAAGAAAGTCAGGTAACTGATCTTTATAAAAAGCATTTATAAAATTGACCCCAGTGGTATTTACTAGCCTATGTGAACGGGTGTGTTCTATGGGCCCAGGTGAGTATATGGTGTTTGAATATCTGAGGCTGTTAACCCACTGGATCAGTTTTCTGGTAGCGGAGCTATGGTTATTGTTGACTAGTTTGGTGATTGTTGGTTATTGATTTATATTTTAATAAACCTGTTTGCGTTTTGTTTTGTTGTCTGGAAATTCCCGGAAAGTGAATAGCGGGTGGTAAATGGAAGTCACACTGCAGTAAGGTTACTCGCCTGTTGGAATAGCACTGAGAAGCTAAGCAGGGCTGGCAGTGGTAAATTAGGGACCATCTCCATATAAAAGTGAGAGTGATTGATAGCAAAAGAGTTCACTGGTGAAACTTTGGTCTTATATCACCTAGAAGGGGTAACACCGAAGAAGGAACAGGTTCGTTGTGAGGGTGACCCCGCCCCCATCCGTACCCATGTACATAACCCCAAAGACATAACGTGGATTCCCTACCATTATGAGAATGAGGAGGAAACCAGTAACGGATCGCCATCGCTAATACACGACTCTTCCCTCCTCCCGCAGCATTCTGGAAATGACCCGGATACAGCTCGCTCCTTGTTAGGTGGGTCAGAAGCCCTACGTGACCAATCAGGATTCCGCACAGAGGAGCAGCAGCCGCAAAAGAGGGAAGGAGAGACACCATTGGGCGCGACTGCAGAGGAGACACCGGCAGAAGATTACCGGAAGATCAAGGACCCGCCGAGGAAGAACGCCAACTTTGAAACCGAAGAAACTGAAGACGAAGAACCAGAGAGCTGGGGCGAAGACTGGTGGAGCCCGGAGGACGCACGAGCCACCACAACTCAGGAGAGTTGTGGCTACTAGCGGTACGTGGCGGGACAAGGGCTTAGGAAAGGGGAGGGAGGTTGCAGTTGGTGAGAGGTTAACTTGGGGAGAGGGTGGGTTTTGACGGCAAGTCTCTTTATGTTTCACGCCTCACCCTGATAATTGCCACATATTCGGACAGCGTAAACTGCTTCACGCCTCTCCCTGATACTTGTCCACATATTCGGCCCTGATGAATGTGACAGGAATGCAATAAATGGTATACGGTGCATGAGCTATTGAGGTTGAACAATGGGAAAAGGTAAGAACAGAGTAAGGGGGAAATGTATTGTTGCCAAATCAACAACTTCAGTTCAGCGGAGCAGTCCTCAATGCAAAGCTGGGGAAAGTGTTCCTCTTGAGTCCCTGAATAAAGAAACTGGTACACAATCTATTGCCATTACTACAGATACAGCAGGAAATACCAATGGAATCGCTGACTGTGCAGGGAGCACTCCTGGCTTGGCATTATTTACAACCCATAGTTCTCCATGTTCTATATCATTGTATGCCAGTTTCCCAATAATAAGAATCTGTGACACCTGTCATTCGCAGTTCCCTGCGGTGGTGGATGGATGTGCGCAATTCAGAGAAAGTGGCTCCTCTAACACTCTCTCCTCCCATAGTCATGTCTACAGATGCCACCAGCAAGGATGAGGGCCTGTATTGGGGAATCTCAAGGTGTGGCAGTTATGGAATAGAGAGGGAGAACACTTCCAACTGGCCTCTGTTCACTTTTAGGATCAGGTGCAGGGCCAATCAATGACTATAAGGTTGGACAGCTAGGTGGCATGTTTCTACATTATAAGGCAGGGCAGTCCCAGAAACAGGTTGCTAATGGCTCTGGCTGGAGAGATCATTCAGTGGACAGAGAACAATGTACTACATATCTCAGCATTTCATCTTCCAGAGAAGGAATTGGGCCTACTGACCAATTGAGCAGAGTCATTCCGACTTCGGGGACCCTGTCATTGTCGCCCAGGATATGCCAGGTGACGCGGTTTGGCTGACCTTGGTTAGACCTATTTGCACCAGAGAGTTTCTATTCTAGAAACTGAGTGAATGTTGAAGTGTGTTGTCTGAAACAGGGCACTCAAGCTGCATACTGTCAACTTTCAAAGATTCTGGATTTTGTAAGAGATTTTGTTCTTAGTGTAGCAGTTTCAACTTTGAAAAGGCAGTGGGCTGCAATCGATGCATTGAGGGGGAGGAAGTTTTGCCCATTGGTTAACTGATCACTAGAGTATTGAAAAGCTCTTACATGAAAAGACCAGAATATGCCCTGGGGTTCCATAGTGGGATTAAGATACATTTTGCAAGCTTTGTTAAAGTAAATTCAATTTGATCCCCTGACAACAATGGGTTTAAAGTTATTAACTGCTGATATACTTTTTGTTATCCATATGTTCAGGACGAAATGTGGGAGAGCTGGGAGTTGTACTCTGTGTGGAACCTTACCTAAGATTCTTTCCGTACAAAGTGGTGTTAAGACATTTCCCTGTTTTTTTTCCCGGAACTACCATAAGTGTTTTCGGGACTTGGTATTCCCCATTTTCTTTCAAAATTCATCTTCAGGCTTAAAAGAGAAATTACAATATTTGGGTGTTTGCAAGGCACTATCAATTTCTTTAGAGATTACAGCTTCCTTCAGAAAGCCTATTTTTTTTATTTGTTACATTTGGCTTATCAGGAAAAGGCAAGCACAAAGCCTCAGCAACCTTCAGTAAATGGATAAGAGTTGCAATCTCTACTGCATATGTAGCTTCAGGGGTCCAGAGTTGATTCAAAAGTGGTCGATGGGGGGGGAGAGCTGCTTCATACGCGGCTTTCATGGATGCATCATTGAGGGGCATCTGTAACGCTGCCACATGGATAACCCGCACACTTTTGTAACTTTTTAGCAGTTGTAGGTGGATGGGGTTATTCGACTGAAATTGCACATTTTGAGAGTTGTAAACTTGTAACATGATTTATTTTCTGTTTGGTTCAGTATTGCCTTATTTGGATATCCCTGATAACTTTTTTTTAAAGAAAAAATTACCATCAATAGTCATTTTCTCTCTCATTTGTTTTGTTTGCTTGTTGAATTTTTTGTGTGGTCCCTCTGATTGATAAAAGGTTGGGTACTGCCATAGCTGTTGAGGACTATGACGAGGAAGATGTGGAGAAGGTAATGAAGATTACTGGTAAGTATCCGTGCCATTTTCAGAGCGTTCATGTAAATTTTGAAACTTTTTAGACGTCAGCAAATTGGATTAAAACAACACAAGAAGTTACATCACTGGAAAGGTGGGTAAATATAAATAAATGTAAAATAAATTAAACACCAGAGACTTACAGAAGTCCTTTGAAGTGCCCAAAGAGGTCCCTCCCACCGACTTAGTAGCTCCCCTTTGAAAGGATAGCTTCCTGGAGCATCTTAGTTCCCAGACCCTACTCTGCACACACCAGAACTCTTCAAACGTCGAATTTAGAGTCCAGGCTTCATCCTTCACACACATGCCAACATTTTAGAAGGGATACTTGGGAGATTTGAAACAAATAATGGGGGAAATGAATTTCCCCCCACTACCTTCTATTGAAACAGAGACAATTTCAGGTGGGGAGACAGCAAAAAAACCTTACATTTTTGGCTTCAAAAATCTAGAGTATCTCGCCCGAATCGTGTCTAATGCCATGTATGCCTGCACGCTACACTTGACAATTAGTGAGAGCCCAACATGAAGTTAAAATGTGGGAATCTCACATGCTGACATGCCAACCCACCCAATTCAGGCATGAGACTACCGATTTGAAGGCTAGTCTCCTGCCTCCCGATTTGTACAAGCAAAAACCCGATTCCTCTGGGGTTTCAGCTGACAGGGTTTGGTATTGTGTAAAGTGCTAATTCTTCCAGCAAATAGTGGCGATGCAGGGACTCTTGAAGGGGTGAAAAACTAACAAAGCGTCATTGACAAGGGAATCGTCTTTTAAAGACCTGCGAAGTACTTGGGGGGGTGCTGTTTCAGCCCGGGCTGCCACAGGGGGGGTGGGGGTGCATGCACTGCCAACAACCTGCCAGGCCAGTGCCCAACACTTGCATCACCCTCTCTGCCTGCCATTATGCTCCATGTGCTTCTGAAAGGTAAGAAAACAAGCATTTGCAATGCAATAGGTCTCGCATTAGGAAAGTTTGAGCTATTGTTATTGTAAATGACACATTTTTTATTTATGTTTTGTTTTTGAAAATAGCGAAATTAATAGCTTTGTCATTTACAATGCCAATAGTTATAACTTTCGCAAATGTGACACCTATAGCATTTGTAATACAATATGTCTTGTATGTACGTGACTTACATGTATTGATATTACAAATAACAATGGCTTTTAGTTTTTCTCAATAATGAATACTTAAATAAACGTTATAGTAATTTATAATGGCAATAGCTTAAAGTTTTGTAAATAACTTTTGTGAAGATTATGTTCAGTGTATTTTATTGTGACGAAAGTCCAAGAACAGAAGTGAAATATTAACATATTTTTGTTACATTTGTAATAAAGCTTGAAACATTGAGAGAACATATTTGAACCAGGTGTTGTTGAATGGTTGCACAAATTGATGCTGTGGTGGCGCTGAGTGATGTGATGGCCAACGAGTGATGCTGTGGCGTTCAGTGATGCTGTGGTAGCGCATAGTGATGTTGTGGTGCCCCTGAGTGATGCTGTGGTGGTACGGAGAGATGCTGTATGCTATGCTATGTTTTGTTTTGCTATCCTATAATTTGATTTGTTATGCTATGATATGCTGTGTTTTGTTATGCTATGCTATGCTATGTTTTGTTATGCTATGCTATGTTTTGCTTTGCTATGCTGTTATGTTTTGTTGTGCTATGCTATGTTTTGTTGTGTTTTATTATGCTATGCTTTATTTTGCTATGCTATGTTTTGTTATGCTATGTTATGTTTTGTTGTGTTTTATTATGCTATGCTTTGTTTTGCTATGCTATGTTTTGTTATGCTATGCTGTTTTGTTGTGTTTTGGTATGCTATGCTGTGCTGTGTTGTGTGTTGCTATGTTTTCTTTTGTTATGCTATGTTTTGTTTTGCTATCCTATGCTTTGTTTTGTTATACTATGCTACCTTTTGTTATGCTATGCTGGTGAGGATGTGAGAGTGAGGGTGAGTGAGGGTGAGGGTGAGTGAGGGTGAGGGGGTGTGAGGGTGAGGGGGTATGAGGGTGAGTGAGGGCGAGGGTGTGTGAGGGTGAGAGGGTGTGAGGGTCTGTGAGTGAGTGTGTGTGAGGGTGAGGGTGTGTGAGGGCAAGGGGCATGAAGGGGTGTGAGGGTGTGTGAGAGTGAATGTGTGTGGGTGTGTGAGGGTGAGGGTGTGTGAGGGTGTGTGAGGGTGAGAGGGGGTGAGAGGGTGAGTGAGGGTGTGTGAGGGTGTGAGGGTGTGAGGGGGTGTGAGGGTGGGTGAGGTGGTGCGAGGGTGAGTGAGGGTGTGAGGGGGTGTGAGGGTGAGGGGGTGTGAGGGGGTGTGTGGGTGAGGGTGTGTGTGAGTGAGGGTGTGTGAGGGTGAGGGGGGTGAGGGAGGGTGAGGGGTGTGAGGGTGAGTGTATGGGGTTGTGAGGGTGAGGGTGTGGGGTTGTGACGGGGTGAGAGGGTGTAAGGGAGGGTGAGAGGGTGTGAGGGAGGGTGAGGGTGACGGGGTGAGGGTGTTTGAGGGTGAGGGGGTGTGAGGGTGAGGAGGTGTGAGGGTGAGCGGGTGTGTGAGGGGGGGTGGGTGAGGGTGTGAGGATGAGGGGGTGTGAGGGGGTGTGACGGTCATTCTCCTGTGCAGCTGGTGAGTGTGTATGCATGTACAAATGCATGTGTGGTGTAACATGTATCTTTGGCGATAGGTATGCGTTTCTATATGTGCACGCACTATAGTCGGCATGTCCAACCCACACTTTGGCCTTCATAAGTCAAGGGTGTTCTACAAATTTCGAACTAGGATTTTCTGCCCCATTGTGTGACCTCACAAAAGTGCCAGTTCAACGCATAATGGGAGATATCTGTCGTGAGGAGGGATCCTTTACATAAAAAAGCCATCCTATGAATATTTTAGACCCTTACCTCCATAATGGTAGCAATAGCATAATATGGCACTTCTTGCCATGCCTGAATGTGAAAATCCCTGGGGAAATGGTGACGGACATTCTGTAGGCATCCTTGGTATCATTGTTGCCCTTTCAAACATAATACGGAATTGGCATATGTTGCCATTACTTGGTGTTTCATGGGCATAATTATTTGAGACTTCAACGTATTGAAAATGGATATTTCAGTGATAATTTTGCGGATTTTGGGACACACTGCGGATGAGATTTCCGCCAGCACCTATCATCAATAAACCATTCATCATCTAAAATCTTTATTAAAGCTAAATAAGCCTTTGTGATATGGACTCAGACGGTGGCGACATTTCCAACTTGGCCACTATGGGGAGTCAGCACACTCAACCCTCCCAGATGTCATTTCAGCAACCACCGAGCATGATGAATCTATGGCAGTAATTAAGCTGGCACCTAAAACGCATTTGTTTTGTTTGGGATAGCAAATGATGCTAAGTAGTTTCTCCTGAGCTCACCCACTTTTTTGCTCCTAATTTTGGTTTCAAATTTCTCATGTGACCGTCACATTCACCACGGAGGCCCCCGCCCAAAGGCTGCTAAGCATTATTAGTGGCATTTGGATGGTTGGATTAAATTACTGCCAGAACCATCGCCACTGAAGGCATGCCTGCAGACAGGTCAGACATTTCTAAAGTGTTGGACAATGGTTATTTAATCAGCACCTGCCGATATGTGCCATTAGTCAGAGTCAATTGCGGCTGGACGAAGGACACAGAAATGTTAATTTAAGCCTGCATGTTTAATGGAAAAGACAGGCTGCAACTATACAAGTCACACAACGTTTTAACAATGCATGTGTGCGCAGTGTATCCGGATTCCTCAAGAGATAAAATTATGAGAAAGCTACACGAGCAGGACGTGCACAAACTACTGGAAGTTTGAATGCTTAAAAACAGCTTTGACACTTAAAGACAATTTCATCCGACCTCGGTACAGATGAGCAGTCTGTTTATACATGCCATGTTTTCATTATCCAATGGAAGTGTGGCTGGTAGGAGTTAAAGATGTGCAACCGGCATTCATAAAGGCTTTTCGCTGAAACGCGTCTGCCTGCTCATGAGTTTTAGAGGCACAAAATAGAAGCTGCACTGAGACTTTGCCAAACACCGGATGAGTCGGGCTGCTGTAAAAGCTTATATTGGGATGTGAGTACAAACAAGCAACCAGTAAACTTGTCCGTCCTAGATAAACAAACGCATTTTAAAACAAGAGGTGCTAATGCTACCCGCTATGCGTCTGAGATGCCACAGAGGGCTAGCGGAAGTCAGGCAGCCTTCGTTGGGACGTGGGCGGGGCCTGCAAAGAAACAGGAAGGAACTGCTGGGAGAACGTCCTGGAACCCTGCACGCTGAATGCTGGCTGCCGAGGGACACGCGGAAAGAGCCAGGTGAGTGGGGGTGGTGGGAGGGGGGTGTACGCGCGTGTGTCTGTGTGTGTTCGAGTGTGTCTGTCTGTGTGCGCGTGTGTCTGTTTAAGGGGGGGTGCGTGTGTGTATGCAGTGTGTGTGTGTGTGTGTCTGTGTGCCTGTGTGTGCATGCGTGTGGCTGTGTATGTGCGCATGCGTGTGAGTGTGGCTGTGTGTGTGTGTTTGTGCACAGGAATCTGAGGCAGGAGATGGGCACGGCGCCGGCCTGGACGTGCATGTTCACAGATACCAATCGCCGCGCGTGCCTGACCCCTGTCTCAGATTCCCAGGAGACGGGCAACATTAGTCGTCGAGCTGGAAGCAATGCTTCGCATTCCTTTTCTCCAGCTCGACCTAAAAACGTGCATTTGCGTTTCAAATGTCCGATCCTACAGCAGCACACTTCCAAAGCCCATACATGACAGTAACCCGATTCAAAGCCCCATTCTCCCGTTTTTTTGTTTTTTTAAATCTCCCTGCTCTCCTGAAATGTTGGCATGCATGAGCCAGATTTGATGTCTCTGTATTTCCTCTGGATGCTGTATCCGGGCGTTGAAACCATTCGTTGGGTTTCTGTGATAAATACACCGGGAATAACATGCAGTAAATAATAATAGAACACATTTTGTATTTCTACAATAACATCCAGTCTTGTCTTAGTTTTAAAGACAAGCATTTGCAGTCTTTCGCTATTTTATCGGATCACTAAAGAAGAAACCCCGCTACCCACAACGGTATAAAGAGAGGGTCAGTGATGCAAAACCACATAACCCTCACCAGACAATAGGGTTATCGCACACTTTGTTTGAAGCTTACTAGGAAACTCGAGGTATTTTTATCTCCGTGATACATTTATAACACTACCAACATGGCGGCCACGTATCCTGTTTGAATGTGTAAAATACACTCCCATTCAAACATGGCCCCTGTCCACCGTGCGTATCGTCGGCCAGTGCGAAATATGCGGAGCAATCGGCTATCAGCAGTTCGTAATTAGACAGATGGAGTGGAGATCATCCAGACTATTATTTACTTGCTTGAACCACTCCGATTTAAAGTACAGGTCTATAAATTATTACATGTAGCTGGCATGATGTCTTTTTTTCCGTGTTGTCATTTAGAACTCTGAAAACTAACGTCTGGCAAGTGGTGCAGTACTACTCATGCGATGTTATCACCTGGCAAAATGAAAGCGCATGAAAATAAACGTTAAAGTTGAATTTTGTGAGTATATTTTTATCACTCGTGTTTTAGAATTGAGATGCGAGGTACAAAGTATATTTGAAATCGCTTGTCTGTGCCTGCAAAACATTGTGCCCCGTGTGAGGCTCGAACTCACGACCTTCAGATTATGAGACTGACGCGCTGCCTACTGCGCTAACGAGGCTCTGGAAATTCCTTCAAGCACGGTGTTTATAAAGTATGAAACAGGTATACGTCATCTGAATTTGTTCTTGTATTTTACCTTGTCACATTTATTTAGTCATGTTATTGCAGCAGTTTAACCTGAAAAATAAAAGATTATTCAATATCATTTCTACATTTTTGTAGGCATTTCCTGTGCCAGTTCGAAAGAAACTGTCTTAAATTGCTTTGACGATTTTCTTAATTGCTGTGACCAGTCTTAGTAGCTACAAGGTAAATGTCATATTGTTATCTTTTTTTTTACGTAGGTGGTCACATAATGAAAAAAAAAAACATACCTTTATGTAATGGTGCTAGTTGCCAATGAAGCGCTGAGCCAATGTAGGTAGATAACACTCTTTAATGTAACTTATTATATCCCTACTGAAGAGCGCCGAGCCGGCGCTGTGTTCCTCTCGGAACTCGCGCCTCGTCTGCAGGCTGCGCGCGCATCTCTAAGATGGCCGCCGCACGTCACGTCATGACGTGACGTGCATCAACTAGTATGCGCCACTACATATCTCCCCTTTTTCCCCCAACAATAAAGTCACTTACAGTTCACTGTCCATTTCAAAATCACGATACCTGGAGGGCCTCATCACAGTCCTACCGCTCCTGGTCACTCTGGCAGTGTTCTCCGGAGGGCCTTGGTTCCGCACCTCCTCACTACTTTCCTCTCTCTTTCCAGCTGCCGCTCCTTCTGTGTTCCTCTTCCGTGAATCCCCATCTGTACCTTGGTGATCATTTACGCTTCTTTCCTCTGTAAGTCCTTCTCCAGCATCTCTACCCTCTTGCGGCACGTCGGCTTCTTGTCCCGGCTCAACGTCCTGTTCATCTCCGTCTCCCCAGTCGTTTCCAGTCTGTCTCCATTGTAGGATCTTGTTGCACTTGGCCATGCGATCTTGGGACCATACATTCCCATCACTGAGTAAGGCCGCCCGATCATATACCTCTTTGACTTGCATGGGCCTGCTATATTTACTGTCGCCCTTCTTCTGTAACGTTGCCAGCTTCACTCTGACCCACTCGCCCTGCTCTAATCTTGCTCCCTTCACATTCTTCCTTTTGTTGTAGTGGTTGGTATATATAGACTGCGCCCTTTCCAGGTTGGCACGTACTATCGCAGGAGACCACTCACTGGTGATAACTTTTTCTTTCCAAACCCGATTATCATGGGTGAAGGGCTCACGCCCTCTCAAAATCTGAAACGGACTATATCCAGTTCCGGTTGGGGTTATCCTGTAAGCCCATACCATGTTCTCTATGGCTTTCTCCCAATCCTTGTTGCTTGAGATTGCAGCTTGTACGGCACCCATCACCACCCTGTTAAAACGTTTCACCAAGCCATTCCCGGCTGGATGATAGATGGCTGTGTGTTTGCTCGTGATGCCGTTCCTCTGCATGAATTGGTTCCACCTGTCGGACGTGAATTGGGGGCCGTTGTCACTGAGGATGGCTTTGGGAATGCCCTCCCTCACGAATGTGTCTGACAAGAATCTTAGAATGTTCTCGGTGTCCATGGTCTCATCCACCTTCACCTCCGGCCATTTGGAGTATCGATCCATGAGAACACATACATATTTCTGAGTGCCTTGGTCATCAAGAATGGGCCCTAATATGTCTATGGATAATTCCTCCCACGGGTTCTGTGGAATCTCAAACTGTCCTAGTGCAGGACGCAGGAGTTTGAGCGTTTTGTCAGCTCCTTGGCACTGGGGGCATTCCCTGACGTGCCTCTCAGCTCTTATGTCCATGCCGGGCCACCAGTAGTTCTGTTTTGCTCTTAACTTCAACTTTCCAATGCCAAGGTGTCCCTCATGTAGCATGTCCAGTAGCTTATTGATCAGGTTCCTCGGGGGGATCACCTTGTCCCCTCTATATACAAACACTCCTCTGTCCCCTACTGATAGTTCTTCTCTCACTTCATAGTATGGCTTGATATGTTCATTCACATGTCGTTTGTCCGGCCAGCCCTTGACAATGTTTGTTTTCACCTCCTTCATGACATTGTCCTCCTCGTATTCATCCATCCACTCCTGGTAGCTGATTATCTTCTCCTGGTCCTCTACCAGGGCTACCAATTCGCTGTGGTCCGTGGGGTCCTCTTCGCCTGGCTCCATGGCCGCTGCCCTGCTCAGGTAGTCTGCTACTCGATTTCGATTTCCAGGAATATACTCCACGTCATACCTGAACTCAAGTAGCTTCAACGTCATTTTAGATATCCTGGGGGTTGCGTTGGCGTGCCCACTAGATGTCAATACCTTCACCAAGGGCTTATGGTCTGTCCTGAGCAAGAATCGGGTTCCCCATAAGAACTGCCGAAATCTCGATGTGGCCCACACCACGGCCAACATCTCCTTCTCGATTACGCTGTACTTGCTTTCTGTGGTTGTTAATGTCCGAGAAGCAAAGCTGATCGTCTCCATCTGCCCCTGTCCACGATCTTGCATTAGTACTGCACCTAATCCCTTATCGCTGGCATCTGTCGTGAGTACTGTGACACCCTGTGGGTCATATCCCTTCAGCGGTACTGCTCCTGTGACATCCTTTTTGATCATGTCGAACTCACTTTGTGCCTCTGGTGTCCATTGGAAGCAGGTGTTATCCCTGGTCAGCATCCTCATGTGGTGAGTCTTGGAAGCAAAGTGAACCACAAATTTGCTATAGTACTCCGCCATACCCAAAAACGATCTAACCTCCTCTTTGTTGGCGGGTGGCGGAGCCTCAGCGATTGCCTTCACGTTTCCTGCCTTTGGCGTGATGCCTTGGGCCCTGATCTCATGGCCCAAATAGGTCACTGACTCCAGACCCAGTCGGCATTTTTCCCACTCAGCCGTGAGGCCTTTGGTTTCCAGGGTTTTCAATACCTTCTCCAGCTTCTGATCATGGTCTATTTTGTCTCGCCCCATCACCAGGATGTCGTCCTGGAAATATTGTATGCCCGTTATGTCCTTAAACAGCTGGTGCATTAGTTTCTGGAACACGGCGGCTGCCGAGGCCAGTCCAAACGGCATGCGGCGGAACTGGTAGCAGCCGAATGGGGTGATGAACGAGGTGAGTTTCCTGCTGTCTGGGTGTAATTCTATTTGGTGGTAAGCGGAGGTCAAATCGATGGTGGAGTACCACTTGACCCCTCTTGTTCTTGCCAACATTTCCTCGATTCTCGGGAGGGGGAATTTTTCCACGACAATGTTCTTGTTTAACTCCCTCAGGTCAACACAGAGCCTGACCTTTCCATTTGGCTTCATGACTACCACCAACGGTGCGAGCCATTCTGCACAGGTGATAGGTTCAATTATCCCTTTATTTTCCAAGTCTTGAAGTTCTGTTTGGACTGCCTTCCTTACAGCTATTGGTACATTCCTTACTTTGTGGGTCACCGGACTGGCGTCATCCTTGAGTATAATCTTGTGTTGGAACCTCTCCAGTTTCCCTACTGTGCCTCCGAATACCTTTGGATAACTTTCCTTCCATCTCGTCAAATTGGGCCAGGTGTCCGGTTCAGTGATCAGGATCTGTTCTTTTCCTCCAGGGTCCAGTTTTATTCCCAAGTCACCTTGGTCCAACCATCCCAGCACAGACGGTCCCTTCTCTGAGACATATAGCTTACACATCGCTGAACGGCCTCTGAACTCGAACTCTAGGAGCCGGAACCCCGCCATGGGGATGCGGTCGCCGTTATATGTGACTGGTCGGATATCCAGTTTCTCCAACTCTGGTCCTAGTTTGGGTTTGAACGTGTCGTTCCACACCGCTCTTGGTACGATGGTGAAGGGTGAGCCGGTGTCTGCCACCACCTCGACGGCTATCCCACCCATCTTCATTTCCAGAACAGGTTTGGTTGTCCTCTTCCCCTCTATGCTTAAGATCTGATCATAAATGCACAAGACTGTGACGACTTCTTCATCCTGGCTCTCCTCCTGGTTCTCCTCTTCCTGGTCGACGTATCGCACCGCATTCTTTGACAATTTCTTCCGGTACACCTTCTCGTAATGGCCGATGGTGCCACAGTGCATGCACTTGGCCCTGAACGCAGGACATCTCCTGTTGTGTGCCTCATGTGACCAACTCCCGCACCTGTAGCACGTCTTCCTTGTGTCGTTGTTGGGATGTCGTCCTTGCTGTCCGGCACTGCTTTGCCCCTTGTTGTAACCTTTCCTCTCCGGGCCCTTGTATTTCTGGTCTCTCCGCGGCCCCTCTTCGTACACTTTGTTCACCATGGTGCCGGGTGCTGTGTCTTTCTTGGTAGCATCAGCGCACCTGCGTGCCAGCTCTGCCCTCTTGACGATGACCATCACGTCTTTGAGTGTGGTGTCTCCACTCGCCCATAGCTTGTCCTGGACGTTTGTGCTGGAGGTATGCATCACTATCTGGTCTTTGATAAACTCCTCCTCCCACTCCTTGTACCTGCACGTGGTCGCTAATTTCTTCAGGGCTGCCACATATTCCTCGATCGACTCTCCAGATCGTTGCTTCCTTTGCTGGAAGTTGAATCTGTCGACTGATACACATACAGTGGGCCGGTAATGTTCGTTTAGGTCATCAAGGGCATGGGCATATACATCATCGTCCGTGCTATCTCTTTGTTTGGGCACCAGGCTCTTGTATATCCTCAGTCCTTCTGGTCCCAGATTCAGTAGTAATATGCGTTTTTTCCTTTTGGAGGTGAATTCCTCTTCGTTTTCATCCTCCAGAACCCCTATGAAGTTGTCTATGTATTCACGCCAGTCCTCCCATTTCATCAATGGTTCCCCTGGTTTTGGTAGGAACTGGACCGGCGCTATGGCGTACCCCGCTGGTGTGCTCATTCTCTCTCCCTTGCCCGTGGATGCACTGTCCGCTTTGCTAGTGGGGCTGCCTGGGGTGCCTTCTGTTTCTGCTTTGTAGGGTTGCGCCCGGGGACTCTCGGTGTCAGCCCCCTCCTCTTGCTTTGTGGTTGCCAGCTCGCTGCCTCTAGTGTAGTGGGGCCGTGTTTTATTTTGTTTGGCGCGCTTTTTCCTATTTTTTCTTGTAGCTTGTGCATATAGTGTGCACTGCCCCCCCTGCTGGCTTCTCTGTTCGTTGGTTGTGGCTCTGCCACGCTCTTCAGTTTGTGTATCTTTTCTTTATGGGCACTTATCTGTGTCACCAGTCCTGGCTGTGCTCATTGGTGCTTCACGTGTCTTGTGTCCTCACCGGTCCTTGCTGCTTTTCCAGGGTCAGCCTGCCTGGCTTGGTGAGTCTCCCACGAGGGTTCTGGTCGCGTCCCGACCTCGTCGCCACTGTAATGGTGCTAGTTGCCAATGAAGCGCTGAGCCAATGTAGGTAGATAACACTCTTTAATGTAACTTATTATATCCCTACTGAAGAGCGCCGAGCCGGCGCTGTGTTCCTCTCGGAACTCGCGCCTCGTCTGCAGGCTGCGCGCGCATCTCTAAGATGGCCGTCGCACGTCACGTCATGACGTGACGTGCATCAACTAGTATGCGCCACTACACTTTATACTATATAAATGCTCCTACATGCCTTGAGAGCCCTCCACTGGCTACTGGTTGGCAGAAGATCCTCTTTTATGTTGCTTTATATTGCCCAAAATATTTGCCAATAAATAGCAGGAGAACCTTTTCATCTGGAAGAAAATCACAACATAAATATCCAACGGGGGTGCTCCTTGCTGATAATGATCATATGTGTAACCAGTTGCGATCACATTTTATTAAAACACCATGTACAAAATATTTTGTGCTGACTGTTCAATTGAATAAAATAAAAAATATCCAACAGAGGAACCTAACCTTTAGACTGGCACCCCGTCTCAAAACCCCAGTGTTAGACTTGTCAGCCCTTTGGGTGGTCCCTCCTATCTTTTTTTTTTGTTTTTGTTTTTGTCTCCTTTCAGCCTCTTACAATTTATTTATTTTTCCCTTTTTGGTCCACCATATTTTTGTGGCAATGTCCTTAGAGCTCAGGGTGCCTCATTGTTTTTACGCCATAAAGGGGCACAGGTGCTCTTTTAAAATGGAGGTGGTAGTGTAGTGATCCCTTACAAAATGGAGGCCTACTATCTGTCAAGCTTTCACCTCAGGGCTTAGTGCCATAGGGAGACATAAGGGGTTCTGGAACTTTCTGGACTTCTCTGGACACCCTGGACCAAAGCTATATAAGGTAGAATGCTGGGTGGCCATTTTAGATCAGACGGTGGTGGAGACTGTACAAGCTTGAGTGAAGGCTATGGGGGGAGGAGGTTGGCACGCTGAGAGGGGTCCGACTGCCTTTAGGGGCTGCTACCCTCTTTCTGATGCTGTCCCTCACCTATTGACCTGGCCAAGCAGGAAGATAGATCACTGAGTCTACTTTCGTGAGAGGAACAAGTAACCACCTTGAACGGGGCAGTGAGGTCATGAACTGAGGGGGAGTCGACAGGTGAGAGCGCTGGTGGCTACATTCTGCGAAGAGACAAAACCCCGGCAGAATAGGCCCGCTCTAATGTTTAACTGTTTACACGCAACCCAAGACCTTTGAAGGCATTACCTGATTTCAAAGGCGGTATAAAAAAAACTCACCCCCATCGTTGCTGAGGTACCGGGCATTCTGGTATCCCCTGCGATGTTGTGGCCCTGCCGCCGCTAGGCTGAGGAAATTCCAGAAGTTGTTAGGGACGCGGGGCTCTAGTGTCGGAGCCTGCCGCTGGAAAAACCCCCGAGTGCTCCGGCAAGGCGTGGGAGTCAGTGTCGGACCCCGTCTGAGGGCCAGTTCCAAAGGGGACGTCAATTTCACCTGAAAGGAAGGGAGGGTGCCCGATCCCAAGAAACCAGGCACAGGGGAAAAGGAAGTGTGGAAGAGACATCCCCACCATAGCGCTGGCTAGAGGCGGGCTTAGAGGAATTGAGGCGGGTCTGGAGGCGTTGACAAGGGAGGAGCCCGTCACCGTGTGGTGAGAGGAGAGAAACGCAAAGGCAGCGCAGAGAACTGACGGCGGGGAGCGCTTCGCAATCCAGAGAGAAACTCAGCCTTCAGAGGTCTGTCCCCTGCGAACTGGGCCATAAACTTTACTGAGGAATAAGGAGAGAAATATCGGCGTAACTCCGCCGCCGGATCACGGCCGATTCGAAGGAGTGAAGTAAGCGAAAATTGTGGGTTGTAGGGCTAGGAAGGGGAAAGGTTTGGGGCACGGAAATCTCTACGCTGAGCCTGATGGTCTGGGCCTACTTGCACAGGCTGAAATGAATGTATGGCTTAGCGGAGAAACGGTAAATGGGCAGTACTGTTGAGAGGAATCATCACCTTCTTGTACAAAGAAGTAGCGAACCCAGGAACACTTAAGGAACTGTAATGAATAAGTGTTAACCCATTTACAACAGCTTATTTATGGGTGTCGAACTGTGTCTCATCAGGTAAAATTCATGTGATTGCGCTGTGTCCCACTTCTTTAACTAAGAGTATGTTTAGGCTGCTGAGCTGAGACCAATACATAAGCGGAACGAGGGGGATGTGCCTTTAAAGAAGATAACTCTTTTCCTAACTGCTAGCACTCACTTATTGAAAAGTTGTGCACTGCTTATTTAATCCTAAGAGTGATTTAATATTGATTGTTCCAGGGTCTCACTCTAGATAATGTGTTATGCAAATAAATAAGTGTTGAGAAGAACTGTTCCACAACCCAGTGACAGAGTAATGATGTAATTAACCAAGATGTACTGGTAACATATGTTTTAGTGCTGTATATTCCCACAGACGAATATTCAAAGTGGAGTAATGAGTTGCTAAGAAAAGACAAACGCAATTGAGAATAAACCTTGAGAAGAAAAGACAAACTTTTCTACTTTTCTAAAAAGAAGGTGTAGTGTACATTTTTCTTTTTGAATGGACGTATGCTGCAGTGGCGGTTCTTATATATGGGCGGAAGGGCTACGCCCTAGTCCTTTTTCTGCCCCCTAGTTGTGCTTTTTTCTTCTTCAACTAACTGAAAGGAAAACAATAATTTCTGCGTGTAAACTGCCTCAGGCTGTCTGCTACGCAGACATTGACTTCAGGCATGAGGCAGCGTTTGCAAGTCATGTTTATGGCTGGCATAAATCATGCACTCTGAGCATGCGTCAGCAATCCCAGATTTGCCGGGCTGATAGCTCAAAGCCCCGAGGCTCGTGACGTCACCAGCTCGGCAAAGTCATTGTATGCCCTGCTGAAGGACCTCCCCCGCCGATAGAGTTATCCCTGGGCGCTGTTTGCTTCAGCTCTGCAGAGGCCAGGGCTACACGTCAATCACACTTCACCAAGCCTCGCTGTCACCCCCACCCTTCCCTGCCCGGTGACCAATCAGACAAGGGCCCTGTGACCAATCAGACAAGGGCGGGCTAATGTGAACAGAAAGAAGCTGCGCCATGAATCCTTGCTTGCACCTCCGGTAAGTGAAAATTAAAGTTACATATTTCCAGAATGAAGTTGTGTGTAAAATGCATGCGCCTGTTTTATTTTTCAGCAAGCTATAAGTGATTAACAGTTTTTAACTGTTCTCATTCGTGCCCTCTTTGTGGCTGGAATTTCGAAGTTTATGATAGCTCCCTTCAACCATAAGGGGCCATAAAGTGTAGCTAGCATTTAGTTGCAGGCAAGCCTTGATCACAATATTTGGTGAATAAAGACTGTTGCACACCAGGACACAACATCAGCTGGCCGCTTCCAAGGGCTGGGTTGAGCAGCAGAGTACGTGGGACTGATGGTTAGCGTAATTCTAGGGCTTGGATTCCAGCTGATAGGCATAGTAGTCCTCTACGTGACATTCCTTCGTTTCGTCTTTCGAGTGGCATTGCTTATTCGAATAGCAGCATAGCTGTTTTTAATGGTCTACTTTGTGCAATACACTATCAATAATAGAAGCAGTGTACCATTACCCTGTCCTATTGTAAACACCTCTCAACACAGTGCACATGGCAGCTTTACATTGGTAATATAGATAGAGCTGTCCTGTACTAGACTACTCCCTGTTATGCTGTTTGGGGGATTTTATGAAGCACAATTTACTCCCCCTGAAAAGGTTTCCTGAGGCTGTAAAGGGAAAAAGTACAGCTGCTAAAAAGGTGATGGAAAAGGCTTACGATGTCAAATGCAATGTGTTTGGGAGTTTACAAAATTTCAGAAGGGATGAATCATTGCTGTTTTCCCTATCTGTTGTTGCGGTCTCCTGTCTGTTGGCATGTCCTGCCCTTGGTTGTGCTGCTGTGCCTGTTGCCCTATCCTGCATATTGTTGTAATGATCTGGTTGTTGCAGTGGGCTGTCTGTGTTTAGTCGGCCCTGACTCTGTTTGCACTCCCCTTTCTCTTGCGCTGACCTGTTTCTTGTGTTTCTGTGGCATCGACCTCTCGTTTATTTTGCCACACTTTATGTTGCACTGCCCTATATATTGTTGAGCCCCCTGGTTGTTGCTCTGAACTGTCAGTTGCTGCTCTGCCACATGCGTTGTTGTGGTGTCATGTCTGTTGCAATATCTAGTCTGTGCGCTGGCCTCTGTGGTTCTGCTGCACTGTGTTATTGCGCCCAGCCCTTCATGTTGCTCTGCCTTTGCATTTCCCTGCCCTGTGAGGTCTTGCATTGCACTGGCAGTTGCACTGCCCGCTCTCTGGTTCTGCTTATCTGTCTCCTCATGTGCCCTGCATTACCCTGTTTGTTGCACTGCCCTGCCTGCTGCACTTCCCTGTCTGTTGTTGTGCTACTCTGTCTGTTGTACTGCCATGTCTGTTGCTACGTTGTCCTGCCTCTTACACTGCTCTGCTTCTTGCATCTCCGCACTGGCTGTTAGACTGTCACCCATCTTGTTGGTCTGCCCTGTCTTTGCACTTCCCTGTCTCTTACTAATCTATCCTGCCTGTTGGACTGCCCTTCCCCTATTGCACTTTCCTGTCTCTTGTTGTGCTGCACTTTCTCATGTTGTGCTGCCCAGTTTTGTTGTGCTGCATTGCTTTGTGTTGTGCAATTGCACTGTAGGTGTGCAGGGTGGCTGTACTGCAGTGCAGCAGTGTATGGTGCGGTGCAAATACACTGTAGTTCTCTATGGATGGTGCGCTGTGCAGTCAGTGCATAATGTGTACAGTGCAGATTGACTGCCTGTAGCTGCGAGTATGTGGGTCCACTTGGACCGGAGTTGTATGCAAAGAAAAGCTGCAGAGTGGCTGCATGTTATGCACCCGCAGAATTTTGAACTTAGTTTACTGTGCGCACTGTGGCATGTGCCTATGCACGGTTTTTGCAGTGCAGCACAGAGGTTGATACTCTTGATTTCAGCAGTCACTGGCTGCTACGGCCGGGATTGAAGTGCACTTGAAGTGCACTTGAAGTGTGCTTGTGTGTATGTGCTGTCTGATGTTTCCTTTATCTGTGATTTGCTGTAACAATCTCTTAGACTGCATGAAATAATCATGCACAGCCCGTGCAGTAATTAATCAGCGCTGACATAGGGTCAGGAGCTGATCTGACCATACCTCAGCCCAGGCCAGCTCTCTCCAGAGCCTGCTTCTGAGGTAGAGGGTCTGCGCAGATGAGCAAGGAGAGGCCGGCAGAGGGCAGGGAGGAGAGGCCAGTGAAAGGTGACAATCAGAGAGATGGGAACATAAAGGAGGGAATAGCAGAGGGGAGACAGAATGGAGAAACTAACAAGAACACAGACAGCAGGAAACAATACGAATGTATTGCTGGCAGCCACTGCAAAGTAAGTGCGTGGAGTGAGGGTTAAGTGCCCAGTGCTGTTGTCTGCGGTGGCTCGATTCCGCAAGTTATTCAGTGTTGAATTTATGATATAGGCAGCTGAGAATCCATATTTGGGGCCTCTTACACCCTCTTTGAGAGACTCGAATTGGCCGGGCCTGGTCAGATCGCACATGGGAGAGCGGCCTGGAGTCCAAACTGTTGATGCTCTGCTACAGACCGAGTAAGCCCTTGTAGCCGTTACCCAACGGGACAAGCAGACACATGCGCTGCATTTTGATAACAGAAATGGGTGACAGTGGTGTTTATTGATGTCAGCATTGGGCTGCGCTCTGCATAATTCATCCCAAACATGCAACCTGCACAGAACAGAAGGATTTATGAGCAGGGGCAGAAAGATTTGGTGGTGCGAGGAAACCTGCATCCTTGATGCACATAATTTGAGTAAAACTGTTCATGCAAATAGGGGCACACCGGGCTAGAAGCCTTGAAAGCAGACTTGCAAATAAAGCACCTGAAAAGGGAGGCGGGGGGGTTGTGACTGTATGGGGATGGGAGAGATGGGTAGATTTACAGATAGATGACGAAGAGGGGGGTGACTTCTATAGTTAGATCAAAAACAAGCTAGTTAATGCAGATAGACGAACGGACGGATAGCCTCAAAGAGGAAAGACCAACTGAAGGACGGAATAAAGGATATGAAGCGAGTGACAAAAGAGAGATTGTGACTACGGAGGACTGAGAGAGAACAAATAGATTGATAGAGACAGTAGAGAGAAATCAAGAGACAGACACAGAGAGTGAAAGAGGGGGCAAAGAAGAGAAAGACAGACCTAAATAAATATGGATGTAGATAGAGATAAAACGACAGAAAGAGATTCAGGCCTAGAAAGAGAGAAAACAGATACTTGGAGATAAAGTCAATGGAAAGCAAAAAGAAAAGAGACACAGAACGTACCTGTAAACCAAAATGTCATGCCTGGTGTGAAAGGAACTAACCTGGATGTCATTGATAACATAAGAGAGAGAATAGATTGATAAATAAAGCAAGAGAGCTGAAGCAAAATTGAAAGAAAGATGAAGTGCCAGAATGAGAGAGAGGCGGGAGTGAGAGTGTGTGTGTGTGTGTGTGGGAGAGAGAAGTGATGGATTGTTAGAGAGAACGAGAGAGAGAGGTTGAAACAGAGCGAGATGGAGTTAAGCTGAGCCAGAATGAGAGAGTGTGGCAGAAAGAGAGAGGGGTATAACGAGTATGTTGAGCTAGAGAGAGAAAAAGAGGGACATAGGAAGTAAGATAGAAATGGGTATGAGCATACGTACACAGTTATCTCTACTATAAGCAGACACTGGAACAGACCATTGAATGAATGTTGGAATGTAAAGTCTTGTCCTGCTTTGGGGTAACTTAAAATTTTGTCTGCTACAGGAATTTTTAAATATGAGAGAATGTTAATTTGCTTTGGCAAGTCATACATTGTAGACTTCACTTAGCCCACATGAAATGACACGTGGGAGGCCAGCTTTGTTTTTTTTTTTTACAGTTTTATTTCATTTTTCAAGTTAATAATAAACATCTCCCCATCCACCCACCCCGCCCCCGGAGAACAGGTATCCATCGCTGATTATTACAACATAAACAGCAATGTAGTGCATAGACAATCTTAAGAGGCCAGCTTTGGTAGTGAATTGGATCTGGAATTTCTGAGTTTGAGTTGCATGGTCAATATTTATGTGTCACTTTTATAGTTATTTAGACTGTGTTTCTGTTTTATACTGTTTCTGCCGCCAATGTGTAACCTTGAGCCACAGATTTGGTTGATTTTGATTGCAGTGGCTCAGTTTATTTGGTGATTCACAATTCCAATCATGGGTAACACATGGCTTGTTGAACATAGATGAGATGTACTTGCGAATTGTTGGATTGTGTATTGCATTTCAGGTTTTCAATTTGACCAATCTTTTGACTTCTTACCAACGAAATACGAGTGTCTTCCTGGTCGAGGACCACACTGCTTTTTCACTTATCTGTCTTGTATCAAAACCCTGCTGGACTATGGCTTGAATGAATGCTTGAATAAGCAACTACCTACGTTTTATGATATCTCTTTATAAATGTAATAACTGCACTTTCACAATTGCTTTATTAACCTTCCTGCTTTCTCAAATTTGCTTAAAAATGCACCATTTGGCCACGGTTTTTTCAAAACTTTCTCGGGGGGAAATCCCCCCGAACCCTCCTTAGGTTGTAAATGCCAGACCTATGCAAAGAAGCAGCAGTCATTGTCCCAGCCTGCTTAAAAAGTGAATGCGCGCAAGGCACACTGAATGTTGAAGGAAAGCATGTCGTGACTGCAGTAGGAGAAACTACTTAAAGAAAATAGTGCTCACACAATAAACAGACTCACCGTTGCCAACCAAAGTAAAAGGGCTAGTTCTCATGGGAGCTTACGATTGAAGACAAGGAGGTACTAAGGAGGGACTACCAAGAATATTAAAGAATCAGAAGCCAGCATTTACGAAGGACAATGACACAAGCCAATGACAAATATGGGTGGAGAGTGGGCGGGGCTTTTATTCCATACTCCAATACAGCATGACTCACAGAGCAGAGCAAGCGCTGCCCAGGATCTCCTTTTCCACGCTAGCCTCTCTTCTCATGACTTCCTGTTGCCTATCGCAATTTATGTAATTAGATAGTGTAAAATGAGCTGTTATTTACTGTTTTACTTGGTTTTGAAAACTACCTCATTGTACTTTTGCTATATTGTAATACCTACTCATTAACCCATGTAAAGCGCTCTGATACCCTTGGGTCCAGCCAGCGCTATATAAAACCTTTTTAGATAATTTTTTTTTTTTTTTAAATAACACATGGGCAGCACATCTTTCTCTGCACAAGTGGCTAAGCTTTAGAATTCGGTACTGCCAAAAAAAGGTCTAATAGGAAACATCTAAACTTCGGAAGACTAGTAAAGAGCTTGCTCTTTTTTTACATGACCACAATACCCGCAAAGCTAGAAGTTACATCAACAGTATGAACAAGACATAACAACTTTTTATTATGTATGGAAACATATGCATGTTTATGCATTACATGGGCATGCAAGTGTGGATATTTAAATATGGCTCTTTGCATGTATATGTGTTTTTGTACATGAAGTCTTACATGTCTAAAGGATATAAGAATTATATGAATAAATAAATATTTGCATCGTTACAGGGTTTGGCTTTGTATAGAGATGTACCTGTATATATGTGGGTAAGTACATGTGTATATGTGTTACTTTGGCGCTGTTTGACGAATCTTCACAAAACTTTTCAAAAAAAGTTCATCCATCTCACCACCTTCCATGAAATTTTGGGCTGATTTGTCAAGCGCACGCCAAGGAAAAAAGGGGGCTGTGGCCCAAAACACATGTTCCTCACAAATTTTTCGATTTGAAAATTAGACACACCTACAGCCAAACTGGCTAACTGGAATCATACCAAATTTGGCAGAAAGCTAGATCTTGGGCTAGAAAGTGTGCTTTTTGTGATTTGGTGTACATCTAATCAGTAGTTTTTGCTAAATTAAGTTTAAAATGTATGTATATATCACATGGTGAAGGATTTGTGGAAATAACTGATCAAAAGATACGATCTGATTGGCTGGCACCACATCAACGAAGATGTGGCAACAGCTATTTTAGGACTCAGAAGCTCAGTTCCCTGTCCTGAAACAAGGTTAAAAAACAAATAGGGTTAGGGTAGGGATACCATGCCCCCCTAGGTCTGGTGGGCATCCCAAAGGGAACCCCCCCCCACCTGCACTGGGCCAAAAACGTAATATTTTCTGTAACTGTACCACAGATCCGCGGAGGACCTGAGGCATGGATTAAAAGACGATATGCCAGGCTTCTGCCAGGGCCCGGGAGGTTGGCGCTGTAGGAAAGTGCCCCTTTTGACATGGTTACCCCCCACTTTTTGCCTGTTATCTGGTGCGCCTTTGACTGAAAGTGGGCTGGGTTACTGCAAACTAGATCCACAGCACCAGTGTTCTTTCCTTAAAATGTACGATTGTTCCACAATTGACACCCGATTCCAGGATAAAGTTAATGGGTTGTTGTGTGGGAGGATCACTGTTTCTCAGGGTTTCTTCAATCACTCTTAGTGTGGCTTCTTGTGGAATGTTAGGTTATAATGCCTCCAATGAGTCAATATTGTGATTATTTTCTACGGCCACTAGTTCAAGCAACGCCGTCATACCTCAAGGACACCAAGGAGACCATCAACCTCATTGAAAACATCAGAGGACCTGAGGAAATTACTTTACTGGCAACACTCGACGTAGAGGCATTATACACTACCATTCCACAAGAAGCCACACTAAGAGTGATTGAAGAAACTCTGAGAAACAGTGATTCTCCCACACAACAACCCATTAACTTCACCCTGGAATGCGCAGAACTTGCCATGAAGAACAACTTCTTCAAGTTCCATGACCAACACTATCAACAAATCCATGGAACTTGTATGGGCAGTACATTTGCGCCAAGCTTAGCATGTCTATACAAGGCCCATTTTGAGGCCCAACACATTCTACCTGAAACTAACCCCTTCAAATCAGAAATGAAAGAGTGGAAACGGTACATAGACGATGTACTTATGTTATGGACGTGGACAGAGGATCGATGTAAAGAATTCCACTCCTGGATCAACCAACAGGACCCCTTCTTCAAATTCACACTATTAGCATCAAGTAAAGAAATGCCATTCCTGGACTTACTAATTCTCTTTAAGATGGAAAACTGTCGACCAAAACATACAGGAAGCCTACAGATTGCAAAAGCTTACTGCCTTACAACAGCCATCACACCAAAGCCTTGAGACAGAATCTCCCCTTCTGCCAATTTCTCAGGCTGAGGAGAAACTGCAGCACTACCCAGGACTACGAAATACAGGCAGCAGAACTTAGCAAAAACCTGAAAAAAGAAACTACTCACAAAAAATCATAAAGTCTGCCAAGAAACGCGCACGTAACAACCATCGAGGAGCGCTTTTATAAACACAAGAAAAACGCAAAGATGAAACAATTACGTCTGTTACAACTTACACGCCTCAACCTAATCAGGTTAAAAAGGTCCTATTAAAACATTGGAACATTTGAACACAGGCAAAATGCAACTGCAACACCCAAGATTCGCATTCAGACGTACACAGAACATAAAAGATATCGTTGTCCACACGAGACCACAGAGAAAACAGAGGGACAGTAAGAGGACATTAGGGGACCTGCCGACAGTCAAGGGACACTATCCATGCGGAACTTGTAATGTCTGCCCGCTCACAGCACATACCAAAAACACTCCAATTGAAGAACCAGGCGTGGACACAAAAGAGACACACCAATTGTAATACAAAAAATTGTGTCTACATGGTGAAATATCCTTGTAACCTACTATACATTGGGATGACATCTAGAGCTGTAAGAACAAGGGTGAATGAGCACAGGAGCAACATCCACCAAAATGAGCAGGCACTACATTGAAAAGGGACATACACCAGACCAAGTCAATTGGACAATTATCAAGTCCAATCCCCTTTGGACAACAAAGACCCTTTTCCAAAAAGAGCAAAGATGGGCCCATCGCCTCCAAACTAGCTCCCAGGGTCTTAACGATTTAATACCTTGGATTGAGGTACTATAGAAACCAAACTCTTGACATCAACCCCCCAGTGCAACACTATAGTGATGACTATGTTAGCACACCTCTCAAAAACACTTTGAAAATATCCAAGGTGCACCACCCACCACCAAATGATTCACCAACTGTAAAAACTGACAAAAAGGACATTGATGTAACGCAATTAACACCAATAAATGTGGTAACCTTTTATCGTTATTCATTAGGCCACCAGGGATACTTTACTTACCTACATCTATCGAAAGAACCCACTCCAAGATGGCGACCGAGACAGTTCCCATGCGCGCCGCACTAAAATAAAATAAAATATACATATAACTTTATGCACAATACATGCATCGCCTCCCTTTGAGAAATATCACCATGTCAGCGACACATAAAAGCTATCAGCACACAAGTATCCAACACCCCGAGAATATACCTCATACAAGCTTAATATAGAGTATACCGCTCTAAGATAGCACCCATAGTAACAACGAAAACTTGCCAATCAATCCAGTGATTAAACAATTAACGCCCCACCCGGAAGCAGGCTACGGCTATAATAGGAGACAGGGCTTTCACTTCTCCACAGCAGAGACAGCGAGAAGCACAAAGGTGACACAGCCCAGATGCATCGAGAGAACCGTGAGTAACTAAGATGTAAGTTCAGTCCAGGACAGATCCTGCACATGGCTGCATCCCCTCCCTTCATTTGAAAAACCAGCTGTGGGTTAACCTTAGAGCCGTAGGAAGCCCTCTAAAACGTCACATGTGGTTTTCCGTTTTCTTTTCCATTACAGGTCTCAAGTGACCCTCACTGATCTCATGGGATCTTACCCTACCTACTGAATGGTGAGATATATTATCTATGTATTTGTGCATATAAACACAGCGTCTCAATGGTGAAGCCCGACGGTATTAATTACTTAGATTTAAAAGGTTGACCAGCCTACTGGATAATAGAACCTTTTCACTTTTGAATTTTGATTTTATTTATACGATTCACGTCTACTTGATAAAACCAGGGCATGTTTACAAATAAAAATACTGATACAGAGAACGAATGTATGACATTACAACGCATGCTTTTACCACGCATGCCTTTACAAAGCGGTTTTTACAACGCAAACCTTTACAACGCATAGCGCTTTGGGGTGCTGGATAGTGAATAGTTTAATTTACTATTCCAACTCCAGTCCCCGTGGACACTAGGGAAGGTGTTGGATAGTAAATTAAACGTATTCCCTATCCTAGAGCGCCCCCCAGCGCAATGCGTTGTAATGGTTTGTGTTGTAAAAGTTGCGTCGTAAAGGCACTGCGTGGTAAAAGTTGCGTTGTAAAGGATGTTTCACACAGAGAACAACCCTGACTCCATTCTCTCAGCGCTAATCATTGATCATATGCATCTGTCACTTCAGGATGTTGAGTGTCCCTGCCGAGACCCAAACCCAGCTTCCCAGCTTCGAGGTCGACCGCCCTAGCCTTTAGGACACCCCCTCTCCCCTTCTCTCTCCCTGTTGTTACTTTCCCCACCTGTACCCACCGTGTTGCTCTCTCCCAACCTGTGTTGCTTCCACCCTCCGCCATTCACCGTGTCACCTCCCAGTCCTCTCCATAGTTTTGCTTATGCGGACTGCATTGCTTTGACATACCTTTGTCTTCCCCATGTTGCTTCAAAGTGTTGGTTTGGTATCCCCCGCCCTTCTCCATGTTGGTTCGCCATTCCTCTGCATTCTCTTGTATTGCTTCCACCCTTCCTCATTGCTTCCAACCCCGCCCGCTTTAAAAAAAAAAAAAAACTTGTTTATGAATTTTTCTTTTCTGTTTAGTTACTGATTTATTAGTAATTAAATAAATAAATAGCCCCCACGTCATTTTGCAGGCATGCACATGTATGTGTACACACACCTACATAATGACGTGGGCGACCATGTCAAAACAGACTGTTCTAAATACCGTTTTCCTTTATACATTTTTTTAACGTGGGTCATGTGTGTCCGTCTATTACACACACAATGTTGTGTTTATGTTTCATGTAACATCCATTACAATAGAATCTTGCTCTATTGCTGCTTTGGTAGTGAATTCTATTGCAAGTGTTGAAAAGAATCATGTGTACTTAGACAGAGGGTCAAAATTACCCATTGAGGAGACAGGCCTGATAGAACTGAGGTTGTAGGGATTAAGGGTCGTTAGGATTTGGCATGGTGACAGAGAAAGGCTAAGAAAATAAGAGTTAGAAAGAAGAGAGGTTGACCCGAAAGGCCAGCAAAGAAGAAGGAAATGGAACAATGAAGTGGAGGCAGAGAGAGAAAATATGAAAGCGGAAAGAAAGCAGGATAGGGGGAAAAGAGTGGAAAATATCTATGAGGGAGAGAAGGAAAAGGATGACAAAGAAAGCGGGGGTTAAGATGCAACAGGATCAGCAAAAGAGATATTTGAAATGGGGGGAAATGAGGAAGAAATGCAAGATTGAGAAGAAACAAGAAGAAAGAAAAATTAATGGGACAAGGAAATAAACATATAGGTAGGAACAGGCAGGAAAAGAATAAAGGAGCTGGATAAAAGGAAGAAAAGGGCAGAAAGAATAAAGCAAGTAAGCCCAAAGGCCGAACAATGACAAAGAGCATGAGCAAGATCCCTTGACTGTGCAAGAGTGTGAGGCAAATACAAAATGGAGCGATATGTATTGCAAAGTGGTTACGTGGATAAGGAGGCATGAACGTACATGATGAATAAAGTTATGGAATGCAAAAAAGAGATGACACAAATGAGAAGTATGGAATTAAAAAAGGGGAGGAGTGAGGGAAGCAGCAAAGAAGTAAGCTGATAGGAAAATTGGGAATGATAAAAGTAAGAAGGAAATAAGAAGTGAGAAGAAGCATGGGGATGAAAAAGGTAGCAGTGAAAGAAAGGAATGTGACAGGTGTTTGAAAATTAGAAAGAGTGCTAAAGGCGTATGTAGTTGGGAAAATGGGAATGCAGAAGTGAGAAGAGTACAGAGACAGAGGTGGTGTTGAAAGTGATATTGCGTGGTGCTAGTGAAAGAATGAGGAATAACGTTGGAAGTAAGAGATGAACTAAAGTGAGAGATATTTATTTGTCAAAGGTAGGATTTTACGTGAAAGGAAGAGTGGATAGTATAGATATTAGAGAACATGAGGTGTAAATGTTGATGGTAAATGCTAGGAGGGGAGAATGAGCAGTAGGGTGGCTTTGAAATTGGGAGAGATGGGAGGTGAGCACAAAATATAGTTTAGCAAATGATAGTTTGGAGTTATAGGTATACAGCTAATTAAAAGAGATAAAGTGAACCAATTAGTAATTGATGTGCAAAGAAACTCAGCAGAAATTGAGGAGAGGGCAAAATTGTCAGGACAAGTATGGGAAGTGAGAGGGAACATGGCAGAGCCATGAGAACAAAAGACATACCTTTGTGTGTGAAAAGGAAACTCAAACAAATGAATGAACTCTGAAAATAGAAGTGGAGTGGAGAGCAGAATTGGGGGAGAGGAGAAAAGAATGGGGGAGCAAGGAAAACTGAGAGTGGTAGAAATAAGAATGAAAGAGGCAAAGGACAGCCGTGATAGTGAGATGATAGCTTAAGTATGTTGATGAAGGATAGCAGAACTGGAAGAATACAAGATTGAGTTAGATATTCAAAGCACAAAGGGTGAGGAGAGAATGAGAGGCAGACTCTGAAAGATGGGATCGAGAGATAAAAATGAATAGTAACGAAGCCCATTGATGCATTGCCCCTCTTCCATGCCCCTCAACACACCAAGAAAACCGCCAGGATGGCGGTCGTCGAGAGGGGGTACTGTCATGGTCACCCTAAAGAAAAAAACACCAAGTAGAATACATCATCCAAAGAAGCAAGGTTACGTCACCTCTGATTGGACCAAGATAGTGTAGACATGGAGAAGGTATTCAATGGAAAGAGGTGTCAAACATAGCAATTCAAAGTGGTTCATGGCACTATGTAAAATTACTTCCAAGGAGTAAATGTTGGGTTTATTAGGAATTTGTGTAAATCTAATTTCCTATTGGAGTTACCCACCAGGAGCACCTTCTGAACAGACTTACAGCACTGTGGAGGCTTTGGCTTGCCCCAACCCAGCTGTCTTAAGACAGCTAGGTTAGAGATGTTTCTGGCTGGCAGTCGCAAGACGGCCGACCAAAAAGACATGTGCACTTTAAACAGTACAATACCAGTCCACCCTTCTCCTTGCTGCTGTCACTTATCATCGGCCCGACCCCATCCTGACGCTTGGCTTGGGACGGGGGATGAAAAATAAAATCGTAAATAATTACCATTTTATTTTTCCTTCAGGGACTTTAGGGAGATTTTTAAGTGGGGCGATACTCCTCCGCTCAAAAAGAGGAGCCACCCTTGGCGGCAGAGCCTGGAAAGCATGGCCACAACTTGCGTGCCGTTACAGAGATCTTCACATATTCCGGGTATTGTCCAGTCCCCGGTGTAAAAGACGTGATAGCGTCCTCTCTCGTAATAAACATATTGTCGGGGTGGAGATCGCCTAGCATGGCACATTCTCCATCCTTTAATCTATCAAATGACATGACCCTAGACATCTTAACAAACGGTTGTATAGACCATAAAGACATATCCAATGCATATGGGGACCGCTGTATCACTCTCTTAACTGTCTATTCCAGATCGGCATAACTGTTGCATCACATATGGTGATTCTGGTGGCACCCCTGTGCCCCAATCAACAGGATGGGCAGTGATGTTGTGCCATAAAATCCCTGCAGTAGCCCTTTTTCCCCAGTGGTCAACAGGATCTAACCAGTGAATGGCATGCTAGAAATTGTATGTTGGTACGTTATGTTAAAATTATTTATTCAGCGCACGTACACTGGTTGGTTTCTTGGCGCTAGTATAGGAGTAATTGAGCCCAGCTAGATCTATTCATAAGCCTGGACAAAAAGCCATGTCGTAAGAAGTCTCCTGAAAACAATCAGGGCTGTGCAGGATCTGATTTTTATAAGGAAGAGCATTCCAGAAGTATGGGGCCGCCACAGCGTACCTGCTGCCACCTAGCCTCTTCTGTTTATAGGAGGGAGAGAACAGAAGGTTTAAGTGGGTCGATCTTAGATTACATGTGGGTACATGTCTCTTGATCAATTTAGAGATTAATTTAGGGCCCGTGTTCTGTAAGGATTTAAAAATGAGGTACCCGATTTTAAAGCTGCAACGTGGAGATATTGGGAGCCAGTGAAGCTGCTGCATAAGGGGGGTAGCGTGTTGCCATCTTGGCTGCTGAAAAATGAGTCTGGCAGCCTGGTTCTGCACCTGCTGTAGTTTCCTAATTAGATACGCGGGTAACGCAAGATATAACGAGTTTGCGTAATCTAGGTGAGAGATGACCAGCGCTAGGGCAACCTGCACCAGTGTGTCTCTAGTAAGGAACCTACCAATCTTCATAATCCTACTTAACTAAAAAAAATCCTGTAGAGACCACACTTCCTACCTGGGACTTCATAGATAGGTCATTATGCGCCCAAGGCTCTTAGTTGAAGATGCTGGCACTGGAGGACAGCCCAACTCCGTAGGCCAAAAATGTGAGCTCCAGGGATTCTGAGAGCCACCAGTCAAAATCAGTTCAGTTTTATCCGGGTTTAGCTTCAAGTGATTGCTATTCATTCATTTACTGATGTAAAGTAAGGTGGTCCAGAAACTGTAACTGCACAGGTATGAAATACAATTCTATATTTGGGACTTCTAGGCTCCCCTTTCCCCACGCCCTCTTGAGCGTAGCCAGCCCAACACACTTCCACTTATTCGTCCATAGCAAGTCTACAATAAGTCTGTCAATTTTTGTGAAGTAACGGCAGGGGATCTCATAAAACATACCTTGCATGGTGTACAGGCACCAAGGCAGCACAACGATTTTTATCTATTGCGATTCTGCCATCAAGGATAGAGATAGTGCCCCCCAGGACTGTACTGCTCATAGCAGCACTTCCACTACCCTGCCAATGTTAAGGTCCAAAAACGCCTGTTACACATGGGCAAGCTTTATCCCTAATTATCTACAGTTGTCGGTCTCTCAGGGGAGTCCCACTTCTGCTAACCTTTCAGCCGGAATCCCGACCAGTGCCCCCTGAGGGAAAGTCTGCAATTGACACAGAGTGCCGAGACCTCCCTCTGGGCACTTGTCAGGGTTAGTAGGCAGGTCTCTCTTTATGACGCCCAGATCTGCCTCATTTATCTACCCAAGCTATGTTCATGTTGTCGCCTGACCCTATAGGTGGTCTTCAGGCACTCTCCCCAAAGAACCACCTTCATTGAGACCCACTCTTTGGACCTGCTCCCCGTGACTCACTCTTTAGCATGTTGCAGGAGGTTAGTTACTGTTGGTGCTTCTATATGGTATTAAATATACAAGTTAATTTATTTTGATGTTTGTTTTTTGGGGGGTTTGTACTTTATTTAAAACTTTTGAAGACATTTGATGTTTTGATAAAAATGATAAATACGCGATTTACTTACATTTAAGTTATCATTTAATTCTGAAGTTAGCGTTAGTTAAGGCTGTCCGATTCGTCTTCTTCAAAGTCTGTAAATGAAAGTAAAAATAACTTGCCGTTTTACTTTTTCATCTTTTATTTGAGCACTCATGATAGTGAATATTGTTAAAATTTACCTCCTGAGGCCAGCAGATGGCACTCTTGGATTGTATATGACCGGTGTGTTGCTCAGCTGTGATCGATGCGTCTGTTCAGTGCGGTATCCACAGTTGAACTGTTGACAGAATGGTGTTTTTTAGGTTTTGCCTGGCGAAAGCTGCGCTCTGCGCAGCTTTTTCGCGCAGGCGAAAACCTGATGAGAACTGTAGTGGGGTTTGGGTCGGCCCTCGTCATTTATTGGCTGGCTCCATAAATGGAGCCTAGCCATTGGACGAGGGGCCTGTCCGTCAATGCCGGACCAGATTCGGAGGCGTTCCCGAGATTCTTTGGCTTTTGCCGACGTCACGCGACGTCAGCCGAAAGCCGGGAACGCCCCCGAATCTGGTCCGGCATTGCCGGCACCAGTGACTATCCTGCTCCTGATTGGTGAAGCTGCGTGGACGTCACTGCTGGTCCACGAGGGAGCCCACTCCTCGGGAAACTTCGCCGCCCGCCTGCCTGAGCTAGAGACGGGCCGCCGCGCTGCCCGCGGCGACCCGGAAGTGACCGGCCGGCCGGCCAATCCTAGCGCGGCCGGGCCGGAAGTGCCCGCCCCCCGCAGCCCGGGGGAAGAAGGAAGACGGCAAGAAGTATGGCGGCACCCGCGGGGCTCCCGTGGCCTGGAGGGAGCCCCGGGAGATGCGGAGGACGTTGCCGGTCTCCCATGCCAAAGAGGGAGACCGGAGAAGTGCCAGCGAGATTGCCGCCGTCGATGTTGCCGGTCTCCCATGCCGAAAAGGGAGACCGGAGAAGTGCCGTCGTCGCAAGGTGCAGGTGAGTCGATCTGCTTGCACAGGAGGAGCCCCGGGGAAAGAGAACGTCCCTCCGCGGCCCCGGAGAGTCCCGAGGAGCGGGAGCTCTCGTCCAGCAGCCGCCGGACCCGGTGAGTGCCTGCAAGGGGAGAGGGGCGTCGGGACACATTGTCGGTGTCCGCCCCCCCCCCCCGTAGTAGAAGTCACCATGTCCCCTGCGCCTCTGTCCCGTGCATCCCCGTGCGCCTCCTCCTTCCCTCGTGTCGGGTCTCCTTCTCCGTGGGTCTCAGCCGTCTGGCAAGAAGCTGGGACTCGGGTAAAGATGGCGGTAAATGCTCCACTGGGGCACATTTGGAATGCATGCACCGGGCGGGGGGTGCCAAAAAAACGAAAGTAGAGTTCTGTCAGCACATGGAAGGGTTCTACTCCGTGCTTGACACCTGCCTTTATTTTAAATGCTGCCTTGCCTTCCTGGTGTGGGGTCTCGGTGGCACAGCCCATATGCCAGTATACTCTTCGATGTTTACATGAATGCTTTGCCTTTTCATAGCCGATTTACAGATTGCTCGACTGTCAGACTTACAGCGCTGTGCTTTTAATGTCTGTTCATGGTGAGGAGGGTGTCATGTGAACTGTGAGTGTGACATGATATTAGTTCTCCCCCTTCATGAGGATCACAGAGGCCCCGTATATTTCTCAAGAGTAAGTTGTTGGCAGTGTCTGCATGTGCCTGGCCTGCGTGCAGTTACTGCTAGGAAAATACCTCCAGAGAGGACTTGCTGTCTTATGCATACCGAATGTTAATGACACAGATTTCGTTAACGTAGGCCAGGCGTGTTAATGGGCTGGAGGGGTTATGTGTTTAATGAACCTACTTTCTGATGTTTAACCAAGCACAGGCAGCATATGGGTGGGGAAAGAGGGGTGCTTGATCCAGCCGCATCCAAAGGATGGTCATGGCCCCACCCATGGTCGTAGATGTCCATAGTGCAGCAGGTGCAGTGACAGTGTGACGTGCGACCCTATTTATGGCTGTCCTTTACTACCAACCACAGTGCCGGTCGGATTTTTCCTTGATCGCATTGTTTCTGTACGTATACACCAACAAGAGACAGGGTCACGACTTGTGCAGTCAGTGAACCCCCCACAATGTCACTCAGCTTCCCCGGAGGCTCCCCAGCCTCCTATGCACTTAACCGACCGATGAAACAAAGGGCGTGGCTCCAAAACTCAAAAGCTAAAAATATGTGCTTCGCAAAGAGTGCCAGCCGCCTGGTATTTTACTGTTTCTGCCCTTGTGTCCAGAGAGATAGGGACCCGTCTCAGCAGATGCTTTTTGGAACATCGTTGCTGAGCACTGGCAGGACCTGGCCCACTTAAAGCCCTGTCTATATGTGTGCCTGCTTCCATACATAATGTCAGAGTCTGAAGTGTAGAGGAGGTATGGATCTCTTTCTACAGAATCAATACTTCATGACGGATTAAACATGCAAACGACTTCATACTTGACCCCTAGTTTGTATTTTAAAATAAATGTAATAATCGTAACTACTGATTAGTAGAACAAACTATCACGAATTGACACTACATATGTGTTTTATTTTGTAGAAGGGCCATGTTTTGAGTTGGGTTTTCTGGGTGTGGCAAGTCTCTAGCTGTATTTGGTGAAGGAACAGCGACATTGTAATAAAGGGTCTCTTCTTTGAAAATTTCTGTGACTTAAAAAGGCATCTTGTTTCAAGAAGAATGTTACCGAAATATATTTTAGAATGTTTGAGTTCAAAAGAGGTCTTTGCTCGGTAGAAGAGGCCATCATCCACTTACTGCATTGTTAAAGGTGCATTTGTAACAGGGAATCAGGTGGCCCCCTATTGCAAGGCCAGAAATACACATAAAACACAAAGTAGGAGCAGATTATTCCAAATGCTTCTCTCACCCATTTGTCCTCCGTTCATGCACTTTGGGCACAGAAGGCCAAATCTCAAGCGTTTTTCTGTGAGTAGTGCCTTGCTCCAGACCTAGCTTGGGCGCCGCCTGTGATTCGCTGGAGTAGACGTGCTTCGTATTTAATTGTGCGTCTTCTTACCTTACTGCGCTGGCAGGTAGCCCTCTGAGGATGCAATGACCATGCAGCTGTGGGCTTGAATATTGTGATGACACAATGTTGCTCATCCCCACCCACCACTGCGTTCAGGCTTCAGGGCCCCTCCCTCTCTTTGCGGATGAGATCTCTGCTTCTGGAAGGTGGGACTATGGATCCATGCTTACCTCTAACCGGGCTCTCCGGTTGTCCTCCGTTCATGCACTTTGGGCACAGAAGGCCAAATCTCAAGCGTTTTTCTGTGAGTAGTGCCTTGCTCCAGACCTAGCTTGGGCGCCGCCTGTGATTCGCTGGAGTAGACGTGCTTCGTATTTAATTGTGCGTCTTCTTACCTTACTGCGCTGGCAGGTAGCCCTCTGAGGATGCAATGACCATGCAGCTGTGGGCTTGAATATTGTGATGACACAATGTTGCTCATCCCCACCCACCACTGCGTTCAGGCTTCAGGGCCCCTCCCTCTCTTTGCGGATGAGATCTCTGCTTCTGGAAGGTGGGACTATGGATCCATGCTTACCTCTAACCGGGCTCTCCGGTTCCATGGAAGCTCTTTAGCTACCAATTAAACAGGAAGGGCAAAAAAAGAGATGTGGCAGCAGTTAGATATTGGTGATGTTTCCTACAAGGCAGGAAGTCATTTAGCATCCTCAAAAAGCTATGAGGCTTGTGCACAAGCGGGCAGCTTGCTTGGTACATCTGCTTCCAAGCAGAGACATATTTAACAACAAGGGGTGGTGATGGACAGAGTTTCTGAATTAAGCGGAATACTCTCACCCAGTCAAGAGATCAGGGCTAGATCCAACACTGTTTTTTAGCTCACTGCACCATCCCAGCTCAGAACCTGGCTATATGCAAATTAGTCTGTTCCTGTCCCACTCCCAGCCTGCCCACTCCCAGCCTGCCCACTCCCAGCCTGCCCACTCGCGGCCTGCCCACTCACGGCCTGCCCTCTCGCGGCCTGCCCTCTCGCGGCCTGCCCTCTCGCGGCCTGCCCTCTCGCGGCCTGCCCTCTCGCGGCCTGCCCACTCCCAGCCTGTTCTCTCCCAGCCTGCCCTTTCCCAGCCTGTCCCCTCCCTGCCCTTTCCTAGCCTGGCCTCTCCCAGCCTGTCCACTTCCAGCCTGCCCTTTCCCAGCCTGTCCCCTCCATGCCCTTTCCCAGCCTTTCCTCTCCCAGCCTGTCCACTTCCAGCCTGCCCTCTCCCAACCTGCCCTCTCCCTGCCCTCTCCCAGCCTGCCCTCTCCCAGCCTGTCCCCTCCCTGCCCTCTCCCAGCCTGCCCTCTCCCAGCCTGTCCCCTCCCTGCCCTCTCCCAGCCTGTCCTCTCCCTGCCTGTTGTCGTGTCCCAGCGGCAGCAGGCAGCAGGCAGGAGCGTGCACTGCGTCCCCGAAGTAACAGCCCTAAAGCAAGCAAGAAGTACGCCCCCCTCCCACCAATCCCTGTTAGGTAGTGGAAACTGTCCAAACTGGGGTGCAGACAGCCCCTCTCACCTTTCGGCCTGGAACCACTGCACCAGCCGCACTACTTCCCTACTGACCGTTCTCCACTTAAGCCCCGTCTAAATTACAATTCCTGCTTCTGACCCTTTTGCCTGCTTGTGCTTGTTTTCATGACCCTTTTGCCTGCTTGTGCCTCCGTGTGCCCCTGTTGCCTGCTTGTGCCTCTGTGTGCCCCTGTTGCCTGCTTGTGCCTCCGTGTGCCTCAGTTTTCGTGACCCTGTTGCCTGCTTGTGCCTCCATAAGTGCCCCTGTTGCCTGCTTGTGCCTCCGTGTCCCCCTGTTGCCTGCTTGTGCCTCCGTGTGTCCCTGTTGCCTGCTTGTGCCCCTGTTGCCTGCTTGTGCCTCCGTGTGCCCCTGTTGCCTGCTTGTGCCTCCGTGTGCCCCTGTTGCCTGCTTGTGCCCCTGTTGCCTGCTTGTGCTGTGTGGGTGTGTGTGGAAGGCTCTGTGTGGGTGTGTGTGGAGGGCTCTGTGTGGCTGTGTGTGTGGGAAGCTTTGTGTGGCTGTGTGTGTGGGAAGCTTTGTGTGGCTGTGTGTGTGGGAAGCTTTGTGTGGCTGTGTGTGTGGGAAGCTTTGTGTGGGTGTGTGTGTGGGGGGGCTCTGTGTGTCATTTGCGAGAGATAAAGCTAGTGGCATTGTAAATGACAATGCCATTTATTTATGTTAAAAAAACATAAATAAAAATAATGTCAAGAGCAATGCCAATAGCTCTAACTTTAACAAAGGCAAAACCATTGCATTGTAAATGCTTGTTTTAATATGTTTTAGTAGAGTTTATGTTTCTTTAAACAAAATATGGTTTGGAATCCATTTTTTTAATATGTAATTACTGTGAAAACGTGTTTTTTTAATAATCGTTTTATTTAATGCACTTTCAATTGATATAACGTTTGATACACAGCCATTTTAGTTACCATTCTATTGTGTTGTTATTGTAAAAATAGTTGAAGGACTTCTTTTTAGGTCGAGCATTTGAGACCTCTTGTATAAACTTTAGTATATACTTATATGTGTATGTACTTTGTGGGCTCTGGAGATCAGCCCCTAGGACTTGTCTGCTTCCACTTAGGGACTTGTTTCTGTTCAACTGCCTCTATTTAACTGTCTTGATAGAAAAGGACCAGTAGAGGTCAGTAAAATACCAGAATTGCTTTGTGCTGGGGGGCTTTATCTTAAAAAAAATTCTGGCAACTGCCTCTATTTAACTTTCTTGATAGAAATCGACCAGCAAAGGTCAGAAAAATACCAGAATCACTTTAGCATTCTCTAGATTCCAGTCCATAGCAATTGTCTTCCACGAGCACCCGTAGACAATAATATTTTTTTCATATCTTGTATTTTCATTGATATGACCACCGAAGGCCCAGATTTCATATTAAAAACAGGGCTTTGGCTATACCATTTCCTGCTGAAAGGCAATATTGCTCTCCATGTGTTCCCATACCTGGCGTGTGACGCAGTTTGGTGCTTACTTTTCCTCCATGTTAAAGAACAGTAGATGTTTCAGCACCCAGGCTAATGTGCTGCATAGCTAAATACATATTGTATTGTGTTGTAATTGCATTTATATAGCGCTTATTACCCCCGACGAGGCGTCAAAGCTCTTTTTCGGCGAGTAGCACGCTACTCCGGGACCAATAGAGGATTAGTGTTGAATTAGTATAGTGAAACATGCAAGTACATTTTAAGTGGTGGATAGGTTAGTCAGTTATTTGGATTCGGAAGGATAGCAGAAGGATAGAAGAGGAAAAAAAAGGCTTGTATTTATATAGCGCTTGTTACCCCTGATGGGGTGTTGAAGCACGCTACTCCGAAACCCATAAAGGATTAGTGCTGAATTAGTATGGTGAAATATGAAAGTAATTTGAGTGGTGGATATTAGTCAGTTATTTGGAGTGAGAAGGATAGCGGAGGGATAAATAGTAAGAAAGGTTTGCATTCATGTAGCACCTGTTACCCCTGATGGGTGTTGAAGCGCTTTTCTGGCGAGTAGGACGCTACTCCAGAACCCATAAAGAATTAGTGTTGAAAATTAGTATAGTGAAATATGAAGTAATTTGAGTGGTGGATATGTTATTTAGTTATTTGGATAGAGAAGGGTAGGTTGCAGGATAGAAGAGGGAAAGAGGTTTGCATTTCTATAGCGCTCGCTACCCCATGATGGGGTTTTGAAGCGCTTTATTGGTGAGTAGCACACTACTCTGGAACCCATAAGGATTACTGTTGAATTAGTATGGCGAAACATGAAAGTAATTTGAGTGGTGGATATGTTAGTCAGTTATTTGGATTGAGAAGGGTTGGGGAGGGGTAGAAAAGGGAATACGGTTTGCATTTTTATAGCGCTGGTATCCCTGATGGGGTGTTGAAATGCTTTATTGGCGAGTAGCACGCTACTCTAGAACCCATTAAGGATTAGTGGTGAATTAGTATGGTGTAATATGGAATATGAGAAGTGAACATGTTAGTCTGTTATTTTGAGTGAAAATGGATAGTGGAGCGACAGAAGAGTGAAAGATTTTTTTTGTTTTAGGTCATAGCAGTAGGAGGAGGCGTTTGGATGAGTAAAAATGGGTTTTTGAGGGAAAGAGTCAGAGGGAAGAGTTTAGAAAGGTTTATTTTGGGGGTTCGGTATAGTAAAAGAGGTGTCAGATGATGCAAGGAGGGATAGAGTAAGAGAGAGTCTAGAAAGGGTTATTTTGGGGATCATAGTAGTGGTATGGGGTGTGGGATAAATGAGAGAGTGGATGTAGAGAATATATTGATAGATGTATAGGATGAGAGATAGGGTAGTGCATTGGAAAGAGTAGCAGAAAGAAGTTTGAGGTGAGTCAGAAGGTTGGGCTAGAGGATATACTGAGAGAAGTATAGACTGAGAAATAGGGTAGTGCATTTTAAATGCTAAATTAGAAGAACGTGATAAATATATAGATCCATATGTACATTGAAAGTAAAACAGATGCATAAAGGAGGTAAGTATATGGAGATTAAAGATATTGATAGAGGTACAGGATGAGAAATAGGGCAGTGCATTGGATATGCTTTTTCAGGAGAAAAGTAATTGACACACAGATCCAAGTACATGGAAGGTGCATAAATGCACAATGAAAGTAAGTACATGTAGACCAAAGATGATTTTTATTTATTTATTTATTTATTTATTTTCAACAACATAATTATTCTACATGTTTATACAAAGCAATACACAAAGATAGGTAAATATCTATAGTGAAAATAAATGCTTATATAGAGAGGAATATGCTGTAAATTTCTGTTTGCGTATTGTGCTTATGTGGGGAAGAACCAATTCTTGAGTAGTTTTCTGAAGATAAGGTGGTTGTCGGTGGATCTTATGTTGGGGGGTAAAGAGTTCCATAGTTTGGCTGATTGAACAGAGAAGGATGTGCCACCCATGGTTTTTCTCTTGTGTCTTGGGATTTTGAGGCGAGATGCCCCTTTAGGGCGTAGGTTCCTTTGTTGAATGTGTTTGGTGATTTTATTCCTGATGAAGAGCGCTCCCAGTCCATGTATTGCTTTGTGGGTAATACAAAGTAGCTTGAAAGTGGATTTTCTGGCAACCGGTAACCAATGCAGGGCTTTCAAGGCAGGTGAGATCTGGTCTCGCGGTTTGATATGAAAGAGTAGTCTGGCAGCCTTGTTCTAAATCCATTATAGTCTTTTCATGGTCGATAAAGGTGATCCGTGGTAGAAGCTACTGGCGTAATCGAGTTTGGACAGAACAAGGGAGATGGTAGCTTGGACCTTGTGTGGAAATCCCAAATGAGGGAAATCTCATTGCAGCTTTTTGATAGTGACAAAGCTTGATCTTGCTAGTTTGTCCACTTGGGCATTCATCGACAGCTTGGAGTCCATGGTCATTCCGAGGTTTCTTACTTCCTTCGATACGTTAGGCGGTAATCCCAGTTCATCAGGCCAGGAGGCAAGCGGGTTGTAATGTTTCCAATTGCCACATGTGAGTATTTCTGCTTTTGAAGCATGCAATTTGAGATAGCTCCAAGTTATCCATTGATCCACGGCTCTAAGACAACTGAAAATTGGGGATTTTCCAATGTCTTTGGGGCATTCCAGTTGAAGGAGTATTTGCGTGTCATTTGCATAGTTATAGCACGTGAGGTGAAATTGATTGGTCAGTACCGGTAATGACTTCATGTAGATGTTGAAAAGCATGGCCGAGATGATAGAACCTTGAGGGACCCCTGCTTTTGTGGAGTATGGTTTGGATGAGAAAGGTGGGGTATGGATGACATTAGTTCTGTTTCTAAGGTAGGAAGTGATCCAGTCTAGAGCAGTTCCCTCTATGCCGGTTTCATAGAGTCTTTGTTTCAGAGTGTCATGGTCAACCGTGTCAAAGGTAGCTGAGAGGTCCAAGAGGAGTAGCACAGCAACCCTGCTGCGGTCAACTGTATTGTTCAGGTCATCCCAGATGGCAAGGAGGGCAGACTCAGTGCCTCTTTCCGGACGGAATCCTGTTTGGAAGTCTGAGAGCATGATCTTCTCTTCAATGAATTGTGACATCTGGGCGAAGGCTGCAGTTTCTATCAGTTGCCCAGCAAAGGTCCATTTGTAATGGGTCTGTAGTTGTCAGGGTTCAACGGGTCCAAGTTTGTTTTCTTCAGTAAAGGGCGTATGTGTGATTTTTTTAGTTCTTCTGGAAATATTCCGGTAGTTAAGGAATTGTTGACGATTCTCCTTACTGGAGTGACAGCAGAGGTTGCTAAAATAAGGTCCCAAAGTTGAGACCGATTGCATTGCAAATGTTTGTTTAGTGTTTCTCGTCAGTCATTTGCATATACTCTGTAACTTCTTCGACAATTCATTTTAATTTTAATGTCGAATTTCCTAGTGTATTAAATAAAAATACTTTTTAGGAGAATTGTACAATTTTTTATTTTGGGCCTTTGTTCGCAATTTCGTCCTTAAGCCTTGTGGAGTTAGAATTATAGAGGTTGTTTCATTTTATATGTAAATGGAAATTTTGTGGTAACGTAAGTCATTGTTAAATGCTTAGTAGTTTAGGTTTGGTCATGGTTTAGCATGCGTGGTTCAGGCATGTGTGATTTAGCAGGTTGTGGTTACATCATACAATCGTTCATGCACAGTATGAACATGCCCCATTGGCCTCCCTTTACTCTCGTGATCTACCATGACCAATAACCTTGGCACAGGTGCTCCTGCTCAACTACAAGAGGCATGACTCTATCTCCTACCGTCAGTACCAGTCCCAGAGCTAGATGCATGTCTGGCCCTGTCTGTCTGGCCCATTCTTTCTCCTGGCTGCACCCCCCCTTTTAGTCCCAAATCCACCCTTAAGAAGGATCTACACGTCCATGATGGAGCTAAACACTCTCAGTCACCAGTGCAATCAAACTCTGCAGCCTTACCACCCTTTGCTGCTTTCACTATAACGTCACAGCGACTACCTTGTAGCTCACACAGTCTCCTCTTTTTACGGACTGTTACTTGCAGTTTTATAGCACTTGAGTTCACGCCGAAGGTATTGGACCATGCGTACCAGTTACTTGAGCCAAGGCTCCAACCTGCTTCCCAGCTCCAATGTCAGCAACTCTAGCTGTTGGGCTCCCACCTTTCCCACAGCCTTTAAAATCGACTCCACTACCGCCTCTCCACCCGAATTACAGCTGTGCCACGCGTCTGCTCTTAAACTGGTCCTAGAGCTTTATGTGGGCCGGGTCTCACATGGTCTGAGCACCAGCAGTTTTATTAAGGGGGCCTTGAAACGGGTCTCTAGTGGGCTCTGTTTTGTGCCCTGGCACAGGCGCTCAGTTTTTTTATGGACTGCAGTGACAGCAGGCACATCATGTGCGCTGCTCACACTTCTTACTTCTCCCTAGTGGAGAAGTTACGGAATGACGTCATGCCAGGTGAGCGTTGTAGGGGAAGGGAAATCCATTCAAGAGGGGCATTTTCTCTCTGGATTCCCCTTATCTTTTTGAAACTCGGGAGCAGCAACACCCGCCATGGTGTCACCAGGGCTTTAAGTGGAAGCTTTTTCAATATTATATTTAACAAGCCACTGTTGCTGCTTATTTATCTGATGTAACTCACAACCTTTCACAAAGCCAATAATCCTGACTTGCAGGTATGATGTTATTTGTTGTATCATATATCTGGATTCAATAACACGAACATCAAAATACATGTGGGGGGGGGGCACACTGTGCTAAGCACAGATTTTTGTAGGTATGTGGTTTTAAGCCACGCCCTTAATTACATTGGTCACGCCCCTTTGAGAGACCCCCCCCCCCCCGTTTTTTCATCCCACTTAAAATCCTGGATGTTCCCCGCTTTTGTGAGCGGCTGTGCCCTGGCGGGCTTGGGGCCAAGGTCCATCGCCATAGGTGAGCGTGGCCAGATAACGGCGCTGCGGGAAAGCACTTTGGTCCCTGCTTGAGCTTTGCCTGTCAGCGCTGTGAAGCCTACCCGCTATGCACCCGATCCTACCAGACATGGCAGTAGTGGTGAGAGGGTTCCCAGTAGGCTAGGCTGTTTCCTAGCCTCCGGACAGTAATCCCCTAAAACCGCTCCCGGTGCTCTACCTTTACTTTAGCGCAATATCCAAACCTTTATCACTGCAATACTGCTCACCTCTTTTGTTGCCAACAGCTTCCGGGGAACTGTCACCTGCACTGACCCTCTGTGCGGAGCAAGACCTGACCCTTGTACTCAGTGAGAGCCAGCAGCTCTAGGTGCTAATCCCTTGTGGCCTGGCTAGCTGCTTTATTTCTGGGAATGCTCTGCCGGTTCCATTGCCTATTTGCTATCTTCACTTTGGCCGCGGGTGACCTCGATAGCTCTTGAGGTCATGGCCCCATCACCTGCTCCCTAGCACCACCGTTCAGGCTGCAGGTGCCGCTGTGGCAGGACCGGTGGGTCTCCTCTCCGCTGAAATGTAGGTCCTGTTGTCACCCTTAGCAAGGGTGACCAGACGACCCGGATTTGCCTGGACAGTCCTGGGTTTTCACCAGCTGTCCGGCAGATTTGGGCAATTTTGGCTTGTGGCTCGGTTTTTAGAGGGGGTTGACTGAAAATAGTGAGAGGCACTTTATTGGGTGTTCTAAAATGTTGGTAGTTAGCAGCTGTTATAAGTTGGGAATTTAATTAATAGGTATGATGTTGGTTGTAGAAATTAAATTTTATTTACTTTCTTAATGCATCTTCTGTAATCCTATGTTTGTGACAGCTGTCAAGTCAAGGCTCAAGTCATCAAAGCTTTATTCGACAGATTGTCATAAAAGCAGAATCCATCACATAAAATATACAGTAAACACAGATAAAATGAGTAATATCTCTCGAGTATAAAAACAAACCGTTGATTTTTTTTTTTTTAAACAACGGTATTAAATTCATTGTTCACTCATATAGACCCAACTCTTAATACAAATAAAGATGGAACAACGAGCAATATAATTCATTTGGGTATCATAATCATATATATACTCATCTATATACATGTCTATAAGGGATTTGGGGATACAATACATAATGTACATTGCTCAGGATGCTACAGTCACTTTGGATCTTATAATCCATGCCCAATTTAAAAATTTGGCTTCGGCAATGAGAAGTGGTAACCATGTTTCAGTGCGAATTAATCTCAGAGCCACATCACATTTACTGGTACCAAGGTTCGGCAAATAGGAGCCAGCCATATTCGCCTTGGAACTATATAGGCGGGGCACACAAATAACAAATGGGCCAAAGACTCTGGACTTTCATTGCAGCTGGGGCAAAAGGTATCCACAGCTGCCGCCCACCTTGCAGTAAACAATTTGATGGGTAAGGTGCCAACTCTCAGTTGAAACACAAGAGCTTCCTATCATGTGGCTGCGTGATAACGTCCCAATAAGCCTCTAATATTTGTAATGGTTTAGCCATATGGAATTGACCGGTCAATGTCGAGGGATCACTATTCCTAAAAGTATTAGCATCCCCCATCCCCAGTAAATTTCCTTAATTTGCTCTCTCGACGGGAACCGGGTGTTCTCAGGGTTCTCCCATAGGGCCACCAAACCAATATTTATTAATAGAGATCTAACCTGCTGTAACCAAGGAATCTTCTTAAAACAATCAGCTCTTATTAGATCTTTAAAGCCCTCAGCATAAGGTGACAATTCAGGAGTTGTCCAGATTCTCCACCACTACAGCAGGGGGCGTAGTCTAGCGCTGTCTGCCAAAGCCTTCCTTCCTAGTTCATAAAGTAAAGGCTTTACCGGGGTCCTTTGCGGAAGGTTAACAATTTTTCGGAGGAAGCTATATTCCGCTACAGACAGTTTGGAAAGATTCTTAAAACCCCAAAGCTCCCCCCCATATAAAACTGCACTGACAACTTTCATATAATAAATGGTCAAAGCTGGACTGACTGGTTTAGTGAAGGATGCATTAAACTCAGCTCATAAGGTGCCCGCTAGCTGGCGATATTTCAAAGTGGCCATGTGCAGATGCTTACCCCAGTTCATATTATCCTGAATAATGACTCCTAAATATGTGAAATCTTTCACCTTCTCCAGAGGGCGCTTATTCAGCAGCATTGCTCCTCCTGAGGATTTTTGCGGATTAAATGTCATATATTTTGTTCTTGAGACCCCGCATAAGGCAAAATTCCTCAAAAAATATTAGTGCACGCTGTAAGCCATTCGGAGTTTTTGCTATGAGGAGGGTGTCATCGGCGAACATAAGTATTGGGATTCTTACGGCTGCCAGTTTAGGTGCATCCGTTGGGGTATTTTCCAAGAATTTTGCAACCCCATTCATAAAAATAGAAATCAAAGTTGGGGCCATAACACAACCTTGTCTTACCCCCCCTATCCACTCTGAATGAGGAGGTAACCTGCCCCTGACTTCCCCACCTAATTTTCGCACAGGTGACCTCATGGAGTCTAACTATAAGGGATAATAGATCATGGGGCATCTTCAAATCATACAATACTCTCCACAGTTTTTTACGGGAAACGAGGTTGAATGCTGCCCTTAGAGCTACAAAGGCAGCAAACAAGCTGCCTTTTTCCAAGACCACCGTTTTCCAGAAAGAAGAGTGAAGCAAAAGGTCTGGTAAATGGTACTTACGCTCGACCGAAAGCCTGCTTGAAGAGGTGATAAAATGTCCTGCTCGCTAAGCCAATCCTGGATTTTGTCTAGTACAAGGCGACCCATGATCTTTTGGGAGGAATCAATTAAACTTATCAGTCTATAATTCCCTGGATGTGACTTATCCCCCTTTTTAAATATTGGGATAATCACTGCCTCTTTCCAAGACTCTGGAACCGACGTACCATTGGCAATTTCATTCATTAGGATTAAAATATAAAAGCTCCATATAGTTTTATCGGAGAGGAAAATATCGGCTGGAATTCCGTCGGGCCCTGACGCTTTGCCTCCCTTGAGGGTGCCCAGTGCAATATCAACATGTGCTTTACTAAAGGCAGAATCATCATAATAAACATATGAAAGGTCAAATAATTCCTCATCATCATTAGTGCACTCAAATTGTGATTGAAAGTGCATTACCCATTGGTCTTGACTTACGTAATTAATCGGTTCTGCATGGCAGCCATCTCTGCCCCATTTTACTACATCCCAAAATACTTTCAGGTTTTTATTTTCAAAGGCCCTTTTAAGTTCCTGCCATCTGTTGTCATCCCAGGATTTCTTTGCCACTTCCTGGGCTTTCCTATATTTCTGTCTAGCAGACCGAATCATAGGCATACCCCAACCCTTTATTTCTTTCCCCAGGGAACTACGGGCCTCCTTACATTCCTTATTAAACCATATACTTCCCTTCTTATGATTGATACCCTTTTTTTTGGCAGTCTTAAAGAAATAGGTGTGAAGATGTCTAAAAAAACTCCGCATGAAATCCAATAACCTCCTCAAATGATGCCCTATTAAGCAAACGTTTTTCCATATCTATAGTTGCGCTATTTGCATCTGCTGACAACATAGCTAGGACTTCAGGCTTTACTAACAGGTTTGCCCATTTCAGACGCCTCGTATTATTTGTAGGAATTAAATCTAGGGTTATCATCCCCTTCTGAATGAGGCGTAACTTTTTCAGCCCTAATTTCAAAGTCCGCATATAATGGGTTATATTCACTCTCAATACGATCGACTACCCTCATATCCCTTAGTGCATGCCAAATTTGACAATTAATTAAAACATAATCAAAATGGCTTCGACTAAAACCATTATCGAAAGTACATGCACCATCTCTGTCTGACTGAGTTTTGCTGTTTGTAGCCCTCAAACCTTTCGCCATGCAGAGGCAGTTCATCTGTATTATGGCATCTGTCCATTTTTGTACTGGGATTAGGTCTAATTTCGGGATTCTCCATAACTCATCTTCAGCATCATAAAAGTTAGAGTTCCCATTTAAGAGGGGTTCAAAAGTCAAGTTAAAATCTCCCGCTAATATTACATCTATGCCCCTAGAATATTGGTCAAGCAGTATGTTCAGGGCTACTAACACCTCCAAATTCTTTCCCTTGGTACCCCTTACATAGATGTTATACACATCAAGCTTTTTACCCTCACCCCACGATAGTCTAACCGCTAGTCTGTCCTTATTATGAGACTCTAAAACCTGTCCCACAAAACCAATTTCTTGGTGGACCCAGACTATTAGGCCTCCCGAGGGCCAGCCTTTTCCGCCGGCGATTGCGGGTACATAATAATTCAGATAGCCTATGCAATGAATTGGATCCGTTGCCCAAGTTTCCTGAGGCAGGCACACATCGTGTTTAGCAACGAAAGACTGCCACTCAGGAGAACTGATCTTAGAACCTAAACCAGCTATATTCCTTGACAACACAGACAAGGAAGTCATTAGTGTTCTTCCTGGACACAATATGGGCATAGTATTCGACAAACCATTAGATATATCAATAGCTCCCTTATCAATCGGGATACTAACCTCAGGGGGAGTAAGACTCAAATAATTACCATAAACAATTAACCCAGGGGCTTCCATGGATTGCAGTGCACTATTATCTGGCGGCATAATGCTCAATACATCTATCTCCTCTCTAGGCTGATAGATGATATTACTACAGTCTGTGCCAGAGTATGTAACTTTCTGAAGTACAATTTTGGCTCATGTCTCAGTTTTTAGAGGGGGTTGACTGAAAACACTGAGAGGCACTTTATTGGGTGTTCTAAAATGTTGGTAGTGAGCAGCTGTTATAAGTTAAGAATTTAATTAATAGGTACGATGTTGGTTGTAGAAATTACATTTTATTTGCTTTCTTAATGCATCTTCTGTAATCCTATGTTGATGACAGCTGTCATTCTGCGCCATTCCGTGGATGAAAAATTGTAGTCCCTCTATTTTTCCCGAATGTCCCATTTTTTTGCTCTCAAGATCTGGTCACCCTACCCATGGCCCAGAAGATCCACAGAGCCTGACGCTTTCTCCTAGGCGCCACGATCCTGGCTGCAGGTGCCAGTATGGTGGGGCGGGACCATACGTTGTGTGTCGCCACCCTGCTGATGTCCCAAGGGACGATCCTCTGGCAACGGCTATCTGCACAGCACATCGGTCCTTCTGCCCAGTCGTCCTTCTCCGGAGTGATCGTTCTACTCCCCTGTACTTCCTGCATGGCATCTTGTACGGTGTCGATCAACATCAACTTCTTCAAGCATAACTGGGTCCTTTAAACCAAAACTTGCTTCGTTCATTCGCTGACCCTTTGCCTTGGTGCACTTTCGTGCCCAGATGCGGCTGCCAAGGCCTTTGTTTGCTGCCCATGGGGGGGATGGGGGTGAGGGGTTAGCCGCTTTCCCTCTAGGGTCAGCTGCTCCTCCCGGTCGGCGGTACTTCTTGGGAGTCTCTCTTAAGATTGCATTTAACCACGCCTCCTTGGGAGTCACTTTAACAGTTACACATTTATGTAGTTCATTTTTATTTTTGTATCTGTTTTATTGGTTTTGAAAGCGTAAAATGAAGGTACATTCAACAGTATAGGATGGCGGTGATACACCTTATCACACAAGGCCAGCGTGGTGCATACCAGTAAGTACATAAAATGTAAGTCCACCATATAAATAATCGTATGTATTACAAGTACTGTTGTATTCGTGTAAGCAGCTGTCGAACTTTCATAACAAAAGGTTTAGCATGTAAACTGGAGAAAAGTGGGAAATGTAGGAGGGGTATGTTGGGGGGATGCAGAGGGATACATTTTATCCAAGGTATGTAAGGCAAGGAAGGAGTTCTGTAGCATGGAGTACATATGTGAAGGGAGGGGGAGGGCAGTGGATAGCCGCAGGTGTGGAGCATCACTGGGTCTTTATGGAGGGAGGTCATCATTGGCAGTGAGTTGCACAAACTCTGAGAAAAGAGTGGCCCATTGGGGGAAAATGCAGTTCTGCCAAGTATCACGCATAAGGCGTGACACTAACGCATTTCAGTGTGGTGGTCCGCATCACCGCACTGAAATGCATTGTCACGCATATTCGTTATAGTGCCTCGGTTGCCAAGCCATAAGCTGCTTTATTAACTGGAGTGGCTGGTAGCGCTGCTCAAGGCACTGTGCTTGGGGAATCTATGAATGCTACAATGTATAAATAGAAACGTTAGCTCCCCTCCTCTTCTGCGCTGTATTACGTTCCGAATGTCGACGTCATAAGCGCTGCGCGACGTTACGTCCTGCTGCCTGAGTTTAGTTTGGGAGGCATCACAGCCATGGCGGTAAATTAAAACGAATCATGACTATGCCAGATTTAGAAGCCCACGGAACCGCCAGCGCACATGGAGCCCACTGTCTGTGCAGCAGCACTGCCTGATCATGAGCCTCAGTGAAAGTCCAATTAATACAAGGGCGAGCCGGCGCACCGTGCACGTTTTCCGAGAAGAAGTGACTGTCTGCGGAGACGGGCGGCAGCTGGCCTGTAAGTGCTGGGGCAAGCCTCACAAGTCAGTGAGAGTGACTGTGTAACTAAACAGTGCAGCAGAGTGTTAATCCTATCATCCACAATTTAAGTTTTTAGCGCGATCAGCTGCCTTCGGTTCCTCAGTGTCTGGAATGAAGTCTCATTTCTTTTTTACATGGTTCATGTAAAACAGTAAATGAGACTCCAGTCCAGACACCGACCTGCAAGCAGCTAGCTGATCGCGCTGCTGCTAAAAAGCTAATTTGCATTATGTAGGCCAGAAGTCACCCTGAGGCCGGCTCTTCTATTTCTCACCAGGTCAATATGGCTTTATGAAGATTAGTATCACCTCTTCCGCAGGTTGGTCTGGGTGTTCTCCGTTGTGGAAGCAAGTTCCCGTGCTGGAAATTGTCCAACTTTATTTACTCATAGGATGCAAGCATACATCCAGGACGTAAACTTTCCCTCGGGATGAGTTCATTTAAGTACAGCGTGACAGGAAAACAAGGGTCGGTAAATCAAGACACCTAAACAGTCACTGAAATGTTCTGCGCTTTTACTACGCTTAAGATGATAAAACCTTTATGTATTTTTAATATTCTAATAATATTGCTCGTTTTTGTAACCTTTCTGGCATATTATGACACGATGCTGAAGCAAAGGCACCAGTCAAAAGTTTCAATTTCTTATAGTGGCAGAAGTGGGGCATGACTGGTGCAACCATCTGAAAGCAAAAGCAAACTTTACAGAAGCAGGACAATGCATTTGATGTTTGGAGGTCCATATATTTTCTTTTCCAAAAGTTTTTTTTTAGTAAAATGAGAATATGCATATAAAATGCCTTTGTTGATGGGGATGTCAATCAATCAGAATCCTTATTTTTAATACAGTGTGAATGTCGCTATCAGATAGCTGTCATGTGGCAGTGAGATGAAAACTGTCTATCATTCCTAGCTTTCCCCAGGGTTGCAAAGAAGTGCCTGCGACTGAGTGAGGGTACAATCTCCTAGGTATACTTGCTATGCTATGCTATACAATTTGTTTTTAGGCTAGCACATGGTCATGAATGATCAGATTGATGAGATAATATACTGAGCAGCTGCAGCGACTTCCTGCCCGGTTACTGAGAATTGCAGTAATTCAGTCTGTCTCTGGTTAGTGCCCCTCCAAGATATTCTTAGAGTTTCTCGTTGCTCAAACAGGCGTAATTTCTGATATCTCTATGTTTCCCTCATCTTCCTTGCTTGATTTTGCTCGAGCGAAAGTGTCACTCATAGTCATTGAAATGTCACTCATAATTGCATTGCAATTATGAAAATGTCACACATAACAATCTGAAACCTTGGCAGCTATGAAAATGGGTCTTTTGCTAAGGTCTTGTACCTCCTTGTGGCGGAGGGCGTCCTCCTCCGCTGCGCCCCACTTATGAACCACTCCATACCAGGCCGCCACTGGGGGGGCTTAGGGGGGATCGCCAATACAAGGTGAGGGTATGCTTGGCCAGGAGGATTGCTAGGGAGGCAAAACGAGAGTGTTTTTTGTGGGCTTTGCCGCCTTTGAAAATTCCAAGCGAGCATGCCTCTTATGTGTGGATATCAGGGAGCTCAGTGACGTGACGTAAGATATAGTGCACCGTCTCCCAGAATTGGTATAGGGCTGGGCGGGACAAAATCATGTGCAGGGAATCTGCACCAGGGGCCTGGCATCCAGAAAAGATGGTGTCTGCTTGGGCGAAGAACCAGTTTATTTAGGCCGCAGTGAGGTATGCACGGTGTAACATGAAGAGTTGCAAGTTTTAAAGTGAGAGTTACGGGACACCTGACGTGGGAACTGAAAGGCTATTTCCCACTCATTATTATGTAGTGCACATCCAAAATCCTCCCCCCACCTGTGCCGGAGAGTGTCTAGGGGAAGCATGGTTAACTTGAATATAGCTTTATAGAGCCAGGTAATAGATGACGGTCGGAACCCATCGTAAGAATAGTCTGAAATACAGGGTGTGTTAAGGGTTCTGTCAATGTGGCTATTCCACAGGGTATGCTTTGGTCAGGTAAGTTAGCGGTGAAAGAGGAATTGCCCTCGGTGTAAACCATAATCTGCTACTAGCTGATCAAATGAGAGAAATTGGCAGTTGAGGTAAAGGTCTCCTGCTGTGTGGATTGGGCGCTCTGTCCAGGGGGTTAGGTCAAGTCTTGTATAGGACCTGGAAAATGTAGGAAGACCAACCAGGAGCATCGCAGCAGTAGACATCGGTTATATTGGGGACATGTAGTGTGTGCCTGTAATGCAGGTGAGGCCCACAGCCACCTGTATGGGTGGTGAGGTGGGAGGTACTGTTTTAGGAAGTAGGAGGTGATGGATCACTGGAGATGACATCACACGATCTGCTTTGCAGGTCTCCCCAACGTATCTCCCAGCAGTCAGCCATGATAGCCTCAGCAATTGTGCACTGGGCCAGCTCCCTGTGCACTGGGCCAGCTCCCTGTGCCCTGGGCCAGCTCCCTGTGCACTGGGCCAGCTCCCTGTGCACTGGGCCAGCTGCCTGTTCCAGCTCCCTGTGCCAGCTCCCTCTGCCCTGGGGCAGCTCCCTGTGCACTGGGACAGCTCCCTCAATCAATCAATCAATCAAGGCATTTATATAGCGTGCTACTCACCCGGAGGGTCTCAAGGCGCTTGGGGGAGAGGGGTCCGCTAATGCTCGAACAGCCAGGTCTTGAGTTGCTTCCTGAAGGAGAGGTGGTCTTGGGTAAGACGGAGGTGGATGGGGAGGGAGTTCCAAGTCTTGGCTGCCAGGTAGGAGAAGGATCTTCCTCCCATGGTGGCTCTTCGAATGCGTAGAACGGCGGCGAGGGCGTGGCTGGTCGATCGTAGCTGGCGGGTTGGAGTGTAGAAGGTCAGGCGGTTGTTGAGGTACCTGGGGCCCAGGTCGTGGAGGGCCTTGTGTGCGTGGGTGAGGAGTCGGAACGTGATTCTCTTGCTGACGGGGACCAAGTGCAGGTCTCTCAGGTATCCGGAGATGTGGCTGTGTTGGGGGATGTCCAGGATGAGTCGTGCGGAGGCGTTCTGGATGCATTGGAGTCTTTTTTGCAATTTGGCTGTGGTTCCGGTGTAGAGGGTGTTTCCGTAGTCCAGTCGGCTGGTGACGAGTGCCTGGGTGACCGTCTTCCTGGTTTCGGTGGGGATCCATCGGAAGATCTTTCGGAGCATGCGTAAGATGTTGAAACACAAAGATGAGACGGCGTTGACTTGTCTGGTCATCGAGAGGGAGGAGTCCAGGATGAAGCCCAGGTTGCATGCGTGGTCCATTGTTTTGGGTGCGCTGCCCAGGGCAGGGGGCCCCCAGGAGTCGTCCCAGGCAGAGGGTGATGATCCAAGGATGAGGGCTTCCGTCTTGTCTGAGTTCAGTTTCAGGCGGCTGTTCATCATCCACTCGGCTACGTCTTTCATCCCTTCGTGTAGGTTTGTTCTGGCGGTGGCTGGGTCGTTGGTGAGGGAGAGGATCAGCTGGGTGTCATCGGCGTAGGAGATGATGTTGAGGTTGTGTTGGCATGCGATGGCTGCGAGGGGGCTCATGTAGATGTTGAAGAGGGTGGGGCTGAGTGAAGATCCTTGTGGTACGCCGCAGATGACTTCGGTGGCCTCGGATCGGAACGGGGGGATGCGGACTCTCTGGGTTCTTCCAGCGAGGAACGAGATGATCCACTCCAGTGCCTTCTCTTGGATTCTGATGTTGTTGAGGCGTTGTACTAGGGTGCGGTGAGAGACAGTATCGAATGCTGCGGAGAGGTCCAGGAGGATGAGGGCCGCTGTTTCCCCGTTGTCGAGCAGGGCTCGGATGTCGTCAGTGGCTGCGATGAGGGCGGTCTCGGTGCTATGGTTGGCTCGGAAGCTGGACTGCGAGTGGTCGAGGGATCCGTTTGTCTCGAGGAAGGCGGCAAGCTGTCTGTTGACGGTCTTCTCGATGACTTTGGCAGGAAACGGGAGGAGCGAGATGTGGCGGTAGTTCTTGAGGTCGGTGGGGTCTGCTGATGGTTTCTTCAGGAGGGCGCTGAGTTCGGCATGCTTCCAGCTCTCCAGGAAGGTGGCGGTGTTGAAGGAGCAGTTGATGATGTCTCGGAGTTGGGGTGCGATGACGGAGTTGGCCTTGTTGAAGACGTGGTTGGGGCATGGGTCGGTTGGCGATCCAGAGTGGATGGTGTTCATCGTGTGGATGGTGTCTTCGGTGCTGACCGGGGTCCTGGGGTGGAGGGTGGTGGTGGGGGGCGTTGGTTCTGTGGTTGGGTGCGTGGTCTGTGCGCCGAAGCTGTTGTGTATGTCTGCGAACTTGCTGTGGAAGAACGAGGCGAGTGAGTCGCAGAGGTCTTGTGAGGGAGTGATGTCATTGTTTCCGGCGCTGGGGTTGGAGAGCTCTTTGACGATGCTGATGATTTCCTTGCTGTTGTGTGCATTGTTGTCTAGTCGATCCTTGAATGCTGTCTTCTTCGTGGTGTGGATCAGCTGGTGGTGTTTGCGGGTGGCGTGCTTGAGGGCGGTCATGTTGTCTGTAGTCGGGTTTTTTCGCCAGGCTTTCTCGAGGGTACGGCAGTTCTTCTTGGATTTCTTGAGGTCGTCGTTGAACCAGGAGGTTTTCTTGCTGCCGGGCCTGCTGGGGTGGTTTTTCAGGGGTGCGAGGTCGTCAGCGCAGTTGGTGATCCACTGTGTGAGGTTGTTGGCTGCTTGGTGGGGGTCCGTTGATCTGGCGGGAGGGTTCTGGTTCAGTGATGTGGTGAGCTGGTCGGTGGTGATCTTGTTCCCGCTCCTGCGGGGAACCTGTTGCGGGTGGTGGTGAGTCGTGGTCCTTCTGAAGCTGAAGTGGACGCAGCTGTGGTCTGTCCAGTGGAGTCCGGTGGAGTGGCTGAAGGAGATGTACTTGCTGGAGGAGAAGACTGGGTCAAGCGTGTGTCCGGCGTAGTGGGTGGGGGTGTTCACCAGTTGCTTGAGTCCGAGGTTGGCGAGGTTGTCGAGCAGGGTGGTGGTGTTGTTATCGTTGTTGTTCTCCAGGTGGAAGTTGAGGTCCCCTAGGAGGATGTAGTCAGCGGAGGGGAGGGCGTGTGGGCTGATGAAGTCTGCGATGTCTTCGCTGAATTGTGTGCGGGGTCCTGGGGGTCTGTAGATGAGGGTGCCTCTGAGTGTGGTCTTGGGGTCGGTGTGTATCTGGAAGTGAAGATGTTCGGCGGCTGTGAGGGTGTCGTCGGAGTTGGTCGTGCTGCGGATAGTGTTCTTGTGGACGATGGCGATGCCTCCTCCTGTCTGGTTGACGCGGTCCCTCCGGGTGATCTTGTATCTGTCCGGGATGGCGATGGCGATGTCGGGCGCTGAGGAGGCGTTCATCCAAGTTTCCGTGAGGAAGGCGACATCTGGAGATGTGGTGTCGAGCAGGTTCCATAGTTCCACGACGTGTCTGTGGACGGAGCGGGTGTTGAGCAGGATGCACTTCAGGTGGTTGCTGCTGGTGCTCGGCTTGGCGGGTGCGGTGCAGGTCCGGATGCAGGAGAACTTGCAGGATTGGCAGGTGAAGGGTCCGTGGGTGCGTCCTGGGGTTACTCGGTGGCAGCCGGGGATCCGGCCGGTGTTGAGTGCGTTGAGGGTGGCGACGTCGTACGTCCGACGGGTAGGATGGCATCTACGGGGGCCAGAGGGTCTGGCGCTGGGCGCGGTCCAGGCACGGACGGGCGCAGACGGGCTTGCCTTTGGCGCACAATCGGCGCGCCCGCTGCGCGTACGTTCGGACTCTGCCATAAATGGAGAGTGGGGGGGTGGAGCGAGGGAGGAGCAGCTGGGAGGCGGGAGCGGGGTGGCGAGTGGGGAGGGGAGCGGTGCGGTGATGCTGGAGGGAACGGGGGTGGGGCCGTCGGGAGCAGCAGCAGGGAGCGGGGAGCGGGGAGCGGGGTGGAGCAGCGGGAGAGAAACGGCGGTGGAGGCACACAAAAGCAATCAGGGGCACAACAGAGGACGAGAGAAATACAATTACTGGCACAATACAATTACTGGAAAAGTACAATTACTGGCACAATACAATTACTGGAAAAATACAATTACTGGCACAACGAGATCAGGGGCACAACAGTGAGGCAGATACGAACGGGCAGCGGCGGCAGCAAACGGGGACCGGGCACACTAAGGATGGGCCACGCGGCGGGTGGAGCGACCGGCTCTGACCAGCTCCCTGTATGCCGTGCCAGCTCCCTGTGCTCTGGGACAGCTCCCTGTGCACTGGGACAGCTCCCTGTGCCAGCTCCCTGTGTACTGGGACAGCTCCCTGTGCACTGGGACAGCTCCCTCTGCACCGGGGCAGCTCCATGTACACTGGCTGAGCTCCTACCTGTGTACTGAGTAAGATCCTTTTGTAGTGGTCACAGGTCCCTGTGTACTGGGTGAACTACTCCATGTCTGCTGTAGGACAGCTCCCTGTGCACTGGGCCAGCTCCCTGTGCACTGGGCCAGCTCCCTGTGCACTGGGCCAGCTCCCTGTGCACTGGACCAGCTCCCTGTGCTCTTGGACAGCCCCCTGTGCACTTGGACAGCCCCCTGTGCACTTGGACAGCCCCCTGTGCACTTGGACAGCTCCATGTGCACTGGGACAGCTCCCTGTGCCAGCTGCCTGTGTACTGGGACAGCTCCCTGTGCACTGGGACAACTCCCTGTGCCCTGGGACAGCTCCCTGTGCCCTGGGACAGCTCCCTGTGCCCTGGACAGCTCCCTGTGCACTGGGACAGCTCCCTGTGTCCTGCGCCAGCTCCCTGGGACAGCTCCCTGGGACAGATCCCTGTGCACTGGGACAGCTCCCTTTGCCAGCCCCCTGTGCCCTGGGACAGCTCCCTGTGCCAGCTCCATGTGCACTGGGACAGCTCCTTGTGCCAGCTCCCTGTGCCCTGGGACAGCTCCATGTGCCCCGGGACAACTCCCTGTGCCAGCTCCCTGTGCCCTGGGACAGCTCCCTGTGCACTGGGACAGCTCCCTGTGCCAGCTCCATGTGCACTGGGACAGCTCCCTGTGTACTGGGACAGCTCCCTGTGCCCTTGGACAGCTCCCTGTGCCATGGGACAGCTTCCTCTTCACTTCCCTGCCTCCGCCCCCCCAGCAACAGGGATATTCTACATCAGAGGGTGCTTCTGTAAGCTGTTTAAACTGTTTTTACTGGGGCCTGTGCACTTCCTTTTTTGGCCCGCAGAGGGAGTAAAGTTTTATTCGAACAGTATTGTTAGATTTCGAGTTAGTGAAGCCTTTTCCTGAAGAAGTCCAAAGTGTGGATTGAGCCTGTCTGTCTCCTAGGAGATTCTGAACAGGAGAAGCAACTTCCAACTACCTGGCCGGCAAACCTTGTCTGAGGTCGCTGGGACCTTATATGGTCTGCTAGTGGTTGGCACATGTGTACACTGATTGGTGGTTGTATCTGGTGTTTCTATTGGGTTAGGGTTAATGTCCTCATTGGTTGGGAATTTGAGGGTTCTGATTGGTTTCTGGGCCTGTGATTCAATCATTGTAGGGTTGGGACTAGGGCTAGGGTTAGGATTTCTATTGGAAGTAGGGACTAGGGCTACCTGTACAATTGGCTGCTTGGACTTGGGTTGGGACTACTGGTAGGGCTAAGGACTTTATTGGACGTAGAGATCAGGGTTTTTGAACTGATTGGGTGCTTAGACTAGGGCTAAGATTGGCAGTAAGGTCCTGGTCTCCTGTTGGTTCTAGATTTTAGGGCTAGTGTTTTGATTGTATAGTGTTAGGGCTAGGGTTCCCATTGGCTGAAGGGGTCACCTGATTACTAGGGCTACAAGAGGCCAGGGTTAGTGCTTCTCAGCCCGGGCATCGAGGCTAAGGGCGGAGAGGACAAGGGTAGTTGCCTGTTTGAGCCTGTTCGAGACTGGTCGGGACTAGGACCAGAAATGCTGCCCTTTTCTCATTTCTTTTTCTCATTTCTTTTTTTTTTTTTTTTTTTTTTTTTTCAAGATTCTTTTATTGTTGCATCAGAAGGATCACACATACAAAGGATCAGCACACGGTAGAGCGTCAACATTCCACTCTAACCGACAGTCACGCAACTTTTCTGATGTTGTTAGACACAGTATTCCTTATTAGAACCCTTGCTTTCGAAACAGCCACAGAAAAAAAAAAACATTAAACTAGAAACTTCCCGTAAAACAGCAGGTCTCTACCCCCACCCTTCCATCGCCTCCCTCCCGGTCTCCCCTCCCCCCGCTCAATTGTTCCTGGTCGTCCCCAGCATAGGAACTGGGCAGTTCAGCATACAATGACCAAGCATGCAATCCCTCTGTTTAGACTATCCCGGCCAGGGTTCCATAGGCTGCACGTTACCAGTCCACAATGTCTCATTCCAGCCCGTGGTACTGCCTCCACTTGGCCCACACCCTCCGGAACTTTTTGGGGCAGCCCCTGGCTTTGTACGTCACTCTCTCCGCCGCCATGTACAGATCTAATCCACGCCTCCATTCCTCCAAGTCTGGTTTGTCCGACGCCCCCCAGCGCCGTGCGACATCCCGTTTTGCCACCACTAGTGCTAACACCAGAAAGATGATCAAGGGGCGGGGTAGGTCTACTTCTGGGGTTGTACCCAACAGTGCCAATTTAGGGTCCCGTGGAAGGTCCGCCCCGAGCACCTCCCCCAGTTCCAGGAACACCTCCTCCCAGTAGTCCTGGATGACTGCGCACCCCCAATCTTTTTCTCATTTCTGTTCCTACTGCTAAGACCTAAAAAAAAAAATTTAAAAAAATCTTTCACTCTTTTATCCCTCCACTATCCTTTTCAATCAAAATTAACAGACTAACATGTTCACTTCTCAAATTCCATATTCAACTATACTAATATACTGCCCAAATAACTGAATAACATATCTACTACTCAAATTACTTCATATTTATACTATATTAATTTTAAACACAAATCCTTTTATAGGTACTGGAGTGGCGTGCTACTCACCAGAAAAGCGCTTCAACACCCATCAGGGGTAATAAGTGCTATATAAATGCTAATCTTTCTTCCCCTTTTATCCCTCCGCGATCCTTCTCACTCCAAGTAACAGACTAATATGCACCACTGAAATTACCTCATTTTTCACCATATTAATTCACAATTAATCCTTTATAGGCTTCCCGAATAGCGTGCGTCAACAAGCGATAAATAAATACAAACCTTTGTCCTCCTCTATCCTTCTGCTATCATTCCATATCCAAATAACAAACTAACCTATCCACCACTAAAATGTACTTGCTTGGTTCATTATACTAATTCAACACTAATCCTCTATGGGTCCCGGAGTAGCGTGCTACCCGCCGAAAAAGCGCTTCAACGCCTCGTCAGGGGTAGTAAGCGCTATATAAATGCAATTACAATACAATTACAATACGCCATAAAATGACGGGCACCCAGCCCTCCTCGGTCCATCGGGAGCTGTAATTTGCAAAATGCCACTCAAAGCCGTCTGGTACCCCAAATAGATCTCCCAACAAGGAGCCAAGTTCCTGGAAGAAAGAGTGGGACGGGACCACGGGGAGGTTAGTAAAGTGATAAAGCAGGCGAGTCAGTATAATCGTTTTCGACAGGGCCAGCGGTAAAGAGCACCAGAATTGCATTAGTGTATTTTTGTTTTGTTTTATATAGCATGAACTCAACCCGAAGGTATCAGAGTGCTTTACATGAGTACCAGTTACGTTACAGATAGACACATTAATTTTATTAGGCATGGGGTGATTAAGTGTTTTGCTCAGAATCACAGAATGTTGAGCATCCCTGCTGAGACACAAATCCCGTTCAATCGTTCTAAAGTGGCCTGGCGCACAACTGTTATGTTCGTGTAAGGTTATTCGGTGAGTTGATATAAATTTTCAAAAAATTTTTATAAAAGTTTTTGGGTGCTCCGACAAGTGCCGTGACCGTCCGTGCACGTCGTAAGTGTCTATTGGTTCAGCGCGTTACACAAAGAGTAAACACATCCTTGATAATGGGCACACACTTGGGGTTAGTCTAATGTAGACGGACTCCATTGAAATTATACAGGAAATTTTTATTGTTCAAAATTCCATTATGCTTGTTTTCTTTCAGCAATTTTCAAAAAAGAATCATATATTTTCAAGTTGATTACTCCGATACCAAGACGATTGTCCTTGTAACTTTTTTTACATCATGCTCCTATGCATTTCGGGTAACAAGTACCCTTTTTCTAGGAGCTCTGTAAACACAACAAAACGCTATTACCATTGGGCTCAAAGGCATATGTTTTAACAATGTATACATTATAACATGAATTACATGCGTGAAAAACTGTAATCACATGTGGCGTGGTGGATACTCTGTGAGCCAAGTGAGGTTGTGGAAGGTGACCGGGGGAAGAACCGAGTGAGATAAGGGGGTGTGAAACAAACACACTTACGTGTCTAGGTAGAAGGAACCTGGTTAAGTCCTGAGTGTGGAGGGAAAAAAACGGAACGTTAGACAGAGCGGTGGAGAGCCATCGTTAAACGGTGTTAACGTGGGTCTCGGGTCGGAGCTCCGACTTACTTGGATTTTTAGAGGAGCGGGTCAATTCGGGATTCCATGGCTGGACGGTGCAGGGAAGCTGGGTGAAGAGGTGGGGCGTGCGGTGTATAGGGATATGGTCGCGGTTGATTCATAAACATAGAGGAAGGACTAATGGTTAGAAGTTACTGTGGCGGCCATTTTGAAGAGGTGAACGTGGTGAGGGTAATGTGGAGATTCAATGTATGCCATGTAAACAAAATATGTTGATACTTGCTCAAGCTTAAGGAACAAAGGATTTTAGGTGAAACATGTATACCATCAAAGGTATTATAAGAAGCAACTAAATTCGATACGGTCATTGAGGCTGTGAAGCTTCAATGTCTGCAGTCTGTAGGTCCAGGCGATCTCGCGCTGGAGAAGTGTTTTGTTATTGTCTTTACCTTCTTGTTTATTGACGATTTCCAAGACCAAAAATTTGAGTTGAGCCACACTGTGGTTGAATTCCATGAAATGCATTGCAATGCTGGATTTTTGGTTCTTGGTGCGGATATTGGATTTATGTTCGTTCAGTCGAACCTTGATTTTCCTTGTGGTTTTTCCTACATAAATCATACCGCATGGGCATTTAGGTAGGTATATCAGATTCATGGAATCACACGTGGCGTTGACGTGTAATTTGATTTTAAATCCTTTCATGGGGTGGTTGATGCTGTTACCCTTGATGACATTATTGCAACTGTTGCAATTATGGCACGGGCGTGTGCCAGTGCTGGGAATCTGTGGGATGGGTTCTTTGGATAGCATTTCTTTGAGATTTTCAGATCTAGTGTATGCAAAGATTGGAGGTTTTTCAAATAAACTACCAAAGTCAGGTTCGGATGAGAGTATGCGCCAATGTTTGAGGATTATGTTCTTGTATGATTTGCTTGCGGATGAGTACTTAGAGACTAGCACAGTTCTGTTGTCCTGTTTTTTTGTAGATCCTTTGAGGGCTTCTTGTCGTGTGATTCCTGATGCTTTGGTGATGGCTTCCGTGACGTATTCTTGAGGGTACCCTCTGTTAGTGAACCTCCTGGCTGTTTCATTCATTCTCGTTGTGCATGTTATGGGATCAGATACTATCCGTTTGACTCTTAACATCTAACTGAATCTCCCATTCAGTCAGATGTTAAGAGTCAAACGGATCTTTGCATACACTAGATCTGAAAATCTCAAAGAAATGCTATCCAAAGAACCCATCCCACAGATTCCCAGCACTGGCACACGCCTGTGCCATAATTGCAACAGTTGCAATAATGTCATCAAGGGTAACAGCATCAACCACCCCATGAAAGGATTTAAAATCAAATTACACGTCAACGCCACGTGTGATTCCATGAATCTGATATACCTACCTAAATGCCCATGCGGTATGATTTATGTAGGAAAAACCACAAGGAAAATCAAGGTTCGACTGAACGAGCATAAATCCAATATCCGCACCAAGAACCAAAAATCCAGCATTGCAATGCATTTCATGGAATTCAACCACAGTGTGGCTCAACTCAAATTTTTGGTCTTGGAAATCGTCAATAAACAAGAAGGTAAAGACAACAACAAAACACTTCTCCAGCGCGAGATCGCCTGGACCTACAGACTGCAGGCATTGAAGCCTCACGGCCTCAGTGACCGTATCGAATTTAGTTGCTTCTTATAATACCTTTGATGGTATACATGTTTCACCTAAAATCCTTTGTTCCTTAAGCTTGAGCAAGTATCAACATATTTTGTTTACATGGCATACATTGAATCTCCACATTACCCTCACCACATTCACCGCTTCAAAATGGCCGCCACAGTAACTTCTAACCATTAATCCTTCCTCTATGTTTATGAATCAACCGCGACCATATCCCTATACACCGCACGCCCCACCTCTTCACCCAGCTTCCCTGCGCCGTCCAGCCATGGAATCCCGAATTGACCCGCTCCTCTAAAAATCCAAGTAAGTCGGAGCTCCGACCCGAGACCCACGTTAACACCGTTTAACGATGGCTCTCCACCGCTCTGTCTAACGTTCCGTTTTTTTCCCCCCACACTCAGGACTTAACCAAGTTCCTTCTACCTAGACACGTAAGTGTGTTTGTTTCACACCCCCTTATCTCACTCGGTTCTTTCCCCGGTCACCTTCCACAACCTCACTTGGCTCACAGAGTATCCACCACGCCACATGTGATTACAGTTTTTCACGCATGTAATTCATGTTATAATGTATACATTGTTAAAACATATGCCTTTGAGCCCAATGGTAATAGCGTTTTGTTGTGTTTACAGAGCTCCTAGAAAAATGGTACTTGTTACCCGAAATGCATCGGAGCATGATGTAAAAAAAGTTACAAGGACAATCGTCTTGGTATCGAAGTAATCAACTTGAAAATCTATGATTCTTTTTTGAAAATTGCTGAAAGAAAACAAGCATAATGGAATTTTGAACAATAAAAATTTCCTGTATAATTTCAATGGAGTCCGTCTACATTAGACTAACCCCAAGTGTGTGCCCATTATCAAGGATGCGTTTACTCTTTGTGTAACGCGCTGAACCAATAGACACGTACGACGTGCACGGACGGTCACGCCACTTGTCGGAGCACCTAAAAACGTTTATAAACATTTTTTGAAAATTTATATCAACTCACCGAATAACCTTACACGAACATAACAGTTGTGCGCCAGGCCACTTTAGAACGATTGATAACTCCTACACCGCCCCTAAGGCAGGCAGCACGCCCTCAACATCACTGCACCATGCAGTATGAAGAAATCTCCAAAACAACTGAAGCTCGAGCCAGCACTCTGGCCTTTGGAAACGAAGAAACCAAACGCATATACGCTCTCATCAATGAAGATCTCACTCAAACCACCTCAAGCCGAACAAAGGAACAATGTGTGAAACAACTACTTTACCTTTCAAAACAACGAATCAACCAAAAACTCCATGCAAATACACTGGTCAAATATCATCAAGCCCTACGCATTCCTCGAGGACTAGGTCTTGCATTAAAACCCTCACTATGGAAAAACTCCAAACCTTTTCAAGAACGGTGGAACGCAATTTTAAATAAATGCAGTCTTGATCTTATCCTCCTGATCGTTGAAGAACTTTCCACAATCTTGCAAGAATTAACCAAAGAAATTACAGAGATAGAAGAAGAAATGAAAACATTGATTACACCAGAAGAATTATCCACCACTTTAGATGACTTAAAAAAAACACTCGACAAACACACTAAAGAAGTGAACGAACGGAAGATCCGAAAATTTCGTCGAGACACACTCGACTACAAATTAGGGGAGGTATACACCTGGGCCGACGTATACGCACAACGCCGCCGCAACAGACCTTTCAACCCAAACACGGATACATCATCTTCAGGGAGCGACAATTTCAATCGCCCACCAAGAAAAACCACTTCTGAACCAACCACCTCTAAAGGACCTGGTGATCCTCAACAAACAGCTGGCCAATCGAATCAAAACCCCCCCACATCAACGCCTTTTTTAGAGTCAGGCCCCGAAGAAACAGACGACCCCGGCGGGGAAAAAGATCAGGAAAAAGTACGAGAAGCAGCCCAATCACAAGTTTCAAAGAAAGTCAAGGGGAAAAGGAATCGTTAGTAATCAACATCTCCGACATTACCCTGACCGCACATGAAACCAAATTGCTTCAAAAGGGGACATCATTTATCCCCACCACTTCCACCAACCTTCTTGAACTGGAACTAAGCACTTTCAAATTAACCCGCAAACTACGCTTAAGGCACTTTTTTAAAAATGTACTCCCACCCACCATTGACAACAAACCTGACCAACTACTTGGTCTAAAGACAATAAGTACATTTATACCACCGTGTAGTCATAAAAGTATTGACACCTTTGAGACACTTGTGAAACAAGATATATCTAAGATCAATTTCCATAAGAAAATCAAACAAAACATCACCATGAAAGATAAAGACACCTTAAAACGAATCGCAACCGACAAAACCATCAAATGTCTGAAAGCAGACAAAGGCGGCGCTCTAGTCGTTCTCAACACCAGTATGTATGATGCCAAAATCAAAGAGCACATCAATAACCCCGAAACTTACACTCAACTACAAGGCAATCCAACGAATGAATATAAAACTGAACTATCAAATCTAGTCACAAAAGCATATGAGGAAGGCATCATCGATGACCGCACAAAAAGATACCTCATAGTTGAGCATCCAAAGAGTCCATCTATAACAATGCTTCCTAAGATTCATAAAAATGCGACGGACCCCCCGTTCCGACCGATTGTGTCCACGAGAGGATCCCTCCACGAACCGACAGGGAAGTTTCTAGATCACTGCCTTCAGCCGATTGTTCGGAACTCAAAAAGCTACATCAAAGATACAACTGAATTCCTTAAGAAACTCTCTGATCTCAACATAACCACAAATGATCATCTAATTCTATGCACCGCAGACGTAAGCAGCCTTTACACCTCCATCCCCCATGGCGGGGGGATTGAAGCAATAGAAAAAGCCTTACTCAACAGCGACATTACAGACTCTTTACAAACTTTCCTTATGGAGTTATTAATTTTCACTCTATATCACAGCTACTTCAAACATGACCAACAGTGGTACCTTCAAATGTCCGGAATGTCAATGGACAACTGCGCAGCACCGACCTACGCCAATATCTACATGGAAGAATTTGAGTCGACCCACATCTATGCCAATCCTAACTGGTCAAACAATCTGATGTTATACCTCCGGTACATCGACGACCTATTCTTCATTTGGAAAAACACCTGTGAAAACTTGATATCAGCTTTGAACGATTTGAATACCAAAGACAATCGCATAATCCTTACGTGGAACATCAATGAACAAGAAATTACCTTCCTTGACGTACTGGTCAGAATCACTGAAACAGGATTGCAAACAGATCTTTTCAGAAAAACAACAGACCGCAATAACACTGTTCATTACACTAGCTTCCACCAACAATCACTGAAAAGGAATCTCCCATTCAGTCAGATGTTAAGAGTCAAACGGATAGTATCTGATCCCATAACATGCACAACGAGAATGAATGAAACAGCCAGGAGGTTCACTAACAGAGGGTACCCTCAAGAATACGTCACAGAAGCAATCACCAAAGCATCAGGAATCACACGCCAAGAAGCCCTCAAAGGATCTACAAAAAAACAGGACAACAGAACTGTGCTAGTCTCTAAGTACTCATCTGCAAGCAAATCATACAAGAACATAATCCTCAAACATTGGCGCATACTCTCATCCGAACCTGACTTTGGTAGTTTATTTGAAAAACCTCCAATCTTTGCATACACTAGATCTGAAAATCTCAAAGAAATGCTATCCAAAGAACCCATCCCACAGATTCCCAGCACTGGCACACGCCTGTGCCATAATTGCAACAGTTGCAATAATGTCATCAAGGGTAACAGCATCAACCACCCCATGAAAGGATTTAAAATCAAATTACACGTCAACGCCACGTGTGATTCCATGAATCTGATATACCTACTGAAATGCCCATGCGGTATGATTTATGTAGGAAAAACCACAAGGAAAATCAAGGTTCGACTGAACGAACATAAATCCAATATCCGCACCAAGAACCAAAAATCCAGCATTGCAATGCATTTCATGGAATTCAACCACAGTGTGGCTCAACTCAAATTTTTGGTCTTGGAAATCGTCAATAAACAAGAAGGTAAAGACAACAACAAAACACTTCTCCAGCGCGAGATCGCCTGGACCTACAGACTGCAGGCATTGAAGCCTCACGGCCTCAATGACCGTATCGAATTTAGTTGCTTCTTATAATACCTTTGATGGTATACATGTTTCACCTAAAATCCTTTGTTCCTTAAGCTTGAGCAAGTATCAACATATTTTGTTTACATGGCATACATTGAATCTCCACATTACCCTCACCACGTTCACCTCTTCAAAATGTCCACCACAGTAACTTCTAACCATTAGTCCTTCCTCTATGTTTATGAATCAACCGCGACCATATCCCTATACACTGCACGCCCCACCTCTTCACCCAGCTTCCCTGCGCCTTCCAGCCATGGAATCCCGAATTGACCCGCTCCTCTAAAAATCCAAGTAAGTCGGAGCTCCGACCCGAGACCCACGTTAACACCGTTTAACGATGGCTCTCCACCGCTCTGTCTAACGTTCCGTTTTTTTCCCCCACACTCAGGACTTAACCAAGTTCCTTCTACCTAGACACGTAAGTGTGTTTGTTTCACACCCCCTTATCTCACTCGGTTCTTCCCCCGGTCACCTTCCACAACCTCACTTGGCTCACAGAGTATCCACCACGCCACATGTGATTACAGTTTTTCACGCATGTAATTCATGTTATAATGTATACATTGTTAAAACATATGCCTTTGAGCCCAATGGTAATAGCGTTTTGTTGTGTTTACAGAGCTCCTAGAAAAAGGGTACTTGTTACCCGAAATGCATCGGAGCATGATGTAAAAAAAGTTACAAGGACAATCGTCTTGGTATCGAAGTAATCAACTTGAAAATCTATGATTCTTTTTCGAAAATTGCTGAAAGAAAACAAGCATAATGGAATTTTGAACAATAAAAATTTCCTGTATAATTTCAATGGAGTCCGTCTACATTAGACTAACCCCAAGTGTGTGCCCATTATCAAGGATGCGTTTACTCTTTGTGTAACGCGCTGAACCAATAGACTCAAACCCCGTTCCCCAGCTTTGAGGTCAAGCACTCTAGCCATTAGGTCACATCCTCTTGATGCTTTACAGTGCCAGCCTGACGTTCCCATCAAATATGTCCACTGGACTGGGGTAGAGACGGACCCCTAAATAGCGAGTGGCTGTACACTGCCAATATATGGGTCATGCCCAGGTGTGTGGATGGAGGTGGTTGGTCAGGGTGAAGGGGATATATTGTTGATTTGTCCCAACTGACCCAGAGTCCAGCAGCTGTTGCAAATTTATTGAGTGTATCACGAAGCGAGGGAAGGTCTGAAATAATGTATTTTAAATAACGAGGAGATCATCTGCAAACAGGGACACCACATGCGTCCTGTCCTCCAAAGGCAGCCCCCAGTCAGTGCCCTCGCATCGTAAGTGGATGTCAAGGAGCAGCTTTGCAAGGGTGAAGAGCAATGGGGAAAGGGGACAACCCTGTCTGGTTCCCCTCCTCACTGGGAATGAGGCAGAGACATGGCGACCCAGACGGACCCGGGAAGTCAGACTGGTGTAAAGGAGCCGTGTGTATGCAAGAAACTGGGGAATGACACCAACTTGGGTCAAGACCTGGAAAAGGTAGCTCCACGTTAGCAAATCAAACGCCTTTTCCAAGTCTAATATCAGACAAGCCACTCACGGGTAACGTCCTCTAACTCTATCATGTATGTGAAACAACCAGTGAATGTTTTGAGAGGTGCTGTGCCCTGGGACAAATCGATTCTGGTCTATATGGATGAGATCTGGGAGTATTCATGCATAGCAGTCTGCAAGTATTTTGCCCAGTATCTTATAATCTGCCCTCAGAATGGTAATAGGTCGATACAATGATGTCTGGGTTCTAGTGAGCTTCAGGATTGAAAACAGGAGGGACTCCAGGAGCAAAGTTGGGAGTTCGCCTACAGTCAGCACCTCTTCATACAAGTCGGTCAATTTGGGTGCGAGTTGTGAGGAAAAAGTACTGTAATATTCGAGTGCTAGGCTGCTAAGTTCTAGGGTTTTGTCATGGGATAAGTCTCTGGTTGCCTGTAGCACATCTTCTTTGGTGATTTTAGTATCTAATGCAAGTTTAGTTGTGGTGGGGATGCTGGGTACTGGGACGTCGCTAAGAAAGGGGCAGGAGTGGTCTTCCACTTGGTCAGATGGGGCCTGGTGTATTGTGGAATAAAAGGGGCAAAAAAGGTGTAGTATGCCCTCTTGGGAGTAAATAAGGGCATCAGAGGGTGCGTCCAGTTCTGTATTGGGGGCTGGATTGGTGTTCTGTATCACGAGCCAGGCTTAAAGTCGGCCACATTTGTCCCCCTCCCAGTGGACATTAGCTGCATGAGCTGTAAAGTTAGAGCGATGGAGGTGCTCTACGAGTTGTGCATAGGTTGTCTTCGCTGCAGCGAACTACGGGGCCTTCCCCAGGTCCTGACCTGCCGCCTTACTCAATTGTGCAAGGTGTTTCTCTTAGGTTTGTATTTCGCTATCTAGAGTCCTGTGGACCCCTATCACCTGTGGCCTGCAAAAGCCCCACATCATTCCACAGTCCTTGATGAGGCGGTTCTACGTTTTTCCACAAATTAGTGAAAGATATGGTTGCCCTGTTCCTTCCTGAAAACAGGGTCATCAAAGCAGTCGCGTTGGAGATGCCAAGTGGGAACCGGCCGTCTGGGGGACGCCCAACGAAGGTCTAAGTAGTGCGCATTGTGCTCTGAAATCATATGCCCTAGCTAGTCGGACCAATGTATGAGGGGAGATAATTAATTAAGAAGCAGTCAAGGTGCACGTGGAACCCGTGTGGTACGGAATAGAATGAATAGAGTTTGTGGGTGGGATTATGGAGCCACTAGGCATCCACTAGGGACCATTGCTGTTGGATGTATGACTTTACAACGCACACTTTTACAACGCATACCTTTACAACGCATTTTTTACACCGCAACATCCATTACAACACACACTTTTACAACGCATACCATTACAACGAATTCTTAAAAAATACCTTTACAACGCATTCCACTACAACGCATACTACATTTACAACGCATACCATTACAACGCATTACATTACATTACAAATAATGTAAGTGTTGGATAGTGTAGGGTTAAAATTACTATTCTAACTCCAGGGGGTGCAACAGTAGGGAAAATATTGGATAGTGTAGGGGTTAAAATTACTATTCTAACTCCAGGGGGTGCAACAGTAGGGTAAGTATTGGATGGTAAGTTTTGCGTTGTAATGGTATGCGTTGTAATGACTGCGTTGTAATGGTATGCGTTGTAGTGGTATGCGTTGTAGTGTCATGCGTTGTAATGACTGCGTTGTAAATGTATGCGTTGTAATGGATGTTGCGTTGTAAAAGTTTCGTTGTAATGGTAGTGTGTTGTAAAAGTTGCGTTGTAAACGTTACATACCATTGCTGTTGCCAGCTGCAGAGGTGTGCTGTCTGTGCGTGAGGAGGGGAACCAGAGAGAGGGGGTAGGACTGGTCAAGATGCAGACCTAGAGCACAATTGTATCCCCGCCAAGTATCCAGGGGAATGCATTTTTATGGGCGAGATTGGAGGAGAGGAAGTCCCAAAAATCAACCTGCCCCGAGTTAGGGGCATAAATACTGCCAAAGAGTAGGGGACGGCCATCAAGGTGTCCTTCTAGGAGAATGTAGCGGCTGTCAACATCAATGGTGACATTCAGAACCTGGTAAGGGATTCCTGGTCTGACCCAGATTGGAGCCCCTCGAGCATAAGCCGAAAAAGTAGTGCTGTGGACGTGTTCTCTCCAGCATTTGTGTAAGCATTCTACCTCATCTTTTGTGGTGTGAGTCTCCTGTAAGAGGTCCACATTTGCATACTGTCTTTTACATAGGAGTATACCTCGTACCTCTTACGGGCAATGTGCATTCCTCGTACATTCAGTGTAATTAGGTGTAGTGTGTTTGGAGGAGACTGCATGTTAAGGGGGAGCCTTCGCATTGTGTGTCATTAACGTGATCCCGCTCCTGGTGCACAAGTGGGGTTGGTGTTGAGAATCCGTCATTTCGTGGATGAAGTACAGGGATAGGGAAAAGTAGGGAATCAGATGCAACTGGGTAAGTAACTCGAAGAAAGAAAGAAAGAAAGAAAGAAAGAGCAACTACCAAGTTGAGAGTGCCCTGGTGGATGAGTCGTAAAGGCCTGTGGGAACCTCTGTGACCACCGAGGGGAAGAGGAAATGGATAGAGCATTAACATTCAAGTGTGTGTGATCTAAGCGTGGTATATAAGTTGTGGCACACGTCCCTGAGGACTCCGTCCAAGAGGGCTGAAATAGGTTACTTCATTGAGGTCGAAGGGAGAGGGACGTTGAAACAATGCTGTACTCTCAATAGTTGTAAAATAGTGAGCATAAGACTGCGTGTGGGATAAGGGAGAAAGCGAGGAAGAACGGCAGTGTCGAGTTAGCATGAGCATGTGACTTGAAGACACTAACAAAACACATCAATAAGCATCAGATCATCGCAGTCATATGTTTGGCTGCAACCACCAGGATCAGGAGATCGAGGATGGGAGGCAGAGCCTTCTGCACTTCCGCGTCTAGGATGTGGAACGAGCTTCCCCAGAACATCAGGCAAATTGACACCCTGCTTGGATTTAGAAAGAGTCTGAAAACATGGCTGTTTGCCAAAGTTTAATCCCCTTGACACCATTTAATAGAACTGGCGGCTGTTTTACATGTTATGACAGCCAGTGTATTGTTGTTCCATCTGACTACTTCCTGTTTGGGCGCCAGGATACCCGTAGGGTGACAGTTGCGCGATACAAATAATAAATACAATGTGAGCAAAATACTGCATGTGGGGGAGGGAAAACAAAGGAGGCGAGGAATAAAGACAGTGTTGCATTGGCGGGAACATGTGACTTCAAGACATTAACAAAACATATCTACAGGCAACAATTTATTGCAGTCATATAGGAGCATCTACTGTTTGGAACAGCATCTCGGGGAGCTACACTGAGAGTCATCGGAGAGGAGAGTGTTGTCATCGGTGGTGAAAAGGTGGGGGCTTTTTTCGTCATCTTTAGTAACGTTGGTAGGTGCGATATCCACTGCCGCCCGCAGGGCATGTCGCCTGTCTTCAATGATCTGTTCAAGATTTGGGGATGCCACAGCTGACTGTCATTGGGCGCTCTGAGTGTGAGAGTGGTTGCGCCTCTTTGATCTCAATTTAGGCAAAGATTGGGACGGTCTATTGTGGTCAGTCGCTGTGTGGCCGTATTACCGGTCCACCCAGTCCAAGGTCTCCTTCGGGTCTGTGAAGAAAAGGGTGGTATTGTTTGCGATGATATTCAAGCGAGTTGGAAAAATGAGTGAATACTGGCCCCCCCTGTTGGCGCAGATGTTTAACCCGTAGGAAATATGGCCTTTGTTGCTGAACTGCTGTAGGAAAGTGGGTTTCTGTTACAATATTCCCCCCTCACGTTTTGCCAGATTTCTGTTGTACTTGACTTGATGTGCCCTGGATCCCTGCCAATCAGGTTCCCTGGGCCTGTGTTCTTTCACAAAACTTTACCTTTGAATCCACAATTGGCACATCTCTGGCCACAGGTAAGCCCCTTGCAAAAGGTACCTTGGGTACCTAGGGCACTGTGAGCAGGGAAGGCCTCTAAGGGCTGTAGCACCTATTGTGGCGCCCTTAGAAACCCTGTACCTTAACACGCACACACTGCCACTGCAGGCTGCGTGTTTTGGCGCAGAGAAAAGTGAAGAGCCGACATGTCATACATCCCTGGGTGCCTTGCCCGCAAAGATACCCCTCTAGCAGGGTGCACTAGGCCACAGACGGGGGTACAGTTGCATGAGCACTGTACCCCTACAGTGTCTGAGTCCATTCTTAGACATTGAAAGTGCAGTAAAGCCATAAATAGTATATGGTCTGGGAGCTGGTTATTACAAACTCCACAGCTCCCTAATGGCTTCACTGACACCTGGGAGGTTTGGTAGCAAACTTCTCAGCACATTAAACCCACACTAATGCCAATGTGGGATTTAATATAAAATGTATTCAGGGGGCATCTTAGAGATACCTCCTGAAAGACTACCAGCCCTGGTGAAGTTTCTGAATTGCTACCTGCCATTTTCCACCACCAGACATGTTTCTGTACCCCAGGGTAGAGGGCCCCCTGGGTAGAGGGCGCCCGCTCTCTAAGTCCAGAAACAAAGCCCATCCTGGGCAGAGGTGTCATGCCTCCTCCCTCCGGGATGGGATGGGCCCATGAAAGGGAAGCATCATAGGCCTGCCACCTTTGTTAGCTTACGCTGCCTTTTGCTGCCCTAGCAACTGATTTTCACGAGTTCTGAAGCCCCCCCCACTTCATAGGCCTGCCACCTTTGTTAGCTGACGCTGCCTTTTGCTGCCCCAGCAACTGACTTCCACGAGTTCAGATGCCCCCCTTTGGGCAGGAGAATCGGCAAAAAAAACGAGTGAGGAAGAGAGGCATGCCCACCTTTGCAAACCCAACCCCTCAGGTGGGAGGCGAGGTGAAGCACACATCTCAGTCCCCTCTATCATGAAGATGAGGAGACCCAGTCAATCTGAGAGAGGCTTGTGCCTCCCTCCCACTGGAGGGTGACATAATAGAGGGTGTACTTACCTCAAGGAAGGGACCTATTGGTCCCAGCCTGCACACCCCTGTAACACTCCTAAATTTAGTATTTAGCGGCGACCCTGAACCTTGCCTCCTAAGATTCCTGCAACATACGAAGAAGAGGGGCAGAAGAAGTCACACACCAGTAGAGAAAAACTGACTTGGCCCGAGCCCTACTGGCCTGTCTGCAGTTTACAGAGATCCTGCACCAAAAGTCGACTTGTCCTGCAGCCAGTGACCTCCAGAACCCCTAGGAGGACTGACTGCCTTATCAAAGACCAGATCTCCTGCAAACATTAGCTCTGTTCAAAAGAAACTCCAAAGAAAGACTCTGAGCCTGCTGAGAATAAAAAAAACTCGATGCCTGGAACCGCCACTGCACAATCGCCTGCAGCCCAAGTCCAAGTGGCCCACAGATCCCAGCGAGGCCCCCAGCACTCCAGAGTCTGGGTACACAATGTGTTGACCCCTCGAGGACTCGTCACCTGCAGCCTCTGCACGGAGACTCCCCCAAGAACAAATTGCCCGGTAAGGTGAAATCCGAACTCAAAAGGTACACCTGCACCCGGCCGTCCTGCACCCTGGAGAGGAGGACCTGAGGTGCATCTACGTTCCAAGCCCTCTAACCTACCTGCCCAACTGTTGGTTGTTTCCAAAAGACTTCCTGGACTGAGCTGCAGCCAAAATCCAAAAACCTTCATAGGATTGCATTGGGCTTCCGACACCTTCTAAGCACCCTGCACCCGGCCGCACCTGCGCCGCTGGTGGTGTGGACTTGGTGCTGACCTGGGACCCCCTCTGCCCTGACCTTAACCCTAGGAGTTTGTCTCCCAACACCAAGTAGCCTGCCTGTGAGCAGACCCCAACTGAGATGCCCCATTGGCTAACATTGCCACTCTGCACCCGAATGCCCTGGTGCCGCTGATGGTGCACTTTGAGTGCCAATTTGAACCTTGGGGAGCCTTGGGTCTAACCCCATAAACCCAGTATTGTATGTCGTTGACTCACCTGCAAACCAATAACATTCCTTCTCTTCATAGGAACCCATGTTGTGGTTTTTCCTCTTAATATGTTCTGCCAAACTATTTTTGTATGAAACAAAAGTAAATGTTCTTAAAAAATAAAACTGTCTTACTTACCTTTGTGATTCAGAACCGACGGTGCGATATCTAGGCATATCGCCCCAAGTACTCGATGTAACTAAAAAAGAATCCAAAAGTAATCCAAAGTAATTTCAATTAATTCTGAACTGTTTTAAAAGCAAATACAAACCTGTAACAATTCTAATTTCACTACAATTTCATTTTCTTGTAAAGTTTTGCATTTGAAAGCATATCATACTTATCTGTGCCAAGCCCTGCTTGGTTCTAGAAATAGAACACAAGTATACATTTTATTATACTTACCTAACTGGTCTGGATTCAGCCTCTGAGAGTGTGCCATCAGTTCTTGTCTGAGTGAATACAATAAATGCTTCATACACTTCCTGATAAGCCTACCTGCTCGATCACACTTCCACAAATCGAGCTGTTAGAGATTAACCTATTTAGCCTCTGAGCACATTATACCTTACTTTGGTATAGTATAAACAGAGCCAGCTTATTACAACCAATTTAGTATAATCAGGGAAAAGCCTTTATTCTCTACTCTAAGTGGCCCTGACGTCTCGATCTTTGAAGTGAAGAAGTTTCGCAAGCATTGGTCTTGGAGAACATTACGGAAGGGGGTGGCTGGTAGGCACCCGATGTACTCTTTCCACTGTAAAAAACAGAGTGGGTTATTCTGAGTCCGAAGTGAAGGACGTGAACCAGGTATTGGATGGGATTGAGGCGTTCAATACCCTCCGGCAGGCCCAATATACACACATTGCTCCTATGGAATCTGCCCTTGAGGTCATCAGCTCTGTCTTCCAGTTGGATGCTCCCTTCCTGCAGGTCCCGGATGGTCCATTGGGTGTCCATCACAATCGGGTGTAGGGTGGCTAGTTTTTTCTCTCCGTCTGACACTTTGTCTGTTAGTTTGCGCTGATCATCGCAAAGAAAAAGTCAGTGGCTAATGTATTGAACCGTGTCTCCATTGCAACCTGTGAGTTCTCTATGGCGGCTGGCACTAGGTACAATTTGTCCGTTGTGGGCGCCGGATGAGAGAGGCATCATTAGAGGGTGTTAGGGATGGCTTGATGGAGGTTCTGACATCTGGGTCTGAGCTGGCATGGCTGCTGTGGCCGACCAGAATCTGTCCATGCCGTGCAACATCAAGGACGTTTGTTTCCAGGGCATGTGGCTGTTGAGAGGACAGGGATGTGTCTTGGTGTCATAGGGTCAAGCTATATGGGGGGACCCCCCCAAGCACCATCTCTGCAAGGCGGATACAGGGTGCAGTAGGCAGAAAAACTTCGGGGGTGACTGTGATTTTCTCTAATCCACACCGTTATGAACGTTGCAGTGCAAGGAGACACGTCCTCAAGGAAAGGCCAGGGATGGGTGGTTAAGAAGGTAAGTATTGTCTCTTTGCCAAACCGAATATTGATTCCTGTGTCTCTTGGGCAGCAGAGAAGATGAGGGCCACAGAAAGGTCAAGAGCGCCAGAGCCATGAAAGTGCAACCAGGAGCAGTGGGTGTTGTGATGAGTTGGAGGGAGTCCTGCAGAGTGAGAGGTCTAGAAAGGTCCAAGGCAACCACCCATACATCCCGGAGATCAGGCCATTGATCAGAGTTCTGGGTAAATGAAGTTGGGACTCTCCCCACGTCACTGGCATTGCAGTTTAAAGCACGGTCTACAATTGCCCCCCCCCCAACTTAGTCATGGCCACATCATTGAGGTCCAGTTGATGTGGGAAGGGTTGTCAGCCCCCGCGGCGCATCTTGATTATGACGCCGAAGCGGCGGGGCTCACACAGGGTCCACCAGCTAGGAAAACAAAAATGGGGCCTGTTGCCTGATTGGAGGAGTGCACTTGGTAGTGCATAGGTGCCCCTGGGATCATGCAGAAGCAGCGCTTGCAGGGAGGAACCCCGTGGCTCGCATGCGTCCCGATCCAAACACCGAGGGCAGGGACTGGGGGGCTCTCGTTGGTAAGAGTCAGTAGTTACAGGGAGGCAGATTGCAGACAGTAGTCAAGGGGGGGCAGGCTGAGCGCGGTTGTATACCAGTGGCCACCCAGGGATGATGACCACCGCCCTCGTATAGAGAGTCAGTTCCCCCTCATGCGTTCCAACAGGACCCGCCGATACGAGGGTCAGGGGGCATTGAGCAGCAAAGAAGGCCCAGGGGGAGGAGAGGTCTGCCGGGGGCCCCACACACAGGGTGACGTGGCTCACCTGCAACCTACAGACAGCACTCAGGCCTCCGGGGGTCCCACGCTGCAGCGGTCCATCAAAGGAGGCCGAAACAGAGGACTGCCAAGTGGGGTCGCAGCAGAGGGGAGGCACCTCCCCCCAGCACTCGTCACTCTTGCATCAGTTTCAGCCCACGCGTTCTGGTCCTGGGCCACCCTTGCCGCCCACAGCACCACTTATGTCATCCTCAGGCCACAACAGGACTGCAGCAGGAGTCGCAATCGATGACAGAGGCCTCAGGCAGTCATGGGCATCCCTCAATGACCACCAAACGAGGTCCCAGGGTTGGATAAATATTGATGCGCGGGCTGGCTGATGGAGCTTCAGGGAGTTCGTCCACCATCTTGGCTCTCTCAGCCACGTCCCCCTACACATATATGTAGTTGACTAATTGCCCATAGAAGTAGAATTCTATGATGCATCCCAAAACACAGGACCTGATTCAAAAAGGGCCCACAGTCGTAGGGGACTTTCTTTCTCCGTTATGAGAATTCCCAATGTGGAGATTCCGCCCAGAGTACAGAGAGTCCCCCACGCCTGCTGGGCCTTCACCATAAGAGCAGATTCCATTTGTGAATCAGGCCCTTAGAATGGACAAAACAACAGGCAGAGCTTTCCATAAAGCAGTAGATGTTATCTGGAAGTTAGTCTGCTATCCAGAGGTTGGCCAATATTGTGAAGGGATAAATAATGTGCATGGTTGCAATCTATCTCCAAGGTTTGAGTAAGAAACACCTTTATCAAAGAATGTGCTACTGACAACAGTGTATTAATGCTACCCTGTCCTACCGTGCACACATCACCTCAGAGAGACTTGCAGCGTCTAATAATGACACCACAACTGAAATAAAGCCATTGTGGTAGAGTGCAGAAGAGGAAGCCGGAGAGGAAGTGTCCCTTCTTGGAAATTAGTAATATTTTTTGTGGGTTTGTGTTTTCGTAAAAAAGGAAACTCTTAACTTCTCGTCGATCCATAAAGAAGTGGTTTATTTTTTACTACTGATAATCAGAGACTTGTTAAGTAGAAATATCGCAGAGGTCAATGGGAGTTCCTTAGTCTCAGAGTAATGATGGTACAAATTCCTTGTCGCTAGCAAGAAACGCCACATTTTCTAATACAAACTGGTACCATTCAAAAACGTTCAGGAATATTAGTTTGCTCTCGATTTTCATCAAAATACACTGATAACAGCTGTGCCAGAAAATACCTAAATGTGTGTGCTTTCCCTATGAAACAAAATAAAGAAAATAAAAAGAAGCCGTCAATATACAAGGATTGGTTTGATCACTTTTTGACACAAATCTTGCTTGTCTGTACACATTTTATAGATATAATCCAAATATCCATTGTCCTGATGATGACTCTTCATTCACCTTAGGGGTGAAATGTCATCAATATTTTTGGAATTAGACCAGAAACGTCATGTCTAAATTAGACCAATTGGATGGGAACAATGCTATTTGCCCTCCCTGCCTGCCTCCGATCAGTTTTTTTCAAGATCCTTGTATTTGAAATTGCAGATTTTTCACTTAATTATAAGGAATTATCATATTAACGTTTTTAATTCAATGCATTATTCTCTTCTAAATATATATACCACAGGGAACCATTGTTGCTTACATAAAGTACAAACAAATGAGACACAAAATAATGGAAACCTGGGGCACGTAAGTGGATCATACGTGCATAATTTACAGGTGAACGGTGATGAGACACAAATGGTAGCAGGAACAAGCACAAGTGAAGGAACATAACTAACTCACTCACTAACCAACCAAATAACTAAATATATAGAACTGTTGACATGTAAGCCAAACAGAGCAACATATTTACAGTGTACGGGTACCGATTAACAAGTATGTCAATGTAAGCAAAATGTAACGTTGCATATTTGTTTACAGTTTATGGGTACTAGGCCTTATGAAGAGATAGGGCATAATGAGAGGCAATAAAACTGCGAACTATGAAGACTGAAGGTGGTGATAGAGCTGATTTGAATTAATTGTTGGGAGAAATAAGGGAGAGGGTTCCAAATCTTAGGTACACACCCTGAGAAGGACTGAAGAAGTATGCACTGTTCTTGAAGGCTGGAGTCTCTACTACAAGGGACATATGGAGCTGAAGAAAGCATGTTTGCCCTGATTTTGTTAGTGTCTTTAGTAGATAGTTTGGTGAGACGAGATGTATGGCTCGATGAGTAAGATATGCCAGTTTACACATGCTTCTAACTTCATTTGGGAGCCCATGAAAAGTGATGAGGATGTTCATAATGGTGAAATCATTTGGTCGATGAGACCAGGCCTAATGTCGCATGTAGGTCTGCCTTGAGAGGTGATAGATGGCTCTTTGATACGCCTATCAGAAGAGACCTTCCAAAGTATAGCCTGAAAAGTACAGGGATTGGCACCAAAGTTTTGAAGTCTGATTCAGGGATATATAGGGGCCCATTATGATCGCGGACGGACTTGAGTCCGTCCGCGACCATAGAGGAGGAGGGAACCTCCGCATGGCCTGCGGAGTTCCCTCCTGTCCTATTAGGATGTGACCGCCACCCTGGCGGTCACATCCTCTATTTTTACCATTGCGGCGGGTGCGGCTTCAGGCTGCACCCGCCGCAATGGTAAAAATGCATACTTTGCATTTGTATGCATAAAGCGGCAGGCACCATGCGGTGCCTGTCGATTTCTGCATACAAATACAGGGGGGTACCATAGGTACCCCCCAAGTGCACCCCCCAACCCCCCTTCACCCAGGGGGCCCGCAACGGGCCCCCGCAGTGAAGTTCCACATGCTTTTCCACGGCGGAAAACCCGCCGCGGAAAAGCATGTTTCAAAGCACATCCTAATATGGCTGGCGGTGTCTGGAAGACACCGCCACCATATTAGAGCTTTTCCGCCGCGGTTGTAAGCCAACCTCGGCGGAAAAGCTGCGGACGGAAACCAGGACCCACCCGCCATCCTAATGTGGCGGTGGGTCTTTGGTGGGTCCGCTGCGGTTTTCCCGCATCCTCCGGGCCGGCGGTGGCTTCCGCCGGCCCGGAGGATGCGGGAAAACCGCGATCCTAATCGACCCCCAAAATTCGATTCCTCTGAAACATTTAAGTTGGAATTGAGCATATCTGACTATGTTATTAATATCTGCATTAATATTTTAATCTTCTGTTTCAGAGTAACTGTGTTGGATTTAGTACTTTCAATGGTAAAAGGTTTGCAGTCAATGAAGATCAGTGAGATTAGCCAGGATCGAATCTGAGGCTTGCGTGGTGACGTTTAGGTGGTGGTGGGTTAACCAAGGTTGTCTACTGCTGTTAAAAAATAGATGTCTTCAAGGGGAATACAACTTTAAGGCACAGCAAAGTGCCATTAGCATATAGGTGGAAAGAAACACCTGAATGTTTGCGATGTGCCCAGAGAAGTGTTAAGAGTGTTTGTGCTTGGATAAGTGGACAGTTAGAGTGAGACGAGCTGACAGCAGGATGCTGCTCCTGTTGGGGCTTTACCTTATTTACCTGTAACTTGATCTGAACCTAATAAACCTACTTCTTTTGTAACCTACAAGACTACATCTTTTATTACAACACTGGCAATGAGTGGAAAAGAAACTATGCGTGAGGAACAAGAAATTAAGAAGAAATTAAAGAAACTAAGAAGAAACTAGAGAGTTACAAAATAAAAGAGTTTGAAGCCTGTAAGAACAATTGCGATTGGCAGCCCCACTAGTGTCTATTGACACCTGACAGTTAAAGAAAGAACAAACGGCAGACCAAGGCCAAGCAAATCCAGTCCATATGTACTACCAATTCGTATGGTGATGCAATCTCTTCCCACACCCGCTGTCCAGGGGTGTCAAATGAAAGCCAAATTCGAAAAAGAAGTCGGAAGGTGTACTCTTTCTGAAGTCAATGAGGCAGCGTAAAAAGTTATTCCATAAATAAGTCCTTTTATTCAATAAATCTCTTAAAACTGGCACACAGCCAACGTGTTTCGTTCCCAGTTCTTTGCCAGAGGGAACTTTGTCAGGGCTGTAACATTATAGACAAGACACAACATCAATATGACATGACAAAAAATTTACAAAATGGACATATATATATATAAAAACATAAATAGTGTTAGATGACCCAAAACTCTGCAATAACAAAAACTTTTTTGAGTGACAAGAAATTAACGCATAAATAATATGAACCAAATTTAACGCCTGCAATCCAGGGCATATGAACAGGCGTGCTTCTGAATGGCATTACGACTGCATCAAATTATGAGTACTGTCAGTGTGTACCAGCAGTGTGTATTTCAGAGGAATGGGCAACATTCAAGTGGACTTTCTGCATTGGATTTAGTGGAACTGGCATTATTTACTTAAAATGAACCAGTGTTATTTGCCTGTACTGTGCTGTTACATTGGTTACGGCATTGTCCATGGTAAAGATTTAGACATCGTTTAATGAACTGACATGTGCCATGGACTGTGTGCTCTTCGACCAGATCGGCAGCATTTACGTTTTTGGGAACCGGCAGCGTTGTGCAACTTGCAGTGTTGATGTTTGGGGAACTGGCTGTGCATCCAGCAAAGAGTGAAATTTGCAGCCCTGATTTACATCAGCAACAGAATGGGCAAGAATGCTATATGGCTGTGATGAATTATATTGATGCTGTAGTATTATTTCTGTTGTATGTTCCCTGGGTAAGTGGGAATGTGATGGGTTGAAAGATACCCTGTGATTGTGAAAGGTTTAAAAATACCCTGTGATGGGATGGGTTGAAAGATACCTTTTGCTACATTTTTCTGAGATTCCCTTTGTGAGTGGGAATGTGATGGGTTTAAAGATACCCTGTGATTGTGATGAGTTGAAAGATACTTCGTGTTATATTTTTTCTGATATTCTCAGTGTGAGTGTAATAGAGGATATGTAATCCCTGGTCCTGCCATAAGTTGTGTAAGTGCAGTAGAGGGTATGTAGTCCCTGGTCCTGCCATGAGTTGTGTAAGTGCATTAGAGTGGTTGGAGTCCCTGGTCATGCCTTAAGAGTGGATGCAGTAGAGGGTGTGAAGTCCCTGGTCCTGCTGTACGTTTTAGAGGCACTGAGTGATATTGTTTCTGTTGTCCTTCCTGAATGGTTAAGGATGTAGTGTAGGGGTATGTGTATTGACCCTTATGCTAATGTTGTCCCTTCTGAGTGGTTAAGGGTGTGCTACATGAGCATGTGTGTCGCACCTTGATGTTGTGAGGTGAAAGGCTTAGGGGTGTTACAAGTTTCCCAAGCTCTGCTGAAGACTGCATGCTGTGATTTTCTACATATCCTAATGTTCATAGGACTGTTTTATCATATTGTGTCATCTCTGTCCTTTTGATTTGATGTTAATCTAGAACGAATCTATATAGGACTCCTTGACTGTTTTATTCAAATTTTCTATTGTATCTTTAACAGGGGGAGATGTGCTGTGACTTGTCTTAGTTGCTAAGCATTCTCGCCAGAGTTCCAAGACCCTGCTGCTCAGCCAGTGAGTGAGGCAATTGGGTGATTGGCATGTTAAGAGTGTTTGTGCTTGGATGAGTGGACAGTTGCAGTGAGAAGGGCTGAGCAGCAGGATGCTGCTCCTAGTGGGGCTCTACCTGATTTACCAGTAACCTGATCTGAACCTAATCAACCTACTTCTTTTGTTACCTACAAGACTACATCTTTGATTATAACACTACTTTTGTAAATGAAGTAATGGCTCTTGTAGGTAATTAGTCCAGTAGCCAGTAGTGTGGATTCTTTAAGTGGGTTTATTCAGTTACAAGTCAGATGGTATGTATTGCCCCACCGTGAGCAGCATCCTACTGCTCAGACCCACTCATTCCAAATGACCACTCATACAAACCATGCACTCTATTACATCACATTCACATAGGCTGAGCAGCAAGGAGGTAATAGATAACAGAATACAACATATCTCCTTTCCTCAGAAGTCAAAATAAACAATAAGACTGGGAGGAAGTAAATGCACCTCCTGAAAATATGTAACCAATTCTAAATTACAAGAAAGATCACATTACATAAATTGCATAATACAACATACATCAGTGTGGGCTTGGGGTTTTGGCAGACCGGAATAACAGGAGTGGAGGCCGGATATAGAGTGCTATGACTTAGCGTAGTTTATTGTTTTACACAGTTAGTGGTTGGAGGGCAAGAATGTAGAGTGGAGAAATGAAGGAAAAGGATCTTTGTTTTGAGTCGTCGGGTGTCGGGTGGACGATGGTCCGCGTTGTTCTCTGGTATGCAGTACGTCTTGGGGCTGTATCCTGTTCGTGGGTTGGTCCCGGTGGTGTCCTCGGAGGTATGCGAAAGAGAAAACAACAGGGCGGTTAGTCCTCGAGCGTAGGACCGATTGAGTCCTGTTACCAACACCCAGGGCGTGTGGAGGGTAAAGCGAGCGTGAGGATCGGGCGGTAAGGAAAGGGGGATAGGAGATGGGATACGAATAGCGGGAGGGAAGAGGGTGATAGTGGTGGGGGGTAGGTGCAAAGGTTCTCTATACAACAGTGCTCGTGACGTGATTCGGCTGTAGTGTATATACAGTGATTCGGCAATAAATACAGTGAGGTTTGCAACGTGAGGGGGGGCACTCTATATACACCTATATACATCAATATACGAGTCAGCCTGGGGACCAGGAGACAAGGTACTCACATGCCCCGCCGCAACTCTCCCGCGAGTTGCGGCCGCTCTCCAGCCACCTCCTGGGGACTCCACCAGTCTTCGGTCCAGACGTCCTCCTCTTCTCCGCTCTTCCGTTCCTCGGTTTCTCCTTCGATCACGCTCCCTCTGATCTCTGGCTCAGGTTCTCCGCACACTGTCTCCTGCCACGAGTCCGCTGCATTGAACGCTTCTCCTTCGCTTCTGCCGGCTTTTCCAGGTTCTGGCTCTGATTGGAGGGAGGGACTTCCGGGGTCGCGGGAGGGTGCTTCCGGTCTTCCGCTTGCTACCATAGGTTCCTCTAATGGAGGACAGAGGGGTGGAGTCCGGGTTGCCAGGGACGCCGTAGGATCGGGTTCTGGGATTGCATGCTATGGCGCCTCGCTGTTGAGGTAGGGGACGATTCCGTTCCACAATCAGCCTATGGTGCTACATTTGCAGCTCATAACAACCCATTTAATTTGTCAATGTTGTTACTTTGATGTCATCCTTGGTTGGACACAAAAATCACCCCTAAAAAGTTTGGTTAACCCTGTGCATCCTTGGAATATCTCAGCTACAATTAAGATGCCTTTATCAGTGTAAGGAAATACATTTACAGATAATTCTGTGTTAAATACCTTCTAGAAACTGATTGTTATGCTGGATAAGATACAAAGAGATTAAAATCAAGATCAAACCACACGCTTAACACTCTTGATTCAGTTGAATAGCAACTTTGTTTTACATATCTACAAACTAACATACGTACAGTGTTACTCTAAAATGTTGATAGGCAGTGTGCTGTAAAACAAATATATAAGGCATTGTGTAAATATCCCTCAGCACATTATTTTCAAATCACTTCTCCTCTTCCCAACCTGTTCCTTCATAGGTCACGAAATAACCCAGCCGTACTTATCTTACATTACTTATCATACATCATCTAGCTGCCAAGTTCTACAAGGAGATCCTGGCTTTGATTCATGGCTTTCATTTGGAGCTAGGGCAGAAAGATCTCATCTTGGGATGGAGCCTTTTGTCTTGCTCCTTAACATGTCTGGAAACCCTCCTTTCTTCATTGAGAGATCTGTCCAGTTTTTTTCCAACCATTATACAGGGGAAACAGTATTTACAATGCTGTCATTACATCGCGCTACTATTACAATGTGGTCGTTACAACGACCACGTTGTTAGTGTGTGATGCATTTAAATTACAACGACTTGCACTATGGGGAGCTGATGTATGGAGATGAATTCCAACACCTTCACTACTGTTGCGCAAACTGGAGTAGGAATAGTAATTAATACTATTCCTAAGTCCAGCACGCCCTGTCGGAGGGATGGTCAGAAGCAGAAGCGAGGAGGCCGTATGGGGTCAATATTGGGATTTTATTAATTCTCAAGACACAACTATAGGGCCAAATAGTCAGGGTAAAACAACAGTAGGTTGTAAAGGAGCAGATTGGGTGACTCTGCAGAAAGTCCTTGGAGATTTCCTCAGGGTGGTAGTTCTCTCTTCAGGGTGCTTTGGAAACCTATTATGGGTTTCAGATGGTCTGCGCGGTGCTCTGTAAACCTATTACGGGTTTCAGGTGTTCTTGCCCGGTTCCAAGAGTCACCTCAAACAAAAGAGAGTGGCGTCAGAATCGAGTCTTTTAGGAAAAAAATTATAGGGTACCGTCACCAAACCACGTGAATGGGACAAAAGGAAATTGTGCAGGGTAGTGAGGCTTCAGCATAAGAGAAAACACTGTAGGGGGAAGGCGAGGAAATTAAGGGAAGGCTAGGCTTGTGGGCGCTTAGCATGGAGATGCACAAAAGTATACACCAGCCTACACTCGGAACACCCTTTCCCCGGTTGACTCCCCACCGCCCACTACTGTCTCCCTCCCCTTCCCTAAGCCCTTTTTATTCCACTTACCGCTAGGAGCCACAACTCTCCTGAGTTGTGGCGGCTTGTACGTCCTCCGGGCTCCACCAGTCTTCGGTCCAGGTCTCTGGTTCCTCGTCTTCGGTTTTGTCTGCTCCGGCGTCGGCGTTGCTCCTTGGCGGCTCCTGGGTCCTCCGGGAATCTTCTTCCGGTTTCTCCTCAGCAGTCGCTCCCAATGTTGCTTCTACTCCTTTTTTCTGCCGCTCTTGCCCTTCTGCTACGGCACCTGATTGGTCACTGAAGACATCTGACCCGCCTTCCAAGTGACGAGCTACATCTGGGTCACTTTCAGTATGCTGCGGGAGGAGGGGAGAGCCGTTTGTTAGCTGTGCCGGTCCTGCAGTGTCCTCATCCTCGTAATGGTAGGGAATCCACATTGTGTCCAAGGGGGCTTTTACTCACACTGGTGTGGATGGGGCCGGGGTCTCCCTCACACGCCCCCTAGTGCAAGTTGTTGTAATGACTTGCAAAGGAAATGCATTGCGTACTAACAACACAGTCGTTGTAACAACCGCATTGTAAAAGCACGTAATGTAATACAATGCGATGTAATTAGCCATATTCCTATACAGGATACTTAGATACAAATCCGGCTACACTGGTATGATTAGGAACTATGGCCAGTTGTAATTAAGCTCTTGATGCACAAAGCAGTCGCCAAATTTGGTACCAATATTTTTGCTACCAGAAACGTATTTTTAGAAATTACCCACATACTAATAGTTTGGTTTCCAAAATAAGGATTTGAACTGGGTCGCAATTGCCCTACCTTATTAATATTCACTAGGTGGATCACAAATTACGACTCAATCCAAGTGTACCAAATCACAAGGATGGAGATCTGCAAAGGTCAGCAGGCCATCAAATCTTTGTTTTACTTTAAATTAAGATTTTCTGCTAAAAGCAGCTGTTTTTTCTTAAAGGAAACAGGGACGCATTTTAAAAAAAAGTTTTTCTTTTTTTTAAGTTTCACTGAGAATTGGCTCTCCTGAAATTGATGCAAAAATTAACGAAATAGAAGGGCTCCAAGTGGGATCCCTTCTCCTTTACAAATAAATTACTACCCAAATTGGGAGACAGTAATTATTCAATGGTTTGTGACAGGTTCCTGGTTGCAAAACATTGATACACTTGATACTGATTCAGTATTTGGAAGGGAATGTCCACAGCATGCCCTTTCCAAAAACTTAGGGCCCCATTAGGATGGCAGACGGACTGAAGTCTGCCCGCACCCTACCGCCAGGGGTGCAGCGGTCCTACACCGCCAATTAGGATGCGTCCGCCACCCTGGCGGTTGCATACCACCGCTGCAATGCCAAAGAGGCATGTTGTGCATTGCCATGCACAATGTGACAGGCACCATGCGGTGCCTGCCCCCTTGTGCATGGCAATGAAGGGGGGTACCTTAGGTACCCCCAAGTGCACCCCCTCAAACACCCTGGGGGCCCGCAATGGGCCCCCACAGCAGTTCCTGCCTGCCTTTCCATGAAAAGGCCTGAACTGCCAGGCATCATAATATGGATCGCCACCATATTGTGCCCGAGTTCCGCCGCGGTACCCCCATGGTAATATCGCAGAGGTAAATGTGGTTGTGATGGCGGGCAGATCGCCACTGCCAGCCAGGCGGTGGCGATCCGCCCGCCATCATAATGGGGCCCTTAGAGGGATCACATTCGTAAAACCATTTAGATGTCTGTAAAACTTTACCGACTCCTAAAATGAGTTTTGTATATGTCCAGAAACGTTTTTGTGGTCAGAAACTTGGAATCGAAGTGCCCAATTCACAAAGTGCCTCCGCATTAGTGTCAGAGTCCCCACACTCATGGCAGGGGCCTACACTTGTGGCAGGGGCACCGCACTTGTAGCGGGACCTCCGCAATGATTAACTGCAGTGCGGCCCCCGCCACGACTGCAGGGCCTCCCCCACTAATACGGAGGTCCTTTGTGAATCAGACCCAAAGTGTTTGCGGACACCAACAGGTTACGTTCATTCGGCTCTAAAATAGTATTGGATATATGTCAGATATGGCTTCAAAAATAAATGACAAGACATGTAATAGTATTTGCCATGGGCAAAAGATGGGGACCTCATTGGGTAGAGGCCACAGACACATCACAAGGTGACAGATAAAAATTGTTTATGATAGTTTGTTGAATCTTTTTTTTAAGATATTGTACTAACATTTTCAATCAAAAAGAAAGCAAAATGGCTAAAATATGATTACTTATTGACTTTCACTGGAGGCAAAATACAGATACTATTCTTATCCATGAATACTTTGTCTGTAGTTCATCACTCATGCTCAATAATATAACAAAATGATCACAGACGTCAACAGCATCATGAATTACCATTATACACCTTGAATTGTAACATCTCACTGTAGTGCTGTCATGGCTGCCATATTTTTCTTCATTTGTTTTTTAGCACCATCTCCCCTCATAGACTTGCCTTTCCACCAGCATGCACCATTGCTTGCAGTTAGCCAGCTCAGGTGGATTGTTCACACCCCATTTTCTGGTAGTGTTTCTTCTTGCCACGATTATCATAAGACTGCATAGAAGTATGGTGTATTTCAGCAGGCCCCATCCTTCATACATTGAGTACAGTAGCTTGGCCACTCCATCTACTTGTAAGCCAATGACACACCATAAGCATTCCCATATAGACTCCCTAAAGTTATCCACTTGGGGACAGGACCGTAATTATGTATTATGGTGCTTCTTTGATTGCAATCTCTTGTGCATCTATTGGTGTCAATGATCTCTGCAGTATCCACAATTGTATTAGTTGAAACACTGTTCTGATCGCCGCTTCCCTCGTAACTTCTAGGCCTCCTCCAGTTCCCCATGAACTCTCTCCCAGTTGCTTCTCAACTTTGCCACAGATTATGGGGAGTTGTTGACTATTTTTTGTAGATCAATGACATAGCCTTTTGGAAAGAGATTCAGAGAGAATCGAATCATCCAATGACAAAGGGTCCTCTATCACCAAGCCCACTGTAAAGTGAGTTGTTAGAGCATGCCGGACCTGAATTCACCTATAAGCCTCTTTGTCTGCCAGCTGGTATGCTTACTGAAACAAAACCAATGGAACTGGTTCTTCACTCTTCCAGAGGTTGCCTAGTTTAGGTATTCTTATGTAGTACACAAGTTGAGGAACCCCTTTAGGGTTCCCAACTCTGCTAGCACATCACTCTCCCATAGTAGTGTTTAATTTGTCAGAACTCCCACCCAGTCCAGGTATTTTTTTGCCTCTCTCCATCCCTGAAAAATAATGAATGTACACTATTTTTACTCTTGCAGGCTTAATATTTTTTAAAATACTCATACACAAAATCACTAAAACAATGTTTTCTCTTTTTCTTCTTTTTACAGAGAATGGCACCAAGCCAAATATTTGAAATCAAGCAGGGGAAATACCCTGTTAAGTTACAGTGGCTATGTTTACTGTAAAGAGAGATTAACTGAGCCCAGGTGTCATGGTAGGTATGTACATTATTACTCATCCCATTGCACAGGCAGAGCGGTTACTCTTGGTGACACGGTTGAAAGGACTACCAAGCATAACCACTCTGCCTCTGCAATGGAGATAGAGGTAATGTAAATGAAATGAAAGACCTGGCATTCACCTCCTGTGGCTCCGTTTTGAGGGAGGTATCACAAAATATTCCTATCCATGTAGCCAATTGTATGCCCTCAATCCCCAGCCTACGCAGAATTATAGATCGTAAAAAACAGGCAAGTAACCCCCTACGTGTAACACCCCAAACCTTCTCTCATATTAACGTTCCTCATGAGCTTACTGTAACTGTTACTAATGAAACCTTTCTTTTGCATGACACCAAAATCCTCTTAAAAGACTTCTAATCTTTAGCACACCCCATAGTCTTGTTCAGTTAGAGACTAGTGATATTCCGATGAGGGATGGAACCTTTAAATCCACACCCCACCCATTCACCCAAATATACACTATTTACACCTACATTAATCATACAGTAGTGCCCTTAGTGTACAGTTTACTCCCTTATAGACAAACCTCAGCATACACTGAATTTTTTTCAGTGATAAAAGCAAAAACCATGTACAAAAGTCCTAGAAAAGTGTTAATTGACTTTTAATTACCTATGATTAACACAATTACCAGAATGTACACGGATACCCAAATTCAAGGGTGTTTTTTCACTTTTTATAGGCTTATTGGAGAAAAATTCAAAAACATCCTTAGTTGAGGATTACATAGCAGACAGTAAACTGCAATTTGAATTGAAGAAACTAACAGGACTTTGCTTTGCTCCTCCTGACAGTGTAGATAAATACTACACATCTATTACTGAATCTGACTATTTTACTGCAAATGAGGACAAATTAGCACCCCTTCTAAATTACTCTGAAGACACATGGATTGGCCATCTAAGGAGGTCAGGTCGCAGGAGAAAGCCACGTTTCCATGTGAAATGGTGGAACTGCTACACGACAAGCTTAGAGGGAGGAGCAAAAACAAATAATGCCATAGAGGTATGGCACAACTCCTTCAACAAGTCAGTAGGGTAACCACATCCTAACGTCTATACATTTTTGGAGATTTCGAAGAAGCAGCAAAGTTTCCAAGAAATGAGAATTGCGCAACCATTGACTGGTAGTCTGAACCCACTAATTTAAAAAAGAACAAAAGAAATGTCCGACTGACTATTGGGTGCAATTCAATAATTTTCATTGATGGTGGCTTCAGTCTACCTACACAATATTGCACACATCCTACATTTCTAATCTACATTAACCCTTAAACCACCTTACTTGCCTGTTGTGACAATGAATTTCCCTAATTCAATTGGCATTTTTCTTAGATTATAAATTAAAAGTCGGTTCTTACTTTCAATTGCCTTCTTTTTTCAGCTCTTGCACTTGCGTACAATCCCACATTTCACCAATAGTCTTGTGCAGTCCATTAATTTATAGTAAATAATACATATTCCGTGATGTAAACAATATCCAGAGTCAAACTAACCAAAATAGACACAGTTCGGCAAAGCCAATTTTTACAGCGAAAAAAGAGCTGAAAACTGTACTGTGCTCACCTTCAAAAAACACATCCCCCCCAAAAAATCCAGAAAAATAAAAATGGTTGTTTGGCAAAATTCACAACAAGAAATCCATTGCTGCAATTCACTCTCGACCGAAATCCAGCAAAAAAACCAGAAAAATAAAAGATGTTTGGCACAATTCCCAAGAAGAAATCCATCATTGCAATTCTCTCTCGACTGAAATCCAGCCTAATTTTAAAAACTATGTATCAAAAATAACAAAAAATTGTCCCAACACATAACTATGTGATCCATGCAATCTGTGTCAATGTTCCTTCCTTCTTTCCAAAAATCCACAACAACGCAATAGCTTAATTTCAAAATTCATCACATCAAAAATATTTTTAAAATATTGCTTTCATGACACTTTGGTTTAAAAGAAAAGGTAATTTGTCTTTTTAAATTATTCTCTTACACCAAAAGTGTTACGAAAGCAATGAACCCGACGTGGGCCTACAACTGCTACCTGCATAAAAATACATGTTTTGGTTAAAACATACAAAACTATCAAAAACCACTACCCTAGTTCTTACTACCTCGCTCCTCTCTCCTTACAATAAACTATGGCACCTTAAATCTATTTTTAAATTGTTTTATTTGCCTTACCTGTACGCAGCTCTTCCTTTCTTTCGATCCTCACTATGAAGTTCCTTCCACTGACGAAACTTACGTACAAGCGGCAACGTCATCTCTTTTCGTAAAAAGGAAAAAAGGACAATTTCTCTCATTCATTCCAATTTTAAACCGTTGGAAAACCTACAAAAAATGTAAAAATGATATGTTACAAAACAGTAAAAAAAAAAGTTTAAAAAAAAAATATTACCTTTAATAAAAAAAATCAATTTTGTTTTGTAATTTTTAAAAACTGTCTTTAAATTTTTTTATGTAATAAAGTTTGCTACAATATGTTTAACCCCTTGCACGCTGATGACGAGCTGGGCTCGTCATGAGGTAGCCTCCTCGCACGCTGATGACGAGCCCAGCTCGTCACGTAAAGTGCGCTTTTGAAAATCTCAGCGTACGGGCGGAATTCCGCCCGCACGCATGCGGTTAATGTGTCCATTTTGAGTTTGTAAAATATGATATTATTTATTACCCATTTTAACTGTTTTAACATTTTCTATATCTGTTATTGCAAACTTATGTTGCACATATATGCATGTTTATTTTTTTTACATAAAATAAAATACTTTTTTAGGATTGTTAATTCCCTTAAATTAATTTTTAAATAAATATTATTTTTTACAGAATGTTTTTAATTACACCTGGATATTAAATCTCTCCCCCACCAATAAACTCTACTTCCTCCCCATCCCACCCAAACGGATGGGTGCCAAACATGGGCGTTCGCAGGGGGTGGCAAGGAGGGGCGCTTGCTCCCTATCCTCTGCGGACACCCATGCTTTTACAGACGCTGTTTGTTTATAATTCTGGGCCCTGCAGGGAGCAAAGTTGTTCCCTGCCAAAGGCCTCAACTCCCTGATGGGGCACTTCACACTCCTCCTCGCAGCCCCTCCCGCCCATTGTCATTCTGTCTGTGGCTGATTATCACATACAGAATGACAATGGCCAGTTTGAGCTGTGAAAGCACCTTGCTAACAACCTGCTCTATGTCTTAGTGTGTGGGCCAATCCAGCCGATCGTGATGGGCGCTTGAAGAGCTCGCACTCCTGCAGGCATGCACAATACTGGTGTGTGAGCGTCAAAACTCGGGGCATGAAGGAGATCAACTAGGTTCACTTTCAAGGTGCTGTATAGGAGGAGCAGTGCAATCTCCACTGCTGTCCTGCAACCTCGTAAGTCTGCATTTCAATACCGCAGTCGAGCCCCAGAGTCCCTGAGAAACACTGCCAATTTCATCTACAAGGTACCGGGAGTGGTATGGGCCCAGAGGGGGATTGTGGTCAGTTCATTACAACTGAAGCTCTTGATTTTATGAGATGCAACACAAGCTGTCTTCACTGTATTGTGCTCTGTTCACCTGGATTGGGATTGGAAAGGTGAGCCGTAGGGGATGTGAAAGAACAGTAGTGTGCACATGTGTGAGCTGTCCTGGGGGTTCCCACCCTTCTCACCACCAATTATGAAAGATAGATCAGTAAAAGGATGGATTGATGAGTGAAAGGGTGGATGATGGGCGAGTGGATGGGTGGATAGATGAGAGAAATGATGGATGGATTGATGAATTAAAAAGTGAAAGGGTGAATGAATGGATGGATGGATGACTGAATGGATGGATGGGTGGAAGAAAGAATGGATGAGTGAAAGGGTGGCGTGGGTGAAAAGGTAAATGGTTGGATGGATGAGTGAATAGAATTCATGAGTGGAAGAGAGGGTGGATGATTGAGAGGATGGATTGGTTGAAAGGGTGGATGGATGATGGATGAGTGAAAGGATAGATTGGGTGAAAGGGTGGATGGTTGATAAATGGATAAGTTAAAGGGTGGCTGGTTGGGTGAAAGGGTAAGTGGTTGGATGAAGGAGTGGATGGATGGGTGGAAGAGTGGATGGATGAGTGAAAGGATGGTTTGGGTAAAAAGGTAAATGGTTGGATGGATGAGTGAATGGATGGATTGGTGGAAGATTGGATGGATGAGTGAAAGGATAGATTCGGTGAATAGGGTGGATGGATGATGGATGGATTGGGTGAAAGGGTGGATGGAGAGATGGATGAGTAAAATTATGGATGGAAGAATAGACGTTGGATAGGTTTGCAAATGGTTGAAAAGGTTTGGATATGGATGGGAACACAGATGGAAGGACAGAATGAATGGTGAAAGACTAAATGGTAGATGAAAAAATTAATAGATAACATAAAGTACATTTGAAATGGTGGGTGTCAGGGGTTTGATGGAAGGATGAATGGCTGGATCCTTGGACAAGAGAGCTATTCTAGGGAGGGTTGTGATGACTTACTTTTCTTTCTTGGTGCCATAAGAGCTTTAGTTCAAAGTGGGAGGTATTTACATTTTCTGGCTACTCCCTTGCCTATGTATTACTATTCTGCATTTGCTGTGTGCTTATGTGTGGGATCCATACATCATGCATACGACATTTTGAGTGACACACAACTGCTACTTGAATGTTAAACTAGTAATTGTAACTGTTTGCATGCTTTATTTTAGGTGTAAGGTTTTAGGGAGAGCCTCAGAGTGCCATAAGCTGTGCTTGAGATGTATATTGTGTTTGTAACAATAGGCAAGGTGTCAAAAATCAACTATGTAATAGTGTATTGGCAGGGCCTTCTTTAAGAAAGCTGCAGGGAAAAGCCCCCATAAGCAAAGTCAGATTTCATATTTTAAGTTTCACTTGCTGAAACACCCATAATGCTTTCCCTGTAGTGGGTTCATCACAGCAATCCTCCCTTTAGTTCACATATGCTTGCCGCATTACATCTCACAATGGCACTCAGATATGAGATGCTAGGAACAAAGTCTATCCGAGCAGACCTTCCTGAGCGCTTCTCTCACCATACATGTCTGCACAAGACCCTAAGTTGTAAACAAAATATCAGACTGGCTAACCCAGTGCAGTAACCATATAAATAGATTATAATCATATGAAATACCTCAAAAAGAGCTGCACAGTTGCTCAAAGCGGTGCGCATACCAAAAAAACGTGAAGTGCACGATTGTCTCAACCTAATGTAAACTTATTTTGACTTGTACTTAAGTGGTTGTCTATTTACTTACTTTTATACTATCGCGCAACTTCCTCTGATGTGTCTGTAAAACGTACCTTTTGTTCCGAAGATTTGTCCTGAATTTTGACCTTCTGTCCTAAATTTTCATCCTGAATTTGGACCCTTTGTCCTGAATTTTTACACTTCCCGTCCTGAATTTGCAACCATGTCAGTTGGTCACCCTACATTAACTGGTGAGTTCACTTTGGGGCGCAGCGTTCACACATGACGTCACCAAAAATACAGAGTTCACCGGAACGTGTCTGCAAAGCATTCACCAACTCATCCATGGTACTTACAATGTGAAATGCTCGGATGCACAGATCTGGACAGGACTGAAGCCCAGAAGCATGACTGAAACACGCACCTCCACTAGCAGGTAAAAGATACACTACAAGCCGCGCAGGAATCAGGAGCCTCCTTCCCTGCCACAAACGTCCTGCTCAGCCCCCATTCCAGAACAGGGATTTCTCAAGAAATCTTCTGCATGTGGGAGGCCCTTTTGTTGCTGATCTTCATCTCACATTGAAGTGACCCCTCAGCCAGGGCTTTAAATGGGCCGGGTTAAAGGTGGCGGGTCCCCCGGGTCTCAGAGGACGTTGCAATGGGTCCTTATCGGGCTCTAACGTCATGCCCTTTATTCTGACATAAACACTGATTGATTTCTTAATAATGAATGTAAAAAGGCAATCCATGTCAGCAATTTAATTCCTGTTTGTGTTTGACGTTTTACCTAATATTTAATTCCCTTAGAGTGTTAACGAATTCCCGGATGTTGTGTTTCTGTATTTTTTCCGTGTAGCATATTGCGCTTGTAAAGCGCCTACTTTGATATGAGCCACCTTCAGGTGCTAAGAACGAGCCATGGTTGAATGCTAAGCATCCGAGAATGTGATTTTTATGTTCCCTTCTGAGAGGCCCAGAACCAGCCCGCCTCTGAACGGTTTCAGTGACCCTCCCTGCCCCCACCCTTTGTTTTCTTTTAGACTGATGCCACCGAGGTGATATCCTTGCCTGAAGGCAGGGATTTCACCTAAGCACTTGATGTGTTGTGAATATGAGCATGGGGTGGGAGTGGGAAGATGTGCACAGCAGGGGGAAAGGGATGGCCAGTGCAGGTGACGCTTTTCTTTTGTATAGGAATTTCTACTGGCGTCATAGCCCAGGGTTTGCTGTCTGTGCACTTGTATAACTGTGTATTCCATACAAGTGCACAGACAGCAAACCCTGGGCTATGACACCAGCAGGAATTACTTTACAAAGGAAAAGCGTCACCTGCACTGCCACTCCTTCCTCCTGCTGTCTGTGCATTTGTAAGGAATACACATCCACGGCACTGCTCACCAGATGACTGGATTTGTCTCTTTTTGCATCCAAGGGCACCGACGAAGAAGTAGAGGAGGCCCTGGCAAGGATAAACCAGGAGACATTTGACCCACATCTATTTACACAGTGAGACCTTCAGGATGGGCTGGATGCCAGGACAACAGTGCTTCTGACCAGCCCGACTCCACTGAATAGTATCAGAAGAGCAGGCAGCAGTTTTTAAGTGACTTTAATGCATTCTACAGCATCAGCATTACCTACTGGTTGCACATCTAGGTTACTCTAAGTGAACGGTGTTCTATACTTATATGCATGGAAACGTCAAGGAGGACAGTCCCCTCCGAATATGCTACTGTAGTGTAAGCTCGTAGTGTTCAGCTTTTGGGGTGCCAGGGGGTAATTTTAGGGTTCAGGTTGGGTGTGTGTTTTAGGGTGCCAGGGAGTAATTTTAGGGTTCAGGGTGGGTTAGGGACTGGGGTGCCAGGGGGTAATTTTAGGGTTCCGGGTGGGTATGAGTTTTGGGATGCCAGGGGGTAATTTTAGGGTTCGGGGTGTATGGGTTTTGGGGCACCAGGGGGATAATTTTAGGGTTCAGGGCGGGTATGGGTTTTAAGGGGCTAGGGGCGTCATTTTAGGGTTTAGGGTGGGTATGAGTATTGGGGGGCAGGGGTAATTTTAGGGTTCTGGGTGGGTATGGGTTTTGGGGTGCCAGGGGGATAATGTTAGGGTTCATGGTGGGTTTGGGTTTTGGGGTACCAGGGTGTAATTTTAGGGTTCCGGATGGGTATGGGTTTTGGGGTGCCAGGGGCTAATTTTAGGGTTCTAGGCGGCTATGGGTGTTGGTGTGCCAGGGAGTAATTTTAGGGTTCAGTGAGGGAATGGCTTTTAGGTTGCTAGGGGGAAAATGTAAGGGTTCAGGGAGGGTATGGGCTCTGGGGTACTAGGGAATAATTTTAGGGTTCAGGCCGGGCATGGGTTTTAAGGGGCCAGGGGGATAATTTTAGGGTTCAGTGTGGGCATGGGTTTTGAGGTGCCAGGGGGATATTTTTAGGGTTCAGGCTGTATGGGTTTTGGGGTACCAGGGGGGTAATTTTAGGGTTCAGGGCAGGTATGGGTTTTAAGGGGCCAGGGCGTAATTTTAGGGTTTAGGGCGGGTATGAGTTTTGGGGGGGCAGGGGTAATTTTAGGGTTCTGGGTGGGTATGGATTTTGGGGTGCCAGGGGGATAATGTTACGGTTCATGGTGAGTTTGGGTTTTGGGGTACCAGGGGATAATTTTAGAGTTCCGGATGGGTATGGGTTATGGGGTGCCAGGGGGTAATTTTAGGGTTCAGTGTGGGAATGGGTTTTGAAATTTTAGGGTTCAGGGAGGTTATGGGCTCTGGGGGACCAGGGGGTAATTTTAGGGTTCAGGGCGGGTATGGGTTTTAAGGGGGCAGGGGGATAATTTTAGGGTTCAGGGAGGGTACAGTTTTGGGGAGGCAGGGGTAATTTTAGGGTTCAGGGTGGGTATGGGTTTTGGGTGCCAGGGGGATAATGTTACGGTTTATGGTGGGTTTGGGTTTTGGGGTACCAGGGGATAATTTAGGGTTCCGGATGGGTATGGGTTTTGGGGTGCCAGGGGGTAAATTTAGGGTTCAGTGTGGAAATGGGTTTTGAAATTTTAGGGTTCAGGGAGGGTATGGGCTCTGGGGGACCAGGGGGTAATTTTAGAGTTCAGGGTGGGTATGGGTTTTAAGGGGGCAGGGGGATAATTTTAGGGTTCAAGGAGGGTACGGTTTTGGGGAGGCAGGGGTAATTTTAGGGTTCAGCGTGGGAATGGGTTTTCGGTGCCAGGGCATAATTTTAGGGTGCAGGGTGGGTATGGGTTTTGGGGAGCAAGAGGGGGGGACATTTTAGGGTTCAGGGTGGGTATGGGTTTTGGGGTGCAAGGGGGACAATTTTAGGGGTCAGGGCGGGTATGGGTTATCGGTTTTGGGGAGCCAGGGGGCTAATTTTAGGGATCAGGGAATGTATGAGTTTTAAGGGGCAAGGGGGGTAATTTTAGGGTTTATATGTGCTCTAATTGTTGTCCAGTTTCAAATGCAGAATTCACCACTTTCTTTTCTCAGCTTGGCCTGAGCATGACCCGATCCTGATTGTCTGCCATTTTAGCCCCCCCCCCCGGAAAAATGTCTGTGGATGACCATGGTGCCAAACTCTATTTGTATTCTCTATTTTTTCATTTTCTAATTTTACTCCACAAATAGTAGTAATTATTAATGAATACTAGTGTACTAATATTTAAAAAAAGGGTAATAATTTGCTCCCCCACCCAAAACCCCTGTTTCCCTAGCATCCCATCCCAGGGCAAGAATGTCAATCCCTTTTATTTAATGTAATATTATATACTAATTTTACTATTAAATAAATGATACATTAAGTAATAATTAATACTCATGTATTAAAAGTAATGCCGGAGTATTAATACACTATCCCACCAAAAACGCTGTTTCCTATGCATCCCGTCCCGGCTGATAGGTGCCAAGCCCTTTTAATTAATTGTTAGAAATATTTTATTTTAAAAATGTTCTAACATAAAGCATCCTGGGAGTTGCAGTACTGAATATTAAGAGGACTGACAACAGGTGTGCTACACGGCTAGGGGGAGGAGCGGAATCCACGCCTACTATTTGAACATGCAGGAAACAACTTACCCTGACAATTCTATCCGGTATTGGGCGCTGAAGAAGGCGGACATGCCGAAATGCATTCGCCGCCACTGGATTCGTCTGCAGCTCGAATAAACCTGTTTTACCTGATCCCCTCTGGGCTCCTGCTTCGTCTGTTGCAGAGGGAGTTTGTGGCATATTTTCTGTGCTGACCAGAGGCTCAGTTCAGGAGCCCCCGCCACGCTAAAGGGTCCGGCGCAATACTGGTACCGCTTCACAGCATTTTTGTTCTTCCTCGAGGGAATCAGCCGGTACCCGCCACGTCTCCAGAGGACACCGAGCAGTGAGGTATTGCACCTCTTCATGGGCACTGTGCTTCGGTACCTTAGCCCCTGCTCACACCAGCCTTTGTTGACGGGGCTGTGGCAGTAAGGAGGGGACCCGAGAACAGGCACTTTGGGCAACGGACATCATAAGGTGACATCGGACTCCGCAGCAAGCATTGCTATGGTCTCTCCCCACACTTTCACCGACCCATGGTGTTTAAACATAAAGCATCCTGGGAGTTGCAGTACTGAATATTAAGAGGACTGACAACAGGTGTGCTACACGGCTAGGGGGAGGAGCGGAATTCACGCCTACTATTTGAACATGCAGGAAACAACTTACCCTGACAATTCTATCCGGTGTTGGGCGCTGAAGAAGGCGGACATGCCGAAATGCATTCGCCACCACTGGATTCGTCTGCAGCTCGAATAAACCTGTTTTACCTGATCCCCTCTGGGCTCCTGCTTCGTCTGTTGCAGAGGGAGTTTGTGGCATATATATATATATATATATATATATATATATATATATATATATATATATATATTCACTGAAAAAACCATAGGTTCCAGGCCTTATATAGTTAGGAATTAGCATTTAAAAAAAACTTTGAAATTCACTGAAAAAAACATAGGTTTCAGGAGTTATATAGTTAGGAATTAGTTTTTAAAAAACCTTTGAAATTCACTCAAAAAAACTATAAGTTTTAGTGGTGTTATAGTTAGCTGGACATTTTACTCATACAAAACCAATGAAATTGCTCCTATATAGTTAGTTGTACTAACTATATTTCGCGCACCCGCAATCCACTGCTGATGATGTCACATATTAGATCATTCATGACATGGTCAGTGACATCACTGATGACATCTCAAATGACATCACTGATGACATCACTGATGACATCATCCAGTGAATGTGGTTTGCTTCGTTATTTAAATATGCATTATATATATAGCAATTTACATTGAAGAATGAGTGGATATATATAAATAAATATTTGGATGGAGGATTTAGTAGAAGTGTAATTGACTGTTTACTTGACCAATTTATAATGTCTCACTAAATATAGTGGATAGTGACTAAACTGTGTGAATATCTGTATCACTTTGTCAGTTGTTGTGTAAACTGATTCTACAGTTGGTTACTAGCTATGTGAAAGTCTATATTAGTTATTGATTAGTTAACTGAGTATTTGTATGGGAGTGTGACAGTGTGTGTGGTTCGGTGGGGGGTGTGCGACTGTCCAAAGATGTGTGAATAGTTGATTCAGTAGATATATGAAGTTAAAACTACATGTTCTAACAGTTTGGGTGAGGGAATCTCTTTATGGGTGTGGTGATGAGCAAATATATTTCTCAAAGGTACAGGTCCAACAAACTAGAAAAATAAAAGGCAGTGTATGTGTCAGTTATTGTATATAAATAAGTATACATAAGACACAATGATTGTGTGAGTGACTGTATGGATAACTGTATACTTGTAATAATGATTTTATAATTCACTAAGTATGACTTACTATCTAAATGAATAGAAGAAGTGGTGTTTGTATAAGTGTTTTGCTAAGTAAATATGTAAGTATGATCCATTGTTTGCATAAGTGAGTAGGATGACTCCATATGTGAATAGGATGCGTGCTGTTGTTTAATGTCGATATAGATGTATAAGTATTTTTGATAGTGTTCTATTGTTCATTGACAGCATGTATGAGTGAATCCATAGGTAAGTGATTAGATGTGTGTATACATCTATGAATCACTGAGTGGATTTTTAGATACTTGTATTATCATGCCCCTTTTCGCTTCCTTGTGGAGTGCCCCAGGGCTCCTCCTTGAGTCCTACCCTTTTTAATGTCTATGTTTCCACTCTAGCCCCAATAATTCGAACCTTTGGCTTCAACCTCACAGCATATGCGGACGACACGCAGATAGTTGTGTCTTTGATGCCGGGGGATTTAGACAGCACGGCGGATAGGTTCAAAGGCTGCATGCGAGAAGTGGGTGCTTGGATGGCTCAAAACTGTCTTAAATTAAATTCCTCGAAGACAGAGGTGCTACTCTTTGGCTCCAAAGATAACTTCTGGTCCCCGAGATGGTGGCCTGAAGAAATGGGAACCCTGCCCGCCCCAGTGACTAAGGTGAAAAATCTCGGCATTCTGGTGGATGACTCATTATCTTTTAAACCTCAGATTAATGCCCTGATATCATCCACCCACTTTGTTCTTAAAACAATTAGGAAAGTGCTACCATTTTTGGAACAAGAGCACAGAAAAACAGTGGTCACCGGTCTAGTTCTATCTCGGCTAGACTACTGTAACAGCCTTTTGCTGAACGCCCAAGTCGGCATATTAAATAAACTACAGACATTACAGAAGGCTGCCGCTCGCCTGATAACAGATACACCTAAATTCGCATCTGTGGCACAGGACCTGGCAAAACTTCACTGGTTGCCAGTGCGGAAACGAATTACCTTTAAGTCACTTTGTGTGGTCTTTAAAGCACTTCATGATCTGGGCCCCAGATGCATGAAGGAACTATTTCGCTGGTACAAACCGGCAAGATCTCTTAGATCAGGTCAGCAGGCATTGGTATCTGTCCCTAGAGTCAAGAGAGCAAGATGGGGAGGCAGGAGCTTTTCCTTAGGAGCGGCAGTAGCCTGGAACAAGCTTCCCCTCCACATTAGACAATTGCCTGATCTTCTGTCTTTTAGAAAGGCACTAAAAACCTGGCTCTTTACCCATTAAGCTCCTACCCACACACACACCAGTTTTAATCGGTTAGCGCCAGGACACCTCCGGGTAACAGAGCGCTCTAGAAATGTAAAAAATAAATAAATAAATAAATAAATTGTATTGCTGTGACAATGGATTTAAATATGATACTCTGTATTTTACAAACAGTGATGAAAAATTGTAATAGTGTATGAAAAGGTGTATGTGATTGTCACGTGGATGATGTCATCAGTGATGTCATCAGTGATGTCATTTGAGATGTCATCAGTGATGTCACTGACCATGTCATGAATGATCTAATATGTGACATCATCAGCAGTGGATTGTGGGTGCGCGAAATATAGTTAGTACAACTAACTATATAGGAGCAATTTCATTGGTTTTGTATGAGTAAAATGTCCAGCTAACTATAACACCACTAAAACTTATAGTTTTTTGAGTGAATTTCAAAGGTTTTTTAAAAACTAATTCCTAACTATATAACTCCTGAAACCTATGGTTTTTTCAGTGAATTTCAAAGATTTTTTAAAATGCTAATTTCTAACTATATAAGGCCTGAAACCTACGGGTTTTTCAGTGAATTTCAAAGGTTTTTTAAATGCTGATTCCTAACTATATAAGGCCTGAAACCTATGTTTTTTTCAGTGAATTTCAAAGGTTTTTTAAATGCTAATTCCTAACTATATAAGGCCTGAAAGCTATGGTTTTTTTCAGTGAATTTCAAAGGTTTTTTAAATGCTAATTCCTAACTATATAAGGCCTGAAACCTAACGTTTTTTCAGTGTTTTTAAAAAAAAATTGATTGGTTAACTGGCTTATTAAGTGTATCTTAGTGAATACATATATTAGCGAGTAATGTTTAAATATTTAAATATATGCATGAGTGATGTAATATGTGACGTCATCAGCAGTGCATTACAGACGTGCAAGTTATAGTGAGTCCAACTAACTATAACGTGGGAATTTCAATGGTTTTATGCGAGTAAAATTTCCAGCTAACTATAACTGGTGTGAAACCTATGGTTTTTTCAGTGAATTTCAAAGGTTTTTTAAATGCTAATTCCTAACTATAACTGGTGTGTAACCTATGATTTTTTCAGTGAATATATATATATGTATAATTTCAATGGCAAAATGAAACCCCTCATTTTGTTCCTTTTCAAATTAAATGTATTAAGGGTTACCACTTTATTCCAATCAAGATGACTTCAGGTGTGCCATACTTTTGTCATAAGTCTGTTAGCGTTCTAGTTGTTCTTTAGAACACTCTGGGACATTCTGTCATTTGGGCTATAGTTGGGCTACATCTGGCTGATATTTGGGCTACATTTGGGCTCTTTTGTCTCTGGTGGCCCTCTTGGGAGACTGCATATCAGAATTTTTTTAATTAAATATAAGAGGATTTGAGAAGTCACTCAAAATGTGCCCTCATTTTTCTTTCTTCAGTACTAATCATAATTTCTATGGCAAAATGAACCCCCTCATTTTGTTCCTTTGCAAATTAAATGTTTTAAGTGTTAACACTTTATTCCAATCAAGATGACTTCAGGTGTGCCATACTTTTGTCATAAGTAAGACTGTTAGCACTCTAGTTGTTCTTTAGAACACTCTGGGACATTCTGTCATTGGGCTATAGTTGGGCTACATCTGGCTGATATTTGGGCTACATTTGTTTGTTTTTTGTCTCTGGTGGCCATCTTTGGGCTACATTGGGCTACATTGGGCTACATTTGGGCTCTAACATATATATAGCCCAATGTAGCCCAATAAATATTTTTTCAAAGTTAATTTTCGTAAAAACCACTGGAGCACATATCTTGAGACATAGCAAAGGCACATCGGGCTACCAGTCCCTACAATTTTGCCAAGTTTGGTGGAAAACCATTCAGCCGTTCGGGCTAAAAGTGAGTCCAACCGCCCTATGGAAATTAAAATGGGGAAAACACGTTTTGGGACCCCCCTTTTATCTCAGCCCCTGCTTGACGAATCCCCCCCAAACTTTCAGGGAAGGAGCGGAGCGCCGCGAGGCAAAGTTAAGGAACATTTCAGGAAGATTCCTCAACCGGCGCCAAAGTTATTCCCAATAGAATGTTGCGATTTCCCTATGGAAAACAATCCTAACTATATATACCTACTGGCTATCGCCAGTAGGTAATATATATATATATATATATATATATATATATATATATATATATATATATATATATATATATATATATATATATACATATTTAAAAATACAAACAACTAAACTAAATATTAATTGATACTCAAGTATTAAATATTATTGACTGAGTATTAATACACTCCCCCACCCAAACCCCTGTTACCCAAGCATCCTGTGGAAATCTGAGGATATATTCTGCCAGAACCGCCGCCACGATGGAAAGTATCTGCCAAAGAATTGGATTGTGACGACACATTGGAAAGCCGATTACTTAAACCGGCTATCCCAGACACAGAACATCCAAGGCGGTTGACGAATTGGGAGAAAAGCGTGATCGTGAGGCTCCAAAATCACCCAGTGACATGACAACATCAAAGAGGCATGTTTTCTTTTCACAGCGAGAATTGTAAGCTCATCGTAAAGAATCAACATCGCTATTAACAATGACAATCGATAAAACAAATCAAAGAAACAGACACTCCAAGATGGCGGCTTAAAATCAAGGAGGAAAGGCAAACTCCATTAAGTCCCTCCCTGCTGAACACTGGGTAGGAGGAGCCCAACAAGGCTTTTTAAAGAACTGAAAAAACACAAACTTCTTGAACTACCAAACAGCATCTGAAGAAGTCGAAAAGACGAAACGCGTCATGCTGAGCGTAATAAAGAATATCAGAACCCCAAAGTGTGCTCCGTTAGTGTTCCTCATGGCGGGACACATTTGTGGAAACATATATATATATATATATATATATATATATATATACATATATATATATATATATATATATATATATTTAAAAATACAAACAACTAAACTAAATATTAATTGATACTCAAGTATTAAATATTAATGACTGAGTATTAATACACTCCCCCACCCAAACCCCTGTTACCCAAGCATCCCGTCCCAGGGGATGGGTGCCAAGCCCTTTTAATTAATTTGTTACGTTAAACATATTAGTTAATATTTTGAAATTAATATAATTTTTAAACTTGAATAATACCCAAGTATAAAAAAGAAATACAGTTAACCACCCATAAAAATAAAAACTTACCTCAAATACTCACCGTACAATGCATTGTACTGGAATGTGTTGTAATGGCACATGCGTTGTCATGGCATGCGTTGTAATGGCATACGTTGTAATGAAACTTGATTCTGCACAGGGTTTTAGGGTAGCAGGAAAGTGGTGCTCGGGCAGGTAACCTTGCCGGGTACTGATAGAATGGGGAACAAAAGCATGTTGTGCTACCAGGTCAGAGGTAGACCCAAAACCCCTGAATGAGGGAAGAGCTGATAGCCCTTCGCCAAACAAACATGAACAAATCGTGGGCAAACTCAAAAGTTAATATCATTTTGGAAATATGATACAGTCGACACCGGTGGTTTTCTTAAGGGATGTTTATGTGAAGATGTTCATGAGGAAAACAACGCCAGCCGACACGTCAATATTCAACAGGTCACGTCAATATTCAACAGGTCAATACCTGTGACTCTTCAGGGCTTAAAGCGGGGAGCTACGATACACTCCTTCGGCGAGAGACGAGCAACGACGTGGACCCTGCACCACCAGGCTCCACTCCATACGGACGTTCCCGCCCGTTTAGATCTCATCATTATCAGACAGCCACATAACGGCTGTCTCGACACCCGCAAACCGGGTTGGAATTATCACCGGTCCTTCAATTCCTGCACTATGCGCTTTAAGCCCTGAAGTGTCACAGGCATTGACCTGTTGACGAAACACGTGTCGGCTGGCATTGTTTTCCTCATGAACATCTTCACATAAACATCCCTTAAGAAAACCACCGGTGTCGACTGTATCATATTTCCAAAATTTTATTAACTTTTGAGTCTATACGTGTTCCCAGGATTTGTTCATGATGTAATGAGACTTGCGTTGTAAAGGCATTACATCGCCTGCTTTGTAATGGACGTTTGCCCTAAACAATATTCACAAAGGGAATAGTTTTTGCACAGGTCAGACCTATTGGCTTTGCCGATGCTTGTTTAGCTAGAGTGTGATACAATGCAGACCTGGCTCATTCTCCCAACAGTGGCTTGATATGTTCCATGAAGACTGGGCTGGCTGCACTCTTCTTCAGGGGCAGAGTTGTGGTTCATTATCGGGGACAGCATAGCAAAAGGACAAAAAGGCTTGGCCCTAAAAGCCTGTGCACAACAGTAGCCATGGAAATGTTTGTCATGTTAATGATGCAAGAAACAGCACGTAAAATGTGATTACATTTCCAAAAAAATTCAAAAAGGTGTGTCTTTAATATGCAGGTGTGTTTCACCTTAGTATATCAGATTATATCACTTTGTTGAGGGGCATTTAGTAAGTGATAGTTTTAAAACATTAACATAGAAACATTCATGCCCTCGCCTTCAACCCAAAACACAATGCCATTAGTGATTTAAGAGGCACGTAATTTGTCATATGGACCCCATGGCCTACAATTTTATTTAACATGAACCAACATTCTAGTAAATTGAATCAAAAGCAAGAGATGTTTTTGTACAGCCCACATCCTTAACTCATGCATTTCTATATAATCTCATATGTATCATGAAGAAAAAGGAGACACTGTGAAACAATATATTTGCATAGCATCACACAATTTTGTCAATTGGGAAAGTAGGGACTGATCCCAGGTTTTTTGGTTTCACAATGTGCAATTCAGCCAAAAGATGGGTATTTTCTTCTTTCTCATGTTTTACGTCAAAGGTTAATTGTGTTTAATTCTTGGCATATGCGGTTGGTGCATGGGTGGCAGACAGAATCCATATAAAAGCTTAGCATGGTTTGGGCTCAAAGGTCCAAGAGGACAACAAGCTGAGACAGACCCAGGCATCTGGCTCAAGCTTCAGTGGGTTTCTCACCTCTAAGAATAATGGAAATAAACTCCAAGTATAGCGATCCTGACATAGGAGACTAACTGTTCTTCCATAAGTCTGAAGCCTCGGGGCTCGGTGCTAGAGTAACCACAAAGCAAACACAAGGAGATGATGGATGGAGAGCTGAAACTTTTCAGACACTCACCCCAGTCACAGATCTGGGTTGAATCCATCATCGTTCTTTAGCTCACTTCGCCACCCCAGTTCAGACCCAGCCATGTGCAAATCAGTCTTAACCCTGTGCCTCATGGGAACTGTCCAGCCCGAACTGCCAAGCCAGGTCTTCCCTGGAACGGAAACAAGAATCCTAGGTCCAGTTTCGGGATAACTCCCCATATCAGCCAGGCTAGCTTGAATCCAGTGGAAAAGTGAGCAAGGGGCCCACATCTGATCATACCCTGCCAACTTAGGGCGAACAAAGCAAACACACGGAGATGATGGACGGAGCGCTGAAACTTTCCAGACACTCAGCCCGTCACAGATCTGGGTTGAATCCATCATCGTTCTTTAGCTCACTTTGCCACCCCAGTTCAGACCCAGCCATATGCAAATAAGTCTTCACCCTGTGCCTAATGGGAACAATCCAATCCGTACTGCCAAGCCAGGACTTCCCTGGACTGCAAACAGGCATCCTGGGATCGGTTTCGGGGTAAAACCCCTCATCAGCCAGGGTAGCTTGAATCCAGTGGCAAAGTGAGCAACCGGCCCACGTCTTTGCATACCCTGCCAACTTAGGGCACACAAAGCAAACACAAGGAGATGTTGGACGGAGCACTGAAACTTTTCAGACACTGCCGCCCAGTCACAGATCTGGGTTTAAATCCATAGGAGATGATGGAGGCAGCACAGAAATTTTTCAGACACTCACCCCCAGTCATAGATATGGGATGAATCCATAAGTGATGATGGGCGGAGCACTGAAACTTTTCAGACACTCAAGACCAGTCCCAGATCTGAGTTGAATACATCCATCATCTTGTGTTTGCTTGTGCAACCACATAGCAGCACACTGACCATCTTGCCAGGAATCACTGAGGCCCTCGTGTGATCTGGCATGCTGCAGCTCTGGCCACGCAAAACAAGAATGAGGTGAGAAGCTACTCTAAAGTGAGAAGTACTGAGTTTGTGCGGCAGGGCTGCTAACATCTTTATGTGGTTGATGCCTATTTGCTGGTGAGTAATAATCATTTATTCCCTTTAGCTTGTGGATCGCCATCTTCATCTGGGTAACATGCTTTACTGAGATAATAGTTTATTTTCCCTACGGCCATACTAGTAATATTAGCATTTTGAGAAGCAATTAGAAGTGCAAACCAGGCTTGACAAGAACCGTTATAGGAAAAGGGAAGAGGAATGAAAGGTGTTCCTCCCTTTTTCTGGTGAGCAGTCATCATCCCACACACCCAACAGTTAGTAATATTCGTAGCGTTATGAGTGTGGTGTAACATCTGGATGAACGTGTTCAGATAAGATTGTCTATGCATCTGCTCATGATATGGGAGAGTAAAATAATGGTGTTCAGCTGGTACTGGGGAAGTGGCAGTCAGCAATTGTCGAGCAGGAGCCACTTCCTCTACAACCCAAGTTATCACTGCCATAGCAACCACAGTGACAACAAATCCAACAATGCATATAGTCTTCTTATTGCACATTTTCACAGTAGTCAATGTTTTCCCCACAGACATGGTTGTTTCGTCGCTGAAATAATCGTTGGAGCTCTAAAGTCCTTGGCAGCCTTTGGTTTCTTCATTGAGGGTCAAGATGGGTGTCCCTATGTAGGACTGATCACGCCCCTTGCCACATCACTAACCCAGGACGGTAGCTCAACTAGTCTTTTTCAACAATGAAGGTTCTTTCAGGGTTCTCAGTTGGTATCGGGATACACCAGGGATTGTGTGGTCCAGGAAGACTTTCTCAGGTTCGTCAGGTGACATGGCTTGGTCTCTCTTCATATCCAGTATGTCTTGATGGTCGATCAGGGCAGCAGGTTCCACCAGGGTAGACAGCACCTTTTTGCAATGGGTGGAATGCACCCAGTTCCTCCTGTTCGTCATTCGAACCGCAGTTCTCGTTGAGGCTCCAAGCTGCTCGTTCTCTGAAAGGATCAGACCATTACATAGTCCCCAGGCCGGAGTCCATGGCTTTCACCTGCAGACCTATCAGGAAGAGCTTCTCAAACCTGTTGATGAATAGAAATCAAACTGTCAGTCAACTGTGATAGGTAGTCACTCATCAATACACATGGTACATCATGTATGGGGCGTGGCTTAAGAATTCCCCAAATGTTCATAGGCCTTCCAAATACCACCTCATATGGTGTAAGACCAAATCGTGAGTGTGGCACTGATTTAATGGACAACAATGCTAAGGGTAGTGCATCAGGCCATTTCAAAGATGTGGAAGCCTGGATCTTACCTAGCTTCAACTTGAGTGTAGCATTATATCTTTCTACTAGCCCTGCTGATTGTGGATGGAAGGTAGCGTGAAACTTCTGCTTGATCCCTAATACTTTCAGGACGTACTCAACAACTTGCCCAATAAAATGGGGTCCGTTATCACTCCACAAAAGTTTACAAATACCAAATCTGGGGAAGAATTCCTTTAAGAGCACCTTTGCTGTAGTGAAAGATGTATTGTCTTTCGTAGAGTACGCCTCTATCCACTTACTGAAGGCACATACCACTACTAGAACATGCTTTAGATTATTGCAGCGCTCAAGCTGGATGTAATCCATTTGCAAATCTTCAAAAGGTGCAGTTGGTGTAGCAAACCCTCCTGTAGGGGTTTGTGTCCCTTTACCAGGATTATACTAAAGACAAATCAGACAGGACTGCACTATCCTTTTAGCTGTGCCGGCAATTTCTGGATGTTTCCAAACTTTCATGAGCAATTTCGTTATCGAGGAGGCTCCAACATGTGCAGGCCCATGTGCCATATGAACCATAGGTTGTAAATGGGCTGTGGGCAATCTCCACTAGGTCATATCTTTATTCCTTCAACAGCTCTCATCATCTAATGTTCCCTCTTTAGACCATTGCTCAATTTCTTCTGCAGAAGCAGATCTTTGCATGTCCAGCACTTCCTGTCTGGTATCATATCAGTGTTCCGCCTGTGACTTCACTATGTACATAGAGGTGGTTATAATATAGTGCTTATGTTAAACAGTTGTAGTGCTTATGTTAAATAGTTTTGTATTCATACTTGTGTGTAACCTGTATTTCCAATGGACAAATGTTTATGCTTGATTAGCACCATGGAGAAAGAATGTTCATCGTGAGTGCAGAGTGAGTTGCACCTGATTCCTGCTTGTTGATGGATGGGACATTTTATGCTCTGGATTAAACTTCATCTTTCTATATCATCCATCTCATTGGATTCATTTATCTAATTTTACAGTGGTACTTCGCTGCATTGCAGTTTCACGGGCTGTGTGATCTGCGAAAGCATTGCCTTGTCCTATTTTGTCAGTCACCTTTTTGTGTGCGCTACACTTAACAATTGCTATTTTCTTCGGGTATGTTAAAGCAGTCAAAAGGTTGTGTATTAATTCTCTGTGCATTATTTGCATCCCATGGGATGTAAGAAAGCCTCTTTGCTTCCAGAGTAACCCGAAATCATGAGCCACTCCGAAAGTATAGCGGCTATCTGTATAAATGTTCACGGACAAGTCAGTACTAAGTTCACACGCTTGTGTCAAAGCTATTAGCTCAGCTGCCTGATTTGACTTCTGTGGAATACTAGCTATCTCGACTACCGTCTGAAGTGTTGTAATTGCATATGTAGCTGATGTTATGCCATCTGGTAACTTCAAACAAGACCCATCAACCCATTGTTCCCCATCAATGCTTGAGAGGTTGGTGTCTTGAAAATCGACACAACCCTTTGTCTGCTCCTCAGTAAGGAATATACAATTATGAGGCTCCTTTGGCTGAGGCTGAGTCGCTGGGTATGGCAACAAAGTAGCTGGATTCAAGGTTGTACATCTTTTCAAAGTGATATGAGGGGCCAGAAATGTCAATTCATATCCTGTCAAACGAGCACTTGTTAAGTGTTGCGTTTTGGTTTGGTTCAGAAGGGCATCAACTGCAAGGGGTACTAACACCAACAGTCTGTGTGACAAAACTATCCCTTCACTCTGATGAATAGACACAGCTGCGGCTGCAACAGAGCGGAAGCACCCAGGCAATGCACAGGCGACTGGATCGAGAACACCTGAAAAATATGCACAAGGAAGCTGCTTGTCACCATGTGTCTGTACTAACACTGAAAGTGTGCAACCATCTCTCTCATGTACATAGAGTGTAAAAACCTTCGTATAATCTGGAGTGCCTAATACTGGTGCAGAACACAGAGCTTGCCTCAACTGTTGGAAAGCATTCTGACATTCAATCGTCCATGGAAGGGGCATTGGAGTGTCTTTCGTCAAAAGAGTCAACAAGGGTTTAACAATGTGTGAGAAGCCTAATATCCATTGCCTACAAAAAGAAGTAAGACCAATGAATGCATGGACATCTTTCTGAGTACGGGGAAATGGTGTGTCTAAAATAGCTTGAATGCGGTCTGGTGTAAGTGCACGTCCCTCTTTAGACAGAAGGTGACCTAAATAAGTCACCTTCGCTCTACAATACTGCAATTTCTTCAGTGAAACTTTGTGATGGTGTGATGCAAGGAATGAAAGCAAAGACAGTGTGCCTTCTTCACACTGTTCAGGTGTATCAGCTACCAACAAGATGTCATCGACATATTGTACGAGAGCCACCCCCATCGGCACAGGGAAAGAATCAAGCTGTCTTTTCAATGCTTGATTGTAAATACTAGGACTCTCTGTATACCCCTGAGGAATTCTACAGAATCTGTAGGATCGATTATTCAAATGAAGCTGAACAAATATCGGCTGTCAGGATGAATAGGGATTGAGAAGAAGGCATTCTTCAAATCAATCACAGTAAAAGTAGTCGCTGTCGGAGGAACCATGGTAAGGAGTGTCGTAATATCAGAAACTACTGTGTATTGTGGTACTACGATCATGTTAACTTCTTGCAAGTCAATGATAAACCTGTAGATTTTAGTATCAGTGTCTTTCTTCAGAATGGGAAGGACAGGGCTATTGCAAATATTGTAAGGGACTTCTTCCACAACCCCACTTCAATCAGATCATGAACAATACGTACAAGTACCTCTTCACCTTCTCGAGAAATGTTGTATTGAGGCAATCGTGGAAATGAAGCTCACTCCATGACACTAATATGCACTGGTGGAATAACCATTTGCCTTATCGATTACACAAATATAGAATTACCAAAATATCGAAGACAAAATATAGAATGCAAAAATATCGAATTTCTATCTACAAACAGGTAAGTACAAAAATATCAAATCAAAAATATTGTTTTAAAAAATATAGTTAGTCAAAATATCGAATTTTTTTAAATGTCTTAAAAGTAATTTAAAGTTAATGAAATAATAAATATAATTAACTAAAACATTCTTAAAATATTTAAATAACCTTAAAATTATTAAATAATTTATTTAAGTTATAAAAAAACATATTTTTTTTAATACATATATATATCAACATAATATTAATAAAAAATATACAATATTTTTACCGTAGGATAACGAAAGGGTAACATTTACTATTCCCACTCCAGTGAGTGCAACAGTGGAAAAAGTGTTGTGTAACATAGGGGTAAAAATTACTTTTCCCACTCCAGTTAGTGCAACAGTAGGGAAAGCGTTGGATAGTGTGAGGGTAAAAATTACTATTCCCACTCCAGTGAGTGCAACAGTAGGGAAAGCGTTGGATAGCGGGAGGGTAAAAATTACTATTCCCACTCCAAAGAGTGCAACAGTAGGGAAAGCGTTGGATAGCATAGAGGTAAAAATTACTATTCCCACTCCAGAGAGTGCCAACAGTAGGGAAAGCGTTGGATAGCGTAGGGGTAAAAATTACTATTCCCACTCCAGAGAGTGCAACATTAGGAAAAGCGTTGGATAGCGTAGGGGTAAAAATAACTATTCCCACTCCAGAGAGTGCAACAGTAGGGAAAGCGTTGGATAGTATAGGGGTAAAAATTACTATTCCCACTCTAGTGAGTTTAACAGTATGGAAAGTAATGATTTAATATATTAATAAAAATAAATTAAATATCAATACCAATAAAACATTAATTACAATGAATTGCCAATTTAATATTATGTAATAATTAATCAATTATAAATAGAAATACATATTAGTTATAAAAATTAATTACTTATTCATAATTAATTAACAACTAATACATTTTCAGTAACAAAAACTAAGTAATAATAAAAATTAATACCAGGTAATAATTAATTAACAGTAAATTAATTATCAATACACAAACAATATTTTTAGGATGTCATTAATTACAATTAACTTACTTCCCACCCTATTCCCCTATAAACCCACAACCTGCTACAGAAAATAAATTAATATAATTAACATAATTGCCAATTAATCAATTAATAAACATTAATTAGCAATTAAAAATTAATTAACAATTAATTCAAAATGAATACCAATAAATAAATAAAAATATTTAATGAATTACAATTAAACTACTTCCCACCCTATTCCCCTATAAACCCACAACCCGCTTCAGAAAATAAATTAATAAAATTAACATAATTATCAATTAATCAATTAATAAAAATGAATTACCAATTAAAAATTAATTAACAATTCATTCAAAATGAATACTATTAAATAAATACAAATATTTAATTAATTACAATTAAATTACTTCCCACCCTATTCCCCTATAAACCCACAACCCGCTACAGAACTAAAACGCAAAATTAAATTAAAATAATTAGTAATTTCTAAAAATGTATATTTAATTTAATATAATTAAATTACTTCCCACCCTATTCCCCTATAAACCCACAACCCGCTACAGAATTAAATTACGCAAAAATTAAATAACATAAAATTCATCACTTAAAATAAATTATAAAAAAATGATACACTTTTCACACATATACTAACACACAAAACACTTTAAAAATTCGATATTATTAAAAATTCGATATATTTTAATACCTATATTATATACTTCGATATTTTGGCTTTCTATATTTTGAAAATCGATATTAAATTGCTTACCTTCAATTCGATATTTTTCACCACTATATTCTGTCCATTCGATATTTTGTCCATTCTATATTTTGACTTCGATATTTTAGTAATTCTATATTTTGAATTCGATATTTTGTCTTGTTACCAAGGTAAGGTGTCCCATCGAAACCTATCGATGTAATGGTTAAGCCAGACAGGGCAGTCCTCGGAACCAATTGTTTAGACAAGGCGCTAAGAGTAAGTCCTGCATCAACCAGAAACCGATCAGTAAAACGCAAAAAAAGGGGTGGGACATAGGGACCCTTCTGATCTACTGGGACTTCAACTGATTCCTTACCCCATCCTAGGCATTCCTATGCATAAGAGGAGTCCTGCAAATCCAAATTCCAATAGTCAGATATTTGATATTGGTTACGCCTATCAAACGTATTAGAAGAATTTGGAGGACGCCCAACAGTCTCAAATCTAGCACGATCATCCATACCTCCCCTATGTCCTGGATTCCCCGGACGACCTCTCATTTGTCCCCGACCACGCTGATACTGCTGAGCATGCAATGCCAGACAATCAACAGCCCAATGTCCAATTTTTCCACAATACGCACACTGATCAGAAGACAGAGTCAGTCGAGCATAAGTGGACATGGTCGGACCATGAGACGCACGTCCGCCTCTGCCATCACTTCTATAGGACGTGCCATAAGCTTGAGCTAGCATAACCTTTGTTTTCAACTCCTTATTCATTTTATCCTCATTTCCCTTAGCTTCAAATTCCTGACGTTCATAACACTGAGCCATAGTCAAAAGAGAGACTGGGGTAATGTAGTCCATGAACTTTCACTGGCCTTTAGGTGACTTGCTATTCCTGGCAACATGTTTGCGACAAACTTATCGACAAACAGATGCCTGTCTGTATCATCCGTCAATGACTGGCCACTAAAGTCGTGGAATGCCTCCTCAAAAAGTGTAAAGAAATCAGAGACCGATTCATCTACCTTCTGTTTGCAAGATGCTAACACAGTCCAAACTATCTTATTAGGAGGAATGAGAGTTTTCAATTTAACTACTATAGCTTTTGGAAGATCTAAAATCGCCTGTTGTTGTTTCTGTGCAAGTTCCCTTCCTGCATCAATCCTTTCTAGCTCCTCCCAAACATCCCCAAAAGTTGTATGATCATCGACTTTATGAATAGTTCTCCACACATCAGGGGGTAAAATCAGACCAAAAAACACATCAATATCAGATAAAGTCATAGTACAAGAACTAATAGCTCCCTCACCTTCTTCATAAAAAGCGGCTGGATTTTTTGCGCGGGTCAGGCAAAGCAGCTTTAAGAGCCATGACATCTGCTCTACTCCATGGAGTATAAACCCAGTTATAAATAAAATAACCCTTAGCATCAGTGGAATCCTTATCATCATCTGTCCCCGTACCCCTAGGAGGAACATACAAAGGTGCGGCTTCCCGCATGGGCTTCCCATGAACTACAACATTCTTATCTGTCGTTGAAATGTCAGACTGTGACATGGTGGTCTGAAGTGTTAGTGCAGTCGCAGCAGCTGCCTTTTTCTCCTCTCGCAAACGGAGTGCATCAGCTTGCAGTTTAACCAAGCATCTAATTAAGTCAGCCACCTGAGAGGAGAGAAAAAGACCATCACGCAATTGTTTATAATCCCTTGCCTTATCCTCAGGCTCTAACTCTGTGGAATGCTTCCTAAACCGTTCTACGACTTCCATGGCAAATACTTCCGTGAAATATAATTGTTCCCTTTCCTGCCATTGTTGCACATCAGCTAAAAGATCAGAAGCAGAAATATTATCACGAGCAGCTTTACGAGCAGCAGATCTAAGGGTAGCCGCACGATCGGCGGTCAGTATTGAGCGAGTTTTTCGCAGAGAATCTGATGCTAGCTTATCCTGATCCGAAGGATGATCATCATCATCAGAATCAAGGATAGGAGCAGAAGGAAAAGGATATGGAGGCGGAGGACGATCTAACAGAAGTGAATCATCCTGTTGTTTATTAAGGAGAGGATAGAGGGGGCGCCGGATAGGGTATTGGCCATTTACCTGTAAACGATGCTCCCTATCCTCCCTTTCTTTTATCTCCTTCATTTCTTTATTTTTCAATTCCAGCGCTTTCTCATGGATACTTTTGCGTTGTTCTTTTTCTATCAAAGCTTTCTCCCTTTTCACTCTCTCATGTGCTTCTTTCTCCCACATTCGTACACAATCAAACATATCCTGTCTACTTTTACGTTTAAACAGACATTATTCCACATACTGAATCTTTTGAAGATCAAATGACCCATTTATAGGCCAACGCAACTCAGGATCCTTACTAGTGTATTTATTCCATAACGTGCTGTACATTATAGAAGAAATACCAATTTTAATATACATGTCCCTATTTTGTCCCCTCCGGGGGAGCCTGCTGATTCCACTCGAGTTCAATACGCGTATTTCCACAAAAGCAACACGTTCTACGAAGTGTGCTAAGAACAGGCATGCCAAAAATATTGCAGTATATGCAATATTATACGCAAAGTAGCACTTAAAATACGGTGTGCCGTTCAGATTTTATAAAAAAGTAGAGAAAAGTCTCCTCATTATCTGTCTATATAAATTGCAATTTATATGTATCCAAATTCCAAATCTTGGCCAAGTTCAATACAATTCCAAAAGCGTCGCATTAAATGACCTTAATCAAAAGATTAGCAACAAACGACCTTACCAAGCAAAAGTCTCCAGATTCCAACTGCCAAGTTCTGAATCGACCAAATGGTCTCAGCACAGCGGACACCAGAAGAGATCTCAGCCGAGGACTGGCACCACCTGGAGGGTCAGAGCAGGAAGAGAGGAAAAACGCCGTGGGTGCCAAGACGTGGGTCTCCTCTGGCAGTGATCGTCCGTAGCGCGATTCCAATCCTCCGTTTTGACCACTCCTTCGGGCATCCGAGTCACCGATGAGCCCCACATTGGGCCAATCTGTAGTGATGGGCCTCAGCCAGGCCTACTAGTGCTAGGAGTTCGCCCTTCTCTGCACGCAAGTCCTCAGACCAGTAAATAGAAGTTGGCATGGAAACTGAAATGTCAAAAGAGATATTTATTAAACCTCATGAGGTGGAACTACATTCACACAACACCCTTCAGTAGTGTATGAAGTAGCACAAGGAGTAGAAGAACCATGGGCCTTTTATACCCACACAGGGGCTCAAAAGAAGGCAGTACAAGCACACATAGGAGAGTTACATACATAGATGGTCATACAGAAATGCACAGTCAACAGTAAAGGAGGAGCTAGCAGTTGCTGACTTTGGTAAAAACAACCTGAAAGTTACAGACTAAAAACAGATGCATGGGCAGCTAGAAGCTCAACTGAGCATGTGCAGAGTAGCAGAGGCTAAGTATAGCCAGTCCTTTGAGCAGAGTACAAGGGTAAACAACAGAGAAGAAGGAAAGAGCATGTGGTGAGCACATGGCAGACAAAATGGCTGCCAGAAACAAGATGGCTAAATGCTAATATCGAACGCTGCCAATTTCCACACAACATGAAGAAACAGGACGAAGTTACCTGATCTGAGTAGCTTCTCTAGTCCAGGCTTTTGCTTTGCTTGCTGGATCTTGCAGTTCTGTTTATTCCATTATAAAATCACGATTACAAGGCCTAGAATACAAAGTCAAAACCTGAACTGGATAACCTACTTCATGGACCCTTGAAATCTGAGAGCTGTTTAATGCATGTACTACCTAGGACCACCAACACTTTATGTGAGGCGTATATTCAATAGCCAAGCGGACAGAGTGGGCAAGAACTTAGCTGCTAAGCGCTCAGGTCCTTGCATGGACAGCTAGTCTGGGACAGGTTTTCCTTTTCATTCTGAAGCTGGTAGTACTGGTTTTAAAAAGAGTAAATAATGCTACAGATCGCACAATGCATAGAAAAAACCTGGAGTGAGCTGCTAGTCGTGTGTGAACAACTTGGCAGGACTGTAAGTGAGAGTCAAGAGACAATACACACCTTTAGAAGGTCAGAAGCAGGCATTTGGTTTGACCTCATTTGAGGGACTGGAATAATTATCAGCACTCTTACCGATTTACACAACAAATAAAACAATAGAAAAAGGAACCTGGCCTACTGTGATATTTACACAAATGGAAAATAGAATTGGGAACCACTGCAAAAATTTCAATCAAATCAGGGGAATTATAAGCGCTACTCACCCGTGAGGGTCTCAAGGCTCTGGGGGGGTAAGCAGCTCCGTTCAGTCAAAGACCTAGGTCTTCAGCATCTTCTTGAAGATGTTTAGGGAGGGGCGCGTCTGGTGATAAGCGGGAGCTCGTTCCAGGTCTTGGCTGCGACGTTGGAGAAGGTTCTTCCACCTGTTCTGGCTCTGCGGATACGTGGGATTTCGGCGAGGGCGAGGTCGGCGGATCAGAGGTTTCTTTTGGGTACGTGGAGGGAGATTCTTTCGTTGAGGTATTGGGGTCCGGTGTTGTGGGTGCATTTGTAGGCGTGGGTGAGTATCTTGAATGTGACTCTCTTCTCAACGGGGAGCCAGTGGAGGTTTTGTAGGTGTTGGGTGGTGTGCTTGTGTCGAAGCATGTCGAGGATGAGTCTAGCTGCGCTGTTTTGTATGATCTGAAGTTTGCAGATAAGAGGATTGGTCCAGTCTGCCAGTGATGAGAGCATGGGTGACGGCTTTCCTTGATTCGTGGGTGATCCACTTGAAGGCCTTTCGGAGGTTTCGGAGGGTGTTGAAGCAGCTGAAGGCGATGCCGTTGACCTGTTGGGTAATGGAGAGGGAGGAGTCGAGTATGATGCCGAGGTTTTGGGCATGGTTTGTGGGTGTGTGTAGGGCTGCCGAGGGTGGTGAGCCACCTGGTGTTGTCCAAAGCCGAGGGGGAGGGTCCAAGGACGAGGACTTCAGTCTTCTCCTAGTTGAGCTTCAGGCAGTTTCTGCTCATCCAGTATAGGATGCCCTTCAGTCCTTCAGTAGTATACTATGCTGGGTCCATGCTTTCTGGTGATGGGGCCATGTAGATGTTGAGCAGTGTGGGGCTGAGCGATGATCCTTGGGGCCCTGCGCAGTTGATTTCCGTTGGTTCGGAGAGGAAGGGAAGTTGTCTGACTCTTTGGGTTCTGCCGGTGAGGAACGAGCAGATCCAGTCGAGGGTGGTTCCTTGTATGCCGGCATCATGGAATCTGACGGTGAGTGTGCGGTGGTATACGGTGTTGAATGCTGCAGAGAATTCGAGTAGGATCAGGGCTGCGATGTGTCCTTGGTCAAGGAGGGTACGGATGTCGTCTGTGGCTGCGAGTAGGGTGGTTTCAGTGCTGTGGTTGCTGGGGAATCCGGATTGAAAGAGGTCCAGGATGGGAGTTTGCTTCTAGACATTTATGATGTTGGCAGATCATTATATTTCACAAAATTAAGAATTTCAGAAATATAACAAGTTACAAGTGCTATTTAAAGTTTCGCACATAATGGGTTACGTTACACACTGACTCCGTGAAAACATAGAAATAACACAGGTAAGCCAACGGAAAACTTGGCAGTACATCCGTCAGTTGGATCTGGGTTACATATAATGTAGTTACTCCCATTAATGGCACTTTTGTGTAATTTCCTGTTGCGTCAGGATACTAAAGACCCAGTCCTGCCTAGTAGCACGCATCAGGCGTGAGTCTAACGCATTTCAGTGTGGTGATCCGCATCACCGCACTGAAATGCATTGTAATGCATTACATGCATAGCGCCTGGGCTGTCAAAGCCGTTAGCGCTGCCAACTAAATGCCTGCCTGCATACATATTACTATGCTAAACTATAGCTGCTGATGTGGCTGGCTGCGGGCCCTGGCGAGCTCGCGCTGCTCCCGCAGGTTTGCCGGCTACAGTTGCTGATTCATTGTATCAATTGAATAAGATTCCTGCCTTGCTGTCCCCAGTATTTCATAGGCAGCGCAGTTCCTCCTAATTGTCGCAAGACTTTACTTTAAAATTATGTGCGTCACAGCCCTCTTTCTAATTGCATGAGTGTGACGTTTCATTCAGGACTGGATTCTGGGAGGAGAAGGGCCTGGCGTCGCAGTAACCCTCGTGAGCGCAGATAATCATATATTTCTGTACAGTAAAGGTCCACGTACCGGCGTGCACCTCCGAAGTCACCCCCTGCCCGAGTCGCTGACTTCCGTTAGATCGCACCAACCTGATTTGATAAATTCTTGCCCAAAGAGGAAAGCCAGGCGGCCGGCATCACGTGAAATGCAGCTGCTCTCGAGCTGGCGCCACTGAATTTCAAGTAAGTGTGTGCCTAACCCTGCTAGGAGTCAGTGAGGGGCATAAAAAAACAGTTGCTGGCGGTAATCGATTTGCAAATCTGTGTGCCCGACTTGCCTTCTGACTTCCTCCACCACCCACACACGAGTCACACCACACTTGCAGTCACACACAAACTTGCACATAGCGGCCAGTCAGTGACACGCACACACAACATGCAAGGCACTACACCTTTCTCAGACGGCTGATGTAACATGATTTCTCTGGCCTAAACAATCACTTGACACTGTTTACTAATGGCACTACACATGTTCTATCACCTTTCACATAATTGCCCACTGGCTCGACGAGGCTGCCGACAGAGCATGCTGTGACTAAATATGCGCTTCACAGGGCCTGAGGCTGCCTTGACAAAAATGCCAGGGGTGCGTGCTACTGCTCCAGTCTGCCCCCCTTAGTTTTCACTTGACTTCACCCTGGCGTGCCAACAGCTCAACTGAGCTCTACTTGGGTGATGATAGGAAATTAAATTCTGGGCTTTCAGCGCTCCCAAGAGGATGGTAGGTGTCTCTTGAAGATGGTGCCCGTGTTTGTGAGGCAGCTGGTACCCGGATGTATATGTGTGGTACATGAATGCTAGCTAAACTAAAGTGCGTCAAAAATACACCAGTTCTTGGAGCATGTGGATGGAAAATAAAGCAGGTTGTTTATTTTGTATATTTGCTAATTTGTGCTGAGCGGCCTCAAGTTGAACGGGCCATTCCTTGAAGAACTTCGAAACAACTGAGTAAATGTTGAGAGAGACTCGTTTATAAAATTATAAACATTACAGCGCACTAGCTGTTGGCTATGCCTGAGACTTCTCTGTGCCTCAGCCTGAGGCTTAATGTGTTTCAGGTGCTGTACAGTAGTTTAAAGATGTTTTTGTTGCTCAAATTTAATTTAATTTATGCTTGATTTTGCTCGCGAAAAAGTGTCGCTCATTGTCATTGAAATGTCACTCATAATCACACTGAAATTATGAAAATGTCATACATAGCAATATGAAACCTTGGCAGCTATGAAGACCATTTTTAAAACCTGGATAATAAATAAATGTGTCCAGAGTTTCTAGTACATATCTAGAATTTGATTCAGCCTCCAGTGGAAAATCTGTTTGCTCCAATGTAATCTGTCTGAAGTTTAAACATCCCTTTCCTCTTCATACCCAGCGTTAAAGAATAGCAGTATTTTTTGTCTGTGTTAATCTCCGAATTTTCAAAAGTGAAAAGTGTATTTACTTATCCCTAGTTTAGCCAACCCCAACACGCCACACTAAACATGGCGCCAGAGACGAGTCATCCTGCTAGGGGGGGGGCTGCGTAATGACGTCATAGCGTGCGTCTGTGTGTTTTGTTTTTGCTGGCCTGGGCAGGGCAGACAGAACAGCGGAGGCAGGCTGAGGAAGCGAAGGGGCATTTGCAGGAGGAGACTGGGCCTTGTGTATCTGCGTTCCTCAGTCCCTTAGCAATAATCAAAGGAGCGACATAGAGCCTGCTGGTCTGTAGAGGGCCCGCCATGCCCTCCGAGAAGAGTTTCAAGCAGAGGCGCTCCTTGGGTAGGTCGAGCCCCCACCCTCCGTTCTCCTCAAGAGTTTGTTTGTCAATGTCATGGAGCTTGTCCTGAGTCAGCCCTATAAGGGTTGGAGTTAGTAGGTGGTGTTATTATATAATGGTTAACCAGTCTATTTTAATTTGTATACTCCGTTTCCCAGGGTACTCGGTTAGTGTCCTTCATTTCTGTGAGTGTTTTTTTATGGTGGATCCCTTGTCCGCCTGCGAACCTCTGACCAATTCTTATTGGCAGCGGAAAGCCTTGCAGAATATAGTCCCGCCCACGTTACCATCAAAATAATCATGCAGACTCCTTCGATTACTTTCAGTGGACACCCTGTCCAAACTCCCCTGAAGATACAGCTCTTTGTCACACTATTGGACAGACTGCGTTTTCGTTCTAGAACAAAGGGTGATTTAATCGCCATCTGAAATAACGCTCTTATGGACAGCTAGCTGACTGTATGCGAGACGGTGTGTTTGGGAGTATGATATGGTAGGAAAGAAAATGGATGAGGTAATTGCCAAGAAGCAGCCGGGATGACGTCACTGCAGATTCTGGGTGGAGGAGGGCTTCACTCTAATCCCTTTTTTTTCTCGGTGGACGCCTGTTTTTTTTTCTATCCTAATGTCTTTATTGATTTCGCTTAAAACATTCCAGGATCCCTTGAGCTGCACACGCTGCTTTTTCCCGTTTCGTAATGACAGGATGTGACTGCGACCGACCCATATAAACAGACACCAGCAGTCAGTGGCATTGCCCACCAGGTCTTCCGATGTCAGCGCGAACTCAGTTAGGAAATTGGGAGGGCTTTTTTGGTCGCCCTCGGAGAATCTTGCATAGGAGGGCAGATAGTAGCCAGCCATTTAGTTATTTTATTTTAGACTGATAGTGCTTGGTGAGGTCTAAGAGTAGCCTCCAGAAAAGGCAATAAAGGCTTGTATAGGATGCATTACGAACTTCTTTGTTCAGTTATTCTAACCAGTTAACTGTCCCTATTTTATCGATCTTTCAAAACCCGTGCCTTTCCCTGTGGCGATTCGAACTCTTGACTTGAAGGTTGCAGCTAAAGCATCTGCACTAGTGTGCAACCCACTTAGTCGTTCGACTGACTAAATTCTACCAACATGGGCAACACTGGGAGCAAGCACGCAAAGATAACAGTAGGTTGTTCAAGCCCTGCCACTGGCGCAGCTGCTAAGCAATACGTTTTTTGACTGAAAAGCTAACACAGCACGCCGTTTCTTCGCCGCAAGCTTGTTTGGAGCACCACAGAGCTGCATGGCTATTAAAATGTTCGTCAAAACACCATGAGGTGCATTGGCATATTTAATTGTGATTGGTAACGATTCTTTGTTGAAGAAACTTCAAGTTGTGTCACTCAAAACGGTCTTCTCCAAAATCAAAACAATGTACATTTCATAGGTACAAAACAGAGTAACGATGCACTAGAATACAGATAAGCATTGTAGGAGGTATGACCCAACCTCTCTGTGCAGCTTCACCTTGTTTTGTTACTGGAGAATGAAGGTCTAATTACGGATGCTGTAATACTATTGTATTCCATGCAGGCTGTTCTCTGACCCAACACCTGCACACATATGATTGCAGTGCTCTTTGTTCAATGACGTATTCTTTGATTTCGCTTCATAGCTGTTGAAAGTAGTTGGCAGACTCTACTGCTCCCTGCAGTGTAATATGGGCCATTTCTATCATGTTTGCATGCTACGTGAATGCATACTTTTGATATAGTCGTTACTGATTCTTTCCCCTTGTTTAGCACAGCCTCTTCGAGACTTTGCCTAAGATTGGTTTGGGGAAACTGACTAATCAGGGCCATTTCCACAGGGTTTTCTCATCAGCGCTGAGTCAGGCATGTACTTTTTCCTGTCAGAATTTGTTAATTTATGTTATTGGGATTTTGCTGCCGTATGATTTACCTAATCATTTGCGGGACTTCTTCTTTTTGGGTAATTCTATTAATTGGCTAGGTAAACTGCTCCGAGTTATTTTTTACTGGAGTTAATTTAGTAATCATATATACAGTTAATTAAAACCTTTACATGATGAGAGAAAATGCAAGTGACAAATATAAAAAAGCATCAAAGAGCTATCAAAGAGCTTTTTTTAAAACATGTTTTAAAAAGGCTGTATGCTGTGCCACCTTTCCGAGTGTACACACGAGTGCCAATGATCATTTCAACATTTTCCTTAATGGAACACTTAAGTGCAAGTGAAAGTTATATTTTCTTGTGTTTTAAAAAAAATTATTATTGTTTATTTTTGTATTACTCGTTTCAAAAACAATTTACCACCCACCATTGTACTGCAGCTGGTTTCCAGATACTAGACAAAGGGTTGTTCAACAAATGAATTCTCTTCTCATATGGTATCTTTCTTCTTCAGGCGGTCCAGCTGGCCACTGTGGCTTGCCTCACGGCCCGGAAATGGGAGGGCTCGGGTCACTTGCTCAGGTCACTGATGTAGGAGCAGCTGAGCTTGCATTGTTTTGTTGGGGGTGACCTAGTGGTTAATGCTCTGGGTTTTTTTGGGGGGGGAGGGATGAAGTCAGCCTGTTCCGTTCATCGCCAATAGCTCTGTTAATCACCGAGTGCTCCTCCTATCTGTGAGTTGTGAATTGTAAGATCTTAGAAACTACCCAAGTGTGGCTTCATGTCGCACTTCTGGTATTAGTTTCTGCCCAGGCTCCTAATTTTGAACGGGCAAATGCTGGATTCCCTTGTGTAGCTTATACATATCGGCCATCCTAGATGGCTCAAAGCATTTCACGCATCTCTGCTCGAAAAATGGCTGGATATTACCATTTGCTCTCGACAAAGCTTTGCAGTCAACGAGTGAAAATAAAATAATCTCTCTGCCCTTTATTTTTTTTTATGGCAGTTGTGTGAAAATGTAGCGAGACTTTGAGCTTCAGTACCTACCATAAAAACCGAATTTCAGTGAACCATTAAAGAAGGGGGAAGTATATTCTGGGTGATATATAGAGTATACGTTGTACTAGCTTTGAAGCAGTCTAACTCTCCCTGCCCATCGGGAGTCTGAGGAAGATGTTTATTTCGTCTGATCTGATAGCTGATCTTTCAAAATTCCACCCATCTGCATAACGTTGTGTACAATCGATCTGGTGGGTCATCAGTGGCCTTTGAAAGTTGAGTTTCCTAACCCCTTGTGGACTCTAGTTAATATTGTTATAAAGTTAGCCCCACGAGCTACAGGTTTTTTCATTGAGGGTAACTACATAACATCTCAAGTCCATTGTAATATGGTGTAGATCCATTAGATACTTTTTCTGCCATTAACATTGTTTTTTTTAAACATAATAATGACATATCTTTCTTGATTGTTGCAATATCCCCTCAATTGACCAGTTCTCGGGGAGCACATTCCAGATGAATAATTCTAGTTCAAGATGTCATTTTTTTCCCCTCGAATGGTAAGAAGTTATTGTGTAGTTGCCCTTTTGTAAACAGCCGAATGTTTATTTCCAGTAGACATCTGCCATTGAAACTTTCTATTTCGTTTTCTTTCAGTGGTCTGGTGGAAGTGATCTTCTGCCCAGTTAGCCCAGTACATTTGGCATTCTTCAGGCCTCATCGGCTTCATACATGCTATGATATTTTTATTATTTTCTGAATGGAGGCCCCAGGTTGGTTCAGGTGACATGCCTATAAAATTGATCGGTCTACAGCAAGCATCTTAATCAGTGCTCTCCGTGCTTCAGAGAGAGGGATAATGTTAGGAGTTCCTTTACATAAACCTTTTACTTTAAACAAACCTGATAGCCTGTGGCTTACTGCACTTCTGCATTTTTCCTCTTTTACAATATTTCACTTGGTTATGTCTTCACCTTCTCTGATAAGAGAACCCAGAAGACTTCGATATATCATGTTGGTGTGCTTCGGTATATACAGATGGCATTAATGTCTCTGAGTTGTAACTATTAAAAGGCCTGCCAGTTTCAAATTTTACCAATCTCTTCCGCTTAACGAATTTCTTAAATGACGCTGGGGTGTGCCTGTATTAACCCCATGATGCCTAAAGGCAGTGGATCGTTACCTGGACAATGACTGGTTTATGCAATCAACTCTTATGCATGTTTCACCACTTCCATTCAGACAATGTTTTTCCCATAGTTTTAATCATGCAAATTTTATGTTTGATGTGTCCTTAAGTTGTTCATATTTTGCAGCCGATCTGTTATATTTTACTCTTTGGGATTTTTAGCTATGCAGGCTTTTTCAATTACATATTTCTGCTCATTTTGGGTGTTTCACAGTGCAACGTGGCATCTTCTCCTTTTTCCACCGGTCATACCAGGCTGAGCACAGATAGGCACTGAGGTGACAGATGATCACTGGCTATATTGTTTGTTTCTTCCCTAAAATACAGATGTCTTAATATCTCAAACCCATTTATTTAGATTCCTTAATAACTTGAACTTGTTGATTTGTGAATTATTGGGTATCTCACATCTGTAGTTTTTGAGGGACTTGGCTAATTACGTTCATAGCTAACACTCTTTCTGAAATGGCCTTCTTTAATAGTGGCACATCTCTTTGTGCCACTATAGTAAAGTAAATGCTGTAATGTGACCCAGGACATCCTTTGGGTTTTCTTCTCCATTGATTTTTATCAGTGATTTGAAATGTCTGTCCTCTTTACCATACCCATAATGTTGATCAAAGCTGGAAGCTTTGATCTAGCTTATCCCAAGCCAACACAGTACCTCTATCATACATGCTATTTACATTTCTTTCCAAATGCTACAGCTCGGGTGTCTTCTGTAACACTGATTTACGGTTCTCTCAGTTAAGGCTTGGCCTTTGTCTAATGCGACACAATACAGTAAACTTCTTTTTGTAGCAGAAGTTACACACTCAGTTTGGAACATGCTGCATATTCTCATTGGCTGAACACTAATATAAATCTTTGAATATTTTCATTTTATCTACCTTTTTATTATTCGTTGGAGCAATCTAAATAGGCTCATGACACATTTTCATGTGGGCACCATTGATTAACTGGTTCATTCACATTTACTTGAACATCCATTTTTATTATCTTTGACTTTGTAGCTCATTGATTTATTACTCTTTACACTTTTTGTTTTGTCTCGTGGTTTGGTTGTTATTGTGGAAACAGAATGAAAGTATGAGTACATGGAGATAATCCCCCATCACTGTCTTCATTACTAGTGCTGGAAATTATCGTCACAGGTCCTCTTGCTTCCCTTCCTAGTGTGCATGCTCCATTTAAGTAACCAACTGGTCTATGTGTATGTGTGTGTATGTATGTATATGTATATATATATATATATATATATATATATATATATATATATAATTGGAATTCCTGAAGCTAGTTTAAGTTTACATCCAGTGTATTCCTCTTTTAGTGTTTTGTGCTGAAATTTACATTTTGTACCTCGCTATGTTTTTGGATTTACTACCCTATACAAGAAAGACTTATTTCGTCGACACTGACACATCCATCTCCACCTTTTTGAATTAACTAGTGTGCTTCATCCATGAAAATTATTTCATAGCTCAATTGTCAGTACTACACACAGCAACTCAATGCTCTAGGCTAGAAATGACACCTATTTATATTAAAAGGATGTCTCTAATAAGCATTGGAAAAACCAATAAGGCTGCCCGTGGCGAGTGCGCACTAGTTGTAATTTAAAAAAAAATATTTTGCAAAGCTATGTAATTTACAAACAATTGTCAAAAGTGTCGAAATAAAGGATTGGCTCAGCAAGTGAGACACACCAGCCTGTCCACTGAAGTGAACTCCTTGTCAATCTGCTCTGCACATGAGATCAGGAAACATTCTATCACTGTCAATGCAACAGAACCTATGGATGAAATGGGCTGATCCAATGCCTAACGTAGTATGCCATGGTGGGTGGAGGCGAAATGTTAACAGCACCTAAACAAACCAGTGGCTGCAGAAAGCTGTTTGACAAACCATATATGTGAATATAAATGAATTTGTATTAATTTGTTTGGAAAACATGGGGCTGGTGAGACAGTGAAAGCTGTCTGGGACATACTTTAAAATACACGTCTCATGCTTTGAATAAAAAAACAGCATTTTACAATTAAAGGTAATTGGCAAGATATATGCAAATAAGTAAAATAAAATACAAGGACATGGGCAACGATGAGGATTGTCTAACTAATGCTGGTAATATAACATTGTTAATGATGATGTTGGATTTTGCTTTTGAGTTGTGGGGCTAAAAGTGTAAATGAGATGCAGTCATATTTGTTACATATATCCAATTAGAAATAACCTCTGGCCTTTACAGTGTGCAACACCATCAACACTGCTTTTTGAGGGCCTTTAATTGTGCGGCTGTACAAAAGGGGGTGGTGATGGACGGAGCGTCTGAACCAATCAAACACTCACACCCATTCAAAAGATCTGGGTTTAATCCATCACCGTTCTTTAGCCCACTCTGCCACCCCAGTTCAGACATGGCTATATGCAAATCAGTCTGACCCTATGCCTCATGGGAACAGTCCAGCCCGAACTGCCAAGCCATGCCTTCCCTGGATTAAACCCAGATCTTTTGACTGGGTGTGAGTGTTTGATTGGTTCAGATGCTCCGTCCATTACCATCCCCTTTTGTACCGTTTAATTGTGCGGCTAGCATGAATGCTTCAGCCATTGGCTTCTAATTTGATTTTGATATTTTGGTGATTGAGGGCATATTTGTTAAATCTGAATTTGTTTGCAACCCCTAGCAATCACAATTTCATTATGCACAGCGTTTTTAATGCGTGACCGTGACTAATTATTGTCTTGTCTGCTATTACCATATACGTTTGCCACACAGTCTGCATTACCAGCGGAACTACATTCTCTGCAGGCAGACAAGGAGGGCACAGAAAACTACAATTCCAAGGTGCCATGGTAGTTGTGTGGCTACTCGCCCCAAACTGCCTCTTTTCAGCTGAGATGGCCCCATGAAGAGTGCAAGTATGTGCATTGCACCTGCCCTCAACATGTTAGTACTAAGTCGCATATTATGCCCAGTTCACCTTTTTACAGTAACTTCCTGAAATCTTAATATTTCTGATTGCAGTAGAGATCAGAATTATCCGGAATGGCAACCAGTTCTCAAGGATGCAGAAGAAGTTAGCCTCTCCAATTCTATCCTAGTACCATGCTAATTTAAAGTTTTCTTGCAAGTATTGTTTAGCGTGCTGCTTAATCATAACATTCAGATTTAAAAAAATCTGGGAGTTTGTAAGCCCCAGAGAAAGATGTCATACTCTAACTAAATTGGATTCTAGAAGATGATTATTCACATATATTTGGCAACTGGGCTTTGGCCGGCATACTTGTAGCAGGGGAAAGACCCGTTCAGTGACCTGTCACAAATTAACAAAATGTAATATTGCAGTGTCAGCAGCACTACGCGCTCAGCATATTCATGATTATTTTTAGGATGGAAACCACCACGCTATTATTTATAACAATGTTCACAGTCAATGCATACACTATTTTTGCAGTGCACTGTGATGTTGCAAGGATGGGTACACGGGACACAATAAATGGATCCGTTGCTGTCATTTTCAGTAAGTAGCAGTCTGTAGTTGCCCATATTGCTTTCTCACCCTCACTGAAAGTGACATACACTCTTGTAGCATAGAGACCATATGCTTTTAAAGAAAGTTTCATGTGCTTTTATTTGACCGGCCCTTCCACTAGGGTTGGTGGAGGTCTACATATCCCAGTGTTATGTTACTCACATTTTAGACCTGAACTCTCAAGTAGCATGTTTTGTAGGCCATGTATGAATACATTGGCTTTTGAGTTTGCACCCAATTATTAACTGAACCTAAGTCCCCTATTTTATCTAATATTTGCTGAAAGGTTATTCATTATAAATGTGTGCTCATCATTTTGATCAGTTAGTTAAGGAGCCCAACCACGTCTAAAGTAAGTTCAAAAGTGCATAATCTCGTCTCCCTCAAATGAGCATGGTGCCTCTCTCCATATATAGGTATATTATATATTTGTCTTATACTACGCACGGCAGTTAAAAATGCATAGACTACTGTATTTAGCCTAATCTCTAACTACATGCTGTCTGTGTGCATATAGAACATAAACAATATTGTATTTCTTGTTAGCTTTGAAATTGCAGACTCGTTTGGATTTTAAATTCGAATGTATTTGTTTGCAGTCTAGCTGAAGGTTACGGATGAAAGACCGAACCTTTCATAGCTTCTGGCCTGTATAAATCCAATGTTTTACTTATTCAGAATTGGGGTTTCTGTCACACCATACCATGTTAATGCTTCTATTTTTTTTGTCTACTTTCTTGACCAAACACGTTAATGAAGTAAATTCATAAGTGTTAAACTGTGTGGGATTTACAAAATGTGCAACAATTAAAGATGACCAAAAATAAGGACAACCTAATCATCAGTTCTGAGATCACACTGAGACTCACCTGCCAGTCAGACCCTCAAATTCAGGATCCGAATAAAATGATCAATACTATTCCAACGACTACCACTCTAGTTGCATACTTGATCAAAGCTAAACTATCAGTTCAGTGATTCTCAAAACAAATCTGTGAGGAAAGAAAGACATTGAGAGAACCAGAGACCTTCGAAACAAACCCCTGCTGAAAATGTTACCCTAATAAAGAAAGCCACGAAAGGCTACAGGAGAAACTGTTTAAAATACAGTTTTTGTGAAGCAGCCAAAAACCAACCCAAAAAAGATTTTTGATATGTCAGAAAAATCTCCAAAGCTTCAAAAATCACATTACCTGATATGTCAGATAACAACATTGAGAAGTTAACTATTCTCCAATAAAATCATACAGATTAGGCACAGGATTCACATGGATACTGCAGCCCTTGTTCAGTGACTGCCAAAACGTAAATACACAAATGTGAACATTTTGCATTTTTCTCTTCTAATTCTGTGAACAAAACCATAAAACAGACGAAACCTTCAAGTCATTCAAACAACCTGCTTACTTGACTAAAAGATAGCACAGTGCATACTCTCTCACTGCAGTCACATCATAAACCGCTCCCTTCCAACGGGTGTCTTCCCTTACAAACTCAAGACAGGCTAACTCGAGCCACTTTTAAAATAGACCTCTGCAGACATTGAAGGTTTAAACAACCTCAGACCCATGACTGCCCTTTCCTTCTTAGTCACAGCCTCAGAAATCTTGGTGAACGTGCAACTGAATCACCACATTTACATGAATAACCTTGTTAATACATACCAGTCTGGGTTCTGTAAAGGCAATAGCACTTACGGCAATCCTAAAAGTGGTAGATTATATGTTCAGGATCCTAAATGAAAGAAAATGTTGAATACTAGTGTTTCTGAGCAATCTTTGATATGGTTAGGCCGTTGATCCTCATTAACACCATGCAAATGGCAATGGATCTAGAAGGCAACACTCCCAAACAGTTTTCATTGTATTAAAAAAAAAATCACATTTGTTCCGGTTAGGCGAACAGGTGTCACGGCTCTTCCATAGGGATTGATTTTAGGATGGTCCTTTTCAAACTTTACAGTGAAGAAGTAAAACGACCAGGATTAGGCATGCACACATGGGCTGATGACATGCAACTTTGTTTAAAAATACCAGAAAAACAGGACCCCCAAGTCTTGACTAAAGAATCAGGGAACCCAGAAATGGGTGTCCAACCACATCTTCAAATTATTCTCCCTTAGTCCTGCTTTCATCACCCAACTCGGACAAAAAACAGTCTCAGAAGTAGGTTTCAAGCTTCTGTTTTCAAGGGATACCTACCGAATTATTAGAAGAGGCAAAATCCTCTGCTCTTGATTGAAGATAGGAAGTTCAACCTCCAAAATAATTTCAGCAGCCCTACAAATAAGGCATTTGCAGTCCTACAAATCAACTACTTGTACTGAAACAAAAATCTTGAATATTTATAAAATATCTAGGCACACTGTGGATCGAGTATAAAACGGCCAGACACACTGGACCCCCTCCCAACCCAAGCCAAATACTATGAAAGGTAACCCCAAACTCATGACTACCCACACAAATGATCACATCACCACTGTCCTTTGATCTTTAGGCCAGCTGCTAATTGAATGTTATGCCATCCTGAAAAAATACATTGCCTCTACAGCCATACTCCATAACATTCCCAATTATTTTCGCAGCCATAAAGACTCCTGATTCTCGGAGGACAAAAGAAACTGCAAGCAATGACCAGCTCACCCATGACACGCTTACGTAAAAAAAATTAAGCCGGCAAGCATAGTTTGATAGACAGATAGTTCCTAGTATGTTCAATGCTACCCAACAGACATTAAATTAAAACCATTGATAAAAGACGTCAAAAGCTTATGGATCGACTGGCACTCAAACCCTTTTGGCCACTGCCTCATTCGTTCCACAAATAACTGCAAAAACGGAATATCCTTCTGCAAATGCTTACGGAATACCGATTGTTTCAAGTGTCAGTTAATGTCAGATAATGTAAGAAACTTTCATGTTTGTAAAACGTGTCAAGAACAACTAATAGATACATTATTCTAGTTTGCACAAGGTATAACCATCTGTTGCACAAAAAAGGATCCGCATAAAACCGGAAAATCTGTAGAAAAGGTTAACATTTGTTCTCATTTAAAAATCCGGACATTAGTGTAATGTATTCGACTGAATATTAAATGTTTCTGAAAAAGCTATTTACCCCCTGTATCTGGAGGCAAAACTGTTACATTTTTGCATAAACTGCATTATGGTGTAATAGCACACTTGAAACCAGCAATGTAAATTAAGGAGTGCATATTTATGGTGCATGACTTTACCATGCATATTTAAAAGGAAAAAAAGGGGAGGGGGTTTAGGTTTAAAGTTGGGCGAGTTTTTAGGGATGGGTGAAAGATATTTATGGTTTAGGAATGAGTGAGGAGTATTAAGGGTTTTTACTTTGCAGGGATAGTAACGTTTTTCAAAGTTCTGGAAAGGGTTTTCAGGGTTGGGTAAGGGGTAGAAAGGGGATTTTTGGAGTTCAGGTGTGGGTAACTGTAAGGTCATAATGGGTTTTTACGAGTCCGGGAAGGAGTAAAGGGTAGTGGGGGTGTTTAGAGCTGGGTATGGGCAGAAATGGGGGGTTTAGGGTGCAAGGGTGAATGAGGTGAAAGGTAGTGTGCTGTTTTTAGGGTTTAGGAGTGGTGGTAAAGGGTTGTATGGAGTTTAAAAAAAAACGTTGGGGTGGGTTACCAAAAATGTTTTATTTTTGGGTTTTTTATCTCAAAAGGGGCCAGCTCTGAAATAAGCGAAGGGCCAGAAGGGATAACTTGGGAAGTTGCTCCCTTTGACCATGGTGATGCACAAGATATCCTCACAAAAATATAGACCCAGCACAGTGATCCGAACTGAATGTATAGTGTCCTGATTTTAGATGCCTTATTGACCAGTGGTTACTTGCTAGGCAAACATGGACAGCCATTTATTGGTGTAGGTGGACACTTAGTGGGGTAATGGATGCATCATATGTGAACGTAGGCGTCCTTAACATGAGTTCATATGAAGCAGCTAGTTCTCCGTCAGTTAGTTGATCACATGATAGCCACATTGCCAGAGTAACGAGGCATACCTGCTGCTCACATGACCGATGTCTCATGTGTCCTGTTTCATGTGTCTTTGGCTATTTTGTTACATGATATTTGAGACCAGTAATATGCCACGTGAATGAATGCAACCCACTGATAAGTATGTTTGTGTGAGAAATATTTGTTAGTGCTGTCATGTTGATCCTTATGCTTTATATCTGTGATCTTATTGGAAGGATTGTAGACCTATAACCCGAGATGTCAAGCTCAGTTTGAAAAGTTGCAAGCTGGTCGGGTTTCTGCCTGCGGCTGTATAATGTTTTAGTTGAATATATGCCTATACAATATGTCACTTTCAATTTTCGTGTGTGTGTATATATATATATATATATATATTTATTACCTACTGGCGGTCGCCAGTAGGTAGTTATAGTTAGGATCGTTTTCCATAGGAAATCCGCAACATTCTATTGGGAATAACTTTGGCGCCGAATGAGGGATCTGCCTGTAATTTTCCTTAACTTTGCCTCGCAGCGCTCCGCTCCTTCCCTGAAAGTTTCGGGGGGATCCGTCAAGCGGGGGCCGAGATAAAAGGGGGGTCCCAAAACGTGTTTTCCCCATGTTAATTTCCATAGGGCGGTTGGACTCACTTTTAGCCCGAACGGCTGAATGGATTTCCACCCAACTTGGCAACATTGTAGGGACTGGTACCCCGATGTGCCTTTGCTATGTCTCAAAATATATGCTCCAGTGGTTTTTACGAAAATTAACTTTGAAAAAATATATATTGGGCTATATATATATGTTAGAGCCCAAATGTAGCCCAATGTAGCCCAAAGATGGCCACCAGAGACAAAAAAAAACAAATGTAGCCTAAATATCAGCCAGATGTAGCCCAACTATAGCCCAATGACAGAATGTCCCAGAGTGTTCTAAAGAACAACTAGAGCGCTAACAGTCTTACTTATGACAAAAGTATGGCACACCTGAAGTCATCTTCATTGGAATAAAGTGTTAACACTTAAAACATTTAATTTGCAAAGGAACAAAATGAGGGGGTTCATTTTGCCATAGAAATTATGATTAGTGCTGAAGAAAGAAAAATTAGGGCACATTTTGAGTGACTTCTCAATTCCTCTTATATTTCATTAAAAAAATTCTGATATGCAGTTTCCCAAGATGGCCACCAGAGACAAAAGAACCCAAATGTAGCTCAAATATCAGCCAGATGTAGCCCAACTATAGCCCAATGACAGAATGTCCCAGAGTGTTCTAAAGAACAACTAGAACGCTAACAGTCTTACTTATGACAAAAGTATGGCACACCTGAAGTCATCTTGATTGGAATAAAGTGGTAACACTTAATACATTTAATTTGAAAAGGAACAAAATGAGGGGTTTCATTTTGCCATAGAAATTTTATATATATATATGTATATTCACTGAAAAAACCATAGGTTACACACCAGTTATAGTTAGGAATTAGCATTTAAAAAACCTTTGAAAGTCACTGAAAAAAACCATAGGTTTCACACCAGTTATAGTTAGCTGGAAATTTTACTCGCATAAAACCATTGAAATTCCCACGTTATAGTTAGTTGGACTCACTATAACTTGCACGTCTGCAATGCACTGCTGATGGCGTCACATATTACATCACTCATGCATATATTTAAACATTACTCGCTAATATATGTATTCACTAAGATACACTTAATAAGCCAGTTAACCAATCAATTTTTTTTTTTTTTAAAACACTGTCATGAGTGATGTAATATGTGACGTCATCAGCAGTGCATTGCAGACGTGCAAGTTATAGTGAGTCCAACTAACTATAACGTGGGAATTTCAATGGTTTTATGCGAGTAAAATTTCCAGCTAACTATAACTGGTGTGAAACCTATGTTTTTTTCAGTGAATATATATATATATATATATATATATATATATATATATATATATATATATATATATATATATATATATATATATATACATATGTGTGTGTGTGTATTTTTTATATATACACACACACAAATGTGCAGTGTTATGTTATTTATTACTATTGTTGGCTCACAAGTGGTGATGCCTTCTGTGGGTCATGAATGCATCTCCCCTCCCTCAACAATAGTAGTAAATAGCATTTGCATATGCTGGATTGTGTTATGCGCTCCTGCACGTAGGGGGTGTATGGCATGGATTTTTTTTACTTATTCGTTTGAAATATATATTTACGCAAAACCATGATGCAAGAAGTTAAAATTGTGCGGTGATGTGAAAAATACATTTAAGAGGTTTTGTGACCATTAGTATCGTTTCCCTCTTAATTATAGCATGCAAACTGTGAGAGGCAGTAAACCGTGTTTTTTCTGTCAAGTTCCCTCTACTGTGATAATAAACTGCAGTTTGCTCTTTGCACTGTAGTACTAAATGAGACAATGCACCTTTATTAGGTCTGTTATAGTAAATGTGTTACTGGTGCAATTTGTTTTCATTCCCATGGAGAGCGTTATCTCGCCCGTGTCTTTGAGATTTACACGAAACTCATAAGGAAAAATCAAAGTTCATAACTCACTCCAACCCACCTCACCACTATCTTGTACCAAACTTAAAAAAAACAAAGTACAACACTACAGGGGGCTATATTTTGTACTTCCAGATTTGGTGTAAATTGGGCAAAGTCTCACACTCCTCTTCATTCAAACCTAGCTTCTTGTTTATGTAAGTAGTATTTATAAAGCACAAACTGCACTCCTTGTGGGTTAACCCGACGCTCAAACCAACAAGACTACATCAGTACCCCAACTCCAAATGATGCCAAAGTAGAGCTGTTGATCCTTAATGTTGGCGTTTGAGGGGAAAGGCATGTCATCCTACCTTTGTAAATCTCCGGAGGCTTTCTCCTTCCTAAGACGGCATAGGTAATATATTCCTTTGTGCTGCAGTGATAGGCAATACTTGATGTCCAAGCAAAGAGCATTGGAACTGTAGGAGCACTAATGGAGATTGATCACTATATCTTAGGGACCACGAAGTATACCACTTAAAACGTTTTTTAGGGCCAATGCAGATAGATAAATAAACCACTTTGTGAGCAAGGAAGTGTGATTTAAAACACTTTGCTTCATAACCTGAAGCCAAAGCGTGTGAAATGTGGTCGCAAGCTTTTAGGCCCTGTACCAGTTATGTGGCATCATTTTGATCTAGTTCTAGCTTATGAGTAGAGTAATCAGGTACCAAAAGATAGACCGCATTTCGAACATCCGGCCCGGCAGATGTGAATGCTACCGTATGTGAAAAAGAGAACCTGTTTAGAAGTCACTTTGGGACTGAAAGCTGAAAGAAGCAAGACGTAAACAATTTAAACCTGCTCATCTAAGGATAAAGTCAAATCAAGTTCACCGCAAAGTTTTTCACATAAGGTAATGACGTTGGTTTGGAGTCCAAAGTATTGGGCAGATCGGAAGATTTCAGCAGGGGTAGATCTCAAGTTCCGGCACGTTTCACCTCCCACTCTGACAATAGTGGAAAAGGCAATTTGTTTCATGACTGTGAGCCTGACCTTGTTATGTGGAGACCATTGAGGTCCGTCCACATTTATGCAGTTAGGGTGAGCAATGTTGTGGTCTTTGATAGTCTCTCGAGTATTTAGTGAAATAAAAAATAAAATGTGGATTTATTATAATTAAAAGGTTTATTAACATGGTAAACTAAATGATCGCAATTGAAGACCATCACGAAACCATTTTTTCACAGAAAAGAAAAATTAAATAATATATGGTAAAAGAAAATGACTAAAACATGAGAATAAATGTGCCAGCTGTCTGAGGGAACATAAAGGCATAACAGTCTCTCAAATGATTATCAAGCGAAACTGACAAATGGCAGAAAGAAATACGTTGTACCATAATATTTATAATTGAAGCACGAAAGCCAGTCTAGGACTCGGTTTATGATTATCAAGTACACAAATATATTATGCATTAGACTTTTTAACCATTCCCATTTCATTTATTTTTCTAGGTAAAGCATAAATTTGTCAGTATCCCAAAATCTGCGTAAGTTACTCGATTGTAAATACATACATTCCTCTAAATTAATGGGCTAACCTTCAGTGGTTATTCTCGCTGTAGAATGGAAGGTTGGAAAGATGTATTTTCTCAGTATGCATGACCGCCCATTTAGCACCTCTTTCACTCTCTTCAAAAGATCAACTAGGTTTGCCCGCAAAAACCGGAAGGGAGGCTTTCTGGGTATGTCTGCTTCACTTTATAACAAACTATCTTTGTCTGTCTGCTTCAGTCCGTTCTAAGACCCAATATAATTGCCTTTGGAAGAGAAATGGAAAGTTGATAAGAATGTGCACATTCATGACCAGACACAGACTGACTACGTGTCTCTTTATTACCAACTCCTTCCCTAATCTGCTCCCTGTCCCTTTATTATTGGTTGTGTTGGAAGCCTGTCTTAGATGCACTAGAGACTAGACTAATATTCCATAGGAAAGTTGGGTTGGCCAATTCCTACCTTCTGTCTGAATCTTACAATTGAGCATTGTCCATGGATAGTGTAATGGGTTCCACTAGACTGAGAGATCTGTGTGTGTTGTTTAAAAAACATTTTTTTTTAAATTAGAGTAGTTTAATTCTGGTGTCTGGAAGCCTCTAAAGCAGGCCCATCTTCAGCCATATGTCCAATGTCAAAACCTGCCTGACGTATTGCAGGTTAAGAGTTCTCAGTGGCATTTGGTTTACTAACCATATCACATTGGGTAACGCAACCCATTGCAGGCTAATGTCATAAAGTGTTCGCAGTGCACCCATACGATCTATATTTAGATCGTGGGTACAAGTGTCCAAAGAAGTACCCCATCTGTGGTGCCAACATTGGAGAGAATGGCAGAGGAGTGTGGTGACACCGCCCCAGTCCAGGGATTAATTGTAAACTCTAGAAGAACATTCCTTCTAGCATACCTTTAGTCAGCCTTTTGCCCCACCATTTATGAGGTAAGAAACTGCTTAAGAGAAATGCTGTGTAGTATTCCCAATAGTATCCAGTAATGGGTACTCCTAAAGACTTTGTACTGATTTTTTTTTTTTTAGGGCTCGGGCCTAAGCCCCCACGAAGTGGAGGCGGAGCTTCCAAGCTCTTATGCGTTCAAAAAAAGAAAGAATTCAGAAAGGGCTCCGGCTGGCACATTCCTTAGTTTTTTATGGCATCTGCCTAGTGATTCGTCTTCGCTGTGCTGTCTATTTAGTAGCGTTGACGTGATAGGCTGTATGTAATGTACGCGTGCCCGATTTGGCATATTCTGTGCGCGAACGAGCACGGCAGAGTGATTCATCTTAATTAGGAGCTGTCAGAGTGCCCGTGTAATGCAATCCAGATGGTGCGAGCGCGTTCACCATTGCATTTATCATGCGCGCGTTTATTTCGCGCACGGCAGTCCATTCATTTGGCGGTGTGTGTGTGTTGTATTTGCACGTGAGTCTGTGTCTACCTGTGAGTGTATTAAGACGCGCGTGTGTGTGTTTGCCGGTTTATGGAATCCGCCCCCGGCCCTTCCGGCATTGATTGCAGCGGAGAGCGCAGAGGCCCGGTGCCCGGGCGGGCGTGCCCCGGTCTCAACCTCCTTCCAGAGAGATTCTTGCGGGGAGGGAGGGAAGTGCTTGCCTTCAGTGTAGAGCCGCACATGGGAGGAGAGAACCTGTGCATACTCAAGCCGTGCTCCCGCCTTCCAGCTCACCCCCAGCCTGGAGCCGGTGAACTGCCTACCCTATGCGTGTTACAGTTTTGAAGCGCTTCGAGGCCGTCTGTGGAACCCACGTGCTTGTGGGATTGTGCGGTGTTTGGGTGGATTGCCTGCTGCGTTCAGGACCGGACAGCGAGGGGGCTCCTGGTACTGTCTGTAGCCCAGAGAGAGAGAAGCTGGTAGTGAGCACGCCGCCACAGTAAAGGTAAACTGCGTAGTATGGGGGGAAGCTGGGAACTTTCACGGTGGTGACGAGTTCAGCCAAGCTTTAATTTATTTAATCCCAGAAGGCATTCGAATCTCATTGTCGTGTGCGTCAACTTTTTACTGGGATTTCAAGTGCAGTGTATGCACTTCCGAGACTGTGTGTAATTGTTTAACTAAGGCATATGCGTGGACTTTGGATGTTCTGAGACGGTTTGACGCTGCAGTGGTGTATTTCAGCTGAGGCGTTTGTGTTGTAGTCTTCTGCAGGGGGGTAGCATTGTTTCAGGGTCTATGTGACAAAGTTATCAGCGTTCTGTATTCGAGTACTAGCCAGACAGATCAGCGGGTAGTTCCATTACCCCAGCAGAGATATTACCTTCTTGGGAGAGGTGGGTCCTGTTCGTAGAGCCCCGTGCCGCTTGCCAGTCCCCCCCCCCCCCTCTCCCATAGAGTGTCTCCTGCCTTGCCACGTCTCCATTTGCAGAAGAAAGCAGTGTTGCGCACTTTAGCCACTAAGCATTCTTAATTCGGGTACACTCTGTCACTCCTTCTCCCAGCCCTCCATGATTTGGTCTTTCAGATGCCAGCAGTCACTCAACGCAAATAACGATGGGGTGGGGGGGGGATCTCCTTGGTACTCAAAGCCCCTCTTCCAGCTCCCCTCTCACGGGTGGCAACTTAACCAAGCCGTGCTTTGAACCAACGACTCGCTGCATTCTGGAGTTATTTCGCATTCGAAGACTTCTTTGACTCCCAACATTGTAAGCAGTGCATTAAAAATCACTGGATGTAGAGTGCAGCTAGCCAAAACTTAAGACTGGTTTAAGTAAGGTGTCTCACGTGACAGGAGACTTCTGTTCAGACATGGGCACTGACAACTCACCCTTGTTTATGAGGGAATGTCTCCGGTTGCTGGCCCCTTGTACCACCCATGCTCTTATTTTAAAATTATTATTTTTGGGATATGTGCTGGATGACTAAACTCTTATAAGGGCCCAAATGCGAGACCTACTGGCTATGTCAATGCTTGTTGGAGTTTCTCTTCACGTCGCTGGTAGTCGGTATCAGGACTTTTTCTAGGACAGAGGCGAGTTCATAAACCAGTGCTGTTTTGGCAGTGGGATAGGGTGAGAGGTCGCACACTATATATTTGGACAGTTATTAGAAATTACAGTCATATACCATATTAAGTATCTATGCAATGCCATGTCGTTACCTATGCATTTTGTCATGATGGTCTTGTTGTATTTGTTGTTTTGCCGTGCTTAATTAGCTGTTGTCTACGGTAGTGAGTATTGCACCCCATGATTTGTGCATACGTTTTATGCAGTATGGGGTGAGTATTTCATTTTGTCTGTGTAGTTTCCCAAAGCGTGGAAGTCTGTCATGTTTGGGTCTGATGTGTGACCAAGTATGCAGTAGGGGGACTGTGTTAGTTCCTTTGTCCTGCAATATGTACAGTAGTGGGAGAGACTAACTACCCATATGTGCAGTAGTGGGAGAGCGTAACTGTAAGTTATGCAGTAGTGATGTCCTGCAAGGTATGCAGTAGTGGGAGTGCGTTAGTTACTTTGTCCTGCAAGGTGTGATCCGTATGAATAATTTATGTGATGTGTTCCTTCTTTACAGTTTAAGGAGTGGACATATTTATATAATGTATCCTGCGACATATCTCAGGTGTTAGAGTAGTGAGTAGAGTAGTGAGTGCAGAGTAGTGAGTAGTGAGTGCAGAGTAGTGAGTAGTGAGTAGAGTAGTCAGTAGTGAGTAGAGTAGTGAGTAGAGTAGCGAGGTGAGTAGAGTAGTGAGTGCAGAGAAGTGAGTAGAGAAGTGAGTAGAGAAGTGAGTAGAGAAGTGAGTAGAGAAGTGAGTAGAGAAGTGAGTAGAGAAGTGAGTAGAGAAGTGAGTAGAGAAGTGAGTAGAGAAGTGAGTAGAGAAGTGAGTAGAGAAGTGAGTAGAGAAGTGAGTAGAGAAGTGAGTAGAGAAGTGAGTAGAGAGTAGTGAGGTGAGTAGAGTAGTGAGTAGAGTAGTGAGTAGAGTAGTGAGTAGAGTAGTGAGTAGAGTAGTGAGTAGTGAGTAGAGTAGTGAGTGCAGAGTAGTGAGTAGTGAGTGCAGAGTAGTGAGTAGTGAGTGCAGAGTAGTGAGTAGTGAGTGCAGAGTAGTGAGTAGTGAGTGCAGAGTAGTGAGTAGTGAGTGCAGAGTAGTGAGTAGTGAGTGCAGAGTAGTGAGTGCAGAGTAGTGAGTGCAGAGTAGTGAGTGCAGAGTAGTGAGTGCAGAGTAGTGAGTAGGACATCACAGGCAGCAGCTGTGCAAGCTTCTTACACTCACAAGAAGGACATCACAGGCAGTAACGGTGCAATATTCTCACACTCACAAGAAGGACATCACAGGCAGTAACGGTGCAATATTCTCACACTCACAAGGAGATCACTGGCAGTACACACCACATGAACACACTCCATAACACATAGCAACAATACATTGGCATTTACAATGCCATTAGCTCAAACTCAAATAAATCCGAGCCCGATTGCATTTCTAATGCTTGTTTTAAAGGGGCGTTGTTAACAAACTGTTTAAGGATGAGGGCCTTCACTTCAGTTATAGAATAATTTCAGGTTTCTCGACTTCCTTCTTTTTATCTATTTTCCCTATATCTGCCTTATACGATACAATCACGTTTCATGGGATGTATCACAGCGCGCTACAATGGCTTGGCCTGTAATGAGTATACCAGTTAACAAAATCCAGTTTTTTTAAATTGAAATATTTGTCATTATGCAGTAAGTGATTGCTCATAAAAGCCAAATCGGAGGATGCACACCGGGTAGACATCCACTGCAGCATTTGCAGAATCTCCTTGTCAGTGTGTACATTATTTCCAATGTATTTTCTCACACTGCTTTGATATTCAAGTCCCTGCTTCCTCTGTGTGCAGATTAAACCTCTTGATATTTCTCGACATATGCTTCAAGCCATTATTTTTCACTTTTAACCCTTGGTTTGATCAACAGACCTGGCTGGATTGGTGGCCTATCAGCGGAGTAATGGTTTACCATTATTATAGTACCCATCAAAAAACTCAATATAGCACTGTCCACCACAAGTAAATAATGTTGTTTCCATCTACATCCTTGCATCCTCAAACTACATGTTGTCTCAATTGTATTCTCTACATCCCTTCAATCCGGCATGAAAAACAGACCTTCATTCAAAACTTCAGTTTGTCGCCTCTGCTTTGTTTTTGTCTTTCAAATGTCCCTCTCCTTAACTTCTGTCCTCTGCATACTTCCTCTCTCTGAGCATAACGTGCTATGACAAATGCATGTTTGCCTTATTCTCTAATATTGTAATTTTGTAAATTGCCCACAACTCATTTACAAGATCACAATCTCTGCCCCTCCCTTAGAAAGTCACACCTATGCAACCTAACAACACTGAGTCTCCCCCTGAATCATCTATTAATCTCACCAACCATGTGCATGACCTCACATACCCCCACTAATAACCAATAACACCTGGTTTCCGGAGCAGCGTGGAGCCCAGCATAAAGTGTTTTGACTCCTCATCGGCCATTATTAGCCATTATTAGCCATTGTTTTGAGACTACTACGTTTTATAAATGGGTGACTCGTCCCACCTCACATCAGGAGTGCTGTTTTTAATTCGCGTCAAGTAGAATCATCTAGAGAGATTTTCAATACAGTTAAGTCTTTTTCAGACCCAGTAGCCCTTGAACGTGTTCAGCAGGCATCTCAGGCCCTCTGTCATCGCCTCTCTGACTATTTTGAGGAAAAAATTGCTACAATCTATGACTCTTTCCCGAGTAGCTCTAACTCTGTCACTGTTGAAAAATTAGATATCCCTTCAGACCTTACACCGGTCTTTTCAGCCTTTGAGGAAATTCACTTAGATCGCTCTTTAACAGAGTTGTCTAAATGCAGATCAGGCTCTCCTCTCGATCCGTGGCCTGTTAAACAATACAAACAATTGGCTCCCCTTTTAAACCCTCTACTTAATGATATTTGGAACGAGTCCCTGAGATCCGGACTCTTTCCGGATGCCTGGAAACATGCCCTCCTCGTCCCCATCCTCAAAAAAGTCAATGCAGACCCTGATGAACCTGCTAACTACAGGCCTATATCATTACTACCTGCCCCAGCCAAGGTGCTAGAAAAACTCGCACACCAACAACTTGTTGGTTTTCTTGAGACCCATGGCCTTCTCCACACTTCCCAGCATCGATTCAGGACGGGCCATAGTACCAAGTCGGCACTGATTGAAATGGCCGATTCCGTACGGTGGAAACTGGACGGGGGTTCAAGAGCGGTGTTGGTGCTGCTCGATTTATCGGCAGCTTTTGACACCGTCTCTCACCCCGTCCTGATTGACCGCCTTAGGTCTAAGGGCATTCAAGGAAAGGCTCTGGATTGGTTGTCCTCCTTTCTTTCCAATCGACCACAGGCAGTGTCTACACCCCCTTTCATGTCCAATCATCGCCCATTAAAATGGGGAGTCCCCCAGGGCTCGGCACTGAGTCCTTTATTATTTAACGTGTGCTTTTCCCCACTTGCAGAACTTATCTCGGAGCTGGGAATTAAGGTCATCTCATATGCAGACGATATTCAACTCCTGTTTGCCTATGATAATATCCCTATTGCAACCACCTTTGACCCATTAAAAAACTGTCTTCGTAAGATTGCTCAGTGGATGGATGATAATTTCCTCCGACTTAATGCGGGAAAAACGGAGGTCTTATTCTTTCATCAGCCATCACCATTGGATTCTAACCTCTGGTGGCCACTCGACCTAAGCTCTGCCCCCCTCCCGAAGGAATCAGTTAGAAACTTGGGGGTTAGATGGGACACCACCCTTTCTTTTAAAAATCAAGTTCAATCAGTGTCCTTCTCCTGCTTTTTGAAGATTAGGATGATTAAGAAATGTATTAATTTTCTCCCTTCCAACACCAGGAAAACGATTGTTCAGGCCCTTATCACCTCGCATTTGGATTATGCGAATGGTCTTTACTTGGGGCTGGCTTCTGGCCTCTTAGATAGGCTTCAGATAGTCCAAAACGCAGCAGTTCGGTTAGTTTGTGGTATCTCTCTGCGAGAGCACATTTCTCCCCACCGACGGGCACTGCATTGGCTACCGATCCAAAGAAGAGCCGAATTTAAGGCTCTTACCCTAGCCCATCGTTCACTCAGGGGTAAAGGATGCGTCTATCTGTCCTCCTGTCTCCAGCCCTATAGCAATGCTAGGAGTCTCCGTTCTAGCTCTCAACACTTGCTGTCTACTCCTAGATACAAAAGAGCTCGTTCAGGGGGCAAAACTTTTCAGGTCAACGCTTCTGCCCTATGGAACAAACTGCCTGTTTCTGTTCGTATAATAAAAGATGAAATACCCTTCCATAGAGCTCTAAAAACTCTCCTCTTCTGTTAACGTTCCCCTCAATCGAGTAAGATCCTGCACAGCTGCTGAAACGCCGGGACACCCCGTTGGGGTAGCTGCGCGCTATATAAAACACACTAAATAAATACCAATTTAATTTTTTTTAAACTCCTGTGCCGATCTACATTAAACAAATTGTTCTGACTATATCTGCCTATTTCACTAATGCTCTCTCGTGGGAGGAGTCTCCGGCAAACCTCACCAAAGCCAAGGCACGTCTATCTTGGGTAAGAATACCTCTCCTAGAGTTCTGAACAATAGTAAATATGATGCCCTTGGAAACTAAAGAAATCCTTGTAATTAGATCTGAGCAGATGGAAGTATCACACGGTTTTATAAGTATTCAAAACAAACCTGAATGTCTTAATATGCAAGGAAGCCACAGAAGGGTAGAATACGCGTATGTGTCTGAAAGGTGTCCCTAAAGTATTGTTGTGTTCGTATTTCTGGGGGTGGCTTTTATTGTGCACCTTCTCCAGTGTGTTCACTGCTCCTATCCAACAGTCTTTGCTAGATTGCGGGTGGCATATCAATAGAGGACAAGATAAACTTCAATGGGGCCTCTATTCCTTTATTTAGAGAATGGTAGCAATGACAAGCAGCAGGCTCTTGATTATTTCCAGTGCCCTCATCCTTTAAAGGGGAAGCTATCACCCCTCAACTTTATTTCACCTGTAACGTGACAGTTAGATATGCCATTACGTAGCAAGGTATTATACTTTTAATGAATCAACTGTCACTGTGTTGAGCAGTCTCTCAGATACAGTGCAAGAGGACTGCTCAATCTGGACTACACAGGCCCTGCCCACAATTAGGGGCAACAAGGTCGTTTGTTAGAAGCTTAGGGTGGGTTTCTGTGAAAGGCCCGACCCCCGACAATTTAAGCACTAGAGAGCTCAGAAAGAAATTTTCACATCATATGGTATGTGGCCATTTTAAATGTACATAAGCCTACCAGTATCCAATGACACCTAGCGGAGGTTCTGAAAAGGTAGCCCGTCACCTTTAGCCAATTGGCAGCTGAAGAGTTTATGAACACATAACGCTGGTTATTTTTACCAGTCTTTCCCATCACCCCTGAGTGGAAGTTTGATTTCCTGGCAGTAGTGGTGCTTCTGCTTGGATAGTGAGTGAGAAGCACCAAATCTGCTGTTCTAAGCCTCGGAGAGGGAGCCTGGCTGCCCAGCCGGACCCGCAGCATGCTGGGGCCTGTCCCTGTAAAGCTGTGCCAGCTACTGAAGCTGGCTCTGCTGGTAGATGTGCTACTCGTCATTTTACTCAACATGCACTTGCTACTAGCCTCTTTTTAGCAGACCATCGCTTCCTTGCACACAACAAGTACCCTGCATGCTTTGACTCCAGTTGGTGCCACAAGTTCCTAAACTGACAGCTTTCATTCGCGACCTGGGGCCGGCTATGCGCGCTTGACCTATTTCATTTATACTTTATTCTAAACTGTAGCACTCTTTACTACTGAGTAGCCCTTCACCCCCAGCAACCACAGAACTCAGTCATTCCAAAAACATTCTGCACCTGTCATCAATGGCCCTCTTATCTCGTATCCATCACAGTACACCATGTTATTTCTGTCTATTAATGCCCAGTCAGCTCTCTTCAGCCGTTGTGTAGTGAGTGGTACTTTCTCACCCCCTCCCCCCGAACACATCCTTGTTAAAGTTGACCCAGCTGCATTTATGGTCATGCATGCCAGTGTGTTCGATCATACCTTTTTAGATCTCTGCTCTAGACCGCTCGCATGTGCTGTCTCGAACCAAGACATGTTGTATCTACTTTGTGGGCTTACAGCCTGCCCCACGACTTCCCATTTGCTGGCTCTCCTTTTGTGAAGGGCATGCATACCTCTTTTGAACCTTAATGGGTCGGTAACTGTGTGTAGAAATGTACAACTAAAAACATTCACATTGACGGCGCCAAAAGCTCGGAGCCTGGCCTTTGCTGAGACCTATTGGCTTCGCTAATGCTTGTTTCTATATATTTTGTGTTTTTGAAGGGAACCTAGGCTTGGCATTTATATATGCCTATTTGAAAGGAGGGACTGGGCAGGAAGGATTAACAGGTACGTAAACTTGTCTGAACAGTAAAATAAAAGGCAAAGTTTCACTTTATGCCATTGCTGCGTTGGATCAGCTTGGTAGTCCTCCCTCTTGTGAGATTGTGTGTTTTAGTGGCTGTAGCTCAGATGTGTATGTAATTTCATTTGCGGCCCCCATCACTCTGCGAATAGGAAGAAAAAAAAGTCAGTCTGCTATTGTCCACACCAAAGTTTGTACAACAAGTAGATCACCTTTTGTTGCCGGAAGTGGACCATGTGTTACCCTAATACATCAGTGCACCAGAGTGAAGTCTGGGGAGTATGGTAAGCGTAAGCAAGCTTGACTGCCGTACACAGTGACTTTGCTCAGCCAACCTAATAGATTAATTGCCTCACTCTGTACACTTAGCTACTTTTCATTTAAAACTGATAGGATTTAGAACATCGCGGCTACCTAGTTTTTCACTACACCATTGCCCATTACGACCAGTGTACAGGTGATACTTCTGCCCAGATTTCAAGATCTTTTTGTACTGTTTTCTACCAAGGGTGGTATGAGATCAAACTATGCCATCTCGTTGCACTCTTCTCTGGTACTCTTCAGCTCATCTCCCTAAACACTGGAAGGGAAGGAAAGAGTCCTCCACAACAACCTCTACTCTTCTCCATCCTGTCTTCCCCCAACCCCCTAGTCTCTTGCTCTGTGTCACTCTCTTATGCTGTCTCTAGTTCTCTTTGTCGGTTGAGGGTGTAGTTGGAACTTTCTCTGCAGTTTAGACCAGTGCTACGCTATTATGGTACTAACCTGTTTATTCATTGTTCTCGTGTGAAGGATGCCCCTTAAATCTGGCTACCCGCCGTCCACCCACCTCCCAGGTTGAATTTCAAGTAGACGGCTAGCCTTCCTTCAGTTTTGTGCATGCTGATGCACACTCCTGGAGGCATTCTGCCTCTTTCAGAGAAAGGTGGCCTGGGTGCAGCGACAGGAGCATGCCGACACCGCCCAGAATTCAGGTGGGAGACCTAACCAACAAATCCAGTGGGAGATTCAAGTGGCGTATGCCAAGCATTTTCCATTCTCTTGTGTTTTACCAACACTGATTTTTTTTCCCACTTTCTCCCTTTCATAGTTTAATTTGTTTTTCATATTTTCATGCGTTTGTTTTCTTAGTAAAGAGGGGAACCTTTCATAAGTATTGGAAGGTTTGTAGGTTTATGCTAGTATTCGTAACTCCTTTTACTTGTGTTTAGTGGATGAATAGTATTCTGGACTGCTGCACTTGTCTCTGAAACGTTTGCACCTGGCTTTTATTTTTAATCAAGCAAAACTGTTTAGTTCACAATTTGACCGTCTCTATTTCCTGTCCCCCACAGAGCAGCGAGTGGAAGATGTACGACTTATTCGAGAGCAACACCCAAATAAAATACCTGTAAGTTATGCTTCATCGTCAGCTATTTTCCCACTTGGTGACGTTTCAGTATAGTGCACCTTTCAAACGTTTTGTGTGGATCACTGTACAGAAGTTACTTTGTTGAAAATCTGTGAGCTTTTCAGTTCGAGCTGTATTCGGTGTTTCCACAGGGAATTTGGAACGGATGGTCCCGAAGTAGTTGCATTGATAATATGGGAGAATGGCTGACTGTGAAGCGTTTGACAGCTTTGTCTGTCTGGGTAGAGTGAAGTGGAAGGGTAGTATGGAAGCATGAAAGACGCATTCTCAATCATTCTGGAAGTGAAGTGTTTTTACTACTTGCTTTTTAGTTAGCAGAGTTCTCGGAGCCTGGGCGCCCTCCTCCTAGGTTCAGTTAGGTATGTGCAGGGAGAATAGTGTGAACTAAGATGATAAACTCTCTAAATAGATCAACCTATCAGAGGAAAGGCCCAGTCCATTGTTACACAGCTTCCCGCTGTACAATTAGGGTTTTTTTATACATATTTTTTGTTATGGTTGGGAACGGGAGGGGGGGTTGTTTTAATAATTAAAATTTGATTCTGTGCTTACCAACTGCTTCCACCAGTTAATTGCAGTCGGTATCCAGTATCACTCCCAGCAGTATGCCAGATGGCCCTCCGCCCTGTGTACACTTGGGGTCGCTCCAGTAATTGAAGCCTCTGGGAGTGTGGGGTGGGGAGTTGGGGGAGGTGGTATCCTCAAGCTCGAATCTCGTAGGGTCTTCACATTCAGATTTTTAAAATATATTGCATATTTCTTAAAAACGTGTCCTGTTCCATTCAAGAATATGAACTGTGTAATATGTTATTAGAATGTTTATTCATAATCATTGCCCACAGTAACCAGAATCGGACAGTCTAACCTATATTCGGATAGTCTGTTTTGAGCATCTCGTACTACTGTAATTCAATTGAAGCAAGAACGGATTTTCCAAAATCCACTAAACTGCGTCGGAAAGTAAAAGATTCTCACCCTGCTTATTTCAGCAAATTTTCTTTATTAGAGGTCTAAACACAAAGTGAAGGATGAGTTTGGGCATAAAGCAGGGGCGAATTGTTAACCGTCATTTTGGAAGGTAAAGCAGAACTGTATGGTTGGCTGGACCCAGGGATGTGGAATTCCTATAGCCCGACGCCCAGGACATATTGTTTGGGGTCAAGGGCAACAAGTTTTAATGTGTATTTTGTCCTTGGGACAAGTAGGCCCAACCCCCTGCAGCACAAACCCTTTGGCTGCCAGGTTGCAGTAGCACATTAATGGGAAGGGCACTGCCTGAAGTTAAGTGCTTATTTGCGTGCTCATGTTAATGCTGTTCAAACTTGTATTTATGGTTCATTAATTGAAAGCCTTTATTATTAGGGTGAGCGCTCGAAGTAAATGTAAGTTCTGACTGCACTACTGACAGTGGTTACAGTATAAAAATGTGAACTCACGGTTTCAAAGTTTAGCAATATGAGGCTATGCATAATGCTCCCAGAATGCTCTCTGATTAGATGCAAATATTTGCAGAAGCTTGAGAGCAAGATTAATGACTCTTTGCTTTCAATATAAAATGTTCCTAAAAAAATGAAAGTAGGAAAAAAATACATTTTGCTAAACTACTGTGAAATTTCAGGTACCGTTTGTTTGCAGCATCATTTAGTCAAATGTGTTGATGCATGCTAGTATTTCGCAAAAATATTCATATTGGAAAATCAGTGTAACCAGTTTCAATAAGATTATGAGTAACAAAAATAAACAAGCATTTGCAAAGCCAGTAGGTCTGAAATTAGTGGTCAGCTTTTTAGTTTTGCCAATACGTGACTTGTTTTGGCATGGTTTTTGTAAAGCCTTCTTGATGTGAGAACTGCCGGGCCCTCACCCTTATAACAAACATTGGCAAAAGCAAAAAAAACAAAAACCAAATTGGTCTAAAAAAAGCACACACTGCCACATTAGTTACTGCCACTGAACAAAACTACTTTGTGTGCCAATATACTCCTTGTGAAAGAGCTTGATGCCGTCACTCACAGTGAAGCCAGCCGATACAGAGAGAGGGAGAGAGAATTTTAACAAACACAAAAGGTTGTGGTTAATGCCCGACCAAATTAGGGGCCCTATTATTAAAGAAAGTCTCAAAAGTGCACCCTTGGTATATTTCCTTGCATTAAGTTCAGCTATACAGCTTTCGTGAATTTACAAGAATTTATAGAAGTAGGGCAAGAAATGTACTCCTGGAAAATATTTGTGAACTGCAGTTTATCATGAGCAAATATGCATGTATAGATATGCTCATGCGAAAACCAGACTGTTTGCAAGGCCATTTTCCCATCAACCACTTTTTTCCCAACTCTGGAAGAAGGTTTACGTCTGCCATTGTCAGGAGTAAATTTCCAACATTTCTCAGTCTGGGAAAAAATTAGAGAAGAGTTGTTGAAAACCCTTGAAACATGCAAGCTAGTAGATTTGCACAGACTTAAAGGGCATTCCAACCCTGGAACTATTGCTTACCACTACCTTCAGTCCCAGTATGTAGATCTGCAGAAACGTGGCAACATAAAGGGATTGTTAATATTCAAAAACTACTATGGTATGAGCCCTGGCATAATCAGAGAGGCTATATAAGAGCTCTTATATAATGAGATTGCTGCCATAATTTGTCGCCGAACCACATGACACCAAAGGGACAAGTGGATTTTGTTAGAGGACAAGTAGATTTTGGAAGCAACTTGCCCCATGGACAAGTAGATATTTTAATAAATTCCACACCCCTGTAGTCTCCAATAACCGAAAATGAGTGGCTTCCATTCGAGTGGCTGACTATCGATTTGCATATAGGAGGATCCCTTCAACACAGACACTTAGCCATGCATGCATACCAGTGGAAATATTTTCTGGTCTGTGGCCCGTTTCCTTGTTAATACCCACAAAAGAGTTTTTCCTAGGGGGTGCTTCAGTATCACGCGGCGGTAGATGTAATAAGAAACTGGGAGCTGAGACCAGGGTCATCCCTTTTTTTTAGAACAAACTGCAAGAGCTCAGGATCTGAAGCATAGCATTTGAAAGTTGTGAATTGTGTGTCGGACTAAAAAATGTTAATGACTCTGAGTGCTAAACCTAGGAGACCCTAGAAGATTGTGGATTAAAATTATTCTCCAGTTGCGATTACGTGCGCTGGGCTAGGGAGGAATAAGGGGTGGGTAGAGGGATAGTTGGGTGGTCGTGGGTGGTGCTGTTTCTGATTGGGTTTGTGACATGCTCATACATGTTTTGTTGTTCTGACAGGTCTCTCCTGACTGTGGAGGACTGCATACATGCTATACCTGATCAATAAAATAAAAAATATTGTTGTGAAAAAAAAATTTATTCTCCAGACTGCAAGCAGGACCATATCAACCCCTGAGACGTTCACTCTAGATACACAAATGGATGCTAAACTAAAGCTTAAATATGATATTTGGAACTACATGCAGACCAAGCATGTACACATTTGATAAACTTCGTGTGCTTGAAATTTGTTAGGAGCTTGCCATTAAATGGTGAAGAGAGGAGCTATTTCACAAAAACCTCCAATTCAATACGCAGTTCAATCCAGTAACTCGAACCTCCCCAAAATGACGCCAAAAGAAAAGTGTGGCCTACGTACCATTTGCAGATATTTAAATAAAAAAAAGTGAAATTCTATAGACACATGAAATGCTTTGACAGTGCATCAAGATGCAGTGGATAACGAGTTGTCTTGTATACCCCTTTGTGTTATTGAAATGTGAATATAACAATCTAGTTGATAACGAAGGTGCTTGTTAACCTTGGCATTACTTTTTATGTTTTTATGATTTTAAATGAACATGTGCTGCGCAAAACATTTATTCCACGTTTAGTTACCGAGAAGAGGTTGCACAAGGTTGCCGTAATCTGCAGTTTTAGAAACCAAGATCCTAATTCGTATTTATTTTCCCTATGATTTCCAGGTGATTATTGAAAGGTACAAGGGGGAAAAGCAGCTTCCTGTGCTTGACAAAACCAAGTTCTTGGTTCCGGATCATGTCAACATGAGTGAGCTGATTAAAATTATAAGGTAATTATTTTTGGTAACTTATACCATATTGATTTGTATAGGGCAGTAAGGGTATCCAGGCACTTAAACCGAAGCCAAAATGTCCTCTTAATATAGGCTCCACTGCATTCACAAAACCAAGTTGGGAAAAGCTTGTTGTGCATTAAGTGTTTGTTGTCTCTTACACGATTCATAAATTCCTCGACAGGATCCCACAGATGCCTGTAGGTTGTTACTTCATATGACCCTTCTCAAGGATATACATATTGAAAGGTAGCGTTTTAAGCCACCAAGACAAAGGTGAAACCTCCAGTCAAAACCAATGCAGAGCACAGCCAACAAATGCTTAAGAAGAAAAGCAACCAGCAGCTGCCATGTTTGATATTTACGCTTTACTTGATATTTTGAAAACCCTAAAGAGATTTGTGAGGGGAGGTGGTGGACTGAATTAATTCTTTTTCCAAATTATTAATCATCTTTTTGCCATTAGCCTTCTTGTATGAGGATATTGTGTCACATAGGCTTAATGCTTGAACTTATAGTAGGTCAGTCAGAATCTAGAGAAAGGGCGTTTGATTTAGTTCTAGATGGACTGGATCCATCCCAGATTTTTCAGGCTAACCACTGACTATGTAAGTGAGATCCATTTAGATTCATTATAACTATACTTGTGTAATTTGGCTAAGTGGCATGCATCCAGCCCTAGTCGGCAGTCATTAAACACCTGTGGTCTAGAACAGCATTTCTTAACCTGGAGTCTGCGGACCCTTGGGGGGGGGGGAGGGTCTACAATGCTTACTTGGGGGATGGGCGGGGGGATGGGGGGGTCTGCAACTACTTATTTAGAAAAAAAACAATAAAGGCAAACTACCAAAGCATATATACATAAATAAAAAAAGCACTGTGTAAAATTGAACATTTTAAAATGCTGGGTAAATGTGAAGAAATTTTAGATTTGGATCTACATAATTGACGTGATTCGAGGGAGTAACATAAGTACAGCAAATGGAATCTAGAATGGGGGAATTGGTGCCCACAATTGTAGCATCCTATGTGTTGGTACCGAGCATTCATTTGGAGCATAAAAGACAGAGACACATGTTAGAGTATAAACTATCACTTTGCCTTTTAGGAATAAAAACAAATTTCGAAAGCTTCAACCCATCCATTAAAATTAAATTTTTATATATTGATTATGAATTAAATATTACAATCCTAATTTGCTTGTGCCCCTTTTTTTTATTTATTATTTTGTCGTTCAGAACATATACAAATTGCGCAACCCGGGTGTCTGGCTTTTAGTAGTGATTAAATAGGGTCCACAGAAGTAAAAGGTTAAGAGGTGCTGGTCTATAATACATTGAAACAAGCTTCACACTCTCAGTCCAGCCTGTGTCCTAGGTTTGCCATTATCATTTTACCTGCCCAGCTCTACCATTAATGATGTGTTTTATATACTGCTTCATACAGCACTTGTACAGTTCCGAAGTGTAGAAAAAATAGTTGCCATTACTCAATAAGCTGTAATAAGTGTACCCCCCTTAAAAAGGTGGAAGGCTGAGTTGCCCTCTTCAAGCTAAGACCTGCAGATCACTAGATGTCGGATACAGGTGTTTTCAGCCGAGCCATCTTGCCTGTAGATGTTTTTTTCAATTTGTCTTGAAATGATTGCTCAGTAGAATGTCCCACGTTTTGAAAAGTACTTCAACTTGTATAACATGGAGTTTCTTCCTGTATTCGGCTTTGTGCAAGAGCTGGGTTCTAAATTGTAATATGAAAATATGTTGATTCAAGTATTGTAATATGCTTTGCCACCTTGAATATAGAGTCCAAGGGTTAACCACATACTAATTAGAGGAGTGTGAAATTATAGAACGTGAGAATTATCTTGGGCTTTTGTGTTTGTAGATGGACACTTGCATGTCTGTAATCCTTAGAGATGTTGGAGTTGAAATGTCGGACAGTAACATACATTTGTCTGAAAAGCTTATTTTGATTGCAGTGTTAAAGGAGCCTTGGCCAAGCCAATAGTTTCGGTGCTGGTTGGCTTTAGACTTTGCCAGGGCGTGCTTTATTTTGTCAAGTTTTTTTTCTAAAACGTTATTTTTGAGGGGCTTCCCAGGCCTTGCTAATATAAAAAATAAAAATTGGCTAAAAGCTATAAAAAAACATTTGGGGCTCACAAAGTACATTTTGCAATAGCAGTTCTTGGCACTAAAGGAAATTACTCTGTGTGGATGTGCTCTTTGTGAAAGGGCATAATGCTTTGTTTCACAGAAATTAGCCAGTGGCTGTAGTGGGCTGATGATCAGCTTCCCCATGCTGTGTACTGTAACGGGCAGGCGTAAAATGTGAATGATGCAATAACAGGACCGTGCTTGAACAGGCCTGTCTGAAAGCCCCAACTAGTAAATACATTTTTTTAATGCGTGGGTAAGCAAAAGGTCTTGGTTAATGCTACAACTAAAATAACAGCAGGAAGTGGTCCATGTAGGTTTCTCGACTTGCACAATAGTACTTTGATACTGCTCCTTTCAGAAATCCAGGAGTTGCTCTGTCCCCGCATGTTCACTAGTGTAAACTGATTTTGCTGCCCTGTGTAGTGAAGTTCTTTCATACTAGCTTCTGGCATGTTTCATTTCGTTTTTGTTTAAAATATAGTCTTGATGGAGGGGGGGGCATTTATTTTAGTTGTAATCATTTTAAACCTTTGTTAGAAATGGGGTCTCAAGGTGGCAGTGGATTGCACCCTGTTCAAATAGGGACTTTCTCTCTAGTCAGGGTAAGTAATTTACGTACTCAGAATAACCCATGCTCACCCCCATGGCAGCTTGACAAGAGCAGTCAGGCTTATCCCTGCTTGACCATTCCAGTTATATGTTCCGCTACTTGGCCACCATTCCCTGGTGTAGCTGTACGGGCACGGACCACAGCATATGTGCAGATATGTTTTTTATTTTCTCTCAGCCAACCATTACGCTTTTCGGTACAGACAGACCGAGACCGAAAATCGTAATGACTGACTGACAGAAAAACACATATCTGCACATATGCTGTGGTCTGTGCCCCGTACAGCTACACCAGGAAATGGTGGGCAAGTAGCAGAATATATATATATATATATATATATATATATATATATATATATATATTCTCGCTCCGTATACACCTGCCTCCCGCACTCGTAGGCTGGTGCCTGCCTTGTCGGGGGTGCACCCGACATAAATATCCGCTCCAAAAGAGGATTCATTACTGAGGAAGGCCGAGTGCCGAAAGCGCGTTCTTGAAATAAATTTTGTGCATCTACCCTGTGAGTGCTGCCATCTCTTTTCCGCGCGACAGCGGTTGAGACTCTTTTGGAGCTGATATATATATATATATATATATATATATATATATATATATATATATATATATATATATATATATATATATATATATATTCACTGAAAAAACCATAGGTTTCAGGAGTTATATAGTTAGGAATTAGCTTTTAAAAAACCTTTGAAATTCACTCAAGAAACTATAAGTTTTAGTGGTATTATAGTTAGCTGGACATTTTACTCCTACAAAACCATTGAAATTGCTCCTATATAGTTAGTTGTACTAACTATGTTTCGCGCACCCGCAATCCACTGCTGATGGTCACATATTAGATCATTCATGACATGGTCAGTGACATCACTGATGACATCATCCACTATTACAATTTTTCATCACTCTTTGTAAAATACAGAGTATCATATTTAAATCCATTGTCACAGCAATACAAGTATCTAAAAATCCACTCAGTGATTCATAGATGTATACACACATCTAATCACTTACCTATGGATTAACTCATACATGCTGTCAATGAACAATAGAACACTATCAAAAATACTTATACATCTATATCGACAATAAACAACAGCACGCATCCTATTCACATATGAAGTCATCCTACTCACTTATGCAAACAATGGATCATACTTACATATTTACTTAGCAAAACACTTATACAAACACCACTTCAGGTGTGCCATACTTTTGTCATAAGTAAGACTGTTAGCGCTCTAGTTGTTCTTTAGAACACTCTGGGACATTCTGTCATTGGGCTATAGTTGGGCTACATCGGGCTGATATTTGGGCTACATTTGTTTTTTTTTTGTCTCTGGTGGCCATCTTTGGGCTACATTTGGGCTCTAACATATATATATATAGCCCAATGTAGCCCAATATATATATATTTTCAAAGTTAATTTTCGTAAAAACCACTGGAGCACATATCTTGAGACATAGCAAAGGCACATCGGGCTACCAGTCCCTACAATTTTGCCAAGTTTGGTGGAAAACCATTCAGCCGTTCGGGCTAAAAGTGAGTCCAACCGCCCTCTGGAAATTAACATGGAGAAAACACGTTTTGGGACCCCCCTTTTATCTCGGCCCCCGCTTGACGAATCCCCCCCCCCAAACTTTCAGGGAAGGACCGGAGCGCCGCGAGGCAAAGTTAAGGAAAATTTCAGGAAGATTCCTCAACCGGCGCCAAAGTTATTCCCAATAGAATGTTGCAATTTCCCTATGGAAAACAATCCTAACTACATATACCTACTGGCTATCGCCAGTAGGTTTTATATATATATATATATATGTGTATATATATGTGTATATATATATATGTGTATATATATATATTCAAAGGTTAAATAAAGTATAGCTTTTAGAAAACAATGGCTCCAATTGAGTGATCTGTTGCGCTTGTTGTGGACTCCACAAAGTCAGTCTGACATCGATGGAGCGAGGGCTGGCATCGCGAGTCACACAGACCCTGTTACAGTACCTTATAGGCACCGGAAATCCTAGACGATGCAAGCCGTAGGGAAGTTGAGGCGGGTGCGGCGTCTGTTCCTTACTGCCATGCAGGGTGTTGGTGAGGCTTCACTGAAGTAAATGAGGCATCGGTTCCTGGCAGTGGTGCAGAGTCGCTGATGCCCAGGGACGTTGCTGCACTCACTGGAGGGGAGGGGGGGGTGTAATACAGGGCAGCTGACTGCGGAGCACAGGGCTCACGGTTCGGTCCCCAGCTACGGCGGCAGCTCAGCACCATGTGACTGGACAATAGCTCACATAATTTCCACAACAGCCCCCAGCGCTTTGAGACCCTTAAGGGTGAGTAGTTTGCGCTTTATGAATACAGATTTACATTTAACTTGTAGGACTTTATGCTGAAGTAAAAGTGGCGTAATGCAATGGATGGCACGCTCCCTACATATTGTTTTAACAGTACTGTCCATCCACCGGTTGTAAGTGTAAAAAATCTAAAGGTTAAGAAAAATGAATTTGGATATGGAGATAGAGGGATCTTGTAGCTGAAATGGACCTCTCTTATGTATACTATTGGCATAGTCAAAGCAGAAAAGCACTAAGGAGATGGTAACTTAAGAAATTTGGATGAAACAACCTGATGTAAAAGCATCCTATGGTTACTTGATGGGCGGGTGCTCTCAGGGAGAGCTGACAGTCCATAACCACCCACAGGTTCTTTGCTTGGTTAGGTAGGACTGGTGGTAAATTAATCTTTTGGATAGATCATAGTTTGATGATAGTTGGTCTATTTTCTCCATGCTAGAGTCTCCCATTTTATATATAGTTGTTGTAAATTGGATAGTTTGCATTCAATGGCAAAATACTTGAAGGCATTTAACAAAGGCACAGGGGGCAAAGTGCAATGGAATGTTAAGTTTTAGTATGATTTATGTCTCACCTGCATTATTGGAGGCAGCAAACATGAAAGTGGAAATGAGGTCAGAAAGAGGGCTAAATCACACTTAAAGAGAAGTAGAGCCTTTGGAGAACTCTGGGGAAAGTTTTAGGAAAGCACATCAATCAACATCTGGCTGTGCTCTTTGACGAGAACTCCCTCTTTGATCCAACCCAGGCTGGTTTCTGTCCTAAACAAAGCATTGAATCCTCATTACTCACAGTAACCGAGAAGGTCAAACAGCTTCTGGATAGGGGAGGGGCTGCAGCTATCATCCTCCTCGACCGGACTGCATTGTTCTACACGGTTGATCAGGAGATCCTAGTACTCTGGTTGAGAGAAATAGGTATCAGGGATGCGGCCTTAGTGCCTCTCCTCATTTTTAGGTCTCGCTAGAGTCCGCGCGCATGCGCTGCTCTTGCGAGAAATTTAGTAGCTGCTTTGAAAAGTGCTACCCAGGCCGGCCACCAGCTTGCTAGAACAGGCGCGGCAGCACTTTTTCATGTCGCGCACCACTCACGTCACCACTCGCGTTCGACTCCAGATATCCAAGGTCGGAGGTGAGGCATGTGTAGACAATAAAGGAATCCATGTTGCCTCTAGCCTCTCTCGCTCCGTCTCTTCTCTCGCTCTCTTTCTGCTTTATAATTGCTTCCCCCTTTACTCTACTATTGCCTCTAGCCCGCGTTTCCTCGTTCTCTTCTCACCTTTCATGTCCTCATATCTTAGGGGCAGCAGTCCACTTCTATCTCCCTAGCTCGACCTGCATGTTTCCTATTGTGGTTTTTATCTGGCTCCTCTTTTCCACCTTTTTGCCTTTCAACCCCCTCTTCTATTTCTCTCGCCCCCTCACCTTTTGTCTCTCATCCTCTCTCTCTGTTTCTTGCCGTATGTTATCTTTCTTTCGTCCCCTCTATTGCTTCTCTTCCTTCTGTAGCATAGCTCTTCTTTCTATTTCTCTATATCCTCGTTCCATGTCTCTTATGTTTATACATTTCTCCTTGTCTTTCTTCTTTTTCAATTGCTTCATACCTCTGGAGATGGTGGTTATGTTTCAGAATTAACACCACTCCTACAAACTATAATAAGCTTTGACAAAGCCAGTAGGTTTAGCTTTTGCATAATGGAAGCTCACAGAACACATAGAATATGCAATTTGAGATATCCTTTTAATGTTTTAAAAGGCGAATGTAATGTTGAACTTCACTTTCACCTTTGACACGCATGTTACATCCTGCCCCTTCGAGCTAGATTTTTACTCGTAACATCTATTTATATATTATTATATATATATAACCACAAGCTCCTCATCAAAACTCTGCAAACAAGAGCTGGCCTCGGCGAGGTAGTTCTTGACTGGTTTTCTTCCTTTCTCCATAACCGCTCGCAAATAATAAAACTGAAGAACTACACTTCTGAAACACAGCAAGTCAACAAGGGTGTCCCCCAAGGATCAGTACTTTCTCCTCAGCTCTTCAATATCTATATGGAACCGCTCGCCAAACTACTCAGGAATGCCAACATCCTCTTCCACCTCTACGCGGATGACACGCAGATCTACCTGGAAACCTCTTCACCTAACGACATCCATAGACTAAATGCTGTCTTAAAAGATGTTCAAGATTGGCTGACAAAAAACCACCTGAAACTCAATCCCGACAAGACCGAAACCCTTCTCATCTCTAACAAAGAAGACAACCCTCAAGTCACCGAGTGGCTGAAGTCGATCGATGCTCTTAAAGGCTCACTCACGCCAACTGACTCCGTCAAATCTCTGGGTTTCACCCTAGACCCTAAACTAACCTTGACAAACCACATAAAGAACTCGGCAAAAAGTGCTTTCTTCAACCTCAGACTGCTGAACAAAATCAAACCTTTCATTCCAAACAAGGATCTTAAACTTGCCACACAATCTCTAGTTCTATCCAGACTGGACTATGGGAATTCAATCCTTACAGGTATCCCCAAATCACACTTGGCGCCACTAAAAACAACACTACATGCGGCAGCAAGAATGATCACAGGATGCAAAAAATTCGACCACATCTCGCCAGCACTTAAAGAACTCGAATGGCTCCCGGTGGAAATGCGTAGCACCTTCAGAACGGCCTGCCTAACCCACAAGGCCCTCCACACCGGTAAAAAAGAATACCTGGCAACCAAGCTCAAAAAAGCAGGCCAAAGCAGATATCTGAGAAGCTCCAACTCCCTGCTGCTCATCCTTCCAAAAACCAGAAAGAAGAAAACTGCGGACTGCTCCTTCACTGGAAATGCCCCCAAAATATGGAACTCTATCCCTCCGCATATCAGAACTCTACCGTCCTATGCGGAATTCAAGAACCAACTCAAATCCTTGTTCCTCATCCGCTCCCTAGGTCCCAGATAACTAAGATCTCCTACTGAACTATGTGTTATCTATGTATCCTTTTACCAAAAGTCCCACTTTACGAACTTTCCCTCCCCCAATATTGCCTTTCGAGGACTGCCTCTACCTGTTACATGTATTTTTGTTCACCCTGTCACGCCTGTTACTGTAAAGCGCTCTGCTACCTTCGGGTCTTGTTAGCGCTATAGAAAACTTCTAAATAAATAAAAAAAATATTTAGACGTTCACAAAGTGAAAAAGAAAAGTTACACAGATCTCACTTTCTTTCCGGAGCCATCTTCCTCTGGGATCCCCGAATACCTGAGAAACCTTTCAGTCTTTTTCGTTCCCCCAAAAAATCGTAACCCAAGCACTGCATCCCCAGCTGAGGCAAAATAGGAGTATTTCTTCTGGATTTAAAGTTTAGATGCATTATTTCTAAGGTGGGTCTCTTGCAGAAAATAACTTCTAGGCTAGATGGAGACAACCATCGCATCAGACCCCTGTATTTATGTCTATTTACAACCTTTAAACCTGTATTATCATTGTACGATAAAAATATAATCTTATACATCATTCAGTAATACTGCAGTATTTGCAGTTACACTCCACTGCCTGATCAGACTTCCACTCTTGAACCTTCGGTGGGGAGCTGGCTCTTTATATAGTGCTCCAAAATGAGGTACACTGGGTAGAGTCCAGGCAAACCCTGAATGGTTTACAGAAGCACAAATGATATCCCAAATGCTCTCTTTTGTGGTAGTATGAGCGAGCAGTTAGATGTATCAAAGGGTAGAACTAAGCATTTGTTGATCTAGTCCGAGGCTATAAATGAGACACACTCAAGAATAAATCCGAGACCAATTTAGAAACAAGCATTGGCATAGCCAATAGGTCTCGCTTTTGGGGCCTTATAAGTATTTAGGTATGCAGCACAATATCCTTAGTGCAGCAACACCAACTGTTGCATGGCTAAACACTTATAAGGTCCCAAAAGCGAGACCTATTGGCTATGCCAATGCTTGTTAAAAGATGGGTCGTTCGCATCTGTGAACCCCATTGCTATTTAAAGCTGTTCCCTTGAAGTGTGGGGTCCCACTCTTAGCCACACACTCTTTAACAATTATGTGCGACCACTGGCAAGCATTGTTAGAGAATTCGGAGTGGCAGTCATCTCTTATGCCGATGACACAATTGCTTGTCTTCTTACTTGCCCCAGGGGTGGGTTCCCAGCATCATCTAGCGTCTTGCCTCAAGAAAGTGGCCTACTGGATGGCGAACTGTTCACTAAAACTAAACGGTGACGAAAGCGAATTAATGTTAGTGGGGAATAATCTAACCCCCACAGACAATGCTAGATTGACCCAACTGTTTGCCCCCTCCGTCTCCGTCCCCCCCCCCACACACCCCTTCCTGTCCAATAAAAAGTCTGGGTATGTGGCTGGACATTTCACTATCCACAGAAGCCCAAGCAAAAAAAGTGACTACATCATGTTTCACTGTGCTAAGAACTTTATGCAAAATCCTAGACTTACTACCTGTACACTCCACGAGAACTGTAGTTCAGTTGCTCCTTCTTTCCCATCTAGACTACGGTATTTCTTTGTATTTGGACTCCCCATAAGTGGTTGTCAAGCGACTTCCAAGTGGTCCAAAATACGATGGCAAGGACCATTGTTAAGCTGCCCAAGCACTCATCCGCTAAAAATGTTCTGGCCTCTTTGCACTGGCTCCAGTTGGAGCAAAGAATAACGGTGAAGGCATTATGCATGACACACGGGGCAATTAACCACAGAGGCCCCACCATGTTTCGGGATCTCTTGGTACCCTCTACTCCCAAAAGGACTTTAAGATCCTCTAGTACAGGTCTTTTGAAGGTCCCACGTATTGAAAGGACCAGATGAGGTGGAAGATCTTTCCCCCTTTTTTTTAAATTTTTTATCCACCAAACAATGGAATTCAATGTCAATTGATCTGGGACTGAATAGAAGGAGAATACATTCAGAAAGATGCTAAAAACTTGCTTATTTCCCTGCCAATTCAGTCTGCTATAGTTGAGACATCCAAGATGCACGTCACTACTCATGCAGCGCTGGGAAGCCTTAGGGTAGCTATGCGCTTTATAAATCAATGTAACTCTGGCGGGGGATTATTCTGAGATTGGGGAAGTGGTGTGATGAAGGATCTTTTAGAGGAAGGCACAATCCAATGCCCTATATTCCTTTGTTTCAAGTCCCTGCAATAATGTTGAGTGATATCAAAGGAGGAATAGGACCACTATCAGAACAGCTGCCACTCCATTGAGCCAACGGTACTCCTAATGTCATGAAAAAAAAGTTGATTGGAAGCTAATGTGGCATATTGGTTCAGCTGACTTTTAAAATGGCCTTCCTCAGAAAGGTGTTGTGCTCCTTGATATGTGAGCCTGGCACAACCGTGCATAGTGACACAGGCTCCACACACTTTTCTGTAGCCTGGCTATGTTCTCCGTGTCACCAAGAAACAATTTTGCGGCTATTTCGGACAACCCCATACTTTCCTCAACCTTTTCTGTGGGATCATGCGTTCTTGTTCAGATGAAACCTGATTCTCTTTTCTCCAGGGCCTCTGTTATCAAGTGATCACCAATATCATGGCTGTCAAAGCCAAAGATCAAAGATCAGGCAACCAATAAACCTATCCAAGGAAATCCCCAAAATGTACGCCTGTCATCTGCAACCTTATAATTATACCTTTACTTGTGCAGTGGGCAATAAACATGTCCCACATTACTTCTGTTCATCCATCTGATTACTAGCAAATTTGTAAAAGTTGAAACAGAAGGATCTGAATTGTTGACCACAACTATCCTCGCTCTAGCAAGGCACCTACGCACTGTCAACCTGAGCTTAGTTAAATTCTTGTTCTGCAGATGTTCATCCATCGGTAGGAGGAGGTCCAGTCAGAGGAGCGGTCATTTTAGATCTATGTCCCAAAACCTCAGATTTAATATCCTGTAAATGCAGTATGAAGTCTAATTCATCAAAAAGCATGTACCTGATCTGTTTCCTGTTAGTTAGTACTTTGTCAGCAGAATCCTGGCACTTTGTGGCATTGGCACGCTTTGCCCCTTGTTTCCTAAAAATAAATAACTTTACTGTGAATTTAATTTCCTGTTGATGAATGTGCTTGGTCTTTGGTAATTTTTGTTATCTTTTTTTGCTGAGGACTATGCTATTTGACATTAAGAGAAGGTATTCTGGTGGGGTATCCTCTACCACCCTGGCTAGTGATCACTTTTAGTTCTCACCCACAGCTAAAAGTTGTATGTTTACAAAAGACCTCTTATGACACAGATCAAAACACGTACATTAGGCTTAAAGCCAGTCCATTGCTTACCATAGGCTGGCTTTCTTTCTTCTCGTTTGCTTACTTCTTATTCAATTGCTTTCCTGCCTCTTCTTTCCTTTGGCTGAAACATACCCAATCACAATATTTTAGATTGGATGACTTGCATCCTTCCACTGCTGACGTACTTCTTTTCTTTAAGCATTCTATGAGAGATCATGTTATCTTGTTCTCACTCATATGTTCCTCCCCCTCAAATACCAACCCCATCTGTCTGCGCTGTTCCTCCTTCCTCCCCACACTCTCAGCTCATGTCTCATTTCCACCCCCACCTTTGTCCTCTTACCCCAGCTCCCACCTCATACAACTCCATAGCTCCACTAATTTCCATCCCACGTTCCTTTGTGCCCACACTTGCACCTTGTCTTCTCCCCCACCCACTGTTCCTTTGCACCAGATCACTCCTGGCACAAAGAGCTGTGGACCTGGCAGCAGCTATTTTCTTAAAAAAAAAAAAAAAACGTTTCAATGAAAGTAAAAGTTTTTTAAATGTATTGCTCTGAGTGGCATCCTCTATCTAGGATCAGTAAATTAAAAAACTGAATAAGAGGGTGTCCAAATATGGAGAGACACATTATTGCGCTTGTCATGCGCCTGCCAGCAGCATCATTACATGTATGCACATTTTCGGGTTGTCTAGCTTTTTTTTTTACTTCTATTTATATCCCTGAGGCTGCCCAGCATCTGGAAAAAGCATGGCCAAAGACAGTAGGTCAGAAAAGAGAGACCTATTGACTTTGCAAAGCTTGTTGGCACATGGTTCCCATCACTCATTGATATGAACTATTCTTGTGGCTGTTTAGCATGCATTTAAGATAAGTGTGCCACTATGCTCACTGTTCCAAGATCTTCCATTGCAAAATGTAGAGTAGGTGGTTGCAAAACCATAGTAGATCTTTGATTATTCCAGCTTCTAATATTGTGATGCTCCAGCACGTCAACTCACTGACTGTGTTTCCAATTACAGGAGACGCCTACAGCTGAATTCTAATCAAGCCTTCTTCTTGCTTGTGAATGGACATAGCATGGTCAGCGTCTCTACGCCTATATCGGAGGTCTACGAGCGTGAAAAAGATGAAGATGGGTTTCTCTACATGGTCTATGCCTCTCAGGAAACATTTGGAATGCAATCTCCTGCCTAAAGCTATTTTCCTGTGTCCTGGTCGGCTTTATTTTTGTTGCAATTCCCTTCACTAGAAGGTAAAACACAGATTTCAAAGGGACGTCACCATCAGTTGTGCTAAGATTTTAACATCTACTGAAGAGAAACCGATAAACGCTTTAGTATTGATGAGCCTGTTCATTTTGGGTAAAAAACAAGACCAATGAGTAAAGTGGTTTTGATGGATGAAAGTACAGATTGTACTTTTAGCTTGCCAAAAAAAGAATGCGCCTCCTGAACCACGTGTTGGTTTGAATAAATGGTATTTAAAGTAAAATGGAGTGAATGGTCTAGTTCCTCAGTGTAAACTTCTAGTTGACTCTGAGTAGACCCTTCTTTCCCCTCCTCCACATGTCAAGGGATTTATTTAGGCAAGAACTGCACAGTTGCTAATGCATGACCTTTACATCTTACTCAAACAACGTAACTTATCGAAGTGCTTTTCCCTTACATCAGGTGAGAGCTGAAAGACTAAATAGGATGGGTATTATTTTAGAAGCGATCAGTTTCCTCTGTGATTCGTTGCATACCAAATGGTATTGCTTTACCTATAGCACAGAGACCTGTGAACCTTTTAATATAACTGTAGCACAGGAGTTTATTTTATTTAATATAGAAAACAAATAAGTATCTTCCTGAGTGCATTCTCACTGCTGCCGTCTCACTGTGCACATCAGCTGGCTTCCAGAATAGTACCATGCTTAAATGTAATCAAGTACATTTGTTCTTATTTCTTTCTTGCACGTAGAGATAGGTCAGTTAAAATCAAAGCAAATTATGAAGAAGTTATTGTGTCAGTGCATAGGTTAGAAAACTTTGTGAAAGCGATGAAGAGTGCAAACAGTTGTCCGCTTAAATCGTCGCAGCTGTAAAGGTACATTTCTTTATCTGTGATCTATGCTTTAAGATATAGGAAGACACTTTTGTGCCCACCTATACAAAAAGATTCATTTCTATAATACCTTTCAGAACCCCAAAAGTGGGTTGTATCCCAACAAGATAACTCTTGCTGACGTATCTTATTTCCAGAATAATTGTGTGTGTTTATCTAGCAAACTGAGACTTGTAAAAAGTATTGCTAAACATTTCAGGTTCCTTTTTAGCTTTAAACTAGATTGAAAAGTAAAATTGGTTTGTTGATGCTTTCACCGGCTTGCATGGGATGTGAAATCTTTAATTTCTGAAGCAGACATTACTACTTCACGTGCAGAGATACATTAAGCTAGGAGTCCTCGGCAAAGACTCCATATATATTTACAGGTATGATAACTGTATAAGTGAAAGCTCCAACCTATTTGAAAGGTAGGAAAGTGAAGAAAGCACTGTTTCTTCACCCTGGTATTGTATAGAACATTAATATTTTATTCGCCCTATAACATTTTGCATGTATTGCACTCACTGTTTACCCATATCTGCTTGTTTCCTCTGCTGTATACTTTTATTTAACTGTATTGTAAACTTCTGTTATGTTCTTGTTAGCTGCGTGAAAAAAATATTTTCTGAATTCATGACTGACAAGTATACTTGTAATTGTGTGATCTGTATGACTGCTTGTGTACAAACGAGTGTTGCTTTTTTTTAAAGATTAATACAGTACTTATACACGGATGCATTACATCCACAATTAAGCGTTTTTTGTGTTTATTTCTAGAGAAACAGCAAAGGCACTTACAAAACGATCTTGCATTTATTTATTTTTCCATAGACAAGGACTTTTTCAGAGGATTATACGATGTAGCCTCTGTTGCAGGGATTCTGCACAAACACAGACGTGTGCGTAGGATTATGGGACCTCAGTGCATAGGGACTGGATCATCCTACCATCTTGGTATCCATGAGCTCAGGGCCAACTAGCTATAATGCTTCACTTGCCTTCCTACTCACTCCCAGAGAGACAAATGATTAGACACCCCAGAACACAACACTCCTGACTCTCTCAGGAATCGCGGTTGCAAGACACACCCTTTTGCTCGCACTCTCGTACTTGTCCACAATAAGATCTGACAGAGGCACCAACAAGTTTAAAATATTTATTTTAACTAATGTGCTCTATATGCAGTATACGTGCCATAATAAGCAGGAAAATGTATGACACAAATATGGTAAGCATAGCAATTAGTCCGTAAATCATGAAAGGAGCTCTCATTATAAAAAGACGGTGTAGCCTAATCTCCTTCCCCTTGTGTAGAAGCAGAATGATTATATATTAGAAGATCTCTGGGCGTTATCTGCAGACCCCATACCTCAGTCTATAGATAGTAGATCTACGTCATAGGTGCTGTCCTGCTCTTCTCCTTGGAAAGGTCCCTCTCAAAGTGTGTACCACCTATTCGTCTATTCTAATAAGACCAAAGTACGTATTCCCAAACAACAGCTGCATAGATATGTTTTGTCTACATGCTAGGGCCTGACCAGATCAGAATAACAAGGGGCATTGTTGACCGACCTTGCTCACAATGTTCAGACTAAATCCCAAGAACCTGCAGAGATCTCATGTGAAAACCGCAAAATAACCAATTTCAAAATCAACCCGTAGTAATGTGCGCAAAGCAATGGACAATCTGCAGCGTGCTCATGCTAACTTGGAGAAGGTGACAATGTCCCCATGGGCCATGTGACACCTCATTTAAAGTAGTGGTAGCGTGAAGAAATGACAAACCTGCAGTCCTTCTGTTGCCAACACTGGTTCCTTTTCTGATGTAAGTTAATGAAACACCTTGTGTAGAAGGGCGGCCTAACATAGGTTCAGGTTGTCTATACCCATGTCTGAGTAAATCTTCATACGATAAATTCACATACAATGGATCTAAATTTAATTTGCGTAGTCTGTGTTTCTGCTGAAAATATTGCATGGATGTGGACCTATGTGGACAGCACTGCTTTACCGTCTTTGACTCACAATTTACTCTTTCTACACCCCCAGCATAGAGTATTCATCTTTATCCTCATCTATTTGGGCTTACTCTTCGGTTCTGCTTCCTGGAGCTCAGAAGTTGTGTAAGTGGGGACTGATATCACCGATGATAAATAAAAGTGGTTGGAACCACATAATGTACAATCCTCTTATAGGGCTGCATTCTTGCATATTTAACAAGGGAAGAAAGGAGAAAACAATACTAAGCAAATTCCTTTGTTTGAAAAACATTTTTTATTTACATATGGGAAGTTTGAAGTTCAAAACAACATAAATGCAGAGGAATGTAATATAGCATGGCATGGCTACAAAAACCTAACTATATCTTACTATGATTAAGAAAAATTGAGACAAAAACACTTGTAACGCTCAAAAGATAAACAGGTATCCAATCAAATAAAAAACACTAGCTGAAGCAGATAACTGGACAATATGAGAAAAAAGTTATTTATTTTGTAATTAATGTATAACATCCCAAGTCATCTACAGCAGGTTTATGGTTTGCTAATATCAAAGGAGTGATTAGCCACATCTTTAATACAATATGAATCTGCATGTTTTCAATCCATATGACAGAATATAGCCAAATCTATCTGGTGTCTCTGCACCTCTTTAAAGACCGCCAATGAAAAGGTTGTTACTCTGATGCATATATTTTCAAAGCACTACAGAGTACCAGGCAGAAGGTTTGGTATGCTACACAGCCATCCTCATCAATGTATAATACATTTGAAACAGCATTGCATTTGTTTTAGTTTTTGTCAAACCATATGGCGTGGAACAGTTTAATGCTTTCATTTGCCTCAGTTCTAGTGTATCCGAAAGGTGTAATTTCTGCTCAGTGGCAGACAGGAAAGGGACATGTTCCCACATGCACTGATATTAATGTAAGCTAACAAAAAGCCAAAAATAATAGGGTACGGTTAAGGTTGTAGTGATGCCTTAAGTATGGGACAAATGATGTAAGTCACTGGAGAGGCTTCCTCAGGTCTGCACACAACATTTTGGCTGTAATTGTCGATTAAAAAAAAATAGCATGTGTAAAAGAACCTTTACCCAAAAAAACATAAAAGAAGCTGAAATGCTAGGCAGCCCAAATGTTGCAAACACAATTGCAGTCTAACCTTTGATGTTGCATCTTTATGCAAACCCATTAAATCAAGCAAACATATTGGTGTGCTTCGCTCCGTGAATTAGACACGCACTGGTGCCAAAAAAGGCAGAATGGGCCAATATTTAAAGCACCTCTTTAGGTCTAAGCCTAACGTAAGACTGTGCACATGCGCAGTCTCGCTGGCGAGATCTTATGATCTTGAGGAAGATTCACTAGCGGGCTTTAAGCCCCGCCCCTCTTTCCCATTGGCCGGCGTCACTGTTTCTGCTAAACGGTGGCCGGCCATTGGGAAAGAGCTCTGTGTGACATACTCTTTTCTCTCTTTCTGCCGTCCCACTTGGACGGACTGCCCTGACCTACTGCTGGCGTAAAAGGTATGTTATCTTTATGGGGTGAAACAGATGGCCCCATAAAGAAGATAAACCTTTTACGCCAGCAGGAAGTCAGGGCAGTCATCCAAGTAGGACGGCAGAAACAAAAAAGTCGTGGCGAGCGCTTGTTAAGAATCGGTATGATTATACACACCAAAAGTAGCTTTTGAAAAATACTGACAAACACACATCATTGATCTTGGGAGACTGGAGCGCTGCATCACTGCTATGAAAGGTGTCCTGGGTGATATCTCTCCCTCTCCCGTCTGATCCTATGAGGACGGGGTAGCCCGGGGACTAGGGCTGGCACTCCTCTCTCCAGAGCTGGGGGAGCCTTTACTGGGGCGGAGTAGAAACTGTTCGAGTCTCTGCCTCCTTTGAGTTCATGATTGTGGGTACGTGGACGGGGAGTCCCAGCGCACCGGCAGGCTCCTGCACGCACCCACCATGCCTTTCCGCTCCAGGCTGCGGACGCTGCTGGACCCCATGTGCCCCCTGCTCCTGGCCGGCGAGAGCGGCGCTCAGTACGAGCGCTACAGCTTCAGGAGCTTCCCGCGGGATGAACTGATGCTGCTGGACTCTGCCTACAAGTACGGGCTAGACCAGTACACCAACGAGAACTGGCAGGGGAGCGTGCACTACCTGGAGGTGAGCCTGCTGTGGGACAGCGAGGCTGTCTGCAACCTCAACTGCAGCACCGCCCGCCTGCCCGACCCTTAGGGGCCGCCACCGGAGGTGCCCAAAGAGCCAGAGGGGCCGCGGGAGGACAAGGTGCAGTCCGCAAAGAGGCCGCGGGACGACAGGGGGCAGCCCAGCCAGGGGCCGCGGGAGCACACTGGGCAGACCCCCAAGGGGCCGGGGGAACCTGCAGACCGCTTTGCAGGATTCCCCGAGCTGAGGGTCTTCGGAGACCTGCTGCAAAGGACTCAGTGCCTGAAGCACTGCAAGCAGGGGCTGCCCGTCTTCAGGCAGTCCCAGCCCTCCCGACAGACCCTAGACGAGTTTCTGGACTGGGAACCCTATCAGTTTCTGCAGTATGCATACTTCAAGGTGAGGAACCCCCCCCCCCCCACCCCCCACCCCCAAGCAAACAAACCTTAAATCTCTGTCCCTTGCTGCCTGTCCAGCCCTACTCTGTCTGCCCCCAAACTTTAATCTCACATTGTCTGATTGCTAAAGTGGGCTGTGGCTGGAAGGAGCTGGCGTGGAATGTGACCCGCCCAGTTACATTGTTTACGTTCGTAGAAGGTGGTTGTAGAAGTGACCCTTTGATGGACGTTTTGCATGGAAAAGTATCAATAAAACCGTGTTTGAGAATGCCACCAACATAGAGATGCAACATGTTCCATATCGGAAATGGATGCCTGTAGTCCACTGAAAATATAGAAAAGTGAGGTGTCTTAAGGTCAATAGAGCGTCTTTGAAGTGGTGGCCTGCTTTCCGTTCAGTCCGTTTACTGTGTCGCGTGCTAAGTAATTATCAAAATACAGAGTAACACTATTAAGTACCAACTTTACCATACCTAAAGGGTTAGTGTCTGTCTGATGTTATGTATAATTAACACTTTTGGACGTATATCTATAAAAAAAAAAACTAAAGGAAAATATATTTGAATGAAGTCCATTAAAGGCAAAAGTCTTTATAAAGTACGTAAATGTCAATATGTGTAGGCAATTGTACATCGATATTGCAGGAAGTGACGTAGTAGCTAATGTAAGTTGCCACTACCAGGTGAAACTGAGGGGAGACCGTTAGTTGGTGAGTCCTTTGGCAATTGACATAAAGTTGGTAACGATCACCGTTTCTCCTCCCTCATGCTTGCTGGAGGGTATCAAAGATGCTGACATAATGATGTGGATTTCTCTCCGTTAAAAGTCTGCTCCAACAATTCAGAAGACGCGTTTCCACAAAACCTGTCTATTTGCATGGGGATTCTGCATCTTATTAGATCTTGGAGAGCATCTGCTTCCCAGATGTGTCACTTTGCCTCAGGGAGAATAACCGAAGATTATAAATGGCTCAAGCATTCATCCACTGGAAAGGCGAGATCTTCCTCATAGTACTGGGAGTGGAGGGGGTGGAGGAGTTACATGGATTATGTGGTATGTCATCGTAGATCTGTCTGTACATGCCGCATCACGAGAGACCCCCCCCATCAGCGATAATCTACATTTTCTTTGTGTTGGACACTGCAAGAGGAGCAGTGCAACACGAGTTTATCATCCTTGCACACAACCTTATCACCCAATATGCTGCACTGTGATATAAAGGCAAAAAAACATCACTTGTGGTTCTAAAGTACAGCTTGCACGAACCCGATCTGAGAGCAGGCGCCTATCTATTGCAGAGTGCATTTGTCATTCTTACCTTTTCAGAGAGATTTGTGTTGTAATATTTTTCAGGGAAATTTGCTATAATGCTGTAGATTCTATTTACGTTACAGTCGGGTATTCCTGACCACGCACAGGGTTGTGGGAGTGGGCCACGTGGAGGCTGACGAGTGCTTCGGAGCTCACCCCCCACCCATTGTGGCTCACGCATCTCATCAGTGCAGCGACCAGCTCTGCCACGTCCTAGGCACAGCCCATGCGGTGTCCTTTCTCAGTGCGAGTACTATTTATAAGGGAGGTCAGCATTTTATGAATGAAACAGAGGATAACAACACTGTTACTTTACCCACGAGAACATTGTTGCTCGTAGCCGGTTTTATACGCCCAATCACAGGAGCGTAATGAAGGTCCCTGCGGGGGGGGTGGCAACACCCCCACCTTTCCAGCCAAAGCCAATTAATATCTAGGATATAGGGGATTCAGGTGCCCTCATCCCATTTATCAGGGGAGGGAAGTCATTTTGCATAACTCCACTGCCCAATTGGACCGTATCTCACACTGGTCTTGCAGCTAAGAGAGATTGGATGCTTAAGGTAGCCAGACTCTCAAATAAAGTTATATTTACAGGGTTCAGTCCTGCATGCATTTGAATCTGAAGGGACTAACTTCAACTGTGAAAATTGGCATAGCACAAGGAGCAGGGGTGAAACTAGATTTGTCTTGAGTGGGGGGAGCTAACACTTTGAACAGTGGGGGCAGGGGCCTATGCAGAAACTGTGTCAAATGTCTTTTAGGGGCTCCCTTTACAGTTGTATGCTGAATAATATGGCAAACATTTTTCTGGACAATATGTGGCAATTGGTGCACTTTAAAGCATACTTGGCCAATAACATTGGTCTCAATTTAATATCCTTTAGTGAGATTTAACGATTCTCCATCAATGAATTTTAGCAGAATGAACTATGAATGCTACATTTAAATGCACATTTTGTCCTTGAACCAAGTAGAATGTAGAATTTCAGGAACAATAAATAACAAATAGTGCCAGATCATTTGGTCTTAACATATTGAGACTTAAAAAAATACAGGATATTTACGCATACTTCCATAAATGAGATTTGTAGCAAATGGTGGTTTAAAAGCGTTTGTTTTTTCATTGTTCCGTTCATAGCAAAGTTCTCAGCAAACAATAGGTTTATGTTACAATACAAGCTTATTAGAAGCTCCCACTCTCTTGCTTTCCCTTGGAAGGATACCTTGTGCCCTGGTACTGTAACTCACAAAATGGTGAACATATATTCAGCTGAACTACATGGTAATCCCAAGTTCCATTTCCCTTTGGGCATTCATTGCTTTGGTACACTTGGCTAGTACCATTACCTGAAATGCATCTATCATTTGGAAAGATTTTGATGTTTACAGCACATGGAGTGTAAAAACCGAGCTTAATGTAAGATTATCAATGGTGCCTCTTACCACGCAAATTAGACTTGACTAGGATATCAACAGGTAAACCTTGTTAGGACTTTTCCTAACGTGGCACTGCCCTGCCAACTGCTAGTTTTGGGGCCCATCAATACAGTGGCAGGATCAGAAATTAACCCTAGTTCAAAATTTCTTTGATTCACTCTCCTTTTCATCCAGCTAGACTCTGAGGAGTCAGTGGGAGTCTGTTGAGGAACTCAAGGTGGATGAAGGCGTTGTTGGTCTTGGCCCTTTTTGCAAGGTCATCCCAGAACTTTTTGCCTTCCTCCTGTATTTTTTCTAACCTGTTGTTGGTGGTTTTATGACTCTGGGCACTTTATCACTGCTATACCTGTTTGGCATATTTAATTTACTGATCAGTCCCTTGTATAGTGGTATCCCAGATACCCAGGGCCAGTAAATTAAATGCTACTGGCAGGCTTGCGCCCTGCTTGCGCCACCCACCGAAGTGACCTTTGAACCTGTCTACACATATATACATATATCCATACATATGCATGTTATGTACATGAAAGTTTGAAAGACAGTAATAAAAGCAAAGCTAAAAAGCCACCTAATTACAAACAGAATTGCTTTACCTTAAACGAGGGCGAGACCTAATGTATTTTCAATGCTTGTTTGTACCATGAGAGCTTGATTCTTTTTTATTTAAACTTCTGTTTTCACCTCTGTAAGCAGCACATATAACAAAGCTATATTGAAGTACAAGAAGGGAACTGTCCGACATTTGGGAAAAGATGGCATACCCTGCTGAAACTCCTCCCGGTCATTTCCAATAGTATCACTTAATAAATGTATACAATTCTAATATACTTCATTTTGAACAAAATCGGATTGTTACAGTTAAATAGGCCTTATGTTTTAAAGGACTGGTGAAAGAATAGGAAAAGCATAGTTGTTCCAAAATCTGATGGGTTTGGAAAAGATGATATAAAAGAAAAATTCATCCTATCGAATACATATTTATTCCTTTAAAATCACTCACTATGTTTTTATAATCTTCCCATCCCCATTTGCATTTGAATTGCTAATGAAAGTTGAGCTGTTGTTTAGTGAGAACAGCGGAGACCAGTCTGGGACATGTTCTTAGGTGGAGCTTATAGATTTAAGTATGTTATTGGGAAATTCATCAATAAGTCTTTTTGTTGACTGCCATTAATGGGGAAAGAAGAAGAAAACACTTTCAAATAATTTAAAGGACAGCAATAAAGTAGAAAGGAAACTAACGTTTTGGAATGGGGCAAACCCAAATATTGGTCATGTCCTGCAAAGACCACAGTTTTACAGGGTTGACATGCCTTGACTAATTATGAAGTTAGAACTGTAGTGGTGTTATTTGTACCATCCGGAAACAGGGTTGAAGAAAATAAAATTTTGCCCAAGTGATCATCCCCCACTTTTAATCAAATATGGCACACAACTCAAATGTTTGAGATTTCCGACTGCCACGTGTTATTGGTACTTTGCTTTCTCATGTTGTGTTAGATATATTTGTAGAGTGTATGTACACCATTAGGTTTCATGGCTCTAAATAGCCGAAGAGAACATAACAGAAGGACCTGCTGTACCGAGAGAATGGACTAGTTGTACACTTGTTGAAATAGCCAGGTCATGAGTGCCTGTCTGAAGTTGAAATAATTTGGAGGCATCCGTACACAGATAGCAAGTGAATTCCAGGTCTGAGGTGCCAATACTTTGTTACATGTTGATCCCACCAATCTAGAAAACGAGGGTGAATCTTCCTCTTCACCATTAGTAAAGTATATCAGGCAGTGCTAATAGCATATAATATACATTCACATTTAGAGACCAAAGCAATGTTTTCTACTACCTATGTCAGCAGTTAAGAAGCACAGGTAGCTATCTAAGACCATTCGAATAATTAAAGATAAACTCCCCAAAACCTTCTTCCAAAATATCTGTTGACTGGTCATGGGAAGACCTGGCTTGGCAATTCAGTCTGGACTGTTCACATGAGGAACAGGTTCAAGACTGATTTGCATATGGCTGGGTCTGAGCTGGGATGGCGAAGTGAGCTAAAGAACGATGATGAATTCAACCCAGATCTGTGACTGGGGGTGAGTGTCTGAAAAGATTCAGTGCTCTATACATCATCTCCTTTTGTTTGCTTTGACTGGAATACATAGTACATATGTATGAGTTCCTTGAACCATACATCTGAAATGTTATCTTGTTGATGGTGGAAGATATTTGTGGGTACAAACTGGTGTATAGTGTATACTAAATTATAAAGAATTTAAGTAGAATATCTAAAGTGATCCTAATGTAGTATTACTGCCAGCCTTCCCAGAATTTTGCTTAAAGGTGTTTGTGGCCTCATTAACCCATTGTTCTAGTCTTCCTCCTTTAATCCCACAGCTACCTGCTAGTTAGTGCGCATATTGATCTTGAGATTCTTTGGTGAAATGATGGGTTGTTCCTAAATAAGTCCTTGGGGGCCAACTACCCCTTCTGTTACCTCTAGTAAGTCCCACATAGCAGGATTGCTGAAAGGTTGTCGGAGGCCATGCCCCCTTTCTCCACCACTCTGCAAACCTGCCTCCTGGTGCACTACTAGGACCCTCAGCAGTGAAGGGAACTTAATCCCCCCAACCAGCAGCACGCCAGGAGGCGCGTTTGCAGAGTGGTGGAGAAAGGGGAGGGGCCTCCAGCGAACTGCCAAGCTTTTTTTGTTTGTACATTTTTTTTTCATTTCTAAGGGAAGGCTGTGTAGCACCCCCCCCTTCCCTGAGCCAGTTTTGGCACCAGGATCCCATCTCTCAGGCCCTGCCTGATTTTTGGCCCCTCTGACTGGCCACAGTACTGGGTGCCCTGGTCCCACCCAGAACACCCAGTTTTTTCACGTTGGGGACCGCAGGGAGGAGCCTGAAGGCCCACAATAGGCAAACTCCCTCACTGCAACAGATGTAGACTACAGATTTGGCGCTACATTACAGATGAGCATTTTTCCAGTATGGGCAGAATACCCACTGCCAAATGAAATGATGCCTTTAGAATGCTATGACTGTATCATTTACACTGATGGTTCTGCTCAGCCTGCTGTGGGGGACCAAACACCAATATTCAGCTGCATGTGCAGTTGTAAAGGCTGTATGCACAATGGAACCTTCCATCCTGAAAAACCATACCCGCAGTCACTAGGTGATTGCACAGCTGGCAGAACTTAAGGCTCTAGTACTGGCACAACAGAATACATATGCTGTATTCCCCACACTGATAGTGTGTGATTCGTATCATTGTGTGCCGTCTTCTGAATATCCGCATTATTAGAGCCAGAATGGATTCAAGGACTCGAAAGACTGTACAGTGAAGCACAAGTTGCTATGGGAACAGGTGGGAAGCTGAAAGAATGCTTGCCACAGGCTTGTCATTCATACATTAGGTCAATGTGTTGGCATTCATGTAGGCAATTCACTGGCTGATAAAGTTGCAAAAGCGACTGCACCGCTGCAATAACTAGCTAAACTATGAGAATAGACAAAGACATCATGGTGGCCGTCAGTGGTTCACACAATGACGCACACCGGCCAAAAGGCATTCCACTCAAGTACTCCTTTAAGGTAGATGCACAAAACATACCTTTTGCTCAGATTCCAGGAGCAGGGGACAGAGTAAAACCAAACCGTTATTGCAGACTGGGATTAATTCTGGCTGCACATGAGGGTGTGGCTTCTGCACATGTAAGGGTGGCAGCTACAGTTTTACTATTGCAGCAGCACTATTGGTGGCCAGGTCTTTACAAACAGACCAAGGACTTTGTCCTGAGTTGTGACATCTGTCAGCAGATAAAGGTTTCACCATGGCACGTCCTCCCCAGACACCTCTTTTGATTTCAAACAAGCCTCTGGCTTGTGTTTATTTTGACCACTGTGGCACCCTATCATCTTACCAGTACATCTTGGTGGCTGTGGATTCCTGTCCTCGATTCCTGTGGGTATGGGCACAGCGATCGGCTGACACCTGAACTGTTATAAAGGATCTGCAAGTCTTTATCGGGACATACACAATTGGGAAACTACATTCTGATCAGGGTCCGGCGGGTAGCTCTCGGGCTTATAAAGAGGCCATGGGAAGTTTGGGTGTGATCCTGCGTTTCTGCTTCCCTTACCATCCTGAGGGAAACGTGGTTGTGGAGAGGAAAACCAGGACTTAAAGCAGTATTTACCAGCAAGGGCATTCGGGTCTGGTCGCAGTTGGGTCCATCACCAATATGGGACCCAGGGCTTTGAACAATATGTCAAGAAAATCCCTGTGTGGTCGGATCTTTAGGAGATCCTGTGTTTGGTTAAGATGTGGGTCCCAGACCTCGATAATGCCAGCATAGTGGCAGCAGAAACACAGTTTGACATCAATGAACATTTGGCTGTTTTACAGGAATTTAATGTTTTCTGGGGACGAACAAAGCAACATCCTAATAATACGCACTGCCACAGGAGAAGTGAAGGTTGTTCTGGCAAGAACCGGCTGGATCCCAAAGATCAGGGATCTGGTCTGAGAAAAGATTGTGGACAAGAAAGAGTTTGGGCTGTCTTACAGAGCACCTGTGCCTGTCCTAGCTATTAAAGGTTCACAAAATGTATTTCTTGTGCCCCTTCCTTGTAAGGAGCTGAGGCAAAACGTTTGTCTCTATTGATCTGATCAAACCAAACTTTGTGGCCGATTCTCAACAGTAAGTCGTGTGGACCGCTGGGTAGCTACCAGTCGCCTTTCGCTGCCATACAGGAGGTTGTTATGGAACCTTTAATTACAAATTAAGCCTCCTTTCTTCAACAAGAGACACTGATTAACAATGAGGTATGCCTTCTACCTGTTTAAAAAATACCAACTGTGTGCAGGAGAGTGGACTGGTGTGCCATCCAAGAAATAACTGTTTATGAGACACGAAGCTGTCCAGTCAAACACGGGCGAATATGGGCAAGTGGTTAGACCTGTCGGGCTTATCAATCATGGACGGGGTGGGAGGAGGGACTGGGGAACAAGCTAGATTTTATCCGGGCCTGTCCTGATGGGGGAAAGTTACGGGATTGTGCTGAAGTGATCAATATGTCACAGTGACGCTATGTTCAGTTCGTCGATGGTAAAAGTTCAATAAAATTGTTTATAAAAATAAAAAACACCAAGTGTGCAGTCCTACAAGTACAGAAAAGCTAATTTCAATTCGGAATCCTGAGAAGAACATGATCTATGTAAATGTATCACAGATAGTCTTTGTCTAATTCAAACCAGCCTCCTGAGCTGCCCAAGATAGACCGGATGACGTCTGGATACTTCATCAACTTTGATGACTTCACCTCTGATGCATCGGAGGTACCACCGCTCCTACCACCCCTGCCTTTCGAACTAAAGATGAATGTCTTCTATCGTTGGCTAAAAGGAACATAATTTGTTTCTCCATGGTTACACCTTTGGATTACAATTGCATTACTTTCCCTAGTCCTTTGGATTGGTTTTGTGACTGTGTTCTTCCCTCTCCTAAATGGACACTTTGTCCCAGAACACTCTGCAGTACACACTGTGAAGTTGGTTCTGAACCCACACACATCACACTGTGAGCAAAGACTTGTCTCGGATGAACATTTCATCTGTTCTAGTTCCGGATAGGATTGTATGGGACAGGGTGTCATTTAATTTGGGTGGTCCCACTGAACTCTTGCAAATTCTACATTTGTTTAAAATGTATTTCTTTGAATGATATCACCCCCAGTATTATTCCTGATGATTGGGACATTGATACAGTATATGAAACATTAGAAGATTTAAAACGTGCAACTGCATTTTCTTTGAAGACCTTTATGATGATACAGCGAATTTTGATGAGATGTTCTGTTTTCAGCATTATGTCATCATTTTCTACACAAGGCTACTAAGCTGATTTGCTCTGCTTCTTTTCTTTCTCAGCTCTTTCTACAAGGTTTGACTTTTGGCGGGATATAGTAGATGTAAAACCTATCTGGGGATTAAAGATTTGAGAGGTTTAGGGAGCCAAGGCTTTATTCAGAGCCTGTTTAATGCTGCAACAGATGATTTACCTGAACAAAACTGGGCAACAGACAACTTTCCTTGGTTTAGCCAAGATAAAAAATGTGAACACACTGAGGGTTACCACTCTTACAAGATTTGACAACTGGCAGTGGTTAACACCATAAGAGAAAACCACTATCGATACTAGGCTGTGTTAGAGTAGGCATAACTCATCAGACCCCTATTTGAGGGGATGGTTAGTGTGGCTACTAGACACTAGAATGTCAGGATGGGTTCCTAGGTAACATCAAGGGATTTACAGCGAACAAGCCTGATATGCGATATGTACCAAGTGGCCATTCGGTGGTGGTAACTACTCACAGTGTTGGGAAATTGTGCCTTAATCGGCTAAAAACCTCAACACTGTCTCAGGTAAAACAACACTTGTCCCTTTTATCGGATGACTTGGAAACCACCTAAAAGCGCTTCTTTTACGCCGAGATATGGAAAATAGCTTGGCAAGAAGCTGCTGAAAGGCTGCAGGAGATTGACAGGGACAACTTAGAACATGCTCTTGCACTAGTGGACAACGGTATGACTACTTTATCATCTAGAATGTATTCTTTGGGTGACATTGCCTCATCTACAATAGAGGCGTTTCAGCAAGACTTGTCAGCATTACAACATGGGCAGTCCCAATTTAGGTACATTCTATTGTTAAGCTGAACACTACAGACATGCTCTGGCCATGTGCTGTGGTGACACATTAACATCACAGATTTGTTTTCACCATCCTACCCTTTGGAAGAACTGTAGATTACTATGGCATGGAAAGGTGCGGAATACACAATTTTACACATTGAAAGGCTTTAGAAATTACCTTTCACCGTTGCTGAGATAGCATCCTTGGATTGGATAATCCATGGGTAAGTTACACTACCAATCTTGACTGTCCACTTTCAGTACTGTCTACAACTCCATCAAGTGGGCAAATATGAAGCGTTAGGTGAAAGATTCATACATAAACAATGGGAGCTTCCTTTCACATTCCATTGCCGGAATAAGGATACTGAAGTTTTCTCAGTGGCTCAGACTGCGAGAATACTTTGAGTGGGTCCTTAGTATGCCAGGACGTCTTGTTGCATGGGGCATGTAATGCGTCCGTGGTGAACCTTTCTTGCTACTTGAAAGGGTCTCTGGCAGCCATAATTAGTACAACTTTCAGTTTACTCTCAAATGGGAGTTACCTGATGTTGAACAGTCAAGGTTGTTGTGGAATGAAGCCAGGGGTTGCCTATGTGGTGACTACCTCTTCCACTGTAACATGTTGCATACAAGTCCTGTGTCCGCCTGCCTATGTAGTTGGGGAGAATATGCTGTGGCCTTCAAATAATCTTAATAATGTGTGCTTTGACGCTCTGAGCAAACTGAAAGCCTTATTGTTTCAAAAAGATGAGCCTTAACTTTGGCCAAGGAGACGTTTGACCTTCAGGTCGTGCGTTCATCTTTGGAGATACAGACGATTCTCCATACTAATTTCCCATGCCATTTTGGGGGACTGGTCCGTAATATTTTTTAACATGTCTACTACAACTCGAATTTCAGGGTTTTTCAGAAGCATTGGCTCTGAGTTGGTCAGCGCTTTCCAGATGGCGTTTGCAGTTCTTCCATCATTCATCCACTTTGTCCTCAGAAGAATCTTTGGAGGTCTTGCGCTGGTCAAGAGCCTTATTGTGGGAATTTTGCTTTTAGTATTTTGGCCTCATAATGGATGTCTCAGTTTGAGATCAAATGGAGCTGCCACTACGTTCTGTCCTGTTGTTCCATGAATGCATGGTGTATTTCTGTGGTGCACTGTTGCTCCTAGAAATGGATGAGCACTGGTTCCTGTATTTACAGCCTGTATGACTAAATTGCATCCAGCCTCTGTTCCGCTGTCTCTTGTGTACTTATGAGGGGGCCTTCGACTTGTGCTTGGGGTTGCAATTGGTTGACTCTGCAGACATACACATACTGGTGGACCTGTTGAAGGCCCGTCTGTGCAGCTGTCCTCTGCGGATACCTCTGGTCCTGGCCTCGTTCTATGAGCTTCCCTGGTTTGCCTCTGCAACTAGTGGTTTGGATCTAGGCTCTTTTTCGCCATAACATTGATTGGCTGTATTTGCTCCCTCAGAGGCTACTGTATGGGGTGGATGGGAACATATTTACTGTATCAGTTTGCTCCAAAGTGTGCCTCTGGGAACATCAGCTGCGGACACTGGAAACAGCAATGTTTTGTCTACCACTAGGAACATGTAAACATCTGGCTCTCTGTGTGCTGGGAACTTTTTATTCGGCTTGTTTTTAACTGATACATTTCTTTTAAATCTACTTACCTTTTGTTGCTTTTATATTTTTTGCAGCTATTGACTTTTTAATGCTTTGGACATCTTGTCCTGGTAGGTAATTTGAGAGGAATGTCCTGGAATAGAATATGCAGAAGTATGACCATTTTGATAAGGCTAACTCCATCTCTGTAGGCTTGTCATGATCCGTGTCCAAAGTAATCTGAAGCAGATTCTCCAAGTTTGCTGAATCCTTTTGAGATATTGTTACTAAGGAAAAGTCAGCTGTCTTAGTTGCAAAATAGATGTGAATTGACCACATTGCACTAGGTCAGACTACTGAGGAGTACAGATTCTTCTCCCTCCGCTCAACAGTGAGTGTCTCCTCCATTGGCCAGAGTGAAGATCCGGCACCAGGTGGATTGGCATTTAATTCTCCCAACTGGACTCTTCGGAGCAATTGACCATGAGGCTTTGCTGTCTTGTCAATTCTTTCTCACCAGAGCTGTAACAGTACTTTCCAGGCCATCTAACTGTTGGTTCTGCACTTATGTCAACAAGCCAATGTTTATCTTAAAAGTAATGATTTAATTGAAAAACGTTACCATTAATAAAAAGCTCCAGTAGACTGTGTGCTTGAATGCAAGCTCTGACAAATTGTGCATCATTTGATATATAAAGGCTTCAGGACATAATGTATGTGTGCATGTTGTTTTCCTTTAAATGTAATAGTACCTCATGTCAGGTTTGCAAAATGAAGAATGTCAGCCAGACCACACTCCATCGTAGGGAATCGACATAATTAGAAATACCTTTTCCACAAAAATCAAATGAATTCCAATGAAAGTTTACCGGTTCCTTGTTGAAATCTCTTCTTTGGTTTAAACTAAAAGCTTACAGATTTTGTACAATTCCTACAATGTTAGGAATTTCAGAAATAATTTTTTTAAACGGGGGGAGAAGGGTAATATGAAAAAGAATGATTGTCTACTGCAACCCCGAAAAGCAAATCAAGAAGAAGACTGGAAAGGAGGAAAGACAACTGCAGCAGAAGGGCAACATGAATATAATGTAAGTGCAAAAAAATAAGGGAGAGGGAAATGGTGGTAGTCACACAAAAACAGAGGAAGAGAGCATGTATGTATTTAGTTACAGCATTTATAAAGCACACTGTGACCATACTGGTATCCTGCAGCTGGTAGAGACTGACTGGGGAACATGGAAGGGAAAAGGAGGGGAAGAGGGAAAAAAAGTTGCAACGGAGAAAATAAAGTGATACATGCAACAGTATGGGTTGCTGTTATATGAACAGAAATTACTTTGGGAAGAGTTTTCAGGGCTTTCCTAAATTGCAGTTTCATGTGCCCGAGTTAGGCCTGTTAGGAAATAGTGCCAATTCACATGTACACAGCTCTTTCCTAAAGTTTCCTTTCCTTTTGTCACATCAACTTGTGACACACATTTGCATTTGTGAAACTTAGGTCGGTTTCAAAGGAACACTGACCTTGCTAACACACACAACTTTGTGAGAACACTATTACATTGCCTTGGCATTATGTGCAAGGCCCTCATACGTGATACAAACGTGTCTGTTATTACGTCCATATGGCGACGCAGCTATCTGTGAAATACAAACATTGGCAGCCAGATCACAATCTTTGCCCCAGGCAAAGATGCCCGTTTCGAAATATATCCCTTTGTTTCCAAATTCAATCAGAGGAGATGCTTCTGCTGATTTCGAGGGGTCCCTGCATGCTGAAGCTTTTACCTAGCAACTGAGTGACATCTCTGTGAGGGGTGTCCAGTTTATGACCAAGACTGGGTCCTACATTCTTACCCACCAGTTAAAGGGGTTAGATCATCCAGAAGGCGGTTTCTTGGCAGACCATACATTCACACCGTAGACACGTAGCTTGGGGTTTGCATTCCAGGAATACTCTCAATTGTAATAACACTGCAGATATGCATATATAAGCGGTTTCAAGAAGATGATGGAACACTTCGTTTTATTCACTGTTTGACACTCTTAACGTTTGTCTGCTTCTGTCTATTAATCATTGCAACAAATATTTTCTGTAGAAGAATCGCTCCTGTTCAATAGATATTGAAAAACATCCCGTTGTGTATTCTTTGTATATTTCTCCGAGCGAAAGAGAGCATGAGCGAAAAGTTCTAGGTCTGTCACCATGGTTCCTGAGGGAATCGAGTTGTCATGTTCAGTAGTTGTCAATACTGTTAAATCCCAGTCTAGGTTTAGGGGGCTAACAGTGGCACTGTGAGCTAGGTATGCCAAGGGACAACATAGCCTGCAGAGGTGCATGGAATCAGTCTGGCTCCATCTTAAGTTTGTCGTCCCCAAATATGCAGTTCCTACTAATTTGTGGGAACTACACAACTGCAGAAGATCCGTTAAGGATCTTGTGGGAGCATGCAGCTGATTCCGAATTTGGGTAGCTCGAACCATAAAAGCATGTCTGCCTTTTCTGGTCTTCCTGAATATTGGAATGCACACTAGGTTGGCAGTGGCAGAGCAAAGGCACCACCAGGCGAGTATCTTTTTAATCTATTTTGTAGGTGCCCTGGACCACTACCCTGGAGGGCTTTCAAAACGATACAGAGTGGTTTGAAAGCTATACACTGTTTTAGTGAAAGCCAGTGGAGATCTTTCAAGGCCATGGAGGCAGATGACCCCCTAGATCTATTTAAGGCCATTTTGGCAGCTGAGACCTTGACTCTGTGCAGTCTATTCAGAAGAAACTCCGACGCTCCTAACAGAAGGCCATTACAATAATCCAACCTGCTCAAAATAACACTCTGAACAAGTGTTTTAGCGGTAGGAAGCAGCAGCGGGAGAATCGTCTGAAGCCCTTGAAGTTGTGAAAAACAGGTACCAGCAACTTTATTCGCATGTGTTTCCATGGACAGTTTATAAACAAATGCAACCCCTACATTACGGTCAGATTCGCAAGATAACATGAAAGCAGAGAGGGTGGGCTAAAAGGTAATGGAAGACAAACTATTTAGAAAATGTCACCAGAAAGGGCATTCACCAGGGTCATGTCGTCCACCTGTTTGAAGAAAAAGGGTCGTCTGAATAGGTTTCTTGAAGTTTGTTTTTCGTCAGCTTCACATGGCACTTTAAATATAATATGGATTTGACAGGTGCTAACATCTCCATTTGGAAGTGCACCATGTTAAAAAAAAAAAATACACAACGAATACATTCAAAGTGAAGCAACCTGTAATTGTCAGGATACCATTTAGAGGACATGCTTGTTGAAAATAATTTTTTAAAAAACAACAAGGAACTGGTATCTAAGATCTGGTTGCATCAAAAGTAGGTATTTTTTAAACCTTTACATTTTCTACAATTCCTAAATAAAATGGCTCAAAACTAAAATGGATAGAAAAAGTAAAAAAATGAAAACATCAGGTCTGTGATGCTTCTATCCCTTTATTCTATAGCTTCCTTGAGTGACAACAGTAGCTTCTGACTTCTTACAGTACCTCTATCATGCATTTTGAACCCTTATGGAACATTGGTTTTTCTGCTAGCTCCCAACATACTCTGGGTTCCCCCTATCATGTGGGCTTGGCCGAGCCCAACTCTTGAGGCATACACCGTAATTAGATAATACTTAAAACCGCTAAGTTATAAAGTGTGAAAAATTTGGTGTCACTGACCATAAAGCAGAACACTCAAGTCATAGGATGGATGGTAATCTGTTTATGGGTATGGACTGTGATAAGAGAAGTGATTAAGATTACTGGTAAGTATTCTGGGCAGTGCCCACCAGCTTTCCAAGGTGAAAAGGCTTGGTAGAGGCCATATCAAGCCACGTTTCCTTAAGCTTCAACCATGTATGTAAGTTGTCTCTGTAGAAATGGTAATAAAGCTTGTATTACCTGTTGTAATCTGAATCTATTATGCACTCAGATGTTCCATATACACCCACGGTTGCATTCCTTACAACCAGTATGAATTATTATTTGTACAAGTCTTGGACGCATGTGCAGCTCTCAAAGTCCTTAAAGCAGAGCTGAGCTGCTTCAATTTCAGACATTTAAGAAGTGATAAGAAAACATTTGGCTTCCACTCTTAAATGTGTTGATTGCCCAACCTAAGAGTATCTTACAGGCTGATCTGACCTATAGTAATGGTCCCCCACCTTGTTGATGTATTTCCTTAAAACAGTCATTGAAATTATATGAATGGAAGCAAGATGGCTTTCCTCACACATGCAAAATTAGATTCTTAAAAGTTTCTGCAAATCTCAGTAGATACTCACCCCTGTCGTCTTGTGTGATTTACCGTACAAATGTAACACCTCATTCTTAGGTCTTTGACCTCCAGAGCATTTGATTTAATTTTCAGGATTGCTACTGAGGAGTTCTGAAATTGATAATAATAATAATACGGTATTTGTAAAGCGCCAACAATTACCCCTAAGGGTGTCAAGGCACTGGGGGCCATTGGGAAGATTGAGCGAGCCATTGCCCAGAGTCACATGGTGCTGGGCTAACCTGCCGCCGGCGATTGTACCGCGAGCCCCGTGTTCCGGAGTCACCCGCCGTGGCCACTGTGCAAGAGGTGGCACTTCGCCATTCACCAGTACTTTGTTCAAGCTAGTTGCATCTCACATCATCTAAGCACCAACTTTTCCATTAGGTTTCTTTTTTGTGATATAGTAAATACTGAAACAATAATATTTTATTAATCCAGCTGATTCCCTGAAAATATCTTACCCCTTTTTCCCTAGTTTCATGCCCTGTGTTCCTCTTTGACACAGCAATAAAGGGGCAGCAGTCTTTCATGACAGAACCACCTTTGACAATGTTCTCAAGCCACAAAGATGGCATTGAATTGCGATGCTTGAATTAACCATTTTTAATTCTCTATAATAAAACATATAAACAAAATTAGCTGCGTAAAGAAACATCAAAAAGCTTGTATCAAAAATTCCAAACCCAACCAATACTCAATAAACTTATCAGAAACTACACTATAAACTTATCTGAAACGTATTAGAATAATGCCACACCCAAGGGAAGGGTGGGTGAGATAAGGCTGGCCCCCTTGTCTTTAATAAAATCACGATTCTATAATCAGTAAACATATTATAATCGCAATTTTATGTCAAGACAGGAGGCTAGCATTATGCATGTTCGAAGCTGTCTAAAACACATATTGAAGCATGTTCAACTGTTAAAAAAAATAAACCTCTGAAACTTGAAACAGAAGACCAGTCGGTTGCTTTCATGATATCCTCTAGTCTTCCACCTAACATACTCACCTTACTTGCCATAGCTTCACGCCCAGAATGCACTGTTAATTTAGACACATCGACAACAGCCTCCTTCGTGGAACATTTAACCCATCTAGCAATAGTTGCATTAGAAAGAGCCTTGTAAGGTTTCACATAAGAGATTGAACCCGGATTCATTCCAGCTCCCCTTTTTTCCAACATTCTGCTTTTATACTCCTTTAAACAACGAGCCACACATAAACCAGGACATTCATCAAAAACTGGATATAAACTGAACTAGACAGTCTTAGTCCTTCTACATAACTCAAAAGAACACCATTACGTATGAGAAATCTGCAACGCCTTGATATCCGAAACTCTCCTGAAAGAAATAAGGCACAATAATGTTGTAGCTTCCATGATAACTCTCTAGACTCCAAGAACGTATTACTTGGCCAACCCACAAACAACTTCAGAACCAAGTCAACATCCCATAAAGAGATACTTATATTCTGGAGGCCTCTTAATCTGAATACCTTTCATAACTCTACAAACCAAAGGACTCCTTCCAATGGGCAGACCATAACTTAATGACTGGCCCGAGGAAATTGCCGACCTATAACAGTTCACAGTCCTATACGACATTCCCTTCTCAAACAAACCAGCCGTAAAATGATCCACTTGAACGTCAATTGCTTCCAAGGGATCCAACCTCTTTCCAAGCACCAACGAAACCAAACCTTCCAAGATCCTCTATATCTTTCTCGTCCTGGTGCCCAGGCCAGGACTCAAACAGAAATTCTGCAGCCGCTCCAGAAAGATCCGTGAGAAGGTTGAGAGAACCCGACTCCACCAAGGGGTGTTCTTCTCCTTCCACATTCCTCAAAAAACCTCTGAAAGCCCAAATCAAAAGTGGCTCTGTCACAGCTAACTCCATCACAGAAGGGAACCAAGCTTGACTCTTCCAAAAAGGAGTTACTAAAACTATTTTGCATCCCTGCTTCCTCACCTGAACCAGAACTCTCTGAATCTTGGAGAACGGTGAAAGGCTTAACCCTTCACACCTCTCCAATCCTGCAGGAATGAATCCACCGCCATGGCCCCTGGATCTGTTCTCCAACTCACATACCTCCAACTGGAAGGTTAACCTTGACGCAAAGAGATCCACTTCCAGAGGACCCATTCTCTCCATCACTTGCGTGAAAACCTCCTCTCATCTTCCAATCGCTGTAATCTATCATATTCCTTGATTTCCAATCTGCCAACACATTCTTGACACCCAGTAAATACTCTGCCTTCAGACCAATTTCTTTCGCTAACTCCGCCGGTCCCTTTGACCAAGTACCCCCAGTTTGTTTATGTAAGCCACAGTAGACCCATTGTCCATCCTGAGCAGCACCGACCTGCCTACCAAATCTCTCTTGAAACTCTTCAAGGCAAACAAGCCTGCTCTCATCTCCAGACAATTTATAGGACTCTCTTTCTCTCACGGGGACCACCCCCCCCCCAGTTCCTTTCCCCAGACCAGATGCGCCCCATCCAAAATTGCTTGCATCCGTCTCTAAGACATATTCTTGGGAAACACCAAAAAATCTACCGTTCCACGCACCCATGTTCTCTCTCCATCAAATCAATTCCTCCTTTGCTTCCATAGAAACATCCACCATGTCTCCATACCACACACCATTGTACAGCCTGTTTTTTCCAAGCGCTGTAATGCTCTGTAATGGAGTGGTCACAGAAAAATCGCCTGAATTGACGAAGACAATAAACCAATCACTCTTGCCAAATCTCTCAAAGTAACTCTCTCCCTGTTTATAACTTTATGAATTTCTTGCTTTATCTTCCTCACCTTCTCCTCCGGAAGACACAATTGGCACGCAAATTTGTCCTCCCCAAAACCAAGAAACTCCACCTTCCTTACAGGTTCCAATACTGACTTCTCTACATTTATTAGAAAACCTAAGCTTTCAAAAGTGGTCATAACGAAAAATGAATGTTCCTTTAGAATCACAAAATCTCAATTCATAATTTAAATATCGTCCAGATAAATTATCATCCTGATACCTCTTTCCCTGAAGAAACCTACCACAGACCTCATAACCTTGGTGAAACATCAAGGGGCAGAGGAAAAACCAAATGGAAGGCTCTGAAATTGAAATAATTGTCCCTTCCACGTGAACTGTTGGACTTTCTGACTTTCTTCTGCTATAGGAATAGTGAAATATGCATCCTTCAGATCCATTTTCACCGTCCAATCTCCTTCTTGTAGAACATCTCTCAAAAAGTGAATACCCTCCATTTGGAAATGACGAGAAGTCACAAACTGATTTGAATTCCTTAGATTTATTACCGGTCTCCATCCTTTCTCTTTCTTTTCTACAAGGAACAAAGTACTTACAAAACCTTTCTCTTCCTCCTTCACTCGCCTAATTGCATCCTTCTCTAACATCATACTTACCTCTTTTTCTACTATTAATAACAGCGCTTCTTGAAATACCAGCTGGTGTGGTTCCTTCACCTGAAATGGGACTGAATTGAAATCTATTCGAAACCCCTCTATAGTTTCTAAAACCCATGCATCCTGGGTTAACTCCCTCCATTTTTCTATGAAATAATGTAATCTTCCTCCTACACTTTTCGGGATAGAAGAACAACCTGTCTACATACTCACCCTAGCTCCGATTTTGTCCCTGACTTTGTTCTTTTCCTCTGACGCTTCGTATACGACTTCTTCCTCTCTGAGAGGAGAAATGGTAACTTCCTTGACCTCTAACATAACCACTTGTCTGGTTCTGATAATGATCTCTGAAGTTTGCTCGGCCGGTAGCTTGCACTATTCTTGCAGCCTGACCATAAAAACTACCACTGTTAAAAACCCTGCGCATAGAATAATGCGCCTTATTCAAACCTGTGAAAGTATGGACATACTTGGTTAATGATTTAACTATTCCTTCACCAAATAATATCTCGTGTGCCTCATCACTGGACTCTTTATTGGCCAAATCACTCAACTTTGGGTTAATTCTCATCAGTATTGTCTTCCTTCTCTCTGAGAGGATGCCGGCATTAGCATTTCCTAAAAAGCAGATTGCCTTCTGGCACCAACCATGCAATAAGGAAAGATCCAGTTCCATATTCTTGAGGTATGCCTCCTCAATGGCATCAAAAATCTTTCCAAGGTCCCAAAATATCAAGAACCTTGTTGTGACATTGTTTCAATGACCTATCCAATCCTTTTCTAGGATCCTTACCCATTTTAAAAAGGTAAGTAATGAGCTCCTGGTTAATATTAAGAGTCATAGTAATTTTATCCTCAATGTTAGGGCTTGAACATTCTGCCCGCCCTACATTTCTTTCCTCCTTTTCTAATGGCTTCCTAATTCTAGCCTTGATGTAGAGTGCCACATATTCAAGTGGCCACCAGTCCTTACCCCCTAGGGTGTCTAATGTCCTTAGGGCAAAACAAAAACTCCCCAAAAGGATCCACAACTGTATCCTTATTTTTCTCTTTTCCTCTGTCCTAAATCTCTTCTCCTAAGCCATCTTTATACTCAAGATCTAATATGTACTCATCCAACTCCTCCTCACTGATGTTACATGCATCACCAGATGCTCTTCCTTACTTACCAGTGTCAAACTGGCTTCCTTGTGTACCTCGTCGGATACCTTTCCCATTTGAGCCGCTTGGGACTCCACTCTGACCCTGTTTCTCATTTAAATGCTTCTTTTTAGATAAACATTTACCTCCTGGTCCTCTTACACTCTCTTCTTCTGAAAACTGAAAGATGTTCTTCTTCCTCATTTATTTTCCTTTTCCCTAAATCCTGCTTAACAGACTCCTGAATAGCCTCTTTTAGCTCCTTATTTACTATTTTCTCGTGCCCTTCGTTTGAACCTTCCATTTTATTCAAAATTAATATTTATTTTATTTCTATGTACTCCAAATACCTTGTTTTAGTTTAATTTATACTTATTTTCACTCGTTTTATTTTTATGCCAATATCTCCTCTTAATTAGCCCTCAAACGCTCCTTACAGCTGTTCAACTGCTGCTGCTCTTGATACGAAGCATCCACAAAGCTGTGTTTCTAAGGGAACAGCCTCGTAGAGCACAAGCTCTAGAAACAATTCAGCTTGTATAAAAACAAGCTCTATTCTATTACAGGACCGGAGGCTTCAGATTATGCTTCTCTGATCTTTACACAGCAGCCAATGAAAAAAGCATATTTTCTGTATAAACATTATAAACAACTACATTGCCCATGATGCACACATATTAGCCACGCCTCCATAGTCCATAAGAACCCTCTGCGTGGTCCCATCATCCTCTTTCTTAGCTGCTCACAGCAATAGTTAAGTGCACCTTTCATGTTCCCTCACTCTGCTTCTGGCATGGGGGGTTAAATGTCTGGTTATGGGTTGCATGCTGTAAATTTATTGTATATTTACTGACACAAGTCTGTGTGCTTTGATCCTTGCTTGGATCCGCATTCTTTTCAATTTGGGAGCGAGCGCTCCGGTGTTTCTTTGGTTTGCAGCTTTCTGAGCTAATTTATTTGTGGCCCGATACGAGCAGTGCTCTCGACCGCCTACGAAGCTCGCGACGCTGCTTCATCTCTTATGGACGGTCTTTGACCGGGCGGAGCGGCAGACTTTGTTAGTTTACGGACTGAGCCTTCCTCTTACCCGACATCGCGTCTGGGCTTCCTCATCGCCCTCAGTACGCCGCACACGCCGGGTGGCGCTCCGCTGACATGCGCTCCCAAACGCGCTCAATTGGGCTACATTTGGGCTGCTTTTTGAGCGCATTTGGGCGGCGCGCCTCAGCGCGATTCCCCTATAGTTTTAAAAAGCGTTCTTTAGGTCAGTTTGCCGCTCTGCTCACGATCGCCTGCATCAGGTTGGAAAATACTGGCCAAACGAGTGGCACACGCTCTTCATACTTTTACTGATTGGCCTGGTCTCTGACCATTGTGATTACAGCTTTGCTGAGGGGGTTATATTAGCGAGATACTGTTAGTGATTACTAGTGTGCTTGTGGGCTGACCCCCCCATTACCCCTCCTGGTGGCTTTACATATTGCTATTACAGCATCATTGTAGTGTAATTCTGGGATATTAATCCTTAGCCCACCTTGGTCATAGAAGAATGGTTTAAATACCCCGATGAAGATGAGGAGGAGGTGTATGTCGGGCAGCAGGAGGCTGTCTTAGAGGACAATCTAGTGGAAGCATTGGACGCCTCGGTCCAGTCCTCCGTCAGTAGGGCAATGGAAAACACGGTTTCATAGACCTTTCAGCAGGCCCTGGCAGTAGCCTTGTGACCAATCAGGAAACAACTTGAAGGTTTCGCTAAACGTCATGGCTATGGCAAACGACCTCAGAAGAGGAAGTCAGAGGCTTCATCTTCGAGCCAGAGCACAGCTATGCCCAGGCAATGTCAACCTTGCCCGGCAGTGGGGCAGGCGACCATTCCCATCAGGGAGCTAAACCCAAGACTACCCTAACAGCTTACACCGACACGGACACTACTACGACGGGCACAGACACCGATACCGACACCTCGGAGGAGCCTCCTCCCCCAAAGAAGGCGAAACCAGCAATTCCATCGGCGGCAGAGGCCCCGAACACCCCTTTTACCTTCGACCCGACGGACATCATGCATCCCCGATCCTCTGATTGGTCACCACCGTCCGCGGTCTCCGACTATTTACACGAGAATTTGTGCAAAGGGTTTTCTCGGGAGGTGCGCAATCGGCTACGGTCCGAATGCCCACGCCCGGGCCTGCCTGATAAGGTGGCGGAGACGCCAGTAATAGACGCGAGTCTCCTAACATTTCTCAAGAAATTCTCTAAGGATCCTAAATGTGGCATCGGCCGCGCCTGGCGTGGCTGCCAAGATAAGATGTTGGACGTTGTGGGCCTTTTGGCCAAAGTCTTGGAGATGGGTTTGGCGGCCAAGGAAGGCGCTGCTCCGATTGACCCAGATATTCTGGCGGGCTGAACCCAACGGGCCATATGCCTCGTTGGAAATGCTAATTGTGCGATTTCTGCGGAAAGAAGAAAATCGTTGCTCATTAGGATGGACAGTAATCTCACCGAGCTGGCGGATGCCGAACCTGGCCCCTTGGCGAACGGGCAGCTCTTCGGGGAGCGCTTTGTTAAGGGCGTCTCAAAGTACGTAGGCACGTTTACATCCCTGGACAAGGCGCAGACTGGAATAAAGAGGGTCTTCCAGCAGCGTGTGTTTAATCGGGCCGGACGAGGCAGGGGCCACTCGTCAGGCCGCGGTTTCCAACAAGGCTCCCAGAGAGGCGACTTTGGCCGCGGCCGTGGGGCCAAGGACTCCACTCGTGGAGGTACCTTTTATCCCTCAAGGCCTAGATTCAACAGGGGACGATTCCAGAACGGCAACAACAGGGCCAACTTTAAGGCCCAGCAGTCCTCAGGTAAGTGTCACAGATCATTCTCATCTTCCTTTGTGGGGCCGGACTCAGCACTGCCTGCCACAGTGGCGGCAGCTAACTCAAGACACGTGGGTGTTGCAAACAGTCATGGGTTTTCACTTAGAATTTTATTCTCCTTCTTTTCAGGAAGCTTTCCCGCGAGTTTCCATTTTTCCCTACAAGATCGCAGGTTTATAGAAGAAGAGATTGCAGGGTTGCTGCAGAAACTCGCGATAGCACAATGCGACGAGAAGCCTCACGGTTTCTGCAGCAACATTTTTCTAGTGCAGAAGAAGGGAGGTGGAAACAGGCTTGTTCTGAACCTCAGGGATTTCAATCAGTTTTTCAATTACAATCATTTCAAGATGGAGGGGATCCATCTTTTAGCAGACCTATTGCAGCGAGAGGACTGGATGGTCAGGTTGGACCTCAAGGACGCCTACCTATCCATTCCGGTTTTACGACCGCATCGTCGATTCCTCCAATTCCTTATGGAACGGCCGATGGTACGAATATTTGGCCCTGCCTTTCGGGCTCTCATCAGCTCCTTGGTGCTTCACCAAGGTGATGAAACCGGTCGTTGCCCACCTCCGGGAGCGAGGGGTAAGGCTGATAATATACGATATTCTGATCATGGCACAGAACCAAGGCACCCTCTTACAGCACCTGTCCCTCACGACGACGCTACTCCAAAGCTTAGGGTTTGTGATCAACTTGACAAAGTCGGTGGTTCAACCGACACAGGTGATAGACTTCCTCGGGTTCACTATAGACTCCAAGTCAGCTCAGCTGTATCTTCCCAAGGCGAAACTGAGAGATCTAAAGAAAGAAATTCTGGCCCTGCTGGGCAAGCAGACAGTCTCACTCCGGGCCATTGCCAGGGTAGTAGGGATCTTGGCCTCATCGATTCAAGCCATATTCCCGGGCCCTCTTCATTACAGGGCCCTTCAACGTCTGAAGATCAGACACATTCAGAAAGGGTTGTCCTACACGGATGCCATTCCACTGTCGCAAGAGGTCAGAACCGAACTACAGTGGTGGCTGAGTCACGTAGATGCCTGGAACGGCAGAGCAATCTTCGGTTCTCAACCAGAGGTGGTTATAGAGTCCGACGCCAGCCGTTGGGGCTGGGACGCGCGCTGCGGCGACATCTCCACAGGCGGAAGATGGTCTCCGCAGGAATTGTCTCTCCACATAAATTGCTTGGAGTTGCTCGCAGGGTCGTTCGCAATTCGAACACTATCCCCGAGACAGACCTCATGTTGCATCCGCCTGCGCATGGACAATGTGTTCGCAGTGAGGTATATCAACAAGTTGGGCGGAACGAGATTGTCTCTTCTTGTGGAGATAGCCAAAGTTTTTTGGCATTACTGCCTCAGTCATCAGATCTCAGTGATTGCGGAGTATATTCCGGGACAATCAGGTGGCGGATTGGAATTCCAGACACCTCAGAGACTTCAGCGACTGGATGTTGTTTCCGAAGGTCTTCCAATGGTTTCATCGGATATGGGGTCCGATTCAGATGGATCTTTTCGCCTCCAGACTCACTTGTCAGCTACCCCGGTTCTTCAGCTGGAGGCCGGACCCAATGGCGCAGGCGACCGATGCCTTCCTACAGGAATAGTCGGGCGCAGTTCAGTATGCGTTTCCCCCGTTTCTACTGATCCCCAGAGTGATGTCACAGGTGGTCAGGCAACAGGCAGAAATTGTCCTGGTGACACCATGGTGGACATCCTAACCGTGGTTTCCGATGTTACTTCAGTGGAGCTGCGATCTCCCCAGGCTACTACCCGAGTCGACCTCAATATTGCTGGGCCCTCATCAGGAGCGGCATCCAGTGGTAATGGAGGGACGACTCACTCTGATGACATGGCGGCTTTCAGGGAACAGTGGCACATGCCAGGAGTTTTGGACAAGGCTTCTGACTTTATCAAGCAACCTTGGGCACCTTCCACCAGGAAACGTTATTCCTCGGCCTGGAAGAACTGGGTGGATTCGTGCGTGGAACGACACTTGGATCCCGTGCGGTCGGAGCTTTCCCAGGTGTTAAACTTCCTGTCAGATAAAGCGGCGGAGGAACTGGCTTATCATTCAGTCCACAATTTTCGATCGGCCATTTTGGCGGGGCATGCGCTGGTAGATGGTAAACCAGTGGGTATGCATCCAGTTGTGTGCAAACTGCTAAAATGAATTAGGGTGGCTAATCCTCCTAAACCCAAGTATTCGGGTCTTTGGGACGTGTCCTTAGTTCTTTCCTTGTTCAATCACTGGCCTATCAATAGCGTACTTTCCAGGAAACAGCTCTCTGCAAACTTGGCTATGTTGTTTTGTCTGTCAGCGTGCAGACGTTCCTCGGACGTGAGAGCGCTCGACGTTACAGGTAGAGTGTTTACCCCGGAAGGGGTTTCTTTCACTATTACAAGACGTACCAAGACAATGTCTCGTCATATTGACTATAATGCTTTTCCAGAAAATGAAAAATTATGTGTAGTGAATTGCTTAAAGGCATACGAGGAGAGTACAAGGGCATTGAGACCGCAAAATTGCACCCAATTACTGATTGCTCTGCAAAAACCGTACAGACCTGTGGCAGCTGCCACCATGGCCAGATGGCTCAGATTCATAATGCAGGAAGCTGGTGTTGATCTACAGATATTTGGTGCACATTCTGTTAGAGGTGCTATGGCCTCGAAATCATACATGTTGTGTTCAACCATTTAGGACATTATGCGTTGTGCAGATTGGTCCTCAGAGTCAACTTTTAAAACGTTTTATTATAAGCCGGTGGGAGACATTACTTCTGTGGTATTTGGACAGCGTTAAACTAGCATAATCTGAAGCCTCCGGTCCTGTAATGGAATCAAACATTTCCTAGCATTCGCGCCAAGAATTTTCAATTCTATTAAGGACACGGAGGCGAGGATTATCCCACCCGGCTTTGTTAACTGTAAAAAAGCTTACCCGCCCATGTTCACTATTATGACGGATTGGTTTATACAGTGGTTACGGTTGTTTCATTTCCTTTATTTCAGGATCAGACAAGAAGTCTGAATAGAAGAAGATGGATGGCACGAGTTTATGCTTGAAGAATGGCTGTTCTTCCACATTGGAGGAGATTGTGGATTTATTCATGTTACTGTTGGGACTTGCGTTCTCTACAAAGAAAGAGGATGATGGGACCACGCAGAGGGTTCTTATGGACTATGGAGGCGTGGCTAATATGTGTGCATCATGGGCAATGTAGTTGTTTATAATGTTTATACAGAAAATATGCATTTTCATTGGCTGCTGTGTTTTGCAGTAAAGATAAGAGAAGCATAATCCTCGCCTCCGTGTCCTTAATAGAATTGAAAATTCTTAGCGCGAATGCTAGCAAATTTTTGATTCTCCACGAATAACTTCCCCAGTGAAAGCCAATGGGAGAGTTGCTTACGCTTGTGCGCCCGCGTCACAAAGCTCACTCTCCCAATGCATCCAGACGCTGTGGAGCCTCAAGACTGCTTGCGTGCGCCTCCTCTAAGAAAAAACAAGGACACGGTGAGTGCTAGTGTTTTTCAAATGAAAACTCGCTCATTAACTTCCTATTACCCGCTCACGCTTGGCAAATACCTTTTCTTATTTAAGACTTCTAAATAAACCTACCACTTAGCACACAATTAAAATCCCAAAGTTAAAATGCTATTTTAGAAACAACTTCCTGCCTATACAAAATTATATAACTAAACCATATTAGTTCAGCTTAATTATAGTACTTATACTCTAGATACAACACAAACAGCGCTCAAACATACACCCATAAATTGGGTATCTCTGAATAATTTAATTTGTACAACAAACACTTATAACAATACAAACTAAATAGTCAATACTTATCTGCTCAGAAGCAGCAAACAAAAGAGGAAGAAGATGGTGGTCTCATGATATTTATGGACATGAAGATTCTTTTTTGATTGTGATGTTTAAGGATTCCATGAGATTTTAATGGTGCTGCTCAGAAGTGGGAAATAAAAGTTTAATGCATAATGCTAGCCTCCTGCATTGATATAAAATGAAGTATTTTTAGCGCCGCATCGGACTTTGATGGAGGATTAGAAAGGCTTTACAAAACCAGATGAAAGACATAGCTACAGGCATCACGTAGGTCTCTGGCACCATCAATGCCAAGTCTCAAGAATTACTTTTCAAGGTGAGCAAGCACTTTGGAGTTTAAAGAGGCACTTTAAATCTCAATTGCAGTATCACACGCTTCCTATTCAATTTAAATCAATCATATGCCTTATCTGAAGTCCAAGAGTATGTTGCTGCTATTACTTTCCCTCTTGTCGATTTGTTTTAATATTTGTAAAGCGCATTGTTGCCCAGAGACCAGGTGCCCTGGAGCTAAAGTGATATAGGGCAAAAGCTCACAGTTTGTAGAAAAAAATAGTTTTCAACAATTGAAGAAAAGGTATCCATGATTAGCCTGAGCTGAAGATAAATACTATTCTACCTTTTGGCTGTGATAACTGAAAAAGCCTGACTATCAAGTATAGCACGTCGAAAACGTGGCGAAAAGCACAGTAGTCTCTCTCAGACATTTCCAAATGGGAACCCATGCAATGCCTTCAGATGAGTGGTGGTATGGGTGTGGCTCTTTAAGCCAGAGTTAACTGGGAGCTTCATTTTGAATGCCTTGGACTCTGCAAATTAATAAGAGAACTTCAGCAGTCGGGCATTTCTTGCAGGAAACTGAGAAAAGGCAGGACTATTTTTTTGGGTTCTGAGAAACTAAAAACAAACTGATAATAGCCTATTAATGTGGGCATTGAAGGGCAAACTGATATGATTCCCAATGCTGATACAGCCATTTGATATTCATGACTTTGACAGTGGCATTTTACCATTCTCAAGATGCCTTGGGTCGAGGGGGAAGAAGGGTTGGAAGAAGGTTACATCTGGTAGGAATTGAGGTTACTTTCCTTCCAACATGAGTGGTGTCACTTAGACCCTGATTCACTACATGACTAAGAGAATGCTTTATATTTATTAAACCTGAGGTAAGTTACAGACGTGATCTAGAGATTGATTGCTTTGGCACACCTCCGTCATGCTTTTCTTAAGACATAAAATTCTCGATTAAAACTCTCAACTGGCTTTCTCAGTAGTAATGCAGAAGGATGTATAACTTTAATGCTGACTGTGAATTCCTAATATATATGCTTGTGCATTGTGTGGGTCCCATACTACGTTGGTCCGGACCAGTTACTCCTTCTATAGCTTGTTTAACAAAGAATTTGTATGACTGCTACCACACGCCTTCACCAATCAGCAAAGCACTTACACCCATTCTCAATTCCTCTATTGACTCTGTCTCATTCCCAGACACCTGGAAACATGCCACCAGCATACCCCTGCTCAAGAAACCATCTGCTAACTTAGCCACACTTTTCAGCTAAAGACCCCTCTCCCTCCTACGATTCCCAGCAATGGTCTTAGAGAAACTGATCAACCGACAACCCGCTGAACACCTCAGCAAATGTCAGCTCTGGATTCAGGCCCAACCACAGTATAGACACCGCACTCATTGCAGCCACAGACGACATCTGCGTGATCCTTGACAAAGGAGACACAGCAGCCCTTACTCTCCTGGAACTCTCTTCAGCATTTCACATGGTCACGCACCCATCTGGTGCCTGCACGAGATTGGCATCCAAGCACCCGATCTCCACTGGATCTCCTTCTTAATGGGTAAGACGCAAGCGGTAAGACTGGCACCTTTGTCCTTGGAAGCCCCCACACTCCTTGATGGAGTGACTCAAGGGTCGTCACCCAGACCAATTCTCTTCAATGAATATATGATCCCTCTGGCCAACGTCATCCTTGCACGACATCACCATCCTCTCCTACGCAGATGACCTGCACCTTAGACTCTCCCTCTCGGACAAAACCCCAGCACAAGAAAGAAGTTCACCACCTGCATGATGGAAGTAGTTAACTATGTGAAAACCAACTGGCTCAACATCATCAAGACAGAAATTGCGAGCTTTGACAAGAACACATCACCATGGGACTCTAACTGGTGGTTAGCCGGCCGAAATCGGACCCACATCCAGCACCTAGGCCAAGAACTCTGGAATAATAATCAACAGCAAACTGGACATTACACCAAGAGTCAGTGATGTCAAAGCATCCTGCTCCCACAGCTTGAAGATGCTGAGGAAGATCTTCAAATGGCTCCCGAGAAACACTAGGAAAACTATCACCCACCCCATAGTCACCAGCTAGTTGGACTATGGGAACAGCCTCTATGCCAGGATCACCAAACAGCTTTAGAAGACTACAAACCATTCAGCCAGACTTATCTTCAACCTCTCAAACAGAACCAAAATCCCACCGCACTTCATGGAGCTTCACCAGGGCTGGACTAGCCGTACCAGGCATCAGGCATTTCCCCGGGAGGCTGGAAAGGTGAGGGCCGGTTTTGTTAATGGGGCCAGTTTTGCAGTGACGCTGCAATATCCGTCCCCAGTAACAAAAGCAGCAGTGCTTCACTCTTGTGTGCGCTCCCCTACCCCTCTGGTGCTGGTCTCACAAAATTGTCAGGGCTGATTGGTGTCCCCATCTGGCCCTGAGATCCACTGACTCCCGATACATAATGTGCTCCTTTCAAACTTGCGCACAAGCATTCAAGGCCCCACCTACCTAAGCAATCACATCTCCTTCCATCAACCACACAGACCCCTCCACTCTTCTACAGGACTCTTACTTGTAAACATCCCACACGTGCACAAAACCAGATCAGGTGGATGGGTGTTCTCTTACCTCACTCCTAAAGCGTAGAATAGCATCACACTCCACATAAGAGTTACCTCCTCTCTTGAACTCCACAAGAGGCTGTAGACCAGGCTTTTCAAGTAAGCAGCCTACCAAAAGGCAAGGCTAGGCAGACGCACACCTGCTCAGTCCCAGGAGACACTTGTTGGTGATAGCGTGCTTTAAATGTATACATAATATAACAGCAAAGACAAAACACAGGGAGCACAAGACAGCCTAGCACAACCTAAGCAAATGGTTACATCAGAGGCTCCTAAACTAAACTCTACAGTGGTTCCTGATGAAGTCTCAAGAGTGTATTGCATGCTGAATATATATTAAGTAATCCATATAGCAAATACTACTGACGGGGCCTTGACTCCAAATCTCCATTAAATCTCCAGTACATCCTGTGCAACTGGACAATAGAAACATGAAAGTGGACAGTCTGGAGAGCCAGAGAAACCAACCAATCCTGCACTGCCAAAATAACTTTTCTCTGGTCGGCAATATAAATAAACTGATATAAGGAGAATAGTTCTAAGATCGGATGAAACCCCACCACCCCCTTCTTTGGAATAAAATAAATAAAGGGTATATAAGACCATCCCCGCGCTGACAAATAGATACCATCTGCATAGTACCCTTCTACAATGTTACACCTCTGTCATCAAGATATTTGTATAGACGAAATGGAAAGGGGGTCACGGGTGGATGATTCTTTAAAAAAAGGCAGATTGAAATATATGATACTACATCACGGTGTTTACATCGCGATACCTTTTTAACGCAGGCATTACAACGCAAGTCGTTACAACGACTTGCGATGGAGGGCAAAGGACTTAGGAATAGTATGATTTACTATTCTAACTCCAGTGTACGTACAGCAGGGAAGGTGTTGGAATAGTAAATCATACTGTTCCTTAGGTTAGAACGCCGTCTACTGCAAGTCATTGTAATGACTATGGTTGTAATACCCGCGTTGTAAAGGTATTGCGATGTAAACACCGCGATGTAACTGATGTTTCCTGGCAGATTGCACCCATGCTGTACTAATTGCAAGCCCCACAGATCCGATTTATTCAGCTTGCCAGTGTAAACCTCTTTATATGATGGTCGGTGGTTTGAAAAGGACTCTCAAATGAATGGAGAGCCTCTTCTTGAAATGCCAGGCACCACTTGCGCTTTTGCATTTTGAACTAACTTTAGGAGGCAGAGAAGTATTTCTAGGGATGCCATATAGATGGAGGTGTACCAGTGCAGCCTTGATAGGACAAGTGTTTGCAACCATCACGTTGTAAAGTCGGGGTGATAACTAGGATGCCATTTTTAAGAATGCACAAATTACTAAAGCAAGAGTGAGACATTCTCATGGTTCAAACCTCTAAGGATAGTGTGTGATCTAGTAACACACCTAAGTTGGAAACTATCCTAGAAGGTATGGGCAGAGGACCCATAGTTTCAGTCAACAAGGACAGGTCATTTTGAAGGTCCCTGTTTTCAAGGGATTAAGCCTTCTGGCTTTGCGCAACATTATCATGATGCCTCGAACACCGAGTACAAGGCCTTTACACATGCTGTACAAAGGTAATTCTATCTTCATCCATGGGACGACAGAACTATCTGCATAATCATAACAACACTAATCTGGATGTACATCGCAAGGATGCTCTTTATTATACAAAAAGAAGCATTCCCGGGGGCTAGCAGGGGAGACACTTCTGCTAACGTCGAGGGGTCCCTACATGCTGTGACTTCACCAAGCAGCTGCCTAACATCTCCATCAGAGGTGTCCAGTTTGTGACCAAGACGGGGTCCTACATTCTGTCCCACCAGTTAATGAGGTTGGATCATCCTGTAGGGGGTTGCATATCAGGGGTATGCTTGATTATCCCCTAGTTGTATATGCCTGCATATATACACTGTTTTAACACCATGGTGGAACTATATCTGATATTTACTATTTTAGTGGTTGTAATCACTTTAATATGCTTCGCTCTACTTATTATTGCTGCACATGTATTCTACATGGGAATAACGTTGGATCAATAAATATACTGAAAACGCCCCGCTTTGGATTCTCTGTATATTTCTCTAAGGACAAGAGTGCACGAGTGACTGAGCAAAACAGTTCTAGATCTGTTACCACGATCCTCGTGGAGATAGGGTTGTCATGTTCAGTGGTTGCTAGAAACCATTCACTCCCTGTTTAGGTTAGGGGAGCTTATGGTGGCACTGTGAGCTAGCTGGTCTCTAGGCCAACATATACTACAGGGGTGCAATGAGCTGTAGGGTGGGTTTATGCCATTGTCCGCAGCTCATGAATTCTGTCATTGCAGTATTGAGCTTCAGATGGTTATTCAAAATCTATGCACCTGTAGGAAGGAGGCAGCCCTCGAGGCTTTGTATGGGTCTGTTGCTCTATCCATAGTAATGATGATTTGTGTATTGTATGCACAGTTGTTGCAAGTGAAGTTAAATGATCTGATCAGGCCTTGTAAGTCAGTGCATGTGCAAAAACCGGGGATTTGATGGATCACCGAGGAGTCCCGCTGTGCTTGGTGTGAGGGCAGATGAGAAAAGTGGTAGGAATATCAGGCTTTTCCTTTCTTTGTGCCAGGAGGGAATTAATCTTGGTGCATATTCCTGTATGCTGAGATTGAAGTTTGTGTAGTAGTGCTGGACTTTGTCAAAAGTTGCTGTTATGTCCAGAACTAAAAGGGTAGCTACTCCATTCTTGTCTGTTTTGAGCTTTAAGTAATACCATATAGATAAGAGGGCATATTCTGGTTGAATAAGGACTGCTCTTTTGAAAACATCCATTTTAGGATCGACTATTAGATTTTGACCGATAGTTTGTTGGGTTGGTAGTTTCAAGGATCTTCTTGAGGAGTGGTTTTATGCATGAGATTTTCAACTTGAGTTGGAAAGATCCTACCTTCTGTGACTTTTTATTTGCGTTTGAAACTACTTCCACTGCTCAGTTTGTCTGAAAGATATCTTTAAACATTTTTGAAGTGGGAGTCTGAATCTGAACAGGATCCTGATGGCTTGCTGCCATTGATAATGTATTAGAAATGTTTTTCAAGAGCGTTGAAGGTGACAAGGGATGTCAGATTGGTGTCCGTCTTTGCAGGTATTTTGGCACGTGAGAGGCGTGTATTAGGTGTTCAGTCTTTAGGGAAGTGTTCCAATTTTTAAGATGAGTTTCATGGCGATTTTGTCACAGAATGCTTGTCTAGGAAAGTAGGATCTACTTTCATGGTTGCCCCCACTTTTTGATGGTGTCATTCAGTTTTCTTACTAGTCTGACTGGACTAGGATCCTGCAAATCAGGACCCAAGTCACTGTGCTCTCTCCCTAAATTGGACTGTGGTAAGTACTTTGATTCCTTTCTAATTGGCTACTTGTGTACCCTTCTAAGTCCCTAGTATATGGTTTTAAGACTTTGTGTGTGGCAGCCCGGGATGAGACAGCTTCCCCCGAGTACTTCACAGGTCTTTAAAAGACTATTAACTTGTTAATGAGGCTTTGTTGTTTTCACCCCTTCTTAAGCCCCTGCATCTCCACTCTGCTTATTTCTGGAAGAATCAGCCCCCGCAATTTTCTCTTAGCCCCCCTCGCCAAATGTGGCTATAGTTGAGCTAATATCTAATATTATTGTGTAAGATCACGTTTTTCTCCTAAGCATATACTAGTAACTGCAACTGTAACTGATGTAACTATGTAACAATGTTCTGAAACAATGTCCTTTCTCATGTAAAGCGCTCTGATACCCCCGGGTCTAGCCAGAGCTATATAAAAACGTTTCAAATAAATAAATACTCAGGGCATAGGTACACCAGAGGGCTCCTATGGACTGCAGCATATATTATGCCACCCATGAGAGACCACTCAAACTGTGACTACAGGTCTGCTATTTCAGCCTGTGTGAGCTGGTGCTAGCCCTACCTACAACAGAAATAAGTTTAAGTATACGTGAGGTCACTGCACTTAAAAACTATAAGTCACCCCTAAGATAGGCCTTTCAATCCTGAAGACAGGGTAATTAGTTATAAGTGTGAGGGTGCCTTGCATGAGCAGGACACCCGCTACAAACCCAGGAGTCGATTCTCCAGGCTTTGAAGTGCGTAAACCATTTTATACATATACAAGACATCAAGTCAATTACAAGATGCATAACTATATATTGGCTGCACCAAAACCGGTCATGTTTGGTATCAAACATGTTGCAATCCTACCCCAACACCGATCCTGATGGCTTGCTTGCCTTGATATTTTTATAGAAGAGTTTTTCGAGGGTGTTGAAGGTGACAAGGGATGTTGGATTGGTATTCGTCTTTGCAGGTATTTTGGCATGTGAAAGCAGTGTATTATATTAGGTGTTCAGTCTTTAGCGCAGTTTTCCAGTTTTATAGATGAGTTTTATGGTGATTTTGTCACAGAATGCTTGAGATTGTGGGGGGTCTCCGAGTGTTGGCAGTCTGGATTGTTGAATTCTGGTACAAACGTGTGCAGTTCCTTTGATGTGAAGTCAGCATCCACTATGCCTAAGGAGCAGTGATACATTGTTGTAGTTCTGATGGCTGCTTTGTGTGCTGCATTGGGGCTAAACAGTAGATTATTCTTTTTTTTCCGTCCATTGCTTATCTCCACTTGCAGTAGCAGCTGCTATCAAATGGACATGGGAAGGCGGGGAGGGGTTGGGGCAGCGGAGGGAAAACTTACCTGTAAGTCTCCATCGCAGCTGCCGCGTCTTCTCCACCAGGAAGCACCCAGCCTCCCAGAATCCTTTGACCAATCACAATACTGCCGTACACCAGTGATGTCGTGATTCAAGAGACCCATTGTGTAGTATTTGGGAAAGAAAAACTAGAGGTGATTGAAGGTCACAATGCAGGTAGTGCACACAGAAAGATAAACTGTTTAAGGCCAAGAAAAACAAGGCAAGGTAAAGATATATGAGACAAACTTGCACATTAATCCTGTACCCTCCTTTTCTCTCTCACCCTTGCTTGTATTCTGAACTGAAGATGGAGGTATTGGGAACCTGTGTCCTGCTGCTCCTTGTGACTTTTAGGACCCTGAGGACACTGCAGTCCAGGGAGGATGTTTTCCTTTTCACATTTCTCTCTGAATAATGTCCAGAGGGTCTAGATGTACTGTAGTATTTTGACTTTTTTGCGATGTTAGACACCGGACCTACTGGAGACATTCGTTGAGACTATCGATTGCTCATTCTATACTCATGGTGTGAAATGCCGACTCTTTTAAGCAGGACTGATGCTGTATCATCACAGCAGATACTGCATGGTTTTTACTTAATTTTTCGAATTTTAACTTCAAATTGGACTTTTAAGATGATTTCTGCCTTCATTTGACCACTCTGAGAATAAGACACTAAACTGGGCCATTTTCTACTGGAGTTAGGGTAGTTGTATTACTTTGTCCAGTGAGGGTGAATCTCTCCTCACTGGCCCTTAAAGTCAAAATTTTAACTCTCTTTTACAACACTGTTTCTGTGGTGGGAAACAAATCCTGGAAGACCATTACACAATATGTGCAGGTTGTCTTCTTGACTCACTAATTTGAAGGTTCTAGCATCTGAAAGAAGGAGATGCTGTATAGAAGGCTAAAGGACAGAGAGTTTGTTTCCCAGAGATCAAGTGGACCATTCTTGGGAGATGATCGGAGCCCTCTACCATGGGGTTCAAACCCAAATGTCAGGGGAGGACATTCACACACATGTGAATCTCCTGTTTGGTACCCAGAAAGGTTGAAAGAGTCATCATCATCCTCCCGATTCCTCTCCATGCTCAAGGTCAAGGCATGCCATGTTTAGAAGCATTACCATGAGGTAATTGTCATACACCTTCTGGATTTATCCAGAATACTGTCCGAGAGTGGGGTCCCTAGTCCCTTTGGTAACAAGAATTTGGTCAACGCACCAATCCTGAGACAAAGAACCTGGTGGACTATAACATTATAAACCACCTTCACACTAATTGGACATGGTGCATTCTGGGTAACGATCAGTCCTGCGAGGCTCACAGAAGTTCTTCTTATTAGGTTCCAAACCCTCTTTCACCATGGATCAATCCACTCAATAATATGCACTAAATATATATCTTAGGATTTGTTCATTTAAAATAACAAGATCAAAGACCTATTATAAAATATGCATAACAGTAACTACAAGAACAAACAAAATAGTGTTAATAATGATGGCTATCAAGGTAACTAAAATAAACAATTGCAACATCATAATGGTATTCCAGCATGTTACTGCATTTGTCCCCCAACCCTTCCCTTTCTATCGCTACCTAAATTGGTTTAGTATGAAAAGGAGCCAGTAAATTTCATTAGGTGGCCTCAGTGCTTAATTTGAGCCAGTGGTTTCCGGTGCTTGGCACCAGCACTTAATTGCTGGCACTTCATTTACAGAACCTGCACTTATGACAGCTGGGGCTGTTTCTGCAATTTAAAGATGAGCCAAAAAACAGTGGACTGTTAATTCAATGTACATTAAAACAACTAATACCTGCCACCCAAGCCATACTTAAGGCTATGGTGGTCTTGAGCAGTCTGAATAATCACACTTTTAGCAGTGTGATGGTTAGTAGTTGTGTAAGTACAATGGCAATGTGTGGTGCAAACTGTGGTGTCCCCGCCACTTATTTTGTTTCACAAATTAAGCACTGGGTGGCCTTACTGCTCAAATGCATACTTTAATGGAACAGTGAAAATTATTGTTTTTCACAAAGGGAGCTACTGCTTCTCCCCTGCTCTGAAGGGTTATGGTGTTCTAGGAAAGCTGATAGGGCTGTCTGACTTTCTCAAGAAGATGTATGCAGCATGTGCACCAAACCTCAATTTCTCAGTTCCTCCCTATCTTCTGTTTGCATTGAGTGTATGTACTCTTTTGGGTTGTTTTGGCAAACAACCAGGCTTTTATATTCACTGTTATTAAAGACTTCAATCAACAGGTTACCTCTTATTGGGTGTTACCAAGAACACTCAATATGAATTTTCACCTACTTACTGGCTCTGTGGCTCGTTGTTGACTGTTGAACTGCTGACATGAACTGTGACACAAATCAACATTAAAAAGTTTGAAGAACCGGTAAACACTTAGAAAGCACAGTAATTAACTGCTAAACACTCAAAGCAAACTAAAGTAAACATAAAACGACATATTTGTGCAGACCAAACAAAGGTACATGCAGCCTCTATTTATAATTGTGAAACAAGTAATCAAATAATGCAAATATATCAAATGTAATGGAGGATTGCAAAGCAGAAAAAAGCAAAGATTACATCACAATTTGAAGTTGACTGCTTCAGGGCATCAGCCAACAATCAGTGCAGTTAGAGAAATCTATTATATAGAATAATTTAACAGAAAACTCCCTATAAAGAACCCCCCACAACACGTTTAATTATCTCTGCTTTGTCTTCTCTAACATGTTACAAGTTCCTCTGCAATACAAATTAATTGTATTCACCATAAACTGAAATTCATTCTGATCTAAATCTACCTTAAATGTAATGCGCAACACAATTTCAGACACAATGCAACATTGAGCTCAATGTGAATTTCTAGTTAAATGCAATTAGTTACTTTTTGGATTACTTTTCTAACCACAAGACTAGATCCTAGATTCAGTCCTGGGACATCTCCTGTAAACAGTTGAGTAAAAAGGTTTTGGTTACAGTAGTGATTTTTAAGGAATATTATTGTATTTTAAAAGTTGACACTTAGAAACTTTTTCACATAGAACCACCAATGTTATCCTATGGGAGGAAATTAATTATCAGGTAAGTAGTGTTAACATTACTTTTTCTTACTCAGTGGTGGATCCTGGACCAGCACGGGTGCATCTCCTGTAAACAGTCGAAAGAATGCGTTTAAGTCATACAGGCAATTTTTAAGGAATATTTTTAGTTTGTGAAAATAGACACAATGGATTCCTATGGAAGGAAATACAAGTTACTGGCAAGTATGCTTAGAATTACTTTTCAGGGTCAGTGCTGGGCTAAAAGATACAGCACTGGGTTCTCTCCTGATAACAGGTGAGTAAATCGGAATTCGTAGTTCGGCTGATTTTAGAGGAATATTTGTACGTTTCAAAAATTGACAGAAACTTTTCTGGTGAAAACCACACAATGGATTCCTATGGAAGGAAATACAAGTTACTGGTAAGTTTGCTTAGAATTACTTTTCAAGGTCAGTGCTGGGCTAAAAGATGCAGCACTGCGTTTGCTCCTGATAACAGGTGAGTAGATTGGAATTCATAGCTCTACTGATTTTAGAGGAATATTTGTACATTTCAAAAATCGACACTTAGAAATTTTTCTGGTGAAAACCACACAATGGATTCCTATGGAAGGAAATACAAGTTACTGGTAAGTATGCTTAGAATTACTTGTCAGGGTCAGTGCTGGGCTAAAAGATGCAGAACTGGGTTCTCACCTGATAACAGATGAGTAAATCGGAATTCTGAGTTCGGATGATTTTAGAGGAATATTTGTACGTTTCAAAAATTGACAGAAACCTTTCTGGTGAAAACCACCCAATGGATTCCTATGGAAGGAAATACAAGTTACTGGTAAGTTCGCTTAGAATTACTTTTCAGGGTCAGTGCTGGGCTAAAAGATGTAACACTGGGTTCTCTCCTGATAACAGGTGAGTAAATTGGAATTCATAGTTCTACTGTTTAGAGGAATATTTGTACGTTTCAAAAATCGACACTTAGAAACTTTTCTGCTGAAAACCACACAATGGATTCCTATGGAAGGAAATACAAGTTACTGGTAAGTTCGCTTAGAATTACTTTTCAGGGTCAGTGCTGGGCTAAAAGAAGCAGCACTGGGTTCTCTCCTGATAACAGGTGAGTAAAACGGAAATCGTAGTTCGGCTGATTTTGGAGGAATATTTGAACGTTTCAAAAATCGACACTTAGAAACTTTTCTGCTGAAAACCACACAATGGATTCCTATGTAAGGAAATACAAGTTACTGGTAAGTACGCTTAAATCGTAGTTCTGCTCATTTTATAGGAATTTTTGTACGTTTAAAAAATCGACACTTAGAAATTTTTCTGGTGAAAACCACACAATTGATTCCTATGGAAGGAAATACAAGTTACCGGTAAGTTCGCTTAGAATTACTTTTTAGAGTCAGGGCTGGGCTAAAAGATGCAGCACTGGGTTCTCTCTTGATAACAGGTGAGTAAATTGGAATTCGTAATTCGGCTGATTTTAGAGGAATATTTGTACATTTCAAAAATTGACAGAAACTTTTCTGATGAAAACCACACAATGGATTCCTATGGAAGGAAATACAAGTTACTGGTAAGTTCGCTTAGAATTACTTTTCAGGGTCAGTGCTGGGCTAAAAGATGCAGCACTGGGTTCTCTCCTGATAACAGGTGAGTAAATTGGAATTGATAATTCGGCTGGTTTTATAGGAATATTTGTACGCTTCAAAAATCGACACTTAGAAACGTTTCTGCTGAAAACCACACAATGGATTCCTATAGAAGGAAATACAAGTTACTGGTAAATACGCTTAGAATTACTTTTCAGGGTCAGTGCTGGGCTAAAAGATGCAGCACTGGGTTCTCTCCTGATAACAGGTGAGTAAATCGGAATTCGTAGTTCGGCTGATTTTAGAGGAATATTTGTATGTTTCAAAAATCGACACAAAAACTTTTCACCTGAAAATCACACAATGGATTCCTATGGAAGGAAATACAAGTTACTGGTAAGTACGCTTAATTAGCGTAATTCGTAGTTCTGCTGATTTTATAGGAATTTTTGTACATTTAAAAAATCGACACAGAAACTTTTCTGGTGAAAACCACACAATGGATTCCTATGGAAGGAAATACAACTTACTGGTAAGTTCGCTTAGAATTACTTTTCAGGGTCAGTGCTGGGCTAAAAGATGCAGCACTGGGTTTGCTCCTGATAACAGGTGAGTAAATTGGAATTCATAGCTCTACTGATTTTAGAGGAATATTTGTACATTTCAAAAATCGACACTTAGAAGTTTTTCTGGTGAAAACCACACAATGGATTCCTATCGAAGCAAATACAAGTTACTGGTAAGTATGCTTAGAATTACTTGTCAGGGTCAGTGCTGGGCTAAAAGATGCAGAACTGGGTTCTCACCTGATAACAGGTGAGTAAATCGGAATTCGTAGTTCGGCTGATTTTAGAGGAATATTTGTACGTTTCAAAAATTGACAGAAACCTTTCTGGTGAAAACCACCCAATGGATTCCTATGGAAGGAAATACAAGTTACTGGTAAGTTCGCTTAGAATTACTTTTCAGGGTCAGTGCTGAGCTAAAAGATGCAACACTGGGTTCTCTCCTGATAACAGGTGAGTAAATTGGAATTCATAGTTCTACTGATTTTAGAGGAATATTTGTACGTTTCAAAAATCGACACTTAGAAACTTTTCTGCTGAAAACCACACAATGGATTCCTATGGAAGGAAATACAAGTTACTGGTAAGTAAGATTAGAATTACTTTTCAGGGTCAGTGCTGGGCTAAAAGAAGCAGCACTGGGTTCTCTCCTGATAACAGGTGAGTAAATCGGAATTCGTAGTTCGGCTGATTTTAGAGGAATATTTGTATGTTTCAAAAATCGACACAAAAACTTTTCTCCTGAAAATCACACAATGGATTCCTATGGAAGGAAATACAAGTTACTGGTAAGTACCCTTAATTAGCGTAATTCGTAGTTCTGCTGATTTTATAGGAATTTTTGTACGTTTAAAAAATCGACACATAGAAATTATTCTGGGGAAAACCACACAATGGATTCCTATGGAAGGAAATACAAGTTACTGGTAAGTTCGCTTAGAATTACTTTTCAGGGTCAGTGCTGGGCTAAAAGATGCAACACTGGGTTCTCTCCTGATAACAGGTGAGTAAATTGGAATTCATAGTTCTACTGATTTTAGAGGAATATTTGTATGTTTCAAAAATCGACACAAAAACTTTTCTCCTGAAAATCACACAATGGATTCCTATGGAAGGAAATACAAGTTACTGGTAAGTACCCTTAATTAGCGTAATTCGTAGTTCTGCTGATTTTATAGGAATTTTTGTACTTTTAAAAAATCGACACATAGAAATTATTCTGGGGAAAACCACACAATGGATTCCTATGGAAGGAAATACAAGTTACTGGTAAGTTCGCTTAGAATTACTTTTCAGGGTCAGTGCTGGGCTAAAAGATGCAACACTGGGTTCTCTCCTGATAACAGGTGAGTAAATTGGAATTCATAGTTCTACTGATTTTAGAGGAATATTTGTACGTTTCAAAAATCGACACTTAGAAACTTTTCTGCTGAAAACCACACAATGGATTCCTATGGAAGGAAATACAAGTTACTGGTAAGTAAGCTTAGAATTACTTTTCAGGGTCAGTGCTGGGCTAAAAGAAGCAGCACTGGGTTCTCTCCTGATAACAGGTGAGTAAAACGGAAATCGTAGTTCGGCTGATTTTAGAGGAATATTTGTACGTTTCAAAAATCGACACTTAGAAACTTTTCTGCTGAAAACCACACAATGGATTCCTATGGAAGGAAATACAAGTTACTGGTAAGTACGCTTAATTCGTAGTTCTGCTCATTTTATAGGAATTTTTGTACGTTTAAAAAATCGACACTTAGAAATTTTTCTGGTGAAAACCACACAATGGATTCCTATGGAAGGAAATACAAGTTACTGGTAAGTATGCTTAGAATTACTTTTCAGGGTCAAGTGCTGGGCTAAAGGATGCTGCAAACACAACAATGATGGACAGAATGTGGATCAATGTCACACATTCAACCCAGTCCAAAGATCTGGGCCCAAATCCATCGTTTTTCCACTCCACACCACCCTGGGTTAGACAATGGCGATATGCAAATCAGCGCTGACCCTGTGCCCCATGGGAACAGTCCAGTCCGAACTACAAAAGCCATGTCCTTCCCAGAACGGAAACAAGCATCCGAGGACCGGCCCGGTTTCGAGGTAACACCTCTCTTCAGCCCGACTAGCTTGATTCCAGTGGTGTGGAGTGCCTGGGACTCACGTCTGAGCATCCCCAGTACACTGTTGTGTTTGCAATTACCGCTCGAAGTGTACTGGGGATGCTCAGACGTGAGTCCCAGGCACTCCACACCACTGGAGTCAAGCTAGCCGGGCTGATGAGAGGTGTTACCTCGAAACCGGGCCGGTCCTCGGATGCTTGTTTCCGTTCTGGGAAGGACATGGCTTTTGTAGTTCGGACTGGACTGTTCCCATGGGGCACAGGGTCAGTGCTGATTTGCATATCGCCATTGTCTAACCAAGGGTGGTGTGGAGTGGAAAAACGATGGATTTGGGCCCAGATCTTTGGACTGGGGTGAATGTGTGACATTGATCCACATTCTGTCCATCACTGTTGTGTTTGCAATTACCGCTCTAAGTGTACTGGGGATGCTCAGACGTGAGTCCCAGGCACTCCACACCACTGGAGTCAAGCTAGCCGGGCTGATGAGAGGTGTTACCTCGAAACCGGGCCGGTCCTCGGATGCTTGTTTCCGTTCTGGGAAGGACATGGCTTTTGTAGTTCGGACTGGACTGTTCCCATGGGGCACAGGGTCAGTGCTGATTTGCATATCGCCATTGTCTAACCCAGGGTGGTGTGGAGTGGAAAAACGATGGATTTGGGCCCAGATCTTTGGACTGGGGTGAATGTGTGACATTGATCCACATTCTGTCCATCACTGTTGTGTTTGCAATTACCGCTCTAAGTGTACTGGGGATGCTCAGACGTGAGTCCCAGGCACTCCACACCACTGGAGTCAAGCTAGCCGGGCTGATGAGAGGTGTTACCTCGAAACCGGGCCGGTCCTCGGATGCTTGTTTCCGTTCTGGGAAGGACATGGCTTTTGTAGTTCGGACTGGACTGTTCCCATGGGGCACAGGGTCAGTGCTGATTTGCATATCGCCATTGTCTAACCCAGGGTGGTGTGGAGTGGAAAAACAATGGATTTGGGCCCAGATCTTTGGACTGGGGTGAATGTGTGACATTGATCCACATTCTGTCCATCACTGTTGTGTTTGCAATTACCGCTCTAAGTGTACTGGGGATGCTCAGACGTGAGTCCCAGGCACTCCACACCACTGGAGTCAAGCTAGCCGGGCTGATGAGAGGTGTTACCTCGAAACCGGTCCGGTCCTCGGATGCTTGTTTCCGTTCTGGGAAGGACATGGCTTTTGTAGTTCGGACTGGACTGTTCCCATGGGGCACAGGGTCAGTGCTGATTTGCATATCGCCATTGTCTAACCCAGGGTGGTGTGGAGTGGAAAAACGATGGATTTGGGCCCAGATCTTTGGACTGGGGTGAATGTGTGACATTGATCCACATTCTGTCCATCACTGTTGTGTTTGCAATTACCGCTCTAAGTGTACTGGGGATGCTCAGACGTGAGTCCCAGGCACTCCACACCACTGGAGTCAAGCTAGCCGGGCTGATGAGAGGTGTTACCTCGAAACCGGGCCGGTCCTCGGATGCTTGTTTCCGTTCTGGGAAGGACATGGCTTTTGTAGTTCGGACTGGACTGTTCCCATGGGGCACAGGGTCAGTGCTGATTTGCATATCGCCATTGTCTAACCCAGGGTGGTGTGGAGTGGAAAAACGATGGATTTGGGCCCAGATCTTTGGACTGGGGTGAATGTGTGACATTGATCCACATTCTGTCCATCACTGTTGTGTTTGCAATTACCGATCTAAGTGTACTGGGGATGCTCAGACGTGAGTCCCAGGCACTCCACACCACTGGAGTCAAGCTAGCCGGGCTGATGAGAGGTGTTACCTCGAAACCGGGCCAGTCCTCGGATGCTTGTTTCCGTTCTGGGAAGGACATGGCTTTTGTAGTTCGGACTGGACTGTTCCCATGGGGCACAGGGTCAGTGCTGATTTGCATATCGCCATTGTCTAACCCAGGGTGGTGTGGAGTGGAAAAACGATGGATTTGGGCCCAGATCTTTGGACTGGGGTGAATGTGTGACATGGATCCACATTCTGTCCATCACTGTTGTGTTTGCAATTACCGCTCTAAGTGTACTGGGGATGCTCAGACGTGAGTCCCAGGCACTCCACACCACTGGAGTCAAGCTAGCCGGGCTGATGAGAGGTGTTACCTCGAAACCGGGCCGGTCCTCGGATGCTTGTTTCCGTTCTGGGAAGGACATGGCTTTTGTAGTTCGGACTGGACTGTTCCCATGGGGCACAGGGTCAGTGCTGATTTGCATATCGCCATTGTCTAACCCAGGGTGGTGTGGAGTGGAAAAACGATGGATTTGGGCCCAGATCTTTGGACTGGGGTGAATGTGTGACATGGATCCACATTCTGTCCATCACTGTTGTGTTTGCAATTACCGCTCTAAGTGTACTGGGGATGCTCAGACGTGAGTCCCAGGCACTCCACACCACTGGAGTCAAGCTAGCCGGGCTGATGAGAGGTGTTACCTCGAAACCGGGCCGGTCCTCGGATGCTTGTTTCCGTTCTGGGAAGGACATGGCTTTTGTAGTTCGGACTGGACTGTTCCCATGGGGCACAGGGTCAGTGCTGATTTGCATATCGCCATTGTCTAACCCAGGGTGGTGTGGAGTGGAAAAACGATGGATTTGGGCCCAGATCTTTGGACTGGGGTGAATGTGTGACATTGATCCACATTCTGTCCATCACTGTTGTGTTTGCAATTACCGCTCTAAGTGTACTGGGGATGCTCAGACGTGAGTCCCAGGCACTCCACACCACTGGAGTCAAGCTAGCCGGGCTGATGAGAGGTGTTACCTCGAAACCGGGCCGGTCCTCGGATGCTTGTTTCCGTTCTGGGAAGGACATGGCTTTTGTAGTTCGGACTGGACTGTTCCCATGGGGCACAGGGTCAGTGCTGATTTGCATATCGCCATTGTCTAACCCAGGGTGGTGTGGAGTGGAAAAACGATGGATTTGGGCCCAGATCTTTGGACTGGGGTGAATGTGTGACATTGATCCACATTCTGTCCATCACTGTTGTGTTTGCAATTACCGCTCTAAGTGTACTGGGGATGCTCAGACGTGAGTCCCAGGCACTCCACACCACTGGAGTCAAGCTAGCCGGGCTGATGAGAGGTGTTACCTCGAAACCGGGCCGGTCCTCGGATGCTTGTTTCCGTTCTGGGAAGGACATGGCTTTTGTAGTTCGGACTGGACTGTTCCCATGGGGCACAGGGTCAGTGCTGATTTGCTTATCGCCATTGTCTAACCCAGGGTGGTGTGGAGTGGAAAAACGATGGATTTGGGCCCAGATCTTTGGACTGGGGTGAATGTGTGACATTGATCCACATTCTGTCCATCACTGTTGTGTTTGCAATTACCGCTCTAAGTGTACTGGGGATGCTCAGACGTGAGTCCCAGGCACTCCACACCACTGGAGTCAAGCTAGCCGGGCTGATGAGAGGTGTTACCTCGAAACCGGGCCGGTCCTCGGATGCTTGTTTCCGTTCTGGGAAGGACATGGCTTTTGTAGTTCGGACTGGACTGTTCCCATGGGGCACAGGGTCAGTGCTGATTTGCATATCGCCATTGTCTAACCCAGGGTGGTGTGGAGTGGAAAAACGATGGATTTGGGCCCAGATCTTTGGACTGGGGTGAATGTGTGACATTGATCCACATTCTGTCCATCACTGTTGTGTTTGCAATTACCGCTCTAAGTGTACTGGGGATGCTCAGACGTGAGTCCCAGGCACTCCACACCACTGGAGTCAAGCTAGCCGGGCTGATGAGAGGTGTTACCTCGAAACCGGGCCGGTCCTCGGGTGCTTGTTTCCGTTCTGGGAAGGACATGGCTTTTGTAGTTCGGACTGGACTGTTCCCATGGGGCACAGGGTCAGTGCTGATTTGCATATCGCCATTGTCTAACCCAGGGTGGTGTGGAGTGGAAAAACGATGGATTTGGGCCCAGATCTTTGGACTGGGGTGAATGTGTGACATGGATCCACATTCTGTCCATCACTGTTGTGTTTGCAATTACCGCTCTAAGTGTACTGGGGATGCTCAGACGTGAGTCCCAGGCACTCCACACCACTGGAGTCAAGCTAGCCGGGCTGATGAGAGGTGTTACCTCGAAACCGGGCCGGTCCTCGGATGCTTGTTTCCGTTCTGGGAAGGACATGGCTTTTGTAGTTCGGACTGGACTGTTCCCATGGGGCACAGGGTCAGTGCTGATTTGCATATCGCCATTGTCTAACCCAGGGTGGTGTGGAGTGGAAAAACGATGGATTTGGGCCCAGATCTTTGGACTGGGGTGAATGTGTGACATTGATCCACATTCTGTCCATCACTGTTGTGTTTGCAATTACCGCTCTAAGTGTACTGGGGATGCTCAGACGTGAGTCCCAGGCACTCCACGCCACTGGAGTCAAGCTAGCCGGGCTGATGAGAGGTGTTACCTCGAAACCGGGCCGGTCCTCAGATGCTTGTTTCCGTTCTGGGAAGGACATGGATTTTGTAGTTCGGACTGGACTGTTCCCATGGGGCACAGGGTCAGTGCTGATTTGCATATCGCCATTGTCTAACCCAGGGTGGTGTGGAGTGGAAAAACGATGGATTTGGGCCCAGATCTTTGGACTGGGGTGAATGTGTGACATTGATCCACATTCTGTCCATCACTGTTGTGTTTGCAATTACCGCTCTAAGTGTACTGGGGATGCTCAGACGTGAGTCCCAGGCACTCCACACCACTGGAGTCAAGCTAGCCGGGCTGATGAGAGGTGTTACCTCGAAACCGGGCCGGTCCTCGGATGCTTGTTTCCGTTCTGGGAAGGACATGGCTTTTGTAGTTCGGACTGGACTGTTCCCATGGGGCACAGGGTCAGTGCTGATTTGCATATCGCCATTGTCTAACCCAGGGTGGTGTGGAGTGGAAAAACGATGGATTTGGGCCCAGATCTTTGGACTGGGGTGAATGTGTGACATTGATCAACATTCTGTCCATCACTGTTGTGTTTGCAATTACCGCTCTAAGTGTACTGGGGATGCTCAGACGTGAGTCCCAGGCACTCCACACCACTAGAGTCAAGCTAGCCGGGCTGATGAGAGGTGTTACCTCGAAACCGGGCCGGTCCTCGGATGCTTGTTTCCGTTCTGGGAAGGACATGGCTTTTGTAGTTCGGACTGGACTGTTCCCATGGGGCACAGGGTCAGTGCTGATTTGCATATCGCCATTGTCTAACCCAGGGTGGTGTGGAGTGGAAAAACGATGGATTTGGGCCCAGATCTTTGGACTGGGGTGAATGTGTGACATTGATCCACATTCTGTCCATCACTGTTGTGTTTGCAATTACCGCTCTAAGTGTACTGGGGATGCTCAGACGTGAGTCCCAGGCCCTCCACACCACTGGAGTCAAGCTAGCCGGGCTGATGAGAGGTGTTACCTCGAAACCGGGCCGGTCCTCGGATGCTTGTTTCCGTTCTGGGAAGGACATGGCTTTTGTAGTTCGGACTGGACTGTTCCCATGGGGCACAGGGTCAGTGCTGATTTGCATATCGCCATTGTCTAACCCAGGGTGGTGTGGAGTGGAAAAACGATGGATTTGGGCCCAGATCTTTGGACTGGGGTGAATGTGTGACATTGATCCACATTCTGTCCATCACTGTTGTGTTTGCAATTACCGCTCTAAGTGTACTGGGGATGCTCAGACGTGAGTCCCAGGCACTCCACACCACTGGAGTCAAGCTAGCCGGGCTGATGAGAGGTGTTACCTCGAAACCGGTCCGGTCCTCGGATGCTTGTTTCCGTTCTGGGAAGGACATGGCTTTTGTAGTTCGGACTGGACTGTTCCCATGGGGCACAGGGTCAGTGCTGATTTGCATATCGCCATTGTCTAACCCAGGGTGGTGTGGAGTGGAAAAACGATAGATTTGGGCCCAGATCTTTGGACTGGGGTGAATGTGTGACATTGATCCACATTCTGTCCATCACTGTTGTGTTTGCAATTACCGCTCTAAGTGTACTGGGGATGCTCAGACGTGAGTCCCAGGCACTCCACACCACTGGAGCCAAGCTAGCCGGGCTGATGAGAGGTGTTACCTCGAAACCGGGCCGGTCCTCGGATGCTTGTTTCCGTTCTGGGAAGGACATGGCTTTTGTAGTTCGGACTGGACTGTTCCCATGGGGCACAGGGTCAGTGCTGATTTGCATATCGCCATTGTCTAACCCAGGGTGGTGTGGAGTGGAAATACGATGGATTTGGGCCCAGATCTTTGGACTGGGGTGAATGTGTGACATTGATCCACATTCTGTCCATCACTGTTGTGTTTGCAATTACCGATCTTAGTGTACTGGGGATGCTCAGACGTGAGTCCCAGGCACTCCACACCACTGGAGTCAAGCTAGCCGGGCTGATGAGAGGTGTTACCTCGAAACCGGGCCGGTCCTCGGATGCTTGTTTCCGTTCTGGGAAGGACATGGCTTTTGTAGTTCGGACTGGACTGTTCCCATGGGGCACAGGGTCAGTGCTGATTTGCATATCGCCATTGTCTAACCCAGGGTGGTGTGGAGTGGAAAAACGATGGATTTGGGCCCAGATCTTTGGACTGGGGTGAATGTGTGACATGGATCCACATTCTGTCCATCACTGTTGTGTTTGCAATTACCGCTCTAAGTGTACTGGGGATGCTCAGACGTGAGTCCCAGGCACTCCACACCACTGGAGTCAAGCTAGCCGGGCTGATGAGAGGTGTTACCTCGAAACCGGGCCGGTCCTCGGATGCTTGTTTCCGTTCTGGGAAGGACATGGCTTTTGTAGTTCGGACTGGACTGTTCCCATGGGGCACAGGGTCAGTGCTGATTTGCATATCGCCATTGTCTAACCCAGGGTGGTGTGGAGTGGAAAAACGATGGATTTGGGCCCAGATCTTTGGACTGGGGTGAATGTGTGACATGGATCCACATTCTGTCCATCACTGTTGTGTTTGCAATTACCGCTCTAAGTGTACTGGGGATGCTCAGACGTGAGTCCCAGGCACTCCACACCACTGGAGTCAAGCTAGCCGGGCTGATGAGAGGTGTTACCTCGAAACCGGGCCGGTCCTCGGATGCTTGTTTCCGTTCTGGGAAGGACATGGCTTTTGTAGTTCGGACTGGACTGTTCCCATGGGGCACAGGGTCAGTGCTGATTTGCATATCGCCATTGTCTAACCCAGGGTGGTGTGGAGTGGAAAAACAATGGATTTGGGCCCAGATCTTTGGACTGGGGTGAATGTGTGACATTGATCCACATTCTGTCCATCACTGTTGTGTTTGCAATTACCGCTCTAAGTGTACTGGGGATGCTCAGACGTGAGTCCCAGGCACTCCACACCACTGGAGTCAAGCTAGCCGGGCTGATGAGAGGTGTTACCTCGAAACCGGGCCGGTCCTCGGATGCTTGTTTCCGTTCTGGGAAGGACATGGCTTTTGTAGTTCGGACTGGACTGTTCCCATGGGGCACAGGGTCAGTGCTGATTTGCATATCGCCATTGTCTAACCCAGGGTGGTGTGGAGTGGAAAAACGATGGATTTGGGCCCAGATCTTTGGACTGGGGTGAATGTGTGACATTGATCCACATTCTGTCCATCACTGTTGTGTTTGCAATTACCGCTCTAAGTGTACTGGGGATGCTCAGACGTGAGTCCCAGGCACTCCACACCACTGGAGTCAAGCTAGCCGGGCTGATGAGAGGTGTTACCTCGAAACCGGGCCGGTCCTCGGATGCTTGTTTCCGTTCTGGGAAGGACATGGCTTTTGTAGTTCGGACTGGACTGTTCCCATGGGGCACAGGGTCAGTGCTGATTTGCATATCTCCATTGTCTAACCCAGGGTGGTGTGGAGTGGAAAAACGATGGATTTGGGCCCAGATCTTTGGACTGGGGTGAATGTGTGACATTGATCCACATTCTGTCCATCACTGTTGTGTTTGCAATTACCGCTCTAAGTGTACTGGGGATGCTCAGACGTGAGTCCCAGGCACTCCACACCACTGGAGTCAAGCTAGCCGGGCTGATGAGAGGTGTTACCTCGAAACCGGGCCGGTCCTCGGATGCTTGTTTCCGTTCTGGGAAGGACATGGCTTTTGTAGTTCGGACTGGACTGTTCCCATGGGGCACAGGGTCAGTGCTGATTTGCATATCGCCATTGTCTAACCCAGGGTGGTGTGGAGTGGAAAAACGATGGATTTGGGCCCAGATCTTTGGACTGGGGTGAATGTGTGACATTGATCCACATTCTGTCCATCACTGTTGTGTTTGCAATTACCGCTCTAAGTGTACTGGGGATGCTCAGACGTGAGTCCCAGGCACTCCACACCACTGGAGTCAAGCTAGCCGGGCTGATGAGAGGTGTAACCTCGAAACCGGGCCGGTCCTCGGATGCTTGTTTCCGTTCTGGGAAGGACATGGCTTTTGTAGTTCGGACTGGACTGTTCCCATGGGGCACAGGGTCAGTGCTGATTTGCATATCGCCATTGTCTAACCCAGGGTGGTGTGGAGTGGAAAAACGATGGATTTGGGCCCAGATCTTTGGACTGGGGTGAATGTGTGACATTGATCCACATTCTGTCCATCACTGTTGTGTTTGCAATTACCGCTCTAAGTGTACTGGGGATGCTCAGACGTGAGTCCCAGGCACTCCACACCACTGGAGTCAAGCTAGCCGGGCTGATGAGAGGTGTTACCTCGAAACCGGGCCGGTCCTCAGGTGCTTGTTTCCGTTCTGGGAAGGACATGGCTTTTGTAGTTCGGACTGGACTGTTCCCATGGAGCACAGGGTCAGTGCTGATTTGCATATCGCCATTGTCTAACCCAGGGTGGTGTGGAGTGGAAAAACGATGGATTTGGGCCCAGATCTTTGGACTGGGGTGAATGTGTGACATGGATCCACATTCTGTCCATCACTGTTGTGTTTGCAATTACCGCTCTAAGTGTACTGGGGATGCTCAGACGTGAGTCCCAGGCACTCCACACCACTGGAGTCAAGCTAGCCGGGCTGATGAGAGGTGTTACCTCGAAACCGGGCCGGTCCTCCGATGCTTGTTTTTGTTCTGGGAAGGACATGGCTTTTGTAGTTCGGACTGGACTGTTCCCATGGGGCACAGGGTCAGTGCTGATTTGCATATCGCCATTGTCTAACCCAGGGTGGTGTGGAGTGGAAAAACGATGGATTTGGGCCCAGATCTTTGGACTGGGGTGAATGTGTGACATGGATCCACATTCTGTCCATCACTGTTGTGTTTGCAATTACCGCTCTAAGTGTACTGGGGATGCTCAGACGTGAGTCCCAGGCACTCCACACCACTGGAGTCAAGCTAGCCGGGCTGATGAGAGGTGTTACCTCGAAACCGGGCCGGTCCTCGGATGCTTGTTTCCGTTCTGGGAAGGACATGGCTTTTGTAGTTCGGACTGGACTGTTCCCATGGGGCACAGGGTCAGTGCTGATTTGCATATCGCCATTGTCTAACCCAGGGTGGTGTGGAGTGGAAAAACGATGGATTTGGGCCCAGATCTTTGGACTGGGGTGAATGTGTGACATTGATCCACATTCTGTCCATCACTGTTGTGTTTGCAATTACCGCTCTAAGTGTACTGGGGATGCTCAGACGTGAGTCCCAGGCACTCCACACCACTGGAGTCAAGCTAGCCGGGCTGATGAGAGGTATTACCTCGAAACCGGGCCGGTCCTCAGATGCTTGTTTCCGTTCTGGGAAGGACATGGATTTTGTAGTTCGGACTGGACTGTTCCCATGGGGCACAGGGTCAGTGCTGATTTGCATATCGCCATTGTCTAACCCAGGGTGGTGTGGAGTGGAAAAACGATGGATTTGGGCCCAGATCTTTGGACTGGGGTGAATGTGTGACGTTGATCCACATTCTGTCCATCACTGTTGTGTTTGCAATTACCGCTCTAAGTGTACTGGGGATGCTCAGACGTGAGTCCCAGGCACTCCACACCACTGGAGTCAATCTAGCCGGGCTGATGAGAGGTGTTACCTCGAAACCGGGCCGGTCCTCGGATGCTTGTTTCCGTTCTGGGAAGGACATGGCTTTTGTAGTTCGGACTGGACTGTTCCCATGGGGCACAGGGTCAGTGCTGATTTGCATATCGCCATTGTCTAACCCAGGGTGGTGTGGAGTGGAAAAACGATGGATTTGGGCCCAGATCTTTGGACTGGGGTGAATGTGTGACATTGATCAACATTCTGTCCATCACTGTTGTGTTTGCAATTACCGCTCTAAGTGTACTGGGGATGCTCAGACGTGAGTCCCAGGCACTCCACACCACTAGAGTCAAGCTAGCCGGGCTGATGAGAGGTGTTACCTCGAAACCGGGCCGGTCCTCGGATGCTTGTTTCCGTTCTGGGAAGGACATGGCTTTTGTAGTTCGGACTGGACTGTTCCCATGGGGCACAGGGTCAGTGCTGATTTGCATATCGCCATTGTCTAACCCAGGGTGGTGTGGAGTGGAAAAACGATGGATTTGGGCCCAGATCTTTGGACTGGGGTGAATGTGTGACATTGATCCACATTCTGTCCATCACTGTTGTGTTTGCAATTACAGCTCTAAGTGTACTGGGGATGCTCAGACGTGAGTCCCAGGCCCTCCACGCCACTGGAGTCAAGCTAGCCGGGCTGATGAGAGGTGTTACCTCGAAACCGGGCCGGTCCTCGGATGCTTGTTTCCGTTCTGGGAAGGACATGGCTTTTGTAGTTCGGACTGGACTGTTCCCATGGGGCACAGGGTCAGTGCTGATTTGCATATCGCCATTGTCTAACCCAGGGTGGTGTGGAGTGGAAAAACGATGGATTTGGGCCCAGATCTTTGGACTGGGGTGAATGTGTGACGTTGATCCACATTCTGTCCATCACTGTTGTGTTTGCAATTACCGCTCTAAGTGTACTGGGGATGCTCAGACGTGAGTCCCAGGCACTCCACACCACTGGAGTCAAGCTAGCCGGGCTGATGAGAGGTGTTACCTCGAAACCGGGCCGGTCCTCGGATGCTTGTTTCCGTTCTGGGAAGGACATGGCTTTTGTAGTTCGGACTGGACTGTTCCCATGGGGCACAGGGTCAGTGCTGATTTGCATATCGCCATTGTCTAACCCAGGGTGGTGTGGAGTGGAAAAACGATGGATTTGGGCCCAGATCTTTGGACTGGGGTGAATGTGTGACATTGATCCACATTCTGTCCATCACTGTTGTGTTTGCAATTACCGCTCTAAGTGTACTGGGGATGCTCAGACGTGAGTCCCAGGCACTCCACACCACTGGAGTCAAGCTAGCCGGGCTGATGAGAGGTGTTACCTCGAAACCGGTCCGGTCCTCGGATGCTTGTTTCCGTTCTGGGAAGGACATGGCTTTTGTAGTTCGGACTGGACTGTTCCCATGGGGCACAGGGTCAGTGCTGATTTGCATATCGCCATTGTCTAACCCAGGGTGGTGTGGAGTGGAAAAACGATGGATTTGGGCCCAGATCTTTGGACTGGGGTGAATGTGTGACATTGATCCACATTCTGTCCATCACTGTTGTGTTTGCAATTACCGCTCTAAGTGTACTGGGGATGCTCAGACGTGAGTCCCAGGCACTCCACACCACTGGAGTCAAGCTAGCCGGGCTGATGAGAGGTGTTACCTCGAAACCGGGCCGGTCCTCGGATGCTTGTTTCCGTTCTGGGAAGGACATGGCTTTTGTAGTTCGGACTGGACTGTTCCCATGGGGCACAGGGTCAGTGCTGATTTGCATATCGCCATTGTCTAACCCAGGGTGGTGTGGAGTGGAAAAACGATGGATTTGGGCCCAGATCTTTGGACTGGGGTGAATGTGTGACATTGATCCACATTCTGTCCATCACTGTTGTGTTTGCAATTACCGATCTAAGTGTACTGGGGATGCTCAGACGTGAGTCCCAGGCACTCCACACCACTGGAGTCAAGCTAGCCGGGCTGATGAGAGGTGTTACCTCGAAACCGGGCCGGTCCTCGGATGCTTGTTTCCGTTCTGGGAAGGACATGGCTTTTGTAGTTCGGACTGGACTGTTCCCATGGGGCACAGGGTCAGTGCTGATTTGCATATCGCCATTGTCTAACCCAGGGTGGTGTGGAGTGGAAAAACGATGGATTTGGGCCCAGATCTTTGGACTGGGGTGAATGTGTGACATGGATCCACATTCTGTCCATCACTGTTGTGTTTGCAATTACCGCTCTAAGTGTACTGGGGATGCTCAGACGTGAGTCCCAGGCACTCCACACCACTGGAGTCAAGCTAGCCGGGCTGATGAGAGGTGTTACCTCGAAACCGGGCCGGTCCTCGGATGCTTGTTTCCGTTCTGGGAAGGACATGGCTTTTGTAGTTCGGACTGGACTGTTCCCATGGGGCACAGGGTCAGTGCTGATTTGCATATCGCCATTGTCTAACCCAGGGTGGTGTGGAGTGGAAAAACGATGGATTTGGGCCCAGATCTTTGGACTGGGGTGAATGTGTGACATGGATCCACATTCTGTCCATCACTGTTGTGTTTGCAATTACCGCTCTAAGTGTACTGGGGATGCTCAGACGTGAGTCCCAGGCACTCCACACCACTGGAGTCAAGCTAGCCGGGCTGATGAGAGGTGTTACCTCGAAACCGGGCCGGTCCTCGGATGCTTGTTTCCGTTCTGGGAAGGACATGGCTTTTGTAGTTCGGACTGGACTGTTCCCATGGGGCACAGGGTCAGTGCTGATTTGCATATCGCCATTGTCTAACCCAGGGTGGTGTGGAGTGGAAAAACGATGGATTTGGGCCCAGATCTTTGGACTGGGGTGAATGTGTGACATTGATCCACATTCTGTCCATCACTGTTGTGTTTGCAATTACCGCTCTAAGTGTACTGGGGATGCTCAGACGTGAGTCCCAGGCACTCCACACCACTGGAGTCAAGCTAGCCGGGCTGATGAGAGGTGTTACCTCGAAACCGGGCCGGTCCTCGGATGCTTGTTTCCGTTCTGGGAAGGACATGGCTTTTGTAGTTCGGACTGGACTGTTCCCATGGGGCACAGGGTCAGTGCTGATTTGCATATCGCCATTGTCTAACCCAGGGTGGTGTGGAGTGGAAAAACGATGGATTTGGGCCCAGATCTTTGGACTGGGGTGAATGTGTGACATTGATCCACATTCTGTCCATCACTGTTGTGTTTGCAATTACCGCTCTAAGTGTACTGGGGATGCTCAGACGTGAGTCCCAGGCACTCCACACCACTGGAGTCAAGCTAGCCGGGCTGATGAGAGGTGTTACCTCGAAACCGGGCCGGTCCTCGGATGCTTGTTTCCGTTCTGGGAAGGACATGGCTTTTGTAGTTCGGACTGGACTGTTCCCATGGGGCACAGGGTCAGTGCTGATTTGCATATCGCCATTGTCTAACCCAGGGTGGTGTGGAGTGGAAAAACGATGGATTTGGGCCCAGATCTTTGGACTGGGGTGAATGTGTGACATTGATCCACATTCTGTCCATCACTGTTGTGTTTGCAATTACCGCTCTAAGTGTACTGGGGATGCTCAGACGTGAGTCCCAGGCACTCCACACCACTGGAGTCAAGCTAGCCGGGCTGATGAGAGGTGTTACCTCGAAACCGGGCCGGTCCTCGGATGCTTGTTTCCGTTCTGGGAAGGACATGGCTTTTGTAGTTCGGACTGGACTGTTCCCATGGGGCACAGGGTCAGTGCTGATTTGCATATCGCCATTGTCTAACCCAGGGTGGTGTGGAGTGGAAAAACGATGGATTTGGGCCCAGATCTTTGGACTGGGGTGAATGTGTGACATTGATCCACATTCTGTCCATCACTGTTGTGTTTGCAATTACCGCTCTAAGTGTACTGGGGATGCTCAGACGTGAGTCCCAGGCACTCCACACCACTGGAGTCAAGCTAGCCGGGCTGATGAGAGGTGTTACCTCGAAACCGGGCCGGTCCTCGGATGCTTGTTTCCGTTCTGGGAAGGACATGGCTTTTGTAGTTCGGACTGGACTGTTCCCATGGGGCACAGGGTCAGTGCTGATTTGCATATCGCCATTGTCTAACCCAGGGTGGTGTGGAGTGGAAAAACGATGGATTTGGGCCCAGATCTTTGGACTGGGGTGAATGTGTGACATTGATCCACATTCTGTCCATCACTGTTGTGTTTGCAATTACCGCTCTAAGTGTACTGGGGATGCTCAGACGTGAGTCCCAGGCACTCCACACCACTGGAGTCAAGCTAGCCGGGCTGATGAGAGGTGTTACCTCGAAACCGGGCCGGTCCTCGGGTGCTTGTTTCCGTTCTGGGAAGGACATGGCTTTTGTAGTTCGGACTGGACTGTTCCCATGGGGCACAGGGTCAGTGCTGATTTGCATATCGCCATTGTCTAACCCAGGGTGGTGTGGAGTGGAAAAACGATGGATTTGGGCCCAGATCTTTGGACTGGGGTGAATGTGTGACATTGATCCACATTCTGTCCATCACTGTTGTGTTTGCAATTACCGCTCTAAGTGTACTGGGGATGCTCAGACGTGAGTCCCAGGCACTCCACACCACTGGAGTCAAGCTAGCCGGGCTGATGAGAGGTGTTACCTCGAAACCGGGCCGGTCCTCGGATGCTTGTTTCCGTTCTGGGAAGGACATGGCTTTTGTAGTTCGGACTGGACTGTTCCCATGGGGCACAGGGTCAGTGCTGATTTGCATATCGCCATTGTCTAACCCAGGGTGGTGTGGAGTGGAAAAACGATGGATTTGGGCCCAGATCTTTGGACTGGGGTGAATGTGTGACATTGATCAACATTCTGTCCATCACTGTTGTGTTTGCAATTACCGCTCTAAGTGTACTGGGGATGCTCAGACGTGAGTCCCAGGCACTCCACACCACTAGAGTCAAGCTAGCCGGGCTGATGAGAGGTGTTACCTCGAAACCGGGCCGGTCCTCGGATGCTTGTTTCCGTTCTGGGAAGGACATGGCTTTTGTAGTTCGGACTGGACTGTTCCCATGGGGCACAGGGTCAGTGCTGATTTGCATATCGCCATTGTCTAACCCAGGGTGGTGTGGAGTGGAAAAACGATGGATTTGGGCCCAGATCTTTGGACTGGGGTGAATGTGTGACATTGATCCACATTCTGTCCATCACTGTTGTGTTTGCAATTACCGCTCTAAGTGTACTGGGGATGCTCAGACGTGAGTCCCAGGCCCTCCACACCACTGGAGTCAAGCTAGCCGGGCTGATGAGAGGTGTTACCTCGAAACCGGGCCGGTCCTCGGATGCTTGTTTCCGTTCTGGGAAGGACATGGCTTTTGTAGTTCGGACTGGACTGTTCCCATGGGGCACAGGGTCAGTGCTGATTTGCATATCGCCATTGTCTAACCCAGGGTGGTGTGGAGTGGAAAAACGATGGATTTGGGCCCAGATCTTTGGACTGGGGTGAATGTGTGACATTGATCCACATTCTGTCCATCACTGTTGTGTTTGCAATTACCGCTCTAAGTGTACTGGGGATGCTCAGACGTGAGTCCCAGGCACTCCACACCACTGGAGTCAAGCTAGCCGGGCTGATGAGAGGTGTTACCTCGAAACCGGTCCGGTCCTCGGATGCTTGTTTCCGTTCTGGGAAGGACATGGCTTTTGTAGTTCGGACTGGACTGTTCCCATGGGGCACAGGGTCAGTGCTGATTTGCATATCGCCATTGTCTAACCCAGGGTGGTGTGGAGTGGAAAAACGATGGATTTGGGCCCAGATCTTTGGACTGGGGTGAATGTGTGACATTGATCCACATTCTGTCCATCACTGTTGTGTTTGCAATTACCGCTCTAAGTGTACTGGGGATGCTCAGACGTGAGTCCCAGGCACTCCACACCACTGGAGCCAAGCTAGCCGGGCTGATGAGAGGTGTTACCTCGAAACCGGGCCGGTCCTCGGATGCTTGTTTCCGTTCTGGGAAGGACATGGCTTTTGTAGTTCGGACTGGACTGTTCCCATGGGGCACAGGGTCAGTGCTGATTTGCATATCGCCATTGTCTAACCCAGGGTGGTGTGGAGTGGAAATACGATGGATTTGGGCCCAGATCTTTGGACTGGGGTGAATGTGTGACATTGATCCACATTCTGTCCATCACTGTTGTGTTTGCAATTACCGATCTTAGTGTACTGGGGATGCTCAGACGTGAGTCCCAGGCACTCCACACCACTGGAGTCAAGCTAGCCGGGCTGATGAGAGGTGTTACCTCGAAACCGGGCCGGTCCTCGGATGCTTGTTTCCGTTCTGGGAAGGACATGGCTTTTGTAGTTCGGACTGGACTGTTCCCATGGGGCACAGGGTCAGTGCTGATTTGCATATCGCCATTGTCTAACCCAGGGTGGTGTGGAGTGGAAAAACGATGGATTTGGGCCCAGATCTTTGGACTGGGGTGAATGTGTGACATGGATCCACATTCTGTCCATCACTGTTGTGTTTGCAATTACCGCTCTAAGTGTACTGGGGATGCTCAGACGTGAGTCCCAGGCACTCCACACCACTGGAGTCAAGCTAGCCGGGCTGATGAGAGGTGTTACCTCGAAACCGGGCCGGTCCTCGGATGCTTGTTTCCGTTCTGGGAAGGACATGGCTTTTGTAGTTCGGACTGGACTGTTCCCATGGGGCACAGGGTCAGTGCTGATTTGCATATCGCCATTGTCTAACCCAGGGTGGTGTGGAGTGGAAAAACGATGGATTTGGGCCCAGATCTTTGGACTGGGGTGAATGTGTGACATGGATCCACATTCTGTCCATCACTGTTGTGTTTGCAATTACCGCTCTAAGTGTACTGGGGATGCTCAGACGTGAGTCCCAGGCACTCCACACCACTGGAGTCAAGCTAGCCGGGCTGATGAGAGGTGTTACCTCGAAACCGGGCCGGTCCTCGGATGCTTGTTTCCGTTCTGGGAAGGACATGGCTTTTGTAGTTCGGACTGGACTGTTCCCATGGGGCACAGGGTCAGTGCTGATTTGCATATCGCCATTGTCTAACCCAGGGTGGTGTGGAGTGGAAAAACAATGGATTTGGGCCCAGATCTTTGGACTGGGGTGAATGTGTGACATTGATCCACATTCTGTCCATCACTGTTGTGTTTGCAATTACCGCTCTAAGTGTACTGGGGATGCTCAGACGTGAGTCCCAGGCACTCCACACCACTGGAGTCAAGCTAGCCGGGCTGATGAGAGGTGTTACCTCGAAACCGGGCCGGTCCTCGGATGCTTGTTTCCGTTCTGGGAAGGACATGGCTTTTGTAGTTCGGACTGGACTGTTCCCATGGGGCACAGGGTCAGTGCTGATTTGCATATCGCCATTGTCTAACCCAGGGTGGTGTGGAGTGGAAAAACGATGGATTTGGGCCCAGATCTTTGGACTGGGGTGAATGTGTGACATTGATCCACATTCTGTCCATCACTGTTGTGTTTGCAATTACCGCTCTAAGTGTACTGGGGATGCTCAGACGTGAGTCCCAGGCACTCCACACCACTGGAGTCAAGCTAGCCGGGCTGATGAGAGGTGTTACCTCGAAACCGGGCCGGTCCTCGGATGCTTGTTTCCGTTCTGGGAAGGACATGGCTTTTGTAGTTCGGACTGGACTGTTCCCATGGGGCACAGGGTCAGTGCTGATTTGCATATCGCCATTGTCTAACCCAGGGTGGTGTGGAGTGGAAAAACGATGGATTTGGGCCCAGATCTTTGGACTGGGGTGAATGTGTGACATTGATCCACATTCTGTCCATCACTGTTGTGTTTGCAATTACCGCTCTAAGTGTACTGGGGATGCTCAGACGTGAGTCCCAGGCACTCCACACCACTGGAGTCAAGCTAGCCGGGCTGATGAGAGGTGTTACCTCGAAACCGGGCCGGTCCTCGGATGCTTGTTTCCGTTCTGGGAAGGACATGGCTTTTGTAGTTCGGACTGGACTGTTCCCATGGGGCACAGGGTCAGTGCTGATTTGCATATCGCCATTGTCTAACCCAGGGTGGTGTGGAGTGGAAAAACGATGGATTTGGGCCCAGATCTTTGGACTGGGGTGAATGTGTGACATTGATCCACATTCTGTCCATCACTGTTGTGTTTGCAATTACCGCTCTAAGTGTACTGGGGATGCTCAGACGTGAGTCCCAGGCACTCCACACCACTGGAGTCAAGCTAGCCGGGCTGATGAGAGATGTTACCTCGAAACCGGGCCGGTCCTCGGATGCTTGTTTCCGTTCTGGGAAGGACATGGCTTTTGTAGTTCGGACTGGACTGTTCCCATGGGGCACAGGGTCAGTGCTGATTTGCATATCGCCATTGTCTAACCCAGGGTGGTGTGGAGTGGAAAAACGATGGATTTGGGCCCAGATCTTTGGACTGGGGTGAATGTGTGACATTGATCCACATTCTGTCCATCACTGTTGTGTTTGCAATTACCGCTCTAAGTGTACTGGGGATGCTCAGACGTGAGTCCCAGGCACTCCACACCACTGGAGTCAAGCTAGCCGGGCTGATGAGAGGTGTTACCTCGAAACCGGGCCGGTCCTCAGGTGCTTGTTTCCGTTCTGGGAAGGACATGGCTTTTGTAGTTCGGACTGGACTGTTCCCATGGGGCACAGGGTCAGTGCTGATTTGCATATCGCCATTGTCTAACCCAGGGTGGTGTGGAGTGGAAAAACGATGGATTTGGGCCCAGATCTTTGGACTGGGGTGAATGTGTGACATGGATCCACATTCTGTCCATCACTGTTGTGTTTGCAATTACCGCTCTAAGTGTACTGGGGATGCTCAGACGTGAGTCCCAGGCACTCCACACCACTGGAGTCAAGCTAGCCGGGCTGATGAGAGGTGTTACCTCGAAACCGGGCCGGTCCTCGGATGCTTGTTTCCGTTCTGGGAAGGACATGGCTTTTGTAGTTCGGACTGGACTGTTCCCATGGGGCACAGGGTCAGTGCTGATTTGCATATCGCCATTGTCTAACCCAGGGTGGTGTGGAGTGGAAAAACGATGGATTTGGGCCCAGATCTTTGGACTGGGGTGAATGTGTGACATGGATCCACATTCTGTCCATCACTGTTGTGTTTGCAATTACCGCTCTAAGTGTACTGGGGATGCTCAGACGTGAGTCCCAGGCACTCCACACCACTGGAGTCAAGCTAGCCGGGCTGATGAGAGGTGTTACCTCGAAACCGGGCCGGTCCTCGGATGCTTGTTTCCGTTCTGGGAAGGACATGGCTTTTGTAGTTCGGACTGGACTGTTCCCATGGGGCACAGGGTCAGTGCTGATTTGCATATCGCCATTGTCTAACCCAGGGTGGTGTGGAGTGGAAAAACGATGGATTTGGGCCCAGATCTTTGGACTGGGGTGAATGTGTGACATTGATCCACATTCTGTCCATCACTGTTGTGTTTGCAATTACCGCTCTAAGTGTACTGGGGATGCTCAGACGTGAGTCCCAGGCACTCCACACCACTGGAGTCAAGCTAGCCGGGCTGATGAGAGGTATTACCTCGAAACCGGGCCGGTCCTCAGATGCTTGTTTCCGTTCTGGGAAGGACATGGATTTTGTAGTTCGGACTGGACTGTTCCCATGGGGCACAGGGTCAGTGCTGATTTGCATATCGCCATTGTCTAACCCAGGGTGGTGTGGAGTGGAAAAACGATGGATTTGGGCCCAGATCTTTGGACTGGGGTGAATGTGTGACGTTGATCCACATTCTGTCCATCACTGTTGTGTTTGCAATTACCGCTCTAAGTGTACTGGGGATGCTCAGACGTGAGTCCCAGGCACTCCACACCACTGGAGTCAAGCTAGCCGGGCTGATGAGAGGTGTTACCTCGAAACCGAGCCGGTCCTCGGATGCTTGTTTCCGTTCTGGGAAGGACATGGCTTTTGTAGTTCGGACTGGACTGTTCCCATGGGGCACAGGGTCAGTGCTGATTTGCATATCGCCATTGTCTAACCCAGGGTGATGTGGAGTGGAAAAACGATGGATTTGGGCCCAGATCTTTGGACTGGGGTGAATGTGTGACATTGATCAACATTCTGTCCATCACTGTTGTGTTTGCAATTACCGCTCTAAGAGTACTGGGGATGCTCAGACGTGAGTCCCAGGCACTCCACACCACTAGAGTCAAGCTAGCCGGGCTGGTGAGAGGTGTTACCTCGAAACCGGGCCGGTCCTCGGATGCTTGTTTCCGTTCTGGGAAGGACATGGCTTTTGTAGTTCGGACTGGACTGTTCCCATGGGGCACAGGGTCAGTGCTGATTTGCATATCGCCATTGTCTAACCCAGGGTGGTGTGGAGTGGAAAAACGATGGATTTGGGCCCAGATCTTTGGACTGGGGTGAATGTGTGACATTGATCCACATTCTGTCCATCACTGTTGTGTTTGCAATTACAGCTCTAAGTGTACTGGGGATGCTCAGACGTGAGTCCCAGGCCCTCCACACCACTGGAGTCAAGCTAGCCGGGCTGATGAGAGGTGTTACCTCGAAACCGGGCCGGTCCTCGGATGCTTGTTTCCGTTCTGGGAAGGACATGGCTTTTGTAGTTCGGACTGGACTGTTCCCATGGGGCACAGGGTCAGTGCTGATTTGCATATCGCCATTGTCTAACCCAGGGTGGTGTGGAGTGGAAAAACGATGGATTTGGGCCCAGATCTTTGGACTGGGGTGAATGTGTGACATTGATACACATTCTGTCCATCACTGTTGTGTTTGCAATTACCGCTCTAAGTGTACTGGGGATGCTCAGACGTGAGTCCCAGGCACTCCACACCACTGGAGTCAAGCTAGCCGGGCTGATGAGAGGTGTTACCTCGAAACCGGGCCGGTCCTCGGATGCTTGTTTCCGTTCTGGGAAGGACATGGCTTTTGTAGTTCGGACTGGACTGTTCCCATGGGGCACAGGGTCAGTGCTGATTTGCATATCGCCATTGTCTAACCCAGGGTGGTGTGGAGTGGAAAAACGATGGATTTGGGCCCAGATCTTTGGACTGGGGTGAATGTGTGACGTTGATCCACATTCTGTCCATCACTGTTGTGTTTGCAATTACCGCTCTAAGTGTACTGGGGATGCTCAGACGTGAGTCCCAGGCACTCCACACCACTGGAGTCAAGCTAGCCGGGCTGATGAGAGGTGTTACCTCGAAACCGGGCCGGTCCTCGGATGCTTGTTTCCGTTCTGGGAAGGACATGGCTTTTGTAGTTCGGACTGGACTGTTCCCATGGGGCACAGGGTCAGTGCTGATTTGCATATCGCCATTGTCTAACCCAGGGTGGTGTGGAGTGGAAAAACGATGGATTTGGGCCCAGATCTTTGGACTGGGGTGAATGTGTGACATTGATCAACATTCTGCCCATCACTGTTGTGTTTGCAATTACCGCTCTAAGTGTACTGGGGATGCTCAGACGTGAGTCCCAGGCACTCCACACCACTAGAGTCAAGCTAGCCGGGCTGATGAGAGGTGTTACCTCGAAACCGGGCCGGTCCTCGGATGCTTGTTTCCGTTCTGGGAAGGACATGGCTTTTGTAGTTCGGACTGGACTGTTCCCATGGGGCACAGGGTCAGTGCTGATTTGCATATCGCCATTGTCTAACCCAGGGTGGTGTGGAGTGGAAAAACGATGGATTTGGGCCCAGATCTTTGGACTGGGGTGAATGTGTGACATTGATCCACATTCTGTCCATCACTGTTGTGTTTGCAATTACAGCTCTAAGTGTACTGGGGATGCTCAGACGTGAGTCCCAGGCACTCCACACCACTGGAGTCAAGCTAGCCGGGCTGATGAGAGGTGTTACCTCGAAACCGGGCCGGTCCTCGGATGCTTGTTTCCGTTCTGGGAAGGACATGGCTTTTGTAGTTCGGACTGGACTGTTCCCATGGGGCACAGGGTCAGTGCTGATTTGCATATCGCCATTGTCTAACCCAGGGTGGTGTGGAGTGGAAAAACGATGGATTTGGGCCCAGATCTTTGGACTGGGGTGAATGTGTGACATTGATCCACATTCTGTCCATCACTGTTGTGTTTGCAATTACCGCTCTAAGTGTACTGGGGATGCTCAGACGTGAGTCCCAGGCACTCCACACCACTGGAGTCAAGCTAGCCGGGCTGATGAGAGGTGTTACCTCGAAACCGGTCCGGTCCTCGGATGCTTGTTTCCGTTCTGGGAAGGACATGGCTTTTGTAGTTCGGACTGGACTGTTCCCATGGGGCACAGGGTCAGTGCTGATTTGCATATCGCCATTGTCTAACCCAGGGTGGTGTGGAGTGGAAAAACGATGGATTTGGGCCCAGATCTTTGGACTGGGGTGAATGTGTGACATTGATCCACATTCTGTCCATCACTGTTGTGTTTGCAATTACCGCTCTAAGTGTACTGGGGATGCTCAGACGTGAGTCCCAGGCACTCCACACCACTGGAGCCAAGCTAGCCGGGCTGATGAGAGGTGTTACCTCGAAACCGGGCCGGTCCTCGGATGCTTGTTTCCGTTCTGGGAAGGACATGGCTTTTGTAGTTCGGACTGGACTGTTCCCATGGGGCACAGGGTCAGTGCTGATTTGCATATCGCCATTGTCTAACCCAGGGTGGTGTGGAGTGGAAATACGATGGATTTGGGCCCAGATCTTTGGACTGGGGTGAATGTGTGACATTGATCCACATTCTGTCCATCACTGTTGTGTTTGCAATTACCGCTCTAAGTGTACTGGGGATGCTCAGACGTGAGTCCCAGGCACTCCACACCACTGGAGTCAAGCTAGCCGGGCTGATGAGAGGTGTTACCTCGAAACCGGGCCGGTCCTCGGAAGCTTGTTTCCGTTCTGGGAAGGACATGGCTTTTGTAGTTCGGACTGGACTGTTCCCATGGGGCACAGGGTCAGTGCTGATTTGCATATCGCCATTGTCTAACCCAGGGTGGTGTGGAGTGGAAAAACGATGGATTTGGGCCCAGATCTTTGGACTGGGGTGAATGTGTGACATGGATCCACATTCTGTCCATCACTGTTGTGTTTGCAATTACCGCTCTAAGTGTACTGGGGATGCTCAGACGTGAGTCCCAGGCACTCCACACCACTGGAGTCAAGCTAGCCGGGCTGATGAGAGGTGTTACCTCGAAACCGGGCCGGTCCTCGGATGCTTGTTTCCGTTCTGGGAAGGACATGGCTTTTGTAGTTCGGACTGGACTGTTCCCATGGGGCACAGGGTCAGTGCTGATTTGCATATCGCCATTGTCTAACCCAGGGTGGTGTGGAGTGGAAAAACGATGGATTTGGGCCCAGATCTTTGGACTGGGGTGAATGTGTGACATGGATCCACATTCTGTCCATCACTGTTGTGTTTGCAATTACCGCTCTAAGTGTACTGGGGATGCTCAGACGTGAGTCCCAGGCACTCCACACCACTGGAGTCAAGCTAGCCGGGCTGATGAGAGGTGTTACCTCGAAACCGGGCCGGTCCTCGGATGCTTGTTTCCGTTCTGGGAAGGACATGGCTTTTGTAGTTCGGACTGGACTGTTCCCATGGGGCACAGGGTCAGTGCTGATTTGCATATCGCCATTGTCTAACCCAGGGTGGTGTGGAGTGGAAAAACGATGGATTTGGGCCCAGATCTTTGGACTGGGGTGAATGTGTGACATTGATCCACATTCTGTCCATCACTGTTGTGTTTGCAATTACCGCTCTAAGTGTACTGGGGATGCTCAGACGTGAGTCCCAGGCACTCCACACCACTGGAGTCAAGCTAGCCGGGCTGATGAGAGGTGTTACCTCGAAACCGGGCCGGTCCTCGGATGCTTGTTTCCGTTCTGGGAAGGACATGGCTTTTGTAGTTCGGACTGGACTGTTCCCATGGGGCACAGGGTCAGTGCTGATTTGCATATCGCCATTGTCTAACCCAGGGTGGTGTGGAGTGGAAAAACGATGGATTTGGGCCCAGATCTTTGGACTGGGGTGAATGTGTGACATTGATCCACATTCTGTCCATCACTGTTGTGTTTGCAATTACCGCTCTAAGTGTACTGGGGATGCTCAGACGTGAGTCCCAGGCACTCCACACCACTGGAGTCAAGCTAGCCGGGCTGATGAGAGGTGTTACCTCGAAACCGGGCCGGTCCTCGGATGCTTGTTTCCGTTCTGGGAAGGACATGGCTTTTGTAGTTCGGACTGGACTGTTCCCATGGGGCACAGGGTCAGTGCTGATTTGCATATCGCCATTGTCTAACCCAAGGTGGTGTGGAGTGGAAAAACGATGGATTTGGGCCCAGATCTTTGGACTGGGGTGAATGTGTGACATTGATCCACATTCTGTCCATCACTGTTGTGTTTGCAATTACCGCTCTAAGTGTACTGGGGATGCTCAGACGTGAGTCCCAGGCACTCCACACCACTGGAGTCAAGCTAGCCGGGCTGATGAGAGGTGTTACCTCGAAAACGGGCCGGTCCTCAGATGCTTGTTTCCGTTCTGGGAAGGACATGGCTTTTGTAGTTCGGACTGGACTGTTCCCATGGGGCACAGGGTCAGTGCTGATTTGCATATCGCCATTGTCTAACCCAGGGTGGTGTGGAGTGGAAAAACGATGGATTTGGGCCCAGATCTTTGGACTGGGGTGAATGTGTGACATTGATCCACATTCTGTCCATCACTGTTGTGTTTGCAATTACCGCTCTAAGTGTACTGGGGATGCTCAGACGTGAGTCCCAGGCACTCCACACCACTGGAGTCAAGCTAGCCGGGCTGATGAGAGGTGTTACCTCGAAACCGGGCCGGTCCTCGGATGCTTGTTTCCGTTCTGGGAAGGACATGGCTTTTGTAGTTCGGACTGGACTGTTCCCATTGGGCACAGGGTCAGTGCTGATTTGCATATCGCCATTGTCTAACCCAGGGTGGTGTGGAGTGGAAAAACGATGGATTTGGGCCCAGATCTTTGGACTGGGGTGAATGTGTGACATTGATCCACATTCTGTCCATCACTGTTGTGTTTGCAATTACCGCTCTAAGTGTACTGGGGATGCTCAGACGTGAGTCCCAGGCACTCCACACCACTTGAGTCAAGCTAGCCGGGCTGATGAGAGGTGTTACCTCGAAACCGGGCCGGTCCTCGGATGCTTGTTTCCGTTCTGGGAAGGACATGGCTTTTGTAGTTCGGACTGGACTGTTCCCATGGGGCACAGGGTCAGTGCTGATTTGCATATCGCCATTGTCTAACCCAGGGTGGTGTGGAGTGGAAAAACGATGGATTTGGGCCCAGATCTTTGGACTGGGGTGAATGTGTGACATTGATCCACATTCTGTCCATCACTGTTGTGTTTGCAATTACCGCTCTAAGTGTACTGGGGATGCTCAGACGTGAGTCCCAGGCACTCCACACCACTGGAGTCAAGCTAGCCGGGCTGATGAGAGGTGTTACCTCGAAACCGGGCCGGTCCTCGGATGCTTGTTTCCGTTCTGGGAAGGACATGGCTTTTGTAGTTCGGACTGGACTGTTCCCATGGGGCACAGGGTCAGTGCTGATTTGCATATCGCCATTGTCTAACCCAGGGTGGTGTGGAGTGGAAAAACGATGGATTTGGGCCCAGATCTTTGGACTGGGGTGAATGTGTGACATTGATCCACCTTTTGTCCATCACTGTTGTGTTTGCAATTACCGCTCTAAGTGTACTGGGGATGCTCAGACGTGAGTCCCAGGCACTCCACACCACTGGAGTCAAGCTAGCCGGGCTGATGAGAGGTGTTACCTCGAAACCGGGCCGGTCCTCGGATGCTTGTTTCCGTTCTGGGAAGGACATGGCTTTTGTAGTTCGGACTGGACTGTTCCCATGGGGCACAGGGTCAGTGCTGATTTGCATATCGCCATTGTCTAACCCAGGGTGGTGTGGAGTGGAAAAACGATGGATTTGGGCCCAGATCTTTGGACTGGGGTGAATGTGTGACATTGATCCACATTCTGTCCATCACTGTTGTGTTTGCAATTACCGCTCTAAGTGTACTGGGGATGCTCAGACGTGAGTCCCAGGCACTCCACACCACTGGAGTCAAGCTAGCCGGGCTGATGAGAGGTGTTACCTCGAAACCGGTCCGGTCCTCGGATGCTTGTTTCCGTTCTGGGAAGGACATGGCTTTTGTAGTTCGGACTGGACTGTTCCCATGGGGCACAGGGTCAGTGCTGATTTGCATATCGCCATTGTCTAACCCAGGGTGGTGTGGAGTGGAAAAACGATGGATTTGGGCCCAGATCTTTGGACTGGGGTGAATGTGTGACATTGATCCACATTCTGTCCATCACTGTTGTGTTTTCAATTACCGCTCTAAGTGTACTGGGGATGCTCAGACGTGAGTCCCAGGCACTACACACCACTGGAGTCAAGCTAGCCGGGCTGATGAGAGGTGTTACCTTGAAACCGGGCCGGTCCTCGGATGCTTGTTTCCGTTCTGGGAAGGACATGGCTTTTGTAGTTCGGACTGGACTGTTCCCATGGGGCACAGGGTCAGTGCTGATTTGCATATCTCCATTGTCTAACCCAGGGTGGTGTGGAGTGGAAAAACGATGGATTTGGGCCCAGATCTTTGGACTGGGGTGAATGTGTGACATTGATCCACATTCTGTCCATCACTGTTGTGTTTGCAATTACCGCTCTAAGTGTACTGGGGATGCTCAGACGTGAGTCCCAGGCACTCCACACCACTGGAGTCAAGCTAGCCGGGCTGATGAGAGGTGTTACCTCGAAACCGGTCCGGTCCTCGGATGCTTGTTTCCGTTCTGGGAAGGACATGGCTTTTGTAGTTCGGACTGGACTGTTCCCATGGGGCACAAGGTCAGTGCTGATTTGCATATCGCCATTGTCTAACCCAGGGTGGTGTGGAGTGGAAAAACAATGGATTTGGGCCCAGATCTTTGGACTGGGGTGAATGTGTGACATGGATCCACATTCTGTCCATCACTGTTGTGTTTGCAATTACCGCTCTAAGTGTACTGGGGATGCTCAGACGTGAGTCCCAGGCACTCCACACCACTGGAGTCAAGCTAGCCGGGCTGATGAGAGGTGTTACCTCGAAACCGGGCCGGTCCTCGGATGCTTGTTTCCGTTCTGGGAAGGACATGGCTTTTGTAGTTCGGACTGGACTGTTCCCATGGGGCACAGGGTCAGTGCTGATTTGCATATCGCCATTGTCTAACCCAGGGTGGTGTGGAGTGGAAAAACAATGGATTTGGGCCCAGATCTTTGGACTGGGGTGAATGTGTGACATGGATCCACATTCTGTCCATCACTGTTGTGTTTGCAATTACCGCTCTAAGTGTACTAGGGATGCTCAGACGTGAGTCCCAGGCACTCCACACCACTGGAGTCAAGCTAGCCGGGCTGATGAGAGGTGTTACCTCGAAACCGGGCCGGTCCTCGGATGCTTGTTTCCGTTCTGGGAAGGACATGGCTTTTGTAGTTCGGACTGGACTGTTCCCATGGGGCACAGGGTCAGTGCTGATTTGCATATCGCCATTGTCTAACCCAGGGTGGTGTGGAGTGGAAAAACGATGGATTTGGGCCCAGATCTTTGGACTGGGGTGAATGTGTGACATTGATCCACATTCTGTCCATCACTGTTGTGTTTGCAATTACCGCTCTAAGTGTACTGGGGATGCTCAGACGTGAGTCCCAGGCACTCCACACCACTGGAGTCAAGCTAGCCGGGCTGATGAGAGGTGTTACCTCGAAACCGGGCCGGTCCTCGGATGCTTGTTTCCGTTCTGGGAAGGACATGGCTTTTGTAGTTCGGACTGGACTGTTCCCATGGGGCACAGGGTCAGTGCTGATTTGCATATCGCCATTGTCTAACCCAGGGTGGTGTGGAGTGGAAAAACGATGGATTTGGGCCCAGATCTTTGGACTGGGGTGAATGTGTGACATTGATCCACATTCTGTCCATCACTGTTGTGTTTGCAATTACAGCTCTAAGTGTACTGGGGATGCTCAGACGTGAGTCCCAGGCACTCCACACCACTGGAGTCAAGCTAGCCGGGCTGATGAGGTGTTACCTTGAAACCGGGCCGGTCCTCAGATGCTTGTTTCCGTTCTGGGAAGGACATGGCTTTTGTAGTTCGGACTGGACTGTTCCCATGGGGCACAGGGTCAGTGCTGATTTGCATATCGCCATTGTCTAACCCAGGGTGGTGTGGAGTGGAAAAACGATGGATTTGGGCCCAGATCTTTGGACTGGGGTGAATGTGTGACATTGATCCACATTCTGTCCATCACTGTTGTGTTTGCAATTACCGCTCTAAGTGTACTGGGGATGCTCAGACGTGAGTCCCAGGCACTCCACACCACTGGAGTCAAGCTAGCCGGGCTGATGAGAGGTGTTACCTCGAAACCGGGCCGGTCCTCGGATGCTTGTTTCCGTTCTGGGAAGGACATGGCTTTTGTAGTTCGGACTGGACTGTTCCCATGGGGCACAGGGTCAGTGCTGATTTGCATATCGCCATTGTCTAACCCAGGGTGGTGTGGAGTGGAAAAATGATGGATTTGGGCCCAGATCTTTGGACTGGGGTGAATGTGTGACATTGATCCACATTCTGTCCATCACTGTTGTGTTTGCAATTACCGCTCTAAGTGTACTGGGGATGCTCAGACGTGAGTCCCAGGCACTCCACACCACTGGAGTCAAGCTAGCCGGGCTGATGAGAGGTGTTGCCTCGAAACCGGGCCGGTCCTCGGATGCTTGTTTCCGTTCTGGGAAGGACATGGCTTTTGTAGTTCGGACTGGACTGTTCCCATGGGGCACAGGGTCAGTGCTGATTTGCATATCGCCATTGTCTAACCCAGGGTGGTGTGTAGTGGAAAAACGATGGATTTGGGCCCAGATCTTTGGACTGGGGTGAATGTGTGACATTGATCCACATTCTGTCCATCACTGTTGTGTTTGCAATTACCGCTCTAAGTGTACTGGGGATGCTCAGACGTGAGTCCCAGGCACTCCACACCACTGGAGTCAAGCTAGCCGGGCTGATGAGAGGTGTTACCTCGAAACCGGGCCGGTCCTCGGATGCTTGTTTCCGTTCTGGGAAGGACATGGCTTTTGTAGTTCGGACTGGACCCATGGGGCACAGGGTCAGTGCTGATTTGCATATCGCCATTGTCTAACCCAGGGTGGTGTGGAGTGGAAAAACGATGGATTTGGGCCCAGATCTTTGGACTGGGGTGAATGTGTGACATTGATCGACATTCTGTCCATCACTGTTGTGTTTGCAATTACCGCTCTAAGTGTACTGGGGATGCTCAGACGTGAGTCCCAGGCACTCCACACCACTGGAGTCAAGCTAGCCGGGCTGATGAGAGGTGTTACCTCGAAACCGGGCCGGTCCTCGGATGCTTGTTTCCGTTCTGGGAAGGACATGGCTTTTGTAGTTCGGACTGGACTGTTCCCATGGGGCACAGGGTCAGTGCTGATTTGCATATCGCCATTGTCTAACCCAGGGTGGTGTGGAGTGGAAAAACGATGGATTTGGGCCCAGATCTTTGGACTGGGGTGAATGTGTGACATTGATCCACATTCTGTCCATCACTGTTGTGTTTGCAATTACCGCTCTAAGTGTACTGGGGATGCTCAGACGTGAGTCCCAGGCACTCCACACCACTGGAGTCAAGCTAGCCGGGCTGATGAGAGGTGTTACCTCGAAACCGGTCCGGTCCTCGGATGCTTGTTTCCGTTCTGGGAAGGACATGGCTTTTGTAGTTCGGACTGGACTGTTCCCATGGGGCACAGGGTCAGTGCTGATTTGCATATCGCCATTGTCTAACCCAGGGTGGTGTGGAGTGGAAAAACGATGGATTTGGGCCCAGATCTTTGGACTGGGGTGAATGTGTGACATTGATCCACATTCTGTCCATCACTGTTGTGTTTGCAATTACCGCTCTAAGTGTACTGGGGATGCTCAGACGTGAGTCCCAGGCACTCCACACCACTGGAGCCAAGCTAGCCGGGCTGATGAGAGGTGTTACCTCGAAACCGGGCCGGTCCTCGGATGCTTGTTTCCGTTCTGGGAAGGACATGGCTTTTGTAGTTCGGACTGGACTGTTCCCATGGGGCACAGGGTCAGTGCTGATTTGCATATCGCCATTGTCTAACCCAGGGTGGTGTGGAGTGGAAATACGATGGATTTGGGCCCAGATCTTTGGACTGGGGTGAATGTGTGACATTGATCCACATTCTGTCCATCACTGTTGTGTTTGCAATTACCGATCTAAGTGTACTGGGGATGCTCAGACGTGAGTCCCAGGCACTCCACACCACTGGAGTCAAGCTAGCCGGGCTGATGAGAGGTGTTACCTCGAAACCGGGCCGGTCCTCGGATGCTTGTTTCCGTTCTGGGAAGGACATGGCTTTTGTAGTTCGGACTGGACTGTTCCCATGGGGCACAGGGTCAGTGCTGATTTGCATATCGCCATTGTCTAACCCAGGGTGGTGTGGAGTGGAAAAACGATGGATTTGGGCCCAGATCTTTGGACTGGGGTGAATGTGTGACATGGATCCACATTCTGTCCATCACTGTTGTGTTTGCAATTACCGCTCTAAGTGTACTGGGGATGCTCAGACGTGAGTCCCAGGCACTCCACACCACTGGAGTCAAGCTAGCCGGGCTGATGAGAGGTGTTACCTCGAAACCGGGCCGGTCCTCGGATGCTTGTTTCCGTTCTGGGAAGGACATGGCTTTTGTAGTTCGGACTGGACTGTTCCCATGGGGCACAGGGTCAGTGCTGATTTGCATATCGCCATTGTCTAACCCAGGGTGGTGTGGAGTGGAAAAACGATGGATTTGGGCCCAGATCTTTGGACTGGGGTGAATGTGTGACATGGATCCACATTCTGTCCATCACTGTTGTGTTTGCAATTACCGCTCTAAGTGTACTGGGGATGCTCAGACGTGAGTCCCAGGCACTCCACACCACTGGAGTCAAGCTAGCCGGGCTGATGAGAGGTGTTACCTCGAAACCGGGCCGGTCCTCGGATGCTTGTTTCCGTTCTGGGAAGGACATGGCTTTTGTAGTTCGGACTGGACTGTTCCCATGGGGCACAGGGTCAGTGCTGATTTGCATATCGCCATTGTCTAACCCAGGGTGGTGTGGAGTGGAAAAACAATGGATTTGGGCCCAGATCTTTGGACTGGGGTGAATGTGTGACATTGATCCACATTCTGTCCATCACTGTTGTGTTTGCAATTACCGCTCTAAGTGTACTGGGGATGCTCAGACGTGAGTCCCAGGCACTCCACACCACTGGAGTCAAGCTAGCCGGGCTGATGAGAGGTGTTACCTCGAAACCGGGCCGGTCCTCGGATGCTTGTTTCCGTTCTGGGAAGGACATGGCTTTTGTAGTTCGGACTGGACTGTTCCCATGGGGCACAGGGTCAGTGCTGATTTGCATATCGCCATTGTCTAACCCAGGGTGGTGTGGAGTGGAAAAACGATGGATTTGGGCCCAGATCTTTGGACTGGGGTGAATGTGTGACATTGATCCACATTCTGTCCATCACTGTTGTGTTTGCAATTACCGCTCTAAGTGTACTGGGGATGCTCAGACGTGAGTCCCAGGCACTCCACACCACTGGAGTCAAGCTAGCCGGGCTGATGAGAGGTGTTACCTCGAAACCGGGCCGGTCCTCGGATGCTTGTTTCCGTTCTGGGAAGGACATGGCTTTTGTAGTTCGGACTGGACTGTTCCCATGGGGCACAGGGTCAGTGCTGATTTGCATATCGCCATTGTCTAACCCAGGGTGGTGTGGAGTGGAAAAACGATGGATTTGGGCCCAGATCTTTGGACTGGGGTGAATGTGTGACATTGATCCACATTCTGTCCATCACTGTTGTGTTTGCAATTACCGCTCTAAGTGTACTGGGGATGCTCAGACGTGAGTCCCAGGCACTCCACTCCACTGGAGTCAAGCTAGCCGGGCTGATGAGAGGTGTTACCTCGAAACCGGGCCGGTCCTCGGATGCTTGTTTCCGTTCTGGGAAGGACATGGCTTTTGTAGTTCGGACTGGACTGTTCCCATGGGGCACAGGGTCAGTGCTGATTTGCATATCGCCATTGTCTAACCCAGGGTGGTGTGGAGTGGAAAAACGATGGATTTGGGCCCAGATCTTTGGACTGGGGTGAATGTGTGACATTGATCCACATTCTGTCCATCACTGTTGTGTTTGCAATTACCGCTCTAAGTGTACTGGGGATGCTCAGACGTGAGTCCCAGGCACTCCACACCACTGGAGTCAAGCTAGCCGGGCTGATGAGAGGTGTTACCTCGAAACCGGGCCGGTCCTCGGATGCTTGTTTCCGTTCTGGGAAGGACATGGCTTTTGTAGTTCGGACTGGACTGTTCCCATGGGGCACAGGGTCAGTGCTGATTTGCATATCGCCATTGTCTAACCCAGGGTGGTGTGGAGTGGAAAAACGATGGATTTGGGCCCAGATCTTTGGACTGGGGTGAATGTGTGACATTGATCCACATTCTGTCCATCACTGTTGTGTTTGCAATTACCGCTCTAAGTGTACTGGGGATGCTCAGACGTGAGTCCCAGGCACTCCACACCACTGGAGTCAAGCTAGCCGGGCTGATGAGAGGTGTTACCTCGAAACCGGGCCGGTCCTCAGGTGCTTGTTTCCGTTCTGGGAAGGACATGGCTTTTGTAGTTCGGACTGGACTGTTCCCATGGGGCACAGGGTCAGTGCTGATTTGCATATCGCCATTGTCTAACCCAGGGTGGTGTGGAGTGGAAAAACGATGGATTTGGGCCCAGATCTTTGGACTGGGGTGAATGTGTGACATGGATCCACATTCTGTCCATCACTGTTGTGTTTGCAATTACCGCTCTAAGTGTACTGGGGATGCTCAGACGTGAGTCCCAGGCACTCCACACCACTGGAGTCAAGCTAGCCGGGCTGATGAGAGGTGTTACCTCGAAACCGGGCCGGTCCTCGGATGCTTGTTTCCGTTCTGGGAAGGACATGGCTTTTGTAGTTCGGACTGGACTGTTCCCATGGGGCACAGGGTCAGTGCTGATTTGCATATCGCCATTGTCTAACCCAGGGTGGTGTGGAGTGGAAAAACGATGGATTTGGGCCCAGATCTTTGGACTGGGGTGAATGTGTGACATGGATCCACATTCTGTCCATCACTGTTGTGTTTGCAATTACCGCTCTAAGTGTACTGGGGATGCTCAGACGTGAGTCCCAGGCACTCCACACCACTGGAGTCAAGCTAGCCGGGCTGATGAGAGGTGTTACCTCGAAACCGGGCCGGTCCTCGGATGCTTGTTTCCGTTCTGGGAAGTGTGGAAAAGTAAATTTTGTCATGTTCTGTGTCCCTACGTGTCATCCATCATATGTTATGTGTGCATGACCAATATGCATATGTTATTCCCCATGTCCGATTAATGACGCAATTATAGTTGTGTCCTCCTCTAGTATGCCAGTTTCCAGTCCTCGTGAATACTACGAATATCAGGCCTATGTAAAACTACGTTGCCACGTTTCTCAGTGTGCACGTTATTTCATTATAAAGTCCCCGTTTCTAGGCCTCAAAAGGGCCCGGACATCAGATTCAGCTCCTGTCTCCTGAAGCCTCGCTGAGGAGCGATACAGCCCCCACCTGTATCCTCGACCTTTCACTTACTTCCTGCCTCGCAGTGCCCGGTGCAGCTTGGCTCTGCCTCTGAGTCTGCCAAGACTATGTTATGATTCCAGCTATCAGTTTAGTCCTCCTTCTCTGCATTCCTAAACTACTGAACTGCATCAATAGTTTCCGTCATTGTCTAGCCTATGCGGCTCCATGTTAAGAGAAATACTGTATTTAATGGTCATTTAATATTCTTCATCACGCACTACATGTAGAATAAATGCATGCTCTAGTCTTAGAGTCAGTTAGCTTTTCCCCTCATGACTTCTAGTTTATATCAACATGTTCCCTAAACATCAGATACTAGATAGGGTTTAGGTACATGTCGCTCCGACCCTCCAGACTTTAGTCTCTGCTCCTAGCACAGAGTTCATAGCCCCCAGCTTCTCCTCGTAACACGTCATTACCAGTTTGCGCGCACCACCAGGTTAGAGGTCCCGGCTCCTTAGGTAGCCCCCTCCTATGTTTCCGCCCATTCATGACATATCCTGTTACGTCTGCACCACATGTCTATGTATACGCCCAGTTACACCTCTCTTTACTCTTATCTTTCGCGACTGCTACGCGTCACACCCACTGCTACGCCTACCGCAATGTAATGCTATGTGTTTGCGCTATGTATATATGCTCGTGTATTATTATTAAAAGTCAGCGCGCTCATCCCAGACCCAGCCCCAGCAGCTGCTGGGCCCTGTCATCCTATTCCTATGCAGGTTGTCCTGTTCCTGTCCTTATGCTTATTTATTGAGCTATCTGTTATGATATATGTCTAGTCAAAAATAGGGTATTATTTATTTATTTACCACATAATGGCGCCCGAACAGGGACCTGCCCTTTCCCCACGCGTCGGTGAAGCCACGCCGACCCCCTGACCCTCTGCAGTCGTGACGGAACTCTTCTGCGCAGTGGCAGATATTTCTGCTCAAGTATCCCTCAGGCCCACGGAGGAGACGGAGGAGGCGGTCCAGCATCCAGACGAGACGGTGGAGGAACGCGGCGAGTCCCGACCAGAGCCCAAGCCAAGAGTCCAAGGTCCGAGGTATCCGGAGGTCCACCCGTAACTGAAGTCCGAAGTTCGTCGTCGTAGCAGTCCAGTCCAGTCCGAGGCCTTCCGTTCTTGCTGCCCGGTGAGTACCGTTACTGGGGTGGTATCTAGACAGGGTCAATTTAATTGACTCTGGTCTGTGGGTTGGTGGTACACAGTCCCACAAACGAAGTGTCCACTTCGGTGGATGCGGGTCCTGACGTGTCTCTTTATGAGACCGGTAAGTTTCGTACTGTTTCAGCAGTGCATCTCGTTTCTGTTCTAGTCAAGTTCTGTTCTCGAGAAAATTCATGTGTTCTGTTCTCAGTATTTCCAGGTAGTATTCTGTTCGAACTGTTATTTTAAATGTCCGTCATGTATTTTAATGTTGTGGTATGAGTGCGACGTGATTTTCGTGTTTTCATTGTGTATTGTATTATGTCCAGATTATAGTCCAGTCATGCCGCTCTTCTCAAAATTACGTCAGTTAAAAACTAGAAAGGGTCTGCTGGAAGCAGCAGTTCCCGTCCCGCCCAGGGACAGTCCAGGTCACTTTATGTATCAGAAGCATGGCATAAGCGCCATATTGTATCTAGATTTATGGGTAGAGTATACCAAACAGTTAGAAGAAAAGTATAGATGGCCCGTATCGGGTACATGGGATGCCGAATGCATCATGCGAGTAGAAGAGGCATTATGGAAAAAGAAAGCCAGACAGTCACAGAAAGATGCCATCGAGTTATGGCGCAAAGAAGCTCATAAGAGAACCGAAAAAGAAATCAGAAAGTCAGAACTAAGTAGAGAATCCCAAGAACGAGCCCAAGAAAGAGAATTAATCGAGATAGGTGAACGAGTTAGAACTGAGCAATCAGACAGACAGAGGAATGCCCTCATTAAGGGTATGTATCCTCTTCTTGCCGAGGGCTTGCCAAAAGCGACCCCGGAGGCATCCAGTAATTTCCCGCCACCATTAGTTCCGACCAAGCTACGTCACAAACCGACCGCAGCTGATATTTTTATTTCGTCCTATCTGGACGACACAGTCCCCGAATATGCAAATCCTGTTCGCGCTCCGCCAGTCCCTGTAAATCAGGTAATTCCTGCTCCCCCAGACACCGGGGTGCCCTTAACAGCCCCCCCGGGTCAGCCCGCCATACAAGTCCAGCCCACGTTACATTTACCGACCCTGCCAGGACGAAAAGCATCAGTTGATGATTCTAGTCTAGGGGCCGCAGGAGGAGGTCCTCCCCAAACCCCGCCGCCATACAAGCGTTTATCAGCACTCGAATTACATGCTCAAGCATCACAGCGTACTCCCAAGAGTAATAAGTCTGTCGCAGAAATCAGGCAAGCCCTTGGCGAATGTGTCTATGACCCAGTTCCAGGCGAGTTTAATATGGTTTTATATTCCGTACGCGTAAGGAGAGTGACCGAGTATCTAGTCACCCTGCCGAATATGAAAGAAGATCTAGACAGGATATATCGTTTCATCCGTACAGGGGATGACCCACAAAGTATTAGTGATGCCATGTCTCAAAGGAAAGCCGAGATTCAGCGCATGATATTAAAGTTCTTAATTAACTGTCTAATAAGAGAACAGGATCATCCGTCTAAAGACCCGGAAGAAATGAAAACCCTGACAAAGTGGAGTGATAATATAGCCGAAGGAAAGCACAATACCATTGGTGCCATGGAAAGTATGTACAAGAAAATCCGTAGAGAGATAATAAAGATACACGAACAGCGTAAAGCAGCACAAGTAAGCGAGAAAGAAAGTACCTCTGATCCTGAAGAGGAAGACGACGAGAATACTGCCAGAATAGCGTATGTAGGAAAACCTAGATTTCCAGATCGCCATTTACGTCTAGAACACAAGCCAACTTTCCATCATTCAGCACCAGAACAAGGTTCCCTAGAACAAGTATTCCAAGTTACCGATCACATTTTGAAATCACGAATCGGTTATAGTGAGTTAAGTACCATGCATGAACAAGAAATAGTTCGGTCAGCAGTCCGATGGATTACTGATTCTACCACTTTTCCAGACGAAATAGTGGCACAAATGTTTCTGAAAATGCCCCCAGCCGAGCAGCGACTGGTGGGTATGTATATGATTCAGCACCTCATTACTCTGTATGAGGGTCAACATTCTGATCCAGGCCCGTTACATGATATCTTGAACGAGTTACTCCAGTACAGATGGAGAGGTCTAGGTACCGATTTAATTAGTGTCATTCTAGAACAGCGTCACAAATATAGAACATTCTTGAACCCGCATTTTGTTCATGTCCCACCCCCAGAAAGTAAATCATTCTACATAGACAGACAGAATCCGTTACGAGAAGTCCACCCAGTCAGAGGAACGGGTGGCGAAATGCAGCGAGTGTTTGTATACACTCCGATCACAAAGATGGAACTCCTCGAAATGAAGAAATTAATTCCCTGTCATGATAAAGATCCAGCAGGGTTCCATAGAGAATTAAAAGACATGCTCCGTATGGGAGAATACACTTACCCAGATATCATTAAAATGTTAAAGGTTCTGCTACCCGCAGGGGTGTATGAAAAGCTAAAGGAAAAAGAATGGGAGGTGGGAGAGAAAAAGATAGATTGGGCAGTCCTAGAAGCAGAAGATAAGATACGTGTACCAGGTACTGGTCTAGGAGAGAAATGTAAAGAATTACCAGAATTATTAATTCAAGTTTTACCCAGATTATTAACAACGAGAAAAGAAGACTGGGATGCAATCTCAGCCTGTAAACAGAAACAAGATGAAGATATTAGTGATTTTTATTCGAGGTTTGAAAAGTGCTTTAGTATCAACAGTGGTCTCAAGACAAGTAGTGAGTCATACCCTCACCTTTTCGTTACCAAATTAGTCGAGAATTCAAGCCCACAAGTTAAAAACCGAGTTTTGAAAGTCGAAAGCACCTGGCAAGCAAATACTCCGTCCCAGATGCTCCAGATGCTCCAGTACCACCAGAATAGAATCAGGGAAGAGCAAGAACACGAGAGAAAACGTATGAAAGACACGAAAATGAAAGTGCTAGTTGCACAATCTGTTCCTCAAGACAGTCAGAAGAGGGGTCCGAATCAAGCCAGTCATCCTGCAGCTCCCGTTAAAGGGAACTGCAATTATTGCAAACAGCCAGGTCATTTCATAAATGAGTGTGCAGTTCTGAAGCATAACATAGCTACTGGTAAGACTAAAGAAAGACCACGTCCGCCTAGACAAGAACAAGTTCCACAGATTCCTCAGCCACAGAATGCACAACAGACAGTTACAGTACCGCAGCCTATTGCTGCAACACAGCATGTTACATCGCAGATGTACCAGTATGCACAGTCCGAGTATCCAGAGTATCAGCAGTATTCATGAAACAGCCTAGAGAGGGAGGTAGGCTTGCCTCTCATCGAGATACCTGTAGATCAAGAAGGTCCCTATGTTCACAGTCAAGTATTAGGGAAAGACAGAAAGTTTTTGATTGATACAGGGGCAAGTAGGACCACAATTAGTCATGCCGAAGTTCCAGGGGCTCCGCTCTCAGGCTCAAGAAATGTTTCCCTTGGATTTTCAGGAAAGCCTATCGTTAATGAGATTTCAAAGCCAGTCACTCTAGAAGTAGGTCCATTGTCCCGCACTACTGATCTGTTACTTACTAAGTCATGTCCAGAAAATCTATTAGGCATTAAAACACTGAAAGAGTTAGGTGCAGTTATATGTTGTTCCCCAGAGGGAATACGTCTGTTCCTACGTGACTTTAAGGGTCACTATGTATTACGAGATTTTGATCCCAGACTGTCTAAAGTTCCGCAGCATTTATGGGCGCAAGGTCCAACTGATGTAGGTTATATGCAAATCACACCCCATCGTGTGACCCTGAAACCAGGTGTAGTGTTACCACGAATCAGACAGTACAGATTGCCACCTGAGGCTGTAGCAGCCTTATCCAAAATTATAGACGAGCTCATGGCTCAAGGAGTAGTTGTAGAAACTGACTCCAATGTATGTAACTCTCCGATCATTCCAGTTATGAAACGTACTGATCCAAATGCACCCCCAGTATATCGATTAGTGATTGATTTACGAGAACTTAACAAATGTATTATTCCTCAGTACCCAGTTGTCCCAGATATCTCTTCCCTGTTAACTGCTATTGATTCCGAAGCCACGTTCTTCACAGTAATCGACCTTAAGAACGCATTTTTTAGTGTTCCTATTCATCCAGACAGCCAGTTTCTTTTCGGATTTTGTTTAAATGGAAGGAGCTATATGTTTACACGCGCTCCTCAAGGTTTCACAGAAAGCCCTAGTATTTACAGCCAAGCACTTAAGAGACAACTAGACAATATTCACATGCCAACTGACACTGCCCTGCTCCAGTATGTCGATGATCTATTGATCACAGCCCGTTCTGAACGTGCTTGCGAGCGAGCATCCCTTACAGTCTTGTATTTCCTAGCCGAGATGGGGCACAAGGTGTCCCCTTCGAAGCTTCAATTCTGTGTCCAGCAAGTGGTCTACTTAGGACACTTACTGTCCAAGAGGGGTAGGCAGTTGACACCAGACCGTATCCAGTTAATAGCGAGTCTTCCCCAGCCCAGAACCCAGAAGGAGGTACGTGCCTTTATCGGCCTTACTTCTTATTGCAGACAATGGATTCCTCAGTATGCATTTCTAGCCAAGCCACTGATACAGTTAACGACACAGGAGGCAGCCGCAATGACTGTCCTCCCTTGGACATCTGAACATACACTTAGTTTCAACGAGTTAAAGAAAGCCCTATGCCAAGCTCCAGTTCTAGCTACACCGAACTACAGTAAGCCTTTTACACTTTTCGTCACTGAACGCGAAGGTACAGCATTATCTGTTCTCACACAAGATCAAGCAGGACAATACAAGCCCTGTGCTTATTTTTCTAGCACACTAGATCCAGTAGCCCAGGCTCTGCCTGCGTGCCTCAAGTCAGTTGCAGCCACAGCACTAGCTATCAGACAAAGTGATTCCATAGTTTTAGGACACTCCTTGACAGTACAAGTCCCACACTCCGTGGAAGTTCTTTTAAACCGAACACAAACACAGCACTTGACAATTGCACGTTTAACAGGTTATGAATTGACACTGTTTCAGCCACACATAGAAATTAGACGCTGCAACATCCTGAATCCTGCTACACTGTTACCATCAGCTAATTCAAATCCAGCCACACATGATTGCGTGGAAGTAGTTAACATTACGACAAAGCCAAGACAAGATCTGACAGATATCCCGTTACCAGACCCTGACCTGACACTTTATGTGGATGGTTCATGTATGAGAACTAGTACAGGAGAACTAGTCGCCGCGTATGCAGTGACTACTGACACCGAAGTTATTGAAACACACCGTATTGATACCCTGTCCGCTCAAGCAGCAGAGCTAGTTGCTCTGACACAAGCCTGTATACACGCCAAGAACCTGAAAGTTAATGTTTACACAGATTCACGTTACGCATTTGGAGTTGTACACGACTTTGGAGTGCTCTGGCAGGAGAGAGGTTTCATGACTTCTCATGGAACCAAGATTCAGCATGGTCTCCTTATTCAAGCTCTGTTAGATGCCATACACTTACCGACATCTATTGCTATCATGAAATGCAAAGCACATACGAAAGTTACTGACATTATTTCTCAAGGTAATGATCTAGCAGATCGCACAGCCAAGCTTACAGCACAGACTCCAGACATTCAAGTTAATCTAACACAGACACATACTCCAGATCCGACTACATGTATGACAGTTAAGGACCCTACTCAAGATGTCATAGATATCCAGTTACATGCTACTCCCGATGAAATCAAGAAGTGGTCCGAACAAGGAGGGGTCCAGACAGATCAAGGATGGTTAACAAAGGGTAGGACCGCATGGTTTCTCCCCGACTCTATGGTTCAAGTCATCATTAATACCGCACATAGTCCAGCACACTTAGGAGAAAAAGCAATGTTAGACAGTATCCAGAACATTTGGTTCAACAAGCATTTACGAGCTGCAGCCAAGCAGAAAGTCCGTACCTGTATGATATGTTGTCAGTTTAATCCAGGTAAAAGTGTCCCGGTGGAACAAGGTGGTTTCCAGCCTCCTGACCACCCTTTTGAGGTCCTCCAGATGGATTATATTCAGATGGAGCGATGTCGAGGTTTCAAGTATGTTCTTGTAGTTGTATGCGCTTTGTCCAGGTGGACAGAAGCATATCCAGTCCCAGATTACACAGCCGCGACCACTGCCAAGCAGTTGGTTCGTGAGTTTTTCCCTCGATATGGACTCCCTAGAGTCGTATATTCTGATAACGGTCAGCCATTCTCATCTGAACTGATGAAGCACGTTTCCCTGCTGTTAGGGTACCAGTGGAAGTTCCATTGTGTACGCCATCCTGAAGCAGCCGGTCTAGTCGAGAGACATAATCAGACTCTGAAAATTCGAATTGCCAAAATATGTAAAGATAAGGGTGTGGACTGGCTAGTAGCTCTGCCAGTCGCTTTGTTTTATATGCGCATGGTCGCACATTCCAGATCAGGTCTGTCCCCGTATGAGGTCGTTTTCGGCCGCCCCCCTAACATGTGGGGTACTCCTAGACCCCGAAGTATTACTGATGTTTCATGTAATATGCTGACAGATTACCTAGCTTCCTTGATGTCTGCCCTCAACTCATGTCGTTCACAGGTTGCCGCCGCATTTCCAGACAATACCGAGGTGGCACCGCATGAAATCGTTCCAGGTTCGATGGTGCTCGTCCGGAACTTTGACAGATCAAGTCCGCTGGAGCCACGTTGGAAGGAGCCCCGTCAGGTCCTCCTCACCACCCGTACAGCTGTGAAATTGGAAGGACGCCGCGGCTGGGTGCACCTTTCGCACGTCAAGAAATTCTACGGATTAAAACCGGTCTCTAAAAACATTTCCCAGGATATCAAGACTTGTCAAAACATTGTTCCTAAGGACTGTCCCGCAAATGACATTGACACAACCCCTCCCCTGTTAGAGAAAACTCCGCAGCAGGAGTATAAGCAAAAACTCCGGTCTAGTAAAATAAGTCAGTCAGTTTGATTGTATAAGTCCTCCCCTAGGTGAAACGGTTAGACTGTTTCTGACATGTATAAAATAGACCCCCATAGTGAGAGAGTTAGTCAAAACTCAAACCGATGTATCATTTTTCTAAGTTTCATATTATTTCTCAGCCTTTTGATTTCCTGCACTAGTTACGCATTTTTCCTGTGTTTTCCAGTTCCTCATGTAAATAAGCCTTCTAATGTTACAGCAGAGCACACGTTTAGTGATCTGCCCCCTCATGAACTGTCCTACCGCCTCGCTATGCGCAATAACTCATTTATCCGCATGTTACATTATTCACACCAGACCAGCAATGCCACTAATTGTTGGGTGTGTGGTCGACTCCCCCCTTTCCAGACACCGAAGGGAGTTCTGCCACTTTTTCCTTATCCTTTTTCCCATAATGGTTCGTGTGGAGCATGGTCCACGTTAACGTCATCCTTAACAGATATGTCTTTTCTTAACAGCACATGTTTCCCAGACAAGCAAGGTTTCCCCCACAGAACAGGTTTAGATCTAGAAAATGAAGTGTATAATTTAGGTAACTATTCTTCGAATTTCATGGTCCTGAATGTTCAGTCTGATACTACTCCAGACTCACCTGCTATTTCAGTACTACCAGTCAAAGGCGAATTATGTGTCCGAAATAATGGTTCCGTACATGTAGGACATAGTGATTGTACTACTATTATCAAGTATAGTGACAGTGGGAAATCTATTTTTAAAGCTTCACGTCATTCTTATTTTGTTTGTGGTCAAACTGCATATGTTCGTCTGCCCCTCGATTGGGAGGGAACCTGTTACATTGCCTTCCTACTGCCACCTGTTTTCCTAGCCCCACCTGACTACCATAGGAATTCCTACCTAGTACACACTAGACACAAGAGAAACCTCCGGATTGTCGATTATACTGAAACTGCTGCAGAGCAATTCATTGATATTGATAAAGGTGTGTTCCCTTATTTAGGTACAGTTGTAAACAATAAGCTAATTCGTAGGTTAACAAGAACCCTTGAAGCAGTAGTAGAGGAGACTGCCTCCGCTCTAGGTAACTTAACCGAAGAGCAATCCTTTATGAGAATTATTGTGCTCCAGAATCGTCTCGTCCTTGACGTCATACTGGCCGATAGGGGCGGGGCCTGTAGAGTCATCGGATCCAGTTGTTGCATTTTTATTCCAAATAACGCGCCGTCTGTTTATTCAGCTATAACCAGACTCCATAAAATTGCCCATCTATTACACCAAGATCCAGGCACCTGGACATGGTCCGGTTGGTTCTGGAATATAATTTCCGCCTGGGGATGGAAAGTCCTGTCCTTTCTAGGTATCGCAGTAGCGATCATATTCAGCTGCTGCCTCTGTATACAATGTGGCCCTGCGATTTGCGGCATGTGTGCTACCTCTTGTATTCCTAGTCCCAAGCCCCGTTCTAAATCTCGTTCCAAGACAATTCGAGATGAACAAATGGTACTGTATGAAATGATAGATGGTATCATGAGTATTGATGTTTCCTGATGGAAACGTAGTGACAAGGAGGGAATGTGGAAAAGTAAATTTTGTCATGTTCTGTGTCCCTACGTGTCATCCATCATATGTTATGTGTGCATGACCAATATGCATATGTTATTCCCCATGTCCGATTAATGACGCAATTATAGTTGTGTCCTCCTCTAGTATGCCAGTTTCCAGTCCTCGTGAATACTACGAATATCAGGCCTATGTAAAACTACGTTGCCACGTTTCTCAGTGTGCACGTTATTTCATTATAAAGTCCCCGTTTCTAGGCCTCAAAAGGGCCCGGACATCAGATTCAGCTCCTGTCTCCTGAAGCCTCGCTGAGGAGCGATACAGCCCCCACCTGTATCCTCGACCTTTCACTTACTTCCTGCCTCGCAGTGCCCGGTGCAGCTTGGCTCTGCCTCTGAGTCTGCCAAGACTATGTTATGATTCCAGCTATCAGTTTAGTCCTCCTTCTCTGCATTCCTAAACTACTGAACTGCATCAATAGTTTCCGTCATTGTCTAGCCTATGCGGCTCCATGTTAAGAGAAATACTGTATTTAATGGTCATTTAATATTCTTCATCACGCACTACATGTAGAATAAATGCATGCTCTAGTCTTAGAGTCAGTTAGCTTTTCCCCTCATGACTTCTAGTTTATATCAACATGTTCCCTAAACATCAGATACTAGATAGGGTTTAGGTACATGTCGCTCCGACCCTCCAGACTTTAGTCTCTGCTCCTAGCACAGAGTTCATAGCCCCCAGCTTCTCCTCGTAACACGTCATTACCAGTTTGCGCGCACCACCAGGTTAGAGGTCCCGGCTCCTTAGGTAGCCCCCTCCTATGTTTCCGCCCATTCATGACATATCCTGTTACGTCTGCACCACATGTCTATGTATACGCCCAGTTACACCTCTCTTTACTCTTATCTTTCGCGACTGCTACGCGTCACACCCACTGCTACGCCTACCGCAATGTAATGCTATGTGTTTGCGCTATGTATATATGCTCGTGTATTATTATTACAAGTCAGCGCGCTCATCCCAGACCCAGCCCCAGCAGCTGCTGGGCCCTGTCATCCTATTCCTATGCAGGTTGTCCTGTTCCTGTCCTTATGCTGTATTAAACCTGCAAAACTCCTACTACCTCGAATCTTGACTCTTATTTATTGAGCTATCTGTTATGATATATGTCTAGTCAAAAATAGGGTATTATTTATTTATTTACCACAGAAGGACATGGCTTTTGTAGTTCGGACTGGACTGTTCCCATGGGGCACAGGGTCAGTGCTGATTTGCATATCGCCATTGTCTAACCCAGGGTGGTGTGGAGTGGAAAAACGATGGATTTGGGCCCAGATCTTTGGACTGGGGTGAATGTGTGACATTGATCCACATTCTGTCCATCACTGTTGTGTTTGCAATTACCGCTCTAAGTGTACTGGGGATGCTCAGACGTGAGTCCCAGGCACTCCACACCACTGGAGTCAACCTAGCCGGGCTGATGAGAGGTGTTACCTCGAAACCGGGCCGGTCCTCAGATGCTTGTTTCCGTTCTGGGAAGGACATGGATTTTGTAGTTCGGACTGGACTGTTCCCATGGGGCACAGGGTCAGTGCTGATTTGCATATCGCCATTGTCTAACCCAGGGTGGTGTGGAGTGGAAAAACGATGGATTTGGGCCCAGATCTTTGGACTGGGGTGAATGTGTGACGTTGATCCACATTCTGTCCATCACTGTTGTGTTTGCAATTACCGCTCTAAGTGTACTGGGGATGCTCAGACGTGAGTCCCAGGCACTCCACACCACTGGAGTCAAGCTAGCCGGGCTGATGAGAGGTGTTACCTCGAAACCGGGCCGGTCCTCGGATGCTTGTTTCCGTTCTGGGAAGGACATGGCTTTTGTAGTTCGGACTGGACTGTTCCCATGGGGCACAGGGTCAGTGCTGATTTGCATATCGCCATTGTCTAACCCAGGGTGGTGTGGAGTGGAAAAACGATGGATTTGGGCCCAGATCTTTGGACTGGGGTGAATGTGTGACATTGATCAACATTCTGTCCATCACTGTTGTGTTTGCAATTACCGCTCTAAGTGTACTGGGGATGCTCAGACGTGAGTCCCAGGCACTCCACACCACTAGAGTCAAGCTAGCCGGGCTGATGAGAGGTGTTACCTCGAAACCGGGCCGGTCCTCGGATGCTTGTTTCCGTTCTGGGAAGGACATGGCTTTTGTAGTTCGGACTGGACTGTTCCCATGGGGCACAGGGTCAGTGCTGATTTGCATATCGCCATTGTCTAACCCAGGGTGGTGTGGAGTGGAAAAACGATGGATTTGGGCCCAGATCTTTGGACTGGGGTGAATGTGTGACATTGATCCACATTCTGTCCATCACTGTTGTGTTTGCAATTACAGCTCTAAGTGTACTGGGGATGCTCAGACGTGAGTCCCAGGCCCTCCACACCACTGGAGTCAAGCTAGCCGGGCTGATGAGAGGTGTTACCTCGAAACCGGGCCGGTCCTCGGATGCTTGTTTCCGTTCTGGGAAGGACATGGCTTTTGTAGTTCGGACTGGACTGTTCCCATGGGGCACAGGGTCAGTGCTGATTTGCATATCGCCATTGTCTAACCCAGGGTGGTGTGGAGTGGAAAAACGATGGATTTGGGCCCAGATCTTTGGACTGGGGTGAATGTGTGACATTGATCCACATTCTGTCCATCACTGTTGTGTTTGCAATTACCGCTCTAAGTGTACTGGGGATGCTCAGACGTGAGTCCCAGGCACTCCACACCACTGGAGTCAAGCTAGCCGGGCTGATGAGAGGTGTTACCTCGAAACCGGGCCGGTCCTCGGATGCTTGTTTCCGTTCTGGGAAGGACATGGCTTTTGTAGTTCGGACTGGACTGTTCCCATGGGGCACAGGGTCAGTGCTGATTTGCATATCGCCATTGTCTAACCCAGGGTGGTGTGGAGTGGAAAAACGATGGATTTGGGCCCAGATCTTTGGACTGGGGTGAATGTGTGACGTTGATCCACATTCTGTCCATCACTGTTGTGTTTGCAATTACCGCTCTAAGTGTACTGGGGATGCTCAGACGTGAGTCCCAGGCACTCCACACCACTGGAGTCAAGCTAGCCGGGCTGATGAGAGGTGTTACCTCGAAACCGGGCCGGTCCTCGGATGCTTGTTTCCGTTCTGGGAAGGACATGGCTTTTGTAGTTCGGACTGGACTGTTCCCATGGGGCACAGGGTCAGTGCTGATTTGCATATCACCATTGTCTAACCCAGGGTGGTGTGGAGTGGAAAAACGATGGATTTGGGCCCAGATCTTTGGACTGGGGTGAATGTGTGACATTGATCAACATTCTGTCCATCACTGTTGTGTTTGCAATTACCGCTCTAAGTGTACTGGGGATGCTCAGACGTGAGTCCCAGGCACTCCACACCACTAGAGTCAAGCTAGCCGGGCTGATGAGAGGTGTTACCTCGAAACCGGGCCGGTCCTCGGATGCTTGTTTCCGTTCTGGGAAGGACATGGCTTTTGTAGTTCGGACTGGACTGTTCCCATGGGGCACAGGGTCAGTGCTGATTTGCATATCGCCATTGTCTAACCCAGGGTGGTGTGGAGTGGAAAAACGATGGATTTGGGCCCAGATCTTTGGACTGGGGTGAATGTGTGACATGGATCCACATTCTGTCCATCACTGTTGTGTTTGCAATTACCGCTCTAAGTGTACTGGGGATGCTCAGACGTGAGTCCCAGGCACTCCACACCACTGGAGTCAAGCTAGCCGGGCTGATGAGAGGTGTTACCTCGAAACCGGGCCGGTCCTCGGATGCTTGTTTCCGTTCTGGGAAGGACATGGCTTTTGTAGTTCGGACTGGACTGTTCCCATGGGGCACAGGGTCAGTGCTGATTTGCATATCGCCATTGTCTAACCCAGGGTGGTGTGGAGTGGAAAAACAATGGATTTGGGCCCAGATCTTTGGACTGGGGTGAATGTGTGACATTGATCCACATTCTGTCCATCACTGTTGTGTATGCAATTACCGCTCTAAGTGTACTGGGGATGCTCAGACGTGAGTCCCAGGCACTCCACACCACTGGAGTCAAGGTAGCCGGGCTGATGAGAGGTGTTACCTCGAAACCGGGCCGGTCCTCGGATGCTTGTTTCCGTTCTGGGAAGGACATGGCTTTTGTAGTTCGGACTGGACTGTTCCCATGGGGCACAGGGTCAGTGCTGATTTGCATATCGCCATTGTCTAACCCAGGGTGGTGTGGAGTGGAAAAACGATGGATTTGGGCCCAGATCTTTGGACTGGGGTGAATGTGTGACATTGATCCACATTCTGTCCATCACTGTTGTGTTTGCAATTACCGCTCTAAGTGTACTGGGGATGCTCAGACGTGAGTCCCAGGCACTCCACACCACTGGAGTCAAGCTAGCCGGGCTGATGAGAGGTGTTACCTCGAAACCGGGCCGGTCCTCGGATGCTTGTTTCCGTTCTGGGAAGGACATGGCTTTTGTAGTTCGGACTGGACTGTTCCCATGGGGCACAGGGTCAGTGCTGATTTGCATATCGCCATTGTCTAACCCAGGGTGGTGTGGAGTGGAAAAACGATGGATTTGGGCCCAGATCTTTGGACTGGGGTGAATGTGTGACATTGATCCACATTCTGTCCATCACTGTTGTGTTTGCAATTACCGCTCTAAGTGTACTGGGGATGCTCAGACGTGAGTCCCAGGCACTCCACACCACTGGAGTCAAGCTAGCCGGGCTGATGAGAGGTGTTACCTCGAAACCGGGCCGGTCCTCGGATGCTTGTTTCCGTTCTGGGAAGGACATGGCTTTTGTAGTTCGGACTGGACTGTTCCCATGGGGCACAGGGTCAGTGCTGATTTGCATATCGCCATTGTCTAACCCAGGGTGGTGTGGAGTGGAAAAACGATGGATTTGGGCCCAGATCTTTGGACTGGGGTGAATGTGTGACATTGATCCACATTCTGTCCATCACTGTTGTGTTTGCAATTACCGCTCTAAGTGTACTGGGGATGCTCAGACGTGAGTCCCAGGCACTCCACACCACTGGAGTCAAGCTAGCCGGGCTGATGAGAGGTGTTACCTCGAAACCGGGCCGGTCCTCGGATGCTTGTTTCCGTTCTGGGAAGGACATGGCTTTTGTAGTTCGGACTGGACTGTTCCCATGGGGCACAGGGTCAGTGCTGATTTGCATATCGCCATTGTCTAACCCAGGGTGGTGTGGAGTGGAAAAACGATGGATTTGGGCCCAGATCTTTGGACTGGGGTGAATGTGTGACATTGATCCACATTCTGTCCATCACTGTTGTGTTTGCAATTACCGCTCTAAGTGTACTGGGGATGCTCAGACGTGAGTCCCAGGCACTCCACACCACTGGAGTCAAGCTAGCCGGGCTGATGAGAGGTGTTACCTCGAAACCGGGCCGGTCCTCAGGTGCTTGTTTCCGTTCTGGGAAGGACATGGCTTTTGTAGTTCGGATTGGACTGTTCCCATGGGGCACAGGGTCAGTGCTGATTTGCATATCGCCATTGTCTAACCCAGGGTGGTGTGGAGTGGAAAAACGATGGATTTGGGCCCAGATCTTTGGACTGGGGTGAATGTGTGACATGGATCCACATTCTGTCCATCACTGTTGTGTTTGCAATTACCGCTCTAAGTGTACTGGGGATGCTCAGACGTGAGTCCCAGGCACTCCACACCACTGGAGTCAAGCTAGCCGGGCTGATGAGAGGTGTTACCTCGAAACCGGGCCGGTCCTCGGATGCTTGTTTCCGTTCTGGGAAGGACATGGCTTTTGTAGTTCGGACTGGACTGTTCCCATGGGGCACAGGGTCAGTGCTGATTTGCATATCGCCATTGTCTAACCCAGGGTGGTGTGGAGTGGAAAAACGATGGATTTGGGCCCAGATCTTTGGACTGGGGTGAATGTGTGACATGGATCCACATTCTGTCCATCACTGTTGTGTTTGCAATTACCGCTCTAAGTGTACTGGGGATGCTCAGACGTGAGTCCCAGGCACTCCACACCACTGGAGTCAAGCTAGCCGGGCTGATGAGAGGTGTTACCTCGAAACCGGGCCGGTCCTCGGATGCTTGTTTCCGTTCTGGGAAGGACATGGCTTTTGTAGTTCGGACTGGACTGTTCCCATGGGGCACAGGGTCAGTGCTGATTTGCATATCGCCATTGTCTAACCCAGGGTGGTGTGGAGTGGAAAAACGATGGATTTGGGCCCAGATCTTTGGACTGGGGTGAATGTGTGACATTGATCCACATTCTGTCCATCACTGTTGTGTTTGCAATTACCGCTCTAAGTGTACTGGGGATGCTCAGACGTGAGTCCCAGGCACTCCACACCACTGGAGTCAAGCTAGCCGGGCTGATGAGAGGTGTTACCTCGAAACCGGGCCGGTCCTCAGATGCTTGTTTCCGTTCTGGGAAGGACATGGATTTTGTAGTTCGGACTGGACTGTTCCCATGGGGCACAGGGTCAGTGCTGATTTGCATATCGCCATTGTCTAACCCAGGGTGGTGTGGAGTGGAAAAACGATGGATTTGGGCCCAGATCTTTGGACTGGGGTGAATGTGTGACGTTGATCCACATTCTGTCCATCACTGTTGTGCTTGCAATTACCGCTCTAAGTGTACTGGGGATGCTCAGACGTGAGTCCCAGGCACTCCACACCACTGGAGTCAAGCTAGCCGGGCTGATGAGAGGTGTTACCTCGAAACCGGGCCGGTCCTCGGATGCTTGTTTCCGTTCTGGGAAGGACATGGCTTTTGTAGTTCGGACTGGACTGTTCCCATGGGGCACAGGGTCAGTGCTGATTTGCATATCGCCATTGTCTAACCCAGGGTGGTGTGGAGTTGAAAAACGATGGATTTGGGCCCAGATCTTTGGACTGGGGTGAATGTGTGACATTGATCAACATTCTGTCCATCACTGTTGTGTTTGCAATTACCGCTCTAAGTGTACTGGGGATGCTCAGACGTGAGTCCCAGGCACTCCACACCACTAGAGTCAAGCTAGCCGGGCTGATGAGAGGTGTTACCTCGAAACCGGGCCGGTCCTCGGATGCTTGTTTCCGTTCTGGGAAGGACATGGCTTTTGTAGTTCGGACTGGACTGTTCCCATGGGGCACAGGGTCAGTGCTGATTTGCATATCGCCATTGTCTAACCCAGGGTGGTGTGGAGTGGAAAAACGATGGATTTGGGCCCAGATCTTTGGACTGGGGTGAATGTGTGACATTGATCCACATTCTGTCCATCACTGTTGTGTTTGCAATTACAGCTCTAAGTGTACTGGGGATGCTCAGACGTGAGTCCCAGGCCCTCCACACCACTGGAGTCAAGCTAGCCGGGCTGATGAGAGGTGTTACCTCGAAACCGGGCCGGTCCTCGGATGCTTGTTTCCGTTCTGGGAAGGACATGGCTTTTGTAGTTCGGACTGGACTGTTCCCATGGGGCACAGGGTCAGTGCTGATTTGCATATCGCCATTGTCTAACCCAGGGTGGTGTGGAGTGGAAAAACGATGGATTTGGGCCCAGATCTTTGGACTGGGGTGAATGTGTGACATTGATCCACATTCTGTCCATCACTGTTGTGTTTGCAATTACCGCTCTAAGTGTACTGGGGATGCTCAGACGTGAGTCCCAGGCACTCCACACCACTGGAGTCAAGCTAGCCGGGCTGATGAGAGGTGTTACCTCGAAACCGGGCCGGTCCTCGGATGCTTGTTTCCGTTCTGGGAAGGACATGGCTTTTGTAGTTCGGACTGGACTGTTCCCATGGGGCACAGGGTCAGTGCTGATTTGCATATCGCCATTGTCTAACCCAGGGTGGTGTGGAGTGGAAAAACGATGGATTTGGGCCCAGATCTTTGGACTGGGGTGAATGTGTGACGTTGATCCACATTCTGTCCATCACTGTTGTGTTTGCAATTACCGCTCTAAGTGTACTGGGGATGCTCAGACGTGAGTCCCAGGCACTCCACACCACTGGAGTCAAGCTAGCCGGGCTGATGAGAGGTGTTACCTCGAAACCGGGCCGGTCCTCGGATGCTTGTTTCCGTTCTGGGAAGGACATGGCTTTTGTAGTTCGGACTGGACTGTTCCCATGGGGCACAGGGTCAGTGCTGATTTGCATATCGCCATTGTCTAACCCAGGGTGGTGTGGAGTGGAAAAACGATGGATTTGGGCCCAGATCTTTGGACTGGGGTGAATGTGTGACATTGATCAACATTCTGTCCATCACTGTTGTGTTTGCAATTACCGCTCTAAGTGTACTGGGGATGCTCAGACGTGAGTCCCAGGCACTCCACACCACTAGAGTCAAGCTAGCCGGGCTGATGAGAGGTGTTACCTCGAAACCGGGCCGGTCCTCGGATGCTTGTTTCCGTTCTGGGAAGGACATGGCTTTTGTAGTTCGGACTGGACTGTTCCCATGGGGCACAGGGTCAGTGCTGATTTGCATATCGCCATTGTCTAACCCAGGGTGGTGTGGAGTGGAAAAACGATGGATTTGGGCCCAGATCTTTGGACTGGGGTGAATGTGTGACATTGATCCACATTCTGTCCATCACTGTTGTGTTTGCAATTACAGCTCTAAGTGTACTGGGGATGCTCAGACGTGAGTCCCAGGCCCTCCACACCACTGGAGTCAAGCTAGCCGGGCTGATGAGAGGTGTTACCTCGAAACCGGGCCGGTCCTCGGATGCTTGTTTCCGTTCTGGGAAGGACATGGCTTTTGTAGTTCGGACTGGACTGTTCCCATGGGGCACAGGGTCAGTGCTGATTTGCATATCGCCATTGTCTAACCCAGGGTGGTGTGGAGTGGAAAAACGATGGATTTGGGCCCAGATCTTTGGACTGGGGTGAATGTGTGACATTGATCCACATTCTGTCCATCACTGTTGTGTTTGCAATTACCGCTCTAAGTGTACTGGGGATGCTCAGACGTGAGTCCCAGGCACTCCACACCACTGGAGTCAAGCTAGCCGGGCTGATGAGAGGTGTTACCTCGAAACCGGTCCGGTCCTCGGATGCTTGTTTCCGTTCTGGGAAGGACATGGCTTTTGTAGTTCGGACTGGACTGTTCCCATGGGGCACAGGGTCAGTGCTGATTTGCATATCGCCATTGTCTAACCCAGGGTGGTGTGGAGTGGAAAAACGATGGATTTGGGCCCAGATCTTTGGACTGGGGTGAATGTGTGACATTGATCCACATTCTGTCCATCACTGTTGTGTTTGCAATTACCGCTCTAAGTGTACTGGGGATGCTCAGACGTGAGTCCCAGGCACTCCACACCACTGGAGCCAAGCTAGCCGGGCTGATGAGAGGTGTTACCTCGAAACCGGGCCGGTCCTCGGATGCTTGTTTCCGGTCTGGGAAGGACATGGCTTTTGTAGTTCGGACTGGACTGTTCCCATGGGGCACAGGGTCAGTGCTGATTTGCATATCGCCATTGTCTAACCCAGGGTGGTGTGGAGTGGAAATACGATGGATTTGGGCCCAGATCTTTGGACTGGGGTGAATGTGTGACATTGATCCACATTCTGTCCATCACTGTTGTGTTTGCAATTACCGCTCTAAGTGTACTGGGGATGCTCAGACGTGAGTCCCAGGCACTCCACACCACTGGAGTCAAGCTAGCCGGGCTGATGAGAGGTGTTACCTCGAAACCGGGCCGGTCCTCGGAAGCTTGTTTCCGTTCTGGGAAGGACATGGCTTTTGTAGTTCGGACTGGACTGTTCCCATGGGGCACAGGGTCAGTGCTGATTTGCATATCGCCATTGTCTAACCCAGGGTGGTGTGGAGTGGAAAAACGATGGATTTGGGCCCAGATCTTTGGACTGGGGTGAATGTGTGACATGGATCCACATTCTGTCCATCACTGTTGTGTTTGCAATTACCGCTCTAAGTGTACTGGGGATGCTCAGACGTGAGTCCCAGGCACTCCACACCACTGGAGTCAAGCTAGCCGGGCTGATGAGAGGTGTTACCTCGAAACCGGGCCGGTCCTCGGATGCTTGTTTCCGTTCTGGGAAGGACATGGCTTTTGTAGTTCGGACTGGACTGTTCCCATGGGGCACAGGGTCAGTGCTGATTTGCATATCGCCATTGTCTAACCCAGGGTGGTGTGGAGTGGAAAAACGATGGATTTGGGCCCAGATCTTTGGACTGGGGTGAATGTGTGACATGGATCCACATTCTGTCCATCACTGTTGTGTTTGCAATTACCGCTCTAAGTGTACTGGGGATGCTCAGACGTGAGTCCCAGGCACTCCACACCACTGGAGTCAAGCTAGCCGGGCTGATGAGAGGTGTTACCTCGAAACCGGGCCGGTCCTCGGATGCTTGTTTCCGTTCTGGGAAGGACATGGCTTTTGTAGTTCGGACTGGACTGTTCCCATGGGGCACAGGGTCAGTGCTGATTTGCATATCGCCATTGTCTAACCCAGGGTGGTGTGGAGTGGAAAAACGATGGATTTGGGCCCAGATCTTTGGACTGGGGTGAATGTGTGACATTGATCCACATTCTGTCCATCACTGTTGTGTTTGCAATTACCGCTCTAAGTGTACTGGGGATGCTCAGACGTGAGTCCCAGGCACTCCACACCACTGGAGTCAAGCTAGCCGGGCTGATGAGAGGTGTTACCTCGAAACCGGGCCGGTCCTCGGATGCTTGTTTCCGTTCTGGGAAGGACATGGCTTTTGTAGTTCGGACTGGACTGTTCCCATGGGGCACAGGGTCAGTGCTGATTTGCATATCGCCATTGTCTAACCCAGGGTGGTGTGGAGTGGAAAAACGATGGATTTGGGCCCAGATCTTTGGACTGGGGTGAATGTGTGACATTGATCCACATTCTGTCCATCACTGTTGTGTTTGCAATTACCGCTCTAAGTGTACTGGGGATGCTCAGACGTGAGTCCCAGGCACTCCACACCACTGGAGTCAAGCTAGCCGGGCTGATGAGAGGTGTTACCTCGAAACCGGGCCGGTCCTCGGATGCTTGTTTCCGTTCTGGGAAGGACATGGCTTTTGTAGTTCGGACTGGACTGTTCCCATGGGGCACAGGGTCAGTGCTGATTTGCATATCGCCATTGTCTAACCCAGGGTGGTGTGGAGTGGAAAAACGATGGATTTGGGCCCAGATCTTTGGACTGGGGTGAATGTGTGACATTGATCCACATTCTGTCCATCACTGTTGTGTTTGCAATTACCGCTCTAAGTGTACTGGGGATGCTCAGACGTGAGTCCCAGGCACTCCACACCACTGGAGTCAAGCTAGCCGGGCTGATGAGAGGTGTTACCTCGAAAACGGGCCGGTCCTCAGATGCTTGTTTCCGTTCTGGGAAGGACATGGCTTTTGTAGTTCGGACTGGACTGTTCCCATGGGGCACAGGGTCAGTGCTGATTTGCATATCGCCATTGTCTAACCCAGGGTGGTGTGGAGTGGAAAAACGATGGATTTGGGCCCAGATCTTTGGACTGGGGTGAATGTGTGACATTGATCCACATTCTGTCCATCACTGTTGTGTTTGCAATTACCGCTCTAAGTGTACTGGGGATGCTCAGACGTGAGTCCCAGGCACTCCACACCACTGGAGTCAAGCTAGCCGGGCTGATGAGAGGTGTTACCTCGAAACCGGGCCGGTCCTCGGATGCTTGTTTCCGTTCTGGGAAGGACATGGCTTTTGTAGTTCGGACTGGACTGTTCCCATTGGGCACAGGGTCAGTGCTGATTTGCATATCGCCATTGTCTAACCCAGGGTGGTGTGGAGTGGAAAAACGATGGATTTGGGCCCAGATCTTTGGACTGGGGTGAATGTGTGACATTGATCCACATTCTGTCCATCACTGTTGTGTTTGCAATTACCGCTCTAAGTGTACTGGGGATGCTCAGACGTGAGTCCCAGGCACTCCACACCACTGGAGTCAAGCTAGCCGGGCTGATGAGAGGTGTTACCTCGAAACCGGGCCGGTCCTCGGATGCTTGTTTCCGTTCTGGGAAGGACATGGCTTTTGTAGTTCGGACTGGACTGTTCCCATGGGGCACAGGGTCAGTGCTGATTTGCATATCGCCATTGTCTAACCCAGGGTGGTGTGGAGTGGAAAAACGATGGATTTGGGCCCAGATCTTTGGACTGGGGTGAATGTGTGACATGGATCCACATTCTGTCCATCACTGTTGTGTTTGCAATTACCGCTCTAAGTGTACTGGGGATGCTCAGACGTGAGTCCCAGGCACTCCACACCACTGGAGTCAAGCTAGCCGGGCTGATGAGAGGTGTTACCTCGAAACCGGGCCGGTCCTCGGATGCTTGTTTCCGTTCTGGGAAGGACATGGCTTTTGTAGTTCGGACTGGACTGTTCCCATGGGGCACAGGGTCAGTGCTGATTTGCATATCGCCATTGTCTAACCCAGGGTGGTGTGGAGTGGAAAAACGATGGATTTGGGCCCAGATCTTTGGACTGGGGTGAATGTGTGACATTGATCCACATTCTGTCCATCACTGTTGTGTTTGCAATTACCGCTCTAAGTGTACTGGGGATGCTCAGACGTGAGTCCCAGGCACTCCACACCACTGGAGTCAAGCTAGCCGGGCTGATGAGAGGTGTTACCTCGAAACCGGGCCGGTCCTCGGATGCTTGTTTCCGTTCTGGGAAGGACATGGCTTTTGTAGTTCGGACTGGACTGTTCCCATGGGGCACAGGGTCAGTGCTGATTTGCATATCGCCATTGTCTAACCCAGGGTGGTGTGGAGTGGAAAAACGATGGATTTGGGCCCAGATCTTTGGACTGGGGTGAATGTGTGACATTGATCCACATTCTGTCCATCACTGTTGTGTTTGCAATTACCGCTCTAAGTGTACTGGGGATGCTCAGACGTGAGTCCCAGGCACTCCACACCACTGGAGTCAAGCTAGCCGGGCTGATGAGAGGTGTTACCTCGAAACCGGGCCGGTCCTCGGATGCTTGTTTCCGTTCTGGGAAGGACATGGCTTTTGTAGTTCGGACTGGACTGTTCCCATGGGGCACAGGGTCAGTGCTGATTTGCATATCGCCATTGTCTAACCCAGGGTGGTGTGGAGTGGAAAAACGATGGATTTGGGCCCAGATCTTTGGACTGGGGTGAATGTGTGACATTGATCCACATTCTGTCCATCACTGTTGTGTTTGCAATTACCGCTCTAAGTGTACTGGGGATGCTCAGACGTGAGTCCCAGGCACTCCACACCACTGGAGTCAAGCTAGCCGGGCTGATGAGAGGTGTTACCTCGAAAACGGGCCGGTCCTCAGATGCTTGTTTCCGTTCTGGGAAGGACATGGCTTTTGTAGTTCGGACTGGACTGTTCCCATGGGGCACAGGGTCAGTGCTGATTTGCATATCGCCATTGTCTAACCCAGGGTGGTGTGGAGTGGAAAAACGATGGATTTGGGCCCAGATCTTTGGACTGGGGTGAATGTGTGACATTGATCCACATTCTGTCCATCACTGTTGTGTTTGCAATTACCGCTCTAAGTGTACTGGGGATGCTCAGACGTGAGTCCCAGGCACTCCACACCACTGGAGTCAAGCTAGCCGGGCTGATGAGAGGTGTTACCTCGAAACCGGGCCGGTCCTCGGATGCTTGTTTCCGTTCTGGGAAGGACATGGCTTTTGTAGTTCGGACTGGACTGTTCCCATTGGGCACAGGGTCAGTGCTGATTTGCATATCGCCATTGTCTAACCCAGGGTGGTGTGGAGTGGAAAAACGATGGATTTGGGCCCAGATCTTTGGACTGGGGTGAATGTGTGACATTGATCCACATTCTGTCCATCACTGTTGTGTTTGCAATTACCGCTCTAAGTGTACTGGGGATGCTCAGACGTGAGTCCCAGGCACTCCACACCACTTGAGTCAAGCTAGCCGGGCTGATGAGAGGTGTTACCTCGAAACCAGGCCGGTCCTCGGATGCTTGTTTCCGTTCTGGGAAGGACATGGTTTTTGTAGTTCGGACTGGACTGTTCCCATGGGGCACAGGGTCAGTGCTGATTTGCATATCGCCATTGTCTAACCCAGGGTGGTGTGGAGTGGAAAAACGATGGATTTGGGCCCAGATCTTTGGACTGGGGTGAATGTGTGACATTGATCCACATTCTGTCCATCACTGTTGTGTTTGCAATTACCGCTCTAAGTGTACTGGGGATGCTCAGACGTGAGTCCCAGGCACTCCACACCACTGGAGTCAAGCTAGCCGGGCTGATGAGAGGTGTTACCTCGAAACCGGGCCGGTCCTCGGATGCTTGTTTCCGTTCTGGGAAGGACATGGCTTTTGTAGTTCGGACTGGACTGTTCCCATGGGGCACAGGGTCAGTGCTGATTTGCATATCGCCATTGTCTAACCCAGGGTGGTGTGGAGTGGAAAAACGATGGATTTGGGCCCAGATCTTTGGACTGGGGTGAATGTGTGACATTGATCCACATTCTGTTCATCACTGTTGTGTTTGCAATTACCGCTCTAAGTGTACTGGGGATGCTCAGACGTGAGTCCCAGGCACTCCACACCACTGGAGTCAAGCTAGCCGGGCTGATGAGAGGTGTTACCTCGAAACCGGGCCGGTCCTCGGATGCTTGTTTCCGTTCTGGGAAGGACATGGCTTTTGTAGTTCGGACTGGACTGTTCCCATGGGGCACAGGGTCAGTGCTGATTTGCATATCGCCATTGTCTAACCCAGGGTGGTGTGGAGTGGAAAAACGATGGATTTGGGCCCAGATCTTTAGACTGGGGTGAATGTGTGACATTGATCCACATTCTGTCCATCACTGTTGTGTTTGCAATTACCGCTCTAAGTGTACTGGGGATGCTCAGACGTGAGTCCCAGGCACTCCACACCACTGGAGTCAAGCTAGCCGGGCTGATGAGAGGTGTTACCTCGAAACCGGTCCGGTCCTCGGATGCTTGTTTCCGTTCTGGGAAGGACATGGCTTTTGTAGTTCGGACTGGACTGTTCCCATGGGGCACAGGGTCAGTGCTGATTTGCATATCGCCATTGTCTAACCCAGGGTGGTGTGGAGTGGAAAAACGATGGATTTGGGCCCAGATCTTTGGACTGGGGTGAATGTGTGACATTGATCCACATTCTGTCCATCACTGTTGTGTTTGCAATTACCGCTCTAAGTGTACTGGGGATGCTCAGACGTGAGTCCCAGGCACTACACACCACTGGAGTCAAGCTAGCCGGGCTGATGAGAGGTGTTACCTTGAAACCGGGCCGGTCCTCGGATGCTTGTTTCCGTTCTGGGAAGGACATGGCTTTTGTAGTTCGGACTGGACTGTTCCCATGGGGCACAGGGTCAGTGCTGATTTGCATATCGCCATTGTCTAACCCAGGGTGGTGTGGAGTGGAAAAACGATGGATTTGGGCCCAGATCTTTGGACTGGGGTGAATGTGTGACATTGATCCACATTCTGTCCATCACTGTTGTGTTTGCAATTACCGCTCTAAGTGTACTGGGGATGCTCAGACGTGAGTCCCAGGCACTCCACACCACTGGAGTCAAGCTAGCCGGGCTGATGAGAGGTGTTACCTCGAAACCGGTCCGGTCCTCGGATGCTTGTTTCCGTTCTGGGAAGGACATGGCTTTTGTAGTTCGGACTGGACTGTTCCCATGGGGCACAGGGTCAGTGCTGATTTGCATATCGCCATTGTCTAACCCAGGGTGGTGTGGAGTGGAAAAACAATGGATTTGGGCCCAGATCTTTGGACTGGGGTGAATGTGTGACATGGATCCACATTCTGTCCATCACTGTTGTGTTTGCAATTACCGCTCTAAGTGTACTGGGGATGCTCAGACGTGAGTCCCAGGCACTCCACACCACTGGAGTCAAGCTAGCCGGGCTGATGAGAGGTGTTACCTCGAAACCGGGCCGGTCCTCGGATGCTTGTTTCCGTTCTGGGAAGGACATGGCTTTTGTAGTTCGGACTGGACTGTTCCCATGGGGCACAGGGTCAGTGCTGATTTGCATATCGCCATTGTCTAACCCAGGGTGGTGTGGAGTGGAAAAACAATGGATTTGGGCCCAGATCTTTGGACTGGGGTGAATGTGTGACATGGATCCACATTCTGTCCATCACTGTTGTGTTTGCAATTACCGCTCTAAGTGTACTGGGGATGCTCAGACGTGAGTCCCAGGCACTCCACACCACTGGAGTCAAGCTAGCCGGGCTGATGAGAGGTGTTACCTCGAAACCGGGCCGGTCCTCGGATGCTTGTTTCCGTTCTGGGAAGGACATGGCTTTTGTAGTTCGGACTGGACTGTTCCCATGGGGCACAGGGTCAGTGCTGATTTGCATATCGCCATTGTCTAACCCAGGGTGGTGTGGAGTGGAAAAACGATGGATTTGGGCCCAGATCTTTGGACTGGGGTGAATGTGTGACATTGATCCACATTCTGTCCATCACTGTTGTGTTTGCAATTACCGCTCTAAGTGTACTGGGGATGCTCAGACGTGAGTCCCAGGCACTCCACACCACTGGAGTCAAGCTAGCCGGGCTGATGAGAGGTGTTACCTCGAAACTGGGCCGGTCCTCGGATGCTTGTTTCCGTTCTGGGAAGGACATGGCTTTTGTAGTTCGGACTGGACTGTTCCCATGGGGCACAGGGTCAGTGCTGATTTGCATATCGCCATTGTCTAACCCAGGGTGGTGTGGAGTGGAAAAACGATGGATTTGGGCCCAGATCTTTGGACTGGGGTGAATGTGTGACATTGATCCACATTCTGTCCATCACTGTTGTGTTTGCAATTACAGCTCTAAGTGTACTGGGGATGCTCAGACGTGAGTCCCAGGCACTCCACACCACTGGAGTCAAGCTAGCCGGGCTGATGAGGTGTTACCTTGAAACCGGGCCGGTCCTCAGATGCTTGTTTCCGTTCTGGGAAGGACATGGCTTTTGTAGTTCGGACTGGACTGTTCCCATGGGGCACAGGGTCAGTGCTGATTTGCATATCGCCATTGTCTAACCCAGGGTGGTGTGGAGTGGAAAAACGATGGATTTGGGCCCAGATCTTTGGACTGGGGTGAATGTGTGACATTGATCCACATTCTGTCCTTCACTGTTGTGTTTGCAATTACCGCTCTAAGTGTACTGGGGATGCTCAGACGTGAGTCCCAGGCACTCCACACCACTGGAGTCAAGCTAGCCGGGCTGATGAGAGGTGTTACCTCGAAACCGGGCCGGTCCTCGGATGCTTGTTTCCGTTCTGGGAAGGACATGGCTTTTGTAGTTCGGACTGGACTGTTCCCATGGGGCACAGGGTCAGTGCTGATTTGCATATCGCCATTGTCTAACCCAGGGTGGTGTGGAGTGGAAAAACGATGGATTTGGGCCCAGATCTTTGGACTGGGGTGAATGTGTGACATTGATCCACATTCTGTCCATCACTGTTGTGTTTGCAATTACCGCTCTAAGTGTACTGGGGATGCTCAGACGTGAGTCCCAGGCACTCCACACCACTGGAGTCAAGCTAGCCGGGCTGATGAGAGGTGTTACCTCGAAACCGGGCCGGTCCTCGGATGCTTGTTTCCGTTCTGGGAAGGACATGGCTTTTGTAGTTCGGACTGGACTGTTCCCATGGGGCACAGGGTCAGTGCTGATTTGCATATCGCCATTGTCTAACCCAGGGTGGTGTGGAGTAGAAAAACGATGGATTTGGGCCCAGATCTTTGGACTGGGGTGAATGTGTGACATTGATCCACATTCTGTCCATCACTGTTGTGTTTGCAATTACCGCTCTAAGTGTACTGGGGATGCTCAGACGTGAGTCCCAGGCACTCCACACCACTGGAGTCAAGCTAGCCGGGCTGATGAGAGGTGTTACCTCGAAACCGGGCCGGTCCTCGGATGCTTGTTTCCGTTCTGGGAAGGACATGGCTTTTGTAGTTCGGACTGGACTGTTCCCATGGGGCACAGGGTCAGTGCTGATTTGCATATCGCCATTGTCTAACCCAGGGTGGTGTGGAGTGGAAAAACGATGGATTTGGGCCCAGATCTTTGGACTGGGGTGAATGTGTGACATTGATCCACATTCTGTCCATCACTGTTGTGTTTGCAATTACAGCTCTAAGTGTACTGGGGATGCTCAGACGTGAGTCCCAGGCACTCCACACCACTGGAGTCAAGCTAGCCGGGCTGATGAGGTGTTACCTTGAAACCGGGCCGGTCCTCAGATGCTTGTTTCCGTTCTGGGAAGGACATGGCTTTTGTAGTTCGGACTGGACTGTTCCCATGGGGCACAGGGTCAGTGCTGATTTGCATATCGCCATTGTCTAACCCAGGGTGGTGTGGAGTGGAAAAACGATGGATTTGGGCCCAGATCTTTGGACTGGGGTGAATGTGTGACATTGATCCACATTCTGTCCATCACTGTTGTGTTTGCAATTACCGCTCTAAGTGTACTGGGGATGCTCAGACGTGAGTCCCAGGCACTCCACACCACTGGAGTCAAGCTAGCCGGGCTGATGAGAGGTGTTACCTCGAAACCGGGCCGGTCCTCGGATGCTTGTTTCCGTTCTGGGAAGGACATGGCTTTTGTAGTTCGGACTGGACTGTTCCCATGGGGCACAGGGTCAGTGCTGATTTGCATATCGCCATTGTCTAACCCAGGGTGGTATGGAGTGGAAAAACGATGGATTTGGGCCCAGATCTTTGGACTGGGGTGAATGTGTGACATTGATCCACATTCTGTCCATCACTGTTGTGTTTGCAATTACCGCTCTAAGTGTACTGGGGATGCTCAGACGTGAGTCCCAGGCACTCCACACCACTGGAGTCAAGCTAGCCGGGCTGATGAGAGGTGTTACCTCGAAACCGGGCCGGTCCTCGGATGCTTGTTTCCGTTCTGGGAAGGACAAGGCTTTTGTAGTTCGGACTGGACTGTTCCCATGGGGCACAGGGTCAGTGCTGATTTGCATATCGCCATTGTCTAACCCAGGGTGGTGTGGAGTAGAAAAACGATGGATTTGGGCCCAGATCTTTGGACTGGGGTGAATGTGTGACATTGATCCACATTCTGTCCATCACTGTTGTGTTTGCAATTACCGCTCTAAGTGTACTGGGGATGCTCAGACGTGAGTCCCAGGCACTCCACACCACTGGAGTCAAGCTAGCCGGGCTGATGAGAGGTGTTGCCTCGAAACCGGGCCGGTCCTCGGATGCTTGTTTCCGTTCTGGGAAGGACATGGCTTTTGTAGTTCGGACTGGACTGTTCCCATGGGGCACAGGGTCAGTGCTGATTTGCATATCGCCATTGTCTAACCCAGGGTGGTGTGTAGTGGAAAAACGATGGATTTGGGCCCAGATCTTTGGACTGGGGTGAATGTGTGACATTGATCCACATTCTGTCCATCACTGTTGTGTTTGCAATTACCGCTCTAAGTGTACTGGGGATGCTCAGACGTGAGTCCCAGGCACTCCACACCACTGGAGTCAAGCTAGCCGGGCTGATGAGAGGTGTTACCTCGAAACCGGGCCGGTCCTCGGATGCTTGTTTCCGTTCTGGGAAGGACATGGCTTTTGTAGTTCGGACTGGACTGTTCCCATGGGGCACAGGGTCAGTGCTGATTTGCATATCGCCATTGTCTAACCCAGGGTGGTGTGGAGTGGAAAAACGATGGATTTGGGCCCAGATCTTTGGACTGGGGTGAATGTGTGACATTGATCGACATTCTGTCCATCACTGTTGTGTTTGCAATTACCGCTCTTAGTGTACTGGGGATGCTCAGACGTGAGTCCCAGGCACTCCACACCACTGGAGTCAAGCTAGCCGGGCTGATGAGAGGTGTTACCTCGAAACCGGGCCGGTCCTCGGATGCTTGTTTCCGTTCTGGGAAGGACATGGCTTTTGTAGTTCGGACTGGACTGTTCCCATGGGGCACAGGGTCAGTGCTGATTTGCATATCGCCATTGTCTAACCCAGGGTGGTGTGGAGTGGAAAAACGATGGATTTGGGCCCAGATCTTTGGACTGGGGTGAATGTGTGACATTGATCCACATTCTGTCCATCACTGTTGTGTTTGCAATTACCGCTCTAAGTGTACTGGGGATGCTCAGACGTGAGTCCCAGGCACTCCACACCACTGGAGTCAAGCTAGCCGGGCTGATGAGAGGTGTTACCTCGAAACCGGGCCGGTCCTCGGATGCTTGTTTCCGTTCTGGGAAGGACATGGCTTTTGTAGTTCGGACTGGACTGTTCCCATGGGGCACAGGGTCAGTGCTGATTTGCATATCGCCATTGTCTAACCCAGGGTGGTGTGGAGTGGAAAAACGATGGATTTGGGCCCAGATCTTTGGACTGGGGTGAATGTGTGACATTGATCCACATTCTGTCCATCACCGTTGTGTTTGCAATTACCGCTCTAAGTGTACTGGGGATGCTCAGACGTGAGTCCCAGGCACTCCACACCACTGGAGTCAAGCTAGCCGGGCTGATGAGAGGTGTTACCTCGAAACCGGGCCGGTCCTCGGATGCTTGTTTCCGTTCTGGGAAGGACATGGCTTTTGTAGTTCGGACTGGACTGTTCCCATGGGGCACAGGGTCAGTGCTGATTTGCATATCGCCATTGTCTAACCCAGGGTGGTGTGGAGTGGAAAAACGATGGATTTGGGCCCAGATCTTTGGACTGGGGTGAATGTGTGACATTGATCCACATTCTGTCCATCACTGTTGTGTTTGCAATTACCGCTCTAAGTGTACTGGGGATGCTCAGACGTGAGTCCCAGGCACTCCACACCACTGGAGTCAAGCTAGCCGGGCTGATGAGAGGTGTTACCTCGAAACCGGGCCGGTCCTCGGATGCTTGTTTCCGTTCTGGGAAGGACATGGCTTTTGTAGTTCGGACTGGACTGTTCCCATGGGGCACAGGGTCAGTGCTGATTTGCATATCGCCATTGTCTAACCCAGGGTGGTGTGGAGTGGAAAAACGATGGATTTGGGCCCAGATCTTTGGACTGGGGTGAATGTGTGACATGGATCCACATTCTGTCCATCACTGTTGTGTTTGCAATTACCGCTCTAAGTGTACTGGGGATGCTCAGACGTGAGTCCCAGGCACTCCACACCACTGGAGTCAAGCTAGCCGGGCTGATGAGAGGTGTTACCTCGAAACCGGGCCGGTCCTCGGATGCTTGTTTCCGTTCTGGGAAGGACATGGCTTTTGTAGTTCGGACTGGACTGTTCCCATGGGGCACAGGGTCAGTGCTGATTTGCATATCGCCATTGTCTAACCCAGGGTGGTGTGGAGTGGAAAAACGATGGATTTGGGCCCAGATCTTTGGACTGGGGTGAATGTGTGACATGGATCCACATTCTGTCCATCACTGTTGTGTTTTCAATTACCGCTCTAAGTGTACTGGGGATGCTCAGACGTGAGTCCCAGGCACTCCACACCACTGGAGTCAAGCTAGCCGGGCTGATGAGAGGTGTTACCTCGAAACCGGGCCGGTCCTCGGATGCTTGTTTCCGTTCTGGGAAGGACATGGCTTTTGTAGTTCGGACTGGACTGTTCCCATGGGGCACAGGGTCAGTGCTGATTTGCATATCGCCATTGTCTAACCCAGGGTGGTGTGGAGTGGAAAAACAATGAATTTGGGCCCAGATCTTTGGACTGGGGTGAATGTGTGACATTGATCCACATTCTGTCCATCACTGTTGTGTTTGCAATTACCGCTCTAAGTGTACTGGGGATGCTCAGACGTGAGTCCCAGGCACTCCACACCACTGGAGTTAAGCTAGCCGGGCTGATGAGAGGTGTTACCTCGAAACCGGGCCGGTCCTCGGATGCTTGTTTCCGTTCTGGGAAGGACATGGCTTTTGTAGTTCGGACTGGACTGTTCCCATGGGGCACAGGGTCAGTGCTGATTTGCATATCGCCATTGTCTAACCCAGGGTGGTGTGGAGTGGAAAAACGATGGATTTGGGCCCAGATCTTTGGACTGGGGTGAATGTGTGACATTGATCCACATTCTGTCCATCACTGTTGTGTTTGCAATTACAGCTCTAAGTGTACTGGGGATGCTCAGACGTGAGTCCCAGGCACTCCACACCACTGGAGTCAAGCTAGCCGGGCTGATGAGGTGTTACCTCGAAACCGGGCCGGTCCTCGGATGCTTGTTTCCGTTCTGGGAAGGACATGGCTTTTGTAGTTCGGACTGGACTGTTCCCATGGGGCACAGGGTCAGTGCTGATTTGCATATCGCCATTGTCTAACCCAGGGTGGTGTGGAGTGGAAAAACGATGGATTTGGGCCCAGATCTTTGGACTGGGGTGAATGTGTGACATTGATCCACATTCTGTCCATCACTGTTGTGTTTGCAATTACCGCTCTAAGTGTACTGGGGATGCTCAGACGTGAGTCCCAGGCACTCCACACCACTGGAGTCAAGCTAGCCGGGCTGATGAGAGGTGTTACCTCGAAACCGGGCCGGTCCTCGGATGCTTGTTTCCGTTCTGGGAAGGACATGGCTTTTGTAGTTCGGACTGGACTGGTCCCATGGGGCACAGGGTCAGTGCTGATTTGCATATCGCCATTGTCTAACCCAGGGTGGTGTGGAGTGGAAAAACGATGGATTTGGGCCCAGATCTTTGGACTGGGGTGAATGTGTGACATTGATCCACATTCTGTCCATCACTGTTGTGTTTGCAATTACCGCTCTAAGTGTACTGGGGATGCACAGACGTGAGTCCCAGGCACTCCACACCACTGGAGTCAAGCTAGCCGGGCTGATGAGAGGTGTTACCTCGAAACCGGGCCGGTCCTCGGATGCTTGTTTCCGTTCTGGGAAGGACATGGCTTTTGTAGTTCGGACTGGACTGTTCCCATGGGGCACAGGGTCAGTGCTGATTTGCATATCGCCATTGTCTAACCCAGGGTGGTGTGGAGTGGAAAAACGATGGATTTGGGCCCAGATCTTTGGACTGGGGTGAATGTGTGACATTGATCCACATTCTGTCCATCACTGTTGTGTTTGCAATTACCGCTCTAAGTGTACTGGGGATGCTCAGACGTGAGTCCCAGGCACTCCACACCACTGGAGTCAAGCTAGCCGGGCTGATGAGAGGTGTTACCTCGAAACCGGGCCGGTCCTCGGATGCTTGTTTCCGTTCTGGGAAGGACATGGCTTTTGTACTTCGGACTGGACTGTTCCCATGGGGCACAGGGTCAGTGCTGATTTGCATATCGCCATTGTCTAACCCAGGGTGGTGTGGAGTGGAAAAACGATGGATTTGGGCCCAGATCTTTGGACTGGGGTGAATGTGTGACATTGATCCACATTCTGTCCATCACTGTTGTGTTTGCAATTACCGCTCTAAGTGTACTGGGGATGCTCAGACGTGAGTCCCAGGCACTCCACACCACTGGAGTCAAGCTAGCCGGGCTGATGAGAGGTGTTACCTCGAAACCGGGCCGGTCCTCGGATGCTTGTTTCCGTTCTGGGAAGGACATGGCTTTTGTAGTTCGGACTGGACTGTTCCCATGGGGCACAGGGTCAGTGCTGATTTGCATATCGCCATTGTCTAACCCAGGGTGGTGTGTAGTGGAAAAACGATGGATTTGGGCCCAGATCTTTGGACTGGGGTGAATGTGTGACATTGATCCACATTCTGTCCATCACTGTTGTGTTTGCAATTACCGCTCTAAGTGTACTGGGGATGCTCAGACGTGAGTCCCAGGCACTCCACACCACTGGAGTCAAGCTAGCCGGGCTGATGAGAGGTGTTACCTCGAAACCGGGCCGGTCCTCGGATGCTTGTTTCCGTTCTGGGAAGGACATGGCTTTTGTAGTTCGGACTGGACTGTTCCCATGGGGCACAGGGTCAGTGCTGATTTGCATATCGCCATTGTCTAACCCAGGGTGGTGTGGAGTGGAAAAACGATGGATTTGGGCCCAGATCTTTGGACTGGGGTGAATGTGTGACATTGATCCACATTCTGTCCATCACTGTTGTGTTTGCAATTACCGCTCTAAGTGTACTGGGGATGCTCAGACGTGAGTCCCAGGCACTCCACACCACTGGAGTCAAGCTAGCCGGGCTGATGAGAGGTGTTACCTCGAAACCGGGCCGGTCCTCGGATGCTTGTTTCCGTTCTGGGAAGGACATGGCTTTTGTAGTTCGGACTGGACTGTTCCCATGGGGCACAGGGTCAGTGCTGATTTGCATATCGCCATTGTCTAACCCAGGGTGGTGTGGAGTGGAAAAACGATGGATTTGGGCCCAGATCTTTGGACTGGGGTGAATGTGTGACATTGATCCACATTCTGTCCATCACTGTTGTGTTTGCAATTACCGCTCTAAGTGTACTGGGGATGCTCAGACGTGAGTCCCAGGCACTCCACACCACTGGAGTCAAGCTAGCCGGGCTGATGAGAGGTGTTACCTCGAAACCGGGCCGGTCCTCGGATGCTTGTTTCCGTTCTGGGAAGGACATGACTTTTGTAGTTCGGACTGGACTGTTCCCATGGGGCACAGGGTCAGTGCTGATTTGCATATCGCCATTGTCTAACCCAGGGTGGTGTGGAGTGGAAAAACGATGGATTTGGGCCCAGATCTTTGGACTGGGGTGAATGTGTGACATTGATCCACATTCTGTCCATCACTGTTGTGTTTGCAATTACCACTCTAAGTGTACTGGGGATGCTCAGACGTGAGTCCCAGGCACTCCACACCACTGGAGTCAAGCTAGCCGGGCTGATGAGAGGTGTTACCTCGAAACCGGGCTGGTCCTCGGATGCTTGTTTCCGTTCTGGGAAGGACATGGCTTTTGTAGTTTGGACTGGACTGTTCCCATGGGGCACAGGGTCAGTGCTGATTTGCATATCGCCATTGTCTAACCCAGGGTGGTGTGGAGTGGAAAAACGATGGATTTGGGCCCAGATCTTTGGACTGGGGTGAATGTGTGACATTGATCCACATTCTGTCCATCACTGTTGTGTTTGCAATTACCGCTCTAAGTGTACTGGGGATGCTCAGACGTGAGTCCCAGGCACTCCACACCACTGGAGTCAAGCTAGCCGGGCTGATGAGAGGTGTCACCTCGAAACCGGGCTGGTCCTCGGATGCTTGTTTCCGTTCTGGGAAGGACATGGCTTTTGTAGTTCCGACTGGACTGTTCCCATGGGGCACAGGGTCAGTGCTGATTTGCATATCGCCATTGTCTAACCCAGGGTGGTGTGGAGTGGAAAAACGATGGATTTGGGCCCAGATCTTTGGACTGGGGTGAATGTGTGACATTGATCCACATTCTGTCCATCACTGTTGTCTTTGCAATTACCGGGCTAAAGGATGCAGCACTGGGTTCTCTCCTGATAACAGGTGAGTAAATCGGAATTCATAGTTCGGCTGATTTTAGAGGAATATTTGTACGTTTCAAAAATTGACTGAAACTTTTCTGGTGAAAACCACACAATGGATTCCTATGGAAGGAAATACAAGTTACTGGTACGTTCGCTTAGAATCACTTTTCAGGGTCAGTGCTGGGCTAAAAGATGCAGAACTGGGTTCTCACCTGATAACAGGTGAGTTAATCGGAATTCGTAGTTCAGCTGATTTTAGAGGAATATTTGTACGTTTCAAAAATGGACAAACTTTTCTTGTGAAAACCACCCAATGGATTCCTACGGAAGGAAATACAAGTTACTGGTAAGTTCGCTTACAATAAATTTTCAGGGTCAGTGCTGGGCTAAAAGATGCAGCACTGGGTTCTCTCCTGATAACAGGTGAGTAAATTGGAATTCATAGCTCTACTGATTTTAGAGGAATTTTTGTACGTTTAAAAAATCGACACAGAGAAATTTTTCTGGTGAAAACCACACAATGGATTCCTATGGAAGGAAATACAAATTACTGGTAAGTTCGCTTAGAATTACTTTTCAGGGTCAGTACTGGGCTAAAAGATGCAGAACTGGGTTCTTACCTGATAAAAGGTGAGTAAACCGGAATTCGTAATTCGGCTGATTTTAGAGGAATATTGGTACGTTTCAAAAATTGACAGAAACTTTTCTGGTGAAAACCACACAATAGATTCCTAGGGAAGGAAATACAAGTTACTGGTACGTTCGCTTAGAATTACTTTTCAGGGTCAGTGCTGGGCTAAAAGATGCAGAACTGGGTTCTCACCTGATAACAGGTGAGTAAATCGGAATTCGGAGTTCGGCTGATGTTAGAGGAATATTTGTACAATGGTGAAGGAAGGGGGCGGGGCCTGCAGTGACATGTGTACAAACACGCCCTGTGGCGCGTTTTAAGTTGGGGAATTAATTCCTCTTCAATCCTGCGGTCCCCTGGGGTCCAACTAGCCCACCAGGTACCTCCAGTATGCGCCAGTGAGCTGCATTGCAGAGAGGTATTCAGAGGCCATGCCCCTTTTCACAACACCCTGCAACACAGCTCCATGGCGCTTACCGGAGGTACCTGGTGGGCTAGTTGGCCCCTAGGGGACCTCTGGATTGAAGAGGAATTAATTCCCCAATTTAAAACATGCCACAGGGCGTGTTTGCACACATATCACCTTAGACCCCGCCCCCTACCTTCACCACTGTGCAAACGCGCCCTGTGACATGTTTTAAGTTGGGAGATTAGGTCCCCTTGAATCATGAGGTCCCCTGGCGGCCAACTAGCCCACCAGGTACCTCCAGTATGCGCCAGGGAGCTGCGTTGCAGAGAGGTGTTCAGAGACCACGCCCCATTTTACAACACTCTGAAACGCAGCCCCCTGGCGCTTAGTGGAGGTACCTGGTGGGCTAGTTGGCCCCCAGGGGACCTCTGGATTGAAGAGGAATTAATTCCCCAACTTAAAACATGCCATAGGGCGTGTTTGCACACACATCACCTCAGGCCCCGCTCCCTACCTTCACCACTGTGCAAACGCGCCCGTGGCACGTTTTAAGTTGGGGGATTAAGTCCCCTTGAATCCTGAGGTCCCATGGCGGCCAAGTAGCCCACCAGGTACCTCCAGTAAGCGCCACAGAGCTGCGTTGCAGAGAGGTATAAAAAGAGGCGTGGCCTCAGACCACATCTCTACAACGCAGCCTCCTGGCACATACTGGAGGTTCCTGGTGGGCTAGTTGGCCCCCAGGGACCCCCTAGGGACGATCGTGTCCTTTAAAAAAAAAATAATTGAAAGGGGGCTGTGTGGCCCCCCTTTCTTTTACTTTTTTTGGGCCCTAGAGACCCCCATCCCCAGGGCTTGACCCCAAATATAATTTTTTTTATGGGAAGGGGGCCGCGTAGTCCCCGCTCCAGTGGCCAATTCCGGGCCCCGGGACCCCATCCCTCGGGGCATGGCCAATTACCTTTTTCTTTTTTTATGGCGGGGCTGCATAGCCCCCCTCCTCAGGCCACTTCAACGCCTTGGGGACCCCATCCCCCGGGGCCGGGCTTTTTTTAAAACTTTTTTTTTAATGGGGTGGGGGGCCCTGTGACCCCCCTCCCGGGCCACCGGTGGCCCCGGGGACCCCATCCCACGGGGCTGGCCCTCACCATTGGGGACCGTGGGGGGTCCCTAATCCTCCCACGGTCCCGCAGGCTCCCAGCCTCCTGCGGGAGCCGGCATTGCTTTATTGCTATATGGGGAGCAGCTAACATGCTGCTCCCCATACGGAAAAGCAATTTGCTTTGCTTCATTGAAGCGAAGCAGTTTGCAATGGCAGGGTCCTGGGTGTGGGCAACCCAGGACACTGCAGGAGCCGGCCCTGGGGGGGTGGCGGTCCCCTGGGCCATCGAGGGCTCTGGGTGGGGGTCCGCACGGCCCCCTCCCACATTTTTAAGAGGCCCTGGGGGTGGTGGCCTGAGAGCCCCCCCACTCAATTTTCCTAAGCCCCGGGGGTGGCGGTCCCTGTGGGGGCCTGAGAGGGCCCCCACCAATTTGTTAGAAGCCCCGGAGGGTGGCCGTCCCCGGGGCTGCGGGGGGGGACCCGTGAGAACCCCCGCATATATTAAATTAGTGCCCCCGGGGGTGGCGGTCCCCGGGTAAGGGGGGCCTCAGAGCTGCCCCCATTTATACTCTAAAGCCCTGGGAGGTGGCGGTCCCCGGGGCTGGGGGGGCCTGAGAGCCCCCACCCATTTAAAACAAGCCCCAGGGGTTGCGGTCCCCGGGGCTACGGGGGGCCCCGTGAGCCCCCCGCATATATTAAATTAGAGGCCCGGGGGGTGGTGGTCCCTGGGGCAGTGTGGGGGGGATTGGGACCCCCCCACACTTTTGTTTTTAATAATGCTCCTGGGATTTGCCCCACCCGGGGGCAAATTAAAATATTTATCCCGCGCTTCTTTTTTTTATATATCGCTAGGATGCGCGGATCCTATGCGCATCCCGCGATTTAAAAAATATATATTTTTTTTATTTGAACCTGGGGTTGCTTGTGAGACCCCCTGAGCTGGCCTAGGGGGTCAGGGTGTGTCTACCCTGCCCCCTTTTCGCGTTTTGCAGCGTTTGTTTTGGTTTCCTTGTGCCTCGGTTCTACTGAGGCACAAGATTGCTGCCAACACTTCCTGATTTTCACTGTTGACAGCCAATTAGCATACAGCACGTGCACGGCAGGGTGCGTGCCAGGCTGCGCTTAGGGTACGCGGATAGATACGCGGATCCACCGCGCCCATAGATATATAAATGACTTTAAGTGTCATTTTCTCAGGGACTACTGAACAGATTTACACCAAATAAGGAAAAGGCATGAGTCTGAACCAAGGACTACCTCTTTGCCAAATTTGGTGTAATTCCGTTCAACAGTTCGGCCTGTAGCTGCGGCTAAAGGTCCTTTGGGAAATTGCATGGGGAAAACGCGTTTTGGGACACCTCTTTTTTCTCGGCCCCCGCTTGACCAGTCATCATGAAACTTTCAGGATAGGAGTGGACCGGAGCTGGCCAAAAGTTTGGAAAATTTTGCGCAGATTCGTCAATCGGCGCCAAAGTGATCCAAATAGAATGTTGTGGATTTCCTATGAGTAATAGGTCCTAACTATAACTATCTACTGGCGACCGCCAGTAGATTATATATATATATATATATAAATATATATATATATATATATATATATATATATATATATATATATTACCTACTGGCGGTCGCCAGTAGGTATATATAGTTAGGATTTTTTCCCTATGGGATTTTTGAAAATTCTATGTCTAATAACTTTGGCGTTTGTGGACGGAATTGGCTGAAATTTTCTGGAAAATGGAACATTTTGTTTCTGAGCAGCCCTTGAAAATTTGGGGGGGTTTCGTCCAGGGGGGGCCGAGAAAAAAGGGGGGTCCCAAAACGTGTTTTTAACATTGAGTTTTCCATAGGGCGGTTGGCCTCACTTTTAGCCCGAACGGCTGAATGGATTTGCACGAAACTTGGCAAAATTGTAGGGACTGGTAGCCCGATGTGCCTTTTGTAGGTCTCAATATATGTGCTCCAGTGGATTTTGAGAAATTAACGTTTAAAAAAAGATATATATCTGTAACAGCGGACCGGGCAGCGCCCCGGTTCGCGGACCTTACGCGTACCGGAACTTCGCGTACCGAAGCTGATTGGCTCTCCGGTGTCTGTCAACATTCTAAACAGTCCGGAGCGGCCGCCATCTTGTCTCTCGGTAGGATTGAGAGACAAGAGGAGGCCAAAACAAAGGGGGAAATAACCATAAGGGGGCATACTAGATCCTCCCTGACCCCCTAGGTTTAATGTGGAGGTTTTAAAAGGGCCCCGCGGGGCAAAAAAAATAAAAACATTTTTTTGTTTTTTTGCGTGGGTAGCGCCCGGTCCGCGAACTGGGAAGCGTTCTGGGCAGCGTACTGCAATGAAAAATGAATGATAGACTTTTCAAATACTGTATGTTAATTGATTGTTGGTTTTGTTGATTATTTTTTAATTTTTTAATTTTTTAAGCAATTATTTATTATTGTGATTGTGTTTCAAAATGTAATAACATTTCTAACATTTCACTGTCTGAAATGTCGTCATTTTCATTGAACATAGCTTGTAATCTATGAGGGTGTAAAATGTCCTTAATATTTTTCAAATGTTTGTTCTCTCTTTCACAGATTGAAAGTATAAAAACAAAAAGTGAGTAAGTTAACGACAATTATAAGGTAAATGTTTTGTACTCTTTTTGTTACATTTCTATCACATTCACCTACTATTAGTTCCACTGCTTCATTTCTTTAACCCTCAGTTTCCTGCCTTTGCTACTTTCCTCATTCCTTTCTCTATTACCTACTTACTCAACTCCTTCCACTCTTTTTCTCAGTCCCTCTCTTCTCATAGTTCCTCACTCTTGTTCACTCACTCCGTCTCTATTACTCTCACTGTCTCTGACTGATCACTCTTTCACTACTTGTTCATTATGCTTTCTCTGTGTAGTTGAAGCACACTAAGGGGCATATTATGAACACAGCCAATAAAATTATTGCTCTTTTTATTGGCAGAAAACTGGTGCAAAAGTGGTTTTAGTGGCAGTTTTCTGCCGCAAAAGCAGCTTTAGCGACACATTTCTGCCAATAAAAGCTGCAAAACTTTTATTGCATATGTTGATGATATGGCTCTATGTTACTTACATTTCTTTGCTGTTTCAATTAATCTTTTTCTGTTATTTTTTGTTTTCTGTTTTCTATTTTTTCTCTCTGTTATTCTTCATGTTTTAATCTTATTTTGAACATTCACTCACATTCTCCAAGAAACTCTTCTTTGTTAATGTTATACTCTCTTTTTTTTTCTTTCACTTCGTTATCTATTTTGTTTTTCACAATTATACCCTCTTCCGTCTTTTCTTCGGTAAATAGATCTATTAAACAGTATCTCTTCTTTAGTCCCTATAGCTGTCTTTCTTTTAACATCACTCTCTGTTTACTTTCCTTATACTTACTCTATTTTTTATTTTTTTTTGGTTAGCTCCCGGTCCGCGTACCGGGAAGCTAACCGGGAAGCGAACCAAAAGAAATAGAGCTTGCCAGAGTGCTAAACATTCTAGCAATTTTTTAATAACGGGGAGGTAGTTCTGAAAAGAACTTTTTTTTTTATATTTTTGTTGTTTTATATTTTTTTTTTCTTTTTTGAACATTATTTGTTTTTTTTGTATTTTTTGAACACTTATTTGTTTTTTTTGTTTTTTTTCAAAGGGAAAGAACAGAAAGAGGCATTGAAAAAGGCTCAACAGGAGCAAAAAAAAAAATTAAAACTTGCTGCGTTTGGAGCATCGGTGTTTCTCGAAAGCCAAATTAATTAATTTCAGACTCATGTTTGCGCATGAAATTAAAGTGCCACAATATAAGCATGTCAGCTTCATATGGACAAAATTTTTTTGAATATTTGGCACTGTTTCGTTGGCCTCTCCAAATGTGAGAGAGATATCAGTAGATGTTCTTGTCACCGAAGTTGGGGGGTTCTGTTGTAGTTCACGCATCTCTGCACGACTATAGTTGTTTGGATGCCACCTCTGCATATGTCGGTGCATCGTGTGATTTCCATAACTGTATTTTTTATTAGTGCCCCGGGATAACTTTTCTTGGCAGATAAGGCACGTAGCATAGCGTGCATTGACTTTTTTCTCTCCTGGTGGAATGGAAAAAAATTGCCAGATAAAGCTAACTTTGCGATGAGATACCCGGGGTAACTCTTTGACAAATCGTGGTCCCTCTTCTTCCTCTCCGTCTTGTTCTTCCTCTTCCTCCTCTGTGTCTCCAATAAACTGTGCAGGTGGTCCTCTCTTCCTATGAGGAGATGGTGGTGGTGGTGGTGGGGGTGCAGAAGCTGAAGCTACTATTGAAGCCATTTTTAAATCAGAGCAAATGATCAGGTCTTCCTTTCTCAAAGTTGAAAGTCAGAGTGAGAAAAAAGGTGGGGGCTTTCATCATTTGGGAAAAAAAATAGTTCTAAACCAATGAAAAGTGTTATTTTTAGGTCACCTGACCTAGCCTTACATCATTATGAAACCAAAAGTGAAATGAACCAATGAAAAGTTTTATTAACAAGTCACATGACCTCTCACGCTCATGTTATGCGCTGCGGAACGCGCCCCGGTTAGCTTCCGGGTCGCTGCGCTTCGCGCCTCGGTCCGCGCCCCGGGGCACTTCCGGGTGCGCTAACGCGGTACGTCACAAGACGCATTACGCGGCAACGCGATACGTCACGCTTTCGCGACGCGCCGCGGATCGCTTCCGGGGAGCTGCGTTTCGCGCCTCGGTCCGCGCCCCGGGGCACTTCCGGGTGCGCTAACGCGGTACGTCACAAGACGCATTACGCGGCAACGCGATACCGTCACTATGTTGATTTCTTACCGGTTCGCGGACCGGGTCGCGGCATCAATTTGAGCTAACGGAAAGCTTTCCGGTTCGCGGACCGGGAGCGAAACAAAAAAAATATTTAAAAAAAATTATTAATAAACATATAAAATATATTTTTGGAATTAAAGAAGAATACATTTTACAGCTATAGATATTAGCTTTTAAAAAACCAATGAAATTCACTGAAAAAACCATAGGTTATAGACCATATATAGTTAGGAATTAGCATTTACAAAACCTTGAAAATTCACTGAAAAAACCATAGGTTATAGACCATATATAGTTAGGAATTAGCATTTAAAAAACCTTATTTTACTCACACAAAACCAATGAAATTCCATATATAGTTAGTTGTACTAACTATATATCGCGCACCCGCAATCCACTGCTGATCATGTCACATATTACATCATTCATGACATGGTCAGTGACATCACTGATGACATCACTGATGACATCTCAAATGACATCACTGATGACATGACTGATAACAACATCCAGTGATTTTTTGTTTCTGTAAAGTTTAAATATGTCTTACATATTGAAGAATGAGTGGATGTGTAAGTGTCTGGACGAAGGATTTAGTAGGTGCATGACTGACTGTATGACTGAGTGATTAAATGTGTCTCACTGAGTGCATGGGTTAGTGACTAAACTGTCTTAATTTGTGCATCATTATGTCTGTTGTTCTGTAAACTGCTGCATGTGTTGATCAGTAGCTATATGATTAACTATATGGGTTATTGATTGATTGTCCAAGTATTTGTATAGGAGACTGAGTGTGTGTGTGGCTGGCTGGGAGGTGTGTGACTCTGTGCAGATCAATGTGTACTTGTATCAATGATTGTATAAGAAAGTAAGTATGTGTTAGTATATGTTTGAAAATGTAAGGTGCTCTATGTTTAACTGTATAGACAAGAAAATGGAAGTGTGATTGATTCTTTACAGGACTGACTAGGTGTGTGAGTAACTCCATGGATGAGTGGCAGAGTGTAAGTGTCTGTATAGGTGTATGAGTGCATATGATAGTGTTGTAAAGATGAGTGATTGTATGTATGAATGATTGTATGGGTGAATGAGTGAATGTGTGTGTAGACGTAGGAATCAGTGAGTACGTATGTAGTAACTAGTATTGGTGTGTCAATGGTTTCAAAAATTATACTCTGTATTTAACACTGGGTGAAACAGAGGTTATATTAAAACGTGAGGAGATGCATTGTATTGTCACATGAATGATATCATCAGTGATGTGGTCATTGATGTCAAATGAGATGTCATCAGTGATCTCATCAGTGATGTCATTTGAGATGTCATCAGTGATGTCATCAGTGATGTCACTGACCATGTCATGAATGATGTAATATGTGACATGATCAGCAGTGGATTGCGGGTGCGCGATATATAGTTAGTACAACTAACTATATATGGAATTTCATTGGTTTTGTGTGAGTAAAATAAGGTTTTTTAAATGCTAATTCCTAACTATATATGGTCTATAACCTATGGTTTTTTCAGTGAATATATATATATATATACACACATATTACCTACTGGCGGTCGCCAGTAGGTAGTTATAGTTAGGACCTAGTTTCCATAGGAAATCCGCAACATTCTATTGAGAATAACTTTGGCGCCGGTGGACGAATTTTCGCGAATTTCTCAAATTAGGTGGCCAGTTCCGTTCTGCTCCTTCCCTGAAAGTTTGGGGGATTCGTTAAGCGGGGGCCGAGATAAAAGGGGGGTCCCAAAACGTGTTTTCCCCATGTTAATTTCCATAGGGCGGTTGGACTCACTTTTAGCCCGAACGGCTGAATGGATTCCCACGAAACTTGGCAATATTTTAGGGACTGGTAGCCCGATGTGCCTTTGCTATGTCTCAAAATATGTGCTGCAGAGGATTTTGAGTAATTTAGGTTCAAAAAAATATATATATCTATAAGCGCGCTCCGGTACGCGCACCGGGGAGCGCTCCAGCGCGCTACGCGAGTTTGTGCGCGGAAAGCTGATTGGCTCTCGGGTGTCTGTCAACATTCCAAACAGTCCGTAGCGGTCGCCATCTTGTGTCTCGGTAGGATCGAGACACAAGAGGTGGCAAAATCAAAAGGGGAAATTACCAAAAGGGGGCAGGGTAGACCCCCCCTGACCCCATAGGTTTGATGTGGGGGCCATAAAAGGGCTTTGCGGGGCAAAAAAAAAAAATCGCGGGGGGAGCGCTCGGTACGCGTACCGGGGAGCGTACCATGAGGAAAACCCAGTGAAACAGTAAAATAATAATTTAAAGTGCTTAGAGGTAGGGTAGCTTTGCATAGAGTTGTGTTGGTGATTTAAGTACCAGCATGTAGGTACCAATACAGAGTCTTAAATTCCATCTACACCGTCTCCTCTGTAGATAATTTGCATGTTGTTACAGAAGTTATTGTGGTATATGGAATCCATACCATAGTCTGTCAGGAAAGCAGAAACAACATGGAGGCAGGAGATGAAAAAGAGATGTGAAATACACATTGGAGATAATATAGTGGGAGAAAGGAAGTAACTATGAGCAAAATTACTATGTAACACAAAAAAGTTGCACAGTATACTATAAGTCTCACTTTATATTATATTCATTTTGGTACTATCTCATGAATCACATATAAAAAAGAATAATGTCTAGAACAATTTTTAATTATTAAATACAAATTTATTGCTGTCATTTTTCAAAATTTAAAAGAACTTCCAACATTATATCATCAGGAATGTCCTCATTTTCAGTCCATGATTCCATTTCTTCCACACAATTAACTAACTCTTCGTCCAGAGACTGATCCATAAAGTCAAAGTCTTCCTCAGGATTGTTCTCCAGAACAATTTCGAAAGAAATATTTAGTTTTCCTTCCATTTTCTTGCTGTAAATTGCATTAAAAATAAATATATCAGTAGAGTTAGGGCAGTGTTGGGTTTAAGTTTAGACAGGTACTTCTGAGTTTTTAACAGTGAAGTTATCTTTGGGCAGTGTATGGTATCAGGCAGGAAGTAGAAATATCAAAAAAGTGTATGTGAAGAAGCCTAAGTAATTTCATAATTATACCACAGAAGCCTAACTCAATCCATAACTATAACAGAGAAGCCTATCTCAATCTATAACTATAACAGAGGGACAGTAAATAACTATCAGAAAACGTTTTTACAAATTAACTTAAAGTGCCCCTTACAAATTAACAACTTACCTTATTAAAAGGTGATGAAGATAAATGGAGAAAATTCTTTAAAGATGTACCTCAGGTAGTTGTAGTCAAAATGGCCGTGTTTCTCTCTCATTTTTCATTTATATTCATGTACATAACCAATCAAATGTCAGGAAAAAAAGTAGAAAATGAAAGTTACATTTTAATTGGTTGTAAATTCTAACATTTCATATGTGTTTTTGTCATGTAATTTACCTCAGGATATTTAGACAGTGCTACAGTTCAAATGGCTCAATGGAATTCCACCAAATTTGGGAAAATGGTAGGGACTGGTATGTAGTAGGGCCTATTCTATATTTGGTGAAAGTGTCTCCAGTGTTTTTTATGTAAATTAACTTTAAAAAAAATTGGGAGCGCTTACCGGTGCGCGCCCCGGTACGCGTACCGGCAGCGCAACGGGAGTCCTCCATCTTGTGTTTCGGTAGATTTGATTCACTTATTATTATCCTCCATGTTTACTCCCCTTTCCCTAGCTCCCCTCCCACATTCAACTTCTTTCAGTCCCCCTGCTTTACTTCCCTTACCCTCTGTTCCCTTCCTTTGCTCCCTCACTCATTCCCTTTCCCTTAATCATTTACATTACTCCTGTCACTCCTTCTCTCAGTCCGTCTGTTCTCACAGTTCCTCATTTCCGTTCCCTCACTCTGTCTCTCTTATCGTCGCTGGCTCTGTCCCCTCATTCTGTCAATACTCTTTCGTCATGCTCACTCCCTACAACTCACCCACACTCCCTCACTTACCTTTCTTTGCTGCTTCACTCACTACCTTTCAGTCACTCCTTCCTTTACTCTCTCTCTCTTTTCTCTCTGTCACTCCCCATGTCTTACCTTTATTCACTTTTATCCACCCTCTTTAACCCCTCTTTACTTACAGTCACTGCTCTTTTCTAACCCTCCATCACCGTTGATCCTTTACTCCGGTTCCGTCACTACCCCTCATTCCCCATCCTTTACTGTCCTTCCCTTTACTTTCAACACCCACTCACATTCTCCCAGTACCTCTGCTTTAGTTTTCTTCCTCTCTCTTCCCTTCTTTCGCTCCCTTAATCATTTTTTTTCTCACTTACACTCTATTATACCTTCTCTCTGTCTTACTATGTAATACACAGTCCATCTGTGTTGCTCCCTCTAGCTCTCTCTTAACATCACTCTCTCTGTCCCCTTCCCTCATGCTCACTCCTTCATTATTATTTTTTTCTTTTTTTTGGGTGCGCGCCCCGGTGCGCGTACCCTGGAGAAAAAAGAATGACAGAGTTTTTAAAAAATATAGCATTTTTTATGAATTGGAGGTAGTTCTAAAAAGAACAGTTTTTTTTATTATTTTTGTTGTTTTATATTTTTTTTATTGTTTTTTTGAACATTTTTTACTTTTTTTGGTTTTTCAGAACAGTTTTATATTTTTTTTGTATTTTTTATGGGGAGAAACAAAAAACAGGGAATTGTAAACGGCTCAACTGGAGCAAAAAAAATCAGGAAAAAATTAGGGTTTTTTGGGGCAATTGTGGTTGTCACCAGCAAGGACGATGAGCTTTACGCTCTGCTCACCATAGCTGATGGTCTTACCACAAAAAATACATGTGACCCTGAATTCACCAAACCGTGGTTGTATGATTGGCATCGTCTCCCTTGTGTCTGGTCCCGATGGAGTGGGTTACTTTCTTTTGGAGGTGCGGGGTGAAGATTGGGGAGGGTTACTGGCCAGTTCTCTCACCTCTGCAGCAGCATAGTTGTTGGGATGCTTGTGCTGCATATGCCGAATCATGGTGTAATTACCAAATGGAATATTTCTTATTAGGGTTCCCCCTTGAAAGTTCCATGCCACAGATTCGGCAAGTTACCTTTGGCGCATTCACTTTCTTCTTGCCCTCTGGGATGGAAAAAAACTCCCATACAATGTGCTCCTTTGGCATATATGGGGTATTGTCTTCTGGGAGGAATGTCCTTCTCCCCTCCTCGTCCTCCTCTTCCTCTTCTTCTTCTTGACCACCAATGTGATGTTGTGGTGGTACTCTAGGTGGTGGTGGTGGTGGTTGTGGTGGTGCAGATGCTCCAGCTGCTGCTGCTACTGTAGCCATTTTAAAGTACAAAAGATTAGAGACAGATCTCCAAACAGGTCTTCCTCAGTCAAAGGACAAAGTTAGAATAAGGAAAAAAGGTGGGGGCTTTTATCATTTGGAAAACAAAACTGTTCTGGACCAATGAAAAGTGTTATTTTCAAGTCACATGATCCGGGCTTTCATCATTTGGAAACCAAAACTGATCTGCACCAATGAAAAGTGTTATTTTCGGATCACATGACCCGACGCGCTTACGCTACCCGGGGCGCGACCGTAGTCGCGCCCCGGAGTGCGCCCGGGGGCGCGTAGCGTAAGCGCGTCAGGACGTTGCGCGATCGTATACGTCCGGGCGCGCTTACGCAGTGTGTCATATGACGCATCACGCGGCTACGCGATACGTCACGATGTTGTTTTCGTTCGCGGGAATAGCGCTAACGGGACGCTCACCGGTACCCGCTCCGGGGCGCCATAGCACTGCGCTGACCGGTGAGCGCATCGGTACGCGCCCCGGGAGCGCTCCGGGGCAAAAAAAAATTACATAATTATACAATATAAAATTCGTTATAAAAAATATTACATTTCATACCTATACAGATTTGCTATTAAAAAACCTATGAAATTCACTGAAAAAACCATAGGTTTCACACCAGTTATAGTTAGGAATTAGCATTTAAAAAACCTATTAAATTCACTGAAAAAAACATAGGTTTCACACCAGTTATAGTTAGCTGGAAATTTTACTCGCATAAAACCATTGAAATTCCCACGTTATAGTTAGTTGGACTCACTATAACTTGCGCGTGCATCGCACTGCTGAAGACGTCACATATTACATCACTCATGACATGGTCAGTGACATCACTCATGACATCACTGATGACACCATCCTTGTGACACAGTGACAGACCTCCTTTCACTGTAATGTAACCCTTGAAACACATATTCAAAAATAGAAACTAAAATTTTCAAACAAATGGAGATACCCATACCAGTTACAACAACCAATTCAATAATTCCACCATCTATATACACATCCACTCATTCATCAACAGTTCTATATAGTCACTCATACATATACTCACTCATCATATGTAGTGATACACCTATACATCCTTACTCCATCCTTACTCTCTTAAACAATCACATATAGAAACACATACTTATTTATACAGGAACTCTTCCAATCTCTCACACTCTCACATATAATCACTTATATACATGAATACTCACATATAGTAGATTAAAACATATGTAGTTACTCATAACGATACTATTGAGACAGTGATTCACTCACTAACACACCCATACACACACTCATCCACCCATACAGTCCTGCACACATGCTGTCTTCAAAACACATACAAACAGTGAGTTGCTCATTCATGCATCTATGCGTTAGTTTCTATTTTTGAATGTGTGTATCAAAGGTTATATTACGCTGAGAGGAGGTCTGCCACTCTTTCACAAGGATGATGTCATCAGTGATGTCATGAGTGATGTCACTGACCATGTCATGAGTGATGTAATATGTGACATCATCAGCAGTGCATTGCGGGCGCATGAGTTATAGTTAGCTGAACCAACTATAACGGGGGAATGTCAATGGTTTTGTATGAGTGAAATGTCCAGCTAACTATAACATGTGTGAACCCTATGTTTTTTTCAGTGAATTTCTAAGGTTTTTTAAATGCTAATTCCTAACTATAACGTGACTGAAACCTATGGTTTTTTCAGTGAATATATATATATATATATATATATATATATATATATATATATATATATATATATATATATATATATATATACCAAAGCATTTATACAGTATGCAATTATTTAACTGTTGTTTGAAGTTAATGTGAAAACACTTTTGATGATTATGCTCTTTTGCATGTGGTTCCATTCTATCCGTTGAGTCTTTTCTTGGTGTCTATACAAGAGTGTATTTAAAAACGGAGTGTTCACTCCATGCATCATGTGATTAAGACCTGAAGGGTCGAAACACGTTAATTGGATTATTCGCTGCAAAAAAATACGTACTACACAACATCGGCTGGAGTGGCTCATGTCGCTTTCTGAAATATGAGGATGGGTTATTTTTGTGTGTGGGGGTGTGTATGTGTGTGTGTGTATATATATATATATATATATATATATATATATTCACTGAAAAAACCATAGGTTATAGACCATATATAGTTAGGAATTAGCATTTACAAAACCTTGAAAATTCACTGAAAAAACCATAGGTTATAGACCATATATAGTTAGGAATTAGCATTTAGAAAACCTTATTTTACTCACACAAAACCATTGAAATTCCATATATAGTTAGTTGCACTAACTATATATCGCGCACCCGCAATCCACTGCTGATGATGTCACATATTACATCATTCATGACATGGTCAGTGACATCACTGATGACATCACTGATGACATCTCAAATGACATCACTGATGACATCATCTAGTGTCTGTGTGTTTTTGTAAAGTTTAAATACGTTTTACATATTGAAGAATGAGTGGATGTATGGAAGACTGAGTGTGTGTGTGGCTGGCTGGGAGGTGTGTGACTCTGTGCATATCAATGTGTACTTGTATCAGTGATTGTATAAGAGAGTAAGTATGTGTTAGTATATGTGTGAAAAGTATGGTGTTCTGTGTTTAACTATAGATGAGGAAATCGAAGTGTGATTGATTCTTCACAGGACTGACTAGGTGTATGAGTGCATATGATAGTGTTGTAATAATGAGTGACTGTATGTATGAGTGATTGTATGGGTGAATGAGTGAATGTGTGTGTAGACGTAGGAATCAGTGAGTGCGTATGTAGTAACTGGTATTGGTGTGTCATGATGTCATCAGTGATGTCATTTGAGATGTCATCAGTGATGTCATTTGAGATGTCATCAGTGATGTCATCAGTGATGTCACTGAAGTATGGTGTTCTGTGTTTAACTGTATAGATGAGGAAATGGAAGTGTGATTGATTCTTTACAGGACTGACTTGGTGTGTGAGTAACTCCATGGATGAGTGGCAGTGTGTGACTGTCTGCATAGGTGTATGAGTGCATATGATAGTGTTGTAATAATGAGTGACTGTATGTATGAGTGATTGTATGGCTGAATGAGTGAATGTGTGTGTAGACGTAGGAATCAGTGAGTGCGTATGTAGTAACTGGTATTGGTGTGTCATGATGTCATCAGTGATGTCATTTGAGATGTCATCAGTGATGTCATTTGAGATGTCATCAGTGATGTCATCAGTGATGTCACTGACCATGTCATGAATGATGTAATATGTGACATCATCAGCAGTGGATTGCGGGTGCGCGATATATAGTTAGTGCAACTAACTATATATGGAATTTCAATGGTTTTGTGTGAGTAAAATAAGGTTTTCTAAATGCTAATTCCTAACTATATATGGTCTATAACCTATGGTTTTTTCAGTGAATTTTCAAGGTTTTGTAAATGCTAATTCCTAACTATATATGGTCTATAACCTATGGTTTTTTCAGTGAATTTCATTGGTTTTTTAACAGCTAATATCTGTAGCTGTAAAATGTATTCTTCTTTAAATCCAAAAATATATTTTATATGTTTATTAATAATTTTTTTTTTAAATATTTTTTTTTCTTCGCGAATCGGGAAGCTTCCCGTTAGCTGACCTTGATGCCGCGAAATAGACCGCGAGCCGGTAAACGTTCCTTTACCGCAACTGCCGCGTTAGAAAACAACATCGTGACGCCTCCCGTCCGCATGACGTTTCGCGTTGTCGCGTGATACGTCATATGACGTGCTACGTTAGCGAACTGGTACGCGAACCGAGGCGCAAAGCGCAGGTTTCTGGAAGCAAACCGGGAGGCGGCGCAAAGCGCGTAGCGTAAACACAGCAGGTCATGTGACTTGGTAATAACACTTTTCATTGGTTCATTTCACTTTTGGTTTCCTAATGATGTAAGACTAGGTCATATAATCTAAAATGAACACTTTTCATTGGTTGAGAACTATTGTTTTTCCCAAATGATGAAAATCCCTCCTTCTTTCCTCACTCTGACTTTCATCATTGTGAGAGAAAGACCCTTTGTTACCAGTGAGCAATGGCTTCTTTAGTAGCTTCAGCTGGTGCTTCCCCACCACCTCCACCACATCCAAGGAAGAGAGGACCACCTGCTGAAGTTATAATTCAGCAAGAAGAGGAAGAAGAGGAAGAGGAGGAAGAGCACGAAGAGAGGCAGTTTTTGCCTGAGGAGCCCAGGACGTCTCACCGGAAAGAAAACTTCATTTGGCAATTTTTTAAAATTCCCAAAGGTCAGAAAAAAGTAAATGCAAGATACGTAACTTGCCTTATATGTCAAGATAGACTGTCCAGAGGGACCGAGAAAAAATACAGTTTCGGAAACTACACAATGCATCGCCATATGACTAGGTGGCATCCTAACAACTACAGTGCTGCACAGTTTCGTAACGACCTAGATAATCTCCCTATTATGGCCAGAAGATCTGTTGTACCGGAAGTAACGGGACCAGAGGGCATGGAGATGGTGCCAAATATACAAATGAGATTTGGTGAAGTAAAACAAGTCTGCGTACATTGCAGTGGATTCATTTGCTACAGAGAAAGTAGCATCACTCTGATCAACAGAGCTATTGACAATCATATGCAAGTTTGTACGAAACGCCCCAAATAATAAATTCTTTTTTTTTTTGTTGCTCCTGTTGAGCCCTTTACAATGAATCGTTTTCGTTCCCCCCCGAAAAAAAACCCCCAAAAATATAAAACCGTTCAGAAAAATTCAAAAAAAGTAAAAAAATGTTCAGAAAAATAATAAAAAAAATATAAAACAACAAAAACAATTAAAAAAAAGTTCTTTTCAGAACTACCTCCCCGTTATTAACCACTTCAGCGCTAATGACAAGGGTAACTCGTCATGGACTTTCCATTGATTTCAATGGAAAGTCAATGGAAGCTCATCAGGTGCCTTAGCAGCCAAGTGGTTAAAAAATTGGTACAATATTTGGAACTGTGCCAACCTCTATTTCTCTTAGTTCGCTTCCCAGTTCGCTCGCCGGTACGCGAACCGGGAGCGAACCCAAAAAATGTTTTTAAAAAAAAGAACAGTAAGTATAAGGGAAGGAAACAGACAGTTATGTTAAAAGAAAGACAGCTATAGGGGAGTAAACTAGAGATACTATTACCCGTAATCCACTGCTGATGATGTCACATATTACATCATTCATGACATGGTCAGTGACATCATCAGCAGAGAATTGCGGGTAACAGTATCCCTAGTTTACTCCCTATAGCTGTCTTTCTTTTAACATAACTGTCTGTTTCCTTCCCTTATACTTACTGTTCTTTTTAAAAAAAATTTTTTAGATCAGTCAGAAACAGTGAAAGTAATGAAATATAAAAGACTACGTAGAATATGAGCACTGTATGCAACAACTTTGACACTTACAGAAGCCTCACCTTCTCCATGCCTCCTACACAGTTCTACATGTACATCATAAATGCAAACAGAACAGAATTAATTATACATGTTAAATGGTTTATTTTTGCTGTTCTCAGAATGTATCAAATTTCACTAAAACAGTGACTTGAAGGTATTCATCATATAACAGCGGGGAAAAAAAACCACAATCAAAATGATTGTTTTTAAAAAACCCATACAACATAACAAATCAGAATTCAGAACTCCTTAAAGTTAACTTACTTTCCATGACGGCGAAGGATGTCCTATGAACAGCTTACACTCTGTTGTGCTGTTATTACTTTCAACCCTCCACTTTCTGAAAGAAAACCTCCATCGTTTTCAAAAACATGTTACATACAATAAATGACTTCTCGCTCTCTACCACACGTTTCCACAAGGCCAAATCGTGTCTGAGCCATTTATAACTCTTAGAATTCTTTTAAGCCAATCCCGTCATGTTGTATTTCCGCAACTTTCACAATTAAAATGTTGAAGATCATTTTCACAATCCTGGACTAGTAATATCTTCCCCTTCTTGCTCAATCATGTTCTACATTTCCTATCACACTGATACTGCTTACTATGAAGCAGACTTACACTACCTTTATGACTAGTACAATTATTTAATTCTCTACATCACTTTTAATCACAAAGCAATGTAAAACAGTAGACAGCATTGCAGACTTACATTCCCTCTACTCCATGTTTTGATTGGCTGCTTCAATTAGCTTATAAAAAGAAACAGTTTTTCTGAACTCATTCAAAGTGCACGTATTTCTCCATGACGTCCAGTGTTATGGTAAGAAGTTATGTCTCTGTACTAAACTTATCCTCAAGGCCAAATCGTGTAGGAGCCATTAGAACTTCTTGAAATTCCTCAGAGCACATCCCGAGATTCTTTCCCTAAAATTTTGGTTTTAAAAACACCAGGTAAGAGTTTTTAAGGTCATACGGCAATTTTTTTGTGAAAATTAAAACAGAATCATTGCAGAATGACCAGCCATTTCTACACTTTAAATAAGCTGTGTAATGTCCTGATGTTATTGAAGGACCATCATGATATATAATTGCTACAGTTACAAAAGTCCTTCCTGATATTGACAACTGTGAAGCCACAAAATTTTAATTAAAGTTGTCAATTTTGTTCCATCAGGCCTACATCGTTGGAACATTAAAATGACATACTGGCCATATGTTCGTATAAATAATGTGGACATCATTTCAGATTTACATTGGCTACACTCCATGTTGTGATCAGCTGCTTTTACTAGCTTATTAAAAGAGACTGATTTACTGTCTGGCAAAGTTAAATATATAAATCTTTCTGAGTCTACACTAGTAGTACTTGATACCCTACAGTTCTCGCAGTCATGCTGCCATTGATAAGAAAGCCCAAACAGGTGATCTACATCTACACCTTCATCATGCAATACATCAAGCATATACATTAAAAACTCCTGACAATCTTGCTGACTATTTTGAGAGAATTGTGTTTGGCCTGAACATCTGTCTAACAGATTTCGAATTTCAGACACACTTTCTATGTTTGTTCTATCAGTGCTACATTTCTCTAACACAGAATTTAACAAACTGCAAAATCTTTGATCAGAATTGACCACAATCTCTTCTTTTACATTTTCTAGAGAAAACAAAACATTAACCACTACATTAGCATAGCAGTTGACACCAGAACTGTTTTCAAATTGAAAACCAACAACATCTTCAACAGAATCCTTTTTGTTTCTGCTTATAATTTCAGGTTCATCGACTTTTCGTCTTTTTGCTACAACCTCCCCAGTATTGGTCACATTTCTTCGTTTCCGGCCTACCACACGTTTCTCAAACAAAGGATACTGAGGCAAATGTGGCGCATACTCTCTTCTTAACCTATTGTATTCCTTAACACAATCTAGATCCGCACAAATGTTTGTGACATCACACTCAATCAAGTACAATCCCGATAAAGTTCTAACTCGTGACAATGCCACATATGCCATACCCTCCTTGAACACAGAACTGCCAATATTCACCAATGCACAGTCTACACTTAAACCTTGCGATTTATGGATTGTCACCGCATATGCCAAGCAAACAGGAAACTGCTTACGACGAACATATAAGTCTTTTACAAGCAAAAATCTAGCAGAACAACGACCAATTAGCTGTACTTCCTCAATGCCATCAAATTTAATTTTTAAAAATTCAATTCCATCTCTATTTCTGTATTTCACAAAATCAACAACATTACCCATTGATCCATTTACCAGACCTCTTTCAACATGTAAATTCCTTCTTAAAATTATACGGCAGTTCAAGCACACATTCAGAGTCTTTTCAAAACCTGCAGTTTTAGATATACTCTTCTCTAATTAATCCAATTTTGTTTTCAGATTCTCAGACAAAATAATTGTTGATCCCATATGCTCTACTCTGTCAATAGCTTCCAGTTTCACAATCTCTTGCTTTTCTAAATGCAACATTTTGTTGTTGAATTTGGCACATTCTGCAAGAGTTGGCATCAAACATATTCCAGATTTTTTCTCAGTAATTTTCTGAAAAATATTCTCAGGCACAACATCTTGGTCTGGATATAAATTTGTCAGTAATCGTGCATGTAAAGCTTCTTTCCCATGCTCGGTCACTTTTCCAATTCTAACATCTTGTAGAATAGTCTTGTAAACTTCATCCTTTGCCTGACGCATATTTTCATGCAGTTCAGCATAATTGAAGTTTAACCATATATTGACGTTGCCAATGCTCCCTAAGCACTTCCTGGTATCTTCATGCGTGAGCATTTTGAACACAGGTTGCCCTTTCACTGGTGTCAGCTGCAGAAGATCTCCGAAAACAATGATGTGTTTGCCACCAAATAACACATCATACTCTGTTTTGAGAACTTCTTGCATTCTCAAATGCACAAAGGCAAGCATGATATTGGAAACCATGCTTACTTCGTCAATGATAAGAAGTTTCATTTTCCTCAAGACTCTTGAAACTTTAAAACAAGCATCTCCAGATAGCTTGTGATATTCTAATTTGTTGTCATGCTCCACTGGCAGCATCAGTAAACGATGTAAAGTAATCCCTTTAATGTTATGTGCTGCCAGTCCAGTTGGAGCGGTGACAACACAAGACAGCGATGACTCTGTCCTTTCCTGCAAATAACATGAAATTGCTTTAATAAGGAAACTTTTTCCAGTTCCCGCTTCTCCACTCACGTACAGTCGGACAGGCTTCAACGACGTACATGAGCACTCTTTCTTGTCATGACTTAATCCATGATCAATTTGCATGGTAAGTTCGTCATATATTTTCCTCTGCTCAACGTTGAGTTGTCTTTCCAACTCTTCTAAGTTAACCGCATCCTCCTGAGCATGTGCCATGGCTCTTTCCACTTCATTCATAGCAGTGGCAGCTTCATTTTCGATAACAGGTCCTCCTAGTGGATCCTGACTCAATGAAGCAGAACTCTGACTGTCCTGAGAACTGTCTCTGGCAATCTCGGCTGCAATCGTTGCTTCCTGCTCAATTTCCACATTCAACATTTCTACATATTTGGGAAAAGCAGGACATTCTATGGTCTCCTTGGCAGCATTGAAAGAGTCTTCGTAACAAAGGAAATCTCCAAGCAGTTCCTCTTCTGCACGCCAAGGCTTAAAAAGTTGCAAAAGTGCTAAATAGAAAAACTCCTTTTTTTCAGGAGATTCGCCACTCAATTTTCGATGGTTTATCAAGTGGCATTTTCTTTGCTTGACCAGACATCCCTCACTTCCTATTACAGCATACACTCCTTTCTCAGTATCTTCTTTGATGTTCCTCTTGAATATGTAATTTTGCAGAACCTCATACAGACAAACATTCTCGAGGTGACTGCTTCGATTTGGATAATATGTATCCAACATGTTGGTCTTCAAAATGTCGGTACTGTTTGGCTCCTTTTCCGCCAAATACTCAATTTCCCGCACAGGTTTGAGAACTCGATTACGCGTTGCAGCAAGACCAACACTCGCCCAAACGATACTCCTGGACTTGGCATAGAGACTTGCTGAAGACAACCGGTCAGAACATTCGTAAGCTCCGATTTCTCGATGCGACAACATCTTCAGACTGAAACTGTACAACTTCTTGCTGAGGCTCTTTTCATGGGAAATGTCCTCCCACATATCCTTCAATTCTGTCTTCTCTTTTTTGGTGATGTAAGATGTCACATACCGAGCCACAGCCATACAGTTATCAGCCACAAACTGTATATCCATGTTAGCATTCCACTTGGACAAAATCACCGGGTTGTAGTCGTTGATGTACTTAGACTCTTCGTTCCTCTTCAAATTGTATGTGTTTTTAGGTGATTTCTTCATCACATTATGTCGCAGCGAAGACATCAAACTGTTCACTCTTCCTTTAGAAATCACCGGTCGTGGAAAGCCAAAACGACATTTGGTGTAGAACTTGTCTTTGTTCCGGAATTTACGACGACAGTACTTTCCACATCGATGGCTTTGGAAACGTAGAACTTTTTCTCTTAGGCTTTTTTTCTCCTTTGCGTTTGGAACAGCACACGTAGAATACTGTTCTATGAAACTCATCACTGAGTCTTCTGCATCCGTTCCAAATTTAGGTGCATCCTTGATCCACAGCAACATATGTATATGAGGAGCACCTCTTGCTTGGTACTCCTTCCTCCAGAAGAAATCCTTCTTATTCATGATGAAAGACATCATACCTTCAAATCTATGATTGAAGTACCTACATACATTGACTGGATCCAAAGAGCACAGTTCTCCGGGTGTCTTGAATTCGATGTTTTCTACGTTAGCATTTGCCTCTCGTAGAAATTCAAGTAAGTCTTCCCAGCCATACTCAGCACAGCTCAGAGTGAGGAACCATGTGGGAGTTCCTAAGTTCCTCAGCATACATTTCAAATCACCATGACGACGGTACCAGTACTCATTAGTACCACGCTGACACGCCATGAGATTAATCAGGTGAGAATCCAAAATACTGTCTTGGACATTGACTTTATCCATAAAGTCACTTGCCGAGATGTTTTGCATGTGTATACCACTTTTCAAGATGTGGTTCACTGCATATGACAGTCCAGACAGATCGCTTTCAAACAGGAGATGAAACAAATAAGGAATGCATTGTCGAAACCTAGGATCTCCTGCATACAATCGCAAAGTCCGGTATTCAGAAGCAGGAATTTGATGAGGTCGCTCATCATATCTTCCTCCCTGACCTGTTGGAAAAAGCTGTGGGAAACACCGAGCTTCCAAACTTTCCTCCCAAACACTAATGGGACTCCCTTTCGCTTGTTTCATTTGAAACAACTCAATAGCATTCCCCATGACTTCCTTGGAATGCAAAGGATGAACACTATAATGTTCATATATTTCTTCACTAGTACAGGGTTCTACTTTCTCAATTTGACCAGCACACAAATCGCTATCCTCTTCCTCACTTACTTCCTCTTCTGCAACATATACATTTTTATAGTATTTATTATATTTTTTCAAATACAATGTTGCCCTTTTGACTTTCCTAACATCTACTAAATCTTGCCATATTTTCTTATTCTTTGTCGGAACCCCATTAACTAAGATAACAAGAGGTTCCTCTTCCACTTTTTCTACTCCAATTGTGTTAATGTTTTTCTTCCAATCTAGAGGCAAATAAACAACTCTTCCCTTTAATCCTCTCTGTAAATCTGATGGAGGCAATTTCCCTGTCTTTGGCTCCATTCTTACAATAGCCTGAAAGGGATGGATACTTTGAATCAAAATAGATTCATAAGTATTTAAATCCTTCAATTCAGAAGGAATCTCAACCAATTCCAGATTATTATGAACTGCTCTAGCAGGCATCTGGTTTTGATTTAATTTGTTACAACAATAAGTACACACACGTTGATCCAATCCCAAATCAAAACAATTTTCTACCATCAAGTATGTTGTAAAATCCTTCCATTCACTATTATTTTCCCTTTCACTTTTTCCATATAAATCCACTAACTTAGTCTGATTCTTATAATAAGTGCGTCGACAACACACACAAGTGAAATTTGGCCTCTCACTTGATTTCACCTCAAACGTCGCAATTTCCCTCTGGAAATTATCTGTACTGGAAACCTGTACACTATCTTCCACATTACTCTCTTCTTCTTGGTCAATTTCAACATTCTCCTCTTTACTTCCAAAGTAACAAAACTCAATTTCTTCACATATATTCTTCACATCTATTTCACAACCATGCAAAAGAGCAGCGCATAATTGTTTAAGCATAATTGCTGGACTCTTAGCATAATACAACATTCTAACTAATTTCCTCACTTTATTATGATGCACTGCTAGCATCCTGAAATGATGAAAAACACTCTGGCATACTCTCCTGGAAAGACAAGCCAGTGAATGACCATGCAAACCTATCCCTTCTCTCACTCTGTAAGGATCTAATTCTTGCAACAACTTCATTTTCTGCTTCAAACTTTTCTTATTAAATGACCGTATAAAATCACAAAGCAAATTGATGGAATCCTGTCGTACACTGCAAATACTACTACACTTCCAGGTGTACACAGGACCCTTAGGACGTCTCCCTAAAACCTCATTACCTAACACCTCTTCTATCTCTGTTGTCACAAGTTTTTCTTTTTCAACTGGACAACCATCTTTCACTTCATAAGCTCGACCACTGGTGTCAACTGCATGCACCAAATCATTATCCTGGAAATAACTCTCCTCATTAAAAAATGCCTCAGAGCTTGAACTATGCATCCATTCTCCAGAAAAAACTTCACAAAAATTACTACGATTAACTATTCTCTTCCATCTACTATTTCTTTTGAAATCATAAATTGCCTTGTTTAGCTTCCTAATTCTATTGATTGTCAAAATAAATAACTTACGTTTAATTTCAAATGCCTGATCAATAACTTTCTCAACTATTTTTTTTCTCTTATACAAAACCACTTTCTGTTGACCTTTCTTAATATTTTTTAACAAATTGCCAATTATCCTGTTGCGGAACATTCGTTTACGAATGTCCCTAAACTGTTGTTTCCTTCTACTTTCATGCATAGAGTTATCTCTTACTCTAGCAGTAACATTTTTCATTGGCCTTTCCTTACCGTTTGAATTGCTTCTCCTTTTCTGGACTGAAACATTTTCTGTAGTAATATTTTTTTTACTACAGATATTTCTTATGAATGTTTTTGTACTCTTACCCGGTGCTTTCTTGGTGACTTGACAAATCTTTTTGTTAGAGGACTGCTGCTTTTTTTCATTCACCTGCTGTCTTTGACGTTTTGCAGCCTTTCTCACTCTTTCTTTGGTTGGCATGCTGAAATCTTGAAATGATCTGCAGTTGAATCTGTGGTAAAATATAATAAAAAATGTTATTAACCACTATTACCCAACAGTAAATTAATAACAGTCATCAAAAACTTAACACACTACTTAACATTTTTACATAGAAGATTTTTTTGTACATGGCAAATTTAGAATACAGAAATAGCAGAAAAGAAATGGAATTTATATTCATTTTACCTGTGCTGTTTTATACATGAATCTGATCTAATTTTATGACCATATTTTAATATTTTATTGAAGACACTACACATAACCTGTTTTTGAAGGTGTCTTTATTTTTAAATTAAACAGTTTACATTTTTACTTTTTATTTATTATAAATTTATAAAATAAATGTTTATAGTTCCATAGGCTCAAGCACGTCAGCTTCCCATCCTATGTCATACAATTCTGACAAATCTGCATCCTCATCACGTTGTTCTTCATCCTCAGGATTGAAATCATCCAAGGGATCAACATCCACTGATGTTTCAATTACGAGTTCAATGATGAGGTCGAAATCAACTGATTGCTGATTGTCGCTCATGTTGATGTTGTCTTTATCTTTAAAGAAAGATAACAACAATGAGATGTTGCAGAGTAAGAGACAAATCTCAGAGATTATAATAGTAAAATTGTTTAACAAGAGTAACATTTTGCAGCTATTATTTAACCATGTCCAACGATGCTGAGGAGGCAGCCGCGGGCCGTGGAGGGAGTTACGGTGGAGCAGGGAGGCGGGAAGGGGGAGGGGCAGGGTGGAGGGACCTAAAAACTGGCATATGAATAATTGCAGGTAAGTACACAATTTAATTATTCAAACGAATTTCGTAGCGCGCACTGCATCACAAAATGCGATGCTGTGCGCGCTACGAATTTCGTTTAAATAATTAAATTGTGTACTTACCTGCAATTATCCATATGCCAGTTTTTAGGTCCCTCCACCCTGCCCCTCCCCCTCCCCGCCTCCCTGCCCCACCGTAACTCCCTCCACGGCCCGCGGCTGTGAGGAGGTGAAGCCTATCTCCAATTTTTCACTGAACAGGACTCATCTCTTCTTAACCTTGGATAAACCTCACCGACTCTGTGTCCCCTGCACATAATTAAATGTAAAGGGGCAGATTTATATTAACTAGCACATCCCCAGGGATGCACCAGTTAACGTGCACCGCTGCTCTGCCACCCACGGTGTGCCGCATTTACAATCAGATAGGACAAAGCTGCATCAAAACCCTGCGCCTGCTTGAAGCAGGCATAGATCTTGACGCAGGTAGGCTGAAAGCTAAAGCAACAACTAAGTGTCGTGTCCCCCTCCCCGCCTCCCTGCCCCACCGTAACTCCCTCTACGGCCCGCGGCTGCTTATAAGTGTTGCTAACTCTTATTCATTTACAGCATGTTAACATACTGTCACCATTCGCTTTTTATGTACTAGTAACTATGCTGGTAATTTTGCTACTGATAATATGTGTACTTGTATTATCTAAGATACTACGCCTGAGAAGACGGCATTAGTAAATAAACATTTCAAATACACATGTGTTCTTCTTAACTCCATGTTCTAGTTTCTAATAAATATATAACGACCGAGTGTTCATGAGTTCCACGTATCCTGAGGTACTATAAGTTCATATTCTGGATTGTCTAAACATTGAGAGTTTGTTATATCCAATGTGACACTGTACCTAGCTTGCTAAGGGGTTTTTGAGTACTAAGGTGAGTTTTGGGGCACCCTAATTCGCCGAGGTTCCAATCCTCTGTGCACACTTCTGTGTGAGAACAGAAACCCTGCGACAGGGGCACCCCTGAGCCTTGCTGGAGCTTCATCACACTTGCGATACAACTCCAGCAATGCGCCACCTTTACGGCACAGATACGTCACGCATCTGTGCTGTTTTTGCCCCATGATGCGCCGCATTGTAAATGCAGCACACCATAGGTGGCGGAACAGCGGCACAGGATGACTAACACATCCCTGGTGATGCGCCAGTCATCATAAATCTATCCCTATGCTTCTTATCTTGTTAGAGATGAACCGCCATATGTATCATCAAAGTTTTTTGCATTTCCTAAATAGCGAACTTTAAGGAATAAATAGCGATTCTTTACCATTCCTAGTTTGCGATGAGCTATTTGCTAATTACAAATTACCCATTCATTTCCATGGAGCAGGAGGCCCATAGGAATGAAGGTGCAATTTGCGATTAGCAATTACCTCATCGCAAATTACGAATTTTTACGAGGGTGCAGGGGTGTCTCAAGAACACCCTGCTGCACCCCTGAAAAAGAAATTTGGGGGCATATGGCGCACATAAATTTTGAAAACATTCCTTTACCTCAAAAACGATTTTCAACTCATAATTTGAAAACACTGCCCACAGGGAAATGACTTAAAATGTCCTCAAGACACATGAAAGTGTTTTTTTAAAGCCTTTGCAACTTTTTTGGGTCACTTTTAACATGGCTATGTAACTCAAACAGTCAAAATCTAAATTTACCATGCACAGGTGGGAGCATATTTACAAGGAATTTGCTCCACGGGGAAAGGTCTTTTAATTTAATATTGGAAAAATAACATCAGAGACACTGAAATGCCTTATAAAGAAGCATACACCATTATGTCCTTGTCATAAATTTTAAAAGCCTTCATTTTCCCCAAAAACGATTTTCAAGTCATAATTTAAAAACACTCCACATGGGGAAATGACTTAAAATGTCCTTAAGACACATGAATGCGTTTTTTGATTGCCTTTGCAGCATGTTTCGGTCACCTTTAACATGCCTATGTAACGCAAACATTCAAAATCTAAATTTGCCATGCACAGGTGGGAGCATATTTACAAGCAATTTGCTCCACAGAGAAACTTCTTACATTGAAATGGGAAAAATAACATCAGAGACTCTCAATTACCTTATAAAGAAGCATACACCATTATGTCCTTGTCATAAATATTAAAACCATTGCTTTTCCTCAAAAACGATTTACAAGTCATAATTTGAAAACACTCCACAGCTCCTATGCACATAAAAACCCTGTCAGTACTAATACTTCACATTTTCTCCAATTACAATTTCTCAAAGAAACAAAATCTATTTGTAAAACACTTGAGACAAACCAACATTTGAAAAACACAACTTTCTTCATAATTTTCTCCTTAAAGCACACTATTTTCTATCTAAATTAAAGAAATCTTTTCTCACCTTAGCAAATACTTTGAGTTTCAAAACAGTCTCAGAAACACACCAATTTGTCTTCAGCAGAGCAAAAGGTATGCACTCCAGAGTCTGCAGCTATCAAAAGCACAGAAATGCTGTAATTCTTCACACATATCTCTCATGTCACCCAATCAAAACTCTTCCCTCACTTTTTTTCAAATCAAAACCCTTCCCCCCCTCTGCCCCCTCTCTGCTTTTTCTGCATAGCAACCACCTCTTCCAAGACCTCTGGTATTTCCAAGTTCACACAACAATGTTGCAATTGAACTCTGAACTCTCAGTGCACCTGCATATCCAGTGCATACTTTCATTTAATGATTTTTTCTTCGCCACTCAAAATACATCTTTCAACGAACTCATCCATGCACCCTAACTTTCTGTTTTCAGCAATCAAAATCCACCAATCACTCTTACTGCTTCATTAACACAGAAACTCCTCAGTTTTTTTCATTTTACACTCTCATTTTTTCAACTGCCATTTCATTGCCACACTTCATCTGACTGCAGGAGAACCTTCTCTCGCCATGTTTTCTGTCTGGATTGTTGGACATAGTTACATCTATTGGGCTCAGAGGTACGCTGAAAACAGGAATTTACCTAACCTCAATTTACAAGATGTGGAAATTAAGTGGTTTGGCCACAGAGGATTAAAATGTCACCAATTGATACCATTGGTGAAAACCTTTATGCATTTGCCAAAACCTGACCTGTTAATTGTGCACTGTGGAGGTAATGATTTGGGCACTTTGACGGGGGTAGGTCTGGAAATGCTTTTAAAGGACACCTTTGAGCAATTGATGGCACTTTTTCCTCAGACTGCCTTGGTATATTCAAATATATGCCAAAGACAGAAATGGAGGTGGTCGAACCAATTTTGTCCACAAATTGAGAAATCGAGGAAGCATGTAAACAAATCTGTTTCAGCTTACATGAGAGACCATGGAATGGGCTCCCTGTACAACAATAACTTGCGTTACTACATGCAAGATATCTACAGAGGAGATGGAGTTCACTTCTCAGATGAGGGCAACAGAATTTTCACTCTGAATTTAAGACTGTGCATTGGTACCTACTTATAAGTACCTAAATGTACCATAAACCCAAAAGCTCTTCTCAGAGCTACCCTACATCTGATCACTCACAATTATTATTTTACTCTAACTTTTTTCACTAATTTTCAAGAAAGTACGCTCCCCAGAACGCTTCCCGGTTCGCGAACCGGACGCTCCCCACACAAAAAAACAAAAAAAAAATTTATTTTTTTTTTGCCCTGCGGGGCCCTTTTAACCCCTTCGCTGCTAGGCCTTTTCCCCCTCCTGTGCTAAGGCTTTTTTTGGTGTTTTGGGGTAGTGCGCGCTTAGGCCCTTGTAACTTTTTGACCACATAAGGGATCCGCGCCAAATTTGCGTCCTTTTCTTCCAACATCATGGGGATTCTAAAGGCGCCCAGGGTTTGTGGATTCCCTTGGAGGGGTCCCAGAAATTACCCAAAATATAGTGTTTTTTTTGTTTTTTTCAGAAAAATTGGAAAAACGGGCTGCAAATGAAAGCCTCTGGCTTTTTCCCTGAAAATGGTATCAAAAAAGGGTTTGTGGGGCTGAATTCTCCATTTTCTCAGCTTTTAGGGAATGACAGTGTTTTGTCAGAGAACCGAAATTTTTCACTCAGTTTTGGCATTTTTCTGGGACATAGCCTATTTTTGCTATTTTTAGAGCTTTCCACCTCCTTCCAGTTAATGGTAGAAATGAGTTTGAAAGCAATAATGGATCCTGGAAAGCTTTACATTTTCGAAAAATAGACAAAATTCTGAATTCAGAAAGGGGTCATTTGTCTAAATCCATGAAGGTTTAGTTATAGAAACTAACAGTTAGATATTGGAATATTTGAAAATTTGTTGAAAACAACAGCCTTTTGTCTCAACGTTTTCACCTATAACTTTCTCTAATTTTGACAGCTCTTGGAAAGCAATATACCATTACATCCGTTAGACTTTCCTGGTTGTGGGGATATATGGGACTTGAAGTTTCACCAAGAACCCGACGAACCCAGATCCAAAAACTGAGCAGCAACTTGCAATGGTATTTTTTCATTTACTGGGTATAGTGCACTTTGTCTTGGAAAATGTACACATGGAATAATCTGTATGAAAGACACCTATGTATGTATGAATTGGGTACAAATTATAGAGTTCAGAAACAGTATATAATTGCACATTTTCAAAGTTGGGAATACTCATACTAGCATGAGAATTATTGGTCATTTTTCATAAAGTTTTTTTTTTTACACAATATCTTTCATTCAAAGGGAGAAATGCAAGAAAGCTCAATTGGTAATAACAGTTGATTTACAAATCTGAATTACCCCAAGTGTCCCGATAAAAACGGTACCTCACTTGTGTGGGTCGGCCTTGTGCCTGCGACAGGAAACGGCGCAAAATGCAACGTGGTCACACCTAAATTTTGCAGTTACAAATTGACCCTTTTTTGGCAAAGTGCCTACCTGTAGTTTTTGCACCCTAGTTCTTCCGGCACCAAGGGAAACCTAGCAAACCTATACATTTTTGAAAAGTAGACACCCAGGGGAATTCAGGATGGGATGACTCGACTGCCTACCACCAGGTTTTGTTACCCAGAATCCCTTGCAAAGCTCAGATTTTGACAAAAAAAACACATTTTCCTCACATTTCTGTGGTGGAAAGTTCTGGAATCTGCGTGGATCAACAAATTTCCACCCACCCAGCGTGCCCCCAGGTCTCCCAAAAAAAATGGTACCTCACTTGTGTGGGTCGGCCTTGTGCCTACGACGGGAAACGGCACAAAATGCAACGTGGTCGCTCCTCAATTTCCCAGTGAAATCTTAAGCTCTTTGGACAAAGAGACTACCTTTTGTTTTTGAGCCGTAGCTCAACCAGCACCTAGGAAAACCTAGCAAACCTATACATTTTTGAAAACTAGACACCCAGGGCAATTCAGGATGGGGTGACTCGTCTGCCTACCCCCGGGTTTTGTTACCCAGAATCCCTTGCAAACATAAATATTTGACCAAACAAACACATTTTCCTCACATTTCTGTGGTGGAAAGTTCTGGAATCTGCGTGGATCAACAAATTTCCACCCACCCAGCGTGCCCCCAGGTCTCCCAAAAAAAATGGTACCTCACTTGCGTGGGTAGGCATAGTGGCTGCGACATGAAACAGCGCAAAACGCAGCATGGTTGCACCTCAATTTCCCAGTGAAATTTAGCATGATTCGGACAAAAAGACTACCTTTTGTTTTTGCGCCGTAGCTCTGCCAGCACCTAGGGAAACCTAGCAACCCTATACATTTTAGAAAACTAGACACCCAGGGCAATTCAGGATGGGGTGACTCGTCTGCCTACCCCCAGGTTTTGTTACCCAGAATCCCTTTCAAACATAAAAATTTGACCAAAAAAACACATTTTCCTCACATTTCTGTGGTGGAAAGTTCTGGAATCTGTGTGGATCAACAAATTTCCACCCACCCAGCGTGCCCCCAGGTCTCCCGAAAAAAATGGTACCTCACTTGCGTGGGTAGGCATAGTGGCTGCGACATGAAACAGCGCAAAACGCAGCATGGTCGCACCTCAATTTCCCAGTGAAATTTAGCACGATTCGGACAAAAAGACTACCTTTTCTTTTTGCGCCGTAGCTCTGCCAGCACCTAGGGAAACCTAGCAACCCTATACATTTTAGAAAACTAGACACCCAGGGCAATTCAGGATGGGGTGACTCGTCTGCCTACCCCCAGGTTTTGTTACCCAGAATCCCTTTCAAACATAAAAATTTGACCAACAAAAACACATTTTCCTCACATTTCTGTGGTGGAAAGTTCTGGAATCTGCGTGGATCAACAAATTTCCACCCACCCAGCGTGCCCCCAGGTCTCCCGAAAAAAATTGTACCTCACTTGCGTGGGTAGGCATAGTGGCTGCGACATGAAACAGCGCAAAACGCAGCATGGTCGCATCTCAATTTCCCAGTGAAATTTAGCACGATTCGGACAAAAAGACTACCTTTTATTTTTGCGCCGTAGCTCTGCCAGCACCTAGGGAAACCTAGCAAACCTATACATTTCTGAAAACTAGACACCCAGGGCAATTCAGGATGGGGTGACTCGTCTGCCTACCCCCAGGTTTTGTTACCCAGAATCCCTTTCAAACAAAAATATTTGACCAAAAAAACACATTTTCCTCACATTTCTGTGGTGGAAAGTTCTGGAATCTGCGTGGATCAACAAATTTCCATCCATCCAGTGTGCCCCCAGGTCTCCCGAAAAAAATGGTACCTCACTTGCGTGGGTAGGCATAGTGGCTGCGACATGAAACAGCGCAAAACGCAGCATGGTCGCACCTCAATTTCCCAGTGAAATTTAGCACGATTCAGACAAAAAGACTACCTTTTATTTTTGCGCCGTAGCTCTGCCAGCACCTAGGGAAACCTAGCAAACCTATACATTTCTGAAAACTAGACACCCAGGGCAATTCAGGATGGGGTGACTCGTCTGCCTACCCCCAGGTTTTGTTACCCAGAATCCCTTACAAACATAAAAATTTGACCAAAAAAACACATTTTCCTCACATTTCTGTGGTGGAAAGTTCTGGAATCTGCGTGGATCAACAAATTTCCACTCGCCCAGCGTGCCCCCAGGTCTCCCAAAAAAAACGGTACCTCACTTGCGTGGGTAGGCATAGTGGCTGCGACATGAAACAGCGCAAAACGCAGCATGGTCGCACCTCAATTTCCCAGTGAAATTTTGCACGATTCAGACAAAAAGACTACCTTTTGTTTTTGCGCCGTAGCTCTGCCAGCACCTAGGGAAAACTAGCAAACCTATACATTTCTGAAAACTAGACACCCAGGGCAATTCAGGATGGGGTGACTCGTCTGCCTACCCCCAGGTTTTGTTACCCAGAATCCCTTACAAACATAAAAATTTGACCAAAAAAACACATTTTCCTCACATTTCTGTGGTGGAAAGTTCTGGAATCTGCGTGGATCAACAAATTTCCACCCACCCAGCGTGCCCCCAGGTCTCCCGAAAAAAATGGTACCTCACTTGCGTGGGTAGGCATAGTGGCTGCGACATGAAACCGCGCAAAACGCAGCATGGTCGCACCTCAATTTCCCAGTGAAATTTAGCACGATTCGGACAAAAAGACTACCTTTTGTTTTTACGCCGTAGCTCTGCCAGCACCTAGGGAAACCTAGCAAACCTATACATTTCTGAAAACTAGACACCCAGGGCAATTCAGGATGGGGTGACTCGTCTGCCTACCCCCAGGTTTTGTTACCCAGAATCCCTTACAAACATAAAAATTTGACCAAAAAAACACATTTTCCTCACATTTCTGTGGTGGAAAGTTCTGGAATCTGCGTGGATCAACACATTTCCACCCACCCAGCGTGCCCCCAGGTCTCCCAAAAAAAATGGTACCTCACTTGCGTGGGTAGGCATAGTGGCTGCGACATGAAACAGCGCAAAACGCAGCATGGTCGCACCTCAATTTCCCAGTGAAATTTTGCACGATTCGGACAAAAAGACTACCTTTTGTTTTTACGCCGTAGCTCTGCCAGCACCTAGGGAAAACTAGCAAACCTATACATTTCTGAAAAGTAGACACCCAGGGCAATTCAGGATGGGGTGACTCGTCTGCCTACCCCCAGGTTTTGTTACCCAGAATCCCTTACAAACATAAAAATTTGACCAAAAAAACACATTTTCCTCACATTTCTGTGGTGGAAAGTTCTGGAATCTGCGTGGATCAACAAATTTCCACCCACCCAGCGTGCCCCCAGGTCTCCCGAAAAAAATGGTACCTCACTTGCGTGGGTAGGCATAGTGGCTGCGACATGAAACAGCGCAAAACGCAGCATGGTCGCACCTCAATTTCCCAGTGAAATTTTGCACGATTCGGACAAAAAGACTACCTTTTGTTTTTGCGCCGTAGCTCTGCCAGCACCTAGGGAAAACTAGCAAACCTATACATTTCTGAAAACTAGACACCCAGGGCAATTCAGGATTAGGTGACTCGTCTGCCTACCCCCAGGTTTTGTTACCCAGAATCCCTTACAAACATAAACATTTGACCAAAAAAACACATTTTCCTCACATTTCTGTGGTGGAAAGTTCTGGAATCTGCGTGGATCAACAAATTTCCACCCACCCAGCGTGCCCCCAGGTCTCCCGAAAAAAATGGTACCTCACTTGCGTGGGTAGGCATAGTGGCTGCGACATGAAACAGCGCAAAACGCAGCATGGTCGCACCTCAATTTCCCAGTGAAATTTTGCACGATTCGGACAAAAAGACTACCTTTTGTTTTTGCGCCGTAGCTCTGCCAGCACCTAAGGAAACCTAGCAAACCTATACATTTTTGAAAACTAGACACCCAGGGGAATTCAGGATGGGGTGACTCGGCTGCCTACCCCCAGGTTTTGTTACCCAAAATCCCTTGAAAACATAAATATTTGACCAAAAAAACACATTTTCCTCACATTTCTGTGGTGGAAAGTTCTGGAATCTGCGTAGATCAACAAATTTCCACTCACCCAGCGTGCCCCCAGGTCTCCCGAAAAAAATGGTACCTCACTTGCGTGGGTAGGCATAGTGGCTGCGACATAAAACAGCGCAAAACGCAGCATGATCGCACCTCAATTTCCCAGTGAAATTTAGAACGATTCGGACAAAAAGACTACCTTTTGTTTTTGCGCCGTAGCTCTGCCAGCACCTAGGGAAACCTAGCAAACCTATACATTTTTGAAAACTAGACACCCAGGGGAATTCAGGATGGGGTGACTCGTCTGCCTACCCCCAGGTTTTGTTACCCAGAATCCCTTGAAAACATAAAAATGTGACCAAAAAAACACATTTTCCTCACATTTCTGTGGTGGAAAGTTCTGGAATCTGCGTGGATCAACAAATTTCCACCCACCCAGCGTGCCCCCAGGTCTCCCGAAAAAAACGGTACCTCACTTGCGTGGGTAGACATAGTGGCTGCAACAGGAAACGGTTCAAATCATACGGTGGTGAATTTACATTACCTTATTGCAAAACTACCTTGATTTTGGGGGGGGGGATCTGAATTTGTGGCCCGGGGCTCGGTGGTATTCTTTGCAAAGTAGCAAACCCAAACAGTTCTGAAAACTAGACACCCGGGGGAGTCCAGGGAGGTATGGCATGCATGGGTCCCCAATGTTTTCCTACCCAGAACTCTCTGCAAACCTTACAATTAGGTAAAAATTGCACTTTTCCAAACTTTTTGGCGTGGGATCGCCGTGCCGGCAAAAAAGTCATACCACCCTGCGTTCCCCTTGTTCTCCCGAGTAAAAGGATACCTCACTTGTGTGGGTGCCCCAAAGCAGAACACCCCAAAAATGAATTTTGAAAAAGGTAGTTTTTACTCATATTTACGTTTTACAAATTAAGCACCCCAGCCTAAGTCACTTGCCTTTGGCCCACCCACACAAGTGAGGTATCATTTTACTCGGGAGAACAAGGGAAACGCTGGGTGGTAGGACATTTGTTCCGGCAGCGAGATCCCACCCAAAAAAGTATGGAAATGTTGGTTTAGGGACCAAAATTTCAGGTTTGCAGGGGTTTCTGGGTAGGAAAACATTGGGGGACCCACGCATGCCATACCACCCTGGACTCCCCCTGGTGTCTAGTTCTCAGAACTGTTTGGGTTTGGTAGTTTCCAAAGATGCCTGCCAAGCCCCGGGCCAAAAGCTCAGGTGACCCCCTAAAAAAATAAGATTATTTGGCTAAAGGTAATGTTTTCGTCTCCACAGTATGAATTGGGCCTTTTCCTAAAGCAGCCGCTATGCCTACCCACGCAAGTGAGGTACCATTTTTATCGGGAGACCTTGGGGAACGCTGGGTGGGAGGTAATTTGTGTGAGCCCAGTGATGCCACGCTTTCCCACACTAAAACGTGTGAAAAAAAATGATTTTTTCCAAGCAAAAAATGAGGTTTGCAAGGGATTCTGGGTAAAGGAACGTTGGAGGATCCACGCAAGCCATACCTCCTTGGAAGCCCCCGGGTGTCTACTTTTCAGAAATGTGTGGGTTTGGTAGGTTTCCCTAGATGGCTGTCTCGCACGGGGCCAAAAACCCGGGTAACCCCTCTTGCAAAAGCTGGTGGACATGAATTCTCCAGCTTTTGCAAGAGGGGCTACCTGGGTTTCTGGCCACGTGCGAGACAGCCATCTAGGGAAACCTACCAAACCCACACATTTCTGAAAAGTAGACACCCGGGGGAGTCCAGGGAGGTATGGCATGCGTGGGTCCCCCAATGTTTTCCTACCCAGAACTCCTTGAAAACATAAAAATGTGACCAAAAAACACATTTTCCTCACATTTCTGTGGTGGAAAGTTCTGGAATCTGCGTGGATCAACAAATTTCCACCCACCCAGCGTGCCCCCAGGTCTCCCGAAAAAAATGGTACCTCACTTGCGTGGGTAGACATAGTGGCTGCAACAGGAAACGGTTCAAATCGTACGGTGGTGAATTTACATTACCTTATTGCAAAACTACCTTGATTTTGGGGGGGGGGGGATCTGAATTTGTGGCCCGGGGCTCGGTGGTATTCTTTGCAAAGTAGCAAACCCAAACAGTTCTGAAAACTAGACACCCGGGGGAGTCCAGGGAGGTATGGCATGCATGGGTCCCCCAATGTTTTCCTACCCAGAACTCTCTGCAAACCTTAAAATTAGGTAAACATTGCACTTTTCCAAACTTTTTGGCGTGGGATCGCCGTGCCGGCAAAAAAGTCGTACCACCCTGCGTTCCCCTTGTTCTCCCGAGTAAAAGGATACCTCACTTGTGTGGGTGCCCCAAAGCAGAACACCCCAAGAATGAATTTTGAAAAAGGTAGTTTTTACTCATATTTACGTTTTACAAATTAAGCACCCCAGCCTAAGTCACTTGCCTTTGGCCCACCCACACAAGTGAGGTATCATTTTACTCGGGAGAACAAGGGAAACGCTGGGTGGTAGGACATTTGTTCCGGCAGCGAGATCCCACCCAAAAAAGTATGGAAAAGTTGGTTTTTGGACCAAAATTTCAGGTTTGCAGGGGTTTCTGGGTAGGAAAACATTGGGGGACCCACGCATGCCATACCACCCTGGACTCCCCCGGGTGTCTAGTTCTCAGAACTGTTTGGGTTTGGTAGTTTCCAAAGATGCCTGCCAAGCCCCGGGCCAAAAGCTCAGGTGACCCCCTCAAAAAATAAGATTATTTGGCTAAAGGTAATGTTTTCGTCTCCAAAGTATGAATTGGGCCTTTTCCTAAAGCAGCCGCTATGCCTACCCACGCAAGTGAGGTACCATTTTTATCGGGAGACCTTGGGGAACGCTGGGTGGGAGGTAATTTGTGTGAGCCCAGTGATGCCACGCTTTCCCACACTAAAACGTGTGAAAAAAAATGATTTTTTCCAAGAAAAAAATGAGGTTTGCAAGGGATTCTGGTTAAAGGAACGTTGGAGGATCCACGCAAGCCATACCTCCTTGGAAGCCCCCGGGTGTCTACTTTTCAGAAATGTGTGGGTTTGGTAGGTTTCCCTAGATGGCTGTCTCGCACGGGGCCAAAAACCCGGGTAACCCCTCTTGCAAAAGCTGGTGGACATGAATACTCCAGCTTTTGCAAGAGGGGTTACCTGGGTTTCTGGCCCCGTGCGAGACAGCCATCTAGGGAAACCTACCAAACCCACACATTTCTGAAAAGTAGACACCCGGGGGAGTCCAGGGAGGTATGGCATGCGTGGGTCCCCCAATGTTTTCCTACCCAGAACTCCTTGCAAACCTTAATTAGGTAAAAATAGCACTTTTCCAAAAATGTTGCCGTGGGATCGCTTTGCCGGCAAAAATGTCCTACCACCCAGTGTTCCCCTTGTTCTCCCGAGTAAAAGGGTACCTCACCTTAACAGAGTTACTCAAAAGTCAAACATTCAAGCACGGCTATCTATTCCTCAAAGACACACACATACAGGTTGGATTTGGCACGAGGGCGAGTGATGGTTCAGTATATAAAATTTTATTAACAAGATATTTCAAAAAAATGAAATGCTCTGTCAATAAATAAATGCATAAAAACCGAACCAGTGACTCGCAACTCGTGAGCTGTAAAGCCACGACAAGGCACCAACCATTTTACAGGCCATTCACGCACCTTTCATACCTGATACAAACAAGACCACTGACACCATCTGGAATAAAAGCAACACATTACAACAATCACAATAAGGGACAAGGTACACCCTAATGCAGAAAGAGAAAAAAAACAATTATTACTGCACACCCATCTAATCCGCAAGCACACACACATACTGGTTGGATTTGGCACGAGGGTGAGTGATGATTCAGTACATACAATTGTATACGCAAGTAATTTCACAAAAATGAAATACACTGTGTATAATTGCAAGTATGATAAACTGAACCACTGACTCACAGCTCGTGAGCTGTAAAGCCACGTCAAGGCACCAACCTCTTTACAGGCCATTCATACACCTTTCGTACGTGTGACACATTCAAAACATTCACACCACCAGCCGCGGACCCATCACATTTCAACACTCACACCAGCAAACAGCGCCATTCAAGGGCCCATCACTTTCACACGCCCACATTTCTGACACTGGAACTACACAAATTGATGGACTGCGTGGAGTGTCACTCAACAAGCAGTGTGTGCAGTGACCAACAGAAAGTAACTACTCACACACCGCCAGCCGAGCGCCAGTCCACCCACACCACCAGCCAAGCACCAGACCATGCACACCGCCAGCCAAACACTCAGCGCACACCACCAGCCAAGCGCCTCTCCACGCACACCGCCAGCCAAGCACCACTCCGTGCACAGACAGCTAAACACCGCTCCACGCACACCCTCCAGCCAAGTACCACTCCACAAACACCACCAGCCAAGCACCACTCCACACACACTGCCAGCCAAGCACCATTCCACACACACTGCCAGCCAAGCACCACTCCACACACACCGCCAGCCAAGCAGCACTCCACACACACCGCCAGCCAAGCACCACTCCACACACACCGCCAGCCAAGCACCACTCCACACACACCGCCAGCCAAGCACCACTCCACACACACCGCCAGCCAAGCACCACTCCACACACACCGCCAGCCAAGCACCACTCCACACACACCATCAGCCAAACACCACTCCATGCACAGACAGACAAGTACCACTCCACGAACACCACCAGCCAAGCGCCACTCCACACACACCGCCAGCCAAGCACCAGCCGGCACACACCACAAACACATTTAGAATTCTTTTTTTGAAAATAACACTAAACAAATGGAAATACCTACAAATCAGGTAACACAAATTCTTAAAATAAAAACTTTGCACTAATGCCAATCCTTGAAACAAACTAAAAATGTTTTACAGAATGCAGACCAGGCAATTCACTTTACAGCTCATTCAAACTCCCAATAGTTCTTTTGCGTGTGGTCCGATTTAAAACAAGCTGACATACACAATGCAGGCTTAGAAGGACAGTCAGGACAGTATATACGAGACTCCTTCCGCACGCCTCTTCGCCAACAGACTCTGCATCTTCTAGTCGGAAAGTCTCTAGCAGTAGTGGAAGGAATAGATTCAGGAAAGTGGCGATCTTGCAATCTAGCCACTTCCTCCACCACTCCAAATCTAGGAACACTTGCCTGCTGCACAAGTACAAGGCTGCCTCTTATAGACTCCTGAAACTTAAGAAAAGTCATCTTCGTCTCAGGACAAGACTTCTGGTACACAACGAAAGCATTAAATGATGCCAAGTGGAACAGATGGATAGCCAACTTCTTGTACCAAACGTAAGCCTTTCGAAGAGCAGCATAAGGTTCCAACCTCTGATCTACTCTGTCAACACCACCCATGAACTTATTGTAAGCTAGAATGCACACAGGTTTGCGCACTTCAGCACCCTGACCCCAAACAGGCACAGGTACAGTACTTTCATCGTGGATAGTAGTCAGCATGTACACATCTCTCTTGTCTGAATACTTCACAGCTAAAAGCTCCCCACATCGCAATGCCGTAGACTGTCCCCGCACAAGCCTTTTGCAAACAAGTTCCTTTGGGAAACCTTTACGGTTACTGCGCATTGTGCCACAAGCAACAGTGCCCACTTTGGCCAACTCCTTGAACAACTGCACACCAGTGTAGAAGTTATCTACATATAAATGATGGCCTTTGTTAAATAATCCTCTACCTAGTTCCCACACAATTTTCTCAGTTACTCCAAAAGTAGAAGGACAACCAGGAGGGTTAATGCGGGACTCCTTACCAGTGTACACCCTGAAATTGTAGACATATCCAGTCTCACTGTCACACAGCATATACAGTTTGATTCCATAGCGTGACCTCTTACTAGGAATGTATTGCCTAAAAACCAAGCGGCCCTTGAACAACACCAAAGACTCATCCACTGCAATTTCTTTACCAGGGACAAAAATCTCAGAAAAACGATCAACAAAGTGATCAAGGACAGGCCGAATTTTAAACAAACGGTCACAATCAGGGTGATCGCGTGACAACGCTAAACTATTATCAGCAAAATGCATCATCCGAAGAAGAAGCGTATACCGATCACGACTTATGACTGCTGGAAATATAGCTGTTACCATCAAGGGACTAGTGGACCAATATGAAGTAATTGATGACTTCCTTATCAAGCCCATCAAAAAAGGTAATCCCAGAAACTTCTTCATCTCTTCAACATTGGTGGGAGTCCACCGGATTGCTCTACAATAGGGCTTAAGGCTGGCACTGTTGGCCCTCAAATATTGTTCTGCATACAAATTGGTTTGCTCAACAATCTCTTGCAAAAACACATCGTCAAAAAACAACTGAAAAAAATTAATTGGTAGAAAATTCTCTGTATTCACTCTACACCCAGGAACACCAGTGAACTCTGGCAATGCCGGCTGCACCAAGCCAGGGGGAACCCAGAGGCCATCCCTATCAACGGGGGGAGCAGCCATCCCAGCCTGCAGCACCGAAACATCTTGCTGCTGTTCTCCACCGGGAAGCCTAACAGCCACAGATACTTCTGGCTGCACAACACCAACAGAAGACGTAGCATCCCCAGAGGGCTCTTCCTGCACTACACCAACGGGAAGCCCAGCAGCCTGAGATGCTTCTTGCTGCACTACACCACCGGGAAACCCAGCAGGCCCAGATGCCTCTTGCCGCTCTACACCAATGGGAAGCCTAACGGCCCCAGATGCCTCTTGCTGCACTACACCAGCAGGAAGACGAAAAGCACCAGATGCCCCTTTGCGCACCACAGCAATGTGAAGCCTTTTGGGTGCAGGCTCCAGCCCACTTGCCTCTTGCCGACGTAAAAAGAAAGGAAACCTTGCAGCCCTAGGCAGCAACAGAGGTGCCTCTTGGCCCACTACCGGCAACACAATGTCCTCCTGTACCATAGGCCCTTCATCAGCACTAGAAGAAGAGTCATCATCCGATGATGATGATTCCATGCGAAGAGAAAACTCACTGCCTGAATCTTCTGCCGCTTCCTGGGAGTCCGAATCGGACTCAGACTCTGAACCATGGTCCGAGGAAGACTCAAAAAGCAAACCAAGAACCTGCTGAGCAGTAATCCTGCGACTAGCCATTATCCTTACAAAGCAAGAAGACTGCACACACAAGTGAACAACAACCTACACTGTGCAAAGTAAGAAGTAAACAAGGTAAGGCTTTCACTAAAAGATAAATACAATCCAAAACAATTTCACTCTTACAAAATATAGCTACACTCACCAGCACCTACTCTGTTGAGACACAGCGAAAATAAATGAAATCCCACTAGAAAGAAAAAAAGAAATGACATTAGAAAACAAAGTGCACATCAAACACTAATGCTGAAAAAAAAAACACAGAGCCACACAAACTGCTAGAAGTACAACCTTTTTCAAAAAGACAAACATCAAGGGGAAGTAGTACAAAATACATTCACTTACCAAGCACAAGCAACTACACAAGCTGCAAACAGACACGCAACCTACAACAATCCAAACAGCAAAAGCCTGGAACAAGACAAAAATAGAGAAGAAAAAAAAATTACTACCACATTTCACAAACAATATAACAATTAAAAAAACAACACACAAATTTGCCCCCCAAATTAAAATTCGGCCAGATGGGCCATCAATTAGGGCTTAGACCAAATGAGATTAGATGAGGTTTAACATCAAGACACTGGATAATTTTTTTAATTTTTTTAAAGTGCCTGACCACTTTGGTGCCAGTCAGTCTTTTGCTACTACCAGTACCCATATCACACAGGGGCAGTAAGGACATTCATACACCTTTTGTACGTGTGACACATACAAAACATTCACACCGCCAGCCGCCCATCACTTTCACACGCCCACATATCTGACATAGCAACTACAGAAAATGATGGACTGCGTAGAGTGTCACTCAACTAGCAGTGTGTGTAGTGACCAACAGAAAGTAACTACTCACACACCGCAAGCAGAGTTCCAGTCCACCCACACCACCATCCAAGCACCAGACCATGCACACCGCCAGCCAAACCCCACTCAGCGCACACCGACAGCCAAGTACCACTCCACGCACACCATCCAGCCAAGTACCACTCCCCACACACCGCCAGCCAAACACCACTCCCCACACACCGCCAGCCAAACACCACTCCACACACACCGCCAGCCAAGCAGCACTCCGTGCACAGACAGCAAAGTAGCACTCCACGCACACCACCAGCCAAGCGCCACTCAACACACACCTCCAGCCAAGCAGCACTCCGTGCACAGACAGCAAAGTAGCACTCCACGCACACCACCAGCCAAGCGCCACTCCACACACACCGCCAGCCAAGCAGCACTCCGTGCACAGACAGCAAAGTAGCACTCCACGCACACCACCAGCCAAGCGCCACTCAACACACACCTCCAGCCAAGCAGCACTCCGTGCACAGACAGCAAAGTAGCACTCCACGCACACCACCAGCCAAGCGCCACTCCACACACACCGCCAGCCAAGCAGCACTCCGTGCACAGACAGCAAAGTAGCACTCCACGCACACCACCAGCCAAGCGCCACTCCACACACACCGCCAGCCAAGCAGCACTCCGTGCACAGACAGCAAAGTAGCACTCCACGCACACCACCAGCCAAGCGCCACTCAACACACACCTCCAGCCAAGCAGCACTCCGTGCACAGACAGCAAAGAAGCACTCCACGCACACCACCAGCCAAGCGCCACTCCACACACACCGCCAGCCAAGCAGCACTCCGTGCACAGACAGCAAAGTAGCACTCCACGCACACCACCAGCCAAGCGCCACTCCACACACACCGCCAGCCAAGCAGCACTCCGTGCACAGACAGCAAAGTAGCACTCCACGCACACCACCAGCCAAGCGCCACTCCACACACACCGCCAGCCAAGCAGCACTCCGTGCACAGACAGCAAAGTAGCACTCCACGCACACCACCAGCCAAGCGCCACTCCACACACACCGCCAGCCAAGCAGCACTCCGTGCACAGACAGCAAAGTAGCACTCCACGCACACTAACAGCCAAGCGCCACTCCACACACACCGCCAGCCAAGCACCACTCCGTGCACAGACAGCAAAGTAGCACTCCACGCACACCACCTGCCAAGCGCCACTCCACAAGCACCACCAGCCAAGCACCACTCACCGCCAGCCAAGCACCATCCAGCCAAGCGCCACTCCACACACACCGCCAGCCAAGCGCCACTCCACACACACCGCCAGCCAAGCAGCACTCCGTGCACAGACAGCAAAGTAGCACTCCACGCACACCACCAGCCAAGCGCCACTCCACACACACCGCCAGCCAAGCAGCTCTCCGTGCACAGACAGCAAAGTAGCACTCCACGCACACCACCAGCCAAGCGCCACTCCACACACACCGCCAGCCAAGCACCACTCCGTGCATAGATAGCCAAGTACCCCTCCACGCACACCGCCAGCCAAACACCACTCAGCGCACACCGACAGCCAAGTACCACTCCACACACACCGCCAGCCAAGCACCGCTCCACGCACACCATCCAGCCAAGTACCACTCCCCACACACACCACCAGCAAACATGCCCAAGGGGTCGCTTCCTAAAAACTTTGTGTTAGTGGCCATTTTCCGCCCCCCCTGGGGGCAAAACGGCAAAAAAAACAGGCCAATTTGCCCCCAGGGTGGACAGAAAAACAAAAACACAATCATGTCCACCTGGAAGCGACCCTTACCCAAGGGGTCGCTTCCCAAAACAAACACATTGCCCCAACAAAAATCCCTGGTTCTAGTGGGTAATTTCTGCCCCCCCTGGGGGCAAAACGGCCGAAAAACGGGCCGATTTCCCCCCAGGGGGGGCAGAAAAATGAAAACATACTCAGACCCCGCCTGGAAGCGACCCTTGCCCAAGGGGTCGCTTCCTAAAAACTAAAATTACATCCCTGGTGTCTAGTGGGCATTTTCTGTCCCCCCTGGGGGCAAAACGGCAAAAAAAAACGGGCCGATTTGCCCCCAGGGGGGACAGAAAAACGTAAACAAAATCAATGGCCGCCATCTTGGCTATAATCAATATCCCTGGTGCTAGTGGGGAATTTCTGCCCCCCCTGGGGGCAAAACGGCCGAAAAACGGGCCGATTTCCCCCCAGGGGGGGCAGAAAAACGAAAACATATTGCCAGCCAGCCTGGAAGCGACCCTTGCCCAAGGGGTCACTTCCTAAAAACTAAAATGATATCCCTGGTGTCTAGTGGGGGCATTTCCGCCGCACAATCGCGACGCTGTGCGCGATCGTGAGGCAGAAATGCCCTGCAAAGAGACATCAGGGGAAAGGAAAATCTCTTTCCTCTCCCCTGATGCCTCTTCGCTGCCCCAAACCCCCGCCGAAGTCCAGAACACCTACCTCTTTCTCCAGCGCTCAGGAAGCAAATGGCTTCCCGAGCGCTGGGAATCCCTGATGATGTCAGCGCGCGCTGTGCGCGCTGACGTCATCAGGGATTACCATGGGGGGGGGCGGGGGCGGCAGCGGAAGCTCTTCCGCTGCCGCCCCCATTGCAACAACGAAGATCAGAGAGCCTCGGAGGGAGCGCCAGCGCTTCCCCCGAGGGTGGGGCTGATGACGAGCTGGCCTTGTCATCCGCGCAGGACAGGTAAGCGCGATGACGAGCCCAGCTCGTCATTAGCCCCGAAGGGGTTAAAGCCTCCACATCAAACCTAGGGGGTCAGGGAGCATCTACTATGCCCCCTTATGGTCATTTGCCCCTTCGCTTTCGCCTCCTCTTGTCTCTCGATCCTACCGAGAGACAAGATGGCGGCCGCTACGGACTGTTTGGAATGTTTACAGACGCCGAAGAACCAATCAGCTTCGCAAAGCTCCGTAACGCGAAAAGTACGCGAAGAGGAGCGCTGTTACAGATATATATCTTTTTTTGAACATTAATTTCTCAAAATCCACTGGAGCACATATATTGAGACCTAGCAAAGGCACATCGGGCTACCAGTCCCTACAATTTTGCCAAGTTTCGTGCAAATCCATTCAGCCGTTCGATTATTATTATTTTATTTTTTTTTGCCCCGCGGGGCCCTTTTAAAACCTCCACATCAAACCTAGAGGGTCAGGGAGGATCTACTATGCCCCCTTATGGTCATTTGCCCCTTCGCTTTGGCCTCCGCTTGTCTCTCGATCCTACCGAGAGACAAGATGGCGGCCGCTACGGACTGTTTGGAATGTTTACAGACGCCGGAGAACCAATCAGCTTCGCTTCACAAAGCTCCGTAACGCGTAAAGTCCGCGAACCGGAGCGCTGCCCGGTCCGCTGTTACAGATATATATCTTTTTTTGAACGTTAATTTCTCAAAATCCACTGAAGCACATATATTGAGACCTAGCAAAGGCACATCGGGCTACCAGTCCCTACAATTTTGCCAAGTTTCGTGCAAATCCATTCAGCCGTTCGGGCTAAAAGTGAGGCCAACCGCCCTTTTTTCTCGGCCCCCCCTTGACGAACCCCCCCCCAAATTTTCAAGGGCTGCTCAGAAACAAAATGTGCCATTTTCCTGAAAATTTCAGCCAATTCCGTCCACAAACGCCAAAGTTATTAGACATAGAATTTTCAAAAATCCCATAGAGAAAAAATCCTAACTATATATACCTACTGGCGACCGCCAGTAGGTAATATATATATATATATATATATATATACACACACACACCCACACACACACGTCATAACCATCGGACATAATTTGTTTTGGAATCAAATAAAATAAGTATTCTTGATTTCCTGACGTCCAACATCACATGGAAAATGGTTGCGGCCAATATGTCGACGTTTCAATCCCTTACAATAATTCAAACTGGGTAGCGACCTGACCATAGGATCCTGGAGTTATTGCATAGCATTCAGGGACTCAAATGAGAAATGTCCTATTGGTGAGTTCTAATGTTACTCGAAATTCTCTCTTAGCATGTCAGTGAAAACATCCCAAACAATGCAAGGTTGTGACCGGGGATGAGTGTGTAAGAATACAGTGGGTCTCGTGTTTATATTGACCATTTCAATCAAGACCGGTATTAGTTTTGCCACCAATACGAGAGGCTTCATTGGCAAGAAATCTCTAAGGCGAGTGATAATGATGGCACTGTATCATACCTCATTTCCACTTCTGCCCTAGCCAGTGCTTAATTTGTAAAAAATAATAGCCAGGGCTCTCGTGAGGAGGCCACTGCAGCTTGCACCACACATTGCCCCTACCATGCTGCCAATCATAGTAAGAACACAACTACTAACCATCACATTCCAGCAAGTGTGACAATTTGGACTATTTTAGGACCCCAAAGCTATAAGAATAGCTTGGGCAGCAGGTAATAGTAATTTATAATGTATATTGAACTAATAATTAACTGTCGCTGTGGTCATCTCTAAATTAGCCAGACAACGCCACCTCATGGCACACTGCCACTTGCACCAGCGTTGACAATTAAATGCTGGTGCCGAGCACCAGAAACCACTGGCTCAAATTAAGCACTGGCCCTAGCACAAGATATCACAGAGAACCTACTATACCAGACCACAAAACTGACTCCGTTTAGGGTGGGTATCCCCCTCAATCTCAAGAATCAGTCTACTTTAGTATTTCTCAAGTGGATGATACAGTATACGTTCATGAGATCACTAATAGAGCTGCAAAAAAGCTCAACATAAGCATGGCTAATATTCAGGAAAAAGACTTTGATCATTTTGAGATACCAGAAATGAACACTCCAAAAAGGCCTTGGTTTCAGGCACCATTGAGACCTTCCTCCTGCGAGGAAGGCTTAAAAAAACACAAGAAAATAAACTTCAAACTCAGGCAATCTTTTTGTTAGGAGAACCCAACTTAGAACTTGTTAACTGTTTTGGCTGCTTAAAGATTTAATGCCCACATTTACAGTCCCACCAGATAAGAAAATGTTATGTTATGTTATGTTATCAGGAGTTTTATTGAGCGCTCAGCTACTCAAGCAGAGTGTGCCGGCGCTATCAGACCATACACAGCATAACCCCAGCATTGGAAGAGGAATTACCGACAGAACAACCACGTCTTGAGCTCTTTCCTAAAGGACACTAAATTCTCACTCTTTCTTAAAGACAGTGGCAGGACATTCCAGGCCCGTGGCGCAAGATATTTAAAAGACCGACCCCCAATCCGGGCACGCCTAATTACCGGGATCGTGGCCAGTGACAGTGATGCCCAACGTAAGGCTCTGGACGGATGGTGAAAGCCAATTCTCTTCCTCAGATAGAGTGCACCGGTGCCATGGAGAGCCTTAAACGCGATGGTAAGAGCCTTAAACTTAATGCGTTTCTGGATTGGCAACCAGTGAAGAGACTTCAGCAGTCCTGCGGCATGGGCGCTGCGGCCAAGGCCAAAGATTGCCCGTGCAGCCGAGTTCTGCACAACCTGCAAGCGTGATAGAAGGTACTCGGGCAGGCCAAGGTAGTGTACATTAGTGTAGTCCAGCCTCGATCCGACCAATGCTTGCACCGTGATTTTCCTGTGGGCAGTAGAGAGGAAAGGGAGGAATTTTCTTAGCATTTTTAGTATCCCAAAACACTGTCCAATCAGACCCAGAATCTGAGGTTTGAGCGAGAGACAGTTGTCCATCTTGACTCCCAGATTCTTAGCCGCTATGGTATCAGCAGTGGGTGGATACATACCTGCTGCCACCAGGACTTCCAACCGGGGTCCGGAGGACAACCAAAGAAAAGGACCTCAGATTTGTCTGAGTTGCATTTCAGCTGGTTAAGTTGGAACCAGTCAAAAACCGCACCCAGACAGCACTTAATGCTATCACCATCAAAGTCTGAGTTCCCTCCACAGGTGAAGAGAAGCTGGGTGTCATCGGCGTAAGAGACAATCTGGGCGCCAAATGACTCAGCCTGTGCCGCGAGAGGGGACATATAGATGTTAAAAAGAGTGTGACTCAGAATTGACCCCTGGGGGACTCCCACCTCCAAAGGCGGCACTGCATCAGAGTGCGGAGGAGCCCAGACTGTCTGTTGTCAGTTGGAAAGAAAAGGCTCAAACCATCTGAACACCGTTCCCCGGACACCAATCTCCGAGAGTCTTGCCAGGAGACGGTCATGGGGAACGGTGTCAAACGGCGCCGAAAGATCTAACAGCACCAGCAGTGCTTTCCCTCCATTGTCCTGGACTTGCTTGATGGCCTCTGACACCTCCAATAGTGCAGATTCAGTGCTCACATTCGTCCGGAAACCGGACTGGGTGTAATGCAAAATCCCCTGTGACTCTACAAAGTCCGAGAGGACGGACTGCACATGATTTTCTGCCACCTTTGCCAAGACCGGGAGCAACGAAATAGGCCAATAATTGGCGTGGCTACTAGGGTCCAGAGACGGCTTTTTTTAAGAGAGGGAGGACCAACGCCTGTTTCCATGCTTGCGGCACTACCACCGTTTCTAAAGAACAATTTAAAATCGGATTGATAATGGGGTTGACGACATAAGCCATCTTGGCTAGAAACTAGGCGGGACAGGGGTCCAGCGGGGAACCAGATCTCATTTTAGATAGAATTACCAGGGAAGTTTGAGGCTCAATAGGGGGAAAATTCGACAGATTGGGCTGTCCTGCGTCCGACACAGAAGAGAGTGGCCCTGGGTTAAACACTCCCCCTACCACTGCAGAAGGAAAAGTTGCCTGGATGCTTTTGATCTTATTAGCAAAAAAGCTTGCCAGTTGGGTCACCCAGGGTTCCAAAAAGGAACACTTAGGAGTGATGGAGGCCGGCGATGTGAATTCCTTCACCACCAAAAAGATTTCTTTACTGGTATTAGTGGCCTCCTCAATCCTCCTGGCAAAGTAGGCTTTCTTTTCCAAGTAGATTTCCTTGTGATAAGCCTTAGTGCAACACCTATAGGACTCCTTCAGTGATTCCAGATACTTTGATCGCCATGCTCTTTCGGCCTTCTTACAAAGCCTACGACTGTTATGAAGAGCTGGCGTAAACCATGGTGCCGAGGCATGAGAAGAGTTTTTAGGGGCCCACACAGGTGGCGCCAACTCCCTCAGGCAGCACGTGAGCCAAGTTTGGAAGAGGACAAGATCCTCCTCTATGTCACCCGTCAACGAGCAGGGGTGATTCAACAGATACTGTTCAATCATGTCCGGTGACACTATGGAAGGCGCGGGGTGTCTGAGGCCGACGCACATTATCTCTGATGGTAGAACTAGTTTTGTACTGAATATCGAAGGTCACCAGCATATGGTCAGACCACAGCACTGGTTGAGGGGGGGCAACTACAATATGAGTAGTAGAGAAGATTTGGTCCAGCGTATGCCCCTTGTTGTGGGTGGGGGACACCAGATAAGGCAGTAAGCCCAGGGGTTTGGTGGAGTCTAAAAACTTGATGGTGTCCGCAGCATCTGCTACATCAAAGTGGATGTTAAAATCGCCTAGGAGTACGCAGTGTTTAAACTGCACACTCATTGCTGAAATCACTGAGTAAAGTCCCTCATGAAAGGACCCTATGGGACCCGGAGGTCTGTAGACCAGCAGTCCCGCGCAGGATTGGGCGGGTGAAAGTGTCAGACAGAATCCCAGCGCTTCAGCCCCGTGTCTATCACCAGTGCCACTCCCCCGCCTTTGCCCGAGCCCCGATCTTTCTTCAGCATAAAATAGTTAGGGGGCAGGGCGTTGGCGACATCCGGCCCTGATGCCTCGCCGAGCCATGTTTCCGTCAGGAAAAGGCAAGCAGGTTTGGAATCAGATAGCAGGTTAAACAGGTCCTGAGCATGTTTGCTCACAGACCGAGTGTTCAGAAGGGCACAGCTGAAAGTGCGTTCAGAAAGACCCGGCCCATGCGTTGGAGCAACAACGTGCCCCAGCTCCACGGGGTCCCTTACCGGCAAAGTTTCACTCAATGACCATCCACCACCGGCGCAGTGAAACAGTGACCCTGAACTGAACAGCCTCTGTTTCTGAGCCGTCTCAAGCTCAGGAGATGCGCTGAGGAGTACCTGTGTGTTAGTCTCTGGGGCTGCGTCAGGAAGTCGCCTGCCCGTCCGCCCCCGCCCCCCTCCGGGACGCTGATGGGCGCAGACGGGCTTTCCTTAGGCGCTCCTTTGGCGTGGGTAAGGCGCGTCCGCTGATCGCGTCCGCTGCGCGGAGCCATCCCCGTCTGAATTTATAGTCCCGCCCGTGAGGCAGCAAGCCTAGTCTACCGACTAGCAAGCCTGCCTCACCCAAGATGGCCGCCGGACTAGTGCGCAGCCTACCCGTCCCTCAGTGCCCCTCAGCTCGTAGTCAGCTGAGAGGGGGGCGCCCAGATCTAACATGGCGAAAGGGAGGTCAGGAAGAGCGGCTCGATAGTCAAGGGTGACACGTAGGTGCTCGTCTGCCCCTAAAGAAGAAGTTAAAACAGAGTCCTTATGCCAGTGAAACACAGAACAGAGAGAGATCTCCCGGCTTTTCGCCTCAGGAGAGAGAAAAAGGCAGAGAGCTATACACTTTAGAATAATGGCACGGGCCAAATAAACAGTGCAATGCAATTTAAAACACAGAGCAAATTACAATGTGGATTTTTTTAAGAAGCTCAATTCGTGCAGCTCGCTCCGCCAGGCATCCGCCACGGGAGTCGCGCTGTAACAGGTCTGATACAGATACAGATACCATAAAAAATGCAAGCCAGCTAAATAACTTCTACTATTATTATACAGCTTGATACAACTGATACAATATGGTGCAATGATACTCATTAGAGCACATTTCTGAGGTTCTGATGAAGAACTGACAAGAACATTCCCTGGTTATAAAAACAGATGTGAATACATTGGATGAAATAATTATTTTGGCTGTGTATAGAGCAGATTTGGCGCTGATGGCCACATTATGTGAAGTGTTCTATGGATCTGATTGACACCTGTCAATCCCAATGGGTATGTAGGCTGAATAGGAATGGAAAATTACAAAAACAATCAGCTGGAGTTCCCAGGAGTGCACTTGAATACTTATAGGCTAGACTAACACCAAAAAGAGTTAAAGCACCCTTTTGGAGGCAACAGTAGGATAAAGTTATCTTTATGTGGAATCTTGACCGCAATATAAGTAAGTGTCACTTACTCTTGTTGTACTTCTGCTTTTCTCATAATCAATCAGGGGCAAGCTGCCTACTCCTGGATTTCAATACTAAAAAAAAGTCACAGAAAAATCTTGAGAACGAGCCCTCTGACTTGGGGTCAGATGTACAAAGCCTTTTTACGATCGCAAAGCCTGCATTTCGCTAAATCACTGGGTTTATGACTGCCAAATAGCTTTTTACTATGTATTTTGTGATTCGATAACACGTTGCCAAATTGCAAAAAAAAATTAAAAATGCTTTCCGAATCGCATTTTGGAAGGGGTGTGTTTAGGGCGTCCCTTCCAAACCGATATTCTGCATGCTCAGCCGCAATTTTGGTTGCAAACTCATTCGTGAATGGGAAGGGGTCCCAAAGGGGAAACAGGGACCCCTATCCGGTGGAACCCTTTCCGGTTTACATGTAAAAAATAAAGTTTGTTTGTGTGCAAGGGGGTTGTCAACTCTTAAACTTTTTTTAAAAAGTTATTTTTTTTCTTAAATGCAGACCCAGTTCTTTTGAAGGAAAACAGGATGCATTTAAAAAAAAGAAATACTTTTAAAAAATGCGATCACTGAGATGCAGGTCCCTGTGATGGGATCCTGTGGGAGTGAGTCACAATTTACAACCTACCTCAGGACTATTAATGAGGTAGGTCAATTGCAACCCACTCTGAATGGTGATTTTATGAACTGGCCTATTTGTACATATAGGTCGGATCACAAAATCAGAACAGACTTGCAAAAAAGAAAAAAAGTGCAGAATTTGCGACCACTTATTGGGAATCTGTTCTTACTACATCTCGCCCCTAATTTCTAGGCTTTTCCGCATTATCATTTTCAGGGAATCTTGAAATGTGGTGGGAAGACCAAAAACATACCTGAGTGCTTACCTTGCTGGTAAAAAAAAAGCTAAAAATAAATGCACACATGCACACTCTTTCACTTGTATTCTATTCTCCCTGGCCAATTCTCTTCTTGAGAAAAGAAGGGCCATAGACTCAGGAGTAGTAGCTTGGTAATGGGAAATACCATACTGACTAAGAGTAACAGACTGTAACTAGGATTTAATGGCAAGTCAGGAGGTTATTATGATGCATAACCTTTTATTCACTAACTTCTGAGCAGCACTTTAAAAGCTACATACATCACCAAGTGAAGTCATTAAACAATAGAACATTAAACATAATATAACCCATTAACATTCTATGCTCTTCCTCTTTTGTTTGCTGCTTCTGAGCAGATAGGTTTACAATGTTGATTGGTTATATTATTTAAAGTGTATTTATTTAAGAATTGAATTTCTAATATATTAATTTGGGATATGTATTTTATTGAATGTGAGAGTATGTAAGAAGTGTATGTTTAGTTTAAAGAGCAGTTTATTTCTTTGCTTGAACCCAATTTTCGGGTGATTTTATGTTAAATAGAATAAGTAGGATGTGTATTTTAGTTCGTTTTAGACGAATTTAATTAGATGTTAAATAATGGTAGGATTTAGGAAAGTTAAAATAGTTTAAATTTAAAGTTACTGTTTTGAGTATTTCAAAATATGCATGTGCGCATTCTTTCACACCTTGGCTTTACCTAGTCTCATCACAATGGCTACATTCTGAAGTAATTTATAAACATAAAGGTAGGGTGGAGATGTCCTGAGTAGGCATTTTAGGACTAAGCAAACTGGTTGCGTAGACCTTTCTCTGAGAAAGGCTCAAGAGCATAGGTGCTAGAAGTAGAGGACAATGCAGCATCCACAAATTAACCATACTAGAGTTCAGAAGGTGAATGAGCAATAAAGAAGCCTTTAAATTTGGTCACGGAGGTCACATGTTAGGTTCTGCCTTCTGACGTATTGCTGCATATTCTTTTAACATGGAGATTAATATTTACTTTTCTTTCTGAGACTGTAAAATGCGAGGATTTTGTAATGTGAACTGTGTGGCAATCTTGTTGGGTGTGAAAGGAAAGGCTGTAGGATTTTCCTTTTTTTGACAAACACAACAAAACATGAACTGTGCAAATATTTCAAAATATATCAGCGATCAGGAAAGCACAAATTAAGTGCTTTGTTTAGAATTCTCAAGTGTGAAAGTAACACATATTTTAATAGGATTAAAACAAATGAGGACACTTTACTTAACGATCCATGAATGATAAATATTCACTGAGACCAGATTTCCACACATTACTATTTGTGTGCTGTATAGTTTTATCAGTAAAACTACATACCTTTTTCAAATGTAGTGACTGTTTGTAGTGTTGTGGATGTATTTACAGTGTACTTATGTGCTACTGACGCTAGAGTTACTCACGCTTCATATGATTCTTTGAATATTGTTCCACAATCGGGTGCAGAACGATGCGTGCCAGGATTCTACCAACGTTAATCAGTTGGTCGAGATCCTGGTACACAGCGGGAGCATCCGGCTGTGGGTGCCTGCAATTTTGGAACAAAAGCTTTGTTAACTTACCGGTTGCCTCCGTGAATGTATCATACTTCAATTGGCGACGATTGGGAACTTTCTCTACGAATCCAGTTAGTTTTTAAGCTTCTGGGCATTTTCAATGCATCGCTGCTCCATGGTCCTGGCGACTTTTCTCTCAAGGGATTCATCACTGCAGCGACGAACGGATCTCCGCTGTCATCTTCATTCAATTTGGTGGACTTCTGGAGACTCTGAGTTACTACGTGATGTAATCATAGCCCCGCCCCGCAGCATCATCACGTTGGGGGCCATCTTCATTTGGGCTATATTACATGTCTTCATTGCAAGACGTCATTCTATTTGCGACGGCCATTTTGGATCTGGATAGTTCAGCGCTACACATCGATTTTGATCAGCTGATTCACATGCAGGTATGATCCAGCCTGTTTACTTGCACGGTGACAGGCACATCTTTTAATCTTCATTATTTACAAAGCCACCTCACCTCTTGAGCCTTTATACACGGTGATAGGCTCACCTCATTCACATATTTACACCATTATTATTAACATAAAGTTCACAGTTTACAAAACTTGTTAATGAAATTACTAAATGCCTAGAATATTCGTAAAATTCTAATAATACAAAGTCATTTCACTTGCTTTTTACATTTCAGCATTGTATTTATGCTTTATTTCTTGAGAGTTATGGCTACTTCTCAGCAATTTGCTCAACCTCCTCCCTTTTTGCAACACCCTGGTAAGCCCAGCATTCCTTGGCGTCAATGGGTTAAAGCTTTTGAAAACCATATTGTTGCCATAGATGCTGTAAAAGTTTCTCATGATGGCAAGGTTGCAATTCTTTATGGCTGTTTAGGACTTGCAGCACAACATGTTTTTGAAAACTTACCTAAGTTTCCCACTCCTCCTGGTGAAGCTGGGGATGCAGACCATGGAATCCCTATAAAGATGCTTTATCCCGCTTGGGAAGACATTACGGCCAAGAATCAAACATTATGCTCAAAAGTCATAATTTTCACAGGAGAAAACAATGCGAGGATGAAACAGTTGAAGAGTACATTGCTGAATTACGAGTTCTTGCATCAACTTGTGAGTTTGAGGCTGATCCAGAGATCTATATCCGTGATCAATTTGTTTTTGCATGTTATTCAAGAAAAATACAAGAACGCCTTCTTAGCTGCAGAAAACCATCTCTACAAGACACAATTGCTATTGCAAAGAGTATTGAGAGGTCTATCGTAACCTCCAAAGCTCTTCAACAAGATCAATCCATCAACTCTTTCAAGTCAATTTCAAGTGAATGGGACATTATGCCCAGACGTGGGTCCCTTGCTCTCCATGCAATTGGAGTCAAGCTAGCCTGGCTGATGAGGGGTGATGCCCCGAAACCGGTCCCAGGATGCTTTTTTCAGTCCAGGGAGGACCTGGCCTGGCAGTTCGGACTAGACTGTTCCCATGGGGAAGAGGTTCAAGACTGATTTGCATATGGCTGGGTCTGATCTGGAATGGCATGGGGAGCAAAAAACGATGGATTTAGGCCCAGATCTCTGTACCAGGGTGAATGTTTGACATTGTGCAGCATTCTTTCCATCAACTGTATTGTTCTTTTTGCATTTGTCACACCAAGTGGGACAGGTATGCCCAGACGTGGGATCCCTGCTCTCCATGTCACTGGAGTCAAGCTAGTCTGGCTGATGAGGGGTGATGCCCCGAAAACAGTCCCCGGATGCTTGTTTCCAGTCCAGGGAGGACTGGGCCTGGCAGTTTGTGGTGGACTGTTCCTATGGGGAACAGGGTCAAGACTGATTTGCATATGGCTGGGTCTGAACTGGAATGGTATGGGGAGCAGATAAAACAATGGATTAAGGCCCAGATCTGTGAACTGGGGTGAATGTTTGACATTGTGCAGCACTCTGGCCATCAATTGTTCTTTTTACATAAATCAACCAGAGGCGTCCCGCAGCGCAGGACAATCGAATACTGCTAGACCTGCCTGAGGGATCAAGACACTAAAGCTCCCAGCCTTCCTGGACTGACCCAGCCCAGCGGTTACGTCATCCAAGGCGCCGGAGTTCCATACATCAATCAAAGATATCCCGCAGTGCAGGACACGCATGGGTCGCACACATGCCTGGCACAGGCGAAGACCAGGTTAAGAGAGGGCCCGTCTGCTCCAGTCTGCTATGCCACCCCTCTTGGCCTATTGTGTCAAAAATACTAATGACACTAAGGATTGCTGGGGTGAGTTCTATTGATTACCTTGAAATATATTAAGTATATTTGGCATAATAAGGTTCGCCACAATGGGGAAATGCAAGTGCACTGGTGGGTGGGTTTGCTGTACAGCCATCTGCTAAAATGACTACCAGTGATGAAATACTCCAAAGTGCTATACATGTAATAGCCACTGAAATTGAACTTACGGAGAGGAGGCTTTCACTTGGGGATGATGGCGAACCCTCCAAAAGTGCAGCTAGCTTAGTTCCATTTACCTCTACCCAGATCGACACCTTCCTCAGAGACATTTCAGTAAGAAGTAGAGTAGCTAACACTAATCCGCCTGAAACCAAGGCCCTTGTGACAATTGATTTGCCCCTGAAGGCTTGTCCCTATTTTGTTGTGATGTCCGGGATTCCTGGCTTAAGAGACTGGCTGAGGGAAAGCCACACAGAACTGAGCAATAAGTGCCTCAATTGGCTGGGTAAACAGGAATTTCCTAACCTCGATAGCCAGCAATATACTGTTTATATGGTGTGTGGGGTGACTTGGGAAGGGGGCTTAGGACCGTACCGGCGACTGTGTGGTTATCAATTTTGGAGACCGTGCACTTGTTCATGAATTGTTATGCAAGAGTGGCCCTGGTCGTATGAGGGGCACAGGGGTGAATTTACTTCCCCTGGGATATTTCTACAAGCCCCCCCTTGGATTCGCAAAAAGATTGCTACAAGCTGCCAAGATTCCATCCTCTTTACTCCGTAAGTACCCTAGTGTTAATCAGCCACAGCAAGGAGAATTTTATAATGTCTTAATGTAGAATAGGTTTGGTCCTTTAGGCCTTGTTTGTTGACTTGAAGACGACATTAGACATACTTGTGGTACACAAGCTAATGTTCCTAGTAAGGTAACACGTAGAAAGGAGAGGCACCTATGCCCTAATGGTTACAATTCTAGCACGGGCCCCACACTGTCCATTCAGCTCAATGAAACTCATAGAGTAACAAGAGCCCCTTTAGATCCAGCCACTTAGGTAGGGGCCTCCCTCGATTTCGATTTCTACTCAGGGTTAAAACATCATCTAACGCCATTTCCATAGATCAGAATATGACAAATACCTTTATATCCAATAGGTCTTTAAAACTAGTGGGAGGGAGATGCAAGAGGACTACTGGGGGACTTGAGATAAGTAGACACTCACCGGGGAATCACAAAAAACTAAGGATACTTTCCTGGAACGTCGTTGGCCTGGGCCCCAAATTGGGGGCTGTTGATTGGGGCAACTATATCAATACTTTTGATATTTGCCTCTTTCAAGAAACGTAGGAAAGCCATGCAATTAGCTATCCCAACTTTGCCACTTATTGTGTTAACGCCAGGTCCTGTGGGAAGGTAAGGCCTTCTGGAGGACTGATAACTTGGATTCGGGCACATGTGGAGTGTTTGGTGCTGGGGACCGAAACAGTAGAGGAAGATATTCTCTATGTTACTATTGAACTACTCAACGATTGCACGTAAACATTTATAATATATATTTACGACCCTCTGTCAAGCGCCAGGAATCTATCACCATTGACATGTTAATAGCGCACATAGTGGGTCCCCATCCAAACAAGTAAAAAATATTGGGGGGGGGCGATCTAAATTGTCAATTTGAACCCTTGGTTTTGGTTAACCACTATTCTCTGGCAGAGGAGGATAGTATTTGTTCAATTCCTGTTCTCATTATTCTCCCTATCAAGAAGTGGTCTCCTTGGCGTTACAATTAAATACTCTATCCTTGATAGTGTGATTTGCACCTGTAATGGACAAATCAAATCTGATAGACTATATAGTTTTAGATGTTAAAATCTGGCCTCTTCTTAGTAGCCATTGGCCAAGGAGTTGTGCACCATCCTGGTTCAATAAGCTTATGTAGTTTGGCCAAAGGCACTGTGATTTCTACCATCAAGAGCTTTAAGGGGGAACATTTGGCTGTCCAGGGAAAGAGAGCTGAATATAAAACTGTTCTAGCATTGGCAAAAAGGGAATGGGACGGCCAGCATTGGGGTCTTCTTTTAGTAGCCTCAATGAAAAATAATCAAATCCTTTCGCGGAATTGAATTGCCACTGGGAATAGGGAAGTAAGATCCATAATCAATGATATTGTAGCAGCTGAGGCCTTGATAGCCCATTTCACTACCTACAAAGATCTGAGGTGGGTACACTCCCAGAGCTTATAGCAATTTCCCTGAAGGCTGGACCAGAGAAGGTCGTCAGAGGTTTTCCTCCAATAATGTGTAAGAACTTAGAAGAGGCCATTAAAAAGATAGCCCCCACAGAAAGCTCCTGGCATCTACAAGATTCCAGGAGATCTGTTTTTATCACAAATTGATGCGTTGACACCATATTTTACTGTGGTATTTAATTACATTTTAAAGGGTGCAAGTAGTCCAAATCGTGGGCAGAGCCGAGATTCTCCATTTATAAGAAGGGCGGCCCCTTTGACCATGGCAACTATAGACCAACTAGTTTAATTAACATAGCATAACAACATTTTAATAGGGTTATATTGAGCAGGTCTAGTATTGGCTCAAAGAAAACGATATCCTTTGCCCTCTTCAAGCAGGATTTCGATCCAACAACTTCTACTATGGACCAGGTCTTTAGACTGCAGATGATTTATTGGAAGACTGTTAAGCTCCATAAGGGAAGGCTGTACGCAGTCTTTTTGGATCTAAGAGATATGTTTGACTTTGTTCCTTGAGCCCTGCTGTGGAAAAGCCTCTTTGAGCCAGGCATTCCAATTCCTTAGTGTAGCATAATTGAGAGACTGCACCAATACAACTATGCACAAATTAAATGTGGCAAGCTGGGTGAAATTACAGATCCTATTCCAGTTAAGCAGGGCATGAGACAGGGCTGTGTATTGGCAACCACTCTTTTTACCCTTTCAAATGATCTGGTAGATTTTGAAATAGCTGCGATAATTATGCCCCCATCTAGCAGGCAGGAGGGTCCCGGCCCTCATGTTCGCAGACGATACCCTTTTCCTCTCAAAGACACCTAAGGGACTTCAGAAAATAGTTGATGGTTTTAGTAGATTTTGCGGGCTGTGGTGGCTGGAAATTAAACTCACTTAAACGAAATTTATATTTTTAATTCCTGTTCTCCCTCGTGTCCAAATCCTACTTTAGACAGTGCCCCCGTAAAGCAGGTACACCTCTTTGATTATCTGGGGATCACACTAGATGGGAATTTAGATTGGTCATCTCAAGTTGCTAAAAGAAGACTAAAACTGGAGCAGCATAGTGGGGGTTTGTTGAAGTTGTATAAACGGTCATTTTGAAAATTTGTAGCACCAGTTGTCCAACTATATACGTATCAGGCACTTGCGGTTGACCTCTATGGTACAAGTTATGTGGGCATGAAAACATAAAACCCCTGGAAATGGCAGAAAATAGGTTCATAAGGCAACTTTTGTGCCTCCTGGTCAGTACTTCTTTAGTACCACTGAGGCTCGATTTGAACCTTAGGCGATTACTGACAAGATATAACCTCGCCCGTTAATCTTCTGAAGATGCATTTGGGCCACACCCAAAGTTTTGCCATAGTGAGAAGGGCTGGCAGAAAATCTTAGACACATGAATGCAACTAAACTACCTTGGATTACATTTGTTAAAGACTCCCTAATGGGGATGGGCTTGGATAAACTTTGGAGTGATCCAGTAGGCCCTAACACCTAAAAACACATCCTTCTTTTAACGCAGGAACAAGGCACTTCAACTACTTCGTTTTTAGTGATTAAAGACAATTATCATTTTGAATACTACAATATTGGACAAATTCAGCAAAAAACTTTACATTCAGTTTAGACATGGAAATTTGCCCCTCAAAATTTTTAGGTCAAAATGGTTAGGTCCATTGAATAACATAGACATGGGGAGTAAAAAGGAAGGGTTATAAGAAGGAAGATATAGCACACCTGCTATTTTTGGTCCAATGTATAAAGAACAGCGTATCAAATGGCTGATTCCACTTTGTAGAAAGCTGGGTACTAGTAGGGATGTGGAAGCTAACAGGATCCTTCAAGCTGATACAACCTTTTATTTGGTCTTTGCAGTGTCCAGATATTTGCTTCATGTTTGGTTAATAAGAAATAGAAAACCAGTAAATTCAAACTAAACTGGCCTTTTCTATTTTATATTCTTTATCAGACTTTATAAATTGGGTACCTATTAGTCTTTATGTGAACTTGTATGGGCCATGTGTGTATTTACATCCGAATGTTAATGTTGTGGTGTTTTGTTTTATTACTTTTCTAACTTGTTGATGTCGATCTTAATGCTCAGTATTTATTGTATTTTTATTGTGTATCTCTTTTGTGGTATATTACCAAAGTAAGGAGTTTTTTAATCGAATTTCTTAGCATTGAGTGTCAGGGCAACTCTTAGCACTTTAGTGGTTAATTTTCATAAGCTCTTAGTATCTCCACCCATTAGTAAGATCCAAGAAACATTATGTTTAATTTGAAAAGAGAAACCGCTATTATAAATAAATTATTTCGCTATTTGAATATTAACGAATATTAACTGTTTAATGAAAAGAACAAAAAAAGAAGAAACCTTACAAAGGGTTTAACAACACCACTAATTCTTTCTCTAAAAGAAAGTAGGAAATGTGTGAAAATAAGCAGTAGCTCCATGAATGAGGAATTTGGCAGTCACTTTTTTGGCATCAAGCTACTACATTATTCCACAAAGTAGAGCAGGGACAACTGGCCTTAGCTCGTTTCAGTGCACCGTGGTGGATCAAAAAAGTAAAAAACACCCAACTCTTTCTATCTATTTTATGTTGAAAATGTTGTCTCCAAAGCAGATTTAATGTCACTCAACCTTTTTTGGCACTCTATCTTAATAATAAATGTTGTGGCAAAGGTTAGGATCATTAGGTCTCCTTCTGTCTGGTTGGGAGAGACCACTTGTTAACTTACATCTGGCTTACAGCCTGCCCATTACTCACCAGCTTTACTGTCACTCAGGCTTCTTTGCTTCTTATTAAATGGCTTTCTTTCCTCTTCTTGTGTTTGTTCATCCCCTGGAGCAAGGTTGACCACCAGCCATGAAGGCGAATTCTGGGCAGTTATAGTAAAGATTCAGGACAAATAGTCAAAATTCAGGACAAACCTTTTGGACGAAAGGTAGGTTTTACAGCCATATATTAGGTGGTCGTGGAACAATATAAAAGTAAGTAAAGAGTTTTCCCAGATAAGTACGTGTTTTCTGGCTTACATAGTGCATATCAACGGTCCGCGGACATTCACATGTTGCTGCACTTATTAAAAGGTTAATAAATGTAGTAAGCATATACACGCTAAGCAAAATCCAACACAAAGATCAGCTACAGCTTCCTTCATATTTATTTAGTTGCTTTAATTATTTTAATGTTGAGTAGCACACTACCCGGGCCCAAAGTTAGTGGTCAGTCTATTGGTTATTGGGGTTAGTTTTGCATGCTCATTCCATGTATTCACTCCAGTTTCTTTGTGGTACATTAGTGACTGTAGTGTGATTGTTAGAGGGGGCAGAGAGAAGCAAAATCTTGCTGGAATTAATAGATATTGTTATGTTTTCAAAAAGAGCCCTATGATGGAGAGGTATGAGTAGTTTATATACAGAAGAAGTATGCAGAAGGTAGATGGGAAGCAGAGACACATTAAAAAAATAAGTGATGAAAGTAAATAAGTTTAATTGAAGGTTGACTTTTCGTGCAGGATTTTTGGGAATATAGCAGGTGGAGAGTTCTTAGCATGTGATCTGTAGATGTTAACCTGTTGAAAGAAAGTTAAATTCTGCTCTTAATGAATGTAGCTTACAGTCTTTCGGAAGCACTTAAGAGGTAGCACAGAACTTCCAGAACTGTAAAAAAGAAGCCCAGTGATTGTCAAGGTTCACTGACACAACATCGATGTCACAAATATCGATGTAAAAAATGACGATGAAAAAATATAGACTACAAACATATCAATTCCCTATACTTAAAAAGGTAAGTACAAAAATATTGATGTAAAAAATATAGTTGTACAAAATATTGATTATATATATATATATATGTATATATATATATATATATATATATATATACATATATATATAGATATATATAGATATATATGTATATATATATATATATATATATATATATATGTACAAGGGTCTTCAACAAAGAAGAGTCTGAGGCCGCTTGGGGGGAACAACGGAGAACCTTTAATGCAGCACAGGCATAAGAAAGCGGGCGGGCGTATGCATTTCGGCCGTGTGTGGCCTCCTCAGCGCCCAGCATGGAAACAGGAAACGCCTCTCACAGTTCTGCCCCACCTTTTGAAGTAAGTACAAAGTCCAGCTCCTCCCCCTAGCCATGATCAGTGTCACCTGCTGAGGTAATCCAAGTGGATAGGAACTGCAAATCCCAGCATGCAGTGTTCTGCTGGGTTCGTCGTGTCTTGGCGGGGAATGGCAGGGCTGGGAGAAAGCGCTGTGTCTGATGTCCCGCGTTGCCAGCCACAGGAAAAGGACTCCTCGCGCCCCCCAAAGACCGCACAACCAACTCACCCAGGTGCGCCGATTCACGGGGACCCGTGCGCCAGTGCGCCAGGCCCGAAGTAGAGTGCAGTGACTCCGCCACCGTGTTTCTTCCTCCCAGATGCGCTGATGGGCTTGATTCAATCCGAAGCCTCGGAGACAAGGTAAGATGCGCCGGAGCACATCGCAGCCAGTGGAGATCAAGCCTGCAAACGTGCGGCGGCCCCAGAAGCACTAAAATATTGATTATATATATATATATATATATATATATATATATATATATATATATATATATATATATATATGTATATATATATATATATATATATATATATATAAAATAAATACTAAATATATTAAGTAATAACATTAATTTTAACACAATAAATTAAAAAAAAAATATTTTAATAAAATATAACAAATAAACTTCATTAAAAAAAGTTAAACACACAAACATAATAATTTGTACCTCTATATATTTACTTTAAAACAATTAATAAACTAATTTAATTATATACACATTTACAAATATCCATATATATCGATAATTTAAAATAGAATAAAAAAAAACATTTTATTATAAATTAAAACATTAAACTATTTAAAGGTATCTAAACAGGGTGTTCTTCGGTTCTTGGGTCCGCATGACATAGTATATGTTTTAGAAACGTTCACGCGGAGACCTCTACTTTTCATGAAATCTGAAAATTTCAACACCGCTTTTTGTAAACCAACCTTGGTCTGGGACATAATTGCCGCGTCATCCGCATAGAGGAGTATGGGAATGGATGTCCCGTTTACAATGGGATAATTATGATAGACTTCAGTCTGGATGGATCCAACCTTGTTTATATGTAAAGTAAAAAGCAGGGGTGCTAAAATTCACCCCTGTCTTCCTCCTCTGCGGATTCGGAACATGTCAGAGCACTCGCCCATCCTGCCAAATCTAACACGTGCACCAGCCCCATTATAAAGTTCTTTGATGAAAGTGAGGATTTGATTGTCCAGACCAATGTCAACTAGTGTTTGCCAAAGCATTCCATGGTCGACACAATCAAATGCAGAGCTTAGGTCCACGTATGTTATAAAAAGATTTCTTTTTTTGGCATGGATATACTTATCTGTTATTATTGCCAGATTGAGTCCCTGCTCAACATTCCCTTTTCCAGCCCTAAAGCCATATTGCAGGTTGGAAACCACCTCATGTTCTTCCAACCAGTCCTGCATTCGGTTTAGAATGATCCTGCCTGCTACCTTCATGAGGCCGTCGAGAAGCGAGATTGGCCGGTAGCAGGCAGGATCATTCCTATCCCCCTTTTTGTAGATCGGAACTACTATGGCTTCCGACCAGGTGGTGATAAACCCGATGTTATTTGAGGAGTTGAGCACTCTGGTCAACAAAGGTGCCCAGAGATCAGGTTCACTATTAAAAACATCTATTGGAACGCAGTCCGGCCCTGGAGCTTTCCCCGCCGGGCTTTCTGTGGAAGTGGATGCCCAGTGGGAAGGAACTGCTCTGTGTCTCGGCCAACAGTGCCTCGGGCTTTTTTGGTGTTATTCCTGGGAGGTCTATTTCGTTGTAAAGACCTTCAAAGTGAGTAACCCAGTCTTGTGCTGTAATAGCTTGATCTATTTGGGGGCCCTGATGACCTTGGAGGAACGGGGCATTGACTGCCTTCCAAAAGGCAGGGTTATCCAACAGTAGGGAAAGTGATGGATAGCGGAGAGGTAACAATTACTATTCCCACTCCAATAAGTGCAACAGTAGGGAAAGTGTTGGATAACAGATGGGTAAAAATTACCATTCCCACTCCAGTGAGTGCAACGGTAGGGAAAGTGTTGGACAGCGAAAGGATAACATTTACTATTCACACTCCAGTATGTTCAAAAACAAACAAAAATATTGAAAAAATGAAACAAATATTTAAAAAAATACATAAATAAATATATTAAAAAAATACAAATATATTTAATATTAAAAATACAAAAACAAATTATAATGTTAATTACATATGACAAATACCTTCAAATATTATATAAAATAAAATAAAAAATACACTTCAAACAAATAAATATTTTTAACTAGAAAATATTTACAAACAAAAACATTAATTATTACATCCATGTATTTCTTTTATTTCCTACCCTATAACACCACACAAATCATAAGACACTTCTAAATTTAAAAAAATTACTTCCATAAATAACATAATTAATTACCAATTAAAGAAATATTAATAGAAAAAAGTCAAACTAATAAAAATTAACTTCCTACAATTTAACCCTATAATCCCCACAACACACACCTAAATCAAACCGTAAAATAATGAATTACACAATTTTTTTGTTGTAAACTATTACTATTAAACAACTAATTATAAAGTAAGTAAAATGTATTTAATACCCACCCTTTACTCCTTTAAAAGTAAAAATCACACACCAAAAATAAACAATTACCCCAAATAAATACCAGTTAATTAATTATTAACTATTAATTATACACAAATTACTTCCCAACCTTTACCACTATGAATCCCACAACAAACACCTAAAGTAATTCCACAATTCCCATATTTAATTTACAATGAATTAATATCATTTAACATCGAATTATTAATTAATTAAACATACATTTTTCCTGACCTTTACCCCTCTAAACCCCACAACACGCACCTAAAATTAAAAACTCAATTTCCATAACTAATATTAAATAAATTAATTATGATCAATTACCAAATAATTCTTAATAACAAATGACTTCCCAGCCTTTACCCCTATAAACTCCACAACCCGCACCTAAAATTAATTACAGAATTCCTATAATACATTTTTTATAAATTATCAATTATCAACTAATTATCAATTTATCAAAAGTAAATAACTTCCCACCCTTTACCTCTAAAAACACAAAAACGCCCTCCTAAAATGAATTACATTAGTACCATAATTAATTACCAATCAATTAATTAATATTTATAAACAACCAATTATTAATTAATATTAAATTATTTTACAAAATTAACACTAGAACATCTCAATTAAATAAATATGAATAAATAGAAAATAATCATTAATTTAATATAATTAAATTACTTAACACCCTATTCCCCTATAAACCCACAACCGGCTATGGAACAAAAAAACGCAAAATTCAATTAAAATAAAATTAATAAATACTAAAAGTTTAACACATACATTAAAAATATAAACAATTATTATACAAAAAAAGACATCACATACATTTAAAATGTATACTAAAACACATAACACTAATTAAACAATTGATAGTTTAAACAACTATATTTTTGCAAACGATATTAAACACTTGGATATTTTTAAAATAAATATTTCTTACCTTAAATCGATATTCTTGACAACGATGTACTTGCTGTTGATATTTCTCACTCACGATATTTAGGATTGATATCTCTGTCAGTCGACATTAAAAACTCAATATTTTATCTGCACACCGACTGTCAAGCAGTGTGACATTAAGCACATCCCAATACCCGTAATTACAATTTGAGAGCCCCACCATCGCCTCCCTGTATGTAATGCAAGCACTACTTTCAAACCCAGAAAGGCCCCTCTATGTACATTCTACAGCAGTATATTTAATACCCGAAAGTATTGTGTTTATGCAAATTATTTGCTCCATACATGCACTAAACATATAATATATAAAATATGTTATGTAAACACCCACCAACTTATAAACCAATGATAATCACATTGCAGCAATCATGAGTAAATTCAGTGTGTTCGTGACCCATTCCGTACCTAATTCAGAAGGTGTGGCCCACTGCACCCTTCCTGAAGAGCACTGGGCCCCACATAGAGCACGTGTCTGAGGTCACCTTGATCCTCCAGCATCTACCTTGTCTTGTAGAGGAGCACATCTGGGCCTACACATTACCTAAACGAGTGCAGGTCATAATAGAGTGGGAACTGAAGCTAACCTTAAAAGGCTCCCTGTTTTTGCCATGGGAGCTATGGCAACTGAACTGCTTCCAATAACGTGTAGGCTGCAAGGTTAAGTGCTGAAAGCTCTCATGGCAGCCCTGCTGCTCTGTATTAGGTGCAGTTGTGTAAATAAGACCCTAAATTTGCTTGCAGGTAAAGTTCAGTCTGTTCATATTTTAAGGATCACAAAACCCAATCATGTGTAATTCGAAGTGTTTAGGCAGAATAAGGGGATGGACTAGAGTGTAGAATTGTGATCTCACTCTGGTCTGTAAATACAATTCAATAGTTATCTCTAAAACTGTTAAAACCCAAGATTTTTGTGCATTAACACCGACTGCCTAATGATTTCAGGATAATCTGCTTGTGGCTGTTGTACCATCATAATTCACTATTCATTTTCCCATTATTCCAGAATCCCAGGCTGGGCACAAGGTTGAAGGTTGGGAAACTACTCGTATCCCTGGTTTTCAATGGGAAAGACATCTAGCATGCGAATGACTTCCTTCCATGGAAAGTTGGTCCATAACTCCACAGCCCATAAAAACACAGACTGGAACAACTTTCTCAAATCGTTTAAACTGCAATTTTAGAATGCATGGGGACATGCCCAATACTTCTGATGTGCAGAATATGAATATCTGAAACTATATGACTGTTCCCAATTCTGGATTATGTTTTTCTGGACATGTATCGCAAGGGCTTTTTCTAGTTTAGGTTTTCTCCAATATTGTTTGATGTTACTTTTCTGCTCAGCTTTCCAGAGATTCCTATTACCTCTCCCTCTTCATTTTCGATATAGCCAGGTTGACAAAATTATTGATGGAGCCCAGATCCCATGGCATCATGTCGAGTATAAACAGCAGGTGATACGAGTGTGTGTTTGTCAGCCTTATCGCCTTGTGAAACTTATCAGCCTTTTGGCTAAAATCAAGTGTGAAACTTATGCCGTTCACTTCATTGCCAGATTTTGGATCCTACCACCTTTGCACACACCAGGCCCCCTCTGCTTCCTGCCTTTTCTGCACATGCACTGTACTGTTCTGCTTGCTTTGCTCCATGCTATATCTTCTTTCATTAAAAGCTGTACACAGACAACCCTCTACTCAGAACCGCACCACCCTTCACAAATGGTGCCCCATTTTTCTGCTGACCTAAAGTAAAGTGGCCCTCTAGAAGTCTACCTTCTACTTCCAGTGCTAGTACAAGCAGGGGCTTAGCTTGGTCAGAAAAATTGGGGGGGAGGGGGCGCTCAGATTTTCGAACAATCACGCTGGCATATAATTATAAAATACAATATACAAAAAGCAGGGTGTGTGAGAGGGACCTAAGGGGCAGTGGAAAGGAAGAGGAATGTGGATTGGAAGGAGTACTGAGAGAAAAGACAATAATTTGCAAAATAATCAACATTTTCAGGACTGTTAAAACAGAGAGGGAGTGCATTTTTGTCTGTGTATATGTAAAAATCCCTTGTGAAATCCGACAGATACCTCACCATATCTGACTAAAAGCACCTGTACCCAACTATTTATAAGAAAATACATTTATTGAGGGGATGTAATACATTGAACCCCTCCCCACGAAGCTAGCCCCTGAGTACAAGCAAGAGAGACTAACTCCTCATGTTATGTTATGTTATGTTATGGAATCTTGTATAGCGCATGGCTACTCCAGCAACGGGGCGTCCCAGCGCTTGCGGACATGCCTGAAGCTAGTACGACAGAGGATGTGCTAGATGGACGCAAACAGCCAAGTTTTCATCACTCAGTTGTACCACCTCCTTCCTCAACATTCACACACTCTCCGTCATCAGAGAAGTGGGCTACAGGGCCTTCTACAAGACCCCTCTGGGAGTCCAGGAATGACTGAGGCCTTGCTTCTCACTTGCATCTGTCTAGAACTTTAAGTTGCAACACCAAGCCTTGCAGGACAGGGTGTGTACCACGCAGTCAATGCACGTTCAAAATCGCTTACAAGAGGTTGGCAGGTGTGCTTGACTTATGAATTACACTCTTCAATGTAAAACAAAATATCAATACAAAACTAAGCAGTTCATAATTATCTCTAAACATTACTGTTATTCTTGTTTACAACTAAGTATCAGTTAAACAGTTATAGTTCATCTTGAAATTATCAGTCCATATGTTTTTAACTGCTTGGGAATTCTATTCTTTGCTGATGTTTCCCAAACTGTGGGTTGCGACCCACTATTTAGTGGGTTGCGAAAGTTTAAGCAATAAATAAAGATGCCATTACATTTTGTATTTTCTGGTTGCATTTGCTGCGCTTCAAAGTTAGAGGGCAAATGTCAGGCTATGTCTCCTAAAAAATTGCTGCTTATTGTTTTAACATGGGGATTGGTGGTTCAAAACTCCTCTCACTTTGCAGTAAGAGAAAGTAAAAGTAAATAATGTGATAATCTTACTGGGGTACAGGGAGAGTGAAAGGAAAAGCTGTAGGACGTCATTGTTTGTAACACACAACAAAATGTAAATACCTTTAAATGAACTGTACACAAGTAGGAAAGGAAAAATAAAATTATTGTAAAAAAACAAAAAAAAAACAGCAATTTGTCAGGAGACATAGCCTAACATTTGACCTCTATCTTTGAAGCGCCGTAAATGTAACCAGAACAATACTGAATTTAATGGCATATTTATTGCTTGAACTTTCGTGACCTACTAAATACCGGGTCACAACCCACAATTTGGGAAACACTAGCAAATAATGGAATTCCAAGCAGTCAAGAACATGTTTGCAAATACATTTGAAATTTATAAGAGGGAGTACAGGATTTATTGGACAAGGGACAGAAAATGAAAATCCAGGGAGAAGAGAGGTGGCGGAGGCAAAGATAGGGTGATTCAGAGAGACAAGCGAGGAAAGTATAGAGGAAGATGTAGTGAAAAGGAGAATCAGCGTTAGAAAGGGGGAGGTGGTGGAAGCACAGGGAGAGGCGATGGAAGGATTGAACAAGATTGAACTTTTTTCCCCTTTTCTTTGTCTCTGCCACCTCTCACTCGTTCCTAGTCCTTTTTCCGAACACGCACAGATTATCTGCTTCTATAGATGTTGTAGAGAGCCACCTGGCCCCTCACATACATTGTATCAACACACACACACGCACGCCTTCACCCTCGGGACGGGCACGCCCCGAGGTATATATTAAAAGCGCGGAAGACCGCTCGGGGTCTTTCCGGCATACCACTAACCTGTGTGTGTGTCCTTTAATAGTGTGTCTTACGCCACGTGCGAGGCCCGGACCTCGCGCACTACACTGGCGACGAGGCCGGTTCTGCCCCTGCGCGTGCCTGGCCTTCTGCTGGAGCTCCCCGCTCCATCGCCTGCTGCTGGCTGCCGGCCGTCCCTGCCTGGCGCCCCTGTGACCGCGGAGCTCGTCCGCCGGCCTGCTGCCTCGTCTCATACCGGCTCCCCGCCCACGCGCCTCCGAGGTCGGAGCGTGTTCAGCTGGCGGGAGCCGTCCGGTGAGTGGTTCACCCCCCCCCGCCGCGTCCTTGCCGGCGCCCCCGCGCTGTGCGTGCTGGTGCCTGGGGGCCTGCCCCGCTGCGCGCACAGCGCTAGCGCGCTCCTTGTGGTGTGCTGCCCCAGAGGGGGTGGGGCGAAGAGGGGAGACGCTGCACGTCAGCCCCGAGGCCCCGTGTGCCGGCGCCTCCAACGCTCACGCCTGCCCTCCGCTCCGTGGCCTCAGCTTGTGATCTGCCCCTGGGACTGCCTTGTAGGGGGATTCCATCTGGGAAAAAAAAAAACAATAAATAAATAACTGAATTCCATCAAGCATTGGCAAATTCATCATTCCAACGCGGATTGTTTCCTCTGCTGTCTGCCTCTCCCCCCCCCCCCCGCAACACTATCTCAGCCTTCTCGGGCCCTGAAGGGGGTGTGTGCTGCTGCACTGTGACGCGCACAGACTGATAATTGGACACTGGCCGAATCTGCTTCTGCCTCCCGGAGGGCCACGTGGTAGTGAGCTAGGAGGCCACGTGCCCCTGTTCCACGCTGCGCGGCCTGCGCAGGTAGGGAGTGATCCGAGAAAGGGGCCACCGCCACCATGAACGACGCCGCCACAGGAGGTGCGTCCACGTGGTCGGCCGCCCATGCCGCTACGCCACGCCCGCCTCCGCGGCGCAGTGCTGCCACCCACGTTGTCAGCCATGCCCACACTGGAGTGGCCCCGCTTCCGCCCTTTAGCGAGACCACAGACCCAGCAACTGCGGCGCCGAGATGGAAGGCGTGGCTAGGGCGTTTGAACCTCTACTTTAAGGGGACCCGAGAAACCGACAGCACCGTGAAGAGGTCACTCTTACTCCTGTATGGCGGCCCTGAGATTTACGACCTTTTCGAGTCTCTCCCAAACACTGGGGAGGACGACGACTATGACGCGGCTGTGACCGCGCTGAATGCCCACTTTGACCCCCAGGTCAACACCGACTATGAGAAGTTCAAGTTCAAACGGGCGTGGCAAACCGAGAATGAATCCGTGGACATGTATTATGCGAGGCTGCGCCGGCTGGCCAGCAGCTGCCCGTTTGCTGAACCGCGTGAGGAGATCAGAGACCAGATCATCGTTGGGTGCAAATCGAAACTGCTGCGGAAGCTAATCCTCAGACAACCGGGCATCACGTTAGATGCCATCCTTGTCCTCGCTCGCTCCCATGAGCTGTCTGACTCCAGAGCTGACGAGATGGAAATGGCGCTCCGGTCCCCCATTGCCCCGCAAGCGGCACCAAAAATGGCGCCCATCAAGGAAGAGACGGTCGACGCCATACAAAGGAGACCGGCGGGCGGAAGACCTCGACAGTGGCAATCCCGGGACGCCCAGTGTGCCTACTGCGGCGGGGACCATGCGGCGACCGCCGTGTGCAACGCGAAAGGAAAAACTTGCTCAAAGTGCGGTAGACTCAACCACTTTGCTGCGGTGTGCCAGGGAGGACGTTACAGGCCCAATGCTCAGAGGTCGTGAGGCGGACATGGGTCTCGGTCAATGACGTCCAGAGTGAGGCAACTGTCGCTCGAGCAGGAGCACCCGCCCCCGGACACGCAGGCCCAAGACCGGAGGCCATACTATGAAGACGAAGAAGACGATGAGGTCTACGTAATCTCCTACGTCAGCCGAGTAGCCACCCGGTAGAGGCCGCCGCCCATGTGCACGATATCAGTAGAAGGCTCAGAAGTCAGAGCACTCATCGACACAGGCGCCTCCGTGAACGTCATGGACTCGGACCAGTATGAACAAATGTCGCCAAAACCTGCACTGACCCCGACGAACGCTCGAATATACACGTATGGGGGCACCGAACCCATGCCGTTGCGTGGCGTCATCAGCACCACCATTCGAAATGGGAAGTACGTGACTGAAGCCCGATTCCACGTCACTGAAGGGAAGAAAGGGACGCTACTCAGCTGCAACACAGCGGAAGACCTGGGGTTGGTCTTCTTCGCCAACCAAGTTCACCAATCACACGCTGACTCCATGCTTGAAGAGTTCCCGGCGCTCTTTAGTGGCCTTGGAAAGCTCAAAGGCAAGAAGATCAAACTACACATAGACACCTCCATCCGTCCCGTCGCTTTGCGTCACAGAAGAGTGCCTTTCAACCTCCGCGCTCAGGTCGAAGAAGAGCTGAAGAAGCTCGAAGACCTCGACGTCATCGAGAAGGTGTCGGGACCGACTCCGTGGGTGTCTCCACTGGTGGTTGCCCCGAAGCCCAAGCAGCCTGGCGCCATCAGGCTGTGCGTCGACATGAGGCTGCCGAACACCGCCGTGAAAAGGGAGCGCCACATCACGCCCACCATGGACGACATCGTCGCCGACCTCAACGGAGCGAAGTGGTTCTCTAAACTTGATCTCAACGCGGGTTACCACCAGCTGGAACTTGATCAGGGCAGCCGGTACATCACGACTTTCTCCACCCATGTCGGGCTCCGGAGATACAAGAGGTTGAGTTTCGGAGTGTCATCGGCGGCCGAAGTGTTTCAGAATGCAATAAAGGAGGTTCTGTCCGGGCTGAGTGGGGTCATCAACTTGAGCGACGACATTCTGATCTATTCGAACACGCTGGAGGAACACCATGCACATCTGAGGGCCACCCTACAGAGGCTACAGGAACATGGACTAACCCTCCACAGAAAGAAATGCTCGTTCTACCAAGAAGCGGTGGACTTCTTCGGCTACCGATTCACGCGCGAAGGGCTCCGAGTTGACCCGAAGAAGGCGGAAGCTATCCAGAATGCCAGCACGCCCAGAAACCCCACAGAGGTGAGAAGCTTCCTCGGAATGGCCACGTACTGTGGCCGATTTATACCCAACCTGGCTGACCTGGCCGAGCCTCTCCGCGCACTCACGAGACAGGACCATGAATGGGAATGGACTGGCGCAGCAAACCAAGCTTTCCAGGAAATCAAGGCGAGCCTCCTGGACAAAGCCACGATGGCTTACTTCCAGCCACGCAGGAAGACCGAATTAGTCGTGGACGCCAGCCCCGTAGGCCTCGGCGCTGTGTTACTACAGGAATATGGCCAGAGTGACTGGAAACCTGTCGCATATGCGAGCAAGGCGCTCACAGACACTGAAACGCGATATGCTCAAATTGAGCGAGAGGCGCTAGCTATCAAGTGGGCCTGCCAACATTTTCACTTGTACCTCTGCGGCCAACCCTTCACCATTGTGACCGACCACAAGCCGCTCCTGCCCCTGTTCACCGGGTCCTCCAGGCTTGCCCCACCGCGGATTAAACGATGGGCTGTCCAGCTACAAGGCTACAATTTCACCCTTGTCTTCCGGCCCGGCGCCCATAATCCAGCGGACTATCTGTCCAGGCATCCGGATGTCACCAGAAAAGCGGTCCCACTGGCGGACAGTCCATTAGTGGAGGAATTTGTCCACATGGTGTCCGTGGCCGCTTGCCCGGAGACCCTCACCCTGCAGGAGATTGGAAAAGCCACCGCCGAAGATGAGACTCTGATCCGCGTCAAGAACGCCCTGGACACTGGGAGCTGGACCAGGTTTCTGGAAGGAGCTCATGGACTTCGTCCAGAGATTAGCCATGCCCGACAACAGCTATGGCAGATCCGCCATGAATTGAGTGTCGGCGATGAAGGCGTCATACTGAGAGGTCATCTCATCGTGGTGCCAGCCAGCCTACAACAACAGACCCTCGTCATCGCTCACACAGGCCACCAAGGAACGGCCAAGACGAAGGCCAGACTACGCGACAAAGTATGGTTCCCGGCCATGGATCGCATGGTGGATGAGATGGTGCGCTCCTGTCATGCCTGCACCATCACGGGATCAGATCCAGCCCCTGCCCCAGTCATCACTGAGGAAGCGGCGACAACACCCTGGACCCAGCTGAGCATAGACTTCGGGAGCTTCCCGGATGGTCGACACACGCTGGTCGTCGTGGATTCCTTCTCAAAATTCCCTATCGTGGAACTGCTCTCCTCCACAGCATTTGGACCAGTCAAGAAAGCGCTGGATCACGTCTTTGCCACTATGGGTCTCCCGGAGGAGGTGAAGTCAGACAACGGACCCCCCTTTCAAGGACGTGAGTTCCAGACATATCTGGAAGGCCTAGGGATAAAACACCGCAAAATCACACCGTTGTGGCCGCAAGCAAACGGCGAAGTGGAGAGGCTCATGCGGACTCTCAACAGGGCGCTCCGCATCGCCGTCAACGATGGCAAAGACCCGGAAGCTGCGTTGGACCAATTCCTGAACGCCTACCGACAGACCCCGCATAGCACCACCCATTGCGCACCGGCGCATGTTCTGTTCAAAAGAGCACCCAGAGGCAACATCCCTGCGTCCTCTACATGGACCCCGGAGGAGAGAGATGGTGATGCTATCCAAGCAAGGAGAACTGTCACTAACCAGAAAGCAAGCGAAAAGAGACATGCCAGACACCCAGGGTTGCAAGAAGGAGACACCGTGGTGGTACAAGATCGGCACCCCGGGTGGAAATTTAGAACCCCGTTCGAACCCGAACGGTGGATCGTGGAGAGAATTCATGGAACAATGGTGACGGCCCGCCTCGGCCAACAGACTGTCACACGGAATATCTCTTGTTTCAAACGAATAGGAGTGCCGGCTGGCACTCCCCAGGAGGCCGACGAAGCCATCGATGTCGGCGCAGATGGTCCGAGTGATGGAAGAATGGGGGCCCAAAACTCCGTGCCCTTCCCGAGAGGTGACCAGCCAGGAAGAGACGGACATCACCCCGGTGTGCCCCGAATCGAAACAACTGGGTGCCCTTCTTCCTCCCGAGGTGAAACGACAGCCCCGGCCGGGGCTGTTGAGTCCCCGGCCCGGTCCAACCACAGATACCACCTGAGGCCTAATCCTGGGCCAAGCCAAAGACTCCGAGACTTTATGTGCACTTCCCCTTAGCCCTTGTGTTTGGACAGTGTACATGTGAACTAAATTGAAGGAGGGATGTAGAGAGCCACCCGGCCCCTCACATACATTGTATCAACACACACACACGCACGCCTTCACCCTCGGGACGGGCACGCCCCGAGGTATATATTAAAAGCGCGGAAGACCGCTCGGGGTCTTTCCGGCATACCACTAACCTGTGTGTGTGTCCTTTAATAGTGTGTCTTACGCCACGTGCGAGGCCCGGACCTCGCGCACTACAGATGTGTGCAATGTTGCAAAGTCAGCTAATGCACAACTTCGTGTGTGTGTGTTTCAACTTTTTAAAAGTGAAGTCTTAAGCATCATTTTACAGCAATGGGAAACTGCTGTCCAGCCCTTCCTGATTGCTGAACTTTGCCCCTGAAGAGATTGCTACTGTGGAGGGTGGGCTTGTAAATTAAAGATCCTTTATGGAAAAAGGAAATGTTTACCCAATAATGGGCTGTCCCTGTAAATAACAGACAGGTGATCACCCTACCTGGAGCACAACCTCTATACGATCCTTTTGATTGGCTGACCTCTATCCTTCCACTGTTTACACTAAGGTAACTTCTTTTTCTGTCTCATTCATAAGTCCATTAGAGTGCATATTTTTATTGTCTTTCCCTCGTGTGCTGCTTCCTCCCTCAATTACCCCCTACCCTACTCTGTGTTGCTCCCTACCCCTGCCAAATTGTCTGTAAAAGCACCACCACACGGATATATTTGCTGGCCAGTGACTGAAGAGCAGAATTGAAGGTTTGTTTTTATTTCATCGCCTGCATTTCGCATGTTGCATGAAAGCACAAGCTTTGGTACACAAGGGCTTTAACAGCGCTGGGGCAAGGGCCATGTGCTGCTCTTACTCAGCTGACCTCTGAGGCAGAAGACACTGCATTAAACTGCTCCCAGGGCTACTGCTGAGGATCACATGGCTATATCCTGCGTAAAATCAATTAGGCCTTGGCAAGCATTTCCCTTTACATTGTAGCACTTCCTTATTCTTTTTAAATTCTGTTCACAGTTTCCTAAGTGAAAAGTATTTGAAAAATAAGCCATGGCATTTATAAGCTGTAAAAATATTGAATCCAATGCAGGTGAGAGATTCCATAAGGTATGTGTTTGCTTTTCTTCTAGTATTTTGAACAGTTTTTTTCTTGTACTTTTTAAAACAATATATTACAGACCAGCATTGACATTGCATTGCGAACACCTTGGCACTTGGATTATAAAGCCGAGATCTTTGTGCTTTGCCAGTCCTTGTTTTTAAGAACCTTTTCTCCCATGCCCATCCATAGGCATTTCCTGACATAGTTGTCTCTTTGCAAGTGTGTCAGAGGATGGCTTTTTCTTACCACTCCTAAGAGGTATATTGTCCTAAATGAAAAAAGCCCATTGATCACCTAATGCTCCTTGAAACAAGAAAGTCTAATACAGGCGATTGGACTCCACCATCTTGGGGTAATCCACAAACACCCCTTTTAGGCACTAGCACCTCAACATTGCCAGGTGTTTTTATCCGATATTGAATTCAGTGTTGGAGATGACAGCATTGAAGAATTCAGAGAACGCTCAATGGAGCGTGCAAGATTAGCAAGAACCTTTATCATTCATAGAGAGTGCCCACTCTAATTCCAAAAGGGACCTTTCCAGGGTACCTTTGGTAGATCCTAGTTTCCAACAGTTACTTGTTTTTCTATTCCACTGCTTGAAAATTCCTGGCATTCTTTATACTTAGAAGTCCGCGCTTGCAGAATGTGGTCGCATAGAGTAAGAAACTAAAGTGGAAATTGCTGGGCTTGGAAACCAGCTGCTATTTCTTTGCTTAGGCAATGCACTCCCTTTCTTACAACCATGGACTTACCATGATGACAAGTGGTTCATAACAGTTGGAACTTCCAAAATAATCCTCCTTCGGCAGACACAAGAAAGACGTGGACGCTGCAATGGTCACTGAAGCTGTCTCAGAAAGTTGTCCTATCCTTCCTTCATCTTCCATCCATGACTGACAGGTTAACATTTCGGAAACTGGAAAAGAAGTAAATTCTTCTGTGAGGTGCCAGGCCGTTTTCAATTCTAAGCAAAACTGAAGGCAAAGGAGCAAAGGAACCTTTGGGAGCTCTTATCTGGGCCCAGGAGGGATAGTTGGAATTCAAGTGGACAATAAATGGAAAAAATAACTGTACGTCGGTCTTCGGAGGCTCTAAAGCTATAGGTCGCGCAATGCAATCCATGGAGTCCTACCTATTAACTTTTTTTTAGTTTTTTGTCTCTTCTGGACTTGTAAACATCTGTAAATGGCCGAAGTGAAGCAGCACATAAGCATGCACTTTGCTGTTTTGGTTGATAGATTTTCCACTGAATACATTTTCTCCCAATCAAGATCTTCAGTTCTGCTCAGAGCCACTGTTTACCAATATCTACTGGTAATTTGTGAATTTAAAGTGGTTGGATTTACAAATAGTTTTCCTGGATGGGGTCTTTCATTTAAAAAATAAAAGAAACAGGTATTTAGCTATGCCTTGAATTTGTGGTTGTTCGCTTGGATGACCAGAACTTGTTCCACAGCTGATCTCCATAGGATTGCAGCCTTCTTCCAGGATACATTGTCTGATGCACTTGTTGGCTGTCTGGTGTGTTATATGACGAGGAGCTGGGTGCAAAAATCCTACTGTGGGTGATACAACCCTGTTGCACCACAAGACCAGGTCCAGATGCATTGTATTTTACAAAGGGTAGCTACAGTACACTTAACTTTATATATTCAAAAGTAAATCCCAAGTTTATCAGGTGTCTGATATTCCTTTGAAGTAGCTGAGTGTTCTTGCAAAGGGTACTTTTTTTTCGAAATCTAACTAAGTGTGAGGTAAGACAGGTGGTGATATTTGTATGCTAGCACTGGCTCATCTGATTTGACAACAGAACGTGTTTATGGTTCAAATCTTTTTTATTACATTTCAAGAAAATACAAACCAGCAAACAGAGAGTGAGGAATCTCTCCAACATTAAAGCAAATCTGCATAAAAAACCCTAACGAAACCCCTACCTACCCCCCGAGAGTACTCACATCCAATATCATCGTGTTAGTAGTGCACTATTTGCCATCCGAGGGCCCACCCGAGCTTCCTCCCCGGTCTGTGCCAAGGTGTCTGGTTCCACTAGTTGTAGCAGACGCAAGTATCTGGGGCAAGTCAGCTCCCAAAACTCCCTGGATAAGAGAGCAATGTAAGGACGTCAGGAGTCACCCTGATTGGTTAGCGTGAAAGTTAGTCTCTCCATCCCCAATAGGTGCCATAGTCGATGCAACCATCGGAGATGCATCTGGAGCTTTTTGGTGTCCCAATGTACAAGGCTGTTTTGCAGGGTTTCCTCAATGTGAGGCCAATGTGTCGCCCCATTCAGGATTTCAGTGGGAAGTGGAGAGTGTTAGGGAGCACCAGGATAACATTTGTGGGAAAGCAAGGTAGCTTTGTTTCGAAGTAGGTATCTATATCAGTCAATATCGTGTCTCAGTACCGTGTAAGTTTGGGGCAGTCCCACAGCAAATTAAGCAGCATCCCAGGAGACTCACAATCCCTCCAGCATTCCACACTACATGCAGGGTTGCCCTTGTGTAGTCGTACTCGGGTAAGATAACAGTATGTAACTATTTTAGTAGCTGTCTCGATGCTAGCAGTGTTGCGTGCTGTATGTTGCATTCTGTAGTAAATATCAACCCATTCTTTGTGTCAACATCTGTCCTATTTCAAGCTTCCATTGCTTCTGCTCTGAGGTCTTGGTCGCTGGGGTAGCGGGTGGAGAATTGCTTATAGTTCTGTGATAAGGTGGCTGTCAGAAGTCTTAGCTACTAGCCATTTATCAAAGGGGTGAGCGAACACTGTCCCTCGCTCGAACAGTCAGTGGGTGAGCCAATGACAGACTTGAAGGTAGTGCAGGAAGAAAAGGGACCTGTGGTTTGTACTTAGCTCAATGAAGTCAGGGATACTGACTAGGACAAGACAATATAAGGGCAAAGCTAGTTTCTAGGAGGTCCTAGAGTAATCACATCATAATGTAATAGCACTGTAAATATCAAGCACTTTCCATCTTTGTATATCCAGAAAAATAATCAAATCTAACAGGTAAACAAATCCACCAGAAATGTAAACAGTATAAACACAATTTATTAAAATACCTCCCTGTCAGGGTTACAATCTAAAATAAAATACAATAAAAATATATTCACATAAGTGAACAAATCTACATTAAAAAAGTCAAAGGACAAAGGTCGACGCTGCGTTTCGGTGTTTGTTTGTAATATTTACACCTTCTTCAGGACACTTTGACAGCTCAAAAAAAATGTAGGATTTAAACAACATATTTTTAGATATATAGTCATTCAGCACATAATCTTTAATACATATACAGTGTTTACTATCCATTCTGGTGTACATTTCGCCCTATAGTTAATTCTACCTGTTATTTTTACAAAACGTTCTTGCATGAGGACCTCCATTGAATCTCAACCTTGGGTATGTTGTTATATAATGACGATAAAACCCTTTCTTTAGACATTCAGATGGTGAAGTAGAAATCCTCACACTTAAGGAAAATGTATTTAAATTAAAATGAGAGTGGATACCTGATATTTCGAAGTTTCTCTTTTAACCATTTAGAAGACTTCTAAAGATAACCGGATGTCTGTATAGCATCTGTTCCTTCTGTTTATATAGTGCCTTAATGAAGGAAATTGATAAAAATTTTAATGAGGATCGTTATAATCATCCTTCTTTTAGTGCAGTCTCAATTTAATTCTTATGAGATTACCTGTTATCAATTCACGGCATAGGATAAAAAACACGGAGGAGCCACCGGACTTTTCTCTCAGGTTAAATCTAGAGGGGATAGCCTTAGGTCCTTTCCTGAATATAGGATCCCTGTAAAGTAGGACACATGTGTGTAACAGGACTACATGATAAGCCTTACTGATTAAAAACCACAGAGTCGGTCCCCCACTTACCACAGCTATATATCCACTTTCATACCGCCGTGTTTATTTTGTTGATTGTATTTCATCACCTATTAAAATGAAGGGAACGTTTTTTAAGTATCATACTGTTAAGACTATTAATGTTTACATTAAAGGAGCTTATTACGCTGTTTTCTCCAGACTTATTGGTTGATGTTTAACTTAAAACTAGGTAGGTTTCATGTCTAAATATTCCCAATTTTATAGAATTCATATGGAGACCCTGGGATATGTTCTCAATAATGTTGTTCTTATACTAAACACATATCCCTGGGTTTAGTCTGACAATATTTTGTGAAAGCCAACTTTAAAATAAGGCTTACTATGTTGCTGTTTATCTCGCCAGTTGAAAATGAGGCTCCACAGTTTAACTATAGCCTGTTCCTTATCACAAATTTAACACCAGGGGCAGCGTTCTGTAACCCAAGGGTCTTGCATCATTAAAGATTCTAACGCGCCTCAGTTCGCATACCTTCAACGTTGTGGTCGGTCTCCCTGCTCCTCCGTGTTGCGGGTCATCCGGATAAGTAATTTCCGAAATGCGAGGTCTGCTTATATGCTGCCTCTTCCTTCATTAACCCGGAAGTGGAAAAATATGCCGATTTGCTTTTATATTAAAAAGTATATATTCATCCTAATTTTGTTGCTAGACTTTTCTTGGAGTTTATACCTACAACGGGCGACAAAGATTATACTTAGGATGAATAGTTTAGCTTGTTTTCCTTGAATCTCCGGTCCCGTCACCCGGAAGTCGTTACTCAGAGACGAGTTATATTGTTGTCGCCTGAAGACTTTATTATAATCTATATGAGTATATAATTTCATTAATCCGGAAACATGGGAGTCAATAGCAGTTTCTCTTTTCAAGCGCTATCTCGCTGTATGTTTTTGAGCAATTTATACTATTTATATTTACCACGATCTTAGTCCCAGAAATAGCGGCCATTTTGGATTGGGGAGAGTTTGTTAGATAATTGACATTTCGGTATCCGTCCAATCCTCTCGTGTTAGTAATGGTCATATTAGGCATATTAATCTGTATCTTGTTGGGGGATATTCTTATATTCTATGTGACACCTTAGTCTATAAATTCTCCAGACATATTTTACAACTTGCCACAGTATCGACACATACAATATGTAACACCACCCAATACAAGGACAATCTATATATCTATATAATTATCATTGACTTATCACAAATCATTGGCTTACTTTTCAATGGTAAGATTAATGCAATATACAATAGAACATATTTTTTATTTTTATTTTTCTACCCCACATATTGTCATGTACTGTTCTTATTCCTCCTCAGTTAGGATTGTTGGACGGATACCGAAATGTCAATTATCTAACAAACTCTCCCCAATCCAAAATGGCCGCTATTTCTGGGACTAATATCGTGGTAAATATAAATAGTATAAATTGCTCAAAAACATACAGCGAGATAGCGCTTGAAAAGAGAAACTGCTATTGACTCCCATGTTGCCGGATTAATGAAATTATATACTCATATAGATTAAAATAAAGTCTTCAGGCTACAACAATATAACTCGTCTCTGAGTAACGACTTCCGGGTGACGGGACCGGCGATTCAAGGAAAACAAGCCAAACTATTCATCCTAAGTATAATCTTTGTCACCCGTTGTAGGTATAAACTCCCCGAAAGTCTAGCAACAAAATTAGGATGAATATATACTTTTTAATATAAAAGCAAATCGGCATATTTTTCAACTTCCGGGTTAATGAAGGAAGAGGCAGCATATAAGCAGACCTCGCATTTCGGAAATTACTTATCCGGATGACCCGCAACACGGAGGAGCAGGGGGACCGACCACAACTTTGAAGGTATGCGAACTGAGGCGCGTTAGAATCTTTAATGATGCAAGACCCTTGGGTTCCAGAACGCTGCCCCTGGTGTTAAATTTGTGATAAGGAACAGGCTATAGTTAAACTGTGGAGCCTCATTTTCAACTGGCGAGATAAACAGCAACATAGTAAGCCTTATTTTAAAGTTGGCTTTCACAAAATATTGTCAGACTAAACCCAGGGATATGTGTTTAGTATAAGAACAACATTATTGAGAACATATCCCAGGGTCTCCATATGAATTCTATAAAATTGGGAATATTTAGACATGAAACCTACCTAGTTTTAAGTTAAACATCAACCAATAAGTCTGGAGAAAACAGCGTAATAAGCTCCTTTAATGTAAACATTAATAGTCTTAACAGTATGATACTTAAAAAACATTCCCTTCATTTTAATAGGTGATGAAATACAATCAACAAAATAAACACAGCGGTATGAAAGTGGATATATAGCTGTGGTAAGTGGGGGACCCACTCTGCGTTTTTTAATCAGTAAGGCTTATCATGTAGTCCTGTTACACACAGGTGTCCTACTTTACAGGGATCCTATATTCAGGAAAGGACCTAAGGCTATCCCCTCTAGATTTAACCTGGGAGAAAAGTCTGGTGGCTCCTCCGTGTTTTTTATCCTATGCCGTGAATTGATAACAGGTAATCTCATAAGAATTAAATTGAGACTGCACTAAAAGAAGGATGATTATAACGATCCTCATCAATTTCCTTCATTAAGGCACTATATAAACAGGAGGAACAGATGCTATACAGACATCCGGTTATCTTTAGAAGTCTTCTAAATGGTTAAAAGAGAAACTTCGAAATATCAGGTATCCACTCTCATTTTAATTTAAATAAATTTTCCTTAAGTGTGAGGATTTCTACTTCACCATCTGAATGTCTAAAGAAAGGGTTTTATCGTCATTATATAACAACATACCCAAGGTTGAGATTCAATGGAGGTCCTCATGCAAGAACGTTTTGTAAAAATAACAGGTAGAATTAACTATAGGGCGAAATGTACACCAGAATGGATAGTAAACACTGTATATGTATTAAAGATTATGTGCTGAATGAATATATATCTAAAAATATGTTGTTTAAATCCTAGATTATTTTTGAGCTGTCAAAGTGTCCTGAAGAAGGTGTAAATATTACAAACAAACACCGAAACGCAGCGTCGACCTTTGTCCTTTGACTTTTTTAATGTAGATTTGTTCACTTATGTGAATATACTTTTATTGTATTTTATTTTAGATTGTAACCCTGACAGGGAGGTATTTTAATAAATTGTGTTTATACTGTTTACATTTCTGGTGGATTTGTTTACCTGTTAGATTTGATTATTTTTCTGGATATACAAAGATGGAAAGTGCTTGATATTTACAGTGCTATTACATTATGATGTGATTACTCTAGGACCTCCTAGAAACTAGCTTTGCCCTTATATTGTCTTGTCCTAGTCAGTATTCCTGACTTCATTGAGCTAAGTACAAACCACAGGTCCCTTTTCTCCCTGCAGTACTTTCCCCCTACCTGTGTTCAATAACCAGGGGAACCTTCCATTAATTTTGAAGACTTGAAGGGCACCCATTCTCTCTGTTTCAGGCAGTCCATAAACTTTACGTAACTGCTTGAAGGAAATGGGGCCCTCCTCATCAAAGAAGTGGCCGATGGATCTGCACCCCGCGGTTGGCCATGGCCTGAACGTGGCATGATCCAGCCCTGGTGTGAAGTCTGCATTACCCATAATCGGGGTCAGTGGGGAAGAGAACAAGGACAGAGTTTTACATGTCACAACCCAATCCCACACTTCAAGAGTGGCTTCAGTGACCGGAGAGAAGTAAAGACACCATGCTCTCTGTGTACGATGTAGTGTAGTGTAGTTCCTATATTCCCAATAGGCTCTGCGCATTGGAATAATATATTCAGCAGTTTAGACGTAGGACTGAGGTTATCTAGGTCTCTACTGACTATATTAGACTTAAGGTTTGCCAGCTAGCTCAGAGGTCACTAGAAACTTTCTCGAATAAACGAGGAGGAGTTTAACCTCCCTGGATAGACAAGAAGGGATTAGCTTCTGACAACCATAAAACATGACAACTTTGCTCTCCCAGAATAAGAGTATATCTCTAGAGTCGTGTGAAAACAATAGACAGCTATTTCACTCAGTCAAGTGTGCGTACTTAGTTTCACCAGAATGCAGACAAAAGAGAGACGGGCGTTTTCAATAAAAAGGTGTTATTTATTGAGCAGTCTTCTTCCTCATACAAGAGAAATGAATTGCCACGATTGTAATGCTCATGGTAAAGTAAAGTGCATACAGTAAAAGGAGGATTATAAAATAATACTGTAAAAGCATTGATATGGTTTCTTAGCCATATGATACTTTAAAATAGATAAAATATATACATACCTATATACATTGACTAATCGTACTCAACTGGTGCTTCTAAATGCGCCTACCCTGGTGTACCTGACCTAAGCCTAATACATGGGAGGGAGTAAGGAAGTAGCAGTTTAAGTTAAGTTTGTTTTGCCAAGAATCGGACTCAAGAATTCTCTGTAAGGGTTTAGTCAGTTCTGTACCTGGGTAATAGAAAGCAGGAGGTCTGGTATCTCTCTCTCAGGACTCGATATCCCAGCAACCCGCAAGGGTAGGCTGGAAACGCCGGAGCTGGATTTCTCGGCAGGAGAAAAGACAGCGTCTTTCTCAGTGCGTCAAAGAGGAGGGGCAGCGTCCGTGGGCTTTCGCATCAGCTGGGCTTTCGGGCAAGTAGATAGCTGCTCTGCTCCAGATTCACCACCGTGTGTTTGCTTAAGGCAACGTTGGTATATTTATACCTGAAAGGTGCCCGGGTTTGACGTAAGGTTGGACATAAGATGTCAATAAAGATGTCACTAAGAACTGGCCGTTCTTACAGTGCTTTACAGGAGTTCTAGGACAAATTCAAAACAAAAGCAAGGGGGATTTCCCAGGTTGCTGGAGGCTTGGTTTTGTTTAGAGAACTCGGTGTGCTTACTAGGGGGCCGGAGAAGTAGCCTTGCTTAATGTGACAGCATGTGCTACGACTGAATTATGGATATGGTTATTATGCCGTTGTATGGATATTATTGATTATAGCTGGACAAGGGCATAAAATAGGAATATCGATTCAGGTTTCCTAGATAAAACACTACACCCACTCCACGAATTAATGTCCATCATTACTAAAAACTAAGCAATAGTAAACATAAAAGGTGCATGTGTATACCAACCCACCCCAAAATACATTTTTGCATTTGAAATGGTGTTTGCGAAATACATGAAAAAGATTATAGGTACTGTATGTTATTTAAGCAGTGTAATCATTCACTAAAAAAGGATGCATATATATCGGCATGAATGATTTGCGAAATTTACACATGAAATGGCTCTTAATACAGAAAAAAGGGCCGAGATCATTCCATCACATATAAATACAGTTGCTGTAAATGTGCTAGAGGCTGACGTGATATATTGTTTTTGGAGTTCCTAAAATAGAAGCTCTGTTCTCTAAGAATAGTTCTACTTCAAGCAGAGTACATGTGCCCAAAAAAAGGTAAATATTTTGGAATCGGGAAAAAAAATAATTTCGCTTTCAGGGGAGAGAGAAAAAATATAGTTCCAAATATGTTCAGTAGCTCTTGTTTATCAAAGCCGAAGGCCGAATTCAAATTTCAGGGAACGCTGTGTACTAGTTCGCTTAAAAGTTATTCTTTTTGTTCGGGGGAAAACATCATTTCAGACAGACTTTCAAAAAAGTGGTTTACCGCTTCAGGTGAAAGTTCGACCAAGTTGGAAAATGCTGCAACTGTGCAGTCGTGAGCATGATTGCTATCATCGATGACAGGATCAGCAGTGCTCACAGAAGGTCGTACCTGGGTGATGTTGCGCTCATCTCGTACTTCACTACCCTTTAATCGCAGTGGTGAAGTCTCAACGAATGCCGTCATCAGGATTGGTAACCGCTGGGGACAACACGATGCATGAGCCGTTACCGGACTTAGCAAAGTATCTGTATCCATGGTACTGCTGATTGTAGTGTAAGTCAGACGTCCAACACGCATTCTTCTCCGCATAGCATACATCGAAGCACAGGTAAGATACAATTCTGCCAGATGGGTCTGAATGAAAGAAACCAGGTCATATTCAGATCTCTTAGCCGGGCTAATCCAAGGACTTTAGTTATGCGGTCCCGATAGCGTATAGCTAGGATCGTTTCTTCCATTGTTGCTGGAGTCTTGTCTGCATTTTGGCTTGCCATAACGAAGCAGAAGTATCAAAAATAGAATGCCTGCTACGAGTCCCAACAGGAGTGGTAGGCCTCCAAAGACAGAATGGACGAAATTAGGAAAAATGCCCAGAACTGTTGTGAAGGGTGTTAACAGTCCCGAAAAAATTGTCTTAAATATATGTGGGATACCGCCAGTATCGGACATATTTAGGATTTGGCTTAACATTTCTGCGAAATGTAGGGGGCAATTTGCTGATAAAAGGCTATGTATCTCTGCCGTTGTCCTTGCGACTTGCAGATCATACGTTTCTTTTGATGACGTCAAGGGCACAGTTGTCTGCAAAAGGACAGACTTCATTCTGCTTAAAGTGTCAATTTGAATAGAAGAGATATTAAAAAATGGCCAAATGTGTTCCTCCCTGTCTGGAGTGCTGTTTGGAAACAATACTTGCATACAGCAAGTGACCATGGAACTAACGCTAACTAGATAAGCTTTTCCTGGCACCATGCCACAACATCTGTGGTCCACTATTAGAATATAGCTCCTGTTAGAAAGCCGTCTAAAGAATGGCTCTTTTCGAGTTGCTGGTGTGCCATGCTGGTGACATGAAAGGTTATTTGAAGTCCCCTCACAGGCCCCATGCAAGTTAATACCTTGACACAGAAGTATACCACTTAGTGATCTTTTACAAATATTACCACTAAGAAATACATTCTGTTCCTTTTCACTATAACATGTGTGTGTTTAAGGTAATTTCCATGATGACTTAATGTACCCTTTACCCAACCTTTTATACTGGCCTGCTGGTATATATTCTTGACAGAATTTAAATTTGAAAGTTGTTATCGGAATAGTTATTATTCCGTGTATTATCCATTCAATGACAGGTCGTTCTGACATTGTCAATGGTAATCTCTCTAGTTTTTCAATGCTCAAAATTGTATATTCTGCTCCTTTCTGTGCCAAGCTGATTTGTGTATCAGTAAGGTTAAAGATAGAGAATAATGACGTTGTGTTGATTAAACGCCAAGGCACGTAGCCTGAACGCAGATTTTGTAACGTCCAGCCAAGCTGTACAATAGAACGTAATTGGGACTGACTAGTTGTAACATAAGCAAGTCCTGCTCTATTATATCTATAGCAGATGATACAATACTGTCCAGTGAATATATTCTGGAAGACAGAGTCATTAACCCATTGTCCACAACAGAAAGTGATTTTTCCAAATTAATACGGTCAATTTCCCGTATTTTTTCTGCTGTTTTAATTTGCATTATTTTCCAAGCTTCGTTGTAGCTGCATATATACCGGCCGCTATGAAATGTTTTTGACGCTGTTTGCGTGGTCCCATTATGAAATCACGCAAGTCAGCACCATCTTTAAGTAAAGTCAAGTGTTGCTTAATTTCTGCCAGTGTGGATTTCTGTAGCTATTCGAGGCAGAGTTTTCCTACACTGTATGTTGTGACTATCCCTGGATGTTGTCTCTGGGAGTATCTAGGGTCTGGCCTGGTCAATTTTAACCCCTGTATTTTGTTCAGGAATCTATCTTGACAGTTATTTGTGTCTGTGGGCCAGATCAACCATTTTTTCCAATCAGGATGTGTTGTGGTTAAAAATATGGGATACGTCTATCTCAATATCTGTAGTGCTATTACTGTCTGGTGTTGGCTTTGGAATAGACGGTTTGTTTAAGTCTTTAATTTTGGCTAGGCCAAGACAGGTTGTCTGTTGAATGGTATCATTCAAGAATATAATTTGTTCTGGGATCATGCAGGCTCTAAATAATGATTCTATACCTTGGACCTGCCAATCTTTGGTACCCCAGATGGTTTTTGTTTCAATATTGTTTTTCCAAAAATCAAAACCAAATGTAGTCATTTGTTCATAAAATGCTTCTGAATAGATTAATTTAGTATTTGTCAGCATTGTTTTCATTCCTCTCTTATTTAACATTTTGAAATAAAAGGCTTCTGCTTCACTTGTGTTAAACCCTGAGAAGTATGGGAATTTTTCATAAAATGTTTTTGAACTGCCTTTTGGTGGAGTTGCACAATGTTCCCATTGATTATAATTTAAAACATTTCTAGGTTGAGCAGATTTATGCAAATAGTGATGTGCATAGTGGTTGTAGCAGTACAATTCTTCATAATTAGAAGAACCCTGCAAGTAATCATGTTCTGTAAATTTTGCTGACATTACTAAGTCTGACATCATATCATTAATACTTTCAAAGTCCCAATCATCAGAGAATGTGCTCGGTTTCACAAAGTCACTCAATGAAATCTTGAACTGGTGTGGATACTTCAAGAGCTCGACCGGGCCATAAATATCGTAATCTGTTTTGTCCCAAGCTACCCCACCGGGTATTGGATTGGCTGTGACATTCACGGATGATAGTTCTCTTTTTTTGATGTGAGATGACTTGTGTGGCTTTAGGACCAAGTTGATGTTCTGACTTGCTGTGTCCATTGTACTATATTTTCCCTCAATGAATTTTCCCAAACAAAGAACCATGATGAGCCAAAGCAGGAGGAAAAGTACACCTAACACAATCCAAAATTCAATCCATGGAGAAATCAGATAGGTTTCTTTCAGTTCATGAAAGAGTTCTGTTACTTTGTCTTTAAAAGATTTAGTTGTTGGCTGTTCTTCAGGTTCGCTCGGATCCTCAGAAAAGTCATTGAAATTGATGAAGTAGCCAGATGCAGTTCTGTCAATTGTTGGAATCGCTTCCGGATTTTTATTTGCTTTTGGAATTTTCTTTGTTTCATTAGCATAGTCTGTTGCTACATCGTTGTAGACAGGTGTTTCTTGATGAACTGTTTCAATTTGGGCTTCAAGAGGCACCAGTTCCATGGCATTATTGCATAGTCCCTTTTTAATCACTGCAGGTTTTTCAAATGTGATTAGTCTCTCAGTTTGAACCTCTTGTATTGTAGCAAGATTTGGTCTTCTACTATTTCTTGGGACTCCACTGGGCCTACTACTTATTATCGGCCACATGATTGTGGTTTTACCAGGTCGATGGATACAACTCGGTTCTCCTTTTTACCAGCAAGGGGCAGTAGTACAACTGATCTTGTTCCGTTGACAGCTAAGACAGGTACTGTTTTTCTATAAGAAGGCCCAAATTCCTTCTTCACCGTGATCTTCTCTCTGACCAGATGCCCAATCTTTGGAATCCAGACAGGCCTTGCTGGGACAGGTGGTTTCTCTTCAGTGGCTGTTGGCTGGTGTTTTAGCTTTACGTTGCTCAGGTCTTTTCTTGTTTCATTTAAGTCCTGTAAAATAGCCAAACGGTCTTTGATATCAAAGCATTTTTCTTCTACCACTGAAGTCTGACTATCTAAGTCCTGACTATGCATTCTAGTCCCGAACAATAGTTCATACGGACTGAAACCTTTTAGAGAATTTCTTGGCAGATTGTTAAGCCTACGTTGGACACTTGTTAAATGTTGGACCCACCCAGTACCCGTACCTAATACCCTCGCCGTTATAGATTGCTTTATGTCTCGGTTTTTTCTTTCCACAATCCCGTTTCCCTCAGGATGGAAGGGACAAGAGTACCGCAATGCAATGCCCATGCTGGTCATGGCCTCCTTATAAGCCCGAGAGCTAAAAGCAGGACCCTGGTCAGAATGTAGCATGCCAATTGCGTATGTGCCGATATAGACTCGCAAATCTTTTATAACAGTTCTGGCGTCAGCCGAGCGCTGGTGTCTACATTTTAAGTGAATCTAGTCTTAAATAATATACATAGGGATGCATGTTTCCTGTTTAATCATGCGTATTGATCGCCTTATGCTTTCTACTAGGTGTTCTGGCACTACTTCGGCCGGTTCGCCACTGCGATCTCTGTTGCAGTTTTGACAGCTCATTACAAATTTGTAATGTTGCAGGCTCATCCCCGGCCACCAGTATTCTGATTGTAATTCTGTCAGGGATTCCTTGATCCTTCGGTGCCCTAGACCTTCACCCATGTGTGCATCTGCTATTAGCAAGACTCTCCTGTTCGTGTTTGGAATCACTCTATCCCCCACTCCAGGGATTCGAGCAAAAGGAACGGAGTTTGCATCGATTATGTATGTATAATTGAGTGGATAATTCACGGGTAATGCTGCACAGTCACTTTTTAAAGACGTTTTTACCGCCAGCATGGTTTCCCCGTCTATGTATTTTTCTGAACGCTTTTTTGTGGCTACGGAAGCCGGATTAGTTGCTTCCGCTGTTGCTGTCTCAGCCAATGAATTCCCTGCAGCGTGAACGCCATCACGCTGATGACTCAGTGTATGTATCACGTGAGTCTTTTGTAGTTCTTTCTTTACAAGAACTACTTGTTCCCAAAGCGATTTTTGCTTAATTGTGGCACCTGTGTCATATTTGTAACCGTTTTCAACCCATTTCTGCAAGTCTTCATTGTATGATTTGACGCAGGAATGCGAATCACACACTATTAGTGTCGGGAATTCGCGATCGGCAATGTCGAGCGCCATATTTAAAGCTATTAATTCAGTTTGTTGACCTGAATTGTCTTTTACAGATTGTGACAATGTTACCAGTGGTCTCAATTTACCTCCGCGCCACCGGCATTTGACAACCTCGCACGTAGCGTTATAAGCTTGTTTTCCCCAAACTGAGGGTTCTGCATAACTGTTTGTGTATATTACGCAGGCGTAAAGTTGTATGGGCAGAATGTCGTCAGGCAGAGGATATTCTTTTTCATATGTTAGATATTTCAATTTTTTCATTTCCGGGTCAAAATAGTATTTCACTTTTTCTGTAGCAAGAGAATTTTCCCATTGTATCCATTTTGGATCTAATGCCACGGTAGTTAAATTACATGGGCTTGTTAATGCCTCGAAAGCTGATTCTGCTGTTAAAACAGTAATCCGTCTGCCTTGGGCCTGGGCTCTTTCTTTTGCTACAGCTGTTTGAACCGCATTTACAACATTTTTCGCAAGACTGAATGTTTTTTCAGCTTGTGATTACAAGTGTGATTTGTATGCTATTGGTACCTTTTCTCCCTCATTAGAGGTCAGGTACGTGAATCTGCATCTTCCTGGGATGACTCGGATTACAAGGTTGCGTGTATTGTCACGAGTTTGCAATTTTGTTTTTGCTAACATGTCTGTTTGCAATGATCTCAAAATCTCTGTGTGTTTTTAAGTCCAATTGATTGGTTTAAAATCTGGTTTTATTAATTCATACAGTACAGCACACTTCTCTAAGAAATTGTCTGCTAGGCTTTTGCCTTCACTTGATAATTCATTTCCTAAAAACAGGACAGTTAGATGGGCAATTCGTGACTTTTTAAAGTTGAATTTGTAACTCTCTGCTGCGAACCCAAGTATTATGGTGTTCACTCTTTTCAAGTGAGTATCCAAGTCATCATCTGTTAGATAGATGTCATCGACATAAGATAATGCCTCATCATCATACATTTGTAGTAACTCTGTTATTCTTGCTGAGAATAATCCTGGGCTATTCTTGAACCCCTGTGGGAGTCGACAGAAATTTTTCTGCGAGCCCATTATTGAGAAAGCGGTCAAATACCTGCTTTCAGGTGCAATGTTTTGACAAAAGAATCCATTAGAGATGTCTAATGTTTTGTATTTTTTTGCGCACAATGTTATTCATTAGTGCTGCACTGTGTGAGTTTTGTACTGCAAATGTCTTGCAACATGAGTTAAGGTGTCTGTAGTCCAAAACTAGACGATATGAATCGTCTGGCTTGGAGACAGGAAACAAAGGATTGTTCATTTGTGAGGTGCATGTTTCAATCACCCCCTGGTATTCAAGTTGATCTAAGATCTCCCTGACCCGTTTTTTTGCTTCTTGCTTAATTGGGTACTGCCTTTGTGCAGTTGGTTGACATTTTAATTGGATTTTGTGAGGAGGAGAGTCCTCATCCCATCCTACATGATTTTTATATAATGCAGGAGCTTGGGCTACTGCCCACTTTCTTGCAAGTGTATATTTTTTATGAATTGGAATGTGATTTGAGAAGGCAGGCATAATCATTTCTTCGCCATGAGGGCACTCCCTGACAAACTCTGGTGGCCAGTCTTTTTCAGCTAGAAGGATGTCATAGCCTTTGGAAAGGTTATCCCAAAATAGACCCCTTACTTTCCTAGTCTTATCTCCCTCTATACGTAATGTTATCTCGTATATTTTATGAGGTTTGCTAACTCTGCTGTCTGCAGTTTCCACTTGAATGTATTCATTCGTGTCCACTGTCTCCAGATGATTCATCAGGATCTTGCAAGCTATGGTCACTTCTGCTGCGCTGTCTAGCACTGTCTGGGCCCACTCTCTGTTTTTCAGCTGTGTCCTCAGTATCCTCGGCATGTTTGATTATTTTAATGCTGGCTACCTTCTTTCTTGGAAATTGTAATTTTTTACTTTGATGAGCAGGTTCTTTGTCTTTGGACTTGACGTGCTCTTCCCTTTGTTCTGACTGTCCTCTTCTTTCCGATTTCTGCGAGGAAGTCTGAAAAGATCGAGAGGGACGTGTATCAATATCTTGATATCTATCAGGTTTCTTTAGATTATCTCTATTTCTAAGGTTGTATCTTTTCTCAGAGGGCTCCCTCTGGGGAGACTTGTGTCCTTGGTCCGGAGATCTTTCTCTCCGCCGAGGAGACCTTCCTCTGGACTGGAATCTTTTTTCTTTGTGAGTGGATTTTTTATTTCCATCCCAGCTCTTTTTTGGAGTGTTTAGATTATTTGTAATAAATATTTTTTCAGGATTTTCAGTTAGTTGGGGTTTTACTGGTTTCCCACCCAAACTATCTCTTCCTAGTTCTTCATAGGATTTTTCTATGATTCTGGCAAGTTCAAATGGCTGTTCTGCTATATCTGTTTCTTTCAGTTTCTGGAGGAAAGTTATATCCTCCGTTGCCAATTGAACTAACTCTCTATATGCCTGTGTTAATTCTTTTATTTTAACTAAGAGTTCTTCACTTGACATTTTTTCAGTGTCGGGATGTGGTGTGTAGCTGGCTAGAACCGGCCACGTTGCTCCTGGTCTACCTAGTTGACCGAGCTTGGTGATGTGATTATTATGTTTTAGGGCGCCTTTAAACCAGAGCAGGTGCTCTTGGTATTTTAATGGGATTTCCACCGCCTCGAAAGGAGTGTATTCATCCGGTGGTTCCTCTATTTTGTAATAGTGGAATTCGTGCGTGACAGCGTTTGCTGCTGGAAAGTTTATCCATGAATAGAATATCTCTGTCTGCCGATATTCATGTGCCTCAATTACGAATACGACTATACCACCTCTCGATGTTAGTTCATTCTCTATAAGTTTAAGAGTTATAGTTTTTCTTATGTTGACCGGAATGAGTATTGCATTCGGGTCGGTCTGCAGGAGACTATTGTCATCCTCTAGGAGTCGAGCGGCTATTCTAGCTGTCTCCCTTTCTTCTTCACTTTCTGTAATTTTTTTACTGACAGAAAGGTTTTTGTTGCAGATCAAGTTTCAAGGAAACAAAGATTAGGTGCACAATATTTTTGGAACACTGTATCCTTCAACGTTGACTAAAACCAGAAACTATACATAGAAATCTCTTCCTACTAAGTTCCAGCGGATTTTTAACCTTTTACCCACTCCAGACGTCTTTTGGAGTATTTACGGGAAAAGGGTCTGTGTGAAAAAGCACGACTGAGTTACTCTAACGTCTTGCGTTAGATTTATCGCCTTACCAAACGTTGGGCGCCATGTAGTGTAGTTCCTATATTCCCAATAGGCTCTGCGCATTGGAATAATATATTCAGCAGTGTAGACGTAGGACTGAGGTTATCTAGGTCTCTACTGACTATATTAGACTTAAGGTTTGCCAGCTAGCTCAGAGGTCACTAGAAACTTTTTCGAATAAACGAGGAGGAGTTTAACCTCCCTGGATAGACAAGAAGGGATTAGCTTCTGACAACCATAAAACATGACAACTTTGCTCTCCCAGAATAAGAGTATATCTCTAGAGTCGTGTGAAAACAATAGACAGCTATTTCACTCAGTCAAGTGTGCGTACTTAGTTTCACCAGAATGCAGAGAAAAGAGAGACGGGCGTTTTCAATAAAAAGGTGTTATTTATTGAGCAGTCGTCTTCCTCATACAAGAGAAATGAATTGCCATGATTGTAATGCTCATGGTAAAGTAAAGTGCGTACAGTAAAAGGAGGATTATAAAATAATACTGTAAAAGCATTGATATGGTTTCTTAGCCATATGATACTTTAAAATAGATAAAATATATACATACATATATACATTGACTAATCGTACTCAACTGGTGCTTCTAAATACGCCTACCCCGGTGTACCTGACCTAAGCCTAATACATGGGAGGGAGTAAGGAAGTAGCAGTTTAAGTTAAGTTTGTTTTGCCAAGAATCGGACTCAAGAATTCTCTGTAAGGGTTTAGTCAGTTCCGTACCTGGGTAATAGAAAGCAGGAGGTCTGGTATCTCTCTCTCAGGACTCGATATCCCAGCAACCCGCAAGGGTAGGCTGGAAACGCCGGAGCTGGATTTCTCGGCAGGAGAAAAGACAGCGTCTTTCTCAGTGCGTCAAAGAGGAGGGGCAGCCTCCGTGGGCTCTCGCATCAGCTGGGCTTTCGGGCAAGTAGATAGCTGCTCTGCTCCAGATTCACCACCGTGTGTTTGCTTAAGGCAACGTTGGTATATTTATACCTGAAAGGTGCCTGGGTTTGACGTAAGGTTGGACATAAGACGTCAATAAAGATGTCACTAAGAACTGGCCGTTCTTACAGTGCTTTACAGGAGTTCTAGGACGAAATCAAAACAAAATCAAGGGGGATTTCCCAGGTTGCTGGAGGCTTGGTTTTGTTTAGAGAACTCGGTGTGCTTACTAGGGGGCCGGAGAAGTAGCCTTGCTTAATGTGACAGCATGTGCTACGACTGAATTATGGATATGGTTATTATGCCGTTGTATGGATATTATTGATTATAGCCGGACAAGGGCATAAAATAGGAATATCGATTCAGGTTTCCTAGATAAAACACTACAGTAGAAACAGGACTTTCCACTGATGCCCCCATCTACTGCCATGTCCATAAACAGCCAGTGCTTCTCGGACTCCTCCCTGGTCCATTCCAGCAAATAGCAGTGTTGCGCTGCCTGATGGTAATGTAGGAGGTTGGGGATCTTCAAACCCCCCCTCATGTGGACCAGTAGCTTTGCTCCCGGCTCATGTGAGGTCTCCCTTCTACCCAGACAAAGTGGCGCATCGCCCCCTGCAGGGGCTAAAGCATACCTATAGGAGACTCTATCGGAGAGTCCGAAACAGAAACAGGATCTTCCAGAGGGCAGTCATCTTTAATGCTGCCACTTGGCCAAGCCAGGACAGCTGATAGTGCTTTCATTGGGCCAAATCCCTCCTTCGATGCCTCAGAAGAGTTTGATATTTAAGGACTGCTGTCACTTTAACTGTCAGGGCCAATTGCACCCCCAGGTAGGGTATGGAGGGAGTTGACCATTGTAGCTGATCACAGAATGTTTTTAGAAGAGGATCAACACCACACATAAATAAGTAGCAACAAGAGGTCTTGAAGCCCCACAAAGTTTTGTCCCTCGAGTTACAGCTCTTGAAAGAGATGCATGGGGTGCGCAGCATGGTTTCTGTCAGATCTGTTCTGCTACTGCGCCTGATCTTCAGTTTCTGGGGGTACATTCCAACCAGAAAGAAACAATTTATTGGACTATACTTATATATTTGTGCATATAGTGCTAGTTTGATTTAAGGTGTGATAAATGTTTCTATTGAACTAATTTGTTAAATAGACGAACACAAAGCATTGACTTTTAGAGTAAAAGGAAAGAAGAAAGAAGGATTTGATCCTGCAGCGGTTTCATTTCAGAGTGTGTAACCAAGAAACATTGGCTCAAATTCTAAGACCCCTCCTTAACCAAATTGTGTGATTCAAGGTAAATCGTATTTCCTCACTGTGTATCATTTTCCTTAATCAACTAATGTGAGACCACATTGAAGTAATTCAGTTCAGGATCTGCAAAACACAAAGGCCTAATTTGTGTACGACTGTTATAAAATAATCTTGCTGTACGTTAAGTAACAATAAAGGCCACAAGATACAATAAAAAAACATGGGTGGCACATCCTTCTCTGTTCAAGCAGCCAAACTATGGAACTCTTTACTCCCCAACATAAGATCTACCGACAACCACCTTATCTTCAGAAAACTACTCAAGAATTCGCTGTTCCCCACATAAGCACCATACGCAAACAGAAATAAACAGCATATTTCTCTGTATATAAGCATTTATTTTCACTATAGATATGTAACTATCTTTGTGTATTACTTTGTATAAACATGTAGAATAATTATGTTGTTGAAAATAAATAAATAAATAAAAATCATCTTTGGTCTACATGTACTTACTTCCATTGTGCATCTATGTACCTTCCATGTACTTGGATCTGTGTGTCTGTTACTTTTCTCCTGAAAAAGCATATCCAATGCACTATCCTATTTCTCATCCTGTACCTCTTTTAATATCTTTAATCTATATATACTTACCTCCTTTATGCATCTATATACTTTCAATGTACTTATCAATATATATTTATCACTTTCTTCAAATTTAGTATTTCAAATGCACTACCCTTTTTCTCAGCCTATACTTCTCTCAATATATCATTTAGCCCAACCTTCTGACTCATCTCAAACTTCGTTCTACTACTCTTTCCAATGCACTACCCTATCTCTCACCCTATACATCTATCAATATATCCTCTACATCCATTCTCTCATTTATCCCAAACCCCATACCACTACTATGATCCCCAAAATAACAGTTTCTAGACTCTCTCCTACTCTACCCTTCCTTGCATCATCTGGCACCTCTTACTATACAAATCCCCCAAAACAAACTTTCTAAACTCTTCCCTCTGACTCTTCCCCTCAAAAACCCCTTTTTACTCATCCAAAAGCCTCCTCCTACTGCAATGACCTAAAAAAAATAATAATAATCTTTCACTCTTCTGTCCCTCCACTATCCTTTTCAATCAAAATAACAGACTAACATGTTCACTTCTTAAATTCAATATTCCATTATACTAATTCACCACTAATCCTTTATGGGTTACAGAGTAGGGTGCTACTCGCCAATAAAGCGTTTCAACACCCCATCAGGGTCACCAGTTCTATATAAATGCAAACCTCTTTCCCTCTTCTATCCCGCAACCTACCCTTCTCTATTCAAATAACTGAATAACATTTCCACCATTCAAATTACTTCACATTTCACTATATTAATTTTCAACGCTAATCCTTTATGGGTTCCAGTGTAGCGTCCTACTCGCCAGAAAAGCACTTCCACACCCATCAGGGGTAACAGGTGCTACATGAATGCGAACCTTACTTCCCCTTTATTCCTCTGCTATCCTTCGCACTCCAAATAACTGACTAATATCCACCACTCAAATTACTTTCATATTTCAACATACTAATTCAGCACTAATCCTTTATGGGTTTCAGGAGTAGTGTGCTTCAACACCCCATCAGGGGTAACAAGCGCTATATAAATGCAAACAATTTTTTTTTCCTCTTCTATCCTTCTGCTATCCTTCCGAATCCAAATAACGGACTAACCTATCCACCACTTAAACTTTACTTGCATGTTTCAATATACTAATTCAACACTAATCCTCTATGGGTCCCAGAGTAGCATGCTACTTGCCAAAAAAGCACTTCAACGCCTCGTCAGGGGTAGTAAGCGCTATATAAATGCAATTACAATACATATACAGAAAACGCGCGAAATGGACACATCTTGGGTTACTCTTGGCAGCATAGTCAAAGCACTGGAGTTTTCTTAAATGTTTCATGATAAAAATAACAAAAAAATACTTTCAATATAGGTCATTCAATGCAGTGATATAATCGTGTGTGCTTAATTTTTGCTCAACAATATTGAAAACGACATTTTTTAATTATAAAGAGTTCATATGATATTTTGCACGACATTTGTGGCAGCATGTGTTTTGGCTTTCAGAGCCACGCCACTGGTTCAGCTTGGTTTTAATTGGCTGGCTTCCCCACCTTGAAGACATTAGGTCGTGGACCACCACAAAGAAATCATTCCCAATGCTCCCACTTAAACAATACCTGTCTGGCGAGAAATTTCTCATGCCTAAGAGCAGCATTGTTTTAAAATGGTGCCCGCTGGCCTTGATATTGTAATTTGTGCTTTGTTTTCATCACACTGCTCCCGCTTTAAGTAAATATGGCTTTGTTTAGAGTGATATGCTCATGAGTGGGCTGTCGAGACCACCCCAATTTAGCATTAAGAGGCCTGTTAGAGTGCAGACTTGTGATCTCTTGTCCAAGTTAACTAGTTGATCTTCCCGTTCAAACACTACTTACAAATGTCTGTCTCCAAGGATAGAGAACTCACATGGGTCTTTTAAAGACTAAAGGGACTTGGTCAGACGAGGAGCAGACACTCGGCAGCTGGCGTCCTTGCATGTCGACGCCTCAAATGAGAGCAGGCCAACAATACCGCACCTTGGAGCCTAGAAACGACAGTGTCGGATATACACTTAGAGCACCGCAGTATAGAAGCGTGTAACGGGATGTATGACGTTACAACGCAGGCTATTACGACGCCTGCCTTTACAACACGGTTTTTACATCGCAATCCATTACAACGCATAGCGCTTTGGGGTGCTGGATAGTTAATAGTTTAATTTACTATTCCAACTCCAGTCCCCGTGGACACTAGGGAAGGTGTTGGATAGTAAATTAAACTTATTCCCTATCCTAGAGTGCCCCCCAGCGCAATGCGTTGTAATGGTTTGCGTTGTAATGACCACGTTGTAATGGTAGTGCGTTGTAATAGTTTTGTTGTAAAGGTTGTTCACCCTGTAACGGTATAACTACAACAGTCCATTGAAGCGTGTTCAGCGACACGGAGAAAAGGAAATAAAGTATTGTGGATATAGCAATAATACTGCTTCAGAAAGGCGTGCAAGGGTATTACCCCTGAAATCCTCCTAAGAGTGTACATGAAGTATAGGAGCCTTTCCATACAGCGACAGGGGTGGTAACCATAGCTGATAATTACAGCAGACTGCCGAGAATGTTGTCCTTTCTTTCTTTAAGTCATTCCATAGCGGCTCAAAGAGCCAATAATGAAAAATTATAAGATTGTATAGGGACAGCTAAAGTTTTAAGTCTTGAAAAGGTGGTATAAATTTAAGATAAACCATCGAAACATGTCGACGCACAAGCAGAGAACAATCAAAAAGGATAGCCACAGAAGGGTTCAAATACAAATTAAGAGTATTGGCCCCAGGGGTCCCAAAATCGATGTACAATAGAACTAGATAATTGTTATGTATTTTGTTGTTCTTGTCTCGATTATGCAGGTCATAATTGATTTATATTAAATGTGTACATGTTTTTGTTATGATTTAGGAATGCTTGGATTTTAATATTTGTGAAAGTATCTAATGTGATAGTGCTTTGCACACACTTGCACAAAATGTGTTGTTTTTAAAGGAAGCTTACTGAAATTACCAAAGGTATACAAATAAAGAGAAATGTTTTTTTAGAAAATAATTTTTTTGCTGCATTATTTGATATTTGTTGATTATAGTTTAGAATTATTGTGTTGCATTGTCATTGGATATACTGGATAATATCGTGATCAAGGGAACCTTTCTTTTAACTCAGACAAGGAGAAGACCTATCATATCAACCAACTGGAGCTAAGAGCGGTCCATCTCGCTTTGAAATAGTTTCTTCTTTCATTCTCGGTGAAATCTCTTCTAATTCAGACTGATAATAGAACAACGATGTATTATTAGAATAAGCAGGGAATACTCACTCTATACCACTGTCTCCAGAACATTCAGCCATATGTAAAAGGCTAATACCACGAAATCAGAGCTTCACAGCTGTTCACCTGCCAGGCATCCAAAATGTGGAAGCTGACTCCCTCAGTCGCACATTTCACCATAGCTGGGTTCCAAACGACAAAGTCTTACAAACCATTTTCCAAGATTGGGGTCACCAATAAATAAATGTATTCACAGACCCAAGAAACAGAAAAAATACCCAGACTACACCTCCAGATTCTACCCACCAGGGTCAGAAGGAAATGCCCTTTTGATGGACTCGGCAAAGGCATTTCTGTACGCATTTCCTCCAATACCATATATACCAACAGTTCTGATCAAACTGTACCATTCCAAGACCAGAATTGTAATGATAGCACCAGAATGGCCGCTAATGGCGATTTACGGACCTTCTACACCTACCCCAACGTCCACACAGGAGGCTGCCATGCAGACAGAATCTCCTGTACAAGTTTGAGGGGCAGGTCCTACACCCCAGCCATCCATCATTGAGCTTACTGACTGAGCTCCAGAATTTCTGCAAATATGGGCATCTAAATGTATTGCAGGACTGTGTGACATTCTGAGGGAAGCCAAATATCCTTCCACAAGAATGTGCCTTCGGGTGGAACATTTTCTGCATTTTGTGCATTAATCAAATCAAATCATCTTTATTCGGTTTCCATTTTTTTGAAAGCCATAAAAGTACATAAAAACACAATAATTATTAAAAATCACGTTCATTCTGTATCAAACAATGTCTTAAGAGCGCATTTTTAGCGATCCATCTTATATCAGAAAAGGCTTCTCAATCAGGATTCATAAATTCATTCGGTGCCTAATACATAGTTTGAGATACTGTGCAACAGATTTTGTCATCAGATTATTTTCCAAAAATTGTAGTGCCAAGTAGGCAGGGCGACATTTGCGAATTTTTAAAACTTTTAGTAAAGGTATTATCCACCGCCTACGTAGTGGCGTATAAAATTTACAAAAAAAGAGGACATGAATTGTAGACTGTGGGGACATTAGGTCACAGGGACACACAGAAATATTATGTGACCAGTCATTCTGGTTGGGAAATGAAACCATGTAATGGTATAAGTTAAACCTGAAACGAGTAAGAAGATATTTTTCATACTGTGTTAAATCATACTGCAAATACGGTTGGATGGTGGGGACAAGCTGTATTAGTAAACATTGTTGGACTGATGGTTTCCCTATTTCACTCAACAACCGTAGTTGAGATAAGTGCGACAGACAGAGGTTTTTTTAGTTCTTTTTTCGATATGTCTGTTACTGACGCGGGATCGTCAAAGAATCTCGCGAAACCAATGTCTGTAAGAAATGATTTCATGTAGACCAACCATTTTATCTTTGTCATGTTCTCAAGTTTTATACAGTCCAGAATTATTGTTCTTGTGAGCTGGCATTGGTCCGTTGCCCAGATTCTGCGCCACAACATGATCGGTTGGATTTTAATGATGTCGGAGATATAATCCACCCCGAGTTCAAGGTGACATCCAAATGTAGTTGTGCTTTTTGGCACAGCCAATAAAAATCTTAGGAAAGAATTTTCGACTTTTTGTAACTGTTCTGCGTTTGTCGTTCCCCAGACCCCTGCTCCGAAAGTGTCTGTACTAATGCATTTAGCATTGTATATCTTGATCATCTCGGTCGGAGGTCTTTTACCGAGGCGAAGAGAGAAGGCCTTTAATGCGCCGACTGTTCTGATCAGGGCCAGTTTTCTGGAATTAACCGCTTCTTTCCAATTAAATACGTCGTCAATGGTGATGCCTAAGTAGGGGTACGTGTTTGTTCTTTCAAGGGGTAGATTATCCACATAGATTTTCTTTACTTTTTTCCCCTTGGTACCGGCATGCATCACGTATGTTTTCTTTATGTTGACTTTTAGATTCAAGCTGGTCATAAAGGAGCAGTAGTTATTTAAAGCCCGTTGAAGCTGGACTGGCGTCGGGCAAGAATTACCGCGTCGTCGGCGTATAATAATGGTGGAATCTGCCGACGACCGGCTTCTGGGAGGTCTTTAACATCCTTTAACATCGCAGCCTCTAGACCGTTAGTGTAGAGCGTGAATAAGAAAGGGGCCAGCACGCAGCCTTGTCTGACCCCCTTCTGTATTGGAAAACTATCAGTTAATTGTCCACCTGTCCCGAATCTAACCTTTCCCGTGGCCCCGGTGTATAATTCGCTGAGAAAGTCGACTATTGGTGGTTCAATCCCCATTTTCAGCATTATTGACCAAAGTTTTGAACGTTCAACACAGTCGAACGCTGCTGTGAGGTCAACGTAAACCATATGTAAACAAGATCTTTTTGCATTTACATATTTTCCGGCCAACAATGTTAGATTTAAGACCTGGTCCACTGTACTCAGTCCTGCCCTGAACCCATATTGTAGGTCTGAGAGTGCCCCGTGTTCTTTCGACCACTCCTGGAGTCGATCGAGAAGTATGCGCCCTGCCATTTTTCCGATCGAGTCCAGGAGGGAGATGGGACGGTAACAGGAGGGGCTGTCTCTGTTACCCTTCTTGAAAATGGGGACAAGTATCGAGGTAGACCAAGAGTCAGGGAGATCAGTCTCCTTTGCCGCATTTAATACTTTGGTAAGGAGGGGGGACCAAAGGTCGGGTAGGAATTTATAAAGATCCATAGGAACCGAGTCTGGTCCTGGTGCTTTGTCAGATTTAGCGATCTTTATAGCCTTCGTTGTTTCGTTGATTGTGAAATGAATTGCTAATGGATAATTCACCAACGGAAGGGGATCCGGGGAAGTTGAGTCTGCAAGTTTGTCCTCTCTAAAAACCCCTGAGAAGTGTTGCACCCAGTCCTCTGCGTTTATGGCAACATCTAAGGAAGGATCATCGTTATTTTCTGTAAAAAAGGTTTTTTTACTATCTGCCAAAAAGCAGCGCTATCTTTTAAAGTACTGCTTTTTAATAGTTCAGTCCAAAGATTTGCTTGTAGGTCCTTTTTTCTTTGTCTGATTGCCAGCGTATAAACCTTCCTTAATTTAATTACTTCTTCTCTATTTCTTTCTTTTTTGGCTAGAGCCCTCTTTAAATCGGAATAGGCTTTTGTGCATTCCGTGTTGAACCATCCCTTTCTTATAGTCTTGTTTTGTTTATTGGGCTTGGTTAATTCGTTTCTTATGTTTTTCACAATTTCATTGTAGTTAGTCATAATCTCTGTTGAAGTTGTGGAGGGGTCTAGGCACTTGTCTATTTCATTTCTACATATTTTGATTATTCTTGTATTAATGGTTTCCTGGTCTGTTTTGCCCCATTTTAGGGTATAGCCGTTTAATCTGTCCAGTGTTATTGCTTCCTGATGCAACAGGCTAGGATGGGCCTTGTCTGTTTTCTTTCGGTGTTCGGGTTCTTGATAAGTCAATCTGAGTGGAAAATGATCGCTTAGTGCATTATTATGCACTTCGAAGGTCTTAATACGTGTAGCTTTATTAATCAATACTAATATATAATCTATTAGAGTCTCAAAACCTCTGCCGTGAAAGGTTGGAATAAATTGGGTTATGGGCATCTTTATCATGTTGGCGAACCCTATCTCTAGTTCAGTCATAATGGCCTGCATGTTGTTGCCTTCTGTGGTGTGGGTAAAGTGAGTTAAGCAATTTCCTTCTTCATCTGTAATCCCACAGGTGGAGGTGTCACTTCTATTACATAAGTGAATGTTGAAGTCTCCTCCCCAAATTATTGTATGTGAGTCCTTAGCATGTTTTGTTTTAAGATCGTTAGTCTGGTTGGAAATTTCGTTTATGACCTTGGTCAGCTCTGTCGGACTCATGTTGTTGTAGAAATTTATAATAGTATAAACCTCTTGATTAGTTCCTCGGATGTTAATGATCTGAAAGTTCTGATGTAGTATTACAGGAGTTATTTCACAGCAAGGCCAAAGGTTGGAAATGTATGTTGTTAGGCCTCCTTTGCTTCTCCCTGAATTAGATCTTATTGCTTGGGAGAAGTATGTTTTATAACCCAGGAGATGGATTGGGTCGTTGAGCCACGTCTCCTGGGGGCAAATTACGTCATTCGAGTTGACCAGTTCAAGGAAGCTTTTTTCAGAATGTTTAGTCGCTAGCCCCGCAACATTCCAAAATAGCACCCTCTTATCAAGGTTTTCTACAGTAGCAGCAAGTGTCGTTTTCTGAACACTAATTTCTTCAAATTGGGTAGGTTGTAATTCAGATGTCGAGTTTAAGGCGTTTACCTGCGCCTTTGGGGCGATTTGTAACGCTGTCGGAGATCTAATGTGAGCCTTGAGAGGGTATTGCGGCTCTTGTATCTGATTTACCATGTTTTGAATTTTTGTTGTCACTGTAGATTCATGTGACCAGGTTTTTGATACAAAATGATCCTTATTAGATATCTTACTTTTGGGGTGGTTAGCTAAGTTGTTTGGTAAGACTCTGTTATTGGGCAGGGGAATCGTAATGTGCTTCTGTGGTGGTGGTCAGTCGACCATCTCTAAACAGCTGTAGCTGTTGAAAGTTGGTATTCCACCCCATGGTTCCCTGTATGGTAATTGCTGTACCCTCCTGCCATAGGTATTCCAATCACCCCGGTCTTTGTGATCATGCCCCCATTCTCCCTGGGACCAACCCCTTTGATTATTTCCATAACCCCAGTCACCCTGGTTCCAGCTTCTCTGGCCATAATCAGACTGGTTCCGGGACCAGTTTGAGGGCCAGTTAGAGTCCTCAGAGCGATGGCCTTGTCGGGGGTAGAAAAAAGATAGGCGTCTAGCGTTTATTCCTCCACTATTTCCCAGTGAGTCCCAAGAGCATATGTGATCCACAGCACGGGGATTTTCAAAGTTGACTATTATACAGTCACCTGGAATAGTTTTTGGTTGATGGCCTATCCATGAGGCCCTTCTCACCGTAGTGATTCTAGTAACGTAGTTATGCTGATTAGGTCTATTAATGTTCAGCCAGTGGCGGGTTTTATTTAGTAAGGACCAAGTTGGTTCGTCTATGTCATTACTTAGTTCTGGAACCCCTGTTAGGATAGCTACGAAAGGGGCTGCCTCCGGTGGGAGGTTTACTGGTTTAGGCCATCTTTTTTTTGATCGTTCTGGTTTGTTGTTATGCCTCTGTGACTGGTCATGCTGGGGGCTGGTTGATGCAAGTGGTCTAGGGGGAACATTTACTGGGGGAGGATTTACTGGGTGAACATTTACTGGTGGTTGATTTTGTAGGCCTGAAGCTATTATGGGGGGTTCTTGGGGGGTCTTAGTTTTTAATGAGGGAGGTGGATTATTTAAATTTTTTACAGGGTCTCCTGATTTTTCGGTTAGAGTATTTGTTATAGCCGTATTATTAGCTGGTTGTTTTGAGTTATTAGTAGGCTTTGCGTTGTTAAATGTAATTTTAGGTCCAACCGAGTTTGGGAGATCTTGGGTTCTTAGGTTTTTTGTTTTTTTTGAGGTGGCAATTAATATCGCTACTTGCTTCTCTATAATTTCTAGGCTTTTTTGAATAGGTTGTAGCTGGTATTTGACTATTTCAGCTATTTCTTTTAGAAGGGAAGTTTGTATGTCGACATTGTTGAAGTTTCTTACTGAGGGTGGAACTAAATTTTCTTTATGGGTCTGGTTGGAGTTCGCTCCGTCATTATGGGATGAGATTAGTCTTGACCAAGTCAACTCCCTGATTGGGACAATTAAATCAGGCAGCCCGGTGGACCCTGTACCCGCCCGTATTATGCACCTTATAGGGAATGCCCTTAGTCCCACCATCCAGACGGTCATCAATCGCTCTCTTTCTGAAGGATCGGTCCCTCTGGAGTGGAAGAAGGCCATGGTCAAGCCCATTAGGAAAAATACCTCCATCCCTTGGTCGGACATGACCAATTTGAGGCCAATTTCCCTTTTGCCGTTTGTCGGCAAATTGATGGAGAAACACGTCAACCACCACCTCTCCAGCTTCATTGAGCAGACCGGCTGTCTTGACCACTCTCAGTCAGGGTTCAGACCTAGGTATAGTACCGAGACTGCTCTTCTTTCTGTCACGGATGCTATACGCATGTCTCTGGACAGGGGTTTGTCTGTGGTGTTGGTGCTGTTGGACTTGTCCGCAGCATTCGACACCATATCCCATACCATTCTCTTAACCAGACTAAAGGAGATTGGCATAGACAAATCCGCCCTGGCTTGGTTCACCAGCTTTCTTGCAGAGCGCACCCAGAAGGTTAATATGGGCTCCTTTAGTTCCACTTCTACCAACATTACCAGAGGAGTCCCGCAGGGCTCTTGTCTCAGCCCTACGCTGTTTAATGTGTATGTCTCCTCTCTGGCCAACATCATGAGGTCCTTTGGGTTTCTGCCAATCTCTTACGCTGACGACACGCAGCTGCTGTTTACCTTTAAAACCTTTACCCCGGAGATAAGGCAAGCTTTCTCTAACGGCATGACTGCGATTGCCAGCTGGATGGCTAGGAACTTTCTCCAGTGTAATGTGGGAAAGTCTGAAGTCATGTTGTTTGGAGAGGCAAAAATCCTGTGGACCCCTGACTGGTGGCCCACAAGTCTGGGGAAGGCCCCTTCCCCCAAACAGGTGGTGAAAAATCTGGGGGTCCGTCTTGACCATGACCTCTCGCTTGCTCATCATGCCAACATCACGGCGGGATCCTGCTACCATGTCATCAGCCTCCTTCGGAAAGTATTTCCTCTTCTCCCTGACTGCACAAGGAAGACCTTGGTCCAGGCCCTCGTTCTGAGCCGCCTGGACTATTGCAATGGCCTACTTTTAGCAGCCAATGAAGGAGTGCTCAACAAATTACAGGTGGTACAGAACACCGCTGCTCGCCTGGTGAGCAATGCCCCCCCCAGAACACCATCCTTGCCCCTTCTTAAAGCGCTCCACTGGCTCCCCATCCGGAAGCGGGTGGAATTTAAGATCTGTTGTGTGATACATAAGAGCCTTCACAACCTAGGGCCGCACTATCTGGCCGAAAAATTTGTCCACCACCGCCCTTCTCGTAACCTAAGGTCTAGCAATCAGTTGCTACTTCAGATTCCCCGACACAATAAGACCAGACAGGGAGGCCGCGCTCTCTCCGTTATGGGTCCTCGTTTGTGGAATAACCTTCCCCTCTCACTTAGACAGTGTTCGAGCCATCAAGCATTCAGGAAATGTCTCAAGACAACTCTATTTTAGAGCTAGCGCAAGTCTTGACCTGTTCACTCTACAGCACCGCGCGGAGATACACCTTCGGGTGTGATTCAGGCGCGTTTCAAGCCCATAAATAAATAAATAAATAAATGGTCTTCGACTATAACTACATCCGAGTTACTATTGCTGATAATGTCAGTGCCCTCTGTAAGTTTGATGTTGATCAGACTTTGCTCTTTATTTGACTCACGGAGTTTTGAATGTAAATTAAGTTCAGAGGTTGCGGTATCTTTGTTTTCAGGATTTTTTGAGTATGTTTCTTTATGTTGCGGGATTGCTCCTTCCCTTATCCCTCTTATTTCACTCTGTGTGAGTTCGTTTTGCAGTAACTGCGGGCTTGCAAAGATATCAGGGGTTTGCTCAAGACCCTGAGTCATTTGTGAATCTGATAGCTGTGAGGATACTGAGAGATCAACTGAATTAGGAATTACATGAATATCCGCGTGTGTTTCCAGCGTAGTTATATTTTATGGTTGTGCATTTGGCGTTCGTGCCTGTGCCAACAGACCCATTGACGAGCGTCTTGCTTGGTCTAGTTGGTAAGAGACTCGTCGGTCAATCAACATTACAGTTTGATCGATGGTTTGGTTCACTTTAGTAATGAATTGATCTATGGGGCCTACAGAGCTCGCCATGTTTTTGAGTGTTTTACTCCTGGAGCCCCTTGGAGACATTGTGTATAGATTGACAGGGTGAATGACAGATGTCGATTTACTCAGAGTTATAAAACGTAAGTACTGTGTGATTCCTCCCCGGGCAGCGTGTTGTTCCTTTTCTTGGGGTTTTACCTTGTATTAGTTGTTAGGGGTGGGCCCAGTCAAAGTCTTCTCCGGTCTGTGACGGGCTAGGACGGGCCCACCCTTGGCCCGGGCTTCGCCCCGGGCTACGACCCGCGCGCGTCCCGCGGTGCGCATTGTCGGACTTGCTTAAATTCGCAAAGAAAGAGTAGAGGCGTGGCACTGGGAGGGGGCGCGGCCCGGGCGGGAAGAGGAACCAGCTGTTGATGGTGAATGCTGGTCCTCGCAGTCCCGGGGGCCGCGCCTCTCACCTCCTCTGCGGCCACGGGGATGGACTGTTCTCTGCACGGGTTTCTGTGGATGCAGAAAGACTGGAGAGCTACTCCTGTAGCGAAGGGCGGTATGAGGCAATTCAAGAACACCTCTGACGAGCGGCACCCCATTAAAAACAACCCCAATACTTTCACATGGCAGAAAGATGCGGTGATTCCTTATTAATTTCATCTGCCAAGGTCTGGTCTACAATACTCATCTCTTAAAGTAAACCTTGCTGTAATAACTTCAACAGGAAATCTCCTTCACAAACCTCTTTCTTCAAATATCTGTAATTAAGAATTTCTTGAAAGTATTACCTCCCATTAAGTCTCCTTTTATTTCTTGAGAGCTTATCATGCTGTCAACATTAATGAGTACCTATCTACCTTTGAACACACCCACCCCACCTCTTTACAACATACGATTTGGAAGGCTGCCTTTTTATTATTTTTTAGTAGTCATCATCTCTGCCCGGTCTAATTCAAAGTTTCACTGTGTTCCACAGCAACCGAGGAGTGATGAGAACCCACCCCAGTTTCCTCGCAAGCGTCATTTCAGATTTTCCTAATAACCAGATAATCTCCTAGTCTATGTTTTTGCTAAATCTTTCAACTTCGGCAGAGAGATATGTACATTCATTGGATGTAAAAATAATCTTAACATTATACCTAGGCAAAACAAAAGAAATAAGATAACTCATCTCTTTATAAATAATGGTCATGTAAGGACAGGTCTACCTTCAACAAAACAATCTATATCTAGAACGGGAGTATTATGTCATACCAGCTATATAAAAAGCCCCTCCCTGGTAAACCTAAAGCACATTCCACAAAAGGGAAGGCTGCTACTGGAGCCCTTCTGAAAAATGTCCCTTTTTCAGAGCTTCCCGGAAATCATTACACACATTCATTAGACACTTCTGTCTGGATTCAGGCTCCAAAGCGGACACTCAAGTAGGGCAGGCTTCTCCGAGGCACCTTTTCGGGAAATTGTAGAAGCGGTTTTCCTTTCTTTTCCACTTGATTTGTGGGAGGGGCGTGCTATTCTATTTAGTCCCTATGACAACTAATGTGGATCCGCTGCTAGAGAAGGAAAAGTTATTTACCTGTAATCCTTGTTCTGTTTCAAGGGAATCCTCGTCATAGTTGTAAGCAACCTTCCCACCTCCCTGGACAAGAAGGGATACAGCTATCTTAAAATATTTACCCATGATCCTCTTATTTTCCCCCAAAAATTATCTGACCTAACTGCTACCTGCAAGGCATGAGGCGCTGATGGGGTGCATTGTGGCCAGTTTTCCTATACTCTGCTTTGGAGCCTACTGGCTAACAGTGCCTTTTATTCCCTTCGCTTTTCCTTTTAAAAAAGGGTTTGTGAAAGATTTTTTAAACAGTGATCTTTTCTGTTTCGTGACCACTTTTGTTTAGTTTGATATTTTTTTTTTAAATGAAAAAGAATTACATTTGGTAATTTTTTGCCTTTTTTCAGCTGCAAACGTGTAAATGTACCTTTATACAAAGTTTATATATATATTTTAAAGTGATGCCTGCCTGTAGGTGGGACTATTCAGTGCTTATGACTTGGTGAGGATCCCAAGAAGAGAAACGAAGTTATGTGTAGTAGTGCCTCCATCTCCTCCCATTGATCTCTGTTGTATCTGAACTGGAAAGCCATTGAATTTGCCATTTACAACTGTGTTGCTGCTCCAAATACCACATGCTTTCCAGATGCCTCAATGTGTTTACTTTCCTTGTTTGGTGGTGAGGAGCCACCAGTACTTGCGATGTAGACTACATGGCAATTGGAGGGATACTTGGCCCTAGATGAATATTGGATTGTGTGTGCAGGGTTAATTAAACGTGTTGTCTATTCTTGGTGTTATAACTCTAGATTTAAATGGGTTTTTAAAGTGGCCTCTGAAGCTCTTTTAATTGTTTTTAACATTGTTAGCAATTGAGTGTAATGCTCAGTTTTTAAAAGGATTTCAATAAAGAAGTCCTGATCCAGATGTTTGGGACCATTTTGCTCTTTCGCCTTATTACTGCTTAATATATGTACAGATCATGAAGTGAGAAAGGATATAATTCTAATGAGAAGTCTTCCTGAAAGTCTATCCTGTACTCATGCCAGGCATTGTCTTGCTGCGCAGTCTCCCCTGGGCCTTTGTAGTGTGCAATAGGGCACTGCTGATGTTGTGGACAGAGCCACTATGTACTGAGTGCAGAAGGGACATTTGTGGGGGTGATGGGCGTGCAGCCTTTACCTACTTCTTTTTAGGGATGCCGTATATCTTAATGTCCTCTGAGATCACTTTCTGGTTAGCCTATGATTTTTTTGTGCTGGTTTGGTAATGGAAAGAGGCCAAGCGGCTGCACTGCGATGTGGCATGCTACTGGGTTAATGTATATAGTCTTCTGTCGTGATCAGGTTGGTCTCCCTCCTTGGTCAAGTACTGTTTCATCATTGACTTTAGCACTGGTTAGTGCCCACTCAGCCTTTTTTTTGTTGTTTAAATCTGTTTATTGGCTTTTCAACACAGTAAACATAAAAAAGAAAAACAAACATACATGGGAATGGATCATTGAGGCACTGAAGTCACATAGGCAAATAATAACAGTGATAGTATACTGCAGTTCTCTTTCATAATTAGTAATAACATTCCGTGGTTAAGGTGAGCACAGTGATACGGAACATTGTCAAAGGAGAAACATGTACATCATGGATTGATCTCTAGAGACCTACATGATGGGGGGACACAACAGGAGTAACTCCAAGTGTAATGTGGTCTGGCAGAGGTGGGACATAGACTAATGCATGGGGCTGATGAAGCAGGTAAGAATGGTGTCAGTGGTGCATGCGTTGGCGGGCGAGGCCGCCTACCCTTCAAATACCAGTGGGAGCACATGCGCCATCCCCCTCCGGGTTGTCTTCCTCATCTGTCCGTGCTAACAGGTAGCCGACCAAAGGTCCCCAAATGTCTTTAGGCTGACTCTTAATAGGCAGTAGCTCAGTGAAGGTTATGTGTTGCTCCTGGCTATAAGACATGTCTGCTAACCATTCCTTGAATTTAGGGGCTCTGCCCCTGCCCCAGCGACATGCTACTCGCCGCTTTGCCAGGAGCAATGCAATATCTAAGAATTTCCTGCAGGTTTTAGGGATGTGCGGCGTGTACCCAAGGAGCATAAGTAACGGATCGAGAAGTATGGGTTCACCTGTCATAGATACAAGGGCGTCATGCACTTGTTGCCAGTAAAGGCGAACAGGGGGGCATTCCCAAGCAAGGTGCAGGAACCCCACATGTTCCGTGCGGCAACGCTCACATCTGTCATCATCAGTCAGTCGGAACCTATTTTTCTTAACTGGGGTGTAGTACAGTCGTTGTAGGAACTTGTAGTGTATTATCTGAAGTCTACTGCTGCCCGATATTTGGGCCGTGAGGGTGTAGCAGTACTGCTACTGCTCATCTCTGAATTCGACCGCTAGGTCGGTGTCCCAGTGCAGTCGAGCCCCGGCCTCAGGTGCTGGACCAGCCGTCCTAAGATGACGATACAGACCAGACACCAGGTGTGAACCATCCTGGGAACATAACATGAAATGTAGTGGACATGAGTTTTCCGGTTCACTGGGGAAATCAGGCAGGATTTCTTTCATTCCTTGGCGTAGGCGCAGATAGTAAAATACATCTAGTGGAGTACGGGCATGAGAGGCGAAGAACAAATCTGCGGTTTTGAACTGACCATCTGTAACAGGTCTCCCCAACAGGTGACGCACACGCGTTCACAGAGCAATTGGAAGCCACGTTCCTGCAGAAGTGCAAGGTTAGGGTGATATGACAATGGAAGCTGAGAGGAGTAAAGTAGCCTGCAAGACAGTCTCTTGGCAATGCGACGCCAGGCGTCTAGAGTGCATGATACGGAGGTAAGCGGAGTCGTTATAGATGTTTCCGGACAATGGAGGAGTCCATTGAGCGGGAGGGGATGAACAATCCAGTCTTCCACTGCCAATTGTGGCAGGAAGGGAGTAGGAACCATCCAATGATAAGCATAATGCGCCTGCGCACACAGATAATAAGCCTCGAAGTCAGGGACATCGAAACCTCCCTTGTCATATGGCTGTATCAATGTGGACCATTTCAGCCTTGGGCTCTTTCGCCCCCAAAACAGTCGACACAGCTCCGACTTTAACGTTTTAAAGAAGAAGGCACCTGGATAATAAGGGATGTTAAGGAAGAGGTAAAGAAACCGTGGTAGGACTATCATTTTGATAAGGGGCGCTCTACCCGCCATGGAGAGCGGCAGGGCAATCCAGCAGTCTACCGATGCAGTGAGTTTGGTGATTGCTACTCCGTAGTTGGAGCGTAGTGTTTCATCTTTGTCGCGCGAAACCTGTATCCCGAGGTATCGTAGGTCCGACCTACACCACTCAAGGGGGTAATCGAGGGGGAAGTCGACAACCGCACCCGTGAGTGGATAGAACTGCGACTTGGCCCAATTTATGTGCACACCAGACATCCTGCCGAATAGAACAAACTCTCTTAGTAAGGGATTGAGGTTCAAGGCTGGGTTTTTAACAAAAAGTGTCATGTCATCAGCGTATAGGGACACATCAATCTGGCGCTGAAAACATCGTATCGCGCCTTCGCGATGCAGCTGCCGGAGTCTACAGGCAAGAGGCTCGACTGCAATCACGAATAAGAGTGGGGACAACGGGCACCCCTGGCGGGTACCTCTGGTGATGGCAATGGAGTGTGAGAGGCGACCGTTGATGAGGACCCTTGCCGTCGGTTGGGTATAAAGCAGTTGGACCCAGGAAATGAACAGCTTGGGAAATCCCATGCGTGCCAGGACAGTAAACAGGTACGGCCATTCGACCGAGTCGAATGCCTTGGTGGCATCGAGGAAAACCGCAGCTACGGGAAGGTCAGGGTGCACCGTGCGAAGTAGAGAAAACAGAGTGCGCAAATTATGAGAGGTGGAACGACCCGAGACAAAACCAGACTGGTCAGGTAAAACAATTCTGGTCATTAAGAGGGATAATCTAGTTGCCAATACCTTCGCAAGTATTTTAACATCACAATTCAGAAGGGAAAGTGGGCGATAGGAGTCGCAGGAGCCAGGATTTTTGCCAGGTTTTAGAAGTGAGGTAATAACGACCTCACGCATGGAGCAGGGGAGGACACCGTCAGCGAGCGATTCCTCGAAGACCTCTCGAAGAACAGGGGCCATGATGTCGATGTATGTTTTATAAAATTCGGCCGGAATCCCATCCAGCCCGGGTGCCTTCCCGTTTCTGAGAGACATGATAGCGTCACGAATTTCGTCTATTTCAAAAGGGGCAGCCAGGAAGGCCCTATCGCCGTCACTGAGCCAGCAGAGAGCTACATCGTTCAAGAAGTCACCGTACGGTACGTCAGTGGTGGTAGCTGTGGTATAAAGCGTATGATAATGAGAAACAAAGGCAGTGAGTAGCTCGTCTGAGTTTCTGACTGTGTGTCCCTGGTCGCCCGTGAGTTCCAAAATCGTGTTGTGGTCATGCGGGGTGCGTGTCATCGCCGCTAGTGCCTTACCAGGTCTGTCCCCTTCACAGTACTCCCTAGCGTGCCAGTGTTTCCCCCTAAATTTTGCTTCCCTGTTGGCTTCCTCTTTGTACTTTCTCAGCTTATCCCTATACTCCGCGTGGATGGCAGCACTGCCCTCCACCACCATTCGGACTTCTAAGGCCTTTAGCTCACCTTCAAGTGTGTGAATAGTGCGTTGAATGTCACACAGGACCCCGAAACTTTTGGATATGCAATATCCCCTGATTGTTACTTTGAATGCCTCCCAGATGTATTCAACCGAATCAACAGACCCCTTGTTTCTAGGAAAGAAAGCAGCAATTTCCTCTGCGAGTTCAGTGCAAAACAGAGTGTCTAGTAGGGCTGTTGGCTGCAACCTCCATCGTGGCCTAGGGGTGTCCCAGCCAGGAATTCGCATGTGTAGCAAGACAGGGCTGTGGTCGGAATATGTCCTTGGTAAGTGTTGCACCTTCTGCACCCCTGTTGATGTCTCCCTGGTCCTAAAGAAGTAGTCCAGTCGTGCCCATGTGCCTGTCTGTGAGGTGAAATGTGTTCCCTCTCTTCGGGAGGAATGTAAACATCTCCATATGTCTACCAATCCGCCCTCCAAGACCACATCCCCCAGTGTTTCCCTGGATCTGGGCTTGTAATGCGCTGCCCCATCTGCTCTATCGAGGTACGGCTGCAGAGCCAAGTTAAAGTCCCCCCACCAAATAATGTGTCGGGACCCTACGTCCACAATTTTACCCCAGAGCGTAATGAAAAAAGAGGGCATATCAATGTTAGGTGCATAGCAATTAACTAAGGTGACAGTGTCACGACCCAATCGCCCCCACAACAGGACGAAGCGTCCCTCCTTATCTATTAATTCGCTGCACATTTGAAATGGTACAGAGCGTCTAATGAGGATAGCAACACCCCTTGCATATGTAGAGTAAGAGGAAAACACTCGGGTACCAGCCCATTTACCAGCAAAGACAACACGTGTATGCGGAGACAAGTGGGTTTCCTGTAACATAGCAATGTGGACTTGATGGCGGTCTAGATAGGCAATCACATTTCGACATTTTTTTGCATTATTAAGCCCTCTAATATTCCACGACATACAGTTCAATTGTGCATCAGTTCTTATATCAGCCATAGGTTACGACACAGCACATTTTTGAAACTCACCCCTACGAATGCAGTAATACCTTCCCCGTTCAAGTGACACGTATTGTCATGACATTCTGACTCTCTGCTGTCCATTCCATGTAGTAAACTTCCCTCCCCAAAAGAACTTAGCCCCCCACCCACTACTGCATCCCAATCATGCCAGCAGCCGCCCATCCCACCTCTACCCCTCGCCCCCTCAACTTCCACAACTCAGTATCATGAATGGGGTATACCCGTGAGGGAAACAACATCAAGGGCGCACAGCCACTTCTCCCGCCGTTAGCCTCCAGAACTGTACCACCCTCGGTGGAGGCCAGGGCAGGGATTGTGGTCCCTGGAATACGTTACCACTGAAGAGGACATGCCGTCTCATTCTGTAATATAGCGTCCGAGCAGTCCGGGATCGCGCACCAAGGACAGAACCCAATAGTGTAATATTACAGCCGTTCCGATCATATTGGCTGTATCCGGTCAATGTTCGTCAGCAGCCGAGGACGGGTCATCCTCAGGGTTTGCCTCGGCTTCCCGGCCATTTCTCTGTGTCTTGCGGAGCGACTTCAAGAAGTCTTCTGCCTTTTGTGGATTCGTAAAAAAGCGATGTTTTCCCTGGTGTGTCACCCGTAGCTTTGCCGGGTAGAGCAAGGCATATTCTAGTTGGGCTTCCCGCAATTTCTTTTTGACCGCTATGAATTTGCGTCTTTCCTCCTGATCCATAGGAGTGAAGTCAGGGTAGATGGAAAATTCAACTCCATTGTAGTGCAGGTTTTGCTGAGTCCGCGCCGCTCTCAATGCCACATCGCGGTCACAATAATTCAGTAAGCGAGCGATAATCGGCCTAGGCAGCATGCCGGGCTTGGGGATGGGGGCCAGTGATCTATGTGCCCTCTCGACGATGAATTGGGGTGAGAATGCATCTTCTCCCACCGATCCCCTGAGGAGCTTCTCCACGTATAATTCCATCCTGACCGTGTCTGTGGACTCCGTAATTCCCGTGACGCGTATGTCATTGCGTCGACTACGGGCTTCCAAGTCCTCATTCTTGGCTGCTATGATTCGCAAAAGATTATCCATGCGGGCAAGCTGTGAAGTATGGGATGCGGTGACGTCATCATTATTGGAGATCCGTGGCAAAGCCCTGCCTCATTTCCTGAAACAGATGATGCAAGTCTAGGTCATTAGCAGGAGATGTAGTAGAGGTTGGTGCCACATCACTGGGCCCCGGCTCGGCGGGATTCGTCCTTGTCCCTCTTTTTGCGCTGTCGAAGTTGATCTTCGTCTGGCGATTCTCGGGGCACACCATCCTGCCCTCGCGTCCTTTGCCTCCCTCTGTTGCGAGGCCCACCGAAGCTAGTGTAAGCGCCTCCGAGCCAGGCGCAACGTCTCGTTGAGGAGCGGCACACCCCGCACCGGACACCCTGCCTGCACCATTGTTGGTGTCTCCTATCGTTGGGCAAACCTCAATTCAGGACAGAGAACCACTGCAAGATGTCCAATCCGTCAGCAAGTGGCCGGACAGCGACAGTGAACAGGGCTATTCACAAGGTATCATCAGCAATGGTCTGTACCCCTCGGAATCCGGCACAAACTCCACTCAGGCAGCACTCAATAAGTGGGGGCGTGCACAAGCAACACTTCCCACTAGATGGTATACGGCCGTGGATACCGGCGGCAAAATGCAGAATATTCCGCAGAGGGCTCCGTCTCCTCTACAGTGCAGGGATGTGGTCAATGAGGCCGTAGACCCGGATAGCAAATCAGTGGTGTTGCGCCAGGTCAAAACCAGCGCCTAGCGTCATCTCCTCTGCCTCCTCACCCGCCAACAGACATTAATGTCAATGGAAATGCTGGGTGCGCTTGTATTATATTCGCACCCCTAAAGAGGCGCGGTGGGCATCAGGGCGGCGAACGCAGCACAAGCAAACTCACCCGCCCCCTGGAAGGGCGTCAGCACACGGTAGGAAGCAGCGGTAGGTGCCGTCCGTCACTCTTCGGCCGACCGCCGCGAGAATGTCGATATCGCGGGCAGGCGCCCCCCTTCCCACAACAGCAACAGGGGTCGGGTTGATAGCGTCAGCCACCTCGTCCGACGGTCGTTCCTCAATGCGCGCCTCACAGCATCCAGCAGCACTCCTCTCGTCCGATCATTCAGGCTGCATCAGGTGGATGGCCGTAGTGGAAACCCAGCGGGCACAGGAGGCAGGCAGGTAGCGCAGTCACAAATGCCGGGCTATGATTTGATAATTGGGCCATACGACAGGCCCGCCCCGGGCACCGCAGGCAAACAAGCAGGAGGGGCCCACCGCCTCGTGGCAAGCACCGGCCTCGAGTGCCGGCCCGCAGCCGATCTCCGCACCTCGAGAGCTCCGGGGGCGCCGCCGGTCAGTTCAGCGAGGTCGATTTCTCTGTAACCGGAGCCGCCAGGGGTCTATGGCTCGGGTCGATTGTAGAGGGTTTCCTCCTGCATCGAATGAGCAGGTCTGGTGAGACACTTCTCTCCAGTGGCACAGGATAGTTGCAGGATTAATGTTCCAGGGAACGGGAGCCACTTAGCTAGGCGGCCATGCGCCCTCTATCGCCCCCTAGTGCCCACTCAGCCTTGAAGTTCACGGTCTCTGTTTTGAGAATCATCTGTTTTCAGTACTGACCTGTTTCTACCAAAATGTTTGGCGCTTACTAGTGAGCCTATCTTGTTGGTGGTTCATCAACCAAAGCCGGCACTCTCGAGGCCATTCTTTGAAATGAAGCTGAAGCTTCTTTCAGGGTCAATCCTCAGGGAGAAGATATTTGGGCATGTGACACTTCTCTTTTTGAGTTCCTAGGTGACATTCTCTGTCATCTGCGTCTGTTCCAGAACCTAGAGTTCTTGTCCTACTCTGGGTGCAGGTTTCTGTGGGGGCACTGAAGATTGGTCATCTCCAGAGTAGCGGGAGAACGCATATGTGAGGCAACTCTCCTGTTCACCTTCAAGCCTATTTGGTGGACCTGCCATTTTGTAGTGCTACTCTACAACATCCTCTGTGACTGTGGCAGATGGAGACTTTGTAAAGCCCTGGGGTGCATTGTAAAATAATGTGCCCAATGTGTGTTCTTTTGGTGCAGTCTTTTTAGATTTAAAAGCATTATATGCGGGACAGGCGGCCACATTGTGGTCCTTCTTTAGATAACAGTGACCACATAAATTTAGTGTTGTAAGAATAGCAAATATTGTGTTCTACATATCTTCCCCCATATGAGTCATTCGTATGCAACCTGACTTCGACGCAGTTTATGCAAAAACGAGTTCTCAATGTCTTTAACTAAAGGATTGAGGTTTTGTGAATATAGGTACTCCGGTGATCCTGCGTGGAGATTGTAGGGGAGTAGTGTTTTCAGAGCTGAAGAAACACATACAAACCAGATGGCAGAAAACAAAACTATCTGAGATGGCATCTGTATCCTGTATTTTTCAGAGGAAGAATCACAAATCATCCTGAAATCAATACTTTGTTGTAGAGAAAAAACAACTTTCAACACCCAAACCCAAAACTAGATGGCAGGAGTGTGCACAGCATGCGATCCAGAACAGAACCTGCTGCAAACCTAGGATTGCATGTAAGGAACTTTTCTTTCTCCTTCAAGAGATATCCACTGAAAATCATTAGCATGGACTAGAATGGCAGGTCCGTCTCAAAACAAGTGGTGGAAGAAAAAGAAAAGTCAGGATAACCCAACGTGATTCCTCAATGAAGTTTGTCCTATCTAGGCATTTGCTCTGAAATCTAAATACTGACAATAATGTGTTAATGAATAGACTGCAAGCAATGTAGTCACCGTGCAAATCTCCACTACGGCCCTTGGGTTTACCCAGTAAGAATCTATTTGCTATCTGGTAACCGAGTACCATACAAGACAATCTATCCAGAAATGGACTCTTATGATATAGACAAACCTGGCCCATGGTTTCCAATTCGGGAGTCGGTCCTGTGAATATCTTTGGTCCTATCAAGATAAAAGTTAAGAATCCTTCTTGTAAGCAAAGATCTCTTGGGTAGAGGGAATTCTGAAAAAAGTGTTATAAATAGTCCGAAAAAATCATAGGCTACCTTAGGAAGAATGTTTGGTTGTGTTCTCATAGGCACCTTGTCTTTATGGAAAACGGTGTAGGGTAATTGGAACATAAAGCTAGAATATCACTATCCCCATGAGCAGATAGGCTAGATACTAAGACATTAGCTTGCTACGATGTATGTTGCAAGGTGGCCCTATGAATAGGTTTGAAAAGGATAGTAAAAAAAAAAATCCGAGGATGGAAAGACTGCCTTACTAATGGGAAAATCTTTTTAATGTTTTCTAGGAAGTCTTTTATAATGAGGACAGTGGAGAAATAGGTTTGTGGAGGACATTTTATGTTAGCCACGTCAGTAAGATGTACCTTTAATCAAGAAAACTGCAAGCCAGAGTAGTTCCTCTCCCTGACGGTTTGTTGGGTCAATATTTTTATGACTACACAATATGCAGAATCTTTTCATTTGAAGGAAAAACAATTATAGTAGAAGGGTGTCTGGCTTCTTTCTATATGTCCCTACAGTCCTGTTGATGTCCATACCAGGTTTAAATCTCCATAACATGTGACTTCACGAGCCATAGCATCACACTCAACAACAGTAAATTGGTGTGTAAGATCTGGCCCTTGAATTTGTGGAGGAGATTCTATCAGCATGGAGGCCTCATGTGGGGCTGCTCTCAAAGATGTAGATGGTTGGAGTACCACCATTTGTCTGACCATTCTGGTGCTATAGGGATCATTCTCGGGCTAGAGCATTGCCAAAATGTTTTGATCCACCTAGCTTTAACAGATATGAGTTGAGTAATAGCGGGAGAGGGGGTGGGGGGTGAGAGTGTGTGTGTGAGATCCTGCCTATGGTGGGTTGAAGCAAGATGGCTGATGGGTGAGGAGCTCCGCCGGGAGCTCCCGGGCGTGGGATCACCTTTGGCCTTTAAACCTGGATTTTTGCATCCCACTGAACCATCTCCCCGGTGATTTTAATGACACAATTTCTGCGAACCCCTGGAAGTTTGTTGAAGGAGAGAAAGCCTCACTCAGCAACATGAACTATCCACTGCCTGCAGATTCCTTGGGTAATGGCGGAAGTGCATGGTTGAGCTGCTGACTACAGCTAAGAGGAGACGGGTTCGGGATCACCCTTTGGGGGGTTGATCCAGGACTATCACCTACCTTCCGGAAAAGGACATCGTTGCTCTACATCCCGTTTTGGTCTACTTCTCTCTTGAGGTTGTGGATGCGAGAGTCACCGTTTTCTCCTTGTCTCTTTTGTTTTGTTTGGACTTCGGCGTCCTGGTATTTTCCCGGGGATGGACTGCTGCGAATTCCGTCTTGCTCACCCCCTTCCACCGCTTCTAAACTGCGTCCCGTGGGGAGGAGCCAAGATGGCGTCCGGGTAGGACGCTCAGTCCCTCGGCTCCGAGGGTCATCTCCGCTTTTGCCATTATCCTGCCGTTTATCCTGGCCCGCCATGGCAGATTGGTGATTGTGACGACGTGCGGCGACCGGTGGAGAAATTCTGATGCGGGGCCGTTTTCGCTAGCGGGTGAAAGGATGGATCGCAATATGCGGCCCGCAGCGCTTCTCGGACCGGGACCTCGAGTGGATGGTGAGGCCGGCCGCTCGGTGCCCGACTTGGGAGGCCAGCAACCGCTGTGAGCCGGTCGGAACTTTTCCTGGTGAAGGGTACCCGAATTTCACAACACATGCCCCGCTCTCCTGCCGGTACGGAGTTAATCGTGCCTGGCGCTTTGTTTGAGGCACCGCGCGGCGGCCAGTGCCCTAAATACTGGCTGCCGAGACCCGGCTTTTGTGGAGCGCCGAACTCAGCGGGAGGCTCCCGACTCTCTGCTCCCGCTCACTTTTGCCCGTCTCTCTGGGTCCTCCGTTTGTTGCAACGTATTGGCACTCTTGGTGACCGTTATATTGATTGGAACTCTGGCTTCCCACTTTGAATGCCCTGACCTGTTTCATAGTGTCTACCCCCACGCAAACGGCGGCCATGATGGTACACAGCCTGGTGAAGTCGATGCTGCAGTGTTATGGCGGACGTGTAGTGCAACGGGACACACTCGAAGGGGAGAGTGGTGTAGATTTGGGGAATGGCGATCTTCTGGCTGCTGTCCTCTCCCTTCATCACGCTCTGGCACACTCTGCTAAACTCCTGATCGGCAAGGTGGAAGATATCATGTGTGCCTTGGGGAGCTCGCGACCTGTTGATTCGCGGATACATTTCTACTGTTCTCGTTCCTCGTCCGTCTCCATCAAGATGGCTGCCCTGTTTCACAATGGCGGATCCGAATCTCCGGACCTCGGACACTTCAAGGCTGCTGATGTTACGTTTCCGGGGCGATGTGAAGATTTCGGACTGGACCCGCGGTGGGAGTATTTGCCCCTAGCCATGCTCCTCACTGCCCGGGGGTCACCTCGGGAGTTGTTGGATGTGGCCATTTTTCCTCCTGACTTGGCTCCGCGTTGTGACATGGGGATGGTTCCTTCTTTGCCCGGGATGGGATCATTGGATTTGGGCAGGGCTGCCATGCTTGGGTGGTTGTACCGACTTACCGATCCTGGGTTGCTGTTTGTGTTTTTTTGGGACATTTTGATTAACTGTGGTGCTCGTGAAAAGACGGGACAGGGATGAACGCTTCCTATTACTGACTGATGGGTTACCCGTTGCTGACCGAGCCAGATTTGTGAGGTGCTGATTTCTTTTACTGTGCACTGTGCCGGCTTCGTGCCTTGTGAATTGCTTTGCTGGTAATGTTTTTGGCGCCTGATTCTCCATCCCTATTGATGTTTGGGAGTGTGATACTGAGGGCAGACATGTGGGAGGTGGATCGCTATCCTTACTTATGATGTGGGTTGCCTTTGTGTTTCCGACTTCTCTTGATTGTAATTCTTGCCGCCGCCGGTCGTCATGTTTTGCGCTGTTGGCCTTGCGGGTGGGCGGAGCCGGGGGACGGGTGGTGGGCTCCTCCCCGCTTTCCCTTTCATGGGAGATTATTGGGGCTGTTCTTTCTTTTTCTTTCCTTTTTTCTCTTTTCCTTCTTTCTTTCTTGTCTATATTTCGGGTTCTTTAGTGGGCGACAGACACTCTGCCGGGGGGGGGGGGTAGGCCGTAGCCTCCGCGTTGCTGTAGGGTGGGGGGAGGGTTTTTATTTTTCTCCATTTAGTTTCTATGGGCCTTATTTTTATCTTTCTGCGCTTTCTTCTCCTGTTTCTGTTCTGGGTCCGTGCTGGGGGTTAGTGGGGAGGGGGTGGCGCTGACGGTGGTACGTACATACATGCTGGCTGCTGATTTTGTTGTTTTCTTAGTACCGCCATATTGTCCGATGTATTAATTTCCTTTGTGGTTTTTAGTGATGATGCCTCCCGCTCCTGTAATGATGCTACTCTATGAACTCAGTATTCTTTGCTCTTATTCTTCATTGATTTATGTTTCGTACAGAAAATTTTCAAAATTAACCTTCAATGCTCCTTCTCCCCGGCGCCATGTTTTGCTCTAGTGTGATGTTTATTGATTATTGCTACACCATCTCTTGCCGCGGGGGAACTGTTTTATTTGCATTTGTGCTTCAATGTATCGTGTCCGACCTGACGGTTGTGGGCCCGTATTTGTTCTTTTCATGCACAATAAAGGTTTTAAAAAAAAATAAATAAAAAAATAAAAATAAACTGCGTCCCGTCGGTGGAGCTGGAGGTGTGATGTGGCCATTTTCCACCCATTGGACGGCCTCCTCTGCGATCTGCTGGTCTTGGCTGGAGGACCGTTTGCCGACCTGCTGTGCTTCGAGGCCGTGACCTCCACCACATCTGCGTTTTTTGCACTGGACCTGGGTAGGGACTGCCTTTGTTGCTGACCCGATGGGTTGGACCGGCCCAGGATGCCTCCACTGGTTTGCTGCCGTTAGGCAGAGTCTTGAGTCTGGTTTTGACTGGCGTTTCATTTCTGCACTGTTCCCTCCCCCCTACTCTATTGTTGCTTTTTTGCTTTGTTTGGGTGGGGATTGCCTCTGTTGCCAGTCCGGTGTGTTGAACCGGCCCCGGATGCCTCCATTATTTTTGGTGCCGTTCTGCAGAATTGTGAATTTTAGTTAAACTTATGATAGTTTCTGCCCTATTCCCTTCCCCCCACTCTATTGTTACTCTTCTCCAATGTTTTACACCTTGATCCAACGCAGTGAGTGGGCTCGGCACTGGATGTTTGTTATTACTTGACCCCAACTGGTTTGTTGACTCTTTAACTCTTACTTCTTTGGTGTCCCCTCTAATCCTATCTTCCATTGCCGGTCTGCCATACCTAATCAACTTTCTAGCCTCCTGATGCTCCCCCACTACCTTCTATGCTCCATGGACTTGTTTATGTGTTATTCTATGTTCTAGTAACGGATGTTAATGTGTAACTCTGTTTGTAACAGTAACCTCATATAAATCATTCTGATACCTCCGGGTCTAGCCAGTGCTATATAAACTCTGCAAATAGATAAATAAAATACATAAATGGAGTTTGGTTAATTGAAAACCCAGGTCTTCAGCTTCTTGCGGAATTCAAGGAAAGGAGGCTGTGATGTGGAGGGGTAGTCAAAGTCAAAACAAGCTTAATTCGGTATACAAAAAATATACATAAAAGCATTCTACATAATAAAAGCAAGTTGAGAAAGATAATATAACAGTAAAAAGATTATTTCATTGAGTTACAATCCCCAGATTTCCCCCCTCATAAAAAGGTTTAGAAAAATACATATTTCAACAGTAATATATAAACGCCATAATAATCGATAAACATTTCATGGGCACCTAGAACTACAATGGCCTTAAAAAGGTACTTGAAATATTAAAAAAAAAGACTTAATATTTGGTAAACTAATCATCCTCATAGACAAGTGATTCCAGGTATGAGAGCATTTTCCTTCCCTTAATGGCTAATTGGGTGAAGGCAATTACCACATTACAAATCGTAACATGATCTAAGTTACAAATAAAATAAAAAGCAGTTTTATGGGAGTATAACTTGTTGGGAGATAAAAAGTGGGCGTAAAATTGATTTCCTGAGATCCCTATAGAAGTTACAGAACAGTACAGAGTGCAATGTGCTTTGAGCAGATTTATCATCACTGGGGCACATTGGGAGGTTTGCGCTCCATTTGCCCATCTTAGGGAATGCTATCTGAAAATGCAGTGTTCTTAGCCTTAGTCTAGTCAAATAAAATCTGTGTTCCGTATTCCTGATAAATATAAGTTAAGGTTGGATGCCCAGTGAAAAGGGCCCTTCACAGTATAGAATGACTTTAGATTTAGTACGCAAACCGGCTTCCCTTTTTATTTTCCTAGACCCAAGGAGTCTCTTTTTAAGCTCCCCCTTACTAAGATTCTCGATAATCGTTGGGTTTTTAAAATCAGGATTCACATCACACTCAATAAGGAGATCATGGACATATTTTAACCATGTTATTTGCTTTGAGTGGTCAAGACTAAGACAGTCATATATTATTCTACTTGGTAAAATGGGTTTCTTCCTTTGTCCAAATTCGATGCCATACATTTATAGTGGATGCACTAATCAAATCACTTAAAAAGGGGACATCTGTTTCTCTATGGTCAATATAGGTAGCCGTGGAATTAGGGACTGATAGCACTCTATGTAAAAATGCATTTTCACTGTTTGCAATATGGAGGTATCTGCCATCCCCCAAAGGGCACCACCATAGTATACCACAGATATGCATTTAGGAGGGGTAGTCATTCCACACTTTAGGAGCGATGTAAGAACACCTGTCCTACTGGTCTGGTTCTGTGTATACGTGAAACTAGGAATTCCCTTGAAACAAGCTATCTAGGTGGATGGTGGAAGGAGAGGCAACTGGTCAGGTAGGTGGGGCCTGAGTTGTTTAGTACCTTCAATGTTTGTTTGAGGAGTTTGAATTGAGCGCATTTGTGTATCAGAAGCCAGTGTAGCTCCTTGAGGTGTGGTATGATCCAAGTTCTGTGTGGAAGGTGTAGGATGAGCCTGGCTGCAGATTTCTGGATGATTTGTAGCTTTTTAGTAAAATGCTTGGTGATCCAGGCAGAGAGGGTGCTCCCGTAGTCCAACTTGCTGGTTACTACGGGCTAAATGACAGTTTTTCTAATGTTACTTGGGAGCCATCTAAATATCTTCCTCAGCATCTTCAGGGTGTGAAAGCAGAATTCAATGACAGACGTTGACTTGTGCAGTCATGTCCAGTTTGCTATTGATGATTATTTAGAGGGTCTTGTTGTGGGTTATGGGTCCAAGTTCAGCCGGCCACCAGTTGGACTCCCATGGTTGGGTGTTCTTGCTGAAGATCACTACTTCTGTCTTGTCGCGTTGGGCTTGAGAAAGTTGGCTTTCATCCAGTTAGTGACTTTGGTCATGCAGTTGGTGAACTTGTTTCTTGTGTTGGGCCACGAGTCTTTAAAGTGCTCCAGCGCCGAATCTGCCTTCTCTCTGAAGAGACGGGTGCCATTGAAGGGCATGTCCATAAGGGAAGCTTGCCCATCCCCCGAAAAGTTTGTTGCCCTCAACCAGCCATGGCGCCACTGTTGATGAAACTAACCTGCCCAGTAAGTTGGTCATGTTCAATCCACAGCGAATTGTGAACTTTTCTGCATCTCTCTCATTGGCGACAGCCTGAGAGAGAATGGCACGTGCCTTCTCCGCGACCTGTGGCAGCACTTGCGCAACCGTGACACACAGAGTGTGGGAGTAAAGGCCCAAACGGCATGTGGTGTTCACAGCCCACGATGTTAGACTGGAAGAAGGAAACACTGTCTTCCCTAAAGAGTCTAGCCTTTTGGACTCACTGTCCAGGGGAGGGGTAGGGAATGCGCCCTGGCAAATGAGGTTTAGACTATCAAGCACTCCGTGGTATTTATTTATTTATTTATTTATGGGATTTTTAATGCGCAACTAATACCCTAGGGTGTCTAGGCGCAATGAGATGCTCTAAGATACACAAAATTCAGAACAGGAACTTATTGATTAAATAACCAAGTTTTCAGGGCCTTGCGGAAGGCAATGAGTGTTGGTGCTGTTTTAATATACAAGGGGAGTGTGTTCCACAGTATGGGGGTCGCTACCAGGAAGCGTCTATCTCCCCATGTGGCCGTTCTTGTTCGGGGAACATGCAATAGGTGGCTTGCTGCTGATCTTAGATTCTTTCCAGGTATGTACACCTGAAAAGCTTCCTGTAAGAACTTTGGTCCAGTCTGATGAATGGCCTTATAGGCGATGCAGAGAGCCTTGAATTTGATTCTGCTCTCCACTCTTAGCCAATGTAGATGGCGTATGGCTGCTGAAGTAGAGTGTCGCCAAGGAATATTAAACAGAATCCGTGCTACCATATTTTGCACGGACTGTAGTTTGTTCAGGATGTATTTGTGAGTGCCAAGGAAGAGGGCGTTTCCATAATCCAGCTTCGAAAACACTAAGGTGGTGATCAGTGTTTTCCCTGCCGAAGCGGGTAGGTATGGCATGAGTTTTTTTATTTTCTTCAGCACGAAGAATGCAGCAGAGATCACCTTGTTGACATGATAACCAAAAGATAGCCTGTTATCAAAGATCACTCCCAAATTCCTAACCTTGACAGCTGGAATCGGGGGGGAGCCCATCTGACTGGGCCACCAAGTTGGGGACCATTCGGGAGAGATCTTACCGAAAGTCATAACTTCGGTTTTCTCTGCATTAAGTTTCAGGCAGTTACTGTGCATCCATGATTGTACATCCAGTAACCCCTCCTGAAACTTAGCTGCTACCACTGGACCGTTCTTATGCACCAAGCACAAATAAACGAAACCTCAAAAAGGACCTATATTTCTTTTTAACATTGAATCAATCTTATCATTTTTTTAAAGAGATGCCAAAAGAGAGAACATGTGGGTGATTATTTAAACAAGTTTATTAGTATTTTTACATTTTTATATAAAAGAATTATTTTGACACATTTTTGCAACTGAATTGTTCATTGTAGAAACAGGCATTAGAATTACTCAATTTACATATAAACTTTCTTGGGAAACATTAAGAGTGCCCTCTAGTAACAGCTAATCTAATCTTTCATACATACATACTAACATGGCAATCATACTATAATCTATTCTAAAATGACATATCTTTCATCACATACACAAAAAACAAATTTATACTGGCCAAAAGGCTAATACATTTGGCAATTCTAAGGTGTACTAAGTGGAATACACAAGGGATCCAAGATGGTATGGGTCATCTAGTTATGATGGAATAAACTAGTTTGTATCCAAGACAATTGATGTTAGGCCGACGTACGTTTCGGTGAGAAGCACCTTCCTCAGGGCCAAGGACAGTGTAAGCAACAAATTTTCAACACAATATATTAAAAAAGGTTTGAGGGCATCAGACAAATTTCTGAAAAGTAAAAGGTACAACAAAGAACATGTAAGTATCAATATTACTATTTCTTTTACATGACATGCTCAATCTGTGGCATCATATATAAACCCATATTTTTACTTTAAATAATGACAACTGTTTGCTCATAGCTAGTGATTCCTCCTTATGGATAGTTTAGATTGGGTAGATCAGAGAGATTAGTGTTTAGCAGTGACAGAATAGAAATCAGATCCTAAGTGTTCCCTTTATATATTGTGCACCAAAAAAGAGGTGTGTTTAAAAGCATGCAGTGCTAGTAGGATTTATGAAAAAAGTTCTAGAATTTGGTAATGGCATATAGGCAACATAATTTACCAATAATGTGATCTTTGTAGATACTGAATGTGGATCCTGGTCAGTCTTTAGTCAAAACGTTAGAACTGGAAAATTAAGAGAACTTTCATGATTATATGCAGGCATAAAGTGATGTTAAAAAATGTCAATAGGCTCCTGTTTTTTTACCTCTAACGGTGATCCGCGGTTTTTAAGTTATGGAGGCTGTGTTGGCGAAAGGCATACCACTTCCGTATGAGTGGCAGGTATTCTGTGTGAACAACAGAGGTAGCCTGTTAGGTCACTGACCGTTTGTTGTATAGCAGTTATGTAGGATCATGTTAGCAGTCTATGTGACATACCTGATTATATATATTTTTAAAGATGAATTAAAAGTTTTTCAGTGCGCCTTTGAATGTGTACTAAAACAAACAGAACAGAGTAGTATTACTTTTATTTGCTTTATATTGGGGTGAACACCAATTCATTAGTTTAAAGACCAGAACAAAATCTGGTGTTATGGTGATCAGATATACAACCTAAATATGCCCAGTTCCGGTTTAGGGTTTCTACTTCACCTTAGTACTGGAAATATAATAAGAAACTTTCATGTTTCTCTGTTGGCATAGAGTAGTATTTGAAAAATGCCAGTTGGCTAGCGCTGTTGTACCTCTAGCGATGGCGCGTGGTCTGAGGGTTATGTAGTCTGTTAATTGAAAAGACAGGCGGCTTCCGTGCAGATGGCATATATTCTGTGTAGACATAAAATCGCCTTTTAGATATCCGATATTTTTCTGCATTACAATTGTGTGGGATCATGTCACCAGATTTATACAAATTACCTGTTTATAAGTTGTTGTAGATGTTTAGACACTTTTTCCGTGCGCCTTTGATTGTATACTAAAACAGACAAGACAGAAAGGCTTAAACCCTATTATGTTTCTCATTGTATTGGGGTGATCACAATTACATTTATAACAGAGCTTAAAACGCCATAGTTGGGTTTGGTGTTCTACAGCATTTTAAAAAATATATATATTATAACGACTGTATAAACCTGGCATTTTAAGTTAAGGTTGCTGCCTGGTGGTGTTGTAAAGCAACAAAAGAAAATGTTAATATATCTTTATTTTAAAGTTAGACTGCTGATGTCTGTTAGTTACTGTCCGACATGGCATTCTGGAATTTTTACACTAGGCGGCGAGAAAGCGCCCCGTAATGTCATAACCCGTTCGTATACTGGGGCTCCACTCTAGGTCTTACCTTATTTTAAAACTGTATTTTCCGCTAACGTGGGTTGCTTGATTTATCGCCCAAGCGAGAAGATATTCGTCATGGAGCCTGAGGGGATAATATAATGTGCCGTGAGACGCAGAACGCGAAGAGATCGTAAGAATTTCAAAGCGGAATGTTGATTTCGGGGAAAATTGTATATGCAGCTTAAATAGCGTGGACTGCATAACGAGTGTGAACGTTTCTCCCTGAAGGAAGAAAAATGTTGGCTAAGAACTAAATTTAAGACAAAAAGTTTAAGGGGGCACGGACTGCATAACAATTCCTAACATTTCGTACGACTGCATAGTTACAACGTGTAGCACCACGATAACGGAGCATGCATTCTGGTGATTTCTTACCTTTTCCATAATCGGCTGTTGCGGCAACCGGGGGTTCTGGGGACTGGTCCCAGGGAAAGACTTTTTACCCGTGTGGGGAGCCTTTTAAAAGACCACTCGGAAAATTGCCGACAGGTGTGGGTGCATGAGCGTAGAAACAAGGTTCTCGCTCGGCTTAGGTTTCCAGGGGGCATAAACATAGTTAGCAGACAAGGGTTAAAGTGTGCATACTACGGCGGCCATATTGGAGTTGGTTTTAATAAAACCGGGTATAATGAGATTTGAACTAAATGAGGGGATATCATTATGTTCTAATTTGCTGGGTTAATTATAAAAAGGCTCAGATTTATGAAAGTTTGCAGTGTGGAAAAACACAGTTGGTCCACTAATACTCATATGATGTGTATGATATCAAAGTCACATAAGCTTTACAGAGACAAGGTGATATCAGAGTGTGACTATCCAGGAAATGTCCTCGTTGTGCCCAAAATGCACTGTATCACATAAATGGATCCAAAAGGTCTCACGTTTTTTGCGAAAGATTGTTAGATCTTTTCCTGGAAAAGATCCAACAATCTTTCGCAAAAAACGTGAGATATCATACACATCATGCACACTTTGAGGAGTTTGAATTGAGCGCATTTGTGTATCAGAAGCCAGTGTAGCTCCTTGAGGTGTGGTATGATCCAAGTTCTGTGTGGAAGGTGTAGGATGAGCCTGGCTGCAGATTTCTGGATGATTTGTAGCTTTTTAGTAAAATGCTTGGTGATCCAGGCAGAGAGGGTGCTCCCGTAGTCCAACTTGCTGGTTACTACGGGCTAAATGACAGTTTTTCTAATGTTACTTGGGAGCCATCTAAATATCTTCCTCAGCATCTTCAGGGTGTGAAAGCAGAATTCAATGACAGACGTTGACTTGTGCAGTCATGTCCAGTTTGCTATTGATGATTATTTAGAGGGTCTTGTTGTGGGTTATGGGTCCAAGTTCAGCCGGCCACCAGTTGGACTCCCATGGTTGGGTGTTCTTGCTGAAGATCACTACTTCTGTCTTGTCGCGTTGGGCTTGAGAAAGTTGGCTTTCATCCAGTTAGTGACTTTGGTCATGCAGTTGGTGAACTTGTTTCTTGTGTTGGGCCACGAGTCTTTAAAGTGCTCCAGCGCCGAATCTGCCTTCTCTCTGAAGAGACGGGTGCCATTGAAGGGCATGTCCATAAGGGAAGCTTGCCCATCCCCCGAAAAGTTTGTTGCCCTCAACCAGCCATGGCGCCACTGTTGATGAAACTGACCTGCCCAGTAAGTTGGTCATGTTCAATCCACAGCGAATTGTGAACTTTTCTGCGTCTCTCTCATTGGCGACAGCCTGAGAGAGAATGGCACGTGCCTTCTCCGCGACCTGTGGCAGCACTTGCACAACCGTGACACACAGAGTGTGGGAGTAAAGGCCCAAACGGCATGTGGTGTTCACAGCCCACGCTGTTAGACTGGAAGAAGGAAACACTGTCTTCCCTAAAGAGTCTAGCCTTTTGGACTCACTGTCCAGGGGAGGGGTAGGGAATGCGCCCTGGCAAATGAGGTTTAGACTATCAAGCACTCCGTGGTATTTATTTATTTATTTATGGGATTTTTAATGCGCAACTAATACCCTAGGGTGTCTAGGCGCAATGAGATGCTCTAAGATACACAAAATTCAGAACAGGAACTTATTGATTAAATAACCAAGTTTTCAGGGCCTTACGGAAGGCAATGAGTGTTGGTGCTGTTTTAATATACAAGGGGAGTGTGTTCCACAGTATGGGGGTCGCTACCAGGAAGCGTCTATCTCCCCATGTGGCCGTTCTTGCTCGGGGAACATGCAATAGGTGGCTTGCTGCTGATCTTAGATTCTTTCCAGGTATGTACACCTGAAAAGCTTCCTGTAAGAACTTTGGTCCAGTCTGATGAATGGCCTTATAGGCGATGCAGAGAGCCTTGAATTTGATTCTGCTCTCCACTCTTAGCCAATGTAGATGGCGTATGGCTGCTGAAGTAGAGTGTCGCCAAGGAATATTAAACAGAATCCGTGCTGCCATATTTTGCACGGACTGTAGTTTGTTCAGGATGTATTTGTGAGTGCCAAGGAAGAGGGCGTTTCCATAATCCAGCTTCGAAAACACTAAGGTGGTGATCAGTGTTTTCCCTGCCGAAGCGGGTAGGTATGGCATGAGTTTTTTTATTTTCTTCAGCACGAAGAATGCAGCAGAGATCACCTTGTTGACATGATAACCAAAAGATAGCCTGTTATCAAAGATCACTCCCAAATTCCTAACCTTGACAGCTGGAATCGGGGGGGGAGCCCATCTGACTGGGCCACCAAGTTGGGGACCATTCGGGAGAGATCTTACCGAAAGTCATAACTTCGGTTTTCTCTGCATTAAGTTTCAGGCAGTTACTGTGCATCCATGATTGTACATCCAGTAACCCCTCCTGAAACTTAGCTGCTACCACTGGACCGTTCTTATGCACCGCCAACACAAGCTGGGTGTCATCTGCGTAGGTAGTTAATCGCATCCCATGTGATTTAATAACCCTCGCCAAGTCCGCAACGTAGATATTAAAAAGCGTGGGACTTAGCGAGGATCCTTGAGGGACTCTACAGGGCAGTTCAGAAGTGGGCGAGTAGTAGTTGCCCAGTTTGACTGCCTGTTTGCGATTAACTAGGAAGGAGGCTATAAGGTCTTTAGCCAGATGACTAATTCCAAGGGCTGCGACACGGTCGACCAAGATGACGTGGTCGACCGTGTCAAAAGCAGCTGACAGGTCCAATAGGATGAGCACTGCAGCACCTCCCGAATCCATGATCTCTCGAATTTCATCCGAGGCCTTTATCAATGCTGTCTCAGTTCCGTGTCCCTTCCGGAACCCGAACTGAGTGTCATCTAGGAGCTTATGTTGTTCAATAAACTCAGAGAGCTGTTTATTCATTATTGCCTCCACTATTTTGGCAGGAAATGGAAGGCAAGCAATTGGCCTGTAGTTGGAAATGATGGTAGGGTCTAAAGATGGCTTCTTAATCAAAGGTTTAACAATAGCCTTCTTCCAGGTCTGTGGATAGACACCTGTCCTAAAGATGGAGTTGTATATGTTGGTCAGCGGCTGGGTAACCACATTGTATAGTTGGTTCATTATGGTCGGAGGACATGGGTCCAACGGGGAGCCTGATTTAATTTTGCCAACAAGTGCGTTGACCTGTTCTTCGGTAGCTGACTGAAACTGAGTAAAGGAAGGGTGCTTCAGTGCTGGTTGAATAGTTAAATCAGCGGTTCTTCCTACCGGCTCTTTAGAAAAAGTGGAGTAAATATCCATTACTTTAGTAGTAAAAAATGTGGCTAGGGCGGTACAGAATTCCTGCGAGTTCTCTATTGTGGAGCCAGTTGGAGGACTGGACAGAGAGTTCACCACCTGAAATAACATCCTAGCTGAGTTCTGGGCGTGCTCAATACGACCAGTGAAGAAAAGATTCTTTTGTGTGGCGATAGCTTTCTTATATATAGCCAGAGCACTTTTGTATTCTTGCTTAGCCAATGGACTATAGTGCTTTCTCCAGCGCCTTTCTAAATTTCTACAGAACTGACGCTGGAGTCGCAGCTCTTCTGTATACCACTGGGCAGATGGAGTGGTTCTATTGGGGCGATAAGTTTTTTCAGGAGCAACTTCGTTCGCTGCTTTTAAGATCCATTCCTGAAATTTAATGGACATAGTTTCAGTATCGTCTCCGCTTTCTGGAGCAGATGACAGCAAGAGATTTGAGAGATGTGGTATGTCTGCGTTTTTCCACATCCGCGCCCCCACTGGTGCCCTATCTTTGGTCTGAAGGGGTTTGAGTGGTAGCATCCGGATCCTAAAAATAATGGCTTGGTGGTCAGACCCGATCAAAGGTAGTGTTGCTACCAGCTCAATGCCATGGTCATTCGTAAACAGGCCATCCAGCGTGTGTCCGGCTTCATGCGTGGGGCCCTTCACCAGCTGCTGCAGTCCTATTGCCTGCATAGCAGTAATAAGTTGAAATGTATCTTTGTTTTCCAAGTTTTCCAATGGAAAATTAAAGTCCCCAAGAATTGTATAAGTCGGGGATTCTATTGCGGATTCCATAATTTCGATGAGTGCAGCTAAAAATTTGGTTCGAGCTCCAGGTGGCCTGTACACCAGGGTTCCTTTAAACGCCTGTTTGTGTGTAAGATTGATAGTAAATGCGAGAGCTTCGCAGTTGGTACTTAAAATGGGCTCAAATTTGGCGCGATAAGTGTCCCTATGAATAATGGCTAAGCCTCCACCTCGCCCCGAGGCTCTATCTTGTCTAGCTACACTGTAACCTTCAGGGGTAGCTTGAACAAAGTCAGGGCCAGATTCATCATCTCCCCATGATTCTGTGATGAATAAGATGTCCAGTTCATGATTAATAATGCTCTCCCTAATGTCCAGACTATGTTTGGGGAGAGAGCGTGAATTAATGAGTGCAGCTCTAATATACTGTGTCGCTAAGCGAGGAGCGCTGGCAGTTATAAAGGGGTGGTCTATAGTATTTGTCGCAGACAGGGGAGGTGGCAGAGTATAAGAGCAACCTGCACATGATATGGGTGTGGATAATGAGTGTTTTAATAACGGAAGTACTTGACAAGACATACCCAGTCCTGTGTTCCATTCCTGCAGCTGTGTGGAAGTATAGCGTAGGGTAGAAGCAGTATGTAGGATAGCAGCAGGACCAGGGGGAGTGGGCCTGGGCCCGGATCTGGCTCGGACGGGCGCAGACGGGCTTGTCTTAGGCGCGTCTTCGGCGCGCGCCCGCTGCGCTCGTCCGCTGCGCATCCTAGTCGAGCGAGGACTAAATAGCTCTCTCCCGGAAGTGGAGAAGAGCTAGACCGCGTCCCGACCCTGCTCCAAGATGGCGGCTGGTGCTCGTGGACGAGTGCCCTATTCCCTTCGCTCTGGCAGGTCAGGTAGGCACCAAAATACTGTGCAAATCACGCTAGGGTTAGTGCAATATTAAAAGCATTGTCATCACAATTAAAAAGACGTTTTTTTAAAATTTGTTCGTTTTTCCAGAATTCATTCAGCTTCTCTCTAAATTCGTTTCTCACACCCTACAGAGTAACTGTGCAATTTTTAGTCTAAAATAACAGCGCTAGTGGGAGTAATCCGTTCAAGTTTCAAGAAATGTGTACATGAGAATCAACAGAGCAGAGGGCTCGCTCGCTCTAAATAGCTCTCTCCCGGAAGTGGAGAAGAGCTAGACCGCGTCCCGACCCTGCCCCAAGATGGCGGCTGGTGCTCGTGGACGAGTGCCCTATTCCCTTCGCTCTGGCAGGTCAGGTAGGCACCAAAATACTGTGCAAATCACGCTAGGGTTAGTGCAATATTAAAAGCATTGTCATCACAATTAAAAAGACGTTTTTTTTAAATTTGTTCGTTTTTCCAGAATTCATTCAGCTTCTCTCTAAATTCGTTTCTCACACCCTACAGAGTAACTGTGCAATTTTTAGTCTAAAATAACAGCGCTAGTGGGAGTAATCCGTTCAAGTTGGCTGTTAGGTGTGGAAGCTTAGTCCCCTGATGCGGGGTGATGGCAGCGGGCGATCGTCCTATTCACAGGAGCCCCTGTGTTGGATTTGGACCAGGTCTCCAACAGGGCATCATTCAACTGGAGTAAGGGTTCAGACGACTAGACTATCGGTTACAGCACCTACCTCAAGATGTTGGTCTGGAGTGCCACAGAGGGCAACTGAAGGTCAAAGACTTCAGCCGCCCTCAGCACCACCATTGCATATAAGGCTCCATCCTCCGTAGCCACAATGGCGGTGGGGGGGGGGGGAGCATACTAGTATCCAGAGGAGTATCCAGTTCACTAGCTTCACCCAGTTCCTCACACCAGTCCATATTAGGGTCCTCTTCATATGGCTGGTATTCTTCGTGCTCCAGCGACCCCTCCCATTCCTCCCTGAGCCTTGCCCGTGGGATTAGTGCTCAGGCTCCAGTCTAGGAAGCAAAGGGACTACTAGCGTCTCAGTCGGTGTTGGGCGACGCCCATCCAACTCCGTGTCGGGGGATCACAAGCGTAGGTGCAAGTGGCATCTGGTCTGGCGCCGCGGAAGGTCAAGATGGTACAAAAGGCATCGGTCCGGGCCCATGAATGGATCACTGGGAGCCCGCTGGGGTTAGAGCCGCTGACGCAGACCAGATGGGGCCCACTCCAACTCAGCGGGGCCTGAAGGAGCATCACTGGTTTTGGACACCCCCAAATATGAGGTGCATCACCTCATAAAAGTCTGAGTTGTGGCGGGGTTTGCTCCGGCTCTCGGAAAGTCAGGAAGATGCACAGTTTGCCCAGGCGCAGGCTCTGAGGAACTAGGCCACGAATGCTGATGCTCCAGACGGACAAGAAGTTGAAGACCGCTTCCACTTCTTGCTCTTCTTCTTGTGCCTCTTACCTGAATGTCCTGAGGACTTGGACTGGAACGATGAAGATTTCGGGCTCCACAAATAATCCCAGGACCTTCCCCTCAACCGGGCCCTCAATTTTCACAGTCAAATGCTGGGCTGCCATGAGCTTCAGTGACTGCTCCCTCAAAGCCTTTGCGCTCATGGCACTACAACCAAAGCACGACTGAGTCGTGGTCACCCTCGAGACAGACGAGGTGCAGGTACGTCAATGTCATTGTGGAGTGACAGGCTCTCGCAGAGCTTAAAACCAGTCTTCCTGGATGACATAACCTACCACATCAGGAGGAAAACCTCAAAAACGCTTGACAAAACATCGAAAAAATCCAGTCAAAAAATGACTGAGGGGCAACTTCTCCAGATCACTCCTGGCTGGGACACATAGAACTGACATCAGCGCACCTATGTAGCCCTTATATAGATGCCACGGATGTCAATTCTGGAGCAGACGATGCATGCCGAGCCAATCAACGCCACCTACTGGTGCACGGGGGTACTGCTCACGAAAAATCTTCTGGATACAGTCTGACCCCTGGGAAATTCAAAGGTAAAGAATCTATGGCTAGATATCTCTATCAGATGAACAAGTTAATTAACTTGCAACCTTCTACTGTGGCTCTGTGCTACTGGCACGGAAAAGGTCACAAACTAAAGTTGGCACGCTGGGGTGATTCCTAAATAGGCACCTCACACGTCATATCAGGGCAGACAATGTGGACGTGGAGTTGTTCGATGCCACCTACCAGCAAGCAGGGGTACTGCTCAAGATTTTCCAGATCCAGGATGATGCCTAGGGAATATTCGAAGGTAAGGAATCTGCGGGTAAATAGTCTCTGGTGTTAACGACGGTAAGTAACTTGCTCATTTGAAATTTTACATCATCAGTCCTCATTCAGTCTTCCTAGCCCTTCTCTGACCCAGGAAATCCCATAAAGAATTGGTTGTCCATGCACTGGACCTCTGTGCAGTCAATGTAAAATCTCAGCATCATCTTAAAATTGAGGCAAAGGAGAATCTCTATCTCAAGCGTGAAGTTGTGGTAGAGTGATCGACTGTCCAACATGGAAGGGAGTCACAACCTTCAAAAGGAAGGCTGCCAGACTTTGCTGTACTAATTTGGCTGAAAAGAAGGCAGTGTAATGTGGTTGCACCAGAAACTTCTGCAGTGTACTCATTTAGAATGCAGACTTAATTGCATTGAATAATGACTTTTTTTGTGCTAAGTGCATAGTCTCAAAGGGTGTGAACAATAGCAATGTCAAGTTCAGTTCCTATTGAACAATAACAAAAGATTTAGGGGAAAAATGGTGTCAAATTATGAAACGCATCCCAAGCGGCAACTTAAAGATGGTTGGTGAGGTGACATAGAAGGTTGAAGGATTGACAATCTTTTGCTGGGCACACAAAAGAATAAACAAAAACATCAGAAAGTTTGGCTAGTAAGAAATATGTGTTATGCGCTCCACATGAGGCAACAACGTTGTTACAGTGCCAGGCACATATTAAATTTGTGGCAAAGTATCTGCCCACAAGGATGACCTTGGTTGGCACGTCAACACATTTAGTTGCTGCCACTTAATCTCCAAGCATTAACTCCTTCGATACCAAGGATGGCTTGGAAATGACCCCCGCTACGGTAGTCATGTGCTGGGAACGGCTTGGAGCAGTTCTGGCACCAACCCGTGTTGGTAGAGCTGGCGATTCCCTCACGGGCCCCTCCACAATATGCCTTTATTGGGCATAGCTGCGTAAGCTCTGTCACCCCAGACAGCCCCCTCGGTGATCTGATGACGTTGGCACGCACGCCAAAAACATTAGAGCAGGCGGGATGCGCTGGAAGCAAATTACTTCCAGCGCGGTGCAGACAAGGAGGTAAATTTTGCAAGGGAGTGCAAAGAGGCACCAAGGTGAAAGTACTCTTCCTTTCCCCCAGTGTCTCTTTGCAGTGCATTCCTGAAGCATGATTGCGGGTGGGGCAGCGATCGTGCAGCAGGAATGCACCCACTAGCACCAGTTCTTTTTAAGGGCCATAATGTTTACATATTTTGTGCAGGGGAGCGGCCTCTTGGGCAACGGTCGCTCCAAATAACGTGCACAATATTTTGACCACTTTCTGCCCCTCAAGGGGCAGATTGGCCATATTTGTAAGGCCCATCTTCACATAAGGGTGGCAGAAAGCCACTAGACACCAGGGATTTTATTTATTTGTATTCGTGGAGTGACACCTTGGGCAAGGGTCGCTCCCTGTTATGGGGGCAATATTTTGGCCATTTTCTGTCCCCCCCGGGGGGTAGATCAACCATATTTTTAGGCACAGCAAGCCACTAGAACCAGGGATTTTATTTATAAGTTTGGGAGCAGGCGGCCCCTTGGGCAAGGGTTGCTTCCCATTATGGGAACAATATTTTGGCTGTTTTCTGGGCCCCCCCGGGGGGCAGATCAGCCATAATTTTAGGCCCATCTGCACCTAAGGGAAACAGAAAACCACTAGACACCCGAGAATGTTTCTCTACATGTTTTATTTATTTATTTATTTATTAAAGTTTTGTATAGCGCTAGCTAGACCCGGAGGTATCAGAGCGCTCCACAGCATGTACCAGTTATATGCAAACAATATCCGAACGGAAAAAAAGGAACAAAGAAGAAAATACTGACAATGAATCTATGGTTAAGTAAATCAGCCTCAGAATGTCAACAGTACCGGAGCATGATTCCCGGAGTAGGGAAATCAATATAAGCCTTCTTCAGTCCATTCAAGGTTCATCTTGACGGTCGAGAGCGCTCTAGGAAGAGGGCTTTTAGAAGTATCTTGAATTTCGGGAAGGAAGGGGTCAGTCTGATGTGGGGAGGGATGGAGTTCCAAATTTTGGGTGCATTGCCCGCGAAGGATTTCATTCTGGTTTTTTGTTTCCGAGCTCTTAGTGGGATGAGTAGAAGCGTGTTGGAGCTTCTTAGGTTTCTGGACTGTCCGGCCCTTTTGAGTTTGGCGGCCAGATATTCCGGTTTGCCTGTGTGCAGGGCTTTATGGGTGAGACAGGCTGTGCGAAAGCTGGCTCGTTGGTCAATAGGAAGCCACTTCAGTTCCCTAAGTGCCGGAGAGATGTGCTCAAACTTTTTTGTTCCTGTGACCATTCTTGCTGCTGCATTGAGGGTCGTGGACAGGGGACCTAAGTGAGAACTTGCTGAACCGGTCAAGGTTGCGATTCCGTAATCGATTCTGGAAAGCACCAACGCCTGTGTGGCCTGTTTGAGATCTTTGGGAGGTAGGAATGGTTTTATTCTGTACAGGAGCTTCAGGTTTAGGAATGCGGATTTTGCGGCTTTTGAGATGTGTTTTTTCATGTCCAGTTTGGAGTCGAGGGTGATCCCTAGGGATTTCACAGAGTTCGTTGGCGTGAGAGCCCCATTGAGGGCGTCTAAGGCTTTGAGCCATTCTTCGATTTGCGGGTGTTTGTCTCTGTTTGAGATGAGAAGAACTTCTGTTTTCTCTTGGTTGAGCTTGAGGTGGTTCATTGAGAGCCATTGCTGGACCTCTTTGAGTGTGGCATTTAGTCTGTGGATGTCTTCAATCGAAGTAGTTTCCAGGTAGAGTTGTGTATCGTCTGCGTATAGGTGGAAGGGAATGTTGGATTTCCTTAGAAGTGTGGTCAGGGGTTCCATATATACGTTGAAGAGTTGAGGAGAGAGAACTGATCCTTGAGGGACTCCTCTACTGACTGGCCGGGGGTCGGACTCGAAGTCGTTGATTTTTATTCTTTGTGAGCGGTTGTGGAAGAAGGAGGAGAACCATTTAAGTACCGTCCTTTCGATAACCGCTCGCTCTTGGAGGGCTTTGAGGAGCAGGGAGTGGTCAACTGTATCGAATGCGGCATGTGTGTGAACTGGAGTTCGGCTGACGGTCTAACTGTCCTGGCACTTGGCTGGCCGGGAGCATGGGCTGGGGATTAGCTTGTGGTGTGTATGTGGACGGAAACCTGGCTGGCAGTGGGTGTAGACTGGCAGTGGGGGCAGACTGGCTCTTGGCTGGCACTGTGCGTGGACTGGTGCTTGCCTGGTGGTGTGCGTTAACTGGCGCTTGGCTGACTGTGTGTGTAGACTGGTTTTTGGCTGGCAGAGTGGGTGGACTGGCGCTTGGCTGGCAGTGTGCATGGACTCCTACTTGACTGTCGGTGTGTATGGATGGCGTTTGGACGGTGGTAAGTGTGCCTGGCGGTGTGAATGGACTAGCGCTCAAGATGGTGTGTGCATGGACTATCGCTTGGCAGGCAGTGTGCATGGATGGCGCTTGGCTGGCGGTGTGCGTGGACTAGTGCTTGGCTGGCAGTGTGTGTGGACTGGTAGTCTGTTGGTGGCTGGTAGCCAGTATGTGTACAGACTTGCTTGAGGAGTTTGTCAGTTGTCGGAAGTTTGGGTGTTGGTAGTGTGATGGTGTGTTATTCCTGTGTTGTATTGTGTTGGGCCCGCAGTGGACAATGTGAATGGTTTTCTATATGTATCGCTTGAAAGGCATGTGAAAAGATTGTAAAGCGGTTCGTTTCTTGACGTGGCTTTACAACTCACAAGCTTTAAGTCAGTGGCTCTCTGATCTGATGAAATCATTAACAATGACTTATGCAGATTTTAGTTCATAAATCAATGTTGAATAAAGTATTCTTATAAACCATTTACTTACCCTCTTGCCAAATCCAACCAGTATGCCTATGATGGACTAGTGGATGGGTGTGCAATAATGTTTGTACTCTCTCTGTAGTGAACACCTCCTGCCCCCGCTTCTTTTTGGAAACTGGTTACTAACGGAGTAATAAGTGGTACGTTTTGTGTGGATCCCACAAGGTTTACTTACCCTTAATACCTTGTAAATTTGATTAATTGCCAAAAACATTTTTTCCTCACATTTCTGTATGGGACAGTTGTGGTAAGACTGGGTCCTACCACCCAGTGTTCCCTGAAGCCTCCCAAGAAAAATGGTGCCTCCATTGTGTGGGTGGGCCAAGTGTTCGCCCCAGGGAAGGGCCCAAAATGTATTGTGGAAACCAAAATAATTGATCACAAAATGAACTGGTTTAGCATGGGGAGCACGTGCGTTTTTGGTCCAGGGCTCAGAGGCCATCTAGGGAAACCGACCAAACCCAGACATTTCTGCAAACTACACACACGGGGTAGCACAGGGATCCCCAACGTTTTTGTACCCAGAATCCCCTGTAAACCTCAAATTTAGCTCAAGTCACATTTTCAGCACTTTTCTGTGTGGAAAAGTTGTTCAATCACCGGGCTGGCACAAATTTTCTAGCACTCAGCGTTCCCTCAGGTCACCTGTTAAAAATTCTACCTCACTTGTGCCAGTGGGTCAAGTACCGCAACAGGAAAAGGCCCAAAACGTATTGTGGAGGCATCAAAATTATCGATCACAAAACAACATGGTTTTGGTCCCTGGCTCAGCGGCCATTGATCGAAACCTACCAAACCCAGACATTTCCGGAAAACTAGATACCCAGAGAAGTCCAGGGAGGCGTAGTATACATGAATGCCCCAATATTTTCTTACCTAGAATACCCTGCAAAAATGAAATGTTGAATAAAAATACTATTTTTCTGTGCGTTTCCGTGATGTAAACTACTGGAATGTGCAGAGATCCACAAAATTCCTACCACTCCGTGTTCCCTCACTTGTCCCGATAAAGGCAAATCCACTTGTTTGCTGGGCCTAATGCCTGTATCAGGAATGGATCACACCAGGGTCAACAGTAGTCCTAATGGAAGGACTACTGTTGACCCTCATTTGATTCATTCCTTTCCTTTCCTTTCCGGTCACCTATATCTGTTTTCCAGACTGCCAACGAACACCCCCTGTTTGAGCTAGTCTGTGTTTCATGGCCTGGGACCGCGGGAAGGCTTAAATTAGTTTGAGCGTGGAATTTACAACTTTTAAAGAACTGGCTCATAATCAGTGTCATGAGGTTTGGAAATAAAAACAATATACTTTTATAAAATATTTCACTTTACTACAATTAAAAAGATGTAAATTATTATATCCGATCTGGCGCAATAGGTGAAACTGGCCCACCGGTAGGTTATCCTTTCAAGATTTCCATTGAAAGGCTTCGTACCTCAGAAGGTTATTCGCATCCGTTGGTTTCTAGTGAAATTCATTCTTCATGACATTATCTTGAGATTAGAATCTTATGCCTAGAAAGGTGATTGATTCTCTGTTGGTAGTGATTGTGAATTGCAAGAATTTGTTTCTGCTGTTAAGCCAGTTTGTGAAACACATGGCTTCTGATTCACTGCCTCGCTAAATAATCAGCAAGTCATCAATAAATTACTTCCAAAGTCTGATGTGTCGGTTGTAAGAGTTGGTGTTCTTGTATAAATATTTTTGTTCAAAGTCATCGACATAGAGGCAGGCTATACTTGGGGCAAATGTGGTGCCCATGGAAGTCCCATGTGTTTGGAGGTAGAAGTCTTTTTCAAACTGGAAATAATTCTGGGTGAGTGCCAAATGTGCACAATCAAGCACAAAACTCTTGGGTGTTATAGACCCTCATTGTATTTCATACGGGTGATTCCAGGGCTTTTAGTGAAGCCTCCTGAGGAATGCTCGCATATAGAGCCTCGCCATCCAACATCACAAATAGATCGGTGACTGGTTCGAAAGTGAGATCTTCTATTTTTGAGGATGTCCTTAGTATCCTTTACGTTATTCAATTTTTAGAGCGCATGGCTGTCCCAGCAAAGGGACATCCCAGCGCTAAGGATCAGGGAGAAGGAGAGTGTGATCTTTTAACTACTGAAACAACCATGTCTTTACTGCATTTCTGAATGCCAAGAGATTGGGGATGCTCCTAATAGCGAGAGGCATTCAGTTCTATAAAGTAGGAGCTAAAACTTTGAATGAACGGCCTCCGACTGGCTCTACGGAATTGTGCCATACGCATCAGGTGTAGATCTGCAGAGCACGGGAAGGAATACAGTGGTGGCCAAGGTCTCTGAGAATCACCGGGCTGGAATCTGCCAGTATTTTATGAGTAGCACAGAGTGCTTTGAACCGGATTCTTTGCTCCCTAGGCAACCAGTGGAGTTGACGCAGCACCCCTTAAACCGAGCTATACTTAGGCAGAGCAAGTAAGGTGCGAGCTGCCGCCTTTATGGTTCATTGGAGCCTATTGGTCACAGATTTATTAGCACCGAGCAAGAGGCTGTTACAGTAAATAAAAGCTAGCCAGGATTGTGGCTTGAACAACCAGCTGGCGCGTGGGAGGGTTTCACAGACCCAGAATGGGTTTAAGGCCTCGAAAAATGAAGAAGCAGGTCCCTGCCACAGACTTGGCGTGCTCCTCAAACGAGAGTGCAATGTCCAACCGAGTGTCGAGATTTTTTACTGAGGCCTTGGGCGCAGGAGGACTACCCAACTCCGGCGGCCACCAACTGTTACCCCAGAGATGTGAGTCTCTGCCAAATTGGAGGATCTCAGTTTTAGATGAGTTTAGCTGAAGTCAGTTCGTCTCCATCCAGCCCGCAATAGCTGCCAGATCCTCCTGAAATTTGATCATGTCCTGGCTGGAGTCCCTGGTACTGGAAAAGACCAGTTGCGTATCATCCTCATATGATACCAAATGGATGTTACGAGTTTTGGCCAACAAGGCCAGCGGACGAACGTAAATGTTGAACAGGATTGAACTCCGTGATGACCCCTGTGGGACTCCACAGCACAAAGGGTGTGTCTGTGAGTGGAAAGGTGGAGAGATGACCTGGAAGGACCGGTCACGCAGAAAAGAAGAGAACCAAATCAAGGGCACTACCTGTGACATCGATCACACGCAGCCGATGAATCAGGATGCTATGTAAGACCGTGTCAAAGGCCGCGCGGAGATGAAGCCGGATGAGCGCAGTCGGGTTGCCCTCATCCATGGATGCTCCTAGTTGCTCCGTTACAGCTGGTAAAGCGGACTTCGTGCTGTGCTTAGGACAGAAGCCATTTTGGGACGGGTCTAATATGGAGTGAGACTCCAGACACTGCATCAGAATGTTTATAAAGCTCTTGCAAGTTGTTTTTTTCTCACATCATACAATAAATAAATAAACCAGAAGTTACCCATGTTGTTAATGACGCTGGACAGCAATAATTCTTTATGAACCAAGGGGCGCCAACGTACATGGACATCCTAAATGAAAAACAAATGTAATGAAAAGGACGTCAGAGAGTGGTCTGGGCTGGCTAACATTTACTCTGTTCCCCCTAGAGGACACAGAGAAACATTCCAGGAGAAAGGACTCCGGAAGATCACTTACACGCTCCTCATATATGTCAAATAAATAATAACTCGACATTTGTAATTAGCGAGCTTAACACCCCTACGGGTATCCAGGTGCTGGGGTGAGGTGGAGGGGGGCGTTGGTGACAAGTGAGCTATCGCCCAATCACATGATGCTGAGCTGCCGCCGGTGATCGAACCATGAGCCCCTCGCTTCAGAGTCAGCCACTCTGGCTGCAGTGCCTAACCTCTCCATTCTCTGTTGATAGGGACTAAGGAAATACTTCTTTTTCTTATTTCCCTATGGTGTCACACTATAAATGTACAGAAATACCACGTTCAAAATACTTTACTGTAAGAGGCCTATATTGCGCTTTATTGGATATAATCATTTACACCTTTTTAATTGTAGGAAAGTGAAACATTTCTACAAAAGTACGTCGTTTCTGTTTCCAAACCTCATAACACAGATTACGAGCCAGTACTTTAAAAGCTGCAAGTTCCATGCTCTAATTCAAGCCGAAAAGAGAACTACATTTACTGACACCCTCGGTGCCACGCACAGGAAGAAGTCATTCCGGCATCTCCTTCCTGTGGTCTCAGGCCATGAAAAACAGCAGTGCGCAAATACTAGGTTTTCGGCAGCAGTCGAACTCTACGTACAGGTGACCATATCAGACTCACTCCTTGGAGTAGTATGTAGCGCTGGGGGAGCCTCACGGGGTAAACATAACCTTAAGGGGCGATTTTCCGACTTTCTTAATCCTGATTTAGCCTCAAGAGCGTAAATAGCACAATATAACTGACGAGTGGCTATCACGTTTTAGCTGGGCAACAGAAGTCTCGATGGGCTCTATAATTTCCTTTTTCCTGCAGAACTAGAACTTCGATTATTTAATAGCAGGGGTGCAAAGATTTAGGTAACCACATGTCATGAGTTGTAACCATGTGGTTAATAAAAGGTTAAAAAGGATGAAACAAAAGCGGCCTCGCGTAGCACTACGTTATTGCACAGTATTATAAAAAAGTTGGTGGTGTAGGGAAACCCATGGTGGGTGTTTTAAACTTCCTTTCCCTTCGCATTTAGAATTATTGCTGTCCAGCGTCATTAACAACATGGGTAACTTCTGATTTATTTATTTATTTATTGTATGATGTGAGAAAAAAACAATCTGCAAGAGCTTTATAAGTAGAAATGTGCTTTATGAATGACTGCTACAGTTAATCTGTGGGAATCCATGGCGAGAGCTGTGAATATCATTCCTTTGATTCAAAAGATTAAACTGCCGGGAAATGCTACTAACGTAAGTTGGTGTAACCTCATGAATGCAGAAACTGTGGTGAGACGTTTTAATATTTATTTATTTATAAAGTTTTATATAGCGCGTACAAGATCCGGAGGAATATCAGAGCGCTTACAAAGGAAGGAAGGAAGGAAGGGAGGGAGGACGGACATAAATCAAGTATTGACCACAAGTAAGAATATACAACAGGAATAATCGAAGATATCCCAGACAAATAAATGCATAGTTTCCAGACAAATGACACAAGGAGAATAGTAAATAAACGAGTATGTAATAGTCTAAGAAAGGGGGTATACAATGCTCAAAAAAGAGCATAGACCCAGTATCGACAACATGTATGAATACATAACAGGAACACTCGCATGTTTCCCAGACAAGTGAATCACGGAGAATAATATGAAAAACCTGAATATAACAGGCTACGAAGGGGGACACAAAATGCAGTAAAGACAAGCAGCATCACATGAGGGTACAATGGCTGTAGGAACAGTGATTTCGAACAAGTGATTCAAGTCCAAATGAAGGTAAAAATGTGTTCATTAGGAATCTTTTGGCTTCAAGTTTGAAAACGGTCGTTGAAGAGATTCTGCGAACTTCCAGTGGAAGAGAGTTCCAAATCCTTGGAGCAGCGCCGGTGAAGGCCCGGAGAGCAGTTCTTTTTTTCTTAAGGATGGGTGATTTTAGGAGGAGGGTGACAGCGCTTCTTGATGCTTTCCCACCACAGGATAATTCAACTTTTTGGGAAAGGTACCTGGGAGTTTTGAAATGCAGAGCTTTGTATGCTAGAACGCCAATCTTTAGCTGAAATTGCGCTTCATAAGGCAACCATTTAAGAGATTTTAGGATTGGGAATATGTGCTCACTTCTTTTTGTACCTGTGACCAGTGTGGCCGCTGCGTTCAGAGATGCCTTTAGTAGTGCCAGGGTGTATTTGGTCAGGCAGCAGAGCGTTGAGCTGCCATAGTCCAGCCTCGACAGGACAAGAGCTTGTTTCTCCGATAAAGGGCTTGAATGTATAGTTTATTTGTGCTAGGAAATGCAAATTGGAAATGCAAATTAAACCCTTGGCGGGAGCTTTAAACTTCTAAAAAACTAAAAAAAATGGATCATGTGGGTGCACACAAAAGCGGCACCTGACGTACCGATTGTATGGATCTGAAAACAATATATATGTGTATGCATTTATATTTTTTCCAATAAGTGTGTGACAATAGGATGGTTTTCCCAGCCAGACACACATGATCCCTAAAAAAGGACAAGTTAGGCTAAGAGGTATTAATGTCATAATGAAATAAGTCTCAACAAGATTGAATAGTCACATGCATGCATCTGGTTCTGTTCCAGTACAATACAATGCATGTTTCTCTTGAGCACGGTTGACACAATTAATGGTGTTTAGAGTGAGGTGGTTTTAAAAGTAAAAAGAAACAGGGTGCTGTTGATTTTGTTAGATAAGTAACATGTTTACCGGCAGGTAAGTAATGGACCTCGTGGTTTCACACCTGGGGCCCCATAAGAGATTCATTATAGATACTATCCTACTGTGTTTCTCCTTCCAAATATCGTTTTACTCTGTACATGTGGTTACCCCTAAAATAGAGAAGGACCTCTATTCAGGTGAGAGTATTATGCCTCATTAAGGTGTATGTAATGCATGCCAGAATAGACAGGGACACATTTGTATAGCCTTGAGGAAGGCTCCAGGCCCATTTGGGCTCTTTGCAAGGGCCGAAACATGTGAGCAAGAATCAGGGGTGATAGAGAAAATAATGATCACTTTGACCCCCGTACTTATTTTTAATAAACCCACGGTACATTTTGAATAAATAGGTTTTGCCAGGGTATACAATTAGGTTTTTAAAAAACTTTCTCTTTGTTCCTCTCGATCCCTACTTTATCCAGATAGATATTTATATAAGAACTCCCATTCGTGGTTGAGTCCACCCTGGTGGTATTATCCTACCAAGGTGTGGATAGGCACTGATGATAATGCATGCCAATATTTGGGGAGAGGATGTGGCCTAACGGCTAGGGTGGTCAACCTCAAATCTGGGGAACCGGGTTCGAGTCTAGGCAACAACGCTCACCATCTTGTGATTCTGGGCAAATCTCCTTGTGCCTAACAAAAATGAATGTGTCAGGCTGTAACTAAAGAACAAGTTACTTACCTTCGGTAACGCTTTTTCTGGTAGATACAATATCTGCCTGTGGATTCCTCACCTTGTGAATATCCCCTTGCGCCAGCAACATACGGAAATTCTTTTCGTAGGTTCGCGCCGACGTGAACTTGGACGTCATAGAGGCACGGCACCGCTCGCGACTCCGCTGACGTCACCGACGCCTATAATAGGCCCACGCCGGCGTGATGACATCAGTTCCGCCCTTTTTTCCGTGCCTTCGAGGCACACGGACGGACCAATGACAGTAGACATATACCCAGTATACGCAGTACCAATATCAAGGTAACACACACAGTGTGAAGCAAATGCAACAAAACATTTGAAATAAACAACCCCTTGAAAATAAAACAAATACATAATAGAAACTCTGGCATAGAAGAGTGGACAACGGGGAGGCGGGTGGGTCAGTGAGGAATCCACAGGCAGATATTGTATCTACCAGAAAAAGCGTTACCGAAGGTAAGTAACTTGTTCTTCTGATAGATACATCTGCCGTGTGGATTCCTCACCTTGTGAAGAGTCCCACAGCAGTCCCCACTCCAGGAGGAAGGTGTCCACTCTTCTAGACCAGGAAATCCTGAAGGACAGAGGGTGCAAAATGACCGTCCCTCCTCACCTCGGAATCCAAGCAGTAATGCTTCGCGAATGTGTGGAGGAAAGACCAAGTTGCCGCCCTACAAATATCCTCTACAGGCACACCTCTAGCCAATGCTGAGGTCGAAGACTTAGCTCTAGTAGAATGAGCCCTTATACCCTCTGGTGGTTCCTTACCAGCCAAAGAGTAGCAGATCTTAATAAAGAGGACGATCCATCTTGATAAAGTCCTCTTCTTATGGACCGCTCTTCCTCTCTTGCAACCAGCAAAGCCAATGAAGAGCTGGTCATCCAACCGACAGTCTTTAGTTCTGTCCAGGTAAACAGACACCGCCCTCTTGGGGTCAAGACGGTGTAATCTCTCCTCCTCCTTGGAAGGGTGAGGGGGAGGATAAAAGGTAGGAAGGGTAATGGATTGACCAAGGTGGAAAGGAGTCACCACCTTAGGCAGAAAAGCAGCCCTGGTCCTAAGAACCATTCGATCAGCATGAATGGTCAAGAAAGGGGGCTTGTAACTAAGAGCTTGAAGCTCACTTACCCTCCTTGCCGAGGTTATTGCAACGAGGAAGACGGTTTTAAAAGTCAGAAGCCTCATAGGACATTTGTGAAGAGGCTCAAAGGGAGCACCCATCAGAAAGGTCAAAACAAGATTTAAGTCCCACTGAGGCACAATAAAAGGAGTAGGAGGGAACTTATTTATGAGGCCCTTCAAAAACCTTAAGACTACAGGAGATTTAAAAAGAGAGGGCTGGTCAGGCAAACAGATAAAAGCCGACAGCGCTGAAAGATAGCCCTTCACTGTGGCAACAGCAAGACCCTGCTGTGCCAGAGAAAGGGCAAACTGGAGAACATCAGATAAATGGGCCTTCAAAGGGTCTATAGACTTCTCCCTGCACCAAATAACAAATTTTGACCACCTATAAGAATAGATGGACTTAGTGGAGTCACGCCTGGCTGACAAGATAACATCCACTACATCAGGCGGGAGAGAAAAAGAACTCAGGTTGCCCCGTTCAATCTCCAGGCATGAAGGTGTAAGGTCTGGAGGTGGGGGTGTAGAACCTGCCCCTCCATCTGGGAGAGGAGATCTGCCCTGTGAGGGAGACGGAGCGGCGAGCACGAGGAGAGATGGAGAAGATCTGTGTACCACACCCTTCTTGGCCAATCCGGGGCGATCAATATAACTTGGGCCCGGTCTTGGCGAATCTTCCTCAGAACCCGAGGAATCAAGGATATGGGAGGAAATGCGTAAAGGAGTCGTGAGCCCCAAGTCAACTGAAACGCGTCCCCCAAGGCTCCTTGCATCGGATACTGGAGACTGCAGAATAACGGGCAGTGAGCATTCTCTTGAGTGGCAAAAAGGTCCACCTGAGGAGTCCCCCACGTCTGAAAGACGTAAAGAACTACCTCCGGATGAAGCCTCCACTCGTGGTCGGCAGAGAACTGCCGACTGAGACTGTCTGCACAAACGTTCTGAACTGCGGCCAGATGATTTGCCATCAGACAAATCCGATGGTCCCGAACCCAGGACCAGAGGCGCAGAGCCTCTCTGCAAAGACACTGTGACCCCACTCCTCCCTGTTTGTTGATGTACCACATCGCGGTCATGTTGTCCGTCAGGACCTGGACCGAACGACCGCGAAGGGAAGGGAGGAAGGCCTTGAGCGCCAGACGTATCGCCCGCAATTCTAGAAGGTTGATATGAAGCAACCTCTCCTCCGGAGACCAAAGACCCTTGACCTCAAGGTCCCCCAGATGAGCACCCCACCCTAGAGTGGATGCATCCGATATTACTGTGGCCACCGATGGAGGTAGTTGGAAAGGCTTTCCTTGCGACAGATTGCCTTCCACGCTCCACCAAGACAGATCCGCCGCAGTTTCTCTGGAGATCCTCACTGACTCCCTGAGATCTCCGTTGTGCTGATACCACTGCCTGCGGTGGCACCACTGGAGTGCCCTCATGTGCCAGCGTGCATGGTTGACCAACAGAATGAAAGAAGCCATCAGACCGAGCAGGCTAAGGACCTTCAGGACTGGAACAACCGCTCCATTGAAAAATAAAGGAATCATTGCCTGTATGTCGTGAATCCTTTGAGGAGGTGGGAATGCACGGCATAAAGTTGTATCCAGTACCGCACCTATGAACAGGTTGCGCTGGGAGGGCACCAGGTGAGACTTGGGTATATTTATCGAAAAACCCAACCTTTGCAACAACTGAGTTGTCTCTTGCAGATGATGGAGCACCTTCTCCGGCGACTCTGCTTTGATCAGCCAGTCGCCCAGATAGGGGAACACTGGAATCCCCGACCTTCTGAGATGTGCTGCCACAACTGCCATCACCTTGGTGAAGACTCGAGGCGCAGTAGTAAAACCAAACGGAAGGACCGCAAACTGGTAGTGTTGCGACCCAACCGTAAAACGGAGATACTTTCTGTGCGACTTCAAGATGGGAATATGAAAATACGCATCCTGTAAGTCGATCGACACCATCCAGTCTTCTTCCAGCAGCGCTTGAAGAACCTGTGCAAGAGTGAGCATCTTGGACTTTTCCGGTTTCAGGTAAAGGTTCAAGATCCTGAGATCTAGGATTGGCCGAAGTCTGCCATCCTTCTTGGGGATCAGAAAATACCGGGAGTAGCATCCCTGACCCCTCTCCTGCTCCGGAACCACCTCTATCGCACCCTTTCTGAACAGTGCCAGGACTTCTTCCTGCAGGAGAAGCAGGTGGTCCTCCGAACAATAACCCTGGCAAGGAGGGTAATTTGGGGGAAACTCCCGAAAGGGAAGAGCATACCCATTCCCCACGAGATTGAGAACCCAAAGATCCGATGTTATCAATTCCCAATCTCGTAGGAAATGGGTAAGCCGGCCCCCACTGGGACCACATGATCCGGAATGGCGGATCTAGGGCTGCTTTGCTGCGTTGGCAGGGGGCTGGGAAGGGGAACAAGAGGAGGAGGAGGAAGCTTGACGGCCTCTAGGACGGGCTATATGTCTGCCCTGTATGATTTGTACAGCGTATTTTGCTGTTGCTGTGGCTGCTGCTGAGATGGTCTGTAGGAAAAAAGGAAGATCTGGCAAATCCTCTGAAGCGCCTTCCAGTAGTACCCCTGGACTGAAGGCCCAAAGATTTCGCAGTGGCCCTACTGTCTTTAAAACGTTCCAAGGCCGCATCAGCCTTCTTGCCAAACAATCCTGAGCCATCAAAAGGCAAGTCCATCAAACCACACTGAACATCTGTAGAGAACTCCGATGTTTTAAGCCATGCAGCTCTCCTAGTGGCCACAGAAGAGCCCATGACTCTCGCCACCGAATCAGCAGTGTCCAATCCACTCTGAATCACCTGCCTTGCAGCAGCCTGAGTGTTCGATATCACCTCCTGAAAATCCTTTCTATCCTCCTCAGGGATTTTCGGAACCAACTGCTTAACAGAATCCATCAAGGCATGGATATACCGTCCCATCAGACAAGTTGCATTGGTTGACTTTAACGCCATACTGGCTGAGGAGAAGACCTTCTTGGCAGCCTGATCTTGCTTTCTGGACTCCTTATCCCCAGGAACTTGCGGAAAAGCCCCAGCAGACCTCTTCGAGCAGGCAGCCTGCACAACCAAACTCTCAGGCAGGGGGTGCGTTGACAAAAAATCAGGGTCACCAGGTGCAACCCTGTACCTCCTCGCCACTGCCCTAGAAACCGCAGGAGTAGACAAAGGCTTCTTCCAAACCTCATAGATGGGTTCAGCTAATGCATCATTAAAGGGCAGCATTGGCTCAATAGAAGAGGAGGGTGAGTGAAGAACTTCAGTTAAAAGATTTGACTTATACTCAGCAGTGGGCAGAGTAATGTTCAACAAATTTGCTGCCTTTTTGAAACAAAACGTGATAAGGCACCACATCCTTTGAAGGCACATTCGACACCGAAGCCAAATCCCACTCAGGAGACAGTTCAAGCCCACTGGCCTCTCCCAGGTCCTCAAAAGGATCTTCAGACTCTTGCAACTCTCCTTCCTCCATATCAGCATACCGATATTGTTCTTCCTCCAGAAGTCTCTGTGCTTCTCTCCGTGACCTTTCCTTCACGATAGAAGTCGAAGGATCCGGAATCGACTCAGACGGGGCCGGGGCCGGCGTCGAACCCGAAGTCGGATGAGGTCGTTTCACACGAGGTCGAACAGAATCCTGCCTCGGAGTCGTAGGCATCGGCGTCGATGAAATCGGCGTCGACGGAGTCGACGTCGTACGCTTCGGCGTCGACGACACAGGCGGTGTCGGAAAATGCCATTGCGGTGAAAGAGCCGGCATAAAAGGCATGAAGGGCGCAGGAGCATAAGCTTGGGGAACACCCAAGTTAAAAGACATAGGACCCGTGGGACCAACAGGTGCACCATACGGGTACATCGCCCTGGAATAAACACCAAACATGGCGTTCAGGAAATGGGATGGATCCTGACCTGGAGCCGGAAAATCTGGATATGGTCCTCCGGGCTGTTCCCGAGGAGGCGGAGTCGACACGACATCGACCTCTTCCTTGAGTCTCGGAACCGGGGTCGACGAACCCGCAGGCACCGGAAACTCGGCCTCACCAACCTCCTGCACCTCACCTTCATCCTCCTGACCAGAAGGATTGGACGGATCTGGAGAAGGGATAGCCATCTGCTTCGGCGACTCGGGCGAATTCGGATGCAAAGCTTCACCAACAGAGTCCTGAGCCTCCGACGCCGAAACCTCTGCTTCTTTATTAAGAAGTTTAACCTGCGACTTCGGCCTCGAACCAGAGTCCTTCCCTGAGTGATGACGTGACTCATGGCTCCTCTTCTTATGTTTTTTCCTTGAGGATCTTGAAACATGAGCTGAAGACGAGTCCGAGCGCGACTTCGATCGAGACATCGACCTCGAACGCCGAGATCGAGACTTTGAAGACTTTTTAATCTTCTTACTCTTCAGCTTTGCCACGAGGAGTTTCGCCTCCCTTTCTCGCAGGGACTTTGGGGTCATCTTCTTACAACAAGGGCAATCCTCGACGTCATGGTCGGAACTCAGGCACCAGACGCAGCACTCATGCGGGTCAGTAATAGACATTGTCTTGCCACATTCTCCGCAAGCCTTAAGCCAGTCTTCTTCGACGACATCTCGAAGAAAACAGAAACAGCAATAATAGAACAAGAGTAACAAAGTTACTAAGAAGCTACAGTACGATCCCAGAAAACCGTTAGTGTCGACGACGCGGAAAAAAGGGAACTGATGTCATCACGCCAGCGTGGGCCTATTATAGGCGTCGGTGACGTCAGCGGAGTCGCAAGCGGTGCCGTGCCTCTATGACGTCCAAGTCCACGTCGGCGCGAAGCTACGAAAAGAATTTCCGTATGTTGCTGGCGCAAGGGGATATTCACAAGGTGAGGAATCCACACGGCAGATGTATCTATCAGAACTGGTGCTCATGTAAAGCGCTTTGATACCAGATACCTTGGGGTCAAGCTTGCACGTTAAAAAAAAATCTCAGAAAAAAAATATATATATATTTATGGGTCTACTCCAAAATCTTTGGATTTTCCAGTAGGTGTTTAAATGGTTTTCTTGTACCCTTTTTTTAAACAACCTGGTTGCTCTTTTGTGTTTAGACAGTTTTCAGAAACGTCTGGGTTTGGACAGTTTCCCTAGATGGCCGCTGAGCCCAGGACCAAAGGCGCAGGTGCTCCCCTTGCAAAACCAGGTTGTTTAGTGATAGATAATTTTGATGGGTTGACAAAACGTTTTGGGCCCTTGCCTGTCGCGGGTACTTGGCCCACCCGCACAAGTGAAGTTTTTCTCTGGAGACTTTGGGGCTGGTTTAAGATTCCAGGGCGTTTACTCACAGAAATGCAATGAAAATTAGTTTTTTAGGCTGTGTTTGAGCTTTGCAGGGGATTCTGGGTAAAAATACCTGGTGAGAGCCAAGCAAGTCACCCCACCCTGGACTTCCTCGGGTGTCTATTTTTCAAAAAGATGCTGCTTAGGTAGGTTTCCCTCGGTACAAGCTGAGCTGAAGCCCAAAATCCACAGCTAGCCACCTTGTAAAAAAAACATGTACTCTGCAGGGTGAAATATGAGGTCTCCTAGGTCACGTTTTGGGGGGGTTTGTGTCACAGGCGCAAGGCCTGGCCACACATGTGGGGTACCATTTCTATCTGGAGTTATGAGGGAATACAGAATAGTAGAACATTTGTTATAACCAATTGAATATATGTACGTTTGTGCCTTTCAAATGTAATTAAGTGTGTAACACAGAAGAAATTTTACAAAATGCTCTCTGAAATATACCAGTATGGGTATCCATAAATTCAGAGATGTGCAAACAAGCACAGCTCCCAAACTCAGTATCATGTGTACATTTCAGAAACAGAGTTTACATATGTACCCTTTTTCCATTATTTATAATTTACCATACAAATTGCTGTATAGTCTGTACAGAAAGAAAAAACATTGTAAGGTGTAGCTTGGTTGTTGGCTCTGGGTACCTTGGGTTATTGGAGAACCTAACAAGCACTATATATCCCCTCAACCAGAGGTGTCCAGCGAATGTAAGGGTATATTGCTTCCAAAAATCTGCCACAGTAAGAAGAAATTACAGATGAAAATGTAAACACAAATGATTGTTTTTTTCAACTCAATTTTTTCATTTTTTATTTCAACTGTTCTTTTTTTAGGAAGTCATGAAGTATCTACACTCCTTGCGGAATTCAGATTTTATCTAGTTTTCAGAAACTTATTGCTTTACGGGATCCACCACGAGTTTCACAACCATTTCCACCACAAACTGGAAAGAGGTTAAAAGCACAAACAATAGGAAAAATTGCCAGAAAAGGCCAAAACTGTGCTGAATAAGAACAATAGTTACTGACCTGTAATCTGTGGTTCTCCAGTATTGGTGTCTTTCATAGATTTACATGCCTGAATCATTCCCCGTCGTCGGAGTGGGAGTCCCTCGATACAAAAAAAAGCAATAATATGCCATAATTACATAGAAACAACCTGGTAAAACCAACCAGGAAGTAAAGTAGCCTAAGCTACAGGAGAAATAACCCCCACATCCATGATTATCCTAGTCATTTTGTATAGTCCAAACTGCAGCCAATCAGGCAACAGCACCCACCAGAAGGTTCTCCCCAGAGGCTCAGGCTCTCAGATTTTCTCGCAAAGGAGTCATGATAACCATAGTAGCCTAGAGCCTCCAAAGGGAGGGGGGCGGGTGCATGTGAATCTATGAAAGACACCAATACTGGAGAACCGCAGATTACAGGTAAGTAACTATTGTTCTTCTCCAGTATTGGGGTGTCTTTTCATAGATTCACATGCCTGAATCAGAGTAGAGAGCAGTATATATACGTGTTCGGCAGACGCTATTTGCAGTAAAGCTTGTATATAAGAGATGCCCATAATATACAATATATAATCATGCAGAAATGCAGTTACATGAGCATGCATAAAAGAGCAATAAAGCATAACAAGCATCTGACAGCAAAAGAGGAGGTGGGAAACAGAGGCTCGCCTTGACCCACTGAAGCATCGGTCTCGCTGGCTGCATCCAAACAGTAGTGTTTGGTGAAAATATGGCGGCTGGCCCATGTTGCCGCTCTGCAGATGTGCTGGAGAGGGACTCCAGCGAAAAGAGCAGTTGATGAAGACACGGCTCTCGTAGAGTGCGCTCTTGGAGTTGCTTGCAAAGGTCTTCCTGCTTGTGTATGGCACAAATCGATAGCTGCAGAAATCCATCTTGCAACTGTTTGTTTAGATACTGCTTGGCCCTTACGGATTCCTCCTTAGGCGATTAACAGCTGATCAGATTTACGTAAAGTGGCTGTCCTTTGTAAATAGAACTTTAAACACCTCTTAATGTCCAGTGTATGCAATGCCCGTTCTGCAGGGGATTGTGGGTTAGGAAAAAATGTCTTTAAGATGACTGGCTCATTTAGGTGAAAGTCTGAAGGCACCTTAGCCTCTTCAGTGCTGCGCGAATTTCGCTGCAGTGCTGAAGGGTTTAAAAGCGTATTGGCTCATGACGGAAATGTTCCGTCATCAGCACCGGAGCACCGACGCTGATGACGGAACCGTTCCGTCATGAGCATGGAAGGGGTTAGGCATGCATTTTGGGTTTGTGCGGAGCACCGGGTCATGTGTGAACTGTAAGAAAGGTGGATGAACTGTCAAAGCCTGGATATCGCTGACTCTTCTAGAGGAAGTCAAGGCCAATAAAAGTGACACCTTCCATGTAAGGAATTTCAAATCGACTCTGTGTATCGGTTCAAAAGGATGGCGCATGAGCTGTGCTAATACTACATTGAAATGCCACGATGGTGGTGGACGACGTACCGGAGGAAACATTCTAAAAAGTCCCTTGAAGAATTGTTGTATTATTCTTGAAGAATAAAGTGAGGTGGACCCATCTTGTCTGTACCTTGAAATTGCTGCTAGGAAAACTTTCAGAGTTGCATGTGACAACCCCGACTTTGCCAGGTGCAAGAAAAAAGGTAAGATTTGCTCTGGCGTAGCTAGAAAAGGATGAAGTCCAGCTGAAAGACACCAAATACAGAATCTCTTCCATTTAAGTCTGTATGTTTTAACATTAGCAGGTGCTCTTGCTTTGGCCAGTACTTCCATGCAATCTGTAGAGATATTCATATGGGCGAATTCAAAGTACTCAGGCGCCAGGCCGCTAACTTCGGAGATGCTGGGTCTGGATGGAAGATCTGACCATCCTGGATGGAAAGGAGGTCCGGAGTTGGCCGGAGCTGAATAGGTTCGCACTCCGATAGGAGAAGGAGCTCGGTGAACCAGTATTGGCGAGGCCAACGGGGGGCAATTAGAATCATTCAACACGGTTCCTTCTTCATCTTCCGCAGGACCCTGGGAACCATTGGTATCGGAGGAAAGGCGTAAGCAAATTTTTTAGACCAGTTGGTCGAAAACGCATTCCCCCGAGAGTCTTTTTGGGGATGCCAGCTTGCAAAGAACCAGCATTTGCTGTTCTTCCTGGTCGCAAAAAGGTCTAGATCTGGAAGACCCCACTGTTGAAAAATCCGATCCAAAGTTTGCTGATGGAGTTCACACTCGTGATTTGACACTGTTGTCCTGCTCAGAGTGTCCGCAAGAACGTTTGCATTGCCTGAAGATTTATTCCGTGTCGTATCGCCCATTCCCACAGCTGTTGGGCTTTCTGAGACAAAGGAGCCGATCTTGTGCCCCCTTGCTTGTTCACATAGTACATGCTCGTCGTATTGTCTGTGCGAACCAATACTGTGGCTCCCTGAATGACTGCGCAAAAGGCCTTGAGGGCTAGGAAAATGGCTCTGAGTTCTAACAGATTGATGTGCCATTGCTTCTGCTGAGGACTGCACTTGCCGCTGATTGTTAGTCCCTGAAGATGAGCTCCCCATCCTTCGAGGGATGCGTATGTGGTAATTGTAAAGGTTGGAGCGTCGTGAAGGAACGCACAACCTTGTTTCAAATTCTTTCTCTGTGTCCACCAACGAAGGGCACCTCTCATGCGAGGGGTGATCTGAATGAGATCCTCGAATGAGCCTGAGACCTGCAACCATTGCCGGCTGAGTTCTTCCTGAAGAGGTCTCATTCTGAGACGGCAATTCGGTATCAAGGGAATGCAAGACGATACCATCCCCAGAAAGGATTAAGTGTCGGACAGAAATTGACTTTCTTTAAAGTAGATTCCGAGCCATGTTTTGTATATTTCTTTGTCTTTCGTCCGATACAAAGACGCTTGGAGCCGCGGAGTGTCCAGTGTCGCTCCCAAGAAGGCTTGTCTTTCGGATGGAACTAACTGTGATTTGCTGACGTTGATGGACAGACCCAGAGACTGAAAGAGAATCAGACACCGATGAACTGGGTGTCTGCGTCTGCTTAAGAATTGGCCTTGATAAGGCAGTCGTTTAAGTAAGGAAAAATTTGTATTCCCTCCAGCCGGAGGTGTGCTGCAACTGGCGCCAGGACTTTTGTAAATACCCTGTGTGCTAAGCGTAGTCCAAAGGGAAGGACCCTGAACTGATAATCCCTGCCAGCCACTCTGAATCGCAGAAATTTTCTGTGACGAGGTAAGATGGGGATGTGGAAATATGCATCTTGGAGATCCAAGGTCGCCATGTAGTCTCCCGCTGATAGAAGATGCAATATTTCCTGTAGCGACAGCATCCGGAATGTCAGCCTTTTCAGAAATTTGTTTAAAGCATGGAGATCTAGAATTGGACGCCATTCTCCTGACTTTTTCTTTAATAGAAAGAATCTGGAATGGAATTCCATTCCTCTCAGATGCTGAGGAACTTTTTCAATCGCTCCTTTTTTCAACATCAAATTGATTTGGGCAAACAGCTCCTTGAGATGAGCTGGAGGTGGGCCCTTTGGAGGAACGCTTGGAGGAAACATTTCGAATTCGAGGGCATGGCCCTTGGCCACAATGTCCAGGACCCACCTGTCCGATGTTATCGATAACCATTTTGAGTAGAATTTCGATATTTGTCCTCCAATTTTTTCGTTAGATTGCAGTAGAAGTGGTGGCAGGTGACAAGGCTCATTGCCGTTTATCCTTTCCGCGATAAGCAGGTTTTCTCTTGTTCTGGGAGTAATTGGTGTTGCGCTGACCGTAGGACTGATAACGTTGGCCTTGGTAGCGTTGATTTCCCTGCCTGTAGGAGGACTGTTGACTATATCCTCCCCGGTTAGAGGACGATCCCCGTCCTCTCGCGCCTCGAAAGGGCGGCTTACGAAATTGTAGGGTGCCCAGGGATCTAGCCGTCTCTGTGTCCTTCTTGATTGTCTGCAGTGCTTCTTCCACTTGCGGACCAAACAGATGCTATCCGTCGAAAGGCATGTCCAATACCTTGGCCTGGACCTCTTGGCGGAACGAAGTGGACTTAAGCCAACCATGCCTGCGTAAGACGGCAGCCCCTGCTAATTGCCTGAAGCCAGTTGAGGCTATGTCAACTGCAGAATCAATTATCTCTGCTGATATTCTTTCTTCTTCCTGTAGAACTTTTAGAGCTTCGGACTTGGAAGGTTCTGGCAGCAAATTAACATATGGCGCGATATCCGACCACATTTGCCGGTCATATCTGCCCAGGATGGCCAGTGAGTTGGCGGCTCGGACTGTGGTAGCTGCCATAGTTGAAACTCACTTTCCAATAGCATCCAAACGCCTGCCATCCCTATCTGGAGGGGCTGCAATTGGAGAAGAAGGGTTCCTTGATCTTTTCTGCGCAGCCTGTACAATTACTGAATCCAACTTCAGGTGCCCCACAAGGCAAGCAGGGGACTTTTAAGGAGCCTTATATTTCTTATCAATTCTTGGCTGGACCGGAGGTATGGAAGCCGGAGTAGACATAACTTTAATTCCCTCCTTCCAGATAAATTCTATGATTGGAATAGACTTTGATTGCTTCCTCGGCTGGTCTTTAAAATCATACAAAAAGCACTCCTGCTCTGTATGTTCCATTTCAATATGGAAGCGTTTTGTAGCCCGCTCCATTAAAAGGTGAAAACCACCTACATCCACTGGAGGTGAATCAGCGGCAGCCAGTGGTGGAGGAGAAGGAGTTTGCACCTGATAATCATCCCACTCCGACATCAAGGATCTATCATCCACTTCTCCTTCTTCCCTTTCTTCTTCATCAGAAGAATGCTGCTCGTCCGGTTGATTGGACGTTGTAGGTGGAGGAGACTTCGGGGGTCTGCAATCCGGAAGAGGTGTTTGAACTACTGGAGTAGGAGGTACAGAGCTTGCTGATTCTGATGGAGGAAAACACCTGCAATTATCATCCAGCATGCTCTGCAGGTTTGTAAGCAATACTATAGGCACTTGAGCTGAAGAAACATTAGCCACAGGCGACGTCACGTGCTCAGGTGAATACAGATCTTCCTGTTCATCCTCCTGATATTTAATTCCAAAGGACTTGTTGCTGTCCGAAACCTTTCCTCAATAACGGAATCCTCTTCGCTTTCATCAGAATCCAGTAACTTGTCTGGAACTTGAGGTGACAAGCGTAGAGGAGATAAAGGTTCCAAGCTTGAACCTCGCCTTTGAAGCAAAGACTGCTTTGGTGCGGATGTAAACACCATAGACGCGACCAGACCTGCATGGTGGTACATGCGGATAGTTGCGGCGTTGACGGAGGCCCCATCACAGGGCTCGTCGACGATAAAATTGCTTTCGTCGATGATGGTGGCTCCGTCAACGGCATTGTCTTCGTCGACGATGGTGGCTTCGCCGACGATGTTGGCTTTGTCGACGATGGTGTTTTCGTCGACGATGATGTCCTCGTCGACGATGATGGCTTAGTCGACGGTGAGGCAATTGTCGACGAGCCCGTCGACGATGCTTTCTTCGTCGATGGTAAGGCAACCGAAGCTAATGTCGACGGAATTTTCTTCAGCTTACTAGTTGAAGAGGCGCTGACGACGGCAGATGAAGACTCTGTCGTCGACGAGATAGGTCTGACGGATACATAGACCATCGTCGACGGTGAAGACGCTGTTGACATAATCATGTCAGGCTTAGGAGAGGTAAAAGTTACAGTAGACGTTGAAGTAGCGCTGACTGGAATCCTGGTCGACGAAGAAGTCGACTGAGGCACCGTCGACGGCAGGGTCGATTTCTGAGGTAAAGTCTTCTCAGAAGATGTTTGAGGTAACTTTTGGGTTGATCTTCTCGGGGGCGTGGATGACCCAACTTTTTCCTTAGTAGGGGGAGTAGCCTTCGATGTGGAAGGCCTCTCAGACCCCTTAGTTGGTTGCTGCTTCCTAGCAACTTTAGCCCCAGGAGAAGAAAGTACCTCCTCTGCAGCCCTCTTTCTAGAGCAGAGGTCTTCAAACTTTTTTAGGTTGAGCCCCCCCAGCTCAATTTTTTTAGATGTTGGGCCCCCCCACCAACTGTCAGAAATTTCTGGAATCTGGTACACTACATAATCGACTGCCATCCGCATATCCCAGGCCATATTTGGCAAATAACTGATTGAACCTACTACATCCACAGCCACTTAGAAACATTAGCTCAAAACTTTACTGCTTGAAGCTTAACAATGAGCATTGTACATCTCAGTAGAAAAAAACAAATTACAATGTCGTTCAGCACATTAAACCTTGCACATAATATTCATATCGTTAGATTTCTGAAACCATTTCTATATATTTTATTAAAAAGGAGAAAGAAAGTGAGATCATTGGTTCCTTGCTATATAGATCACCATGGAGTACACCGGTTTTATGGTTCAGGAAGTTCCAAACTTTCCCTTCCTGGAGGTTTAGGTGCCTTAATATTGCATGCTGTTTGGTATTCTACAGCTTTTTCTACAAATTGATGCTTTTATCTAGCCTGCTTGCCCTGATTCCTCAATCTTTCCACACGTGTTCTGCTGCTGTGCCTGGTCTACTAAAAACTCTGCTTCCGCTGCTCACCCTGAGCCTGGTCTGTTGATGTTAAGTTTGGGTTATGCTAGCTTGCTCTCCGTGGCCTTTCTGTGCTACATTGCTGTAAAGAGGAACTGGACTACAGTGGACAACAGTCAAAACTATCTCACTGAACTCCAATGCTGACTGGGCGTATTTTTCTACATAACTGGAAATGCATGCTCCTAACCCTGCCTGTTACCACTGTCCAGGAGCTCCAGCTTACCCTATCTTTTTAGTTGGGTACACCTTGATTCTTGTTAGGAAATCTCAGACTCACACGCCCCTAACATTATTGAAAACCTATGCCTCAAAATGCACATTCCTCAGGAAGAACAAATAATACAGCAGTGCTACCAGGTATTTTTGTACTCTCGTTAGCTTTATCTAAAAACAGAAGTGCTGTTGAACAAACAAGGCTTATCACCATTCCCATTGCAAGAACACTAACTTTGTGAGTGAACCTCAAACTAGCCTATCACAAAGAAGGAGATGTCCTATCTCATGGTAGAAAGCAAGATGCCACTACTTGAATGTCTTAAATGCATCGCTAGTGGAGCTCCTTACTGACCAGCCTTTCTTAATTACTACCACGGATAATGCACGTTGAAGTAAAGGTTGCACTCCAATCCCGACTGAATCTACATACATCCAAGTGCTCACCGCCTGTGACCAACTACTAGTGGACCTGCTCTAACCCAGAAGGCCTGGCTATTCACCTCAGGCTACTCCATTTCCAGGTCTTACTCTGCTACTTTCATATAGTGTCTTCTGCTGCTTCCAATGGGACCATGAAGGGCAGTTACTACGAGGGCTACAATCAGTTTTTGCCCTGTCAGACCGCCAGCTGTACTACCTGCATCTGGAGTACAAACATCCAGCAGACATAGGTGATTTGGTGATTGAAAGGTTGTACACAATTTTAAGTACCTCATTGAAAAGATGGGTTGGCAGTCACCATTGCCTTCTGCTAAAATGACTTGGGCGTGCATGTTGCGCATACCTCTTAGATCTGCTTGGAGGGCAAAAGCCAGAACACCAGAACTTTGACCCCAGTGACAATACAGGAAGAGACATCACGTCTTTGCTACTCAACTAAACGGCTATCATTTTATCAACCTCAGAAACATGTATGGCTGAGTGGACCTACAGGGAATCGTACTTGTGACCATGGGATCAAAGACATTTCTGAGATAAAGAATGGATCTGGCACAGCAGTCAGAAAAATACACATAAGTAAATTTTCATCATGTAACTGCGCTAGGACAGCTGCACCTTTTCAGTCACAGTTCTGAAAACGGACGGTGGATAATTAGCAAAAGAATACACAAACTTCAGTGATATAGTATTTAAGGGCTAGTACTTATTTCAGTGATGAGATGGCTTCTGTGAGGATGCTAGGATGAAAAAGACCAAAATCTCAGGGAGACTCAGGGTGTTTAGTGATATTGAGATATATTGGGCCTGTGACCACAAGGAGCATTCAAGGGTGTAGAGCAGAGGTTACAAATCAATCTAGTGAGCACCTGAGTGTTTTCATCTACTGGGCTCTGATCGGTATTTCCAGATTTCTATATCTCAGCCATTTGATCGGGAGAGGTGAGGCACAGAATAACTAATTTTACTTTTTACTTAAATAGAAAACAGGCAGGCTCTCTTCTCTGTGTGTATGCACATGTGCAGTTTTTGTGCGGAATTGCTGTCATGTCTTAACACAAGGGCAGCCAATGTGCCCTGCAGGCAAAGGCACAACTAGGGCCAAATTTCTGGGTGGGGGGTTATCAGGCTACGAAAAAGTTTCGGGGGGGGCCGGGGGGGGCTGATTATTCCATCAACAGGCAGAGCGGAGATGCAGGGGCTCTAAGAAGACAGCAGGACAATGTTTTTCTTTAAATTACATGAGTATGGCACATCGCAAATGTACTTGTGACAGGGGACGGTGAAATTTTACGGTGGAGCGCGCGCGCCCCCTTCCAGATGATGGCACCCCCTCCCCCCAGGGGAGCGCGCCCCACAGATTGAAGAACTCTGCCCTAAATGAACATGATAGTCAAATAATCAAATGCCATCAAATAGCATTAAAGAAATACACCTTCTTGAGGTAGCAGCAAAGCTTCAAACAATGAAGGTTTATTAGTTAATCATAAAATTACAGTTGGCAGCAGTATATTTAGGTCAGTTCAGGCAAATCATAATATTGTCTGAGGGAATTAGCATTATGTCCAATCAAATGCAGCTGTGAGGACTGACAAGAGTTAAACAGAATCAGCTCTTGAAGGAATCAAAACTATTCTAAGTCCAAAGCATGGCATAGTATGACAAGGTTCTGCCCCTAAGAGTTGGGCAAGCAACTCATGAGCCCCTGTTTATAGAATATTTACAACGAAAATTACAGTCGGCATAAGGTGAGTAAAATGTTACATATGCTTAACCAATCGTAATACATAAACGCAAAAGTACATAACATCATCCCCTAAATATTTCTGATTGCACTTTTAATTTAATGTTGTCAGAAGTGACAGTACAAATCTGGAGACAAAATAATGAGTTTTATTTCATCAATAGACACAGATTGTCTGACAGTTTAAACGGGGGGACCTTGAATTGTTACATTCAAGAGGAAACCTGATTTCACCAAGAACATTATTCTGCTGCGAAGCATTTCACTTGTGCAAGCTTTAAATGTGTACAAATAGAGAGAGAACTGAAAACACAGTCACGTGTAGAAATTCAAGATGGAGTTGAGGCCCAGCGTAGACTTGTAAGGCTAACTTAGCGAAACTTGTATTTAAAGTGTTGACGCTATCTTATCTTATAAACTAAGATAAAGCACCTATATCTCAGCCATTTGATCGGGAGAGGTGAGGCACAGAATAACTCATTTTACTTTATACTTAAATAGAAAACAGAAAGTCTCTCTGTGTGTATGCAGTTGTGCAGTTTTTGTGCGGAATTGCTGTCATGTCTTAACACAAGGGCAGTCAAGGTGCCCTGCAGACAGAGGCACAACTAGGGCCAAATTTCGGGGGGTGGGGGCTGATTATTTCATCAACAGGCAGAGTGGCGATGCAGGGGTCTAAGAAGCGGTGAAAAAAAGAACAAATGCGTCATTAAGAAGCAAATGGTCTTTAAAAGACCTGTATAGTACTCAGCGTGGCTGTCTGTGTTCTCAGGAAGCTGTCTCATCCCGGGCTGCCACACAAGAAGGGTGGGAGGGCGGGCTGAAGCCCTTTGACCTTAATGGGCTTTGTGCGACTACCTGCACTTCAGTGTCTGAGAGGCAGGTTTGGATCAGACACAATGTCAGAGTCCCCGAGAGCTGAAGACAGCAGGACAATGTTTTTCTTTAAATTACAGGTGGATGGCACGTCGCAAATGTACCTGCGACATGGGACGGTGAGATTTTAAAGTGGAGCGCGCACCCCCCTCCAGATGATGGCCCCAGGGGGGCGCCCCCCACAGATTGAAGAACTTTGTTCTAGAGGCTGAGGTAGACCCAGAGGCAATACTGCCTACCTCTGAAACAGGATGATCCTAATCCTTTAGCTTTTGTAGCCACAAAAGCAGGCGGCCCTCCCTGTCCCTGAGGGTCTTCTGAGGGAAGGTCCTACAAATCTTGCAGTCCTTCACTTGGTGATCAGGGTGCAGGCAGTAGATGCACTTCTTGTGGGGGTCTTCCTTAAAAAGCCTGAGCTTTCCAAAAGTGTCACAGGGCCTGAATAAAGATTTCTTGGATGATGACTTCTTCAAAAGTAGATTCCTGAAGGAAATTAGAGAAGTACTGAGCAGAGCTCAGAGAGACTCCCTTCACACGACGTGCGATAGAAAATCTGAGAGCCTGAGCCTCTGGGGAGAACCTTCTGGTGGGTGCTGTCGCCTGATTGGCTGCAGTTTGGACTATACAAAATGACTAGGATAGTCATGGATGTGGAGGTTATTTCTCCTGTAGCTAGGGCTACTTTACTTCCTGGTTGGTTTTACCAGGTTGTTTCTATGTAATGAAGGCATATTATTGCTTTTTTATGTACCGTGGGACTCCTACTCCGACGACGGGGAATGATTCAGGCATGTGAATCTATGAAAAGACACCCCAATACTGGAGAATTTGTTTTTCTGGTTCAAGTTTCCCAGTTCCTGAAAGCTGCTGATTTTAGCACTGCAAACTCTTCGTTGATGCCATTTGCAGGGGGAAAAACAGTTTCTTTCTTCAGCAGCACTATTTAGCTCTAATTCTGAGAATTTCTCTGACCTCTCTAGGGGAATCCCCAAACCCTGGGTACCTTTAGAATCCTGAAGATATTGGAAAAAAAGGATGCAAATTTGGTGTGGATACCTCATGTGGACAAAAAGTTATGGAGGCCTAAGCACAAACGACGCCAAATAGCCAAAAAAAAGGCTTAGCACTAGGGGGAAAAGGCCTAGCTGTGAAGGAGTTAAACTGTAGGTTGCAGGGACTAGGATGCAGAACACTGCCCTCTTGCTGCGAAAGGCGATCCTCCTGAAGTGGAAACCTGTTTGGAGGATGAATACTCATTCTCAGGGCCTTTGTATACCACACTCTCCTGGCCCAGTCTGGGGCAACGAGAATAACTAAGCCTGGTCGGTTTTGATCTTCCTCAGAAGTTGAGGTAGTGGTGGAGTTGCGAACAGGAGTCAGTCCTTCCATTCCAGCCAGAATGCATCTCCTAACGAGTAATTGTTGACACTGCACATTCCTGATGGGGGCAAATAAATCTAGTCAGGATGTACCCCATTTATCAAAGACTCCTTGCAGCTCCCCAGGATGGAGATGCCATTCATGGTCCTCTAGACGATGCCTAGTCCGTACGCCAGCAAGGTGGTTGGCAGCCAGGAAGACTTCTGCTGATTCAGCCCCCTCCAGGGGTGTAGTGCCTCCTGCCAAAAAATCCATGACCCTCCTGCAACAGGATTGTCAAGTGTTCCTTTCAAAGTCACTCCAGTGCGGGAGGTGGGCGGAGTAGGGAAGTGATAAACGGCAGGGAAAAGCCTTGTTGAACAATTTGTGAGACCCATCTGTCCGATGTCATGGATCTACAGCCGGGAAGGGAATGACAAATTCTGCCTTTTACCAACCAGACAAGAGCCTAACAGGGCAAACTAAATCAGTATGATAGCTGCTGCAGCAGGGGAGGAGGAAGTTGCGGATTGTTTCCCCTGTTGGTTTGTATTGAAGCCATGTTCATGGCCTTTAATCGAATGGATCAACTTTTGCACTACAGTATGGTAGGGCTGGTGTTATCTGTAAGCTTGCCACCTGAAACAGCGTAAGAATTTTCAGTATTGATAAGTAAATTGTTTGGCTGTATCAGTAACCCCAGAGATTGTTCTGCCACAACGGTCTTAGAAACGATTCATTGGCAAATATGCCTTTTATCTAAAGAGCCTGAGCCATCGAAGAGCATGTCATAAGGGATGTCTGCATGACTAGTGCTGTCTCTTCCCCAAAACAAAAGTTTAAAAAAAAACGATTTTCCCTTTCTGTGATTTGTCTTTGCCTGTGGTTATTACAGTTTGAAAATTGTAGTTTTAACCTGCCTGTGATTGGATATTTTATCACCTGTTTTGTGTTTTAAACTTGTGTTTTTTCCTGCCCATGATTGCTTCCATTTAAGGTGTTGAATTGTGGGATTTGCAGACCAAACTCTGTAGCTTTTCCCTCTCATTGCTGATGACTTTCAGTTTTCCCTCCAAATTTCTCCTTTGCTCTGTGCTAAGACCTGTATGTTAAAACAGTGCACCCACAGCCACCATTTTGTGTTCACAAGCCAGTGAAACCAGCCCTCCTGCCTCCTCCCACCCAGCAACAGAGATATTCTACATCAGAGGGTTCTTCTGTGAGCTGTTTAAATTGTGTTTACTAGGGACTGTGCACTTCGTTTTTTGGCCAATAGAGGGAGTAAAGTTTTATTCAAACAGTATTGTTAGATTTCAAGTTAGTGGGGTCTTTACCTGCAGAAGTGAAAAGTGTTGATTGAGCCTGTCCGTCTCCTAGGAGATTCTGAACAGGAAAAGCAGCTTTCAACTCCCTGGCTAGCAAACCTTGTCTGAGGTTGCTGGGACCTTATATGGTCTGATATTGTTTGTTACATGTGTACACTGATTGGTGCTTGTATCTGATGTTTCTAATGGATTAGGGTTAGTGTCCTCATTGGTTGGGTATTTGAGTGTTCTGAATGGTTTCTAGGTCTGTGATTCAATGTAGGGTAGGGCTAGGGTTAGTATTTCTATTGGAAGTAGGGACTAGGGTTTCCTGTGTTATTGGTTGTTGGGACTAGGGTGGGATTAGGGCTAGGGTTAGACTTTTAATTGGAAGTAGCGATTAGGGCTTCTGGTGTGATTGGTTGCTGGACTAGTTGTGGGACTAAGAGTAGGGTTAGGCTTTCTATTGGAAGTAGGGACAAGGGATTCCTGTGCCATTGGTTGCTTGGACTTGGGGTGGGACTACTGGTAGGGCAAGGGCCTCTATTGTACGTAGAGATTACGTTTTTTTAACTGATTGGGTGCTTGGACTACGGCTAAGATTGGCTGTAAAGTCCTGGTCTCCTATTGGTTCTAGATTTTTAGGGCTAGTGTTGTGATTGGATAGTGTTAGGGCTAGGGTTCCCCGATTACTAGGGCTATAAAAGGCCAGGCTTAGGGCGTCGAGGCTAAGGGCGGAGAGGACAAGGACAGTTGCCTGTTTGAGCCTGTTCGAGACTGGTCGGGTCCAGGGCCAGAAATGCTGCCCAATATACATACCTCCATTATGCATCTATATACTTTCAATGTACTTATGGATCTATATATTTATCACTTTCTTCTAATTTAGCATTTCCAATGCACTTCCCTATTTCTCAGCATATACTTCGCTCAATAAATCCTCTACACCCACTCTCTCATTTAACCCCAAACCCCATACCACTACTATGATACCCAAAATAACCCTTTCTAGACTCTCTCCTACTCTACCCTCCTTGCATCATCTTACACCGCTTTTACTATACCGATCCCCAAAAACAAACCTTTCTAAACTCTTCCCCCTTTTCTACCCCTCCCCAACCCTTCTCAATCCAAATAACGGACTAACATATCCACCACTAAAAGCACTTTCATGTTGCACTATACTAATTCAACACTAATCCTGATGGGTGACAGAGTAGCGTGCTACTTGCGCTTCAAAACCCCATCAGGGGTAGCAAGCGCTATATAAATACAAACCTCTTTCCCTTCACTATCCCGCCACCTACCCTTCCCTACCCAAATAACTGAATAACATATCCACTACTCAAATTACTTCATATTTAACTATACTAATTTTCAACACTAATTCTTTATGAGTTCCGGAGTGGCGTGCTACTCGCCAGAAAAGCACTTCAACATCCATCAGGGGTAAAAAATGCTATATGAATGCAAACCTTTCTTCCCCTTTTATCCCTTCGCTTTCCTTCTCACTCCAAATAACTGACTAATATCCACCACTGAAATTACTTTCATATTTCACCATATTAATTCACCACTAATCCTTTATGGGCTTCCTGAATAGCATGTTTCAACAACCCATCAGGGGTAACAAGCGCTATATAAATACAAACTTTTTTTCCTCCTCTATCCTTCTGCTATCATTCCAAATCCAAATAACCGACTAACCGATCCACCACTTAAAATGTACTTGCATGTTTCACTATACTAATTCAACACTAATCCTCTATGGGTCCCGGAATAGCGTGCTACCCGCCGAAAACGCGCTTTGACGCCTCTTCAGGGGTATTAAGCACTATATAAATGCAATTACAACACAATATGTGGCAGCATCCTGACCATCTTATATCATTTTGGCAAGAAAGCCCTGAGGTCCTCTGGAACAGCTGGCAAAATTGGGCTGTCCTTATCTCATAGTGCATGGGTATAAACCTTTTCAAATGTCAAACTGCATTGCTAGATCTAAGGTCTAGATTAGGTTAAGAAAACATCCTCTTTCCGTCACCATCAAGTCTTTCTGATTCCTTGTCGGCACGATTGCCTCATGACTGCATCATGATAAAGCACGGACCTGGACTTGAAATGGTAGCAGGACTTACACTTAGACTGCGAGTATTCCTTATGTTTGGTGACATGAAGTTTGGCTTCCTAGTCCTGAATTGCCTTTGGGTGGATAAGGGTCCACTTGCTGCATACCTTGGTGTGTGTCTAGAGCCTAACAGCAGAACTTTTACCAGTCCGCATTCTGACATCTTACTTTCTGCAGTCTTGTCACAACATGATACTGTCTTTTTCAGGAGGATAACAAATGTCGGAAAGCTGACAAATTGGGAGCACAGTTTCAGATTCAAGTTGAAGGGCACAGAAAGAAAGCAACTGACATCTGAGCACAGGGGTGGTGCTTATATGTGGCTCCGCTCTGCCAATTCCAGGGTGGTATGCAGTTATCACAAAGGCATGCAACGCCACCCACTGGCGTACGGGAGGATTGCTGGAATAATTCTCTTGTTTCAGAAGCACTTAGATTTTAAAATCGCAGGGAAGCTGCAGTTAGAATTTATCTATCGGAACAGCTATTCAACAAGATTCATTTAAACTAGAAAACAGCCAGATCTATTGCCTTTGCCAGTGTTGGTTTCTGAAGGAGGTTAGTGACTAGCCCCATGGCATCTATGAAGTGTCCTTTTTGTCCTACTAGGATGTCTGAACAGAAGTGCCAAACTATCCAAGTTTTGTGTCTGACAGAGTCAATGTCAAACAATTTCCAATCCCATCAATCTAAAAGTGCAGAGAACACGAAAGATTCAAGAGTTAATTTAAGAGATTGAAAGTGTACAAGACTAATTTCTGCACCTGCTTCCCGGCCAACGCTTTTAAAGAATTTCCAGATCTAGCAGTAATTGTTACTCCAGACACTGTAACGAATGCCACTCCTTGTACGCCATCCACAGGATCGATGTTGAAAACACTAACAATTTGTTTAAATTTTCCAGAAAATTTGTGGAATTAAGCTTTTCTCAAGCGTCTACCAACAATAACAATGCCAAATAGAGTGCCAGAAAGCATTACTTAGTTTTAATGTGGCAGTCTACTCAATGGAAAACTGAGCTACCTACTCCTGTTCACTGTAACTTCTTTAAGCAAAAATGATTCTCATAAGAAGTTTTCTTTGGCTTTTACCTGTTCTGTAAAGCATGAAGATCAAACTTTTTTTTTTAACTGATGCCAGAAGTAAAAGAAAGTGTATTTATAAACAAGAATTTGTATTTTGTTATCAGCATATATACCCACATCATGATAGAAGAGCACAATTTCACATAAGACTAAGAATAAATTCACACTGGATATAACTATACAACAAGCAAAACAGTAAAATTAACAAAAGAAACTAATGGGACTTTTAAAATGTATCTTCTTTATTTTTTAACAATATTTTATCTTCAGTACATTAAATTTACTCAGATAAAAACGTCATTCTAAAAAAATGTACAAGTTTACTTTTAACAAAGTATTACATAAAAATTCCAAAAACCAGAATACTAGACATTACAATTCAAAGTAGCTAAATATTAAATATTTACAAAACTATAAAACCTTTTAAAAAAATACTTATAAAGTCACATGCACAACTCGTAATACTAGAACTGATTCTAGTACAAATAAATGGCTCAAAATGAGAGTAGTGTTCTCATATTTTTCACTAACCGTTAAGTCCTAGAGAAGATAATGTTAATTAGTTCCAAAAGATTAAGGGTTTGCTGTCAATGCTCCAAAACCTCTTGTAACACGAACTATAAGAGTTCTGAGATCCTTTGAGTTGCCTATTTGTTTGTCCCTCTTAATTCAGATGCATTTACCTTTGGCCTCAGCCAGCATTTTTGAAACAAAGGACTATGGTTTTTGATTAACATCCAGGTGCATGGGCTACGGTCAACATAAGATATGCTGGATCTCTAATTAAAATGTAAAAATATTATGCAGCAAGAATTCGCTTTGCATTTGACCAAATGATCTTTGAAGATACACTCCTTAGGAAGGAAGCTATCAATATGGACTGTTAAAGACCAACTTCTGCTGTTGATGCTATAATTTGTGTGTGATGTACATCTTAACAAAAAAAAAAAACGAAATCTGTGATTACGCACAGTCAGGTTATCATAAAGCTCAGCTCATGTAGTTTACACAATGAGATGTTGGATTCCTTACGCATTCAAGAACTGTGACCCCTGTACTTAAAATAAATCCTAATTTACTTCAATTCCTATAAGTTACATTAAAGTAGTGTTTAAAGGCATAATTATCTAATATGGACTTTATAAATTTTTCCAGATATTTTGTACAACATTCTACAATAGGTGCTCCAAAAATGCATCAAAATAAACAAATGTGTTCAGAGGTAACACATCTTATATACAATTCCACCTTGGAATGGTTACATAGTGTCTGAGTTTTTAGGGACATGATCAGGCCTGGAGCTATTATCATGCATATCAAACACGTTCATTAAATATAATAAAATGAGTGGCACACAACCACCTTATATAGTTGGGCTTTTCCAAATTACATACCTAATTCTAAGTACTTCGCTCCTCAGGCAAAACACCTAGGCTTTTTCAAAGAATCAACCTCTTTGGCTATAAAGTGCTGTACTTAAGGTCCATTTGAAATGTTCTTGATACTTTGCGACAGAGATATAAAAGTTTGGCGCCATACAAACTACAACAAAATGAATTGTAATATCTTCTGGTGGGTCCATTAGTGGTAGCAACCGCATTAACAGGCTAGCCACAAATAACACATCTATGGTATCTCCTCCTACTTACAGATATAAAAGAGGAGAGTTTGAGGAGGTGGCAAGAACATGTTCAAGCTTTTCATTTTTTTAAAGCTTTACTGCCCCCCTCGGGTATTCCTTCCTTAACACAAAACATGATAAATGTTTGCCTGACAAGAAGGGCTGCAGAAAGATATTGTGGGACAAGAAATGCCTACTCCCTCTTGTTTGATGATTGCTTTGGCTATACCAACCACTCTGTTCCCACCAGCACTTTTTTGCCTCTTATTGCCCATTAACTGTAAAGTAGCAGCATGAAGGGTTATTTAGTGTTGATTATCTCTTTAACCCCTAAACATTTCATCTAAAGTTATACAAAGTATGGACCTTTACATTAGTTATTCCATATACACAAGGCTGACAGATTTATTGGTTGTCAAGACCCAGACATTCAGATGTACCATTTTCTCATAAATACTAATACTCTCAATTTTCCAAGACCAACATTTCTTTACAGAACACAAACTAAATTATATTTACAGGGAAGACTTCCAAGAAAAATCATTACAGTAATCTTAGAGTCTCACACTGCCCACCTTCAAAAACTCTTGATAATTCCAGATGCTTAGCTGCAAACTAAAAGAGGTAGACACACATCTTTTCTGTGGGGCTGACCAGGCCTCCAGTCGGAACTTCAACTGTACAGAAACATGCAAGTAATAATATGTTTGAAGCTTCTTTACATAGGCAACTTTGTGAAGGCAAACAAGTTCAATCGGGGCAGGTCAAACCGGTAAGGTGTCATAATTCTCTTCCCAGTGTGACCCGGATGATTTCCACCTGATTTGTTTGATGAATAAAAACAAGATAAGGCTGCTTTAATATAACTGACCATCAGTACCAAGCATACTCTTCCTGAAGATTGCACCAGTTTCATCCTAAATAATACCGTGTGACACTTTTATTCCTATTTACTAATGAGTAAGCGGGGTCTAGAATAATCAGTTGCCAACAAAGGGTATAGCTCCAGTACAAATAGGCCTACTTGGAAAAGACCTAGGTAAACGTGGATGAAATAGCAATTACACTTCAACCTTGTGGTCATCCTATTTTCTTTTGAAAACATTAAGGCAAAAGTTCCAGTTGCATTATTTAAATTGCCATCAAGTCAAACTTCTATATCCAATATTGCTTGTAAAAAAGTCTACACAATAAATGCAGGTAATTGCAAATGACATTTTCATAATACTGTGTTGTGTGCACACACAACTAGGAAACCGAAAGCCAGTAAATTCTCAATTGCATAGAAATACTACAACAGTTAAAATATTGTTGCTTGCTATACAATGTCACCCAGACAAATCTGGCAGTAGAGCTTTAACCTTTCTACTAGTTAATAGTACAAAGAATTTGAATTAGAAAATTTGAACACAAAAAGGCAAACAAAATAAACTGTACTACAGAAGGTTACTGCTAACATGACAAAACTGCAAGTTCTGCTGTGTCGCCACTGGAAATGGCACCACATAAGTTATTGCCATTAATGAAAAGCAATGTTGTGTAATTCCACATCTTTACAATAACAACTATGATATTTTAATTACAATAAGAAGTTTAAGTTTCTGATTCCACAATTGTGAAACATTTGAAAAATACTGCGTGAACTTCAGTATTGCAGACTTTTATTGTTTATATCTAAGGTATGGGTTGCAACTGTGTGTGTGTGTGTTTGTGTGTGTGTGTGTGTGTGTCTGGAAGGGATGGGTAATGACGAGGGGAGGAGACGGGGAAATAAGGCCTTAGATTTGGAGGAACACTTAAGGAAATGAGGGGCGAGAGGTTTAAGAACAGTTCATTAAGACCACTTCTGCTTAATATGTCAAAATACTTTCTACTGTGAGAAAGAAGTCTGACCTTGCAACCATTCTTCCAATCTTTCGTGGCACAGTACAAACACCCTAATAATGACCTTTTGAAGTCATTCAGGACAGAAAAACTTGAAAGGTTCGTTTGTCATAGCAACTCTATTTCATCAATATGAAGCTGAAGTTTGAGCTTTATCAGTGGTTTAAATTACTCTCGAGTTCCTACGATTAATGCATGTAGCAGTTTCACAAAGCACAATTTCAAAACAAATATGGGTTAAATTCCTTTGATAAATAGTAATGAAGTGGTTGCTAAAGCCTTGATTGCTGTGTTTCCAATGTACATATAGAATCCTCACCTTCTGACGTTGCTTTCAAGCTCTTATTATTCAAAGTTCCTTGGGTTCATGAAGATGATGTACAACATTTGTATTTTCAATGCAGAGATAGAAACTTTAGTCTGAAGAGTTGAAGCATGTGTATGGTCGGCAGCAGTGAACATTAAACATAGGCAAAGGAAAATGAATTACTCAAAGTCTTTGCATTTGGACCCTTAAAACAAAGCTAAATCCACAGCTGGTTACAAGTTTTCAAATAGACACTGCAGTGCTTGTTGGTTAGCTGAATAAATTAAAATGGCCTTGTCTATGTTTTGGAACAGAGCAAAACCCTTATATTTTAATACTGAATAGGCCACAAAGTTTTACATCTGTCAATTTTAAGAGCAGAGGTTACTGTTTCTGACTCTTCAATTCACCCCCAACAGTTCTTCTGCTGTGCTAAAAACTGTGGAGATTGAATCATCGTGCATTTCCTTTAGTGCAATTTGTTCAATAAAAAAAATACTAGTGATTAGTTTACAATCACTTAACAAAAACCTTGATATCGTATACAATGAGTGTCAAACTCAAGTCTGAAGGCAAACCTGCACTCTAAGTACATTCAACTCCTCCAAGGGTGATCTGCCAGATTATACATTGGTCCATCAAGACGCCCAGGATTTTTAGTCTTTGTGCTAGAAAAACAACTATGGCAAGAGCATTCCTTGACGATTAATTTACCCTGGCAGATTCCAACGAGGAGAGTGGAAACCATGTTTTAAATCCATCATCAACATCCAATACGTGGGACTTGGCACTTGACAAAATTTAGTGTCTGATACACAGTTTCTGTCCTAAAATAGGATAATTATAACCTTTGGATTAAAAATGTGTTGTAAATTACAGCAGCTGGTAACTCAGTTAACTTTTGATGCATGCTCTCTTTCCTCTAGTGTGGAGTACACAATTCAGATGAAAACTGTCATTCTGCCGAATCGAGACTTTCGGATGGTGGGGCATACTTTAACCGGAAAGAACCTATGAGGAAATAGAAAAAGCAAGCAAAATATTAAAAAAACATATATACACACAATACAAGTCACAAGAATGAATAAGTCACTTCTAAGTAAAGTTTAGTCCTGTTATTGAGCAATTATCTTCAAAGATAATGAACATCATTTTCAAATCTAACTGCTTAAGGCAAAAAAAATCTTTACAGGGCTACTTATGCACAGTCAAGTTTCTGCTCAGTACAAATCAAAGAAAATGAAGAGCATTAAAGCAAGAGTTATAGTTTTAATTTATTATTTATGTATGTGTTTTATAGAGCGCGAACTTGACCCATTAGGGTATCAGAGCGCTTTACAGGACAGGAAAGCAATATACAGAAGATTTTAAACATACCTAGGCAAAGAAGAGCACATATTTACAGTTTACATAATCAGGTAACCAAGACGAGATGGATTAGTTACTTACCTGTAATCCTAGTTCTCTTCCAGGGGTATACTCATTAAAGTCATAAGCACTGAATTATCTCCGCCCATGAGCGGGAACCCGGAACACATAACAATATACATATATATGTGTAAATATATCAAAAAGTACATTGTACTAAAATAATTATACACATATACATGTATAACAACCATAATATGCAGCCTAACATATACACATAGGCTAATAAAGCCAACCTTACACACGTTCTGAAGCATGAAAATATGCTAAATATAAATGCAATAAACAGGCATGAACCCAAAATGCATTTCATAACCATGAAAAACTTTTATTTTCATCAAAGAACCTGTTGTAAACAGTTATTAGCCTAAAAGGCTGCATATGAAAAATTGTCTGTGTACAGAAAATCAGACTGGCACCCTGCCTTTAAGGCCCCAGAGAATCTGCACACTTTGCCTTTAAGGCCTCTAGGAGAACTCTGTTCCCATCATGCACCACAGGTGACAGTTAGGTCAGTTCTTTTGTACGGTACAGTAAACTTTTAGCAGGAATCTGCACTTAAAAACTTCATAATACATATTGAAAAAACTTCAATGCTACTGCTCGCTCGGGGAGGCGGGAGGGTGCTTATGACTTTAATGAGTATACCCCTGGAAGAGAACTAGGATTACAGGTAAGTAACTAATCCTTCTCTTCCAGGGGATACTCATTAATAGTCATAAGCACTGAATAGAGCAGCAAGCTCATACCCACTAGAAGCGGGCGAACAGATAAATGCATAGATGCACTTTTAACAACACAGTGTTTAACTAGAAACAGCAAACAAATTTCTGAGTGATGCTTGTCCCACTTGTGCATCAACCTGCGCATCAGAATCCAAGCAGTAATGACGTGTAAACGTATGCACTGAACGCCAAGTAGCTGCTTTACATATCTCTGACATAGCCACATTCCTAAGGAGAGCTGTGGTAGCAGCTTTCCCTCTCGTAGAATGAGCTCTAGGTCTACCTGATAAAGACTTGTGGGCTAGCTGATAAGCCAGTAAGATACATGACACTATCCATCTAGAAATGGAACTCTTGGATGCTGCCAAACCAGTATTCGTAGGACCATAGTTCACAAACAAACGGTCCGTGTGTCTCAACGACTTTGTTTTATCTAAGTAAAATTTCAAAACCCACTTTAGATCCAATGAATGCAAAGTCCGCTCAGCCGGACTCGAAGGGTTTGGAAAGAAAGTAGGCAATGTTATGGATTGGTTCACATGAAAATCCGACACCACCTTTGGTAGAAAAGCAGGATGAGTCCTAAGCACCACTCTGTTTCCATGAAAAACTGTGTATGGTTCCTTGCAACACAGAGCCTGAATCTCGCTCACTCTACGAGCAGAAGTGATGGCTACCAGGAATGCTACCTTCCAAGATAAGTGTTGCAAAGAAGCTTTATGTATGGGCTCAAATGGTGGACCCATCAACTTAGTCAATACCACATTAAGCTCCCAAGGTGGAGAAGGAGACCTGACTGGAGGAAAAACCTTCCTTAACCCTTCTAGAAAATCCTTCACCACAGGCATCCGAAAAAACGATATCTGTGTAGGCGATTTTCTATAAGCCGTTATTGCAGCAAGATGGACCTTGATAGAACTAAACTGCAAACCAGACTCAGCAAGGTAAAGAAGATAAGGCAAGATCACCTGTTCTTGACCATGAATAGGATCAAGACCTTTACTCTGACACCAGAGGTAAAAGCGTTTCCACTTAAATCCGTAGGATTGTCTTGTAGAAGGCCGCTTTGCCTCCTTAAGAATGTTCATACACTCCGGATTCAGCTGTAAATGTCCGTACTGGATGACTTCAGGAGCCATGCTGCCAAGCGCAGGGAGGGCAGATTTGGGTGAAACACTCGCCCCTGCTGCTTGGACAGAAGATCCGGGCGACAAGGCAATCTCCTGTGTGGCCTGATGGACAACTGGAGGAGATCTGGGAACCACCACTGGCGTGGCCACTCCGGGCAAATCAGTATCATTCTGGAGTTGGTCTTGTACATCCGGTTGATCACTGCTGGTATCAACGGTGTCGGTGGAAAGGCGTACAGCAAATTTTGACACCAGTCTATCAAAAGGGCATTCCCTTGAGACCCTTTCTGGGAAAACCTGGACGCGAAGACGGGGCATTTTGTGTTTGCCGCGTCTGCGAACAGATCGATGTCTGGTGTCCCCCAAGCCTGGAAAATGCTGTGCGCGACGTCTCCGTTGAGAACCCAGTCATGCGCTTCGACGAAGTCTCGGCTGAGGCCGTCCGCCTCTGAGTTGAGACTTCCTGGTAGGTGAACTGCTGTTATGGACAGGTCCCTTGCAAGTAACCAATGCCAGATGGTCTGGGCTTCTATGGACAGAGTCCTGGATCTGGTACCCCCCTGCTTGTTTAGATAATACATTGTTGTGGTATTGTCTGTTTGTACCAGAAGGGACCGAGTCTGTAGAGATGGACCGCTCTGAGTTCGAGTAGATTGATGTGATATCCTTTCTCGAAGTCTGACCATAGCCCTTGTACCTGAAGAGGGCCCATATGTGCCCCCCAACCAAGGAGAGAGGCATCTGTGATGAGAGTCTGCGTTGGTGGGTCCTGATGAAAAGGAACTCCCTTCATCAAGTGTGCCTTCTTCATCCACTACCGAATGGAATCTCTTGCCGACTGTTGGAGATGAATTCGATCCTCCCAGCGCCCCGTACTCTGTTTCCACTGATCTTCCAGACACTGCTGCAGAGGACGCATCTGCAAACGTGCGTTTGGCACGATGAATATGCATGATGCCATGGACCCCAGGAGAGAGGATACTTGCCGAACTGTCGGACGAGCATACTGGAGGAGAAGCACGCACTTCGCCTTGATAGATGACCATCTCTCCTCCGAAGGACACACGTTTTCGTTTTCTGTGTCCAGCTGCGCACCCAGGTAGTGGATTTTCTGGGTGGGATTCATTATGGACTTCTTGTAGTTGACTTGCAGACCCAACTTGCACATGAGTTGGAGGCATATCGATAGATGTTCTTCTAGTAGCGATGGGGATGAACTCTTCAGAAGCCAGTCGTCTAAGTACGGATATATGAAAATCCGTCTCTTTCGAAGACAAGCTGCCACTACCGCCATACATTTTGAAAATGTTCTGGGAGCTGATCTCAGGCGAAAAGGGAGTACTGAGTACTGGTAATGATGAACCCCTACTTGGAACCTGAAGAACTTGCGATGCTTTCTGGATACCGGAATATGAAAGTACGCATCTTTCAGATCGATGGAGCACATCCAATCCCCTTGGTGTAATTGAGGGAAAATCTGATGAAGAGCCAGCATTCGAAATTTCTCCTTCCGAATGAATTTGTTCAATACTCTCATCCAGAATGGGTCTGAATTCCGTAGCTGGACCTTTTTTCTGTACGAGAATAAATCGAGAGTACAGGCCTTGACCTCTCTGTTGAGATGGTACTGGTTCTATGGCGTTCTTCTTCAGAAGAACGTTCGCTTCCTGCTGCAAGCGCCTTATATTCCACTGAACCATCCTTAAGGGGCGAATGAAAGGAGGGGGCTTCTTGAATCTCAAAAGGTACCCGCTCTGAATAATACTCAGCACCCATCTGTCCTTTGTGATTTGCTTCCACTCGTCCAGATACCACACAATACTTCCTCCAACCGGAGTGGCACACGGTTGTGGAGGAAGCATCCGTTCATTGCTTTTGAGGCTGCTTGGTAGCAGAGGATTGCTGCCTGTTTCCATTGCCTCTGCCTCGCCCAGGTCGTCGCTGTTGAAATTGCGACCTCTGCTGATTCTGGCCTTGATTTTGCGAGGACCAATTCGACTGTTGGCCCCTCTGCTGAAAAGATCTTTTGTCAAAGGGACGAAAATTACCCCGACGTCGAAATTCTTTTTTCTTTTCAAGACCGACAGCTTTCAGGGTGTCCAACTCCACTTTCATTTTAGACATTTAGTCGTCAGCGTGAGAGCCAAATAGAGTCGAACCATTGAAAGGTAAATTCACCATCTTTCTCTGCGCCTCTGGCTTAAGTCCCGTAAGGCGAAGCCAAGCCGTACGTCTAGCACAAACACCACGTGCATAACCATGAGCTGACAGATCCGCCGCATCAGCAGCCGCACTAATACTCTGGTTCGCCACCAATCCTCCTTCTTCCACTATTTCCAGGAAGTCTTTCTGATCCTCCTTAGGGAGTTTATCTGCAAAACGAGTCACTGAGTCCCAAAGCAGACGATCATAGCGACCCAATAAGGCTGACGCACTGGCCACTCTCATGACCGAACCTGAGGTGTTGCACATTCTTCTCCCCAAGGAATCCATACTCTTACTATCCTTTTCAGGTGGAGCAGAAGAGGTAGATGCTGCAGAATGTGCTTTTCTGACTGCCGCCACAATAAGTGAATCCGGAGGAGGGTCAGAACGCAAAAATAAAGGATCCTCTGCTGGAGCCCTGTACTTCTTAGTCAAAGTCAAAGTCAAAGAATTTATATAGCGCACTACATACCCAGAGGGTCTCAAGGCGCTGAGGGAGGGGAGAAGGATTACTTGTCAAATATCCACGTTTTAAGTTGCTTTCTGAATGCTAGGTGGTTCTGGGTAAGGCGAAGGTAAGTGGGGAGTGAGTTCCATGTTTTAGCTGCCAGGTATGAGAAGGATCTGCCTCCCATGGTGGTCTTGTTGATGCGAGGTACGGTGGCGAGGGCTTGGCTGGAAGAACGTAGTTGGCGGGAGGGGGTGTAGAAGGACAGACGTGAGTTGAGGCATTCTGGTCCGATGTCGTAGAGTGATTTGTGTGCGTGGGTTAGCAGTCGGAAAGTGATCCTTTTATTGACGGGTAGCCAGTGGAGGTCTTTCAGGTGACCAGAGATGTGTTCGTTACGCGGGATGTCTAATATGATCCTGGCTGAGGCGTTTTGGATTCGTTGGAGTTTCTTCTGGAGTTTAGCAGTAGTACCTGCGTAGAGGGTGTTTCCGTAGTCCAGTCGGCTCGTGACCAGAGCATGGGTGACTGTTTTTCTGGTTTCGGTGGGGATCCAGCGAAATGTTTTTTTGAGCATGCGAAGAATGTTGAAGCAGGATGAGGATACGGCGCTGACTTGTCTGTTCATAGAAAGTGAAGAATCCAGGATGACGCCTAGGTTCCGTGCGTGGTCTGTCGGGATGGGTGCTTTTCCAAGGGCTTCCGGCCACCAAGAGTCGTCCCATGCCGAGGGGGATGTACCTAAGATGAGGACTTCTGTTTTATCTCAGTTGAGTTTCAGACGGCTGTGTTTCATCCATTCGGCAACTTCTTTCATTCCTTCATGTAGGTTAGTTTTGGCGGTGCTGGGGTCATTGGTGAGAGAAAGGATCAGTTGAGTGTCATCCGCGTAAGAGATGATGTTGAGGTTGTGTTGGCGAGCGATGGCCGCGAGGGGGCTCATGTATACGTTGAAGAGGGTGGGACTGAGTGAGGATCCTTGTGGTACGCCGCAGATGACTTCAGTGGCCTCGGACTTGAATGGTGGAAGGCGGACTCTCTGGGTTCTTCCGGTGAGGAACGAGGTGATCCATTCAAGAGCTTTTCCTTGTATTCCGATGTTTCTGAGGCGTTGTAAGAGGGTGCTGTGGCAGACTGTGTCGAAGGCTGCAGAGAGGTCGAGGAGGATGAGGGCGACTGTGTCTCCATTGTCCAGTAGAGTTCGAATGTCGTCTGTTGCTGCGATGAGGGCGGTCTCAGTGCTGTGTTTTGCTCGGAAGCCAGATTGTGAGGAGTCGAGGGATTTGTTGACTTCGAGGAAGGCGGCGAGCTGGTTGTTGACAGCTTTCTCGATGACTTTGGCCGGGAAAGGAAGGAGCGATATGGGGCGGTAATTTTTGAGTTCGGTGGGGTCTGCTGTGGGTTTTTTCAGAAGGGCGGTGAGTTCAGCGTGTTTCCAGCTTTCCGGGAAGGTGGCGGAGTTGAAGGAGCAGTTGATGACGTCTCGGAGGTGCGGTGCTATGATGGAGTCTGCTTTGTTGAAGATGTGGTGAGGACAAGGGTCTGTGGGGGATCCTGAGTGGATGGAGTTCATCAGGCGGATGGTGTCCTCAGTGGAGATTGGGTTCCAGTCGTTAAGGGTGTTTAAGGGGGAAGAATGTTCAGCATATGGTTGGGTGGGTTGGTCTCCGGGTTGGTTGTTGAAGCTGTTGTGGATGTCTGCAATTTTGTTGTGGAAGAATAAAGCCAGGGAGTCGCAGAGGGCTTGAGAGGGGGTGATGTCGTTGGAGTTGGCTGAGGGATTGGTAAATTCCTTGACGATGTTGAAAAGTTCCTTGCTGTTGTGGGCGTTGTTGTCTAGTCGATCCTTGAATGCTGTTTTCTTGGCCTTCCGGATTAGTTGGTGGTGTGTGCAGGTGGCGTTTTTGAAGGCGTCCTTGGTGGTAGTGGTTGGGTCTTTTTTCCAGGCCTTTTCCAGGGAGCGGCTGAGTTTCTTGGACTTCTTAATATCATCGTTGAACCATGAGGCCTTCTTGCTGCCAGGTTTGCTTTGACGTTTTTTCAGTGGTGCTAGGGTGTCGGCGGTGTTGGATAACCATAGGGTGAAGTTGGCGGCGGCTTGGTCTGGGTTAGAAGAGTGGGCTGGGGTGTTTAGAAGGAGCGATGAGGAGATCTGGTCGATGGTGATTTTGTTCCAGTTTCTTTGCAGAGTTGGTTGGAGGTGGTTGATGGGTTTAGGCTTGTTGTAGGTGAAGTGAACGCAGCTGTGGTCAGTCCAGAGGAGATCCGTAGTGTGGCTGAAGGAGACATGATTAAAGGAGGTGAAGATGGGGTCGAGTGTGTGACCTGCGATGTGGGTGGGGGAAGTGACCAGTTGTTTAAGTCCGAGGTTGGCGAGGTTGTCCAAGAGGGTGGTGGTGTTGCGGTCGTTGTTCTTTTCAAGGTGAAAGTTGAGGTCTCCCAGAAGGATGTAATCTTTGGATGGGAGCGCGTGTGGAGTGATGAAGTCCGTGATGTCTTCACTGAATTTTGCGCGGGGTCCAGGTGGTCTGTAGAGGAGGGTGCCTCTGAGTGTGGTCTTTGGGTCGATGTGGATCTGGAAGTGAAGGTGTTCAGAGTTGGCGAGATTGACGTCTGAGCTGGTTGAGATGTGGATGGATTTCTTATTGACGATAGCGATTCCTCCTCCTGTGTGGCTGGTACGGTCCTTGCGTGTGATCTTATAATCTTCAGGGATGGCAATGGTGATGTCTGGGGCGGAGGAAGCGTTCATCCATGTTTCTGTTAGGAAGGCGATGTCTGGAGAGATGGTGTCTAGTAGATTCCAGAGGTCAATGGCGTGTCTGTGGACCGATCGGGTGTTGAGAAGGATGCATTGTAGGTGGTTGGGGTCGGGAATCAGTGGTGTGGTCGTAGCGGAGAAGTTGTCGGTGCCGATGAATTTGCAGGAGTAGCAAGAGAAAGGTCCATGGGTGTGTCCAGGAGCGGCTTGGACGCAGTTGGGGGCGCGACCGGGGTTAAGGGCTAGGAGGGTGGCGGCATCGTAGGTAATGCGGGAGGGCTGGGCAGTGCGAGGGGCAGGGGGTCTGGCGCTGGGCGCGGTCCAGGCGTAGACGGGCTTACCTTTGGCGCACCTTCGGCGCGGATTGGGCGCGGTCGCTGCGCGTAAACGCTGCGCGCGGGGACACCTGTCATATATGGATAGAGGAGGGGGAGGGGCGAGGGCGTCTCAGCTGGGAGGCGGGGCGGGCACACGAGGACCACAACAACAATCAAAATGGAGGCGGAGGGGGGAGCACAGCGGAGCGCTACAGGCAGACGCGCGACCAAGGTGAAAACAGCAGTAAATATTAATTAAAATGCAAGTCAAGCAAAGCGGCAGTCAGGCAGGCAGCAGGCAATAACAATTGGCAGTTTCAGAGGCAAAGCAGCGCTACGATACCAATACCAGCAGGGGACACTGGGAGCGACCACTCAGCTCGAAGAGAGGAGTGAGTCACGGAGCTCTAAGGTAGGGAAGCGCTATTTCAGGTCAGTGGGAGGGCGTCTCAGCTGGGAGGCGGGGCGGGCACACGAGGACCACAACAACAATCAAAATGGAGGCGGAGGGGGGAGCACAGCGGAGCGCTACAGGCAGACGCGCGACCAAGGTGAAAACAGCAGTAAATATTAATTAAAATGCAAGTCAAGCAAAGCGGCAGTCAGGCAGGCAGCAGGCAATAACAATTGGCAGTTTCAGAGGCAAAGCAGCGCTACGATACCAATACCAGCAGGGGACACTGGGAGCGACCACTCAGCTCGAAGAGAGGAGTGAGTCACGGAGCTCTAAGGTAGGGAAGCGCTATTTCAGGTCAGTGGGAGGGCGTCTCAGCTGGGAGGCGGGGCGGGCACACGAGGACCACAACAACAATCAAAATGGAGGCGGAGGGGGGAGCACAGCGGAGCGCTACAGGCAGAGCGCTACTTAGCAATCCTAGAAGGACCAGAACCCACCGTGGCCGGAGTTAAGAAAGTTCTCATTGCTGGTTCTATTAATCCGGGCACTAACGGTAGAAGAGGTCTACCAGTCGTCTTGTGATGTAGGGTTTCAAAGATGACTGACGTTGCTATTTGAGGAACTGCCATCTTGATCTTGAACTTATTCGCCCCACGACACAACACATCATTAAATGTGCCCAAATCATCCACTGGAGACACTCTGGAAGGGGGAGTAGATGAGATTGTGGGAGAATAGCCTCTATAGGAAGATCTTAAATTAGACTTCGAAGACGTAGAAGATGAGGAAGGAGACCTACTCCGCCTCGGAGGAGTTGCCGATCGCTGCCTCATTCGTTCCCGTGAACGTGATTTCTCTCTCACTAAGGACCTAGAGCGTGATCTTCTATGCAGCTCCGTCTGAGGGACCGGAGCCCTCATCCCCATCAGTCCTGCATCTGGACGCATTTTCCAATGTCTCAGGCTTTCGAGCCACCTCTGTGACAAGTTAATAGGCCTCCCTACACGCTCAGGTGAAGCCTCAGGTGACACCTGCACAATATTCAGTCCAGTTGAAGACTTGGAGGCTCTGGAAACTACACTGTGCTCAGAAAACAATGAGCCAGATGGAGTCCATTGTCTGGGCACCAATTGTCTATCATCCGACACCTGTCCTGAGGTTGAGCCCGAATGAGCCACCACAGACGAGTCCTGGTGCACTACCTTTTGTCCCACCGCAGACCTGTCGTCTTGCTGGTCACGCGGAGAAGACAAATGTTCCGGACTGATGTCTGACCTCGACAAAGACCTAATTGAGGTCCGAGAGGCCGGTCTGGATAGTCTCGACGCCGACCCATGTTCGGGTGGGGGAGACCTAGACACTCCATGCTTCGAGCCCGAAGCAGACTTCGACATCGACCTATGTCGCGATGGAGACCTTGATCTTCTCTTTTTAGGTCTCGACGTCGACTCCTTCGACGTCGTCCTTTCTCTCGACGTCGACCTCTTCTTCAAAGACATCATAAGTCTCTCTCTCGACCTCGGTCTCTCCTTCGACGTCGACACTTTCCTCAACGTCGACACACCATCCTTCGACGTCGAAACACCATCCTTCGACGTCGACACACCATCCTTCGACGTCGACACACCATCCTTCGACGTCGACACACCATTTTTCGACGTCGACACCTTCGTCGTCGGACGCCTCTCTTCTCTCGACGTCGACTTCTCACGAGCCTTCGACGTCGGACATGGCACCCCCGACGTCGTCTTTACAGCAATCGACACCAGATGTCTCGACGTCGAAAAAGATTTCGACGGCGACCGCCTCGACGCTGAACCTTGCCTCGCCGGCGAAGTCCTCGACGTCGACGGAGCCCTCTTCGACGTCGACAATGTCTTTTTTGACGGCGACGCTCCCTGGAGTCGAGTTTTCTTAGATCTACCTTCTGGAGACGCTGATCTTTGACGTTTAGGATGAGAAGATGGCTTGGAAGAGGAGAATAAGCCCTTGGAACTCTTCTCACCACGGTTTTCTCTCTCCAGGAGGCCCAGCAACCTCATTTTCTCCCTTTCTCTTAAAGTTCTACTAGAAAGGTTGAGGCAGTGATAACAATCCTCCACCTTATGAGAAGCTGGAAGACACACCACACAAACAGAGTGTGGATCTGTTTTTGACATCTTCTTCCCACAGGAAGGACATTTGTAAAATAAAGGTGGCATTCTGACTAAAAAATACCAACAGTTAGTCAGAACAAGATAGAAAACACCACCAAAATATTCTTTTGTCAAAAAAAGGTAAGAAAAAACCAACTTCTGACAGAAAATACTACAAATGAGCAGAGCTCAAGTTTCAGGTTCCTCACAGAACAAGCAGGAAAAAAGAACTGACCTAACTGTCACCTGTGGTGCATGATGGGACAGAGTTCTCCTAGAGGCCTTAAAGGCAAAGTGTGCAGATTCTCTGGGGCCTTAAAGGCAGGGTGCCAGTCTGATTTTCTGTACACAGACAATTTTTCATATGCAGCCTTTTAGGCTAATAACTGTTTACAACAGGTTCTTTGATGAAAATAAAAGTTTTTCATGGTTATGAAATGCATTTTGGGCTCATGCCTGTTTATTGCATTTATATTTAGCATATTTTCATGCTTCAGAACGTGTGTAAGGTTGGCTTTATTAGCCTATGTGTATATGTTAGGCTGCATATTATGGTTGTTATACATGTATATGTGTATAATTATTTTAGTACAATGTACTTTTTGATATATTTACACATATATATGTATATTGTTATGTGTTCCGGGTTCCCGCTCATGGGCAGAGATAATTCAGTGCTTATGACTATTAATGAGTATCCCCTGGAAGAGAAACAAGATTTACAGATTACGTTTACAATTGTTCAAGCCAGGCCCCAAGGTTCTGAAGGGATGACAAGGTAGTCCGAGGGGAGGTAGTGGATGGTCCTAGGTGGGGCCACAGCGGTGATTAACGCGATAATTGGCCGAGAAATTTGCCCATAGTTAAAAGTACCCTAGCTCTTCTGCAGTTTGGTTTTTCCAAAGATTTCCACAATCTAAATAGAATGAAAGAACATGTGAACTAGAATAGAAAGGTGCAATAGCCCATCTTTCTTTAATAAGCATTGTAGGAAACTGTGTTTTTGTTGCAGTAGCCCCCCCCCATTTTCTGCTTGGTATTTGATGCAACTTTGACTAAAGTGCACTGGGTTCCTGCTAAAAAGGTCACCAGTGTTCTTTCCCCAAAACAAGACAACTGGTCATTTGATCCCCAAGCGACCAGACCCTTAGCACTTCTGTAGGTCCCTAGTAAGTGGTACCTCTTGTACCCCGGGCAGAAATACTAAAGAGGGTGCCTAAGAGCTGCAGCATATTTTGTGCCACTCTAAGGGACCCAGCACCAAACTCATACAGACTGCCACTGCGGGCTGTGTGACAAGGTGCTCTAAATAGTGAAAACACAACATGTCACATACCTGTATGCCATGTCCCCTAACACAACATGTAATATTTGTTAGGTCACCCCTACAGCAGGCCTTACAGCCCTTATTACATGTGATGGCACATCTGCATGAGCAGATAGGCTCCTTTGCTGGCCAGTTCAATTTCTGCCAGTACAAGTAACCAAGGAAGCCATTTTAAGTACATGTGCTGGACACTGGTCGAAAAGGAGTTCCCCAGCTACATGATGGCTTCACTGAAACTACAGATCTCCTATTAATATACCCACACGGATTCCAGTGATGGATTTATTAATACATGCACCCAGAGGGCACCTTGATACCCCCTGAAAACCTACCTACTACTACCAGCCAGCCAGCCTGTCTGCCACCACAGACTACCTTCTGACCCCATGGGCTGAAGGTCGTTAATCTAAGGAGGTAAGGATCAAAGCCTGCTCCTGCAGAGTGTGTTTACATCCCTTCCCACAGAACAACCTGCAAATTTGCAATCCAAGACAGGGAGCTTCAAAGAGCCCACTGCCTTTGGTGTGCAAATCTGGCTTCCCTCACAGGAGAGGATGTAGTGTAGTTCCTATATTCCCAATAGGCTCTGCGCATTGAAATAACATATCCTATAGATTTGACGTAGGACTTAGGTCGACTAGGTCTCTATCAAATATATTAGCCTTAATTGTGAGTGCCAGCTAGCTCAGAGGTCACTAGAAACCTTCTCGAATAAACAAGAAGGGATTCGTTTCTGACAACCGCATAAACATGACAACTTTGTTTCACCAAGAATAAAACTGATCTTCAGAGTCGTGGAAACAATAGATAGATATTTTACTCAGTCAATCGTGCATGCTTCGTTTCATCAGAAGTGAGGAGAAATAGAGAGACAGGTGTTTTCAATAAAAGGATTTATTGAACAGTCTTCTTTCTCAAGCAAGTAAAGTGAACTGCTACAATTGTAATGCTGGTTGCAAAGTATAATGCGTACAGTAAGAAGAGTATTATAAAATAATACTGTAAAAGCATTGTATGGTTTCTAAACCATAGATAAATACATACATAAATTACAAAGGCTAAAAAGTACACAATTGGTGCTTCTAAAATACGCCTACCCCAATGTGCCTAACCTAAGTCTAGTACGGGGAAGAAGTAAGTGAGGTGTAGCATAGGTTTAGTTTCTTTGCCAAGAATCTAACCAAGATTTCTCTTAGGGTCTAATCAGCTCCGTACCTTGGTTTTTAGAATGAAGGTCTGGTATCTCTGTCTCGGACTCGATTTCCCAAACCCCGCGAGGGGAGCTTGGAAACGCTGGAGCTGGATTCTCAGCGAGAGACAGGACAGCTTCTCGATAAGTGCGTCAGCTGGACGGTCGGCTTCCTTCGGCACTTGCTGTAGCGAGCTGCGTCGGGCAAGTAGATAGTCGAGCTGCTCCGAACCACTGTGTGTTTGCTAGGGCAAGTGTAGGCATATTTATACCTTGACGGTGCCTAGTTTGACGTAAAGTCGGGCATAATAACGTCACTAAAGAACCCCACGGGAGTGGTAGTTCTTTGAAAACTCCATGATTTCTAGGACAAATCAATATTCAAGCAAGGGGATGTTCCTGACTGCTGAAGCCGAGTTTTCCAAGAAATCGTTGTGGCTTTTAGGAACAAGCGGAAGTAGCCGTACCTGTATTTGGACCGGATGGGTTATGTCTAAATATGGGTATGATTTCTATGTCTATATAAGGGCAATGTGAATTATACCTATATAAGGACATGAATCGGTAAATTACGCTTGGATTCTAAAATGCTACACAACAAGGATGCTGATCCCAATGCCCAGTGCCCACTTAGCACCTGGACAGGCAGGAAAATTATTAGTTGGGGAACTTGTGTTCACCTTCTTGCTAGTTCCATCCCTAAGGGGGGCTACCTGAAATGAATACAGAAATCAGAAGTCTGCCATCTTTGTAATGGTAAACTTAAGAACTCTGAAACAGGGTTAGGCAGACTTCCCACAGGAAGAGGCCATATAGGGGGTGTGGTGACCTCATGGGTACAAGACCATTGTCTACTATCCTACACTCACCTAACACCCCTAAATCTGGCCTGAGAGGAAGTGGATCAAAGGTGTCCCCACATCCCAAAGCAGCATAAGACCCGAGTCCACTTGTTGGTTCAGCCTGACTGGTTTCCCAGTCCAAACTTGCCAGCTCTTTCCGACCCGATCGATCCCTACCGATCCCTATTGACTAGCACTGGGCACCCAACACCGTAACGCACCTCTGCATTCCGAAACCCCAGAGCCTCCTGAGGTGACAGGTTGGTGTGGCCTTGGACCCTGCCCCATACTCGCCTTAAGTCCAGGAGATTGGTCATGGTAAGTCGCATTAAAGTTCCCTAATGCAGTACATGTTTTCCCCCATAGGATAACATTGGGCATCCTATGGTGAAAAGCACCTCTGCACACGGCCCCCCCTGCTGTTCGAAGTGACCTGTTGGTGCTGTCTTGGATCTTGCCTCATACTTAGTTACCTTAAGTTCAGTAAATTGGTCCCGTACGTCGCTATGAAGTACCTGTATGGAATGTATGTGCGACAACTTCTGAAACCCAAACGTATTTCTATCTCGAAACGTACTTACCTGATTTTGATGATCTTGGTGTCAAAACATATATAAAGATAAGAGTTATTTTTGTAAATTGGTGTGGATCTCCTTATTGAGTCATGTGCATCATTTATTGACTGTGTATGTATTGCAGATGTCGAACACTCTTCTCTGATAAGTCTAAGACTGCTCAACCACACTACTTCCTCAAATACCACCTTGGGATTGCTAGAGCAATCCCCTGTCCACTTATAAGGGAATACGTGGACTGCTTGCACAGTATACCTCTTTTTGGTATATTATATAAAGAGCCAGCTAAGTACTGAGAGGCAGCGGTGTCTACATGTTGAATAATTGACCAAGTTGTTGCCCATATTAAGATCAGTCTTTTCCATTAATGAATAACCGGTTTCTCTTCCAATGAGAAATGGACAGACCATTTGAAGCCGGTATTTGCATCCCATAAATGATGCAGGATTAGCAAAGCACTGCTCATGTGGGAGACAAAACTAGTTCATCTTCAATCATGAGGAACCAAATCACTTGAATATTTCAAAGTAAACAAAGACTAAGAATAAACGTTTGCATGGATGGATGAAAACTGATGACCTACAATGTCTAAGAAATTACTATTTCACTGAAGACCCTTTCACCCCACCATCAATTCATTAAGCCATTCGCCCTCTTTATACCTCACAGAGTAAATGAAGTTAACCTCCTAACACTGAATGGAGCAATGAAGCAAAACGAAAGGCACATTTGTGCTGTTAAGTGTTCGCTGAGGGGAAGATACTGTCAACCCATAAAAAGGCAGTGTAGGGGTTCACATCAGGTGACAAATGGAGGAAGCAGTGGCCATATAACATTGTCTACATACTCCACCAAGAGATCACAAGTCAATGGCATGTGCAGATGAGGACGGTGTTTTTACTAGTCCATACTTTCCAACATGCTGGATGTTACTGTATGGGTTCTGTGTCCTGGAGATGAAGAATAAGCTACTTACCTTCAGTAGTGCCTTATCTGATAAAGACAGTCTAGCTGCAGATTCCTTACCTTAGAATTATCCCAGACATCAGACTGGGTCCAGAAACATTTCGTAAACAGTACCCCCGCGAGCGAGTAGGTGGTGTAGTTTGACTCTGCGAAGAGTCGTCTTCTCGTCCATGTCAGAAGTGAACTGCGCGGTGCGTATTAAGGCGCTACCCCAGAGTGCTGATGTCAGTTTTATTTGTGACTTTCCACCCCAGATAACGCTGACCACTGGGGTGGAACACTATGGCCCTGAAAGGGGGAACAACCTTGATCCTACAAATTTGTTCACAGAGCGGGGAATATGGGTGGGTCGGGGAGAAATCGGTGGCTAGATAAGAGTCTCTGCCAGATAAGGTGTTCCTGAAGGTAAGTAACTTGTTTATCTTATAGAAACTTCTTGCCGCAGATTTCTTACCATTTAAAAAAAAAAAGTGCAGACAGACCTGACTGTCCAGGAAGTAGTCACTGGTGAACATGTGCAGATAAGCCCATCTTGCTGCCTTGCAGATGTCCAGGACGGGAAGCCTGCATGACTCGCGGGTGGCGGGTGCGGTGAGGGGGTGGTGCGGGTATGCGGTAAAAAAATTAAAATAAATGACAACACTTACATTGCTGCCGGTCCCGCTGCTGCCACTCTGCTCCTTGCTCCTGCTCTCTTCGTGGGACAAGTCCCCCGACCAATCACAACGGTGCAATGCAGCTTTGTGATTGGTAGGCACCCAGGCTCAGCTGACCAATCAACACTGCAATGCAGCATTGGGATTGGTTTTGAGCGTCCTGGTGGCACGCTCAACCAGCCTGCATCGAGAACAGCGAAAGTGCGCATGACTGGTTGGCCCTCTCGGGCCGCCCAAGGCAGTCAGTTATTGCGCACTTAGGAGTGGGCAAACCGGTGAGCAGAGCAGTCCCTCCCACCCACCCGCAAAGGAAGGAAATGTAAATCGATAACTAAAAGTTATTATCATTTTATATTTCCTTTCCTTTACACTGCTCAAAGTAAATGGGCTATGATACTCCGTCATACCGGAGGAGCCACCACTGCTGGGACTCCTTGTGCTAACACAATGGTCACAGCCTTGGCTCTGGTGGAATAAACATGCAAACCTTCTGGGGGTTTCTTCTTGGCCAATGCGTAGCAGATTTTAATGCAGAGCACCATGTACCGAGAGATGGTAGTTTTCTGGACAGCCTTCCCCTGCTTTGCTCTGACATATCCTACGAAGAGTTGGTTGCCCACCTGGAACTCTTGCATGCGGTCAAGGTAGAATGACAACGCTGTTTTGGGTCCAGACAGTGGAGTCACTTCTCATCTTTAGAGGGATGCGGCGGAGTGTAAAAGTAGGCAGGGTGATTCACTGGCATACATGAAAGGAGTGAGTATTTTAGACAGAAGAACAAGTTACTTACCTTCGGTAACGCTTTTTCTGGTAGATACTATATCTGCCTGTGGATTCCTCACCTTGTGAATATCCCCCTTGCGCCAGCAACGTTCGGAAATTTTCTTCGTAGTACGCCGACGTGGGCGACGTCACAGGAGCACGGCATCGCGCGCGACTCCGTCTGACGTCACCGACCCTATATCAGGCCCACGCCGGCGTGATGACGTCAGTTCCGCCCTTTTTTCCGTGCCTTCGAGGCACACGGACGGACCAACGACAGCAAATATGCAAATATACAATGTACACAGTACAAATAGAACTAAATCAATAGTATAAACATATATACAGAAAGACCAGGTATAGCAGAGTGGACAACGGGGAGGCGGGTGGGTCAGTGAGGAATCCACAGGCAGATATAGTATCTACCAGAAAAAGCGTTACCGAAGGTAAGTAACTTGTTCTTCTGATAGATACATCTGCCGTGTGGATTCCTCACCTTGTGAATAGATTCCCACAGCAGTCCCCACTCCCGGAGGAGGGTGCCCACTCTGCTACACCAGGAAGTCTTGGAGGACAGAGCGCGCGAAGTGGCCATCCCTCCTCACCTCGGTATCCAAGCAGTAATGCTTCGCGAAAGTGTGGAGGGAGGCCCAAGTCGCGGCCTTGCAAATATCCTCAACAGGTACACCCCTAGACAAAGCAGATGTTGCAGACTTTGCTCTAGTAGAATGTGCTCTAATACCCTCAGGAGGGTCCTTACCAGCAAGAGAGTAGCAGATCTTGATGCACAGGATTATCCACCTGGAAAGTGTGCGCTTGTGCACCGCTCTGCCCTTCTTGCAGCCAGCAAAACCAACAAACAGCTGGTCATCCATCCGGAAGTCTTTAGTCCTGTCCAGATAGAACGACACCGCCCTCTTAGGGTCCAGACGGTGCAGTCTCTCTTCCTCCTTAGACGGGTGAGGGGGAGGATAGAAGGTAGGAAGGGTAATGGACTGCCCAAGATGGAAAGGAGTCACCACCTTAGGCAGAAAAGCAGCCCTGGTCCTGAGAACCATCCTTTCAGCATGAATGGTCAGGAATGGGGGTTTGGAACTTAGAGCTTGAAGCTCACTTACCCTCCTTGCCGAGGTGATTGCAACGAGGAAGATCGTTTTAAAAGATAGAAGCCTCAATGGACACTTGTGCAAGGGCTCGAAGGGAGAACCCATTAAGAAGGTCAGCACAAGATTCAAATCCCAATGAGGAACAACAAAAGGAGTAGGAGGGAACATATTTATGAGACCCTTCAAGAATCTCAAAACCACCGGAGATTTAAAGAGAGATGGCTGATCCGGCAAACATAGAAATGCCGATAAGGCAGAAAGATACCCCTTGACCGTGGCCACAGCCAAACCTTGCTGCGCCAGATAAAGGGCAAATTGTAAAATATTAGACAAATGAGCCTTCAAAGGGTCAACATCTCTCTCCCTGCACCAAGAAACAAATTTAGACCACCTATAGGAGTAAATGGACTTAGTGGTGTCACGCCTGGCAGAAAGAATGACATCCACTACCTCGTGAGGGAGAGAAAAAGAACTCAAGTTGCCCCGTTCAATCTCCAGGCATGAAGGTGTAATGTCTGGAGGTGGGGGTGTAAAACCTGCCCCTCCATCTGAGAGAGGAGGTCTGCCCTGTGAGGGAGACGGAGCGGCGGGTGAGAGGAGAGGCGGAGAAGGTCTGAGTACCACACCCTTCTTGGCCAATCCGGGGCGACCAATATGACTTGGGCCCGGTCTTGACGAATCTTCCTCAGAACCCGAGGAATCAAAGGTATGGGAGGAAACGCGTAAAGGAGTTGATCTCCCCAACTCAGCTGAAACGCGTCCCCCAATGCTCCTTGCATCGGATACTGGAGACTGCAGAACGAAAGGCAGTGAGCATTCTCGCGAGTGGCGAATAGATCCACCCGAGGAGTCCCCCACATCCGAAAGATGTCGTGAACAACCTCTGGGTGAAGCCTCCACTCGTGGTCGGCAGAGAACTGCCGACTGAGACTGTCTGCACGAACGTTCAGAACTCCGGCCAGGTGATTTGCCACCAGACAAATCTGATGGTCCTGAACCCAGGACCAGAGACGCAGAGCCTCTCTGCAGAGACACTGCGACCCTACTCCTCCCTGCTTGTTGATGTACCACATCGCAGTCGTGTTGTCCGTCAGGACTTGAACCGAACGACTGCGAAGGGAAGGGAGGAAGGCCTTGAGTGCCAAACGTATCGCCCTCAATTCCAGAAGGTTGATGTGAAACAACCTTTCTTCCGGAGACCAAAAACCTTTGACCTCCAGGTCTCCCAGATGAGCACCCCACCCGAGAGTGGACGCATCCGAAATCACTGTGGCCACTGATGGAGGTAGCTGAAAAGGCTTTCCTTGTGACAGATTGCCTTCCACGCTCCACCAAGACAGATCCGCTGCAGCTTCCCCGGAGATCTTCACTGACTCCCTGAGATCTCCGTTGTGCTGATACCACTGCCTGCGGAGGCACCACTGGAGTGCCCTCATGTGCCAGCGTGCATGACTGACCAACAGAATGCAAGAAGCCATCAGACCGAGCAGACGAAGGACCTTCAGGACCGGAACAACCGCTCCATTGTAGAATAAAGGAATCATCTCCTGAATGTCGTGAATTCTTTGAGGTGGAGGGAATGCACGACATACAGAAGTGTCCAGTACCGCACCTATGAACAGGTTGCGCTGGGAGGGCACCAGGTGAGACTTGGGTACATTTATCGAAAAACCCAACCTGTGTAACAACTGAGTTGTCTCCTGCAGATGATGGAGCACCATCTCCGGCGACTCTGCTTTGATCAGCCAGTCGTCTAGATAAGGGAATACAGGAATCCCCGACCTTCTGAGATGCGCAGCCACCACTGCCATCACCTTGGTGAAGACTCGAGGCGCAGTAGTAAGTCCAAAGGGAAGGACCGCAAACTGGTAGTGTTGCGATCCCACCGTAAAACGGAGATACCTCCTGTGCGACTTCAGGATTGGGATGTGAAAGTACGCATCCTGCAAGTCGATCGACACCATCCAGTCTTCTTCCATCAGCGCTAGAAGAACCTGAGCAAGGGTGAGCATTTTGAACTTCTCCTGTTTGAGATAGAGGTTCAAAATCCTGAGATCCAGGATAGGCCGAAGCCTGCCATCCTTCTTGGGAATCAAGAAATACCGGGAGTAGCACCCTTGACCCCTCTCCTGCTCTGGAACCACCTCTATCGCACCCTTTCGAAACAGTGCCAGGACTTCCTCCTGCAGGAGAAGCAGGTGGTCCTCCGAACAATAACCTTGGCAAGGAGGGTAATTGGGAGGGAATTCCTGAAAAGGAAGTGCATACCCATTCTCTACGAGATTGAGAACCCAAAGATCTGATGTAACCGATTCCCAATCTCGTAGAAAATGAGTAAGCCGACCCCCTACTGGCCCTACATGATCCAGAATGGTGGATCTAGGGCTGCTTTGCTGATGCGGGTGGGGGTTGGGCATTATTGGAGGAAGTGGAGGAAGAGGAGACTTGACGTCCACGTCCACGACCCCTCTGTTTACCTCTATAGGATCTATATAGAGGGTTTTGCTGCTGTTGCTGTTGTTGTTGTTGGCCCTGCTTGAAGGGACGAAAAGAAGATCTGCCAAATCCTTTGAACTTTTTAGTCGTCGATCCTCTCATCTGCAGACCCAAAGATCTAGCGGTGGCACGGCTGTCCTTAAACCTTTCCAAGGCTACATCAGCCTTCTTACCGAAAAGGCCAGTTCCATCAAAGGGTAAGTCCAGCAATGTAGATTGCACATCCGCAGAGAAATCTGAAGACTTTAGCCATGCGGCTCTCCTGGTCGCAATGGATGAACCCATAATTCTAGCAACAGAATCCACAGTGTCCATACCGCTTTGAATGACCATGCGGGCAGCAGCCTGAGTGTCAGAGACAACCTCATTAAAGTTCTTCTTATCATCCTCAGGAAGTTTTGATGATAATTGCTTCACTGAGTCCATTAGCGCATGCACGTATCTACCTAAAAGGCAAGTAGCATTTGATGATTTAAGAGCCATGCTCCCAGAAGAGAAAGTCTTCTTCGCAGACAGATCTAATTTTTTAGACTCTTTGTCAGCTGGCACTTGAGGGAAGGAGCCAGCAGCCCTATTAGAGCAAGCCGCCTAAACCACAAGACTTTCCGGAGATGGATGCGTAGAAAGAAATGCAGGGTCATCAGGAGCCACCCTATAGCGTCTTGCAATAACTCTTGAAACTGCAGGAGCAGATAAAGGCTTCTTCCAAATCTCCTTTATTGGATCCGTCAAGGCATCAGTAAATGGCAGTGTAGGTTCCACAATTGAAGAAGGAGAATGTAAGACTTCAGTGAGGATGTTGGGTTTGTACTCCACTGTGGGCAGCTTTAAATTAAGAAGGTCAGCAGCCTTCCTAATGACCACGTGATAGGGTGCCACGTCTCTAGATGGAGCATCAGAAGCTGAAGGCAGAACCCACTCAGGAGAGAGTTCTAGACCACTAGCATCCCGAAGTTCATCGAAATCATCGTCATGATCAGGAAGCTCGCCTTCTTCCACATCAGAACTCTCATCATCTTTTTGTTCTAGAAGGCGCTGAGCTCTTCGCCTCGACCACTCCAATCGAATCGACGTCGACGGATCCGGTAACGACTCCGACGGAGCCGGTTCCGACGTCGATCGAGGAGCCGGAGCAGGACGAGAGTCATGAACAGGTGTGGTACCTCGATCTCGACTGCGAGGTCGATCCGGAGCCGGCGAAGCCGCATGCGGAGTCGAAGACCTCGGTGGAGCCGTACCGAGCCATGGTGGAAGAGGTGCCGGCATGAATGGCATAAACGGAGCTGGGGCATACGACTGAGGAATACCCAGATTGTATGATAATGGACCCATGGGACCAACAGGTGCTCCAGTGGGGTACATTGCCCTGGAATATACTCCGAACATTGCATTTAAAAAATGCGAGGGATCCTGTCCAGGACCAGGAAAGGGAGGGTACAGACCTACCGGATCCAATGGAGGTCGCCCCGACACACCCTCACTCTGACCTTCCGGATCCGCAGGAGTCTCCGCTGGAGTCGGTTCTTGAGGAATCACTTCTTCTTCCTCTTCATGTTCCGAGGACATCGGATCCGGATCCGGCTCCGGTTCCGGCTCCGGGGCCGGAGAACCTTCTTTCGATAAAGCAGGAGAAGGAGAGACAAAGTCCTTACTATGTTTATGAGACCTTCTCTTCGAGTCAGAGGATTCCTTCTCTGAATGATGTTTCGAACTGTGCTTCCTCCTCTTATGCTTTCTCCTCGAGGAGCTCGAAGCGTGACCGGAAGCCGATTTAGATCTAGACCTCGATCTTTCCCTGGATTTCGATTTCTCTTTAGATCTCGTATCCTCACCAGATCTCGAACCCGCTCTGGATCTCGACGCCGACACCGACTTCGATCGAGACCTTTGCTTCGACTTCGACCTCCGTGACGTCGATCTTGAATAACGTCCAGAATCCTGTTTTACCTTAGCTAAAAGTAATTTAGCTTCACGTTCTCGAAGTGCCTTCGGATTCATCTTAAAACAGGAATTGCAGTTCTTGACGTCGTGACTCGAACCAAGACACCACAAACAGTCCTTATGTGGGTCAGTGATGGACATCGTGCGGGCACAAGACCTACACGGCTTAAAGCCTGTTTTCCTCGACGACATCTTCGGAGAAGAATCAAGTCGTAAGAGAGAAACAGTGTCTATTAATAAACAGAAAGATACTAAGTATCGCAGTAAGATCCCGAAAACCGTTAGCGTCGAAGACGCGGAAAAAAGGGAACTGACGTCATCACGCCGGCGTGGGCCTGATATAGGGTCGGTGACGTCAGACGGAGTCGCGCGCGATGCCGTGCTCCTGTGACGTCGTCCACGTCGGCGTACTACGAAGAAAATTTCCGAACGTTGCTGGCGCAAGGGGGATATTCACAAGGTGAGGAATCCACACGGCAGATGTATCTATCAGAAAGGCAGCTATAGTGCGAAGAACAAGCTTGTCTGGGAAGATGTTGAGGTATGGTGGCTTAGATGACAAAGCCTGGATCTCACTGACCCTCCTGGCAGATGTTAAGGCCAGTAGGAAGGCCGTCTTGATGATAGGGAGCCTGAGAGGACAGTTATGAAGCGGTTTGAAAGGAGTGCATATCTGAAACGTGAGTACTAGATTGAAGTCCCACTGAGGCATGATGAAGGGTGAAGGTGAAAACTTATGTTTAAGACCTTTCAACAACCTTTTTACAATGGGGTATTAGAAGAGGAATGGTTATTTTAGCAACTGCAGAAAGGCTGATCTGGCAGAAAGATAGCCCTTTAAGGTGCCCAGAGTAGAGCTCTGGTGGGCAAGAGAAAGAATAAAACAGAAGGACCAGAGCAAAAAGGGGTCAACTTGCTTTTCAGTACACCATACCACAATCTTGCCCAAGTGGCAGGCGTATACAAGGTAGGAGAGACGCCTGGCTGGCAAGATAACATTGCAGACTTTGGGCGGAAGGTCAAAAGCTGTCAATTGTCGCCGCTCTATCTCCATACATGAAGGAGGAGCACTGACAGGGTCAGTTGGAGAATCCTCCCCTGCTGTTGAGACAAAAGATCCTCCCGAAGAGGCCGCCTGATTGCAGCATCAATGACCATGATTAACAGCCCGGGATACCAAACTCTCATAGTCCAGTCTGGAGGCAGAAAGGATGACTTGGGCCCCATCATTCTTTTTTTTTTTTAAAACCTTTATTGATACATAAAGCAGTTACAAATCCGGGCTTAAAACCAACACAGCCGGCCAGCAATACAGAGTCGGGCAGAGCAAATCAATCAAGCCATAAGAGGGCATCAACCCGCCTCCCGAATGCCCCGTTGTAACTCAGGATATTCTCCATGCCATACCGGTACCAGGATAAAAGAGGTTTCTTTTAAAGTTTTAGGAAGGAACAGGATCTGATGCCGCACAATCCAATAATACAAAAGCGAGGGGTCATCACAGCTCAGGATATTTACAGTCAGGACTACTGCAGGCAGGACGTTGGCGTCGACGCACCTTAAGCAGGATAAACAATAAGCAATACTATTCGCCCACCAATACAGTATATGCCCGCTGCAACATAAAAACGTTATAGAAACATCCACCCTTGTAATCTGTACCACTAGGACGAATAGAGAGTAGCCTATTACACCGTTCCCAAAAGAAATAAAAAGGAGAAAAAGTGAAAAAAAAAAGCCAAGAGAGACAAAGGATAAGAAAGAGGCCCTAGAAACATAAAAGGGAATTAACAATAGTACCCCTCCCCTAACCCCCCACCCTGCACCTCTGCCAATGGCTACGGCCTCCCCCTTAACAGCGTGCCTGTCGCCCGGTGTAGGGAACCCGAAATATAGAAGAAAGAAGAAATATAAAAGAAGAAAATATAAAAGAAAAAAAAATGTATTGGGGGGTTCCCCAATACAGGCCCCCGGCCCCCCCCTGCATAGCTTACAGGTACATCAGCGCTGCTGCAAAATATCCAAGGCACCTATCGAATCAGAACAGTAATCGCCCCGCCAGTTCACCCAGTCACCCAACCTCAATGAGGGCCCCCCCTGTCAGCATCTGAAGGATACGATCACCATTTTGTAACCCAGCCCCATCCGGCCTTAATCAGAGAGGTGTCCCAGTCCGCACAATGCGTAGTCAACAAAACACCAAAAGTACAATAAACAAGGATATACGAAGAAGGGCGGGAAATATTGCAATACACCAGGACACGACACATTTCACAGCCGTTCACAGCCCACGACCGCAGCCCATGCAACAAGACAAAGTCCGGTTCAGGAAGAGTAGGCAGTTCAATGTGTCCGGGTTACACAACGATGTCGGCCACAAGGGAACGGGCAACAAAGGAGTCACCACAAGTCGCACATCCGATGGAATCCCCGGACACACCATGAGTCCATGGACCAAGTTCCATGCCAACGATGCCCTCTGTAACGATCGAGGAGACCCCACGCAACAACTTCCACTCATCAGCAACGTGTAGGGTCCCGTAGAGACACCCATCCGGGCCTTACCACAGATTGTAGAGGGAGGCACTGGACAAAGGCACACAGTGAAAATACCGACGTCAGGCTCTCTCGTACTTCCACTGATGTCGGGGTCTGATCGCCACGCGAACCCGATCAACACTCTGTGCTGCCAAAACACGGGAAGGGGCTTCCGAACTCCGCGCTCCTGTTGAGATGCGCATCGCCATCGCCTCGGGTGGGCAGGGGTCCATGAGGGTATCACCACCAAATGGGGCGCACAGCATAAATGCCACCGGAGTCCACACCAGAGCCGCCATTAATTGCATCAACCGAGCGTCCCCCCAGTTGCACACGTTGTAGCAGCCCTCTCAACCGTCACACCGACGGTCTCATCTGTGCCACCCAATGTGTCCGAACGGCTCCAAATCGCCATGCATCAATCGGCCCCAATCAGCCGAGTCGCAGGACACAGACAGTAGCAAACGGGTCGGATCAATCTCCAGCAGAGAGATAAAGAGCTGCGTCACACGTCCACTTTTAACAAGGCAGCATTCGGGTGGGGGGGGGTCCGCCGTCCGACATGAGGGGACGGCATTCAGCAACGGATGCTAGGTTGTAGTTCAGGGCGGGTTCGAGCGCCCCGGCGGGTAACCGGTCCTTTCCGGGTCTTCCCGGCCGTTGTTGTTCCACTCAGGGCAGGCTACAGTATCACGCGAGGTCCGGCTCCGGGACCCGCGTAGGCCACACCGACCGGGAAGCATATCTCAGTCCCTGAAGCTCGGAGAGCCTCTGGAGTAACTCTCGGCAGGACAGGTCCTTTTCAGACATCCAGGAAAGTGGCAGCAGCGCCGCCCAGACAGCTAGATCCAGCAGCAAGGGGAGAGGGTCGACGGAGCCCGGGCGACCGGGCGACCATCTTGGTCGCCGGCTTGGCTCCCGGGCCCCATCATTCTTGATCTTCATGAGAATTCTGGGTAGGAGTGGTATGAACGGAAGGGGGGACAGGAGGCCTGAGTTCCACTTGAAACAAAAAGTGTCTCCGAGCGAGAGCAGCCTTGGAAACTCCAGGATTGAATGTTGACATTAAATGTTCTACATTGTGGGGAACAGATCACACCAAGTGTCTCCCCACTGGTGACAGAGACATTGCACCACCTTCGGATGTAGATGCCATTCGTGATCCGCTAGGTACCTTCAGCTGAGTTCTTAATCTCTGGCATTCAGAGAGCCCGCCGGATGTTGAACCACCAGGGATATGCCTGGATGTTCCAGCCATGTCCAGAGGCACAGGGCCTCTTGACAAAGGGTCATCAATCTTACCCCGCCTTGTTTGTTGCAGTACAACAAGAAAGTGGTGTTGTCCGTGAATACTTGCCTTCCCTTGATGGAGAGTAGAAAGGCTTTCATTGCCAGCCAGATCACCCGGCGCTTAACTAGGCTGATGTGGAGTCCAGATTCCGCCGGAGACCAGAAGCCTCTGATCTCCACCTCTGTCCCTATTGTTAGAGCTGGTTGGGGAAGGGAAAGGGGTCTGCCTCTGACTCAATCAAGGTTCATTGACCACCACAGCAGATCTTTTGCACTCCCTTCCGAAATGTGGACTATGTCACAAAGATTCCAATCATGCTTCGCTCACTGGAACTTTAGGTCCCACTGCACACCCTGTATGTACCAGTGGGCATGTGGCACAAGCAGGAGGCCATAAGGCCCTGCAGCCTCAGAGTCAGTCTTACTGAAACCCAGGACAGAGGCTGATACATCGCTATCATAGCCTGAATGTCCTGTATTCACTGTTTGGGAGGATACGCTTGAAGCTGAAATGAGTCCAGAACAGCTCCGATGAAAGGGAGCATCCGAGAGGGAGTCAGGTGTGATTTGGGCACGTTAATAGTGAACCACAGCAAGTGCAGGAGGTCCGTCGTAGTCTGTAGGAGGGAGACAACTTTCTGGGGCGAGCCTGCCAATCGTCGAGATAGGGAAAGACTGGAATCCCAGATTAGTGAGTAGAGGGTTGGGTGTAGCCTCTTTCATGGCCACAAAAGGAAAGAAAGGCGGAATGAAGTTGACTGGTGCCATTAAAAGACACAAGGACCCAGCCTGTAGCCCTACTGTCCTTGAAGCTCTCCAGCGTAGAGTTCACCTTGTCTCCGAAGAGATGGGAGCCATCAAAGAGCATGTCCATTAGCAAAGCTTGCACATCCCCTGAAAAGCCAATTATCCTCCGCCAGGTTTGGCGCCTTAAGGTCACTGCCGAAAAAAAAGCCTCTGTCTAGCGAATCAGTCGTATCCAGCTCACATCTGATTGTGAACTTAGCTGCATCTCTCCCATTAGCTATAACTTGAGATGGTCTGGGACTCCGCAAGACAAATTCCCCAGGGAATGGGAGTATCGTCCCAAAAGGCATGCAGTGTTTACAGATCGCAATGCTGGGTTGGTGGAAGAAAACCAGTTCTTACCCAGGTTGTCCATTCTCTAGGATTCCCATGGTAGGAAATGCGCCAGGATTTACACCGGAAGTGAAGGCTTGGACCACCAAGCTCTCCAGGGTGGGGTGCTGGGTGAGGAGAGAGTGGTCCCCTGGGGTGGGGTGATGGCGGTGGCAAATTGCCCTGTTTGCAGGAGCCCCTGTGCAGGGCTTGGACTATGCCCTAAGCAGAATGTCCGTAAGGGCTTCATTAAATGGGAGTAGGAAGTGACTCCCGTCTAGACGTTAGTCTCGACAGCCACTGAAGGCAGCTGATGGTCCAGGTCCTTGTCCGCCCTCCTCACCACCATAGCAAATGTGGCACTCTCCTTTATAGCCTTCATATTTGGAGAGGTGTCCAGTCCATTGTCATTAGCTAATTCCTCACACCAGTCCATGTCAGAGTCTAGGGGGCTTGTATTCCTCAGGGTCCGGTGACCGCTCCGAATCTTCCCCAAGTTCTAGCCCCTAGGAATAGGGAATTACTTCAGTTGGCGTCGGAGGATACCCATTTGACTCGGTGTCAGAGTTGGGATAAGAACGGGGATAGCACCAGCAGACCCGGGGCGAGAACAATGGGGACAATGCCGGCAGACCCGGGAGCATTAACATCGGGATAAGTGTTGGGGAAGGTTGAGGTGGTACGACCGGTGCTGGTCCAGATCCATTAGTGGAACCAAAGGAGAACCCATCAGAGGGGAACCAATGGGGGTTCCACCCAAACCCACAGCACCAGAGGCGCGCCACCCAAATATGAGGTGCATGGCATCATAAAATTTGCGGAGTTGGGCAGGGGTCGCTCCAGCCCCTGAAAACTTAGGGAGGTATGGAGTTGACCTGGGCGCAGGCTTAACTGCGGAGCCAAGCAAACACAAGGAGATAATGGATGCTCAGTTTCAGGGTAACACCCCTCATTAACAAGGCTAGCTTGAATCCAGTGGCGAAGTGAGCAAGGGTCCCATGTCTGGGCATACCCTGCCAACTTAGGAGGAACAAAACAAACAAGTAGATGATGGACAGAGCGCTGAAACTTTTCAGACACTCGCCCCTAGTCACAGTTCTGGGTTAAATCCATCATCGTTCTTTAGCTCTCTACACCACCCCAGTTCAGACCAAGCCATATGTAAATCAGTCTTGACCCTATTCCTCATGGGATCAAATGATGATGCTCCTTCATCTTGTTGGATGACTTAGGAGGATGAGGTGAAGTTGGAGACTTCTTCAGCTTCTTACGGGACATACCCAAATACCTGGAGGACTTCGAATGTCATCGTGGAGAAGTGTGGCTCAATGGTTAGAGCGGCAGACCCTGATGCAGAGGTCTGGGCTGGGACCAGGGTTCAATTCCCGCCTCGGCGGGTCTTGGGCTCAATTTCCTCAGACCTGATAATTCTCGCATCGGTGTCTATTCTAATCATGAGTCCCACTCTGCAACTCTGGGCAATAGCTTGCCTAATCTCCACAACGGCCCCAACAGCGCTGGGATGCCTGGCTTCACCTTGGGGGTGCCCAGGAGTGGGCATTTCACAGGAAAAAGCCAGGAAGGGATCCACAGCGTATGCGTACAGCGCCAAGACGCCTCAGGGTATAAGTGCGCTATACAAATCCGAATTCATTTCATCATCATAATTTTTATTTCGGTTGTAAAACGATAAAAGATACACACATATTCTTCCTTAGCAGTGAAGCCCATACAGTTAACACAAGTAAAAGTAGATATTTAGTACACCAGGTTCAAATGGTCAATTATCACGTAAGGAGAATTGTAGACACTGAGGAACTCACTAAGACGCAGCATTTCTATGTGTGTACTCAATTAAAAATCAAGTAAAAAGGATAAAACAGGAATAAAGTGTGAGTGCAATAATGAATAACAATATTCAAAATTTAAAAAGATTTTGATACAAACTTTCAGAAGAAAGTTAAAAACAGGATCCTGGGGATTAAAGCACTCTTGAGTCGTAAGATTTGTACTACAGCTGGTCCCTGGCACAAGGAAAAGTGGACAGGAGCCTTTGCCTAATGGCCCAGAACCGGCCAAGAAATTTTGCAATGGCACATACAAAGGATGGTCTCGTATCCGATCTTAAAATCTGTAGTGCGTCAAGACGGCTATGGGTCCCCAACTGTCTGCATAGTGGGACCAACCAATTCCTTCTTGGTCTGTCGTAGGCTGGACATGCAAAGAAAACATGGCCCACAGTTTCGTTTGGGTTGGTACAGGAGGGGCATCCCTTGGGCTGGCTGGTGTTGTTTAGTCAAATGTTGGTAAAGGCATTGATGGGTAAGCAGCCAAACCTACACTGGGTATACAATTTCCTGTCCCCAGGCACTTTGATGATATCAAGATATTTCTCAAGGTATGTTGAGGATTTTATGTCTAAAAAAAACATCGGTTAAGCAACCATGACAAATCCTCGAATAGGTGGTCTGTTCTACCCATAGCCAATATTGACGCTTTATTATATTTATTTATTTATATAGCGAACACTCATCCCCAGGGATATATTAAGGCGCTAGTAGCAAACAAGGCTTGGCTGCTGATAGGGGAGACAAGTAAATATTAGTTTTTAGGGAATAAATTAGTTTTTAGTTTTTTTCTGAACGCCAGGTAGCTAGGAGTGAGCCATAGGTCCAGGGGAAGCTCATCCCATTTCCTAGCTGCCAGATAAGAGAAAGAGCGCACTCCAGTCCTCACCTTCTTGATACACTTTGTTCTGGCTAATGCTTGATGTAGTGACCGTAGGCTCCTTGTGGGGACATAAACCTCAATTTTCTCCTGGAGTATTTTAGGGCCGCTTAAATACCGTGCTTTATGTGCATGACTGAGCAGTTTAAATGCTGCTCTTTGACGCATGGGTAACCAATGCAGGTTTTTCAGGCACATTGATGCAGAGCTTGATCTGTTTTTATTGCATACAAGTTTGGCTGCGGCATTTTGAAGCACTTGTAGGCGTGTGAAAAGGTACTCGCTCATGCCCACGAATAAAGCGTTTCCGTAATCAAGCGGACTTATGAGCAGGGCTTGCGTGACTGTTCTTATGCAGTCCAACAGAATCCAGGGGAAGAGTCTAGATAGCAGTTTCAGTGTCGCAAAACCCTTACCACAAAGGGCCCGCACATGGTCCTTCATGGATAGGGTATTATCAATAAGAATGCCCAGATTTCTTGCGCATTGCTTAGGGATAGGAGCAGCGCCGAGTGTTTGTGGCCACCATGTGGCGTCCCAAATTAGCTTGGCACCTCCAAAAAGCAGGATTTCAGATTTCCCTGCGTACAGTTTCAGACAATGCTCATGCATCCACTGTGACATCTCTGAAAGACAGTTATGAAGTTTTATTTTCGTGACTTCAGGTCTTTCCCCAAGGGCTACCATCAGCTGTGCGTCATCCGCATAGGAGCAAATACAAATTCCCCACTTTCTACGGCTTTTAGCCAGGGATGATACATAGGCATTAAAGAAAGTGGGGCTTAGTGATGCTCCCTGCGGGACACCATAGCTAATGGCGCTAGATTTAGATTGAAAATTACCTAGTTGGACCGTTTGTAATCGGTTACTTAGAAACAAACTGAACCATTTCAGAGCTTTGGAGTGGATTCCCTTTTCACGAAGGGTTTCCAACAGTTTATTATGTGAGATCGTGTCGAATGCTGCCGACAGGTCTAAAAGTAGCAGTGTTACGGCTCCTCCCTGGTCAGTGCACAATCTGATGTTATCCAGCACTGCCAGCAGCGTTGCCTCTGTGCTATTGGTAGCCCTAAAGCCAGTCTGCGATGGGTCCAGTAGATCATTAGTTGCTAGGTAATTTGATAGTGGTCTGTTTACCAATTTCTCCAACACCTTGGAGAGGTATGGCAGTTGGGAGATTGGGCGATAGTTCTCAGGATTAAGAACATCTATTCCTGCTTTTTTCAGCAAAGGAATTACTACTGCCTGTTTCCAAATATCAGGAAAGGTGGCGGTATTAAGAGAGTGGTTAAAAAGCTGGGTAATGTATGGGCAAGGCATTGGCGCAATCTGAGTAAAAATGAAATAGGGACAGGGGTCAAGGGGGGATCCTGACTTCACTTCACCCATTGTTTTTAAGACCTCAGTCTCTGTAAGGGGGGTGAAATTAGCTGGTCCTTTGAGTACCATGGTGGAGAGCTAGCAGGCTCATTGGGGAGGCCAATTGCTGCCCGAACAGTGTTAACATATTTTATCTACCCAATTATTTTGTTCCTGTCTAGGGCGGACACTTCGTTAAAAGCAGCAACATAAGGGGCCAGGTCTGGGGTAGTGATCAACCTATCCCAAAAAAGCAAGGGGTGCAGACTCGCTTGGTCATGTATAGACCTAACTCCCAGTTCCAGTTTCAAAGGAAGGAGGGGGGTGCTTTGTGGCAGGCTACAAGACTCCCAAGAAACTTGTTTTCAACTGTTGTTAATTTCCTTGCGTCCACCAGACCCCACAGTTCTGCCCCATAGAGTACACTACTCGCAACATTTGAGCTATAGAGTTTAAGAGCTGGGGCTACGGGCTTTGTATATGATAAGCAAATCTCGCGCCGCAATGCCCCTGCTAGCTGAGAGAATTTCAGGGACGCCTTGTTCAACTGATTATTCCAGGTCATGCTATCGGAGACCACTATGCCCAAATATTCAAAGGAGCTAACCCTCTCCAAAGGGACATTATCTAGGACCAGGTTCTGTTTAAAGGATTTACAAGGGTTCGAATGTGACAAAGATCAATGGCTCTGCAACCAATCTGGGGACCTTCCTCTCGAGTGGGATCGAGACTGTTGCAGCGTCACAAGTCGAGCAGCAAGGAGCTTGAAGGACCACTCCCTCAAAGTGTTTGGGTGCATGGCGCGGCAGTAAGACGCAGGTCTTGGCGTCATGATTGCGCTCAAGGCACTAGAGGTAGACAAGATGCAGGTCCGTAACTGATATCTGTCCGTGACAGGTGCCGCAGGGCTTGAAACCATACTTTAAAGTGGACACCACTGCCACACCAGGAGAAAGATCTCTCAAAACTTCGACAAAGTAAAAAAAAAAAGCTCAGTGAAAAAATTACTGGGAGTAGCTCTTTCTGGACCTGTGCCGACTGACGTGGGAAGAAACAACTGATACCAGTGCTCTGAGGTGGTGCCTATATAGGCACCGAGCACGTCACTTTTGGTGTAGCCACCGCCGCTCACAGATGAACTGAGCCACCTATAGGCATGCAGGGGTACTGCCCACGAAAACCTTCTGGATCCAGTCTGATTCCTGGGGATAATTCTAAGGTAAGGAATCTGCGGCTAGAAATATCTTTAAGATAGGCTCCTTTATTTTGGGCATTAGAGTCGATGAACAAAACGATCTAGAACTGTACAGCTTGCTTTCTTGGTTTCAGTCTAGTCTGCAACCCCAACACCCTCCCTTTCTGCCTACAAGATCACTGGCCATATTCTTTCCTCCTGCTGGTAATAGGTCAGGAGTAGGTCAAAATGCAACCCACGGCCAAACGGTGTCATCTTGCAATACCATCAATTCAATATTTGTTGCTTCATAATGTAAAATAAAAGCTTTAAAAACATATACATAACTTAATAAAACAGCATAAAATGATTGTGCAAAATAAAATACAATCATGTTAACAAGAATAAAAACCTTATATACTCTACAGTGAATATCAAAGAATTTACTTTCAAAGAGCACAGCAACAGCATTCTGACACTAGTTCAAAGATAAGAGTCACAGCTATGGCTTTCTATCAAATAGAAGTAGTGATCTAAGAGCAGATGGGTCGCAGAGTATATACATTTCTCTGTATAAAGTGGTAACCTTTTCGTTCTTTTATAGCATCTAGCAAAGACAATTGTGAGCAATCTAAAAGCAGATGAATAATGGAGCATTTGCACTTTACCATACTGTGAGAAGGACCCGGTAGTAGAGGAGAGACTTACCGGACTAGCGCTGGGTGGGGAGCCACAATCACGGGTTCCGTTTCAGCGCCGTAACACAGGACTACCGAAACCATGCTCCTCTACTGTTTCTCCGCAGGAACACGTCGGCAGGAATGACCCGGAAGTGACCCCTACGAAAGCAGGAAGCATTAGGGACGATCCAATGAAAAGTGGCCTGGTTCAGAGAGCAGTGGCACGAAAGGAGTAGAAGGACGCCTGAGTGACGAGGCAAGGAGAGAAGACGCCGGACCCGAGGAGGAAGACGCGGGACCCGAGACACCAGACGCAAGACCCCAGTGAACCAGGAGGAGGGAAAGCTGGTGCAAGGACTGGTGGTGTCCGGAGGATGCTGGGGAGCGAAGCCGGTGAGTAATAACGGCTCAAAGGCACTGGGAAGTGGGGAAGCTGGAGGGAGTATAGGGTGGGGCCAGAGCTAAAGGAAGGCTGCTATATGTCTTCATGGCCCACCTTATTGAGCAATACGGCAGACCACTGTATTTTTCCTATTCTTGTTATTTCTTAAAGCACTCACCACCTTGAGGTCGTCTTGATCCCGTTGAGCACCCCTTATACCCGTCCCTAGGCACTTAAAACATACCTAACCCTCTCTCTTCCTGAACTCGACTTGGGGCCCCTCGGTACTTCCACTCGTCCCGGCTTTTGCACAACCAACCTCTCTAGAACACAAAAGGTGTGGTGAAGGGAGATATAAAACAACAGTATTTAGAACCTCATTCTCACAGTTCCCTCATTTGTTTTTCTATCCTCCTATGAGCCTTCGGGGAGAACTCCTCGGTCAAGAGGATAAGGAGAGCCAGTCAACACCTCTGCCCGTCTCGACCCCCTCCAGCTCTTCACCGGAGTCATCAGAAGAGGAAGAACCCCAGGGACAGTCATCCAACCAACTCACAACCCCTTCTATTATCAATAAATCACCTTCTTTTAAACCACTTCTCCAGCCTCCTCGCCTGTTTAACAAACCTGCCCTCCCACAAGTGGTGTCAGAAGTGGGATTGAAAGGCAAAATGAAGGCTGCACTAGCGAAGATGGCCGAGAACCAGGAACACCTGGGCAAAGTCATGGAATGTTTTCTGACTGTTGTGGAAGAAGATTGCGACAAGTTAGAGAAAGTTCTAGCAGGACAAGGCCAGACCCACGGGGCTGCCATGGATAAACTTACAGAAGCTCTAGGACAACAAAGAGGCCCTACCACTTTGCAGTCTGTAGTGTTGCAACGATATGTGGTTGGGGAGGACCCCGATTTTTTTTCAACAACTTTGAGAGAATGGCAACCGCTGCATCCTGGCCCGTGAAAAAATGGGGACAATATCTGGGTCCTCTTTTATCCGGAGACTTACAAGCAGCTTACCAGGCAGCTACTCTTCAAGGGGTGGTCCTCTATGCTGATATAAAAAAATGCATCCTGGAAAGGTTGGGAGTAGACGATGAGACATATAGGGTAAAGTTAAGGCAAATGAAGGAAGGACCTCAAGAAACCCCTCGTGCCTTATACTTTAGGGTAAAGGATATGGCGGATCGTTGGCTAAAGCCCGCGACCACTGACAAGGACGGGATCATGGCCAAGATTTACCTAGCTAACCTCACCTTAGAAACAGCAGTGGAGATAGCCAGTTTAAATAATAGAGCACAGGACTTCCAAAAAGGGAGAGAAGAGGCTATGGGGAAAACTGGGGGACACGCAACCCACCGACCTCCCTGACCCCTATTAGCCAAGAAACCTGAACCTCTTGCTCAGGTACCCAGTACCCCTCTACCTAGTATTCCGCTTATTCGACCTCCATCTGTGGGACTGCAGTGTTTTCAATGTGGAGGGATGGGGCATATAGCTAGGTTCTGTCCACAAAAAGAGGAACCCAAGGAGATAGGCATGGCCCGCAATTATTACTGCTCACCCACAGAAAAGAACCCACCCCCCATATAGGTGTACAGTCTCTGTAAATGGACAACCTGTAAGTGCTTTAGCTGACACTGGATGTTTGCCTAGTGTTGTCTGACCCCAAAAACTTTTTCAATAGCCTAGAACCCATAGATGGAGTAGTGGCTATTAAGTGAGTACACAAAACCATACCCCACTGCTCGGGTACAGATCCAACATCCCCAGGATTCAGGAACCTCCTTAACTGTGGGACTAATACCCCGATTACCCGAACAAGCCATCCTAGGAAATGATTATCCTAAACTACCTGAGTTGTTACAGGGTTCCGCTTTAGCTGAAGATGAGTGGTTATCTACAGCCCCCTTTTCCAAAGATACAGAAAGGGAACGGCCGTCTTCCAAGCCCCGGAAGAGTCGAAGACAAGGAAGGGCCGAAAAAGGGAAAGAACCCATGGTGATGCCCATTATACCAGATGAGAACCCATGGGAGACGGACAGAAATTTCCACTCTGCACAACGAGAGGACCCTGTCCTTCAGGAAGCAGGGAATAAGGCACTTGAAGATGAAGACCCACAACATGTAGGTTCTTATTTCTTTACTAAAAATCGGTCGTTTCAAGTGGGGGACCTCGTATTGCTTATGATGGTCTCCTCAGACCAAAAGCTTTTGGGACAATGGCAGGGACCCTATAGAGTAATCGACCAGGTGACTCCAGTAACTTATCGCATCAAAATGGATTCCACCAAACACATATCCCAAATTTACCATGTTAATTTGCTTAAAAAATGGGAGGGACCTTTACCTGTGTCGGTACACATGGTGGAACCCCAAACACCTCTCTTCCATCAGTGTATTGATCCTGAGTTACCCTTTGCTCTGACAGAAGGTCTGACCAAGGCTTTACAACCCCTTACTCCTGTTTTTTCCACTTCCCCAGGGAGAACCACTCTCATTGAACACACCATTAAAACACCACCAGGAAAACGGGTTAGATTAAGACCATACCGTATACCGGACTCTCGCCGGCAAATAATAAAGGAGGAGATAAAAAAGATGTTGAAGATGGATATTATAGAACCATCTAACAGTGAATGGAATTAACCCATTGTGCTCGTGCCGAAGCCTGATGGCTCGGTAAGGTTTTGTATCGACTTTCGAGAGGTAAACAAAATTTCTGAGTTTGACACCTATCCCCTTCCACGGGTGGATGAAATGGTGGAGAGAATAGGGAGAGCTAAGTATATTAGTACCCTAGACTTATCTAAAGGGTACTGGCAGACACCGCTCAAGAAGGAAGACAGAGAAAAAACGGCCTTCTCAACCCCTGATAGGTTATACCATTTCAAAATGTTGCCATTTGGCTTACATGGGGCACCCGCAACATTTCAGAGGGCCATGAACATGATACTGAGACCACACGAAAAGTATGCAGGGGCCTATATTGATGATATTGTGATATATAGTGATACATGGGACCAACATCCGTCACACCTCTTCCAGGTCATTCAAACTTTAGGGTCACATGGGTTGAGAATAAATCCAGCTAAAAGTCACTTGGCTGCTCAGACGGTTAGGTACTTAGGTTACCTATTGGGAGAAGGAGTCATAAGACCACAGACGTCGAAATTAACAGCCATCTCACAGATACAGTTACCCAGACCCAAAAAAGATTTAAGGGCTTTCCTTGGGTTGTTGGGTTACTATAGACGGTTCATCCCTAGGTTCTCGCAAATGGCAGCCCCGCTAACTGATCTCCTTCAAAAATATAGCAGAACTGAAGAGGTATTGAAAATCCTCCGACCGAAGTGTTGCACTCCTTTGAGTCCTTGAAGAAGTCCCTAACTTCGGATGCTGTCCCGATCAGCCCGGATTATTCCCGTCCCTTTATATTACAGATGCCTCAGACCAGGGTCTAGGAGCCGTTCTATCCCAAGAAACCCCACAACGGGAAAAACCAATTCTCAACATTAGCCGTAAACTCTTTCCCCGAGAGAAAAATTATGCTACCATTGAGAAAGAGGCACTTGCTATCAAATGGGCCATAGAGTCCTTACGGTACTATTTGAAAGGAAGAGAATTCACCCTTTTTACTGACCATGCACCTTTAGAATGGTTAGCCAGAAATAAGGGTCACAACGAGAGGGTACTTAGATGGCTTCTATCCCTACAGCCCTATAGGTTCCACACTAGACATAGGAAAGGGAAAGAACAAGGGAATGCGGATTACCTGTCTAGATATCCCCAAAGTCCAAAGCCTAGAAGAAGGACAGCAAGGGAAAGGGGATGTGAGAAGGACCCGGTAGTAGAGGAGAGGCTTACCGGACTAGCGCCGGGTGGGGAGCCACAATCATGGGTTCCGTTTCAGCGCCGTAACACAGGACCACCGAAACCATGCTTCTCTACTGTTTCTCCACAGGAACACGTCGGCAGGAATGAACCGGCAGTGACCCCTACAAAAGCAGAAAGCATTAGAGACGATCCAATGAAAAGCGGCCTGGTTCAAAGAGCAGAGAGCAGTGGTGCGAAAGGAGTAGAAGGACGCCGGAGTGACGAGGCAAGGAGAGAAGACGCGGGACCCGAGGAGGAAGACGCGGAACCCGAGACACCGGACGCAAGACCCCCAGTGAACCAGGAGGAGGGAGAAGAAAGCTGGTGTGAGGACTGGTGGTGTCCGGAGGATGCTGGGGAGCGGCCGCAACTCTGGAGAGTTGCGGCGGAGCCGGTGAGTAATAACGGCTCAAGGGCACTGGGAAGTGGGGAAGCGGGAGGGAGTACAGGGTGGGGCCAGAGCTAAAGGAAGGCTGCTATATGTCTTTGTGGCCCACCTTATTGAGCAATACGGCAGACCACTGTATTTTTCCTATTCTTGTTATTTCTTGAAGCACTCACCACCTTGACGTCGACTTGATCCCGTTGAGCACCCCTTATACCCCTCCCTAGGCACTTAAAACATACCTAACCCTCTCTCTTCCGGTAATCGACTTGGGGCCCCTCGGTACCTCCACTCGTCCCGGCTTTTGCACAACCAACCTCTCTAGAACACAAAAGGTGTGGTGAAGGGAGATATAAAACGACAGTATTTAGAACCTCATTCTCACGGTTCCCTCATTTGTTTTTCTATCCTCCTATGAGCCTCCGGGGAGACCACCTCGTTCAAGAGGATAAGGAGAACCAGTCAACACCTCTGCCCGTCTCGACCCCCTCCAGCTCTTCACCGGAGTCATCAGAAGAGGAAGAACCTCAGGGAGTCATCCAACCACTCACAACCCCTTCTGTTATCAATAAATCACCTTCTTTTAAACCACTTCTCCAGCCTCCTCGCCTGTTTATCAAACCAGCCCTCCCACACATACATAAGCAGTAATCATCTAATTCTCATATAACCTCTAGTAAACGTTTAAATGCCACCCATGGTTAACTGTAATAATCTATTTGATCACTGAATTCATTAATATAATTTAGTACTAAAAATCGACCAGATAAAGAGTGGGAATTATTTCTTTACAGCAAGCTAGAAAACATCCGGACCCCGGCTCATTCCAGCTAATTCTTTCCATAGAGTCAATTTTCTAGTTATTAAGGGGCAGTCCAAATGGACAGAAAAGTCTAATAATGAGGTGATTACTTTACTAATTTATTTGTACTGATCCTAGGGCCAAACGTATTAAAAGTACTTTAAATAGAATAGGCCCAAGTCTAGACTGCCACAGCTGACAAACAATTGATGACTTGATTTAGCAAAATTTTCCGAAGCAGGGGCTTACTTCTGGCCCATATAAAGATTGGAGGAGGAGTGCGAAAAACACCATTAAACCTATTAAATTTACACAGACATGCTAACATGACCATTGCTTTAGCAGTCACAATCTTCGTACGGGTGCTCCGGGAAAAGGTTCTGGTAAATAGCATACCCAGAAATAAGCAAAATAATACTGTTTCCAATTATACATCTCGAATTCACCTAATGATTTGTGTTACATTTAAAAAAACCTTGTGAACAAGGTACTTAGTTTCGATAATATTCTGACAGAGAATCTATCTAACTGCATATTCCTCCCCTTTTAAATATTCCTCAAGCCTTCGACAGGAAGCAGAAATACTGTGAGCACTATCCCTCGAACTGGTGGGTGGTACCATGCAGCTATGCACCAACACCGTTCTTCTCTAGAAATGACATACAAGGTCCATATAGGTGTAATTCCCGTGTGCTGACATAAGTTGCTTTCAAGGCTCTTCAGACGCAGAGCCCTAACAGCAAATTGGCTTTGACCACTTTGCAGATTCCTACACTTGGGATTTTTTTTAAGAGATTGAGATAAATTCACAAAAAAGGGAGGACATGTGGATCAGTGAGGAATCTGCAATTAGATAGAGTCTCTACAGGAAAGATCATTACCGAAGGCAAGTTAACTTATTCTTGAGATAGAGACTTCTAACTGCAGATTCCTCGCCTTTTGAATAGATGGATACGAGAGCAGTACCTATTAGGAAGTAGGCCTGTGATTTGTCTCAAACCAAAAAGTCCTGTAGCACTGAGCGGGTGAAATGCCCCTCTCGGCAAACATGCCTGTCTAAATAATAGCTCTTCATGAATGCATAGACAAACGCCCACGTAGCCACCTGGCAGGTGTCCAAAACAGGAACTCCGCCTGCCAATGCAGTGATAGTAGCTGTAGCCCTGGTGGAATGAGGGGGGGGAAGGGGCGCTTTTCTGCGTTGCTTTACATGCTTCAGCCAACCCCCAAAGATCTGATTGACCACCGGGTGTTCTTTGGGATGCCCAATGTATAAGCAGAGCGCTCTTTTGGGGGGGGGGGTCGAAGCGATGGGGTCTTTCACCTCCTTAGAGGGGTGAGACCGAGCCTTGAATGTCGGCAGGGTGATGGTTTGCCTGACATAGAACCTCATCACAACTTTTGGCAAGAAGGATGCTTGGCTCCGCAGAAACAGTTTGTCTGGAAACAAGGTGGTGTACAGTGAATTGGCACAGAGCCTGCAGTTCACTCACTCACCCATGTAATGGCAAAGAGGAGCACTGTCTTGACGTTGAGAAACCGCAAGTGGCACCTATGAAGAGGTTCACAGGTAGTGCACATCAAATAAGTGAGGACCAAGTTAACATCCCACTATGGCATGACAAAAGGAGAAGAAGGAAACAAGTGCCTTTCAAAAAATGCATCACAACTGGTGCTATAAATAAGGAGGGCTGGACCACTAACTGTATAAAGATTGAAAAAGCCATACAACACCCTTTAACAGTGCCCCCTTGTCGGGCGACAGTAAAAACAAACAGATAACTTGGTAGTGTCGGGGTCAATCTGGCGTGTGCCGTACCAAAACACAAATTTGTCCCAACAGGCATATAGAGTTTTTGTCGACAGACACCTAGTTACCAAGATGACATCCACCACCTCCAGAGGAAGGAGTTCAGCTGTTGCCGCTCAATCTCCAAGTGTGAAGGTAGAGATTACAAAGGCCTGAGTGCATAACACTGCCCCGTTGCTGCAAAAGTGGGTTCTCCTGGAGGGACAGCCTGATTTGAGGACAGATGCTCAAGCCCAGGAGCTCTGGAACCCATGATCCTGTCCCTTAAACTGAACGCTGAGATGAGAAAGCAGCTGAACCATGTCCAGAATGACTCAGATGAACAGGAGCATTCAAGGAGGAGTCAGGAGACTCTGGCACGTTGATAGTGAACCCCTAAGATGATAGGAGATTTGCTGTAGTGTGAAGGTGGCTGATTACAGCATGGGGCTAGCCCGCCTTCAGCAGCCAGTTGTCGAGGTAGGGGAGAGACTGGGACTCCGACCTCTGAAGGTGTGCTGCTATAACTGCCATCACTTTTCTGAACACCTGAGGTGCACTGGTAAGACAAAAGGGGAGCACAGAGAACTGAAAATGCTCCAGTCCCACCACAAATCTCAGGTAGCATTGATGGACCTGCAGGATGAGTATATGGAAATAGGCGTCCGGATGATCTAACGCCATCATCCAACCTCCAGGGTCACCATCCAATCTCCAGGGTCAAAGGCAGTCGAGACCTGGGCCAGTGTGAGCATTTTTAATTTTTCCTTCTGGAGGAGGGCGTTGAGAGGACACAGGTCTAAAATGGGACGAAGGCCCCTGTCCTTTGGCACCAGAAAATAGCGGGAAAAATATTCACAACCTACTTCTGGTGCAGACACCCCCTTGATAATCTTACTGGCCAAAACGGCTTGCACTTTGTATGGTAAGGAGAACAGCTGGGCCATCATCAGCGTTCTGGGGACGGTAGAAGGTGTGTCGGAGGGACAATGAAGGGCAAGGTGTACCCCTTCTGGACTACCTGCAGGACCCACCAATTTGATGTAATGGTTTACACTGCAAGAATTTTTGGATCCCGTCTCCCACTGAGTAGCTGTGCTTCACTAAGAAATAAGAGCAGGCTAAAGGGGTTTGGTGGGTGGAGCTGTGGGGGCAAAAGGGGGTGGGTATTTTGTGAAACCTTGGCATGGGGGTGGCAGCGGGTGCCACAACCTCGGCCTCAAAAGTGCTGGGCTCCTTGTTGAGGCTAAATTGGCTGCTGGTATGGGGGCGCCTCTGCCAATCTACAAAAGGAATGGTAGCATCGATGAGGCTGGCAAGGCAGGGCAGATAAGCCCAGAGAACGTGTTCTGGCCCAGCTCCAGAGTGGAATCTGCCTTGTCCCCAAATAGACAAGTCCTGTCAATGGACATGTCCATGAGGGGCGATTTAACAATGCCTAAATAAATCCACTGACCACAGCCAGGTGTGGTGGCGAATGGCGACACAGGTGCCAATGGCTCGCCTAAAGGAATCACTGGCATTCAAGCCACAATGAATTATTAACTTGGCTGCAACACAACCAGTCTGTATAGCCTGGGTTAAGACAAGTCGGAGGTCTTCTGGGACATCTGGGTGGTCTTGAGGCACCGAATCGCAAAGAGTGTGGAATATTGTGCCTAATTACTTTCTTCACATTTTGTTTTACTGCTGAGATTTGAAATACCCTAAAATGTGCCACTGTGGCCCGTAATTTAGCTTTTTATAAGCCAATAAATCAAGCAATAAAAATATATCTATTAAAAACGGCCCACGGTTGCGTTTATTGTGGGGTGAAATATCGAGCGACTTAAGTCCTTCTAGAGGAGAATGTGGGGGTGAATTCCACCTCATAGTGTTATGAATTTTGAACTCATACTGTGTATATCAAAGCAATGATGTGGAGATATGGTTTAGACGTTAAGGAATGAGCAAGGTTTGAATCATGGTTTCTAAAAGGGACAAATACCGTTTGATCCCAAGTCAGTGCAGGATATGGCTGCTATTACTGATCCAGATCCGTTCTGTCCCCAGTGAAATATATAGACTTTGTCTCGGAACAATCTAGATGCACCGGGACACATTGAGCAGTGTCCACACATTTTCTGCTTTCTGTTTGAAGTAGCAATCTCCACCGCCCTTTTTTTGGAGTAACACCTTGGTTGGGTAGGTAGCTGGAAACTAACGCCTAGATACCAGTGAAATGGAAGGAAACAAATGCACTCAGCTGCTTGTCACGTAACACGTGCTTAAAAGAACTATGATTTTTTTAACTTTGTTAAATTCCATTTATGTAAGAGATATGCATACACTAACATTTTGTGTAATTATCAATATTTACACTAATGATTTAAAAAGTGGCAATTTTTTTATTTATTTAATTGTATATCGCAACTCATGCCAATACAGGGTATCACATCAAACATTCTCCAGAGACAATGAATCATGTGAAAATCACTCTAAAGGACATGTTACATACAATATCGAAGGGCAAAAGGTCTAGGAGTCACATATCATACATACTGGTATTCATTGTATGTTAAGAGGGCCTGGTGTGGAGAAACACAAAGTCAGGATTTAAAACATACCACAATATTCGTGGTTATCTGTGCTACAAATCTTTAATTGCTACCCTAGGTAACCCTTTTTAGGTCTCACCGACGTAACGTGCATGTGTTGCATAGGATGGGACCTCATGTAATCGACTTGCTTTTTGGGCCAAAATCGTGCACGCGTTGCATTGCCATCAATGGCAACGCGTGCACGTGAGGCGACCTACTTGCGGGAATGCGCGCCGCCAAATGGCAGCAATTATCTCTCCCGCAAGTGCAGGCCCCCCTCCTAACCTGCTGCGCGTCTTCTCCTGCTGCCGCTCTTTTAGTGCTCGCACAGAACTCCCGTTCCCCCCACCCCCCCTCATCTCGTCACGCGGGCACTCGTGCGGCCAATGCTTGTTGTGGTTATTTTGTGAGTTTTGCAAACCCATTACCAAGGAAACAAAATTAACAGCTTTGTTCGCTCGAGCCCCTACAAACTCTCACTGCTTGGCATTTGCTGCTGCTATGGTGTCTTCAGTAAGCCACAAATTAACCAATAGTCACAGCAAGTCAAATGGGAGCAAAACGAGGTTACACTACTTTGCCTCGTGCTTAGGAGTTGGTGCGTCGTGAGTGACTTCTTACATTTCTGGGCTGGCGCATTAAACAAATCACACCACAGCCCTGGACAAGTTAAATTATAGACCACTGCGAATAACTGCACAAGTGGTGAAGCTACATAGCACTACATTCATGGATGAAGGTCAAATGACCAGAGATCAGACTAAACCGGATATGCTAGTTATTTAGCTGAATTTTACTTTATTCACATATGCTGACGTAATTAAGGCTGGACATCACACGATTTCCCAATTAGCGTCCCTCTTGATGTCACCACCAGCTGGGCCTTTTCATATCTCGCATATAACAAAATCTGCTGTTGAAAGGGTAATTAAGTACAATTCCAATGCTTAGAGAAGACTTTGGGCCTGCCCGCTGATTATGGTTGGTTGGCTTTAGTGTCAATCTCCTTGCTTGTTTTGTATGACTGTCGGAATGTGTCTCTATGGGCTAGTTTGTGGATTGGGCCTGCTTGATTCCATATTTCTGTGTCTCTTTGTTGGCGCTTCTCTGTGCCTGTCTTTAATTGACTTTGTGCCTTTGCCAGTTTGTGTGTCAGCCTCTGTGTTTTTGTGTGCCTGTCTGATTGCATTTCTATGTGCCGGTTTCTGTTGGTGCTGGTCTGTCATTAAGCATTTCCCTGAGCCCAAGGTTGTGCTTGGCGATGTGCGCGTTGGCCTGTTGCCCGTGTCTGTGTACCAGGATACTTATTTGCCTATCTTCTAATGTGCTGTGGTGTACGCGGGTCTATTCACCTTGTTTGTCTGTTTATCGCTTCTTGTCTGGCTACATGTGCCATTTAATGTCTTCGTATATTTTTGAGAGCATTTTGGCACTGCATTGTTCCTTGTTATAGTGTGTGCACAAACCATGCTTCCAGGCGTTTTTGAGGTTGTCTTTCTGTCTGAGTGTAACTGACTCTGTTGTGGACTGTGGTATGCATGCGATTCTGTGTCTGTATCGGTTGAAGCTTCCTGTCGTCCGTTATCTGTGTAACTATTTGCTTGTGTGTCAGCGTGTCTGCTCGTCTGTGTGTGTTAAGATGTGTGCCTGTCTGTATGTGCTTGCCTTTCTGTCAATGCTCCTGGCTTTTTTGTTTGCCCGTGATTTCCGCTTATGTCCACCCATGCGCCTGTTCGTGTACGTGCTATAGGTGTTTTGATGTCTCTCTGCATGCTTTCTTCCCACTTGCTTCAGAACCCACACACTGTTCTCCCATGCCTTCTTTGTGCCCCTCCTCTGTTATTAACATTCCTTATTAACACCCGCCGGGCAGGTAACTCTTCCGTGTGCTTATGGCGGTGGGATACACCCACTCTCTCGGAGAGAGCTGTTATTGTGTACGACGGTGTATCCCACAGTCATAACCAGTCTGGCGGGTGATACCTGGAATAAGGCAACACTTTTACATTTTTGTGAAGCCCTTGAGGCAGAATGTTGAGCCTGGAAGAGTTCTAACAGGTTATGCCTAGGGGAGAGCTGACTCGCTCAGTGACTCTCTACGACTCAGACGGCTGATCTTGCTGCCTCCAGTGACCTTTTAAATGAGGATTAGTGTGACCTACGAAAGGGGCGTGAATATTTCGTTATTGGTTAACATATCCCCACAGTATAGGTTAGTGCGCTTTGCAATTCCTAAAATATAATAAATACTGTCAACCAGAACTGGCCTTTCCTAGAGCACGTCTGTGAGCCATCCTTATCTGACACCTGTCCCCAGGCACTAGGAAATCTGTTGGGATCTTGGAAATGCATTCTTGCTAAGGGTCGTAGTTAGAAGTGAAGTGTATGTTAAACTGGGAGCGCACGCCTTGTTTTGCTCCGGGGCAAACCATACTCTTGGCCCGGTTGTGCAAGTCACTTGGGCTCTCCTGCTAGTCCTGGCTATGGCCCCTGGAGTGGACCCCAAATACCTTGGATTCCCTTAGTACGTAGTGCTAAAGCAGTGCTCTCATACACCTGCCTCTCACGCCATTTAATAAATACTGGTCTACTGTGCGAACCCAGAGCATTCGGATTACTTGAAGTCTGTTTTTAGGTCGAACCTGGGCAGCTCATTCGCTGATCTGAGTGGCATGCTGTATTCAGGTATGGACTCACCTCCCGTCTTTTCAGTTGGCTCCGGCTACTGTCCTTTTCAAATGGTAACTTCTGATTTGATAATAGGCTTTTTAGTCCCGTGTTAGTAAGGCCATGTCTGCATTTGTAACCTCCCATGAACACTGGACTTTTTACTTGTGGTGTTACATAGTCTGTTTTAGCTAAAGTCTGCATACTATTTTCTTTAATCTAGCTGCTTTTGCAGGCATGACAGACTCTTCCTAACTCACCCTGTTTTTATGACGGCGTGGTGCTCGATCATGGACACTGCGCTTTCTTTTCAAAAAGGCTCCCTGCACAGCGCAGCACTTCTGCACGTGCTATGCTGCTTAACAATTGCTTTTTATTTTTAAAAGTGACCCATACCGCGCTTTCACTTCAATAGCAGTAGTACACCTTTTTTTATACGAGTCGCATCTTTAGGAAAGGAGCTTGGCCACTATTATAGTCAGCGCGGCATGGGGCGCTTTTACTTACAAAAAAAAAAAAATTTTTTTGACAACCTAAATGCTTTATTATTATTTTTTTTGTACAAGCACCCCATAGCATGCCTTCACTTTATTGGTGATTGCGCACCTTTCTTTAGACGCAGGTTGTCTAAAGAAAGGGGCGAGGCCGCCATTAAAGTGGAAGCTCAGCATATGGAGCTTTTACAAATAAGCATTTGGAATGCAATAGGTCTCACATTTGTCAAAGTTTAAGCTATTAGCATTGTAAATGAGAATAACTTTTATTTATGTTTTAAAAACCGAAACATAAATAAAAGACATTGTCATTTACAATGCCAATACCCCAAACTAATGTAAATGCAAGACCTATTGCATTACAAATGTGTGTTACCGTTCTTCTCGATCATACTGAACATTTTTTGAAACATGGTAATAGAGGTTGACAGTGGAGCCAAAGGAACAGCTGGGTTATGCGAGCCTTTCTCTGTCAAGGTATAACGTGCAAATAAACCGGCGTACATCAAAGGTCAGTCAGTGTAGGAGGCCCTAATAATTGAGTCATTGGACTCCCAGACAGACACGGGCCCTGCTGCAGTTCACTCATTTACACTTCGCCTGCAATTCTTACCTAGTGCCAGTTTTAGGGCACAGTACTGGGGCCAAGTGGGGAAGGGTGTGGTGACTGCAGTTTGAAACATCATTGGGTTAGTTTAATCTGTTGCAGAGCTTCTTATGTTCCTACTTCCCAGCAATTCTCAGTGTACAATAAAATGTCTAGATAGGGCTGGTGAATAATGTACCTGCAGGAGAGATGGAGTTTTCTTCAGTTGCAGTTTTGACTCATCCTAAAGTGGGGATCAGGGTTAATGTGCCTTCTGAAAGATCACACCACCATGTAACAAGGAGAGGAAGTGGCATAAAGGACAGAGCTGCTGACTGTGCCGCTGGAGAACCTGGTTCAAATCTCAGCGTCTGCTCAACATCCTGTGATTCTAGCAAATCATTTACTCTCCCAGTGCCTACTATGCGCTTCAAAGCCTTTAGGTCGAGTTAGCACAATATACAACTGCAAAAAACCCCAGCCAATAGGTCTCGCTTTTGGGACCTTATAAGGATTTGGTTATGCAGCACAATATCCTTGGTGCAATAACATCAACTGTTGCATGGCTAAAAACTTATAAGAATCCTGGTCTAAAGCTCTTCATTTTGCTGGGCTAATTTTAAACCTTGTTAGGGCATATACAAATTACTAACAGGAAGACTTGATGCTCTGACTATAATAGACACAGCAGGGAACTTGCTCAGAATAAACTAAATGTTGGCCAGGTGGGCAACTTGAGAAGTGTGTCGCCTATTTTAGGTCGAAGCCTACCAGACAGGGCAGCTGCCTGGTTTGCAAAATACATCTTGGGGACATTCAGAAAACTGACCTAGGAATGCATTCCGACTGTTGTTTACCATTGGTTTTGTGGTTTGTAACTCACATTTTCTGGCTTTCTATTTGCTGGCATTATTTGCTTTAGACTTTCCATTTTGACTTCGACCCTCCAATTGCCCAAACATTGTGTACTGTATTCTTCCACAAACCCTCTTTCTGTAAACAGGCCTTTAAATCTTGTTCTTATCTTGTCACATTTGCTGTTCATCCACAGACAATGGTCAAAAGTCAAGCTCTCTCTTTGCAGAGAGCTTGGTGTTCACTTTTCTTTCTCTGACTTCAAAGTGAAAGAATTCATGTGGCAATTCTGCTGAGTACCCATGTAAGAGGAGATGATGTAGGATGCTTTTTGTGTGTAGCACACAAAAAACATGCATTTGATTTGGAATAGGTCTCGCATTACTGAAAGCTTGAGCTATAAGCATAGCATTGCATATAAACACCAATAGCTCAAACTTTCAGTAATGCGAGACCTATTGCATTGCAAATGCTTGTTTAGCAAGCATGCAATAATGAAAAATTGAGGAAAAAGCAAAGACATTCTAAACCCATGCCTTGCAGTTTGCATGCAGCTCCTTGATACCGGTTTATAAAGCACGGTGCTATATTAGAAACATTGTAACTTTTTTTATTTCAGAAAATGTTATTGAAAGATTTAGTCATAACAGACAATGGTGTATATATAAGTTTGTTAAGACACTGTATAAGCACAATAGAAATGTCACTAGTACTTGCACACTCGCACTAGGTCCACTCTTCCGCGGTCCACCACAGATTGTTCCGGTTGAGTGGAGGGAAGGGGACGCAGACCGGAAGTGCAGTGAACTGACACAGGGACGGTTAGCAGTCTAGCTGGTAACCCAGTGCTATAAAAAACGATGACTGCCTCGACGAGCAGCGGACTCGCACAGCGGGTGCATCACTGGCACGCCAAAGGCAAGCCCGTCTGCACCCGTCCGGGCCCAGGATCTCTGCACATACTCCCTCAGCCACCCTCCGATACTCTAGGGAAACGCTACTCCACATAAAGGAAACCCCCAAATCGTTATGCACTCACTCCATCTCCATTAAAAAAAGGGCAGGACAAGTGCATACACTGCCCATATGAACTATCCTCAACAGCAACCCACCACCCGCGGTAGGGAATCCGTTTAACATGGCCCTGCTGAATTGCAGATCCCTGCCTAAACACACAGCATACATTTCTATACTTTTACAAGACTCAGAACTAGATGTTCTGTTTCTCACGGAGACCTGGCTATCTCCAAGCTCAGACCCGGACGTTGTTCAAGCACTCCCTATGGACTACTTGATTCAGCACCTAGATAGGACAAGTAGTAAGGGCGGTGGGATCGCAATCATCTACAAAAACCACTGAACTTGCCGCATCCTGGACAATCCCCTCTTACATTGCGAAAACGCACACCTTTCTATTGAACTCACCCCCTCACTTACTTTCGCCGGCATTCTGTGCTAGTGGAAAATTCCCTAACACCGCCGGCATTCTGTGCTAGTGGAAAATGCCCTAACACTTGCAAGTGTCGCACCCAATTTTAACATTCTTGGGAATTTTAATCTGCACTTCAATGACCCTTTAGATAAAATGGCTGACGACTTAGCACACGATCTTGCAGCCTACCAGCTGCACCTAAACATTCTTCAAGCCACACATACGAAAGGTCATCTCCTTGACCAGATTTTTTCTAATATAACTGAGTTAAAAGGGAAGAAGCCTGTCCCCCTTCCCTGGTCAGACCACTTCCTAGTTCCTTTCATGTGGCACCCAATTACTATGGGCTCCCAAACGTTAGCATCACGCATCCAAGCCCGCCTTTGGCCCAAACTGATTGTAAAGGACTGGACTTGTGTACTGGAATCAACCATACAGACCCACGACCCTGAACCCTCAACAGCCTACAGAAAATTCTCCTCATGGATTGAAAACACGCTGGACGTAGTACTACCCAGGAAAACCATACTAAAAAAAGGCGGCCCTAATAAATCCCCCTGGTTTACTCCGGAACATCGTAAAGTAAAACAACAATGTAAAAAATTAGAAAGAGCTTGGAGGAAAGACTTTGGAAGCGAAAAAAAAATAGAATATAGATCCTCTATTACCTCCTACAAAACAGCACTAAAAGCAGCCCAGGCTGCCTATTACGAGGAAAAAATTCTATCTTCCTTTAACTCCTCCAGAGAAATATTCCAGACCGTAAAAAAACTCCTGAAAGTCCCTGACCCACCCGCAGCCCCTGACCCGTCTGGCCATCGATGTGAAGAATTAGCCGGCTTTTTTTCCATCAAAATTTTAAATATTTTCAACCAGCTCCCACTCAATAACAATGAAAACCATCCCGAATCCCATAAAATAGAACCTCTAAATATCAGCCATCGCCTCAAATGATATGCTCCACTCACTGAGGAATTACTTCCTCCCATCCTAGACTCTATCAAAAGCGGTTCTTCACTGGATCCCGTCCCTTTTAACATCCCGAAGGCGGCAATACCCACCGTCATCTCCCCCATCACCAAAGTAATCAATGCCTCTTTAACATCAGGTATAGTCCCCCAAGACTGGATAAAAGCCATGGTAAGGGCACTACTTAATAAAAACACACCTAGACCCCATAGGGATGGGCAACTATCGCCCCCATCTCCTCACTTCCTGGAATTAGTAAAATCGCAGAAAAATATGTAAACCGCCAACTCTCCACGTACCTTGAAACCTCTGAACTGTTCCACTCCTCTCAGACTGGCTTTCGCCCTGGCCAGGGCACAGAGACTGCACTGATAGCGGTGGTAGAGGAGGCCAGAAAGATTCTTGACTCTGTAGGCTCCTCAGCCATCATTCTCCTGGACCTAAGTGCAGCCTTTGACACAGTGAACCACGGCTTTTTGGTACACGGTCTCAAAAAAATGGGAGTGACAGGCATGGCCGTAGCCTGGTTGAAATCATTCCTGGAAGATAGATCCTTCTATGTATTTGAAGGTCCTATCCGGTCTCAACCAGTGCTGTTGCAATGTTGGGTCCCCCAGGGCTCGTCACTGAGCCCCGCACTCTTTAACGTGTACATGTCCCCACTGGCAGAGATAGTAGCCTCTTTCGGAATTAAATTAGTAACCTATGCAGATGACAACCAGCTAATCGTATCACTGAACCAGGCAGAACAGTCCCCTACGGACCTGTGCTCCTGTCTCAAAGAAGTCGCTGTCTGGATGAGCGCATCTCACCTCAAACTCAACGGAGACAAAACAGAGCTCATGTTGCTGGGCAACCATGCAATCTTTAACACGAACACTTTGTGGCCGACTGGCATGGGGCCCGCACCAACGCCCAAAAAAGAGATAAGAAGCCACGACCTCACTTTTAGAACCCAAGCCAGGAAAACCGCCGCCACCTGCTACGGTCTGCTCCGAACCGCATGGAAAATACTTCCTCTCTTACCCTGCCACGCGAGAAAAGTCCTGATCCAGGCTCTTATCCTCTCCAGACTAGATTATGGAAATGCCCTTTATCTTGCCACTCCCAAGTCAGTCATTTCCAAATTGCAAGTGGTTCACAATTCAGCAGCAAGGCTCCTCACGTGCACAAAAAAACGATGCTCAGCCAAGCCTGCCCTAAGATCGCTCAACAGGCTCCCGATGCAGGAGAGAATATATTTCAAAGCCCTCAGCATCGCGCATAAAATCCTTCAGGACAAAGGTCCCCCCATCTTGAAAAATCTGATCAAACCTTATAAAGCCACCAGAAGTCTCCGCTCAGATGAGCTACACCTGACTGAAACTCCCAGAATCAAGAGGTCCCGGAAAGGGGGTCACCTCTTCTCTTACAACACCTCCAGGCTCTGGAACTCTCTTCAACTCTCCATCTGCCAGGAAGCCAATCACCTGACATTCCGCAACCCCCTGAAGACATGGCTATATCCATAACCCCCCCCATACGCTTCTCTAGCTACCTCCGCAGCACTGGAATGCCTCCGGGTAGCCATGCGTTATACAAAAGAACAAGTTACTTACCTTCGGTAACGCTTTTTCTGGTAGATACAATATCTGCCTGTGGATTCCTCACCTTGTGAATATCCTCTTGTGTCAGCAACATTCGGAAATTCTTTTCGTAGCCTCGCGCCGACGTGGACTTGGACGTCACAGAGACACGGCCTCGCACGCGACTCCGCTGACGTCACCGACGCCTATAACAGGCCCACGCCGGCGTGATGACATCAGTTCCGCCCTTTTTTCCGTGCCATCGAGGCACACGGACGGACCAATGACAGTAGATATATACATAGTATACACAGTACACAATAGTCAAGGCAAAACACACAGTGTAAAGCAAATGCAGGAAAGCAGTTGAAACATCTCCTTGACAACAAAATAATTACATTACAGTAACTCTGGCATAGAAGAGTGGACAACGGGGAGGCGGGTGGGTCAGTGAGGAATCCACAGGCAGATATTGTATCTACCAGAAAAAGCGTTACCGAAGGTAAGTAACTTGTTCTTCTGATAGATACATCTGCCGTGCGGATTCTTCACCTTGTGAATAGAGTCCCACATCAGTCCCCACTCCCGGAGGAGGGTGTACACTCTTCTAAACCAGGAAATCCTGAAGGACAGAGCGAGCAAAGTGACCGTCCCTCCTCACTACGGAATCCAAGCAGTAATGCTTCGCGAAAGTGTGGAGGGAAGACCAAGTTGCCGCTCTACATATATCCTCAACAGGCACACCTCTAGCCAATGCTGAGGTTGAAGACTTAGCTCTTGTAGAATGAGCCCTTATACCCTCTGGAGGTTCCTTACCGGCCAAAGAGTAGCAGATCTTAATGCAGAGGACGATACATCTCGATAAAGTTCTTTTATGGACCGCTCTTCCTTTCTTGCAGCCAGCAAATCCGACGAAGAGCTGGTCTTCCAAACGAAAGTCCTTGGATCTGTCCAAGTAAAAGGACACCGCCCTCTTAGGGTCCAGACGGTGCAGTCTCTCCTCCTCCTTAGAAGGGTGAGGGGGAGGATAGAAGGTAGGTAAAGTAATGGACTGTCCTAGGTGGAAGGGAGTAACCACCTTAGGCAGAAAAGCAGCCCTGGTCCTGAGAACCATTCGATCAGCATGAATGGTCAAGAAAGGGGGCTTGAAACTAAGAGCTTGAAGCTCACTAACCCTCCTTGCCGAGGTTATTGCAACAAGGAAGACTGTCTTAAGGGTAAGAAACCTCATGGGACATTTGTGAAGAGGCTCAAAGGGAGCACCCATCAAAAAAGTCAATACAAGATTTAAATCCCACTGAGGCACAATAAAAGGTGAAGGAGGGAACTTATTCGTAAGGCCCTTCAAAAACCTTAACACCACAGGAGACTTGAAAAGAGAAGGCTGGTCAGGCAAACAGAGAAATGCCGACAGCGCTGAAAGGTAACCCTTCACCATGGCAACCGCAAGCCCCTGCTGCGCCAGAGAAAGGGCAAACTGGAGAACATTAGACAAATGGGCTTTCAAAGGGTCAATAGACCTTTCCCCACACCACGTGACAAGTTTCGACCATCTATAAGAATAGATGGACTTAGTGGAGTCACGCCTGGCTGACAAGATGACATCCACAACATCAGGCGGGAGGGAAAAGGAATTCAGGTTGCCCCGTTCAATCTCCAGGCATGAAGGTGCAATGTCTGGAGGTGGGGGTGTAGAACCTGCCCCTCCATCTGAGAGAGGAGGTCTGCCCTGAGAGGGAGACGGAGCGGCGGGTGAGAGGAGAGGTGGAGAAGATCTGTATACCACACCCTTCTTGGCCAGTCCGGGGCGACCAATATGACTTGGGCCCGGTCTTGGCGAATTTTCCTCAGAACCCGAGGAATCAAGGGTATGGGAGGAAACGCGTAAAGGAGTTGACCTCTCCAACTCAACTGAAACGCGTCCCCCAAGGCTCCTTGCATCGGATACTGGAGACTGCAGAATGACAGGCAGTGCGCATTCTCGTAAGTGGCGAACAGGTCCACCCGAGGGGTTCCCCACATCTGAAAGATGTCGCGAACCACCTCCGGGTGAAGCCTCCACACGTGGTCGGCAGAGAACTGCCGACTGAGACTGTCTGCACGAACGTTCAACACTCCGGCCAGATGATTCGCCATCAGACAAATCCGATGGTCCTGAACCCAGGACCAGAGACGCAGAGCCTCTCTGCAGAGACACTGCGACCCCACTCCTCCCTGCTTGTTGACATACCACATCGCGGTCGTGTTGTCCGTCAGGACTTGGACCGAATGACCGCGAAGGGAAGGGAGGAAGGCCTTGAGCGCTAAACGAATCGCCCGCAATTCTAGAAGGTTGATGTGAAGCAGCCTTTCCTCTGGAGACCAAAGGCCCTTGACCTCCAGATCCCCCAGATGAGCACCCCACCCTAGAGTGGATGCATCCGTAATCACTGTGGCCACCGATGGAGGCAGTTGGAAAGGTTTTCCTTGAGACAGGTTGCCTTCCACGCCCCACCAAGACAGATCCGCCGCAGCTTCTCTGGAGATCCTCACTGACTCCCTGAGATCTCCGTTGTGCTGATACCACTGCCTGCGGAGGCACCACTGGAGCGCCCTCATGTGCCAGCGCGCATGGTTGACCAACAGAATGCATGAAGCCAACAGACCGAGCAGGCGAAGGACCTTCAGGACTGGAACGACCGCTCCATTGTAAAATAAAGGAATCATCTCCTGTATGTCGCGAATCCTTTGAGGAGGAGGGAATGCACGACATACAGTTGTGTCCAGTACAGCACCTATGATCAGGTTGCGCTGGGAGGGCACCAGGTGAGACTTGGGCACGTTTATTGAAAAACCCAACCTGTACAACAACTGGCTTGTCTCTCGCAGATGATGGAGCACTCTCTCCGACGACTCTGCTTTGATCAGCCAGTCGTCCAAATAAGGGAATACTGGAATCCCTGATCTTCTGAGATGCGCCGCCACCACTGCCATCACCTTGGTGAAGACTCGAGGCGCAGTAGTAAGTCCAAACGGAAGGACCGCAAACTGGTAGTGCTGCGATCCCACCGTAAAACGGAGATACTTCCTGTGCGACTTCAGGATTGGAATGTGAAAGTAAGCATCCTGTAAGTCGAGCGACACCATCCAATCTTCTTCTTGCAGCGCTTGAAGAACCTGAGCAAGGGTGAGCATCTTGAATTTCTCCTGTTTCAGATAGAGATTCAAGATCCTGAGATCCAGGATTGGACGAAGTCTGCCATCCTTTTTTGGAATCAGGAAATACCGGGAGTAGCATCCCTGACCCCTTTCCTGCTCTGGGACCACCTCTATCGCACCCTTCCTTATCAGAGTCAATACTTCCTCCTGCAGAAGTGACAGATGTTCCTCGGTGCAATACCCCTGGCAAGGAGGGTAATTGGGAGGGAATTCCCGAAAGGGAAGGGCATACCCATTCTCTACAAGATTGAGAACCCAAAGATCTGATGTAACCGATTCCCAATCCTGTAGAAAATGGGTAAGCCGGCCCCCAACCGGACCCACATGATCCTGAATGGCGGTTCTAGGGCTGCTTCTCAGGGGCAGGGGGGTTGGAGGAAGTGGAGGAGGAAGAGGCCTGACGTCCACGAGGACGTGCTCTCTGCTTTCCCCTATATGACTTATAAAAGGAATTTTGCTGCTGCTGCTGTTGTTTCTGCTGCTGCTGGCCTTGCCGGAAATTCCGAAAGGAAGAGCGACCAAAACCTCTGAATCTTCTGCCAGTCGAAGAACCTCTTATCTGAAGACCCAAAGACTTGGCAGTCGCTCTACTATCCTTAAACCTCTCAAGGGCCGCATCAGCTTTTTTCCCCAAAGAGGCCAGAACCATCGAAGGGAAGATCTAACAATGTAGCCTGAACATCCGCCGAAATGTCCGAGGATTTCAACCAGGCGGACCTCCTAGTAGAGACAGCAGTGCCCATGATGCGCGCCACAGAGTCTGCAGTATCCAGACCACTCTGAATGACCTGGCGAGCTGCTGCCTGAGCGTCAGAGATCACTTCCTCAAAGTCCTTCCTGCTGGCATCAGGATCCTTTGGAGCAAGAACACGCAAAGAGTCCATAAGTGCATGCATATACCTCCCCATCAGACAAGTGGCATTTGTTGACTTCAATGCCATACTGGCAGAGGAGAAGGTCTTCTTTGCCACCTGATCCTGCTTCTTTGCCTCCTTTTCACAAGGAACCTGGGGGAAAGCACTAACGTTCTTCTTGGAACATGCAGCCTGAATGACTAAGCTCTCCGGTGACGGGTGAGAGGTCAAAAAGGCAGGGTCCTCAGGGGCAACCCTGTACCTCCTGGCTACACTCTTAGAAACAGCAGGAGCCGACAACGGTTTCTTCCATACCTCCAAAATGGGCTCTGTCAGAGCATCATTAAAAGGAAGAAGAGGTTCCACCACTGAACTTGGAGAATGCAAGACTTCAGTCAGAATATTAGATTTAAATTCCGCAGTCGGCAAAGTCAATTTAAGGAGATCAGCAGCCTTCCTCATAACTAAATGATAGGGTTGAACATCCTTAGAAGGCGTACTAGAGCCTGAGGGCAACTCCCACTCTGGAGAGAAATCCAGGCTTCCTGTCTCTGCCAACTCCTCAAAACAGTCCTCATCCAATTCACCTTCTTCCATATCAGAATGTGAATCTAAGTACCTCCTTTGTTCCAACAGGCGTTGAGCTTCCCTTCTGGATCTCACCTTTACACGTTTTGCAACCGGATCCACCATCGAATCCGACGGATTCGGGATCGACGTCGGAATCGAACTCGATGGCTCAGAGGGATGTGCTCGAGGTCGACTCGGAGCAGGCGACGTCGGGACCGGCGTCGATGGCTTTGGTGGAGGTGGAAAATGCCAAGGCGGCGTCGGAGCCGGCATGTAAGGCATAAACAGAGCCGGAGGATAGGAGTGAGGAACTCCTAAACTAAAAGCCAGAGGACCCATGGGACCCGAAGGTGCACCAGAGGGGTACCACGCCCTTGAAAAGACGCCATACATTGCGTTGAGAAACGCAGATGGGTCCTGGCCTGGGGCTGGAAAGGGTGGTTGAAAACCCTCAGGCTGGCCTTGAGGAGTGCTCGGATTTGGCTCATCAATAGGCGCGGAATCCACATCCTCTCGAACCTCTTCCTCTTCTCGGGCCGGAGACGGATTCGGAGACGGATTCGGAGCCGGAGTCGGAGACCGCATCCGCGACTCCGATGGAGAGGCCTCACCTTCAGGTTCTGGTTCCGAAACATCAAGAGTCACCACCTTCGAACGTACCTTCTTCGGTGACCTCGACCTCGACTCCTTACCGGAACAATGTCGGGACTCATGTCTCCTCTTCTTATGTTTCTTCTTCTTCGAAACATGATCCGAAGCCGACTTCGAAGATGACCTCCCTCGAGATCCAGATCTCGACCTTCGAGAACGAGATCTCGCCGATTTCTCCTTTCCAGCTTTCAGCTTAGCCACCGGGAGCTTCGCCTCTCTCTCCCTCAGGGCCTTCGGGTTCATCTTCTTACACGAAGAACAATCCTTCATATCATGGTCCGAGCTCAATCACCAGATGCAGTCGCTGTGTGGGTCGTAATGGACATCATTTTACCGCATTCCCTGCAGGGCTTGAAACCGGTCTTCTTTGAAGACAACGTTGAAGAGACAGGATACAGAGAAGCAGAAAATGGCAACAAATAGACACAAAGTATCAGTTGGCTACTGAGATTCCCGATAACCGTTAGCGTCGACGACGCGGAAAAAAGGGAACTGATGTCATCACGCCGGCGTGGGCCTGTTATAGGCGTCGGTGACGTCAGCGGAGTCGCGTGCGAGGCCGTGTCTCTGTGACGTCCAAGTCCACGTCGGCGCGAGGCTACGAAAAGAATTTCCGAATGTTGCTGACGCAAGGGGATATTCACAAGGTGAGGAATCCACACGGCAGATGTATCTATCAGAAACATATTTCATTTCAAATGTAAATCATCCAAAATGAATTCAAAATACAGTTGAGACAGAGAAGGTCAAGTAACATCTTATAAAAGACGAAATTATGAAAAGGACTCGTCCCTCCATTAGAACACCAATTCAGTAAACTTCACGAGTCAAGATAAATGAAGAGGGATTTAAATTATAATATGTCCAAACGCATGTATACTAACACGTACCACTCCGTACACAACAAAAAGGAAAAGAAAGGACACAATAAGAAAAGCTAAGAAGAGAGTAAGGATGAATCAAAGTGCCATCTAGATGGGGGCATGAGCATAAAAAGCATGACAAAGCCATGTAAACTGAAATGGCTAGTGTGTGGTATCGAATCAGAATCTAGAAGTCAAGTGATTCTATATGTTTTGTGAAACTTAGGGGTTGTCCACAACCATCATTTGTGTAGCGGGTACTCCTGATCGGTAACCCAAGCTCACCAAGTGTGCTTGGAAACGCAATTGAGCACCTTCCAAACAAAAAACCTTGTTGGCAATAGTCAATAAAAGATCCAGAAACGCCAATGCAGGAAGTGAAATTGGATCAATGGCCTCTTGGGGGCCAAGCATTATTGTGGAACAATCTAGAACAGTATTTACATGAAAGATTATACACAAGAGTATCTCAATTGACTCCCAATATTGAGTGAGCCGCTCACACTTGAAGAACATATGTTTTTCATCACAGGCTCCTTTTAGCAGGACCAACAGAGATCTGTATATGAGAGATGTAATTTGAAGAATGTAACCAAAGTCCAATAGAGGAAGTGGGATACAAAGAGTTTTGTTTGTGCTAGGGAGGGTATCATTTTTTTCCCTACAAAGTGAGCACATATTTTATTCCATGTTTGTGAGTTCGAATGATCACTATCTCAGGATTAAAAGTATGCAGCCCATTTAGATTGGATGGAAGGAGAAGTGGAGAAGGAGGTTTGCAGTGATTTATAAGCCAGCGGATCAAGAGGGCCCAGTTTGGACATTTTAGCTGTTATTTTTAGGAACTTTCAAAAGTCCAAATTAGGAAAGGAAAACCTATGCTGAAGAGGTGCAAATTAAGGCGTCTTCTTATCAGAGTAGAGCTCACATACCAAATCAATGCCTTTAGCTGGCCACATGGGGCCAATGTTAGCAAAGAACATCGTTTCTTTTTTTTCTCTCTATTACTCCACAGGGACATATGGGTAGATGTAGCAAAGCTGTTATTGAGGCATTTGTCCATAGTTTTTAAGGCTCTCAGTGTATCTAAAATGATGCAATGTGAGTGCACTGGAGGCAAATTAGTAATTGCTAAAGAAGCAGTCAGAGATCAGAGGTGGTAAAGCTGTTGTTCAATGATCAACCAGCCGGGCTTGTAGGTGGATTTAAGAACCAATTGGAACCATGAGCATCCAAAAAGGCCGTCTGAGAGTCAAACCAACTGGGAAGTTTGAAGCCACCCTCAACGTAGTCCATCCTAAGTATTTTGTAAGTTATTCTAGGGTTTTTGATGTTCCACATGAATTCACAGGTGATTTTATCTAGGGTGGAAAAGAATGAATGGGAGAGGTATAAAGTAGAATTAATAAAGCTGAACTCACACACTTCAACTTAGTTATGAGTGGTTGACTAAAACGTTGTTTTCTTATAATAAGTTACTGGCATGAAGAAAGGTATCGTCTTCTGATCCTAGACATGTATCAATACTTAAAGACTTGCGCTGTCCACACGTGGGAGAATCCCATGTATGCACTGCCAAAATGCCAAATGGAAGTCAAGATTCAAACTTGAACTGTTTTATAAATTCCAAATTTATTTAGATTTTCATTTCTATGAATTTTCTTGTTTAAAAAATGATTATTCCATCATAGCTTGTTGATAGCTTGTGAGCATCCATAGCAGAAGCTATTCATTTTTAATGTTGCACGCAGGAAAATGTGGGCGAGAGGCCCTTTCAATGATGTAGCAAAAAATAATAATCTTGTCACTGGCAAATCTACCTTTAACAAAACCAGATTCAGAAGGATGAATCATTTTAGTTTCATTTGGATTTAGATGTTTAGTAAGAATTTTGGCGTTTATTTGTGCCTCCATGTTTTTTATTTTTTTATTTCAAAGTATTTTATTCATTTTTCATAAACAAGTACATTAGCATTTCTGTTACGAGGTTTCAGCCAAACATCGTTTGTGTTGCAGTAATTACAGGTACTTTGGTATACATGTTTAGCTAAACCCCTCTACATTGACTTGCTGGGAAATTAGGCAAAGGATGATAGAAAGAGAGAGAATAGGAAAGAATGGGTGGCAATAGGGTACAAGAAGGGTTCTATAGCAGAGAGCCTTGTCTGGGTTTGTAGCCTTGTGTCAAAACAGACACCCCCCTAGGGAGCCCGAGTGGCCTCATGGGGGTTCGTAGGAGTCTAGATATGTGCCGAGTGACTTCCACACCCCCCTGGTAGCTGGTCTCCAGGGTGAGTTTTGCAGGGCAATGCTATCTGCCCCTCTGAGGTACGTCACTGTAACACGGCGCCCGAGTTGGCCTGTACCCCGGGGAACCGCGAGGAAACAGAATGGTGGAAGTGTACTGATCCGGATTCCCTTCATCCTTCTCCACAGGCGGAACAAAACTCGTGGCACGCACTGGAGGAAGAAAAACAGTCTGGCCCCTTTAACTGGCTGAGTGTCCCAGACGAAGGCCCCTCCCACAATGACGTGTACTACGGGGCATTGGATAAGACGCCGGAGGTTCAGGGAGAGGCGTGTGACGTCACCGGACGAGGAAGGAAGACGGAGGAGGTCGTGCGAGAGGACGGAGCTCGGGATACAGAACGAGGACGAGAAGCAGACGGGCCACAAGTAGAAGCAGACGAGCCAGGAGGCCAACGAGACCGCGCTGCGCCCTGCCACACTCCCGAGGGAGGAGTGTGGCTCCGACAGGTACGGGCCAAGTTTACGAGCTGGGTGGGGCTAAGGGGGCGATCCCCGCGTTGAATACCCTCAGCTTCATAGTGATCCCGCACCTCCCTGAACCCTGTAATCGACCCTACCCTCACTAAGCTTCACAATACTGATAGCAAGGCTGAGCACTAAAGGTGTCCCTCACTTCCCCGGTGTCCCTTTGTAGCAACCAGAGGACGTAAAGTAATTGGTCCTTTCTTTGTGTTTTGTTTTCGGTCATCCTGAGAGCGGCGTCGAGTCCTGACCCCGGGCAAGAAGCTGCCAAGGAGAAGCAGCCACGCCAGTAGGCATCACGGACCCCGCAGACTTTGCCAGAGAAAGACTAACGTTACGAAAGAAAAAGTTGTACACCAAAATAAAACCCGCTTTGCCCAAACCTCGTGTCCAGACCCTCACTGACCCCCCTTTACAAGTGGTGTCAGAAGTGGGATCGCCTGACCCCCAACAGCAATCTCTGATGGAGCAAGTGATCCAGCACTTGATAGACGGACAAGATAAATTAGAATGGGCAATAAAAAACCAGATTTCCATAGCGGACGCTGACAGAGAACTCTTTAAAAACGCCATCAGCGCTCAAATAGATAGTCTACAGAAGGGAGCTCAAGTGCCCACTCCCAGCCTCGACCGCAGAACAGGCGTTCCCCATCCCTCGGGAGTATCCCTACAAAAATACGTTGCGGGAGAAGATCCCGACGCGTTTCTTTCTAATTTTGAGAGAGCTGCCCAGGCCTGTGGCTGGCCAATAGAAAAGTGGCCGTTCTTTCTAGCACCGTTGTTGAGCGGTGAGGCTCAGGCTGACTACCAAGTCGCTAATCATGCCGGAAACACACCCTATGCCGAGATTAAAGAGGTTATCCTTGACCATCTCGGGTTGGACCCGGAGGCGTACCGGGTGAGGTTTAGAAAGGAAAGAGGGGTAACAGGGGAAAACCCCAAAACCTTATATTTGAGACTGAAAATGGCAGCTGAAAAGTGGTTAAAACCAACTCAAAAAAGTAAGGAGGAAATTATGGACAATATCATCCTTGAGCAATTCATGGAGGCTTTGCCTTATGGAACGCAACGATGGCTACGCCAGCACTCTGGTTTGACAGTGGCCCAAGCCATAGAAATGGCCACCAACTACTCTCGAGCACAACCCAGAACTTTCGCCTGGGATTCAGAAAAAAACACCAAGCCTAATGTAACCCACAAAATCGATAAAAAGAAACCAGAACCTCTACCCCCCCTGAAACCACGACCCTTTCGGATGGACAGTGTGCAGCTTAAGGGACCCCAGTGTTTTGATTGCGGGGAGTGGGGACATATTGCCCGGATGTGCCCAAAACGGAAGCCTCCCGATGAACCAATGGAAGTTGGATACATTCCCCGGGCTGTCATGTACACTGCAGAGATGGGACCATCCTTCTATGTACGTATACTGCTAAATGGTAACCATATCATGGGCTTGCTGGACTCTGGTTGCCGCCAGTCAGTAGTACAAACGAAATTAGTACTGCCTTCTCAAATTATTCCCAAAGAACAGGTACATATACGATGCGTACATGGGGATGTAAAGCCATATCCGGTGGCCCAGATGGTCATAACTCCTCCTAATCGAGCCCCTGTAGCTGTTAAAGTAGGAGTAATAGAAACACTACCAGAGGATATTATAATAGGTGTGGATAACCCTGACTTTCTGTCATTATTCAAAGACCGCTTTCCTAACCCCTCTACACAGGGCTCGGCCTACTTAGCAAAGGAACCTTGGGCACTGGATAGGAACTTTAGATTTGCACAGGCTAATGACACGTCTCTCTTTAATGCCTGGGAATCTGCCCATGTGAATAAGACATCTACCTCCCTGACGTATCCCAGGTTTGTGATCACCAACGACCTCCTGTATAGGGAAGGTAAGGCAGGAGACACCCCCCAGCTGGTAGTACCTTCGGTTTTTAGGGAACAGATCTTATATTATGCCCATTCTCATATAACAGCGGGACACTCAGGGGCAGAAAAAACCACCCAAAATATCACCAGACACTTTTATTGGCCTGGCATCTATAAAGAGGCCGAGTTGTATTGTAAGAAATGTGACGTCTGTCAAAAGAAAAACATGACCCGTCCCCAAGCTGTACCGCTACAATCCATGCCCCTCATAGGGAAACCCTTCGAAAGAGTTGGGATGGATCTTATCGGACCCTTACCTCGTTCCTCGAGGGGAAATACCTATGCCCTGGTCATAGTGGATTATCACACTCGATTTCCAGAGGCTTTTGCCCTGAAGGCTCCCACCACTAAAAACGTAGCCGACAAAATGGTCGAGTTGTTTTCTAGAGTAGGGTTCCCAAAGGAGATCCTTACCGATCAAGGCACTCCTTTTGTGTCAAAGCTAATGAGGGAAGTCTGTAAGACGTTGGATGTGCACCAGATTAGAACATCAGCATACCACCCTCAAACAGATGGCCTCGTAGAGAGGTACAATCGTACCCTAAAAACAACACTAAAGAAAATGCTAACTGTAGAAAGCAAAGATTGGGATAAGGTTCTACCCCTGGCCCTCTATGTAATAAGAGCCCAAGTACAGAGTAGCCTAGGTTGTTCACCTTTTGAGTTATTGTATGGTAGACAACCCCGGTCCCTCCTGGAGATTACCAAAGATGCATGGGAACATGAGGATGCTGAAGAGCAACAGTCTATGTTGGACTATACCCAACAACTTAAATCCAAGTTGGGAAAACTAAGAGATCTGGCGTATTCCCACTTAGAACAGAGCCAACGTAAACAGAAGTGTCAATATGACAAAGGAAAAAGATGGCGAAAACTAGACAAAGGAGACTGGGTATTGGTCTTGCTGCCATCTTCCTCCCAAAAATTTAAAAGCGAGTGGTTAGATCCCTATCCTGTGGTAGAAACGATAGGCAACACCACCTACCGAGTACGACTGTCCCCGTCCAGATGTCAAACGTTTCATATCAATCTGCTTAAAAAGTGGATAGGGCCCCCTCCAAAATCAACACACTTCGGGCTGCCAGTAAATAAAAAAACAAGCACCCTAGAGCTGTTGCCTTTAAACCCTGAGTTGACGGTACAAGAGAAAGAAGACTTGAGGAAGGCATTAAATCCTTATGCTCATGTATTTTCTGATACCCCCGGTCTGACCCATTTAACCGAATACAGACTGAGGAAGGTAAAATAGTCAAACTACGTCCATACAGGGTTCCTGCAGCTAGAAGAGGTGACATAAGAAAGGAAGTGCAGGACATGCTAGAGTTAGGGGTAATCCGACCCTCGCACAGCCAATGGTCTTCCCCTATTGTTATGATCCCGAAGCCAGACGGGTCCACCCGTTTTTGCATGGATTTTAGAGCATTGAATGCCATTTCAGCATTTGATGCTTATCCTATACTACGGTGGACGAGCTAGTAGAGAGAATAGGGGAGGCGAAGTACATAACAACTTTAGACCTCACAAAAGGCTATTGGCAGGTGCCATTAAGAGAGGAGGATAGAAAAAAAACAGCGTTCGCCACAGAAGAAGGTCTCTATGAGTTTAATGTTCTACCCTTTGGACTGCATGGGGCCCCAGCCACATTTCAAAGGTTAATGAATACCGTCCGTGCCTCACACTCCAAATATTGTTCGGTTTATTTGGACGATATAGTCATTTTCAGTAAAACATGGGAAGAGCATCTATTCCATGTACAGAAGGTTATACAGGAACTAGACAACGCAGGCCTGCATATAAATGCAAAAAAATCAAGAGCGGCCTTTTACAGGGTGAAATATCTCGGTTTCCTATTAGGGGAGGGTGTCATAGCCCCTCAGGAAGACAAAGTAAAAGCCATTGTACAAACTCCTTTTCCAACCAATAAAAGAGAACTACGGGGTTTCCTGGGTTTAATAGGGTACTACAGACGATTTATTGCGAACTTTGCAGCCACTGCAAGCCCCTTAACTGACCTACTGAGTAAGACCTCAAAACCCTCCCACTTGAGTCACCCGTCAATGGAAGCACAGGAGGCGGTTGAATCCCTAAAAAGGGCTATCACCACAAGTCCGGTCCTCATACCTCCCGACTTTGAAAAACCATTTACATTGGCTACGGATGCCTCGGATATCGGAGTAGGGGCCGTATTATCACAGGAAGGAGAGGATGGAAAGGAACATCCTATTTTGTTCCTTAGCCGCAAATTGCATCCCCGAGAAAGGAAATACCCAACAATAGAGCGGGAATGCCTAGCTATTAGATGGGCTATTGATAAACTGCGCTATTATTTGGAAGGACGTCCTTTTGTGTTGTTCACAGACCACGCCCCGTTACAATGGATGCAAAGAAACTACTCCCAAAATCCTAGAGTCCTCAGATGGTTCCTGTTCCTCCAGCCATTCTCCTTTGTTGTGAAACATCGCAAGGGACGTGACAATGGCAACGCTGACTTTCTGTCCCGAGCACCTCTTCTCCCCGAACGGGAGAATCCAAGGGGGGAGGAGTGTAACACGGCGCCCGAGTTGGCCTGTACCCCGGGGAACCGCGAGGAAACAGAATGGTGGAAGTGTACTGATCCGGATTCCCTTCATCCTTCTCCACAGGCGGAACAAAACTCGTGGCACGCACTGGAGGAAGAAAAACAGTCTGGCCCCTTTAACTGGCTGAGTGTCCCAGACGAAGGCCCCTCCCACAATGACGTGTACTACGGGGCATTGGATAAGACGCCGGAGGTTCAGGGAGAGGCGTGTGACGTCACCGGACGAGGAAGGAAGACGGAGGAGGTCGTGCGAGAGGACGGAGCTCGGGATACAGAACGAGGACGAGAAGCAGACGGGCCACAAGTAGAAGCAGACGAGCCAGGAGGCCAACGAGACCGCGCTGCGCCCTGCCACACTCCCGAGGGAGGAGTGTGGCTCCGACAGGTACGGGCCAAGTTTACGAGCTGGGTGGGGCTAAGGGGGCGATCCCCGCGTTGAATACCCTCAGCTTCATAGTGATCCCGCACCTCCCTGAACCCTGTAATCGACCCTACCCTCACTAAGCTTCACAATACTGATAGCAAGGCTGAGCACTAAAGGTGTCCCTCACTTCCCCGGTGTCCCTTTGTAGCAACCAGAGGACGTAAAGTAATTGGTCCTTTCTTTGTGTTTTGTTTTCGGTCATCCTGAGAGCGGCGTCGAGTCCTGACCCCTGGCAAGAAGCTGCCAAGGAGAAGCAGCCACGCCAGTAGGCATCACGGACCCCGCAGACTTTGCCAGAGAAAGACTAACGTTACGAAAGAAAAAGTTGTACACCAAAATAAAACCCGCTTTGCCCAAACCTCGTGTCCAGACCCTCACTGACCCCCCTTTACAGTCACCCAGTTCACCCAGCCTTTGTATGAGGTCTTAGCTGTGTCCTTCCAGTTGGACAGGACCAGTTTCACTGCCGCGGTCAATAGGTCTAGCAGATCCCTGTCATGCAGTGAAGCAAGTCCCGTGGTCATAAATGCGGTGGTGAGGGAAGAGAATTCAGGAGTTAGTGTGCACCCAGAACCTTTTTTATGAAATCAAAGATTTTCTCGCAGAACATTTTGGGCAGTAGAAGATAAGATGTGCTAGATCACCCTTCTCCTTGCCGCAGTTCCAGCATAGATCGTTTTCCCTGAGGCCTAGCGAGGCTAATCGAGCGGGGTCCAGAAAGCCTTATGGAGTAGCCAACATTTTGTTTGTGATAGTACCGGGGAGATTTTATTACGTGAGAGAGAGGTCCAAACCAAAGCCAGCTCTTGCTCATTAAGTGAGATATTGCCTTATTTTACCCAGTAGCGATGTTAATCAAAGAAATAGGTCAGAAATATTTGGGGCACAAAATATCTTGTCCTTCTTTGGCTTCTGTGGCTGTACCAGAGACAATGCAGGATGAAACAAAATGATTGAGAACTGCCTCAAGCTGGAGTTTAGGCAATGGATTTATAGAAGCTGACGGGAAAGCCATTCAGGCTGGGAGCTTTGCCACTCGGAATGAGCGAAATCATCTCCAGTACCTAGTCTACTCAAATCCGTTTCTCGAGCTGGAGTTAGTCAGACTCTGGGAGTACTTGTAGTGGTAATGAATCTTAGAACCTAAGCAGGAGTCTCTGGAGTAGAGAGTCAATGGTGAGTAAAGGGAAGCACAGATGTTTTTAAAAATCTCTAAAATATCGGTTGTGTTAGTTTTGGGAAGAAGAGTCCCTGATTGAGAAAACTAGATTGACACTTCTTTTTAAATTCAAGGAAGCTGCCTAAGACTTCCCAGCTTTGTTGAGGTAAAACAACGTTTTCCTTTTCTGGGCATGGATGTATAAATCTGAGCATATGCTGACAATCTTAATATACTCATACTTAATATTCTTAGGGGAGACAACTATATAAGGGGCCTTACTACGTCTAAATAGTAGCTCCTTGTCTTTGGTTTCTCTCGCTAAAGTTTCTAAGGTGTTCTTTATCACTTTGTTCTTTTTTTGCCATACTGCTGATAATCTCACCCCTAATGGTACATTTGAGGATTTCCCAGAAGCATTCAGGGGAAGACCGTGAATTCACATTCATGAGTATAAATTCTTATAGGGCCTTATCAAACAAGTTACTTATCTCCGGTAATGATGTATCTTGTAGAGACATATAATAGTTGTTGTTTCCATACCTTAGAATTTCCCCCTGGGGTCAGACTGGTTCCAGAGATTTCAGTCAGCTCTGCGTCCGTCATCGGGATGATGTTGTGGGATCGAAGGTAAGCAACTTGTTCATATGATAGAGACTGTTACTTATAGATTCCTTTCCTTAGAATAGATACCCTAGCAATACCATCCCCAGAGGAAGGTCTCCGAACAAAGATCATACCAGGAAGTCCTGGTGGACCAAACAGATAAAGTACCTGTCCCGCCGGACTTAGTTGTCCAGGCAGTAGTGGTTGGTAAATGTGTGCAGGGTTGCCCACTTTGCTGCCTGCCAAGTGTGGAGAACTGAGACTCCACGTGCTAAACGCCGTGGTTGCCGCCGTTGCTCTGGTGGAGTGAGCACACAATCCCACAGGAGGTTCCTTCTTCACCAAAGCATAGCATCATTTGATGCAGAGGAAAACCCACCGGGGGATGGTCCATTTCTGACCAGCCCGACCTTTCTTGGCACCCACATAGCCAATGAAGAGTTGATCATGCACCCAGGAGTCTTTAGTGCGATCAAGATATATTGTCCCACATGAAAGGGTGTGACAACTTTCGGAAAGAACAAAGGTTTCGTCTGAAGCACCACTCTATCTGGATAAACAGAAAGGAAAGGGGCTTGGAAGATAAAGCTTGAAGCTCGCTCACCCTACGAGCAGAGGTGATGGTAACAAGGAAGGTAGTCTTTAGAGTCAGCAACCTTAGAGGGCAGTTATCAAATGGCTCGAAGGGAGCACGCACAAGAAAAGTGAGAATCCGATTCAGATCCCATTGGGGCATTATGAAAGGAGGGAACAGATGAGTTAAGGCCATTAAAGAATCCATCAACAATAGTAGATTTGAATAAGTAAGGCTGCACGGTCACTGAAGAAAAGCAGAGAGAGCTGCAAGATATCCTGTAAGAGTGCCCAAAGCAGATGCCTGTTGGGCCAAAGAAAGTATGTACAAAAGGCCCTCGGAAACAGGAGCCTTTGCTGTACACCATGCCACACATTTGTTCCATCTATAGGCGTACACCGTTTTAGTAGAGGAACGCCTGGCTACAAAGATAATATTATTAATCAAAAAGGTCCACCTCTAAGAGGATCTGTGTATATCCTGTTGTTTATGGAATACACACAGTGTGTTAAAATACCCCTCACACACCAAAAGGGCCCTTGGTGTCATGCTTCATCATTGGGGTCTTCCCGCCCGGCTGCCGAACGGGGCAGTGCTGCGACAAGCGATTACGCTGGAGCACCTTTTAAATGTGGGTGCTATGTGAGTGAAATGGAGTGAGTGTCAGTAGGGTCAGGGGTGATATAGAAAAGTGATGTTAAAAAAAACCTGGCCTAGTGATAGAAAAAACTATTTAATAAACACTGGCTGGTATCATTAAAAAAAAAAAGTGGTGTCGGAAAGGGTAAGCGGGTTAATGGGCTTACTTTCCTGTGAGGGTCAGCATGTTTCGGGGCGCCATGCCCCTTCGTCAGGACCGGGGTCGGATCCCCCTGTCACTCACTGATGTCTTTCCACAATAAAAAGTGTATGTACAAAAAAGTGTAGTGGTGATTTTGTTTATCAATGTGTATAGATATACATTTTATATTTATACAATTCCCTTGCTAATGCTAAGATACTCCTGTAGTATGCCTGAAAGACAAGAGCACGGAATTATTAATGCGCGGATCCCACAGCGCTGTTCTCTAAAATACCTGTGAAAAAAGAGAACACACACACAGCAATACTCTGGTTCCAAGGATCCTGGAAGAGAATCGCTAGTTTCTGTGAATAACCTCACATTGTTAAACACACATACAGTTAAGCACACATACTTGTCTCGGACACGGTACAACAGGTTTAGTAAGAAAGGGTATGTACTCATCTTTAAAATACATACTTGGGAAGGTGAGGAACAATGCCCCATGAGCCAGCACTGGACAAAAGGGTATTAGAGGGTCCAACTGCAGGTGAGATAGAAAATGGGAAAAAAAGGAAAATGGTTTCCTGTCCCAGTATTTTAATGGCAGGTAACTAAAAAGACAAACCTGGTTAAAAAACCAAGTGTTCCACCAATCTTTAGTCTACCCCTTGCGGCTATGCCGTACTTACTCAACCCCTAGCCTCGTTGTGCTTCCTCCTCAGTCCGTGGCTTCCGTGATTGTGAGGATGGAGGCTAGGGCGGGTGTTTTATATACTAGTGTTAATTGCAAAAGTGCTCGCTAATGCCCCCTGTAGCTGGCCGCTTTGAATACCGTTTGTTAAAGATTAGTACAAGAGAAGCGGGAGCTGAAAGATCGTCTTCATGGTACAGCCGCTGTCCGGCTTGGACTGCGCATGCGCGAGGAAGTGTATTCAATACGCGCATGCGCGGTGGAGTGTAGAATCTCCGCGCATGCGCGGTGGAATGAAGTGCGCTGCGCGAGTAAAATGGGAACTGAATGAGAGTGTGCAGCGGCTCATAAATCCTAATGTTAACAAACATCGTGATGGGTGCACCGGGCATATCTTAGTGCTATAGCTGGGCGTTATAACTAGGGACAGAGTAGGCTAAAAATGGTCAGACTACCAAGAAAGACCTGTAAGTTCAATAAAGATGGTGGCTACAGCAGTATTTACAAGTGTGGTAAGATTGGCTCGGCTGTGTAGTCTGGGTCTTGGTACTTCAATACACAATTTTTTGACAGGCATAAACAGTGTCAACTAATTAAGCTGATCTTTACTGTTTGCAACACCATGAATGGGCACTGGGAATGATCAGGAGTTCAGTTGTGACCAGGGTATGTCGTCATTGAGGCCGGTCTGATGTGTACCCAGCCGGTACACCCAGCGTTGTTCCTTCGATAGAAGGTCCTTGTCACTCTTGAAAACCTCAATGACCGTCCATTTCAGATCATGAATGCTGTGTCCTTCAGTCACAAAGTGTGTCGCCATTTTGGTGGTGGTTTTTTTGCAGCGTACATTGCTGCAGTGTTCACCCATGCAAATTTTCACAGGTCTGCTTGTCATACCTATATATTCTTTTTTACAGGGGCAGGTGATTAAATAAACTACGTTGCGACTATTGCAATTAGTGAATGAGCGTTGTTCCCATGTAGTCTGATTCGAGAATGTGATGGTGCAGCTTTTTTGCGTGTATTGACAGGACACGCATGAGCCACATGGGTGGTGGCCCCCAACTGTTGTAAGTCTGGAGGGAGCATTAGACTTCATGTTCCTAGGTCTTGTGTGTACCAACATGTCCTTGAGATTTTTGCCTCTCCTATGAGAAAACATGGGTTTAGGGAACTCAAGTTTGCCACAGTTAAGTATTCTCCAATGTTTATTTACAATTTTGGTGATGCGGTTGGAGTTTGTGTTGTATGTTGTTACACAAATGAGTCTTGGGTCGGGCTCTTTGTTACATGTTTCTTCTAGTAAGGCCTCTCTGTTGTTGTTGTGGGCTCTTTTTTGGCCTTTCTTAACAATGGCTTTCGGATAGTTTCTATTCAGTAATATACATTCCAAATCGGCCGCCTGGGTTTTAAAATCCTTGATGTTGCTACAGTTGCGTCGCAGTCGAAGAAATTGCCCTTAGGGTAAATTCTCTCGTAGGTGTCGCGGGTGAAAGCTGTCGTAAAGTAACAGGCTGTTCTTAGCCGTGGGTTTGAAATGTGTGCTTGTAAATTACTGTAGTAGTATTCATCGACCACAATTCCAAGCCAGAGGAATAAAACATCCTCTTTCCACGGTGGTACAGCTTCTAGGATTCCCTATCTGGAGGAGTAGTAAGAAATGAGCCTTTCGATGATGAGACTTGGATGACCAAGCTCTCAGGGAAGGGCCCCCAACCGACCCTGCTGGGTCCAAAGGGGATGGTCGGAATCCCGGAAAAGCACAGAGGCATGGAGTTGTCTCAGAAATAGGTGCCGGAGATGGAGCCTTCGGGCAATGACACTCGGAAACCCACGTCACGTCGGCCGACCGACGGACGGGGAGAAGTCGAAGAACGCCTGTGCTTCTTCGACTTCTTCTTGTGTTTCACTGACTTACCTGAAGACTTACCCGACGAGTTCGAGGGGGACGAGGAGTGTGGGTTCCACAACCGTTATTGAGTAGCCGGGCATACAGCAGTTTCAGGACCGCTCCCGCAAAGCCTTCGGGTTCATGGTCCGGCACCCTGATCAAGACTTCGAGTTGCGCTCCAGACACCAAAGGCACACGATGTGCAGATCCGTCATGAACATCGCCTGAGGACATGAGCCGCAAGGCTTGAAGCCAGTCCGACGTTGCGACATCCCTTGTTGCACCAGGAGTTTGAAACCCGAAAAAGAAGTTGATTAAAATCGAAAAATAATAACCAAAAAAACAGCTACGGGGTAGCTCTCCCTGGATTTTCACATAGGCTGATGCAGAAAGAGGGAGGAAGAACCGATGTTAGCCCACATGGGTGGAATCTATGTCTGTTCTGTGACGCAATCCTGCCGCCCAGGACGACTGACGTGGAGCCGACCAAAGCCATTCAATGACAAGCAGGGATGCTGCTAAGGAAAAATTTCCAGATCCGGACTGACGCCTGGGGGGGAAATTCTTAGGTAAGGAATCTAAAAATAACAGTCTCTATCAGATCTGTAAAATACAAACCAATGTGCCTCTTGGTGAGTATAATCTAACGTAAAACTTGAGTATATATAGCTAAGTAGGAAATTGACAATAAAATGGGCCCTCCATGATTCGTTGACAGAACAGCCTCATCTGGACATATACAGCAACGTCTACATTAAGGGATGGTAAGCAATAATGTGAAAAACTTTACAAGATCTATGAGAAAAAGTATAGTCTGCGGACTGATGGCTTTAGCAAACAAGCTAGAGGTCTACATAGACAATGAAATATATAGGATGGGCTGACCCATGAATCAAACCTGGGGCAAAAAATGATGTCACAAAAAAGCTTTCAGAGACATGCAAAATTAAAACACTAATCTCATATCATAATATCGCATTGGCTTGCAACCAACAACTGAGCATATCAGTAATGAGGGCTAAAGAGGATAAACTCCCAAGATTCAAGTGACATGACACTGCTACCCTCCTCCATTTGAGTTTCCGAATAGCTATCCCAAAAAAATTCAAGGTCAGCTGGTTTAGTAAAAACAAGAGACTTTCCTTGGAAGATCATTTTGAATTTTGTGGGAGCCACAAAGGCAAACTGGATGGATTTGTCTTTCCAGGAGTCACAAAAACCTTTCCTGTGGTGAACCCTCTCACAGTCTTGAGAAATTGAGATTCTTGCTCTGTGCCAAGTGATCTATTTGATCTTCCTCATGTAAGTTAATCAATCAATCAGTGCATTTGTAAAGCGCGCTACTTACCCGTAAGGGTCTCAAGGTGCTGAGGGGACTACTGTTCGAAGAGCCAGGTCTTGAGGAGTTTTCTGAAGGCGAGTAGGTCTTGGGTTTGCTGTAGGTGGGTAGGGAGGGTGTTCCAGGTTTTGGCGGCAAGGTAGGAGAAGGATCTGCCTCCGGAGGTTGTTCGTTGGATACGGGGGACATCGGCGAGGGCGAGGCTGGCAGAGCGGAGCTGGCGGTTGGGGGTGTAGAAGTTGAGTCTGGTGTTCAGGTATGCTGGTCCGGCATTGTGGAGTGCTTTGTGTGCGTGGGTGAGGAGCTTGAAGGTGATCCTCTTGTTGACGGGTAGCCAGTGTAGGTCTCTCATGTGGTGCGTGATGTGGCTGTGGTGGGGGACATTGATGATTAGTCGGGCGGAGGCGTTTTGGATGCGTTGTAGTCATCGTATATGTTTGGATGGGATTCCTGCGTAGAGTGCGTTGCCGTAGTCCAGTCTGCTGTTAACGAGGGCCTGTGTCACCGTTCTTCTTGCTTCGGTCGGGATCCACTTGTAGATCCTGCGGAGGTTGTTGTAGCAGGAGGAGGAAACGGCATTGATCTGCTTAGACATGGAGAGGGAGGAGTCGAGGATGACTCCTAGGTTGCGTGCATTGTTGGTGGGTGTTGGTGCTGTTCCCAATGTGGTAGGCCACCAAGTTTGCTTCGAATGCTGGCGACGGTGGGCTCTTAAGATCAGTGGCCTCAGTGAGACAGTGTTTTTTGTGTTTGAAAGTGGGATTCCTGTATGTGTGCTTCAGTTTAAAGTTTTTTGTGGAGGAGATATAGAGTGTTGTCTGGGTCCAAGACTTCAAGACTTGAGATCGTGGAAGGGTCTTTCTTCTCCACGTCCTCGGATAAACCAAAAAATTTCAAGGTTGCCCCTTCTGCTTCGGTCTTCCAGGTTTCTAATTTCACATATCAGGGAAACTGACAGGGATTCAGATTTCTGTAGGTGTTTATCATGCACACTGTGCTAATCCTAAAAGAGTCAGATATACTATACTTACTGTCTGGGCCGCATATACGAAACTTACCCATTTACACCAATTAGGGCCAGCGCCCATCCCCTTCAAAACCTCCAGCATGTAGTCCAGGCATATCGAGTTGAAACATTTCTCTAGGTCTAGGGTGATGCACGATGTAGGAATGTAGGATCCATCTAGCATGGTTACCACCACTTTTTGCCTGGTGTTGCTCTGTTTTCTGACTAGTCTTACTTGGATCCTGCTAATTAGGGCCCCAGTCGCGGTGATTTCTCCCTACATTTGACAATGTTAAGTACTTTGGTACCTTCCCCAATGGCCACTGGTGTACACATATAAGCCCTTAGTATATGGAACTAAGGTACCAAGGGCATAGGTACACCAGTAGTCTTCCTTGGGCTGCAGCATGCATTATGTCACCCATGAGAGACAACTCAAACTGTGACTGCATGCCTGCAATTGCAGCCTGTGTAAGTTGGTGCTAGCACCACTTACAACAGGTATAGGTTTCCTTATATCTGAGGTCCCTGTACTTAAAACCTTTAAGTCACCGCTATGGCAGGCTCTTCAGTCCTGAGGGCAGGGTGCTTGGTTACAAGTGGGAGGGTGCCCCTGCATGAGCAAGGCCCCTTCACAAACAAACTCCAGAGCCGATTCTCCAGGCTTTGTAAGTACAGTCAACCATTTAATACATATAGTGGACATCAAGTCAAATACGAGATGTCTAACGGCATATTGGCTGCACCGACCTGGCCGCCTATCTGCACCGTTTGCTCTCTGGCTGATTGTTCTTCGGTCCGCTGCCGGACTGACAGACTGTGGTGGAGGCGGTGGCAGGGGCACAGAGTTTTGTGATTTCATTGAGTGCCATTGCCGTCTGGACTTTGTCTCCGCTTCTGTGACAGCGCCCGACCCCCAGCACCTTCAGCAAGAGTCAGATAAGTGCTTGGAGCATGGGCTCGGTGCTCCTGATTCTAATCTACTTTAAATTACTTTTATACTTTGACACAGACAATCCGCTTTGCTTAAACCAACCTTCAGCATGAAATTGTGATCATTTCCAGGAATTGTGACTTGATTAATCACAATCACAAATAGCGATTTTGAAAGGGACTACCAGGTCTTTGTGTTGCAGTTTTTCATGGGCTTATCTGTCTCTGTATTTTCTCAGTATCACCTCCTGGAGGAGAGTGCATTTTTCTGAGAATTGCCCTAACAGTTGTGAATTACCCTGTGCTAATATAGCAAGACAGCAGACACAATCCATTTTATAGGTCCCTATTCAGGTACCTACAAGAGTCTACTAATTAAGACTCCTTATATAAAGGATGAGATCTGGTAAGGTGCGGTGTAATTCTCAAGCCCCAATGAAAAGAAAGCGAGAAGGAGACCGCTCCCCGAAATCTTTCTGCAAAAAGGAAGCCACAAATCCAACTGGACAGGTCAGTTGTCAATGTCGATCCCCTCGCCCAGAGGAATCAAAGTGCCTCTTATGACCTGAACCTAGATTTGGACGCGAGCATGGAGTTTCAGCCAGAAAGTAGCCCAAAGGTTTAAACTACTTTAGATCTTACCGTGAGCTTGCAATAAGGCCAGATTGGCGACAAAGATGACAAAGATAGTTGGAAAGACGATCAAAAGTGGCTGGATCACCACAACTCACCAAAAAGCACAGGTTACTACTTGTGTAACAATATATCTGTAAGAGACATTAGTTAGTGATAGATTCCTTACCTTAGAGTATCCCCAGGCGTCAGACTGGATCCGGAAAAGTTTGCGTAGCAATACCCCTGCGCGCCGTCGTCCGCGGCTGTCGTCGGCAGCGCCGGAATAACGTCGTCTGAGTACTTAGACACCGCCCATGCGCGCGGACGTCACTTCTGATACACAGCTTTTCCGCACCAGATACGCAGAGCCATGATAGAACCAACACTGGTGCCATGAAACTAGGGCCCTGAAAGGGGATGACCTTAACCCTAGATATCGGTTCGCAGAACGGGGAGGATGGGTGGGTCGGTAAGGAATCTATCACTAACTAATGTCTCTTACAGATATATCGTTACACAAGTAGTAACTTGTGCATCTGAAAGAGACACGTTAGTGATAGATTCCTTACCGTAGAATAGATACCCCAGCAATACCAACCCCGGTGGTGGGTCTGCGAACCAATAATCACACCAGAAAGTCCTGGAGGACGGAACGGCCAAAGAAGCCATCCCTCCGGACTTGACTGTCCAGGCAGTAGTGTCTTGCAAAAGTGTGCAGCGAGGCCCACGTAGCTTCCTGGCAAATGTCCTGCAAGGGCACTTCCCGGCCCAGGGCAGTGGTAGTCGCCGTGGCCCGAGTGGAATGAGCCCTCAATCCAACAGGGGGCTCCTTCTTAGCCAAGGAGTAACATGCCTGGATACACAAGATGATCCACCGGGAGATGGTCCGCTTGTGCCCCGCCTTTCCCTTCTTAGTGCCCACGTAACCAACATAGAGTTGGTCATCCACCCGGAACTGGCGTGTGCGATCCAAATAGTAAGAGAGTGCACGTTTTGGGTCCAGACGGTGGAGCCTCTCTTCCTCTTTCGAGGGATGCGGAGGCGGAAAGAAGGTGGGCAAAGTAATGGACTGCCCGATGTGGAAGGCCGTGACAACCTTGGGCAGAAAAGGAAGTCTTATCCGCAACACAACCTTGTCTGGATGGACAGAAAGGAAGGGAGGAGTACAAGAAAGGGCCTGGAGCTCACTCACTCTCCTGGCAGAGGTGATGGCAACCAGGAAAGCAGTCTTCAAAGTAAGAAGACGGAGAGGACAGTTATGGAGCGGCTCAAAGGGAGCACACATTAGGTAAGTAAGAACAAGGTTCAAGTCCCACTGGGGCATCACGAAAGGAACAGGAGGGAACATGTGTGTGATGCCCTTTAAAAACCTATTTACAATAGGGGACTTGAACAAAGAAGGCTGATCAGGTAGCATTAAGAAGGCGGAAAGGGCAGAAAGGTACCCCTTGATAGTGCCCAGAGCAGAGCCCTGCTGGGCAAGAGAAAGAAGGAAGAGGAGAAAATAAGAAAGGGGTGCAGAGAGAGGGTCCACAGCCTTTGCTGTGCACCATGCCATAAATCTGTTCTATCTGCAGGCGTATACCGACTTTGAGGAGGGACGCCTGGCTGCCAGAATGACATTACAGACTTCAGGAGGCAAGTCAAATGGCCTCAACTGCCGCCGCTAAATCTCCAAGCTTGTAGGTGGAAACTGGACAGGTTCGGGTGGAGGACCATCCTCTGCTGCTGCGACAGAAAGTCCTCCCGAAGAGGCAGACGAATCGGGGGATCGACTGACATGCTGAGTAGCTCGGGATACCAGTATCTTCGTGCCCAGTCCGGAGCCACAAGAATAACCTGGGCCCGGTCGAGCCTGATCTTCTTCAGCACTCTGGGCAGAAGTGGTATAGGCGGAAAGGCGTACAATAGACCGCAACTCCACTCGCGACGAAAAGCGTCTCCGAGTGAGTGTCGCCTTGGAAATTCCAACGCGCAGAACTGATGACCTTGTGCGTTCTCTTCTGTGGCGAATAGATCTAACCAAGGCTCTCCCCACTGCTGAAAGAGGCCTTGCGCCACGTCGAGTTCAGACGCCATTCCTGATCCATCATGCACTGACGGTTGAGTTCGTCCGCCCTGGCATTCAGAGAGCCTGCCAGGTGTTGAACCACCAGGGTCACGCCCTGATGTTCCAGCCACTGCCAGAGGCGCAGAGCCTCCTGGCATAGGGTCCACGACCCCACCCCGCCCTGTTTGTTGCAGTACCACATAGCGGTGGTGTTGTCCGTGAACACCTGCACTACACTCCCCCGGACAGAGGGGAGGAATGCCTTCAGTGCTAGACGGATCGCCCGCAGCTCCAAAAAGTTGATATGGAGCCGGGACTCCGCCGGAGACCAGAGGCCTCTGATCTCCGCCTCTCCCATGTGGCCACCCCAGCCCTGGAGGGACGCGTCCGTCACAACCACATGCTCCGGGTGGGGTAGGGAGAGGGATCCGCCACTGACCCAATCACGGTCCGTGACCCACCACTGCAACTGTCTTACAGACGTGATCGGAAAAGTTGCCCTGTTGCTGGGCCCACTGAAACTTCAGGCCCCACTGCAGAGCCCACATCCAACACCGGGCGTGATGCACCAGAAGGATGCAGGAGGCCTTCAGCCCCAGAAGCCGCAGCGTCAACCTGACCGAGACTCGGGATAAAGGCCGAAAGATCGGAATCAGAGCCTGAATATCCCGAACCCGCTGTTCGGGAGGATAAACCCGAAACTGCGCCGATGAAGGGGAGCTTCTGAGAGGGACACAGATGTGACTTCGGCACGTTGATGGAGAACCCCAGCAAGTGCAGGAGGTCGGCCGTAGTCTGGAGGTGGCTGACGACTGTCTGGGGCGAGCCCGCCTTCAACAACCAGTCGTCGAGATAGGGGAAGACTGACACCCCTAACCTGCGCAGATGAGCTACGACCACCGCCGTCACCTTCGTGAACACCCGTGGGGCGCTGGTAAGGCCGAAGGGGAGCACGGTAAACTGAAAGTGCTCGTGGCCTACCGTGAACCGCAGGTAACGTCGGTGGGCCGGCAGGACGGGGATGTGAAAATAAGCGTCCTGCAAGTCCAACGCTACCATCCGGGGTCCAGGGCAGCTAAGACCTGAGCCAAAGTCAGCATCTTGAACTTCTCCTTCCGGAGGAAGCCGTTGACGTCCCGTAGGTCCAAGATAGGGCGTAGGCCCCCTTTGCCCTTCTTGGGTACCAGAAAGTAGTGGGAGTAACAACCACACCCTACTTCTGGCCCAGGAACGCGCTAGATGGCCCCCTTGGCCAAGAGGGCCGTGACTTCCTCTTGCAGAAGTTGCAAGTGATCCCCGACATGCGGTGGAATTGCGGTGGCATGGTTGGAGGGGTCGCCTCGAAAGGGAGGATGTAGCCCCTTCGGACCTACCTGTCTGACGTGACAGTGCGCCAGTGGAAGAGGTGATGGCGAACCCTGCCCCCCACTGGCGTCACATGGGCCTGAAAACACGGACTAGGAAGGTTATGAGGCGGATGCTGCGGGGAGGAGGTGTGGACTGGCTGCGCCGTTGTCCCCGACCACCACCACGGCGGTTTCCACGGCCACCACCGTGCTGTTGAACATTCTGCGGTGCGTGGCTGGCAGCACGTGTGGGGGTGCCCCTTCCGTGGCCGCGAAAGGAGCGAAAGGCACCCGATTGCTGGCGTGTGGCCGAGAGGCCCAAGGACTTGGCCGTAGCCCTGGAGTCCTTACAACGCTCAAGCGCATGGTCTGCCTTGTCGCCAAAGAGGCGGTCCTCAACCAGGCGTGGCGTCGAACCGCCACCGTCGTTGCCATCGCCCTGCCCAGTGAGTCCGTGGTATCCAGCCCACACCGGATGGAATATCGCGCTGCATCTCGACCCTCCGCAAGGGCTTGGGCGAGTTTAGCCCGGACCTCCTCCGGGCATTTTGGCAGCACGTCCGCGACCGTGTCCCACGGGGTGTGGGTGTAGCGGCCCAAGAGGCATGCGGTATTGACAGACCGCAGTCCCAAACTCAGGGACGAGAACACCTTCTTCCCGAACAGTTCGTACCTCTTGGATTCCCGATCGGGCGGAGCCGTCAGGAATGCGGTCTGGGAAGTAGAGGCCTGGATGACCAGGCTCTCGGGGGTGGGATGGGTGGACAAAAAGCAAGGGTCGCCCGGGGCCGGGCGTTAGCGTCTGGCCACGCTCCTATCCACAGGCGGACCTGTGGCGGGCTTGGACCAAGTGCCCACAAGAACGTCACACAAGGCCTCATTAAACGGCAGCAGAGGCTCACTGGAGCTTGCCTGCGGTTTAAGGACCTCAGTGAGGAGGTTAGTCCTCACGGCAGCGACGGGGAGCTCAAGGTTTAAGGCCTTGGCCGCCCTCGTCAACACTACACTGTAAGCAGCCCCCTCCTCCGTAGCCACGGTGGGAGGGGAGACAAATCCAGTGTCTGGCGAAGTGTCAATACCACTGGCCTCACCAAGCTCATATGTCCAGTCCTCTTGAGACTGGCACTCCTGTGCCAGAGGGTCCGCAGACCCTCCCAATCACCCTCATCACCCGTCTCCTGTTAAACAGGGTCAACAGACAGGGCCTCCTCATGGAAATAAAAATCTCCAAAGGCCGTCGGAAGCGGCGCCCATCGGCGCCGCTCCGGCGCCAGAGTCGGACCGAAGGGAAGATTGGGGACGGCGTCCACAGTGGCCGCCGGGGGCGACACCCGCGGGGCCGGCGCCGGTGAGGTCGACCGGCGACGACCCGGATCCGGAAGCGGATCCAGTGAGATCCTGCGGTGCCGGACCGAAGTCGCCGGCGCCGCCGGAGCCGTAGCACCCGATGACGTCGGAGCCGAAGCACCCGACATGCTAGGGCAGGGTTCTCCAAACCGGTCCTGGAGGGCCGGATCCATGCCAGATTTTTAAAATAACTACATGTATCTAAATGGGGATATGCACAAAATCTGGCATGGACCCGGCCCTCCAGGACCGGTTTGGAGACCCCTGCGCTAGGGCCTCCAGCCAGGGCCGTTGGGCCCGTAGGCGCCACGGGACCCGGCTGAGAAGGGAGGGACCTCATGGCCATGAGGTACCTCTCTACCTCCTCTGGCGTCGCGTCATGCCCAGGGACCCGAAGGTGTGGGGCAGGCGGCGACGCCTGCGACTCAGTCAGAGCCGCGTGGGTGGTGTCACCCGAACCCCCGGCCGCATCGTGCGAGCGTCGGGGTGGGTCGGAGGAACGATGACGTCTCTCTGACCTCTCATGCCTCTTACCTGAGGACTTGGATCCTGATGACCGATGTCCACTCCCGGAGCTGCGAGGACTCCGACCCCGCGACCGGTCCCTCGACCTCTTGTGGGACCGGGACCTGGAGCGGCGCGGGGCCGACTGCCGGAGCTCGAGCCGCTTGCGGGACCGCTCCCGCCTAGCTTTCGACGTCAGGGCCCGGCAGTCGGAGCAGGTGCGGTCATTGTGGTCGAGGCCTAAACACTTGAGGCACCGGCGATGGGGGTTGGTAACCGACATTAGTCGGTCGCACTTGGAGCACGGCTTAAACCCGGGCATCCCTACCGGCACCGTCGGAGTCGAAGACTCGTGTAGAGAAATGATCAAAAGATCAAAAAAGTTTAGTCAAAAAATGACTAAGGGTTAGAGCTTCTCCGGATCTGCGCTAGCTGGTGCGGAAAAAAGAAGAACTGACGTCAGCGAGCATGGGCGGCGTCTAAGTACTCCGACGACGTCATTCCGGCGCTAACGACGCCTGCCGGGGATTTTCCGGATCCAGTCTGACGCCTGGGGATATTCTAAAGTAAGGAATCTATCACTAACGTGTCTCTTACAGATTTACAGATTACTTTCAACCAGAAATAATCATGATAAATCACAATAATTAAATAAGAATGTCAAATGTCAACCAGAAGGGTTGGTCGCTACTTGCCTTGCCAGACCACTCAACTCAATATCTCTACCAAATGAGCTGCCAAATCAGTATCCATCAAGTAGAACACTTGTGTATGCCCCAGAAGAAGTGGTTGATACAGGCCGAGCCTCTAATGGATGGGTACCTAAATTATTTGTATTGCTCGAGTTTAAATTATACTGTGAAGGGGATTTTTTACCTCCTTTAGTATCCGATGAGGGGCCTAATACAAATTCACAGGAAGTAACTATTGAAGATGAGAGAAACAAAAGGGCATGGATAGTGACTCCAGGAGAAAACCCTCCGAATCTGTGGGCTGCTATACTGAACTCTATGCAAGCAACAGTACTGGCTCTAACTCACCATTCAAACAAAATGGATATTCAGGTGGATTTGCTGAACACGATGGCTGTATTTGTGTCCGAAATTGACGAGAAACTCAAAAAACTAAACGCACTAGTCACAGGGGGGCAATCAAATCATTTAAATGATTTCCAAGTCTGTTCCTGTAAGAAACTCCTGTAAGAAACTCGTGCAACCTGGGCGAAGTTAAAAACAACCTCAGCCCCAAGTTTCGGCCCGGCAATCTACTGAATGAGGTAATACCCAGTCCTAAGAACGTAACAGTATGGAGCGGATTGGATTCCAGTGAACGGCCACTAGAGGAAGAACCTGTGGATTATAGTAGTGATTAACCTAAAAACTCCGTCCGGGGTTCCACATGAAACATCTGGGGAAGGTAGTATAAAAATGATTGCTTCAAACCCACCACGACAAACCAAAAGGGAAAGGAAACATGCAAGAAAAAGAAGGAATAAAATCTGCTTAGGCAATTTTGAGAGCTTCTTTCCCCCGCAAACTCCGGAACAGGATGACCAAGACTGTCTAGGGACGACCCAAATGGGCCCGAAGTCTCAGGGCACCATCGTGGTCTCATCTCAAGATGCTCACAACAAGTCAGCATCCCTTAAAAATCTAAGGGCATCTCCTTCCACATCGAACGGACCCTCACTGTTACGCAGCTCCCAATCAGAGGGAACTTTTAGAGCCCACCATGTCAGCCGAGAAGACACAATATCACCCACGATATCACACACGGGGAATCCGCAAGCGAAAGAACGCTTGGTAGAAGAATCCATCATACCACCCCAAAGCGAACAGCCTCTCCCGGAACCCCAGTTGCAGGAAGCAACTGTTGGTAGTAAACTAACTTTAAAAAGTGGTGCCTGTCCTGCTAAACTTCTTGGTTTAAATAACTCTGGTCAGATGCTGCTGTGGATCCCAGAATTTAAATCAAGGGGTTGTCAAGAAATATTAAATGGTTCAAACATCCTAAAACTGCTCAAAGCTGTGCCGGGCCTGGCCCATGTAAAGTCTGATGATATCTTTTCAATTAAGTTTCTGCCGGCAAGAAGACGTCAGCTTGCGGATCCCACTTTAGTTACCTTCTCGTCCTCTGTGCTTCCGGCTGTGATTCTGGAAAAGAAAAAGCACCTAAAGGCCTGGGGCATTGAAGTAACAGCCTATCATGGAGATAGATATCCCATGTATTGCTTGCAGGGCCATCATCAAGTGAGCAACCAGTGCCCACTGTGTCTGTATTAAGAGGAGTTGGCTGAAGGACCTCCCCTGCGGTTTTTCGCAAATCAGACTCCGATCTCACTAAAATGTCTGTCAGAGTAACTAACGACATAACCGCTGGCCTGCCACGAAGACTGGTTACAAATAATGAGCAACTATCTTCTTGGAGTTGGTTACCACAGGCGTTGTCTCGAGCCGGGAGCAGCCAAGACTGATATGAGGGAAGTCCACCAAAAATTACTCCGAGCAGCCTGGAAGTTTGCTCTTGGAATATTAACGGCTTACAGATAAAACTTTCAGACCCGGATTTCACAGGATTCCTGCGAACCTTTGATATTCTAATGTTCCAGGAAACATGGGCGCAGACTTCTATCCCACTCATTGGCTACAAGGAATATAAGAAATTAGCTGATAGAAAGAGTGCCTATGGGAGGGCAAAAGGGGGCCTGGCAAGTTCTATAAATACTAACATAATTATTGAAACAGTGGAAGTATATGTGGATGCCCCAAATATGCTGGTAATAAATCTAGAAGGTCGGGATAATAAGAATCAATCATCATAGCAAATCTGTGCATCAATCCAAAGCAGAAAGCGGCATCTTCCAGGAGAATAGCAGCTCATCTATCCCAGTTAAAAGACAGCCACAACAAGGAACAATGGCTAATTTCCGGTGACTTTAACCTCAACCTTTTTTATTTTCCTTCGGAAGAACATAGTGACGCAGTGGGCCCCCTCCCAGAGCAATCAATGCCATCAATCTTACAGAGGGACAACTCAGGTGAAGAACTCATTAAAGCCTGTGAACTATTGGGCCTGCTGGTACTAAATGGCCGAAAACCATCTGATATTCAACCTGGTTGGTCAAGGGTTTGTGGTGACACAGCTTCAATTATAGACTATACCCTTGTTTCAATGCCCCTTTATCATCAGGTATGCGATTATAGGATATGCCATTGTGTGGAAAGGGATCATAACCCTCAGGTCATCAAGGTGAACACATCCCTGCGCAAACTTAAGCATTTCATACGTTGGCGGGAGAAACATGCTCAGAAAATCTGAAACGCCTGAAGTGGAGCCCTGGCTCCATTAAGTCTTTAGCGCAGGATGGGATCACAAGTCTACAGGACCTAGCCCAATGTGAGCTCAATCCAATAGCGACCTCGACTTGATCATGGCAAAATGGTAATTCTGCCTGTTTAAATTTGGAACATGAGAAAGGCAGACATTTTCGGCAATCACGCCAACATCCAGGTGACCTGGACCGACTACAACAGCTCCATAATGAAAGACGGCGGCTAAAATAAGAGATCTGGAAGTACAAACAAGTCAAACAGGAAACACTATGGGCCCAGTTACAACACGCCTCCAAAATCCATGACTCGAAAAGATTTTGGTATATAATTAATAGGAACGAGAAAGGCCCTGCAGCTGCAAACAATGCCAATATCAGTAAGAAAGACTGGGAATATTATTTGAAGTTACACTTCAAGAGCGATTTGACTTATTCCGCTAGTACATTCTGCCCCAATAAAACCGCTGTGGTACAGGGGAAAATTACAGCAGCTGAAGTAGAGATGGTCATCAAAAAGTCCATGGCCGACTGTGCTCCCAGCCCAAATGGGATACCACAGGCTTTATTCAAACATCTTTCCCAAAAATGGGCTGTTTTTCTAGCATCAATGTTCAATTTTATTTTGGAAAACAATGTTATTCCTGATAGCTGGAGGGGCTCCATTCTTCATCCTATTTAAAAAAAAAAGGCTTGGCCACCTAGCAACTATAGGCTAATAGCACTGATGGGTTTAGATGTTAAAATATTTTTCAACGTTAATACTCCATGATCTGGAATCTTGGTCATATGGCAATGGAAGAATTCACCTAAATCAAACTGGCTTCAAAAGGGGCCAAGGTACTTCAACCAATCTTATGGCCCTGAGTCTAATCAGGAACAGAGCGAAAGCAACCAAGAAACCCCTTTACATGTGCTTTGTTGACTTTAAAGCAGCTTTTGATGGTGTCCCTCGGGACAAATTATGGGCTAAGCTTCAACGATGGGGCATCCCATCGAGGTTTCTACAAGCAATCAGGCTAGTACCCACTTTTTATCTATTTTACTTTTGATTTGTTATGTATTTTTTAACTGTGAGATTCTGTTTATGGTTTTAAATAACTAATAAACTAATATTAATATCCAATATATATTGGCTGCACCTGTCATGTATTCCTATAGGTTCTGAATCGATCCCCCTATTCCTGACCCTATTCTGGTTAAACTAACTATCAAGTTAACTAACAGTCGGCCCATGAGGCAAGAAAAGCCCCCATGATGCAGATACCGTTATCTGACGCAGTCACACTACGGCACAGGAACGTGTTATCTGATTAGGTCATAACGCTTGAGATCTAATTAGACAAGCGACATTCCTCCAGCCCCTGATAAGGCATACGACGTTCTCATAACAAATCAAACCTATGACAACCTGGAAAATCCGTGCGGCCATTGTTTTGATTTCACAGAGAACTTCAGTAAAAGAATGTGCTAACGAGCAAGTCGTATGACATCTTTATTGACGTATCTATGTCCATCCTTACGTCAATCTCGGCACCTTTAAGGTATAAATATTGCCGATCTTGCCCTATGCAAACACACGCGTGGTGACGAGACGGAGCAGCCATACTTGCCGAAGCCCAGAAGCAGAGCAGACCCCGCTGGCAGCAGCCCCGCCTTCCTGACGCGCTGAGAGACGCGCTGCTATCTCCTACCGAGAGACCCAGCACCGGCGCTTTCGGGCAGCCCTCGCAGGCAGCCTGGAATATCGAGAGCAGAGAAAGAGATACCATTCCTCATTCATCCTAACTTCCAGGTACAGAACTGAATAACCCCTCACAGAGAATTCTTTAGTTATTCACTTGGCAAAAACAAACTTAACTTAAACTGTAACTTTCTATTCCCGCCCACGCATTAGACTTAGGTCAGGTACACGGGGTAGGCGTATTTAGAAACACCAGTTGAGTACGTTTAGTCAAATGTATATGTGTATGTAAATATATTTTAATCATTTTAATCATCATATGGCTCAGAAACCATATCAATGTTTTTACAGTATTATTTTATACTATTGCTTTTAATGTATGCACTTTACTTAACTATAAGTATTGCAATAATATCGATCCATTTCTCTTGTACGAGAAAAGAGACTGATCAATAAATAACACCTTTTTATTGAACACGCCTGTCTCTTCCTTTTCTCTACAATCTGATGAGACTAAGAATGCACGTACTGACTGAGTAAAATAATTGCCTTGTGCTCACACGACTCTGGAGATACACTCTTGATTAGGGGAGAGCAAAGTTGTCATGTTCTATGGTTGTCAGAAACTAAATCCCTTCTTGTCTAATCAGGGGAGTTAATTCTTTCCTGAACATTCGAGAAAGTTTCTAGCGAACTCTGAGCTACGCTGGCAAACCCAAAACTTAAGTCTAGTATCGACAGTAGTAGACCTAGTTAACGTCTGGCCTAGGCCTTTACTGCTGTAGGTATTATTCCAATGCGCAGAGCCTATTGGGAAGATAGGAACTACACTACATGGCGCCCAACGCGTTTGGAGAGGGCGATAAAACTAACGTAAGACATTTAGAGTAACTCAGTCGTGCTTTCTCACTCAGACCCCTTTTCCCAAATACTCCAAAGACGTCTGGAGTGGGTGAAAGGTAATATCCTCCAAAACCTCGCAGGAGGGAACTCCTATGTAAGGTTCTTGGTTTAGTCAACGTTGAAGGATACACTGTTCCAAAATATTGTGCATCTAATCTTTGTTCCATAAGAAACCTGATCTGCAAACAAAAAGAATAACCTTTCTAACAGTAAAATGTCAGAAAGTGATGAAGAAAGAGAGGCAGTTAGATTAGCAGCTGAAATAGTAGCAGCTGATACTGCGGCACTAGATGCGGACGGGGATATAATACTCATCCCGGTCGCCAAAAGGAAATCTATAACCTTAAAACTTATAGAAAATGGACTGACACCTAGAGGTGGCACAGTCATATTCGTAATTGAGGCACACGAATATCGGCAGACAGAGGTATACTATACATGGATACATTTTCCAGCAGCAAATGCTGTAACAAAGTACTTCCACTATTACAAAATAGAGGTTCCACCCGACATTTACACTCCTTTCGAGGAGGTGGAAGTACCACTCAAATTGCAAGAGCATTTGCTCTTATTTGATGGCGCCCTAATACATAACAATCACATTACAAGGCTCGGTCCTTTAGGTAGACCAGGAGCAACGTGGCCGGTCTTAGCCGGATACACACCACACCCAGACATCGAAAGAATGTCTACAGGAGAGCTGTTAATACAGCTAAAACAATTACTAAAAATTCATAGACAATTAGTCCAGTATGTAATGCGGACTTCAACAATTCAGCCAGCGATTAAACTTCCACAGCTGACCCCTCACCAGGGGAACACAAATAAAATCACACCACAGAACATCCAATCCTGCCTAGGTAAAGTTCCGGCTAAACGGGAACAGATACCATTCTGGTTGGCACAGAAAATCACCCAAATAGAGGCGGTGTTTCCTGACACCACCCCGCTAGAAAAACACAGGATTCTGACTATATGTCTCCCAATGGGAATCGCACCACACATAGAGGACTGTGACACTTGGGGTACAGTTTTTGCTTCAATCTACACAAAAACGCACGGTGTTCCATCCATTTCGGTAATACCAGATGTGCTAAAACAAATTCAAGATGAATACGGTCCAGAACCAGCTTTAACTCTTGGTATGAAATTACTGAAAGACTTCAAGCAGGTCTCGGCTATATTACTAGCCAATATAAAAGGTGAAGCAGCAAACGTGGCGATCCGCCAGAGGTTAAAAGAGACAGATATAGCAGACCAACCAGCTGAAATTGCCAGAATCATAGAAAAATCTTATGAAGAACTAGGTAGAGATAGTTTAGGTGGAATACCAGTAAAACCGCAACTGACTGAAAGTCCAGAAACAATATTTTTTAATAATAATTCACCAAAAAAGATGGGGATGGAAAGATACTGGGATGGAAACAAACAATCCAATCCAAAAGAAAAGAAATTCCAGTCCCGAGGAAGGTCTCCTAGGCGAAGGGGGAAATCTCCGAACCAGAGACACAGGTCACCCCAGAGTGACCCCTCTGGGAAAAGATATAACCTTAGAAATAGGAATAATATTAAAAAACCTGATAGATAAAGACATTGATACACGTCCCTCTCAATCTTTTCAGACTTCCTCGCAGAAATCAGAAAGAAGAGGACGATCAGAACAAAGAGAAGAGCACGCCAAGTCCAAAGACAAGGAACCTGCTCAACAAAAAAAGAAATTACAATTTCCAAAAAAGAAGGTAGCCAGTATCAAGGTAGTTAATGCCGAGAATACTGAGGACACAACTGAAAAACGGAGAGTGGGCTCAGACAATGCTAGACAGCGCAGCAGAAGTGAGCATAGCTCGCAAAGTCCTTATGAATCATCTGGAGACAGTGGACACGAATGAATACCTTCAAGTGGAAACTGCAGACACCAGAGTTAGCAAACCCCACAAGATATACGAGATAACATTACGTATAGAGGGAGATAAGACTAGCAAAATAAGGGGACTATTTTGGGATAACCTCTCCAAGGGTTATGACATCCTTCTAGCTGAAAAAGACTGGCCACCAGAGTTTGTCAGGGAGTGCCCTCATGGCGAAGAAGTAATTATGCCTGCCTTCTCGAATCAAATCCCGATTCATAAAAAATACACACTTGCTAGAAAGTGGGCAGTGGCCTTAGCACCTGCTTTATATAAAAATCATGTAGGATGGGATGAGGATTCTCCTCCTCACAAAATCCAGTTAAAATCACAACCTACTGCACAAAGGCAGTACCCAATTAAGCAAGAAGCTAAAAAACAGGTAAATGAAATACTAGATCAGCTAGAATACCAGGGGGTGATTGAAACTTGCACCTCACAAATGAACAATCCTTTGTTTCCGGTCTCCAAACCAGACAATTCATATCATCTAGTTTTGGATTACCGACACCTTAACACATGTTGCAAAACCTTTGCAGTGCAAAACTCACACAGTGCTGCACTAATGAATAACATAGTGCGCAAAAAATACAAAACAACCTTGGACATCTCCAATGGATTCTTTTGTCAAAACATAGCACCAGAGAGCAGATATTTAACTGCATTCTCAGTAAATGGCACTCAAAAGCAATTCTGTCGGTTAGCCCAGGGGTACAAGAACATCCCGGGGTTATTCTCAGCGAGAGTAACAGAATTACTACAACTATATGATGATGAAGCATTATCTTATGTCGATGACATTTACTTAACAGATGATGACTTGGATACTCACTTGAAAAGAGTGAACACCATAATACTTGGGTTCGCAGCAGAGGGTTACAAATTCAACTTTAAAAAATCTAGAATTGCCCATCTGACAGTCCTGTTCTTAGGATATGAGTTATCAAGTGAAGGTAAAAGCCTGGCTGACAATTTCCTAGAGAAATGTGCCGTAATCCAAGCTCCTAAAACACTAAAAAACCTACAGTCAATTCTAGGCTTCCTAAATTTCGGAAGAACATACATTGCAAATTATGCAGAAAGGGTCAAACCCCTTTATGATCTAATTAAACCAGACTTTAAAAGATCCAATTGGACTCAAACACACACAGAAATTTTGAGATCCTTACAAACAGACATGCTAATTAAAACAAAATTAGAAACACGTGATAACACACGCAATCTTGTGATTCGAGTCATCCCAGGGAGATGCGGATTCACATACCTAACCTCTAATGAGGGAGAAAAGGTACCAATTGCATTCACATCACACTTATACACAGAAGCTGAACAGAAATTCAGTAATACAGAAAAAATCATTCGTGCAGTTCAAACCGCAATAGCTAGAGAAAAAGACATAGCTGACGGTAGACATATCACAGTCAGAACAGCAGAATCAGCCTTTGAGGCACTAACAACACCGTGTAATTTACCAACAACAACATTGAATCCGGAATGGATACAATGGGTGAATTCAATCACAACGGACAAAGTATACTACTACTTTGATCCAGAACTAGAAGAATTAAAAAATCTAAAATATGAAAAGACGTATCCTCTGCCAATCGACATTCTACCTCTACGACATTACGCCTGTGTAATCTATACAGACGGACATGCTCAACCCTCCGTTTGGGGAGAACATGCATACAACCCCACATGTGAGATTACAAAAGAAGTGTGGCGCGGAGGTAAACTAAGACCTCTATTAACAAAATCACACTCAGTAGAAACTAATTCAGAACTACAAACTGAAATATTAGCATTAAAAATGGCGCTGGATAATGCGGATCGCGAATTCCCGACACTTATAGTGTCAGATTCATATTACTGCGTCAAAGCATATAACAAGGATTTGCAGACATGGATTCAGAACGGTTACAAAGATGACACAGATGCACCAATAAAGCAGAAACTGCTCTGGGAACAAATAGCTCTTTTACAAAAAGAACTACCAAAGACTCACGTGACTCACTCACTGAGTCATCAGCGTGATGGCGTTCACGTTGTAGGGAATTCATTGGCTGAAACAGCCGCAGCGGCAGCCACTATACCGGCTCCCGTAGATCGAAAAAAGCGTACATTAAAATACATTGACGGTGAAACAATGCTGGCGGTGAAAACGTCATCAAAAGGCGACTGCTCAGCGTTACCGATCAACTATCCACTCAATTATACATACATAATCGATGCAAACTCCGTCCCTTTTGCTCGAATCCCTGGAGTGGGGGATAGAGTGATTCCAAACATGGACAGGAGAAGCTTGTTAATCGCAGACGCACACATGGGCGAGGGTCTCAGACACCTCAAACTGAAAGATTCTCTGGAAGAATTACAATCACGGTACTGGTGGCCAGGCATGAGCCTGCATTACACCATGTTTGTAAAAAACTGCCCAAACTGCAACAGAGATCGCAGTGGGGAGAGAAACAGTTTAATACCTCGTCGTATCAAGGCAGATAATATGACCAATAAAAAGCAGGGCTTGCGATTAACATATACAGGCTAGTTTCCACTTATAATGTAGATCACCAGCACTCGGCTGACGTCCGGACTGTTATACAAAGATTTGCGAGTCTAAATGGCATATACGCTAAGAGCATGCTACGTTCGACCATTTGTTTTCACTCAAGCCCACCAGCCTGGGGGGAAACATGGCCGAATGAGCACAGTCCAGCGGGAATCTTCTCACTTCCTTCCTGAGGGTACGGGATGGTGTAAAGAAAAAACCAAGGCAGAAAGCAATCTATAATGGAAAGGATATTAGGTTCGGGAGCTGGGTGGGTCAAACATCTAATAAGTGTCCAACGTAGTCTAAATAACTTGCCAAGAAATTCTCTGAAGGGATTCAGTCCGTACGAATTATTATTTGGAACTAGAATGATTATCTCTGACCTCGACAGTCAGACTTCAGTGGTTAAAGAAAAAAGCTTTGATGTCAAAGACCGTTTGGCTATTTTGCAGGACTTAAACAAAACAAGAAAAGACCTGAGCAACATACAGTTGAAACAACAGCCAACAACCACTGAAGAATCACCACCTGTCCCAGCAAGACCTGTCTGGATTCCAAAAGTCGGGGATCTAGTCAGGGAGAAGATCGCGGTAAAGAAGGAATTTGGGCCTTCTTACAGAAAAGCAGTTCCTGTCTTGTCTGTCAACGGGACAAGATCAGTTGTACTACCGCCACTTGCTGGTAAAAAGGAGAACCGAGTTGTATCCATCGACCTGGTAAAACCACAACATGTGGCCGATAACAAACAGTAGGCCAAGTGGACTCCCAATAAGTAGCAGAACACCAAGGTTTGCTACCAGTACAGAGGTCCTAACAAAGAGGCTCATCACATTCGAAACGCCTACAGAAGAACAACAAGGACTATGCAACGATGCAATAGAACTCAGACCTCTGAAAACCCAAATAAAAACATTTAGCAGAGACACACCAATCTATAATGAAGTACCAAGTGAAAATGCAAGAAACAAAAATCCTGAAGCAATTGGAACAATTGACAGAACTGCATCCGGCTACTTCATCAACTTCGATGATTCCTCTGAGAGCCTCAGTGAATCAAAGACACAGCCATCATCAAAATCCTTTAAAGACAAAGCTAAGGAACTTTTGAACCAACTGAAAGAAACATATCTGATTTCTCCATGGATTGAATTTTGGGTGGGTTTTGGTGCATTTATCCTCATACTTTGGCTGATCATGGTATTAACTTTGGGACGCTTCATTGAGGGAAAATATGCTAAAATGGACACAGCAAGTCAGAACATCAACTTGGTCCTCAAACCACACACATCTTCACACGTCGAGAAAAGAGAACTTTCTTCAGCCAACTTCACAGCCAATCCTATACCTGGTGGGGTAGCCTGGGACAACACTGACTATGAAATTTATGGTCCGGTCGAGATCCTGAAATATCCACACCAAATCAAGATCTCCTTGAGTGACTTTGCAAAACCAAACTCATTTGCTGATGATTGGGACTTCGAAAGCATTAATAACATGATGTCTGACTTAGGAATGTCTGCTAAATTTACAAAACATGATTATTTGCAAGGTTCTACAAATTATGATAGTATGTATTGCTATAACCACTATGGTAACCATTTTTTACATAAATCTGCACAACCTAGAAATGTTTTAAATTATAATCAATGGGAACATTGTGCAACACCTCCAAAAGGGAGCTCAAGAACTGTTTACGACAAATATTCATATTTTTCAGGTTTTAACACAAGTAATGCTGAAACATTTTATTATAAATTGTCAAACAAGACAGGGATGAAAACCATGATAACCAACACAAAGTTGATATATTCAGATTCATTCTTCGAAGAAATGAATACTTTTGGATTTGATTATTGGGACAAAAATGTTGATTTGAAAAGTGTTTGGGGTACAAAAGAATGGCAAGTACAGGGTTTAGAAGCTTTGTTTAGAGCTTGCATGATCCCAGAACAAATGATATTTTTGAATGACACTATTCAACAAACCACCTGTCTTGGCCTAGCCAAAATCAAAGATTTAAATAAACCGTCTATTCCAAAGCCAACAATGTTTAGCAATAGCTCTGATACGGATGAAGAGATAGACGTAAACCATATATTAAACCAAAACAGAACACATCCTGATTGGAAACAATGGTTAATCTGGCCCACAGATACAAATAACTGTCAAGACAGATTCCTGAATAAAACACAGGGGTTCAAACTGACCAGGCCAGACCCTAGATATCCCCAAAGACATCACCCAGGGATAATAACAACCTACAGTGTGGGCAAATTATGCCTTCAGTGGCTACAAACTTCCACACTGCCTGAAATTAAGCAACACCTAACTTTACTTACTGATGGTGCTGACTTGCGTGATTTCATAATGGGACCACGCAAACAGCGTCAAAAGCGTTTCATAGCAGCCTCTGTATATGCAGCATACAATGAGGCCTGGAAGGTTAATCAAATTGAAACAGCAGAGAGAATACGGGAAATTGACCGTATTAATTTGGAAAAATCACTTTCTGTAGTGGACAATGGGTTAATGACTCTGTCCTCCAGAATTTTTTCATTGGACAGCATTGTGTCTTCAGCAATCGATATATTATCGCAAGACTTACTGTTATTACAACATGGTCAGTCACAATTGCGTTCTATTGTACAGCTTGGCTGGACGTTACAAAATCTGCGTTCAGGCTATGTGCCTTGGCGTTTAATCAACACAACGTCACTATTCCAAATCTTTAACCTTACTGATAGACAAATCGGTATGGCGCAAAAGGGTGCTGATTATACAATCTTGAGCATTGAAAAACTAGAAAGATTACCAATGACAATGTCAGAACGACCTGTCAGTGAATGGATAATCCACGGAATCATAAATATTCCTATCTCAACCTTCAGGTTTCAATACTGCCAAAAATATATACAGGCTGGCATGTACGAGAAATTGGGGAAGGGGTACCTTAAAACAACTTGGAACCTGCCCTATTCACATGCATGTGTCAGTAATAAAGGACAGAAAGTGTTTCTTAGTGGCAACAATTGTGCTATGTCACTAAGCGGCACGCTTCTGTGTAACGGAATTAGTTTGCATGGAGCCTGTGAAGGGAATTCATACAACCTTTCATGTCACCAGCAAGGCGCACCTGCAACTGAAATAGAACCATTCTTTCAAAGACTCTATAATGGGAGTTACATTCTTATTGTAGACCGCAAATGTTGTAGTCTTATGCCCGGGACTCCTTATCTAGTCACTACGACTGCGAAGGTCAAGTGCTGTGGACGTTCTTTGTTCCCCAGCTCCTTTCCAGACAGGGAGGCAAGGGCATGGCCCAGTTTGAAAATTACTTCTATTCGAATAGATACTTTAAGCAGAATGAAAACAGTGCTTCTTCAGACGCCTACAAGGCTCACGTCATCAAAAGAAACGTATGATCTACAAGTCGCAAGGACGACTGCAGAGATACATACATTATTATCGACTAATTCCCCTGTACATTTCGCGGAAATCCTGAGCGAAATCTTAAATATTTCTGATACCACTGGGGTCTCAAAAGTATTTAAGACAGTATTTTCGATGGCATTAACACCATTCAAAGCCATACTGGGTATTTTTCCAGATTTCGTCCATTCGATTTTTGGCGGACTTCCCCTGATCCTGGGACTAATTGCAGGAATCCTATTCTTAGTCCTTATTTTTCGTTATGGCAACCCATGTCACAGATCAAACTCTCGCGACAATGGAAGATACAATCCTAGCCATTGGATACCGGGACCGGATATCAAAAATCCTGGGACTATCCCGGCTTAGAGACCTGAACATGACTTGGTTTCTATCATTTCGACCAATGTGGCAAAGATGTGTTTTACCTGTATTGAGATGTCTGCTATGCGGAGAAGAATGCGTGTTAGACACCTGTCTGACGCTACAATCGGATGCGCCAGTGGATGCAGATACATTGTTGGTTCCTACCAAGGTTCACGCTTTGTGCTGCCCTCAAAGGCTGCCAATCCTGATGACGGCATTCGTGGAGTCTTCACCACTACGATTGATGAGTAGTGAAGTTCAAGATGAAAGCAGCATTAATCAGGTACGACCTTCTGTCAGCAATGCGAATCAGAATGTCAATGGAGACAATCATGCGCACGAATGCATGGTTACACCTATTTCCGACTTAGTGGAACTTTCCCATGAAGCTGTTGACAGTTTTTTCGAAAGCCTTAATGATATGATGTTCTCTCCAGAACAGAAATAGAGACTTTTGAGCAAGCTCGCACGCGGCGTTCCCTGAATTCGGCCTTCAACTTTAAAAATAAAGTCACATGAACAATTTTTCCCACCAGTTCACGGACAACAATTTTTTAGCAGCCCCAAATTATTTTTTACAAAATTTTCGGGACACTTATCTTCTGCTTAAAGTAAGAAACTATTCCTAGAGAACTAAGATTTCTATTTTTAGATACTTTATAAACTTTAGTTGCCCGCTGGTATGTTCACAAATATTTTATCATGTGATGAAATGGTCTCGAACTTTCTTTCTGTATAGCCATATTAAGAGCCATTTCATGTGTATTTCTCATATACCAAATAAGCAATAATGTCTACAAATGCGTGTTTACTTTAGCGTTTAATTCATAGCTTAAGTGCATACAATATATATGACTGCAATTTTTCAGTATATTTGAAAATTTCAAAATGCATTTATGTATTTTGGGGTGGTAAGGTATACACTATACTCTATAGTATGTTGTACTATGTTATACTATGCATAGATTAGTAAATATGACCATAGTTAGCGTGGAGTGGGTGTCATGTATTCCTATAGGTTCTGAATCGATCCCCCTATTCCTGACCCTATTCTGGTTAAACTAACTATCAAGTTAACTAACAGTCAGCCCATGAGGCAAGAAAAGGCCCCATGATGCAGATACCGTTATCTGACGCAGTCACACTACGGCACAGGAACGTGTTATCTGATTAGGTCATAACGCTTGAGATCTAATTAGACAAGCGACATTCCTCCAGCCCCTGATAAGGCATACGACGTTCTCATAACAAATCAAACCTATGACAACCTGGAAAATCCGTGCAGCCATTGTTTTGATTTCACAGAGAACTTCAGTAAAAGAATGTGCTAACGAGCAAGTCGTATGACATCTTTATTGACGTATCTATGTCCATCCTTACGTCAATCTCGGCACCTTTAAGGTATAAATATTGCCGATCTTGCCCTATGCAAACACACGCGTGGTGACGAGACGGAGCAGCCATACTTGCCGAAGCCCAGAAGCAGAGCAGACCCCGCTGGCAGCAGCCCCGCCTTCCTGACGCGCTGAGAGACGCGCTGCTATCTCCTACCGAGAGACCCAGCACCGGCGCTTTCGGGCAGCCCTCGCAGGCAGCCTGGAATATCGAGAGCAGAGAAAGAGATACCATTCCTCATTCATCCTAACTTCCAGGTACAGAACTGAATAACCCCTCACAGAGAATTCTTTAGTTATTCACTTGGCAAAAACAAACTTAACTTAAACTGTAACTTTCTATTCCCGCCCACGCATTAGACTTAGGTCTGGTACACGGGGTAGGCGTATTTAGAAACACCAGTTGAGTACGTTTAGTCAAATGTATATGTGTATGTAAATATATTTTAATCATTTTAAACATCATATGGCTCAGAAACCATATCAATGTTTTTACAGTATTATTTTATACTATTGCTTTTAATGTATGCACTTTACTTAACTATAAGTATTGCAATAATATCGATCCATTTCTCTTGTACGAGAAAAGAGACTGATCAATAAATAACACCTTTTTATTGAACACGCCCGTCTCTTCCTTTTCTCTACAATCTGATGAGACTAAGAATGCACGTACTGACTGAGTAAAATAATTGCCTTGTGCTCACACGACTCTAGAGATACACTCTTGATTAGGGGAGAGCAAAGTTGTCATGTTCTATGGTTGTCAGAAACTAAATCCCTTCTTGTCTAATCAGGGGACTTAATTCTTTCCTGAACATTCGAGAAAGTTTCTAGCGAACTCTGAGCTACGCTGGCAAACCCAAAACTTAAGTCTAGTATCGACAGTAGTAGACCTAGTTAACGTCTGGCCTAGGCCTTTACTGCTGTAGGTATTATTCCAATGCGCAGAGCCTATTGGGAAGATAGGAACTACACTACACACCGAAACGGTCATGTTTGGTATCAAACATGTTGGAATCCTACCACAACACTGATCCCAGTGTTGGATGTGGGATCCCATGTACATGTACATGTACATGTATTTTATATAGCGCAAATCGCCCACATCGCAGGCATCTATGCGCTTGCTTAGGGAACCCGTCCTGGTATTCCCCTGTGAGATACCCCGGCAGGGTATCCACAAGGTGAAAGCCAGGCATCCCGCCACGAGGGCCGTTGTGGAGATTAAGCAAGCTATTGCCCAGAGTCGCAGAGTGTGAACCCGTGAGTCGAGTAGGCACCGGAGTGAGAATTATCGAGTCCGTGGAATTATTGAGCCCAACCCCCGTCGGGGCGGGGAATTGAACCCTGGTCCAGGGCCGATCTCAGCTTCCGGGTCTGCCGCCTCTAACCCCTGAGCCACACTTCTCCACTGGGGGGGGCTCTCCTAAGGTGCCCCTCTGTATTCCTGGTACCAGCCTTTTAGGGTCTAACAGCAAGCTAGTGCTGCTGCTGACCACAGACACGTTTCTGCCCTCCTGCTGCTGAGCTTGAGCAGGGGAAGGCAGAACAATAGGTTTCCTGCCACAGGGAGGTGTAACTATCTCCCAGACCGGACTTAAGTGAATTGGGGTGGCATCGGGGCGCATGGAGAGCCACCAGACTTGCTTTGAAGGGCACATTTGGTGCCCTCCTTGCATACTCCAATTTGAGCCAGTACAGGGAGCCAATGGCTCCTTCTCAGGCACAAAAACAGGACAAAGGACATAAGAGTATACTCTCCTCTGTCCAGCCCCTCCTCTGGGAGGGATCCTTGAATCGTACCAACCCTTTCCCCCTAAGGTACTTAAGGGCTTACATGTGTCAGGCTCTTAAGATTTGTTGTGGGACAAGATTAAAACCCCAAAGCCACTTCAACTTCTACAGTATGAGCACTTTGGACTTCGCCTAGGAACAGAGAATGCACAAAGGAAGACTTGTGCTGCTCCTGGTCTTTTCGTCCTGCCAGTCATCTGCATCGTCTGTGCCTGGGCTTCATCCAGGTTCATTTCCAGGCCTGTGATCATCAAAGACATCTGAAGGAATCTCCCTTGGAGTGAAGGAGTCACTCCCCTGCATCTGCCGGCACCGCAACCAAGCTGACTGGTCCGCTGCTCCTGACATCCTACAAACTCCGAAAGGCTCAGCAACACAGGTGGTGGTTCTGCAACTCATTTGAGGCCTGCACTGTCTTCTCAGCAAGTTTGTGGCCAGTATCCCTTGTCACAACCACTGGAACATAACCCCTGTGCACCGTATCGACTTGCCGGTGCCAATGCTTGTTGACTCTGTTCTTCAGAGATCTTCAGGCTACAAGAAGCTCTAGCCTCTGTTCCTGCTAAGATCTTCGTCCTAACCGCATCCTCTGTCCCGTGGGCCTGCATCTTTGGTGAGCTGCTCGAGGTCCTCTTGCGACTCCTGTTCCTTCGGTCTGTGGGTCCTCTTGATGGTCTTCTTTGGCTTCAGTGGGCTCCCTTGCTTGCTCCGAGCCTGCTTTGGCTCTCCTGCATTTTGTGAGTTCCCTGGAAGTTGTTGGTCTCATCGCTGCACCACCTTCGTTTACCACGTCTGTTACTGCTGCCACGGTTTGTTGGTGCTCCCGCCAGAAGCCGACCCCCGTTTCTTGACTTCCGACGAGGGACAGTGCGTGAATGGCGCCTAGTCTTCCACAGCATCGCCTGGTCCACACAGCTGCAGTGACAAGGTCACAGTGATCACTCCTGCAACTTCCGTCATTGGTAGTCATTGGTCTTCCGTGCCTTCTGGTCACTTCTGAGTAGCATAGATGCTGCCCCCCCTACTTGCAGATATTCCTCCTCTTCAAAAATCCATTATTAGATTCCCCTGGACTCTTTCACCTTCTTTGCCACTGGCATCTTTTCAGAAGTGCTCCATTGTGGTCTATGGCGGTTTCCGACGTCACTTCGCACCTATGCTCCCGGCTTCCCTGGTGTAGGTATCCTAGTTCCTGGGGTATCCACGGGTGAGGCGACTCTCCAACGTTCCATCTTCCACTGGGTTTCTTCAGGGTCCACTAAGAAGGGTCCTTCTTGTTAAAAACTGCAACCCAGACTATCCCTTTGATTTGCATTAAATATGAGGTTATGTTTCCTCTCTGCATACAGCCTCCATGTGGGGTTCCTGGGTACTTACCTTGGGTAGTTCCTTGTGTCCCCAGCTCTTCTGAATCTTCTGGTCCAAGTCCTGACTTAAGTCACAGTTCGCATTCCACTTCTTTAGCATATGGTTTGGTCTCCCCACCCCCACAGACCACTGTGTATTTGTGCTTACTTACCTATTTTACATTTGAAATATTGTGTGTGTTGGGTTGATATCTCCGGGTATTTTTATACTACACTGTTGTTTTCGTTTAACCTACACTTTATGATTAGTTCTGGTAAAACAAGCTGTGTAACACTCCTTCTGGATTAAGCCTCAAGGCTGCTCTCCACAGCTACCACTAGGAGGCCTTCTATGGTTGTCTAAGACCACTTAAATCACCATAAGGGTTGTCTGGATTAGTGCAAGGTGCTTCACTTAAATAAGTGTGCATCATATACTATGCCAGCCTCCTACATACACTGCTTGTGGGAAGGCTTCAGAGGAACTCAAAATGACACCCCAAATCTCATTAAGTTATGGGAAGTATTGCAGCCATGTATGTAACCTGATTGGTCGGTGTGTTATACGGAGGGAAGTTTCAGGAGCTGCTGATTAGCCAGCAATTTGATGAGAATTTTAAAATCTGCATTAATAATTGACAATGGACGGTAAGAGGATATTTCTGTCATGTCCTTATGGGGTTTGAGCTTAGCAGAAATTATGGATTTGTTTAAAGAATCAGGAAGCTGTCCCCACTTAATGGAAGCGGTAAAAAGTTGAAGCAATTGAGGTGCTAACCGGGAGGTAAAAAGGGTATAAAAATCTGATGGTTGTTCATCCGCTCCAGATGTTATCCCCTAGGGCAAGTCATGAAGTACCATTTTGAGCTCTTGCTATGACAAAGAGAGATCAAGGTCTTGTCTAGTTGTGGTGATCAGCCGAAGTAGGGGAAGCCAGTCAAAAACTACAACCAGCGACGAGGGGTTGGACATGCGTGGTGGCGAGTAAAATGTTTCATAGTAGGTGCAAAATGTATCTTGATAGAGGACTATGAGGTCAGTGTTGTGCCTGAGGGGAGGGCCAAATATGCTAATAGCCGGCCCGCTCTGTCGCCCTCATTATGAAACCTGGTTCAGTAGGTGCTTTAATTGAAATAGCGTAATCTTTCTAGGATATCTAAAAGGGAGTGCAATTGCTCTGTTCTGTGGGGATTGGTCGGTAACAACTGCTCAAGAATTCTTTAGTGAAATTTCTTTGTGGACGATCTCTGCCACTAAAATGTTTGGTACTCCAATGACCGATTTAATGTAAATCCTGAAAATAACCACCTTAAATGCTTCCCATTACATTAAGGGGGATAAAGTAGTACCCTCAAAAACTAGCAAAAGATGCGGTTGCACAAGGATTGGCGAAACACCTTGTCTTCTAATGATGACATTTGTAAACACCAAGTCAGAATTAGAGGTTGGTTTTTCCCCCAGGTTAGATCGACCTGTAGGGGGTTATGGTTGATGATATCATTGTGTAGTAAAAGGTAGCAGTCGCGCAAGGGGGAATGTCCGGGGTGCCCACAAATCGATCTATACCAGAATGCATGTAGTAAACAGAAGAGTAATAGGAGAAATCTCAACAGAGTGGATATTTAAAGCGTCAAATATTCATTAACTGCCATCCCTTAAGCTAGGTTCAGAGGGTCTTCGAAACAGAGGTAGTCCAGGACCGTGGGAGCGGAGGCACAGAGCAGTAAAGAGATCTGTCTAACAGAGCTAAAATCAACTCCCAGCACCCAGGAGATTCAAGCCCTATCATGTAAACCATCAGATAAAGCTGCCCAAAAACTAACCTGTCCTACATATGGGTCATAGATGCACAAGGTACTTACCTTCTTTAACGATATATCTGTAAGAAACATAAGTAGTGATAGATTCCTTACCTTAGAATTACCCCCAGGCGTCAGACTGGATCCGGAAAGTTTTTGTTAGCAGTACCCCATGGCATCTGAATCATAGCCTGAATATTCCGGACTCGCTGCTCGGGAGGATAAACCCGAAACTGCGCAGAATCCAGAACCGCTCCGATGAAGAGGAGCTTCTGAGAGGGAATCAGGTGCAACTTCGGCACGTTTATGGAGAACCCCAGCAAATGCAGGAGGTCGGCCATAGTCTGGAGGTGGGAGATGACTGCCTGGGGAGAGCTCGCCTTCAACAAACAGTCATCGAGACAAGGAAAGACTGGTACCCCTGATCTGGCCAGATGAGCAGCAACCGCTGCCATCATTTTCGGGAACACCCGGGGGGCAGTGGTAAGGCCAAAAGGGAGCACATCAAACTGAAAATGCTCGTGGCCTACCGTGAACCGCAGGTAAAGCCGGTGGGCTGGCAGGACGGGGATGTGGAAATATGCGTCCTGCAAGTCCAACGCTACTATCCAGTCTCCAGGGTCGAGGGCAGACAAGACATGAGGTAGCGTCAAACATCTTGAACTTCTCCTTCCGGAGAAAGGAGTTGACGTTCCTGAGGTCCAAGACAGGACGTAGGAACTGGTCCTTCTTGGGGACCAGAAAGTTATGGGAATAACAACCACAACCTACTTCTGGCCCAGGAAGGCGCCTGATGGCCCCCTTGGCCAAGAGGGCAGTGACTTCCTGCTGAGGATGCGCAAGATGGTCCCCTGACATGTGGTAGTATTGAGGTGGCATGGCTGGAGGGGTAGTCTCGAAGGGGAGGGGGGGGGGGGGAGTAGCCCCTTCTGACTATTTGCAGCACCCACTTGTCCAAGGTGATGTTGCGCCAGTGGGGGAGATGATGGTGAATCCTGCCGCCCACTGGCATCTGATGGGCCTGACAGGACAGACTAGGAAGGCTTGGAAGTGGATAGAGCAGGGGTGGAGGTGGACTGACCCGCCCGCTGGCCCCCAGAACCGCCTCGGCGGTCCCAGGTCCTCGGCCGCGCTGAGGTTGTTGTTGCGCGTGCCCGTGGCTCTGAAAAGAATGTGTTGGGGCACCACTTCCGCGGCCGCGAATGGAGCGAAAAGCAGAAGGTGGAGGAGGCCGAGTGGCGACAGGCCCAAGAACTTGGACGTAGCCCGTGAGTCCTTAAAGCACTCCAACGCACTATCTGCCTCATGGCCAAAAAGGATAATGGTATCTGAGTGTTCTGGACATCCCCCGAGAAGCCAGTAGTCCTCTGCCAGGTGTGGCGCCGAAGCAGCACTGTTGTGGAAATCGCCCTGCCCGGCAAGTCGGCGTTGTCAAGCCCACAACGAATGGTGAACTTAGCTCCATCTCTCCCAGCCACTATAGCTTGGGAGAGTACTGTCTGGGCCTCCTCCGGACAGTGGGGCAGTATCTGCACAACCATGTCGCACACAGAGTGGGAATAACGGCCCAAGAGGCATACGGTGTTCACATACCGCAGCCCTAAGCTGGCAGATGAAAAAAGCTTCTTGCCAAGCTGCTCCAGCTTTTTGGATTCCCTATCCGGAGGTGCGGAAGGGAACATGCTCTGGGAAGTAGAAGCTTGGACAACCAAGCTCTCAGGAGTGGGGTGTTGGGAGAGGGAGTCGCTTGGAGTCGGGCGATGGTATCGAGCCATGTTCCTGTCCACAGAAGCCCCTGTGTTGGGCCTGGACCAAGTGCCCAAAATAACATCTGAAAGCGCGCCATTAAACGGCAGCAAGGGCTCCGAAGAGGTTGCCGCCGGCTGAAGCACTTCTGTCAGGTTAGTCCTGATGGCCAATGTAGGGAGTTCGAGGTGGAGGGCCTCAGCCGCACTACGCAACATCATTGCGTAACTTGCTCCCTCCTCCATAGCCACGGAAGGAGGAGACAGCATGCCAAGGTCAGGTGAGGTGTCGAGACTACTGGCATCCCCGAAATCCTCTGCCCAGTCCGGATCATAGTCACACTGTTGTGTGAGAGGGTCCTCAGACCCCTCCCAGTCCTCCCCTCCCTCTGAAGACTGTGAAATTGACTGAAAATAAAGAGGACGGACATAGGGGTAGAAAGGCCCCATCGGCGTCAGAATCGGCGTCGAGCGACGCCGATCCGCCGCCGCATCCGGTTTGGGGCTGAAACCAGGGGCGACGTCGGCGGTAGCACCGGACGACGTCTGAGGTGGTCCCGGAGGAGGGGTCGACACCGATGGAGGTGTTATGAGGCCGACCGGAGTCTCCCGGGATCCGAGCCCAGATCCAGGGTGGTCCTGCGCAGCCGGAGCCACTGGCGACGAAAGGAAAAGGACCCCCAGTCAGGCCCGCGGAGCCTGAAGGCGCACCGGCAAGGCCAGACGGCCCAAAGAGTCGGGCCATGGCAGCAAGAAACTCTTGCACCTGAGCAGGCGCCGCCGACGGACCCGGAAAAAGTAGGTAGGCCGGCGGTAACGTTGCAGGTTCCGCCAGAGCCGCGGGGGTGGCACCACCCGCAACCTCAGCCGCGCGACGGGAAGTCGAAGAGTGACGACGCTTCTTCGACTTCTTTTTGGAATGCTTCGATTTACCTGACCCCGGGTGGGAAGACTTAGATCCAGACGAACAATGGTGACGGCTCCACAACCTTGAGCGGCGTGGAGCCGACTGCCGGACTTCCAGCAACTTTCGGGACCACTCCTGCTAAGTCTTCGGCACCATGGCCAGGCAGTCGGGGCACGACTTGGAGTCGTGGTCGCGCCCCAGGCAGTAGAGACATACACGGTGTGGGTCCGTCACCAACATCATACGGTGACAGTCCCCACAGTTCTCAACACCGGGCATCCCTACGACACCAGGAGTCAATCGACTCAGAAGAAATTAGGTAAAAGGCCTCGAAAAAACTCAGTAAAAAAGTGACTGGGGGTACTTGTTCTTCCCGGATCGCGCTTGCTGGTGCGGAAAAAGATAGAACTGACTTCAGCACGTGTGGGCGCGTCTAAGTAGCTCCAGCGACATCCCCTCGGTGACATCGATGCACGCTGTGCCGCACGACGACGCCTACCGACGCGCAGGTGTACTGCTGATGAAAACTTTCCGGATCCAGTCGGACGCCAGGGGGTAATTCTAAGGTAAGGAATCTATCGCTATGTGTTTCTTTCAGATACCCTCAAACACCAAGGAGGAGCCCTCGAAGCAGCCGAGCGCTAACACACAATGACCATCAAGATCAACCTTGGTGACTTCGAATGAGTCCCTGACTTTAATCCAGAGAAGCACCTCTCTAGCATAAGTAGAGAACCTGGTCCCGAATAATTGACCCCTCCACGTATTACTACGTTTGGAGATCCCAAGGGCTAACTTATGAGTTTCTTGTAGGGTGGCTGTATGGACCCTCCAACGAGTCAAAGTAGAATATATTTTGTGGCATCTTTGAAAGGAATTCATCCCCTGACGTTCCACGTCAACAGTCTATAATGACAAGCAAATGGCATGAGCGAGGGATCCAGGAAGCGACTTGACAGATGTGATTTTATGCTTGAGTGCAATGTTCTACCTCCTACCAGGCATACGAGATTCCAGCCTGCAGAGCAGCATCCGCTAGGAACCATCAGTGACTTGGCCCAATTAGTGCAATTAGAATCATTTAGGATTTGCACCTCCTGAACTTTTGAATAGCTGTTGGAGTCAGTGGTATCATTGGAAAGTTGTAGAGAGTTCTATGACCAGTTGTTTAAAAACACATTGCCCTTGTGTAAGGTTAGGGAAACCCAGTTGTGTTCTCTGAAAATGTACTGTCTGCTTTGCAAATCAAATTCATTTGTGGAAACACCCAAAACATGCCCACTAGTGCTGTTGTTATAACCCACTTATACTTTTTTCAAGTACTCTGCTCGGATCATCTGCTTTGACACTTCGCATATTTGGTAGAAGAACTGCAGGTGGCCAGGTTTTTAACCAACAACCAATGCCAAAAAGAGTTTCATTTCTATGACAGGATTTTCAATCTCACAAACCCTTGCTGTTCAGGTAAAACATCACTTAGGTGCTGCTAATCACGTTCATAATATCTTCTTCTGTAAGGAATGGAAGAAAGAACATTATTTTAAAATGAACCCCAAGTTCCAAGAAACTGTTTTTATGTACTTTCTTCATGGGACTTGTATTTGACACCCCCATCCCATTAGAAAGGCATTTATTACCAGCTTGGTAGAGGTTGGGGGTGTCATATCTTTAACCGTATTGGGGTCACTTAATGAGAATGTCTTGGAAGAAAGTAATCGAGGTGAGCATAGAGAATAGGTATGACCATCAACATTAAGAGGTTGGACTGTGATAGGTTGGAGGAGAGCAATCTCAATGTGTCCAGACTGGGCGACTGTCTTTCCTTTGGGGGTGGTCGACAACTCTGAGGTAATGTTCTGCTTCACCGGATGTCTGACCTAGTTGACGTGGAGGATCTTGTGTTTCACTGAAGGACCGACATCTGAGGTCCTACAAGCAATGCCCAGGATGAAGAATAGGATTGTTTAAATGCAGTTTGCCTTTTGAAACAGGCTTCTTCCAGGGAAATGTGTTGAGGAAGCTCTTTTAAGGATTCTTCAAGCTGGAGCTCCTTGATGTCCACGAATACCAAGACAGCAGGTCATCTATTGATATGGCTAATCTGAAAACCACTTTCTTTTGAGGTGCTGCATAGGGCTTCCACACCTCCATGAGATGTAGAGATTTTCTGAGACTTCAAATTCCATCCGGAAAAAAACTATAATGCCAAATTGCTAACAAGGAAAAAAGATAGCTTAGGGTATACCTTAAAATGTGTCCCCAGTACTCTTAGAGTAATTGTGTTAAGAGTTCTGAGGCAGACAATGTTTGCATCTATCTGAACCTATCAGCACTTGAGGGGTCTACTATGAGTGTGCACTTTGGTTTAAATGCACACAGACCCGTTTTTGCGACATTGGTGCCTATAAGCAGGGGTACAGATTGGTCAGTAAGATTAGGGGGACAACCATGCTGGCATAGCATATTAAAATACATGATAATGGAAGCAGTGCAGAGGTGGAGTTTAAGAGGCGGTGAAAACGGAGCAGAAGGCAGATAGTAAGGAGCACTTAAAATACAATATTTTGTAAAATAACAAAAATTAATTTAAGAAATTTAAAACACAAATGAGAGACAGTGTTGTGTGTGTGCGCATTTTTGTCTGTGTGTGTATGTAATAAGGATTAGTCACTTACCTGTAATCCTAGTTTTCATCCAGGGGTATACCCAAAGTCATAATCGGTCAATAATCCCCACCCACGTGCAACATCCCAAGATTCCGCACATGGGCGGGGATTATTCACAGATTATGACAATTGATGAGTATCCCCTGGATGAGAACCACTCTCTCTCAGATGCATTGAAGAATTGCGTTACTTACCTGTAACTGCAGTTATCCAGTATTATTGTCTTTCATAGATTCACATGCCTGAATCATTCCCCGTCGTCAAGACGGGAGCCTCCGGTACATAGAAAAGTAATGTCCTATAGACATACATAGAGAAATGTAGGCCTAAGGGCCTAGTAGCCTATCTATGTCCTTTTGTAAAAAGGACCAAACTCTAGAAGGTAGCCAATCAGCTACCAACTCCCTCTAGAACCTTCCTGTCAGGAGCCTCAGTCTCTCAGATTTTCGTACGCACCATGCTAGGTAGGCGTAATGCTGTTGGAGAGATAAGTGAGTCCTTCCAGAGGAGGCAGGAAGGTTGCATGTGAATCTATGAAAGAAACCAATACTGGATAACTGCAGTTACAGGTAAGTAACACATTTCTTATCCAGTATTATGGGTGTCTTTCATAGATTCACGTGCCTGAATCGGAGTAGCAAGCAATACATTATGCACATTTCTGATGGAATAGCATAAGCAGTCTGAGATAATACATATCATGCGACTAATAACCATCAAAAAGTAACAAGAAGAAAGTAAATAAATGTGCATACCAGCGAAGGATGGTGGGAAGGAGGAAGGCTCACCTTACTGGAATAGATGGCGAAGCACAGCCCGGCCCACAGCAGCATCCTGCATCAGTTCCGTATCCAGGCAGTAGTGCCTGGTAAAGGTGTGCGGCGACTTCCAGGTCGCTGCCCTGCAAATGTCCAGTATTGGCACACCAGCAAATAGCGCTGCCGCACAAGTTACTACTTGTGTAACGATATATCTGTAAGAGACATTAGTTAGTGATAGATTCCTTACCTTAGAATATCCCCAGGTGTCAGACTGGATCCGGAAATTTTTGCGTAGCAGTACCCTTGCGCGTCGGTAGGCGTCGTCTGCGGCTCCGCGTCCGTCGTCGGCGCCGCGATGACGTCGTCGGAGTACTTAGACGCCGCCTCCGCGTGCTGACGTCAGTTCTTAGACGCAGCTTTTCCGCGCCAGAAGCGCTGAGCCATGTTAAAAACCAACACTGGTGCCATTGAAACTAGGGCCCTGAAAGGGGATAACCCTAACCCTAGATATCGGTTCGCAGAACGGGGAGGATGGGTGGGTCGGTAAGGAATCTATCACTAACTAATGTCTCTTACAGATATATCGTTACACAAGTAGTAACTTGTGCATCTGAAAGAGACACGTTAGTAATAGATTCCTTACCTTAGAATAGATACCCCAGCAATACCAACCCCGGTGGTGGGTCTGCGAACCAATAATCACACCAGAAAGACCTGGAGGACAGAACGGCCAAAGAAGCCATCCCTCCGGACTTGGCTGTCGAGGCAGTAGTGTCTTGCAAGCGTGTGCAGCGAGGCCCACGTAGCTGCCTGACAGATGTCCTGTAAGGGCACTCCCCGGCCCAGGGCAGTTGTAGTCGCCGTGGCTCGGGTGGAATGAGCCCGCAATCCAACAGGGGGCTCCTTTTTAGCCAAGGAGTAACATGCCTGGATACACAAGATGATCCACCGGGAGATGGTCCTCTTGTGCACCGCTTTCCCCTTCTTAGCGCCCACGTAACCAACAAAGAGTTGGTCATCCACCCGGAACTGGCGTGTGCGATCCAAATAGAATGAGAGCGCACGTTTTGGGTCCAGACGGTGGAGCCGCTCTTCCTCTTTAGAGGGATGCGGTGGCGGAAAGAAGGTTGGCAAGGTGATAGACTGCCCGATGTGGAAGGCGGTGACGACCTTGGACAGGAAAGATGGCTTAGTACGCAACACAACCTTGTCCGGATGGACAGAAAGGAAGGGAGGAGTACAAGAAAGGGCCTGGAGCTCACTCACTCTCCTGGCAGAGGTGATGGCAACCAGGAAAGCAGTCTTCAAAGTAAGAAGGCGGAGAGGACAGTTGTGAAGTGGCTCAAAGGGAGCGCACATCAGAAACGTAAATAAACGGTTCAAGTCCCACTGAGGCATCACAAACGGAACAGGAGGGAAAGTGTGTGTGATGCCCTTCAGAAAACGATTTACAATAGGGGACTTGAACAAAGAAGGTTGATCAGGCAGCCTTAGAAAGGCTGAAAGGGCAGAAAGGTAGCCCTTGATAGTGCCCAGAGCAGAGCCCTGCTGGGAAAGAGAAAGAAGGACGAGAAGAACCTTTGAGAGAGGGGCAGCAAGAGGATCCACAGCCTTTGCTGTGCACCATGCCACAAATCTGTTCCACCTGCAGGCGTATACCGACTTTGTGGAGGGACGCCTGGCTGCCAGAATGACGTTACAGACTTCAGGAGGCAAGTCAAATGGCCTCAACTGTCGCCGCTCAATCTCCAAGCATGGAGGTGGAGACTGGACAGGTTCGGGTGGAGGACCGTCCCCTGTTGCTGCGACAGAAGGTCCTCCCGAAGAGGCAGACGAACCGGGGGATCGACTGACATACTGAGTAGCTCTGGATACCAGTACCTTCGTGCCCAGTCCGGAGCCACAAGGATGACTTGGGCCCGGTCGCGCTTGATCTTCTTCAGCACTCTGGGCAGAAGTGGTATAGGCGGAAAGGCGTACAATAAACCGCAACTCCACTCGCGACGAAAAGCGTCTCCGAGCGAGTGCCGCCTTGGAAATTCCAACGCGCAGAATTGATGACATTGCGCGTTCTCTTCGGTGGCGAATAGATCTAACCAAGGCTCTCCCCATCGCTGAAAGAGGCCTTGCACCACGTCAGAGTTCAGACGCCATTCGTGATCCATCATGCACCGACGGCTGAGCTCGTCCGCCCTGGCGTTCAGAGAACCTGCCAGGTGTTGAGCCACCAGGGTCATGCCCTGGCATTCCAGCCACAGCCAGAGGCGCAGAGCCTCCTGGCAAAGGGTCCACGACCCCACCCCGCCCTGTTTGTTGCAGTACCACATGGCGGTGGTGTTATCCATGAACACCTGCACTACACTCCCCCGGACAGAGGGGAGGAATGCTTTCAGTGCCAGGCGAATCGCCCGCAACTCCAAAAGGTTGATGTGGAGCCGGGCCTCCGCCGGAGACCAGAGGCCTCTGATCTCCGCCTCTCCCATGTGGCCTCCCCAGCCCTGGAGGGACGCACCGTCACAACTACGTGCTCCGGTTGGGGAAGGTAGAGGGATCTGCCGCTGACCCAATCACGGTCCGTGAGCCACCACTGCAGCTGTCTCGCAGTGCCCTCCGAGATCAGGACGTGGTCGGACAGGTTGCCCTGATGCTGGGCCCACTGAAACTTCAGGTCCCACTGCAGAGCCCGCATCCGCCACCTGGCGTGATGCACCAGTAGGATGCAGGAGGCCATCAGCCCCAGAAGCCGCAGCGTCAACCTGACCGAGACCCGGGATAAAGGCTGAAATAGTGGAATCAGAGCCTGAATATCCCGGACCCGCTGTTCGGGAGGATAAACCCGGAGGATAAACCCGAAACTGCGCTGAGTCCAGAACCGCTCTGATGAAGAGGAGCTTCTGAGAGGGGCACAGGTGTGACTTCGGCACATTGAGGGAGAACCCCAGCTGGTGCAGGAGGTCTGCCGTTGTCTGGAGGTGGCAGACGACTGTTTGGGGCGAGCCCGCCTTCAACAACCAGTCGTCGAGGTAGGGGAAGACTGAAACCCCTAACCTGCGCAGATGAGCTGCGACCACCGCCATCACCTTTGTGAACACCCGTGGGGCGCTGGTAAGGCCGAAAGGGAGCACGGTGTACTGAAAGTGCTTGTGGCCAACCGTGAACCGCAGGTAGCACCGGTGGGCCGGCAGGACGGGGATGTGGAAATAAGCGTCCTGCAAGTCCAACGCTACCATTCAGTCTCCTGGGTCCAGGGCAGCTAAGACCTGAGCCAGTGTCAGCATTTTGAACTTCTCCTCCCGGAGGAAGCCGTTGACGTTCCTTAGGTCCAAGATAGGGCGTAGGCCCCCTTTGCCCTTCTTGGGTACCAGAAAGTAGTGGGAGTAACAACCACACCCTACTTCTGGCCCAGGAACGCGCTCGATGGCCCCCTTGGCCAAGAGGGCCGTAACTTCCTCCTGCAGAAGCCGCAAATGATCCCCCGATACTCGGTGGTAATGCGGTGGCATGGCTGGAGGAGTTGCCTCGAAGGGGATGGAGTAGCCCCTTCGGACGATTTGCAGCACCCACCTGTCCGACGTGACAGTGCGCCAGTGGAGGAGGTGATGGCGAACCCTGCCCCCCACTGGCGTCACATGGGCCTGAAAGCACGGACTAGGAGGGTTTTGAGGCGGATGCTGCGGGGGAAGGTGTGGACTGACCTCGCCGTTGTCCCCGACCGCCTCTCCGGCGGTTTCCACGGCCACCACCGCGTTGGGTATTACCCTGCGGAGCGTGGCTGGCAGCACGTGTGGGTACACCCCTTCCGTAGCCACGAAAGGAGTGAAAGGCAGCCGAATGCTGGCGCAGGGCCGAGAGGCCCAAGGACTTGGCCGTAGCCCTGGAGTCCTTAAAGCGCTCAAGCGCATGGTCTGCCTTGTTGCCAAAAAGGCGACGGCCATCAAACGGCATGTCCATCAGTGTGTTTTGGACATCGGCCGAAAAGTTGGCGGACCTCAACCAGGAGTGACGTCTGACCGCCACCGTCGTTGCCATCGCTCTACCTAGTGAGTCGGTGGTATCCAGCCCACACCGGATAGAATATCTGGCTGCATCCCGGCCCTCCACAAGGGCTTGGCCGAGTTTGGCCCGTACCTCCAACGGACACTCTGGCAGCACTTCCGCAACCATATCCCACAGAGAGGGGGTGTAGCGGCCCAAGAGGCATGAGGTGTTGGAGGACCGCAGTCCCAGACTAAGGGATGAGAAGATCTTTTTACCGTACTGCTCATACCTCTTGGATTCCCTGTCCGGCGGAGCCGACGGGAATGCGTTCTGGGAGTTGGAGGCCTAGATGACCAGGCTCTCGGGGGTGGGGTGGGTGGACAGGAAACATGGGTCACCCGGAGCCGGGCGGTGGCGTCTGGCCACGTTCCTATCTACAGGCGAACCTGTAGCGGGCTTGGACCAAGTGCCCAAAAGAACGTCGGTCAATGCCTCATTAAACGGCAGCAGAGGCTCAGCTGAGCATGACTGCGGCTTAAGGACCTCAGTGAGGAGGTTAGTCCTCACGGCGGCGACGGGGAGCTCAAGGCCCAAAGTCTTGGCTGCCCTCGTCAACACCACACTGTAGGTTGCCCCGTCCTCCGTAGCCACGGTAGGAGGTGAGACAAAACCAGTGTCGGGCGAAGTGTCCAGACCACTGGCATCCCCAAGTTCACCTGTCCAGTCCTCCTGGGACTGACATTCACGTGTCAGAGGGTCCTCAGACCCCTCCCAATACTCCTCATCACCCATCTCCTGGTACTCAGGGTCAGAAAAGGATGGGGCCGGTTCATGGAAAGTAAACTCTCCGAACGGCGTCTGAAGCGGCGCCGGAACCGGGTCGAGGGAGGCATCGGGGACGGCGTCGCCCGAGGGCGGCGCCGGGGGTGACACCCGTGGGGTCGGCGCCGGGGAGGTCGTCAAGTCCACCGGCGGCGACCCGGATCCGGAACCGGATCCAGTGGGGCCCAGCGGCGCCGGGCCCGAAGGCGCCGGCGGCTTCGGAGCTGAAGCACCCTACGGCGTCGGGACCGAAGCCCCCGACCCGCTATGCCCCCCAGATGGGTCCGCTGGGCCCGGAGGCGCCGCGGAGACCGTCGGAGGAGAGAGGGACCTCATGGCCATGAGGAAGCGCTCGATCTCCTCCGGCATTGCGTTAGGCCCAGCGACCGAAGGGTATGGGGCCGGACGCGTCGCCTGCGACTCCGACGGAGCCGCGTGGGCGGTGTCACCAGAGCCCCCGGCCGCGTCGTGCGAGCGTTGGGGGGGGGGGGGAGTCGGAAGAGCGATGACGTCTCTTCGACTTCTTGTGCTTACCTGACGACTTCGACCCGGAGGAGTGATGTCGACTCCCGGAGCTCCGATGGCTCCTCTCCCGCGACCGGTCCCTCGACCTCCGTCCGGACCGGGACCGTTCTCTGCGTGGGACCGACTGTCGGAGTTCGAGTCGCATGCGGTACCGCTCCCGCCTAGCTTTCGAAGTCAGGGTCCGACAGTCGGAGCAGGTCTTGTCATCGTGATCGACGCCGAGGCAGTGGAGACACCGACGGTGAGGGTCGGTGACCGACATCAGTCGGTCGCAATCCTCACAGGGCTTGAAACCTGGCATCCCTACCGGCACCGATCGGAGTCGAAGACTCGAAAAAGGATGATCAAAAGATCAAAAAAGAGTTAGTCAAAAAGTGACTAAGGTACCACTTTTTCCGGATCTGCTCTGCTGGCGCGGAAAAAAGAAGAACTGACGTCAGCACGCGGAGGCGGCGTCTAAGTACTCAGACGACGTCATCACGGCGCCCACGACGCCGACGACGGGCGCGGAGCCGCAGACGACGCCTACCGTCGGGCAAGGGTACTGCTACGCAAAAATTTCCGGAACCAGTCTGACGCCTGGGGATGTTCTAAGATAAGGAATCTATCACTAACGTGTCTCTTTCAGATGATGTGGACACAGCTCTTGTAGAATGAGCTCTTACTTTAGAGTGCAATGGCCGTCCGGCTTTGTCATGGCAAAAGGCAATTGCAGAGGATATCCATTGTGAAATACTTTGTTTAGAAAGTGGCATGCCTTTCCCCGGTCTGCTGAAAGCGATGAAAAGCTGATTCGTTTTCCTGAAATGTTTTGTCAAGGTAAAACTTAAGACACCTCTTCAGGTCCAAAGAGTGCAGTGTTCTTTCAGCTGCAGTGCTGGGATTTGGGAAGAATGATCGGAGGACTAGGGGTTCATTTAAATGGAAGTCCGACGGGACCTTAGGAATAAATCGAGGGTTAGTTCTTAGAACCACTCTGTCTTCCTTGAACTGCATGAAGGGATTTTGTATGGAAAGAGCCTGAAGTTCGCTGACCCTTCTAGCTGAGGTCAGAGCCAAGAGGAGGGCTGTCTTCCAGGAGATGTATTTGACATCTGCCCTATGGATGGGCTCGAAAGGGTGTTTCATTAATTGGTTGAGTACCACATTGAGATGCCATGTTGGTGGAACCCTCCTTGGCCGAGGAAAGGTTCTGTAGAGCCCCTTGAGGAATTGCTTAATTAACCTGTGGGACCAGAAAGAAGGCCCTTTTGAAGTTCTCGTAAAACGGGAAATTGCTGCCAGATTAACTCTGATAGAGGCGTGCGCAAGTCCTGATTGTGCAAGATGTAACAGATAAGGTAGGAGCTGCTCCGGAGTAACCCGAAAGGGATGGAGACCTTTGTCCTTACACCAAATGCAAAAGCGTTTCCACTTTAAGGAGTAGGTCTTGTTTGTGCTGTCTGCTCTTGCTTTCGCTAGGACACCCATGCACTCCTGTGGAATGTCTAGATGGTAGAACTCTCGGTACTCAGGAGCCATGCCGATAATCTGAGAGATTTCAGATTCGGGTGCAGAACTTGGCCGCTGGACATCGTGAGCAGGGATGGATGTTGGCCCAGACGGATTGGCGGTTGGACTGAGAGGCGATGGAGGTCCGTGAACCAATGCTGCCTCGGCCAGAACGGGGCAATCAGAATCAGGGTGCAGTGCTCTGTTTTCATTTTCCGAAGGACTCTTGGTATCAGGGGAAATGGCGGAAATGCGTTCACAAACACGTTGCGCCAGGCGATGGAAAATGCATTTCCGAGGGACCGCGACTGGGGATGCCAACTTGCGAAGTTGCGGCATTTGGCGTTCTCCCTGGTGGCAAAGAGGTCGATCTGCGGTCTCCCCCATTCCGAAAAGATGCGATTCAGCACTTTTTGTTCGAGTTCCCATTCGTGGGACAGAGATCTTTGTCTGCTCAGAGCATCTGCTATAATGTTGTCCTTGCCTGGGACATACTCCGCTGTCAGCGTGATATTGTGGAGCACAAGCCAGTTCCAAATTTTCTGCGATTCGCGAGATAGTGTCAGCGAACGTGTCCCTCCCTGCTTGTTCAAGTAGTGCATTGTCGTGGTGTTGTCGGTCCTGACAAGCACTGGGGAGTTCTTGATGCGCGGGAGGAAAGCCTGCAGGGATAGGAAAACTGCCCTCAGCTCTAGGAGGTTGATATGGAGCTGTTGTTCCTGGTCCGTCCACTTGCCGCTGATCTGCAATTCTTGAAGGACCGCTCCCCATCCCTGTAGGGAGGCATCCGTAGTTATGACGTGTGGAGCTGCAGGCAGCAAGAATGGTAGTCCTTGCGAGAGGTTCTTGGGCGACCTCCACCAGAGCAAGGCTTTGGTCATTTGCTGAGTTATCACGATGTGATCCTTGAAAGAGCCTGTACTTTGAGTCCACTGCTTGGTCAAGGCCTCCTGCAGAGGACGCATTCTGAGCCGACAGTGTGGAACAAGCAGGATACACGAGGACATCATCCCCAGGAGGGACTTGAAAGTACGGACCAGTAGGGTTTTCTTCGAGGCCACTGCGGTGGCCAGAGTGACAAGCTTTTGCCTTCTCTCCTGAGATGGGAATGCCTTTGAACATTCCGTATTCAAAGTTGCTCCGAGAAAGGTAAGCACTGGAGAGGACTGTAAGGTAGACTTTTCGTGATTGAGCGTCAAGCCCAGTTGCTGGAAAAGATTGAGAGAGGCGTTGGAGGACTCGGCTGCGCCTTTCATAGATGGTGCTTTCACCAGCCAGTCGTCCAGGTAAGGGAAGACTTGGTGTCCATGCTGTCGTAGGAAAGCTGCCACAGGGGAGAGGCACTTGGTGAAAATTCGAGGTGCCGATTTGAGGCCGAATGGGAGGACACAGAATTGGTAGTGGTGACCCGCTACTGCGAATTTGAGGAATTTCCTGTGGCGATTGTGAATAGGGATGTGATAATATGCGTCTTGCAGGTCTAAAGACGTCATGAAGTCTCCTTCCTCCAGTGACCCCAAGATCTCCTGGATAGTCACAATACGGAACGATTGACTCTTCAAGAATGCATTGAGCGTCCTGAGGTCTAGGATGGGCCTCCATTTCTTCCCTTTCTTTTGTATGAGAAAGAAGCAGGAATAAAATCCCTTCCCTTTCTGAGCAGATGGGACTCGCTCTATTGCTCCTTTCTTTAACATTGAAGAGACCTCTTGAAGGAGTAATCGTAAATGTCCGTGTTGAAGCTTGCGAGGAGGAGTTGTCGGGGAAATTGAATTGAATTCCAACGAATGTCCGAATTGGATCAATTGGAGCACCCACCGATCCGTTGTAATTGATCTCCAATTGTGGAGGAAGTGTGTTAGTTTTCCTCCAAGTTTGAAAGAACGAGATTGTGGACGGACTGGCTGCTGGAAACGGTCATTGGCGACCGCCAGCGGGTTTCCTCTGGTTCTTTCCCCTGTAGTTGGACCTTCCATACGAGGTCTGGCGACCTTGCTGCTGTTGTCGTTGTTGGTATTGCGATCGGCCTTGGTTATAGGAGTATGAAGATTTGCTCTGGTACGATCCTCTGTAAGAGGTCTGACCTCTACCCCGTGCTCCCTCGAAAGGACTGGTTTTTAAACTGTAATGTGCCAAGCGCTTGTGCCGTGTCAGTATCTTTTTTGATTGTTTGTAAGGCCTCGTCGATTTTCTCCCCAAAGAGGTGCTGGCCGTCGTAGGGCATGTCAAGTACTTTAGTTTGGACTTCTTGACGGAAGGATGTTGCTTTAAGCCACCCCTGTCTTCGCAAGACCGCGGCGCCTGCTAGCTGTCTGAAGCCGGTCATTGCAACATCTGTGGCACAATCAATAAGTTCTGATGCCGATGTTTGGCCCTCCTTAAGGAGTGATTGAACTTCCTCCTTCAGATTATCAGGTAGTTCCGCCAGATATGGGGCAATATCCTCCCACAATTGCCTGTTGTAGCGGTCTAGTAGCGCAATGGCATTAGCTACTTTGACAGTCATGGCCGACGTGGTGGAAAAGCATTTGCCAATACTGTCTAGTTTCCTGCCTTCCTTGTCCGGTGGAGCTGACAATGGGGATGACGGATTCCTATAGTTCTTTTGAGCCGCCTGGGTAACCACGGAATCTGGCTTGGGATGACCAGTAAGACAGGATGGTGCTGTCGTTGGTGCCTTATACTTCTTGTCCAGCCGTGGTACCACTGCGGAGACCGAGGCTGGTGTCTGCATCAGTTGTTTCCCTTGTTCCCATATATGATCAATGATAGGAATTGATCTGGTCGTTTTCCTAACCGGGTCCTTAAAATCATATAGGAAACAGTCTGTTTCAGTGGATTCCAAAGTCATATGGAATCTTGTGGCCGCTTTCTCCACTAAATTGTGAAACCCGCCAATGTCCACTGGCGGCGAGTCCGAGGTAGTGGGTTCAGGTGTGGCCGGAGAAGGAGCGATCTAGTCCCTATGGTCGGACAGGTCGTCCCGTACCTCCCCTTCTTCTGGTTCCTCGCCCTCGTCGTCAGAAGACGGGATATGTTGTATTGTTTCTCTTTCCTGACGGATCACCAAAGGTGACGGTCTAGGTCTTGAAGATGGGGTCGGTCCAGATGTATCTGGATTCTTATCTGTAGACGGGGCCGATGTCGATTCAGGAAATCGCTGTTTGTAGTCCTGGATCAAGAATTGTAGGTCTGAGACTATAGACACCGGAAGGCATACCATAGGTGTGACTTGCGTCTGGACCTGTGAATTTACAGTCTCCTCTGTAAAAACAACTTCGTCGCCATCCTCATCAGTGCTTTGGCACTTTACTATAAGATCTGAGGGACTGGTGGCCTGACCGTACTGGTCATCGTCCGATTCCTCGTCTTGCAGGAGACAGGATGGGGGTAACTTTTGCACCCTGCTTGGAGACGTTAAGTCTGGTGTTATTGGCTTTTTCGTACTCTTTGTCGTTGGTGGAATCGTAGCCGGCTGACTGGCCGCTGACGACGGAGAAATCAGGTCTGACTGTTTCCATAGCGCCGACGACTGAATTTCGAATGACGATGGTGATTTCGTCGACGGTATCTTCGCCGACGGCCCCGTCGTCGATGGTGCGCTCGTCGACGGTGTCTTCGTCGTTGATGGAGCGGTGTCTTCGTCGACGCCGATGTCTTTACTGTCGTCGATGACTTTGTCGACGGTACACTGGTCTACGAGGTTGTCTTCGTCGACGGCGCAGGCGTCGACGGTTTTGGTTTCGTTGTCGACGCAGATGTCGTCGTCGACGAATTCTTAATCAACGTCGAGTGCTTCTTAATGAGAACAATCGACGACACAGGCTTACCCGCCGTCGACGATGGAGTAGTCGTCGTCGATGAAGATGCCGACGACGCCGTCGATACCGTTGTCGTCGATGTAGAAACAGAGACGGTTTTCTTCAGCGCTGAGGGAAACGTCAACGAACTCGTCGTCGACGACGGCGCAGGCTTCCTGAAGGCAGGAACCTCCTTGTTAGACGTTGTAGATTTTACCTCTGAAGACTTTTTGATAGTCTTTTTAGGAGGAACGTCTGTAGGGCTAGGGGAAGCAACCCTTGGCCTCTTCAAGGATAATTTAGAGGAAACTGAAGCCATCTCACCGTCCTCTGAAGACTCCAGGTTGTCTCTGGTTTTCAGCCTGTTCAACCAGAGGAGCATCCGTCCTTCTCTGTCTTTTAGAGTTTTTGTAGAGAATGTTCTACAAATTGTACATTCTTTAGGAGAATGGTCTGGGTAAAGACAGTATGGACAGGTTTCATGCTTGTCATCGACGTGGAGCCTCTTCTTACCACAAGAAGAGCAAGCTCTGAAGAGACCCTTCTTCTGTTGATCAGCCATTGTTGAAATATGAAGGAAATATCCGATTTCTGGGAGGAAAAGAGATAAAACTAGGAAACCTGAGGAGAACTCAGGTGGAGACTCCCTAGCACAACGTGCGGTAGAAAATCTGAGAGACTGAGGCTCCTGACAGGAAGGTTCTAGAGGGAGGTGGTAGCTGATTGGCTACCTTCTAGAGTTTGGTCCTTTTTACAAAAGGACATAGATAGGCTACTAAGGCAAGGCCCTTAGGCCTACTTTTCTCTATGTATGTCTATAGGACATTACTTTTCAATGTACCGGAGGCTCCCGTCTCGACGACGGGGAATGATTCAGGCATGTGAATCTATGAAAGACAACCATAATACTGGATAATTAGAAATATAGCACCACTCATACCAGTGTAGGGTGTCAGAGCACTTTGCATCACACACACATTACGCAGAACCATTCAATCTTACATGTGTAAATCGGTCTACTGGAAATGCTACATAAGCCAAAGGACTAAAAAGTGTAGGAGTCTCATGTCATCCATACTGGTGGGCAGTATAGTTTGGGTGCTTGGTGTGGAGAAGCACAAACTCAGAGTCACCAAAGAAATAGCATAGTTGGGAGTTTGCTTTAATAATAAGAATCAACTTCTAGCCAACTCAACCCTTTTGCAACATTAACCAATGTTCTAATGTATACTTTGCAGTGTGTATGCAGTTCTCTGATGAAAGTTAATAGCTCACTGTTCTATATTAGGACTTTAAGTTATAAAATGCAAGTAACAAAAGGATGTCTCATTTAAAAGAAGCAACCTGCTGATCTGTTTACATTATATGCACTCTGTAATCTACTTGGTAGAGTTCTTTGCAGCAAGCACATTAACCCTCTGCACTAACTTCACACAAGTCAAAACCTCAACTATACAAAACTCTGATCTCTCTCCAGGAAGAACATTAATCACAGGAGTTATCTTGACATTTTTGTGAGGCCTGTCAATTGCCGAGGAAAGGAATGCTGCAGCAGGTGCTTTAAAAACATAATTAACTTGCAAACACTGCGCCCCCAGGAAGCCAGCACGGTGCCACCAGTCGCACCGCCCTAGAGCTGACCCTGCCCACAATGTAACACTAGTAGGAAAAAAATACAAAAAAAATTGTTTCCCAAGAACAGATGAACAAGCAAAGCATAAAAATACAGCAATTAGTCCTTTCTCTGTGGGAGGAAACCACCCACCAAAAGGAGGGACAAAAAAGAAGGATTGACCACTAGAAAGCAAGGATTTATAAAGGACATAAACAAACAAATGAAAAGCTGAGGAGGGCTTTCAAGCCCACAAAGAAGTACGTATATACTAAAGTATGTACAAGAGGTCTCGAAAGCTCGACCTAAAAGGGAAATGTAAGCTGCCACCTGAGGATGTTAAACAAATGCAAAAAACAGGAAAGAAAACAGTTTTCAAGCAAAGATAAGTCTTAACAAGCATTTGCAATGCAATAGGTCTCGCATTAATTAAGTTTGAGCTATTGGCATTGCTAAATATTGCAACACTAATTGCAACAAAAGTCTATAAATTGTAGGCCAAAAAAATGTGAATTTATTTTTGTAGCAATGGTGGCATGCTGCACTTTAGATGAATATGTTTAAAAGTAAGGTGCGATCATGTGATCAAGCCTTTGGTGGTGAAACGCGTTGTGAATGAAACAGCAGGACACTCTTACGAGTTGCTGTGTGTTGTTTCCTGAGAGCACGCTTATCTGAGGATTTTTGTGTATGAAGTTTGCCGGTTCACTCCGCCAGAGTGCGGTCCGAGTGGTCTGGAAGGAGTTTTTCTACGCGTGTGTGTGTATGTGTGTGTGTATATATATATATATATATATATATATATATATATATATATATATATATATGTGTATGTGTGTATGTGTATATATATATATATATATATATATGTATATATATATATATATATATATATATATATATATTCACTGAAAAAACCATAGGTTTCAGGAGTTATATAGTTAGGAATTAGTTTTTAAAAAACCTTTGAAATTCACTCAAAAAACTATAAGTTTTAGTGGTGTTATAGTTAGCTGGACATTTTACTCATACAAAACCAATGAAATTGCTCCTATATAGTTAGTTGTACTAACTATATTTCGCGCACCCGCAATCCACTGCTGATGATGTCACATATTAGATCATTCATGACATGGTCAGTGACATCACTGATGACATCTCAAATGACATCAAAATCTCATATATATATATCTGCCTCGCTGGGCGATATCCTAACGCAGAGCCATTTGGACACACCCGAAAAGGAAAAAGGAACATGGATGACAACTCCTGGATTTTGGAAGGGTTCCAAATGCAAAGCATTTGAACATGGAATAAATACACAATCGTATCTTATGTCGAATGGAAAAAAGAAGTGGATCACGGCACATATCACGTGTGAAACAAAATACGTGGTATATGTTTTAGAATGTCCCTGCAAACAACTGTATGTTGGGAGCACCATCAATAAACTTAAATTACGCATTCTACAGCATCTCCGAGCAATCAGAAACAAGGATTTAGCATACCCGATGGCCAAGCACTTTTCCAAAAAACATCAAGGGATCATTCAAGGACTACGATACTTCGGAGCTAAAGTGATCAAACAAAATGGACGAGGGGGGGGACAAGACCCTGGAACTCAGAAGAGCAGAGTCCAAATTCATATTAGCTCTTGGAACAGAAAAACCTTTTGGCCATAATTTAGATGCTGAACTGCACGTTCACCTATAAAAATCATGGAATTTAAAGTTTGGAACCAAATTGCTCAGAAAAGATCTGGTAAAAGGAGTGCGAAGAAAAAGAGAGGAGAGATAAGTAAGAAACAGAAAATAGAAATAAATAAAAAGATGAATACCTATCCTCCATGATGTTGCCCAACTGAATGATCGGACAATCACTGAATTTGAAGAAAACCATCAATTTCAATAAAACCTGTAGAGATCGAAAAGTGAGCTATGGGGCAAAATAACATCTGCAGCTGGGCTATTAAAGATAGGCGAGTCAAGTAGGAATTATACCATAAGGGACAAGACCGCCTCTAGAACTAGTAACAGAACCACTGAAGTTGAATATTAAAACTGTAAAACAGTCCAAGTGAACATTATGGATATTTCCTGATTTCATCTCAAACCTGTGAGAGAAAAAGAAAGATAAAAATCTCCTGGAGAAAGACAATGTTTTGAAACTTGCGAATTTGCACAACATATTTGCACAATGCACATGTCACTTTAATCTTTTGGTTCTATAACATGTCTTGGGAGGTTGTTAATTTTTATAACGTAGGCATCTGAAGTTCTGTTTTGCACAAAGTACTTTACTTATGTATTTATGACAACTTCTTAGCCTTATCCTCGAAGACATGTCTTGAGAATTGAGAATTGAGAACTGATTGAACTTACTGCCTAGATGAGCGTAATTTGCACTTAGCACATGTCACTTTCCTTTCTCCATATACCAATGACAACTTGGAAAAATGAACCGCACAAGGGAAATTCAGTTTACTGCATATTCTTATGAACGGTTTTAGATGTTCTAGTTCGTCTCCAGTTCAAATTCAATTTAAAGCAACCTTAATTTTTCCCAGAATTGGTATAGAAATAAGGGGATCGGGGTCAAATATATAAAAGTACTTCACTTAGTAAGTTTTGACCCGACGTACATCTCCCTCGCCTATCGCCACACTTATGAGTTAACATCCCTTGAAAAACTCTTTTTAATATCGCCCTTTATTTAAATGCTTTTGCTCACTCACCATCTTTCACTACTTTTACTATTATCCCCTTTTTCTCCTCCTTTGCCAAATTGATTTTAGATACACGATTTTAGAAAATACTAATCTATATCACATGCTGCCAGGCCTTATTCCTTTAGAAATATGTAAAAAGTACTTTATAGTAAATACTGCCAATATAGTTTAATTATGAAAATGTAACAATGAAAACCTTCAGAAAATGGCTGTTATTTTGTGCCTATCAAAAGAAGGTTAATGTGGGTTAACAGTCCAGTCTATTTTTAAATGGAAATCCATGAGGGTCCTTTGCACTTTATCACTTTAAATAGACAGTCTATATGGCGGGACTCTATGGTCCAGTTGAAGGCTTCTGCCGAAATGCGTCGACCGTCCTTTTTGTTTGCACATGGTGTCAGAGAAAAAATAAAAATTACCTGAAAGAAACTTGCCAGGCTGTGGAATCCCTCTGTGCCGTGGAGACTATAGGTGGGGGACCTCACCGAGTTACTTTAAGGATAGATTGATTGATATATATATATATATATATATATATATATATATATATATATATATATATATCAATCAGTATCCTGTATGTGTGTGTTTGTGTTTATATACATGTCTAAACAATTTCTTACTGGATTTTATTGTTTTAAGTTTATATATTACAAAAGGGGAGGAATAATAAACAATTAAAACAGTGCTAAAAGACATGTTAAGTGATTTATTCTTGTGCTTGAGCTTTATTTTAAAAAAGCAACCAGTGTTCTGCTTGACCCCACATTATCAGTGTTCAATGGCATCAATGGTTCCTTCTCCGTTCTCCAGGGCTTCAGCATTATGAGTGTTCTCCAGGAGTGTCTTCTGGTACTTTATGACCTCAGCAGTGTGATTGTTCTCTAGCAGTGCCTTCTCAGTGCTCCAGATTTTCAACAAGTTGCTATGCCAGCAGTGCATTGACAATGTTCATTACCACAGCAGCGTGAACGTCCCTTGGTAATGCCTTATGAGTGCTTCATAGCCTCTGCAGAATGGGCTTCTTTCAGTAAGATGATCCTTCAGGGTGACTTATTAGTGCCATAATTAATATTTGAAAACAATTACTATTTTACTTTGGGCCCCCCACCCATTTGTGTTTTACTTAAAAATCCTGAAATTGTTCAAGTTATAAATGTCTACAGGAACACGCAGGACACAGTAGTAGGATCACTAGCATTTTTAGTTGTGTCCGTGGTAACAGCTAGAGGCTATTCCCGTCCCCTGTTTAGTCCCGTTTACTGTGTACGGTGTCCAAGGAATCACAGGGCTGTGATGCAGGCAGTGGTGGGGAACTACACTGGTTGTGTGTACAGTGGGCAACTGCAGAGTTAAGAAGCCGTCACAGATGAGGGAAGCACAAAAGGCAGGAATACCAAGTAATAGGGTTTAGGATTCCAGCTGTAATGTCTTCCAGGATGGCAAAATCTTAAATTTACACTGAAAACAACAGCACTCAAACTTGGCATTGGATTGGAGCAAAGCGTTTTGTGAGCCGGCCGACTAAGCAGCATTACAGTGTGACTGTGAGAGAGAGAATGAGAAAGAGAGAAAAACAGAGCAAAAGCCAGGCCAATAGACATGGTGATAGAGGTATAAGGGAAAACACAAATAAATCATTGGTTATCTCTGTATGCACCTCTGCAACGGCATCATTATTCAACCAAAGAACGAGGTGCATTAGCCAAGACCGTCCGCTGTTACTTAAATTATATATATTTAATATACATACGCATAGGGGCTTTCAACCAGCCATCTTCACCCACTGGTATGTTGTTGTGTCAGCCATATATTTCTTCCTCCCACTAAAGCGTGAGCCAGTGGGTCAGCTCACTTCAACCCAGGCTAACTTTGCTGTGAGCGATGGCATTCTGACTTTCACAATGATCACATCCGCTGGCAAAGTAGACCCCTTCCGTGCCAGGAATTGCTGTGGCAAAGTGTGAAAAGTTTTGCTCTTTCAACAGGGTTTTTCAAATTTAAATATTGACCAGGGTCCAGCAGCTCCCACAACAATGTTTAAAAAAAATAAAAACTACAACACTGGCGAAACATGCATTGTCAGAAGCAAAAGACTGGCGACCCAGGGGCAGATCCATCCTTGCCACTAATTTAGTCAATATAAATTTGTGGCGAACGTAACACCACACGGTTCACCGAGAGGAGCCCTCATACCAAATTGTAGCTTTGCCTCTACCCTTGAGAGACTTCCAGGATGATTGAGTTCTGGTAGGAAGAGGTGGCGGTGCCAATGCAGAGTCTTGCGGTTTTACTCTCTCGTCGTCCTGTGTGGGGTTGCTGTGCAGAGGGCATACGCGAACAGATGTCCCACGACTTCCAGTGCCCTCTCTTACTTTCTCCCTAGTCCCTCCACTTCCATGGCGTCCGGCCTGCTGGGAGCAGTTTTCCCTGACAGAGGTTACTATGCACGTTAGTTAGCGGGTCCTGTGTCAGAGCCAGAAACAACAGCAGTGAGGCATAAGGTCACGTTCTACAAACCACTCAATGCTCGCAGACGAAGATTTGCAAAGCTTTGGTTTTCAGCCAGAAAACGAGTTTACAAATAAAAAGGACAAGCACAAAATCATCCTTGCCCGTGACATGGGCGGGGCCTGTGACGCGGCCGGAAGAGGCTGGTGTTGCTAGTTGATGCGAGGCTGCCATGAGGGAGGGAGAGCCCCGCAGTAGCGGTGTTAATCCAGAGAAGTCCCGGGTCCCAGGAGAGGGCCCGGGTGAAGTGGAGAGGCGGGGTGTGTTTCACCGTCGCACTGCCCAGCAGCCCGGTGAGTAGGGCGGGCCAGTGCGCTAACACGTCTTGGGCATGGAAAGTAAAAGCGCCTCAAGGAGGACAGGAGATGCGCAAGGCGCGCGCGTGCCCCAGTCTGGCCTGCAGCCTGCGCGTGCCCATCTCCTGTCTCCTTGAAAGCATAGCCGGGGACTACAGGTCTCGCAGTCGAGACAGCGCTTTCGCGCTGTAATCGTCAGGTGCGAGACCTAAAAAGGCAGACGTGTTCAAAGATACTTATTCAGAGAATTGAACTGGGTCAGCGCAGCTTCTAATATCCTTAAAGCAGCAGTCAGTTTACTTATATTCAATTAAAAACATACGAGCACCATCCTCAGTTTTGCTTCTCCCGTTATAGGAGTCCTGCTGATATTTTTCAATGCTTTTACACGGCTCAATTGTCTATCTTGAGCCTCTTAATGTTTTCGTTTTTATTAGTAGGTAGATGTTCATAGTTTCCCATGGCACACCTACAATTGAAAGCTGGAACTTAATGTGCAACATGTTGTTTATATACTGCTTTAAAATTACATTACTGTACCTTATCCGTTACAATTGAAACAGCCAGTATATGTATCTTATACCCATCTACATAGGTCATGTTGCTAATTATTCCCGGTTGACCCATGTCTGATTTGCATACCAGGGCAATGCATATCTACACAAGCACGAACATCCGGTGCACCTTTGCAAACCACGGCAATACATCTCTTCACAAGAACTAAACTCATGTGCACACACTTGGTGGCAAGCGTACTTTATCCTAATGGTCACTATCCCCACTAAAGAAAGTTTAAGTGATGGAACCGTTGTTCATCCAGGAAAATCAGAAAGTACTCTGATCACATTTCCTGGGGAGTCGCACCAACCTACTAGCCCACCACAGATGTCAAAATGAAGTTTATTTATTTATTTATAGTTTTATATGCCTCCGTTTCACATTTGGAGCAGTCGTGATCCAAGACATGATCTGTCCAGACAATAACTGGGGAGTTATTCACACATTAAACACACATTTATAGTGTAAAGTTAACTGATAATTATTTTTAGTTGGAATTCTGTATACACCTGTTGCGGGAGAACACATTACTGTGATTGTTTGAGCATGAAGAGAAGGAGGTTGACATAACAGGTTACAAAAAGGATGAACAACAGTTACTTACCTGTAATCTGTGGTTCTCCAGTATTGGTGTCTTTCATAGATGCACATGCCTGAATCATTCCCCGTCGTCGGAGTGGGAGTCCCACGGTACATAAAAAAGCAATAATATGCCATAATTACATAGAAACAACCTGGTAAAACCAACCAGGAAGTAAAGTAGCCAAAGCTGCAGGAGAAATAACCTCCACATTCATGACTATCCTAGTCATTTTGTACAGTCCAAACTGCAGCTAATCAGGCGACAGCACCCACCAGAAGGTTCTCCCTAGAGGCTCAGACTCAGATTTTCTCGCAAAGGAGTGATGATAACCATAGTAGCCTGGAGCCTCCAAGGGGAGGTGGGCGGGTGCATGTGAATCTATGAAAGACGCCAATACTGGAGAACCACAGATTACAGGTAAGTAACTATTGTTCTTCTCCAGTATTGGGGTGTCTTTCATAGATTCACATGCCTGAATCAGAGTAGAGAGCAGTATATATACGTGTTCTGCAGACGCTATTTGCAGTAAAGCTTGTATATAAGAGATGCCCATAATATACAATATATAATCATGCAGAGATGCAGTTACATGAGCATGCATAAAAGAGCAATACAGTATAACAAGCGTCTGACAGCAAACGAGGAGGTGGGAAACAGAGGCTCACCTTATTTGAAAAGATTACGCAGAACTGCTTGACCCACTGAAGCATCGGTCTCGCTGGCTGCATCCAAACAGTAGTGTTTGGTGAAAGTATGGCGGCTGGCCCATGTTGCCGCTCTGCAGATGTGCTGGAGAGGGACTCCAGCAAAAAGAGCAGTTGATGAAGACACGGCTCTCGTAGAGTGCGCTCTTGGAGTTGCTTGCAAAGGTCTTCCTGCTAGTGTATGGCACAAATCGATAGCTGCAGAAATCCACTTTGCAACTGTTTGTTTAGATACTGCTTGGCCCTTAGGGATTCCTCCATAGGCGATAAACAGCTGATCAGATTTACGTAAAGTGGCTGTCCTTTGTAAATAGAACTTTAAACACCTCTTAATGTCCAGTGAATGCAATGCCCGTTCCGCAGGGGATTGTGGGTTAGGAAAAAATTTCTTTAAGATGACTGGCTCATTTAGGTGAAAGTCTGAAGGCACCTTAGGCATGCATTTTGGGTTTGTGCGGAGCACCACTGAGTCATGTGTGAACTGTAAGAAAGGTGGGTGAACTGTCAAAGCCTCGATATCGCTGATTCTTCTAGAGGAAGTCAAGGCCAATAAGAGTGACACCTTCCATGTAAGGAATTTCAAATCGACTCTGTGTATCGGTTCAAAAGGATGGCGCAAGAGCTGCGCTAATACTACATTGAGATGCCACGATGGTGGTGGACGACGTACCGGAGAAAACATTCTAAAACGTCCCTTGAAGAATTGTTGTATTATTTTTGAAGAATAAAGTGAGGTGGACCCATCTTGTCTGTACCTTGAAATTGCTGCTGGGAAGACTTTCAGAGTTGCATGCGACAACCCCGACTTTGCCAGGTGCAAGAAAAAAGGTAAGATTTGCTCTGGCATAGCTAGAAAAGGATGAAGTCCAGCTGAAAGACACCAAATACAGAATCTCTTCCATTTAAGTCTGTATGTTTTAACATTAGCAGGTGCTCTTGCTTTGGCCAGTACTTCCATGCAATCTGTAGAGATATTCATATGGGCGAATTCAAAGTACTCAGGCGCCAGGTCGCTAACTTCAGAGATGCTGGATCTGGATGGAAAATCTGACCATCCTGGATGGAAAGGAGGTCCGGAATTGGCCGGAGCTGAATAGGTTCGCACTCCGATAGGTGAAGGAGCTCGGTGAACCAGTATTGGCGAGGCCACCTGGGGCAATGATAATCAGTCGACACAGTTCCTTCTTCATCTTCCGCAGGACCTTGGGAACCATTGGTATCGGAGGAAAGGCGTAATCAAATTTTTGAGACCAGTTGATCGAAAACGCATTCCCCAGAGAGTCTTTTTGGGGATGCCAGCTTGCAAAGAACCAGCATTTGCTGTTCTTCCTGGTCGCAAAAAGGTCTAGATCTGGAAGACCCCACTGTTGAAAAATCTGATCCAAAGTTTGCTGATGGAGTTCCCACTCGTGATTTGACACTGTTGTCCTGCTGAGAGTGTCCACAAGAACGTTTGCCGTTCCCGGTACATGCATTGCCTGAACATTTATTCCGTGTCGTATCGCCCATTCCCACAGCTGTTGGGCTTCCTGAGACAAAGGAGCCGATCTTGTGCCCCCTTGCTTGTTCACATAGAACATACACGTCGTATTGTCTGTGCGAACCAATACTGTGGCTCCCTGAATGACTGCGCGAAAGGCCTTGAGGGCTAGGAAAATGGCTCTGAGTTCTAACAGATTGATGTGCCATTGCTTCTGCTGAGGACTCCACTTGCCGCTGATTGTTAGTCCCTGAAGATGAGCTACCCCTACTTCGAGGGATGCGTCTGTGGTAATTGTAAAGGTTGGAGCGTCCTGAAGGAACGCACAAACTTGTTTCAAATTCTTTCTCTGTGTCCACCAACGAACCAACGAAGGGCACCTCTCATGCGAGGGGTGATCTGGATGAGATCCTCGAATGAGCCTCAGACCTGCAACCATTGCCGGCTGAGTTCTTCCTGAAGAGGTCTCATTCTGAGACGGCAATTCGGTATCAAGGGAATGCAAGACGATACCATCCCCAGAAAGGATTAAGTGTCGGACAGAAATTGACTTTCTTAAAAGTAGATTCCTAGCCATGTTTTGTATCTTTCTTTGTCTTTCGTCCGATACAAACGCTTGGAGCCGCTGGGTGTCCAGTGTCGCTCCCAAGAAGGCTTGTCTTTGTGATGGAACCAACTGTAATTTGCTGACGTTGATGGACAGACCCAGAGACTGAAAGAGAATCAGACATCGATGTAACTGGTTGTCTGCGTAAGAATTGGCCTTGATAAGGCAGTCGTCTAAGTAAGGAAAAATTTGTATTCCCTCCAGCCGGAGGTGTGCTGCTACCGGCGCCAGGACTTTTGTAACTACCCTGGGCGTAGTCCAAGGGGAAGGACCCTGAACTGATAATCCCTGCCAGCCACTCTGAATCGCAGACATTTTCTGTGACGAGGTAAGATGGGGATGTGGAAATATGCATCTTGGAGATCCAAGATCGCCATGTAGTCTCCCGTTGATAGAAGATGCAATTGTTCCTGTAGCGACAGCATCCGGATGGTAAGCCTTTGTTTAAAGCATGGAGATCTAGAATTGGACGCCATTCTCCTGACTTTTTCTTTACTAGAAAGAATCTGGAATAGAATCCCATTCCTCTCAGATGCTAAGGAACTTTTTCGATCGCTCCTTTTTTCAACATCAAATTGATTTGGGCAAAGAGCTCCTTGAGATGAGCTGGAGGTGGGCCCTTTGGGGGAACGTTTGGAGGAAACTTTTCGAATTCGAGGGCATAGCCCTTGGCCACAATGTCCAGGACCCACCTGTCCGATGTTATCGATAACCATTTTGAGTAGAATTTCGATATTTGTCCTCCAATTTTTTCGTGAGATTGCGGTAGAAGCGGTGGCAGGTGACAAGGCTCATTGCCGTTTATCCTTTCCGCGATAAGCAGGTTTTCTCTTGTTCTGGGAGTAATTGGTGTTGCGCTGACCGTAGGACTGATAACGTTGGCCTTGGTAGCGTTGATTTCCCTGCCTGTAGGAGGACTGTTGACTATATCCTCCCCGGTTAGAGGACAAGCCCCGTCCTCTCGCGCCTCGAAAGGGTGGATTACGAAATTGTAGGGTGCCCAGGGATCTAGCCGCCTCCGTGTCTTTCTTGATTGTCTGCAGTGCTTCTTCCACTTGCGGACCAAACAGATGCTCTCCGTCGAAAGGCATGTCTAATACCTTGGCCTGGACCTCTTGGCGGAACGAAGTGGACTTAAGCCAACCTTGCCTGCGTAAGACGGCAGCCCCTGCTAATTGCCTGAAGCCAGTTGAGGCTACGTCAACTGCAGGATCAATTATCTCTGCTGATATTCTTTCTCCTTCCTGTAGAACTTTTAGAGCTTCGGACTTGGAAGGTTCTGGCAGCAACATAAACATATTGCGCGATATCCGACCACATTTGCCGGTCATATCTGCCCAGGATGGCCAGTGACTGGCGGCTCGGACTGTGGTAGCTGCCATAGTTGAAACTCGCTTTCCAATAGCATCCAAACGCCTGCCATCTCTATCTGGAGGGGCTGCGATTGGAGAAGAAGGGTTCCTTGATCTTTTCTGTGCAGCCTGTACAATTACTGAATCCAACTTCGGGTGCCCCACAAGGCAAGCTAGGGACTTTTCAGGAGCCTTATATTTCTGATCAATTCTTGGCTGGACCGGAGGTATGGAAGCCGGAGTAGACATAACTTTAATTCCCTCCTTCCAGATAAATTCTATGATTGGAATAGACTTTGATTGCTTCCTCGGCTGTTCTTTAAAATCATACAAAAAGCACTCCTGCTCTGTATGTTCCATTTCAATATGGAAGCGTTTTGTAGCCCGCTCCATTAAAAGGTGAACACCACCTACATCCACTGGAGGTGAATCAGCGGTAGCCAGTGGTGGAGGAGAAGGAGTTTGCAACTGATAATCATCCCACTCCGACATCAAGGATCTATCGTCCACTTCTCCTTCCCTTTCTTCTTCATCAGAAGAATGCTGCTTGTCCGGTTGATTGGACGTTGTAGGTGGAGGAGACTTCGGGGGTCTTAAATCCGGAACAGGCGTTTGAACTACTGGAGTAGGAGGTACAGAGCTTGCTGACTCCGATGGAGGAAAACGCCAGTAATAATCATCCAGCATGCTCTGCAGGTTTGTAAGCAATGCTATAGGCACTTGAGCTGAAGAAACATTAGCCACAGGCGAAGTCACGTGCTCAGGTGAATACAGATCTTCCTGTTCATCCTCCTGATATTTAATATTTAATTCCGAAGGACTTGTTGCTGTCCCAAACCTTTCCTCAATAACGGAATCCTCTTCGCTTTCATCAGAATCCAGTAACTTGTCTGGAACTTGAGGTGACAAGCGTAGAGGAGATAAAGGTTCCAAGCTTGAACATCGCCTTTCAAGCAAAGACTGCTTTGGTGCGGATGTAAACACCGTAGACGGCGACCAGACCTGCATGGTGGTACATGAGGATAGTTGCGGCATTGACAGAGGCCCCATCACAGGGCTCGTCGACAATAAAGTTGCTTTCGACGATGATGGTGGCTCCGTCGACGGCGTTGTCTTCGTCGACGATGGTGGCTTCGTCGACGATGGTGTCTTCGTCGACGATGGTATCTTCGTCGACGGCAGTGACTTCGTCGACGATGATGTCCTCGTCGACGATGATGTCCTCGTCGACAATGATGGCTTCGACGGAGAAACCACAGTCGACAGCGAGGCAATCGCCGACGAGCCGGTCGACGATGCTTTCTTCGTCAACGGTAAGACGTCGACGAAGCTAATGTCGATGTAATGTTCTTCAGCTTGCTCGTCGACGAGGGCTGACCATGGCAGATGAAGACTCTGTCGTCGACGAGATAGGTCTGACGGATACATAGACCATCGTCGACGGTGAAGACCCTGTTGACATAATCAGGTCAGGCTTAGGAGAGGTAAAAGTTACCGTAGACGCTGAAGTAGCGCTGACTGGAATCCTGGTCGATGAAGAAGTCGACTGAGGCACCGTCGACGGCAGGGTCGATTTCTGAGGTAAAGTCTTCTCAGAAGATGTTTGAGGTAACTTTTGGGTTGAACTTCTAGGGGGCGTGGATGACCCAACTTTTTCCTTGGTAGGGGGAGTAGCCTTAGATGTTGAAGGCCACTCAGACCCCTTAGTAGGTTGCTGCTTCCTAGCAACTTTAGCCCCAGGAGAAGAAAGTACCTCCTCTGCAGCCCTCTTTCTAGAGGCTGAGGTAGACCCAGAGGCAATATTGCCTACCTCTGAAACAGGATGATCCTGATCCTTTAGCTTTTGTAGCCACAAAAGCAGGCGGCCCTCCCTGTCCCTGAGGGTCTTCTGCGGGAAGGTCCTACAAATCTTGCAGTCTTTCACCTGGTGGTCAGGGTACAGGCAGTAGATGCACTTCTTGTGGGGGTCTTCCTTAAAAAGCCTGAGCTTTCCACAAGCGTCACAGGGCCTGAATAAAGATTTCTTGGATGATGACATCTTCAAAAGTAGATTCCTGAAGGAAATTAGAGAAGTACTGAGCAGAGCTCAGAGAAACTCCCTTCACACGACGTGCGGTAGAAAATCTGAGAGCCTGAGCCTCTGGGGAGAACCTTCTGGTGGGTCCTGTCGCCTGATTGGCTGCAGTTTGGACTATACAAAATGACTAGCATAGTCATGGTTGTGGAGGTTATTTCTCCTGTAGCTTGGGCTACTTTACTTCCTGGTTGGTTTTACCAGGTTGTTTCTATGTAATTATGGCATATTATTGCTTTTTTATGTACCGTGGGACTCCCACTCCGACGACGGGGAATGATTCAGGCATGTGAATCTATGAAAGACACCCCAATACTGGAGAATAGTGCTACCATGCTAACAAACAACGTAGCACGATAGGTGCACGTGGTTTGATTTGGAATGATTCCGGTCCTGGTTTTGCAGCCGACGGTTCCGGAGCTGTGCTCAGAGCATTTTGAGCTTTGAAAGAGGAAGGAGGGGGAGATCGCGCCGCTCCTCACCGCCACACCGAGTCAGAGTCCTTTACTGCCGAAGCTACCGAAGTGGCCAAAAACTGCTGTACATTTGGACCCCAGCAAAACCGTAACCCGTAACTTGGAACTTGGAACCTTTAACCCGCAACCCATAAGTGGTAGAGCCCTGCGGCAGAGCCCTTGCTTTCACTCTTGGATCCACTCCTGCTCCCACTCCCGCTGAATCTGAAGCCGAAAGCTTCATACCTACAGGGCTTACAGGTTTGTGGGCTGCCTGACGGTTGGGATCTCAGGTAAACGGGCAAAAGGGTCGACGGCCAGCGGAGACTAACGAGGAGAGAGCTGAATCGGCCCGTGGTGTCGTGGTGCTGCGGGTGATCTTGACGAGCCTCTCATGTCTAAGTTGCCTTCCAAAAATTAGTTTTCACGGCCCACGGACCCCTTCACAAGAGCCGGACGGGTAGGCCTGACAGGGTGAGGGGGCCTGATATCGATCTGCTGATGCCGCCTTCTCCCTTCCCTACTACTGAGTGTAATTACCGGCATTGTACACCAGTGTGGTGCCGGCTGCAGGCAACTGAGGCAAACGAGGACTGCAGGCAGACCGCCGAGACGACCCATCTAGGACCAGCCTAAGGTCAACTTATACCTACTGCCACACCTTGCCAATACAGACAATGCCGTCTACAACTACAGAAAACTGCTTACAACTACAGAAAAGCACTCTACTCCAGGAGATAAGACATACACCAACTCTAACAACGCCCTTAAAACCCCTGGATGAGTTGGGAGGCCCTTACCCGTTTATCTCTTGCATCAAGCCTCGCCATATCTTTTGGGCTGCATTCTCACCACCAGCAGACTCTGCCATTGAGCCCCTAGCGCGCTGCCCCAGGACTCCACCTCACAGGGGACATTGCACTTCTCGTGGCAGGAGCCACCTCAGGCAGCAACAGCCGGCCCATAAAGCCTTGTGGGGCTCCCGCGGCCAAGGGCGGGCCCGTCTGAGCCCGTTAGAGGCCGCCCACCCCCCCCTTTTAAACTCTGCAATACTTTAAGGTCAGTGCATTTCTGTTCATCTGTGCATTGTTATTTCGTCTGGGCTCTGACCTCCTGGGATAGCTGTTGATATAGTATCTAGTCCACAATGACCACCCGTGAGGGAAAGGGGAGGAATGCTACAATGGGCGGAAGTGTGGCCGGGACGCTGGACCAGTTCATAATCAGAGACACTTCTGTATTAGCCCATGAACTTGCCCTGACTGAGCGTCCCTTATCGCTTGACCCCCTGCAATCTAAACAATCTTGGTTGGGGGGTCTAATGTCTGTGTGTTCTCCCGAGCATCTCTTAGTCACAGGCACCAACCCCCTTGAACTGGGCGGAGGTAACAGCCAGTCTCTTCAGGAACCTGCGAGCATCTCTACAATATCGAGTCTCCTTCAAGCCTCCTGCCCGCCGAACCAGCGCAAGAGGACGCTGCTTGCAGTACATTTCCTTGTGTTTCTACAAGGTCCACGCCTAAACCCATATCCCAAGCAATGGAACAAGTACCAGAGCCGGCCACTAAGAGGAAGCGGGGAGGGGCCCCCCCCCCAAGACAAAAAAAATGCAAAGGTGCCTAAAACGAACAAGAATGGTGGGTCTGTGATTACAGCATTGCCAACGATAACAGAGCTTCAGTCAATTACTCCCCTATTGGGCGCCACAAACCTGGACACAGTTGGTGTTTTTCTGTCCCATGTTGACGAGGGCTTTTGAGTTAAATTGGGGGCTCTAATCACGGCATCTATGTTGCCAATTCTTGAGAAGTTGTCATCAATTGATGGAAAATTATCTAATTTTGAAATGCTTGCTGTGTCTAACTCTGGTTCTACTAAAGCCTCATTGGGGGGAAATCTTCGGTCCTTTGTAACGCTAACAAATGTGCTCCGAAATCCTGTAAATCCTAATCCCCCCATCAGCCACCCCAATAACACCTAATCCAATGTTTACATCATCTAGTAGGAATGATGGGGCTGGTATTGCCTCTGATGTTGGTGTGGTGGCACATGGAGGTTACGAAGGCGAGATGGTGAATACATCTAGCGAATTTGCCCAGCTCATTCCGACCACTCCAAGGGTGGAGGGAGATAAATCCTGTTCAAGGACAGCAAGGCTAGCGAGTTACATACATCCAAATAATTTTATTTGTGGTTTAGATAACCAACCTATTTCTGACCCTGACTCATGGCTCCACAGTAGCGCATCGTGGCATGGTTACTGGCCTTCTCAGAATGGATCACAAGGCTTTACATCTCCCTCCTGCCGCCGCTCCACTGGTGGTGGTTTTGAGGAATGTCCCTTCCCTACACCCCAAAATGAATCCACTGAGCAATTAAAGGCAAAAACAATGCACTGGCTCAATGTACATATGAAGGAGGCAGGGGTGGGATATCTGTAACCAACTGATAATGGCTAGACGCTCGTCTTGGGTTGGACATTCGTTAGCTAAGTTGGGATCCTTATTTATAAAATCGCAAAAAAAGAACCAATATGTTCCCTATCTACAAGTCGGCTAAGTGGTACGACGGGGCAGGTAGGGTAGCTTACAGGGATCTGTCTAAAGCCATAAGGGCAGGTACAATGCAGGAAGTAAGGAATTTGAGGTCCGTTTACAAGGCAACCCAAATACGGGCCAAGAAGGCCTTCGACGAAAATAGATGGAGGGACTTGTTAGATGCTAGTAATAGGAAAAATTGGTGTCGATTTTGGCATCTAATCAAGTGGGATAGTGACAATCCCGGCCCGGCACCAGTCAACAATGTCCCTCCAGAGGTTTGGGTAGCACACTACCAAACCCAATTCTCATCCCCTGCAAATAGTCCTGGGCATTATCAATGTGTGGCCCCGGAGTCAGCGTTAACATTTACCATAGGTGACATTGAGCGTGCTCTTGATGGGGTAACCGCAGGTAAGGCCCCGGGCCCGGAATGTATCCTGGCATATATATTTAAATCTGACAGGGAGAATTGGATCAAATATATTCTTATTTTTGCGAATGGCTTGGCCAGAGGTGCCCCCATTCCGGAATCCTGGTGTGGGGCTAAAATCATCCCCATTTACAAAAAGGGGGATCGTGCCAGCCCATCCAATTATCGGCCCATAAGCCTTATAGACACAATGCAAAAGTTGGTGGCCCGATTAGTGCTATGCAGGATTAATAGATGGATCGATGACAACAAAATTTTATCCACCTACCAAGCAGGATTTCGCTCCCATGTTAGCACTATCGATCACGTTTTCAGATTCATGTTGATATATTGGAACACAATGATTTTAGCTGATGGGACCTTGTACGCAGCTTTTATAGATCTTAAATCTGCATTTGATCTAGTGCCCCGCAACAAGCTGTGGGACAGTCTTAAGAAACAAGGGATGCCCGCGGAGATCTTATATTTTATTATAAAATTACATGAATCTACCTATGCCCAAGTCCGATGGGGTCCACAGGGTGAGTTAACTGAACGTTTTCCTGTGAACTAGGGAGTTCGGCAGGGGTGTGTTCTCGCCCCTACCCTCTTCTCATTGGTCATAAATAATGTTATCTCATACTAAATCGATTATCCTACGGACACCCCTACTCTTGCTGGATCGATGGGTTCCACTTTTATTGTTTGCAGATGATACTCTGATTCTGTCTAAAACTCAAGCTGGTCTGCAAAGAGCCCTCGACCCCTTCAGTCTTTTTTGTAATGACCATGACCTAGTAGTCAATGTTGACAAGACTAAGTTCATGGTCTTACACAAACATAAAAATGTGAGAGCTAGACTGGAAATTAATAATTTGTCCTTGGAACAAACTGATTCCTTTACATATCTGGGCATAACTATGGGCAAAAGGATGAACTGGAAGCCACAGACGGATCGTTAGTCTTAAGGCACAACCAACTAGCAGGGGCCCTTTTAAAAGAACACCTATTATCCCAAACTAAACCAGTAGCTCCGGCTATAACTATCTATCAAGGGAAGGTCAGAGCCTCAATTATTTATGGCGCTGAACTTTCGGGCTTCGAAAATCTAGATCCATTAGTCCAAGCACAAAAACAGGTTTCTGAGGGCACTGACCGGCCGCCCACAATCAACACCACTCAGACCACTACTTGCAGATCTGGGTTGTATCTCGTTTGAGGAAGCTGCGGGCTTTAGACCTCTCGCCTATTAGCGAAGACTTTGGACTACCCCGGTGTTAGCTCCTTATGCGCAAGCAGTTAAGCACAAAAGAGATGCTGACAAATCTAACAAAATCACATGGCTGCAAAAGATCAAGGCCACCCTATCGGAAATGGGCCTCGCCCACCTCTGGGAGGACCCTGAAGGGAATGATTTCCCCTCAAAAACAGGTTTTAAAGCCCTATATAGGGATATGGTTAGCCAAAAGTCTTTGTCTCGGGTGAACAATGCTTCCCTAACTGGTACCTTTCTGGATCACAAAATAGAATTCAGGCTGGAGGCCTACTGGGACACCATTACGAGCCCAGGTGACAGGAAACACTACCACCTATTTAGAGTGAGCTCTCTCCCCCTAAAATCTTTTACTAAAAAATGGGGGACCAATCAAGACACCAAATGTTATTTCTGCCCATGTGAGGAAGAGACCTTATTGCATGTTTTGTTTGTGTGCCCTGCTTAAATGGCTCAAGCCGGTTTGTACTTTACTAGGCACAAGATCTTCTCAAAAGGCTTTGCGTATCCTGAAAACCGATACTAGTGAAAAAATAGTTATTGCTATGGCCAAGTTCTGGAGTTGGACGTGGGCCCTTAGAAGGACTAGTTTGCAGAGGTCTACGTAACATGATAATGCTGAGTGCACTATGTTCTTAGCTTCTTCAATCTACTTGCTCATAAGAATGAAATTTGCTGCTAAAACTTTGTAATATGGATATAATGTTTCTTTTATGTTTTTTATCCGTTTTTTTAGAGGAAAGGATATATAACTCTTTTATATTCATTTTATTGCTGACACGTGCTTAGAATTTTTAAATAATTTGATGAGCGGTTTAACATCTTTTGAGGAAAAGTCATTATGTATTTTTTTATTGCCCTGTATTGTGTAATGTGTCTTTTATGATTACTCATGATCGAATAAAGACGAATTTGAATTTGCATAGATTTGGAATGCAGGTGAATGTGTGAAACTGACTTCTAATTCAATAACCTCCCCAAATAGTGGTAAAACAATACTATATCAGGACTACAATGGAAAGATGCAAGACAAGGATAGTACATAAAGATGACGGGAGTGAAAAATCCAGCCAGAATCACTGAAGGCTCCTAAAAAGAAAACCACAAGTCCTTGAATTAAATAAGGGTGGTTTGGAGTACATCGCACTTTCGTGTTGAAAAATGCCAATTTTTGTTTTATCTTGTTAGTAGAAGAAACAGTTAAAAGTATAATTGGTGCAAAATGCCGAAGAGCGAAATATATCACAAATCCCAATTTGGAGTGGTCCAAACTAAAATACTGTTAAAAAGAGTATTTTTGTTTTCAATCTGTGCGTTTAGAATGCCTCTTAAGCAATCGAGAAAACAATGTTTGTAGTGTAAAAATGATCTGCGGGTGTCATTCCTATTACTTGCCGTAATACTTGCCACAGGAGCCCACGATTTTTAGACCAGCTGCCCAGTTGCCCTTGCGGGACTCTCGTCTAGCAGCCTCTGCGGGTCCTTTACCCGCCCACCCACTTCCGCACCCGGAGGCGCTTAAATCAACGGCGCTTCCTCCGCGTCGCGGGACGAGCGCGGACGGCGCCGGGATAAGCCCGGGACAAGGGCGGGACCGTTTTTGACCGTTCGTGACCGTACGAGGCCGAGCTGGGCCATGTTATTAACATTGGACATACTGTAAGCATTTACATACTGTAACCATATATTTATATCCTTTGGACTACCTACTATTGTTATCAGTCTTGCGAAAATATCCACCAAAAAAAGACACTTGGAGAAAGGGGGGAACAGGGGGTGGTATTGTGGGTACGCTTGACAATTTCCTGATTCGAGCTGCTTCTGTGCTCTAAAAGGAAATTGCTATAACTGAGAAACGCAAATATTACTCATTAGGCGTTCATCCCTGGGGGCTTTAGCTAATTCCAGCACACCCCAACATGTTAGGTTACAAGCTGGGCTAACTAACCCACTAAATGATGAAGAACCCACCCTAGTTATAAGGGATCCATCGCTCTTGCAGGGGGATAGCTGTAACGAAGATACACCTGAGCTTTGTGAAACTAAGGATTCCGATGAAATTAGTAATGGTACATCACCCCATCGGACGAGATCTAAAGCTAATTATGTTCCTAATGCTAGTAGCAAACCGAAAGTAATAAATAAAAACTCTATAAATACTCCGAAGATACCTACAACAAAGAGAGGGGGAAGAAAGTATAAAACAAAGAAGAGTACTATAGTGTAGACATTATCTACTCCTGATCTTACCGTGCCGATGGTCATTGATAAACCTATAGCCATCGACCTCACTAAGGCAAACGGTGTAAATAATGTATTAGAAAACCTAGATAGTATAGAGGAACTCCTAGTAAAAATGGAACATATGATTAAGTCGCTTATGTTACCACTTCTTGAAAGGGTTAAAGGCATTGGGGAGAAACTAATAAAAATTGAGGAAACAGTTCACCTAAATAATGAGATATTGGTGAAATGTGTGGACTTAACTAAACCTCCTGTAAACAGCTTGACAATAATCAATTCTGTGGGCAATATAGAGGTCCCGGGGCCTGAACCTAGTGATGACAGGCATTTACAACCATCCATTTGATCGACCAACCAACTTGACTCTGGACCGATAGAATCACTAGATAAGAATTTAGGCACGCCAGGGAAAGTTAGAGCAGACGCGGGTAAAGATACTCGGACTGCGGAGTTGAGAATAGGTAATAAGGACAGGAGATTTAGTGGGAGAGGATTGAACAATGGACCTGGCAAAGACCAAGAAGATAAAACTAGACGAAATGATAAGAAGGAACGAATCGATCTGCCTCCCGAATCGTTTCCATATACTGTGGTCTTAGTAGGGGTACCAGAATTGGAAGAGGGCAAGCCCGAAAGATACATAGAACTGAAGAACAAGGTAAGCCATTGGCTTAACAGGTACAGGCCTATCCCACCATCCCTTCATGGAGAAATTCTCCACGTTCGTAGATTAAGTTGGGTGGGCCAGAAACATAAAGACAAAAAGGGCGATTGTATCTTGGTGAACTTTAGAGATAGGCGGGTGGTTTCCTATATCTGTGGATGGAGGGCGGAAAGCCTGGAGAGCAGAATACTCACAGTAGACCGTAGCTACTTCTACTCACCACCGCTGGTAGAGCAATGTAATAACTACCCAGAAAGCTCCCAGGAAGGACATATATGGATTCCTATAAAAATCACTACAGGGTACCAATTCAAAATCGCTTTGATGTATTCCACGAACTAGAGGGACTGGATGGAGTGGATTGACGGTGCAATAAAAATCAAACCATGACCACCCCTTATCCCTTGCCACGAAGTATGGTATTAATTGCCCCTACAAAAGTGGATATAGACCTTTCCATCAACAATAGAACAGTCATCCGTGAAATTAATTTAGAATCCCCTGAAACTACTACAAAATTGATTAGGACTGGGGCTGATAATTCTGAAGGGCATCTTAGAGTAGATTACGGACCTCACGTACAAAGTGGCCCAGCTGAAGATCTGGATAATTTAATTACAATACCAGAAATTGAAGTTCCTAGTAAAGATGAGCAAATTAATGGAAGATGGGTGATCATGTTCTGGAATATTGCTGGCATAAAATCTAAACTAACAGACGGAACATGGCTGAAACTGGTAAATGATCATGATATAGTGAATCTCCAGGAGACATGGTCTAAGGAGGCTCAGCATCTCCCTGGCTATAAAACTTTCTTTGTACCTGCGACATCATCAGTAGCAGGAAGAGCGAAGGGAGGTTTGAGTACATATGTCTCAAATAGTCTGAAGTATGAGAGTGTAGATGTTCCAATCAACAATACATATTATCAAATGCTGCAAATATGTATCAATAAGAAGAAATCCCTACTGATTGGACATTTTTACAATAACATTGCTGCCGAGGTTCGGGAGGGGGTCATGAAGCAGTTTATCATAGATTTGAAAAACACGATCCACTGGAAAAATAAGGATGTTTTTGCAACGTGGGGTGGGGACTTTAATTGCTTGTTATGTAAGCTGGGTGAACTTGGAATATGTGGTACAAACCTTGAAAAGGAAAGACCTTTATCTCATTTTGACCATAGTAACTGAGGGAATTTGCTACATGAAGCTGCTTTCTCATGTGATTGGTCATTTGCTAACGAGGTATGCCAACCGGAGGTGAACTTTTGCCCAACATTTTTTGGGAGAGGCACAATGTCTATTATAGATTTCATTTTAGTATCAGCCAGTCATGGTAATGATGTGGCTAACTTTAGAACTCTAGAAACAGCGCTGAGTGATCACTATCCCCAATCTATAGAAGTTGTAAATTCTGATCAAGTATGATAAGGGCAACCCAGAGAAGGATCCGGTAGATAATATAGTACTTCAGAGGCACAACGGTTAAGCTTTGAAATGGATAAAAATAATCCCGGATGACTTCATAGGAAAAATAATTAAGCAGTGTAAAACCAGCTTTGACATATGTCTTGACATAGACTCCCAGAACACCGCAGTGATTGAACATTTTCAAAAAATAAATTGCGAGATCAAAAAGAGTTTATGGGTTGACTGTAAAACTCGGAAAAAACAAGAGATTAGGTGGTTCGACAAACCCTGTATTAATGCACACACTAGCTTAAAGCAGTCCCTGAAAAACCACCCGCGTGATAGTGAGCTAATTAAACATTGTCGTAAGGCTTATAAAAATGCATTAAAGGAAAGAAAGGAAGCCATAAAGAGGGAGGCATGGTAACTACTTTGTGAGGCATCCGAGAGTAAGGACACAGGGGCTTTTTGGAAGGTAGTCAGCGCACCTCCTTTTGTGGAGCAAGGCAAGGCAAGAGATCGCCATCACAGGCCCAGAATGGGTAAAGCATTATGAAAGTTTGTATAGTAATGAAGAAAGGGATGACGAAACTAGATTAATAGGAACCCAGGATGAGATGTTTGTAAGTAGCAATACGTTTGACCTCAAAGTAACATTAAATGAGGTAATTGCTGGAATAGACGTCAGCATGGGGGGAAAAGCCCCAGGCCCCGACGGGGTCCCTGTTGACATATACAAGCACTACTTGCCTCTATGGGCCCCAATCCTCACCAAACTTTTTAACGCAGTATGTACTGAAGGAATATTATCCTCCTGGTACGAGTCAACCATAATTCCAATCTTTAAAAAAGGGGACAGATTAAATTGTGCATGTTATCGCCCGATATCCCTGCTTGACTCCACAATTAAGATTTTCGGGAGGGTTATTCTGAACAGACTACAGGTTTGGGCTGAGGATCAGGCTATATTGAGTGATCTACAATATGGGTTTAGGCAACATTTAGGGACCATAGAACAAGGACTTAATTTACATATCATTTTAGACAAGTATACAAAAGCAAGGGAAAACCCCCTGTACTTAACTTTTGTCGATTTGTCATCGGCCTTCAACAGTGTTTCGCATAATAAGCTGTGGCAGATTCTAGAAAATTTGAAGGTGGATTCAAATATAATCAACTTTTTGAGAGAATTATATAGGGGCGCGCAGGCCACAGTAAGATATGGTAGGGAGGGGGTACGCACCACACTCTTCAAAATTGAAAGAGGTGTACAACAAGGGTGCGTACTAGCCCCCTTTCTATTCCTAATCTATATAAATAATTTGGAAAAGGTCTTACTAGGAGAATGTCGGGATATGCCCCTTATAGGTAAAAGATCTATACCCGGCCTTTTATATGCGGATGACGCAGTCCTGATGGCTCGAACCCCACTAGCCATGCAGCAGATGATTAATTCTTTCACTACCTTTATGGGCAGTTTAGATTTGATGGTAAACTCCTCAAAAACGTTTTGCATGAACTGTGGGCCGGGGGGTTTAAAGAATAAGAAACGTATGTTCATAAATCTTAAACCCCTGGAATTTACGTCAGCCTTTCCTTATCTGGGTATACTGTTTACACAGAATGGTGAATGGAGCACAACAATTAAAACTCGTAAACTCTTGTTCGTCAAATCAATTATGGCTGTTGAAAATTTTGCGAGGAAGATTGGAAAGAAACCGATTGTGGAACTTTTAAAAATATATAGATCAACGTGTGTAGCCATAGCAACGTATGGCGCTGGCATCTGGGGCTATGCCAATGTCAAGTCTTTACAACTAGTAGAAAATTCATTTATGCGCTACCTCCTTGCAGCCCCTGATAGCGTTGCTACACTTAATTGCCATATGGAATTAGGTCAATCCTATATTGAGGATATAATTAAATGTCAACCTGTCCTCCTCTGGCATCGGGTGTGGACAACGGGGGAGTGTGTTTTTAACCGTGTAATTTTGAAAGATGCTTTGCTGGTTGAAGAAATAGAATAATAAGATGGTTGGCCTATATTGATTTCTTTCTTAGGGAGATTGGTCATAGGAACTACTTCGATGATCCTAATTTTATGTCGTCCATTTCCAGAAAAGAACTTAAACAACAATGCTTGACATATTTAGAGGAGAAACGATATGATGTAGAAATGAAGAAAAGTACAGTAATACTGCATCAACTAACCATTATCTCATGTGAAATCCAACCATACTTAAAACTGGATATGAAAGCATTTGACAGGTTTTTATTAACCCGTTTTAGAATGAACATTTTACAAAGATTAATTAGTCACCCAAAAATGAATGACTGGACTAAAGAATTAATAAAATGTCCATATGATGAACTGTCGACACAGTCGGATATACACATCTTATTATTTTGTAAATTTTATATCTCTCAAAGGAAAAAATGGATTGTGCCCCTTTTGAGAACGATGGGATTCAACCAATGTCGTCCAGCTTTTCTGGCAATACAAAAACTAGATAATGTTTTAACCATTGTATGTGTATCAACTTTAAAAAAAAATGTTTTTAGATTTCGGAAATCAATTTCCAATAATGTATAATATTAATCTGAAGGATATATATGTACGATGTTTTTTTAATGAAATATATTTATTTGTAATTTTAAAATTGTGCTTTTATAGACATTTACGCTCAATATCCGAATAAAGATGGAAATTGAATTGATCTGCCAGTGAGGAAACTCAGAAATCAAAGACAATCACAAAAAGATCATTCTGAAAACGTGGACAGATAATTCAGTACTGTGACTAAGCCATCTACACACCTTGTAAATTAAAACTAAAATCTAAACGTGTTCCTTTAGCACCATCAATAAAGTACAAGTTATTTGTCATACTGTACAGCGGGTGAGACATCACAAGAGAACATTTATGGCCAGCCCCAAATAGGTTAATCTTTAAAAGAAGCGGCATGCTTAGCCTTCCACACGTAGGCCTTGCAAGCTTTCTTTCAAGACAATTCATTTTCAATAAGGCTTCCCCCACTAAACAAGGCAGGGATGTGGGTGGGTTTTCTGTGGTTGTAAATACCAGTACAAACAACAACAAAAATAAGAGAAGCACTTGTAAATCAGTTCATCCAGCTTGTGGGCTCTTAAGCATGTTAGCAAAAGGTGTTATTCCTAAATTCAGGTATTGACAACACTGGGGACAGCGACAAAAACCAGTGAGATGTACTAAGAATAAAATGAGTTTGTTCTAACCCAGCTCGGCAGAGAAAAGGTCATAGAAGAGATGAAGCAGAGCAGATGTGCATAGAGTGAAAGGGTGGAATGCAAGTGCAGCACCAGTGAAGAAAGCAAAGCCCCACATGCAAAAATTCTATGTTGTTCTTCATCCATACTACAACTATTGTTTTTTACAACTTAAGAAAATATATGCAGATTTGAAAATATTTTTTTAAACGGACTAAGAAACAAATTCTTACCTTGTTGATTGAAATCCATTGTTGGCTGCTTACAATCCTGTGCTCTGTGACCACTGGACCCACAGTTATAACATGAAAGATTGCCATTTTTTTTAAGGCCTGTACTGTTAGGACTTGCCATTACTCCCTGTGGCTGGTACACTCCTGCTGTCCCAGTCAAAAAATTCTGAAAAGGGGGCACTGCAAAGTTGGACTGCCCGCTTAACACAGAGTCTGTACCGTTCAAGCTACTGTTGTAAGCAGAATGCACCATGGGAAATGTTGGGTTGCTATTGTACTGGTGAGCATTAATGTAGCCATTGCTGCATAAAGGGCTGAAGGGCAAAAATGGGAATGAAAACATGGAAGGTGCAGAAAATGGATGCTGAAAATAATTTGCATAATTTACAGCCATCCCAGGAGTGCCACAGTTACCACTACAACCACATGAACTACACACCGTACATCCTGTTTGCTGTTGCTGATGATGATTGTTGTGAGTCGTCTGATTCTGCACTGCAACACTCACAGAAGCTCCACTACCGCTATATAAACTATTCTCACCAACAGAGGACAGTGTGGGACTAGAACTAGGAGAAGGACAGCTTTGTGAATTTGCCACATTTGCAAAGGATGTTGCTGGATGACTGCTAGAAGAAGCAGTATTGCTGTTTGAGCAAAAACTTCCAGGAATTGGGGCTACAGGCATACTGCTTACCCCTGAAAAGGCAACTTTGGTGTTGGCTGCATACAATGTAGTCCGGGGTTTTATTACTGCTGGGGAGACACTTTGCATGTTGCTGGAGCATGATGATTGTCTAACAGTTGAAGAATCAGAAGGAGCTGACGAAACAAGCAATTTTATTGATGGACGTGCAACATGGAAGACTGTACTAGACGGCATGGTATTAGCAGTGCTGCTTTCAACAATTTGTTGTTGACCTGGTTTATTTATTCGGTCAAGTGTGGAAGATCGAATGACTTTGGTCCGCATTCCAAAGTTAACACATGTTGTTCCAGAGGCATTTTCAGGAACCCCAGAAAGAACTGGTACGGAGGATTGTGCAGGCATATCCATGATAATATTTCCTAAGCTCTTTTCAACCTTAATGCTGCTTCTCGGCCCTGGAGAAGCCTTGCCCCTTTCTTCCAACGGCAAGAATGAGTGCATAGAGGAAGAATGGAGCTTCATGTCCGTGTTTACTCTATCAGACTTGTGCACTGAATTCATTACATGGACGGGGGCAATGTGTGAGGACACTACTTTCACCATTTGCAGCGGATGGTGATTGGAAGAAGTTGAGCCAGTGTCATTTTGTACTGGTAGAACCTGAGCCGTGGGGCGAATGGAGTTGGAGGTGAAGTGATTCATCAGAATGATTGGCTTTTCCCTTTCAGGTCCCTCTATGGGAACAGAAATAAAACATATTAATATTTTGCTATATTTGTGCTTGTGGCTTAACTACACACACACACACACACACACACACACACTTCTTTTGTTTCCTTACGTCTTTCTGTATCCTCAGTGCTGTCAAAGCTCTCTTCTCTGGCCTGAATTACTCTGGGACTTGAAGGAGAGCTGGAATATTCTGAAGAGGAACTACCGTCTCGATGCGTCTGGTGGGTCAACTGTTCTATATCCACATGTAGCTCTAGATAAAAAATGATAAACCAGTTAAACAATAGCATACAGACGTGCACATTCAAGAAAATGATACATGCAACATTTTCAGAATAAAGGTTTGAGCTCTGAGTAACATGCCCTGGTGGAAAATGGTGAAGGATTTGGTAAAACAAGAATAAATGTTAGAGCTATATTTCCTAATACAGGGTTTTAAAGAGAACAATATTTTAAATGGCGTATGCATGAGATATAACCATAACAAAATGATGGTCTACTGATAAGGTGGTCTCTCAATGGGTTAGCATGAAACATGCAATCAAAAGGGTTTGAATGAATGAGAAAGACATGCAGATCCAACAGCTGCAAAGGTAGTCATTTTGGTGCAAAACAGACTAGGTGTCTAGACTAGCTTTGTTGTAAAACACTTTTTATGGGCAAATGAAAAGGTAAAGAAATATGTTGCTATACAAATTATATTGTGATACAAGCTGCACAGGTAGCTTTAGGAAGGTGGCTGTCAATGGCCATAGGATATGACAGAAATATTAGCAGAAGCAGAGAAAAGAGGCATTTTCAGGAATATATCATTTTTGTAAAAAGTGCTCTGGGGTCCAGCGCATGGGCAGGGCAAATCGGTGCTTATGTCTGGTAATGAAGATCGCATGAATGAGGAGTCATTTCCAGGAATATAAGTAAGGCAAAGTGGTTTTCGATGAGCAGCAATTCCCAATGACATAACACTATTTACTCGAAACGAGTGCTCAGAAGAGTTGGATACTAAAGTGAGAAGTGACTGGGAGACCTTAAATTTACCCTCACACATATTTGGTGATCTTGCTCTGTAAGTAGTCAGGTACCTGCCTCCAAAAGGCAGTACTGACAAAAGACAAGATTGAATTCATCCTCTCTTGAGCTAAATCTAGTTCAATTCAGCCAGATCAGTCTCTACCTTGTGCTTTGGATTTGAGTTCAGCATTGATGACTAGCATTATGATCTAAAATAAGGTAATCTATTAACATACGTTCTTCATCATGGGCATTTTGATTCCAGTCAAACACTGAATATCTAAGCCTATGTGTGGGGTGCCAAAAACATTATTTTTGTAAACCAAGGGAAAAAATCCTATGTGTAACAGGAAAACACTTCAAATTTTTAACACATGCAAACACATTTATGCCAATGAAAATAAAAGTGTCTCAATAAAACATGATGTTGGAAGCAGCTTTGATTATAAAGTAGAAATCCAATCATACATTTATTGCTACAGTGCAAAAGTCAAACTGCACGTTATTGCGATAGTACAGCAAAACCAACTAACTTTGTACACTTCTGCATAGTGCCTAGGCAATTGCATGTTAAAATCACTTATCAGAAATGAACAAGTGGCATCAATCTGGGCTATACAATGATATTATCACACTGCACAGATTTAAACTCTTGTATTCGGGTGTTGCCTGAATTCTGTTTTTAACTCCTACACATTATATCATTAAGAAGAACAAGTTACTTACCTTTGGTAACGCCTTATCTGATAGAGACTATATTTAGCTGCTGATTCCTTACCTTTAGATTTCCCCATGTGTCAGACTGGACATCTCTCCAGATACTGGCTTGGTCTATCCTACTACCATGAATATGGAGAAGGATGTCACATTTGCTATGGTGGTTAGAAGGGCAGCCGAGGTCCTCAACCGTTAGTTGCCCTCTGTGGAGGTCATGACTAACATCTTGACGAGGTGCTTCAACTCGTAGTCACTCCTTTAGAACCGCTCTCCCATTTATTGAAGCCCTTTCAGACATCCTGCTTGGGGCCTGGTGCAAGCCCTGCACAGGGGCTCCTGTGGACAAGACAATTGCCTCCGCGATCGCACCGCCCTAGGAGACCCTTCTTTCCTCACCCAACACCCTACCCGAAAGACCTTGGTGGTCCAAGCATCTACTTCCCACGTAAATCCTAGAGCATTATTCATTACAGGAATACAAAAGGACTGGACATCTTGAGTAAGAAAAAGTTTTTTTCCGGCAGCCTGGCATTGCGGTCTGTGAACACTGCATGCCTTTTGGGCTGTGACTCCCATTCCTTGTGGGGTTCGGTTGTGCAGGTGCTGCCACTGCCCTAGAAGAGGCCCGGCCATACTCCCCCCGGCCATACTCCCCCAAGCTATGGCTAATGGGAGAGATGCAGTTATGTTAACAATTACAGGTCAGTCGGACACAACAGACATGCTAGGCAGAGCGATTTCTTCATCGGTGGCCTCACGGCGACATGCCTGTTTGAGAAAAACTGGCTTTTCTGGGGATGCCCTTGCTTTGCTTATTGAAATGCCCTTTGATAGCTATCATCTCTTCGGAGACAAGGGAGACTCTGCGCTGGAGCGCTTCAAGGACAGGTCCTTGGGCCTTTCCATGGCACCTTGTCAACCCCAGTACTCCTTTGGCAGTCATGGAAAGGGCTTCCAGCCATATCTCTTCCCGTCCAGCCACCATGGCCCACAAGCTTCCCAGCCCCTGCATGACAGAGCACAACACCCTTAGACCCCGTGGGTCAGATAGTGAGTTTGGTCCAGTATACCCCCTGCCCCACCCCTCCCCAGCAGCCACAGCCTTCAAGTCTCTTTAGTTTGCCCTCTGACCATTATGAACACCCAGTGGGCGGCAAGATATGCCATCACCTGCACCACTGGAGGTCAATAACATCAGACCACTGAGTTCGCCAGATTGTCTGCGGGGGATACATCCTCCCATTCATGACTACTCGTCCACCCATGCCCCTCACTTACAACAGGCTGACGGAGGAAAATCTGTCTTTGCTCCGCCAGGAAGTAGCAGCTCTCCTGGCCAAGGGCGCCAAAGAGAGGGTGACCGCATCAGAAGTAGTCTGGGGTTGCTATTCCTGCTACTTTCTGGTGCCCAAGAAGGATGGAGGCCTTCACCCTACCTCTAGACTTTAGCCCTCTCGATTTCTTCCTGAAAAAGGAGACATACAAAATGCTGACACTTGTGCAAGTCTCGTATGCCCTGCACCGGGAGACTGTATTGTAGCGCAGGAGTTGCACAACACTTATTTCAATATACCTGCCCTGCCTGCCCATAGATTTTACCTGTGGTACTCGGTAGGCCACATACACTTTGAGTTTGCAGTGCTATCATTTATCCTTACCAGCACCCCTCGGATGTTCACCAAGGTGATGGCGGTGGTTGCAGTTCATCAGCGGGTGATCAGGGGTCCGGTCTTCCCCTATCTCAATGACAGGCTGTTGAAGGCAGTTGTCTCCAACATCCAGACAACGGCAGACCTCCGGCACTCGCAGGGGTTCGCTATCAACATGCCAACGTCACACCTGCCCCCTTCTCAGACACTCCCTTTATCAGAGCTGTTCTGCACTGTAGAAAAGCAGGATCTACTTACTTTTTTATTTTTTTTATTTTTTATTGGCATTTCGTAAATTGAACAAAACACAAGGACAATCAAGTGGTCCAAAGGACCAGGCATAGGCACATACAACCATGACATCCATAAGTTTGACAATACAATATGGCCCCCGAACAGCCTCCCTATCAAAACAGCAAGGTTTATCAACACACAACGGTTATGCAAACTGTCATAGTTGTGTACAATCCGTCGATGCTCTGACGTCGCCCCTTTTTCCCGACCTGACAGCGGCTCCGCTCTAGGGTTCGTCTCTGTGTCCCCAACTTACGGTCTACCCCAGGAGGTGTGTGAAAGGGGCCCTAATCCTCATCCTAAGACTCAGTGTGTGTCAGTTCCTGGGTATTTGCCCCCACAGGAGTGGCTTTGTCTACCTCCTCAGTTATCTCTCCTGTAAGTCTCAAACTCAGGTATAGGGCTCAGAAGTTTTTGGGTCTATTGCAGGGAGGCATCAATTCACTATATAATTCTGTTTGCGTACTGCAGTAGAGCATTTCCTTGTCCCATTGCGCTAGGGTGGGCGTGGGGCCCCACATCCAGGATAGCGCAACGCGCCTTTTGGCTAAAAGGAAGGACATATCCACCAGTTGTCTGAGATTTTTGTGAATTGGTTTGGAATATCCCAGTATTGCTAGTAGTGGGTCAGGGGCCAGCTCTAGGCCCGTTACCCGGTTCACCTCAGCGTACACCTGTCTCCAAAAGTGAGCAATCCCCGGGCAGCTCCACGCCACATGTATGAAATCTGCAACTAGGATACCGCACCGTTCGCAGTGTGGATTCTCACGTAGTCCATATCGGTGAAGTCTATCAGTGGTATAATAGACCCTATTAAGAAACTTAAAGTGGATCAAGCGATGGCACCCATTCAGAGATACACGTTTGCTACTCGAGCAGCAATACAGCCACTTTTCATCCGTCATTTCCACGTTCAGGTCTCTCTGCCATTCCAGACGCGGCTTAGCGTAGTCAGTTTGACTTTCAGCCAGTGCCATGCGGTATAGCCTAGACACTAGCTTATCAGGGGACTTTGCCTGTATTATGTAGCTCAAACCCTCAACCTCTGGAGGTTCCACCAAGTCCTGCCCCAAAAGACTCGGATGGGCATCTCACTCCCCGGGGGAACTGAAATCGCGAGACCAGCGCAGTAGCCTCCCCCGTTGTCGCCACCTGATCCCAGGATCTGGCAGTGCCGCCCTCAAAGAGGTCCCCCATGGAATATATTCCCAACATTCTCAGCGCCGCTATTACCCCCTTGTCTTTGCATGGGGAAAGCCAGGAACACCAGTGAATAGGAGCTGATGACGCGTAGAGTAAGCTGCCGGTCTGTATATCCAGCACATGTTGCCACACATGTGTGACAGAATTCAAGGAGTCCATTATTCCTGTGCGACAATCACGGGGGGCAAACAAGAGGGCCGGTAAGGGGGTCGGGTCAGCGACTATAGTTTCGATACGGACGTGCGGAGCCTCCGCAGGGCCATGTATCCATTGATAAGCGTGAGCGCACTGCGCCGCTTTATAATAGAGTTCCATGTCGGGAGCACCCAGTCCTCCCGCTTTGTACGGGCGAGTCAGTACTTTCCAGGCCACCCGGGGTTGTTTGCCTGCCCACGCTAGCCGAATCAACAGTGAGGTCAATTGCTTAAAGAAGGATTTAGACAGCACTATGGGAATGTTAATAAATTAAAAGAGGAATCGTGGTAACACGATCATTTTCATCAGGGAAACCGTTCCCAGCATAGACAATGGTAGGGAAATCCACCTTTCAATGTCATCTTCCAATTTGGAGATAGCTACACCATAGTTCTCTCTCAGCACTACTTCCGAGTCCGCATGTAACTGGATCCCCAAGTAGCGCACCGCGTCCTCGGTCCATTGCAACGGATACTCCGGGTCTACACGTGTTGTAGCCGGTATAAGAGGGAACATTACTGATTTATTCCAATTGACATTAATACCTGATAGAGAGCTGAATAAATACCTCACATAGAACTGGGGAAAGGTGTACCTCCGGGTCCCTCACGTACAGGAGAAAGTCGTCTGCATATGTAGATACGATAAGGTGATAATTCGGAAAACGCACACCTCTGTGCCCATGGTATTCTCGCAAGGCACAGGCCAACGGTTCCGCCACCAGGGCATACAGCAACGGTGACAGGGGGCAGCCCTGTCTCGTGCCCCTGCATATGGATATCGGTTCAGTGACAAGCGATCCAATGCGGATATGAGCTTTGTGGGCAGAGTACCACGTCGCCAGCAGTTGGAGAAAGAGTGTACCAACACCCATCCGATCCAGGACGTGTCTCAGAAATGGCCACTCGACAGAGTCGAAGGCCTTTTCCATGTCAAGGAATACAGCTATCGCCGGGACTTCAGGGCGCGTGTGCTGCATGGCCGCGAACACCATCCTGAGATTATAGGTGAGATTATAACAGGGCACAAAACCTGCCTGTTCCGGAGCAACGAGAGTGGAAACCAGAGGGCTAAGACGGTTTGCTATAAGTTTTCGCTTGGCGTCCACATTTAGCAGCGATAACTGCCTGTATGAGGCACAATCCCCTGCTGGTTTCCCAGGCTTAAGAATGGCAACCAATATAGCCTCCTGCATGCAGATATCTTCCAAAAGCGCAAGTAGCTGTGGGATCAACAGGTCAGGGAAGGCCTTATAAAAGGCAACAGTCAGACCATCACTTCCCGGGGCGCTCTTGGCCCTCATACTCGACAGAGCCAGAACAACTTCCTCCCGTTCAATTGGTCTAGCCAGGAATCTCTGGTGGACGTCTGTTAGCCACGGGAGCTCTATAGGAGTCAAATAGTACAGAATACGTTCCTCCGGGGCAGGGCCTCTGGAGGCATATAGAGCAGCATAATACTCCCGGAATCTCTTGGCTACCTGAACCTCGGATAGGGGGGGGGGGGGGGGGTATCTGTCGGCACCGCTCTCATATCTGGAACCACCGTTCTACTCCGGCGTTGGCGAGCCAACTGCGCTAGAACAGAGCCCGGTCGTTCCCCCTCACCATATATTCTGGCTGTGGCATATTTACCCATATGTTTAATTTCGGCATCCGCCTCATCATGGAATTCGCGTAACGTCTGGGTCAGCTGCTGCGCTAGCAGTTCATTCCAGTCTGTCAGCCTCCTAGCTTCCAATTCTGCTATCCTGGACTCTAACCGCTGTAGCCGGCCACGTATCGAGCTCAGGACCCTTGCACGTTTAGAGATAGTGATCCCTCTAATATATACCTTAAAGGCTTCCCATGCTGTCTGATAGGAGTCGACTGAGCCAACGTTCTTATAAAAAAACAGCTCTATGGCTGTGGCTATTTCCTCCTTAAAGGCGTCATCAAGTAATGACAAGGGAGGGAAACGCCACATAAATGGGGGGCCCCGTAGCTTAGGCAAATCTATAGTCAATAACAGTGGCGAGTGGTCAGTGTATGTGCGAGGTAGGATCATACACCCCTTTATTTGCTGAGCCAAACGAGTGGAGGCAAGCCAGTAGTCTATCCTAGTGTGGATATCATGCGGGCAGAGTAATGAGTATAACCCCCCTGTGCAGGATACCTCTGTCTCCATACATCAAATAAATCCAGTCTCAGCATAGACGACTCTAAGACTTTGGCCGAGGGGCATCTTTCCGGGCCATCCGACCGATCAAGTTCTGGCCATCTAGTCAAATTGAAATCTCCCCCCATAACTGCAATCCCTGGGAATGCGACTTGGCTTTGTTCGCCAATGACTTGTAGAAAGCCGGGTGGTCAAAATTAGGACGATAAATATTAACTAGGCATATCTCCAAACCCTTACCACAACATTTGGATATAGTGTAGTGCCCCTCCCCATCCGTTTCCAGAGGTGTTAGTGTCAAAGATGCCTTCGGGTTTACCCATGTCAGCACTCCTCTAGCATGTGAGGTGAAGCCTGTTGCGCGTAAGTTTCCCAAGAGACCTCTAGTGCGTAATATTGGGCTGTCCTGGCGTAAATGCGTCTCCTGTAGGAGAGCAACATCCATGTGACGTCTAGTGAGGTAATTAAGGACCTTCCGGGTCTTTCTGTGGTCGTTAAGGCCCCGTACATTCCAGGTTAACAGAACCAGCGAATCTGGGGACCGCTCTGAAGGGGCCGCCATAGGGTCAACCGTAATCGTCAGTGCACTGATGCCTGAACAAACTGCAAGAACCAGCAGATTAACAATCCCTCCCACATTTTTGCCATAAAAGCACCACCACTTTGGTGGGTCCGGGTCCCGGGGGTGAACTTCGGTGGGCGCCATCTTGGATTGGGGCACTTGATCCGGCGGAGCACGCCATCTTGGAGCGGACTCGCGCGCCAAGGGCTGATTGGAGCGCCTATTTAAGGCGGTCCTCTGTGTGGCGGCTGTCTCTACTGGCTACCACACTGCTGCGCTCGCGCTTGCATTAGCGCCGTGTTTTTTTAGCATTTCCTCGTTTTGTATTTGTGTTCGAAATTCTGTTTAACTTACCCCTGCTTTTATTTCTTGCTTGCAGCTCGCGCTCCTATTCCCCTCACTGCACATAAAAAGGGCATTTTTGCCATAAAAGCACCACCACTTTGGTGGGTCCGGGTCCCGGGGGTGAACTTCGGTGGGCGCCATCTTGGATTGGGGCACTTGATCCGGCGGAGCACGCCATCTTGGAGCGGACTCGCGCGCCAAGGGCTGATTGGAGCGCCTATTTAAAGTCGCTCCCTCCCGCGCATGCGGGACGCGCATGTGGGCGCCTTTCGCTTAGCCTGAGTCGTGCCGGAGTCCTGCCCGTCTGCGCCCGTCAGCGTCCCGGAGGCGCTGGGGCGGTGTTGGACTGCGGGCCGGTTAGGCCTGGGCGAAGATGATCTGTTACACTTCAGCGACGCTGCGCGCCCTGCAGATTATTTCTTGTTCCTGTCGCTCTGTTTTCCCAGGGCGTTTCAGGGGTAAACGGCGTTGCCCGGGCTGTGGTTGGTCGCCTGCTTGGACTCCTGTTATCGCCCACCGACCAGCTGTGGCTCGTGTTAAACATCTTTGTCTGCTGCTCAATACAAGGTCAGTGGGTAGTCATGCCCTGCACATCTACGATCTTCTTGTCAGGGAAAATCCCTTATGTCTTCTACTGACTGAAACCTGGTTGGGCGAGGCGTCAAATCCGGACATTCTTTCAGCCATTCCTCCGGTGTATAACATCTTCCGGCAGGACAGAGCAAAGGGAAGGGGTGGCGGGGTTGCTGTGGTGGTGAAGAAGAGCGTGTCCTGCTCAGTTTTCCCCCTGAATGCCATCGGGGGTTCCGAGTCCCTTGCCTTCACGCTTAGACTGTCCCCGTGCCAAGCTCTGAAGGGGCTGCTGGTATACAGGCCGCCAGGCCCGGTGGGTTCCTTTTTTGAGGACCTGCAGATGGCCATTTCCGAACTGGCGCTGTCCACACAGCATTGTGTGGTGGCGGGTGATTTCAATTTCCATCTAGACGTGGCGGACGATGCGGATTCAACTAAATTGCTGGACATTACATCCCCGCTGGGCCTTACACCTTTTGTGATGGGTCCTACACATGAGAAAGGGCATACCCTGGACCAAGTGTTTTCGTCGGCCCCGATTGTTGATATTGAAACCCTGCCGGTGCTCTGGACGGATCACAGGCTGATTAGGTTCTCCGTGTTGGAGAACGGGCGAACGAATAGCAGCGCCCCTATACAGCCCAGATTAGCCTCGAGAGGGCTGCATAGAGTGACGCCCGATATGTTGGAGCAGGCGCTTGTGGATCATCCATGCCCCTTCTCGGGCAATTTGGAACAGGATACTGAGGCTCTGCAGCTGTGGCTGACTGAAAGGCTGAATGATCTTGCCCCAAGGGCGGCCCCCCGGTCCACGGCAATACGGCGATCTGCGCCGTGGTTTACGGAGGCGCTGCGCGTGGCTCGCAGCCAATGTAAGGTTGCTGAGCGAGCCTGGCGCCTTCAGTATGACGGGAAGGCCAAACTCGCCTACAGGTCGGCTGTGAAGGCTTATCACCGGGGCATCCTGTGTGCAAAGAAGGAATATCTTGCTAGGAGGATTGAGACGTCGGCGAACTCCTGTAAGGAGATCTTCACGGTGGTAAAGGAGTTCACGACCCCCAGCTCCAACTTGCCCCTTCCAGTGTCATCTGACGCGTGGGCGTGTGATCTGGCCAGCTTTTTTACAGATAAGATCAAGGCGATTCAGGCCTCCTTCTTGGAGGGATCGGAGGAGGGGTGCTGCGGCTCCGGGGCGGGACACGTTCCATCGTCCACACCTGTCGCTGTGCTGTCGGATTTTCCAGCTGTCTCTAGCGATGCGTCCCTGTTGCTGCTGGCCAGCCTTAAATCGGGTTCGCCGCTTGACCCCTGCCCTGCCAAATTTTTGGCCGGGATGGCTGCGGTGGTGAACCCACTGGTCAAACCCCTTCTCAATGCCTCCCTGAGGGAGGGGAGTGTCCCACGCACCTGGAAAAGGGCGATGGTGATCCCCCTCCTGAAAAAGCCTGGTTTAGATGCCGAGGTTCTGGCCAATTACAGGCCAATCTCTCTTCTCCCGGCTCTGGCTAGGATCACAGAGAAACATGTGCATGGCATCTTGTCCGGTTTCTTAGAAACAAACAATCTACTTCATCCATCCCAATCCGGATTCCGTCCTAATTTAAGTACGGAAACGGCTTTGTTGGAGGTCTCGGAGGTCATTCGGGAGACTTTGGATGTTGGTGGCAAGGTCATGTTGGTCATGTTAGATCTGTCGGCGGCCTTTGACACCGTCCCCCATGAGGCGCTCCTCGCCAGGCTTCATGACATCGGCCTTAGGGGGACGGTGCTTAAATGGTTTACATCTTTTCTTGAGGGCCGCCGCCAGACGATCTGGGTCTCCCAGAGCTCCGCTGAGATGCCGCCACTGGGAGTCGGAGTTCCACAAGGGTCTGTGTTGAGCCCGACGTTGTTTAACATTTTCATGTCCCCTCTGGCGGCCTTGGTGGAGGCTTATGGGGCCCAGATCGTCTCATACGCAGACGACACGCAACTTCTCTTCACATGCGGAAAAGATCAGGCATTTGATGGAGAGAGCATCCGGGGGTGCTTGGGAATGGTCTTCGACTGGTTCCAGCGGAATAGTCTGAAGGCCAACTCCAGCAAGTCGGAGGTTTTATTCTTCGGCTGTGCCACCGACCCTGAGTGGCAGGAATGGTGGCCGTCGGATATGTGTCCTCCTGTACAGTCATCGCTGGTCGCCAAAAACCTGGGAGTCAAGCTGGACAATAAGCTTATGTTGAGAACGCATGTCCTTGGTCTGGCTGGCACCTGTTTTGGCATCTTGAAGATGCTCCGCAAGTTTTTACCACTGCTATCTGTGGAACACAGGCGGATTACTGTGCAAGCTCTTATTGGATCCAGGCTGGATTATGCGAATGCCCTCTTTTTAGGTCTCCCGGATTATTTGGTCCAGCGTCTGCAGGTGGCGCAGAACTCTGCTGCTCGTGCCATTTTTGGCCTTCACAGGCGAGCACGAGTTTCTGGGCTGCTGCAGACGCTTCACTGGCTGCCCATCCGGAAACGGATCATGTTTAAATCTTTGACGCTGATGCATAAAGCACTTTTTGGCTCAGGCGCTAGGTATTTGCAACGGAGGCTGTCCTTTTACCGTCCAGCCCGCTCACTGCGGTCAGAATCTCTTTTCATGGCCGTGGTTCCGCGTGTGAAAAAGGCCCGCACTGGGGGTCGCTCCTTTAGCTTCAAGGCCCCTCAGCTTTGGAATTCGCTTCCGATGGTTTTACGTAGCACCTCTAATTTGCTTCAGTTCAGGAAGAGCCTAAAGACCTGGCTTTTTAACCTTTAGGCTTTCTTTTCTCTCCCCTTTCTTTTTGCTGTGTGTCTGTTGTGTTATTTACACTGAGCTGCATGTGGAAAGCGCCGGGACACTCTTTTAGAGTAGCCGTGCGCTATATAAACACAATATAACATAACATAACATAACATAGCACTGAGCCCCTCCCCCCCACCCTCCCCTGACTGCTCCACCCAAACTTCCCATACCAAACCCTCCCACGCCTGCCCTACCCCAACTTGGCCGCGAACACCACCCTTCCCACACCACAACCACCACCACCTCCCCCCACAACCCCAAACATTACAACCATTTCACTAGTGTGATACACGCGAGGGAGGAGGTAGCCCGTAGTAATGAAAGTCTCTGCACTGATGCATACATAAGAGCCACCTTCCTGCTCCACCAATCAGAAAAAGAAAGCGTGCCTCACCGCGAACTGTAATGCCACAGCTCTATACTTGCCTACACCTGTCACATTAGTCAACTTTGTAGCAACCCTCGCTCAATTCCCAGTAACATCACCATCACACAGGTACGCCTACCCTGAGGTGTCTAGGCGCAGTGAGATACTCTAGAATACAATAGTCAGGACACGATCTTATTGATTGAATAGCCAGGTCTTCAAAGCCTTGCGGAAGCCAATGAGGGTTGGCGCAGTTTTAATGTCTAAGAGGAGTGAGTTCCACTATAGCTATCCTTGCAGTTCGGGGCCATCAGAAGCCGAGGGCCTCGTATCCCACATATAAACTGCCATGTGTCCATAGGGCCAGCTTCGGCACAGTGCTCTCCTATCCTCTCATTTCAGTCCCAACCATCGTCGGCCATCGTCGTGCTATTATCATTCCCCCATACTATACATAGTCACCGCAAATATACCAGGAGCACGACTGCATGTCCGCCACCTCCACGCCCGCCCCCCCCCACAGCCCCCCTCACAAAGCCCCCCACGAAACTGTGCCTAACAAGACTGTATAAATAATGAAAAATAGGACCCAGGAGGATAAGGAACCCAACACACAGGCTCATCTCAAGAGCGATCAGACCAATCAGTGTCACACCCAGTATTTAGCCGTAAGCGGTCTCGCTGCAGACCTAGTCCTGATCGTCCAAGTTGCCTACCGCCGCCTCATCTGGAAGAGTCTTTTCCGTAGAGGACCGCAGTTCCCTCCGCCATTCCTTCAGGGCCTTCTATAGAGCCTTAGGGTCCGTAAAGATCAAGGAACGCCCCGGACGATTGACATGTAACTTTGCAGGGTACAACATCGCGTAGTCTGCTCCCATATCACGGAGTTGCCGCTTCATTGGAACAAACTGTTGTCTCGCTTCCTGAACCCTAGCAGTGAAGTCAGGAAATAAAGAAATCGTCGATCCATCATACTGTAGCGGCTGTTTCTCCCTGGCCAGTCTTAGCGCCGTGTCTCTATCCCTATAATTCAGCAATTTTGCAATTACGGGTCGCGGTGGTGCACCTGGCTTTGGTCTCGGGTCCAGGGATCTATGAGCCCTCTCTACCACAAACATCGCGGAGAAGGCCGTGTCGCCCAGCATGGTCTTCAAAAGGCGTTCGATAAATAGCTCCATATTCCCCATCTGGGTAGTTTCAGGGAGGCCAGTAATGCGGAGGTTGCATCTCCGGGAACGTGCCTCAAGGTTCTCGGTCTTGTCTTGTATGATTTGCAGGACCCTGCTCAGCTGCTTGTTCTCGGAATCCAGGGTGGTGTGGGCCTCCTCTACCTATGTTAGTCGTCGCTCCGACATGTCTATGCGTTCCGCATGTTTATCTATTCTCTCCGCCATGCGGTCCATGCGATAGGTGAGGGCGTCAATCTTAGTTCCCAGCGAAGCTATACCTCCCTGTAGACTCTTTTCCATAGCAATCAGGAGGCCTACTTACATGGTTACCCACACTTTTTGCTTGGTGTCTGTATGTTTTTGACTAATCTGACTGGAATCCTGCTACTCAGGACCCCAGTCCCTGTGCTTTCTCCCTAACTTGACCAAGGTAAGTAGTTCTGTACATCCACAATTGGCTACTGCCTTGCGGTACCCCCTGTACTACTGGTTACGGCCTTTCAGGGTCAGACAGAAAGCTGGTGCTGCTGCCAACCACAGTCGCAATTCTGCCCTCCTGCTGCTGAGCCAAGTTTGAGCAGGGGAAGGTAGAACAATAGGCGTCCTGTCACAGGGAGGTTTGCCCACCTCCCAGACAGGGCTTAGTGTATTGGGCTTGGGTCGGGGCACTTACCAGCACCACCAACCTGCTTTGAAGGGCACATTTGGTGTCCTCCTTTCATACTCCAGTTGGAACCAATTCAGGGAGCCCTTGGCTCCTGCTCTGGCGTGAAACTGGACAAAACATAGGAGTATCCTCCCCTCTGTCCAGCCCCTCCTCTGAGAGGGACCCTTGAGTCGTTCCAATCCTTGCCCTAAGTTACCTAAGGGCTTACCTGTGGGTGGCTCTTCAGATTCATCGTGGGACAAGACTTAAGCCTGAAACCACGCCACTCTTTGACCGTCTGGACACTTTGACTTCACTGGACTTTGACCTGGAACCGAGACTACAGCAAGGAAGAATCCTGCTGCTCCTGGTCTGGCCGTTCTGAAAGTCTTCTTCATCCTCTGTGTTTCTTCCAGGATCTTCAACAGACCTGTCAGCATCAAGGACAACCAAAGTAATTTCCCTTGGAGTGAAGGAGTCACTCCCCTGCAACTGCAAGTACAGCAACAATGCTGACCCGTCTGCTGCTCCTGAGGTTTCCACGAACTTCGAAAGGCTCAGCAAAACAGGTCGTGGCCCTGCAACTCCCTCAAGGCCTGACCTGTCCTCTCTGCAATTTTGAGGCCAGTATTCCTCCTCAGAACCGCTGGGGCAAAACAAATGTGCACACCGTCGACTTGCTGTTGCCAAGGCTGGTTGGCTCTGCACCCCAGAGATCTTCCGGCTACAAGAAGCTCCAGTCTCCAGCATCCCTTTCTGCCAAGTACAGCATCATCACCGCAGGCTCTGCACCGTGGGCCCTCTTTCTTGGTGAGCTGCTCGAGGTCCTCTTGCGACTCCTGTGCCTTCGCCCAGTGGGCTCTCTTTAGGGTCTTCTGCTGCTCCAGTGGGCTCCCCTGCTTACTCCAGGCCAGCTCTGACTCTCCTGCTTGTGGCTAGTCCCTTCGACCTTGTTGGTCCCAACTTTGTGCCTTCTTCGTTCTCCATGACAGTTGCAGCTACCAAGGCGTGTTGGTGCACCCGCCGGACACTGACCCCCTGGTTCTCGAATCCTGATGTGGGACAGCTCATGAGCGGCTCCTGGTCTTCCACAGCGTCTCCTGGTTCTCACAGCTGCAGCAACAAGGTCACCTTTAACTCGCCTGCATCTTCTGTAATCGGTGGTCATTGGTCTTCCATGCCTCCTAGTCACTTCCGAGTGGCATAGACTCTGTCCCCTCGGCTTGCAGGTACTCCTCTTCAAGAATCCAATTTGGGGTTCCAATGGACTCCTTCACCTTCTTCGCCAGTGGCATCTCCACTGATTGTGGTCTATGGTGGTTTCCGATGTCACTTCGCACCTATGCAATCAGCTTCCCTGATGTAGGTATCCTGGTTCCTGGGGTATCCACGGGTTGGGTGACTCTCCAACCTTCCATCTTCCATTGGGTTTCTTCAGGTTCCTCTGGGAAGGGTCTTCCTTCAAAACTGCAACCGCAACTTCCCCATTGACTTGCATTGAGTCTGCAGCTGTGTTTCCACTCTGCACACGTCCTCCATGGGGTTCCTGGGTACTTACCTTGGGTGGTTCCTTGGGTTCCCGGCTCTTCTAAGTCTTCTGGGTCCAGTCTTGACTTTGCTTGCAGTAGGCATTCCACTTTATTAGAATATGATTTGGCCTCCCCCTGGAGACCACAGTGTATTTGTGCTACCTACCTGTTTTCCTTTTGAAATATTGTGTTTATATCTCTGGGTAGGAGATATACCAATGTGTTATTGAGTGTTTATAATAAATAACAATTTTTACAACTACACTGTGTGGTTATTTTTCGTTTAACCTACACTATATGATTAGTACTGGTAAAACAAGCTGCTTTACACTCCTTCTGGACTGAGCCTGAATGCTGCTCTCCACAGCTACCACTTAGAGAGCTTTCTAAGTTTGTCTAAGACCACTAAAATCACCATAACGGTTGTCTGGATCAGTGCAGTAGTGCTTCACTTAAATAAGTGTGCACCATACACTAAGCCAGCCTCCTACAGCAGAAACATTTGTATTTATCTAGAAAGGAATTGTCAGAAAAGATGGCTTTGTTATTATGCTTGGTTTCATGGGGAGAGGAGTTGGCCTAACGGCTAGGGCGTTCAACCTTGAATCTGGGGAACTGGGTTCGAGTCTCGGCAATGACGCTGAACATCCTGTGATTCTGGGCAAATCACTTCATCTCCCCGTGCCTAACAAAAACAAAAAAAAAAAAAAATATGTCCTCATGTAATGCAACTGGTGCTATGTAAAGCGCTCTGGTACCCGATTCGGGTCAAGTTTGCACTATATAAAACTCTGTAAAATAAAAAATATATAAAAAAAATGCTGAAGAGTCTCAGGTGTTTGAGCTGTGGACATCTCAGGTGGAGGTGCTATGGTTTTAAGAATGAATGTTGAATAAGATTAATTATTCATGATGAATAACTTTTGGGTCAGATAGGCTGTGGACATAATTTTTGTTTTAGGTCAAGATAGTTTCAAACAGGAGTAATTATGCCAGGTTCCCCCTCCCCAAGCGCCTTGAGACCCTCCGGGTGAGTAGTGCACTATATAAATTCTTGAACTTGAACTTGACCACTGTTTCACAAAGAAAGAGGGAGCTTAAAGGAGGATATAGACTCTTATGGCACATTGTGCTCTCTGATTGGGTGAAGTTTTCTGTTTCCTTTTCAAGTGATTCATGGAAAAGCAGTTTCATTAAAATGTAAAGCTGCTTAGAGTTAATAAAGTGGAGAAAATTCAGCATATTCCTTCATTCCGTGTTCGTAACAGAATTGAAACTTTCTGGTACGAAAGCTAGGAAATTTTCCAATCTCCATCATAACACAAACAAATATAGCTGCACATTTACTATAACATACTTGCACTCACACATCCTCCTCTGGTACAAGAAGTTGGCTATCCATCTGTTCCACTTGGCATCCTTTAATGCTTTTGTTGTGTACCAGAAGTCTTGTCCTGAGAAGAAGATGCCTTTTGTTAAGTTTCAGGAGTCTATAATAGGCAGCCTTGTACTTGTGGAGCAGGCAAGTGTTCCTAGATTTGGAGTGGTGGAGGAAGTGGCTAGATTGAAAGATCGCCACTTTCCTGAATCTATTCCTTCCACTACCGCAAGAGACTTTCCGACTAGTAGATGCGGAGTCTGTTGGCGAAGAGGCGTGCGGAAGGAGTCTCGTATATACTGTCCTGACTGTCCTTCTAAGCCTGGATTGTGTCTGTCAGCTTGTTTTAAATCGTACCACACGCAAAAGAAGTTTTGGGAGTTTTAATGAGCTGTAAAGTGAATTGCCTGGTCTGCATTCTGTAAACATTTTTAGTTTGTTTCAAGGATTGGCATTAGTGCAAAGTGTTTAGTTTAAGAATTTGTGTTAGCTGATTTGTAGGTATTTCCATTTGTTTAGTGTTATTTTGAAAAAAAGAATTCTAAATGTGTTTATGGTGTGTGCCGGCTGGTGCTTGGCTGGCGGTGTGTGTGGAGTTGCGCTTGGCTGGTGGTGTGCGTGGAGGGGTACTTGCACGGAGTGGTGCTTGACTGGCGGTGTGTGTGGAGTTGCGCTTGGCTGGTGGTGTTTGTGGAGTGGTACTTGGCTGTCTGTGCACGGAGTGGTGCTTGGCTGGCGGTGTGTGTGGAGTGGTGCTTCGCTGGCGGTGTGTGTGGAGTGGCGCTTGGCTGGTGGTGTTCGTGGAGTGGTACTTGGCTGTCTGTGCATGGAGTGGTGTTTGGCTGGTGGTGTGTGTGGAGTGGTGTTTGGCTGGCGGTGTGTGTGGAGTGGTACTTGGCTGGATGGTGTGCGTGGAGCGGTGCTTGGTTGGATGGTGTGCGTGGAGCGGTGCTTGGCTGGCGGTGTGTGTGGAGTGGCGCTTGGCTGGTGGTGTGTGTGGAGTGGTACTTGGCTGTCTGTGCACGGAGTTGTGCTTGGCTGTCGGTGTGCGCTGAGTGGTGTTTGGCTGGCGGTGTGCATGGTCTGGTGCTTGGATGGTGGTGTGGGTGGACTGGCGCTCGGCTGGCGGTGTGTGAGTAGTTACTTTCTGTTGGTCACTACACACACTGCTAGTTGAGTGACATTCCACGCAGTCCATCATTTTGTGTTGTTGCAGTGTCAGAAATGTGGGCGTGTGAAAGTGATGGGCCCTTGAATGGCGCTGTTTGCTAGTGTGAGTGTTGAAATGTGAAGGGTCCGCGGCTGGCGGTGTGAATGTTTTGAATGTGGCACACGTACGAAAGGTGTATGAATGGCCTGTAAAGAGGTTGGTGCCTTGACGTGGCTTTACAGCTCACGAGCTGTGAGTCAGTGGTTCAGTTAATCATACTTTCAATTATACGCAGTGTATTTCATTTTTTGTGAAATTACTTGCGAATACAATTGTATGTACTGAATCATCACTCACCCTCGTGCCAAATCCAACCAGTATGTGTGTGTGCTTGCGGATTAGATGGCTGTGCAGTAAAAATAATGTTTTTTCTCTTTCTGCAGTAGGGTGTACCGTGTCCCTTATTGTGATTGTTCTAATGTGTTGCTTTTCCTTCCAGATGGTGTCAGTGGTCTGGTTTGTATCAGGTATGAAAGGTGCGTGAATGGCCTGTAAAACGGTTGGTGCCTTGTCGTGGCTTTACAGCTCACGAGTTGCGAGTCACTGGTTCGGTTTTTATGCATTTATTTATTAACAGAGCATTTCATTTTTTTGAAATATCATGTTAATAAAATTTTATGTGCTGAACCATCACTCGCCCTCGTGCCAAATCCAACCTGTATGTGTGTGTCTTTGAGGAATAGATAGCCGTGCTTGATTCTTTGTCTTTTGAGTAACTCAGTTATGGTGTATATTATAGCTATAAATAACTTTCTAAATTTAGATATTATTGGTAATTCATGGTAGTATATATGGTCATGTCTTTCTGGTGAATTCTATTGTTGTTTTTTGTCCACAATCTCTTGCAAACTTGAAATTGTCTGTCACAATTTTCATGCGATATTGTCCCCTGAATCGCACGTTCTCCAACTGAAAACTTAATTCATTCAAAACAATTTGGTTTTGCAAGGGGGTTCCCCATGAGTTTTTGGCCCGGGGCTTGGCGGGCATCTTTGGAAACTGCCAAACCCAAACAGTTCTGAGAACTAGACACCCGGGGGAGTCCAGGGAGGTATGGCATGCGTGGGTCCCCCAATGTTTTCCTACCCAGAAACCCCTGCAAACCTTAAATTTAGGTTAAAAAACCCACTTTTCCATACATTTTTGGGTGGGATCTCCCTGCCGGCACAAATGTCCTACCACCCAGCGTTCCCCTTGTTCTCCCGAGTAAAATGATACCTCACTTGTGTGGGTGGGCCAAAGGCCTGTGGCTAAGGTAGGGGGGCTTATTTTGTCAAACTTAAATAGGACCTTTTTTTAAAATTCATTTTTTGCCTGTTCTGCTTTGGGGCACCCACACAAGTGAGGTATCCTTTTACTCGGGAGAACAAGGGGAACGCTGGGTGGTAGGACATTTTTGCCGGCACGGAGATCCCACGCAAAAAAGTTTGGAAAAGTGATATTTTTACCTAATTTTAAGGTTTGCAAGGAATTCTGGGTAGGAAAACATTGGTTGACCCACGCATGCCATACCTCCCTGGACTCCCCCGGGTGTCTAGTTTTCAGAACTGTTTGGGTTTGGTAGTTTCCAAAGATGGCCACCGAGCCCCGGGCCAAAAACTCAGGTGCCCCCCCCCAAATCAAGGTAGTTTTGCAATAGGGTATTGTAAATTCACCACCGTACGATTTGAACCGTTTCCTGTTGCAGCCACTATGCCTACCCACGCAAGTGAGGTACCATTTTTTTCGGGAGAACTGGGGGACGCTAGGTGGGTGGAAATTTGTTGATCCACGCAGATTCCAGAACTTTCCACCACAGAAATGTGAGGAAAATGTGTTTTTTTGGTCAAATGTTTAGGTTTGCAAGGGATTCTGGGTAACAAAACCTGGGGTTAGGCAGACGAGTCACCCCATCCTGAATTCCCCTGGGTGTCTAGTTTTCAAAAATGTATAGGTTTGCTAGGTTTCCCTAGGTGCTGGCAGAGCAAGGGTGCAAAAATAAAAAGGTAGTCTTTTTGTCCAAAAAGTGCAAGATTTCACTGGGAAATTGAGGTGCGACCATGTTGCGTTTTGCGCTGTTTCATGTCGCAACCACTATGCCTACCCACGCAAGTGAGGTACCATTTTTTCGGGAGACCTGGGGGAATGCTGGGTGGGTGGAAACTTGTTGATCCACGCAGATTCCAGAACTTTCCACCACAGAAATGTGAGGAAAATGTGTTTTTTTTGACAAATTGTTAGCTTTGCAAGGGATTCTGGGTAACAGAACCTGGTGGTAGGCAGTCGAGTCACCCCATCCTGAATTCCCCTGGGTGTCTACTTTTCAAAAATGTATAGGTTTGCTAGGTTTCCCTAGGGGCTGACAGAGCTTGGGCACGAAAACAAAAGGTAGTGTCTTTGTCCAAAAAGCGCAAGATTTCACTGGGAAATTGAGGTGCGACCACGTTGCGTTTTGCGCTGTTTCGTGTCGCAGCCACTATGCCTACCCACGCAAGTGAGGTACCATTTTTTTCAGGAGACCTGGGGGAATGCGGGGTGGGTGGAAATTTGTTGATCCACGCAGATTCCAGAACTTTCCTCCACAGAAATGTGAGGAAAATGTGTTTTTTTTGTCAAATTTTTAGGTTTGCAAGGGATTCTGGGTAACAAAACCTGGGGGTAGGCAGACGAGTCACCCCATCCTGAATTCCCCTGGGTGTCTAGTTTTCAAAATGTATAGGTTTGCTAGGTTTCCCTATGTGCTGGCAGAGCTAGGGCGCACAAACAAAAGGTAGTCTCTTTGTCCAAAAAGTGCAAGATTTCACTGGGAAATTGAGGTGCGACCATGTTGCGTTTTGCGCTGTTTCATGTCGCAGCCACTATGCCTACCCACGCAAGTGAGGTACCATTTTTTTCGGGAGACCTGGGGGAACGCTGGGTGGGTGGAAATTTGTTGATCCACGCAGATTCCAGAACTTTTCACCACAGAAATGTGAGGAAAATGTGTTTTTTGGTCAAAATCTTAGCTTTGCAAGGGATTCTGGGTAACAAAACCTGGGGGTAGGCAGACGAGTCACCCCATCCTGAATTCCCCTGGGTGTCTAGCTTTCAAAAATGTATAGGTTTGCTAGGTTTCCCTAGGTGCTGGCAGAGCTAGGGCGCAAAATCAAAAGGTAGTCTCTTTGTCCAAAAAGCGCAAGATTTCACTGGGAAATTGAGGTGCGACCACGTTGCGTTTTGCGCTGTTTCGTGTCGCAGCCACTATGCCTACCCACGCAAGTGAGGTACCATTTTTTTCGGGAGACCTGGGGGAACGCTGGGTGGGTGGAAATTTGTTGATCCACGCAGATTCCAGCACTTTCCACCACAGAAATGTGAGGAAAATGTGTTTTATTTTGGTCAAATTCTTAGCTTTGCAAGGGATTCTGGGTAACAAAACCTGGTGGTAGGCAGTCGAGTCACCCCATCCTGAATTCCCCTGGGTGTCTACTTTTCAAAAATGTATAGGTTTGCTAGGTTTCCCTAGGTGCCGGCAGAGCTAGGGTGCAAAAACTACAGGTAGGCACTTTGCCAAAAAAGGGTCAATTTGTAACTGCAAAATTTAGGTGTGACCACGTTGCATTTTGCGCCGTTTCCTGTCGCAGGCACAAGGCCGACCCACACAAGTGAGGTACCGTTTTTATCGGGCGACTTTGGGTAATTCAGATTTGTAAATCAACTGTTATTAGCAATTGAGCTTTCATGTATTTCTCCCTTTCAATGAAAGACATTGTGTAAAAAAAAAAATCTTTTTGAAAAATGACCAATAATTCTCATGCTAATATGAGTATTCCCAATTTTGAAAATGTGCAATTATATACTGTTTCTGAACTCTATAATTTGTACCCAATTCAGAAATACATAGGTGTCTTTCATACAGATTTTTCCATGTATACATTTTCCAAGACAAAGTGCTCTATACCCAGTAAATAAAAAAATACCATTGCAAGTTGCTGCTCAATTTTTGGATCTGGGTTTGTCGGGTTCTTGGTGAAACTACAAGTCCTATATATCCCCACAACCAGCCGGGACACTCTTTTAGAGTAGCCGTGCGCTATATAAACACAATATAACATAACATAACATAACATAGCACTGAGCCCCTCCCCCCCACCCTCCCCTGACTGCTCCACCCAAACTTCCCATACCAAACCCTCCCACGCCTGCCCTACCCCAACTTGGCCGCGAACACCACCCTTCCCACACCACAACCACCACCACCTCCCCCCACAACCCCAAACATTACAACCATTTCACTAGTGTGATACACGCGAGGGAGGAGGTAGCCCGTAGTAATGAAAGTCTCGGCACTGATGCATACATAAGAGCCACCTTCCTGCTCCACCAATCAGAAAAAGAAAGCGTGCCTCACCGCGAACTGTAATGCCACAGCTCTATACTTGCCTACACCTGTCACATTAGTCAACTTTGTAGCAACCCTCGCTCAATTCCCAGTAACATCACCATCACACAGGTACGCCTACCCTGAGGTGTCTAGGCGCAGTGAGATACTCTAGAATACAATAGTCAGGACACGATCTTATTGATTGAATAGCCAGGTCTTCAAAGCCTTGCGGAAGCCAATGAGGGTTGGCGCAGTTTTAATGTCTAAGAGGAGTGAGTTCCACTATAGCTATCCTTGCAGTTCGGGGCCATCAGAAGCCGAGGGCCTCGTATCCCACATATAAACTGCCATGTGTCCATAGGGCCAGCTTCGGCACAGTGCTCTCCTATCCTCTCATTTCAGTCCCAACCATCGTCGGCCATCGTCGTGCTATTATCATTCCCCCATACTATACATAGTCACCGCAAATATACCAGGAGCACGACTGCATGTCCGCCACCTCCACGCCCGCCCCCCCCCCACAGCCCCCCTCACAAAGCCCCCCACGAAACTGTGCCTAACAAGACTGTATAAATAATGAAAAATAGGACCCAGGAGGATAAGGAACCCAACACACAGGCTCATCTCAAGAGCGATCAGACCAATCAGTGTCACACCCAGTATTTAGCCGTAAGCGGTCTCGCTGCAGACCTAGTCCTGATCGTCCAAGTTGCCTACCGCCGCCTCATCTGGAAGAGTCTTTTCCGTAGAGGACCGCAGTTCCCTCCGCCATTCCTTCAGGGCCTTCTATAGAGCCTTAGGGTCCGTAAAGATCAAGGAACGCCCCGGACGATTGACATGTAACTTTGCAGGGTACAACATCGCGTAGTCTGCTCCCATATCACGGAGTTGCCGCTTCATTGGAACAAACTGTTGTCTCGCTTCCTGAACCCTAGCAGTGAAGTCAGGAAATAAAGAAATCGTCGACCCATCATACTGTAGCGGCTGTTTCTCCCTGGCCAGTCTTAGCGCCGTGTCTCTATCCCTATAATTCAGCAATTTTGCAATTACGGGTCGCGGTGGTGCACCTGGCTTTGGTCTCGGGTCCAGGGATCTATGAGCCCTCTCTACCACAAACATCGCGGAGAAGGCCGTGTCGCCCAGCATGGTCTTCAAAAGGCGTTCGATAAATAGCTCCATATTCCCCATCTGGGTAGTTTCAGGGAGGCCAGTAATGCGGAGGTTGCATCTCCGGGAACGTGCCTCAAGGTTCTCGGTCTTGTCTTGTATGATTTGCAGGACCCTGCTCAGCTGCTTGTTCTCGGAATCCAGGGTGGTGTGGGCCTCCTCTACCTATGTTAGTCGTCGCTCCGACATGTCTATGCGTTCCGCATGTTTATCTATTCTCTCCGCCATGCGGTCCATGCGATAGGTGAGGGCGTCAATCTTAGTTCCCAGCGAAGCTATACCTCCCTGTAGACTCTTTTCCATAGCAATCAGGAGGCCTACTTACATGGTTACCCACACTTTTTGCTTGGTGTCTGTATGTTTTTGACTAATCTGACTGGAATCCTGCTACTCAGGACCCCAGTCCCTGTGCTTTCTCCCTAACTTGACCAAGGTAAGTAGTTCTGTACATCCACAATTGGCTACTGCCTTGCGGTACCCCCTGTACTACTGGTTACGGCCTTTCAGGGTCAGACAGAAAGCTGGTGCTGCTGCCAACCACAGTCGCAATTCTGCCCTCCTGCTGCTGAGCCAAGTTTGAGCAGGGGAAGGTAGAACAATAGGCGTCCTGTCACAGGGAGGTTTGCCCACCTCCCAGACAGGGCTTAGTGTATTGGGCTTGGGTCGGGGCACTTACCAGCACCACCAACCTGCTTTGAAGGGCACATTTGGTGTCCTCCTTTCATACTCCAGTTGGAACCAATTCAGGGAGCCCTTGGCTCCTGCTCTGGCGTGAAACTGGACAAAACATAGGAGTATCCTCCCCTCTGTCCAGCCCCTCCTCTGAGAGGGACCCTTGAGTCGTTCCAATCCTTGCCCTAAGTTACCTAAGGGCTTACCTGTGGGTGGCTCTTCAGATTCATCGTGGGACAAGACTTAAGCCTGAAACCACGCCACTCTTTGACCGTCTGGACACTTTGACTTCACTGGACTTTGACCTGGAACCGAGACTACAGCAAGGAAGAATCCTGCTGCTCCTGGTCTGGCCGTTCTGAAAGTCTTCTTCATCCTCTGTGTTTCTTCCAGGATCTTCAACAGACCTGTCAGCATCAAGGACAACCAAAGTAATTTCCCTTGGAGTGAAGGAGTCACTCCCCTGAAACTGCAAGTACAGCAACAATGCTGACCCGTCTGCTGCTCCTGAGGTTTCCACGAACTTCGAAAGGCTCAGCAAAACAGGTCGTGGCCCTGCAACTCCCTCAAGGCCTGACCTGTCCTCTCTGCAATTTTGAGGCCAGTATTCCTCCTCAGAACCGCTGGGGCAAAACAAATGTGCACACCGTCGACTTGCTGTTGCCAAGGCTGGTTGGCTCTGCACCCCAGAGATCTTCCGGCTACAAGAAGCTCCAGTCTCCAGCATCCCTTTCTGCCAAGTACAGCATCATCACCGCAGGCTCTGCACCGTGGGCCCTCTTTCTTGGTGAGCTGCTCGAGGTCCTCTTGCGACTCCTGTGCCTTCGCCCTGTGGGCTCTCTTTAGGGTCTTCTGCTGCTCCAGTGGGCTCCCCTGCTTACTCCAGGCCAGCTCTGACTCTCCTGCTTGTGGCTAGTCCCTTCGACCTTGTTGGTCCCAACTTTGTGCCTTCTTCGTTCTCCATGACAGTTGCAGCTACCAAGGCGTGTTGGTGCACCCGCCGGACACTGACCCCCTGGTTCTCGAATCCTGATGTGGGACAGCTCATGAGCGGCTCCTGGTCTTCCACAGCGTCTCCTGGTTCTCACAGCTGCAGCAACAAGGTCACCTTTAACTCGCCTGCATCTTCTGTAATCGGTGGTCATTGGTCTTCCATGCCTCCTAGTCACTTCCGAGTGGCATAGACTCTGTCCCCTCGGCTTGCAGGTACTCCTCTTCAAGAATCCAATTTGGGGTTCCAATGGACTCCTTCACCTTCTTCGCCAGTGGCATCTCCACTGATTGTGGTCTATGGTGGTTTCCGATGTCACTTCGCACCTATGCAATCAGCTTCCCTGATGTAGGTATCCTGGTTCCTGGGGTATCCACGGGTTGGGTGACTCTCCAACCTTCCATCTTCCATTGGGTTTCTTCAGGTTCCTCTGGGAAGGGTCTTCCTTCAAAACTGCAACCGCAACTTCCCCATTGACTTGCATTGAGTCTGCAGCTGTGTTTCCACTCTGCACACGTCCTCCATGGGGTTCCTGGGTACTTACCTTGGGTGGTTCCTTGGGTTCCCGGCTCTTCTAAGTCTTCTGGGTCCAGTCTTGACTTTGCTTGCAGTAGGCATTCCACTTTATTAGAATATGATTTGGCCTCCCCCTGGAGACCACAGTGTATTTGTGCTACCTACCTGTTTTCCTTTTGAAATATTGTGTTTATATCTCTGGGTAGGAGATATACCAATGTGTTATTGAGTGTTTATAATAAATAACAATTTTTACAACTACACTGTGTGGTTATTTTTCGTTTAACCTACACTATATGATTAGTACTGGTAAAACAAGCTGCTTTACACTCCTTCTGGACTGAGCCTGAATGCTGCTCTCCACAGCTACCACTTAGAGAGCTTTCTAAGTTTGTCTAAGACCACTAAAATCACCATAACGGTTGTCTGGATCAGTGCAGTAGTGCTTCACTTAAATAAGTGTGCACCATACACTAAGCCAGCCTCCTACAGCAGAAACATTTGTATTTATCTAGAAAGGAATTGTCAGGTAAGATGGCTTTGTTATTATGCTTGGTTTCATGGGGAGAGGAGTTGGCCTAACGGCTAGGGCGTTCAACCTTGAATCTGGGGAACTGGGTTCGAGTCTCGGCAATGACGCTGAACATCCTGTGATTCTGGGCAAATCACTTCATCTCCCCGTGCCTAACAAAAACAAAACAAAAAAAAAATATGTCCTCATGTAATGCAACTGGTGCTATGTAAAGCGCTCTGGTACCCGATTCGGGTCAAGTTTGCACTATATAAAACTCTGTAAAATAAAAAATATATAAAAAAAATGCTGAAGAGTCTCAGGTGTTTGAGCTGTGGACATCTCAGGTGGAGGTGCTATGGTTTTAAGAATGAATGTTGAATAAGATTAATTATTCATGATGAATAACTTTTGGGTCAGATAGGCTGTGGACATAATTTTTGTTTTAGGTCAAGATAGTTTCAAACAGGAGTAATTATGCCAGGTTCCCCCTCCCCAAGCGCCTTGAGACCCTCCGGGTGAGTAGTGCACTATATAAATTCTTGAACTTGAACTTGACCACTGTTTCACAAAGAAAGAGGGAGCTTAAAGGAGGATATAGACTCTTATGGCACATTGTGCTCTCTGATTGGGTGAAGTTTTCTGTTTCCTTTTCAAGTGATTCATGGAAAAGCAGTTTCATTAAAATGTAAAGCTGCTTAGAGTTAATAAAGTGGAGAAAATTCAGCATATTCCTTCATTCCGTGTTCGTAACAGAATTGAAACTTTCTGGTACGAAAGCTAGGAAATTTTCCAATCTCCATCATAACACAAACAAATATAGCTGCACATTTACTATAACATACTTGCACTCACACATCCTCCTCTGGTACAAGAAGTTGGCTATCCATCTGTTCCACTTGGCATCCTTTAATGCTTTTGTTGTGTACCAGAAGTCTTGTCCTGAGAAGAAGATGCCTTTTGTTAAGTTTCAGGAGTCTATAATAGGCAGCCTTGTACTTGTGGAGCAGGCAAGTGTTCCTAGATTTGGAGTGGTGGAGGAAGTGGCTAGATTGAAAGATCGCCACTTTCCTGAATCTATTCCTTCCACTACCGCAAGAGACTTTCCGACTAGTAGATGCGGAGTCTGTTGGCGAAGAGGCGTGCGGAAGGAGTCTCGTATATACTGTCCTGACTGTCCTTCTAAGCCTGGATTGTGTCTGTCAGCTTGTTTTAAATCGTACCACACGCAAAAGAAGTTTTGGGAGTTTTAATGAGCTGTAAAGTGAATTGCCTGGTCTGCATTCTGTAAACATTTTTAGTTTGTTTCAAGGATTGGCATTAGTGCAAAGTGTTTAGTTTAAGAATTTGTGTTAGCTGATTTGTAGGTATTTCCATTTGTTTAGTGTTATTTTGAAAAAAAGAATTCTAAATGTGTTTATGGTGTGTGCCGGCTGGTGCTTGGCTGGCGGTGTGTGTGGAGTTGCGCTTGGCTGGTGGTGTGCGTGGAGGGGTACTTGCACGGAGTGGTGCTTGACTGGCGGTGTGTGTGGAGTTGCGCTTGGCTGGTGGTGTTTGTGGAGTGGTACTTGGCTGTCTGTGCACGGAGTGGTGCTTGGCTGGCGGTGTGTGTGGAGTGGTGCTTCGCTGGCGGTGTGTGTGGAGTGGCGCTTGGCTGGTGGTGTTCGTGGAGTGGTACTTGGCTGTCTGTGCATGGAGTGGTGTTTGGCTGGTGGTGTGTGTGGAGTGGTGTTTGGCTGGCGGTGTGTGTGGAGTGGTACTTGGCTGGATGGTGTGCGTGGAGCGGTGCTTGGTTGGATGGTGTGCGTGGAGCGGTGCTTGGCTGGCGGTGTGTGTGGAGTGGCGCTTGGCTGGTGGTGTGTGTGGAGTGGTACTTGGCTGTCTGTGCACGGAGTTGTGCTTGGCTGTCGGTGTGCGCTGAGTGGTGTTTGGCTGGCGGTGTGCATGGTCTGGTGCTTGGATGGTGGTGTGGGTGGACTGGCGCTCGGCTGGCGGTGTGTGAGTAGTTACTTTCTGTTGGTCACTACACACACTGCTAGTTGAGTGACATTCCACGCAGTCCATCATTTTGTGTTGTTGCAGTGTCAGAAATGTGGGCGTGTGAAAGTGATGGGCCCTTGAATGGCGCTGTTTGCTAGTGTGAGTGTTGAAATGTGAAGGGTCCGCGGCTGGCGGTGTGAATGTTTTGAATGTGGCACACGTACGAAAGGTGTATGAATGGCCTGTAAAGAGGTTGGTGCCTTGACGTGGCTTTACAGCTCACGAGCTGTGAGTCAGTGGTTCAGTTAATCATACTTTCAATTATACGCAGTGTATTTCATTTTTTGTGAAATTACTTGCGAATACAATTGTATGTACTGAATCATCACTCACCCTCGTGCCAAATCCAACCAGTATGTGTGTGTGCTTGCGGATTAGATGGCTGTGCAGTAAAAATAATGTTTTTTCTCTTTCTGCAGTAGGGTGTACCGTGTCCCTTATTGTGATTGTTCTAATGTGTTGCTTTTCCTTCCAGATGGTGTCAGTGGTCTGGTTTGTATCAGGTATGAAAGGTGCGTGAATGGCCTGTAAAACGGTTGGTGCCTTGTCGTGGCTTTACAGCTCACGAGTTGCGAGTCACTGGTTCGGTTTTTATGCATTTATTTATTAACAGAGCATTTCATTTTTTTGAAATATCATGTTAATAAAATTTTATGTGCTGAACCATCACTCGCCCTCGTGCCAAATCCAACCTGTATGTGTGTGTCTTTGAGGAATAGATAGCCGTGCTTGATTCTTTGTCTTTTGAGTAACTCAGTTATGGTGTATATTATAGCTATAAATAACTTTCTAAATTTAGATATTATTGGTAATTCATGGTAGTATATATGGTCATGTCTTTCTGGTGAATTCTATTGTTGTTTTTTGTCCACAATCTCTTGCAAACTTGAAATTGTCTGTCACAATTTTCATGCGATATTGTCCCCTGAATCGCACGTTCTCCAACTGAAAACTTAATTCATTCAAAACAATTTGGTTTTGCAAGGGGGTTCCCCATGAGTTTTTGGCCCGGGGCTTGGCGGGCATCTTTGGAAACTGCCAAACCCAAACAGTTCTGAGAACTAGACACCCGGGGGAGTCCAGGGAGGTATGGCATGCGTGGGTCCCCCAATGTTTTCCTACCCAGAAACCCCTGCAAACCTTAAATTTAGGTTAAAAAACCCACTTTTCCATACATTTTTGGGTGGGATCTCCCTGCCGGCACAAATGTCCTACCACCCAGCGTTCCCCTTGTTCTCCCGAGTAAAATGATACCTCACTTGTGTGGGTGGGCCAAAGGCCTGTGGCTAAGGTAGGGGGGCTTATTTTGTCAAACTTAAATAGGACCTTTTTTTAAAATTCATTTTTTGCCTGTTCTGCTTTGGGGCACCCACACAAGTGAGGTATCCTTTTACTCGGGAGAACAAGGGGAACGCTGGGTGGTAGGACATTTTTGCCGGCACGGAGATCCCACGCAAAAAAGTTTGGAAAAGTGATATTTTTACCTAATTTTAAGGTTTGCAAGGAATTCTGGGTAGGAAAACATTGGTTGACCCACGCATGCCATACCTCCCTGGACTCCCCCGGGTGTCTAGTTTTCAGAACTGTTTGGGTTTGGTAGTTTCCAAAGATGGCCACCGAGCCCCGGGCCAAAAACTCAGGTGCCCCCCCCCAAATCAAGGTAGTTTTGCAATAGGGTATTGTAAATTCACCACCGTACGATTTGAACCGTTTCCTGTTGCAGCCACTATGCCTACCCACGCAAGTGAGGTACCATTTTTTTCGGGAGAACTGGGGGACGCTAGGTGGGTGGAAATTTGTTGATCCACGCAGATTCCAGAACTTTCCACCACAGAAATGTGAGGAAAATGTGTTTTTTTGGTCAAATGTTTAGGTTTGCAAGGGATTCTGGGTAACAAAACCTGGGGTTAGGCAGACGAGTCACCCCATCCTGAATTCCCCTGGGTGTCTAGTTTTCAAAAATGTATAGGTTTGCTAGGTTTCCCTAGGTGCTGGCAGAGCAAGGGTGCAAAAATAAAAAGGTAGTCTTTTTGTCCAAAAAGTGCAAGATTTCACTGGGAAATTGAGGTGCGACCATGTTGCGTTTTGCGCTGTTTCATGTCGCAACCACTATGCCTACCCACGCAAGTGAGGTACCATTTTTTCGGGAGACCTGGGGGAATGCTGGGTGGGTGGAAACTTGTTGATCCACGCAGATTCCAGAACTTTCCACCACAGAAATGTGAGGAAAATGTGTTTTTTTTGACAAATTGTTAGCTTTGCAAGGGATTCTGGGTAACAGAACCTGGTGGTAGGCAGTCGAGTCACCCCATCCTGAATTCCCCTGGGTGTCTACTTTTCAAAAATGTATAGGTTTGCTAGGTTTCCCTAGGGGCTGACAGAGCTTGGGCACGAAAACAAAAGGTAGTGTCTTTGTCCAAAAAGCGCAAGATTTCACTGGGAAATTGAGGTGCGACCACGTTGCGTTTTGCGCTGTTTCGTGTCGCAGCCACTATGCCTACCCACGCAAGTGAGGTACCATTTTTTTCAGGAGACCTGGGGGAATGCGGGGTGGGTGGAAATTTGTTGATCCACGCAGATTCCAGAACTTTCCTCCACAGAAATGTGAGGAAAATGTGTTTTTTTTGTCAAATTTTTAGGTTTGCAAGGGATTCTGGGTAACAAAACCTGGGGGTAGGCAGACGAGTCACCCCATCCTGAATTCCCCTGGGTGTCTAGTTTTCAAAATGTATAGGTTTGCTAGGTTTCCCTATGTGCTGGCAGAGCTAGGGCGCACAAACAAAAGGTAGTCTCTTTGTCCAAAAAGTGCAAGATTTCACTGGGAAATTGAGGTGCGACCATGTTGCGTTTTGCGCTGTTTCATGTCGCAGCCACTATGCCTACCCACGCAAGTGAGGTACCATTTTTTTCGGGAGACCTGGGGGAACGCTGGGTGGGTGGAAATTTGTTGATCCACGCAGATTCCAGAACTTTTCACCACAGAAATGTGAGGAAAATGTGTTTTTTGGTCAAAATCTTAGCTTTGCAAGGGATTCTGGGTAACAAAACCTGGGGGTAGGCAGACGAGTCACCCCATCCTGAATTCCCCTGGGTGTCTAGCTTTCAAAAATGTATAGGTTTGCTAGGTTTCCCTAGGTGCTGGCAGAGCTAGGGCGCAAAATCAAAAGGTAGTCTCTTTGTCCAAAAAGCGCAAGATTTCACTGGGAAATTGAGGTGCGACCACGTTGCGTTTTGCGCTGTTTCGTGTCGCAGCCACTATGCCTACCCACGCAAGTGAGGTACCATTTTTTTCGGGAGACCTGGGGGAACGCTGGGTGGGTGGAAATTTGTTGATCCACGCAGATTCCAGCACTTTCCACCACAGAAATGTGAGGAAAATGTGTTTTATTTTGGTCAAATTCTTAGCTTTGCAAGGGATTCTGGGTAACAAAACCTGGTGGTAGGCAGTCGAGTCACCCCATCCTGAATTCCCCTGGGTGTCTACTTTTCAAAAATGTATAGGTTTCCTAGGTTTCCCTAGGTGCCGGCAGAGCTAGGGTGCAAAAACTGCAGGTAGGCACTTTGCCAAAAAAGGGTCAATTTGTAACTGCAAAATTTAGGTGTGACCACGTTGCATTTTGCGCCGTTTCCTGTCGCAGGCACAAGGCCGACCCACACAAGTGAGGTACCGTTTTTATCGGGAGACTTTGGGTAATTCAGATTTGTAAATCAACTGTTATTAGCAATTGAGCTTTCATGTATTTCTCCCTTTCAATGAAAGACATTGTGTAAAAAAAAAAATCTTTTTGAAAAATGACCAATAATTCTCATGCTAATATGAGTATTCCCAATTTTGAAAATGTGCAATTATATACTGTTTCTGAACTCTATAATTTGTACCCAATTCAGAAATACATAGGTGTCTTTCATACAGATTTTTCCATGTATACATTTTCCAAGACAAAGTGCTCTATACCCAGTAAATAAAAAAATACCATTGCAAGTTGCTGCTCAATTTTTGGATCTGGGTTTGTCGGGTTCTTGGTGAAACTACAAGTCCTATATATCCCCACAACCAGCCGGGACACTCTTTTAGAGTAGCCGTGCGCTATATAAACACAATATAACATAACATAACATAACATAGCACTGAGCCCCTCCCCCCCACCCTCCCCTGACTGCTCCACCCAAACTTCCCATACCAAACCCTCCCACGCCTGCCCTACCCCAACTTGGCCGCGAACACCACCCTTCCCACACCACAACCACCACCACCTCCCCCCACAACCCCAAACATTACAACCATTTCACTAGTGTGATACACGCGAGGGAGGAGGTAGCCCGTAGTAATGAAAGTCTCGGCACTGATGCATACATAAGAGCCACCTTCCTGCTCCACCAATCAGAAAAAGAAAGCGTGCCTCACCGCGAACTGTAATGCCACAGCTCTATACTTGCCTACACCTGTCACATTAGTCAACTTTGTAGCAACCCTCGCTCAATTCCCAGTAACATCACCATCACACAGGTACGCCTACCCTGAGGTGTCTAGGCGCAGTGAGATACTCTAGAATACAATAGTCAGGACACGATCTTATTGATTGAATAGCCAGGTCTTCAAAGCCTTGCGGAAGCCAATGAGGGTTGGCGCAGTTTTAATGTCTAAGAGGAGTGAGTTCCACTATAGCTATCCTTGCAGTTCGGGGCCATCAGAAGCCGAGGGCCTCGTATCCCACATATAAACTGCCATGTGTCCATAGGGCCAGCTTCGGCACAGTGCTCTCCTATCCTCTCATTTCAGTCCCAACCATCGTCGGCCATCGTCGTGCTATTATCATTCCCCCATACTATACATAGTCACCGCAAATATACCAGGAGCACGACTGCATGTCCGCCACCTCCACGCCCGCCCCCCCCCCACAGCCCCCCTCACAAAGCCCCCCACGAAACTGTGCCTAACAAGACTGTATAAATAATGAAAAATAGGACCCAGGAGGATAAGGAACCCAACACACAGGCTCATCTCAAGAGCGATCAGACCAATCAGTGTCACACCCAGTATTTAGCCGTAAGCGGTCTCGCTGCAGACCTAGTCCTGATCGTCCAAGTTGCCTACCGCCGCCTCATCTGGAAGAGTCTTTTCCGTAGAGGACCGCAGTTCCCTCCGCCATTCCTTCAGGGCCTTCTATAGAGCCTTAGGGTCCGTAAAGATCAAGGAACGCCCCGGACGATTGACATGTAACTTTGCAGGGTACAACATCGCGTAGTCTGCTCCCATATCACGGAGTTGCCGCTTCATTGGAACAAACTGTTGTCTCGCTTCCTGAACCCTAGCAGTGAAGTCAGGAAATAAAGAAATCGTCGACCCATCATACTGTAGCGGCTGTTTCTCCCTGGCCAGTCTTAGCGCCGTGTCTCTATCCCTATAATTCAGCAATTTTGCAATTACGGGTCGCGGTGGTGCACCTGGCTTTGGTCTCGGGTCCAGGGATCTATGAGCCCTCTCTACCACAAACATCGCGGAGAAGGCCGTGTCGCCCAGCATGGTCTTCAAAAGGCGTTCGATAAATAGCTCCATATTCCCCATCTGGGTAGTTTCAGGGAGGCCAGTAATGCGGAGGTTGCATCTCCGGGAACGTGCCTCAAGGTTCTCGGTCTTGTCTTGTATGATTTGCAGGACCCTGCTCAGCTGCTTGTTCTCGGAATCCAGGGTGGTGTGGGCCTCCTCTACCTATGTTAGTCGTCGCTCCGACATGTCTATGCGTTCCGCATGTTTATCTATTCTCTCCGCCATGCGGTCCATGCGATAGGTGAGGGCGTCAATCTTAGTTCCCAGCGAAGCTATACCTCCCTGTAGACTCTTTTCCATAGCAATCAGGAGGCCTACTTACATGGTTACCCACACTTTTTGCTTGGTGTCTGTATGTTTTTGACTAATCTGACTGGAATCCTGCTACTCAGGACCCCAGTCCCTGTGCTTTCTCCCTAACTTGACCAAGGTAAGTAGTTCTGTACATCCACAATTGGCTACTGCCTTGCGGTACCCCCTGTACTACTGGTTACGGCCTTTCAGGGTCAGACAGAAAGCTGGTGCTGCTGCCAACCACAGTCGCAATTCTGCCCTCCTGCTGCTGAGCCAAGTTTGAGCAGGGGAAGGTAGAACAATAGGCGTCCTGTCACAGGGAGGTTTGCCCACCTCCCAGACAGGGCTTAGTGTATTGGGCTTGGGTCGGGGCACTTACCAGCACCACCAACCTGCTTTGAAGGGCACATTTGGTGTCCTCCTTTCATACTCCAGTTGGAACCAATTCAGGGAGCCCTTGGCTCCTGCTCTGGCGTGAAACTGGACAAAACATAGGAGTATCCTCCCCTCTGTCCAGCCCCTCCTCTGAGAGGGACCCTTGAGTCGTTCCAATCCTTGCCCTAAGTTACCTAAGGGCTTACCTGTGGGTGGCTCTTCAGATTCATCGTGGGACAAGACTTAAGCCTGAAACCACGCCACTCTTTGACCGTCTGGACACTTTGACTTCACTGGACTTTGACCTGGAACCGAGACTACAGCAAGGAAGAATCCTGCTGCTCCTGGTCTGGCCGTTCTGAAAGTCTTCTTCATCCTCTGTGTTTCTTCCAGGATCTTCAACAGACCTGTCAGCATCAAGGACAACCAAAGTAATTTCCCTTGGAGTGAAGGAGTCACTCCCCTGAAACTGCAAGTACAGCAACAATGCTGACCCGTCTGCTGCTCCTGAGGTTTCCACGAACTTCGAAAGGCTCAGCAAAACAGGTCGTGGCCCTGCAACTCCCTCAAGGCCTGACCTGTCCTCTCTGCAATTTTGAGGCCAGTATTCCTCCTCAGAACCGCTGGGGCAAAACAAATGTGCACACCGTCGACTTGCTGTTGCCAAGGCTGGTTGGCTCTGCACCCCAGAGATCTTCCGGCTACAAGAAGCTCCAGTCTCCAGCATCCCTTTCTGCCAAGTACAGCATCATCACCGCAGGCTCTGCACCGTGGGCCCTCTTTCTTGGTGAGCTGCTCGAGGTCCTCTTGCGACTCCTGTGCCTTCGCCCTGTGGGCTCTCTTTAGGGTCTTCTGCTGCTCCAGTGGGCTCCCCTGCTTACTCCAGGCCAGCTCTGACTCTCCTGCTTGTGGCTAGTCCCTTCGACCTTGTTGGTCCCAACTTTGTGCCTTCTTCGTTCTCCATGACAGTTGCAGCTACCAAGGCGTGTTGGTGCACCCGCCGGACACTGACCCCCTGGTTCTCGAATCCTGATGTGGGACAGCTCATGAGCGGCTCCTGGTCTTCCACAGCGTCTCCTGGTTCTCACAGCTGCAGCAACAAGGTCACCTTTAACTCGCCTGCATCTTCTGTAATCGGTGGTCATTGGTCTTCCATGCCTCCTAGTCACTTCCGAGTGGCATAGACTCTGTCCCCTCGGCTTGCAGGTACTCCTCTTCAAGAATCCAATTTGGGGTTCCAATGGACTCCTTCACCTTCTTCGCCAGTGGCATCTCCACTGATTGTGGTCTATGGTGGTTTCCGATGTCACTTCGCACCTATGCAATCAGCTTCCCTGATGTAGGTATCCTGGTTCCTGGGGTATCCACGGGTTGGGTGACTCTCCAACCTTCCATCTTCCATTGGGTTTCTTCAGGTTCCTCTGGGAAGGGTCTTCCTTCAAAACTGCAACCGCAACTTCCCCATTGACTTGCATTGAGTCTGCAGCTGTGTTTCCACTCTGCACACGTCCTCCATGGGGTTCCTGGGTACTTACCTTGGGTGGTTCCTTGGGTTCCCGGCTCTTCTAAGTCTTCTGGGTCCAGTCTTGACTTTGCTTGCAGTAGGCATTCCACTTTATTAGAATATGATTTGGCCTCCCCCTGGAGACCACAGTGTATTTGTGCTACCTACCTGTTTTCCTTTTGAAATATTGTGTTTATATCTCTGGGTAGGAGATATACCAATGTGTTATTGAGTGTTTATAATAAATAACAATTTTTACAACTACACTGTGTGGTTATTTTTCGTTTAACCTACACTATATGATTAGTACTGGTAAAACAAGCTGCTTTACACTCCTTCTGGACTGAGCCTGAATGCTGCTCTCCACAGCTACCACTTAGAGAGCTTTCTAAGTTTGTCTAAGACCACTAAAATCACCATAACGGTTGTCTGGATCAGTGCAGTAGTGCTTCACTTAAATAAGTGTGCACCATACACTAAGCCAGCCTCCTACAGCAGAAACATTTGTATTTATCTAGAAAGGAATTGTCAGGTAAGATGGCTTTGTTATTATGCTTGGTTTCATGGGGAGAGGAGTTGGCCTAACGGCTAGGGCGTTCAACCTTGAATCTGGGGAACTGGGTTCGAGTCTCGGCAATGACGCTGAACATCCTGTGATTCTGGGCAAATCACTTCATCTCCCCGTGCCTAACAAAAACAAAACAAAAAAAAAATATGTCCTCATGTAATGCAACTGGTGCTATGTAAAGCGCTCTGGTACCCGATTCGGGTCAAGTTTGCACTATATAAAACTCTGTAAAATAAAAAATATATAAAAAAAATGCTGAAGAGTCTCAGGTGTTTGAGCTGTGGACATCTCAGGTGGAGGTGCTATGGTTTTAAGAATGAATGTTGAATAAGATTAATTATTCATGATGAATAACTTTTGGGTCAGATAGGCTGTGGACATAATTTTTGTTTTAGGTCAAGATAGTTTCAAACAGGAGTAATTATGCCAGGTTCCCCCTCCCCAAGCGCCTTGAGACCCTCCGGGTGAGTAGTGCACTATATAAATTCTTGAACTTGAACTTGACCACTGTTTCACAAAGAAAGAGGGAGCTTAAAGGAGGATATAGACTCTTATGGCACATTGTGCTCTCTGATTGGGTGAAGTTTTCTGTTTCCTTTTCAAGTGATTCATGGAAAAGCAGTTTCATTAAAATGTAAAGCTGCTTAGAGTTAATAAAGTGGAGAAAATTCAGCATATTCCTTCATTCCGTGTTCGTAACAGAATTGAAACTTTCTGGTACGAAAGCTAGGAAATTTTCCAATCTCCATCATAACACAAACAAATATAGCTGCACATTTACTATAACATACTTGCACTCACACATCCTCCTCTGGTACAAGAAGTTGGCTATCCATCTGTTCCACTTGGCATCCTTTAATGCTTTTGTTGTGTACCAGAAGTCTTGTCCTGAGAAGAAGATGCCTTTTGTTAAGTTTCAGGAGTCTATAATAGGCAGCCTTGTACTTGTGGAGCAGGCAAGTGTTCCTAGATTTGGAGTGGTGGAGGAAGTGGCTAGATTGAAAGATCGCCACTTTCCTGAATCTATTCCTTCCACTACCGCAAGAGACTTTCCGACTAGTAGATGCAGAGTCTGTTGGCGAAGAGGCGTGCGGAAGGAGTCTCGTATATACTGTCCTGACTGTCCTTCTAAGCCTGGATTGTGTCTGTCAGCTTGTTTTAAATCGTACCACACGCAAAAGAAGTTTTGGGAGTTTTAATGAGCTGTAAAGTGAATTGCCTGGTCTGCATTCTGTAAACATTTTTAGTTTGTTTCAAGGATTGGCATTAGTGCAAAGTGTTTAGTTTAAGAATTTGTGTTAGCTGATTTGTAGGTATTTACATTTGTTTAGTGTTATTTTGAAAAAAAGAATTCTAAATGTGTTTATGGTGTGTGCCGGCTGGTGCTTGGCTGGCGGTGTGTGTGGAGTTGCGCTTGGCTGGTGGTGTGCGTGGAGGGGTACTTGCACGGAGTGGTGCTTGACTGGCGGTGTGTGTGGAGTTGCGCTTGGCTGGTGGTGTTTGTGGAGTGGTACTTGGCTGTCTGTGCACGGAGTGGTGCTTGGCTGGCGGTGTGTGTGGAGTGGTGCTTCGCTGGCGGTGTGTGTGGAGTGGCGCTTGGCTGGTGGTGTTCGTGGAGTGGTACTTGGCTACCTGTGCATGGAGTGGTGTTTGGCTGGTGGTGTGTGTGGAGTGGTGTTTGGCTGGCGGTGTGTGTGGAGTGGTACTTGGCTGGATGGTGTGCGTGGAGCGGTGCTTGGTTGGATGGTGTGCGTGGAGCGGTGCTTGGCTGGCGGTGTGTGTGGAGTGGCGCTTGGCTGGTGGTGTGTGTGGAGTGGTACTTGGCTGTCTGTGCACGGAGTTGTGCTTGGCTGTCGGTGTGCGCTGAGTGGTGTTTGGCTGGCGGTGTGCATGGTCTGGTGCTTGGATGGTGGTGTGGGTGGACTGGCGCTCGGCTGGCGGTGTGTGAGTAGTTACTTTCTGTTGGTCACTACACACACTGCTAGTTGAGTGACATTCCACGCAGTCCATCATTTTGTGTAGTTGCAGTGTCAGAAATGTGGGCGTGTGAAAGTGATGGGCCCTTGAATGGCGCTGTTTGCTAGTGTGAGTGTTGAAATGTGATGGGTCCGCGGCTGGCGGTGTGAATGTTTTGAATGTGGCACACGTACGAAAGGTGTATGAATGGCCTGTAAAGAGGTTGGTGCCTTGACGTGGCTTTACAGCTCACGAGCTGTGAGTCAGTGGTTCAGTTAATCATACTTTCAATTATACGCAGTGTATTTCATTTTTTGTGAAATTACTTGCGAATACAATTGTATGTACTGAATCATCACTCACCCTCGTGCCAAATCCAACCAGTATGTGTGTGTGCTTGCGGATTAGATGGCTGTGCAGTAAAAATAATGTTTTTTCTCTTTCTGCAGTAGGGTGTACCGTGTCCCTTATTGTGATTGTTCTAATGTGTTGCTTTTCCTTCCAGATGGTGTCAGTGGTCTGGTTTGTATCAGGTATGAAAGGTGCGTGAATGGCCTGTAAAACGGTTGGTGCCTTGTCGTGGCTTTACAGCTCACGAGTTGCGAGTCACTGGTTCGGTTTTTATGCATTTATTTATTAACAGAGCATTTCATTTTTTTGAAATATCATGTTAATAAAATTTTATGTGCTGAACCATCACTCGCCCTCGTGCCAAATCCAACCTGTATGTGTGTGTCTTTGAGGAATAGATAGCCGTGCTTGATTCTTTGTCTTTTGAGTAACTCAGTTATGGTGTATATTATAGCTATAAATAACTTTCTAAATTTAGATATTATTGGTAATTCATGGTAGTATATATGGTCATGTCTTTCTGGTGAATTCTATTGTTGTTTTTTGTCCACAATCTCTTGCAAACTTGAAATTGTCTGTCACAATTTTCATGCGATATTGTCCCCTGAATCGCACGTTCTCCAACTGAAAACTTAATTCATTCAAAACAATTTGGTTTTGCAAGGGGGTTCCCCATGAGTTTTTGGCCCGGGGCTTGGCGGGCATCTTTGGAAACTGCCAAACCCAAACAGTTCTGAGAACTAGACACCCGGGGGAGTCCAGGGAGGTATGGCATGCGTGGGTCCCCCAATGTTTTCCTACCCAGAAACCCCTGCAAACCTTAAATTTAGGTTAAAAAACCCACTTTTCCATACATTTTTGGGTGGGATCTCCCTGCCGGCACAAATGTCCTACCACCCAGCGTTCCCCTTGTTCTCCCGAGTAAAATGATACCTCACTTGTGTGGGTGGGCCAAAGGCCTGTGGCTAAGGTAGGGGGGCTTATTTTGTCAAACTTAAATAGGACCTTTTTTTAAAATTCATTTTTTGCCTGTTCTGCTTTGGGGCACCCACACAAGTGAGGTATCCTTTTACTCGGGAGAACAAGGGGAACGCTGGGTGGTAGGACATTTTTGCCGGCACGGAGATCCCACGCAAAAAAGTTTGGAAAAGTGATATTTTTACCTAATTTTAAGGTTTGCAAGGAATTCTGGGTAGGAAAACATTGGTTGACCCACGCATGCCATACCTCCCTGGACTCCCCCGGGTGTCTAGTTTTCAGAACTGTTTGGGTTTGGTAGTTTCCAAAGATGGCCACCGAGCCCCGGGCCAAAAACTCAGGTGCCCCCCCCCAAATCAAGGTAGTTTTGCAATAGGGTATTGTAAATTCACCACCGTACGATTTGAACCGTTTCCTGTTGCAGCCACTATGCCTACCCACGCAAGTGAGGTACCATTTTTTTCGGGAGAACTGGGGGACGCTAGGTGGGTGGAAATTTGTTGATCCACGCAGATTCCAGAACTTTCCACCACAGAAATGTGAGGAAAATGTGTTTTTTTGGTCAAATGTTTAGGTTTGCAAGGGATTCTGGGTAACAAAACCTGGGGTTAGGCAGACGAGTCACCCCATCCTGAATTCCCCTGGGTGTCTAGTTTTCAAAAATGTATAGGTTTGCTAGGTTTCCCTAGGTGCTGGCAGAGCAAGGGTGCAAAAATAAAAAGGTAGTCTTTTTGTCCAAAAAGTGCAAGATTTCACTGGGAAATTGAGGTGCGACCATGTTGCGTTTTGCGCTGTTTCATGTCGCAACCACTATGCCTACCCACGCAAGTGAGGTACCATTTTTTCGGGAGACCTGGGGGAATGCTGGGTGGGTGGAAACTTGTTGATCCACGCAGATTCCAGAACTTTCCACCACAGAAATGTGAGGAAAATGTGTTTTTTTTGACAAATTGTTAGCTTTGCAAGGGATTCTGGGTAACAGAACCTGGTGGTAGGCAGTCGAGTCACCCCATCCTGAATTCCCCTGGGTGTCTACTTTTCAAAAATGTATAGGTTTGCTAGGTTTCCCTAGGGGCTGACAGAGCTTGGGCACGAAAACAAAAGGTAGTGTCTTTGTCCAAAAAGCGCAAGATTTCACTGGGAAATTGAGGTGCGACCACGTTGCGTTTTGCGCTGTTTCGTGTCGCAGCCACTATGCCTACCCACGCAAGTGAGGTACCATTTTTTTCAGGAGACCTGGGGGAATGCGGGGTGGGTGGAAATTTGTTGATCCACGCAGATTCCAGAACTTTCCTCCACAGAAATGTGAGGAAAATGTGTTTTTTTTGTCAAATTTTTAGGTTTGCAAGGGATTCTGGGTAACAAAACCTGGGGGTAGGCAGACGAGTCACCCCATCCTGAATTCCCCTGGGTGTCTAGTTTTCAAAATGTATAGGTTTGCTAGGTTTCCCTATGTGCTGGCAGAGCTAGGGCGCAAAATCAAAAGGTAGTCTCTTTGTCCAAAAAGTGCAAGATTTCACTGGGAAATTGAGGTGCGACCATGTTGCGTTTTGCGCTGTTTCGTGTCGCAGCCACTATGCCTACCCACGCAAGTGAGGTACCATTTTTTTCGGGAGACCTGGGGGAACGCTGGGTGGGTGGAAATTTGTTGATCCACGCAGATTCCAGCACTTTCCACCACAGAAATGTGAGGAAAATGTGTTTTATTTTGGTCAAATTCTTAGCTTTGCAAGGGATTCTGGGTAACAAAACCTGGTGGTAGGCAGTCGAGTCACCCCATCCTGAATTCCCCTGGGTGTCTACTTTTCAAAAATGTATAGGTTTGCTAGGTTTCCCTAGGTGCCGGCAGAGCTAGGGTGCAAAAACTACAGGTAGGCACTTTGCCAAAAAAGGGTCAATTTGTAACTGCAAAATTTAGGTGTGACCACGTTGCATTTTGCGCCGTTTCCTGTCGCAGGCACAAGGCCGACCCACACAAGTGAGGTACCGTTTTTATCGGGAGACTTTGGGTAATTCAGATTTGTAAATCAACTGTTATTAGCAATTGAGCTTTCATGTATTTCTCCCTTTCAATGAAAGACATTGTGTAAAAAAAAAAATCTTTTTGAAAAATGACCAATAATTCTCATGCTAATATGAGTATTCCCAATTTTGAAAATGTGCAATTATATACTGTTTCTGAACTCTATAATTTGTACCCAATTCAGAAATACATAGGTGTCTTTCATACAGATTTTTCCATGTATACATTTTCCAAGACAAAGTGCTCTATACCCAGTAAATAAAAAAATACCATTGCAAGTTGCTGCTCAATTTTTGGATCTGGGTTTGTCGGGTTCTTGGTGAAACTACAAGTCCTATATATCCCCACAACCAGGAAGGTCTAACGGATGTAACGGTATATTGCTTTCCAAGAGCTGTCAAAATTAGAAAAAGTTATAGGTGAAAACGTTGAGACAAAAGGCTGTTTTTTTCAACAAATTTTCAATTATTCCAATATTTAACTGTTAGTTTCTATAAAGAAACCTTCGTGGATTTAGACAAATGACCCCTTTCTGAATTCAGAATTTTGTCTACTTTTCGAAAATGTACAGCTTTACAGGATCCATTATTGCTTTCAAACTCATCTCTACCATTAACTGGAAGGAGGTGGAAAGCTCTAAAAATAGCAAAAATAGGCTATGGCCTGAAAAATGCCAAAACTGTGTGAAAAATGTCGGTTCTCTGACAAAAGACTGTCATTCCCTAAAAGCTGAGAAAATGGAGATTTCAGCCCCACAAACCCTTTTTTGATAACATTTTCAGGAAAAAACCTAGAGGCTTTCATTTGCAGCCCGTTTTTCCCATTTTTCTGAAAAAAACAAAAATATCACTATATTTTGGTTAATTTCTGGGACCCCTCCAAGGGAATCCACAAACCCTGGGCGCCTTTAGAATCCACATGATGTTCGAAGAAAAGGACGCAAATTTGGCGTGGATACCTTATGTGGTCAAAAAGTTACAAGGGCCTAAGCGCGCACTACCCCAAAACGCCAAAAAAAACCTTAGCACAGGAGGGGGAAAGGCCTAGCAGCGAAGGGGTTAAAGCACTGGACATTGGTAAATTAATAAACACTCTGGGTGGACCAATGCCTCAGCAATTTATGGGACCAAAAAAAACAGCACTGCACTAGCATGGCTATCTTTGCTTATAAATCGCTGATTGCATGGCTTCTCCAGCAGTATTAGATCAAAGTTACATGCACTTGAACAGGGTGTTCCAGAGGTCTCGGCGTTGAGTCCTATGCTGTTTAACATCTATGAGCGCCCCGTTGCAGAGCTGGTGGGGAGCTGTGTTGGACTTTGTTCTTGTATACGGAAGACAGCCAGATCATCTTTGCTTTGACATCCGCATAGAGCAACAGCTCCAGCACCCTGAATTTAGGCGTGAGCAGGATCTTTGCTTGGGTGGGTACAAATTCTCTCAAGTTTAACATGGAGAACGCTGAGATTATGGAAGAATCCCCAGTTATGGGGCGCTCAGCACTGGCCAGCAGCTTTGGGCAACCTTCTGGACCTCTCAGTGCAAGTAAAAAAACTTGGATTCTGTTTTTTTTTTTTACACAGAGTTTTATATAGCACAAACTTGACCCGAAGGTATCGGGTATCAGAGCGCTTTACACAAGCACCAGTTGCTTTTTACATGAGGACACATTCATTTTTTCTGTTAGGGACAGGGAGATTAAGTGATTTCGCCCAGAATCACAGGATGTTGGCATCCTTGCCGAGACACGCAGCCGGTTCCCCAGATTTGAGGTCAACCACCGTAGCTGTTAGGCCAACTCCTCTCACGATGAAACCCCAGGTAGGCAAGGTAGCTTCCATCTGCTTTGCAGTTCTGAGGTGGGTTAAAAAGATCACTGGCATTTTACCTCTCTGTTCAAAAAACAGTGATCCAAGCCATGCCGCTGTCTATAGTCGATTATGGGAGCATTTATATTTGGGGGCAAAGAAGGCTGTTATCCGTTGCTTGCAAATAGTACAAAATACAGCAACCAGGCTACTTTTTCACCTTCTGAAATATGCGTTGGTGTCTCATTTGGTCCACGAACATCACTGGCTACCTACAGATAAGCGCATTCACTTCAAAGCCCTGTGCTACATGCGCAGGGCTTGATCTGGCACTGCCCCGTGGTTCAATCAGGATCTGGTGGCACCTTATCAGCCCTCACACATTCTTCTGTTATCCTCACAGTACCTGTACAAAGTGCCAAGAATTCGCCAAGCACACATGGGGGTTGGGGGTGACTCAATCTCGTATCTGGGTCCGAAGCTTTGGAATGATCTCCCAGAGTCCTTGCAAAATCACCCTTCTCTTAAGGTATTTTGCAAGGGTTTGAACACCTGGCAGTTTTAGTTTTGGTTGTACACTATCTGGGTCTAGGGCTGGGAAACCCTTTGGGGTAGCTGCGTGCTTTATGTCGCAATAATAATAATAAAAATAATAATAATAATAATAATGATGATGCTCTCCAATATATTCTCTCCAATATATTAAGAGCAAGGGTTTTCCGACTTACAAAACTGCCCCTTTCATGTCACCTATGATGCAAACTACCCCATTCCATTGGTGTCACTTCAGGTGGTGACCCACCCTTCAACTTTGCCCCATCCAATCCTTGCCCCTTATCTCCGTTTAGTTAGAGCCACCTTTAATGCTCACCCACCCTTGTGCCGACTATTTCATCACACTGATGCAAACTCAAGTGCTGACCCCGCTCCCCATGGGCATATTCTTCAGCACAAACATTGACACTTGGATAGGGTGTCCCCTTCCCCAGTGCTAGCATACACTTCTAGTGTGAGTCAGACCCCGTGCTAATCCTTGCACTCTCAGTAGCTGAGTGCTACACGGACACTTCCACTGAGTGTCATCTCGTCTCTAGATTGACAGCTTTCAAGTGGTCCTTGACACAAGTGGACCTAAAGTCAGGTTTGGCTTTTTAGGCAACACCACTCTGCACATTAAGGTTATAGAGCCTTGCTGTGTACTAAAAACTTTTATTTTCAGGATAACAACCAGATGACTTGCACCCTGCTATGATTCTCTTGCCCTAGGACTCTACTACGTCACCTAGCCTCCTAAGACACGCACCGGAACTGAATAAATTGCTTTAAGGGTGTGCCCTTGATATTTGGCGCTGTTTCTCCATGTTGCTCAACGCACGTCCGTCCTGAGTCCTTTTTCCCCTCTTCGTCCACCTACACCCTATAGCTGCCAAGCCAATGTCTCCCCTGAGTCCCCTGGCTACATGTCTGGTGCCATTTTAATATATTATGCAACTGGTCTCATTAACAGTCCAGTATAAAAACACCATGCATGTCCACGGTGCTCCTATGTAACCCGGGCAGACATTCTCCCTCACCTCCGGGTAGGTCTAGTTTAAAGATGTTCCGCAAATGCAGTGTTGCGCTGATATTGATGCTGACCAAATGGCCCATTACTCCCGCGTGCTTGGCTTCTCCTGGCGCTGCAGCCCGGATATCCACCACTAACTGCCATTAAGCCTCCCCCTTGGGAAAAACATCCAGTGGGACTACAAGAAAGCGCCCCGGGAAACACTGACAAAATACGGGTTTTCTGACTCGAAAGCTTAAAGTGGTTCCCAAACTGTGTGCTTGGTGAACATCTATTCGCAGCACCCCAGGCTAGTTTTGACGGTGCACCAGGATGCCGCGGCGCACAGATTGGGAACCACTGACTGAACATCTGTGGTTAGAGTGTCTCCCAGAAATAGCAATCTAGAGAGTTCATAGAATAATAATGCCTGGTGACTCTGTGGACGGATGCCAATGTAGCAGCCTGGCAGATGACCAACAATGGAACACCTTTGAGTGAGTCTACTGGAGAACCTTAAAGAGGAAGCATGCACATTCTCAGCTGTAACAAACAAATCTACCAGGAGTATGCCCCACTGGGTAAAGATGTCCCTAACAACCTGCGGATGCCAATGCCACTTGTGGCCAGCAAGGTAATGCTGTCCGGTTTAGTCTGCTGTGATGTTGAATGAGCCTCCCAGGAGACTGATCATACAAGAAATCCCAGGATGGACCAGCCACAGATACAGACGGAGTGTCTGTAGACAAAGAGCACATGACCTCACACCACTAATTTGTGCTTTACACATGGCAGTCAAGTTGTCCGTAATGACCTGGAACCAACTTTCTCTTATTGGAGGGCAGAAAAGCCTTGAGGGTTAGGCAAATGGCATGTAGCTGCAGAAGACTGATGTGGTTCTGCTGCTCCATCAGAGACCAGAGGCCTCTGATCTCCACATCGTTCGGGTGGCCTCTCCATCCCAGAGGAGGTGCCTCTGTCACCACTGCAAGCTCTGGCTGGGTGAGGCAAATGGTCTGTCACATCAGGTTGGGGGCCACTTTCATCAGTTAAGGTCTAGGGCCGTTCTGTCAGATTCCAGATGCGATCCAACAGGCAGGGGGAGTCTCCTGCAGTCAAAGGTTCTATCGCAGAGGCCAAATGCGTCAACAAGTATGAGGCACTAGTAGGACGCACAAGGCCATTCGACCAAGACGCCGCAGAAAAAAAACAAGTTACTTACCTGTAACTTCAGTTATCCAGTATTGGTGTCTTTCATAGATTCACATGCCTGAATCATTCCCCGTAGCCGAGGCGGGAGTCCCACGGTATATAAAAAAGCAGTGCCAAAGGTAAATTATAGTAGTAGGCCTAAGAGAAAGGCCTGAGGCCTAAACTGTAGTAGCCTATCTACCTCATTATGCCAAAAGGACCAAAAAGTTTGTCCCAACCAATCAGCTTACAGCACCCTCTAGAACCCTCTCTGCAGAGCCAGTTCTCCTCAGATTTTCGTTAGCACAAGTGGGAAATGAGTATCCCAAAATTAGAGAACTGACTCTCCGGGGAGGAGGGTGGGTGCATGTGAATCTATGAAAGATACCAATACTGGATAACTGAAGTTACAGGTAAGTAACTTGTTTTCTTATCCAGTATTGGGGTATCTTTCATAGATTCACATGCCTGAATCAGAGTAGCAAGCAGTATAACCATATACTGTCGTTTGCGGATGGTGGGAGACACTGATTCATAAACTCCCAAATAGCATCCTCAGTGTTGTAAAAACATCTTTCTCTATTTTTTTTTTTTAACGGAGTAGTCTTAAAGAAAGCAAATCTATATCCAAGTATTACACACATATATATATATATACACACACACACACACATATATATATATATATACATACTCTAAACGTTTTACTAAGACTTCATAATATAATATACTGTGTAACCAATGTGAGACTGAACAAAGTGATTATTATAAGTCTAAAATGTTACAAAGTCAAGATTGTACAAACGATTTTGTTTCCAAATGATATTTGAAACTACCTCCCCCAGAATGCATCATTATATGCTGGTGGGTGGGAAGGTATATAAATTAAAAATAGTGGATGGACTAGTGGCAACACTGTGAACAAGACCTGCGGTCGAAACGCGTAGGTGAAAGGGGCTGTATGTTAGTCTCTGCTTTAATAAACCCTAATTAATATACTGAGCGAGTGCGGACATTAAGTTCTTTTTGGTGATATAGGGGGACGTTCGTCCCTATTGTCCGGCACCTACCGTGCAAAGTGTGCACCTCCTGTGAACGAATTGTTGGATAAATATATATATATATATATATATATATATATATATATATATATATATATATATATATATATATATATATATATATATATACACACACAAATATTTAAAAACTTGCAGACATACAAATCTGGACATTTGCATGAATATTAGAGAATGGAATAATACATAAAAGGGGCAAAAGCACTTGAGTCTGATCTTAAAGAAAGAGATGGCGTAGAACAGCCTGTCCAACCGCTGCATCTTCTTGATGCGAAGATTGAAGACAGTAATGCTTAGTGAACGTGTGGACATTTTTTCATGTTGCAGCACAACATACTTTCCGGAGATACTCCAGCAAACAAAGCTGTCGACGTTGGTACTGTTCTTGTCGAATGAGCTTGGACTTCCCTCTGCAAAGGTTTGTTATTCTTGTCATGGCAGGAATGAATAGTAGATGCCAGCCATCTGGCTATAGTTGCCTTTGCTACAGCATTTGAGAGTTGCTTGACCATAAGCCACGAACAGCTGGTTGGATCGTCTGGTATCCTTCGTTTTCTGTAGGTAGAATTTTAAACAGCGTTTAACATCCAGCGAGTGTAATGCTCTTTCAGCTGGAGTGGATGGATCTGGAAAGAATGTTTTTAATCTTACCGGTTCGTTCAAGTGAAATTGTGTTGGTACCCTCAGAATGAACCTGGGATTTGTTCAAAGGGTTACGTAGACCCGGGCAAAATGTAAAAAGGGTTCCTTTATAGTGAAAGCTTGGATCTCAAAAACCCTTTTTTTCCTGAGATAAGAGCCAGTAAATGGGCAACCTTCAAAGTGAGGAATATGAGATCAGCTTTATGTATCGGCTTAAATGGATGGTTCATTAACTGCGCTAGAACTGTGTTGAGTTCCCACTCTGGAGGGGGTGCTCGCACTGGAGGGAAGGCTCGGAAAAGTTATTTCATAAATTGTTTGACAAGTGAAGAGCAGAGAAAAGGAAATTTTGAGCATTTCCTGAATCTGGAAAGAGCAGCCAGATGTACTTTGACCGATAAAAAAGTAAGCCCAGACTTGGCTAGAGTATGCAGAAAATGGAGAACTTTTTCTGCTGGAGCTTGAATTGAGTGAATAGTATTCGCCTCACGCCAACAGCAAAATCGCTTCCATTTGAAGCGATAAGGCTTGATTGTGCTTTGGGCACGAGAATTGGCAAATATGTCACGACAGTCCTGTGAAATGTTGAGGTCTTTGAACTGTAAGAAATGAGGAGCCATGCGTGCAAGTGTAAAACTGTGGGTCCGGATGAACCACTTGGCCTCAGTCCCTTGACAGCATCGTAGGCGTCTGCAGTAGGCGAATGGGCTTGTCTTGATACAATAGTAGAACTTCCTGGAACCAATATTGTGTTGGCCAACGGGGTGCAATCAGAATCATTTCTAAAGGCCACTTTCACCTCACAAAGGCATCCTGGCGCTGGCAGACTCAAGTCAAGAATAAGACGGCAACCTTCTAGTTTCATCTTGCGGAGCACCTAGGAATCAATGGTATTGGGGAAAAAGCATACGCACAAATCCCTGACCATTGCATCCCTCTTGATCCCCGTTGAGGGAACCTGCTGGCGTAATATTGGCATTCCTTGTTCTCTCTCGTTGCGAATAGACCCAAGCTTGAAAACTGGGTTAGCCTGTTCCTTTTCCAGCTTCCACTCGTGACAGTCAGACTGAGACGTGCTCAGCGTGCCCACCAGGGTATTGTGGAGACCCATGGCGTGTTTGGCTCTCAGGGCATCTTGTGGAATGTGACCCCTTCCCACAATTCTTGATCCTCTTGCGAGAGCGTAGCTGATTTCGTTCCTGCTTGTTTGTTGATATAATACATGCTGATGGTATTGTCGGTCCGGACTAGCACAGAGGAACCCGCAATCCTAGTGAGGAATGCTTGGAGAGACAGAAAAATGGCGCTGAGCTCCAGCCTGTTGATCTGCTGTTGTTTTTGTCTTCGAGACCATCTTCCTTGAATCTGCAAAACCTGCAGATGACCTCCCCATCCTTCCATGGAGGCATCAGTCGTTAAAACGTAATCTGGAATGGTCTGTAGGAACGTGAGACCCTGGGTTAGATTCTCTGTCTGCGACCACTAATGCAGGGAATTATCATGCGCAGCGTGACCTTGATGGTATCGTCCAACGAACCCATGGCTTGTTGCCATTGAAGTTGCAGTTCCTCCTGAAGAGGTCCCATTTTGAGCCGTGCCAAGGGTATAAGATGTATCGCTGAAGAGCACATCCTCAGGAATGAAGCAAACATTCGGACTGAGACTGACCTTTTTGAAATTAACCTTGCCAATTGTTGAAGACGTAGCTGGGGGCCGTATGACCAGAATGCGTTGCACTGGACCGTAACTGTGATTTGCGGTCGTTGAGAACCAGCCCCAGAGAAGAGATGGGTACATTCTGCTGTGGCAATCTTGGCTTCATGTTCTGAAGGACCTTTGAGCAGCCAATCGTCTAGATAAGGGAATACTTGTATTGCTCAAGATCTCAATGCTGCTGCCACTGATGCCAAGCACTTCGTGAAGGTTCTTGGTGCTGATTTGAGCCCAAACTGGAGCACTTTGAACTTATAATGGGCCCCAGCCACTTGCAAGCGAAGATATTTACGCTTTTTCAGGTGGATAGGTATGTGGAAATACGCATCATCCATATCCAGAGAAGCCATAAAATCTCCTTCGTGTAAACAACTCAAAATCTTGTGAAGACGAGGGAGAAGCCTGGGCGGAGTAGGAGATGGCGGTTTGACGAATACCAGGGTGTGGCCATTGGTTACTAAGTCTAGAACCCATTGGTCTGATGTCATTTCCTGCCACATGTGAACAGAAGCTAAAATCTTCGGGCCCACGGGTAAGGAAGGTAAAATGGTTGGCGCCCTGTGGAGATCACTGCTTCCGGTTAGTGTCTCGGCCTAGATACTGCGATCTCTTTCGACCACCCTGACGGGAGATACAAGTCAGACTATTGACGCTATGATGTCTAGCACTAAGGCTGTACTGGGATTAATACTGCTTATTCTGTTGGTTTTGGTATCCTCCTCTTGATGAAAAACCACGTCCTTCCGCTCCTCTGAAAGATACGCGCCCGTATTGAAGGGTGCCTAATGATCGTGCAGTATCCATGTCAGTTTTTCTAGCTCAGCGTGCTTCATCAATATGTTTACCAAACTAAAAACTCTCCATCATAGGCCATGTCTAGAATCTTGGTTTGCCTCTCAGGTCTGAAAGTAGTGGCTTTAAGCCATCCCTGACGTCTAAGCACTGCAGCTCCTGCTACCTGACGGAAGTTGGTGTTCACGATATGCAAGGCGCAATCTATAGCTTCCGAGGCAGCACGTTCCTTCCTGCCTTCGGTCCTCAGGAATTAGGTCAATGAAACTCGCCATGTCTGACCACATTTGATGGTCATAACAGCCGATTATGGCTAGAAGATTGCCAGCTCTAATAGAGGCCGCTGCCAACGTAGAGAATGTATTTATTTTGTTTTTTGTCTATAAGGTCCAGACGACGTCCTTCCTTGTTAGGCGGTGTGGTGATATGCGTTGCGGGATTTTAAGATTGTTATTGGCCGGCCTGTGAAATTACTGAATCTGGCTGAAGGGTGGCCTATCAGACAGGATGGGCTGTTAGCAGGTGCGCAGTATTTCGTTTCTATGCGCGGAAGCACTACTGGAATAAACGTTGTCTATTATAGGTACCACTCTTGTGATCTTCCTGGATTCTTCGTTGAAATCATGAAGGAAATATTCTGTCTGTTCGACTAACTGGCAGTTGGAATCTAGCTGCTGCCCGCTTTATTAAATGATGTACAGGATGCTGCCATAGATGAGGCCATCGTAGACTATCTCATCGTAGACTTTGCTGTCGTAGACATGGTTATATAGGCGAGGTTATTGCAGACGGGAACGTCGTCACAGATAACCGTCATGAACAACCATCATAGATGAGGCTGTCGTAGATGACCGTCATAGACAATGTCATCATAGATGAGGCAATCATAGATGAGGCCATCCGTAGATGAGGGAATCATAGATGAGGCAGTCCTATGATGGCCATCCGTGGATGAGGACATTCATGGATGAGGCCATTCTTGGATGAGGCCATTGGCAGAGGAGGCCATTGGCAGAGGAGGCCATTGGCAGAGGAGGCCATTGGCAGAGGAGGCCATTGGCAGATGAGGCCATTGGCAGATGAGGCCATTGGCAGATGAGGCCATTAGTAGACAAGGCCATTAGTAGACAAGGCCATTGGTAGATGAGGTCATACATAGATGATGAGGCTGTCATAGACGACAGTCAGACAATACCATCATAGATGAGACAATCATAGGTGATGCCATCCGTAGTTGAGGCAATCATAGATGAGGAAATCGTAAGATGGCCAGCCGTGGATGAGGCCATTCATAGATGGGGCCATATGTAGTTGAGGCCATTTGTACATGAGGCCATACATAGCTGAGGCCATCGTCATAGATGACCGTCGTAGATGACCATAATAGAGGAGGTTGTCGAGCGGAGGCTGTCCTAGGCAATGCCATTGTAAAAGAGACCATCATAGACGAGACCGTCGTAGTTGAGGCCGTCGTCGACGACCGTCGTAGTTGAGGCTGTCGTCAACGACCGTCGTAGATGAGGCAGTCGTCGACGACCGTCGTAGATGAGGCCGTCGTAGACTACCATCGTCTACGATCGTCATAGTAGACGAGACCATCGTAGATGAGGTCAATATTGGTGAGGCAGTAATAGTAGACATGGAGTTTTTAGACTTCTAATGTCAAGTTAAGAGGATTTCCCTGATGAGTTGTAGGATCAGCCTCTGTGGAAGTTTTTTCCAATTGCCTCTTTCTGCGAGAAATGCCTTATAAAGACTCGAGGTGAGTCTTTATGGCTTTATGCGCGCCCTCTGGAGGCTCCTGCCGCGACTTTTCCCATTGACCTCTCCTATGAGGGGAAGGAATCCTCGTTGTCCTCATCAGAATTGGCAGATAAAAGTCTATGTAGTCCCAATAATAGCCTCATCTCTCAGAACGTGAGAATTATTGAGGAAAAGGTTAGACATATTTTGTAGTCTATTACCTAGTTTTCTGCCAATCTGCCATATTACTGCCTTAATAGGGTCAGAGAAATGAAGTATGATCCAGGTTGATCCAAAAAGAAGTAAAAGCTGAAGAAACTGAGCAGAGCTCAGGGAGACTCCCTTCACACACGACATGCAGTGAAAATCTGAGGAGAACTGGCTCTGCAGAGAGGGTTCTAGAGGGTGCTGTAAGCTGCTTTGTTGGGACAAAATCTTTGGTCCTTTTGGCATAATGAGGTAGATAGGCTACTACATTTTAGGCCTCAGGCCTTTCTCTTAGGCCTACTACTATAATTTGCCTCTGGCACTGCTTTTTTATATACCGTGGGACTCCCGCCTCGGCTACGGGGAATGATTCAGACATGTGAATCTATGAAAGATACCCAAATACTGGATAACCATCTTTCCCAGAGCAGGGGCTTGTGCCCAAAACACTGCGATCATATACCGAATGTCCCAGACCTACTATGGGGGTGGAAAGGCTCTTAGCAACCCCACATCCTGGTTGTCCCCTATGAAGGGCATTCACTACATGGGTTGAAGGTGAGGTTTTAGAAAAGACCAGAGCAGACTGCAACAAAACTGTAGCTTGAAGGTGGTCCGAGACTAGCAAATGGAATTGTCACTTTCAGGAGCCAGTCATCAAGATATGAACATATGATTTCCCTGACTTGCGCACCCTCAAATATTACATTTGTGTATATCCGGGAGGGGCTGAGGTAAAGCAAAATGGCAGGACAATGTATAGATTGTGCTCAGCCTCAACTTTCTGCAGGAACAGAAAACAAAAGTCTGTGTCTTACAAGTTCAGGCACACCATCCCAAGGCGAACAGGATCTGGGTCAAAATAAATATTTGAGACCGATCTTTCCCCATGAAGGTGTTCAGAAAATGACGTCTAAGGCAGGCCTCAATTTCCTGTTCAGTTCCGGATTACCAAATAGGTAAAGTAACAACAGCCTATGGGCCCCACTCATTTTAGGGACCCCATGACAACGGATCAAAAGAATATTGATTTGATCTTGAAATAACAAGCTTTAATAAATTGTTTTCAAAGGATAGAAAAAAATGTATCAACTCAAAGACACGGAAAAGTTACATTAAAGACTCTATAGAGAAAATACTCCATTATTGTAATGCACTCAATGAATATTGAAAGACTTGTTGGTTTATTACAATTTGAAAAATTTAATTTTTGTTTAATAACATTAATAATTGGTAATGTTTAGTTTTGTGTAATAAAAATGGTATATTAAAATTGTTGGTTGGTAAGATTAAAAACGTATTAGGAGATCATTTGTGAGGGGGGCCCTGAAATTTCGACTGCCTAGTGGCCTTCACAGGGTTTAATCCGGCATTGCCCCTGTTAGGGGCCAAGAAGTAACAGATGTAAGAGCCTGTGCCCCACCTCAATGCACCTTTGGCAAAAAACGATTGTACTTCCACTATAAGGATCATGAGGGATCCACTGGTACCTGAGAAACAACCAGTGGGGAGAGCGGGGAGTTGACAACAGAGGAAAGGCAGAGCCAACGTGAAAAAATTGAAAGACACACTGGTCTGGCGAAATGTAATGCCAGGTTGGCAAAAATTAACCCTGCCCCTCAATTCCCTCAAATGAGCTAACACGTGGGAACTAAAAGTGGTATAAGGCACTTGCAGCAACCGGAGGAAGAAGAATGCTGCCTTTGATGCCAGAAATAATTTATGCAGCAGCCCCTCACCCTTGGATCTGCAAAAGGGCTGTTCAGGCTGCTGTAAAGCCAAGGCACCTTGAAATGCCCCGGAATTTCATACACTGGTGGGTAAACTGGCAAACAGGGATAAGCAGCCCCAGAAAGCGAGGCATTGCCCTTTTGTCTTTGAAGTGCCCTGCAGAGAATCCACTTTATTCCCAAAAAGTTTGGTTCTGTCGAACTGAATGTCCATAAGGGAAGCCGGAACATCAGCAGAAAATCAGATTGTCTGCGCACTTGTCCCCATGGCCTGTACAACTCCATGCATAGTGATCATCAAACAATGCCTGAGTCAAGAGTGCGCAAAATTCGGGAGCTGGTGGCCCCGGAACCGGGGGTGAAGCCAGTACAGGAAACTCTGGCAGGACCTTCAGCAAGGGAGTCAAAACACAGCCGGCGCAGGTCAGAGGGTGGCCGGACAGGGCCAAACGGTGCTAGAGAAGAACCTACCAGCAGAACCCATCTTGAGACCCCAATGCCTCTGTGAGACCTGAAAGCACAACAGATGGAACCAGAACCATTCTCAAAAGCATGAGCCTGGTGTCTCTAAAGTCTTCAATTTGCTTCAGCATCGCCAATGGCTTTGGAAACTTGGGGCACAATGACAGCGTAATTGGAATCTGATCAGACCACAAAGAAGTCAGTTAAGTCAGAAATTCGGAATTTCGACTGCAGCAGCAGAAAGAGGATGCACAACGTTTGCAACAACTAGTGCATCCCGAGAACAGACAATGAGTCTGGGATTGCAAAGTACTGCAGGACTTTGTGAGGAATTGACCTCCCTTCTTGTGATCTGTGCTATAAAGTTTGTCTTTGCACTCCCATATCAGGGACCATTTGTTGCATGAGTGTGAACTGCGCTTGGTTCCACAACACCAAAGACTGGTGTTGTAAGGCAGTTAGAGTACAGCTTGAAGCTTGTTGTCTTTGGAGAAGATGTTTCCTAACACACTGGACTTTTGTTTGTAAATTGGTAAACTTTATTTAAAAAAAGGTGGGGACAGAGCTATGGATACATACTGGAGGATGCAGAAGACAAAGAAACTGACGTTAACGTGAAGCATTGCACTTATAAGTGGCTCCATGTCGTTACATCTGGAAGCGGTGGTACTGAGTGGATACGGATTCTTATCGCGGCAAGTGCTGGCACATTAGCACTATTACAGCTTTCTGGATCCAGTCTGGTACCTGGGAGGATTTAAACGGTGAGCAATCTGCATTCTGAAGTAGCCACCAGGTGTTTTTATAAGTGTTCAACTCCCAAATCTGAATTGCTAGCCAGAGTGTAGGAAGTGTGAGCAGCCTGCTTTCTGATCTGAAATAGGCATGTCATATTGTCTGCATGAACAACAGCACCTTGACTTGATCACCTGTAATAAGGTTTTCATAAACAGGAAAGGCATTTTCAACTCCATCTTCTTTATGCTGAGCAACTCACTACAATCATAAAGTAATGCAGATCTCCAGTGCCACTGATTAATGGGTTGTCCTAACTTAGGCTTCAGTGGGTGCTGGCATGTTAAAACACCACTTCTTCCAAGGTTTGTACTAACCATGTAATCTCCACACAGACAAGTACCAGACAGGAATGTTCCCCTTTGCCCAATGCATTCTGCACTTGCTCTTGTATTATGAGCACTGGAAGCTAAAATTAGATTTGGGTCATGTGGCCTGGAGTACAAAGGGTAGGAGAGAAAGAGGGGAAAGGGACATAAATCATGTAATATACAAATATGATGATGAGTTACGAAATGTTTCAGATCCATGTTCCTCTTAATACTGGAGTTGTTGGAAGAATTCAGGTTGTCAGGATTGGTGGTAGACTCGTCAAAAGCAATCTTCCTGTAAGTGATTTACATGACTAAGGTGGGTTACCAATAAAGGTCTCAAGTGATCAAATCATTGGCGATCATGGTCTCTGTGAACCCTCAAAACTGCTGAATACTGGTGTGCATTCTATGGCGCTCCATTGTCACTGATTTCAGCAAATGCAGCATGGAAAATAAAACAGCAGTTTAAAGTAGGAGGTCTTGTGGCACCAAGTTCTCAGGCAGCTGTACGTCAGCCCTTGGTGTAATAGATCCAAATAGACTTTTTAAAATGAGTAATCCAGATGTCCAGGGCAGTCATTGGTAAAAGAGCCTTTTTAACCATACTGGTTGTTCATTATACTTAACATCTATAAAAATTGACCCGAAGTATATAGGCAACTTGGAATTGAGTAGCTTTGAGAAAAGGCAAAACATTATGTAACTACTCCTTGTTTTAGGTAACAAAATCTTCCCTTGTAGATGTCTGACAGGTTTACCGAGTTCTGAAATTCAGATGGGCCCTGTTAGCATGAGACAACTGTACGTAATTGAGAAATGTATATCCTACGACTGATACTTGAATCAGTTTGAAAGTACTGGCTTGGAGTTCTTATTGATCACTGGATTGACTTCAGGTGCTCGGTGTGGTATACCATGGACTCAGAAGGCTCACATGAGGAGTGGTGTGCCCACCTCAAAGTTATATCAGACTTTGAGACCCAAACAGATCTAGCTGCTCTCAAGGTTTATGACAAAAAGGAGGCCTGTTGGGGAGTGATCATCTTGGAATCTGAGATGAGTCAAGGGCGAACTTCTACACAGCTGGCGTCACATAATAATAGACTGACATTATCACACTACTCGTGTCAGCTAAGAACTACCCACATTTGCCAATCAGTTCTACACAGTAAAGTTTCAACAAGTCAGGGTGGGCAGGGTGCAGTGTATTTAGAAGGAAGGACTTGTACTTGTGAGTTTTACATGTCCTCGTAATGAAAAGCTGGAAAATTCAGTTTTCACTACAGAAAGGCCTACCTCTCCCATAGGTTAGCACTGGTGCTGGCTTGTAACATCTTACAAGTGTATTTTACAATTGGGAGCAGATAGAACATTGTTGATTTGTGTCTCTGGACTCAATTCAAAAACATCTTTTAGTGAAGTTGTTTTTTAAATTGCAAGTCTGAAAATGCCACTTTTAGAAAGTTGTCATTTTCATACTGAACCATCCTGTGCCTCAGCCTGTCCTTAAATACACGTCTGGGTTGGACGACAGTTGGGCTTTGTGAGCTCACTCTAAACAGTCACACACAAACAGGGAGCTGAGGTGTGCCCTGCATATCCCGATGGCCCATCACCCGGCTGATGATCATTTCTGAGCTAGATTGGTGGTAGGAGCTGGCACTTGCACCCAAATAGGGCTGTGCCTGTTCCCACACAAAGAGCAGCATACCCCCCCTGTAGTGTGTCTAAAGCCAGGGCGAGGAAGGGAGGGGGTCTTGTGCATTGCACTACAAAGACATTGGTTTGAAATCTCCCTACTTCAACAGCTAAAAAGGGTATAAGTTCTGGTTCTCTGACACCATATACTCAGAAAACATCTAGACTGAGGACATTCTTCCAGGAAGAAGAGCTGTTGTGCTGCCACGATGGACTGCCACTTTGCTTTTTGCTTTGCTGTGTTTGCTTGCTGCTTGGGAGTGAGTGGACTAGACTTCACTTTCTGATCCTGCTTTCTAAGGTTCTCCAAGGGCTTGACTGAGCTGGTCTCCTGTTGGTGAAGTTGCAGGGACATCAACGACTTCACCTGCACCTTGTCACCAGCACTTGGGCTCCTCTGCTGTGAGTCCTGTCCTGCCAAGTGGCGCCAAATCCTGCCCTGGGCCCTTGGAGGGGAATTTGGTGCTGCAATCAAGAAACCAACAAATCAACTCCAAGCATCAGTTTGGAAGCAGCGCATCTCTGCAACATCACCCAAGCCGCAGACACTGCTCGCCAAGTGCACGATGCATCAACACAGACTGTCTCCTGATTTTGCATCGTGCCTCCGAAGAACCGCCTCTGCGTGAGCCTCAAGCACTACCTCACCGAAGTCTGACACCCCGCTCAGACTCCAATGCAGCCCAGCCTTGCGTGGCTTACGGCTGACGCATTGCCTTCAGCCCAGGGGTTCGACATCGAAGAATAAACGCAGCGTGCCTATGACATTGACGAATCGACACTGCGTTGCCTTCAGGAATCGGGGTCTTCCACAAACAACTGACATCACCTCCTCTGCGCAACGCATCTTCTCAGAGCAGCAAAGCTTCAATGACCCTGCACCCCTTTAAAAAACAAGACCTCACCTGCATCCGCGACGCCTCACTTCCTCTGTGCCATGCATCGTTCTCTATTTTGGATGTCAAATCATACAGTATGTGAAGCTATAACTGTCACTAGGTCCAAGCAAGGCACATCATAAAATTGTATAAAACAGGAAACAAGGACCGCCCCCCTACCTACCTCCCATCCCATGCTCTGCGCTTTATATTATCCAGTGCCCAAAGAACTGCCAGAGGACACCCCACAGTGTGGACCCGGGCCCTAACCCCGGTGTGTAACCTCTAAGTAGGGTAGCCTTTCTCATATGCCTATCGCCGTAGTGACTATGTCTGTCTGGCACTCCCGTCTCCAGTGCCCACAGCAGTTTCGGGGGGCAGATGAATCACCTCCAGTGAGATTGTGTATTATGGCTTCCCATGCTAGCAGGTCATCCTGCAGTCTCTCGTCGCGTCTCATTTTCTCTGTATGTGCTCTTCCGTGCCCGCCCATTCGGTCATATCTCGCAACCACTGAGCCGTCTAAGGGGGTATCGGGCCGAGTCATCTAATAGCTATTTAGCGCTTGGCAAGTGTAAATTCTAGTATCACAAACTTCCTGCTAAGTTTCCCCTTATTCTTAATAGGGACTAATCCCAACAGGCATGACTTCAAGTCCCTAGGAATTAGCCACCTACAGCAGTGTGTAGATGTTCCAAAATAGTAACCCAATAACAAATTATTTGGGGACAGTTCCACATGACATGAAGGGAGTCCACAGATGTGTACTTGCAACATGTGCACCCTGCCTCTCTAGCAGGATATATTGTGTGTAGATGTTTAAGCGAGAGGTATGTAATATGTATTATGTTGCACTGAGCAAGTTTGAAGCATGCGCTGGCAGAAACTTCTCGCACCCCAGGCGTATTTTCGTCCACTCATTAGTCGGACAGGGAACTTACTTTGCCATGTGTCCTTCACTTTTAGGGGAGATTTTGATCTATCAGCTTGTAGGACCACTGTAAATATGGTGGATGAGATGTTGGTCACCCACCACAGTCAGTAATGTAACAAGTGTCTGAGTAGCATCGGGGGCATCCGGAAACCCAGGCCAAATTCTCCCGGGCTGATGCCGCTATTTTAGAATATTAGACAAACTGACCCTGTCCCAAAATTAAATGTTTCTGCTGCCTCCTGCAGTGTAAGAATTGACTTGTTGGGTAATGGTCAACCAATGTGGTACAGCCCCTCTCCCGTCACATGGCTATAGCGATGGTATGTGCTATTTGTGTGACGGGCCCAATACCCCACACCTCTAGTTCTGGGGCATACGATGCCCAACATATTACCACCTACACCTATAGTCTGCACACCAGTCTCAGGATGTGTGGTTGTCTTGCAGGTGTTCTGCTGCCACACAGGAAAAGGGGCCCTAGTTCTCGGCCACCAGAGGTACCCAACCTTAAAATCCTTTTACAGAAAGAAGCAATTACAGAATTGCCATCTAATTACTTAAAATCAACGCTTTACAGGGTGAAAACATAAAATGTGACATTTGCATAAACCCGTGTTATAAAAAATAGCAGAAGATCATCAGTACCTGGAACATGATGGCAACGGATGCTTTGAAAAGGTTCAACATGACTAGTAGGAGGAACCCTGGCAACACCTGCATTCATGGAACACATCGTTGGATTAACACATCGTTTTTCAGATTTTTCTCTGGAACAACAAAAACCATAAGTGTATACTTAAAGCATTTGTGTGTAATGGTCAAGTTACTATGAACACATTTTCTCACTCCACAGCTGTTGCAACGCCCCTTACCACATTGGCCCTTGTTGGGGGGGTGGGTCCTAGAGGAAACCAACTGACCCCACATCCCTCAAAGGACTGACAATATTCTTGTGGGAGTACGGAGGGGAAAGAAAATTACAAATTAAGATTCTGATTTGCAGGTCATGCTGAACTGGGAAGTGAAATATTGCGGCTGACATTTTAGGACTCAGGAGCTCGCTCCTTGTGTGCTGAAAGTTAAAATAAAACATACAGGGGCCCTTTGAGCTGGAGAGGGGTGGGTGGGGGTGGAGTGTCCTAGAGGTAAGTGGTAATTTGTTTTTTTACATTGCTGTGGACTTGAGGTACTCAGCTTCATTCCTACTCCAAAGCACACATTTTCTGCAGTACCATGAATTTACAGTGAGATTACAGCAAGATTACCATGGGACAAAACAAAAAGATAAAAGAAGTTAGGCGAGTGGCAGTCGTTGTGTGACCGTGGAGGATTGGCTGCCTATGAGAGTTAAATGCAGAGCCTCGCCACAGGCCAGGCCTGTTATCCAACCCCACTCTGCGCACAGCTGGGGGCTCCAAGGTAGTGCACAGCAGGGAGTTTGGCACCCCTAAAGGTTGGGCACAGTAGTCTGGCCGCGGGCCAAGCCCGGAGTCCAGCACTGACCGTCTGTCCATTGCCAAAGGCTGTGCGCTGCAGGGAGTTGGAATAGTTGCGTATGGTAATAAAATCTTACTTCACGTTAAAAATCCCTAGAAATTCACTGAAAAAAAACCTGATGTTAAAGCGACGTTCTGGTGAAGGGAAGATTTCTGCTAAAAATACTATTTTATAGAAAAAAAAACACTAACAATCACGAGTTATAGTTAATTAGTTAATTGGCCAGGTCCTGCACTCAACCCACTGTTTATGCCCACCCTCTGCTGCACATAACCTTCTTCCATGCACAGCAGTGGTGTACTCTTCTTATGGAAAGTCTGACTCAACTATAACTCCACAGTGGTGACGTCCACTGTGTAACTAACTAACTAACACCCCCTCCCCTCACCCCCCCCCCCCAGTGGTGGTTGCCCCTGGATAGTTCTAGCTAGGACCACGTTTCCAGAGGAGAAGCATTTTTTGGTTTGCTTAGAACTGACGCTGTTCGACAAATCTTCACAAAACGTTCCCAAAAATAGAGGATAGCCAGAAGACGAATGACTGTACCAGTAAATCTCTGAACGATAAAGGATGAAGGAAATGTACTCCATATTAGAATAGAGCCAGCACCCTAAGTAACGCGTTGAATAATGGCAAACTAGAAGATATTTAAGGGGAGTCGGGGGAGAGGAGTTTAAGTTCACTTTATTTTGTGTATGCAAAATACTACATAGGAAATATGTAGAAAAAGTAAATTATGGCTGTTAAGAAGTTGTTAAACTGTCGGCAATTTCAAAGTATTCCATTTAGTAGTTTTTAGAAAGCATAATTCTCATTTATTATTTATTTATCTATCTATCTATCTATCTATCTATCTATCTATCTATCTATCTATCTATCTATCTATCTATCTATCTATCTATCTATCTATCGATTTTCGGACTCTGGGACCCCTCTCCTAGGCCTGGTGAAGGATGGGTGAAAGTGAGGGGGAGGGGGACAGTTATGTGCCAATCCTCTTGCTAGTAGGGGACTTTAACGTACACCCATGTTCCTTGTGTAGTCCTAGTAGGGGGAAAGAAGGCCATTATGAGGACTCAGAGTATGTCCATTTTAGTCATTTCTGCTAGGGAGATAATTTAAATCTCATGGTATCTCAATTTAATCTTATCAACATTTTGACGAAAGATGAGTACGAGTCCCCTGGTTTAACATTTAAGGTTAGAGGTATCATAGTCCACTACAGATTTTATCTTTGTGTCGGAAGGCATGATTTCCTTTCTTATTAAGTTTAACGCAGAGTGGAGTGCTAATAATGATCATAACCCACTCATAAAAGAGTTCTAGTGGTATGGTTTTAGGGACAAAAGCAATAATATTCCTGAAGAAACCCTTTTAATTATGGAACAAGGTTGGCAAATTGGTTGGGGCAAGATAATCCCTGATTATTTTACGGGGAATTGGTTCAAAGGAGCAGTTCTGAATTGGAGGTGTGCTTGCATCTAGACTCCGCTGATCAGGATATCATGGATTCTTTTTCCACTATCTGTAAAATGGTTCAAACTGCCCTAACCAGGAAAAGCAAAAGGCCAGACAGTCATGGTCCTCGATGGTTCATTACCGGTTTTACTAAAGCTATAAAGATCTATAGTTGGTCCTCCACCAAAAGGCAAGGAAGAAAGAAGCTAAAAAGGAGGCCAGAAGGTTGTATGCGCTGGCTGCTAGGAACTGAAATAATGCCCTTAAAAGAGAAGCGTGGGAAGAGTTAAAGGAGGCCTGCAGCTCTGCAGATAGCTCGGCATTTTGGGAAGTATTGAACCAGTCACTCTTCAAGGAGGAATGTAGCAGCACCAGACATAGTCCAAACAACCCAGCCCAGAATTGAGTAGCTCATTTTTAAACTATTTATGCAAATAATAGCTACTCATCCGCCACCATATTTATAGCGAGTTAAAACTACACTTAGACCTGGTGGAGGTGAAGGAAGGAATTGTAGGTCTTACTTCAGGAAAAGCGCCGGGCACAGATGGCGTACCGGGGGATCTTATAAAATCATGTGTTGACCCAGAAACCCACAGCTGCCACAGCTGACCCCACCGAACTCAAAAACTACCGCCCCATCTCGCTCCTCCCATTCCCTGCCAAAGTCATTGAGAAAGCCATTAACAATCAGCTCGCCACCTTCCTCGAAACCAACAAATCACTCGACCCCTCACAGTCTGGCTTCCGAGCCAAACACCGCACCGAGACCGCCCTCATCACAGCAACAGACGACATTCGAACACTACTGGACAACGGAGACACAGTCGCCCTTATCCTCCTTGACCTCTCCGCAGCCTTCGACACAGTCTGCCATAGCACCCTGATACAACGCCTCAGAAACATCGGAATTCAAGGAAAAGCATTGGACTGGATCATTTCGTTCCTCGCTGGAAGAACTCAGAGAGTCCGCCTCCCCCCTTTTAAGTCAGAGGCCACCGAAGTCATCTGCGGCGTCCCTCAAGGATCATCACTCAGCCCCACCCTCTTCAACGTCTACATGAGCCCCCTCGCAACCATCGCACGTCAACACAACCTCAACATCAACATCATCTCCTACGCTGATGACACTCAGCTGATCCTCTCACTCACCAAAGACCCAACCACCGCCAAAACCAACCTACACGAAGGGATGAAAGAAGTAGCCGAGTGGATGAAGCAAAGCCGTCTGAAACTGAACTCGGACAAAACGGAAGTCCTCAACTTAGGCTCATCCCCTTCCGCCTGGGACAACTCTTGGTGGCCAACGGACCTAGGAAAAGCCCCCATACCGACGGACCACGCACGGAACCTGGGCATCATCCTGGACTCCTCACTCTCGATGACCAGACAAGTCAACGCCGTCTCATCCTCATGCTTCAACATCCTACGCATGCTCAAAAAAACATTTCACTGGATCCCCACCGAAACAAGAAAAACGGTCACCCACGCACTGGTTACAAGCCGCCTGGACTACGGAAACACCCTTTACGCCGGTTCCACTGCGAAACTACAGAAAAAACTCCAACGCATCCAAAATGCTTCAGCCAGACTCATACTAGACATCCCCCGCACAGACCACATTTCCGCTCACCTGAAAGACCTTCACTGGCTCCCCGTCAACAAGAGAATAACGTTTGCCAGTAAGCTGCCCTACCTTGCCACGGAGCTGTGGACTGCCTGAGCCCTTGACCGCGCCTCGTCCAGGTTTCCCTCCCGCCGCCGCTCGAGTCCCTCTCGCGGCCGCCGAGCGGAGGGAAACTACCACTCCCAGCCTGCCTTGCGACCCGGAACAACATCCAGGGGTCAGCGCGCCCGGAGGCGCTAGAAAATCCCGCCGTCTTCGGTGGAGCGGGTGTTGTGCCAGTAAGCTGCCCTACCTTGCCACGGAGCTGTGGACTGCCTGAGCCCTTGACCGCGCCTCGTCCAGGTTTCCCTCCCGCCGCCGCTCGAGTCCCTCTCGCGGCCGCCGAGCGGAGGGAAACTACCACTCCCAGCCTGCCTTGCGACCCGGAACAACATCCAGGGGTCAGCGCGCCCGGAGGCGCTAGAAAATCCCGCCGTCTTCGGTGGAGCGGGTGTTGTGCCAGTAAGCTGCCCTACCTTGCCACGGAGCTGTGGACTGCCTGAGCCCTTGACCGCGCCTCGTCCAGGTTTCCCTCCCGCCGCCGCTCGAGTCCCTCTCGCGGCCGCCGAGCGGAGGGAAACTACCACTCCCAGCCTGCCTTGCGACCCGGAACAACATCCAGGGGTCAGCGCGCCCGGAGGCGCTAGAAAATCCCGCCGTCTTCGGTGGAGCGGGTGTTGTGCCAGTAAGCTGCCCTACCTTGCCACGGAGCTGTGGACTGCCTGAGCCCTTGACCGCGCCTCGTCCAGGTTTCCCTCCCGCCGCCGCTCGAGTCCCTCTCGCGGCCGCCGAGCGGAGGGAAACTACCACTCCCAGCCTGCCTTGCGACCCGGAACAACATCCAGGGGTCAGCGCGCCCGGAGGCGCTAGAAAATCCCGCCGTCTTCGGTGGAGCGGGTGTTGTGCCAGTAAGCTGCCCTACCTTGCCACGGAGCTGTGGACTGCCTGAGCCCTTGACCGCGCCTCGTCCAGGTTTCCCTCCCGCCGCCGCTCGAGTCCCTCTCGCGGCCGCCGAGCGGAGGGAAACTACCACTCCCAGCCTGCCTTGCGACCCGGAACAACATCCAGGGGTCAGCGCGCCCGGAGGCGCTAGAAAATCCCGCCGTCTTCGGTGGAGCGGGTGTTGTGCCAGTAAGCTGCCCTACCTTGCCACGGAGCTGTGGACTGCCTGAGCCCTTGACCGCGCCTCGTCCAGGTTTCCCTCCCGCCGCCGCTCGAGTCCCTCTCGCGGCCGCCGAGCGGAGGGAAACTACCACTCCCAGCCTGCCTTGCGACCCGGAACAACATCCAGGGGTCAGCGCGCCCGGAGGCGCTAGAAAATCCCGCCGTCCTCCGCGTCGCGGGACGCGAGCGGGACGCCCGGACTAAGCCCGGACAAAGGGCGGACAGTCTAAGACAGTCCAAGACTGCCCACGACTGGACTGGACCAGGACACTAACTCCTGTCGCACCGTGAGTTACCTGTTGTAGTGTTTGCTTGCTCTTTGACAATCTATACGTACGAGGTTGTTTTGCTATCTATTCTGCCTCTTTGTTCAACCATGTCAAAGCGTAAAACACCTGACACCCCTGTTAATACTATGGAGAACTATTTAGTGAACAGAGTGACTAAAATAATTAATGATCGGCGGTCCTCTTTAGGGCTTAATGATTCTCCTCCCTGCGCTCAAACAGAAGTGTCCTGCCTAATTGATTTGGACATAGAAGCTATGAACATAAGTGACACTGTGAACGTGGAAAATGTCGATCCTCCTGCACTAAACACTTCTATAAATGTTTCACAATCTGTTATGAATACTGATTCACTAGTGGTTGATGAACCCAGCTTGCACTGTAAAGATTTAGTGTTAGTTGATGCTAGTACCACTCCACCAACACCTGTTCCTGCTCCAAGAGCAGTTAAGAGGTCTATTAAAGTCCCTACTAAAAGGCCAGGACTACGATCAAATAGTAAAAAACCACTAACTCCGCTAAACTCTAAACACAAAAATGTGATTGATGACTTAATAGAGGAAGGGAGTTGTACTATAGACTGGGATGACTTGTTGTCGAATAAATTCATGGGCATGTTAGAATCTAGGATTGTGCGAATAATTAAACCTCTCATATCGAAAATTGATCAACTGTCCGATAAAGTACACAAACTAGAGTCCCTAGTAAAAACTACAAACGACAACATGGGGGGCATCCCCAACTCAATCATAAATAAAATAGATGAGCTCCAGGAAAAAATGATTGAGAATGTAAAAGCTATACCTGCACCAGTGCAGACTGATGCTCTTAGTGCTACAAGTGATCTTACCAAACCCACCATTGTAGTTCCGCCACCAACAAATGAGAATGGTTTTACATCTGATTCCCACCTTGATCTAAATCCTGTCGAGCTGATAGTGGAAGCATCACCTCTAGTGTTAGTACTCGCCAATGTCCCTATATTGAAAAAAGACCAGATTGAGACCCCAGACTCCCTCTTAAACAAATCACTGCAGTGGCTAGGTAATAATATCCAAGCAACTCCATGGGGTAAGGAAAAGTTGTCCGAGGACTTGCTATCAGCAAGAAGGGTTAAGTGGATAGGGTCCAAACCCAAGAAATTTGCCGGGGATTGTGTGGTATTAAATCTGAAGGGTCCAGATGTATTGCCAGACATCCTACAAAATATTCTCCCACCCCAACGAAGAACGGCAGAAATAATCCCGCTAACGTTAGACTTTTTCTATAGTCGAAGAGGTCTACTAGTAAAACCAACTATCCTTAGAACCAAGTGGTCAGTGGTTGGATCTAGAAGGGATAGGGGGGGCACTAGCGGTGACTGGGGGTTAAATTTGGATAACTGCTTTTCGGCCTTATCTGATTTAAACGAATGCGATTGACTCAAAAGCCACGATTTAGCTCCTCACACTGAGCTGCTGCAGCAAAAACATACAGGTGAAGGAAACATAACTAGCTCCAATCTGGGCAACCTGAATGTAGAGAAAAATAAATCATTGCACCTAAAATGTAAAAACCCCGTTCTAAAAGTGTTAAAGATAGTAACTGAGGTTCATACATGTGCTACTGGGGTTGGAGAGTCTGAGATTAGTTCAAGGGATGGGAAAAAATCTTTATTAGAAGTGTTAAAAAATGCAAGCGATCAGAAAGAAGACCAGCCACTAGATCAATGTAAAACTAATACACTATCCCTTGTATCATGGAATATTGCAGGCATAGCAAATAAGATAAATATACTGGAATGGGCTGAATATATTAATCAGCACGATATCATTATGCTGCAAGAAACCTGGTCACTTACCCCAACATTTAAAGTGGGATATTTAAATTATTACATCCCGGCAGTTAGAAACCGCCTCGGACGCCCCTCTGGAGGCTTGTTAATTTGGGTACGACAATCCCTAAATGTCATTATAACACGACTATCAATACCATCAAATGACATTATGGCTCTTACGGTCAGATGGGAAAATGGCCAAGAGCTCAGCATCTTTAACGTTTATGCTAGGGGAGTGTCCAGGGGACAAGTTTCTAACACTTTATCAGTCTTAGAACAAAACATAGAATTATTACCACCACATAATCAATTAATAGTAGGTGGTGATTTTAATGTAACCTTTGAGCCCCTGGGGGAAGAGGACCGGGTTCTGTCCGAGGAAGAGGACGCTAAGTGGGGAATCCCACAGTTGGATCTGCCTGTCATTAAAAAATGGAGTAATGTGGCAATTCAGCTAAAAAGTCTCTGTTTAGCCAGAGGGTTGAGAGCGGCAAATGGGCGCTCCCCCTCCGATCTAGTAGGTAATAAGACGTTTGACAATGGGCGCTCATCTAGCAGAATCGATTATATATTAATAGATGTAAAATTTTGGAGTAAAATACTTGACATGGTTGTAGAACCTAGACTAGAAAGCGACCATAATCCCTTGAAATTAACCTTTATCTTCCACTGCAAGCCTTCATCGCACCCTAAGGGCAATGGAATGGTGACACAGGATGTAGTATGTACTAACAACCAGCGTCACCTTAAATGGGGAATGATGATAAAAGATAATATAAAACTAGAAGCACTTAAAATGGTAGTGGTAAATGAAGTAAATAATATCAAGTCTAAACAAGGGGTGTCAAGTTTCCAAGATTATATGATGGAGGCCCACGAAAAACTTTTCACTGAATTACAAAGTTTTTTCATTAAAAAAGTAGAATCTGGTAAAGAGGGTAAAACCCTACAGAGACAAGGCTGGTACGACAAAAGTTGCAGACTGGCACGACTTAATTTGAGTTCAGAACTAAAAATTGGCAATGCAATAGGAATTAGGAGAGCGAGAGATGCATACAGACAAGCCCAAAAAAAGGCTAAGAGACGCTGGGATGAAGAAGGGTGGCAGGAACTGAAGGAAGCTTGCGCTGCCAAGGATTCTAAGCGCTTTTGGGCTATTGTTAAATGGGAGAGGGGAGGAATAGCTGCCCAGCCCCAAAATAATGTCCCCATTAATAAATGGACTGAGTTTTTTAGACCACAGTATGCCCGCAATCCGGCCCATGCCTCTGTCCAACATCCGCCATCTATTTTCTTCAAAAATCAAATATTTGATGAGAATGATGTAATTAAAGCATTGGATGGTATAGCAGGGGGAAAAGCGCCAGGCATGGATGGCATTCCGGCCGACGTATTTTTGTCAGACCGGAACACGTGGTGCTTATATTTTAAAATGCTGGCTAATGCTGTGGCAATGGGAGGGGAAGTGCCCCACTCATGGAAGGGAGCGGAAATAATCCCCATATTTAAAAAAGGAGACAAAACACTAGCTCAAAACTATAGACCAATAAGTCTCATAGACACAGCGCAAAAAGTGATGGGTCGCCTAGTCCAGAATAAGCTACAACAATGGATTGACGACAAAAACATACTATCCCCTTATCAGGCAGGGTTTCGCCCACTGACCAGTAGTGTTGACCAAGTTCTCTATTTCTTAACAATTTACTGGAGAAATGTCACACTCAAAAAGGGATCGCTGTACGCAGTCTTTGTAGACCTAAAAGCAGCCTTTGACTTAGTCCCCAGGGAAAAATTGTGGCAGACCCTGGCTGATGTAGGTCTAAGCCGGGAATTTGTTACCCTCCTTGTCCGCCTCCATGACAATAACTTTGCGAAAATTAGATGGGGCAAGCAAGGTGAAACCACAGATTCCTTCCCAGTAGAACGAGGAGTCAGGCAAGGCTGTGTGCTAGCTCCAACACTATTTTCAATTTATATTAACGGAATTGTTGACCACCTAATGAAATCCCCAAGTGACGCCCCAATTATAGCAGGTCGCCACGTTCCAGTCTTAATGTTTGCGGACGACACGCTCTTACTCTCACGCACACCGAGCGGTCTCCAGAAAGTGGTTGATGCCTTTGGGGAATTTTGTGATAGTAGAGGACTTGAATTGAATACTACTAAAACTAAATTCATGTGCCTAAACTATCAGTCCTCTTTCAAAGGAGTAATTAAGTATAAAGGCATCCCTCTAGAGAAAGTCGACGCGTTTACCTATTTAGGCATCACTATGCAAGGAAACATGAAGTGGCAATCGCATATTGATAATACTCTATTAAAGTTTAACCAGCTCGCTGGTGCAGTAGCACTGAAACATCGTAAATCATTAACAAAGCCGGTTAAATCTGCACTAGAGATATACAATATGAAAGTATTAGGTGCCTGCTTGTATGGGTCTGAATTGTGGGGGTTCTCAAATTTGAGAGAATTGAGTTGTGCAGAGAATAGGTTTTTGCGAGGGCTTGTTATGGTCCCACAAAGCACACCCATGCTCACTCTGAAATTGGACCTCGGCAAGAAAAATATTGAGGACATAGCCAGACTACGGCCACTCCTATATTGGAGGCGCTTGATGGTGACCCCAGAGCTGGCTCATTATGTTAAAGCTTTGAAGGACGTCATTGAGTTTGACCGTTTCCACTGCATCAAATGGTTAAAAGAACTCAAGGAGCTTCTTGGATTATTAAAATTGGATCATCTATGGGGAAATTATGATGTGGCTAGCTTTCCATCGAAAGCAAAATTGAAAGAACTGTACTGGGAAATGGTGTATACAGTAATGTTTCGCAAAGGCTCCCAATCAGCACTGACATCTCGCTTCTGGGATATTAAAATGTATCCGTCGTGTGAAATATATTGGGATATAATAGAACGCCCTTACGATAGGAAACTGTATTTCCAATTCCGTATTGGAACCTTACCGGTAAATGCTTTTAAAAAGCATTGGTCTCCCATGTGGGATGATCATTGCTATTCTTGTAAGGACCAAATTGAACATATTTCCCACCTGCTGTTTTGTTGTCCACAATATGCTTCCCCCAGACGTAAATGGCTGAAGCCAGTGTGCCAAATTATTGGCACACGTAGTCAATTAACAGCCTTGAGAATACTTGAAACGGATTGCTCCACACTTTTTGTAGTTGCCGTAGCTAAATTTCTTGCCTGGGCATGGTCAATACGCACACGCACTTTAAAGACTAATGTTAATGTATCATGAAATGGTGTTGTTTTAAATTTTCCTATTGCATTGCATGAACTGTCTCTTTTATAGAAATGATCTGAATTTTAATTGTGTTGTATTTATTGTGTATTATCGACTGTCATAATGTTTAATATGTGTTTTAGAATTATTTTTAATTATAGTATTTATTGTATTAGGGATAGGAAGGATGCTTTTATGACAAATGTCGAATAAAGCTTTATAAATTGTAAAAATTGAATAACGTTCCGTCTCCTCACCCACGCACACAAAGCCCTTTACGAACTTGGACCTGATTGCCTCAACACGCGCCTTTCCTTTTACACTCCCACCCGCCAGCTGCGTTCGTCCAACCAAGCCCTCGCCGCTGTACCGCGCATCCACAAAGCCACCATGGGAGGAAGATCTTTCTCCTACTTAGCGGCCAAGACCTGGAATTCCCTTCCCATCCACCTCCGCCTTACTCAAAACCACCTAGCCTTCAGAAAACAACTTAAAACATGGATATTCGATAAATAAACCCCCCCTCCCTCTTCCTCAAGCGCCTTGAGACCCTATGGGTATGTAGTGCGCTATATAAATTCTGACTTGACCTCTGGGCCCCATTAAGTACTCAACATTTGAACACAGTAGCGTGTGGCCATATTCCGACATCCACAATCAGCTATTGTCGAATCTTCAAACAAGCATTTGCAATGCAATAGGTCTCACATTTACGAGTGTTTGAGCTATTGGAAATGCAATAGCTTAAACTCTTGCAACTGCGAGATCTATTGCATTGCAAATTACTAGTGCCCATGCGGCGCTTTCACATTAATGGAGGCCGTGCCCCTTTCTTTACGGAAGAAGTATCTAAAGAAATGGGCGTGGCCGACATTAAAGTGAAACCGTGGCATGTGGCGCTTTGACCAAAAAAAGCATCCGTTTGGCAAGTTGACAAACTGATCTTTTTTTTGTAAAAACACCCCATGCTGCGGTTTGACTTTAATAGCGCTGTGCCCCTTTCTTTAGATGCCGCTTGTCTAAAGAAAGGGGCGTGGCCTCCATGAATGTGAAAGCGCCGCATGGGTGCTAGTAAACAAAAAAATAAGTATGCGCGGCCGCTATACTTAAAGCTATAATAAATAAAGAAACGCGGCTAGTATTGCTAAAGCAGACCCCCATTAGTAAATAAAATAAAAGTGGGCGGTGTGCTGCGACGTAGTGGGTGGCATAGGGGCAAATCATTAAACAAAATAGTGCTCACAGCCAAGATAAAGCAGACCGTGTAAAAAGACAAGTAAAAGGTCCAGTCGTTATGGGAGGTAACAAATGCAGACAAGGCGGTACCAAGATGGGACTAACAAGCCTAATAACAAATCGGAAGCCATTGTTCACAAAGGACAATGGCACAAGCCAAATATAAATATGGCCGGAGAGTGGGCGGGGCTTCAAAGCCATACTCCAATACTGCATGCCTCGCACAGCGCATGCGCCGCCAAGGCTCAACCTAAAAATGAGCGCGGTGAGGCAGTAAGGAGCCGAGGTTCTAGTTGCTTTTGTTTATGCAGTTAAGAAGTCTGGATAGGATTCACTGTAAGCTGAACGCGCCTGGTGGATTGACTGCTGTGCGGCTGCAATGTGTATGGATGTTTAGGTTGCTAGGGTAACATGGAGTTAATGTTGAGGTATTGGGAATTAGGGAAAAATGGGTGAAAGTTATGCTAAGGTAAACTTCACAAAGAAAGTTAACAGATGCCGTTGCTCTCCAATAAAGAGTACTTTCATAATATAAACATAAAGAAGCGAGCAATCAACTACTAATAAACACCCCTGATGGCTTAGAGGTGTTAGTTATATAATATGCAAAAAATACATGTACGCCCCTTTTGGGATAATAGTGTTGCTAAGTGAAGGAACTCGTCATGCAACCTTTCAAGGAAAACAAACTCCAGGGCTGACCTAAGCTCTGTAACCGCAATATTCCAAAGAATGAAGGAATAAAAGTGTTTTGTAAAGTGCGCGGCTACTCCTGGAAGCTTCCTAGCGCTGAGAATCATCCGAGCAGGCACACGAGAATAGTTCATTTTCCTTAGCAAGAAAAATTGTTGAAAGACTTTTCAGGGTGGAGAAAGGCAATCGTATAATAATGATACCACGGAACGTAAACAATCAGTGACAGTCATTAAGTACCGTCCGACAAGGGCAATGCCGATTTTCTGAAGAGGACAGCACTACTCTGCTTTTGCAACCACCTCAGGAGTGCAGGCTTTTGGGGCTATGTTCCTTCCCACCATGCAGCGCGTGCAGCCTCCCCGGGACCCCGGTGTCCTCTCCCTGCGGTGAAGGGCGCAGCAGTCTCGGCTCTTTGGTGCTCTGACTCGTGCTAGATGCCGTAAGCCCCAAGCGTTGCCCGTGCACGGCCAGCCACGAGCGTTGACTGCTCTCCCTCTAAGGCGCTGCCCCTGCCCTGAGCCACCCCGGTGTTTCCCCTCCTTCTGGCTGCTTCTTACCTGTTCCCTGCCGGGCTACACTCTTATTTTGCCCATCGAACAGCAATTGGCAGGAGTGAGCCTGCGCCGGGTCTGTACTGCGCATGCGCAATGACGGGTTAACTTGGTTTGGCTGGGGATTAGTAGTGCATTTTCTTTGCTCGGGCCATGCCTATCTCCCGGGTACAATAGGCTGCCAACGACAGCGCTCGAGACAGAGGGATATGGGTTTTTGCAAGTGACAGGTGAACATCAAAGGAACATCCGGTTTCTTTATACTGTACACGCCAAGAGTCAGGGCTTTAAGTGGACCGGGTCCTGTCAGTTCTCAGCACCGGCAGTTCTAACAAGGAAAGCGGAAACAATCAGATTTTACGGTCTTCTGGTGGGATGTGCAAGGTAAGATCGGCACTTTCTGTGTGCTCGTGTGCCCGGGGGGGGTTGGGGGTGTGCGCGTGTGTGTGCTCGTGTGTCTGTGTGTGCCCGCGTGTGTGTCTTTCTACGTGCGCGCTCCATTGTGACGGGGATCAGCCTGCCGGAATCGGAGCGCGTGTTTATGCGCGCGACCTGATCCGATTCCGGCAGGCTGCGCGTGACAGTCTCTTGTCTCCCCTTGAACTCCTTGAAAGCTAAACTGATTACAATAGGGCTCCACAGCGACAATCGCTTCGCGATTGCGTCGCAGTGCGAGCCCTAAAAAGGGACAGGAGCGGACCCTGCTGTCTATCGACCAAGTTCTTTGATAGACGCGGACATGACATTTCTTGGTCGTGTCCTGCTTAATTGGCTAATTGAGTGGGCAGATAGCAAGGAAATCATGCCAGAAATTCAATATGGTTTTGGATCAGGAAGAGGTACAGTAAAACAGAAATAGAATCTTTATTAATTACAAAAAATACACTGTACAAGGAGGGAAAGCATTCATTTGGCCTTCATGGACCTCAGCACAGCATTTGACACAGAGTGTACATCGAAACTGTACGCTTTTCTGAGGGAGATGGGGGTGGATGATGCTCTAGTAGCTTTTCTGCAGGATTTGCGCATGGCACTAGAAGCTAAAGTAGGAATTGGGCCAAATGGTGAATTCACTATGCACTTACAGCTAGGGAGGGGAATCTGGAAGGGCTGTGTATTCGGTCCTATGCTTTTTAATCTTCATATTAACCGGCTAGAGCAGTTTTTAGTCTCTATAAAGACGCACCGCAGGTAGAAAATAGATTGGTCCCAGCATTACTGTACGCTGATACTGTCCTTATCGTGCGTACAGCGAACGGCTTGCAGCTTTTATTAGATCTAATTTACGATGTTATGGTCAACCTGGGACTGAAAATCAATTATACTAAATCCTACACAATGACACTAGGCCCGAAAAATACCAAAACATATGCAATTAAAGACCATCATATTGGTCAACAGGACCTGCCCATGAACTTTTACAGGAGAGCCAGTCTGCACGATGCTTCCTGTGTGGTCTCTGGAACAGCTGTAAGAGGTCTCTGAATCACCAATGACACAGCCATTCTGGAGCTAACAGGATCATCCTGTGCTTGCAGTGGTACAGTTTAGTTAGCGCATGCATGATTAATGGATAAGGGGAGAATGATACAGAAACTTTCCTGACCAGTCCATCAAAAGAGCATTCACCCTAGGCTCTGGTTGGCAGTAAATGGAGTTGAAGTCTGCATATTTCCTGTTTCCTGCATCTGCAATCAAGTCTATTTATGGATAGCCCATTTGTCAAAGCAACTCTGCAGTTGTTTGTTGCTGAGAACCCACTTGTGGTTTTCTTGGAATGATTAGCTGAGTGATTCTTTCTTTCTTTTGTATTCCTAGCAGACAAATAACCAAGATGTGGAAGTCTCTTGATAAGAACCATTTCCAGATCCTTTCTGCTTCTAGAGAATCGTCTTGTGTGAGACTCTCTTACTTGTTTAAGCAATGGACTGTTGAGTAAGTCATCTGAGCAAGAAGGGATTTTTCCAGAGGAGAAGCATTTTTTGGTTTGCTTAGAACTGACGCTGTTCGACGAATCTTCACAAAACGTTCCCAAAAATAGAGGATAGCCAGAAGACGAATGACTGTACCAGTAAATCTCTGAACGATAATGGATGAAGGAAATGTACTCCATATTAGAATAGAATAACACTATCCAGAGCCAGCACCCTAAGTAACGCGTTGAATAATGGCAAACTAGAAGATATTTAAGGGGAGTCGGGGGAGAGGAGTTTAAGTTCACTTTATTTTGTGTATGCAAAATACTACATAGGAAATATGTAGAAAAAGTAAATTATGGCTGTTAAGAAGTTGTTAAACTGTCGGCAATTTCAAAGTATTCCATTTAGTAGTTTTTAGAAAGCATAATTCTCACTTATTATCTATCTATCTATCTATCTATCTATCTATCTATCTATCTATCTATCTATCTATCTATCTATCGATTTTCGGACTCTGGGACCCCTCTCCTAGGCCTGGTGAGGGATGGGTGAAAGTGAGGGGGACAGTTATGTGCCAATCCTCTTGCTAGTAGGGGACTTTAACGTACACCCATGTTCCTTGTGTAGTCCTAATAGGGGGAAAGAAGGCCATTATGAGGACTCAGAGTATGTCCATTTTAGTCATTTCTGCTAGGGAGATAATTTAAATCTCATGGTATCTCAATTTAATCTTATCAACATTTTGACGAAAGATGAGTACGAGTCCCCTGGTTTAACATTTACATTTAAGGTTAGAGGTATCATATTCCACTACAGATTTTATCTTTGTGTCGGAAGGCATGATTTCCTTTCTTATTAAGTTTAACGCAGAGTGGAGTGCTAATAATGATCATAACCCACTCATAAAAGAGTTCTAGTGGTATGGTTTTAGGGACAAAAGCAATAATATTCCTGAAGAAACCCTTTTAATTATGGAACAAGGTTGGCAAATTGGTTGGGGCAAGATAATCCCTGATGATTTTACGGGGAATTGGTTCAAAGGAGCAGTTCTGAATTGGAGGTGTGCTTGCATCTAGACTCCGCTGATCAGGATATCATGGATTCTTTTTCCACAATCTGTAAAATGGTTCAAACTGCCCTAACCAGGAAAAGCAAAAGGCCAGACAGTCATGGTCCTCGATGGTTCATCAACAGTTTTACTAAAGCTATAAAGATCTATAGTTGGTCCTCCACCAAAAGGCAAGGAAGAAAGAAGCTAAAAAGGAGGCCAGAAGGTTGTATGCGCTGGCTGCTAGGAACTGAGGTGAGAGAGGTTGGCCTAACGGCTAAGGCGCTCGACCTCGGACCTGGGGATCTGGGTTCGAGTCTCGGTAACGACGCCAAAAAACCCCTGTGATTCTGGACAAATCACTCCCCAGGCCTAAAAAAATGAAAGTGTGTCCTCATGTAACGTAACTGGTGCTATGTAAAGCGCTCTGATAACTGATTCGGTTCGGTTCTAGTTCGCGCTATATAAAAACTTAGAAAAAAACAACAAAAAAAACCCTGAAATAATGCCCTTAAAAGAGAAGCGTGGGAAGAGTTAAAGGAGGCCTGCAGCTCTGCAGATAGCTCGGCATTTTGGGAAGTATTGAACCAGTCGCTCTTCAAGGAGGAATGTAGCAGCACCAGACATAGTCCAAACAACCCAGCCCAGAATTGAGTAGCTCATTTTTAAACTATTTATGCAAATATTAGCTACTCATCCGCCACCATATTTATAGCGAGTTAAAACTACACTTAGACCTGGTGGAGGTGAAGGAAGGAATTGTAGGTCTTACTTCAGGAAAAGCGCCGGGCACAGATGGCGTACCGGGGGATCTTTTAAAATCATGTGTTGACCTCTGGGCCCCATTAAGTACTCAACATTTGAACACAGTAGCGTGTGGCCATATTCCGACATCCACAATCAGCTATTGTCCCAATCTTCAAACAAGCATTTGCAATGCAATAGGTCTCACATTTACGAGTGTTTGAGCTATTGGAAATGCAATAGCTTAAACTCTTGCAACTGCGAGATCTATTGCATTGCAAATTACTAGTGCCCATGCGGCGCTTTCACATTAATGGAGGCCGTGCACCTTTCTTTACGCAAGAAGTATCTAAAGAAATGGGCGTGGCCGACATTAAAGTGAAACCGTGGCATGTGGCGCTTTGACCAAAAAAAGCATCCGTTTGGCAAGTTGACAAACTGATCTTTTTTTTGTAAAAACACCCCATGCTGCGGTTTGACTTTAATAGCGCTGTGCCCCTTTCTTTAGATGCCGCTTGTCTAAAGAAAGGCGCGTGACCTCCATGAATGTGAAAGCGCCGCATGGGTGCTAGTAAACAAAAAAATAAGTATGCGCGGCCGCTATACTTAAAGCTATAATAAATAAAGAAACGCGGCTAGTATAGCTAAAGCGGACCCCCATTAGTAAATAAAATAAAAGTGGGCGGTGTGCTGCGACGTAGTGGGTGGCATAGGGGCAAATCATTAAACAAAATAGTGCTCACAGCCAAGATAAAGCAGACCGTGTAAAAAGACAAGTAAACGGTCCAGTCGTTATGGGAGGTAACAAATGCAGACAAGGCGGTACCAAGATGGAACTAACAAGCCTAATAACAAATCGGAAGCCATTGTTTACAAAGGACAATGGCACAATCCAAATACAAATATGGCCGGAGAGTGGGCGGGGCTTCAAAGCCATACTCCAATACTGCATGCACAGCGCATGCGCCGCCAAGGCTCAACCTAAAAATGAGCGCGGTGAGGCAGTATGGAGCCGAGGTTCTAGTTGCTTTTGTTTATGCAGTTAAGAAGTCTGGATAGGATTCACTGTAAGCTGAACGCGCCTGGTGGATTGACTGCTGTGCGGCTGCAATGTGTATGGATGTTTAGGTTGCTAGGGTAACATGGAGTTAATGTTGAGGTATTGGGAATTCAGGAAAAATGGGTGAAAGTTATGCTAAGGTAAACTTCACAAAGAAAGTTAACAGATGCCGTTGCTCTCCAATAAAGAGTACTTTCATAATATAAACATAAAGAAGCGAGCAATCAACTACTAATAAACACCCCTGATGGCTTAGAGGTGTTAGTTATATAATATGCAAAAAATACATGTACGCCCCTTTTGGGATAATAGTGTTGCTAAGTGAAGGAACTCGTCATGCAACCTTTCAAGGAAAACAAACTCCAGGGCTGACCTAAGCTCTGTAACCGCAATATTCCAAAGAATGAAAGAATAAAAGTGTTTTGTAAAGTGCGCGGCTACTCCTGGAAGCTTCCTAGCGCTGAGAATCATCCGAGCAGGCACACAAGAATAGTTCATTTTCCTTAGCAAGAAAAATTGTTGAAAGACTTTTCAGGGTGGAGAAAGGCAATCGTATAATAATGATACCACAAAACGTAAACAATCAGTGACAGTCATTAAGTACCGTCCGACAAGGGCAATGCCGATTTTCTGAAGAGGACAGCAGTACTCTGCTTTTGCAACCACCTCAGGAGTGCAGGCTTTTGGAGCTATGTTCCTTCCCACCATGCAGCGCGTGCAGCCTCCCCGGGACTCCGGTGTCCTCTCCCTGCGGTGAAGGGCGCAGCAGTCTCGGCTTCTTTGGTGCTCTGACTCGCGCTAGATGCCGTAAGCCCCAAGCATTGCCCGTGCACGGCCAGCCACGAGCGTTTACTGCTCTCCCTCTAATGCGCTGCCCCTGCCCTGAGCCACCCCGGTGTTTCCCCTCCTTCTGGCTGCTTCTTACCTATTCCCTGCCGGGCTAGACTCTTATTTTGCCCATCGAACAGCAATTGGCAGGAGTGAGCCTGCGCCGGGTCTGTACTGCGCATGCGCAATGACGGGTTAACTTGGTTTGGCTGGGGATTAGTGGTGCATTTTCTTTGCTCGGGCCATGCCTATCTCCCGGATACAATAGGCTGCCAACGACAGCGCTCGAGACAGAGGGATATGGGTTTTTGCAAGTGACAGGTGAACATCAAAGGAACATCCGGTTTCTTTATACTGTACACGCCAAGAGTCAGGGCTTTAAGTGGACCGGGTCCTGTCAGTTCTCAGCGCCAGCAGTTCTAACAAGGAAAGCGGAAACAATCAGATTTTACGGTCTTCTGGTGGGATGCGCAAGGTAAGATCGGCACTTTCTGTGTGCTCGTGTGTGAGTGTGCCCGCGGGGTGGGGGTGGGCGCGTGTGTGTGCTCGTGTGTCTGTGTGTGCCCGCGTGTGTGTCTGTCTACGTGCGCGCTCCATAGTGACGGGGATCAGCCTGCCGGAATCGGAGCGCGTGTTTATGCGCGCAACCTTATCCGATACCGGCAGGCTGCGCGTGACAGTCTCTTGTCTCCCCTTGAACTCCTTGAAAGCTAAACTGATTACAACAGGGCTCCACAGCGACAATCGCTTCGCGATTGCGTCGCAGTGCGAGCCCTAAAAAGGGACAGGAGCGGACCCTGCTGTCTATCGACCAAGTTCTTTGATAGACGCGGACATGAAATTTCTTGGTCGTGTCCTGCTTAATTGGCTAATTGAGTGGGCAGATAGCAAGGAAATCATGCTAGAAATTCAATATGGTTTTGGATCAGGAAGAGGTACAGTAAAACAGAAATAGAATCTTTATTAATTGCAAAAAAAACACTGTACAAGGAGGGAAAGCATTCATTTGGCCTTCATGGACCTCAGCACAGCATTTGACACAGTGTGTACATCGAAACTGTACGCTTTTCTGAGGGACATGGGGGTGGATGATGCTCTAGTAGCTTTTCTGCAGGATTTGCGCATGGCACTAGAAGCTAAAGTAGGAATTGGGCCAAATGGTGAATTCACTATGCACTTACAGCTAGGGAGGGGAATCTGGCAGGGCTGTGTATTCGGTCCTATGCTTTTTAATCTTCATATTAACCGGCTAGAGCAGTTTTTAGTCTCTATTAAGACGCACCGCAGGTAGAAAATAGATTGGTCCCAGCATTAATGTACGCTGATACTGTCCTTATTGTGCGTACAGCGAACGGCTTGCAGCTTTTATTAGATCTAATTTACGATTTTATGGTCAACCTGGGACTGAAAATCAATTATACTAAATCCTACACAATGACACTAGGCCCGAAAAATACCAAAACATATGCAATTAAAGACCATCATATTGGCCAACAGGACCTGGCCCATGAACTTTTACAGGAGAGCCAGTCAGCACAATGCTTCCTGTGTGGTCTCTGGAACAGCTGTAAGAGGTCTCTGAATCACCAATGACACAGCCATTCTGGAGCTAACAGGATCATCCTGTGCTTGCAGTGGTACAGTTTAGTTAGCGCATGCATGATTAATGGATAAGGGGAGAATGATACAGAAACTTTCCTGACCAGTCCATCAAAAGAGCATTCACCCTAGGCTCTGGTTGGCAGTAAATGGAGTTGAAGTCTGCATGTTTCCTGTTTCCTGCATCTGCAATCAAGTCTATTTATGGATAGCCCATTTGTCAAAGCAACTCTGCAGTTCTTTGTTGCTGAGAACCCACTTGTGGTTTTCTTGGAATGATTAGCCGAGTGATTCTTTCTTTCTTTTGGATTCCTAGCAGACAAATAACCAAGATGTGGAAGTCTCTTGATAAGAACCATTTCCAGATCCTTTCTGCTTCTAGAGAATTGTCTTGTGTGAGACTCTCTTACTTGTTTAAGCAATGGACTGTTGAGTAAGTCATCTGAGCAAGAAGGGATTTTTGTCTTGAAAGACGGGAAGAAAGACTTTAGAGCCAGAGGGATACCTCTAAGTTCTAGCAGGCTGATGTGATCGGATTTCTCCTTTTTTGACCATGTTTCTTTAACTTAGAGATGGCACGTTTGTGATCCGTCCTTGGAGGGAAGCATTTGAACTACTGTCTGTGCTGGCATATCTTGGTGAAGAGAACAGCCTTCAACAGAATGGTCAACAGGCACTAGCAGGAAAATGATTGAATTGCGAACTGGGACAATGTTAACTTATACTACCAGATTCCCAATAGCCGACTCCATTGGACTTTCAAGCATTGTTGCAGTGGTCTCATGTGAAGCCTGGTGTGAGGGACTAGAAAGATGCATGCAGTCAGTGATGCTAGTAGAGATTATCTGTCATGAGGCAGAATGACGTGCTTGTAACAGACTGAGACACTTCAGACAGACACATTAAGTCTCTCCACCAAACGCTACATTCTTACGATCAGGGCAGTGTCAAACTGGGACAGAAAATCGTCCAGAGAACCAAAAATAAATGTGGCCCCCATTAGAAAATTAGAAAGCTAAAAAAGTGGCCAGGTTTGCAAAAAGGGGCAGTTTTGAACTTGTAAAGGCTCACTGTATAACTGTATTGCAAGGAATGGTAGACTGCATGGATTTGAGCTTGCAGCCGGCAATTGCTGTTTTAATATCAAGGAAATCACTAATAAAAACAGGCCCAGCAGATGATAAAACAGGCCCACAACCACCTAAAAAAAATAAAAACACACAATGACCTGTGAGACCAGCCCGCTGGGCACTGCCAGATTGCCTTATAGGCCCGTCTGACCCTGATAGTCGTACCCAAGTAGTTTGTGATTTGAACCAGAGTGGCAGTAGAATTCTTGAAGCAGACCCGGGGGGAAAGGAAGTATCCAGTTTGATGGAAATGCCTCAGAACTTCCTCTTGAGATGCTGTTTCTTTTAGCCAGTAATCTAAAAAAGGGTAGATAAAGATCTTTTGTCTCCCAAGGTGCGCTGCAACATCTGCCATGCATTTTGAGAAAGTCTGAGCATGGATTGCAGTCCGAAAGGGAGGACAAGGTATTGGATGCATTTGTTGCGACCACAAACCCTTGAAACGTTCAATGCTTTTTTGTGATGGGTATCCGACAGCATGAATCTTGTATGTCTATGACACATTCAGTCACGATAGTGCACTTGAAGTTAAATTTGGTGCAAAGCCAACATCCTCAATTTCTCCCTCTTCACACCTTTTTAGGGCATGGCAGAGTTTCTGATTTGGAACTTTTTTTTAAACAAATTCACATTACCTCCGGAGGAAAATGAAGCTCCTCCAACTTATATTTCTCTAGCAAACTGTTCACCTCCTTTAGAAGTGACTATGATGTAGAGAGGACATTATCGGTGATACAACAGTTAGAGGAAATTTGAATTTGAGAGATTTTCCATTCTGAGAAATATTCAAGACCTATTTTTCTTTTGTTATGACCTGCCACTCAAAGATGGTTTACAATACTCCGTCCACACTGGAATGACTAATGGGGAGGGGGTGAATGGTTACATTTAGAAGTGTCTTCCTTACAGTTGCAGATAGTTGCTGGCCTGGTGGAAGAAATGCTTCTGTTGATGCTGCCACAACCACCGAGGGGCATGAACTAATCTCTGTGGGGAGGGATGTGTATTGTAAGGTCTCCAATGTCTTCTATACTCCTTTAACTGTAAGCCCAGGTCCTGTAGAGTGCCCATCTCATACTTCATGATGCCCTTACACCTTTGGTGTGTGAACCAAACCGAGAATTACCAGAAAATGGGAAGTAAGGGATTCTTTGTTGAGCTTCCAACTTAAGACCAGTGAATTTCATCAAGGAACTCTGCCTCAAACAAATTCTGGCACGGTATCCATAGGCTGCCAGGTCTGACCAATCTGATACAGGCAGATGTCCAGGTAAAAGATAAGTATGCCTCCTTGTAGGGCTTCCTGGAAATCCTGCCTGCTTTTGTAGCTTTTCTGTAAACCTCTGGAAGGTATCAAAATGGCCACAACAAGTTTGTGGCACCCGCAGTATTCATCACCATAACTTAAGTCCCATACATATTCCTACCAATTGAGTCCATACGTTTGCTCTCCTTCTCCTAAGCAACAGTGGAGGAAGGGTCTATAACATAGGATTTTCTGGCCACAGATACGATGAAAGAATCCAGGGGTGGATCTCACCTGTGGAACAGCGGATCATGGTGTGGTACCTTGCATTTCTTTTAAAACCTAGATGGAGCAGACTTCACTGATGCTGGCTAAAGAAACAACTACAATGCAGGATCAAGTGGGACAGGAAACTAGTAGTTAAAGAGGCCAGAGCGTCATCCTGTGATGGAAGTTGTTGGAGTATGTGTTGGTATATACAACTTGGCTGCATGCAAGACCAGGATCTTGCTGAATGTAGTGAGGCGAGACACGAGCAGGGAGAGAGACAGACAGTGCTGGGGAATAATCCCTGATGGAAGAATGGTCTAGTGATAGGGGAGTCAGCATCTATAGCGTCTAAGAGAGCCAGCCCTTTTGCTGGATTGTTCTGAGTGCCTGGAACGTGATCTTGACCTTTTTCCAAGAGTGGGGTCAGAAGCATCAGAGTTTATGCTACTGTGTAAGCTCTTCAGGTTCAAAGGTCAGTAAGCTGCAGACGGAGACTGAGAACCCACTGAAGTCTCTGGGAGATATGGAGACGACTAAGGAACCAGTGAAGTAGAAGGAGATGTAAGAAAATTGTGGCAACCTGATCTTTGAGATGACGTAGTCTATGACAGACTGACCACTGGATTAAACTCTCTTGAGGGGAAGTAGGTTTATGAATACTCTTAGTCAGAGGAATGAAGAAGTGTTTCTTCATGTGGTGGAGCAATTCTGATAAATATTGCAGCCTTGGCAACAATGAGCCAGAAGGCTGTACTGGTGAATACACCTTGACGTGAAAGGAGGTGGAGAAGATGATCGACCTCTGGTTCTTGACGTCAAAGGAGGGATCGATGTCGGATGAGACTTCAATATCGCAGTACCTTTGTGTGTCTGTGTCAAATGAGGCATCAGCATTGTTGGAGGTCTTGACGTTGACAATCTATAGGTTGGAATTATTGCAGTTCTCGTCATCTTCGCCCTGGATGACAACTGGTAACAGTACCCCATCCTTTGGTGCTGTGTCTCTCTGGCTCTACCACTCCAGTTGTCCTAAGCGTGTGAAGAGCCAGCTGTGGTTGAAGGAGCACCTTCTTGTCACCCCTTGGACTTTTCTGGATCAGTATCTTGGCGCCTCCCCTTCATGCCTTGCAGTCTGATTTTCTGCTTGCCCATGAGGGTTCTCCTAGACATCTTTTGGCAGTGTTTGTAGGCTTCAACCAGATGATCGTCTGGTAGGCACACTATGCTGAGGTCATGGGTGTCTGACAGGGTCTTCTTGCCACAAGTAGGGTACTCACAAAAAGTCAACATGTTGAAAAAAATAAAAAATCTGTGATTTGAGAAATAGAGAGGAGGTTTGCAGACCCTCTTGTATGCATTGATTCCCAGCTGGAAAAGAGTCTGCCAAAAAAAGAGATCAAGGAACAAGAGGTCAAAGGGATTTAAAATACACAGAGGTCCAATTGTTTAGGTGGCTGCCTAACCAGAGAGAATATGCTCACCCAATCAAACCTCTCCTTGCTGCTGAGATGCTGGTCTACTGCAAGGTACAGAAGAATGGTAAATGAAGAAGCTTACACCCACAGTAATGTGTCTTCTTTTCACATCTTGTCTCTATGAGAACGTGCCATTTTAGAGTACCAGGGAATTCAGGTAGGAAGAGGCAACGTTGAGGATCTAAATGATTTACTGAGGTACTACCTCTTTAACAGTCTAACTTGGAAAAAAATACTCACTGTGCCTCTGAACACAAGTCCTGATGGCTATCAAAAAGATTTTTTTCATGTATCTAATAACAGTTTTGACTGAAAGATAAGATAGTTGACTAAGCAGATGAGAGATGTAATTCTATTTCTCAAATTCTAATGAAGGATTCCCCATACGTATTCTCATATTACCTTCCAGGGTCAATTCTCAATACTGATATAGCCCCCAAAGTTGACCTACAGTTGGATAAAGACTTGCTTCTGTTATAGGGGTCTCAAAATCAGAGACAGACTAAAGTCATGAGTGGTTTGAAACCTTCTTACAACAGGACAGCCAATCCGTATCTAAAGCAATTGTGAATGTTTTTTTTCATCTCGGAGGGAACCTGGATGTTAAAAAATCTGGTGAGGGATGGCAGAGCATTCCTGACATATTGATCACAAAGGTACATTTATGATGATTAAGCAGTTATTTCTAGCCCAGGTTCTCCATCTTCTACAATGGGTACCGTAGCACATAAAGGCTAGATAGGAAACTACATTTGTTTTTAGAATGCAATGCAACAAAATACAGAGGAATAATAACTTTCTATAAACGAAACAAAACAAATTCAACTACATTTGCTTTCACACCAAATACATACCACATCCTCCCAGCTGGTTTAAAGAGTCCACAATCACACAGGGGTATTAAATGACCTTGCTAGTCACAGATTAATGTCCCATAAATCCACAGAGAACACTAGGCATGCTAAATGCCAGATTTTCCCTGTATCAAAGAAAAAGAAGTGCAAAGAAGTAAACTATTTTAGATAAAGTCAAACGCCCATTTTTGTGATAACCAAGTAGTGAGGATAAAAACCCTTCTACTCTATGGGTGCCTCCAGGTCAGGGCATGCAGATGCGAGGCAATGTAGAGGTTATATTATTCCCCGCTCAATCGTTTAGTTTTTCTGGGTATCAGAGTCAGAGGACCACAAAGGAACAAAGGCATAACTGCTCGAAATGTGTAGACTTTCAACAGGATAATAGAGAAAAATATGATAGCTTTGCCTCAACGGTCTGAAGAAGGCCAGGAAAAATTAGAGTGGGCTGGCATGGAACAGAAGGCTGATGTGCTAGGGGTACGGATAAGAAGTATTTGGTAGAAATGGTATGGCAGAAATCAAGAAGCCAAAGCACCAGGTAAAGCTAGCACAGGTGCATTATGGGTGAATGCTGGACAGCAGTGGGAAAAGAAAAGTGCTAACTTGTGAAAAGAGAAAACAACTGGAGCAGTATATTGAAGGAACAGGAAGAAGGGCCAAATATTAATAGATCAAGAAACAAAGGTTCAGAATGAAGGAAAAATGTGCTAAAATAAGAACTGTGGCTTTTATGGCTGAAACAATATTGCAGAGGTTTGACTGACCTTTGGTGGAAAATCCCATATGTAGTTATGTGGAAAGCAGGTCTCTATGCCCCAGCATTTGCACTGAAGCCTCTCTCCAATGACTCCTGTGTTGGCAGCTGCCATAAGCAGGAAAGATATACCATTCTACTGTGCATATGTTGGGGGATCCTGCTCAGGGATGACATCTTACAGAAGTATGCCATCTGGAAGTAAGCTGGGAAGAAAGAGCTGACGCTACTGTCTGGACCTTCATTTTTTGACTCCGAGATGCACTCAAAGTTGACAACCGAGAATAGCATGGGGAAAAAGCCTGTACTAAGCAGTCAAAAGGAAGGAAGAGGTGTTAACAATTCCTTGAACAGTTGGTTCTGGTTTGATGAATCAGACGAGTTTGACCTGTTCAACAACAGAAAATACCAGAGCCCATATTTATTCAGTACTCTTCTACAACATACTTATACCATAAAAAGTTACAAAATGGGTGTGTTCTCAGGTGTTTCCTGAAAGCGAGGCGGGCAGGTTGAGCTATGATATTAGCCAGCAGTGAATACCATATGGCTATTGCTGCCAAGAACAGCCTGTGGTTGAAGGTGGAAGTCCTCAACATATTATTTAGCACGGAGGCCAGTGGGATTCAAAGAAACGTTACTTACTTGTATTCCTAGTTCTGCATCATAGGTATCCTCATTGAAGTCATAAACATAGAATATTCTAGTGCATTTGTGGGGATCCTGGAACAATTTTTCTTCTAATATTGAAAGTCATTATTAGTTGGAGGTAACCACCTCAATGTCCATAAAATTAGAGTTACCTCCATTAAAGAATTTGACAGGCCTGCGTTTGACTGAATTATTCTGGATCATAGCAGCTAATCAATATAATGTGACCACATCACTGCATCTGATAAGAGGCAACCCTGAGTTTAATTGTAAAAAACACCTATTGAGTACATATAGAGAAAGATAAATGAAGTAAAAAGGAGCCTGTCAGGTCAAGAATTCACAGAGTGCAAAGAAAATACACTTATTTTAAGGAGTCAGCAGCTTGCCTTCCCAGCATGCGCTGTACTGGTAGTTTGTGTCACAGCAGTGCTTAATTTGTGAAAATAAATAAATGCCAGAGCACTTGGTAGGGGGGCATTCCAGCTTGCAGCATCCATTACCCCTCCCAGTGCTGCCACTGGCACCAACACAATTACTAAGCTTCACAATTCTAAAGAGAGTGACAATTCAGACTTTTCCAGGGCTCCTAATGCATAAGAATGACTTTGGAGGCAGATATTTGTCATTTATAACTAATTAACAAACAACTATTGTGCTTGCCTCTGAATTAGACAAACAGCGCCACCTTGTGGCTGTCTAGTGCCTGTGCTAACAAGTGCCGGTGATGAGCACCAGAGACCACCGGCTTAAATTAAGCATATATCCTCAGTTCATTTTGAATGTCGGAAATGGTATACAAAGAAAAATATATATATCAAAAGTATTGACAACTGGGGAGACGGGAGGGTTGTTTATCACTTCAGTGAGGATACCTACGGGGCAAAACTAGGAATACAAGTAACTTTTCCTTCTGCATCATAGGATCCGCACTGATAGTCATAAACATAGAATAGAGTAGCAAGCATATCCCTAACTCAGGGGTGTCAATACAAAGTGTTAAATGATTAAAAACAAATTTGGCAAAGACTAAGCAGGCATGTGGCAACTAAGAATTACTCGAACTTCAATTGGTTTTTCTTAAGTTGTCTGGCCTAACAGAATCAGCTCGTAAATCTTCATCTAAACAGTACGTTTAGCGAAAAGTATGAACCCATTTCCATGCAGCTGGTTAGCAAATTTCTGTAATTAGGACATTTATAATCCAGGCAGCAGATGTAGTCTTACTACGTGAAGAATGGTCTCTAGGTTTACCTGGTAGAGGCTTGTTGGCTAATTGCTAACAAAGGGTAATAATGGAAACTATCGTTTGTTTTTGATGAAGCCATACAACTTCTTAAAGCTCCATAATTTATAAGCAACAGATTTATTTAGCGCTATTTAAAAATAACTTAAGAACTCTCTGAACATCTAAAGGGTCTTTTCTACTGGTAAAGAGGGGTTATCGAGAAATACCGAAAATTAAATTGTTTGATTAAGGTGAAAATCTGACAGAAGGATGTGTTCTTAATACTACTCTATTGCTGTGAAAACCTGTATATGGTTCTACAGAAGACAGAGCGTGCAGCTCACTAACTCCTCTTGCTGACATAATAGTTACCAAATAGGCTACCTTCCAGGTGAGGTGTTGTCTTGAGGCCTTATATAGTGTTTCAAAGGGAGGAGCCATTCAATTAGGTAAAACTAGTTACCTCCCAAGGAGAAGCAAGCTGTCTAATAGGAGGAAAGGTCTTTTTAGCAACTGGTATAGTAAAGAAAGATCCTGGATTGTGTTCTTTTCTGTATGCTGTTATGGCAGCTAAATGTACTTTGATCGAGTTGAATAATAATTTTGATCATGACAAATGAAACAGATAGGATAGAATTATATCTTCTTGGCATTTAATTGGACCATTGTTGTTTTGGAGACACCACATGACTTTTCCACTTAAAAGCATTAAGCCACTCTTGTGTTCGGACATTTAGCTTCCTTGAGAATGACCATACAATCAGGATGAAGATTTAAGTTTCCATATTGAATGAGCCATGCCTCCAAATTCAAGCAGTGTACTTCGGGGTGAAAAATCTCCCCTTGCATGCTCGACAGTAACCCTTGGTGTTGTACTACGCTCCGTTCGCGGAGTCTGCGTAGTAGCGACAACTTCGCGCTTCGCAGTGAGTGCAAAGTTGTCGACTACTTCGCAATCTACAGTGTAGCGTAGTAGTTTTTCTTCCTCGCGCGTTCAATAGCGTTCTCGCGTGCACGGTAATGACTTACCGTGGTTCTGCGTTCACCTTCTCGATTTTCTCTCCCGGTCGCGTCCGCCACGATGTTTGGAATCCGGCCGCACAATCCTGCGTGACTGTGCGAACGCGATCCCGTCATTCGGACGCGCGATCACGTCGTTCGGACTGCGCCATGTTGGTAAGATCGCGTTTCCGAACACGCAGAAACGGCAATCTGGCACAGAATATCTCTCGAGCATGATAAAACCTTCTAAAAAAAAAAAAAGATCATTTTGCTCAGGAAACCCCCTGGATTGTGATTTGGCTGTATTTTTTTGTGCAAGGAGTCCTCTTTTTGTTTCTACTCTTTTTTTCTCAAGAGTAAGGAAGTGCCCCCGAGTCTCAAACTTCCTGTTCCTGTCCACCAGGCTCCTCCCAGTGCTTTGTCCATGTGCTGTTCACTTTCATTTGGATTTGGAGCTGGAAGGATCACTTTTTGTGTATGTCTGCTGCATCTTAGCATTTGATTGGATTTATTGAGGACTTTTGGATTTGAAATTTTCTATTACAAGTAAGTTGGAGAATTGGTGTACATGTTTTTTTTTTTTTTAACTACAGTTTTCTGGGCTTTTCAATCCTTGTTAAAAATTATTATTAGGGAGGCCTGTACTTTCATGAGGGGCCAAGTTGTATTTCTTTGAAATTTCATCCAGTAGGCCTAAAGGTACCTATGGGTCCAACCATGTTTCTGTGGTGTCTGTAAAATTTCAAGTTTTTAAACATCATGGATGGCATTGGATTCAATTGCAAACTCTGTTGTAGGGGAATTTCAGTTTTTGTGTGGAATTACATTTTGCCTTTTTTCAGCCAATAGGTAACCCTAGTAGTTCATGTAGTTAGTGTAGGCCTGCTTGAGTTCATTGTATTTACTTTCTGTGGGTGGCCTGGCCATGTGGTGGCGGCCATTTTGTGTTTCCAGCCACTGTGCTTTTGCCATAGGCCTCCAAGCTTGTGGCCTACTCTGCCAGTATTTCAGAGGTACTACTGGATTCATCATGGGTGCATGAAAGTTAATCAACTGTTTTTGTGGTGTATCTTTAATTTGTAACATCATCATGTATGGCATGGATGGCTTTGGATTGATTTGTAAAATGTGATTTTTGGTATGGAATTTCAGGTTTTGTGTTAAATAATATGGCACTTTCTGCCAGTAGGTAATCCTAGGAACTCAGCTCGCGTAGTTTTGGTAACTTTGCACAGTGCGACAACGCGACCTTACAGTTTTTGTCTTCTTCGCGCGCTCAATTTGCCTGCTGGGGTATGCGACGTTTTGTCAAATTCGCGCTGCCAAACACGCCGAATTTGCAATCTCGCGAGCAATATGTCTCGAGTTGCATAAAACCTTCTAAAAAATGTTGGATCTGTTCATTTTGCTAAAAAAACTCCTCAGGTTGTCATTTGGTTGAAGTTTTTGGAGCATGGACCACTTCCTGTTTCTGTCCTCTATGTACTTTGTTGTTTGAGGGTGGGCTGACCATGTGGGTGGCGGGGCGGCCATTTTGTGAAGCCAAGCATTGTCCTTTTGCCATAGGCATGTATTGTATGTCTTCTCTTTCTTTTCATGTTGTTGGGGCTGGCCAGGCCATGTGGTGGCAGCCATTTTGTGTGACCTTCCATCGTGCTTTTGCCATAGGCCTCCAAACTTGTGATCTATTCTGCCAGTAGGCCTAGAGTCCCAGAGGTAGTCAGCGGGGGTGCTTGATGTAGCTGTTTCCATTTTGTCTGTTGAATTTAACATCATTTATGCATGGATGGCATTGGATTGAATTTCCAAATGTGGTGTTTGGGGTGTAGTTAACTTTTTGGGAGTGTGTTAATAAATGCCTTTGTATGTGTTGTTGATGTTGTGTAACTTTCCAACCTTTTAGCCATGGGGATTTTCTTTTTTGCATTAAGCTGTGATGTGTAACAGGCATCCTCCTTTTTCTGGCCATATAGGGATATATATGCCTGCTTGAGTTTATGGTTTTCGGTGCTTTACCCATGTGCCTGTGATGAGTACCCATGTGGCTGGGAGCTGTGGTGGTGGTAGTACTAGTGTGCTGTTTTGTTTTTGCCACATAGGCCTGATTGTCTTTCCATTGTTCCTGTTGGCTTACTGTTGTTTACATCCCCATTGCTATCTGCTGCAGGTCACTGATGCTGCATCCATCCGACATTAAAATCAACGCTCAAAAAATTCCACATTTGACTGATGTTCTTCTGCCTTCTTTACTTGTAGGTGCACAAAAGACTGAGAAGGAGGTGGTGGCTGTCATCATTCATCGCCCGTTGTACTGCCAGACGGACATCCTTCTGTTCTACGTCACGTGTGGTGTGACTCACCTGACCAGACATCTCTGCAACTTGTGCAACTGAGTGCTGCTGCTGACATCTGAAGATGAAGGGCCCAAAGAAAGCAGGTGCCAGGTCCTCCAAGACCAAGAAAGTTGCTGAGAAGAAGAAGGAAGAACAGAAGAAGGAAGTGACACTTAAGTCTGGTGTTGACCCCAAAATCTTTTTGGGGAGAAAAAAAAAGTATGCCTGCAGCAGCGGTGTCTGGGGTTCAAGCTGGGGCCAGCACCTCCGCATTAGTGGGCCCAAGCCACCAACCCAGGCCCAAGCAGATGAGTGGGGAAGAGGTAGCCAGCCTAATGGTGGACAGCAGTGATACTGAGCCTAACTAAAAACGTATCGCTATCTCAAAGTAGTACACTATTAACGCAAGAGGGAACACAGCAGAAAAGTGGTGAACAACCACCACTGCCCGCAATAGTAGATGTTCAACAACAACCACAACCACCGCCTGCAATAGTAGTTGTTGTTCCTCCCGAAGTCGGGGCAGTTCAGGAAATTGAGCCTCATGCAGAGCAAGAAGAAGAGGAAGCCACTCATGCAGGAGATCTATTGTCTTCCAAATCCCCAAGGAAAAGGAGAGTTAGTCCATCGAGTTCTTCGCCAGGCATCCCTTCTGATGATCTAGATCTCAATTGGGAGCCACAACAATCTGAGCATGAGAGGGAGAGCCATCCCAAGACCAGGCTAGGGAAAAGGAAGGTTCTAGCAAGCTTTACACTTATGGAAGTCGATGTAGAACAGCAGGATAATGATGATGATGAGTCAGACCCAGTCATTACAAGCATTACTCCTGGCCCCGAGGACATGGAGACCAACATTTTCACCCTATCCCGAATGGCTGCGACTAGTAGGGATGTAGCACGCATACCTCCAACACAGGCAACACCAAAACGACCTCCAGCTTCCATTTTTACATTAGCAAAGAGCCGGCAGCGTCCTACATCCAGCACAAGCTCCACCTCAGCAGAAGTAGGTAGTGGTACTACTGCGCAGCCACATAGTGAAATTCAACACACACCCCCCAGTTCATCCGGCATTGGAAGTGGCACCTCTAGCAGGAGACAAAAGTTACGCTCCCCAGTGTGGGACTTCTTTGCGGTTAGCGCAAATGAGGACAACATTGCTATGTGCTCCATTTGTCATTCCTCTGTTAGTCGTGGTAAGCTTAGTACAAACTATGGTACCGGAGGCCAAATTACCCATTTGAAAAAACACCACGCAATCAAGTGGGAGGACCACCTTCGTAGCATAAAAGCAGGAACCATTAATGTTGGTGGGGAAGTAGTAGAAGGTCCACTCACGGTCAAAAAGGAAGAAGAAGAGGGAGACATTCAATCTGGTAGTGGAACACAAAGTACCCCTGTCCCCAGCACTGCAGTTGTACAGCCCATATCCTCCACATCAGCAACATCTCAGTGGCACCAGAGTAAGAGTCAGCCGGAGATACCAAGGAGTACTGGTGCGAAGTCTGCGATGCAAAGTGCTGCGTCGAGCATAACCGAAAGAAATACCAAGCAGCGTACCATTCTTAGCATGTTTAGGCAGGAGGGAAAGTACGAGCGCAACCACCCAATAGCACGTTTGTACAATGCTAAGCTTGCTAAAATGTTAGCACAGGACCTTCTCCCTTTTTCTTTTGTTGAAGGGGTGGGTTTTCTGGAATTTGTGACAACCATCTGCCCAAAATGGAACGTTCCCAGCCGCTACTATTTTGCCAGAGTTGCTGTTCCAGGACTACACCATGACGTGCTGGAATTGCTTGGAAAAGCCTTACATCAGAGTGCTGTTCATAGTATCCACCTAACAGACATGTGGACCACTGATTACATGTGCATCACTGCACACTGGATCTCTTTTTCAGATGTTAGAGACAAGCTATCTGCAGGCGTTGACACTGTTGAGATTTTTAATGATACTCGCAGACATGCAACTGTAGCCATGTTTGCTATGGAGAAATCTCATACTGCTACAAACATTTTGGCTGAGTTTAACAGCAAGATCTTTGAATGGCTGCGACCAAGAAGCCATAACATTGGTTTTGTTGCCACCGACAATGGCAGTAATGTAGTTAAGGCCATGAAAGATGGTGGCTATTTCAGGGTCCCGTGTTTGGCACACTGCATTAACATTGTTGTTCAAGACTTTCTGAAAAATGAAAGCAAAGTCAGCAACTTACTGACTACCTGCAGAAGAATATGCACGCATTTCAACCATTCTTTTAAAGCCCTGAAGCAGCTACGGGTCATTCAACGTGAGCATAAAATGCCAGTCAAAGCACTCATCCAGGAGGTCCCAACACGTTGAAACTCAACTTATTACATGCTTGATTATCTGTTTGAGCAGTACATACCACTTAAGGCTTATGTCATGACAAGAAGATTAGGGTATCCTACTGTTAAAACCATGACCGTTGAGATGTTGCAATGGGACCTCATTAAATGCCTGACAGAGATGCTACTTCCTTTTGAGGTCTTCACACGTGCAGTCAGGAGGGAGGACCGTACTATGGGCCAAGCTATCCCATTGTTGTACATGCTAGAGCAAGAGCTGAAGGAGGTGTCTGAAACATACGAAGGTGTGGAAGAAAAACTTGGCGCATGTTATTTGGTGAACGTCTTAGCCGCCCGCATATCTGACAATACAAGGATTCAAAATAAGATTGTGTCACATCGACATTACATTACTGCCACAATTTTGGATCCACGGTACAAATTATTTCTGAACAGTAACGCAGTAATTCCTTTTTCAGAAGGAGATGTTGCCAAGTACAAAACTTTAATAGCTGAGGAAGCCACTGATTTAGAAAACGAAGGGCTCTCAATTAGAGGCCTGCCAGTGCCAGCTTAGGACAGTGCAAGTACTACAGGGCATCCTCCAGAGTCAAGTTCTTCTTCACAGCATGAGAGCAGTGTGTTTGCTTCCCAGCAGTCACCAACACTACCAATAACAACAACAGCAGCAACAGGATCTGATTCATCAGACACAACCAAAAAAATAGCTGCTTGGTTTCTACAGAAAGGGATGGGTAAGTCCGTAGCAGTCGCAAAGCCTAAAGAGGTTAAGCAAATCGGAGCACCACTGAACATTGAGCGGATGGTCCAGGCCGATCTGCATAACACAACAGAGGTGTTCATGGAGCAAAGCCCATTGATGTATTGGTATGGGAAAATAAGCCAATGGCCAGTGCTCAGCAGGCTGGCGATAAAGTATCTGGCTTGCCCTGTCGCAAGTGTCTCTTCTGAGCGTGTTTTCAGTGCTGCTGGGGCCATTGTAACTGTGAAAAGGACCAGTCTCTCGTCCAAAAGCGTGGAGAGGTTAACCATGATCAAAATGAATCAGCACTTCATGCCACCAGACTACAAAATACGTGAATCACAGCAGGAAGAGGAGAGCGAGTCCGAAGACATAACTAGTGGGTTACATGACCTACTTCTGTCCGAACCACCAGGGTTTGAGGACGAGCTCCTCTTCCCTGACAACTAGGCTTTCAAATTGTTACTTTCTCCCTTCCTTTATTTGTGTGTATATCTGTCTTTCATGTTCAAACTTCAAATTAAACCACAACAAATCCAACACCACCGTCTCTTATTTTTATTTACCTATTGGAGTTGCACGTCTGTGCATTTAACTGTCCACTCCACTCCTCAGAGACCTGCTCCATCTTCCTGACTCGCCCTAACTACATTTCCATCTTGCCATATATTGGATGGAGATGGAGAATAGTACAATAATGTAGCCTCTAACAGTCCTTCCATAACAAGTGAAACGTACGTGACTATAGCCATCTTCTGTTTTGTTACCAATCTGAAACTTATCACTATCTTAAGGCTTCCACCTCTGTCTGCAGGCATACACAACTCTTCACTGTCAGAACTTGAGCAGGCATCCAAAACTAAAGTAAACTTGTCATCATTTTCAGAAGGCTCTGCAGCATCTGGGATCTGACAGTCAAAGAGAAGAGCAAGACAGGTATATGAAATGAATGATGCCATGCATTGCATTGGATGCTAGCTGACTCTGAGCAAATGTGCATGAAGTAGAACTATACTAGTAGTTTAATAATAACCAAGTACTTGTGACTCAAGTGATAGTCAATGTTTCCATGTTGTTTAATAATATCCAATTGTACTCCTACTGCAGGTGCAGTCTTGACTTACTTAATCGTAGTCACTACAGACTGAGTTGCTGTTGGTCTGTTGGACAACACGTACACGTGCCACACTTGATGATGATGACCACCATACTATCTTTGCACGCTGTCAGTCAGTTGGATCGGAGATGATTGATGGAATACGTTCAGGAAGTGGAATACAAGGTAAATACAACCAATCAACAAGAACCACAGCAGACCTAGGCTACATGTGTGTGCAGTGGTGGAGTAGAATAGTGGTATGATTGAGGACTGACAATGGCACATTGATTTAGTCATTTGATTTGGAAAATGCGAGGTTGCTGTATATGCCTTTTGTCTGGCTCTGTAAAAAATTAAGGTAAATGGAGTTTGGGTCACAGTCCACGGACTCACTGCCCAGTGTCGTGGGCCTGTTCTGTGCCGGCTCCTATCTTGTTGTCCTTCTAGATTAATGCTGTGCAACTAGTAGAGTAGAGTTAGACACAATGCATCCAAGCCGCCTCAGTCTGAAAGTCTTCTCGCTCACGAGTCTTGTCTTTTTGCACTACACCGTAATTGATTTTTATTTTTTCATTCAGTTATTTTGTAATACCCCTTTTCTTTTTCCATCAACACTTACAGGCCGGCCTTTTACCCAGTGCTATTATACTTGGAGCAACAACTCACACTTACCTTACCAATCCTCATCATCCAGCCAGTGGCACCCAAGAATGATATTCAGAGTGTCCATGGAATGGAGGACCAAGATAAATGACGAGATACAACTACACATTTGAACCTGGATAATACAGTAACTTTAGTATCATTTTCGTATTTTATTTGATTCCTTTTTCCTCTTCATTTATTTTACGCTTGTGGGACTTTGTTTCGTAATTGCTCCCTAAAACTATTTCTTCATTTTCTTTGCTAGCTTTCAGCCCGCTACAGCAGGTATTTCTCTGAGGGCATACAGCCTAGGCAAACGTCATATATAACAAATACATCCTTGTAACGTCGAATTGTGTAGTAGTAGTTAAGTACCACTCATTATTAACCATCAAGTTATAACTTATCTTCATCATGCATGCATTTCCTTTTTCTACCTTTACTTTAGATTTATTGGGTAGTGGATCATCAATCATCGTCTTCATTGTTTTGCTTTTGTTGTCTCCATGCGTACTGTTTTTCTTTGTCAAACCTTTCCCCAAACCCCCGTTTCCATCCATTCCCATCCATACATCTAATTAATTGGCGGCATTGTTTGGATTTAATTTTACAGCATTAAAGTTTACGAATTAGGATTGTGTTTTAGTGACTCCTTCAACACAACTACAGTTGAACTTCTTCTTATCTTCTTGTACTTGGCAGTCCCCAACACCATTGTTTGTTTTTAGTTTAGCAGTTGCAATATTGTTTTTTGTTTGTCTTACGTACTGTACTTTTCTACTACTCCCACATTCTCTCTCAGGCAAATGACTGTCTCTTTGTTTTTGTTTGCAAATGCTAGTGCCAGTGTCTAGTCTACTACTACCATCACACAACCACAGCATCTTCTCCATTGTCTTGGAAAACCATGCAGCCCTTGTGGTGCCGAATCTAATCATCATCAATCACAGGTAAGAAGATAAGTTTGCTGGGAGGTATAATGGAGGAGAGACTGGTAGTACTAATAGGACAAATATAACTCAGTGAGGGGTACCGCATCTATCTGTTTGCATGTTACAAATGTGGCCAATTAATAAATTATTTAAATCAAACACTGGCTGCTGCCCTGCATCTGCAAATAAACCTTGTGACGTACATTAATTAGTGAAACAGTAACCCCACCACAAAACATTATCATATGTGTACGTTTAAAAAAAAAAAACATTTATTCATGTCAATAAAAAAAATCCTCCTATCCCACACCTCACCCACCCCTCTCCCTAACCCCAACCAATGTCCAAGTCCAAAGAATGTCCCACTAAAACCCCAATACCCACTCACCAACAAAACTATTAAAAAAGGGGCAAATGAACAGGGTCCATTATAATCGGCGGGCTTTGAGGTGTTTGTCCACCAGTATTTTCACGTGCTCCTCGAATTGTTCCTCCAGCTTTGCCACCCGGAGGAGAAGTTGTTGATGAAATGCACGGCACCTACATTTGCATCCATGATGTGGGGGCGGCAGATGTTGACAAATGCCGGCGGTGGGCGGCTGCCTGACCACGGCGCCGTACTACTGCAGGCGGGGTCTGGCTCGGGCCCGGGGCATTGGAAGAGGCAGCAGCTGCTGCCGCCACCTCCTCCTCCTCCTCCTCAGCCTTAGCCACCAGTACTCTTTCACAATGGCCTGCAGTTTCCTTTGCCGGGCCCTGGCTGCCAACTCCTTCCGGGGTGGTTTTTGGGAAGGAGTATCTATAAAGAAAGAAACAGAATTGTAACCGAAACTCTTAGGAAATCAGTAACACAAAATTAATTCAACACACAGTGGCATAGTAGCACTAGCAAGTGCAGTACATAAAATTGGTGGTAACTAAGTAGAACATAAGTTACTTACCTGTAAACTGTGGTTCTCCAGTATTGGTGTCTTTCATAGATTCACATGCTTGAATATTCCCGTCGTCGAAGTGGGAGTCCCACGGTACATAAAATAGCAGTAATATATGCATATATAGCTGAAAAAATTACATAATCATACATATATACATATAGAGCAATTAGATATAAAAATACCATACAGTTAAGAAAGTACCATAGAACAAAATAGGCCAATAGCAGCCTAAGGGAGAATTCACTTTAGTAACATATCAGTGTCATTGTTATGGTCCACATTCCAGCCAATCAGGCTGCAGCACCCTCTAGAACCTTCTCCTCAGAAGCTCAAGTCCTCAGGTTTTCGTAGCACAAAGTGACCAAGAGTGCATGAGGAGAAGAGAGCCTCTGAGGGGAGGAAGGGTGGGTCGCATGTGAATCTATGAAAGACACCAATACTGGAGAACCACAGTTTACAGGTAAGTAACTTATGTTCTTCTCCAGTATTAGGGGTATCTTTCAAAGATTCACATACTTGAATAAGAATAGAAAGCAGTAAAGCACAGCATGAGTTATAAAGGTAGCTTAAAACAAAGTACATAACACAATTCAACGTAAAACTGTGCATACTATGATTCAAGAGAAAATACCTTTATGACTGGAGGCCGGCAGCAACAGAGGCTCACCTTATTTGAAAAGATTCCGTAGCACCGCTTGTCCCACAGCCGCGTCTGCGGCGCCCGCTGATCCGAGACAGTAGTGCTTCGTAAACGTGTGTCTGCTCGACCACGTTGCAGCTCTACAGATGTGGCGTAGAGGCACTCCCGCAAAGAGGGCTGTGGAAGTTGACGCCGCCCTTGTGGAGTGAGCTCGTACAGGATCAGAGAGGGGCTTTCCAGCCCGTTGGTGGCAAAAAGCAATGGCAGAGGAGATCCACCTAGTGATGGATTGTTTGGTAACGGGCTGTCCTTTGCAGATTGGGCCATAGGCCACGAAGAGCTGGTCTGATTTTTGAAAAGGCGCAGTATGTTGAATGTAGAATTTCAAACAACGGTTTAAGTCCAAAGAGTGCAGGGAACGTTCTGCAGGAGACTGAGGATTAGGGAAAAATGTCTTAAGGATGACAGGTTCATTAAGGTGGAAATCTCTTGGAACCTTAGGAATAAATTTTGGATTGGTGCGTAGTGTAACCGCTTCTTTAGAAAACTGAAGAAAAGGAGGTTGGATCGTAAATGCTTGAATGTCACTTACTCGCCTGGAGGATGTTAATGCAAGTAGAAGAGCAACTTTCCACATGAGGAATTTTAAGCCCGCTGAATGAATGGGCTCGAAAGGAGGTAGGAGGAGTTGAGGCAGGACCAAATTTAAGCGCCAAGCAGGCGGAGGGAGACCCTTGATAAACTGTTGGATAAATCGAGAGGAATATAATGACGTGGAACCATCATGACGGAAGCGGGAGAGTGCTGCCAAGAAGACTTTAAGAGTGGAATGAGAAAGTCCTGATTTTGCAAGGGACAGGAAAAAAGGCAGAATCTGTTCAGGCTTGGCGGTCATTGGATCCAAGGCTTTAGTGTGGCACCAGACACAGAAACGCTTCCACTTGATGATAGGTTTTAATGGTGGATGGAGCGCGAGCGTGGCACTTCAGTTGATAGGTTTTAATGGTGGATGGAGCGCGAGCGTGAGCTTCTCTGCAATCTGCGGCGATGTTTAGACGTGCAAATTCATTGTGTTTCATGCATGTAGCTGGAGATACGCCGGATTCGGTTGGCAGATTTGCCCCTGTTTCATTGTCAGGAGGTGAGGCAGAGGAATTGGATCGCTCTGAGAAAACAGGAGGAGATCCGTGAACCATGGGTGCCGTGGCCACCTGGGTGCTATTAGGATGACATGACAGGGCTGAAGCCTCATCCTGTGTAACAGGCGCAGAACTAGAGGGAGCGGAGGGGAGGGAAAGCGTAGATGAAGTCGTTCGACCAATTGATCAAAAATGCATTCCCGCTTGACTCTCTGTGGGGATGACGACTTGCAAAGCGTCGGCATTTCCTGTTGGTGGCAGTCGCAAAAAGATCCATCTGTGGCTGACCCCACTGATGGAAGATGAACTCTAGAGTTGGTTGATTGAGTTCCCACTCGTGATTGTCTGTGAGAGACCTGAGTGAGTCCGCTAGGACATTGGAGACACCCGGCACATGGATCGCTGAGAGATGGACTTGATAGTGAATAGCCCAGTCCCATATTTCTTGTGCTTGTCTGGAGAGCAGAAGAGACCTCGTGCCACCCTGTTTGTTGAGGTAGTGCATGCTGGTGGTGTTGTCTGTCCGCACCAGCAGCGATTGGTCCTGCACTACCCTCTGGAAAGATTTTAGGGCAAGGAAAATTGCCAGAAGTTCTAGGCAATTTATGTGCCACGTGCGTTGGAGCACAGTCCACTTTCCTTTGACGGACAGTCCTTCGAGGTGTGCTCTCCAACCCTCCAATGACGCGTCTGTCGTGAGCGTCAGTGTCGGAGTTGCCTCTTGAAAAGGTAGTCCCATGGAGATGTTTGGAGGGTGAGCCCACCACTCCAGTGCAGACTGAATGCGGGGTGTGAGGTAAATCTTGTCATTAAACGACCCCGAGATCTGTTTCCACTGCTTGTCCAGTTCCTCTTGTACGACTCTCATATGTAGTCTACAATGTAGAATCAGATGTATGCAAGAGGAAGCCATGCTCAGGAATTATTTTAACATCCGGACAGAAACGTACTGTTTTGACTGCAGGGAAAGAACCATCTTGATTATTTGGTCCTGTCGTTCCTGGGAGACAAACACCTTTGCCAGTTGAGAATCTAGCAAGGCTCCTAGAAAATCTCGCTTCTGTGATGGGCGAAAGTGTGACTTTTGGCGATTGATTGAAAGGCCCAAGGTGCGAAAAAGCGAGATACAGACCTGAGTGTGCTGCTTCGCCACCCGGTATGACGGAGCCTTTATAAGACAGTCGTCTAGGTAAGGGTAAAATTGGATGCCTTGCAGGCGCAGAAAAGCAGCTACCGGAGCCATGATCTTTGTAAAGACCCTCGGTGCTGAGCGAAGGCCGAATGGTAGGACTTTGAACTGGAAATGCAGGTGTCCGACTGTGAAACGGAGATATCTTCTTCTGTGTTTGTGGTGAATCGGCACATGAAAATATGCGTCCTGGAGGTCGATAGTGGAGAAGAATTCTCCGGGATTGAGGTAATTTAAAATTTGAAGTAGTGTTAACATTTGAAATATTTTTGCTGTGATGAATTTGTTCAGGGCCCGCAAGTCCAAAATAGGGCGCCACTCTCCTGACTTTTTCTTGATTAAAAAGAAGCAGGAGTAAAAGCCCTTGCCCTGTTGCCCCTGCGGTACCACTTCGACAGCCCCTTTTTTGATCATCAATTTGACTTGAGCCAATAGTTCTCTGTAATGAGGTGGGGGCGGACCAGTAGGTGGGCAGTTGCGAAGAAATTTTATAAATTCTAGAGTATGTCCCTTTGAGCTCACATCCAGGACCCAATGATCGGAGGTAATGTTTGACCAATTTAAGATGGACTTGGAGATCCGACCTCCAATTTTCACAGACAGTGTGTACTTTACGCTGGGGTTGTCACTGTTTCTTAGCATTGGAACCACCTCTGTACGTGGTTTTTCTGTGGTATGGTCTTGAATTGGTCTGGTGATTTTGAGACTGGTAGTTATTTCGTTGTCTATTGTCGTTATAGGAACGATATTGGTTGGAGCCACGAAAAGTGGAAGAGCTGCCGCCCCTACCACGTGCTCCTCGAAACGGTCATTTCTTATATTGGAGGGTTGGTAAAAGTCCGGGCCGTATCAGTATCCTTTTGAATAGATTCGAGAGCGTCATCAACATGTTTGCCGAAGAGCGAATCGCCATCATAGGGTAGATCAAGCACTCGTGCTTGAAACTCTGGTCGAAATGCCGTTGACTTTAGCCATCCTTGGCGTCGCAACACAGCGGCCCCTGCCAATTGCCTGAATCCCGTAGATGAGATGTCGATGGCACAGTCGATGATCTCTGAAGAGATCGTTTCTCCCTCCTGTATGATGGCTTGCGATTCCGCGCAATGGCATCCGGATGGCATCCGGAAATTGTGGAATTATTGCTGCAATTTCGGACCACATCTAGCGGTCATACCGTCCAAGAATTGCTAGGGAATTAGCCGCTCTAACTGTTGTGGCCGCAATAGTGGTAAACTTTTTCCCGATGGAATCCAATTTGCGTCCTTCTTGATCAGGGGGGGGGATGTGAGAGGTGTGGCAGGATTGAGAGACCTTTTCTGAGCCACCTGTGTGATGACAGAATCCGCCTTCAGCTGAGAAACGAGGCATGCTGGAGAATTTGCAGGCTCTTTATACTTTTTATCAAGTCTAGGTAAAACAGCCGGGATCGAATTAGGCCGCTCCATTAATTTGAGACCTTCCTTCCAAATGTGATCGATGATCGGGATGGTGTGGGCTTGCTTCTGAGGAAGATCCTTGAAATCATATAAAAAGCAGTCTGTCTGCTGGACCTCTAAAGTCAGGTGAAACCTTTTGCCAGCACGGACCATCAAGTTGTGAAAGCTGCCAATGTCCACTGGAGGTGTAGCTCTTGGCGATGTTGGTGGAGTACAAGGTGTTTGAGCCCTGTAATCATCCCAATCAGTGAGGACGTTGTGGTTGTCATCTTGATCTGTGTTTTGAGGGTCCTGTTCCTCATCATCAGTATCCTGCTGAAGGCGTACTAGTGATCTGGGTGTTATTGTAGGTATAGAAACTTGTGTTTGTGGAGGAGGTTGCTAAGGTGGAGAAGCAGGTCTAGATGGCGGAAACCTGCGATTGTAATCATCCAGCATGTGCTGCAAATTAGACACTAAAGACAGAGGTATTTGTGTCTATCTGTTCCGTTTTGGTTGTTTCAGAGTGCTCTATGGGGAAAAGATCTGCCCCTTCTTCCTCCTCCTAGTCATAGTCCTGGCACTTGATGTTAAGTTCAGAGGGGCTAGACGCAGGTCGAAAAACATCATCGACATATGAGCCATCATTAGAGTCCTCCTCCGCGGACTGAAACAATTGTTCAGGAAGAGCAGAGCCACTTTTTACAGGACTTAAATGCAGTTGAGGTACCCGTCTTTTAACCATTGAAGCAGTGACCACTGTAAAGGTGGTGGCTGTGGCCAGTGGATGGTGTGAAGTTGACGAGCTTGTCAACGAAGCGGCAGAAGATTCAGAAGGAGGCTGAATTGTCAGCGCTGCGTCTGCTGATGAAAAATCTGTAGCCATTGACGGATGTGACTTCCCTTTATTCTTCGTCGACGAATGGTTTTTCACCGTCGACGACGCCGTCGACGAAGAGGGTAGCGTCGACGCAGATGTCGCTGTCGACGAGGATGCCGTCGTCGGAATTTTATTAGTCGACGAAGTTGGGACCGTCGACGACGATGCAACCGTCAACAGTTGTCACCGTCGACAAAGAGGTTCCCATCGACGATGTGTCGCCTTCAAAGATGGGCGCGTCGACGAAGATGGACGCTTTTTCGTCGACGATGAGGTCTTGGCAATCGTCGACGTAGTCCCTGAAGACATAGAACATGTCGTCGTCGACGAAGAGACAGCATCAACTGATTTAGTCGTCGTCGATGGACGCGTCGACGAGCCAGTGCCCGTTTTTGAAGATGATGGCACGGCTTTGGACTGTGACGCCAGAGAATCAGGTCCCGTAGGTGTTGGAGGCAAGTCCTGTGGGGAGACATTCTTAGAGACTTCAGCAAGTCTTCGTTTCTTGAGGAATGGAGAGGGCATCTCCCGTCTCTGACCCACGTTACTGAGAGGCCTTGGAATGAAATGAAGAGACACTCTCAACATCCAAGACCACTGACTCAGATGTCTTCAACTTCTGTAGCCACAGAAGGAGACAGGCCTCTCTGTCTCTTAAAGTTTTAGCAGAAAAAGTACGGCAGTACTTACAGTTCTTGACTTCATGGTCCGGGTAGAGACAGTAAATGCATTTACTGTGTGGATCTTCATGAAATAGTCTCAGTTTGCCACAGTATGAACATTGTCTAAATAAAGATTTCCCTGAGGAAGACATTTGTAGGTAGAAATGAGCTATGAAAGTAGAAAAACTGAGCAGAGCTCAGGGAGACTCCCTTCACACGACGTGCGGTAGAAAATCTGAGGACTTGCGCTTCTGAGGAAAAGGTTCTAGAGGGTGATGCAGCCTGATTGGCTGGAATGTGGACCATAAAAATGACACTGATATGTTACTAAAGTGAATTCTCCCTTAGGCTGCTATGGGCCTATTCTGTTCAATGGTACTTTCTTAACTGTATGGTATCTTTATATCTAATTGCATTTTGTTGGTGGGAATTGACAAAGCCTAGAGATTACAGAGGACAACGCAAAAGACAGGAGTGGACCCAGTGGCTACAGCTATTCTATCGTAGCTGTATTCAAAAGAATACCTTAACTAAAGAGTGGCCAACAAGGCAAGCTTAGCTACAGACAGTCAAATAGTAGTAGCACAGAGAGTCATAGGGCAGAGGCAGCTTGAAGGAACTGAAAGGCAGGGATGGATACCCAAAATTTGGAAAACATAATGAAGACCAAAGAAGCTTTTGTTAAAATTGAATTAGGAAGGAAGCTTAATTAATAGGTTGGAAAAAATAAGGTGCGTTAAAAAGTTAGGGAAATATAATTGTTAATAATATAAGCACTGTAGGACTTACTGGGGCCAGCAGCAGGATCCTCGGTAGAGGAGCGCTCCTCTGGTGGTTGTCCCGGTGACTCGGACCCCGTCTTCTTGCCCCTGGGTGCTGATCATGTAAGAAATAATAAAAAAAAGAGAGAAACATTGAGTGATGTGAAACAAATACATCATTAAAAAATCAGCTCAAGCATTTTAGGAAACAATTGCAATAAAATTGAACTATCTAAATGACTACTGGCTTGCAGGATTCACGGACCGTCTACTTATAGAACACTAATCAAATGTTCCATATTCATTCTGATTGCAGAATACTAACTAACAAAGCCAGTACCACCTGACCTACACTACCTATTCCAGACAGGCCAATTGTTCAGTAAGTTGCATTTCCATTTTATTTTTGCCAGCAAACATGCATAGATGAGATGGAGGACACATGCATAAATTTGTGCATACACCAAATTGTTGGTTGTTTGCGTCATATATGTTGATCTGCTACTGACTGACAATGCTATTGCTGCTAAGCCTACCACTCAGTAAACAAACTACAAAAAGGTTCTATGGAGGGGTGGGATAAGAACTAACTAAGCAGCATTCAGTGACAGAGGAGGCGTCATGCAGACCATAAAAAAAATATGAAATAATACTAAGTAAACCTATATCCATCCACCACTATTTCACTGAAGGACAATGGAAGGACTAGACTCTAGCAATAGCATTAACTAACTTCAGTTCTCTAAAGTAAACTCTAACATCAATAATCAGCCCAAGCTAGCGAAAAGTTACAAACAAGTAAGAGAAGTGGCGAGCAGCACCTGTGTCATACAATCACAGAAGATTTTGAAATGGAATTGATCTGCAATGTAACTAAGCGCACCAGTAATCATGTTACTTATTCGTCCAAGAATTATACACAATACTTATACTACTATATATATATATATATATATTACTAGCTACTCACCAAGCCCCACGACCTCGACACCTAGCAGGTCCAAAAGGTCCTGCTCCTGGTCCAGAATGTCTGCCCATCGGTAGGCCAGCTGCTGGTGGGTGTGCCGGATACCCGAGCAGTGGAAGACTGCCCGGCGCACCTTCGCGCACCGGCGGTGATGCTCCTGTGTGAGGTAACCGGAGCCTGGCCTGCCGCCTGCTGCCAAGGGGAGGTGGCGCTGGATGAAAAAAACCAGGGCGGCCACCTCCACCTCCCCGAAAAGTTGGCGGGCCTGCAACCCTGCAGGTCGCATTCTGCCGCAAGGCAGCCGGCTCTTGGGCGCTAGCGCCGTGTTCTTCGAGCCGGTACTGCTGCTGCCCTTTGCCATGGTTCTGGGGTGGAGGCGGAAAAGAAAAGTCCGAACAAAAGGAAAAAAAGTTAGGGGGAAGAAGTAGGAGCTTAAAGAAAGAAGTAAAATAAAACAGTAGAGAAGTAAAAAAAAAAAAAAAAGTTGTTAAAGTAGAAATACAATTCAAAATATAAACTTAGGGACAGAGAGAGATAGATGACAAGTAAAAAAAAGTAAGAAAAACTGAAAATAAGTAAAGATTGCAAAGATAAAAGCTGGATAGAAAACTAGGCCCAGAACCATAGCATAGAGTGTGAAAAACAAGATGGCCGCGCCCATCGCGATCACGTTGGTAAGTTTGCGCGATATTTCTCGCTGACATGCACTTTGTCGGCGCAAACAAGTAGATGCGTCCCCGAACATGACTTGCACAACGCGAACACGTTATGCGCGACCCGGAACAGGAAATAAGGCAACACGATCGGGCGGGCCAATTGAAAAAACAAGATGGCCGCGCCCATAGCCCACCGCATGGGTAAGTTTGCGCGCTACAATCCCCTGAGCACACAGACAGCGCCCCGAACACGCACAACGTGCTCCCGAGCACGAAAAACGGCCTGCGAACGGGTCCAACAAGCTACTACGCATGCTTGCGAAGCTCGCGTAGTGCGAGAACGTCTTCGCGTAGCGCGACTACGCGTACTACGCCCACCCCTACTCGACAGGAGGTTGTGTTTGCATGGCACCCTCTTGTTTGGTCTGGTGCAGAGGTGACATAGCTCTTCAAACAACCATAGTCTGGGCTATTTTGGTGCTATTAGAATCATTAAAGCATTGAATGCTTTGAGCTTGATTAGTACTGTTGGATTCAGAGGAAAGACATAGGGAAAACTTTATAACCAATCGTTCAATAGGACATTGCCCAACGAGTTTGGTTCCCACATTCTCAATGCGAAGTTCGGGCATTTTGCGTTTTTTCTTGTGGTGAATAATTATGTCGGGAAACCCTGCAGACTTGGAAAATACTTGATAAATTAGCATTGTCTATTTCCCATTAGTGGTTCTCCATGAAGCACCTCCTTAGTAGATCTGCTTGAGTGGTGAGAAAAAGTTTGTCTTCACAGTTGTCCTTCCATTGAGTCCATTGGTCTTCGAGGCACTGCTGTAAGGTCTCATTTGGACAAATGCAATCGGAGCTAGATAAATGCAAGCACCACGGACCCCAGTGGAGATAAGATCTTTTTGAGCTGTTGGGTGCAACATTTGAAGAAGTAGGTGACATTTCCAAACAATGGTATACACTCCCTCCTCCGAATACATTTCTCCTTATATAGTACCTAGAGGGGCTTCTAGATAATCGGAAAGTTTGCGAGGTGAAGGGATCAACTTCTCATGACTGATATGCAAGCCAAGTCTTGTCAAGAATTTGGTCATTATGTTGAAATCCAACTGTGCTTGAGGATAGGAGTGTGCCTTTATCAGCCAACCGTCTGGATAAGGTTAAGTATAAATCTTCTTTCTCCAGTGAGCTGCGATCACCACCTTAGCTTTGGAGAATGTTCTGGGTGCGGATTTTAGACCAAATGGAAAGAGTGTGTACTGATAATGGGCTTTTCCCACTACAAATCTTAAGAATTTTCTATTTTTCTACGCTATGGTTTTGTGGAAATATGAGGTTTGGTGCTCCACTAAGACATCCTGTCTCCTTCTTTTCATCAAATGTGGGTAGATCTGATGCAGGGTTTGCATCCTGATTTTTTTGTCTTTTGATATTGGTGTTTGCATGTATTAGGTCGAGTAAAGGCGTGAACCCAATTTGCTTGCTTTGCTTGGGTACCCAAAAATATCTTGAAAAGATACCTTTTCCTTTTGAGATAAAGGACTTGGGTCTATTGCTCCTTTTTGGAGTAGAGACCATGCCTCCTTTTTAAATTGCGGAAATTCATGTTTTGGTGCTGATTTTGGAGATATTGAAGGTGGAAGATCTTTGAACTGGATGGTGTAGCAGTTTTTGATTATTTGTAGGACCCATTTGTCGGTGGTTATTAATCTTCACTCTGTTAACAGATGTGAGACACTCCTTTCCACTGGAGTAGGAAACAGAACAGGAGTGGGATTCTCATTGTTTTGATATTGGTCATGATTTCAAAGAGTATTGGTGGGCTGTCTGCTGTTGACATCTTCCTCGATTATTCCAAAGATGGAATTGTTGTTGGTGTTGCTGTTGACGGCCTTGGGACTGAGAAACGGACTACTGAGAGGACAGACCATCTGTCTGGACTAAAATAGTCCCTGCAATGGTATTGGGATAATAGAACAACTTATTCTCCTTTAAACTCACTGCTTTGAAGGTTTCTAACTCTTTCTTCATTTCTATCCATCCCTTTGTCAGTGTGGGGGCGAAAAAAGGGTTGGTCCAGTGAAATGGAGGTTCATGATGTTCAACTAAGCATCCGGGTTCAGGGAAGAAGCCAAGACAACCTGAAAAGAGATATACCATTGAAGAATTGTGTTCTGGCCAGATCTGCTTCATTTATAGTTCTTAAAAGTGACAGCTGCCGAGTTGCATATTTTTCTACCTCCTGCTTCCAGTCTCTTACTTTCCTTTTCAGGAGGGACTGAAGTCTCTGGAGCTGAAGGATGTTTCTTTCTTACTGCAGAGATTATTACAGAGTCTGGTTTGAGATCTTGCCTTGAGTAGATAGGATCGTGTTCTGAAGTCTTGTATTTTTTGAGAAGTCGAGGAGCTGCAGCCTTAAAACTGGATGGAGTAAGTAACTTTTCTTCTGCAAGTTCTGCAAATCTCAATACCAAATGAAAGGTAGGTGTTAGTGAAGCTCATGGTAGCAGACTTTCCATTTACACAGAAATTGTTGCCTGTGGCACTTGCAATTGAATATTTAGTTTATTGGCAGCTCGGACAAGGACGTCTTGAAAACTAAAAATGTTATCTACAGGAGACAACCCAAGAGGTGACGCTGCTGGAGAAGTGGGCGCATATCTGGAGTCAGGGAAGCCTTCAACAAGAGTACTGAGATTCTTTGGCTTGAGACGTGGCCTCAATGGAGTCAGGTACTTTAATTCTTGAGAGAGAGAGAGAGAGAGAGAGAGAGAGAGAGAGAGAGAGAGAGAGAGAGAGAGAGAGAGAAAGAGAGAGAGAGAGCGAGAAAGAGAGAGCGAGAAAGAGAGAGCGAGAGAGAGAGAAAGAGAAAGAGAGAGAGAGAAAGAGAGAAAGAGAGAAAGAGAGAGAAAGAGAAAGTGAGAAAGAGAGAGGGAGAGGGAGAGGGAGAGGGAGAGAGAGAGACAGAGAGAGAGAGAGAGAGAGAGAGAGACAGGGCGGACATGCCTGAATACTGAGGGAGGTTGTCCTGCATTTTTTCATCTGACAAAGGTCATGTACCACGTGGTCTTCTACCTCTTCAACAACCCAAGATCTGGGTTTTCCCGCTCACCGTTCTTCCTTCCAAAAGAAGCTTCCCCCATCCCAGGCCCTCCTTAATGCAGGCCGCTGCGCAACCACACTAGTAGGCACCTAGCCAGCCACTTGCCTGTGGCCTTTAGTTCCTGCTTGTTCCAGCCTGATCCAGTGACGCTGCTGCTGCCAGGGTTTTAATGCTCGAGTTTTCTCGCTCACCGTTCTTCTTGCCAACAGAAGCCCCGTCCACAGCAGGACCTACTTAATGTAGGCTGCACCGCTGGTGCACTGAAGGCGCACCAAAGGCAAGCCCGTCTGAGCCCATCTACACCTAGACCGTGCCCAATGCCATGACCCCTGCCCCCCGAATAATACACCATCACAAGCTCTACAACCTTGACCCTAGATGGAGCAACAAATACTGCCACTGCGCTGACCCACGCTCCATGGTAGGACAGTTCACCTGCACCCACTGCCACTTCACCTGCGCAGGCAGACAGCCAGCCAGCCAGCCAGCCAGCCAGCCAGCCAGCCAGCCAGCCAGCCAGCCAGCCAGCCAGCCACCCCCCAGCCAACCGACAAGCCTCACCACAAACATACCACCTGAACAAAAATACTAATGCTCCCTTCTCAACATATACTCACTATCCAAACACTAAACTGAGTTTTGGGACATCCTCTTCCTCACTGAGACCTGGCTCAACCCTACTTCCGCGCCCTACATCGCCACTGCAATTCCTAAGGATACAAGATCACCCACAGCGACTGTATGAACAAGCCTGGCGGTGGGATCACCGTTATACAAAAGGAATCCATTCAATGCACCACCACAATGAAGACTTCACCTCAGCCATGGAACACCTCAACTTCAGACTCCAAACAAACAACAAAACCACCAACAGGGGAGCTCTCGCCTACTGCCCTCTAGGACCATGTCCAGGCTTCTGCAAACTCATCATCCCCCCCCCCGCCATAAACACAAACAACTACATTTTCCTCTGCCACCTCAATTTCCATCTCGACTACCACAATGACATTCACATGACCAACCTCCTCAACAGCATTAACATCGGACTCATTCTATTCCTCCACGACCACACAACGCAGGCCACACGCTTGGCCCTATCTCCACATCCAGCGACCGCATCAGGCACAGCCAAACCATGCAACTCACCTGGACCTACCAATCCATTGTCCACTTCAACATCACCGGCTCACAGGCCTCCACCTCCGGTCTGCCCAACGCCCCCACCGCAACTGGAGCAAAGTCTCAAAGGAAACATGTCTTAACGCCCACAGGACCCACCCCATCTCCTCCAACAACCTAGACCAGATCATCAGAAACTTCAACAATTGGATCACAAACTGAGCCATCAGCGTCGCTCCCATCGGCAACAACACCCACAGAAGGTCCACCAAGCAGGCTAGCTGGTACACTAAAGGCATCAGAACCACTAAATGACACAGTAGACAACTGGAAAGGAGATGACGCACTAGGAAGGATACGACTGACAAGACCGCCTTCAACCTCTACCACAGACAGTTGAGAGAATCGAGGAAAAAGGCCTTTGCCTCATGCACAAATCAGGCTTCAATAACAGCAAAAAACTGTTCAACATCGTCAAATAATTCTCAAACTCCTCAGCTGCAACAAATATTATGCCCTCACAGAAACTCTGTGGCAACCTTGCAAACTTCTCCCACGACAAGATTGCCAACATCTACAGAAACTTCAAACCACAGCCCAATGCCACCAACTTCTTAAAGCAACACAACAACCCAGCTACCACAACAGGCATCCAACTAACCAAATGGAGCCAGCTTGACCCACAGGACACCACCTCCATCATGAACTCGGTCCACTCAGAGGTCCCAACCGACCAATGCCCTCACAACATCTTCAACCTAGGCGAAGCCAGAATTAGCCACATACTCACCACCTTGTTCAACACCTCTTTTGCCACAGCCACCTTCCCAGAGGACTGGACACACGCAGAAGTCAACATCATAATGAAGAAACCATCAGAAGACCCCAGAGAACTCAACAACTACCAACCAATCCTCCGGCTCCTGTTCCTGACCAAAGTATTAGGAAAATACATCAACCAACAACTCTCCTCACATCTGGAGCCTAAGCTCCTACTAGACTTCTCCCAATCTGATTTGGTAGCAAATACAGCGCCAAGACCGCCCTCATCACGGCTACCAGCGACATCCGAGCTCTACTTAACCAAGGAAAGACTGCAGGTTTCTTTGGAGAGTCTGACCTGTTGAAATGGCAAAATATCCAAGATGTGAAGAAAACTGAGCAGAGTTCAGGGAGACTTCCTGTCACAATGGTGTGCAGTAGAAAATCTGAGGAACTTACCTCTCTTGGGAGTGTTCTAGAAGGTACTGTCATTTGATTTGTTATATTTTCAAGTTTGGTTCTTTTTACAAAATGATATGGATGGGCTAGTGCAGTGATTGCTCAGTGAAAGATAGCCTATGGTAAAGTTATTTACTGCTATTGTAAGATTACAGTGGGACTCCCACCTCGACGGCGGGGATGATTCAAGCATGTGAGTCTCTGAAAGATCCAATACCGGATAACATAGGCATCCAAGAAGCCACTCCAAGATGGATCGCATCTTTCCTCGCCGGAAGAATGTAAAAAGTCTGCATTTCCCCTTTACCTCCAAACTCAAGGAAATCATCTGTGGAGTACCCAAAGGATCCTCACTCAGTCCACCCTTTTCAACGCTTCTATGACACCTCTGCCAGCATCGCCAAAACCCATGGACTCAACATATTTTCTTTAGCCAACGACACGCAACTCACCCTCTCCCTCTCTGAAGACACCAAAACCAACTTCCATAACTGCATGACAAAAGTCGTCAACTGGATGAAGGACAACTGCCTGAAGCTCAACACGGATTCTGATTTTTAGAAAGAAATAGGGATGCATCCTGGTGGCCCTCAGAACTCACTCACTCACTCCTGACTACTCCTTGTGCTTAATCTGATAACCAAGAGAGTCTCTGAAGTTGACAAATTATTGGTCCCTCAAACTGCCTTGGCTTCCAGGTGCTTCACAACTCTTTCCTGAAAGCTGACAACTTATGCAACAAAGCATGTTGCCTGGTATTGGTGGAAAAATGGGGGTATGACCCAGCTCTCTATACCTGGTGTTCCTGGCACCACTGGAATAAAGGTGATGTAGGAAAAACAACCTCATGGAAGAGGGGGGGGGTCTCTAGGTAGGGTTCCTCAATACTTCACCACAGACTGTGCCTCTTGGTCAATAGCCACTATTTACCTACTGAATAGTTTCCCAATGGTGAAACACAATATCTCTTATGGGATCAATGAACCTTTATTTTGCATGCAAGTGAGAATGTTGTGAGCAATCCCGTAATGATTGATTTACACAGGGCAGAGGCATGTGCGGGATGAATGTTTTCCAAACAAGAGACAACAAAGTTAAACATATTTAAACTGCTGCAAACTGTTGCTAATAGACATTGCACCGTTTAAAGCCCGAGCATTGCAATATAAGCTACCCAAGCAAAATGAAGAAGCCCTAGGATAGAGACTGATAGGAAGAAAATGTATATCAAAGATCAAAACAGTTTTCAGACCAGGGTTCTACATGGGATATCAGGGGCCTTGAGAAAAAGCATTTCTTTTCCACATGTTTTGGACAGAAAAGAGGGAACTAAAGAGGATGTGCAAGTGTGCAGCAAAGCATTGCTTCACTGAATCAACACCCGGTAGACATCCCGCTTCTTAGGGGTTGGAGCCAAAGAGCACTAATCTTGCTAGGTAACGCTAACGCAAGCATAAATGCAGAATGACGTAGAGTTATCCTGTCAAAAATTAATCCCAAGTTGAACAACCTAGCTACCAAAGAACCTTCAGAGATCCCCAAAGATCTCCTATTCGGAGATGTCATGATCAAATCTCTCAGTAAATACGTCTCTACTTTTTCTACTTTGGACAAGGCCAAGTCAAACATAAGTAGGGTTTTCAACCCCAATGTTTTTGGACAGGCCTGAAGAAGGGGCCTTTCTCCCGGCTGAGTTTTATACACGCCCAATTTCAGAGCAAGGGGCTTTGGCAGAGGCTTCCAACAAGGAACACCACCACCTTTTTACCCGCAATGTGGCAGAGGTTACCATTGAAGAGGCCCAAGAGGACGCACACAGATGTCAAGCCCATTTAATAGTGAGTATCAATATTCTCCTTTTCAATTCTTCCCAGGTAAAAGTGTGTGGGGGGGTCACCCCAAATTCTTTTTCAAAACCTGGCAATCCATCACCAAAGACACCTGGATCCTAGATACGGTCCAAGGGTTCATGATAGATTTCCTGCAACCACATCACCAATCCCATGTATCCAGGGAACTAAGTCCACCTCAAGATCAACCTAGGGTAGTCGAAGAGAAGATTTCCTCTATGTTAAAAAAGGCGGCATAATATAAATGCCAATGAGCCAGTAGGTTTTTATAAGCATGCTCTTTCTGATACAATAGAAAGACAAAGGCTGCACCGTCATTGGAGAAACCCTCACCGACGGAGATGGCCTAACCGCAGCTGACGACGGTAACCCCACCACTGCCTCCGTTGACGCAGTCGCCATCATCGTCTTAGCCATCAGCGTAGTATGTGTCGCTGACAAAACAGTTGACGTAGTGCCAGTTGCAGTGGAGATGGAGGCCGTAGATGGAGATTTCTTCGTTGATGGGCCGGATGTTTTCTGTCAATAGAAGAAACTCTGGAAGGGGAAAGAGGCATTGACGGTGAAGAACCCAACCTCTGGTGAGAATAAGGCCTAGGCTGGTCTTTCTTGGCTTTTTTCTTCTCAATCCTCTCCTTACTCTGAGACCTGGATTTTTTTGAGGGTCCTTAAGCAATGAGGAAGATCTTTCTTTTCTCTTTCTGGAGGAGGTATGGGGCTTCTCCTCAGCCTTTTGCTGTTTTTTTTCTTTGTAGCCCGATAAGCAGCCTACCCTCACAATCCTTGAGAGTTTTTGAGGAGAAAGTACAACAGTACTTGCATTCTCTGGGCCTGTGGGTCCTTAGAATGAAGTCTGGACTTTCCACAAGTCTTACAGGGTCTAAATAACCATTTTTTAGACTGACATTATGGAGGAAAATAGGTATTCACACTCCTGGGCCTGTACCTCAGAAGAAATGTGAAGTGATGAACCTCTGGCTGGAGTTCAAAAAGGCAACAGTAGAAACACTGACTGAACAGAGCTCAAGGAGACTCCCTAACACATGACTTGCAATAAGAGTTATGGTGGCCCAGAGGCGAAGGAGACTGTATGGTCTACGCTCTGATTGGCTAGTTTGGATGTTTTACAACAATGGTAATAGGTTGCTAAAAGCTAGTGAATACTTATGGGCATTTGAATGTTGAAGTTTTAATACTACTATTTTACTGTTACTGTGGGACTCCCACCATGACGACGGAGAAGATTCAAGCATGTGAATCTATAAAACATACAATACTGGAAAACAGAAATACCAATGAGCCAGAAGGTTTTTACAAGCACAGTCTTTCTGATACAAAAAAAAAAGACAAAGGCTGGAGACCTGTTATAAATCTCAGAGTCCTAAACAGGTTCAGCGTCTACAGACACTTCAAAATGGAGGGAATCCACCTCCATAGAAGCATCTTACTGGAGGGAGACTGTTTAGTAAAACTGATCCTCAAAGATGCGTATTTCACCATTCCAATGGCTCAGGAATGTCAAAACTACCTCCAATTTTCTATGGCAAAATCAGCCTTTTCAATTTCAGGCACTTCTCTTCGTTCTAGCATCAGCCCTTTTGCACTTTACAAAAGTAATGAGAGCAATCATCTGTTTTCTAAGAGAGAGAGGAATATGACTTATTATATATCTGGACAACATTCTAATAATGTTGCAGTGTCAGGTGCAAATTCTCAAAGATCTAGAGAGAACAATATCCCTCTTGTAAAATCTAGGTTTCATCATAAAACAAAGTAAAGTGTATTCTAACACTCTCAAAAAACAGAGTTCATGGGTTTCTCAATAGATACAGTAAAATCTATTCTCCTACCATTGAAGAAGTTGGCCAAAATCCAGAAAGAGATTCCCTTTGTTCTGAAACAACACTTATGACCCTGAGAGAACTTTCCAGACTTCTAGGCCTTTTATCCTCCATCCAGGCCATATTCCCGGGTCCCCTCCACTACCGTGCTCTTCAAAGAATAAAAGGAAGAGCTGTGCGAGCATGCCTGTGGTATGAGGACAGAATCTCCTTGGATCAGGAGGCAAGATTACAATTGACTTGGTGGCTGGAGAACCTAAATGCATGGAACAGACCTATAATTTTTGGTTCATCACCGGACTATATTCACGAAACAGGTGAGTCTCCTTGCTTGGGGCGCTCATCTGGGATTCAAGAATATGGAGTGAGTGTGGTCCCACACGGAAAAAGCCCACCACATAAACTTCCTTGAATTGACCACGGGATGTTATGTCTTGATGAGTTTCAAACATTGTTTATAGGGGAGATCAGTACCGCTTAGAACACAAAATCTCACTCAAAGTAGAATACTTACCCAGGGAAGCCAATGTCTCAGCCAACTGAAAGAAAATAAGTTACTTACCTGGCTTCAGAGGATAGCGAGATCCTCACTACTAGTCCGTACGGACAACACAACCAGTATGTTTTACATAAACAAACAGGGAGGAACAAAATCTCTCTCGCTTTCTACAGATGCGCAGGAACTGTGGGACTGGGCAACAGAAAAAGGAAACTCCCTAAAAGCCGAGCATGTTCCAGGTCTACACAACATGCTGGAAGATGTTCTCAGCAGAGCTACAGACAATTACCATGAATGGGATCTCAATCAATTTCAGTTGAAAAGAGTGTTTGCTCTATGGGGGAAACCAACTCTGGACCTGTTTGCCACGAACACCAATACCAAATGCCGGTTCTATGCCAGCAGGTACCCCCTCCTGGGATCTCAGGGCAATGCCCTTTCAATGCGATGGTCAGGAATTTATGCCTACGCTTTTCCCCCCATCCCATTGGTTCCCAGAGTACTGACCAAAATTAAGCTGGAGGGGTGTTGCCTGATTCTCATTGCACACAGGTGGCCCAGGCAGCATTGATTTCCGGAACTTCTTCACCTCTCAGAAACGTTCGTCTACAGCTGTCTCCCCCCTCTTCTGTCCAAGGACAACGGTCAAGTACATCATCCGAATCCGGAAGCTCTACATTTGCAAGCCTGGCTCCTGAATTCATGGAATTTAAGGACATGAGTATTTCTCTGGAGTGTAGCGATATTCTCTCAAAATCCAGAGCGGAAAGCACCAATAAGACTATGAGGGGGTGGCATCGTGGACTCGTCTCTTACCTGTTCTTCCAGACCATTGTACCCAAGATGACCCTCACTCAGAGAAATGGACCCGGACGCCTACCTTCCAAAGTACGCCATCCGTGGGGATAACCCCACCCACCTGTCATGTATCCATACAGGAGAGTCGAGTGTGGAGTGACACGGCGCAAGTGAGAGGAAGGCACGACGATTATAGGAGACGGAGAGAAATCGAGAGGAGACCAGCTTGTATAGAACCGGGAAGCAGTATTGGGGAAGAGGACGGAGCTGCAGCCGGAGAAGAAGTCGAGCGGTGGAGTGAGGCGTGGTGGTGCCCACCGGAGGATGCTGGAGAGCAGCCGCAACGAGTCGGTGAATGACTGCGAGAAAGGGGAAAAAGGGGAAGGGACTGAGGATGACGGGAGGCTTGCTGACACAACGAGTGGGGCAACGGAGTAGTGAGCGCATAGTAAGCCGCAACGCTGACCTGGGAGAACACCCACATTGTTCTTGTTCCCTATTACCCTGTTGCCTGCCTATAGCCATAACCAAGGAACGAAGAGTCAGGATAATCCAATTCAGGAGCCAATCACTCTGAGAGCGAGCACTCGAGGAATGTCTGTGGTGAATTGTGTTCCTTGCTATCTGGAGTTGACTAGCCCTTCCTTACTATAAAATACCCCATGTTTCTTTTTTCCTTTCGTTTGGGGTTTTCTTGTTTTTGTGACACCGGTCAGGTGTGGTGACGGGTACACAAACAGGACAAATTCGGACCACAGTCTGAAACAATATGGAAGAAGCCCAGGCTGCCCAGAAGGACCAATATGACAAGAAGGCAAAAAGAGATCCTTCTCTGTAGGGGATCCGGTATTATTTGTGACAAGTAACAGGCCCAGGCAAAATAAGAAAGGCGGCAATGTAAATAAACAGAAAAAACAAATAAAACTTTAAATTGCAAAATTATTCAATTTTCCCTAATGCAAATAAATTTGCATTAGGGAAAGAATGAAAATGTACTAGAAAGTATCTTATATCATTTTATAAAACTTATTAAATTGAATAATTTTGCAATTTTGTTTTTTCTGTTTATTTACATTGCCGCCTTTCTTATTTTGCCTGGGCCTGTTACTTGTCACAAATTGTCTTACCCTGACCCAGGAATGTGATCCAATATCAGGGGGTCCCTGTTACTTGCAGGGGATTCGGTATTATTCATGATGGCCTCCTCTGACCATAAAATGTTAGGGCAGTGTCAGGGTCCCTATACTGTGATGGAGAAGGTAACACCTGTGACCTACTGCGTGGAGAAATATACTAACTGGGGTACTTCACAGATATACCCCATCAACCTGTTGAAAAAATGGGAGGATCCCTTTCCAGCACTTCTGAGCATGACAATAGGACAAGTTCCTTTGTTTGACCAGTGCGTTGACACCGACCTGCCTTCCAATCTGCGGCAACAACTGTTGGATGTCCTCCATCCCCTGCAATTAGTATTTTCTCTGTCCCCAGGGAAAACACCCCTGTTGGAACACTCCATCAAAACCCTTCCAGGGAAGAGTGCGTCTCATTTTATCGGATACTCGAGGCACGTAGGAACACCATTAGGGAGGAAGTGCATCAAATGTTGTGGATAGGTATCATCGAGCCATCAGTGAGGGAATGTAGTTAGCCCATCCTCCTGGTACCAACGCCGGATGGGTCAGTACGGTTCTGTATAGACTTCCGGGAAGTGAACAAAATATCAGAGTTTGACACCTATCCTCTACCTAGGGTGGAGAAATGATTGAGCGAATAGGCAAAGCCAAGTATATCAGCAAGACAAAAAGAAAACAGTCTTTTCTACCCCGGACGGGTTGTACCAATTTACAGTGTTGCCTTTCGGGTTACACAGGCCCATGCCACCTTTCAAAGAGCCATGAATCTCATTTTACAACCCCATGAAAGCTACGCTGGGGCTTACATTAACGAGTGATACCTGGGAACAGCACCTGATACATTTATATAAAGCGATTCAGGCCTTAGGGAGTCAGGGCCTAAAAATTAACCCTGCCAAACGCCATCTAGCAGCACCGACCGTCCTGGGTTACCTATTGGGAGAGGGAGTCATCAGGCCCCAAAATAACATACTGGCAGCTATCTCTTAAATACCTTTTCCCAAGACTAAGCGGGACCTCCAAGCCTTTTTAGGATTACTCGGATATTACCGTAGATTCATTCCTAACTTTTTTCAGACCTCGGCCCCCCCTAACAGACCAACTTCAGAAAACCGCAAGAGCAGAAGCCATATTGAGACAACCCACCCCATACGTGATCTAGGCCTTCGAGACCCTAAAAACATTCCTTACCTCAGACACTGTTCTGGCAAGCCCTGATTCCTACATGAGCCCCCTCGCAGCCATCGCACGCCAGCACAACCTCAACATCATCTCCTACGCCGACGACACCGAGCTGATCGTCTCCCTCACCAACGACCCCGCCACCGCCAGAACCAACCTGCACGAAGGGATGACAGACGTAGCCAAATGGATGTCGAACAGCCGCCTGAAACTGAACTCGGACAAGACGGAAGTCCTCATCCTGGGATCCTCACCCTCCGCCTGGGACGACTCCTGGTGGCCCCCCGCCCTGGGCAGCGCACCCAAACCAACAGACCACGCACGCAACCTGGGCTTCATCCTGGACTCCTCCCTCTCCATGACCAGACAAGTCAACGCCGTCTCCTCGTCGTGCTTCAACATCCTGCGTATGCTACGTAAGATCTTCCGGTGGATCCCCACAGAGACCAGGAAGACGGTCACCCAGGCCCTCGTCACCAGCCGACTGGACTACGGCAACTCCCTCTACGCCGGAACCATCGCCAAACTCCAGAAGAGACTCCAGCGGATCCAGAACACCTCAGCACGACTCATCCTGGACATCCCCCGCCGCAGCCACATATCCGGACACCTGAGAGATCTGCACTGGCTCCCGGTCAACAAAAGAATCACCTTCCGGCTCCTCACCCACGCACACAAAGCCCTACACAACCAAGGCCCAGGATACCTAAACAGCCGCCTCAACTTCTACGCTCCCAAACGCCAGCTTCGATCGACCAGCCACGCCCTCGCCGCCGTCCCCCGCATCCGAAGAGCCACCACAGGAGGAAGGTCCTTCTCCTACCTGGCCGCCAAGACTTGGAACTCCCTCCCGGCCCACCTCCGCCTGACCCAAGACCACCTCGCCTTCAGGAAGCAGCTCAAGACATGGCTGTTCGAGCGGTAGCGGACCCCCTCCCCCCAGCACCTTGAGACCCTCCGGGTGAGTAGTGCGCTATATAAATGCTCTGATTGATTGATTGATTGATTGATTATACCCTTCCTTTCATTCTGCAGACAGATGCATCGGACCAATGGCTAGGGGCTATGTTGTCAAAACCCTCCAGGGAAAAGAGAAACCCATACGTTACATTAGTCGTAAGTTGTTCCCTAGGGAAAAAAACGATGCTGTTATAGAAAAGGAAGTACTCGCCATAAAATGGACAATCAACACTAAGATATTACCTAGAGGGCCGGGAGTTCACATTACACACAGACCAGGCCCCCTTAGAATGGTTAGCCCGTAAAAAAGGCAACAATGAGAGGGTTCTGAGATGGTTCTTATCCCTACAACCATACAGGATCCATACCAAACATTGAAAGGGGACAGACCAGGTGAATGTAGACTATCTATTACGGTATTCCCAAGAACAGAATCCTACTAGAAGGACAGCAAGGGAAAGGTAATGTGAGGGGGTGCCGTCGGGGATCCGTCTCTTACCTGTTCCTCCAGACCATTGTACCCAAGACGACTCTCACTCAGAGAAATGGACCTGGATGCGTACCTTCCACAGTATGCCATGCGAGAGGATAACCCCACCCACCTTTCATGTGTCCATACAAGAGAGACGAGTGCGGAGTAACATGGCGGAAGTGGGAGGAGCTGACTCCAAGGACTTGCTTGTAGAGAGTGAAAAAGGACCAGTTGGCAAAGGAAGGTGCAGCGATTATAGGAAACTTAGAGGAATTGGGAGCAGACCAGCATGTAGAGAACCTAGAAGGCAGTATTGAGGAAGAGAATGGAGCTGCAGCTGGAGAAGAATTTGATCTGTGGAGTGAGGAGTGGTGGTGCCCACCGGAGGATGCTGGAGAGTGAGTTGCGGCAGAACCGGTGAGTGGCTGCGAGAAAGGGGGAAAAGGGGAAGGGACTGAGGGGGACGGGAGGGTTGCTGACACAACGAGTGGGGCAATGGAGGAGTGAGCACTTAGTAAGCCGCAACACTGACCTGGGAGAACACCCACAATGTTCTTGTTCCCTAATACCCTGTTGCCGGCCCATAGCCATAACCAAGGAACGCCGAGTCAGGATGTTCCAATTCAGGAGCCAATCGCTCTGAGAGCGAGCACTCGAGGAATGCCTGTGGTAAAGTGTGTTCCTTGCTATCTAGAGTTGGCTAGCCCTTCCTTACTATAAAATACCCCAAGTTTCTTTTTCCTTTGGTTTGGGGATTTCTTGTTTTTCCGAGACTGGTCGGGTGTCGTGACGGGTACACAAACAGTCAAAACCTCAAGGCCAAACAGTGACTGATGGTTCCTTTGTTTTTTCTCCTTTATGAGCCGACGGGGGAAGATAATTGGACTTCGTAGACGGAGCCAAAGAGACGGTGACCACCAATCAAAGCATCCGGAGAGAAGACGGTCCGAAGAAAGAAGATCCTTTTATGTCCCCTACAGCCCAAGGACCTGACAACTTTAATAAAACCATCACCATTGCTAATTATATACAGCCACCACGTCTGTTTATCCGGCCCGCGCTCCCACAAATACATGCAAGCTAAAATGGAAATTATTCTGTGTTTGGTGTCATCGATTTAATCTACATCCATTTCAGATATCCCCGCAACATATTTTACCATATCTTCTCTCTTTTGCAAAATTAGGTTTAGCTTTCTCTTCGGTCAAAGTGCATCTAGCTTCCATCTCTCGCTATAGAAGAGCTTTGTGTGGCACTTCTCTGTATGCATTAAGCCTTGTCAAACAATGCATGAAAGGACTATTCCATGTTTTCCCACCAGTGCGGGCACCTCCCCTGGATTGAAACGTAAATGTAGTTCTCGCACAGCTCATGAAAAGGCCTTTTGAATCCATTCATAACGTTGATTTGAACTACCTCACATGGAAAGTTGCCCTTCTTCTGGCCCTTACTTCTGCCAGGAGGGTGAGCAAGATCCAAGCTTTCACAATCAAGAAACCTTTCTTGATATTAAAGGACAATGCTGTGATTTTAAGGACTAATCCCACGTGTAACCCTAAAAGTGCCTTCTCAGTTCCACCTCAATGAGTCGGTTATACTCCGGTCTTACTTTCTGCAACCTTCAACTCCTGTGGAGCAGGCGCTTCATACACTTGATGTCAAACGCTGCCTTAAGTTTTATCTTCAAAGAACTAAGGACATTCGAAAAACTGATCAACTGCTTGTTGCTTATGGCCAAGGCAGAGAAGCGACTGCAATAACAAAAGCCAACATCGCAAGATGGATTTCTGCTGCGATCCAATTCTGTCATATCAAGGCCAACAAACCTTTAAAAAGGATAGTAAACACTCACTCTAACAGAGTGGTTGCAACTTCAACACCCCTTTTCCCAGGGGTAATGTTTGAAAAGATTGGCCACGCTGCCACCTGGAGTACTAGGCATACTTTCACGCATCACTATTGCCTGGATTCCGCACAGGAAGCTGATGCAGCAGTGGGCTAGGCAGTACTTCACCATCTTTTCCATTAAGGTAAGCCTCTTTCTAGTCTTTGGAATGAGACTTTTGTTTTCTTTATGCTTGTTGCAGATATTAAACTGTATAGGTATAAGTATATATGTATATACATACACACACACACACATATATATACATATTAAACAAATATAAATATACATACATAGCCTATATGTACATCAAGAATGAAGACAAACATTTAATACTTTATTAATTTTGCTTTACAGTGCTTTATGCATGCCTTATTATCCTGGTGGGATCACTCCATAAAACATATAAATTAGGAAGATTAGCAAGGTTGAGGGCATTGAAAGAGTTGGCATGGGAGAAACTGGTAACTGCAGCAGTAACGAGAGATCGCAAAGGTTTCTGGACTATAATTAATGACCCCTTTTTAAAAGAAGATATAGATATTAGCTTAGAACAGTAAGTCAAGGAGGATTCCTGGGTGGCCCACTTTAAAATTGTATTTGGAAAATCTGGAGAGACATCTACTCTGCAAATAGATTAATCAGTGTCCACTACAGGAGGCCTCAAACCATTTACCTTGGAAGATATGAAGGGTGCTCTGAAACAGTGTAGAACAGTGGTTCCCAAACTTTTGACTCCTGAGGACCCCCATTGAGTCACCACTGGAAGCCGGGAAACCCCCAGCCATTTGTATAATTTTAATTTCAAATATTAAGACAGTAATTCGAAAAAAAGACACACGTGTGCACACAAAACAAATCCTCAATTTACTAGGGATTTTGGGGACAGATGTACGACCGTTTCATTTAGAGCCTCGCAACTGGCAACACATTATTATTATTATTAAATTTAAAAAAGCGCGTAGTCACCCGTGAGTATCCCAGCGCTAAGATCCGTACATCTGAGGGGCAGTGGGGCAAGGGGGGGGGGGGGGGAGTCAGATTAGGGAAAGAGGTAAGTCTTCAACCGCTTCCTGAATCGAAGATAATCTAGTTCTGTTCTGAGGTCGCGGGGTAACGAGTTCCAAAGGCGAGCAGTGTGGACAGAGAAGCGCCTTCCTCCCGTACGCGCCTTCTTGACTCTAGGAATGGTGATGAAATATTCCTGATCGGATCGTAAGGGTCTTGGAGCTTTGTAAGGTCTGATAAATTTCCTTAAAATAGGTGGGCCTTTGTCTTGTAGAAGTCTGGGAGCTAGACATAAGGCCTTGAACTTCACTCGCTCTCTCACTGGGAGCCAGTGGAGGAGCTTCAAGGCTGGTTTGGCCGAAGCTCTGGCCGGGGTGTTGGTAAGGATCCGAACCGCGGAATTCTGGATCCTTTGTAATGTGTTCAGGGTTGCCTCAGGGGCGCCTAGATAGATAATATTACTGTAATCCAACCTTGATAAAATAAGGCCTTGGATTAACAGTTTTTGGGAGGTGGAAGGAAGTAGAGGCAGAATTTTCCTAATCGACTTGAGGAGACCAAAGCACATCCCGGCAACTTTTTTGGCTTGTGTCTTGAAAGACAGATCTTTTTCTAGCCAAATGCCGAGGCTTTTAATCTCGGACTTCGGGTCAGGAGGTGCACCCAGGCAGGGGGGCCAGATGTTCTGTGAAAGGGACAGCCCCTTCTGGCCAAGGAGGAGAATGTCTGTCTTTGAACCGTTAAGTTTCAAAGATGAGCTGTTCATCCATCCTTGTATTTGCGTGAGACAGTTATACAAGTCCGCTGGTTCTTGACTTGGGTGAGATAGGGACACCACTAATTGAGTGTCATCAGCGTAGCTGACGATACTCACTCCAAACGGGTTGACAACCTCCTCCAATGGGGACATGTAGACATTAAATAATGTCGGGCTCAGGGAAGAACCCTGAGGCACGCCGCATTGGAGGGGTGCTTCGGGGGAGCGGGTGTCATTCTCCCAGATCTGATAAGAGCGTTGGCTCAAGAAAGAAGTGACCCAGGTAAGCGCAGTTCCCTCCACCCCGATATTCCTGAGTCGGTGAATAAGGAGCTGATGGTTGACGGTGTCGAAGGCTGCACTGAGGTCCAGGAGGATCACTGCCACTGATCCCCCTGCGTCCAGAAGTGCTCTGGCCTCCTCCACCGCTGCGAGAAGGGCGATGTCAGTGCCCTGCCCTGGACGGAATCCAGTCTGCAAGTTTTTTAGCAGATTGTTGCTTTCCAAGTATTGTGAGAGTCTTTTATTCACAAGCTTTTCCGCAATCTTGCTGGTTCCGGGAAGAAGGGAGATTGGCCTGTAATTGGCCAAGTCCGAGGGGTCCAGGGAGGTTTTTTTTAGTAGCGCCTTGACAACTGCAGTCCTCCAGCTGGAGGGAACGACTCTCTGTTGAAGTGAGGCATTAATGAGATGGGTGAGGGGGGGGACGATGGTCAGTGCTACTTTCTTGAGGATGCGTAGTGGAGCGGGGTCCCTAGGAGATCCGCTTTTGATGGTATCTAGCGTACTTTCGACCTCTTCGACAGTCACTGGTCCCCAGGAAGTTATACGGGGGAAGTGAGAGTAATATTAATTTCTTTTTCCTCGCTCAAGTTGGTGGATGAAATAGATGCAAGGATTTTCTGGATCTTCTCCTCGAAGAAGATTGCCAGTTTGCGGCATTTTTCCTCATCTACTTTGGGATCTGGCGGGGTTCTAAGTCCGGAGTCTGGGACCTTAAGAAGTTCTATTAAAATAGTAAAGGATTCCTTGCTGGAGCAGGAGGAGTTTTCAATCCTTTCTTGAAAGAATAAGCTTTTAGTCTTGCGAAGAGCGGTCTTATAATTTTGTAATGAAGTATAATAGGCATCCTTCTTGACAGTTGACTTATCCTTCCTCCAGGAGCGCTCCGTTCTTTTACATTCCTTTCGTAGGAGATTGAGCTCCGGAGTGTACCAGGGGGCAGGGTTCACTCTTTTAGTATGCTTGAAGGTAGTGGTTTTGGGGAGGAGTTTGTCCAGTGAGGATGAAAGCCAGGAGTTGAACTGTATATCAGCGTTGACTGGATCGGTGGAAAAGGCAGGGATAGAATTCGTAAGTAAGGTGGTCCAATCGTCTGCTACAAGTTTATGCCAGCGTCGATCAGTAACCCGAGTTTTGGGGTGTTGGGTGGGTGGTATAAAGAGATCCCAGGAGAAGGGGATTAAGAAGTGGTCTGTCCAGGGAAGTGAAAGGGGGGGGCCGGTGGTGATGTCCTTGATGTTGGTTAGGACCGGATCCAGAAGGTGTCCCTTGTCGTGGGTAGGTCCTGTATGGACTAGCCGAATGTTAAATGACATAAGGTCAGAGAGGAGATCAGACGCTGTTTGATCTGTAGGGTCTGATAGATGGAGATTGAGGTCGCCCACGAGGAGGAAGTTAGGGGAGGAGGTAGCTATCTGTGACACTGTGTCAACAAGAGCATTAAGGAATTTCCCTGGTGTTCCCGGAGGACGGTAAATCAGTAGCCCTGAGAGGGAGTGTACCGGGGATGTTTGAAGAGCAAAGTGGCAGCTTTCACAGTCGTCAATGTTGTCATTACTGGTTCTACAAGCAAGGTGGTCTCTGTGGATTATCGCCAGGCCCCCTCCTCTGCCCCGAGGTTTGTGGAGAGTTTGAATAAGGTATCCTGGGGGTAGGGCGATGACAATATCAGAATCTGACCCAACATAGAGCCAGGTTTCTGTAAGAAACAGCACGTCCAGACCTAGGTCCTGTATCAACAAGTTGGTTTCGTGAGCATGCTTAGGGAGGGACCGACAATTAAGAAGGCCCATCTGTAGTCCAGGATTGCCAGTAGACAGAGCGGCTGGGTTACAGCGTTCACAATTGATGTAGGGTTTTCCTTCTTCGTATATGTAGCGACACTCCTGTTTTTTTTCCGGGTGGAGAGCCCGGAGCAAGTCACTTGTGTATATTAAACGGTCATTTGGTGTAACGGGCAGAGTCCCTGGGCCTGGGTCCGGCTGGGCCCAGACGGGCTTGCCTTAGGCGCGCCCGCTGCGCCCGTCCGCTGCGCGTACGTGAAGTGCACATTTTTTTATGGGCGGAGGGGGCGTGGCCTCGAGCGAGTGGGCGTGGCCACAAGGCCGGCTCACTCGCTGATGGCGGCGAAGAAACTGGGCGATCCCGCTGCATTGCGAGTGGCAAATTGCGAGTCGCTAAATGAAATGTACAACAGTGTGTTTAACACTGTTTGGGATTCCCAATGGGGCCGCAAATTGCGAGGTTCATTAATATTAATGAGCCTCTCGCAATTTGCAAGCCCATTGGGAATGCCCGCCCTCCCAGGGAGGGTGGTCTGCTGGGCTCAGCAGACCACCATGTCTGGGACTGCTTTTATATAAAACAGTTAAAAAAAAAAAAATGCAGCCTTCCCATTTGCAAATACATTACCATCTACTTGAAGTAGGTGGTAATTGCGAGTATTGTGCGACCGCAATTGCGGTCGCAAAACATTTGTACATGGTTTTGAGACTCGCTATTTGGAAGGGAATGCCCCTTCCAAATAGCAAGTCACAAAACCTATTTAGCGAGTCGCAAAAAAATATGGACTCACGAGATAGGCTATGTACATGGCCCAATAGGTTTTTACATGTGCAAACGGGTTCACAAACCAGTTTGCGCATTAAAAACGGGTCGTACATCTGGCCCTTAGTATTTTATATTGAAGGAATTTTCAAAAAATGAAAAAAAATAATGGGAGGTTTGGTGCTGCATCTCCGTGACTAACTTAATTGATGGTTTTATTTCGCAGTATGAGGCTTTTTAGCAGCATCAGGATAATGAATGACTGGGAAACAACATAAGTAACAAACTGTTACCAATCAGTTTGCAAGCAGCTCTTTGATGACAGTTTATAGGTCCCTCTGATAGATTCCGAATGTCACTTATGAAGTGCACAGTAACAAAAGAATCTCTGTGACAAAAGCAGTAACCACGGACCTATCTATGCACATAAAATACTGCTTTTTAAAATGCATGTTACACGTTCTTTGCAGTAGGCATATTAACCCTCTGTGTTACATTAGTTAAGTCAAAGCTGCTACTGAACAAAACTCTCATCTCTCTCTCCAGCAGGTACATTAATCACTGACATTATCTTGACACTTTTATTGTTGGTTGAAAGTTGTTAATTATACAAGAAACTTTGCTGTGCTTTTAAAACTGCTGCCTACGGACCCCCCCTGGGAATGTGTCACGGGAACCCTGGGGGTCCGCGGACCCCAGTTTGGGAAACACTGGTGTAGAAGATTAAAAGCACCAGGACTCAATGGAGTCATATATCATATCAAAATCTTTATTCGATTGTAGATTTTACAATCATAAAAGTTCATTTTAAAACATCAAAAATACACAGTTAAAAACGATTACATACAATTCATTTTCAGAGGCAAAAAAAGACACAGTGAACAGTACAATATCAGGCAATAAAAGCATGGGCAATATATGGTTAAAAATATAAATATCTGTAGACTTAAAAAGCGCCAGCACAAATTTTTCAGCATGGTTAGCCATCCATGCTTTTCCTAAAGCAGATGGCTTTTTAAAAAAAATTACAAATAAACAAGGTACAGTCAATATTCAGTAGTTGTAAGTAATAAAGTGCGGGTTTAATTTGTGTAAAACTCATTTTTTTAAGGCACGGTTTAAGGTATAATTTCCGTGGAGTGGAGTAATAAGGGCAAATAAAAAGGAAGTGTGCCAGATCTTGAGGAGACTTTCTGTCGCAGCCACAAGCTGGCAACACTTCGCCCCGCTGGGCGCCACTTGGGAATGCCAAAAGGAGGTGATAGAGGTCAAAACGGAACCTTATTAACAGAAACCGATCATAGCTAGACATAGGCCATGTCAGGTAAGGTTCTATTTGCAAGCATGTTTTTAACAATAGATGTTTCCTAATACTGACCTTCTGTATCTCAACCTCTTCTCTGTCAGTACATCTTAACAAAACTAAGGCATTCTTGACCAGGTTCACATCAGATTTTCTAATTGTGTTTGGGGCATAAAACAGATCATGTCGGCCAATTGCCGTTAAGCTGTCCTTTATATACTTAATCCACGGTACCTTAAATCTCCCATCTAACTGTAAAGCTTCTTTCAGTAGGGCATGTGTTAATGGGATTTCATTGTTTAACCAACATTTCAGCCAACATAAGATTGGGCTTACTGCTAATCTGTCACCTAGATAAGGGACCCCCAACTCCTCATGTACTGAGTAATTCCCAATACCCCTAGGTAGTCTTAAGATCTTTTTTAGGAAATTATTTTCTGTAACCTCTAGATCTTTAGCCTTGCGATAGCCCCAAAGCTCGCTCCCATAACAGGCAACAGCAACGCTTTTTGCCTGGTACAGTTTAAGCGATGCGGCCAACGGGCAATTGCCGATTTTTTTTACGAAGCCAAGGATGGCCGCGTTTACCCTTGTAGTTTCTCCCTTCTTTTTGGAGACTGCTGGGCCCCATGATAACTTATGGTCTATCAAAACCCCGAGGTAAGAGAAGGAGTTGGTTGATGGAATTTTTGCCCCATTTATACTGAAATTGCCAGGTTTCAGAATGCCCTTGCCTGCCTTCATAACGAAGGACTTGGAGTTGTTTATACTTAAACCCCGTGACTCCATAAATTTGTGGAAGGAGTTTAGTAATTTCTGAAGACCAATTGCTGTTCTGGAAATAAGAACAGCATCGTCAGCGTAGAGTAGTACAGGTACCCCTCTGCGCTCAACTAAGGGGTAGTCTGCTTCTACAAGTAAAAGAAATTCCTCCAATTCATTAATATACAGGTTAAATAAAAAAGGGGCCAAGATACAACCTTGTCGGACACCCCGTTTTATTTTAAATTCATCCGTTACATTAAGGTCTTGAGAGTAACGGACATTCGCCCTTGTGTCTGTATGCAGATCGGCGAGAAAATTAACGAGGTTCCTCTCTACGCCCATTCTCAGCAGAGTGGCCCATAATAGGCTTCTGTCTACGCAATCAAAAGCGGACGACAGGTCCATAAAGGCCATATAAACGGTACCTTGTCTCGCCAATGTATACTTGCTTAGAATAAGGTATAGGTTCAGACACTGCGTAATAGTCGAGTGATCTGGTCTAAACCCATATTGTATGGGTGAGAGGATTTTGTTTTCTTTAGCCCAAAAAGATAACCTGTTGAGAATTACACCCCCTACCACTTTAACTACTGAATTCAATAAAGAAATTGGCCTGTAACATAACGGGCTACTGTGATCGCCCTTCTTAAAAATGGGAACTATAGTCGAAAGACCCCAAGTTCTTGGGCAACCAGTTGTCACCGCTGCATTGATTACAGCCGTGAGAACCGGGGCCCAAAGCGGGATATTAGACTTAAACAGGTCCGGCGGCAGTCCATCCGGACCCGGGGCCTTGTTGGAGGTAAGACCCTGTATTCCCCTAACAGTCTCTTGTACTGTGAAACACAGAGGAATCACAGCTGGAGTTAAAAAGTCAAAGACTTCCCGTTGCTCATTGCTCTTAAAAATTGTACTGTAATGGGACACCCATTCCCCCTCTGGGATGTTTGTTCCAATAGCTGTGTCATTAGGGTTTTCAAACAAAGGTTTGTTAATTATTTGCCAAAACTTACTGCTATTCCCCAACACGGATGGATCTAGGAGGGATTCAATAACGTTTGCCTTGATTTCCTTTTTTCTAGTGGCTATTGCTTTCCTATAAGCCATACGAAGATTTTTGATCAGTTCAAGATCTCTTGGTTTGGTTTTTAATGCAAGTTTCAGATCCCTGCTTGCCTTTGAGCAATTATGATCAAACCATTTAGAGTTATTCACACTATGTCCCTTTGTTGGCGCTGTGAGCATGGAGCCAATTTTAGCGACCAACCCCTCGAATCTACACACAATGTTCGAGGGGCTTGAGTCAGATGAAAGACAAACAGACAGCTCCGCTTCACATGCGCTGGTTATATTAGTGTACAAGGTGTCTTGATTTACCATTGACCATTTAATGCGACGCCTGCCATTTACACACCTTAACGTGCCAGGATCGACGCGTGACTGACATTTAGCAAAAAATGGACCGCCCAAGTCTATAACAAGGGGATTATGATCACTGTATATGCTAGCGAGAATAGAAAAATACAAGACCCATTGAACAACATCCGAAGAAATTAATATATGATCAATAAAGGAACCCTGCCCATGCCCTTTAAAGGTTGGGGTGTCAAAGATTTTAGTATCAGGAGCCAACGACATTGCTACAATCAAGTTGTGCTCGTTCGTTAGATCATTTAGGTACTCACCACCCCTGCCATGGGAGAAGTGAAAGCCTCCCTCATTATGACACCCTAAAGACCCCATTGGCGTGCTAGCTGGGTTACCACATGGTTGAACGTTAAAATCACCTGCTATCAACAAGTGACGTGAAACATTGTAAACATTTTTGCTCAAAATATCATTTAAACAGGCAATATTGCAGGTTTCATTATTACTATTGGCATTATAAAAATTAACCAGTGTTACCACAATCTTCCCATTTTTTAGATCAATCTTCTGTAAATTCAGATTTACACTATGGTAGTTGCTTGTGTTACAATTCAGATCTTGGCTAATAAAGATGGCCAAGCCACCTTTGGCTCTACCCCTAGTCGAGGCAACTGCTGGGGTAATAAAGCTTAAGAAGCCCTCCATATGCACATTAGTTTCCTCTATCCAGGTCTCTTGGAGACACACAATACTAAATTTTCTTATAAATGATAGCCATACTGGGTCTCGTAACTTATTTGCCAATCCCGCAATGTTCCAGGAAATTAATTTTGTACTGTCATTAAGGGCAGGACTAATAACAGTCTCTCTAATTGATTGTGAGGTAATTAAAGTAGGCGACATTACACCAGCCGCCGCCAGGCCCACAGTATGCTCTACTTGTGTCTCCCAAAGCTCAGATGTATCACTAGTAGCTAGCCTTGTAACTGATGGGGGTGTAAGAGGCACCTCATTTTCCCTTGAGAGCACTGTGGGTAGTGCTTTATTGGGACTACTGTTTTTAACAGCCATACTGTATGAATTTTTTCCATGACAGCAACCCCCTTGCTTCTCAGATGACCTTAAGTTACATGAAGCACTTGCCCCACCCCCCGTTGCTTCTGCATTCTTTAACCATCAGTCGCAGTCCTCTAGGCTGCTAAAAGCCATAAACCTATTGGAAAGCTCTAGGGGCGTAAATGGTAACAGGTTTGACATGTTCCCATTGAGACCAGTTTTATGATTAAAAGGTATGGTATTCCACCCGTGTGTGGCTGATGGTAAAGCCGGTTGGTACATATATACGGGATTTAGAGCCTCGATGTTAGGGAACTGAGAAGAGAAAAAGGTATTGTTGTTATGGTGTTGTGGAGGGAAAACAACGGATCTGGGATAAAAATATGTCAGGGGGCGTGGTACTATACAGTTCTTTTCATTTCCGTAAGGCCAATTCAGGATGTGTTGTACGGCTCTCCTGTCTCTAAAGTTTATTACCACAACATCACCACCAATGTCCTTCGCTCTTCCCCCCAACCAGGACAGGCGCCGGACATGCACTATCTCACCGTTAATCGCAATGGGTTTGGGTCTATAAAGAGAGAGCCAATGCATTATTTTGTTGTTTAACTGTGAGTATCCCTCTCTTTTCCCAGTGGGCAGTTCTGGAACCCCGGTGAGTATAACCACAAACGGTAATGCTTCTGGGGGGAGTTCTGTCGGTGGTGCCCTAGACAGGCCCCCTCTTCCCCAGTTATTCTCCTTCCCTTCTAGTCTAGGGGATCTTCCCAGGAAGGTATTGGGTTCCCTAGATGGAATATTTGCAGAACTAGTTGGTAAAGAGATAATAGGTTTACCCTGTATGTCAGTTGAAGCTGTTGTTAAACGGGTTTTACAGCTATTACCGCCAGGTGCTTTCGGTGCCACATTTATAGGATTAGGAGTGGCTAAAGTTGCTGCAGCAACCTGACTAATACTTGAACTGGGTTTAGACGGTGTTGGACCCACAGCGTTATTTAAGAGGGGTTTGGTTAATGTAGTGACTTGTTGGAGCTGTACTTTGGACTGACCTTGTAAACGAACAAAATTTCCTAACACAGTCAAATCCCCCTCAATTTTACCTAGACGTGCCTCCATCCCCCTAAATCTGTCTGACAGAGCAAGCATGTAACTACGTATGATCAACTCAATATTATCCAGAAGCGACTTTGGAGTAGCGGGTTGCAAGTCCTCCTCCATCTGGATAGGGATGGTATCAGGATCTGTAGGAGCTTGGGGTAGAGGTAACGGTGAAGTGGGGCTGACTGTTATAGTTTGGTTTGCATCAAGAGATCCCATTGAAGGTAGTATAACAATGTTCTTCTTTTTACCAAACTCAGTGTGACTTATTTTGGGCTTGTTGATTGATAGAGTTTTTCTTCTTCTTTTAGGTGGAGGTGGCCCATGCGTTTTAACAGTCACTGGCCTCGGACTTTTACCTCGTACAACTTTACCAGGCCTTATTGTGGGGGATATTAGGATCTTAGAAATGTTAATATGATCAGTGGACACTGTAGGGGTAATTTCTTGAGAATGGGAAGGTGACAATTCCGGAGCTAAACATTCTTGAAGGAGCAAGGGTACGCTACAAGCCAGTAAGGTGTTATCTACTGGGAAGCTAATCAGGTCGTCGTCTAGAGAAACAGACATTATAGGCTCAGAAAATGTTCTGTTTTTTATTCGATCGATGGAACGACGGCGGTCTGCCCTCCTCTCCGCTAACAAAAGCTCCTTATTGCCATCTGTAGCTGGTTTAAAGAAGTAATCATCCAGTGTTCGGTTGTTAGTATTTTTGTCCAACCCCACTAATGCGGGACTTATAGCCGCAGCGGCCATTCAATGATAAGAAGTGTTCACAAGGTGGGCACACAACAGAGACTGTTACTTACATAAACCATGTGCCAGGGTCTATGGCCCAGCCCAGCCTCTTCTGGCCGATGAGGGCCGTAGAGGGCCCGCCCTTTGCCCGGGCTTCGTCCGGGCGTCCCGCTCGCGTCCCGCGACGCGGAGGACGGCGGGAATTTCAAGCGCCTCCGGGCGCGGTGACCCCAGGGAAGGTGTTCCGGGTCAGAATGCAGGCTGGGAAGTGTAGTTCCCTTCACCCAGCGGCCGCGAGGGAAACTCGAGCGGCGGCGGGGAGGAAACCAAAATGCGCCAAAGCCAAAGCAGGTAAGCGGGAAAACTCCGTGGGCTAATAGCTCGGCACCCCCAGGCAGGTTACAGCAGATTGCAGGCAAGACACCCGCTCCACCGAGGACGGCGGGAATTTCAAGCGCCTCCGGGCGCGGTGACCCCAGGGAAGGTGTTCCGGGTCAGAATGCAGGCTGGGAAGTGTAGTTCCCTTCACCCAGCGGCCGCGAGGGAAACTCGAGCGGCGGCGGGGAGGAAACCAAAATGCGCCAAAGCAGGTAAGCGGGAAAACTCCGTGGGCTAATAGCTCGGCACCCCCAGGCAGGTTACAGCAGATTGCAGGCAAGACACCCGCTCCACCGAGGACGGCGGGAATTTCAAGCGCAATGGAGTCCTGATAGATATCTTCCTAGACAATCAGGAACTTTGGGCCCGCTTCTCACAAATATTTTGAATGTAGTAGTACATACGGGAATACTATCGTCCTGGAAAAAGACCGTCATTATCCCTATTTTACAAAAGGGGATAAGGCTTATCCAATAAATTACAGACCCATTTCCTTATTGGCTAGCACGGCCAAACTAATGGGTAAGCTACTTTTGGACAGATTGGAGGAATGGGCCACTGAAAGCAATATAATTATTCCCTCACAATAAGGCTTTAGGAAAGGAAAGGGTATATCGACCAGTGCTTAAATTAAAACTTGATTATCGGTAAATACATGGCGGCTAAGGTCGGCCATCTTTATATGGCCTTCATTTGAAATCATGGAAGAAATGGGAGCTGATATCACGATTATGAATTTTATTCGTGAGATGTATACCAACGCCACTGCATGCGTCCGATATAGTAGAGGGCGAGTGCTCAGGACACTTCACTATTACCCGTGGAGTGCGGCAGGAATGTGTCTTCGCCTCTTTCTTATTTGCACTGTACACCAACGCCATAGAGCTGGCCTTGGAGGGATCTACTAGAGATGTCCCTTTCTCAATTGATCTGCTGTTCCCATACTTCTCCATGAAGACGATGCAGTGCTGCTGCCACGCACTGGCAATGCACTGCAAAGACTCATAGTCGGGTATACAAGCTTAATGGAGAACTTAGTCCTAAAAGTCAATGAATCAAAGTCCTTTGTTCTTGTGGTAGGTTCAAAGTTTAAGAAATACCCAAGATTCCATACAGAAGGGCGAAAACTTGAGGTTGTGGACACTTTCAACTATTTACGGGTTAGATATTATAGGGTGAGTAACTGGCAAAGTATGGTGACTGATAGGGAATTGCAAATGGAAAAAAGTATGGAAGGGCTTTCTAACTTCCTAAAAAAAACTTGGATCAAAACCAATTGACTCTATAAAAATTATCTATCATGCTAAGGTAGTCTCGGTTGCAACTTATGGGGCAGCTGCATGGGGTTTAACGGAGGCATCCAAAATCCAAAGCATAGAGGACGGTTTGTTGAAGAGACTACGCTGCTACCTGCAGTCTTGCTCATCATATAACTGTCCCTCAGAACTTAGCCACCCCTATATTACTGACCAAATCTACATAGCCCCCATTTTAATGTGGCACTCAATCTGGAGGAAAGGAACACTGAATCTAGCTAGAGATATTGAAAAAGATTGCTTTAACCTAGATGGTATATCAAAAATACGTTGGTTAAAATACATTGAGTCAAATTTGGAATTAACTGCCCTTGGAATATGGTTTAAAGATCCTATCTCATGCTTGACAATATCAAGAAAAGATCTGAAAGGCTGATTTTGGATAGATTGAGCGGAGACAGATGGGAGAGGAATGGCAATAAGAGCATGGTTAGGAAATATTCCTTAACACCTAGTATAGATAATACTATGCATTCATACTAGACATCTGTCTCTAACGCTCAGCACGTATATGTCCTGTTACAATTCCGGCTGAAATACATTTCACTAATGTTAGGTTACCCTGCTAAAGAACAAGTTACTTACCTTCGGTAACGCTTTTTCTGGTAGATACTATATCTGCCTGTGGATTCCTCACCTTGTGAATATCCCCTTGCGTCAGCAACATTCGGAAATTCTTTTGTAGCTTCGCGCCGACGTGGATCCGGACGTCACAGAGGCACGGCATCGCACGCGACCTCGCTGACGTCACCGGCGCCTATAACAGGCCCACGCCGGCGTGATGACATCAGTTCCGCCCTTTTTTCCGTGCCATCGAGGCACACGGACGGACCGATGATAGTAGAAATATACACAGTATACGTAGTATAGAAACAAGGTAACACACACAGTGTGAAGCAAATGCAATAACAACATTTGAAATAAACATCTCCACGACAATAAAATAACACATCATAGAAACTCTGGCATAGAAGAGTGGACAACGGGGAGGCGGGTGGGTCAGTGAGGAATCCACAGGCAGATATAGTATCTACCAGAAAAAGCGTTACCGAAGGTAAGTAACTTGTTCTTCTGATAGATACATCTGCCGTGTGGATTCCTCACCTTGTGAATAGAGTCCCACAGCAGTCCCCACTCCCGGAGGAGGGTGTCCACTCTGCTATACCAAGAAATCTTGGAGGACAGAGCGAGCGAAATGGCCGTCCCTCCTCACCTCGGTATCCAAGCAGTAGTGCTTCGCGAAAGTGTGGAGGGAGGCCCAAGTCGCGGCTCTGCAAATGTCCTCAACAGGTACACCTCTAGACAAAGCAGATGATGCAGACTTTGCTCTAGTCGAATGTGCTCTAATACCCTCTGGAGGGTCCTTACCAGCCAAAGAGTAGCAGATCTTAATGCAGAGCACGATCCACCTCGACAGAGTCCTCTTATGGACCGCTCTTCCTTTCTTGCAGCCAGCAAAGCCAACGAAGAGCTGGTCGTCCACTCGACAGTCTTTAGTCCTGTCCAAGTAAAAAGACACCGCCCTCTTGGGGTCAAGACGGTGTAATCTCTCCTCCTCCTTGGAAGGGTGAGGGGGAGGATAAAAGGTAGGAAGGGTAATGGATTGACCAAGGTGGAAAGGAGTCACCACCTTAGGCAGAAAAGCAGCCCTGGTCCTAAGAACCATTCGTTCAGCATGAATGGTCAGGAATGGGGGCTTGGAACTAAGAGCTTGAAGCTCACTTACCCTCCTTGCTGAGGTTATTGCAACGAGAAAAACCGTTTTCAAAGTCAGAAGCCTCATGGGACACTTGTGAAGAGGCTCAAAGGGAGCACCCATCAAAAATGTCAAAACTAGGTTCAAATCCCACTGAGGCACAACAAAGGGTGTAGGAGGGAACCTATTAGTAAGGCCCTTCAGAAACCTTAAAACAATGGGAGACTTAAAAAGAGAAGGCTGGTCAGGCATACAGATAAATGCCGACAGCGCAGACAGATATCCCTTCACCGTGGCAACAGCAAGCCCCTGCTGGGCCAGGGAAAGGGCAAACTGGAGCACATCAGATAAATGGGACCTCAAAGGGTCTATAGACTTCTCCCTGCACCAAACAACAAATTTAGACCACCTATAAGAATAGATGGACTTAGTGGAGTCACGCCTGGCCGACAAAATGACATCCACCACATCGTGAGGGAGAGAAAAAGAAATCAGGTTGCCCCGCTCAATCTCCAGGCATGAAGGTGTAAGGTCTGGAGGTGGGGGTGTAGAACCTGCCCCTCCATCTGAGAGAGGAGATCTGCCCTGTAAGGGAGACGGAGCGGCGGGTGAGAGGAGAGGTGGAGAAGGTCTGAATACCACACCCTTCTTGGCCAATCCGGGGCGATCAATATGACTTGGGCCCGGTCTTGGCGAATCTTCCTCAGAACCCGAGGAATCAAGGGTATGGGAGGAAACGCGTAAAGGAGCTGCGAGTCCCAACTCAACTGAAACGCGTCCCCCAAGGCTCCTTGCATCGGATACTGGAGACTGCAGAATGACAGGCAGTGAGCATTCTCGTGAGTGGCGAACAGGTCCACCCGAGGTGTCCCCCACATCTGAAAGATGTCGTGAACCACCTCCGGGTGAAGCCTCCACTCGTGATCGGCAGAGAACTGCCGACTGAGACTGTCTGCACGAACGTTCAGAACCCCGGCCAGATGATTTGCCATCAGACAAATCTGATGGTCCTGAACCCAGGACCAGAGACGCAGAGCCTCTCTGCAGAGACACTGCGACCCCACTCCTCCCTGCTTGTTGATGTACCACATCGCGGTCGTGTTGTCCGTCAGGACCTGGACTGACTGACCGCGAAGGGAAGGGAGGAAGGCCTTGAGCGCCAAACGTATCGCCCGCAATTCTAGAAGGTTGATGTGAAGCAACCTTTCCTCTGGAAACCAAAGACCCTTGACCTCCAGGTCTCCCAGATGAGCACCCCACCCGAGAGTGGATGCATCCGTTATCACTGTGGCCACCGCTGGAGGAAGTTGAAAAGGCTTTCCTTGTGACAGATTGCCTTCCACGCTCCACCAAGACAGATCCGCTGCAGCTTCCCTGGAGATCCTCACTGACTCCCCGAGATCTCCGTTGTGCTGATACCACTGCCTGCGGAGGCACCACTGGAGTGCCCTCATGTGCCAGCGTGCATGGTTGACCAACAGAATGCATGAAGCCATCAGACCGAGTAGGCGAAGGACCTTCAGGACTGGAACGACCGCTCCATTGTAAAATAAAGGAATCATCTCCCGTATGTCGCGAATTCTTTGAGGGGGAGGGAATGCACGACATACGGTTGTGTCCAGTACCGCACCTATGAACAGGTTGCGCTGTGAGGGCACCAGGTGAGACTTGGGTACATTTATCGAAAAACCCAACCTGTGCAACAACTGAGTTGTCTCTTGCAGATGATGGAGCACCTTCTCTGGCGACTCCGCTTTGATCAGCCAGTCGTCTAGATACGGAAATACATGAATCCCCGTTCTCCTGAGATGAGCTGCCACCACTGCCATCACCTTGGTGAAGACTCGAGGTGCAGTAGTAAGGCCAAACGGAAGGACCACAAACTGGTAATGCTGTGACCCAACCGTGAAACGGAGATACTTTCTGTGAGACTTCAAGATGGGAATATGAAAATACGCATCTTGCAAGTCGATCGACACCATCCAGTCCTCTTCCAACAGCGCCTGAAGAACCTGTGCAAGAGTGAGCATTTTGAACTTTTCCTGCTTCAGGTAAAGGTTCAAAATCCTGAGGTCCAGGATTGGCCGAAGTCTGCCATCTTTCTTGGGGATCAGGAAATACCGGGAGTAGCACCCCTGACCCCTTTCCTGCTCTGGAACCACCTCTATTGCACCCTTTTGAAATAATGCCAGGACTTCTTCCTGCAAGAGAAGCAGGTGGTCTTCTGAACAATAACCCTGGCAAGGAGGGTAATTGGGAGGGAATTCCTGGAAAGGAAGAGCATACCCATTCTCTACAAGATTGAGAACCCAAAGATCCGATGTTATAAATTCCCAATCTTGTAGAAAATGAGTAAGCCGACCCCCTACTGGGCCCACATGATCCGGAATGGCGGATCTAGGGCTGCTTTGCTGCGTTGGCCGGGGGTTGGGAAGGAGAGGAGGAGGAGGAGGAGGAGGAAGCTTGACGACCTCTAGGACGGGGTCTTTGTCTGCCTCTGTACGACTTGTACAGCGTGTTCTGCTGCTGCTGCTGAGGCTGCTGCTGCTGGAATGATCTGTAAGATCGAAAGGAAGATCGGCCAAATCCTCTGAAACGTCTTCCGGTAGTACCTCTGGATTGAAGGCCTAAAGATTTTGCAGTGGCCCTACTGTCCTTAAAACGCTCCAAGGCAGTATCAGCTTTCTTTCCAAACAGACCTGAACCATCAAAGGGTAAGTCCATTAAAGCAGACTGGACATCAGCAGAAAACTCTGAAGATTTGAGCCAAGCAGCTCTCCTAGTAGCCACAGAGGAACCCATGACTCTTGCCACCGAGTCTGCAGTGTCCAAACCACTCTGGATGACCTGTCTCGCAGCCGCTTGGGTGTCCGAGATTACTTCTTGAAAATCCCTCGTCATCCTCAGGAACCTTTGGAATGAGTTGTTTGACAGAGTCCATCAAAGCATGGATATATCTCCCCATCAAACACGTAGCATTGGTTGACTTCAATGCCATGCTGGCTGATGAAAAAACCTTGTTAGCATTTTGGTCCTGTTTCCTGGATTCCTTGTCTCCAGGAACCTGTGGAAATGCCCCAGCAGATTTTTTAGAACAGGCAGCCTGCACTACCAAACTCTCAGGAAGAGGATGCGTTGTTAAAAATGCAGGGTCATCCGGTGCAGCTCTATATCTTCTTGCCACCGTTCTAGAAACCGCTGGAGCAGTCAAGGGTTTCTTCCAGACCTCATAGACAGGTTCAGACAACGCCTCGTTGAATGGTAACATAGGCTCGATCACAGATGAGGGTGAATGAAGTACCTCAGTTAAAATATTGGGTTTATAATCAGCTGTAGGCAGAGTTATATTTAGTAAACTCGCTGCCTTCTTAATCACAGTGTGGTAAGGCACCACATCCTTAGATGGAGCATTCGATACAGAAGCCAACTCCCATTCAGGTGACAGTTCAAGACCACTGGCTTCACCTAACTCATCAAAGGGATCCTCAGAATCCTGTAATTCTCCTTCCTCAGTGTCAGAATACCCATATTTTTCCTCTTCTAAAAGTCTCTGGGCCTTTCTCCGAGACCTTTCTTTCACAATCGAAGTTAAAGGATTCGGAATCGACTCCGACGGGGTCGCTGCCGGCGTCGAGCCCGACGTCGGACGAGGCTTCTCGACACGAGGTCGGACAGAATCCTGCCTCGGAGTCACGGGTATCGGCGTCGATGGGATCGGCGTCGATGGAGCCGGCGTCGTGCGCTTCGGCGTCGACGACACCGGTGGTGTCGGAAAATGCCAATGCGGCGGTAGAGCCGGCATAAAGGGCATGAAGGGTGCAGGGGCATAAGCCTGCGGAACCCCTAGGTTAAAGGCCATAGGACCCGTGGGACCAACAGGTGCACCAGACGGGAACATTGCCCTTGAATATACACCATACATGGCGTTCAGGAACTGGGAAGGATCCTGACCTGGAGTCGGAAACTCAGGATACGGACCTCTCGGATGTTCCCGGGGAGGCGGAGTCGATACGACGTCGACCTTCGGGCGCCGGAGCCGGAGTCGATGAACCATCGGGTGCCGGAACTTCGGCTCCACCAGCCCCCTGCTCCTCACCTTCATCCTCCTGACCAGAAGGATTTGATGGAATCGGAGATTGGACCTGTTCCTGAGGCTCGGGTGAAACTGGATGCACAGCCTCTTCATGTTCCGACTCCGAAACCTCCACTTCTTTACACACGAGCTTGATCTGGGACTTTGGTTTCGAGCTAGAGTCCTTCCCAGAGTGATGACGTGACTCATGGGACTTCCTTCTGTGTTTCTTCTTCGAAGACTTCGAAGCGTGAGCTGATGATGACTCCGAGTGTGACCTCGAACGAGACCTCGACCTCGACCGACGAGATCGAGATTTTGACGACTTCTTAGCTTTTTTGCTCTTGAGTTTCGCCATAAGGAGCTTTGTCTCCCTCTCTCTTAAGGCTTTTGGAGTCATCTTCTTACAGCAGGAACAGTCCTCGACATCGTGGTCCGAGCTCAAACACCATACACAGCATTCGTGGGGGTCGGTGATTGACATGGTCTTGCCACATTCACCGCAGGCTTTAAATCCCGTCTTCTTCGACGACATCTCGAAGAAAATGTAAGAAAGACACAATTACGAAGAAATAGTAACAAAGTTACTGGAAGCTACTACACGATCCCTGAAAACCGTTAGCGTCGACGACGCGGAAAAAAGGGAACTGATGTCATCACGCCGGCGTGGGCCTGTTATAGGCGCCGGTGACGTCAGCGAGGTCGCGTGCGATGCCGTGCCTCTGTGACGTCCGGATCCACGTCGGCGCGAAGCTACAAAAGAATTTCCGAATGTTGCTGACGCAAGGGGATATTCACAAGGTGAGGAATCCACACGGCAGATGTATCTATCAGAAACATATTCCGTTGATGAATTGCCACTTTGTCTATGTGACGGTCAATCTGTCTGTTATTGTGTAACCTCATCTTTGTTGTCTACTGTAAGGAGGAGAAAATCAATTTTACATGACTGGATGTACATATATATTTTTAGTTCAGTAAATTTGTATTGAATTTTGCCAAAACAAACAAATACAATACAACAAAATAAAAATGTATAGCATTGTTCACGTCGTTAAAAGAGAGGATATTGCTTAATTGTTGGGATCACATTTTTGGATTTACATTAAACACATGCTATTACAGCCTATTCGGTGATTGGAGACCTTGAATAAAGACCCTCTGAGACCATACACTTTCCCGTACAGTTGTGGGCCTATGCCGCTAGATTCTATTCAATCCAATACATTACCTCACTCCTCAAAATCTACTACAGTAATGTGCTATAATGTAACGTAATGTAAACTATTGCTGGTGATACCTGTTAGTTCTTTCTATTGCACTCATGGGGGGTTAAACACCATGGTTGCCTTATCCAGAGACTTCCATATTCTCCTATGTTTTGGCTTCCAAGGGGAAATTTGTAGAGGGATGTTATCCGCACCTCTCAGGAAGGTAAGCCACTCCTGCCAAATTTTGGATGAGATTTTGTTAAAACATTTCCAGTTACACTAAACTATTTTACATGCCAAGGTCAACATTAGATCAAGCAGAAAGCGGTCCTCATCTCCCTCCAGATCAGGATCCTGGAAACCAAATAAGATGTACGAAACCTCTTTCACCGGGGAAATATTGAGTGTTAGGGATATATGATTAAGGACCTTATTCCAGAAAGTCTGTAATAGTGGACAGAAGAGGAGCATGTGTGGTAAATCGCCTGTATGGGAGTTACAGTTCCAGCATTGTGGAGACTGTATAAGTCTAAGTTTGTGTAGTCTAGCAGGTGTCCAATAGCTCATATTTATTATCAAGTATTTTGTTTGAGATAGTGTAGAGGAAATTTTGTGTCTAAAGGGAATCATATGGATTAGTTCCCAGTCCGGTTTAATTGCTTTGCTATTCTGTTCAGACTCCCATTTCACCTCAACTGACTTATGGGACTTACGAGGCTCAGGCAACAGGGCTTTGTATATGTTCGAAACTGTGTGTGTGGCGCTACTCAAGATATTCAATTTGGAAGGGAGTGAAGGGGGTAATGGATTTGTATTAAGTTTAGAGATCTGTACCTTGAATTTAAGGAATTTGTAAAAATTAAGATCCGTTAACCCTCTATCCTTTTTGAGAGCACAAAATGGGATTGGTAGAGTGTTTCCGTAAAGATCTTTGATAAAATTAATGCCTTTCCTCGACCATTCCTTCCAGTGGATTGTTTTCCCGTCTATTCTTATTGAAGGATTATGCCAAATCGCCATTGTTTTTTAGGCACCTAGTTTTGTAGTAGATATAGTGTCAAGATGGGTCAGAGCTTTCTTCGTGATGAGAATGATATATTTTGAGTTTTCTAACATTGAGACCTGCATAGTCATTATAGCCTGAAGCGGGATCTCATCAAGCAAATTAAGTTCTGCATCTAGCCACAGGGGTCTGTATTCAAAATTATCCTTAACCACAATGCCCCCTGTTTACAAAGGTAGGCTGTTTGGTAAATCCTAAAATTGGGAAGACCAATACTACCTTTTTTCTTGTCAAGTTTTAGCTTCTCTATGCTAATTCTTGCTCTCTTCCCTTGCCGCAAAAATGTACTGATGGTTTTGTCTATCTTCTTGAGGAACTTATCTGATAAAGTCATGGTGTCATACTGATAAGATAATTTATGAGCGGTGTTATCATTTTAACTGTTTCGATTTTCCCCCACCAAGTTAAGAATTTTGGCAATCATCCATCTAAGAGTTCTATGATTTTTTTAATGATGATAGCTTTGCTTATCTCTAGCGTAGAAATCAGATTGTTAGAGAATTCAATGCCAAGATATTTGATCGTTCCCGTCTGTCATGTCAGTCCTGAGTCCCCCAAAATATCTCTTGACCCGCCCATGTTAAGTAGTTTTACTTCTGTTTTATCTTTATGAAGGGTGTAGCCCAATACCTCTGTGTACTCTGGAATTGCTTCCATGAGGGCTGGGATTGCCGTGTCAGCTTCTTTGGTTACCACTAGAACATCATCAGCATAGGCTTCTACCTTAAAATTAGATTTACCAAAGTCTATGCGTGGTAAATTTTGGTTATTCCTCAGATGCTGGAGGAAGGGCTCAATAGCTAACAGGAACAGAGAAGGAGACAGTGAGCATCCTTGTCTAGTTCCTTGCTTTAGTGTGTTTTATTGAGTTTGATGCATTTCTAAGTGATTTGATACGTAATGAACAAGTAACTTACCTTCGGTAACGCTTTTTCAGGTAGATACAGTATCTGCCTGTGGATTCCTCACCTTGTGAATATCCCTCTTGCGTCAGCAACATCCAGGAATTCTTTTGTAGCCTCGCGCCGACGTGGACGACCTCATAGAGACACAGCATTGCACGCGACTCCGCTGACGTCACCAACACTACAATAGGCCCACGCCGGCGTGATGACATCAGTTCCGCCCTTTTTTCCCGTGCCTTCGAGGCACACAGACGGACCAATGACAGTAGACATATACACAGTATACGCAGTACAAAAATCAAGGTAACACACACAGTGTGAAGCAAATGCAATAAAACATTTGAATAAAACAACTTCTTGACAATAAAATAAATACATTATAGTAACTCTGGTATAGAAGAGTGGACAACGGGGAGGCGGGTGGGTCAGTGTGGAATCCACAGGCAGATACTGTATCTACCAGAAAAAGCGTTACCGAAGGTAAGTAACTTGTTCTTCTGATAGATACATCTGCCAGTGGATTCCTCACCTTGTGAATAGAGTCCCACAGCAGTCCCCACTCCCGAAGGAGGGTGTCCACTCTCCTAAACCAGAAAATCCTGGAGGACAGAGCGCGCAAAGTGGCCGTCCCTCCTCACCTCAGTGTCCAAGCAATAATGCTTTGCGAAAGTGTGGAGGGAGGCCCAAGTAGCCGCTCTACTAATGTCCTCAACAGGCACACCTCTAGAAAAAGCAGATGTTGCAGACTTCGCTCTAGTAGAGTGGGCTCTAATACCCTCTGGAGGATCCTTACCAGCCAAAGAGTAGCAGATCTTTATACAGAGGATGATCCATCTTGAAAGAGTTCTTTTATGTACCGCTCTTCCTTTCTTGCAGCCAGCAAACCCAACGAAGAGCTGGTCATCCATTCGATAGTCTTTAGTTCTATCAATATAAAAACTCACCGCCCTCTTGGGGTCCAGACGGTGTAGCCTCTCCTCCTCCTTGGAAGGGTGAGGGGGGGGGGATTAAAGGTAGGAAGGGTAATAGATTAACCTAAGTGGAAGGGAGACACCACCTTAGGGAGAAAAGCAGCCCTGGTCCTAAGAACCATTCGATCAGCATGAATGGTCAAGAACGGGGGCTTGGAACTAAGAGCTTGAAGCTCACTTACCCTCCTTGCCGAGGTGATCGCAACCAGGAAGACTGTCTTAAAAGATAAAAGCCTCATGGGACACTTGTGTAAGGGTTCGAAGGGAGAACCCATCAAGTAGGTTAATACAAGATTTAAATCCCACTGAGGAAGAATAAAAGGAGTAGGAGGGAACTTATTTGTGAGTCCCTTCAGAAATCTCAAAAACTACAGGAGATTTGAAAAGAGAGGGCTGGTCCGGCAAACAGAGAAATGCCGACAATTCCGAAAGATAGCCCTTCACCGTAGCAACAGCAAAACCTTGCTGCGCCAAAGAAAGAGCAAACTGTAGTATATCAGATAAATGGGCTTTTAAAGGGTCAACAGACTTCTCCCCACACCAAGAGACAAATTTAGCCCATCTGTAAGAATAAATGGACTTAGTGGAGTCACGCCTAGCTGATAATATGACATCCACCACATCGTGTGGAAGAGAAAAGGAATTCAGGTTGCCCCGTTCAATCTCCAGGCATGAAGGTGTAATGTCTGGAGGTGGGGGTGTAGAACCTGCCCCTCCATCTGAGAGAGGAGATCTGCCCTGAACGGGAGATGGAGCGGCGGGCGAGAGGAGAGGTGGACAAGGTCTGTATACCACACCCTTCTTGACCAATCCGGGGCGATCAAAATAACTTGGGCCCGGTCTTGGCGAATCTTCCTCAGAACCCGAGGAATCAAGGGTATGGGAGGAACTGCGTAAAGGAGTTGTGAGCCCCAACTCAACTGAAACGCGTCCCCCAAGGCTCCCTGCATCGGAAACTGGAGGCTGCAGAATGACAGGCAGTGAGCATTCTCGCGAGTGGCGAACAGGTCCACCTGAGGAGTCCCCCACTTCCGAAAGACGTGACGAACCACCTCCGGGTGAAGCCTCCACTCGTGGTCGGCTGAGAACTGCCGACGGAGACGGTCTGCTCGCACGTTCAGAACTCCGGCCAGATGATTTGCCATCAGACAAATCTGGTGGTCCTGAACCCAGGACCAGAGGCGCAGAGCCTCTCTGTAGAGACACTGCGATCCTACTCCTCCCTTCTTGTTGATATACCACATCGCGGTGGTGTTGTCCATCAGGACTTGCACCGACAGAGCGCGAAGGGAAGGGAGAAAGGCCTTGAGTGCCAGACGTATCGCCCGCAATTCCAGAAGGTTGATGTGAAACAACCTTTCTTCTGGAGACCAAAGACCCTTGATCTCCTGATCCCCCAGATGAGCACCCCACCCTAGAGTGGATGCATCCGTGATCACTGTGGCAACCGATGGAGACAGATGAAAGGGCTTTCCTTGCGACAGATTGCCCTCCACGCTCCACCAAGACAGATCCGCTGCAGTTTCTCTGGAGATCCTCACTGACTCCCTGAGATCTCCATTGAGCTGATACCACTGCCTTCGGAAGCACCACTGGAGTGCCCTCATGTGCCAGCGTGCATGGTTGACCAACAGAATGCATGAAGGCATCAGACCGAGCAGGCGAAGGACCTTCAGGATTGGAACAACTGCTCCATTGTGGAATAAAGGAATCATTTCCTGTATGTCGCAAATCCATTGAGGTGGAGGGAATGCGCGACATACAGTTGTGTCCAGTACAGCACCTATGAACAGGATGCGCTGGGAGGGCACCAGGTGAGACTTGGGTACATTTATCGAAAAACCCAACCGGTACAACAACTGAGTTGTCTCCTGCAGATGCTGGAGCACTTTCTCTGACGACTCCGCTTTGATCAGCCAGTCGTCTAAATAGGGGAATACTCGAATCCCCGACCTTCTGAGATGTGCTGCCACCACCGCCATCACCTTGGTGAAGACTGGAGGTGCAGTAGTATTTCCAAAGGGAAGGACCGCAAACTGATAGTGTTGTGACCCCACCGTAAAACGGAGATACTTTCTGTGCGACTTCAGGATTGGAATATGGAAATACGCATCCTGCAAGTCGAGCGACACCATCCAGTCTTCTTCCAGCAGCGCTTGAAGAACCTGAGCAAGGGTGAGCATCTTGAATTTCTCTTGTTTCAGATAGAGATTCAAGATCCTCAGATCCAGGATCGGACGAAGCCTGCCATTCTTTTTGGGTATCAGAAAATACCGGGAGTAGCATCCCTGACCCATTTCCTGCTCTGGGACCACCTCTATCGCACCCTTTCTCAACAGAGTCTGTACTTCCTCCTGTAGAAGTAACAGATGTTCCTCCGTACAAAAACCTTGGCAAGGAGGGTAATTGGGAGGGAATTCTCGAAAGGGAAGGGCATACCCATTTTCTACGAGATTGAGAACCCAAAGATCTGATGTAACCGATTCCCAATCCCGTGGAAAGTAGGTAAGCCGACCCCCCACCGGACCCACATGATCCTGAAAGGCGGATCCAGGGCTGCTTTTCTGAGGCTGGGGGGGGGTAGAGGAGGAAGAGGCTCGACGACCTCGAGGCCTAGCTCTTTGCTTTCCCCTATAAGATCTGTACAAGGGGTTCTGCTGCTGCTGCTGCTGCTGCTGCTGACCTTGCCGATAGTTGCGAAAGGAAGAGCGTCCAAAACCTCTGAACCTCTTGGCTGAAAAACCTCTGATTTGAAGCCCTAAAGATTTAGCAGTTGCCCTACTGTCTTTAAATCTTCCCAAGGCCGTATCAGCCTTCTTGCCAAAGAGACCAGATCCATCAAACGGCAGATCAAGCAAAGCCGCTTGAACAGCTGCCGAAAAGTCTGAAGTTTTCAGCCAAGCCGATCTCCTCGTGGCAACCGCAGTGCCCATGATACGTGCCACCGAGTCTGCAGTGTCCAGACCACTCTGTATCACTTGGCGAGCTGCAGCCTGTGCGTCTGATAACACCTCCTCAAAATCCCTCCTGCTGTCATCAGGAATCTTAGGAGCTAAAGTACGCATAGAATCCATAAGTGCATGCATATACCTCCCCATAAGGCAAGTGGCATTAGTTGACTTCAGCGCCATACTCGCAGAGGAGAAGGTCTTTTTAGCCACCTGATCTTGTTTCTTTGCCTCTTTATCACCGGGAACCTGAGGAAAGGCACTCACATTATTTTTGGAACAGGCTGCTTGTATGACTAGACTCTCAGGTGATGGATGAGACGTCAGAAAAGCAGGGTCTTCAGGTGCAACCCTGTACCTTCTTGCCACACTCTTGGATACTGCAGGAGCTGTCAGTGGTTTTTTCCACACCTCCATAATAGGCTCCGTTAAGGCTTCATTAAACGGAAGCAAAGGTTCCACCACAGAGCTAGGTGAATGTGAAATTTCTGTAAGAAGATTGGACTTAAACTCCACTGTTGGTAAAGTCAATTGCAGAAGTTCTGCTGCCTTCCTCATCACTACATGATAAGGCTGGACTTCCTTTGAAGGCGCATCAGAACCGGATGGTAACTCCCACTCTGGAGAAAAATCCAGGTTACCAGCATCAGCTAGATCCTCAAAACAGTCATCCTCCAGTTCACCTTCCTCCATATCAGGATGCGACTCTATATTTGCTCCTCCAAAAGGCGTTGTGCCTCCCTTCTCGACCTCTCCTTAACCTGCTTCGCAGCTGGATCCACCAACGGCTCCGCCGGAGTCGGAATCGACGTCGGTATCGAATCCGATGGCCCAGTGGGATGCTCTCGAGGTTGAACTCGAGCCTGGTATTGCCATGGCGGCGTCGGAGCCGGCACGAAGGGCATGAATGGAGCAGGAGGATAGGAGTGAGGGACTCCTAAATTGAAGGCCAGAGGACCCATGGGACCCGAAGGTGCGCCACAGGGGTACCACGCCCTTGAAAAAACACCATACATAGCGTTTAAAAACGCTGATAGGTCCTGGCCTGTGGCTGGGAAAGATGGCTGAAGGCACTCAGGCTGGTCTTGTGGAGGGTTCGGATGCGGCTCTTCGACAGGCGCAAAATCCTCATCCACATGCACCTCTTCCTCTTCCCGGGCCTGGGACGGCGCCGGAGACGGATTCGAAGCTCGAGTCGGCGACTGTACCTGCGACTCGGAAGGCGAGGCCTCACCTTCATGATCCGAGACATCCATCGTGACCACCTTGGAACGTACCTTCTTCGGTGACCTCGACCTCGAGCCCGACTCCATACCGGAATGACGTCGGGACTCATGCCTCTTCTTCTTATGTCTCCTTCTCGACTTCGAAGCATGGTCTGAAGTGGACTTCGAAGAAGACTCCTCTCGAGATCTGGATCTTGACTTCGATCTCGCCCTCGCCCTTCGAGAGCAAGATCTTGAAGATTTTCTTCCCTTGCCAGCCTTCAGCTTCGCTACCGGGAGTTTGGTCCCTCTTTCCCGCAGGGCCTTCGGGTTCATCTTCCGACAAGATGAACATCCATCCACATCATGGTCAGAGCTCAAACACCAAATGCAATCCTCGTGCGGGTCAGTAATGGACATCATTTTCCCGCACTCCCTGCAGGGCTTGAAGCCGGTCTTCTTTGTCGACATCGTGATGAAACAAAGAAGCAGAAAGCGAATAATAAGGTAACAAAGTCACTAGTTGGCTACTGAGATTCCCGAAACCGTTAGTGTCGACGACGTGGAAAAAAGGGAACTGATGTCATCACGCCGGCGTGGGCCTATTGTAGTGTCGGTGACGTCAGCGGAGTCGCGTGCGATGCCGTGTGTCTATGACGTCATCCACGTCGGCGCGAGGCTACAAAAGAATTTCCGGATGTTGCTGACGCAAGGGGGATATTCACAAGGTGAGGAATCCACTGGCAGATGTATCTATCAGTAATGTTTTTTATGTTATTTACTAATTACTGTAAAATGCTTTTTGTCACTTGTAGTGGCGAAATAAAGTTAATATGAATGAGTATGCTTTATTAAAATCTCAACTCTCAATAATCCAGAAGTTTCTCATATAATCGCCTTGAAGACACCACGCTATGAATACGGAGCCTGCTATTCAGATTTCTGCATCCTAATTCGCTGATAGTTCCCCAAGAATCTTCAGTTTCCGGCTTTGTCTTTTCTTCACCAAGAATGCCTGTCTTACCATACGTATTGCAAATCTTTCCTAATACTTGTCAAAACCTTTACTCACTTTTAAAAGAGGCAGATTGTACTGAGTGCACACCTAATATACCCTGACTGTATTATGTTCAAGAATCTACATTGTGATGTCATACTTTAAAGTAGCTGTGTGGAGTTGGCATTGAAAGATAAATGCATAATATTAGCCTCTGTGGGCCGGATGTAGGTCGGTCGGTAACGGCCGAAAATCGGTATTTTCGGCCGTTACCGACCGGTATTTACTAAATGGTATGTAGGGCCACATATTTGACAGATTCGGTAAATTCACCGATCGGTAAATTTACCGAATCTGTAAAATACCGAATCGGTATTTTTACCTATTCGATAAATTTGATATGTAGGTGGGACTCTTCTGAGTCCCACAACCCTTACCGAATCTGTATTTTACCATCAAATATATTTGATGGTAAAATACCGATTCCGGTGTGCATGCACATGTGTGCATGCACACCTGTGCCATATGACAGGCAGACCTGCCCTTAGGGCAGGTATGCCTGCCACATGGCACCCGAGCCTCTTTTGGGGGTGCCAGAGGGTGTCAAAGTGACACCCCCTGCACCCTTGTGGAATTCGGTATTTACCGATTCGGTAAATACCGAATCGGTAATGCCCATTCATTCCTATGGGCTGCAAAGCCCATAGGAATGAATGGGCATTACCGGTCGGTATTTACCGAATCGGTAAATACAGATTTTTACCGATTCGGTAAAAGGAACATCTGGATGTTCCTACATGTCCCCCATTCTTATTTACCGATTCTTAATTACCGAATCGGTAAAATTCGGTAATTAAGAATAGGTAACTGAGTCCTACCTACATCTGGCCCTGTGTCTTTAATGAAATTTAGACTCTCTTGGCATGGTAATTAGGAGAATCGCTGTTGTGTGCACGTGTGGGCACTGGTGAACAAAGATCCAGTTTAACAGCTTTTGAAAGCGTTTTAAATGGTCACAGCAGGTGGCAGTGTTGAGAATGGGAAGAGACAGAATGTAAGTGTTGGAGAAATACCACTATGTACACTGTGACGACACATACATTAAATCCTTGCAAAAAAAGAACTTGCAGCCAGCTTTTCAAAAGGCTTGTCATATTCTTCATTCAGAGGAGGCACAGACAAACCACAATCGGAGGAGGGAATAAGGCTTTAAAAATATATATATTTCTCAAAAAGCACAGCTAAAAGATTAAACTAAATCACAAATATTTCAGCAGATGGTGGCAAGAAAACTAAATTCAAATCAATGAAGGGAGAGCCTGAGGTTGCATTATGGGAATCTTATCAGATTCCAAGCAGATGTTATTAGAATTGCACAGATGTCCTCACCCCATCCGGAAACATTCAACACTGTTTGGATAACTGCTCAATCAATAGAGTGTTCTTGGTATTCATGGCTACAAACACTTCCGGAGAAACAAAATAATGAACATAACCATCTTCCGGAAATAACAGTTTTCATAAATAGCCAAAATAGGTAAGCCTGCTGGCCATATTTTTGGCTATAACTCATTTCTTTGTTTTCAAAGCTGTGAGCTCATGTTTCAAAGGTATATCAAGACAACCATGGTATACTCAGTAGCTGGACTCAGTACCCGATTATTAATGGAAGTGAGACATTATAAAACGTCTAATTAAGTTAATATGTTAATCCCTTATAAACTAAACAAAGGTGGCAGAGCCTGTCCAAGGTGGCGAAGGAAGTTTAACTTGATATCCCAGCCTGCATTAAAGGAATAAGTGACCTTCAATGTGTGCAATTGTGTAAGTCGACATTTCCAAATCGATATTTTGACTGAATACTGCCTGTCAGATGTAGTTCTACCTTTACAGGCATGCAAGCCATGAATTAGGCTGAGGGACAAACATTGCATGGCTGTAGCTGACCATTATTGTAGCAGCTCGGTACCCAACAACTAGACACCCCTGACTTCATCTTCCATATCAATGGCAGAGGCAATGGACACCACTGGCTAGAATGTGGCATTAAAATCTCCAGCAATCAAGAGCGGTAACTGATCCAAGATAGATAGATAGATACATTGACGTACCTTCTGTAACAATGAATAACTTGCAACCTATGTAACCCCATCAGCCTGACTCCCTAAAATGGCCCCATCAAGTATGCCCTTGTCCAAAGCACTCCTACGCCCCTTGTTGGGGATGGATCCAGCATCTTTGCCCTGGAGTCTCAGGGACCCTTCTGAGAGAGTCCACAGTGACAAGGGAGTCTCACATAGTAGAGGACTGGAATTGATCCCCTTACCACTGGGAACCACCTCCTACCCTCCCGAAAGTCGGACACTGTGTTCACGCTGGGTTTTTCTACCCCCTGCCGGCGTCATACTAAGAAGAATCGGCCACTCTGTGTATTTTGACATTGTCAATGGAGATATACCTGTTTTCTTTACGGCCTGGAAGTGGTGGTAAAATGACTGTTCTTGTGCCCTTCACGCCAAGCACGGGAACTGGAGCTCGATAAGAAGGACCAAATTCTTTCTTGTTTTCAATCTTCTCCCGAACCAGTTCGCCAACTTGGGGGAGCCAGCCAACTACCGGAATCTGCAACACAGCCTCAGATGTGCAGGGCAAATGTTCCTTTGCAAGACTGTCTCTCGTCTTTTGTAGATCCTGTAAAACATTGCAATGTTCATCTACGTCAAAGGAGGCAGCAACAGCCGCCTGGTCTAGACCGTCAAGGACGAACATCTTGATACCAAAGAGCATTTCGTATGGGGTCCGCCCACCCGGAGACCTTCTAGGGAGATTATTAAGGGCACGCTGCACGCTATTGAGGTGGGCCAGTCAGTTCCTGCTAGTGCCTATAACCCTAGCTGTCAAAGACTGCTTTAAATCACGGTTCATTCGTTCCACAACACCATTATCCTCAGGTCTGTATGGAGATGAAAACTTGACTTGGACCCCCAACGAAGCCATGGCATCCTTGTATGCCTTAGAGGCAAAAGCAGGACCCTGATCCGTGTGGAAGGTACCACAGGCAAAAATCCCTACAAAGACACGCAAATCTCTTATGACAGTTCACGAATCAGCGCTGAGGTGTGGCCACACCCACACAAAGCGTGTGCATGAATCAACTGCTACTAAGATGTATTTATATGCAGTATTAGAAGAAAAAGGACCGCAGTGATCTAATTAAACACAACCAAGTGGTTTATTAGAAATGTACAACTGTGTCTGGGGCGGACGCGCAGCAGTTGAAGGTTTAATCTGCTGGCAAATGTCACATTGAAGGACAATCACGAGTCTGTTTGTACAGTCCCCGCCACAAGAAACGTTGTTGTGACTGACATACAGTAGCCGAAACGCCCACATGAGCAGACGCAACACCTTCATGGGTTGCCGTTATCAGCGTCGGCCTGCGGTCCGCGTTGGGAATTAACCGTTCACCAACGTCAGGAATTTTCACATACGGGACTTTATCAGGACTTAAGTGATAAGTATACTTCGAAGGGAGCCCCTTAGGATATTTACTTCCCTTCTCAGTAGCAGCAACAGCTGCTAAAATGTCATCATCAATCTTACTTTTGGAACGTGTAACTGCTGCAACCAAACATGTCGATACTGCTGTTTTGCGGCCTCGTCGGCCAAAGAATTGTCAACAGCGCTGATGACCGAGAGTGTGAATTACATACACGAGCGGCAACTGCTCTTTAAGCTCAGCCACTGAGACCCAGATCATTTTATGTTTTATTGTGCTACCCTTGGAATCACAAAAATCATTCTGAATCCAAAAGAACAGGTTCTCATTGTAAGATTGGACACAGTAGTAAGAATCACTCACAATAAGAGTCGTCACACTAGGATCAGCGTACTCTAATGCTAGTATCAGAGCACGGAGCTCTGCCAATTGTGCGGTGCAGTCCCCTAAAGTCTTTGTGTGCACGACCTTGGACTTGAATTCATCATTCACCACGGCACCTACCACAATGGCGCAAGCTGAAACGTATGCGTGCTTAAACCCATCGCAACTTGCGCTGAACCATCAGTGTAAATGATACAATGGAAATCCTCCAAAGGCCTCATAGTCAATGGCGCAGGATGAACAAATTCATACTGCAAAAACTCTTGTGACTGTAAGGAGGCATCAAAAACAAACGTGACATCCGGAGACGTCAACGACGCAGCCCATTGTATCCACAGCCTTAGAATTTGGTACACTGGCGTTCGTCACTGCTTCAAGTGCAGGATACGGGGTAACCACCAACATGCATTTTCCCTGCGACAGTGCTCGTTCCTTGAGAATCGCCTCATTTCAGCCAAAGTGTACAAGTGTGACTTGTAAGCAATAGGTACTGTGTTTCCTTCGTTAAAAGTAAGGTAAGTGAAACCCACAGCCCCAGGGATGATTCTTATCACCAGGTTGGTGTGGTTATCACGAGTCAGTACGAATTTAGATTCAAGAAGATCAGCCTGCAAAGATTGCAAAATGGCTGTACGTTCTGGCAGCCAGCACGATTTGGTAAAAGTTGGTTGTATCAAAGCATACAAAGGCTTGATACGCTGGGCATAATCGTGAATGTAAGTACGCCCGAAATTAAAAAAACCCAGCAAGGACTGTAGTTTTTTCAGTGTCGATGGAGTGCGCAGTTGTGCGCATTTCTCCAAGAAGAAAGGGGCCGACCCTAGTCCTTCATTGTTGAGCTCATAGCCCAGGAACAACACTGTGTACTCTGCAATGTGTGACTTAGCAAAGTTGAACTTGTAACCGAAGTCCGCAAAGTTACAAATAATGCGGTCAACGCGACAAAGATGAACCCAAATTTCATCTGAGATAAATGTCATCCACGTACGAACACGCATCTGGGTCAACTCTCTCTAAGAGAGAGACGAACAAGTTACTTACCTTCGGTAACGCTTTTTCTGGTAGATACAATATCTGCCTGTGGATTCCTCACCTTGTGAATATCCCCCTTGCGTCAGCAACGTTCGGAAATTTTCTTCGTAGCACGCCGACGTGGACGACGTCACAGGAGCACGGCATCGCGCGCGACTCCGTCTGACGTCACCGACCCCATATCAGGCCCACGCCGGTGTGATGACGTCAGTTCCGCCCTTTTTTCCATGCCTTCGAGGCACACGGACGGACCAACGATAGTAAATATACAAATATACAATGTACACAGTACATCTAGAACAAAATCAATACAATAGTATAAACAATATATACAGAAAGACCAGGTATAGCAGAGTGGACAACGGGGAGGCGGGTGGGAATGTGAGGAATCCACAGGCAGATATTGTATCTACCAGAAAAAGCGTTACCGAAGGTAAGTAACTTGTTCTTCTGATAGATACATCTGCCGTGTGGATTCCTCACCTTGTGAAGAGTCCCACAGCAGTCCCCACTCCCGGAGGAGGGTGTCCACTCCGCTACACCAGGAAATCTTGGAGAACAGAGCGCGCGAAGTGGCTGTCCCTCCTCACCTCGGTATCCAAGCAGTAATGCTTCGCGAAAGTGTGGAGGGAGGCCCAAGTTGCGGCTCTGCAAATGTCCTCAACAGGTACACCCCTAGACAAAGCAGATGTTGCAGACTTTGCTCTAGTTGAATGTGCTCTAATACCCTCAGGAGGGTCCTTACCCGCAAGGGAGTAGCAGATTTTGATGCACAGGATTATCCACCTGGAAAGAGTGCGCTTGTGCACCGCTCTGCCCTTCTTGCAGCCAGCAAAACCAACAAACAGCTGGTCGTCCATCCGGAAGTCTTTAGTCCTGTCCAGATAGAAAGACACCGCCCTCTTAGGGTCCAGGCGATGCAGTCTCTCTTCCTCCTTGGACGGGTGAGGGGGAGGATAGAAGGTAGGAAGGGTAATGGACTGCCCAAGATGGAAAGGAGTCACCACCTTAGGCAGAAAAGCAGCCCTGGTCCTGAGAACCATCCTTTCAGCATGAATGGTCAGGAATGGGGGTTTGGAACTTAGAGCTTGAAGCTCACTTACCCTCCTTGCCGAGGTGATTGCAACGAGGAAGATCGTTTTAAAAGAGAGAAGCCTCAATGGACACTTGTGCAAGGGTTCGAAGGGAGAACCCATTAAGAAGGTCAACACAAGATTCAAATCCCAATGAGGAACAACAAAAGGAGTAGGAGGGAACATATTTATGAGACCCCTCAAAAATCTTAAAACCACCGGAGATTTAAAGAGAGAGGGCTGATCCGGCAAACAGAGAAACGCCGATAAGGCCGAAAGATACCCCTTGACCGTGGACACAGCCAAACCTTGCTGCGCCAGAGAAAGAGCAAATTGTAAAATATCAGATAAATGAGCCTTCAAAGGGTCAACATCCCTCTCCCTGCACCAAGAAACAAATTTAGACCACCTATAGGAATAAATGGACTTAGTGATGTCGTGCCTGGCAGAAAGAATGACATCCACCACATCGTGAGGGAGAGAAAAAGAACTCAAGTTGCCCCGTTCAATCTCCAGGCATGAAGGTGTAATGTCTGGAGGTGGGGGTGTAGAACCTGCCCCTCCATCTGAGAGAGGAGGTCTGCCCTGTGAGGGAGACGGAGCGGCGGGTGAGAGGAGAGGTGGAGTAGGTCCGTGTACCACACCCTTCTTGGCCAATCCGGGGCGACCAATATGACTTGGGCCCGGTCTTGACGAATCTTCCTCAGAACCCGAGGAATCAAGGGTATGGGAGGAAACGCGTAAAGGAGTTGATTTCCCCAACTCAACTGAAACGCGTCCCCCAAAGCTCCTTGCAATGGATACTGGAGACTGCAGAATGACGGGCAGTGAGCATTCTCGCGAGTGGCGAATAGATCCACCCGAGGAGTCCCCCACATCTGAAAGATGCTGTGAACAACCTCTGGGTGAAGCCTCCACTCGTGATCGGAAGAGAGCTGTCGACTGAGACTGTCTGCACGAACGTTCAGAACCCCGGCCAGATGATTTGCCACCAGACAAATCTGATGGTCCTGAACCCAGGACCAGAGACGCAGAGCCTCTCTGCAGAGACACTGCGACCCTACTCCTCCCTGCTCGTTGATGTACCACATCGCGGTCGTGTTGTCCGTCAGGACTTGAACCGACCGACCGCGAAGGGAAGGGAGGAAGGCCTTGAGCGCCAAACGTATCGCCCGCAATTCCAGAAGGTTGATGTGAAACAACCTTTCTTCTGGAGACCAAAAGCCCTTGACCTCCAGGTCTCCCAGATGAGCACCCCACCCGAGAGTGGATGCATCCGTTATCACTGTGGCCACTGATGGAGGCAGTTGAAAAGGCTTTCCTTGAGACAGATTGCCCTCCACGCCCCACCAAGACAGATCCGCTGCAGCTTCTCTGGAGATCCTCACTGACTCCCTGAGATCTCCGTTGTGCTGATACCACTACCTGCGGAGGCACCACTGGAGTGCCCTCATGTGCCAGCGTGCATGACTGACCAACAGAATGCAAGAAGCCATCAGATCAAGCAGACGAAGGACCTTCAGGACTGGAACAACCGCTCCATTGAAGAATAAAGGAATCATCTCCTGTATGTCGTGAATCCTTTGAGGTGGAGGGAATGCACGACATACAGTAGTGTCCAGTACCGCACCTATGAACAGGTTGCGCTGGGAGGGCACCAGGTGAGACTTGGGTACGTTTATCGAAAAGCCCAACCTGTGCAACAACTGAGTTGTCTCTTGCAGATGATGGAGCACCTTCTCCGGCGATTCCGCTTTGATCAGCCAATCGTCCAGATAAGGGAACACAGGTATCCCCGATCTTCTGAGATGAGCAGCCACCACTGCCATCACCTTGGTGAAAACTCGAGGCGCAGTAGTAAGTCCAAACGGAAGGACCGCAAACTGGTAATGCTGCGATCCCACCGTAAAATGGAGATACTTTCTGTGAGACTTCAGAATGGGGATGTGAAAATACGCATCCTGCAAGTCGATCGACACCATCCAGTCTTCTTCCATCAGCGCCAGAAGAACCTGAGCAAGGGTGAGCATTTTGAACTTCTCCTGTTTGAGATAGAGGTTCAAAATCCTGAGATCCAGGATTGGCCGAAGCCTGCCATCCTTCTTGGGAATCAAGAAATACCGGGAGTAGCACCCTTGACCCCTTTCCTGCTCTGGAACCACCTCTATTGCACCCTTTCGGAACAGAGCCAGGACTTCTTCCTGCAGGAGAAGCAGGTGATCCTCTGAACAATAACCTTGGCAAGGAGGGTAATTGGGAGGGAACTCCTGAAAAGGAAGTGCATACCCATTCTCTACGAGATTGAGAACCCAAAGATCTGATGTAACCGATTCCCAATCTCGTAGAAAATGAGTAAGCCGACCCCCTACTGGCCCTACATGATCCAGAATGGTGAATCTAGGGCTGTTTTGCTGATGCGGGTGGGGGTTGGGCATTATTGGAGGAAGTGGAGACTTGACGCCCACGTCCACGACCCTTCTGTCTACCTCTATAGGACTTATATAGAGGGTTCTGCTGTTGCTGCTGTTGTTGTTGGCCTTGCCTGAAGGGACGAAAAGAGGATCTACCAAAGCCTCTAAACTTTCTAGTTGTCGACCCTCTCATCTGGAGACCCAAAGATCTTGCAGTGGCACGGCTATCTTTAAACCTTTCCAAGGCTACATCTGCCTTTTTACCAAAAAGACCAGTCCCTTCAAAAGGTAAGTCCAGCAACGTAGACTGCACATCCGCAGAGAAATCAGAGGACTTTAACCACGCAGCCCTCCTGGTCGCAACAGAAGAGCCCATAATTCTGGCAACAGAATCAACAGTGTCCATGCCACTCTGAATGACCATGGGTGCAGCAGCCTGAGTGTCAGAGACCACCTCATTAAAGTTCTTTCTATCTTCCTCAGGAAGCTTGGGTGATAACTGCTTCACTGAACCCATCAACGCATGCACATACCTTCCTAAAAGGCAAGTAGCATTAGCTGATTTAAGAGCCATGCTCCCTGAAGAGAAAGTCTTCTTTGCAGACTGATCCAACTTTTTTGATTCTTTGTCCGCTGGTACTTGAGGGAAAGAGCCAGCAGCCCTGTTAGAACATGCCGCCTGCACCACAAGACTTTCTGGAGAGGGGTGTGAAGAAAGGAACGCAGGGTCATCAGGAGCCACCCTATAGCGCCTTGCAATAGCTCTCGAAACCGCAGGAGCAGACAACGGTCTCTTCCAAATCTCTTTTATTGGATCCGTTAAAGCATCAGTGAACGGCAGTGTAGGTTCAACAATAGAAGAGGGAGAGTGTAAGACTTCAGTAAGGATGTTGGGCTTATACTCAACTGTGGGCAGCTTCAAGTTGAGAAGATCAGCAGCCTTCCTAATAACAACGTGATAGGGTGCCACATCCCTAGAAGGAGCATCAGAAGCCGAAGGTAGACCCCACTCAGGAGAGAGCTCCAGACCACTAGCATCACGAAGGTCTTCAAAATCATCATCATGATCAGGAAGCTCACCTTCTTCCACATCTGAATCTTCATCTTCCCTTTGTTCAAGAAGACGCTGAGCCCTTCGTCTCGACCACTCCAATCGAACCGAAGTCGACGGATCCGGTAACGACTCCGACGGAGCCGGTTCCGACGTCGAGTGAGGAGCTGGGGCAGCTGGAAGACGAGACCCACGGATTGGCGTGGTACCTTGATCCAAACTACGAGGTCGATCCGGAGTCGGCGAAGCCGCATGCGGAGTCGAAGACCTCGGCGGAGCCGTACCGAGCCAAGGTGTAAGATGCGCCGGCATAAAAGGCATAAATGGAGCTGGGGCGTACGACTGAGGAATGCCCAAATTGTACGATAATGGACCCATGGGACCAACAGGTGCTCCAGCGGGGTACATCGCCCTGGAATACACTCCAAACATCGCATTGAGAAAATGCGAGGGGTCCTGACCAGGACCAGGAAAGGGAGGGTACGAACCTACCGGATGTTCTAACGGAGGTCGTTCCGACACATGTTCACTCTGACCTTCTGGGTCCACAGGAGTCTCCATCGGAGCCGGAGTCTGAGGAATTACCTCTTCTTCCTCTTCATGTTCCGAAGGATGTAAAGATACCAGATCCGGTTCCGGAGTCGGAGAACCTTCGATTGACAAAGCAGGAGAAGGAGAAACAAAGTCCTTATGGTGTTTGCGAGACTTTTTCTTTGAATCAGAAGATTCCTTCCCTGAATGATGTCTTGAACTGTGCTTCCTCCTCTTGTGCTTTCTCCTCGAGGAGCTCGAAGCGTGACCCGAAGCCGACTTGGATCCAGACCTAGATCTCTCCCTGGACCTCGACTTCGCTCTGGATCTCGAATCCGCTCTGGATCTCGAATCCGCTCTGGATCTCGACGCCGATCTCGACGTGGATCGAGACATATGCTTTGACTTCGAGCGTCTCGACGTCGACCTCGAAGATCTTCCAGTATCTTGTCCTTTTACCTTCGCGAGAAGTAGCTTTGCTTCACGCTCACGAAGCGCCTTTGGGTTCATTTTAAAACAGGAACTACAGTTCTTAACGTCGTGATCCGAACCAAGACACCACAAACAATCCTTATGTGGGTCAGTGATAGACATCATGCGGTCACAAGACCTACATTGTTTAAATCCTGTCTTCCTCGACGACATCCTCTGATGAAGAATTAAGTCGCAAAGGAGAAACAGTGACAATAAAATAACAGCTAGATACTAAGTATCGCAGAAGATCCCGAAAACCGTTAGCGTCGAAGACGCGGAAAAAAGGGAACTGACGTCATCACGCCGGCGTGGGCCTGATAAGGGGTCGGTGACGTCAGACGGAGTCGCGCGCGATGCCGTGCTCCTGTGACGTCGTCGGCGTGCTACGACGAAAATTTCCGAACGTTGCTGACGCAAGGGGGATATTCACAAGGTGAGGAATCCACACGGCAGATGTATCTATCAGAAAATGCGGGCAGCAAACACACCTGGACTATTCTTATAGCCCATTGCCAGGCGTTTAAATTGACTTTGTTTTCCGCCGCAGGTGAAACTGGTCCATTGGGAACTAAGACCAGAAAATTGTGGGCAAAAAAAACGTTGGATATGTCAAGTGTGGTTTTAAACCGTTTTCACACAAGACCATCCACTAAAGCAGAGCCGTGGGTATTCTGTACCGCACAGGTACGGCAATGCGAGTTTAAATGCCGGTAATCCAATACCAAACGGTACGAACCGTCAGGCTTGGTCACAGTAAAAAGTGGGTTATTCATCGGTGACACACAAGTTTCAATTACACCTTGATATTCCAATTGCTCAAGGATTTCCGCAACAGAAGCCTTAGCTTCACGTCGGATGGGATATTGAGGTTGGGGCTGTGGCATAGACCGTAAAGGTATCTCGTGGTGCGGCGAAAATTCATCCCACCCACAGTGAGTACTGTACAGAGTCGGCGCAAGGGCCTTAGCCCACTCTACTGCAAAATTCAGCGCATGCTCCTTTGAGACTGTGTGCGCAAAACTAGGGAGGATCACCTCCTCCCCTCTCGGAGCTGCGAGAACAAAAAGGTGGGGTGCCAGTCAGCCTCCGCTAACAAAATGTCATAGGTAGTTGTAAGGTTTTCCTAAAATACCCCTTTTATGGTACGTTGTATGTCACCTTCAATTAAAAGGACAATTTCATAAAGTCTATCAGGGGGAGCTACTCTGGTATCAGCTGTCTCCACAACAACATATTGGTGAGTCGCTGTCACCTTCAGTAGTGGACGCAGGGCCTCTCGCACTATGGTAATCTCCGCCGCGTTGTCCAGCAGGGTCAGAGCCCATGTCAGATTCCGAAGCGGCATTCTCACTATCTGTAGCATATCTCGCTGTTAAAGCGGCAACCTTCTTTTTCTGAAACTGGGGTCTCTTCGGCAAAGAATCGCCCTGCTTGCCTTTTCCGTCTTTCGGGCGGGGCTGGTCGCGAATCAGCGGGCCACCCCTACCTCTTCCGCCGCCTCCATCACCGGACGATGAGGCCGATGTGTCCTGTAAAGAACGAGGAGAGCGTTGATCAGGAACCTGAAATCGATCAGGCGACTTAATCGTAGTGCGGTCGAGCAAATTATAAATGCGCTCAGTAGACTCAGGCATTGGTGATGGGGGATGGGACTCCTGTTTCTGTTCCTGTTTTTTATTTCAGTTCCAATTCTTTTTTGGAGTTATGGGTTGAACGTCTGTTTCAGACTTCGCACCCTGAGTTTGTTTTTTATCTTTAGTAGAAAAGTGCTTGAGACCTAAACTGTTGCAGTCAATCGTTTTATACACAGCCGTAATAATTCTCGGTAACTGGCGGGGTTTGTCGGCATCGGGGACATCGCGTAAGGCATTAGCCACCTGAAAGTTCACCACATCACCCTTTACGTTAGAAAGGACAAGCTCAGCTACTACATCAAATGTGCCAACGAGTCTCATTCCCAATTCAACCGCAGCCTCAGGTCCGTGTACGTCCCGAACACGCTTAAGGACCGTTGGAAGGACAGTCATTGAAGGAGTGTCGAAGCACCTCGTGTACACTGCCGCAAAAATTCTACCCCATGACTCAGTCACCGGCTTCTGGTACCAAGTCCTTGGGCAAACTAATTGTAAGAATCCTGTGTTTTTCTACAGGACTCGAATTAGGAAAAACTGCCTCCAGCTGGTCAAACTTTTCGGCAAGCCAAAAAGGCATATCATCCTTATCCTGGGGACGCTTGCCCATCACCGCGTTGACCATCACGGGACTAAGTATCATTCCGCTCGGCCCAGCTGGAAGGGCCGCAACCCCAGCGGCCCGCCTTGGAAATTGTGGGTAATATATTGAACTAAGGCCCTAATGACTGCAATTGCGGATTTATATAGGGGCCTCACCGGCAACGGGGACCGCACGCGGATGCGGGGTAAATCCAGCCAAAACAGGCCAAGAAGTGGCTGGAATGGACAAAGGACCTAATCTAATCGCCGTTAATACATGGGGAAGGGCGCCATTAAACCAAACACGGTGCTGCCAGGCAGAAATTGGAATCTCCTGTGTCCTAAATGGAACATATTCCATGGGCATGGCTGTGTGAGTATAAGTATGAAACGTCTGAGTTCCCGCATCCACAGCGGGAAACGTCACCCAAGAGTAGAAAATCTCAAACGGGTAAGCAACCTCAGCACTCACAACCAAAATAACCGCCATGCCCTCCAAGCCAACGTTAGAAGCTTGCAAATGATTGCGGAGCGCAATGCGACTATGCTGTGGTATATCAACGTCAGCCATCACGACACAGAAGAAAATACACAATGTAAAACAATGTAGCACAACTGGGTAGTAATTCAAAAGGAAACCGTTTTGAAAGATTCAAGCTTGAATAGACCTATGTAACTATAGGCAGGTTTGTCCGACACAACTATTATCCGGTGAAGGTAGTGGACTTAAGGACTGATAGAAGAACTACTCCAGTGTTATGCAATAAGACCAGCATCGTATGGGCGCCATGTCACAGGGATTCTGCTCCTACACAGAACTGTGCATAGAGACTTGGAACCTCAGTGAATTAGGGTGTACCAAAACTCACCTTAGTATCCAAAATCCCCTACCAGACTAGCAATCAGTGTCTTATTGGTTCTTCCATAACACCAATGATTAGACAACCCAGAACATGAACTTAGAACACCACAGGAAACGTCGAACACATGAACACTCTTTCGTTTTACTCTCATACCAATCCAAAACGAGGAGTAAATGAAGACACGTGCAAGTTTGAAATATTTATTTCTAATGCTGTGTTCTCAGGCGCAGTATCTTAGCTAATACAAGCAGGCATATTATAAGCAACAAGGTTATCAGCATAGTAACTATTCCATAAAATACAAAGGGGAAAAACATGTTAAAATGCTAAAGGGAAGGAGGCAAAATTGCACCTAAATCTTACCCTCCCTTGCTAGTATATTATATTATATCTACAGAAGGTCTCTTGGGATTACAAGGGCGGCCCCATACCTCTTGTCCTAGTAGAAAGGTATCACATAATTTTCTACACCAGCTCTCGGGAATCGAATGTTCTCCAAAGTGTGTCTGCATGCCCTGCGCTGTGCATTATTAAACGCGCCAAAATCAGAGGTGGCCTCAGCTGCATATGTGTTGTCTAGAAAGTGCGCTGATCAGGCCGAACAACAACCACTGAGTTGAAATAACCTTGAATGCCTCGGCACTCACTGTTCAGACATAGCTTACCAAGCAAGGCTGTTACTATAGGAAAACATTATTCCCGTGTGAAGCAAAATATTATAAAGCGCACTAACATAACTTGGGCAACTCTCCTGATCTTTTTCAGAACCCTGGGCAAGACTAGTATGGGCAGAAAGTCTTACAGCAGGCCTGAGCTCCACTCGTGACGAAAGGCGTCGCGGAGTGATACTCGCCTTGGAAACTTCAGCGCAGTACTGATGACACTGCGTGTTCTCTTCAGAGGCGAACAAATCTAACCAAGGTTCTCCCAACTGCTGAAAGAGACCTTGCACCACCACCGACTCAAGACGCCATTCGTGATCTGCTAGGCATTGACAGCTGAGTTTGCCCGCCCTGGCATTCAGAAAACCTGCCAAGTGTTGATCCTCCATGGTTAGGCCCTGCTGTCCTAGCCATGCCCAGAAGCAGGGTCTCCCGACAAAGGGTCCACGACCCCACCCCGCCCTGCTTGTTGCAGTACCAAATGGCAGTGTAGGTGTTCATGGACAACACCACCTACTTCCTTTTGACAGAGGGAAGAAATGCTTTCAATGCCAATCGAATCCCTCGGAGCTTCAACAAATTTATGTGGAGTTCCTTCTCTGCCGGAGACAAGTGTCCCCTGATCTCCATCTCTCCCAGATGGCCGCCAGATCCCAGAAGTGACGCATCTGTCACAACTCTGAGATATGGTTGCGGAAGGGAGAGGGGTCTGCCGTTGACCCAATCGCGGTTCGTCAACCATCATTGCAGATGTCTCGCAGTTACTTCCAAGATCTGTACCGTAACAGTGAGATTTCCTCGATGCTGTCCCCATTGGAACTTCAAGTCCCACAGCAGAGACCGCATACACCATGCCTTACCAACAGGATGCAGGAGGCCATGAGGCCTAACAGCCTCAGAGTCGGTCTCACTGAAATCCAGGATAGAGGCTGAAACATCGGAATCATAACCTGAATATCCTGGACTCGCTGTTCGGGAGAATAGGCCCGGCACTGCATTGTGTCCAGAACTGCCCCAATGAAAGGGAGCATCTGAGAAGGAGTCAGGTGTGACTTTGCCACGTTTATAGAGATCCCCAGCAAATGCAGGAGGTCCGCCGTAGTCTGAAGGTGAGAGACGACTGCCTGGGACGAGGACGCCTTCAGCAGCCAGTCGTCGAGCTAGGGGAAGACTGACACCCTTAACCTGGCGCAGATGAGCTGCGACCACCGCCATCACCTTGGTGAACACCCGAGGGGCACTGGTAAGGCCGAAGGGAAGCACAGAAAACTGAGAGTGCTCGCGGCCTACCTTGAACTGCAGGCACCACTTGTGGCCCGGCAGGATGGGGATGCAAAAATACACCTCCTGCAGGTCCAACAATACCATCCAGTCTTCTTGTTCGAGGATAGACAAGATCTGAGCAAGAGTGAGCATCTTGAACTTCTCCTTCTTGAGGAAGAGATTGACGGTTCGAAGATCCAAAATGGGACGCAACTCTTTGTTCTTCTTCAGAATCAAAAAGTAGCGGTAATAACAGCCACTGTCTACTTCTGAAACTGGAACCTTTTATATAGCTTTCTTGGCCAAGAGAGCTGTAACTTCCTCTTATTGAAACCTTAAATGATCCTCGGTCAGCCATTCCTGATTTGGCAGAATGATACGAGAAAGAGAGGAAAGGTAGAGACTAGCCCTCCTAGACGATCTGCAAGACCCACTTGTCCGATGTTATGGATCTTCAATGAGGGAGATGATGACATTTTCTCCCACCAACTTGAGTAGTGTGGTCCTGCATAATCAGACTAGGAGTGCTTGGAGGCTGCGGCTCCTGGAGGCAGTGTGGCCAATGACTTCTGGTCTCCGTTTCTAGGTTGGAATGCACCGCATCCACGTCCTCGCATGGTTTGGGCAGTCTGTGCATGACTATGGCTGCGATGGGGCTGATGCGGCTGGAAACCCCTTTGATTGCCATGACAGGGGCGAAAGGAAGACTGGCCACGAGGAGTGGAGGAGAGGCCCAAAAATCTGGCCGTAGCTCAAGAGTCCTTGAACCTGATCTGGGCAGAGTCTGCCTTTTCCCCCAAAAAGACAGGTTCTGACAGAGGGCATGTCCATCAGATTAGTTTGGACATTGCCCAAGAAGCCAGTTGTTCTAAGCCAAGAGTGGCGCCTCAAGGCCACCATCGTTGAAATCGTTCCGCCCAGCGAATCTGTGGTATCTAGGCCACACCGTATGGTGAATTTGCTGCATCTCTCCCTTCCTTGACTGCTTGAGAGAGTACAGCCCGGGCATCCTCCGGGACCTGTGGTAGCACTTGCGCAACAGTCTCCCACAGGGAATGGGAGAAACGGCCCAGTAAGCATGCAGTATTAACTGACCGCAATGCCAGGCTGGAGGAAGAAAACAACTTCTTTCCAAACGAGTCCAGCTCTTGGATTCCCTATCCACATGTGCGGAAGGGAAAAACGCCTTGTGTCGTAGAGGCCTGCACAATGAAACTTTTGGGGTGGGGTGTTGGCTGAGGTTCTTTGGGTCGCCCAGAGCTGGGCGATGGCGGCGTGCAATCGTCCAATTTACAGGTGCCACTATGCTCGGCTTGGACCACGTGCCTAGAAGGACGTCAGTAAGTGCCTCATTAAAGGGCAAAACGGGTTCAGAAGAGGAAGCCCCTGGTTGAAGCACCTCGGTCAGGAAATTAGTCTTGACCTGCTCTAGTCCAAGGACCTCAGCTGCCCTCTTTACCACCATGGCATATAGGATGCCCCCTCCGCCGTAGCCACTGTTGGTGCAGAAAGAATGCCAGTATCTGGGGAAGTGTCCAGTCCACCGGACTCCCCAAGTTCCCTATACCAGTCCAAGAAATCCACAGAGACATACTGGTTTTCCAGAGGGTCCATAGACCTCTCCCATTCCTCTCTTGAGCTTAGCACATCTTCAAAGTACACAGGCGACAACATAGAACCACTTAGTTCAATGGACGTCAGAATCTGGGTCGAGCGATGTAGTTCGGGCTCTCTGTGTAGTTGGGGATGAGGATGGGGCTGCCCATCGGCGGCGCAGCAGGCACCAACTTCGGGTCCAACCAGGGGGAGATTGCGATGGCACAACTGGCGCTGACCCGGATCCTTGTGGCCCCACAGGCGCCATGGATTGAACAGACGGCGTTGAACCCGATGCACCCCATTCCAAATCCGTGGGGCCAGAGGGCACACCAGCAGGGTTGTTCCGCTCAAATACGCGGTGCATGGTCTGGTAAAATTCTTTTATTTGAGCTGGAGTCGCTCCTGCGCCCGAAAAGGAAAGAGGCGCAAAGCCGACTGGCTCTGTGGAACCGTGCCAAGAGTGTCAGTGCTCCTTACCTCTCTCGACGACGGACGTCAGCTGAGGTGAAGATGAAGTCCACTTGGACTTCTTCTTATGCCTCTTTACCGAGTGTACGGAGGACAGCAAGTGGGAAGAAGAGGACTTAGGGCTCCGGGAGCGGTCCTGCAACCTCCTCTTCTTCGATCTGGACCGGGACGTCAGCAGAGTCTCGCTGGACGATGTCGACTGCCGGGCAACGAGGAGTTTCATCACTCACTCCCTCCCTCTCTCAAGGCCTTCGGAGCCATGGCCCGGCAGTCAGAGTATGACTTCGAGTCGTGTTCGCACACAAGACGCCAGAGACAGAAGAGGTGGGTAATTGGTGACCAACATCATGCGGTGGCAGGCACCGCACGGCTTGGGACCAGTCATCCTCGAAGACATCTCTCACACACAAAAAACCCTACCAAAAAGTGGCAGCTCTTCCCAGATTGGTGCTTAACTTTATTTATTTATTTAGAAAGGTTTATATAGCGCTAGCTCCACCCGGGGGTATCAGAGCGTTTTACATTAAGTAATAAAACATAGTTGTTTTGGATGCAGCATACAGCATGGTGGACAAAAGAGAACACATTGAGTAATATAGAATTGGGTAGAATAAAAATGGGAAGAAGTGGCAAATTAGAAACAACATAAGAACGTTACAATTATACCTTATAATACTGTATATGGGGAGTATGCTCAGTAGTTGTAATATAGTAGTTAGAAAATTGAATTAGAAACAACATGAGAACGTTGTAATATTACTTTATAAAACTGTGTTTAGAGGGTAAGCTCAGTAGTCATAATATAGTAGTCAAATATAGAAGGGTGGGTTGGGCGAGTGGGGGGGGTGGGGAAATGGAAGTATGGGGATGGGAGAGAGGAGGAAGGTGGAGAGGGGTAAGGAAGGGATGTGTAGGTGCGGTCAAAGTAGGGAGGGGTGAGAGTGGGAAAGGGCAGGGTGAGAGTGGGAAAGGGCAGGGGGTTTCAAGAGGACGGGAGAGTAAAGCAAGTATGGTAATAAAAGGGTTATGGACCCCAATGTGTGTTGAGAAGGTGCATTTTAAGGTCTTTTTTGAAACTGACATAAGAAGGGTTACATCGTAGATCTTTATGGAGGGCATTCCAGATGCTAGGGGCTTTACCAGAGAAGGAGCAAGACTGGGAGGCTTTTTTTTTATTTTTTTTAACAGGGGGGGACGAGGAAGAGAGAGTTGGTGCTTCTCAACGGTCGGGCACAACCTGCCATTTTGAGTTTGTTTAAGAGGTAGAGTGGGGTCTTTTGGTAGAGGGCTTTGTGCGTAATGCAGGCAATTTTGTAGGAGAATCTTCTTTCGATGGGAAGCCATTGTGGTCAAAACGTTTGTGGTCAATTGTTAGTCTGGCTGCTAGGTTGAGAACAGATTTGATGGGGGCAAGGTGAACTTTGGGCGTTCCGGAGAGTAAAGCGTTTCCGTAGTCAATTTTTTTAGATTACGGAGCGTGAAAAGTGCTCCCATGTCCATGTTTTATGTGTGGGAATTGAGCGTTAGCTTACTGTTGATGGTGATGCCAAGAGATTTAACAGATCCGAAAAAGAAGAATGAATGGTTTCGGGTTTGTTTAACTGGTGCAGAAGGAAAAGAACGGACGTCCGCGCGCCTAGGTGGTGCTTATGTAGGCATCGCAACATCATAACTGACACTAATGACGCAAGAGGTATTGCTCAGTAAAAGTTTCCGGATCCAGCCTGAAGCCCGGGAACTTCAAAGGTATGGAATCTTTAGCTAGAAGTCTCATCAGATAGGAAGGCCAATGTTAGAAGTACAATGAGAGCCACTGGAAAATACTCAGCTGAGGTGTGGCATCTAGATGAGAGTGATGTGATGGCTCCAATACTGCTGTGCTATCTGTGAGAAGGTAGGATTATGGGAATTTCATCTGCCTCCCTGGGAGAGGAGATGCGGGCAGGATGAACAAGTGACTCTGTGCGTTTCCACAACCATCCGAGAAGCAGTAGCATGGGGGCCTGACTAGCGGGGATGAGTGGGGAGGATCCTTATCACTGCTTGTGGGACCACTGATAATTGTTTTGCAGTTATAGTTAAATACTCTGGATTTCACGGTGACCAAATGTATTTATACTAATGTATCATGATCATAGTCCATATCTGCTAATGTTTGCTGTAGAATTGACCTCGATTATGAGAATCCCTCAAACATCCCTCAAACATTCAAGATTTTAGTAAAAGAATTATGAAGGCCAGTTACCTTAAATTTGTAGAAAATGATAGAGTTGATAATTTAAAAGGAAGTGTTGTCTTCTATCATGAACTGGTGGTTGTGTCTGGCTTACCCATATATTTAATGTCGGTAAAAAATATACAGCACAGATTTTACCTAACAAGGTTAAGGTTTGATATATTACATCTCTTAGTAGCATTTCCAAAGCTGAAAAATTGGAACAACAAATTACCTAAATGCTCATGTGATGGAAGATCTGCACAAACTATGCACTTTCCTTTATTGTAAATTTTACACAGATATACAAAACTGTTTTTAAAACCTTTATTTTTATCTAACAGACTATTTAATCATAAACATGATTCCAGTTTTATTTGTAACTTGGGAAATGCAAACATTAATTGTCATTAGATACATTTAATGTGCAATTAGAAGAAGAGAAGATTATTCTCAGCTGGAAGCATTATTATATGAGAATGAAGATGACAATCTAGGCCTGATTAACTATGTACAAATAATTTGTTAAAGCTTTTTAATAATCTCATATATATCCCCATTATAAATAGATATTTGCTCTCTATGACAGAATTTTATCAATGAAATATTGTATATCATTTTTATACGAACTGTGATTTTTAATAATTGCATTGTTGCTGTTTGAATATTGTACTTTTATGGTGTTTTTTCTTTATGCACCAAATAAAGCTGAATTGAATTGTTAAAATTGTTGTTGCATGGACTTTGCGACACTGCTGTTCTTTGTTTATGATGTTTATTTTCATTTGATTAAGTCCTGTATATCCTCATTTTTGCGACTACTGTATTAAAAAAAAAAAAGGTTGACATCTTTATCAATGCCATGGTATACATACGATGTATTGCCCTGGGTTCTCCTGGGCTCACTTTGCCTGTCAACAATCTGTAGTGAAAAAATAAAAATACTCTGGGTTTCCTGGGGCACTCTGCATAACTACTCTTTAAATACCATAAGCCACTAGAATGTAGTACTGGAGGTCTGCCCAGGGGTGGTCAGGGCCCTAGAGCTTCGGCCTCTGGCCGCGTCGACAATGTCTAGTAAGCATTCAGAGGAGGCAAAGAAGATGGTTGTTTCCTGAGCCAACCACAAAAAAGAGACTGGATGATAATTCTCAACTGCGCATCCAAAGCCCTAACTTCATGCACACATCCTTCACTTGCAGCCAGGCAGGCCTGGTAGCATTGTGAAATTGGACTATATAATATAGAGGGCAGCACTAGGAGATCAAGTTGAAGGAACAAACCGCTGTCTCCGACAAAATGAAACACAGTACCACCTGCCATCACAGGGTCCGAAGTCTGGTGTACCAAGCTGTGTCCCATTTAATTTCCCCAATCTAGAAATGGAATGGGGAGAAGAGCGACAATACTATTGAGGATTTGCTTCAACAGGGGTTTCTGCAAGAGAAATGAGAGTACAACACGCTCAACACATAAGGGAGACAGGTATCTTGAAAACTGCCTGTAAGACATTACTCATAGTGATTCTTTTCAGAGCAAAACAGGACCTTCATCACAGAGGTCAAAAATAGAAAATGCACAAAGGAAAAGGCCAAAGCATTATGCTTCCAGGAACTTTGTGAAGACTTACATAAAAGTAATGTTTTAGAAACTAAACACAGACAGACAATCGTGCCTATCTGAGGCACATTTATATAAGATTTCGCTAAGTAGCAAAGATAATTTATAACAACCAAAAAAGAAATCAGAGATCCTGAAATCAATCTCTATTTTACATCCCACCAAGGCGCTGGGTCACGATAGACTCAACAAACTTCTCCAAATGTTTAGTACTCTGCCTTTATTGATATTAATAAAATTATTCCAGTAAGCAATTACGAAAAAAGAGGGTGACTGACTATGGGAGAATCAACAGTTTCACTCATGCTCAAACCAGAGAAGCCCCTAGATATTTGGGAATTGTACAGACCAATCTTATTCTCAATACTGGTGCTAAGAGCCTGACAAATATAGTACGCTCTGGCTTTAAACAATTGAAACGGAGCTGGTGCACCTAGTCTGGCTTCACTGTGAGCCGATAGAAGGAATAATACAAAGAAAGCCCTCTATCTTACAGATATCCGATGCAAGCGTGGCAAACAAGTGGTCCCTGTCTCCCTAGGGGGCTAACAAAGCTTAAGACAGGGTAGACTGCCGATTCATGATTACACCCTTCAATCAATATGAGTAAGTTGGAGGGTCTCAATGTCTCAGCTCTTAAATACATAATCCAAAGATGCAGGAGCTTGTGCCTCTACAATGGGACAAATCATCCATCAGTTATCTGGGCCTTCAACTGGCAAGCACATGTGAAGTTAGCACATTTGGGGTGCATCACAAAAGTAGAGTTGGAAAAGTGAAGAGTAAATTGTTCTACTGACTGGGCTGTGTAGCAGCAACCAAAATTAAAATTTTTCTTAGAATGTTATGTCTATTTCAGACTATGACCCTACATATCAATGTCAGTTACTCAGAGTTTAAACTGGAATGGCATGAGGAGCAAACAACTATGGATTTAGGCCCAGATCTCTGCTCTGAGGTGTATGTTTGACATTGTTAAACATTCTGTCCATCAACTGTTCTTTTTGCATTTGTCACCCCGAATGGGACGGTTATGCCAAGATGTGGGTCCCCTTGTATCCATGCCACTGGTGTCAAGTTAGCCTGGCTGATGAGGGGTGAAACCCCAAAAGTGGTCCCAGGATGCTCGTTTTGGGTCTAGGGAGAACCTGGCCTGGCAGTTCGGGCTGGACTGTTCCCATGGGGAACAGGGTCAAGACTGATTTGCATATGGCCGGATTTAAACTGGAATGGCATGAGGAGCGAATAAACAATGGATTTAGACTCAGATCTCTGTACTGGGTTGAATGTTTGACCTTGTTCAACATTCTGTCCATCAATTGTTCTTTTAACATTAGTCTGTGGCATAACGCTATACTCAGCAAAACTCAATATATGGCAAGGTTGATGTACCCCCAACCTCCTTTATTATTATTACACAGCACAACTCTGCTACCTTGTAAAACATTATCAATATTCCAAGGAGCAAAACTGAATACAACTGTCCTACGTTTAGAAGTGTGTGATGAAGGTGCTAACCCTCTTTACGCAATTCCTTTTTGACTACGATGGCGAGGAACACGGGTCTACCGCATCCATCAGTATACAGTATGACGGTTACAGGTCAGGAAATTATGTGTGAGAAGGCCAAGAAAAAAGAATAATCCCCTTAAACTTTGAACAATGGCGTGCCATACCATCAAGTAGTTCTGCGAGCCATGTAGGGGGAAAGGGAACCCTGTGTATTATACTGTACAAATGGTATTATAGTCTGGTATAACTGGGGGCAATGGCAAAGAAAGGTAAGAAAACAATGCAGGAAAGGGTGTGGTGAAAGAGGGACTTTGATACATACTTTTGTCCTTCCTGTATGTAAAAGCTTTCTGGGCCAGAGAGCTCCATATGACAGAGGAGGTAACAGGGTCTAGGATAGCTGAATACACAAAGGTCATCTTATTAGGTACCTCATATGAGCAAATATACATCTTAAATAGCAGAAAAGGCCCCCCCCCCCCCAAAAAGAAAAATCAGAGATGGTACTCGCAGCAAGGTGAGCTATTTTTTCATTTCGGGGACCTAGACAACCCCTAGAGAAACAACATAAACAAGAAAAGAGTTCAGAAAGATAGTTTCTTACCTGTAACTCCAGTTCTCTTGTAGGGGTATTTCCGTGATAAGTCATAAGCATGTGAATAGTCCCGCCCATGTGCGGTGACCCCGGAGCACTTCTTTAGAGATATCTTCTTAAGTTGTCATCTTTCGCCTTTCTTCAGGAAGGCCTGTGTAGACACTTAAGAGATAGAAAGACAATAATGCAGCCTAACTAACTAGGCTACACTGGCCATTACTTCCTCCTGAAGTGAAAAAAGGTAGACAGTACATATAAAAAAACTCCTTCACAAAACCCCTTTTTTCATGATAGAGATGAAAAGGTTGGACAGAGAAGCCCCCCCAAAGGCTGCCATTATATGTCTGAAAATGGATACCTTGCCTTTAAGGGTCTCCAGAGATCACCAGTATCCCATGATGCACAGCTAGTGGCAGTTACTTCAGTTCTTTTTTCCGGCTCCTGTTAACAGGACTGTGGAACATTGAGATCTATCTCATTTGGTGTTTTTCATCAAAAATCGCTTCAGAATTTACCTTTTAACAACTACACTTGACGTTTTTGGTATTTTTCTACCTTGTGCTGTCTTTTTCTGACAGATTTTCCACAGTTTATTAGTCAAAACGCCTTGCTTTTTTGACATGTGTCCTGACTGTGGAAGAAAAAAGGACAAATCTGATTCACACAGAATGTGTATTCTGTGTTTACCTATTTCATCTGTAAAACCTTCTCCAAGCGGACCCTGCGTGACAGGGAGACGATTCAACTTCAAGGGCCAGAGGAGCGAAGAAAACAACAAGCAACATCCACAGGTAGTACCTCTGGGCAAGGAGAGGGTCAGTCCTCTACCAAAACCCTGTCTTCAGCCTCTGGCTGAAGAAGATTGTTACAACAACGCCAGTCCCAGTCGAAGACAACGACGACAACATCGAGGGCAGGTATGGCGATGATATGTTCACCGTCGACTCAGGGCACTGAGTCGAAGCGGCATCGATGCTCCATGTCGAGGAGAAGAGCGGCAAGACCTTGTCATTCTCCCTCACGGCAGAGATCGCCGTCAAAGACGTCTCCTCAGTCAACGCCAGCACACCAGCACTGATCGTGTCGACTAGCCACCGGCGTCGACGCGACACCATCGATCGTCATAGGTGAGCCACCGCCAATCATCGTTGAAGAGGCACATACTATTGCCGTCGAGAAGTCACCGAACCTCGAGAAGTGCTCCGGGGTCCCTGCACGTGGGAGGGACTATTCACATGCTTATGACTATAAACGGAAATCCCCTACAAGAGAAGAGACTTTAAAAAAACCTGCAATGCCCCTAAGACTGCAAGACCTACACATCCTAGACGACTCCAAACTAGACATGTACTACAGTTGGAAAGGCACTGTTGCCTTAATTAGCCAGACACCAAGTGAATGGAAGAGGGGAAATGATCCTCAGGGTGAAAAATTGACCAGTGGGATGAATAAAGAATCAGTTCTGTGATGTTGGATGAGCATGTTGGGGGGTGATTGGGGTGGGAGGGTCTAAAGTGGACAGGTGGGACAGAGGCCAAGTTGGAATTCATTGCGTTCAATGTGAGTAAAACTGGAATAAAATTATATCGAAATATACAACAAAAAAAATTCATTTCTAATATAGAAACATCAGTAAAGATGGCACTTTAAATAAAGACAACAAAAACATTTTGAATTTAGAAACACTTACTTTTCCAGCTCCAACTGGGTCTTCAATTTTTTTTTTGCTCCCATGGTCAGAGATTCAAATTTATTCAGATCATCTTCAGTTAGGCTCAAAAACTAAGAAAAGGTAAAAACAAAAAACAAAAGAGTGTATAACAGCATATATAGTGATAAAATCATCAAAGTACCTGTTATTTTACAAGTGATTTTGATATGCTCCTACAAGCTTTATTCACTCTCAATCACAATTCCCAAACCCCTCCAAGTTCTAGTCTAAAACAAGATAAAAACATGAACGTAAACATATACTACTAAAGATGAAATGTACCCTACAATAAAACAAACTAGAAAGGCTATGAATGCCTACATTTCAATGTTGTATTTATTATGTGCAATGGTCGTCCAGATGCAAATTCTCACGCTTCCTCTCTCGGTCACTCATAAGCAATTTATTATTTTAAGTAACTTAAGTGATGTAAATAGAAAGGCAATATTTTATTTGACTTCAAATTAACCCATTTTCTGGACGTCTGACATAAACGTCATCAGTCCTTGTGGGTGTTGAAACCTGGCTACTCCCTTGAAAAGTTCTAAGAAAGGGTCTCAAAAAGATAGATCTGTTAAAGTTGGATGCAAGATTTGCTTTGCCGCAGTCGAAAGAACAGCTTTAAGGAACATCTCTTTATATACACTGGCTGCCGATACATAAAAGGGTCCTTTTTAAAATTCTCCTAATCACTTTCAGGGCCTACTATGGAAGAGGACCTGGCTATATTCAGAGCATGTTTAAACGCTACATCCCTTCACGAAATCTAAGATCGGCCAAAGCGAACCTCCTTACCATTCCCGATTACAGACTAAAAACCAGAGGAGGAAAGGCCCTGGTGGTCCTAGGCTCAAAGGCCTGGAATAAATTGCCTCTGTATCTTCGTCAAATGTCTGTGGAAACAGCGTTCAGGAAGAACCTCAAAACATGGATATACGGTATATCCGACACTCTATGTAAAAGCCTGATATGATCTAACACACATAGTTTTACCTCCAGTTAACGCAAAGCGACGCCTGTCTTATTGTGTAAGTCTTGTCAAAGCGCAAAGATGCTCCTTGGAGTGAAAGCAGCGCTATATAAGAACCAATTACATTACATATAACACACCAGAAACACTACATACGTGTTGTCTTTCGGTCCTAATGTACAATCTTGGTCACAATAAACAAGTTTATCTATAACTGCAGCTCTGCTGGCATCTTTCACAGATTCACATACATGGATTATTGCTTGTGGTCAGGCTGGAGAACCCTGGTAGTGTAAACATTAATAAACTCCTCATTGGGGGAAACAGCCTTTACGACGTGGCGTTTACCACACAATCCCCTTATCACATAGGTCTTTACCACAAAGTAGTAAAAAAAAAAAAAAAAGAATAATAAATAAATAAATATATATATATATATATATACATATATATATATATATATATCCATCCTCGCTCCCCGTGTTGCACCTGGTGGGTCACTCGTGAACGGGTGCTTTTCCGTGGTGGTGCACCACCTAATATCGTCGCTCCTCATTCTCTTCTTTTGTCAAAGAGTCAAGCACTCGCTGGGAGAGTTTTCTTAAGAGATTTATTTTTCACAACAAACGCATTTCGGGATACCTTCATCAGTGTCTACTATCGGCACTGCGAGGGGCCATTTTAAACTTTCTTACATCATAAATCATGGACATAAAAAGGAGACTTCATTGTTGCAGTGACTATGGTGCCATCTTTAAATGGTTATTCCGCTTTCAATCATTTCATGTACATATTTACATTTATTTACATTTTAACACAATATTTGCAGGTGGTACTTGTGAGGTATTACATCTATCTGTTCAATAACGTATACCTTATATCATGTTTGTTCAAATTCTATTACTTTAAGCACGGACCTTGCTTGTCCTGGTCTCATAATGATAACATCTATTGTTCAATCATGCAAGTGTACTATCACTTTTTTTGTGTAGTATACATAGCCTCTGTTTACTCGTAGCTCGATTAAACACTGCATTGGCAATGGTCACTATTTACAATTCTTCAATATCTCGCCATGGATTGGCAAATCTACATGTCCATGAAACCAAAATTTCATGAAACCAAAATTCCATGCTGTTCTTTTCTAACGGATCAGGTTACAGGAATCTCTATTCTGTATGAATTCTCTCATTTGCCCAGATGTACTGCCAGTTCTTCCCCTTTGTTTAATCCCTGGGGTGCTTTTGACTGTAGATCAATAATATACCGGGACTCTAGTCTCCGCAATTTCAGTAACCTGTCCCCTCTTCCCGGATCTAATGGTACATGATCTATTGCAAAGTACTGCAACAACTCCCTGTTGCTTTGGTGTTTAATGGCGAAGTGTCTGTCAACAAGGTAATTAAAATGTTTTCTTACATTTTAGAGCTTGTTATCTCGAAAGGCTCACCCTCCGGGCAGAGAACAGATGAATATATAATTTTGGGTAAACATTTTCTGAAATTTGATATTTGTATCTTAGGCAAAACAGGATGGCTGTGCATTATGCCGCTATTTGTACTAATTCAGTTCCTGCACTATATTTGTTATGCCACGTTTGGTCTGTTTTAGCCAATCATGTTTTGATTTATGTAGTCTGTTCTTAATTTTTATTGATGCCTGTATGAGGGGAGGGCTATATGTATTCAGATGTTCCTCCGAGCACTCAATACAACATTGTCTTTATAAAGTTTTCACTTCAGTTTTCATTTTTCATCCAATCTTCAATCCAAAACAAAAATCAGAGTATCTTCAAAGAAATCCAATTTATTGAAATGCGCAGCCAACACGTGTTTCGTCTGTCTGTAAGACAACGACTTCTTCAGGGCTGCAACCCAAAATAGTTACAATCAATTCTAACTGAATATAATAACATTTCCAAATATCAGTGTTTGCTTCAACATACATTTTTTAAAAGGAGCAATCAAAAAAAAGAGGGGGGGATACACCCTCAAACCAAAATCTAGGTCACATAAGTTGTCCTCACAATGTGATTTTGAAAGAAGAAACAAACAAGCCAAATTCGTGCTTATGTACTTGTAAACATGTAACATTATTTGCTTATAATGATTAAATTAAATGGTTTGTGATCACCATAAGGTCCATAGGTACCAAGATCACGTATCATATACTATCTATTAGTGTCAAATCTGTAACTCACCAATAACTCAAAGGTTATCTCCAGTGTTGGGGGTCAATATCGGTAACACAATTCCAATAATTCGTCAACATAAATAGCGCTTCAGATCCAAGCCGGACTTCAACATATCTGTCCCTACAAGTAAATCCGTCTTAATAAAAGTAACTACACAAAATAATTTATCAGTAAAGCTACAATCCCTCGTACATAAACCGGTCATTAAAGGTTGGTAAACACTCACCAAGTCTAAGTTTGATGGCCTCTTTCAAGTCAAAACAAATACTGGATCCAATGCAATTTTTGAATCCAAGTAAAATTGTAGTTTTATTATCCACAGGCGAGTGTGGAGCGTATTTATACCTACAAATAATACATTAATTGTATAAATTCCGTGTGTAAATCAAATGTTACCAACTATCGCTTAACAAGTTGATTCTTGACACCTTATATCCCATATCGTAACAATGCGCTCACCTAAGGTACGGTGTAATACGATGTAATTCTCCAATGTTATCCTAATTCTCTATATTCATTATTGTAGCTCCATACGAGTACGTATCTGCAATTAAAATCATACATTCATGAGTATGTACCTTCTTATTCTCGCTTTCACTGTAATCCCAAAGTCCCCGCACTCACCATTCAATATCTCACGAGTCCCGTATTTTTCGGCGTTCAGCACCCGCGCCATCTTGTAGTGGCTTTATATCGGGTGTCAAATCGGCGCTTGGATCGTCAATTCTATCAGCGCCATTTTGTAATGGCTTAAATCGTCATAATAATAATCGTAATATCAACATAGTAAACAACTCAAGATACACAATCTCAACCCGTAGGTAAAACAAGTTGTGTCGAGCATTATTAATATCTTTAAAGTACTTGTTTGGTACCTTTGTGTTAAGTATTTAGCAATAAATCCCATAGTACAAGGGTTGACGTTACTTTCGACGCCATCTTTAAATGGCTAAATACGTAATTATGACCCGTTATTGCAACTATAAATTTCAAACTCATATACCGAAAGCAGTAGCTTAGAGATATTATTTAAATTATAGACCTCAACTATGTAATATTACTAGTAACCTGTGAGGTATTATGATGTCTAGATAATATTATATTTCTTTCAAGGATACGTGAGCCTGGTAATCCACGGAGCCCGTAGGTTACACAAAATCCATACCTGTATTTTCAGATCCTCGATTTGCATAAACATAAATGAGGGGTAGCTGGACAGTAGATGTCCTTGACGCCTCCATATTTTGCCAAAAATAACATGAACTCATATAAAGTCTTATTAGCATTGAAACAACACATTCTTTTCAGTACTACAAGGTACATAACGTACATTGGATATTGTATTGTCATTAAGGGGCCAAAATACCAACGTAACATGATATTAAACCATTCTTAAGCTCTTCATTCATAATATCAAAATGTACATAGTTCTTCAGCTTCAATTGCCCAGGTAAAATTCATACTCATGATCAACATTAAGATCATAAGTCTCTGAACTTCCTCTAAAAAATTGTTGCTGTTTCCTATGACCGGGACTGTCTCAAGTGCATCTTCATTCTCACTACTAGATATTATTGAAGATGCATCTGTATCACTCATTAGGGGGGTGCTGCCACTATTAGTATTAGGAGAACCTTTCTTCATCAAATAGTCAAATCTTTTGGCGAATGTATACACTCGTCCCATACTGTAATCCTTCTCATCTCGTTTGAGTTTATGTGCCTTTCTTCTCTTAATTTCCATTTGGAGATCATTTAATTTTTCATCAAGAATAGTATAATTCTTGATCGTGAGCTCAGGTAAGTTCATTTCTTTATTTCTGGTTTATGTGATATCGTGCTCCTGTGGAAAGATTTATGTGGGGAGCACAATTAGGAGGCTCAAGGACAGAATTGCAGAACACTTCAGAGCCTTGAAAAATGGTGATACACGCTATCCGATTGCATCCCACCTAGTACAAAACTTTGATAACAAAGATCAACATTGTTTTACTTACCATGGTATCGACCATATCAAAGCTGACCCACGTGGTGGGAACAGACTCTTAATGTTACGAAGACGTGAAGTTCTATGGTTGATTAAATTGAAGGCCGTTGAATGCGGTCTTAATGTTGATCATGAGTATGAATTTTACCTGGGCAATTGAAGCTGAAGAACTATGTACATTTTGATATTATGAATGAAGAGCTTAAGAATGGTTTAATATCATGTTACGTTGGTATTTTGTCCCCTTAATGACAATACAATATCCAATGTACGTTATGTACCTTGTAGTACTGAAAAGAATGTGTTGTTTCAATGCTAATAAGACTTTATACGAGTTCATGTTATTTTTGGCAAAATATGGAGCCGTCAAGGACATCTACTGTCCAGCTACCCCTCATTTATGTTTATGCAAATCGAGGATCTGAAAATACAGGTATAGATTTTGTGTAACCTACGGGCTCCGTGGATTACCAGGCTCACGTATCCTTGAAAGAAATATAATATTATCTAGACATCATAATACCTCACAGGTTACTAGTAATATTACATAGTTGAGGTCTATAATTTAAATAATATCTCTAAGCTACTGCTTTCGGTATATGAGTTTGAAATTTATAGTTGCAATAACGGGTCATAATTACGTATTTAGCCATTTAAAGATGGCGTCGAAAGTAACGTCAACCCTTGTACTATGGGATTTATTGCTAAATACTTAACACAAAGGTACCAAACAAGTACTTTAAAGATATTAATAATGCTCGACACAACTTGTTTTACCTACGGGTTGAGATTGTGTATCTTGAGTTGTTTACTATGTTGATATTACGATTATTATTATGACGATTTAAGCCATTACAAAATGGCGCTGATAGAATTGACGATCCAAGCGCCGATTTGACACCCGATATAAAGCCACTACAAGATGGCGCGGGTGCTGAACGCCGAAAAATACGGGACTCGTGAGATATTGAATGGTGAGTGCGGGGACTTTGGGATTACAGTGAAAGCGAGAATAAGAAGGTACATACTCATGAATGTATGATTTTAATTGCAGATACGTACTCGTATGCAGCTACAATAATGAATATAGAGAATTAGGATAACATTGGAGAATTACATCGTATTACACCGTACCTTAGGTGAGCGCATTGTTACGATATGGGATATAAGGTGTCAAGAATCAACTTGTTAAGCGATAGTTGGTAACATTTGATTTACACACGGAATTTATACAATTAATGTATTATTTGTAGGTATAAATACGCTCCACACTCGCCAATGGATAATAAAACTACAATTTTACTTGGATTCAAAAATTGCATTGGATCCAGTATTTGTTTTGACTTGAAAGAGGCCATCAAACTTAGACTTGGTGAGTGTTTACCAACATTTAATGACCGGTTTATGTACGAGGGATTGTAGCTTTACTGATAAATTATTTTGTGTAGTTACTTTTATTAAGACGGATTTACTTGTAGGGACAGATATGTTGAAGTCCGGCTTGGATCTGAAGCGCTATTTATGTTGACGAATTATTGGAATTGTGTTACCGATATTGACCCCCAACACTGGAGATAACCTTTGAGTTATTGGCGAGTTACAGATTTGACACTAATAGATAGTATATGATACGTGATCTTGGTACCTATGGACCTTATGGTGATCACAAACCATTTAATTTAATCATTATAAGCAAAGAATGTTACATGTTTACAAGTACATAAGCACGAATTTGGCTTGTTTGTTTCTTCTTTCAAAATCACATTGTGAGGACAACTTATGTGACCTAGATTTTGGTTTGAGGGTGTATCCCCCCCCTCTTTTTTTTTGATTGCTCCTTTTAAAAAATGTATGTTGAAGCAAACACTGATATTTGGAAATGTTATTATATTCAGTTAGAATTGATTGTAACTATTTTGGGTTGCAGCCCTGAAGAAGTCGTTGTCTTACAGACAGACGAAACACGTGTTGGCTGCGCATTTCAATAAATTGGATTTCTTTGAAGATACTCTGATTTTTGTTTTGGATTGAAGATTGGATGAAAAATGAAAACTGAAGTGAAAACTTTATAAAGACAATGTTGTATTGAGTGCTCGGAGGAACATCTGAATATTTTGACCATTGGTTGCTTCGGAGGTTGTGGTAACCAATCTCCCTCCTCTTCCTGAGCACCTATCTTATCTACTATTTTGAAATTGACTACTTTACCTATACATTGCTGTGCGCTCCTATTAACCGTTACCATTGTTGCTGTTGAGGGCTATATGTAGATTAAATCGTATGGAGCCAAACTAGATTCATGAAGCCTGCTGCACAGGCTAAACGCGTCTCTCCTTTGCTGTGGGGCCGTGCGAGACCTGAATACAATAAATTAGCCTTATCCCTAGCTACCATGTGTACGTGCCTCTTCTTCGGTTTTCGCAGGAGTATGATGGATTCCGTGATTTGAGTGTGCAGTGTGGCATTGCGTAATGTCATTGCTATCTTTAGCCTAATAAAAAGCACTCCAGCTGTAGGAGGGCCCTGGCTTCATGTCCTGGTGCAGGGGGGCTGTGCTTTATGGCAGGCATGGAGGGAGGAATGGTCTCGGCTGCAGCTCCGGCCTTGTACAGTACCCCTGCTATTACTAGTGAGTGAGAGGCGCTGAGGTGGTGGTATTGGTGGTGGTGGTGGTGGTGCTGGTATTGGTGGTGCTGGTATTGGCAGCATTGGTGGTGGTTGTATTGGTGGTGGTATTTGATGGTGGTGGTATTTGTGGTGATGGTGGTATTTGTGGTGGTGGTGGTGATGAGCAAGGATTCGCACGTACAGCGACTTGCTTGAACTCATGAACCTCAAATAACCCTAATAAGTATTAATCAACCTGTTTGTCTTATTAATTATCCCTTTATTCTGACATCGGGGTGTCCCAGTGAAGCTTGCCTATGTGTTTACTAATAGTAATACGCTTGCAGATTAAAATGGCTGCTGCTACGCGGGAATTTCTTCTGCGCATGCGTGGGTCATACCCATGTGACGTGACATACTGGCAGTTCTGGTGGGAATCTGTTGCACTTGCGCACTAGAGCTAAAATGGCTGCTTTGTGTTCTCACATGCCTGAAGCTTGCATTGCTGCTTTTGCTATGCTGTACGTTCTGCATTAATCACTAAAGCTATAGTTATTATAAAGTAATAGGAACAGTATAGAGATTCATGGTATACAGTGCATTCATATTTTCTGTGTTCTAAAACTGTTCTTTTCTATTTCATGGTACATAACGAAATGTGGCCTGACTTCCCTTGCCGTTCTCCATCTTGCGTGAAACTGAGTCTGCGCGAGATCTGCAAGCCTCTACAGCAGTGAACTTTGAATCCTTGCCAGATGGGTATTCCAGCCAAGATCTGCATGGGAAGATGAACTCTCACCTAGCAAAATAGACTGGACTGTGCTGAAGTTTCTACATTGTATACAATGTTAAAGTCACCATTGTTAGGTGTAAAGCATATGTCATGAGAACATGAAATTCGATGGGCGGGTATGAAAGATTCAAATGAGGGGCTTGAGAAAGTCAAATCCTGGGAGGTGTGATGACCTGTCCTCTCTTTTGTCCAATTGAAATTGGGGATTCTTACATTTGCAACATTTGGTGGGTGGTACACTGACCCGAAAACAGTATAACTAGCCTAGGTTTAGCTAGAGAAATTGTCCGACTTGTCCGAATAGCTGACCTGTCACTGACCCAACGCACTCAATAGCTGATCGAGAAACAGAGGTACTGCTGAGCACTCTGTCAGACAGACTCACAGACCCATTCGGGGTTTTTGGGAACCTTAAGTGCTGGCGAAGCACTTTGCTGGGACATTTGATAACCCAATCGGGGTTCTGACTGTTAGCTGCAGAGAGGGTGTAGCGCAGGCGTTGCAAATGAACTGCGGGTGCTGGTCTCAACTTTGGTGGTCCTGTCCTGATCCTAATCTGGTTTTCCTGTCCTGGGTTTCCATTCTGCACCTGCTGGCCTACTGGCAATCTTTTCCTTGGGGTTTACCCGTCTTAACTGACCCGTGACCAGGGTTGGTCTCCACACCGTTCTAGGTAAATATATATCTGTTAGGGAAATACACTTACGTCCTTTTCTTGCTTTCCATGAAACTGCTACAAATCTTATGTTGCATATTGTTCCTTTTCTTTCCCTCCCTGTGCTGACCAATAATAAAGTTCTACATTTTGGCTGTTATTCTAGCATGTTCCATTTTCCCCCATCCTTTAAGTAAATGGTGACATACAGTTGTATTAGCGTGATTCAATTTTTTACTTCCCTATAGCTACATGGTATCTTCAAATTCCTTAGTACAGATTAAAGTTCTTTTTCCTTAACCACCTTCTAGGGGTACTCAAACTGTGACATTCTAGTATGTTCCTTATTTTCCCCGTCCTTTAGACACATCATACCAAGCCTAATTTCTGAAAAATCTTATTAGCATGTTCCCTTTTCTTACCTTCCCTTTAAACTTCTAAATGGTTGGCATAATCTACTTTCTGCATGGTTACACAATTTTCATGATTTTGGTTATTGATAGTTTACTTGCTGTGAATTTTATGCTTTCTGACTTTTGACAAGAACTAGATAAAGGTTTTCAAAACTTCCTAAGTCTGTGGTTATTATAAAGAGTGCAAATATTATAAATTTGATTGTATTTTGGTGACTGCCTATTTTTTTCAGCTAGCTCTCTGATCCATTGTGATCATAGGTACCCGTGACGAGGATTGGTAGGTCGGGTACATTGGAAATAAAATAGGAATGAACTGGGTTACTGGTAGTAGAGTGTAGGGTACCCGATCAATAAATATGGTAAATTGAATTTATGGGCCCAAATGTGTATATGGTAAAAATTATAGTCGGGTGACCTGCGCGCTCTATCAGTAATTTTCTGGTAGCAGAATGATGGTTAGGGACTAGTTAAAGGTAGGTAGGACTAGTTAGTAGGTACATAGGTAAACTGCTGCTAACTGTGAAAATGTATTGCTGCTAAAAGTATTGATCGATCAAATGTAAAATTTTTATTGTTTGGAAATGTTATGAAATGTTTTACATTTTTCCTTTGAAATGCTGCTATACTGCTATACTGATTTAATGTTCTAACCAAAATCGTTAGTGATTGTAATATGTTTGTCCCCGGGGGCAGAATAGCGAGTGGTAGAATAGAAGCCACGTCGCATAGAGCGGAAAGCCGGGAGTCACATTTGGGATAATTTTAAAACTGCCTACTTTGCACTATTGTTGATTTTAAAACTCTGTGTGCGTACCTGTTGTGATATTGATTGTTGCTCTTGACTTGGGGTTACCTGCACAGCGGTCCCAGCGCTGTTGCAGGGAGGGTCACCACAGCGACGCCATCGCCCTCGAGATGATAGACCACGCCCCCCACACAAGCCACGCCCCTTCCCGCCACTACAAAGCGTCGCGCTGAACTACGAGCTGGCGTTTCAGATAGCTCTCCTGAGGCGGAAAGCCGGGAGTCACATTTGGGATAATTTTAAAACTGCCTACTTTGCACTATTGTTGATTTTAAGACTCTGTGTGCGTACCTGTTGTGATGTTGATTGTTGCTCTTGACTTGGGGTTACCTGCACAGCGGTCCCAGCGCTGTTGCAGGGAGGGTCACCACAGCGACGCCATCGCCCTCGAGACGATAGGCCACGCCCCCCACACAAGCTACGCCCCTTCCCGCCACTACAAAGCGTCGCGCTGAACTACGAGCTGGCGTTTCAGACAGCTCTCCTGAGGCGGAAAGCCGGGAGTCACATTTGGGATAATTTTAAAACTGCCTACTTTGCACTATTGTTGATTTTAAAACTCTGTGTGCGTAGCTGTTGTGATATTGATTGTTGCTCTTGACTTGGGGTTACCTGCACAGCGGTCCCAGCGCTGTTGCAGGGAGGGTCACCACAGCGACGCCATCGCCCTCGAGACGATAGGCCACGCCCCCCACACAAGCCACGCCCCTTCCTCTGCTATAAGAATGTTCACTACTCGGAAGCGCAGCGGACGAGCGCAGCGGGCGCAGCGGCAGCGCGCCAAAGGCGAGCCCGTCTGCGCCCATCCGCGACCAGGCCGCGGCGAGGGCGAGCCACTCTGCCCGAATTATCGTCAACCATGGGGCCTCCCCTCCACTTTACTCTCGGGAGACTCTGCTCAATCTGAGTGAGCATGCGTGTGAAGGACACTTTTCTTTTGCTGATACTGCCCTCCCTTTGAATGACTTTGCTATCAGTGGTCTGCTATCGGGCGGACTTCTTAATGTAAGATCACTGCCGAAGCATGCCGCTGAAATTCAACTATTAGTAGAAACCTATCAGTTAGATGTTCTTTTTTGTACCGAGACATGGACCCACTCTAACTGTGAAATTGAACTTGACTGGGCTTGCCCGCAGGATTACAAAATCTTGCATCTACCCAGACCCAAAGGTCGGAGGGGTGGGGTGGGAATTATCTATAGAGCCTCCTGGCACGTTAACCTCCTAGATCTAGACCCGGTTGTTGGGACTGAGCTCCTTGGACTCTCAATTAACAGTCACACAGGAGTTACCTTTACGGCAATCATTTGCTATCGTCCACCGGGGGCTTTCAGTGCCCAGCATCAACAATCGCTACTTACTTCTCTGTCCAACGTGGCGATTTCCCACAATAAGTTAACTATCTTAGGGGATTTTAATCTATGGCCTAATGGTCTTTTAGATACTGGACTGCACAACCTTTTGCTCTCCTGTGAGAGCGTGGGGTTGAAACAGCTAGTCCGGGAACCCACTCACAGAGCAGGGCATCGACTTGATCTTATTTTTTTCCACCCCTCAGCTAGTACATTTGAATAATATCTTGCCCATGGCCTGGACTGACCATTCTCTCCTTAAATTCTACATTAACTGTAAGAGAGCTAAAAAACTGGCATGCAGTATCCCCTCTGAAGTTACGTATAGAGATTGGAAAGCTCTGGAAAGGCGGAGAATCACTGGTGCTATGTTCCAAGTGGAGGATAGCTTCTCTCCAAATCTTCCGGCCGAGGATAATTATGAGGCTTTTTGTCTCAGGATATCGACAACTATTGACTCCCTAGCTCCATTAAAAACATGTAAGCACAAGGGTAGAGCATAAGCTCCTTGGTTCAACGATTCTTTAAAGTTTCTTAAATTGGCCTGTAAGCAGGCTGAAAGAAAATGGAGACTGGGCTACCTTGATGCTAACAAGCAAATCTGGAAAATTAAACTTTTGGAATATAAAAAAGCGATTATGAAATCCAAATCAGCTTACTATTGCTCCACAATTTGTACAGCCGCCAACAGCTCCAAGAGTATCTTCCAGATTTTGAACAGCCTTACTCATCCTGATTGCGCAAAAAAAGCCATCCCTTCCACACAACACCTGTGCGACAATCTGGCGCTGTTCTTCAATGACAAAATTGAGACTATCATTCGAAATCTAAGCATCTCCCCCACTCTGGTCGACTCCATCGGCCCTGAGATTGCCATCATCGACCATGGAGCAGCGAGCCAAGGGTGCCAGCCCATGGACCTCCTGGCGGAATTTCCCCCCATTACTGAGGTGGAATTTAACAGACTGGCTCAAGGTATTTCCTAGGGCTCTCCTCTCGACCCCATCCCCCCTAAAAACGGGAAGATATCCGGAGAGGAACTCTTTCCCACTCTTTGCAGGATCTGCAATCAATCCCTGAGCAGTGGCCTAGTTCCTGCCCTTTGGAAGCAGGCTCTCATTCGGCCACTGTTGAAGAAACCCTCTCTGAATCCTGAGTGTCTACAGAACTACCGACCAATCTCCCTGCTACCATTCCCGGCAAAAATTGCCGAGCGCTGGGTGAGCTCGTGCCTCTCCAAACATCTGGAGCAGAATCATTTCCTGGACGAAATACAATTTGGCTTTCGTCCAGGCCATGGCACTGAAACAGCCCTACTTACTGCCATGGAGGCCCTTCGTATGCGTGCAGACAGGGGCCAGGCAGCAGCCTTGATCCTGTTGGACCTGTCTGCCGCATTCGATACGGTCAACCATATGATTCTGCTGGAGAGACTAAGAGAGGCCGGGGTGGGTGGCACTGTCCTGCATTGGTTTCGCTCCTTCCTGAAGGATAGGAAGCAGGCTGTGTCCCTCCCCCCGTATCAATCAGCCTTCTCCCTGGTGACCCACGGGGTGCCTCAAGGCTTGTCCATCAGCCCGATTTTATTTAACGTTTATTTAAAACCTCTGATTACGTTAATAAAATCCCATAGGCTAAGAGCAATTAACTATGCCGATGACACTCAGCTCTTTCTCTCTTGGGAGGGTGAGGAATCGATTCCTCTGGAGTCGTTTCATGACTGTCTGCGAGACACGGCTTGCTGGCTACACAAGAATTCCTTACAGTTCAACGCCTCCACAACCGAGGTTCTGTTCTGTGCCGGAGGTAGAATCCCTCGCCCGTTCCCAGCGGAGTTCTGGCCCCCTGAAATTCTGGAAAAACCGCAGCCGGTCACCACGGTTCGCAATCTGGGTGTCATGATAGACAATAAGCTCACCATGGAAGCCCAGGTTGCGAAAACAGTGCTCACCTGCACTGCCCTTATTCGCTCACTCCGCAAGATATTTCCACTCCTTCCCTTGCAGGCCCGGGCCTTAATAGTCAGGTGCACCATTCTTAGTCGCCTTGACTATTGCAATGCGCTGTTGCTCGAGGCCTCGTCTGCGCTGTTAGACAGACTCCAAAGAGTTCAAACAGCTGCTGCCAAACTGGCCCTGGGCTGGCCTAGGAGATCCTCGGCCACTGCGGCAATGGCTGAGCTTCACTGGCTCCCTATGAACAGCGAGTTGCTTTTAAATCTCTTTGTCTTGTTTTTAAAGCTTTGCACGGAGTTGGGCCCACTCCCCTGCAATCTATGTTTGACTGGTACATTCCAACCAGAGCCCTCCGATCTACAACAGCCTGTCTTGTTAAAGTACCAAGATTTAAAAAAGTCAGGACAGGAGGAAGATGTTTCAGGGTTACTGCATCAAAACTCTGGAACAGCCTGCCTTTGGATGTCCGTCAAATAAGTGAACTTCTCCCTTTTAGGAAACGGGTCAAAACTTGGCTGTTTACAAAATGTTAACTCCCAATTACTCAACTGTTGTCTCCCAGTGCATCCCTCTTAAGAGTTGTCTCAGCGCCAGGATACCTGCAAGGTGATAGTTGCGCTTTATAAATGTTTTAAATAAATAAATAATAAATAGAGGTCACTTACGTTGAGGAAAATTGGTGCAGGTTGGGCAGAACTGGAAGCACTAATTAGGGTTTTCCGGTATAAATGTATGAATAAATGATAGCGAAGAGTTTGTGGCAAACTTCTATTGTGATATCACCTAGTAAGGGTCACACGGAAGGAGTAGCAGGTTCGTCTGAGCTTGATTGATAGCAAAGGGGTTCACTGGTGAAACTTTTGGCTTAGTATATATCCCAAAGTGGATGAGTCGAAGGAGTAGCAGGTTCTCTAATGCTTGTGTGAAGAGTAGGCAGAAGGGATCTACTCCCAGTATATGAAAAGTAAACGGAAGAGATTTACTTGCAGTGAAACAAATCTTTTCTTTCTAGAAACTCGAGTACAGTGGCAAATGTTTTTTTCGTTGTAAATTAAACAGAGCACTTGCACTTTAAAGGGTAGAAATCGAAGTTTTCCTTACCGTGTGAAGGAGGGAGTCAGTTGCGGAGCTGCGCTGACATCACTCAGTGTCGCGCTGGTATTGGTCGAGACAGCGGGCGTGTAGCAGAGATAGAATTGTAAAGGAGGGGTGAGCACAGGAGCGTGAGAACTCGTTTCACGAGAAATGCCGCGCACCCATTGGTTGAAATTGGTTGAAATCGCGCATTTGATTGGTTGCAGACAAATAAAAGACACATTTGTATTGGAAGCGATTTTGTAAACAAAGTAATTTGTGGAAAAGGTATATGTGGTATCCAACTCATCCAGCAATTCGACCTGACCCTAGATATCAAGGTTTTGTGAGGGATCAGTGGAGAACAGCTAGAAATAAAATTATGTATGGAAGAGAAAAATGACATTTGTAGACAAGGTAAATAATTACTTCAAGAAAGACAAGCCTATCAAAACTAGAGAAGGAGTTATTATTCCACCACCTAATACTCCCGCATCATTCATGTTGTTTGACAGAGGCTACCATGCGTGTGTATGGTTAGAAAATTGGGTGGAATATACTAAAGATGACGGAATTTTAGCATTTCCTTTGGAAGGTACATTTAATGCAGAATTCTATTCAATCTGAGGACCCGAACGAATGTTTTGCATCCCAGACCTAGACTAACGCAGTATGATGCCTTAGAAGAATGGGAAATAGAGGCTTTTGAGCGAGACAGACCCAGAATTGACAAAGGGTTAGCAAAATGTTATCCGAAGGTACAGAAAGAGACCCGAGAAAAAAGAATGAAAGAATGGAGACAGAACATGATGGTAGAAGGACTGTACCCTGTAATAACAGTAGAAGAGCCCATGGGAGGGAAAAGGACCGAGAAAACAAAACATTTAATGACCAGTGGTGATTCAGACGGTGATTATCTGGAGGATTTGTTAATGAAGAATCCACCACCTTATAATGATGAACCAAGATCCCTAAGCACGAGAAACCCATTCTTGAAACCTAATTATGGTGAGGGACCGAGTATGACAAGTCCAAGTGCCCCGAATTATAATCCTTCTTTAATTCCGCAGATAGTACATGAAACCTCCATGGATAGGTACTTCAGAATAGAGAACAAGAGGCTTTAATTAAACAAAGAACAGAACTAATTCAGAAAATCTCCCAATTGAATACAAGTCCTGAAGCTCTGACAATTCCAGTATCTATTGGACCACTTGTTCCTTTGTATGGGGATAAGAAAGCAAGTCCAAAAACTCCAAGTATAACCCCATCTATAGTACAGCCAAGAAAATAGCCCTTAATAGTAGATGATCAGGCAAGTTCATGTGAATCTGTGATCTCCTTGATGGATTTACCGATAAGGGAACCAGAAGGGAGTTCACAGAGAAAGAACACTCCTTTTAGTTCAAGAGAAGTTCAGATTGAGTCCTCTTCGGGTACTATAAGTGCTACGGTAGTAACTCCTGAAGAAATAGATAGATGGACCCGAGAATTAGAGAAACCAAATCACCAGCCAAAACCATTGGACATATACAAATTGAGAATAGAATTGGAGGAACTGATGGCTGGAAATGTGGGTTTGGACAGACTAAACACCCTAAGTGAAGAGGAATTGTTCTTCATTTGTAAAAGTCTTACCCGAAATACCAGAGGGTACCATGAAAAATTAATGGACACTGCAGCTAGTATGGGAATAGACATTAGCAGATCTAAAGTGTTACAAAAACCCTACAGAGCAGAATTCTCAGACAAAGATTTGGAGAACATGAATGTGTCAGGAAAAAAGGTACAGATCAGAGAATTGCTAAACCTGGTATAAAAATGGGGAGATTTAGAAAAATGGAAAGCCAGGTGGGCCAAGAAAAAGGAAGACAGTAGATCAAAGCAAATTACATCTGAATATGTTTTAAAAGAAACAGAAAAGGTAGAAAACTTATATCCTATGAGAGAAGTGCCAGGTGGAGGATATGTACATGTTCCATGGTCCCGACAGGATATTGTGTCCTTTACGAATGACTTCCCAAAATTACGAGAAAAACCTGTAGAATGGTACAGACAGGTTGAGAGATTTGTGAAAGTTCAAAAATGCCTCCTGAAAGATCTAGATGGTTTCTTTGATATTGTAGTTCCTGTAGATTTGTGGACAGAATGTAAAATTGCTGTTGATTGGCCAAATGAGGAATTCCCGAGGGACCCAAAGACAGGGGCTCCTTCTTTGGATGTGATGAGGAAGTACAACCAGGTAATGTTGTATCTGAAAGGAAAGGTGCCTGCAAAAGAAACTGATTGGACCCGAATAGATAGAACTACCCAGAATCGAGATGAAACTGTGCATTCATACTATGAACGACTGTTACAGGTGTTCAAGATATACAGTGGTCTGGACAACATTGAGATGAAGGACATGACCCACTTCATTTATCGATTTGTGTTCGGGTTAAGGCCTGAGATCTCACAGTGGATCAAAGACAATAAAATCTGCTGGCAGGCTAAACCAATTGATGAAGTCCTGAAGTATGCTAAATACTGCGAAGATGAGCTGGCAGATAAACGGAAAGAGTTAAAGGAAAAGGTCATGTGGGCACAGGTAAAATTAGCAGAGCACCAGGAACAGCAGTTCCAACAGTTCAAAATGACTAATAATCAGAGTCAGGGGCCCTGGGGGTGGGGGAAAACCAAGAGTAAAAATGAGCCGAGAAGAGGCACGGAAAAAGTTTCCCTGTCACGGGTGCGGAAAAATAGGTCACTGGAGAGACGAGTGTAAGGCTGTGCAGAATGGTAATGTGCAAATTAATGATTTAAATCCACAGACGCAGAATGAAACACCACGGAAGACCCAGCAGCAGGTAAAACAAAATCAGTTGCCTCGTGCACCTAGGCCAAATTACAGGAGCAAAGCACAACAGAGTGAAGACATTGAAGGTTGGTAAGGAAGGGAGGATAGAAAGGCAGCAACTTCACAATTTCTGTTAAATGACACATTTCTCTGTGATGACACCTACTGACGGTGCCTGAGGGGGGGAGGACGAGGAGTGCGTGCTTGGCGCCTCCTTGCCGGTGGACCAGTCAGGGCCATACATAGAAGGAAAGGTTGAAGGAAATGACGTCACCTTTCTGTTGGACACTGGTGCTACCCGTTCTACTGTGAGAACAGCAGACGTTCCAAACCTACCCCTCTCGGGAGAAGCGATCCAAGTAGTGGGCGTTTCTAATCAGCTAATTAGTACCCCAGTTACAGAACCTATGGAGATTAAAATTGGCAGTTTTAAAGAAATGCATAGATTTGTTGTTTGTGAGTCCAGTCCTGTTAACCTGCTAGGACGAGATTTGCTGTGCAAAATGAACTGCACTATCTTTTGCACTCCAAATGGCGTCGAAATTCAGACCCCAGATGAAGATGGAATTTACAAATTAATGTTTAGCAAGACCCGACTCAGAAATTAAAAGACTGACAGTACAGGATTTACCTGAAGAACTTCAAGAGACAGTGGAACCAGAGGTATGGGATTTTACTGGAAAAGATAAGATGTAGGATTAATGGCAAATGTTGACCCAATTAAAATAGCCATAAAAGAAGATGCAGTCTACCCAAATACTAAACAGTATAAAATGAGTGCAGAAGTCAAAGCAGGAGTTGCTATTGAAATCAAACGATTACTAGAAGCAGGCATATTGCAAGAAGTGTTGAGCAGTCCTTGTAACTCACCGATAATTGGCATAAAGAAACCTAGTGGTAAGTACAGGGTCGTACAGGACCTGCGCAAGGTTAATAAAATCGTGGTTCCTTGCTGTCCTGTAGTGCCAAACCCTGCAGTGATTCTATACCAGATACCTTGGAATGCTGGTTGGTTTACCGTCATTGACTTATGTCATGCATTCTTTTCAATTCCATTGCATCCAGACAGCGAATTTCTTTTCTCATTTGAATTCGACAGTCATGTGTACGTCTAGAATCGTGTTCCTCAGGGGTACACGGAAAATCCTTCAATTTTTAATCAAATTTTGAAAAAGTGCCTTGAAACTCTGGTATTGCCTGGAAAATCAGTCCTGGTGCAATATATAGACGACCTCTTGGTGGCGTTTAAGAGCAGGAAAGACTGTGTTGTCAACGCCATTGCTTTACTGAACCATTTAAGTGAAGGTGGACATAAAGTGTTGCCAGAAAAGCTGCAATTCTGTACCTCATCAGTAAAATATCTGGGGTACCAGATAGAGAGAGGTATCCGGAAAGTTACCACAGAAAGAATTCGAATAATTCGAAACATGGAATTGCCAAACACCAAGAAAGAAATCAGGATGTTTCTTGGAGTCGTAGGGTACTGTAGGCAGTGGGATTTGCAGCCCTAGCAAGACCATTGATAAAAATGACAAAGAAAGGAGCAAAAGATCCTGTGGAATGGGATGACGAAAGCATGACTGCTTTTGTAAAATTGAGAGAATGTCTGTGTACAGCTCCTGCATTAGGAATGCCTGACTATTCAAAAGATTTTGCACTTTTCTGTGATACACGAGACAATTGTGCACTTTCAGTCCTTACCCAAACTCATGGTTTGACCAGACGTCCAGTTGCATATTTTTCTTCCACATTGGACCCAGTAGCAACTGGATTACCTGGATGCTTGAAAGCTGTAGCTGCAACATGTACGAGTCTTGAACAGAGTGAGTCCATTGTGATGGGACATCCGGTAACTGTGTATGTTCCACATTATGTTGTAATTTTGCTGACAGGAACTAAAACTCAGTATCGCACACCTAGTCGGCTGACTAAGTGTGAGAGAATCCTTGTAGGTGCAGGAAACTTAACCATTGCTAGATGTAATATTCTGAATCCAGCTACCTTACTACCTAATTCATTCGCAGCAGAAGTGAGGGAGGAAACTGAACATGATTGCATTCATTTGACCGGGTTTAGAACAAAACCACGCCCAGATATCAAAGAAAATCCTTTAATTAATGAAGATTATGAGCTGTTTGTAGATGGCTCATGCATGAGACATGAGGAAGGTGGCCTAAGTGCTGCCTACTCAGTGGGTACTCTAGGAGGTCCAGTGGAAGCATCCTATTTACATGGAGTCAAGTCTGCACAAGTAGCTGAATTGGTTGCATTAACAAAAGCTTGCAAATTTGAGAGGAACTCGAAGATAACCATATATACTGATAGCCAGTATGGTTATGGGGTTGTGCATGACTTTGGCAAATTATGGATGCAAAGGGGGTTCCTGACTTCTTCAGGCACCCCTATCAGAAATGGAAATTATGTGCAGGATTTACTGGAAGCAATCCAGTTACCAAAAGAATTGGCTGTGGTCAAGTGTGCTGCTCACAAATCTGGTGATGACAAAGTGACAGCAGGTAATCGATATGCTGACCAGTTAGCCCAACATTGCGCAAGATACCGAATAGCAATCAATATAAAGGTTGGGGGAATCGGAAACAGTTGCCAACTCTTGATGCTAGAGGGAGTGAGTAAATGGGAGGAAGTGAGAGACTTACAGGACACAGCAGAGCCACAGGAAAAACAAAGGTGGAGAAACTTTGGTTGTCAGAGAAGGGTGGAAGACGGTGTCATTGTTTACTTGGATGCTATGCCTGTGTTGCCAGACTGTCTGCTTGCTCCTATGGCTGGGTTGATACATGGAGACACACATTTGGGAAGAGATGCGATGATTTGCATGTTCACCCAGACATGGTTCAATTCGAAATTCAGAGACATAGCAGAGGCATTCTGCCAGAGGTGTCTGGTTTGTCAGCAATTTACCCCGGAAAGAAAACTGTGGTGTTACCAGGCAAAATTGGAAAGGCAGAGGGCCCCTTTATTCGACTGCATCTTGACTTTATTCAGTTACCCCCTTGTCGAGGAATGAAATACTTACTTGTCATTGTCTGCCTGTTTTCAAAATTGGTGGAAGCTTACCCTGCACGTAGAAATGACAGCATCACAGTAGCCAAACTATTACTTAGGGAACGAATACCTATGTACGGATTCCCAGTCACAATTGAATCAGACAGAGGAGGGCATTTCCAGAATGAAATAATTAAACAGATTTGTGAAGCATTGAAAATCACGCAAAAACTGCACTGTGCATATCGCCCAGAGGCTTCTGGAGTGGTATAACAACTGAATGGCACAATTAAAGCAAGATTGGGAAAGATGTGTGAATACACTCAATTGGAGTGGCCTGATGCTTTGCCACTCGTGTTGATGGGACTCAGAAGTATTCCAGACCGGAACACGAGATACTGATGGGAAGAGCAATGCGGCAAGCATGGGTGCCAGGATACAAACTGATAAGCATATCTGATGATTTAATACTAGAATACTGTAAAGAACTGGCTGACCAAGTGCGTTCTATCTCTCACCAGGTTGGGGGAGACGCTGTCGCCAGGCCAACAACTCCAGCACATGACCTGAATCCAGGTGACTGGGTTGTAATAAAAAAAACATACTCGGAAAAGTTGCCTTGCACCAAGGTGGGGAAAGTCACGACAGGTGATCCTAGTAACCACCACAGCTGTGAAGTGTGCAGGAGTACCTCGCTGGATCCATGCCAGCCATACGAAGAAAGTGACTGAACCTGAAGAAACTGAGGCCGAAGTTTGTGCAGCTGAGGGGTCCCAAGATATCGGTCCTGAAGTAGCTGAAGAAGAACAACCGAGCTCCAGTCAAGAAGATTGGGTCCCAATAGTCGACCTGACTATAGATCCTGTGAGAATAAGAAGACAAATCTATTTAGATAGACAGTGGGATAGTGAGGACGAGACAGGTGAAGAAGAAGGTACTCAGATCATCGAAATCCAAATCAAATCGGATTCTGAGGACCAGATAGGGAAAAATCAGGTAACTGACACTCCACCAAGAACACCAGCGCCAGAAGAGGGGCAGATAGAAATTATGGCGGAAGTCCAAGCGGAAGAGAATCAAGAGTTCGAAGAGCTTGACCAGGATTAGACAATTGTGTTCAGGAAGAAGAAATCGAAACAGATCAAAGCCACAATCAGCACCTACCTGAACAAGGCCAGTTTAGTGGCCAGGCAGAAGAAACTGATGAAAGACCTGGACCTAGCTAGTTAGGGGAAAATACAGTAGACGAACTTGAACCAAATGTGCCACACCTGAACGACAACAAAAGAACGTTTGAAGAAGGCCAAGACACAGTGCCAGTTAAAAGACTCAGAAAAGGTGACTCAGTACCTAGATTTGTGAAAAGACTGAGATTGTGATTAAAGACAATAAACGAAGAACCTGAGCAGATAAATGAAGTATGAAGTCAAACTGACCCAGCTGTCATAAAACCGAAGCAAAGAAGTGCCTGTATAAAGAAACTGAATAACAAGTATCAAAGCCCTGAGTGGACTTACTTTGTACTGCAAGAATTTGAAAATTTGGAAATAAGTGACGAAAGTGATGAAGAATTGATTACTGACCAGGCCGAAGAATAAGCGAAACCAAGCTGAAAAGTTGCTCGAGTAAGCAAGCTGTACAGAGTTACAAAGAGGGGTTGAAGCTTCCTTTAAGTCAAAATGTCTGATTCTTCTGTGAATGGGAGACCGAGACGAGGTTGTTTGAAAACATGCTGCCAAGTATGTTTATGTAGTGTAGCAATAGTACTGATACTTTGGATAGGACTAACAATAGCTATTCCTTCTATGATGAGTAAAGACCCGAACCTATACCCAAATTATCACTTACCAGAGGGTACTGTAGAATCACACACTAGAAATACACCACAAAGAGTAGATGCAGCAGACAAGCCACTTAGCCTTAAGCAAACAAAGTTAGATTTAGAAGCACCAGATGAGGAAGGATTACATTACAATAAGATCAAGAACAAAACTCATTTAAATGTTTTCGCAAAACTGTTAGTACATTATGTAGAAGCTATGGAAATAGATGATTGCTATGTCTGCATGAAGTTGCCCACTTCAGTAGCTGAAGGTGTGACGTTTCACCATTTGCCACTAACCTATGGAATGTCCTGTAGTATTCTAAGTAGTTTATTTTATAGAAGAGGACCTTTACAGTATTATTACTCAAACCTTGATGTGATATTTTCTGAACTTCCTGTGCGACGAAACCTAAACCCTGTACATACAACTAGAGATGTAGCTAAATACATGAGTGACTACTTTCTAACTGTAGGTAAAATAAATATAGATGACGCACACAAAGATAACTTGACCTGTTCATTACACGAAAAGGAGAAAATGTTCCTAAATATGGTAGAGGAAAGAAGAGAAAGTTTCCAAAAGAAAGCCAAAGACAAGAATCAGAAAACTCCTAAATGGACTGAAAGCATAGGGAGCACCTCAAATGGTGGGGCTAATGCTGCTATGTTACGAAAAGAAAGGGAAACTTTGTCTTCAAAAAGAAAGAACCAGTTATTATAACAATATATTCATTGGTTCCAGTGAATGCGAACACAATTACAAGGTAATTGGGGGTTGGGGTTTCAAAGATGGGTCAGAGCCTATTTTTTCTGGAATTTATTATATATGTGGGAACAAGGCTTATTTCAAATTGCCCGACCATTGGTACGGAAGCTGTTATTTTGGTATTGTCTTCCCAAAGATATACCATGTGGGGAAAATCGCTGGAAACACTGCAAAGACTAATGAATTAGTACGTACTAAAAGAGAAAGTGTTGGTGAAATAGTAGATGATAATTTTAGTGCATTGATACCTACAGTGGGAGTGGCTCTGAACACACAGAGAATTTGCAAATTGTCAACAGTAGTGGATCGGTTATCAACTGACACTGCTGGGGGTTTGCGGATGGTCAATACCGAAATGGTTACGATGAGATCTATGGTTTTACAAAATCGTCTTACCCTTGACACATTATTGGCAAAAGAGGGCGGAGTCTGCAGAATGCTGAAAGCTCAACATTGTTGCACTTACATACTTGACAAAAGTGTGGTAATTAAAGGGTATGTGAGAAACATTACAAATTTGGAAAATGAGCTTAAACCACTCGAGGTTGACAGTGCCTGGAAGAGACTTACTGATGGTCTCTCCACTGTAGGTAGTTGGTTTTCTAACCTAGGTAAAAGTCTTGTAAGCAAAATACTGATGCCAATAGCGGGAATAGGTTTGGTAGTGTTTATAATAATAATTTGCTGCAAATGTCGAAAACACAAAAAGAAATATACTCTGAACAAGAGAGGAGTGAAAAGAAATGTTGATGAGCTTGAATTAGAAGAATTGAATAATCAGATTTATAAAAGGGTGAAAAATTCTCACCCTAATAAAGAGACTGGGAAAAAGCTGAATAGAATGTTTGAAGAGATTGAAATGGGTAAAATGTGAAAAGTTGGAATCTGGTTCCATTAATTTGTGATGATATAAAATATCATCAAAGAGGGGATTGATGGAGCAAGGATTTGCACGTACAGCGACTTGCTTGAACTCATGAACCTCAATTAACCCTAATAAGTGTTAATCAACTTGTTTGTCTTATTAATTTTCCCTTTATTCTGACATCGGGTTGTCCCAGTGAAGCTTGCCCATGTGTTTACTAATAGTAATACGCTTGAAGATTAAAATGGCTGCTGCTACGCAGGAATTTCTTCTGCGCATGCGTCGGTCATACCCATGTGACGTGACGTACTCGCAGTTCTGGTGGGAATCGGTTGCACTTGCGCACTAGAGCTAAAATGGCTGCTTTGTGTTCTCACATGCCTGAAGCTTGCATTGCTGCTTTTGCTACGCTGTACGTTCTGCATTAATCGCTATAGTTATTATAAAGTAATGGGAACAGTATAGAGATTCATGGTATACAGTGCATTCATTTTTTCTGTATTCTAAAACTGTTCTTTTCTATTTCATGGTACATAACGAAATGTGGCCTGACTTCCCTTGCCGTTCTCCATCTTGCGTGAAACTGAGTCTGCGCGAGATCTGCAAGCCTCTACAGCAGTGACCTTTGAATCCTTGCCAGATGGGTATTCCAGACAAGATGTGCATGGGAAGATGAACTCTCACCTAGCAAAATAGACTGGACTGTGCTGAAGTTTCTACATTGTATACAATGTTAAATTCACCTTTGTTAGGTGTAAAGCATATGTCATGAGAACATGAAATTCGATGGGCGGGTATGAAAGATTCAAATGAGGGGCTTGAGAAAGTCAAATCCTGGGGGGTGTGATGACCTGTCCTCTCTTTTGTCCAATCGAAATTGGGGATTCTTACATTTGCAACATTTGGTGGGTGGTACACTGACCCGAAAACAGTATAACTAGCCTAGGTTTAGCTCGAGAAATTGTCCGACTTGTCCGAATAGCTGACCTGTCACTGTCAATAGCTGATCGAGAAACAGAGGTACTGCTGAGCACTCTGTCAGACAGACTCACAGACCCATTCGGGGTTTTTGGGAACCTTAAGTGCTGGCGAAGCACTTTGCTGGGAAATTCGATAACCCAATCGGGGTTCTGACTGTTAGCTGCAGAGAGGGTGTAGCGCAGGTTTTGCAACTGAACTGCGGGTGCTGGTCTCAACTTTGGTGGTCCTGTCCTGATACTAATCTGGTTTTCCTGTCCTGGGTTTCCATTCTGCACCTGCTGGCCTACTGGCAATCTTTTCCTTGGGGTTTCACCTGTCTAAACTGACCCGTGGCCAGGGTTGGTCTCCACACCGTTCTAGGTAAATATATATCTGTTAGGGAAATACACTTATGTCCTTTTCTTGCTTTCCTTGAAACTGCTACAAATCTTATGTTGCATATTGTTCCTTTTCTTTCCCTCCCTGTGCTGACCAATAATAAAGTTCTACATTTTGGCTGTTATTCTAGCATGTTCCATTTTTCCCTATCCTTTTAAGTAAATGGTGACATACAGTTTTATTAGCGTGATTCCATTTTTTCCTTCGCTATAGCTACATGGTAACTTCAAATTCCTTAGTACAGATTAAAGTTCTTTTTCCTTACCCACCTTCTAGGGGTACTCAAACTGTGACATTCTAGTATGTTCCTTATTTTCCCCGTCCTTTAGACACATCATACCAAGCTTAATTTCTGAAAAATCTTATTAGCATGTTCCCTTTTCTACCTTCCCTTTAAACTTCTAAATGGTTGGCATAATCTACTTTCTGCATGGTTACACGATTTTCATGATTTTGGTTATTGATAGTTTACTTGCTGTGAATTTTATGCTTTCTGACTTTTGACAAGAACTAGATAAAGGTTTTCAAAACTTCCTGAGTCTGTGGTTATTATAAAGAGTGCAAATATTATAAATTTGATTGTATTTTGGTGACTGCTTATCTTTTTCAGCTAGCTCCCTGATCCATTGTGATCATAGGTACCCGTGACGAGGATTGGTAAGTCGGGTACATTGGAAATAAAATAGGAATGAACTGGGTTACTAGTAGTAGAGTGTAGGTTACCCGATCAATAAATATGGTAAATTGAATCTATGGGCCCAAATTTGCATATGGTAAAAATTATAGTTGGGTGACCTGCGCGCTCTATCAATGGTACTGGTATTGGTATTTTTGGTTGTGGTAGTGGTATTGATGGTATTGGTATTGGTGGTGGTGGTATTGGATTGGTCGTGGTGGTATTGGGTTGGTATTGGTGGTGGTGGTGGTATTGGTGGTGGCGATGGTATAGGTGGTGTTGATGATGGTGGTGGTGGTATAGTGGTGGTGGAGGTGTTGTTAATAAAAGAGGCTTTTGAAAACAACCCCTCAGGTGTTTTTAGTACAGATGAACAAGTTACTTACCTTCGGTAACGATATATCTGTAAGAAACAGTAGTTAGTATTAGATTCCTTACCTTAGAATATCCCCAGGCGTCAGTCTGGATCCGGAAACTTTTGCGTAGCAGTACCCCTGCGCGTCGGTAGGCGTCGTCTGCAGGCGTCCCCTGCGGCTCCGCGTCGTCGGCGTCGTGCGCCGTGATGACGTCGCTGGAGTATATAGACGCCGCCTCCGCGCGCTGACGTCAGTTCTTTGCACACAGCTTTCCCGCGCCAGAACATGCAGAGCCATGTGAGAACTAACACTGGTGCCATTTGAAACTAGGGCCCTGAAAGGGATGTCCTTAACCCTAGGTATCAGTTCGCAGAACGGGGAGGATGGGTGGGGCGGTAAGGAATCTAATACTAACTACTGTTTCTTACAGATATATCGTTACCGAAGGTAAGTAACTTGTTCATCTGAAAGAAACAGGTTAGTATTAGATTCCTTACCTTAGAATAGATACCCCAGCAATACCAACCCCGGTGGTGGGTCTGCGAACCAATACAAACCTACACCAGAAAGTCCTGGAGGATCGAACGGCCAAAGAAGCCATCCCTCCGGACTTGACTGTCCAGGCAGTAGTGCCTCGCAAAGGTGTGCAGCGAGGCCCACGTAGCCGCCTGGCAAATGTCCTGCAAAGGGACTCCCCGGCCCAGGGCAGTAGTAGCCGCCGTGGCCCGAGTGGAATGGGCCCTCAGCCCAACAGGAGGCTCCTTCCGAGCCAAAGAGTAGCATGCTTTGATGCACAGGACGACCCACCGAGAGATGGTTCGTTTCTGTACCGCCCTTTCCTTCTTCTCACCCACGTAGCCAACAAACAGTTGGTCATCCACCCGGAACTGGCGTGTGCGATCCATATAAAATGAAAGCGCACGTTTTGGGTCCAGACGATGGAGCCGCTCTTCATCTTTTGAAGGATGCGGAGGCGGGAAGAAGGAGGGTAAGGTGATGGACTGCCCGATGTGAAAAGCAGAAACTACTTTGGGAAGGAAAGAAGGCCTAGTCCCAAGAACCACCTTGTCAGGATGGACGGACATGAAAGGAGGTTTCACAGAAAGAGCCTGGAGCTCACTCACTCTCCTGGCAGAGGTGATGGCAACCAGGAAGGCCGCCTTTAAAGTGAGAAGACGGAGAGGACAGGAATGAAGCGGCTCAAAGGGAGCACACATCAAGAATGTCAGAACCAGGTTCAAGTCCCACTGAGGCATCACGAACGGAACAGGTGGATACATGTGCGTGATGCCTTTCAAGAATCTCAGTACAATAGGGTACTTGAATAAAGATGGCTGATCAGGTAGCCTTAAGAAGGCGGAAAGGGCAGAAAGGTAGCCCTTGATAGTGCCCAGAGCAGAGCCCTGCTGGGCAAGAGAAAGAAGGAAGAGGAGAACCTCGGAAAGAGGGGCAGAAAGGGGACCCACAGCCTTTGCTGTGCACCATGCCACAAATCTGTTCCACCGGCAGGCGTATACCGACTTTGTGGAGGGACGCCTGGCTGCCAGAATCACATCACAGACTTCAGGAGTTAAGTCGAATGGCCTTAACTGACGCCGCTCAATCTCCACGCATGGAGGTGGAGGCTGGACAGGTTCGGGTGGAGGACCGTCCCCTGCTGCTGCGACAGAAGGTCCTCCTGAAGAGGCAGGCGGATCGAGGGACCGACTGACATGCTGAGTAGCTCGGGATACCAGTATCTTCGAGCCCAGTCCGGAGCCACAAGGATAACTTGGGCCCGGTCGCGCCTGATCTTCTTCAGCACTCTGGGCAGAAGTGGTATAGGCGGAAAGGCGTACAACAGACCGCAACTCCACTCGCGCCGAAAGGCGTCGCCGAGCGAGTGCCGTCTTGGAAACTCCAACGCGCAAAACTGATGACATTGCGCGTTCTCTTCTGTGGCGAATAGATCTAACCAAGGCTCTCCCCATTGCTGAAAGAGGCCGTTCGCCACGTCCGAGTTCAGACGCCATTCGTGATCCACCGATCACCGACGGCTGAGTTCGTCCGCCCTGGCGTTCAGAGAACCTGCCAGGTGTTGAACCGTCAGAGTCACGCCCTGACGTTCCAGCCATTGCCAGAGGCGCAGAGCCTCCTGGCAAAGGGTCCACGACCCCACACTGCCCTGTTTGTTGCAGTACCACATGGCGGTGGTGTTGTCCGTGAACACCTGCACTACACTCCCGTTGACAAAGGGGAGGAATGCCTTCAGTGCTAGGCGAATCGCCCGCAGCTCCAACATGTTGATATGGAGCCGGGACTCCGCCGGAGACCAGATGCCTCTGATCTCCGCCTCTCCCAAGTGGCCACCCCAGCCCTGGAGGGACGCGTCCGTCACAACTACGTGCTCCGGTTGGGGAAGGGAGAGGGATCTGCCTCTGACCCAATCGCGGTCCGTAAGCCACCACTGCAACTGTCTCGCAGCGCCCTCCGAGATCAGGACATGGCCGGATAGGTTGCCCTGATGCTGGGCCCACTGAAACTTCAGGTCCCACTGCAGAGCCCGCATCCGCCACCTGGCGTGATGCACCAGTAGGATGCAGGAGGCCATCAGCCTCAGAAGCCGCAGCGTCAACCTGACCGAAACCCGGGATAACGGCTGAAAGATGGGAATCAGAGCCTGAATATCCCGGACCCGCCGTTCCGGAGGATAAACCCGAAACTGCGCCGAGTCGAGAACCGCTCCGATGAAAAGGAGCTTTTGAGAGGGACACAGGTGTGATTTCGGCACATTGATGGAAAACCCCAGCTCGTGCAGGAGGTCTGCCGTCATCTGAAGGTGGCGGACGACTGTTTGGGGCGAGCCCGCCTTCAACAACCAGTCGTCGAGGTAGGGGAAGACTGAAACCCCTAACCGGCGCAGATGAGCTGCGACCACCGCCATCACTTTCGTGAACACCCGTGGGGCGCTGGTAAGGCCGAATGGGAGCACGATAAACTGAAAGTGCTCGTGGCCTACCGTGAACCGCAGGTAACGCCGGTGGGCCGGCAGGACGGGGATGTGAAAATACGCATCCTGCAAGTCCAACGCTACCATCCAGTCTTGTGGGTCTAGAGCAGCCAAGACCTGAGCCAAAGTCAACATCTTGAACTTCTCCTTCCGGAGGAAGCCGTTGACGTTCCGTAGGTCCAAGATAGGACGCAGGCCTCCTTTGTCCTTCTTGGGCACCAGAAAGTAGCGGGAGTAGCAACCACACCCTACTTCTGGCCCAGGAACGCGCTCGATGGCCCCCTTGGCCAAGAGGGCCGTAACTTCCTCCTGCAGAAGTGTCAAGTGGCCCCCCACCACACGGTGGTTCTGCGGTGGCATGGCTGGAGGAGTGGACTCGAAGGGAAGGGAGTAGCCCCTTCGGACGAGCTGCAGCACCCACCTGTCCGATGTAATCGCGCGCCAGCGGGAGTGGTGATGGCGAACCCTGCCACCCACTGGCGTCACATGGGCCCGAAAGCTCGGACTAGGAAGATTTGGAGGCTGCTGCCGGGGGAGGTGTGGACTGACCTCGCCGCTGCCCTCTACCGCCACCACGGCGGAATCCACGGCCGCCACCGCGCTGGGGAGCGTTCTGCGGCGCGTGGCTGGCAGCACGTGTGGGACCGCCCCTTCCTTGGCCACGAAAGGGGCGAAACGAACCCGTTTGCTGGCGCTGGGTCGAAAGACCCAAGGACTTGGCCGTGACCCTGGAGTCCTTGAAGCGCTCAAGCGCGTTGTCCGCCTTGTCACCGAACAGGCGACTGCCATCGAAAGGCATGTCCATGAGGGCATTCTGGACATCCGGCGAGAAGTTGGCGGATCTCAGCCAGGCATGGCGACGAATCGCCACCGTCGTGGACATAGCCCGTCCCAGCCAGGGGCGTAGCTAGAGCTTCTGGCGCCCGGGGCTATCCCTCAGATTGCCGCCCCTGGCCGGGTGGCTAGGGAAAAAGGACGGCGAGCAGCGAGGGAGTATTGGCAGGGTTCAAGTTACGTCACGCTCTACTCCACTGCAGAAGGCAAAGGTGGGAACAGAGGTGTTGCGTGGGTCCACCCACTATGATGTGACTTGCATACTGACTAACTAGGTTAGACTCCCCCCCCCCCCACATGCTGGAGGTGCAAGAAAGTCCATAACGTAAAAAAATACAATGTACATATTTTTCCCCACAGCGCAGGCAGTTTAATGCTTTGTCATCCACCACATGCATCCCAAAAAGGCCTGCCCCGGGCCCTTGCCTCCGGGTAACTTCATGTGGTGTCAGTCAGCCAGCACTGAAGTCCAGCAGTCATTCGAGACTCCTTTGAAAAGCACCACCACCGACGCACCTGTGGCCCCCAGGTCAAAACTAGAGTTCCTTCCAACTGTCAGTGTCACCCATATCCAACAAGTGAGATCTTAAACTGGCAGCCACCCTTAAGTTAAGTTCCTATTGCTGCTGTATATAACAGAGGAAAAAATTTAATTCATTTACAATTACCTTATTTAGGCTGTCAGTGTCATAGCTGCCAAGGTTTCAGATTGCTATGTGTGACATTTTGATAATTTCAGTGTAATTATGAGTGACATTTGAATGGCAATGAGTGACACTTTCTTGCGTGCAAAATCAAGCAATAAAGACAAAAGAAACATTTAAATATCAGAAAGTACATCCATTTGAGCAACGAGAAACTTGTTAAACTAGTCCTACCAATGTATATCTTTTACCCACTCAGTATTAATTAGTCAAAATAGCAAAATACTGCGAGGCCTCATACAGGAAGGTTTTTAGATTGCAATTACCTTTGTGATTGTGATCACTGCTTGATATACTATTTTACCAAATTGCTATTGTGCATATATTTGTGGTTTCTATGCTAAGTATTTAGCTTTGTGTTCATTGAAATACCATTCCTTTTCTGAAACAAGCACCGACTGGACTTTACAATTTATTGTCCATCAGCTGCCAGCCCATCCTCTTTTTCTAAGAAGAAACGCTCAATAAAGAACTGTTAAACTCCTTCAAATTATGTGTGCAACAGTAAGCACAGGTATGAGAAAACATAAACGCAGGCGGTTTCTCGGGAAAGGATTGGCTGATACTTGCTTGGGCGCCAAATCCATCCCAAAGAGACTTCAGCACTGTTCTCCACGTAATGGAACCATTTCTTATTAGGCACATAAAAACTGTAAAATTCAAGCTGCAGCAAGCATACAATATTTTCTCATCTTTCATTTTTTCAATAGATTGTAACAGTCCTGAAAGCCAAGTTATGCTGCTGTCGTTTACAGCAATCTAACTCAGTATCTGACGTGGAGCAGAGTATAATAACACAGCAGTGCGGGCAAATGCGACATTTTGTAAACACCTGCTCGTTAAGTAGGCGCGCGCACCCTTGAAAGTAAAAGTAATTTATGACCTCAGCTGACTTACTACGTTTGCACCTCGAACGAGTGACCAACACGAATTGAATATTCCGAGTCATAATTAACCTATAAAGGTTTACTTTTAAGGACCTGGCAGTAATTGCAAATATTAACGATAGCAGTTTAATCAGCCTCTCGTCTCATTGAAAATATATGAAATTGTTTGTTCACCCTTTTGTTGAGTTCCGAGACTCTGAAGTTCCCAAATCCCAGGTCGTGACTGCTGCTTCATGAATCGATGCCCTCTGCAGCAGCTGAGGACAACCACTCCTGCGGCGGCCGTGGTTCTTTCTCAGCATCGCCGCCGGTGTGGGGTCAGGTCAATCCAGTCGTGGTGCCAGCCTGGATAAATGTAATTTACAAATACCGCCACTGTACCAGGGCCTCTCCATTTCTCTAGCACTTAGAGAAGACTGCCGCCGGTAGTAATGATAACCGGTGCAGTGCCATGATTGCCCACTAGTGTAAACTCCACATGTAGCCTGTTCGCGCCGCAGACATTCGAAGTCTGTGGCGCCATTGGGCAGCCGGGCACTGGCTCGACGAGGTTGCTGTACTGCCGGGTCTGTGACTGCGAGTCAGTGGCGTGACGTCTCTGAAACCACTATGCTAGGTGGCGCCGGATTTTCTTGCAAGCAGGTGCGCTTGCACTTTCACATACACGTGCATACAGACTGCTCAGCACCATGTGCCGCCTCCAAAATAGTGCCGCCTGGGGCGGACCGCCCCCCTCGCCCCCCCCTAGCTACGCTGGTGGTCCCAGCGAGTCGGTCGTGTCAAGACCACACCTTATCGAATACCTCGCCGCGTCCCGGCCTTCAACCAAGGCCTGGTTGAGCTTGTCCCGCACCTCCTGCGGGCATTGCGGCAGACACTCCGCGACCGTATCCCACAGAGAGTGGGTGTAGCGGCCCAAGAGGCATGCGGTATTGCAAGACCGCAGTCCAGCACTCAAAGACGAAAAGACCTTCTTGCCAAACTGGTCATATCGTTTCGATTCCCGATCGGGCGGGGCCGACGGGAATGCGGACTGGGAAGTGGAGGCCTGGATCACCAGACTCTCCGGGGAGGGATGGGTGGAGAGGAAGGCAGGGTCGTCCGAACATGGACGGTGACGCCTGGCAACGTTTCGGTCAACCGGTGCACCGGAAGCGGGCCTGGACCAGGTGCCCAAAAGGACATCCGTCAGGGCCTCATTAAACGGCAGCAGAGGCTCCTGTGGGCATGACTGCGGTTTAAATACTTCGGTGAGGATGTTAGGTTTCACCTTAGCGACGGGGAGCTCAAGGCTCAAGGCCTTGGCAGCCCTCATCAGGACCACCGAATAGGCAGCCCCCGCCTCCGACGCCACAGGGGAAGGCGAGACAAACCCAGGGTTGGGCGACTCGTCCAGACCACTGGCATCACCTAAGTCACCTACCCAGTCCACGTCATACTGGCAGGCTCGTGACAAAGGGTCCTCAGACCCCTCCCAACCCTTTCCATAATCGTCCTCATCGCCATAGTTCGAGTCGACGATATAGACCGGCTCCTCGGAGCCAATGGGCCCCAACGGCGCCGGACTCGGCGTCGGACGATGCCGGTCCGACTCCGCGTCAGGAGTCAGAGAGGGAACGGGGGTGGCGCCGCCGGCGCCCCGACGCCTGCCGGAACCGACGGCGGAGTCACGGCGCCGCGCGGAGGCGGCACCACGGGTTGCCCCAATGGAATCGGCGCCGGAGAGGCTGGTGGACCAGCCGGCGACGACCCTGAAGGGCCCAGCGGCGCCGAGGCCGGAGCACCCGGCGGCGTCGGAGCAGGTGCACCCGAACCGCTCGGGCCCCCAGACGGGACCGACGGCCCCGCAGGCCCCGCCGGAGGAGACATCGCCCTCATAGCCATGAGGAACTCCTCAATATCCTCGCGCGACGCGCCTTCCCCAGGGACCGACGGGTATGGGGCAGACGGCGTCGGCGACCCACGTGGGGGTGGGGCCACCCGAACCCCCGGCCGCATCACGCGGGCGTCGGGGGGAGTCGGGGGTACGATGACGACGCCCCGACTTCTTGTGTCGCTTACCTGATGAACCGGAGGAATGGTGGCGACTCCCGGAGCGCTCATGGCGGCTCCGCGATCGTTCCCTCGACCGCTCCCTCGACCTCCGACCGGACCGGGACCGCTCTCGACGCGGGGCGACACTCGGAGCTCGAGCAGCTTGCGGGACCGCTCCCGTCTAGCTTTACTAGTCAAGGCCCGGCAGTCGACGCAGGACTCCACGTCGTGGTCCGCGCCCAGACACCGGAGGCAGAGTCGATGGTGGTCGGTGACCGACATCATGCGGTCGCACCCGTCGCAACTCTTAAACCCGGGCATCCTACCGGCACCTGAAGAAAGAGTTAGAGTTAACAAAAACTTGGTCAAAAGACCGGAGTACTGCTCTTCGGATCTGCGCTAACTGGCGCGGAAAAAAGAAGAACTGACGTCAGCCCGCGGAGGCGGCGTCTATATACTCCAGCGACGTCATCACGGCGCACGACGCCGACGACGCGGAGCCGCAGGGGACGCCTGCAGACGACGCCTACCGACGCGCAGGGGTACTGCTACGCAAAAGTTTCCGGATCCAGACTGACGCCTGGGGATATTCTAAGGTAAGGAATCTAATACTAACCTGTTTCTTTCAGATGACATGTAACACAGATGGGCTGTTGTCAGCCCATTAGCATACGATTATTTGCTACCTGGAATTCACATGACTTAATTCGCTAATCATTTCTAAATCCATTTTACTTGGGGGATTGAAACAGACATGAGATAATGCCGGGTTAAAGTGATTGAAAGCAGGCGCCTGTATTACGGGGGCGGCCGCACTGCTTATAAAAGCACAAGCGGTTACAGGTTAAGCAGCAGAAGGGGAAACTCAAAGTAAATAGTGCTTGCAGACTAAATAACAGTTCCAGTGTAATAACTGAATTAAAGGGGCCAGTAGCCATGGGTGGTTACAAATGAAGACAAGACCGTACTAAGGAGGGACTAACAAGCCTATTAATGAATCCGAAGGCAGCACTTACGAAAGACAATGACACAAACCAATGAAAAATATGGAAGGAGAGTGGGCGCGGCTTCTCTCCCATACTCTACCACAGCAGTCTTGCAGAGTGAGCAGTGCATGCGCGCTGCCGCTAGGCTAGACCTAATAACACAGTCTATCTTCTTTACACCGTTTGCAATGTAATCTAAAAATTTTTACATCTGGGTAACATAACCACTGATTGGAGAGTTCTGGACCCCCCATTGGGAGTGCACCTAAGGATGATAGTTGGGCAGCCATGTCATGTTGTGATGCGTGAGGGTCCCTTCGAGTCTCTGCTCCTTGTGGGGTGTGCAATAAGTATGTCTTTAGCGGCTCCCACATATCTCGAGGTCTGGAGCTAATTGGCAATAACTCTGAATATGTGGTTAATTGTTCTTGATAGTATACCAGATCCAGCATCCAATTTTTGAATGAATTTAGGGGCCCTTCCCTGGCCCCATGTACATGCTTGGATATTAAGAAACCTAGGAGCACAAATCTTCTAACAGATGCCTCTATATGCTCCGTATAGCCGAGAAATACATTGAGTGGGCTAAGTCTTATATGTGTTCCACTATTTGGGATATGGCTTTCCCAACCTCCTCCCAGAAATTGGGAACTAGTCTACAGGACCAAGCCAGATGGAGGAAACCGCTCCCTTTGCACCGCATCTTTCATAGCGATCTGTGGGTTTCAGGCCATACCTACACAACCATGCCGGGGAGCAATAAATCCTGTGCACATATTTGTAATGAATAACCCGTAACCTGCTTTTCGCTGTTATCCCTCCGGTCTGCTGACAGCAGTACGTCCACTGTACATCTTCCAGTGAGAAAATTCAGAACAAAGGCTGTTCGAAAAAGAGCACAGGTGGGTTTTTAAACTCAAAACGAACACCCAGGGCCTCAATGATAACATTCCTTGTGGTCTTCTCTAAAAACGTGGGTTAATGTATACTGGTATATCTCCTCTTTTAGGTAACACTCACACTGCCACTCCTTCCTATAGGGTCCTCCTTTCAGAAACTCACAACGGGTTGATGGACCTGTATAGTACAAGCATCTGATAGAAAGGATGCCTTTGGTAGTTACCGTTCACCCACAGAAGATTCATTATAAATAACAGTTTTTGTTTGCAAAGTGAATTAGGTAATAATGAAAATTTCCCTTTTTTTGCTCACAGTATATTGTATCCTGGATACACATTACAAGTACGAACCTGCCACTGTATATTTAACAGTCCTCCACATATGAACATTCTAGATTTTGCAACATTGAATCCCGATGTTTTTCGAAATAACAGTGTGTCTGCCTATAGTTATGAGGTATGAATCAAAAAGCCCTTTGCAGACAGAGTATTAAATCCTGGTTAGTCATGGAACGTTCCTGGTTCTGTAACATCTTGTCCAATATTTATCGATATTCTTTGATACATATTTATTTAAACAAAAAATTTCCTCCAAGATGAATTTGTGACATCTGCGATAATACTCCTATGGCCCCGGCAATTTTCCACTACAGCCGGTCGTTTTAAAAGACCGGATCGGTCTAGTGTTTTGTTTTCGAGATGAATGCGGAAGTGCTCCGCAACGCGTCTCTCTGAAATTGTCAGCTAGGGACACACATCGGTAAGATGCGGTCTCCAGGGCTCCCGTTAGGCACAAAACACAGAGGATGGCCTTGCCTAAGTAAGTCAGCTGGGCGAAAGCTGCAATTTGGCAGGACGCCACTCGTTTTTCATCTATTACCCCAAGAGGAGGTTCCCTTTTTCTCCACTTTTGGAAAGGATCATGCCCAATTTATTTCTTGAAACTATAGTTAAAACAAGGTGTTTTCCTTTCTGCAGGGTGTGACTACAGGCCACCTCCCCCGGGCACGATCATGACACACTAATATGGCTTCTTAAATGTAGGTAAGGTTTGTTCTTGGTGTTTGTCGTGTCAATAACTGTACTGCCAATATTTATGTATAGCCGTTTTTTACCGGCCACGGCACGTAATTATATGTCGGTGGACAGAACATGTTTTTTACACACTGTGACCACCCAATGTATATACTTTCTAACTACCCCCCACAGCTTGGTGTTTCCATGATAATCATGATATATCAGCCAAGAACTGACATGTTGTTTTTAAACTCACCATTGTTTTTTCTTTACTATAGATAAGGAATGAAGTTACAGGTTTAACAAATCGTATGTATGTTAAGTGAATTGTGCATAGCATGCAAGACAAAGTGATCCTATTAGAGGACAGCACAGAGTGGCACCAGTAGGAACAGGTCTCCTATCGGTCCTGATGATGAGCCATTAGAGGAAAGGCTCGAAACATGTTGACCACCTTAAACTCATTAACAATGACCTCTTCAAACAGCACCCCCTGATTTTAAACATACCGTTAGAGGTAGGAATAAAGTAAGGGTCCTACTAGTCCGGTATTTTTAACCTGTTAGCACATCTTTCACACTCCCCTCACCAATCACAGTCTATATCATAGACGTTATCTCTATAGTGCTCCTGTGTATTTATTTGGTTGCAGCACACCTCGATCTGCAGCGGATCAGGATGAACCCCAATGATGAAGAATGCCACCAAGGTGCAACCCTGGTGGGTGAGAGTTTTCTAAGAGAAACAAAGTTTTCCTGATCTTTTCAATCACGTTGGAGATTGTTTCTTTCCCCCGACTGGGTTTTTTCTATGTTGAGTTCTTCCAGTGAGAAGCCTAGTTTTGCCTCCCAGCTTTCCTGTGACCTGTCTTGGTGCTGTTTCCGTGCAGCGACCGCACTTCAGTACAGTCGTGCCACTGCATGTGAAGGGGTTAGCGGCTTGAAGCATGGCATGCAATGAAACTAAAGTTGCCGGCTCCTCCGGGAAAGCCGGGTGGCTGTCACAACATCCTGCCTCAACCTAATGAGGAGGATCAGCTACATCAGAGAAGGGTCGTGCCCCCCAAAGAACTCCCTTCTGTCATGGAACCTCCCGCTGAGGTACAGATCCCCCCATGTGCTTATAGCATAAAGGAGCAGCATGCAGCGGCAGATTCCTTCATGGGTTACAAGGAGGTTGCTTTGATAGTCTAATGGTAATGCGGGGGAGTACACCATAGGGCTCTGCAGTCGCTGTGTGATGCTCTTCCATGCTGCCTTTGTGCAGGCCACCATGGAATCACTACCCCCGCCCTTTCCCAGTTGACCCCAAAGAATCGAGTTGGTGGCGTGGGAGCCATATACCCCTGCTCGATGCAAGATGTGCTATAAATGTTGGAGAGTGAAATGAATACAACATATAGTGTGCCTGTGCACACAGGGGCTAGATTTCTGGATCTGATGCTTCAAAGCCCCCTTTAGGAAAAGATGAGTGGTCCATCGGATTCTAGGGAGCTTACCCCTCAGGCAAGGCAAATTCATTGTGTCCTCTGGTTTCTGAAAAATAGGCACCTTGGGGAAGTTTATAAATAGGTACAGCAGTCGTGACAGAATTATCATTTTCAAGATCGCTATGCGCCCTGCCATGGAGAGGGGCATAGCAATCTATTGGGAAGTGAGAGGGAAGATCCGAGATTTCTCCTAAATTGTGACGCCCGAGTAATCTCGAAACCTGATAAAGCACCCCATTGAGATTTTCTGGGAGGTCCCTGACAGAGTGTAATGTCATACGTGTAAGAAGTGCCTACTAGGATATCTCAATGCACATTCCAGGTGGTGTTGCCGGAGAATAGCTGCTAATGGCTCCACCGCAAGGGCAAATAGGAGCAGGGACAGCGGACAGCCCTGCCTGGTGCCTCGGGTTATAGAAAACGCAGTGGAGAGCGTTCCATTGATAAGCAGTTTTGCCACTGGTTTGTTAATAGTTGTACCAATGCACAGAATCGTGAGGGTAAGCCCATACGCTGCAATAGAGACAGCAAATATTCCCACTCAAGAGAGTCAATGGCCTTAGTGGCGTCAAGGAAGACTGCCACTGCATTTAACTCTGGGTCTATGTCTTGTATGACTGAGAACAAGGTGCGTAGGTTATGTGAGGTGGCCCTCCCTGAGATAAATCCCGCCTAGTCTGGCCCTACCAGCCCTTCCATCAGCAGACTTAGGCGATTTTCCCAAAACGTAGCCAATAATTTTACATCATAATTTATTAAGGACAAAGGCCGATGGGCGTCCGCACTATCAATGGGCTTGCCTGGCTTTGGAAGGGATATAATGAGGGCCTCTCGCATGGTATGCGGGAGTGTTCTGAGCTGTAACGCCTCTTCAAATGTTTTTTTAAGAAATGGAGCCAGTGTGTCCATGTATGTTGTATAAAATTCAGCTGGCAGCCCGTCCAGCCTGGAGGACTTGCCCGACCCCAGTTGCATAATTGCAGCTCTTATTTCGTCGTCCTCAAAGTCAGCTGTGAAAAATATGCGTTGGTTGTCACTCAGCCATCCCAGCTCCACCGTTTATTGATAAGGATTTATGTCTAAGGGGCCAGCTCTCCGCGTTGTGTAAAGCGAGGAGTAATGTGCCAAAAAGGCTTGCAGTATCTCCTCACTGTTTTTGTTGGAGGTCACCTCTGCACTACGGAACTCTATGATATAATTGGAAAAACCAGGTTTGCGTGTCACTGCTTGTGCTTTCCCTAGCCTCTCATTTCCTCTGTATCTCTCAGCTCTGTGGTATTTGCCTTGGAATAATCCTTGATGTTCAGCTGTGTTTTGATACTCTGAGTGTTACCCTGAAGCCTGCACGCGCCTTCTCCGCCCCAGGAGAAGTCAATTCACCTTCCAGATCCCAAAGCTTCCTCTCCAGGTCCCCCAAGGTGTTCCTGATGTCTTAATATTCCCCTGATTTAGCAATACATATGCCCCGTACAGTCACCTACAGATCTTTTCATTCTAAAGGGGGTGTCTAGTAGGGACTACGTGGGGAACCTCCAGGAAATGTGGTTGGCAAGGATTCCCGGTGGGCACAGCCGCAGACAAACCGGGGAGTGGTCTGAGTATGTTCTGGCCAGATGTTGAGTGTGAGTGATCCAAGACCAGAGTCCCCTGAACACCAGCCTGAAAAGTCCAGTCTGGACAAGCTGGAGTGAGTTGTGGAGAAGCATGTGCCCTCCCTATGCGTTTGATGAGTGAATCGCCAGGCGTCGAGCAGGCAATGCTTCTCCATGATTGGCTGTAATTGGCGCTGAGCCCTTGTATGATGCTGTGGCTGGAGGTGAGAGCAATCAAGGGCTGGTTGTATAGGGAGGTTGAAATCTTCGCCTTAGATAACATAGGAGGATCCAATATTGCCGACCAGCCCCCACAGAGTGGTGAAAAACATGTTGTTGTCCGTGTTGGGTCCATAACAATTAACCAATGGAATTGAGTGGGAGGCCAGCCTTCCCCAGATTATGTTATACCTTCCTTGTGGATCGCTTAGGGCTCCCTCCACCACGTAGGGGGCCTGCTTGGGTACAAGGATTGCTGTTCCTCTTGAGTAGGAGGAACAGGAGGAAAAGTATCTATGCATTGCCCAATGTGCAGCAAATGTGGGAGCTGGCCCCAGGGCTGTGTGTGTTTCCTGCAAAAAGGCAATATGTATCTTGTGCCCATCTAGGTAGTTTAGTAGGTGCTGTCTCTTTCGCGGGTTCCCTACTCCCCGGACGTTCCATGTTAGTAAGTTCAGACCTGCCTGCTTGTTGCTACCTGCCATGTAATCTTGTATTCCTTGAGGCTTCTGCCATGATGCCTTCCCTGGGTCTCTTACTAATTGATTTATTTACTTATTTATTTGATGAGTTTTATATAGTGTTGGCTACACCCGGAGGTATCAGAGCGCTTTACATGAGGAGCATTGAGTTACAAGATAGCAGCTCCACCGGGCATCAGCCAAGTTGCTCAGGTCTCTGAGGTCAGAGATAACAAGAATAACAGTTTTGCATAGTTACATTTAGTTACAGTTGCATAGACAAACATATAAGGACAAATCCCCAATAGAGGATGGATGGAAAAGGGGAGAGGAGTAGAAACAGGGGGATGGGAAGCAGATCAGTTCTGGCAGACCGGCTGGGGAAGGCAAGTACCTCATGGGAGCCCAAAAAGATTAGAGTAAGCTGACCCAAACCCAGTTGGGGTCACATAGTCACTAAGTCCAGTGCCAAATCCAATCACCGCGTTGGGTTATCTCGGTAATTTGGGGGACCACAAGACGGGAATGAAAAATAAGGGAGCCTCATTAGTGCCCAATAATGTCTGGGTGGGAGAGAGCATTCCAGAGGGGGGCCATCCAGGGGCAATAGACAGGCAGGCAACCAGAGGCGTGGACCGGCTGCAAGGAGTGATCCAGGAATCGGTCAAGGCCAACAAGATGGTGGTGCCAGAGTAAGAGTCACAACAACCTCGCACAAAATGGCGGCCCCCAGATCAACAGAAAATGCAAGCCAAAGAAAAGCTCCAAACTTCCCCACAATCCAGCGCATCCTGTGTAGTCTACTATGTGCACCATCTTCACCACTACTTTCACGTGGCCCCTAGGAACAGCGTTGATGCCCTCTCCCCACCAGAGAATAACAAGGGTCTGGCTTAAATGCAGCAAGGCAGCACCACAATCAGAATAAACAAAGAGAATGCCAATACTGCAAAATTATTAAAGAACGTACTGAAAAAGCAATGACCAAAACAATTGCCCTCAAAAAACCACTTGTTTCGGTTCGTTCACAAATCAAATTTTTTTATTTTTGTATATTTTGTTGTTTTCAATTTATTTAAATGATCAAAAGAGCAAAACTATTTTTTCTTAGAAAAGATTTTTAGTTTTTAAAGAGAGCTCCTTCTACTGAAAATAACACTCACTCTCTAAAATCTCTAAAGTGAAAAAACTTTCAAACATACTGTGACAGACACATTCATCTATATTCCCTAACTTCACATCCAAGCATGCACTCGATCTCACACCACTCATACAGTGCCAACCCTGGGTTTTCTACCTAGAAACCACTTTCTATTCAAGGGTAATACATTAATTTCAAAATCCTATGTACATATCAACAAAACGGCCATCTGGCACAATTATTACATTTATGAAATTTTATAAGGATTAAACTCAACAGATTGGCCTAGCCAGAACTATGGTCTACGCGTTTCGAATCACCCCTAGTGCGGGGAGTCTCCTCAGGACCAAGAGTGTCTCTGAAAGACAAGAAAAAGATGGACAAATGTCTTACTATAAACTTGTTCTAGTAACCTCCCATTGTCTCACGACTCAGCAGCAACATACTTCTTACCTCGTTTTCTATCCAAGATCACACTGTCAAAAGTCTGAAAGCAGCAAAATATTATATGTAAGTATTATGTGCTGACATCACTAAATACAGGATCATAACTGGGAGGGCTCTTATTATTCTTACTTGTACTCAATTCAGGGGGTATTCGCAGCTGTGGTGATGAAAGGATAATTGATGTTTTCTTTCTAAAAAGAAATAGGATAGAACAATACATTTTAATCAGGTGCCTGCAACCGTGCAGGCCTAGTCTCGTGACTGTATTCCTTAAACAAACCGCCAGATATACCTTATTTCCAAGCAGTCAGTCCTCTCATCATTGCCATATTTTCTTTATTCCAAATCTTGTTCATGGATGTTTGGCTATCAAAAAAGGAAGAAGTGGGTATCTCATAAATCTAGCCTTCATTTCGTGTCATCACAAGTCTATTAACTGCCTCGTGTGCGACTGTGTTCTACTAAGTCAGTAGCATTGTGGATTAGATTGTGAAGCTAGCGTAACTGGCGCTGATAGTTCTAGGGCTTAACTGACACAATGCACATGTGTTAAGGTGATATGTGTATCAACTTAGTATGCTTCCAACTTGCCTAAATACGTGTATGTTTCCTCTCTATTAGTAATGGGCAGATGGTTGCTGCTCTCATCTGTGTTCGCGTCAGCGAAACTGGTTTGATCCTGCTCAAAAATTAATCACGGTTGTCTCGTTGTTGACACTGTGGAATGCCCAGATTTAACGGCTGTGTGCTGCAGTTCGCTTCTGAATTTGCATTTTGAACTTTGTTGTGAGCACTCGATTGATGTCTCTATGCTGACTTTTAACGTTAAAACTAATCATCTAGTTGCAGGCTGCAACTCGCGTTCCTACAGGTGTTCTCTCTCGCTATTAAAACCTTACAGTTTTCTCGAGTTGGAAGCAACCGGTGTGGTCCTCTCGATACTTTGTTGTGGGACTCACGCTGTTCTCGCGTCTGTTTGTTTTTACACGGCGCCTTAATGTGAGCGTCATGCTGCTCTAAGCAACATGGGACTTGTAGTCTGGTGGTGCAAACAACAGTCTAGTTACCATTTTACACGTGATTGAAGCAACTCTTATTCCGAAAATGCCCCAGACTTCTATAATCTCAAAATCTTAAAGGAATAAAACAATTGTGCACAATGTGGCAATTTTTTTTTATTTCTCCACGTATAAGAACACCAGATTTCCTGTGGATTTGATATTAATTTGTTAAATAGCTCGGGTATAACATGACTCATGGTTGATCATATGGCATTCGGAGGTGGTACGAGGCGGCGTCTCTCCTAGAATTGACACTTGGTATAGCTGGTTTGCCTTTTAGTGAGTTGGACATCCTACAAGTTGTAAATCTCTGATAATTCATTGAGCCCTTCAACCGCCGTGTTGAATTTAATGATCAATGTAGCTTCTCTTTTTGTTAATTTCACTTCAAGGTCACCTCCTCTAGCATCATGTTCTACCCTAGAAATTATGGTCCATTTCAGGTCCTTTTCTGTATGGTCATGTGAGTTCCAATGGGTAACCAGAGGAGCAGTCTGAACGTTCTTGCGTATTCTTGACTTATGTTGTGAGATACGTTGTCTTATTTCCTGATTTGTTTTGCTGATATAAAGTTTATTGCATGGGCACAATATTCCGTACACGACATTTTTAGATTTGCAATTTGTAAATTGCGTATGTCTCCAATGAATCCCATTGTGCGAAAAAACATCTCCTTCTATTGTTAGTGGGCAGCAGATGCACATGCCGCACTTATGGTGGCCGATGACTGGTGGCAATCCTACGTAGTCTCATGTTGTTGCTATATTTTGTTTTGGTAAGGCAGCTCCAACAATTTGATTGGCAATACTTTTGTCTTTTTTAAAAGCAAATAACGGTGCATCCAATAGTTTTGGGTCCAGATTTTTTACAAGGTGCCAGTTTTGATTGATTTGTTTTTTCAACCAGTTGGACGTGGGACAAAGTTGAAACACACACAATTCGTTCTAGTGGATCCTTTACTTTTTTGGTAAGTTATGTTTCGCGGGGTGTCCACCATGCTCTTTTTAGAGCTCGTTTGACCAATTTATTGGGGTAGCCTCGTGATGTCAATTTCTCTTTCAGGTTGTTTGCATGATGCATATACTCATACTTGAAGGTGCAGTTTCTTCTAATTCTAAGAAACTGCCCGTAGGGCAAGTTTTCTTTCAGGCTGCGTGGATGGTTGCTTGTGTAGTGTAATGCCTTATTTCTGTCAGATTTTTTCTTGTATAGCGTGGTTGCTAAACCTCCTTGGGAAGGATAGATTTCAACATCCAAGAAGGACATCTTTTGTCTTGAATGGGTCAGAGTAAACTGAATATCCGATGTTCTACAATTCAACCATTCGTGAAACTCATGTAATTGTTGTTCCTCACCTGTCCAAATGAAAAACATGTCAACAATGTAACATAGCCACCTGTTAATCCAATGTTTGTAGGGATTATTTGCATACACAAATTTCTCCTCATAAGCACTCATAAAAAGTACTGCCAACTCTGGGGCAAAGGGACAGCCCATGGCTACTCCCTTTATTTAGAAGAAGTCATCATTGAATTTGAAAAAATTATTTTTAAGTGCCATTTTTGCCAATTCAACTATAAAATCCGTTGGAATTTTGGCCGGTTGTGGTCTGCTGTCTAAAACTGTTCTGAGTACAGCTAGTGCTTCATCTTGTGGAATTTGAGTATAGAGGGAAACCACATCCATACTCACTAGCCAATGCTTATTTTCTTCAAATGCAACCTGGTCGATTTTATTCAAAAAATCCGTTGTGTCCTGTAGGAAGGATTTGACTCCTAACAAAGGGTTTAAAAAAAAAATCTACAAATTTGGAGACTGGCTCTAATAAGGACTCGCACCCCAAACTATCGGCCTTCCTGGGGGCTGTTTTTCGTCCTTATGCACTTTTGGTAGCACATAAAAAATTGGTGTTCTTGGGTGTCTATTCTGGAGAAATTCATACTCTTTTTTGCCAAGAAAGCCCTGATCGAAACCTAATTGCAAGATTTCAATAGTTGTTTTTGTAGCTCCCATGTGGGGTCTTTAGGGATTTTTCTGTACCATTTGATATTGGAGAGTTATTTCATGACCTCTGCTGTGTATTGTGGGATCCCCCAAACTACAATTGACCCGCCTTTATCGCCCTGCCTAATTGTTATGGTGTTATCGTTTTTGAGATCCAATAAGGCTGTTTTTGGTCTTTCGACAGATTATATTTGAGGAAATTCCTCCTGCATTTCTCTTTGGTAGTGATTGCTGATAGTATTGTCCTTTCAAATGTGATGGCCACTTTCGGAATTTTACTCGAAGGTGGACAGAATGTAGATTTTTTTCTAAATTCTGTTTCTGAATGATTTCTCATTTCTTGACCAGTAAAAAAAAGTGGTTAGACAAATTTTTCTACAGAATTCGGTGAATTCTGCCTTCATCTGAACAAAGTTTGTCAGTTTTGTTGGAACAAAAGTAAGACCTTTTTCCAAAACGCTCATCTCCATTCCTGTTAAAGTTTTGTTAGATCAATTGTAGCCCAGGGAGTCATTCAGTTTTTGTAGTTGTGTCTCCTGGTTGACATCTCCCATGGCTGGTCATTGTACCGAGATTTTGCAAGTGGTCTTTCCTGGCCTCTCCCTAAAAAAGGGAGTTGTTGTTGCGGATAGTTTTGTTGTTGTGGATAATTCAGTTGATAATTTTGCTGGAAATTTCCTCTCTTTTGAAATCCTGGACGGAAATTTGAATTATCTCCTTCACTGCCGCTGGAAGAGGATGAAGGTTCTGAAAAACCTATAAAGTTATTCCTTGATCGACCTTGATTCTCAGGGAGGAAGCGTCGAGCTTCTTGTCTTGAATAAAAATCTTGTTGGAGATACGGGTACGCTTTGTCCAATGAAAAGTTCCTTTTGTCCTTGTCAAACTTTGTTTCTTTTTGATTGATGGTATAATCTTTAAATTCCAGAATGTCTTTTTCCACCTTATCTAATAATGCCTTTGAGTCTGTAATTAATTGATTTGTTTGTATCTCTATTTCTAATGCTTCTATTTCCTCCAGTTGTTGTTTGGATAATCTCTGAGCTGTTTCCACTGTTAGGACCATTAGGTCCCTGCTACATTTGGTCTCTATGCAACTATAGCCTTTTTTTACAGCGGGTCTTCTGTGAAAATCACAGGAATGTTTCTAATTATCAACCCTCCTGGGATAGTACCTTCTCTTAGATGCCTGAGGAGATAATGGCCGTGGAGATCTGTTCGAATCTGTTTCTTTTTGAGTCTTAATCATTTTTCTGATTCATTACTGATCTTTGCAGTAGTACTCAGCGCTGCTTAGCCAAAAGAAGGGGGGTTACTTAGAAGTTTGCGGATGTGTTCGTCGCTGTATGCGAAAGTGTCCTGTTCGATCATAGTCTGTTTGTTTTAGCGTCTGTCAGTTGTCTCACACATAAAACTCAATCGCACCGTTTCCATCCACTCCTTAACCTGTATCTACTCTATTGCTCCTACAATCCTAAAAACACACTCTCCACATCATTCAACTATCAGCGCGAGTTACGCTAGCTTCACAATCTAATCCATGATGCCACTAACTTAGTAGAACACAGTCGCACATGAGGCAGTTAATAGACTTGTGATGACACGAAATTAAGACTAGATTTATGAGATACCCACTTCTTCTTTTTTCAATAGAGCCAAACATCCATGAACAAGATTTGGAATAAAGAAAATATGGCATTGATGAGAGGACTGACTGCTTGGAAATAAGGTATATCTGGCGGTTTGTTTAAGGAATACAGTCACGAGACTAGGCCTGCACGGTTGCAGGCACCTTGTTCTATCCTATTTCTTTTTAGAAAGAAAACATCAATTATCCTTTCATCACCACAGCTGCGAATGCCCCCTGAATTGAGTACAAGAATAATAAGAGCCCTCCCAGTTATGATCCTGTATTTAGTGATGTCAGCACATAATACTTACATATAATATGTTGCTGCTTTCAGACTTTTGACAGTGTGATCTTGGATAGAAAACGAGGTAAGAAGTATGTTGCTACTGAGTCGTGAGACAATGGGAGGTTAGTAGAACAAGTTTGTAGTAAGACATTTTTCCATCTTTTTCTTGTCTTTCAGAGACACTCTTGGTCCGGAGGAGAATCCCCGCACTAGGGGTGATTCGAAACGCGTAGACCATTTTTCTGGCTAGGACAATTTGTTGAGTTTAATCCTTATAAAATTTCATAAATGTAATAATTGTGCCAGATGGCCGTTTTGTTGATATGTACATAGGATTTTGAAATTATTGTATTAAAACACTGTCGCTTACCCTTGAATAGAAAGTGGTTTCTAGGTAGAAAACCCAGGATTGGCACTGTATGAGTGGTGTGAGATCGAGTGCATGGTTGGATGTGAAGTTAGGGAATATAGATGAATGTGTCCGTCACAGTATGTTTGAAAGTTTTTTCACTTTAGAGATTTTAGAGAGAGTGTTATTTTTAGTAGAAGGAGCTCCCTTTAAAAACTAAAAATCTTTTCTAAGAAAAAATGGTTTTGCTCTTTTGATCATTTAAATAAATTGAAAGCTCATAATTAAAAACAACAAAATATTCAAAAATAAAAAATTTTGATTTGTGAACGAAACAAGTGGTTTCTTGAGGGCAATGGTTTTGGTCATTGCTTTTTCATTACGTTCTTTAATAATTTTGCAGTATTGGCATTCTCTTTGTTTACTCTCCCCACCAGGTCGCACACCCGGCTATCACAGATGGGAAGGGGGGGCAAGGCAGTCTTCAGCGCCCACAGGCTCAGTCAGCTGCATCAGGTCATATAGCAGCCAATGCAGCAATTTATCGCCGGCACGTCCAGAAGGCCACAAAAATTGCTAGGTCCCTCCTCACCTTCCCGGCAGCTCCAACACGGTCACCACACTCTATATCGCACAGCAGGCGAAGGCCCCCAGTCAGTGCTAGCTCCTCGCAGAGTCCGTGTGCCTCAGCCACAGTTCCTCCAGTGCCCGCAGTGGTTGCTACGCCCACAGCCAGGATCACACGCACAACTCCGGTCAGGAGGAAGGTGGGGGGCTCACCGCTCACCTCTGCTTTCATGAACAGGTCCGGCAGCTCCACAGCGGCTCCTTTTTGCGACTGTGCCCCACTAGCAGACGGAGGTTCCTGTACTCCTGGCTCACGTTGGCTGCAGCTACGGTGCTCTTGCCAGGTGCTTTCACTATTCCAGCACCGACTGCTCCCGGTATCGACTGGGGGGGGGGTCGCGGTCTGCACTTGCCCCCGGCTGGGGACCGCCTGTGCCCTCAGAAGTCCTTAGCAGGTTCTTTGATTATGCCAGCCGCCATCTTGCAGTTTCGATGCGCCTTCAGGTCTCCGGCGTCGGTGATAATTTACAGGCTCAGGAGGGCTGCCCGCACATCGCTCCTGGGACCAGGACGATCACAACTAATCTTATCTGGTTGTGTAGATCAGCCTTCCTGCTCAGTTGCTCTGTATGTGCTGAGTTGCCTATTGTCCTCTCACCCCGCCACGCACATCAGCCTCTCCAAATTGCTGTGAAATGCACCCCCAGCCATTCCCCGTAGCGGGCCAACTTGCCCTCAAAACTGCCAAGCATCCCAGTGTTGCAGTATTCCAATAGCTTTGGTCTGTACAGGCAGGTATCACACGTGCTGTGGGATGCTGCATTAGAACAGTAGACAGAAGAAACTGAGTAAAAAAGGAGTATCAACATAAAAGAGTAATAGAATGAGTCGAAGAAAGAAAGGGAGGTGATTTAATAGAAACAGTGTGAGACATAACTCCTTTTCGAATTGTGGGGTTCTCTGTTCGGGTTGTCTTGCTCAAAGGGCGGTGCAGAGCCACCCCGGTATAATGTAACGATGTGGGGGTGGGAGGGAAGGTGTCCGGGGCTGCATTGTGATGCATCTGTAGTGTCCATTTTTTTGACAATGATGCTGTGCTCGTGTTGATTTTGGCCCCAAGGCTGACCATTCAGTCTGCTTGTGTGAGAGTGCAGTATTGTACAAGTGTCTCCTCCCTTGTTCAAGAAGTGTGTTCTGATTGGAGTGGTGTTTGTTTGCCGTGCATGTCCACAGCACCCTCGCGTCGCAGGGTGGGCCTCGCCCCAGTCAGTGCATGGCGCACTCCTCTGTTTATTCTATGTCCGATGTTGATGAGGCAGCTCCGCTTCCAGGAGCCTCCCACCCGCCCAGGGTTCTTGGGCAACTTTTTAATGAACTCCACTGCTTGTTGTGGGGATGCGCAAATATGCTGTTTGCCCGGGTGAGTAATGTGCAGCTTTGCCGGGTACATTGCGTATGTGATGTTAGCTTGTTTCAGTTTCTTCTTGGCAGGTAGAAACATCTTTTTTGCTTCTTGGACCACCATTGTGAAGTCCGGGAACAGGGCGATATTGTGCCCCTCAAACACCAGTGGCTGTTGCTCTCTAGCCATTCGTAGTGCTGTGTCAGGGTCTCTGTAGTTGAGTAGTTTGTCCACTATAGGCTCTTTCAACCACCAGCAGGAAAATGCCTCCTTCCCAAAGCAGGTGACAAGCATGTGCTCCACATATTCCTCCATCTTCCCGGTGTTGGTAGATTCAGGTATTCTCAGGATCCATACATTGTTACGTCTGGATCTGGCTTCCACGTCTTCATTTTTAGATGCTATGTCCTTCAGAAGGCGATCCATTTCCTTCACTTGCTCATTTCTGCAGGAAGTATGGTCTTCGAGCTCCGATATTCTATGCTCTGTCTCGCCTATATTGCCATCTTTTTTTCCAGTTTTTGGGTTATAAAATCCATACAAATGCACATGGTATCCATTTTGGATTTGTTCGAGGTGAGGCTACACTTAATCATTACCAAAAACGTTCTCATATCTTTCTCTCCTGTATGCTGGATAGCATCAGTCCCTTCCATCATTTCCAGATCTCGATCATGACTATGGACCATGCTGATTTTCGGGGCTCAAAGTGCAGCTTTGATAGTTTACTGTCTGATTTTCCCATTGTTTTCCCGTGTTTCCCTGGTTTTATACGATCAACAATATCTGTGTACAGGGGTGCGCTATATTGCATAGGGCTTGTGGTTCTCCTGATTTCGCCCACTTGCCTATCAGGCCTTTCGCTCCTCCACTAGTGCACCACTGTCAAATATCACAGGTCCGAAAGAACACCTTAGTGAATACCTCACTGGCATCTGATCTGGGTTTTGAGGCAGGTGGAATATAGGCTTCCGTATGGGGGTAATGGAGGCATGTCGTATGCCCACGGGATACGCGCTGCAGGCCTAGAGGCCTTCGATCATCCGCCACAGGGGCCTCACCTCTCAGTAGGCGTTGTTGTCACGGTGCTCTCTCCTTGTTTGGTTCAGGGCCTGCGACTGAGCGTGAAATGGCGGTTTCGCAGTATCGCCTCCAAGGCCGTGAACCCACGGGTAAGGAGCGAACAAGTGGGTTTAGCTAGACATCACCTCTACCAACACGTCACGGACGCCAGCACACTGGGGGAGGGGTGTGAGTGTCTCCCCCTTCGCGCCCACAGTAACTGGGGGGAAGGGGAGTGCCCCCTTCTGCTGTAGCCTCTAGTTACTTTTGCCGCACCTTGTCCCCAGTCTTCACCGCCCCCTCAGACATGTGGTGGGCCCACAGCAACTGCATCTCGCACCAGAGCCGCTGCAGTCTTCTTAGCTTTCCTTGTTTTTACGGTCCCCATGCCGTAGTGGCCTTATAGTGTGCTGCAGTCTTCTCCAGCCCGGGACTCACGTTGCTGCACAAAGTGGCAGGCTGTGCTATCGCTTGCCAGGCAGCGGCCATGCAGTATGGCTCTAATGTCAGGTCTTTTTCCACCGGGCTGCCGGGGAGGGGGGTGAGGCTGACCACACCCCTCACAGCCATGATGTTGGGAGATGAACCCCCCCCCCCACCGTAGTGCTGTGCATGTGATGGTTCTATGAGCTTTATCTCGGCACACCCCTGCCTCATACCTCTCTCGCTGCGTGACGTCAGCCTCTCTGTAGTGGGCCCCCAGGGGTCAGTCCCATACAGCAGCACCACGGCTTCTTCCTTGGGCTACCCTATCTTCTCAGGCCTGGCACTGCCGCTGTACGGTATGTATTCCTCGAACGCTGTCCGCCAACTTCTCACGGCAGGCCACTGAGGCGCCGCGCTCTTCTTCTGGCCCTCTGAGCGATTGTCGCGGTCAGCACTGTCCAGGTCGTGCCAGCCACTTGATAAGCAGTACGGACGCAGGATTTGTTTTTTCAGTTGCTAGCTTGCCTTCGAGTGCCCCCTACCTAAAGCTATACTTATGTGAAGAAACCGTAACGCATGGTCGAAAGTTACTTTAGGCTACGAATGATAGATAATTTCGATGGTTTTGTGTAGGTAAAACGACAACCTAACTAGAACGTCCCTGTAACCTTTTTATTGTTTTGTTAATTTCAATTTTTGAAAAAAGCTAAATATAGTTACCATATGTTATTATTACTAATGCCATGCACGGGTGGCCTAGCCTGCGGCCAGGCTCTATGGCAAATCCCTTGCATGCGCCCAAAGCTTTTGGGCATGCACAGCAGACGTATGGTGTTTGAGTGGGTGTTTTTTTCTTTCCATCCGCAGATTTACATGGGGTGTTGCGCTGTGCGCCACTGTAGATCCACCCAAATATTTATTTTTGTATAAATCCGGCAATTTGCCCATTAGGGGTCCCTCAGAGACCCCTTTACGTACCCTATGGGATCAGGATACCCCTACCTTGATCCCTTATGTGTGTTTTTATTTAGGTTTTCTCCCCGGGGGTCCAGCCAAGAAACAAAATAGTAGCTGCATCTTTCCTTACAGGTTGTGGCGTTCCAATCAGGGCCTTGATTTTCGCCCAGATCTGCATCTCTATATTTTTTTTCCCTTATAAACTTCGAAACTACTGTACAGATTTACTCCGAATCACAAAAAGCACATTTGGAGGACCAAGATCTAGCTTTCTGCAGAATTTTGTGTAATTCTGTTCAGCGGTTCGGGCTGTAGCAGAGTCTAAAATTTGCAAAATCCCCACAAACAATGCATGGGGAAAAAGCATTTTAGGACTACCCCTTCACGAATCACCCGGAAACTTTCCAGGCAACAGCTGAACTAACTTGCGTACTAGTTTTAAAAATTTCGTGAAGATTTGTCAAACTGTATCAACGTTATAACCAATAACAAAAAATAATTTGTCTATTAGAAAAGATGGAACTAACTATAACTACCTATCACCAGCAGGTTGTCAGTGTGTGGTGTATAATATATATATATATATATATATATATATATATATATATATATATATATATATATCCAAACAAAGTTTGCCTGCAGTTAAGAGGACCACACACAGGCGGGTTCAGTATCTTGTAACCATTTATTCATCAAGAGCTGTCGCAGCAGTCAGACATCGCAGCAACTGTTAAAATCCATCCCGACGCGTTTCGTGCTGTAGGAAGCACTTCATCATGGGGTGCTGGATGATCCAATGCTCAAACCGGCCATTTCTGCGCACCACATTTATGCAATACTACCCCACCCAAAGGGGCGTGGCCATTCCTATGGCCTCGTGGTTAATGTAGTGCGCTGTGTTACTTCTGTGAGTTGCCAGTCACGAACACGATCTAATTGTTTCAATAAATCCCCAGTGGGTATGCTCACAAATGCCAGTCTCTGCTCAGCTTTTTTTGCCTTGGTGAATCACACTTGCCTGACCTTAGCGCTGACATGCCCAGTGGCACCTCAGCAGGACTGCATCCACAGCGGGGTCACTCTCGCGGCTCAGGCAAAAGCCGCAAAAATCCGAACAAAGTTTGCCTGCAGTTAAGAGGACCACACACAGGCGGGTTCAGTATCTTGTAACCATTTATTCATCAAGAGCTGTCGCAGCAGTCAGACATCGCAGCAACTGTTAAAATCCATCCCGGCGCGTTTCGTGCTGTAGGAAGCACTTCATCATGGGGTGCTGGATGATCCAATGCTCAAACCGGCCATTTCTGCGCACCACATTTATGCAATAGTACCCCGCCCAAAGGGGCGTGGCCATTCCTATGGCCTCGTGGTTAATGTAGTGCGCTGTGTTACTTCTGTGAGTTGCCAGTCACGAACACAAGCTTTTGCCTGAGCCGCGAGAGTGACCCCGCTGTGGATGCAGTCCTGCTGAGGTGCCACTGGGCATGTCAGCGCTAAGGTCAGGCGAGTGTGATTCACCAAGGCAAAAAAAGCTGAGCAGAGACTGGCATTTGTGAGCATACCCACTGGGGATTTATTGAAACAATTAGATCGTGTTAGTACTCCTTGTACTTTACAGAAGAAACACATTGCTCCTTATGTTTGGATCTACATGCGCACTTTAAAAGTCACACGGTGCACTTTATATACGCATGTGTAATCATGTTGTGCTTTACATCCCGTATATTTTAATTGTACACCTTCTCGCCAAATATTTACCATCATTATAAGAGGCGTTGTTTGCATTTTAGAATGACCAAGCACACTGCACTTTTACGTGCAACATAAGGGAAGCACATTGCACCTTGTACATATGTGTGCAATATAGCAAGAACACATGGAACTTTTACTTTGTGTGCAATATAGAGGACACATGATGCACTTTATCTCCTCCTATACATTTCAAACTAAGCATTTCTCCTCATACATTATAAGTAAATGTCACTTCTGAAGCGTAATGTCAGATCACCAGTAATTGCATAATCATATATACAGTAATCCACTATGATTGTCTGACCCATATGTTATATAGAATTTTATGTTGATCTTTTACTTTTAATTTGAGTTGACGTTAAGACATAGATGCCCATTTTGTTGATACACCAATCAAAACTTCCACTCAAATACTGTGAGAGCTTAAGTGATGTAACCATAGTGCACAATGTGCAGTAAGAACCTATGAATAGAAACAGTATGTATCCCTCATGTGATCTGCTTGTCTGATATTTAAAATGTTCAAATTGTGTACTTCACAGCTATTTTGTCCAACAACCAATAAAGTCATGATATATTCTACTCTTGAATTATTGTAATTTGTCTTTCCCCTTTAAGACATATACGTTTTTTTTAAAATGGGAAATGGAGCAGGTGTCCATTTAAAAGACACTCTATGCACTGAACTCTATGACCCACTAGAACGCTACAGCCGAAACGCGTAGGTTTGACTTGGGGTATACATGCACTTCTCACTTTGCATGATGATTGCTTCAGAAAACAGAGGGAGCAGAAAACAGAGGAGTTCAACCCTAATAAACTGCTCTTCTAAAGATTCCTGTGTGCCATTCTTCTGTTTCGTCTTCGAATACGGAGTTTTGCTAAGCAGGGTGGGTCCCAGAGGCTTTCACAATATATATAATAACAGCTTTGTGTAAAATATAAAAATCATTTTGCCTCTTCCAATTGAAGTCCGGATCCCTCATCGTATATATATATATATATATATATATATATATATATATATATATATATATATATATATATATATATATATATATATATATATATATATATACACACACGAACGCCGCAATTGCTGTTCTCACTGCTGGCCACAGTGACTTTTATTTAAATCAGGTGCGCAAAAAGTCAGGCAGGATGACGCGTTTCGGCTAACGCAGTAGCCTTGTTCACACATATATATATATATATATATATATGTAAGGAGGAGCTGGTTAATCGCACTGTTCATTTGCAGTCATTCCAAGAGCATCAAGTTCCCACTGGAGTCTGCGTCGTCTGAACATGAAGATTTGCAATTTTAATAATAAACCTCACTGAAATCTGAACCTTTCGCAGAAGCCAAAAGGTGTGTGATGGTTGTGGCTGTTCCACTCCAAGGCTGACCTGGTCTGTATGTTTCGCGTGAAATCTGATGCCATTTGTTTTCTGGAGGTGCATGTTGCAGCATCTCTATGTGATTGTCACCATATTTGTGCCTGTGATCTTTTATATATGTTTCACTTACCTGATATATACTTACCATTTTGTTGTAAAGGCATATGGGTGGTAAAGGCATTGGTGATAAAGGATGCGTGATGGAGGCATTTGTTGTACTGTCATGAAAAACCAGCGGAGGATCGCCAGCTTGAAGTGGTCGAGAGGCTTGCATGTCTCAGTGACATGGAGATCTAGGACACCGGGCCTTAGTTTTCTGGCAGGGTCACCTAAACCGGACAGGTCACGGAGTAGAGACCAAATGAAGCTCGATCCACTGGACGTCCAGGTTGGGCACAAGGCTCACAACCTTGTCCCATAAAGAGCCTTTGTTACACAACCAGCAGCAAGAATCAGTAAATTGTCTAGGTATGAGGGACTTCCAGAGTCCCTGCATGAGACATGCATGACTGACAGTGGTCAATGCCACACAGAAACTACTGACAGGATGATGACTTTTTGAGTGCCAAATGCAAGACTAGAATTAGATTCTGGAATGTACAGAATCTGTATGACATAGGAAAGGTGGCTTGGAGAACATCTGAGATGAGGCGCTACAACCTACACATCCAGAGGGTCAGCAAAAGTAGGTGCACCAGATCTGGCAGGATAAAAATCACCATAGGAAAGACAGTGCTACTCTGGAAGGGAGGATGACCAACGTCACAAAGGAGTAGCCATCATCCTAATCGAGGGGACAGAGGAATGCCTATTTCAGTGGAAGTCATTCAAAAGCAGACTAATCAACAAGGAGTGCTGTTCTGATAAGTATTATCATTTCACTGGCGTTTGATTGAGAACAAATCAGACGTGGAGTATCCTTTTAGGATGCACAAGCCCTCACCCACCTAGGTGGCATGCTTCATCACTGGGCCTATACACTTGCTGGGCGGGCACTGCAGATGGGGGCTCTTTGCCAGAGATCTTTTGACTTGTGCTGCTGGTGATGAGGCAGAGAAGTAATGCCCTGTGCCTAGCTTATAGTGAGGGACGAGGTAGATTGAGAGAAAGAAAACTAAAACTGGCAATGGATTGCCAAATGCTCGTAAATGTTATTGCAGGAAAATTATATCAAGGTTAAAAACAGATAGAACCCATAGCAAGAACAATGGACCTGGGTTCTCATAAAGACAACATATGCCTTGCCTTGTGTGCGCAAATAGAGTCAATTTCAATTCTTTAGGAATGGATAATATGCCCTAATCTACTTTTGACTTAAACATGCTAGTAAAGTATGTGTAATCTGTGTGCCCATAGTCACACATCACGTGGTGATAGTGATTATCTCACAAAGGGGAGACTCTGATCTGTAAGACCCTTTTCTGAAAATGAGAGGGGCCCCTTAGAATTTCAAGGATCCACTGCTTGGACTCACAAATTGTGGCTCGAGGAGGCGTAGTGGATAAACATATCCTGCTGACAAGAACTGTGCAGTTTCACCTTTATCGAATGTTAATTTAGAAGGAAGAACATGCTGGATTACCCAATCCCCTCTCAAACCCCTCTATAGGTTTTGCAACAGCAGACTCACGACAGCCAGATTAAAAGTCAGTCAACTGACGAAAGATGAGCTTGCAGATTTCCCTAAACACCAAAATACAATGAATGACAAGGGAGAAATTTGCTTCACAAATTATCTAGTCATAGAATGGACTCTTCCTCCACTCACTTTTATATTCACAAACTAACTTGGCACTCACCCAATCGCAGAGAGAGAAACCAAATTGACTACCTGACAAGGGACACATGGAGATGCTAACTGCAAAGTGATGAGGGGAGCAGATGTCGGTAGTGATCACCATCGAATGACCACTCTTGTGAAGCTGAAGTCTATAAAAACAGAACGCAAAACCTCTGGAAGACAGCATCTCAACATGGCAAAAAATACCTCATGAAAGCCAAAGCTGAGATAATGCATGAGAAGTACAAGCAACAGTACATAGAAGTGAACAATGCAGTCAAAAGAATGGCAAGAGCAAAGAACGTCAGCGTACATAGAGAACCTTGCCATCCAAGGAGAGGATTATTTACAACAAGGGGTGGTGATGGACAGAGTCTCTGAATTAAGCAGAGTACTCTCACCCAGTCAAGAGATCAGGGCTAGATCCAACACCGTTTTTTAGCTCATTGCACCATCCCAGTTTCAGAACCTGGCTGTATGCAAATTAGTCTGTCCCTGGCCCAGTGCATCATGGGAACAGGGCAGACCAGACTACAAAATCCAAGGAGAGGAGGCAGCAAGTAAATGAAAGAAGTTCTTCATAATCATAGCATTCTGTGGTCATTCTTGTGTAACATACAAAACCCCTATCATGGAAAAGCAAGGCAGGCAACTCACAACAGAGAAAGTGCAGAAGGCATGCTAAGCTGAGCACTTAAAAGAGGTCTTGAACAGATCTATACCAACAAGCGAAGTGGTCATCCAAGAAGTAGAGAATACTTGGAAATGAACATTGCCAAACTAAAGAAAGAAATTGTCAGCACCAGCTGATCTCTCAAGAACACAAAAAACATCTGGCCAAAACAACCTGAATGCAGAAATGTTTAAGGCCGAACCTGAAACTTCAGCCAAGATCCTTCAACCACTGTTTAATCAACTGTAGCTAGAAAGAAAGTACCAGATGACTAGAACGAAGGCATCCTCAACGAGAATCCAAAGGGAACATTAACAAACTGTAACAACTAGTGTGGAATTACCCTTCTGTCTATTCAGAGTAAAATCCTGGAGAAAATCATTATAAAGCACATTTCTGATGCCGTGGACAAGCATTTACGAAAAAAACAGACTGAGTTTTGCAAGGGTAGAGGGTGAGTTGATCAGATCTTTACTCTACGTAACATGATAGAGCAATGCACAGAGCGCCGTGACAACTATACATGAACTTCATTGACTTTGAGAAAGCTTTTAAAAGGTCCCACTGTGACAGCCTCTGGGGAATACCAAAGCAGGTAGCTCTCATCAAGAGCTTCTATGATAATTTTACCTGCAAGGTGGGAGGTAGTGAGTATAGTTTTGAAGTCAAGACTGATACGAGACAAGATGGTTCGGTGGACTCGCCGTGCACCCTGTGGGAGGCTTAGAAGGCAGTGATCAGAGGGCACATGCAGGCTCTCATGGGGGTGAAGAAAAAAAGAGGCATTGGAAGAGGAGATCAGATCCTTGGAGGAAGATGCCTTGAGGGGGGAGGTCTCAAGGAGGGCGGGGGCATCCTGACCATTGTCTCTGTATCTGGCAACATGAGTTGAGGGACCTTATAGAGAACGCCGCGAGGGCACATGTCCTGGCGGTGCAGAGAAGGCTATAAGATGTGGGCGACGAGGCTACCAAACTAATCGCCTGGTTGGATAAACGAGACAGAGGCAGGAACTGGGTCACCAAGATACACGATCGAATGAGAGGGGTACATACCATGGGCGGAGACATAGCCAAAGTGCTCGATACATACTATGAAGAGTTATACACCTCCCAGTCCCACCGGTCAGGCGACGACTGTGCGGAGCTCCTGAAGATCCTGACATTACGAACCCTCTCTAAGGGAGACAGGGAGGCCTTATATCGGGAATTAACAGTGAAGGAAATAGAGGGAGCACTGCAAGGGCCCTATTCAGGCAATACAGCAAGGGCCTAAAGGCATAGACTGTATTATACTCTGCAAAGGCGATCGAGTCCTCGACAGCGAACAAGTTGGCAGTGTACCTCATCTCAATGTCGAAGCCCTCAACAATTAATGGGAGTGGCATGCGTTTTCATGGTGATGTCATTTTTTTATCGTCCTCTTGTTGAGTCCTCAGAGAGTGGTGGTGGAGCACTGGTAGAGGACTGACCTTCTCCTATCTCATACAACGTCACTGCTCCTTCAGATAGCATCTCCTGCTGTCAGCGCAGATTCTCCTTACCATGCAAATGAATCTTCTCCCAGACCTTCAGGGTGAGCCTGGAAAAGTTCCTGCAGTGATGGCATCAGTCTGAGATTTGACTGTCAGGGAGGCAACGTATACGAAGATCATGGGGAACTGACTTTGCCTTTTTTTATCCCACAAGTAGGACACTTCACAAGTAAAAATAGCATTTTCAGTGAAGAAACATATTTTCGGTCACAGATTGACAGAAAAACACTTTAACAGTCAAAAGACTGAGTGGTGCTTTTTCAACAAAATCTGAAGAGAATGATGTGGAAAAAAGCCAAAAAGGCCAAGCTGAGTGCTCCAAGAACCGATCACATTGAGCCAGAAATAAGACCTCAGCTAATTTCCAGCTGTCGAGCATGATGGGATACTGGAGGACTGTGGGCCCTTAAAGGTGCAATGACAGTTTTCATGTTAACTTAAGTGCAACCAAATGGCTACACTGTGCTGATCCATTGAATTCAATTTACTTAAAAGAGAAATTTGCAAGTAGGTTTTGAGGAAAAATTTATTAGTAACCCCTTTTCTTTAATTTTATATCGATCTTTCTAAAAGTAAATTAATGGAATTAGCCAACACAGGCTGTTTTATAGGCCGCAGAAATACTTAATGTCACATGAAAAGATTTGAGCATCCAAAAATGTGTGGAAAATGGAACTAACTATATTTACAATACCTACTCAGGGATCTCACACGTAGGAAGGACAAATCGATGGCTATACCCTGAAGGGGAATGCTAATTAGTTTAAATAAATAAACTTTGAGCATAAATCTTACCTACCAAGTACTTGATACCCAAACCTAACTCATTTTGTAACTATGTCAGAGTAAAGAGACACACAAATGAGAAAAAAAATTGCAGGAGCTAAAATTGGTTTAAAATATTGTTCAAGTTGATTTAAAATGAAAATGTGATACAGTGGTATATGATAGCATTACATACAACATAATCAAACAATAACCCCAGCTACTGACCCTCACCTGATGTATGCACATAAGGTGTGGAATGGTAACTTAGGAGAGGTGGTGTTAAGTATTGGCTTCAAGGCGAATAATACTTTCAGGCAATGAATGTGCCGGCAGGGTTACTATTCATTAATTTATTACTCTTCTACCTTGCCCCAGCATCGCTCCTTTTTGTTAAGTGCCAGTTCTCTGTACAGACCTTGTGCAGAGAAAGAATTAGCCAGTCAGTCAGTTACGAACTGCATTCTGAAGAATAAAATTAACTGTTCTGATAAACATTCAAATGGATGTGTTAGCGGAGACTCATATGAACACTACTAAATGCTGCTTTATTATTATATTAATAACAGCATTTGCTAATTTTCATAACCAATGATGGCCACGTGAACTGAGCTGCAATGTAGATACTTGTCTGATTGAAAATGGTTTGTGAATAAAATCGCATGTAAAGATTGTGGTGGGATGAAATCCAATACATAAATGAATGTACTGGAGAGTCAAACAGCAAAGACTGAGATTCTCAATAAAAATGGCAAGTACTAGATGTCTGAAATTAGTTTTGCAAAATAAGACAACCCGTCATTTGTAGTATCCTAGGGAGCACAAATGCATGACATCAGTTAGAAACCTTTCATCAGTAATTATGAACAAGCGTACCAATATCAACCTAGAAGGATCATGTCCTATTTTAGTCAACATAGTGAACTATGAATGGGGTCTGAAGAAAAAAAAAAAGATACATATTTAACAAATGCTTATATATATTTACACAAACACACACACACACACACACACACACACACACACACACACACACACACACACACACACACACACACACACACACACACACACACACACACACACACACACACACACACACACACACACACACACACACACACACACACACACACACACACCCCCCCCCCCCCCCCCCCCCCCCCCCCCCCCACCCCCACCCCCACCCACCCCACCCCCACCCACCCCACCCCACCCACCCACCCACCCACTGACATTTAAAGTATACCTTTTTCATTGACAGCTGACTAAAGACAGTGTAGTACTTATGTAAGCGTAATTTTCGGAGCCATTCTAAAATCTCTTGTTGTTCCTGGGTCTGAGGACTCTGCAAATTTGAAGACATCAGTAGAGAGGAAGAGGTATCCACCGGAGAGCGGTATGGTACAGATGAGCTTCCTGAATGGGAATAAGGAGAGACTTGAACTCCAGGAGTGTTATGGTGTGGTGTGTTGCTTTGGGAAGACTGAATACTTGCCACACCACAAATAGGCCTAAAATGGAAGAAAAAGACAAAACACAATAAATGTTGATTTTAACAGTAGCTTTAATTAGGAGTTACGTGTTGCAATATGTAATAATTTCACTCCAAAAATTATTGAAGAATTCCATATAATGGGACTGCTTCTTTATTCAATACTGAACTTTGAGAACCCACTTCAATACACTATGAACAAGTCACATTTCAAGTGTCAACTATGTATTCAGGTATAAACAATTATTCAATCTCCCCTTTGCTTGGTAAAACATACCTAGTTATCTCCCTCCTCTTTCCCCTTTAATCACAAAGACACGCTTATTGTACAGGTTTTTCGTTTTCACAGGTAGACTGTAATACGTTTGCTTGCCATGGTTCAGGCATACATTGGTTATACATAAGAACAGCATCACCGATCCCGGTCTTTTGGGGGAAAATTGTTCTTGATTGGATATCAAGTATTTTATAAAAGGCTTGTCACAAATTCAGCACAGATATGAAGCTTGCGCATGATCTCTTCACACACTTGAAACATCTACATAAGTATGGTGCGTTTCTTTCTTTCTTCCACAGTCCTGCAAGATCAAGCTTAGGGAAATGGAATGTTCTCAACTTAATTTTGTGATAATGGAAAAAATAAATCTGCTTACTTTTTCATAGCAGTGTTCCCAACTGTGTCGTGCAGTACCACGATGACTTGACACCTGTGCACTGATACCAGTTTCTTTGCTTCCGTGCCTTATGTAGCGAATACGGAGTTCCACTCCTGTTTTTCAGTTTACTGATGACTTTTATTGATTTTACAGCGTGATATGGAACGATGTCCCAATCGAAAAAAGGTTTCAAGCCATGCCGTGACTGCAGGGAACAGACGTTTGTCATGGGCTACCACAAGGTGGGTCTTTGGGGTCGAGCTCAGGGGGGCACAACTCATGTGATAAGTACACCCTCATTCGCCCAAAGGTAGTCCAACACCAGGAGGTGAAGTTATGTTAAACAAACAAAAGATGACACAGCTTTCACGCAGGTAACACTCATGCTCCAATTTGTGGGCTCGGATGAAGAACAAAGCGACGTAGCAGTTTTGACTGCACTAGCAGATAATCCAATGCCAATGTTAGACCCTGGTCCATTTCAGAACGAGCCCTATAAGTGTCATATTACGAAATCACAAATGCGCAACTGTAATTCATGCAACCTAATTCTAGCAAAGTGCCTCTACGGCTTCACATCTACGAGCAAATTCTTCATTATCTTGTTGGCTCTGACTTTGATCATATGTCATAGAAGGGGACACTATAATATGATGAGGGTTATGGGGATGGCTTGCTCCCCACTCATGTTGATGATGCTTATACATTGATTTACAGAAATCCAATAGGCTTGAGACCTCGCCTGAAACACAGCTTGACTCGCCACTTTGGCCACCAATGGGAGATGGAGGTTCGAAGGGCAGCTAAGCACTAGAAAGTATAGTTTCTTACCTGTAACTCCAGTTATCTCATAGGAGTATTTCCCTGATAGTCATAATTGTTGAATAGTCCCGCCCGCCTGAGGGGACCCCGGAGCACTTTTTCCAATATATCTTAAGTGCTGAAGTTTGCCTTTCTTCAGGAAGGCCGGCATAGTCACTTAATAATGTTATTATGCAGCCTATAGTATTAGGCAACACTGGTCAAAATCCTTCATCTTGCTGAAACAAAAAGGGAAATAGTCCAAGGAGACATGCATTTAATGCATGAAAACACAGATATGAAGGGGGTCCAAGGGAGAGTTTAACGACCACACATAGTTACGTTCCCCATGAACATACAATGTAAAGACAAAAATTAACTGTGGGTCTGAGATGCATTCATTTTTTTTAAGTAAAAGAAAAAAATCGCTCACAAAAACCTTTTGTTGTGTAAGAAAAGGATGAAGGAGTGCAAGACAGTATAGTTCATAGGCTGTCATTATAAAGAAAGAAAAAAGGAGACTATGCGTTTAAGAATCCTAGGGCCTCCAATTTCCCATATGCTTAGCCACAGGCAGTTACCCAAGTTATCTTTATAGGCCGTACAAGCTGGTTTATATAAGAGCATGAGAATGTCTGTCTAATCAACCGGGAAAGGAGGGAGGGTTGCATACGACTATCATGGAAATACTCCAAGCGAGAACTGGAGCTACAGGTAAGAAACTATACCTTCTCTTAGGGGATTTCCATGTATAGTCACAAGTGTTGAACAGAGTAGCAAGCTCATCCCCCGGAGAGCGGTGGAGTAGACAAAACAATAACGAGAAGAAAGAGTCAAGCAAAGAGATTTGTGAGGGAAGCCTATCGTACTTGAGCAACTTTCCTAGCATTAAGTCAAGACAGTAATACCTAGTAAATGTGTGGACCAACCTCTATGTAGCAGCTTAGCAAATATCTGCTATGGGGATATTTCTCATCAAGGCAGTAGTGGCTGACGTGTCCCTAGTTGAGTGTGCTTCTGGTCTGCTAGCAAGAGTCTTATCAGCTAGCTGATAGCAGAGCAGAATGCTAGAGACAAGCCACATGAAGATTGATTGTTTGGACGTAGCCAGACCGGTGCGTACCGAACCATAATTAACTAACAATTGTTGAGATTTGCAAATACCCTTGGATTTGTCTAGCTAAAACTTCAAAACTCTCTTCACATCCAGAGAGTGAAGAGCTTTCTTCGGTGAGGTAGATGGATTTTGTAATTAAGTGGATATAGACATAGTCTGGTTCACATGAAAATCAGAGATAACTTTAGGGAGGAATTTTGGATGGGTCTTCATAACTACTTTGGAAGCGTGGAAGACTGTGTATGGCTCATGAGCACAAAGATAGCAGTTTTCCAAGTGAGGTGTTTGAAAGATGCCTTGTATACAGGCTCAAATGGTGGTTGCATCAGATGTAAGACTCACGTTAAGTTCCCATGGTGGAGAAGGGTGCCTACCAGGAGGAAAGACCTTCTTTAACCCTTCTAGAAAATCTTTGATGACAGGTGGCCAGCCGTACAGTATTCGCTCAGGAGCCATACTGCCAAATTCAAAGTTGAGAGGCTGGGTTGTAACATTTGTCCCCCAAATTTTGTCAAGAGGTCTGGCCTGCATGGCAGTCGGACATGTGGACAGAGTGAGCGGTGAAGAAAGTTCGGAAACCACAATTGTCCTGGCCACTCTGGTGCGATGAGGATCATCTTGGCGGTCGTGGTTGAAAGCTTGAACAGGACTGCCAGGATCAGGGGAATTGGTGGAAAAGCGTAACGAAATTTGTTGGACCCGTTGATCCATAAATTCCCCAAGGACTGTGAATGGTAAAACCTAGTGACGAAGTCCTGCCATTTTTTTTGTTTTCCGCTGTGGCAAAAAAGTCTATAGTAGGTGTGCCCCACAAGCGGAAGATACTTTAAGAGACATCTTTGCTTAACACCCACTCGTGGTTTTCATCAAAAACCCTCCTGAGTGCATCTGCCTCGACATTGTGAATGCCTGGGAGATGAGTCGCTGTTACCTTCAGATTCCTGGTGAGTAGCCAGTGCCAGGTCATCTGAGCCTCTTGTGACAAGGCTATGGATCTTGTTCCTCCCTGCTTGTTCAGGTAGTACATGGTGGTTGTATTATCCGTCTGAATAAGCAGGGTGTTGACGATGAAAGACTGGTGAAAAGCCTTGAGCGCTAGATAAACTGCTCAGAGTTCGAGGAGGTTGGTGTGGTATGTCCTCTCCTTCGGGGACCAGGAGCCTTGCATCTCATCTGCAGGTGACCTATGTGGGCTTCCCATCTGAGCAGAGAGGCATCAGTCACGATGATCTGTGTTCGAGCCCATTGGTGAAATGGCATCCCATGTAGAAGGTTGCTCGGCGAACACCACCACTTGAGTGATCTGACGGCATGAAGGGACAAAGTAATCCAGTTTTCCGTCAGCTGGTCTCACTGGCCCTCCAGACACTCCTGTAGAGGGCCCATGTGGAGGGGAGCATTGGGAGTGAAAAGGTAAAGGAGGACATTGAGCCCAGAAGTGAAGATGACACATTCTTTTAAAAGCGTGAACCTTCTGGAGAATAGATTAGCGTTGTTCCTCCAAAGAAAAAGAACACACTTTGCGTAAAATGTGTTGATGGTAGCTCCTAAGTAGTGCAGGAGATCGCAAATCCATTCGAAATGCAGTTGGGCTTTTGGAAAGGGGGTCTCCTTGATCAGCCAGTCGTACAGGTATGGGTAGACAAAGATCTGGTGCTTTTGAAGATGTGCTGCCACTACAGCCATGCACTCGGAGAACGTTCTAGGTGGTGACTTGAGACCAAACAGTAGGACGGTGTATTAGTAGTGGTCTTGCCCCATGACAAACATTAGGAATTTCTGATGCTTGCTTCCGATGGGAATATGAGTAGGCATCATGCAGGAAGATGTAGCAAAGCCAGTCTCCCTGGCGTAGCTAGGGGTATAATTGGTGTAAGGTCAGCATCCTGAACTTTTCCTTTTAAATCCATTTGCTGGCGAGCCTGAGATCAAGATTGGGTCTGAACTCTTGTTTGTCCTTTGGCATTTGGAAACAGCTGGAGTAAATTTCTTTTTCACGTTGACTGAGGGGGAACAGGTTCCACTGCATTATTTTGCCACAGGATGGTGACTTCCTGCTTTAGAAGGTCGAGGAGAGAAGCGGATGACCTTGGTGGAACGGATGGTGGTGGGGTATTAAACCGGAGACAAAAACCATTCTGTGCAATATTCAAGACCCAGGCGCCTGTCGTATTGCGTTACCTCTCTGCCAGGTAATTTGAGATGCTTCCCCGTACCGGAGTGGGTAACGGAAGAGGGCAAAGAGAGAGGGTTCAGGGTTCTGAGGAGGTTGGTTGCTAGTCACCCTGGTTAAGCTGTTGGGCCGCACGGCCCCTATAGTTTGCACTGAGGTTGGTAGGATCTTTGAAACTGCTGCTGAGATCTTCCAGGCAGCCACTGAAGGTTTGAACCCTCTGTGAAGAAAACCGACGGTGGAAATGTCGATCTGCGCCGATCCTTGGACCTAAAGACCCACTGCTTTCAAAGTGTCCACTTCAGTCTTCATCCTTGCCACTTCGTCAACAGCATGGGTTCTGAACAGTGTAGAACCCGAAAATGGCAAGTTTTGTATGTGTAGCTGAGCGTCCGATTTTATCCGATAAGGTGGGTGAATAGTTACTGGTGGAAGCGGATGTATCCCCATAATAACAGAAGAGATTGTGATCTTGACCTTTAGCGCGATCTGTGATGCGAGTGTGAATGCCTTGATCTAGTGGAATAATGCACAGATGGATGGCTGCCATGGCGGGAGCGATGGCGTGATCTTAAGCATGTTCACAGACTGGGAGCTAAATCGCTACTAGGCGCATGCAGCACTGAAGGCGGAGGAATGACAGGTGCCGGATAAACTGGTGGGACCAGAAACACAGGAGGCGGTGGAAGTTCTATAGCATTACCAGCATGAGAGCACCGTCTGGATTGGCTATGGGGTGTCTGGGAGCCTGTGCATTGACTGCTGGGAGTCAATAGGGGCAGACAAACAGAGGGTCACTGAGGCGGCGGCCAGCAGGTATGTAATATTTTATTTTCCCTATTTTTCTCTCCCACGCTGCTCCCCAGTTTGCCTTCACAGTAGCAGTCACTGCCCCCACCCGATAGAGTCTTACTGTACAGGCTTTGACCACTAAGGTGAATGCAAACTAATTTCTTTGGAAACTGAATGGTTTCTTCAGTATGTCTAGCATTTTGGTTTGTTAATGCTGTTGGTCCATGGGCCACTACACACAAACCCTTTGGGACATGCAAGTGAGATCTTAGCATCAGACCTGGAAGACCTCGAGGCCTCTTTGGCCCAGACGATACAGGATAGACAGGAGGTGGCAAAAAATGTTATCCACACAGCTCTGTATACTATGAATTGCCTGGATAGGGCGGTTGGTGCCAATGTCATCCTGCGTAGACACGCATGGATGCGGTTCACAGGATTCTCCGGCGATGCAAAGGCTTCCCGAAGGAATATGCCAATTGATGGGTCAGGCCTGTTCAGAGAGAAGGTGCACTTACAGTTGCAAGGTTTTAAAAACACCAGAGCTACAACGTGCTCCTTGGGGTGGCTGACTCTAGTCAAACAGTTTCTACATTGTTTCCCAAAGTTTAGAAACTATTCCAGAGGGATGGTGTAAGGACAGAGGCAGACTCCCCAACCAGTGATGCAGCAGACTCCCAAAGTCCCGAAGATGTGATAAAAGCAGGTCTGACAAGCAGCGTGCGGGCCAGCAAGGGCATCCATGTTTCAATTTCTCTTCCACCACTACATCGGCCAACAAACATCTGAGTGGGGAATAGGATTCAACATTTCTTTCCAATTTGATGATCCATAACGTCAGAAAGGAAAAACTTAAGATTGTTCAAAATGGCTGTTCCCTGCCTTTTCTTTACACCCCTCTCCAACATTGCTCCCACAGCACAGTAAATTTCACATTAACACCTGTCGATTCCGTTACAACAGGTGGGGCTTCTACTCTTCAAGGGTGCCATCTAGAGGGTGCTAGATTCGGAAAGATGAGGGGTTCATTACTGCATTTCTTCATCCCGAAAAAAGATGGGAGTCTCAGGCTTATTTTGACCTTTGGCACCTGAATGTCTTCCTGCAGAAGGGCAAACTCAAAGTGCTTATGTTGGCCCAGATCCTCTCTGCTATGGACCCGGCTGGCTGGATGGTGTAGGGCCAGCAGGACGCATATTTTCATATACCCGTCCTGCAGTCCCACAGATGTTATCCATAGTTCATGGTAGGCTAGGAGCATTTTCAATACGCTGTGCTCCCCTTCGGCCTCACCAGCGCACCTCAGTTGTTCAGGAAAGTGATGGTGGTGGTTGCTGCCTATCTTCAGAAGTCCGTAATAACAGCATTCCTGTACCTCAATGACTGACTGTTAAAGGCGAGCTTGCCACAATCAGTCATGGACCACCTCAGATAGGGAAATAGCTTTAGTCTGAAGTTTTTCCTTCGTATTACATTTTACATGCATTTTTACATTGTAAAGACTGTTGACATGCATGTCTTTACAACACAAGACAAAACCATGCATTTGAGGGTAATTAAAAAAAAGGGGGCATGGGGGGTGGAGGGGTCTCCCGCCAAAAAAGGACCAAACCTGTAAACGACGAATGCAATTAAAAATGCATTAACAATTAATGTATAATTTTTGAACAGTAGGTAGCAGTGTTAGACTGGCAGGATTTTTCAGAAACAGTAAGCGTGGTAAAAGTATGCGTGGTAGTGGAATGCGTGGTGAAGGTGTTTCTAATGTGAGTGAGTAAATTCGTGGTAGTGGTATTCGTTGTAAAATGTGTGATGTAAAGAAGTGCGGGGTGATGGAAGGCGTGTAATGGCATGTCACCCCTCAGATGACTTCACACCTCAACATCATTGGACTTTACTATAAATGAGCGGAAGTTCCACGTAATTCCTTTGCAGAGGATTCTATTTACTGGGGCGATCCTGGACACCGTGGAGATTAAGGCACTCGCTTTAGCCTTTCACACAACGTGTCCAGACAATTTGAGTAATGATGTAGATGTTTCAGTGTAGGTCCTATATCACAGTGATAGCAGCACTAAGGTTTTCTACTTCTTAGCTTTGTGCATCCTTGTCGTCAAGTATGCCAGGTGGCACAAGCGTACTATGAAATTAAACTTTGTCTGATTAGACCCAGCATCAAGCCAATTTTGCAGACACCATCCAGGTGTCAGAGGAGACTGCTCAAAATCTGCAATGGTGACTATTCGAACAGAACTGATCCAGCAGCAGGCCCCACTTGGATCCCTTCCCAGACTTGACGGTGATGACAGATGCATCTCTGCTGGACCGGGGAGGTCATCTGGGGGAGGTGGAGATCATAGAAATCTGGTCTCCAGGGAGGACCAGCTCCACATCAATCTGCTGCATTTTCAGGCCATTTGTCTTGCTCTGAAAGCCTCTCTATCATCCATTAAGGGGTGGGTGGTGCGGGTTCTCAAGGACCATGTGGTACTGCCACAAGCAGTGTGGCGTGTAGTCCTGAGGCAGGACGAGGCTCTGAGCCTCGAAAGGTGCTTAAAGCGACAAGGCATTTTCTTGATCGCAAACCACCGATAATGGTCCCTGAATGCAACAGCCGACAAACAGATCACATAGTATCTGGAAAATTACAAGTGGTGTCTACATCCTGTAATGGAGCAGAGCGCCTTACAATGTTGATGAGAAACCGGAGTAGATCTTGTTGCCACCACAGAGAACGCATAGTGTAGTATGGAGTTTCTGCAGTATGGAGTCTCTGCAAGAACACGCATTAGGAGATTCATTCTGGCTGGAATGGAACACAGGATTCTGATACACATTGGTGCCACCACAATTCTTGCCCAGAATTCTGAAGATCAAGAATGACTGGGCCCAAGACATCCTTGTTTCACCAGATTTGGCCAGGAGAACGTGGTACCTGGAACGTATGGGCATGAGCATTTGTCATCGGGGCAAGCTGTCACTTTGCGAGGACCTCCTAACTCGGCAATGGGTCAAGGTGCTCCACCCTACACAATTTATACCTAAATGCGTGGAGACTGAACGGCACCAATTGACTGCGTCAGATTCAGTATATGAAGTGGTGGCCTCTAGGCACCCTTCCAAAAAAGAAATAAAATATATTTTTGCCAGATGATCGAGCACAGTTATTTTTGATTGTTTCCCGAACTCTGGGCAGGAACGGCAGAGGCACAAGACGTACAGGAGTCCTGTGGTCCATTCCAATCAGAATGTTTCTCCTAATGAGTGTTCTTGCAGTAACTCTATTCTCATATACGTTCTCGATGGTGGAAAAAGATCTACTCCAGTTTCTCACCAATGTTGCAAGAAGCTCTGCTCCATCTCTGGATGCAGACACCACTTTTAATTTTTCAGATGCCACCTGATCAGTTTGTAGGCTGTGGCATTCAGGGACCATGCTCATATGTTCCCACCTAGCAGCACGCGAAAGCAATGCTATGAAAACGTTTATAGATCCAGCCTGCCATCAGAGGAGTATTTTAAGGTGAGGAACCCACGATAAGATAAAGTATATCCAGAAGGAGCATTGTCGAAGGAAAGTATTATATTCATTTATCATGAATGGCTCAGCAATCAACTCTAGGTTTCAATGTAAAAAAATAAAGAAGAAAAGGAAAGAAAAGACTTTGCCAAAGAAGCACAAAAATAGAACAATTATTGAGAGTTTGTGTACAAAGAATGGAAAAACAAAAGAGGGAGCAGAGTTTAGTGTCACCAATTCTCTTCTATTTGAACATCAATCACAAACTACAAGCAAAGAAGAGGAATACACATGGAGGGTAAAAACATTTACAGACAAAATCAACTAGTGTGGCCTTAATGTACTAACATGCAAAAAGGCATGTTCAAATGCAAAAAAGGTCTGCTGTTTCTTTGTGCAAGTTGCCTTTTTCTGCACCTCTTAAATCTGATCTCTAGGTTTTATTCTTCAAACTTACAATGCTGAATGGCACAAACAAGCTTATTAAATACAAAAACAGCAGCAGTAATCCAGATCAATTAACTAAGTATGTGCAACTACCGTTCTCTTGAATTGGTATCGTTCATAAGTTCATATTCATGCATCATTCCCAGTTGTTGAGCTGGGAACCCCACAATAAGCTTTCAACAACATTAGTGTTCATTTAGGCACCCATTAACCTACCTAAAAAAACATACTTTAACCAACAAGGTGAAAGCAAACTGAGCTTCGCTCGCCTCAGAGGCCATCATACTTCTGACTGGCAAAAAGAGAGGAAAGTGAATCTATGAAAGCAGGAGAACTGTTACATAAGAACTTAATTTTTTCAGTCTAGCACTGGAATCGTCATAGATTCATATGCTTAGAACAGAATCACAAGATATGTTGTGATATCTCTTCTATGTAATCCACAGTATTTTGCACAACCACAGTGCCCCCCTTGTCAGTGGCCTTGATAACAATAGTGTTGTTAGTTCGAAGGGCGTCAAGGGCCAGTCTCTCTTCTTTTGTCACTTTATTTATTTTCAGTTTTATATGCTGTGAACTAGACCCGAGACATCGGGTATCAGAGCGCTTTACATAGCACCAGTTTTGTTACAGAAGGACACATTCATTTTTGTTAGGCACGGGGAGATTAAGTGATTTGACAAGAATCGCAGGATGTTCAACGTCGTCGCGGAGCCTCGAACCCTGTTTCCCAGCTTCGAGGCCGACCGCTCTAGCCGTAAGGCTACATCCTCTCCCCATTATATTTAATGTATCTCCTTTTGCCAAGGAGGTCCATAGTTCCTTTCAGGACAATTTGCTTGTAGGCCAGGACCTTTTGTCTCATTCGGGCCATATGTAGGTGATACCTGTTTTGCGATTCTCAAATTGCTATTTTTAGGCAATCGCAATTAGATAATCACAAAACGCAAAGTAGGTAGGATTAGCAAAATATTTTGCGAATCCCACCTATTCCTTATTTGCGAATCGCAATTTGAGATTCGCAAATAAGGAATACCTTCCCATTCATTCCTATGGGCTAGAAAGCCCATAGGAATGAATGGGAAGACATTCTCAATTTGTGATTCTCAATTAGAGAATCGGAAATTGAGAATGCAATTTCAAGGTTGCAAGGGTGTCAATAGGACAACCTTTTGCATCCCTGAAATAAACATGTGTGCACATGTGGCGCACATACATGCTCTAACGTCATGTATGAGCACCACATGGCACTATGAAAAATGCAAAATAGTGCATTTTTCAAAGAAATCAAAAATGACCACCAACCTGAAGTTGGTGGTAATTTGCGATTATTTAAGCAAAAATCGCACAACTTGGGTGCTACCTACATTGCATTTAAGTAATCACAAACGCTGAAATTCTGCAAATTTCTGTATTTGCGATCGTAATTGGGGTACCTACATATGGCCCTCAGTGAGCGGACAGGGTAAACTTAGAGGGTGGCTTAAAAGTGGTCGCTGAAGATGGAGGGGCGTGTTCTTTGCTTGCAAAGTAGTATTTCACTCTAATCTTTCTAAAAAATCTTTGCAATTCTAGTTTGATGTTGAATGGGCCATGGGGATGAATGACAGTCCCTTGGAAAGAATCTATGTTTTTAGGGGACAGCAATCGGCCACCCAACAGAGGAAGGGGGCAAGAGCAGGGGTGGGCCAGACTGATGGGTTGGAACAGGGGCAACACCAACCAGAGAGGCAATTCCAAAGTAGGACATAGAACATCTCAGAGCACACCAATGGCACAAACGTAATATAGGTCATCAAGTGTCCATGCAACAAGGTGTATGAGGGGGAAACCACTCAAAAGGTTAAGACTAGAATATTACAGCACTTCAGTAGAATCAAGTTTAAGGTTCAGGGGGGGGGGGGTCCCTTAGTTGAGCATTTCAGCAGCAACAGTCTCAGATGGCGGGTACTGGGGTCTACCCACACCCTAGAGGAGGCAACACTGGTGTGACCTTAAACCTCAAGGAGTGCAGATGGATAATCTCCCTGGACACAGCGGGCTGAACGAAATGGAAGAAACCTTTAGACAGACAAGCCAACTACAATACAATTGACACTAGTTGGTCCATAGACATTGACTTTCCTTTCATGATCAAGCCCACCATTAGGACGTTGGTAGCCTCCAAACATCCTGAGCATGCGTCCTACCCTACTGAATGCTTTAACACTTGCGCGCATTACTCCTAGTCAAACTCTAGTGTTTGCTCTGACTACCACATACATATCACATTCCGGTACGAATTTGAAGTTTAACATGTCAAAAACGACACTGGTTCTTACAGTATGTTTCTGTCTCATGCAACGTCTTTTCATAATGTTACAATGTGTGAAAAACACCTTTCGCGTGTTATGTGTATTGTTGAATAATACCCTTGGTGTTTTTACCCTTTTCGGGGAACATGTTTATGATTTTGGGACCCTCGAGTTAAATGGTATTTTAATAAGGAAGAACATGTACACAATGATTCAAAAGGTTTTAAAACCCCAAAATGTATATTGATAAAAAATGTCCCTCTTCCAGGAACCCCTTTGTTCGATGTTATTGTAATAATGATTAGCTAGGTTTTGAATACCCCATTTCCTGAACGACATCAGGGTCACAACTCATCAGTAGACTGCCTTCCACAAACAATGAATTGCAATGTGGGAGCGTTAATTCTCGCCCTTCGGATAACACCATGTACGCATTTAACGTTTTGAGACTCAGCCATCTGCTCAGAGTTCCAAAACAACAAGGCTCTTGATGTATTTCAGTAGTAGGACATTGAACTTTAACCCTTGAGTTTGAGCAGCAACATCTAGCTGCTGCAGCAAACCGTGCACGCTGCCCTTACGCCTAACCGACGTAAGACGTACTGGTTTTCCTTAATTTACCGGCACTTGAGCATACTCACTCGAGACTGCTGATAGTTAGGCCGAAGCGCTCCGATATCATAGGTATACATAGTACGCTAGCGAATTTCTGATGTTAGGGCTAGTTATGCTCCTGTTTACCTTTCGCTGTTACAAGTAACACTTTAGACTAATGCATGATCTTTATCCGTCAGGGACTTTGACCATGAATATCCACCGGGCGATGGAAACCTCTAAGTAATTAAGAGATGTAACTATTTTACGCTTTCAAAGCGGGTGACTATCACCGCAATGCAGTATTGGTACCTGACATGAGTTTATGCTTTTTGTTACACAGTTCCGCCCCCGCTTGCAGATTCATCATTGCATCAGCCCATCCTTTATTCCAAACAATCTAAATCCGGTAAGGCCTCAGCCTTTCTAGCCACATATTTTGGCCCTCTCGCTGTAGGCAACTGTTCACAGTATCTAATTCCTGCACTCTTCAGTTTCAGATCCTAACAGCAACCTCCCAGCCATAATTGAGTGCCATCATTCGTCTTCATTAGTCTGCCTATTCACTGAGAGAATTAGGCAATGCTCTAATTCAGTGCCACCTCCACTCAGGTCTACCCCTCCAGTCAGTGATATAATTACATATCGTTAACTATTTTAGATGCCCAGTGGTTTTACGGCACATGTTTGAGGCACTGTTTTGCTACCTCTTGTTTGATTGATCTATTACACATTGAATCGGTGAGGATCATTATTTTGGTACCACCTTCGTATTCTAGATCCCATCAGCTGGAACATGCCTGATACATATTGATTCATTTTATTTTAGGCTGTCCTGGTGTCATCTTGTCCAGAAGAAGACCCGCCATGACACACTTTTAAGTTACGCAAACGTCAGGGTCGAAACGTCAATGTTCCATATCCGTCCAGTCCCACTGGGTCCTCTGGGTTTAAACTGCCTAGCAATTACGCAATCTGCCAGAGACACTGGACTCATCTACATACTGGCCGCATTGAAAAATCATTACCTTGTATAATTTGTATATAGAGTATATGTCCTTGTTTCACCAATGTGTAAATCACACTCATTCACCCATGTCACCAGAGCACTTTCTTCACTTTATTATCACATTGCTTTTACTGAAATGTTGAAAGTCGCATGATAAAAGATTTAAATTCAGAGAAAAAGTAATTATTTACAACTCTGCTTAAAGCACAAGTTACTTACCTCCGGTAACAATATATCTGTAAGAAACAATAGTTAGTGTTAGATTCCTTACCTTAGAATATCCCCAGGAGTCAGACTCGATCAGGAAAGTTTTCGTCAGCAGTACCCCTGCGCGTCGCTAGGCGTCGTCTGCGGCTCCACATCCGTCGTCGGCGTCGTGATAACGTCGGAGTACTAAGACGCCGCCCTCACGCGCTGACGTCAGTTCTGTACATAGCATTCCGCACCAGTAACGCAGAGCCATGATAGAAACAGACACTGGTGCCATGAAACTAGGGCCCTGAAAGGGATGTCCTTAACCCTAGATATCGGTTCGCAGAACGGGGAGGATGGGTGGGGCGGTAAGGAATCTAACACTAACTAATGTTTCTTACAGATATATCATTACCGAAGGTAAGTAATTTGTGCATCTGAAAGAAACATGTGTTAGATTCCTTACCTTAGAATAGATACCCCAGCAATACCAACCCCGGTGAAGGGTCTGCGAACCAAGATCACACCAGAAAGTCCTGGAAAACAGAACGGCCGAAAATGCCATCTCTCCGTACTTGGCTGTCTAGCAAATGTGTGCAGCGAGGCCCACGTAGCTGCCTGACTGATGTCCTGCAAGGGGACTCCCCGACCCAGGGCAGTAGTAGCCGCCGTGGCCCGAGTGGAATGGGCGCGCAGCCCAAAAGGAGGCTCCTTTTTCACCAAGGAGTAGCAAACCTTGATGCACAAGACGACCCACCGAGAGATGGTCCGCTTGTTTACCGCCCGTTCCTTCTTAGCGCCCACGTAACCAACAAAGAGCTGGTCATCCACCCGGAACTGGCGTGTGCGATCTAGATATAAGGAGAGCGCACGTTTTGGGTCCAGACGGTGGAGCCTCTCTCCCTCCTTTGAAGGATGCGGAGGCGGAAAGAAGGTGGGCAAAGCGATGGACTGCCCAATGTGAAATGCTGTGACTACCTTGGGAAGGAAGGAAGGACGAGTCCTCAGGACAACTTTGTCCGGGTGGACAGAGAGGAAAGGAGGTTTTGAAGATAGAGCCTGGAGTAAGCATGGGCGTAAAATCCGCTCCGCTCGCGGATTTTTCGGATTTTCGGCAAATCCGCAATCCGCGAACGCTCGCGAATTTGTCGAAAATCCGTGAATCCGCTCGCGGCGGATTTTTTGCTTGGTTGCGGCGCGCGGCGTGGTGCACGGCGTTCACTTTCCGTCATTTTAGCGTTTGCCGAGTTGTTTTTCTTTGCGAGTGACGCGCCATTTTAGATCTTGCTGCGTGTTCCCGCGGGAGTTTGTCGCCCGCGAATACGTACTCGCGGCTTGCCACCTTGCACAGCACACCTCGCGAGAGTTCGCAATTGCGAACACGTAGTTGCGGCGGAAAGGAACAATCTCGCACTTGCGAAATAGAGATTTTGCAATTTCGCACAAGAAAATCACCAGCAAACAGGATAAACCTTCAGAAAATTATGATTTTTATCAGAATCACTCCTCAGGTTGACATTTGCATGGCCTTTTTTTTTTTGCAAGGAGTCCATTTTGGGGGGGGGGGGAGGAAGGAAGTGCCCCACAGTCTCCAACTTCCTGTTCCTGTCCAGCAGGCTCCTCCCAGTGCTTTGTCCATCTCCTGGTCACTTTCATTTGGATCTGGAGCTGGAAGGATTACTTTTTGTGGGTGCTGCTGGATATTTGGATTTGAGGCCTTTTTGACTGTCTTTGGATCACTTTTGGATTAGAAATCAACTTTCACAAGTAAGTTTGTTTGGGGCATTACAGTTGCTGCAAGTACAATTTTGGAACTTTTTCAGAAAATTAAATAAATTATATTGTGGGTAGCCACAGTATCCAGTAGGACCAGGGTTGGTTATGGGTGCATGATACAACTGTTTTGTTGAATTTAAACACCATTGAGGCCATGGATGGGCTGGGATTGTGCAGATTTTATTGTTTTTTGTCGTTTTTTTGGGCCTGCTGGTGTGGCCCTTTGCCCAGGGGTGGTGAGTGTTGCATGGGCCTAGTCTTTCTGTGGGGTGTCTTCTTGAATTTAAACATAATTGAGGCCATGGATGGGCTGGGATTGTGCTTATTTTATTGTTTTTGTCGTTTTTGGGGGGCTGCTGGTGTGGCCTTTTGCTTGCCCAGGGGTGGTGGTGGTGCATGGACTGAGTGTGCCTGTGGTGTTGTCTCACTCTCTTTGATGTAAACATCATGGATGGCATTGGATTGTGGTGATTTCTGGCTGTTTTTCTGTTTTTTGGGGGTGTACTGTTGATGTGGTCTGGCCATGTGGGTGGTGGTGGTGGCCATCTTGAGTGCTGGCTGGTACAGGCAACATGTGCTTGGGGTGTAAGGGGGCCATTTTGAGGAGAGGCAGTGTCTGAGGCATGCACTTATTTTGCCTACTTTTCATCCCTTATGCCCAGGGGTAGTGAGTGTTGCATGGGCCTAGTGTTTCTGAGGGGTGTCTTCTTGAATTTAAACACCATTGAGGCCATGGATGGGCTGGGATTGTGCAGATTTTATTGTTTTTTGTCGTTTTTTTGGGCCTGCTGGTGTGGCCCTTTGCCCAGGGGTGGTGAGTGTTGCATGGGCCTAGTCTTTCTGTGGGGTGTCTTCTTGAATTTAAACACCATTGAGGCCATGGATGGGCTGGGATTGTGCAGATTTTATTGGTTTTTGTCGTTTTTTTGGGCCTGCTGGTGTGGCCCTTTGCCCAGGGGTGGTGAGTGTTGCATGGGCCTAGTCTTTCTGTGGGGTGTCTTCTTGAATTTAAACATAATTGAGGCCATGGATGGGCTGGGATTGTGCTTATTTTATTGTTTTTTGTCGTTTTTGGGGGGCTGCTGGTGTGGCCTTTTGCTTGCCCAGGGGTGGTGGTGGTGCATGGACTGAGTGTGCCTGTGGTGTTGTCTCACTCTCTTTGATGTAAACATCATGGATGGCATTGGATTGTGGTGATTTCTGGCTGTTTTTCGGGGGTGTACTGTTGATGTGGACTGGCCATGTGGGTGGTGGTGGTGGCCATCTTGAGTGCTGGCTGGTACAGGCAACATGTGCTTGGGGTGTAAGGGGGCCATTTTGAGGAGAGGCAGTGTCTGAGGCCTGCACTTATTTTGCCTACTTTTCATCCCTTATGCCCAGGGGTAGTGAGTGTTGCATGGGCCTAGTGTTTCTGAGGGGTGTCTTCTTGAATTTAAACACCATTGAGGCCATGGATGGACTGGGATTGTGCAGATTTTATTGTTTTTTGTCGTTTTTTTGGGCCTGCTGGTGTGGCCCTTTGCCCAGGGGTGGTGAGTGTTGCATGGGCCTAGTCTTTCTGTGGGGTGTCTTCTTGAATTTAAACACCATTGAGGCCATGGATGGGCTGGGATTGTGCAGATTTTATTGGTTTTTGTCGTTTTTTTGGGCCTGCTGGTGTGGCCCTTTGCCCAGGGGTGGTGAGTGTTGCATGGGCCTAGTCTTTCTGTGGGGTGTCTTCTTGAATTTAAACATAATTGAGGCCATGGATGGGCTGGGGTTGTGCTTATTTTATTGTTTTTTGTCGTTTTTGGGGGGCTGCTGGTGTGGCCTTTTGCTTGCCCAGGGGTGGTGGTGGTGCATGGACTGAGTGTGCCTGTGGTGTTGTCTCACTCTCTTTGATGTAAACATCATGGATGGCATTGGATTGTGGTGATTTCTGGCTGTTTTTCTGTTTTTTGGGGGTGTACTGTTGATGTGGACTGGCCATGTGGGTGGTGGTGGTGGCCATCTTGAGTGCTGGCTGGTACAGGCAACATGTGCTTGGGGTGTAAGGGGGCCATTTTGAGGAGAGGCAGTGTCTGAGGCCTGCACTTATTTTGCCTACTTTTCATCCCTTATGCCCAGGGGTAGTGAGTGTTGCATGGGCCTAGTGTTTCTGAGGGGTGTCTTCTTGAATTTAAACACCATTGAGGCCATGGATGGACTGGGATTGTGCAGATTTTATTGTTTTTTGTCGTTTTTTTGGGCCTGCTGGTGTGGCCCTTTGCCCAGGGGTGGTGAGTGTTGCATGGGCCTAGTCTTTCTGTGGGGTGTCTTCTTGAATTTAAACACCATTGAGGCCATGGATGGGCTGGGATTGTGCAGATTTTATTGTTTTTTGTCGTTTTTTTGGGCCTGCTGGTTTGGCCCTTTGCCCAGGGGTGGTGAGTGTTGCATGGGCCTAGTCTTTCTGTGGGGTGTCTTCTTGAATTTAAACATAATTGAGGCCATGGATGGGCTGGGATTGTGCTTATTTTATTGTTTTTTGTCGTTTTTGGGGGGCTGCTGGTGTGGCCTTTTGCTTGCCCAGGGGTGGTGGTGGTGCATGGACTGAGTGTGCCTGTGGTGTTGTCTCACTCTCTTTGATGTAAACATCATGGATGGCATTGGATTGTGGTGATTTCTGGCAGTTTTTCTGTTTTTTGGGGGTGTACTGTTGATGTGGACTGGCCATGTGGGTGGTGGTGGTGGCCATCTTGAGTGCTGGCTGGTACAGGCAACATGTGCTTGGGGTGTAAGGGGGCCATTTTGAGGAGAGGCAGTGTCTGAGGCCTGCACTTATTTTGCCTACTTTTCATCCCTTATGCCCAGGGGTAGTGAGTGTTGCATACTTGCATGTCCCTAGTCTTTCTGTGGGGTGTCTTCAATGTAAACATCATGGATGGCATGGGATTGTGCTCATTTTTCTGTGTTTTGTCGATTTTTTGGGGTGTATAACTGAACTGATGTTCCTCTGTCTTCCATTGCTTTTAGGTGCACAAGAAGACTCAATAGAACCACCAGTGCCAGGAAGAAGTCCTGCAGCGGTGTGTGCAGCATAACGTCACGCGACGTCACGTCTGGACACAGAACCCTCTGCAACTCGTGCAACTGCTGCCTGCTGACCTGCTCTGAAGAAGATGGCCCCAAAAAAAGTAACCCGTAGCTCCTCTAGCAAGAAAGGTGCCAGTAAGGAGCAGAAGAAGCAAGTTACCAAGGACACTGGTGTGCCGCCCGCCCCTTTTTTTGTGAGTAAAAAAAAAAGTATGCCTGCAGCAGCTGCAGCGGGATCTGCTGGGGACCAAGCTGGCAGCAGCACCCCCGCTCCATTGGGCTCAGTGCCACCACCACCACCACGCCAACTTAAGTCCAAGCCCTTGAGTGCTGCAGAGGCAGCCAGTATACTTCTTCAATCACCATCGACCAGTGATGTTGGCTCATCGCAAGAAAGCAGCAGCAATGTCCCTCAATCAACACAGGTTGTTGTAGCTCATCTGACGAGTGTTGAACAACCACAGCGGCAACAACAATCACATGTGCAAGTACAAGCCCAAGTACATGTGGAAGGAGAGGCAGCGCAAGGAGATGCGCATGCAGAGGTGCATGGAGGGTCACAACAAGTGCCCACAATAGTTGTTCCTCCCGAAGTAGGGGCACATCAGGAAATCGACAATCAAGGCGAGGTATCATTTGAGGAAGCCACTCCTCCTGATGATCCTTCATTGTCTTCCACAACCCTAGCAAGGAAGAGATCAAGGGTGGTGTCTACATCCTCTTCAAGCACACCTCCTTCTGATGATACGGATCAAACTTGGGAACCAGCACCACAGCCGTCTGAGAGTGAGGCACACCATGATCCAACAAAGGTACTTAAGCGTAAAAGGAAGCTCGTCCAAAGTCTCAGACTTATGGAGTGTGATGAGGCTCAACAAGAAGTGGCGGATACTGCTGCTGATGAAGACTCTGCCAACGACGACCCAGTCATCATAAAGGTCACTGCAGCCCCAGCGGGCATGCAGCAAACAGACATTTTGACCCTAGCCCGAAGAGCTGCTGCGCGTGATGATGATGATGTTGTCGATGAGGAGGCAGTGGAAACACCACAATCATTGGAGTTAAGTAGTACACCAACTCGTCCCGCTTCCATATTTCTTTCTGGCAAGAAGAGACCTGCGTCAACCTCGACCTTAATTAGTGGCGGTGAAAGTGGAAAACGTACAAAAGTTGGCCAATCCAGATCCTCCACTTCATCTGGCATTAGCTTCATGACCACCACCACCACCAGTATCGCCGCCTCCTCCAGGTCCCACAGACACTTCAAGTCCCCAGTTTGGGACTTCTTTACTGTTTGTCCCAAAAATCCAAGGTTTGCCATTTGTACCCTTTGTAAGCTTGCAGTTAGTCGTGGTAAGCCAGGTAGCAACTATGGTACCGGCGGCCAGAGTGGTCATCTTGACAGAAAGCACGCTGTCCAATGGTTTGCGCACCTAGCTGCGATCAAGAAAGGCCAAAATCAAGGAAACGTTGATGTTTCATCTGATGTTGACGAGCAGGAAGAAGACGTGTCAAACACTTCCCTTACACCCAGTACCCCTCTCAGCAGCACACCCAATGTGAGGCACACTAAGAGTGTTGGAGCGAGTGAGACACCAACGCACAAAAGTTCACCAGCGAGCAAAATTGGGTCAACGAAGTCATTATCAGCCCGTAAATGCTTGGTCCAGGGCAACATTAGAACAATGCTTACTTCAGAGGTGCCATTTGAACGCAACCACCCACTGACGCGTCTGTATAACACTAAGCTGGCTAAAATGCTAGCTGTGGACCTTCTACCTTTTTCTTTTGTAGAAGCGGTAGGTTTTCTTGAATTAGTTGCAACGCTCTGCCCTAAATGGAAGGTTCCGAGCCGGTTCTATTTTGCCAGAGTTGCGGTTCCAGCACTACATGAAGATGTGCTGCAGGCGATTGGGGCAGCTTTGCAGAAGAGTGCTGTTCACACAATACATCTGACAACAGACATGTGGACCAGTGGCCCAGGCGATGATTACATGTGCATCACTGCACACTGGGTCTCTTTTTCAGGTGTTATAGCAAAGCTAAACGCAGGTGTTGACCCGGACCAAGTTTTCAAAGCTGCTCGGAAACATGCAACACTAGCCATGTTTGCCTTGGAGAAAAGTCACACAGCAGAAAACCTTTTGGAAGAGTTTGACAAAAAGGTGTTGTCAATGCTATCCCCCCTAAAACGCAAGATTGGTTATGTTTCCACGGATAATGGCGCCAATGTAGTTAAGGCCATGTTACAGGGTCACCATGTTAGAGTGCCGTGTTTGGCGCACTGTATCAACCTGGTAGTTCAAAAATTCTTGAGTGATAAAGAGAGTCCAGCGTTCGAGGTAATGGCCACCTGCCGCAAAATGTGCAACCATTTCAGCCATTCTTTTAAGGCCCGGAAGCATCTGCGGAGACTGCTACTTCAACGTGGAATGCCAGTGAAAGCACTCATCCAGGAGGTGGCAACACGTTGGAACTCAACCTTCTACATGCTTGAGCGTCTGCATGAGCAGTATACGGTACTCGATCACTATTTCTTGACAGAGGCTACATCTCAGAAGGAGGACCTGCGGATGAGTAAGGCGCAATGGGCCATAGTTAAAAGCCTGACAGACATGCTTCGTCCTTTTGAGTTCTTCACGCGTGCAGTCAGCCAGGAGGACTGTAATTTGGGAAAAGCTATCCCATTGTTGTGCATACTGGAGCACCAACTGATGGCGGTTTCTTCTGAGTTTGAAAAAGATGAAAAAAAAAAAACCATTTCATTTTGTCTGAGAAATTATTACATCGCCTACGTGGTGATGAACGTCTTAAAAACATCAACTCAGATCAGCATTACATTTGTGCTACTATTCTGGATCCACGCTACAAAAAGGCGCTGGCAGACAACGCATTCTTTCCTTTCGCTGATGCAGATGTTCAAAAGTACAAACATTGGTTAGCCTGGTCAGCCAAGAGGTTTGAAAAAGAACGGCAGGTTATTGAAGGAGAAGCCAGTACATCAGCATCAGCATCAGCAGGCCATCCGCAGTCACAAGAATCCACTTCTGCACCTGTGGCTGGGGCACAAGTGACCTCTCAGCCGTTAAAGACACCGGCAACTGGATCATCTGCACCACACACAATGACAACACTAACAGTGGCTGGGGAGGAGGATTGGCTAAGTTTGATGGGGTATGGTTCTCGAAAAAATGTCACAGGCACAGCAAAAAGTAAGCAAAGTGGAGGAACAGTTGATGACCTTGAGTCGATGGTGCAGGACTATCTGAATGACTCAACAGTGGTCTTTCTTAATGAGGAGCCATTGCAGTATTGGCATGGCAAAAAACAATTGTGGCCACAGCTCTACAACCTGGCTATAAACTATTTGTCTTGCCCACTCGCAAGTGTGTCTTCTGAACGTGTTTTCAGTGCTGCTGGTGGCATTGTAACTGCCAAACGGAGCCGCCTATCGCCCAAAAATGTGGAGCGGCTGACAATGATCAAGATGAATCAGCACCTCATACCACCAGATTACAAAGTGCGAGAAAGCACGCCACATGAAGACGATGAGGACAGCAACGTAGATGAGGGGATTTTTTCTCTGTTCGGTGCCACTGACCTCATCCAGCCTGAATTCGCAGAGTATGATGACGAAATCTTGTTCTTATTCCCTGACACCGAGCCCTGAAAATGAGACAATCAATCAAGAACTTTCTTTTTCGTCCTTATTCACTTTTATTCCTGTGTGCTTTGTGTCTCTCTTTCTTTGTTTTGCACAGTTAATTTAATTCAAACTTTAATCACCTAATCCCAAAAACAAGACCATCATCAGAACTGTCTTCACTTGTTTGCTTATTGATTTGAAGGTGCCGCAGTCTACATTCCTCAGGTTCACAAGTTCTGAAGAACATGCTCCTCTATCCTCCTCCTCCAGACTGCGATTTCCCTCCAAGCAGAGTGCTGGATTACGCACAATGAAGAAAGACTCAGCACTTGTGGGGGTGTTGTACTTCTTTGCGGGTGAGTTGACGGTTTTGGGCCCATTGCTGTGAAGCTCTAATAATGGACAAAAGTGTTTTGGACCAAATATGAGGTGGAAATTTCTTGCCGTTTTTGCTGACTTGCTTGCCTTTGAGGTGCTCTTTGGCGGGGTTCCGGGGGTTTGTGTGTAATTTTTGGTGTCTGTCGAAGCACTGCTGCGACAGTCTAATCTTGATTGCATTTGCTTTTCAGGAAATCCGTGGTGGAAAACAGGAGTTATGATGATTGATGATGATGACCTAGCTGAACAGCGCGGCATTTGGAACGAAGGCCGAGAGATATTGTAAGTATGAGATTTAGCTTTTTCGTAGTTTGGGGGTGTTGTCGGGTGTTTTTTTGCGGGTGGGTTGGCGCCGGCGGGTCTTGCCTGGGCCATTCCTGGGAAGGTCTAATACCGGATACAAGTGTTTTGGACAAAATCCATAAGGAACAGCCTTTTTTTTGCCATTTCTTCAGACATCTTGCTCAATGTAGCGTTTTGGGGGGCTTCCTGCTGTTCGTGGGTGGGTTGCGGCCGGGGTCTCTGTCGAAGCACTGCTGCGACAGTCTAATCTTGATTGCATTTGCTTTTCAGGAAATCCGTGGTGGAAAACAGGAGTTATGATGATTGATGATGACCTAGCTGCACAGCGCGTTACTTTGGACCGAAGGCCGAGAGATATTGTAAGTATGAGATTTAGCTTTTTCGCTGTTTGGGGGTGTTGTCGGGTGTTTTTTTGCGGGTGGGTTGGCGCCGGCGGGTCTTGCCTGGGGCATTCCTGGGAAGGTCTAATACCGGATACAAGTGTTTTGGACAAAATCCATAAGGAACAGCCTTTTTTTTGCCATTTCTTCAGACATCTTGCTCAATGTAGCGTTTTGGGGGGCTTCCTGCTGTTCGTGGGTGGGTTGCGGCCGGGGTCTCTGTCGAAGCACTGCTGCGACAGTCTAATCTTGATTGCATTTGCTTTTCAGGAAATCCGTGGTGGAAAACAGGAGTTATGATGATTGATGATGATGACGACCTAGCTGCACAGCGCCGCGTTTGGACCGAAGGCCGAGAGACATTGTAAGTATGAGATTTAGCTTTTTCGCTGTTTGGTGGTGTTGTGTCGCGTGTTTTTTTGCGGGTGGGTTGGCGGGTCTTGCCTGGGGCATTCCTGGGAAGGTCTAATACCGGCTAGAAGTTTGTTGGACAAAATCCATAAGGAAACACCAGTTTTTGCACTTTTTGTAAGTTAGGGTTCGTTAGGGTTAGCCCTAGCAGCAGGATTGCATGTGTTTAGGGGGGTTCTATTGCAACGCGGTTCTGTTGTTGTAGAGCACTGTTGGAGCGATGCTGGCTATGGATACTTTTGCTTGCAGGCAAGTGGTTTGAATACAATCCACGGTCTGTATTTGGGTCTACTGTTACTTTCAAAGTACGTTTTGTAACCATTTTTCTGCTAGGCATCGTTTTTGGAGATATGATTGGGTTCTTCTACATTTTTGCGACTGGCTTTAGTAAGGGTCTTGGTGGGAGCATTGCTGGGAAGGTCAAATTTTGTTCTAAAACACAGTAGTACACCCACCTTGAGGGGAAAGATCCGCTATAATATTTTGGCCATACTTATTGATCCTTAAAAAGGTGACTCAGACAGAGCACGCAATTTCAAAAATATTGTACTGTCTATTAGGGAAATCAAAGTGTCACTTTTTGAACCACACAGCGTACATACCTTTTATTTATTTATCAGTGGTATTGTAATAGCACTTCCTGTTTTCCGTTCAATAATTACAGGCCGGGTTTCAGTCAACATCCGCCAGGCAGGCAGTGGACAGGGTGTCTCTTCTGTCAGTGGTCACCACCACATTGATGGACGAAGCGTCAGCTGGAATGGAGGAGTGCCGCCAATAAGAGGAATTGTTTGCTGCATGCAACTTACTTACCAATTTCAACAGGACAACTCCAACAACATACGCAATACAGATACAGTATCCATTGTTGTCTTTTATTCTATGAGTGTGACTGCATGTGCTTACCTTTACTTTGTAACCAAAGATTGTCTGTAAACTCTGTATCTTCAATTATTGTTTGTCCATGCTCTGCTTTTTTTTTCTTCTCTCAACAAAACCTACCCAAAAAGAAACCCCCATTCCCATCCATTTTACAAACCCTAACCCTCTTCCCCCGGGCTGTGTTGTTTTGCTTGATGTCTGACTAAAATGACATCAATAATTCCACACACTTGCTGGGGAGGATAAGGTGATAGCAGCAACAGGCTGGTGAAGGAATACGAGGATATCTTCTAGACTTACTCAGCTTCAGTACTATATCTTCTAGTAGTAGTAGCCAATGTCAAATAAATTCAACGCAAGTACTAGTTATACTTGCAATACTTTACCATTTGTTAGGCTACATTATGGCACTGTTCTAGTGTACTGTCACCTGCTATTTTCTCGATCGTACCGTAACCGTTGTAATGCTACAGTAAGGAGTACAAACAAGGTTTCGTTTTCTTTTTTTCCATAGGCATGCAACTGCCACTGTGTCACACCACTAGTAACACCGCAATGAGGAAATGTCACCCGCCCAGGAATGACAACGTTAATCCCCATTTCCCCTGGAGCCAGCCCTGGGCCTAGCCCTAATTTCTAACACAAATTACAGGTAAGATAAGCGTTTGGTGGGAGGTAGTATAATGGAGTATTATTTCGGAGTAGACAAGAGATTGACGGTTGTACTACTAAAGTCCTACGACTGTTCAGGAAAACAAAGTTACTGTTACACCCCCGCCCCCCACCCACCAGACTGAAAAGCAGTAAAAAACAGGTATGGTCAGATAAAGTAGTTGAAAAATATATTTATTTATCCCTAACAAAATAATCTCCCTCACCCACCCTAACCCCAACGATTGTCTCTGAAACGTCCCAAAACGATCCCAACTCCCAAATCCCACCCCCCAAAAGTCTATAAAAAAAGGGCAAGGGACACTCCACTACTGGAGGGTGCTGGTGCTGGTGCATGATGCGGCATGGGCATCATACTCCTTGCGGAGGGTGGCAAGCTCGGAGCGGAGGCCCTTAACCAAGGTCTTATACCTCAGGACCTCCTGCTCCAGGTTGGACATGCGGACTCGTAGGCGGCGTTGGCGTTCCTTGCAGCTCCTGTGGGGGGCAGCTGGTATTTCGGGTGCTTGGCGGTGGCGGTCGGCTTTCTTAGCCCGGCTCCCCGCTGGTTTAGTCACGGAGGAGGATGCAGTGGTCACAGTCGAAGATGTTGCCCCGCTCGACTGCGTGTCCTCCTCCTCCTCCAGGGCCACCAGCCGCCGATACTCGGCGACTGTGGCCTCCAGCCTCCGTTGCCGGGCCAATCTAGCCTGCTCCCTCCTTGTTGTTGATTTGGAAGGAGCAACTATATGAAGAAAGAAAGACATAGTCTGTAACCAATGCTCCTTATTAATAACACAAAGTGATTGAGCCGAAAGTTGGGTCACAGAGTACAAGTAGCAAATTGAAAGCACAGTACATAACTATTGAGGACAGTATCTATGTAACCTCCCACTTCTGCATCCTTGCTCTAACAGTAGTGGTAGTTTAATGAACTAATTCTACGACCACTATGGACTTCCATTACAGTCGACTATGACAGTACACCAGTCTTATTCTTCTTCTTCTCTCTTGTTTAGGGAAATGGGTACGTTATCTTATGCAAGCCGGCAGAATGACATGGACACAGCACAGTGAAGTTGCACCCGAGAAAAAAAGTTGCACACCATGATGATGGAGACAGACTTGCGTTACTGTACCGGTCCAGTACATGCAGGTGGTGAAGCTATTACTTTTCTATTACGGGTGGCACTGAGAATACTCTGTTACAAGGGCTACTGCTTAATTAATTTACCTTTCACCCTACAGTGCAAATGAGTACTAGAAAAGGAAACTGAAGAAGCTAACTAATTTGATTATCTATCACTTCACATGGGACGTATTTAATGACAGATGAGATGACTTTAGGTGCTTTGCTTAATATTGAGTGAACACAGTGATACACCCACACATGAATGACGTACTACAAGTAAACTAAAGTTATTAAGAGAGGTACGGAGTGTCCACCGTAATAACCAGATATATGCTGTGAATGCAAACGCAATACAAAGTACTGCTACTATTCATGGTAGTATTGGACACATTTACAATTTCTTTTCCTTGCCTTCCCTGCACTGGGACGGACGTGCGGGTGCGGTGGTACATGCTCTTCAAGGTAACACTTACTTCACCTGGCGACCATCTACTCTCTCTAGATACACATTTGCTATGTAAGAGTCAGAGAATACCATGCTCCAGGCATCCATTCATTCAAAGTATACGCACACATACAGTTTCTGTTTCACCCACCCAGGCTGCTGTCCTTCCACCCATCCTTGCTTCATCATTGACCCAGCCATGCACCATACCATATTCTTTCCTTCCCAGCCACCTCTGGGTCCAAGCAAACACATATCGTTCTTCTTTGCCAGCCATCATACAAGTTCGCGTCCCACTTACTTACACCCTTCTTTCGCTTTTCGTTCATCCCATCCATCACGTTCGTCTAAGAACTTATTGGGATTCTTCTCACCAAAAACTTCACAGCTAAGTCGAAGTACATTTCGAGGAGGCTACTACCTGGTTGATTTGTAATTGTAATACACCCGTGCAGAAAGCACACTATGCAGTCTTCAATCTCAATAAGTAAGGAATATATAGCTTACCTGTTTCCGCCACCACCGTTTGATCCCCCACAGGAACGGCCACCAGCTCTTCTAACGCCGCATCCTCCCCAGAGGCCTCCGAGTCCAAGTCCAACACAGCCACCTCCGCGCTGGCCCCGTCACCAGATGTTACACCTACAAAGTACATTTAAGAAAGTTAGAATACACCACTCACTACTATATAATATTTGGTCTAGGAGAAATGTTAAAAAAACAGAATACAATGTAATAATTTGTGACTGTCTACTCCATAGTAAAAATGTCCCATTTTCCAGGGAAGGCTGTTGTCTTGCTGCACTTTTATGCACAACTGATGAATGCTTGCTTTTGATTTTTAACACGCACCACTTTTTCTCCTAACAGACAGAAGCTTGACTCCTGAGTCCTAAGAACACGACCAGGATCAAGTTCAAAGTAGGTGAGAGTTCGGCTCGACCACAAGAAATGTGTCCAATTAATCGTCAGCACTAACCACTTTTCCGTTTACAGTTAAATAGTTTTATGACAAAGTAGATTTTAATAAATGTGTTTACTTTTAATAAAGCTTTTACACTTAAATAGACTCTGTGGTTTTTGTTCCTCTAGACTAGAGTGGATGAGCTAAAGGTTTTGGAATTTTTGCAAGCATGAGTGCCTCTGACACTTCTTGACTGTGCTGTGACTCCGTACTACTCTCTTGTCCTGCGTACGATAATCTAGAGATCATTGGGGATCTATAATCGGTGACTTCGGGAGCTGAATGACTCTGCCACACTATCTAGTCAGTAAGGAGACAGTGCATAGAGGTATTGCTGAATATAATGGGAGTCCAATGGAATTGCCAAATGTCCAATCTTAGTTAGCTACACAGACAGACTAATAAGAATAGTCTAGTAATACCACAGGGAGTCATATTCGAGGCAGGATAAGAATTTATATCCAGTCTACAAGAAGATCAAAGACGATTTAGAAAAAATCGAATGAGGAACGCTAGGAAAAAATAGGTACTGTTTAGTAAAATGTAAACTTACTGGGGCCAGCAAAGGAGCCCTCGCCTGCCCGATCCTGGCCTGCATCCTCAGCACCCTCCTCCTGTGTCCTCTTGCCCTTGGGGGGAGCTGATGTACAACATGAAAGAAAGAAAAACCATAAAACATGGATGAGATTTTTCAACCAAATCAAACATTTCAAAAGAACAATAACAACATATTTTGGAAAAATAGCAAATAGATAGACAACTATTCCACGGGATCTATCTCATGTGGTATACTACGTTATTCGTATTGCCTGATTTGCGGAACGTTGACTTAGAAAGTTCCTATGTAACTCAATAAACAGACTACTAAAGAGGTTTGCCTAGGCCTGGCACTGCAGGCAGTAGTGCGCAACACGTGACAGACAAAGTCCATCCTGCTTGCAGATCAGTGAATACTCAAACTATCAATCCACCCGCCACCACCGCCACTATTTCTTCTGATAGCCATGTGACTGTCTAAAGGAAGGACACTGGACTTCAGTCTGTTGGGGCTGATTTATAAGTCCCTTGCGGAAGTTGCGGCTGATTTTCCTCCATTGTTGCGTGCCTTTTCTGACGCAGCGGCAGAACAAAAGACTCGCCATGGTGTTGGTGCGGCGTATATATAAAAAAAAAAAAACACATATGGGCATATGGGCGATGCATCACGTTGTAAAGCCCTGCGCCATCAGGGGGCGTTCCGGCGCAAGGGAGGGCGTACCTGCGCAGGAACGAATCCTAAAAGTGGCTGAGGGAAATCTACAAGATGTCAATCAGTCATTTTTAGGACAATGATGCATGACTCAAACCCTGCGCGCTTGAAGCCGACGTACGGCTTGATGCAGCATTGGGGAGATAGGGTACCCCAGAGCATTGCTGGAGCTGCGCCATCGTTGGCACGCAACTCCAGCAATGCGCTGCCTTTACGGCACAGATGCGTAAGGCTTCTGTGACGTTTTGGGCCAATGGGTGGTGGTGGCATGGCACACAATTACTGCCGCATCCCTGCTACTTTGCAGGGATGCGCCGGTAATTGAAAATATGACCCTTACTGTCTAGCATTACGCAGTTCTTTTCTTTACAGTACACTGATACATAATTTCTCAGGCCAATGAAATGCTTCTGAACACAACATACAAAACAAAGAAGCATAGTAGCAAGCAAGGCTACTGAGAAGGAGAGCAGTGCACCTGAAAATGAAATGCATAGAAGATTTTGAAATATAATTTACCTCAATGTAATCGGCAGCATTATTGCTCTTGGTAAAGAACAAAGATTTGCAAATAACAGAGCAGGATAAAACAGAGTAGTAAATGTACTACTACTACTACTCACCAAGCCCGGGGACCTCTACGCCGAGCGCGTCCAGCAAGTCCCGCTCCCGGTCCATGACATCGGTCCAGCGGTGGGTGGCCTGGTTATATGTGCGCCGGACCCCAGAGATCTTGTACATGGCCCGGCACACCTTCTCCCACCGCTGGCGGCGCTCCCGGATGCCATAGCCGGTCGCGATCTTGCCGCCTCCCAGGATCGTCTTGGGGAGGCGGCGCTGGACATGGAAGATCAGTGCCGCCACTTCCTCCGCGCTGAAGATCTCCCTCGGGACCACTTGCTCCCCCCTTAAACGCCCGCACGGGAGCCGGGCACGGGGTGCGGGACCCTTCCCCTTCTCAGGGTGCTTCCCGGCTCCCTTTACCATGGTCTGGGCAGAAATAAACTTAAATGATAAAGAAGAAATAGAATAGTGAAGAAGAAAAGAAAAGAGTTTAAAAAAGTAGTTTAAAAGTAAATAAAAGCTGCAGAAAACACAAAAATATAGAGCTAGAAAAATAGAGGGTTAGATAATAAGTAAAATTAGATCAAAAAAACTTCAAACAAGCAAAGGATGGCAGAGATTGAGAGAGGATACAGAAAGCATGCCCAGAACCATAGCAATGAATGAGAAACAAGATGGCCGCGCCCGTTCACGACCGCGTGGGTAAGTTCGCGCGAGATTTTCCTTGCGAGTACGCGCGAAATTGTACTCGCGAGCAGCACACTTTGCGAGATTACACATAGCGGGCGGAAACGGAATTACGTCACGCCAACAAGATGGCCGCGCCCGTGTACGACCGATAGGGTAACTTGGCAAACGAATAGCTAGAAGCGCCTCGCGAACACGCGCAAGATCACGCGAACATACACGTCGCAACAAAAACAATTTTGTATTCGCACGTATTCGCGGCTTCCGAAATCGATCTCGCACGGATTCGCGCCCCAAATAACGCGCGAAATTGCAAAAAAAACGATTTTAGCTAAAATGAAAGCAATGAGCAGGTGCAAAAGTTCAAACTTAACATTAGTAACATTCAAGGTAGTGCTTCCTGATGGGCCCCTCCAGAGTTTGCAACAATTCTATGACCCTGCTATGACCCAAACAGCAGGCTCATAGAATAGCACCATAAAGGTCCTGTAAAAAAAAAATTTCACTGCAACAAAAAGCAAATTACAGATAAGGAAGGAAGCAGGTGCCAGCCAGACTGGAACTTTCAAAATTACTGACACATTAATGAAACACAAATTAATTGATGGCAGTTGAAGAAGGGCAGGTGTGCTAGCTTTTTTCAACCACCATAATCTACAGTAATAAATAAACCTAATAGGTGCCTGTGAGGATGTACTAGAGGGTGGCATGGGTGTCCCAGAGGGTGGCAGTGGTGAAACAGAGGGTGCTGTGAACCTGTGATGATAAACCAGACGTAGAAACAACATAGTCGCGGCCGTTGCAAGCCGAAAAGTAAGTTCGCAATTGCGAACTTGTCCCAAAATCGGCGCGAACACGCGCCAACACAAAAAACGGAAAAATCCGCAAATCCGCTAGAGTTCGCGGATCTTCGCGGATTGCGAATCCGTAAATACGCAAGTTCGCGGATTGCCAATCCGCAAAATCCGCCCATGCTTAGCCTGGAGCTCACTCACTCTCCTGGCAGAGGTGATGGCAACCAGGAATTTATTTTTAAGAGTCAGAAGACGAAGAGGACAGTTATGAAGCGGCTCAAAGGGAGCGCACATCAGATAAGTCAGAACAAGTTTCAAGTACCACTGAGGCATCACGAAGGGAACAGGAGGAAACATGTGTGTGATGCCTTTCAAGAATCTATTTACAACAGGGGACTTGAAAAGAGAAGGCTGATCAGAAAGTCTTAAGAAGGCTGATATGGCCGAGAGGTAGCCCTTGAGAGTGCCCAGAGCAGAGCCCTGCTGGGCAAGAGACAAAAGAAAGAGGAGAACCTCTGGAAGGGGGGCAGAGAGGGGATCCAAAGCCTTTGCTGTGCATCATGCCCCAAATGTGTTCCACCTGCAGGCGTATACCATTTTTGTGGAGGGACGCCTGGCTGCCAGAATCACATCACAGACTTCAGGAGGCAAGTCAAATGGCCTCAACTGTCGCCGCTCAATCACCACGCATGGAGGTGGAGACTGGACAGGTTCAGGTGGAGGACCATCCCCAGCTGCTGTAACAGAAGGTCCTCCTGAAGAGGCAGACGAATCGGGGGATCAACTGACATGCTGAGTAGCTCGGGATACCAGTATCTTTGTGCCCAGTCCGGAGCCACAAGGATGACTTGGCCCGGTCTCGCCTGATCTTCAGCACTCTGGGCAGAAGTGGGATTGGTGGAAAGGCGTACAACAGACCGCAGCTCCACTCGCGACGAAAAGCGTCTCCGAGCGAGTGCCGCCTTGGAAATTCCAACACGCAGAACTGATGACATTGCGCGTTCTCTTAGGTGGCGAATAGATCTAACCAAGGCTCTCCCCACTGCTGAAAGAGACCTTGTGCCAGGCCAGAGTTCAGACGCCATTTGTGATCCATCATGCACCTACGGCGGGGTTCGTCCGCCATGACGTTCAGGGAACCTGGCAGGTGTTGAACCACCAGGGTGACGCCCTGGTGTTCCAGCCATGTCCAGAGGCGCAGAGCCTCCTGACAGAGGGTCCACGACCCCACCCCACCCTGTTTGTTGCAGTACCACAGAGCGGTGGTGTTGTCCGTGAACACCTGCACTACACTTCCCTGGACAGAGGGAAGGAATGCCTTCAGTGCAAGACGAATTGCCCGCAGCTCCAGAAGGTTGATATGGGGATGGGACTCCACCGGAGATCAGAGGTCTCTGATCTCCCTCTCTCCCATGTGCCCCCCCCCATCCCAGGAGGGACGCATCTGTCACCACTACATGCTCCGGTTGGGGAAGGGAGAGAGATCTGCCGCTGACCCAATTGCGTTTCGTGAGCCACCACTGCAACTGGCTCGCAGTGCCCTCCGAGATCAGGACGTGGTCGGACAGGTTGCCCTGATGCTGTGCCCACTGAATCTTCAGGTCCCACTGCAGAGCCCGCATCCGCCGCCTGGCGTGATGCACCAAAAAGATGCAGGAGGCCATCAGCCCCATGAGTCGCAGCGTCAACCTGACCGAGACTCTGGATAAAGACTGAAAGATCGGAATCAGAGCCTGAATATCCCGAACCCGCTGTTCGGGGGGATAAACCCGAAACTGCGCTGAGTCCAGAACCGCTCCGATGAAAAGGAGCTTTTGAGAGGGACACAGGTGTGACTTTGGCATGTCAATGGAGAACCCCAGTGAGAGCAGGAGGTCGGCCGTAGTCTGGAGGTGGGAGACGACTGTCTGGGGCGAGCCTGCCTTCAACAACCAATCGTCGAGATAGGGGAAGACTAAAACCCCTAATCTGCGCAGATGAGCTGCGACCACCGCATCACTTTCGTGAACACCCGTGGGGCGCTGGTAAGGCCGAAGGGGAGCATGGTAATAAGTGCTTGTGGCCAACCGTGAACCACAGGTAACGCCGGTGGGCCGGCAGGCAGGACGGAGATGTGGAAATATGCGTCCTGCGAGTCCAAAGCTACCATCCAGTCTTCTGGGTCCAGGGCAGCTAGGACCTGAGCTAAAGTCAGCATCTTGAACTTCTCCTTCCGGAGGAAGCCCTTGACGCTACGTAGGTCCAAGATAGGGCGTAGGCCTCCTTTGCCCTTCTTGGGTACCAGAAAGTAGTGGGAATAGCAACCACGTCCTACTTCTGGCCCAGGAACGTGCTCGATGGCCCCCTTGGCCAAGAGGGCCATAACTTCCTCTTGCATAAGTTGCAAGTGATCCCCCAACATGCGGGGGCACTGCAGTGGCATGGCTGGAGGGGTCGCCTCGAAGGGGAGGGAGTAGGCCTTTCGGACGATTTGCAGCACCCACCTGTCTGACGTGATGGTACGCCAGTGGGGGAGGTGATGGCGGACCCTGCCCCCAACTGGCGGCAAATGGGCCTGAATTGCCGGACTAGGAATGCTGCAGGGGCGGGTGTGGACTGACCCTGCCGGTGTCCCCGGTACCACCACGGCGGTAACCACGTCAGCGACCGCGTTGAGCCTAGGTCTGTGGCTGGCTGGACGTGTGGTGGTGCCCCTTCCTTGGCCACGAAAGGAGCGAAAAGCGAAGTTTGCTGGCGTTGGCCTAGGCCCAAGGACTTGGCCGTAGCCCTGGAGTCCTTGAAACGCTCCAGCGCACTATCCGCCTTGTCGCTTAAGAGGTGACGGCCATCAAAGGGCATGTCCATGAGGGTGGCCTGGACATCCCCCGAAAAGTTGATGGACCTCAGCCAGGCGTGGCGGCGAACCGCCATAGTCATTGCAATCGCCCTACCCAGCGAGTCCGTTGTGTCGAGTCCGCACCATATTTATTAGCGTGCTGCATCCCGCCCTTCCGCCAGGGCTTGGGCGAGCTTTGCCCGGGCCTTCTCCGGGCACTGTTGCGGCACCTCCGCAACCGTATCCCACAGAGAGTGGGTGTAACAGCCCAAAAGGCGGGCGGTGTTGACAGACCGCAGACCCAAACTCAAGGAGGAGAACAGTTTCTTCCCAAACTGATCGTACCTTTTGGATTCTCGATCCGGAAGAGCGGTCGGGAATGCGGTCTGGGATGTAGAGGCCTGGATCACTAGGCTCTCAGGGGTGGGGTGAACGGACAGGAAGCCAGGGTTGCCGGGAGCCAGACGGTGGTGTCGGGCCACGTTCCGATCCACAGGGAGGCCTGTGGAGGGCTTGGACCAGGTGCCCAACAGAACATCGGTGAGGGCTTCGTTGAATGGCAGTAGAGGTTCCAAGGAGCTTGCCCGCGGTTTGAGCACCTCAGTGAGGAGGTTAGTCCTTACGGCCGCGACAGGGAGCTCAAGAGCCAAGGTCTTGGCCGCCCTGTTCAAAACACACTGTAAGCAGCACCCTCCTCCGTAGCCACAGAGGGAGGAGAGACGAATCCAGAGTTGGGCGAAGTGTCCAGACCACTGGCCTCCCCTAGCTCGTCTGCCCAGTCCTGGCTCAACTGGCACTGCAGTGCCAGAGGGTCGTCAGACCCCTCCCAGTCCCCCTCGTCATCCATCTCCTTATAGTCAGGGAAAAATGATGGAGCCGGGTCGTAGGTGAATTGCTCACCCATCGGCGCCGGAGACGGCACCGGTCCAACGCCGGACCCGGACCGGGGCTGGGACTGGGGACGTCGTCGTGGGCGACACCCTCGGGGTCTGCGCCAGCAGAGGAGTTGTAAGATTGACTGCCGACGACCCGGATCCAGGCCTGGATCCTGCGTGACCCTGCGGCATCAGGACAGGAGTCGACAATGGGCGCCAAGGCCGAAGCATCAGACTGCGCCGGAGCCGCTGGCCCGCTAGGGCTCCAAGATGGACCCGACGGAGGAAAGTGAGTCCTCATGACCACGAGGAAGTCGCGTATCTCCTCCGGCGTTGCGTGCAGCACAGGGACCGGCGGGTGTAGAGCTGGACGCGGCGCTTGCAGCTCCAGCAGAGCCACGTGGGCGGTGTCGCCCGAACCCCTGGCCGCGTCGCATGAGCGTCGGGGGGGAGTCGGAAGAGCGAGGTCGCCTCTTCGACTTCTTTTTCGAGTGCCTCGACTTACCTGAGGACTAGGAGACCGACGATTGGAGGTGACTCGTCGAGCGGCGATGACTGCAGAGCCGACTGCCGGAGCTCTAGCCGCTTACGGGACCGCTCCCGTCTAGCCTTCGAGGTCAAGGCCCGGCAGTCAAGGCACGATTTGTCATCGTGGTCGGCCCAGAGACAGTAAAGACACCGATGGTGGGGGTCGGTCACTGACATCAAGCGGTCACAGTCCTCGCAAGGTTTAAACCCAGGCATCCCTACTGGCACCACGAGTCGAAGGTTGACTCGAGAAGTGATCAAAAATGATCAAAACAGTTAGTCAAAAAATGATTAAGAGTACTGCTCCTCCCGGATCTGCGCTTGCTGGCGCGGAAAAAAGAACTGACGTCAGTGCGCGAGGGCGGCGTCTAAGTACTCCAACAACGTCATTCTGGCGATCACAACGCCGACGACGGACGTGGAGCCGCAGACGCCGCCTAGCTACGCGCAGGGGTACTGCTGACTTTCTGGATCCAGTCAGACGCCTGGGGATATTCTAAGGTAAGGAATCTAACACAAACGTGTTTCTTTCAGATTTGTTGGTCTCGTTTACCTGTGTGTAGTATGGACCAGTGTTTTTTGATGATTTCTTTTAATCTGGGTGGAGTTGGGAGTAAAGGTGACAACGCATGGCAGGACATTATTCTCTGGGCATGTGCGGTCTCTAAGAGGTACTCCCTGATATTTCTGGCTCTTTTGCACGCCGACTCAACCACCCTGGGAGGCTATCGCCGGTTGATCAAGTTGGTGGTGAGGGTTGCTGCCTGTTCTTTATAATCATGGATGGCACTATAGTTGCAGTGTAGAAGCAGAAACTGCCGGAACATCAGGTTGGTCTGAGATGTCTAGGGTGGTGGCTATCATATCTCAGTAGACTATTGCAGTTGGTCAGTTATCTATGTGTGGTAGTGTGTGGTCTCCCATCCTTAAGGGAGATCAGTAGGTCAAGGAACGGTAGTTGTGTCCCTGAAAGGTTGTTAGTGAATTTCAAATATGGGTTAAGTGTCTTTAACTAATCATAAAATCTTTGGCATATATCTAGATTGCCTCGCCACAAGATGAGAATATCATCTATATAGCCTAGCCAGATAATAATGTTGGCAAAGTGTGGGTTGTCATTTGTTAGGCTCTGTAGTTTCTCAAAATATGCCAAGTATAAACATTGTAGGCTCTGGGCAAAGTTGCTGCCCATCGTAGTGCGCTGTTTTGGATGGCAGAGTTGTTCTGGAAATTGAAAAAAAAATCTTTCAGTGCTTAAGTAGCAGATTTCATGATAAAGCTGACTGGGGTTGTGGAAGTCCAGATCTCTGCTAACAGAGTTTGTTCAATCACCTCAAAGGTCGCATCTTGAGGAATGTTGGTGTAAAGGGCTTCCACATCTAAGGTGACCAGTAAGTCAATGGATACAACAGCCTCAACGGTCTCTAGCAAATTCAGTACATCTTTAGTGTCTTGCAGAAAAGACAGTCTTGGTTACTAAGGGTTGTAAGAAATGGTCACAAAATTGTAATGGGGCACTAACAAGGACTCTATGCCTGGTACTATGGGTCTGCCTGGTGGAGGGGGAGGGTACCCTGATGTATTTTAGGCAGCGCGTAAACATATGGGATCGTAGGGTGTTCTTTGGTCAAGAACTCGGATTCCTTTACAGTTGATGCTGGCATTCTGTCACGTAATCCCCAGTGTTCATAATAACAATAGCTCCTCTTTTGTCTGCCGGTTTTATGGTGATGAAAATGTCCTCACCCAGGGTTTTCATGGCCAGGGTCTCAAGTTTAGACACGTTGTTGAAGTGCGTTTTGTTGAGGCAGTTAGTGATATCTTTCAATACTGCTTGCTCAAAAGTGACCACTTCATGAGGGACCACCCCCAATGTTGGTATAAATGACGACGGGTTGTGTAAGGCGGAGTCTGTCATTTCCATGTCTGGTTTGCCCTGCAAGAAAGCATGTAGACTTATCTTCCTGAAGAATCTGTGCAGTTCTTGTGTGGTGCTGAACAAATCATCTCTGGGGGTCAGGACAAAACCTAACCCTCTCTTTAGGACTTTGTTCTGTGTCGGGGTCAATGTTCTCTCTGATAGATTAACTATCAATTTCTCTCAGTCTGGCTCCGCGCCGGTCTTGATGTCTCTACTGCTGTTTCCTGCCACTACAGGTTTGTTTAGGGGGCCTCTTCTATTTCCTCTCCTTCTGTCACCACTTCTGCCTAAAAAAGAAGGGTAAAACGATTGTGGGAAAGCATGTGGGGGTCCCTTTGGAACATGTGGTAAGGTGGGGGCACTCCAAAGCCCATCAATGGGTGCGGTTGTTGGGATTGCTGGGACTGTCGGGTATCACCAATTCCCCTGCTACCCTGACTCAAGTTGCTACTGAATGATTAATTGCGTCTGCTTGACGAGTAACTCATCAGAGGATAAAGGATCCTCTCCTCCCACAAACTCTTCATGTAAGTATGGGTAGAATTTTCTTTTTCAAACTTCTTTTGTAATTTGTTGATTTTGTTTCAACAGATGTTCTTTGTTTTCACTTCTCACTGTTCCTTTTTGCTAATTTTGCTTCGAGAATCGAGATTTGAATGCCTGTTTTTTAAAACACTCAGTCATGTTGATTTCAATGGTAAGTGCATCAGCCAATCTTTTAGCAGTGTTTATTATCAGTATCAGCAAGCCGCTGGTGAATTTCCATGCTACCAGGGACCAGTCCTTCTTTAAAATTAGGTCCTCCAGGAATATATACACCACTTCATCATCGACCAAGATCACTGGTAAAAGATCTCGGGCAAAGAGTCCCTCGCAGGACCCGTTTGGCATTGCAGCACCGGCCCAACAAGGAGCTGCCCAATGATGAAGCATAACACCCTTTGGGATGTGTGAGGGCTCTTGCTCCTATTAGGAGCACTCCCCGAATGTGCCCTTCTGGTTAGGACCGCACCTCTCTTCCCATTATAGGAACAGCATACCTCCTGTTTTCACAGTAACAACAATACACTTCACTAGAAGCGCTACTAGAAAAGCTCCCTTTGTCCAGAAAGAATAAAGATGGTTAACCCCTTTCATATAGGGTAATCCATTACTCTGCTGGCATTCTATTCTCCATCTCACCCCTCTAAGGAGGAGGAACAGTTTTGTCGACTTGATCTAGGAAGGCTCTTAGATTTTACATTGAACTGGTGAAAACAGGCAAGATGACCAGCTTTTTGTAAGCTGTACAGAAGAAGACCATCTCACAATGGATTCTATGCTTAAGAAAAATAAGTTATTTACTTGCAACTACCTTCCTCCAGTATGGCTATCTTTCATAGATTCACATGCTTGGATCATTTGCCGTCTAAGTCTTGCTGTACCTTATAAAGCAGTACAAAAGGTACATATATCTCATAATTGCTAGAAGACATGTATTTGATTAGCTTATCAACATCATTTATAAAGAACCAAACTGCACCCAATCGGACAGCAACCTCTAGAACACTCCCCACAGAGGCATCCTCCCTCAGATTTTCAAGAACGAGCGGGAATTGCATCCGTATGCACTAAGGAGAGCTTCTATGAGGAGGAGGATGGATCGCATGTAAATCCATGAAAAATACTAATGCTGAAGAAAGGTAGTTACAGGTAAGAAACATTTTCTTCTCCAGTGTTGGATCTTTCATAGATTCACATGCTTGAATCAGAATAGACAGCAGTATATTGTTTACAAGATCATGCTAAACACATGATAAATTTAATAGCGGACGTGGGTATGAATGTAACTAAACAAGGCTCACTGCATTAGAATAAACTGCGCAATGCTGCTTGTCACACAGCTGCATCACTGTGTTACACAGCTGCATCACTGTGTTGAGATAATTCCAGACAATGTTGTGTGAACGTATCGCCTGTTTTTCCATGTCGCTGCTCAGCATGTTCCAATAGGCACCCCAGCAAATAAAGCGGTTGTGGTAGAGAATGCTCTAGTACAGTGTGCTTTGACCTTATTTGTTAGACAGCCCACCAGGATTTCGCAATTTGCAACATAATCGGCACTTTTGTAAAAAGGACACGCTTTTTACAAAAGTGCCCGCAAAATCAGGGCTTGGTGTCTGGACGGCAGAAAGCTGCAGCAGTCCTGTCTCTTGTAGGATGAGCAGAGAAAGTAATTATGGAAACTAAATCACCTGCAGGTCTGTTGAGGAATTCCTGCGTTGTTTTTATAGTTTGAACTGTCTGTGGAACTGATGAAAACATTCTTGTAATGTATGCAGAGGCGCGGGCTGTGACATTTCCCCTCTGACCTTATAGATCTCCTCTATTGCATTTCTCTAATGATGGCTTGCGTGCCCCACACAAGATGAACTACTTTTTAAGCTTTTTACTACTTTCTATGCTTTTAAACCTAGCTGGGAATTGAGGGCTTACCATTTGGGCGGGCCGACTGACCGGTGACAGTGGGATTGAGGGCACTGCCGGTCACGGTTCCAGGCATAGCGGGTCCGCCATCTTGGGGATTCTCGGGAGGCAGCGCTCTAGTTGCTGGCCCGGAAACCCTTAAAAGAGGCTGGACGCAAGCGCGCAGTCTCTGCTACACTCCTGAGGCTCAGCCGGGAGATTTTATTTTAAAACGACAATTTGCACTTTAATTATCTTGCTGCTATTTTTATGCTTTTAAACCTAGCTGGGAATTGAGGGCTTACCATTTGGGCGGGCGGACTGACCGGTGACGGTGGGATTGAGGGCACTGCCGGTCACGGTCTTCTTGTTCCAGGCATAGCGGGACCGCCATCTTGGGGATTCTCGGGAGGCAGCGCTCTAGTTGCTGGACCGTAAACCCTAAAAAGAGGCTGGACGCAAGCGCGCAGTCTCTGCTACACTCCTGAGGCTCAGCCGGGAGATTTTATTTTAAAACAACAATTTGCACTTTAATTATCTTGCTGCTATTTTTATGCTTTTAAACCTAGCTGGGAATTGAGGGCTTACCATTTGGGCGGGTGGACTGACCGGTGACGGTGAGATTGAGGGCACTGCCGGTCACGGTCCTCTTGTTCCAGACATAGCGGGACCGCCATCTTGGGGATTCTCGGGAGGCAGCGCTCTAGTTGCTGGCACGGAAATCCTTAAAAGAGCCATGGCCCAAGCGTGCAGCGGGCACGCCAAAGACAAGCCCGTCTGCGCCCGTCCACGCCTGGCCCGTGCCGAGTGCCAAGACCCCTGCCAGTTTTATACCAGGTAACCAACCGACATTTACTTATTCAAGAAGTAGGTTGGCCCAGTTAAATAACTCTGGTACGCACTCAGACTGTCCATGCCTCTCCCTAGACGAAGGAACAACAGAAAACCCGACGTTCTGCCCTCAATGTAATATTAGCCTCCCGGTGCCCCTATTTAGTAAAGTAAGTGGAGGGCTATCGGGGGAGGCATGTGCTTTGAGGAATAGTACACAGGGTTTAAAAGGACTCCTCCTCAACGCTCGGTCATTAGTTAAACACAGTACCGAATGCGCCACGTTGATAGAAAACCTGGGAGCAAAAGTGGCATTTATTACTGAAGCCTGGACGGACGGAGCCTCAGGACCGGATATAGTAGAGGCATCGCCTCCAGGTTTCCTATGTCACACGCAGGGCAAGAAAGGAGGGGGGTTGGCAGTCATTTACCAGGATTCCATTAATCCCACCTTCAAAACAATCACAAATGGGGGGTGTGAAGCCCTGACCTTCTCCCTCTTCCTCCCACTTTAATGAACAAGTTACCTATCTTCTGTAACATTTTACATGGTAGAGGTTGTAGCTGCAGATTCCTTACCCTTGAATTTCCCAGGCCTTCGGGTGGCTCCATTGGGCTCAGGGTGACGTCATCGGTGTAGGTATAGTCGGCTATGACGTTGCTGTCACCTATATAGGCGCCACCCAGGCATGTTTTTTCCACACCAGAAGTGCAGAGCCACAACGCAACTGACATAGTTGTGTGCAAAACTAGGACACTGAAACAGGGAGTAACCCTTGCCCTAAAAAATCAGTTCACAAAGCGGGGAGGCATTGGGCTGTAAGGAATCTTCAGCTAGATAGAGTCTCTACCAGATAATGCATTACCAAAGGTAATTAACTTGTTCATGTGATATTCTAGCTGCAGATTCCTTACCTTTGAATTAGATACCCAAGCAATTCCACCCTGGCAGTGGACTGATGATCGATACCTTACACTAGGAAGTCCTGCAGTCCTGAAAGGGCAAAATGCCCGTCCCTGCGGACTGGACTGTCCAGGTAGTAGTGCTGGGCAAACGTGTGCAAAGATGCCTACATTGCTGTCTGAAAGATGTCCAGGACTGGGACACCTCGAGCCAAGGCCACAGTTGTAGCCTTTTTTCCTGGTGAAATGGGCCCTTAATCCCTCTGGAGGCTGCTTCTTAGCAAGGGCATAGCCGATTTTAATGCACAAAATAACCCAGCGTGAGATGGTCCTGTTGTGCACTGCCTGCCACTTCTTAGCTCCCACGTACCTCACAAAGAGTTAGTCAGAACTCTTTTGTGTGGTCAAGGTAGAACGACAATGCTCTTTTTGGGCCAGGACGGTGGAGACGCTCCTCTTCTGTAGAGGGATGCGGGAGAGCAAAGAAGGTTGGCAGCGTGATAGATTAACCCAGATGGAATGGGGTCACAACCTTTGACAAAAATGAAGCACCACTTTGTCAGGGAAAGACAATATAGGGAGGCGTGCAAGATAGCGCCTGCAACTACTCACTCTCCGGGCAGGTATTATCGCCACTAGAAATGCTGTCTTGATGGTAAGCAGCCGGAGGGGACAGTTGTGCAAAGGCTCGAAGGGAGCAAATATGATAAGTGAGGACCATATTAAGGTCCCACTGCGGCATCACAAAGGGCGAGGGTCGAAACAAGTGAGCCAGCCCTTTCAGAAACCTATGTACAATTGGAGACCTAAAGAGAGAGGGTTGGTCTCGCAGCCACAAAAAAAGCAAATACAGTAGAAAGATAACCCTCGAAAGTACCCAATGCAGAGCCCTGCTGTGCAAGGGTTTGAATGAACAGAAGAACAGTGGAAAGAGAAGTAGCAAGAGGGTCCATAAACGTTTCTGTACAGTATAATAAAGATTTCTGTCATCAGCTGGCGTATACAGTATTAGAGGAGGGCCGCTTGGGCACCAAGATAACGTTACATACTTCAAGAGGAAGGTCAAAAGCCATCAACTGTCACCGGTCAATCTCCATGCATGGCAGCGCAGAGTTAACCGGTTCGGGTGGAGTACCCTCCCCGCCTGCTGCGAAAAAGGATCCTTCCGAAGAGGCAGCCTGATCGAAGGATCAATGCTCATTTTCAGAAGCTCTGGACACCAGACTCTCCTCGCCCAGTCCGGAGCCACAAGAATGACTTTGGCCCAGTCGTTCCTGATCTTCTTCAGAACCCTGGGCCCGAGTGGTATGGGCGAAAAGACATACAGCAGGCCTGAGCTCTACTTTCGACGAAAAGCGTCACAGAGCGATAGTCGCGTGGGAAACTCCAGGGTGCCATATTGCTGACACTGCACGTTCTCTTCGGAGGTGAACAGACCTAACCAAGGATCTACCCAGCACTGAAAGCTACCTTGCGCCACCTCCGACTGGAGACGCCATCCGTGATAAGCTAGGCTTCAATGGCCGGGTTCGCTGCCCTAGCGTTCAGAAAACCTGGCAGGCATTGAACCACCGGGGTTATGCCCTGCTGTTTCATCCATGTCCAGAGACGCAGGGTCTCTGGACAAAGGGTCCACGTCACCACCCAACCTGCTTGTTGCAGTACCACACGGCAGTGTTGTCCATGAACACCTGCACTAACTTTCCCTTGACAGAGGGAAGAAATGCTTTCAATGCCAATCAAATTGATCGAAGCTACAACAAATTGATGTGGAGCCTGACTCTGCCAGAGACCAGTAAGCCCTGAACAACCACCTCTCCCTGATGTCCGCCCCATCCCAGAAGTGCCGCATCTATCACAACTGTGACATGTGGTTGTGGAAGGGAGAGGGGTCTGCCAATGATCCAATCGCGGTTCATCCACCACCACTGCAGCTTTCTGGCAGTTCCTTCCGAGATCTGGACCATGTCGGTGAGATTTCCACAATGCTGTGACCACTGGAACCTCAGGTCCCACTGCAAAGTCTGCATACACCACCTGGCTTGCTTTACCAACAGGATGCACGAGTCTATGAGGCCCAACAACCTCAGAGACAATCAAACCGAAATCCAGGATAGAGGCTGAAAAATCAGAATCATAACCTGAATATTCCTGGACTCGCTGCTCAGGAGGATAGGGCCGGAACTGCACTGTGTTCAGAAAAGCCAGCTGAAAGGGAGTAAGGTGTGACTGCGGCACGTTTATAGAGAACCCCAGCAAATGCAGGAGGTTCGCAGTAGTCTGAAAGTGGAAGACAAAAGCCTGGGGGCAAGGACGCCTTCAACAGCCATTCGTCTAGGCAGGAGAAGTCTGACACCCCTAACGTGTGCAGATGAGCTGAGACCACCACCATCACCTTGGTGAACACAGGAGGATCACTGGTAAGGCTGAAGGGGAGCACAGTAAACTGAAAGTGTTAGTGGCCTACCTTGAACTGCAGCTAACGCCTGTGTCCCAACAGGATGGGGATGTGAAAATACGCATCCTGCAGGTCCAACGCAACCATCCAGTCTTCTTGGACTAGGGCAGACAAGACCTGAGCTACAATAAGCATCTTGAACTTCTTCTTGAGGAAGAGATGGACAGTCGGAAGATCTAAAATGGGTCGCAACCAATCTACAGAACCGACTTGTCCGATGTTATGGACCTCCAGCGGAGGAGATGATGATGGATTCTCCCACCAACTGGAGTGGTGTGGTCTTGCAGAGTCAGTACAGTAGTGCTTGGAGGCTACGGCTGCCGAGGGCAGAGTGGGCGACGACTTCTGGATTCCATTCCTTGGTCGGAATCAACTGCGTCCCCACACAACTAGGGAAGTCTGCACAGGATGGTGTCTGGGATAGGGCCGACGCGGCAGGAAACCCCTTCCAGTGCCATGAAAGGGGCAAAAGCTAGACTGGCCACGAGGTGTAGAAGAGAGGCCCAAGGATCTGGCCATAGATCCAAAGTCTGCCTTCTCCCCAAAAAGAAGAGTTCCATCAAATGGCATGTCCATCAAATTTGACTGGACAGCGCCCGAGAAGCCGGTTGTCCTAAGACAGGCGTGGCACCTCAAGGACACTGCCGTTGAAATCGATCTGCCCAGCGCATCCGTTGTATCAAGGCAAATTTTGCTGCATCTCTACCTTCCATAACTATTTGAGAGAGCATAGCCCAGGGCTCCACCGGGACTTATGGCAGCACTTGTGCAACTGTCTCCCAAAGGGAATGGGAGAAAAGGGCAAATAAGCATGCAGTGTTGACCGACCGTAATGCCAGGTTGGAGGAACTAAACATCTTACCAAGTGAATCCAGCCTCTTGGATTCCCTATCCAGGGGGGCGGAAGGGAACGCGCCCTGGGAAGTAAAAGCCGGCACCACCAGGCTTTTGGGGGTGGGATGTTGGCTGAGAAACTTTGGTTCACACAGAGCAGGCGATGGCGACGTGCAATTGTCCTACTGACAGAAGTGCCTGTGCTAGACTTGGACCACGTGCCTAGAAGGACATCAGTTAGTGCCTCACTGAAGGGCAGAAGGGGTTCAGAGGCGGAAGCCCCAGGCAGAAGCACTTCGGGCAGGAGATTAGTCCTGACCTGCACGGAAGATAGCTCTAGTATAAGGACCTTGGCCGCCCTCTTAACTACCATGGCATACGGTGCTCCCTTCTCCGTAGCCACAGTTGGCGGAGAGGGCATGCCAGTATCTGGCTTCCCAAAATTCCCTATACCAGCCCATCTGTTCCGCAGAGTCATCCTGGCATTCCAAAGGGTTCACAGACCCAAGAAAAAAGCTGATGAGAGGCAACACAAAAGATCAATAATGGTACAAGACACAGAAAGAAGAGTTCCTTTAGCAGGTGTTTGTTGATTTCTGATGCAAGTCTTTTATTTGCAAGACCTTTTGTACACTTGTGGAAACAGCCAACATGTTTCACTCTTCATTATGGCTTATTCAGGGCAAGGATAAAGTGAAGAAATTGCTGATGCCAGCATAAAAAATCCAAAAGGAGCGCCAACAGTGAACGTCGTGTTGAAGTGTCACTATTGATGGACGATGTCTCTAGTGGTCATAGGCCTTGTGCCGATAACGTGCATCTTAATACTTCAGTCCAATTTCAAATTCCGTTGCCTCCAAATTAGTGGAGAAGTAAACCAAATGGCAATGTAAGGCCACCAGTGTAATCGGCAAGTGTACTCAGGGTGTCCCTGAGTCAAACCTCCAAGAGATCCCGTGTCCGGCTGACCATTTGAGGTGGGCAATACGAGTGTGAAATACCCTTGTGACTAGCCTAGGTAGTGCAGTTGCCGCTAACCCTGCTGCGTTTGCTTTTATGGGTCCATAGGCCCCTCCCATTCCTCTTCAGCGCCTAAAACATCTTCAAAGTGTTCAGGCGACAACATAGAACCCTTGGGTTCAATCGCCATCTAAAATCGGCGTCAGGCAACGCTGTTCCGGCTCTGTGTCGTCGGCAATAAGGATGGGGTTGGTACCAACGGCAGCAACTTCAGGTCCGACTTTGGAGAAGGAGCAATGGCACGACTGGCGTCGACCTGGATTGGATCCGTGAGGCCACACTGGCGTCGTGGTCGGAGCCGATGACGTTGAATCCAATGGGGTCCCTTCCGACCACGCAGGGCCTGAAGGCTAACTAGAGAGGCCAGCCCGCTCAAATACGCAGGGCATGGCCTCGTAAAATTCTTTAATTTGTGCGGGTGTCGCTCCAGCTCTCGGAAAGGGAAGGAGGCACGAAGTTGACCCTGGCTCCGCCTCCGCAGAACCGTGCCTAGAGTGTCGGTGCTCCTTACCTCTTTCGTCGATGGATGACAGACGGGGCGAAGATGAAGTCTGCTTGGACTTCGTCTAGGGCTGTTCCCTGAGTGTCCCGAAGACCTTGAGTGGGACAAAGAAAACGTTGGGCTCCGGGAGCGGTCCCGTGACCTCCTCTTTGATCGTGACTGGGACCTCTGCGGAATCTCGCTGGATGGTTTCAACTGTAGGGCCGCAAGGAATCTCATAGCATGCTTCCACAAGGCCTTCGGGGACATAGCCTGACAGTCCGAACATGACTTCGAATCGTGGTCGCACTCGAGACACTAGAGACAGACGAGGTGGGGGTCGGTACCAACATCATGCAGAGACATGGCTTGTCACCCTGTCTTCCTCGAAGATATCCTTGCACACGAAGTTGGACACATTTGTCCTTCAAAAAGCGACAGAGGGGTACCCCTTCCCGGATCAGCGCTTAACTGGAGCGGAGTGTAAAGCGCTGATGTCCGCATGCCTGGGTGGCCCCTATATATGTGACCGCGACATTAAAAGCGACGCCGACATCACGCGGAGCCAAATGGAGCCACCCGATGGATGCGCGCATGGGGTATTCCTCTAGAAAAAGGTTCTGGATCCAGTCTGACACCTGGAAAATTCAAAGGTAAGGAATCTGCAGATAGAAGTCTCTATCAGATATATGTATTTAATTAGTGTTGCCAGCTCTAGCTCTTGCGAGAATGTCTCCGCTTTCTTGGGGGGATATTCATACCTTCTGAACTACTCCTGAGGCGGAAGCCGGGAGTTGCTATTTGGCACTTATTGTGATTTTAAAAAAACGTAACTTTTATATCCACGCTATTACTTTTCTAATTTGCGCCGCTTTTCCTTGCACTTTCTGCAATACTCCTAAGGAGGAAGCCGGGAGTTGCTAGTCTGCTCTTGCTCAGATTTTAAATGACTGTAATTCTTACACCCACTTTGTTACCTCTTAAACTTGTGCCGCATTTCGCTGCCTCTGTCCCCTTTCAGCCGATTAGGAGCTGAGTTGCATTTCTGGGACAAGGAGGCTGCCTTTAAGTTCAGCGGCCATCTTGGGGGAGGCAGGCTCGCTGGTTGGCGGACTAGGCCTGCTGGCGCGCGCTGTGACGCTATAAATCTAGACGGTCATGGCTTCGCGCAGCGGACGCGAGCAGTGGACGCGCCTCCTAAGCGCCAAAGGAGCACCCAAGGAAAGCCTGTCTGCGCCCGTCAGCGTCCCGGAGGTGGCAAGGAGCGGTCGGGCGGGAGACTTGCCCACTCATTCCTTGGGTAAGGTGCTAAAATATGCATCAGCACAGCTTACTGCACTAAGGGGCAATATTAGAGGCTGCCATTCAATCTTTCCCAAGAGCCCTAAGGGCAATAATTGCTGCCCCAGTTACGGCTGGACATGGACTAGTGGTTCTATTAGGGAGGCCTTGCCTGGGTTGGAGAACCATCTTAATCAGGATACGGTCATAGGGAATCTTCAATCCAATGTTAACTGTTTACTTCTTAATACACGGTCATTAAGCAAACATACTATTGATCTTTTTAATTTATTATCAGAGTCCAAGCCTGCATGTCTTTTTTTGACCGAAACCTGGCTCGGTGAGTTTTCGGGTCCAGATGTAGCTAATGCCCTCCCTCAGAACTATTTCATGTTAAGGAAGGATCGGGAAATAGGCAAGGGTGGCGGTGTTGCACTGGTGGTGCACAAACATTTTTCTTGTTCTATTGTCCCTATGGAAGATATCTATTGGGTGGAGTCTTTGGGCTTCTGTTTGTCAGTCTCGTCATCAATCTTGCACCGGGCTGCTGGTTTATAGGCCCCCCGGTCGAACTGGTTCTTTCTATGAGGAGCTTCACACGGCTATTTCTTCTCTAAACATGAAGTTTAAGCATTGCTTGCTGTTGGGTGATTTTAACATCCACATGGATGTGGCAGATGCTGCGGATACTATTAAGCTCCTGGATACCACTAATCCATTGGGATTGATTCCCTATCTCGCTACCCCCACCCATAACAAGGGCCACACCTTGGACAAAATTTTCCCACTACTCCAATTGCCGTTGCCACACCTGTACCTGTGCTGTGGTCTGATCACTATTTGGTGAATTTTGATATTTTATGTGTACCCAGATTGATAAATAGTGGCTCCAGTCGTCTGTCCCTGGCCTCGCGTGCTTTTCCCCGCGTATCATCTGACATGCTAGCACAGTCTTTGACATCACATCCTTGCCTGCCAACAGGCGATTTAGAAGCCGATTTAGTTCTTTTCCAGACTTGGCTCGCGCAGCGTCTTGACGAGCTGGCACCTTTCTCGTCTGCCCGTAAAAACACTGCACTCAATGAAAGCCGAAGGCTCTGTAAGAAGGCTGAGAGGGCATGGCGCCGAAACTACGATGGTTTATTAAAGGAAACTTATAGGGAGTGTACTAAGTTATATCACAAAGATATCATTTTGGAGAGAAAAATCTTACTTTGCCAGGAGAATCGAAGCTGCTGCCAATACTAGCAAGGAAATCTTTGCGATAGTGAAGGAATTTACATCGCCCTCATCCATAACATCCAAGTGTTCTCATTCTGAACCTTGGGTTATTCAACTGGCAGATTTTTTTGCCAGTAAAATCAAAAACATCCAGGCGTCCTTCCTGCCGTCAGATTCGGTTGTGGTTCCTAATTCTATTGTTTTTTCACCTTCTTCCTTCCCTGATCGGCCTTTGCTCTCGAATTCTCCGCCTCTTGCCCCACTGGCCTCGTTGGATCTTCTATCCAAATTAAAATCAGAGTCACCGATGGATCCCTGTCCTGCCAAATGTCTTGCTAAAATAGCACATGTTAATAATCCCATAATTAACCCGGTTCTAAATCAATCTCTTAGTACTGGAGTTGTCCCTCGTGCCTGGAAGCAGGCTCTTATTCTTCCTCTCCTGAAAAAACCTAACCTTGAGCCCAGCATTCATGCTAATTATAGACCTATTTCTCTTCTCCCGGCATTTGCTAAGGTTGTGGAAAAACATGTCCACTCCTCCCTCTCAAATTTTTTAGAGACACATGATGTCCTCCATCCCACCCAGTCAGGGCTCCGTGCAAATATGTGAGTACAAAAAGGGGTAGGCCCTTACGAACTCAGGACCTGGGTCCGTAAAGCAGTACAAAAATAGGGTTGGTCCGAGTTGGAGAGTTTCAAAAGGCTTTTAGAAAGCCAGTTATTTGGTTGGACACACAATCAACGACTTCATTGTAATTTACTTTAAAGTATATTCTTCACAAATTTAGACAATTTATTTCAAGATTCATTGGCATTTATTCAAGCAAAGTCTCAATCAAATTGCAGCCAATAGTTCATTTTGAGGACATAGTAAACATGTAATTGTAAACTCATTACATTCATAAATTCAAAAACGTGCTCTCGGTGAGAAGGGGAGGGGTGAGTGAAGTGAGGGGGACACGGTAAAGGTGTAGTGACATTTTTATGGCATCATTTTGCAATTGAAGAGCCTTTACACTCAAATCAGTAAGCAAAGGTTCCCAATGTTCATCACACATAGCGGGCGAGACACAATCTCATATTTGAGTCCTATGGTGTGAAGTAAGAAAAGCGTAGTTCTACGTTTCGACCCCCGGTTACGCTAAAGGGTTGCTTTTAGCCTCATGTTGGGGTCTTCATCAGGAATGGGGGAGAGCCTAGGGGGCAAGGTGAAAACTTAATTTAGTAACTATAAGTGATTGTGCGTTTAAAAAATAGTGACACTGGGGATGTGGTAGTACCTACATCAGAAGACGGTCGGCATCTGTACCGTCTTAGGCGGGGCCATGGCACAGCTCCCGATTTATTCTGAAATAAATTAACACTAAGCATCAAGGTGCTAGTTTATAGAAAACTGCCAAGGGGTGAGCGGTCACGCAGGACGGGACTTACTTTTCAGCTGTACTTGTTGGCATAGTACCGGATTACGCTGTGGGATTGTTCCTCACGCCCGGGGACATCAAGTGCTCCTTGGCTGTGGGGACAGAAAAGAAGCGCATTGAAGTTTGAGGGGCGCGGGCATGGATGTTAGGCATTGGCCGCGAGAAGGATTAGGCTATGGGTCTACAGCCAAGCAGGAAAGGTTGACGCGTTACCTTAAAACGGGACCGCAGTGGGTAGATTCCCGTTCCAGCGGCGAGCTGCATCCGAGTGATTACTCGCGGTGCAGCCGCTGGATGCCGGTAAAGGGAGAAAGGGCTCGTCTCAACCGGCCAATCAGAGAATAGGGAGGGCGGATCCGTCCCAAACCTAAGGGAGCGTCTGATCTGAATTCAGTTTGAAGTGACGACGGCAAGGGGGAGTCTAAAAACACCTTATGACGTGTGTACGCATGGAAGGCCTCAATATAGCTCCATGTTACTTTCTGTCCCCACAGCCAAGGAGCACTTGATGTCCCCGGGCGTGAGGAACGATCCCACAGCGTAATCCGGTACTATGCCAACAAGTACAGCTGAAAAGTAAGTCCCGTCCTGCGTGACCGCTCACCCCTTGGCAGTTTTCTATAAACTAGCACCTTGATGCTTAGTGTTAATTTATTTCAGAATAAATCGGGAGCTGTGCCATGGCCCCGCCTAAGACGGTACAGATGCCGACCGTCTTCTGATGTAGGTACTACCACATCCCCAGTGTCACTATTTTTTAAACGCACAATCACTGATAGTTACTAAATTAAGTTTTCACCTTGCCCCCTAGGCTCTCCCCCATTCCTGATGAAGACCCCAACATGAGGCTGAAAGCAACCCTTTAGCGTAACCGGGGGTCGAAACGTAGAACTACGCTTTTCTTACTTCACACCATAGGACTCAAATATGAGATTGTGTCTCGCCCGCTATGTGTGATGAACATTGGGAACCTTTGCTTACTGATTTGAGTGTAAAGGCTTTTCAATTGCAAAATGATGCCATAAAAATGTCACTACACCTTTACCGTGTCCCCCTCACTTCACTCACCCCTCCCCTTCTCACCGAGAGCACGTTTTTGAATTTATGAATGTAATGAGTTTACAATTACATGTTTACTATGTCCTCAAAATGAACTATGGGCTGCAATTTGATTGAGACTTTGCTTGAATAAATGCCAATGAATCTTGAAATAAATTGTCTAAATTTGTGAAGAATATACTTTAAAGTAAATTACAATGAAGTCGTTGATTGTGTGTCCAACCAAATAACTGGCTTTCTAAAAGCCTTTTGAAACTCTCCAACTCGGACCAACCCTATTTTTGTACTGCTTTACGGACCCGGGTCCTGAGTTCGTAAGGGCCTACCCCTTTTTGTACTCACACTCTCAGAGCAAGAGTTCTCTTGCGAGGGTTTTCGTTCTTTTGAAATAATTTTGATTAATTCAATTGGTGTATAGTTAGGGCTTCATCAATATGGAACTTGAGACCCTCTCATATACAGAAGACTATATTAAGAATCTAATCGGGGGTGAAACGGGAACTGCATTTCTAACCAGTGATACTCGCAGTGTGGACCATTCCCTTAATGAGAAGATCACTAGACTTGAACGCTTAGAGAAGAAACTAGTTAGAACCAAGCTACATGGTCACTTACTAACAGGTTATCTCAGAGCAAACATCATACCAACCGGACTCCAGGTCCGGAACGAACCAGCCATCTTCGTGGATAACCCAAAATTTAAGGAAGGATTCAGTTTCGTGGCCAACAACTGCTCCCGGCACTGGATGGTGCTGGGAGTGGAGACGGCCAAAGACCAAGTGGAACAACTGACGAAAGAAATTGACGACTTGAAGGCGGAGATTGCTAATCATTCGGCGTTTGCGGATGCCAAGGAAACATTAGAGAGATTGAAAAAGACTCTAAAAGACTTTGATGTTGAGACCCAAACAAAAAAACTAGACAAATTGGCTAAGGATATCAAGTACTTCGACCGGAAAAAGACCTATCCATACCTACAACCAGATTATTACAGGCAAGACAACCAAGGCCGTTTTTCCAACAGAGGAAGGGGAGGATACAGGGGCACAAGAAGGTACACCAATTTCTCGGATTCTTCTTATAGTGGTGACAGCGAGAACGACCAGAGCTCATCCAGTGCCAACTACCAACAACAGGATCAATGGTACCAACCACAGGAATTTCCACACGAACACCAATCGGCTTTTTTTAGAGGGCAGCCAGTGGAGACCACCGAGAGGAAGAGGCCGAGGAGGGTCATGGAACAACCGCCCCAATCGAGGCAACCAACAGCAGAATTGGGACAGCGGGAGACAGCAGGGCAGCACTCCCAAACAAGTACGTTTCCAACAAGAAGATCACGGGGAGAGGAGCACGAGGAGGAAGACGTACAGGTGGTAACCAGGTCACCTGATAGAAGCGACCCTATCATAAATTTATCCAAATACACACTCACTGAAGATGAGAGAAACATACTGTGCAAAGGCCTCTCTTTTGTACCAACCTCCTACCCGAACAAGTTCAACATACAAACTGAACTTACAAGGTTTTTCAGGAAACTGAGGCTGAAATTCTTCTTTAAAAATAAACCCACTCCAGCCTTGACTGCCTTCACCAATCTGCGACCACCGTCCACCTTCATGCCCTCAATGGCATCAGTAGCCCATGAGATACTAACCTATGAAAGTGTAGTCATGAGGGATGTCTTCAAAACCATCAACAAAAAACAATATGTGAAACAGAACATTAGCGGTGGTGAGAGGAGTGCTCTCCAATCTCTGAAAAACAACAAGTCTGTGGTAATTAAGCCGGCGGACAAGGGTGGCTCAATAGTTATACTGGATGTGGATGATTATAAAGCTGAGATCCAATCCCAACTCACTGACGGGGTCAGTTATAGACCGACGGCAAGGGATCCCACCAGAGAAGTACGAAAAGACATTGTGACTATTACAACACAAGCCTTGGAAACGGGATTCCTGTCCAAGAAAGAGTTCGAGTACCTCAATGTGGATCACCCAAGGACTCCTACTATATATGTACTACCTAAGGTACACAAGAACCTCAGCAAGCCACCTGGACGACCCATCATATCAGGATGTGGCTCATTGATAGAACCACTGTGCAAGTATATTGATGTTTTCTTGAAGCCCCTAGCGGAAGCCACCCCGACGTACCTAAGAGACACCATGCAAGTCATCAATCTCTTTGACCAGAAAACATTCAGTAAACAGAACCAGATTCTGGTGACTATGGACATCGTCTCGCTGTATACCAGCATTCCGCAGAGACCAGCTTTGGAGTGCATGAGGAGAATACTCAATAGACGGGAACAACCCATGCCAGTCCCCACGGAGTTTCTGATCGAATTGCTTGAAATTGCAATGACTAAGAACTTTTTCATTTTCCAGAACAACTACTACATACAGAGTAAAGGAGTAGCCATGGGCGCTGCCTTCGCCCCAGACCTAGCTATCCTTTATATGTCTGAATTTGAGCAAGATTGCATCCTCTCACCACACAACCCACACAGGGAGATGATAACAACTTGGCACCGTTACATCGACGATGTTATAATGATATGGACGGGTGATGAAGACAACCTCCATGCTTTTCTACTCTGGCTGAATAACCAATCCCAAGACATCAAATTCACGATGCATATGGATAAAGAGTCGATCGATTTCCTCGACATCAGCATCAAGGAGAAAGATGGATACTTGTATACCACCCTCTTCCTCAAACCATCAGAGAGAAATTCCCTCCTACGCTATTCCAGCCACCATACGAGGGGGTTGAGGGACAACCTACCCTTCGGGCAGTTTTTGCGTCTTCAAAGAAATTGCTCTCACAAAGAAGACTTTTTTAAGGAATCAGATGAACTCATCAACCGTCTGATAGACAGGGGTTATCCCAAACGCCTAGTGAAGCGATCCCGCAAGAGAGCCTGGTTCCAGGACCGATCAACCTTACTTGAACCCAAGAAACGAACATCGTCATTTGAACGCATGATATGCGTTACCACGTTCTGTACCCAGAGTAACATCATAAGAAAAAGTGTTAACAAACATTGGGGCCTGGTAGCAGATATTCTTGAGGTGCGTGAACCTCCAATGCACGCCTTCAAAAAAGCGAGAAACGTCAGAGATATGGTGGTACGATCATTGCTTGAAACTCCACAGGCACCTACGATCCAGAGCCTATGGAAGTTACCTGAAATTGTTGGACACTTCAAATGCACCTCCTGCAAAGCATGTCCGATGTGCTGGGAGACCAAACAAATACAATATAACAATTTCACTATCAATCTCAAGTCTCTGACCAATTGCAACTCCAGTGGGGTGATCTATGCAATTTTATGCCCCTGCGACCTCATGTATATAGGACAAACCATACAAAAAGTCAAAAATCGTATATTTCAGCACTGTAGCAGAATCCGTTGCTCCACAACTGGGGCTCCTCTGGTGGAACATTTTCAAGAAAAAAACCATACACCAGAATCTCTACGTTGGTTAGTGATTGAGAAAGTCTGTCTGGGGCCACGGGGGGGCAATTTGACCTCTATCCTTAACACCAGGGAATGTAAGTGGATGCAGAAATTTCAAACCATAAGGAGGGGACTAAATGAACTCGACGCAAATTTTTCCCAGATGGCTGGACTGTGTCCAGAATGAACATTGGGTGTCAGCATAGAGTCTGAATCCTTCTTTACAGCCCTCTCCCTTACAGAAAGCGCCCTTCTGTGCATTATCTGAGTATTGGATATACATGGTATATTGTTTTCTATATGCAATTTGTCACAATGTAATGTTTGGTTTTCCAAATTGATCTAGGTCTGCTGCCACGACCATCCATACACAAGTGTTCTTATTAGTATTTGTGTAATTATGAATGATTCTTTATCACTGCCATTCGTATTTCTGATGTCATGGTGGTTCTAAATTCATCATCGCCTTTTAACGTACCACGACCACCCGTACACAAGTGTTTCAAAGCTATTTGTGACATTATGAATGAGTTTTGAACATCGACATTTGTATTGCTGATTTCAAGGTGGTTATAAATTCATTTTCGCTTTCTAACGTCCCGCTGAGCTACACTGAGGTGCTACATGTTATTGTTTACGACGTGCAATCTGTCACAATGAAATGTCTGCATTTCCAAATTGTTCAATGCCTGCGGCCACGACCGTCTGTATACAAGTGTTTCAAATTATTTGCCAAACTATTTGTGAAATTATGAATGGTTTTCTACCGTTTCTGCTATTAAGGTGTTTCCACATTTATTTTCGTTTCTCAATGTAACATGGAGCTATATTGAGGCCTTCCATGCGTACACACGTCATAAGGTGTTTTTAGACTCCCCCTTGCCGTCGTCACTTCAAACTGAATTCAGATCAGACGCTCCCTTAGGTTTGGGACGGATCCGCCCTCCCTATTCTCTGATTGGCCGGTTGAGACGAGCCCTTTCTCCCTTTACCGGCATCCAGCGGCTGCACCGCGAGTAATCACTCGGATGCAGCTCGCCGCTGGAACGGGAATCTACCCACTGCGGTCCCGTTTTAAGGTAACGCGTCAACCTTTCCTGCTTGGCTGTAGACCCATAGCCTAATCCTTCTCGCGGCCAATGCCTAACATCCATGCCCGCGCCCCTCAAACTTCAATGCGCTACTTTTCTGTCCCCACAGCCAAGGAGCACTTGATGTCCCTGGGCGTGAGGAACGATCCCACAGCGTAATCCGGTACTATGCCAACAAGTACAGCTGAAAAGTAAGTCCCGTCCTGCGTGACCGCTCACTCCTTGGCAGTTTTCTATAAACTAGCACCTTGATGCTTAGTGTTAATTTATTTCAGAATAAATCGGGAGCTGTGCCATGGCCCCGCCTAAGACGGTAATAATAATCCACATTTTGTAAAGCGCACAATCACCCGTAAGGGTCTCTAGGCGCTGGGGGCCGTCGGGAAGATTAAGCAAGCTATTGCCCAGAGTCACATGGTGCTGGGCTAACCTGCCGCCGGAGCCGGGGATCGAACCCTGATCCCCAGATTTCAGCGTCAGTCGCCCTGGCCGCGGCGCCACACCTCTCCCGTACAGATGCCGACCGTCTTCTGATGTAGGTACTACCACATCCCCAGTGTCACTATTTTTTAAACGCACAATCACTGATAGTTACTAAATTAAGTTTTCACCTTGCCCCCTAGGCTCTCCCCCATTCCTGATGAAGACCCCAACATGAGGCTGAAAGCAACCCTTTAGCGTAACCGGGGGTCGAAACGTAGAACTACGCTTTTCTTACTTCACACCATAGGACTCAAATATGAGATTGTGTCTCGCCCGCTATGTGTGATGAACATTGGGAACCTTTGCTTACTGATTTGAGTGTAAAGGCTTTTCAATTGCAAAATGATGCCATAAAAATGTCACTACACCTTTACCGTGTCCCCCTCACTTCACTCACCCCTCCCCTTCTCACCGAGAGCACGTTTTTGAATTTATGAATGTAATGAGTTTACAATTAGATGTTTACTATGTCCTCAAAATGAACTATTGGCTGCAATTTGATTGAGACTTTGCTTGAATAAATGCCAATGAATCTTGAAATAAATTGTCTAAATTTGTGAAGAATATACTTTAAAGTAAATTACAATGAAGTCGTTGATTGTGTGTCCAACCAAATAACTGGCTTTCTAAAAGCCTTTTGAAACTCTCCAACTCGGACCAACCCTATTTCCGTGCAAATATGAGCACGGAAACAGCGCTGCTGGAGGTCTCGGAATCTATTAAGGAGGTCTTGGATGCCGGAGGAAAGGCGATGCTGGTGATGCTGGATCTTTCGGCGGCTTTTGATACCGTCCCCCACAACCGTCTCCTTTCAAGACTCTGAGATTGGTTTGAGGGGGACGGCTTTTAGTTGGTTCGAGTCTTTTCTATCTGACCGCCAACAAACAATCTGGGCCCTTCCATTTTCAGCTTCAGTGCCGCCACTGGAGGTGGGAGTTCCTCAGGGATCGGTCCTGAGCCCCACTCTTTTTAATATCTATCTATTTTTATCCCCTCTGGCGGCACTGGCGGAATCCTATTGTGCCCGGATTGTATCATACGCCGATGACACACAGCTTCTTTTCACATGTGAAGAGAAGGCTGATTTTAATGGAGAGAGTATTAAGAACTGTTTAGGGGCCGTCTTCTCTTGGTTCCAACAAAATCATCTTAAATGTAACTCGGATAAATCCGAGGTTCTTTTTTTTGGATGCCTCCCGGACCCATGTTGGAAGTCCTGGTGGCCTGTGGCTATGTTTCCTCCTTCCACTGCCACCTCTGTGGCTAAGAATCTTGGAATAAAAGTGGACAACGGACTTACTTTTAAATCCCAGAATCTGGGTTTAGTTGGGAAGTGTTTTGGTCTTCTAAAAATGCTGAGGAAATTTCTCCCACTTCTGTCCCTTGCCCACAGGAGGACCACAGTCCAGGCATTGTAAGGTTCACGGTTGGACTATGCCAATGTGCTTTATTTGGGCCTTCCAGAATATCTTCTTTCTCTCCTTCAAACGGTCCAAAATTCCGCCGCGCGAGTGATCTTTGGCCTCAGCCGGAAGTCTAACACTGCAGTTTTTCTTAAATCTCCTCATTGGCTGCCTGTACGCAAACGTATTTCCTTTAAGACCCTAACCATGGCATTCAAGGCCTTACATGGTACGGGCGCACGATATCTTAGGAAAAGAATAGGCTTTTACCTCCCCTCTAGATCGCTACGTTCTGCATTGTTAGCTTTGGCCTCGGTTCCTGCAATTAGGCGAGCCCGTATCGGGGGTCGCTCCTTCAAACGTTTGGCAACCCAACTCTGGAATGAACTGCCTTTGTTTTTGCGGAAGACTGACAGCCTCCATGCCTTTAGGAAGGAACTTAAAACTTGGCTGTTTGGTCAATAATTTCATCTGGTTCTCCTGTTCTTTTGTCAGCTAGGTCTGATAGCGCCGGGACACTCTGCCCAAGTAGCTGAGCGCTTTATAAAACCCCTCGTAACATAACATAACATAACATACTTGCAAACTCATGTTTTTCAGGACCTAGGCAGATGTGTAGGGAAGTCGGATTTGGACGAAGTACTTAGTTGTGGTTCATTGTCAATAGCGTCCTTAGAGGTTTCAGCTGGATGTGATTTGTCTCAGATAGTTGTAATAGTTTGGTGAACAGTTGCTGCCTGGACCATCGTGGAGCAATCAAAATTATTCAACACAGTTGCCAGACCATCTCATCGCAAAACACATTCCCCAAACAACTCTTTTTGAGGGTGCCAGCTTGAGTACAAAAACAGAGTTTGTTAGCCACATTGTTGGAAGATCTTCTTCGGAGTGAACGGATTGAGCTCCCATTCGCGGCAACTGTTTTTGGTTCTGTCCAATGTATCTATCAAACTGTTGTTTGAACCAGATGTTCTGCTCTCAAAGTTATTTCATGGGTGAAAGCCCATTTCCAGATTCTTTGTGCTTCCTTTGATAGGGCCAGACATCTTGTGACCCCTTGCTTGTTCATATAGTGCAGGGGTCTCCAACATTCTTTGTACTGAGATCTACCTATGTTCAATGAAACACATTGAGAGCTACTAGCATTTAAATTTTGATATGTATATTAATTCAACAACTAAAAAGCTTTCTAATTTAATAAGCTGGACTGCACACAGGTGAGCTACTGAGAAGTGGCTGGAGAGCTACAGTAGCTCATGAACTACTGGTTGGAGACCCCTCATATAGTGCACACTGGTTGTGCTGTCTGTGCGTATTCACACTGATAAGTCAGTTATCTTTGGCAGGAATGCCTGGAGGCTTGGAGGCTTAATGAAAATACTCAAAGCTCTAGCAAATTTATCAGCATTTTCTTTTGACTCGAAGACCATTTTCCATTTATTTGAAGGTCTTGCAAATGAGCAACTCAGCCCTCTAGGGAAGCCTCTGTGGTATTGACGTAGTTGGATATTTGAGAAAAAGTCATTTCCGATGAGAGATTTTCAGCCTCTGCCCACCAGGGTAGGTCCTTTGTCATGGTTGGAGTGATCTTGATGAGATCGTCGAATGAGACTTCTATTTTAATCCATTGTCCAACTCTTCCTGTAGAGGCCTCATTCTTAATCGGGTAAAAGGTACTAGTGAGATGCAGAGGACATCATCCCTAGAAGCAATTTGAAAAGACGTAATGAAATGGACTATCTTTTCAATAGCCTGTGTGATAATGTGAGGAGCCACGTTTGTCTTTTGTTTGATACGAATGCCCTGTCATGGATTATATCTAAAATTGCTCCCAGGATCATTATCCTCGTTGAGATGAAGCAATGACTTCTGGTGATTGACGGTTAAGCCTACATTTTCTAACATAGCCAGACAAGCTGCTGTAGCAGTTGATGGAAGTTGGTGCTTTTATGAGCCAATCGTCAAGAAATGGGAATACCTGGAAACACGCCTGTCTTAGGTGAGCTGCCACTGAGGCTAGACATTTCATAAAGATGCAGAGGGCTGAATTGAGCCTAAAGGGAAGAACTTTGAACTGATAGTGGGTGCTAGCTACCCTGAATCCAAGGAATTTGTGATGTTTCAGATGAAAGGGGTATGAAAGTAAACATCCTGTAGATCTAAGGTTTACATGTAATCCTCATGATTGAAGAGATGCAGGATGTCTTGAAGGGTTATCAAATGAAAGGACTGATCTTCAGGTATTTATTCAGCTTCCGGAGATCCACAATGGGTCACGATTCCCCTGATTTCTTCTTTAGGAGGAAAAACGGGAATAGAAGCCCATTCCTTTTTGAGTTGGGGAACTTTCTCTATTGCTCCTTTCTGGAGCATGGTGAACACTTCTTTCTGAAGCAGATGGAGGTGAGGTTTGTGTGCTCCCTTTGATGGAGTATTTGGCAGAGTATTATGAACTCTAAAGTATGATGGTATGTCATAAGATCTAATACCCATCTGTCCGATGTGATTTACTGCCATTGATGTGAAAAGGTGGGAATTTTTGCTCCCACAGGGGGTTTATCTGTAATGGTACAACCGACACATTTGCAATGTCACTGCTTTCTGCCAGTGTCTCTTGCTTGTGATGTTTGTTTTCTCCTTGGCGATTGCTTCATGCAAACTGCTGCTGGTGGCGATCTATAGGGTGGTTGTTGGTAGGAAGGTCTCTATTGCTGTTGAAATGGTTTAAAATGTTGATACTGCCAGTAGCTTTTTCTGTATGAAAACAAGCCTCTTCCATGTGTCCCTCAAAAAGTCGTCCTTATGCATGGTGCCCAAGAATCTTGCACTATCTGTGTCCGCTTTTATTACTTGAAAGCTGCCGTAGATATGCTTGCCAAACAATGCCTCCTCTTCGTATGGCATGTCAAAATATTAGCTCTGCATCTCAGGCCTGAACTGTGGCCTTCAGCTATCCTTGAAGCCTTAGAACTGCAGACCGTACCAATTACCTGAATCCTGTTGATGCTATATCCATATCCCAATCTATGACTTCTGGATAGGTTCTCGCTCTCCTTCAAGCAAGATTTTCTTTGCTTACCCTTTTTTATCTTCAGGCAAAGAGATTTATATATGTGGCGAGGTCTGACCACATTTGTCTGTCGTAACCGCACAGTACTGCTACTGATTTGGCTGCTCGAACCGCCACTGCTGACATTGTCGAAAACCTTTTGCCAATATTATTGAGACATCTGTCTTCCTTGTCAGGCGGGATGGATACTGGCGTTGACGGACTCTTGGACCGGCGGCTGGGCCACTTGTGTCACTACAGAATCTGGCTTTGAGCGCCCAATCAGACATGCAAGCGAATCCTCCGGTGCCTTGTATTTTTTATTTAAATAGATTCTCGGCATAACAGCAGATACTGTTGCAGGTTTATGACTTTTTGTGTCTTCTCCCAAATGTAATCCACCATTAGGATTGCTCTAACAGATTTTTAGTTGGTACTTTGAAGTTATAGAAGCAGCAGTCTGATTGCTTAATTGTCAAAGGTAATGAAATCTTTTTGCTGCTCTCTGAGACTATGGAAGACTCCAATGTCATCAGGTGAAGAGGCTACTGGGTTGTGGTGTAGGTGGCAATGGTGTCTGAATCAGGCAGTCATCGCTTTTGTTGGAAATAGACTGATTACCAGGAAAGCACTGCAATGCTGGAGACCAGGGTCATTCTGGGAGCCACAGGTGGTGGTATGGGACGAGGAATACTTAGCATTGTAGCTTGAGGTCGACACATCGGAGAAGCTGATTTTGTGGGTTCCAGCAATCATTTTTAATAGTCCTTATAACATACCCTGGAGAGCTTGAACCAAGGCTATAGGCACTTGAACCCTGCCCTTGAGACGGAAGGTGAAAGAAATGTTGAAAAAGCTCTACATATTGAATAGGTTTTTTATGTATTGCTGTCTAGGATCATAGCAATGTTCATAATAGTCCTCCTCATCCTCCTCGTGACATTTAGTTCGGTGGGACTTCATCTTCGGAGTCTTCCTCATTAAAGAGGTGACAGTGGCAGAAGAGAAATTTTAGTAAGCAATGTATCTTCTGGGAGCAAAATTTCTTGAGGTCGCATATTTTCATCATGAGTTTAGAAAAGTAATTTAGGCAAATGAGATTAGAATCTAATTAAGGGCACAAAGAATGACACAGCAAGATCTGTCTTATGATAACAAATATGAAAATCTATTTACTCAATGACGAACAATATCGCTGTGTTCTAAAGCTCAGTAATTAGCAATAAAAATAGACATAATTTAAATGACATACATTGCAATCAACAGACATACTCATGCTCATACATGCATCTATTCCTCATCTTTCTAATTATCAATATATAATGTAAATAAATAATGTTTAATCATCTATGGTACAGAATAGAACAAAGTGTTCCAATGTATTAATGATGACAGATACTATACATTTTTTTTTTGCCAAAAGACAACATTTGAAAAAGCTATAGTATTTGCGAGAATACAATAGCTTTTTCGAATTTTGTCTTTTGACCATCATCTCCGGAATTTTCTTTGGCGATGATGTTGTCATCAACATCGTTTCAGCCAGTCTGGATTTGAAAGCTGACGCCTTTGGTTAGGTTTTTTTAAAGCGGAGACCCAGGTTTGAAGGAGTAACAGTCTTTGATCCTGCGGCTTCTGGGGAGCCTTTTGCTTTTTTTTGTCTCTGCGAGAACTATCCCTTGAAGTCTCGTGGGGAGTAATTTTTTAAGGCTTTCCTCTGTGTCTCTGATGACCCTTGACCAAATGACCTCTCCCTTTTCCTTGTCACTTCTTGTGAGAGTGTACAATCTTCACAATTTTCCGCCACAAAGAGAAAAGTTTCATGTTTTTAATATTTGTAGCTATAATAGAAGTCTCCCTATCTATCCTCTAGAGTTTTGAAAGAAAAAGTGCAGCACATTTTACAATCCTTTACCTTGTGCGAAAGGGAGAAAGCAGGAGATAAACTCCTTGTGTGGGACTTCAGAATGAAGTCTCTTCTTCCCAAAGGTCTCAAAGAGTTTGAAAGTCCTTGCTTAGATTTTTAATTTTTCTTATAGACAGTACCATTTCAATAGATTTTTTTTTTTTACATTTCTTTATTGATATTCAAAAATGCAATCATTAAATCAGGATATATGAGCCTTTTGTACCTGCATCGTCATCTTTTAACAATGTCCCGACTGATATAGCCTTTCTCAGAGTGTCACAAAAAGCATCACGGTGAGATAACTCCCCCAACTCCCTCCCCACCCCGATCCCCTTTCCAGTCAGTGTCAGGGTATATGGTTACATAGAGAGATTGAATGCTGTACAGAGGTCTTAGGGTTACCATATTCAGTCTATAAGCCGTTCCCATCCTATTCCCTCGTGTAGGTAGCCCCCTCTCCTGGGGCCCCACAGGGCTCGGGTGCCCATTCATCCCGGAGTTCCTCTAACATAGAAGCCCAAGCCAGGAGATCATCTTCCACTTTATCATCCTTTCGCACACATTTCATTTGCAGTGATTCCGCAGTCGCCGATTCACATACATCTCTGATCCATTCCTCAGGCAGTGAGGGACGGGACGCATCCATGTAATCACCACCCGTCTCTTGGCCAAGTTGAGTTACAAGAGAGCAAACCTTCGCTTCAACTTTCTAAGTTTCGGCGCAGGTAACAGTCCCAACAAGACTTGTCTAATCTCCCTAGGGATACTCCATACTGTAGCCCCTTGTAATCGTGCAAGTATTTCCTCCCAGTAGGAGAGCAGGAGTGGGCAGGACCAGATCATGTGGAGGAAATCCGCCACACTTCCTTTAAATCTTGGACATTCATTCGCGCAAGCTGGGTATATTGTGTGCAGCTTAAACCATGCGTTAGCGCTAATCTTCTGCACCCCCTCATGGCCCTTCCTCCATTCACCCTCCGTTAGGGGTTCATCTACGAGCACATCCCATTTTGCTTGGGTCATAAGCACCTCACTCGGAAGGTTGTCCCTCACAGCTCTGTATAGGTAGGAGACCAACAGTCTACCTTGCACCATATACAACATTACTTTCAATCTGTCGTTGGCGGGGGGCTCATCAGGGAAACATGGGCCAAATCTCTCGGGCTACACTACATATCTTTTCGTATTGCAGGAATTGACCCTTCCCTAAAGTGAAGTTGACATTTGCTTCCTCGCGGGTGATACATTTCCCGTCTACATAGAGATCACCAAATGTCTGGCATCCTCCTTCCCTCCAACTTGGAGTCAGCTATATTGGCAAAGGGGTGTAGCACCCACAAGGACATAACCGGAGCATAGTGGGCATGCCGTACCACCTGGCACACCATATCATCTGATACTGTGGCTACATGTCGCACAATGTATGGAGACTACTGGAGGGACCGCGCCCAAGCCTCAAGATCTCGACTAGCGGGTGGTCGCCACACGTTCCTGCCAAGAGACATTTCTCCCAATTATCCTCCCTGTCCAGCCAGCGGACCACGTGTTGCAACTGGGAGGCCATGTAATAAAACTCCAAACGGGAGAACTCCAGTCATCCCCCTACCCAAGTTCTTTGCAGTGTTGTCAGTCGTACCCTTCTAAGTCCCCATAAGAGGTCTGTCTTTAGACTCTCTAATGTGTGGAAATAATGCAGCGGTATTAGATAGAGCGAGTGCTGCATCGTATTGAGGCAGTGAGGTAGGACAATCATTTTAGCAATTGCAATACGCCCCATAAGCGATAACGGTAGACCCTCCCTCCCCAAAAACCGCACAGACCCCCACAACCAGGCAATCACCCATCCAATATTGAGATCCAGGTAGGCAGAAGCTGTGCCTGCCAAGCGAATCCCCAAATATCATGTCCCCTCGCCCACCCATGGCAGTTTGACACTTGCCAGTTCTGACACAGGTATTGTGGCCCGCCTCCCCACAGGGATCAACTTTGACTTCCTAGGGTTGATATGAAGTCGAGAGATGTCCTCAAAGTTCCGTATCTCCATAAGGAGTAAGGGCACTAAGCACGCAATAGGTAATGTGTCATCTGCGTAGAGGGAGACCACATGATTGGTCACTCCTACTTTGATACCCCAATGTCCCAACTCATCTCGTAGGTGCACCGCCATAGGCTCCAGGACCACTGCAAACAATAGAGGGGGAGAGTGGGCACGACTGGTGGGTGCCACAACAGAAAGCGATTGGTTTAGACACCATTTGTCCTATCCTGATTCTTGCCATAGGGGCAGTGTACAGTAGCTGCACCCATTTGAGATAGCGCTCTCCCATCCAGATTAGACTGATAACCTGCCACATATAGGACCAATCAACAGAATCAAAAGCTTGTTCAATATCCAACATAGCTATGGCTTAATCATCCTCCAGTAATCCCGGAGCATGCCAGATATGTGCCAAGCGTTGTAAGTTATGGGCAGTGTTCTGTCCAGCGTTGTAAATTAAGGGTAGTGCTTCGTCCTGTGATGAACCCTGCCTAATCTGAATGGACAAGACTGGGTATCCTCAAGAGGAGACGTTCATCCAGAATCCCGCTGAGTACTTTCACATCTATATTTAGGAGTGAAATTGGTCTCTGTCATTCTGGAATATCATAGCAACCAGCGCTTCCTGCATGGAGGGTGGTAGAGGTCCAGTCTCCATCGCCTCCTTATACACTTCTAGCAGTCTATCTGCTAGTAGTGAGGAAAACCGTTGATAGAATTCTGCGGGGAGCCCATCGGAGCCCGGACTTTGGCTGGTTTGAGTCGATGTATGGCCAGAAAACAAGTTACTGACCTGTACCTTTGGTTCTCCAGTATTGGTAACTTTCATAGATTCCCAAGAGTTTGTATCATTCCCGGTTGTCGGAATGGGAGCCTCTGTAAAAAAAAAATAACATTGCAGTAGGCACAAAAGAGAAAGAAAGACCATGGCCTCATCTCATTTTGTAGCATATCCACCTGTTTTTGCAAAAGAGACCAAAATCATGTAACGACCAATCAGATTAGCCTCACCCCATTGTACCTTCCTGAGAGAGCCTCAGAGCCTCAGATTTTGGTAGCCGTTGTGCAACAGTAACCAAATATGCTGAAGGCTGAGCTTTACCAGGGGAGGAGGGTGGGCGCATGGGAATCTATGAAAGTTATCAATGCTGGAGAATCAAAGTTACAGGTAAGTAACTTGTTTTCTTACTCCAGTATTGGAACTTTCATAGATTCCCATAGTTTGTATCAGAGTACCTAGAAGTTAGCAACAAAGCACATTTTGTGAAATAAATACTGGAATAACTCTGTATCCATATTTTCGTAAGAAATAAACAGAAATGGAAACATTAGTCAGTAAACATGATCAGATACAAAATGTGCAATAACAGGAAGGAGGGATAGAAGGGAAAGCTCACCGCTTACTGGAAGAGGTTCCTCAGGACTGCTTGTCCCACTGCCGCCTCACTCCGTGTGGAAGAGTCCAAGCAGTAGTGCTTTGTGAAAGTATGGGCACTGCTCCATGTAGCTGCCCTACAAATGTCCTTGATAAGAACTCCAGCGAAAAGAGCAGCAGATGATGAAACTGATCTTGTGGAGTGAGCTCGGACACGTCCTTCTAGCGTCTTACCCGCCGCTTGGTGACAGTAGTGAATTGCACTGGCAATCCAACGTGAAATCCCTTGCTTCAAAAGGGGAAATCCTTTTCAAGGAGCACCAAAAGCGACAAAAAGTTGGGTAGATTTCCTGAAATCCTTCGTGAGCTGAAGATAGAATTTCAAACACCTCTGGACATCCAAGGAGTGAAGAGACCTTTCTGCTGGAGTCGTAGGGCGAGGGAAAAAAGATTTTAGAATGACAGGCTCATTGAAATGGAAATCCGAAGAAACCTTTGGAATACATTCCGGATTTGTTCTCAGAAGCAGTGTCCTTTTTGAACTGTAAAAAAGGTTCCTTAATTGTGAGAGCTTGGCAGTTCTCCAACTCTCCTGGCTGACGTTAAAGCGAGAAGGAGAGCCACCTTCCATGACAGAAACTTAAGATCCGCTCTATGAATAGGCTCAAACGGAGGTCTCATGAGTTGAGCAAGAACCAAATTGAGTTGCCATATGGGAGGAGGAGGTTGAACTGGAGGGAAAACTCTAAAGAGACCTTTCAGAAATTGTTTGACAATTCTTGCAGACCAAAGGGAAGGGCTGGAGGCTGTCCATCTGAATCTAGATATAGCCGCCAGATGTACCTTGATAGAAGAATGGGCGAGACCTGACTTGGCCAGAGACAGAATGTAAGGTAATATTTGATGAGGAGCAGAAGAGAAAGGATTAGCGTTTTCCCGGTGGCACCACAAACAGAAGCGTTTTCATTTTGAACAATAGGTTTTATTCGTACTTGGTGCACAGGCTTCAGCTAAAACCTCTTTACATTCCTGAGGCATATCTAAATTCTGAAACTCTCGGTGTTCAGGAGCCAGGCTGTCAACTGAAGTGAGCTCAGATCCAGATGTACTACTTGGCCCCGGGACATCGTCAATAGGGAAGGAATGGGTGGCAGGTGAACCGGCTGATCTTGAGAGAGTAGGAGAAGCTCCGTGAACCCGAACTGGTGGGGCCACACCGGTGCTATTAGAATCATTGTGCAGGGTTCCATCTTGAGTTTCCAGAGTAATCTTGGAATCAGGGGAATTGGAGGAAAGGCATAAACAAATGCGCCTGACCAGGCCATCGAAAGAGCATTCCCCAACGACCCTCGATGGTGTTCCCTGCTTGCGTAAAAACGGCATTTCCTGTTTTCGGGGTAGCGAACAGGTCTATAGACGGAGTGTCCCAATGATTGAAAATATTGTCGAGAGTGTCTTGGTCCAGTTCCCACTCGTGACAGACTGACTTCAGACCACTCAATGTATCTGCTGTCGTGTTGAGGATACCTGGAAGATGTTCTGCCGAAAGAGTGATTTGGTGAAGAATTTCCCATTCCCAAATCTCTTGGGCCTCCTTGGAAAAAAGTTGAGACCTCGTTCCACCTTGTTTGTTCACATAGTGCATGGCCGTCGTGTTTGTTGGACCCGGGATCACAGGTCCGACTAGGGTAGCCTGGCACAAAGTGGGAAGGCCTAACTCCAAGGCAACTTGTTGTACTTGCGTCTCACTCAGCACAGTAACTCAGCGCAACTCCACTAGAAAAATGACACCACACCGTCTTTAGAAAATAATGGAATGCTTTATCTTGTGCTTTTAGATCAACTTCAATTTCTAGTAGTGAAGGACTTTACATCTTAAGCATTTACACATATGATTGTCCATAACATGAAGGCATGACCCTCCATTTGATTAAAATTCAGTACCCAGCAGTTACAATGAGTTGAACGATCCCATTTAATACCTTAACTCAGGCAGTTACTTTGCAGTTTCAGTAAGTCAAGCAGCAACATTCATTACATGAATCAAAAACAGGTATTCCCATTATTTTACCAAAAAGGTTGTCTCATATCAGAAGTAGGGTAGGCAGGTATTGCATTTAAATTAAGCGAACATCCAATTACATGACAGTTAGACCAGCAGGTATAGTTCAGCAGATGGTGATTAGGATCCAGATTCCAGAGTCAATTACTGTCTTCTCCTGCCTATGAACCTTCCTCAAGTTCTGTTTCACAGACCCCTTCGTGAGTCCAGGTCCGAATACCAACTCCGGGCCCACTTCTATGAGGATCTGTGTCTGACAATTACCTCTCCCCCCCACCCCCCTTTTCTCTCCTTTGTCCAGCACTGTGTTTGTTAATTTAATAGTCCCTGTCCGCCTGACACAATAATCCGAAATACCCCTGACACCAGTGCGGAGAATAGATGAAAAGCACTCTGTCTCCACTCGGGCCTACCACATCACTCTGGGCTCTTACCGGCTCAAGATGTCAGGAGGTGCCGGCGATCCTTTCAAAATGTGCCCCCCTCTCATAACTGCACTTCGGGCAGGGGACGGAGGGTGATTGGCACGTGAAGCACCGGCCGCTATCCTAGGCCAGTTCAGCGCTTCCTCCTTCCTCACCTCCCTTTCAGAAACAGCAGGCGACGCCTACCGCGTCCCTGCCTCGGGTGAGCCAGCCCCCTTTTCCTTCAGCGCCTGCCTCTGCCTTCCTGTCAGGAGCAGCTGTCGACGCCCACCAGCCCATGCAGGGATCAGCGGGGCGGTACTCTCGTGAAGCGGGACCCGCCCCCGCCAACCCCACTGCCGCCACTGAGGAGAAGGACAGCGGTACAACGGGAAAACGCAGGCTCCTGAAGGACAGTCTCGGGGATTAAGGTAACGGTGGGTCTCTCTCCCCCCCCCTCCCCCCCCTTTAGCTCTCCTTCACCTTTCTCGCTGTCTGTGGCATAGGGAGCAGGGCGCTTAGAGCGCAACGTACTGTTAGTTTTTTTTCTTTATTTCTCTCGTCTAATTGTAGCCAACACCAACCAACTTATAGAGTTGGCGCTAGTTCCTGAGGAGATTCTAGAAACTCATAGTTCCGTCTCCACTTTCCTAAGAAGAACAGCAACAATGCAGGTCCCCTCGAGGTTTCCACTCACCACCTCTTAATTAGGCGACATGAGGTCCCTCTACGGCCTGGCAATCTCAAAGTTCAGCGGGGGTGGTAGCGATCATTAACCACTCCCCACACTGGTACTAGGTCCTGTATATTCCTCTCACAGATGGGTCAGTTCAGCAGGTAGGGTGGTAGATTCGCCACACCAGGCAGCAGCCCCTAAGAACCATCAACCTGGTCAGGATCACCATCCCCCATACGCAGCAGTCTGCACTCCAGTCAGTTCCTTAGTGTATCCAAAATGGCTGACCAGTGAGCTCCCTTATATAACCTAGGCCCAGGTCACTAGAAGGGACCAGACGGTTCTAGATCCCCCTAATGCTAGCCTATGGGCCATGGCTCTGAGGTGACTCCTGACAGGGCAACCATTTTAGAAAACTCAATAGGCCACCATTTTAGAAAGAGCAAACCTGCGCCTCAGCACTGATTAGCAGTGATGAGACGCACGGAGGTTTAAAAGTCAACATCCAAAAATATCAGTGGACACAAAAATAGAAGGCAGAAAGGGAGAAAAATAAAGAGGGACCACCCAAAGGGCTGACCGGTCTAACAGTGTTGTCTGTATGGACCAGGACGGTGGAGTTCCGAATCCTCAGACGGAAAGCCTGGAAAGCCAGACAAATCGCCCTGAGCTTCAGAAGATTGATTTTGAAGAGTGCGATGTTCGGGTTTCCAGTGCTCGCTTACTTGAAGGTCTTGTAAGACCGCCCCCAGCCTTCTAGAGAGGCGTCCGTGGTCAGTATCAGAGGCGCTGGAGCAACTGTGAAAGTGAGACCTTTTGAGATATTGTCTTTGATTGTCCACCAGCTGACCGCCTCTTTCATAAGCGGAGTAGCGATTATCTTGTCATCGAACTAGCATTTGCATGTCCAGTTGTTCTTGTAATGGGCGCATACAAAGTCTGCAATGCGGAATTAAGGGAATGCAAGATGAAACTGATCCTAGGAGAGATTTGTATAGATGGACAGACAGAGACAGTCTTCTTTGCAATTGACGGGCGGAAAAAAATCTGCCTTTTCGGTCTTTCTTCTGATGGGAAAGCTTTGCAGCAAGTTGTATCCAGAATGAGACCCCAGAAACTTGGCCGAACTGGAGGGAAGAAGGACTGACTTGCTTCTGTTGAGTTGAAGACCCAGATGATTGAAAAGCTGAATGGAACTTTTGACTGCACTTGTAGTTGCTTGAGAAGATGGAGCTTGTATCAACCAATAGTCTAGGTAGGGAAAAACCTGGAGTGACTGTTTTCTGAGAAAAGTTGCAACTGGGGCCAATACCTCTGTGAATATCCGCCGTGAGGATCTAAGTCCGAAAGGCAGGACCTTGAACTGAAAGTGGCTCTTGGCTACTGTGAAGTGTAGAAATCTCCTGTGGGCTGGGTGGATAGGAACATGGAAGTATGCATCCTCGAGATCCAGAGTTGCCATGTAATCGATTGGATTCAGAAGACGCAAGATGTCCTCAAGGGATACCATCCGAAACAAGAGTTTTAGGAGATAGTTGTTGAGCTCCCTCAGGTCTAAGATCGGGTGCCATTTTTCTTCTGTCTTGCGAACCAGGAAAAAACAGGAATAGAACCCTTTGCCTTGTTGGGTTAGAGGTACTGGTTCTATTGCACCTGCTCTATTGCAGTTGATGAGCTTCGAGACGTAGAAGGTGTAGATGTTTTGATTCGGTGGAGCGAGGGGCTCTGGAAGGTGGGAGGTGTTGAAACTCTAGTGTGTGGCCAAACCGGATGATATTCAGGACCTACCAATCTGATGTTATGATCTCCCAGCTGCGGAGGCATTGTGGTATCCTGCCCCCCACTGATGTTACAGGGGGTGAAGGTACAGTAGACAGAGCTGGGAAGCCGCTATTGGCGTTTAGGGGAATCTCTCCCCTGACGCCCACGTCGTCCTCTTGAAGGCTGATGAGAAAAAAGACGCAGACTGGCCCTGGGGTTGAGAGTACTGGGGTTTGTACGACAGTGAAGACAGCAAATAGGAGGAGTAGCGCTGCGGTTGGTATCCTCCTCTGTACGTGGCTTTGTGGTTGAGAGTACTGGGGTTTGTACGACTGTGAAGACAGCGAATAGGAGGAGTAGCGCTGCGGTTAGTATCCTCCTCTGTATGTAGAAAAACCTTTCTCTTGCACCACGGAAAGGCACTCTGCAGTATTGCAAAGTCCCAAGGGACCTTGCCGTTTGTGTCCTTCTTAATATCCTGCAGAGCGTCGTCCACATGCTTTCCAAAAAGCATTCCCCATCAAATGGCAAATCTAAGATCTTATTTTGCACCTGCGGGCGAAACCAGGTGGCCCGAAGCCAACCTTGCCATCTTAGAACAGCCGAACCAGCCAAGGCGCTCAAAGCAGTGGTGGCAATGTCCATAGCGCAATCAATGATCTCTGAAGAAGACCGCTCTCCTTCCTCCAGGAACTTCTTTGCGTCAGCCTTGGAACCATCTGGCAGCTGATCCATAAATGGAGATAAATCGCACCACATTTGGTGATCATATCGTCCCAAAATTGCTAGTGCATTGGCAGCCCTAACAAGGAGGCTGGACATTGAGGAAAACCTCTTTTCCATATTGTCTAGATGCCTACCCTCCTTATCCGGTGGTGTGGTAAGGGGCGCTGATGGATTTTTTTACTTCCTTTGAGCCGCCTGAGAGATGACAGAGTCCGGCTTCGGTAGACCAACCAGGCAAGCGGGACCATCTTCTGGAGTCTTGTATTTCTTCTCCAGTCGCAGAAGAACAGGAATGACGGTAGCTGGAGACTGCATCACTTTTATTCCCTCACTCCATACATGTTCCACAATCGGTATAGAACGGACAGATTTTCTATAAGGCTCCTTAAAATCATAAAGAAAACGTTCCGATTGTACAGTTGGAATGGGAAGACCAAACCGTTTGGAAGCCCTCTCCATTAGATTATGGAAACCTCCGATGTCTGCTGGAGGAGAATCTATAGGATCCAGTAATGTTGAAGAAGGATGCGGAATGACATATTCGTCCCATTCCCTATCTGGATTCGGGACCTGTTCCACATTCTGATCATCATCAGATGAATCATCATCATCATCATGAACAGTGACGACATTCTGGCGACCTTCTGTTGGCTCTGGCTCCGGAGGTTGAGATAGTGGAGTAGCCGCATGGCAGAGGAATAGTTTGGAGGTGGCGGAGGAGGCGCTTGCATTGATTGTTGTTCAGAGGCTTGTAATGGAAATCTCCTCTTATAATCTAACAACTTGATTTGTAAGTCACTAATAAGTGAAGGCAGCATGGCCACCATACCCTGTTGCGGTTGTTCTTGAGGTCTATCTTGTGGAAGTATTGCTGCTGTTCAATGTAATAGTCTTCAGAATCTGAGTCCTGGTATTTTACTTGAAGTTGGGATGGTCTGTATGCATCCCCATAAGGACCCTCCTATTCCTCTGAAAATTCCTCATCCAAGAGCAATGCCGGAGGTAATGGTGTCACTCTACGAGGAGATGTCATTTCTGGTGTGATTTGGCATCTTTTTATTGAGATTTGAACTTTCTGTATCGTCGACGAGGTCGTCGAAGGAATCATCGACGGAGAGTGGATCATCGACGACGATGGAGCTACCGTCGACGAGCTCATCATCAGTACGATTGTGGATGTCGATGTCGACATAGTCGTCGTCTTCGTCGTCGACACCATCGTTGGCGTCATCAACGTCGAGGTAGTCATCATCGTCGACTACATAGTAACAGGTACCTGTAGCGTCGCCGAAGTCGTCAAAGCTCTCGTCGACGGAGCTGGAATCGACACCAGGTGAATCTTAGATGCCGTCGACAACGTACCTGGTGTTGTCATCGCTGGACGGATTTTCTTCCATCTTGAGGTACAGCAGCAGTTTTCTTTGAACAGCTTTTGCTGGTCAGATGGTGGAGGAGAAACAGAAGGTCCAGGGCTCGCCTTCTGAGTAGAAAGTACCTCAGGAACTAGTCCCTCCCTCTCCTATACACCTCGGTGAGGAGATTTTTTGGCACTGGGCCTGTCAGACCTATCAGAGGTCTTTTGTAAGACCTTAGCAGGAGGACAGTCGAAGACCTCCTTGAAGATGTTGCTGAGGAGGAATCATCAATGTCACTGGATACTTCTTCCTTACGTGACTTCAGCTTCTGCAATCAGGTCAGCAAACGTCCTTTGGGGTCTCTCAGGGTCTTGGAAGAGAAGGTCCTGCAGATCTTACAATCAATGGCCTTGTGATCAGGGTACAAGCAATAAATGCAGTCCTTATGCTAGTTCTCAATGTAAAGCCTTTTCTTAGAACAAGTAACACAGGCTCTAAACAAAGCTTTCTTCTCTTGGTCTGATATTCTACAGAGAACTGTAGAGAAAAGAGATGAAATCTAAAGTTGTAGAGAAATCTGAGAAGAGCTCAGTGGAGACTCCCTTAGCACAACATGCGGTAGAAAATCTGTGGCTCAGGCTCTCTCAGGAAGGTTCTATGGGGTGAGGCTAATCTGATTGGTTGTTGCATGATTTTGGTTTCTTTTGCAAAAAGAGGTGGATATGCTACAAATTGAGAGGAGGCCTAGGCCTTTCTTTCTCTTTTGTGCCTTCTGCTATGGTATTTTTGTATTTACCGAGGCTCCCATTCCGACGATGGGGAATGATACAAGCTATGGGAATCTATGAAAGTTCCAATACTGGAGTAAGCATGAGTTCTTCTTTTGTACTCTGGCGTAAAGTGCCCCAGTCTCCTAAGGCTGCAACTGGGGAATATCGACCGTGTTCAGGAAAGTAAGAATTGCATCTTGCCAGGGGAAGGTCGATGTGCGTTTACAGACTGTAAATTGCTAGCTCTCCGAGATCGCACGTTGCGTGTAGAGCATGGTCCCCTTGCTATTACGGATCTGTAGTATTGGGCTACAGGTGTTTCCTGCTTAACTAGTTTGGTCAACAAGGCTCCAGTTCTACCCCCTTCACTATACAGTCTCCGATGATAGGCTGTGTGTACATGCTTTTCCAGTCTTTGAAGGTTCGACAACAGGGTTTCCCTGGCTGCACACCATTCTTTCAGTCTATGGGGAACCCTATGGGGAGCTCAGCCTCCAGTCTATACAGAACTGCCTCCTGTCCGGCCACGTCCCTCTCCAGCTGTCGAAAGACCCCATAGGATGTTTTAATACATATTCCCATAATAACCACCTTCATGGCCTCCCATTCATTCATGCAGCACAAGGCTGACTCCCAGTTGTCTTCAGAATAGCAGCCTAGCTCCTCATAGAGCGTGGCCACAAATGGGGGGTCTGATAAGGCCCCAGTATTTCGTCGTCACAGGGGTATCTCGGACCTGGCCCCTGGAGCAGATGTCGAAGCACTACTTTGCCCACAGCCGTATCCTTGTGAACTGCTGCATCCAAGCAATAGTGCTGAGTAAATGTGGGTCTGTTCTTCCGGTTATCTGCCGTGCAGCAACATGGAAGAGAGACACTGGCAAATAGATCTGTAGAACATGGAGAACTTGGCCCGGGTGCATTTTCATGAGAGTTGGGAACGGTTTGAGCTGAATGTGCTGGTCCTGAGAGAGAAGTAACTCTGTGAACCAGTGCTGGCGTGGCTAGGATGATGCAATGAGAATTATCTCACAAGGTTTTGCCTTTATTTTCCTGAGCACTTTGGGAAGCAGGGGAATTGGAGGACAGGCGTAGGCAAAGATGCCGGACCATGCAATCGAAAAGGCATTGCCCCATGACCCTGGACGGGGATGCCAGCTTGAAAACCCCTTAGCGTTTGTGGTTCTGGGGAGTTGCAAAGAGATCCAGCTTTGGCCTACCCAACGAAGATAGAGGAGGTCCAGGGTTGGTTGATGTAGTTCCCACGTGTTGTAAGATGTCGGATTTCTTGAGGTGAAGAAGTTTTCTTTCATGTTTGCTCGCCAAATAAGAGCCATGAGAGGATTTTTTAGCATGCATGCTAGGAAGCTGCTGAGAGGAAGTTGAAGAGTCTGTCTCTTCTGAGATCTTCTAGAAGAAGTAGATGTCTCACTGTCAGAATCAAAGACTCTCTAGATTTAAGCTTTTGCAGCCATGAAAGAAGTTGGCCATGACAATCTTGAAGAGCTTTGGCAGAAAAGGTACGCCATACATTGCAATCCTTAGCTTTGTGCGCAGGATAAAGGTACCAGTTCTTGTGAGGGTCATCTGTATAAATCCTCTTTTCCACAGGTGGCACAATCTCTAAAGAGAGCTTTCCTTGATTTTTCTGAAATAGTGGAGTGAGATTTACTTGCAAGTAAAATTTCAGATAAACCCAAGGCATGTATCTAAATACTGCTGGTATCTGTAAAGACAATGTCAGGTTTCCTGTGCAACATTTCGACATTTCAAACTGTTACACATCACATGACCGTGGTAAAACACCAATGATGGACTAAAAGTGTTTTAAAAATGTCGGGGCCATCTTAAAACATGTTCATTATAATACAGTTCAATAAATTGTCGAGTGAAAATAAAGTGCTAGTGCAGTTGTGAGTTTAAAAGCAATTAGTTGGGAGAATAAAACAATGTTGTTGACCACAACAAATCTAAATCTGGAACAACATGTTCAAATGCATTATCGTATTAAATATTTGAAATTTATTTCTTAATATCGATTTCTTTAATGCATAGAAGTACACTCCCAGCTTTTGCTATTAGGCCCTGTATGGGCATATGTGTCAGTTGTAGTGAGAATTACTTACTTAAGTCGTTATGACATGATTTCATTTGTATAGGCGGCTTATCCTGCTCAAGTCCCCAATAACAGATCGGTGTCTATTTGTGTATCCTTGTGTGTGTGCCCCCACTAGAGATGTACCCAAAGTTCTTCATCGTTGTTCAATCCTATCGGGGCCTTAGTCTGGAGGTCGATAATATATTTAGACTCTAGTATTCTTAGTTGTTTTACTCTGTCTACTCTTTCTTTCCTGTCCACCTGATCTAGGCAGTAAAATTTCAAAAGGTCCGGATTGCTTTGGTGGTGTTGCTTGAAGTGTCGCGCAACTGGATATGTCTTATCCTTGTTGGATATGGCGCGCATATGTTCGAGAACACTTTTTTTGGTGGGGTGAATAGTACTTCCAACGTATCACTTGCAGCACGGGCACGCCAAGCAGTACACCGTTAAGTCAAAATTACAGTTTAGGAACTTGGTTATCTGTCTGATGGGTCTGGGATCACCTGGTCTCCCTTTGAAGTTGGTTTTCTTGCTGATACATTTGCAAGCTTTACAGCGAAGGCACGGAAAAAAGCCTTGTATGTTCATCTAGTTCTGGGGCTTAGGTGAGACGTCAAAGTGACTTTGCACTAAATGATCTTCTAATGATTAGCATTGTTTATAAGTTATGGCAGGACGTTCAGGTAGATGGTTCTTAAGAACATGATCAGTTTTTAAGATTTGCCAATTTTTGTTAAAGATATGGACCAGTTTACCTGATTTGGCATTGAAACTAGTATTCATTCTTACTGGTCCTTCCTTCGTCTTAGGGTCTTTGCTCTTAGCTATCAGTAGCTGTTTCCTGTCGACCTTATTATTATTATTATTATTATTATTGGACATTTATTAAGCGCCTGATTACGCCACTGGCGTGTCTCCGCGCTATGGCAAGTGGTGTGGCTGTCCCCCCCTCCTCCCAACCAAGCTATCTACTGAAACAGGTGCGTTTTAAGTTTTTTTCTAAACTGGACTTCGCAGGGTTCCAACCGAAGTTCCAGTGGCAGATTGTTCCAGCGCTTGGGAGCAAGGTATCTGAAAGATCTGCCTCCCATGCGAGCTTTAAATATTCTTGGGACTTTTAACAGCCCGGTCTGCGAAGACCGGAGACTGCGTGCAGGCTCATAATGGGCTATAAGGCTCTGGAGCGGGAGAGGTGCTTTGCCACTCAGGATACGATGGCAAGTGGCAAGAGCCTTAAACTCCACTCTCCTCTCTATGGGGAGCCAATGAAGCGCCCGCAAGGCCAGTTTGGCGGATGACCTCCTGGGGAGTCTGAGGACCAGCCGCGCCGCTGCGTTTTGTAGAACCTGCAGGCGGCCGAGGACCCTGCCTGAGGCCCCCAGGTAGAGCAGATTCCCATAATCGAGTCGGGAGGTAACCAGGGCATGCACCAGTGTCTGACGAGCAGGAGTGGGAAGCAGATCTAATACTTTCCTGAGAGCTCTCAGAACACCGAAACAGATCCCTGCCACTCGACCGACATGTGGGCCAAAGGTGAGGTCCTTATCCAACCATACGCCAAGGTTTCTGGCCTCGCGGCAGGGAGCAGGAACCTCCCCCAGACACGGTGGCCACCACGCCGACGACCACGCAGACGGCACTCCCCCCACCACGAGCACCTCGGTCTTGCTCCCGTTTAACTTTAAACAGTTGGCAGACATCCAGGCAGCAAGGTCATTCATGCAGTTCCTGAAGATGTCTGCCGCAAGTCCGGGCGCGCGCGATAGGGAGATGACCAGCTGCGTGTCGTCGGCGTAGGACACCAGGCGGAGACCATACCCCTCCACGATGGCTGCCAGGGGGGAGACAGAGATGTTAAATAGAGTTGGGCTCAGGGACGAACCCTGCGGTACGCCCTGGCCCAACTCAATCTCCCTGGAGTAGTAATCACCCAATCTGACCTGGAAACACCTCTCCGTGAGGAAGGACTTAATCCAGCCAAGCGCAGCTCCTGTCACCCCTCCTCCATTCAGACACTGTAGCAAGGTGGAATGTGCTACAGTGTCGAATGCTGCACTTAAGTCTAGTAAAATCAGTGCCATCGTCTGGCCCTCGTCAACTCCCTGTCTGAGTGCTTCCACCGCCACAAGGAGAGCGGACTCCGTCGAATGACGGGGGCGGAAACCAAATTGCGAGTCGTGGAGTAGCGACGCCGTCTCCACGAACTGCATGAGCTGTATGTTGGCTGTTTTTTCCGCCACCTTTGCCATATAAGGAAGAAGGGAAATAGGACGGAGGTTATCCAGCTTTTCAAAGCTAACGTTGGCCTTTTTTTGCAGGGGAAGGACCACAGCCTGTTTCCAGGCCTTAGGCACCACTTGAGACTCAAAGGAGATATCCAGCAGCTGACGTACATAGGGCTCTAGAACTGGCAAGCTATCCTTTAACCGACTAGGAGTGGTCGGGTCTCTAGGGGAACCAGATTTTATAGATCCACAGATGCGGAGAAGCTCCGTAGTGGAAGGAGTGACAAACCTGGTTAGCCGATGTTCCCCTTCCGTTCTTGTGGATTCCAGGGAGGCAAGGCCATTGTCTGCCCTCTGGGGGAAGGAGTTATAGATGTTGGAGACCTTGGTTGCAAAATACTCCGCGATTCGATTGCAGCCCTCCGTAGTGCAAAGTTTCTTAGGAACTGTGGCGGATTTGCCTATTGCAATGGATTTATAGATGGAGAAAAGCTCCTTGGTAGACTGCTTTGCTTCCTCAATTTTATTGCAGTAATACAATGATTTGGCCTTCCTAATTAGAGCATGATAAGCGCGTCTGCTATCCGTGTAAACAGTTTTAGCCTGCAGGGAGTATGTAATCCTCCATTGCCTTTCGGCGCGTTTACATGCAGCTTTGGCCGTTCGCAAGTTATCATTGTACCAGGGCGCCGAACGTTGCGCGCGGCCGCCTGATTTCGCCATTCCCAGTGGTGCTACTTGATTCAGAGCTTCCAAAATACGCTGGTCCAGGTTGGAATTAATTTCATCAACCCCGTCGCCCCCCAAATGACCTTTCTCGGTAAGTGCCCGATTGAATTTGGCCTGCGAGAACGCTGTCCATCTGCGCCTCAGATATTTGTCAGCGGGAGGGTCGTTGGGGCAAGGTCCCTGTATTTCAATAGTGAACGGGACGAGGAGATGGTCGGACCATGCGATGGGAATCGGGGCTTGGGCATCAACCTGACTCCAGTTAGCAAAAACTGGGTCCAGAAGATGGCCCAGCTTATGGGTAGGTTGCGATACCTTCTGTTCGAATTGTAAGTTGGCCATCGTGTGGCATAACTCACTCGCCACCCTGTCCGTAGGGGTATCGAGATGTAGATTAAGATCCCCTAGGACCAGATATTTATCCGAACGTAAGGCCGCTTCAGTGACGCCTTCCACTAATTTTTCAACAAAGGCTGTGGAGGAACCTGGAGGACGGTAAATTAACAGACCTTTCAAGGTGAAACGGCCGTTAATAGAAATAGAAAAGGCGCCAGCCTCACTGTCGTCACTATCTACTCTGTCTGCAGCTCCTTTTAAGATGGCATTTGAATAGCCTCTTTCCCTGTATCTCTCTAATGCCTCTTCTTCTGCTTGTTTGAAATCTTCTTCGCCCGAGCAATTACGTTTCAGGTGGAGGAGTTCTTCAAATGGAATATTTTGTATGAGGCTTTTAGGATGATGGCTAGCTAAGTGTAACACGGTGTTACCTGCAGTGGGTTTCCTATAGAGTCGTGTCTGCAGAGTGTTGTTGGTAACGAAGACTTCTAAGTCCAAATAGTTCACTGATGTCTCACTTATAGGAATAGTGAATCTCAAATTCATCTCATTGCTGTTCAGCGCGGCAGCATATTCCTCAGCCAAGGCTTGGTCGTCACGCCAAACAACAAAGAGGTTGTCTATATATCTAGCCCACATCATGATGTTATCCATCCAATGATCATGGAGTTCCCCCCAGGCCACGTGCTTCTCCCAACAGCCAATAAAAAGATTCGCATAGCTGGGGCGAAGCACCTGCCCATGGCAGTCCCACGTCTCTGTCTAAACAGTTTTCCTGCAAATAAAAATATGTTATTATTCAATCAATATCTGATCATACATGGTAACATTTCATTATGCTTGTGAAATTTTAGGGGTCTTTTCTTCAGAAACCATTTAACAGCGGATATGTCATCTTGATGATTGATACCCGTATAAAGACTGGTAATGTCTAGTGTTATTAAAAGCATATCTGGTTCCCAGACTATATTCTCCATCAATCTTAAGAAATCTTGAGTGTCTTTTACATATGACGACAGATCTCATACTAGAGGAGCCAGAAATCAATGGATGAAGATTGAGGTATTCTCTAGGAGACTGTTGATTGAGGATACAAATTGTCTCCCGGGGGGGGGGGGGGGGTTTGAGTCCTTATGTATTTTGGGAAGGTGGTAGAAGGTTGGGAGAACTGGATTTTCACAGTTGAGGAACAAAAATTCTTCTTTATTTATCATCCCTTCCTCTCTCCAACCTTCCAAAAGGATCTGATATTCTGTTGTGTGCATCAAGTATTCCGCCCTGTTAATGATGACTTCATAACATTCCTTGTCCATCAGGTGTCGCATTGCTTCCTTCTGGTAGTGTTCTTTGTTAAAGACACCAATATTTCCTCCCTTGTCTGAGGGTTTCATTTCTATGTTGGGATCATTTTTGAGAGCAGTAATGGCCTCCCATTGTTTTCTTGAAATGTTTAGCTTTTTTTCTCATATTTATTTGATGGTTTTGCCAAATTTTGTAAGTCCATGAGAACGGTTTCACTAAAGACATCGACGGCGTCATATGGAGTCTGGGGGACAGTTTTTGATTTCCTTTTGAAATTGCTATATCCTGTTGTGTTACTCCCGCGGTCTCCAGGCATGTGTCGGTATTAATGGTCTAATCTGACAATTCCAAGGATTGTAGAGCCCTCGAGGTTTCTAGATCATGTCCAATCAAATTGTCTTGATCTGAAAATAGACGACTTTGTCCTCCGGTGTCGGTGTCATTTCTGGGGTGAAGAATACATTTTTTTGTAATTTAAATTTTCGGACATATCTGAACAAGTCTATCCTTGTTTGCACAATCTGAGGCACTGGAGCTTCTCAGAGGAGTCTTCAAGAGGGTGGGCCATTCTGATTGGTCAAAGATTAAAGTTTGGTTTCTTCTTTAAAATTACTGTGATAGATTATTAAACTAAAGAGGCCTAGACCTTTTCTAGTCTATACCCATCATAAATATACCAGGGGACTCCCATCTCGACGACGGGGAAGGATTGAAGCATGTGAATTTATGAAAAATTCAATGCCGGCATAAAGTCTGTTATTTCTGCTTTATGATTAGGTTGCAAGAAGTTTAATACAACATGGGAAGGGAAGTTGTGAGCAATACAGAAAATCAGTCCAGTGATGGTCATCCTGCTTAGACGCTGAGGATTACATTCAAGAGGCTGGACCCTTGAGTAACTCATCCGAAGTGCAGTGTCTTGCTTTAATTGCGAGTCAGAGGTACTGGAGGCCTAAAATGCAGAGCTTCCTGTACTGGCCACGACAGGAACAAAGACTGGCAATGAAGTGAATAAAATTGCCTTTCTATTGGTTAAGGAGCATACAGGTTACCCCAAATGAAAACAATGTAGATGTGCCATGGAAAATGAACTCTTGAAATCACTCTTTATAATGAAATGTTAATTTACACATCTGCAAACAAGTGAATATTCCACTTTGGTGTGCTTGTCAGCTTAGGAAAGTGAAAAGAAAAGGCAAATCTGTCTCACCTTACAGCTGCACCCACTGGAGTGTTCAACTTAGGATGGGAATTAGTGCCAGCACCTGAAAAAATATAATTTAAACTAATTTAACAACAAAATATATTATTACATTATTGAACACATAGTGCAATTATTATTTTTGGGCACTCACTCAGGCTTTGGTGATGTTGGATATGAGAGGAAGTGCTGAAGAATGTTCTGACATAGTCGTTTTTCAAAACATGGGCGGGTAGGGATGCCAAACACCTAAAAGGTAATCATTAAATGTCAAATTTAATAGAGACCAAGATATTAATCTGCACTTCCTTCTAGTACCACCTTTTAAATCAAACTATATGTAGCTGCATTTCGTACCCACGTGAAGTTTTGCTTTATTTTATGGCAGACAAAGTTTAGGATAACAAGTAGGCTAAAAGTGTTAAAAGGCTGCAGATGAAGGTAGGGTAAGAAATATGTTACTTACCTGTAACTGTAGTTCTCCATTATTGGAATCTTTCTTAGATTCACATGCTTGAATCATTCCCCGTCGTCGTGCGGGAGTCCTGACTCCCATCTCAATGACGGGGAATGATTCAAGCATGTGAATCTATGAAAGTTCCAATACTGGAGTAAGGTGTGTTTATTACAAGTAGCATACACAACATTGGTGTAACTCCTCTTTCTGTGGTCCACAAGGTCAGATTTCCATAGTCCCCAGAGTTACATGCTTCTCTGCTACAAAAGAGACCAACACTGGTGAAACGAAAACAGTTAAGAATGACGTCTTGCGGGGCGTGCCTTAGCCGGCAAGCATGGCGGTCGTTTAGAGCGTGAGCTCGGGCCAGCCTGAAATCATCCTGTCCGATTATCCTGCCCGGGGCATCCGAGGGGGCTCCCTGCCGGTGGATTCGGCAGCAGAAACACTGGGCAACGATTGGTGCAAAATATATCCCGGTGGCTGCTCTTGAGACGGTGCTGAGTCCCGAAGACGCTACGCGGCCAGGAGGGTCCGGCGGGGCCTAGTCAGACGGGACCTCGATTTCTGAGGCAGCCCGGACCAGATCTGCCTACCGGTGTCAGCGGGGAGCAGAGCGCGCCGCACAGCTCTCTGGTTGGGCTGTAATTTTACGGCTCTGCAGGCTGGGCGGCGGCCCCGGTGGCGGCGGTCCGACTGGGCAGCACGATTGGTCCTGCAGGGTCCGGCGGGGCCTACGGTGCCGGGACCTCGATTTTGGTCCTGCCCGGCCTGGGTGAACCTGCAGTGGCCGGCGGTGACAGAGACACGGAGCCCATACATCTCCGGGGGACCGGAGTGGTTGGTGACCCCCCCGCACTTCATTGCTCCCTTGCCCCTGGGTGTGGACCCGGTGCCCTGCTGGGAGATCCTTGGGCGAATACCAGAGGCGGCCGCTGTGAAGGACGGCCGACACCTTGCGTCCCCCTGCACCTGCGGGTGTGGCGTTTGGCCGGACGATAGCTGCGGGCTACGAGAGGCATTGATTGAAGCGGAGAGGGCGGCAGGCCCATCTCGGTTGCCTGGAGTTGGTGGCCCCGACCTGTGTCGTGCGGAGGCGATCCCCATTGCGGAGCTACAGGGTCCCCTGCGGTGCACGAAATGAGCGGTACAGATCCTGGTGGTGGTGGTGGTGGTGGTGGTGGTGGTAGTGGTGGTGGTGGTGGTGGTAGTGGTGGTGAGTACTCGGGGGCTGGATCAGGCCCCGGTGGGGAGGTCTGGTGGAGCCCGGATCAGTTCTCGGCAACAAGTGGGGGGGCCTCCGAGGAGATACTGGTTGATGGGACCCGGCCCCCTGCGAAGCGCGAAGTGAGCTTCACAGAGCGTGGCGGCGGTCGGGAGTGCTCGGGGGCTAGATCGGGCCCCGGTGGGGAGGACTGGTGGTGCCCACAACAGCTCGCAGATACAGGCGGAGGGGGCCCTTGAGGTGACATTGGTTGCTGTGCCCCGGAGGGTGTGTTATAGCACGACGTTCCGTCGCCCGGTGCAGAAAGGAGTGAGGGCGCCGGAGGCTTGGTGTGTGGCCACTGCCACTGATGGGCCACTGTGCTTCCTAGACTACTATATCCTGAACCTCCATCTTTAGTCTTGATAGGAAGTGGGCCGCATATCTGCACACGGGTCTTGAAGCACCCCGGTTGGCCATGACGCGAGGAGGAGCCGGTGGGGGCCAGGGCAAACAGGGCCAATGGACAAATATACAGAATCGGCGGGCGCTGGCGGCTCTCAATCATCGGCGCCCGACAACGCTGCGCTACTGACTGCGATCACGCAGTCGAGGGACATGTTAGACGCCAAAATAGGCGCTGTGGGGGCCGATGTTACCCTTCTCAGACAGGACCTGCGGAACGCCGTTGAACGCATCATGGGAGCGGAGACCCACATTTCTGAGGTAGAGGATGATGTCGCGGTCTTGAAAAAGAAAGTCGCAGCTATGGAAAAGATTCAGAAGGGCCTGGCTCTGAGGGTGGAAGATGCAGAAGGGCGCGTTCGAAGGAATAACCTTCGCTTTGTTGGATTTCCAGAGGGGTGCGAAGGGGACAAGATGGAAACTTTCCTAACCCGGTGGCTGGAAGACTAGATCCCGACAGACACATTATCTCGCTGCTTTGCGGTGGAAAGGGCCCACAGGGCGCTGGTGCAGAAGCCTCCGGCGGGAGCACGCCCGAGGCCGATCACAGCCAAATTCTTGAATTATTCTGATCGGGACACTATCCTGAAGCAGGCACGACTCAAGGGCACGCTCACATATGACATTCCAGTTTTCCCGGACTACACGAAGATGGTGCAACAACAGCGCCAGTCGTTTCAGGCGGCCAAGGCCCGACTTTGGGGCCTCAAACTCCAATATGCCCTGCTCTACCCGGCGCGGTTGCGGGTCATCTTTCAGTCCCGTACCATGTTCTTTGACACCCCTGAGGAGGTGTTCCAGTGGACAGACGAAACGGTGAAGGTTCGGGTCAACGTAGCAAGAGATGGGTATCGGATTCCGCCGCCAGCAGTGTTGCCCGGGGAGGCCTCCGAGGTCAGCGCCGGCGCCGCAGAGGATCGCGCTCGAACAGGGGCTTGCGGGCGGGATCGGCTGCCCGGCAAGTGGGCTCCGCACAGGAACAGCAGACTGATGCCCCCTGATTGCTGTGGGACTTGGGTTACAATTCTATGCAGATGCCATGTATGGATGCTCAGGTGCTCTGTTATGAGGGGCTGGGACCTTGCCCCAGATAGAATGGGTGGGAGGGAGTGACAGCCTAGTTCCTATGGGTTGCCACAAAGGGGTTCATTGGCGGACGCAGCTCAGGTTCTCCCGTTGGAGGCCTAGCCGGGTTCCGACCGTGACAGGTGCTTCCATGTTTGGGAGGTACGGGGTGGGGGGTGGACGGGGGGGTTGGGAGTTTGGGGGGAGGGCTTGATGGAGATGGGACAGGACATCCTGGGGTTGGCGGGGAAGAGGGGAGGTCAGTTGCCATGCACAGTGTTGCTGATATTGTCTACTCAAGCGTGTACTTGCCAGCTGGGTACGTCATTCAGCCAAAATGTATGTTTGCGGCTAGATGGCGGTTGAGAGTGTGGAATTTAGAGTGTCTATGGCCAACATGCGTGTAGTGAGTTGGAATGTATGGGGCATGCTGGATAAAATCAAGAGAGGAGCAGTGTTGCGCTTTGGGAAAAGGGAGGGTGCGAATATCTTATTGCCGCAGGAGACGCACTTGTTGGGTACCAAGGTGCCTAGTTTGAGAAGATATGGGTATGACCAGGTCTACCACGCTGGGTTTGCGCGAGGCTCCCGGGGAGTGGCCATCCTAGTGCATCGAAGGCTGTCCTATGTCCATGAGTCACAGTGGGTTGATCCACAGGGTAGGAACATATTTTTTAAGGGTAGGATTGGGGCTGAACCATACGCTCCCCCTCCGCTACAAAGGGCATTGATCGAGAGGCTTTATATGGTGTGGTCTGAAATTCCCGAGAGTCTGGCGGTAATAGGGGGTGACTGGAAGGACGTCATGCAGTGCCGAATAGACAGATGTAAGCCTGGGGGGGACAGTTGGTTGACGCATCCACCAAACTAAGTGATGTGGTTCGAGGCATGGGTTGGGTGGACACATGGCGCTATTTACACACACATAGTCGGGAATACACCTACGTCTCGGCAGTGCATAAATCCTTCTCCAGGCTGGATTATGGGTTTGTCCCGGCGGCTGTGGTGGGGAGGGTGGGCTCGGCTTCCATTTTACCTCAGGGGCTGTCAGATCATTCCCCAGTGGCGGTAACCTTAACGTTGGGGAAGAAGAGACAGCCGTTTAGATGGCGTCTTTCAGCTTGGAACCTACAGCAGGAGGATTACCGGGAGCACATGGAGACGGCCATAGCCCACTACTGGGAGGAGAACCTGGGCTCGGTGACTGATGCACGGACAGTCTGGGAGGCCCTCAAGCCCACAATGCGTCGGGTAGACATCGCCTGGTGCTCGGCGGCCCGTAAGAAACACAGGGAGAGGTTGGAACAGGCTGCAGCGAAAGTAGAAGACCTAGAGTCATGCTGTGGCGCAGCAAGTGACGATAGAGGAGTGCAACAGTTGCTCCTAGCACAACAATCCTATCTATATTACTGGATGAGGCGCGCCAGGTTTGGCTGGCGACTAGGAGCAGGATTTATGAGTGGGGAGATAGGTCGAGTACGATGCTGCACAGACTTTGCCAAAATAAGTATCACCCACAGGTGCTGCCGGGCCTCAAGGACGACGCTGGGGAGCCGCTTTCGGCCCCCAAGTCTCTGGCCGACAGCTTTGCCAAATACTATGCGACCCAATATGCCCCGCAAGAATGTCTTTCCCCACTAGATATCGACAAATTCCTTGCAGACCTCCCACCGCGTGCACTGTCGGAGGCCGTGAGGGACCGCCTTGAAATACCACTGTCGGCTGAAGAACTTGGTACAGCTCTGGGGGAACTTAATACGGGTAAGGCCCCAGGATCCCAACGGGTTCCCGAGCGAGTTCTTTAAGAAATATAATTTTCAATTGGGACCGCACTACAAGAGAGCCCTCGAGGCAGCGAGAGAGCATGGGCTCCTGCCCGTGGACTGGAGACATGCAGAGATTGTGGTGTTCTGTAAACCGGGCCGGCCGCCTGACAAACATGAGTCGTACCGCCCGATCTCCCTACTGAATATCGAGGCCAAGATATTGGCCAAGGCGCTAGCGAACCGGCTTCTCCCTTACATAACCGAGTTAGTACACCCGGATCAGGCGGGGTTTATGCCCCATAGGGCAACAAGACATAACATCAGACGCGCCCATATGGCGGTGGCGGCGATTGGAGGCACTAGAACCCCAGCGGCGCTGCTCTTGGCAGATATTGATAGAGCATTCGACTCCCTCAGCTGGTCCTACCTCTTTGCTCTACTTCCGTGGCTTAACTTTGGGCCGCACTTCCTGTCGTATGTGAAGCTCCTATATACAAGTCTGACGGCTTCGGTGAGGGTGGCTGGTGCCACGTCAGTGGCCTTCCCCATCGGGAGCGGCACTAGGCAGGGGTGCCCCCTCTCGCCTTACTTATTTGCGCTGGCCATGGAGCCGTTGGCAGCATGGGTCAGGATGGATGCTCAAATGCATGGAATTGAGTGGGAAGCCGGGCCCTCGGATAGGATTGCCCTTTATGCAGACGATGTCCTGTTCTTCCTCACGGATGTGAATAGGTCGGGGCCTAGAGTCCTAGAGATTATGAAAATCTTCGGGGAAGTATCGGGACTGTCTCTAAACCCGCGGAAATCTATTATCTGGACGTTGGGAGATCGACTAGAATTGGGTCAGTGGGCATCGCCCTTGCAAATAGCAGTTGGAGGCCTGAAGTACCATGGGGTGTTTCTGACGGCCTCGCCCGACGTCTCCTGGGAACGCAACGTTGGGCCGGTGTGGGACAGAGTTCAGTCCGAAATGAAGTCTGGGCCCGAATGCCTCTTAATATTTATGGTAGGTCGGCGATCTTTAAAATGGTTGCCCTCCCGAGACTTTTATACCAGTTGCAGAATCACCAGTTCTCAGTTTCGCCGCGTTGGTTCCAACAAGTGAACTCCGCTCTGGGCCGATTTTTGTGGGCAGGGGGTGCCGTGCGTGTGGCACTTCGTACCTGCTTTTTGTCCACATACTACGGAGGATTGGCCACGTCGGATATCCTATCATATTACCAGGCGTCCCACCTGCTTGTCCTAAATGAGTGGTGGTATGGGGACAGAGGTGACCCGGCATATGCTCTTGAGCGCTATTTGATGGAGCCGTACTTGCTTCATACTATTTTGTACTCGGCGTAGCTGAGGAAGGGACTGCCTGATGCCACACGGGTGGTCTTTCAAATTTGGCGTCAGGCGCTGCGCAGAATGGGTTGGTGGGGCAGACTTACCGAAGAGACCCCGCTCTGGCGCAATGACCAACTTCCGATGCTGGCGTCCTTGCAGGGCTTCCGGGGGTGGGATTCTATTGGAATCTCGAACTTGGGACACGTTATGCGGGGCACGTCCCTTAAATCGTTTCAGGAGCTTAGCCAAGAATATGACATGCCTCGGACGCAGTTTTTGCGGTACCTGCAGTTTCGCCATACTATCACACCAGCGTTGGAGGGTCTAGACTCTCTGCCCGAATTCAGCCCACTAGAAGCTAAAGTATTCATGGGAGAACTGGAGGACAAGAAGATTTCCCGTATCTATCAGACCCCAGTTGTTCATTGTTCGTCGTCCCTACAACATCTGCGGGAAGTCTGGGCAAGGGACGTGGGGACCTGGAGGAAGAAGATTGGCGGGAAGCTCTTGAGGCCCCAAGGGGGGCGGCTATCACTGTGCGCTTGCTATTTATCCAATTTAAATATTTACATAGGGCATATTACACCAGAGAGAGACTGTGGAAGGCTGGTTTGATTGCGTCCCCCGAATGCCTGAGATGTGGTCAAGCAGTTGGCACGTTCCTGCACACAGTGTGGAGCTGTGACAGGTTGACGCAATGGTGGACAGGGGTATGGGATTGCCTGTCAGAGGTGCTGGGTTGGGAACTCCCACGCACCCCCAAATTGGGGCTTCTACATGTCCTTGAGGGGGCGGGGGGCAATATTTATAAGAGGCATTTGTTATTGCTGGGCCTTACGATCGCAAAGAGGGATATAGCTAAAGCCTGGAAAGACCCTCGGGCTCCTAGAGTGATAATATGGAAGCAGGGACTTGACTTTTGTATGGGATTGGAACGACCTGTGTATGAAGCCAGGGGATGCCCTAAGAAACATTACAAAATATGGAAACGATGGGCAGATTACCGGGGCATATGGCTGGAGCCGCCGCCAATATCAAGAGACAATGAGGGACCGGTGTGATGGTGCCAGGGGGCGATATAGTAAACGGAGTTTTCGTATGTGTTTTCCGTTTCTGCATTGTAAGAGGACATGGCAACACTGTGCAGGGGGGGGGGGGTACTTGGGGTTGGGGAGGGTGCTAAGGGAGAGGGGGGATCATTGGGTGGAGAGTTGTTGGGGGATATGGGTATAGCAATATGCTTTACAGATCGTGATTGATGATGGTATGACTTGATTGCAGTGCCTCCGGGGCTCGGAGTGCTGCGGCTATATTGTGATCTTTCAATAAAAAGAGTTTTAAAAAAAAGAATGACGTCTTGCACCAATATAAATACACACAAATATAAACACAAATAGTTAGGGGTTTTTACTTGGTGGTTAAGGAAACCAATTTGCAGTGGGAATTCCACTGATAATAGGAACTGAAAAATGCCTGGTTAAATAAATGAGGCAATAGAATAACTTGCAAGTAGCTATTTGATAACTTTGTTGACGATCACAGCAGCCTTAGTAGGTCTAGTTGGGGCCCCAACACTTAAGCTGAAGTCTTCATTGGCTTTTAAGTGTTTTCCAGACCCAAGAACCGATGAAAACAGATGTAGGTGGTATCAGGGACATAGCTGAAATACTAAATGGAAAAATTGCATGAGAAATTCCCTGAATTTTCAAGCCATATAGAAGTACTGGAACATTGTGCTTTTGATTTTGAAGGTCAGCCGGTCCAATTTTAAAGCCCTTGTGATCATAATGACAGGGATTTATGACCCAAGAACCGATGAAAACACCATTACTACTGTTTGACATTTGCTTAACAGCAACTAGCGAGATAAAGCAGATGTAGGTGGTATCAGGGACATAGCTGAAATACTAAATGGAAAAATTGCATGAGAAATTCCCTGAATTTTCAAGCCATATAGAAGAACTGGAACAATGTGCTTTTGATTTTGAAGGTCAGCCGGTCCAATTTCAAAGCCCTTGTGATCATCATGACAGGGATTTAGCACATACAGGTATTAAGCAAAAACACTTGAAAAACCATTTGAGACCCTTGCATTGTTGCTTTACAGAAATACCAGAATATGAAGTGTTGGCCCAGTTGTGCCAATTAAGAAGTTGGTTAAAGATCTTATTCCCTGAGAAATTTCTCAGTTCTCATGATCATTCAAGCTCATTGTATTCCATCACACAGACATTGATTGACTCAGTCTAAATACCCATACACATTGTTAGTGAATTTTAGGTTATTGAAGAGCAGATTTTGTCTAAGGCTAAAGTCCTTCAAAGTTAACTGAATTGAAGTGGCAATGATCATTTTCCAGTCGTACCTCCCAAGAAGATACCTGCTTGGCGATTGCCCAAAGAGCATAATACCCAAGCAAGGATCCACTCGCTAGATACCAAGGATAATTTTGGGGGGTAAAGCAGGGGTGGAGCATCCCTAAGGGTAAGAGGTAGTGTTCCCCCTTCCCACAAAATGATTAGTTGATCTGCCCTCCTGGGGCCACAAAAGTAGCAAAGCAGTATTTCTGCCCCCTTGGGAAAGAGGGGCAGAAAGCCCACTAGACACCATGGCAGATTATAAAAGGGAAAGGAGTGGGGGCAGGTCACCAAGCCATTGAGATTTGCCCCTACCCCTTAATGGCCCCAGTCATTTTTCTACCACCCTTGGGGGCAGATTGGAGCGGTTTACCGACAGTCTGACTTCTGGTGGCCAAGGCATGGGCAGGAAGCCCACTAGACACCAAAGAAAAAGGGTCAAAGAAGGAGGGTTGGGAGCGACCAGGCAGCCCATTGCAGGCAGGGCAAATTGGGGAGGTTTACCCTCTGTTTGCTCCAGAGGGGGTAGAAAGCACAATGGATGCAAGGTATATTTAAAGACAAGAGGTGGGGGTCAGTTTGTTCTGACATCAGGCTGCAACCCCACCCTAGAGCCCCAGTAGTTTTTCTGCCTCCCTGGGACCTGGGTAACATACAACAATGTCTCAAAAGGGTGTCAGGAGGAGGACAACTAGAAATAGTACAATTAATTACTGAAGAATAAATCAAGAAGGGTGGAAAAAAACAGGGAGACCAGATATTTTGCAAACCAAATTGTATTGGTACATTCACATATTTGACATATTCAATTCCATATGGTCAAACAAAAAAGTTGTGCTGCGTTATATTAAATGGCATGTAACCTGTTGGATAATGTGCTCAAGTGCGCGTGAAAGATTGTTATGGCCCAAGTGACACGTGAGGTAGTATATACAGCGACGGTGAAGGGCGCGACAGCGAACAAGTGAACTTTAAAATTGTACAAAGTCAGGATTACCAAACAGTAAATGAAAGTATGATACACAAGTAATTAAGTATAGTATCCTTTTTTTTTTTTAAAGATTTTTATTTGCATTTTATTAACAACTCAAAATTACAGTCATAGCATTGGCAGCATAAAATCCCCTAGTCCCTCTCCCGCCCCTCCTAAATGGTACTCTGTTTTTATGACTACATATTGTACAGGTGCTCTGTCCATCCATCCTAGTGAACAGATAAGTCTCAGCTTTCACTCCCTACCCCACCCTTTCGTCCAAATCGGTTCGTAAATTGTTATTTGTGTACCTCACCCTCCCAGTCCCCCATCTAGCCCATGATAGTGTCTCCACTTGGACCAGACCTTTTTAAACTTCCTGGGACAGCCCCGTGACTTGTAGGTCACCCTCTCAGCCGCCATGTACAGATCCAGCCCTAGTCTCCACTCCTCCATGTTCGGGGGGGGTCGATGATCCCCAGCGTTTGGCGATGTCTCTCTTTGCCACCACTAGGGCCAGAACCAGAAACACCAGGAGGGGGCGTGGTAGGTGAACATCATTGGTCATCCCTAATAGGGTCAGTTTGGGCTCCTGCGGAATCGGTACCGCTAATACCTCACTAAGCTCAGCGAGTACGTGTTTCCAGTAGGTTTGTATCACTTCAACATGCCCATATTATGTGGAAGAAGTTCCCCCATTCCCTGTGGCATCTGAGGCAAGTAGTATCTGTCGCTTTCCCCATTCTGTGTAGTCTCACCCTGTCAAAGTATGTCCTGTGTAGCACATTGTATTGAATGAGACAGAGTCTAGATTTAATCGCCACCTCGCGCGGGTGCATTAACACTACGTCCCAATCTATGTCCTCGAGTGCTCCGACCTCCTTCTCCCAGGTATCTCTAAGTTTCGTTAAGTCCCACAACATATTATTGGTTAATGTCTTGTAGGTGAGTGAGACTGCCTTGCTTTGTATCTGTTCCTGGAGGAGCCTACCCTCCAATGGGGAGTATTCTGGGAGACCCGCTAATTGTATGTTTTGTGCCCTCCAAGCATGGCGCAGCTGGGTATATTTGAAGAGCTGTGAGTGTTGTAGGCCAAACTCCGATTTCAAGGTCTGGAAGGGTTTCAGTTCCCCTTTAGCAGTCACATCTCCTATTGTGGAGAGTCCGATATCCCATAGTCCCACCGTTTGAAGCCTTGCAGTTTATGAAGTTCCGTGAGCCATTTGCAGTGCCATAGTGGTGTCTGCCGGGTGGGTGTCTTTTCCCAGCCTGTGCGCTTAGTTGCCTTATTCCAGGCCCGTATTGTGGTGGCCGTAGCAGGAAGCAATGTCTTCCTCGCGGAGCCACCGTACAGGTAAAACATCAGGTTGTGTGGGGACAATTTGTGCCGCTCCAGGGCATATGTGGGGTGGTCCGCCTGTGAATGCAGCCATTCATTGATTGGGGCCAAGTGTTCCGCCCAGTAATAGGCTTCGAGGTTGGGGAGTGACATCCCTCCGCTATATTGGTGACGTTGGAGAGTGGTTAGAGCTACCCTTGGCTGTTTGCCGAGCCATAGAAAGGTCCTGAGGTCTGAGTGGATTCTATTCAGTATCATGTCTGGGATTAAATAATATTCATTTTGCAGGGCATATAAGTATTTAGGGAGTATGATCATTTTGTACATGTCCGCTCTACCCAAGAGTGTCAGAGGCAGCAGCCGCCAGCACTCCATGTCAGCAACGGAGTTTAGCATTATCCTCTACGTTTTTTTGCAGCAAGAGTTTCTTATCTAGGGTGATGTAGATATTGGAAGCCCTCAGTTGTAACAATCAATCGGTCCGGCAACGTCGTCCCCCGCACGCACCCTCTAGGGTCATACAGGATTGACTTATGCTAGTTTATGGCATGGCCGGAGTGTCGGCCATAGCGTTCCAGTTCCCGGAACAGCTCCGGGACAGTAGTGTCCGGGTTGGTGATGTATAGGAGTACATCGTCTGCGTATAGGGATAGTTTCTCCTGCACCAGGTCCGTATCCGTTATGCGGAATCCAGTGATCAGTTGATTCTGTCGGACCCTGGCTGCCAGTATCTCAATGGTAAGTGTGAATAGGAGGGGTGACAGAGGGCATCCTTGGCGGGTGCCCCTTTGAATATGAATTTCGCGCGACAGTCTCCCGTTAACCCTCACTTTAGCACGCGGGTCTATCTCTCACCTCCTGCAGCCAGTTATGAGTGCGCCTAAGGTTGAGTTTCGTGGCCCGGTCAGGCAGGAAACCGGTTTGGTCCAGGTGTATTAGGTCTGGGATTACCGATCTCATCCGCTGCGCCAGAACCGTTGCAAGGAGAAGAGAGATGGGTCGGTAGGACGCGCAGTCCTCCCGTGGTTTGCCCTCTTTATGGATTGGGATGATTGTCGCCTGTGAGAGATCAGCGGGGAGCTGGCCCTCCTGATATGCTCCCAGGAAGAGGTTCCTTAAGTGCGGGCCAGTATATCTGCCGTGCATTTGAAAAGTTCCGCCGGGAACCCATTCGGGCCCGGCGTCTTCCCAACCTTTAGCCCAGCGATGGCCAAAGTGACCTCCTCTATCGTAATATCAGCCTCAAGGGTATTGAGGATCTCGGAATAGAGCACAGGGAGATCAGTCTGTCCCATGTACTGGATAGCATCCTCGCACGTGCCTAAGTCTCTGGCTGTGTAGAAGCGCTCATAGTAAGTAGAGAACATCTCTGCAATATGTGGGTCTGTGTTGACAAGCACCCCTTCCGAATCCCGGACATGTTCCACCCATCTCGCTGCCCGTTCCTTTCGGCTAAGCCACGCCAGAAGTTTGCCCGACTTGTCCCCAACGTCATATAGACGGTGGAGGGTGGCCAGGCTCTGAGTTTTTGCCTCGCCAGTTACCAGTTCTCTATATTGACGCTGTGTGTCTCGCAGTTTCCGCATCGTTTCGGAGCTTCCTGTAGTCACATATTCTCTTTCTAACACCACTATGGCGTGCTCCACAGTCGCCACCTCATCCTGAACCCTCCTCCTCTCCACCCCCAGTCTGCTTTGTATTCTGTCTTTCATTACCGGTTTTAGGGCTTCCCACAGGGTCACACCCGAGTCCACCGTCCCCTCATTTTCAGCCAGATATACCCGCGCATCTGCCCGCACGCCTTTGCGTACCGTCTCGTTTTTAAGGTCCCATGCAGCGAGGCGCCAGGAGGCCCCGTCAGCGCCTCGAGTCTGTCCCATCTGCACCAGTAGCAGTGAGTGGTCCGAAAGTCCCCTCGCATTATATTCCGCCACGACATCTATGGTTAGGTCCTGTCTGGACATGAATATGTAATCTAATCTGGAGAACACTTTATGCGCCGCAGAGTAGAACGAATAAGCGGTCTGGTCAGGGTGCACCTGCCTCCAGACATCAATAAGTCCTAAAGTGGTGATCATCCGGGTCAGGGGGGTCTGGCTTCCCCGGGTGTGTGACGCTCCTGATCTGTCCATTCCCATATCCATCACATCGTTAAAATCTCCTCCCACTATTTGAATGGTGTCTGCAGTGTCAAGAAGTATATTGGCTAGTACCCTAAATGTATTGGCCTGCAGTTTGGGCGGTGCGTACACTGATACCAACGTGTATGTGCGCCTACGCCACGTCCCCTGAACCCCCACACAGGTTCCCAGAGGGTCCCCCCAGGTGCGTGTGATACTGAACGGGGAGGAATTCTTCACAATGATGGCTACCCCTCTAGAGTCAGTTGTGTACCCCGCATGCGCTAGAACCTTGTATCTTCCCCTGGCTATAAAGGGACAGTTGGTGCCCTTGAGGTGCGTTTCCTGCAGGAAAATTATGTCAGAGCCTATTCTCTTGAGGTAATTGTTTACTAGCCCCCTTTTAATCTTGTTACCTAGCCCATTCACGTTCCATGTCAGGACGCTGAGTTTCCCATAGTCCACCGGTAGTGTCGCTAATGCACTTGCCATAGTGAAGTAAGGTCCAAGTGGTGTGGGCGGGTACTTGCACAGGAGATTAACATATCACACCAATTCCCATGACTGCATCCAACTAACCGTGTCCCCTCACCCTCCCCCACCCTCGTTCAACAGAACTATTCGAACAACCCCCTTCCTCCCCTCCCCCTCCCCACCTCCACCTCCCAGGCATCCCACCCGTGCAAACATTGACGTATAGGATTGCCAGGTGACGAAGGTCTGTCGCCCACCCACAATCAACCCCAACTAGGTTATGTCTAGTGTTCTAACTTGAGCTCCCAATTGGCCCCTCGGGAATCAGCGGTCCGTCTGACCGCGGGGGGGGGGGGGGAGGGGGGGCAATTCAAGCCACAGGGGCCACTACAGGTGCCAACTTATTCAACAAAAAACTTGAAATTAATCTACCTAAAAGAAAAGGAAAAAAGTGTTTGCCACTTGGGTGCCCCAAAGCGAAGAACTGCTGTTTCGAATCTTATCTCCACATTTCCTCAGGAGTGCGAGTCTTGCGTTTCTACATCTTGCTCTTCTGAGTTGCCAGTCGCTCCCTGTTCCAGCTCTCGGATTGCTGCGACCAGAGGGTGAAGGGATTGTTCTGTCTGGTCCTCAGAGTCCGACATATGATTACTGCCCTCATTTTCAGTCTCTGTTTCCGTGTGTTGCGCCAAACAGCTGAACGTGGATCCCGGGGCCGTGTCGCCGTCCGATGACTTATCCATGTTCCGGCCCCCCCTGTTCGTCGTGTGTTGGTCTGGGTATGGAGTTAGCTGCGATTGTGGCCTCGTGAGTGGATGTTGGGATCTTTGGGCCTTGGGCAGACTCTTCCGGAAGCTGGCAGCCGCCATCTCATTACGGATTCTACGACCCTCCTCTTCAGCTTCACGCAGCAACGGTCTCTCTTCCAGCCATTGCCAGGCCTCCTCCGGACGATTGAAGAAGTGGGACCTGCCCTTGAATAACACCTTCAGTTTCGCCGGGAAGAGCAGCATGTACGAAATGTTAAATTCTCGGAGCTTCGCTTTCACTGCGTCATAGGAGCATCTTTGTTTTTGCACATCCTGACTGTAATCAGGGAAGATCATGATATTAGTGTCCTCGAACCGCAGTTCCCCTTTTTTTCGTGCTTCCCCCAGGATAAGATCCCTGTCCGCGAAATTAAGGAACTTTGCGATGATCGGTCGTGGTCTCGCACCCTCCGGTGGTTTTGCTAACAGGGCTCTGTGCGCCCGCTCGACAACAAAACAGTTCGAGAAGGGGGCATGGGGAAACATGGACGTTAACCAGGAGTGCAGGAAGGCAGCAACATCCGTCTTCTCAATTCCCTCTCTAAATCCCATGAAGCGCAGGTTGTTACTCCTTGCCCTATTCTCGGCATCCTCAACCCTCCACAGCAGCTGTCTGTGGGACGCCTGCAGCTCTGTCATATCTTTTTGGAGGGTAGTAAGGGACTCTTCTGCGTCAGTAGTTCTGGTCTCTGCTGTATTTACCCGTTCCGACAAGTTTCGGAGGTCTTGGCGTAGCAGAAGGACTACCGAGCCCACCTCCCCTATTTTAGTCTCTAGTGCCGCTCTCGAGTCTTGGATGTCTGTCCTCGAGGCCTGAATTGCCTCCAGAAGCATGGCGGTGTCTGTGCGAGTGCCCAGTCCCATAGGGGTCGCCTCCTTCTGCGCACGAGTTGTGGTATAATTGTCCATGGTGTCTTGCCTCGCTGGTCTTGTCACCGGGTCTTTCTTCCCTATTATGGCGATGTGCCCCTTCCAGGCGATGTATTCTGGCGCCGTAGGTGTAGAGTTGGGGGGGAGGGGGATAAAGGCCTGTTGGCTCAAGGCCCTCCCGGGAATGCCACTGAGTGGGAGGCAGGATGGGGATCTCCAGCCGTCTGTCCGGGTCTCCCGTGTGACACATGTACGGGGGTGGGGGGGGGGGGGGGACGCACTTCCCCGACCCACCTAAGTATAGTATCCTTGAGGGGAGCGCCAAGAATTTCGCTGTGAAGTCGAGAGCGTTTCCGCCTGTAGGGATGTTAGGCTATCATCAGGACCAGGTTACATTGATTTATATCGCAGTGCTAGGGATAAAGGGATATTCACATGTATGTGTATACAATTGAGCACCAAGGTGAAAGAATAAGGAATTGGGGGTATAATAAATTGAGCCAAAAGGAACAGATGAGGAAGTGCGCTGCAGACAATACCGCGTGTCTAGACTCAAGGAGAAAATGTGAGAAAAGCGCTAGTGATCGAGACTGATGGACCACTTACGTCTGGGGCCACACCGTCAGAAGTCCGGAGTGGAAGGGTGTAAGTTCTAAGGAGAACCTAAGCGTGCCAAGGCTAGGTCTGAGGGATAAGAGTACGAGAGGGTGGGATGAGTGGGGGGGAGGAGTGGGAGGGGGAGCTGGGGGGTTGGAAAAGGAAAGCGGGGTTGGGGAGGGGAAGGGGTGGGAAAAAAAAGGGGGATGACTTACTATCAGGTTTGGAAGGAGGTCCCAAAGGTGACGGAAACACGCTCAGCGACATGTGTCAGAGTCCACGGCTGTGGTTCAGGTACCCTGAAAAGGAAGAAGGGCCCAGTCAGAGGGAGACCATGGTCGGGAGGGGATGTTGGGTGAGGATGGGGTTCTGTGGGGGGTTGGGCAGTACAGAGGGGACCTGGAGCATCCCCAAGGCAAACTAAAGGAAGTTTGGATACTTTTGGGTATAGTTTTAACCTAAAGCACGGAAAGCATGGCAGAGAGGGATAAATACTAATTTCCTCTCACTTGTAATAATGAGTAGCTGCTCTATTCAAGCTCTGGGTTAGCCAACAACCATGGAACCCTCTAAACCCTGGGCATTTCTGAGACCTAGAAACCCAGGTGAATTCAAGGTGGTGGGTTTTGTGTGGATTCCACTACCTTTTCTTACTTTGAATGTTGTTCAAACCTCGAACTTTCCCTGATGCACTCCCCAGCTCCCCAAAGATGCATCTGTGGTCAGAACAAACTCTGCAAAAGGAGAAAGGAATGATAGTCCCAGAGAGAGATTGCTGGGAGACTGCCACCAAAATAGGGAGTCTTTCATGATCAGAGTTATCCAAATGATGTCGTCGAATGATCCCGTTACTTGGAACCATTGGATGTCCAACTGCTCCTGAAATGGTCTCATCCTTAGACGAGCATGAGGTATCATGAGAATGGGGGAAGACATCATTCCGAGAAAGGATTTGAGGACACGGACAGAAGCGAAATCTCTTTCGTAGAGATGGTGAGCCAGAGATATAATGGCTTTCAGTCTTTGTTGATTAGAATGCCTTGTTTTGGAGAGTACGAATGTTGCTCCAAGAAATGTTATCCAATGAGAAGGAGCTAGAATAGATTTTTGAAGATTGACTGCCAGCCCTAGAGAGCGGAAGAGCTGTAGGCAGAAAGGAATGGCTTCTGAAGCTTGATGAAGAGAAGGAGCTTTCATCAACCAATTGTCGACATATGGGAAGATCTGTAGGCCTTTCAATCCTAGGTATGTTGCCAAGGGAGTTAGGCACTTGGTGAAAACCTGAGGAGATAAACGAAGGCCGAAGGGAAGCAGCTTGAATTGATAATGCGCACCTGCCATAGAGAAACCTAGAAATTTTCGATGCTTGGGATGGATAGGGATATGTAAATATGAGTCTTCCAAATCCAGGCTTGCTAGAAAATCCAAAAGGTTCAGAAGCTGCAATATCTCCTGGACAGTTACCATGTGAAAGGATTTCTTCAGCAGGTATTTGTTGAGTTTTCTGAGGTCTAGAATGAGTCGCCATTCTCCTGACTTTTTCTTCTTTATCAAGAAAAACCGGGAGTAGAAGCTTGGTACACATTCTATTGCTCCCTTTTGAAGCATTAACAAAGTCTCCTTCTTTAGCAATTGAAGATGGGGTGGTATTGATTTTTGAGCAGGATGAGGAGGTGACGTTGAGGTACACTCTAGGATATGGCCATATTTTATTATATCTAGGACCCATTTGTCTGTTATTTTCTGCCAGTGATTTAGGCAATGAGGAAGGGAAATCTTCTTTAGTGAGATAAACAAGGGAAGAGCGGCAGGCGGTGTGGCATCGTCACTGCTTTCTGACAGAATCCCTCGGTTGAACTTGTTGCTTCCGTATAGGTTGTCTGGAATAAGCAGCTTGTGGTGGTGCCCGGTATTGCTGTAGCTGCTGGTAGTAAGGTCGAAAAGAGATGTATGTCTGAGGCTGGTATCTCTAATAACCTCCCCAAAAAGAATAGGCTCCTTCGCCACGTGCACCACGAAAGGGGGTCTTTCTATATTACAGCATTTCCAGGGCCTTAGCTGTGTCCTTGTCTGTTTCGATGGTTTGCAAAGCACTATCAATATATTTGTCAAAAAGTGTTTTACCATCAAATGGCATGTGCAAAATTTTGCTTTGCACCTCAGAGCGGAACATAGTTGCCTTCAGCCAACCCTGGCGTCTGAGGACTGCAGCTCCAGCAAGCTGACGAAAGGCAAAGGAAGCAATGTCCATAGTAGCTTCAATGATTTCAGATGCAGATCTTTCCCCCTCTAGAAGGTTCTCTCTTGCATCCATCCTTTTCTCCTCTGGAAGGATATCTATGAAACGAGCAATGTCCAACAACATCTGGCGATGGCATCTGACTAAAATCGTTAGAGCGTTAGCAGCGCGAACATTAGCACCTGAGGTGGTTGTGAATCTTTTGCCAATGTTATCTAGGCGCCTTCCTTCTCTGTCAGTCAGTGCAGTAATGGGCGATAGAGGGTTCCTTGATCTCCGTTGGACAGCTTGTGAGATAATGGAGTCAGGCTTAGGGTGTCCCACCAGACAAGCTGGAGCATCATCAGGAGCTGGGCAAGTCCGGGATAACTGTGGCGGGTGTCCTCATTACATTTACATCTTCTTCCCAGATGTGATCTGCAATGGCTATAGATCTGACAGATTTTCAGGATAGATCTTTAAAATCATAGAGAAAGCAATCTGATTGTTTGAGTCTTAAAAACAGTTGAAAACGCAAAGCTGCTCTTTCTATTAGAGCGTGCGAGCCGCCGATATCTTCTGGTGACGACTCTACAGTTTAAGGTGAAGCAGGTGTCGATATAACATAGTCCTCCCATTCATCTCCAGCTTGCCCATATTTTTGAGATTGACTGTCCTCAATTTCTCCTTCATCAGAAGTGTCCTGATGTTGCAGCAAAACAGTATCTTTTGCAGGGAAGGTCACTGGCAAAGGTACAGGTACTTGGTGGAGAAAAGGCAGGCAGTGGTGGCTGTGGAGATGGAGGTACAGCTGCTTAAGGAAAGCGTGTGCGATAATCCTGCAGTAAATCTTGAAGGTCTTGTACCATTGTGGCAGGAAGGTAGACCAAAGGCTCATTAACTGGTTCCAAATATTGAATCTTTGCATGAGGAGGGTAATATGTTTGTTGGTAGTAGCCTTCTTATTCATCATCAGCTTCCTCTTGATATTTTACCTGCAGCTCATAAGCACTATCAGCAGGTCCAAACATTCCATCGTCATCAGAGCCTCTAAAAAAGTTGAAGGTGGCAAAGGTGAAACTATTGCTGGATTTTGCAAAAAAATGCCTTGTTGGCGGTGTCGTGGACGAGAAAGTCGTCGACGGGTACATAGGCGTAAGCTGTAAGGCCGATGGAGGCTTATGACCAGGCGTAGGATAAAGCGTTGTCAACTTCATCGACAGTAGTGGAGTCTGCATCCTCAACGAGGACATGACAGGAACGGATGATGTCGTCGTCAGCATCGATATTGTCGTTGACGCAGTCATGGACGAGGTCGTCGACAGAACCAGTGTCGTCGACGAGGACGCAGGCGTAAAGTTGGCAGTCGTTAACCGAGTCGCCATCGACAATGAGGTCGTCAACGGTGTTGAAGCCATTGTCGTCTATGGAAGTGCCGTCGGCGGGACAGTCATCGTATCTGCTATCGACAATGTAGATTTTCTCGAAGACGAGGTAGGAGAAGCATGTCCAGAAGGTGATTTTTGTGTCAACGGTGATCCAGAAGGGATTGACGTCGGGGAAACAAGCTTTCTAGAGACTGAAATTTTCATTGAATGTACAGAAGAGTGTTTTCCTTTCTATTGCTTTTTTCCTCAGTAGGAAACGGAAGCTTTCATTTTTGTGAGGTGCCTGTATCTTCCTGACAAGACTTTTTTACAGTCTTTTTCTTGGAAACCTCAGGAGATTCTAGAGGTCTATCTCTACTTTTGGATGTTTCATCAGAAGCCTGTGAGGTAGAACTCTCCTCATCCTCAGAGACTATATCAGATTTAGTTGTAAGTCTCTGAAGTCAAATCGAATAAGTTACTTACCTTCGGTAAAGTTATATCTGTAAGAAACATTAGTTAGTTATAGATTCTTTACCTGAGAATTACCGTCAGGCGTCAGACTGGATCTGGAAAGTTTTTCGTCAACAGTACCTCTGCGTATCGGAAGGTGGCGTCAGTCGGCTCCGCTTTAGTTGCTGGCATCGTGTCGCCGGGATTACGTCGCGGCAGCTACTTAGACGCCGCCCTCGCGTGCTGACGTCAGTTCAATACACAGCTTTAAGCGCCAGAAAAGCTGAGCCAGGCAAGACACTGGCCACTGGTGCAGAAAACTAGGGCCCTGAAAGCATAACCTTAACCCTAGAAATCAGTTCGCAGAAAGGGGAGGATGGGTGGTGCAGCAAGGAATCTATGACTAGTGTTAGAAACGGGATCCCCGGCCGGCCAGGGCTTGCACCAAAGTCAGTCAGAGACCACCACTTCCAGCCAGGGCAAGGGAGTTACACACCAAGATAACCCCAGCTCACCCTCTAGGTAACCTGACGCGAGCAGCAAGGCTAATCTCGGAGGCGATGTGTAAAGCGTTTGCGCGCCCACCCAGCAACAACACCCAAGGCCCACCACAAAGGAAACTCCACACAAGGTTACATAAAAAATTGCCTTTGTATTACAGTAAAACACATTAGATAAAACACACACTTTACAATGTGCCAACAGGCACGGGCAGAATTTACAGGGGATTATGTACAGGACAGGGCCACATGGACCACTGTCAGGGGTATGCACTGTTAGAACTAGCACTTGTTGTAATTAGCACTTTGTAGGAATAATAATTCTTGTAGGTATAACACTTAGCACATAGCACATATAATGACTGTAGCACCAAAATAGTACATGTAGCAAACAACCAGTAATTACTGGTAAAGGGTAAATACCTCCTACGCAACCCTAACCACTTTAGGAAAATCACGCAGGGAACTAGGACCTTATTAGCAGGACCTATAGAAGGAAAAACAATCACCTAAGCATCAAACACATAGCAAAGGGAAAGAAGCAAAACACATGATGCATAAAACATTCAGAGGTGCAGGTAATAACAATTGCGCAGAAATCACATTGGCAAGTAAATCACAAATTGCGCAAGGTGCACATAGGCACAACACTAGAACTGTCCCTCAGGCCAACTGGCCTCTCAAGGGCTGAAATGCCCTTTGTCCAAAAGTCAGGGCAGGCTGCGCAGGCAGCCAAGAACACAAGCCTAAACGTGGCAACTGCCCACTAAGTGCTGGGCAGCTGTAAGGCAATGGGAACACACACGTTGAAGCCTCGTGGGCTCAAGAACAACAATGGGGCCAACACAACGTGGGAGCCTCGCAGGCTCTAAACAACTGACTGGTGTCCCCCAAGAGCCCCGTGGCTCTAAATAAACAGACTGGCAGTCAAGAGCCTCTCTGGGCTCGTAAAACAAATATGGGCTGTGAGCCTCTCTGGGCTCTAAAACAACAATGGGGCCCTGGAGCCTCGGGGCTCTAAACAACAATGCCCCAGGTCGGAGCCTCGCTGGGCTCTAGGCAAAGCAATGCCCCTGGACGTTGGAGTCCCCCCTCTGGGGACTCGGGTCGCAAACGGCCCACTAGGGCCTCGGGGCTTCAAGCAATTATGCACCGTGAGCCTCTCAATAAAGAAATGCCCCACTCGTTGGAGCCGCCCTCTGGCAACTGGGGCCGCTCTGCGAACAAAGAGGAAACTGCCCCCTCGAGCCTCTCTGGGCTCGCAAACAAATATGGCCGGTTGTGGGAGTCCCTCGCGGGGGACTCGAAATGAAATAACTGTCCCCCAGAGACTTTGTGGGCTTTAATCACCAGGGTGCCTCTCGCAGGCACCTGAGTACACAGGGAGCTTCCCTCCCTCGCGGCACTCACCGGCTGTCTTCTGGCGGGCACAGCGCTCTCCTCCTCCCACGGAAGCCTCGCTCCCTGCAGCACTCCGGCGGTCGTTCTGGTGCCGCGGGCAGGGCTCCCCTCCTCCGGGGCCTTGCTGGCGACACGGCGCTCTTCTCCTCACATGGGAGCACGGGGTGGGCTCCCGTCAGCTTCCGGTTTTTGGGGGCGGGACTTCCGGGACGCCGCGGGCAGAGCAGCGGCCCCCGGGGCACACCTCGGCGATCCGGGCAAAAACGAGGGGTAGGCTCCCTCTTCAGAGACCCCCGCAAAGATAAAATAAATAACACGGAGTAAGCTCCGTTTGGAGGCACAACACGCAGGGTGGGCACCTGCTCGTAATTCCTTAGAAGGGGGGGTCCCACGCAGCCTCTCTGCGCTGCAGGCCCCCAGAAGTCCCAAAATGAAGCGCTCCCAAGCGCTAGGGGAAAAATAAAGCGCTCCTGGTGCTTCGAGCAAAATAGAGCTCCAGCAAAGTTCTGGAGGCAGGCAGGGGGGGCAAGGCTGGGCCCAGAGCCAGCTCACTGGGACTCCAGGCAGGGAGGCAACCCAAGTGGCGGTCCTCCTGGCGCCCAACAGCAGCAGCAGCCCCCCTCAGATAGGATCCTGGAAGAGAACAAATTGCAAGGGGACAAAGCCCCTTCTTATACTGTAAATCCTTTGTTTGTAGGTGCATGGTGGGGGAGAAACCAGTCACAGCTGGTTTTGGAGTACTTTGTTTTTCCCAGCCACCCTTTCCATTCACCAGGCAGGCTAGGGTCATCAGTCGCACCACAGGGGGCGGAGCCAGCATTGTGTAGGGAAAGCACAGCCCTATTCAGGACCCAGGTGCACCCCTCCCTCACATCACTCATGCTAATCTTTCCACTCACCACCGGGCAGACCCATTATGACTCATGGAGCCTGGCACCCCAGCCAGCTCCAGCCAATCACACGCCAGCAGCCTCACTGCACACACACACCAATGTCTAGAAGTGGCACTTCCCTACTAGACACAAACACGCCGCATACTTCATTGCGCTAATTGCAAACACAACAGTGATGGACAGAATGTGGATCAATGTCACACATTCACCCCAGTCCAAAGATCTGGGCCCAAATCCATCGTTTTTCCACTCCACACCACCCTGGGTTAGACAATGGCGATATGCAAATCAGCACTGACCCTGTGCCCCATGGGAACAGTCCAGTCCGAACTACAAAAGCCATGTCCTTCCCAGAACGGAAACAAGCATCCTAGGACCGGCCCGGTTTCGAGGTAACACCTCTCATCAGCCCGGCTAGCTTGACTCCAGTGGTGTGGAGTGCCTGGGACTCACGTCTGAGCATCCCCAGTACACTTAGAGCGGTAATTGCAAACACAACAGTGATGGACAGAATGTGGATCAATGTCACACATTCACCCCAGTCCAAAGATCTGGGCCCAAATCCATCGTTTTTCCACTCCACACCACCCTGGGTTAGACAATGGCGATATGCAAATCAGCACTGACCCTGTGCCCCATGGGAACAGTCCAGTCCGAACTACAAAAGCCATGTCCTTCCCAGAACGGAAACAAGCATCCGAGGACCGGCCCGGTTTCGAGGTAACACCTCTCATCAGCCCGGCTAGCTTGACTCCAGTGGTGTGGAGTGCCTGGGACTCACGTCTGAGCATCCCCAGTACACTTAGAGCGGTAATTGCAAACACAACAGTGATGGACAGAATGTGGATCAATGTCACACATTCACCCCAGTCCAAAGATCTGGGCCCAAATCCATCGTTTTTCCACTCCACACCACCCTGGGTTAGACAATGGCGATATGCAAATCAGCACTGACCCTGTGCCCCATGGGAACAGTCCAGTCCGAACTACAAAAGACATGTCCTTCCCAGAACGGAAACAAGCATCCGAGGACCGGCCCGGTTTCGAGGTAACACCTCTCATCAGCCCGGCTAGCTTGACTCCAGTGGTGTGGAGTGCCTGGGACTCACGTCTGAGCATCCCCAGTACACTTAGAGCGGTAATTGCAAACACAACAGTGATGGACAGAATGTGGATCAATGTCACACATTCACCCCAGTCCAAAGATCTGGGCCCAAATCCATCGTTTTTCCACTACACACCACCCTGGGTTAGACAATGGCGATATGCAAATCAGCACTGACCCTGTGCCCCATGGGAACAGTCCAGTCCGAACTACAAAAGCCATGTCCTTCCCAGAACGGAAACAAGCATCCGAGGACCGGCCCGGTTTCGAGGTAACACCTCTCATCAGCCCGGCTAGCTTGACTCCAGTGGTGTGGAGTGCCTGGGACTCACGTCTGAGCATCCCCAGTACACTTAGAGCGGTAATTGCAAACACAACAGTGATGGACAGAATGTGGATCAATGTCACACATTCACCCCAGTCCAAAGTATTTTGTATTTCGGACTGGACTGTTCCCATGGGGCACAGGGTCAGTGCTGATTTGCATATCGGCATTGTCTAACCCAGGGTGGTGTGGAGTGGAAAAACGATGGATTTGGGCCCAGATCTTTGGACTGGGGTGAATGTGTGACATTGATCCACATTCTGTCCATCATTGTTGTGTTTGCAGTTACCGCTCTAAGTGTACTGGGGATGCTCAGACGTGAGTCCCAGTTACTCCACACCACTGGAATCAAGCTAGCCGGGCTGATGAGGGGTGTTACCTCGAAACCGGGCCGGTCCTCGGATGCTTTTTTCCGTTCTGGGAAGGACATGGCTTTTGTAGTTCGGACTGGACTGTTCCCATGGGGCACAGGGTCAGTGCTGATTTGCATATCGCCATTGTCTAACCCAGGGTGGTGTGGAGTGGAAAAACGATGGATTTGGGCCCAGATCTTTGGACTGGGGTGAATGTGTGACATTGATCCACATTCTGTCCATCATTGTTGTGTTTGCAGTTACCGCTCTAAGTGTACTGGGGATGCTCAGACGTGAGTCCCAGTTACTCCACACCACTGGAATCAAGATAGCCGGGCTGATGAGAGGTGTTACCTCGAAACCGGGCCGGTCCTCGGATGCTTGTTTCCGTTCTGGGAAGAACATGGCTTTTGTAGTTCGGACTGGACTGTTCCCATGGGGCACAGGGTCAGTGCTGATTTGCATATCGCCATTGTCTAACCCAGGGTGGTGTGGAGTGGAAAAACGATGGATTTGGGCCCAGATCTTTGGACTGGGGTGAATGTGTGACATTGATCCACATTCTGTCCATCATTGTTGTGTTTGCATACTTCATTGCGCAGCATTCAATCACACAAGTTCGCACATACCAAACTCGAGCCTGCACTCCCCACACATCAGGAATTAACATGGAAACACACATTCCCCATGCATTCCTATGGGAGGGCAGGCCAGCCTCACTACACGCACAAACTTTACTCTGGGACACAGGGAAAAAGTGCGCAGAGACCAAAAATCACAAACACAGATCACATACTAAAAGCAAAAAGATTAGGGGTGAACCTGTCAGAAGGGCCAAGTCCAACAAATAGCTAATGTTTCTTACAGATATAATGTTACCGATGATAAGTAACTTGTTCTTCCGAAATAAACAAGTTAGTTATAGATTCCTTACCTGAGAATAGATATCTCAGCAATACCAACCCCGGAGGTGGTTCTGCGAACCAAGATCACACCAGAAAGTTCTGGAGAACAGAACAGTCAAAGAAGCCATCTCTCCGGATTGGACTGTCAAGACAGTAGTGCTTAGTAAAAGTGTGCAACAAAGCCCATGTAGCTGCCTGACAGATGCCATGCAGAGGAACGCCTCGTCCCAGAGCAGTGGTTGCTGGAGACTCCTTCTTTGCCGAAGAATAGCAGACTTTGATGCACAAAACGACCCACCGGGAGATAGTTTGTTTGTGTACGGCCCGACCTTTCTTGGAGCCCACGTACCCAACAAAGAGCTGGTCATCCACCCGTAACTGTTTGGTGCGATCCAAATAAAAGGAAAGCGCACGTTTTGGGTTCAGACGGTGGAGCCTCTCTTCCTCCTTCGAAGGATGCAGAGGCGGAAAGAAGGTGGGCAAGGTGATCGTCTGCCCGATGTGGAAGGCAGTGACTAACTTGGGTAGGAAAGATGGACGAGTCCTGAGGACAACTTTGTCTGGATGCAGAGAGAGAAAAGGAGGCTTAGAAGGAAGCGTCTGGAGCTCACTCTGGCAGAGGTGATGGCCACCAGGTAAGCAGTTTTGAGAGTTAAGAGTCTCAGAGGACAGTTATGAAGCGGCTCAAAGGGAGCGCACATTAAATCAGTTAAAACTAGGTTCAAGTCCCACTGAGGCATAACAAAAGGAATAGGAGGAAAGAGATTAGTTATGCCTGTGAGAAGTTGGCCTGGTATATGATGCTCACTATTCTAGTGAGCACCTTGCACCAGTCCAAACAACATTTATGGTGATGGTTGTAAAGTCAACCTTATAGACCAGCTATCCTAGTGGTAGCATGGACAAAAGCAGTCTTAGGCTTAACTCAAGAGGGCATGTGAAGCCAGCTGTTTTACCATATGCAATCCCTTTAATACCAAAAGAAAGGACACCACACAGGTTATATATTCAAAATATATATGTGTTTATTTCTAAATCAATCCTCTGAACTCTTTATGAGGGCAGAGGCACAAGCGCATAACAAGAAACTTAATATAACATACAATAAGTTGCATAAATATGGATAGGCCCTGGTGGCCCGCTAAACCATATACTAAAATAGTGGTATAAGAACCACGTCCCGAACAATGGTAAGGCCTAGGGCCTTGGGAATCGCTGGGGCTACACTGGGCTAACAGTTGTTAGGGAGCAGGAGGCCCACGGGATGCGTGTGCAGTGTCTAACTGCGCACCCGTGCACACATAGAAGTCAATGGGTGCGTAAAGTTACAAAGTTAAAGAATTAGGAGTCTTCCGACTGGACTAGAAGCTAACAACTTGAAACTAGGACACTAGGAGAGTTAATCTTCACAGGAGCACCGCAGTACTCGCGTTACCTCACCCACAGGAAGCGGGTGCATAGGTCCCAAAGTGTGTCAGGTTTCGTCGTGGGGTTCTATGGAGCCTTGGAGAAAAGATGCTGCAGGCGACCAGGAGAGAAGAGTCCGGTTGGATCGAGGATGAAGAGTACCTGAAAGCAGAGGGGACAGAGTCTGGGTCACTAGCCAGTGACCAGGAAGGAACCAGGCGATGTCGGGAAGCAATCAGGTGATGTCGTGAAGCTTGTCTCTGCAGCCACGTGGACCAGGAGGTGTCGACAACGACCAGGAGCTGGATACAGACTGTCCCACGAAGGCTCTCGCTGTTGGCGGTGTCGGTGCTCGATTCTGAGTCAACAGGCCTTGGCAAATGCAACCCACGCAGGAATCGATGATGGCTTCTTACTCAGGCCAGCAAGGACTGAGGGGCTTCTCCTTCGCAGGGAAGCAAGGGTCAGTCTGGAGCAACCAGACCAGTGGTGTAGATTTCGGGTTTCGTCGTCACAGAGGCCACTAGCCAACGGGCAAGTGACCGGACAGACGCGTTGAGCAGGAAAATGCAAAAGGGCCCCACGCAGCACTCGGTGAGTGTGGAGAGGTGATCTTCGGTGCAGTTGGTGCTCGGGGCTGGGGCTTCTTAATCCCCAATGCACTACTTCGAGGGTGCCTCAGAAGTTGCACGGAAAGCAATTCGCTGGCTTTCCAAGACGGCCGGTCCCACGTCTCTCGTCGCCTCCACGGGTCTCAACTTTGCTGTGGCTGTGGATGGGCTGTTGGTTGTCTGGAAGTCCGGGTCTTGTCAGGCTCTGTGTTCAAGCTCCGGCGGGAGCAACGACAAAGCAACCCGTTGAGCGCTTGATGGTGCCTGCTTGCACAGGGTAGTCACTCCTTGTCCACAAGGGAGATTCTTCAGTCTTCTACGTCGAGTAGGATGTCGAAGGTCCAGAGTTTCGTATCAGAGTTTCAGTCAGGATATATCTAAAGTCTAAGGACACAGCTCCTACCTATATACCAAATCTAGGGGCTGGATTACCTGCTAGGTCCCTCCTATGGGTGGGACCCAGAAAGGGGGGGGTTACACCCCTTTCCCTTTGTCCAGTTTCGCGCCAGAGCTGGGGCTGGAGTGCCCCAGCACCGGTTTGAACTGGACTATGCATGGGACACCTTGTGTGCCCCAGGTAGTGTCTCCTTTCATTCAGCCCTCCCTGCCCCAATACACTATAGCCTGTCTGGGGTGGTGCTAGCACCTCCCTGTTACAGGAAACCTATTGTCCAAGCCTCCCTCGCTGGAAGGACTCCCAGCAGCAGGAGGTCAGACTTGTGTCTGTGGCAGCAGCATCCATTTTGTGATGCTGAGGCTCTGGTTAACTTTAACCAGGATTAATGGAAGTAACATGTCTTCTCCCTCTAGAAGGGTGGAATGCTACCCCCGTCACCAGGACTGGCGAGGGGGTAGTATTCCAAAGCGTATGACACCTTACACAACATGTTATGATAAAGCCAAACCAAAGATAGCATTTAACCGCGAGGTTCATAATGCACTTAAGAGTATATGGTATGGTATGGCATTATCCTAGAACAGCTATAAGGACATGGTTCCGAAAGCTGCAGACAAGCTCAGCCCATGCTAGAGCACCAGCTCACATAAAACCAAGCACTCTGCCTTCAGGATTGTTAAGGCCTGCCATAGGAGTGACTTATAGGTGTATATGTGTCCAGATATAAGGTTAGACATAGGAATACTATATCTAAGCAAGGGGTGATTACACGACCTTGCCCAAGCTGAGTGATCAGCCAGTTGTGTCAGTTTGGATGGCCAGCCAGTGGTGGCAAAAGATATGCTGCAGCCCCTGGTAGGCCTTGGGTGCACCTATGCCCTGGGTACCTATAGTACACTGTACAGGGACTCATAAGAGTGACCCAAATCCCAATTGGTGATGTACCTAAAGTACATGGTGTGAAATTTAGAGAGAAAACAGCAGGGCTGTGGGTCTGATTAGCAGGCCCACAGCCACATTAAGTCGAAAATCAGTGAAGCAAAAAGCAAAAAATGGGGGGACCATAGGAAAGCAGACCCTACTCTCCTACAATGCCTTTTAAGAAACTATTTACCACCGGGAACTTGAAAAGGGAAGGCTGATCTGTGAGCTGAAGGAAGGCAGACATGGCCGAGAAATAGCCCTTGATAGGGCCCAGCGCAGAAAAGGAACAAAAGAACCTCAGAAAGAGGGGCAGCGAAGGGATCCACAGCCTTTGCTGTACACCATGCCACAAATACCGTCTTAGTGGAGGGACGCCTGGCTGCCAGAATTACATTGCAGACTTTGGGAGGCAGGTCGAATTACATCAACTGCCGCCGCTCAATCTCCACGCAAGGAGGTGGAGGACCGTCCCCTTTTGCTGTAACAGACAATCCTCCTGAAGAGGCTGATTAGCCGGAGGATCGATGGCCCTGTTGAGGAGCTCGGGATACCAAATCACTGTGGCCGATCCGGAGCCACAAGAATGACTTGGGCCCGGTCGTGCCTGATCTTCTTCAGCAATCAGGGCAGAAGTGGTATAGGCGGAAAGGCGCACAACAGAAAGCAACTCCACTTGAGACGAAAAGCGTCGCCTAGCGAGTGCTGACTTGGAAATTCCAATGCACAGAATTGCTGACATTGCGTGCTCTCTTCGGTGGCAAATAGATCTAACCAATGCTCTCTCCACTGTTGAAAGAGACCTTGCACCACCTCAGAGTGAAGATGCCATTCGTGATCCATCATGCATCTGCGGCTGAGTTTGTCGCCTCAGGCGTTCAGTGAACCTACCACCTTGATCTTCCAGCCACATCCAAAGGCAGAGAGCCTGCTGACATAGGGTCCACGACCCCAACCCCTCACCTGTTTGTTGCAGTACCACATGGCGGTGGTGTTGTCCGTAAACACCTGCATGACTCTTCCCCGGACTGGGGGAAAGAATGATTTGAGTGCAAGACGAATCACTCAAAGCTGCAGAAGGTTGATGTGGAGTTCGGACTCTGCCGGCCTCTTATCTCTGCCTCTCTCATGTGGCCGCCCCATCCCAGAAGGGACGCATCAGTCAACACTGTATGCTCTGGTTGGGAAAGGGAGGGGGAATCTGGCGTTGACCCAATCCTGGTTCGTGAGCCACCACTGCAATGGTCGTGCAGTGCCCTTCGAGGTCTGAACGCAATCAGACAGATTCCCCTGATGCTGCGCTCACTGGAACTTCAGGTACCACTGCAGAGCCCGCATATGCCACCTGGCATGATCAACCAGCAGGATGCAGGAGGCCATGAGGCCAAACAGCTTCAGGGTCACTCTGACTGAAACCCGGGATAGTGGCTGAAAGATCGGAACCATAGCCTGAACATCCCGAACTCGCTGTTCAGGAGGATAGACCAAAACCGCGTTGTGTCCAGAACTGCTCTGATGAAGAGGAACTTCTGAGAGGAAATTAGGTGTGCCTTCGGCACATTGATGGAGAACCCCAACAAATGCAGGAGGTCGACCGTAGTGTGGAGGTGGGAGACGACTGCCTGGGGTGAGCCCGCATTCAACAGCCAGTCATCGAGATAGGGGAAGACTGAAACACTTGATCTCTGCAGATGAGCAGCGACCACCGCCATCACTTTTGTGAACACCCGAGGCATGCTGGTAAGGCCAAAGGGGAGCACAGTAAACTGAAAATGCTTGTGGCCTAGCGTGAACCACTGGTAACGCTGGTGGGCTGGCAGGACGGGGATGTGAAAATAAGCGTCTTGCAAGTCCAACGCTACCATCCAGTCTTCCGAGTCGAGGGCAGACAAGGCCTGAGCAAGCGTCAGCATCTTGAACTTCTCCTTCCGGAGGAAGCGATTAATGTTCCTGAGATATACAACAAAAATCAGAGAGAGGCAACATAAGTGTTTTAAAATGCACAAATGCAAAACAAGAGAATCAATCCGGACTCTTCAGTGATGTTATATCTGTGTCCTTTAATGGATACTCGAACCACACACGAGGTAAGGAGAGGAGATAATGCAGATAAAGTGCAGCCAACGCGCTTTGCCTTGAATAGGGCTACCTCAGGGCAGTAGTCAAAGTGCTCCAATCTAGAAGGTTATCTGGAATGTACCCAGATTGTTATATCGTCCACAATTACTTCAAATTAATGAAGTATTGTTCCTCAAATGAAATGCTCCCAACCACACGCTTTGGTTTGTACCCACCTTTTTCATAAAATCCACAATTGCTCAAAGCGATGAAGTTGAATTTCAGGATACACGGCAAATCTAGTTTGTGGTCTTTATATTTAAACAGACTGTCAAGTGCTCACTATGATAGGTGAGGCATCTATGGTTTTTCCATTACGATAGAAGTCACTCAATAGACACTCCTCGGAGGATACAGTATCTTTCAACCCGCCATTGAACTGAAAGTCTAAGTCCTTGGCTCCCTTGGCCAAAAGAACCTTTACGTCCTGCTGGAGAAGGGCCAAGTGCTACTCCGACATGCGGTGGTATTGTGGTGGCATGGCTGGAGGGTTAATCTCGAAGGGAAGGGAGTAGCCCCTTCGGACTATCTGCAAATCCCACCTGTCCGACGTGATGGTGAGCAAGTGATGGCGAATCCTGCCGCCCACTTGCGTTTGAATGGCCTGAAATGTCAAACTTGGAAGGTTTGGAGGCTGCTGCAGAGGGGGGGGGGGGGGGGGGGGGGGGGTTGGTAGACTGGTCCGCCCCCGGTGGCCCCCTGAACTACGACGGTTGTTCCCACGTCCCCCGCCGTGCGAAGGTTGCGTATCTTACTACAGCATGTGACTCTGGGCGGGATGCAGCGGGGCACCCATTCCCTAGCCACGAAATGGGCGAAAAGCAGACTGCGCCCGGCGGGTGGCGAGATCCAAGGACTTGGCCATAGCCCGTGAGTTCTTGAAACACTCTAGAGCGTGGTCTGCTTTGTTGCCAAAAAAGCGACGGCCATCAAAGGCCATGTCCATCAAGGTGTTCTGCAGTAGGGAATGCACTCTTGGGAGTGGAGGCTTGGCCGCCAAGCTCTCCAGGGTGGGGTGTTGGGAGAAGACAGTGGGGTCGCCTGGAGCCGGGCGATAATCTAGCCCACAGGTGCACCCGTGTTGGGATTGCACCACATGCCCAAAAGGACGTTGGTGAGGGCCTCATTAAACGGCAGCAGGGGCTCCGAAGAGCTCGCAGCCGGTTGAAGCACCTCTGTCAGGAGGTTAGTCGTTACCGCCACCGTAGGAAGCTCAAGGTTGAGAGCCTCGACCACCCTATGTAACACCACTGCATACGACGCGCCCTCCTCCATAGCCATGGTAGGAGGAGACAACATGCCAAGGTCAGGGGAGGTGTCAAGACCACTGGCATCCCCCAGTTCCTCTCTCCAGTCCTGCTCAGATTCCATCTGGTCAGTTAAGAGGTCTCAAGACCCCTCCCAGTCCTCCTCCTCACCCTCTTGGCGCCAATCTGGCTGAAAAGGGACCCCAGAACAGGGGCAGAAAAACTCCTCTTGGCGCCAGGTCGGGCGATGCCGGTTCGGCTTCGGATCCTCGTCGGGATGGAGGCCATGGTAGACGCCGGCCGGTGGACCGACCAGCGTCAAATGCGGTAATGGTGCCGGATCCAGGCCTGGATCCAAGGGGGGCCTACAGAACCAGAGCCATCGGCAGAGTAGGCCTAGGGCCCCCAACTGGCTCCGCGGGGCCTGAAGGCACGCTGACACGTCTGGGCTGCCCAAAAATGGCATGCATCGCCTCGTAGACCATACAAAGCTGGGCGGTAATCTCTCCGGGTCCCAGGAAGGGGGGGGGGGGTACAGAGTCGACTCTTCGGGCTCCACACTCGGAGCCGCACCACTTGCATCCCTCATCGGGTCGGCCGACCGATGCGGAGAAGTCGAAGAGCGATGATGCTTCTTCGACGACTTCTTATGCTTTGACTTACCCGACGCCGAGTGCAAAGACTTCGATGACTTGGACGGATGGTGGTGGCTCCGCGACCGGTCCTTCGACCTCCCTCGCGACCGGGACCTCAAACTGTGCGAACCTTCGCTAGTGCACACAAAAAGTAAGTAGGGTAGGTATGGTGAAAGATGAGGCAAGAAGGTAGAACAAAACAAAATTGCATTAAAAGGCACACCAATAGTTGTAAACAGATCACATAAGGTTGCAACTGTGCTATTTCTCTTGCTAGGACATCTGGGGTACGGTTTCTAATAGAGTAGAGAAAATTGACATATAAGAAAATCAAGTCCATTGTCAGAGCCTTTGGTCTTAGTGGCTTGCATCCTCCAGTGCTGCCCTCTTATTATAATCCCAATTTTTACAGGATTCAAAGAGGACCGATTTCTTCTCCACTCTCAGTCTAGAAAGAAACCAAATTAAGACATATGCCTTAGGGCTAAGAGATTCTTTTTTACCATTTGCAGATACATTCTCCACTTTACAGTAACTTGGTGCAGATCTGGCAAAATATGCATTTTTATTCCATGCAAGGCAAAATGTATTTTCTTTACTCCCACTCTCATGAACAATTTGCATTGCTTGGCATTGACAATCTCCACATTTTCATTCCAGTACCTCTGCCACATGGCTCAGGTGGTCCGTAAATGCTTAAAAAACTAAATATTAACAGATTTAATAAAATGTATGTAAACAAAGCAGTAAGTAAAAGAGAACATTTTAAAACATTCTTTAAATGTGAAGGAATTGGATATTGGAAGCTAAAAAATAAGGTAGTATCCTCCGCTTGACTCACAGGAGCAGTGCAAGTGCATCATACAGAATATAGTATGGATGATGAGTGGCCTCAATTAAACTTAGAAAAGCTTGAACTTCCAATTCGATTTTTTTTTTATTTATGTTTGTGAATTAATTAAAACATTTCATAATTTGAATGACAAATACTTGTTTTGTATTTTTATCTATTGTTTTGCCATTGAAATGATCGAAAATGCTTAGGCCAGTGTCCAATATGGATTGCGTGGAGTCCCCGGGTCTTTTTAATGATTAAGTGGGGGTCCACAGAAGTCAAAGGGGTAAGAACCCTTGCTCTAGAACGGACTTGGTTATAAAGTACAGAAAAGCCTTCCAAATTTTTAGATACACTTATTTCTGGTCTCCATATCTCTCATCAGACCCCTTATTAAATAACTCCAACATTGCTCATTTTATCAAGTTGAATTCCAAATTCCTCTAGAGGCTGCACCACAGAAGAGAACTTGCCCTCAAAAATCCAAAGGCACTGTCTTTTTTTTTTTTATTGTTGCAGTGGCCAGTGTCTTTCCCTACGTCAGGGATATTTCCTTCAATATTTACCTTATGCACAATGCCTCTGCTTGCTTCACTGAAGGTTGGGGGCTTTGGTTTCCAGCAAGCCGTTTGTCTTCATGAGCAGGAATGTTTACACATGGAGTGATCACTCAGCAAAGGCCCACAGTGGAGAAAGATAAAAAAAACACCCCCCTCTTTCACAGGTTCTTCTCTTAGCACAGCTCAGTCTTCATGTAGTATATGACAGAACACTGGATCTGTACACATCAGAGTGCCTGCCGGCTTCTTCTCTCAGCTCTTGATGCCCCCATTACCAAGTATCAACCAGGATCCCACTCCGATTCTCGTTTTATTGAAAGAGACAATAATGACCTACTCAGGCCCCTCCCTTCCTCTGGAGAGAGAATGGTGCGAGGGACAGATGCATCAGGTGAAAGCATAATCGGCAAGCAGTACTATCATTCAAATTAGTCCATCACTGACTGAGTCACATGTTCTTATGCTGCTCACAAGTTCTAGAATATTAGTAGTAGGAAAAATACCCCACCAAGCGGTTGTCAACCTCCCCGTCCCAAGACCCATCAGTTGGTAGGTGTGGAACACTGCCAGGTCTCTACACAACAACCACAGAGGCAACCATATCAAAGCTCTGGGTGAATCAGGCCATTGAGGAGCCAGAAAATAGACCTTGTAGCATTATTAAAATGCTCTGTTTTGAACCATTCATTTGGAAATATTTCAAACGAGACTTCTACTTCTTAAAACGATTCAATTAGCAGGATCTGGAAGCAACGTTAGTTCTTGGACAGAATACAAACTCCTGGTATAATTTACACATCTTATGCAATTACATATGCATGAGTCTGCTGAAGTAGTGCCCACTGCCTGTTTCTCACTTCCTGTAACATGGAAAAGTAACAATAAAACAATGAGGTTAAATAATGGCAAAGCAATAGTGTAGACATTTACTAAAGTAGTTTTCCACCCTGTGAGAAGTGTATTAAGGACATTTTGCTTGAGGTGGTCTTAGGTGCTATTTACTTTGACTAGTCCAAATATTATCAAGGATGTCTTGATAACGCAAGCATCTGATAGGACATCCTGTATGACATTGGGTGTGACATCCAGTCTTGCATGCGGACTAGCATTGTGCTTAGCCTAATGTTTGGTATTCAGTCCGTCATCAGAGCGGATACCATTTATGTAGTCCTGTGCGGCAGCCTGCACTGTATTCTGACTAGGCTAAATCGGTATACAAAAAGGCATCCTGGCTAATGTTTACATTGGTAGCTCCATCTAGATTTGCCAAATGCAAAGTTTGCAGAACCTAAAGTATGATTTTTATTCTTTTGAAGTGTAGAGGTGGGCTTTCCAACACGTCTGCCTTAAGTGTTGCTTATCCTTCACATATTTCTTGTATACTAAGTTTCACAACAAAATCACCTTCTTGTTGAGCTATGTCTTCTACACCAACCAAACTCTCCTGAACTGTGATTTTGGCTGAGATATAAGCGAGCAGAGACTGAGTATTCAAGAGTAGCTCACACTGTGAGAATATGTGTGGGAATATGTTATTGACAAGGACTTCGAGAGCCTGCTCTGAAAATTCTGGAAACAGGTTTCCAGAAATCTCAGTAAAATGTTTCCAAGATGCTAAAGGGATAATTAGATGTATCCCTTTAGCATCTTGGAAACATTTTACTGTGAATTATATAATAGAATTTAACAATTTTCTAATGCAAAGTAACAATTTGATTGGTCTGAAGTCCCTTTAATCGGCTTTAAATTCCACAGACCTCAAAATAGGCTGCATTCTCCTGGACTTCTATGACAGTGCACAAATGTGGCTTGCCTCAATAGCCAAAGTTTGAGCAGATCTCAGGTTTCTTTGCCACTGTAGAACAGTAAAGATCCTGGCCATACAAAATAGGTAGGAATGGAAAAATTCTGGAGTTTATGGTTTATTTACGAAACTGAAGAACTTTCGGGCAGCACTCACAAAAAAGTTGGTTGTCAAACACCTTCTCAGTAAATTATGATGGACAACTTCACACACTTCCTAAAAGTAAATTTGAAGGAAATTAAATCATAAATAGTTTAACGAAAAAGCAGTAAATACCTACTGCATCAAAATTGTGGCGCAAATGTGGTAGAAAATCTGGGGACACTAGCTATGTAAGTCGTTAGATTCTATATTAATTCACCTGATTGGCTACAGTGCTGACCCTATGCTCAGTTGGATTGGCTGAAAAAACTACTAAGAAAAGTGGGTTTATTACTACTTTGCTTAACATTCTGTCTGGGATTCCAAGCTTGCAATGACTGAAGACTCTTAATGCTTTAAAAAGCCAATGTGGTAAAAAAAAAAAAAAGACCAATTTTTTACTCACAGGCTTTTTCATGTTACAAAGGACAAACTACAGATCCGTTTATTTCATGGAAAAGTGCTTCACTGAGCTAACTTTTGCTTACAGGTCAAGGTTTGCAGCAATCTTGCCAAAATAAAAGATCCTTAATGAGTTTTTAAAACAACGAGGATCTTGGACTCGCAGGCAGAGTTACATCAATAAGAAATCTATTTTTCCTGTATTCTATATAAAAGGATAAAAACCGCCAACTTGTAAATAGTCATTTTAATAAGCAAAACAATGTTAATATAATAGAATGACATCTTCATGCTCCAAAATAACATTCAGCTGAAATAAATGTCCTGGAAAATTTCACAAAATTAAGTTAAATATTGAAACCACGTACCTGAGGTCTAATTTCAGTTCTCCGTGGTTCTTTTCTGAGGTAAAGGAATCTGAACCAGGTTTGCAAGGAAAACTTTTCTCCAAATTTTCATCAGGAAACATCCGAGAAAGCTGTAGGAGTTATGACAGGATATCAGGAAAGATTAGTTAGAAACATTTAGTTATGGGCATTCGACCGACTTTCTATTTAAAACTCCTCCTCAATTACTATTGCTGTATTTGGTGTTACTAAACAAAACAGCAGCAACAGCAATATCTACTAATAGGTTAGCATGTTTTAGTTAATTTGTCAAGATGGTGAAAATTGGGACTATCATCTACTTTTATATACTTTCTAAAATATTTCGATTTTGAGATATGTAAGAATGCATAACATCTGCTAGATCGGACATCAAAAGAAAACACTCCACAATATAAGCCTCAAAGGAAATGAGCATAATGCTTTATATCAGCACATTGTCTTCATTTGAAAACACGGTCATAATTTAAAAGCAGCAGAGATTATTATTCTAGGTCACAACAATAAACTAAGAAGACAAAATAGCTAGCACGTCATGAAGCAATCAGCTACATGATTAGAGAACAATTAGTTACGAATTACTTACTTGCAAACACGTTTCATTAAAAACAAATGTTAAACAATTAGAGTCATGCTCCTCAGCGATGGATTGTGACAGAGCTCATTCCCAGCCACTGACTCTCGCGGACACAAGTGTCTTAACATGCCTTCTTCAGGTAAACAGACCATAGCAGAAAGCGCTGAGCCAAGCCGCTTTTAGTGTACACAAGCCTCTTCTATTAATTAACCTGGTTCTCTTCACCTTCGGATATATAATGCATCAAAATACAGCACTTGATTTCCAATATGGCCGCTAAGACATAGATATGTGCAGTTCCACTGAGATAACGCTAATCTCGGCTGCAATCAGGCGAACCCACTCACACAACTTCACCCTTTTTATGGGGAAAATAAACCTGAGGAACATAAATGAACATAGAAGTTGAGGAAGGAACAATGTCTTACCTGTAATCCTAGTTCCCTCTCAGGGGAATCTCCAATGAAAACCAAAGCACATGTGGGGATTCCCGGAGCACTTCTTTAAAGTACATCTTCTTAAATGTAGACATTCCCCTTACATTTTTATTTATTTATTGAATTTATTGAGCGCGACAGCTACCCATAAGGGTTTCCCGGCGCTGAAAGACAGGTGCAACAAAACTCCAACCAGAGAAGCTTATTGGTCAAAAAGCCAGGTTTTCACGGCTCTACGAAAGCGTGTGTGGCAGTTCTCCATCCGAATGTCCAAGGGAAGTGAGTTCCACAATCTGGGTCCTAGGTTTGCAAAAGAGCCTCCGCCCATTCTGGAGAGCCTAAACTTGGGTACACTGAAGAGATGATGCGATGAGGAGCAGAGTGAACGAGCAGGGGTATAGGGAGTAACAAGGGCCTGAAGGTATAAGGGAGCTACCCCAATTTTGATCTTGTGCATAAAGCTCAAGGCCTTGAACTTTACACGATTTTCGAAACGGAGCCAATGAAGCTCCCTTAGGCGTTCTGAGATGTTGTCACGTTTCCGGCAGCCGCAAAGAAGCCGCGCAACAGCGTTCAGGAAGGCCATGACTAGCACATAATTTGTAAAAAACGTTTTGCAGCCTATACAGTAGTCTTTATTGGCCAATCACTTTAATTAACATTAAAAAAAGTAAATACATTTAAAAAAAGGTGTAATTGTTTCCTTCTAAATATCCTTCACAGACCTCATGATCTATGTATACTCTGCTTTCCTAACAGATGTCAACACTGCAAGACTTTTTCCTGGCATAGCCTGAAGGACAGGAAGAAGATTCACCATCATGGGGTGCAAGAGCGACAAAGACAGCAGCAGGTGCTATCTGAAGATGGGACTTCACAAGAGCAAGAAGAGGGCCAGTCCTATACCAGGGGTCTACCATCATCCTCTGAGGACTTCATAAGAGGGAGATCCAAGAAGAGGAGAAGTCCAGGAAAACAACAACATTCCCTTTCGACATCCAGGCTAGGTACAGTGGCGACATGTTCACCATTAGTAGCTGAGTCGATGTCGAAGAGGATACACACATGGTTGACATCAAAGGATTCCATGACACCGAGGCATAGGAGGCACTCGACGTCGAGAAGCCTTTCAGCATTAAGGCATACCACATCTGATGTTTGGGTTTGAAGAATGAGAGTGAGAAGGTAACCATCAACTTCTGACACAGACTATTCACTAACCTATTCTCCATCATCGCCAATGGTCATTCCAGATGCTCCACAGCTTCCTCCAAAGCAACTGCCAGCCCTGTCAGCGCCTTCTCTGCGTCCTTCACTTCCACCTTTTCCTCAGACTGAGGCACCTTTCGAAGTTCCTACTCCGCTAAGGCCCATCAGTACTACCACAAAGACCTAAGACTCCTCAACCAAAGCCTAGATCTCGTCTTCAATCAAGGGTGACATCAAGACATCCCAATTACAGTTCTAGACACTCTTTGTTGAGGCACTCAGCTAGATGCAGGCACAGATACTGATCCAGGTGAAGATTCAGGATTTGTTAATGTTTCCTAAAGACGTTTTCGGACACAAGAAGGTTTTAATCCACTTTGACTGACACTCCTCTGGCTACGGGTTTCCCCAACTGATGACAAATACTGTTCAAGACGTTCTCACACAGGGATTAAAAAAAATGGACCATTCCATAACCTGCTGCCTTAACAACGTTGGTGATTTTTTAAAATCCTTCACCAACGTTCCTCATCTATACCATTCCTGCCTCTAGTTCCAGGCTTATTAGAACTAGGTATTGAGCTTTTCCTTCCAGCAGGTTCAGCGAAAGCAGCTCCATCTAGGCTCCAGGAAAAATACAGACCTCCTGAGTATATCTGTTCTTTCTACGTTCTGATCCACCTTCTGATTCTGTGGCGGTCTTGGCTGCAAGGAAAGTCCACTCAACTAACCCTTTGATTACGGTCCCAAAAGACAAAGAAAGTAAAAAACTGGACTCTGTATAGTACGAAGCATGTGGTACAACAGCTAAGCACATGAAATCTGCGAGTGCAATTGCCAACCTGGGCAAATATGACAGGTCTTTATGGGACAACCTACAACAATTTGTGAATGACCTGCAAAGATATTGTAGGGAGAATTTTATAGAGATTATGAATGAAAGCATAATGGTCTATAACCAGATAATCAGGCTACTGCTGATTCTTCTTTGTCAGCAGCACATGATTATTGCTACGGATTAGCACTCAGGTGGCATTTTTGGTTTGTTTAACAGCTTTGAAACAGCAATCTCAAAATTATCAACCTACATTTTTCTGAAACCACTATTCTGGAGCCAATACAGACGACGGGATGACTCTTATGAAAACTGAAATGGAGACCTTGAAACAGTTGGTCTGGAAAAATAAAAAGAGCAGAAAAAATATCCATACAGGTCTGATAAGAAAGGTTATTTTCAAAGGGGTCAACCCTCTCAGTGGTTCCAAGGACACCCTACCAACCACAACAAATACCTTTTCAACAACATCAGAGACGTCAACCAAAAGGAAGAGGCAGTCACCAAATGCTTCGAGCAGGCAGACCTACTGCCCGTTCCAAACAAGGAGCAGCTGCTTCCCCTTCTTCCTTTATCCACTCTGGTATGGGCAAGTATTACTAAATATCTAACAGAGTGCACTTCCATCATAAAAGACACTTGGGTACTGAATATTGTCCGGAATGGGAACGGTCTTAGATTTATCAGTCCTCCACTAGACATTCCACCAAAATCATCCAACTGACATCAGGAAATGCTACAATTGGAAGTGAACATTCTTCTTCAAAAGCCTGGGGTGGAGCCTGTACCTGTTCCCCAAAGAGGAAAGGGAATGTATTCCGGTTACTTTTTGGTAAAAAAACAAAGGGCAAAGAAACAAATTCAGACCTATACTAGATCTGAAAGTCGCAAACAAACTGATACAGAGGGAACAATTCAGAATGCTAGCATTATATCAAAGTTTATCCAATAATCCATCAAGGAGACTGACTCTGTTCCACAGATTTTCAGCTTGTGCAATTTCACCATCCAAAAGCCACAAAGCACCACAAATTCCTGAAATTCGTGGTAGGACACAACCATAACCAGCACAAAGTACTCCCTATGGCCTCAAATCAGCCCGCATAACCTTTACAAAGTGCATGGCCCTGGTCGCTGCACATCTCAGGAAGTTCACAATATTAGTCTAGCGCTATCTAGACAACTGGCTTATCAAGGCATCAATGCACCAACGAGCTCTAAAACAATATCAAGTAGCCTTCTCTACTCTCAATGGATTAGGTCTACACATCAATCACCAAAAATCAATACAGTCAGTACAATCTCTTCATTACCTAGGGACAACTCTTGCTACCATAAAAGCAAAAGTGGATCTTTCGGAGGAGAGACTTATCCCTAAATAGAAAATGTAGTTCTCATGAAAGTTTCCCATCCAACTGTGAGACAAGTGTCTTCTCTTCTGGGCTCAATGGCATCCTGCATTTTTCTAACTCCAAATGCCTGTCTCCAGATGAGACCACTACAAGAGAGTCTGGAAGACAAGTGAAGGCAATGCGCAAGCAATTGGGAGGACAAGATCACTGTCTCCCTCAAAAGCGAAACAATCTCTCAAATGGTGGTGCACTCAAAAAATCCCCTCCAAGGAATGTCTTTTTATAAGGAAGTTCCAACACAAACAATAGTGGGCGATGCCTCTCTGTCAGGTTGGGGTGCACACATGGATCACCTTCACATATAGGGATCATGGTTCACGAAAGAAATGTTTATCATATCAACCTTCTGGAGCTAAGGTTAGTACATTTGGCCCAGAAATCTTTCCAGCTGTTCTTCAAGATGGACTCCCTTTTTATTCAGACCGACAACAAACAACTACGTAGTATCGTACAAATAAGGAGGAACAAGATCCAGAGCCTTATTTCTGGAAGGCCAAACAATATTGAAATTGGCTACTGGCCAGGAACCTTGGGATCACTGCAGTCCATCTACCGGGTGTCAAGACTACACAAGCAGGCTCCCTCAACAGGTTTGATTGAAAAAAAGGTGGGTACTAAAACACACCGTTGTTCATGATGTCTTCTGCGCCTGGGGTTTTCCTCATAGATATCTTTGCAACCGCAAACAAACCAAAAATGGCCAGACTTCGCCTCAAGAGTTTACATACCAGGGACAATGGGAAATGCCCTCTGGACGGACTGATCTAGCAAATTTTTCTACCCTTTTCCACCGATACCTCTAATTCCAAGAGTGATCATCAAGTTGTCTTACTCGAAGGCCAGAATGATACCGATAGCTCCAGAGTGGCCCAGATAGTGGTGGTTCACAGATCTGCTTCACATGTCGGATCACCCACACACTTAACTGCCGTGCAGACTGGACTTTCTCATGAAGTTCGAAGGCCAGGTGGTTCATCCCAACCTTTCCTCTGAGTTTGGCAGCATTGCTCCTGAACTCGTACAATATGGACATTGAATTTTCTATAAGAATGAATGAAAATGCATAAAGAACCTAAACGCAAACTTATTTTTATCAATTGCACTTATAAAGCGTGACTTTTGCCTAAAAAAGGTATCCCCGTGCTCAGTTAAACCTTTCCAACAACTAGATCAACCACAGAAAAACACTTTTCACTCCATCTCTAAGATACATCCTTTGAATCTATCTTCCTAGCACACAGATGGCTATTTGGGAAAGAGGTAGGTTTTCAGATCCTTCTTAAACTGAAGGAGGCTCTTACTAGCTCTTAAAGGAACTGGCAGCTTGTTCCATAGCTGGGCTGCCCTCACTGAGAACACCCGGCCTTCATATCTCACTTTACGAAATTTCAGAATACATAATAGATTGGCTGAGGAGGAGCGTAGGTTCCTTGCTGGAATGTGACGTTTGAATTTTCTTTGTAGTAGCCTGGTTCCGGTTTCCTTATTTGCCTTTTACACAATACACAATGGTTTAAAAGTGATCCGCTCTATCACTGGAAGCCAGTGGAGTTCCTTAAGGGTGCCAGAAGAAGAGGCATGTCTAGGTTTATCTAATGCAAGTTTTGCCACTGCTACTTGCACTCTCTATAGCCTTTTTATTAAGTAGTCTGGAGCTCAAAATAGCAGCCCTTTGCAGTAATTAATTCTGCTTAGAACTGTGCTTTGCACCACTAGTTTTCTTGCTGGCTGTGGCAGTAGTGGTACAATTTTCCATAGGTTCCGGAGTAGTCCAAAACATGTAACTACTGTCTTATTGACATGTGCTTCCATAGACAGCTTGTCATCAATATATATAGTCCCAAATTACGCACTGACTTTGAGGTTTCTAAGTTGCCTGTGCTTGTCGAAGGCCAGAAATTGTTCAGGAGTATACAAGGGACTTTAGAGGGCAAGCAAAATAAAAATTCAGTTTTCTAACAATTGAATTTTTGTAAGTTGCTTTTCAAATATTCAGCCATCTCTCTCAGATAGTTATGGAACGCTTCTAGTCAAGTGTGCCTATCACTATCTAACGAAAGGATCAGCTGCGTATCACCGGCATAGTTCACAAAGCTAATGCCGTACGATTGGATAATGGTCACCAATGGGCGTAAATAAATATTAAAGAGGATCAGGCAAGTTCCCTGTGTTCGGATTTTTTACAAATCTGAATAGAAAGGGGATAGTGAGATTTTTCGGGTTCACTTTGAGAGGGAAGAGTCAAAGCACTTTGATAGTGTCCAATCCACACCACTATCTGCTAATCTGGATAGAAGTATTTGATGGTTGACCATGCTAAACGTGGCTGACAAGACAAGCAATATCAGGACAACTGCTTGACCTCGGTCAACCATCATATGGAGCTCATCGATGGCTAGGATCAGTGCTGTTTCTGTACCATGTGCAGGTCTAAAACCAGTTTGTTCGTTTCCAAGAGGTTATGATCTTCTAGATAGTTTATCGACATATTTTTCAAAACAAACTTCTTATTCTTTTAAAAACGAAAGAGATTCGTTATCTGGTCGCCTGACAAAAACATTAACCCAACTACGTGGCAAAAAGAAGCTTGAATTCCATACTTACTTAATTCAGCCAAATCTGGTTTATAATTTCCTTCTATTAAAATCCATTTGGCAGCTATTACTGCCTACAGAAAAAGTCATGCACAAAGCTCTGTTTTCAAAGTCCCAGTTTTAAGGGCAGCCCAAAAATGTGCTCAACCAATTCCGGATGGAGACGCCACTCGTGATCAGTTAAACAGTGCCGACTGAGACGGTCAGCACGTACACTCAGAATTCCGGCCAAGTGATTTGCGGGGACTCAAAACTGATGGTCCTGAGCTGAGGACCAGAGTCGCAGAGTTTCTCTGCACAGAAGATACTAGCCTACTCCTCCCTGTTTGTTTATATACCACATCATGGAAGTGTTGTCTGTTAAGACTTGAATTACCCACCAGCGCAGGGAAGGGAGGAAGGCCTTGAGAGCCAGATGTAGAGCCTGCAATTCCAGAAGATTGATAGGCATCAATCTTTCCTGTGGAGACCAAAGACCTTTGATCTCCAACTCCCCCAGATGAGCTCCCCACCCTAGAGTGGCGGGATCCGTCATTACTGTAGCCACCAGAGGAGGAAGGAGAAACTGCTTCCTTTGAGACAGATTGCCAGGCACCCCCCACCATTCAAGAGCCGCTGCAGTCTCTCTGGAGATCTTGACAACTCCTTGAGATCTCCCTTGTTCTGAAATCACTGCCTGCGGAGGAACTTGTGAAGAGCCCTCATGTACCAGCTTGCATGGTGACCAACAGAATGCAGGAGGCATACAGACCAAGCAGGAGCAAGACCTTCAGGACTGGAATCAAAGCTCAGTTCTGAAACAGCTGAATCATAGCCTGAATGTCCTAAATTCTCTGAGGAGGTGGGGTGGCACAACCCAATGCAGTGTCCAGTAGTGCTCCTATGAAAAGGATGTGCAGAGATCAAAACCACCCAGTCTTCCTTCTCCAGCACATGAAGCACCTGTGCCAGGTTGAGCTTTTTGAAGTTTTCCAGCTTGAGGAACAAGTTCAAAATCCTGAGGTTGAGGTTCGGCCGTAAACAACCGCCCTTTTTGGGTATTGAACGACCGCCCTTTTGGGAATCAGAAAGTATTGAGAAGAACATCCCTGACCCAGTGTCTGCTCTGGAACCAATTCTATTGAGCCCTTCTGAAGCAGGATTTCCACCTCCTGATGGAGGAGTAGAAGATGCTCTTCAGAGCACAGCCCTTGCTGGGAAGGAAAGGGAGGGGGATATTCTTGGAAGGGTAGGGCATACCCATTATCTACAATGTCTAAAAATCAGAGGTCTTCAGTGACAGACCGCCAGCGAGTCCGAAAATAGGCCACCCGTCCTCCCATTGGACAAGCATGTTCTAAGATGGTGAAGCTAGAAGCAAGAACTGCTTTTCTACAACATTGACTTGGGAGGAGGAGGAAGATGGTTGATAGGCAGATCCACCCCGACGACATCTGCCCCTTTCTCTGTGGATTCAGTAAAGGGGATTGGATGCCTGCTGATGTTGCTGCAAACTTCTCCCTTTGAAAGGACAAGTTCCATCTGAAACCCAAAAACCTACAGAACTGTCTGTTTTCCTTAGGTTGCTACTGAAGACTCAAGGACCTCGCAGTTGCTTTACAGTCTTTAAATCTTTACAAAGGAGAATCATTCACCTTGGCACCAAACAGTCATTAGCCATCGAAGCGCAAAGCCATTATTGCCTGTACGCCTGGCAAGAAGCCCAACTAGGCGTGTCTCTTTGTGGCAACAGAGGAACCCATAGCCTTAACCACAGAGTCAGGTGTGTCCAGACCAGACTATCACCAGGCGAGCAGTTGCTTGAGTATCATTCAGGAGCTCCTAAAAACGTCCTTAGGGATCCCCAGGCAACTTCGGAACTATCTCCCTTGTCGAGTTCATTAAAGCATGAACGTAGCGCCCTAATAAACATGTCGCATTGGTTGATTCTAGAGCCATACTACCGGAGAAGACTTTCTTGGCGGATTGCGGCATCTCCTTAGAGCAACAGCCAGGCGACAGTTTGGTGAAACAAGAAGCCTGTGGTACCGCTTTCAGGCACGGGATGGGTCGAAAAAAACAATGGAGCCCCTGGAGCTGGCTTGTACTTTCTGACAATGGACCTTGACACTACTGCTTAAGACAGAGCCTTTTGCCATATTTCAAGGATAGAGTAGGAGAGCCTCATTAAATGGCAACAGCGGCTCAAATGATGACGTGGGCGAATCAAGCACCTCAGTCAATACATTTGACTTCAACTCAGCAGAAGGTAGAAGCAACTCTAACATTTCTGCCACCTTCCTGATCACATAGTGAAAAGATGTCATCTCAGGTGGCACAATACCCTTTGGGGGGCAATTCCCACTATGGAGAGGTATCCAGACTGCTTGCCACCTTCAGTCCTTCAAAATCTGGAGCCAAAACCGCAGTCTCACCCTCTTTAACATAATGATTTTCACACAAATACCACTCTTTCTCCAAAAGCCTCTGAGCCGCTCTTCAAGACTTTATCTTTGGAGTTGGCGGCACCAGAAGTGCCATCGGTGACTTCGACAACAATGCCGGTGAGTGTTCAGAAGACGTGGAATTGGTTCCGGGCGACACAGCACCATTTCAGATCCAGACAGCACCAATGAAGGATCAATCGGAGTCAAAAACTCTTGCTCTTCTTGCACTGCCAACAGCATCAGTTGTCTCAAAGCCGACGGAGGCCAGCTCACCGGAATAAAAGGTGCCTATTTTAAAGCCTCCTAAAGAGAATGAAAGTGGACACATGGGGCCAGGTGGCATACCAGATGGAGTCACAGTCCTTGCAAACATGCTAAACTTAGTCGGGATCCTGGATATTCCGGTTCTTGGTTGGGCGGTAATGGTGGCAGAGGCTTTACAGGAACCACAGGATCCGAATTTGGCTCCAGAAGAGGCCTTTCATTCGGAGGCGCCAGCCTTGGACCCAAAGGCACCACTGGAGATGGAGTCAGAGATAATGCCACTCTTCCCTCACGAGTCATAGGACCCGTGGTCAGAGACATCAGTGAACTATCCCTGGAAAAGCGACGTAGAGAACCATGGCGCCGCTTGTTCTTGTTCCCGTTTGGACGACCTCGAAGTATGGGGCGACGTGGACACGGATCGAGGCCGCGACCTTCGATGACTTCTCTTCTGCATTTTAGCCTTTGCCATGAAAAGCTTTGCCTCCCTTTCTTCTAAAGCCTTCATGTTCATCTGCTGACACGGCGAGCAGGCATCAACATCATGATCAGACGACAAGCACCAAGGGCAATCTTCGTATGGGTCAGTGATGGACATTTGACCCTTGCATTTCTTGCATGGCTTGAATCCTGACTTTCATTAAATAGACATCTTCACCTGCAACAAAGTTGCACCATAAATAAAGAAGAAATCTCCCACAATATGGAGAGCCTAGGAAAAGAAACGCGTTACTTACCTGTAACAGCAGTTATCTAGTATTGGTGTCTTTCATAGATTCACATGCCTGAATCATTCCCCGTCGTCGAGACGGGAGCCTCCGGTACATAGAAGAGTAATGTCCTATAGACATACATAGAGAAAAATAGGCCTAAGGGCCTCACCTTAGTAGCCTATCCTTGTCCTTATGTAAAAAGGACCAAACTCTTAGAGCCAGCCAATCGGCTATCACCTCCCTCTAGAACCTTCCTGACAGGAGCCTCAGTCTCAGATTTTCGTACGCACCAAGCTAGGTAGGCGTAATATAGTTAGAGAGAACGTGAGTCCTTCCAGGGGAGGCGGGAGGGTTGCATGTGAATCTATGAAAGACACCAATACTGGATAACTGCTGTTACAGGTAAGTAACGCGTTTCTTATCCAGTATTAGGGGTGTCTTTCATAGATTCACATGCCTGAATCAGAGTAGTCAGCCATATATTATGCACATTTCTGATCTAATCATGTTATATAGTCATTTTAGATAATACACTTATTATCCTGCGACTCTGAAACAGTAGCATACATCAATATATCATATCAGTAAGAGATGTGCATACCAGGATGGCGGGATGTTGGAAGGCTCACCTCACTGGAATAGATGGCGAAGCACCGCCTGGCCCACTGCTGCATCCTGCATAAGTTCAGCATCCAGGCAGTAGTGTCTGGAGAAGGTGTGCGGTGAGTTCCACGTCGCCGCTCTACATATGTCCAAAATCGGCACTCCAGCGAAAAGCGCTGCTGATGTGGACATTGCTCTGGTGGAATGCGCTTGAACATTAGCACTCAAAGGCCGTCCGGCCTTGTCATGGCAGAATGCTATCGCTGAGGAGATCCACCTGGAGATGCTCTGTTTCGTTAGAGGCATACCCATCCTTGGCCTACTGTAGGCCACAAATAGCTGTGATGACTTCCTGAAGCTCCTTGTCTTGTCCATGTAAAACTTTATACACCTTTTGAGGTCCAAGGAGTGCAGCGTTCTTTCTGCTACGGTGGTAGGGTTCGCAAAGAAGGAACGTAGAACCACCGGCTCATTAAGGTGGAAGTCTGAAGGCACTTTCGGAATGAACTTGGGATTTGTCCTCCGCACCACCCTGTCCTGTTTGAACTGCATGAAGGGTTCCTGAATGGATAGAGCCTGTAGCTCGCTGACTCTCCTGGCAGACGTTAGAGCGAGCAGCAGAGCCGTCTTCCATGAGATGTACTTGATGGGTGCTCTATGAATGGGCTCAAAGGGGTGCTTCATGAGTTGGGTGAGGACTAAATTGAGGTGCCATGACGGTGGGACCCTTCTAGGTCTTGGGAAGGATCTATATAGTCCCTTTAGGAATTGCTTGATAAGTCTATTGGACCAAAGAGACGGTCCCTTGGAAGTCCTGGTGAATCGTGAAATGGATGCCAGATGCACCTTTATAGATGCGTGCGCCAAACCTGACTGTGCCAAGTGCAGTAGATATGGCAATATCTGTTCGGTGTGATATGGAGTGGTCTCAGGCCGTTCTCTAAACACCATATGCAGAACCGTTTCCATTTTAGAGAGTACGTCCTGTTGGTACTGTCCGCTCTTGCTTTTGCCAGCACATCCCTGCATTCCTGCGGGATGTTTAGATGACAGAACTCTCTGTGCTCAGGAGCCAGGCCGATAACCTGAGCGATTGTAGGTTCAGGTGCAGCACCTGCCCGTTGGACATTGTCAGCAGGTTCGGGTGCTGCTTCAGACGAATCGGTGTCCTGATGGAGAGGCGGTGAAGATCCGAGAACCAGTGCTGCCTCGGCCAGAACGGGGCAATTAGGATCAGGGTACAAGGCTTCGCCTTCATCTTCCTGAGAACCCTGGGAATCATCGGAAATGGCGGAAAAGCGTACGCAAATACGCTGAACCAACCGATGGAAAGAGCATTTCCGAGTGACCTTGGTTGGGGACGCCAGCTTGCATAGTTTGGGCATTTGGCGTTCTCCTTGGTGGCAAACAGGTCGATTCCTGGGACTCCCCATTCTGAGAATATGTGATCCAGCGTACCCTCGTCGAGCTCCCATTCGTGGGAGAGGGATTTCTGCCTGCTTAGGGCGTCCGCAATGGTGTTGTCCTTGCCCGGGACATAGTCCGCTTTGAGCGTGATCCCATGGAGTACAAGCCAGTTCCAAATCTTTTGCGATTCGCGTGATAGAGTGAGCGAACTCGTTCCTCCCTGCTTGTTGAGATAGTGCATCGTCGTGGTGTTGTCCGTTCTGACGAGCACCTGGGAGTTCTGGATGCGTGGTAGAAAGGCTTTCAGTGCCAGATACACGGCTCTCAGTTCTAGAAGATTTATATGGAGTTGTTTCTCCTGATGTGTCCATTTGCCGTTTATTTGAAGGTCCTGGAGAACAGCTCCCCAGCCTGCCAGGGATGCATCCGTGGTGATCACCAGAGGTGCTGCTGGAAGTAGGAATGGCAGCCCTACAGACAGATTCTTGTGATTTTTCCACCATTCCAGGCTCTTGGACATTTGTGGTGTTATCTTTACTATGTCTTCGAAAGAACCTGTACTCTGTGTCCATTGGTTTGTGAGGGCTTCTTGCAATGGGCGCATCCTGAGTCTGCAGTGCGGGATGAGGAGTATACAAGAAGACATCATGCCTAGGAGTGATTTGTAAATTCGAACTCTTAGGGACCTCCTTGACGCCACAGCCGTGGCCAGAGATATTATCTTGTTTTTTCTTTCCTTTGAAGGAAATGCTCTTGCGCATTCTGTGTTTAAGGTCGCCCCAAGAAAGGTGATGTTCCTTGTTGGGTCATGCAGGATTTCTCGTGATTGAGAGTCAATCCTAGCTGCTGAAAGAGATTGGTGCAGGCGTTGGAGGATTCGGTCGCGCCTGCAGCTGAAGGTGCTTTTACCAGCCAGTCGTCGAGGTAGGGGAAGACCTGGTGACCCATTTGACACAGAAAAGCTGCCACAGGTGAAAGGCACTTGGTGAAAATCCGCGGTGCGGATTTGAGGCCAAACGTTAGGACTTTGAATTGGTAATGCTGTCCTGCCACCTCGAACCTCAGGAATTTTCTGTGCCCCTTGAGTATCGGGATGTGGTAGTAAGCATCCTGGAGATCCAAAGATGTCCTAAAGTCTCCTTGTTCCAGCATGCCTAGTATTTCTTGGATCGTCACCATCCTGAACGACTGACTCTTCAGGAAAGAGTTGAGTACTCTGAGGTCTAGTATGGGCCTCCACTTTTTCTCCTTCTTGCGTATAAGAAAGAAGCGGGAATAGAATCCCCTCCCTCTTTGAGACTATGGAACTCTCTCTATCGCTCCTTTCTTCAACATCGCAGATATTTCCTGGAGCAGCAGTCGTAGATGTTTGTGCGGAAGCCTGCGGGGAGGTGTTGCAGGTGGGATGGTGGTGAATTCCAGGGAATGGCCGAATCTCATTAACTGGAGTACCCAACGATCTGTGGTGATGAGATGCCAATTGTCTAGGAAATGGGTCAATTTTCCTCCAATCTTTAATGAGGGATATAGTTGCTGGACTCGCTGGAGTAATCTGTCACTGGCGTCCGCCAGTGCCCCTCCTCTGGTTTTTGCCCCGGAAGTTTGATCTCCCGTAAGAAGTCTGACGGCCTTGTTGCTGCTTCTGTTGGTACTGGGATTTATTTTGATAGGAATACGAGGACCTATTTTGAAAGGACCCCCTGTAGGAGGACTGGCCCCTGGATCTGTTACCTCGAAAGGACTGGTTCCTTGCCTGCAAAGTACCAAGTGCTCAAGCAGTATCAGTGTCTTTTTTGATTGTTTGGAGCGCCTCGTCAATTTTGTCTCCGAAAAGGTGTTGGCCGTCGAAGGGCATGTCCAGCACCTTCGTCTGCACTTCTTGTCTGAATGATGTTGCCTTAAGCCATCCCTGACGGCGCAGGACTGCTGCCCCAGCTAGTTGACGAAAGCCTGTCATGGCTCCATCTATGGCACAATCAATGATCTCAGCTGCCGAGGTTTGACCCTCCGTAAGTAGTGCCTTGACCTCCTCTTGAACTGTATCTGGCAGTTCCGCTATATATGGGACTATATCTTCCCAAAGCTGGCGATTATAACGCCCTAACAGGGCTATGGAGTTGGCCACCCTGATGGTCATGGCCGATGTCGTTGTAAACCGTTTACCGATGGTGTCCAACTTCCTTCCTTGTCCGGTGGGGCTGACAAAGGAGAGGAAGGGTTGCGAGAATTCTTTTGGGCCGCCTGGGTTACAACCGAATCTGGTTTCGGGTGCCCATTAAAGCAAGCTGCCGCCTTGGTGGGAGCCTTGTATTTCTTATCCAGGCGTGGAACCACCGCAGGTACAGAGGCCGGCGTCATCATCAGTTTCTTTCCCTGGTCCCAGAGAAAGTCTATTATTGGGATAGATTTCGTTATCTTCTTTGTTTGCTCCTTAAAGTCATATAAGAAGCACTCGGTCTCAGTCGATTCCATCTCCATATGAAATCGTTTCGCTGCTCGTTCCACTATTCTATGGAAACCGCCAATGTCCACTGGCGGTGAATCTGACTGGCCGGTTGGGGTGAAGCTGGGGAAGCTGCCACATACTCTTCGTCCTCTTCGTGATCCGTCTGATCCTCTTGGACTTCACCCTCTTCCATTTTCTCAGCCTCCTCATCTGATTAGTCTATCACCTGAGGTGGCACTTTCTCATGGTGGGCCTGAGTATTTGGCCGTGTCTGTTTTGGGGCTGCCGCTGGTGTATCTGTAGCAGGCGTCGGGCCCCCTGTCTCAGTTGTCGGTGCTTCCGGGAAGCTCTGTTTGTAGTCCCGGATAAGGTGTTTAAGGTCATCCACAATTGAAGCAGGAAGGCATACCATCGGGGTAACATCTGTACGAACATGAGCTTGGAAAGAGTGTTCCTGGTAGCTCATCTCCTCCTGTTCTTCGTCTGTGCTCTGACATTTCACATGAAGGTCTGAAAGTGAAGTAGCCTGTTCCAGGAGTTCTTCTTCAGATTCTTCACTCTGGAGAATCTCCGTGGGCAAATGACTTTGCACCTTACTTGGTGACGTTGTTTCTGGTGTAATCTGCTTCTTAGTCAGTTTGCCAGACACAGGACCTTTTGCAGGAGCCCCTGCCGTCGTCCCTGGTGTTGTCGACGGTGATAGGGTCCAAGACGACGTTTCTATCAGCTTGGATTTCTTCCACGGTTCGACAATGACTAATTCCGTCGACGATCCCCCCGTCGACGGTACCCTCGCGTAGACGATACTTTCTTCGTCGACGATGTCTTCGTCGACGATGCGCTCGTCGATGACGTCTTCGTCGTCGACGTCTTCGTCGATGACGTCTTAGTCGTCGACGTCTTCGTCGTCGACTCTCCCGTCGACGGCGGACTCGTCGTCGTCGACGTGCCCATCTTCGTCGTCGACGAGGTCTTCGTCGACGATGGCTTCAGCAGTATTATAGATGGAATAGGTTTACCAGCTGACGACGATGAAGGAGTGGTCGTCGTCGATGAGAAAACCGACGACGCTGTCGTCGTCGACACAGTCGACGCCGCTGTGGAGACGGAAACTGGCGTCACAACTCTTTTTTGCGTCGAGGATGTCGCAAGCTTACTGGATGACTGCGTAGGCTTCTTAAAGGCCTGAGAGCCCTTATCAGACACTGAAGATTTTGTCGATCTTGCCTCTGAAGACTTCTTTTGTACCTTCCTAGGAGGAGTGTCTGAGGGGCCAGGGGACTCCACCCTTGGCCTCTTCAGGGAGACTTCTGAGGTCATGGAAAAGCTTCCCTCTGAGGAATCCACATTTTCCCTCTTTTTAAGCCTGTCCAGCCAGATGAGCAGTCGACCTTCTCTGTCCCTCAAGGTCTTGTTAGGGAAAGACCTACATATCTTACAGTCTTTAGGTATGTGGTCAGGATAAAGGCAATATAAGCACAGGTCATGCTTGTCTTCCACATGTAGCCTTTTCTTCCCACATGAAGAACAGGCCCTGAAAAGGGCTTTCTTCTGGGATTCTGACATGCCAGAATTCTGAAGAAATAAATCACTTACTGCAATGAGAAGGGTTTGAAGTAATCCTGTTCGAGATTTTGGAGAAAGAGCTCACTTTAAAAAGTGAACAAGTTGGTTTTGAAGAGATCCTGAGGAGAACTCAGGTTGGAGACTCCCTAGCACAACGTGCGGTAGAAAATCTGAGAGACTAAGGCTCCTGTCAGGAAGGTTCTAGAGGGAGGTGATAGCCGATTGGCTGGCTCTAAGAGTTTGGTCCTTTTTACATAAGGACAAGGATAGGCTACTAAGGTGAGGCCCTTAGGCCTATTTTTCTCTATGTATGTCTATAGGACATTACTTTTCTATGTACCGGAGGCTCCCGTCTCGACGACGGGGAATGATTCAGGCATGTGAATCTATGAAAGACACCCCTAACACTGGATAAACCATTATGTCGATGGCGTGGAAAAAAGGGAACGGAGGTCAGCACGCCGACGCAGTCTTCTTATTGCTCCGATAACATCGCGCGGAGTCGAGTGCAGAGCTGTATTCTGATGTCCTCGCTGACGTAGGAGAGAATCTTCTGGCAGAAGTATCCATCAGAAATACTGGATACATGATCAATTTACTGTGCTTTGGAAAACGGTATTGAACTACTTCAACAGAGATTAAAGATTACTTACTTGTCCATGGAGATAGCGGGTTATAGGCTTAGTTAATACATCCCAATATCGCAGCTTCCGGGACTAGAATGAGAGTGACTAGATCTAACATACGGATACGCAGACGTGGAAGGGAAGGGGGTGGGGAATCTTTTCAGGGAACTGGTGAGGGGTACGGGGATTGGGGAAGTTAGATGGGTATGTCCTTCTTATGGTGTAAAACTGTGCTACAAAAAGTATTGAAGCATACAATTACTATACAATGCTCTGTAGCAGACCCCGAACCATTTTTTTCTGAGCTCATTTATAAATAAGTTGTGAGATAAATGCTTCACACACTCATAGGCTACATACTGGGAACTACTTTGTTGTGTTTCACTGTAAAAGAAAACTGAATCATTTTACAGAGTGTTCTGTGTAGGTGCATTTTGTTTCAGTATGTAGTTAGCTACACCTTCAAATACAATTAAATAAATTATATTCATTATGAACTAATTTTGCACTTATCTATTAGACATACCAAAGAATATAAATCATGCACTCTTACCTTTAAGATAAATTCAGTTGCTTCTGTAGACAATTTTGTAACAGAGGTTACTGAAGAATCTGACCACCAGACCTAAAGACATGCAACATTTTAGCAATGAGTACACTGACATAAATTTTACACTTCTAGCTAAAATACTACGTTAAACAACTGAATTTTGAGTCATTAATAACGATTTATCTAATTCACATATTTGCAATACGGTACAAAGTCTGCCCCTTTAAGATCTTTAAACCCTTGAAACTAAGCCCACAAGTACTTGTATTCAAGTTTAACCACAAATTGCCAACTACAATAGTGCACAGGGATGAAGAGGACTATTTAAAAGTACTTTAATTTTTAAGAAAGCCTTTACTGTTTGAAATATATTGCTGGGGCAAGTAGGTTACCAGCATGGCATGGTCATGCCCTCCCCCCCCCCGACCTGAGTAATCAACAGAGTATCTGGTACCCTGGTTTTCAATTTAGAATCTAACCTCGTGCTAATCTGGTGTTTTTATGAAAGTCAATGCCTGTTCCTTGACATGAGCGAGGTCCTTGACCGGTCTTCTGACCTGGAGGGGGAAAAAGTGCCCTTAATTTGGGTGATCGTGGACTAGCATCCCATACCAAGGATTTAGCATACAGAGCGGTGGTGGCAGTATACTGTTATGATGAATAAGTGGCTGTAAACAGAACTTTTTTATTTATGTTACTGGAGTGGAGACCTATTGGCCCACTTTTGTTAAATTCAGCTTCTAACCCAAATCCTTCGGCTAGCATTCAGAGTTTATATAATGTGTGTGTGGACTGTGCGGCACATACATTTTGTGTATGAGTGAAACAGACAAATGGAGGCCTACTGGTTCCATTTTGGAAGGCCACGCCTATTCACATGCACCCAATGGAAGGGAGGTTGTTTTCCTAGACAGTGGAAGTATATTGCTCACATTCCCGAAGTAGGAGGGAGGAGAGACAGACACTGAAATGCAGACGTAGGAGATAGGGCTCCCTTTAGAAATTCAATTAGGTCTTTCTGAGAGGGGTTGCTGACTAGTCTTCCTGAACACTGTGATTTGGTAGATGGTGGGGTGAAGGGTGTAACTTCAGTTTCTGTTTTTTAGAGTATGAAGGTTCCTTTGGGCAAGGACAACCCTTTGTCTCTTTCCAAATCACTGTTTATTGTGGCTGCTGATACTGAGGAGAAGACAGCTCCTCATGCCCCTCCTGTGGGTACTCCAGACTGGAGACTATCTTTCTATGAGAAACATTATTCTACACAAAGGCTGTCTCTCTAGAACAGCCTGGAGAGGTCACATGAAGTAAGAATCAACCCAGGCCAGGTCTAGAAGTACAGGGAATTCACATTTTGTCTGCTGCACTTCGAGGCCAACAGCCTTTCATGTCTCTGCGTCTTATTTCCTGTGCAACATCTTACTTAGTATGTTGTCCAAAGAGGTGATCCGTAAAATAGCAGATATGCTTATTTCTGTTGAGCATCAGGCTTACAGGCTATTAATCAAAGCCATAAATTCTTCCTCTATGTGATACTATGGCGGTATCTGGTCTATAAAGTTTCCTTTATAGACTTCCATGACAATGAATTAATCTGGTTTCAGGTCTCCTTTAAGAAAATGTTGACCTTTTTGCTGGGTTGGCAGTTTATACTACTAAAGTAGGTGTGGGATAACTGCCTTAACTCAAGTTGGTGCTAAATCTTTTGTCTTGAGAGTAGAATGAATCAAGATGTGGTGGACATGTAGCCCTATTGCTTCTCACCAGCCGCAGGCTGAAAAAGGCCCCCTGTCATGTCAGAGGACTACGGGGGTGCACAAGCTCTAAGGATGTACTAGAGTCCCCTGAGGTAAAAGGTTGCGCAGCGGGAGGAGAGCCAGGCTGACGGGGAAAGAAAATAGGATGGCGGCTGCAGCACAGTGCACAGTCCCTCGAGCACTCCCAGAAGACAAACCAACATCAAGACCCAACCTCTACTTGGGCAGGTAGAAGGTCTCATGGTAATTTACGGCTATGAGGCACAAGGATGGTACCAACATTTCAATAAATTTAACTGGTGGGCCAATACCCAGGGACCTAGAGACGGTCCACAAAAACAGTGATCTGATGTCCAGGACATATGCCAGATGACAAGTAATGGAGGAGGAAATCTGTTGAAACAATAAGCTAAACACTGCAATGCAAAATAAGGAGGAGAGCCATAGCACCTTATAGAACACCTTCACTGACCAACATTGGGAGGGGACTGTAGTGACATGGGCTCTGGAAGGGAGCATTCAAGAGAGCCCGGCATCACACAAAGTGTACTCCTTGTTTAATCAAGTCCTTCAGCAGGTCTGGTTCTACCCAGAGAGGAACAGGTCCTGTCACGGATTACAAGTGCAATCAGGGGAAATAGAGGAATTACAGAGGCCCGCTCAAAATAGACAACAAAGACCCAGGGGACTCCTGAGCTGCTGGTTATGGAAGGTAGGGATGAGGCGGGCATAAGTCACACGGACCTTAAGTGGAGAAAATAGAACTGAACTGAGTAAAGCCCATACTGGAGAGTAAAAGGAATGACAAGGAGGTGGAGGACACTTAACTTTAGAAAATGACCCTCCCCCAAGAGCTAAAGGCGAGTCAGAGGTGAAAACTCGCTCACAAGCTAATCTACCCATCAAAGCACCAGCACTTCAAATAAGAGATCAAAGCACCAGGTTGGTGTCTAAGTAGAGGTTGCTAGGCACCCTTCTACACGTTGGCAGGCAGTAGCAATCCGGATGGCACTATCATACAACTGTGTTGCAACTCAATTCTGCCAAGAAAACGGAAAGCGCTCTGCACCCTTCCAAGCAGTCAAAGTGGATATGGGAGAAACAGCAGAAAGGAGGACCAGAGAAGACGACAACAGGATCAAAGAACACTTGACAACACAACTTGTAGCAGAGTTCGAAGCTGAGATAGGCACAATATGCACTGACATGAAACAAAATCTGCCCTTAGAACAAGTTAGAGGACAAGGGGAATAGAGTGAACTCGCTAAAAAATACTCAAGACCAAATGGGTTTGGAACAGGAAGAACATGGAGCTATCCTGATCACCCTGGACGAACAGTTTATTATTCACAAAGAAAAGCAGAAGACCTGGAGAATCGTTCATCTCGCTGCAACATTTTAATTCGAGGAGTGCCACATAGAAAAGAGGGAGGTGACCTAAAATCATTTGTGCAGGATCTGGAGGCAGCGATCCATGAATAGAATAATGGGCCAGGTTGTGTCTGCATAGATGGAACACATGGAATGATGATACGCACCCAAGACACCAGCAGACATACTTGCTTGTTTACACCACTTTAAAGAGAATAGACACTCATGAGAGCAATACAAAAAGCAGGGTCTCAAACACAACAGCACAGACATTCAGACCTCCAGGACCTCTCCCAATTTCCCTCCTGAAGCAACAGGTCTTCGGGGAAGTGGCAGCTTTTCTTAGAGGAAAAAACATTAAATACAGACGGAGTCATCCTTTCCCGCACTTCTTTAAGAGGCACGGGAAGAAGTGGTCTATGAAGTCTGACAATTCTAAGCGATGTACAGTTTTATTTGCACGTTCAACATAGAAGCCATGTGACCTTCAAAACCTTTAACAACTAAAAAGAACAAGGGCGTCGAACATTGGGTAATTTGGGATTCAGCTATGACAGGTTTTCAGGAGAGCGACACCATAAATTTGATAATCTCTTGTAAATCATATAATTCGTCAGAGATCGAAAAAATATGTCATAGATACGTCATGGACCAATGTTGCCCACCCCTAAATTAGAAGAAGGTTTCCAATACCCAATGATATTCACAGGACGTGGTAGGAGTGTGTTCACCCAAACCTTTTGAAAAAAAGCCCATTAGAAGCAACAAATGATATTCCTACATCATCAAAATCGCATTACCTCAAAACAACATGTAAAAAAGTATTAGGATTCTTCCATGTTCCAGTTGCATTCATGGAACATGGAATCAGCAAGCCCTTTGAACAACTTCAAAGTGATAATTGCCGGAATGGACCAAGCTCCTATTCATGGGATGTAAAAGCATTGTGTCCGTGGAACAACTTTTAAGTAAAAGTCACAGGAAAGATACAAGAATCACAGATTTGAGTTGGCAGAAGTCATGTGAGTGCAGAAGAGCTTCAAATAAAGTCAAAAGAACTGTTGAAGGCCAATCCTATTTATGGGCCATGAAGGCAACATGTTCTAGGAGGTCAAATAAAAGCCGAAGGCAGTACCTACAGTTCACAGATTTTATTGGACATGGAAGGGGCTTGACAGCTGTACAACGGGGAAGAAAATCTCAAGAAGCGTCAAGGCTCTACTTATATCATGGGACGGGAGTGTCCTCTGAAATCATTCAAAGTTAAAGTTCCAAAGGTAAAAATAAATAAATAAACCTCACTATTTTTGGAGGCTATCACAAATTCCTTGACAGAGGCATACAGCATTTTGGGCCAGAAACCCCAGTGGGGTAGATCCGGAAAAGAAGTAGCAACAAGACCTGCCACGGCCAAAGAGCCAGGAATAGAAAAAGGTGCTCAATAAATGTGTTAGACACACACCAAAGGAAAATAAATATTGGCTGGGCATAAAAATAACTATCGAACACCTACAGAAAGTGAGCAACATACACCCCTGCTGCAAAATAGAGGACTGTGTAGAGATGGACAGACCCAATGAAGAGAAGTAGATGGAGGAACCCAAAAAACAGAAGAACTTAAATATGACCGCTCAGGAAATCGAGGGAGAGGGGCTTCAGAATGAGCAGTCAGCGGCAATGTAGCATGTAGAGGGAGGGGTGACACTCAAATGCAAACTGAGGCCAACATGCCTGATATCCTTTATATATGTGCTGCAAATAGGCTTGATGTATTCAGAACCATGGACATACTGGTTCACAAAGGGTATAATGTTGTTTTTGGGACTTTGGACCACCCTGCCACTGTCCGTTATGGGCAGGGTAGCAGTGAGCAAAATGGTCTCAAAGCCCCGCTGAGTCTACACCCTGCAGAATTCATTCTGCACGTTGCACAAGTTACTACTTGTGTAACGATATATCTGTAAGAGACATTAGTTAGTATTAGATTCCTTACATTAGAATATCCCCAGGCGTCAGACTGGATCCGGAAATTTTTGCGTAGCAGTACCATTGCGCGTCGGTAGGCGTCGTCTGCGGCTCCGCGTCCGTCGTCGGCATCGTGGGCGCCGTGATGACGTCGTCGGAGTACTTAGACGCCGCCTCCGCGTGCTGACGTCAGTTCTTAGACACAGCTTTTCCGCGCCAGAAACGCAGAGCCATGTTAAAAACCAACACTGGTGCCATTGAAACTAGGGCCCTGAAGGGGACAACCCTAACCCTAGATATTGGTTCGCAGAACGGGGAGGATGGGTGGGTCGGTAAGGAATCTAATACTAACTAATGTCTCTTACAGATATATCGTTACACAAGTAGTAACTTGTCCATCTGAAAGAGACACGTTAGTATTAGATTCCTTACCTTAGAATAGATACCCCAGCAATACCAACCCCGGTGGTGGGTCTGCGAACCAATAATCACACCAGAAAGTCCTGGAGGACGGAACGGCCAAAGAAGCCATCCCTCCGGACTTGACTGTCCAGGCAGTAGTGTCTCGCAAACGTGTGCAGCGATGCCCACGTAGCTGCCTGACAGATGTCTTGTAAGGGCACACCCCTGCCCAGGGCAGTGGTAGTCGCCGTCGCTCGGGTAGAATGAGCCCGCAGTCCAACCGGGGGCTCCTTCCTAGCCAAGGAGTAGCATGCCTGGATACAGAGGATGATCCACCGGGAGATGGTCCTCTTGTGCACCGCTTTCCCCTTCTTAGCGCCCACGTAACCAACAAAGAGTTGGTCATCCACCCGGAACTGGCGTGTGCGATCCAAGTAGAATGAGAGCGCACGTTTTGGGTCCAGACGGTGGAGCCGCTCTTCCTCTTTAGAGGGATGCGGTGGCGGGAAGAAGATTGGCAAGGTGATAGCCTGCCCGATGTGAAAGGCCGTGACAACCTTGGGCAGGAAAGAAGGTTTGGTACGAAGCACCACTTTGTCCGGATAGACGGAAAGGAAAGGTGGAGTACAAGAAAGAGCCTGGAGCTCACTCACTCTCCTGGCAGAGGTGATGGCAACCAGGAAAGCAGTCTTCAAAGTCAGAAGGCGAAGAGGACAGTTGTGAAGTGGCTCAAAGGGAGCGCACATCAGCAATGTTAAAACCAGGTTCAAGTCCCACTGAGGCATCACAAACGGAACAGGAGGAAACGTGTGAGTGATGCCCTTAAGAAATCTGTTTACAATAGGGGACTTGAACAAAGAAGGCTGATCAGGTAGCCTGAGAAAGGCTGAAAGGGCAGAAAGGTAGCCCTTGATAGTGCCCAGAGCAGAGCCCTGCTGGGCAAGAGAAAGAAGGAAGAGAAGAACCTCAGAAAGAGGGGCAGAAAGAGGATCCACAGCCTTTGCTGTGCACCATGCCACAAATCTGTTCCACCTGCAGGCGTATACCGACTTTGTGGAGGGACGCCTGGCTGCCAGAATGATGTTACAGACTTCAGGAGGCAAGTCAAATGGCCTCAACTGTCGCCGCTCAATCTCCAAGCATGGAGGTGGAGACTGGACAGGTTCGGGTGGAGGACCGTCCCCTGCTGCTGCGACAGAAGGTCCTCCTGAAGAGGCAGACGAACTGGGGGATCGACTGACAGACTGAGTAGCTCTGGATACGAGTACCTTCGAGCCCAGTCCAGAGCCACAAGGATGACTTGGGCCCGGTCGCGCTTGATCTTCTTCAGCACTCTGGGCAGAAGTGGTATAGGCGGAAAGGCGTACAACAGACCGCAACTCCACTCGCGACGAAAAGCGTCTCCGAGCGAGTGCCGCCTTGGAAATTCCAACGCGCAGAACTGATGACATTGCGCGTTCTCTTCGGTGGCGAATAGATCTAACCAAGGCTCTCCCCATCGCTGAAAGAGGCCTTGCGCCACGTCCGAGTTCAGACGCCATTCGTGATCCATCATGCACCGACGGCTGAGCTCGTCCGCCCTGGCGTTCAGAGAACCTGCCAGGTGTTGAGCCACCAGGGTCACGCCCTGGCGTTCCAGCCATTGCCAAAGGCGAAGAGCCTCTTGACAAAGGATCCACGACCCCACCCCGCCTTGTTTGTTGCAGTACCACATGGCGGTGGTGTTGTCCGTGAACACCTGCACTACACTCCCCCGGACAGAGGGGAGGAATGCCTTCAGTTCCAGACGAATCGCCCTGAGCTCCAACAGGTTGATGTGGAGCCGGGTCTCCGCCGGAGACCAGAGGCCTCTGATCTCCGCCTCTCCCAAGTGGCCTCCCCAGCCCTGGAGGGACGCGTCCGTCACAACTACGTGCTCCGGTTGGGGAAGGGAGAGGGATCTGCCGCTGACCCAATCGCGGTCCGTAAGCCACCACTGCAGCTGTCTCGCAGTGCCCTCCGAGATCAGGACGTGGTCGGATAGGTTGCCCTGATGCTGGGCCCACTGAAACTTCAGGTCCCACTGCAGAGCCCGCATCCGCCACCTGGCGTGATGCACCAGTAGGATGCAGGAGGCCATCAGCCCCAGAAGCCGCAGCGTCAACCTGACCGAAACCCGGGATAACGGCTGAAAGATGGGAATCAGAGCCTGAATATCCCGGACCCGCTGTTCGGGCGGATAAACCCGAAACCGCGCCGAGTCCAGAACCGCTCCGATGAAGAGGAGCTTCTGAGAGGGACACAGGTGTGACTGGCACATTGATGGAGAACCCCAGCAGGTGCAGGAGGTCTGCCGTCGTCTGGAGGTGGCGGACGACCGTCTGGGGCGAGCCTGCCTTCAACAACCAGTCGTCGAGGTAGGGGAAGACTGAAACCCCTAACCTGCGCAGATGAGCTGCGACCACCGCCATCACCTTCGTGAACACCCGTGGGGCGCTGGTAAGGCCGAAGGGGAGCACGGTAAACTGAAAGTGCTCGTGGCCCACCATGAACCGCAGGTAGCGCCGGTGGGCAGGCAGGACGGGGATATGAAAGTAAGCGTCCTGCAAGTCCAACGCTACCATCCAGTCTCCTGGGTCCAGGGCAGCCAGGACCTGAGCCAGTGTCAGCATCTTGAACTTCTCCTTCCGGAGGAAGCCGTTGTCGTTCCGTAGGTCCAAGATAGGGCGTAGGCCCCCTTTGCCCTTCTTGGGTACCAGAAAGTAGTGGGAGTAGCAACCACACCCTACTTCTGGCCCAGGAACGCGCTTGATGGCCCCCTTGGCCAAGAGGGCCGTAACTTCCTCCTGCAGAAGTCGCAAGTGATCCCCCGATACACGGTGGTTCTGCGGTGGCATGGCTGGAGGAGTCGCCTCGAAGGGGAGGGAGTAGCCCCTTCGGACGATTTGCAGCACCCACCTGTCCGATGTGACAGTGCGCCAGTGGAGGAGGTGATGGCGAACCCTGCCCCCCACTGGCGTCACATGGGCCTGAAAGCACGGACTAGGAGGGTTTAGAGGCGGATGCTGCGGGGGAAGGTGTGGACTGACCTCGCCGCTGCCCCCTACCACCTGGACGGCGGTTCCCACGGCCGCCACCGCGTTGGGTATTGCCCTGCGGTGTGTGGCTGGTGGCATGTGTGGGCGCACCCCTTCCGTGGCCACGAAAGGAGTGATAGGCAGCCGATTGCTGGCGCTGGCCTGAGAGGCCTAAGGACTTGCCCGTAGCCCTGGAGTCCTTAAAACGCTCAAGCGCATGGTCTGCCTTGTCGCCAAAGAGGCGACGGCCATCAAACGGCATGTCCATAAGCGTGTTCTGGACATCTGCCGAGAAGTTGGCGGACCTCAGCCAGGCGTGGCGTCTGACCGCCACCGTCGTTGCCATCGCTCTGCCCAGTGAGTCAGTGGTATCCAGCCCACACCGGATGGAATACTTGGCTGCATCCCGGCCCTCCACAAGGGCTTGGCCGAGTTTGGCCCGTACCTCCAACGGACACTCTGGCAGCACTTCCGCGACCTTATCCCACACAGAGTGGGTGTAACGTCCCAAGAGGCAGGCGGTGTTAGAAGACCGCAGGCCTAGGCTAAGGGATGAGAAGATCTTCTTCCCATACTGGTCATACCTCTTGGATTCCCGGTCCGGGGGGGCGGACGGGAATGCGGTCTGGGAATTGGAGGCCTGGATGACCAGGCTCTCGGGGGTAGGGTGGGAGGACAGGAAACATGGGTCGCCCGGGGCGGGGCGGTGGCGTCTGGCCACGTTCCTATCTACGGGCAAACCCGTAGCGGGCTTGGACCAAGTGCCCAGAAGAACGTTGGTCAAGGCCTCATTAAAGGGCAGCAGAGGCTCGGCCGAGCTTGACTGCGGTTTAAGGACCTCAGTGAGGAGGTTAGTCCTCACGGCCGCGACGGGGAGCTCAAGGCCCAAGGCCTTGGCAGCCCTCATCAGCACCACACTATAAGTTGCCCCCTCCTCCGATGCCACGGAAGGAGGGGAGACAAAACCAGTGTCTGGAGAGGTGTCCAGGCCACTGGCCTCCCCAAGGTCTCCTGCCCAGTCCTCATGAGACTGACACTCCCTGGTCAGAGGGTCCTCAGACCCCTCCCAGTCCTCTTCATCACCCATCTCCTGAAATTCAGGGTTCTCATCTAATGGGGCCTGTTCGTAGAGATGGAACTCTCCAACCGGCGTCTGGAGCGGCGCCCACGGGGCCGTCCCGACGCCGGAACAGGAACGAAGGTGGAACCGGGGACGGCGCCGCCTGAGGCCGGCGCCGGAGGTGACACCTGAAGGTCCGACGCCGGGGAGGTCGTCAGATCCACCGGCGACGAACCAGATCCCGAAGGAGGACCAGCGGCATCCTGCGGCGCCGGGCCCGAAGGCGTCGGCGGCGTCGGAACAACTGGACCCCTCGGCGCCGGGCCCGAAGGCACCGGCGGCGTCGGGATAACGGGGACCTGCGGCGCCGGGCCCGAAGGCGGCGGCGGCGTAGGGGCCAAAGCACCCGACGGCGTCGGGGCCGGAGCCGCCAACCCGCTAGGGCCCCCAGACGGGTCCGCTGGGCCCGAAGGCGCCGCGGAGCCCGTCGGAGGAGAGAGTTTCCTCATGGTTATGAGGAAGCGCTCGACCTCCTCCGGCGACGCGTTCAGCCCAGGGACCGGAAGGTGTGGAGCTGGACGCGGCGCCCGCGACTCCGACGGAGCTGCGTGGGCGGTGTCACCCGAACCCCCGGCCGCATCGCGCGAGCGTCGGGGGGAGTCCGAGGAGCGATGACGCCGCTTGGACTTCTTGTGCCTCTTACCTGACGACGACTTCGACCCGGAGGATTGCGGCCTACTCTCGGAGCTGTGATGGCTCCGAGCCCGCGACCTGTCCCTCGACCTCCCACGGGATCGGGGCCGACTGCCGGAGTTCGAGGCGCCTACGGGACCGCTCCCGCCTGGCTTTCGAAGAGAGGGCCCGGCAGTCGGAGCAGGCCTTGTCGTCGTGGTCGACGCCCAAACACGACAAACAGATGCGGTGAGGATCCGTGACCGACATCAGCCGGTTGCAATCGTCACAAGGCTTGAAGCCGGGCATCCCTAAAGGCACCGTTTCGGAGTCGAGAGACTCGAAATAGCAATCAAAAAGGATCAAAAAAGTTAGTCAAAAAGTGACTAGGGTTACTGCTTTTTCCAGATCTGCGCTTGCTGGCGCGGAAAAAATAAGAACTGACGTCAGCACGCGGAGGCGGCGTCTAAGTACTCCGACGACGTCATCACGGCGCCCACGACGCCGACGACGGACGCGGAGCCGCAGACGACGCCTACCGACGCGCAAGGGTACTGCTACGCAAAAATTTCCGGATCCAGTCTGACGCCTGGGGATATTCTAAGGTAAGGAATCTAATACTAACGTGTCTCTTTCAGATGCCACCCTCGCGGTTTCGGAATATTGACAGTCTATTGGTGACCGGTGTGGACGGGAAGGAGAAGCTGAGTCAGCCTTGAGATCGTGAAATTAGATCCCAGACAGGGGGGCCGTGGCCTTCCAGTCCTCAAACTATATTATCTGGCTGGCCTACTGCAATATGCTGCTCTGTGGAGCAAGAAGGGCTAGAACTAGGAAAAGAAACTGTCGGAGTCCGTTGAGGTGGCTGACCTCCCTCAGTTGTTCATGTGTGGTTGAGCACTTCCAGCGGGTTCCTCCTTTGTGGTCACACTGGTGGTGCTGGCATGGGAGAGGGCTGTCGGACAGGTAATAAGTCGAGCACCCTATGCCAAGGTCCTTCCAATTTGGTGGCTATGTCAGTTTGTGCACATGTGGGACTCCATGGAACTCTCGAGGTGGCTATCCGGGGGCTGCCAGAAAGCGGGAGACCTTTTTTTCCAACAGCACCTTCATGTCCCAGGAGGAAATGGGTACACACTTTGGGATAGGTGGAGGGCAGTTCTTACATTATGCCAGTATTCCACGCACAGCCCAAGACATTTGGATGACATTTTTGGAGGAGCCGGGAGAATCCCAGGTGTTACAAGTGATATCGGACTGTGGATCCATACAGGGTATAATATTTTGATTAAACGCAGCACGATGGACTAATTAACACAGCCCTTAAGCGCACCGCTTGGGAAGAGGGTTTAGGATCCCCGTTTACAGACAGTGAATGGAGGAGGATCCTGGCGCAGGTGCGTGAAGGTGGCTAGTAATGCCTGGTTTAAGCTGATGCAATTCTATTACATACATAAAGCTTAACCTTACACTGCAACGCCTGCATAGAGTCTACCCGACAAGACCAACGGGATGCACTTGCTGCAGTACACTTCCGGCTGACTTTTGGGATATCATGTGGAACTGTCCGCTGTTACAACAGTTTTGGGAAGAGCTAATAAGTGAACTGAGCAGAGTAACACATGTGAAGTAAGAACTCACAATCGGTCATTGCCTAATGGGGCTGTTACCTTTCCCTAAGAGAAAAAAATGCAGTACAAATTTGCCCATTTGGGGGTTTGTCTTAGCCTGGAGATCCAATGCTATACAATGGGCTAGGCCGACCCCTCCGTATGGACCAAGTGATGGCTGGATCTCCTGAAGTGGACAGTGGCTGAGGACTGCAGACTCTGGAGAGTCCGTACTGACAATGATGCGGAGCAGGACCTTGAGTTCTGGGGTAGTATGATCAATAAATTGCATGATGGCGGTAAGGAGGAAGATTCTAAGGCCAGTGTGTCGGAGAGAAGTTCTACTGCTCCGCCCTTGCCAACTGCCGCTCCACTTGTCCTCAACCAGTTACTGGGACCCACCGGTGCACCCTCGCTCGGAGGTTGTTTGTGATCAGGAGGCATGCGCAGGTGCTGCCAGAGTCAATGGCCCATGAATGGAGACACTTCTCAAAATGTGCATGTGTGATGTCTGAATGGTTTGTGTGCGATTTCTGCCCTCTTCTTAGCGGCAGTTTCTCTCCTTGGCTCCACTTCCCCTCTGCCTCACATACCTCCATACAGAAAATGCAACAGTCAACAAATAATAATAGTGTTCTTTACCTGCACCTGCTGCAGATGCAGAATGACACTGGAATTGCACTGTTTATCCGTTATATTTGTGTCATGGGCTGATTGCTGCAGGATGACTCCTCAAAGAGTCTTGTACTCAAGAGTACTAGATCACTGTATTCCATTGAATACTTTGTAAAACTCAATAAATAAGTTTACAATTAAAAAATGTTGCTTTGGGAGCCTTTAGAGGTCTAGCCCTCATAGTTGACAGTAGGGGAAAGGTTGTTCTGAATGAAGGCAGAGAGAAGTGGGTAACCCATACATACAGACACACATCTTGGGTTTCATGCTTTGCATGGAGAAAGGGATTGAAAGCACTGCCCCAGAGTCGACAGAATGTCAACACTGAATGCTGTTACATATAGTGTCAAAAGAAAGGGGAGCTAACTATTACACGCACACACAGGTTCTCCTGCTGTGACAAGATCAGCACTGCTTCAGAACCAAGGAGTTACCTTAATAGTATTTTTCCTGGGGTGGGAAGAAAATGTTAGAGGTGGCTACTGATATCAATCAAAACAGTCCTACACAGATAGAAGTTTATTAGTTAAGGAAAGTAGATTATTAGAAGTTAGGGGGGCTCTCAATGGGGAACAACTGAAATTAGCAGCAATCCAAGAGTCCAACCAGGGACAGGAGCTTCTTAGCTGCATGCTTCAGATAATTCTGGTTTGGAACTCGGGCCACTGGTGATTGGAGGGGATCTGAACCTCCTATTAGACAGCAATTCTGATACGAATCAGAATAGGACTGGGGTTGGTAGCTATATCACCAGCAAAGAGGGCACAACTGCTTTACCTGAGAGTGGTAGACGTTTGAAGGACTACGCCCAGTGTAAAATCTATATGTCCCCACAGAAGTGTTAAAGGTGAGCGAAAACGTCTAGAGTCCTCATTTTTTAAATTTCGTCTCCACCAGTCCGTCCCAAACCCGTAACATGGTCCTCCTCACTAGAGACATGTAGAGCTTTGAAGAAAAGAATAAACTGACTTGAGGAATTCTCAAGGTCGAGAGAGTTGCAATCGACGTCGTGCAAATGCTCTTTGTGTGAACCATTGTCTTTGGTAACAGGAAGAATACAAGTTACTTACCTGTAACTGTAGTTCCCCAGAATTGGAAGCTTTCATAGATTCACATGCCTGAATCATTCCCCTGATCAATTCCCCTGATCATTCCCCTGATCAATTTCTAAAGCCAATAGTACAGCGAACACCAACATACTTAAAGGATACTCGAGATCTGTTGAATCAGCTTACAGGAATGAGCTTCAATACAGACACAATGCTACTAGTAGGGTTAGACGTGGAGTCGCTTTATACCAGCCTACCACAAAAGGAAACGTTACAAACCCTGGAAGATATCCTATTTTTGGAGGAATGGAACCATAAAACTCCATGCCACTTTGTACTAGAGTGTTGCCGATTAGCACTAACCGACAACTATTTTGAATATAACGGCACTCTCTTTGTACAGAACCATGGCACTTCCATGGGAAGTGTGTTTGCACCATCAGTTGCAGGACTCTATGTTAGCGAGTTCGAATCAAGACACAGTCTCAACAATACGAATCCATTTTTTACCAATATTTTGTTCTGGAAACGATATATTGATGATATTGTAATGGTGTGGAATAATGACAGAGATTTAAACTTGTTCATGGAGTGGCTTAACCAAAGAGACGTGTGCTTAAATTTCACGTCCATAGCAGATCACCATAGCCTGGATTTTCTGGATATAACAATTTTTGTTGAGAATGGGTTGATCGAAACGAAAACATTTTACAAACCAACAGCGAAAAACAGTCTATTGTCATACAAAAGTTTTCACCCCAAACCACTCCGTGAAAACTTACCATACAGCCAGTTCTTGAGACTCAAGAGGAATTGTAGTAAGAAAGGCGACTACAATAAGCAAGCTAGAGAACTGAGCCAAAAATTACTGAAGAGAGATTATCCACCATCGACAATAGCGAAATGCCAAAAAAGAGCAAAACACCAGCCCAGGGAATGCCTACTCCAAACGACAGTGAAGGAACCAACAACTAATCTTGTGACGTGTGTAACAACTTACAATCCAGCATCATACGCCGTACAGAAAATTGTCAACAAAAATTGGCGAATCTTGACATCTGGCAAGATAGATTGGCCTAAACCTAGATTTGCAAATAAAAGAACTCAAAATATAAAAGACATCCTTGTACATACACGACCACGGCAAAATAAAAAACACAAAGTGGTAAGAAGTATAAGTATGGTCCCAATAGTGGGCCATTACCCTTGGGGTACCTGTGTGGTGTGTAGACTAACTACAGTAACAAAAACTCTTCAATTGACGGACACATTGCTCTGGACACTGAGGCAGCACACTAATTGTAACTCGTCTCATGTTGTATATATGATACTTTGTCCGTGTGGAAAGAAATATATCGGAATGACTTGCAGAAAAGTCTAGCTAAGGATTGGCGAGCACAAAAGTAATATCAAAACAAAGAACACAACGAAATTGTGTGCTCATTTTGTAGAACAAGGACATCAAGTGGAAGATCTCAGATGGACCGTAATAGAGAGGTTACAAAATAAAACCCACAATACAGAAAGAATCCTATTCGAAAAGGAACAAAGATGGGTAGACCGCTTGAAAACAAACATAACTGGACTTAATGATGATGTGCCCTGGCACGAATTTGCCAACACCTGAATGACTTCCCTATGAATTTATACACATAATGAATAGGGAGACCATAAGAGAAAGGACAGTTGGATAAACCATCGCAGGAGTCTGTCTTCACTACTTATTGCTCTGAACAAAAGGCAAAAACAAATCAAATGTACCTTTGATACGTATGGAACATAATATTTCACACTCAATCCAGGCGAAAGTAATGGGCAATTCCTTTCTAACCGACAAAACAGAAGACGAGTGTCTGTCTTCCATTTTCATCATTGCCCATAAAGTTAATGACACCCGTTGTTCTACTTGATATGTCACAAGCGTGAATACAAAACGATTGCTTAAATGAAGTCCTTTCGTATTTTAACAAAACTATGAGTAGCGTTCAAATTTAACTTCTACCACTAAAGAACAAGTTACTTACCTTCGGTAACGCTTTTTCTGGTAGATACAATATCTGCCTGTGGATTCCTCACATTGTGAATATCCCCCTGCGTCAGCAACATTCGGAAATTCTTTTCGTAGCTTCGCGCCGACGTGGACTCGGACGTCATAGAGGCACGACATCGCTCGCGACTCCGCTGACGTCACCGACGCCTATAACAGGCCCACGCCGGCGTGATGACATCAGTTCCGCCCTTTTTTCTGTGCCTTCGAGGCACACGGACTGACCAATGACAGTAGACATATACACAGTATACGCAGTACAAATATCAAGGTAACACACAAAGTGTGAAGCAAATGCAATAAAACATTTGACAATAAAATAAATACATAATAGAAACACTGGCATAGAAGAGTGGACAACGGGGAGGCGGGTGGGTCAGTGAGGAATCCACAGGCAGATATTGTATCTACCAGAAAAAGCGTTACCGAAGGTAAGGATAAGTTACTTACCTGTAATCCTAGTTCTCTTCCAGGGGTATCCTCAAAGTCATAAGCACTGAATATTCCCGCCCATGTGCGGGACCCCGGAAACAATATAAAAATATATATGTATAAAACACATATATCTCGCTCCACATATATGTATGTACATATATCATTTTTCTCACATCAATGCAGCCCCAAAACTGAGGCTAAACAATGCAAACACATATACATGAACTGCAATTAGTAAGGAATCAAAAAACACATTAGGTCAAAAAATCCTTGAACTTTGTGTTTTAATGAGTCAAACCACTCATAAATCCTGAAAATTGCTTATAAATAGACATTGTTAGCCCTCAGGCTGCATTGTAAAACAATATCATAGAAAATGAAAACATTTTCACAATAACTGGCACCGTGCCTTTAAGGCAGCCATGACCCCAGGCTTCCCATCATGCCTCAGGGGTGACAGTTAGGTCAGTTGTTCTTTGCATAACCCTGAAGACAGGGCTCAACCACAAGATTGAAAACAAAACAGTACCAAATCTCATTTACCTGGGGAGGCGGGTGGGTTGCTTATGACTTTGATGAGGATACCCCTGGAAGAGAACTAGGATTACAGGTAAGTAACTTATCCTTCTCTTCCAGGGGATCCTCATCAATAGTCATAAGCACTGAATAGAATAGCAAGCCCATCAACCACCTGCAGGTAAATGAGAAGTACATGACCCAACCAATCATAACAGCCAAAAGAAATTCTAGCTGTTAAACAGATTCCTCAGGGAGGCCTGGCCCACCTGGGTATCTGCTCTCGTGTCAGAATCTAGACAGTAATGTCTGGTAAATGTATGGACAGACCTCCAGGTCGCCGCTTTACAAATCTCAGACATGGGCACATCCTGCAGGTAAGCCGCCGTGGCTGCTCTACCTCTAGTAGAATGCGCCTTAGGGGAACCCCCTAAAGTCTTCTGTGCCAATTGGTAAGCAAGCTTGATACACGAAACGATCCACCTGGAGATAGAACGTTTCGAGGCTGCATGACCAGTCCTGATCGAACCGTAGTTCACAAACAATTGATCAGAATGTCGAATAGACTTGGACCTGTCCAGATAGAACTTAAAAACCCTTTTCAGGTCCAGAGAGTGTAATGCCCTCTCAGCTGGAGTAGAGGGATTAGGAAAGAAAATGGGTAAAGAGATAGACTGATTGACATGAAAATCTGATACCACTTTAGGCAGGAAAGAAGGATGCGTTCTAAGCACCACTCTGTTCAGATGAAAAACCGTATACGGTTCTTTAGTACATAGGGCCTGAATTTCGCTCACCCTACGGGCTGACGTAATCGCTATCAAAAAAGCCGCTTTCCAGGAAATATGCTGTAAAGAAGCTTTATGAATAGGCTCAAAAGGTGAACCCATCAATTTTGATAGGACTAGGTTCAGCTCCCAAGGCGGAGCAGGAGGCCGAACAGGAGGGTACACTTTCTTTAGACCCTGTAGGAAATCTTTTACTGCAGAAAGCTGAAAAAAAGAAGTTTGTGAAGGTGATCGCCTATAAGCTGTAATAGCGGCTAAATGCACCTTAATGGAGTTAAACTTCAAACCTGCTTTAGTCAGGTACAACAAGTATGGGAGAACTGCTTCTTCCTGACTTTTTACCGGATTGTGACCATTCTGCATGCACCACATATAGAATCTCTTCCACTTGCATGCATACGAATGTCTAGTGGAAGGGCGTCGTGCTTCTTTCAGAATGGCCATGCAGTCCTGTGGCAGCCCTAGATGGCCGTACTGTATGACCTCAGGAGCCAAGCTGCCAAGTTCAGTGACGGAAGGTTGGGATGGTGAATCCTCCCGTTCATCTTCGACAACAGGTCCTGCCTGCATGGAAGCCTCTTGTGAGGAGACACTGATAGGTGAAGTAGGTCTGTGTACCACCATTGTCTCGGCCAGTCTGGGGCAATCAGGATCATCGTTGTGCACGAGTGGTTCAGCTTGCTCACCACCTTCGGGATCAGCGGAAGGGGTGGGAAGGCGTACACAAACTGCCCCGACCAGTCCATTAACAGAGCATTCCCTCTCGTTCCTGGTCGATAGAACCTGGAGGCGAAGCTTGGGCATTTGGTGTTTTCGTCGTCTGCGAAGAGATCTATTGAAGGACGACCCCAAGACTGGAAAATGTCGTCTAGCACTTCGTCGTTGAGAACCCAGTCTTCTCTGTCTTCGAAGTGCCGACTTAGAGCGTCCACCCTCACGTTCTGCTCTCCTGGGAGGTGGACTGCCTGAACAGACAACTTGCGAGCTAGAAGCCAATGCCAGATGCGCTGCGCTTCCAGAGACAGAGTCCTTGAGCGTGTTCCTCCCTGCTTGTTTAAATAGTACATCGTGGTGGTGTTGTCCGTCTGTACTAGAATCATTTTCTCCTGAAGCGAGGGAAGGAACGCTTTGAGAGCCAGGTGAACCGCTCTCAACTCCAGCAAGTTGATATGATAAGTGCTTTCCTTGGGAGACCACAGACCCTGCACTTGTAGGGGTCCCATGTGCGCTCCCCATCCTTGCAATGATGCATCTGTGATGATCGTTTGTGTTGGAGGCGGTTGATGGAAGAGAACCCCCATCTGCATGTTCTGTCTCTTTGTCCACCACTGGAGGGAAGATTGAGCAACCTCCGACAAAGTGATCCGATCGTCCCACTGATCTGAGTGTTGGTCCCATTTGTCCTCCAGATCCTGCTGAAGAGGACGCATCCGAAGTCTGGCGTTCGGCACTAGGAAGATGCAGGAAGCCATCGACCCCAAGAGCGAGGCTATCTTCCGCACCTTCTGGGACCTGTGGAGAAGAACTTGTTGGCACTTGAGGGCTATCGAAAACTGTCTCTCCTCCGAAGGAAACACTTTTCCTACTTCGGAGTCTAGCAGAGCTCCTAGGAAGTGGATCCTCTGAGTTGGTTGTGATACAGACTTGTTGAAATTGACATGTAGACCTAGACGTTGACAAAGTTCTATGCATGTCTTGAATTGATTCCTTACATTGCCTGGAGTTGGACCTTTCAACAGCCAATCGTCTAAGTATGGGTATACGAAGACTCCCCTGCGGCGTAGAGCTGCCGCCACCACTGCGACACACTTGGTGAACACTCTGGGAGCCGACTTCAACCCAAACTGGAGGACTTTGAACTGGTAGTGAGAGGTCCCCACCCGGAACCGAAGGAATCTTCTGTGATCTTGCCGTATTGGAATATGGAAGTACGCATCTTGAAGGTCCATCGAACACATCCAATCCCCCTGCCTGAGATGTGGATATATCTGATGAAGCGCCAACATGCGAAACTTTTCTTTTCGTACATGCAGATTGAGTGTTCTCAAGTCCAGAATGGGCCTGTATTCTTCCTTCTGGCCCTTTTTTCTGACCAGAAAATACCTCGAGTACACTCCTTTCCCCCTTTGGGACACCGGAACTCTCTCGATGGCTTCTTTCTCGAGGAGTGTAGCTACTTCTGCTTTTAACCTTTGTAGCTGGTGACTTGATGTTGACATCGGGGAAACGTGCGGAGGTAGACGATGGAAACGAAGACAGTACCCATTCTGCAGCGTAGACAACACCCATTGATCTTTGGTGATGGCCTGCCACTCTGTCCTGTGATGCGCAATGCTTCCCCCCACTGGAGTGGGTAACGGCGCTGGGGGAAGTGAAGACTCATTGCTTCTGCTGCGCTTTATTGAAGTTGTTGCCTTGGCGCTGATTTCCATTTCCCTTGGAATTGCCCTTGCCTTTGTACTGTGTCTTTTGCTGGCCCTGCTGGTTCTGGCCTTTCTGCCATTGAGGGGTTTGAACCCTCTGCTTCGAATAACCCTTGTTGTTCGAACGGAATTTCTTCTTAAATTCCTTTTTCTTCTCGAGTCCCACCGCTTTGAGAGTGTCCAACTCGGTCTTCATCCGCTGCATTTCCTCATCCGCACTTGCTCCAAAGAGAGATGTGCCTGAAAAAGGAAGGTTCAGGATTCTTGCTTGAGCCTCAGGTTTTAATGCTGTGAGGCGTAACCAAGATGTTCTCCTTGCTGTAACTCCGTGCACATAGCCATGTGCCGCCAGAGTTGCCCCATCTGCTGCCGATCCTATAATCTGGTTGGAGACTTGACTGCCCTCCATCAGAACCTCCTCAAAGTCCTTTCTGTCTTCTTCAGGGAGCTTTGCGGTAAATCTCTGAAGTGAGTCCCACAGAGACCTGTCATACCTGCCGAGCAGGGCTTCCGCGTTAGAAACCTTGAGGAAAGAGGCTGAGGTGTTACACACCCTTCTCCCCCATGAGTCCTGCACCTTGCTATCCTTATCCGGAGGTACCGTGGATGAGGAAGCCACCGCATTGGATTTTCTTGCCGCCGTAATGATCACTGAATCTGGCGGGGGATCAGCTTTGAGGAACAGAGGATCCTCTTCCGGAGGACGATACTTTTTGAGAATCCTCGCTGGAACGGACTTCACCGTTGCCGGAGTGAGGAAGACTTCATTCACATGTTCCATTATACCCGGAACCAACGGCAACAACGGTTTGGGTGCTGATCTATGTTGCAGGGTTTCGAATATGACAGTCGTCTTGACTTGTGGAGCTGTCATCGGTACTCCCAGTTTCAGGGCTCCCCTGCCCAAGATATCTTGGAACGAGAAAATATCCTCAGTTGGAGACACTCTTGAGCGTGGACTGTTAGTAAGAGTCGGGGAGTAATCCCTGTGAGATCGTGTTCTCGACGAACTTGAAGAACTACTTGTCCTCCTGGACCTAGTTCTTCTGCTAGAACGCGTCTTGGAACGAGATCTCTCTCTGTGACGAGAATGTCTCTTGCTTGAGTGTTTAGAACGAGACCTTTCTCTGCGAAGAGGTTGGTCTCGATATCGCTTTAGGCTCTCCGCCGTCTCCTTGTCCTTTGCCCAGTGGTGAAGAGGTCTATTCCACCTTGGGGAAAGATGAACAGAAGGAGACTTGTGGATGGGATCCTTCTCAGGTGTACGCGACCGTTGAGGTCGTTCCGTTCGATCCTGTTGCGATCTTGCAGGGGATTCGGACCTCCCCCTATTAGATGCGCCGCCCCGTCCATCCGAGGATCTGCCACTCCGAGATGAGGATGATGAGGAAAGACTCACCAGAGATCCAGAGGGAGACCTTGAGCGAGATCTTTCTTCTGCAAGTCTCCGTCTCTTGGCGGGGGGATTCTGCACTGGAGATTGTTCCCCCTCCGCAGCCGATGCTGAGCCTGGAGAACCCAACTGTGGCTCTAGGGCATGAGTCTGGACGAACAAGTCACTTCCCTTGTCCCGAACCACCTCCTTTGATTTTGTAGGAGTAACGTTCTTTGTTTGCGAAGAACTTCTCTCCCTGGATCTTTGTTGATCCCTCGACGGTGGTTGTATCGACGCCGAGCAGGAAGACGCTCCCTCGACGTCGACCGTGATTTCTCCGTCGACCTCGGGTGGCAATGGCTGTCCTTCGACGTTGAAGGCTGTCTGTTCGACGTCGATGGAGGCTGTTTCGACGCCGATCGCCGTTGACTTGATGGCGACTGGGCGTGCCTCGACTCCAAATGCCGCTCCGACGTCGAACGCTCTCGTCCAGGCGTCGACGTTGGCTGCATCGACGTCGACCGATGATGTGTCGACAGAGGCTCCCTCGACGTCGAACGACCATGGCTAGTCGTCGACCGAGGATGGCTCGACGTCGAACGTCGATGGACCGACGTCGACGGAGAATGCCTCGACGTCACAGCATGACGATGCTGTTTCGACGTCACACGGCTCGCCGTCGAGCTCTTCCGCTTCGACGGCGACCTGTCCCTCGACGTTGACTGAAGCGGAGGTACCTTCCATGTAGACGCTGAAGACATCTTCTTCGTCGCCGTCGACTGCTTCTCCAACGCCGATCCCGACGTCGAATGTGAACCAGTCGGGGCTCTCCGACTTTTCTGCTTCTTGGGAGATCTTCCTCTCTCAGAAAGCCCATAAGCTCTAATCCTCTCTCGATCCTTAAGAGTCCTGGAAGATAAAACCTGGCAGTGTTCACAGGTTTTAGAGGAATGAGAGTCTGGTAGGCACAGGATACAGACTGAATGAGAGTCAGTCTTTGCCTTTTTCCTTCCACATGAAGGACAGTTGTTGAAGAGAGAAGGCATCTTTGACAGGAAAAATACCTTTTTTAAGCACAAAAAGTGTTCAAACAGCACTCTATGTCTAAAAGACGTCGAGTGAAGTCAAAAATTCTAGTAAAAGCTGAATATTTTTTGACAGAAAGTCAAAAAGAAAAGGAGCTGTTTCACCAGGGTCCTGACTGAAGGAGCCGGAAAGAACAACTGACCTAACTGTCACCCCTGAGGCATGATGGGAAGCCTGGGGTCATGGCTGCCTTAAAGGCACGGTGCCAGTTATTGTGAAAATGGTTTCATTTTCTATGATATTGTTTTACAATGCAGCCTGAGGGCTAACAATGTCTATTTATAAGCAATTTTCAGGATTTATGAGTGGTTTGACTCATTAAAACACAAAGTTCAAGGATTTTTTGACCTAATGTGTTTTTTGATTCCTTACTAATTGCAGTTCATGTATATGTGTTTGCATTGTTTAGCCTCAGTTTTGGGGCTGCATTGATGTGAGAAAAATGATATATGTACATACATATATGTGGAGCGAGATATATGTGTTTTATACATATATATTTTTATATTGTTTCCGGGGTCCCGCACATGGGCGGGAATATTCAGTGCTTATGACTATTGATGAGGATCCCCTGGAAGAGAAGTAACTTATTCTTCTGATAGATACATCTGCCGTGTGGATTCCTCACCTTGTGAATAGAGTCCCACAGCAGTCCCCACTCCCGGAGGAGGGTGTCCACTCTTCTAGACCAAGAAATCCTGGAGAACAGAGCGTGCAAAGTGACCGTCCCTCCTCACCTCGGAATCCAAGCAGTAATGCTTCGCGAAAGTGTGGAGGGAAGACCAAGTTGCCTCCCTACAAATATCCTCTACAGGAACACCTCTAGCCAATGCAGAGGTTGACGACTTAGCTCTTGTAGAATGAGCCCTTATACCCTCTGGTGGTTCCTTACCGGCCAAAGAGTAGCAGATCTTTATACAGAGGACGATCCATTTCGATAAAGTTCTCTTATGGACCGCTCTTCCTCTCTTGCAGCCAGCAAAGAGAATGAAGAGCTGGTCATCCAACCGACAGTCTTTAGATCTGTCCAGATAAAAAGACACCGCCCTCTTGGGGTCCAGACGGTATAATCTCTCCTCCTCCTTGGAAGGGTGTGGGGGAGGATAAAAGGTAGGGAGGGTAACAGATTGACCAAGGTGGAAAGGAGTCCCCACCTTAGGCAGAAAAGCAGCCCTGGTCCTAAGAACCATTCGATCAGCATGAATGGACAAGAAAGGGGGCTTGGAACTAAGAGCTTGAAGCTCACTTACCCTCATTGCCGAGGTTATTGCAACGAGGAAAACTGTCTTAAGAGTCAAAAGCCTCATAGGACATTTGTGAAGAGGCTCAAAAGGAGCACCCATCAGAAAAGTCAAAACAAGATTTAAGTCCAACTGAGGCACAATAAAAGGAGTAGGAGGGAACTTATTCGTGAGGCCCTTCAAAAACTTTAAAACCACAGGAGATTTAAAAAGAGATGGCTGGTCAGGCAAGCAGAGAAATGCCGACAGCGCTGAAAGATAGCCCTTCACCGTGGCAACAGCAAGCCCCTATTGCGCCAGAGAAAGGGCAAACTGGAGAACATCAGACAAATGGGCTCTCAAAGGGTCTATAGATTTCTCCGCACACCAAACGACAAATTTTGACCACCTATAAGAATAGATGGACTTAGTAGAGTCACGCCTGGCTGACAAGATGACATCCACCACGTCAGGCGGGAGAGAAAAAGAACTCAGGTTGCCCTGTTCAATCTCCAGGCATGAAGGTGTAAGGTCAGGAGGTGGGGGTGTAGAACCTGCCCCTCCATCTGGGAGAGGAGATCTGCCCTGTGAGGGAGACGGAGCGGCGGGTGAGAGGAGAGGTGGAGAAGGTCTGAGTACCACACCTTTCTTGGCCAATCCGGGGCGACCAATATGACTTGGGCCCGGTCTTGGCGAATTTTCCTCAGAACCCGAGGAATCAAAGGTATGGGAGGAAACGCGTAAAGGAGTTGCGAACTCCAACTCAACTGAAACGCGTCCCCCAAGGCTCCTTGCATCGGATACTGGAGACTGCAGAATAACGGGCAGTAAGCATTCTCTTGAGTGGCAAAAAGGTCCACCTGAGGAGTCCCCCACGTCCGAAAGACGTGACTAACTACCTCCGGATGAAGCCTCCACTCGTGGTCGGCAGAGAACTGCCGACTGAGACGGTCTGCACGAACGTTCTGAACTCCGGCCAGATGATTTGCCATCAGACAAATCTGATGGTCCTGAACCCAGGACCAGAGACGCAGAGCCTCTCTGCAGAGACACTGCGACCCCACTCCTCCCTGCTTGTTTATGTACCACATCGCGGTCGTGTTGTCCGTCAGGACTTGCACTGACACACCGCGAAGGGAAGGGAAGAAGGCCTTGAGTGCCAAACGTATCGCCCGCAATTCCAGAAGGTTGATGTGAAGCAACCTTTCCTCTGGAGACCAAAGACCCTTGACCTCCAGATCCCCCAGATGAGCGCCCCACCCGAGAGTGGATGCATCCCTTATTACCGTGGCCACCGATGGAGGAAGTTGAAAAGGCTTTCTTTGCGACAGATTGTCTTTCACGCTCCACCAAGACAGATCCGCTGCAGTTTCTCTGGAGAACCTTCACTGACTCCCTGAGATCTCCGTTGTGCTGATACCACTGCCTGCGGAGGCACCACTGGAGTGCCCTCATGTGCCAGCGTGCATGGTTGACCAACAAAATGCAAGGAGCCATCAGACCGAGCAGGCGAAGAACCTTCAGGACTGGAACGACCGCTCCATTGTAGAACAAAGGAATCATTTCCTGAATGTCGCGAATCCTTTGAGGTGGAGGGAATGCACGACAAACAGTAGTGTCCAGCACTGCACCTATGAACAGGTTGCGCTGGGAGGGCACCAGGTGAGACTTGGGTACATTTATCGAAAAACCCAACTTGTGCAACAACTGAGTTGTCTCTTGCAGATGACGGAGCACCTTCTCCGGCGACTTTGCTTTGATCAGCCAGTCGTCCAGATACGGGAATACAGGTATCCCCGACCTCCTGTGCTGCCACCACTGCCATCACCTTGGTGAAGACTCGAGGCGCAGTAGTAAGACCAAACGGAAGGACCGCAAACTGGTAGAGTTGCGACCCAACCGTAAAACGGAGATACTTCCTGTGCGACTTCAGGATTGGGATGTGAAAATAAGCATCCTGCAAGTCGATTGACACCATCCAGTCTTCTTCTAGCAGCGCTTGAAGACCCTGTGCAAGAGTGAGCATCTTGAACTTTTCCTGTTTCAGGTAAAGGTTCAAGATCCTGAGATCCAGAATTGGCCGAAGCCTGCCATCCTTTTTGGGGGATCAGGAAATACCGGGAGTAGCACCCCTGACCCCTTTCCTGCTCTGGAACCACCTCTATCGCACCTTTTCGAAACAGTGCCAGGACTTCTTCCTGCAGGAGAAGCAGGTGGTCCTCCGAACAATAACCTTGGCAAGGAGGATAGTTCGGGGGAAATTCCCGAAAGGGAAGAGCATACCCATTCCCCACGAGATTGAGAACCAAAAGATCCGATGTAATCAATTCCCAATCTCGTAGGAAATGGGTAAGCCGACCCCCCACTGGACCCACATGATCCGGAATGGCGGATCTAGGGCTGCTTTGCTGCGGTGGCTAGGGGCTGGGACGGGGAAGAGGAAGAGGAGGAAGCGTGACGGCCCGAGCTCGGGCCCTTTGCTTGCCTCTATAAGATCTGTATAATGTGTTTTGCTGCTGCTGTGGCTGCTGCTGGGTTGACTTATAGGTTCGAAAAGAAGATCTGCTAAATCCTCTTGAACGTCTTCCAAAATTGCCCCTGGTCTGAAGGCCCAACGACTTTGCTGTCGCCCTGCTGTCTTTAAAGCGTTCCAAAGCAGCATCTGCTTTTTTTCCAAACAATCCAGACCCGTCAAATGGAAGATACATTAACGCCGCCTGGACATCTGTGGAAAACTCACTTGACTTCAGCCACGCAGCTCTTCTTGTCGCTACGGAAGAACCCATGACCCTCGCCACAGAGTCCGCCGTGTCCAATCCACTTTGAATAACCTGCCTTGCTGCAGCTTGAGTATCAGAGATTACCTCTTGGAAGTCTTTTCTATCCTCCTCAAGTATCTTGGGCACCAACTGTTTCACAGTGTCCATAAGAGCGTGGATATAACGCCCCATCAAGCAGGTTGCGTTTGTGGACTTCAAAGCCATACTGGCAGAGGAGAAAACCTTTTTAGCAGACTGGTCCTGCTTTCTCGACTCCTTTTCTGCTGGGACCTGCGGAAATGCACCCGTAGATCTTTTGGAACAGGCAGCCTGCACCACCAAACTCTCCGGCAGAGGATGAGAGGTTAAAAATTCCGGGTCTTCAGGAGCTGCCCTATACCTCCTGGCTACAGCCCTAGATACAGCAGGAGCTGATACAGGATTTTTCCAAATCTCTAAAATTGGATCCGTTAAGGCATCATTAAAAGGTAGCAACGGTTCAGTCACTGATGAAGGAGAGTGAAGGACCTCTGTGAGCAGATTAGATTTAAATTCTGCAGTCGGTAGAGCAATGTTCAACAAACTTGCAGCTTTCTTTATCACCACATGATAAGGCGTCACATCCTTTGAGGGCTCATCAGAAACCGAAACAAAGTCCCATTCAGGGGGCAGTTCGAGGCCACTAGCTACAGTCAGGTCCTCAAAAGGGTCCTCAGACTCGTGTAGTCCGCCCTCCTCCAGATTCTCCTCTCGATATCTTTCTTCCTCCATCAACCTCTGGGCTTCACGCCTTGATCTTTGCTTCATATTCGAAGCCGTCGGATCCGCAATCGACTCCGACGGAGCCGGAGCCGGCGTCGAACCCGACGTTTGACGAGGAAGAGATCCACGACGTCGTTCAGGGTTCGGCATCAAAGTTGATGGAACTGCCGTCGAAGGAATCGGAGTCATCGATCTCGGCATCGATGGCTTCGGAGTCAAAGGCCTCGCCGGAGTCGGATAATGCCAATGCGGCGTCGGAGTCGGCATAAAGGGCGCAGGTGTATAGGATTGAGGAACACCCAGACCATATGCCATCAGACCCATGGGACCAGCAGGAGCCCTAGAGGGATACATAGCCCTTGAATAAATTCCGAACATCGCATTCAGGAAATGCGTAGGATCTTGACCTGGAGCCGGGAAGGCTGGGTACGAACCCCCAGGCTGCTCTTGAGGGCGTGGAGTCGAAATGACATCGCTCTCCTCTTCGGGCTGGTGCACCGGAGTCGTACGACCTTCGGGCAGCTGAGCCCCTCCCTCTCCAACCTCCTCCTCCTCACCTTCATCCTCCCGACCTGAAGGATGGGATGGGTCCGGAGATGGAACCGCTTTCTGCTTCGGCGAACTCGGTGAATTCGTATGAGACGCCTCAACTTCGGCATCCTGTTCTTCCGAAGCCGAAGATATTACCACCTTCTCGACCAGCTTCACCTGCGACTTCGGCTTGGAACCCGACTCCTTCCTCGATCGATGTCGGGATTCATGGGTTCTCATTTATGCTTCTTTTTTGAAGATCTTGAAGCATGGGCCGAGGACGAATCCGATCGAGACCTTGACTTCGAGCGTCGAGTCCGCGACCTTGATTTCTTCATCTCCTTTCCTTCTTTAAACTTGGCAACAAGAAGTTTTGCCTCTCTTTCTCGGAGGGCCTTTGGTGTCATCTTCCTGCAGGATTGGCAGTCCTCGACGTCGTGGTCGGAGCTCAGACACCACAAACAGCATTCATGTGGATCTGTAATGGACATTATCTTAACACATTCTCCGCAGGCTTTAAACCTGGTCTACTTCGAGGTCATGTCGAAAGAGAGAAGACAAAGAGACTAGAAAAACAGCAAGTAACAAAGTTACAGCAAAGGCTACAGATGATCCCAGAAAACCGTTAGCGTCGACGACGCAGAAAAAAGGGAACTGATGTCATCACGCCGGCGTGGGCCTAATATAGGCGTCGGTGACGTCAGCGGAGTCGCGAGCGATGTCGTGCCTCTATGACGTCCGAGTCCACGTCGGCGCGAAGCTACGAAAAGAATTTCCGAATGTTGCTGACGCAGGGGGATATTCACAAGGTGAGGAATCCACACGGCAGATGTATCTATCAGAACAACAGAGTATGATTAAATTAAGATCTTACTACGATGAGACACAGTACGTAGTCCTGTTTCTATGCCGCGGTTTCCTTCTTTCGCATAAAGGAGATAGGACGTCCTGGAGGTTCTTCCTACTTCCGGGAGCAGAGCCAGCACAAGACGTAGAAACGCTACTAGCGGGTAAGACGAAGACTCGACAGAGTTCCCGATCGCGTGAGTAAAACAAAAAACTAAATGCTACCTGTATTGATTTATTTTCAGCCTGGGATCAGTGAATCCTTAACCCCTGAAGAAAACACACATGAGAATTAATAGAGGTAATGACGTTTTGCATGTCAATAACTGACAAATGGTAGATAACGCCATCAGTTTCCCATATACGTTTGCTTTGATAAATATCGAATCCGCTTGGTGAATATAGACATATTTCTTATATCGAAAGACTCTGACTAAACTGACCGACATCAGAGCAGAACCCTCCCCCTTCTCCTTTTTTGAATTTTCCTCCGTATATAGCTGAACTGTGAGAGTCCCCATACTTATATATTCCCAGTAGGTTTTCAAGCTACAACAAGCTAACTAAAGTCCAACTCAAATTGAGGTAAAGAAGTTTAGAAAAATGTGTTGTGTGTGCTAGATACGTACTCCGTATTGTTTGCTTTTGTTTCTATATTTACAGGTACACCATTTCCTCTGAAAGAAACACAGTGGCAACATAAAAACCACTCAAATTACTACACAAATCGTGTAAGTACTATTAAAAGTCCTGATGAATGCCCCATAGACCCGGCTGGGCATGGTGGGGCAGAAACATGTCGACCGTCTTCTAAGTGGTATAATAGGGTCTAGTAACACGATCCAATAAGTATACCCACCCATTGGTTTTAACAACATCCCTCACCTATTTTTTTATAAAGTTACTTAAGGGAGTAGGCTTGTTTTTTAACGAATTTTTAGAGGGCTATCACTTATCTCTGGACACTATTGCGTTAACCAGAGGTTGCCTCAGGTTTGAGGCTTGCATAAAACACAAATAAGAAACCCTATGATGATGCAATAACGCATGTGTATAAGCGGAGAATCAAGATATACCGCTAACGACCTTACCATTGCGTGTATGAGGGTTTTTTACCAAAGAGATAAAACATAGGTAACTTAGTTACAAGTGTCCATTCTCATTCTGATTTTTGACTGAATCATTCCCCGTCGTTGAGACGGGAGTCTCCCTCCGGTATATAAAAAAGCAATGCTTAGTTGGATAGCAAACTGAAAAGAGGCCTAGGCCTATTTCCCTTTTGCAACCCATAAAAAACTAATCACTTTCCTGTACACTATGGTTCTCCAGTATTATATTTCATAGATTCACATGCTTGTATCTTCCCAGTCGTCATGGTGGGACTCTCACGGTAACATAATGACCACAGCAGTATCAGAGTAAAAACTGCATAGAAAGTCCCATAAGGAACCATAATATTTGGTAGCCAAACCTCATCATTATTTGGTCCAAAACTCAGCCAATCAGCTGCCAGCCTTGACATCACACTCCCCAGTAGAGCCATCATACCTCAGATTTCCAGCCCCAAGTGAGAGCCAAGGATATATCTAGAGATAAGACATCTACCTGAGTAACAGGGAGGTGGGCGGCCGCATGTGAATCTATGAAAGATAATACTGGAGAACCATAGTTTACAGGTAAGTAAATAGTTTTTTCTCCAGTATTGAATCTTTCATAGATTCACATGCTTGTATCAGAATAGCGAGCAGTACTTGTGACAAGGTGCGTTGCTCAGGATAGAACCTCACATCTGTGGGCTCTGCCCCTATTTTGTACAATAACAACCAGAAGATTAGAATGATTGCAAAGATTTGACACAAAGTATGCAAATAATGCAAGAACAAACATTGAAATATACGTAAATATATAATTAAATATATAATTTTGACAAATACCTTAATGAAATACTGCTGCATCATCTTGCCATGCTGTGTCTAGACAATAGTGTCTAGTAAAGTGTGCACATTTTTCCACGTTGCTGCCCTGCAAATGTCTGGCAGAGACGCTCCTGCAAATAGGGCCGTAGAAGTTGCAATCTTTCTGGTGGAATGCGCATGTACTCTGGATTGTAGAGGTTTACCAGCTTTTTGCATGGCACAAGTAGATAATCGAAGAAATCCATCTAGAAATATTAGATCGGGACAGTGCCAAACCTTTTCTTGGTCCAGAAAGCCACAAAAAGTTGGTTTGTTTTCCTGAATGACTTTGTTCTGTCAATGTAGAACTATAAACACCGTTTGACGTCCAGGGAATGTAGAGTTCTTCCCGCAGACGACGAAGGATCTCTAAAAAATGTAGGTAACACCACAGGCTCATTGAGATGAAAGATGGAGGGAACCTTAGGAATGAACTTCGGATTTGTTCTCAAGATAACCTTATCTGGTCGAAATTGGAGAAAAGGTTCTGAAATCGAGAAAGCCTGAATTTCGCTGACTCTCCTTGCTGAAGTGAGAGCTAATAGCAAGGCTGTTTTCCATGAAAGAAACTGTAGATCTGTTTTATGTATCGGTTCAAAAGGTGGTTTCATGAGCTGTGCAATAACCGTATTAAGCTGCCAAGAGACTGTTGGACGGTGAACCGGGGGAAACACCCTGAAAAGTCCTTTGAGAAATTCTTTAATCACTCTTTGAGACCAGAGAGATGGATGGTTAGGATCCCGTCTATATCTTGAGATAGCTGCCATATGTAATTTTATAGAAGCATGTGAAAGACTCACTTTAGCAAAATGCAAAAGATATGGTAGAATTTGTTCTGAAGAGATATTAAAGGGGTGAAGAATTTGAAATGCGCATCATTGACAAAATCTCTTCCATTTAGCCGTATAAGTCTTGTTCGTAGAAATTGCCCGGGATCTTGAGAGAACATCTCCGCATTACTGAGAAATATTTAAAGATTGGAATTCATGCTTGTGAGGTTCCATGCCAACAAATTGAGCGATTTCAAATTTGGATGGAGAATTTGACCTTCGCTCATTGAAATCAAGTTTTGTGAGAATGGGAACTGAATCCTGGGTATCACAGACAGCTTGAGGAGATCGGAGAACCAAGCTTGTCTCTGCCACGCTAGAGCTATGAGGATTAAGTGGCACGATTCTGATTTCATTTTCCGAATCACTCTCGATATTAGAGGTAATGGAGGGCAAGCATACGCGAACATCCCTGTCCAGCATATTTGAAGTGCATTGCCCCACGATCCTTTCTGATGAAATCTGCTTGCGAAGTGTTTGCATTTTGAGTTGTGAATGTTCGCGAAAAGATCCAGTGATGGGGTTCCCCATAGGCGAAAGACTTAGAAAAATTGACCTTGATCTAATTCCCACTCGTGAGAAACACTTGTTGATCTGCTTAGGGTATCTGCTCTTAGGTTGTCCACCCCTGGAATGTGTTGAACTTGCAGCGAGATGTTGTGGATTAGTAACCACCTCCAAATCTCTTGCACTTGTTTTGAGAGAAGTTTTGACCTTGTACCCCCTTGTTTCAGTAGGTAAAACATGGTCGTTGCACTGGCTGTCCTAACCAGTACTGTGGAACCTCTGATTCTGGGTAGAAATGCCAGTAATTCCAAGAATACTGCCTTTAGCTGCAGTAGGTTGATGTGAAGATGAGCTTAGCATTCTGACCAATCACCCTCAATTTCGAGGTCTTTGAGATGTGCCCCCGAACCTTGCAGAGATGCTTCTGTCATCATTACATAACTGTGACGCTGAGGTTCGAAGTTCATCACCTGTTTTTGCATTTGTCACCCCGATTAGGACGGGTATGCTCAGACGTGAATCCCGTGCTCTCCATGCCACTGGAATCTAGCTATCCAGGCTGAAAGCCCGAAACCGGTCCTTGGATGCTTGTTTCCAGTCCAGGGAGGAACTGGCTTGGCAGTTCGGGCTGGACTGTTCCCATGGGGCATAGGATCAAGACTGATTTGCAGATGGCTGGGTTCAAACTGGAATGGCATGGTAACCAGAAAAACGATTAATTTAGACCCAGATCTCTGTACTGGGGTGAATATATGACATTGTTCTGCATTCTGTCCTTCACCTGTTTTTGCATTTGTCACCCCAAGTGGGACGGGTATGCTCAGACGTGAGTCCCGTGCTCTCCATGCCACTGGAATCAAGCTATCCAGGCTGATGAGGGCTAAAAGCCCAAAACCGGTCCTTGGATGCTTGTTTCCAGTCCAGGGAGGACCTGCCTTGGCAGTTCGGGCTGGACTGTTCCCATGGGGCACAGGGTCAAGACTGATTTGAATATCAATGGAGCTATATCTGACCACATTTGCCAATTGTATCTACTGAGGAGGGATAACGCATTTGCAGCTCTAATAGCGGCTGCTGCCATCACAGCAAAACGCTTTCCCGCACCATCCATTCGTCTTCCCTCCTTGTCTGGAGGAGCTGTAGATGTTGAGACTGGATTTTTTGAATTACCACTGACTCGAGCAGTGGATGCCCAATTAAACATGCTGGAGAGGATTTTGGTGCCTGATACTTTTTCTCTATCCTAGGCAACGAGGCTGCGACCGAGGCCGGATTTTACATCAGTTTCAATCCTTCTTCCCCAATGGACTCGATAATTGGGATTGCTCAGATAGATTTTCTAGACTCCTCTTTGAAACCATAAAGAAAACATTCTGCTTCTTGAACTGGAAGCGGGAGTTCAAATCTTTGAGGCCTTTTCCATAATATCCTGAGGAGGAGAATTTGCTGGAGACGATGATGGAGACGGCGTAGTAGGAATAACATATTGATCCCATTCTATCCCCACTGGACTTTCCTGAAGATGTTCTCCTTCTACTGGTTGATCTCCGTCACTGTCCATTACATCATCTCTAATCGTAATGATTGGGGGAGATCTACTTTTTTGAATTGTAGGTGTAGGTGGAGGCGGAGGTTGAGCCACCTGAGCTTGAGCTGAACTTGCTGCAGGCTTTGAGGCTGGAGTGTTAGCTTCTGGAAAACGATGATAGTAGTTGTTAATCATATGGCGTAGATCCGTCACTAGAGAAATTGGCATGGAGACAGACTCCTCTCTCACCTCCTGTTGTATTTCTTCCTCCTCCTCATAATCATATGACTGCTGAAATGATTCATATCTCTTTGATTCAGTCACTGGACAATCTTGGAAAGAAAACACTTCCTGAACTTCCAGGTACTCGTCAGTGTCAGTGTCAGTATCAGTGTCTTGACTTTTATCTGAAGCTGGGAAGGACTATAAGCCACTCCCGATTCCTCCACCTCTGACTGCAACTCCAGCAGATTTGATGGTGGTAGCGGTGAAATCTTAGTCCAGCTTGTAAAATCCGCAGATTTCTTTGCCGTCGACAAGCCCGTCGACGGTGGAAAGGACTTTAAAGTTATGGATGACTTCGTCTTCGGAGACTTAAAAGATGTCGACGGAGCTCCCGTCGACGATGTGCCCATCGACGACAAAATAAGAGTTACCGTTGATGATGTCGTCGACAAAGCAGTCGTCGACAGGGTCGACACTGTTCTTCCCGTCAACGGGATCGTCGACGAACCCTTCTTCGACAATGTTGTTTTCGTCGTTGACGCAGCCGTCAACGTAGATATCGTCGTCCACGGCGTTGTCGCCGTTTTCACAGGAGTCAAAGCCAGTGAAACTCCTACTTTAGAAGAAGGAGCAGAAGACACCTCCCTTGAAACAGATAACTTTTTAAGGGAGTTTGAGGCAAAGAAGATGAAGAGGCTTTGTTTTCTTTGGTCTTCTGCTTTTTTGGATCTATTTATTCCTGAGGAGCAGAAGACTTCCTCTTCTTGGAAGATTGAGTATTAACCTCGTCCTCAGAGTCAGAATCTGAAGTGGCCTTCCTCTTTTGAATCCATAATAATAAACGTGCCTCCCTGTCTCTCAAGATTTTTGCCGAAAAGGTTCTACAGTGCTTGTAGTCCTTAGGCACATGTTTAGGGTGGCGGCAGTACAAACAGTCCTTATGTGGATCCTCAGAATATAGTCTAGGTTTTCCACAGGATCTGCAGGGCCTGAAAAGCCTCTTTTTAGAGCTTTCAGCCATTGTAGGTAAAAGAAGTAACACAGTACCTTAAGTCCAGTAGAAAGAAACTTTCCGTTGAAAAGGTGAAAAGTTCACACAGGAACAAATCTGAGCAGAGCTCAGGGAGACTCCTACTCACACGAAGGTGGTTGGAAATCTGAGGTACGATGGCTCTGCTGGGGAGTGTGATCTCAGGGCTGGCCGCTGATTGGCTGAGTTTTGGACCAAATAATGATGAGGTTTGGCTACCAAATAATAGGGTTCCTTATGGGACTTTCTATGAGTTTTTACTCTATGATACTGCTGTGGTCATTCTGTTACCGTGAGACTCCCACCAAGACGACAGGGAAGATACAAGCATGTGAATCTATGAAAGATTCAATACTGGAGAACCTTCATTATGTAAAAGAGACCAAACTTGCCCCTGAACCAAACAGAGCCTCTCACTCTCTAGAACACTTCTGAAGAACCTTTTGCCCCTCAGATTTTCCTGCACTTGTGCCTTAGATACCTTTTGCGCTAAATCTAAGATGAGCCTCTCAGGGGAGGAGGGTGGGTCGCATGTGAATCTATGAAAGCTTCCAATACTGGAGAACTACAGTTACAGGTAAGTAACTTGTTTTCTTACTCCAGTATTGGAGCTTTCATAGATGCACATGCCTGAATCAGAATAGCAAGCAGTAAATCATAGCAAATTTTTTGTCACCCAAGACTTGGAACTAGGCAACGTATGTACCTTGAAAATAGCACTATATATATATATATATATATATATATATATATATATATATATATATATATATATATATATATATATATATATATATATATATCTCTCACAGGCTCGCGTTCGGAACAACTTCCTTTTTCAATGCTTCTGATGTTATCACTGGCACAGGACGCAACTTCCATAAATACTGCAATCACATGACTTCTTGGTGACTGGCAGTTCATGGAAAGCGAAAGGGGGATGCAAATAATGCTCATATAGCCAGGACACTGTGCTCCATCACGGTCTTGTTAGATAACCAACATAATCCCCACGACAGTGTCCCATTCGTTGCTTCTCCCAATGTCGTGCGCGGCTCGTCCTGTGCCATTCACCCCTCTCCTTACCGCCGTGGCTGGATTAGATAGGTACGCGGGTGGAGGCATATGGACAGCACACCCAGAGTTGGTATAACCCTTGACCTCAGTCAGCATCCCGGCGTCCCAGCCTCAGCGGTGGTTCACGCAGCAGTTAAATGTTAGCTCTAAGTCTGAGCCGAAACTAGTTGGGATATGGACTTGCTGGTCACTCTGCCTGATTAAATGCATGCAGTTTCCTCGAATGGGCCTCTCGTGTGTTGTTTTCTTGCTAAGGAATAATTTCGGGCTTCTCCATGCCCGGTTGAAGAGGCCGCCCTGCAGGGTCATGGGCTCCCCTTTCGGAGGTTCTTGTGTGAGATGTTTTACGAGGGAGACTGACCCACACGCTGCCGCCCGGCCCACTGAGGCTTCCACTTGGCTTCTGACGGCAGCGCTGAAAGGGATTTGACTGGAGATGACTCTCCATTCAATCGTCTGGGAGACTGCAGCACGACCATCAAGCAGGACGTTATCACAGCATTTTGTTTTTCACTTGGAACCCTGTCTGCTCACCACTCGGTTTTCATTCCACACGATAGTGAATGCACCGAAAACGCTGATTTGGACATTGTGCTTACAGCGACAAACAATTGGAACTTTCCTTCACTTACCTGTGCAAACACGGTGCATTCTGGGTGCAGTAGTTCAAGAACAGTCAGGTGACCTCATACACGTCATTATTTAGCGTGAACTTTGACATTTGTCAGTACTCCTGCCCGTGAACAAGGCTTTGAGCCGAAACTAGTTGGGATATGGACTTGCTGTTCACTCTGCCTGATTAAATGCATGCAGTGTCCCCGAATGGGCCTCTCGTGTGTTGTTTTCTTGCTAAGGAATAATTTCGGGCTTCTCCGTGCCCGGTTGAAGAGGCCGCCCTGCAGGGTCATGGGCTCCCCTTTCGGATGTTCTTGTGTGAGATGTTTTACGAGGGAGACTGACCCACACGCTGCCGCCCGGCCCACTGAGGCTTCCACTTGGCTTCGGACGGCAGCGCTGAAAGGGATTTGACTGGAGATGACTCTCCATTCAATCGGCTGGGAGACTGCAGCACGACCATCAAGCAGGACGTTATCACAGCATTTTGTTTTTCACTTGGAACCCTGTCTGCTCACCACTCGGTTTTCATTCCACACGATAGTGAATGCACCGAAAACGCTGATTTGGACATTGTGCTTACAGCGACAAACAATTGGAACTTTCCTTCACTTACCTTTGCAAACACGGTGCATTCTGGGTGCAGTAGTTCAAGAACAGTCAGGTGACCTCATACACGTCATTATTTAGCGTGAACTTTGACATTGGTCAGTACTCCTGCCCGTGAACAAGGCTTTGAGCCGAAACTAGTTGGGATATGGACTTGCTGTTCACTCTGCCTGATTAAATGCATGCAGTTTCCTCGAATGGGCCTCTCGTGTGTTGTTTTCTTGCTAAGGAATAATTTCGGGCTTCTCCGTGCCCGGTTGAAGAGGCCGCCCTGCAGGGTCATGGGCTCCCCTTTCGGAGGTTCTTGTGTGAGATGTTTTACGAGGGAGACTGACCCACACTCTATATATATATATGTCACAGCAAGATATAAACTAACAGCAAAAGAGCCCCCTTAAGGAGAACAAACTGAAACAGGCACTGAAGAGTCCATTCTAAGGACGAAACGCGTCTGCCAAGCGTTTCAGCAGTTTCCTTTTTATGCTTGTGCAACTTCACTCAAATAAAGCGGCTTTTCCAGTCCCCCGGAGCATGGTCACACTTTTTTCCAAGGTTTGGGAGAAAGACTGGTGCGTATGTGTAAGCTGGCTAGCAGGAGCTGGCTTTTGTGACCGCCCTCTCGTTCTGGTGCTACGCGACCTTTCCTGTAAAAACGTTGGTATTTTTGTTGCAAAACAGCAAATCGCGTCGCGCCCCCCCCCCCCCCAGGTGCTGTTCTCAGTGCATGGGGAGAGAGGAGGCAGAACTATCTGCCTGATAAGGGGGACAGAAAAGTGCGTGGTTACCTGCTCTTCGACCGCTGCGGACTGCGGAGTGCTGACCGACGGCATGTTGGAGGCATCACCGGGTGTCTAGTGGGTCCCTTCACTATATGGGTCCCTGCAGCAAACTTCAGTATCCAGCATGCATTGGAGGTGCAGGCACTGCGCAAGAAGAATCACACACCTGTGAGGCAGAGGAGTGGCTTAACCACGTGACTGGGAGTGGTCACAGCAAGATATAAACTAACAGCAAAAGAGCCCCCTTAAGGAGAACAAACTGAAACAGGCACTGAAGAGTCCATTCTAAGGACGAAACGCGTCTGCCAAGCGTTTCAGCAGTTTCCTTTTTATGTTTGTGCAACTTCACTCAAATAAAGCGGCTTTTCCAGTCCCCCGGAGCATGGTCACACTTTTTTCCAAGGTTTGGGAGAAAGACTGGTGCGTATATATATATATATATATCAAGAGGCCTTGGACTTGCTGGTCTCCGCTTCGGTGGAACTTCGTTTGGAATCCAGGGTACTGGAACGACCTCGGCCCACCTCCAGGCCCGGGAGGAGAAAGGGCGGTGTTGAGGTCACTTGGCATCACGCTGGGCGAGGTGGATTCCCTGCCTTGCCCCCGCCGATTGGATTCCTGTGGCAGGGGGGTTGATGCGGTTTGGGGACTCGAGGGGACACTTTGTTTGGAAGCTACATGGACTTGGGGGTTCGCCAAACATCGGAGCATCAATCCACTCCCATCGCAATACCTGCCAGCATTGAATGATGCATGCTGGGACCTGTAGTCGCCACCCACGAGGCGGCTGGTAGGAGGTATAAGGCGATTGGTACTTACCCATTGGGGTGGAGCAGCTCCTCATCAATCAGGAGGGGGCAGGATACTTAATCCTGGATACACGCCTACCTCTTGTTTTGTTACACCCTCTGCGCTGAAGAAGGCACAAACGCCGAAATGCATTCGCCACAGAGGATGTTCTGAATTGCCATGGACTGTGTTTTTAAATAAAGCGGTTTCCCTCGTTTCCCCTGCTGTGGCCTTTTCTTCTTGTGAGAGGAGTTTCTTGGACATATATATATATATATATATATCTCTATATATATATATCTACAACATGCAACACTATCAACCTGCCACAATAGTATTCTAGCGCGATGGAACGTAGGTATGAAACTGGAAAACGTACTTAGTTCATGAACTTGCTAACAGTGTGGGTGCACTTGGTTGTTTGAATTAAAAGGTTAAAAATGTCTAAACACAAGGTCATGATATGTACTATACACCGAGAATATTGTGAATAGTTACTTAAATGTTTTCTAAAAATTTCAAGTTTCAAAAAAATAATGGAAGTTAAAGGGCAAAAAGACTACCATGATGAGATAAAATGTGTCAAGTCATGAAACTCTTCTATGTCAATCTATGTGAGTCATATGTGGTCACCATAACAACCCTTAGCCTATGGAAACATGTGTAACAAGAGAATGTCCACTGTAACATGTAACATGTATGGTTATATATAGTTTACACAAATGTTCATGCAGATGTAGTGAACAAGGCGGGAGCAAGCCGCCGAAACGCGTCTATGCAGTAACTGAGCAATTAAAACATCGTTTGGATTATGATTCACGGAGTCAGCGCCTCATTTTTGAAACAAAGTTTGGTTTGGATTTAATATATATATATATATATATATATATATATATATATATATATATATATATATATATATTACCTACTGGCGGTCGCCAGTAGGTATATATAGTTAGGATTTTTTCTCTATGGGATTTTTGAAAATTCTATGTCTAATAACTTTGGCGTTTGTGGACGGAATTGGCTGAAATTTTCAGGAAAATGGAACATTTTGTTTCTGAGCAGCCACTGAAAATTTGGGGGGGGTTCGTTAAGGGGGGGCTGAGAAAAAAGGGGGGTCCCAAAACGTGTTTTTCCCATGTTAATTTCCATAGGGCGGTTGGCCTCACTTTTAGCCCGAACGGCTGAATGGATTTGCACGAAACTTGGCAAAATTGTAGGGACTGGTAGCCCGATGTGCCTTTGCTAGGTCTCAATATATGTGATCCAGTGGATTTTGAGAAATTAACGTTCAAAAAAAGATATATATCTGTAAGCGTGCTCCGGGCAGCGCTCCGGTTCGCGTACTTGACGCGTAACGGAACTTCGCGTAGCGAAGCTGATTAGCTCTCCGGTGTCTGTCAACATTCTAAACAGTCCGGAGCGGCCGCCATCTTGTCTCTCGGTAGGATCGAGAGACAAGAGGAGGCCAAAACAAAGGGGGAAATGACCATAAGGGGGCATAGTAGATCCTCCCTGACCCCCTAGGTTTGATGTGGAGGCTTTAAAAGGGCCCCACGGGGCAAAAAAAAAAAATTTTGTTTTTTTTGCGTGGGTAGCGCCCGGTTCGCGAACCGGGAAGCACTCTGGGGAGCGTACTATAAGGAAAAAAGAATGATAGACTTTTCAAATATTGTATGTTAATTGATTGTTTGTTTTGTTGATTTTTTTTATTTCTTTATTTTTTAAGCAATTATTTATTATTGTGATTGTTTCAAAATTTAATAAAATGTCTAACATTTCACAGTCTGAAATGCCGTTATTTTCATTGAACATAGCTTGTAATGTTTGAGTGTGTAAAATGTCCTCATTTTCAAGGAGGGCATCTACTGATTCCACACATTGCAGTAGTTCTTGGTCCCAAGTTTCATCCATAAATTCAATCTCATTTGGATCAATGATTTCTGGGTTGGACTCTGGAAGGACAATTTCAAATGAAATTTATTGTTCGCTTTCCATTTTGCCTGAAATTTGCATAAAAAAAATATATATTGGTAGAGGTAGGGCACTGTTGGGATTAATTTTAGATAGGCAGTTTTTAACAGTGAATTTATCTTTGGGCAGTGTATAGTATCAGAGTGGAAGTAGGAATATAAAAAAGTGTATGTGATTTAATGTGAGTAAATTCATAATTATACAAGAGAAGCCTAACTCCATCCATAACTATAACAGAGAAGTCTATCTAAATTTATAAGTACTACAGAGGGATAGTATATATATAACTAAAGTTTACCATATTAACTTAAAGTGCACAATATACTTCAGTTTTTAAAATAACAACTTACCTTTAAAAAGAAGTTGAAGTTATTAATGAAAATCCTATTGAAATGTACACCAGGAAGTAGTAGTCAAAATGGCTGTTTCTCCTTCTCTTCCTTTATATATATTCGGGTACATAACCAATCAAATGTCAGGTAAAAAAAATAGAAAATGAAAGTAACATTTTAATTGGTTGTCAATTCCAACACTTCAGATGTGTTTTGTGAAGTAATTTACCTCAGGGTATTTAGAGAGGTCTACAGGCTAAATGGCTAAATGGAATTCCAACCAAATTTGTGAAAATGGTAGGGATTGGTATGTAGTATGAGCAAATCTATATTTGGTGAAAGTGTGTCAAGGGTTTCTTCTGTAAATTACTTTCCCATCTTTTTTAAAGGAACGCTTCCCGGGGAGCGCCCCGGTACGCGAACTGGCGAGCGCCCCGGTACGCGAACCAGCAGCGTTACGGGAGTCCACCATTTTGTGTTTCAGTCGAATTAAGATACCAGATGGAGGGCAAATAATGTTCAGAATGGGGAGAAGGGGGTACGGTAGACGTATCTTGACCCCCTAGGTTTTCTGAGGGTGGCTGAGGAGGCCCATATTCTCTAAGAAACTCTTCTTTGTTATTCTTCTACTCTCCTTTTTTTCTTTCACTTCCTTATCTATTTTGTTTTTCACAATTACATCCTCTTCCCTCTTTTCTTCGGTAAATAAATCTATTAAACAGTATCTCTGGTTTAGACCCTATAGCTGTCTTTGTTTTAACATTACTCTCTGTTTACTTCCCTTATACTTACTCTTCTTTTTTTTTTTTTTGGGTTCGCGTACCGGCGAGCGAACCAGGAAGCGAACCAAAAGAAATACAGCTTGCCAGAGTGCTAAACATTCTAGCAATTTTTTTTGAAAGGGGAGGTAGTTCTGAAAATAACTTTTTTTTAATGTTTTTGTTGTTTTATATATTTTTTTTATTTTTCTGAACATTTTTTGTTTTTTTTTTGGAGGGGAAACAACAAAAAAGAGGCATTGGAAAGGGCTCAACAGGAGCAAAAAAAAAATTTACTTTCTGGGGCGTTTAGAGCACTTGTGGTTTTCAAATGCTCTGTTGATTAAGTTAATGCTCATATTGGCACATGACAGTAATGTACCGCAATATAAACAGGTAATCTTCATATGGACAAAGTTGTCCTGAATGTTTGGCACGGTTTCCGGTGCCTCTGGCCCTGACAAAGATACCTGTGTTGATGTCCTGGCCATAGGAGTTGGAGGATTGTCCTGAAGGTCACGCATCTCTGCCCGGCTGTAGTTTAGTGGATGCCACCTCAGCATGTGACGGTGCATGGTATAGTTGCCGAAGCTATACTTCTTTAAGGTGCCTCTAGATAAGTCCTCTTTACATATCAGGCACGTCACATATCGAGCATTAACTTTTTTCTGCCCTTCAGGGATTGAAAAAAACTGCCAAATGAAACTAGTTTTCCGATGAGAAACCCGGGGCTGCTCTTCTAAAAACTGTGGTCCCTGTGTCTCCTCTTCCTCTTGTTCATCCTCTTCCTCCTCTGTGTTGCTAATGAACTGTGGAGGTGGTCCTCTCTTCCCATGAGGAGGTGGTGGTGGGGGTGCACCAGCTGAAGCTACCAATGAAGCCATTGCTCAGTGATCACAAAGGGTCTTCCTCTCACAAAGATGAAAGTCAGAGTGAGGAAAGAAGGAGGGGTTTTCATCATTTTGGAAAAAAAATAGGTCTAAACCAATGAAAAGTGTTATTTTTAGATCACATGACCTAGCCTTACATCATTAGGAAACCAAAAGTGAGATGAACCAATGAAAAGTTTTATTAACAAGTCACATGACCTATTACGCTTATGTTACGCGCTGCGGAACGCGCCCCGGATCGCTTCCGGGGAGCTGCACTTCGCGCCTCGGTTTGCGCCCCGGAGCACTTCCGGGTGCGCTAACACGGCGCGTCATAACACGCATTACGCAACAACGTGATACGTCTCGCTTCCGCGACGCGTCACGATGTTGATTTCTAACGCGGCAGTTGCGCAAACGGAACGTTTACTGGTTCGCGGACCGGGTCGCGGCACCAAATTAAGCTAACGGGAAGCTTCCCGGTTCGCGAACCGGGAGCGAACCAAAACATAATAATAAAAAAAAATATTAATAAACATATAAAATAAATTTTTTGATTTAAAGAAAAATACATTTTACAGCTATAGATATTAGCTTTTAAAAAACCAATGAAATTCACTGAAAAAACCATAGGTTATAGACCATATATAGTTAGGAATTAGCATTTACAAAACCTTGAAAATTCACTGAAAGTTACACACACACCTAGTCAGTCATGCAAAGAATCAATCACACCTCCATTTTCTCAACTATACAGTTATACACACCTTACTTATTCAAACACATACTAACACATATTTACTCTCTTATACAATCCCGGATACAAGTTCACAATGATCCATACAGCCACTCACACATTCACTGGCTCTTATGCACAGTTATTTATATATGTCAACTCTCACATGTACTGTGTTTTACATATGTACTTACTTTGACATGTAGCACTGAGATATCCATTCACTCACCAATACACTCATGCACACAGTCAACCGCCCATACAGCTGTTTCCACATGCACTTTTGAACCCATACATCTAGTGAATCAACTGCTCACACATCTATGCACAGAGTCATACACCTCCCAGACACCCACACATACACACTCAGTCTCCCATACAAATACATGGGCAACCAATCAATAACCCATATAGTTACTCATATAGCTACTGATCAACACATGCAGCAGTTTACAGAACAAAAGATATAACGATGCAGAAATTAAGACAGTTTAGTCACTAACCCATGCACTCAGTGAGACACATTTAATCACTCACTCATACAGTCAGTCATGCACCTACTAAATCCTTCATCCAGACACTTATAAATCCACTCATTCTTCAATATGTAAGACCTATTTTAACTTTACAGAAACATACAGTCACTGGATGTTGTCATCAGTGATGTCATCAGTGATGTCATTTGAGATGTCATCAGTGATGTCATCAGTGATGTCACTGACCATGTCATGAATGATGTAATATGTGTCATGATCAGCAGTGGATTGCGGGTGCGCGATATATAGTTAGTGCAACTAACTATATATGGAATTTCAATGGTTTTGTGTGAGTAAAAAAAGGTTTTTTAAATGCTAATTCCTAACTATATATGGTCTATAACCTATGGTTTTTTCAGTGAATATATATATATATATATATATATATATATATATATATATATATATATATATATATATATATATATATATATATCCTTTCAAAAATTGCATATCATACAATACATAACAATAAAATGTGCACATGTAACCAAGAAAGGAAGGAGGGATGGTAAAGAGGGCCCACCGTTACTGGAAAAGGTTTCTCAGTACTGCTTGTCCCACTGCCACATCCTTCTCTGCAGCTGCATCGAGGCAGTAATGTCTGGTGAAGGTATGCGTACACTTCCAGGTAGCAGCTCTGTAGATATCCTGGATAGGTACTCCCGCAAATAAAAGCAGTGGAGGTGGACACTGCTCTAGGACAATGAGCACGAACGTGTGCATTCAACGGCTTCCCAGCTGCCTAATGACAATATTGTATCGCATTTGAAATCCATCGGGCAATTTCCCTCTTTGATAAAGGAAAGCCCATCCTGGGTGCACTATAAAAAACAAATAGTTGAGAAGACTTGCGGAAAGGCCTTGTCTTTTGTAAGTAGAACTTCGGACAGCACTTAAACATCTAGTGAGTGAAGAGTTTTTTCCGCTGCCGTTGAAAATTGAGGGAAAAATCTCTTAAGGATCAGCGGTTCATTCAGATGAAAGTCTGTAGGTACTTTCGGAATGAATTTAGGAATAGTCCGGAGAACAATCCTGTCCTCCATAAACTGCAAGAACGGTTCTTGTATAGTGAGAGCCTGTATCTCCCCAACTCTCCTGTCTCAAGTGAGAACAATGAGAAGATCTACCTTCCAGGATAAGAATTTTAGGTCCGCCCTGTGAATTGGTTTGAAGGGCTACTTCATCAATTGAGATAGAACAATGTTCAACTGCTAGAGAGGTGGAGAAGGTTTTATGGGACAAAAAGTTAAAAATAATCGTTTCATCAACTGTTTGATGATTCTTTCAGACCACAGTGATGGTCCTGAGGAAGTTCTTCTATATCGAGATATAGCAGCGAGATGCACTTTAATAGAGGCATGGGCCAAACCAGATTTTGCCAACATTAGAATATATGGGATAATTTCATGTGCCGCTGAGTTAAAAAAGGATGAATCTTCCGCTCTTGACACCACAAACAGAATCTCTTCCATTTCATCTTCTATGTCCTGTTTGTGCTTTCCGCTCTGGCATTAGATAATATATTTCTGCATTCCGATGAAATATCAAGGTGTTGAAATTCGCAGTGTTCAGGAGCCAGGCTGCTAAGCGTAGCGATTTCGGATCTGGATGAAGTATTGGTCCCCGGGACATGGTCAAGAGTGACGGTATTGGTGGTAGACTAATCAGATGAACCTCCGACATGAACAAATGTTGCCTGGGCTACCACAGAGCGATCAGTATTTTTTTACACAGTTCCTTCTTTATCTTTGTAAGAACACTTGGCAAGGGCATTAGCCGCTTTAACTAGAAGAGCAGACATGTATGAAAATCTTTTTCCTGTGTGTTCTAAACGCCTACACTCTCTGTCAGGAGGCGCTGATATGGGGGCTGAGGGATTCTTAGATTTCTGCTGTGCCGCTTGAGAGATAACGGAATCCAGCTTATGATGGCCCAGTAAGCAAGCTGGAGCGTCTAAAGCAGCTTTATATTTCTTCTCTAGTCTGGCGAGAACACGAGTGACTGTCGGCGGTGTCGTCATGACTTTTAACCCCTCCCATGCTCATGACGATCTCAGCTCGGCATAAGCCACGGTGGCAGTGTGCTCATGATGGCCGCAACGCTCACACGCGGGGCTGATTTCCCTGCTGTGCTAAACGTTCTACAAAAACGGGTGTGGCCGTGACGAGCTCAGATCGACATGAGCACATGGCCACCGTGGCTCATGACAAGCTGAGCTCGTCATGAGCACCAGGGCGCTGTGTGCGCCCCCCCGCCTCCCAGCACAGCAGGGGAATTAGCCCCGCAGGCAAGGGGTTAATCCCTCTTACCACATCTGGCTAACAATCAGGATAGCCCGAACTGACTTGCGGTATGGCTCTTTAAAATCATACAAGAAATACACTGTTTGTGTCGGAGACATAGGAAGCTGAAACCTCTTTGCAGCTCTCTTCATCTAATTATGGAACCCGCCGATATTCTCCGGTGGAGAATCAATAGGCACTGGTGAGGGAGAAGACGGTGATGGAATAAGATAATCATCCCATTCTTTGTTTGGATCGGTTATTTCTCCCACCTCCTGGTCATCATTGTCTGTGGTGCCAGGATTCTGTTGGTGTACTGGTGGAGGAGATCTAGGAGCATGGTCTTGCAGTGGCTCCCTGCTTCCAATCGGAGTAGTAGGGATGGAGCGTGGATGCGAAGCAGGTATTTCCTGAGAAGCTGGCGTTGGCGGGAACCTCTTTCTATAGTCCGCCAACATATAATGCAGATCCGTCATCAAGGAAGATGGCATGCCAACCATCTCTTCCTGGGAGCCCTGGCGATAATGCTGATGTGGAGGATATTGATACTCCCCGTATCCTTCCTCAAAGTCATCTTCTTGGCATTTAACATGTAGTTTGCGAGGGGCTACTGACGTATCCGAAGGGTCCCTTATCTTCCTCTTCTTCTGAATTCAGCTCCTCTAGTAGGTGTGATGGCAAAAGAGGAGTAATTTTGCTTAGGGAGGTGATCTCTGGCGTAATCCTCTTCTTCCTGACGATTTCCAGCTTCTCCAGAGTTTTTTCTCTCGTCGACGAGCCCGTCGATGAGATCGCCGACAACACCAATGTCGTTGAGGCCATCGTCGATACCAAGCATACTGATGTATTCGCTGTCGACGACAGTTACCGTCGTTGATGTTCCCGTTGACGATCCTGTTGTCGACACGGATGTCGTTGTAAAATTTGTCGATGTTACCGGCGTTGACACCATCGTCGACGATGACGCCGTCGACAGAGAGCCAACTGTCACAGGCAATGACGGCCTCTTGGAAACTAGCTTCACCTCAACCTTCATCGTCGGCGATGAAAACTTCTTACTCGACGATCCAGTCGTCGATGCAGGTTTTTTGGGGTTTACCTTAGGAGGCATAGAAGACGGCTTTCTGAAGGGTTCCTTAACCTGAGAGGGTGATTTTGACGGCTCAGAACCAGTCTTTTTTTGGTGGTTTTACCCCTGAAGCATGTCCCTTACTCTCCTTTTCTCTAGACTGCGGAGATTTTGAAGGACTGAACCCAGAAGGCCCTTGAGTGGCCTTTTTGAGGGCCTTCTCAGGACATTCCTCTGAGAAATGACCATGAGGAGATTTTCTTCTCTTTTGAGATCTCCTAAATGTAGAGGAGGATGCCTCATCACCATCACTGGAGATAACCTCCTTTCTGGCCCCCTTTTGTACCGCTTTAGATTTTGAAGCCATATCAAAAGGTGCCCTTCACGATCCCTCAGGGTATACTTGAAAAGGAGTGACATACCTTAAAGTCTTTAGCTTGATGATCCGGGTAAAGACAGTAAATACAATCAGCATGAGGGTCATCTGTGTAAAACCTCTTCTTGGAACAGGTGGCACCAGCTCTAAATAAACCTTTTTTTCTCCTTTCCAGACATTCTCTGAAGAATGAAGTAGAAGGCAGCCAAGAAGAGTATAAATCCAGATGAAATTCTAAGAACAAAGTCCTCACATCAGGTTGAGAAAGTAGAATTTTGAGCAGAGCTCAAAGGAGACTCCCTAGCACGTCATCCGGTAGAAAATCCGAGGGGAAAAAGGCTCTCTCAGGATTGTTCTAGAGAGTGAGAGGCTCTGATTGGTTCAGGGACAAGTTTGGTCTCTTTTACATAACAAATGTTATGGGTTGCAAAAGGGAAATGGGCCTAGGCCTCTTTTCAGTTTGCTATCCAACTAAGCATTGCTTTTTTATATACCAGAGACCCCCGTCTCGACAACGGGGAATGATTCAGGCATGTGAATCTATGAAAGCTCCAATACCGGAGAAAATGTCACTTTGACGCCAAATTAGTTTTAGTCTTAGAGTGTTTAGACTAACACCGACCAGTGGGATCTTGAAATTGAACTGTGACTTTAACGCTGAGCTAGAGTGAGATGGCGGCGCCATCGTAGTCTTCAGCATAGACAGCGTTGTGGATCTTTCGCCACCATCTTGGAAATCGAGCAAGGACTATGATGATGTCTTTTTTTCACTGCGAAAAAGACGGGGTCAAAACTCTTGGTGGGGACGAGGTGCTTGACGTCAAAGTATGACAGCGATGAGAATAGTGTCAATATCGATATCGTGAAGGAGATTTCCTGTCCTTAGACCTCCCTCTGTGGAAGCCCATATCTGATTTTTATGCTTTCTGCAGAATGGTGAGAGGATGATCTTTCCAGTCTTTTCCTTTTCTTCCTTTCTTGTTCTGCCGTCATATCCTGCATTCAACCATGCAGTCTGATGCTTTCTTGGTCTTAGAGCATCCTTTTGGCATTTTACTACAAATGTCACATCGTTTAGTGAGGTGTATAGGTGACAGACACGCCATACAGACCTTATTAGCATCAGAGCTCGCCTTCTTTCGACCACATGATGGGCATTTGGTCAAAAGAGCAGGTATTCTGACTAATAATCCTGTCAGAAAATAAGAAAAAATGAATGTACTCGACAGTGGCGATGTCAAACTGTTGAGTACAATGCTTTTACAAGCGCTGAATATGTGATGGGAAAAGATTTGTAGGTGAAACGACACCCAAAGCAGAGATCCTGCCTGAAAAAGCCAGAAAAAAAGAACTGACACTCTCAGGCAAACTGCCACTATAGTGTATTGTGGAATAGGATGATTCTTTAAAGGTGAAGGTCTCTTTTTAATCTCGCCAGAGATATCCTATCAGGCTGCTTTGCTTCTTCATGCTGTTTTTGCATACAGGAAGCATTTTTTCCATGACTAAGTTTTGAGCATTCATAGGCTATATTAGACTGTTTCCAACAATTCTCCTACAGCATGCAGGATGAAAATACATCTGACAGATTACACTGAGGGGATTATTTAAAGTTGATGACTTCAATGATGATCCTAAGATGCAGAAGACAACTTTATATGCACACTCAGGAAAAACTAGACCTCTGATAGGCTTCTGTTACATATTGACATCATTAAATTAATGGACAGATACGTTATTTAGTGAGGTTTCCATGGAAAAGGACTGCAAAAAGGAGTTCTGATGTCTATGCATTGTAGAGAGAAATATTCTAGCATTTAAGACTATAAATGAAGATCCTATGATGGGAAAAGACAAATCCCATGACTGACAATTTAAAGACCTGTGAGAGAGGGGAGGAAACTCATGTAGGCTGACACCGATCTCAATATAAGATATATATTAGGCAAAGCATTGAACTATGAAGAGCGGTTTGACTAGTTAGGAATCTAAAGTTGAGTGGGAGCCATCAGATAATGCCCAGTCATTCTACACAATTCAGAAGAGGCAGCCTATTGGTAATCAACACTATTTGAAGAAAACAGCCATAATTGTTGAAGTACCTACAACAACGACTGTAACTGCAACCAATGAGCAAAAGACAATTTCCCCATAAACAGCAATCAAGAATTAAGGAAAGCACTGAGCAGTGGAGAAAGAGAAGCGTCAACTTTAGGCATTCAATACCTCCGGTACTCACAATACCTATGTGCACCCAAAAATACATTCCTTGAAAGCAGATATGACACTAGACTGCATGAGCCAGCTTCTAATAACTGACCCTAATCACTACTAAGTGCAAGGAAAATTCAACACATTAATAATGAACAAAACACCACTGTCTTCGTTTCAAGTAATATATGGTCCTAAGAAAAACCCAGCGGAAATTACCGAAAGCTTGTTAAATGCACAAAATCACAATTCTATTACGGGTAAGACAATAGGGGAAAGGTCAGTGAGGGGTACAAGCTGATCGCTCTACATTAAGAAGCTTTGAGGCAGAAAACTATCGGTGATATAATGGACTGTGATGGTATAATAACGTTCGAATTGGCACAAAGTCGGTTCAACCTCGACGGAAGGGAGTTTTTTAGACTCTTACAGATACACTCAGCTTTAAGTAAAAAGAGGGGGGGGGGGTGTAACAGGTTTGTGTAAAGAAACAGTTATGGACAGGTTGCAAAACCCCGAAGGCTGTTCCATATCCCAACTATATGGCGAGCTAAATCAAAAACAAAATGATGATCTTACTAAACATACTGAGAAATGGAGGGAGAAATTGGGTATTGATGGTAGCGAATTGGCAACCTCGCTCAAAATGGGCTGCGTGGTTTTGAAGGTAGCAAACCTAAAAGCCCAACATTTAAAAAAAAATTTCAATCTTTCCTATACTCCGGCAAAAATAGCCCAGTGGGGAGGGCAAACGGGAATCAACTGTCCCCACTGTGGTAGCTTGGAGGCTGATGCTCTGCACATGTTCGCAACCTGTCCAAAACTTGAACTATGGAAAAAAGCTATAAAGTCCTTTTTAGATCAATCACTAAAAATTAAAGTAAATCTAACTAACGAATTAATGATCTTAGGCACTTGTAGGGAGGGAGCTGTAATACCGTACAGAGAGTTTCTATTTGTTGTCACGGCGATTGCTAGGATTTGTGTTGCCGCAGCCTGGAAAGATTCTACCCCCCCCCCACATTCCAACAATGGGTCTCTAGGCTTTTGGCCATGTATAATTTGGAAAAAAGGTCATTATGAGAAGAAAGGGTGGAAAGCTAGGAAGCTGGGAAAAAGTATCTAGGCTCCGATAGTGGACTGGAAGGCTAGGATGTAATCACTTTAAGCATAAATGTGGATTATTAGTGCTTGGTGTCTAAGAATTAATTATGATATGTAATATTTTGTGGGTTTTTTTTCTTGTGTATTATGCTATTGCTTCTTTCTGATATCTCTTAATCTTTTCTTATTTTGGGATTTTTTTGTACATATTGTTTATATATTTTGAGGTTTAATTATTTTTGGTTTATCTTCAGTGAAAAAACTGATGGAATATTGATGGTGAAAAAAAAAATAAAAAAAAAAAAAAGAAGCTTTGAGGCTAAGAATGAGCAGTCAGAAAACAGTTCAGTAAATGTTAACCCAAAAACCACAGGTAGTAACAAATTGATCAGTGCACTCTTCCAGCAATACACATAAGAAAGCAGCCAAGAGAAAAATTGAGCAAATAAATGCCACCTGAAAGGGAAGTTCTCGCCCACTACAAGGAGAAGGAAAAAGGAGCTATGAAAGAGAAATACATGCACATTCTTGGAGAGAAAAGAAGAAAACAACCCAAACATCTTGCAAGGCATAACCTCAGAAATAACCAATTAGACAATAACCGTTATTAAAAAAAAAAACATGCCATGTAATAAACTACATAAGCCACTCAAGGACGAAGAACTTTGTAGCTAATGTTGTAGTAAAAAAGGAGAAAAGGGAACAGGTTTCATTTTGGATTGATATTCTTTCTGAACCATGTCTCCCCGTTACTCATTCTGCAGTTTAAGTGATCTATTTATTCTACTTTTCTCCTTCCCTTTCCATGTTGTGACCGGCACTTTACACATAATTCCTTTTCTTTTCCATTACAGTGTGCATTGTGACTTGAAGTTAGTAGCTCTCGCCCCTTTCTTCCTTCACATATGTATTTTGCTCTTTACTTGTATACCAGATTAGGATTCCTTTTTCTGTCGTGTTACAGTGTTCTCTCTGGTCCATATTTGACAAACTTTTGATGATGATCCTGTATTTACAATAGGATCGAAATGTTGCCAACTTACATTCAGCCCCATTCCATTGTATATTATAGTTCACCGGCCATTCTGTTAGTTACTGCTTTAATACACACTTTGATCACCTTTATCAGATGTGTGAATCAAACTTCAAAGATCACCAAGTTCATCTGTCACAAGCATCCACTCCGATGTCTATTAAATTTTAGTTTTATACATTTTATTTGTACATTAAATACCATTTGTTTATGATTATAGTGTTCTAGAATTACTCAAATAGAGACCCCTGTCCATGAAGCTTACTCAGATCATTTCAGAATATTAAGTAGCTGACACGACTGCCTCAAATATATTGTTCTAACCAACAGCTTTAAGTCCAATGCAAGACCACAGTCTGCAGGGTGTGCTTCACTAGAGTAGACAGGTTTCCAAAATATTCTGGTAAATGTATGAACTGTTTAAAGTAGAACCATAATTATTTTTGGAAAGAAGGAAAGGATGCAGTCCAAGCACCTCCTTCTCTCTATGAAAAAGTGAGACTGTTTTACCAGAAGACATTAGGTCTGATTCAACATCCTCGTACTATTTCGATACTTCCCATGCTGCCCCGTGGTGATTCCAGCATTTACATTTAAAATGACAGTAAGTGTAAGAGGTTTAGGGCTCTGATGCACATTGTGCAAGTCCGTTCTGTGTATCCATAGGACATGCAATGCCAGAACAGGATCAACTAAGTCTGCAATCTTCATAGATATTTTTAGATCTAGCGACGGTAACTATATGCTCTGCAGATGAAAATCTTCTAATCCTCTTTATGTGCCAAAAAGTAATTCTTTTTTTAACTGTTCAGTTGATAAAGCTTGTAAAAAGCTAAGCAGCTGTGGAAGAACCATAGTTTTGTTTTAGCACTTCTATTCTCTCCAGCAACAAATCGTCCCATCCACCTGCTAAGATCCATCTTCATTGTCCTTACCACCCCAGGATAGTTTGCTCTGCACAACATATCCAGCACTCTTGTCGCCGTTATGCTCCAGTATCTCAAACCCTGGCCCTGGAATATTAACCATAGCTCCACCTTCTCTCATGTAGTCATGTTAAGATTAAGCTTTTTCTGACCTGCATTATAATTGACCACAAAACCAGATACTCTTTGGAAGTTGTTCAATTCGGGGAGGAAAGACATCAAGGGTCAACCATGGTCTCAATGTAAATATCATAGCATTTGCAAATAAACTCATATTTACATCTCTCACCTCCAGTGTGGTGCCTAGAATGTCCCAGACGTCGCTGAATCTTAGCTCTAAGTAGTTTGATCACCAGAAATGTTTAAACCCACTAAGCAGATGAAAAAGTACCAAAAGGGGTCTATATACCAGCACAGTGATAGCATACTTTATACAGTGAGGAAGCAAGTGTTTAGGGAATAGAACATGTTAATGATAAAACAAGTATGTATTTATTGTTACATCATAAACGGATATCATATGTTCTTAATTCTGAACCAAAAACTCCTTTACAAAAGTACCTTATTTTAATAATATAGTGGATAAATAATTTCAGTAGGGGAAATTATGGCTTACCTCAAATGAACAATCAGGAGTTCTATCATTCTTCTTGTGAGGTATTCCCTTTGGTACGATCTTTTCAATAAACACTGAGGAAATAAATATTCATGTTAAAATATATATATATATAAGTTTTACATTATTATCTATGCACATACAACCTCTCCGTATCAAAATAAATGTAAAGAAAAAAAATTACAAGTCCACAATTTTTGCAAAGAAACAAGTGAGAACTTGATTTGAGGTGTTAGTCTTCGAAATAAATTATTAAAAAAACAACAGAAATTGGTTCATTAGTACAGGATTGGTCACAGTGTGCACAAGGTGAACTTGAATACGCAGTAATGGTTTCAAGAAGAAAGTACACTATGCCCTGATATATAGAAGGGACAAATAACCTACCCTCGATAATGGAATATCCCTAGGTTTCAGACTGGATCCGGAGAATTTTACAGCAATGAGGCTGTGCGCAGATAGGTAGCATAATGTGGCTCCTTAGTGATTATGAACTGCCTTATAAGTTACAGAATGGAGTCACAATTAAGTGCCCTATCCACGCACTCTCAGTTTTTTAACCTTTCTCCTTCTGCATTGTCAGACACAGAGCACTAACACACTAAAGGTGACAGTGTCCCAAAATCTAACTGAAACCCTTATTGTGTTCAGGAGTCTACTCCAAAGAACTGGGTGGTTAAAGGACGGTGAGTGGTCGAGGGGCCCTTCTTGACTGCTGAGGCAGTAATGCTCCACAAACATGTGAACTGACACCCACACTGCAGCCTGGCAGATATCAAAATCAGTCACCGCACACTCCAATGCCTTGGCCATGGACCAAGAGGTGGCTTCAAGTCCTTGAAAGGGTTGCGTCTTGTCCAGAGTATAGCAGAGTCTTAGAACTGAGGTTTCTGGCTGGCAGATGTATGCACCATGTTCAAACAGGAACCACCGATCTAGTCAGGGTAAGCTAGATGCACACTAAAAGATAACCTGTGCTCACACTCTGGTAGTTCGGCACAGAGCAGTCAGGCTCATCTATAGAGGCAATGTGTAAAGTGTCTCTGTGTCTGTGTCTCTGTGTCTCTGTGTGTCTCTCTCTCTCTCTCTCCCTCCCTCTCCCCTCTCCCCTCTCCCCTCTCCCCTCTCCCCCCCCCCAAATAAAAAAACACACCACTAAAATACTCCAGACAGGGTTAGAAAAATAGATTATAATTTAGGAGTAAAACCAGACCGAAGCGACACAAATCCAATAAGTAGAACCGAAGTTATACATTTATAAAGAATACATCAAAAAGTAGTGCTTAGAAGTCAATAGCGCTGAGAGGTTACTTGAGGTCTTGCTAGACTGGGGCAAATCCAAAGTTCAGGACAACCGCAATGGCAGGCAGGTTGGCTACAGGGCTCACGCAGGTACCACTAAGAAAGTAACTTGGATGGAGCAAGCGTTGACAACATCGATCCCGTGGATGGCGGCAAAGTGTCTGTGCCAATCCACCCTGTCGATGAAGGATTCAGCATCGAACCCCTTTACAATGTAGGTGTAACATCAGCGTCGATCCATGCTGTCCTTCGAGGCGATGTAGTCGATCGGCTCCTGCGTCGAACAGCAATGCGTCGGTTCCGATTGGTGCAAAGTCGCCACTGCATCAATTTTGATGGTTCTGGATAGCAAAAATAACCCTTCACAGGACTGGATAGGCACCACTTGGCAGGGCAGGACTCTCAGATGGCAAAGTCCAGGTGCTGTTGCAGAGTTGAAGGAAGTATTTAATGGCATTGAGACTTCATAAAAGGGAGCAAGCCAGCAAGCCCTTGGAGTCACTCTAGGTTCAAGTGAGATGGGTAAAGTCCTTGTCCTCTGCAGGGAAGAGATCAACAGGTAGTTCAGCAAAGCAGGAAGCACTTCTTTCAGAGCAGCAGTCAGGCAGAGTGGCAATCCTTGTAAACCCGCAATCCTTACCTCTGGCAGAGTACTTCACAGGTCCAGTAGGGTCAGAGTCCCAGCACGTATACCCAAATGTGCCTTTCAAGTGGGTTTTGACTTTAAAGCAGGCCTTTGAAATGCAAAGGTCCCCTTTCATCCCAGCCCTGTCTGCCAGGCTGCCTGCAGGGGGTAATTAGCCCTTTGTGTGGGGCACAGGACACTGCCTATTCTGTGTGTCAGCTCGCCCACCCTTTTCCTGCCCTGGAAGAGCTATCAGAATGTAGATTCATGCAGATGAGTGATCTCGCACTCCCACCCGTCCTGTGTTTATGGCTGTCTAGAGGGAATGTACAAAGTGTTGCTGTAACCCATCCCAGACGTGCATTGGAGACAGGCTGCAAGACACATACTGCACTAAGTGCAGAGAAATCTCCACTTTCTAAAAGTGGCATGTCCAAAACAGTAATATTAAATCCAACTTTATCAGTATAGACGAGTTATCATTACCATTCCAAAGATGTGAAACATGATGCAACTACTCCTTTTGTTTTTTAAATCAGGAATTACAGCTTTAAAGTCTTTTAAGAAATTCCCAATGCCAGCCTATGAGAAAAGCAGGCCTCACAGTAGTAAAAAAAAAAAAATTAGCGGTTCACTACCAGGACAATCTTTAAAGAGGATCTCCTACCTTTTATTTACAAAGCACCCTGCCCGTAGGGCTACCTATGGCCTACCTTATGGGTGACTTATGTGTAATAAAAGAGCTTAAGGCTAGGCACACAATTTTAAATGCCAAGTCGAAGTTGCAGTTAACTGCACACATAGACCCTGCAATGGCAGGCCTGAGACGGGTTTGAAAGGCTACGTGTATGGTAGCACAATCAGTGCTGCAGGCCCACTATTAGCATTTAGGTTACAGGCCCTGGGTATATTTATACTACTTTACGAGGGACTTGCAAATAAACTAAACAGGTCAATTGTGTGAGCACTAATGTTACCTTGTTTAGAGAACACATGCATTTTAGCACTGGCAAAGAGCTCGGAGCCCTAAAGCCAACAAAAAGAAGGTCAAAAAAAGAGGAGGAGGAAGAAGAAAACAAAAAGTAAGGGTGACTCTTCAGAGAGGGCCATTTTCCAACATAGATTTTGATACGGAGGATGATCCACTTCGACAGGGTCCTCTTTGGTACAGCTTTCCTTTTTTTGCCCCAGAGAAAGCCACAAAGAGATGATCACCCACACAATACTCTTTTGTATGGTTAATATTAAGGCCTACAGTCTGTCCTCTTCCTTAGACGGGTTAGCAGGAGAAAAATACCCCAGCAGAGTAATCGATTAGCAAACGTGAATGAAAATCACAACCTTTGGTTGAAAGGTCACCGTGGTCCTCAGTATCAATTTGTCGAGAATAGCAGTGATGGAAAGGCTCTGCACAAAAAGCAACTGTTGCGTACTCATTTAACATGTGGACGTGCTCACAAAGAGGAAAACGGTCTTTAGAGGCAAGAATTGTAAAGACAAATCTGTCCCTCTATCCAGCATAATTAGACTTTGTGGAATGGCGTTTGTTTGCAAGGATGGCATAAACCATCTCTGTCGGTAAGTCAAAATCATTCAAGTGCTGTTGCACAATCTCCCCCTATTGAGCTGTACGATGTGGAGGTTTTTGCTCAACCCTGCCCTGTTGCTGAGACAAGAGATCCTCCCTTAGTGCTACTTTGATAGGAGGGTAAATGTTGCCCAGTCCGGGCTCGAACAAGATGACTTGTGCCCAGTTTGTTCTATTGTCGCTCACAACTCAAGGAAGGAACGGGAGCGGTGGGAATGCATACATTAGTTCTTGATTCTTTTCAAGCAGCCATGGAGAAAACTGTAGCATGCAAAATTGTTGACACTGTTAGAAGAATATTGATCTAGCCAGAGCAAAACCCACCTCTCCTCGAGATGGAGAAGCTTTTTGTAGTCTGCCAGACTTAGACTTCTACTTTAGTCTGCTCGGGCAATTGGGAAACTACTAAGTGATTAGCTACCAGGAAAATGTTCTGCTGATCCAGCCACCTCCAGAGGCGTATAGCCTCCCAGAAAAAGATACAGAATCCCACTCCATCTTGCTTGTAGTACCAAATGGTAAACATATTGGCCATAAGAACATGCCCCAGTTTCCCTTTGATGGATAGCAGGAAATCTTTAGGTACAGACCGATCTACAGATGAACCAGAACACTGATAGGCCTCCAATCTCCAGAAGAGAGCAAATGCATATGATCTCTACCTTCCCCCGGTGACCTTCCCACTCCAGCAGTGCCACGTCAGTCATGACCAGGTGTGAGAAGTTGGCCTGATGTGCAGTGCTCACTATTCTAGTGATCACTATATATCAGTCCAAACAACCCTTATTGATGATTGGTTGTAAGTCAACCTTATAGACCAGCTATCCTAGTAGCATGGATACGAGCAGTCTAAGGCTAAGACTCTAGAGGGCGTGTTAAGCCAGCTGTTTTACCATCACATTACCCCTTGAACACCCAGTGAAAGGACACCACACAAGTTGTTATGAAAATAAACAGTGTATTTATTTATAACAAGACTACCCTGGCTCTTTATGAGACAGGGAGCTAAGCACACAACAAAACTCTTACGAAAATACTTAAGTTAGCACGTTATACACAAATGCCCGAGGGGCACGAAAAACCATATACACTAAAAGTGGAATGCGAATTACTAGCAGGTAAGTAACAGTTCTAATAGGCTTTGGAATCGCTAGGACTGGACTAGGGAATCGTTAGATTACTACTAGGAGGCCTAGGGGACTCGGGTGCAGAGTGTGCACTCTCACGCGGGATGCGGGACAAAGTCTATGGAAGCTAGAATTCACAAAGTTAGTGTTCACGGGCGAACCCGACCTGGTGGGAAGAAAACGACAGTGGATCCTGACCCTTGGATAGTGAGGCTATGCTGGGACACCGGAGTGCCGAAGTTACCTAGCCCAGGGGCTGCAGCTGCATAGGTCTGAAAAGACGTCGGGGATCTCGTTGCCGGACCAGGAGCCTGGAAGGAAGAAGTTGCTGGCAGGCGACCAGTGAAGGAAAGTTCGATGGATCCAAGCCTGGATCAAGGAAGAAGAAAACCTGAAAGCAGAGGGGACCAAGTTCTTGAATCACTAGCCAGTGATTAAGTGGGCACCAGGATGGCACCGGGCGAAGTCACCGCAGTCAGGTGAGTGGGCGCTGCTGGGCTCTGCAGTCTCTCGGACCAGGAGGCGTTGTCGGCGACCAGGATGGAGGTGCGAGCTGTCCCACGAAGGATGAAGTCGTTGGCGTCGAAGTTACCCAGGATTGGGCAACAAGCCTTGGCTAATTCAAGCCCACGCGGTGGACTCAAAATGGCGTCTTGAGTGGACCAGGAGGGTCCAGGGTGCTCCTCTTCTGGAAGGGAGCAAGGGCCAGTCTGGAGCAACCAGACCAGCAGCAGAAATGTCGTTGGGCGTCGTCAGGAAGGCCACAAGCCAACGGGCTAGTAGCCAAACAACGCGGTGAGCAGCGGAAAGCAGAAGGGCCCCACGCAGATCGTGGAGATGCTGGGGGGCTGCACTTCGGAGCTGGAGCTGCTCAGAGTCGGGGCTTCTCGGACCCCAAAGCACTCACCAGTAGATTACTCGGCGGGCTTGCTGGAAAGAAGTCGTGCAGTCTTGCAGATGGCCGGTCCCTTGAGGTCTCGTCGCACCCACGGTTCTCAGCTGGGCTGTAGAGGTGGGTAGAGGTCAGAGGTGCCAGGGAAGCCGGTTCTCGTCGAGCTGGGCAGTCGGATTCCGGAGGAAGGACTTACAGCAGACCGCAGTGTTCTTGGATGGTGCCTGCGGATGCAGGGTGACTACTCCTTAGTCACAAGGGAGAAATCTTAGGAAGAAGTCTTGAGTTCCTTTCGCAGAAAGTAGTTTCAGGATTCAAAGATGATCTGATTTGGAAGGGGGCCAGTCTCTACCTTTATCCTGTAAAAAGGGGCTGGCACGCGACTAAGTCCTGCCCTATGGGTGGGACTAGGGAGGGGTGGTTACACCCACTTCCTTGGCGGGCTTTTCCCCAGCACAGGGTCTGGAGTGACCCTGGAACTGGTTCCAGCCAGCCTATGCACAGTGAGCACCGGGGTGCCACGTGCAGTCACCTTCCTCTAAAGCCCTGCCTACTTACAATACACAAAACCCTGTCTGGGACGGTGCTGGCACCGCCCCTGGCAGGAAACCCTTTGTCCTTATCTCCTGCTCTGGGAGGACTCCCAGCAGCAGGAGGGCAGACTTGTGTCTCGGTGGCAGCATCCATTTTGTGGATGCTAAGGCTCTGTCTGACTTTTAACCGGGTTATAGGTTACAGGCATGTCGTGTCCCTCTAGAAGGGTGGAATGCTAACCCCGTCGCCAGAATTGGCGAGGGGTTAGTATTCCAATTCGTATGACACCTTACTCGACATGTTTTGATAAAGCGATACCAGAGTTGGCACATAACCGCGAGGATTATAATGCACTTAAGAGTATATGGTATGCGATATCATGGAAACGGCTAAGGGATGGATCCCGAAAGCCGCAGACAGGCTCAGCTCATGCCAGAGCACCATCTCACACGATTCCAAGCACTCTGCCTTCAGGATTGTTAAGGCCTGCCATAGGAGTGACTGATAGGAGATCTGTGGGTCCATTTTTAAGGTTAGATATAGGTATCCTATATCTAAAGCAAAGGGTGATTACACCACCTTGCCCCAGCTGTCAAGCAGCCAGTTGTGTCAGATTTGGATGGCCAGCCAGGGGTGGCATAATACATGCTGCAGCCCCTGGTAGGCCCTGGGTACACCTATGCCCTGGGTACCTAAGGTACACTGTACAGGGACTGATAAGGTGACTCAGTATCCAATTTAGATATGTACCTAAGGTACATGGAATCCATTTTACAGAGAGAGCAGTGGGCCTGAGGTCCTGAACAGCAGGGCCTCAGGTCAACTAAGTCAGAAAACCAGCAAAACACCAGGCAAAAAGTTGGGGGCAACCATAGTCAGGGATCAACCTTCCTACATAACCCCCCCCCCAAACGAAAGGAGATAAGGCTATCCTTGTCCAGGTAAGCCTATATTGCCTAAGTGGCCATTTAAGGAAGTACCAGCACTGGCATGGTTACCCCCTATGTCATGGTCCACTAAGCAATCCCTCACCCTAAGGGTGTCTGAGGGTCTCCACCATAGGGAATCTCTACCTGTGGTGTGTTTTGTCAAAGAAAAAGGCTGGTGCTGAAATGGAGTACTGAAGTGAGGCTCCACTAATTTTGGGCTCAGCTTCCTCCAATCATTTTCCACCCTAGAGGCCTTTCTTTCCAAGACTGAGTTGTTTTGGGCTCTCAGGGTCAACCTCTGGCTACCTACAGCTGGAGGTTGGGTCCCTCTGTTTGGCTTACTGGAGGGACAGGTCAGGTCTGGGGCCCTCAGGTCCCAAGTTTGGCTGTGCCCAGCAGTGTCCATCTGGGGGAGGTCCCTAACTAATTTTAAGGGGGATCCCTCAGGAGTGTGTTTTATTTTCACTTGGCTAGGATTACTAGCTTCAGTGCCCTTAATCTGCTGATTGGGGAATTCTTTTGGACAGGGGGCCCTTTGGGGTCCAACACTGGCCTCCCTGACCTCTACAGCCCTGGGCTGACTGAGGCAGGGTAGAGAGGGGCAGGTTACCTGCTCCAGACTGGGTCCCACCTTGGAAGGGTCCACTGACATCAGGGGTTCTGCCAGGCTAGGCCTGACTACCTCTGTGGCAGTTTCTTCACAAGGGGTCAGATCAGTTCCCTGAGGAGGCTGATCCTTTCCTAAAGTCTGGTGGGAGGGAGATTTCTCTTCCTCCTCAATACTCTCTGTCTGGGTGGAGTGATCCATAGTTTCAGGCTTCACAACACTGTCATCTGTCTGAGTTTGAGCTGTGGCCATCACAACTCTCCCAACCTTTTCAGGAGGGGGCTCAGTTTGGGTGTGGGCTGTGACCATCACAGCCTTGACAACCTGTTCTGGGAAGGAAGTTGTCTGAGATTGGGTTGTGACTGGCACAACCCTCCTGACCTGTTCAGGGAGGATATCTTGGACTGGGGCTGTGGCTACCACTGCCCTACTAACCTTACCATGGATGTTTACCATTCTAGAATGGGTTTCTTGCTCTACTTCAGCCCAGGCTGAGAGCTCTAAATCATTCCCCAGTAGGCAATCTACAGGCAAGTTTGGTGACACTGCCACTCTCTTGTGGCCAGTGACACCTCCCCAGCTGAGATTGACCACTGCCATGGGATGATCTCTCTGTACTCCATCAATATTGGTTACCTGGTATGTGGCACCAGGTAAAAGTTGCCTGGAGGGGACTAGACTCTCAGTCACCATAGTGATGCTAGCCCCTGTGTCTCTATAGGCCTCAACTTTTATACCATTGATGAGGGGCTCCTGTCTGTACTTGCCCAAAGTGTTGGGACAAGTTGTGAAGTTGGCAAACCCCATGCCAGTCTCACAGACAAGAGTATCTAAGTTTGGGGACCTGGTTAGGCCAGAGTCCCCAGGAACTCCCAAAGTAAATGCACCCAAATTCTTGGGGGCACTCCCACCACCTGGGGGATTACTACTAGTAGTAACAGGAGGTTTGGGAATGTTACTTGGGGGTATGTTTTCCTTATTGTTATTCTTTGGGCAACTGCTGTCAGTTTTTAAATGACCCACCTGTTTACAGGGATAACAATAAGGTTTCTTCTGGTTGTTGGAAGGATTCTGGGACCCACCCCCCTCAGAGGATTTTTGGGGCCCTGATGTGGTTTGATCTGTAGATTTATTCCCACCCTTCTCTTGAGGCTTGGTTGATTCCTTTTTCTGGTCACCACCTTGGTTCTTGGGCCTAATCCTGGTTCTGACCCATTTGTCTGCCCTCTTACCCAATTCTTGTGGAGAGGTCAGATCAGAGTCTACCAGGTGCTGGTGTAATAACTGGTTCTGACAATTATTTAAGACTTGCTCTCTCATAATTAGATTATACAATCCCTTGAAATCAGTAACCTTACTACCCAGTAGCCAGCCTTCCAAAGCCTTAGTGGCACAATCAACAAAGTCAGACCAGTCCTGAGACTGAGTTTTCTGGGTGTCTCTGAACAGCAACCTGTACTGCTCAGTGGTTAAACCAAACCCATCAACCAGTGTATTCTTCAGGACCTGGTAATTGTTAGCATCCTCTACTCTTGTAGTGAGGAGCTTATCTCTACCTTTACCATCAAAGGAGAGCCACAGTATAGCTGCCCACTGACTCTGGGGAATGCACTGCACAGTGCAGGCCCTCTCCAAAGCAGCCATCCATTTCTGGATGTCATCCCCTTGCTTAAAGGGGGGCACTATTTTAGTCAGGTGTTTAGTATCTAAACCCTTCTCTCTATCTCTTGGGAGATTGCTGCCACCAGTGGGAGCTAGCCCACTTATCTGCTGCTCTCTTGCCAGGGCAAGCTTCTCTTTGGCCAGGGCAATTTCTTCCCTTTCAATCCTCAGTTCAGCTTGTCTCATCCTAGCTTCATGCTCCTTTCTCTGGGGGGAAGTAAATCTCCTCTGTGGAGGATTCCTTCTCCCCTGAGAAGAGGCATTAGAGTGCAGAGATCTATTGGAGTCCCTAGAAAGAGATCTATCTCTCCTAACTCCAAGGTTAGGCCCACTTCGGGTCAGTACTGGGGGGCCCCCAGATCCTATCCCAAGTAAGTCTAAGTTGGTCCTAGTTAGCCTTCTGACTACCTCAAGACCCTTGTCTACCTCATCCCCAGAGAGTACCTCCTGATCCTCCTCCTCAACTGCTGAATCAGTGTTGTGGAGATCTGGATCCCCAGAGGTTCCCTCTAAGGCTGGCATGTTCTCATGTAACTGAGAAAGCTTTCTGGCATCATATGTCTCTAAGAGACCTATCAGAAAGGAAGTGGTGGGGTTAGACCCCTGCTTCAGTTTTCTGGAGACACAGATCTGTCTCATCTCATGAAAGCTGAGAGCTGCATATCTTGAAGTGACCTGTGGAGGGTCAACACTGACCAGGGGAGTCTCAGTAGAGTCCTCCTGAGTCGACATGCTTTTCTAGTGAGGTGTAAGCGGTGCACTTACCTACACTATATGTTTGCCTACTGATCCCTTGCTAGAGTTGTAGTTTAGGGTGTGCTAGGCCCTAGGAGCTACAACAGCTGGTTCAGTAGAACTCAGAGTATTCTAAGCTAAGTTATATGTACCTTTAGTACCTATGTGATCTTTCACAAGATATTCTTAGGGTATGTGTGGTAAAACAACAGCAAGCTCAAATCCCAACCGCTGCTCACCAATGTGAGAAGTTGGCCTGATGTGCAGTGCTCACTATTCTAGTGATCACTATATATCAGTCCAAACAACCCTTATTGATGATTGGTTGTAAGTCAACCTTATAGACCAGCTATCCTAGTAGCATGGATACGAGCAGTCTAAGGCTAAGACTCTAGAGGGCGTGTTAAGCCAGCTGTTTTACCATCACATTACCCCTTGAACACCCAGTGAAAGGACACCACACAAGTTGTTATGAAAATAAACAGTGTATTTATTTATAACAAGACTACCCTGGCTCTTTATGAGACAGGGAGCTAAGCACACAACAAAACTCTTACGAAAATACTTAAGTTAGCACGTTATACACAAATGCCCGAGGGGCACGAAAAACCATATACACTAAAAGTGGAATGCGAATTACTAGCAGGTAAGTAACAGTTCTAATAGGCTTTGGAATCGCTAGGACTGGACTAGGGAATCGTTAGATTACTACTAGGAGGCCTAGGGGACTCGGGTGCAGAGTGTGCACTCTCACGCGGGATGCGGGACAAAGTCTATGGAAGCTAGAATTCACAAAGTTAGTGTTCACGGGCGAACCCGACCTGGTGGGAAGAAAACGACAGTGGATCCTGACCCTTGGATAGTGAGGCTATGCTGGGACACCGGAGTGCCGAAGTTACCTAGCCCAGGGGCTGCAGCTGCATAGGTCTGAAAAGACGTCGGGGATCTCGTTGCCGGACCAGGAGCCTGGAAGGAAGAAGTTGCTGGCAGGCGACCAGTGAAGGAAAGTTCGATGGATCCAAGCCTGGATCAAGGAAGAAGAAAACCTGAAAGCAGAGGGGACCAAGTTCTTGAATCACTAGCCAGTGATTAAGTGGGCACCAGGATGGCACCGGGCGAAGTCACCGCAGTCAGGTGAGTGGGCGCTGCTGGGCTCTGCAGTCTCTCGGACCAGGAGGCGTTGTCGGCGACCAGGATGGAGGTGCGAGCTGTCCCACGAAGGATGAAGTCGTTGGCGTCGAAGTTACCCAGGATTGGGCAACAAGCCTTGGCTAATTCAAGCCCACGCGGTGGACTCAAAATGGCGTCTTGAGTGGACCAGGAGGGTCCAGGGTGCTCCTCTTCTGGAAGGGAGCAAGGGCCAGTCTGGAGCAACCAGACCAGCAGCAGAAATGTCGTCGGGCGTCGTCAGGAAGGCCACAAGCCAACGGGCTAGTAGCCAAACAACGCGGTGAGCAGCGGAAAGCAGAAGGGCCCCACGCAGATCGTGGAGATGCTGGGGGGCTGCACTTCGGAGCTGGAGCTGCTCAGAGTCGGGGCTTCTCGGACCCCAAAGCACTCACCAGTAGATTACTCGGCGGGCTTGCTGGAAAGAAGTCGTGCAGTCTTGCAGATGGCCGGTCCCTTGAGGTCTCGTCGCACCCACGGTTCTCAGCTGGGCTGTAGAGGTGGGTAGAGGTCAGAGGTGCCAGGGAAGCCGGTTCTCGTCGAGCTGGGCAGTCGGATTCCGGAGGAAGGACTTACAGCAGACCGCAGTGTTCTTGGATGGTGCCTGCGGATGCAGGGTGACTACTCCTTAGTCACAAGGGAGAAATCTTAGGAAGAAGTCTTGAGTTCCTTTCGCAGAAAGTAGTTTCAGGATTCAAAGATGATCTGATTTGGAAGGGGGCCAGTCTCTACCTTTATCCTGTAAAAAGGGGCTGGCACGCGACTAAGTCCTGCCCTATGGGTGGGACTAGGGGGGGGGTGGTTACACCCACTTCCTTGGCGGGCTTTTCCCCAGCACAGGGTCTGGAGTGACCCTGGAACTGGTTCCAGCCAGCCTATGCACAGTGAGCACCGGGGTGCCACGTGCAGTCACCTTCCTCTAAAGCCCTGCCTACTTACAATACACAAAACCCTGTCTGGGACGGTGCTGGCACCGCCCCTGGCAGGAAACCCTTTGTCCTTATCTCCTGCTCTGGGAGGACTCCCAGCAGCAGGAGGGCAGACTTGTGTCTCGGTGGCAGCATCCATTTTGTGGATGCTAAGGCTCTGTCTGACTTTTAACCGGGTTATAGGTTACAGGCATGTCGTGTCCCTCTAGAAGGGTGGAATGCTAACCCCGTCGCCAGAATTGGCGAGGGGTTAGTATTCCAATTCGTATGACACCTTACTCGACATGTTTTGATAAAGCGATACCAGAGTTGGCACATAACCGCGAGGATTATAATGCACTTAAGAGTATATGGTATGCGATATCATGGAAACGGCTAAGGGATGGATCCCGAAAGCCGCAGACAGGCTCAGCTCATGCCAGAGCACCATCTCACACGATTCCAAGCACTCTGCCTTCAGGATTGTTAAGGCCTGCCATAGGAGTGACTGATAGGAGATCTGTGGGTCCATTTTTAAGGTTAGATATAGGTATACTATATCTAAAGCAAAGGGTGATTACACCACCTTGCCCCAGCTGTCAAGCAGCCAGTTGTGTCAGATTTGGATGGCCAGCCAGGGGTGGCATAATACATGCTGCAGCCCCTGGTAGGCCCTGGGTACACCTATGCCCTGGGTACCTAAGGTACACTGTACAGGGACTGATAAGGTGACTCAGTATCCAATTTAGATATGTACCTAAGGTACATGGAATCCATTTTACAGAGAGAGCAGTGGGCCTGAGGTCCTGAACAGCAGGGCCTCAGGTCAACTAAGTCAGAAAACCAGCAAAACACCAGGCAAAAAGTTGGGGGCAACCATAGTCAGGGATCAACCTTCCTACACCAGGTCTGGGAGGGAAGGGAAGGGAGAGCAGCCTGTTGCAAGTCAGGCTGTCATTCGTCTGCCACAGAAAATATGGAGCCATTTCCTACAAGATATGTATGTAGTCATAGAAGCTGCACCAATGCTGGGTGCAATGAACCCAGAGGTTCCACTTCAGAGCCGCATATGGCGTCTGGGATGAGGAGGAGGAACAAGTCCTGCAGTGCAAGCAGCCTCAGAGCCATAGACACTGAAAGCCAAGGTCAGGCACAAAACATCAGGATCATATCTTGAATATCCAGAACTTGTTGGGGGCAGTGGAATGGTCTTGAAAGCTAACATGTCCTGAACAGTCCCAATGAAGGGAGTATTCTGAGTGCGGTACAGGTGGAACTTTGAAGATCAAGGTCAAGAGCACACATGCACACCTGACATCCAAAGATGGGCAGAGACCTCTGCCATCAATTTTGTGCACACCTAAGGGGCCAAAGGAAAAGCCAAAGAAGAGGTAAAGTGAAAGTGTTCCCGACAAGTGTAACAGCCCTAAAGACTTAGTTAAAAGGGTGGTTAGGTGGTGGATGATTTACAGACAGTCTCGACACATCTGCTTAGCCTTGAGCCATCTAAAAGGGCATATTCAATAAAGATATTTGTGCATCTCCTGAAATTTCCATACCAGCTCAGAGAAAATAATTAGCAGCATCCTGACCATCAGGTATCATTTCGACTTGGCAGCGGCTTAGAGACAGACAAAAAAATTGCACTAGCCATATCCTACAATGAATGTGTGTACCATCACAGGTGACAAACTGCATTAATGAATCAGCGGGCGAAGTAAGCTGAAGAAAACATTCTCTTTCCAAAAGCATCAATTATTTTTGATTCCTGGTCCAGAGGATTGGTTAGAAAGGTATTGGGAATTACCCTGTCAGGCTTTCTAGAGTATGATACGACCCAGACTGTGTTGCCTAGCTGCAAGTTGACTAACCAGAGGACAGCAGCATGGCTTGGGCAAAGTAAACATAAGAGCTTAATTAACAGCTGCACTAAAAGACACTAATTCCTCAGATGAAGCTGACCCAAGTTGATGAATCTTACTCAACACTTTTGTCACTGTTTCAATAATGGGCAATTGCAAATCACATCTGCCCTCCAAACCACTATGGCAATGTACCCCATTTTTAGGGGTACACTGGTGCACGGTCACCATTTTGTCCACGGGTTCAAAAACCAACAAAGTAGAGATCAGCACTGGAGTAGGAATAAATAACAAGTTTATTAATCACTCATGAGTGGGACCACATCCACATAGCACTCTCAAGTGCTGCCTGAGGTATTACACTAAAGTCACAGAACACAGGTCTTTTATACATGTTTTCTGCTCAGTAAGCATGTGAACAAAAATAGGAAGGATACGTTTTTAAAAAAGTTTTCAGCAAACAAGGGAAGATGAATAACCACTTGGTCAGCAAAGTGAGAGGGGGGAGTAGGAGTGCTTATGGCAGCAGTAAATGATTGACAGACAGCAGATGTACTGGCAGCTACAAACTCTCAGCACGTACATTGCTTTTAGCGGAGTCAGGAAGTTAACTAAAATAGATAGCACAGGCAGAGTGAAAAGACGAAAGAATTACGAAGGAAACTTAAATGGACACCTCAACCAAAATGGCTGCTGCTTATGCCAAATAAAATATTACACGTTTTCCACAGACAGCCCTTTTGGCATAAGCTAAGACATTTTCTTATGCTTCTAAAGCGGTACGATAAATATCATAAATATCAATTAACATTATGTTATTGATTTCTTGATCTATTGCTAAACGGGCATTTAACAAGTAGTACAAGTGGAAATACAGAGGGAACAAAACATCTGTCTGGTCGACTACAGAGACATCGATTGCACATTTTCCCTTACTACCAGCATAGTGATTGAACAATTGCAAATCTTGATGGCAGGTTGGGGGAGCTAAAACACAGGTGTTAGAAGCAAGGCTATGTAACAGGTACCAGACCAGCCTGGATGTAGGAAGAAGTATGCCTTAGTTCCACAAACAAAATAAATGTTGTGTGAGGATAGAAAACTGCTATTGTTTGTTCCAGTAATGTTCAATACTGTGGCACAGTCACTTTTTCCCACTGGGATACTACCAAAACTGCTAACACAAATAGTAACAGCAATGACAAAAGGCCCGTTACGTTTAGCCATTCGAGTGTTGGGGAAAACATAAAATGTGAAGGAATTTCCTTGGTGATACACTTCCATTTCCCATACAGTTCCTTTGGCTTGTGGGTCCCCTTCCTCATCGGGGTAACAAACTTTATTAAGCTTTGAATTAAGTCCTCCCACATCAGCTAGAGTGATATTAGCAAATTCAGAGGCTCACAACAGTGCGAACCAGGCTCGACAGGAGCAAGGGAATGAAAGGCATTCCTCCCTTCTTCTGATGAGTTGCCATCATTCCACATACCCAGCAGTTGGTAGTGTTTGTAGCATTATGAGTATGATGCAACATTTGTATGAAAGTGTTATCGAGATACGACATTCAGTGTTTTCTTTCATGATAGGGAAGAGTAAAATAATAATGTGGGGACAGGAGTAGTAGCAGTCAGTAAGTTTTGAGCGGAGCTACTTCCTCTACAACCCACATTATGACAGCAATGATGAAAACAGTCAAAGTTAGTCCAATAGTGAACATCATGTTTTTACTACAGATTTTTGCAGCATTCGATTTCTTCTCCACCGGCATGTTCATTTTGTCGGTAAACAACAAAACAGATGGTGCCCTAAAGTCCTGGGCAGGCGTTAGTTTCTTCACTAACGTTGAGCCGAGTAGTCACTAATAGGCTACTCCCCTTTGTAGTCAGTCTTTAACCACCCAGGACAGTGGCTCAGTCTCTTTCTGCGATGAAATGTCTTTCTTTCTGGATCAAAGCAAATATCTAGATGTACCAGGGATCGTGTGGTCCGAGAAGACTTCCACAGATCTTTCAGGTGACACAGCTCGCCGGTTCTTTATGATCAGGATGTTGCAATGATCTATCAATGCAGCTGGACTCACAAGGGCATGCGGCATGGATACGTCATGCCGCAGATTGTGGCCTTCAGCCTGCGACCTGCCTGGAAGAACTTCCCATATCCTGCTGATAAATAGAAGACAAGCTGTCAGTTAACTGGAACAAATACATGGGGTACATCATGTATAGGGCGAGGCTTAGGGATTCCCAAAATATTCATAGGCCTGCCAAACACAATCTCATATGGCATAAGGCCAGATCATGATTGTGGTACTGATCTGATAGAAAGTAGTGCCAGGGGCAGGGCATCAGGCCATTTCAAAGACGTTGAAGCCTGTATTTTAGCCAACTTCAATTTCAGGGTGGAGTAATAACGTTCCACCAAGCCTGCTGATAGTGGATGAAAAGTTGCATCTCAAGAAGGTTTGAAGGAGGCAGCGGAGAAATTTTTGTCCAAGACGTAAACTCAACATTGCTTGATCTCTCAGTCGACGAGCCCGTCGACTGTGGCAATCTTCTTAAAGAAATCGTCGTAATCGATTTACTCATTGGAGACTTAAAAGTTGTCGTCGACCAGACGATCGTCAACGAGATCGACGGTGGTGGAAAAACAGTAGTCGACGGAATAGTCTCCACACCCATCGTCGACGGTGCAGTCGATGAGGCAACCGTCTACTGTGTTGTCTGCATGCCAGCCTTCGACGATGTTGTTGTTGAAGTAGTTGTCGTCGCCGACGACGCCTTCGTCGACGAATTTGAACACCTAACTCTTTTCTTCGTCGACGGATCCGACGACGGAGCCCTCGTCTCTGAGGACTTCTAGACAGGAGTATGAGGCAGGTAAGACAAAGATTACTTTTTCTTTAGATTTTACGATCTTCTGCTTTTTTAGATCAGTTTTTGCCTCAGACTAGCCCCCTTTGCGTTTAGAAGAGGTGTGAGCCTTAGAATCACCCTCAGAGTCAGAATCTGAAGTGGCTTTTTTCTTCTGAAGCCACAATAGTAGCCTTGCCTCTCTATCCTTAAGAGTCTTAGCTGAAAAGGTTGTACAATGTTTGCACTCCTCCTTTGGAGGCAGTATAAACAATCCTTGTGGGGATCCTCAGAAAACAATCTGGCCTTCCCACAGAACCTACATGGTCTGAACATTTTCTTTTTAGAGCCTTCAGAGATCTTGATGTTAACTTGAAGAATAAACAATACCTCGGATACAGAGAAAAAGGCGCCAGTTACAGATCAAAAGTTCAATCAAGGAAACAAACTGAGCAAAGCTCAGGGAGACTCCTTCTCACACGAAGGCGGTTCGAAATCTGAGGTATGGTGGCTCTGCTGGGGAGTGTGATCTAAGGGGGGGGGGGGGGGAGTCTTATTGGCTGACATTTGGACCACATAATGATGGTATTGGGCTACCAAAGTATATGCTTGTCTTTTGGTATCCTGGCAGTTTTATCTTTTACTGCTATCTATTTCATTTACAGTGAGACTCCCACCATGACGACGGGGAAGATACAAGCATGTGAATCTATGAAAGATTGAATACTGGAGAAAGGTAAAAAATAAAATAAAAAGGAAGGTGTGTAAGGAAGGATGAGAGTAGGTTTTCCACTCCCCTTACCGTGAGGAAGGTTTTGTGCAATGTAGATAGAATTAAAGAAGTTGTAAACAGAGACTTCCATTTGGATTGGTTAGAAGAGAAGGGGAGTGGTAATGATAATATTATTCTTTTGCCTTAAACTCCTAAAATCAGACACATCGTATCTAAAATCTGCAAATTACTACTTCCAAAACCACACAACTCTCACTCCCGTAACAAACTAAAATGGGAGTCAGAACCGAACACTAAGAATATTTCCTTTGATTGGAATAGGATACATAAAACTCCTTTCTCAAATAAAATCTCCCCTCTACTATCCCAAACAAAAGTCATGTTGATAACTATAGCGAGAATTTTTAAGCTCAACCTCAGTGAAAGCCCTACATGCTGGAATTGTAATGCACTAGAAGGTGATTTAGCCCATATGCTATTCGATTGCCCTACTTTGCGAACCTACTGGGATAAAATATTCAACTGAATAAAAAGCACTTGTAATATGGTACCTCCCAGGCAATTCTCCTATATCCTCTTGGGCTTCTTAGACACCAGTCTGAAAGACGAAAATTACTGGTTCCTTTTAGACCGAAGGCTTACACTTGCATGAAAACGATTTCTTAATAATTGGAAGAACTCAAAAGCAGTCTACTTCAAGATGTGACAAGAATGGCTGTCTTTCCGCAGAGGGGGCGGGATAAACTCCCTACACTCTTCTCCCTGGCGCTCTTCCCCTATGGAAATCTCTTGATGCCTTCTCCTTTAGATATGAACCGCTAAGAACGCAACAGGTATTTCACTCTAATCCCGCAAGGCTGTGCAACGCAAGAACAAAATCACAGGAGACAACATATTTAACCCCTTCACTGCGCCAGTCGGCCAACGGCTGTCGCAAACACTACATTGGTAGTGCTGCGCATGTCCGGCTGATGTGGCCCTGCCCACTCCTTTACACCGCCGCGGAATTATCGCTGCTATTAAGCGGATATTATCGGTCGTATTGTTGGTAATTAGACTACAATTCCTATGTTATGCTGACAATTCTTCCTTTAGGCTTATGCTACGAACATGCTTCCTTTCCTTTGTTCCATCACACAGAGGTTATATCAAACTGGACATATCTCCCGGTCCCTCCATAAAGTCTTCAAACTAATACTCAAGATGCAGTAATGTTGGGATATGGGTGAAATATGTTAATTTTGTATGCTAAGACGATATACAGAATATATATGCGATATGCTCCTACGTATAATATAATACTCTGTAGGATGTTATGATATTTACTTTGACTGATGTTTCTAGTATTACCTGTATGTCGAGCAAAATTATGTCCTTCATGCTGTACTCATATGTTTTACAAACATTAGCTTGTCTGTAACAGGGAATCTTTTATACTTTCATTTTATTTGAACTTAGCCTCTCTTATTCATTATAGTTTCTTATCCATTGTCTTTTTGTTTAATTAATTTTCAGGTTTTGGAAAAACCAACAAAAATTAGTTGAACAAAAAACAAATACTATTCCTTTGCCTGCATTGATGGATCGAGATTTAGATGGTGGAGTGGTATATGGAGAATGTGCCACAAGTAACATGAATCACAAAAAGGCCGGAAAGGGGGATGTTCTGCATTGCCTAAGAAGGTCAGAAAGGAGGAATGTGAAACTAAACCGTTTGGAGAATTTTGTATTATCTAGTTGTGTTTCGAATGATCATTTCTTTTTTGCTTGGAACAGTTATGTTGTTTGCTTGAAGTTTATTGTAAAGGGGGAGATGTGTGGTATGAATTACTGTGCTGGATTCTTTGCATGCACCGAGGTTTCAATTTAGAATTATGGTGGGAGAAGGATTCTGCAAGAGAGTCCCATTCCAATATCCTGTTGGCACAGACTTTGAAAAAACTTAAAAAACTGATGAAACGGACCCAAAAACATCATAAGCAGCCACATAACTTCCACATTCATCCAAAGGGCAACAGACTAACTAATTTTTTATTTGGAAACTAATATTTTATGTTTAATCAGTCAGCCTCTTCACCGGCAAGACATTCATTACTACCTAATTTTTTCTGATAGCCGTTTTTAAGAGTTCAAGAAAGCAACCAAGAGAACCATCAACGACAAATAAAGCACATGACTCATATTTAGAAACAATGTGGAAAATAATGAAAACCAGATGGCTTTTCGTTGGCTGTTTAAGATAATAAACATGCTTGAAACCCGATTTCAAAGTATAAGTTGAACCAACTACATAGGATCAACCATTCCACCAAATAGCTGATAATGCTGCACAATTTACTTGCTTACAGACACAACCTCTAGTAAGAGAAGAACGTTAAGACTGTGCTAGCAGTCATTTGTGTTCGGTTTATAAAGGTGGTAGTGAGTACACTGCAATGGAAAGAGAAAATTCACAATTCTGTATTTCACTAATATCTTCAGTGTAATTTCCGACCCTCTCCAACCAAATAAGTAGACTAAGTTAGCAGGCATCAATGAGTAGTTTCTACGGTGAAATGTCCCCATTTGCTAAGCAAGACTTGTCTGGGAAGTTCTAGCACTCGCTGGAAAAAGCAGGCAACACAAACACCTATGCTTCATCGCAGCACCACATCGAGAAGCAGACATGGAGAGTACTTGAAAACAAGGATGCGTAAAAACACTAACCTGTTCTGGAGGGTAGGGAGTTCCTTTCAAAGCTGAGAAAGGGAATTGGGGTATACGTCCTCACAAGTTAAGACTATTACCTTAGAGTATCCCTCCTGATCTCACAATACTTAATGTGTTGATAAGAGATGCCCACCACACCTGAAAATCACCCGGTAGGGGTGAGACAGGAAGAAAATAAGGCAATATCTTAATAGCATGCCCTGGCAGTGGCCAAAAGCTTGGGAGAGCGGAGCCAAGTCGCAGCAGTAGAGGGTAGGGACCCTTAAGAAAGGTCTGACTACTGGGCCAGCCCCCATACCTCCTGCCCCTGTGGGGCCATATTTTCCCAATTCCTGGGCGAGACCAGAAGTGGAAAGTATTACACTGCCACGGCATGGTGTGAGGATATTGTATGCCGCACAAAATAAAAGAAATCACGCAATTAGCCACGTCACAAGGATAATGTTACACATATGATTGCACCCTGACAAAAGCCTCAGACCTTTTTTAGGTCTGTGAGAGTAGGGCTGAAACATGGTCATTCCCTTTCCATATTTTAGATTTTATTGTTCTCATCCGCACCGCAAATAAAGAGGAGGGATTTTATTTTTAGTTACTCCCCCTTGTCTGTTGACTTCTAAGCGCTCCCTGGAACACGGTGCCCCCCCTGACCTCTAGGAGTCAGAGTGAACCCGATGACGAAGCATGACACTAATAAGGTGTGTGAGGGTTATAAGTAAAAAAAAAGGAATTTTTCATTTCTCACCCCTAGCGGGGGGTGTTTAGGTGATGCAGGCATCTCTTCTCAAAACATTAAGTATTGTGAGATCAGGAGACATACTCTATAGGTAATAATAGGCACGGAGGGTAGCCTGGAGATAGTGCAAGCAGCCCGCTCTTACAGGCCTTGAAAGTTTAATAATTCTCTGAAAGAGCAGAAGGTTAACAGTAGAACTATAGCATTAACGGCAGGAACGACGGCTTGATATGGGCCCACTGTTTACTGTTTATTCTTGATGGCCGTTGGACTCAGTGAAGATTAACAGATGAGGGCATTTCCCGACAGGAAGAGTTGATTCGTTTTTAGGTCTCGTCTGAGCCAGCACATGCGCTGTCTCAAGCGAGACATTTAGAAAGCGGGTTTTGAAAGTGCTACCCAGAGGCTTTTGGCCACCAGCCTGCTGTTACGCGCACAAGCACGCGCGACATGCAAACCTGCCATCTGGCTTTCATCAGCTTTTTTTTCCTTTCACTTCCGCGCAGCACGGGCGTGTCACTTTCACGGCTGCGTGGCCATTGCTTGTTTTTATCTTTGAGCGCGCGGCGCATGCGTGTCCAATGCTTGTTATGTCTTTTTTGTGTGTATATTTTCCTCCACTTTCTCACCTCCCTCTTCGCCCTTTCATTTTCACCCTGTTCTCGTCTTTACTTTTTTTTCTCTTTTCCTTTTTCTCCCAGGTTCCTATCTCTGTCTGTCTGTCTGTCTCCTCCTTGTCGCCTTAAGCCTTCCCCGCATGCCCTTTTCTGGTTTCCGCTGCGCACCTTCCCCCACTTTCTCCCCAAGGAGCTGCCATCGCTCTAGTCTACTTAGCTCTCCTGACAGAACTTGCGATGTTCCATTTGCCGTGTGACCTCATTGCAGTCGACTGAACAGAAGCGGGAGCTAAAGTGTTTCGCCTACGTTCGCGGATAATGTTGGAGGCAGCACCGAGACAGTGGCAGCACTGCTGACTTACACAGGGTTATATACACCAAGTCGGAGACAGAATAGAAGCGTCCGTTAGTCAAAGTGCTGGGTAATGGCAATCCTGGGGTCACACCCAGGACCAGCAGCGCATCTAAGCCCAATGAACAACCCCGCCGGTAATCAAATTATAAGAAATATATCCCTGTCCAGCTTATGTCGGCATGATAGCTCGGTGAGCTGAGCACTCGATGCAGAATTGTGACTTGCACATTTAGAGTTTGAATCCCGGTAGGGTCGCCACAGTCTTTTATCCTGCCACGGTCGATTAATTGAGTAGCATTAAAATGGGTCCAACTCGCGGCATACTTTCTATGCATGCCCCGTAAATCCTTTTTATGCCCTTCTTTCCTTTGTTGTCAATATATTCCTTATTTATGGTCCTGTCTACCATGCAGTCCCTGTATTTTCCCCTACACCAGTCCTTTAGTGTTTTGCCTTTATACTTTGAGCATGTGCATGTTCCTCAATATACATGTTGAAACTTGCATCGCCTCCTTGTAAAATAACATTTTAGATTTGAATAATCGTACTTTACTTATATGTGCAGTGTTTCTTTTGTAGCCTTTTAAAACAAAGTCATATTTGTCTCTTATAAATATTTTTCCACAGATTGAATAATGTTGTGCACTCCCATACGCTCGCGCTAATTCATCGGAAGTGAGTATTACCCTATTTCCAGTCCTTGGTCTAGTCTTCCCACTACCGGAAATTAGACTGTTTTCGGTTTCGCTATTTAGCGGTTCCGGTCCTGTCAGCATTCACTTGTTTCTCGCATGCCAGCCAGAACATATCCCGGACACTGCGCGTTAATACACTGCCCCACTAAGAATAACTGAAGTAAGTTTGCTTGGCTTTTGCCACTTGCAGGCCTCTTGCGCGCACTAATTGCTGGCCTTACTTGGCATTCGCTACTGGGCATTTATCGTACTTGGATGCCTGTCACTCTGCCTTTTTCCATTCCCAAAAATGTAGAACCTCCTTACCCCTATAAAAGATTTAATGTATAGAGCAAAGTGGGCAATTGCCCAGTGCCCCACCTTCCAAGAGCCACCCTGTGAAAGTGCGCTTTCTCTCTCTCTCCCCCCACCCTGACTCAGTCTCAAACCTCTCTCCGGCTGCCTGACTCAGTCTCAAACCTCTCTTATCTCTGCCTGACCCAGTATCAAACCTCTCTTCTTACCTCTACCCCTGACTCCGTCTCAAACCTCTCTCCCTACCTCTACCCCTGACTCCGTCTCAAACCTCTCTCCCTACCTCTACTCCTGAGTCGGTCTCAAACCTCTCTCCCTCTGCCTACCTCTACCCCTGACTCGGTCTCAATCCTGTCTCCCTCTGCCTACCTCTACCCCCCGACTCGGTCTCAAACCTCTCTCCCTAATTTTACCCCCGACTCAGTATCTCTATATAGTGTCATGCTAAGGATTTTTGGGGTCCTGGACCAAGATATTGTTCAACTGTTGTGTGCCAATTTTAAAGTTTAACATAAAATTTAGTAGTTCTTTTTTTAAACATGGAGGGCATGAATTAGCAGCAAATTGGTAGTTTAATTCAAATTTATACAGGTCCCCCAAAAAATTGTCTTGCCTGGAACGCCCAAAGAACTGAGATGACACTACTTTCCCGGTTTTCTGAAATCCCTAGCAAGATAACAAAAAAACATACTTCTCAACTTTGTACATTTAATAGTTGCACGCAACCAGTCACAAATGAACATTTATTACTTTGATTGCATGGTTCAAAAACAAGCACTGGCATAGCCAATAGGTCTCGCCTTTGGGACCTTTATACGTTTTTTTTTTTAGCAACTCTTTTTATTGACAGACCGCACATAAGACACAGCACTCTGTACCCCGGAGGAACTGCAACAAGGACATCATAGCATAATCAGCGATCCATAGTACATCTTAAAACTGAACCCCCGACCCCCCGCCCCCCTCCCCCCCACCTTTGGCCCACACCCTCCCCCCTCCCCCCTGCTCAATGTCTCTTCATTGCTGTAGAAAACTTTTTTTTTGTATACATATAGCAGTGCATATGATATCGCCTCCATGTCGCCATCACATCTGCCCTGCTGCGTCTCTCAATGGTGCTGGGGTTTCCAGCCATAGACCCCTGTAGTCCGCCCACCGCTTCCATATTTTGTAATGTTTCCTAGGACAGCCCCTGGCTTCAAACACTGGCCGCTCCACCCCATACAAAAATCAAGGCCTTTTTTCCATACCACCACCTTGGGAGCCCTGGGGTCCTTCCAAGCCTGAGCCACATCCCTCTTTGCTACTGTAAGGCCCAGCAGAAGTAAATGTCTCTTGTATATGTTACCACCTACCCCTTCAAGAACGTGAAGTAGTCCTAATTTGGGGGTACGAGGGAGTTCCCAGCCCAGCACCTCCGACAGACAGTCCCACACCCTAGTCCAAAATCCAGCCAAACCAACACAGCTCCACACCGTATGCAGGAAATTACCCACCTCATGGCCACATCTCAGGCACACTGGGGACTCAATGAGACCAGCCCGCCACAATCTCTCCCTGGTGTAATAAGCCCTATGTAGGTACTTGAACTGTATAAAGCGCAAGCGCATGGCAATAGCTGCTCCTCTAGGGGCCTCAAGGGCTTCTCGCAAATCCTCCTTCTCTAGCTCCCCCACATCCCCCACCCAGGAGTCCCGAAGTGTCTGTAGATTGGAAGAGCAATGTGTGACCAGTGTTTGGTAAATACGGGATATTTTCTTTTCCTCTAGGTCCCCCATGAACACCTTCGCCTCTAGTGGGCTGAACTCAGGCAAGGAGTCTAGTCCCTCCAGTGAGGGTGTGAGGGCATGCCGGAATTGTAAGTACTTAAAGAACTGCGTTCGGGGCATACAATATTCTGTGCTAAGGTCTGAAAGGATTTAAGTGTCGTGCCCTTCAAGACATGCCCTAATGTGGAGATTCCTATAGAATCCCAGCCTCGGATGCCCCGCAGTGATGCCAGCGCCGGCAGCCGCCCATTGTGCCAGAGCGGGGTCTCCTCCGTCAGCCTCCCCCACCATCCCATACGACGTAACGACTGTCACCAGATCTGAAAAAACACCTGGGTAGCCCAGGGCAGCCCTTTCCTCAACCTTGCGGAGTATAAAATAGTGTGTAACGTATCCGGGTCCATCAAGTATCTCTCTAGGGCATATGCTGGGTCCCCCCTGTCTCCATACCACCATTCATTCAAGACTAGGAGATGGGACGCTTGATAATAGGACAAAATATCCAACGTCGCCAGTCCTCCGCAGTACGTGGACAAAAAGCAGGTGCGCAAGGCCACTCGCACCGCCCCCTGCCCATTGGAACTGGCCCAGAGCCGAATTAACCGGTTGGAACCATTGCGACGAGATCGTGCATGGGTGATTTTGTAGCTGGTACAGAAGGTACAGAAGGCGCGGAAGGGCGACCATCTTGAAGATAGCTGACCTGCCGTACAGGTTAAGGGGCATACGAGACCAAGACTTCATCTCATTCTGAACCCTGTCCCAGACCGGCACTATGTTACGTTCCCAAGCAATCGCCGGCGAGACCGTCAAAAATACCCCAAGGTACTTGAGGCCCAATCCCCGTGTGGTCCCCCAGCACCCAAAGAGTGGATTTCCATGGGTTCAGGTACAATCCCGATACCTCACCAAATATTCTCATTATTTCCAAGACTCTAGGCCCCGATTTATTCACATCCGTAAGGAAAAACAGGACGTCGTCTGCATACAATGCGATTCTGTCCGATGGTCCTGCCTCCCATTTGAAGCCCTGTAGCTGCGCGTCCATCCGAACCCACGCGGCCAGTGGCTCCATAGCAAGAGCGAACAGGTACGGCGAGAGGGGGCACCCCTGACGGGTGCCTCGCCCTATTGGGAAGGCCACAGATGTAGCTCCTGCCACCTTCACTGAGGCCGTCAAATCAGTATACAGCAGCTTTAGATATGACATCAAATGTGGCCCGAGATTGAGACGTGGGAGGAGTGCAAACAGGTAGACCCAGCTCAGAGAGTCAAAGGCCCTGTCAATGTCTGCTAGCAACAGCACTACCTGGGCCCCAGTTCTCCCAATCGCCTCTACCGCTACATGTGCGCGTCTGATGTTATGTCTTGTCGCCCTACGTGGCATAAACCCGGCCTGATCTGGGTGGATCAGTTCCGTGATATAGGGGAGGAGTCGGTTCGCAAGCGCCATGGCCAGTATCTTGGCCTCGATGTTTAAAAGGGATATCGGTCGATATGACTCGTGTCTGTCCGAGGGTCGTCCAGGTTTGAGAATACCACAATTTCTGCATGTCTCCAGTCCGCCGGCAGGAGCCAATGCTCTCTTGCCGCCTCCAAGGCTGCCTTATAATGTGACCCTAACTGGAGGTGATATTTCTTAAAGAACTCGCTCGGAAACCCATTGGGCCCAGGGGCTTTACCGGTATTAAGCTCCCCCAGGGCCGTGCCCAGTTCCTCAGCTGACAACGGAGTCTCAAGGCGTTCGCGCACGTTTTCTGGGAGCGCGCGGGGTGGAAGGTCTGCTATAAATTTGTCAATGTCCGGCGCAGGGAGATATTCCTGTGGAGCATATTGGGCCACGAAATATTGGGCGAAGCTGTCCGCCAGCTGCTTCGGGCCGAGATTGAGGCCCCAGCATCGTCTCTGAGACCTGGCAGTACCTGCGCTTGAAACGTGTTTTGGCAGAGTCTATGTAGCATCGCACTTGATTTGTCACCCCATTGATAAATTCTGCTCCTTGTCGCCAGCCATACCTGCCGAGCCTCGTCTAGTAGCAGGGACGCATAAGACTGCTGCGCCAGAAGTAGCTGCCCCACCTCCCCTCCGTCCCGAGCAACTCCGCACTGAGTCTCTAACAATTCCACCGTCGCTGCGGCCTTCACCAGCTCTTCTTTCCGTTTCCGACGCGCCACTGCGCACCAGGCAATATCCACTCCACGAAGCGTGGGCTTTAGGGCCTCCCATATCGTCCTCACGTCTGTCACCGTGCCTATGTTCTCCTCCCAGTAGTGTGCTATGGCCTCCCCCATATGATGCTGGTAATCTTCCTGCTGCAGATTCCAAGCTGAGAGGCGCCACCGAAATGGCGGTCTCCCCTTATCTAAGGTTACATCAATTGTGACAGGAGAGTGGTCTGACAGCCCGCGCGGTAAAATGGATGCCGAGTCGACCCTCCCTATCGCGGCGTGTGGGACAAAGATGTAATCGAGTCTAGAAAATGATTTACGAACTGCAGAGAAATAGGTATATTCCCGATCATGTGCATGGAGATAGCGCCATGTGTCCACCCAACCCTTTCCCTGTACCAGGTTTCCCAGTTTGGTGGGTGTGTCTGCAACCTGCTCACCCCCTGGTCTACAGCAGTCAAGTCGGCATTGCATAACATCATTCCAATCGCCTCCTATTACTGCCAGTCCCTCTGGAATCTCCGCCCATATTGTATACAATTTCTCAATCAAAGACCACTGTAATGGAGGCGGGGCGTGTACACTCCCAACTACTAGCGACTCCGTGCCTATCATCCCCTTTATAAACACATATCGGCCCTGCGGATCAATCCATTGCGTCGAGTGGACGTAGGACAATCTACGATGAACCAAAATCGCCACTCCTCTAGACCCCCTCACAAACCCAGCATGGGAGACCTGGTCATAGCTGTATCTCTTCAGGCTTAGCGCTTTATTGCCCAACAGATGCGTCTCCTGTAGCAAGAGAATGTCCGCTCTTTCCCTTTTCCCCAGCCTTAGGACTGCGCCTCTCTTGATCTTATCTAGCATCCCCCGCACATTCCAACTCATCACTCTCAATGAGGCCCTAGGCGGCCTCAGTCCGGGATCCTCAACCGCCATCTAATCGCAAGCATAACATCGGGTACAGCAACGGGCATAGTAGGCATGAACACACCAAGGGCAACAATCGAGACAACCGTGTGCAGTGCAACCCTCCCCCCCACCTTCCCTCAGCCCCCCTTCCCCCTCCCCAAAACTCCAATCCCGGTGCCCCCCCCCCCCCAACTCCTCCTCAGCCCCTCTACCCCCCCCCATACCGCAGCAACTTTGAAGGACCTTATACGTTTTTAGCCATGCAACAGTTGATGTTATTGCAAGAAGGATATTGTGCTGCATAACTAAATACTTATACGGTCCCAAAAGCGAGACCTATTGGCAATACCAGTGCTTGTTATCTATTGCCCTCCTTGTTGTTCTCTGAATTCACCTAGGTTCACCCGAGATCAACAGACACGGAGAAGCCCTGACCCTGTGAGGTGAGGGAAGCCAGAGTGCAGGGAATGTCCAGTTTTGTTTTCATCTAGTAGGAGGCAACTAGCTTCCAACTGTAGACCCGATAATGGTTGAGAGGAGTGGGAGTAGTGAGTGTGGAGGGGGACCTTGGGATGCAGCACAGCAGGTGGATTTTAAAGTGGCCAGTTAAAGTAAAACATTTGTATCCTATGCCCAGTCTTACATGGCTAACAAGCACCAAAAATGTACTTTCTAGAATGCCTATTTGTTTGATGTCAGCCAGGGTTTTAGGCTCTATTGTAACATCATTGTCCAGATGGGACCTTTAAGGGGGTGAACTCAGTTTTTGCGAACCTAAACAGGTGCTTGGATTAGAAGTGCAGAGCTTAGAACCATGACTTTAGGTCTGGCCCAATTATTTCATACACTGCCCAGACTATAGGAGTATTAAAATCATATTAGTCCTTTTGGAAGTGTTAAACGGTGTCACTGATTGGTGAAACTGCACCTATGAGTGGACAAGCACTGACAATAGCACCACTTATATAGTGAGACAAATAGTGCAGAAAAGCAGTGGCAAACATGCTGCAATCATCAGGGTACAGGTGTATTAGAATGCCGTGCTACAAATGAATCTGGTGTGTATATAACATTTTAAAATCTTCTGCAAGGTACAATGCAGTTGACCACCCCTACAATGTCTACAATGTCAGAATAAGGAGTAGATGAATGACCCTACAAGTGTTTCCAGGAATTTCGTTATGACAAACATTTGAATATATACCTTTCCTAATCCACCAATAGTCCTGCAAGTCACAGAGTCCGAGAGTTTGAGTGTGAGAGCTAATGAGATGTGACAGGAGCCATGTGCCAGTTTGTTAATGTGAGAGAGATTGCATTACACAGACGTTGCTTAAGACAGCCAACCATAGGTCCACTGGACACACTGACAGTGGGATGACACTACTCACTCTGCAATACTTCTCCTTTAAAATAAATAAATGTGTTATAACAATCACTGCAATAGGCAACATGTTTTATAAATACTGGGGAAAAACATTTTTTGTCTGTTTTGGAGAGTGTAGGCAGCTGAATAAACACGGATTTCAAAAGGTTTGGAAATTGCTGAGAAAACACCAATGAAAGTCACAAAACATAAATACTGTCAGTTCGGGATGGACTGTTCTCATGAGGTACAGGGGCAAGACTGATTTGCATACGGCTTGGTCTGAACTGTGAGCTTCAACCCAGCTCTGTGACTGGAGTCGAGTGTCTGAAAAGTTTCAGTGCTCCGTCGATCATCTCATTGTGTTAACTTGTTTAGTAGCCTGAGGTCCATTACCTGGCTCCATTTTTCTGTCTTCTTGAGGAAGAAGTGGGAGTAAATACCACATAGTGCTGCTCACATAGAACCTCTTCTACTGCGTGTTTGGAAAGACGCTATCGTATTCCCTTTTGGAGAATTGGAAGTCCGTGGAAAGGTTCGAGGCAAGATGGCGACCGACTGATATCGCCGTGAAGATGCTCCGCTGAGCCTCCCCTAATGCGGCGGCTCAGAATGCTTTCTACTTTCCTCTTATGTAGCGAAAAATGAGAAGACAGGTAAATCGTGCAAGATAATCCCCCATAAAGCAATGTGAAAAAAAAGGGGGAGAAAGAATGAGCCTGAAATCACAAGACTCACTTCGGCTGCTAGTCATCAAGCTCTGCCTCTGCCGTGAGGACGCCGAGGTAGCTCGGAATTCATGGATGAAACTTGACCAGCGTGAGATTTCCTCGGCTGGGCAGCGGAAGAGTGCACGGAAGGCGGCGATTTTCAAACAGAGCGGAGAAGTCTCCCGCTGTGGCAGCACTGTGGCGCAGCAATCGATACAGGATCAGAGTAGGAGCATGGAGCAGGTTCAGCGCCAAGACTTTGTTGCAGCAGACGTGTCTCCTGTCAGCTCACCCAAGTAAAGATGACCAGCAAGGGGGCGAGAGCTGGGAAGACCGTTCTGGTGCCCTCGGAGTCTAAACCAGCGCTGGCACTCACACGCCAAACAAGCATTTGCAATGCAATAGGTCTCGCATTATTTAAGTTTGAGCTATTATTATTGTAAATGGCAATGTTTTTTGCTTTATGCTATAGTTTTCTTATGTACATAAAAAGCTACATATAAAGTATTTGTTGTTAAAATTATTTATGCAGTATTTAAATTTGTTTGCATAAAAGATTACAAGAATATCTTAGCAAAAAAGTTAAACTTTTTAATGGTAATTGACTAAATGTCCATTTCTACATTTTAATTTCAAATAGGTAAGTGTAAACATCACAAATATATTGTGCAAACAGTGCAAAATATTTTAGCCATAAATATTTTTGTTTTACGAGGTAGTTTGTAAGAAAATGATTGTAAAAGGCAAACACTGTAATTAAAATGTAACATATAACAGTACAGTTATGGCTAGTAAACATACATTAGTAGTATAGTATAATTGTAAACAAGATGTAAATAAGACTACAGAAATTAGCATGAATTATCACTTTAATATCAACTTTACAAACATTTTGAAAACACGATCACAGCTGGTAATCATGCATTGGCTTGTTATTACAAGCATTTCATTTTAATAAATATTTCTGATTCCCAAAAACAAATATGACAGTCTCTCAAAATAATGGCTTTTCAGTTTTAGTTGTATCTTTGATCTCCATGTCATCAAGTACTCATGAATATTACTGCCCCATGGACAGAGTCTGGCTTTACATGTCTACATATCAACATCCAATTCCATGAACACCCATCGCATGCCAGGGATGACCATCACCGCTGGTGAAGAGAAGCACAATTGGGTCAAGAATGCCCACAATACGTTGTGGTCCCATTATACCAGGGATGGGCTCAATAATGCCAAAGATGCCAACATCATGCCAAGCATTGCTAGACTAAAAGTGGGAATAATTCTAACAGGGACACCACCAATAAATTAAGAAGGAACACCATTACGCTAAGGCAAGCATTACCGCCTTCGGGTAAAGTCCGCGCTATATAAAAATGCATAAATACATGAATAAAGAAATACCGCCTTCGGGTAAAGTCCGCGCTATATAAAAATGCATAAATACATAAATAAATAAATACCGCCTTCGGGTAAAGTCTGCGCTATATAAAAATGCATAATTAAATAAATAAATACATACCGCAAAACATCCTCGTTACTCTGCCGGCCTGCGACCAGGAAGTCAGGCAGGCCGGCGCGACACCCGGAAACAGGAAGTAGGAGGGCGGGAGCCTACCCCGCCTCCCACGGAAGAGCCGCGATTGGAGCCGTGTTGGGAGCAGGGAGCACCGGAGCAGGCAGGAGCCTACCCTGCGCCCCGGTGCCGAAGGAGGGAAGAAGAGTCCTGCTGCCGGGCCTTGCAGCTGAGGAGAGGAAGCCGGTGAGTGCGTTGCTGAGCGGCGGGCGGGCGGAGGGAGAGGAGCATGTAGGCGCGGGGGGGGGGCGGCCTGTGTATGTGTGTGTATGTGTGTGCGTGCGTGTGTGTATGTGTCTTGGAGTGCGTGTGTGTGACTGTGGGGGAGGGGGTGTGTGTGTGAGCGAGTGTCTGTCTGCGACGTGTGTGTGTGTGTGTGTCTGTGTCTGTGTGCATGCATGCATGCGCGGTAGGCTGGGAGGGCGGCGCATGCGCAGTAGGCTGGGAGGGCGGCGCAGGACGGAACGTGCGCGTTCGCGCAGCCAAATCCGACTGCTAAAAATCGTGCCAGTTTTGTGTCCCTCATTCCCCGGCATCAGCCGACTATAAGTCTCCGTCCCTGTTCCAGGGCGAGACCTAAAAAGGGTGGATGCCTTAAGCGTGAAAGGCAGAGGTGGTGGTGAAAAAGGTGATGGTGCAAAAAAGACTTTGCAGGAAAAAGACTTGACATTGATGGCCGTCGGGAAGAAGAGCACTACACGCACACCTAAGGAAGCCGATGGCTCTCAACCTTTAATCACTAGCAGTTTTGCAGCTACAAGCGAGGCAGAGAACAATATGCTTGCCAGCGGCGCAGATAGCCAGGGTATAGGAGGGTCGACTTGTTCGTCAGGTCAGCTTTTAGACACTCTTTCATCTGATGATCCTGGTAAAGCCCTCGCCCTTTTACCGGTAACCTTGCCAGCAGAGGTTAGTCTGGAGGGCAACTTGACCAGCATGCACAATAAGGAGTAGTTTCTGTCCTGTAACTCCAGTTCTGTAGTAGGGGTATCTCTGTTATACAAAAAGACAAACGGAGTGGTGGAGGGTCCTAGGGGAATTTGTTTATAGACCGAAAAAGTACCTTGTCCCCCAACTTGACAGCAAAAAACACGAGAGGTACTAAAAGTCTAGAAATGAGAAGTCTACTGGAACCTAATTGTGTCCCGTATTCATGTTCAGACCACACCGTTAATCTAAACAAATGACAGTGTCATGTCAGAGAAGTGAGACAGAGAAGATACAGAGTCTGAAAGACTAGAAAAAGTACCCATCAGCCCACTCAAAAGTGGAATCTCGTCATCTGGGTTGTTCAATGTTGGAAAAAGGTGTCCTGTAGGCTCCGCCTCAGGGAGAGTCTGAGGTTGCCTAATGATGGACCCTGGGATCAAGCATCCAACCAACAGAAGACAGTATGTGAGCGGAAGGGGCGAAAGTTGCAGTGCTCAAAAGAAGAACAGAAAAGGAAAATAATCCTCGTGATTTAAAAATACCTACTTTGATGACATAAAAAACTTTATTGGTTCTGACCATCAAAGTGGTATTATTAAAAGCAGTGCGCTGATAGCATGCAAGGAATTGCTATCTACCATGTGTGTTGATTGGTCATTTCAGACTCTGTATCTTCTCTGTCTCACTTCTCTGACATGACACTGTCATTTGTTTAGATTAACGGTGTGGTCTGAACATAAATACGGGACACAATTAGGTTCCAGTAGACTTCTCATTTCTAGACTTTTAGTACCTCTCGTGTTTTTTGTATCTCTGTTATAGTCATAATCTAGTGAATAGTCCCGCCCATGTGCGTGGACCCCTGAGCAATCAAAAATAATCTCTTAAGGTGTCGAAAAATGCAGAACTGCACAGACACTTAAGAGAGAATTAAAGACAGATAATGCAGCCTACATCCACAGGCTACACTGTCCAGTACTTCAACTAGAAATTCCACCAAAAATCCACAAACAGCAAAGCCTATCCAGATTTCGCATGCTTTAACAGCAAAAACCCTCTGGAATGATAGAGAGGAAGACATGGACAGACAAGCCCCATAGGCTGCCATTATGTGGCTCAAAACAGGATACTGTGCCTTTAAGAGAACTTTCCAGAACCTCTCAGTATCCCAGAATGCACTGCAGGTCCCTTTTACTTTCAGTTCTTTTTGAAGGCGTAACACGCCAGACCTGTAGCATTCCTTACATGAATATCTCTCTCCACCAGGGAGGAGGGCGGGCGCTTATGACTATAATAAAGATACCCCTGCTACAGAACTGGAGTTACAGGACAAACTACTCCTTCTGTAGTAGAGGATCTCTGTGTATAGTCATAATCTAGTGAATAGAATGGCAAGCCCATCCCCACACCAAAGCGGTGGTGGAGAAAAGAGAAAATAACACCACTACTGTGCGAACAGATTTCGCAGCGAAGCCTACCCAACCGGAGCGTCTGCTCTGGCATCAGTGTCCAGGCAGTAATGCTTAGCAAAGGTATGGACCGACTTCCAAGTGGCCGCCTTGCAGATTTCTGCAATTGGAACATTACGGAGCAAAGCAGTCGTTGCAGCTTTGCCCCTGGTGGAATGAGCCTTAGGTTTACCACATAAGGTCTTACCAGCTTTTTGGTAACAACTGTATACAGGACACAATCCACCTAGAAATGGACTGTTTAGAGGTAGCAAGACCTGTCCTGACTGATCCATAATTGATAAACAATTGGTCTGACCTACGAATATCCTTGGTTTCATCCAGATAAAATTTCAACACCCTCCTGACATCCAGGGAATGCAGGGACCTTTCCACTGGAGAGGAAGGATTCTGAAAAAACAGGTAAAGTTATGGTCTGGTTAACATGAAAGTCAGATATAACTTTAGGAAGAAATGTAGGGTGAGTACGCATAACAACCTTAGCAGCATGAAATACAGTATAAGGTTCTTGGCAACACAACGCCTGAATTACACTCACCCTGCGGGAAATCCTCCCTCTTATCTCGTGGCAGGAGTTCCGTGAACTGCTGGAGGGATTCCCACAGGGCACGATCATAACGCCCCAGCAAAGCCGCATCGCTAGAGGCCTTCATGGCCGTAGATGCCGTCCCACAGGCCTTCCTGCCAGCTGAGTCGATCCATCGGCTCTCCTTATCAGGAGGCACGGTAGAAGACGGAGAGGTAGAGTGTTGTTTCCTGGCTGCCGTAACTATAACGGAGTCCGCAATCGGGTCTATCCGCTGAAAGGCCGGGTCGGAATACGGGGCCCTGTACTTCTTCAGAAGCCGGGATGGAGCGGCTTTCGTCACTGCAGGCGTGAGGAACAGCTCCTCAGCAGGCTCTACCAATCCTGGCACGAGCGGTAGTAAAGGACGAGACAAATGCTTTTATGCAGCGTCTAGAAGATCACGGACGTCGTAGGTGTTGGAGCCGTCACCGTGATTCCCAATTTAGCTGCACCCCTCAGCGGGACATCTGATATCGTCCACAGGAGACACTCTCATCCCCGGGGAGTCCGACAAAGTCGGGGAGTAGGACCTGGTCCTGGAAGAGTCCGCGCAGGACTGTGATCCGCGCCTCCTGTGGCGCCGTCTTGACCTTGTGGAGGATCTGTGATGACTGCGCGATCTCCCCTTCCGTCCGGAGCGGGATCGCGACCTCCTTGGCTTCGGTCGCCCCGCCGGTTCGACCGGGGCGGGTGACTTCGGCTTGGCTGGGGCCCTCGGGTCCCCTTAGGAGGAGTCGGAAATCGTGGTAATGAACCGATCCTCGGAGGAATCGGAGGAGGCTTGTCAGCCGGCAGCTGAGGTTGAGGTTGAGGATGAGGATGAGGATGAGGAGGAGGCGGAAGTGGAGGCGGGGTGGGAGCCTGCGGAGGAAGTCCTCTTGGCAACCGAGGAGGAGGAGTAACGGTCTTCGGCCTAGCAGGGGTATACACAACAGAGTACACCGAGCCCGGTGTCCCTCCCTCCTTACTAGTCTGGGACTTTGGAAAGTCTCCCAAAGGCACTTGACGCCTGTCAGACTGACTCCTGGTGCCAGAACTCCTTCTACGCCTTCTCGGCGTCGAAGAACGGCGACCCGACGGCGAGCATCGGTCCCTCGACGTCGAGCTTCTTCTCCTCGACGGTGAGCGCCCTTTCTTCGACGTCGAATGCCTACGCCTCGACGGCGATCTTCTGCGCCTCGACGGCGACCTCTTACGCCTAGTCGGCGACCTTCGCCTCATCGGCGATCTCCTGTGCCTCGATCTTCTCCTCGACATCGAGGAGCCCCTCGACGACTACCTTCTCCTCTTCGATGACGGCGAACGGCGGTGTCGCCGTGACGGCGAGCGCCGACGCCTGTCCACCTCTCGATGTCGAGTCCTCGACAACGACGCTGACGACGAAATCATCACCGGAGACCTAGATGGCGGTCTGTTCAGTTCCCTCGTCATCGAACGTTGACGCCGCTTCGACCCGGAGCTCCGTGGAGACGGGGAATAGACTGCAGTCATCCCTCTTGACGCAGTAGTCGATGCAATACACATGTTATTAGGCAGGCGGTTGGCTTTTTGGGGGCAACTGCTACCAGAGGTTATGGAAAAAAAAAATTGTTATGTTTAGTAGGGAGGCTCAGCGGGATCGCGGGGCTCTGCACATCGAATATCAAACCCCTGGCTTAGCCAGGTAACCTCCAAAGGTGGTGGGGGGTGGGAGAGGGAGGGGGAGGGAGGTCAGACCGGGTGCACCAAACAGTAACTGTAAAAAGAAAAAATTACAAAAATGAATCAAACAAAATTTAGTTCGTCACCCAGTTTTGATTGTCGATAGATGGGGGGAAAAAAGTGTGACTTTTTATACGGATCATGCAGTGTTAAAAAGATGGGTTTACTAAGGGTTTTATCAATGAATATTTGTGGCCTAAACGATCTTAGAAAAAGACAGGCGGTGACTGTAGGACTTCAAACCTGGGGTACAAATATTGTGTGTTTGCAAGAAACGTATATTGAGGGGTCACAAACACATATCTTAAAATCATTAGGTTTTAGGTTGATCTGTGCCATGTCACAAGGAGTTAGGGTAAGGGGGGTTGCTATTTTAGCCAGGGGGAGCGGACTCATTTGTAGTCACTCTAAGGCAGATAAATTTGGTCGCTGGGCAATTACAGAATGCCAATACGGGAGTGGGCAAAAGATGACTATGTGCCATTTATGGAAGCAACAGCAATGAGGCTTCAGTTTTCTATGAGATCTCAAACGAATTGATGCATTGGCCACTACCTTTAATGATTTGTGGGGATCTTAACATTAACCTGCCAAACAACTGTACCTTAAAGGATGGGTGGCACTATACCGGCTGCAAACCCAGAGTATTTAAAGCATTAAGACACATGTGATGCATACATGGGCTGGTGGATGGCTGGCAGACCTTTAACCCTGACGATCCAGGGTTTACATATTTCTCCGATCCACATCTCACCCATGCAAGACTGGATTATATCTTAACTTCTAATGTAATAAAAACCAAGTGCCAAATCATGAAACTCCCCCGGATACTTTCGGATCACAATCCTCTCATTTGTTCTTTGGAAATAGACAATACTAACGACATTCCTAGCTCATGGACCTTCGAGAAAGCCTTGCTCGCAGATGAGAATTATTGTAGCCTTATCAAAGAGTGGATCCCTAATTTTTTATCTGACAATGAGGGGAACTCTTTAATTGAAGTAGTCTGGGAAACGCTAAAAGCAGGGATCCGAGGGAAGACCTTGCACTATTCTTTAAGAGCTAATGAACTAGTCAGGGAAGCTATGCAGGGGCTACAAGATAATTTGAGGAAGGCTGAGGAAAGCTTAGTAAGTCTTACAATGGGAAATGTTCCAGTAGGGAAGGAAGAAGTAGAGAAAGTGCAGAACCAGGTGGCAATTGCTAAGCCTCTAATTATGAATATTTTCACGGAAAAAGCAATAAAAAAAGCACTCTCTTGGGGGCGTGGCTTAGCCGACGAGCATGACTGTCGTTTAGAGCGTGAGCTCCGGCCAGCCTGACATCATCCTTACCATTAATCCTGGCCCTGGGCATCTAAGGGGACTCCCTGCAGGTGGAATCGGCGGCTGTAACCTTGGGCTACGATCGGCAGAGATTGTATCCCGGCAGCTGCCCTGGTGCCGGTGCGGAGAGTCGCGGATGCTGTGGATCCCTGAGGGTCCGGCGGGGCCTAGTAGGCCGGGACCTCGAATTGTGGGACGGCCCGGTCCGGGCGTGCCTGCTGGTGCCAGTGGAGAGTCAAACACTGTACCCGGGTCATTGGATGGGCTGTGACTTGCGGCGGCAGAGCCCGGAGGACAGATCTGGTGGCGGCAATTTCGCTGGGCGACGCGATTGTTCCGGCAGGCATTGGGGAGGCCTACGAAGCCGGGACCTCGAGTTTCGCGTTGCCCGGGCCGGGTGACCATGCAGCGGCTGGCCAACGAGGGGGCGTGGAGCCGGTGCCCTCCGGAAGAAATTGAGTGGTTGGTGGCCCCCCTCGCCTCATTACACCCCTGCCCATAGCTGCAGAAGCAGCGCCCTGCTGTGGGATCCGTGGGCAATCTTCGGAGGCGGCCAAGGCGGGGGAGGGCCGCCATCTTGCGTCCCCCGGCGCCTGCGGAAGTGGCACTTGGCCGGATGGCCGGACACTGGATGTGGGCAGAGAGGGACACTACTTGAGTTGGAGTGAGCTGCAGGCCCGTCCAGACCATTCGGAGCGGGTGGTCCCGGCCTGCGCCGTAAGGTGGTGATCCTAATGGAGGCGCTCCAAGGTCCCCTGTGAGGCACGAGGTGAGCTGTATAGATCCTAGCAATAGTGGTGAATGTTCCGGGGCTAGACCGGGCCCCGGTGGGGTGTACTGGAGGTGCCCGGCACGAGTTGAGGCAAGGGGAGGGGAGGGCAGGTGGTGCCCGGAGCGGGATGTGGGACCCTTGAGGAGACATTGACAGCTGTCAGCCCGGAGTGTGAAATACTGCCCGACGATCCGCTGCCTGGCAGAGCGAGGAGAGAGCGTAGGCAGCTGGGTGTGTGACTACTGCCATTATTGACCCACTGCGCGGACATACCTGCGGTCTACCGGGCCTGTGTCATTAGCCTGACTGAAGAGGGGATTGCACACCGGCCTACGGGGTTCCTGCCTCTTAAAACATCTCGGGGAGCCTTGTCGTGGGGTGGAGCTGGAGGGGGCCAGGGCAAGCAGGGGCCCATGGACAAATTTACAGGATCGGTGAGCGCTGGAGGCTCCCTATCATCGACGCCCGATAACGTGGCACTACTGACTGCTATCACGCAGTCCAGGGACATGTTGGATGCAAAAATTGGCGCGGTGGGAGCTGACGTTACCCTGCTCAGACAGGATCTGCGGAACGCCGTTGAACGCATCACAGGAGCGGAGACCCGCATCTCTGAGGTGGATGATGATGTGGCGGTCCTGAAAAACAAAGTCGCAGCCATGGAAAAGATTCAGAAGGGCCTGGCAATGAGGGTGGAAGATGCAGAAGGGCTCGCTCGAAGGAACAACCTTTGCTTTGTGGGATTTCCAGAAGGATGCGAGGGAGACAACGCGGAAACCTTCCTATCCAAATGGCTGGAGGACTGGATCCCGGCGGACGCACTGTCCCGTTGTCTTGTGGTGGAAAGGGCCCACAGGGCGCTCGTGCAGAAACCCCCGGTGGGAGAGCGCCCGAGGCCGATCATAGCAAAATTCTTGAATTATGCAGACCGGGACACCATTCTGAGGCAGGCACGACTCAAGTGCACACTCACCCATGACAACTCTAATATCCTTGTGTTCCCGGACTACACGAGGATGGTGCAACAACAGCGCCAGTCGTTTCAGGCGGCCAAGGCCCCTCTCCGGGGCCTCAAACACCAGTACGCCCTGCTCTACCCGGCACGGCTGCGGGTTGTTTTCCAGTCCCGCACTCTGTTCTTTGACACTCCTGAGGAGGTCTTCCACTGGACTGATGAAACGGTTAAAGTTCGGGTCAACACGGCTAGGGACGGGGAATCGGACTCCTCCGCCGGCGGTGGCGCCCGGGGGGGCTCAGGAGTCAACGCACACGCCGCAGATGATCGCGCTCGGACAGGGGCTCATGGGCAGGATCGGTTGCCCCACAAGAAGATTCCGCACCGGAACAGCAGATTAAAGACCCCTGAATACCATGGGACTCGGAACATGATTCAGTGCGGAGGCAGGGTACTGATGCCCAGGTGCTCTGATATGATGGGTTGGGACATTGCCCTGGACAACTTGGGTGGGAGGGAGTGACAGCCTGGTTCCTATGGGTTGTCACGCAGGCGTTTCTTGGAGGCCGCGGCTTGGGTTCTCCCGTTGGAGGCCTCACCGGGTTCAGACCGCGACAGGTGCTTCCACGTTTGGGTGGTACGGGGTGGGGGGTGGTAGGGGGTGTTGGGTGTTTGAGGTTGGGAGTTTGGGGGGAGGGCTTAGTGGAAATGGGGCATGGACTTCTGGGGTTGGGGGGGACAAGGGGGACAGTTGCTAAGCACAGTGTTGATGTCCTGGTTTACTCGAGTGTGTACTTACCTGCTGAGCACAGCCCTAGGTCAAATTGTGTGTTTGCGGCTCGATGGCGGTTGAGGGTTCGGTATCAAGGATGACTATGGCTTGTATGCGAGTGGTGAGTTGGAATGTGCGAGGCATGCTGGACAAAATCAAGAGGGGAGCAGTGCTGCGCCTTGGGAAAAGGGAAGGATCTGACGTCTTACTGCTGCAGGAGACCCACCTGTTGGGCACCAAAGTGCTTAGTTTGCGGAGATATGGTTATGACCAGGTCTACCACGCTGGGTTTACGCGAGGCTCCCGGGGAGTGGCCATCCTAGTGCATCGAAGGCTGTCCTATGTTCATGAGTCACAGTGGATCGATCCACAGGGTAGATACCTATTTATTAAGGGTACCATTGGTGCTGAATCATGGGTGATTGAAGTGTGTATGCTCCCCCCCCGCTACAATGGGCGTTGATTGAGAAGCTCTATAAGGTATGGTCAGAAATCCCCGAGTGCTTGGCGGTGATAGGGGGGGGATGGAATGATGTCATGCAGTGCATGGATAGATGTAAGCCTGGGAGGGACAAGTGGTAGACGCACCCACCAAACTGAGCGAGGTGACCCGAGGAATGGGATGGGTGGATGTGTGGCGATATCTAAACATACATAGTCAGGATTACACTTATGTCTCGGCAGTGCATAAATCCTTCTCCAGGCTGGACTATGTGTTCGTTCCTGCGGCTGTGGTGGGGAGGGTCGACTCAGCCGTTATTTTACCCCGTCGATTGTCCGATCACTCACCAGTGGCGGTGACCTTAACATTGGGAAGAGAGAGACAGCCGTTTCGATGGCGTCTTTCGGCTTGGTCCCTACAGCAAGAAGACTATCAGGAACATATGGGGGTGGCTATAGCCCACTACTGGGAAGAGAATTTAGACTCGGTAGCTGATGCACGGATAGTGTGGGAAGCACTCAAGCCCACATTGCGTGGAGTGGACATAGCTCGGCAGCCCGTCGGAAACGTAGGGAGGGGTTGGTACAGGCCGCAACGAAGGTAAGGGAACTGGAGTCTCGATGCGGCACGGCAAGTGACGATGGTGGAGTGCAACAGCTGCTTCTGGCACAACAGTCCTATACTTCTATACTACTGGATGAGGCGCGCCGGGTATGGCTGGCGACTAGGAGCAGGATCTATCAGTGGGAAGATAAGTCATGTATGATGCTGCACAGACTTTGCCAAAACACATATCACCCACAGGTGCTGCCGGGCCTCAAGGACGACACTGGGGAGACGATTTCGGCCCCCAAGTCTCTTACTGACAGCTTTGCCAGATACTATGCGGATCAATATGCCCCACGAGAATGCCTGCCCCCACTGGAAATTGACAAATTCCTTGCAGATATCCCACCACGTGCGCTGTCGGAGGCTGCGAGGGACCGCCTGGAACTGCCGCTGTCGGCAGAGGAACTGGGTACAGCTCTGAGGGAACTTAACACGGGCAAAGCCCCGGGACCGAATGGGTTCCCGAGCGAGTTCTTTAAGAAATTCCATCTCCAGTTGGGACCGCACTACAAGAGGGCCCTCGAGGAGGCGAGGGAGCACGGGCTCCTGCCAGCAGATTGGAGACATGCGGAGATCATGGTATTCTGTAAGCCAAGTCGCCGCCGGACCAGCACGAGTCGTACCGCCCGATCTCTCTGTTGAATATCGAAGCCAAGATACTGGCTAAGGCCCTTGCGAACCGGCTCCTCCCTTATATAACGGAGTTGGTGCACCCTGATCAGGCCGGGTTTATGCCCCAAAGGGCAACACGGCATAACATCAGACGGGCACATATGGCGGTGGCTGCGATCGGCGGCACTAGAACCCCGGCAGCGCTGCTTTTGGCGGATATTGATAGGGCCTTCGAATCCCTTAGCTGGTCCTACCTGTTTCCCCTGCTCCCACTTTGGGCCACACTTTTTGTCGTACGTGAGGCTCTTATACACGGGCCTGATGGCTTCAGTGAGGGTGGCTGGCGCCACGTCTGGGGCCTTCCCTATTGGGAGGGGTACTAGGCAGGGGTGCCCCCTCTCGCCTTATCTATTTGCGCTTGCCATGGAGCCGCTGGCGGCGTGGGTCAGGATGGACGCTCAACTACGTGGAATTGAGTGGGAGGCGGGACCGTCGGACAGAATTGCCCTTTATGCGGATGATGTCCTCTTTTTTTCTTACTAATGTGAATAGGTCGGGACCTAGAGTCCTGGAAATTATTAGGATTTTCGGGGAGGTGTCAGGGCTATTCTTGAATCCGCGGAAATCTACTATCTGGACGCTGGGAGATCGGCTGCAACTGGGCCAGTGGGCGTCGCCATTACAAATAGCTGTTGGAGGCCTTAAATACCTAGGGGTGTTTCTGACTACTTCGCACGACGTTTCCTGGGAACGCAACGTGGTGCCGGTATGGGATCGGGTACAGTCTGAAATGAAATCCTGGGCCTGAATGCCTCTAAATATCTATGGTAGGTCGGCGAAATTTAAAATGGTTGCCCTCCCAAGACTCTTATACCAGCTACAGAACCACCCGTTCCCCATTTCGCCGCGTTGGTCTCGGCAAGTGAACTCAGCGTTGGGCCAGTTTCTGTGGGCAGGAGGGGCCGTGCGGGTGGCTCTTCGCACCTGTTTCTTGTCCACATACTGTGGGGGCTTGGCTACGTCAGATATTCTATCGTATTACCAGGCGTCCCACCTCCTCGTCCTGAATGAGTGGTGGTACGGGGACAGAGGGGAACCGGCTTATGCTCTTGAGCGTTATTTGATGGAGCCGCACTCGCTTCACACTATTCTGTACTCGGCGCAGCAGAGGAAAGGGCTACCTAATGCCACACAGGTGGTCTTTCTGATTTGGCGACAAGCGCTACGCAGGATGGGTTGGTGGGGCAAACTTACCGCAGAAACCCCACTTTGGCGCAATGGCCGGCTCCCGGGGCTGGCGACCTTGCAGGGCTTCCGGGGGTGGGATTCCATTGGAATCTCGAACCTGGGCCATGTTATGCGGGGCACATCCCTTAAATCATTTCAGGAACTCAGTCGTGAATATGGCATGCCTCGGACGCAGTTTTTTAGGTACCTACAGCTCCGCCACGCTATCACGCCCGCATTGGAGGGCCTAGACTCTCTGCATGAATTCAGCCCGATAGAAGCGAGTGTTCATGCGAGACCTAGAAAACAAGAAAATATTTCCCGTATCTACCAGACCCTAGTAGTACACTGTTTGTCGTCCCTACAACACCTGCGGGAGGTCTGGACGGGGGATGTGGGTGAATTAGAGGAAGAGGATTGGCGGGAAGCGCTTGTGGCCCCAAGGGGAGCGGCTATCGCTGTGCGCTTGCGCTTTGTTCAATTCAAATACTTGCATAGGGCCTACTACACCCGGGAGAGATTGTGGAAGGCAGGTTTGATTGCGTCCCCCGAATGCCTGAGATGTGGTCAAGCAGTTTGTACATTCCTGCATACGGTTTGGAGTTGTGACCGGTTGACGCAGTGGTGGAAGGGAGTGTGGGATTGCCTATCAGAGGTACTGGGTTGGGACCTCCCACGCACCCCCAAATTGGAGCTCCTTCATGTCCTTGAGGGAGTTGGGGGCAATGTTTACAAGAGACATTTGTTGCTACTGGGCCTCACGGTCGCAAAGAGGGATATAGCTAAAGCCTGGAAAGACCCTCGGGATCCTAGTGTGATGGTATGGAAACAAGGCCTTGACTTTTGTATGGGATTGGAACGACCTATTTATGAAGCCAGAGGCTGCCCTAAGAAACACTACAAAATATGGAAACGGTGGGCAGACTACAGGGGGCTATGGCTGGAGCCGCCGCCACTAACTGGAGACATTGAGGGACCAGTGGGAGGGTGCCAGGGGGTGATATAGTACACGAGGTTTCTGGTAATTTTACCAAGATTTATACACGGAATCGGGGGGGGGTGACCCGGCAGGCATGGAGGAACACCTAGATAAGCTTTCTAATGAGAAATTGTGTACGTGAACCCAAGGGCCGTAGTGTTGGTAAATAGTATTTTAACTGGAATTCGGCAGGGCTGTCCTTGCTCGCCATTGCTTTTCGCAATCTATATAGACCCATTTAACCGGCAATTGGAAAAGGATGGAGAAATCAAACCTATAATGTCACAGGGGTATTCCACTAAATCACTAGCCTATGCGGATGACATCGCTATCGTGACATCCGATCTAAACACGCTATGACTGATATCGAGAGGGAGGCTAAACAATTTGGAGATGTGTCTGGCTATGCACTTAATGAGGGCAAAACTCAGATTGTTTTAAATACGAAAAGTGAATTAAGGGATCCTCGAGTTGTGGAACAGGCTACTTATTTAGGAGTCTGTATTACATCTGATCTTGAAAAACTGGTTGACATAAATCTGAAGCCAATAATAGTTGCAATGCAGAAAGACCTTCAATGCCTTGATAACTTACACCTCTCTATCATTGGAAGAGAACGAAATTAAAATGGTCTTCTTTCCCAAAATTTTGTACATGTGTAGGGCCATCTGCCTAGAATTCTCTTAATCCTGGCTTAAATCAATAGAACGGATATTCTCTAGCTTTATCTGGGCATATTCACAACCCCGGGGGGTCTATAGGTTCCTCACCCTTCAGAAGGAGCGAGGTGGACTAGCTCTCCCAAACTTGTAGGCATACTACTGGGCTACCGTGCTATTGTATAGCGATGAGTTACTTCGGAATAACCGGGAAGGTGTGGAGGGAGGGGCCTATGCACCATCTATTTTTCAATTATTACCAGGCAGGGAGAGCCGAGGATACTGGTGGAGACATTGCACGACAGCTACCAAAAAAAGGTTAAATTTAAAACACTATTTAGTGGTTTCAAGGTGTGGAAGACCATTAGGAAAATGCTTGGCATAGGGAGACTGTCTTTCTATAAGCCCTCAAAGAATAACCCAGAACTGCCTGAAATGTTAATGATAGTTATATACATAAGTGGCATGATGTAGGAATTGTCCAGATTGGCTGCCTCTTCTTCAGTTGGGATTTGGTCCTTGGAAAAATTAAAAAAGGCCCGAGGGGGGGGGGGGGAGGAGGAAAGGCCTCTAGTAGAAACACTTTTATTTGGCACCAAAAAAACGATTGCGGGTATTTATTCACGTATTAATGCTATGTTCCCAGATGATATGGAGAAAATTGCGCAAAAATGGTTAGAGAAAGCAGCAATTACAAATGATGAGTTTAATTATGCTTATGAAATGTCGCAAACACTTCTAATGTCAACCAAACTCCAAGCACAATTTTTTAAAACCTGTTTTTTTCTATATTATACAACAGACAAAATAGCCAAGTGGGGAAGTGGCAAGAGCACATGTTGTCCTAGATGTATGCTTTTTAATGCTGATTGTATTCACATTTTCTCCACCTGTGAAGGGTTAACATCTGTCAAACAGAGATAGGGAAATGTATATCTACAGTGGTGCATAGCACGGTAGTTTTATCTAGCGGTGTTAGTCTACTAGGGGCAACAGACCCGGTAAACGCCAGAATAGCGAATGAACTTCTCTTTATAGCAATGGCCGTTTTAGGTTGTGTATAGCAATTGCAATCTATAAACGTAAGGGCAAGAGGCGATGGAAAAGAGGTTTAAAAACTAGTGTAGTGACAGGTGCCCACTGCTTCTCATGGTCTCCAGTTGGAATCTGGAGATTTCCCGGGTCATGGTTGACATCTTCGACCTGATGCAGTCGAATACAATGGATTTGTGTCCGTGCAATAGGTTTGGCTGGAATAAGAAGAGTGAAAGGACTGCTGGGCATAAGGTTGGAACCACTGCTGAAATTGCGGACTAGATATGTACTGACTTCTGCCTGCAAAGGGCTGAAATTTCTGCTGCTGTAAACTGCTGAGCCATTCGGCCATGCCTGACTTCATGGATTGGAGTGCATCATCTGTGTGCTTCCCAAAAAGAAATTCTCCAACGAATGGCATCTCGAACACCTTGGCCTACACTTCCGGGCAGAAGGTAGTAGCTTTGAGCCACACCTGGCAGTGCTACACCGTCGCTCCTGCCATCTGTCTGAAGGCAGTAGACAAGATGTCCATGTCAATATCAATCAGCTCGGAAGAGGCCTTTCCTCCTTCAGAAAATGTCCCTCGTCTTTTTTTCTTGTCCTCCGGAAAATACTTCAACAGAGACGAGATAAGACTACATCTGTTGGTCGTATCTCCAGAGGTTGGCCATGGCATTGGAGACTCTAATGGAAGTGGCTGCCAGTGCAGACATTTTTTTGCCTGTAATCTAGGCACTGCCCTTCCTTTTTCGGTGGGGCCATGCATGGAAAAGAGGGGTTCTTGGCCATTTGTTGTGCGGCCCGCATGATGAAAATCAGGCAGAGGATGCCTAATGAGACACATGGGGAGTTTTCAGGCGACTTACAATTTCTGTCGATCTTCGGCACGACGTCTGGAATGGAAGCTGGTGTCTTCATAAAATGGTGGCCCTCATGCCACAAGAAATCCCAATGGGGAAAGCTCTTATGGTGCGCTATGTGCCAGGTTTAAAGTCATGAAGAAAGCACACCGCTTGTTTGTCTGGCATAGGGAGGTCAAACCGCTTGGAAGCCCGCTCTAACAGTTCATAGAAATAACCAATATCCGCAGGTGGCATATCAGCAACTGGCGGGGTAGGAGATGATGGCATTGGTGTAACAATCATCCCATTCGTCGGGAGCATCCGGATCTGTGTGGAGCTCGCCTTCCTGCATTTGCTGGTCATCGCTGTCTTGTGGACTAACTGGGATGTAAAGAACTGGGGAAAATACTTTCTCCTTTAGGCGTTTCGGAGTACTTTGAGGAGCAGGGCTAGTAATAGGAACCTCCTGTGGAGGCCCCCAGGCAGTTTGTGTGCATCTGTAATAGTCATTATTCATGAAACGCAAATTCATAACCAAGGAAACACGGACGGTGATAGAGGGTTCTTGGAGGGGTCGGTGCTCTTCCTCTTGCTCCTCCTAAGGATGATGTTCCTGAAATGAGTTCAAGCATTGTGCTGAGTGAAGACCCCTATCAGTGAAGGAGTACTCACCCTGAAGGTAAGTAGATGGATTGTCTTCCATTTTATCCTCCTCATCAGATCCCTGGTAGTTAACCTTTAACTGGGAAAGACTGTAGGCAAGGCCAAATAAGCCTTCATCTTCACATTACTGAAAATCCAGGAGGTGAGTTAGGGGCAATGGTGAGATTTAAGAGAAATCCTGAAACGCTGGCTTTGATGGTGGTATTAGGATCTTTTCTTCCTCAGTCAAAGGGACTGTCGATGAAATACCGACGATGTCGATGAAATACCAGACGGCAAAGCGGTGTGAGGAACCTTCATCGGCAGATTAGCCTTAGATACAGTCGTTGACAGTGAGGTGGTCGACGATGAAAGTCTCACTGACGAGGAACGGTCTTACCGTCGTCTTAGTAACAGTTATCACTTGCTCGACGACGCTGTTGCCTTGACCATCGAATTGGTGGACGTCGCAGACGAGACCCTTGACGGAAACCGCTGTTGTTGCGGGAAAAGGCAGAATCCTTGCAGACTGAGCCGCCGACGGGTGGTCCGATAGTAAGGAAGGCTCTTTGAAAGGAGTATGAGGGACAGATGTCCAGGGTCTCTGATCTGATTGGCTCAAGAGTGGATGTTTTAACACAAAGTTAATAGGTTACTGAATACTATTGTTGTTGATTTAAGCTAATGCTTTAGCACGGCTATTCTTACTGTTAATGCGGGACTCCCACCAGGACGACGGGGAAGATTCAAGCATTTGAATCTATAAAAGATACAATACTAGAGAATAAGCAGAGGATATTTATGAAATTGCTTTAAAGTTACTGTTTTTGTGCCCTGTATATAGGTAAGTTCATTCAGAAATTGTCTTTACGCCTGATAATGTCAACAGCATTTTGATCCCTCCTTGAGCCACGGGGAAATCATCAGAATGGAAACAGCAGTAGTGTACTAGGTGGGTCCTATTTCATTGTTTCATCAGGTTTGGCATGGTTTGTGGGCCTACAGGGGAAATGAACTCCACTTATAGCAACATGGAGAATAATGGTACAGTTTACAGGATGCAGCTGTTTCTGGGCCCTGATGGTACAGTTGAGTGATTCTGGGTCCCAGATTACGGTCATAGGTAAAAGTGGTGGTGGTAGGGTGAGGGGTATAAAAAAAAAAAACAGTAGTCCCAAGTAAGTCTGACTGGATAGTAGTCCACATACGCCCGGCTTGATTTTGGAACAAGTTACGAGCCACATTGGATACGAAATGCGAAACATTGTATGGCACCCCAGAGACAACAAGGGGATTGTCAGGGCACAACCATATGTAGAAACCGGGAGCAAAGCGTGAAAAAGGCTGGCATGAAGGTGTGGAACCGGATTGAGTCCATGAGTAGCACGGCAGCAAATTTGTCTGAAGGCGGCCGTGCAGAGGAAACCCAGAAAGGAAGAGCCACAGTGAACTGGAACGATGGTCCAAGGTCGGAGTTAACCCTAAAACAAGGCGGAGTCAAGCCTGGGAATGTCAACTATCTGTTTGAAAACAAGGCCTCTCATCTTTAGGAGCTCCTGAAAGTCTTATTTTTGCATTTAGGTAAGTTGTCCAAGATCGACATCAATGTCTCCACAAATGCTCCTAGTAACCTTAAAAGAATGGCTGACTCACTGTATACATTATGATCAACCGCCTCCAAACATTTCCTCTCCTTGGAAATGGTAACAGTAGTAGGTCTCTTAGGTACAGCTGAAAGGATTAATGAGTGGTCAGCCTATTGTTACAAAGGGAGGGTTTTGGGCTGAAGCTTTAACATTTGTAATCCTCCTAAAAAGAGCAGATTTGTTAGGGACAGGCAAAAATGTCAACCACTGATTCCAGCCGAACTGGAAATCAAGCTAAAAGAACAAATTGTCAAACATTCACCCCCAGTATACAGAGATCTCGGCCTAAATCCATCGTTTTTTACTCCCCATACCATTCCATTTTAAACCCAGCCATATGCAAATGAGTCTTGACCCTGCTTCCCATGGGAACAGTCCAGCTCCAACTGCCAGGCCAGGTCCTACCTGGAACAGAAGAAGCAAGCATCCTGGTACCGGTTTTGGGGTATCACCCCTCATCAGCCAGGCTAGATTCACTCCAGTTTGAAAAAGGCCTATAACTAGACATACAAAACAATGCGGTATAACTATCTGGAAACCCACTATACAAAAAGTATCAATGTCTACACATTTATATATTTATTCAGGATTTTTTTTTTTTTTGGTTTTGTGAAAAATATATTCTTTTTGGTTATTGTAGATAAATATTTTTAAGATGCATTTTGATACATTTCAAAATCAATTAGAATTTTTTTCCCCATCAGATATACAGAGACATACATATAACTCGACATAAAAAAAGAAAAGAGAAACATGATGCAGGCAAAGCGGTAGATGCACTACGCGCGTTTCGGCTTGTAAGCCTTCATCAGGTGACCCGTCTTTGAATTAAAACAGCTCGAGATGAGTGGAAAAGCTGATCGAAAATTCTAAATATATAGTTCTTCAGTCTTGTGTATCCAACGTCGTTATAGGTAATGCACGGATTCAAAGTTGTTTGATAGAAATATGGTCTCCTTCGACATAGTTGATAACTACGTAAAATGCCGGTTGATACTTGAGTGGAATATGTGTCTGATAAAGATAATCAGATAGCCAAAGGGATATCGGCGCTGTAAATAATGGCTCTCTTCAGAGCTTTACTCTGAAGAGAGCCATTATTTACAGCGCCGATATCCCTTTGGCTATCTGATTATCTTTATCAGACACATATTCCACTCAAGTATCAACCGGCATTTTACGTAGTTATCAACTATGTCGAAGGAGACCATATTTCTATCAAACAACTTTGAATCCGTGCATTACCTATAACGACGTTGGATACACAAGACTGAAGAACTATATATTTAGAATTTTCGATCAGCTTTTCCACTCATCTCGAGCTGTTTTAATTCAAAGACGGGTCACCTGATGAAGGCTTACAAGCCGAAACGCGCGTAGTGCATCTACCGCTTTGCCTGCATCATGTTTCTCTTTTCTTTTTTTTATGTCGAGTTATATGTATGTCTCTGTATATCTGATGGGAAAAAAATTCTAATTGATTTTGAAATGTATCAAAATGCATCTTAAAAATATTTATCTACAATAACCAAAAAGAATATATTTTTCACAAAACCACAATAAATAAATAAATAAATAAATCCTGAATAAATATATAAATGTGTAGACATTGATACTTTTTGTTTAGTGGGTTTCCAGATAGTTATACCGCATTGTTTTGTATGTCTAGTTATAGGCCTTTTTTAAACTAGATTCCTTTCCCTATGTATAACTAGTTATTTTCGTATATAGGGGTCCCCTACTTTCTAAATCATAGATTCACTCCAGTGGCATAGGGGACCCATGTCTGGGCATACCCGTCCCACTTTGGGTGATAAATGAGAAAAGAACAAATGATAGACAGAATGCTTAACAATGTCAAAAGTTTACCCCAGTACAGAGAACTGGACCTAAATCCATTGTTTTTCTGCTCCCTATGCCATTCCAGTTTATATCCCTCATTGCCCAGGCTAGCTTGTATCGAGTGGCACAATGAGCAAGGAACCCACGTCTGGGCATACCCTTGGCCACTTGAAACCAGTCCCAGGATTCTGGTTTCCAGTCTTGGGATGCTTTTTATCCAGTCCAAGGAGGATCTGGCCTGGAAGTTCGGGCTGAACTGGTTCCATGAGGAGCAGGGTCAAGACTGCTTTTCATATGGCTGGGTCCAAACTGGGCTGGCATTGTGAGCAAAAGAATGATGAATTAACCCCTTCAGTGCTAATGACAAGGGTAACTCGTCATGGAGTTTCCATTGATTTCAATGGAAATTACATGGGAATCAACAAATAGGCTTAGCATCCAAGTGGTTAAATCCAGAATCTCTTGAATGGGGGTGAGTGGTTGAAAGGTTTCAGCACTCTGTCCATTATCTTGTGTTTGAACTGGGACTCCAGGCAGAAGTGGCTTTGTAGAAGACTTGGTCTAAGAAATAGAGGAAAATTCAATTTACTTTTCATTGAACGTAAACATCTTGAAACGTCGCTCTATCAGAATTGGATGACACTCTACAAAATAAACTCCTACAGAGACTTTAACAATGTAGGCAGCTCAGACATTGATGGATCTCTTACACTGATGTCAGAATCAACAGCAATAAAAGCTTCAGCAGCCAAGGAGTCAATGATTTTCTGGAAGTCTACAAGTTCTAAGAGTCTAATGCTTAGCAGAGAAGCAGGCTAAGACAGACTGGTTTGCTTCTCCTTAGTGTCTTTCCTAGTGGTGTGGTCTTTAAGGGTTAATATCACTGTGAATATGGTTTGTTGTTGAGCACATTAAAAGGATGAAAAAATGATCATTTTAATCATGCCCCTCACATTAAGAATTAGCTTCAGACATAAAAATAAGCACTGTAAAAGTCCCAATGTAGGCTCCTTTAACATGACAGAGAATGAAGTCAAAGGTGGAATATACTTTGAGTTCAAAGAATGAATCAGTTGGCAACTAAATTGAATTTATTTTACAATTAAGAGACTGTACAGCAACATTTAACAGCATGCAATGATTTCTCAGGTGTCTTAGGTTCGCCATATGCGTTTCCCTATGCATAGGTCTTTTTTATATAGTATTCTACTGAGTAATTACACTTTTTATTTTGATTCTGTGTTATGTTATTGTGAATGGATATGTTCTATGCCTAATGTCATTTCTGTTGTTGGATGCAATTCTGCAGCTGGAAAAGCATGCCACAATGTGGAGAGATTCATTGAAGATATTGTTCATGTTGTTTTTAAAGTCTCCCACAGAAGAGGCATTTGTGCAGCTAGACTCTGCCAAGGTGATAGGGGAACCCCCCCCCCTCAAAGTCTTACTAATTCCATTGTATTTCACTAGCCTGTTGCCTACCAAGACAACATCCTTCTTATTTCTTCTGGGGGTGCATTTTAAGACAAAATAGGACTTTTTGTGGAGTATGGGTGTCTGGCAAACACAATGTACTCAGTGCATGAGTGAAGTAAAATAAAGGCTTCAAAAGCCAGTTTACTTTTACTAGCAATGCTGAATGCTGAATGAGAAGGATATTATATTAAAGTCAATTCTCTTTTTTTTTTTAATTTTTTTTTTTAAAGCACCGAGTTCAGAGCCCACTGCACCGGCAGCACCAGCATCATCCTTAACAGGAGCTGAAAAAATTAAGTGCTGTATCATTTGCCAGTAAAGGGCCTATGAGACACAGGAGGAGTTTTTTCCAATATAATTTTAGATCAACAAAGCTGCTCCCTACAGAGCTATATACCCATTCCTTCTTGTTGTGATTTTCCAATAAAATAAAATAAACGAATAAATAAAAAATCAATTTTGAAGAGGACAGGTGTACTACTGTTCCAAGTTCATTTTTAATTATAGTTGGCTTCTTTTTTAGAAGAAAAAGTGAATTTCAGTTAATGTAGATTACAAAGTGCATGCATATAAACACTTTAGAAATCAATTTTTCAGAAAAGAGTTTTAGCTTTTGTTAAAGTGCTCCTGTATTCCCTCTAAGAGCAGGAATATTTATTGTTGGACTATTAATGAAGATCATGTGAAATAGCGGATCCGTTACTTCTACTGTTGCAATTTCGCTGATGCTGGCCAAAAGCAGACAACTAAAGACCTACAACACACCCCTGATGTAGTTTAAAAGTAGGCATCTAGGAAAGAAAAGCCAGTATCCTTGCCAAACTGGAAGTCTCAAAGTATATGATGTTCTAGATCACAGTAGAATAAACCATAGTGCTTGTAGCATTGCCTTGGGTAAGTATGTTGCATTAAGAATGCTTCTAAATATTGAAGAATTATAAAGTTGAAGTGTCATCATGCATCAAGATAAAAGGAAAATGCAGTACCTTTTTCCAAAATGCCAAAGAACGAAATAGATTAACAACATTTTCTTTATGATTTCATAGATTAGAAGGATGGAAAACTAGCAATACCATGGTTAAAAAGTTCATTTTCTATGACAGCATCTTCACTCACTGGATAGAATTAAAGGCTCATCCCAAGAACCATCAATTCTCCCATGAGAAAAAACATTTGATAGGTCACAGGATTATTTAGCAAACAAAATTTGCAACGTCTGCCCTACTTGGGTGTTCGCTATGAAGTCCAAATCTAAACAGTAGAGTCAAGTAAATACATTAACAGATCTACTGGTTGTCGTTTTGCATATACTGGAAAAAGGAACATTTCCCAGCAGGACATTCGCATAGACAATATAGGGGACCACTTATTTACTCTCCACTACATTCCACATATAGTATTCGACAACAAACACTCAGATTTTACAATTGCAGGACGCATTCAAAGTAACAATGAGGGAAAACTGCTTGGGAACACAATGGTCCATGCCCCAAACACTCAATAAAGATCTTTCAAAATTGGAGTGCCCTCTCCTACACAATGAAAACCTAGCAAGACGTGACCCTGCTCACATGTCTAAATTAGCAGATGCTCAACAAGAGCACTTTTCACCACCGAGCGGTTAAATGACCTTAACTATGCTGCCCACTCAGCCCGCACACACGCCGCAGCAGGCAGATCCGGCCAACTCCTGCCGTGGCTTGTTCGCCAGGACCAGCCCGGACACCCCATTGTGCAGATCAGATCTACAATGCTATACACCCAACACAACATACACAGAGCGTTTACTAACCATTACACACAGTTATATCATTCAGTTTCCACTACGAGCCCATCAGACCTAGCCTCCTTCTCTACAATATCGCTTCCCCACATCTCACCGGAGCAACGTGCTGAATTAGACGAACACATCATGCAGTTGGAAATCCAGGAGGCAATAAAGTCACTTGCCTCTAGCTAGTCTATGGCTGACGGCCTACCTGCAGAATATTATAAAGCCTAAGCATATCTCCTTGCCCCATTACTGCGTCTGAGGAAGGCCGCACAGGCCGAAATGCATTACGCCGCGCAATGTGCGAATAAAGGACTCCCGCTGTGTCCTTTGGTCATTCAGAAACGAGTGGTCTCTCCTGTGATATTTTCCGCGCTAGCCGTATCACGGTACAAGGACCCGTCCTGCAAAGAGTCCCGGATGCTGCTGGCAATTTTCTTCTGTTTACCAAGGGATTGGTGATTGCCGGGACCGCCACGAGAACAGAACAACCCTGTGGCTGCTGTCAGATGGCAGACCGTGACTGCACGGGAGATAGGGTTCATTGTAGCACTCTACGGCCAGTTTTCTTTTGAACTTGGGGCTGGGGCGTTGGGGACCCGAGGGAGCCCTGACACTTCAATGTGAGGATAGTTTCTGCCACTACACGGCCCCCCCTTCACACGGAATTGCAGCGCCAATTTAGAACTCCATTCTCCGGTCAATGCACTTACCAACACTTTGCACTCTGGGAGCTGTGGTCTTGTATTTGATCACAACTGCAGCGAATTGACTGGGGACAGCTGCTCTCCCACTAATGAGTTACAACAAGGGGTGGTGATGGACAGAGTCTCTGAATTAAGCAGAGTACTCTCACCCAGTCAAGAGATCAGGGCTAGATCCAACACCGTTTTTTAGCTCATTGCACCATCCCAGTTTCAGAACCTGGCTGTATGCAAATTAGTCTGTCCCTGGCCCAGTGCATCATGGGAACAGGGCAGACCAGACTACAAAAGCCAATTCTTACACTGGGAAGGAAACAAGCTTCCGGGGACCGGTTTCTGCCATTTCAGGCGTCTTCGGCCCGGCTTGCTTGAATCCTGATGGTGCAATGAGCAAGGGACTCACATCTGAGTATACCCTTCCACGCTTAGGGTGGACAAAATAATTTACAACAAGGGGTGGTGATGGACAGAGTCTCTGAATTAAGCAGAGTACTCTCACCCAGTCAAGAGATCAGGGCTAGATCCAACACCGTTTTTTAGCTCATTGCACCATCCCAGTTTCAGAACCTGGCTGTATGCAAATTAGTCTGTCCCTGGCCCAGTGCATCATGGGAACAGGGCAGACCAGACTACAATTCAGACACTCTGTTCATCACCACCCCCTTTTCTGAATCGTTTTTGGCCACTATAGGTGTGGCAGGGTATACTCAGACATGAGTCCCTTTCTCACTGCTCCATCAGGATTCAAGCAAGCCGGGCCGAAGAGGCTGAAATGCCAGAAACCGGTCCCCGGTAGCTTGTCTCCTTTCTGGTGAAGAATTGGCTTGGTAGTTTGGTCTGCCCTGTTCCCATGATGCACTGGGCCAGGGACAGACTAATTTGCATATAGCCAGGTTCTGAGCTGGGATGGGGCAGTGAGATAAATAACGGTGATGGATCAAGCCCTGATCTTTGGACTGGGTAAGAGTGGTCTGCTTAATTCAGACACTCTGTTCATCACCACCCCCTTTTCTGAATCCTCCCACTAATGAGAGCACCATATAAATGAATGAAGGAGGGAGATGGCACCATTCAGTTGTAAAGGCGTCTGAGGAAGGCCGCACAGGCCGAAATGCATTACGCCGCGCAATGTGTGAATAAAGGACTCCCGAAAGAATCCCCGCTGTGTCCTTGGGTCATTCAGAAACGAGTAGTCTCTCCTGTGATATTTTCCGCGCTAGCCAGTATCGCGGTACAAGGACCCGTCCTGCAAAGAGTCCCGGATGCTGCCGGCAATTTTCTTATGTTTACCAAGGGATTGGTGATTGCCGGGACCGCCACGAGAACGGAACAACCCTGTGGCTGCTGCCAGATGGCGGACCGCGACTGCACAGGAGAGAGCGTTCATTGTAGCACGTTTTGTTTTGAACTTGGGGCTGGGGCGTTGGGGACCCGAGGGAGCCCTGACACTTCAATGTGAGGATGGTTCCTGCCACTACACGGCTCCCCCTTCACACGGAATTGCAACACTTTGCACTCTGGGAGCTGTGGTCTCGTATCTGATCACAGCTGCAGCGAATTGACTGGGGCCAGCTGCTCTCCCACTAATGGGAGCACCGTATAAATGAATGAAGGAGGGAGACGGCACCATTCAGTTGTAAAGGCGTACGAAGAAGGCCGCACAGGCCGAAATGCATTACGCCGCGCAATGTGTGAATAAAGGACTACCGAAAGAATCCCCGCTGTGTCCTTGGGTCATTCAGAAACGAGTGATTATATATATATATATATATATATATATATATATTTTTTTTTTTTTTTTTTTTTTTTTTTTTTTTATATATATATATCAGCACACGCTCCCAAACAATAGTGTCGTAGTGCCTTCTCTGTTCCTCCAGTGAGTTGCCGTTTGAGAAAGTCTCTGTGCACAAATTAAAACCCCCAGTGGGTAGAGTAGAGACCAGCTGCACGCTGTGCAGTCCGCTGGCACGCCAATCGACGTGGCAGTTTGGAGATTGGTATGCTGATGGGGAAAGGTAATCCAACACGCTGATGCAGCAGTTTGTTTCCCGCTACCCACTGGGGGTTTTAATTTGTGCACAGAGACTTTCTCAAACGGCAACTCACTGGAGGAACAGAGAAGGCACTACGATAACCAGCATGCCACTGGTGTGGCTACGCCCACATGGGCGGGGTGAGAAGTATTTACCAAGTGCCAATCATAATCGCCGGGGCAGTCAGTCAGTGCGAAGCCTACATCCTGAGAAGAAGTGCTGTTGAGCACGAAACGCGTCGGAAAAAGACTTCGAATCTCAGCGCGGCACTTTCCTGTTGTTTCTGCAGTGTCTTTCCCTATTAAATTGCAGCTGAATTCATGTACCATCGTGGGCTCACTCATTACAGGCAAACTGTTGTTGGATATATATATATATATATATATATATATATATATATATATATATATATATATATATATATATATATATATATATATATATATATATCTCAAGCAAACTATTCCGAATTCCATAGCCCTAACGCTCACTCACTTTGCGTCTCTTTCTGAACTGAGGGTTAGTTGGGCGAAGTCATGCCTATTCCCCTTTACACCAGACATCCTCAACCCGCACTTTACCCTAGATGCGATACAGGTCACCTGCTAACCCAGTTATGTTATGTTAAATGAACTTGTAAAGCGCACGTACACCAGATGGTTTCATGGCACTGGAGTCTAGGGAATGTTGCATCAGTGAGCGGATTAGATTAGTCATATGCCTGGCGGAACAGCCAGGTCTTTAACTGTTTCCTAAACTGCGCGTAAAAGGTCACTGATCTAATCTTCACAAGAAGAGAGTTCTAGATTTCAGGAGCTAAAACCGCAAATCTTAGTCCCCCATGTTTCTTACGTTTAAAGGACAGGATGACCAACAAATTCAAATGAGAGGAACGGAGGTCCCGAGAGGGGACATAGCCCTGAATCCCAGAGGATATAAATGCTGGGCTGTTTGCCATTAAGAGCTTTGAAGGTGCTATACCCCAGCTTTAAATGCACATCACTTGGCCACTGGTAGCCAGTGTAGGCTTTCCATTAGAGGCCTGACATGGTGCCATTTGGGCTGATGGTGAATTAATCTGGCCACTTGATTTTGCACCAGCTGCAGGCGTTTTAATTGATATGCCGGAATAACTGCATAATGTGAGTTGGCAATGATCAATGCAGGAGATTACCAAAGCCAAGGTGACTAGGGTCAGGGCTTCTGTAGTCAGAAGTCTACTGATCTTTCTGTTCCTTTGCCACTGGAAGAAGAAACAGGAGGAGACCACTGACCCAATCTGGGCTTTCATACACAGGTCACTGCTGATCAGAATACCCAGACTTTTGATAGAACATGCTAGGAGTGGGGGTTGCCCAATTGGGATGGCCAGAAGTTGGAGTTCCAAGGGTTAGCTGGCCCAACAGTTAGGATCAGCTCGGTTTTATCAGGATTTAATTTTAGATGGTTGCTGTTCATCCATTCACTGATAAATCTTTTGGAAAATTGAAAATTGAGTACAGAAGATGCCGATTGATCGATATCGACTATCAATTGGAGGTTGTCGGCATAACTGAAGGTGCCAACCTTCCTTTGTACGAGAAAGCGGATCAGGGGCAATAGATACAAATTAAAGAGAAGTGGTGAAAGAGAAGGGCCCTGGGGTACGCCACAAGTCAATTTCATTTTGGTGGAAGAGTTATTGGCGAGGCGAACCTCTTGAGAACGGTTACTAAGAAAGGATGAAAGCCACTTAAGGGCCAGGCCCTGGATCCCAGCCTTACTGACACGGTCAATCAAAAGGTCATGATCTACCGAGTCGAAAGCCGTCAAGAGATCCAGGAGTACCAGGGCCTGTGTAATGCCCTTATCAGCTCCCCTTCTAAGTTCATCCATGACCGTGAGAATGACCGTCTGTTTTGAGTGTGGCGGTCGAAAGCCTGCCTGATGAGAGTCAAGATAAGGGAGAGTTCAATAAAGGAGCTGAGGCAACTAGCTATGTGAGCTTCTAGCACATTGGCAAAATAAGGGAGCAGAGAGATGGAACAGTAGTTGGTTAGGGCTAGGGGGTCAGACTCAGGTTTCTTCAGGATTGGAACAATTTATGCATCCTTAAATACATTTGGAACTATGCCCTGCTTAAGTGAGTTTTTCAAGAGCGAGAGAGGGTAGTCCGGGCAGGTGAGAAAAGCTTCCCGTAATATGTGTGGGGGACAGCAGTCAGTGGGAGAGCCGGATCCCATCTTCCTTAACAGACTAGAGACTACTTCTCTAGAAATCAGAGGGACTTTGTTAGACCTGTCAGTCCTTTGGGTGGTCCCTCCTACTTATTTATTTATTTTTGCCCCCTTTTTGCCCCTCAATTCCTTTCATTTTTATGTCCACTGGAATTTTTTAGGTGTTGACCTAGGGGTTAGGTACTCCTTGACCCTATACTTTTTATTTTAGGCCTAGGTGACTCTTAAAAATGGTGCAAACTCAGTCACACAAAATGGTGGCTAGTAACTGCTATAACTGTTTACCTCAGGGAATGGACCCATAGAACAATATAGGAAAACTCCAGAACCTTCCAGCTGGTTCTGGAAGCCTGGGGTTAGCCTATAAAAGGGTCAGTACCAGGGCGGCCATTTTAGAGGTGTCATTCAGAAAGGGGCCAGCTGGAGTACAGGCTGTAGCGCTAGGTGGGGTAGGACAATCAGAGGGTGGACTTCTTTTTAAGGGTTGCCTCCTTACTGAAATCACCCCCCCCCCTTTCCCTGCAGACCTGACCCGGTTGGACTGCAGACCTGTTGATCCTGGACAGGAAGTCTGCTTGAGTAAAAAGGTCCGACCCCTAGATTGGGGTGGGTTTGAGAGACTTTGAGGAGTGGAGGGGTGTGGAAGTCAGCCCCGCTGTCCAGCCTTGGAGAACTGACTAAACCTTGAGAGACTCTGCCAGGCTAGCGGAAGGATTGAGGGAGTTATCTATTACTTCTGCCCCCCCCCCCCCCTCCCTCCTTGGGTCCACCTGTGCCAGGCCCACCGAGAACCCTTACCGGCACTCAGAAGCGTCGCGGGGAAAGTCCTTCTCTGCTCTGGGAGGTCCTGGTGGGGAGAATCGCGACTGCTGGTGTGCGACTCCCCTATCTCCACCCAGGTTTGACTGTGTGAGAAGGGGCAGTTATGGGCTGCTGAAGGAGCGTGACGGAGCAAGAGTCAGGTTGAGGCTGAGGAGGCGCGTCTCCGCGCAGGCTTGGTGCGGTATTCCTTCACCCAGAAGAAAGGGGCGGAGTGTTATCTAGGAAGTGTCTGCCGGCGCGCAGGTCCGGTGGTGTGCTGCGGTTTGCCTGTGGAGAAGGGGTGGCAACTGACTGGAGCCACTGCTCTCCCGCGCCTACCCAGTGGCGCGAATTGCTGGAAGGTCGATAAAGACGACGCAAGGAGGAATTTGACGGAAGAGGAACCGGCGGCGCCACTAATCCAGTGCGAGCTCCCCTCGGTGCCGGCTTGGCTGACGTTCGGCCTGGCCAACGAGGGAGGCGCCGCTGGGTGAGAGAGTCTGGTGGTGAGTGTCGGGTGGCTGCAACTGCGCAGTGACGGCGGGAGTAACAAACTCTGTTGGCTACAAGTAAGGAGGGAACCGGCTTGCTGTGGGTCTGGGGATTGTCATCCAGAGGTCCCGGAAGGGAGACCAGCCCCCATTTATGTACTGGAAGCACGGAATTGGCAAGACCGGGAAGATTGAGTCCAGGAAGTCACCAGGACTCAGGCGATAAGGGAACAAGTAAAGCAAAGGAGGGTGACAAAGAAGAAGGAGCCAATTGAACCATTTTAATGCCAATGATGACTGGGTTTGTTGCTTAACCTTTTTACAGAGGTGGAAGGGGAAGAATACTCTGAGTTCTCTTTGTCAATTACTTGATGTACTTTGGTGAAGCAGGTTGTAGTATTTAACTTACTATCTGGACCCCTGTGGATATTCTTGTCTCTCCTTCCCTTTGTAGGTGACAGTCTCTGCCTCATACCGTGCCAAGTCAGTTCAACCAAAGGAAGGTCTTTATTATAGAAACCTTAATGCTGTGTTGAACCCCTTGAGTTAAGAAACAATGTATTGCAGAAATTCATTGGGGGAAGAGTACTTAATGCGAGTAGTGTCAAAACAGTCAGATGAGATAAGTGAAAGTATACAAAAGCTTTTATAAACAGGAACCTTATTTTTCTACACTGGTGTAGTGTCATTTTTTGATTGGATGGACGCTGAGTTACTGTAAGGGTGTGACGCAAGCTTAACACTTTTGCCTCTGGAAGGTCCTTCTTACTCTGTGTCAGGCTACCCTTTGGGGCTGGTAATCCCAGGTCCAACATAATTGGTGTTCAGCGGTGGGATAGAGCTTGTGCTTGTGTCCACTTTGCAGTAGCCTGGTGTACTCCACGGACCTACACCTGGAGTTTTCTCCTGGCGGACTCCCTAATTATATTTTTGTTTTTCCAAATTTACTCCTGGTGGTGGGTGGAGGTAGCTTCTAATTACCCTCTTAACTAATTTCTTCCAAGTGGCTGTCCCTGACTCTCATTGGCAAAATGGAATTTGCTCTGGAAGAGTTAGAGACCTATACTGTGGCTCAACTCCGAGAATTCTGTCAAAATATGGGAGTGTTCTTCAAGCGTGGTGCTAAAAAGGGGGAACTCCAAACCAGCTTGAGGGCGTGGGTGGCAGCTCACCCAGATGGGAAGGAGGAGGAGGAGGCAGACCGGGACACTCATCGGGGTAGATGGATTGTACCAACCTGAAGTGGGGAACCTACTAACGGGTCCTAGGACACCTTCAAGGGAGGGCAGCAGTGTTTCTGGAAGAAGCTTGACCAAAGCTGAATTAGTTGACCGGAGAGAGAAAAGACAGCTGAAGTGGGAGTTAGCTAGGTTGGAAAAGGAGAGGGAGGAGCAGAGGATGGCTCATGAGTTGAAACTCAGAGAGTTAGATCTCAAGGCTCTACAAGCAGGGACTCCCAGTACTCCCAATAGTGACAGCGAATCCAAAGATACAAAGAGGGAACCCAGACCCTATTTACCAAAGGACGTAGTCGCCAGCTACAGCGCAGGGGATGACATCGCCAAATGGCTGGCTGCCTATGAAGTCTCCTTAAGAGCTCATGGGATACTGGAGAAACACTGGGGGGATGGCTTGTATAAATACATGCCTCCTGCAGGAAGGGTTACACTATTGGCCCTGGAGCAGGGAGAGCAGACCCACTACCCCACCATGAAAGTGGCTCTAATAAGAAAGTTTGGACTGACTCCAGAAAAATACCGACAGAAGTTTAGGGGTAGTCACAAACTAGGCACACAGAATTGGGTGGATTTCTTGGACTACGCAAAGAAGGCATTAGAGGGTTGGATACAAGGCAGCGAGGTGAGGGACTATGGGGGGTTGCATGACCTTATACTCAAGGAGCACCTACTCGAGAAATGTCTTCCTGAGCTGCGACAACACCTGGTGGACAGCAAGCTGACCAGCCCCGGAAGCTTGCTGAGGAGGCGGACATCGGGGCTAGTACCCGGGTGTCCTCAAAGGGGACTGGAGGGGATTCCCAAAGGACCGGACAGGGCGCCCCCCAGAAGAAAGAGGGGGGAGATAAAAAAAGGGAGTTTTCAAAAGGCCCCCAAAACAGTTTCCAGGGAAAGGGAACAGGATTCACCCCTAAGGCTAACCCACCCAGAAACCCTCATCCTGGCCAAAGTCAGCAGCCAAGGGTTGTCCACTGCTTTGAGTGTGGCGGCGTTGGACACTATAAGGGAGATGTCAAGTGCCCAAAGAGACCACCCCCTCCCACTGGAGGAAAAGCCCCGGGAGTAGCTAGTGTAGTGCTCGGGGAGGAGTTGCCCTTAGATAAGAGGGGGGAGTGGGCGGGTGTCACCTTAGTGTCCCTGGGATATCGGGAGATGGTTCCTAAGATCCAGGTGCCCTCAAATACTACTAAGTATGGGCAATGGGTCACCATCAATGGCCGTAGAGGGGAAGCTCTGAGAGACACAGGAGCCAGTATGACTATGGTAAGGAGTCAACAGGTGTCTCCAGAGCAGGCGATTCCACATGTACTCCACCCCGCCGCGATGGCTGACGGCAGTATGGGCCACTACCCTGTGGTCGAGGTTCCATTTCAGTGGGAAGGGGTTGCAGGTTCACTTCGAGTTGCCGTAAGCCCTGCCGTCCCAGTCGATTGTCTGTTGGGGAATGATATGGAGCACAATGCTTGGAAGGAGGTGGAATACCGGACTCATTCTGAGATGCTGGGTACACCTGACTGGGCCTGGGCTAGCACAAGGTCTGCGACTACCCGGAGGGGGAGTTCGCTTGGACTGGAGCCTGGAACAAAGGCCCAGCCAGCTGCCAAAAAGGGAAAGGACCGAGGACAGGAGAAGCCTGCCTCGGCTTCCACGCCCCATGAGACAGATAGGCCACCTGCGGTGGTGGACCAGGACTCCGTGGAGGGGGAAGTTGTCTCCCTGGAGAACTTACCTATCCCTGCTGAGTGGCATGTGGAAGGAGGGCCTACCAGGGAGGAGTTTTGTAAGGGCCAGAAGGAGTGCCCTACCCTTGAGGGACTGAGGCGACAGGCCGAAGCCCAGGCAGCAGGTAACGTTACTGGGAATTACCATACTTACTGGGAGGATGGACTCCTCTACAGTGAGCCTAAGGCACCCGTGCACGGTTCATCACGTGTCTTGGTTGTCCCTCAACGTTACCGAGCCTTTCTTTTAGAACTGGCTCATGAGATACGCTTGGCAGGACACTTAGGACAGGACAAGACTTTTGCCCGGCTTGTCCCCCACTTTTATTGGCCTCAGATGAGGGTGGCAACCGACACGTACTGTCGGACATGTGTGTCTTGCCAAGCCAGTGGGAAAACAGGGGTGAAGCTGAAAGCTCCCCTGGAACCACTTCCTGTCGTTAGCACCCCCTTTGAAAGGGTGGGCATCGACATTGTGGGGCCATTGGATCCACCAACTACAGCTGGTCACAGGTTTATCCTGGTTCTGGTGGATCACGCCACAGTACCCAGAGGCAATTCCTCTGAGGACCATTACTGCACCTGCAGTGGCTAGGGCCCTGATGGGGATCTTTACCCGAGTGGGTTTCCCCAAGGAGGTTATGTCCGACAGGGGGACCAACTTCATGTCAGCATACATGCGGGCTATGTGGAAGGAGTGTGGAGTTGCCTACCGGATTACCACTCCTTTAACCCACAGACCAATGGTCTGGTGGAAAGGTTCAACAAGACCTTGAAAGGCATGATAAGAAGTCTGCCTGAGAGCCTGCGGAGGAAATGGGACGTCCTCCTACCCGGTCTGTTATTTTCCTACAGGGAAGTTCCACAGAAGGGAGTGGGCTTTAGCCCCTTCGAGCTTCTGTATGGGCACCCTGTGCGTGGACCTCTCAGCCTGGTGAAAGACGGATGGGAAAAGACTCCCAGGAAGCTTCCCCAGGATGTGGTGAGCTATATGCTGGCCTTCCGGGACCAAATGGCTAAGTTGTGGAAGCAAGCTTCTGACAACTTGGAAGCCAGCCAAGCAGTGATGAAGGAGTGGTATGACCAAAACGCTCACCCTGTGGAGTTGGAGCCTGGCCAGAAAGTGTGGGTGATGGAACCTGGAGAGCTTAGTGCCCTCCAGGATCGCTGGACAGGCCCCTTTGAGGTGATGGAGAAGAAGGGTAAGGCCACTTACTTGGTGGATCTTAAGACCCCTCGACAGCCCCTACGGGTGCTTCATGCCAATCGTCTCAAACCCCACCATGAGAGGCCCGAGGTCATCCAAATGATGGTGACTGATGGAGCAGAGGAAGCGGAAAGCGAGCCTCTCCCTGATCTATTTTCGTCTCAGGAAAAGGATGGGTCGGTGGAGGGAGTGATTCTCTCCCCATCCCTAACTCCTGAGCAGCGAGAGTACTGCCGCCAGGTCTTGAAGCAGTACTCCTCGCTGTTCTCCCTTGTCCCGGGAAGGACCCACCTGTGTACCCATGATGTGGACACAGGAGACAGCCCACCTGTGAAGTCTAAGATCTACCGGCTGTCAGACAAGGTGAAGGCCAGCATCCATAGTGAAGTCACTAAGATGCTGGAGCTAGGAGTAATTGAACCTTCTAGTAGCCCCTGGTCCAGTCCGGTGGTTCTGGTACCAAAAGCTGCCCCACCGGGCACCACTCCAGAACTAAGGTTCTGTGTGGATTACCGGGGACTAAATTCAGTGACCAAAACTGATGCCCATCCGATCCCTAGGGCGGATTAACTTATTGACCGGCTGGGAGCTGCCCAATACTGGAGTACCTTTGATCTCACTTCAGGGTACTGGCAGATCTCCCTTACCGATGGAGCCAAGGAAAGGTCAGCCTTCTCCACGCCTGAGGGCCACTACCAGTTCTGCGTAATGCCCTTTGGGCTCAAGAACGCCCCTGCCACCTTTCAGCGGCTGGTGAACCAGGTCCTCTCTGGGATGGAGGCTTTCTCCGCTGCTTATCTGGATGACATTGCTGTCTTCAGTAGCAGTTGGGAGGATCATTTGTTTCATCTACAAGCTGTTCTCCAAGCCCTGAAACAAGCTGGCTTGACGATCAAGGCCAGTAAATGTCAGATCGGGCAGGGGTCGGTTGTGTACATAGGCCACTTGGTGGGCAGGGGAACGGTGCAGCCCCTCCAGGCGAAGATTGAGGCTATCATGGCCTGGGAGACCGCCAAGACTCAAACCGAGGTCCGAGCCTTCATGGGCCTCACAGGATACTACTGTCGCTTTGTGAAGGGGTATGGCACTATTGTGGCACCCCTAACTGAACTCACATCCAAGAAGCAACCACGACGGGTAGTCTGGACAGAGGCTTGTCAGCAAGCCTTTGAAAAGTTGAAACAAGCAATGTGTGCAGCACCAGTCCTAAAAGCTCCGGATTTTTCCAGAAATTCATTGTCTAAACAGATGCATCAGAACATGGCATTGGGGCAGTGTTATTGCAACTCAACGAAGAGGGTCTGGATAAACCTGTTGTCTTCTTATCTAGGAGACTGCTTCCCCGGGAACAGAAGTGAAGTGCAATAGAGCGGGAAGCCTTTGCAGTGGTATGGGCTCTGAAGAAGTTGCGGCCATACCTGTTTGGCTCGCACTTCCTGGTTCAGACCGACCATCGACCCCTTCGTTGGCTGATGCAAATGAAGGGGGAGAATCCCAAGTTGTTGAGATGGTCTATCTCCCTACAGGGAATGGACTTCCGGGTGGAACATCGGCCCGGAGTGGACCACGCCAATGCAGACGGTCTCTCCAGGTATTTCCGCCTTAGTGATGAGAACTCCCAAAGGGTTGGGTAGCTCTCCCCACTTTCAGCTGGGAGGACGCGTGTTAGACCTGTCAGCCTTTTGGGTGGTCCCTCCTACTTATTTATTTTTGCCCCCGTTTTGCCCCTCAATTCCTTTCATTTTTATGTCCACTGGAATTTTTTTAGGTGTTGACCTAGGGGTTAGGTACTCCTTGACCCTATACTTTTTTTTTTAGGCCTAGGTGACTCTTAAAAATGGTGGAAACTCAGTCACACAAAATGGTGGCTAGTAACTGCCATAACTGTTTACCTCAGGGAATGGACCCATAGAATAATATAGGAAAACTCCAGAACCTTCCAGCTGGTTCTGGAAGCCTGGGGTTAGCCTATAAAAGGGTCAGTACCAGGGCGGCCATTTTAAAGGTGTCATTCAGAAAGGGGCCAGCTGGAGTACAGGCTGTAGCGCTAGGTGGGGTAGTACAATCAGAGGGTGGACTTCTTTTTAAGGGTTGCCTCCTTACTGAAATCACCACCCCCCCTTTCCCTGCAGACCTGACCAGGTTGGACTGCAGACCTGTTGATCCTGGACAGGAAGTCTGCTTGAGTAAAAAGGTACGACCCCTAGATTGGCGTGGGTTTGAGAGACTTTGAGGAGTGCAGGGTGTGGAAGTCAGCCCCGCTGTCCAGCCTTGGAGAACTGACTAAACCTTGAGAGACTCTGCCAGGCTAGCGGAAGGATTGAGGGAGTTATCTATTACTTCTGCCCCCCGCTCCCTCCTTGCGTCCACCTGCCGCCTGTGCCAGGCCCACCGAGAACCCTTACCGGCACTCAGAAGCGTCGCGGGGAAAGTCCTTCTCTGCTCTGGGAGGTCCTGGTGGGGAGAATCGCGACTGCTGGTGTGCGATTCTCCTATCTCCACCCGGGTTTAACTGTGTGAGAAGGTGCAGTTATGGGCTGCTGAAGTAGAGTGACGGAGCAAGAGTCAGGTCGAGGCTGAGGCTGAGGAGGCGTGTCTCCGCGCAGGCTCGGTGCGGTATTCCTTCACCCAGAAGAAAGGGGCGGAGTGTTATCTAGGAAGTGTCTGCCGGCGCGCAGGTCCGGTGCTGTGCTGCTGTTTGCCTGTGGAGAAGGGGTGGCACCTGACTGGAGCCACTGCTCTCCCGCGCCTGCCCAGTGGCGCGAATTGCTGGAAGGTCGATAAAGACGACGCGAGGAGGAACTCGACGGAAGAGGAACCGGCGGCGCCACTAATCCAGTGCGACCTCCCCTCGGTGCCGGCTTGGCTGACGTTCGGCCTGGCAAACGAGGGAGGCGCCGCTGGGTCTGGTGGCGAGTGCCGGGTGGCTGCAACTGCGCAGTGACGGCGGGAGTAACTGAAACTCTGTTGGCTCCAAGTAAGGAGGGAACCGGGGCTTGCTGTGGGTCTGGGGATCGTCATCCAGAGGTCCCGAAAAGGAGACCAGCCCCCATTTATGTACTGGAAGCACGGAATTGGCAAGACCGGGAAGATTGAGTCCAGGAAGTCACCAGGACTCGGGCGATAAGGGAACAAGTAAAGCAAAGGAGGGTGACAAAGCAGAAGGAGCCAATTGAACCCTTTTAATGCCAATGATGACTGGGTTTGTTGCTTAACCTTTCTTTTACAGAGGTGGAAGGGGAAGAATACTCTGAGTTCTCTTTGTCAATTACTTGATGTACTTTGGTGAAGCAGGTTGTAGTATTTAACTTACTATCTGGACCCCTGTGGATATTCTTGTCTCTCCTTCCCTTTGTAGGTGACAGTCTCTGCTTCATACCGTGCCAAGTCAGTTCACCCAAAGGAAGGTCTTTATTATAGAAATCTTAATGCTGTGTTGAACCCCTTGAGTTAAGAAACAATGTATTGCTGAAATTCATTGGGGGAAGAGTACTTAATGTGAGTAGTGTCAAAACAGTCAGATGAGATAAGTGAAAGTATACAAAAGCTTTTATAAACGGGAACCTTATTTTTCTAAACTGGTGTGGTATCATTTTTTGATTGGATGGACGCTGAGTTACTGTAAGGATGTGACGCAAGCTTAACACTTTTGCCTCTGGAAGGTCCTTCTTACTCTGTCATGCTACCCTTTGGGGCTGGTAATCCCAGGTCCAACAGACTTGATGTAACAGAAGAGGGTTTCTACATATGGGCGGTGGGATTGCAGGAGAAATATTAGTAGGAATGCTAGACTTGATGGCAATATTTTCAAAAAAATAGGAGCTGAGAGAATCACATAGGGTTTGAGAAGGGGCAGTTTTGCTGTGACCCTATCTGGCTTAGGTAGTTCATCCACAATAGCAAACATTTCCTTGGATTTATTAGCCTAGCTTAAAACCTTGTAGAAAATAGTCAACCTTAGTTTGTAAAATAGGATTTTTATATTCCTTAAGCTGGGTAAGGAATACATCTTTTTTGTCTGAGAAGTAAATGTCATCTCCAGTTGCGTTCTGCTTGACGCAGGGCAAGTATCTTTAGTTTTAGATTGTCAGAGAACCAGCGTTGAGCATCATGAGGTCTCATAATCTTGGTTTTCTTGATGGTGGCGAAACGGTCACTGGCAGATTCAAGCCAGGATTTAATACTTTCTGCTTGGTTGTTCGGTGACTCCTGTTCTGATGAGACCCTGGTAGCCAGCAACGTGCAGAAGTCGCCTATGTTAGCGCGTCTCCAGTTTCTTGCCATACAGCTCCCCTTCAGGGGAGGCTTGGTTAGGTGAACATTGGAAAGGGTAAATGATATAAGATAGTGGTCTGACAGAGTGCATGGAGATATCAGTATCTTTCATGTCGTCAGATTCGATGTCCAGACTTGGTCAAAAATGTGGCCTTTTATGTGAGTTGCAGCAGTCACATGCTGGGTGCAATTCATCCCCGAAAGTAGATCTGCCAGTTTCAACAGAACTAATACTCTTCCTAACATCATTAGCCCAATAATTAAAATGAAAACAAGTTACTTACCTGTAACTTTGGTTCTCCAGTATTGGTAACTTTCATAGATTCCCATTGCTTGGATCATTCCCTGTCGTCGAGATGGGAGTCCCGGTAAATAAAAAAATACCATAGAAAAAGGTACACAAAAAAAAAAATTATAATAAGGCCTAGGCCTCATCTCATTTTCACCACTTATTGAAAGAGGTTCCTCAGGACTGCCTGTCCCACTGCAGCGTCACTACGCGTGGAGGAGTCCAAGCAGTAATGCGTTGTGAAGGTATGGACACTGCTCCATGTCACTGCTCTGCAAATGTCCTTGATCGGCACTCCGGCGAAGAGAGCAACTGAAGAAGACATGGCTCTCGTAGAGTGCATCCGGACCCGCCCTTCTAGGGGCTTACCAGCCGCTTGGTGACAGTATTGGTTCGCCCTGGCAATCCATCGAGCAATATCCTGCTTTGAAAGAGGGAAACCCTTACGAGGGGCACTGAAAGCGACAAAGAGCTGTGTTGATCTTCTGAAGTCTTTGGTACGTTGAAGATAAAAATTCATACATCTTTGAACGTCCAGAGAGTGTAGAGCCCTCTCCGCTGGAGTAGCGGGTCAAGGAAAAAAGGATTTGAGAATCACAGGTTCATTCAAAGGAAAGTCTGAAGGCACCTTCGGGATACATTTGAGATTCGTCCTCCGAACCAAAGTCTCCCTTTTAAACTGTAAGAATGGTTCTTGAATAGTGAGAGCGTGCAGTTCACCTACCCTCGTGGCCGATGTTAAGGCGAGAAGGAGGGCCACTTTCCATGAGAAAAATGTACGGTCCGCCCTATGAATTGGTTCAAAAGGCGGCCTCATGAGTTGAGTAAGGACCAAGTTAAGCTGCCACAGAGGTGGTGGAGACCTAACTGTTGGGAAAACTCTAAATAGACCTTTAAGTAATTGCATTACAATTCCTGCCGACCAGAGGGAAGGTCCAGAAGAAGTCCGTCTGAATCTAGAAATGGCCGCAAAGTGCACCTTGATAGAGGAATGAGCGAAACCTATTTAGCCAATGCCAGAATGTATGGCAAAATCTGGTGAGGAGCAGAAGAGTAAGGATGAATTTTCTCTTGCCGGCACCACAGGCAGAAAAGTTTCCATTTTAAGCGATAGGTCTTATTTGTACTCTGTGCTCGAGCTTGAGCAAGCACCTCTCTACACTCTGCCGAGATATTTAGATGCTGAAATTCTCGGTGCTCAGGATCCACGCTGATAACTGAAGCGAGCTCGGATATACCACTTGGCCCTGGGACATCGTCAGCAGGAAAGGCATTGGGCGCAGATGAACTGGATGATCCAGGGAGCGCAGGAGAAGCTCCATAAACCAAAACTGGAGGGCCCAGAATCATTCTGCAAGGTTCCGCCTTGAGCTTCCGGAGAAGTCCGGGAATTAGTGGGATCGGAGGAAAAGAGTAAACAAAGGCGCCTGACCAGGCCATCGAAAGTGCATTCCCCAATGATCCTGGATGGTGATCCCTGCTTGCGTAGAGTCTGCATTTCTTGTTTTCTAGAGTGGCAAACAGATCTATGGGCGGAGTTCCCCAGAGACTGAAAATTTTCTCCAGAGTTTCTTGGTCTACTTCCCACTCGTGGCTCACTGACTTCAGGTGACTGAGCATGTCCATGGTCTTGTTGTTTCGCACCTGAAAGATGTTCCTCTGAGAGCGATATCTACTGTTGGAATGCCCATTCCCAAATTTCCTGAGCCTCTTGGATAGTCGAGGAGACCCTGTACCTTCCGGCTTGTTTACGTAATGCATGGCTGTCGTGTTGTCCGTACGGACCAGGACAGTGAATCGTTGAATCCGCGGAGGAAAGGCCTGCAAGGCTAGACAAATCACCCTGAGTTCCAAAAGATTGATGTGGAGTAGGCGATGCTGGTATAGCCACCGGCCGCTTACCTGAAGGTCTTGTAAGACTGCTCCCCATCCTTCTAGTGACGCGCCTGTTATTATTATTATTATTATTATTAGAGGAGCTGGGGTGACCTTGAAGGTGAGACCCTGAGAGATATTGTGTCTGACCGTCCACCCTGTTGCTGCATCTTTCACAGGCTGAGTGATTGTGATCTTGTCTTCGAAAGAGCCTTCTGCCTGGCGACACTGAAAATCCAGTTCTTGGAGGGGGCGCATTCGTAACCTGCAATAGGGAATCAAGGGAATGCAGGACGAGATTGACCCCAGAAGGGACTTGTAGAGGGGAACTGAAAGTGCCCCTCTTCTTTGCAACGGACGAGCAGAGGTCATCAGCTTTGTTTGCCTTTACATTGACGGGAACGCTTTGCAGCAAGTTGAGTCAAGAATGGCCCCCAAGAAACTGGCCGACTTGGACGGGCACAGGACTGACTTTTCCGTTTTGAGCTGGAGTCCCAGGTGACGGAAGAGCTGTGTGCATGTTCTGACAGCCTCATCCGCTGCGTGATGAGACGGAGCTTTCACCAACCAGTCGTCCAGGTAAGGAAAGACCTGAAGCCTCTGTTTCCTGAGAAAAGCTACAGCCGGGGCAAGGACCTTTGCGAAAATTCGCAGAGCGGATCATAGTCCGAAAAGCAGGACCTTGAATTGAAAGTGGCTCTTGGCTAATGTAAAGTGTAAAAACTTCCTATGGTCAGGGTGGCTGGGGACATGAAAGTATGCGTCCTTGAGGTCCAGGGTGGCCATGTAATCTCATGTAAGGAGACCATCAGAAACGAGAGTTTTATGAGATAGGTGTTTAGCTCCCTCGGGTCTAAAATTGGGCGTAATTTTTCTACAGTCTTTGGAACAAGAAAGAACCGGGAATAGAATCCTTTTCCCATTGGGATAGAGGGACCGGTTCTATCGCTCCTTTGAGAAGGAGCGATAGAACGGGTCCTGTCGACGGGGAGAGGGCCACCGTTGATGGGACCGTCGTCAGAATCAAGCTGGAAGCTGTCGTAGATGTTGACGTGGATGCCATCAACACCATCACCGTCGTCATCTTCGTCGACGACAGAACGAAAGGTACCTCTGTGCGTGGCGTCGTCGACGAAGCGGGTGAAGACTAGGAAACTCTCGTCGACGAGCCTGTCGACGGAGCCAAAGTAGACACGGGTAAGGTTTTTTAAGTCGTCGTCAACGGCATTGATGTTGACGTCGTCAAAGAACGAACTTTTCTGTCAGCTTTTCCCTCAGGTGGGACAAAAGCTGGTTTTTGAACGTTTTAGCCTTCTCAGAAGGAGGAGAAGAAGCAGAAGGCACATGGCTTGTCTTCTTCACAGGTGCTACTTCTGAAGCAAGACTTTCCCTCTCCTTTACAACACGGTGAGGAGATTTGATGGGACTACGCCTGTCAGACCTATCAGAGGTCTTTTGTAAGGCTTTTGAATGGGGGGGGCGGGGGGTCTGAAGAAGTAGAAGGTGAAGACCTACCCCTGGATTGTGATCTCCTCAATTAAGTAGCAGATGAAGCGTCATCACTGTCACTGGAAACAGGAACCATCCGTGACTTAGTTTTTGAAGCCAAGTGAGTAGACATCCCTCATGGTCCCGCAAGGTCTTGGTGGAGAAGGTCCGACAGATTTTGCAGTCAGTAGCTTTATGGTCAGGATACAAACAATAAATACAGTCTTTATGTTTGTCCTCCACATAAAGTCTCTTTTTGGAGCAGGTGGCGCAAGCTTTGAACAGAGCCTTTTTCTCCTTGTCTGACATGTTGAATTTGAAGTGAAGAGTTGAAGTGAAAAAGTAGTTGAATTTGAAGAATAAATTGAAGAAAACTAAGCAGAGCTCAGTGGAGACTCCCTTGCACAATGTGTGGTAGAAACACTGAGGCTCTCTCAGGAAGGTTCTATGGGGAGAGGCTGTTCGGATTGGCTGTTCATGTTATTTGGTCTCTTGGTATTTTTTTATTTACCATGGACGACAGGGAATGATACAAGCAATGGGAATCTATGAAAGCTCCAATACTGGAGTAACTGCAAGTATAAGGATTTTTGCATAGTTAATGGCTAAATGGGAGATCATTTCACCAATATGTTCTGGTATCTTGGTGTGAGAGTACACCATTCAATTCAATTTTATTAATATATGATTTGGAACTCGATTGAGATCCACATATAAACAGAACATAAAAGACAACAGAAATTACAAAACATAAAATCCTTAAAACACATTCTATAAACACAGAAACTGGAATATGGAAATCATATCCATTAATATAATTCTAAAAAACATTTAAAGAAGTTAAAAATTCTGTAACAAAACATTTCATTAGGGGGGTTATAGATAGCATCGATTAGAGATTTGGCAGATAAAATGCTTAATTGTAAACAAATTGGTCTCACCCACTTTCGGCGATGAGCCATTAGGGCAGGGCATATGAAGAGAATATGGGCGATATCCTGGGTCGAATTATTGTTGTTACATAGGTTACATTTGTCGGAGGAACCATACCATCTACCCAGTAATTTATTTAAAGGGAGATCTTGCCTCACGAGGAACCAGAAACGGCTTAGGCCGTGAGGAAGGTTCCAAGAGGCATAAGGTTGTATATGTTTAAATAAGTAAGAATTAACAACCTGCGTAGCACCTTTCTTTGTAATAAGGGCATCTCTGTCCCTCCTAAAACTTAGCTCCCATGTAGCCAGTTTTAGGGTGGACTTTAGCTGATGTGAAGATAGCAAAAAGAGAGTTGATTCCTCCAATTCAAGTAATGTAACAGCCCTTCTGAAATTCTTTATAAGTAAGGAATATTCTTTTAGGGAACCCAATAATTCTTTTTTAATAAGAAATCTTAAAGTGGCCGGTTTTCCCTTGGCTAAGCAAGAGACCCAACGTATTACTCCCGCCAGGGCCTGAACCCAACTACTTTGTATGCCAAATTCAAGTCTAAGAGATGCCACTGTACAAGCATTATTAACCGTAGTTAGATGTCGTAAAAGTCTGCCCTCAATGGTATCTAAAAAACCCCATTGCCCCAAATCAATAAGCTTGATGCCATAGAGCAGAGAGGCTGGAATTTTTGCTCGGAAGGCCTCTAGCAAATGGACAAAATGTCTTTTGCCAGTGGCTTTATAAAGAGCGCCTAGTCCATTACCCTGAGTCTTGACCTTCCAAATGTTGTTATCTATGTGAGCCTTATCGCTCAAGTTACCGCATACTATTTTCCCTAAAAAAAACGTAGGATTTTACAATTTCCAGCTTATCACCGCCTAGAGACCAACTAAAATTTCCAGATTTCGATTTTTTCTTTCCCATCATACACATTACCTTGCTTTTAGAGATATTGATCTTCAAATGATGGGACTCGGCAAATACATGTAATGCATGCAGACGATTATTAAGTCTTTTCGGGGGAAGGTCTAAAAGTAATATATCATCTGCATACATCAAACATGCAACTGGTTTGTCCCCTAAAATAGGGGCAATTCCTTCACTTAAGGATAAGGTCTGGGGGAAGTCACAAACATAAAGGGAAAACAATAGTGGAGCTAATAGACAGCCCTGTTTAAGACCATTGGCTGAGGGGATTGCTTGGGATAGGCCTCTCTCTCCTCCCAGCAATACTCTGCACCAGGTATCAGAGTGGGGGTCCTGAACTAGATTTAGCAGCCGAGCTGGCATACCAAAATGAATATGCTACTTACCCGTATGCATCTGTTCTTAGCATGTAGGGCTGCTGACATTCATATCTATAGCATAGATCGCCGCCTAGTGTTGGGTCCGGATGATTGCACATTGTTGTCCTGGAAGAGTCTTCGAAGTATCACAAGATAGGTGGCTCCTCCCCTGGACTACAGTGCGCATGGGCATCAACTCCATCCCCAGATTGTTTTTAGCCATTGTGGCGAAGATGGAGTGTAACAGTGTGAGAGATGACCATGCTAAGAGTAAGTGTAAAGTCTGCAGCCGCTACAGGCGCCGGGGAGGAGGGTGGGCGATATGAATTTTAGCAGCCCTACATGCCAAGAACAGATGCATACTGGTAAGTAGCATATTCAGTTCGAGGCATGTGGGCTGCTGAATTCATATCTATAGCATAGAATATATAGCAGTCCCTCCATTAGCGGCGGCCGCCTGCGCCAGCTGCAGACGTTTGAAAAAGTGTCTTTAGAACAGCCTGCCCTACAGCTGCTTGGAGTGCACATCTACACAGTAGTGTTTTGTAAATGTGTGTGGGGTAGACCATGTGGCTGCTCTACAAATGTCTTCCAAAGGTATATTCCCAAGGAAAGCCATGGAGGCCCCCAACTTACGGGTGTGGAGTGGGCTCTTGGGGGGATCGTTAAAGTGCGCTTAGCCTTTTGATAGCAGATTTGAATACACTTAACGATCCACCTGGCTATACCTGCTTTGGAAATGGGATTGCCCTTATGTTGTGCTGAAAAGGCAACAAAGAGTTGTTTTGTCTTCCTAAAATCTTTGGTCCTATCAATGTAGTACATCAAAGCTCGTTTGACGTCAAGAGTGTGGAGCATTCTTTCAGCCACTGTCTCTGGATTTTGGAAGAACACAGGCAGTTCAATAGTTTGATTGACATGGAACTGCGAAACCACCTTTGGAAGAAATTTAGGGTTGGTGCGCAGCACCACCCGGTTGGAGTGAATTTGTATGAATGGCTCTTGTACAGTGAGCGCTTGGAGCTCACTAACACGTCGCAGTGACGTAATGGCTATTAGGAAAGCCACTTTCCATGTTAAATACTGAATCTCGCATGAATGCAGAGGCTCAAAAGGTGGACCCATCAGTCGGGTGAGTACCACATTAAGATTCCATTCAGGAGCAGGTGGGGTCCTGGGAGGAATGACTCGTTTGAGCCCCTCTAGAAAAGCTTTAATGGCAGGCACTCGGAAAAGAGAGAGATGCTGCCTGTTTTGGAGATAAGCCGCTATGGCGGATAAATGTATCCGAATGGAAGCATATGCCAGATTGCATTTGTAAAGATGCAACAGATAACAAATGATGTTGTGCGTGGACGCGTCAAGCGGGTCAATGTGGTGGTCCACGCAATAAATGACAAACTGCTTCCATTTGGCTGCGTAGCATGCTCTGGTGGTGGGCTTTCTTGCCTCCCGTATGATATCCATGCAGGCAAGAGGTAAATTGAGGTAGCCAAACTCTAAGACCTCAGGAGCCAGATCGCCAGGTTGAGCTGTTGCGGATCTGGGTGATGAATGTCGCCATGGCTCTGCATCAAAAGTCTGGGTGTGAGGTGCAGCCTTTGATGCGGTACCACGGAAAGTTCTAGAAACGTGGTGTACCATGGTTGGCGGGCCCACGTTGGAGCAACCAGGATGAGCGTCATCGAGTGTTGCTTTAGCTTTCGTGCCACCAGCGGTATTAGAGGTGCTGGGGGAAAAGCGTACGCAAATTTGCCTGACCAGTTCATCCATATCGCATTGCCCTGCGACTGTGGGTGCGGGAACCTGGCGGCAAAGCTTTGGCATTTGGCGTTTTCCCTTGTGGCGAACAGGTCTATCTCTGGATGACCCCATTGCTGGAAGTACGGGTGGAGCACTGATGGATGTATCTCCCACTCGTGCAGTTGGTGGCTGTACCTGCTGAGCAGATCCGCCATTTGATTGTCCTGGCCTGGGAGGTGTTCCGCCATGAGGAAGATGTTCCTCTGAATGGCCCACTTCCACATGCTTTGAGCCAGATGAGACAACTGTGGAGAGTGTGTACCTCCCTGCTTCTGAATGTAGTACATGGCTGTCATGTTGTCCGTCCGGATCAACACGACTTTGTTGCACAGATGTACTTTGAAAGCCTTCAGTGCCATTAAGATCGCCATCAACTCTAGGTGGTTGATGTGCATCTTCTTTTGCTGCGTTGTCCATAGTCCCTGCACTGTGTAGTGGAGTACATGAGCTCCCCAACCCTGGAGAGATGCGTCCGTCGTTAGGATGATCTGTGGCACAGGCTCCTGGAACGGTCGGCCCTTGCAAAGGTTGTGTGGATTCCACCAATGCAGAGAGTTGTATGCCCGACCGGTCACCAACACTAGGTCTTTCAACTGTCCGTGAGCCGGATTCCACTGACGTGCTAAGCACTCCTGAAGCGGACGCATATGTAGTCTCGCGTGCGGGACTATGAAGATGCAGGAGGCCATCATGCCTATCGACTGCATGAACACTCGTGCTGGAAGCGAGTGTTGCGGTCTGAATTTTTGAATGCTGTCAATCCTCACTGAATTGGGCTGTGCTGTGGCTGCCAGAGTGTTTATTGTCGCGCCCAGATACTGCCGTACATGGGCGGGCTGAAGGTGTGACTTTGGGTAATTCAGTGAGAATCCCAGATCGTGAAGAAGGTGAATGGTGTTGGACATGTTGGCAGCGCACTGCTGGGCCGACTTTGCTTGGACAAGCCAGTCGTCCAGATAAGGGTAGACGTGAACGTTTGGTCTCCTGAGGTGCGCAGCCACTGTAGCTAGGCACTTTGTGAACACCCTGGGCGCCGTGGTCACTCCGAAAGGGAGGACCTTGAATTGGTAATGCTGATTGTGAATGGAGAATCTGAGGTATTTTCTGTGTGACGGATGTAGTGGAATGTGAAAATATGCATCTTTTAGATCTAATGTTGCGAGGAAATCCCTTTGACTGAGCAATGGAAGAACCTGCTGTAGAGTTAGCATGTGAAAGTGTTCTGATAGAATGTACTGGTTTAGGGGTCTGAGGTCCAGTATGGGTCGCAAGGACCCGTCCTTTTTTGGGATCAAGAAGTACAGGGAGTACACTCCCGAGCCTCTTTGTTCCAGTGGCACAAGCTCGATTGCCCCTTTTTGCAGCATGGTGAGCACCTCTTGCTGCAATAAGTGCAAATGCTCCGTTGACATAGGACGGTGCCTTGGGGGGATGTTGGGTGGAGTGGATGTTAACTCCAGACAATAACCGTACTGGATAAGTTTCCTGACCCACCTATCTGTGGTGATGGATTTCCAGACTGGCAGGAACTGTTGGAGTCTCCCCCCGACAGGTGTTGTATGGTCGGGGGGCAGTGACAAGGCGTCACTGTTTGTTGGCTGCGGAAGATCGGGAGTTGTTGTTTCCTCGACCTCTGCCCTTGGTGCTGTTGCCTCGATATCCACCTCTACTCTGCTTGTTGTAAGAGGTTTGTGCACCACCTTTAGTGTACTGTGTTTGCTGGGACATCTGGCCTCTGGAAACACCTCTATTGCTTGAGCGACGAAAAGTACTAACCCTGAACTGCTGTGACTGAAGAGCCCCCATAGACTTTGCAGTCTCGGTGTCTTTTTTTATTTTTTCCAGGGTGGTGTCCACCTCCGGGCCAAATAAGTGGTCAGGGTTGACAGGTTGATTGAGGATGGTGGTTTGTATCTCCGGCTTGAACCCGGAGATTCTGAGCCAGGCCTGACGCCGCAACATTACACTGGTGTTAATGGCCCTGGCCGCGGTGTCCGCTGCGTCTAGTGCACACTTAATTGAAGCAATTGAGATGAGCTTCCCTTCTTGAATGAGCATCTCTGCTGCCTCCTTATACTGATCTGGCAAGTGTTGTAAGAGTGTTTCAAGGGTATCATAGTGTGCCCTGTCATATCTGGCCAAGAGTGCCTTCGTGTTAGAAATACGCCAGATATTGGCCGCTTGAGCCGCCACCCTCTTCCCTGATGCTTCGAGCACTTTAGACTCCTTGTCAGGGGGAGGAGCATCACCAGTAGTCTGTGAATTTGCCCTCTTCCGGGCATTAGAAACAACCAGGGAGTCCAATGGCAACTGGCCCCTGATGTAGGTAGGGTCGCCAGGTGCCGGCTTGTACTTTTTTTCAATTCTGGGGTTGATAACCCTGGCACTTGTGGGTTCTTTAAAAATGTCTGCAGCATGTTTCAAGACACCCTTTAGCATTGGCAGAGTCTTGACAGTCTTTTCAGAGGTGGAAAAGGTATCAAACAGAAAGTCCACTTCAATAGGGTCAGCATGCAGCTGGACGTCGTGATTTTTTGCTGCCCTCTCAATCAGTGCATTAAATGCTGCCGAATCCTCAGTGGGGGAGGTTTTGACAGCATATACTTGAGTGTCCTGGGCAGTTTGTGGATCCCCTGGGTCTGCAGCATCTGTCCATGTGTCATGCTGATCTTCAGGATCAGTGTCAGCAGGGTAGTTGTACTCGTCGTAGTCACCTTCCCCAGCCTCCACATCCGAGTAAGTGGGCGAGATTGGAGCAGTGTCCTGAGCACGTGGATTAATCAGTTCTACAAGAACTGGGGAATCCATGGAATCCTTTTTCTTTTTCAAAGGAATTGTGTAGGATTCCATAGGCTGTGCTGGCGTGATCTTGCGCTTGTAAATGGACAGTTTACCAGTGTTGGCGTCGATAAACTGTTCCGACTGGTCCTCGAGTAGGGGTTGCTTCGTGCCTACAACAGCAGGGGCAGGCTTCGGCCCGGTGGAGACCGGTATGGACGGCTCGATGACCTGCTTGGGCGCGAACTCCTTCGGCGCCAGCGTGAACCGAATCGGCGCCGTCGACTTGTGTGGTTTGGAGGCTGGCTTCGGTGTGGAAGCACCCTTCGGATCGACCGCGGAAGCCTTGTCTTTAATACGCTGCAACGAGTCCGACACCTGCTTCGTGAAGGATGCGGACGGCTTCGTCGACTCCAGAGGCGCCTTCGAGCCACCACCACGTGGTGACTCAAGGGTAGTGGTACTCTTGGCCTTGTCGGACCGATGGGATGGATCGACAGCTTTTGGAGCTCCGAGTCCCCTGACTGTGTCGACGGCCTTTGGCGCCGACGGTTTTGGGTCGGCGGCTTTGACAAGCGTTTTTGGTGCCCCAGTCTTCGGCTCGACGCCCTTGAGTGACTTCACCGATTCGACAACCTTCTTCGGCTTCGTCTGCACCGACATGTCCGAAGACGTGGAGCCGACCAAGGCGACAGGCGTTTTCTGTATCGATGGCGCCTCTATCACTTTTGTTTTTGTCGAGACCGAAGCTTTCTCTTTCGGTTTCGATTTTAGTAATGGCGGCTCCGTAGAAGTGTCTGTGGAGACCGAGGCTTTCCCTTTCGGTTTCGATTTGACCAATGGCAGCTCCGCAGAAGTGTCCGTAGTCGGGCCCGGAGGCGAGACCGTGGATTTAGGGGTAAGATCTTGGGTAAGGCCATGTGGCGATCCCTCGACCTGAGCCTTAGTCAATGTCCGAACGGGGCATAGCTCTTCGCCTGAGCTATCTTCCGTGGCCCCATAGGCCCCATCGTCGTCTCCTACCTCGTCGACAACGTCTTCTGTATCGAGCATTTCGACGTCTGCGTCGTAGTTGGAGTCGATCTCCGCCACTGGAATGGAAATCGGCTCCTGAACTTCCTGCTCGTCTGCTTCTTCTCCCTCGGTATCGAAAATGTTCACCGGGTCAGGTGCCGTCTGCTGGGCCTCCTGGCGCGCCACGCGCCTAAGTCGAATCGTCTTCTTGGAGCGAAAACGAGAACAAGCCATACAGTTGGCTTCATCGTGGTCCAGCGACAGGCACTTGTTGCACACCGGGTGGACGTCGATGTGGGGATACTTGGAGTTGCACACGGGGCACCTCTTGAACGGGCTCCGTTCCATGATGTGTCGTCGAATAAGTCTTGTTGCGTTGACTGGGCCTTGAGCACCGAAGAGCCACGCGACTCCTCTGGATGTCCGACTCGGGAACTGAGCCGGAACAGAGCTGGGCACCGAACGCAAGAACAATACCGACGATATAGGAAAGGCCTGCGGGCCGAAAAGAAAGTTTTTATCGAATTCGAACTGGAGTGATCAAATAGGCATCCGAACCCAATGGCGGAAAAAAACAATCTGGGGATGGAGTCGATGCCCATGCGCACTGTAGTCCAGGGGAGGAGCCACCTATCTCGTGATACTTCGAAGACTCTTCCAGGACAACAATGTGCAATCATCCGGACCCAACACTAGGCGGCGATCTATGCTATAGATATGAATTCAGCAGCCCACATGCCTCGAACGTAAGTAGTTTCTTCCACAGCAGAGGACGATCAACTTTATCAAAAGCTGTGGAGAAGTCTATGAAGGCTGCGTAGACTCTCCCTCCTCTGACCCTGATACATTTATTGGATATTACTTGCAGAGCTGTTAAATTATCCATGGTGCCATGGTTCTTTCGAAATCCCGTCTGCTCAAGGAGAAGTATATTAGCTTGGTCCACCCAATCATTAATTCGTTTCAAAAGGCATCTTGCAAAAACTTTACTAATTGCGTCCAAAAGAGCAATTTGGCGATAGTTTTGGGGAGATAGCTGGTCACCCTTTTTAAAAAGGCGAACCAGAATACTCCCTTTCCAAGAAGAAAGAATCTTTCTGCTGGAAAAGCAAGTATTAAACACGGGGCATAGCAATTGGCTCCATTTTGCACTACTTTGCTTTAGGACAGAAATTGGAAGTTCATCCGGCCCCATTGCCCCAGAAGAGCGCATTTCCTTAATTGCTAATTCAATATCCTTTTCAGATAAAGGGACCAAAGGCTGACTATTCTCAATAAAACCTATACGGGGAACCGCAGCTCCATTACTTGCGTAAAGGGCTGTGACATAATCCACCCATATTTGTTCTTCAATGGGGATAGGAAGCGGTCTTGTTCTGACCCCACAGCCCTCACCTATGAGGGACCAAAACGGTCTCATTTCTCCATTAAAGGCAGCCTCTCTTAATTTTATCCAAATAATATCTTCCCCCTCTTTTCGTAATTTTGCCTGTAACCTTCTCCTCCTTCATTTTAGTAAGGCTACTCTACGCGTTCCTTCTGCCGATTTACACAGATATTGTTCCCTTACTAACTTATTTATTTCTATATTAAGTAGACGCAGGGGACTAAAGGGTATTGTAATACACCTTTTTTTATTTGGTTTTTTAGCGACCGAGATCACTACCTTCATAAAGTCTAGGAAGCACACAATTTCAAAACCATGCCAAATAGCAAGGTCATTAATTGCAACATCAAGAACCCTCTCCAACTCTCGTTCAGCTTTTGTATTCCAATAGCACCTTCCCGATTTCGCTCCAAAACTTACCAGATCACTATTAAGTGACCATTGGTCGGATTTGGGAGGGTTTATGTTCACAGAGGTAGAAAGTATTTTGTGGTCGCTAAAAAGGGTTTCAATAACCCTAAGATCCTTTAATAGGGCAAAGGTAGAATTCTCTACTATCACAAAATCTAAAATGGATTCTCCCTGATGAGATTTATGGGTGAAATTTGCAGGGGAATCAGAGGGGAGCCTTCCATTCGCTATGATCCCATCCATATCGGACAGTTCTTTGAGAAGTATCTTCCCTCGCTTGTTTGTTTTAATATTCTCAGGGAAGAGAGCTTGGGGGATCTGTAATGATTCTTCTTTAGATTTATCACGAAACAGACTCATACTTAAATTAGAGATTTTACAATTAAAGTCCCCTACTAGGATTATATTAGGAGGAGGAGATTTCTCCCTAATACTCTGAATATAGACAAAAACCCTTTTTAAAGTGGAGTTAAAACTAACTTCGGGGGGAATATAAGCGTTAATCAAAACTAAAAGTTTAGGCGCATCAACATTGTCACAACTAAACAACGTTACAGCCTGAAAAAGGTTACAAGGATCCAAATAGTGAGAGAAATTCCATTGTATCCGGTTGGATAATAGACAGGCAATACCCCCACTAGCATGGCCTCTCCTGGAGGGGGAAGCACAACCCTCAAATACAAAGTAATCCCTTCCTATCTGAATTTTCTCCGAACACCACGTCTCCTGGAGACAAATCACACTGGCTTTTAAAGACAGGGGGAATTGAATTTTTTCAGGGCTATTCTTCAACCCAGCAGAATGCCAAGATAGTATCGTTATATTGTCGCTAAAGATGAGGATGGAACTGATACTTAATAGTCAATTCCCTCGAGAGAACACCAGGTAACCAGTTCCAACGGAGATTTTCATCCACAACCTTATCCTGGAGGGGGGGGGGGGGGCATAGGAGGATTAGAGTAAGATACAAGGCGGAGATCTTTTGATATGCAAATTTTCAAATCATCAAAACCACCAGACTGTTCTACATTTCCAGAGGCTACCTGCAAGAAAGATAAAGAAGACCCTAAGGGCCTTGAAGACTTAAAAGGTCTACCAAAGGGGATATTCCCCCAAAAGGGCATAACATCGATCCCTCTACTCTGGAAATCTTCCGACCGTTGTAGGATTAGATTTGCTACTAATTTGGAGTAGAACTGTACCCTCGTTAAATTTCCACCCTCTCTTCAGAATCCGTACTATGTCTATATCTGAAGATTGTAGTAATTTCAGATTTGCGGATTCCTGAAAATATTTAAGGAGTAATGTTCTATTTAGGATGCAATCAGCATCAAATAGGGGAAAGAAGTCAAGAGTAAGGGTATCGATACTTTCCTCCTTAGGCATTTCGGGAGGTTTATGACAGACCACTACTCCTTCCCTTTTATCGGAGTGGGGACTGGCCAAAGGATTAAGAGCTGAAGAAGCAGGGCCAGTAAAATTAATCTCATTTCCCTGAGGAACTGAGTTTAAAAGATCCCCTTTGACCGTATTGAGCCCGCCAAAAGAGCAAGGAATTGATGACGGGGGGACAGATCTTTGTACTACGGAGATTGAGGTATCCACATCTCCTTTTACATCCCCACTTTCATCTTTTAATACCAACAGGGAGACCTGATGTAATTCTTTATTTGAGAGCGTTTCCGGGTTTTCTCCCCCCCAAAAAAATTTCCGCCTATTTTTTTCGATTCTTCTAATTTGTCTCCTCTTTTTTTTCCCATTCTTTTTAACTTTCCCTGAATTATCCTTTTTTCTATTGCCTTCTGGTTCTGGAACCTCCTTGTCTCCCTCACTCCGCTGTTTATTAAAAATTGGAAAGAGTTCTTTGCCTTCCTTAGAATCCGTTTCATGTAGAACCTCTATTGTCGGAGGGAGTTCTTTACCTTCCTTTGACACCATTTCGTGTAAGACCTCTATTACTGGAACAAAATCAACTATACAGTTTGAGACAGGAGTTCTCGATGGGAGAACTAATTTTTCCCTATCGTAGGATAGTTGGGAAATATTAGAAGTCCCATTCTCTGTCTCAGGGACTTTCTGTACTACAAGATCTTGTCCATTAGCCTCTAAGATTGGACTGATTTTCTTCTCATGTCTGTTGTGCAATAAGACCTTCAGTATTTGAGTGACTGTTTCCAATACACAGTCGGAGCCCCCAACAAATTTTTCTAATAATAACAGAATGGAGGAAAGCAAATGTTCAAGAGAAGATAGGCAGTCGGAGACAGGTTTATCCAACCTAGGCGGAAGGATGGCATCGATACCAGTTATGTTAAGGTTAGAGCTCATCGAGGTATTTAACTGGGAGATATTCGAGGGAGTACTGCTATAAAGATGGAGGACAGGTGGAACTGATGTTACAGGAGTTTTTGTAAAATACCTAGCTGTTGGACTTGGCCCTTAGGGCAGGTTCACCCCTAGACTTTTTGCCGTCAAATGGTGACCTGGTGATGGTGATTTTTGGATTCTGCGCACTTTCACTGTGTCCCAGTGGAAAGTGCGTGCACACTCTGAGTGCATGTGCTAAGCTAGGCCTGCCCGCCCATAGGAATGCATGGGGAATGTATGTGTCCCTGGTAGTTCCTGATGCGTGGGGTGTACAGGCTTGAGTCTGGTATGTGTGAACTCGTGAGAGTGAATGCTTCGCAATGGTGTGTGTTGCATGAGTGTGTCATATGTAGAGATGCCATTTCCAGGAGTTGGCATATTAGTGTAAAATATGCCTGGCGTGTGATTGGCTGGAGCTGGCTGGCATGCCAGGCTCCAGGAAGTCTGGATGGGTCTGCCCGGTGGTGAGTGTGAGATTAGCATGAGTGATGTGTGGGAGGAGTGTACCTGTGTCCTGGATGGGCTGGGTTTTCCCCACACAATGCTGGCTCCGCCCCCCTGTGGTGTGTCTAATGACCCAAGCCCTGCCAGTGAATAGAGAGGGTGGTTGAGGTAAACAGAGTACTCAAGAACCAGCTGCAACTGGTTTTCCCCCCACCCTGCACCTTCAGACAAAGGGAAATGGTGTATAAAAATGGGGCTGTGTCCCCACAGAAGTTGTTCTCTTCCAGGATCCTGAGGGGGCTGTTGCTGCTGCTGGGCCAGAGGACCGCCACTTGGGGTGTCTCCCTGCCTGGAGACCCAGTGAGATGGCTCTGGGCCCAGCCTTGCCCCCCTGCCTGCCCAAGGACTTGATGGAACTCTGCCCTGCTTGCTGAGGGCACCTGGGAGCGCATTATCCTGTTTGTAGCGCTAGGAGCACGCTTTATGCCCTCTAGCGCTTGGAAGCGCTTTGTTTTTGATTATAGCGCTTGGAGCGCTGTGATTGTCCGCCTAGCGCAGGGAGCGCTGTAAATTGCCTGTTAAGCGCTGAGGAGCGCTTTGCCTGCCTAGCGAGTGCCACCTCGCTTATTTTTGGTTAATTTGCCCCCTGGCAGGTGCCCACCCTGCCAGGGACCTTGCCGCTGTATTTTGAGTTTACCTCGAGGGAGCCCACTCCTCGGTAAACTCATCCCCCGCCTAGAAGTGCCGGATACGGGCCGCCGCGCTGCCCGCGACGACCCGGAAGTGCTCCTGCCGGCCGGCCAATCCGTGCGCGGCCGACCGGAAGTCCCGCACCCACAGCCGCGACCCGGAAGTCAGGCAGGCCGGGGGCAGGACAGAGAGGCAGGCGGAAGCTGCTGCCTGCCGGGGCTCCCGAGGACGAGGGAGAGCCCCGGAGAAACCAGAGAGAAGAGTCCTGGCGGCAGGGAGACGCCGCAGGAACCCAGCGCGACCTCGCAGCCCCCGCAGCAGAGGCCGGTGAGTGAAGTGCGGGCGTCTCGAGACGGGGGCCCCAGTGCTCTGGAAAGGCCCCGTGGGGGCTCGTGCATACTTCGGGAGCGGCCCCGGAAGGCAGTGGGCCACTTCCCCTTTCAAGTCCAAAGTGAGGGAAATTGTTGGTGGAGCCCTGAGAGGGCTCCGGGGGCATTGTCATTTTGAGTCCCCAGGAGGGAGACTCCGCCGATTGCCCCGCATCTAGTGCAAGGGCCCTGAGGCCCCACCAACCAGCCCGCCTTACCTTGGTTGTTTGGAGCCCCAGAGAGGCTCTAGGTGCCCCAATTTTGCTTAGAGTCCCCAGGAGGGGGACTCCAACGGCGGCCATTATTGATTTCGAGCTTAGAGAGGCTCAGGGGGCACAGTTGTTTTACGAGCCCTGAGAGGCTCGGGAGGGCCATTCTGTTTGTTTAGAGCCACGAGGCTCTTGGGGGACATAAGTGCTTTGTCCAGAGCCTGAGAGGCTCCAACGTTGTCCCCACCAGCATTGCACCAGTTGCCCAGCACTTTGTGGGCAACTGCTCCGTTTAGGCCCCCCCTGACATTGGACACAGGGCGTCCTAGCCCCAGAGAGGCCAGTTGGCCTAGGGACAGTCACAGGTGGTGACTTACGTGAGTTTGGCGCAATTATTATTGTTTTTACACCTCTGAATGTATTGTTGATGCATCATGTGTTTTCCTCCCTTACACCTCTGAATGAATGTTATGCATTGCATCATGTGTTATGTGCTTACACCCCTACAGGAATTGTGATGTGTAGGTGGTTGTTTTCTCCCTAGTACAGGTGGTGCTAGTGAGGTCCTAGTTACCAGTGATTACTGGTTGTGTTACATTTTGTGCTAAAGTAATTTTACATTCAAAGTGCTATTTTTGAAAGTGCTACTTCTGATTCCTGACAGTGGTCCAGGTGGCCCTGTCTTGTAAATAATCCCTTGTAAATTCTGCCCGTGCCTCTGGCACATTGTAAAGTGTGTGTTTTATCTAATGTGTTTTGGTGTAATACAAAGGCTATTTTTATATAACCTTGTGTGGAGTTTCCTTTGTGGTGGGCCTTTGGTTGTTGTTGCTGGGGTACGTGCGCAAATACTTAACTTACATCGCCTCCAAGTTTAGCCTTGCTGCTCGCGCCACGTTACCTAGAGGGTGAGCGGGGGTTATCTTGGCGGGTAACTCCCTTGCCCTGACTTGGGAGTGGTGGTCTCTGACTGACTTTGGCGAAAGCCCTGGCCAGTCGGGGATCCCATTTCCAACATTGGCGGCAAGCGGTGAGGATAAGGATTTGTGTTTGCCTTGTACCTTAGTAGCAGCTGGCTGCACCACAAAACTCTACATTTTTAGATAACCACATTTTGGGGATTATTGTTTTTGGTGAAATTCCATTGTTTCTTCTTCTGAAGAGGGTCATTTTATAATTGTGTTCAGTACATTTGTCCCCCGCCCTGCTTCCAGAGTTTGGTACCTGTGTCGCTTTTGGTCAGGTTGAGAAGTCAGGGGTGGTAGAAACTGCCTTACCGATCCGAGGGGATGGTGTGTGTGGATGAATGGTATGTTTTCCTGGACGTAGGAGTGAGTTCTCTTTGATAAGGAGATTGTTGAAGTTTTGGAATTGTGTACTCTTACTTCAGATTGTTAAGTCCCCTGTGTTGCACGTGTCTGTAAGCATCTTGCCAAGATGGAGTCTGCTTTTAATGTCTGGGGTCTGTTTTTGCATGAACTGAGAGAGTTTTGCGAAGAGAGAGACATTGCAGTGAATGAGTCAGACACCCAGTCCCAACTTAGGGGTAACCTAATCCAATGGGAGAAGGAGGACTGGGAGCGTGAGCACAGTGAGGAGAGGGCCCGGGTCTCACACCATGAGGGTGGTGGGTCAGAGGGGAGCCCTGAAGAGTCTGAGGAGGAGGAAGAAAATGATAGCACAGGGACGCCAGCAGATAGTGAGGACCCCATAGATAGGGAGTCCCTTGCTGGGTCCAGCGTAGGAGGCAGCGCCTCATCCCTTTACCTGTCCCCAGAGGAGCTGGAAGATAGGAGGAGAGAAAGGGAGCACCAGCTGGCTTTAGAAAAGCTCAGGTTGGAGCATGCCCAGGCTATGGCACAGCTGGGCGTTAGAAAGCAACAGCTGGAGGTTAAGAAGCAACAGCTAGAGACCGAGAGGGTCTTAGCGCAGGAAAGGATAGAGGAGGCTGAGAGGGCCGCCACCAGAGGCTAAGTAGCTCTGGAGGGTAGACTATCCCCTGTGCGCAGTTTTAACTTTCTGGACTCCCCAGGGCGGGTTGGGTCCAGTGGTGGCAGCTATTTAAATCTCAGTGTAGAAAGTCCCACTCCCAGTTCCCCAAGCATGGTACCTGTTTCCCGAGAAGAGGAGTATCGGTTGAAGTTCAGGAACCTTAGGAGACTGTCTCACCAGTCTTGGGAAGAGTTTGAGGATGAATGTAATGCGACACTGATTGATTGGGTGCAAGTTCGACGGAAGATGATTTTGATGTATTGCACGGAATGATTATCAAAGAGCAGTTGCTCAGTGTTTGTTGTCCAGAATTGCGCCAACACCTGTTGGATTATGGGTCTCCTTGTTCAGAGCAGCTTGCCGCGGAAGCAGACCGCTGGGAGAGGGCCAGAGGTTCTCTAGAGTCCCTAGTGAGTGACTCCAAAAGTAGTGGTTCAGGTATCCTCCAGCCCAGCGTGGTGGAGGAGGCTCAGTGTCGCCCAGCTAGGTCCCAGGATAGCGAGGAGGGTGTAGGGGCTCACTGCCTGGCTCAGTGGAGCAGGAGTGAGGGGGAGACCGAGGTTCCCCAGACGCCCGAAGCCCTGCCTCAGGACTTGGATGGTTTCTTGAGGGAACACCAGGTTGGGGACCTAGGCTGTCCTGTTAGTCCATTTGAGGAGGATCTCCTAGTGTCTAGAGGACCTGGAGCGTCTGTAACCAGAGCTCCTGTGGTTCTAGAGTCTGGCAGTACCGCTCCGGTAGGGAGGGTACAGGAGTCCAGAGTGAGGAGTGATTGGGGGAGTTCCCCAGTGGAAGGACCAGTGGGTCAGGGACTACCCAGTTGGGCTAGGTTCCCGTGTAGTGACCATGGTGACACCACTTCTGGTCTGGGGGATCTTCGCGCACTGTCAGGTGGACAGGGAGCGGGAGATCTGCGCCAGACAGACAGTCACACGACACATGGGCCATGTGTCAGCCTCAGGGGGATTGTGTGTGAGTCCCCAGAAGTCCTGGAGTGCCAGGCAATTGTTCCACCGAAGGTTTTAGACCAGAGGTTGGAAGGCCAGGTTCAGGATCAGCCTGACCTGAAGGGTGGGACGACTGTAACCAGTGTCCTGACCGGATCTTCTTCCAGAGGAACTTCTCCAGGTGGGAGAGGGCAGACCTCTGGAAGGGGGTGCAGAGGGTGGGAGAGCCCACCTCTGACCCCGGTGCAACCTTAGTGGATAAGCCCTGGGTTGGAATGGCGTTCTAGGTGTACCCCTCGCCGGAGGAGGAGGAACCCTAGGAGAAGAGGTAGGGGGAGGAGAGCCTTCCCCGAGACTCCTGGTCCGCCTGAGGTTGTAGGCCTTAGGCTGGAGAACCAGTGGCAGTCTAGTCCTGTCTTGCAGACAGGGAGAGTGGAGAATGGCTCCTATGTGCCAGGAGTTACTACCCCCCGCTCTGCGAATAGGCATGGACCAGTGGCACCTGGGTGGCCCAGGGCCTGGTCCTGGCCGCGGACAGCTTGGGAGTACCAGTGGGGTAGCCCAGTTGGTCCAGACAGTGGTTTGAGATGGAATCCCATGGGTTCACCGTGGCGTAGAACAGGAGGGTGTCCCTGCAGTTGCGGGCCCGCGTCCGTGTTCTATCGCCCCAAGCAGGGAAGTCCATCACGGTGGTGATTGTTCTCCCCTGCGTTTTGGCTGGAAGGGGGTTGTGTTGGACTTGGCCCTTAGGGCAGGTTCACCCCTAGACTTTTTGCCGTCAAATGGTGACCTGGTGATGGTGATTTTTGGATTCTGCGCACTTTCACTGTGTCCCAGTGGAAAGTGCGTGCACACTCTGAGTGCATGTGCTAAGCTAGGCCTGCCCGCCCATAGGAATGCATGGGGAATGTATGTGTCCCTGGTAGTTCCTGATGCGTGGGGTGTACAGGCTTGAGTCTGGTATGTGTGAACTCGTGAGAGTGAATGCTTCGCAATGGTGTGTGTTGCATGAGTGTGTTATATGTAGAAATGCCATTTCCAGGAGTTGGCATATTAGTGTAAAATATGCCTGGCGTGTGATTGGCTGGAGCTGGCTGGCATGCCAGGCTCCAGGAAGTCTGGATGGGTCTGCCCGGTGGTGAGTGTGAGATTAGCATGAGTGATGTGTGGGAGGAGTGTACCTGTGTCCTGGATGGGCTGGGTTTTCCCCACACAATGCTGGCTCCGCCCCCCTGTGGTGTGTCTAATGACCCAAGCCCTGCCAGTGAATAGAGAGGGTGGTTGAGGTAAACAGAGTACTCAAGAACCAGCTGCAACTGGTTTTCCCCCCACCCTGCACCTTCAGACAAAGGGAAATGGTGTATAAAAATGGGGCTGTGTCCCCACAGAAGTTGTTCTCTTCCAGGATCCTGAGGGGGCTGTTGCTGCTGCTGGGCCAGAGGACCGCCACTTGGGGTGTCTCCCTGCCTGGAGACCCAGTGAGCTGGCTCTGGGCCCAGCCTTGCCCCCCTGCCTGCCCAAGGACTTGATGGAACTCTGCCCTGCTTGCTGAGGGCACCTGGGAGCGCTTTATCCTGTTTGTAGCGCTAGGAGCGCGCTTTATGCCCTCTAGCGCTTGGAAGCGCTTTGTTTTTGATTATAGCGCTTGGAGCGCTGTGATTGTCCGCCTAGCGCAGGGAGCGCTGTAAATTGCCTGTTAAGCGCTGAGGAGCGCTTTGCCTGCCTAGCGAGTGCCACCTCGCTTATTTTTGGTTAATTTGCCCCCTGGCAGGTGCCCACCCTGCCAGGGACCTTGCCGCTGTATTTTGAGTTTACCTCGAGGGAGCCCACTCCTCGGTAAACTCATCCCCCGCCTAGAAGTGCCGGATACGGGCCGCCGCGTTGCCCCCGACGACCCGGAAGTGCTCCTGCCGGCCGGCCAATCCGTGCGCGGCCGACCGGAAGTCCCGCCCCCACAGCCGCGACCCGGAAGTCAGGCAGGCCGGGGGCAGGACAGAGAGGCAGGCGGAAGCTGCTGCCTGCCGGGGCTCCCGAGGACGAGGGAGAGCCCCGGAGAAACCAGAGAGAAGAGTCCTGGCGGCAGGGAGACGCCGCAGGAACCCAGCGAGACCTCGGAGCCCCCGCAGCAGAGCCCGGTGAGTGAAGTGCGGGCGTCTCGAGACGGGGGCCCCAGTGCTCTGGAAAGGCCCCGTGGGGGCTCGTGCATACTTCGGGAGCGGCCCCGGAAGGCAGCGGGCCGCTTCCCCTTTCAAGTCCAAAGTGAGGGAAATTGTTGGTGGAGCCCTCAGAGGGCTCCGGGGGCATTGTCATTTTGAGTCCCCAGGAGGGGGACTCCGCCGATTGCCCCGCATCTAGTGCAGGGGCCCTGAGGCCCCACCGACCAGCCCGCCTTACCTTGGTTGTTTGGAGCCCCAGAGAGGCTCTAGGTGCCCCAATTTTGCTTCGAGTCCCCAGGAGGGGGACTCCAACGGCGGCCATTATTGATTTCGAGCTTAGAGAGGCTCAGGGGGGCACAGTTGTTTTACGAGCCCTGAGAGGCTCGGGAGGGCCATTCTGTATGTTTAGAGCCACGAGGCTCTTGGGGGACATAAGTGCTTTGTCCAGAGCCTGAGAGGCTCCAACGTTGTCCCCACCAGCATTGCACCAGTTGCCCAGCACTTTGTGGGCAACTGCTCCGTTTAGGCCCCCCCTGACATTGGACACAGGGCGTCCTAGCCCCAGAGAGGCCAGTTGGCCTAGGGACAGTCACAGGTGGTGACTTACGTGAGTTTGGCGCAATTATTATTGTTTTTACACCTCTGAATGTATTGTTGATGCATCATGTGTTTTCCTCCCTTACACCTCTGAATGAATGTTATGCATTGCATCATGTGTTATGTGCTTACACCCCTACAGGAATTGTGATGTGTAGGTGGTTGTTTTCTCCCTAGTACAGGTGGTGCTAGTGAGGTCCTAGTTACCAGTGATTACTGGTTGTGTTACATTTTGTGCTAAAGTAATTTTACATTCAAAGTGCTATTTTTGAAAGTGCTACTTCTGATTCCTGACAGTGGTCCAGGTGGCCCTGTCTTGTAAATAATCCCTTGTAAATTCTGCCCGTGCCTCTGGCACATTGTAAAGTGTGTGTTTTATCTAATGTGTTTTGGTGTAATACAAAGGCTATTTTTATATAACCTTGTGTGGAGTTTCCTTTGTGGTGGGCCTTTGGTTGTTGTTGCTGGGGTGCGTGCGCAAATACTTAACTTACATCGCCTCCAAGTTTAGCCTTGCTGCTCGCGCCACGTTACCTAGAGGGTGAGCGGGGGTTATCTTGGCGGGTAACTCCCTTGCCCTGACTTGGGAGTGGTGGTCTCTGACTGACTTTGGCGAAAGCCCTGGCCAGCCGGGGATCCCATTTCCAACACTAGCCTTATCAGTATCAACCTTAATATATCTCCTACAGAGCTCTATATCCAAATCAGAAGAAGATAGGTCATTATTATACACTCTTCTAGAGAAAGAAGGGCTAGATTCATCGTGTTTAGATGGAGGCTCACTAGTTTTAGGAAGAGAAACATGTTCTATCACCCCCACCACTTCTAAAATAGCTTCAGGAGAGGTTTGTAGGGGGAGAAGGGATTGTATATTTTTATCCTTTGATGCATACAAGGGAGGAGACACACAATTATCCAAGGAGGCCAAGCCTTCCGTTACTGCAACTAATGTAATAGCTCCCTTTTCCTTGTTGTTCTGATGCACCAAACCCACAGTACTCAATCCCGTCAAAGAGGTGGGGGCTTTTACCATGTCATCGTGAGTAGGCTCTACAATTGTAGCTCTATTCTTCCCCCTTTCCCAAAGGTTGAATAACTGACAAGTGCCCTTAAGTTGCCCAACATGGATGTCCTTATTACGAAGGGGATTCGATTTTGTTTTGGAGCACGACCTTCCAACTAATAGTCTCCCAGACCTTAGTTTTTTGGCCGTCATTTCAAATAAATCTAGAGGGAGCACAAAGAGTCGCGGGAACAACAATACACACTAAAGCAGTCACAGATCTACAGACTGACGTTATAACGAATAGATTGTTCTTTAAGGAGGATGGGCACAGCCTTCTTCAGCCTCTGAGGGCCTCAGAGGGCCCGCCCTTTGTCCGGGCTTCGTCCGGGTATCGTCCCGCGCGTGTTCCGCTGCGCGTAATGACTGCTTACAGATTAAGTAGATAAGGAAGGGGCGGGAAGAGGACCAGCTGCGGCCGATTATCGCCACACAGCAGGCTGGTCCTCGCAGTCCCGCTGCAGTCCAAGGGTGGGATAGCCGGTGATCAGCTCCTTAGGTCTCACAAAGGAAAAGTCCACACTCCCTTTGGACTCCGGGCACGAGCGGCTCCCGCGAAGCAGGGGCCGCGAGATGTGACAGAGAAGCCCGCAAGTGGTTGTAAGCAGCACCTTGTTGTAGCAGAGCGGCACGTTAAAGCAGAACAACAGCCGTCCCTCTGAAAGTTCGCCAAAAAGAAGCAACCAAACAGGTACTGATCCACAGGCGCTTAGTGCAAGGAGGGGCGGGAAGAGGACCAGCTGCGGCCGATTATCGCCGCACAGCAGGCTGGTCCTCGCAGTCCCGCTGCAGTCTAAGGGTGGGATAGCCGGTGATCAGCTCCTTAGGTCTCACAAAGGAAAAGTCCACACTCCCTTTGGACTCCGGGCACGAGCGGCTCCCGCGGAGCGGGGGCCGTGAGATGTGACAGAGAAGCCCGCAAGTGGTTGTAAGCAGCACCTTGAGTAGCAGAGCGGCACGTTAAAGCAGAATAACCGCCGTCCCTCTGAAAGTTCGCCAAAAAGAAGCAACCAAACAGGTACTGATCCACAGGCTCTTAGTGCAGGGAGGGGCGGGAAAAGGACCAGCTGCAGCCGATTATCGCCGCACAGCAGGCTGGTCCTCGCAGTCCCGCTGCAGTCTAAGGGTGGGATAGCCGGTGATCAGCTCCTTAGGTCTCACAAAGGAAAAGTCCACACTCCCTTTGGACTCCGGGCATGAGCGGCACCCGCGGAGCGGGGGCCGCGAGATGTGACAGAGAAGCCCGCAAGTGGTTGTAAGCAGCACCTTGTTGTAGCAGAGCGGCACGTTAAAGCAGAACAACAGCCGTCCCTCTGAAAGTTCGCAAAAAAGAAGCAACCAAACAGGTACTGATCCACAGGCTCTTAGTGCAGGGAGGGGCGGGAAGAGGACCAGCTGCGGCCGATTATCGCTGCACAGCAGGCTGGTCCTCGCAGTCCCGCTGCAGTCTAAGGGTGGGATAGCCGGTGATCAGCTCCTTAGGTCTCACAAAGGAAAAGTCCACACCCCCTTTGGACTCCGGGCACGAGCGGCACCCGCGGAGCAGGGGCCGCGAGATGTGACAGAGAAGCCCGCAAGTGGTTGTAAGCAGCACCTTGTTGTAGCAGAGCGGCACGTTAAAGCAGAACAACAGCCGTCCCTCTGAAAGTTCGCCAAAAAGAAGCAACCAAACAGGTACTGATCCACAGGCGCTTAGTGCAGGGAGGGGCGGGAAGAGGACCAGCTGCGGCCGATTATCGCCGCACAGCAGGCTGGTCCTCGCAGTCCTGCTGCAGTCTAAGGGTGGGATAGCCGGTGATCAGCTCCTTAGGTCTCACAAAGGAAAAGTCCACACTCCCTTTGGACTCCGGGCACGAGCGGCACCCGCGGAGCGGGGGCCGCGAGATGTGACAGAGAAGCCCGCAAGTGGTTGTAAGCAGCACCTTGTTGTAGCAGAGCGGCACGTTAAAGCAGAACAACAGCCGTCCCTCTGAAAGTTCGCCAAAAAGAAGCAACCAAACAGGTACTGATCCACAGGCGCTTAGTGCAGGGAGGGGCGGGAAGAGGACCAGCTGCGGCCGATTATCGCCGCACAGCAGGCTGGTCCTCGCAGTCCCGCTGCAGTCTAAGGGTGGGATAGCCGGTGATCAGCTCCTTAGGTCTCACAAAGGAAAAGTCCACACTCCCTTTGGACTCCGGGCACGAGCGGCACCCGCGGAGCGGGGGCCGCGAGATGTGACAGAGAAGCCCGCAAGTGGTTGTAAGCAGCACCTTGTTGTAGCAGAGCGGCACGTTAAAGCAGAACAACAGCCGTCCCTCTGAAAGTTCGCCAAAAAGAAGCAACCAAACAGGTACTGATCCACAGGCTCTTAGTGCAGGGAGGGGCGGGAAAAGGACCAGCTGCAGCCGATTATCGCCGCACAGCAGGCTGGTCCTCGCAGTCCCGCTGCAGTCTAAGGGTGGGATAGCCGGTGATCAGCTCCTTAGGTCTCACAAAGGAAAAGTCCACACCCCCTTTGGACTCCGGGCACGAGCGGCACCCGCGGAGCAGGGGCCGCGAGATGTGACAGAGAAGCCCGCAAGTGGTTGTAAGCAGCACCTTGTTGTAGCAGAGCGGCACGTTAAAGCAGAACAACAGTCGTCCCTCTGAAAGTTCGCCAAAAAGAAGCAACCATTCCCTGATGGACCTTTGTGACAGCATGTTAGACCTGTCAGCCCTTTGGGTGGTCCCTCCTATTATTTATTTATTTTTTGTCCCCTTTTTGCCCCTCAACCCCTTTCATTTTTATGTCCACTGGAATTTTTAGGTGTTGTCCTGGGGGTTAGGTACTCCTTGACCCTGAACCCTATAGTTCCTCATAGGCCTTGAAATCCCTCCTTTTCTAGGGCAAGTTTAGCTACACAAAATGGTGGCCAGTAACTGACAACGGACTACCTCAGGGACTGGCCAATAGACTTATATGGGGGATCTAGAACCTTCTGGCCTGTTCTGGACACTTGGAACTAGGGGTATAAAAAGGCCAACTGTAGGGCGGCCATTTTAGACAGAGAGAGAGTACAGTTAGGAGTTGAGGCTGCTGAGCAGGGAGGTTGGTGCACTGTAGGAGGGTTTGACTGTTCCCTGGGGCTGCTACCCCTCGCTGTCGACACTGCCCCTTGTAAGCAGATCTAGCCCTGCTGTTCTCAAATTGGGAGATCGCACCTCTCCCCCTTCAACGCCCCTGTGGGTGAAACCTTGAACTGATCCAGGGGTGGGAGGGCATACCAGCCGGCGGGAGGTGAGGCGAGATCAACGTCCCCCTGTAGGGGACTGGGTTTTCATTCATTGCCCCTCTTCGCCCTCGCTGAGATTGCCTTGGAGTCCTCAGATTTCTAGACTCATTACTGTCCGGTAAAATCTCTTCAGAATTTGCCCCCTCCCCCTCAGCAAGTTCCGAGACTGCCATAGACCCCGACTTGACCTCCGCGGTCCTGAGCTGGTTGTCTTAAGACTGCTTGAAGCCTTGTGGTGTAATTGGACCTACCCGGGTGCCGGATCCTCTGGTGCCCTGGTTTTCGGTCCGGCGAATGTGAGAGAGGCTGCAAGTTGCCGGAGCACCTGGCCCGCTGTGGTGATTCGGCGCGGAAGGGAGAGGCATCCCCGGTTTCCCTGAAGGAAGGTCAGAAGCGCGATCGAGCGAAGGTCCCGCCTTGCGCTGTCAGAAAAGGAGGCAGGAAGGCGGGACGAATTCGCCAGAGGCCGGAGACAGGGGAGGTTCCTCCTTTGTAACTAAACGGAAGGGTAGGGAGAACCAGTCGGAGTAGGCGGAAACCCCCCCCTCCGTGAGCCAGCCGCTAAGGGCCCTGCGTTGCCGAGGAAGGCAGCGGAAGGTGGGGGGTTATATTCCCCAACTGACAAAGGCCCAGGACCTTCTGCACCCCCACTGAGTGTCAAGTAAGTGGGAAAGTGGGAGGTCGGGCAGTCATCAAAGGCCCTGTGGTAACATGAGGTACTCGGCCCATTCAGCAGACAGAGGAAACGTGTAAGAAGAGCCCCGGGAGGTAAACCAACTGAACTGAGTCACTGGAACGAGCGACTGTGTGTGAATCAATATCTCAGGTGCCACACAAGCCGGACTTGGGCTGATCTGGGGCTAGAATTAGAAAGATAATTTGAGGGAAAAGAAGAAAGTACTGATTTAAATATGAGGCTAGGAATCCTGGATGAATAGCCCCCTTTCAAGTGATTGATTTAATTCAAAGACCTGCCCCCATAAAGTAGGTAATCCTTTCCAATAACCCCAAGCCTGTTTGCAGTGGGAACCTGAACTATGTTCTTAAAAACAAATGTAAACTGAATGCAATGCAAGAAAATGATGTACTATGTTGTCCTGCAGATAGCATACTAGGCCGACAGCTGTTTGATTCCTTTATCAAGGTACCAGAGTGCAGAATTAACACCAGAGCTTACTTCCTTCCTAATGGGAAATGTAATGAATTTATGAGTAATTTATGTCATGACAATCTAAAAATGAAAAGGAAGATTTATTCTTGAATTGTGTTCCTATGCCTCAACAAATGTTTTCAAATACAAATATTGCAGGAAAACAGTCTAAACATTGATTTCAAAAATTGCGTACAACTACGTAACTAATTTAAGGAAAGATAAAGCTTTTCCTACTTTTATAAATTACGGTGTAGTGTCATTATTTTTGGTGGATGGACGCTGAGTTATTGTAAGGGTGTGACGCAAGCTTAACACTTTTGCCTTTGAGATAGACCTTCCTACACTGTGCCAGGCTACCCTTTGTGATCTGGTGACCCCAGGTCCAACATAATTGGTGGCAGCAGTGGGATGAGAACTGTGCTTGCGTCCACTCAATAGTAACGTAGTGTACTCCACAGACCTACACCTGGAGTTTTCTTCTAGCGGACTCCCTAATTATATTTTTGTTTTTCCAAATTTACTCCTGGTGGTGGGTGGAGGTAGCTTCTAATTACCCTCTTAATTAATTTCTTCCAAGCGGCTGTCCCGGACTCTCATTGGCAAAATGGAATTTGCTCTGGAAGAATTGGAGACCTATACTGTGGCACAACTTAAAAAATTTTGCCAAAATATGGGAGTGTTCTTCAAGCGTTGCGCTAAAAAGGGGGAACTCCAAACCAGCTTGAGGGCGTGGGTGGCAGCTCACCCAGATGGGAAGGAGGAGGAAGAGGAGGAGCGGGACACTGTCATCGGGGTAGATGTATTGTACCGACCTGAGATGGGGAACCTATTGACAGGTCCCAGAACACTCTCAAGGGAGGGCAGCAGTGTCTCCGTGAGAAGCTTGACTGAAGCCGAACTAGCGGACAGGAGGGAGGAGAGACAGTTAAAATGGGAGTTGGCAAAATTAGAGAAGGAGAGGGAGGAGAAGAGGTTAGCTCATGAGTTGAGTCTCAGAGAGTTAGACTTTAAGGCCCTGCAAGTAGGGACTTCCAGTTCTCCAAATGGTGGCAGCGAATCTAAGGACTTGACCAGGGAACCCAGACTCTATTTACTAAAGGACGTAGTCGCCAGCTACAGCGCAGGGGATGACATCGCCAAGTGGCTGGCTGCCTATGAGGTCTCCTTAAGAGCCCATGGGATACTGGAGAAACACTGGGGGGGTGGCTTGTATAAATACATGCCTCCTGCAGGAAGGGATACACTTTTGGCCCTATAGCAGGGAGAGCAGACCCACTACCCCACCATGAAAGTGGCGCTGATCAAGAAGTTTGGACTGACCCCAGAGAAGTATTGGCAGAAGTTTAGGGGTAGTCACAAACTAGGCACACAGAATTGGGTGGATTTCTTGAACTACACAAAGAAGGCATTAGAGGGTTGGGAACAAGGCAGCGAGGTGAGGGACTATGAGGGGTTGTATGACCTTACTCTCAAGGAGAACCTACTCGAGAAATGTTTTCCCGAGCTGCGACAACACCTGGTGGACAGCAAGCTGACCAGCCCCCGGAAGCTTGCTGAGGAGGCAGACATCTGGGCTAGTACCCGGGTGTCCTCAAAGGGGACCGGAGGGGATTCCCAAAGGACCGGAGAGGGCGCCCCCCAGAAGAAAGAGGGGGGAGATAAAAAGAGGGAGCTCTCAAAAGGCCCCCAAAACAGTTTCCAGGGAAAGGGAACAGGATTCACCCCTAATTCACCCCTATTCACTTTACACAGGCCACCAAATCCCTACAATCCCAAATGACATTCTGGCGCACACTGCCTATAACTGTGCTCAGACGTGTCGGACGGAGTGGCATACCATTCTTGATGCCCCACGCGATGTTTCTGAGCATTAATTAACTGGATGAACATTGACTGTGGCTCCTCACACACGGAGGGTGACCCAGCTACCTTTTCAGGTTGCCCCATCCACCCCAGTCCTGAAGAAGATCCGCACGGCCGAGGCTGCTACCCCTCCCCTGTGCCCCAAGTCGGATCGAAACGTCGACGCCTTTGTTTTAAGGCCTAGACTAATGTTGTTGTCCCTTTTCGTGCAAAAACTGAATTTATTTCTGCAGTCATACATGCAATTTAAATCGTATATATAATTTTGTAATAGCTAGGCTGCTTATGACGGTGAATGGTAACCGTTCATATTGCTCTCTTGTTAAATAATACGCAATGCTCTCCCTTCGATGTCACTGAATCCTTCCTTTTCTTCTACACTGAGCACCTCTCATTCTACCAGCACTTTCCCCCTTGGAGCAACCTCACCTCACACTCCGAAAATTATGTAAAAGAGCTTCCACCTGAAAACAAGTATAATTAAATTTGCTTGGTGGACACAAATAATGTTTTCTCTTTGGTCTGTTGTTGTATGAAAGTCTGATCTCTTTTTTTGAACACTTGATTTATGTCTTGACTAGGAGCTTGCCCCGAATTTTGGCTCTAAGCTCCCTGTTTGAATACATGAATGAAATTAACTCTGTGCTCTGACTAAATTGCTGCTGTGAATTAGGTTCTAGGACCAATGTCTTCTGTATCACTTTTGAAGATGGCAGTGTTTCCATGCTTACTGTACTATTTAGCTAATCTCCCCATATATATATTACGGACGTGCTTTTTCGTACATTTGAGAAATATATATGGGAATTTATTTGGTGCACCTCCAGTCACAGAATAGCCTTAGCGTAACTGTATTCACCTCTAGACCAGGGTGGACTGGGGGTGCCACACCATGAACACTATTCCCTTGCTTCCCAGATCCAATGGGAGGCTCGATGGATGGCAGGCCAGAGCAACCTGCCCCGCCTGGAGTCTGGCCACCATCCTTCATCTATTCCGCCCCTGATCTAGAACTCCAGAGCCCTTACCTCTGGGCATCGCTTACCGCTGCTACCATAGGTGACTTTGGCTCACGCGATCTTAAACTCCTTATGAACCAGCATCAGCGATCCTTGGTACTCCCAGGGGCAAAACCTTCACTTCTGGTGTGGAGCTCACTGTGGGAGACAGTTGGGGTGGTCTACCCCATGAACACTCCCCTGTTTATTTACCTCATCATCCAATACCTCCACGTGATGGGCACCGGATTCGCTGGTTTGCCAATTCATTACGCATCCACACTGCCGTCTCACTTACAAAACCTAAACTACAATGGGAAACCAACTCAACTTATCCCTCTACAGACAAACTATGGGCCGCAATACTGGAAGCCCACGAAATGTTTGATTCAAGGTGATACAATTTGATATCATACACAGAGCATGCCTAACCCCTGCTAAAATTAACTGTATTTATCACAGAATTTACACAATCAGCCCCAGCTAGCTACTCCACATGCTCTGACTTTGCACACAACTACAGGGTTACTGGCAAGGGGTCACGTCCCACCTGACTGGTTGCACAGATCACCAGGACACACACATATGGGTGGCATGGCTTCTTGGCTTATGCTGCAGATGAAAAATTAAGCCACCTTGCGCTTCTTGGAACTGGGTATCATCATGGCTAATCGCCAAGAGGTGGAAGTCACGCTCCTACCTCCCCTCCAGCCCCCCACCACCATCAATAAAAGCACTGACTAATTTTCTCCTTGTCTGGCACCAGGCAGAAAGGGTCACCCTGACCAGGAAGGCCAACCCAGCGCTCCGCAAGTACCTGATAGCCTCTAATTGGGGCGCTATCTTAACCAAATTTAAAAACGGCCTATACTCTGATATTGTAGATCAAACATGACAATTAAAAACCATCCCACTTGATGATAAATCTCGCTGTATGAAACACGGGAAGACCCTCCTCATCGGTGGCCTTGTTGCATTTACTCGCTTCACAAGTAACGAGTCTCTCAATATTGGATGAAACCGCATTCTCGGAGTGAGTCGCGGGGGTACACGAGGGGCCCTCACGAGAAATGATTGCAGCTGTATTATATTATAGTTTGTATCCATTTTTAAACTCCCCTCCTTTTTTTCCTTTTTTCGACTTCAAGGTAAAATGTTGATTGATGCTTCTCTTAACTTTTGTTTCTTGAATTAAAAGCATTGGACAATTTGTAGTATTTAGCATATAATCTCATGGGGATCTGGTTGTATAGACACCGTACAAACAACTGTCAATGTTTGTGCATATGGCTGTGTCGTATCCTGTTTTTCACTTATTCTGCATTATCATCACCACACTGAGAAAGTGCCTCTTTTGAATTGATTAGCCCCCACTTTTTTTCTGGTATTGATGTGATTTAGATTGCAGTGCACTGGGTCCCTGCCAACCAGGTCCCCTGTGCCAATGCTTCTTACCTAAAACATATCCCCAATTGGTATGTCTCCCCCCTGTAAATCCCTAGTAAGTGGTTACTTAGGACCTGGAGGTTGAAGAGGGTCGCCTGAGACCCCTCACTAGGACCATGCCACTGCCCTTGCAGCTTGCATGCCCTTGGGAGTTGAAAAATGACAAAATCGACATTGCACCCTTCCTTGGTGCCATGCCAGCAAGCCCTGTCTGTAGGTATAGGTAAGTCACCCCTCTAGCAGGCCTTACAGCCCTAAGGCAGGGTGCACAATATCACAGGTGAGGGCATGTCTGTATGAGTAGATATGCCCCCACAATAGTTAAGTAAATGCTTAAATATTGTAAGTGCCACGGAAGCCATAAGGAGTACATAGGCTGGAAACTTGCCAACTCTAGTTCCCCAGCACCATGATGGCTTCACTGAAACCAGGAGTGTTTGGCACCAAACAACTCCCTGTAATAAATCCACACTGATGCCAGTGTGAGGTTTGTTAAAACATGCATTTAGAGGTCACCTCAGAGTGCCCCCTGAAAACCTACCAACCCTGGTGTGGTCACTGACTGGCTTTAGGCATCCTGCAATACACAGACATGCCTATGGACCCCTGGGTAGAGAGTCTCTGCTCTATGGGACCAAAACCAATTCACATCCTGGGCAGAGGTGTTGAATTTCCTCCCCCATGATGAGCCAGTGCTCGAAGGGGAAGCTTCAAAGGCCTGCCACCTTTGTAATGTAACGCCCAGCCTCTGCTGTTAGCAGCGATGGCAGCCCCCGGTTTACACCCCCTCTTTGGGCAGGAAAACCGGTGGGAATACTTAGAAAGGCTAGGAGCTGTGCCCACCTTTGCCAACTCAACCCCTCAGATGGAGGAGGTGAAGTTAAACACACTTTTCAGACCCCTCCATCTTGAAGAGGAGGGGCTCCTCCAACAAGGGCTAAGGCTATGCCCCCTCCCACAGAAGAGTGGCATAATAGCGGGTATAGTCACCCCAGGTAAGTTGCCCATTGGCCCTACCCTCCCCAAAAACGCCCCCTAAGTTTTGTATTTAGGTGGCTTCCCCAGAGCAGTAAACTAGATTCCTGCAACCTACGAAAAAGATGCTGTGCAGCAAAGCCTGATAAAGACTACTGACTTGGCCCCATCCCCACCAACCTGTCTCCAGCTTTAAAGACTCTGCACAAAAGACAACGCCTGTTCTGTGCCCAGCAACTACCAGAAACCCAAGGAAGACTGCCTCCTCTTCAACAAACACCAGATCTCCCGAAGACAACGGCCATGTCCAGAGGAATCCCACTACAAGGACTCCGGACCCATCTGGAACCGCAACTCCTGCTCACTCTGCACCCGCCACCCACTCCCAGAGTCTGCGTGGCTTACCTGTCCAGTGAAGGCTCACCAGCAATTCTGACTTCAAGTCCAGCGTTGGCGGACCCCACCTGGACTCCACAAAGCCTCCTGCAGCCTGAATCCAGAGGATCCCCCTGACCGCTACCGGCTCTGGAAGGAAGACTTCGATGTCTAAAAGCACCTCTGCACCCGAGGCCCCTGAGCCTTGTTGAGCTGAATCAACGGTGCCCCTACGACCATCTACATCTCTACTAAACTCTTCAGTCATTGGTCTCCCTCCAGCAACCTCTGGTGTGACACTTCCAGTCCGCTTGCCAAAAGCAGAAACCTCATTGAAAAGCATTGGGCGCCCAAAGCTGAAATTGCACCCTGCAAACGGCCGCCCCGGTGCTGCTGGTGGTGTATGTTTGGTGCTGCTTTGTGGTCCCCCTGTGCTTAACCTAACCCCCAAAGCATGGCTCCTGCAACTGATTAACTTATTTTCAAGTAGTGTGGCTTTGAGCACCCCAGTCTCCATTGAAACAAATTGGACCGAACTCAAATTTTGACCGCTGCACCCAGCCGCCTCTATGCCGCTGGTGGTGCAGTTTTGGTACTCACCTGAACCTTGCCGACCTTTGGTCTCAAAGACTAGAATTTTAAGTGTTGTACTTACCTGTTAAACAGCATTACTGCTTTTCTTCCAGGATAACATTACCAGTGGCGGCTGGTAGGGAACGGGTGGTGAGGGTGTTTGAAAAATATGTTTTAATAAAAACGTACCTTTTCCAACACCTCTCCTCACTCTCCACTTCTCTTCTTGACTCCAGTCCGGAAGAACCTGAAGGAAGCACCCGGACACAGAGGCTCCCCTGAGCCTATCATAACCCTGCAATGCAGCGTTGCAATTCTATTTCCCACTAGGCTATGCATTACAGCAAAGTGCACATGACTGTTTGGTCGGGCCAAGACGGCCGGCCAAGCTGTCATGCGCACTTAAGTGTGTACAAACCACTCCTCCTCCCTGAGCCACAAGCTCTGAACTGCCCTAAAACAGCCCAGCAGGAACGAAAAATAAATTGATAATAACGTTATCATCATTTTATATTTCCCTTTTTTACTGCTCTAAGAGCATTGAGTGATGCTTCTCTGCCTTAGCGGAGGAGCCGCCACTGAACATTGAACTACTCAGAAGTTGCACTAAGTGTCGAGTTTTTAAAGTGAAAAGTATTTTAAAGTTAAAATCGTACTTGATAGCACATCCGCTGCCTTTAACGGGCATAGTCCATGGACCTGCTGGAGTCCTAGAAACGCCACCTACGACTGTTTCTTGTACAATAGACGCATGGCATAGAATAGTGCGTAGGTTGCGGCTCCCCATGCTGTATGCACCACGCATGCCTATGACATATCACCCCCACTTGGCGGTACTACATGAAACTGGGTTCCAGCTCATGTGCAGGAGATTGCAAAAGACCACATGGGGAGACATGTTCCTCAATGGCATATTCTGCACTAAGGAGCAGTTCTTTGGTGACACTGACCCCACTCCACTTGAAGGTTTTTACTATGTGCAGCTCAGAGAAGGGATAAAAAACCTTATATCAGAGTATCCTAATGAACCTGAGGTAGTCCCTCCTTTGGTCGTACTACTTAACAGCACAGACGGCACGCACCTGGTATCTGCTATATACGGGAGCATCCGAGCACACACATTAGAGGTTGGAGGAAAGGCGCGTAGCTATTGGGCAAGGGACATAGGGGAGGCTATCCCTGATGAGACTAGGTTGTATTGTTGTGACTTGACAGGGCGTATCACATCCAGCTGCAGATTCAAGATCATCCACTATAAATTTCTGCATCGCATTTACTATACCCCAGCCCGGAAATATAGGTTTCGATTAGTGGACTCGGACCGCTGTGAGAGGTGTAATCAACCAGGAGCTGATTTTTTCCATCTAGCTTGGCTTTGCCCACAGGTGGAGACTTATTGGGAGCAGATACATGGTGCACTAGTGAGCATGATATCTATAGAACTGGCTAGAGACCCCTTGCTCTTCTTACTGGGACACACGGCACATGTACCCAAAACATACAGGAAATTCATTGATACGGCACTGCTGTTGGATAAAAGGAGACTAGCATGTCCATGGGGGAGGGGAAGGGCCCCGAAATTCAAGGAATGGATGTAGGATATGCTGTATAGTCAGGACCAATATAGCTTACTTGCTGAAACACAACCAGTGAAATCTAGACCAACTGATATATGGGGTCCACTGCTATCCTACACACTGCAAAAGGAGGCAGATGATATGGAAGGAGAGGGTCAACTGGCCACTGAAGTTTCGGAGGGGAGTTGAGGACATGTAACGATTTAGACTGTTGTGTACTGGGTTCCATAGTTAATAGTGGATGCTGAGGCCGGACATTGTAACACCAGGTTGGGTTATGATCCCTCGGATAATGTATCGCGACTTTTACATTGGTCCATTATTGCCATGATTGTTATCTGTTGACCGGAAACTTGATGAAAGAACATCGTACCGCTTGTGTACACATGTATGCAGTAGACCCGTCACTCGCTGTCCAACTGCCTTGCTTGATTGACTATGTACTGTGAACTCTAATTGCCTTATCCATTGCCCATTGTCTATGTATGTGAAAATGTTATAAATAAACGTTTAAAAAAAAAAAGTTAAAATCGTACTTACCTTATTGCAAAAATGTTGGTCTTAAAATACAATAGAAAAAAAACTTATTTTTATAAAATTGATGTGGATCTCCTTTTTGAGTCATGTGTCCACTATCTGTTAATGTTGAGCAATAAATGTCTTACATTCCTCTGTGTTAGGCCTAAGATTGCTCACTCACACTACCACTAATAGAGCACTTTGGGTTTCACATTCAGCCCTGTACACTTGTGGGAACCCCTGGACTCTGTGCACGGTATAACCATCTAGTGGCAAACCATATTCAGAGTCAGCTTCCTACACACACTAAATAGTATTAACTGCAATGTTAACCTTAACACGACATTTGTGTTTACATCATCGCTATGATTTATAACCACCATATTACATGACTGATTTTTCAACTGAATGTAAAACTGTTATATTACGGCCCTGTCTACTTTTTGAAAATCAAATAAACAAATCCAAACAAACAATAAAAGGGTACTCTACTTCCTTACAGGAAGGAAGCACGCTCATACACATGCTAGCCTTAAAGAAGATCATGTATGATTCATGTGAATATTATGATTGAATTTGGTTTCCTCTCTGGGACAATACATTAGCCGGTTAGCAGTTTTCCAGGATAGAAACTGCTTAGTTACATGGCGCATGTGTCCAAAAGGGAGGGATGCTTTTAATTTGGGAAACACTACATTAGGTTTTGATGGAGACGGCATTGCAACTGAAGGAAAAAATTATATTCCAAACATTCCTCATTAACTAGTGTAGAGCAAAAGTGAATGATCTGAAATGCTCTCTTAGGAAGCTGCAACAACCGTTAGGTGTGCTAAGCATTGTCTTTTAATATAGTGTTTCCATGGCGCTTTAGTAGCACTGGTCAAGGTACCAAAGTGATTTACAGATAGTTAGGTGTGGAAATACTACTTCCAAGAATATGGATGGGAGAAAAATGTTGATAGAAGTGACTATTAGTGATTAGTTTTGGTCTGCTTTACCGGAGAAAACCGGTGGCTATTTTTCTAGGTGCCCGATGGATAAGTTACTTACCTGTAATCCTAGTTCTCTTCCAGGGGTATCCTCATCAAAGTCATAAGCACTGAATATTCCCGCCCACGTGCGGGGACCCCGGAAATAATATAAAAGTATATATGTAAATCACATACAAGTAGCTCCACATATATGTATGCACATATATCATTTTTTCCTCACACCAATGCAGCCCCAAAATAAAGGCGAAACAATGTAAATACTCATACATACACTGCAATTAGCAAGGAAACAAAAAACGCATTAGGTCAAATAGCCCTTGAACTTTGTGTTTTAATGAGCAAAAATACTCATAAATCCTGAAAATTGCTTATAAATAGACATGGTTAGCCACAGGCTGCATTGAACAGCAATAGCATAGAAAATGAAACCATTTTCAACAAAAACTGGCACCGTGCCTTTAGGCAGCCATGACCCCTGGCTTCCCATCATGCCTCAGGGGTGACAGTTAGGTCAGTTGTTCTTTGCATAACCCTGAAGTCAGGGCTCAACCATAAGCCATAGAAACAGACACATCTCATTTACCTGGGGAGGCGGGTGGGTGTGCTTATGACTTTGATGAGGATACCCCTGGAAGAGAACTAGGATTACAGGTAAGTAACTTATCCCTCTCTTCCAGGGGATCCTCATCAATAGTCATAAGCACTGAATAGAATAGCAAGCCCAAACACCACCTGCAGGTAAATGAAAAATACATGACCTAACCGAAACATTTGTAGCAGCCGAGTACTCAGCTGCTAAACAGATTCCGCAAGGAGGCCTGGCCTACCTGGGTATCTCCTCTAGTGTCAGAATCAAGACAGTAATGTCTGGTAAATGTATGGACGGACCTCCAGGTTGCCACCTTACAGATCTCAGACATGGGCACATTATGGAGGAAAGCTGCAGTCGCCGCTCTACCCCTGGTGGAATGTGCCTTGGGAGAAAACCCAAGGGTTTTTTGAGCCAATTGATAGGAAAGCTTGATACACGAAACTATCCATCTTTAAATAGAACGTTTCAAGGCTGCATAACCTGTTCTGATCGAACCATAGTTGACAAATAGTTGATCAGACTTACGAACAGACTTGGACCTATCTAGATAAAATTTTAAAACCCTTTTCAGGTCCAAAGAATGCAAAGCCCTCTCAGCTGGAGTAGAGGGATTAGGGAAGAAGGTGGGCAGAGAGATGGTCTGATTTACATGAAAATCTGACACCACCTTGGGCAGAAAAGGCGGATGTGTCCCGAGTACTACTCTGTTCAAGTGGAACACCGTATAAGGTTCCTTGGAGCAGAGAGCCTGAATTACGCTCACCCTACGAGCTGACGTAATTGCTACCAAAAAAGCAGCTTTCCAGGAAATATGCTGCAAAGTAGCTTTATGAATGGGCTCGAAAGGAGGACCCATTAATTTTGACGGAACCAGGTTCAGCTCCCAGAGCGGGGAAGGAGGACGCACTGGAGGGTACACTTTTTTCAACACTTGCAGGAAGTCTTTTACAGCTGGCAGGTGGAAAAAAGAAGACTGGGAAGGTGATCGCCTATACGCTGCTATAGCCGCTATATGCACCTTAATAGAATTAAACTTTAAACCTGCCTTCGCCAGATATACCAAATAAGGAAGAACGACTTCTTCCTGACCCTTAATGGGATGATGACCATTTTGCATGCACCACAGATAGATGCGCTTCCATTTAGAGGCATAAGAATGTCTTGTGGAAGGACGTCTCGCTTCCTTCAGGCTGGACATGCAGTCCTGTGGCAATCCTAGATGGCCGTATTGTATGACATCAGGAGCCATGCTGTCAAACTCAGTGACGGAAATTTGGGATGATGAATCCTCCCGTTCATTTTGGATAAGAGGTCCGGCCTGCATGGCAGTCTCTTGTGAGGAGCCACTGATAGATGAAGCAGGTCCGTGTACCACCATTGTCTCGGCCAGTCGGGGACAATGAGGATCATCGTTGTGCACGAGTGCGTCAGCTTGCTCACCACCTTCGGGATCAACGGAAGGGGTGGAAAGGCGTACACAAATTCCCCTGACCAGTCTATCAAAAGGGCATTCCCTCTTGTTCCTGGATGGTAAAACTGCGAGGCAAAGTCTCGGCATTTGGTGTTTTCGTCGTCCACGAACAGATCTAAGGTGGGACGACCCCAAGACTGAAAGACGCCTTCGAGCACCTCGTCGTTTAGAACCCAGTCTTCTCGGTCTTCGAAATGCCGAGTCAGCGTGTCCGCCCTCACATTCTGTTCTCCTGGGAGGTGGACCGCCGTGACCGACAATTTGCGAGTCAGAAGCCAATGCCAGATGCGCTGAGCCTCCAGTGACATAGTTCGTGAACGCGTTCCCCCCTGCTTGTTCAAGTAGTACATCGTGGTGGTGGTGTCCGTTTGTACTAATATTGATGTTTCCCGAATCGAGGGAAGGAACGCTTTGAGAGCCAGGTGGACTGCCCTCAACTCCAGCATGTTGATATGATATGTACATTCCTTGGGGGACCACAAACCTTGCACTTGGAGGTGACCCATGTGTGCCCCCAGCCTTGTAGAGAAGCATCAGTGATCAGGGTCTGTGCAGGAGGAGGTTGATGGAACAGAATTCCCACCTGCATATTCTGCCTCTTTGTCCACCATGGAATGGAAGCTCGAGCCATTTCTGAAAGAGTAATCCGATCGTCCCAGCGAGCTGACTGTTGGTCCCACTTGTCCTCCAGATCCTGCTGAAGAGGACGCATCCGATGCCTGGCTTTCGGGACTAGAAAGAAGCATGAAGCCATCAAACCTAGCAGGGAGGCAATCTTTCGAACTTTCTGAACCTTGTGGCGGAGTACCAGCTGACACTTTTGAGTTATAGAACACTGTCTCTCCTCCGATGGAAACACTTTTCCTACCTCGGAGTCTAGAAGAACTCCTAGGAAATGAATCTTCTGGGTGGGCTGCAAGACTGATTTGCTGAAGTTGACATGCAACCCCAACCGGTGACAGAGCTGGATGCAGGTTTGGAAGTGGTTCCTTACCGCTTCCGGGGAAGGATCTTTCAGTAGCCAATCGTCCAGATAGGGGTACATGAAGACTCCCCTGCGGCGTAGAGCGGCTGCTACTACTGCAACACACTTCGTGAATACCTGAGGAGCTGACTTCAACCCAAAGGGCAGGACCTTGAATTGGTAGTGAGAGGTCCCCACCTGGAACCGCAGGAATCTTCTGTGCTTGTGGTGCACCGGGACATGGAAGTAGGCATCTTGGAGGTCCATCGATCACATCCAATCTCCCCTCCTGAGATTCGGAAATATTTGGTGAAGTGCCAACATGCAGAACTTTTCTTTTTTGATATGCAGGATGAGCGTTCTTAAGTCCAGAATGGGCCTGAATTCTGCCTTTTGCCCCTTTTTTCTGACCAAGAAATATTGGGAGTACACTCCTTTCCCCCTTTGAGTGATTGGAACCCTCTCGATGGCTGATTTTTTGAGAAGTATAGCCACTTCCTTTTTCAAAAGGATAAGTTGGTGATGTAAGGTTGGGTGGAGGCAGGTGTTTGAAACAAAGACAGTACCCATTCTGAAGTGTAGTCAAACAGTCTTGAGTAATGCTTTCCCACTCTGACATATGATGCGCAATGCTTCCCCCCCACTGGAGTGGTCAACGGCGCTGGGGGAAGGAAGGACTCATTGCTTTGGATAGGACTTATTGGAATTGTTGCCCTGGCGTTGATTTCCACCTCCTCTGGAATTACGCTTGCCTCTGAATTGGGACTTCTGTTGCCCTTGTTGGTCCTGACCCTTCTGCCAGTGAGGGGTTTGAACCCTCGGTTTGGAAGTGCCCTTGTTGTAGGAGCAGTACCTCTTCCAAAATTCTTTCTTCTTTTCAAGCACTACGGCCTTAAGAGTGTCCAACTCTGACTTCATGCGTCGCATTTCTTCATCAGTACTTGCTCCAAATAGTGATGTTCCCGAAAAGGGAAGGTTCAAGATTCTAGCCTGAGCCTCAGGTTTTAAGGCTGTCAGGCGCAACCATGAAGATATTTGCGCTGTTACTCCATACGCATAGCCATGCGCTGCAAGGGTAGCCCCATCCGCCGCGGCGCCTATGATCTGATTGGAGATGTTTGTGCCCTCCAAAAGAATCTCCTCAAAATCTTTGCGGTCCTCTTGAGGGACTTTCTCAATAAATCTTTGGAGAGAATCCCACAGGGATCTATCATACCTCCCCAGAAGGGCTTCTGCATTAGAGACCTTGAGAAAAGAGGCTGAGGTGTGGCAGACTCTTCTACCCCACGAAACTTGCAATTTAATTTCCTTATCCTGAGGCACTGTGGATGAGGAAGCTACAGCACTGGATTTTTTTGCCGCCGCTATGATCACAGAGTCTGGTGGTGGGTCGGACCAGAGGAATAGTGGATCCTCATCTGGCGAGCGATACTTTAAGAATCCTTGCTGGGGCGGCCTTTATAGTCGCTGGAGTAAGGAAGACCTCATTCACGGGATCTATAATTCCGGGTACCAAAGATCACAGAAGTCTTAACCTGTGGAGTAGTCATGGGCACTCCCAGTTTCAAAGCACCCCTGCCCAAAAGGTCTTGAAAAGTAAAAATGTCATCTATAGGGGATATTCTCAATGGAGGACTGTCCGTCAGAGTCGGAGAATAATCCCTATGGGAACGGGGAGATATCAACCTGGCTGCTGTTTCCTTGTCTGGAGCCCAGTGATGCAGAGGTCTACACCATCTCGGAGAGAGCCTGATGGAAGGAGACTTCTGGGTGCTCTCTCTCACTGGTGAACGTGCCGGAGAAGGCCGATCCATTTGCCCATGCTGCGAACGTGCAGGAGAATGTCTGGACTTCTCACCATCCGAGGTGTAGATGCCATCTGAAGATCTTCCACAATGAGAAGACCAGGAGCCCGAAGAGAATGATGACAGGCTCACCGGAGACTCATCACTAGGAGGGTGCCTGGAAGTAGACCTTGTGCGACTCCTAGAAGCACGCTCGTCTGACACTCTTTTCCTCTTAGCCGGAGGACTCATATGCACTGGAGAATGTTCCACCTCCGCAGCTGAAGCCGATCTTGAAGACCTCTGCTGTGGTGCTAAGGACTGAGACCGATCCGAGGGTTGACTAACTCTCTCCGGAGTAGTTTGCCCCGAACGCAACCTCCCCTGGGATCTTGAATGAGCGACTTGCCTCGAAGACAAATGTTTTGAAGTCGACCTACGCTGCTGTGACACCGACGGGGACCTTCTCGACGTCGAACGCCGTGGACCAGGCGATGACGGAGGCTGCTTCGACGTCGAACGTCGATGCTGTGACGTCAACGGGGATCTTCTCGACGCTGATGACTGGGCGTCGAAGGAGGATGCCTCGGCATCGAATGCCGATGACTAGGCGTCGATGGAGGAAGCTGCGACATCGAAGATTGGTGATGATGCTTCGACGCCGGCTGTCGCGACGCCGAGCTCCTGTGCTCCAACGGTGACCTTTCTCTCGACGCTGCACGCCCCGTCGACAGCAGTTGAGGTACCTTGCCTCTCGACGCTGAAGTCTTCGTCGTCGAAGGAAGCCTCCTCATCTTCGCCGACGTAGACGGCCTCTTCGACGCCGATCCAGACGCCGAAGGAGAACAAGTCGGGACCTTTTGACATCGATCGCGTCCTGCGCCTCTTCCGCCTCTTAGGAGACCTACCTCTCTCAGAGAGACAAAAAATGCAAATTCTCTCCCTATCTTTGAGAGTTCTCCTGGATAAAGTCTTGCAGTGTTCACAAGAACTTGCAGAATGAGAGTCAGGGAGGCAGAGGATACACACAGGATGTGTGTCAGTCTTGGCCTTCTTCTTCCCACAGGAAGGGCAGTTGTCAAAATGAGAGGGCATTTTTGACAGAAAAATTCCTTTTTTAAGAGTCAAAAAAGGCCGCACTAACACTCTATGCCCAAAAGACGTCGAGTGAAAGTAAAGATTTTAGAAAATCCCAAGTACTTTTTGACAGAAATTCAAAAAGAAAGGGAGCTGTTGAACCAGGGTCCTGACTGAAGGAGCCGGAAAGAACAACTGACCTAACTGTCACTCCTGAGGCATGATGGGAAGCCAGGGGTAATGGCTGCCTTAAAGGCACGGTGCCAGTTTTTGTTGAAAATGGTTTCATTTTCTATGCTATTGCTGTTCAATGCAGCCTGTGGCTAACAATGTCTATTTATTAGCAATTTTCGGGATTTATGAGTGTTTTTGCTCATTAAAACACAAAGTTCAACGTTCAAGGGCTAGTTGACCTAATGTGGTTTTTGTTTCCTTGCTAATTGCAGTGTATGTATGAGTATTTACATTGTTTAGCCTTTATTTTGGGGCTGCACTGGTGTAAGAAAAAATGATATATGTGCATACATATATGTGGAGCTATTTATATGTGATTTACATATATAATTTTATATTATTTCCGGGGTCCCCGCACGTGGGCGGGAATGTTCAGTGCTTATGACTATTGATGAGGATCCCCTGGAAGAGAATCATATATACTTGAAACAAATTCTGTTGGACATACTTTATAACTTCAGAGGCCATGTCAAGCACAATGGTGGTCAGATGGGGAGAAGAATCTACCCCTTGTAGTCCTCAGAGAAAAATCGATCTATACACATCTTCCTGTGAATCTGGGAGTCACCATTAACAAAGCTTCCAAGTCAATTTAGATTATTCTCTCCCTGAGCATAAACTCACTGTAATAAAACATTTTGGTTTAAAATAAAATATTTATGTGCATTCAAATGTGTCAAATTGAAAAGCTGGTATTAAAATACCATGGAATCGAGCTTTTGGACGTTGAAGTCCACTATATTCTTATGAACAGTTTGTAAAAATGTTGCAAATTACAAAAGACTTCTTTGATCTTAGTTTGAGGGAGAAAGGTCAATATACTAATAGCCTCACAAAACATGGAAATATACATAAAACTAATCCAAACTGCAGTACAATGCAATAAAAAGGATCATCGATTTTAAATGATCCGTGGCAAAATCTACAACAGCACGTCACCTCCGAATTCCACGTCATTTATCAATTCCAAAATAGGGGAGTTTGTTCAAATGAAATAGGGTTAAGACACTCTATAGCTCAGGGTCCATACTTTCTGTAAATTACACAGGCAAAGATTGCACGCTCTGCAGTGCAAAATCTGCAGAAAAACAGTTTATGTGACCTTAAGGTGCAAACACTCTTTCCTTTGTTTGTAGACCATTGAATAAGGTTTATCCAGTAGTACTTTAAAACAAGAGCAGGTAAGTATGACATTTTCAAAGGAATCCTTCATGAATTGACTTTGCCAGCACACAACCGTAGAGAGTCCCACAAATGTGCTGGAACACGGATGAACGGAGAACAGAATGGCTTGGCTGACATATTTTAGGATAGGCATGGCGAATAATTGTTTAAATTAGTCTGCCTTAGAAGAACGCAGTCAGAGTTCCAGGTGGTCCACTTGTACAGGAACAGACCTCCTTAATTTAAATTCTTGCTTTATTAAATAACCTCACGTTTTAGCCAACCATTGTTCTTTCTCCTGTGCCCAAATTGCAGAGCCATTAATTAGAGAGAATCAATCTAGGAAGTATACACCAATAAGTGACAGTCGAGCAGAAAAGATTCTAATGAAATTGCTGAGTTTACCAAGTTCCATAAAAAAACTGTCCTCCGTAACTTTTTTGTACACTTGAAAGGGCTTTCTGAGTCAACTTCTCAATGAATCCTAGGTAACTGAACTATGTAGTTATAGTCCCAGACAAGTTCTGATCTTTGCAGCAGCACATAAAACTATGGCCATATGCACCTGAACGTTTTGCTCAATAATTAATATTGTACTAGTGCTTTCACGATGCAGGCTCACTTAAATGTGGCAAATCAATATATCATCTGCATAAAAACTGCAGGCTTATGGGTGTTTTTTTGGCGGACTCATGAGTGCCAAGATGGCTACAACCACACTTCCTGGTTGAAGTGGTGGCAGCCAATCAGATCTAATCCCGAGAATGTGGGTCCCTAGATATACATACATCATTTTCTTAAAAATAACTCTCAAAACTACCGAACGGATTTACACCAAATTAGAACAAGCATTGGAAATGGAATAGGTCTCGGATTTATTTGAGTTCGAGCTAATGGCATTGTAAATGGCAATGTCTTTTAGCCATGTGTTATGGAGTGTATGCATGTGGTGTGTAATAGAATTACTACTCTGCACTCTCTACTCGCTACTCTGCGCACTCGCTACTCTGCGCACTCACAACTCTGCGCACTCACAACTCTGCGCACTCACAACTCTGCGCACTCACAACTCTGCGCACTCACAACTCTGCGCACTCACAACTCTGCGCACTCACAACTCTGCGCACTCACAACTCTGCGCACTCACAACTCTGCGCACTCACAACTCTGCGCACTCACAACTCTGCGCACTCACAACTCTGCGCACTCACAACTCTGCACTCACAACTCTGCACTCACAACTCTGCACTCACAACTCACTACTCTGCACGCGTGCACCAGGGCAGGGGTGGAGGCAGCTCTTTCACCAGGCAGAGGGGGCGGTAGAGGCCTCATTGGGTAAAATGGAGCAGGAAGCTCACCCCTGTCACCCGCAACGTCCCCAACAAATGCCGAAGTGAGAGAGATAGGGTTACGGGTAGTGAGGGCAGGGGGAAGGGTTCACTGAGGGCTGGCTTGATGCACCGAGGGTCGGAGAGGGTGGGGGTGCATAGTTATTTTAATTGCAGAGTTTAAAAGTTTTAATGCGGATGAAGGCGTGTTTAGTGCGCGTGAGTGTGAGAAGCAGGCAGCGTCTCGGATGGTGCCGTGAGGGTGGGAAAGGGACAGTGAAGGCTGGCGCAAGTGCACCAGTGCAGAGGGGAGTGCTGGAGGGCGAGTGTGCTTGCAGTGAGGGCAGTAGTGAGTTCTGGAGTGGGAGTGTGTTCCAGTGAGGGGTTTAGTGAGTGCTGGAGGGTGTGTGTGCTGCAGGGAGTGGTAGACCTCTCTGGCGTCCCCTCTCCCCCTGTAGGTGATGCCCACGCTTACTGAGTGCTGGCAGCGACAGGAGGACACCCGCCACAGAAACGCAGCCCTCGGAGTCAGGAGGCGGATGGGGCCATAGTTGCCTGAGCCTCAAGGATCGGATGGTCTTGGCAGCACAGTCTGCGGTCTCCATACACTCATGCAACACAGCCCAGCCCCCTCTGGGTGAAAGGAGGAGACCGCCAGAACCATCATGCTGTACATACCGTGACGTGGGCCCCGAACACAGCACCAACAAGAGGGGTCGAGTTAGTGAACCCTCCGTCCGAAGCAAGGAGGGGGAGGGAACGAGGGGCGGGGTCCAGGGACGGGCCAAGAAGCACAACACAATGGGGGAGAGGGAGGAGATGAAGCCTTTATTCCAAACACAAGAGAGGTGGAGACCCCTGGAATTCTTTTTAAAGCGCTCTGACACCTTTGATAATGTTCACGCCACTAACTCACAAATAAATAACATAGGCACAGCTCACGGCAACGGCGGGAGGGACACAATACATGGCTTACATAAAATGCGCTTTTCTCTTGTGAATCACTCGCACACCTGGGTGATATTTGCGCTGTATTCCCCCGATTTAAACATAACGCTCCAGCAAGTACACCCGCACTAGCTCTCATGTATCAGCTCCGTTCCCAACGTGTTATCTTAAATTGAGCATGACATCTGACAACCTGCCTAATTCCTAAGGTAAGGTAATGCTCTAACATCATGGACATAATCAATAAATTCTGTTCGTATCTCGCATGCAACGCATGTTAGCCTAACTCCCTATGTTCACAACTGGATCACATGTAAAGCACTCTGGCACCACGGGTAAAGTTCGCTCTATATGACCTGCATTAATCAGTGGGAAGAGCCCACCGCCTACTAATTTGGGTGGCGCGAGCGTGTAACTACACAATTAATAGCCACCGCGCATAATATTAAAATAGCAGGCGACTCACTCCAGCACTCCTCCCCACAGTAGACTTTTGCGGCCACGCTAGCGTTCCAGTGCTTGTTAAACTTGAATTAACATTTAACTGCTTCAATCGGGGAATGTTGACCCCAAGGATCGATCCCGGGTCCCCAGTCTCAAAGTCCAGCGCTTAGTATAATGCGCCACCTTAACCTGTCCTGATGTGCCACGACGTCCTCCTCTGTCTGCCTGAAATAAAGCTAGACGTTAACGAGCCCCTACCCCTCATCATTCCCCAACAAACCAGGCCCAGTAGAGGCCGGACGGGCTCAAGAGAATGCCATTATATACCCCCCGTAAAGGCTAACGTTATTTATTTATTTATTTATTTATGCGATTTTATATAGCGCGAACTTTACCCGAAGGTGTCAGAGCGCTTTACATAAGACCCAGTTTCAAACATAAGGACTGACGGTACAAAAAGAATTTGCAAATTGTTGACTTACATAAGAACCAGTTGAAAACATACGGATTGAGGGTTACATGCGTTATAGAAAGACTTAGGATTACATGCGTTATAAAAAGGTACAAACAGAAAAAATTGCAAATGTACAAGAGATAAAGTCACACAAGGAGGAGATACAAATGGATAAAATCTAGGCATATACTAGTGATATCTCTATCTACTTAGGGAGATAGAGATATCACTTAGAACGTTTGTTCTAGCTCCATGGTGTCCAGCATAAATCGCATATTATACTTCCAAGGTACTTGCTTTTTACCTGCCCCCCTGTCACTATTTCATCCTGTGCATAGTAAGCTACCTCATGTATTTGTCTGCTCACAATTGTCACTTTTTACCAGTAACATAACGTTTAATTATCTAATCCAATCGTATATAATGTTCTCCTGAGAAATTATTTCTGTTCTTATTGCGAGGTGCACTGACGCCTTCAGGTAAGGTTTGCGTTAAAAACGTCCTTAAAAGTACCTATGTATCAGTCTGTGTTCCACCATGCAAAATTGCACGATTTTTAAAAGGCTCTTCAAAAGAGAACACTAAGCTGCAAAACGAAGTCCGGCATAAGGAACCTCTCCATCACATTAAATAAATTACATCAGCCCTTTCTGTTCCTATTGTGAAGCGCTCCGACGCCATCGGGTCAAGTCCGCGCTAAATACCAGAGCCGCTATTACCTATGTAACGTTTGTTCATGAGCCTGCGTAGCTAGCATACATTGCGGTATTATACCTCTCAAATACTTCCTTTTCTCATTTAACCTGCACACTTGCCACTATTTCTCCTGCGCACTCCGCGCTACCTCATGTGTTAGATTGCGCACAATAGTCACATTTCCCTCGTGTAACTTAACGTCCGTTTTTATCATTTGTACACGTGAATGTTCTCCTGATGTGTCAGTTCCGTTCCTATAGTGAAGCGCTCGGACGCCTTCGGTTAAAGTCCGCGCTAAATCAAATGCATAATTAAAGTCAATAAATTAAAACGTGTCTAATAAATAGTTCCTCCTCCAGAGAGGTGCTCGGACCTCAAAGTGCAACGTCTGCGCTAATAAAAACATTATTTAACAAAAGACCATCGGGGGCAAACCTGAACGGGATCGAAAGCTACGGAATCGAAACCGGCCGACGCGGGAATCGAAACCAGTGGTGCGCGTGCACCAGAGAAGCGGGGGCAAGGGAGCGCGATGACACGCCGAGACGAGGTAGGAGATGTGTGTGTGTAAGGGGGGGGGGTTCTGTGTGTGTATGCGCGGCGGGGGGGGGGGGGGGAGTCTGTATGTGTGTGTATGCGCAGCGGGGGGGCTGTATGTGTGCGTGTGTGTGTGTGTGTGCGTGTGAGTCTGCTTCCAAGGAGCCATGGGAGACAGGAAGCGCGCGCGACCTGATCCCAGTTCCAAGGTTGCGCGTGCACCTCACTTGTCTCCTGTCTCCCTTGACTCCTTGAAACCGAGAATGATTACAATAGAGTCTCGCGATCTGTTCGCAGTTCCGAGACCTAAAAAGGGCTTATTCTGGATCCAACAGCTACCTTTCTGCCTAATTTGGTGTAATTCCGTTCAGCACTTCGGACTGTAGTCGTCTCTAAAATCCCTATGGGAAATTGCACACGGAAAAAGCTTTTTGCCCCCCTTCCCTTTTCAGAGTCCCCCGCTCCCTGATGAATCACCCTAAAACTTTCCAACCAGCTTTTTCCTATAAAAACTAGATCCGAACTTTAACTACCTAATGGCAACCACCAGTAGGTCACTAACTAACACACACTCCCTGACCCACACACACTCTCCGACACACAAACACACACACTCTCCGACACACAAACACACACACTCCGACACACACACACACTCTCCGACACACACACACACTCTCCGACACACACACACACTCTCCGACACACACACACACTCTCCGACACACACACACACACTCTGACACACACACACACTGACACACACACACACTGACACACACACACTCTGACACACACACACACACACTCTGACACACACACACACACACTCTGACACGCACACACTCTGACGCGCACACACTCTGACGCGCACACACTCTGACGCGCACACACTCTGACGCGCACACACTCTGACGCGCACACACTCTGACGCGCACACACTCTGACGCGCACACACTCTGACGCGCACACACTCTGACGCGCACACACTCTGACGCGCACACACGCGCACACACTCTGACACACACACACGCGCACACACTCTCCAACACACACGCGCACACACTCTCCAACACACACACGCGCACACTCTCCAACACGCACACACACACTCTCCAACACGCACACACACACTCTCTCCAACACGCGCACACTCTCCAACCCACACACACACACATTCTCCAACACGCACACACTCTCCAACACGCACACACTCTCCAACACGCACACACTCTCCAACACGCGCACACTCTCCAACACGCGCACACTCTCCAACACGCGCACACTCTCCAACACGCGCACACTCTCCAACACGCGCACACTCTCCAACACGCGCACACTCTCCAACACGCGCACACTCTCCAACACGCGCACACTCTCCAACACGCGCACACTCTCCAACACGCGCACACTCTCCAACACACACGCGCACACACACTCTCCAACACGCACACACACACTCTCCAACACGCACACACACTCTCCAACCCACACACACACACACATTCTCCAACACGCACACATTCTCCAACACGCACACACTCTCCAACACGCACACACTCTCCAACACGCACACACTCTCCAACACGCACACACTCTCCAACACGCACACACTCTCCAACACGCGCACACTCTCCAACACGCGCACACTCTCCAACACACACGCGCACACACACTCCCCAACACACACACACACTCTCCAACACAAACACACACACACCCCAACACACACACACACTCTCCAACACAAACACACACACACTCTCCAACACACACACACTCTCCAACACACACACTCTCCAACACACACACTCTCCAACACACACACACTCTCCAACACACACTCTCCAACACACACACACACACACACTCTCAACACACACACACTCTCTCCAACACACACACACACACACTCTCTCCAACACACACACACACACACACACTCTCTCCAACACACACACCCTCTCTCCAACACACACACCCTCTCTCCAACACACACACCCTCTCTCCAACACACACACACCCTCTCTCCAACACACACACACCCTCTCTCCAACACACACACCCTCTCTCCAACACACACACCCTCTCTCCAACACACACACCCTCTCTCCAACACACACACCCTCTCTCCAACACACACACCATCTCTCCAACACACACACCCTCTCTCCAACACACACACCCTCTCTCCAACACACACTCCCTCCATCCAACACACACACCCTCTCTCCAACACACACACCCTCTCTCCAACACACAACCTCTCTCCAACACACAACCTCTCTCCAACACACAACCTCTCTCCAACACACAACCTCTCTCCAACACACAACCTCTCTCCAACACACAACCTCTCTCCAACACACAACCTCTCTCCAACACACAACCTCTCTCCAACACACAACCTCTCTCCAACACACAACCTCTCTCCAACACACACCATCTCTCCAACACACATCCTCTCTCCAACACACATCCTCTCTACAACACACATCCTCTCTACAACACACACACACATTCTCTAACACACTGTTAAACACACACTTTCTCTCTAACACACTTTTTCTCTCTCTCTCCACACTTTTTATCTCTCTCTCTCTCTCTCTCTCTCTCCAACACACTCTCTCTCTCTCTCTCCAACACACTTTTTCTCTCTCTCTCCAACACACTTTTTCTCTCTCTCTCCAACACACTTTCTCTCTCTCTCTCTCTCTCTCTCTCTCTCTCTCTACAACACGCCTTTTTCTCTCTCTCTCTCTCTCTCTCCAACACACTTTCTTTCTCTCCAACACACTTTTTCTCGCTCTCCAACACACTTTCTCTCTCTCCCTCCAACACACACTCTCCAACACACACACTCTCCAACACACACACACACACTCTCCAACACACACACACACACACACACACTCTCCAACACACACACTCCCCAACACACACACACACTCTCCAACACACACACACACTCTCCAATCCACACACACACACACTCTCCAATCCACACACACACACACTCTCCAATCCACACAGACACACACTCTCCAATCCACACAGACACACACTCTCCAATCCACACAGACACACTCTCTCCAATCCACACAGACACACACTCTCCAACCTACACAGACACACACTCTCCAACCCACACACACTCTCCAACCCACACACACTCTCCAACCCACACACACTCTCCAACCCACACACACTCTCCAACCCACACACACTCTCCAACCCACACACACTCTCCAACCCACACATGGGGTAACGTACACATAAGACAGAAGGAGGTTTGGGGCTTTGCCATTTTTTTCAAATAGCATAGTCGGGTTAGGAGTTTAAAACTACTTTTCCTGTCAGCAGTGGGAGACTAGGAGACATGTTTCACCTTTGTTACAATCAGTGTGGCACAACCAGGGCTGCAATCCATGGGCTGACCTTTTAACTTACCAGCCCTGTGTACCGTATACTAGGGATTTGCAAGTAAGTTAGCCAATAAGTATAAGTTAATTCAACATACTCACTTTCAGGTCAGGGCACAGGCACTGAGGTCTGGTTAGCAGGCTCCTTCACCAAACTAAACAGAGCACAGTTCCAGCTACTATTCATTGTTCAGCTTCAATTGCTAGCCAGCATTAAAGTCTATCAGCTCTCAAAGCACTGAATGGCACTAGCTAAATCAGTTTCATAAAGCTAGAGGTGGCTGAAATTGTAGTTAATATCAGAAATCAGGGATGTAGGTTTTGCTTTCTGAGAAAGCCGTTGGGACAATTGCAAGACTGGCCCTGGCTTCCCTAAAACTTGCCTAATGAACAAGTTACTCACCTTCGGTAACGCATTATCTGGTAGAGACTCTCTAGATGCAGATTCCTTACCTGAATTTCCCAGGCGTCAGGCTGGATTCGGAAACTTTTACTGAGCAATATCCCTTGCGTGTGATTCAGGTGGCTCCATGTGGTGGCAGTTATGATGTCGCTGTACCTATATGGGCGCCACGCAGGCGCACGGACGTCAGTACTTTGTTTTTCCCACAGCAGAAGTGCAGAGCCACAAATAAACAGATGGAGTTGTGTTCAAAAGTAAGGCCCTGAAAAGGGGAGTAACCCTTACCTACAACATTAGCCAGCAAAGCAGGGAGGCATGGGTGGGTATGGGTGGGGCTGAAAGGAATCTGCAGCTAGACAGAGTCTCTACCAGATAATGCATTACCAAAGGTAAGTAACTTGTTCATCTGATAAAGACTTCTAGCCGCAGATTCCTTACCTCTGAATTAGATAACGAAGCCATAACATACCAGAGGTATAAAAGGATGTACTGCAGGACCGCCCATCTCTGCAGACCTGACTGTCCAGGCATAAGTGCTTGGCTAAATTTATGCAAGGATGTCCACATGGTCACCAGGCAGATGTCAAGAACTGAGACACTCTGAGCCAAGGCCGTAGTCACAGCCTTTCCCCTGGTGGAATGGGTCTTTAACTCCTAAGGGTGCTGCTTCTTAGCCAGGGCATAGCAGACCTTAATGCAGAGAACGAACCAGCGAGAGATGGTCCTTTTCTACACTGCCCTTCCCTTCTTAGCTCCCACGTATAGCACAAAGAGTTGATCGTCACTCGGAACTCTTTTGAGCGATCAAGATAGAACGACAACACTCTTTTTGGGTCCAGGCGGTGGAGAAGCTCCTCTTCCTTAGGGGGATGCGGGTGAGCAAAGGAGGTGGGCAGCGTGATGGACTGACCAAGATGGAATGGGGTCACAACCTTTGGTAAGAATGAAGCACGGGTGCAAAGTACCACTTTGTCTAGAAAGTACATCATGTAAGATATAACGCCTGCAACTCACTCACCCTCCAGGCAGATGTTATCACCACTAAAAAGGCTGTCTTGATGGTAAGCAGCTGGAGGGGGCAGTTGTGAAAAGGCTTGAAGGAAGCATACATAAGATAAGTGAGGACCTTAATTTGGTCCTCACTTACCGTATAAGTGATGAACAAATTATGGTCCCACTGCGACAAAGGGCGTGGGTGGAAACAAGTGAGCCAGCCCTTTTAGAAACCTATTTATCATTGGAGACCTAAAGAGAGAGGGCTGGTCTGACAGCCACAAAAAATCAGACTGAGGAGAAAGCTAATCCTTGAGAGTTCCCAATGCAGAGACCTGTTGGGCAAGGGTAAGAATAAATAAAAGAACTGTGGAAAGAGAAGCAGAAAGAGGGTCAATGGAACTTTCTGTACAGTATAATACAAATTTCTGCCAATGTCAGGTGTATACCATCTTAAAGGAAGGCGGCCTGGCTGCCAAAATAATGTTCCATACTTCGAGAGGAAGATCAAAAACCATCACTGCCACCACTCAATCTACATGCATGGAGGCGCAGAGTTGACAGGTTCGGGTAGAGAACCCTGCCCTGCTGCTGCTACATAAGATCCTCCCGAAGAGGCAGCCTGATCGGAGGATCGATGCTCATCTTCAGAAGCTCTGGATACTAGACTCTCCCTGCCCAATCCAGAGCCACAAGGATAACTTGGGCCCGGTCGCTCCTGATCTTCTTCAGAACCCGGGGCAGGAATGGTATGGCGTACACCAGGCCTAAGCTCCACTCTGGACTAAAAGCATCGCCGAGCGATAGCCGCCTTTGAAACTCCAGCGCGCAGCATTGCGGACACTGCATGTTCTCTTCGGAAGCGAACAAATCTAACCAAGGATCTGCCAACTGCTGAAGGAGACCTTGTGCCACCTCAGTCTGGAGAATCCATTCGTGGTCCGATAGGCATTGACGGCTGAGTTTGTCCGCCCTGGCGTTCAGAGAGCCTGCCAGGTGTAGAACCACCTGCCAGGTGTAGAACCACCAGGTTATGCCCTGCTGTTCCAACCATGTCACGAGGGTCTCCCGACAAAGGGTCCACGATCCCAACCTGTCCTGCTTGTTGCAGTACAACATGTCAGTGGTGTGGTCCGTGAACACCTGCAATAACTTCCCCTAGACAGAGGGAAGAAATGCTTTTAATGCCAATCGAATCGCTCGATGCTCCAACAAATGTATGTGGAGCCCCGATTCCGCTGGAGATCAGTGTACCCTGATCTCCACCTATCCCAGATTGCCGCCCTATCCCAGAAGTGACGCATCCGTCACAACTGAGATCTGGTTGGGGAATGGAGAGGGGTCGGTCATTGACCCAATCGCGGTTCGTCAATCACCACTGCAGATCTTTCGCAGTTCCTTCCGAGATCTGGACCACGTCGGTGAGATTTCCCAGATGCTGTGCCCACTGGAACCTCAAGTCCCACTGCAGAGCCTGCATACGCCACCTTGCATGTTTTACCAACAGGATGAAGGAGGCCATGAGACCCAACAGAAGTCAGTCTCAAGGAGGCTGAAATATCGGAACCAAAACTGGAATATCCTGGATTCACTGTTTGGGAGAATAAGCCCAAAACTGCACTGTCCATAACAGCTCCGATGAAAAGGAGAGTCTGAGAAGGACTTGGGTGTGACTTTGGTACGTTTATAGAGAACCCCAGCAAATGTAGGAAGTCCCCCATAGTCTGAAGGTGGGAGACGATATCCTGGGGCAAGGACGCCTTCAAAAGCCAGTCGTTGAGGTAGCGGAAGCCTGACACCCCTAACCTACGCAGATGAGCTGCGACCACCGCCATCACCATGGTAAAAATCCGAGGGGCACTGGTAAGGCCAAAGGGAAGCAAGGTAAACCGAAAGTGCTTGTGGCCTACCTTGAACCGCAGGCAACGCCTGTGGCCCAGCAGGATGAAGATTTGAAAATACGCATCCTGCAGGTCCAGCACTACCATCTAATCTTCTTGGTCTAGGGCAGACAAGACCTGAACTAGAGTAAGCATCTTGAACTTCTCTTCTTGAGGAAGAGATTGACGGTCCGAAGATTCAAAATGGATTGCAACCCTTTGTTCTTTTTCGGAATCAGAAAGTAGCAGGAATAACAGCCACTGCCTACTTCTGAACCCGGGAACCTCTCTATAGCTACCTTGGCCAAAAGAGCCATAACTTCCTCCTGGAGCAATTTTAAATTAACCTCCGTCAGCCGTTCCTGATTTGACAGAATGGGAGGAGGAAAAGAAAGTAAAGGCAGAGAATAGCCCTGCTGATTGATCCGCAATTCCCACTTGTCCGATGTTATGGACCTCCAGGGGGGAAGATAATGGATTCTCCCTCCAACTGGAGTGGTGTGGTCTTCCAGAGTCAGACTAGGAGTGCTGGGAGGCTGCGGCTGCCGAGGGCAGGGGGGGCGATGACTTCTGGCTCCCATTCCTAGGTCAGCATGAACCGCGTCCAAATCCCTGCACAGCTTGGGAATCTGGCTGGGATAGGGCTAAAGCGTCTGGAAACGCCTTCTATTGCCACAAAAGGGGCGAAAGGTAGACTGGCCATGAGGAGTAGAAGAGAGGCCCAAAGATCTGGCAGTAGTTCGAGAGTCCTTGAACCTCACTAGGGCAGAATATACCTTTTCCCCATAAAGGCATGTTCATCAAATTTGCCAGGACATCACCAGAGAAGCCAGTTGACCTAAGCCAGGCATGTAGTCTCAAGGTTCACTGTTGTGGAAATTAATCTGTCTGGCGAATCAGTCACATCAAGGCTACACTTTAGGGTGAATTTTGCTGCATCTCTCCCGTCCATTCCTGCTTGAGAGCGCACAGCGGGGACTGCCACTGGGACTTGTGGCAGCACTTGTGCAACCGTCTCCCGAAGGGAGTGGGAGAGACAGTCCAATATGCCTGAGGTATTCACAAACCGCAATGCCAAGCTGGAGGAAGAAAACATCTTACCAAATGAATCCAGCCTCTTGGATTACCGATCCGGAGGAGCGGAAGGGAATGCGCCCTGGGACATAGAATTCTTCACCACAAAGCTTTTAGGGGTAGGGTGTTGGCTGAGGACCTTTGGGTCACCCAGAGCTAGTCGATGGCGGCGTGCAATTGTCCTAGTCACAGGAGCAAGTGTGCTAGGCATGAACCACGTGCCTAGAGGGAGATCAGTTAGCGCTTCATTAAATGGCAAAAGGGGTTCAGAAGTGGAAGCCCCAGGTTGAAGAACTTCAGTCAGGAGATAAGTCCTGACCTGCACGGAAGGCAGCTGTAGCCCAAGGACCTCGGCTGCCCTTTTAACCACCATGCCATAGGATGCCGCCTCCTCGGTAGCAGAAGTTGGCTGAGAGAGCATGCCAATACCTGGAGAAGTGTCCAGTCCACTGGCTTCCCCAAGTTCCCCATACCAGTCCTACTGCTCTGCAGATTCATCCTGGTGTTCCAAAGGGTCCATGGACCCCCCCCCCATTTGTCTTCTGAGCCTAACACATCCTCAAAGCGTTCAGGCAACAACATAGAATCACTGGGTTCAATCAGCGTCGAGTGACGTCATTCCGACTCTGTGTCGTCCGAGATAAGGATGGGGCTGGTGCCGCCGATGGGCACCGGCGGCACCAACTTCAGGTCAGACGCCAGAGGAGGCCACAATGGCACGATTGGCGCCGACCCGTATCCAGGTTCGGATCCCTGAGGCCCCACCGGTGCCATGGCTAGAGCCGAAGACATTAAATCCAATGGGGCCCGAGGGTTGGCCCGCTCAAATACGCGGCACAAGGCCTCGTAAAAGTCTTTCATTTGAGCGGGGTTCGCTCCGGCTCCTGGAAAAGGAGGGAGGTGCGAAGGCGACCCTGGCTCCGGCTCCGCAGAACCGTGCCTAGAGCGTCGGTGCTCCTGACCTCTTGTCGACAGATGACAGTCGAGGAGAAGCGGAGGTATGCTTGGACTTCTTTTTGTGCTTCTTCCCAGAGTGTTCAGAGGACCTCGAGTGGGACGAAGAGGACTTTGGGCTCCGGGAGCAGTCCCGCGACCTCCTTCTTTGATTGGGACCGGGACTTAGGGCAGAGTCTTGCTGGTCAGTGTTGACTATGGGGCCGCAAGGAGCTTCATAGCCCGCTCCCACAAGGCCTTCGGAGCCACAACCAGCCAGTCCGAGCATGACTAAGTCGTGTCGGGCTGCAGACACCAGAGACAGACGAGATGGGGATCAGTAATCAACATCATGTGGTGGCAGGCACCACAAAGCTTGAATCCTGTCTTTCTCTAAGACATCCTAGCACACGAAATTGGAAAACAATTCAGAATGGCAAAAAGTCGAGAAAAGGCCTGTCAAAAAGCAGCAAAAGGGTAGCTCTTCTCAGATTGGCACTTAAGGCTGCGGAAAGAAAAGAACTGCCGCCTGCGCGCCTATATAGGTACAGGGATGTCATAACTAATGCCGACGATGTCACGTGGAGCTGAATGGAGACACCCGACGAGCGCGCCAGTGGTATTGCTCAGCAAAAGTTTCCGGATCCAGCTTGACACCTGGGAAATTCAAAGGTAAGGAATCTGCAGCTAGAAGTCTCTACCAGATGGTAATCAACAACCAAGAGGCAGCGAGTCCTCTGTCCCTCACTGTCCCAGAGTTCGGTAGGATGAAAGATTGAGCAGATCACTCCTATCTTTAAAATCAATCACATTAGCATCCGCACTTGGAACATAGTGGGATGGAACCAACTGAAAACGCGAGAAGATGAAATTACCTATCTGTCACAAGTTGACATGCTTTGCCTGCAAGAGACTTGGGTAATTGAGCCAACCTTCCATGTTGGTTAAGAATTCTATTTCAATCCTGCAGTCAAGAGGGCTGCAAAAGGGAGACCAGCAAGAGGCTGCCTCTTCTGTGCCAAATAACTATGAACTTCAAAACAGAAAGGCTAAACACCAAGCAATCCGAGCGGCTTGGCATATCACTGACAAAGTGGACTATATCTTCAAATACTTACTAGAAACCTTCTTGCCCAACCATCATACAGGATTTACCATTAAAATATATTTAAATCTAAATCTATTTCACTTTAGAACTGGCGAAGAGCCCACTAGACTGCAAGATCGAATGTGGCACAGCCCACCTCCACAATTACACCTGCAGCAGAGTGAAACAATAGGCAACAACTTAGCTGAACCACTTCACTCCATCAGCCTACAAGTATTGAACAGCCACAATAAGTACAACCAGGTAGTGGCCTTCACACATGTGGCATCAACCAGGATGCTGTACTTGATTATAGTTTCTTTACACTTCCTCTCTTTAAACACCTTAATAATCCAAAATAAGACAGATTAAAAAGCGAACACATCCTGCAGAAAACAGTTTTGCAGATAGTTGGCTATAAGAACCACTGCATCAACCAGGTAGGGGTTGAATTAAATGGTCAAAAAGCAGGATGTTTCAAATGGTCATCAAATGTGGGGAAATATTTTGCAGACTGGAGGAATACATTTGAGAAGGATTGCACTAACTTCCTAAAACAATTGCCCTTGATAATAACCCATTCAACCATCTAACTTGGTCTAACGCAGTGGCAAATTTACAATCCAAACTAACCAGCACCACCACCAAATCTAGTAAAAGTCCCTTATTAAAGGGGGACTAATCATGGTATAGAGTTTCCCTGCAAAATAAGAATAGAAAAGTGGCCATTTTTTCAAGACTTTGTCACATCTCACTCGTGAAGGTTCTGTATGTGAGGAATGGCTGTGAAGTAAGTTGCACTACATTGCCCAGAATGCTTAGGGGCGATGTCTTTCCTCTCTGTTTCCTAATTTCCTTTTTGTACTCTTCCTGTTTCTTCATCCGGTGCTTGTCACCTGAACTATGGAGTCAGTTTCAGCAGGAATCATCGCAAGTCCAGAGAAGCCGCCGCGGTGATTTCCTACCCGTTTTCTATTGTTTCCCTGTTGCCAGCAAGTCAGGATTGTTTATATCGGTTTGTGGAGGTTCGTGCGGCGCTTTCCCCGATCGCGCATTGAACGCGCTGGGATTGGGAAGGAGCGCGGCACGGGTTATAATTATCAGCTGAGAAATTCGTTCGTTGCAAGAGGAGGTAAGGCGCCTGTGGCGCGACCTAGTTCTCGAACATTGGGAAAGAGCAGCTGCTCTGTGACTTTGGAACAGCGCTGTGAATACTGAAAGCTCGAGTGAAGCAAGGAATGGCGAGTTGTTTGTGAAGGGTGGATTCAAAACCCTGTATCAAGTTCCATCCTTTCTGAACATTGTGAATGTGTTAGTTACTTCGGAGTCAGCTGTATGAATACAATACAAACCGTGTAACTGGAGAAATAAGATATTATTCTGGCATACCATTATAAAACTTGACAAACGTTAGCACAGAACTGCAGTAGGTGCTACCGTGTGATGATATTAATATGGTCTACATGTAGCCATTTTGGATGCCAGAAGAAGAGGATTTTTTGTGACGATTTATGCTCTATGAATTATTGAATGGCACATACTTCAGGATAATGCAAAGTGATGCTGCTTGAAGGAATAGACATTTTTTCTTTTAGGATTTATTTTTCTCTTTTTTTTCTTCATGGAGAGCAAATGCAGCTTAATGTTGTAAGTTACTGTACACACATAGAATATGGATCTTGTTAAGTGGTTCTGTATGTGTGTGTGATTTCCCCTTTCTCTCTCCTACTACAGAAAATCCAGTCTGATACCATTGAGGTTCCTTCTTCATACACGTATCCAGAGGCACCTATCAGATTATTTTGGCTGCTGCGACTTTATTGTTTCCTTTGTCCCTTTTTTCCCCTTCCCTGGTGTTGTTACACTTGGTAGAGTTTATATATATATATATATATATATTCTCACAGGTTGTGACATTGCTAGAGGATAGGGAGAACTAGCTACAATCATCGCTCCCGCTGTACCCGGCTGAACAGGTTAGTGGTAACCTATTTGAAATCACGACAGACTTGTATCCAAATCAAATTGTGAGGTCAACCACTGCAGGGCTGGGCTCTCTAAACTGAGGAAGCAATACAAGATACTGGTCTGGGAAGCAAAGCAAGTGTCAAACGAGTAAACTTGGCCTTATCTATACAAAGCTTGCTCATACTCCAAAAGCAGTCAATTCTGGCTCATGGGAGAAGGAACTCCGGACAACTACTGAGGTTTTCACCATTTTAAGGAGGGTGGCACTGATAAAAAATGGCAGTCCTCCCTCTGTTTAATTTGCTTTTTATGCTATACAGTGTGGGTTTGCTACATTTTCTTCTTTTTAGAAAAGTGGAATCTCTTTTTACATATGTTATCTAGCAGAGTGAAACTGCTAGATTAGCACATAGCACTTTGTATAAAAGAGAGGAGGAAGGTGGCTTAGCATTCTCCAACTTGCGGGGTTACTACTTTGCTTATTTTGCGTCATATATGTCCAGATCTAGCATGAAACATGAGCTAGTGGGAAATCTTAAGAACGATCTCATGGGGTTGTTTTTAAAGGAATAGAATATATGGGAAGTTTTAAAATTGACAAAAATTACCCCAAAATAGTATGCTATTCGATCCTTCAGTGGTTCTTTAAAAAACATAGGGATCTTTATAGACAGTATTCAATCACCTATATCAACTTCGCCATATCCCTGATGGAACTGAATTGGGATTCAAAGATAAGATGGACATAAGCACAGTCATGAAATGGGGGAAAAGGGTTTCAAAAGGCAGCCAACTTCATGGTAGAAGATAGGTGGAAGAATTGGTCTGAAATAAATTAATCACTCAGGAATAATTTTTAGTAGTTGGGCTCTTATAGAGTTTTGGCCTGTAAGTTTAGGTCTCTGTACATCCGTCAGATTTGTGACATCCAAAAGTTAGTTATGAGCCTGACGGAGGCCCCTGCTGTCAAACGACTGGCTGGTTGAATGGGGCCCGATACGTGGCTTAAGGCCACCGGTTAGTTGGGGAAATCTGAAGGGCTCACATTAATCAATCAATCAATCAATCAATGACACTTGTAAAGCGCGCTACATACCCGTAGGGTCTCAAGGCGCTTGGGGGGGGGGGGGTGCCGCTACTGCTCGAACAGCCAGGTCTTCAGCTTCCTCCTGAAGGAGAGGTGGTCTTGGGTCAGGCGCAGGTCGGTCGGGAGGGAGTTCCAGGTCTTGGCAGCCAGGTAGGAGAAGGACCTTCCTCCTGTAGTCGCTCTTCGGATGCGGGGGACGGCAGCGAGGGCGTGGTTGGCTGATCGGAGGTGGCGTTTGGGAGCGTAGAAGTTGACTCGGCTGTTGAGGTAGCTCGGGCCTTGGTCGTGTAGGGCTTTGTGTGCGTGGGTGAGGAGGCGGAAGGTGATTCTTTTGCTGACGGGGAGCCAGTGAAGGTCTCTGAGATGTCCGGAGATGTGACTGGTTCGTGGGATGTCGAGGATGAGTCTGGCTGAGGCGTTCTGGATCCGCTGGAGTCTCTTCTGGAGCTTGGCGGTGGTACCGGCGTAGAGGGCGTTGCCGTAGTCCAGTCGGCTGGTGACGAGGGCCTGGGTGACGGTCCTCCTGGTCTCGGTGGGGATCCACCAGAAGATCTTCCGTAGCATGCGTAGGGTGTTGAAGCACGCCGAGGAGACGTTGTTGACTTGCCTGGTCATGGAGAGAGAGGAGTCCAGGATGAAGCCCAGGTTGCGTGCATGGTCTGTTGGTTTGGGTGCGGTGCCCAGGGCGGGAGGCCACCAGGAGTCGTCCCAGGCGGAGGGTGAGGGTCCCAGGATGAGGACCTCCGTCTTGTCCGAGTTCAGTTTTAGGCGGCTGGTCGTCATCCACTCGGCTACCTCCTTCATCCCTTCGTGCAGGTTGGCTCTGGCGGCGGCGGGGTCGTTAACAAGGTAATGTGAGACAACATTAATAAACTTAATTTTAAGGTGCTGAGAGGGGTTAATTGACAAAGAATGCAATTTCATACAAAATGGTTGCTCAATAGAACCACACAATTTTTGGACGATACTTACCCTGCATGGCCAAGTTGCTGCTTTAGATGCAAATCAAGTGCAGTAGCGAACTGGTCCTACGTAATGGGGCAGTGTGCCACTATTCAAGGATTGTGGGGAGCGATATTTCGGTATCTGGAATCAGCCTGGGAGATACAATTAATACCCAGTATGTGGTTGATGTTAATAGGCTATGATCCAGCCGTATGAATAACATCCAGATTACAAAACATGCTTTTAGTTTCGATGATGGTGGCTAGATCTTTGTTGTTCTAAAGGTGGAGAACTAAGTCTAAGATGAAGCAAGTGAGAGTTAGAGTTACTGTGTGCTCTTCGAATTGGAGGGACTATGAGCTTTAATAAAATCTGGACTCAATTTATGGCGGAATCCATGGTTAAGGTGAAAAAGTGATATTTGATAAGCAATCAACTGTGTAAGGCATTTGGCTGATCTGTTCGGTAATGGATCTCGATTGGTATGAAATTTGTTCAGGACCAGTATTTATACATCTATCAAAAACATTCATGTCAGTCTTAGCAATGTTAGCCATGTTTGCTTATCATTTTCCTCTGTGGAATGTATTGCTTCTGGGCTGGATCATATTGAATTGAACAGCACCCTGAATTGTCTACTGCAGGAATGCCTCTTCCACCTTACTGTACTGCTTCTGCCCCAAGAGTGGGAGTGTGATGTTTCTCCCTCCAACCGGTGTTCCTCGTTTCCTAATTACCTTCTTTTGTTTGTGCCGCCAAAGTTGCCTGAGGTACAGCCTGGCTTCAATAACTTACAGATCCTTGAGACACCAGAGCTCCTTAGTGGGTGCGTGGGGTACAGTGAGTGGGGCAGAAGGTAGGATACATAACAGTACGTAAAATAAAGACGAGATGGAAATAGGTGAGAAACTGGAGACTGCAGATAAACAATAAAATGTTCCTTTTAAAAAGATTTCTATTCGGAAAGTATTACATAATTATGTACTGAGAAAATACTTTACACACAGACAGGCAGACTTTCTAACTAAATTAAAAAGAATAGAAATAACAATTAAGAAATCATACATTTAATCTTTGTAGTTTATGTACTTTTGATTTCATATGTATTCCAAGGATGGCACTATTGGACTATACCTGTGGAATTCTTGCTCAAATGCCTCTTGTGTGAAGATTCTTCAATGGAATGTGCTGGTGTATGTAAGGCTTTCTCTAAACTGCTGCAGATACCGTTTATGGTTGTCTCAGCTCTTGGAGTTACCTGAAAAGCAAAACGTATAGAGTATAATTTGCCAGATTTGCCAAACGTTACATTTTCAAGGCCTTTAAAGCATATCATTTAAAGAAGCAAAACAGATTTTAATATACAAGGAAGCCTGTAACTATGGCTACAGCAACTCTAATTTTCTTAGTAATGTTTATGATATTACTAACCAACTGTAATAAAACATGGCACTACTACTCTACAGTAATAATGATGCAGTAGAGTAATATAATAATGTCTGTTGCTAGGGAAAATAGACAAAAGCAAAAGATAGGCTATTGAGCAGAATTACAACTAATTAAAGAATGAAATATATCAACGTTTTCAGCTTTTTCTTCTGAACTATCTTCTGTGAAAAGCTGTCATGGGCTAACAAGGATGCATGTAAACATCTATTGTTTACTATTGCACTGCAGAAGATCACTTAAAGAGATTAAGAATGTACCCACGTGTTAGTACCCATTCTAAGATTTAAGTAGCATTGAAACTGCTTAACATGCAATTGCAAGTTGGATATTGATGTGTTTGTTTCATTGTATATGTGTACACGCCTACAAATATAGTATATCTTTCATAACTGAAAGGAAGAGAACAAGGATATAAAAGTGATACTATTTCGGGGGCGTGGCCTACAAGATGGCCGAATAAGACGTGCTTTTCGGAGCTCCTGCTGGAAAACAGGGAGATCCATTAATATCCAGTGATGCTGCTCTAGCATTGATCCCACAATCCTCATTGTGACCAGGCAATACTCCCAGGGGTGATATAAAATCATGTAGTAACCCCGCTGGTACCACGGAACAGACGGCAGCGCACCGGGGAGATGAATGCGCCATCTTGGACGGACATAGATGGCTCCGCACTCAGGATCGGAGCATCGGCGGTTGGTGCCCCTCCCCAGCGCTGTGGTGACGTCAGACTGTGAAGCAGCTGACCCTACTCCTGGTCGGGAATGTGCAAGACCCTGGTCGGGGACTCACCCCCTGCGGACCACAGCGGGGGCACGGCCTTGCTGCACAGAGGGCGGCCTGGAGATTGAGCTGACAGCAGCGGTTGAAGCGGTGGGACCCGGCAGAGACTAAGACGGCTAAGCAAACCGTGGACTACGTGCAACAAAAGGGGGTGAATCACTGTGCGGCAACGGATTCCTGGATGACCCGTCAGCCTGCCCCCTCTGGAATAGGATGAGGCCGGGAGACTTCTGGCTATCAGGGCAGAATCTAGACATTGCTGGCTGTCATTTTGCAATCATTTCGAGCCCCAAGAGTCACATGAGATGAGCATGGGGCTGGTGGAAGTCTGGTGCGTGCCTGAGGCCTATTACGGTTGTAAAAGCCAGGACCAGGCCTGCTCGGGAGTGAGGCGACATTAACAGAGGGCTCCCCATCGTGGCATAAACACACAAGGACACCCCGGAGCCGCTGCTGAGTGTGCCGAGACCCTAGGAAATAATGTAGGGGTGTATGCCTCGACTGTAGGTGGACTTCTCTTGCAACCGGGGATTCACCAACACTATGCATCGCCTCCTGAACACCCGGAAGATAATCCCCAGATGCTAGATCCTTGACTCCTGGTCAGTGGACGGCCAGGCTGGGGAGCAGAGGCAAGGTTTCCACGAGAGACGATCTGCTGATCACATGATGTACCTGATCTGGCCCCTTGGGAGTCAATTCTATATCAGAGAGGAGGTACGCTCCTGTCGGCAGACAAGAACACACAGGGGCCCGGAGTCTCTGGGGTGGCTCCCCACCAAGCGTGGTAACTAGAGTGGAAGGAGGCACCAGCTACTCAAAGTGTTGTTAAGATTGCTCAGCTCTGAGAGCCATGTATGAAGAGAGCCTGGAAGTCGGTGGGCTACCTGTAGATTTGCGACTAGCCACCATAGTAGTCATTCATAAGCAGGGCAAACCAGCGGATAAATGTGGCTCTTATAGGCCAATCTTTCTGATTAACGTGGAGACAAAGGTACTGGCAAAGGTCCTGGCCAACAGACTGGTGACAGTTATAACATCTATTGTCCACCCAGACCAATCTGGCTTCATGCCAGGTAGAAACACGGCCCTCAATATACAGCGCCTGCATAATGTGATGGCTCGCATGGAATTCGATTCTATTGAATGGCCATATCTGTTTGAGGTCCTCAAGAAGGTGGGATTGGGTCCCAAGTTTGTAGCCTGAGTAAAGCTTCTATATACCGGGGTGCTGGGACAGGTGAGGGTCAATGGCTTTACATCTCGGACGTTCGAGTTACGGAGAGGTACTAGGCAAGGATGTCCTCTCTCCCCATTGACATTTTCTCTTGTGCTGGAGCCTCTTGCGGCCTGGGTCCGTAGAGAAGTGATGGTGCGAGGGATGCGTTGGGCGGATGAGGTAGAGGACCGAACATCTTTATACACGGACGATATACTGTTATGCTTAGCATCCCCATACAAATCAATCAGGGTAGTGCTGGATATATTCACAAATTTCGGTAAGTATTCTGGATATGCGATCAATTGGCACAAGTCTGTATGGTTTATGTTGAGGGGAGAGGTTCCCCGCCTCCCGGCCGACTGCACTATCACTGTGGCGACGGAAGGGTTTCGATATCTGGGGATATTTGTCATTTTAGAGCAATGGAAGGCGAGATTCGCACGTTGCTGTGGGATGGGAGGGACCCCAGGATTGCATTGCAGAAATTGACTAAAGGCTGGTACGACGGAGACATAGCACTCCCTGACCTACAGCGTTACTACTGGGCCGCACAACAGCGGACTGTCAATCATTGGATATATCATCCCCCAGATGACCCGGCATATGTTCTTGATCGATACCAAACTGACCGCTCCGGATATCTGGGGGGTCCTGTACACCACTGATAGGAAAAATAGGGGGAGGTTTTTCGGACCCACCCAACACACATTGGAAATTTGCCGTCTCGTTTCTTCCCGGCTGGGATGGACGGGCCGCCTCTCGCAGGCTACACCGCTGTGGTATACTCAGAAGTTGGGCATGCTGGGTTATCAGCCCGGGTTTGGCAAATGGGACCTCATCTGGATCTCAGCGGTGAAGGACTTGGTTAGAAGGGGAGCAATATTCACTTTCGGTGATCTCCAGAGACAATACCATCTAGCACAAAGAGAAATGTTTAGGTACTTTCAGATTTGACAACCGGTTCGGGCGGCATTCCCATCCCTCACAGATATTTCAGAGTCGTCCCCTCTGGAAGACCGCTTGCTAGACAGGCCCCTCAGTTTGAAAGCAATATCTCTAACTTACAGAAAGTTGAGTAATAACTTGCCAGATACCTTTCCGAAGCTCAGAGAGCAGTGGCAAGACGACATTGGTCCTATAGATGACGAAGACTGGCAAACGGCGCTTATGTCCCCCCGAGAAGCGGCTATCACACAGAGACTTAGGCTGATTCAACTTAGGATACTCCACCGATCATACATCACAGGGAAAGTTTTGGCGAGGATAGGTGCTAGACTTGACGACCTTTGTATGAGGGGTTGTGGTCAGCAGGCCACGTTTTACCCTACCCAGTGGAGTTGCCCAAAGATACGTGCCCTTTGGGAGGATGCCTCAGACCACATGCAAACACTTTTGGGGAAGAGCATAGTTTTAACGCCGTAACTGGGACTGTTGAATATATGGGAGGCGACTGATCTCACGGAAGTCGAACAGCAATTTAGAACACTGGGATACACACTGGTAAAACGAGAGCTGGCTAAAGGTTGGGGAAGCGACCCCGCCTCTCGTCACCCTGTGGGCTAAAGAAATGGACAGATGCATGTTGGCAGAGACAGAGGTTAAGGCACGGGGGTGTCCCAAGAAATGGGATAGGAAATGGGCACACTGGAATAAGTATCGAGGAGATCCCTGTGTATCGCCTACTGTTGAAATGGAGATGCATAGGCAAGTGGGTCATGTAGGAAATGTCTAATATGCTATTGAAATTAATGTCTGCTCAACTATTCTGTTGTCAATCTTGAACATGTCATCCAATCATGTATGTATGGCTGTGATTAAACTAATAAATAAAGTTGTAAACATTTTTTAAAAAAAGATTGCTCAGCTCTTGGAGGTGCATAGAGAGGGCTGGGACAACATGGTGAAATAAAAATCCAACTGTGCCCAGTCCAACAAGATCCTGAATTATGCGCAACCCCAGTCCCAGGGATCAGATCAACAAGACAGGCTGGAGGGCAACAATGCTGAGGAGGCTCCGAGCGTAGTCCAGCGAGAACCTTCCTTAACCGATGTCTTGGCAGCAATCCAGTCTACCAGAGATGACATGTTGAACAGAATAGATGCAGTAGCCATCGATGTCAACCTCCTGCGCGGTGACTTACGCAAGGTTTCTGATACAGTCAGTACGACTGATCAACATGTAGAAACCCTCCAGGTGGCAGTTAAGTCACTCAAGGAAAAGTCATGGACCTGCAGAAAAAGATGATTAAACTGGACGACCGGGCTGAAAATCAGGAAGGTCGATCGAGAAGGAACAACATACGATTTGTGGGGATTCCGGAACGTCCGGAGAGTCCCTCAGCAGAGCTGTTTTTTGGAGGACTGGATTACGAAGGTCCTTGCGCCCGGGAGGACGGCAAAATTATTTAACACTGAAAGGGCCCTTGGAGAACTGGTCCCTCCATTGCGGCCTGGGGCCCCACAGAGAGCCTCAAGAGCCTAATTAGGGGTGGAAAGTGGTTTAGCCCAGGTTCAGCTCAGGACCCGTATCAGGGGTGGGATGTTGTGTAAATAGGCATCCAGGGGTAGCCAGAGCAGTCTGGATCTACTATAGTTAAGGTTTTGGTTGAGGATAATGTTGTCTGTGCTTCTGACAAAGCAAGCTCAGGCCCACCAAGTCTGTATGAAACAGATTTGAAGTCTTTCCAATCACAAAGGATCGTTTCGACTCCTAGTGTGAGTAGTAGGTCTAAAAGTAGGAGCTCTACTTTGCTAAAGAGGGACTGGGATTGCGATAGAATCCAGGGGCCTAAACATTTGAGGACCGGGTCCAAAGTCATCTTGCAGGGAAAATGTTTATGGTTTTGTTGATTTCTTCCCAATATGAGCGAAGCATATGGCAAGAAAACAAGAAAAAAAATTTAATTGTGTGTTCAAGGTCTCCTACCTCAGTTAAGCAGTTCCAGCATTTCTCTGAGTTTACTAACCCCAATCTAGATAGTCTGTACGGGGTCCAGGAGGATCTGTGTAGAAGCCAGTATTTACACTGTGTGATGAAAGGGGACATTTTGAGCTTAGTCACATGTTTCCATATAAGGACCAGCTTTCTTCATCAAGGTTGGTATACCCTTCTTTAAGGCAGAAGGCGGACCACCTGTTTTGAGACTTTTGTATGCAATTGGTAGCATGCTCCTGGAGGAGTTTATATAGTGTGGAGGCTTGGTGGACTTTGAGATGCAACTAAGCTTAGTTTCTTTAGAATACCTGGATTTTGTGGGTTCAGGAAGGCTTGATCGCAGTTAATCGCAGCTCGCAGTTGTAGAAAATTGTAGAATTCCTTGTTGGGATGGTAAAGGCCATTAGTGAGAAGGAGAAGGAGATTGGGTTGACTCTATTAATCACAGCCTTAATGTATATAATATTATGAAATGACCAGGTATGCCAGTAGAGAGTTGTACGGTCAATTTTTATTAATGGGTTGTGCAAAAGAGAGGTAGGAAGAGTAGGTGAGTTTGACAATGCTTTTGTTGTCTAGATTTTTAACTGCTAACATCTTGCCTCTGATTATATTTGAGGAGTTTAGGGTCTTAAAGTGTTTCATTGAGATATCAGCTGTTGGTAGGGGTTAAATGGGGAGAAGGGTGCTCTTTCGTTGTCTGCCCATATCGGTGGGGGGATGGGAGGGGAGGGGAGGCAACGGGTTTGGGTGAATCCAATGTAAAGACTGTTTGAGAATAAATGCCATTTGGAGTTTGTTGAAGTTGGGGATACCAATCCCACCTTTCTTTGTCCAGTAGTATAACTTTAGTTACGATTCTGGGCCTTTTACTGTGCCAAATATATTGGATGTTAGTCTTGTTGAGTAATGTTGAAAAGACTACGGAACGCAGTAGAGGGAACATGCTCATTATGAAGTTCGTCTGCGGTGCTATTCACATTTTGGTGCAGTCCAGCCTTCCCACCAAGTTCTGTGTTTGGGTGACCATGTCTAAATGAGGTCTTGTATGTTTTTTAAGTAGGGTGTTTTCAATATGGGTGCGAGAGTCAGCCATTGATTTACAAAGTTTTAGACCCAGCTATTTAAGTAGGGGTGGGCGGACATCTCCGTTCCGCCCACGGAATGTGCGGAGATTTGCCCCTTCCGCAAAGAAGGCGGAGAAACAAGGCAAATCTCCGCACATTCGGGGGTGGAACGGAAGTTGTCCCCCCGCCTCCCGCCCACCGTATTAAATGATATTTAAAAGCCTAAAATAAAATTTAAATAAAACGTACCATATTGCGGGCGCATCCTTGCCCATCGCAGCTTCATCTGGGAACTGTGCATGCGCGGGAGGCTGCGCATTCGCATTCCTCGCAAGGAATGCGCATGCGCAGGCTCCCGCGCATGCACAGTTCCAAGAAGTAGGCGCCATGGCCAAGGATGCTCCCGCAATAAGGTACATTTTATTTAAATTTAATTTTAGGCTTTTAAATATCATTTAATACTGCGGGCGGGCGGCGGGTAACGGAAATATGTGGAGAGGCACAGAGATTGGTTCAATCTCCGTGCCTCTCCCCGAAAATCCCTTCCGCGACTTACGCCCACCCCTATATTTAAGGTTATGGCTTTGCCATCTGAGGTTACTATTGCAGAGAATTGCTGATGTGCAGATTGGGTTTAAAAGTGTATCCCAGGCTTTAGCATAGTAAACACAACAAGATGATGGACAGAGTGCTGAAACTTTTCAACCACTCACCCCCAGTCAAGAGATCTTGGTTGAATCCATCCTTCTTTTGCTCACTAGGCCAGCCCAGTTCAAACCCAGCCATATGCAATTTAGTCTTCGTCATTAGTTCCTAATGGGAACAGTCCAGCCCGAACTGCCAGGACCAGAAACAAGCATCCTAGGATCTGCTTCAGGGTTTCACCCCTCATCAGTCACCGGTGCTGCTGTTCATGGCTTTTATTTCAGTGCTTAGAGTTCCTGCTCAATTTCTTCCAACCAACAAAAATGTATATGTTTGGACAATAGCGGAGTATTCTGAGCCACTGCCAGTTAGATGCGGTCTAAGAAATGCCAGTTAAAATTGGTGAACCGCAGGAAATGCTGTCCATCATGTACACTCTTGCAGACTGGCCAATCCATCACTGCATTTACCTGCCATTCTATCTAGTGGTGGAGCAACAATTTTCGGAGTGGGGCTGAGGCCATCAATGTTACATCACTGAAGTATTGGGGCTTGTGAAAACTCCAAGCATCACACGAAGAAATGTATAGAAAATTAGCTATGCCCATTCAGTAGGAGAGTGGTACGAGTGTAGCATGTAGTGTGTAGTACATTTTGGAGCACAGTGTCAAAACAGATTACTAACACATAGTGTGGTAGTGCTTTGTCATTTACAGACCGCCTATTTTCCATTGAAATGGCCACTAAATTTGCACAGACATGCTGTTTTACTAATAAAACTATATCACACACACACACACTATAATATATGACAATTGGGTTTCAGCAAATATTTATCATTTGTGCATCACTAACAAAAGTGTCTTGATTTGTTTGATCTTAGTGTGTTTCCATCACATTATAGAATTAAAAAAATATCCCTTGTGCACTTTACTAAGGGCTGATATTTGTTGAAATATTTGTACAGTTATTTTACAGGTATTTAAACGTCGAGTTAGAATTAAACTGCAATCCTACAGCCTTTCCTTCACACTACCTGCACCCTAGCAAGATTGCCATGTAGCTCATTTACAAAATCCTCTCACCTTGCAGTCACAGAAAGAAATGTAAACACCAATCTCCATGCTAAAAGGATAAGCAGCAATTTGTCAGAAGACGTAGCCTGACATTGGACCTCCGTCTTTGAATGCACAACAATATATAACAACATAATAACAAAATGTAAATGCCTCTCTTTAGCTCATTCACCTACTGAACTTGAGCGTGGTTATTTTGGAGGTGCAGCAACCTGTGATTCTACCATTTAAAGGCTATCTAATAAACCACATCATTTTGCTACCTCTCAATCAGGCAATGCTTTGAACAGCAGATAGAATAATCAAAACTTATTTTAAGTGAATTTTTTCAGAATTCTGATAATATAGCCTATATAAATATTTGGTCTAGAAGAACAAGTTACTTACCTTCGGTAACACTTTTTCTGGTAGATACAATATCTGCCCGTGGATTCTTCACCTTGTGAATAACCCCCTGCGTCAGCAGCATTCGGAAATTCTTTTTGTAGCTTCGCGCCGACGTGGACGACGTCACAGAGGCACGGCATCGCGCGCGATTCCGCTGACGTCACCGACACCATTATAGGCCCACGCCGGCGTGATGACATCAGTTCCGTCCTTTTTTCCGTGCCTTCGAGGCACACGGACGGACCGATGACAGCAGAAATATACACAGTATACAAATGTCAAGATAACACACACAGTGAAACCAATGCAGGAAAGTAAAACATAATACACATTTCCTTTGACAATAAAAATATATACAATACAACAACTCAAGTATAGAAGAGTGGACAACGGGGAGGCGGGTGGGTCAGTGAGGAATCCACAGGCAGATATTGTATCTACCAGAAAAAGCGTTACAGAAGCTAAGTAACTTGTTCTTCTGATAGATACATCTGCGAGTGGATTCCTCACCTTGTGAATAGAGTCCAACAGCAGTCCCCACTCCCGGAGGAGGGTGTCCACTCTCCTATGCCAGAAAATCCTGGAGGACAGCGCGCGCAAAGTGGCCCTCCCTCCTCACTTCGGTATCCAAGCAGTAATGCTTCGCGAAAGTCGCTGCTCTACAAATGTCCTCAACAGGAACACCCCTAGACAAAGCAGATGTTGATGACTTTGCTCTAGTAGAGTGTGCTCTTATACCCTCTGGAGGTTCCTTACCCGCCAGGGCGTAGCAGATCTTAATGCAGAGGATAATCCATCTCAAGAGCGTGCGCTTGTGCACCGCCTTCCCCTTCTTGCAGCCAGCAAACCCAACAAACAGCTGGTCATCCAACCTGAACTCTCGTGTCCTGTCCAGGTAAAAGATCACCGCCCTCTTGGGGTCTAAGCGGTGAAGTCTCTCCTCCTTGGAAGGAGGAGGGGGGAGGATAAAAGGTAGGGAGGGTAACGGACTGCCCCAGATGGAAAGGAGTTACCACCTTAGGCAGAAAAGGAGCCCTGGTTCTGAGTACCATTCTTTCAGCATGAATGGATAAAAATGGGGGCTTTGACCTAAGAGCTTGAAGCTCACTTACCCTCCTTGCCGAGGTAATGTCCACCAGAAAAATAGTCTTAAAAGACAAAAGTCTCAAGGGATATGTGTGTAAAGGTTCAAAAGGAGAACCCATCAAGAACGTAAGAACAAGGTTCAAGTCCCATTGAGGTACAATAAAAGGTGTAGGAGGAAATTTATTGGTAAGGCCCTTAATGAAACGTAATACAACAGGAGATTTAAACAAAGAGGGCTGGTCCGGCAAACAAAGGAAAGCCGATAAAGCCGACAAATAACCTTTGATAGTTGCCACCGCAAAACCCTGCTGGGCCAAGGAAAGTGCAAATTGAAGTATATTGGACAAACAAGCCCTTAAAGGGTCAACGGACTTCTCCCCGCACCAAGCAACAAATTTAGACCGTCTATAAGAATAAATGGACTTGGTGGAGTCACGCCTGGCCGATAAGATGACATCCACCACATCATGCGGGAGAGAAAAGGAAATCAGGTTACCCCTCTCAATCTCCAGGTATGAAGGTGTAAGGTCTGGAGGTGGGGGTGTAGAACCTGCCCCTCCATCTGGGAGAGGAGATCTGCCCTGTGAGGGAGACGGAGCGGCAGGCACAAGGAGAGGTGGAGAAGATGTGTACCACACCCTTCTTGGCCAATCCGCGGCGATCAATATGACTTGGGCCCGGTCTTGGTGTATCTTCCTCAGAACCCGAGGAATCAAAGGTATGGGAGGAAACGCGTAAAGGAGATGCGAGTCCCAACTTAACTGAAACGCATCCCCCAAGGCTCCCTGCATCGGAAACTGGAGGCTGCAGAATGACTGGAGGCTGCAGAATGACGGGCAGTGAGCATTCTCGCGAGTGGCAAACAGGTCCACCTGAGGAGTCCCCCACGTCCGAAAGACGTGACTAACTACCTCTGGATGAAGCCTCCACTCGTGGTCGGCGGAGAACTGCCGACTGAGACTGTCTGCACGAACGTTCAGAACTCCGGCCAGATGATTTGCCATCAGACAAATCTGATGGTCCTGAACCCAGGACCAGAGACGCAGAGCCTTTCTGCAGAGACACTGCGACCCCACTCCTCCCTGCTTGTTGACATACCACACCACGGTCGTGTTGTCCGTCAGGACCTGAACTGACTGACCGCGAAGGGAAGGGAGGAAGGCCTTGAGCGCCAGACGCATCGCCCGCAATTCCAGAAGGTTGATGTGAAGCAACCTTTCCTCTAGAGACCAAAGACCCTTGATCTTCAGGTCCCCCAGATGAGCGCCCCACCCTAAAGTGGATGCATCCGTTATCACTGTGGCCACCGATGGAGGAAGTTGAAAAGGCTTTAATTGAGACAGATTGCCTTCCACGCTCCACCAAGACAGATCCGCTGCAGTTTCTCTCGAGATCCCCACTGACTCCCTGAGATCTCCGCCGTGCTGAGAACACTGCCTGCGGAGACACCACTGGAGTGCCCTCATGTGCCAGCGTGCATGGTTGACCAACAGAATGCAAGAAGCCATCAGACCGAGCAGGCAAAGGACCTTCAGGACTGGAACAACGGCTCCATTGAAAAATAAAGGAATCATTTCATGTATGTCGCAAATCCTTTGAGGAGGAGGGAATGCACGACACACAGTAGTGTCCAGTACCACACCTATGAACAGGTTGCGCTGGGAGGGCACCAGGTGAGATTTGGGTACATTTATCGAAAAACCCAACCTGTGCAACAACTGAGTTGTCTCTTGTAGATGATTGAGCACTATCTCTGGAGATTCTGCTTTGATCAGCCAATCGTCCAGATACGGGAATACTGGTATCCTCGACCTTCTGAGATGTGCTGCCACCACGGCCATCACCTTGGTGAAGACTCGAGGCGCAGTAGTAAGACCAAACGGAAGGACCGCAAACTGGTAGTGTTGCGATCCAACCGTGAAACGGAGATACTTTCTGTGTGACTTCAGGATTGGGATATGAAAAAACGCATCCTGCAAGTCGATCGACACCATCCAGTCTTCTTCCAGCAGCGCTTGAAGAACCTGTGCAAGGGTGAGCATCTTGAACTTCTCCTGCTTCAGGTAAAGGTTCAAGATCCTGAGATCCAGGATTGGAGGGAGCCTGCCATCCTTCTTGGGGATCAGGAAATACCGGGAGTAGCATCCCTGACCCCTCTCCTGCTCTGGAACAACCTCTATCTCACCCTTTCTGAACAGAGCCAGGACTTCTTCCTGCAGGAGCAGCAGATGGTCCTCCAAACAATAACCCTGGCAAGGAGGGTAATTTGGGGGAAACTTCCGAAAGGGAAGAGCATACCCATTCTCCACGAGATTGAGAACCCAAAGATCTGATGTAATCAATTCCCAATCTCGTAGAAAATGGGTAAGCCGGCCCCCCACTGGGCCCACATGATCCGGAATGGCGGATCTAGGGCTGCTTTGCTGCGGTGGTAGGGAGCTGGAAAGGGGAAGAGGAAGAGGAGGAGGCTTGACGACCTCTAGGACGAGCTCGCTGTCTGCCTCTGTACGACTAGTACAGCGTATTTTGCTGTTGTTGCGGTTGCTGCTGTGATGTTTTGTAGGAACGAAAGGAAGACCTGCCAAATCCTCGGAAGCGCCTTCCAGTAGTACCCATGGTCTGAAGACCTAAAGATTTCGCTGTGGCCCTGCTGTCTTTGAAACGTTCGAAAGCAGCGTCAGCCTTCTTGCTAAACAATCCTGACCCATCAAAGGGCAAGTCCAGCAAAGCAGACTGAACATCTGCAGAGAATTCCGATGACTTTAACCATGCAGCTCTTCTAGTGGCCACTGAAGAGCCCATGACTCTCGCCACCGAATCAGCCGTGTCCAGCCCACTCTGAATCACTTGTCTCGCAGCAGCCTGAGTGTCCGAAATTACTTCCTGAAAGTCCTTTCTATCCACCTCAGGAATTTTTGCCACTAACTGCTTCATGGAAACCATCAAGGCATGGATGTATCGTCCCATCAGACAAGTTGCATTATTAGATTTTAATGCCATGCTGGCTGAGAAGAAGACCTTCTTGGCTGCCTGATCTTGCTTCCTGGACTCTTTTTCCCCAGGAACCTGCGGAAAAGCACCCGCAGACTTCTTTGAGCAGGCAGCCTGCACAACCAGACTCTCAGGCAGGGGGTGTGTTGACAAAAAGTCCGGGTCATTAGGCGCCACCCTATACCTCCTCGCCACAGCCCTTGAAACAGCAGAAGCTGTCAGAGGTTTCTTCCAGACTTCATAAATGGGTTCAGCCAAAGCATCATTAAATGGCAGCATTGGTTCAATAACTGAGGAAGGTGAGTGAAGGACCTCAGTAAGAATATTAGACTTGTACTCAGCAGTGGGCAGAGTAATATTCAACAAGCCCGCAGCCTTTTTAATTACAACGTGATAAGGCATCACATCCTTGGAAGGCACGTCTGACACAGAAGCCAAATCCCACTCAGGAGACAGTTAAAGTCCACTGGCCTCTCTCAGGTCATCAAAAGGATCATCAGAATCCTGTAACTCTCCTTCCTCCACGTCAGCATACCGATACTTTTCCTCCTCCAGAAGTCTCTGTGCTTCACGCCTCGACTCCTCCTTCATGAACGAAGTCGACGGATCCAGAACCGACTCCGCCGGGGTCGGAGCCGGCGTCGAACCCGAAGTCAGGCGAGGCAGTTTCACCCGAGGTCGAACGGGATCCTGCATCGGAGTCGGGGGCACCGGCGTCAATGGAATAGGTGTCGATGGGTTCGGCGTCGAAGGCCTCGGCTGTGCCGGAAAATGCCACTGGGGTGCAAGAGCCGGCATGAAAGGCATAAAGGGCGCAGGAGCATAAGCCTGGGGAACACCCAAGTTATATGCCAAAGGACCCGTGGGACCAACAGGTGCACCAGAGGGGTACATTGCCCTGGAGTAAACCCCAAACATAGCATTCAGGAACTGGGATGGATCCTGACCTGGAGCCGGAAAGGCTGGATAAGGGCCCCGAGGCTGCTCTCGGGGGAGCGGAGTCGTCTCGACGTCGATATACTCCTCAGGCTGTGGCACCGGGGTCGACGAACCCGCAGGAACCGGAACCTCGCCTTCACTAACCTCCTCCACCTCACCTTCACCCTCCTGACCAGAAGGATTGGACGGATCCGGAGAAGGGTTCGCTTGCTGCTTCGGTGACTCAGGCGAATTCGCACGCGAAGCCTCACCATCGGAGTCCTGGGCTTCCGACACCGGAGCCTCCGCTTCTTTACGAAGTAGCCTCACTTGCGACTTCGGCCTCGAACTCGAGTCCTTCCCTGAATGATGACGCGACTCATGGCTCCTCTTCTTATGCTTCTTCCTCGAGTACTTTGAAGCATGAGCAGAAGATGACTCCGAGCGCGACCTCGATCGAGACCTCGACCTCGAACGCCGAGACTTCGAAGTCTTCTTATGTTTCTTACTTTTAAGCTTTGCAACGAGGAGCTTCGTCTCCCTCTCCCGAAGGGCCTTCGGAGTCATCTTCTTGCAAGATGGGCAATCCTCTACGTCACGGTCGGAGCTCAGACACCAGACACAGCACTCATGCGGGTCAGTAATGGACATAGTCTTGCCACATTCCCCGCAAGCCTTAAATCCAGTCTTCTTCGAAGACATCTCGACAGAAGACAATGAAACAGAGAAAATAACTACAGAGTAACAAAGTTACTACAAAGCTACTGTCGATCCCTAGAAAACTGTTAGCGTCGACGACGCGGAAAAAAGGGACCTGATGTCATCACGCCGGCGTGGGCCTATTATGCTATTATGGTGTCGGTGACGTCAGTGGAGTCGCGCGTGATGCCGTGCCTCTGACGTCGGCGCGAAGCTACAAAAAGAATTTCCGAATGCTGCTGACGCAGGGGGATATTCACAAGGTGAGGAATCCACTGGCAGATGTATATCAGAAACTCATCCATCACATCACTGTAAACAAGCAATGAAGATACAACAGGTCTCGCCTTTGGTTAAGTTAAAGCTATTTGCTTTGCTATACAATACAATTAGCAAAGCAAATGGCTTTAACTTAACCAAAGGCGAGACCTGTTGCATTTTCAGTGCTTGTTTAGGACTTGTGCCCTGGTATAGACAAATAATCATTAAATGGCAACCGAGCCCGAATTTTACTTTTCATTTTGGTGGTGACCTTTTCGTTCCCTGTGAAGGATTGCGTCACAATGTCAGGTGGAGATGAGTTTAAATTGCATTACTTTTAAGGAACTATTAGGAGGTGGAGAGATAATGTTTCTGTCCACATGTGTCTAGTGGCTTTAACTACACAAAATGGTATACCTACCTAGCGAGTAAATGTTTGCTCACTATTGCTATGTATTACACATACAAAATAACATAAGACTATTTTGATTTGTACTTGTATCAGCTGTTTAATTTTATTTACTTTTATGTTATTGCTTGACGTCCCCAGGTGTGCCTCTAGAATTGACCGTTTGTCCTGAACCTTGACCCTTTATCCTGACTTTTTACAGTTACTGAACAGAACTTGTTTCCATGTCATATGGGCATCCTAGTTGTGTGTCTGTTTAATTTAAAATTATTAGATATCATTTAAGACAACAGCCAAATACATTTAATGATTTTTCATTTTTTATTTGTTGCTTAAAATTTACATTTTTGAAGGGGAACAAGTACCTTATGTTGATGATTTTCCTCATTTGTATGTCTGGCAGGCGGCAAGACCTTTCAATTTTAAAATTTTATGTATAACATATGGGCGTTCAACCAGCCCTCTTTATCTACTGGTCTGTTGGTACATCATTCACATTTTCCTCCTGCCCACTACAGTATTGAACAAAGTTCCAGCCCTCTTCATCCATTGGCTGACTTTGCTGTGAGTGGCAGCATTTTACAAAAAGCATTGGCATAGCCAATAGGTCTCGCTTTTGAGACCTTCTAAGTATTTAGTTACTCAGCACAATATCCTTGGTGCAACAACACCAACCGTTAGATGGCTAAACACTTATAAGGTCCCAAAGGCGAGACCTATTGGCTATGCCAATGCTTGTTAAAGGTGATGGCGATCCCTCCACCTGTGTTGTCTTGTCTATCTAGCCTAACTATCGAGTATTTGGGGGGGGGGGGGGGGGGGGGAGGGGGGGACAGGAGGGAGCCGCAATTACCTCTAGCACGGATCCCCCATGTTGCCAGGTCTCAGTAAGGAGCACAGCCTCTGGCTTAAAGTCCCATAAAAAGTAACATAGGTGTTGCTGATGTTGAGACTGGCAATTTATGCTAAAGAAATGGAATTCTCTGTTGGAGGTAGTTTCCCCCGGTAGTATAGAGATATGGTCAGCCATACTGGTTGTGGTGTCAGGGCCACTGGTAGAGGATGGAAGCATAGCATTGTGAACATTACAGTTTAGCGAAGTTGAACAAGAGAAATTGCAACCGCTGCACATTAAAGGACTCACTCCTAAATCAAAAGGCTGGCAATTAGAAAGTCCTGCCATAATGCCTTTAGTAGATCAGCAGAGTAGAACTGTCTCTCTTGTAAGAATGGATCAAGGATCCTGGTCCCCGGCTGCACGCGGACAGGCGCAGATAGGTTTCCCTCAGATGCACCCGCGGCGTGGATCTGCTATGTGTCTGTCCCTCACTCATCTTAAATAGGGCCATACCACACAAGCTAGACCGCTAGCAGCCAAGAATAACTGCATCATCAAAATGGCCACCAAGGCGGGGAACAGTACTTAAACATGTGCTTTCCTGCAGCCAATACAAAACATAAAAGGCCTAAGTCCCCCAAAACACACTTCGTTCCAAGCAGTCAAAATATGTTAAAATAGATAAACAATATGAAATCTGGCAATGTGCAAAAGGAAGCAATAGCGGTTCTCAAAGGCAAAACCCTACCTAGCCACTGCGCGTCTGCTCCCCGGCCATGTTAAGTAGGGCATTAACACAGGAGCTAGACCGCTAGCAACCAAGAATAACAGCACCACCAAAATGGCCACCAAGGAGGGTAACAGGACTTAAACACATGCTTTCCTGCAGCCAACAAAAAAGTATTTGCAATGCAATAGGTCTCGCATTTATGCGAGTTTAAGCTATTGGCATTGTAAATGACTGCCTTTTATTCATGTTTTAAAAACTAAAACATAAATAAAAGGCATTGTCATTTACATTGTTAATAGCTCAAATTCACGTTAATGCAAGACCTACTGAATTGCAAATGTTTGTTGATACTGGGAAATGAGCAAACTGTGATGTTAAATGTGGACATTCAGACAAAAGATAGGGAGATTGTACTGACTGGGTTTTGTCCTGGATTGGCTGAAATCGCATATAACTAACAGATTTCAGATGATTACAATGCCTCTGTTCTCACCCAACCCAGAGATTAGTCGTAGCGTCCTCCAAGGGTGGTCTATATTATCTCCTCTTCTATTAAGTCTTTACAAGAGGCACCTTACAAATCAACTTCACATGTGTGGAGCTACATTTTACATGCACATGGATGACACCCAACTAATCTTTGGGCTATCTAACTATATCTTCGCTTCTCTCCCACCGGGTTGTGGATGTAAAAGAACTTTTAAAGCTCAACCCTACAAAAAAGAAAGTGCTCCTCGCCACCATGACTAGTTCTATCAGGAAAATGTGGCTTGATCACAGGACCCTAGACCTCCCTCCTGTGCCTTCCAAGGCTGTCTTCAATGTGGGCATATCTGTGGGGGTCTAATCTTTCACTTAGTCTCGAAGGTATCCTTCAACTGAAGGTTGGCCTTGAGTTGCTTGTGGCAGTGAAACACAAACCTTAGACCAATCATGCTGGACTGTGGCACTAACATCTATATTGTTCTCATGATTTAAACAAAATGACCGCTTGCAGCTGGTTCAAAACCTGAAGCCAGGCTGAATCTGAGGTTCACAAGGCCACAGAACCCAGCACCGGCATTCCGTTGGGCTGGCCTCAAGATCATCAACATCATCCACAAGGCAACTTATACCCACTGTTTTTTTGGGCGGACAAGTGACTGTCTTCTCAGCAGTTCGCACAGTGTATCTATCACCTGTAGGAATAGTGCTTTTTCCTCTCTCCCTACGAGCCGAAACACGATTCATAAGGTTTATTAAAGATTGTAAATTAATTGTGGCCTTATAATTGAACGTTTTAACTTGATTTACTGTTGAAGTTCTTAGCACTTCAACGCCTCGTCAGAGGTAGTAAGCGCTACATAAATGCATTTTCAGTATACTACAATACAGTTGTTGGTTATGTGTGTACTGTGCAGCGTTAAGTACATGCATTAAATAAATGCACTTCACATAATGTGATAGTGATACGTGCTGTACTACCCAGGTCCTGCCTTGTAATTACATCCCTGTTTCATCAAGAAATCTCCCCTCAGTGGCACTGTGCGGGGGCGATGATGTGACACCTTCTAACACAGCATTGTAAAACTAAAGCAGGAGGCAGGCACATCCCTTTAGCCAGTGGCATACCCCAAAATGAAGCCCGTTCCGGAATAATTGATCTCCCACATACCACAGATATTCATTGGCCTTTGGCTGAGTGTGGGCCCCTTCAGGTTCTGGGGCCCCATTGATGGTGAAGCTACCCAAGGGCTGCAGGGGCCTACGTTACATCCCTGCCTTCAACGGGTCTGGCCAATATGGACACTGCACTCTTTCTCTCCAACTTCCTACCTTTGAATCCGTGCAGTGTTCGTAAATAAGTATAGGACGAAAGTTTGTTTGGGATTTTTACATTGTGGGTTTTGTGAGACGATGCAAGGTAAGGCCATGATATGAATTGTATAAATCAGATTTTTTTTTTTTTAGATGAACACTTAAACTATGTTTTACTTGGCCTCTGTGGAGGGACGTGTGAAGCCGTTTTCAAATCAATATAAATAACACCAGATTATGTACTTCCAGTAGAGATGTACACATTCGAATGAGAAAATGGCAATACTTTCACCATATTTCCAATTACATGTCACGCATATTTACCGTTTTGGCGATGCAGCCCTTGGACAGGGCCTCAAGCTGAACTGCTCTCGCGCCGTCCTGTGAGGACACGCGTGCGTTCGTTATTCTGACTTGTATCCCGCGCACTGCGCGCACCCGCCGCGACGGCGATGGCTGCCTCGGGTCGGCTGCAGCTGCTGTTTATTGAGCACCGAGAGCGGCGGCCTGTCAAACCAGATCACAAGAAACATCTTAAACAGGCAGGCCGCCGCCTGTGAACCCGAGGTGCTGGCTTTGCATTTTTGTACACTAATAACGCCGAAGAAACAAGCCCCTCCTAATGGTTTAATCTTGCGCGCTCCCCGCTGCTCTAATTACCGGCTAACCGAGCCGAGTGGCCGAGGTGCGAGGGGTAATTAAGCCGGAAGCCCGTAATGTGAGTGCGGATAAATCTTTCAACGAGCGGCTGGAGGCCGCCCTCCGCTGCGCTGCATCCAGCTGACCTGAGGTGCGAGGGTGCGCGCAGGGGGCCTGCTCCGGAGGGGACCCCGCGCACGGGCATGCTGCTACCAGGCACCGACCTTTGGGCCCTGCAGCGATGCTCGGACTCCCTCCCCTCACCAGTTCAGTGCCTTGGACTGCTGAATCCAATAGTTGCAGCACAACTGAAGACTTTTGGCAAACTCACTTCAGACCTTTTGTGCTCACCTACCTTCGTTTCTTCTTGACAGGCTGAAGTCTGTAATCTACCTCAGAAGTAGAGCTGGTAAATTGTACCCAGCGTTTTAAACAAGCTGAGGATCGCCGGGCGCGAAACAGTGCGGTGGCGCAGCACGAGACGCAGTCGCCGTGAGCGTGCACGGAGGCTGAGGATCGCCGACGAAGAGTCTGCCTGCTGCCGAGACTGACCCGAAGAGCCCGGTGAGTCTGGGGGGGGGGGTCGGTGAGTGTGTGTGGTGGGGGGGGGGGGGGGGTCGGTGAGTGTGTGTGGTGGGGGGTGTGTGAGTGTTGGGGGGGAGAGAGGGTGCCTGTGTGTGCCTGTGTGCGTGTGTGCCTGTAGGTGCGCGTCCACGGTCTCTAGCGAGACCTAATTAACGGCACAAGCTGTTCACTGTGAAGCGCGTTCACAGACCTGGGTCGGCTCGTGCCCAGGTCTCTATCGGCTCGCTCACAGCTCTGACTCCCTTGGCAGGGAGGAAGGCGGCTATAAGTCTCGTTGGCGCAGCGCTTCGCGCTGCAACGCCAGCGAGACCTAAAAAGGATGAGGGTGAAGTTTTAGGGGGCAGGAGAAGTTTTTCTTCAAGTATTTCTTCAGATAGGCAAGCAAATGTATGTTTCCGTTCTGTTAGCACATGTAATTGCCTACAGTCAATCTTTTTACTGTTAGGTCAATTTTGACATCGGCGAGATTATGCCAAGGTACAGGATCAGCATTTTCCTTGTATCACCAATATGATGCATTGTTTTCTACGGCTGTGGGCATGCAATGGGGTAGAATGGAAATCAGCGCAAGCTGGGACTCGTGAAGACATATCAGATGACATTGTGACAAATCTGTGTACAATTCCTAATCTATGTTGGGGGTGTGCATTGTACATTATGACATCCTTAAGATGACCCTAAACTTTGGTGCATCAAGAATATTGAAGAACAAGTTCCTCTGGTAGAGACAATATCTACCTGCAGTTTCCTTACCTTTGAATTTTCCAGGCGTTAGACTGGATCCGGAAACATGTGCATGAGCAGTACCCCTGCATGCCGTCAGGTGGCTCTGTTCGGTTCCGTGTGGCTTCATTGGCGCCAGATGTGACATCACAGTTACCTACATAGGTGCCACCCAGGTACGACAACGTCAGTTACTTTTCATGACTTTCCACGTCAGAAGCGCAGAGTGATGTGGTGAACTGACTAGTGTGTCTCGAAACTAGGGCCTTGAAAAGGGAGCAACCCAAGCCCTATAAATGTGTCCGCGAAGAGGGGTGGCATTGTCGGTTTGTAAGAAATCTGCAGCTAGACATTGTCTCTACCAGATAATGGGTTAACATAGGTAAGTAACTTGTTCATCTAATGGAGACTTCTAGCTGCAGATTCCTTACCTTTGAACAGATAACCAAGCCATAGCATCCAGGCGGTGGGCTGCGGACAAATTGACGAAACTAAGAAGTCTTGCAGGACCGTACAGGCAAAATGCCCGTCCTTGTAGAACTGACTGTCTAGGCAGTATTGGTTGGCAAACGTGTACAGGGAAGCCACACTGCTGTCCGGCAGATGTCCAGGACTGCAACACTACAAGCCAACGCAGCTTTTCCCTTCGGTAGAATAGGCCCGTAAGCCCTCAGGAAGCTAGATTTTAGCCAGTGCATACTAGAGCTTGATACAGAGAACGATCCAGCACGAAATGTTAGTTTATGAACAGACCGACCTTTTATAGCTGCTACATAGCCCACAAACAGTTGGTTGTCCACCCAGAACTATTTTGTGCGGTCAAAGCAGAATGACAACGCTCTTTTTGGGTACAGACGGTAGAGTTGTTCCTCCTCTTTAGAGGGATGTGGAGGAGCATAAAAAGTGGGCAGAGTGACAGATTGTCCTAAGTGAAATCGGGACACCACATTAGGCCGGAAAGAAGCTGTGGTGCGACGCAGCACCTTATCCGAGAATACCATAAGATAGGGATGCTTGGATGATAAAGCCTGTAACTCACTCTCCCTCCTGGCAGATGTTATTGCCACTAAAAAGGCTGTCTTGATGGTAACAATAGTGAAGCCACTCAAAGGGAGCACACATGAGATAAGTGAGAACCAGGTCAGGTCCCACGGAGGCATTATGAAGGACGAACTATGTACAAACCCTTTCAGGAACCTATTTACAACAGGGAACTTAAAGAGGGTTGGTCAGGTAGCTGCAGAAAAAAGAGCAGAGCAGAGAGATAACCTTTGAGAGTGCCCAGTGCAGAGTCCTGCTATGCAAGGGTAAGAATGAAGAGAAGAATATCAGAAAGAGAGGCAAAAACAGAGTCAATAGAGTTTCAGTACAATATTTCACACATTTTTTGCAAACGGAGAAGGCGTTTACCGCTTTTATGGAGGGCCGCCAAGACAACTTAGATTTAGACCTTCCTCCCGAAGTTTGCAATCAACTGTCGCCGCTGAATCTCCATGCAAGGAAGTGGATAGTTGACAGGTTCGGGTGAGGGACCCTCCCCTGCTGCTGCGACAGAAGATACTCGCAAAGGGGCAGACTGATTGGAGGATCAATGTTCATTTTCAGAAGCTCGGGATACCAAACTCTCCGTGCCCAGTCCAGAGCCACAAAATTCGGCAGGGAAGTCGTTGGGGTCTGGGATTTTTTTTTGTCTCCAATTTAGAAATTGCAAAAAACACAGTTGATGGACAGAATGTAGAACAATGTCATATATTCACCCCAGTACAAGGATCTGGGCCTAAATCCATCGTTTTTTTGCACTCCACACCACCCTGGGTTAGACACTGGCTATATGCAAATCAGCTCTGACCCCGTGCCTCATGGGAACAGTCCAGTCCGAACTACCAAGCCATGTCTTTCCCAGACCGGAATCAAGCATCCAAGGACCGGTTTCTGGCTATCAGCCTTCATCAGCCTGGATAGCTTGACTCCAGTGGTGTGGAGAGCCTGGGACTCACGTCTGAGCATACCCAGCCCACTCGGGGTGAAAATTGCAAAAAACACAGGTCTGAGCATACAGAGTGGGCTGGGTATGCTCAGACGCCAGAAACCGGTCCTTGGATGCTTGATTCCGGTCTGGGAAAGACACGGCTTGGTAGTTCGGACTGGACTGTTCCCATGAGGCACAGGGTCAGAGCCGATTTGCATATAGCCAGTGTCTAACCCAGGGTGGTGTGGAGTGCAAAAAAACGATGGATTTAGGCCCAGATCCTTGTACTGGGGTGAATGTATGACATTGTTCTACATTCTGTCCATCAACTGTGTTTTTTGCAATTTTCATCCACAGTGGGCTGGGTATGCTCAGACGTGAGCTACCTGACAAATGTCCTGCAAGTGAACGCCGCGTCTCAGGGCAGTAGTGGCTGCCATCGCCCTGGTAGAATGGGCACGCAGCCCCACCGGAGGCTCCTTTTTAGCCAAGGAATAACAAGCCTTTATGCACAGAACGACCAACGAGAAATGGTCCGTTTGTGCATAGCCTGGCATTTCTTAGCGCCCACGTAACCAACAAAGAGCTGGTCATCCAACCGGAACTGTTGCGTGCGGCTCAGATAGAAAGAGAGCGCACGTTTTGGGTCCAGACGATGGAGCCTCTCTTCCTCTTTAGAAGGATGCGGAGGCGGAAAGAAGGTGGGCAAAGTGATAGCCTGCCCGATGTGAAAGGCAGTGGCAACCTTTGGCGAAAAGGAAGGACGAATCCTCAGAACAACTTTGTCCGGATGGACAGAAAGAAAAGGAGGTTTTGAAGAGAGAGCCTGAAGCTCACTCACTCTTCTGGCAGAGGTGAAGGCAACCAGGAAAGCAGTCATTAGAGTTAGAAGACGAAAAGGGTAATTATGAAGTGGCTCAAAGGGAGCGCAAATCAGAAAGGTAAGAACTAGATTCAAGTCCCGCTGAGGCCTCACGAACGGAACAGGAGGACACATGTGCGTGATGCCTTTCAAGATTCTATTTACCACACGGGACTTGAAAAGGGAAGGCTGATCTGGGAGCCTCAGGAGGGCGGAAATGGCCAAGAGATAGCCCTTGATAGTGCCCAGAGCAGAGCCCTGCTGGGCCAAAGAAAGAAGAAAAAGAAGGACCTCTGAAATAGGAGCAGAAAGGGGATCCACAGCCTTTGCTGTGCACCATGCCACAAACTTATTTCACCTACAGGCGTATACCGTTTTTCTGGAGGGACGCCTGGCTGCCATACTTAGTCGCTCGGGATACCATACTCTTCGAGCCCAGTCCGGAGCCACAAGAATAACTTTGGCCCGGTCGCGTCTGATCTTCTTCAGCACTCTGGGCAGAAGTGGTATAGGCGGAAAGGCGTACAACAGGCCGCAACTCCACTCGCGACGAAAACCGTCGCCGAGCGAGTGCGGTCTTCGAAATGCCAACGTGCAGAACTGATGACATTGTGCGTTCTCTTCGGTAGCAAACAGATCTAACCAAGGCTCTTCCCACTGCTGAAAGAGACCCTGCGCCACGTCAGAGTTCAGACGCCATTCGTGGCCCATCATACATCGACGGCTGAGTATGTCCGCTCTGGCGTTCAGAGAACCAGCCAGGTATTGAACCACCAGGGACATGCCCTGATAATAATAATAATCCACATTTGTATAGAGCACAATCACCCGTTAGGGTCTCTAGGCGCTGGGGGCCGTCGGGAAGATTAAGCAAGCTATTGCCCAGAGTCACATGGTGCCGGGCTAACCTGCCGCCGGAGCCGGGGATCGAACCCTGATCCCCAGATTCCAGCGTCAGTCGCCCTGGCCGCGGCGCCACACCTCTCCCTTGAGAGTTCCAGCCAAGCCCAGAGACGCAGAGCTTCTTAGCATAGGGTCCACGACCCCACCCCGCCCTGTTTGTTGCAGTACCACATGGCGGTGGTGTTGTCTGAACAGCTGCACTACACTTCCCCGGACTAAGCCAGCAGGTTGATGTGGAGCTGGGACTCCGCTGGAGACCAGAGGCCTCTGATCTCCGCCTCCCCCAATTTGGCCACCCCATCCCAGAAGGAACGCGTCCGTCACAACTGTATGCTCTGGTTGTGGAAGGGAGAGGGATCTGCCATTGACCCAATCGTGATTTGTGAGCCACCACTGCACCACTGAGATCTGGACGTGATCGGACAATCGGACAGGTTGTCCTAATGCTGTGCCCACTGGAACGTCAGGCCCCACTGCAGAGCCTGCATATGCCATCTGGCATGATCCCAAGCAGGATGCAGGAGGCCATAAAGCCCAGCAGCCGAAGGGTCATCCTGACCGAAACCCGGGACAAAGGCTGAAAGATCGGAATCATAGCCTGAATGTCCCGGACTCGCTGTTCGGGAGGATAAACCCAAAACCGCGCAGAGTCCAGAACCGCTCCGATGAAAAGGAGCTTCTGCGAAGGTAATCAGATGCAACTTCAGCACGTTGATGGAGAACCACAGCAAATGCAGGTGGTCGGCCGTAGTCTGGAGGTGGGAGACAACTGTCTGGGGCGAGCCCGCCTTCAACAACCAATCGTCGAGATAGGGAAAGACTGAAACCCCTGATCTGCGCAGATGAGCTGCGACCACAGCCATCACTTTCGTGAACACCCAAGGGGCGCTGGTAAAGCTAAAGGGGAGCACAGTGAACTGAAAATGCTTTTGGCCTACCGTGAATCTCAGGTAGCGTCTGTGGGCAGGCAGGATGGGGATATGGAAATAGGCGTCCTGCAAGTCCAACGCCACCATCCAGTCTTGCGGGTCGAGGGCAGACAAGACCTGAACAAGCGTCAGCATCTTGAACTTCTCATTCCGGAGGAAGCGGTTGACGTCAAGAATAGGACGCAGGCCCTGGTCCTTGTTTGGAACCAGAAAGTAGTGGGAATAATAACCACGACCTACTTCTGGTGTCGGAACGCGCCCGATGGCCCCCTTGGCCAAGAAGGCCGCAACTTCCTGCTAGAGAAGCGCCAAGTGATCCCCCGACATGCGGTGGTACTGAGGTGACATGGCTAGAGGGGTTGCCTCGAAGGGGAGGGAGTAGGCCCTTCGGACAATTTGCAGCACCCACTTGTCCAAAGTGATGTTGGGCCAGTGGTGGAGCTGATGGCGTATTCGCCCACCCACTGGCGTCTGATGGGCCTGAAAGGTCGGACTAGGAAGGCTTTGAAGTGGATGCTGCAGGGGTGGAAGTGGACTGGCCCGCCAGCTGGCCCCTTGAACCACCTCGACAGTTCCCACGTCCGCGGCCACGCTGAGGTTGTTGTTGCTGTGGCCTGTGGCTTTGCAAACGCTGTTGGGCGCCCCTTCCGTGGCCAAGAAGGGAACAAAAAGCAGAAGGCAGAGGAGACAGAGTGGCGGACTTTGCCGTAGCCCGGGAGTACTTGAAGCGCTCCAACGCACTTGTTGCAAAAAAGGCGAATGCCATCAAAGGGCATGTCCATTAAGGTGTTCTGGACATCCCCTGAAAAGCCAGTAGTCCTCAATCAGGTGTGGCGCCGAAGCGCCACTGTCGTGGAAATCAACCTGCCCAGTGAGTTGGCGGTATCCAGCCCACAACGTATGGTGAACTTTGCTGCATCTCTCCCGGCCGCAATCGCCTGGGAAAGAACTGTCTGGGCCTCCTCCGGACAGCTGGGCAGCACATGCGCAACCATGTCCCACAGAGAGTGAGTATGACGGCCGAAGAGGCATGCTGTATTCACCGACCACAGCCCTAAGCTGGCAGATGAAAACAGTTTCTTACCAAACTGATCCAGTTTCTTGGATTCCCTATCCAGAGGTGCGGTAGGGAATGTGCTCTGGGAAGCTGAGGCTTGGTGGGTTGTTGGGTAAGGAAGAGGGGGTCGCCCGGAGCCGGGCGATGGCATCGGGTCACGTTCCTATCCACAGGAGCCCCTGTGCTCGGCCTGGACCAGGTGCCCAAAAGAACGTCTGTCAGTGCTTCATTAAAAGGCAGCAAGGTTGGAGCACTTCTGTCAGGAGGTTAGTCCTGACGGCCACCGTAAGGAGCTCGAGGTGGAGAGCCTCGGCTGCCCTACGCAACACCACTGCGTAACTGGCTCCCTCCTCCATAGCCACGGTAGGAGGAGACAGCATTCCAGGGTCAGGTGAGGTGTGAAGACCACTGGCCTCCCCCAAATCCACTGCCCAGTCCAAATCATAAGCACAGTCCTGTGCTAGAGGGTCCTCATACCCCTCCCAGTCCTCCTCTTCCTCCGAAGTCTGTGGAACAGGCTCAAAATAAGTAGGACGGACATAGGGCATAAAAGGCCTCATCGGCGTCGGTATTGGCATCGAGCAATGTCGATCCGGCACCGTGTCCGGGCTGAAGCTAAGGACGTCGTCGTCCAGAAGAGCTGGCGACGTCGGAAGCGGTGTCGGGGAGATCGGCACCGGTGGAGGTGTCACGAGGTCAACCGGCATCGATCGGGGTCCGATCCCGGACCCCTGTGGGGCCAGCAGCAACACAAGGGCCGGGGCCGCCAGAGATGGTAAAACAGGACCCCCAGTCGGGCCCGTAGGCGCACCGGTGGGGCAAGGTGGCCCAAAGAGTCATGGGAGCAAGAACCTCTTGCACCTGGGCAGGCGTCGCCCCAGCACCCGGAAAGGGGGGTAGACTGGAGGCGACGTTGCAGGCTCCGCCAGAGCCGCGGGTTTGGCATCGACTGTACCCTCAGCCGCGTCGCGCAACGGCAAGTCGAAGAGCGACGGTGCTTCTTAGACTTCTTCTTGAAATGCTTCGACTTACCTGACCCCAAGTGCGAAGACTTGGATCCAGAAGAGTGGTGATGACGGCTCCGCGACATAAGATTCCCCCGTATGAATTGCATCTTAACATCCTTTTAAACAAAAAAAACAACAAAAAAAAGAATTTTCCTGTTTTTAGCTTAAATATTTTGTCACATGAATTCGATTGATATGAAATTGTTTAATTGTGTTTTACTTTGCCTGTGTACAAAAATGTTTTATTCTCTTTGTATGATTTTTAACTAAATGGAATAAAGATTCTTTGACTGACTGACTCCGCGACCGGTCCCTCGACCTCCCAGGAGCCGACTGTCGGGCTTCAAGCAACTTTCGGGACCGCTCCCTCAAAGTCTTCCGCGCCATGGCCTGGAAGTCGGGGCATGACTTGGGGTCGTGGTCGCACCCCACGCAGTAGAGACACACGCAGTGGGGGTCCGTCACCGACATCATGGGATGACAGTCCCCACAGTTCTTGAAACCAGGTATCACTACGACACCAGGAGTCGATCGACTCAAAAAGATGAGGTAAAAGGGCTCGAAAAAGTCAGTCAAAAATTGACTGGGGGTACCTGCTCTTCCCGGATCTGCGCTTGCTGGCGCGGAAAAAGAAAAAACAGACGTCAGCGCGCGTGGGCGCGTCTAAGTAGCTCCGACGACGTCATCACAACGACTCACGCGGAGCCGCACGACGACGCCTACCAACGCGCAGGGGTAATGCTGACGAAAAACTTTCCCGGTCCAATCTGACGCCTGGGGTAATTCTAAGGTAAGGAATCTATCGCTACGTGTGTCTTTCAGATAGAGGGTTCTGTATCTACCCTAAGACCGCTGTCCACATCACTATCCTGCAGGTCCCAATCAATCAATCAATCAATCAATCAATCATAGCATTTGTATAGCGCGCTACTCACCTGGAGGGTCTCAAGGCGCTTGAGGGGGGGGGGGGGGGGGGGGGGTCTGCTATTGCTCGAAGAGCCAGGTCTTGAGTTGCTTCCTGAAGGAAAGGTGGTCCTGGGTCAGTCGGAGGTGTATGGGGAGGGAGTTCCATGTCTTGGCTGCCAGGTAGGAGAAGGATCTTCCTCCGGTGGTGGCTCTGCGGATACGTGGAACGGCGGCGAGGCTGGCAGAACGTAGCTGGCGGGTGGGAGTGTAGAAGGTCAGGCGGTTGTTGAGGTACCTGGGTCCCAGGTCGTGTAGAGCCTTGTGTGCGTGGGTGAGGAGTCGGAACGTGATCCTCTTGCTGACGGGGAGCCAGTGCAGGTCCCTCAGGTGTCCGGAGATGTGGCTGTGTCGGGGGATGCCCAGGATGAGTCGTGCGGAGGCATTCTGGATGCGTTGGAGTCTTTTCTGAAGTTTGGCTGTGGTTCCGGCGTAGAGGGTGTTCCCGTAGTCCAGTCGGCTGGTGACGAGTGCCTGGGTTACCGTCTTCCTAGTTTCGGTGGGGATCCACCGGAAGATCTTTCGGAGCATACGCAGGGTGTTGAAGCATGACGACGAGACGGCGTTGACTTGTCTGGTCATCGAGAGGGAGGAGTCCAGGAGGAGTCCAGGATGAAGCCCAGGTTACGAGCGTGGTCCGTTGGCTTGGGAGTGGTGCCCAGGGCAGGGGGCCACCAGGAGGTCCCAGGCATTCAATTTCTACCCCGTGGCTTGATGTCTAGATTTTGGTCCAAATCTAAAGAGACAAGGGAAATGATCTGATTCCAAGTCAAGATCATCTGCCTGTGCTACCTCTCCCACCTCACCATCAGGTACAAAGATATAATCCAGGTGGGATAAGGCTTTGTGTGACCCAGAAAAATAGGAGTATTGCCGGTCTCATGGGTGCATGTCACCTTAAGTCAGACAAACCCATTGTGCACATGAATTGGGCTAGCTGGGTAGTTTGTGGTGCTCCATCAGGAGTTTCGCATCTATCAAACCGCACTTGCTTTATATATATAGTTGAAGTCCCCAACTATAATATGAAGGGAGGAGGGTGCCTCAAAGAGGATATCAACCACTCTAGCCAGTGTGGGGAAATGTAGTCACAGGGGGCATAAACATACACAAGGGTATCCTCCTGTCGTCCCCAGGTACCTCTCACTTCCACACATCTACCATGAGAGTTGGTTCATCTGTGGACCACTGGAAAAGGAGGAGACTTTTCAATCAAAATTGCCACTCCTCGGGACCCAGAAAGTAATCTGCAAGTACCAGAGTTGTGTATGCCCCTCGTCCAAAGAATCAGCATTGGGTGCCCTGTAGGTGTCCCTCTTGCAACATAACGACATCCGGTTGTATGAGTTTATTATATTGTGCCACCAATCCATGCTTGATCTTATTTCCCAGGTCATTAACAATGTCAAGACAGACTGCCTCTTGTCCTCTTAGTAGTTAGTTAATGCCATGGGGGACATTGGTAACATTGCCTGCTGATACTAACATGTCTCACATAGCCAGAGTTATGCCGTGCTCATGTGTGCCCTCCAAAATTAATCATGCTCAACAGAAAAAGGGAACAAAGAAAACTCCCCAAGACAACCAACCCCCTTCCCCAGCATCTCCCTACAACATTTAACCACCTTTTAACCACATGTATTTAGAACTGTGTGCATGAAGATACGGAGAAGTCTGTTGCCCACCTCCTACTGCTATTCACAACTCAGACACGTAAACACTTAATATAACAACAGAAAAGCTAAGAAAAGAAACACAGAGAAAGGGGAAAAAAGGTTGAGAGCTAAATAGGAATAGTCAGCAATACTCGGAGTTCAAACAGTAGCTCTCGGAGGTACCATGGGTAGTAAGCGGGTATCCATCACTCCTGTCTCCAGCTTACAGTTAGTTGCCTTCTCAAAGGCCATGTTGTCCCAGGTCTAGGGAATTAGTCTGCGGCTGCTGTCCCAGAGTTTCAGTGCCCTGTTCTAGGACCGTTATCGCTGCTACAAGTGGGTGTGTTCCTTCAGAGAGCAAGGATAGTTCTTCCTCCCCTGATCCTAAGGGGGAGGGTCTTTGACAGGGGGAATCCACTAGCTTTCTTTGAGATCGGTCTGCGTTCTTCCTTGGTGTCTGATGACAGCCCCCTTCTGCGGCCCACCCCTTTGATGGGTATGGAGTCCCTCACCCACTCTGTGCTGTTGTGCAGCCACTTCTCCATCCCCTCTGCAGTCTGTCCTTGGGTCTGGCTCCCACATCCTGGAACACCCACTGCCCAGTCCCCATCCTTTTAGTGGAAGGAGACTAGGCCGCTCCTCTAACCAGGTCCACGCCTCCTCTGGTGTCTAAAAGATGGATTTTCCCGGATCAAGGACCTTCGGCTTTGCAATCAATCAGGTGTGTTTGTTAAGCGTGACTACTCAACCGTAATGGTCTCAAGGCACTGGGGGGTGGGGGTTTGTCGCAGTGTCCAGTCCATCAAGGAGGGGGTCTGTCGAAGAGCCAGGTTTTGAGGTTTCTTGTGAAGATGGGGAGCGATGTTATCTGGTTGAGGTGGACCGGATGGTTCTGGCCGCGCAGAAGGAGCGGCCTCCCGATCTGGACTTTCTGGTGCGGGGGACCACGGCGTAGGAGAGCTGGGCTGATCGTAGGGTCCTTTGGGGTGCGTGGAATTTATGTCGGCTATTCAGGTATGCTGGTCCGGTGTCATGGAGGGCCTTGTGAGCGTGAGTTAGCATCTTGAAGGGGACTCTAGCTTTGATGGGGAGCCAGTGGACTTTGCTTAGGTGCTGGGAGATGTGGCAGTGTCTTGGTAGGTTGAGGACCAGTCTTGCGGCGGCGTTTTGGATGTTCTGTAGCTTGCGGGTGAAGTTTTTGTTTATTCCAGCATAGAGTGCGTTGCCGTAGTCGAGCCTGTTGGTGACCAGGGCATGAGTGACTTTGTGTTCGAGGGGGATCCATTTGAAAGTCTTACGTAGGAGGCGGAGGGTGTGGAACCAAGAGGATTAGACGGAGTTGATCTGGCGATTCTTTTTGAGCTCCGAGTCCAGGATGATTCCCAGGTGGCATGCATGGTCCGTGGGGGTGGGCGGGCTTCCGAGGGCGGGGGCCACCAGGTGTCGTTCCAAGTGACGGGGTTTGAGCCCATGGTGAGTACTTACGTTTTGTTGGTGTTTAGTTGTAGGCATCTGTTTTTCATCCATTTGGCGACAGCTTCCATGCCTTCTCGAAAGTTTTGTCTGGCGGTGTTGGGTTCGTTGGATAGGGAGAGGAGGAGTTGGGTGTCATCTGCGTATGACACAATGTTGAGTCGGTAGGTTCTGACCATGGGGGCGAGCGGAGCCATGTAGACGTTGAAGAGCGTAGTAGGGCTGAGGGAGGACCCCTGAGGGACTCCGCAGGTGGTAGGTGTAGGGTCTGAGAGGAAAGGAGGGAGTCTGACATGCTGCGGTCTGCCGGAGAGGAAGGAGTAGATCCAGTCGAGGGCCTTGTCTTTGATCCCTGCGTCGTGGAATCTGCGTTTTAGGGTACGGTGAGAGACTGTGTCGAATGCCGCTGAGAGGTCGAGAAGGACGAGGGCTGCTGTTTCTCCTTTGTCCAGTAACATACGGATGTAGTCTGTTGCGGCGCGGAGGGCGGTTTCCGTACTGTGTTTTTTTCTGAAGCCAATTGGGAGGAGTCGAGGATGTTGTGCTCTTCGATGAATGTGGCGAGATGGCTGTTGATGACTTTCTCGATTACTTTCGTTGGGAACGGGAGCAGGGAGATGGGTCTGTAGTTTTTGATGTCGGTGGAGTCCACCGAGGGTTTCTTCAGGAGGGAGTTGATCTCAGCGTCTTTCCAGTCATCAGGGAACGAGGCGGGTGCCAGGGAGCAGTTGATGGTGTGGCAGAACATGGGTGGGATGGGGTCAGCGGCTCGGTTGAAAGTGTGGTGGAGGCAGGGGTCTGTGGGAGCCCCAGAGTGGATTGACTTCATTGTTTTCAGTGTGTTTTCAGTGGTGAGGGCTGTCCAGTTGTCGATCGCTGGCTTCAGGGTGTCAGGGGTGGTTGGTGAGGGTTCAGTGTGTTGGTTGTCTTCGTCGAAGTGGTCGTAGATGCTCTTGAATTTGTGGTGGAAAAAGGTGCTGAGTTTGTCGCAGAGGTCTTGTGAGGGAGGGATGTCGGTGGACTCGCAGGTGGGTTGGGCAAACTCCTTGATGATGTTGAAGAGTTCTTTGCTGTTGTGTGCATAAGTGGAGATTCTGTCTTCAATTGCTTTTTTCCTTGTTTTTCAGATGAGTTGGTGGTGGGCGTTGGTGGCGGCTCTGAAGTTGTTGTGGGCTTCTCTGGATTTGGTGTTCCTCCAGGCCTTTGAGGCAGCGGCAAGTGCGTCTGGACTCTCAAAGTACGGTGGTGAACCATCTAGCTTTCTTGCCGTGGGTGTGGATTTTTTTCTTGAGGGGGGCCATGGTGTTGGCGCCCCCCTCAAGAGAGGAGATCCACCTGTGCAGGGTCCGGGCTGCGGTGTTGGGGTCGTCTTTTTCCGCGATTGTTGGGGTGGAGTTGCTAAGTGATGAGGTTAGCAGAGAATAACAACATGTATTGCAATTGAAGGGCTCTCAGCTTTATCTTTACCAGGTCGAAGGGGCGGTGTGGATATTGTACTTCACGGGTATCAGAGGTGAAAGACCATGATTTGACAATTCGAATCGCACATCACCGTTGCGCGCATTTTCAGAGGATCAGGTCATAAAAAAGGTTGAGGAACTTCGCTATTATGGGTCAAGGTTTGGCTTCTGGTGGTGGCCTACCACGCAGTGCCCTACCACGCAGTGCCCTGTGTGCCCTTCTCCTGAGTCGGCTCCTGATCTGCGGGTGCTTGCGGGTATCCCATGGTTATGAACCATCAGCTAGCAGTTCAGGGTGGCCGCGCCACAATCAGCAGCCACTAGACATAGTTGGATGGCCCTTATTAAGGCAGAATAAGACTCAAATCAGTCTCATTCAGCCGAAGCTAAAGGAGAGCACAGCTACTCAGCCACGATGTTGGCCAAGCCCCCTCAGTACTTCTATCTTTAAAACTAATGCGCGACTTTATCATACCCTCCAGCGGTATCAAATCTCCATTATAAACCCCAGATTTAATATGTGGTAACTTAAATATCTTTTATTTTTTAGGAAACATCTCTTCAAATACATTCTTAACAAACAGTGTTTACATGGAGCACGAGTCAACAAAAACATTTACAGGTTCATTATCCAATCAGATTTCGCAGGATGGAAGTTTCACATTATTGGCATCATCAGTCACTTCTTGTATGTTACATTCTATCATATGTATCTGCTTAACTTGTAGTGTTATACAAACCCTGTTTTACCACATTTCTTACATGTGGGAGCCTCGTGCTCGGCAGTGTATACAACTTGTAAGGTGTCTGATGATACCACAACTATAACATTTAACCTATTAATTTACTGCAAATTATTTGGGAGGGTCAATTTTATTGGACGGAGGTATGTACAGTTTCTTAATCGTATTCACTTCTGTAGTAGGTCATTGTTTTTTAGGTCTCGGCTAGAAGCGCGCCAAGCGCGTTCTCGCAGAGAACTATAGTGATCGTTTCAGCCGACAACGAGTGGAGACAAGTGCTGGCCGCGCGCACCATTAAGAAGCATGGCAGAGTCGGACTCTGACGCGCGCCTAGGGATTGGGTCGTGCGCGTCGGAATCCGACTCTGCCATGCGCCGTAAGTTTCAGTTTCGTTAGCGCTCGTCTTCTGTGCGGTGCGGTCTCTCCTTCTTTCCTCTTCCCCTCCCTCCCCCCCTCCTGCTCCTCCTCACCTCAAGCCCTTCTCTCCCTGCCCTTGTCGCGGGTGTGGTAACCCCTCTTTCCCCCCAGGAGGCCGCTCCGTCCCCCATTTTGAAATGAAATTATGGAGGTGGAGGCCGGCTGCGCACAATGGTTAGCGCCGCGGGTGGCGCCGGAATCATGGGCTCAGCTGCTTCGCAGCAGCGCTGATCTCACCTGCTGTACTGCCGGGCCGTCCGCGCTGTGGGGCAGAATACATTTTATGGATGCACTAGTGCCGGTGAATACTTACTTCTGAGTGGGGAGCTTGACCGGGCCCCGCGAGAGTGCTGCAGATAGTTGCCCTGCAGTGTGTGATCCCACGACAGGCCCGACCCCATCGGCTTGTGAACTTGCATCAGGTACTGTATCTGCACTTTTGGGGTTTAAAAATAGGGCCGCAGCAGCTCCTCCAACCTCGATGCTGAGACTCGCGCCGCAGCAGGAGCTAGTTTTCTATTCCACTAACATTATTAAAATGTCACTCATAGCAATCTGAAACCTTGTTTTTTATCTCGCGGCAACAAACCCCCACGAGGATTGACCTGAAAATGTGACTGCACACATTAATTTAAAAAAGGTAACTCAGAGATTACGCATTCTTGCTTTCTAGGCAGTTACATTCCTTGTGTTTCTGCTTGCATTGTCTGTCGTAGCTACAATTTTTGGTTGGTTTCTGACGTCACAGTTCCCGTTGTTTTTCTGGTATTTTATAGTTTTTGTTCCCCCTCGACCTTCTTGTTTTACAAGTCATTAGTGTCCGGAAGGTTAATCCAGTTGGTCCAATTGAAGGAAGTTAAGGCCACTACTCGTACCCTGCATACAAAGCCTTGAGCTGGCTACATTGTGTCCTGACAACATTATTTTTTCTGTCGCCACCTCAATATTTTGACCCCTAGTGTACCTCCTCACACATTTTCCAAGAATTACAATTGCAACGGGAATACCCGCCAATTGCTCTGTGCACCCTGCAAAACGGCCAAGCATTGGATGGACACGTATTCCAAACACCTTTTGAAGTCACTGACAAGCACTGTGTTAAACTCGCACTGCTTTCAGCCTCACCTTCAGAGCTCTTAATTGTGCCCGCTATAAACACCTACTCGAGAGTAAATGTTTCATGGAAAAATAAAGAAACACAGCACCCTGGAAATAGTTTACTTAATCTTGCATTTCCTAAACTACCTAGTGTGAGATTGAGTGCACGCTTCCAGACACACACACACACCACCAGCCGTCAGTGCACTCTTTCACCAGGCATACACAACACCAGCCATCAATGCACGCTTTCACCAGGCACACACACCACCAGCCATTAGTGCACTCTTTCACCAGGCATACACACCACCGGCCTTCCGTGCACACTTTCCCCAGGCACAGACACCATCTGTCATCAGTGCACGCTTTTACCGGGCACAAACACCACTAGCCATTAGTGCACGCTTTCACCGGGCACAGACACCACCAGCCGTCAGTGCGCGCTTCCACCAGGCACACACCACCAGCCGTCAGTGCACGCTTTCACCAGGCACACAAGCACACCACCAGCCATCAGTGCACACTTCCACCAGGCACACACACCACCAGCCATCAGTGCACATATCAATTGTTAACGCATCCACAATTAACTATTGGAGCAATCACACTATGGCACACTATACTATTAAACATATTCATCTAAAACGCAGCATGCCACCATTGCTACAAAAAAAGACACTTTTTTTGGCCTACAATTTAAAGACTTTTGTTGCAATTGGTGTTGCAATATTTCGCAATGCCAATAGCTCAAACTTAATTAATGCGAGACCTACTGCATTGCAAATGCTTGTCTGTGTTAGTTCTCATTTCTTTCAAGCATTCTGCAGTATATTCTATTCCTACTGCTACATCAATTGACTGTCTATGGTCAAGGTTTTGAGTACAGAGTTTTTCCTGTACCCTTAGGTTATAAGTGCATCTGACAAGTTGGTCAGAGATTAAATAGTCTGTCAAAAGGCAAAGATCATAATTATTGGATAATCCTCGGAGACCAGCAATGTATTATGTAACCTTTTCGGCCTTGCCTTGTACCCTGGTGAAAAATGCATGTCTTTTTAAGACTACATTTATTTTATTTTTGAAATGCTCCTGTATTCTGTTAAAAGTAGTTAGATACACATCCCTTTGTCCATCTTGATCTTCTATTTGGGATATAATTTCATATACTTCGTGCCCTTTGATGCCTAAGTTGTGTGATAAAATGTGGTTGCGTAACGGGGTGAATTTTTTGTGTTCAAATAGGATTCAAATAATTTTGTCAACTGTTTCCATGGAAGAGTGGGTTCACTCTACTCATCAAGAAAAAAAGGACACTGTGTTGCTATTTTCCTTGCTGGCCATCCCGAGAGGAAATCCACATCCCACAATTGTCTGGCCAACGGAGGAGGGTGCAGGATTCAGCTACCTCCTGCTGTCTGACGCACCTAAAGATCACCCGCAGGACAGATGCAGGTCCGTTCTGAGCCCATCAGCGCCAGGAGGAGGCAGAGCCCCCGCATTGGCCCTATGCTGTGGTGCTTTGATTTACAGGGTTAAGATATGTAGCTAGTACCCTCTGGGCTAACTTTGCACCTGCTTTCCTGGCTTATTAGTGTTTATCACACGTGGACTGGCCAATTGGCGGTGTTTGGTTTCCTGAGCAGGCAGATTCTGGTGTTGGTTGTGAGCTCCCCAAGAATAGATTTCCTCCTTCTTTTGAGACTCTGGGAATACATTTGTGGAGATTTTAAAGTAACTCTGGCGAATTTTGCATATTTCCCATCAGTTTTGTGATTTGAATACCCCAAGTCGGCTTCAACACTTCCTTCCAGTGGACCGTTGGATAATTTAGCTATTACGGATATAGACTTATTAATAGAAGAAGTTGAAACTATTTTGGGAGAAGATCACTCCTGTGGCTTACATCCTGGTACAGACCAGAAGAAAGTGGCTTCTATCTTCCTAAAGAAACAAAAACATCAAAGTACTTTCGATGCCACAAGGTCAATTTAATTCTGACTCGGTTATCACTTGTTAGACAGTGGGAGGCCCTCAGGTTGAGCCCACTGTTAGTTTGCCAAAATCCCCTATTGTCAAATTGTATTCCTGTGCCATTGCCTCCTTTGATAACCTGTGTAAACAGATTTCTGCCTCTTGCTTCTCCCACTCCTTCCACTTGCTTCTCCACCTACCAATTGGAGTACCAAGGAAGGCTCTCCTAAACTTAGTGGGGTCTCTACCCTTCCCATTCTGCACATGCCTCCCTCGGAATTGGCCAAAACCAACATAAATCCAGACGGGGAGCCGGGTTTTATTCATGTAGTTCGTATGGTCGAAAGTCTCCAAGTTGAGGTGTCTAATCTAAGGTCCAAACTAGCCTCACTAACTACGGAAAGTGAGAAGCTACAATGTTCTGTTAAGCCGCTCACCTCTAAATTGGTTTCAGGTGTAGTATGTCCCACATACATCTCACTAATCAAACAAAGGAATAGTGTGAAAATGTTATTATACAATCAGTGCCCTGCTCTATTTCTTGTATCCCCAATGATCCTCTTTCTGCCAGGCCCATGTGCCAAATCCATGCAATATGCCACGATAGGTGTGTTCATTACACAAAAGCCAGGATGGTCGGGTCTATCCGGATCTTGAATTACAAGGGGGCCATGATGGGCGCAAATCGAAATTAGAGTTTCGGTGTTGGGAAATCCAGCTCCCTAATACATGGCAAACGTCCCCACACTATCTAAGAAAGTGCATGACGACAACAAGCCCCTGATAAATAAATGTTTATTTCATATATGATCAGTCTACGACTGCCGCTCTGTTATCCGTTCTGACATCTTGCATGCAAATTTTTTCATGACCCCTCTGAACCCGTAGGGCAATTTGAGTACATTAGGTTAGAGCTGAAGGCGAAATCCCTGCTGGAAGTCTTGGTAAATCTAGAATTGCACGGAGAATCTCCACTCAGTACATCGATTCTGTTTAAACTCAATCCTCAATCCTCCTTTGTCTTATTAGCCCAGCAGAAGGAGATACCCTGTAACCAGTCAAAGGATATGGACACAACTATGACAGATTGACTGGGCAGTGTGGTTTCGATATCTATCACTGACAGGGTCCTTTTAACTAGTTATGAGAAACTTTGGCCAATAAGTGATCTTCCATTCTGGTCACAATTGAACTTCACCCCATTATCTGTACTTCTATGAACAATTTGTTCTGGAATACAGCAGGGATGAAGTCCCTGGGGAAGTTTCATTGACCTGTTCGATCTAGGTCTCCTTCAGGAAACCTAGTGTCTTGACCCGCTTCATAGGTCGGGCTATGTCTCCTACTGTCGTATGGCCATTGGGGACATTGTTGACATTGCTAAATTAGCATGAGCTCTGTTGCCATAATGCTCATTTCGCGCACGTTACTACATGGCTTTAATATGCAAGACTCTGTTTGTGCCTCTCACAGTTGCAGATGGCATCGCTTGGAATCAAGTGGCATTCGAAATTCATGGTCCGACGGAGGTACTCAAGATACCATACGTGTTTCACGTCTCCTTAGGAGATGTGGTAACACAGGACATACATTCTGATGATTGGGATGTACAAGCAGTACATTCATTGTTTTCTGATTTGAAATATTATGCTACTTTTGATGCTGAAGGTTTGTATTTAAATACTGCCAATTATGCCGATTTATTTTGTTATCAACTTTATGGCCACCATTTCTTGCACAAAACAAACAAGTTCAGACCTACTTTTAATTACAAGCAGTGGGAACATTGTCCAACTCCCTTACGGGGTAGTTCTGAAACACTTGAAAATAAGTTCACCTATTTCACTGATTACAACACGTCCAATCCAGAATACTATTTCTTTAAATTGAAATTCAAGCCTCAATCTAAATTTATTTTGACTCACACAAAGTTACTATATCCAGATTCTTTTCGAACTCGATTGGCCTTACATGGTTATGATCACAAGAAAAATACAGTTGATTTAAAATCGATTTGGGGTTCTAAGATTTGGCAGGTGCAAGGAACAGAGGCTTTGCATTGTGCATGTCTGATACCAACTCAAATATTGTTTTTAAAGGACACAGTGCACCAAACAACTTGTTTTGGCTTGGCTACTGCCAAACATTTTAATACTCCTTCTATTCCATCATTGGCTGAATATGTTAACTGGCGTCAATACACCAATTATACAATAGATGTCTTACAAGCTCTGTCTCAAAATGACAGTTTCAATATCTCTGATGTTGACCATTCAGGTTGTGGCAAACATTTTTATAAAGCAACGCTCGGTTTCACACAAACTAGACCTGATCCCCGATACCCACATTCACACTTGGTCAGCACATATTCAGTGGGAAAATTGTGTCAACAATGGTCGGAACACTCCACTGTCAGTCAGATACTACTTGTCACTCGTCTAGCGACATTAATTTGGCTGATTTTCCCTTGGGTCCTAAATATCCCAGATCAAAAAGATTTATCTATGCAACGTACAATGAATTATGGAAACTTTCTCAAATTGAAGTGTAGTGTGTTTATCTAGGTACCTATATTGATACTCCTATTTCTGACCCTTGTCCGGTTATTAATTCAATAATGTCCATACAACGGCACAGAAACCCGTCTTCAGATTAGGTCATAGAGCATGCTGTCACATTAAGCAAGCACTATCCATTCAGCCCCCTAGAGAAGCACACCGAGTTCTCAAAACAAATCAAACCTCCAACAGACCTGGGAAATCCCCGCGACCATTGTTTTGATTTCGCTCGAGAACTCCTGCAAAGAATGTAAGAACGACCAGTCCTTATGACATTCTTGCTGACGTCTTATGTCCATCCTTACGTCAAACACGGCACCTTTCAGGTATAAATATACCGACGTTGCCCTAAGCTAAGACACGGTGGTGACGAGCTTGGAGCAGCGCTACTTGCCGGAGAGCCCAGCTGATGCAGAAAAGCCCACGGACGCTGCCCCTCCCTTTTGACGTGCTGAGAGAGACGCTGCCTTTTCTCCTGCCGAGAAATCCAGCCTCCGGCGTTTCCAGCCGCCCTCGCGGGTAACTGGGATATAGAGTCCTGAGACAGAGATACCAACCCTCCAGCCTTCTAAATCCCAGGTACTGAACTGACTAACCCCTTACAGAGAATTCTTGAGTCAGATTCTTGGCAAAGCAAACTTAACTTAAACTGCTACTTACTTACTCCCTCCCAAGTATTAGGCTTAGGTCAGGTACACCGGGGTAGGCGTAGTTAGAAGCACCAGTTGAGTACGATTAGTCAATGTATATATGTATGTATATCTGTTATCCATTTTAAGTATCATATGGCTAAGAAACCATATAAATGCTTTTACAGTATTATTTTATAATTCTGTTTTTACTGTATGCACTTTACTTAACTATAAGCATTGCAATAATAGCGATTCATTTCTCTTGTATGAGAAAAGAGACTGATCAATAAATAACATCTTTTATTGAACCACGCCCATCTCTTATTACTCTACAAACTGGTGAAACTAAGAATGCACGTACTGACTGAGTAAAATAAGTTGTCTTTTGTTTTCACACGACTCTAGAGATATACTCTTGATTAGGGGAGAGCAAAGTTGTCATGTTCTAAGGTTGTCAGAAACTAAATCCCTTCTTGTCTATCCAGGGCGGTTAAACTCCTCCTTGCCTATTCGAGAAAGTTTCTAGTGAACTCTGAGTTAGCTGGCACACATAACTTTAAGTCTAATATCGTCAGTAGAAGACCTAGTTAACCACAGTCCTACGTCTATACTATTGAAGATATTATTCCAATGCGCAGAGCCTATTGGGAAAATAGGAACTACACTACATGGCGCCCAACGGTTTGGATGGGCGATAAATCTAACGCAAGACATTAGAGTAACTCAGTCGTGCTTTTTCACACAGACCCTTTTTCCCATAAAACTCCAAAGACGTCTGGAGTGGGTGAAAGGTTAAATCCGCCAAACTTAGTAGGAGGAGACTCCTATGTATGGTTTTTGGTTTATTCAACGTTGAAGTGTTCCAAAATATTGTGCATCTAATCTTTTTTTCCTTGAAAACCTGATCTGCAACAAAAAACCTTCTTGTCAGTAAAATGTCAGACAATGAAGAAGAAAGGGAGGCAGCTAAAATAGCAGCTCAACTCCTAGAGGAAGACACAAGTCTCCTACAGCAAGACCCGGGTGCAATACTCATCCCGGTCAGCATAAGAAAAACTATAACCTTAAAACTTATAGAAAATGGACTGACACCAAGAGGTGATACAGTCATATTCGTGATTGAGGCACACGAATATCGGCAGACAGAGGTATTCTATTCATGGATAAATTTTCCAGCAGCAAACGCTGTAACAAAGGAGTTCCATTATTACAAGATAGAGGAACCTCCGGATGAGTACACCCCTTTCGAGGAGGTCGAAATACCACTCAAATACCAAGAGCACCTGCTCTGGTTTAAAGGCGCCCTCAAACATAATGATCACATCACCAGGCTCGGTAGACCAGGAGCGACGTGGCCGGTTCTAGCCGGATACACACCACATCCAGACATTGAAAAAATGTCAGTAACAGAACTTTTAACACAGTTAAAACAACTGATTAAAATACACAGACAACTAGTCCAATATGTAATGCGGACTTCAACAGTCCAACCAGCTATTAAAATTCCACAGCTGACCCCTCATCAGGGGAACACAAATAAAATCACACCACAGAACATACAGTCCTGTCTAGGTAAAGTACCCATTAAACGGGAACAAATTCCATTCTGGTTAGCACAAAAAATCACTCAAATAGAGGCGGTATTTCCAGATACCACACCTGTGGAGAAACACAGAATTCTGACTATCTGTCTCCCAATGGGGATCACACCACATGTGGAGGACTGTGACACTTGGGGTACAATCTTTGCTTCCATTTACACAAAAACACATGGTGCCCTCTGAGAAAAAATACAACCTTAGAAATAGGGATAATCTGAAGAAACCTGATAGATATCAAGATATTGATACACGTCCCTCTCGATCTTTTCAGACTTCCTCGCAGAAATTGGAAAGAAGAGGACAGTCAGAACACAGGGAAGAGCTCGTCAAGTCCAAAGACAAAGAACCTGCTCATCAAAGTAAAAAGTTACAATTTCCAAAGAAGAAGGTAGCCAGCATTAAAATAATAAAACATGCCGAGGATCCTGAGGACTCCGCTGAAAAACGGAGAGTGGGCTCAGACAATGCTAGACAGCGCAGCAGAAGTGAGCATAGCTCGCAAGATCCTGATGAATCATCTGGAGACAGTGGACACGAATGCGTACATTCAGGTGGAAACTGCAGATACCAGAGTTAGCAAACCTCATAAAATATATGAAATAACCTTACGTATAGAGGGAGATAAGACTAGGAAAATAAGGGGTCTATTTTGGGATAATCTCTCCAAGGGCTATGACATCCTTCTAGCTGAAAAAGACTGGCCACCAGAGTTTGTCAGGGAGTGCCCTCATGGCGAATAAATGATTATGCCTGCCTTCTCAAATCATATTCCAATTCATAAAAAATATACACTTGTAAGAAACTGGGCAGAAGCCCAGGCTCCTGCACTATATAAAAATCATGTGGGATGGGATGAGGACTCTCCTCCTCACAAAATCCAGTTAAAATCTCAACCAACTGCACAGAGGCAGTACCCAATTAAGCAAGAAGCTCAAAAACAGGTCAGGGAGATCTTAGATCAACTTGAATACCAGGGGGTGATTGAAACATGCACCTCACAAATGAACAATCCTTTGTTTCCTGTCTCCAAACCAGATGATTCATATCGTCTAGTTTTGGACTACAGACACCTTAACTCATGCTGCAAAATATTTGCAGTACAAAACTCAAACAGTGCAGCACTAATGAATAGCATAGTGCGCAAAAAATAAAAAACAACATCAGACATCTCTAATGGATTCTTTTGTCAAAATATAGCACCAGAAAGCAGATATTTGACTGCTTTCTCAATAAATGGCTCGCAGAAAATTTCTGTCGTTTGCCCCAAGGGTTCAAGAACAGCCCAGGATTATTCTCAGCAAGAGTAACAGAATTACTACAAATGTATGATGATGAGGCATTATCTTATGTCGATGACATCTATCTAACAGATGATGACTTGGATACTCACTTGAAAAGAGTGAACACCATAATACTGGGGTTCGCAGCAGAGGGTTACAAATTCAACTTCAAGAAGTCAAGAATTGCCCATATGACTGTCCTATTTTTAGGATATGAATTATCAAGTGAAGGTAAAAGCCTGGCTGACAATTTCCTAGAGAAATGTGCTGTAATCCAAGCACCTAGAACACTGAAAAACTTGCAATCAATTCTAGGTTTCCTGAATTTCGGAAGAACTTACATTATAAACTATGCAGAGAGGGTTAAACCTCTCTATGACCTAATAAAAACCAGATTTTAAAAGAATCAATTGGACTCAAAAACACACAGAAATTTTGAGATCTTTACAAACAGACATGTTAGTTAAAACAAAACTACAAACACGCGATAACACACGCAACCTTGTGATTCGAGTCATCCCAGGAAGATGCGGATTCACATACCTGACCTCAAATGAGGGAGAAAAGGTACCAATAGCATACAAATTACACTTGTACACAGAAACTGAAAAAACATTCAGCATTAAGGAAAACATTGTTCACGCGGTTCAAACAGCTGTAGCAAGAGAAAGATACCATGCTGACGACAGACAGATTACGGTCAGAACAGCAGAATCAGCCTTTGAGGCATTAACAACCCCATGTAATTTACCTACTATGGCACTGAATCCTAGATGGATACAATGGGAAGATTCTATTGCTATAGACAGAGTGAAATACTATTTTGATCCAGAGTTGACAAAATTAAAAAATCTAGAATATGAAAGAGAATATCCTCTGCCAATCGACATTCTGCCCGTACGACAGTACGCCTGTGTAATACTTACAGACGGACATGCTCAGCCCTCAGTTTGGGGTGAACAAGCTTATAACGCCACATGCGAGATTACAAAAGACGTGTGGCGCGGAGGTAAATTAAGACCTCTGTTTTCAAAAACACACTCAGTGGAAAACAATTCAGAACAACAAACTGACATAATAGCGTTAAAAATGGCGCTAGATAATGCGGATCACGAATTCCCGACACGAATAGTGAGCGATTCATATTACTGCGTAAAATCATACAATAACGACTTGCAGAAATGGGTTGAAAACAGGTACAAAGATGACACAGGTGCAACAATAAAGCAAAAATCGCTTTGGGAACAAATAGTTCTTTTAAAGAAAGAACTACCAAAGACTCACGTGATACACTCACTGAGTCATCAGCGTGATGGCGTTCACGTTGCAGGGAATTCATTGGATGAGACAGCCAAAGCGGAAGCAACTAAATCGGCTCACGTAGCTACAAAAAAGCGTTCAGTAAAATACATTGACGGGGAAACAATGTTGGCGGTAAAAACGTCATCAAAAGGAGACTGCTCAGCGCTACCCCTCATGTATCCACTCAATTATACATACATAATCGATGCAAACTCCGTTCCTTTTGCTCGAATCCCTGGAGTGGGGGATAGAGTGATTCCAAACATGGACAGGAGAGGCTTGTTAATAGCAGACGCACATATGGGTGAGGGTCTTAGACACCTTACACTTAAGGATTCTCTAGAAGAATTACACTCCACATACTGGTGGCCAGGAATGAGCCTGCAACATCATATATTTGCAAAAAACTGCCGAGACTGCAACAGAGATCGCAGTGGTGACCGAGACGGTGTACTGCCATGGCGCTTCACCCAATAAGGATTAGGCTATCGACATGAAATACCCAGTATGAATAATGCGTCATATTAACATGTAGAGACTATTTTCACTTAAAATATAGACCCCAGCTCTCGGCTGACGTCTGAACTGTTATACAAAGATTTGCGAGTCTATAATGGCATATACGCAATTTGCATGCTACATTCTGACCAGGGTCCTGCTCTTTAGCTCTCGAGCTTATGAGACGGACATGGCCGGCATGGGCATAGCATTGCGGTACTCTTGTCACCTCCTTCCCTGAGGGAAACGGGATGGTGTAAAGAAAAAACCAGGGCATAGAGCAATCTATAAGAGCAAAGGTATTAGGTTCAGGAGCTGGGTGGGTCAAACATGTAATAAGTGTCCAACGTAGTCTTAATAATCTGCCAAGAAATTCTCTGAGAGGGCTCAGTCCGTACGAACTATTGTTTGGGACTAGAATGTTAATCCAGGACCTTGATAGTCAAACTACAGTGGTTAAAGAAAAATGCTTTGATATCAAAGATCGTTTGGCTATTTTACAGGACTTAAACAAAAAGAGAAAAGACCTGAGCAACATAAAGTTGAAGCAACAGCCAACAGCCACTGAAGAGAAACCACCTGTCCCAGGCCTGTCTGGATTCCAAAAATCGGGGATCTGGTCAGAGAGAAGATCGCGGTGAAGAAGGAATTTGGGCCTTCTTACAGAAAAGCAGTTCCTGTCTTGTCTGTCAACGGGACAAGATCAGTAGTACTACCGCCCCTTGCTGGTAAAAAGGAGAACCGAGTTGTATCCATCGACCTGGTTAAACCACAATCATGTGGCCGATAACAAGTATAGGCCAAGTGGACTCCCAAGAAGTAGCAGAACACCAAAGTTTGCTACAAACACAGAGGTTCAAACTGAAAGACTAATCACAATTGATAAACATACAGTAAAACAACAAGGACTATGCAACAAAGCCATGGAACTTAAACCTCTTGAAACCCAAATTTAAATATTAAATCAAGAAACACCAGTCTATAATGATGTAACCACAGACTATGCTAATGAAACAAAGAAAATTCCAAAATCGAAAAGGAATCCAGAAGCAATTGAAACAATTGACAGAACAGCATCCGGCTACTTCATCAACTTCGATGATTTTTCTGAAGATCTGAGTGAACCTGAGGAACAGCCGACAACAAAAACTCTTAAAGATAAAGCAAAGGAACTCTTTCATCAACTAAAAGAAACCTATCTGATTTCTCCATGGATTGAACTTTGGGTGGCACTAGGAGTATTCATCCTCATACTTTGGCTCATCATGGTACTATGCTTGGGACATTTCATTGAGGGAAAATATGTTACAATGGACACAGCAAGTCAGAACATCAACTTGGTTCTGAAACCACACAAGTCTTCACACATAGAGAAAAGAGAACTTTCTTCAGTAAACTTCACAGCCAATCCTATACCCGGTGGGGTAGCATGGGACAAAACTGATTACGAGATCTATGGTCCGGTTGAGCTTCTGAAGTATCCTCATCAATTTAAGATTTCATTAAGTGACTTTGTAAAACCAAGCACATTCGCTGATGATTGGGACTTTGAAAGTATTAATGATATGATGTCTGATCTAGTAATGTCAGCTAAATTTACAGAACATGATTATTTGCAAGGTTCATCTAATTACGATCAAATGTTTTGTTACAACCATTATGGTAACCATTATCTGCATAAATCTACTCAACCTAGAAATGTTTTAAAATGTAACCAATGGGAACATTGTGCAACTCCACCAAAAGGCAGTTCAAAGACATATTTTGATAAATATTCATACTTTTCAGGGTTCAACACAAGTAGTGAAGAATCATTTTATTTCAAATTGTTAAATAAGACAGGAGTGAAAACCATGCTTACAAACACAAAATTAATATATTCAGACTCATTCTTTGAAAAAATGAATACCTTCAGTTTTTGATTTCTGGAACAATAACATTGAAACAAAAACGATCTGGGGCACAAAAGATTGGCAAGTGCAAGGTATAGAATCATTATTTAGAGCCTGCATGATCCCAGAACAAATTATATTTTTGAATGATACAATTCAACAGACATCCTGTCTTGGCCTAGCCAAAATTAAAGACTTAAATAAACCGTCTATTCCAAAACCAACACCTACCAGTAATAGCACTACGGAGCTTGAGATAGACGTATCCCATATTTTAAACCAAAACAGAACACATGCTGATTGGAAAAAATTGTTGATCTGGCCCACAGACACAAATAACTGTCAAGACAGATTCCTGAACAAAATACAGGGGTTCACATTGACCACGCCAGACCCAAGATACTCCCAGAGACAACATCCAGGGATTGTAACTACTTACAGTGTGGGGAAACTCTGCCTTCAATGGCTACATACATCCACACTGTCAGAAATTAAGCAACACTTAACTTTACTTAAAGAAGGTGCTGACTTGCGCGATTTCATCATGGGACCACGCAAACAGCTTCAAAAACGTTTCATAGCGGCCTCTATATATGCAGCTTACAACGAAGCTTGGAAAGTAACTCAAATTGAGACAGCAGAAAAAATACGGGAAATTGACCGTGTTAATTTGGAAAAATCACTTTCTGTTGTGGACAATGGGTTAATGACTGTCTTCCAGAATATATTCACTGGACAGTATTGTATCTTCTGCAATCGATATAATAGAACAAGACTTACTGATGTTGCAACACGGTCAGTCTCAATTACGTTCTATTGTACAGCTTGGCTGGACGTTACAAAATCTGCTTTCAGGCTATGTGCCTTGGCGTTTAATCAACACAACGTCACTATTTAATATCTTTAACCTTACTGATAAACAAATCAGTTTGGCACAAAAGGGTGCGGACTATACAATTCTGAGCATTGAAAAACTTGAGAGATTACCATTGACAATGTCAGAACGACCTGTCATTGAATAAATAATACATGGGATAATAAATATTCCGATAACAACTTTCCAGTTTCAATACTGCCAAAAATATATACAGGCAGGCCAGTATGAAAGGTTGGGTAAAGGATACATTAAGTCCACATGGAACTTGCCCTATACACACACATGTGTCAGTAACAACGGACAGAGTGTATTTCTTAGTGGTAATAATTGTGAAAAATCACTAAGTGGCATACTTCTGTGTCAGGGTATTAGTTTGCATGGGGCCTGTGAAGGGACTTCAAATAACCTTTCATGTCACCAGTTAGGCACACCTGCAACACAAATAGAACCATTCTTTAGAAGACTTTCGAACGGGAGTTACATTCTAATTGTAGATCACAGATGTTGTGGCTTGCTGCCAGGAAAACCTTATCTCATAAGCGTGACTTCCAGGGTCATGTGCTGTGAAAGAGTATTGTTCCCGAATGATGCTCCAGACAGGGAGGGAAGGTTATGGCCCAGTTTAAAAATCTCTTCTATTCGAATTGATACTTTAAGCAGAATGAAGACTGTGCTCCTACAGACGCCAACCCAGTTGACGTCATCAAAAGAAACGTATGATCTCCAAGTTGCAAGGACAACGGCAGAGATTCATTCAATGTTATCAACAAATTGCCCCCTACACTTCGCAGAAATGTTGAACGAAATCTTAAATATTTCTGATACAAGTGGTATCGCCAGTGTATTTAAGACAGTTTTTTCAGGCACTTTAACACCATTCAAAGCGATCCTGGGTATTTTTCCAAATTTCGTCCATTCCATCTTTGGCGGACTTCCACTCCTGTTGGGACTCGTAGCAGGCATTTTATTCTTGCTACTCTTGCTTCGTTATGGCAAGCCATGTCACAGACAAGACTCCAGCTACAATGGAAGAAATGATCCTAGCTATCCGCTACCGGGACCGCATAACTAAAGTCCTTGGCTTAGCCGGCTACGAGATCTAAATATGACCTGGTTTCTTTCATTCAGACCCATCTGGCAGAATTGTGTTATGCCTGTATTAAGGTGCATGCTATGCGGCGAAGAATGCGTGTTGGACACCTGTCTTACACTACAATCAGACGTACCATTGGATGCAGATACTTTGTTGGGTCCGGTAAAGGCTCATGCATTGTGCTGTCCCCTGCGGCTACCTATCCTGATGACGGCATTCGTGGAAACTCCACCACTACGATTGAAGGGTAGTGAAGTACAAGATGAAAGCAGCATCGACCAGGTACGACCTTCTGTAAGCAGTTCTGATCAAACCATCAGTGAAAGCGATCATGCGCGTGACTGCATGGTAGCGACATTTTCTAACCTAGTCGAACTCTCACCAGAGGCTGTAGACTGTTTTTTCGAGAATCTATCTGAAATGATGTTTTCACCGGAACAGAGAGAATGATTTTAAACAAACTTGCACACGGCGTTCCCTGAACTCTGAATTTGGCCTTCAGTCTTTTGAAAACAAAGTGACTGTGAACTATTTTTTCTCTTCTCCCCTGAATAGCGAAAACTTTTTCCAAATTCCAAAATATTTACCTTTTTGGCACTTATCTTCTGCTTAAAGTAAAACTATTCTTAGAGAACAGAACTTCTATTGTTAGGAATACTAGAGTAATTACATTACCTCAACCTCTAGTTTATATACAATTCATTGTGTTTATATGTGATGAGATGGTCTCGCAATTTTTTTCTGTATCAAGAGCCATTTCATGTGTAATTTCGCAAATCATTCATGCCGATATAAAATGTGCATCTCCTTTTGAATGATTATACTGCTTGAATGCATACAGTACCTATACTCATTTCGTGCATTTTGCATACGCCAATTTAAAAAAATAAAAAATAAATGGTTTTGGGGTGGTCCGGTATACAAATGCACTGTTAGTTATGTTTACTATTGCTTAGGTTAGTAGATATGTACATAATTTTGTGGAGTGGGTGTACTGTGTTTATCTAGGTACCTATATTGATACTCCTATTTCTGACCCTTGTCCGGTTATTAATTCAATAATGTCCATACAACGGCACAGAAACCCGTCTTCAGATTAGGTCATAGCGCATGCTGTCACATTAAGCAAGCACTATCCCTTCAGCCCCCTAGAGAAGCACACCGAGTTCTCAAAACAAATCAAACCTCCAACAGACCTGGGAAATCCCAGCGACCATTGTTTTGATTTCGCTCGAGAACTCCTGCAAAGAATGTAAGAACGACAAGTCCTTATGACATTCTTGCTGACGTCTTATGTCCATCCTTACGTCAAACACGGCACCTTTCAGGTATAGATATACCGACGTTGCCCTAAGCTAAGACACGGTGGTGACGAGCTTGGAGCAGCGCTACTTGCCGGAGAGCCCAGCTGATGCAGAAAAGCCCACGGACGCTGCCCCTCCCTTTTGACGCGCTGAGAGAGACGCTGCCTTTTAACCTGCCGAGAAATCCAGCCTCCGGCGTTTCCAGCCGCCCTCGCGGGTAACTGGGATATCGAGTCCTGAGACAGAGATACCAACCCTCCAGCCTTCTAAATCCCAGGTACTGAACTGACTAACCCCTTACAGAGAATTCTTGAGTCAGATTCTTGGCAAAGCAAACTTAACTTAAACTGCTACTTACTTACTCCCTCCCAAGTATTAGGCTTAGGTCAGGTACACCGGGGTAGGCGTAGTTAGAAGCACCAGTTGAGTACGATTAGTCAATGTATATATGTATGTATATCTTTTATCCATTTTAAGTATCATATGGCTAAGAAACCATATAAATGCTTTTACAGTATTATTTTATAATTGTTTTTACTGTATGCACTTTACTTAACTATAAGTATTGCAATAATAGCGATTCATTTCTCTTGTATGAGAAAAGAGACTGATCAATAAATAACATCTTTTATTGAACCACGCCCATCTCTTATTTCTCTACAAACTGGTGAAACTAAGAATGCACGTACTGACTGAGTAAAATAAGTTGTCTTTTGTTTTCACACGACTCTAGAGATATACTCTTGATTAGGGGAGAGCAAAGTTGTCATGTTCTATGGTTGTCAGAAACTAAATCCCTTCTTGTCTATCCAGGGAGGTTAAACTCCTCCTTGCCTATTCGAGAAAGTTTCTAGTGAACTCTGAGCTAGCTGGCACACATAACTTTAAGTCTAATATCGTCAGTAGAAGACCTAGTTAACCACAGTCCTACGTCTATACTATTGAAGATATTATTCCAATGCGCAGAGCCTATTGGGAAAATAGGAACTACACTACAGAAGCAGCAACCCGTCTGCGCCAAATTGACAAAGCTAATTTGGAGAAGGTTCTGCAGTAGTCAATAATAGCATAAATACACTGTCTTCCCGCATTTATGCTTTAGATAATATTGTTTCATCTGTTATTGATATTGTTCAAAATGATGTTTCTGTTTTATATCATGGTTAAAATCAATTACGATCTGTAATGCAATTCGTATTGACGATACAGACACTCAAAATGGGAAAAGTACCATGGGATTATTTGAACGCTTCTGATTTGTTTTTACCTTTTAATCTAACTGGGAAACAGAGATTCATGTCCATGAATGATGCTACATACCCACTGTTACACATTGAACAGTTGGAACACTTGCCATTTTCTGTAGCGGAAACAGATTCGGCTGTATGGTTGATTCATGGCGTTAATCTTGCATGAAACATTTCCCGATTGGCACTTGAAGCCTTGGGAATTGCCTTCCTACATGAATTATGGTCCCTTCCATTTACTTACAAATGTCAGCGGGAGGATACAGAAGTTTTCCTAACAGAGGAGGACTGCGATTCCACAGTGGGACACTCCTTAGTTTGCACACCAGTTAAGTTGCACACCACTTGTAATGTGTCCGTACCTAATCTGGCTTTTTTTTTTTTTTAAAGGAACACCAGTTCCGGCAATAATTCCCACTCTCATATTGAGTTCTAACAGCAGTTGTCTCATTTTGAACGACGACTGCGGTGGCTTGCGGGCAGGCATCCCGTATATAGTAACGGTTTCCCACTGTGTTACTTATTGTAGCAATGTGCTTTTTCCACCCCCATATGAGGGATTCAGTCACTGCTGAACACAAAACTCCCACTACATTTTGGAGAACTGATACATAGAATATTTGATGCGTCTGACACAGAAGGCCTTGCTCATTTATTTAAGCTTGTGGGATCTGGCCTTGTGACCTCGTTTCAGACGATTTTTGGAGTAACACCAGCCTTGATACATTCTATTTTTTCCAGCGCCTTCGGTGGCTTCTCCTTAATACTGGCTCTGGTGGCCGGTGTGCTGGGACTACTGCCCCTGTTACGCAATGGCGGCACATCTTGTAGTACTGCACAGATCTGGCCAATTGCAAGTGTACCGTGACCGAATGCAGCAGCTTTTTGGATGCTTGCCATTAGCAACGCTCGGCTTGAGTTACGGACTAACTTTTCGCTTTGCCTACTTCACTTGCGTGCAACCTGTATTTTACTGCCAACGATGCCCTTTCTATGTGGAGAGGTGTGGCTCACTGGTTAGAGGCGGCAGACCTGTAAGCAGAGAACGGCCCGGGACCAGGGTTCAATGCCCGACGCGGCAGGGTCTTGGACCAGGGTCAACGGACTCGATAATTCTCGCCTCAGTGCCTACTCTAACCAGGGAACACACTCGGTAACTCTGGGCATTAAGCTTGCCTCATCTCTACAACGGCCCCCCACAGACGCCGGGGATGCCTGTTTTCACCCTGGAGATACCCAGAAAGGGACCATCTCGCAGGGAAAACCAGGAAGGGTTCCCCAGCGGTCTACAGCGCCAGGACACTCGGGTAGAGTAACAGTGCGCTTTACAAGTATCTTTTTTTTTTTAATTTTTTTTTTTATTAGGCTTTTGGATTCATGCCTTTCCAATAAGTCATGCACTGGCCCGGATTATGATCTGTCAATGGGTCCCTTAGTGGCTCATGATCAGGCCTGTTCTCTGGAGAACAGTATGGCGTGTGCAGCTGCACTTGGAGTGCTGGCTGAATAGAATATCTGTGTGGTTGCCCGGATATGCTCTTGGAGGCATCAGATTATGAGGAACATGAGAGTTCCTTCAAGCTACTTGATTGGATGGCATTCCCTTTTGCTACCAACGATAGGGAGAACCTTTTGGAATAAATTTTATTCTTGGGATCACGTACATTAATGGATTTTCCAACTCCAAATTAATCCCATTTTCAATGAACGAAAAAATTATAATTTTATTTATTATTTTACATTTTTCAAATGTGGTTTTTGGAGCAAGTCTTGACTCTGCTTACCTTTGAACTCTGTTTGGGTCCTTTTATCTATATGCTATGACCTGGCCAGGGGGAAGTTGTCCTCTGGCAGTCTGGGACATTGTCAACATTGCTAAGTTAGCATGAGCTCTGCTGCCATGATGATGCTTTTGTGCATGATACTACATGGCTTTATTATGCAAGCCTCTGTTTGTGCCTCTCACATGAGAGCTGTCTGCTTTCTGCGTTCTCTGCTTGTTCCTGGAGTTTAGCCTGAACACAGAGTGCAAGGTAGATAAACAATGCCCTTTATTATTCTGTTCTGGTAAGTCCCTAGCACTTAGTTAAACATGCTACACAACTGCAGCTGCTGGAAACCCGTGCTTTGATATTATGGGGTTGCATGTTGGTTTAACACACACTTGGAAAGGGACCTTTCCAGGGAGAAGAGCTTTGCTGTTCCTATGATGTAAAAACTACAATCTAGGCACTACGGTATGAGGTTTGCTGGCAAAGCCCAGAGATCTTTTATATAATAAAACTTCTTCTTACCAAGGGGAGGGTGGTTAGACCTTAAAGTCCTTTATCCAAGGTCTGTATACGATGATTTCCCCTTTCATAGTCTAGGGACTTGCTACAATGCTAACTGTGTTCGGTTCATGCGTTTTGCTGCTGGTAGTGGCTCGTATGCTGCATTATAGAGCACGATAGTTAAAAATAAACATTTTGAACAATAACAGTGACTGTCCAGTCTTATTGTGGACAAGTACGAGTGAGTGAGCCAAAGAGAAAGTCTTGCCACCGCGATTCCTGAAAGAGTCGGGAGTGTTGTGTTCTGGGTTGTCTAATCATTTGTAGCTTCATGATAACATAGGAGAACGAATGAGACCCTATAGCTAGTCTGTTCTGGGATTTTGGGTAGTGAGATGGTAGGAAGGCTTAGACCGTACAGACAGAGGTCCTGTTTTCCTGTGCATAGTTCTGTGTATGTGCAGAATCCCCGCAACGCTACCAGATAGAAGCCTGTTGTGCGCTATCCTAATTTGGGTTAAAGTGGCCCTTTATGCAGAAATACGCTGGTTGTCTTTTATTTCGCATGATATATCTATCACCAGAGGAAGCAAGCACCTACTACTTATATAATGTCTATAAGCAGGTGATTGGAAAGGGGGGCACAGATAAGGTGTGATCTTAGTTTACATAGGGCTTTCTAGGATGCACACGATTCTGTTATCATTGGGTTAAAGTGGCCCTTTATGCAGAAATACGCTGGTTGTCTTTTATTTCGCATGATATATCTATCACCAGAGGAAGCAAGCACCTACTACTTATATAATGTCTATAAGCAGGTGATTGGAAAGGGGGGCACAGATAAGGTGTGATCTTAGTTTACATAGGGCTTTCTAGGATGCACACGATTCTGTTATCATTGTTGGTGATTTCAACACCACGTATAACCCACTTGACATGGGAAGTGCTTCCCCTGTTAGTGAGGAAGATAAGGTGTGAGGTATTCCCGAGCTCAATACTACACCAATAAAGCGTTGAACAGACACTGCTGATCAGCTCCGGTCCTTCACATTATTATATGGTCTGTAATGGTCGCACAGTATCAAACCCTCACCATACAACCCTCGGCCATAAAAGTAGAATCGACAATTTTCTAATCTGTCTCCAACTTTGGGGTAACCTGGTTGACTTGAAGGTACTGAATAGGGTAGACCATCATCACAACGCTGCCCATTGCTCCCTAAGAGGGTTATTTAACCATCTGGCCAATGTCCCTGTATCCCCAAGTTCCAACCTGGCTCCTACTAATGATAGGTGAAGATTCAAGTGGGGCAAAGTATTTGAGAATTCACGCATTAGATATTCAATGAATCAGGTCCTTATGGATCAGTTGTGGAACTATAAAACTGTAAAGATTAGCGAGAATGTGTTCAAACTTCTTGGGGAATGTTTTATGCATCACCATGACTCCACTCTAACTCCTCCTAAGCCAGAGCATACCTGGTTTAATAAGGCCTGTAATGACAGGAAGAACGAGCTTCGCAGAGTCTTCACAAACAGCGACACTGACTTGATACGAGAGAAAAGGAAGGAGCATAAACTGCGCAAAATAAGACCGTGCAAGGATAGGGAGACTCTGGTTTGGTAAAGTATTTTACAAACCTGCCATGCACAATGATACTAGTAAATTTTGGAAGCTGGTGGCCAATGGAGGCCAGCGAGCCCCGAAGCTTTTGGGCAATTCTATTACTCATGTGGTATTGCATTCCCTTTTCTCTGATCTTTGCAAGTACCCGATGGGGTTGGCTGCTGACAAAGATGCCCAGTCAAATGTGATGGATTCTCGCCTTTCTGGGTCACTTATGATAGAGTTGAGTGAGTCTGTTAGCACAACAAATGGTATGACAGCTGGAAAAGCAGCTGGGCCGTATGGTGTCTCAGGCAATCTCTTTCTTACTGATATCGATGGCTGGGCTTTGCACATCAACAAATTATCGAGCTTTGTCGAAGTGGCAAGCATTCCCACTAGATGGAAGGTGGCTGAAATTGACCCGATTTGTAAAAAGGGTCTGTGGGACTCCCCACTTAACTATTGGCCAATCAGCATCATTGATGTAGCCCAGGCCCTGTCCTTCTTGCAGGCAGGGTTTAGAAGAGGGACCAGTACTATCAACCAGGTTTTTAGGTTTCTATCTACTGGAAGACGGTAGTCCTTCAAAAAGGCACACCTATATCTGGTCTTTGTAGACTTAAAAAAAGGAGTTTAATCTAGTCCCAAGAAAGTTATGAGAGGACCTTAAAAGAATGGAAGAGTTCCGCCTGATCTTCTGAATGTCTTGGTTCGCCCTCATCAGGACACGTACACCCAAGTCAGATGGGGCATGGGAGGGAAGCTGACGGAAAAGATAGATATCAAGAAATGGGTTCAGCTGCCCCAGGGAGTGGGGTTGGATCACGTTCCTTATTATTTTATGAGTGGGCGCTAGGCACTCTGCAAGTTTGGGGTGGCGGTGGTTCAGTGCCATTCGTGCAGGGAGGAAGGAGTTTTGGGGGTGGGGGGACTTGTTTCATTTGGTGGTGTTGTTGTTTTATTGTGATGGAGGTGATGCAAGACATACTATGCAATGAGGCACACTCCGGGCTCACAGATTCGGCATATCGAAATTTGTCACACACACTCAAGACAAGGGCGGATAGCACCCCAATTTATTTATTTATTTATTTATTTGTGGTTTTGTATAGCGCTAGAATCACTCCAACAGGAATATCTCTGCGCTTTTGACCGGTAAATCTGTAACATACTGAGGAATAGGTTTAAATTTCATTTTTGAATAAAACGGTTTTTAACTGCTTGCGGAAGGCTAGGTGTTCTTTACATTGTCTTAAGGTTAGTGGTAGTCAATTCATTCCTGTGTACCATGTCAGACCTCAGCGTGAAAAGAACGCTCTGCATCATTACTTGGAACATTAACAGGTTGGGAGACAAACCTAAGCGAGGGGCCCAGGACATCGCCCTCCTCCAAGAGACACACCTCATTGGTAATACCTGCAATAGACCGTTGGGGCTACAGGTTAGTGACACACGTGGGATTTACAACTAGCTCTAGAGGGACCAGCATTCTTATTCGTAAACAATGCCCATTCATAATACAGAATACTTGGATTGATGGCCAGGGTAGACATACGGAAATAGCAGGGACATGGGAGGGGAAACCCCTTAAAGTACTTCTCCATCTATATCCCTCCAGTGCTGAAGACAAACACATTGTCCGACCTGGGTAAACTCCTGCTGGATCTTCCGGTTGGTATCCTGGTGAAAGGAGGAGACTTTAACCTTGCGGTAGATGGCCGGGTTGACCAACATCACCCCCGGCACGACCTACACGACACCTCCCCCCTGATGGACTTTCTCCTGGCGTTTGGCCTAGTGGACCTCTGGCGTCATTTTAACCCCCTGAAGCGGAATGAATATGCTACTTACCAGTATGCATCCGTTCTTGGCATGTAGGGCTGCTAACATTCATATCTTAGCATTAGATCGCCGCCTAGTGTTGGGCTCGGATGATTGCACATTGTTGTCCTGGAAGAGTCTTCGAAGTATCCTGAGATAGGTGGCTCCTCCCCTGGACTACAGTGCGCATGGGCATCGGCTCCATCCCCAGATTGTTTTTCGCCATTGTGGCAGAAGATGGAGTGAAAAGTGTAAAGGATGTCCATGCTAATGAATAAATACAATAGTATATCTGCAGCTGCGACAGGCACCGGGGAGGAGGGCGGGCGATATGAATGTTAGCAGCCCTACATGCCAAGAACAGATGCATACTGGTAAGTAGCATATTCAGTTCGAGGCATGTGGGCTGCTAAATTCATATCTTAGCATAGAATACATAGCAGTCCCTCCATCAGCGGCGGTTGCCCGTGCCAGCTGCAGAAACCTGAAAAAGTGTCTTCAGAACAGCCTGTCCTACAGCAGCTTGCTGCTTGGAATGCACATCAACACAGTAGTGTTTAGTAAAGGTGTGTGGTGTAACCCACGTGGCTGCTCTGCAAATATCCTCTAAAGGAATGTTCCCTAGGAAAGCCATGGATGCCCCCAGTTTGCGTGTGGAGTGCGCTCTGGGGGGTATTGTTAAAGTGCGCTTGGCTTTTTGATAACATATCTGGATGCATTTAACAATCCATCTGGCTATCCCTGCTTTGGAAATCGGGTTGCCTTTGTGTTGTGGTGCGAAGGCAACAAAGAGTTGTTTTGTTTTTCTAAAGGGTTGTGTTCTGTCTATGTAGTACATCAACGCCCTCCGTACATCTAAGGTATGGAGCATTCTTTCCGCCACCGTTTGCGGGTTTTGAAAGAATGCTGGTAAGTCAATAGTTTGGTTTAGATGAAACTGTGACACCACCTTCGGAAGGAATTTGGGGTTAGTGCGTAGCACTACCCTATTTGGATGGATTTGAATGAATGGCTCTTGGATTGTGAGCGCCTGCAGCTCACTGACACGCCTCAGAGACGTAATAGCTACAAGGAAAGCTACTTTCCACGTAAGGAACTGGAGTTCACACGAGTGCAGTGGCTCAAATGGCGGTCCCATCAGTCTGGTGAGAACGACATTGAGGTTCCACACCGGAGCTGGCGGTGTTCTTGGGGGAATGACTCGTTTCAGACCTTCAAGGAAGGCTTTAATGGCAGGCACTCTGAAGACAGAGAGGTGCTGCCTGTTCTGGAGATCAGCCGCTATGGCGGATAGATGTATCCGAATGGAAGTGTACGCTAGATTGCACTTGTAAAGATGCAAGAGATAGCAGATGATGTTGGGGATAGATGCATCTAGCGGGTTGATGTCATTGGCTGTACAGTAAATGACAAAACGCTTCCACTTTGCAGCATAGCATGCTCTAGTAGTTGGTTTCCTCGCCTCCTTGATGATGTGCATGCACTCTGGAGGTAGGTTAAGGTATCCAAACTCTAGGACTTCAGGAGCCAGATCGCCAGGTTGAGCTGTTGTGGATCTGGATGCTGAATGTCTCCATGGTTCTGCGTCAAAAGACTGGGCGTGAGGCGCAGTCTTTGATGCGGCACCACTGAGAGTTCGAGGAACGTGGTGTACCAAGCCTGGCGCGCCCACGTTGGAGCAACCAGGATGAGAGTCATCTCGTGCTGCCTTAGCTTTCTTGCGACCAGCGGTATTAGAGGGGCTGGCGGAAAAGCGTACGCAAATTTGCCTGACCAGTTCATCCATATCGCATTCCCCTGCGACTGTGGGTGAGGGAACCTGGCGGCAAAGAGTTGGCATTTTGCGTTCTCTTTTGTGGCAAACAGGTCTATCTCCGGATGACCCCACTGCTGGAAGTACGGGTGGAGAACAGTTGGGTGTATCTCCCACTCGTGCATTTGATGGCTGTATCTGCTGAGCAGATCCGCCATCTGATTGTCCTTTCCTGGGAGGTGTTCTGCCATGAGGAAAATGTTCCTCTGAATGGCCCACTTCCACATGCTCTGAGCCAGATGAGACAGCTGTGGCGAGTGGGTGCCTCCCTGCTTTTGAATGTAGTACATCGCGGTCATGTTGTCCGTCCGGACTAGCACGACTTTGTTGCACAGATGTACAATGAAGGACTTGAGCGCCATGAAGATTGCCATCAGTTCCAGATAGTTGATGTGCATCTTTTGTTGCTGCGTCGTCCATAGTCCCTGCACTGTGTAAGCGAGCACATGAGCTCCCCATCCCTGGAGAGATGCGTCCGTTGTCAGGACAATCTGCGGCACGGGCTCTTGGAACAGTCGGCCCTTGCAAAGGTTGTGTGGAGTCCACCAATGCAGAGAGTCGTATGCCCGACTGGTAACCAACACTAGGTCTGTTAATCGCCCACGAGCCTGTGTCCACTGATTCGCTAAGCACTCCTGGAGCGGGCGCATATGTAGCCGTGCGTGAGGGACTATGAAGATGCAGGAGGCCATCATGCCTATCAACTGCATGAACACTCTCGCTGGAAGCGAGTGTTGTGGCCTGAACTTTTGGATCAGAGCCTGCATGCTGTCTATCCTGACTTGGTTTGGCTGAGCCATGGCCGTCAGGGTGTTGATCGTTGCACCTAGGAACTGCCGGACATGCGCCGGCTGAAGATGCGATTTTGGGTAGTTCAGGGAGAAACCCAGATCGTGAAGAAGGTGAATTGTAGTCGACATGTCTGCGGCGCACTGTTGCTCTGACTTGGCTTGCACGAGCCAGTCGTCTAGGTAGGGGTAGACATGGATGTTCTGCCTCCTGAGGTGCGCCGCTACTGTCGCCAGACACTTGGTGAACACCCTCGGGGCTGTTGTGACTCCGAAGGGTAGGACTTTGAACTGGTAGTGCCTGCCTTGAATAGTGAACCTGAGGTATTTCCTGTGTGACGGGTGTAGTGGAATGTGGAAATAAGCATCCTTGAGATCTAAGGTTGCTAAGAAGTCTCCCTGGTTTAGCAAGGGAAGAATCTGTTGCAGTGTAAGCATGTGGAAATGTTCTGATAGTATGTACAGGTTGAGGGGACGTAGATCTAGAATGGGCCTGAGAGATCCGTCCTTCTTTGGAATAAGGAAGTACAGGGAATATACCCCCGTGCCTTCCTCCCCCACCGGCACAAGCTCGATTGCTCCCTTTTGCAGCATCACCACTACTTCCTGCTGCAATAAGAGCAAGTGCTCTGCGGACATAGGCCGTTGCCTTGGCGGGATGTTGGGTGGAGTGGACTTCAACTCTAGGCAATAACCATACTGGACTAGTTGTCGCACCCACCTGTCTGTGGTGATGTTTCTCCAGACGGGCAGGAACTGCTGCAGTCTCCCCCCGACAGGTGTTAGGTGGTCGGGGGGCAGTGACAGAGAGTCACTGTTTGCTTGGAGTAGAGGTGCGGGAGCTGTTGTTTCCTCTGCCGCGACCTCTGTTGCTGTTATTCCTGTAACCTCCCTTGTTCTGTTTAGTGAACGAGGATTGTGCCCCACCTTTTGAGAACTGGGATTGTTGACCCATTTGTCCTCTGGTGACTCCACGTGCACCTGAGCGACGAAAATTGCTGCCACGAAACTGTTGTGACTGTAGGGCCCCCATAGACTTAGCAGTTTCTGTGTCTTTCTTTATTTTCTCTAGGGTGGTGTCAACATCCGGACCAAACAGACTATCAGGATTGACTGGCTGATTAAGAATTGTTGTCTGAATATCCGGTTTAAACCCTGAGATGCGGAGCCACGCTTGTCGTCTCAGCATAACGCTAGTGTTGATAGCTCTAGCAGCTGTGTCCGCAGCGTCAAGTGCACACTTGATGGCTGCGTTTGAGATTAGCTTGCCTTCCTCAATAAGCAGTTTGGTGCCCTCTTGGAACTGTGGAGGCAGGTGTTGTACAATCTGTTCTAGGGTGTCGTAGTGCGCCCTATCGTAACGCGCCAAGAGCGCCTGTGTATTGGCGATGCGCCAAAAGTTTGATGCCTGTGCAGCTACTCTTTTGCCCCCTGCCTCTAGCACTTTGGATTCCTTATCCGGGGGAGGAGCTTCACCCGTAGTCTGGGAGTTGGCACGTTTCCTGGCATTGGCGACCACAAGAGAGTCCAGTGGCAATTGACCCCGAATGTATGCGGGGTCTGCAGGTGCAGGTCTGTACTTTTTTTCAATGCGAGGGTTGACCACTCTCGCTCTCGTAGGCTCCTTAAATATGTCCCCAGCATGCTTGAGGACTCCTTTAAGCATAGGCAGTGTCTTTACTGTCCTTTCAGAGACTGAAAAAGTGTCGAAAAGGAAGTCTTCCTCAACAGGGTCGGCATGCATGTCCACATCGTGATTGGCTGCCGCCCTTTCGAGTAGTGCATGAAAACCTGCTGAATCCTCAGTCGGGGATGCCCGTGCATTAAAAGGCTGCGGGTCCTGCCCCGCACCTTGGGCGTTCTGGTCACCAGTGTCATCATATGAATCCGGTTGCACATCAGGTTCATTGATTGGGAAATTGTACTGCTCGTCCTCATCATACCCCTCACCCGCAGAGTGTTCTGGGGAGGGAGTAGGGCTCCGTCTCGGAGGAGGCTGGATTGGTTCCGTGAGGCCTGAGGCGTCAAGGGGCACCCTCTTTTTCTTTAGTGGGATGACATAGGGGTCCACTGGCTCCGAAGTGATTTTCCTCTTATAGAGGGTCAGTTTGCCTGTGTCAGCGTCGATGAAATGCTCCGAATCGTCCTCGGATTCGAGTACCTGACGTGGAAGCGGGCCAGTCGGTGAAGAAATCACCTGTTTCGGTGCCGATTTGGTTGAAAATGCCTTTGGCGCCTCCTTCGGCGGCAAAATAAAGAGAAGTTTCCCAGACGGCTTCTCTGGAGTGTCTTTTCGCGGCTGCGTTGATGGTATCGGAGCCGACGGGGCAAAGGCCTTCTCCCTGATTCTTTTCAGTGATTCGGCTATGGGGGACGGCACACTCACAGTTTGTGTCGGCGCTGACGAGGATGGTCTGATTTTCCCCTCGGATCCGACGTCCTTGTGGGCCTTGTGCGCTTTGGGCGCGGATCCTGTCTTTACCGCCTCCGATTCCTGCGTTCGGGGCACAGACTTCTTTCCGTGTGCCTGCGTAGCCTCCTTGGAGCCGACTTTGGCGGGTTTTGACGGCGTCGTAGCCGCTGACCCGTGCCGACCATCTTTCTTGGAGGACCCCTCCTCTGGCGTCGGTTTCGATTTCGCAGCATCGGAATCGACGGACTTCTTCGACTTCTGCGGACCGGAGGTCGACGGAGTCGATGGGGTAGCGGGCACCGTCGTTTTCACCGGCACGGTAGCCATCTTAGGGACACTCGAGTCCTTAACTTTCGGTTTCGTTTTCGGGTCGGCCATTTTAGGTGTCGTCGATCCCGATGGTTTCGGTTTCGGTTTCGAAACAGTCTGCCCAGCAAGTAAGTCCGTGGCCGGGCCCGAAGGCGGGGCTGTGGCTTGCGGCAACGGGTCTTGGGTAAGGCCGACAGGCGATCCCGTGTCCCGGTCGGTATCCTCGTAACCTTCGGGGCAGAGCTCGTCCCCTGAGCTATCCGCCGCGGCCCCATAAATCTCATCGTCGTCTCCTACCTCGTCGACGTATTCAAGGCCTTGACCCGCGACTCCGTCGTCGTCTCCCGGATCCGCCTCGACCTCCGTCTCGGGTGGGGAGATTTGGAGATGATGACCCTGGTCCTCTTCGTCTTGGTCGCCGAAGATGTTCTCCGGATCCGGGGCCGCTTGTTTAGCTTCCATGCGCATCGCGCGCCGAAGCTTGAGAGTCTTCTTTGAGCGGAACTGTGCACACAACTTGCACTTGCCGTCGTCGTGGTCAGGCGAAAGGCATTTGTTACACACGGGGTGTAGATCGATGTGTGGGTACTTGGACCCACAGAGCGGGCAGTACTTAAACGGGCTCCGCTCCATGTCCGAAAAGGTTTGCAGTCGTGTCGCGATGAGAAGGCCTCAAAGTTCCGAGAGCGAAGAAAACTCCGCTTATTCCGGCTCCAAGAGACGGAAGACTCGAGACCGTGCGCAGACAATACCGACGCAAGAAAATCGAGGCCTTTTGGCCGCTAAAAGTTAGTTTTTCTTGGTTCCGACAGTAAGACGTCGAGACCACATCCGAACCCAATGGCGGAAAAAAACAATCTGGGGATGGAGCCGATGCCCATGCGCACTGTAGTCCAGGGGAGGAGCCACCTATCTCAGGATACTTCGAAGACTCTTCCAGGACAACAATGTGCAATCATCCGAGCCCAACACTAGGCGGCGATCTAATGCTAAGATATGAATTTAGCAGCCCACATGCCTCGAACTTTTACCTTTTACTCCGGGCCCCATGGTAGCCAGTCCAGAATTGACCATATGTTCACACATACCGATGACCTCTCCTACTTTACTGATGCTAGGTGCCTGGTACGTGGTATTTCAGATCACTCCCCTGTTCTTATTCAACTGACTGCCTCAGGGCCCCCACCGCCTCACCCTCTCTATAAACCCCAGGAGCCTTAAGATCCCACAGGTCAGAAGTGCCCTGCTCAAAGGAGTAACTCATTACTTTATTGAGAACACACATTCAGTTCAATCCCACTGCATGTTATGGGGGCCTTCGGGCGGTAATCAAGGGTCAGGCACTTTCACTGATGGTGGGACACAAGAAGGAACGGATGGCTAGATAAGACACTTTAGAGCAGGATATTTGGGAGTTGGAAGATAGGGTGGCAACCAGTGATGACAAACAGCTCGCTCATACTTTAAGTGGCAAACCCCTAGACTATCATTAGTTGGCGACAGAGACTGCAAAGGCGAAGCACAAACCGACTCCTCATAGAGTATACGAGTTGGGTGACGCCACAGGTAAAATGCTTGCATGGTTTGACAGGCGGGAGACCACTCAGAGATGGGTGCCCCTTATCGAGAAGGGCGCGGGTGAACGGGTAACAGATCCACAACACATTACTGAGGTCTTCGCCTCCCACTTTGCCTCCATTTATTTCTCCGCCACTCATACCACTCTACAAGACTCAAGAAATCTCCTGGCCACTATCCTGGTGGCAGTACTTACCCCAGAAGACAATGACTCTCTGGAGGGTGACCTTACGGAAGAGGAACTCGCGACTGCCATTTGCGGCGTTAAGTCGGGCAAGGCCATGGGCCCCAATGGGCTCCCAATAGAACTGTTTAAGATGGTGTCCTCCAAGAAACGCCTGCTCTCCGGGCTATTTACTTGGAGTGCTACCAGACCGGGTCGCTGCCCCAAGATTTGATGCTGGCCTCCATTGCAGTCATACATAAGCCGGGCAAACAAGTGACGAGATGGGAGTCTTATCGCACCCATCTCGTAGCTGACCGTTGAAGTTAAAATATTGGCCAAGGTATTGGCCAATCGTCTAATCCCGGTTATAAGTAAGCTTGTGCACCCCGACCAGTCGAGCTTTATGCCCGGCCGCAACAAGGCCCTTAATCTCTGAAGACTCCACGGGGTAATGTGGAGAACCCACACCATTCTAGAGGATGCTGCATTGCTGTCACTGGACGCTAAAATGGCGTTTGACACCATTGAGTGGCCCTATCTATTTGCACTCCTCGAGCGTCTGGGGTTCGGCCCTCACTTTATACAATGAGTTAAATTATTATACACTGGTCCTACAGCCCAGGTGGTAGTTAACCAACAGACTTCCCGACGCTTCCAACTAGAAAGGGGGACCAGGCAGGGTTGCCCTCTTTCACGAATCATATTGGTCCTACTGCTCGAGCCACTGCCGACCTGGGTCAGGGGTGACCCCATGATCAGGGGACTGAAGTGGACTGACCAGCATGAGGACAGAATTTCCCTCTATTCCGACAACGTCCTGTTCTACGTAGCAGCTCCTTCATCCTCGATCCACAGGATACTGCATATCTTTGCAATCTTTAGTGCCCATTCGGGATATACTATTAATTGGACCAAGTCTGTTTCGTTTATGCTGCAGGGCCCTGTACCGCGGATGCCCTAAGACACCACCATAACAGTCACTACTGAGGGCTTCGGTATCTCGGCATTTACATCACTCCACACCCGGCACACTTCTATGATGTCAACCTTAAAGCCCCATTGACCAGGCTTTGGAAAGACGTACCTCATTGGCTGACACTGCCCCTCACCTTGCTTGGAAGAGCGGCATTGTTCAAAATGCTGGCACTTCCTCGATTTCTATATGCATTACAGAACACCCCCCCACCCCCCCACCCCTGGACCACTAGGGTCCCAGATGCCTATTTTACCAGTGTGGAGAGCGAGGATCGAACTCTCCTATGGGACAGGAAAAGCACATGCATCACAACACAAATTGACCAGAGGGTGGTACGATGGAGGAATTGCGTTGCCTGACCTGAAACAATACTACTAGGCTTCTCAGCTTGCAGTGGTTAACCATTAGGTCTTCGCCCCACAGTCTGAGCCCCCATATCACACGGACAGATGGGTAATGGCTAGGGGAGGGTACCAATGCGCACTCTATTCCAGTCCTAAAAGACAGCACTTCACCGACCCACGGCCCACACAGTGGCACTTTGGCACTCTGCACCAAAGAAACTAGGGTGACACAAGAAATTAACATTGCTCACTCTCTTATGGGAATCCGAGCAACTCGGCATACTGAGTCTGTGTCCGGGCTTTGACAAATGGGACTTCATTCGTTTTTCTACGGTGGGGGACCTTTGGAAATGAAATGCTATGGTCTCATTCACAGCTCTCCAAAAAGAATACCAGTTAGCGGAGTCTGGGGCATTCCGTTACTTCCAAATCCGACATGCACTCACCCCTGTCGTTGCCAGCGGTGGGGCTTTACCTGAGGCCTCCCCACTGGAAGACCGACTCCTGACAGACCCCCTAACACTTAAAGCGATTTCGCTTACCTACCATAAATTAATATACAATAAACCTTACCTATTGATACATCTCCAACAACTGTGGGAAACAGCCCTGAGATATCTAGAGGATGTCGACTGGCAGGAAGCCCTCTCCTTCCCCAGGGAAGTTGCCATTCCAATGCGACTACGTCTCATTCAACTTAAAATATTGCACAGAACATATTTATCAGCACACGTACTAGTTAAGATGGGTCGTCGACCGGATCCTGAGTGTCTTAGAGGGTGCACAGCTGAGGGTACCTTTTTCCACACGATCTGGGAGTGTCCACGACTCCAGTCTTATTGGGTGAAAATTGTCTCTACACTAGCGAGGGTCAATGGGAAAGCCATTGTTCACTCCCCGGGACTATGCTTACTGAATGTGTGGGAAGCCACGGACTTGACTCAAATGCACATGGACGTCCCTAGGGTTTGTCCTTGCTAAGAGGAATGTAGCTCAGGGGTGGGGAATTGGAGATTTACCCAAGTTTTCAAAATGGGCCAACGACATGGATAATGCGGATTGCAGAAAAAGATGTATTTAAGCATAGAGGTTGTCCAGCGAAATGGGACCACAAGTGGGCGAAATGGAATACATCACGGGGTGAACTATGTATATCTCCCTCAGTTGAACTGCGCAAACATGACTTGGACATTGATCTTCTTACTGTCTAACGTTGTAATGAGACAAGATTTAATATGTGTGTATGCTTATGTGCCTTTGTCTTTGTACGATACTACGGTATGGCCCGCCACTGAACCATCACTATTGTCTAACAAAAAAAGAGAATTTAAAAACAACAACAAAAAAAAGAAGAAGAAGTAAAAGAAAGGGGTCTAGCAGGGATGCATCCTTGCTTCTACCATATTGTCTTTATATTTAAATGATGTGGTCACATATCTAGAGGCCGGATTAAATTATGCTCCCCCTACTGGCTGTTCGTAAGATCCCCTTTTACTTTTTGCCGAGGACACCCTTTTGATGTTGAAGATCCCTAGTGGCCACTTAGTGGATAGGTTTGAGGCTTTTTGTCTGTACGAGGGCTGGTGATTAACCATTCTAAAACAAAGTTTATGGCCATCAGCGCTCACAAATATTTTAGGGGCTTGATAATGCTGTGAGGCAGTCCGTTGGACAAGGTTACAGAGTTTGATTACTTGGATTAAGTTAACTAGATCTATGTCACAGTTACCCCAAGCTCAGAAGACCAGTATGAACCTAATCCAGCATTCCGCTGCTATTTTAATGTTTTATAGGTCCTCTCGAGTAGAACTCATTTCCCCAGCATTAAAGGTGTATAGGGCTACGGTTGAGGGCAGTGCTTTGTACTGGGCAGAAGTATGGGGTAATGCAAATTTGGCCCCGCTTGGGGAGGCTGAAAATGTAATGTAATGTAATGTATGTGTCTTGTAAAGCACACTGCTGCCCTGAGGCGTCGTGGCGCTGTAGACCGCTGGGGAACCCGTCCTGGCTATCCCTGTGAGATGGTCCCTACTGGGTATCTCCAAGGTGAAACCAGGCATCCCCGGCGAATGTGGGGGGCTGTTGTAGAGATGAGGCAAGCTAATGCCCAGAGTTGCTGAGTGTGATCCCTGGTTAGAGTAGGCACCGCGGCGAAAATTATCGAGTCCGCTGACCATGGTCCACGACCCTGCCACGTCGGGAATTGAACCCTGGTCCCGGGCCGTTCTCTGCTTCCGGGTCTGCCACCTCTAACCAGTGAGCCACACCACTCCACTTCCTGAAAGCTTTAAAAACCTCCCAAAAAATACCCTGTTAAGTCCGCTACATAGCCTGAAATACTCTTTGGGCCTTGAGGATCACTATTGTAGGAAAAACAGGTGGCTAACCAATGTTAAAAACCTTTTAATCCAACTCGGTTTAGGAGAATTTGAGACATCACCTCCTGCAACGAAATATCGATCTAGGGCCTCCCTTGGATGCATTCTGGAAGTACATGCATGATAGTGAAATTAGAAATTTACCTGAAGGGTCCCTAGCTTATAATTGTTGGATTTTAAGCCAGATTCTGTACGAGATGGAGGATAATAGAGTGCTGAAGTACGCATGTATATCCACTTTACAGTAATACGCACTGTTCCCTGAGAGACCCGACGCTCCGCTGTTCCCTCATAGACATGCTGCTCTTCGAGCGCTGGTGGAGATTTGGAAGCCTAAATGTCATACAAACAGACATACTGCCTGTGAAGTGCACGTCGCCTTGTTCTTTAGTGCAAAGGCAGAGCTGATATGGATATATAACTAAGCACTGGGAGAGACCTTTAACCCCAAGCTACTCAGCACAGTTGAGGCATATGCAAAGTATGTTTTGCCAAAAATATTAAAGTGATTGTAATAGTTGGTGCACTGTAATTCAGCTATGCAACGTATACATATGACCATAGTGAGAGTCTTTATGAAGGAGGCATACAGCCAATGGCTTACTCCTTAATGTTCCCCAAAGCAACTGGCAGGACTCAGAAAATCAGTAACTCATACATATTGGTCAAACGTACTGACCTAACTAGTTCAAGCAATGACTTACAGGCTCTTAACGGAGTACAGTAATGTGGGCGAAGGTGTACGCTTCCCCACACAGCTTGAAACCATTGCCCGTGTTCTATAGAAGAACAAAAGGCATATGTAGTTCCAGGAGGATTCATTCTCACCATCACACTTCAGTCAGAGCTCAGAGTGTCAGTTGGAATGGTGACAGGATAACAGTGGCCAGTCCAGCAGCTAGGGAATGTTTCACTAACCCGGAAGGAACGGTGATACAGGAGATGTTGTGATGACAGGCAAGTTGGGAATATACAATAGCCAAGAGGGTCACAATGATAAATATAACTGAATAAGACATTTTACAACTTTGATGACATGAATTTATATTCTGCTCAATACAGCAGAAAAAGAACAAAACTAGAAGAGATGTTTGGGGCCCACCCTGGTTGCAGTTAATTAAGAAATTACTGACACTACAGGCTGAGATGGTTCCAAAAGGATGTTTACATTTGCCACCCTTTGTCAAGAACTTCCTGAAGTCAGGATATCACCCAAATGTGACATTCTGGATGGAGACTGCGCTAGCAAGATTGGAGTATTTGATGAATGAGAATCCCCTAAGTAAGGTGAACACAACCCTAACACATGTGCTTCTTACAGACAGGTATACTGATTGGAGATATTGACCTTCTTAATTCTGCTAGTTGGGGAGGAGACAGCTTTCACTTCCAGGTTGGAGACACAGATGTCACCTTTGAGGCCTTTGTTGGCAACAAAAGATCGAGAGGTTTCAAAAGTGTTTGGACTTGATCTTCAAATGGAATAATAGACCTTTATGGGTGATGTGCAAGAGATGCAGTATCTGCCCAAGAGCAATTCTGGAAAGGCCGAAAGGAACAACATGAATCTCTTCTTCTTGCCTTTCCTCCGGAGTACGCTGGGATTGAATAGAGGCTCTGACAGATTGAGGCGACTCTGAATGCAGGCAATGAATTGTCAAAAGAGACAGTGCCCAGGCCTTTGAAGTCTCTGGAGATGGGAGTAATGATATTCTTGCCTTTTAAGATGGCGAATGAATAGACTTTGATCAGGGCTTGAATGTACAAAGATTGGCGACAATCTATACTTCAACATCAATCGAGCAAATGTGTGAAGATGTTTCAATAGCAACTGAGAATGTCTTCACGTCAAAGGCCTGGAATATCTATGCTGTTATGGAGTCATCAATTAGCCGTCCCTCAACAGTGAGCACGTCCGTACCACTGCCCTGGACGGTGACATCAATCACTTTGACGTCTGGTTCTTGTGCCTCAGGGAATAGTGGTGATGTCTCTGCCTTGGGACTTCCTCTCAATAGATCTCCCTCTGGTCCTCTGTAGGAGGTTTCCCCAGGAAGTGGTAGACTCACTGAAGAAGGTTGTGAGGCTCATCTTTCTAGCATCAATTGACAGGAGACAGAGTGAAAATGGTCATTCATTTCCGCCAGAAAATTGAAGATTTATTGAGGTGTGAAGTCCTCATATGTGTTCGGAGATCCTTCTCTCACAAGCTGGGAGGAAAAATAAAAAAGGAACTTGCTCCGGGAGGCAACTGCAAGTACAATGCACTATGGGAGATGGAGCCTTGCAGGTTGTTGAAGGACGGGATTCTTTTTTTATGTTCTCACTGTAAGCCTATCAGCCTAACTGTTTTAAGTTCATGCAGTCAAGATCTGGAATGTTTTCTGGATGTTAGATGCTGCAATGTAGCTGGATATATAAAACTAAGTTTTATTATAGACATTCACGATAAAAAGAATGCCTTGGATAGGCTTCCATTTAAATGTGGCTATACATAATTCCACGCATTAAGACATTCTGTGATGGTATTTCCATGGAAGAAAAACTATATAGAAATGTTTTTTGATCAAAGCATGCAGTGGAAATTATTCAAGTGTTTTTACAAAGCAGAATCATTACCTCTACATCCCTCGTCCCGGTCATCACTGGATGAGATTTACTACCACCTCAGGACAGGAACAAAAACGGTAAATACTAGTCCATAACCACACCCCCAACTGGGAGACACTTAAGGACTAGCATCCCCTCAGCACTTACTGTTTTTGTTTCCTGGCCATGACTAGAACAAAGACGCGGAAGGCTGAGGTTCCAGCACAGCTGGGGCCTCCAACATTGAAGCCAGGGTTCCACCTGTAGGACCTATAGGACACCGGGCTTCTTGTGAGGTGAGTGGGAAGGTGGAAAAGCATTCCCAGGCTCTGGAGAATTTGCCAGTGATCAATTGCAGAGATGAGTTTTGGGGTTCACATTATCTTTATCATCATATCTCGTAGTTGTGCTGGCTCTTTAGGCCATTTTGTGTGCCCGAAAATCACATGAGGATCACGTTATCCCTGCGACTCGGGCCAGCCTGGGGGGGAAGACCTTACAAGTTGCAATGCGTATTGCAAAACCACGACAGGGAGGTTGCGCTCTAGTAATCTAGGAATTATCCTCAGCGGTGGCACTGCGCACGCTCAAGGTTTAACTTTTTCTGCAAGCAGTATTTAAAGCACTGTCACATTGGCAGATAAATTACGATCCTGCTGATGTTGGTTGCCTGATTGTTATCAAAATGGGAAATTATTCTGAGAAAAGGAGCCATGTTTCCTCTCCTTCCTTCTCCTCAAATTCATCTGGGAGGTCCAGATCTTGGTCTGCATCCCCTAAAAAGTCTAAGAAAAAGGGCGATGGAGGAGGAGAGAATGAAAAGACTTTTTTGGGGAAACTTTGTCATCTTTGAAAAGGAAAGAAGAGAGTGAGGTAAAGAATTCACAGGAAGCTGATGTTTCAAACTCTAAGGAGTCAGATAACTCCTTTACTTCGGTGCCCGATTTGAAAAGGCAAGAACATTTCTAATGAAGGACTTCCACAAATACTGAATCATATTAAAGAGATTATGGACTTTACATTGGAAAAGCCTCCTTGTTTATCTAAAGATAGTGTTTTAAGGCAATTCAAGAAAACGTTATGTCGCCAATTCATGATTATGAGATGGACATAATTTTGAATGAATGGAAAGATCTAGACAAAATGAATTTACTAAGATTTATGGCAAAATGTTACCCTTTGAGAGGTTGGAGTAGATTCTTCCAGATTCTATTCATGAGGACACTGTGGTGGCAAGCTTGGTGGGGAGAACCGAGATGGCTATCTTAAAGGATCCAGATGAAAAGAAAGTTCATTGGGCCTTCAAGAAAGTGTATGTGGGAGCTCATTTGCCTTTAAGGGGTGGTGTATATAGTGCGTATAATACCTGCCAATCATTAACGACTGACTTTAAGATCATTTTTGAAGAAATTCGAAAGAACCAAGTTAATTTATTGGAAAGATCTGAGAGGCATTTTGAACTTTTGGGAGATATTTCATTTGACACTGTCAGGGCTTCTACTTTTGCCTCTGGAGCTTTACTTGCGGCTGCACATACGAATATCACAGCAACCAAGACTAAGCCCTTCTCCCTCTTCTATGTTGAAAGGTACTGCTAAGTGGATGATGATGTGTCGTACCTTTCCACTGACACTGAAAACTCTTAAGGAGGTATGAAGGTATTACAGTATATTGGCAACAAATGTATGATAGTTTATTAGCAGTATACCATACATTTCTACAAGTGTTTTTATTGGGATGTTCGGCAAGAATAAGAAAAGCAGTGCTGATGTGCAAATGGCATTAGGCTCCCAAATACTATGAATGCTTTTTTATTTCAAAGAAGTATGGTTGACTACAATTTGGAACAGGACAGGTGAAAGATCAGTTCTACCGACTTTTTTATATAAAACCAAAAGTTTATGATAAGTCTTAAACATATATGGAAAGTGCAACTCGTGTAAGCTTCCACATTTGAAGGGGTGAGTCATAAAAAAGGGCCTTGTGTTTAATACTCCCTGGTTAGGGTTCTAGTGAAGTATTGATAATATAGAAAAAAATTCTATCAGGTCGATTTGTTTTCACTCTACTTGTATGTAAAGAGAGGAAGATGCAGAAGCTGAGAATGAAGTGAAAATATTAAGGATGGTTAGCACCATCTGAATCCCACTGTGGGACTATATTTAAATTTAAAGAGATTAATGCCCAACAGGTAAAGCTAAATAATGTTACTGTCTTTCTCTCCTCAAGTATTATGAAGTTGGGTTATTTTGGAATACAAAGAGAAGCAAGTATTTAATAAGGGCTGTAGGGCCTGAAACAAGCCTTTGTGGTGATGAATCCGCAAGCTGGAGGCAGAGAACCTTATCAAAATTTTTGAAAGTGATGTTTCCTTTATTTTATCAGCAAATACGGAGTTGCGTAATGGTATGGAGACACACTGGTAATTAAGTCTGATGCGGCGATATTGTCAGACACTCATTTTAGTGTTATAGAGACTGACTATTGTAGTGTGCATCTCACCAAGATTAGTAATGAGTAGCTTGTGCCATGTTAGTATAAGGCAGCTACAACACTGCCACTGGATATGCAGGGGCAGACTTAGCAGCTAGTTGCTACACAAGAGGAGAGAAAATAACTATGTCCTTACCACCCTTCCACTTTCTATTCTACTGTGCGTCTCTGATCTTTCCTCTAAGTGAACAATGATGGTAGAAACTGGATTGGTGGTCAAAATTCTTAACTAACCCTTCGTAGTGTTGCTCTTGTTAGGCGATTGCATCTTTTTATATACCATATTTTAAGCAATTTGACATTAGGAAAAAAAACTTTCTACCCCTCTTGGCTCTACCTGAAGATGTTCTTTTGACGTTGCATGTATATAAATGTGTACTGTATTCGCTGTAGCGAGAATTTGTTGGGAAGTGAGAAAAGGTAATACACCAACAGAGGCCAGCCATATAATGATATTTGATTTATTATTGCTGTGGACAGAACCAGGTTGGCTACATCCAAGTTGGTTACCTGTCAGAGGCTTAATACCACTGCTCTTGGTCAAACCCTTGTACGGAGCTAATAGGACCTGCTTATTTCTAACAAAGTCAACACTGTAGATATAACCCATATCAAAAAGGCCGAGGGGACATAACATGTCCTAAGAGAGCAAGTATGCAGGTTACTTTGTATCAGATTTGTGCAGTCCACTCTAACATGTGATCAAACTTCTAAGAAAAGTGTTGATGCCGAATAAACTGGGGCATTTGCAGTATTGTGATGCGAGCCTCATCTTTCCCAGCCCCAAGATAATGACAGTAATGCAGGGACCCCAGTTAGTATGAAATATTGTAGACGGAGAAGGCAATGAATGCCCATCGTTTTTCAGCACGTGTGCACCAGCGCTTTATCTGTTCCAGAAGCTGGCCAAATTCAGAATAAGGGGCAACTCGCCTATCCAAGGGAGAGATTGTATTTTCAAAAGGTACCATAGGAGGTCCCCTACCTTAGAGTTTTTTTTTACTAATCTCAGATTATAGGTATCTGAGAACCACACTTGGTTGCCCCCCCCCCCCCCCGTTCCCCACCGTGGGTGCAAATTTAGTATGCAGAGGATTCAATGAACAAAATGCCACTAGGACTCTAAAGGATTCTCTGCAAGCTTGCCGAACAGAGGCTTCACTGGCCAATCCTATAAATGCACAAGAGGGTAGGTCTGTATAGGGGCTCCAGCAAACTAACCAAAGACTAAGGAGGGCGTTGTATATTCTCCCCACCACAGAGGTTCCAAGAGGACAGTGAAGAACATGTCATAACTTCTCTCTATAATTAGTAGACAACGCCAACAGACGAAAAGGGTAAATAAAAACACATTTGCAGCATGGTGAAAGTCTCACAAAAACCTATGTTGTAAACGGAGAACACGAGGAAGGTATCACAAAGAACCCTTCCCCTTTCTCCTATGCAGTGTGCTCACAGCTCTACCTTTGGTTTCTCTGCACTTCAAGGTTCATAAGCAATAATATCTTTGAGGTGCGTCGCAGTCCATCCCAGTACAATATTTCCCTTTTCTATTTGAAGCAGACTAAACATATGGATTTTTCTGTTGCACAGTTAAAGAAAATTGTGGCGCTTGCTTTCCAAGATGTAGTGAGAGTTGGTCATTAGTATTATACATACATAAGAAACTTAGACGGGAGTACAAAATGGCAATTATAAGAAGTGTTCCATTCATGGGGTCTAAGTAAGCAAACAGGCCAGTGTATTAAAAAAAAAAAAAAAATCAAGAGTAAGTGAAAATCCCATAATTAACTATTTGGACTTTTTATGCTAGCCTGAATAATCAATTATATACGTAAAAAAAAAAACACCACTGCTACAGTGCAATGACAACACACACTGGGCGGATGTTGAATGAGCTCAGACTTCTAATAAGTCCCATTTCTGATTGGGGAAAATGGCCTGAATATAGGACTGGGCTGTCGCCCCACAGGGTTTACTAAGACCCTCGGAACATCAAACTAGGTCAACCACAAAAGAAATCCTTTCATACCAGACAACGTACAGTGTGAAAGTATTCCAAGCATAGAGTATTACCATTAAGTTTAATGAATATCAAAACGTTCATTAATCACACTTTTGGAAGGAGACCTCCCAGTAGTACTCTTGTGCTTCCCACGCAGTAACTGAATTCCCAAAAGGTAAACAATGGATAGGAGAGATTACTTGGCTCGAAGTGAAATGAGGTACATCATTTTACACAAAAATACTACTTCAACTAACAATTCAAAAGCTAACATTAACAATAAATTGTTAGCAATTATCACTTAGTGAATGTAATGTTTTGAAACTCTGAAATAAATGGTTTATATTGGTGTTCATTATGTGAAAAATATACATCAGTGCGTTTCTTAGTCTAAGCTGCTAAAAGTAAAGGTGTGATGAGTTTGCTGGATAAAATTATAACAGAAGAGGCGAAAGATGGCTGTCACGTCAAGATGTTGATGGTGGTGCAGTACTTACACTGGTATTGAAAATGTAGAAGATATCAGTTCTTGCCTACTTGTAACAGTGCTATCTCAATGTTTTTCCAAATAAAACCTATAGAAACGTCTCCCATATAAATTAGTTAAAATGTACCTGCCCTAATTCTTATACTTTAGTTAAGTCCACGGTCTCAAACCATAAAGTCACAAAAAGAGCCTGTATTTGCTGTGATAACTGTTTAAAGAGACCTGCAGACACATCAATAGTTTAAAATGTCACAGGGTTAACCTGTGACATTATACTGTGACTTTGATTGCAATGAGTGATCCATTATTATTATTTTTTTTTTTTAAGAGTATTCCAAATAAGAAGTATGTACTCCTATGCTTTGATACTAGCCTACTGTACGCGAGACCATGGTATAATAAATCCTGGCAAAACAAGTAAGTGTGGTGTTGGATGTCAAGTTTCAAGTTTTATTTTTTTATTAGCGTAGATACTAAAAACCATTGCTACAGATTTTATCGTGAAAATTGTCATTATTAATAGCAATTTTAAGGGAAAAATAAAAGGGGATTAATAAAAATCAGTTAAAATAAATTTAAATCAGTTGATCTGTTATATTCAAATGCAGGATTTAGTAATTAATACATTAACTTAGCAACTTTTACCCTTATTACGTTTAGGCAGTAATATTGCTCTGCCCGATGTTAGTGAGGTATGCCTGTCGCTATTGTGGCATTTTCTTCTCCACCTGCCTCAAAAACTTTAACAGGTGACAGTTCAGCTGCATGTCCTAGGGTGCAAAACACGCCAGCACCACTTGCCTCCTCATGCAGATACCTCTATAATTAAAAAGTGGTTTTAAAAACAGTTATCCTTCTTGTCTCAGTTCTTTCTAAGTGCAGAGAAGTTGCAGCATGTGTTCCTGCGCTGTGCCGCACAAGCGGCAGGTGAGCCGGATTGGCTTTTTAGCCAGTGCGGAAAGTGCTTTGTGCATGGTTTAAGGCCAAGTCAGTACTTTAGGAATTGGATTTTAGTGGATCTGGCAAACCCCAGGGCTTGGTATTTTTCGGCAGTGGGAGTGAATAGGTGCTCAGAGTCATCCGGCCATGTGTCCTCTTGGATAAGGCTGCTTTGTCCTCAATCCAGGATAGGCGCTTTACTGTTTTCTTTGCTATTTTTTTTAAAAAGACAGTGACTGGTAGGTGTTTCCCAGAGCTCAATAAGCCCTACCTACGGTGGTCAGAATTGCTTGTAGATATTTTGCAGAGGTGATGACATTTTATGTTGTAGTTCTGACCACAAGCACCAATTGAGTTCCTGATTTTGATTTCCGTATTTTGACCCAAAAGAGGGCTATTGCGCCTAGTCTTGCGAGGGTCTGTTTCGGAACACCGAACTCAAGCCTGATCTGTGCCGGAGACACTCTTTGTGGTAAGCCAAAGATTATTCTCTATGCTTTTGCAACCGTGCCATCTAGGAGCTTGGAGTCCCTGCCCCTCTGTGCCTCACTCCCATAAGCTATTGTGGATAGGAGTTTTGCCCGTATTACTTCGGCTAATGGGGCAAGCGAGGAGCCACTCAGCTTAGAGTTGACATTTCTTAATGAGACTGCAAGGGCTATTCACTTCCTCTCGAGTTATTCACTTCCTCTTGGAGTCCCTTTGGGCTGTGAAATGCCGTCTTTGTTGATGATATATAGAATAGAGCCACCCAATAATCCCACCGGGACTGGGTAATATCAGATAGATAAGCTAAATGTCCAGGTAGGAGTCATTCACAACAACCACTTTATATTTATCAGTGTCACATGAGTGATCCCACAAATCAATAGAGTGACCCGAGGGTTTATATCAAAAATATATTCACTTTATTTTTGATTATGCAATTTAGATTTTTTCAAAAACTGGCAACAGACAGACTAACATAACATGTAAACTAAATGCTAGTCTACATACACCTACAGCAAAATGTGTGGCTACGTACTCTAAACCACAACAAAGTAAGTAATTACACATAGAAATTCACAAATCAATTTGCACAGTGAATTATACAGTGTATTGCATGTCAGGTGTTAAGCGTCGACGTTTCGGTCCATGCTGGTCAAGTAGATCCGTCGGACCATCTTCAGGACAAAGACGTTGCACAGCAATGTCTAGTATAAACACAACAATAACAATAATAAACCCTGAGGCACATGGAGACCAATATCCAGCTTAGCACAGACCAACACAAAAAACCAACAAAGTGAAGCCCAATAGCATGTTAACTACTAAAAAACTACTAAAAACCACACCAACTAGAACATGCAGCCAGTGAGCATGCGGGTTCAGTACTACAAGAGGTGGTATAATTGTGTGACTAATATTCCACATCTCGCCAAATGCGTGTAATCTTCAGTGAAAAACACACCAGGTGAAAGAATAAAAGGGGGTATCTATAACTGTAAACTAAATCACGGGCATCTTAGTATCCCGAGGTCTGAGTAATACTCACGAGAAATAAAACGCCACTCAGGTCGTTCTATATATGAATTAAAAACAAAATATAACATAAAACATTAATCCCAAATAGTGCCTGTAATAGCGTAATCAACTGCCACTGTAATCATGTACCAGTACGCCAAGTAACAGAAGTCAACTTACATGTCAAAATGTCGCCACGTAATCTATAAACAAATGACATGGGGAAGCGTTAGCGTGTGCGCCTGCATAATCAGGCATATCAAAATACGAAACACGGAACGGGCTCCAAAAACGGAGCAGACGTGTAAAACTTACTTAATCAGCAGCTATGCGCCGGCTCTTCGAAGTCCGTGCTCGTTCACCGGTAACTACTCGGGACGCCCAGACATCAGAACCATCACGTGGTTAAGTAAACTGGTGACGCCAACGCGGCCCGTTAAGGCGGCGGCCATCTTAGCCTAATCACAGGCCATGGGATAAAGTGTAGTTCTTAAACATATAACAACAGTAAAGTGCAGAACAACCGGCTATAGCCATCATCGTGTAACATTACATAAAAAATTACATAAAAAACGTGTGCATATCGGAAAATTCAGAAAGATCAGCCAACACGGGCTAGTAATTCCTACACAGATGGATGGAGAGGAGGGCAGAAATATCCATGAGTGAGCAGTAAGGTATAAATAATCAGATAGCATTTACATCCATATAAACAATATAAACAGGCGCACAAGCAGTCAGGTCAAAGTAGCCAAATTGTGCCATTCAATAAAACTGTTAAGCCCATTTTCGACTGTGTCACACAACCAAATCAGTTTGTTTTCCCTTTGTGTCAGTAGTTTTTCGACATTGGGTCTTCTCCTTGTGCCTCTTACACATTCTATTACATACCATTTCATATCAGTAGGAGCATGCGACAGTTTAGTAAAGTGCTCAACTAGTGGTGCTGTCATAACTTTACATCTGATACGAGATTGATGCTGGGTAATCCGTTTTCTTATTTCCTGCGATGTTTTGCCTATGTAATAGAGGTCACACGGGCATTGAATGCAGTAAACCACATTTTTGGTCAGGCAGTTAGAATGATGTTTGAATACAAATGTTTTTTCGTTAATACAGCAACTTTTTTTGGCCTGAGTGGTGGCACAAGCAGTGCAGCTACCACAAGGGAAGTGTCCCACAATGGGGGCCAATCCCCAAATGTTTGGGAGGGTATTTGGTTTAGCCTCAGTGTAGGCTCTAACCAAGTGATCCCTTAGGTTTCTTCCCCTTTTGAACGCAAATCTTGGCATAGCCAATTGGGGTTCAACTTTTTTAATCAGATGCCAATTGCTTCTGATAATTTTGGTTATTGCTGTCGATTCTGTACCAAAAGTCAAGACACAAGTAGTTTGTTCAGTGTTGGAATCTGGAGTTCTTGACTGCTTTTTCTGCAGTAGGGCCTGTCGGTCATAAAACCAGGCACGCTTCATTGCGTGTTTTACCAGCCGATAGGGATATGCACGCATCACCAGTTTCTCTTGTAATACTTTGGCCTCCCGAAAATAATCCTCCCTTCTGGTACAGTTCCTCCGGATCCGGAGAAACTGGCCAAAAGGGAGGTTATCTCGCAGACTGCGGGGATGGTGGCTGCTGTATTTTAAGAGGGTGTTTCGAGCCGTCGGTTTGGTGTATAAGCTGACGGCAAGAGTCCCATCCACATGCATGATAGTTAAATCCAGAAAACTGATGCTGTTAGCATCACTTTCTAAGGTGAACTGTAAGTTTTTGTCTTTAGTATTCAGCCAACGATGAAAATCTTTTAATTCAGATTGTGTGCCTTCCCAAATTATACAAACATCGTCGATGTACCTTAAATAGTTTGCCAGATGTATTAGGAAGGGGTTATTCTCAAAAACCACTCGTTCCTCAAAGTTTGCAACAAACAAATTCGCTATTGTGGGGGCAAAAACCGCCCCCATGGCCACGCCCTTCAGTTGTACAAAAAAATCATTGTTAAAAAGAAAATAATTTTCGTATAGTGCAATCCTAGCACACTCGGTAATGAACCAGGTAGGTACTTGGTGGGGACGTGTACGGGTCTCTAAGATGTTACGGATCATTTCTACTGCCTCTGCCTGTTGTATGTTGGTGTATAGACTCTCGATGTCCATTGTAGCCAGGATGTTAAGTTCTGGGCTATAATGGACACCTTCGAGTTTGACAATCACGTCCCTACTGTCTTGAGTAAATGATCTTGTATTAGGGACAAAAGGTTTCAAAAAATGGTCAACGTATTCTGCCAGCGGCTGCAACACCGACTGGCAGCCAGCCACTATAGGTCTTCCAGGTGGTTGTTGGCTGTTCTTGTGGATCTTAGGCAGCGTATAAAACGCTGGAATACTGAAATCATCTTTATTTAAGTATTCGAATTCCTTTTTACTGATCCACAATCCCTCATAGCCCTTAGTTGTCAGGGTCAGAATAAGTTTTCTAATTCTGGTAGTAGGGTCACAGGAGAGCTTTTTATAATGTTCAGGGTTGGCAAGTTGTCTTAAAGCCTCTTGATCATATGAGATTTTATCTTGTAAAATGATCCCACCGCCCTTATCGGCCGGTTTGACCACAAGGTCATCTCGTTCCGCCAATGTTTTAATGGTAGACATATCATCTTTGGACAAATTGAACTTCACAAACTTTCTGTTTTGGAAGAGCTGCTCTATTTCTGTCAAGACCACATTCTCAAAAGTGATTATTTCTTTAGGGATCAAATTATTTGCCGGGAAGAATGTTGAAGGGCACTTCAAACCACTGATGTTTATAGGTGTAATAGTGGTATTATTATGAAAAAAGTTTTTTAATCTTAAGGTTCTGAAAAATCTATGTGTCTCAACCAAAATAGAAAAGAGATCATTACGATTCGTAGGTACAAAAGAAAGACCATGGCTCAACACTTCAACTTCTCTAGTACTTAATTGGTACGAGGACAAATTAAAAATGGGAACAATCTCCGTATTAGAGTGGTTTGTCATGATGGTATTTGTCATTGTATTGGATGTCGTGCTTACCACTCGTAATAATTGTTCCGGGTTTGTCTGAACCCTGGAGTATACTGGTTGCGAAACCAGCCTCGTCTGCGGTTCCGAGCCCGTCCCCTGTGTGGCGTCTGACCTCTTCCTAAAAAAGGAGTAGAATTATTGCCTCTATTTGACCTGAAAGAGGAGGTAGATCTGTTCAGATTATCCTCAGAATTAGAGGAGCCTGAATCCGAAAAGGTGGTGTGTTTAGGTCCTTGGTACCCTTGGTTGTTAGTATGCTGAAAAAAGTCTTTTTTTAGGTACGGATAGGTGCGTTCCCGACTATAATTTCTCAAATCTCTTTGTAATTTTTCAGTTTTCTTAAGGATATTGGTCCGTTGAAATTCAGCTATAGTGGTATCAAGTTTGCTCAAAAAATCATTCGTATCAGTAATTGCAGGATCTTCGCGTATTTGTTTTTCCAAGTCAGCGATTTCCGTCTTAAGTTTCTCAATAAGTCGTGTGGCTGTCTCTATGCTCAGCACCATCCAACTTATGGAACATTTATTAGAAACAAAGCTGAAGCCGGTCTTGTATTCCTCGTCTTCTACAAAAATGCAAGGAATGTTCCTTACTTGTAGGCCTATAGGGATGATATTATTCGCAAGGCAGTCTCTTAGGAATTTGGCGTGCAATTCTGTGCGAATTAGTTTCTTGTGCAATCTTTCTAAGTTATTACGTAGTGTACTTTGTGCAGAGCTAGGGCCAACGGTATTAAGTTGAGGACCTAGAAGTGACGGTCCACCTGCAATAGTTTTGATGTAATCATCTGTGTAGGTGATGGTTTCAAGTTCCGACATTTAAATAATGACACCCCAATTTAGTGCATTAAACAAAACAATATGTATATTTTACAATACAACATGTAACAAACAATTATATGTAAGCTGACATATATACTCCAACATAAACAACAAACCACTTGAATAAGGGCCCTTGCAGACGATGTCTGCGCTAAGTAACAATATATAGAATAGAGCCACCCAATAATCCCACCGGGACTGGGTAATATCAGATAGATAAGCTAAATGTCCAGGTAGGAGTCATTCACAACAACCACTTATATATACGTAATAACTTAGAAAGATTGCACAAGAAACTAATTCGCACAGAATTGCACGCCAAATTCCTAAGAGACTGCCTTGCGAATAATATCATCCCTATAGGCCTACAAGTAAGGAACATTCCTTGCATTTTTGTAGAAGACGAGGAATACAAGACCGGCTTCAGCTTTGTTTCTAATAAATGTTCCATAAGTTGGATGGTGCTGAGCATAGAGACAGCCACACGACTTATTGAGAAACTTAAGACGGAAATCGCTGACTTGGAAAAACAAATACGCGAAGATCCTGCAATTACTGATACGAATGATTTTTTGAGCAAACTTGATACCACTATAGCTGAATTTCAACGGACCAATATCCTTAAGAAAACTGAAAAATTACAAAGAGATTTGAGAAATTATAGTCGGGAACGCACCTATCCGTACCTAAAAAAAGACTTTTTTCAGCATACTAACAACCAAGGGTACCAAGGACCTAAACACACCACCTTTTCGGATTCAGGCTCCTCTAATTCTGAGGATAATCTGAACAGATCTACCTCCTCTTTCAGGTCAAATAGAGGCAATAATTCTACTCCTTTTTTAGGAAGAGGTCAGACGCCACACAGGGGACGGGCTCGGAACCGCAGACGAGGCTGGTTTCGCAACCAGTATACTCCAGGGTTCAGACAAACCCGGAACAATTATTACGAGTGGTAAGCACGACATCCAATACAATGACAAATACCATCATGACAAACCACTCTAATACGGAGATTGTTCCCATTTTTAATTTGTCCTCGTACCAATTAAGTACTAGAGAAGTTGAAGTGTTGAGCCATGGTCTTTCTTTTGTACCTACGAATCGTAATGATCTCTTTTCTATTTTGGTTGAGACACATAGATTTTTCAGAACCTTAAGATTAAAAAACTTTTTTCATAATAATACCACTATTACACCTATAAACATCAGTGGTTTGAAGTGCCCTTCAACATTCTTCCCGGCAAATAATTTGATCCCTAAAGAAATAATCACTTTTGAGAATGTGGTCTTGACAGAAATAGAGCAGCTCTTCCAAAACAGAAAGTTTGTGAAGTTCAATTTGTCCAAAGATGATATGTCTACCATTAAAACATTGGCGGAACGAGATGACCTTGTGGTCAAACCGGCCGATAAGGGCGGTGGGATCATTTTACAAGATAAAATCTCATATGATCAAGAGGCTTTAAGACAACTTGCCAACCCTGAACATTATAAAAAGCTCTCCTGTGACCCTACTACCAGAATTAGAAAACTTATTCTGACCCTGACAACTAAGGGCTATGAGGGATTGTGGATCAGTAAAAAGGAATTCGAATACTTAAATAAAGATGATTTCAGTATTCCAGCGTTTTATACGCTGCCTAAGATCCACAAGAACAGCCAACAACCACCTGGAAGACCTATAGTGGCTGGCTGCCAGTCGGTGTTGCAGCCGCTGGCAGAATACGTTGACCATTTTTTGAAACCTTTTGTCCCTAATACAAGATCATTTACTCAAGACAGTAGGGACGTGATTGTCAAACTCGAAGGTGTCCATTATAGCCCAGAACTTAACATCCTGGCTACAATGGACATCGAGAGTCTATACACCAACATACAACAGGCAGAGGCAGTAGAAATGATCCGTAACATCTTAGAGACCCGTACACGTCCCCACCAAGTACCTACCTGGTTCATTACCGAGTGTGCTAGGATTGCACTATACGAAAATTATTTTCTTTTTAACAATGATTTTTTTGTACAACTGAAGGGCGTGGCCATGGGGGCGGTTTTTGCCCCCACAATAGCGAATTTGTTTGTTGCAAACTTTGAGGAACGAGTGGTTTTTGAGAATAACCCCTTCCTAATACATCTGGCAAACTATTTAAGGTACATCGACGATGTTTGTATAATTTGGGAAGGCACACAATCTGAATTAAAAGATTTTCATCGTTGGCTGAATACTAAAGACAAAAACTTACAGTTCACCTTAGAAAGTGATGCTAACAGCATCAGTTTTCTGGATTTAACTATCATGCATGTGGATGGGACTCTTGCCGTCAGCTTATACACCAAACCGACGGCTCGAAACACCCTCTTAAAATACAGCAGCCACCATCCCCGCAGTCTGCGAGATAACCTCCCTTTTGGCCAGTTTCTCCGGATCCGGAGGAACTGTACCAGAAGGGAGGATTATTTTCGGGAGGCCAAAGTATTACAAGAGAAACTGGTGATGCGTGCATATCCCTATCGGCTGGTAAAACACGCAATGAAGCGTGCCTGGTTTTATGACCGACAGGCCCTACTGCAGAAAAAGCAGTCAAGAACTCCAGATTCCAACACTGAACAAACTACTTGTGTCTTGACTTTTGGTACAGAATCGACAGCAATAACCAAAATTATCAGAAGCAATTGGCATCTGATTAAAAAAGTTGAACCCCAATTGGCTATGCCAAGATTTGCGTTCAAAAGGGGAAGAAACCTAAGGGATCACTTGGTTAGAGCCTACACTGAGGCTAAACCAAATACCCTCCCAAACATTTGGGGATTGGCCCCCATTGTGGGACACTTCCCTTGTGGTAGCTGCACTGCTTGTGCCACCACTCAGGCCAAAAAAAGTTGCTGTATTAACGAAAAAACATTTGTATTCAAACATCATTCTAACTGCCTGACCAAAAATGTGGTTTACTGCATTCAATGCCCGTGTGACCTCTATTACATAGGCAAAACATCGCAGGAAATAAGAAAACGGATTACCCAGCATCAATCTCGTATCAGATGTAAAGTTATGACAGCACCACTAGTTGAGCACTTTACTAAACTGTCGCATGCTCCTACTGATATGAAATGGTATGTAATAGAATGTGTAAGAGGCACAAGGAGAAGACCCAATGTCGAAAAACTACTGACACAAAGGGAAAACAAACTGATTTGGTTGTGTGACACAGTCGAAAATGGGCTTAACAGTTTTATTGAATGGCACAATTTGGCTACTTTGACCTGACTGCTTGTGCGCCTGTTTATATTGTTTATATGGATGTAAATGCTATCTGATTATTTATACCTTACTGCTCACTCATGGATATTTCTGCCCTCCTCTCCATCCATCTGTGTAGGAATTACTAGCCCGTGTTGGCTGATCTTTCTGAATTTTCCGATATGCACACGTTTTTTATGTAATTTTTTATGTAATGTTACACGATGATGGCTATAGCCGGTTGTTCTGCACTTTACTGTTGTTATATGTTTAAGAACTACACTTTATCCCATGGCCTGTGATTAGGCTAAGATGGCCGCCGCCTTAACGGGCCGCGTTGGCGTCACCAGTTTACTTAACCACGTGATGGTTCTGATGTCTGGGCGTCCCGAGTAGTTACCGGTGAACGAGCACGGACTTCGAAGAGCCGGCGCATAGCTGCTGATTAAGTAAGTTTTACACGTCTGCTCCGTTTTTGGAGCCCGTTCCGTGTTTCGTATTTTGATATGCCTGATTATGCAGGCGCACACGCTAACGCTTCCCCATGTCATTTGTTTATAGATTACGTGGCGACATTTTGACATGTAAGTTGACTTCTGTTACTTGGCGTACTGGTACATGATTACAGTGGCAGTTGATTACGCTATTACAGGCACTATTTGGGATTAATGTTTTATGTTATATTTTGTTTTTAATTCATATATAGAACGACCTGAGTGGCGTTTTATTTCTCGTGAGTATTACTCAGACCTCGGGATACTAAGATGCCCGTGATTTAGTTTACAGTTATAGATACCCCCTTTTATTCTTTCACCTGGTGTCTTTGTTGATGATCACTCCTAGATATTTTTATTCTGTTGCTGAGTCTATGCAGGTATAACCCCAAAACCAGACAGATGTTTTCTTAGAGTTCTTTTTGATTGTCATGGTTTTCTCCAAGTTGATGTTCAGGTTGTTTGCCTCAGAGTATTTGAAAGTTGTATCAAGTAGAAGATGCTTTAAGCCCACCTTCGTCTGACTAATTAGAACTAAGTCATCTGCATTGAGTAGGCCTGGTAAGGCTAGGTTCCCTAACCTTGGAGAGTGTGATTTGCTAGAATTTAATAGCGGGATAAGGTCTGCAAGGAACAGATTGAAAAGGGTGGGGCCAGCACACAACCTTGCTCGAGACCTTTCGTTGCTGATATATGTCTCAAAAGAGTTGACCCATCCCCCAGTTTTACTTGAATCCAGGTCTCAGTGTGCAGGTTGATTAACAGATTGAGCAATGTCTAGGGTAAGTCTGGTGTTGTCAATGCTTGTTTTGTTTTTGTAAAACGTTATTGCTGTGAAAGTTGCTGGGCCCTAGTCAATCTGGAGGGGGGGGGGGGGGGAATTGGCTAAAATATATTTGATAAATCATATAGTCAGTAAATTAGCCTATACCTTACATTGCACAAACCAAATCCTTTAATATATATTATATTCATAGGTATTTGTAAAGCAAATGGCTACCCACCCGACCTCCCAGCGCAAAGATCGCCTGCAGATAACATTCCAGTCCACCAATTTAATTGACAAGGGCAGCTTTTAGGAGTTTTCGAAATGTTAATTCAGACTCTGTTTTCCTTATATGCTGCGACAAGGAATTCCAGGATTTTGGGGCCAGAAATTAAAAGGGCAGTCCTCCAATCCTTGCTTGCTTTATCTTTGGTATATCAAACTGTTGCTGGCTGGTGGAGCATAGCTTTTTAGTTGGATCATGGGCTGTTAATATCGTTTTTGGATCATCTCTGGGCCCTTCTTATACATGACTCGGTGCGTAAATTCTTTTGAATATTGGGAGCCAGTGCAAGTTTGCCAGAGCCTTAGTAACCGGACTGGTGTTTGAGAATTTTCAATAGTATGCGGGCTGCAGCATTCTGTGGGACTTGTAGCCTTTTTATGACTGTCTTGGGGTTCCCCAAATATAGGGAGTTCCCATATTTCAATCGTGAGATGAACAGTCATTTTACTACCACGCTGCTGGATGGTTCAAGAAGCCATCTCAAAAGCTTTCTTAAAGACTTTAATAGGCCAAAACAGGTTGACACTAATTTTTTTGCCTGTGTTGCCATCAATAGGTTGTGTCTAGGTTCTAGACCTCTTATTTGGGTGTAGATTGTTTGCCCATAGAATGTGGGCAATGGTGCTCTATCCACCTAGCAGGGTTATTGCCAACCACCAAGACCTCGCCTTTCTCCCCATTTTGCTTTAAACTGCTGGTTGACATCCAGTCACAACATGTTTAGGAAGTTATTGAGCTGGTTGGAAGATCTGGTCATTTGATGAGAGATTAAGAAAATAATGTGGGTGTCAAAAAGCATAGGATATCGATAAATGAGCCTTTATGATGATGAAGGACATATAGGCTGAACAAAGTGGGGCTCAATGAGGACCCCTATGGTACTCCACATCCGAGGGAGTAACTTTCTGAAAATACAGTCTCCTCGCAGACTTGGAATGTTGTTCTATGGAGGAACGACAAGACCTATTCTAAGAGTTATCCCTGCCTCTTACAGCCTTTTTACTAGCACTGGGTGGAAGTGTCAAAACCTGCACTCAAGTACAACAGAATTAGGGAAGCTGCCCTCCCCCCCCCCCCCCCCCCCCTTCATCCAGGATGGCTCTAAATTATTCTGTGGTTGCAAGCAGGGCTGTTGCTGTGCTGCTTCCCAGTCTAAAGCCTGTCTGAAGCATATGTAAGATGTCATTTGTCTCTACATATTGCAAGAGGTGTCTGTTAACAGGGAAACGGCCATTACAACAAAGCCTTTACAACGAAATCGTTAACCACGCATGCAGTACAACGCATGCGTGGTTTACACGAAAGCCTTTACCACGCATACCTTTACTACGAGGTTTGTAGTAAAGGTATATGTGGTAAAGGTAAAAAGAAAAAATAGGGGGGCTTGGGGGGGGTCTCCCCCCCAAAAAAGAAACTCACCTGAAGTCACGTCGGATATCAGCGTTGTTTAAGAGAAAACGGAAAATAAACTTACGCTTTCTCTTAACGACGTATGACGTCACCACGCTAGTAATTGTGGTAAATGTAATGCGTGGTAAACGAATTCCGTTGTAACGCATGCGTGGTAAAGGCATGCGTTGCAACGGAATTCGTTGTAACGTCATATATTCCTGTTAACAAATGTATTTAGATTTTGCTAGAACCTGGGAGGAGGGTGATAATGTTCACACTTACTTCCTTTCCACCTTTAAACATGATGTCTGGAGGAGCATGATCCAGTGGAGAGCCAATATTGTGAATTTGAGGATCCCCATGGTATCTTCTTGGCTGATTTCTGGGAACATGCTTAATTCTTCATGCCACTGTTGGAGGGCTGACTGCTTCTTTCACCTCTCCAAGTGTAAGGAGGATATTATTAACCTTCTCCAACAAAAAAAAAATTGCTAGAGTGTTGCATCTTGAATCTGAGGGAGGGGGTCCGGGGATGCTTTTTAGGGGATTCCTAATACCTCTCAGAAGGAGTTAGTAGCATTGCTTTTAAGCTAAATAATTGACTCTAGCTTTCCTGATAGAGCAGAGTTGTTTTTTAACATTGTGTTAGTCAGGTGAAGCACTGCCATAGGTTAGATGAGTTTGTTTAGGAGGATGGTGGTGTGTTTATAATGATTTCCTGTACATGCTAAATTAAAGAGTTATAGGCCAGAATAAGAACAGACCAGAAAGAAGATAGAGTAGATGGGAGAAGAGATTTACAAGGAGAAAAAGAGGAAGGTCTGGAGAATGACAGGAGGAGGGCGTAAGAAGTAGGAAGGATGCCTCAATTATTTTAGACAGATGTGTTGTATCTTCCATTCACATATGTAGATTCCCCCTTCCCGTGGATCTTGGTTACATCCCCTTCTGGTCATATCCATTATAGAACGTTTATGGATGAAAAGTGAGGCTTGAAAAATTCAACTGTGGTGAGCTTTCTTCTCTGGCTTTGGCGTCTCTGTAATAATGCTCCCGCTTTGTTCAATCTGGAGCTCTAATGTGTCATTTTATTCGATTTTCACAGTAGATTCACAAAACCCTTACGTGTCGTATGTGATACTTTGAGACCCGATATCTTGCGGTGGGGAGCCTGGTCCTTGGGTACAATTTCCAATTGTAAAGACATGGGAATAGCCCCTAGTCCAATTTTTCGTGTGAAGACGGGGTAGAAATGTTGGTAGAAAGACTCATACATACTGCATATAATAGGTGAACATTTAAAAACTACGCAATATACCAGCTTATATAAACTAAACAGTCACCTCTATTAACTTATCAGAAGCTAAAAGCACAGCCATGCGAATCAGTGAACGGATGTTCAGGAGTATATCTAACAGGTTCACAAACCGATGTATTGTAACTACAGTACACATGAAAACAGATACTCGCCAGGGTAGAATCTAACTTAAGCACGTGTGAAAAATGCACCAATCTCCGGTAAACTGATGTCCTGCAGATCGCCCTTGTCGGTGTGCAGCAACATATCGCAAAAACAGTGTTACCTGGCGAAGCAGCGCTTTGGCAGAGTACTACACCCTTCATCCCAAATATTCAACTCATACGCTGCAGTTATGGGGACACACACGCTCTAGACGCCGCCAGCCACTCACCTTGCGGCAGCCAGGGCTACTCTGACCACCGGGGCTTCCCGGGCCGGGTGAGGCGCTGGTCTCGATGACGGCCTGCAGCTGCTCCAGCTCCTGCCGGAGCAGCTGGCGCTGGTGGAAGCTGAAGGCCGGGTGATTGCAGGCCATGGTAAAGAGCAGCAGCAGCTCGTCGGCCGTGCGCGCCTCGTTGAGCTGCAGCCCGTAGTTGTTGATGATGGAGTCCATGTGGGTGAGGGTGCGGCAGAGCACGGCGGCGGCCTCCCGGCTCTCGGAGCCCAGCAGCGCCAGGGACACCAGCAGCCGGCTGCGCACCAGCTCGTCCGTCAGGTTGGTGAGGCGCGCCAGATCGGCCGGGTTGTTGGCGCGGATCTCGGAGTCCCGGAGCGAGTGGTAGTCCTTGCGGGCTAGGTCCTCCAGGCAGCAGCCCAGGAAGCGCAGTTCCAGCGGCAAGCACAGGTCTAGCAGGCCGCAGAGGAACTCCACCCGCTGAGCCGGGCTCAGCTCCGAGAACCAGCGGTAGGCGGCGGCCCTCTCCAAGGGGCACCGCTGCTTCTCCACCATGGTGAAGGGGGCACAGGGGCTGGACGGGAGGCCTACACAGGAAGGGATAGCAGGCCTTCCAGTTGGGAGTGGACAACACCAGCAGGGGTATGTGATGTGTATGTGGAGAAGGAAAAGTGCGTAATAGGTAATGAAAGAGGGGTGTCAGACCTGGGGGGTCGCGGCTGTCAGGCGACAGTGTGAAGGCGCATTACCAGGTGGAGAGCCGGTGTCCGGTCCTTCTGTAGGGGGTGTGGCAGCCACGCCGCTGTGGCGGGGACTGTCAGGTCCAGGCTCCCGAGCTCCCTCGGCGCCTAACGGTCCAAAGAGCTCGGTCCAAGAGGCCGCATCTTCCTTCCCCCCTCGCCGCTCACTGCTTTCCTGGGGTGGGCCGTGGCCGTAGTAGTGCAGTGGCCATCGCAGCACTGAAGACGAGGGGCGCCACCTAAGAGCCCTCGGGAACGGCTGCTCCCGTCCCCAGAGGGCTCACCGGCGCCGCTGAAAGCTTCCTCCACCGCCCCAGGAACGCTGAGGTTTTCTTCCCGAGCCGCTGACAATTAAAAGGGCCGCCTCTTGTCTCCTCGCAGTTGTGGTTCTCCTTGAAGAACCCCGGGGCCTGGCACCGAGCCGGTGCCGCTATGTTTACCTTCCCTCGTTGACGCACCCCCTTCGCGAAAAAAGCCGAAGGTAATAACGCTCGTGCAGTACCAAGTCCAACTGACATAAGGCCACGCCCTTTCCTTCTCAGGGCTAGACCCGCCCCTCCGGCAGCTCTCCAGTCCTTTGCTGATTGGATGTCAATCAGACGCCTACGCACACGTCTGCTGCCACTCAACTTGACAGGCGAGGGTGCCACGGGCTCCTAGAAGAGATGGGGGGTGCCGTCTAAACAAAGGCTCGGATTGGTGGTAGAGTTAGCCAAGCTCCCTGATTGGCACCACCTCGATCGCCGTTTTAACGCTTGATTGGTTTGAAGTAGGATAAGGATGCTGCTTAGGCCAGTTGTCAAGTGGTAACTCGGAAACTACAAAAGTAAGAGAAAACGGGAAAAAGAAATGGTAACTGCTTCGCCAGAGCCGGAAGTAAACACATGGTGAGTTCCATAAATAAAGCTCCGGTATCCGTAGGTAGAAATCCAAGCAGGTTTTTTCAGTGGAAATTTAAAAAAGAGAACATTCAAATAGGTTGCCCACGAAATGAAGGCATGAGCTGCTGTCAGTGCTGCCATCCGTAGGAACAGTCAAGTTGGAATGTCACTATCAACAACAGCTGAAACCAGGGCAACAGATCAGAACATAACACTTGAAAATACACAAGCAGTTTTTCAAGAGCAGTGCACGTGAAACCACAACACAAATCCATTACGCAATACAATGTAAAACAAATAAGAACCCAATATACAACATTTCCCTTTCTTCAATCAGAACAAAGAGAACAAAGTTATAGTATCAACACAAGTGATAATATTTATACTTTGTGGGCAAAACAATTTTACGCTTAACGCGGTTGACAATGGAGCTAGATTAGGCAACATAGCTGCCAAGGTTTCAGATTGCTATGTGTGACATTTTCCTGAATTCATTGTAATTATGAGTGACAATTCAACGAATATGAGTGACACTTTCTCACGAGCAAAGACTAGCAATGAAAACAAGAAAAATATATAAATTACAGAAATAAATGACACCCATTTGAGCAACAAGGATCTCTAAAACGAGTCACATCATAATCTACAAGCTGTATTACTGAGAGCAGTGCGCCCCCCTGGTCCTGCATGCCACCCACTACCTGCTAAACCCTGCTGGTGGCACCATCACCCCACTCGCAGTTTGTCACACAGAGCTACACTACAAGCTCTGCTGACTCTGATACTCACTTGGCGCACTGAGAAGTTACGTTGGCAAGCACCACAGTGGCTCTCACAATCAATCACCTGACCCAGGTGCGAGCAGCTTCTAACACAGCTTGCAGTCAGTGAGAAGAAGTCAAGACAGACTGCTATGTGATGTACAGTCAGTTCTCAGCGGTAACAGGGGGGGCAGACAGGTGGTAGCTCAGAAGAAAATCATGCCTGTGGCACAAGAATGAACTATCAAGGGTATTGCCAGCAGGGTAGGCAGATTATAACATTGATGTAGAACTGACTCCAGAGCTGAGCAGTCAGATCTCTTTAACTATTAACTTACGGAGCCACTCCGAGCCAGAGTGATGCTGGCAACGCAAGTCTGTGGGAAGCAGCACAGAGCCGAGGCACATAATATGCTATAGGCACCGGTGGCACGCGCTGGCACAACCGCGCAGCCAGTTTCAGACTGGCATGATTAACAATGCGTGACAATGCATTTCAGTGCGGTGATGCGGATCACCACACTGAAATGCGTTAGTGTCACACCCCATGCGTGATACTTGGCAGGCATGAGGCAACTCAGAAACATTTTGTGAATGAGTCCAAACCATTAGCTGACCTTAGGTTTTCAGGGGTTTCACTTCCTTGCATGGAAGTTGGACTTCTATGTGACTCAAAATGAGCCGTGGAATCTGCATCCACCTGCTCTGAATTTGATACATCATACCCATGACAAAAATCTCAGCCAACACAACGACTTTCTTCACCAGCAATACCATGATGTTCCATTCTCTCTATAATATCTTTTTGAAGAATACCTTGTTCCACCAACCACGATTTTTAGCAAAACCGCAGAACGGGTGACCCTGACAATTTGTGCAGGATCAGAAAAGTTAGACTCACTTTTAACAGCTTTCTTAGGTTTTTCGACCAAACCCCATTCCCCTATCCCAACATTTTTGGGAGCCTGAAATCCAGTCAGTTAATGATCAAGAAACTGCAAACTTACTTTCAAAATTATCCCTAACATAATCATTAACACAAGAATGATTTTTCAACCCTTTACGGCACGAATTATGAGTAGTTAGATGATGATCATTCCAGTCTGGAATAAGATTGGTTCTGGCATCTCTGCCTTTCAGCCACCCAAAAAAGGCGAAAATGCTCTAATAGAATAAGTGTGTTTAGAGACAGCGCTGTTTGTATGACTTTTAAAAAAAAAAAGTTATTATACCTCTCCACCAAACCATTAACTGCTGGAAAGTTAAGAGGTGTTTTCTCACGTTTAATACCATGAGTATATCGAATCTCAGTAATTTTCTTTGACACAAAATAAGTGCTCTTATCGGAAATCAACACCTTTGAAATTCCTTTGGAATTCCTTCAGCGGCAAAGACTGTCTCCAAAGACTCAATGACCGTGTCTGTGGCGGGCAGTGACACAAAATCATGAACTATCCACTTAGAATAACAGTCTATCAAGACAATTAAGTACTGTAAAAAGAGTAAATTCTAGATTCTGGGACGCTCACTCAATTGTCAACACTATATTATCAATGACCCCCAAGTAATGCAGTGCTCAGAAATGAGGGGATGCCCACCCAACATCCTCAATCAAACCCAAAGGTTTTTCGTAAACATTACACAGCCTTTAGCACATGCAAGTGTCTAAACAAAAGTGTTGTAATCAATCTTCAATCATCGTTTTCAATCTTGATAGTAGGAATACTTTATTGTCTCGAATCTTTTCAGTTTAGCCAACATATATTTCATTGTATACAGAACTTCATCAGGGCTGTTATATCTTTGAAAAATATTCAAACTTCAGTCGTCCAGATATTATTTATACACATACTAGCCAAATCACTCCAACCTACAATGTCATTTCCTTTTTACGCAAAATATAGTTGTGTTTCCACTTTGCGCCCTAGCAAACACAAAACATCAATAAAATACCCCAACATTTTTGTCCTGACTAAAGAACGCGTTTGGATGAACATCTGCACACATAAAAGACTTATTGAATTTTATAGAGTAAAAAGTTACATCAGATAAAATAGAGAAGGGTGATCCTGAGTCAGTCGTCATTTCTGCATCAATGTTACCAACTTCTGCAATGCCTAAAGGAGCCCTGAAAGAAGACATGCAACATTATCATCAATTGTTAATACAAGATTGTTTTGATTTGATGGGATTTGAATGTATAGAGTGCACAATTACCCAAAGGCATTAAGGTGCTGTTACCGGCCGTACAGTGTTAAAACCTAGCTGAAAATCCACCTAAAAAGCTGTCTGTAAAGCAAAAAGCCAGGTTTTTAAAGCTTTCCTAAAAGATAACTGTGGGATAGCGGAAGAGAGTTCCAGAGTTTACTTGCAGCAATTGAGAAGGCTCTATCTCCCCATTTCTTCTTTCGATTCCTAGGCACAATTAGGTAGTAATGGTGTGCCGAACGCAGGTTTCTACTTGAGGGTATGCAAGTGAAACATAGCTGTAATCCTTGCAGGACTTCGGAGAAAAAGGGCCTTATGCGCTGTTCAAAGCACTTTAAACATAATGCTCTTTTTGATGGGGAGCCAATGTAGGGCCCCTAATCCCATGGCAGCCGATTAGCTCCTGGGAATGTAGAGAGTAATTCTAGCAAGCGCATACTGTGCTACTTGGAGTTTGTGCAGAGCACTGATAATAGAGTCCAGATAGAGCGAGTTACAATAGTCCAATCTGAATATAACGAGAGTTAATGCAACCTGCTTACATGCAGGCTGAGGGATAGGAGGAAAACGTTTTCTGATCATGTCCTCTTTAAATTCGTCATGTGTTGGCTCCACAGCTTACAGGCATATTACTGGACCTGGAACAAGACATGCAGACCCTTTGAACGTGTCCTTGTTTCTTGCATTTGTTGCACTTCCTGTTGTTAGCTGGCCAACTGGGTTTGTTACTAAGATACTGTTTAGAACTGTATCTGTAACACATACGTTTCTTAGAATCAGTTGCGCCAAACCTCCCTTTAGAGTTGTTTTGCTGCCAACTTTTATTTGAGATAGCACATACAGCATCACTGGGGAGATCAGCACAAGTAAGAGCGTTACAGAAGGATGGGAGCACACCGGTTCACCTCCCAGCACAGTTCACCCCTTAGCATTATGGTAAATGCAGTGCATTTTAAATGCTTACTTGAGGTTTTGCTGAAGTGTTTCAACAAAGTTGGTGCAGGTTAGTGCTGTCAATCTCTAGACATGTGTTTCTGGATATTATCCTTCATTAGGAGAGATAAAAACGAAATTCATCTGGGGTTGCTGAGCAAGCTGCCACAATCCTTTTAGGTCTCAGTACCTCTTACAGGCGCACAGGTGCATCTCCAAAAACTCGTCAGCTCAATGGCTCAAGGGAGCCTTTTCAAACAGAAGTTGAAGTTGAAGTTGAAAGTTCTTGATAAAGCGCACTGCGACCTAGCGGCTTCCTGGCGCTGAAGTAGAATGCTGAGAGGGGTGAAGTTCTACTGAGGAGGTCAGCAGTTTGAGAAAACAGGAAGGTCTTAAGGGCCTTACGGAATTGGAGGTAGACTGGGATTGATCTAATGGACGGTGGGAGACTGTTCCAGAAACAGGGGGCTAGTACGGAGAAGCGAGTGCCTCCAGTCTTGGATCTGCGGAAGCGCGGAACACTGAGGAGGGCTTGGCTAGAAGAGCGGAGGGTACGGTTGGGGGTGTAGGGGCTGATAAGAGAGTTAATGAAGACCGGGGCGGTGCGGGCACGGGCCATGAAGGCCAGACAGCCAATTTTAAAGAGTGCTCTCTGGCGGATGGGGAGCCAATGGAGAGATTTCAGTACAGGAGTGATGTGGAGGGACTTAGGGAGGTGAAAAATAAGACGGGCGGCCTGATTCTGAATAGCCTGAAGACGGTGAAGTTCATAGGCTGGAATGCCTACGAAGAGGCTGTTCCCGTAATCGAGACGGGACAGTATCAGAGCCGAAATAATACGTTTAAGGGCATCAGAAGAAAAAAATCGGGACACTTTCCGGATGATCCGGAGGGAGAGGAAACAAGAAGATACAACTGAACTAATCTGGGCGTGCATGGAGAGGTCCCGACTGACTTTAATACCCAAGGTCTTGGCAGAGGCCGCTGGCGTGGGTGAGGGGCCAAAGGTGGAGGACCAAAAAGCAGCAGACCAAGGAGAGATGGTATGGCCAGTCAGGACCAACTCCGTCTTGTCCAGATTAAGTTTGAGTTGGTTGGAGTTCATCCACCCAGAGATGAAGGCTAGGGTGGAATGAAATTTAGGTAGGGAGTCAGAGGGGGAAGAGACATCGAATACCAGCTGGAGGTCATCCGCATAGTTATATACGGAGACCCCCATTTCAAGGAGAGAGAGGATAAGGGGGTGAATGTACAGATTAAAAAGGAGGGGGGACAGGGAAGAGAAGGGGGATGGGAACACACTGCTTCACCTCTCAGCACAGGTCACCCTTTAGCATTATGGTAAATACAGTTCACTTTAAATGCTTACTTGAGTTTTTGCTAAAGTGTTTCACCAGAGTTGGTACAGGTTTGTGTTGTTAATCTCTAGACACGTGTTTCTGGATATTATCCTTCATCAGTAGAGATAAAAAACGAAATTCATCTGGGGCTGCTGAGCAAGCTGCCACAATCCTTTCAGGTCTCAGTACCTCTTACAGGTGCACAGGTGCATCTCCAAAAGCTCATCAGCTCAACTGCTCCATTGTGAAATAATCCACACTTTCAGAATCCATGGACATGCATTTTTGTTCTTGGTTGTTATTTAGTTTTAAGAAAAATGTGCTTTAGAAGTATAGGTCCTAAATTTGCATTAGTTTGTCATAGTGAAAGAATCTCAAGAACTCCTATGCTCAACTTTCCGTGGCCCCACTGCCAAAGAGAAGGAGCGTAATTATATCATAAAAAGTTATTCATGTTCAAGATGTAAACATCCTCCCTATCCTGTCTAGTGAAAGGTATATGTGGTGAATGTAGTTAAACTGAGTGAAGCAGAGGTGAGCGTTCCGTGTGGATGTCATAATTGATCCAAAGCCACTCTTCCATTTGCAGTCCAAAATATCTGTCATCAATGTTTCCTCCCACCACCCCATAAGTACCTGAATACCCACATTAAGGTGGTCCTTGAGAAATTTTGAAGTAAGTTTGAACTGTGTACTGCATTTATCAGGATGCAAAGGGGGGAACTGTGCTGGGACTGTGAGGCAGTGTGCTCCCGACCCCCAATCTTTTTAAAAGGCTCCCTTGAGCCAGCAAGCTGACAAGCTTTGGAGATGCACCTGTATGCCTGTGAGTGGTACTGTGACCTGAGAGGAACTTGGCAGCATTTCCAGCAACCCCAGATTATTTTTCTTTGCTCTTTAATACTGCTGCTCTCCACTGATGAGAGGCTCAACCCAGAAACACGTGTCTAGAGATATACAGCAATGTCTGCACCAACTTTGGTGAAAAACTCCAGCTAATTTTGAAGTAAGTTTGAACTGTGTACTGCATTTACCAGTATGCAAAGGGGCAAACTGTGCTGGGGACTGTGAGGCAGTGTGCTCCAACCCCCCATTCTACCTTACCCAAATTACCCTCTACCAGGGCATGCTGTTTGTGGTATATCTGGACACTTAAGTACTTAATAGTATCATATTGCCAATGCAAGGAATCAATCTGTTCCTCCCAGGACATGAGTTCAGGCATCTGCAGTAGAGGAAACAGAAGACTTTACCCAATTGATATGTAGCCCAGAAATGCGTCCAAAGTCATCAAAAACTTCTATAAACTCTGGGAGTACAGTGGGATCTGCCTTCCAATATATCAAGGTGTCATACATGGACACCACATACTAATGTCCTTCACCCCACTGAGGAGCATGTGCACACAGTAGGCAAGCTAGAGGCTCCATGGCTAGGGCAAACAATAAGGGGGACAGAGGACAACCCTGCCTGGTACCCTCCCTGATGCTAAAACTGCTGGAAATGATCTTGCCAGTGTGCTCCCTGGTTAAGGGGGACTCACACAGGACCCCTATCTGCCTAGGGAACTCCAGCTTCATTCCCAATTTAAACAACATGGACTGCAGGCAAGCCCACCCAAATGTGTCGAAGGCCTTCTCAATGTCTAAGAATGCCAACCAGCAATGTGTATCTGTTCATCGCGCCCTGTCCATGACACTGAATAGGCGTCGGAGGTTCAGAAAAGTGTTTCTACCTAGGATGAACACATTCTGATCTGAGTGTACTACATTCTGGATGAGTGAGGTCAAGCCATTGGCCATGATTTTTCCTAGTATCTTATAATCAGGGTTGAGTAAAGAGAAAGGGCGGTAAGAGGCTACTTCAAGAGGGTCCGCTTGTATTTTGGTAGCACTGCAGTCAAAACCTCCCTCATGGTGTCCAAAGGATGACCATATCCTGGCCTGTTCAAATAGCTGTGAGAGCAAGGGGAGCCAGTATCGGTCGGTATATGTAGTAGAACTCAATTGGCAGCCCATCGTTGCCAGAGTTCTTGCCTCTGTCCATTTGCTTGTTGCCCTGTTTGATCTCCTCCAGCATTAATGGGGCATCTAACTCCTGTCTATGCAGTGGATCCAGAAAAGGGATTTCTATAGTCCCCAAGTAGTCCAATATTGCCTCCTGGTTCGCACCGCTGGGGGCCCTATATAGCACCCTGTAGTAGGTCTCGAATTCCACATTAATGGCTAACTAGGAATTCACTATGGACCAATCGAATTGCACCTATAGGGAAACACAGGCGTTCAGATCTTAATAACCAGGCCAATAGTCCACTGGCCTTATCGCCTCGCTCATGTTGGCAGTTAACGTATTCCTTATAGTCCAGATTAGATAACAGTCTCAACACCTCTTTTTATTTCACTTTGATATCAGCTAACGTAGGATAGAGCGAGGGGTCAGTCGTCTACTCTCTGTCAGATATTTTAGACCTTTCCTCATACCACACTGTGTGTCCCTGTATATCCTGCATCACCACTTTGAAGGCCTCCAATTAAACTACTGCATCCGTGGCGAACCCCTTGTTGTCGTAAAGTTTCTATTATTGTGCTCCCCCACCTGCATGCGGAACAATGTGTCAGCTATTGCCCATGGTTTTAAATGCCATGTGAGTATTACCAGTTGTGGCCACCCACATAAGAAATTCACCATCAGTGGGCAAAGATCAGACAACATCCTACCCAGGTATTCCGTACTACCACACTTGCCCACCAGTGCTCCACTACTATAGATCAGGTCAATCCGTGTGTGAAGGGCATGGAGTGCTGAGTAGTGGGAGTATTTCCTCAGTTGCGGGTGTAGGGTGGGCCAAATGTCCACCACTTGTGTATTGTGTACCCATTGCTGCAGCTGCCTAGTGGTGGCATGGGACTTTTCTCCCTGCACAGGAGGGGTGGATCAGTAGAAATAGAAATCCCCACACCAAAAGGCAGAAGACAACGCAGACCTGAAAAGGGTTGGCATTAGGGAGGCAAGGAAGAGGGGCTTTCCAGCATTTGGGGTGTACAACACTGTCAGCGCAAGGGGTTTGACATGCAAAGTACCCTCCATGATGATATAATGAACCTCCGGGTCTATCAAGGTATGTTCTACCACAAAAGGAACGCCGGGAGCCACCCACAACAGAACCCTGTAGCGTAGACAGAGTAAGTAGTTTCATATAATATGCCTCGCAAGTGCTTGAGCAACCTAGTGAGTTCCACCGCTGTCAGATTGGTTTCCTGAGGGCAGGCGAACTGGACCTCACGCCATTTGAGGTATGAGTTTACCCTTTACCTTTTGCTATTGGAACCCATTCTCCTCACATTTAAGGTCACAATGCAGTATTCACATGTTGTCATGTGAGTCGTGTGTCAGGTATCCTCGCGGTCTATGCACACAAGGGAGATTGGTGTAGGAGAGAGCAGCAGAGCGAAATTGAAAAAATCCCAACTAGACAACAGAAACAATCCACAACAAGCCCACGACCCTGGTCACCCCATCCATCAGGTGCAGCCATTCAATCCGATCAATGATTCAGCATTAAGTACATAGTCATCCCAGGATTGGGGAAGATTCAGATGGGCCAATATGTCACTACGGTGCTCATTCAGGATTGGATGAATAATAACCAACTTAAATTGAATTCAGATAAGACTGACATTGTTATCATTGGTAAACTACCCAACCTGTGGAATCCTGCTTTCTGGACTATTTCAATAGGCACTCCTCCCAATCTAAAAAATTCCGTCAAAATTCTTGGAGTTGTGATTGACTCCAATTTGACAAGCAAACCCCAGGTAGGGGCTATAGGCTCTTCCTGTTATTTCCAACTCCTGAAAATTAGAATTTTTTTAAAACTTCTTTCTTTTGCAGCTTTAAAACAAGTCATCATTGCATTGGTCATCTCTAAAGTTGACTATGTTAATTCACTCTATTTGGGCCTTCCTTAAGGCCTAGTTGGCAGGCTTCCATTCATTCAAAATCAGGCTGCAAGGCTCTTGTATAAATTACCCCACAGGTTTCACATTACGCCCCTGCTGCGGGAGTTGCACTGGCAACCAAAAGTCTTCAAGGCCTGCTGCATTGTTTTAAAATCATTACAGGGTTGCAACACAGCCTTTATTTCAACTCGCTTCCTGAATGATGTACCTGGTTGGAATCTAAGATCTTCCCATTTGAATCTTCTGTCTATTCCTTCCTTTAAGAAGAAGATGTTGGGTGGCTCCAGTTACTCAGCTCTTGTTCCCTGTATCCAGAATACTTTACCATCTGATATCAGGTCTGCTTCTTGTTTTTCCAAATGTAAGTAACTCTTGAAGACTCAGCTCTTCAGGGTGGCTTATGATTGATCTGTCAGAGAGCATAACTAGGAGTTGCATCTGTAGCTCCAGCACCAAGAGACCTTACGGTGGATGTGCACACTTTAAGTACTTGGTAACAAAACATAATATAACATTGCAATCCAAGTCCCCACTGACAGAACTGCATGAACAGTCCCCTGGCACCATAGCACAGCAATTCAGGAGCCTTCTGCCCAACACCTCCCCTCAGCTTGAGAACTCCACACTCAGTAGAGCCCCTTGGTAAAAGGATATCATGTTGCTCAGAAGCACATCAGTAAGTCAGTGTGACCTGAGGGCCGGGATCTCACCCACCTGTGATTTGTCAACAGACCCTGCCAAGTCTCTGTCAGATTCCCAGCCATCTGGGTGAGCCATAGTCAAATGTTCCACTACAGCTAACACATTTGTTCTCTCCATCACCGTCTGTGCCTTGGCCAGTTTGCCTCGGATATTCTTGGTGGCTTCCTATAGCCATATTAACACGTACAAAGTGTCAAGCCAAGGTATAGAAAGCAAAAGAATACATAAATCACAACAGTGCAACATATTCCAGCACCGTAATGTCAAAGTGCTTACACCCAACAGGCTTTTAACAGAATAAATCGTGCCTGTCACTGAATAACTCAAGCTGGCAATATAGTTGTATAAATCTGTAATAATATCCCGCAGATCCATTGCTCATGAATAATACAGATCCCAAAACATGGCAGCCGACGTAGCACAACGTCACTTTCTATGCATGTGGCTAGGGTTGACTTCTTTGTTGCCCTCAGAAGGTGGAGGTAGAGAATGAGGGAGGTATTGAAGGCTATCCTGTTAGAGGTGTCCCTGCTGGCTTGCAATCTCCCCTACAGCTGTTTTCTGTCTCATTTCAGTTATCTGAGTTCTTGGGTGTACCAGTTTAACTTTTTAGGGGATTTTCTCTAGATGTTGCACATGATGGGGATGATGCTGTTGGCGCAATTGTCGATCCAGGTGTTGAAGTTAATCACTTCCTGTTCAAGAATAATGGCGTTAGCAGGGTTGGAGGTGTTGAGGGCGTCCATCCAGTTGGTCTCTGAGATTTTGTTCCACCTCCGGTGGGGGGCACCGGTCATTTTGGGGTGGCAGTGCAGGGGCTGGAGATGCTGAAGTGGACGATGAAGTGATCATCCATGTAAGGTCTGTCATGTGGCTGTATTTTAAATGGTTGCTGGAGGTGAACGTGGGTCCAGCATGTGTCCTGTGGTGTGTGTATGGTCATGGATGATCTGGGTCAATCCGAGACTGCTCATACTGTCAAGGGCATGTGCGGTGCTGTTGTCGTTGGGGTCATCGATGTGTAGATTTAGGTTACTGTAGAAGATGTAGTCCTTGGAGTTTAGGGCTAGGGGTGCAATGAAGTATGTAATGGTGTTGCAGAAGCTGTAGCCCAGGCCTGAGGGTCGGTATGTGAGGTTTCCTATAATAGTTGTCTTGTCATCCATGTGGAGCTTGAAGTTGAGATGTTCCATAAGGGTGGTGGTGGTGTCAGTGGTGCACTTTATGGTCTCTTTGTGGAGGATGGCTGCTCCTCCTCCCAGCTTGTTGGTGCGGTCTTGATGAGTAATTTTATATCCATTGGGGATCGCTGTGGCAATGTCTGGGGCAGATGTGGGGTTGATCCAGGTCTTGGTGAGGCAGACGATGTCAAGTACGAGCGTGGTGATGAGGTTCCATAATTCGGTGATATGCTTGCATAGTGAGTGTGTGTTGAGAAGGGAACATGCAAGTTGATATTTTTGTTCATGTGGTGTCTGTGGTGTGTTTGGGTTGGGCCTGGTCAGTGGACTGGTGTGTGTGCTGTGGCTGGTGAATGGGCTGTGGGTGCAGGTGAAAGGTCTTACCATGGAACATGGGTCAGCGAGATGACAGTGTTTGTAGTGGTGTCCGGGTTCGAGGGTGTAGAGCTTGGCAATGGTGTATCTTCAGGGGGTGGGAGAGCCAGGCATAGTGCCAAGATTCAGGCATGGAGGGGCAAAGATATACTTGCCTTTGGCACAGCAGTGACGCGCCAGCTATGTGGCTGTTCTGCTACCTGCATTAAGTAGTCTTGGGGTGGGCGGGGCTTCTGTTGTCAGGAAGGACAGTGAGTTGGAAAATCAAGGCTGAAAAAAACAGGCGGGAAAACAAGGGCAGCAACGGTGTGACTGGATCAGTCTGGAACAAGAAGGAATGGAGGTGGCAGGGTAGGTGTCCAGGTGTCCACCACAAACTGTAAACCAAAATACAACATCTATTTTTTTAATAAGAAATATAATCTTTTATTGGACAATATTAATAAAGTGATATATACATTTTTTTTTTTTTAGATTTAACTGTCACCAACCAAAATAGGCAAAACAAAATTCAATACATCACATAAAATAATAACAGCACATAATCCAAACAATTCCACATATCAATCTTATATATTTAATATAAACAATGTAATATCAAATTTTCCATCCAAAATAAATGAAAGAATTAAAACTTATTGTTCTGTAGAAGCAGATTTTTCTCTGACTACATCAGTTTCAAAGTTCCATAAAAAACCTGAAAACTGTTTTAAAAAGAACTACTCGAGGAAATCCGAAAAAAAGAAAATCAAAGTAAAAACCATTGGTTTATTGTAAACCAACCTGATTTCCTTTTTAAAAAAAAATACAACTCCAAATGTCCATAGTATGCATTCATTGAAAAAACCTGTTGAGGAAATTGTCAAAACCCATCCGTAAAACACATTACATTCCCAAATGTACATGTACATAGCGGTTAATCATCAAAACAGAACGAACACCACACAATTTTACATAGCATAGTAATACATTATTGAAACTGTGTAAAAAGCACAAAACAACAAACTAGTGTAAAATACTAACAAATACATCTAAATATACCCAGAAACAACACTAAAACTAACCTTTCAACCTCCCTCTTAAAGCCCACTACCCTCAAAACCCTTTCAAAATCCTTAAAAAAGGACTTGTCTGTTTCGACAAACAGCACCACCTTAGCGTGACCTGGTCGGGGAAACTAGGCTTAAAATAACACAACTAAATTATAAAATAGAAAGTAGTGGTTATTTTTTTTTACTGCTAAATGAAACCAATACATAGACTATATATCCATAGAAATGCATGGGAAGATTCTAAAAAATGTGAGAAAAATTAATAAAAATAACAAAACATATAAAACATATCAAACAATGTTACAAAATATAATGAAAAACGTTGTAATACATAATTTCAATCATAGCATAAAATATATCATTATTTTTATATACTAAGTAAACGTGAAAGAATATTAAAAACATAAAAAGTGAAGAAATGTTAACAAATTATTCAACACATAAGACGTATCAATCAATGTTATAAAAAAATATGAAAAATGTGTAAAGTATTAATTAAATAATACTATATAATATATGCAATTGTTTAATATATACTAATAAAACGTAAAAATGATGTTGAAAATATCTATGTAAACAAAGTTATTTTATGTCCGAAAAAAGATGGAATTGAACTTTAACCAAGAGCTTAAACTTGGCCTTCTGCATAATCCACCAGAGCCCCCTTAATTTTAGAGAAGTCAATCATCCTCACAAATTCTCTTATTCTTTGTGCCGTAAGTGCAGACGATACATAACTAAGGCACCTCCTTAGTTTAAAAAGTTCTTTTTTTATGGCTTTATACAGGATGCGTCCCTTAACTCGATAGTCAGTAAAGTTCACCAATATTGTGTGGGTGTATTTAGCGCTGGAAGAGCGTTGAGCTGGCATTCTATGCACACTAGTGATCAACAAGTCACCCATTATTTCAGACAGACATTTCTTCAACAGGGCATCCACCCATTCTGGTATCTGCTGACCTTCGCTCGCCTCCAGTGCTCCTACGATTCAGAGATTTGACTGCCTATTATAATTCTCCAAATCTTGCAGTTTATTTTTGAGAAGGTCTTTATTCTTTTCAATCTGATTCTCTTCCTGCTGTATAGACATGACCCTATCCTCCACGTCTGAGATTCTAGTTTCATCCTACCCAGGTTCTCTGCCCTACTCTCCTCGATCTTTGACAGTCACTCATGGAGAGCAGCAATTTCCTGCACCTGCAATGCTTTCAATTCTCTAATCTCAACTAGGATGATTTCAAACATACTTTTGATAACTGCTCAGATCCACCACCAGTGCCCCAAAGTTTCTGCTGCAAATTATGGCCCCTTAGAATACCTTCATGCTCTGGTAATATCTGTGTCATTTCATTCGTGGTCTGAAATACATCTACCAAAGGGAGAGTCTGTTGAGGGAGGGAACTGTCGTCTATTACTTTCTATTGCTTAGGGCAGCCCTGAAACATCGGTCTGAGTGGTAGATTTCAAATGCTTTGAAAATAGAGGGTATTGTTTTGGCCTATCTGGACTTAAAGCATATTCCATGGTGTTCACAGTTATACCAACTCCTAGTTCAATATTGTTATCTGTGCATTCAGACCGGAAGTTTAAGATCCTGAGTCCAACAATTAAGGATCTGAAGCCACCCCTCGCTCTCAATTTCTGACCACTTCTCGCTCTCTGTTTGGTTGTTGGATCCCCTGATCTTCTTGGCCTCAAGGAGCTCTCTAATTTTAGATTCCATCCTTTGTAGCACGTTGCGGTTCATCTGGGTTAAGGACGGTTTTGCTTGACCCCCTCTACGTTTCAGTTTCTGAACCTGGGTGGATTGACTAATTACAGCAGCAGTAGTATTCACCATTTTACGGTGATGTGTTCGCATACTGCAGCGGGTTATTCCTCCTCAAAGGATCCCAGAGACAAAGTGAAAAGCCTGTCCAACTAGGTATAGTGATGCTGGGATGATAGTCAAACACTAATATGGTCCCTGGAGTTGCAGTTGCTCGAAAACGAATCAAACTTGCAGCCAAACAATCACCATCTGGCAACATCGGAGAAATGAGCAATAGCACCTCCACAGTAGGATACCACTGGCCACTTTAGTCCATGTTGACCTATACTGCTGCACCCAGCACTACTAAGCCTAAATGAACCATATCAAAGTGTCTGTTTTCCCTTGAACTTCCTTGTAGCATTAAAATCCCAGTCAATCAAAAAAGGTGGGGACTAGGAGCTAATTAAAGGTCCAGAAACCATGCTCCCATCTAGAAATATACTCATACAAGTGGGGGGTTACTGTTCCTATCGAAAGAGATCTAGAGTAAGGTGTACATGGATATTCTGGTGATTGAGGGGGGTCTTCCTTATTGGAAGATTGAACCCTCACGCACCACAGTGGGTGTCATGCTTCTTCATAGGGCTTAGTCCCTTGTGGGGCCGGTGCTGCAATGCCACACGGGCCCCGCAGGAGGGGTCTTTGGCAGAGATCTTATCTTTAAGCCATAAGGATTAGTGAGGATCTGTGGAGGTAGGGTAGACATTGTGTCTTAAAACTACCAAGGGGTACCATCAAATGTTTTAATCTGGGATCCCTTTGGCAGGATTAAAACAAGAATGAGGAAATTGTGAATAGGGTGTAAAGAACTGTGACAATTCTGCAATGTGTGATTAAAAGGTCGACATCTTTCACACCTGCATGGTCCAGGAGGGATCTGTAGCACTACTTCAGGACCAAATTGAATTAGTAAATAATCCTTACCCTACACCTGACAGAGTTGTGTTTACTTACAACGGTAGAATGTGATGATCTTCAGGGATATCTTAGGCAGATTATTCCCGAAGTCCCTAATGAGATTTTGATATCCAACCCTGCCAGTGTATTGGTCCTTGCACCTTAGACCAGGGCAGAGAACCGTGTGGCAACTGAGGTTAGAAAATGGTTTGATGTGGAATTTTGCTTATGACCTACCCCTCTATGCCCGCCTGGAGGTGGCATTAAAATCCCATTCATGGCAAAGCTTCAATCATCTGATTAGGCCCAGATGACCATAGCCTGTTGCTTACTTCAGCAGCTGCACCTCCCAGCGGTGAGTCGAGTCCCGACTCCTTGCGCCAGACCGCACTCACCTCAAGAACCGGGATTCAGATTGCTTACACTCCTTTTCCAGGATTAAGCTTGAGATAAGATTATGATTCTTTTAGTGAGCGCTGGTGCTGTGCCATAGCCCTAGCTAAGGAGAGGAAACCACAGCCCTCCGATTAGGCTGACGCTGCTCCGTTTCACTCTGGCACAGCCATTGGTGCCTGCTCCTGCACCATGCGGTATTCTCTCAGCGTCCGTGATCCTGCTGCATGTGCTTCCAGAACAGGGGCCTGGTGAGTGCTTTAGTGGCAGAGCATGCTGGTTGTGTCTGCCACCATCCGTGTCCAAAAAAAGGGATACCCAGGAGCTTCTCCAGAAGATATCTAATTAGGTTCTGAATGTATAAGTGGGCTAAGCGCTTCCTCCTTAGGATCCCATTTATAATGATTTATAATTAGGGTGACCTATCATCCGTAAATATCATGGACCGCCCATAATTTGGATCTCACGTCCGTTGTCTGTGACGATCCCTTTTACAGATGCCTTTTGTCCGTAATTTTGGGCATTGGGGAACATCACTGTTTCCCTGCTAGAAGCCTCAGCTCCCTGATGAGGCCACCTCGCACTGCTCTGAGCACAAGAGCAGCCCCACCCCGCCCATTGTCATTCTGTCTGCGGTTGATTGCCACATACAGAATGACAATGGGCCAGTAATAGTGAGACTTCTGCCTTGGTCTAGGGCAGGACATTCAGTCAGGTGGAAGAAATTAACAAAACGCCCATGCTGATAGGTGAGAATCCAGTGTTCGTGAAAAGGTGGTGAAACAAATTTTTAAAAAAAGGGTTATGGGTCTTTCACTGTCTCATCATTTTAAAACTTACCCATCATCAATGTAATATTCAACAAAGCCATGGTTGCTGCTTTTTTTATTTTATGCAACTAGCAACCATTGACAGAGCCAATAGTTCTGGCTTGTAGGTGTAACACTACTTGTGTTATATATCTGGATGCAATGACAGAAGCAGCAAATTACCAGTCGGGTGGCACACTATGCTAAGCGCAGATTTTTAGCTTAGGTGTTTTAAGCCATGCCCTAATTACACCGAACACCCCCTTTGGAGAGACCCCCAGTTTTTTCATCCCACTTAAAGCCCTGGAAACAACACCTTGTCACAGTGGCACTATGCATCATGCATGACTCATGACTTCCACTTTTTCAGATTGCCTATGTACAGGGGCATAGTGATCCCTCCCGCGCCCCACCCCTTGCTTTAGGAACTGCAGCAGGGGTGAAGTCCTTGATTGGCCTCTTCTGTCTGCAACTCAGCAGTCGAAGGATCAGCTCATAATTATTGTGAAAATGGGTGTAAGTGAAGGGATGGGTGGATGACTGGATGGATTAGTGAAAGAGTGAATGGATGAATGAAAGGTGAATGGATGGATAATGAGAGAAAGGATGGACATATGAGTGAGTGGAAGGCTGGATGAGAGAAAAGGTAAATATGGATGTATGGGTGGAAGGGTAGCTGGACGTGTAAAAGGATGGATGGATGACTGAAAGGACTAATGGGTGAGTGAAAGGGTGGATGGCAGGCGAGTGAATGGATGGATGGATAAGTGACCTGATGGATGAATTGATGAATTCCTAAGTGAGAGGGTGAATGGATGGATGGATGAGTGTAAGAGTGGCTGTAAGGGTGGATGAGTGAGTGAAAGGGAGGTTGGATAGATGAACAGAAGGGTGGATCGATGAGTGAAGGAGTGAAAGGGTGGATAGATGAGAGAAAGGATGGAAAAATGAAGGAGTGAAAGGGTGGATGGACAAGAGAAAGGATGGATGAGTGATAGGGTCAATGAATGGATTCATGAATGGATGAGTGGATGGATGGAAGGAAGGATGGCTAAATGAAAGAGGGATGGAGAGAGAAAGGGAGGATGGATGGATGGATGACTCAAAGGGTGAATGGGTGGAAGAATGAGTGACTGGGTTGATGAATGAGTAAGTGAAAGGATGCTGAATGGGTGAAAGGGAAGATGGCTGGATGGATGAGTGAATGGATGGATGAGTGGAAGAGTGGATGGATGAGTGTACGGATGGATAAGGTGAAAGGATGAATGGAGGGATGTATGAGTAAAAGGGTAGATGGAGGGATGGATGTGTGGAATGATGGATGGATGGATGGATAGATGACGTATAGGTTTGCAAATGGTTGAATATTGATATGTATCGGCACACCGATGGAAGGACAGAACGAATGGTGAAAGACTGAATGATGGATGAAAGAATGATTACACCTTGTAACCCCCATTATCTTAAGTACATTTCCTATGGATTGACTTTCACACTTATATGAGTTATAGTCTCTATTTAATTTATGTGTGTGACGTAACGCACTCCAACACCCTATCCGACTTACTTCGGGTGAGAAGCACTATAAAATAAATAAAATACACATGAGAGAGGGTCTATGTGAAGAGGAGTGTCACCCTTGGAGGGTGCTAGCAAGGTTGTACTGGCCGGGCCGGACATAGGGCGTTTCCCTGGGAGGCTGGAAAGGTGGGGAGCCATTTTGTTACCACAAAAAGACCTGCACATTTGCTCAAAGCTGTACACATACTGAAAAACTATGAAGTGCACAATTGTCTCAATCTACTATAAACTTCTTTTCACTTGTATTTAAGTGGTTGTCTATTTATTACTTATATACTATTGCGCGACCTCTTCTGATGTGTCTGTAAAACTTCATCTTTGTCCTGAATTATGACCTCCTGTCCTGTGCACGGGGTGGGCATCAAGGAGGGGGGGTCACTGTAGTTGAAAAATGGAAGAGTTCACAATTGGTTATGTGGGGTTGTTTAATGGCTAATGGAAATGGAAATGTGGTAAGAACGGTGCAGAAAGGCAGGAGGAGAAATGATTAGCAATGTCTAATGAAACAAAATGCCTTAAGGCACTTTAAAGCCAGAACGGTGCAAGGAGGTAAATTACTGTGAAATGTCTTCGAAGTAGTACGTGTTTAACAATGCTTTATACTTTAAGAAGAGGCACTTTACTCTTTCAGGAATACTTTTACTTTTTGAAAAAAATGTGGTTCCTGAAGCTTTCGTTTTACTTCAAGCATGGTGCGCTTTCTAATTTAAGGGTTTTATTACATCGCTATGAAATGCACTTAGACACTTTATATATGGAATAGTGCAATAGGGTGAAATGAATAGTAAGGATTTAAACTGTCTGAAATGTTAAAGAATAAGTATATATATATATATATATATATATATATATATATATATATATATATATATATATATATATATATATATATATATATCCTTGCATTGCACTTTAGCTTCTGGCAGAATAGGTATTCCACCACTATAAGTATGCTTTTATTCCACTTTAAGCACACCACACTTTCTCATCTATGTTCACTATTGAGGTGCTATGAAATGTATTCCTGCACTTTATAAACGGAATAGTGCAATAGTGAAATGAATCAAACTGAAAGGATGTTAATTGTCTGTAATGTTTGAGAACATGCATACATATACTTTCGCACTGCACTTTAGTTTATGGCATAGCATATCGTTAGAAACGTTTACTTTCCCTAGAAGCAATGAATGCTTTAGGGTACTCTTAAATCTTAAATTGTATCTCATCTCAAAAAATAAATGGAGTTATGTGTGTGCCACCATACTAAGTATGCAATGTGGAATAAATACTGACTGGATAGAGAATCCATGCATATAGGCTCCTTTTGGGTCACTATTGCACAGTACTTTATGTTGAAATGCTATTTCATACTGAAACCCAGGATTTAGATGAAGCTTTATAAGGATCTTTTGAAAATGTATTATTTATTTATTTATTTGGAAGTTTTGTATAGCGCTTGCTGGTCCCGGGGGTATCAGAGCGCTTCACAGCATATACAATAATGAGCAAATACAGGGGAGTGGTAGAACACGAGGGTTCAAGCAGGGAAGGGAACAAGCGTGTGGGCGAAGGGGCAGGGGAGAATAGGGTGCAAGCCAAATCTGATGATCATGCGAGTGTAGTAGACAATCAAACCGCTTATGTATAAAAAAAAATCAATGATCAATTATCAATGCTAATGGCTTGAATAACAAGCGCAAGACCCATCCAATCGTAGATTGGGTGAAAGAGCACTCACCAGATATTGTGCTCATTCAAGAGACACATTGTGGGACACGAGGGAACCTAAATATAATATGGTCAAGTTATGGAAAGGGCATCAGTGTAATTCAAGTGCAAGTTCTGCCCATAGGGGGAGTTGCAAATTACATAAATAGATATTTTCTGTATCAAGTTACCTTTTCCCAAACAGATAAAGGAGGAAGGTGGGTTCTGGTTAGCAGCTTCATTAACAACTATAGAATTACTATAGCTACAGTCTATTCTCCTATACAAGATGATCCAGCCCAATGGTAGAGCTGTACCAAATATTATTGACCATCCCAGGGAAAGGGATATTAGGAGGGGATTTACATTTTCTTCTCAATCAGGATCTAGATTCAGCATCTGATACTCGTAAACAGAATATGCAGTCAATGGCCAAAGTTATGTCAGATTATATTGAGGGTCTGAACTTGGTGGACCTATGGGAAGAGAAGTTTCCAGACAGGCTTGAATGCTCATGTATATCCTAACGGCATAAATCCATCGCACGATAAGCTGTTTCCCTTTCTTCATGTGATTTGAAGTTAAGTAGCTACACACATGTCTTCAATGGCTTTTCAGATCACTCTCTGATAGAGATGGAAGTGACAGGGATTAAAGTAGAAAGGTCTGGTGGGAGATGGTCTTTTAGCAAAGTGAATATGGAAGATGAAGAATTGTGTAAGGGGATACAAAGTGGGATTGTACATTACTTTAAGGTGAAAGTGAACACGGCTAGTGTGGAAAACGCCTGGATGCATTTAAGGCAACTATTCACGGCTGCATAACTTCTAGACGAAATTTGAAGAAAAAACGCCTATCAGAACGCAGGACAGGGTTATAATTGGCACTAGATCAGGCAAGCATGGAATACTGATGAACTAGAACCCTTGCTAACAAGTTGGCGGTCAGAAAAGCTAGACTGTGCATGCAAGATAATTATTAAGAGCAAGGGTATGTTGCTAATGCTGCTTATCTTCAAAAGATCTATAAAGAAAGTGAATATGCAGGGAAATTTCTGGCCTGGCAGGCCCGAGAGTGGCAAGCACAGAACAGGATAACATCACTTTTTGATGAAGAAACAAAAACTCATATCGTAGATCCTCTTCAAATTCAGGAAACATTCCTTACACACTACAAATCGATATATAGTGTACAACAGAAGGTAGATGTTTCCCAACTCAGGCATTTTTTAAGTCAGCTTCCCATTTCAAAGCTATGACAAAGACAAGCCCAAGCTCTGGTAGCTAAATTCTCTCTCTCTCTCTCGCTCTCTCTCTCTCTCTCTCGGAAATCGAGGTGGTAGTTAAATCCTTGGCCAATGGGAAGGCCGGTGGCACAGATGGCTTACCAGCTGAGCTATATAACTTACTTGTTAATTCTAGGTCTAAGCAATATTTAGGAGAATATGTTTCAGAAAATATCAATGATTTAGATGCATTGAATTACTCCCCTTTGATCAGTAAGATTAAGCCACTCTTTGCAAAATGGACTAACCTACCCCTATCAATAATGGGCAGTGTTGCATTCATTTGGATGTAAATTTTACCTTTGTGCAATTTCATGTTTGTTGCAATACATGAGGCTCTTCAGATTTAGTTTTTTTAAGGATATGGAGAAAATGTTCTGTTCCTTAGTTTTTTTAAGGATATGGAGGAAATGTTCTGTTCCTTCATTTGGACCAATACAACGCCTAGATTAGTGTTAGGCACATTATTAAGGTCAGTGAAAGAAGAGGGCCTCGCCTTTCTAAAAAAGAATACCATTTTGCCAATATGGCAGATGGTCTACATAGGTATTTTTAAGCCTCCAGGAATAAATTGGATAGGCAATTAGATCAGCTAAAAAGGTTAGATATAAGACCCTGACGCAATCCCTAAAACGTGAGGAACTTTTTAATTATTACAATATTGGAGGAGCCTAGCCTGCAGCCGCGATGGCCGCCTAGTCTCTCGGCTCCCCCGACCCTTGTGCCTTTCCCCACAATCCTGCCGCATATCCTGTACCTCCACACGACAAGTGCTCCCGTGAAATGCTCCTGAACGCGTCGATGTGCTTCCCGGCGCAATACGAGCATTACCGGTGGTGAGACGTCCCTGCGCTCTTCCCGGCCCTCCGAGGGATCGCAGCCGGGCCATAGCCTGTGGGTACGGCCGGAAGCGTACACAACAACAGCGGCCGCCGTGGTGGAGGAGGAGCCGGTCGGCCGGAGTCGCGTTGGTGAGCTGTCCTTATCGCTGCTGCAGCCACGAACTGCAACGCTTCCCTCCGCTCGGCGACCCTATGCGCCTGGATACATTGTAACGGCGCAACCACATTGTATCCTTGCCCAGCTTGGAGGTGCCCGGTCTGTCTCTTTGTTGCTCTACCCCGGTGGCGGACGCCATTTTCCGCGTCGTGCACCCAGCGCCTGCAGGCGGAGTTCTCTCCTCATTTCGGGGGCTGACTGTTGGCCGGCATTACTACAGTAGGGGCTGTTTCTTGATCGGCTGTCCCCATGTTTCTATCCCAGCGGTGCTTCGCTGATCCTCTGCAGACCTGTTCTAAGTCGATGGCTGCGAATGGTGACTTGCTTTCTGCAGGGCTCTGCTGCCGTTCGCCCTGGGCGGGGGACATTGCTGCATCCTCCTTTCCGGATGCACCGCTGGGGCCTCGTGATGTGTTGGCTGCTTTGGAGGATCTTCTGGTTTACTTTCGTGACACTGCCCGAGGATTGGGGGACCGGCTTGCTGCGTTTTCTCCGGCTGGCAGTGATTGCCTTCCAGTGCTGCCCACTACGCCACATCCTCCACCTGTTTACGGTGGATTGTCTATCCTGGAGCGTGTGGAGGCGATAGTTGGTCAGACCTCAGTTTCCGCTGCAGCGCTCTCCGTGGTTGCTTCGAAGAGGTCTGGCACTGATGATCTTTCTCTATGGCGGTTACATCTGCTTCGGACGCCATTTTTTCCATTTCCTTTGTCTTCTGATGGCGGGCCGCTTCGCTTCTTCCTGGATTTGATGCCCTTGTCCTGGCCTGCTGCTACGGTTGAATTGTTGCTTGGTCTTGCTTCCCACTGTACCGTCTTCGGGCAAGCAGCAGTGGCTTCTCTTGACTTTTGTGTTCGACCTCCCAGCCGGTGTGACTCATTTCAAATGCCTCGCCTTCGGCGGTGGATCTCGCAGTTTCCCTCTCCGTCCACGTTGACTTTTTTAGACCTGGACTCTGCTCTCATGCTGGATCGTAGGGGACAGGGCTGAGGATGTTTCTCCTTTTTTCTGTTGCACCCTGCTGTGTGTATTGCTGGGGCTGTGCTGGACAATTGTTGGAGGTGAAGGTTAATTAGGTGCTGGGTCGGGGTCCGGGGTTGGGTGGCCGCGGGTAAAAGTATTGATTGTTTTGGTAATTTCTCTGGCCCTCCTCCGGTCTTATGTGCTTTCTTTTTCCTTCTTTTTCTTTCTTCTGAATTTCGGGTACTCTTTTGGGGCGACAGACACCTGCTAGGGGGGGGTAGGCCGTAGCCTCTGCATGCGTGTAGGGTGGGGGGTGTGTGGGGGGGGTTTTCTTTGCTCGTTTTAGTTCCTATGGGCCTTTCTTTTTTCTTCTTCCTTTTTTTTTTTATTCTTTTCTTCTCCTATTTTCTCGGGTCATGGGGTGAATTGGGAGATGTGGGTGGTGGCTGGGGTGTATTATACGATGTGTGCTCGTCATCTATCCTGATCTACTCGCCTCCAGCCGTTTGTTTTGTGAATAATGTTTGCCGATTTCTCTAAAAACCACTGCCCGCTTCGGTCCTGGACGTATTGTTTGGACTCAGATCCTTTTTGACTTTCCTTGCTTTGGACACGTTTAAAACCTTAAAAAATTAAAACCTTCACTTATCCTGCTTCTCGGCAGCGCACTTATTTATACTGCAATTTGTATTACTCGTGCTTGCTTGGCCACGCTGCTGAGTCTCGTCCTTGCCTGCTATTGTGCTTTAACTGTTGTCGAGGCCGGCCTGTGGGTTGTAGGCCCGTATTTGTTGATTATATTATCTAATAAAGGTTTAAAAAAAAAAAAAAAATTATTACAATATTCCTGCCATTAGTGGAGTTACCTGTTTGGCAGACATCCACATTGGTGATCGATTTTTGTTAGAGAAGACTGCCGTGTCTAGATGGGAGAGTAACAGATATTGAAAGATCATGGAATTTCATAACTTAGATTCTTGGAAGACCTGGACTGAAGTTGAGCATACTATCAGGCACTTTGAAACAATAATGCAGTGGTGCTTCATTTGAATAAGAAATGTTTTGAATTAATTGGATCCCAGAAGAATCTTGACAAGTCTGGATCTGGTTGAAGATTTGATAGAGACTAAAATCCGCAGATCCATTAGTTGCATGGTATCTATCCTGTGACAAAAGAAGGCCAATGAGGTCTTTTTGAAGGCCAGAGACAAGTGGCAGTCCAAGGAAGGCCTCCAGATCTCAGTAGAGACCTGGAATAAGATTAATTTGTTTACTTTTTCTCTAATTAAGGGAGAGAATTTCCCATGATTGCAATTCTACACAAAATGTCTGCTCTGTAGAACCCTGGCCTTTTTGCTTAAAACTAACCCCCCAATACCACAAAGTGGTTTTAGATGCTCAAGGGAGGGGGAGGGCAACTTGACCCACATCATCTGGGGTTGTCCAAAAATATATCAGTTCTGGGCGTAGAATAAGAAATATTGCCTACACACATTAGTGATCGAATAGTCAATAGATGCCCAGACAGCTGTTTTATAGTACTCTCCTGATGTCAACATAGAATCTCTGCAGATTTTTTTTATTTTTTATAATTACCTTAATTGCAAGACCAATAATTCATCAAAATTGGTGCTAGGAAGTGATCCTTACTTTCCATCAATGATGGTCCAAAATGTTAAAAATCAAGGGGCTAGAAAATAAATATGTGTTATGGTCAGGATTTCATAACAAATATCAGAAACTATGGAGGGCACTGGTTTAGATGGGCCAACAGAGGGATGTTTCGCCTCATCTTTGGAGTAAAATATATGATATTAACGAATCAATATGAGATTGGGGACAATGTGTAATATAAGATTATCCATTGGCTGTATTATACTGTGTTTTCTGCATTTTGCAGAGTTTTAATACTTTTTTCTCTTTTTTGTTTATCATTATGATGTAATGTTTTAGTGAAAAGTCACTTGATGGCTGTACAAACTCTTCCAATAAAAATACATTAAAAGAAAAAAAGGTTAATATATGTGAAACAAATGTTAACAATAAAAAGCTTTGACAATATATAACATACAAATGTGTATATATAAATATGATCTACCTGTTTTTTTATTCTTACAAAATACTGAAAAACGTTTTATTTAATTTTATAATTTTTAGTCTTTTTTACTTGAACACTAAATGGGTAACATTTACTATTCCCACTACAATCTAAACCAGATTGGGGAAGATGTTGGACACAAAAGGGGTATCGTTTACTATTCCCACTCCAATCTAACCATATTGGGGAAGGTGTTGGACACTAAGGGGCTGATTCCGATTTCGGCCGGTTCGGAGCCCTTCCGACCAAATCCGTCAGTCCCGGTCGGATTCCCTCCCAACTGAGCCATTCCGATGGGCTCGGTTGGGAAGGAATCCGACTCGGATTTCCGGATTACGGACGACAGCCTGTCCGCAGTCCGGAAATCCTCCAGTACTCTCCCGGTCGCCTCTGTGCGACCGAGGGAGTACTATGGCAGCTTTTCACTGCCTTTTTCGGAAGCTGTCTCTGGGGGCCCCCAGTAGGGCCCCTATAGATGTGATGCCGCTGGATGGTGCCCCTCCGTTGATCCCTGCACCTTGGGGTGCCAGCCACAGGGTGCAGGGATGAACTGCACCCCTGCTTTCAGTAATGCAAGCATGCTTTCCGGTTGGAAAGCATGCTTCATTGTAAGGCATATGAATGCTACCGAACCCTGTTCGGTCGCATCTTACTACCAGGGCTTTAACCGACGACAGCAGGTCTGTCTGTTACAGCTCCTGCCTGATGTCGGTCGGACTTAGGTCCGTCCAACATCGGAATCGGCCCCTTAATGGGTTATAATTACTATTCCCACCCCAATATAAACTGTATCTGGGAAAGTGTTGGGCACGAAAGGGGTGATATTTGCTATTCCCACTCCAATGTGAACATATTGGGGAAGGTGTTGGCCGCTAAAGGGGTTGAATTTACTATTCCCACTACAATCTAAACCAATTCAAAGGTGGTTTTGGACACTAGGGAGTGAAATGTACTATTTCCACTCCAATCTTAACCAATTTAAAGAAGGTGGTAGACACTAAAGAGATGACATTTACTTTCTCTACACCAATCTAACCATATTTGGGAAAGTTGCAGAACATTAAGGAAGTAACATTTACTATTCCCACTCCAATATAAACCAATTTGGAGAAGGTGTTGGACACTAAATAAGTGCATTTACTATTCCCACTCCAATATAAACTGATTCGGGGAAGGTGTTGGACACTAAAGGGTGGACAGTTACTATTACCACTCCAATCTAAATGAATTTGGTGAAGGCGTTGGGTACTAAAGGGGTGACATTTACTATTTATGCTCAAATCCAAATCGATTTGGGGAAGGTATTGGATGCTAAAGGGGTGACATTTACTATTCCCATTCCAATCTAACCATATTGAAGGAAAGTGTTAGAAACGTAAAGGAGGACATTTACTATTACTATTACCACTCCAATCTAAACCAATTTGGGAAAGAAGCTGGACACTAAAGTGGTGACATTTACTATTCCCACTCCAATCTAACCATATTGGGAGAAGGTCCTGGACAGTAAATAGTTGCAATTTATAATATCCACTCAAAATGAAACATTTTACATAGAAAGACAATCAATACTACATATTTTCGCATTTGTATAAATGTTTGTAAAGTATTAGCTAAAACAAACTAATTTAACTGCAAACCTTTATATGCATATTTATATTTTAAATTATAAAATTAATATTTTAATTACTATTAACAACTACAATTTGTAAACATTATTTATTAACATCCATAAACATCCATAAACTTAAATAAGAAAAAACACAAAACATGAAATTAACAATAATGCATTTTGGAAACAATTGTATAAAGTTCATTTTTTTAATTCATAAACAAATGAAGTTCAATTTAACAATTATGTTTTATGTTTTTTTTTAAAGGTTACACAATTTTTATTTTAAAAAAGTAATTTATTTTTTATATATAATACGCTACTTATATTTAATGATATATATATATATATATATATATATATATATATATATATATATATATATATATAAAAACCATGATGAGCATTTGAGTTGCTTTAACAATTTAGAGACTTTATCTCGAGTCTGTCTATGATGTTTACTATCTATGTGTCATTAACATGTGACTTCACAGCTTAGGGCTATGTCTTAATGCACTCTCGTTTAAAAAAATGCAAAAAATGTTTTTAAAAAAACCTCACCTGTTAAAAGGATGCGATCTTCAAGTAGCGCGTTATGTGATCAAGGCCACAGGTCCGTGGCCGAAACGCGTCATATGAACTATGTAACTTAAAATAAAGCCTGCACATCAACTAGAGTCAGTGCCCGTGTTGTTTTGCTTTCTTCTAAAACTTGTCACATATAACAAACAATCTGAAGATCCAAATTTATCTTTAATTCAACTAGGAAAATCAGTGATTTTAAACATCTTCTTCTTTCCAAATCTGAATTAAAAAACAGCTGTCTGTTTTCTCCCTCAAAAGCTTTCACTGTTGGTTGATCCATTAAATGGTTCGATTTAAAAAACTTTGTCATAACCAGGGCATAAATCTATTACTCTTTGTCTTAGTTTTCAATTTTAGGTAACTTTGAGCACACAGTTCCTTAAAACACACTCAGTCACCACTCACTTGACATCTGAATGAACTAAAGACCTGATAACATGTAAACACTGTACTTCTGTCTGATGATTCCGGGAGCATAAACCCGATTCTCACACAAGTGCTTCGACTCTAAGTGCTGGTGGTAAACCAATGGCTTTCAAAATATTTTACCAATAATTTTACACCCGATTCCATGAAAGCTTGGAAGCTTCTAAGTAAGATGCCAGGAACACCATACATGAAAACTGAAACTATTTTTAGCGTTATATGCCTGCAGTAAATGTGCAACATAGTAGCCACCATATAATTTATTATAACAACATAGCCCCAGAACAGTGGCTCTTTTGACCACATGTTGTACATGCAATTTGAACATGTTTGTCATCAAAGGTGATACCTAAGTATTGATTATATGATACCCTCTTCAAGCTTGCACCATTTAATTGGCAATAATACAAAGCCAACCTCATACCACCTCAGTCTTGCTTGTATTTATAATGAATCTGTTAATTTTGAAATAATCATTTCAGTCATTCAGGTAACTCTGCAAGCGGCAGGAGTTAGGTCGAGTAATTCTTAAACATCAGCACACATTAATACATTACTTTGGTGAGTCAGAACCCTTGGAGAATTTGTATTTACTTCAAAGAGAGCTGGTAAATGTGAAGCGCGAGTGAAGACAAGCATAGGTGTCTAGTAGGTTGGTGGAAGTTTAGGTGATGGTTGATGTAGGCAGGTTGTGGAGGGCTTTGTAGCCTTACGTAGCCTTACGTGAGGATCTTGAACTGGCATTTCTTCATGATGGGGAGCCAGTGGAGGTTTCTCTGGTGGGGGACAATATGGGTTTGTTTGGGGAGGTCCAGGATGAGTCTGGCTGCAGTGTTCTGTATGAGTCTTCTGAGGAGCTGGGTGGAGATGCTGGTATAGAAGGCATTGCCGTAGTCGAGGCGGCTGGTAAATGTAAATGTAAATGTAAATGTAAATGAGGCGGCTGGTGACAAGGGCCTGGGTGAAGGTCTTTCTGGTCTGGTGTTGGTTGTGATCCATCTGAACATTCTGCGGATGAGCGAAGTGTGTAGAAGCATGAGGAAGTGACTGCATTTACTTGCTGCTTATGGTCAGATGTAGAGGATTATGCTGATGTTTCGTGCATAGTTGGTGTGGGTATAGGTCCGAGTTCTGCAGGCCACTAGCTGTGGTCCCATGTGGAGAAGTTCTTCCTGAACATCAGTACTTCAGTTTTGTCAGAGTTGAGTTGGAGGCAGTTGTCTCTTATCCATTTGGCTACGTTGGTCATGGCATTACAGACGTTGGTTTTGGCGTTGGAGGGGTCCTTCGTGGGGTAGAGGATAAGTTGGGTGTCGTCTGCATAAGAGAATATGTTGAGCCAGAGAGATCTGAGGACGTCTGCTGGGGGGGTCATGTAGATGTTCAACAGGATGGGACTGAGGGATGATTCTTGTGGTACGCCACAGATGATGACTTTGTATGCGGAGGTGAAAGGAGGCAGTCGGCTACTCTGTGAGCGTCCTAAAAAGGAGGCGATCCACTTGAGGATGTCTTGCTGTATGCCTATGTTGTAGAGTCTGGTAATGAGGGTGTTGAGGGGGATGGTGTCCAACACTATGGAAAGGTCGAGGAGGATCAGGGCCACCATTTCTCCGTGGTTGAAGAGTATTCTGATGTCGTCCGTGGGGTCGGCAGAGTCTTTCTTTAGGAGGTGTCTGACGTATGCGTGTTTCCATCTGTCTGGTAAGGTTGCTGGAAGATGGAGGTGTTGAGGATACTGGTGAGTTGTGTGCTAATTGGGTTCATTGTGAGGTTGTAGAGGTAGTGGGGGCAGGGGGCAGTGGGCGCCCTGGAGTGGCTGGAGGAAATGATGGCTGAGATGGCCAGGGCAGTGAGCTGGGACCAGGTGGGAATGGTTTGGCTGACGTTTACCGGTTGGTTGAGGTCGCTGATGTAGAGGGTGGTGGGTTGGAAGTTGAAATTGTTGTAGATGTTGGTGATCTTGCTGTGGAAGTGGTCAGAGAGGGTGTCACAGAGTTCTTGGGAGGGGTGAATGGTGTTCTCTATCGCTGTCAGGTTAGAGAATTCTTTGATTATTCTGAAAAGTTCCATTGTGTGGTTGGCCACAGAGTTGCTGCGGGTGGTGATGGTTGCTATTTCTTGGCTTCCTTGATGTGCTGGTGATAGTTGTTGAGGGCTGTTTTGTTAGCTGCCCTGTCGGCTGGGTTCTTAGTGGTATGCTATTGTTCCTCCAATTTATGGCAGTTGCACTTGGTGGTCCTGAATTCTGGAGTGTACCAGCTGGCATGTTTGGAGATCTTGTTAGATTTTGGAGGTTTCAGTGGGGCAACTCTGTCTGTGATCTAGGCTGTGAAGTTCTGAATTGCTGGTTGAGGTCTGTTGAGGCCTCGGGGTATGAGGTGGTGAGGCCTTGTGACCATTGAGTTTTGGTGACTTTGCTCCAGCTGTGGTGGGAGAAGATCTGACGCCTGATGATGTTGTGCTGGGCGTCGATGATGGTGAAATTTATGATGGTATGGTCGGTGCAGGTGAGGTCTGTGATGTGGCTGAATTTTATTCTGTTTCTGAAGGTGAAAATAGGGTCAAGTGCATCTCCAGCTTTGTGCGTATGTTCGGTGACCAGTTGGGATAGGCCGATTGTAATAATCCAGGAAACAGGTAGAAATTCAAGTAGGTTTATTCAGCAGCACAGCATCATGTAGTCAGCTACAGGTCCAAGAACAACTGACATTGAGATGCAGAATGCATCATTAGGAAAGTTCTGAGAACCAGAACACTATGCAGAAAGGCTCATGCACTTAAAGGGGAAGTAATGAAAGATTAGGTAACAGTGTAGGATGTAACACATCTCCCCTTTAAAAGAAAACAAGATATAAAACATATGTACGAAATCAAAAAATTAAAACATATGTACAAATTATGAAAACAAGCAAGACAATATTTTATACATAGTCCTGTAAAGATATAGGTATTTTACGAATGCGGGAATTCTCCTTGATTCTAGAGGCAATGGTGTCAGGAGGAAGCTTATGACATAAACTTGGTGTGGAATCATAACAATTTTGAGAATTGAGATGAGTATTCACATCATGGGTATTTACATTAAATTGGACAGGGCACTTTGCAACTTTGCTTACATTCCAGACTTTTCCATCTTGTGTGATAACAGAGTTATTAAAAACATTTTTGATCTGGATAGGTCTGCCATATTTGCTCATGCCTTTATTGCCAAAAGAAGGTTTCATAATCTTGACCCAATCACCAACAGCCAAACCATGCTCTCTTACTTTCCACCTCTTGTTATACCATTCAGCTGATTTCTTTTGTTTACAAGAAACTTTGTCCGCCAGACTCTTAACATCCACTGTATTTTCACTAAAATCCTTACATTTCTCTTTGAACCACCAAGGACACATGACAGATGCTGGATCCCTTCCCTTTAATAGTTTGAATGGACTAACCTCAGTAGTAGTGTGGGGAGTTATCCGGTAGTTCCAAAGTTTCTCTCTAAGAGCATTCAACCAGTTACCTTTTTCTTTGATGGAATCAACAATAAAAAATTTTAACACCCGATTAAAACGCTCAACCTGACCATTTTCGTGCGGTTCATAAAGAGAAGTTCTGACATGTTTGATATTACAGGATTGTAAAAATGATTGCATTTCTGACGAGACTAATTGAACTCCGTTGTCTGACACCAAAATAGAAGGACAACCCTCTCTGGAAAACACTTCCTGGAAAAACATAATAATGACCTCAGAAGTAATCTTGGATACAAATTTCACCTCTGGCCATTTGGAATGGTAATCTATAATTACCAGAGCAAAACGAGAAGACTCAGGTAAAATATTGAAAGGACCAGAGATGTCAAAAGCAATTTTTTTTCACGGAATTTCAGGCCACGTTACTGATTTAAGAGGAGGAACAAAGACTTTCAACATTTTATCTTTGTTACAACACTCACTGCATTCTCTAACCACTCGATCCACAAATCTGTCCAAACCCGGCCACCAAAAGTTCAATCTAATAAGTCGCTTCATTGCAGAAATACCTGGATGGGTCTTATGTGCTAATCTGAGTATCAGATCCTGAACTCCAACAGGTGGGACACACTTGTCACCTTTAAAAATTAAATTCCCTTCACAAAACAACTCATCAGCAACATTAAAAAATGGTATAATATCTTCTCTGATATTAGCTTTGTTGGGCCAACCTTCTAATAAATATTTCCTTAAGGTGTTTAGTTTATCATCTTTCTCCTGACACTTGAGCCAAAATTGTTCAGTAATATCTTGATACTGAGTATCAATAAAATCTTGCAAACCAGACACAAAATCAACATCCTTACACTCAGAGATACCATCAACCACACTAAGACATGGAAGGCGTGATAGACAATCAGCTGTGACATTTTTCTTTCCTGGTATATATTCTACTGTGAAACTATACTCCTGTAGTCTTGATGTTAATCGTGCAATTCTCGCTGTAGAGTTCCATCCTCCTCCTACTGAAAGAATATGAATAAGGGGCTTGTGGTCAGTTCTTAATATGAACTTGCTTCCCCAAATATAGATCCTATAGTGTTCAATTGCCCACACACATGACAGTAGCTCTCGTTCGATAACTGCATACCTGCGTTCTGTTTCACTCAAGGTCCTGGAAGAGAAAGCAACATTCCACTCTGACACACCATCAGTCTGAGACAATACACACCCTAAACCATATAAACTCGCATCTGTAGTGATAATACACTCTTTGCCCATCCTAAAAGGTCCCAAAGTTGGTGAATTTACAATATCTTTTTTTATCTCAATAAAGGCTTTTTCTTGCTCTGAGGTCCAAACAAACTCATTTTTCTGTCTTAACAATTTCCTTAAAGGCTCCATTTTAGTAGCAAAGTTAGCAACAAACTTGCTGTAGTATTCGCACATTCCCGAAAAAGATAGAAGTTGTTCCTTAGTACCAGGAGCCGGGGCATTGAGAATGGCCTCAACATTAGATTTCTTTGGAATCAAACCTTTTCCTGAAAGAGTATGCCCCAGATACTCTATAGATTTTTTAAATAGATTGCATTTATGTGCTTTAAGGGTAAGACCATGGCTTTGTAATCTGGAACAAACTTCGTCAAGATGTGCAGAATGTTCAACAGTATTTTTCGAAAAAATTAAAATGTCATCTTGAAAGCACTTGACGAAAGAATCAAGATCCCTGAATATTTGAAACATTACACGTTGGAAAACAGAAGCAGCCGAAGCCAATCCAAATGGCATTCTCCTGTATTGAAATAGACCCATGGGTGTAATAAAGGCAGTGAATTTTTTGGATTCTTCTGTCAACTCTATTTGATGGTACGCTGACCTAAGATCTAAGGTAGAGAAAATCTGCGCACCATCAAATAGAGGCACCAGTTCATTTATATTTGGGAGTGGATGGCAATCTATAACAATATTGGAATTGAGAGCTCTCAAATCAATACAGACTCTCAACTTTTGATCCGATTTGCGTACAAGAACTATGGGTGAAACCCATTCTGAAGATTCTATGGGTTCTATGATGTTATCTTTTAATAGGTCATCTAACATATCTTTCAACTCAGACCTGATGTTTAAAGGTACGCCTCTTAATTTCTGCTTAACTGGAATAGCTCCATCTTTTAGCACTATTTTGTGTGCAAACCCTTTCAACTTCCCCAGTTGATCACAAAACACTTTATTAAATTTACTGCTCCATAATGAAGTGACATCCTCTCCTCTATCACTAATAGTGTTAATCATCTCTTGGTCGCTACAAAGCTCAATAGGATCTTTAGCTCGTGGATTCAATTTGATGCCAAGCTCCCATTGATCTTGCCAGCCTAAAACATTTACACCCTTGATAGCAATGTATAGTTTGATGTGAACTAACCTACCCCTGAAGGCTAGAGGGACATATAAAAATCCTTCAATAGAAATATTACCTCCATTAAAACTTTCTGCTAAAATATCAGATGGTTGTAGCTTGGAAAAATCACATACATTTTGTAACATTTCAACAAAATACTGCTTAGTAATGATGGTCCATGGGGATCCAGAATCCACCATTAATTCAACTTCAATTCCACAAATGTTAAACATACATTTAGGTGATTTTTTACTAATTGAAACTACAATACCACTTTGGATGATAGATACAACATATCCTTTATCGAGTTCTTGTGTTGTGGTTTCAGGAGTATTAACAGAAGAAACTTTGGCAGAAGTAGGAAAATTAGAAAAAGGACGTGGAAACCCCGCTCGCCCTTGTGTATTGAAATGTTTTTCTATACAGACATTTGCAAAGTGTCCCATTTTCCCACATATACTACAGGTTCTATTAAGGGCAGGACAACCTTGGAAAGAGGCAATGTGAGATCTGTTTCCACATCTGAAACAAGAAACTGAATTGCTATTAAAATCAGGTTTTCTGAAATTACTATTTGGTGCATTCTTAGTACCCATATGTGTAGCAGAATAATTTCTTCTTTCATTTTTGGACTTAATAAGGCATACTTCTTCCTCAACATTGGTTTTACTAGAACTGGTACTCTGTTTCTCTACAATGTTCATCCATTTTTCAGACATCTCTGTGGACTTAGCAATGGCAATACTCTCCTCCAGGGTAGGATCACCTAAACACCATAACTTATCTTGGACTTTTTTGTTTTTGACATGAACTATAACTTGGTCCCTTATCATTTCATCGGCCATTGTACCGAAATTGCAGCGTAAAGTTAACGCTCTCAAGGCAGTGAGAAAATCATCAAACGATTCATTTTGTTCCTGTGCTCTGGTATAAAATTTGAAACGATTAAGGGCAATATTAGCAGTAGGTTTAAATCTTTTCTCTAGTCTGGCAAGTGCTTCAGAGTAAACATTAAGATTATCACCACTTCCAGCAGGTTGTATAATAAGAGGCAAAGTTCTAAAAATTTCTTGCCCTTCTGAGCCCAGACAGTGTAGTAAAATACTCTTTTTCCTCTCTGCCCCCATTCGTTCTCCATCAATAGCCTTCATATAATTGAAAAACTCTTCTTTCCATCTTGCCCAAGGTAAAGGAGGATCACCTTTGACTTGTAAAAACTTAGCTGGGGGATCAAATTGCATATTAAATAACTCAATTACAATAAAATATGCTACATTAAAGCTGTGAAATGTACTAAATATTATGTGTGAAGTAGTATTATGAGCGCCTTATATTATATCATGGGTAACAATCTGTGAATAGAAACAATTATAATAATGTAATAACAATTGTCATTGTACTACTGGAAGATGAAATTCCTGGATGTAATGTCAAGAAATTGTACCTTTGTGAATAGAGCGAACAAATCGGTTCCACAAGTCAGAAATTGAATGTTTATGAAGCGCTGAGCTTTAAATATATCAAGCGCTGTGTATAAATGAAGAAACGCTGAAGTAAACAGCTTCTCCGCAGTGAAGAAAACGGAGAAATCGGCTTCCGTGTGAATTTAGCGTTGCTAGGAAACGAAGAATAAACAAAATGGCTGCACGTTGTACGCAGCGTCCGTGCGTATGACGTTGCATGCGCTGCGTGTGACGGTGATTGAATCTCCAGATGGAGCGCAGCACGTCGGTGACGATCTGGTTACTGGGCGAAGCAGAATTTGTCACAACAAGGCACAGACGTCACGAAGCTCCGTTTGCTTGGTAACGGTATCCGAGCAATGAGTTGGAACTTCAGCGTGAAGTATGTTCCGCGGCTGGGCAGCAGGCAGCAGGTTGGAATCTTTAGCGAGGCTTGTGCGTTGGTCAGAGTTGAAAGATGCACAAGTTCAATTAGGTGCAGTTCATGTAAAACACAACGTAGATTCTCCCAGAAGGTGGGAAAATGAAGGTATAAATCCAATAAAATGTATAAAACGAATGTGAAGAATATTAAATGAATATTTCTTCAGGAAAGGCAAAAATTTCCCCCAAAAAATTATGAAGAGGTCAAAATTGAAATGAAATAGGGTTCACTCCGCTCCTGTGCTGTAGATGGCTGGAGTCCTCGTCGCCAAATTTTGTAATAATCCAGGAAACAGGTAGAAATTCAAGTAGGTTTATTCAGCAGCACAGCATCATGTAGTCAGCTACAGGTCCAAGAACAACTGACATTGAGATACAGAATGCATCATTAGGAAAGTTCTGAGAACCAGAACACTATGCAGAAAGGCTCATGCACTTAAAGGGGAAGTAATGAAAGATTAGGTAATAGTGTAGGATGTAACACCGATGTTATCCAGGTTTTCCAGAAGAGGGATGGAGTTGGCGTAGTTGGGGTTGTGAATGTGGAAGTTGCTGAGTAGGACGGAGTGGTGGGAGTCGATTGCTAGAGGGACTATGAGGTTTGGGATGGTAGTGCAGAATGTTAAGAAAAAACACAAGGGTGGGGGAGGGCCTAAGGGAGTTTAAAGACCGGGTTAAGACACATTCCCTAAATAACATATGAAATACAAAAGTGTCAAAGGGTCTGAACCAAAAAGTCTATATGTGGTACATTAAACTAAATAAGACAGTGTCAACCCATATACAAAGAAGAACAAAGCTTGGAAAAGTACCCTGTGGTCCCTAACAGGATACCCATCAGTCACCACTCGGAACCGCCCTTCATCATTTGGGATTCCTGTTAACCATATAAAAGGCACACCACGGGTTTCAGATGGAGGGTCAGATGTAATCACCTCTCGAAAACCTAGTCGTGACCAGTATGGTTTGGAGTGTCACAGGTCACTCCTTGATGAGAAAACGAGAGTGACTGAATCGCAGTGCAAGTGAAAGGGAAGGTGCTCAGTGAGGATAAAATTGGGTGAGGGAGTAAGAAAAATATTTATTCGGTTTTATACTCGCTCCACCAATGTTAAAAAGCAGCAGGGGTAAATTAAACAAATATTTACCTAGATATAATGGTCAACATCTTTCAGCAAAACTGCGGACTGAGGAGTCCATTGCTTTCATCAGGACCTGGATATTAAGTGATGCTACTGCGAAAATATATGTGAAGTGTTATTTAAAAAGTGACTATACACAGAACAATCTGCAACATGAAACAAAATCACCTGGATTCTTAGGTGTAGTCTTTTGCTCGCAGTTGTTGTATGTCACTAGCAGGGAAAACACAGACAAACAACAGTAAAATGACCACATTAACATAGACAGGTTAACATGTACTAGATTCACATTTAACTGTAACTCATTCGTTAATGTATTGCAACACATTGGTTCCATTATTTTACAACATGAAGACACTGGAATGTAATGCTTGCATGTGACATTGTATACTTTGTCTTACCCTCGTAGTCGAAGTAATGGGCTCCACCTCGCCTGGCAACGGCTCAGGACTCGAGGGAGGCACCGCTCTAATGGAAGGAAGCAAAAAACAAGGAAATGTCGTCGCCTCCTGAGATAATTGAAAACAGTGCACACCACTGGTACCATGAGATTAAAGGAGAGTAACTTGTTAAGAGGTCGTGTTTTTAAGGCTCTCGTTATAGTGGCAATTACAGAAAATATGAAAGGGGCTTGGGCTAGTTTGAAAAAAGCCTCGCATCAATTACAGCTAAAGAGAGGTATCTGGTGCGAGATCGCATGTACAAGAGGTAAGAATATAGAATACCTATTCTCGTACTATATCGAGAATTTTCTACAACAGAATAAAACGAGAAAAGAAGTCATAGCGGCCACATGGCGCAACAAGCGTTGTCTAAGAACAACACACCGCCGGACAGAACCATAGTGCCCCTACCTCTCCGTCGGTACCTTGTCGCCACCTTCCAAGCCGATTGGGGAGGTGCCTGGATGGTGAAAAGGCTCCGGTTAAGAGCCCGACGCTGATTGGTCTACACTCGGACAAATGATTGGGTGGACCAATAGGCACGCTCGTAATGGATACGGCACTGGTGTTATTAGAATTGAACACTGGTTGGTCCCTAGAGGTCATGTGAGCGGACCAAACAAAGCGTCGAGGCTTTCTATTGGCCCTTTCCCTGGTGGTTTAGCAGTTGCCTGGAGACAATGTTTATTTACAGCGGTGTTTATATATTCTAGTCCACGTGTGTCTAGCAAACTAAGAAGAACCTAACGATCGTAGTGTACCCTTAGAGTGTCTAACAAACCAAGAAGAACCTAACGGTTGTAGTGTTCCCTTAGAAGAAGTTATGAAGCTATTTTTACTCTATCAAATTTGTAGTAACCATAGAGCAAGGGGGCGTTTTTCTACTCCAAACATCAGCTCGCAAGTAAAGAAATCATCAATGTGTTCTCTTTCATTCTCATCTCCCTATAATCCTTCAAAAGTGATCACATAGAGCAAAATAAGGGCACTTCTAGCTTGAATCATTGTAGGTGAATGGACACTACTATCATTGTTAAAAGGACCTTAACCTGATGCTTGGTCATCTGGTAATTAATCAACCATCAGCTTGATTACATGACATGAAAATAATTTAGCATGTTTAAAGCACGGACCAAGGTATGTCGTCATTCAATCCGCCTTTATTAGTACCCAGCTTGAAAACCCATTTCTGTTCTTTGCTCATCAGAAAATCATGTTGTTTTTCTAAAAAATGGTTAGTTAGTTTGGTTGCCTGTCTCTTGCAACGGATCGTGCTTTTATGCTCGGGGATCCGAATCTTAATCTTTCGAGTGGTCATCCCAACGTACTTTAAGCCACATGGGCAAGTTATGAGATAAATTAATTTATCACTATTACAGTTGGTGAACTTGACTTGCTTCCATGGTCTATTTGTACCAATATCAATTTCGATCGATTTCTTAGTTTGTGGGCAGGCTTGGCATGACCCACACGGATGGTGTCCTATAACAGGTGGAAGATTCCATATAGTGCCAAGGGCCCTTGGCGCTTTGTTGTGAGGTCCGGTATGGACAATACGGTCTTTTAAATTAGGACCTCTCTTGAAAGAAAACAATGGTGTTTCTATGGTTTCTCGCCCTGAGTTTAAAATGGACCAGTGCTTCCGTATTATTTTCTGAATCTCATTAGACAGAGTCCCAAATGTAGTGACGCACGTAAGTCTATTAGAAGTTGTTTTCGGAACTGAAGGTTCTAAGAGGGCCAGTCTGTTATTATTCTTTGCTCGCTTCATAGATTTCCGTACCAATTTGGGAGGGTATTTCCTGCATACAAGCTGTTGTTGTAGGGCTTTTGAATGTGTTTCATAGCCTTCTTTAGTTGAACAATTCCTCTGTACTCTTAAGAATTGCCCATAGGGCAAATTTTCTCTTAGAGATTTAGGGTGGTAGCTATCAAAACAGAGTAGGGAATTTCTCGCCATTGGTTTTTTATAAAGCTCAGATTGTAGGCCTTCTGGAGTGGTGAAAATTCTTAAATCCTAGAAGGCAATATCAGTTCTGCTGGCTTCAACGGTAAAACGAAGAAAGTTATTCCTGCTGTTCAACCAGTATTGGAAAGCCACCAACTCTTCATGTGACCCTCGCCATATCACAAGTATATCATCGATATACCTCTTCCACATTTTTATCGAGGTGATATAGGGGTTGGTATCGATCAGGACATGCTCTTGCTCAAAGTGATGTACATACAGGTTTGCCAAGCTGGGGGCAAAAATGCTCCCCATGCTGGTCCCTGACGTTTGCAAGTATACTGTGTCCTCAAACTTGAAAAAGTTTTTCTTCATGGCTAAGGTGGCATAGTCCATGATGAAACTGACAGGTGTAATACTATCTAAGTCACGGGCCATCAAGAGAGAAGAGATGACTTCCAAAGTTTCATCTTGAGGTATAGATGTATAAAGTGACTCAACGTCAAATGAGACGAGATAGTCAGTTTCTGTATTGAATTCAATGTCGGGAAGGAGACGTAGCACGTCTGTGGTGTCTTTGAGATATGTGGGCATTTCTAGCACCATTGGTCGCAAGAAATGGTCCACAAAGGTGGAGAGCGGTTCTAGTATGGACCCGATCCCTGAGATTATTGGCCGGCCTGGTGGTGGCCTCTGTTTTTTGTGCACTTTTGGGAGACAATAAAAGTAAGGCATAACTGGATGTTCCGTGCAAAGGAAGGCAGCCTCTTGTCGGGTAACCCAACCTTCTGATAATGCCTCCTCAACCATTTCATGTATTGTCTTTAGCATGTCGTAGGATCTAGTTCCATAGGGCAGTAAGCTTGTCTGTTGTTCAATTGTCGCAAGCATTCGTTACGGTAATCGACTGTGTCCATTAGAACAATCGCACCCCCCTTGTCCGCCGGTTTGATTGTAAGGTCAGTATTAGCAGCCAAGGATTTCAGCGCATTCTGTTCAATTTTGGAAAAGTTACAAAAGGTTTCTTTGTCTGTCGAGAATAAGGTTTCAATGTCCTTCTCTATGGCCTGTTCAAACGCCAGTACTTGCACCGGAACCATCTGGGATACAGGATTGAATGTTGACTTTTTCTTCAGACCAGTATTCACATCTTCCTGTTCTGAGACTTCTTGATTGGATTTAGAAAAGAAAAACTGTAATCGGACTTTCCGAAAGAACTTAGCCATTTCTATGTTGGTTTCAAAATGATCATTTTTCACAGTGGGCACAAAGCCTAAACCTCTATTGAGGACTTGTTCTTCCGCAGGAGTGATGTTTTGTGAGCTCAAGTTGATGACGAGCCCGCCTCCAGGTTCACTTGTGCTGGTCCTGTCATCTTGTTCTTTGTCGTTGTGCTCCTCAAATTCCTCGTTGAGGTAGACGGAGGGCTGTAATGGACCTGCGGTTGTGTGCCTCTTCTCCGTCCTCGGGATCTGCCCCGGCCAAACCCTAAAAAAGGCGGCTGACCTCCAAAATTGCCTGTAAATTGTGGTGGTGGGAACGGGCCCATTTGTTGTGGAAAGGGGCCCATCTGTGGTGGAAACATGGGGTTCCCAAATTGCCACGGGGCTGGTTGCCACCATGACTGGTTCTGATTCTGTTTCCCTCTCCAGTTTCTTTGGTATCGTTTGCCTCGGGCTCTTTGTTGGAAATTACCCTGATTTGAAGAATCTGAGTCACTAGAGTTATCTTCAGAGGTTGTAGACCCATAAGATGACCCAATTCTACGGTCCTTGCTATTCATATCTGTGGGTACATAAGAATCGCTAGTGTAGGGGTACACTTTTTCAAAACTAAATTTCTCAAGATCCTTCTTGAATTTCTCCATCTTTGTAAACAGGGTAAAGTCTTTGAAGTCTTGATTGTTCTTGTTTGACTCATCTTGACCCTGTTTAAAAAGTTTACTCGTCAGAGTTGTCTTAATTTGAGATTCAAGGACCTGTATTTCTATGAGAATTGTGTCCGCTACTCGTTGTGATGTCTGTATGATTAAAACTAACCAGTCTCTGGTGCAGAATGTTGCCTCAGGTCCCGGGGTCTGGAGGCAAGGTTGCCTCTTATTGAGGTTTTCTTGTCAGTTTGAAGTAGAAAGTTGAGGTGTTCCATGAGAGGCCTAGTGTCGTCGTTGATGATGGCGCATCTGATGGTTTACTTGAAAATGATGGCGATGCCTCCATCTTGTTTGTTGGCACAGTCTTGGTGTATCATCTTGTAGCCTTCCGTAGTAGTGGTGGTGATGTTGGGAGGAGGGTTTGAGTCACTTTTCGCTGATGAAGGCAATGTCCGTGGAGAGAGATGTGATGGTGTCCCAGATTTCTGTTGTATGTGTTCATAGTGAATGGGCATTGAGCAAGATACAATAGAGCTCTTGTGGGGTATTCTTGGTCTTGTGGGCAGGAGTGGTGTGGGCTTTTTTGTAGGTTGTGGCGCAGGAGGAATGGCAGTGCCGGCAGCTGAATGGTCTTTTGGTGGATCGTGGGGAGGAGGAGACGCAGCTGTTGTTTCGGCATCCGAAATTCAGGTCCAGGAGTTCCTTGGCGGTGAACGGTCGGGTGGCGGGAGGGCCAGGGGTCCTGCCGCTGGGCATTGTGCAACCCTGGGGGCGTTGACAGTGCACCGGCTGCATGCCCGCTGTGCGCGTCAGCTACATAGCCATGTGGCAGCCTCCATTATTGGTCCTGATGATTTGTTCTGGATTCTGGGCAAGTACCTGGAAAGGGCAGCACATGGACAGGAACAGCAGACAGCGCAGGGACATCAGGTAGTGCAGGGGCAGCAGGAAGCGACGGTGCAGGAACAGCAGGCACAGCAGAGGCAGGGTCACCAGTAGGTAGGTAAAGTTAGGACCTAGTTTCCATAGGAAGAGCCTTTTTTTGATTTGGCAATAACTTTGGCGTTGTTTGCTTAATCTTCACAAAAAAGTTCAAAACTAGTTCGACAATCAACTTCATCTGTTGTCTTGAAAGTTTCGGGGTGATCCGTCAAGCAGGGGCTGAGAAAAAGGGGAGGTCCAAAAACAAGTTTTGACCATGTTCATTTCCATAGGAACTTTTGACATGGCTACAGCCCGAACTGCTAAATGAAATTTCACCAAATTTGGCAGAAAGGGAACTGTTTTTCCAGAAAGCGCCCTGTTTGTAAAATGGTGGAAATTTGTTCAGTAGTTTTTGAAATATAAAAGAAAATCCGAATTTGTATACATAGGGAAGTGGAGGATCTGTGCCCCCTCACAATCTTGTGCTGAGATCTGATTGGCTGCCAAGTCTTCAAACCAGGAAGTGTTTGCAGTCATCTTGTGACTCGGTTTGAGTTTAGTCCCAGAAAAAATTAAAAAAATTAAATAAAAGGGGCAGGGTAGAAATACATAGGGACCCTGCAGGGCCCCCCACATTTTTTTTGTAAAACAGTTTCAGAGGGATCCGTAGGTCCCACCGAAAATGAAAAAAACTAAACAAAGCGCAGGCACCCACGCTTCATCAAGTATCAGCCCCTGGGTGGGCCAGGTCCAGAGCGCATTTTCCATATAAAAAAGTGGGGACGCACGGGCCCCCAGTCCTGGGGCTTATTATGCCACGGGGATCCCTACCTCCCCGGGGTCAGGCACCAAAAATGAATCAGGAGTGCTTCGATGACCACCTAATGCTCCGGGGACCACCACCTACCCGGGACTTATGCATTCTATAGGGGGACCACTCGGACCCCCTGGCCCCGGGACCACCACCTCCCGGGCCATAAACAAGTTTTAGTATGGGGGCCTCAGGGCCGGCCATGTTCATTTAAAAAAAATGAGAGGTGAACCACGTCCATTCTCGGCCCTAGGGACTACCACCTCCCCCAGGCAGACCCTACAATAAGAACTGTGGTCCTAGGAGGGGAAAAACACCAAAAAGATTCACAAATGGGGTTGCTACTTGGCATGAAGCAGATGCATCTGTGATGATAAATGCATGCATTGTAAAAGACGTGGGGGGTGGGGGCTGATCTGTTCCCTGATCTCCTCTATTCACCTCACCACGCCGTGTGATGCTGGATTAATGGGTTCATCACCTCGCATTTTATTTACCTTCTGTAAACATTGGACACACTTAGAGAGAGCTGTATTCTGTGCAATTTTACCATAGGTGTGATTGCCTCAGAAAGCCGAGAAGCTTTTTTGAGTGTATTTTAGATGTTTCCATGTAAGCATGCATGACATCACAGCAGGTTGCAGCCAAACATTGAACTGAGTGGAGAGGCGCCTATTATTGGCAGGCTGCAAAGCCACGCCCACAAAATGGGCAGCGTACCATAGAACCTAAAAGGCTTAAAATGGAGGTAGAAACTTCAAAATGCATTTTACATAAAGTAAAAAATTCAGAAAAGCTTGCCAAAAATGTTTCAGGCACTGTACACCCTATCTTATTTCAAGTTGTGATGTCTGTTGCAGCCAAGAACATAGAGAGGCTTAGCTCACACCCACTGCGTACCATTGGTTGGTTTTCCTTTTCTCTCTCATTTGTCTGCTTATTATTGGTGGCCCAGGTTGTCAATCTTGTATTTCTCTCTCCCGTTGGGCGCTGTCTCTTTACCATCTCATTGATTAACAGGCATCACTGCTTCCACTGCTTGCTTTTCAGGCACTCCTGTTTTATTTTTTTCAACATTCCATTAGAGTGCATGTGTTTTTGAGCAGTCTCCTTTGTGTGCATCTCTTCCTCTGCTCTCTGTTGCTCGACTGCTTGATACCGTCTGTCTCCCTCTTGCGCTTTCCCATGGGCTTCTTCCCATTACTTCCCTCCACTTGTGCTCTCCAGGTTGTTTTCACTCCCGCCCTCGCCGGTTTCTTTTCTGTCCCCCATTCCATCCCTATGCCATGTTGCTTCACCATTTGTTCCTCACCCTCTGTGTTGCTTTGCGTTCCCCAGGAGCTCCCTGTGTTTCTTCTGCTCCCCCAGCCTTTTTAGGTCTTGTGGCGATTACATCGCATAGCGCTGTCTCGCCAGAGACCTATAGTCACCGGCTCTGCTTCCCAGGAGACAGGACATGGGCACGCGCAGGCTGCAGGCCGGAATCGGATCGCCACGTACAGGCATGCGCTGTGCCCATCTCCTGTCTCCCTTGCAAGCCTCCAGCACAATGGCATTTTTCTCGCGCCACTAAGACCGCCTCCCCGGCCGCGACCAAGCTAGCTCGCCTCCCCCCTACCAAGCCAGCCCGCCCGCCCGCCTCCGACCAAGCCAGCCCCACCCGCCGCCCAAGCCAGCCACCCCGAGCAAAATCACCCGGTGCTGCGGCGCGGTACTCCAGCTCCTCCAACGCAGCACGATGCGGGGCTCTCCCATTAGGCATGGGAGCCCCTGCTATTCACTGGTCTTCATCCGGGCCCTCTCCTGGGACCCAAGACTTGAGTATTTTCTCCCATGCCTGTGGGTCTCCTTCCTCAGCTGCAAAGTAAAAGTCTTGGCTGAATTACAAAGCCCTCTTCTTATCATGGGCGGCTTCAGACCTCGGGAGGAAGGCGTCAGGGCTCAGGGGAAGCGGGAGGTGCGTCTGTGCGTGAATGTGCATTCTTTTGCGTGCGATTGCACGTGCCCGTGTGTGGTTTGTATGTGTGTGTGCTGTATCAGCTTGGCCCCGGACAGCACATGGGAACGCGCACGGCTTGTCTTTCAGCTTGTTTTAAATGCGATGTAGTGTCATGCGATGTAATGGAATGCGTTGTAGAGGATGTTGTGATGTAAAAACTGCATTGTAAGCGCATGCGTTGTAAATGCATGCGTTGTAACGTCATACATTCCTTTAGGAGTTGTCCATTGCTCCTCCTTTTCAAATGTTTGAACAATAGTCTGCACAGTAACCTTGCTGAATTGCTGTTCAGTTGATTCTTTTCACCTGTCTTACATTTACACAACCCAATCCTCACAACAGTTGCCGTAGTGTATAGAGTCAGAATATGCCAATCCTGCTTTTGTGCTTCTGCTTAGTCGTGTGCCTCTTTACCACACTGCGCACAGCTTCTACACTGTGAACTATATAACTCACTTAGCTTTGTGTCCCAAAATAAAGATGCTTCCTGCATGATGCGATGTCGCTGTAACTTGTGTTGTGTCAATTCTTGGTTGTGCCTGCCTCAATCCAAATTGCAGGGTCGCGTCGACTCATATTTGCCTTGACGAGCTGAGGATGTGCATTACAATATGCTACCTATTCTATGACCATCTGCACACTCTGCCATGCTTATGCGCTGATCCTCCTATCACATGCCCACAACTGTTATAGAAAGACACCTACAATGCGCAGTAGTTGTTTTTAGGTCTCGCGTCAGTGAAAGACCTATTGCTGCCCAGTTAGCTCTGAAGGGACCACAGAGCGGGGCACGAGCGCCGATTGCACCTCGTGGACGCGCATGCCCAGCCCCGCCTCCCGAGCCGTGCACATCTCAGTCAGAGTCAGCCATGCCTCTCAGTCGCGCGCGCACACACACACACATGCACACACGCACACGCACACACACACACACGCACACACACACACACACGTGCCAAGCCCCCAAGCCCCACTTACCGCATCAGTGGCCTCAGCCGCCACTCCTTCTGCTGCCACCGGTCCTATGCCATCCACTCCGTGGGCGCGGGCTTCTCCGAAAGACAAAAGTCCCGCCCCACGACAGCCGTGAGCGTGCACATCCTGAAACCGGAAGTTCGGGAGTGTTCCCGAAACCGGAAGTTCGGGAGCGTGCACGCTCACGGCTTGTTTAAGGTGTAATGAGGAAGGACTCGCCATTGTCAGTCCTGCTGGACATAGATAATATCAGAGAGCAACACAGAGAAGGTAAGTTCGTTTGGGTGATAAAAAAACTATTTTGGGGATAATCTAAAATGCTTTCAGGTGAAAGAGGAGAAAGGGGGAATTCCACCCAAAAGTGAAACGAAACTGCTTGGCACTTTAGGAGTGGCCCAGTGGGCATTGGAAAACCTCTGCTGTTGTCTGAAACAAAAGGTCAGGTCAGATCATAAAAATCGAAACAAATGCAATTAAATTGAATCTGAATCGCCAAAAAATTAGGAGTATGTGATAGATAGCGAGGGACGATAGAATGGAAATGAAGCTAAGGGTGTAGCAAACAAGTATCAATCTAACTGCAGCTGAAGTAAAGGGGAGGGAGATATTCTTTTGTAAAAAGCTATGACAGCTATTCTTGGAACACTCCCTCAGTCTATCTGGAACACTGGAGATCACCTTGATACCTTATGTTGTGCTAGAAACTATTTGTAAAGCACACTTACACCTAATATTTGGTTTCATGGTGCTGCAAATAAAGAATATTCAGGTTGCTCAACTGCCTAATTTTGAGAAGAGACAAGTCCTGAAGCTTTTTAAAAACACAACAAAGAAGGAATGCAATGAAGAGAGATAAGAGGAGAGGATTCCAGATGGACAGGACCAGCACTGAAAGTCTATGTTGCAAAAGAGTTTTTTTCTTATTTGAAGACAGATAGAAGAAAATCCAATGACGATCTCAATAGTCTGGTACAATTGTAAGGGCTCCAATGCTTATGTAGAAAAGTGAGAGACTAGCCATAAAAAGAACAATTGACACAACAAGAAACTTTGCATGTAATGCGGTAACGAAGTGGGAACAAAATGAAGTCTTGCAAGCTGAGGAAGCTCATGAATGAAACGAGTGGCACCTAAGTTCAGAGCGGCTGCTCGCCTCTGTGTATGTTGAAATTGATGAAGAAGGCCCACTAGAATCCCTAAAGAAAGAGAGCCGTGGAATTTAGCTCAGAGACAATAACAGCAGAAATGACAGACCTATTACCCTGTTCATTCAGGAAGGAGAGAACTTTCCTTAAGTGACACCAAAACCTAAGAGCAGCTAGAAGCCACCACTGACAATAATACAGCATTAGAGAGTACCCTGAAATGATGTACCATTTTGGGTGACGGGGAAAATGTCTGTTATAATGTGTGAGGTATATTGGACCACTTCTTCAACTACTATATGTTATAGTTTCTCCTTAATTTTCCTTTATCATGGCAGGTTCCGTAATGTAGCTCTGTTTATGACTGTGGCAAACACAGTATTACACTCTCATGAAATTTTCATCAATCGAGACTACCCACAACACTGTGAAAATGGCCATAAATCGGGCTAGAAATAGCAACAGAGAGGCACTATTGGAAGAACACGCAAAACCTCCAGAAGACATGCTCACTTGTGTTACCACATACACAGCTGACTCTAATAAAATATGCAAGATTATAAAGAAGCATTGGAACATCCTACAGTCTGGGAGTTTAACTATGCCACAGCCTAGGATCGCTTTCAAACATGAAAGACCTGCTGGTGCACACAAGACCAAGGGTATCAGACAGTTTAGACCAAGCGACCCTGTGTTCCCTGCCCCTGTGAAAGGTCCTTTCCCTTTGGTTCCTGCACTGTCTGTAGCCTGACTACAGCGACAAAAGAAATAAAACTGACAAGTACATCCACCTTGATACAAAAGGCACATACTAACTGGAATACAAAAAACTGTATGTACACAATCACATGCCCCTGTGACTACCAGAGTGGTCAAGACCTGCATTAATGAGCAGAAATATCAGCTGTAAAAGAACTATCACTAAAATGTGCACATACATTAAAGACCTTGGCCACAGAGCTGTTGATTTACGATGGACTGTGCTGGAAGCCCCTCCGATTTTGAGAAAAGGTGCACTCTTTAAAAAGGGAACAACACTGGATTTTCTATCTGTACACACATATTCAGTGATTAAATGAAGATATCCCATGAAGAGAAATCAACAGGTAGCCTTCACTAATCATTTGCTAATTTTTATCTGGCAATATGCGATTTCACACATTATGTGTGTTCTCCTTACTGGCAACACAATCCACCTCTGCCATGAGAGTAACCATGACACACGCATTCTACCTCTGGCTATTGGCCAGAACACAGTGGGTTATCAGACTCTGTAAAGACACCGCATGATTAGTACTTGACTACACTATTTCAGTGAGACTTATCTCTGTTTGTCCCTGTCAATTCTCTACTGCAGTCTGTAAGAACAACAAAAAGAGCATCACCATAGGACTAAATACATGGTCTCTAATGGAAGAAAAGGGAAAATGGAGATATAACAAAAGAAAAAGATTTATCTTTTGCTAGAAGACCCCTCACTCACCAACCTGGTTGGTGACATGCTTCATCATCGGGGTCCCACCCGGACAGCCGAATGCCGTCCGGGTGTGCTGCGACACCTGATTACAGTGGAGCGGGTTTTTTTTGTGAAAGTGGTGCAAAAAAAGTGGGTTAAAAACTGTCCAAATATATCTTCTATGAAACAATTTTATTCTGAAGTTACTGGACAGTATTAAAATCAGTGAAGAGACACTAGTGTTGGTTGTAATGACCACTGTATCTATGTGTGATTAGGTCTACATGTTTCAACCTGTGTTGGGATCTACCAGGTTTTCGTCACCTCACACCATCCCTGTCGAGGTACTGACCTTCGAACAAGCAGTGTTCAACGATGTCGAAAACATGACAGTTCCCCCAGCCTTCCAAAACATGAGTCGAGCAGAAAACGATGCTCTATCAAACCTAAAAACTTGTGAGACGATCATTATAAAACCAGCCGATAAGGGTGGTTGGGTAGTGGTCCTGGATATCATGACCTACCGCGCCGAATGCCATAGACTCTTGAACGACAGGAGGAACTACAGACCTTTACAATCTGACCTCACTGATGAATTAAGATTGGAGATCAGGAATCTAGTGGATCTGGCAGAAACAGCTGGAAAAATCTCCAAACAAGAAGCAGATTTCCTGTGTAAAGCAGGAGGGAAAATCCCCTACTTCTACATCCTGCCTAAAATGCACAAGGGTAAGACATCGCCTCCTGGAAGACCGATTGTATCCGGTATTGACTCACTACTGGAACCCCTGTCTCTCTTTTGCGATTTCTTCCTGAAAACGATTGTACAAAAAACCTCAACCTACCTACAGGTCACTAAGAGCCTATTAAGAGTACTTGAAGACGTCTCTGTAGATGAAAGCACAATCCTGTTAAGCTTCGACATAGAAAGCTTGTATTAGAGCATACCACAGGATGACACCATTTCAGTCCTGGAAAAAATTCTGAATGACAGCCCCTGGACCTACAACACCCCAAAATCCTTCATCCTGGAATGTGCCAGATTAGCACTGAAAAGGAACTACTTTGAATTTGAAGGCTCTCTGTATCTACAGACCGGGGGTACCACTATGGGCAGTATTTTTGCCCCCAGCGTAGAAGGCCTCTACGTATATGACTTCGAACAGAGGTTCATCCTGAGCGATGACAATCCATTCCATTCCCACATCAGCTTCTGGAAAAGGTATATTGATGACGTCCTTGCCATATGGCAAGGACCGCTAGAAACACTCCTTGATTTTATCACTTGGATCAATACCTGTGATCCCAACCTGAAATTCACCAATAGCCATGACAAGGACACCATGGTCTTTCTTGATATCACCATAACCAAGGAGAACAACCGCCTTGAAACTAAAACTTATCATAAACCCAGTGCCAAGAACAATTTATTGAGGTTTGAAAGTTTCCAGCCGCGACCATTATGGGAGAATCTACCTTATGGCCAGTATCTGCGACTCCGCCGCAACTGCAGCAAGACTGAGGACTATCGAGCACAAGCCAAAATACTCTCAGGCAAACTTACTGCAAGAGGATACCCTAAGAAGATTATCCAGAAGTGACAAAAGATAGCGCGCAACCAGCCGAGAGAGGCTCTTTTGGAAGACAAAACCAATACAGGATTGAACAAGGAAATACCGCTCACTTGCGTTACCACCTTCAATACTGCATCGAACCTTATGACCAGATCCATCAACAAACACTGGTCGATTTTGAACACAGGGAACCTACACTGGGAAAAACCCCTATTCTCTTTCAAGAAATCCCGCAGCCTTAAAGACTCTCTGGTGAATACACGACCGAAGTATACTAATCTTAACAAGGCCCAATCAATAACAAAAGCTTAGGGCCTCCCTGATGTGACAGGCCACTTTTGCTGCAGAGACTGCAGCGTATGCCATCTTACTAGAAATACAAAAACTTTGTCCCTGGAACCTGGGAGAGTCTGGAACCAAGTAGCACATACAAACTGTAACAGCACCAATGTTGTCTATCTGATCAGATGCCCTTGCAACGAATCCTATGTTGGCATCACAAGTAGGAAAATAAAACTTAGGATTTGTGAGCATCGCAGTACCATTCGTTGCAGAAAAAATGCCTCCAAACTAACTGACCATTTCCTTGAAATGATTCAAACCCCCACAATATATGGAATGGACTGTAATCGAACAGATCCAAAGAGGAAATAAAATCCAACAGCAGCTCTTTGAGAAAGAGCAACGCTGGATCTACAGACTCTCAACACATACAATTGGATTAAACGATAACATCCCCTGGGGCACTGTCCTCCAAAGATGAAGGATTCCTCCATTACCCCATCTGGGTCTTCCAGTTATCCTCTGGTATTTACTTTTTGAAGCATATTCCCGAGAGTATCAGCCTCTCACTGTTTACATTGACCTTCACTCTGGGTTTCTTTTGTATTCATGTTTACTTTGACTATTTCAACCCAGTTGTTACATTGCACCCTTAACAGCGGGGCCCCATCATTGCCTTTGCACTAGAATTCCTCAACTGCCAACTGTGGATTGAGCACTATTATGTGAACAATCTCATTCCCTTCATTTTATTAATTTCATTTTAATTCTTTTCCTTATAAACTTCCCATTGACCTGTCCTTTTTGCCATTAATATTCTTTCACCAGTGTTACATGCCATTTAACGCTATTGCTCACTAAATGCGGGTTTATTCCTTTACCCTGCCTCTGTCCCTCTTTTTGAGTCCGCGAGGCCACCGTATCCGTGGCACCTGGGGTTGTTACAGCAACCAGCTCTCACGCTAGACACGTGAGCCTTAGCCCCGCCCACACCCGGAAATCACTGCCGCTTACCTTGAACGCTGGCAGTCACCTCCAGTGCCGGGGAATCCAGGATTGCATGTAGGCACAACGGCCTCTCACCTCCACAAAACTGTAAGTTTTCAATCTCCCATTACAATTCAAGGAGGTGCTTTGACCACCGACGCATAGCGTCACTCCGCGGTGTGTTTACCAGCATTGCCTGAGACTTGCCTAGCCCTTTTTAAGTCACTAATCACTACATTGACACCTACTTTTCCTCAATCTACACAAAGGGCTAATAACTTGCACTTCACATCACGGCTTTGGATAAAGATCTCCGATAAAGAGCCCCCTTGAGGGTGCCTGTCCAGCATTGCAGCGCCGGCTCGGCGAGGAGCAAGCACGATTATGAAGCATGACACCCGCAAGGGTGTGCAAGGGCCCCATTTCCAAAAAGGAACTACTCCCCTTGCAGTAGCTCCTTTACTCTGACCTTCTCCCCTTTGTCCTTTGTCCCCTTTAGGAACAGCATACATATTTCTTTTGAGTAAAAACACTTTTACACTTCAATATAATCTGATTGTTTTGTTTACCTAAAGAGCAACAAGTACATCATGTGATCTTATATACTGAGAGATTACTTACTATACAATTGAATAAAAATAGATTTGTAACAGCATTTTATTGATTGTATGTGTTTTATTATATGTCTAATCTGAGTATCTCTTATAACATGGTACATGTACAACAGGAGGGAGGACCTCTTAATACAGAGATATAATCTGATGTGCTCAGGTGAAATACTCCGCATGAAATTCACTTTTTTTTCATTTTTGAAGCGACTTACATCATGTTTGTTGCATGATTTACCTTTCAAATATTTGCAAGGCTCGGCTCGGCTCGTGCATGGGCTCGTATAGCCAAGCCAGGCCACTGAGAGGGCTCTGGCTCAGCTCTTTTTTTTGTTGCAGATTTATATAGCGCAAACTCGACCCTAAGGTATTGGAACACTCTACATGAGCACCGGTTACGTTACACAAGGACACATTCATTTTTATTTATTTTTAGGTCTCGCGTCAGCGAAAGACCTATTGCTGCCTAGTTAGCGCTGAAGGGACCACAGACCGGGGCACGAGCGCCGATTGCACCTCGTGGACGCGCATGCCCAGCCCCGCCTCCCGAGCCGTGCACATCTCAGTCAGTCAGCCATGCCTCTCAGTCGCGCGCGCGCACACACACACACACACACACACACACACACAGTATACACACACGCTCACACACACAGGTGCCCCCCCAACCTGCTCACGCGCGCACACACACACACACACAGTCACACACGCACATCCATACACTCGAATTGCCCATCTCCTGTCTCGCTAGCCTGATGCACCAAAAAACACGTCCCCCCTACTCACCGGGCTGACTTAGGACTCCCCCGCTTCTCTCCAGGCCGGTCTTTCCTCCTCAGGTGTGTGTCAGCGACGCAGGCTTGGCAGCAGACGAGGCTCTCCATGATCACGCACCGCAAATCTTCCGGCTGGCTTCGCGGATGACGAGCTTCCTAGACGTCCGAAGTGCACGCTCACGGTACACGGAAACGCGCTCAGCGTGACTGAGTGTGCGCCCGTACAGCTGAGGCGCATGCTCACGACATTATCCTTCGCTTGTTACTAATGTCTGTCTTGAGAACAAAAATGTGTGGAATGAAGACCGAACATATTTTTTTTAATTTTAAAAAGTTGTTAACGTGACGACGAAAAATTGTAAACAAGTCTGGAGCATATTCCGTCCTCAGCTGCAGCCGGAGCTGGACAAGCGCTTCTCCGCTCTGCCGCGGCAGGGCGCTGCTTCCTCTCTTAGGTGTGAACTTAGGCTGGGCTCCCGGCGCTGGTGGCAGTCGCCGCTTTGACGGGCCACACTGGAGCACCACGGGGCGAGGAAGAGTGCAGGCTGAGCCGGGTCACTCGGAGCGCTACTGGTGAACACTTTGGACGTTCTTGGGTGAACTCTCCTCCCTCCTCGCGACCCGTGTGAAGCGTCCCGTGGGATCCTGCTGCGGTACAACAGGTGGAAGAGAGAGCCCATGGGAGTAAAGCGGGGTCCGGCCGGCACTGCATGAATCCTCTCCCGAGCTTAGACCCGCCAGAATGCACGACCTGCCCCGGGAGGTAAGACGGACCGCGACTTCGCCTGAGGGTATTTATTTATTTAATGCGATTTTCTACAGCGCGAAAATTACCCGAAGGTGTCAGAGCGCTTTACAAAAGAACCAGTTGTGATACATAAGGATTTAGGATTACATGAGTTACATAAAAGATACAAACAGGAATTTTGTGTGCAAATGTACAAGTTGTAAAGTCATACAGGGCCCTGCGCCATCCTCATTGTATGCACTGCCCCCCCCCCTTCCCACAAAATCTTTTCACAACCTGCTCCACCATCGAGATAGACTGTGCCACGAAGCCTGCTGTACCGTAGACTCCCTGCCTCCACTCGCACCCTACTACACACCCTCACGATCCCCGCATACTGCCAACCACCCCACATGCTTCAGGTGTTTCCCTTTATTTGTGTTCCTGTTTCATTCGGTGTGTGCCTGCTCTGTCTTTGATCTTCCGTGACCCACCTGCTTTAGGTGTTTCCTTTTATTTGTATTCCCATTTAATTCAGTATGGGCCTGCTCTCTCTCTCTCTCATTTTCCGTGGGCCATCTGCATAAGGTGTTTCTTTTTATCTGTATTTCTGTTTTATTCGGTATGTGCCTGTTTTCTCTTTGATTGTCCGTGGCTCACTGCTTCAGGTGTTTCCTTTTATTTGTATTCGTGTTTCTTTTTATATGTGCCTGCTCCTTCTCTTTCATCTTCCGTGGCCCACCTGCTTCAGCTGTTTCCTCTTATTTGTATTACTGTTTCATTCCCTATGTGCCTGTTTTCTCTCCTTGTTCTTCTATGGCCTCTGGCTTCAAGTGTTTCCTTTTATTTGTATTCCTGATTTATTAGGTATGTGCATGCTCACTCGCTTTGATCTTTCATGGCCACGTGCTTCAGGTGTTTATTTTTATTTCTATTCCTGTTTAATTTTATATGTGCCTGCTCTCTCTTTTTGATATTCCGTGGACCACCTGCTTCAGGTGTTTCATTTTATTTGTATTCCCGTTCGGTTCCGTTTGTGCCTGTTTTCTCTCTTTGATCTTCCATTGCCTTCTGGCTTAAAGCATTTCCTTTTATTTGTATTCCTCTTTCATTCGGTTTACGCCTGCTCTCCCTCTTTGATCGTCCATGGGCCACATGCTTCAAGTGTTTACCTTTATTTGTGTTCCTGTTTCATTCGGTGTGTGCCTGCTCTCTCTCTTTGATCTACCACGACCACCTGCTTCCGGTGTTTCTTATTACACACTTACATCGAGGAGAGGGGCTTCTCCTTAATGACTTCTAAAGTGCGGAATTCTCGGTTTCTCCCTCTGCGTCAAATCTCTCGTCATAACTACTTCCGCAAAGATTTGGGATTTACTTTTTCAGCTGTGAAATGAATCTCCACATTGACCACTTTTTTTTAGCGCAGTATACCTCAGTGAGGTGATAGTTTGCACTCTGTACTCTTTCATTCATTCGCTGTTCCCTCTTATCCACATCTGATCTGTTTTCCCTCTATAGGTTCTAGAAAAATGCAGACTCAATGCAAAACTTTTCATATATTTTGGAAAGTAGTTCCCTCTTCAGCTTGTATTAATCGATGTGATGAGTTTGTTCCAGAGTTCAGCTCTGCGCACCGTCAGGGGATGACCCCAAAGCGTCCCTTCATCAGTCCTGCTGCTGTCAGGAGGAGAGTCGAGCCAGCCGAAGGAGAGGGGGGTTTGTAGCCACGGTTTGACAATCTCGATTTCCAATTTGTGGTTCTATGATACCGCAGTAAAATGATCTGGAAAATGGCATTTGTTTACATTCCCCAAGGAAACTCAAGAGTTTGGGGAACAGAGCACTGGTCAAACGAAAAGTCTGCGAACTGTCCTACCTTAATGAATTTCTCAAATTCCTTCTTGTAGCTTCTACACCCTCTCTTGCTTCAGAAGTTATAAAACATTACGGAAGAGGGAAAAAGCTATGTGTAAAAATATATGCAAGTAAGAGCCGAGTGCATGTGAAACTGGGAGCAGCAAGGCCATTCATAGGCAGAGGGGTCTTTGTCGCCCTAGACAAAATAACATTTTACTTCCCCATCACTGACACGTGGGTCAGATTCGATGTTTGCAGACTTTTATTGGCCTCGCAAGATGTCTCCGATATAAAGAGGATTTTACAAAAACCAAGAAGGGATCCACAAGAAGGCAAACAAATAAGTTGCACTGCATCCACTTATTTTTAGGTCTTGACCGGCCATGAATGCGCAAGCGTATTGCAGCTCGAGACATATAGAGGTGGATCAGGAAGGCTGATCAAGGGGCTTTGGCAGGCGGATTACACACAGTGCATGTGCCCGTGCACGCGCTTGCCATTTGCTCCCCGAGCCGCCTCGCACCCACGCAATTGCCATTTGCACGCAAGCCACGTCACACACACCCTTTGTCTGAGCCTCAAGGCATCAGACTTCAAAGGCTACCGCTCCCCCGCCCCCCTGCGTGCATATCGCGCACCACCTTTTGTCTGTGCCTAGCCCTAGGCATCAGTCTTCAAAGGCTGCAGCTCCCCCGCCTCTCCCCCCTCCCCCGCCACAGCCATGCCACAGGCTTTTTTTTTTATAACAGTTACGAGCCGTTAAGTGTTTTTGCGCGCATCACTGCCGAATACACCATGACTGCACAGACTTGCACGCAGAAGACAGCATTATACAGGCCTGGGTTCTCATCAAGTATTTTACCAGAAAAGTCCCAGCAAAGGCTCTGTTTTTCACCGTACTCGTCTCCTCTGTGCACATCGGACGCATTATATCACCGTACTCGACCCCTTCAGAATACATCAACCCGTTATTTCACCTACCTCTTCCCCTTCAGCACTCGCAGAACACGTTATTTCACCGACCAGTACATTACAGATGGGACACGCTATTTCACGTCCCTTCAGCACCCTCACACACCCTCACACACCCTCAGCCCCCTCACCCTCACTCACCCACACACCCTCACTCACCCTCACACACCCTCACCCTCACACCCCCTCAACCTCACACCCCCTCAACCTCACACCCCCTTACCCTCACACACCCCCTCACCCTCACGCACCCTCTCACCCTCGCACCCTCGCACCCTCTCACCCTCGCACACCCACCCTCTTTCTCCCTCACACGCCCTCCCTCACACACCTTCGCCCTCCCTCTCCCTCACACCCATCTCACCCCCCTGACCCTCACCCACACACACCCCTCACCCTTACATGCCCTCACTCTCACACAACCTCACTCACCCACATCCTCACCCACCCCCACACACCCCACACACCCTCACACACCCTCACCCTCTCACACACCATCACCACTCTACTGCCCTCCCTCTACTGCCCTCCCTCTACTGCCCTCCCTCTACTGCCCTCCCTCTATTGCCCTCCCTCTACCGCCCTCCCTCTACCGCCCTCCCTCTACCGCCCTCCCTCTACCGCCGTCCCTCTACCGCCCTCCCTCTACCGCCCTCACTCTACCACTCTACCGCCCTAACTCTACCACTCTACCGCCCTCGCTCACTCTACCGCCCTCGCTCACTCTACCGCCCTTGCTCACTCTACCGCCCTCGCTCACTCTACCGCGCTCACTCACTCTACCGCCCTCACTCACTCTACCGCCCTCACTCACTCTACCGCCCTCACTTACTCTACCGCCCTCACTCACTCTATCGCCCTACCTCACTCTATCTATCTATCACCCTCCCTCTATCTATCGCCCTCCCTCTATCTATCGCCCTCCCTCCCTCTATCGCCCTCCCTCTATCTATCGCCCTCCCTCCCTCTATCGCCCTCCCTCCTTCTATCTATCGCCCTCCCTTCTTCTATCTATCGCCCTCCCTCTATCGATAGCCCTCCCTCTATCTATCGCCCTCCCTCCCTCTATCTATCGCCCTCCCTCCTTCTATCTATCGCCCTCCCTTCTTCTATCTATCGACCTCCAGTTCTCTTCTCCTGTGCTGATCTGCTGTTCTCTTCCACCGCCTCCTTCTTTAACTCTCTGTTCTCTTTTGCTGATCTGCTGCTCTCTTCCACGCCGCCTCCTTCTTTAACTCCATGTTCTCTTCTCCTGTGCTAATCTGCTGCTCTCTTCCACATACATCTTTCTGTAACCGCACACACAAACATCACCCCACACACAAACATCACCCCACAGACAAACATCACCCCACACACAAACATCACCCTACAGACAAACATCACCCCACAGACAAACATCACCCCACAGACAAACATCACCCCACAGACAAACATCACCTCACACACAAACATCACCCCACGCACAACTACACGTACAACTACACACACAACTACACGCACAACTACACGCACAACCACACGCACAACCACACGCACAACCACACGCACAACCACACGCACAACCACACGCACAACCACACGCTCAACCACACGCTCAACCACACGCACAGCCACACGCACAGCCACACATACAACCATACACACAGACAACCACACCAAACCACAACCATACACACAGACAACCACACCCAACCACACACCCAACCACACACCCAACCACACACCCAACCACACACCCAACCCCCCACACACACAACCACACACGTCTATCTATCGCCCTCACTCTATCTATCGCCCTCACTCTATCTATCGCCCTCACACTATCTATCGCCCTCACTCTATCTATCGCCCTCACACTATCTATCGCCCTCACGCTATCTATCTATCGCCCTCACGCTATCTATCTATTGCCCTCACTCTATCTATCTATCTATCGCCCTCACTCTATCTATCTATCTTTCGCCCTCACTCTATCTATCTATCGCCCTCACTCTATCTATCTATCTATCGCCCTCACTCTATCTATCTATCTTTCGCCCTCACTCTATCTATCTATCTTTCGCCCTCACTCTATATATCTATCTTTCGCCCTCCCTCTAGCTGCCCCAGACCATCAGACAGGCCTGTCCATGGATCTGTTTCAGAAAGAATCTGAAAACCTGATTGTTTCCTAGGATGGAAAACTAGTTCTTTCACTGCCTATTACGGGCTGGTAACGTGCTGACCATCACCATTTCTAAAAGCGCCAGGATACCCGTAGGGTGACAGTTTTTGCGCTATATAAGTGATTTTTACATTACATTACATCTATCGCCCTCCCTCTAGCTATCTTTCGCCCTCCCTCTAGCTATCTATCGCACTCACTCTATCTATTGCATCACCACAGCATCACTCAGGGGTACTGCAGCATCACTCAGGGGCACCACAACATCACTATGCGCTACCACAGCATCCCTGAACGCCACAGCATCACTCGACGCCACCACATCACTCAGCGCCAACACAGTATCAATCTGTGCAACCATACAACAACAACTGGTTCAAATATTTTCTCTCAATGTTTCAAGCTTTATTACAAATGTCATAAAAAGATGTTAATATTTCACTTCTGTTCTTGGATTTTCATCACAATAAAATACACTGAACATAATCTTCACAAAAGTTATTTACAAAAGTTTAAGCTATTGCCATTATAAATTACAATAACTTTTATTTAAGTATTAATTATTTGGAAAAATTAAAAGCCATTGTTATTTGTAATATCAATACATCTAAGTCACGTAAATACAAAACATGTTGCATTACAAATGCTATAGGTGTCACATTTGCAAACGATAAAAGTATTGGCATTGTAAATGGCAAAGCTATTAATTTCGCTATTTTCAAAACCAACACATAAATAAAAAATGTGTCATTCACAAGACCAATAGCTCAAACTTTCCTAATGCGAGACCTATTGCATTGCAAATGCTTGTTTAACTTGCTGTTCTCATTGGTTGGCATAGTAGGAAATACCAGTTTCCAACAGCATGGTACTGGCCGGACCAAATCTCAGACTGCCTTGAGGTGGGAAACGGCCATTACAACGACGCCTTTACAACGAAATCGTTAACCACGCATGCAGTACAACGCATGCGTGGTTAACACGAAAGCCTTTACCACGCATACCTTTACTACGAGGTTTGTAGTAAAGGTATATGTGGTAAAGGTAAAAAGAAAAAAAAGGGGGGCTTGGGGGGGTCTCCCCCCCAAAAAAGAAACTCACCTGAAGTCACGTCGGGTATCAGCGTCGTTTAAGAGAAAACGGAAAATAAACTTCCGCTTTCTCTTAACGACGTATGACGTTACCACACTAGTAATTGTGGTAAATGTAATGCGTGGTAAACGAATTCTGTTGTAACGCATGCGTGGTAAAGGCATGCGTTGCAACGGAATTCGTTGTAACGTCATATATTCCCTTGAGGTCCTGTCAGGATCTTCTTATCGAAATATTCAAGGACTGGTGGTGCAGCCGTCCTGTCCCCTGCACAAGATCCATGTAATCCTCGACACTACTTGTTGAAATGACTCTACAATGCAGGTCATACAGCATACAGGAAGCAGTTATTATAGATAAAGAAACACCCCACCAAATGCATTCTAACAGCAGCACACACCAGCAATTGTCAAACTCTTACATATAAAATCCTTTAAAAGCAAAGATTTTGGATGAAATAGTATCGTTCTGGCAGTAATGTAACTGTGGTAAATGACTGTGATAAGGTAGTTTATAACAAGACCCAAATAAATTACTTAGTGGAGAGAATGTTGTTGTATACAGACCAAGACACCTTAATGTACTCTACAGATAGAGGTCTGCAAACCAAGCTGAAGGCTGCATGCAGAAAGAAAATAACATGGACTTAAGCCTATTTTGTTTTACAAAATGAGCAGTTTGGTGTAGGTAAGCTTTCTCTCCATATGCTAGGGGCTCTTAGATATGGATAGCTCTGGAAGTTCCTTTCTCACTTACTTATATGGAAGCTGATGTAGGAGGTCGATATGTCCTGCTTCAGGGCCCTCTAGATGGATGAAACCTCATAACATTAAACACATATGCCCTAAATACAGACTATCCCGCTTTCTTTCTCATAGTGCAGGACGTGATCACCCAGAGGCCCACTTGTCCCTGCTGTGTTTGGAGGATTTCAATTGCATTTTGGACCCTCATTTAGACAGGACAGACATGAAGCCTCATATGATGGCCACTCTCCGTGCGGTCATGGCCAACATAGGGTTGGTAGACATATGGTGCATGAAACACCCTACACACAGCATGTACACATGCTTCTTTGCAACACACAACACTCACAGTAGACTAGACAGGGTGCTGGTGGTAGGGTTTCCTAGACTAGAGGACGTACATATAATGCATATGGTGCAATGTCTGTCTGACCATGACCCAGTGTGTTACTCAGTGATGATGGGGGACACGAGACAGAGCTCCAGCCCTTGGCGAATGCCCACAGATAGACTGGAAGACCCAGTGGGGAGGGAGGCCCTATTGGTCTCACTGACAGGCTATTTTGAAATGAATTGGGGTTCCACTGGGGTACTTCCATGGAATGGGAGGCATTTAAGGCAGTTCTGAGGGGAAAATGCATTGGACTGGTGTGTGGAGTATGTAGGCAGCTTTAGGCTGACTTAAAATGGGAGGAGCTGACGCTCTTGACTGCACAGAATGCACACTCACCTAGTGCCACCAGACTCAGGGAAGAACACAGAGTTTGCCGGCGTATATCAGACATTTGGGATCGACTCGACAAATACACTTTGCAACAATACCAACACAAATTAAACCAGGGCACCTTTTGGCGTGGATCCTATACAGAAAACAGATTTATCTGCTCCGGATGGTACCAGAGTCACTTCCAGGGCAGGTATTGCAGACCTGTTCTGTAACCACTTACAAGTGTACTCTGTAGACCCGTCTATAGACACACATGTGCACACCCTGATCTTTGAGGGGCGTCATATTCCTACTCTTGGTCCGGTCCCTTCAGAGGATTTAGATAAACCGTTAGAACTGGAAGAGCTTCGAGCTGCACTTGGCATACTACCATGTTCCAAGACGCCCGGTAGGATGGCTTCCTATCCAAATTTTACCAAGCAATTTCGGCCACGTTTTCACAAGGGCTCCTGGATGTATTCCTAGAGTTCTGGGATGCTGGAGTACTTTCAATGAACATGTGGGAGGGTGAGATCTGCATGCTTCTTAAACTGGGGTGGTGAGGCGGATAACCCTGGTGCATACAGGCACCTCACAGTAAATGCTGATATGAAGGTGCTCTGCTAACTACTGACCAACCGGCTGATGCCCCTCATGATGCACTTGGTTCATGGGGCTCAATGTGGATTCATTCCGGGGAGAAGTACCGGTATGAACCTACAGCGGCTGGCACATATCCTCCATGAGGTAGAAAACCGAGATGAGGAGATGGCCTTGGTGGCAGTCGATCTGGAAAAAAGGCTCTACACTGTGAATTGAGACTACTTGCTCCAGGTGCTGCATGTTATGGTTCTTGGCCCACGGTTCTGCGGGTGGGTTCGGCACCTCCATGTAGAGCCAAGTGCTAGAGTGCGCGTGGGGCATTACCGCTCTGAAGAATGGACACTGAATCATGGGATCCGGCAGGGCTATCCATTGTTGCCGCTCCTGTTTGCGTTTGTAATTGAGCTGCTGGGGAAGGGAGCTGTGGGACTAGTACGTAGCATTTGGAGATGCCTGACATATTATCTCGCTTTATGAAGACAATACTTTTTTTATCTCTCCTCACCCTGGGCTGCGGTAACCAACTTGCGGCAGTTGATGGAGGATTTCGGGAACCTGTCTGGCCTCCGGCTTAATCGTAGTAAGCCCTTACTGTTCCCTCTGGACTCCCTCGTTGGCACACCGGTGGATGGGTTACCAGTTCTGGGCCTGTGGTGGGAATAAGCGCACTTTAGACACCTGGGGGTGCAGTTAGCGCACTCCCGCTTGCAATAACTATGCCTTAATGTAGATAGGGTCTTAGAAGTGCGGGCGGTCTTCTGTGGCCTTTTGGAACATATTGACACTGTTAGAACTGGGGGTCTCTAGTTGGCAGAGGTAGGTACCTTTGACTAAATAGGGACCATTGCTTCTAGTCAGGGTAAGGGGGAAACACACTGTAGATAATCCCTGCACACCCCCTTGGTAGCTTGGCACGAGCAGACAGGTTTATCCCCAAGGCAATGTGTAAAGTATTTGCACCAACACCCACAGCAACACCGTGAAAACACCACAAATGGATACCACACCAGTTTAGAAACATAAAGTATATTTATCTAAAGTACACAAGACCAAAATGACAAAAATCCAACATACACAGTTTAAAAATATGACTTCAAAAAGGTTTCAAGACTTGTACCATAGAAATCTATGGGTGTGTGACTATGCACCAAAGTACCTGGAGATGCAACAAAAGTTTCCAATAAGGCCTGGCAAGTGGGTGCACTGGCCAGGTCAACATGGCAGTTAACAAACTGCGAACAGGCACTGCGGTCGCAGGCCTGAGACATCTTTTTAGGGCTACTTATTGGGGTGACACAATCACTGCTGCAAGCCCACTAGTAGCATTTGAGTTACCAGCCGTGGCACACTCAGAGCACTTTACTAGGGACCTACTGGTAAGACAAATATGCCAATCATGGATAACCAATCACAATAACAATTTACACAGAGAGCATATGCACTTTAGCACTGATCAGCAGTGGTAAAGGGCCCAGAGCCCTATAGCCAACAACCACAGGTCAGCAAAAACAAAGGAGGAAGAAGCAGAAAATTTGGGGATAACCCTGCAAAAAGGGTCATTTCCAACAGACACTCTGCTTAATGGGCAGAATAGCAATAGCTAAAATGGGCCTACTACCCAGAACACTGTATGTGCTGCAGAATTTGGAAAGCCCCCTTCCTCCGAAAGTATTCAAGCAGTTATATTCTATCCTTATTTCTCATTCATGGGCAGGACGTTGTGTCAGTGTAGGGCTGACAACGTTGACCAAACGATACAAGGATGGGGGGGCTGGAAGTTCCACGCCTTGACCTGAATTATTATGCGGCATGCTTCCACCATGCAGCTCGTTGGCTTGGCTCAGACAAGAACTGGGAGAAATGTCTACTGGCTGGAAGAGTTGATGCGGAACGCCTGCCGGAATTTTGATGGAAGGCGCAGGGTTCTTGCAGGACTTTCGCCACATAGTTAAAAAACGGCTCTATTATGGCACCAATATGTGTGGACCGTATTGAAACGGGTCCCATTCCACAGAGAACAATTGATTTGGACACTAAAAGCAGTCAGACAGATGATGGAAAACATGTCATATCAGGCGTGGCAGGCGGGAGGGTGCACTCTCTTAGGCGATTTGTACCCTGGGGAGACCTTCATTTCCTTTGTGGAGGCCTGCCAGGAGTTTGCACTTGGGCCTTGTTGTTTTCTACACCATGCAACCCTGGCAGAAATGGCCAAGGTGGTTTGGACATCTTATCCCACAGCACCCAGCCCTTCACAAATGCTTGGAATCGTCATTGGCTGCGGTTCGGGTCGTCATTGATTTCACTGCTGTACAGATCTATGTGTGTGGACGTGGTGGGTCCTCCACCCCGGGCTTGTGCTGCTTAGGACCTGGACTTGGACAATCCATTGGATGAAGAGGATTGGACGTGACTTAATGAACTAACCTACACTGTCTCTTACCATGTCTGCTTTAAATTGGTGCACTACAACTTCCTCCATGGGACTTATCTTACCCCCAGGGACATGCACCATATGGCCCCGGCATGCTCCCACAGTTGCCCGCCGTGTAGCACCAGTGGGGCAGGCTTTATGCATTTAGCTTGGCAGAGCTAATTGGTACAGGAATTCTGGAGACAGATGGTGGGCGAAATACCAGAACCACACTCTTAAACATGATGCTTTACCCTAAATTTTTCCTTCTAGGTAAAAACATAAAACGTCCGTAGAGCAGTAAGAGACCATACAAATTCCTACAGTTGGTCTTAGCTTCAGCATGACATGGGGTTGCCATCACCTGGATGGGGCAGAGGGCTCCTAGGATTACGCTGCGGCATGAAGATGTTTCGGAATGGTCCTTAGCAGAGGAGACCAACGTGAAGCTCAATAGACGGGATAACAATGTGAATGATGACCTAGTTGACTGGAGGCACCTGGTCGACTCTCTCCTAGACCCTGACTCGGATGCGACCTCAATGGGCAGAGATGGGGCGATTGATGAGGGAGGGTGATACCCTGACAGTGGTCCAAACACTGAGCAAAAAAAAGAGCTCCATGACACACGTGGGGAGAACTCAGTCTTTACCTGGGAGGTTTTGATTGTCCTGTATCCCTGGAATTATCTGTGTTACAAGTGCATTGTGTCACATGTATTGTGCCTCTCACCATGCAAACTTCTGTCTGCTGACTTGTTCATTTTGTGTTCTTTTGTAAAACTGAAAAATAAAGATTTAAAAAAAATCAACCATGTATTGTTTTTATATATTTAATTAAAAAAAACTTTGAAAAAACTGTGAGACAGCAGATTTTCTTTAGGCAATTTATTTTAAATTATTTCTGAAATCAAACCAAATTGATGTGGGGGACATGTGTAAGGACCTGTAGCGCTATTTAAATTAATCGGAAGTAATGCGATGTTTTACATTCAGGGTGCTGAGGGTAAAGCGGCAAATGATTTAATGTTTTATATGTTCGTAAGGTGAAGGATTATTTTCCTGTTGAAAATCGATCATGAATCCAATATTTAATACACATACTTAATGGAGGAATCCGCATAAACAATGCGTGCAATAATAAAGTACAAAATGCAAGCTTTATTTCGCTGACTGCAGATCTCACCACACTGGCATGCAAAGGATTTTCCATCATTTCATTGTTTTACTTTTATTTTGCAGACTTGGCAATAGATGACAAGTTACTGCTACTGCAGAATGGTGTCTGTAGAGTTGCTGCTCACCGCCAATGAGGACTCTGGAGCCAGGTTGCGTTAATTACTTTTATTAGTAATTTATTCCTAAAGAGCGCCGAGCCTGTGCTACATATCGGCTCTGCTTTCTCCTTTCGCGCCGTTCGCGCCACTCACTCTCTGCCTGTGCGCGCGCAGCTAGTGATCTCCCAGCACGTCACGTCGCCGACGTGACATACGTAGACTAGACCGTCACTACATATCTCCCTTTTTTCCACACAAACATTTGTAACTTACAGTCCGTCGCTCAGATCATAGTCTCTGAACCTCGTGGGCTTCACCACCACCCTGCCGCTCCTGGTCAGTCTTACAGGGGTGGTGTGGTTCTCTTCCTCGCCACTCCTTCTGCTCCCTCGTGCCTCTCCTTGTCCATTCAAGTCACTACAGTTCTCGCCAGTTCCCTGTTCTTGTTTGATGCTTCTCGCTTTCACCTGTCGCTGTGCTTCTCCTCTCCTTGCAGGTTCATCCTCCTGATGTTCTTGTCGACTGAGCTCAGTCTCTCCTTCCTCTACGTCTACTCCTCCATAGTTCCACGTTAGGATCTTATTACATCTTGCCATGCGGTCTTGTGACCATATATTTCCGTCACTCAATCTGGCCGCTCTACCCTTAATTTCCTTCACTTGCATGGGCTTGCTGTATTTGCTCTCTCCCTTTCTTTGTAGTGTGGGCAACTTTACTCTCACCCATTCCCCTTCTTTGAGTTCAGTGTCCTGCACATTCTTCCGCGCGTTGTAATGTTTTGTGTATACCGCCTGTGCTTTCTCTATGTTGGCCCGTACCACTGCAGGGGACCATTCGCTTACTATTGTCTTTTCTTTCCACACCCGATTGTCTTGGGTGAAAGGTTCCCGGCCACGCAGTACCTGAAAGGGGCTATAGCCAGTGCCTGTGGGAGTGATCCTGTATGCCCACAACATGTGCCAAATGTCCTTCTCCCAATCTTTGTTGTCCGAGATGGCCGCTTGAATTGACCCCATCACTACCCTGTTGAAGCGTTCCACTTGGCCATTCCCCGCCGGGTGGTATATGGATGTGTGCTTCACCAGGATGCCATTTCTTTGCATGAAGTCGTTCCATTTTTCCGATCTGAACTGGGGCCCATTGTCGCTGAGGATGGACCTCGGGATGCCCTCCCTCACAAAGGTGTCTGCCAAAAATGTTACTATTGTTTCTGTGTCCATAGTTTCCTCTATCTTCACTTCTGGCCACTTCGAAAATTTGTCAACTAGGACACACACATACTTTTGGACTCCTTGTGTGTCTAAGATCGGCCCCAGGATGTCAACTGACAGCTCTTCCCACGGATTCTTTGGTGTTTCGAATGTGCCCAGTGCTGGGCGTAATGGTTTGAGTGTCTTGTCCGCACCTTGGCACCTCACACAATCTCTCACATGCCGTTCTGCTCTTATATCCATTCCTGGCCACCAATAGTCTTGCTTGGACCTCAGCTTGAGTTTTCCGATGCCCAGGTATCCTTCGTGTAGCATGTCCAGCAGTCTGGGGATGATGCTTGTTGGAGGAACAACCTTCTCACCTCTATACATGAATATTCCTTGGTTGTCCATGGACAGTTCTTCCCTGACTTCGAAGTAGGGGTTGAGTTCCCCGCGGGTATGTTTCTTATCAGGCCATCCTTGGGTGATGTATACCTTCACCTCTTCTAACGTCTGGTCTTCCTCATACGCTTGTTTCCATTCTTGAAGGCTGATGACCTGTTCGTGATCCTCCATTAGTGCTACCCACTCTTCTGTCCCTGCCTTGTCTTCCTCACTCGGTTCCATAGCCGCCGCTCTGCTCAAATAGTCTGCCACTTTGTTTTTGCTGCCTGATATGTGTTCCACATCATACCTGAATTCAAGTAGTTTCAGTGTCATTTTTGATATTTGGGGCGTAGCGTCTGCGTGTCCACTCGACGTTAGCACTCTCAGTAACGGTTTGTGATCAGTCCGCAACTGGAACCGTGTGCCCCACAGGAATTGTCTGAATCTCGTGGTAGCCCACACCACTGCCAGCATCTCTTTCTCTATCACGCTGTACTTTTTTTCTGTTTCGCTCAGCGTGCGTGAGGCGAAGCTAATAGTTTCCAGCTTTCCCTGCCCTCGGTCTTGCATGAGAACAGCACCTAGTCCTTTGTCGCTGGCGTCAGTGGTCAGTACAGTTTTGCCTTGAGGGTCGTACCCCTGGAGTGGTATTGCTCCTGCCACTTCCTTTTTGATGACCTCGAATTCTCTTTGTGTATCCTCTGACCAGCAGAATTCTGTGTTTTCTTTTGTCAGCTGTCTCATGTGATGAGTCTTTGAGGCAAAGTGCTGCACAAATTTCCCATAGTACTCTGCCATTCCCAGGAATGACCTGACCTCTTCCTTGTTGGTGGGGGATGGTGCTTCACAGATCGCCCGGACGTTTTCTGCCTTAGGAGTTACTCCATGCACTCCTATCTCATGCCCTAGGTAAGTCACCGAGCTCATCCCTATCCGGCACTTGGACCATTCTGCCGTGAGTCCTTTACTTTCTAGGATCTCCAAAACTTTTCCAAGCTTCACGTCATGGTCAGGCATGTCTCTACCCATCACCAGGATGTCGTCCTGGAAGTATTGAACGTCGGTGATATCCTTGAACAACTGGTGCATTAGCTTCTGAAACACCGCCGCTGCTGAGGCCAGACGGAATGGCATCCGGCGGAACTGATAGCACCCAAACGGGGTGATGAAAGATGTTAGTTTCCTGCTTTCCGGGTGCAGAGCTATTTGATGATATGCGGAGGTCAAGTCTATGGTGGAGTACCACTTAATTCCCCTGGTGCTAGCCAGCATCTCCTCTATTCTGGGCAAGGGGAACCGTTCCACCACAATGTTCTTATTCAGTTCCCGTAGGTCGACGCACAGCCGGACCTTTCCATTGGGTTTCTTAACTACTACCAGGGGCGCCAGCCACTCGGCGCACGTGATGGGCTCGATGATCCCCTTCCTTTCCAAGTCTTGGAGTTCCTCCCGTACTGCTTCCTTAACAGCTAACGGGACATTTCTAACTTTGTGGGTCACCGGTACCGCGTCTTCCTTCAGGATGATTTTATGGGCGAACTTTTCCTACTGTCCCTCCGAACACCTTCGGGTATTCACTCCTCCATTTGTCAAGACCGGGCAGCGCCTCCTGGTCGGTGAGTAATATCTGTTCCTTGCCTCCCAGATCCAGCTTGATGCCCAGGTCGCCTTGATCTAGCCATCCTAAGACCGACGGTCCTTTCTCCGATACGTAGAGCTTGCAGTACGCTGACCGGCCTCGAAATTCGAAGGTCAAAGGTCTGAACCCCGCCATCGGTATGCGGTCTCCGTTGTACGTGACAGGGCGGATGTCTAGTTTTTCTAGCTCTGGGCCTAGATGCGGTGCGAATTTTTCCTCCCACACTGCTCTCTGGATGATGGTGAAGGGCGATCCTGTGTCTGCCACCACGCTGATCATGACTCCTCCTATTGTCATTTCTAAGACTGGTTTCATCGTTCGTCTTCCGTCTCTGCCCAGGACTTTGCCATCCGTGCTCAGCACCTGGTCTTCAATGTAGATCACCGTGACCACGTCCTCCTCTGTATCGTCGTCTTGATCTTCGTTACTCTGGCCCACATATCTCACAGTGCCTTTGGAGGCCTTCTTCCGGCAGACCTTCTCGTAGTGGCCGATTATCCCGCAGTACATGCACTTGGCACGAAATGCGGGGCACTTCCTGTTGTGCGCCTCGTGCGACCAGCTTCCGCACCTGTAGCATGGTTTCTTGTTGCTTCCTGCTTGTTTCCCTGATGTACTTGCGTTGCTTTGCCATTTGTTAGACCCCTTCTCCATTGGCTTCCTGTTCTGATACTCTCTGCGAGGACCCTCCTCGTCTACCTTATTCACCATAGTGTTGGACACGGTTTCTTTCCTCGTCACTTCAGCACATCGTCGCGCTAATTCGGCCCTTTTGACGATGACCAACACCTCTTTCAGTGTGGTGTCTCCACTGGCCCATAATTTGTCCTGCACTGTCGTGCACGTGGTGTGCATCACCACCTGGTCTTTGATGAACTCTTCTTCCCAGTTGTCGTACTTGCACGTGGACGCCAACCGCTTCAGTGCCGCCACGTACTCCTCCACCGTTTCTCCTTGTCGCTGCTTCCTCTGTTGGAAATTGAACCTGTCCACCGACACACACACTGCCGGTCTGAAGTGTTCGTTGAGGTCGTCGAGTGCGTGCGCATACACATCGTCGTCTGTGGATGTTCTCTGTTTCGGAACTAAGCTCTTGTAAATCCGGAGACCCTCCGGGCCGAGGTTCAGCAGCAAGATGCGCTTCTTTCTCTGGGGTTTGAACACTTCTTCGTTCTCGTCTTCCAGGACACCTATGAAATTGTCTATATATTCTCTCCAGTCCTCCCACTTCATGAGGGGTTCTCCGGGGCGCGGCAAAAACTGTACCGGCGCCATCGCGTATCCTGTTTGCGCGCTCATTTTCTCTCTCTTGATCTCGGGTTGCACGCTCCCTTGGCTTCTGGGACTTCCTGGCGCGTCGTCCTGCTCTTCTTCGCTTGCTCGGGCGTGGGGACTATCTGCGTCAGCCCCCTCGGTTCCCAGTGAGTTATCCAGCGCGTGTTCCCTCAACTTGCGGGCCGCGGTGTGGATTGGCGCCCTTTCTGCTTGTCCCTGGGGTCTGTCCCCCCTTTTCTCGCTTCTCTGTGCTACCTCTTTGGGTGTGCCTGGGCTCTGCCGCGCTCTTTAGGGTACCTGTAGTCGTGCACCAGGTTATTCTTCCTTTTCTACCCTTTGTGTGGTGGTCCTGGTGTTGCTGCTACTCTCCTTGTTGTCCTGTGGTTGGTTTGGTGGTTCTGCCTTGCTGGGGGGTCTTCATCCCACCCTCGTCGCCATTGTAGAGTTGCTGCTCACCACCAATGAGGACTCTGGAGCCAGGTTGCGTTAATTACTTTTATTAGTAATTTATTCCTAAAGAGCGCCAAGCCTGTGCTACATATCGGCTCTGCTTTCTCCTTTCGCGCCGTTCGCGCCACTCACTCTCTGCCTGTGCGCGCGCAGCTAGTGATCTCCCGATGATTCAGAAAAGGGGGGTGGTGATGAACAGAGTGTCTGAATTAAGCAGACCACTCTTACCCAGTCCAAAGATCAGGGCTTGATCCATCACCGTTTTTTAGCTCACTGCACCATCCCAGCTCAGAACCTGGCTACATGCAAATTAGTCTGTTCCTGTCCCAGTGCATGATGGCAACAGGGCAAACCAAACTACCAAGCCAATTCTTATACTGGGAAGGAAACAAGCTTCCGGGGACCGGTTTCTGGCATTTCAGCCTCGTCGGCCCGGCTTGCTTGAATCCTGATGGTGCAATGAGCAAGGGACTCACATCTGAGTATACCCTTCCACGCTTATGGTGGACAAAATGATTCAGAAAAGGGGGGTGGTGGTGAACAGAGTGTCTGAATTAAGCAGACCACTCTTACCCAGTCCAAAGATCAGGGCTTGATCCATCACCGTTTTTTAGCTCACTGCACCATCCCAGCTCAGAACCTGGCTACATGCAAATTAGTCTGTTCCTGTCCCAGTGCATGATGGCAAGAGGGCAAACCAAACTACCAAGCCAATTCTTATACTGGGAAGGAAACAAGCTACCGGAGACCGGTTTCTGGCATTTCAGCCTCGTCGGCCCGGCTTGCTTGAATCCTGATGGTGCAATGAGCAAGGGACTCACATCTGAGTATACCCTTCCACGCTTATGGTGGACAAAATGATTCAGAAAAGGGGGGTGGTGATGAACAGAGTGTCTGAATTAAGCAGACCACTCTTACCCAGTCCAAAGATCAGGGCTTGATCCATCACCGTTTTTTAGCTCACTGCACCATCCCAGCTCAGAACCTGGCTACATGCAAATTAGTCTGTTCCTGTCCCAGTGCATGATGGCAACAGGGCAAACCAAACTACCAAGCCAATTCTTATACTGGGAAGGAAACAAGCTACCGGGGACCGGTTTCTGGCATTTCAGCCTCGTCGGCCCGGCTTGCTTGAATCCTGATGGTGCAATGAGCAAGGGACTCACATCTGAGTATACCCTTCCACGCTTATGGTGGACAAAATGATTCAGAAAAGGGGGGTGGTGATGAACAGAGTGTCTGAATTAAGCAGACCACTCTTACCCAGTCCAAAGATCAGGGCTTGATCCATCACCGTTTTTTAGCTCACTGCACCATCCCAGCTCAGAACCTGGCTACATGCAAATTAGTCTGTTCCTGTCCCAGTGCATGATGGCAACAGGGCAAACCAAACTACCAAGCCAATTCTTATACTGGGAAGGAAACAAGCTACCGGGGATTCAAGCAAGCCGGGCCGACGAGGCTGAAATGCCAGAAACCGGTCCCCGGTAGCTTGTATCCTTTCTGGTGAAGAATTGGCTTGGTAGTTTGGTCTGCCCTGTTCCCATGATGCACTGGGCCAGGGACAGACTAATTTGCATATAGCCAGGTTCTGAGCTGGGAAGGGGCAGTGAGCTAAATAACGGTGATGGATCAAGACCTGATCTTTGGACTGGGTAAGAGTGGTCTGCTTAATTCAGACACTCTGTTCATCACCACTCCCTTTTCTGAATCGCTAGTGATCTCCCAGCACGTCACGTCGCCGACGTGACGTACGTAGACTAGACCGTCACTACAGTGTCAAGAAGTATTAACTCAAACAGAGCACAGGTACTACTTCCATAGCTTGAATCTAAATGCAATATTGCTTCTCAATGCCAATAGAAATATCATTACAATGCAAACATGCATGCATTTCTTAATTGTGCACAGATCTGTCCTTTATGCTAAAAGAATCCACATCCTGAAACACTTTCAGATTAATAAATTAACCCCTTGGCCGCAGCGGTAATTCCACTGCGGCGCTAGGGGGAAGGGGGGCCGCGCGGCGGCTCCATGCTCGTGACGGAACCACTCCGTCACGAGCCGCGGTGACGCTGTGCTTGTGACGGAATGACGAAATCAGCACCGCGCAGGCGGGGCGGCCGGGCCGTGACGGAACAATTCCTTCACCAGCACAGCCCCACCGTGGCTCGTGACGGAATGGATCCGTCACGAGCGCACAAGGGGTTAATGTCTACTGCTTCCTGATAATGAAACAAGTAGAGAAGATCCTTCTTTTTATTCCTCAGCATTCTTGGCGGTTGTTGGTACAGGCCCTGATTTTAAGCAGGCTGGAGTATTGCAATGCCCTCTCTGTTGGACTTCCGGATCACCTTCTAAAGAGGTAACAACTTATACAGAACGTGGCAGCGAGGTGGATTTTTTGGAGGAGTAAATTTGACAGCGCCTCATGTTTACTTGGCCACACCAGCACCCTGTTCAGATGAGATGCTGGTTCAAGGCGCTTCGTATGGCTCATAAGGCACTTTACCCAGTAGCACGTTCTTCGTATGTATCTGATATGTTTAAAAAATACATTCCTCCCAGACTGCTTCGCTCCAGCTTTGCCTGTCTGATCAAGGTACCTAAATACCAGAGAGCAAGATTGGGAGGACAGGCTTTTTCTGTGGGTACGGCTCAGGCGTGGAACAGACTGCCACCCGAGTTATGCCTTGAGACAAATTTCTTTACATTTTGCAAGGCTCCAAAACACCATTTGTTTACATAGGCTTTGCCTGGAGCCATTGAGTGTGCGAGTTGCTGTACAGAGTGCATTGATTAGTGCTAGGACACCCTTCTGTAAATACGAGCTCTATAAAAACAATTATATAAACAAATAACACTAGACTGAACAAATCTCCTAAATAGGTCAAAAGAATATCATGACACCTACGGAATAATAGACTAGCACACTTACTCAACTTGTGCCAACATGCAGCTTGCTGTTCTGCTGTCAGTATGGCTGCAGGATTCCATCCCTCCATTGAGCCAGATATCAATATATAACTGTTCAATTCTTGTACAGCACGGGTACACCGGTAAGTCTCCAAAGCACTGAAGAAAAGGAGAAACCTGACCATAAAAAGTAGCAACAGTAAAAGAAACAACAAATACACAAGGGAAACAAAAAAAACAGATAATACAAATAAGCATTGGTAAAGGTAACAGGTTTTGCCTTTGGAAACTATTGGCTTTATCAATGGGTTTTGGCCATCCTGCACAGCATCTTTCATGCTGTGCAGCATGGCTAAAAATTAAAAAAAACTTTTGATGCAGACAGCCAAGTCATTTTGTAGGAATGTGGGTACAAAATGATGCAGGTGCTTTTTTCAGAACGGTAACACAAAAGGAAATAAATCTCCAGGGAGGGATGCAGAAGCAAAAAGGGACATGGGTAGGTTGGGAAGCAAATTAGATGTGGGTGGCGTGGGGGAAACAATCGGGTGATAGAAACCACACAGGGGGGGCAGAGAAGCACATGGTGAGACAAAGCAACTCGGAGGAGCCAGTGCTTAATTTGAGCCAGTGGTTTCCGGTGCTCTGCACCAGCACTTAATTGGCAGCACTGCCACTTATGACAGTCTGCAACATGGTGGCGCTTTTTGATTTAGAGTGAGTACAACAGTTGTTTACTAATTCAATGTACGTTAAACATGACTATTACCTGCCGCCCACACTAATCTCGTAGCTTTCGGCCTGGAAAGTCTGAATGGTCACACTTGTAGGAGTGTGAAGGATAGTAGCTGGTTTGGTACTGTCATTGGCACCGCTGATAGGGGCAATGGGTGATGTAGGCTGCAGTGGCCTCGTTATGAGGGCCCTGGCGCTTCATTTTTTACAAATTAAGCACTGGGAGGGGCACAAAAGCACACATCAAGACAGAGCAACACAGTGACAGGAAGTACTGGCAAGTGATATTGTGCACCGGATATATGACGGTACAACGCGTACCGTCACAACGCATACCTTTACAACGCGGCCTTGACAACGCAAGTCGTTACCACGACTTGCGTTGGGGGGGCGCGGATTTCGAATAGTTTAATTTACTATTCTAACACCAGTCCCCGTGGACCCTAGGGAAGGTGTTAGGATAGTAAATTAACTATTTTTAGACCTTGAGCGCCCTCCAGCGCAAGTCGTGGTAACGACTTGCGTTGTCACAGCCGCGGTGTAAAGGTACCGCGTTGTGAAAACATCGTTGTAAACGATGTTTACCTGTGCACCGAGCCCTGGCCAGAAAAGCAGATGAAGGACGGTCCAACCATAGCCTTCTCTGAATCTTTCCTACTGGTGGTTGCCCTAGTTTTGTGGGTTTGATATTGACATCCAAACAAGTGTGTGTTAAAGTGGATAATATCATGTTGGTAGAGTTGGTTGACAGGCAATCAGATAGAGACAAGAGGATTCTGAGGTTGTTGAGGGTGGTTGTGGTGGTGTGTTTGATGCACAACATCATCTTTAGGGTAAGGCACGTGCCCGATGTTGAAAATGTAATTGAAAATGCCTTGTTTCATTTGCAGTGGAGACAGATCTAACGGCTTTGTGATGTGGCACAAAATAGAGAACATTTTATTAAGGTATAGACACATCCCCTAATTAAAAACAGAACAGTGCAAAAGGCAGTTTAAAAAGCTGCCAAAAAAGGGCCAACATGTTTCAGCCAGTCGGGCAGGTCGTCCCTAGGCTTTCTTCAGGGCTCTGCTCTCAAATATTGCTACTGCATACGCACGTGATAATCCAACCCAGTGAAAATATAGTGCTAATCAAAAACGTGAAACACAATTCTTGCTGTTAATCATAAATGAAATAACGCAAAAGAAGTTGGAATGGATACAACCTGTAATATACTAATCCTCCGCATCAAGGAATGCAGATGGCATACAGCTTGACCGGGGACTGGACCTCACCTCACCTGGACTATGCTCAGGATTTAGAGGCCTGCTCTGTCCGTCGTTGCCTTAGGAGTGTCCTGAGTCTTGGGGGAGGCTGATTTGGTTCAGTTGTCCAGGGTAGCACTTCTGAAAGAGAGTTCAGGCAAGGGAAGAGGCAGTGGCCATGGTCCTTTAGTGGCCTTGACGGAGTTGGTGCCACCAAGGGCGTGGCGAGGAACCCTACAGCCGGCAGTTACTGCTAGGATGCATAGAACGATTCAGATGCAGGTTTCTGGTGAGAGAGAAGATTTTTATGTGTGAATATGGACAATATATATGAGGATTATGAGTTGTTCACAGTCAATGGGGTGCATCTCTCAGAGCTTGGCAGAGAGCTGTATTTCTTAGATTTGAGGAAGAATGTGACAGAATTGGTAGGGGAATGGGAGAAATGGGCACACGGGCAAGGGGCGAAAGGAAGAGGATGGGTGGTGCTGGAAGATACTTGTGTAAGGGCTTTCCTAGGTGAGGATGTTAGGATGTGAGAAGGAGGAATGACTGGTCTCCTGGACAAGCTAGCCAGCCTTAAGGGGGGATGGAGTAGGGTGTGCGTCCGAGCCATGATGCTCTCAAATATGCTAGGATGTCTAAGGTGTTGGCAAAAGATAGGGATGGGCAGGGGAGATAGGGGGTCAGTTAGGTTTAGACAGTTGCAGAAACCAAGTTTCAGGAGGGGTTTTAAGAGTGCCGAAGTCATGAAATTGTGGGCGTTAGTAAGGTGGTGGTTTTAGTTGTAAGTCGATATGCCAGGATTCATGCATTAGGGTAGTGCTCTGGACTCATTAAAGCAATCTTTTACACCCTTCATAAAGATGCTGTGGTGTTGGCCCTGTGCCACCCTATTGATGTACCTGGGGAAAGATGGGAGCTTTTTCTTTTTCCCCTGATTCTTTGGGCGGCTTGGTGCAGGCTGACAGGGTCATAGGTGGCTGATTAACTAAGGGGGAGGGAAGATGTGGGGTTAATGTCGGCACATAGGGGAGGGCTTCCCCTTTCTTTTCTTACACACCCAGTGGGTCTTGCTGCACTCCCGCCCTCCCAGCCTCTACTGAGATGGTTCAAGTGGGGTTTGGTATGATTGGGTTTACTCTATGGTTGCGGGCTTTGGTTAGGAGGGGCGGGCGTGATTGCGGTTAGAGGGATAGGGCTAGGATAAGGCAGCAAGTGGCGAGGTTAGGGATAAATAAGGAGATGGCAGAAGTGTTGGGTAGACTTCTGAATGGGCAAGCAATCTTTGGGGGTGCCAGGGAGTCACTGGGTAATATTAAGCTGGGAGGCTCTGAAAGATGCTAGGAAGGCCAGGGTCTTGGCAAAGCATAGGGTTGAGCAGAGAATAGAGGGGGCGGTTAGTTGCAGGATGGATGGGTACAGGGTAGGTGTCTGGGTAGGGGCTTTAGGAAGTTGTTTGCACTAGGAGAGGAGGTGGCCTAAGGGCTAAGGCGGTCGACCCGAAAACTGGGTTCGAGTCTTGGCTAGGACGCGCATCATCTTGTGATTCTGGGCAAATCACTTAATATCCCCGTGCCTAACAAAAAAAATTAACATGTCCTCATGTAATGCAACTGTTGCTCGTGTAAAGCGCTCTGATACCCGATACCTTTGGGTCAAGTGTGCGCTATATAAAACTCTGTACATTTTTTTTAGTGAGGAGTGTTTTTTAATTGTAAGGTCATATGCAGAATTAATGTATTAGGCTTGCAACCTGTTCCCATTAAGACGGCATTTTGCACATTAAACAGTTGATCATGATTGCGCCTGTTGCCCGAGACAGATTTTGGCAACCACTACCCCTGGTTATCCCTGGCTACTGCCCAGGTCAGCCTTTTATGCTCTTAGCTAAAATATTTGCCTTATTAAGGAACCCCTAGTATAGTTAATGTAATTTTAGATGCCTATGTTTCCTGCCCTTGAAGATGGCTTTTCCAGCATGGCCAGGAAGGCTTCCGATCCCCTGGATGGTAAAAGACATGGTCCAGGCGTTCAGGATTCAAGTCTGGCTGGGTTAGACAGTCTAACTCTGACCGCCATCTTTTCTCCGCGTGCTGCATCCACCACCGAAGAACACACAAATACACTCAGCTCACAGAGGAGTCAAAACAGCAGCCAACAAAAACACAGCGACCGCTCAAAGGTTTACAGACTTGTGGTTTGGGAAATACTCTCCAAGTTTAACCACAAGCGATCTGTTTATCCAGTTATCCTCTGCTAACTCAGCAAACATCCTGGCTGTGTTGAAATTACTAGCAGGCTTTTAATGAGAATTCTGGGAAGACTTTTCCATGACCTAATACGATGAATTTACTGCAGAGAATGATCCCTTCAGCCAGACATTTTTTGATTTATTCCCGAGTGAAGGTTGATAGACAAATGTAGTTATGACCCCCAAATTACGTACATTACCCCCCTTAGATCGCCTTATAGTGAGATTTCTGGAAAGCGTTTAACTCCCCTTCCGCCCAGACCAAGACAAAAGGCTTGCCTCCTGAGGCTCTAGAAAGCCATTGGCAACTCCCGAAGCCCCAAAAAACTCATGTAAAGACGAAGTTTTCACTGCAGTTGTTGTGTTGTTCTGTTTTTTTTTACAATTATACTGTACAGCATGCTGAAAATCTGTCCAATCGGCTGGTAACCATTGCGTCAAATAAGAGTTAGATTTGGCATTGGCGTAAAAGGGTGTCATTAGTGCGAGCAAAGAAACTGAACTCCCCCCACCATCCACTAGTTAGATAGTAAAAGGAAGCCAGAATGCGATTGTGGTGGGCCCCTAAGATGCTGGACCCTGGTGCCACTGCACCTGATGCACTATTGGTAGCGGTCTCACACACACAAATATATATATATATATATATATATGATATATATGGATGCTATAAATATGCTTGTGTGTGTGTGCGTATATATATATATCTATTACTCATTCATAAATATGTGTATATATGTGTGGGGATGTGTATATAGATGTATGTGTGTATATATATATATATATATATATATATATATATATATATATATATATATATATATATATATATATATATATATATATACATATTGAAAGAGAGTGTTATTTGTGTGCGTGTATATATATATATATATATATATATATATAAAAATAAATAGATAGATAGATAGATAGATAGATAGATAGATAGATAGATAGATAGATAGATAGATAGATGGATAGATAGATGGATACACACAAATATAAGTACTTGAATTTCAGAATTAAAAGCATTTTAAATAAACCAATGACCAAAGAAGGCATTGCCTTTATTTCGATTACTAACAGGCTGCACATAGCTGCGCTTTACAAATCCACGTGATGTTATGTTATATAGCACTGCATGTTGTGGGCTGCTCCTTCGGGGCGCTATGGTCTTGTGACGTGTTCTGGAGCCGCTCGCCTCTCTTGCAATGGGCCTGTGTGTTTTGCGCTTCCCTGCCCCCACTGAGCGCCGGGCCGTGCAGGCAGAGATGCCGCCAGGAGCAGCGCGCGTAAGGGGAGAGTTGGGCTGTCATTTCATTCGGAGCCCGTCTCCTTGCCAAGGGCTGGCAGTCTTCGCTCAGAGCCTGGCGCGTGCCCAGGGGGAAAGCAGAGGGAAGGGATGGAACAAACGGGATGAGCGTGGGCGCGCGGAGCCCCTTGGCATTGCGCTCCAAATCGATAACAAGTAGTCACAGCTCGCATTATATTAAAGTTCAAGATGTGCGGATAATTACCGGAAAAGCCTTCACTGACTCCCAGTCCAAGAGCCGGTTGCACGTCACAATCCTTACGGTCATGCATAAATAACATGCATCCCATCTTCGCGTGTAGCGCCAAGTCACTGAAGGGCCAAAGGCACTGATAATAAATGTTATTGTTAAACCAGCCATTGGTACTTGCTTTGTAGACATTGGAAGAATAAAAGTCGGAACTTGCCTGCCAGGTTTTAAAGCTATCACCTCTAGGTGGTAAAACTCTCATGTAGAGTCCCTTGCCACCCCGAGGCACCTTACTGGGCACACCTTTCTTCCTACAATCTCTCCTTGATTGCCAATGGCTTCTTACCTCCTACATTCTTCAAGTTGTCGAACAGATGCATCCCTAGAGGTCAGTGTGCCTCTACCCCCCTGGCACGATCTCCCAGCTCATGTCTGTTCATTGATGTCAGTCCACCAAAATACCAGGCTGGCTTAGCAGAAGGGGACGGCTGTATGCTGAAATATGGACCATAAAAATATTGTCAAAATATGGACAATCAAAATATCGACATTACATACAGATAATGTAATGCACAAGTATATCATCTACACAAATATTGTGGACCAATTTTTTTTTAAAAGAGCAACATAAAAAATACATAGCATTATCAAATAACATGAAATCAATGATTTATTAACATTTAAAAACGTAATTCTTAAAAATGCATGTAACTTCAAAATAAATTTAACAAATAAAATAAAAAATCTAATATTACATTATAAACAAAAATAAATATATTTTAAACATAAATACAATCGTACCTATTTATTAATACATTGTAAAACCCTTAAAACATGCTATTAAAGCATTAAAAAGAAAAACGTAAAAATATGTAACAAAAAGTAATATTTTTAAAATACTAAATTGAAACTACCACACAACCCCTCAAAATGTACTAGAACCAATAAAACATTATTTAAAAGTTACAAACAATATTTTTACATTTTAATTTTAAATTCAAAATGTAAACATACAAAATGTTTTTCAATTAAAATTGCATAATTAATACGTTGATATATAATTAATACGTCAATCCATATACATGAATAACATTTAACAACTACCCAGCCAATACACCAATAAACCCCACAACCCAAAATTAAATACACAATTGGAAAAATGTAACATTTAAACAAATAAATAACAATGATAAAACATTCCTAATATAACATATTTAACATACTAATAAATTAATATTGCCTAATATATAATTAAAAAAAACAGCCCACCCAATCTCCCAATAGAACCCCACAATTCAAAATTAAAATATAATGCATAATTAAATAAAATATTAAATAAGAATTTAAATGTAGAAAATACATAACATATCAATCAATTAACTTTAATGAATATATATTTAAAAATACTACCCACCAAATTCCCCAATAACCTCAACAACCCAAAAATACATTACAAATACATTCATTATACAATAACACATATAATCTAATAAAAATATAGTGCAATCCAATAAAAAATACTAAACAACTAAATTAAACAATGTTTGAAATTTCCTTTTTACAGTAAAACAGTAAAAATAGTGACATACGGAGGAGCCGCGCCAGCGACCAAGATGGCTGCTTGAGCATCGGCTCCGCCGGCCGCCACATCCTGACCAGCCATTCGGCACACTATCCTGAACCTCGTCCCTACCATCGGGTGGGGGACCAGCACCTGAGTCACTAGGTGAAATTCTGGTTCGATTGGGTGATCCGGCGACAGACTATCGTCGTCTGAAACTTTGGGGCCTACGAGTGTGGAAGCCGGGACTCCGAGTGTGACACTGGCCGCAGTGGAGTGCGACAACATCGGCCTCCGGGACCGTAAGTCGCCGGTCGGAACTTGGTTTACTGCGGGAAGATCGCACTTGGAGTGCCCTGGTGTACCTATCCTGGTCTAGGATCAAATTGCAGAGGAAACCGCCTACACCCGCTTGCGCAGTGGTGGGTTTCTCCTGATCTGGCGGGGGCAATGGCGTCAAGAGGAGACTCTGAGAAGCCTCAGACGAAAGTGAAGACCACTAGACAGGTCCAGTCTAACAAAATGGACAAGTATGCCATCTCCAAGGGGTCCCCAATTGATACTAAGCGTACCCTGACGGAGAGCAGAGATGGCGACTCAGTCGGGGAGGATCCCACTTTGAAAGATTTGATGGCAGCGATCACTGGGATCCCATCTTCCTTGGGTAAGATGGACACTAAACTGGACTCGGTGTCGATCGAAGTGGGTCTTATAAGAGCTGACCTCACTAAAACGACCGAGAAAGTTAAAGACTTGGAGGTCAAGACGACGAGTCTCATCGAGGATGTGTCGGAGCTGCAGAAGGAGGTGCGAGATCTTAGGGCGGCCCGGACTCAATTCGACCGAAAGCCCGATGAATACGAGGGACGGGCGCGCCGCAATAACGTCCGAATACTGGGAGTACCGGAGAGGTCGGAGGGGTTGACTCCAGACCTCTTTGTCAAGGAACTCATCTTGCAACATCTTAAGCCGAAGGGCCTCAGTAACTTTTTTACGGTTGAGAGGGCCCACAGAGTTCCCGGAGGTCGCCCAAAGACAGGGGCGTCTCCTCGTCCTATCATTGCCCGGGTCCTGAATTACCGGGACCGGGATGCCATCCTGCAAACGGCGCGGTCCTCGGGCCCTCTGGCCTATGAGAACTTATCACTGCTGTTCTTCCCAGACTTCACCCAAATGGTACAGAAACAGCGGCAGAGCTTTATGTCCATCAAACGGCGGTTAAGGGACCGGGAAATGAAGTACTTGATGATGTTTCCAGCTCGTCTTCGGATTGAACATGGCAGAAAGACGTGGTTTTTCGATAACCCTGAGGCTGCCGTGGACTGGCTGGATCGGGTCGAGGGTCAGGACACTGGGGGGTCAGGCCCGGACTGATGGTGAAGATCAATGACTTGTCGTCGTGTCTGAGTTGAACTAGTATCAATGGTGACATCGTGGGACTGGTTGGGGTTGTCCTTTTTTCCCCCCTGGACCATTTTTTATCCATGACTCTTTTTGCATTTTATCGGGTGGGGGGGGATCGTGGTTGGTTTGGGGTGGTGGGGGCGGGCGACCTGTTGTACGGTTCTCCCCCGTTTTTCTACTTTTAGATACTTGTAGTTAGTTGGGGGTGACAGGCACACTGCGAGTTGGGGATGAGCGTATGCTATATGCAGGGGTGCAGGGAGGGAGGTTGGGGGTTGGGGACTGAGGAGCTTTTGTTTGTTTTGTGTGACCAGAATCCGCTATGGGTGCCTATGGATATCCTGTCCTTTTTCTGAGATATGAATGGCTTGCGCTAGGTTGGGTTTGGGGTTTTCCATCCTCTGCTGGAATGTGAATGGCCTGGGCGATAAGATCAAGCGTACTATGGTGAATCAACTGATTAAAAGGCACTCGCCGGACGTGGTGTTACTGCAGGAAACCCATCTCATGGGTAAATGATGTATGGCGCTCCACCGAGGGGGCTACAAATTAGTGGCGCATTCTGGCTTTACTTCCGGCTCTAGAGGAGTAGGGATCTTGGTGAAAAACTCCTTTCCTCTCACTATTCAGTCCACGTGGTCTGATAATAGAAGCCGATATGTCGGAATATTGGGGTTTTGGGAGGGTAGGACTGTCACGTTACTGTCTATTTACGTCCCCCCCAGCGCTACAGGCGGATACTTTTCGCGATTTGGGCAGAGTGTTTCTTATGCTGCCTGTTGGAACGTTGGTACTGGGCGGGGACTTCAATGCTGTAATGGATGGTGAGCTAGACAGGACTCCCCCCGTGCACTTTTGCCTTCCCGCAGATGGCTGGCAGATTTTATCGCCGCGTCGGGTTTGGTGGATGGGTGGCGACTTTGGCACCCCAGTGATGTTGGTTATACCCACGCCTCTGCGGCGCACCACTCGCTCTCTAGGATAGACCATGTTCTATTGCCGGCGTCTCAGGCGGCCTCTATCCAGGAGGTGACTCATTTGGCACGGAGAGAGTCTGATCACTCGCCGATTTGGCTTCGATTGCGGATGGGACAGGGTGATGCTGGTAGGGTTGCACCGATTAATGCATGGCGCCTGAAGGACCCTGCTGTCGGGAAGGAACTTGTGCGTGTCACGGATCGTTACTTTCAGGAGAATGAGGGGTCGGTTACGTCGAAATGCTCCCTGTGGGAGGCTTACAAAACTGTCGCACGGGGGGAGATACTCTCCCTAATATCTGGGCAGAAGAAGAAGAGCAGAGCGGAAATAGATAGAGTGGAGGCGGAACTATTGGTCTTAGAAACCGCTGTCTCCTCGGGGATCGACCCTGGGGCGGGGCACCATCTCGGGTTGCTCCGGGATGAATACAGGACCCTGACACGTGAGAGAGCAGAGACGCAACACGCTTATACGCAGAGTAGAATATAAGAACATGGTGACAAGGCCAGGAAGTTGTTAGCTTGGTTGGAAAAGGGTGATTGGGGGTCTCGGCTGATACCGGAACAGCGTATTGCGGGTGCGGTGTCATCGGATCCTCAATCTATTGTGGATGACTTTGCCCGGTATTTTGAGGAGGTCTATACTTCAGCGGGGGGCTTTACGGAAGAGGAGAATGCCAACACGATTCGGGACATCCCGATGCCGGTTCTATCTATTGAGCATAGGGAGTTCTTGGATTCCGCCCTCACTAATGATGAGGTGGCAATGGCCATCAGAGGGGTTCGTTCTGGTAGGGCTTCTGGCCCGAACGGTCTCCCCATTGAATTGTTTAAACAACACGCCAACCGCTTGGCCCCGTACTTAAAAGACATGTATCTTGAGAGTAGAGACCGTGGCGATCTACCTTATGATCAACGCCTCGCGAATATTGTGGTCATTTATAAGGAGGGTAAGCCGCGTCTGGATTGCTCGTCATATTGCCCGATCTCCCTATTGAACGTAGAGCCTAAGGTGCTAGCCAAATTGCTTGCCGCCCGCCTGCTGAAGGTCATCACGAAGCTGGTGCATCCGGACCAGTCCGTTTTTATGCCGCGTCGTACACCGCCCTTAATCTACGTCGGCTCCATGGGTGGTGGCAGGTGCGTCCCGCATCCATGAGCCGGCGGTGTTGTTGTCCCTGGATGCCACTATGGCTTTTGACCGAGTGGAATGGCGTATCTCTTTGCGGTCCTGGAGAAGATGGGGTTTGGCCCCGAGTTTATCGGTTGGGTTCGCCTTCTCTACTCGGCCCCACTGTCTCGCGTAGTCGTAAACAACCATAAATTCCGCGACTTTTCACTTGGGAGGGGCACTCGACTGGGTTGCCCTCTCTCACCACTTTTGTTTGCCCTGGCCCTGGAGCCGCTTGCGGCCTGGGTACGATGGGACCGTTCGATCAGGGGATTGCGTTGGACTTCGGAATGGGAGGATAAGATCTCGTTGTACGCCGATAACATTCTGTTGTATTTTACCTCCCCACGCAGTTCCCTGATGGTTTTTATGGATATCCTTCCTATCTTCGGGAGGTACTCGGGCTTCGCTATTAATTGGGCGAAGTCGGTCCTCTTTGTGTTGAGTGGTGAACCTCCTAGGGTGCCAGTGAATTGCCCAGTGAAGCTGGAATTGGTCAATTTTCGGTATTTGGGTATCCAGATATCGAGGTACCCCAAGGTACGCTTCAGATTGAATTTGTTGCCCCCGTTGGATAGACTGTGTGGAGACGTTGCTAGGTGGAAAGGACTCCCGCTCTCTTTGTTGGGCCGTGCGGTCCTCTTTAAGATGATGGCCCTCCCGCGCTTTTTATATGCTTTGCAGAATTTCTACGACCCGGTGCCCCCGTCGTATTTTAATGAGATGGAATCGCTGCAGCGAGGCCTTTTGTGGGAGGGGAGGCCCAGTATTACATTGTCGAAATTGATGTTGCCTTGGTACGACGGGGGTATCGGTCTGCCTAACATCAGGAGATACTATTGGGCGTCCCAGTTGGCGCCTATTAATCAAGCAATCTATGGCTCGCCGATGGATCCGGGTTTCGCTATGGACCATGGCCATGTGCCCGGGGGAGAGTATACTAGGGTGTTATATGCGAAATGTGGTCGTTTCACCTTGGTGGGTCCTCCATCGACAGCGACAAAGATATGGCACGAGTCTACAAGGGCCCTTAACTGGGCAGGGCGTATAACACTGGCTACACCCTTGTGGAGCTCGGAGAAGTTGGGGACTCTGGAAAACGAAAGGGTTTGGCCGGTGGGATCTGATTGGGATTGTGCAGGTGCGAGATGTGTGGGGTAAAGATAGGATGTTGACATTTGAGGAGCTGTAGGCCAAGTACCAGCTGCATGATACTGAACGGTTTCCGTACCTTCAGATTCGTCATGCTTTACGTGCAGTAGTCCCCCATGGTGAAAAACCTTCGGTGGCCCCTCCGCTTGAGGATCAACTGCTGGACGGTAACGTGCCAACCAGAGCCATATCATTGACATACAATAAACTGATTAACCATACTGAGGATCCCCTGGTGAAGCTTAGGGACCAGTGGGTCGCAGATGGGTTTGTTTTGGATAAGGAAGATTGGAGGGAGGCGGTGTCATCCCCTAGAATAGTGGCGGTCCCAATGCGACTTCGATTGGTCCAGCTCAGGATTCTGCACCGATCCTACACCACAGGTCCTGGATTGTTGAGGATGGGGTTGGCTGTGTCTGCGGATTGTCGAAGAGGGTGTGGAAGGCCGGGAACGTTCCTACATATTCTGTGGGAGTGTGAGAAGGTCCATGATTTTTTGGACGAGGATACACTTGAAGATGAGTGAAGTGTGGGGTGTGCGGATCGAGTTGGAGGCGCGTCGCTGTTTGCTGAATGTCTGGGGGCCCTCCGACCTTTCGAGCCATGGCAAGATCTGGGTCACTCTTGCTTGCGCAATTGCCAAGCGTAATATTGCTCAACTCTGGGGTGCTGTTCAGGCACCTCGGGTTGGGAAGTGGATGGAGGACCTCGACTGTTGTATGTTCCGGGAGAGGTCTGTGTATGTATCTAGGGGGCGGCCCCGCAAGTGGGGTAAGATCTGGGGAGTCTGGAACGCCTATCGTGGGGACATTTGTACACCACCTGAGGTGGACCCTGCCAGTGTGGATTCGGAAGACACTTAAACCTATTCTTTATGTTTTGCTTTATTTGTCTACCTCTGGAGGTCTATGTTCTCTATGTGTATATTTGCAAGTACTCAATGCGCTCTGGTCAGTTTTGAGTTGTGTAATGTCCTTTTTGTTTAATAAAAAGATGTTTTAAAAAAAAGTGACATACATGCCTTCAATATTTTGGTTCACGATATTTTTTTAGTTATGATAATTTGACCATGATATTATAATCAGACAATATTTTTGAGTGGATGTTGAGGTGGATCACTGAAAGGACATCATACTGTCTCTGATGATATCACAGGGCTCATCCTGTGTCCTACCCTTACACACTCATAAGCTTCATTAACTTCCTATTTCCTGCTGAGGGGCTAGGGAAGATGCACATACTGGACAATCAACAAAGGAAATATGGCTCATAGGGCATTGTTTACATCCTGTTCCTGACTTCTGAGAGCGACGAGATCAGAAGAGAGAGCAGTAACATCAGTGCCAGGGGCTTTTAGAGGGAAAACCTGCGGTATCAGCTGCGACCACTATTCACCTTCAGTTGATGTCCATGGACTCAATGATTAAATGGGAACGCTCACTGAAAAGGTGTTTGGGACAAAAGTCTTGCACAATGCTTACTAAAGGAAGTCAGGAATCGCTTTGATAAAGCTCATGGTCTAAAGACCTGGAGAAAAACATGTATCGGCTAACTATCTATAGTTTTGGATTCGTTGTGGTTGACTCAGGATAAATGTATATTGCATAAATCCATGTTCTCCACAAAGTAACAGAAGAAGCAGTCCTGGAAAGGTAACTTTGTGTCATCAAGCTTCCCGTAGGCTGTCAAGGTCCCCATATAGCGCCTATGTAGAGTTCTCCACTGTACATGATCTTGTGTCGTACATTGTAGTTTGTGTTCTGCTTCTCACTAAGAGCAATATTTCACAGGAGATCCAACTGTAATCCCCAGTATCTCCTATAAGCATACCCCTTGCGATGTCTTCTTCAGTCACAATCTCTGTGCTGCATCATAGCACTATCAACAAGCTCTTATACCCATGGGTTACACCAGTACTCTGTTAAACGTATGATCTATTATTTAAAGCAAGACAATTTATAGCCAAAATAAAAGGTGTTTAATCTCAGTGTGTTGGAAGTTTGATGCTTTCTTTGGTTTCTTCACCCAGCCCTCCTTTTTCTCTTCTGCGAATTACACAAAAAATGTCTCTTTTTCCAACCCTTGCATCAGAACTTTCTTTTGTTAGAGTTGTGCCACTCCTCATGGAATTTCTCAAGCTGTCTCATTTTACAACCCTTCCCTTGGGACTTTCTTTGGTCAGAGTTATGTCTCTCGACTTGAGATTTCACAAACTTCCTCTTATCCCTCAAGCTTACAACAGGACTTCCTTTAGGAATTCCTCCCTCCACTTGGAATTTCAAAAGGCTGTCTTGTTTTCCACCCTTACACCAGGGCTCTCTTTATTCAGATTTACCCCTAGGATCTGTTCTGTTCTGTTCCTCCTATATCCTCAAGACGGAGAAGGAACTATTCTGGCACAGGAGCATGAAATCCCTGTGATCCACCCAACGATCTGTCTTATTACAGGGAAGTTTGAAGAGGAGGCATCGCTAAGCACTTCCTTTCTTTGTTTGATTGGCTCTATCTTCAGTTTTGGTTGCTGTTAAATTTAAAACAAAAATCTTTAATGGTTGTTTTTGGGTGGATTAGTCCCCTCCCACATATCTAGGTGGTCCCACCCCTTTAGGTCGACTCATCCCTTCTTCTTTGCCATTCTTCAGCTAAATATAGTACCTATATGTAGCACTGCGGAGTTCCACCTATATTTTCCTAACTACCAACTTGAAACCCATCCAAGATGGGCTTTCTGTTTGGTGGGGTATCCAAGCCCTCCAGGCACTACCTTTTCCACTGCTGGGACCAAGAAGCCCCTTGTCTCTAGAGTCCCCACAGGAGAACTGCAAGATGTTGCAGTTCCTCACTGGTGGTGGTGTACCAAGAGGCTGCTTGCTTCCAACTTGCTCCATAGAGGGCACGCAATCAACTTGAATCTTGAAAGTTTTGCAAGTTAGTCATGTAAGGACTTCACCTCGACGGGCTAATGCAATTTTCCTTGACAAGCACCCATGTCTCCTACCGCAACTTCATACTTTCCAGTGTTCCTTCTGCCACTGGTTAAATGTTGTGCAAGAAAGAAAATAGTAGCTTCAGTTTTGTTCATATTAACTGATCCACAGCAGGTTCACCAAAGTGCCAGGTGTTTCCTATGCCCTTCAACTGTTATATACATTTCCTCCCACTCTCTCTAGAAATGGACAGCAAGGAACCACAGGGGTTAAATATTGATGAAGAACTTTTTATACATCTCTAGCCTGGACGGCTGCCAGATCAGTGATCATGTTGGTTATAAGGAAATAGTTTATGCAAATGCTTTAATTGTTTTTTGACTGAGTGTGTAGTTGAGCGGTACATTTCTTTTAACTAGATGATTATTCTGTGTTCATTTACAGGAGGACTTTCACCCAGAGAAGCCGTAAAATAGTACCAGATAGGAGAATCCATCTTAGCGGAGAGCAGTCTTATCTCAACAAGGATAAATAGCGTTGACCGGTGAGAAGATAATGAAGCACGATGTAGCCAGTGTGGTTCAATGATAAACACATGTTTGATTTTTATAAGATTAAGCCCACAGGGGCCTTACCATGAATTACAGCAAAGCGTGTACCCACTAGGGCAAGTTGATGACGCCTACATCAGACCACACAATTTCAGCTTAGATCTAGGAAAGATGTAGACTGACAGACTATACACTGATCACACGGGCAAGAAAACGCTCCAAGAGTTAGTGTATATACATTGTAAATTATTTTGAAACTATTTTGATTATGTTGACTGCTTTATAATGATTGCCGCAATGGGATAAGCTGATGATAAAAGCTGTTACGCTTGGTAAATGTATTGGCAACACGGTAATAATTGTGAAAAACTATGAGTTGAAACTCTGACACACTGTGTTTGTTCATTGTTGTATTTATTAATGAATGTAATAACGGAAGACCTGTCTGATCATTTAACATTACTGTGCTTAATGCATTGTTGATATTTTACAGTTTACATTGTATGCAAACAACAGTATTGCTTTATATTGTGTTAGCAATTGTTCCAATATGGCTGCCAGACTAACTGAACCGGTTGAAGTCCTCTGTTTATGTTGTTGTTTATTGCACACTTTCAGTGACAAAAGTATAACAAACATTATATATATATATAACTCGCACTCGTCTCAAAAGAACCAGCGTACCCCCGTAGTCACCAGGTATCGCCGGTCCGAAAAACGAAAGTTGACCCAGGCTGAGGTGAATAAATATTTATTTAAATTCTAGAATCGCCACCAGCATAACGTTTCGGCCTTCTCAGAGGCCTTGATCACAAAGTTGCCTGCTAAAGGAAGGCCCGCACAGGTAGGTAGATTACCGCCATTTATTTGTTGGAAGGAACACAGTCGTCAAACCAAAGCTGTAGTCTCGCTACAATAACAAGCCTCGCCCAACGCGTTTCGTAGAATAACTTCATCAGGGGCATCACAAGAAACGAAGTCACAGCAATGTTCAATTGCACCCATATAAATATTTAGTCCCCGCCTAAGTGGGCGTAGCTACTTGCATAGCATTCTGGATCTTGCTATGGATATATATATATATATATATATATATATATATATATATATATATATATATATATATATATATATTACCTACTGGCAGTCGCCAGTAGGTATATATAGTTAGGATTTTTTCTCTATGGGATTTTTGAAAATTCTATGTCTAATAACTTTGGCGTTTGTGGACGGAATTGGCTGAAATTTTCAGGAAAATGGCACATTTTGTTTCTGAGCAGCCCTTGAAAATTTGGGGGGGGGTTCGTCAAGGGGGGGCCGAGAAAAAAGGGGGGTCCCAAAACGTGTTTTTAACATTGAGTTTTCCATAGGGCGGTTGGCCTCACTTTTAGCCCGAACGGCTGAATGGATTTGCACGAAACTTGGCAAAATTGTAGGGACTGGTAGCCCGATGTGCCTTTTGTAGGTCTCAATATATGTGCTACAGTGGATTTTGAGAAATTAACGTTTAAAAAAAGATATATATCTGTAACAGCGGACCGGGCAGCGCTCCAGGACGCGTACTTTTCGCGCAACGGAGCTTTGTGAAGCGAAGCTGATTGGTTCTCCGGCGTCTGTCAACATTCCAAACAGTCCGTAGCGGCCGCCATCTTGTCTCTCGGTAGGATCGAGAGACAAGAGGAGGCGAAAGCGAAGGGGCAAATGACCATAAGGGGGAATAGTAGATCCTCGCTGACCCCCTAGGTTTGATGTGGAGGTTTTAAAAGGGCCCCGCGGGGCAAAAAAAATAAATAATAATAATAATCGAACGGCTGAATGGATTTGCACGAAACTTGGTAAAATATTAGGGACTGGTAGCCCGATGTGCCTTTGCTAGGTCTCAATATATGTGCTCCAGTGGATTTTGAGAAATTAACGTTCAAAAAAAGATATATATCTGTAACAGCGCTCCGCTTCGCGTAATGGAGGTTTGCGAAGCTGATTGGTCATTCTGTCACTGGGCTATAGTTGGGCTACATCTGGCTGATATTTGGGCTACATTTGTTTTTTTTTCGTCTCTGGCGGCCATCTTTGGGCTACATTGGGCTACATTGGGCTTCATTGGGCTTCATTGGGCTACATTGGGCTACATTTGGGCTCCAACATATATATAGGCCAATGTAGCTCAATATATATATTTCAAAGTTAATTTTCGTAAAAACCACTGGAGCATATATCTTGAGACATAGCAAAGGCACATCGGGCTACCAGTCCCTACAATTTTGCCAAGTTTCGTGGAAATCCATTCAGCCGTTCGAGCTAAAAGTGAGTCCAACCGCCCTATGGAAATGAAGGAAATGAATGGGTAATTTGTAATTAGCAAATAGCTCATCGCAAACTAGGAATGGTAAAGAATCGCTATTTATTCCTTAAAGTTCGCTATTTAGGAAATGCAAAAAACTTTGATGATACATATGGCGGTTCATCTCTAACAAGATAAGAAGCATAGGGATAGATTTATGATGACTGGCGCATCACCAGGGATGTGTTAGTCATTCTGTGCCGCTGTTCCGTCACCTATGGTGTGCTGCATTTACAATGCGGCGCATCATGGGGCAAAAACAGCACAGATGCGTGATGTATCTGTGCCGTAAAGGTGGCGCATTGCTGGAGTTGTATCGCAAGTGTGATGAAGCTCCAGCAAGGGTCGGGGGTGCCCCTGTCGCAGGGTTTCTGTTCTCACACAGAACTGTGGACAGAGGATTGGAACCTCGGCGAATTAGGGTGTCCCAAAACTCACCTTAGTAATCAAAAACCCCTTAGCAAGCTAGGTACAGTGTCACATTGGATATAACAAACTCTCAATGTTTAGACAATCCAGAATATGAACTTATAGTACCTCAGGATACGTGGAACTCATGAACAGTCGGTCGTTATATATTTCTTAGAAACCAGAACATGGAGTTAAGAAGAACACATGTGTATTTGAAATGTTTATTTACTAATGCCGTCTTCTCAGGCGTAGTATCTTAGATAATACAAGTACACATATTATCAGTAGCAAAATTACCAGCATAGTTACTAGTACATAAAAAGCGAATGGTGACAGTATGTTAACATGCTGTAAATGAATAAGAGTTAGCAACACTTATAAGCAGCCGCGGGCCGTGGAGGGAGTTACGGTGGGGCAGGGAGGCGGGGAGGGGGAGGGGCAGGGTGGAGAGGGCTCCACCCTGCTTCTCCCCCTCCCCGCCTCCCTGCCTCACCGTAACTCCCTCCACGGCCCGCGGCTGCTTATATCTCACCCTCCCTAATACACATATTATATTATTTGCTAAGAAGGTCTCTTTGTGTTGGTTTAGGGCGTGCCCATACTTTAGTGTCTTAGATTTGAAGGAATCACATCAGCATACACCAGCTCTCTCTTCATGTGAACCGCATCAAGTGTTGTGTATGTGTGTTCGGCAAAGCAATATAAAACCCGCCTCATGCCCAGAATTGGCAGAAGTTGCACTTATGTTATGAGTATGAAGTCGTGGAGATCAGACCTCATAACAATTCTGTATCGTGTTGTTCTTGAAACTTTAGCACTCGCTGTACAGATATAGTTTAACAAGCAAAGCAGATAGTAGAGCAATAACATATTATTCTCATGTAAACCACGATGAACTACTAGGTTGAAAGCTAAAGCAACAACTAAGTGTCGTGTGCAGAAGTTGCAAAAAAGGAAAAATGGCGTTTAAACCGGTAATGAGCCCATGCTAACTTAACACGGTGTAAAGATATCCAGGACCTAGATAACACCTCCCCATGATCCGGAAACGAACTGAATAAGATAATAGAAGTGCCATCTCATGAGAGCAGATTGCAAGTTTATATGTGGACGGTCCGCAAGGTAAAGCATTAAAAACTAGGAAAATTTAATGCTAAAGAAAAATAAAACAGCCAAGTACTTTATCGAGTCTTAAGCCAATAGGCAAGGTAAATAATAAAAACTTGACAAATAAGTCAATGAATTGTCAATGAAATGCTAGTACTCAGCATATCAAACATGAAAAAGGTCTATGACATAACTGTGTATGCAAAATAAGCTGCAACAGCCTCCAATAGGAAGTCACCGTCTTCATCCGAAAACAGTTCAGCCATCCAATTTAAAAGCGGAAAAGAACATACGTGCTCTCCCAGCACCGGATCCTCTATCACCATCAGAGGACAGCTCGGTGGGTTTTCAAGAAAGCTCTGTTCCAAGAAAGACTGTGTTGCCGCCAGTAAATTCCAGGGACCAATTAGTCCATGCATCAATGCCACAGCCATAATCCTTTCGCCAGGACAAACCAACTCGTGAGTAATGATAGGAGTCATCAGCTGATTAAAGTCGACGTCAGGAGAAACCGGTCCGCAGAGACACAAATCAATGGCCCAATCGAAATCACAGGTCAGGCAGTGAAATACAGGCTGGACACAGGTGAAGTAGGAGAATCGAAAAGATAATCCATATGCCGTGCTTAATATCGCCAACGGCATTGTGCCATAATATTCTAGCATGCGATTGCGGAACAGTGTCAGCAGCTGCAGGGCGGGAGGTTGCATAGGAGGGACATCCATATTTAAAAATGTAAAAAAGCACAAGAGCGTCCGCTGGTAATGCAAGTAAAAATGGCAATCCACGAAGCAGAGTGGAAAAAATAGAATGAAAGAAAGCAGGGATGACTCCAAAGATTTTCTCAAATGAAGTCACGAGACCACTGGTAACAACTTTAAAAAAGTGCGCCAGGGCCTTTGTGGAGGATGCGTTAAAGATAGTCCGAACCATCTTGCTGAAATGGAAAGGCAAATCTGAATTGAAAAGGGTCTGCACCTCTGTACGGGTGTTCGCTATGTGAAGCACGAAAGTTTCACGGGCCGAACTCAAGGCCACCTCTCTCTGAGACAAAAGAGCTCTTATTCTTGCCATGCCGTTGAAATCTGCTCCCAAGGTTGGTATTTGTGGCGAGATTGAAAACTCCCTATGTTCATGTGTGGGAGGAAATAGAACATTTCTGCAGCAAATAACCCGTTCACTTACTGTTACGATAAAAGGAATACTTTTAATTAACCCAGAACAATCTTCATTATTGAGCATCAAATAACTACCATTTTCCAACAACTTGAACGTGGGGATGATAGCAGGAACTGGCGTGCCTTGCAACACGCAAGCCATATTTGGTCGGTGTTTGTTGCATGAACCGTGTAACTGTATGTGCCTACACATTAGTGAATGATCTGGCGTCTCAGTGCATTCCTCTCCATTCAGATAAACTTCTTGATCATCTTTGAAACATCTGTATGTGTATGGAAGCGACCAGACCTCATGAAGAAAAGCACTACCTAAAGGTTCATAACGACCTATTGGTATATATTTCATACAATTTGAAAACTTATATAAAGCAAAAGGCAGCGTTATTAAACCGTGGATAAGGCACGTTGCCAAAAAACCCGCAATCCTCTGCTGATGATGTCACTGAGCATGTCATGAATGATGTAATATGTGACATCATCAGCAGTGGATTACGGGTAATAGTATCTCTAGTTTACTCCCCTATAGCTGTCTTTCTTTTAACATAAGTGTCTGTTTCCTTCCCTTATACTTACTGTTTTTGGTTCGCTTCCGGTTCGCGTACCGGCGAGCGAACTGGGAAGCGAACTAAGAGAAATAGAGGTTGGCACAGTTCCAAATATTGTACCAATTTTTTAATAACGGGGAGGTAGTTCTGAAAAGAACTTTTTTTTTATTGTTTTTGTTGTTTTATATTTTTTTTATTATTTTTCGGAACATTTTTTTACTTTTTTTGAATTTTTCTGAACAGTTTTATATTTTTTTGGGTTTTTCTTGGAGGGGGCAATGAAAACGATTCATTGTAAAGGGCTCAACAGGAGCAACAAAACAAAAAAAAGTATTTATTATTTTGGGCGTTTCGTACAAACTTGCATATGATAGTCAATAGCTCTGTTGATCAGAGTGATGCTTCTTTCTCCGTAGCAAATGAATCCATCGCAAAATACGCAGATGTGTTTTACTTCACCAAATCTCATTTGTATATTTGGCACCATCTCCCTGCCCTCTGGTCCCGTTACTTCCGGTACAACAGATCTTCTGGCCATAATAGGGAGATTATCTAGGTCGTTCCGAAACTGTGCAGCACTGTAGTTGTTAGGATGCCACCTAGTCATATGGCGATGCATTGTGTAGTTTCCGAAACTGTATTTTTTCTCGGTTCCTCTGGACAGTCTATCTTGACATATAAGGCAAGTTACGTATCTTGCATTTACTTTTTTCTGACCTTTGGGAATTTTAAAAAATTGCCAAATAAAGTTTTCTTTCCGGTGAGACGTCCTGGGCTCCTCAGGCAAAAACTGCCTCTCTTCGTGCTCGTCGTCCTGTTCCTCTTCTTCCTCTTCTTGTTGAATTATAACTTGAGCAGGTGGTCCACTCTTCCTTGGATGTGGTGGAGGTGGTGGGGAAGCACCAGCTGAAGCTACTAAAGAAGCCATTGCTCAGTGATCACAAAGGGTCTTTCTCTCACAATGATGAAAGTCAGAGTGAGGAAAGAAGGAGGGATTTTCATCATTTGGGAAAAACAAGAGTTCTCAACCAATGAAAAGTGTTCATTTTAGATTATATGACCTAGTCTTACATCATTAGGAAACCAAAAGTGAAATGAACCAATGAAAAGTGTTATTACCAAGTCACATGACCTGCTGTGTTTACGTTAAGCGCTTTGCAGGGCCTCCTGGTTTGCTTCCAGAAACCTGCGCTTTGCGACTCGCTTCGCGTACCAGTTCGCTAACGTAGCACGTCATATGACGTATCACGCGACAACGTGAAACGTCATGCGGACGGGAGGCGTCACAATGTTGTTTTGTAACGCGGCAGTTGCGGTAAAGAAACGTTTACCGGCTCGCGGTCTATTTCGCGGCATCAAGGTCAGCTAACGGGAAGCTTCCCGATTCGCGAAGCGGGAACGAAGAAAAAAAAATATTTAAAAAAAAAATTATTCATAAACATATAAAATATATTTTTGGATTTAAAGAAGAATACATTTTACAGCTACAGATATTAGCTGTTAAAAAACCAATGAAATTCACTGAAAAAACCATAGGTTATAGACCATATATAGTTAGGAATTAGCATTTCCAAAACCTTATTTTACTCACACAAAACCATTGAAATTCCATATATAGTTAGTTGCACTAACTATATATCGCGCACCCGCAATCCACTGCTGATGATGTCACATATTACATCATTCATGACATGGTCAGTGACATCACTGATGACATCACTGATGACATCTCAAATGACATCACTGATGACATCACTGATGACATGTGATTTGACATCAATGACCACATCACTGATGATATCATTCATGTGACAATACAATGCATCTCCTCACATTTTAATATAACCTCTGTTTCACCCAGTGTTAAATACAGAGTATAATTTTTGAAACCATTGACACACCAATACTAGTTACTACATACGCACTCACTGATTCCTATGTCTACACACACATTCACTCATTCACCCATACAATCATTCATACATACAATCACTCATCTTTACAACACTATCATATGCACTCATACACCTATACAGACACTCACAGTCTGCCACTCATCCATGGAGTTACTCACACACGTAGTCAGTCCTGTTAAAGAATCAATGACACTTCCATTTTCTTGTCTATACAGTTAAACATAGAGCACCTTACATTTTCAAACATATACTAACACATACTTACCTTCTTATAGAATCATTGATACAAGTACACATTGATCTGCACAGAGTCACACACCTCCCAGCCAGCCAGCCACACACACACTCAGTCTCCCATACAAATACTTGGACAATCAATCAGTAACCCATATAGTTAATCATATAGCTACTGATCAACACGTGCAGCAGTTTACAGAACAACAGACATAATGATGCTCAAATTAAGATAGTTTAGTCACTAACCCATGCACTCAGTGAGACACATTTAATCACTCACTCATACATTCAGTCATGCACCTACTAAATCCTTTGTCCAGACACTTATACTTCCACTCATTCTTCAATATGTAAGACACATTTTAACTTTACAGAAACACACAGTCACTGGATGATGTCATCAGTGATGTCATCAGTGATGTCATTTGAGATGTCATCAGTGATGTCATCAGTGATGTCATTTGAGATGTTATCAGTGATGTCATTTGAGATGTCGTCAGTGATGTCATCAGTGATGTCATTTGAGATGTCATCAGTGATGTCATCAGTGATGTCACTGACCATGTCATGAATGATGTAATATGTGACATCATCAGCAGTGGATTGCGGGTGCGCGATATATAGTTAGTGCAACTAACTATATATGGAATTTCAATGGTTTTGTGTGAGTAAAATAAGGTTTTGTAAATGCTAATTCCTAACTATATATGGTCTATAACCTATGGTTTTTTCAGTGAATTTTCAAGGTTTTGTAAATGCTAATTCCTAACTATATATGGTCTATAACCTATGGTTTTTTCAGTGAATATATATATATATATATCAGAAAACTGTTACAGCCCCGCCATGCAAAACGGGGATAATCTGGCGAGGACCACTTCACGAAGCCACAACAATCAGCTCAGGACCACAGTATATATTAAAGTACAGGTGCAAATTTATTCGGCATAAAATAATCCTAAAATTCTACTCGGACAAATTGCCCGCCATTGACGCGCTTCGCTTGCGTCCGTGAGCTTGATCACATGATGCACTAAGGGACGGGAAGTGCTACATAACAGAAAGTGCACTAATTCCTGTAGAAAAATGACTACAATGCTCACAAATAAAGAGAACAGACTTAAAATATGGTACTATGCTGAGAAACTACCAACAGTTCGAACAATAGATATACGATTAATTGCACAAATGTATATTCTCTGAAGCACAATACTACCATCAATCACCAGCGAACTTTAAACATATTTTGACATTATACATGAGCGAAGAGGCACAATGTTTGACTCGCAACACTAATCCCTTTTTCTGGATAATATAAACACTGTTAGGCACAAACAAAATTATATAACATGGCAAATCCCACACAGATGCATTGAATATGGGGGCCAAGATAAGCATGTGAATATCTAATATGCAAGTGCAAAGGCAGCAAATACAATATTTGCATTATACACTGAACCATAGACGACAATGCAAGTGCTACTGACCATTCAATGTTCTATAAAGATGTGCAAATATAAACATCATTTAGTTGAATAAAGTGCTAGTGCAATATAATAGTGTACAGCTTAGCTGCTCAATCAATGATGTGCAAGCCATCGCAAGATGTATAGCAACTGTTCAGAAAAAGGAAGGTTCTTGTTATCATTTATGTGTCAGTTAGATGCTTGATCAAAAAAAGTGCAAAATTACGCAAAAGTTATTGCAAGAAAAAACAGCTCAATTCATAATGTAAACAAAGGGAGAGTTCTTATCATAGTTTATCAGATAGAATAGTGTGCAAAATGGCTGCTTGATCAAAATTGTGCAAAATTTCGCAAGAAATATACTAGAAACAAGACTCAGTTCATACTATATACTGTAAATGTGCAAATTAGTTGCAAAGTCCTAAAAGGTGCAAAATATCTCAAGATATATAGCAGCAGAAAAAATCTAAAAGAAAGCTGTCTGGTCTATCAATATGCATAAATACCTTAAAAAGTCCATAAAGTGCTCTAGTGCCTAAGTGCGCATAAAAAGTGTAGTGCAAAAACACGTAAGACAAATTACATATTCTAAAAGAAACAGCTGGCAATGTCTGTTCAAGCCTGAACAATCAATCCTTAAAGTGCACTTATTAGACTTATATACAGAACAGTTAAATTCATGGCAAGTACCCAATTATACAGAGTCCACTACATACATCACAACCATAGGGATCAGATGCTAAGTCAATCAATGGCTAACTGCCCCTATTTAGCTGGAAATATAGAGCAAATTACAAGAAATTGTACAAGTCCTCGCTATTATTGAGGCTATAAGGCATTTTGGTGCCTAGGGACAATATAAAATAGGTCTCTAATTGACGGAGAGTTTTTTCACGGTTCCCACCCGGTCCGGAAATGGGAACGGCCCCTAGAACAGTATATTGGAGGTCCTTAAGCTTGTTATTGTGGACCAACTTACAATGCCTAGTCACTGGGTAATTGGGGTCCGAGTTGACAATCGCCCATACATGCTGTAAGATGCGCTTATGTACAGGGAGTTTCGTACTCCCAATGTAGTCAAGTCCACAAGTACAACGAAGTTTATATATCACAAACTCCAAACGGCATGTTAAATGATCCCTGATGGGAATTTTTCTTGTTGTTGAATGCCGTAGTATAGTCAGTGCTATTGGTGGCAAAAGTGCACACGCGGCAAGAATTACACTTAAAAAAGCCCTTTTTAGTCAACCAAGTTGTTTTTGGAGTAATCTCTAGGCTAGATTTGGCAAGAGCATCCCGCATTGAGGGTGCCTTTCGGAATGTAATTGCCGGTGTAGCTGGCAAAATAGATTTAAGTGTAATGTCAGTTAACACAATTGGCCACTGTGCAAATATCATGTTGCGTATCTTTTTTTCTTGCTGGCTAAACGTGGTGATGAATCTTACACTCATTTTGTCTGTATCTGAGCTTTGTTGGACAAGAGGCAATACTCGATCCTTTTTAGCAATCAGCAAATCTTCCCAGGGTGGCAGATTTGCTTTAATTAATGCTGCATTTAGAATTTCCCTAGTGTAACCTCGCTCAAGAAAACTGGAAAAAGCCTCTTGTTGGCATGTCATGCATTCAGATTCCTCACTACAGATACGGTGAATTCGAAGAAATTCGCCGTATGGAATATTACAAATTGTATGGTGAGGATGGGCACTGTCCGCATGCAGAATAGAATTCCCTGCGGTAACTTTGCGATGTAGTTTGGTATGTAGTTCACCTGCATTGACATTGAAAGATACATCAAGAAATTCAACATTGACTTCATCGATATTGGCAGTAAATTTCAAGTTCATAGTTTAACTGATCCACAGCAGGTTCACCAAAGTGCCAGGTGTCTCCTATGCCCTTCAACTGTTATATACATTTCCTCCCACTCTCTCTAGAAATGGACAGCAAGGAGTCACAGGGGTTAAATATTGATGAAGAACTTTTTATACATCTCTGGCCTGCACTGCTGCCAGATCAGTGATCATGTTGGTTTTAAGGAAATTGTTTATGCAAATGTTTTTAATTGGTTTCTGACTGAGTGTGTAGTTGAGCAGTACATGTTTTTTTAACTAGCTGATTATTCTGTGTTCATTTACAGGAGGACTTCCTTCCAGAGAAGCCGTAAAATAGTACCTGATAGGAGAATCCATCTTAGTGGAGAGCAGTCTTATCTCAACAAGCATAAATAGCGTTGACCGGTGAGAAGATAATGAAGCACGATGTAGCCAGTGTGGCTCAATGGTAAGCACAATTTTGCTTTTTATTAGATTAAGCCCACAGGGGCCTTACCATGAATTACAGTGAAGTGTGTACCCACTAGGGCAAGCTGATGACGCCTATATCAGACCACACAATTTCAGCTTAGATCTAGGAAAGATTTAGACTGACAGACTATACTCTGATCACACAGGCAACAAAACGCTCCAAGAGTTTGTGTATATACATTGTAAATTATTTTGAAACTATTTTGATTATATTGAATGCTTTATAATGAATGCTGCAATGGGATAGGCTGATGATAAAAGCTGTTACGCTTGGTAAATGCATTGGCAACAGGATAATAATTGTAAAAAACTATAAGTTGAAACTCTGACACACTGTGTTTGTTCATTATTGTATTTATTAATTACTGTAATAATGGAAGACCTCTCTGATCATTTAACATTACTGTGCTTAATGCATTGTTTTTTTTTATTAAACATTTTATTGTTGTTGCGTTTTCATGCACTTCCATATGATCAATGAACAATAAACATCTCCCTCTGTGGTAAAATTGTACATAGTACATCCCATGGCATACACGATAAATACATCACAGCGTAGAAACTACACTACAACAGATAACATTACTTTCTTAGCATCCCTCCCATAACCAACATCATCACTTATTTATAGCCATAGATCAGTCTATTCAGCCCTTCCTATAATCATGGGCTAGCTTCAGGGGTTGAGGCCGTTTGTGGAGGCTCACATATATTCCCCCGGAATTTGTTCCATTTTCTCCATATTCTGGACCATTTTTTGGGACATCCCCTGTGGGTGTAGACCGCCCTCTCAGCCACCATTGCAACATCCATGTACCTTTCCCACTGTTGATGCGTAGGTAACACCCCAGAGTCCCAGTTCTTGGCTATATTTCACTTGGCGATCGTCGTCCCGAGCGTGGTCCAACTTTGTAGTGCCAAATTTAAATCAGTAGGTTGCCAGACATTTAGGAGGCAGCATCTGGGATCTCGCGGGACCTCTGCCCCCCCCCCCACCTCCGAGATCTCACTCATCACCCGTTCCCAGTCCCATATAATATGATAAAATGTGCCAGTATGCCCACAACCCCTGAGGCAGAGTGGATCGGGGGTGTGCCCAAGCTTGTGTAGTGGGGTGCGTGGATAATATATACGATATAGCATTTTGAGTTGTATGAGTTTTAGCCTAGATGGGATCGCTGCCTCACGGGCCGACGCCAATGTGTCCATCCAGTCGGATTCCTCTATGTCACCCAAGTCTGCCTGCCACCTTTCCTTCAGTGTCGCCATGGGATCCGGTTGGTTATTTACCAGCTTATGATAAGTCTGTGGGATGGCCTTTTTTTTCCATATAGTCCGTAAGGAACCTGTCTTCCAAGGGTGAAGACTCCGCTAGTGAGGTGTCTGGGGGATAGCGCTCTGGAGTGCGTGTCTAATTTGGATATATCGATAGAGTTCTGTCTCCGCCATCCCATATTTTTCCCGCAGCGTTGCAAAGGAAAGGATCTCGCCCCTCACCCAAAGATCACCTATTTTAATAATGCCGATGAGGTCCCATTGCCTAAATCCCTTAGTGTTAGCCAGGGTGCCCAAATGTCGAGCCTCCCAGAGGGGGGTGGCCTGCGTCAGTACTCCTTCCCAACCTAGCGCCCTTTGTGCAGTGTGCCATATTTTAATCGTGTGTGCCGTCGGTCCTGTGAGTGTGTTTCGTCTCTTGTTGGTGTAAAGGCCTTTCATCAGATGTTCTGCAGGTAAGAGGCATCTATCTTTTCTGAATGCCGGTTCGTCCTGTGGGACGTGCAGCCACTGGTTTGTCACCATTAGTTGTGAGGCCCAATAGTATAATTCAACATTTGGTAATGCGATTCCCCCATCGTACCAGCTACGTACTAATTTGTGTTGCGCTATGTGGGGCGGTTTCCGCTTAACGCATTGTTGATATTTTACAGTTTACATTGTATGCAAACAACAGTATTGCTTTATATTGTGTTAGCAATTGTTCCAATATGGCCGCCAAACTAACTGAGCCAGTTGAAGTTCTCTGTTTATGTTGTTGTTTATTGCACACTTTCTGTGACAAAAGTATAAAAAACATATATATATATATATATATATTTATTTTTTTCCACCGTCAATTCTCATCTTAAGAATCAGATTCAGGAGGCACAGCGGGGTTCATAACACCGTCATTCTTTATTTTAAACATCAGGGCATGACGCGTTTCGGAGGGTTTCCTTCATCAGACGCCCTCGATGTTTGAATTGCCACTGTTACACTCAGTCCTTTCTTAGTGTCTTTAAGTGTTCTCCATCACTGAAGTAGTGTGGGATTCCCTGAAATTGTGGCACGGAGTCATCATGTTTCCTACATTGGACCACATTCCCCAGCATGCAGTGTTTCTAACTTGCTGTCGATGGCTCCATTAATCGGCTGTTCATCACAATCCCCATTGGGAAGCCGATATGCCGTGAATTCAGGTAAGGGCTGGTGTACCTGTTCTGGGCTTTTCCCACCGGTGTACTTGTCCCGCATTCCCAACCTCACAGTTCCTTTAGCCACAGAGACGGGGAAGCCGGTAAAGTAGCGACTTTCCTCCATGAAGAGTATGGACTGTCCATCTGTCAGCGTGACTCTGTTGCATCCGTAGTGCGAGGTGATCAGGGAGTCTCCATACAAGTTCACAACTCCCATGATGCTTCCGGGAGTGCCATCCCAGCGTGTCGCAGCAAGCCACACAGCATGTCGCTTACGCCAAATTTTTCCACCGTCAATCCTCATCGTAAGAATCAGATTCAGGAGGCACAGCGGGGTTCATAACACCGTCATTCTTTATTTTAAACATCAGGGCATGACGCGTTTTTGAGGGTTTCCTTCATCAGACGCCCTCGATGTTTGAATTGCCACTGTTACACTCAGTCCTTTCTTAGTGTCTTTAAGTGTTCTCCATCACTGAAGTAGTGTGGGATTCCCTGAAATTGTGGCACGAAGTCATCATGTTTCCTACATTGGACCACATTCCCCAGCATGCAGTGTTTCTAACTTGCTGTCGATGGCTCCATTAATCGGCTGTTCATCACTATCCCCATTGGGAAGCCGATATGCCGTGAATTCAGGTAAGGGCTGGTGTACCTGTTCTGGGCTTTTCCCACCGGTGTACTTGTCCCGCATTCCCAACCTCACAGTTCCTTTAGCCACAGAGACGGGGAAGGCGGTAAAGTAGCGACTTTCCTCCATGAAGAGTATGGACTGTCCATCTGTCAGCGTGACTCTGTTGCATCCGTAGTGCGAGGTGATCAGGGAGTCTCCATACAAGTTCACGACTCCCATGATGCTTCCGGGAGTGCCATCCCAGCGTGTCGCAGCAAGCCACACAGCAAGTCGCTTACGCCAAATGTTTCCACCGTCAATCCTCATCGTAAGAATCAGATTCAGGAGGCACAGCGGGGTTCATAACACCGTCATTCTTTATTTTAAACATCAGGGCATGACGCGTTTCGGAGGGTTTCCTTCATCAGACGCCCTCGATGTTTGAATTGCCACTGTTACACTCAGTCCTTTCTTAGTGTCTTTAAGTGTTCTCCATCACTGAAGTAGTGTGGGATTCCCTGAAATATATATATCCGGTTTACCGCGTCTCCACCCAGTGATAAACTCCTCCACCGAATTGAAACAGCACGGACACGGGCCAAGTAAGTGCTGAAAATCTTTATTTGTGCAAATTCAGCCGCATGACGTTTCGGCTCCGAATATATATATTTCAGGTCAGAAGTACTGCATAGACACGCTCTCTGAGAGCGTGTCTATGCAGTACTTCTGACCTGAATTGGATTTTCCGGCATGCTCGACCGGAGTACACGCCACCTCCCTAGGGGCCTCTAGCAACCCGCGGAGCACCTTTTTTGGAATATATATATATATATATATATATATACAAGGTTTCCCTACCCGGAATCCCCTGGAAACCTCAAAACACATTTGACATTTTTGTGTGGAATCACCGTGGCGGCACAAATGTCCTACCCCACAGCGTTCTCCTTAGTGTCCCGAGTAAAATGATACCTCACTTGTGTTGGTGTCCAATGCAGAATTGGCTAAAAATGTATTTTTCTTTTTTTTAATGTAGCGCTTAGAATTCTCGGTGCTATTCCCTTATTCCCTATGTTTTGGGCTCTTCCCAGTCACAGGCCCATGCCCCACCTACACAAGTGAGGTATCATTTTACTGGGGAGACAGAGGGGAACACTGTTGGGTGGGACATTTGTGCCGGCAAGGTGATTCCACCTAAAAATATATGGATTTTTTTTTTTTTAGAAACAAAAAATGCACAGCACTCCGAAGTGAAAGTTCATTAATTTGATTTATTCCAAACGAATCCAACCAACGCGTTTCAGCCTCCTCGGCTTTGCTCACGGTTAGTGAGTTTTCTCTTTCTACACTATTTAAGCTCAGTCGGCCATTATGAGGCATTCTGGGCATTGTAGTGTTTGTAAATTCGAAAATCATAATGCATTAAAAAGAAAGAAAGAATTTATTAACATTCACTGTTCTATTCATGGAGGATTTTACATATATTTGATAAGTTATGTAATTCTGATCGTATGTTAGTACATTTATAAAATTGATTCCAACATTCGTGTCATTTCTAAGTAGATCACGATATTAGTCATGTCCTTATTTCAGATATATCTGAGTGTTGTACTCATGAATTGAGGTATCATAAATACATCTATGCCGTGACAGAGTATAGTACTTGTCATTTCCTTTTCATATCATTTTTTCAGAATTACAGATGTTACTACATTATTTCAGAGATCACAAATATTTTCAGTTTTCTCACAATTTTATCAGTTCAGATCTTATTACTCTAGGTGTGTATAAAGTTCCTCATCGTAGTTCATCCCCCTTGGGGTCTTGGTTTTGAGTCTCACAATGTATTTGGATTCCATTTGACGGAGTTTTCTAGTTCTATTACCACCCCGTTCGTTCAGAGTCACTGTTTTTTGCCATAGTAGCACATTGATCGCCAATCTCCTTTCTGGCAGATCATCATGTGTTTTGCGGTTGCATATGAAGTATCTTTATTTTTCACTGCTCTGATGTGTTCCAAAATGCGTTTACGCAAGGTACAGATCGTGCTCCCTATGTATTTGAGTGTAGTCTTTGTATCCTCTTGATTTCAATCTATCCATAGTTTCCTCGATTTTATTATCAGCATCCTCAGTCTTTGAACAGTTTCGCTTCATTCTCATGAATTCACCATATGGGATGCTTGCAATTAGTGGCCTCGGATGAAAGCTTGTCCCATATAGTATGCTGTTGGTAGATGTTTCCTTTCGATAGAGTGTTGAGTGTATTGCATCGTCTTCTATATAGATCAATGTATACAGGAAAGCTATTTGTGTTCTGCTCATATTGCATGTAAAAGATAGACCTATCTGATTGTTGTTCAATTTCTGAAAATAGCTCTTGAAATCTTGTTCTGTGCCATTCCAAATCAAAAATAGGTCATCAATATAGCGAACCCATAATATTGTTTTGTCCAAATATTCTTGATTTTCTGTGTCCCATGCGACCAACTTTTCCCACCATCCCATCGTTATGTTGGCATAGTTGTGAGAAAATGATATTCCCATGGCCGTTGCACAGTTCTGTTGAAACAATGCTTTATTGAAATAGAAAATGTTATTTTTTAAGCATATTTCGATCATGGTTAGTAGCATTTGTGTATGTTTCATTTCTGTGATTTTTCTTTGTTGCAAAAAATATTTACAGGCCTGTAGTCCTACATAATGTTTGATGGATGTGTATAATGAAACCACATCAATGGTTATTAGCAAGAATTGATTATTCCATGTGATTCCATTCTATATCCTCAAAAAGTCTCCTGTGTCACGGATGTAGGAACTCATACTCTTTGTAATTGGAGCTAGAAATTGGTCCACATACTTAGAAAGATTTTCAGACCAAGAGTCACATGAAGATACAATTGGTCTCCCTGGTGGTTGGTGGAGGGTCTTGTGCACCATTGGTAAAAAATAGATCGTAGGAATTACTGGAAACTCTTTAGATAGAAATTTTAGTTTGTCGTCATCAATCAGTTTGTCATTGTGCCATTTTGTCAGATTGGAATTTAAATCCATCGTCATTTTATTTATTGGATTATTCTGCAATTTCTGATAATTATCCGTGTTTTCTGGTTGTCTGTATGCTTCTTGTACATAATCCACAGTATTTAAAAGTACAATATTGCCCCGTGTATCTGCGGGTTTTATTGTTAGTTCTTTATCTTCCATTAGATGTTCTATGGCTTCCCGCTCTTTTTTTATTGAGGTTTTCTTTTCGATTTTTGTTTCTAATGTTGGTCATTCTTTCTAGTTCTTCTGTTAGTGCCTCGCTAAATTGATCAATTCTATTCCCAGGCGGCAATATTGGGCAGAATTTTGATTTCTTTTTCAGGCCACTTGTTACTTTTTGATTGGTGTCGATTTCCAGATGTTGTAGTACTTCTTCTTCGGTCATTTCATCATCCTCCAAATTGTATAATAGATCAAACATCGTTTTCAAATCTTGTGCTTGATCAATACTGATTGTTGGTTCAATTTCAGTTCTTTCTGTTGATACTGGTGATTCTACAGAGGTTCCTTTGTTTTTATTTACATGGATTGTAGCCAATTTTAATTTCCTAATGTATTTATATAGATCAATTCTTACTTCTGTGTAGTTAAAGTGGCTTTCTGGACAAAAGGATAATCCTTTGTTTAATGCACTCTCTTCATCCATTGTTAAAATATGTTTTGATAGGTTTATGATCAGATTTTTATTTACTTTCGATTGCGCAATGGATAATGCCTTTTTGCATTTTGATCGTCTGATTTTTCTGGTGCTGGGATGATTTTCCCCTCTTCCTCGGCCTCTTTCTGTGTTTCGGCCACGCCCTCTCCCTCGTGACATTGTTTGATCCATATACATTAGGTGCATTTCCTCTAAAAAAAATTCAGCTTTGGGATACTGCTTGTTTCATTTGAGGTTTCCAACATTAGAAACAAAAATCAAAAAGAAAACCTCAATAAAAAAGAGCGGGAAGCCATAGAACATCTAATGGAAGATAAAGAACTAACAATAAAACCCGCAGATAAAGGGGGCAATATTGTACTTTTAAATACTGTGGATTATGTACCAGAAGCATACAGACAACTAGAAAATACGGATAATTATCAGAAATTGCAGAATAATCCAATAAATAAAATGACAATGGATTTAAATTCCAATCTGACAAAATGGCACAATGACAAACTGATTGATGACGACGAACTAAAATTTCTCTAAAGAGTTTCTAGTAATTCCTACGATCTATTTTTTTACCCAAGGTGCACAAGACCCTCCACCAACCACCAGGGAGACCAATTGTATCTTCATGTGACTCTTTGTATGAAAATCTTTCTAAATATGTGGACCAATTTCTAGCTCCAATTACAAAGAGTATGAGTTCCTTCATCCGTGACACAGGAGACTTTTTGAGGATATTGAATGGAATCACATGGAATAATCAATTCTTGCTAATAACCATTGATGTGGTTTCATTATACACATCCATTCGACATGATATAGGACTACAGGCCTGTAAATATTTTTTGCAACAAAGAAAAATCACAGAAATGAAACATACACGAATGCTACTAACCATGATCGAAATATGCTTAAAAAATAACATTTTCTATTTCAATAAAGCATTATTTCAACAGAACTGTGGAACGGCCATGGGAATATCATTTTCTCCCAACTATGCCAACATAACGATGGGATGGTGGGAAAAGTTGGTCGCATGGGACACAGAAAATCAAGAATATTTGGACAAAACAATATTATGGGTTCGCTATATTGATGACCTATTTTTAATTTGGAATGGCACAGAACAAGATTTCAAGAGCTATTTTCAGAAATTGAACAACAATCAGATAGGTCTATGTTTTACATGCAATATGAGCAGAACACAAATAGCTTTCCTGGATACATTGATCTATATCGAAGACGATGCAATACACTCAACACTCTATCGAAAGGAAACATCTACCAACAGCATACTATATGGGACAAGCTTTCATCCGAGGCCACTAATTGCAAGCATCCCATATGGTGAATTCATGAAAATGAAGCGGAACTGTTCAAAAACTGAGGATGCTGATAATAAAATCGAGGAAACTATGGATAGATTGAAATCAAGAGGATACAAAGACTACACTCTGAAAAAATGCAAAAAGAGAATAGATCAAAAAACAAGAGAGGAAATTTTGAGACCAAAGATAAAGACAAAAACTGAAGAACAGAAACCACGCTTTATCACAACGTACAGTAAAGAAAGTGGCAAAATCATGGGAAAATTGAAAAAATATTGGCATCTAATTGAAAAAGATCCAGACATAGGAAAATTACTGGGAACCAAACTACAGTAACCTATCGAAAAACTAAATCATTGAAGGATATGCTGGTAAAAAGCCATTTCTCACAACAAGAGGAGAATAATTGGTTATTAAATCAACAGAATGGATTCTATAAATGCAACTCTTGCAAGGCGTGCAAAATTGGCAAAAACAAAAAATCAATCATGGGACAAAATGGAAACACTATTGTTTTAAATGAGAAGATCACATGTACATCACAGTATGTGATATATGTCATCGAATGCAATTGTGGAAGTAAATACATAGGGAGCACGATCTGTACCTTGCGTAAACGCATTTTGGAACACATCAGAGCAGTGAAAAATAAAGATACTTCATATGCAACCGCAAAACACATGATGATCTGCCAGAAAGGAGATTGGCGATCAATGTGCTACTATGGCATAAAAACAGTGACTCTGAACGAACGGGGTGGTAATAGAACTAGAAAACTCCGTCAAATGGAATCCAAATACATTGTGAGACTCAAAACCAAGACCCCAAGGGGGATGAACTACGATGAGGAACTTTATACACACCTAGAGTAATAAGATCTGAACTGATAAAATTGTGAGAAAACTGAAAATATTTGTGATCTGCGAAATAATGTAGTAACATCTGTAATTCTGAAAAAATAATATGAAAATGAAATAACAAGTACTATACTCTGTCACGGCATAGATGTATTTATGATACCTCAATTTATGAGTACTACACTCAGATATATCTGAAATAAGGACATGACTAATATCGTGATCTACTTATAAATGACACGAATGTTGGAATCAATTTTATAAATGTACTAACATACGATCAGAATTACATAACTTATCAAATATATGTAAAATCCTCCATGAATAGGACAGTGAATGTTAATGAATTCTTTCTTTCTTTTTAATGCATTATGATTTTCGAATTTACATACACTACAATGCCCAGAATGCCTCATAATGGCCGACTGAGCTTAAATAGTGTAGAAAGAGAAAACTCACTAACCGTGAGCAAAGCCGAGGAGGCTGAAACACGTTGATTGGGTTCGTTTGGAATAAATCAAATTAATGAACTTTCACTTCGGAGTGCTGTGCAATTTTGTTTCTAAAATTGAATTTCGGGGCCAGGATCCGGCTTCTATGCCAAGCACCCACTGCCAGAGCGCGCTGTCAAAGGGATCTCATTGCGGATGATATATATATATATATATATATATATATATATATATGTATATATATATATATATATATATATATATATATATATATATATATAGCTTGTCTCAGTCATATTTATTGTTTTCTTCCTTTGTATTCAGTATGTTGCTTCCTCATTTTGAATGTACATAGCCTTAATCGCCAGTATTATTTTCTTCATTACAGCTTGGAAGGATAAAAACTGGAGTGGATCAGCCAAGATTTAAACTTGCGACCTTCAGGTTACACACATATCTCCATAACGGATGTGTTGGCCCACTGAGCTATATGAATGGCTTTGTGATTATTGCATTTAGTCCTTTATTCTATTATCTTTATCTATTTTAGTGATTTTTACTGCACATGTTTTAGTGATTTATACTGCGCATGGCTTCCCAAATAGGGTTTCCCAGCACTGTGCATAAAACAGATATCAGTAGCCAGAACAATCACCGGCAATTAGTACAGCCAGGTCAGGAGCTGCTTGTGGGGCTCAGAAAAGAGGCAGGGGGGGTGAGAGTTCCATAATTTCGGTGCTAGGTGCTAGGTGTTGAGGGAGCAGGGAAGAGACAAACATTTTTGTGTACCCCCTGTGAAATTAATTTCGTATAACAATAACAGAATTAATGGTGTGATGCATGAAAATGAATCAACAAAACACACTTAGACATTTTATATGACACGTGGGAAACTAATTGCCAATTGCAAAAATAATATATTAACTATTGTGAACAAGTCACATTAATATAGTGCTATAATACGGAAACAGCATGTTTGTTTTTGCTTCATTAGAGAGTATGTGTTTACCGTGGCAAGAGAAAAATAAATGCACTTGGTAAGTAAAATAAAGCTATATGTCACGCTTTTGCTAGGTAATTACTAATAAGGGATATTAAAATGGTGGGAGGTTAACAGAACAAACTATAGTTCTAAATCTAACGTCTGTTGTGTTTGTTTTCGCACTAGTTCTCATTGAGGCCTATGCTGCCTGGTTGTTGAAAATGGCTGCTGACTTTGGCGTTGACATTGGCCTAAGAGAAAGAGCCTCTACGCATGTGCATAAATGAAAAGCGGAGTAAGCAGAATGACTGGTACACAGAGCGAAGTGATGTCTAGGTCAGCTTGGCCTAGGGTGCGGAAGTGTGCCAAAGGATGTTTGCATCTAAGACTGTGGGAACGGAACCATTGAATGGAAGAGAATTGCTAATCATGTAACAAAATGTAAATGACAAGCATAAACGGAGATGACTACCATGAGAACCTGTTAAGGATGACTACGCATTTTGGAAAACTGGTTTGGGCTAGGAAGGGATGAGGTGATCATAGCCACCCCTCTAATGATGAACAATCAGAATGCATTGTGGACCCTAAAAGATTAAATTTTAAGTTAGATAGTTAGAGAAAAAGGGTATAAAAGAGTTTGTTCGAAAGGGTGAGTACAGCTTGCTCCTTGGATTTATTTTGCTCCACGACATCCTGTCGGTTTGAACTATTTTATGGTGCTAGAGACTTTGAAATATTTTTGGATTTAATTTTTGGAGCTATGAAGATGATTGAATGCAGAGATTTTGTTTTGGAAGAGAGGAGTTGAGGAGAATAGAGAGGCAGATTGAGACTTGTGCAACTCTGATATTTTCTTATAACAGAACTTGGTAATATGATTTCAAAATGTAATTTTCTTTTAACATGTAGTACATAAAATGCTTAATTCTTGGTTATCTAAATAAACTAAAGTTATGTTTCCTTAAATGAAATAGATAAAGTCAAATTAAAATTTTTAAACTCGAGTTGTGGTTTTATTTTATTAAAATGTTATGATAGATTAAAATGCTAAAGTTATATGATTACTATGATTAAGCTGGTCTTAGACTCAATCAACTAACTTCTACTACATGATCTATTGACCAAATAGTGGAGTACCTTGATGTAACAGATTAGCATGTGTAAGGAAATTCTATAAATGTATATAATATACAAAATATGAGCCTATGTACCCCGCTAAATAGCAGCTCGCCTTCTTGGTCACTGATTCAGGAGTAAAAGTATTTGTGTGTGTGCGCAAGAGTGTATGACTCGCAGTGTTATGGGCCCCACTGATGAGTAAAGTGATTGCTCCTGGGTTAAGTGAGATAAATATTGAGGGTTGTTGGAGAGCCGCTGGATCAGATTTCTTGGTAGCAGAGTTATGGTTTCTATAGGTTAGTTTGGAGATTTATTGATAATGGATGTTTTACGTTCTAACTCTATATGTTGAGTTTGTATTACGTTATATGTAGTTGGATTTTGAAACTTCTGGGATGTAGGAAGTTGGTCACTCTGTCTGAGGCAGAGGAACGTGTGGCAAATGAAGTCACACATTACATAGTCTGGTTTCAAAGTAGTAACATCGTCGTGTGTTACAGTTAGGGATTTTTCCGTGTGAAAGTGGTGAATGTATAGCGAAGGCAACCTATGAAATCTTGGCCTTAAGCACAGGAATCAATTTGGTATTCCGACTAAAACTTATCCCCTGGAGAGTAATGGGTTTTCCCCTAAGCTTGAAAGAAGGGTAAGGTAGAGGGAAGTGCTACTTTATCGGCGAAACTAAATTCTGTGGTTGAGAAGAGATAAGCACTGCCTACTGGAAATACAGAATACTTTCGTGTTTGGACAAACTATCTCTTTTGGTTTTAGCGAAACAGATGAATGGAAATGTTTTGTGTCGTTACTAACTGATTTCAGTTGTGTAAAGTATAAATATACTGTGCCGATAAATGTTATAAAGGAGGAGTCAGCAGAAGCAGGAGTAGAAGCTGACGTGACGCTGGGATTGGTCAGAAATTGTGTGATGAAGATTGTGCCGATTGGTACGTTAGTGTGAGACGCGCTGGGATTGGACAGAGAATATCAGTACAGATCGGAAGAAAATAAACTATCATATTCTGAGACAGAATTCATAAAAATTGATTACTATTATGAAGAGGACAGGGAAAAACCTTCATTGTTTAAGAAAATAAAGAATCTATTTAAAAAGGACAAGAAAATAGTGACAAGAGAGGGAAAATTGCTTCCTCCACCAAAAACGCCTGCACCATACATGATGATGAAATATGGCTACCATACTTGCATATGGTTGGAGAATTGGGCAAAGTATACTAAAAATGATGGAGTATTGGCATTTCCAGAAACAGGTTCATTTAATTCGGCTGTATTGAGAAACTTGAGAGAGAAAATGATAAGACTTGAACCGAGACCTAGACCGACTCAGTTTGGGGCCTTAATGGAATGGGAAGATGAAATGCATGCGAAAGAGGAAGAAAGGTTTAAAAAATATGGATGGCAGACGTGGAAATTTTAAAGGAAATTGGGGAACTACGCATGAGAGTAGAATGAAAAGATGGAGAATGGCTGATATGTGGGATGGAATGTATCCGGTATGGACAGTGGATGAGACTGTAGGAAGAAAATGTATGGAGAAAAGAAATAATCAGGTTTCAGAAAAGAGTATGTATGGAATGAGTGACACAGAGGATGAGGTGTTGGAAAGCATTTTGAATAAAAGACTTCCACCGTATCAATCAACTGCTACAGCGGTAACTCCAAATGCAACGCCAATGGAGAATGATATAGTAGAAACCCCAAAAAGACATTTAGAAGAAAAACATAATTTTTGAAAGGCCAGAATGTCCAGAAGCTGAAAAAGCAAGAACACCATAATTAGAGAAGTCAACGAAGAGCTAGCAGAGAAAATTAAGGAATTAACTAAACATGTAGAAGCTGTGACAGTACCTGTAACGATAGGTCCTGTAATACCAGTTTTCAAAAATCTGAAAATAAATGAGAATTTGTTAATTGTTCCTTTAAATTCAAGTATGCAACAAGTCAGGGAAAAGATTTTTTCAGATTTGAATGAAACTAGGAATACTGTTAAGACATTACCACCGAATTTGACAATGAATCAGAGTCCCATATATAATATTCCCATGGGAGCCGAATCAGCAACTGTAACTCCAGAGAAAAGCTTGATTGATTTAGATATAATCAAAACTCCAGTAGGTCTATCAGTTGAAGAATTAAATGATTGGTTTAAGACATTACAGCAAAAAGATACAGAAACTAAAGTTTTAGCTGTGGCTAAGCTAAAAATAGGTATGAAAGAATTAATAATAGGAACAATCGGAACAGAAATATTAAAAACATATAAAGATGAAGAGATGATTTTCATGAGTAGAAGTATAACATGGAGAGCTAAGAATCTTCATGAAAGATTGGAGGAACTTGCAAATGAATTAGGTATAGAGTTTACAAATATAAAAATGTTGCAGAACCGTACAGAGTAGATTTCACTGAAATAGATATAGACAACATGAACACAGCAGGGAGATTGACCCAAATAAAATAATTAATTGTAGTTTTGAGGAAATGGGGAGATGTAGATCGATGGAGAATTAAATGGATGAAGAAGAAGGAAGAATCTAGTGGTAAAACCATGTCAACATTTCCTGTTAGGGATAAAGAACCAATTGTAGCAAAAGAATACCCTATGAGAGAAATACCAGGAGTAGGATATGTTCATGTACCTTGGAGTAGACAGGATATATTGTCATTTACGAATGATTTTTCACAGCTAAGAGAAAAACCAGTAGAATGGTATAGATAAGTAGACAGATTTGTGAAGGTATCAAAAGTGTTGTGGGAAGATTTAGATGGGTTATTTGACATAGTTGTACCCGCAGATTTATAGACAGAATGTAAAACTACAATTGATTAGCCAAAGCAAGAATATCCAAGAGATGCAAATACTGGTGCTCCAGATCCAGAAGTAATGAGAAAATATGATCAAGTTATTACCTTTTTGAATAATAAAATTCCACCAAAAGAAACTGATTGGTTAAAGATTGATAGAACTATCCAAGAATCAAAAGAATCTATAGATGCATATTATGAAAGATTGCTACTAGTTTTCAAACAGTATAGTGGGTATGAAAACCTAAGTGAAAAGGATACAAGTCATTTTGTATATAGATTTACATTTGGTTTGAGACCTGAAATAGGTGATATGAAAAGACACCATATGATGTGCTGGCAATCCAGCTCAGTAGGTGATGATATTGAAGCTAGGCAGCGTAAGTTGAAAGAAAAAGCAATGTGGGTACAAGTGAAAGCTGCAGAGCAACCAGAAGGCACAAATTACTAATAATGTAAGCCAAACGAAATTTAAAAATAATTTGAATAAAGAAAAGAGACAAATGAATATTGATGAGGCTAAAAAGAAATGGCCATGTCATAATGGTGGGAAAATGGGGCATTGGAGAAACGAGTGTAAATTACCACCAAGGGTTGACCTGGAAAATAAATCATTATATCTGCAGGGGCAGAATGAGGTAAATCAACAATCTCCACCACAGCAGCAGGTAGTCACTCAACAGAATCAGGTACCATTGCCAGTGGAAGTGGAGTGCGTGCTTGGCGCAACTCTGGAGGTAGATAAATCTGGTCCTTTTGTGAATGGAAAGGTGAATGGTATAAATGTTACTTTCCTAGTGGACACAGGTGCTACCCGTTCTACAGTTAGATCAGTAGAAATTCAAAACCTTCCTCTCTCTGGTGATGTAATCCAAGTTGTAGGTGTAACAAACAGACACATTAAAGCCCCTTTGACACAACCAGTAGAGGTAGAAATTGGTAACTTCAAAGAAATGCATTGTTTCGTTGTATGTGACAGTAGTCCTGTAAATCAACTTGGACAAGATATACTGTGCAAAATGAACTGTGCCATTTACTGTTCACCAGATGGCATAGTTTTCCAAAACAGCAGATGAAGACAGTATGTATTAAATGACTATGTCAATAATTGATTCAGAAAAGAGTGAAACATTTCCACTATTTGATTGAGAAAATATTCCAAATTAATTAAAAGAAACAGTTAAAGAAGAAGTGTGGGATTTCACAGTACAAGAAATAGGGCTAATGAAAGGAGTAAGTCCTGTAAAAATCACGATAAAAGAAGATGCTGTATATCCAAATATTCCACAATATAAATTGACACCAGAAATAATTGAAGGGGTAACTCCAATGATTAACAAAATGATTGAACAGGGAATTCTGAGAGAAATCATGAGTAGCCCATGTAATTCACGGATTATGGGATTGAAAAAGCCAAAAGGTACATTTAGAATTGTGAAAGATTTGAGAAAATTAAACAACATAGTTGTTCCATGTTGTCCAATTGTGCCAAATCCAGCAGTGATATTATATCAGATTCCACATGATGCAGAATGGTATACTGTTATTGATTAATGCAATGCATTCTTTACAGTTCCATTAAATCCAGATATCCAGCCTATTTTCGCATTTCGGTTTGGAGAGCGTATTTTGGCATGGTGCCGAATTCCTCAAGGGTATACTGAAAGTCCTTCAATTTTTAATCAGACGCTAAAAAGGTCATTAGAGAGTTTAAACATGCCAGGAAAATCAGTATTGGTTCAATAAATTGATGACCTGTTGGTGGCATCAAAGACAAAAGAAAATTGCATGTCAGATACTATTGAATTGTTGAACTATTTAGAAGAAGGAGGGCATAAGGTGTCCCCATCAAAATTACAGTTTTGTCAGCCAGAAGTACAATACCTAGGTCATAAGATTGGAAAGGGAGTGAGAAAAGTGACCTCAGAAAGAATCAAATTTATCAGAGGGATGAGTCCACCAAAGACACAGAAACAAGTAAGAATGTTTTTGGGAATGGTTGGTTACTGTCGTCAGTGGATAAGTGGATTTTCACTAATTGCAAAGCCATTACAGAGAATGACAAAAGGTGATGTAAAAGATCCTATTGCGCTGAATGAAAAAGAAATGGAAGCATTTGAACAATTGAAAAACAGTCTATGTGAAGCACCAGCACTGGGCATGCCTGATTATGAAAAATAATTTGAATTGTACTGCAGTGAGAGAGAGGGATGTGCATTGTCCGTTCTGATTCAAAGACATGGAAGAATGAGAAGACCCATTGCATATTTTTCAGCAGTATTAGATCCAGTAGCAAGAGCATTGCCTGGCTGTCTGAAAGCTGTTGCAGCCACAAGTATGAATCTTGAACAAAGTGAAGGAATTGTGATGGGGTATCCGGTTAAGGTCTATGTGCCACATTCAGTGGAGATACTCCTAACACATATTAAAACTCAGTATATAACCAATAGTCACCTGACCAGTTATGTAAAGGTGATTTTGGGTGCAGATAATGTGACTGTTGCAAGGTGTGCCCTTTAACCTTGTTACCTGATGCTCAGGATGTGGAAGTGAAAGATGATATTGATCACAAATGTTTGGATGTGCTTGAGTACTGTACCAAACCAAGACCTAATATTAAAGATGAACCCTTGGAAGAATCAGATTATGTGCTGTTTGTTGATGGTTCTTGTTTAAGAACAGATGAAGGAACCTTGAGTGCTCCATATGCTGTAAGTACAGTGGCAGACGTCATGAAAGCATCTTGCCTGAAAGGAATACGTTCTGCTCAAGTAGCCGAATTGATTGCTTAGATTCGAGCATGCAAGTTGGGAAAGCATGTCCAAATTACCATAGTGACTGATAGTCAATATGGATTCGGAGTGGTCCATGATTATGGGCAACTGTGGTCTCAGAGAGGGTATATGACCTCTGCTGGATCACCTATACGGAATGGTGAGTTTGTGAAGATGTTGCTTGAGGTGATACAGCTGCCTAAGAGCATTGCAGGGGTGAAGTGTGCTGCACATAAGAATGGTGATGATTATGTTACTGAAGGCAATAGATTTGCCGATGCAATTGCTCAATATTGTGCCAGAAATAATGCTTCAATCAATCGGGACAGAGGAAAAGAACATGTTTCAAGTCCTTTAATGCTTACTAACATTGTTGAGACTTGGCAGGAAGTGAAACAAATTCAAGATGAGGCAGATGATGAGGAAAAAGATAGATGGATAAAATCAGGTTGCAGACAAAGAGAGGAAAATGAAATTTGGGTTTACAAAGATGAAAGACCAGTTATGCCTGATAGCATGATCTGAAATATGGCCCAAATGTACTATGGTCAAGCACACTTAGGCAGAGATGCTATGTTGAGGATGTTCAAACAAACTTGGTACAATCCGAAATTCAGAATAATAGCTGAAAGTTTGTGCCAACGTTGTTTGGTCTGTCAGCAATTGAATCCAGGAAGAAAAACTGTTGTGAGTTTGGGAACCATAGGACAGGAGGGTGGTCCTTTCACACAAATGCAATTGGACTTTATAGAAATGCCTCCATGCAACAAGCTGAGGTATGTCCTAGTGATCATCTGCTTATTTTCAAGATGGGTTGAGGCCTTCCCTACAAATAGGAATGATGGAGTCACTGTAGCAAAGCTTTTATTAAGGGAAGTGATACCGAGATTCAGATTTTCAGTAACAATTGAATCAGACAGAGGGAGCCACTTTCAAAATGAATTGATACAATTGATTTGTGAAGCAATGGATATTCAACAGAAATTACATTGCGACTACAGACCAGAGGCTTCTGGGGTAGTTGAGCAGGTTAATGGAACAATTAAAAACAGACTTGGGAAAATGTGTTTGGCAACTGGACTGAAATGGCCCGATGCTTTGCCACTTGTTCTAATGACCTTAAGAAGCATTCCAGAAAGAAAGACTGGTTTAAGTCCACATGAGCTACTGATGGGGTGAGTAATGAGACAAGCATTTGTACCTGTCAACAAACTGCTAACCATAAATGATGATATCATACTGGATTACTGCAAAGGCCTGTCTGATACAATAAATTCTGTGTTACACCAGGTTGGAACTGATGCATGTACTAAAGAAAAGCATCCAACACATGATGTAAGTCCTGGAGACTGGGTCCGAATAAAAGTACACAGAAGGAGAAATTGTCTGGTCCCTCGATGGGATAAGCCGAGACAGGTGATTCTGGTCAGCACAACTGCAGTGAAACGTGCAGGTGTTAAAAGGTGAGTGCACGCCAGCCACACAATCCGAGTACCAGAAGCTGAGAATCAATAATTGCAAGAAGTAGAGACAAGTACAGACTCTGATGCGGAGGAAACAGTTGACAAAGTTCCATATAGGAAAGATGGACCTGTGATGCGACATCTGGAAATATCAGATACAAGTTCAGCATCAGAAGCAGAGACTGAAATAATTGAGATTCCAGATCTTGAAGATCGACCTCTAAGTCGACATCTGGAAAAAGGAGAAACCACTTTGGACACTGAAAAAGAACAGAATAAAACTGGTAAAAGCGGAGATTCTAAAAGCCAAACAGAAAGTTCTGAAAGAAGGAATATTGATCTTGAAACTGGAGAAAAGGAAGTAACTTGCGATGAGGATTAGATTCCAAGTACCAGTTATAGAGATTCCTGGCAAAAGAACTGAATTGACTGGAAAAAGACAAGACTCAGAAGCTGAATTTGAAACAATAAAATGCAAAATACGAGGAAGTAAAGACAAATCTGAAACTTAGTCTGATGAAAGTAACGGAGAAACTACTTTAAGAAAGAGTTCCAGAAAAAGGGCCTGGAAAGTTGAATGCGAATCAATTGAACCGGTGATTAAAAAGACCAAAAAGAGAGATAATTGGCCTGCAGAAATTAAAGGACTAAAATTCAAATTGATAAAAATAAATGGAGTACCACACGAACAAGTAAATGAGATATCTAGCCAAGAAGGTCAAAAGAAAAAGAATAAAGAAATTTTGCAAAGACCCAAGAGAGTAAGGAGACCAAACCAAAAGTATAAATCACCTGAGTGGGTATATATTTCTTTACCCGACATACCGGAAATTAAAAGTAACCAAGAGAACCAAAGTGACTCTGGTGAGTGAGAAAAGACAAGGACACAGAAAAAGATTTTTTGATTTCAAAATTAAGAAAGTAAAAAGTGGCAAATGAAAAGAAAAGGTCAAATGGAATAAAAGGAAAAGACGTAATTGAATTTACAGATTTTAAAAGGACACATAATTTGTGTGGAAAGTGGCAAAGAGACATTGTAAGTGATAACGAGACATTATAGAAAGTTAAAAAAATGCCTGTAAGAAACTCATCCGAATGTGGGATAATACGCAGATGGTGTAGAATGTGTTTAATATGTACTGCTTTAATAATGCTTATATGGATTATTTTAGCAATATTGATTCCATTTCATTCAAGTTTTGAGCATTCAAATAGAAATAGAGGTGATAAGAGTGAGAACATACATGATGCAGAGAATAATGTAGAGCTGGTAGATAAAACAGAATTACTCATAGATAGATCTATTAATGATTTTTCAAAGAATATTTTTTCTAGATTATTGAAAGAATATGTAAAAACCATGGATGTGCAAGACTGCTACGTCTGCATGCAGTTGCCTGCATCTGTTCAGAGGGTGTGACCTATCATCACCTGCCTTTGATGTATGGAATGACTTGTAGTGTTATAACTAGTTTATTTTATCAAACTGGGAAATTATAGTATTACTGTTCTGATGTTGATGACATTTTTGCTAAGGTTCCTGTAGTAAATAGAATGAACAAAGTGAAACCTGCTAAAGTTTTGGGGGAATTTTACTTAGAAATTGATGAACTGACAATAGAATATGCATAAAAAAATAATTTGACATGTAAACTGAAAAGGGCAGAAAAAGGATTTTTAGAAATGGCAGAAGATAGAAGATTAGCCTATCAGAGAAAGGCTACTGCATATAAATTGAAACCATCCACATTGAATTTTGATGAAGAAAATGTTGTAAAAGGAGATACTAATGTTGCATTGGGAATAGATCTTTCCCAACAGGGTAAATTTTGTATTCGAAGAGACAACACAGCGTATGATAACTATTTTGTGGGAGCAAGTAATTGTAAAGAAACTTACAGAATTATTGGGGGATGGGGATTTTTTTTTTTATATTTCTTTTTATTGAAAATATACAAAGAAAACAGCAAGGTATCAGTTAATTACATCAAGCAAATAGACTGTGCAAGGGCGGACCATCAGTACAAGCAACAGTATAAACCGGATATGGTTGGGGAGGGGGGGAGGGGAGAGGAAGAAGAAAAAAGGGGACATTAAACACAATATACAGTCAAGATCAGGGGGAAAGCGGGAGATCAAGTATAACTGTTTCAGGTGGTACACATATCTCCTCGATATCGATTCCAGGGGGCCCAGATCTTATGCCACTTTTGGGGGTGGCCCGAGCTACATAGACAGTCTTTTCCCTGAACATACACCAGTCCATATCATTCATCCAACACTCAATAGTAGGAGGCCGCTGGGATCCCCACAATTGTGCGATATTGCGTTTGGCAATCATTGTTCCCAAGGTCACCCACTGAGTTTGGGCTACATTATGGTCAGTGGGCTCCCAAACATTCAAAAGGCAACGCCTGGCTTCAGGTAAAAGTGCGATACCCGTAACCTCCTGAAGTACCCTGTGGACCCTGCTCCAATAGTCGGTGATGTTACCACACTCCCAGATGATGTGCAGAAACGTGGCCAGCTGGCTACAACCCCGCCTCCACAGACCCTCCTCCGAAAAACCCATCTCTACCAAACGAGGACCCGTGACGTACACTCTGTGCAGTATTTGAAGTTGTACCAATCTAAGGCGGGCTGGAATCGCAACCTCCTTTGAGGAGGAGATCGCGGATTGCCAGTCCTCATCATCAAGCTCTAGGCCGTCACGGGTCCACTGATCTCGCAGTTGTAAGAAAAGGTCTGCTCTATGGTTAATCAATTTTTTGTACACCTGGGAGATGGTACTATCCGGTATATAACCATACAGAACACGGTCCTCCAGCGGGGCAGATTCAGGTATCTCCGTCCCCCTAGGGAAGACCGAATCGAGCGCATGACGGATCTGAGCGTAACGGAAGAACTCCGTTCCTCCCAGCTTGAACTCGGCCTGCAGGGCCACAAAAGACTTCACTTGCCCCTTAGCCCAGAGATCCCCCACCCTGGAGATACCAATGAGGTCCCACCTGTCAAATCCCTTCGTGTTCCACATTTTACCAAGCCGATCTGATCCAAAAAGCGGGGTAGCCAAGGTCAAACGATCTTTCCACCCTAATGCACTAGTGGCATCCTGCCAAACACGCACAGCCGTACGCGTCGGCCCTGTCAGAGATCCCACTACCGATTTGGAATATAATGCCCTATAGCAGTGGTTCCCAAACTTTTGACTCCTGAGGACCCCCATTGAGTCACCACTGGAAGCCAGGGACCCCCAAGCAATTTGTATGAGTTAAATTTCAAATATTAAAACAGAAATTTGAAAAAAATACACACATGTGCACACAAAACAAATACTCAAAGTACTAAGGATTTTGGGGCCAGATGTACGACCATTTCATTTAGCGCCTCGTAATTGGCGACACATGGCGAGTGGCAAATTGCGAGTCGCTAAATGAAATGTACAACAGTGTGTTTAACACTGTTTGGGATTCCCAATGGGGTCGCAAACTGCGTGGTTCATTAATATTAATGAGCCTCTTGCAATTTGCGAGCCCATTGGGAATGCCAGCCCTCCCAGGTATGGTGGCCTGCTGGGCTCTGCAGGCCACCATGTCTGGGACTGCTTTTAAATAAAGCAGTTTTAAAAAGAAAATGCAGTCCGTTTACCATGCATTTAAAAAAAAAGAAAATGAAACGTTTTCGTTTCATTTTCTAAGAGCAGGCAGAGGTCCCTGGGACCACTGCCTACCCTTAAAAAATAATTGTGCTTGCCTTTGCAAATGCATTACCATCTACTTGAAGTAGGTGGTAATTGCGAATGTTTTGAGACTGCCAAACATTTCTACATGGTTTTGAGACTTGCTATTTGGAAGGGAATGCCCCTTCCAAATAGCAAGTTGCGAAACGTATTTAGCGAGTCGCAAACAAATTGCGACTCGCGAAATAGGCAATGTACATGGCCCAATAGGTTTTTGCATGCGCAAAAGGGTTCGCGAACCCTAGGATGTCAGAGCACTTTAAATCACACACATATAGAGACATTGAATCATACATGTAAATCACTGTGTATATAAAATGTTTAAAGAGTGCTTGGTCTGGAAAAGCACAAACTTAGGATTCAGAACATAACACAGTGGCTAGCACTGACTTTAACATTAAAAATGTATTTCTACCCAAATAAATCTTTTTAGGAGGATCATGATAATGAATAACAGGGAAAAAACATAAGTTACTAACTGGTACCATGCAGTTTGCAAGCAGCTCTTTGATGACAGTTTATAGGACCCTCTGCTACATTACGATTGCACTTATAATGAAGTGCACAGTAACAAAGGAATCTCTCTGACAAAAGCAGTAACCACGAACCTATGCACATAAAATACTGATTTTTAAAATGCATGTTACATGTTCTTTGCAGTAGGCACATTAACCCTCTGTGCTACATTAGTTAAGTCAAAGCTGCCACTGAACAAAACTCTCCTCACGCTTCAGCAGGTACATTAATCACTGGCATTATCTTGACACTTTTATTGTTGCTGGAAAGCTGCTAATTATACACAAAACTTGTCTGTGCTTTTAAAACTGTTGCCTACGGACCCCCTGGGAATGTGTGACGGACCCCTGGGGGTCCGTGGACCCCAGTTTGGGAAACACTGCCCTATAGTAATTACCTCCAGGGAGCAACCATCTATCCATAGCAAAACCTGGGTGAGGCCCGGGGCAATACGTACCATGGTTGATAGCCCCCAACTGCGACGCCCAATAGTACCGTTTGATATCGGGAAGAGCAATACCCCCATCGTACCAGGGAAGCGTCAATTTGGCAAGTACAATCCGGGGCCTACCATCCCACAGCAGTTTCCTCTGTAGACCCTCAACTATAAGGAAGTAGCTACCAGAAACCAATTCAAGGGTATTTTGCAGGGCGTATAAAAAACGAGGAAGGGACATCATCTTAAAAAGGGCCGCACGTCCGAGCAAAGAAAGCGTGAGTTTTCGCCAACCCGCTACGTCCCGCCTCAACCGCGCCAAAGGAGGGAAGAGGTTTTTCTCATACCGGATCAAGGGGTCCATTGAAATAAAAATACCAAGATATTTGAACCCTTGCTGTGCGATCTGAATAGGGCAACCGCGCGGCAAAGCCGGAGCATCACCACTGAGTACGTAAAGGGAGGATTTCGCCCAGTTAATGATCAAACCAGAATTCTTACCAAAGGAAATCAAAACGTCGCAAAATACTATCAGGGACTTTCTGGGGGAGGTCAGGTACAATAGGATGTCATCCGCATACAAGGAGATACGATCCTCATGCTCCGGAGACCAATAGATACCTCTCATAGAGGGCTCCCAATGGATCCACGCAGCTAGGGGTTCAAGCGCCAGCGCAAACAAGAGGGGAGACAGCGGGCAACCCTGTCGGGTACCACACCCAAGACCAAACGTTGCAGAAACGCGACCATTAATCACTATCTGAGCGAGGGGGTCCGCGTAAAGAAGCCGCACCCAACCAATAAATTCTGAGCCGAAGCCGAATTTAGCTAACACCGCCCATAAATACGGCCATTCTACAGTATCAAACGCCATAGTGGCGTCTAAAGACGCCAAAATGGCCGGCTCACGCAGCGTCGCTACCCTAGCGATAACACCATGCAGCCGCCGAAGATTCAATGCCGTATTCCGGTGCGGGATAAAACCGGATTGATCCGGATGAACTAGATCGCCGATGACCTCGGCATTCAACAACAAAATCGGCGGGTATGAAGCACATTTATTCCGAGACTTTCCCTCTTTATGTATAACAACTATGGTGGCCAAACGCTGATCCTGGGGAAGAAACCCACTATCGTGGGATTCCTTGAACATATCCCTCAAATACGGGGCAATCCTATTGGGCAGAAGCTTATATAGCTCGATTGGCAAACCGTTGGGGCCCATTGCTTTACCCGAACGCAAGGAACGCATAGCTAACTCTATTTCATCCGCCGTGATTGCCGAGCCCATTAGATCCCTATTTTCCTCAGAAAGACTTGGAAGGGTGATATCTCGAAGCAGCAAACGAGAGTCCTCCTCCGGCCTATCGGACACAGAGGAGTACACAGTGTGAAAATGATTGGCGAAGCACGCCACTATCTCCTGCGGGTCGATAACCAAGGCCCCATCCTCCGTCTCAATCTCCGGCACCACACGACTTGCTCTATCTTTCCTATCCAACCAAGCTATCAATTTGCCGGCCTTATCTCCAACATCATAGATACGCCCCTGTTGCTCCCTGCTAAGAGCCTTCGCCGCATCCGAAACCAATGACTTATATTCAAACTGCTTCAGCTGTAAAACATGCAGTTTCGAGTGGGTCACCTCCTGTTCCAAAGCTGATTCCAAATCCATTATTTCTGTCTCTATCTTTACCACTTCCTCCTCTTTCCGTTTTTTGACTCCAGCAATCAATGACAGGGCCTGCCCCTCAAGACAGTCTTAAAAGCCTCCCATAAGGAGACTGCGGAAGTAACCGAGGCTTCATTCTCTCGGAAATCATGATCCAGCGCCTTCACAAGTTCACTACAAATTTTAGGGCTACGAAGATACCAAGGGTTAATCGGGGCAACCTGACCCTCGGCACCCGAGACTAAGTCCAATCGGAGCCATAGTGGGGAGTGATCAGAAATTCCCCGAGCCATATGGCGGGCCTTTGCAACACCAAACGCCTGTGCAGCCGGCACTAACACATAATCAATCCTGGAGAGACTACCATGGGCTCCCGAGTGAAAAGTATATTGCCGCTGAGTAGAGTGGAGCAAACGCCAACAATCCACCATTCCCAATACATCAATAAAATCGGGCAGCCAACCATGCGTCCCTTTGACGTCTCTGGGTGGATGTCTATCAAGCCTTCCGGAAACCACCGCGTTAAAGTCCCCACCTAAGATCAAGAACCCAACTGGGAGATCAAGTAACACCGCCCCAGATCAGAAAAAGTAGTCGACTGTAAGCCTGGAGGAACATAAATAGAAACCACGGTAAGAGTACGACCCTCCCACCGCCCCGAAATCGCCACATAGCGGCCCCTATAATCGATGACAGCGGATTCCACCTCAAGCGGAAGAGCAGTTTTAACAAGGATCCCAACTCCACGAGAGCCAGAGGAGAACCCAGCATGCGCTACCAGACGATATGACGTATAAATATCAAGGACCCCCTGAAGACATAGATATTATGATTCCTAGGTCAGGGATTAGTAAACAATTGACATAAAACAACCTAGGCAATCAATGATTTGAACTTGTTAAGTGAAATATTAAAAGAGGAAAAGCTACCAATCCGATCAGTTTCTAATATTTATTAACATTTGTATTTAAAAACATCAATTACATGTCAAAAAAGGTATATGGACAAATAAATTAATCACAGTACATTAATGCAAATGGGTACAACAAAATAAAATTGGATTACAATAAAAAAATATATATTTTTTTTAAATAAAAAGTGGCACAATAATTCTCGACGCGCGTTTCGGCGGCCAGCGCCTTCTTCTGGAGGGGCCACGTACTTTCTATAAATTGAATTTATAAAAATAAGATATAAAAGACAAAGGGGAAATACAATTAGAACAAGAACAATTCAATTTTAGGAAAAAATAGACAGGTAGCCTTATATAGACCTCTTATATTAAAACAAGTTCACTAATAAAATATTTCAACATTCATTTCAATTCCTTGTATATTTCCAACCAGAAGGGGTCAATTCTCAGGACAGCTAGGGGGGGGAAGGAAGGAGGAGAACAGGGGGCATTGGGGAGTGTCTCAGGGAAGGAAGGACACAGATGACTAATTCTCTTATAGATTCATCAGTAAAACCTGGTTATCTATAGGGGAGTCATTAACTATTTATGGATGAAAAACTCAAGGCTTATCCTAGTGAATTCAAGCATAAGTCAAGATATTATTTTTCTATAAAAAGGAGAAAACAATTATTTCAAGCATGTCTATGACTAGATTAAATGCCTAATTTAGGGGGACCTAATTCCAAGTTTTTCATACTTATAGGTCAGGTTAGAGAAAGTCGTGATGTATTTAAGGTCAGAGCTTGAATGGCTCGATTTCTTTCTTCACGATAGTGTTCTAAATAGCAGGTCTCAAAACTGTGAACACCATATCACAATTAGGGGCTCCAATGCCTACTTTTGAGGGACCTAATTCCATGTATTTGATACTTACTGTTCGTGCTAGATAAAGTCGTGATGTATTAAGGTCAGAGCTGAATGGCTCAATTTCTTTCTTCATGGTAGTGTTCTAAATATCGGGTCTCAGAACTGTGAAAAACATATCATAATTAGGGTCTCCAATATGATGATGGATAAACTAGGCCGATGTCAAGCGAATGCCCTTCATGCCTACTTAGAAAATTATAACATTTACCTATTAAGTTTAGTTCGGTGCGTCCCCGAGACATCACTTTCCCTAGGTGTATGATGAGACGAAGGGATAACTACTTATTTTCACTCGTTTTCCAGATTCCTATATCATAACAGGATTTAGACATAGAGCGGGGATTCCCCTTGTTACAATCATGTTCCGTTCCTGACATGTAGAAAAAAGATTAATATGTGGCAAAAAAAAAATATATAATTACCCTTGTGTGATGTGGAGCTCTAATATCGAGTTAATGGGTACTTGTAGCACTGAAATTTATGCCCAGGAGAGAGCAGGGTCTATAGGGTAAGAGATATATTAACATGTTAGCGCACGAGATTCCCTTAGTACTTAAGGTCACATTCTTATTCAGTGACAATATGGTATATTCAACGACATCCATGGTCGCTATGTATGAATAACCACAAATGAACTGTGAAGACATATACCTGATATAAATATAAAAAAGGGGTGCCTTCTCGCCGTCCGAACTGCCGATTACTTGATGATTTGCGGGCTGGAGACAGAAAATAAATGGGATAAAAACGGTTATCTTTTCAAAGAACGCCATAATGGTAAAGGAGACTCGAAGGATGCGAAATATCGGCATACCTTAATGGCCGTGCATATTCCGTCTATATCGGAAAGTCCTCCTGATGTGGGGAAATTCCTTCTTTTTCAGGTTCCTAATAATTTATGACAAGGGTGCATTATGTTAGTTGTTACCGTCGGACGAGGCCAACACGTAGCTAGATTTCTGCTAAATAGCGTAATGGAGCATATAAAGTCGCATAGCTCTTACCTAATTGTGTTATTGTAAAGAGCTCATAAGGTCCGGAGGCGAGAAGCGGGGTTCTAGAAGCAACACAAAACAGCCGATATACCTCGAGTAATGGGCAAACAACGCTTTTATAAAACGTTTCTAGGAGTCATCGGCCTCAGCTGTGTATGATATGTCGTCATCTAAAATGCGACGATACTTGACTCTGTTTGTAAAGATTAAAAATGGACTATTGTATCAGATACTAAGGAGATACAAAAGAAGGACATCCCGTCTCTGGAATACGTCGGAGTGATAGAACGAGAAGACAGACCACAGACTATCACACGTAGTAAGCGGAAAACACCAATACCACTCTGCAACAACCTATATTGGTTTGTTGATATTCTGACATCTACATAGATCCGCCAGTGTTCGAAATAAAAGGAAAAATAAACCATCAATTCATTGCTATATCCACTACATGATGATGTAGATAGATATTGCGATAATCTTTGACAGAACTAGATGGGGCATGATAAAACTAATGAAACCCATTTTCTGTAATAAGGGTAATCAATTCGGACATCATACCAACGTTATCGTGTTGGATATGACATATAAAGAGTACAAAGCCCGATATTATGTATCGAAATGCTAGGTGTACCGCTATTATTTTGTGAATCTTGAGGATCTAAAATGTTTTAACTCAAGAGTCGGTTCCAGTTATCTAGTAGCATAATTATAATGCTGATCCACTATGTATTATATTCTGAGTCATAAATACTTAATGGTCCTAATATGTATCACTGGTCCTAATTAACAAATTGCGTTCTCCCATGGGATTTCGCTATTAAGGCCGTTCCGAAATGTATCAAAAATAAATATCCAGTACAACTCTCTTTTCTTCCTTATTATTGCTCCACCTTTAGAGTCTGGTGTCTGGATTTTTTCCAATTCACGCCATTTCATGTCTTCTGGGCAATGACTTTTTTCAATGAAATGTTTCACCATGGGGGCAATAATCTTTTTTGTTCTGATAGAAGAATGATGTTTGGTAAGACGGGTTTGGATCATTCTGGATGTCTCTCCTATGTATCCTAAGAGACAAGGACACAGTATAAAGTAAATCACATTAGAGGATCTACAATTCCACATCTCTTTTGCTCTAGTCGTATGTCCATTACAGCTGAATTCCTCACCTGCAATGATGTTTCTACATGATGTGCATGAAGAACAAGGAAACGTTCCTTTGATTGAATTGTGAGTTAAAATTGATCTCTGTACTAAACTCTGTTCATCTGTTGGAATCTTGAACCGGGAATGTACAATATGTTCCTTAATGTTCTTATTCCGTCTGTGTGCAAATAGTGGTTTAACTAATTTCTGCTCCACTGAACAGTTACTGTTATGAATATGCCAATTAGAGCTTATGATCTGCTTCACTTTGGCATTCACAGTAGAATGCTTGGTAATGCAGACCACCTGTTCCTTTACTTTAGGTGTTTTAACTTTCAACAGACAGTCTCGGTCGTAGTAACGGGCCCTTTTATATGAGTGTCTCACCAGCCGGTGAGGGTAGCCCCTTTCGATAAATTTGGACCTCATAATTAACGCTTGCCTGTCAAAATCAGCAAGGTCTGTACAGTTGCGTCTGACACGCAGAAATTGTGAAAACGGGATGCTGTCTTTTTGTGTTCCAGGATGAAAGCTCATGTAGTGCAGGAAAGTATTTCTAGCTGTAGGCTTTACATGAAGATCAACTTTTAACTTCCCTTAATTGTTCCTTATAACAATATCAAGGAATTCCAATTTTTCAGCACTAATATGTGAAGTGAAGGGCAAATTAGGATCTGCTGCATTTATCCATGCAATGAACTCTTCCAGAGTTTCTCTCCCATCAGTCCAGACAAAGAATATATCATCGATATATCTGGACCAATGGGAGATTGACTCGAAAAAAGGAGCAACTTCATTCTGGATGTATTTCTTTTCAAAAGCGGCCATAAATATGTTAGCAACTGATGGGGCTACCGATGCACCCATGCTTACTCCCTTAACTTGTCGGTAAACATGGGGTCCAAATCCAAAGATGTTCTCAGTGAGAACAATTTCCAGGCAGGTAAGTACAAAAGTTACTGGGCAAGGGATACTATGTTGTTCAATAAACCAAGCAGTGGTTTTCATTGCTTCTGTAAGCGGAATGTTGCTGTATAAAGATTCCACATCCATATTTACCAGTAAGTCTTGGTTGGAGTTGAAGGCTAGACCCTCGGTTTTCACAATCATGTGGCCTGTGTCCTGTACATACGAGTCAATTCTGGGTATGTAGGGGCGCAGATAGTTGTCCACATACTTGGATAAGGGTTCTGTTATCATACCGATAGTAGAGACTATCGGACGATATGGAGGGTCATTTTGATTTTTATGTATTTTCGGTAATCCGTATATACATGCCATTTTACCTTGATTATGATTTAAAAAATCATATTCTTTAATTGAGATATCTCCATCCTCTAAGGCTTGCTTTGTTAAAGAGTGTATTTTTCTAGACAAATTCAAGGTGGAATATGTCTTTATAGGGCTATAGAAAACAGGATCGTCAAGCATTTTAAGCATGTTCATCTCATTTTTTTATTTTTTTTTGTAAAGACCTTTATTGTCCAACATACACTGTACACAGCATTTAGCTTACAACCCAGCCGGGCCAGCTGCGATTAATGAATATTGCAGTAGTTAGAATAAGTGAACACAGCTTCAAGGCCGACAACCCTGGGGTTCGGCAGCGCAGTTCGACATGTCACGATACTGTGCAATCATACAATCATTCGGCGTCGCAAAAGTGTGTGGTCTATGGATTTTTCCTTTTAGAGCCTGTAAGGTCAGGGTTGCTACGTTGGGCTGGCTCTCATCAACATCTTCAGTTTCGGTCGAGCCCACCATGTCTTTTGTGTATCGTTGGGAAGGGTATCAGTGCGGGTCGTCCTTCAAGCGAGTATGGTGTTATAGTAATGAGTGACGAGGTTGCTCAGTGTCCAAGCGCGTTGGGAGCGTGTGGTCGCTTTGCTCGCCCACCCTGACGAGAGTGACTGCTATGTATCTCGGCACTCAGGCGGTACGCCCAGGCCCTAGCTGTCACACCCGAAGGCGTCGGAAAGTATGAAGTGCAGAGTTGTATCTGTATGGGCATGGTCCAAAAGGAGGCATAACCAGAATAGTAATGAACTATACAACAGTAACATAGGGTATGTAAGAAGCAAGTAGGGGTGGATAGGGGTAGAGAATGCCATACTGCCAGGAGGGGGGGTGCGGAGTCAGTGTGTCAGTCGTGTCCCACGGGGTGGGCAGGTGGGAGACCGAGGGGGGGGGGGGTTGGGCCGGTGTCCCGCGCGTCTAGTCCACAGGGGGGGGGGGCCACCATGAGGGTCCATTGGGCGCAGCATTTCGACGTAATCTCTCGATGTGCGGGCTTATGTTGCAGCGTTGCGTGTGGTGATGTATGTTCGGGAGGGGCTAGACAATCGTCAGCGTGGAACAGCCAAGCACGCGGCACATGGTGGGCAGAGTACGGTGGTCGTGTAGGTGGCGGTCAGTGCATCGCTTGGGACTCGTAGGGACCGACCCCGGGGGGGGGGAGGAGGCGGGGGCAGCATACAGGTCTTTACGTGATCCCCTGTTCCACACATTTCTGCTGAAAGGAGTGTAGGATGTCATCCCACTGCTGTGCGATAATAATAATAATAATAATAATCCACATTTGTATAGCGCACAATCACCCGTTAGGGTCTCTAGGCGCTGGGGGCCGTCGGGAAGATTAAGCAAGCTATTGCCCAGAGTCGCATGGTGCTGGGCTAACCTGCCGCCGGACCCGGGGATCGAACCCTGATCCCCAGATTCCAACGTCAGTCGCCCTGGCCGCGGCGCCACACCTCTCCCACGATAGGAAATTTTCTGAGCCCCGCCGTTTCCTCTCGTCTCAGGACAGAGCTCTCTGCCCGTGCCGATTCGTCAGCGACAGGCTCCAGTGACGGACGTGTGGGGGTGTATCAGCCTTCCACCGCTTGGTAAGCAGTCTCTTGGCTGTGATGAGTCCGAGATCCCAGTATCTGGCCTGGACTTTGTTTAGTCACGTACGCTTGTACAATCCCAGTACACAGGCTTCCCATGTTTTCGGCACTCGTTCCTTGGTGCAATGTTGGAGCAGCATGGTCACCCCATCCCAATACTGTTGGAGGGCAGGACAGAGCCAGAGCATGTGGAGGAGGTCCGCACCCAGTAGGGAGCAGCGTCCGCAGGCAGTGTCTGTGACTGAAAAATACTTATTTATCTTGTCCGGGGTGAGATATGCGCGATGTAATATGTAAAGCTGTATGATTTTGAAGCGAGGGTTGCGGGGGATGTTCACTGGGACTGCCAGGATCATAGCCCACTCCTTGTCTGTCCAGTCCCTCCCCCTGTCTGTCGCCCACTTCTCCCTCAGCTGCGCAGTTGGGGGATGTGTGTGGAGGAGGAGTGCTTGTGCTATCCAATGAATGATGTGTGTGCCGTTGCTCATGACATGAAGGTATTGTATGAAGTGATGTGTTGGTGGTTCACCAGATATGTCTCCCCAAGCGGCAATCCGCGTGTGAATGAGGGATGCGTGTAATAGGAACTGCCCAGCCGGGAGGGATGCGTCTCTTACGAGATCCGCGAAGGGTAGGAGGGCGCCATCAGAGTATAGGTCACCCAGTGTTTCCACTCCCGCGGTGGTCCAGCTACCCAACTTTACAGCCGTTAGGGTCCCCACCATTGTCGGGGTGCCCAGCAGTGGCAGTATCGGTGCATATGGTACTGTCGCCCGGGTCAGGCGCAAGCAACGGAGAAAGCATCTGCGCACCACCGCGAGCAGTAGTTGTGGCGGTCGGGGAGTCCGTGTCAGTGGATGAAACAACACGTGGACCTGCAACAGGGACCAGATAGCGGTGTCCGTGCCCGTGTCCCCAAGGTGCTTACCACCTAGCCAGCCTGACACCCACTGCATTTGCGCCGCTAGATAATATAACTCCATGTTGGGAACAGCTAGGCCCGCCCTCTGTAGTGGGCATGTAGAGTTTTGTCAATGCAACTCGTGGCCGGCCCTTATTCCAAATCAGGTCACGCATGAGGACCTCGAGGTCTCGGAACACCCGGGCAGGGACATAAGTTGGTATGTTCGCAAAGTAGTACAGTAGCCTCGGTAGGACTATCATCTTTGCAAGGGCTATGCGGCTAGGAACATTCAGTGGCAGCGTCTTCCAGAACCCAACCTGCGCTCGGGTTGATGCGATTGCTCTCATTAGGTTTCCTTCTAAGATATCTGTAGGGTCACGATAGATGTGTATCCCGAGGTACCTGAACGTGGTGGGGTACCACTGCAATCTCTCACCCCCGATGCGTATGTCGCACTCAGGAACGTTCGGGTTGAAGGAGTAGGCCCCCGATTTGGCCCAGTTTACCTGCAATCCCGACATTTCCTCGAAGGTGCCGAAGATGGCAGTTAGTGACGCCGGGACATTGCTCAGGTCATTGACGTATAAAAGAAGGTCATCAGCATACAATGACACTACATGAAGTCCATCTGCCATCGGTATACCCCAATCCATTCCCTGTGACCGGAGTTTCGCAGCTAGGGGTTCCACTGCTAAGGAGAACAACAGGGGCGATAGGGGGCAACCTTGCCTGGTGCGTCTCCGCACATAAACAGGGTCAGAGAGCAACGTTCCAGTACGGACTCGGACCGTGGGTCTGCGGTATAAGAGTCCAACCATAGTCTGATAGTCGTCCCCCAGCTCGAATTTGTCCATGACCGCTCGCAGGTAGGGCCATTCCACCGAGTCGAACGCCTTCTCCAGGTCTAGCACTAGGCACCCGGCTTGCGGCCACTGTCTCGTGGCGTATTCTTGCAAGCGGAACAGGCGGCGGATGTTGTGGGACATGTGTCTGGTCGGTACGAACCCATTCTGGTCATGATGTACCAGCGCGGGAACCATAGGGGCTAATCTGCGCGCAAGTGCGGAGGCGAGGATTTTGTAGTCTGTGTTGAGGAGTGCTAGAGGGCGGTAGGAGCCCATCTGTGTGCCATCTCTGCCAGGTTTGAGTAGCGATACGAGTGTAGCCTCATTAAGTGTTGGGGGCAAGGTGAAGTCATCTATGGCCGCGGAGTACATCTTCACCAGGTGTGGGATTAGGATTTCTGAGGTGGCCTTATAGAATTCGGCTGGCAAGCCATCCGGTCCCGGAGACTTGCCATTCGATAGGTTAAAGATGGTATCACAAAGTTCCTCGGAGTCCAGTGGTGCTCCGAGGTCATTCTGCTGTGCCGCCGTTAGGGCAGGGAGTTGTACGTCAGAGAGATACTCAGTGATGGCAGCCAGTGGGACGCGTAATCGGGAGCGGTACAGTCCCGAGTAGTGACCCGTGAATGCCTCGTGTATTTGGGGTTGGGAGTAGAGTAATCCACCGTCTCTTGCCTGTATGGTCGATACGGGGGCCGAGCGATCCTCCCGCGCGATCAGCCAGGCCAACAGTTTGCCTGGTCTATCACCCTGTCTGTGGACCCGGGCGGAGTGCGCTGCGAAGTTGACGCTTCGCAGACGGTCTAGCAGGCGGTCGTGCTTCGCCTTGGCTGCCGTCAGTCGGGCGGTCGCATCCCCCCCCCACAGCGCCCTCAAGGTCCAGTAACTCAGTTTCCAGTCGTGTCAGGTCCTGCTCAAGTCGGTGTCGCATGTGCCCCTGTGTTCCCAAGCAGAGTCCCCGGGTCACCACCTTGAAAGCATCCCATTCGGTTTGGGGAGAGGACGCTGAGCCAGCATTGAGATCAAAGTATTGAGCCGTCTGCGTAAGCAGGGAGTCACGGAAGGTCGCGTCAAGTATGAGGTCCGGTTGGAGGCGCCAGGTGGGAATGGGAGGATGTGGGTCGTCCCAAGCGATGACCAGTGTGTGTGGATTATGATCTGAGTGGGTGCGGCCCATATACTGCGTGTCGTGGACCAATGGAAGGAGATCGGAGGAGACCATGTATCTGTCTAAGCGTACGTGGAGTGCGTGCGCGCCCGACCAGTAGGAATACGTGCGTGTTGTGGGGTTGAGTGACCTCCATGTGTCATGTAGGTCCCATTGCTGGGCCCAGTTGAGGAGGGCTTTCGTGGTGACGTGTGTCTGAGCATTGGCCGGGGGTGCGGTAGATCTGTCCAAATTCACATCTAGGACGCAATTGTAATCGCCTCCAAGGATCCACGGGAGCCCATGCCAGGGCGCCAGTGTCGTGGAGAGGCACTCAAGGAAGCCGCCCTGCTCAGTGTTTGGGGAGTATAAGGAGGTAAGTACGACAGGGTGCCCATCGAGTCTGCCTCGTGCCATCGCATACCGACCCTCCGAATCTATCTGCGTGTCTATGACTGCTCAGGGAGTGCCCGGCCGTATCCATATTAGTGTCCCACGAGCATAGGAGGAGTACTCCGTGGCATAGAGTTGTCCGCGCCACCGTCGGTGCAGTGCGTGTACCTCAGTCTTGTTTAGGTGTGTTTCCTGTAACAGCACCACATGAAATTTATGACGTCGTATATAAGAATAGATTTGGTAACGTCTCGACGGTGTGTGCATGCCCCTCACATTCCACGTGCATATCCTAATCTCAGCCATATTCACTGTCATGGTAAGAAACACCCACCTCACCTGCCACTCGCCCCCCTGGCGAGCGCCTCCACAAGGCCTCCGCCCCCCCCACCCACTCCAGACACAGACATCAGCATAGCATTGAAGGGTATAGGCAATTCTCTGAGGTTGAGGGTGGGAAATGGAACAGGGTACGTTAACAGTGCTAAACAGTAATAGATACCAAAAGGTCAGCAATGTAACATGTCGCCGTCCAAACGCGCCAAGAGGGTGATAGAACAGTATTCAAGTCTAGGGGGTAACGTGAGCTAGGTACAGTTTTGGTAGTTCTCCAATTCTAACCAAGAGAAGGCGGTCAGTGGCCCTTCCCCGGACCATATGTCACACACACCATGTATTCAAAAGCAGCGTTCAGGTAGGAAGCGTCATCTCCTGCAGTGTGGTCGTGTGGGTGACCATGCGTGCACAAGGGAGAGAGGCAAGGTCCACTCCCCAAGTTTCCGGAGTAGGAATGTTTTCAGGCAATTTGGGCGGATGACATGAGTCAGTGAGAAGGGGAAGCCCTGCAGCTTGGTCCCACCACATTATCACCTTCACATCGTTTATATATCTGGGTGAGTACTCACTGTGTCAAGGCCTCTCTTCCCGTCTCCAGGGCGGCGAGGGACATCTCCGGCGACGGCTCCCAGCCGTAGCATCTCAGCTATTGTCTGGCCTTTGGTCCCGTCCCCGCCGCCCCGGTATCATCCGATAGTTTTGCATGTGTTACTTCAATGGAGCAAGTCAGCCGTTTGCGGCGTAATGTCCGGTAGCTCCACAGACAGTTGGGAGGCTGGTATCCCGTAAATACCTTCATCGTCGCTCGGAGCCATCCGTGGGCTAGTGGCTTGAATGTTGTCTGAGGTTGGTGAAGCGCTTAGCTGGGAGACTCTTCGGAGCGCATCTCGTTGCTCCTGGATCATTTGGTCTGCCGGCGGGGAATGGCGTGCCACTTCCTCCGGACGGCCGGTCCTGCGGTCCCTGTTTCGGCGTTGGCGTCGTGGCCCACGGTTCCGGGGTCTTGTCTCGGAGTTCTGTGCTTGCCTGGGTGCTGTGTCCGTGCCACTGTCCAGCCAGTCACTGACTTCCACAGGAGCACTAAAGAAGTAGGTCTTGTCCCGCGCCACTACTCTCAGTTTTGCAGGGAAGAGTAGGGAGTACTTGAGGCCTGCCTCACGCAGACGTCGTTTCACTTCCAAGAAATCGTGCCTCTGACGTTGCACCTGAATGGTGTAGTCTGGGAAGAACATCACGGTAGCATTGTCGATGCGGATTTCCCCGAGTCGTCTGGTTTCCCTCAGTATAGTGTCCCTGTCACGATAGTTCAGGACCCTAAAGAGTAGTGGCCTCGGGTTGGAGCCGGTGGTGTGAGGTCTCGTGGGTACACGATGCGCCCGTTCCACCACAAAAGCGTGTCTTCTGGTAATAGATCTCTCAGCCAGTCCTCCACTCGTTGAGCCGGACGGTTGCCTTCCCATTTCTCCGGGACCCCGACGAGTCTGATGTTGTTGCGTCTCGCTCTCCCTTCCGCATCCTCAGCGCGATCTTCTAGGAACTCCACCCTGTTCAGGAGATCTTGAACTTGTTTATCAGTTTGTGTGACCTTGGGGCCAAGTTCCTCCACTGTTCCCTCCAGTGTCCTGGTCCGATCAGCTAGCTTCTTGTGGTCCTCTCGTAGGTGGGTGAGGTCTATGGCAACACTGTCTATTTTGGATTCCAGAGATGTCCTGGTCTGTTGGAGCGACTGTTCCATGCGTTTCATGGCGGCTAGCACGTTGTCCAACCTCGCGGTCACCTGATCAGCAGCCATCTTGTGTAGTGACTTGTCGGATTTTCCCTTCGGCGGGGCCCCTCCAGTTCCAGTGCGAGTTCTCACCCCTTCGGACATGTGCAAGACGACTTGGCCAACAGTGTTTTCCAATGGGGCCGGGGGATGTGGCGAGTGTTGTTGCTCAGCTCCGGCAGTGCCTGCGGTCCGCAGTGGGCTATCACCTGTGCCCGGCGTCGCGTGGTGGAGTAGTCGGCCCCTCGTATGTCCTCGGTGCTGGTGGCAGATCTGCGTAGTAGGGCGTCGTGGCAAGCGGGTGACAACAGTTTCGGGGGTTTGCGTTCACTACAACTAACCGACCTCTCAGTCGTGGAGTGTCTCGCAAGTGCGAGGAGCTCAGTCCTTCCCAGGGCAGGCGGCGTGGGCCAGATGTCGCCGTGTGGTCGCCGGAGAGCGTAGGGTCACCAGGTCGCAGCCACTGTGCATCTCCAAGCGTCGTTGAGGAGGTAGGATTCTGCAATTGTTTGCGCCTCTGTCGCAGTGGCTCCTCGTGAGTTCGCGGCTCTGTCCCCCACCTTGGGTCTGTAACCTCAGCACCGCACCATAGGGTGACCAACTGGCATTGGTGCAAATTCAGGACGGTGAGGGTAAAAATTCAGGACAAAGGGTCAAAATTCAGGACACAAATTCAGGACAGGAGGTCAAAATTCAGGACAAAACTTCAGGACAATAGGTACGTTTTACAGACACATCAGAGGTCGAGCAATAGTATATAATTAATCCCAGCCATTTCCAAACATATTCAACCATTTGCAAACCTATCCATCATGTATCCTTCCATCTATCATTTCACTCATCCATCCCTTCATCCATCCTTTCACTCATCCATCCATCCACCCTTTCACCCTATCCATCTGTACACTTATCCATGCACTCTTCATCCCATCCATCCATTCACTCATCCATCCAGCCATTTACCCTTTCATCAATCCAGCCATCCTTTTACTTACTAATCCTTCCACCCATCCACTCTTTTTAGTCATCATCCATCCTCCCTTTCTCTCTCCATCGACCCTTTCACTTAGCCATCCTTCCTTCCATCCATCCATCCATCCATCCATCCATCCATCCATCCATCCACCCACCCACCCATCCATCTACTCATTCACTCATGAATCCATCCATTGACCCTATCACTCATCCATCTATCATTTCACTCCTTCACACATCTATTCATCCTTTTGTCCATCTACCCTCCCTTTCACTCACACATCCATCCTTACATCCACCCTTTCACTCATACGTTCATTCATTCACCCTTGCACTTATCAATCCATCAATCATTTCACTCATCCACCCACCCACCCACCCACCCACCATCCACCCAACCATCCATCCACCCACTCACTCATCCATCTTTTCACCCACCCACCCACCATCCAATCCACTCATCCATCCTTTCACTCACCCACCATCCACCCACTCACTCATCCATCCTTTCACCCACCCACTCATCATCCATCCATCCATCCTTTCACCCACCCACTCATCATCCATCCATCCATCCTTTCACCCACTCTCCATCCATCCATCCTTTCACCCACCCACTCATCATCCATCCATCCATCCTTCCCCTCATCATCCATCCATCCTTCTACCCACCCACTCATCATCCACCCATCCATCCTTTCACCCACCCACTCTCCATCCATCCATCCATCCATCCTTTCACCCACCCACTCATAATCCATCCTTTCACCCACCCACTCATAATCCATCCATCCTTCCCCTCATCATCCATCCATCCTTCCCTTCATCATCCATCCTTCCCCTCATCATCCATCCATCCATCATTCTACCCACCCACTCATCATCCATCCATCCATCCTTCCCCTCATCATCCATCCATCCTTCCCCTCATCATCATCCATCCATCCATCCTTTCACCCACCCCCTCATCATCCATCCATCCCCTCAGCATCCATCCATCCTTTCACCCACCCCCTCATCATCCATCCACCCTTCCCCTCATCATCCATCCTTTCACCCACCCCTCATCATCCATCCATCTATCCTTCCCCTCATTATCCATCCATCCCCCCTCATCATCCATCCATCCATCCTTTCACCCACTCATCCATCCTTCCCCTCCATCCATCCTTCCCCTCATCCATCCTTCCCCATATCTATCCTTCCCCTCATCCATCCATTCTTCCCCTCATCCATCCATCCTTCCCCTCATCCATCCATCCTTCCCATCATCCATCCATCCTTCCCCTCATCCATCCATCCTTCCTTCCTTCCCCTCATCCATCCTTCCTTCCCCTCATCCATCCATCCTTCCCCTCATCCATCCATCCTTCCCCTCATCCATCCTTCCTTTCATCCATCATTTATCCTTCCCCTCACCCATCCATTTATCCTTCCCCTCCATCCATCCATCCATCCTTCCCCTAATCCATCCATCCATCCTTCCCCTCATCCATCCTTCCTTTCATCCATCATTTATCCTTCCCCTCACCCATCCATTTATCCTTCCCCTCCATCCATCCATTTATCCTTCCCCTTCATCCATCCATCCATCTTTCCCCTCATCCATCTTTCCCGTCATCCATCATCCAGCTACCCTTCCACCCATACATCCAGCTATTTACATTTTATCTCATCCATCCTTCCCCTCACTCATCAATCCATCAATCCTCTCTCATTATCCATTTATTCAATATTTCATTCATCCATTAACCCTTTCACTAATTCATCCAGCCATCCACCCATCCCTTCACTTACTTACTCGCCCACCTTTCCATATTAATTTGAGCTGAGCCATTTGAGAAGAGGCCCATCAAGAACTTCACCCTCGCTTCAGGGGCCGTTCCAGGACTGGGGCAGAAACCACCCAAGGCGGGGACAGGATCCACCACAGGGTGGGACAAGAGCCATCACAGGCGGGGGTGGACTGGAGCCACAACATGGGGGGACAGGAGCCATCACAGGCGGGGGGTGGACTGGAGCCATCACTGAGGGGAGGGCAGGTGCCATCACAGGAGAGGGAACAGGATCCACCAGGGTGGGCACAGGGTTGGGCATGCAGTATTCTAGTATCATCTTGGGCTCCTTGCCCCCTCCTGCACAAGACAACGAGAAGACAGGCTCTCTGTCCAAAATGCCATCCCCCACTGTGATGTACAGTACCTACAGGAGATACTCTAAGAGAACTGGTTTAACTGATTGTCCTCCATATTTTGTTAATCAGTGTGGGTGCGATTGTGCCATTTCTTAATTTTATTACATTATAGACTGCATGTTTGAAGAACCGAGGTTTGCTTACAATTTAGTGACTAATTAAGCTCTGCCTTGGTGTAATCGGGGCGGTTCTAGATGGGGCTCTGGGTAGAAATGGAATGTGTGAGCCCCATCTAAATTGCAGAGAGTGACGCATTCAGGGCTGTTTGCATCTGAATAGATGCCCCTGACCTGCAGCCCCCCCCTCTCAGTCACCTTCAAGCACCTCTTAACAGCTCATCACGGGCTGAAGGTGTCAGGGCTGCCATCCCGCTGTGCCTCTCCAATGCTGCCGGGGGTCTGAGCTTTGGAACAGCATCAGAGTCAACAAGGGAGGTGGGTGGAAGTTGTGCCTGGTTAAAATTATGGACAAATGGCGTCCGTTAAAGAATCCTTCACGGACAACGGACAGACAACCAAAATTACGGACTGTCCGTGAAATTTACGAACGGTTGGTCACCCTACCGCACCACCCGCGGCCTCAATGGGGCCGGATCCTCACTGGGGACATCGGCCGGCAGCCGTCACCATGTTCTGCAGGCTTGTCTGTCCCGAGGGGGCCCAGGGGGGGGGGAAGCCTCAGCGCCCGGGTCTAGATATTGCCTCTCCCTGCAGAATTCGTCCCGTGATGGGTGTTGGACGTCGATGGGGTCTCAGCACTGCCAACACGTGGGTTAGGGCGTTGAATGCGGGCCTCTATGTGTGACCGCCCCCCTCAATTCTGCCACATTCGCCAGGAGATGGCGTCTCGGCGGGGGGGGGGGGGCCGCAGCTGTGTCGGGTGTGTGGGGCCCTCTCACCTCGTTCTCCGGTCTCGCCAGTGTGTCGCCGGCCGTGCCTCCTGGGTCACGCCACCCTCGGGCACACGAGCAGGCAGTCCGGCAGCCACGTCTCAGGCCTGGGCCGCCGTCAGTTTTGTGGCTGCGTCACGCCGGCTATGCCTCCGCAATCCTCGGGTCGGGCCCTCCGTGATCTCTCTGGAGCGGGGGGGGAGAAGCAGGGGCCAGTGTGTCCAGATGGCCCCCCGGTCCCAGTCCCGTTGTGTGTAGGACTCGCGGAGGTCAGGCCTCGGGCCTCGCGACGGGGCCCAGGTGCTAGGCCCGAGCCGCGGTCCCCCGTAGTCGCCTCCGCCGACCAGGTGGCTGCAGACCCTCCGGGATTGCGTCGTCCTCAGGCGCATGAGTAGGTAGCCTGGCAGCCACGTCCCAGGCCCGGGTCGCCGTCAGCGCAGTGGTAGCGGCCCGCCGGCCATGCCTCCGCAGTCCCCGAGTCGGACTTCTCTCTCGATCTCTCTGGAGCGGGGGGGAAGCAGGGGCCAGATCGTCCAGACGGCCCTCAGGTCCTGCTCCCATGCGTGTGTGGGAGTCGTGGAGGCCGGGTCATGTGATGGGGCCCAGATGGTAGGCCCAAGCCACGGTCTCTCGTAGCCGCTCTCGCCGACCGGGTGACGGCAAGCCCCGCCAGGAGGTCTCAAGAGAGTCCGGTGTCGCCGTGTCGGTTCTCCAATTTTGAAAATCGGCCAGGATGTCGAGAACAGTTCTCTGTTGGGTCGCCTGCAATTTCGGGCAGTTCCGAGGAGAAATGTCGGAGAATTGGCCCGGGGAAGGGGAGCTCAGCTCGGAGCTCTACCCGGTTGCAACCTCCACCATTGCGCGCCTAGCCTTGCCTTAAGCATGTTTATCTCATACTGGGCAGTATCAATGATGACTATACCGCCACCCTTATCACATCCTTTTATAGTTAAATTCTTATTAGAGGAGAGAGAAAGTAAGGCTTCGTGCTCATCTTTACGCAAGTTATGTATAGGTTTTGGGACAAAGCGTAAAGCTTGATCTAGTTTCTTCAACACCACCAATTCAAAGGTGGCCACTTCTGGTCCTAGCTGATCAAGGGAAGGGCTAAATGTGGAGGGAAGGCTAAGAGGTCTCACAAATGCAGTCTCTTCATCTGCTGATGAATTTAAAGCAAAGAATTTTTTCAAACGGACCTTTTGGAAGAAAGATATAATGTCACAGTAAAGTTCAAAGAGATTTAATGTAGAATGGGGGACATATGATAAACCTTTAGTTAGTAGTCTAGTACTGGGATCATCTAATTCTATCTTTGTTAAGTTAAAGATAGGAATTACATTCCCGGCTTCCAGTACTGCCGGTTCCTAGTTTCCCGAATGAATTGTGGTTCCTCTTGCTGGTGATGGTGCTGAGGTTTGTAATTCCCTCTGGGTAGACCCTGAAAGCGAACCCTCGGGCGCCCCCGGCCCATCCCGCGGTTCCCTAAAAAAGGCTGTCTACGGTTACCTCTTCCTTGGGTTGAATTATAATTGGCCTCAGGTTCATAATAGCCCTCATTATTCTCATTCTCAGAGTCAGAGGTCTCGGAGAAAGTATTCACTCGTTGTTGTTGGTCCCTATTATCTTCAGTGTAATGGTTCTGTTTATAAAATTCAGCTTTTAAATAAGGGTAAGTGTTTTCAATTGTAGAGAACCGCTTATCTTTCAGTAATTTGTCATTTTTGCGTTTGTCTAAATAAGTGGAGAATGATTCAAGTTCCTTATTACATTCCTCAATCTTCTTCATAGCCTCTTCTATGTTATCAATCATTTTTATTTTATCCTCTAGTTCATCAACCTCTGTTCTCACTTCGGCTGCTAATTCTTTTGCAGTTTCAACAATTAACATCATTAGATCACGTGAACACCTACTTGCAATCCTACTCCATTTATCTAAAAAGGCTTTATATTGCACGAAAAGGCCAGGAATGTTCCGCACACGAAGACCTATTGGAATTATGCCTAACCGAAGTTAGGCCAACATAAATTCTCCATGGGCTTCAATGCGTTTTAGTTTCTTTTTAAGGTCTATGAGTTTTTTTATATCGTCGTTATTACCACTGGATTCATTAGATGCATTACCAAAAGAGGTGGACGTACCTACAAGTGTTTCAAATTCTTCGTCAGTGAAGCCGAACGTCTTTTGTAGGGCCATGGCAGGGGAGTTAGTGTAAGGATGAAGGGAAATGCAGAGGGGCACGAGTCCCTATGGTTAGAGAGAAACAACGAAGTGAAACACAATGAATTTGATATCAAAAAGAAGACAATGCATACAGTGTAACTTAATGACAAATAGCCCTGCACAGACAAGCTGTGGGTAAAATGACGTATAATTATCAAGGACCCCCTGAAGACATAGATATTATGATTCCTAGGTCAGGGATTAGTAAACAATTGACATAAAACAACCTAGGCAATCAATGATTTGAACTTGTTAAGTGAAATATTAAAAGAGGAAAAGCTACCAATCCGATCAGTTTCTAATATTTATTAACATTTGTATTTAAAAACATCAATTACATGTCAAAAAAGGTATATGGACAAATAAATTAATCACAGTACATTAATGCAAATGGGTACAACAAAACAAAATTTGATTACAATAAAATATATATATATTTTTTTAAATAAAAAGTGGCACAATAATTCTCGACGCGCGTTTCGGCGACCAGCGCCTTCTTCTGGAGGGGCCACGTACTTTCTATAAATTGAATTTATAAAAATAAGAGATAAAAGACAAAGGAGAAATACAATTAGAAAAAGAACAATTCAATTTTAGGAAAAAATAGACAAGTAGCCTTATATAGACCTCTTATATTAAAACAAGTTCACTAATAAAATAATTTCAACATTCATTTCAATTCCTTGTATATTTCCAACCAGAAGGGGTCAATTCTCAGGACAGCTAGGGGGGGGAAGGAAGGAGGAGAACAGGGGGCATTGGGGAGTGTCTCAGGGAAGGAAGGACACAGATGACTAATTCTCTTATAGATTCATCAGTAAAACCTGGTTATCTATAGGGGAGTCATTAACTATTTATGGATGAAAAACTCAAGGCTTATCCTAGTGAATTCAAGCCTAAGTCAAGATATTATTTTTCTATAAAAAGGAGAAAACAATTAATTCAAGCATGTCTATGACTAGATTAAATGCCTAATTTAGGGGGACCTAATTCCAAGTTTTTCATACTTATAGGTCAGGTTAGAGAAAGTCGTGATGTATTTAAGGTCAGAGCTTGAATGGCTCGATTTCTTTCTTCACGATAGTGTTCTAAATAGCAGGTCTCAAAACTGTGAACAACATATCACAATTAGGGTCTCCAATGCCTATTTTTGGGGGACCTAATTCCATGTCTTTGATACTTACTGTTCATGCTAGATAAAGTCGTGATGTATTAAGGTCAGAGCTGAATGGCTCAATTTCTTTCTTCACGGTAGTGTTCTAAATATCGGGTCTCAGAACTGTGTAAAACATATCATAATTAGGGTTTCCAATATGATGATGGATAAACTAGGCCGATGTCAAGCGAATGCTCTTCATGTCTACTTTGAAAATTATAACATTCACCTATTAAGTTTAGTTCGGTGCGTCCCGGAGACATCACTTTCTCTAAGTGTATGATGAGACGAAGGGATAACTATTTATTTTCACTCGTTTTCCCGATTCCTATATCATAACAGGATTTAGACATAGAGCAGGGATTCCCCTTGTTACAATCATGTTCCGTTCCTGACATGTAGAAAAAAGATTAATATGTGGCAAAAAAATATATATATAATTACCCTTGTGTGATGTCGAGCTCTAATATCGAGTTAATGGGTACTTGTAGTACTGAAATTTATGCCCAGGACTGAGCAGGGTCTATAGGGTAAGATATATATTAACATGTTAGCGCACGAGGTTCCCTTAGTACTTAAGGTCACATTCTTATTCAGTGACAATATGGTATATTCAACTACATCCATGGTCGCTATGTATGAATAACCACAAATGAACTGTGAAGACATATACCTGATATATATATAAAAAAGGGGTGCCTTCTCGCCGTCCGAACTGCCAATTACTTGATGATTTGCGGGCTGGAGACAGAAAATAAATGGGATAAAAACGGTTATCTTTTCAAAGAACGCCATAATGGTAAAGGAGTCTCGAAGGATGCGAAATATTGGCATACCTTAATGGCCGTGCAGATTCCGTCTATATCGGAAAGTCCTCCTGATGTGGGGAAATTCCTTCTTTCTCAGGTTCCTAATAATTTATGACAAGGGTGCATTATGTTAGTTGTTACCGTCGGACGAGGCCAACACGTAGCTAGATTTCTGCTAAATAGCGTAATGGAGCATATAAAGTCGCATAGCTCTTACCTAATTGTGTTATTGTAAAGAGCTCATAAGGTCCGGAGGCGAGAAGCGGGGTTCTGGAAGCAACACCAAACAGCCGATATACCTCGAGTAATGGGCAAACGGCGCTTTTATAAAACGTTTCTAGGAGTCATCGGCCTCAGCTGTGTATGATATGTCATCATCTAAAATGCGACGATACTTGACTCTGTTTGTAAAGATTAAAACTGGACTATTGTATCAGATACTAAGGAGATACAAAAGAAGGACTTCCCGTCTCTGGAATACGTCGGAGTGATAGAACAAGAAGACAGACCACAGACTATCACACGTAGTAAGCGGAAAACACCAATACCACTCTGCAACAACCTATATTGGTTTGTTGATATTCTGACAGCTACATAGATCCGCCAGTGTTCGAAATAAAAGGAAAAATAAACCATCAATTTATTGCTATATCCACTACATGATGATGTAGATAGATATTGCGATAATCTTTGACAGAACTAGATGAGGCATGATAAAACTAATGAAACCCATTTTCTGTAATAAGGGTAATCAATTCGGACATCATACCAACGTTATCGTGTTGGATATGACATATAAAGAGTACAAAGCCCGATATTATGTATCGAAATGCTAGGTGTACCGCTATTATTTTGTGAATCTTGAGGATCTAAAATGTTTTAACTCAAGAGTTGGTTCCAGTTATCTAGTAGCATAATTATAATGCTGATCCACTATGTATTATTTTCTGAGTCATAAATACTTAATGGTCCTAATATGTATCACTGGTCCTAATTAACAAATTGCGTTCTCCCATGGGATTTCGCTATTAAGGCCATTCCGAAATGTATCAAAAATAAATATCCAGTACACCTCTCTTTTCTTCCTTATTATTGCTCCACCTTTAGAGTCTGGTGTCTGGATTTTTCCCAATACACGCCATTTCATGTCTTCTGGGCAATGATTTTTTTCAATGAAATGTTTCACCATGGGGGCAATAATCTTTTTTGTTCTGATAGCAGAACGATGTTCGGTAAGACGGGTTTGGATCATTCTGGATGTCTCTCCTATGTATCCTAAGAGACAAGGACACTGTATAAAGTAAATCACATTAGAGGATCTACAATTCCACATCTCTTTTGCTCTAGTCGTATGTCCATTACAGCTGAATTCCTCACCTGCAATGATGTTTCTACATGATGTGCATGAAGAACAAGGAAACGTTCTTTTGATTGGATTGTGAGTTAAAATTGATCTCTGCACTAAACTCTGTTCATCTGTTGGAATCTTGAACCGGGAATGTACAATATGTTCCTTAATGTTCTTATTCCGTCTGTGTGCAAATAGTGGTTTAACTAATTTCTGCTCCACTGAACAGTTACTGTTAAGAATATGCCAATTAGAGCTTATGATCTGCTTCACTTTGGCATTCACAGTAGAATGCTTGGTAATGCAGACCACCTGTTCCTTTACTTTAGGTGTTTTAACTTTCAACAGACAGTCTCGGTCGTAGTAACGGGCCCTTTTATATGAGTGTCTCACCAGCCGGTGAGGGTAGCCCCTTTCGATAAATTTGGACCTCATAATTAACGCTTGCCTGTCAAAATCAGCAAGGTTTGTACAGTTGCGTCTGACACACAGAAATTGCGAAAACGGGATGCTGTCTTTTTGTGTTCCAGGATGAAAGCTACTATAGTGCAGGAGAGTATTTCTAGCTGTAGGCTTTACATGAAGATCAACTTTTAACTTCCCTTGATTGTTCATTATAACAATATGAAGGAATTCCACCTTTTCAGTACTAATATGTGAAGTGAAGCGCAAATTAGGATCTGCTGCATTTATCCATGCAATGAACTCTTCCAGAGTTTCTCTCCCATCAGTCCAGACAAAGAATATATCATCGATATATCTGGACCAATGGGAGATTGACTTGAAAAAAGGAGCAACTTCATTCTGGATGTATTTCTTTTCAAAAGCGGCCATAAATATGTTAGCAACTGATGGGGCTACCGATGCCCCGAAGCTTACTCCCTTAACTTGTCGGTAAACATGGGGTCCAAATCCAAAGATGTTCTCAGTGAGAACAATTTCCAGGCAGGCAAGTACAAAAGTTACTGGGCAAGGGATACTATGTTGTTCAATAAACCAAGCAGTGGTTTTCATTGCTTCTGTAAGCGGAATGTTGCTGTATAAAGAGTCCACATCCATAGGTACCAGTAAGTCTTGGGTGGAGTTGAAGGCTAGACTCTCGGTTTTCACAATCATGTGGCCTGTGTCTAACCATGGGCGAAATCAGCTAAATCGCGGTCCGCGAAATCGTGCGAAAGCGAATTCGCAATCCGCATAATTCGCGAATTCGTGCGAAATTGCGAATTTTTGTTTTTTTACGTGTTGGCGGGCATTTTTGCGTGTTCGCTGGGCTTTTTGCGTGTTCGCGGGTTGCCTGCATGGCGAAGTTACCCATGCGGTTGTGTATGTGGGCACAGCACCCTCTGGTTTACACTGCCACCTTCTGGTTCACCACTGACACCCTCTGGTTCACCACTGCCACCCTCTGGTTTATCACTGAAACCCTCTGGTCCACCCCTGCCACCCTCAGGTTCAGCACTCACTACTGCCACCTTCATCACAGCACCCTCTGGTTCACCCCTGCTGCCACCCTCTGGTTCAGCACTCACCACTGCCGCCCTCTGGTTCATCACAGCACCCTCTGGTTCACCAGTGCCACCCTCTGGTTCATCCTTGCCACCCTCTGGTTCATCCCTGCCACCCTCTGGTTCATCACTACCACCCTCTGGTTCAGCACTGCCACCCTCTGGTTCATCACAGCACCCTCTGGTTCATCACAGCACCTCTGGTTCACCCCTGCCACCCTCTGGTACAGCACTGTCACCCTCTGCTTCATCTCTGCCACCCTCTGGTTCATCTGTGCCACCCTCTGGTTCATCACTGCCACCCTCTGGTTCAGCACTGCCACCCTCTGGTTCATCACAGCACCCTCTGGTTCACCAGTGCCACCCTCTGGTTCATCCCTGCCACCCTCTGGTTCATCCTTGCCACCCTCTGGTTCATCACTGCCACCCTCTGGTTCAGCACTGCCACCCTCTGGTTCATCACAGCACCCTCTGGTTCACCAGTGCCACCCTCTGGCTCATACCTGCCACCCTCTGGTTCATCCCTGCCACCCTCTGGTTCATCACTACCACCCCCTGGTTCATCAAAGCACCCTCTGGTTCATCACAGCACCCCTGGTTCACCCCTGCCACCCTCTGGTACAGCACTGCCACCCTCTGGTTCAGCACTGCCACCCTCTGGTTCATCACAGCACCCTCTGGTTCACCAGTGCCACCCTCTGGTTCATCCCTGCCACCCTCTGGTTCATCCTTGCCACCCTCTGGTTCATCACTGCCACCCTCTGGTTCAGCACTGCCACCCTCTGGTTCATCACAGCACCCTCTGGTTCACCAGTGCCACCCTCTGGTTCATTCCTGCCACCCTCTGGTTCATCAAAGCACCCTCTGGTTCATCACTACCACCCCCTGGTTCATCAAAGCACCCTCTGGTTCATCACAGCACCTCTGGTTCACCCCTGCCACCCTCTGGTACAGCACTGTCACCCTCTGCTTCATCCCTGCCACCCTCTGGTTCATCTCTGCCACCCTCTGGTTCATCACTGCCACCCTCTGGTTCAGCACTGCCACCCTCTGGTTCATCACAGCACCCTCTGGTTCATCACAGCACCTCTGGTTCACCCCTGCCACCCTCTGGTACAGTACTGTCACCCTCTGCTTCATCCCTGCCACCCTCTGGTTTCATCCCTGCCACCCTCTGGTTCATCACTGCCACCCTCTGGTTCAGCACTGTCACCCTCTGGTTCATCACAGCACCCTCTGGTACATCACAGCACCTCTGGTTCATCCCTGCCACCCTCTGGTTCATCCCTGCCACCCTCTGGTTCATCACTATCACCCTCTGGTTCATCAATGCACCCTCTGGTTCATCACAGCACCTCTGGTTCACCCCTGCCACCCTCTGGGACAGCACTGTCACCCTCTGCTTCATCCCTGCCACCCTCAGCTTCATCCCTGCCACCCTCTGGTTCATCCCTGCCACCCTCTGGTTCATCACTGCCACCCTCTGGTTCAGCACTGCCACCCTCTGGTTCATCACAGCACCCTCTGGTTCACCAGTTCCACCCTCTGGTTCATCCCTGCCACCCTCTGGTTCATCCCTGCCACCCTCTGGTTCATCACTACCACCCTCTGGTTCAGCACTGCCACCCTCTGGTTCATCACAGCACCCTCTGGTTCATCACAGCACCTCTGGTTCACCCCTGCCACCCTCTGGTACAGCACTGTCACCCTCTGCTTCATCCCTGCCACCCTCTGGTTTCATCCCTGCCACCCTCTGGTTCATCACTGCCACCCTCTGGTTCAGCACTGTCACCCTCTGGTTCATCACAGCACCCTCTGGTACATCACAGCACCTCTGGTTCATCCCTGCCACCCTCTGGTTCATCCCTGCCACCCTCTGGTTCATCACTATCACCCTCTGGTTCATCACAGCACCTCTGGTTCACCCCTGCCACCCTCTGGGACAGCACTGTCACCCTCTGCTTCATCCCTGCCACCCTCAGCTTCATCCCTGCCACCCTCTGGTTCATCCCTGCCACCCTCTGGTTCATCACTGCCACCCTCTGGTTCAGCACTGCCACCCTCTGGTTCATCACAGCACCCTCTGGTTCACCAGTGCCACCCTCTGGTTCATCCCTGCCACCCTCTGGGTCATCCCTGCCACCCTCTGGTTCATCACTACCACCCTCTGGTTCAGCACTGCCACCCTCTGGTTCATCACAGCACCCTCTGGTTCATCACAGCACCTCTGGTTCACCCCTGCCACCCTCTGGTACAGCACTGTCCCCCTCTGCTTCATCCCTGCCACCCTCTGGTTCATCTCTGCCACCCTCTGGTTCATCACTGCCACCCTCTGGTTCAGCACTGCCACCCTCTGGTTCATCACAGCACCCCCTGGTTCACCAGTGCCACCCTCTGGTTCATCCCTGCCACCCTCTGGTTCATCCTTGCCACCCTCTGGTTCATCACTGCCACCCTCTGGTTCAGCACTGCCACCCTCTGGTTCATCACAGCACCCTCTGGTTCACCAGTGCCACTCTCTGGTTCATTCCTGCCACCCTCTGGTTCATCAAAGCACCCTTTGGTTCATCACTACCACCCCCTGGTTCATCAAAGCACCCTCTGGTTCATCACAGCACCTCTGGTTCACCCCTGCCACCCTCTGGTACAGCACTGTCACCCTCTGCTTCATCCCTGCCACCCTCTGGTTCATCTCTGCCACCCTCTGGTTCATCACTGCCACCCTCTGGTTCAGCACTGCCACCCTCTGGTTCATCACAGCACCCTCTGGTTCATCACAGCACCTCTGGTTCACCCCTGCCACCCTCTGGTACAGCACTGTCACCCTCTGCTTCATCCCTGCCACCCTCTGGTTTCATCCCTGCCACCCTCTGGTTTCATCCCTGCCACCCTCTGGTTCATCACTGCCACCCTCTGGTTCAGCACTGTCACCCTCTGGTTCATCACAGCACCCTCTGGTTCATCACAGCACCTCTGGTTCATCCCTGCCACCCTCTGGTTCATCCCTGCCACCCTCTGGTTCATCACTATCACCCTCTGGTTCATCAATGCACCCTCTGGTTCATCACAGCACCTCTGGTTCACCCCTGCCACCCTCTGGTACAGCACTGTCACGCTCTGCTTCATCCCTGCCACCTTCAGCTTCATCCCTGCCACCCTCTGGTTGATCCCTGCCACCCTCTGGTTCATCACTGCCACCCTCTGGTTCAGCACTGCCACCCTCTGGTTCATGACAGCACCCTCTGGTTCACCAGTGCCACCCTCTGGTTCATCCCTGCCACCCTCTGGTTCATCCCTGCCACCCTCTGGTTCATCACTACCACCCTCTGGTTCAGCACTGCCACCCTCTGGTTCATCACAGCTCCCTCTGGTTCATCACAGCACCTCTGGTTCACCCCTGCCACCCTCTAGTACAGCACTGTCACCCTCTGCTTTATCCCTGCCACCCTCTGGTTCATCCCTGCCACCCTCTGGTTCATCACTGCCACCCTCTGGTTCAGCACTGCCACCCTCTGGTTCATCACAGCAGCCTCTGGTTCACCAGTGCCACCCTCTGGTTCATCCCTGCCACCCTCTGGTTCATCCCTGCCACCGTCTGGTTCATCACTGCCACCCTCTGGTTCAGCACTGCCACCCTCTGGTGCATCACAGCACCCTCTGGTTCACCAGTGCCACCCTCTGGTTCATCCCTGCCACCCTCTGGTTCATCACTACCACCCTCTGGTTCATCAAAGCGCCCTCTGGTTCATCACAGCACCTCTGGTTCACCCCTGCCACCCTCTGGTACAGCACTGTCACCCTCTGCTTCATCCCTGCCACCCTCTGGTTTATTTATTTATTTATTTATTTAGCGGATTTATAAAGCGCGTAGCTACCCTAGGGCATCCCAGCGCTGTTGCTCGACCTGTGTGTCCAAAGGGGGGGAGAGCTAAGGGAATAGCCATGTTTTGAGTTGTCTTCGGAAGGCCAGTAGGTTGGGTTCTCTACGGAGGGAGATTGGCAAGGAATTCCATAGTTTTGGGGCGTTGTAGGAGAACAATCTTCCTCCAGAACGGGTCTTGTGGATTCTGGGGGTACTGGCCAGGGAGAGGGCGTCTGATCTCAGTTGCCTGTTGGACTGATGGGGTTTGACGAAAGTGCTCAATACCGGTGGACCTCTGCCGTGCATTATCTTGTGTGAGATGCAGAGGGTCTTGAAGATGATCCTTTGTTTCACTGGAAGCCAGTGCAAGCTTTTAAGGGCTGGTTTCGCAGAGCATTTTGACTCGGTCCCAGTTAGGATTCTGGCCGCCGCGTTTTGAGCACATTGTAGTCTATGGGTGACCGAGGCGGGGGCTCCCAAGTAGAGGGCGTTCCCATAGTCCAATCTGGAGTTTACTAGACCTTGCATGAGCAGCTTCCTAGATTGGAAAGGGAGAAGATGGAAGACCTTCCTCGCTGTTTTGATGAGGCCAATGCATGTACCTGCCGTTTTCCTGGCCTGAGATTTGAAGCTAAGGTCTTGGTCTAGCCAGATGCCAAGACTCTTAACTTCTGTTTTAGGAGTGGGAGAAGGGCCCATACAGTCTGGCCAGTTGAGGGAGGCCGGTAGATTACGGGGGTTGCCCAGGAGGAGGATCTCGGACTTCTCCCCGTTTAGCTTCAGGCGAGAATCGCACTTCCACTGGGAGATTTTTTCCAGGCAGGCTGCTAGATTGTCTAGGCATTTTTTTGATTGGTTAACGGACACCACTAGTTGTGTGTCATCGGCATACATAACTGTTTTTATGCCGAATGGTGATGTGATGTCTTCTAGCGGGGACATGTATACGTTAAAAAGTGTGGGGCTCAGGGATGAGCCCTGGGGGACCCCACACTGGAGCGGGAGTGCTTTTGACTGGACCGTGCCATCAGACACTTGGAATGTTCTCCCTTCCAGGAAGGACTTGATCCAGGACAGGGCAGTGCCGGAGACCCCTACCATGCTGAGCCGATGGATGAGGATCGCATGGTCCACCGTATCGAAGGCAGCACTCAGATCGAGGAGGATCACTGCCACTGATCCTCCTTGATCTATGATGGTTCTTGCCTCCTCGACCACGGCGAGAAGGGCAGTGTCTGTTCCCTGTCCTGGTCTGAACCCCGTCTGAGAGGGGCGCAGAAGATTGTTGGACTCTAAGAAGAGAGACAGTTGGTGGTTGACGATACGCTCGGCAACCTTGCTGATGGCGGGGAGGAGGGAGATGGGTCTGAAGTTTGAAGGGTCCAGGGGATCCAGGTGTTTTTTTTTTAAAAGTGCCCTGACTGTGGCTTTTTTCCAGTTGTCTGGGACTATGCCCATTGCCAGTGAGTTGTTGATGAGAGAGGTGATGGGAGGGACAATCGTAGGAGCAATCAGTTTGAGTTTGCTCGTAGGGGCTGGGTCCGAAGGAGCCCCACTCTTAACTGACTGCAGAGTGGACGAGCAGAGTTCGATGGTAATCTGATCGAAGGTTTGGAGGCAAGGGGCTATTGAACCAGGGAGGGGGGTGGTAGTGGTTAAAGGGGAGATGGCGGGGGTGAGTGAGTTTAGAATGTTAAGGATTTTTGTGGAGAAAAACTCAGCTAGCTGATTACATCTCATGCCTGACGGGTCTGGCATGGGAGGGGGGACTGGGGTTTTGGTCAGGAGGCGAGCTAAGTGATACGTTTCTTTCGCCGAGTTGGCAGCCGCTAAGATTTTGTTTTCAAAAAAAGAAGCCTGAGTATCTTTTATGCAGGTTTTATATTGTCTGAGGGCAGTCCTGTACTCGTTCTTACTTTCGGTGGCCCAATCTCTTCTCCAGCGGCGTTCAAGCTTTTTACATCGTTTTCTCAGTCCACGCAGTTCCTGCGTGTACCAGGGGGACTTGGGAGTACCCTTTTTCCTGGGGAGGTGTTTGACTGGGAGGATGTTATCGAGGGATTGGTTGATCCAACCACAGAGTTGGGTATCGGCTCTGGAAGGATCTGGGTCAAGACTCGGGGTAGTAGAGATGAGTGCTTGAGTCCAGGAAGTTATGTCGAGTTTATGCCACGGTCGAGCTGGTTCTTGGGGAGGAGCTTTAGCCGGTGTTTCCGATGGCAGTAGCATCTTGAACGGGACCACAAAGTGGTCAGACCAGGGGACCGGGAGGGGGGTACTCGCTGCTAGGCTCGCCATGTTGGTAAAAATTGGATCTAGTAGGTGGCCCTTGGAGTGCGTGGGCAGACTATTTATCAAGTGGAGATCGAGGGCGCCTAGGTCTTTTTTTAACTCTGAAGCTGTGTTCACCAGTGGGTCGTCGAAATGGAGGTTTAAATCTCCTAGGATCGTGAAATTAGGGAGCAAGCAGGAGAGAGAGGAAGTTGATTCCAGGAGGGATTTACAGAAGAGTTTCTGCTGCCCTGGGGGACGATAAACCAGGATCCCTGATAAGGTTGTGGAAGGGGGAAGATGAATTGAGAACACAGTGTTTTCGCAGTCCTGGATTGGGCTGTCCTTAAGATGACAGGATAGGTAGTCACGATAAATAATCGCAATTCCACCTCCGGTTCCCGAGGGTCTGTCATGGTGTTTGATGAGATAGCCCGGGGGCAGAGCTTGCACCATGTCTGGGTTTGAGTTAGTGTTGATCCAAGTTTCAGTTAGAAAGAGGACCTCATACTCCGCGTTTAGCAGCATCATGTTAATTTCCGTTTGATGTTTGGGAAGTGATCTGCAGTTAAGAAGGGCCATATTGATCCAGCGTGGTTTTGGGGGGTGACGTGGTGTCAGCCTGTAGGGGCAGCTTTGACAGCAAGAATGTCCATTCTTGAGAGGGATCGTACTGCCACAAGGAGTGGTGATAGAGTCCTTGATGTTGAGGAGGGCTTCTCGGGTATACCTAAGGGGTGTGGGGGTTGCTAAGCCAGGGGTCCTGGGGCTCGGGCTTGGTCTGGCGCGGACGGGCGCAGACGGGCTCGCCTTAGGCGCGCCTTCGGCGCGCAAACGGCGCTCCCGCTGCGCTCGTCCGCTGCGCTTCCTCCAGTGGCACATTTATGGTGCGTTGAGGGTGGGGGGGCGTGGCCAAGGAGGGGGCGTGGCCTCACTGCACGCCGTCAATGGCGGCGGCCAGAGGGCGTTTTGTCAAGGATATGGGAGGCACTGCTCGCTTTCAGCAGGCTCCCAGGCTGTGCTAGATCGTTTTTCAGGTAGGCTGATTTGTACAAAAACACAATTTATAATCACACTCAAAAGTATTAAAACTTTAAAATCGGTAAAAATACAGGCTACACCTCCCGGATTTCCGCCTCAGGAGTGACAGTCATGCAAGTGCGCTCGCGTTCAGCGCCTTTTTTTAAGCTGGGCGGGGGGGCGTGGCCAAGGAGGGGGCGTGGCCTCGCTGCACGCCGTCAATGGCGGCGGCCAGAGGGCGTTTTGTCAAGGATATGGGAGGCACTGCTCGCTTTCAGCAGGCTCCCAGGCTGTGCTAGATCGTTTTTCAGGTAGGCTGATTTGTACAAAAACACAATTTATAATCACACTCAAAAGTATTAAAACTTTAAAATCGGTAAAAATACAGGCTACACCTCCCGGCTTTCCGCCTCAGGAGTGACAGTCATGCAAGTGCGCTCGCGTTCAGCGCCTTTTTTTAAGCTGGGCGGGGGGGCGTGGCCAAGGAGGGGGCGTGGCCTCGCTGCACGCCGTCAATGGCGGCGGCCAGAGGGCGTTTTGTCAAGGATATGGGAGGCACTGCTCGCTTTCAGCAGGCTCCCAGGCTGTGCTAGATCGTTTTTCAGGTAGGCTGATTTGTACAAAAACACAATTTATAATCACACTCAAAAGTATTAAAACTTTAAAATCGGTAAAAATACAGGCTACACCTCCCGGCTTTCCGCCTCAGGAGTGACAGTCATGCAAGTGCGCTCGCGTTCAGCGCCTTTTTTTAAGCTGGGCGGGGGGGCGTGGCCAAGGAGGGGGCGTGGCCTCGCTGCACGCCGTCAATGGCGGCGGCCAGAGGGCGTTTTGTCAAGGATATGGGAGGCACTGCTCGCTTTCAGCAGGCTCCCAGGCTGTGCTAGATCGTTTTTCAGGTAGGCTGATTTGTACAAAAACACAATTTATAATCACACTCAAAAGTATTAAAACTTTAAAATCGGTAAAAAGTACAGGCTACACCTCCCGGCTTTCCGCCTCAGGAGTGACAGTCATGCAAGTGCGCTCGCGTTCAGCGCCTTTTTTTAAGCTGGGCGGGGGGGCGTGGCCAAGGAGGGGGCGTGGCCTCGCTGCACGCCGTCAATGGCGGCGGCCAGAGGGCGTTTTGTCAAGGATATGGGAGGCACTGCTCGCTTTCAGCAGGCTCCCAGGCTGTGCTAGATCGTTTTTCAGGTAGGCTGATTTGTACAAAAACACAATTTATAATCACACTCAAAAGTATTAAAACTTTAAAATCGGTAAAAATACAGGCTACACCTCCCGGCTTTCCGCCTCAGGAGTGACAGTCATGCAAGTGCGCTCGCGTTCAGCGCCTTTTTTTAAGCTGGGCGGGGGGTCGTGGCCAAGGAGGGGGCGTGGCCTCGCTGCACGCCGTCAATGGCGGCGGCCAGAGGGCGTTTTGTCAAGGATATGGGAGGCACTGCTCGCTTTCAGCAGGCTCCCAGGCTGTGCTAGATCGTTTTTCAGGTAGGCTGATTTGTACAAAAACACAATTTATAATCACACTCAAAAGTATTAAAACTTTAAAATCGGTAAAAATACAGGCTACACCTCCCGGCTTTCCGCCTCAGGAGTGACAGTCATGCAAGTGCGCTCGCGTTCAGCGCCTTTTTTTAAGCTGGGCGGGGGGGCGTGGCCAAGGAGGGGGCGTGGCCTCGCTGCACGCCGTCAATGGCGGCGGCCAGAGGGCGTTTTGTCAAGGATATGGGAGGCACTGCTCGCTTTCAGCAGGCTCCCAGGCTGTGCTAGATCGTTTTTCAGGTAGGCTGATTTGTACAAAAACACAATTTATAATCACACTCAAAAGTATTAAAACTTTAAAATCGGTAAAAATACAGGCTACACCTCCCGGATTTCCGCCTCAGGAGTGACAGTCATGCAAGTGCGCTCGCGTTCAGCGCCTTTTTTTAAGCTGGGCGGGGGGGCGTGGCCAAGGAGGGGGCGTGGCCTCGCTGCACGCCGTCAATGGCGGCGGCCAGAGGGCGTTTTGTCAAGGATATGGGAGGCACTGCTCGCTTTCAGCAGGCTCCCAGGCTGTGCTAGATCGTTTTTCAGGTAGGCTGATTTGTACAAAAACACAATTTATAATCACACTCAAAAGTATTAAAACTTTAAAATCGGTAAAAATACAGGCTACACCTCCCGGCTTTCCGCCTCAGGAGTGACAGTCATGCAAGTGCGCTCGCGTTCAGCGCCTTTTTTTAAGCTGGGCGGGGGGGCGTGGCCAAGGAGGGGGCGTGGCCTCGCTGCACGCCGTCAATGGCGGCGGCCAGAGGGCGTTTTGTCAAGGATATGGGAGGCACTGCTCGCTTTCAGCAGGCTCCCAGGCTGTGCTAGATCGTTTTTCAGGTAGGCTGATTTGTACAAAAACACAATTTATAATCACACTCAAAAGTATTAAAACTTTAAAATCGGTAAAAAGTACAGGCTACACCTCCCGGCTTTCCGCCTCAGGAGTGACAGTCATGCAAGTGCGCTCGCGTTCAGCGCCTTTTTTTAAGCTGGGCGGGGGGGCGTGGCCAAGGAGGGGGCGTGGCCTCGCTGCACGCCGTCAATGGCGGCGGCCAGAGGGCGTTTTGTCAAGGATATGGGAGGCACTGCTCGCTTTCAGCAGGCTCCCAGGCTGTGCTAGATCGTTTTTCAGGTAGGCTGATTTGTACAAAAACACAATTTATAATCACACTCAAAAGTATTAAAACTTTAAAATCGGTAAAAATACAGGCTACACCTCCCGGCTTTCCGCCTCAGGAGTGACAGTCATGCAAGTGCGCTCGCGTTCAGCGCCTTTTTTTAAGCTGGGCGGGGGGGCGTGGCCAAGGAGGGGGCGTGGCCTCGCTGCACGCCGTCAATGGCGGCGGCCAGAGGGCGTTTTGTCAAGGATATGGGAGGCACTGCTCGCTTTCAGCAGGCTCCCAGGCTGTGCTAGATCGTTTTTCAGGTAGGCTGATTTGTACAAAAACACAATTTATAATCACACTCAAAAGTATTAAAACTTTAAAATCGGTAAAAATACAGGCTACACCTCCCGGCTTTCCGCCTCAGGAGTGACAGTCATGCAAGTGCGCTCGCGTTCAGCGCCTTTTTTTAAGCTGGGCGGGGGGGGGCGTGGCCAAGGAGGGGGCGTGGCCTCGCTGCACGCCGTCAATGGCGGCGGCCAGAGGGCGTTTTGTCAAGGATATGGGAGGCACTGCTCGCTTTCAGCAGGCTCCCAGGCTGTGCTAGATCGTTTTTCAGGTAGGCTGATTTGTACCAAAAACACAATTTATAATCACACTCAAAAGTATTAAAACTTTAAAATCGGTAAAAATACAGGCTACACCTCCCGGCTTTCCGCCTCAGGAGTGACAGTCATGCAAGTGCGCTCGTGTTCAGCGCCTTTTTTTAAGCTGGGTGGGGGGGTGTGGCCAAGGAGGGGGCGTGGCCTTGCTGCACGCCGTCAATGGCGGCGGCCAGAGGGCGTTTTGTCAAGGATATGGGAGGCACTGCTCGCTTTCAGCAGGCTCCCAGGCTGTGCTAGATCGTTTTTCAGGTAGGCTGATTTGTACCAAAAACACAATTTATAATCACACTCAAAAGTATTAAAACTTTAAAATCGGTAAAAATACAGGCTACACCTCCCGGCTTTCCGCCTCAGGAGTGACAGTCATGCAAGTGCGCTCGCGTTCAGCGCCTTTTTAAGCTGGGGGGGGGGCGTGGCCAAGGAGGGGGCGTGGCCTCGCTGCACGCCGTCAATGGCGGCGGCCAGAGGGCGTTTTGTCAAGGATATGGGAGGCACTGCTCGCTTTCAGCAGGCTCCCAGGCTGTGCTAGATCGTTTTTCAGGTAGGCTGATTTGTACAAAAACACAATTTATAATCACACTCAAAAGTATTAAAACTTTAAAATCGGTAAAAATACAGGCTACACCTCCCGGCTTTCCGCCTCAGGAGTGACAGTCATGCAAGTGCGCTCGCGTTCAGCGCCTTTTTTTAAGCTGGGCGGGGGGCGTGGCCAAGGAGGGGGCGTGGCCTCGCTGCACGCCGTCAATGGCGGCGGCCAGAGGGCGTTTTGTCAAGGATATGGGAGGCACTGCTCGCTTTCAGCAGGCTCCCAGGCTGTGCTAGATCGTTTTTCAGGTAGGCTGATTTGTACAAAAACACAATTTATAATCACACTCAAAAGTATTAAAACTTTAAAATCGGTAAAAATACAGGCTACACCTCCCGGCTTTCCGCCTCAGGAGTGACAGTCATGCAAGTGCGCTCGCGTTCAGCGCCTTTTTTTAAGCTGGGCGGGGGGGCGTGGCCAAGGAGGGGGCGTGGCCTCGCTGCACGCCGTCAATGGCGGCGGCCAGAGGGCGTTTTGTCAAGGATATGGGAGGCACTGCTCGCTTTCAGCAGGCTCCCAGGCTGTGCTAGATCGTTTTTCAGGTAGGCTGATTTGTACCAAAAACACAATTTATAATCACACTCAAAAGTATTAAAACTTTAAAATCGGTAAAAATACAGGCTACACCTCCCGGCTTTCCGCCTCAGGAGTGACAGTCATGCAAGTGCGCTCGTGTTCAGCGCCTTTTTTAAGCTGGGTGGGGGGGTGTGGCCAAGGAGGGGGCGTGGCCTTGCTGCACGCCGTCAATGGCGGCGGCCAGAGGGCGTTTTGTCAAGGATATGGGAGGCACTGCTCGCTTTCAGCAGGCTCCCAGGCTGTGCTAGATCGTTTTTCAGGTAGGCTGATTTGTACCAAAAACACAATTTATAATCACACTCAAAAGTATTAAAACTTTAAAATCGGTAAAAATACAGGCTACACCTCCCGGCTTTCCGCCTCAGGAGTGACAGTCATGCAAGTGCGCTCGCGTTCAACGCCTTTTTAAGCTGGGGGGGGGCGTGGCCAAGGAGGGGGCGTGGCCTCGCTGCACGCCGTCAATGGCGGCGGCCAGAGGGCGTTTTGTCAAGGATATGGGAGGCACTGCTCGCTTTCAGCAGGCTCCCAGGCTGTGCTAGATCGTTTTTCAGGTAGGCTGATTTGTACAAAAACACAATTTATAATCACACTCAAAAGTATTAAAACTTTAAAATCGGTAAAAATACAGGCTACACCTCCCGGCTTTCCGCCTCAGGAGTGACAGTCATGCAAGTGCGCTCGCGTTCAGCGCCTTTTTTTAAGCTGGGCGGGGGGCGTGGCCAAGGAGGGGGCGTGGCCTCGCTGCACGCCGTCAATGGCGGCGGCCAGAGGGCGTTTTGTCAAGGATATGGGAGGCACTGCTCGCTTTCAGCAGGCTCCCAGGCTGTGCTAGATCGTTTTTCAGGTAGGCTGATTTGTACAAAAACACAATTTATAATCACACTCAAAAGTATTAAAACTTTAAAATCGGTAAAAATACAGGCTACACCTCCCGGCTTTCCGCCTCAGGAGTGACAGTCATGATGGTTCATCCCTGCCACCCTCTGGTTCATCACTGCCACCCTCTGGTTCAGCACTGCCACCCTCTGGTTCATCACAGCACCCTCTGGTTCATCACAGCACCTCTGGTTCACCCCTGCCACCCTCTGGTACAGCACTGTCACCCTCTGGTTCATCCCTGCCACCCTCTGGTTCATCCCTGCCACCCTCTGGTTCATCACTACCACCCTCTGGTTCAGCACTGCCACCCTCTGGTTCATCACACCACCCTCTGGTTCATCACAGCATCTCTGGTTCACCCCTGCCACCCTCTGGTACAGCACTGTCACCCTCTGCTTCATCCCTGCCACCCTCTGCTTCATCCCTGCCACCCTCTGGTTCATCCCTGCCACCCTCTGGTTCATCACTGCCACCCTCTGGTTCAGCACTGCCACCCTCTGGTTCATCACAGCACTCTCAGGTTCAGCACTCACTACTGCCACCCTCATCACATCACCCTCTGGTTCACCCCTGCTGCCACCCTCTGGTTCAGCACTCACCACTGCCACCCTCTGGTTCATCACAGCACCCTCTGGTTCATCAGTGCCGCCCTCTGGTTCATCCTTTCCACCCTCTGGTTCATCCCTGCCACCCTCTGATTCATCACTACCACCCTCTGGTTCACCACTGCCACCCTCTGGTTCATCACTGAAACCCTCTGGTTCACCCCTGCCACCATCAGGTTCAGCACTCACTACTGCCACCCTCATCACAGCACCCTCTGGTTCACCCCTGCTGCCACGCTCTGGTTCAGCACTGCCACCCTCTGGTTCATCATAGCACTCTCTGGTTCATCGCAGCACCTCTGGTTCACCCCTGCCACCCTCTGGTACAACACTGTCACCCTCTGCTTCATCCCTGCCAGCCTCTGGTTCATCTCTGCCACCCTCTGGTTCATCACTGCCACCCTCTGGTTCATCACTGCCACCCTCTGGTTCATCACAGCACCCTCTGGTTCACCGGTGCCACCCTCTGGTTCATCCCTGCCACCCTTTGGTTCATCCTTGCCACCCTCTGGTTCATCAAAGCACCCTCTGGTTCACCAGTGCCACCCTCTGATTCATTCCTGCCGCCCTCTGGTTCATCACTACCACCCCCTGGTTCATCAAAGCACCCTCTGGTTCATCACAGCACCTCTGGTTCACCCCTGCCACCCTCTGGTACAGCACTGTCACCCTCTGCTTCATCCCTGCCACCCTCTGGTTCATCCCTGCCACCCTCTGGTTCATCACTGCCACCCTATGGTTCAGCACTGCCACCCTCTGGTTCATCACAGCACCCTCTGGTACATCACAGCACCTCTGGTTCATCCCTGCCACCCTCTGGTTCATCCCTGCCACCCTCTGGTTCATCACTATCACCCTCTGGTTCATCAATGCACCCTCTGGTTCATCACAGCACCTCTGGTTCACCCCTGCCACCCTCTGGTACAGCACTGTCACCCTCTGCTTCATCCCTGCCACCCTCAGCTTCATCCCTGCCACCCTCTGGTTCATCCCTGCCACCCTCTGGTTTATCACTGCCACCGTCTGGTTCATCACTACCACCCTCTGGTTCATCACAGCACCCTCTGGTTCACCAGTGCCACCCTCTGGTTCATCCCTGCCACCCTCTGGTTCATCCCTGCCACCCTCTGGTTCATCACTACCACCCTCTGGTTCAGCACTGCCATCCTCTGGTTCATCACAGCACCCTCTGGTTCATCACAGCACCTCTGGTTCACCCCTGCCACCCTCTGGTACAGCACTGTCACCCTCTGCTTCATCCCTGCCACCCTCTGGTTCATCCCTGCCACCCTCTGGTTCATCACTGCCACCCTCTGATTCAGCACTGCCACCCTCTGGTTCATCACAGCACCCTCTGGTTCACCAGTGCCACCCTCTGGTTCATCCCTGCCACCCTCTGGTTCATCCCTGCCACCCTCTGGTTCATCACTGCCACCCTCTGGTTCAGCACTGCCACCCTCTGGTTCACCACAGCACCCTCTGGTTCACCAGTGCCACCCTCTGGTTCATCCCTGTCACCCTCTGGTTCATCCCTGCCACCCTCTGGTTCATCACTACCACCCTCTGGTTCATCAAAGCACCCTCTGGTTTATCACAGCACCTCTGGTTCACCCCTGCCACCCTCTGGTACAGCACCGTCACCCTCTGCTTCATCCCTGCCACCCTCTGGTTCATCCCTCCCACCCTCTGGTTCATCACTGCCACCCTCTGGTTCAGCACCTCCACCCTCTGGTTCATCACAGCACCCTCTGGTTCATCACAGCACCTCTGGTTCACCCCTGTCACCCTCTGCTTCATCCCTGCCACCCTCTGCTTCATCCCTGCCACCCTCTGGTTCATCCCTGCCACCCTCTGGTTCATCACTGCCACCCTCTGGTTCAGCACTGCCACCCTCTGGTTCATCACAGCACCCTCTGGTTCATCAAAGCACCCTCTGGTTCATCACAGCACCTCTGGTTCACCCCTGCCAGCCTCTGGTACAGCACTGTCACCCTCTGATTCATCCCTGCCACCCTCTGGTTCATCACTGCCACCCTATGGTTCAGCACTGCCACCCTCTGGTTCATCACAGCACCCTCTGGTACATCACAGCACCTCTGGTTCATCCCTGCCACCCTCTGGTTCATCCCTGCCACCCTCTGGTTCATCACTATCACCCTCTGGTTCATCAATGCACCCTCTGGTTCATCACAGCACCTCTGGTTCACCCCTGCCACCCTCTGGTACAGCACTGTCACCCTCTGCTTCATCCCTGCCACCCTCAGCTTCATCCCTGCCACCCTCTGGTTCATCCCTGCCACCCTCTGGTTTATCACTGCCACCGTCTGGTTCATCACTACCACCCTCTGGTTCATCACAGCACCCTCTGGTTCACCAGTGCCACCCTCTGGTTCATCCCTGCCACCCTCTGGTTCATCCCTGCCACCCTCTGGTTCATCACTACCACCCTCTGGTTCAGCACTGCCATCCTCTGGTTCATCACAGCACCCTCTGGTTCATCACAGCACCTCTGGTTCACCCCTGCCACCCTCTGGTACAGCACTGTCACCCTCTGCTTCATCCCTGCCACCCTCTGGTTCATCCCTGCCACCCTCTGGTTCATCACTGCCACCCTCTGATTCAGCACTGCCACCCTCTGGTTCATCACAGCACCCTCTGGTTCACCAGTGCCACCCTCTGGTTCATCCCTGCCACCCTCTGGTTCATCCCTGCCACCCTCTGGTTCATCACTGCCACCCTCTGGTTCAGCACTGCCACCCTCTGGTTCACCACAGCACCCTCTGGTTCACCAGTGCCACCCTCTGGTTCATCCCTGTCACCCTCTGGTTCATCCCTGCCACCCTCTGGTTCATCACTACCACCCTCTGGTTCATCAAAGCACCCTCTGGTTTATCACAGCACCTCTGGTTCACCCCTGCCACCCTCTGGTACAGCACCGTCACCCTCTGCTTCATCCCTGCCACCCTCTGGTTCATCCCTCCCACCCTCTGGTTCATCACTGCCACCCTCTGGTTCAGCACCTCCACCCTCTGGTTCATCACAGCACCCTCTGGTTCATCACAGCACCTCTGGTTCACCCCTGTCACCCTCTGCTTCATCCCTGCCACCCTCTGCTTCATCCCTGCCACCCTCTGGTTCATCCCTGCCACCCTCTGGTTCATCACTGCCACCCTCTGGTTCAGCACTGCCACCCTCTGGTTCATCACAGCACCCTCTGGTTCATCAAAGCACCCTCTGGTTCATCACAGCACCTCTGGTTCACCCCTGCCAGCCTCTGGTACAGCACTGTCACCCTCTGATTCATCCCTGCCACCCTCTGGTTCATCCCTGCCACCCTCTGTTTCATCACTGCCACCCTCTGGTTCATCACTGCCACCCTCTGGTTCATCCCTGCCACCCTCTTGTTCATCACTACCACCCTCTGGTTCAGCACTGCCACCCTCTGGTTCATCACAGCACCCTCTGGTTCATCACAGCACCTCTGGTTCACCCCAGCCACCCTCTGGTACAGCACTGTCACCCTCTGCTTCATCCCTGCCACCCTCTGGTTCATCCCTGCCACCCTCTGGTTCATCACTGCCACCCTCTGGTTCAGCACTGCCACCCTCTGGTTCATCACAGCATCCTCTGGTTCACCAGTGCCACCCTCTGGTTCATCCCTGCCACCCTCTGGTTCATCACTGCCACCCTCTGGTTCAGCACTGCCACCCTCTGGTTCATCACAGCACCCTCTGGTTCACCAGTGTCACCCTCTGGTTCATCCCTGCCACCCTCTGATTCATCCCTGCCACCCTCTGGTTCATCACTACCACCCTCTGGTTCATCAAAGCACCCTCTGGTTCATCACTGCACCTCTGGTTCACCCCTGCCACCCTCTGGTACAGCACTGTCACCCTCTGCTTCATCCCTGCCACCCTCTGGTTCATCCCTGCCACCTTCTGGTTCATCACTGCCACCCTCTGGTTCATCACTGCCACCCTCTAGTTCAGCACTGCCACCCTCTGGTTCATCACAGCACCCTCTGGTTCATCACAGCACCCTCTGGTTCACCACAGCACCTCCGGTTCACCCCTGACACCCTCTGGTTCATCCCTGACACCCTCTGGTTCATCCCTGCCACCCTCTGGTTCATCACTACCACCCTGTGGTTCATCCCAGCACCTCTGGTTCACCCCTGCCACCCTCTGGTACAGCACTGTCACCCTCTGCTTCATCCCTGCCACCCTCTGCTTCATCCCTGCCACCTCTGGTTCATCACTGCCACCCTCTAGTTCAGCACTGCCACCCTCTGGTTCATCACAGCACCCTCTGGTTCATCACAGCACCCTCTGGTTCACCACAGCACCTCCGGTTCACCCCTGACACCCTCTGGTTCATCCCTGACACCCTCTGGTTCATCCCTGCCACCCTCTGGTTCATCACTACCACCCTGTGGTTCATCCCAGCACCTCTGGTTCACCCCTGCCACCCTCTGGTACAGCACTGTCACCCTCTGCTTCATCCCTGCCACCCTCTGCTTCATCCCTGCCACCTCTGGTTCATCCCTGCCACCCTCTGGTTCATCACTGCCACCCTCTGGTTCAGCACTGCCACCCTCTGGTTCATCACAGCACCCTCTGGTTTATCACAGCACCTCTGGTTCATCCCTGCCACCCTCTGGTTCATCCCTGCCACCCTCTGGTTCATCACTACCACCCTCTGGTTCATCAATGCACCCTCTGGTTCATCACAGCACCTCTGGTTCACCCCTGCCACCCTCTGGTACAGCACTATCACCCTCTGCTTCATCCCTGCCACCCTCTGCTTCATCTCTGCCACCCTCTGGTTTATCCCTGCCACCCTCTGGTTCGTCACTGCCACTCTCTGGTTCAGCACTGCCACCCTCTGGTTCATCACAGCACCCTCTGGTTCACCAGTGCCACCCTCTGGTTCATCCCTGCCACCCTCTGGTTCATCCCTGCCACCCTCTGGTTTGTCACTGCCACCCTCTGGTTCAGCACTGCCACCCTCTGGTTCATCACAGCACCCTCTGGTTCAGCACTGCCACCCTCTGGTTCATCACAGCACCCTCTGGTTCATCACAGCACCTATGGTTCACCCCTGCCACCCTCTGGTACAGCACTGTCACCCTCTGCTTCATCCCTGCCACCCTCTGGTTCATCCCTGCCACCCTCTGGTTCATCACTGCCACCCTCTGGTTCAGCACTGCCACCCTCTGGTTCAGCACTGCCACCCTCTGGTTCACCAGTGCCACCCTCTGGTTCATCCCTGCCACCCTCTGGTTCATCACTGCCACCCTCTGGTTCAGCACTGCCACCCTCTGGTTCATCACAGCACCCCCTGGTTCACCAGTGCAACCCTCTGGTTCATCCCTGCCACCCTCTGGTTCATCCCTGCCAGCCTCTGGTTCATCACTACCACCCTCTGGTTCATCAAAGCACCCTCTGGTTCATCACAGCACCTCTGGTTCACCCCTGCCACCCTCTGATACAGCACTGTCACCCTCTGCCTCATCCCTGCCACCCTCTGGTTCATCCCTGCCACCCTCTGGTTCATCACTGCCACCCTCTGGTTCAGCACTGCCACCCTCTGGTTCATCACAGCACCTCTGGTTCACCCCTGCCACCCTCTGGTACAGCACTATCACCCTCTGCTTCATCCCTGCCACCCTCTGCTTCATCTCTGCCACCCTCTGGTTTATCCCTGCCACCCTCTGGTTCGTCACTGCCACTCTCTGGTTCAGCACTGCCACCCTCTGGTTCATCACAGCACCCTCTGGTTCATCAGTGCCGCCCTCTGGTTCATCCTTTCCACCCTCTGGTTCATCCCTGCCACCCTCTGATTCATCACTACCACCCTCTGGTTCACCACTGCCACCCTCTGGTTCATCACTGAAACCCTCTGGTTCACCCCTGCCACCATCAGGTTCAGCACTCACTACTGCCACCCTCATCACAGCACCCTCTGGTTCACCCCTGCTGCCACGCTCTGGTTCAGCACTGCCACCCTCTGGTTCATCATAGCACTCTCTGGTTCATCGCAGCACCTCTGGTTCACCCCTGCCACCCTCTGGTACAACACTGTCACCCTCTGCTTCATCCCTGCCAGCCTCTGGTTCATCTCTGCCACCCTCTGGTTCATCACTGCCACCCTCTGGTTCATCACTGCCACCCTCTGGTTCATCACAGCACCCTCTGGTTCACCGGTGCCACCCTCTGGTTCATCCCTGCCACCCTTTGGTTCATCCTTGCCACCCTCTGGTTCATCAAAGCACCCTCTGGTTCACCAGTGCCACCCTCTGATTCATTCCTGCCGCCCTCTGGTTCATCACTACCACCCCCTGGTTCATCAAAGCACCCTCTGGTTCATCACAGCACCTCTGGTTCACCCCTGCCACCCTCTGGTACAGCACTGTCACCCTCTGCTTCATCCCTGCCACCCTCTGGTTCATCCCTGCCACCCTCTGGTTCATCACTGCCACCCTCTGGTTCAGCACTGCCACCCTCTGGTTCATCACAGCATCCCCTGGTTCACCAGTGCCACCCTCTGGTTCATCCCTGCCACCCTCTGGTTCATCACTGCCACCCTCTGGTTCAGCACTGCCACCCTCTGGTTCATCACAGCACCCCCTGGTTCACCAGTGCAACCCTCTGGTTCATCCCTGCCACCCTCTGGTTCATCCCTGCCAGCCTCTGGTTCATCACTACCACCCTCTGGTTCATCAAAGCACCCTCTGGTTCATCACAGCACCTCTGGTTCACCCCTGCCACCCTCTGATACAGCACTGTCACCCTCTGCCTCATCCCTGCCACCCTCTGGTTCATCCCTGCCACCCTCTGGTTCATCACTGCCACCCTCTGGTTCAGCACTGCCACCCTCTGGTTCATCACAGCACCCTCTGGTTCACCAGTGCCACCCTCTGGGTTCATCCCTGCCACCCTCTGGTTCATCACTACCATCCTCTGGTTCAGCACTGCCACCCTCTGGTTCAACACAACAACCTCTGGTTCACCAGTGCCACCCTCTGGTTCATCCCTGCCACCCTCTGGTTCATCACTACCACCCTCTGGTTCATCAAAGCACCCTCTGGTTCATCACAGTACCTCTGGTTCACCCCTGCCACCCTCTGGTACAGCCCTGTCACCCTCTGCTTCATCCCTGCCACCCTCTGGTTCATCCCTGCCACCCTCTGGTTCATCACTGCCACCCTCTGGTTCAGCACTGCCACCCTCTGGTTCATCACAGCACCCTCTGCTTTATCCCTGCCACCCTCTGGTTCATCCCTGCCACCCTCTGGTTCATCCCTGCCACCCTCTGGTTCATCACTACCACCCTCTGGTTCATCACAGTACCTCTGGTTCACCCCTGCCACCCTCTGGTACAGCACTGTCACCCTCTGCTTCATCCCTGCCACCCTCTGGTTCATCCCTGCCACCCTCTGGTTCATCCCTGCCACACTCTGGTTCATCACTACCACCCTCTGGTTCAGCACTGCCACCCTCTTGTTCAGCACTGCCACCCTCTGGTTCATCACAGCACCTCTGGTTCACCCCTGCCACCTGCTTCCTTAGCTGTAAGTGCTTCCTGTTGCAGTTATTTTTTTACTGGAGCATTGTGCCATACTTGTAGCTATTCTCTGACCCTGCTTTGAGGGTCAGAGCAGGGTCAGAGAATAGTTGCAAGTAGGCAACTGAACTCTGGAGGGGCCCCTCAGGAAGCACTACATGGAATGGTTACAAATTAGCTTGAACTTTTGCACCTGCTAAGTGCTTTCAGTTTTCCAAAAGTCGTTTTTCTGCCATTTCGCGAGATTCGCGGGGCGGTATTCGTGCGAAATCGAACTTGCAATCCGCAAATTCATACAAATTTGCTGATTTCTTTTATTTTGCGTGTTTGCGCGGTTTTCTGCTTATTCGCCGACCGCTTGCAGCGCACCGACCCCGAGGTTGCCCATGGAGTCGTGTATGGGCGCGGCCATCTTGTTTGCGTGACGTGTTTCCGTTTCCGGGCGCTTGTTGCATGCTCGCGACGCATGCGGCGCGCGATTACGTGTTCATGGGCGTTTTTGCGTGCTCGCGGGGAAAATATCGCACAAACTTACCCACGCGGTCCTCTACAGGCGCGGCCATCTTGTTTTTCATTCACTGCTATGGTTTTGGGCATGCTACCTTTCTATCCATCTCACATCTTCGTAATCCTATGTTTTTCTGAACTTTTTTTTGTCTTTTTTTGCTTATTATCTCTCTCTTCAATTTCCTACATCTATATTTTGTGTTTTTTTAAAAACTTTTTGTTACTTTATTACCTACTTTATTTCTTTCGCTCTCTCTCTTATTTTTTTCACACCTATTCTTCTTTCCTTCTTCTTGTGCCCAGGACCATGGCTAAGGGAGGCGACAAGGGCAAGGGGAAGGGCCCAGCACCCCGTACCCGGCTCCCTTGCGGGCGTTTGAGAGGCGAGGAAGTCCAGGCCAGGCAGATCTTCTTTTGCAAAACAAGAGAAAAAAAGTAAAAAAGGCATTTTTTAGTACTATCTGACTATGTATGTACTAGTAGTGAGTCCACCTATAGTGCTGCTAGTGGAATTCCTGAAACTCACAGTGTCACAGGCTTACAAAGACGGCGGAAAGATACAGGCCAAAATGTTATACTGTGTTTGCTACTTGCTGGTGTTACTGAGTGTCAACCTTCCGTTGAATTATTTTGACTTTATGTTAAGGACTATTGGCTACAGTATTTTTCTTTCTTTCTTCATAGATGCTACTCCCAAAAAGCTCACCCGTAAGGAGATGGCTGTCCGGGCCAGGGCCCGTAAGCTGGAGGCTATTTGTGTCGAGTATCGGCGGTTGTGGGCTCGGGAGCATGAGGAGACAACATCAACATCTACATCCTCCTCCACTGCCCCCGGGTCCACCAGCCAGAAGCCTCCAGCCAAACGGAGCCGTGGCCCGACAGCCTCCCGCCGCCGCCGCACAGCAGCAACAACATCAGCGGCCCTCCCCAGATCCTGGATCGTTCGTGTACGCCGACTACGCAAAAGAGTGGACTACCTGGAGCGGTTGGCCGAGAAACATCAGCGCCAGCTCCGGGACCACCGCAAAGAGCAGCGGGACATGAAGCAACAGCTTGCAAAACGACGCCACCGGAGGAAGTGACTGTCCCTTGCCCCTTTTTTAAAGACTGTTGGGGGGGGGGGTCGGAATTGGGTGTTTGGGAAAGGGGACTTTTGGACTTTTGGAAATTTGGTTGGGGTTAGGTAGGGTGGTGAGTTGGGTTAATTTATTTCATTTTTTGACTACCTTAATATATTTCTTAATAATTATTTTTCATACCAAAACATAGTGTACGCGTTCATATTATTTTGTGTGGGGGTGGGCGGTGGTTACTGGACGTTTGGTTTCTTCCAACTTACTAGCATGAATGAAACATCTAGTCCTGAAATGTACCAAAGTGCCAGTAACCTAGTTAGTGAATTCAGTAGCCCTACTAGTACTTTACTAGTAGTACTGGCAATCTCTGCTCTCCTCCCAGTCCTAGCCCATTATTCTACCTCTCCAAAATGCTTATCTTACCTGTGATTCGTGTTTGAGAATCGGGGTAGCCCCAGGGCTGGCTGCATTGCAAATGGTGATTAAGGTTGGTTGTTGACTTGAATCCTCGGCAGATGCAATATCATTGTTGTGCTGGTAGCAGTAGTGGTACACACTTGCAGTATCACCATATGAAAAAAAGAGGAAATTAAACATTGCGTGGCCTGAGCGTAGCATTAGAAACAGTACAATAGATAGTACGGTTCAGAACAGTGCCCTAAATTGTAGCCTAAGCAGTGCCAACGTAAGGTAAGCATTAAGCATTAGATTGTTCACGTCGTGTAGGAGGAGGATGTTCTTATTATCAATCCACGATGGCGCACATGAACTTCTGGTTGCTTTGACCTTATCCTCCCCAGCAAGTGTGTGGAATTTATTGCTGTTGTCAGTCACACATCAATGAAATACCACACAGCCCGGGGGAAGAGGGTTAGGGTCTGAAAATTGGATGGGAATGGTTTTTTTTTTTTGGGAAAGTTTGGTAGAGAGGAAAAAAAACACAACATGGTCAGTCAAACAACAAATGAAGAGAAACAAATCTTTGGATTTGAAGATATCGATAAACCTTTAAAGGGACATAAAGAAAGTGCACTGCTGCATGCGAGAAGTTGTTTAGTAAATGGATGGTTAGCTTACTGAAAAGTAGTACTACTACTTACTGCAACTTACTAGTAACTACGAAGGAACAAGTTGGCAAACTTGGCAGTACAGGGCTGCAGTCATTATGCCTCTCTGCCCTCAGACAATAAACACTTAGAACATTAAATTAGTGTTAAACATAGCAAAGACGTATCAAATAGCTGGAGGGATGAATTTGAAGCAGAGATCAAACAAACGCACAGAGTCACACTCGTAGAAGTAAGTTCAAGTTCACAAGAATATCATTGAAAAGATAAGGAGAATTTTGGATACTGTTACTGTTTTTTGTAGTTGTCCCGTTGAATTTGTGAAGTTGATGCATCCAGCCATTCCTCTTATTCGCGGTACTCCTTTATTCCATCGGATGCTCCGTCGATCAATCTTGGTGACCAGACACACTGACTGTCCACTGTCTGTCTGATGCGGATTTGCGGATCTTGCGGAATTGTAAGCCTGAGTAGTACATCGATGGCACAGGGTAAAAGCCTGCCTGTAATTGATGATGGAAAAACACAACAGTAAGTGTTAAAGACACCTTGGAGAAAAAAAATATATAAGGCATGCTGTGTAGTGCAAAAATTATACTGTCACTTTCAGAGATGACAATCCCCAAAATCTAGAACACCCCACATTACCCTCCCAAAAACTTGCAGAATACTGCTGCTACCTCGCAGAGGCCTAATTTCAAATTGTGCCAAAACGCACTCAGAAAGTATGATCAAAACCCCCCTTTCCCACCATGGATTATCTTCAAACCACGTGCAATCACAATTAGACATTCCAACAAGTGTTCCAAGACCCCACCCAGTCGTAAAAATCTAGAACCCCCGCCCAAACACATGCAATACAATACTGCTAACCCTAACGAGCCCTAAGTTAAGAATAGTGGAAAGCGCTTTCTTTAACTAGGCCAAATCCCCCCTTTCCCACCATGGATTTTATTCAAACCACTTGCAACCAAAATTACACATTCCCACAAGTGCTCTAAGAACCCAGAACCCAGTTGCAAAAATCTAGAACACTCTCAAACACATGCAATACTGCTGCCAGTGCTAACCCTAACGAGCCCTAAGTTAAAAAAAAGTGCCAAAACGCTTTTCAGCATGTCTTTTCTCCAAACCACGTTTATCCGGTATTAGACCTTCCCAGCAATGGCCCCAGACCCGTCAACCCAGGCGGAAACAAGTCGAAGACCCCCAAACAGGCAAAAAGCAAAACCGGAAAAGCTCACACTTAGAAATATTTTCGACCTCATTCCAAAATCACTCCAAGCGCGCTGTGCAGCTAGGCCATAACTCCCGTTTTCCACCATGTATTTCCTGAAAAACAAATGCAATCAAAATTAGACTGTGCCAGCAGTGCTCCCAGACCCCAAAACCCACCCCAAAATACCCGGAACCCCCCCACACAGCACCCCAAAGACAAGCAAGTGAGCAAAAACGCAAAAAAAATTCAACTCCGATTTTCTCCAAAACACTTTTATCCGGTATTAGACCTTCCCAGCAATGGCCCCAGACCCGTCAACCCAGGCAGAAACAAGCAGAACCCCCCCCAAATAGGCAAAAAGCAAAACCGGAAAAGCTCACACTTAGAAATATTTTCGGCCTCATTCCAAAATCACTCCAAGCGCGCTGTGCAGCTAGGCCATAACTCCCGTTTTCTACCATGGATTTCCTGGAAACCAAATGCAATCAAAATAAGACTGTGCCAGCAGTGCTCCCAGACCCCCGACCCAGCACCGCAAATCTAGAACACCCCCAAATAAACCCCCAAATACCTGCAATACTGGTATATTGAAAACATGGTAAATTGCGCTGTTCACAAAAAACAAACAGCAATTGGTTTCAACAGAGACAGACAGCCATTGCTGTCCACTGCATGCCATCTTCTCATTATTCATTACCTGTTTTACTTCATGTCCGCATCTTCTTCGGAAAGTGAGGGCCCACAGGGCAGCCTCTCCTGTAAATTTCAGAAGTAGGTCTGTCAACAATCAGCAAGCATGTAGTCAGTCAGTCAGTTATTTCAGTCCCACTTGAGGGGACTCGTCTACGAAGACAAAGTTTGTTTTTTCTCCGTAATCCATCCATCTGCCTTGAGGAAAATGGATAGGGGGAGTCTGGAGGAGGAGGATAGAGGAGCATGATTGAGCTGTGAACTTGTGAACATCTGAATGCAGACTGCGGCACCTTCAAATCAATATGGAAAATAAGATGAAGACAGTGCTGATGATGGACTTATTGTGATTAGTTGATTAGAGTTTTGTTGTGGTAAAAGTATCAAAACAAAGAAAGACACACAGGAATAAAAGTGAATAAGTACGGAAAAAAGGACACAATTTTCAGTCCTTGTTGTCAGGGAAGCAGAGCTCGTCCTCCCAGTCTATGAATTGAGACGGGAGTAGGTCTGGTGACCGAGAAGAACTTCCGTCGTCGTCATCACCTAAGTCGGTGTCCTCTTCTTCCTGCGTGCATTCACGTATTTTGTAATCGGGTGGTATGAATTGCTGATTCATCTTGATTATTGTTAACCTCTCCACATTTTTGGGCAAAAGGCGGGTCCTTTCTGAAGTAACAATGGCACCAGCAGCACTGAAAACACGTTCAGAAGACACGCTTGCGAGTGGGCAAGACAAATAATTTAGAGCCAGGTTGGTGATCAGTGGCCATTTTGAGCTTTTCGTATACCAATATCCCAGTGGGTTCTCATCATGACAGACCTCTGTTGGGTCATCCAGATAGGCCTGCACCACCAACTCAAGTTTCTCCAGGGTTGATCCACTTTGCGTACCATCTGTGACCTTTTCATCAGTGGACCGAGCTAACCCTTGCTGAGTTACCCAATCCCCTAACGACGATATTTGTTTGCGGATTGGTGCAGGTGAGGGTGATGATATGGTTGCTGGTGTCGTTAACGGCTGTGAGGGAAAGTGATTCCCTTCGGCCACGGATTGAGAAGTGGAACTTGACGCCGGATGGCCTGCTGATTCAGTTGTACTTGTGCTGCCTCCTTGAATCTTCTGCCGCTCTCTTTCGAACCGAGTGGCTGACACAGCTAGCCAATGTTTGTACTTTGAAACTTCTGCTTCCGAAAAAGGAAAGAAAGTATTGGTGAGCAGTGCCTTTTTGTACCGTGGATCAAGAATAGTGGCACAAATGTAATGTTGTTCTGCATGTATCTTTTTAAGCCTTTCATTGTCAAGTAGGCGCCATAATAACTTCTGCGCCAAACCATATGCTTCTCGCTTTTCACCATCATCTCGGAATGTTGAACACACCTCCTTCAGTTGGTGCTCTAGCATGCGCAACAACGGGATAGCTTTGGTCAAAGAACAGTCCTCCCTGCTGACTTCACGCGTGAAGAGCTCAAAAGGACGAAGCATGTCTGTCAGGCTTGCAATTAGCTTCCATTCCTCCAACTGTAGCATCAAGTCTTTGTGAGCAGAACCCAGTTTAAAGACAAACTCATGTATTACCTCCCACTGCTCAGACAGACGCTCAAGCATGTAAAAGGTTGAGTTCCAACGTGTTGCCACCTCCTGGATTAGTCCTTTGACTGGCAGTTGACGTTCATATTGAAGGCTCCTCAGCTGCTTCTGGGCCTTAAAAGAATGGTTGAAATGGCTACAGATTTTTCGGCAGGTGGTCAGTACATTGACGACTGGCTCTTCTGCTTTCAAGAAGGCCTGCACCATGATGTTAATACTGTGCGCCAAACACGGCACTCTGAAATAGCAACCATCAGACATAGCCCTAACTATATTACTGCCATTATCCGTGGAAACATAACCAACTGTGCGGTTTCTTGGATGCAGCCATTCATTGACCTTCCTGTTAAACTCCTCCAAAAGGTTAGGTGCAGTGTGAGTTTTCTCCATGGCAAACATGCCTACTGTTGCCTGTTTGCGAGTAGCTTGAAAAACTTCCTCCGTGTCAACATCTTTGTGTTTTAACTGTCTTTCGACCCCTGCAAAAGAGACCCAGTGTGCAGTGATGCACATGTAATCAATGGCTGCGCAACTGGTCCACATGTCCGTTGTCATGTGGATAGTGTGAACAGCACTCTTCAGAATAGCTGCGCCAATCACCTCCAGCACATCTTGATGTAGTGCTGGAACAGCAACCCTTGCAAAATAGTACCGGCTAGGAACCTTCCATTTAGGGCAGACTGTTGCCACAAATTCACGAAAACCCACCCCTTCCACGAAAGAGAAAGGGAGTAGGTCCAGCGCTAGCATTTTAGCCAGCTTTGCGTTATAGAGACGCACCGTTGGGTGGTTGCATTCAAATGGCGGATCAGACCAAAACATGCTGCTAATGGTGCGCTGGACCGTTTTACGTGATGATGATGATGATGATGATGCACACTTCAAACCAGTTAGGCTCATTGATTTCCTTTTTTGCATTGGTGTGTCCCCCGGACTCTTAGTGTGCCTCATACATGTTGCAGGGGTAGAGGGTGTGGGCGCTACCACTGCAGTGCTGCTGCCAGGGGTACTGCGTGCACCAGAAAAAATGCCAGTCGCTTCTTCACTTCCCCCCTGCACGATCAGCCTCTCATCATCATCAGGTGCAATATCAAGGGATACATTTGGATTTGTTTTGGCTTCATCGATGTCACTTAGGTGCTTATACCACTGGATAGGGTGGTGTTTTCTGAGATGACCTCTCTGGCCTCCGGTACCATAGTTGGTACCAAGCTTACCCCGACTAACTGATACTTTACAAATTGAACAAACAACCATGTTTTCCGCCTTTTTGCTAACAGTAAAGAAGTCCCAAACTGGAGACTGGAGATGTCTGCTGGTGGTGGTGCAGGTGCTACTTTGACTTCCAATGCCAGATGAAGTGTAGGTTGTGCGTGGCTGAATTTTTCCCTGTAGTTGACTTACAGCACCACTACTTGAGGTAATGGGGGTCGAGCTGGATGGAGGTCCCTGCCGGCCCTTCTGACGTGAAAATATGGAAGCTGTAGGTCGTGTTGGTGTTGTAATTAACTGCGTTGGTGGTGGTACCACCAGGGCCGCGCCGCCCTCATCCTGCTCAGCAGCCATTTGGGCTAGGGTTAAAATGTTTGTCTGCTGCATGCCCGCTGTGGCTGGAGTGACATCTGTGATGACTGGGTCATCGTCAGACTCTTCATCAGCAGCAGAAGGCACCACTTCTTGTTCGTCGTCATCACCCATAAGTTGAAGACTTGCGGGAACCTTCCTTTTAGGCTTAGCTACCTTTGTCGGCTCATGGCGTGCCTCACTCTCAGACTGCATTTGTGGGTTCCAATCAACATCAAGGTCATCAGAATGAAGGGGGCTTGAAGAAGAACTTGTAGTAGTAGTAGTAGCCCTCCTTGACCTTTTTCTTGCTGGGGATCTGGAAGACAATGGATCATCATCAGGAGGAGTGGCTTCCTCGGATGATACCTCCTCTTGAATATCAATTTCCTGATGTGCCCCTACTTCTGGAGGAACAAGCGATGTAGGCAGTTGTGCCGCTCCATGAACCTCTAGTTGCACCTCTCCATGCACCTGTCCATGCGCCTTTCCTTGCGCCTCTCCTTGCCCATGTACTTGCGCTTGTACTAGTTGTACCTGTGGTTGTCGTTGCAGCTGTGGTTGTTGAACACTCGCCAGCTGAGTTACACCCGGCGTTGATTGGATGGTACTTTCTTGTGATGAGCCAACATCACTGGTCGATGGTGATTGAACAACCAAAGTGGCTGCCGCAGCAGCACTCATGGTCTTGGACCTAACTTGGCATGGTGGCACTGACCCCAATGAGGCGGAGGTGCTGCTTCCAGCTTGGTCCCCGGCGGACACCGCTGCTGCTGCAGGCGTCGGTTTTTTTCCCCCAAAAAAGGTCTCGGTGGGCACACCCGTCTCCTTGGTAGGTGGTGCCACTTGCTTCTTCTGCTCCTTCTTACTGGCAGTGGCACTGGCAACTTTCTTTGCTGAGGCGCTACGGCCACCTTTCTTTGGGCCCATCTTCTTCAGATTTCAGAACAGCAGGCCGCAGTTGCACGAGTTGCAGAGTTGTCTTGTCTGTGGCCACACGTTACGTCGCGTGACGTTGTGCTGCACACACCGCTGCAGGACTTCTTCCTGGAACTGGTGATTGTCTTGTGCTCCTAAAAGCAATGGAAGACAGAGGAACATCAGTTATACACCCTCAAAAATCAAAAAAACACAAACAATCACCACAATCCCATGCCATCCATGCTCTCAATGATGTCTAAATTCAAGACACCCCACAGAAAGACTAGGCCCATGCACCACTCACTAACCCTGGGCATAATGGATGAAAGCTAGGCAAAATGGGTGCAGGCCTGAGAACACCGCCTGCCTTCAAAATGGCCCCTTGCACCCCAGCACATGGCCCGTCCCTGCCTGTACCAGCACTCAAAATGGCCCCCACCCACATGCACAGTCCACAACAACACCCCCAAAAATCGAAAAAACATATAAAAATCACCACAATCCCATGCCATCCATGCCCTCAATGATGTTTAAATTCAAGACACCCCACAGAAAGACTAGGCCCATGCACCGCTCACTACCCCTGGGTCTTAATGGATGAAAGCTAGGCAAAATGGGTGCAGGCCTGAGAACACTGCCTGCCTTCAAAATGGCCCCTTGCACCCCAGCACATGGCCCGTCCCTGCCTGTACCAGCACTCAAAATGGCTCCCACCCGCATGCACAGTCCACAACAACACCCCCAAAAATCGAAAAAACACATAAAAATCACCACAATCCCATGCCATCCATGCCCTCAATGATGTTAAAATTCAAGACACCCCACAGAAAGACTAGGCCCATGCACCACTCACTACCCCTGGGTCTTAATGGATGAAAGCTAGGCCAAATGGGTGCAGGCCTGAGAACACTGCCTGCCTTCAAAATGGCCCCTTGCACCCCAGCACATGGCCCGTCTCTGCCTGTACCTGCACTCAAAATGGCCCCCACCCACATGCACAGTCCACAACAACACCCCCAAAAATCGAAAAAACACATAAAAATCACCACAATCCCATGCCATCCATGCCCTCAATGATGTTTAAATTCAAGACACCCCACAGAAAGACTAGGCCCATGCACCACTCACTACCCCTGGGTCTTAATGGATGAAAGCTAGGCCAAATGGGTGCAGGCCCGAGAACACTGCCTGCCTTCAAAATGGCCCCTTGCACCCCAGCACATGACCCGTCCCTGCCTGTACCTGCACTCAAAATGGCCCCCACCCACATGCACAGTCCACAACAACACCCCCAAAAATCGAAAAAACACATAAAAATCACCACAATCCCATGCCACCCATGCCCTCAATGATGTTTAAATTCAAGACACCCCACAGAAATACTAGGCCCATGCACCACTCACTACCCCTGGGTCTTAATGGATGAAAGCTAGGCCAAATGGGTGCAGGCCTGAGAACACTGCCTGCCTTCAAAATGGCCCCTTGCACCCCAGCACATGGCCCGTCTCTGCCTGTACCTGCACTCAAAATGGCCCCCACCCACATGCACAGTCCACAACAACACCCCCAAAAATCGAAAAAACACATAAAAATCACCACAATCCCATGCCATCCATGCCCTCAATGATGTTTAAATTCAAGACACCCCACAGAAAGACTAGGCCCATGCACCACTCACTACCCCTGGGCATAATGGATGAAAGCTAGGCAAAATGGGTGCAGGCCCGAGAACACTGCCTGCCTTCAAAATGGCCACTTGCACCCCAGCACATGGCCCGTCCCTGCCTGTACCAGCACTCAAAATGGCCCCCACCCACATGCACAGTCCACAACAACACCCCCAACAATCGAAAAAACACATAAAAATCACCACAATCCCATGCCATCCATGCCCTCAATGATGTTTAAATTCAAGACACCCCACAGAAATACTAGGCCCATGCACCACTCACTACCCCTGGGCATAATGGATGAAAGCTAGGCAAAATGGGTGCAGGCCTGAGAACACTGCCTGCCTTCAAAATGGCCCCTTGCACCCCAGCACATGGCCCGTCCCTGCCTGTACCAGCACTCAAAATGGCCCCCACCCACACGCACAGTCCACAACAACACCCCCAAAAATCGAAAAAACATATAAAAATCACCACAATCCCATGCCATCCATGCCCTCAATGATGTTTAAATTCAAGACACCCCACAGAAAGACTAGGCCCATGCACCACTCACTACCCCTGGGTCTTAATGGATGAAAGCTAGGCAAAATGGGTGCAGGCCTGAGAACACTGCCTGCCTTCAAAATGGCCCCTTGCACCCCAGCACATGGCCCGTCCCTGCCTGTACCAGCACTCAAAATGGCTCCCACCCACATGCACAGTCCACAACAACACCCCCAAAAATCGAAAAAACACATAAAAATCACCACAATCCCATGCCATCCATGCCCTCAATGATGTTAAAATTCAAGACACCCCACAGAAAGACTAGGCCCATGCACCACTCACTACCCCTGGGTCTTAATGGATGAAAGCTAGGCCAAATGGGTGCAGGCCTGAGAACACTGCCTGCCTTCAAAATGGCCCCTTGCACCCCAGCACATGGCCCGTCCCTGCCTGTACCTGCACTCAAAATGGCCCCCACCCACATGCACAGTCCACAACAACACCCCCAAAAATCAAAAAAACACATAAAAATCACCACAATCCCATGCCATCCATGCCCTCAATGATGTTTAAATTCAAGACACCCCACAGAAAGACTAGGCCCATGCACCACTCACTACCCCTGGGCATAATGGATGAAAGCTAGGCAAAATGGGTGCAGGCCCGAGAACACTGCCTGCCTTCAAAATGGCCCCTTGCACCCCAGCACATGGCCCGTCCCTGCCTGTACCAGCACTCACAATGGCCCCCACCCACATGCACAGTCCACAACAACACCCCCAACAATCGAAAAAACACATAAAAATCACCACAATCCCATGCCATCCATGCCCTCAATGATGTTTAAATTCAAGACACCCCACAGAAAGACTAGGCCCATGCACCACTCACTACCCCTGGGCATAATGGATGAAAGCTAGGCAAAATGGGTGCAGGCCTGAGAACACTGCCTGCCTTCAAAATGGCCCCTTGCACCCCAGCACATGGCCCGTCCCTGCCTGTACCAGCACTCAAAATGGCCCCCACCCACATGCACAGTCCACAACAACACCCCCAAAAATCGAAAAAACATAGAAACATCACCACAATCCCATGCCATCCATGCCCTCAATGATGTTTAAATTCAAGGCACCCCCCAGAAAGACTAGGCCCATGCACCACTCACTACCCCTGGGTCTTAATGGATGAAAGCTAGGCAAAATGGGTGCAGGCCTGAGAACACTGCCTGCCTTCAAAATGGCCCCTTGCACCCCAGCACATGGCCCGTCCCTGCCTGTACCAGCACTCAAAATGGCTCTCACCCACATGCACAGTCCACAACAACACCCCCAAAAATCGAAAAAACACATAAAAATCACCACAATCCCATGCCATCCATGCCCTCAATGATGTTAAAATTCAAGACACCCCACAGAAAGACTAGGCCCATGCACCACTCACTACCCCTGGGTCTTAATGGATGAAAGCTAGGCAAAATGGATGCAGGCCTGAGAACACTGCTTGCCATCAAAATGGCCCCTTGCACCCCAGCACATGGCCCGTCCCTGCCTGTACCAGCACTCAAAATGGCACCTACCCACATGCACAGTCCACAACAACACCCCAAAAAATCGAAAAAACACATAAAAATCACCACAATCCCATGCCATCCATGCCCTCAATGATGTTTAAATTCAAGACACCCCACAGAAAGACTAGGCCCATGCACCACTCACTACCCCCGGGCATAATGGATGAAAGCTATGCAAAATGGGTGCAGGCCCGAGAACACTGCCGGCCTTCAAAATGGCCCCTTGCACCTCAGCACATGGCCCGTCCCTGCCTGTACCAGCACTCAAAATGGCCCCCACCCACATGCACAGTCCACAACAACACCCCCAACAATCGAAAAAACACATAAAAATCACCACAATCCCATGCCATCCATGCCCTCAATGATGTTAAAATTCAAGACACCCCACAGAAAGACTAGGCCCATGCACCACTCACTACCCCTGGATCTTAATGGATGAAAGCTAGGCCAAATGGGTGCAGGCCTGAGAACACTGCCTGCCTTCAAAATGGCCCCTTGCACCCCAGCACATGGCCCGTCCCTGCCTGTACCTGCACTCAAAATGGCCCCCACCCACATGCACAGTCCACAACAACACCCCCAAAAATAAAAAAAACACATAAAAATCACCACAATCCCATGCCATCCATGCCCTCAATGATGTTTAAATTCAAGACACCCCACAGAAAGACTAGGCCCATGCACCACTCACTACCCCTGGGCATAATGGATGAAAGCTAGGCAAAATGGGTGCAGGCCCGAGAACACTGCCTGCCTTCAAAATGGCCCCTTGCACCCCAGCACATGGCCCGTCCCTGCCTGTACCAGCACTCAAAATGGCCCCCACCCACATGCACAGTCCACAACAACACCCCCAACAATCGAAAAAACACATAAAAATCACCACAATCCCATGCCATCCATGCCCTCAATGATGTTTAAATTCAAGACACCCCACAGAAAGACTAGGCCCATGCACCACTCACTACCCCTGGGCATAATGGATGAAAGCTAGGCAAAATGGGTGCAGGCCTGAGAACACTGCCTGCCTTCAAAATGGCCCCTTGCACCCCAGCACATGGCCCGTCCCTGCCTGTACCAGCACTCAAAATGGCCCCCACCCACATGCACAGTCCACAACAACACCCCCAAAAATCGAAAAAACATAGAAAAATCACCACAATCCCATGCCATCCATGCCCTCAATGATGTTTAAATTCAAGGCACCCCACAGAAAGACTAAGCCCATGCACCACTCACTACCCCTGGGTCTTAATGGATGAAAGCTAGGCAAAATGGGTGCAGGCCTGAGAACACTGCCTGCCTTCAAAATGGCCCCTTGCACCCCAGCACATGGCCCGTCCCTGCCTGTACCAGCACTCAAAATGGCACCCACCCACATGCACAGTCCACAACAACACCCCAAAAAATCGAAAAAACACATAAAAATCACCACAATCCCATGCCATCCATGCCCTCAATGATGTTTAAATTCAAGACACCCCACAGAAAGACTAGGCCCATGCACCACTCACTACCCCTGGGCATAATGGATGAAAGCTATGCAAAATGGGTGCAGGCCCGAGAACACTGCCGGCCTTCAAAATGGCCCCTTGCACCTCAGCACATGGCCCGTCCCTGCCTGTACCAGCACTCAAAATGGCCCCCACCCACATGCACAGTCCACAACAACACCCCCAACAATCGAAAAAACACATAAAAATCACCACAATCCCATGCCATCCATGCCCTCAATGATGTTTAAATTCAAGACACCCCACAGAAAGACTAGGCCCATGCACTACTCACTACCCCTGGGCATAATGGATGAAAGCTAGGCAAAATGAGTGCAGGCCTGAGAACACTGCCTGCCTTCAAAATGGCCCCTTGCACCCCAGCACATGGCCCGTCCCTGCCTGTACCAGCACTCAAAATGGCACCCACTCACATGCACAGTCCACAACAACACCCCCAAAAATCGAAAAAACACATAAAAATCACCACAATCCCATGCCATCCATGCCCTCAATGATGTTTAAATTCAAGACACCCCACAGAAAGACTAGACCCATGCACCACTCACTACCCCTGGGCATAATGGATGAAAGCTAGGCAAAATGGGTGCAGGCCTGAGAACACTGCCTGCCTTCAAAATGGCCCCTTGCACCCCAGCACATGGCCCGTCCCTGCCTGTACCAGCACTCAAAATGGCCCCCACCCACATGCACAGTCCACAACACCCCCAAAAATCGAAAAAACACATAAAAATCACCACAATCCCATGCCATCCATGCGCTCAATGATGTTTAAATTCAAGACACCCCACAGAAAGACTAGGCCCATGCACCACTCACTACCCCTGGGCATAATGGATGAAAGCTAGGCAAAATGGGTGCAGGCCTGAGAACACTGCCTGCCTTCAAAATGGCCCCTTGCACCCCAGCACATGGCCCGTCCCTGCCTGTACCAGCACTCAAATTGGCCCCACCCACATGCACAGTCCACAACACCCCCAAAAATCGAAAAAACACATAAAAATCACCACAATCCCATGCCATCCATGCGCTCAATGATGTTTAAATTCAAGACACCCCACAGAAAGACTAGGCCCATGCACCACTCACTACCCCTGGGCATAATGGATGAAAGCTAGGCAAAATGGGTGCAGGCCTGAGAACACTGCCTGCCTTCAAAATGGCACCTTGCACCCCAGCACATGGCCCGTCCCTGCCTGTACCAGCACTCAAAATGGCCCCCACCCACATGCACAGTCCTCAACAACACCCCCAAAAATCGAAAAAACACATAAAAATCACCACAATCCCATGCCATCCATGCCCTCAATGATGTTTAAATTCAAGACACCCCACAGAAAGACTAGGCCCATGCACCACTCACTACCCCTGGGCATAATGGATGAAAGCTAGGCAAAATGGGTGCAGGCCTGAGAACACTGCCTGCCTTCAAAATGGCCCCTTGCACCCCAGCACATGGCCCGTCCCTGCCTGTACCAGCACTCAAAATGGCCCCCACCCACATGCACAGTCCACAACAACACCCCCAAAAATCGAAAAAACATAGAACAATCACCACAATCCCATGCCATCCATGCCCTCAATGATGTTTAAATTCAAGGCACCCCACAGAAAGACTAGGCCCATGCACCACTGACTACCCCTGGGTCTTAATGGATGAAAGCTAGGCAAAATGGGTGCAGGCCTGAGAACACTGCCTGCCTTCAAAATGGCCCCTTGCACCCCAGCACATGGCCCGTCCCTGCCTGTACCAGCACTCAAAATGGCTCTCACCCACATGCACAGTCCACAACAACACCCCCAAAAATCGAAAAAACACATAAAAATCACCACAATCCCATGCCATCCATGCCCTCAATGATGTTAAAATTCAAGACACTCCACAGAAAGACTAGGCCCATGCACCACTCACTACCCCTGGGTCTTAATGGATGAAAGCTAGGCAAAATGGATGCAGGCCTGAGAACACTGCCTGCCTTCAAAATGGCCCCTTGCACCCCAGCACATGGCCCGTCCCTGCCTGTACCAGCACTCAAAATGGCACCCACCCACATGCACAGTCCACAACAACACCCCCAAAAATCGAAAAAACACATAAAAATCACCACAATCCCATGCCATCCATGCCCTCAATGATGTTTAAATTCAAGACACCCCACAGAAAGACTAGGCCCATGCACCACTCACTACCCCTGGGCATAATGGATGAAAGCTATGCAAAATGGGTGCAGGCCCGAGAACACTGCCGGCCTTCAAAATGGCCCCTTGCACCTCAGCACATGGCCCGTCCCTGCCTGTACCAGCACTCAAAATGGCCCCCACCCACATGCACAGTCCACAACAACACCCCCAACAATCGAAAAAACACATAAAAATCACCACAATCCCATGCCATCCATGCCCTCAATGATGTTTAAATTCAAGACACCCCACAGAAAGACTAGGCCCATGCACTACTCACTACCCCTGGGCATAATGGATGAAAGCTAGGCAAAATGGGTGCAGGCCTGAGAACACTGCCTGCCTTCAAAATGGCCCCTTGCACCCCAGCACATGGCCCGTCCCTGCTTGTACCAGCACTCAAAATGGCACCCACTCACATGCACAGTCCACAACAACACCCCCAAAAATTGAAAAAACACATAAAAATCACCACAATCCCATGCCATCCATGCCCTCAATGATGTTTAAATTCAAGACACCCCACAGAAAGACTAGACCCATGCACCACTCACTACCCCTGGGCATAATGGATGAAAGCTAGGCAAAATGGGTGCAGGCCTGAGAACACTGCCTGCCTTCAAAATGGCCCCTTGCACCCCAGCACATGGCCCGTCCCTGCCTGTACCAGCACTCAAAATGGCCCCCACCCACATGCACAGTCCACAACACCCCCAAAAATCGAAAAAACACATAAAAATCACCACAATCCCATGCCATCCATGCGCTCAATGATGTTTAAATTCAAGACACCCCACAGAAAGACTAGGCCCATGCACCACTCACTACCCCTGGGCATAATGGATGAAAGCTAGGCAAAAGGGGTGCAGGCCTGAGAACACTGCCTGCCTTCAAAATGGCACCTTGCACCCCAGCACATGGTCCGTCCCTGCCTGTACCAGCACTCAAAATGGCCCCCACCCACATGCACAGTCCTCAACAACACCCCCAAAAATCGAAAAAACACATAAAAATCACCACAATCCCATGCCATCCATGCCCTCAATGATGTTTAAATTCAAGACACCCCACAGAAAGACTAGGCCCATGCACCACTCACTACCCCTGGGCCTACTGGCTAGTGAGGCTTTACAGGCACCCCAAAATTAAAAAAAAAACAACATATAACAGTGAGCTAAAATTCCATGACATATATGAGAATTAAGTTAAAAACAAATCAGAGAAACAGTTGTATCATGCACCTATGACTAACCCTGGGCCTACTGGATACTGTGGCTAGCTACCACCACAATATATATTTTGTTAAAGTTGTGAAAAAAGTTTTAGAACTGGAGCTGCCTCAAGTGCAATGCCCCAAAAAAAACAACACCAACTTACTTGTAAAATCTCAAGCCCAAAAGTGATCCAAACTTCAAAGTCCAAAAAGTCCTCAAATACAAAAATCCACCACCAGCAAGAAAAAGTAATCCTTCCAGCTCAACAGCCAAATGAAAAGTGGCCAGTTCATGGACAAAGCACTGGAAGGAGCCTGCTGGACAGGAACAGGAAGTTGGAGACTCTGAGGCACTTCCTTCCTCCCACCTGTAATATGTGCACATGTGCTACACGCGCTCTCACACGAGCGCAAGTCAGTATTAGACTACACGCGCATTTGCGTGCGCGCATGTTTTCCTTCAAAGTCAAATGTTATGTTATGTATTTAGGTTTGAATATGCATTCTCGTGAGGGCGATCTAACTCTCTGGCATGGACAGTTTCCTTTGTCAGTTGCTGTTCATAGCCCGGAGAGGAAGGACGCACTCCCGTGGTGTTCTGCTTATTTACTTGAATAAATCCATTCCTTTAATTTATTGCTTCCTGTGGATTACTCATTCCTGGAAAACCTCACCTTTACATTTGGCGACGAATTTCGGCGTTTTTGTGGAGTTAACTTCAAGATTTAACATCACCATTCATTTGTGCTGTACCTCCCTTGATCTGCTTCCTCAACTGCTCCCTCTGTTCAACCGGAAAGAAAACACGTGATCAGCTCTGAGTTCCCAACTCTCGTTTCTCATCAAAGGGTCTGCCTGCTTTACTAAGACTCCTTCCAATTGGGTTTCTTCGCATGGTCACGCCCCCTAATGAAACGATTGGCTGTTCACCTTTCCCTGCTTGTTTAAGGAACTGGAGCACGATCGTTTACCAGAAAACGATTTTACTGGCTTTAAAAAAAAGAAATAAAACAATCCGGAGGACATTTCTTCTCGTTAAAGGAACTGTAAGTCTAAATATTTTTCTACTTACTTCCTATTTGTCCAAGAGAAACTAAGCACTTTATTTAATTAATAACTTAAGTAAAAGGAAAAGTTGAACCTCTTTCATCAACTTAAATTCCTGTTTTTCAATGGCAAAACAAGAGATTTTTCAATTAGAACATTTTTTACCTCATCAGGGTAAACCCAAAGAACCCTGGAAACTATGGATAAAATCTTTTGAAAACTATTTGGTAGCCATTGACGCAGAGGATTATTCTGCTAAGCGCAAACTTGCTATTTTATATAATTTTTTGGGAAGAGTTGGACGTGAGACTTTTAATAATTTGCCAGTCACTATTCCACCTCCAGATGGAGGTGAAGGATGGAATGTATATACAGATGCTATCCAGAGATTAAATAAGAAATTTTTGGAAGAGCCAAGTGTGATGCTTGAAAGATTTAACTTTAGAAAGAAGAAACAAAGTTCAGATGAATCCGTGGAAGACTATATATCAGTTCTCAGGAATTTAGCGTCTGAATGTAACTTTGGTGCAGAATTAGACTATCACATAAGAGACCAATTTGTTTACTCTTGTTTTCATAAGAAGATACAAGAAAGGATTCTCAGTTGCAGAGACCCAACCTTGACTGAAGTCATTATCATAGCAAAAGGAATAGAGAGGTCCATCATCACCTCTTCTTGCTTGAATCAAGACAACGTTTCGCATATTAATGTTGTTGAACATGATACTTCTGTTAATAATATTGCTTACAGATCACGTTTTTCAAAACCTTTTCAAGTGAGACAAAACAAAAATCCATCATATTGTTACAGGTGTGGATCTAAAACACACTTAGGTGATAGTCCCATTTGCCCAGCCTTAGGCAAAAAATGTACTAAATGTGGAAAAACTGGTCATTTTTATAATGTGTGTAAAAGCAAGAGACTTGTCAAAGTCAGTTCTCTAGATACTAGAGAAATTTCAAATGAAGACTCTACTGAACATGGTCTCATTCTTTCTAATAGTATGGAAAGAATGATGCTGTCTGTTGACATTGATATTGTAGATTTAAATTCTTCTTCAGAGAAAAAGGTCAAAGAACCGTTAGCTGAATTCATTATTGGTGATTTAAAATTAGAAATGATGGGTGACTCTGGAGCACCAGTCACGATCATTTCTGACACTTTGTTTGAGAAACACTGGCCCGGTAAAGTATTAGAAGAATTGGATATCATTCCCAAAGGTTATACGGGTAAAAAAATTGTAATGTATGGGTATTTCATTGAGTTTGTGTCTGGTTTTGGGAGAAAAATTTCAACGAAAGTTTATGTTGCACTTAAAGGCAAACTCATTATTGGATGGCAAGATTTAGCCAAGATGGGCTTAAAATTAGTCCCTGGTTCTGAAAATCCCATTCAAATCAATAATGATGTTGCTATTGATGTCATAGATAATGTTACTATTGATGTCATAGATAGTTCAGAAACAAATGATACTTCTTCCTTCACAAGTAAAATTTTAAATGAATTTGCAGATGTGTTCACATCACGCATTGGTAAGATTACCAAGGTAGAACATTTTATAAAGTTAAAAGAGAATGCTATTCCCATTGTACATAAAGCTAGGCCCATTCCCTTGAGCGTGAGATCCGATCTAAAAATCTTACTTGATAAATTGGTGGAAGAAGGGATCATAACTCCTACAGACTCCTCTGAATGGGTGAGTCCCATTGTTATTGTGCGAAAAAAAGATAATTCGATTCGTTTGTGTGCTGACCTACGCTCACTTAACAAAAATATAGTGGTAGACTGCCATCCACTGCCCAAAATTCAAGATCTTTTATCGAATATTGCAGGCTCCACATGTTTTTCCATCCTGGATTTGAAATCCGCATACCATCAAATTCCTTTATCCACTCCTTCTACTGACCTGACAACCTTTATAACACCTTTCGGTGCATTTAAATATCTAAGGTTACCCTTTGGTTTAGCCTCTGCGGCAAGCGTGTTCCAGAGGTTCATGGATCACATGTTAGCTGGTATTGCTTCAGTTCAGGCTTACCAGGATGATGTCCTCGTTTACTCAAAAAACAGAAATGAACACATTACTACCCTAAGGAAAGTACTTGAGAAATTTAGGGAATTTGGAGTTACACTTGGTACAGATAAATGCAAATTTATGGTTCAGTCACTAGATTATTTGGGGCATACCATCTCAGCTTCTGGAATCAGTCCCAAATTTTCTCTTACAAAGGCCATTGATGAAGTAGCTATTCCCAATACCAAAGATCTACTTAGGTCATTTCTGGGAATGACAGAATATTATTCTAGATTCATTTCCAACTACGCCCAGGTGGTTCAACCATTACGACTCCTATTGAAGAAAAACATTCAGTTTACATGGAATGATGATGCACAGAATGCCTTTGAATTAATTAAAAAGTTAATTCTTCAGGCTCCTGCGTTATCACCATTTTCACCTGGTTGCAAATGCATACTAGCGGTGGATGCGAGCCAAAAAGGTTTAGGAGCTGTCTTATCCCAATGGGTGAATGGGAAAGAGAACACTGTTGGTTTCTCTTCCAGATCCCTCTCTATTGCTGAATCTAACTATAGCACAATAGAGAGGGAGGCATTGGCTTGCAATTCCTCTAATACCGATGTTGTGTGTACTGATCAAGCAAGACCAACACGTAATTGCTCTTTTCCTTCTAGGTACAAAGATTTTTATTTATCTTAACTGTCTTCATTTCTTTATGAAAGGGGAAGGGTGATGTAATATGTGCACATGTGCTACACGCGCTCTCACACGAGCGCAAGTCAGTATTAGACTACACGCGCATTTGCGTGCGCGCATGTTTTCCTTCAAAGTCAAATGTTATGTTATGTATTTAGGTTTGAATATGCATTCTCGTGAGGGCGATCTAACTCTCTGGCATGGACAGTTTCCTTTGTCAGTTGCTGTTCATAGCCCGGAGAGGAAGGACGCACTCCCGTGGTGTTCTGCTTATTTACTTGAATAAATCCATTCCTTTAATTTATTGCTTCCTGTGGATTACTCATTCCTGGAAAACCTCACCTTTACACCACCCCACCCAAAAAATGAACTCCTGCACCAAAAAGTGCCTCCAAATGTCAATCTGAGGAGTTATTCTGATCAAAATCATCATTTTCACAAGGTTTATGCTTCCTGCGGTGGATTTCTTGTGCAGAATTGCAATTTTTGCAATTTCGGGAACTCAAGCTGTTCAAACCTCCTGCCGGAAGTCAGCTGCGCGCCGTCGCGGGCATTTATGACGTACTCCCGTTGTGAAACTCTCGCTGTGCAAGATGGCAAGCCGCGATGACGTAATTGCGTTCGAAAAACTCTCACGCGATCACGCAGCAGGATCGAAAATGGCGCAGCACACCAAAACCGGGAGAAAAACAACTCGGCAGGCTTAGAGTCAACGCCGCGCGCGCGATATTGTATTTTTAAAGCACGACCAAGAAAAATAATTAGTAGCTTGCGAATTTGCGGATTATTGGGTAAATTTGTGCGATTCGCGGATTGCGAAATCGTAAAAAATCCACAAATTCGCGCGCGAAGCGGATTTTACGCCCATGGTTACCTGTGCCCTGTACATACTAGTCAATTCTGGGTATGTAGGGGCGCAGATAGTTGTCCACATACTTGGATAAGGGTTCTGTTATCGTACCGATAGTAGAGACTATCGGACGATATGGAGGGTCATTTTGATTTTTATGTATTTTCGGTAATCCATATATACATGCCATTTTACCTTGATTGTGATTTAAAAAATCATATTCTTTAATTGAGATATCTCCATCCTCTAAGGCTTGCTTTGTCAAAGAGTGTATTTTTCTAGACAAATTCAAGGTGGAATATGTCTTTATAGGGCTATAGAAAACAGGATCGTCAAGCATTTTAAGCATGTTCATCTCATACTGGGCTGTATCAATGATGACTATACCGCCACCCTAATCACATCCTATTATAGTTAAATTCTTATTAGAGGAGAGAGAAAGTAAGGCTTGGTGCTCATCTTTACGCAAGTTATATATAGGTTTTGGGACAAAGCGTAAAGCTTGATCTAGTTTCTTCAACACCACCAATTCAAAGGTGGCCACTTCTGGCCCTAGCTCAGCAAGGGAAGGGCTAAATGTGGAGGGAAGGCTAAGAGGTCTCACAAATGCAGTCTCTTCATCTGCTGATGAATTTAAAGCAAATAGTTTTTTCAAACGGACCTTTCGGAAGAAAGATATAATGTCACAGTAAAGTTCAAAGAGATTTAATGTAGAATGGGGGACGTATGACAAACCTTTAGATAGTATTCTAGTACTGGGATCATCTAATTCTATCTTTGTTAAGTTAAAGATAGGAATTACATTCTCGGCTTCCAGTACTGCCGGTTCCTGGTTTCCCGAATGAATTGTGGTTCCTCTTGCTGGTGATGGTGCTGAGGTTTGTAATTCCCTCTGGGCAGACCCTGAAAGCGAACCCTCGGGCGCCCCCGGCCCATCCCGCGGTTCCCTAAAAAAGGCTGTCTACAGTTACCTCTTCCTTGGGTTGAATTATAATTGGCCTCAGGTTCATAATAGCCCTCATTATTCTCATTCTCAGAGTCAGAGGTCTCGGAGAAAGTATTCACTCGTTGTTGTTGGTCCCTATTCTCTTCAGTGTAATGGTTCTGTTTATAAAATTCAGCTTTTAAATAAGGGTAAGTGTTTTCAATTGTAGAGAACCGCTTATCTTTCAGAAATTTGTCATTTTTGCGTTTGTCTAAATAAGTGGAGAATGATTCAAGTTCCTTATTACATTCCTCAATCTTCTTCATAGCCTCTTCTATGTTACCAATCATTTTTATTTTATCCTCTAGTTCATCAACCTCTGTTCTCACTTCGGCTGCTAATTCTTTTGCAGTTTCAACGATTAACATCATTAGATCACGTGAACACCTACTTGCAATCCTACTCCATTTATCTAAAAAGGCTTTATAATGCACGAAAAGGCCAGGAATGTTCCGCACACGGAGACCTATTGGAATTATGCCTAACCGAATGTAGGCCAACATAAATTCTCCATGGGCTTCGTGCGTTTTAGTTTCTTTTTAAGGTCTATGAGTTTTTTTATATCGTTGTTATTACCACTGGATTCATTAGAGGCATTACCAAAAGAGGTGGACGTACCTACAAGTGTTTTAAATTCTTCGTCAGTGAAGCCGAACGTCTTTTGTAGGGCCATGGGGAGTAAGTGTGAGGATGAAGGGAAATGCAGAGGGGCACGAGTCCCTATGGTTAGAGATAAACAAGGAAGTGAAACACAATGAATTTGATATTAAAAAGAAGACAATGCATACAGTGTAACGTAATGACAAATAGCCCTGCACAGACAAGCTATGGGTAAAATGACGTATAATTATCAAGGACCCCCTGAAGACATAGATATTATGATTCCTAGGTCAGGGATTAGTAAACAATTGACATAAAACAACCTAGGCAATCTATGATTTGAACTTGTTAAGTGAAATATTAAAAGAGGAAAAGCTACCAATCCGATCAGTTTCTAATATTTATTAACATTTGTATTTAAAAACATCAATTACATGTCAAAAAAGGTATATGGACAAATAAATTAATCACAGTACATTAATGCAAATGGGTACAACAAAACAAAATTGGATTACAATAAAAAAAAAATATATTTTTTTAAAATAAAAAGTGGCACAATAATTCTCGACGCGCGTTTCGGCGACCAGCACCTTCTTCTGGAGGGGCCACGTACTTTCTATAAATTGAATTTATAAAAATAAGAGATAAAAGACAAAGGAGAAATACAATTAGAAAAAGAACAATTCAATTTTAGGAAAAAATAGACAAGTAGCCTTATATAGACCTCTTATATTAAAACAAGTTCACTAAGAAAATAATTTCAACATTCATTTCAATTCCTTGTATATTTCCAACCAGAAGGGGTCAATTCTCAGGACAGCTGGGGGGGGGGGAAGAAAGGAGGAGAACAGGGGGCATTGGGGAGTGTCTCAGGGAAGGAAGGACACAGATGACTAATTCTCTTATAGATTCATCAGTAAAACCTGGTTATCTATAAGGGAGTCATTAACTATTTATGGATGAAAAACTCAAGGCTTATCCTAGTGAATTCAAGCATAAGTCAATATAGTATTTTTCTATAAAAAGGAGAAAACAATGAATTCAAGCATGTCTATGACTAGATTAAATGCCTAATTTAGGGGACCTAATTACAAGTTTTTCATACTTACAGGTCAGGTTAGAGAAAGTCGTGATGTATTTAACGTCAGAGCTTGAATGGCTCGATTTCTTTCTTCACGATAGTGTTCTAAATAGCAGGTCTCAAAACTGTGAACAACATATCACAACTAGGGTCTCCAATGCCTATTTTTGGGGGACCTAATTCCATGTATTTGATACTTACTGTTCGTGCTAGATAAAGTCGTGATGTATTAAGGTCAGAGCTGAATGGCTCAATTTCTTTCTTCACGGTAGTGTTCTAAATATCGGGTCTCAGAACTGTGAAAAACATATCATAATTAGGGTCTCCAATGTGATGATGGATAAACTAGGCCGATGTCAAGTGAATGCCCTTCATGCCTACTTTGAAAATTATAACCTTTACCTATTAAGTTTAGTTCGGTGCGTCCCGGAGACATCACTTTCCCTAGGTGTATAATGAGACGAAGGGATAACTATTTATTTTCACTCATTTTCCCGATTCCTATATCATAACAGGATTTAGACATAGAGTGGGGATTCCCCTTCTTACAATCATGTTCCGTTCCTGACATATAGAAAAAAGATTAATATGTGGCAAAAAAATATATATATAATTACCCTTGTGTGATGTTGAGCTCTACTATCGAGTTAATGGGTACTTGTAGTACTGAAATTTATGCCCAGGACAGAGCAGGGTCTTTAGGGTAAGAGATATATTAACATGTTAGCGCACGAGGTTCCCTTAGTACTTAAGGTCACATTCTTATTCAGTGACAATATGGTATATTCAACTACATTCATGGTCGCTATGTATGAATAACCACAAATGAACTGTGAAGACATATACCTGATATATATATAAAAAAGGGGTGCCTTCTCGCCGTCCGAACTGCCGATTACTTGATGATTTGCGGGCTGGAGACAGAAAATAAATGGGATAAAAACGTTTATCTTTTCAAAGAACGCCATAATGGTAAAGGAGACTCGAAGGATGCGAAATATCGGCATACCTTAATGGCCGTGCAGATTCCGTCTATATCGAAAGTCCTCCTGATGTGGGGAAATTCCTTCTTTTTCAGGTTCCTAATAATTTATGACAAGGGTGCATTATGTTAGTTGTTACCGTCGGACGAGGCCAACACGTAGCTAGATTTCTGCTAAATAGCGTAATGGAGCATATAAAGTCGCATAGCTCATACCTAATTGTGTTATTGTAAAGAGCTCATAAGGTCCGGAGGCGGGAAGCGGGGTTCTGGAAGCAACACCAAACAGCCGATATACCTCGAGTAATGGGCAAACGACGCTTTTATAAAACGTTTCTAGGAGTTATCGGCCTCAGCTGTGTATGATATGTTGTCATCTAAAATGCGACGATACTTGACTCTGTTTGTAAAGATTAAAAATGGACTATTGTATCAGATACTAAGGAGATACAAAAGAAGGACTTCCTGTCTCTGGAATACGTCGGAGTGATAGAACGAGAAGACAGACCACAGACTATCCCACGTAGTAAGCGGAAAACACCAATACCACTCTGCAACAACCTATATTGGTTTGTTGATATTCTGACAGCTACATAGATCCGCCAGTGTTCGAAATAAAAGGAAAAATAAACCATCAATTTATTGCTATACCACTACATGATGATGTAGATACATATTGCGATAATCTTTGACAGAACTAGATGGGGCATGATAAAACTAATGAAACCCATTTTCTGTAATAAGGGTAATCAATTCGGACATCATACCAACGATATCGTGTTGAATATGACATATAAAGAGTACAAAGCCCGATATTATGTATCGAAATGCTAGGTGTACCGCTATTATTTTGTGAATCTTGAGGATCTAAAATGTTTTAACTCAAGAGTCGGTTCCAGTTATCTAGTAGCATAATTATAATGCTGATCCACTCTGTATTATTTTCTGAGTCATAAATACGTAATGGTCCTAATATGTATCACTGGGCCTAATTAACAAATTGCGTTCTCCCATGGGATTTCGCTATTAAGGCCGTTCCGAAATGTATCAAAAATAAATATCCAGTACACCTCTCTTTTCTTCCTTATTATTGCTCCACCTTTAGAGTCTGGTGTCTGGATTTTTTCCAATACACACCATTTCATGTCTTCTGGGCAATGATTTTTTTCCGTTTGAAAAGATTATTTGCTTTAAATTCATCAGCAGATGAAGAGACTGCATTTGTGAGACCTCTTAGCCTTCCCTCCACATTTAGCCCTTCCCTTGATCAGCTAGGACCAGTAGTGGCCACCTTTGAATTGGTGGTGTTGAAGAAACTAGATCAAGCTTTACGCTTTGTCCCAAAACCTATATATAACTTGGGTAAAGATGAGCACCAAGCCTTACTTTCTCTCTCCTCTAATAAGAATTTAACTCTAAAAGGATGTGATAAGGGTGGCGGTATAGTCATCATTGATACAGCCCAGTATTAGATGAACATGCTTAAAATGCTTGACGATCCTGTTTTCTATAGCCCTATAAAGACATATTCCACCTTGAATTTGTCTAGAAAAATACACTCTTTAACAAAGCAAGCCTTAGAGGATGGAGATATCTCAATTAAAGAATATGACTTTTTAAATCATAATCAAGGTAAAATGGCATGTATATACGGATTACCGAAAATACATAAAAATCAAAATGACCCTCCATATCGTCCGATAGTCTCTACTATCGGTACGATAACAGAACCCTTATCCAAGTATGTGGACAACTATCTGCGCCCCTACATATCCAGAATTGACTCGTATGTACAGGACACAGGCCACATGATTGTGAAAACCGAGGGTCTAGCCTTCAACTCCACCCAAGACTTACTGGTAACTATGGATGTGGAATCTTTATACAGCAACATTCCGCTTACAGAAGCAGTGAAAACCACTGCTTGGTTTATTGAACAACATAGTATCCCTTGCCCAGTAACTTTTGTACTTGCCTGCCTGGAAATTGTTCTCACTGAGAACATCTTTGGATTTGGACCCCATGTTTACCGACAAGTTAAGGGAGTAAGCATGGGTGCATCGGTAGTCCCATCAGTTGCTAACATATTTATGGCCGCTTTTGAAAAGAAATACATCCAGAATGAAGTTGCTCCTTTTTTCAAGTCAATCTCCCATTGGTCCAGATATATCGATGATATATTTTTTGTCTGGACTGATGGGAGAGAAACTCTGGAAGAGTTCATTGCATGGATAAATGCAGCAGATCCTAATTTGCGCTTCACTTCACATATTAGTGCTGAAAAGGTGGAATTCCTTGATATTGTTATAATGAACAATCAAGGGAAGTTAAAAGTTGATCTTCATGTAAAGCCTACAGCTAGAAATACTCTCCTGCACTACAGGAGCTTTCATCCTGGAACACAAAAAGACAGCATCCCGTTTTCGCAATTTCGGCGTGTCAGACGCAACTGTACAGACCTTGCTGAATTTGACAGGCAAGCGTTAATTATGAGGTCCACATTTATCGAAAGGGGCTACCCTCACCGGCTGGTGAGACACTCATATAAAAGGGCCCGTTACTACGACCGAGACTGTCTGTTGAAAGTTAAAACACCTAAAGTAAAGGAACAGGTTGTGAGAAGTTGGCCTGGTATATGATGCTCACTAGTTCTAGTGATCACCTTGTACCATGCCAAGCAACCCTTATGATGATTGGTTGTAAGTCAACCTTAATAGACCAGCTATCCTAGTAGCGTGGACAAAGCAGTCTTAGGCTAAACTCTTTAACCCTCTGGGCCAGTCACCCCACGCACCGTGCTCACTCTGCCATGTGTGAGCCCAGGTTGCCCCCGAGTGCCATCGCTGCCTGCAGCTGTGCTCCTGGCCCCCGACCGCCGCTGCTTGCGCTGCCTTGTATTGTATTGCCCTGTATTGTATTGTAATCTGTTCCTGTTTTCTCGCTCCGCTTTAGTGTGCTGTTTCTGCTCTGTATTTCTGTGATTGTATTCCCTCCCTGTGGTATTTAGTTATACTTAGTTCGTTGCCTTTGTCCGCTGTTGCCCCTCGTGGTGCTCAGCCCCTGCCACGTTTCCCGCCACCTCCCCGCCGCTGCCCCCCTGCGGCCCCGCCCCCTTCCCTCGGCCGCCCTTCCCATTCGCCGCCCTGCTCCTGCCTCCCAGCTGCTCCTCCCTCGCTCCGCCCCCCCACTCTCCACATATGGTAGAGTGGCAAACGCGCAGCGTTGACGCGCAGCGGGCGCGCCGATTGTGCGCCGAAGGCGCGCCAAAGGCAAGCCCGTCTGCGCCCGTCCGCGCCTGGCCCGCGCCCAGTGCCTGGACCCCTGGACCCCGCAGACACCAGCCCACCCGCCGGACCTACAACGCCACCGAAATCAACGCACTCAACACCGGCCGGATCCCTGGATGCTACCGAGCCACCCCGAGACGCACCCACGGACCCTTCAGCTGCCACTCCTGCAAGTTCACCTGCACCCGGACCTGCACTGCACCCGCACCCACCGTGTCGACCCCCAGCAGCAACCACCTGAAGTGCATCCTGCTCAACACCCGTTCCGTCCACAGACACGCCGTAGAGCTCTGGAACCTGCTCGACACCACATCCCCAGACGTTGCCTTCCTCACGGAAACCTGGATGAACGCCTCCTCAGCACCCGACATCGCCATCGCCATCCCGGACGGATACAAGATCACCCGGAGGGACCGTGGCAATCAGACCGGAGGAGGCATCGCCATCATCCACAGGAACACCATCCGCATCACGACCAACACCGACGGCACCCTCACATCCGCCGAACACCTGCACTTCCAGATCCACACCGACCCCAAGACCACCCACAGAGGCACCCTCATCTACAGACCCCCGGGACCACGCACACAATTCAGCAAAGACATCGCCGACTTCATCAGCCCGCACGCCCTCCCCTCCACTGACTACATCCTCCTCGGGGACCTCAACTTCCACCTGGAGAACTACAACGACCGCAACACCACCACCCTGCTGGACAACCTCGCCAACCTCGGTCTCAAGCAACTGGTGTCCACCCCCACCCACTACGCCGGACACACACTCGACCCCGTCTTCTCATCCAGCAAGGACATCGCCTTCAGCCACGCCACCGGTCTCCACTGGACGGACCACAGCTGCGTCCACTTCAGCTTCAGAAAGAACACGATCCACCACCACCAGCAACAGGTTGCACGCAGAAGCTGAAACAAGATCACAGCCGACCAGCTCGCCGCATCCCCCCGCCAGCTCAGCGAACCCCAGCCAGGCCGCCAACAACCTCTCGAAGTGGATCAGCAACTGCGCAGAAGACCTCGCCCCTCTGAGGACCCCGCCTAGCAGACCCGGCAGTAAGAAAGCACCATGGTTCACCGACGAACTCAAGAGCTCCAAAAAGAACTGCCGAACCCTCGAGAGAGCCTGGCGCAGAGACCCAAACCAGACAACATGACCACCCTCAAGCTCGCCACCCGAAAACACCACCAACTGATCCACACCACCAAGAAGACCGCATTCAAGGAACGACTGGACAACAACGCACACAACAGCAAGGAACTCTTCAACATCGTCAAAGAGCTCTCCAACCCCAACGCCGGAAACAACGACATCACCCCATCTCAAGACCTCTGCAACTCCCTCGCCTCCTACTTCCACAACAAGATCGCAGACATACACAACAGCTTCTTCACTCAGCCAACGCACCCCACGACCGCACCTCCACCCCCCACCGCCACCCTCCGCGCCTGGACCCTGATCAACACCGAAGAAACCCGACGCACGATGAACTCCATCCACTCCGGATCTCCAACCGACCCCTGCCCTCACCACGTCTTCAACAAGGCCGACGCCGTCATCGCACCCCACCAAGAGACATCATCAACTCCTCCTTCGACACCGCTACCTTCCCGGAGAGCTGGAAGCACGCCGAACTCAGCGCTCTACTGAAGAAACCATCAGCAGACCCCACCGAACTAAAAAACTACCGCCCCATCTCGCTCCTCCCGTTCCCGGCCAAAGTCATCGAGAAGACCGTCAACAAGCAGCTTGCCGCCTTCCTCGAGACGAACGGATCCCTCGACCTCTCCCAGTCCGGCTTCCGGGCCAACCACAGCACCGAGACCGCCCTCATCGCAGCCACCGATGACATCTGAGCCCTACTCGACAACGGGGAAACTGCGGCCCTCATCCTCCTGGACCTCTCCGCGGCATTTGACACTGTCTGCCACCGCACCCTAGTGCAGCGCCTCAGCAACATCGGAATCCAAGAGAAGGCACTGGAATGGATCATCTCCTTCCTCGCCGGAAGAACACAGAGAGTCCGCCTCTCCCCGTTCAAATCAGAAGCCACCGAAGTCATCTGCGGCGTTCCTCAAGGCTCCTCGCTCAGCCCCACCCTCTTCAATGTCTACATGAGCCCCCTTGCGGCCATCGCACGCCAACACAACCTCAACATCATCTCTTACGCCGACGACACCCAGCTGATCCTCTCCCTCACCAACGACCCCGCCACCGCCAGAGCCAACCTGCACGAAGGGATGATAGCCGTAGCCGAGTGGATGATGAACAGCCGCCTGAAACTGAACTCAGACAAGACGGAAGTCCTCATCCTGGGCTCCTCGCCCTCCGCCTGGGACGACTCCTGGTGGCCCCCCGCCCTGGGCAGCGCACCCAAACCAACGGACCACGCACGCAACCTGGGCTTCATCCTGGACTCCTCCCTCTCCATGACCAGACAAGTCAATGCCGTCTCCTCGTCATGCTTCAACATCCTGCGCATGCTACGTAAGATCTTCCGGTGGATCCCCAGTGAGACCAGGAAGACGGTCACCCAGGCCCTCGTCACCAGCCGACTGGACTATGGCAACACCCTCTATGCCGGAACCACCGCGAAACTCCAGAAGAGACTCCAGCGGATCGATAATGCCTCAGCAATCCTCGACATCCCCCGACAGAGCCACATCTCCGGACACCTGAGAGACCTGCACTGGCTCCCGGTCAACAAAAGAATCACCTTCCGGCTCCTCACCCACGCACATAAAGCCCTGCACAACCAAGGCCCAAGATACCTCAACAGCCGCCTCAACTTCTACACTCCCACACGCCAGCTTCGATCGACCAGCCACGCCCTCGCCACCGTCCCCCGCATCCGAAGAGCCACCACAGGAGGAAGGTCCTTCTCCTACCTGGCCGCCAAGACTTGGAACTCCCTCCCGACCCATCTCCGCCTGACCCAAGACCACCTCGCATTCAGGAAGCAGCTCAAGACCTTGCTGTTCGAGCAGTAGCGGACCCCCCCCTCCCCAAGCACCTTGAGACCCTCCGGGTGAGTAGTGCGCTATATAAATGCACTGATTGATTGATTGATTGTAAAGGCATGTGAAGCAAGCTGTTTTACCATACACAATCCCCTTGAATACCAAATGAAAGGACACCACACAGATATATATTGAAAATATATATAGATTTATTTCTACAAATATCCCCTATACTCTTTATGAGCACAGAAGCAAATGCGTTAAAACAAAACACAGTTTAAACATACACAAGTTGCACAATATGAATGAGCCCTAGGGGCCACCTAAACCATATACTAAAATAGTGGTATAAGAACCACTATGGGGAAAGGAAAGAGGCCTAGGGCCTGGGGAATCGCTGGAGCTGTTCGGGACTAACAGTGATGAAGTCGGGAAAGGCCCGCGGGACTCAGGTGCAGTGCTCAAAGTGCACGCATGCACCAATGTTAAGTCAATGGTGCGTAAAAGTTGTAAAGTTCGTGTTTTAGGAACCTTCCGATGGACCTACAAAGATAAAACTTTAGACACAGGCACTAGAGGTGTATACCAGTGTGGGAACACCGGCGTTGCTGAGTTACCTCACCCACAGGAAGCGGGTGCACAGGTGCGAAGTAGTGTCGGGTTTCGTCACGCAGGTCGATGGTGCTTGGAGCTGAAGATGCTGCAGGCGGGTCGTCGAGACGAGTTCCGGTGGATCCAAGGGTGGATCTGAAGAGGTGAAGACCTGAAAGCAGAGGGGACAATGTTCAAAGTCACTAGCCAGTGACTACCGTGGAACCAGGATGGAACCAGGCAATGTCGGGTGCAAACAGGTGAAGAGGTGCAGCTTTTTTCCACAGCCACGTGGACACGAAGAGGTCAAGGACGTCCAGGAGTAGATCACGAGCTGTCCCACGAAGGCTCTAGCTGATGGCGGTGTTGGCAACTTGATTGGAGCAAACAGGCCTTGGCTAATGCAAGCCACGCAGGAAGTGGAAAAAGCTTAACACTCGGACCAGCAAGGTCAGAGCGGGTGCTCCTTTTCAGGGGAGCAAGGGCCAGTCTGGAGCAATCAGACCAGTGGTGCAAGTTGTAGTTTTCGTCGCCAAGATGGCCACTAGCCGCGTGGCAAGTGACCAAGATGGCGCATCAAGTGGCAAAGTTCAAAAGGGCCCCACGCAGATCGTGGAAATGTTGGGGGACTGATCTTCAGTGCAAATGCTGCTCGGTGTTGGGGCTTCTCAAACCCCAAAGCACAGCATCGAGGGTGCCTCAGGTGCTGCGCAGTCAGCTTTTCAAGGGTCTTCCAAGACGTCCGGTCCCACGTCTCTCGGTGCCTCCACGGGTCTCTTCTTTTCAGGGACTGTGGATCGGGCTGTGAGATGTCTGGGAATCCAGGTCTTGGCGGGCTCTGGGCTCCGGCTCCGGCAGGAGGCGGCGGCAAAGCAGAAGTCGAGTTGCTGGATGGTGCCTGTGTTAACAGGGTGGTCACTCCTTGGCCACAAGGGAGATGCTCTTCAGTCTTCTGTGCAGCATAATGTCGAAGTCCAGTTTTCTTCTTAGTTGCAAGTCGAGTTCAGGATGATCTGAAGTCTTAGGACACAGCTCCTACTCTTAAACCACATCTAGGGGCCGGATTACCTGCTAGGTCCCTCCTCTGGGTGGGACCAGGAAGGGGGGTGGTTACACCCCCTTTCCTTTGTCCAGTTTCGCGCCAGGACTGGGGCTGGAGAGCCCCAGGACCGGTTTGAACTGGCATATGCACAGTGACACCTTGTGTGCCCCAGGCATGTCTCATTCTTTTCAGCCCTCCCAAACCCACTACACAAAATCCTGTCTGGGGTGGTGCAAGCACCTCCCCTGACAGGAAACCCTTTGTCCAAGCCTCCCAAGCTGGAAGGACTCCCAGCAGCAGGAGGTCAGACTTGTGTCTGTGGTGGCAGCATCCATTTTGTGAGGCTGAGGCTCGTGTTTAACTTTACCCGGGTTTCAGGTTAGGTACATGTCGTGTCCCTCTAGAAGGGTGGAATGCTACCCCCGTCGCCAGAATTGGCGAGGGGGTAGTATTCCAATTCGTATGACACCTTACTCGACATGTTTTGATAAAGCCAAACCAAAGATAGCATTTAACCGCGAGGTTCATAATGCACTTAAGTGTATATGGTATGGCAATTACATGAAACAGCTGAAGGACGCTGTTCCGAAAGCTGCAGACAGGCTCAGCTCATGCCAGAGCACCATCTCACATGAAACCAAGCACTCTGCCTCCAGGATTGTCGAGGCCTTCCATAGGAGTGACTCATAGGTTAACATGTGTCCATATATGTTAGATATAGATATACTATACCTAAGTAAGAGGCGATTACACCAACTTACCCCAGCTGAGGGATCAGCCAGTTGTGTCAAATAGCTAGGCCAGGCCAGGGGTGGCACAATACATGCTGCAGCCCCTGGTAGGCCTTGGATACACCTATGCCCTGGGTACCTAGGGTGCACTGTTACAGGGGCCTATAAGGTGGACCAGTTCCAATTGGTAATGCACCTAGAGTGCATTTGCATTAATTTAGAGAGAGAACAGCAGGCTGTGGGTCTGATTAGCAGGCCCACAGCCACATTAAGTCAGAAACCAGTGAAGCAAAAAGCAAAAATTTGGGGTGACCATAGGATAGCAGACCATACTCTCCTACACAACCCCCCCCCCAAACGCAGGGACATTAGACTAACCATGACCAGTTGTGTTTTCATGTTCTAAGTGGAAGTACCTGGAGAGACCATCTGCATTACCATGGTCAGTCCCTGGGCGGTGCTCCACTGTAAAGTCCATCCCCTGTAGGGAAATGGACCACCTGAGTAGTTTGGGTTTTTCACCCTTCATCTGATTAAGCCATACGAGGGGCTTATGGTCGGTCTGAATCTTGAAGTGAGTCCCAAATAAGTATGGTCTCAACTTCTTCAGGGCCCACACCACAACAAAGGCCTCCCTCTCAATGGCTGACGAACGTTTCTCTCTAGGGGTCAGCCTTCTGCTAATAAAAGCAATGGGCTGGTCTTGACCGTCTACATTAAGTTGTGAAAGCACAGCTCCCACTCCCAACTCAGACGCATCTGTTTGGACAATAAACTCTATTGAGTAGTCAGGACTCTTCAGGATAGGTACAGAGCACATGGCCTTCTTCAGGGCGTCAAATGCCTTTTGACAGCTTACTGTCCACTGAACCTTTTTGGGCATCTTCTTGGATGTCAGGTCATTAAGAGGAGTCACAATGGACCCATAGTTCTTAACAAACTTCCTGTAGTACCCAGTCAGGCCCAAGAAAGCTCTGACCTGAGTCTGGGTGGTTGGAGGGGACCAGTCCTTGATGGTCTGGATCTTACTTTCCAGTGGTTGAACTTGGCCTCCACCTACATGGTGGCCCAAGTACACAACTTTACTCTGCCCTATCTGGCACTTTGTGGCCTTGATAGTGAGGCCTGCCTTTTGCAGAGCCTCTAGCACTTCCTTCAGGTGGACCAGGTGATCCTCCCAGGTGGAGCTGAAGACAGCAATATCGTCAAGATAAGCTGCACAAAAGTCATCCAACCCAGTAAGGACTTGATTCACCAACCTTTGGAAGGTGGGAGGTGCATTTTTCAAACCAAAGGGCATCACCACAAACTGGTAATGACCTCCTGGGGTAGAAAAAGCAGTTTTGGCTTTGGATTCTTCAGCTAACCTGATTTGCCAATAGCCAGCTGTCAAATCAAATGTGCTCAAATATTTGACAGAAGCCAATTTGTCTATGAGCTCATCTGCCCTTGGAATAGGATGTGCATCTGTCCTGGTGACAGCATTGAGTTCTCTGTATTCCACACAGAACCTCATTTCTCTCTTTCCATCTTTGGTATGAGGTTTGGGGACCAGAACCACTGGGCTAGCCCAGGGGCTCTCTGAAGGCTCAATGACACCTAATTCCAGCATCTTTTGCACCTCAGTCTTGATACAATCTCTGACATGGTCAGGTTGCCTGTAAATTGTGTTCTTCACAGGAAGACTGTCACCAGTGTCCACCACATGGGTACACCAGTTATGCTGACTGGGTGTCAGGTAGAACATATGTCTGTATGCCTGTAAAACTTGTCTACAGTCATTTTGCTGATGTTCAGTGAGGCTGCCATCTAAGGCCACACCATCAACTGAACCATCCTCAGGGGTCTGAGTCAGCAGGTCTGGGAGAGGGTCACTCTCTTCCTCCTGCCCCTCATCTGTAGCCATGAGCAAGCCCATGTCTGCCCTGTCAACATATGCTTTCAGCCTGTTAACATGGAGCACCCTGTGGGGGCTCCTGGGAGTTCCTAGGTCCACCAAGTAGGTAACCTCTCCCTTCTTTTCAACAATTGTATGGGGTCCAGACCATTTGTCTTGGAGTGCTGCTGGGGCCACTGGCTCCAACACCCATACCTTCTGTCCAGGCTGGTACTCAGTCAGGATAGCCTTTTGGTCATGCCAAGCTTTCTGTAATTCTTGGCTAGCCTCAAGGTTTTTGGATGCCTTCTCCATATACTCAGCCATCCTGTAGCGGAGACCAAGTACATAGTCCATTATGTCTTGTTTGGGCTTTTTGAGAGGTAACTCCCATCCTTCCCTCACCAAACACAGGGGTCCTCTTACAGGGTGCCCAAAGAACAATTCAAAGGGGCTGAAGCCAACCCCCTTTTGTGGGACCTCTCAGTAAGCAAACAGAAGGCAGGGCAGAAGAATGTCCCATCTTCGCCTGAGCTTTTCAGGTAATCCTTTGATCATGCCCTTTAGGGTCTTGTTGAACCTTTCAACAAGCCCATTGCATTGTGGATGATAGGGAGTGGTGAACTTGTAGTTGACACCACATTCCTTCCACATAGCTGTTAAGTATCCTGACATGAAGTTGGCACCTCTATCAGATACTACCTCCTTAGGAAACCCCACTCTGGAGAAAACTCCAAGTAAGGCCCTGGCCACAACAGGAGCTGTTGTGGTCCTAAGTGGAATTGCCTCTGGGTACCTGGTGGCATGGTCCACCACCACCAGTATGAATCTGTGCCCAGATGCTGTAGGGGAATCCATTGGACCAACAATGTCAATCCCCACTCTTTCAAAGGGCACCCCCACCACAGGTAGTGATATCAGGGGGGCCTTTGTGGTACCACCTGCTTTGCCACTTGCTTGGCAGGTCACACAGGAGCGACAAAACTCCTTGGTATCTTCAGACATGTGAGGCCAGTGAAAATGACAGACAAGTCTTTCCCAAGTTTTATTCTGGCCTGGGTGTCCTGCTAAGGGAATATCATGTGCCAAGGTAAGAAGGAAGCCCCTAAATTGCAGAGGTATGACCAACCTCCTGGTTGTACCAGGCTTGGGGTCTCTACCCTCTGAATAAAGGAGCCCATCATCCCAATATACTTTATGGGTACCTTGAGCATTCCCAGCAGCCTCAGCAGCAGCCTGCTGTCTGAGGCGTTCAAGAGAAGGACAGGTTAACTGAGCCTGCCCCAAGTCTGCCCTAGAAGGTCCCCCTGTCCCCAGAAACTCGACCTGATCAGGTTCAAGCTCTTCAGGTACAGTTCCTTCAGGGGTCTCAAGATCATCTTCCTGTGAAGGCTGATCCTCACTTGTAGTATATATAAAGGGGTCCCAGACCAAACAAACAATTATTTATTTATACTCACACATTTTTGTTGAATTGATCCAAAACAAATGAGGGTGCAAGGTGTTTTTATTTTCACTGCACCATGAGCCATTCAATGATTGAAAAATCAATAGTAGAGTACACAAAATTCAATGCGCCCACAGGAGGAAGGGAAAGAGTGCAAGGAAAGGAACACATTTCAAATAGTTACACATCACTAATCAAAATTCATTATGCATAAATCCACAAGTCAAATCATAAATATCATTGGTTCCAGGAGACGCGGTGAGACGCCTGCTCGCACGCTCCTTTTGACAATTACAATCCCTTCGGACTCTACTATTGATTTTTCAATCATTGAATGGCTCATGGTGCAGTGAAAATAAAAACACCTTGCACCCTCATTTGTTTTGGATCAATTCAACAAAAATGTGTGAGTATAAATAAATAATTGTTTGTTTGGTCTGGGACCCCTTTATATATACTTCAATCAATTACCCAGGTCCCACTGACTACATGGGTTCAACCCAATTATCTACAACAAGATCCTCACTTGTAGGCAGTTGGGAAGGCACAGCCTTTACACTCATGTTCTTCTTCTTGGAAGGTGCTTGGTCCATTGTTCCAGGATCCAAGACCTGAGGTTCAGAGAGGCCCTTTTGGCCTGTGACCTGGTCACAGCAAGGACATGTGATGATATCCCTAACATCTCTGCATGAGTCCTGTACTCAACTTCTGACCATAGAGAGTTCTCCAGGTCATTGCCCAACAAACATTCTACTGGGAGATCAGCACTAACCACAACTCTTTTTAGGCCAGTTACCCCTACCCAGGAAAAGTTAACAAGTGCCACACTATGTGTAGTAGTGACATTGCTGGCATTGGTCACCAGGTAATTATCACCTGGTAGGTATTGTCCAGGGTCCACAAAGCTAGGCGTCACCATTGTGACACTGGCACATGTGTCCCTGTATGATTGAGCCACTTTTTCATTAATCAAAGGTGTCTGTCTGTACTTGCCCAGATTACTGGGACTGACAGTAGTGGATAAATCAATTTCCACATCACAAATCAGAACAGCCTGTGTAGGGGTTCTGACTAGGCCAGAATCTCCCTCAGTTCCCAAGGTGATACCTACTACCCCCTTAGTTTGTGGACCAACACTGCTAACTGTACTATTGGGTGCAGGTGCCTTAGTGGCTGCAGTGTTGGGGGCTCCACCCTTTTTACACTCACTTGTCCAGTGAGAGGTGTTTTTACATGTACTACACCAGGGTTTTCTTTGACCTTCTTTCTTCTTCTTCTTGGAAGTTTGGGACCCACCCTCAGTATTAGTTTGGGGCCCTGTTGAAGACTTCTGGTCTTTAGTCTTCTGCTCCCCACCCTTCTGGTCTGTTTTCTTTTGGTCACCACCCTGGTTCTGGTTCTGGTTCTTTTGCTTAACTCTGGTTCTAACCCATTTGTCTGCTCTCTTTCCCAATTCTTGGGGAGAGGTCAGATCTGAGTCAACCAAATGTTGATGCAACTGCTGGTTCTGACAGTTATTTAAAATCTATTCTCTCATCAGTAAATTGTACAATCCTTCATAGTCTGTAACCTTACTTCCCAGCAACCAGCCCTCCAGAGCCTTAGTGGCACATTCAACAAATTCAGACCAGTCCTGAGTCTGTGTCTTCTGGGTGTCTCTGAACATTAACCTGTACTGTTCAGTGGTTAAGCCTAACCCATCAATCAGAGCACTCTTCAGGACCAGGTAGTTTCTAGAATCCCCATCACTAACTGTGAGGAGTCTGTCTCGGCCTCTACCTTCAAAGGAGAGCCACAAGATTGCTGCCCACTGCTCCTGAGGGATCTGCTGTACTCTGCAGGCTCTCTCAAGTGCAGTCATCCATTTGTGGATGTCATCCTCAGTCTTGTAGGGGGGCACAATCTTACTCAGGTTTCTATTGTCATAGGACCTGTCTTTATCCTTTTGGATATTGCTGCCACCAGTGGATCCTAATCCACTCTCTCTAGGCTGTCTTGCTCTAGCAAGCTTCTCTTTGGCCAGGGCAACTTCTAATTCTTGCTTCTGGATCCTAAGTTCAGCCTCTCTCATTTTGGCCTCATGTTCCCTTCTCTGAGGGCTAGACAACTCCCTTCTGGAGTGTCTATGAGAACCTCTAGAAGCTTGGGAGGCATTGGACTCACCTGAGTGATTCCTTCTCCTCCTTTGCTCCTGGTTAAGTCCACTTGGGGGTCTGAATGGGTTGGATCCACTTTCAGTCCCAAATGAGCTTAGGTTAGCCTGGTTAAGCCTGCTGACTAGCACCTGACTATTTCTCTCATCCTCAGACCCACTTTCCTCCTCCTCCTCCTCTTCTTCCTCATCCTCTGGCTGAGTATCTCAAGTGACCTGGTCTTCCTCATCTATCTGGATGACAGGGGTAGGGGTGTCAGTGTTGTCATCTTCAGTGGGAGAGCCTCCATCTCCAGTCCCTGAGGGGCCTGGTTTGGAGGTCTTTAGAGCTTCAGACCTGTCTAAAAGCTCTCTGAGGTGTTCTGCTGTAGGGGTAGGACCCGTTTTGATTCCTCTTAAGGAACACAGCTGCCTCAGTTCTTTAAAAGTAAAGATAGCAAATTTGGATGGTGCCCTTGGAGGGTCACTCTCAACAGAGATAGGTCCAGTGGATCCCTCTGCTCCAGACATTGCTCTAGTGTGGGTGGATGTGTTGCAATCTACCTACACTGGTGTTTACCTACTAAACCTATCTAGTAGTTGTAGGCAGGGTGTGCTACTCCCTATCCTCTACAACAACTATGTTCAGTAGAACTTAAGTATACTAGTCTTGTTTTAGTGTACCTATCAGGTACCTGTATGATCTTTCAAATGATACTCTCCAAAGATTGTAATGGTAAAACAACAGCAAGCTCAAATCCCAACCGCTGCTCACCAATGTGAGAAGTTGGCCTGGTATATGATGCTCACTAGTTCTAGTGATCACCTTGTACCATGCCAAGCAACCCTTATGATGATTGGTTGTAAGTCAACCTTAATAGACCAGCTATCCTAGTAGCGTGGACAAAGCAGTCTTAGGCTAAACTCTGTAAAGGCATGTGAAGCAAGCTGTTTTACCATACACAATCCCCTTGAATACCAAATGAAAGGACACCACACAGATATATATTGAAAATATATAGATTTATTTCTACAAATATCCCCTATACTCTTTATGAGCACAGAAGCAAAGGCATTAAAACAAAACACAGTTTAAACATACAAAAGTTGCACAATATGGATGAGCCCTAGGGGCCACCTAAACCATATATTAAAATAGTGGTATAAGAACCACTATGGGGAAAGTATAGAGGCCTAGGGCCTGGGGAATCGCTGGAGCTGTTCGGGACTAACAGTGATGAAGTCGGGAAAGGCCCGCGGGACTCGGGTGCAGTGCTCAAAGTGCACGCATGCACCAATGTTAAGTCAATGGTGCGTAAAAGTTATAAAGTTAGTGTTTTAGGAACCTTCCGATGGACCTACAAGGATAAATCTTTAGACACAGGCACTAGAGGTGTATACCATTGTGGGAACACCGGCGTTGCTGAGTTACCTCACCCACAGGAAGCGGGTGCACAGGTGCGAAGTAGTGTCGGGTTTCGTCACGCAGGTCGATGGTGCTTGAGCTGAAGATGCTGCAGGCGGGTCGTCGAGGAGAGTTCCGGTGGATCCAAGGGTGAATCTGAAGAGGTGAAGACCTGAAAGCATAGGGGACAATGTTCAAAGTCACTAGCCAGTGACTACCGTGGAACCAGGATGGAACCAGGCAATGTCGGGTGCAAACAGGTGAAGAGGTGCAGCTTGTCTCTGCAGCCACGTGGACACGAAGAGGTCAAGGACGTCCAGGAGTCGATCATGAGCTGTCCCACGAAGGCTCTAGCTGATGGCGGTGTCGGCAACTTGATTGGAGCAAACAGGCCTTGGCTAATGTAAGCCACGCAGGAAGTGGAAAAAGCTTAACACTCGGACCAGCAAGGTCAGAGCGGGTGCTCCTTTTCAGGGGAGCAAGGGCCAGTCTGGAGCAACCAGACCAGCGGTGCAAGTCGTAGTTTTCGTCGCCAAGATGGCCACTAGCCGCGTGGCAAGTGACCGGGATGGCGCGTCGCGTGGCAAAGTGCAAAAGGGCCCCACGCAGATTGTGGAGATGCTGGGGGACTGATCTTCGGTGCAAATGCTACTCGTTGTTGGGGCTTCTCAAACCCCAAAGCACAGCATCGAGGGTGCCTCAGGTGCTGCGCAGTCAGCTTTTCGAGGGTCTTCCGAGATGTCCGGTCCCACGTCTCTCGGTGCCTCCACGGGTCCCTTCTTTGCAGGGACTGTGGATCGGGCTCTGAGATGTCTGGGAGTTTGGGTCTCGTTGGGCTCTGGGCTCGGGCTCCGGCTGGAGGCGGCGGCAAAGCAGATGTCGAGTTGCTGGTTGGTGCCTGTATTCACAGGGTGGTCACTCCTTGGCCACAAGGGAGATTCTCTTCAGTCTTCTGTGCAGCAGAATGTCGAAGTCCAGTCTTCTTCTTAGTTTCAAGTCGAGTTCAGGATGATCTGAAGTCTTGGGACACAGCTCCTACTCTTATTCCAAATCTAGGGGCCGGATTACCCGCTAGGTCCCTCCTCTGGGCGGGACCAGGAAGGGGGGTGGTTACACCCCCTTTCCTTTGTCCAGCTTCGCGCCAGAACTGGGGCTGGAGAGCCCCAGCACCGGTTTGAACTGGCATATGCACAGGGACACCTTGTGTGCCCCAGGCATGTCTGATTCTATTCAGCCCTGTCCTACCCAATACACAAAACCCTGTCTGGGGTGGTGCTAGCACCTTCCAAGGCAGGAAACCCTTTGTCCAAGCCGCCCTCGCTGGAAGGACTCCCAGCAGCAGGAGGTCAGACTTGTGTCTGTGGTGGCAGCATCCATTTTGTGATGCTGAGGCTCATGTTTAACTTTCTCTAATAAAAGAGAGAGGGACCCCGAAACCAAAGGGATAGGGTTCCACAATTGACGTTAGTCAGAAAGAAATTCCCTTTGGGTAAAATAACAACAGTACCTAGGTACTCACAAGCATATAAACAACCATTTAAGACACCCACATATCACAAGGAAGCAATGTAAATAAGTAGAATTTGCCAATATATGTGAAAACACTCTAAAAATATGTCAGATTATAAAAACAATTTATTTAGGCCTAAGGAGCGAATCTGGGAATATAAACTAAGGAGGAATTCAAATATTGTTGTTTTTTGATTGAGTTCTATCCTTTTTCCCTGTATACTCCTTTTTTAATTGAATATGGTTTTTATGAATTATTGTACCGTTTTTGTGTGTTTCCCATTTTCTGTTTTTACCTAATGTAATGTATCCTTAATAAATTGTTTTTATAATCTGACATATTTTTAGAGTGTTTTCACATATATTGGCAAATTCTACTTATTTACATTGCTTCCTTGTGATATGTGGGTGTCTTAAATGGTTGTTTATATGCTTGTGAGTACCTAGGTACTGTTGTTATTTTACCCAAAGGGAATTTCTTTCTGACTAACGTCATGTTTAACTTTACCCGGGTTTCAGGTTATGTACATGTCGTGTCCCTCTAGAAGGGTGGAATGCTACCCCCGTCGGAAGAACTGGCGAGGGGGTAGTATTCCAATTCGTATGACACCTTCCTCGACATGTTTTGATAAAGCCAAACCAAAGATAGCATTTAACCGCGAGGTTCATAATGCACTTAAGAGTATATGGTATGGCAGTATCATGGAACAGCTAAAGGAATTGGTTCCGAAAGCTGCAGACAGGCTCAGCTCATGCCAGAGCACCATCTCACATATTTCCAAGCACTCTGCCTCCAGGATTGATGAGGCCTTCCATAAGAGTGGCTGATAGGAACATATGTGTCCATTTTGGGTTAGGTATAGGCATACTACACCTAAGTAAGGGGTGATTACACCGACTTACCCCAGCTGAGTGATCAGCCAGTTGTGTCAAATATGGAGGCCAGGCCAGGGGTGGCACAATACGTGCTGCAGCCCCTGGTAGGCCTTGGGAGCACCTACGCCCTGGGTACCTGCGGTACACAGTTACAGGGGCCAATAAGGTGAACCAGTTCCAATTTCGTAATGCCCCTAATGTGCATTGGGATCAATTTAGAGAGAGAACAGCAGGCTGTGGGTCTGATTAGCAGGCCCACAGACACATTAAGTCATAAACCAGTGAAGCAAAAAGCAAAAATTTGGGGTGACCATAGGATAGCAGACCCTACTCTCCTACACAGGTGGTCTGCATTACCAAGCATTCTACTGTGAATGCCAAAGTGAAGCAGATCATAAGCTCTAATTGGCATATTCTTAACAGTAACTGTTCAGTGGAGCAGAAATTAGTTAAACCACTATTTGCACACAGACGGAATAAGAACATTAAGGAACATATTGTACATTCCCGGTTCAAGATTCCAACAGATGAACAGAGTTTAGTGCAGAGATCAATTTTAACTCACAATCCAATCAAAGGAACGTTTCCTTGTTCTTCATGCACATCATGTAGAAACATCATTGCAGGTGAGGAATTCAGCTGTAATGGACATACGACTAGAGCAAAAGAGATGTGGAATTGTAGATCCTCTAATGTGATTTACTTTATACAGTGTCCTTGTCTCTTAGGATACATAGGAGAGACATCCAGAATGATCCAAACCCGTCTTACCAAACATCGTTCTGCTATCAGAACAAAAAAGAATATTGCCCCAATGGTGAAACATTTCATTGAAAAAAATCATTGCCCAGAAGACATGAAATGGCGTGTATTGGAAAAAATCCAGACACCAGACTCTAAAGGTGGAGCAAAAATAAGGAAGAAAAGAGAGGTGTACTGGATATTTATTTTTGATACATTTCGGAACGGCCTTAATAGCGAAATCCCATGGGAGAACGCAATCTGTTAATTAGGACCAGTGATGCATATTAGGACCATTAAGTATTTATGAGTCAGAAAATAATACATAGTGGATCAGCATTATAATTATGCTACTAGATAACTGGAACCGACTCTTGAGTTAAAACATTTTAGATCCTCAAGATTCACAAAATAATAGCGGTACACCTAGCATTTCGATACATAATATCGGGATTTGTACTCTTTATATGTCATATCCAACACGATAACGTTGGTATGATGTCCGAATTGATTACCCTTATTACAGAAAAGGGTTTCATTAGTTTTATCATGCCCCATCTAGTTCTGTCAAAGATTATCGCAATATCTATCTACATCATCATGTAGTGGATATAGCAATAAATTGATGGTTTATTTTTTCTTTTATTTCGAACACTGGCGGATCTATGTAGCTGTCAGAATATCAACAAACCAATATAGGTTGTTGCAGAGTGGTATTGGTGTTTTCCGCTCACTACGTGTGATAGTCTGTGATCTGTCTTCTCGTTCTATCACTCCGACGTATTCCAGAGATGGGAAGTCCTTCTTTTGTATCTCCTTAGTATCTGATACAATAGTCCATTTTTAATCTTTACAAACAGAGTCAAGTATCGTCGCATTTTAGATGACGACATATCATACACAGCTGAGGCCGATGACTCCTAGAAACGTTTTATAAAAGCGTCGTTTGCCCATTACTCGAGGTATATCGGCTGTTTGGTGTTGCTTCCAGAACCCCGCTTCTCGCCTCCGGACCTTATGAGCTCTTTACAATAACACAATTAGGTAAGAGCTATGCGACAAGTTATGCTCCATTACGCTATTTAGCAGAAATCTAGCTACGTGTTGGCCTCGTCCGACGGTAACAACTAACATAATGCACCCTTGTCATAAATTATTAGGAACTTGAAAAAGAAGGAATTTCCCCACATCAGGAGGACTTTCCGATATAGACGGAATCTGCACGGCCATTAAGGTATGCCCCTTTTTTATATATATATCAGGTATATGTCTTCACAGTTCTTTTGTGGTTATTCATACATAGCGACCATGGATGTAGTTGAATATACCATATTGTCACTGAATAAGAATGTGACCTTAAGTACTAAGGGAACCTCGTGCGCTAACATGTTGATATATCTCTTACCCTATAGACCCTGCTCTGTCCTGGGCATAAATTTCAGTACTACAAGTACCCATTAACTCGATATTAGAGCTAGACATCACACAAGGGTAATTATATATATATTTTTTTGCCACATATTAATCTTTTTTCTACATGTCAGGAATGGAACATGATTGTAACAAGGGGAATCCCCGCTCTATGTCTAAATCCTGTTATGATATAGGAATCGGGAAAACGAGTGAAAATAAATAGTTATCCCTTCGTCTCATCATACACCTAGGGAAAGTGATGTCTCCGGGACGCACCGAACTAAACTTAATAGGTAAATGTTATAATTTTCAAAGTAGGCATGAAGGGCATTCGCTTGACATCGGCCTAGTTTATCCATCATCATATTGGAGACCCTAATTATGATATGTTTTTCACAGTTCTGAGACCCGATATTTAGAACACTACCGTAAAGAAAGAAATCGAGCCATTCAGCTCTGACCTTAATACATCACGACTTTATCTAGCACGAACAGTAAGTATCAAAGACATGGAATTAGGTCCCCCAAAAATAGGCATTGGAGACCCTAGGTGTGATATGTTGTTCACAGTTTTGAGACCTGCTATTTAGAACACTATCGTGAAGAAAGAAATCGAGCCATTCAAGCTCTGACCTTAAATACATCACGACTTTCTCTAAACTGACCTGTAAGTATGAAAAACTTGGAATTAGGTCCCCCTAAATTAGGCATTTAATCTAGTCATAGACATGCTTGAATTAATTGTTTTCTCCTTAAAATACTATCTTGACTTATGCTTGAATTCACTAGGATAAGCCTTGAGTTTTTCATCCATAAATAGTTAATGACTCCCCTATAGATAACCAGGTTTTACTGATGAATCTATAAGAGAATTAGTCATCTGTGTCCTTCCTTCCCTGAGACACTCCCCAATGCCCCCTGCTCTCCTCCTTCCTTTCCCCCCCCCCTAGCTGTCCTGAGAATTGACCCCTTCTGGTTGGAAATATACAAGGAATTGAAATGAATGTTGAAATTATTTTCTTAGTGAACTTGTTTTAATATAAGAGGTCTATATAAGGCTACTTGTCTATTTTTTCCTAAAATTGAATTGTTCTTTTTCTAATTGTATTTCTCCTTTGTCTTTTATCTCTTATTTTTATAAATTCAATTTATAGAAAGTACGTGGCCCCTCCAGAAGAAGGTGCTGGTCGCCGAGACGCGCGTCGAGAATTATTGTGCCACTTTTTATTTAAAAAAAAAAAAAAACACATTTTTTTTTGTAATCCAATTTTGTTTTGTTGTACCCATTTGCATTAATGTACTGTGATTAATTTATTTATCCATATACCTTTTTTGACATGTAACTGATGTTTTTAAATACAAATGTTAATAAATATTAGAAAGTGATCGGATTGGTAGCTTTTCCTCTTTTAATATTTCACTTAACAAGTTCAAATCATTGATTGGCTACCAGACGATATACCATTCTATTCAGGGCGTGACACATATGCCCGACCAAGTGAGTCTCCTGAAGAAGAACAATATCGGGGGAATGGCGCTTCATGAACTGTAGTACCACCCCACGCTTAATCTTGTCCCCCATTCCAGCTCATCAACCTCAATCCCCTACCCCCCATCATAAAAGAAAAAGAAGATCCAGCCACGAGCTAAGTCCAATGCTTCGATGAAGAAGTCCGGCAGTGTAGCACCTTGCAAAAACAACAAACGAAACATCCACACCCTCCAATCACCCACCCCCAAACAACCCGTTACAACACCCCCCACCCTGCACCCCTGCGCACGACTAAAAAGCCACCCCAACTTGCAGTGTGCCTGTCGCCCTCACACCCAACTAAACTACGAAAAGTAAGGCTGAGGAGGAATAAACCCCAACGATATCCCCACAACCCCCCGTGCAAAAGTATATTGACAGTAATAAATCACATCCGGAATCACCACTTCATAGTCCCCGGTGGCGCCTACTCCTGCTCTTCAAGTCCTCCCTCCGCTCCACCAGGCCGACTCTCAGGATTCTGTCGGGCAGGCAGAGTGTCCAACCAATCCGCCACCACTTTAGGCTTATCAAAAAGGTACACCCTTTCGTTATATTCAATCCTCAATTTGGCAGGAAAGAGCATGGCATACTTAAGGTCCATATCCCGAAGACGTCTTTTCACACCCATAAAACTGAGCCGCTGTTTCTGAACCATCTGTGTGAAGTCCGGGTAAAAACTGATGGAGGAGTTTTCAAACTTGAATAAAAAAGCAACGCTCTCGCAACCACAAGGCAGTGAAATAACATGAAAACAGTAGTGACAATAAAGTGGAGAACAACAGCAGATCTTATATTCTCAAATTTCCAAAGACGTTTATTGGATCCACATTCAGCCGACACGTGTTTCGTCGTGTTCAAAAGTGGAGTCAACATGTTATTTCACTGCCTTGTGGTTGCGAGAGCGTTGCTTTTTTATTCATTAATGAAGGTCTAATAGATTTTCTCAGAACGGTTAGGGTTATCCCGTTCGCTCTTCACGCACCACGCCACAGACATTATTCTCCTACTTCACTGTAACGTTTACTATAGGCAGAGCGCCTTCTATCTGTACACAATATAACCCTCACAGCTGTCTCCTTGACCGAGTTTTCAAACTTGAGAGGACCCCCCGCACGAGAGGCCTTAAGGATAACGTCTCTGTCCCGAAAGTTAAAAATCCTTGCTATCAGAGGCCGTGGCGGGGCTCCCACTTTCGGTTTTCCACCCGGGATCCTATGGGCCCGTTCCACCATGAAAAACTTGCTCAATCCCTTAGGTGCCAAAAATTTGATGATAAGGTCCTCAACAAAAAGGTCTGCGGCTTGCTCCTCCGCCTTTTCCCGAACGCCAATTATACGGACGTTGTTCCGCCGGGCCCATCCTTCAAAATCGTCCAGGCGACGACCCACCATGTCATTAGAAGCCCCAAGAGTACCGACTATGGTTTGTAACTCAACGACGTCGTCCGTAAGGCTCGATGTTTTAATATCCAGCGATTTAACCCTTTCATTGGTTTTTGTGAGGTCCGTCTGGATCAAATTCATGCCGATCGCCACCGTATCCAACTTGTGAGCAAGAGTCTCCATTTGCTTCCCGAGGGAAAACTGGATACCATCAATGGCGGCCATCACATCCTGTAGCGTCGGCTCCACCTTCGGGGTCGACGAAATCTTTGCACCCTGCAGCGACCCACCAGTCCCGCTGGGAGACCCTCGAACCTGAGCATACCGGTCCATGATGTTGGTTTGGGTATAGCTGCCCCGTCTGGTATTCTTCACCCTTTGCTTGTCTCCCTCAGGTTTGCCCGCCATGCCGTGACAGTGTCTAAAAAATGTCCAAGGCAAAAGCGAGGGAAGGGGAGACACAGCAGACCAAGCAGGGAGGAAAGAACAAAATCCACCCAGAGGGACCGCCAACCAGAGCGTTAGAGCGGAAGGGGCCAAGAGGGCGAATGTCAATGAGGCGTGACAAGCCCAAGACCCCAGTGATAATCAAAAACGAAAGTGAAACTGAACTGAACCGGGCCTCTGCGCTGCACCAAGCCGTTGTTGTTCAATTATGCCCCGGGCAGCATGTCAACTCGGGCGCCGGGCATCCAGGAGACGATGGCCGCAAACTTCTCAGCGCCACAACTCCGGTCACCGGGGCCCGATCGGGACGGCGGAAGCGGTTTCAGGATCACCGGTGGTTCATCCGCACCAAGATGTCATCTGCCAACAGGATAAGTGACAGGATATATTTGGGAGGTTACGAGGGTCTCGGGAGCCCTTTGCTCACACAGCCATCTTGGTTGCGCGCAAAGCTCCTCCTCGGGGATGGAGATTTAAAGGGGGAAAAGATCCTGTATTTCCTGGATTATATTTTATCTGTGGTAACAAAGCTTATTATAGATTCCCAAACCATTGATATGGTACATGCTATGTAGGTTTGGTCTTTCCTAAAAAATTTCATGTAGATAGAGGTACTAATGGAATTCATGAAATAGGTAAACCATTAACATGTAGGAGAAGGGAAACTTTTCTAGAAATTGTAGGTGATATTTTTGGTGCACTGATACTAGCAGTGGGTATATTTTTCAATTCAAACAAAATTCGGAAATGATCAACGATAGTGGATCGTTTATCAACAAGCACAGCTGGAGGATTTTTAATGGTAAATACAGAAATGGTTGCCATGAGAGCTATGGTAGTGCAAAATAGACTTGCTCTTGATATTTTATCGGCAAAAGAAGGAGGAGTCTGTGGAATATTGAAAGTGCAACATTGTTGTACTTATATTCCTGACAAAAGTCAGAATATACAAAGGTATATTAAAAATATTACTGAATTGCATAAAGAAATTATCTCACTGGAGGTTGATGGTGTCTTAGATAAACTTGGTAAGAGTTTTTCTAATGTGAAGAATTGGTTTGCTGAAATAAGTAGTTCACTAATTGGAAAAATACTAATACCAGCAACAATAATAGTAATGATAGTAGTGATGATAAGAATAGGATGTATATTTATTAGACGAAAAAGAGCTGAAAGAAAGTTGAGAAAGAATATAGGAAAGAGTAAACAAAAAGAACGTATAATGGGTGACATTGAGCTTGAAGAGTTAAAAGATAAAATGATTGAGAATTCGAGAGGGCAAATTATGTAAGAAACTAAGGTCTAAAACTGAAAGAGCCTGAAACATGTTCTTGAAGAAAATTTAGTGGGATGATTGTGTGGTGATAAAATCATCAAAGGGGGGAATTGATGGAGCAGGGGAGAGACAAAAATTTTTATGTACCCCCTGTGAAATTAATTTCGTATAACAATGATCGAATTAATAGTGTGATGCATGAAAATTAATCAACAAAACGCACTTAGACATTTTATATATTACACGTGGGAAACTAATTGCCATTTGCAAAAATAATATATTAACAATTGTGAACGAGTCATATTAATTTAGTGCTATAATACAGAAACAGCATGTATGTTTTTGCTTCATTAGAGAGTGTGTATTTATCTTGGCAAGAGAAAAATAAATGCACTTGGTAAGTAAAATAAAGCTATATGTCACGCTTTTGCTAATTACTAATAAGGGATATTAGAATGGTGGGAGGATAACAGAAAAAAACTATAATTCTAAATCTAACGTCTGTTGTGTTTGTTTTCGCACAAGTTCTCTTTGAGGCCTATGCGGTCTGGTTGTTGAAAATGGCTGCTGACTGCGACGTTGACATTGGCCTAAGAGAAAGAGCCTCTATGCATGCACATAAATGAAAAGCCGAGTAAGCAAAATGACTGGTACACAGAGTGAAGTGGTGTCAAGGTCAGCTTGGCCTAGGGTGCGGAAGTGTGCCAAAGGATGTTTGCATCTAAGACTGTGGGAACGGAACCATTGAATTTGAAGAGAATTGCTAATCATGTAACAAAAAGTAAATGACAAGTATAAACGGAGATGACTACCATGGGAACCTGTTAAGGATGACTACGCCTTTTGGAAAACTGGTTTGGGCTAGGAAGGGATGAGGTGATCATAGCCACCCCTCTAATGGACGAACCAGAATGAACTGTGGACCCTGAAAGTTTCAATTTTAAGTTAGATAGTTAGTGAAAAAGGGTATAAAAGAGCTTGTTCGAAAGGGTGAAAAAAGTTTACTCCTTGGATTTATTTTGCACCATGACATGCTGTCGATTTGAACTATTTTATGGTGCTAGAGACTTTGAAATATTTTTGGACTTTAATTTTTGAAGCAGTGAAGATGATTGAATGCAGAGATTTTGTTTTGGAAGAGAGGCGTTGAGGAGAATAGAGCGGCAGATTGAGACTTGTGCAACTCTGTTATTTTCTTATAACAGAACTTGGTAATATGATTTCTAAATTTAATTTTCTTTTAACATTTACTAAATAAAATGCTTTATTCTTGCTAATCTAAATAAACGAAAGTTCTATTTCCTTAAATGAAATAGATACATTCAAATAAAAAAAATTAAACTCGAGTTGTGTTTTTATTTTATTAAACTGTTATGATAGATTAAAATGTTAAAATTATAGCATTACTATGATTAAGCAGGTCTTAGTCTCCATCAACTAACTTCTACTAGATGATCTATTGACCAAATAGTGGAGTACCTTGGTGTAGAGTTATCCAAGTAACAGATTAGCATGTGTAAAGAAGTTCTATAAATGTACATAATGTATAAAATATGAGCCTAGGTACCCCTCTAACCAGCAGCTTGCCTTCTTGGTCACTGATTCAGGAATAAAAGTATGTGTGTGTGTGTGCGCAAGAGTGTATGACTCGCAGTGTTATGGGCCCCACTGATGAGTAAAGTGATTGCTCCTGGGTTAAGTGAGATAAGTATTGAGGGTTGTTGGAGAACCGCGCTGGATAAAGTCGAAAGGAGCACCCTCCCTATACGGCGTGGTGTACCAGAGGTACCTGAGCCAGTCTGAGATTGGCAGAGAGCCAAATCTGGAAGGACAGTAGGTGATGACAAGACACCTCAGATAATGTGGTCCCAATTGCGACAGCACTCTGTAGGAAAAGCATAGAGGCTTAAATTAAATGCACCTCACGATTGTCAGTCAATGCAGGTCCCCTAGCTGAGCAGAGACAGGGAGTACTTGGGAACATGGCATAGAAGGAGAGCAGCTGCATTTTCAATCCTTTGGAGTCTTTTAAGCGAAGCCTTAGATAACGTCAGATGGGCTACAGAGCCATAATGCAGACAAGAAGGGATTGAGGCCTGTGCAATGGTTTCTTGAGTAGAAATGTGCAGAAACCAAATAATTTCCCTGAACCGCATTAAAAAAACCAACAGGGAGTCACTGCATTGATCGGAAAGTCAATTCTCAGCTCATTATCCAGCCACATTCCTAAATTCTTCATCTGTTTGGTCATCATCAGGGTCCCAAGTGCTTCTGGTCATCAGGGGGGACCCCATGCAGAGGTAATTCCCAAATAGGAGACTCTCTGTTTTACTGGCATTACGTTTAAGGTAGTTCAGCCACGTCCAATGGGCAAAAGTCTCCAGACAAAGTTTGAGTTGGAAGGGATGACTATCCGAGTGGTGCCTGCGTAAGGGATTATGGGAAAATGAAATTCTTCCATAGCGTCTGTCAAATGATAGACATTTAAAAGGATAAGGCATAACAAGGCGTTCTGTAGCACCCTGAAAGCTATCAAAAAGATCATGGAAGCTAGTTGCTTAGAAGACACCTGAAAATATCAATTCTCCAAGAACGAAGTACATCAATGAAGGGCCTTGACAATGATACCACAGTTCTTCAGTCTCTTAAGAACGACTGGGTGGAAAACTGTGTCAAAAGAAGCCCTCACATACAAAAGGGTAAGTGCTGCAGTCCTTCCCCTTTCCAGAGATTCTTTGAGGTCTTCTGTGACCTCAATAGTATGGGCTCTGTGTTATGGCCTGGGTGGAAGCCAGATTGGGATGAGCACAGGAGGTTGTTGTTTTGCTCTAGAATTGTAGCCTGGAACTAAAAAAGAGAGATTGGGTAATCATTTTCCAAGCTTGAAGCCTTCAAAGTAGTTTTTTTTTAGAAGCAGTATAACCTGTGCATATTTCCATGTCTGAGGAATGGAGGCGAATGTGATGGATACATTCAGAAGCTCGATTAGCATACGGATCAACACAGGGACTGTCATTTTAAGCCTAGATGCCATAAGTAGGGGTCCTGGAGCACTCCCAAAAATGACGGTTCTGGAGTTTAGAAGGTGAAAGAGGGATAAACATGCCTTTAAATTTAGTGACAGGCCAAATGTCAGGCTATGTCTTTGGACAAATTGCTGCTTATTCTGACACCGCTATGGCGGAGGAGTGTTGCCCCACTGCTTTTAAACAGTGAGAAACATAAAATGACAATAACTTAGAGTTATAGTCATTTTATGTTTCATGCCCAGCTGCTTTGCTTTGGGGCAAACGGATGGGCGGGCCAGCTCTGCTCTCCGAGCAGTGCAGGGGAGGAGTGGTTTGCCCACTCCTAAGTGCACAGTAACTGTTTGGTCAGCCCTCTCAGGCCGCTCAAAACAGTTATTCGCACTTCCCTGTTCTCCATGGAGGCTGCATTACAACCTGCATTGAGAACATGTCCACCCCTCCAGCCCCTGGCTGAGCGCCGTGTCACAGCGATCAGACCAATCACAACTCTTTATTGCAGCATTGTAATTGGCTTAGGGGAGGGAGCCTGGCTGCCTGCTTCCTGCTCATGTTGGAGGCAGGAGAGCAGGAGCAGAGAAGACGAAGGACCAGGCCTCGAGGTACGTTTTAAAATGTGTTTATTTCCGATCCCCCCGTTTCGCTAGCACTGAAATCAGCTGCTGTGTGCCACAGAGACACCTTTGTGCCATGGTCCAAAGGTGTCTCCATGAGTCAAGCATAGGTTTTGTACAGGAAGGATACCCTTCAGGTGCAAAATACTATGCATAGACTGACTTAAACCATTTCCCCTCATTGTTTGTGTGCCTTACAGTGCACCACGCATACAAAGTTGGAAAAGGAAGGAGAAATTAAATGTTTCCTTCCTTGAGCCAAGTTCAAGAGGGTGCAGTATTCTGATGCTAAACCCTGTCTGCCTTATTTAGTAAATAGGGTTTAGTGCCAGAAACCTTGGGTGGTTGCCTGGGAACGCCCATGCGCCACCCATGGTACGCCCCCTTGGCGCTAAGTAATGCAAAGCAGCATTCACTTCACAATTCAGGATTCAGGAACTCTGAAGCGTTTGGACTTGAACCTGAAGCTATTGGACTTGCCGCCTCAGATGCTGTTTAGTAAGGAATGCTTTGTGTTACTAAAGGAAAGAAGCGCACAGTTAGAATGTGCATTTTTCCATTTCATAAAACATTTACGAGCTCCGAGTCCGCTCCTACAGGCACACTGATTCCTTGCGGTCACGCTAACTTGGTTGCTACTACTGACAGTTCTGCTAAAAAAAATAATACACATTTTGGTGTCAGATGCAAGTGCCAACAGGAAGGTGTTTCATCCTGGAGGCAGGTGAGACATGCAAACGCTGGCTGGTTGTTTAACTTCACGTGCTCATTCAGGTGCAGAGGTATGCAGCTGTGCAATTTCCTTTTTCAGATGACGGGTATCGCGAAGGACTAGCAGCAGCCAGGATTTTACACTAAAGCCTTGCAAGAGGATCAGGCTAAATCGAGTGGTAAAACCCTAAACACAATTGCTATTATTTGGTTTACCACCCAATTGAAGGGCTTATTTTGACTCCGGGCACAATATGCATTTAGGTAGGGATGGGAGTTTGCAACTGAACTGGAACTTTGGGCCTCATTTACAAGGCCATTGCGCGGCCGGTGAGTCACTTTTTATGACGCACCAGTGGCTCAGTGTGCCTGCATTTTGGTACAAGGCCATGTAAAGTCACCCCCTTTCACGCATCACTTTGCATGAAAGGGGCTTTCCATGGATGTTGCTGTGGGTGTTCCCACACAAAATCCATGGTACCTGACATTCCCAGATATACAAAGTTGTGTAAAGCTGGGAATGCGTCAGAATCCAAAGCCTCCCCAGGGGCTACGAAGAGAAATACTTTTATTTTTCCTTGATTTTAAGAGGAAATTGCCCTCAATTATTGTTTTTGTGCAGGAAGGTGTCCCTTCCTGCACAAAAATAATCATCACACAACGCAGGCCCCCGTGCAACATGACGCAAGGGTATCTGCGCTGGCACATGGCAGCGAATTGTGCCACCGCAGAGGCAAGCAACAGATGCTATGAATTCTTAATACAACGCATCCCTGTGCTTTTAAAATGACGCAGCTCGGCGCAGCAAAATGGCATGCGGCGCCATGCAGCGTAATTGTTCTGTAAATGACGCCCTTTGAGTTTTGATGTAATTAATGCACCCTCTGGTTTCTCCTCGCATATGTTCTGCCTCTTAAAACCTAGAGGAATTTGTGAAGGGTAAACAACAGTATTCTGAGTTACCCACTTCAGGGAAGTAGATAAGCAGCGTTAGTCCCCTCTTCTGTGGTGAAGGAATCAGAAAGATGTGGAAAGCCACATATGATAAATAACACAACCCACAGTATGGACATTTACAGCATGTAGTATTACTGCACACAATTAGGAGCTACTTGCAATGCCGCCCACTGGGTCTGCGCTACTACTGGGAAATGTTAATAAGAAAAGAATTTGAGGGCATGAGTTTTACTGCCTGAAATATAGTCCAAGAATCTGTGTAAGCGTATCCATACACCGATATTGAGGACACCCCAAAAGTTACCTCAGATGGTTCTACTCCAGGTTACTCTTGCGTTGAAAGGTACCCTCCCCGTCATCAATTTAGCAGTGAAATAATCATAAGTTACTAGGACCGCTCAATGATTGAGTTCAAGATCACAAAAAACGTGAATGGGGTTTCTTACAGAAAAAAAAAATCTCAGAAATCAAATGGTACAGAATAAATGTCATGAAGGTTCAGATTATACAGAGTATTCAAAATCAGAAATATTCTAAATCCGAAAAGAGCAACAAAATCAGAAAGAAATTAGAAAAGCACCTCTAGTTATGAGAAGTTCTAGAAAATATCTCTAAAATCTATCTGTCAAAAATCGGACAGCATCTCCAGTGGAATGGGAAAGTCTTCTGCCTTAACCCCAAAACCAAGAGGTTCCTATACTCAATTCTTGCATAACAAATTAGAGAAAACGCACTCTTATTGTGGTATGATCACATGTAACAAACACTTTGGCCAATCGGAGAATTAAATATCGCTGTTAAGTACACAAGCACTAACCCATTTTAAAGAAAATATTGAGCATATTCTGTGTTATTTCATCCGGAGATATCTAAAATAATTTAAAACATTTCAACAATAATGTTATACACCACTGGGCCCAGCAAGAGAACTACAGTAGAGGGGCCTTAAAGCTTTTACAGTTAAGAACACAAGAAAGTTCATTTGAAGCACAAGCACACAATAAAAATTGAAGACATCAACTTGTCTTTGCTTCTGCAGAACCTGTGGGGAAGAGAGAAGATGTGACAGGGGATAAAATTGGAAGGGGAAGAACAGGAGTGAATTTCAACAGGAGTGAGCAGCATCAGTACAGCATCCATGTTATCCAATATGATGTTTCTAAATCAACGTGGCACCACTAAATTACATTAAGAAAACACATTCATATATCATATTTATTTCAACTGTAAGCATGTTAATTCAGCATTTGCATGTGGGATCCATTATAACAATTATTATTCATTATTATAATTTTTCACGAACTTTTTAACTAAGGAAAAATGCTACCACAAATCTATTTGTGCATTTGTAACTTTCAAATGTTATTTCGTGTGTATTTAATCCAAAGCATAGAGTAAGGTAGGCTAATACATGTCGGGACTTCAGCTTTAAAATGTTGCATCCCCAGGGTCCTTTCAAAGAATAATCAGAACTTGAGATGTGGCATGGTAGCTGAAACATCATTTTTAATATGTGCATCTTTAATTCTCAAATATGAGTCTATTAACCCTGAATAGTAGTGCGCCTGTGTCGGAGACGTTTAGTGTTATTCTGGGTTATTAGGCCCCTATTTGAGGAATGAACATGCACTCTTTAAAATTATGTTTCAGCTTTCATACTACAACTTGAGCTGTTACCATTCTTTGAAGAGGCTATTAGGAGGCGACATTTTAATCTTCAAGTGATGTTGGTCTAACTTTTGTCCTATTGTGTTGGCCTATTTTCAGGGGCGGCTGGTGACATTTGAAAGTGGTGAGGCGTACGATTATTGTCGCACTGCACTGCGGCGAGCGAGCGTAGCTAACGAGCTCGAACAACCTATGTGGGGTTTAGTGGTGTTCTCGCCCCAAGAAAATTTTGAAAAAAGAGTAGACAAACAGTACATTTTTAAGCAAATTTGAGTACGCAGGAAGGTTAATAAAGCAAAAAGTACTGGGCCTAAACTGCCCTCACAGGCTTATCTACAAGTTCCTCACTCAGGCTATATAGGACTGCACCCGAGACCCAGTGAATGCGGACTGTCCTTCGGTCTACAATTATTTCTGTATCTGAGAGAGAGTGCTCGGTACAGTATACTCTGATCTGGCAGAGAAAGAATGACTTTGGATGAACTTGGCATATGTGTACCCCCGAGAGGAAGAGTGAGTGCTGAGCACGCCAATGTGTGCAGACTCTGCTTATTTATTCCCCGCTAAGTAGAAGAGAGAGCAGGGCACCAGGTTATTCCAGGTGTTTGAAATGCAATTTTATATGGAATCTTGCCAAACACCAACTGATGCTCTTTATCGAAAGGCAGAGTGAGCTCAAAACTCTGTCTATCTCAGCCTGTGTGCATACATACAAGTACATTCATGCAGCGATGGACCCTTTGCACTGCAAGATTGATGATTCACCTACAGTATGCAATTTACCTTATTTCAAAAAGAGATCAGTCATCAAATCAGCTTCATAATGAACATAAACAGACTATTTGAACGGTTCACAGTAAACATTCATCATGCCATCTTACGTGCTCCGATAATAAACACACAGACCACCTAAACCGTGCTTGAAAGAAGAGCATATGAACAAGCCAACCTCCCATGTAGACCATCAGCTCTCTTTATAAATACACACACGCCGAGCAAATCCAATAATAGCGGGGTGAATCTTTGTCAAACATGTTGTCCAGGGTTTCGTCAAATGAAACACCCCTTATTCCATCTACGAAAGTTCGTTTTGCATCATTGAACTAAGGACTGGATTATTTAAAGTGCACTGCTGGTGATACTTTGTACATAGGCGCCATTCAGTTCATGTTACATATTGTACAAGTGTCGTATTCGCTCCATTCCTTTTTGTCGTGATCAACACACCTTTGCAACTACAATTATAACTGTTCCTATTTTATCTCTGAAGATACAATATATGATTTTGCTACTTAAAACATACAATGGAACATCGAATTTTTTTGCTGCAGTGATCGCCACAAAAAGAAATTAGCAAAAAAAAGCATACTTCCCACAATATGTAAAATGGTGTTAAATAGCATCTCAGAGGAAATTAGCATCTTGATGGGGTCTTTGGTGAGAACGCTTATACGGTATTAATGAAGGACGAACAGTGTGGTTGGCAGTGTCAAAAAATGCCAGTGTCATCCAAAATTACCCACTATCTATATCAGTGAAACTAAATCGATGTTATTTATGGTAAAGAAAAATAAATACAATAGCAGTGTGGGAAAATTAGAACATTAAAGCGTTTATGGTTCAAGTAAACATTGTGTATTACACAGGGACGCCTCGAGCTATACTTTCATTGCTCACTTACAGCAAATTTACATTGAAAGGTAGCAGCTAAAAATCAACTCTACCATGTAATGCTACCAGCAAAGCACACAGAACAGAAGACATTGTTTATACCGTCCATTTATAAGCCCTGCCAATGCTGCTTGCAACAATCACAAGACATCTACAAGCACACCAGTCCCTGGGGCGTTTACAAACACAGACTGTCAACGACTTGAAGTGGCATTAGTCGGCAGTTTCTAAGGCAGCACTGGAATCCCTCAGGCAGCGGTTAAACAGCCCATTAGCCCATTGGCATTCAAGGCGCCTTAAAACTCGGGATAACATTAAAGCGCCAATCCAGCTACCCTTGGAGCGCGAACCTTAAATCATTTAGTTTTCTTAATTTTTCAGTAGTCATGTCACCTTCCAGTAAATCACGATTTGGCAAAGCATTCCTGATACCAGTTACAGGGAGTTGCGGCTCGCAAAACTCGTGTGGGGGGGGGTTAAAAATAAAGTTTAAAAAAAGCTTCAACTTACCTGCCCGGGTCCGCCGCCTCTGATTGTCTGCTTCTGGGCCGGGGTCCGCGTCTGGCGCCTTCAACGTGCGTCTTCTTCTGCGTGAGTGGCTGCACTGGCTGGCAAACCCTCTCAGCCAATCCTGGTGCTGCTCCAGCAGCGTTAGGATTGGCTAGGCAGGGGTACTCCTCGCCCGCCTGCCCAACAGGAGACCGTGGTTTGAGCCTGTGCTCCACCCTCAGTCTCCTAATGCACAGCCGCAGCCTGAGCAGACACTAGTGCGCATGACTGGGCTGGTCGCAAAAATTTGCTGACATTCCACAGTCATGCGTACTTGTGCATTGTGCTGCTGCCTGCCCCTGCATGTCAGTCAACATGATGCCGGACCGCCCACCCCCTTCAGACTCTGAAGGGGGTGGGCGGTCCGACGTCATGCTGACTGACATGATTGTCAGTTCTCCCTTGCGTCTCTGAACTTAAGTAAACTGAAAGTTTACTTAAGTTCACAGAAGCCGAGGGAGCTGCGGGCGTGGGCGGCTTGTGGGGCAATGCCCCAGCGCCCTAATGGACGCACCACCCCTGTCTATTTTGTTCTATACTTTGAATGAAATTCACGATAAATACAATTTGAATGTTTCAATTACACAAACAGATTCCGAGATAGAATATTTCACGCAATAAAACTCATGACCTCATGCCTTTTTATAATTCTTTGCATAGTGTCAGAGGGTGAGACACTACATATGTTGAGGTCATAGTTTGTCTTGAAGGAGCCTATTTCTATCACACCTTTTTTGCATGCTTCTATTGGGAAATAACAGGCACATAGGATATATACTCCTGTTATTGCTCATGTTTTGTGTTCTTTATAAAGCTAGTGGTAAATCAGAGAGTAAATATTGAACTAGCAGAATTCATGCTCAACTTGTGATAGATATTAGGTGCAACAAGCACTGGCAGAGGTGATAGGTCTCAACTTTTTGACTAATTGGCTTTTCCAATGGTCAGCATCTGGAAAAATAAATGCTTTTTGCTGATGCTGTGCGGCATCAGATAAAGAAAACAAGCAATGCGATAGGTCTCGCATTTGCGAGAGTTTAAGCTATTGGCTTTGTAAATGACAATGCCTTTCATTCATGTTTTAAAAACCAAAATATAAATAAAAGGCATTGCCATTTACTATGCCAATAGCTCAAACGCTCACAACTGTGAGACCTATTGCATTGCAAATGCTTGTTCACTTTGCAAGCGGACGTTGCCTCATTTGAAATTTCCGGACGTGCTCACTGGACTCGTCTGCTATAATCGCCATAAAAACAAGCACCACCAGGATTCCACACAAGGAACGAGCCACTAAGTGACGCAAATGTGCGCACCTGCCTTTGCGTGAAATCCCGGCGCCAAATGAAAACAGGCGCAACCAAGGAACAGAGGGTAAATAGTACCATTGTTCCATGGCCAATGCGTGAAACTTCCTTGAAAGGGACGCATATTGCTGATTTAGCCTCGGGTGGGTGCGTGTGTGTGTAAAGAGTGGGCCTGGAGGGTGTGCATGGGGCACACACGTATTTGCCATTACACAATGATAAATCCTCTTAAGCATTACACAAAAGTGACATTTTTCACGAAACCATCACCAGTGACGTCAGCAAGTAACACGGGGTAAATTCAGAGCTGCGCAGTATTTGCAGTTCGCACCAGCGCAGCGCTACAGGTTTCCGTGCCGTGTTGCACACATCTCAGAAAATGTAGGCATGTGAACGGTTTCCAATGAAGATCGCATGAAGATACTCGGGCCTGCTTCACCCCCGCCCTTCGATTCATCAGCAGCAATCAGTGCCCATTGTTAGCTGTCATTACCTCCTCGTCAGCCCTCCCCGTCCCAGTCCTTACCCATGAGCATAGCTCCTCCCACCAGAAACTCCCAAGCAACTAAAAACCCATCCCTTCCCTCCAGGCCACACCCACACCCTAAGGCATATAAACATGTGACCCGCCCATCCACATCCTGTTTGTTTTTTCTGCGGAATTCATTTCCTGGCAACTTCGTTGTGGGGAGGTGCTGGACCGGTGCCTCCTTTCGGGTGAGTGTGAAACGGCCTGCTGGGCGGCCGTTTGTTCCCCTGTTGTACCTGTTTTCTTTCCATGTACGTTCGAGTCCCTGCTTTAGCGGGACCGTGGGGTTGGGGGGCCTTGACTGCCTGGTGTGGGGTGGTGTCTCCCTGCTGCGGCCTCCCCTCTTCCGGGTATGTTCCCTGCCCAAGCGGGTTCTCCCGGGGTGGGAGGGGGGGTGTGTTGGGCGCGGCTGGCCTCTCTGCTCGCCTGTGGCGTGGCGGTTTGGCTCCTCCTTGGTAGTGTGTTTGGAGGCTGGGTTCTCGTGACGGGCCCGTGTTTCCCGCTGTTTGCTGCCATTGGTTTGTCCGGGTGTTCGGGGGCAAGGATGTGGTGTCCCGTGCACTGCTTCCGGCTTTACACTCGGTTTTCGGGTGTTTGCGTCGCTTCAACCTCGTTTGGTTCTGAGCGTGTCGCATTTCCTCCCCAGCCTACTAAACGTTAAGTGTGTCCTTCTGTGATGCAACTGGTGCTCGTCAAACGCGCGCCGTTACGCTTTCCAATGTTCCCGTGTCTGTTTGGGTCTTTGGACTGCCTGCTCTTTCTCCTGTGCATCCCTTTGTCCTTCCGTCTGGGGGGGCACTGGTGTTCTGATTGTGTTGGGCTGCGCCTCGGCTACGTCTGTTTCAGGTAGTGACTTGATCCTCTTTGTACGGTGGAGCGTGTGGGTGTTTGAGCCAGCCCTTCACGGTGAGAATGTGCTTTGTTTTCTTTACAAAACGCTTGCCTGGGGACGATTCTTTGGGGGGTCGGGACTCTGGGTGCTGTCGGTCCTTGGTTTCTCCCTTAGCCACTTTCTCCTGCCGTGGGTCGCTCTCTGCCCCTTTTGTGGGGCTTGCTTTTGTTTCTGGCGGGGACCCGTGGTGGTGGCACGACTTGTCTTCCTGCTGGGGCCTCCCCTCTTCCAGGTTGATTCCCTGCCCGGGCGGGTTCGCCCGGGGTGGGGGGGGGGTGTTGTGCATGGCTGGCTTCTCTTCTCGTCTGTCCTCCTTTCAGGTGGGTGTGTGACGGTCTGCTTGGCGGCTGTTTTGTTCCCCTTGGGTACATGTGGTTTCATGTGCGTTTGAGTCCCTGCTTTAGTGGGACCATGGTGTTTGGGGGGGTCCGGGACTCCCTCTTTATGTCGTGTTTGGGCTGGCCTACTGTCCTGTTGGGGTGTGGCGTTCCCTGTTGGCCCTTGTGGATCTTGCATTGCTTGGTCTGGGCACTACTTTCTCTGTTCTGTTCCCCTACTGGAGATGTGTGGTTTGGGCTCCGCTGTGACTGGGGGGTGGTGGTCGCTGGGTCTTCCGCTGCTCCTTCTCGGTTGTCATGTGCTGATTGCTTTGCTGTCATGACCCCGGACGTGGTTTCGGGTGAGTCCTGTGGGCGGGCTTCCCGGTGTTCTGCTACGTGTTTGGGATGGTTTGGGGTTCCCTAGGCCCTTGGGAGGTGGGAAGTCTGTAGACTTTTTCCCCTTTTTCCTGTTGATGGGGCTTGTTGGCCTCCTTCTTTCTGTGCTCTGTGAGCGGTGTGCTTGAGGGGGGGTGGAAGGATGTTGTCACACTTGTTTTTCCCCTGACTCTGACGGCGGGGTGTCCTTTACAGTGGTTCACTGTGGTATCCTGGCTGTGGTGATGGTCGATCCCTGCTGGCTGGTGTGCCTTCTCGGTGCCTGTTGGTTTCTGTGGGTGACGTTCCTTCTTATTCTATGGTCCTGCTTGTTGCGAGGCCTTGGATCCATCTTTTTCTGCCTCTGGTCTTACGGTTCTGTCTGTGCCTTGCCCCTGCTTTTGGGTTCGGTTGCTTCTGTGAGGAGCAGAGTGGCGCAGCGGAAGCATGCTGGGCCCATAACCGAGTGGTCAATGGGTCGAAACCGTCCTCTGCTAAAGGCTGTGGGGGTTTTCTGTGCGGCCTACGGCCTTGCCTCCCTGGTTTCTCCTGCTCTGGTCTGCTCTCGGGAGTTAGGCGTAGTCGGGCCTGGTTGGTGCCTGGTTGGGAGGCCACCTTGGACTGCCGGGTGCTGTGGGCTGAGATCCCTCTGATGCTTTTTCTGTGTTGGGACTGCTGTTGCGTTTCCTAGCGGATGTGTCCTTCGGTTCCCTTGGTTGGGCTGCGGCTTGGTCCTCTGTGGCTGTTCGATGGCTATTGTGCTTTTGGCCTGGGGAGGCGGTGCTGCTTGTGGGGCTGCTGTGGTGGGGCTTTCCTTCGGGGGCTCTGTCCAGTTTGGGGTTCCGTTGGTGCCCTTGTTCGGTTTGGCGGCTGTGGTCGTTCTTGTTGGCTCCAGTACGTTTTCTTGGTGTGGGTGGTTTACGAGTTGTGAGCGAGCTTTTGGTCTGCCTTTCGTTAACTTTGATTGCCCGACCCTTTTGTGGTGTGGTACGCGGCCGGTGGGTCCCTTCCTTCCACATGTCCCGGGGTTTTCTGAGTGCTTCCTCTTCTTCTGGTCCCTCCTTGTTGGGCTGGGCTACTGGATGTGTTCTGCGCTGCCCTGTTCCGGGTTCTCTGGCGATGTGTCGGGCTTTCTTTCTCGGTTTTCGGGGCTTCGTTTCTGTTGGGCCTGTGTGGTACCCTCTTCTTTGGGGCGCCTGCTTTCATATGACAGTTCACGCGGCTTCGTGGTGGTTCCTGCGTTCAGTGGGGGTGTTGTTCATTTCCGCTTTTTGGGGCTGCCTTTTGGATGGTCTGCGTCTCCTGGTGTGATTGCTGTCCTTTGGCTCACTGGGTGGTTTTGTTGAGCTACTCTGTTTGACCTGCTCTGGGGTTCCGGGTGTTCCCTTCCTTGGACGGTTGGTTGATTCTTCCTCTTCTTTCCTTCCGGCTCCGGCCCTTTCACTGGGTGTTTGCTGGCTCCTGAGTCGGTTTGGGTGGATTCTGTTCTTGGAGTCTTCCTTTCTTTGCGCCTCTCGGGGGCTACTGTTCATTGGGTGGTTTCGGCGCCTCGGTTGGGGGGTCTTCCTGCCGGTGCCCTGCGGGCTGGCTCTGTTGCAAGGACTGCGGTGGTTGTTGGGGGCTCAGTCTTCCACTTCTCCCCGGTGGCTCCATGTTCGGCGGCTGTTGTCTGCTGCTGTGGGGTTTGTTCCTTGGGCCCGTTGGCACTTGTTCCCCCCTGGTGTGTTTTGCTCTGGGGCTTTGGGTTCCGGCTTCTTTGGGCTGTCTGCTGTTGTTTCCGGGGGGTGTGGCCTTTGGCTGCGGGTGGTCCTGTTGGCTGGTGGTTCGCTCCTCTTGCGTGGCTGCCCTTTTATGTCCCGTGAGCGGTTGCCTCTGTGACTGTCTTGGGCTTATTGGGCGTTGATTGTTCTTGGACCTGTTACTCTATGGTGTGTCTTGTGCCTCTGCTGCCGCGGGCTCGCACAGGAGATGGGTTCATATCCTGCCTCTGTTTTCGTGGTGTCCCTTGGTGGTTTTGGTTCTTGTGGTGCTTTCGTGTTGACTGGGGAGCTTTGGCTCGATGGTTTGTCTTGTGCCTCTGGTGGCGCAGGCTCGCACTGGTGTGAGTTTGGGTCCTTCTTCTGCTTTCTTTCTCACCTGTGGTCGGTTCGGTTGGCCTGGCCTCTTTCTGCCTTGGCTCCTCTTGAGGTTCCTGTCGGTCTGGTCGGACTGTGTGGTGGTACCTTGGAGCTTTGGCTAGTGGGTGTTTCTTGTGCCTTTGGTGGTGCCCGCCCTCGGAGGCCTGGGTTCGCTTCCTGCCAGTGCTGTGATTGTGTCCCCTGGTGGTACTTTTTGTAATCCCCTTTTGGGTTTTCTGTCTGCCGGGGGTTTTGTTCTTGTGGCGTCTCTCCTGCGTGGGGTGTTTCCCTCCCTGTCCGTGTTGAGCCTCTTGCTGACCTGGTTCGGGTTTCCGTTGTTGGTCCTGTTTTGCATCTCCGGGGGTCGCCTTGGGTTGAGGTTGTTCTCTGGTTTGCTCCGGCACTGTCTGGGGGGTGGTTGCCCTGTCCTTCTGTTGGGCGGGGGCCTGCTGTGTGCCTTTCCTCGATTCGGAAGCCCTTCGCCTCTCATGTGCCGGTCGTGGGGTTTTCCTTCCTGGATTTCTGTCCGACACGGGGTGTGTCTGCATTGGGTTCCGGTGCGGTTCTTGGGTTCTGGGCAGTTGGCTTCGACTTGGTCGGCCTGTGTCCTCCCTGCGAGCTCTGTGGGCGGATGTGTTGGCCTTTCATGCTTCGGGCATTGGCCGGTGCGCCCCTTGGTGTCCGGGTGGTTTTGGATGGTTCCTCCTGGCGCCGTTCTTTCGTTCCTTTGCTCCTTGTTGGGGTTTCTGGTTCTGCCTGTTTTCTGTCCTGTTCCTCTTTCTGGGGTTTAGGTGCAGCTCCTCTGTTTGACGGTTGTGCGGGCTCTGGAGGTGTTCCTCCTTCCTGCGGTGCCTTTTTTATGGGGTGGTTTTCCCTTTTTGTTGCCTTTGGGCTGACTGGTCCTGTTTTGGGGCCTTTTGTGGCTGCTCTCAGTCGGTGGCTGTGTTGGCTGTGCGGCCTGCTGTTGGGCTTGTGGTGTGTTGGCGCCTGGGTCGGTTCGAGGTTCCTCGCCTCGGGGGTGGCTGCTTCTTGGGCTTGCTTCCGGGGGGCCTCCCTGGCTGTGTTCTACGTGTGTGCTGCTGGGTGTTCTCCTCGAGCTTTTATGTCCTCTAGTCGTTGGTTGATGTGTGGGACTGTGTCTCCTGGGTTTGGGGACGCTGGGTTGCGTTCTGCTCGGGTTGTGTACCTTCCTGCCTGTGCGGCTTGAGTCTGTTTTGCTCCTGTGTGAAGCCGATTCTTGCTTTGGTATCTGCTCATGGGTAAGGACTGGGACGGGGAGGGCTGACGAGGAGGTAATGACCGGTTACTCACCGGTAATATTCATTACTCCGAGTCGTAGCCCTCCCCGTCCCAGTCCTGGTTCCCATCCCTCCCTCCCTGTTCGGCTTCTTGTGCTTGGTGGTACAGGATGTGGATGGGCGGGTCACATGTTTATATGCCTTAGGGTGTGGGTGTGGCCTGGAGGGAAGGGATGGGTTTTTAGTTGCTTAGGAGTTTCTGGTGGGAGGAGCTATGCTCATGGGTAAGGACTGGGACGGGGAGGGCTACGACTCGGAGTAATGAATATTACCGGTGAGTAACCGGTCATTCCTGAGAAAGGTTTAAAACTTCTGACTTCTGCAGACAAAGCTTCATAACGCAGAAAAGGACATGTTACTCTGAGCAGAGCTGCATGTAGGGTTCAGGAGCTGCTGTGTGTGTTCCCTGAATACAAGTTATTTAAAGTAACCCAACGCACAGGAGGTCCGGGGTGTGCAGTGATGTAAAACAGATTATATAAACGCAGGTCATGCAATGACCCGTCAGACCACGGGTGGGGTTGAAGGCGGTGGGGGCGAGGGGGCGCTTATGAAGCCCCTCATTCAGGATGCTTTTTAAATCCCACACTTTGCTGTCAGCAGCGCCTCTTTCTCTGCCCCTTTCAGGGCTGTCAGCTAGAAATGGAAAGCCGAGGAGCAAGGAGCTTGCTTGACAGCGCAGCCCCAGCAGGGATGTAAGCCCCGTGGAGATAGGAGGGGGAGATGGGCGGAGGTGAAAGGAGGAGCCGGTAGTGTAGCATGGATATCATTGGGCCTGGTGCAAGGAAAATAGCACCAAATATCAGGGTTAAATGGCCCCAGGGTTCTGGGACCGGTGCCACTGCACCTGCTGTACAAATAGAAGTTAGGCCTCTGGGCGCCACGTTTCTGCTCTCCGTTTGAGTGACATAGGGAAACAGCCGTTTGTGCGCTCTGCCTCCTGAGATATGTGAATTAGTAGGTGCAACTCAGCTCTTCATCATAGTGAGGTCGGTAAAAATGCATCCATGAGCAAGACTGCGCACATTATTTTTTAAGATGAATTTTGCATATAAGAACTCAGAAGTGGTCTGGTTTGCGCAGGCGCTGTAGAAGGTCAAAATTAATAAAATGAAAGAACGGGCCATTACAACGTCAGTCCTGGCACGAGCAGCGCCCACGGGAGCACAATTCATGCACTACTTTTGTTTGTCGTGAGAAACGAAATCGGACCTACTTGTGAGGCTTGCAGCAGAGGAAGCTCCTTTTAGCGGCATATTTATATAATCTTTATTAAAGCGGTTCTCCTTTCAAAGAGGCGATAGTACCTTTTGTGTCTGGTAACACTACCCTCCTGTGTTTACCGTGCCCAGAGCAGGGTTCCAGGAGAGGAAATCTCCGCTATAAACAAACATCCCCTTGCATTGTCGACACAGATGCAAGAGGGCACTTACAAGCTTCCTGGGGTACATTTTGGGGTGAAGGGAAGCAGTGCACCGCGACTTAAAGATCCTCATGTAGGTATGTATAGAAAGATCAGCAGGTGGCAGGAACGGAGGAAGAGCACACAGTAGGACAGCGTGATGCGCAGTGAAAGGATGCCTGGCGGAGTGAAATAAGTGTAGTTTTAAAGAGATGGTCTCCTCAGTGGTTTCAGGACTGTCAGTCAGTGCGCAAATACGCACCTAGGACTAGGAGGGACTCGCACAATTACATCTTAGATCACTTACAAGCCTGCACAACAAATATTGATTTACTCCCAGTAAAAAAGGACGACAAAATTAACTTTTCCAGCTCGTGTCACAACACGACCAATAAAATGTTCATTAAACGCAGACTTACCCAACAAGCTGAGCCGTGGGAGCAGCCCGTCGGCAGACGCCCAGCCCAAACAGTCACAGCGTGTGAAAAGATGAGATTGCAGCTGCTTCTTAATTTGCATCGCACTTTCACTTTAAGTAAAAGCGCGATGCAAAAATAAACACGCAGCTGCCCTTCGACTGGAAAAACATAGTGCCGACATCACTAACATGCATTCTCGTGGAATGCTCACACAAAGAACCAGCCTGCTTTTCAGCGCCGCGCGCCTCGTGAACAGCAGACTCCCCCTGCATTCCAAAGGAACTGCTCACGAGGCGCGCAACGCGATTCGATTCTTTGGACAGGAGCGGCGGTGAAAGATGATCTGAATCTGGTCAGAGGGACTCTGCGGCCCGCGCCTGCCTACCGTAAGGTTCAGCCTCTAAGTGACGTCAGGCGGGCGCACGCAATTCCGCGCAGGCGCAGAGTGTTCTTGGCCGCTTTTCCGCTTGCTGATGGCGTACAAGAGGCGATGGACGGGACGAGAGGAGCCCAAGGGACCCGGTGAGTGGGGTCGGGGGGGCTGTGTGTGGGAGTGGGGTGGAAGGGGGGGTGCGTGTGTGTGTGTGCATGTGCGTGTGTGTGCTGTGTCTGTGTGCTGACTTGCTGGGAATCTGAGGCAGGGGATGTGCACGGCGCCGGGCTGGGCGTGCGCGCCCACGAGGTGCAATCGGCGCATGTCCGAACCCTGTCTCAGATTCCCAGGAAACTGAAAACAATAGTTGTCGAGCTAGACAGTGCATGCTACGCATGCGCAACTCTAGCTCGACCTAAAAAGTGAGATGTCTTGTACAAGTGTATTCATCATCACACGTGCATGCATCATGCCATTATGGCGGCTCAGTATGATGATGTATGCATGTGTCTGCATCATCACAAATGTGCACGTATAGGAAATGATGCTGCCACTATTTCGTTTTCTAAATTTATAGTTCAAAGATAGCAGGCGTCAATGTTAAACCAATAGCTAAAAAAAATAATTTAAACACGCACAAAAGTACATTTAAAAAAAGGAGTGGCCTGGAAGTAAATCACTGCTGTTGAGCCCTCCAAAAATGTAAAAATAAACAGACTGTGGGAGGAGGGGTGAGAAATCAACATAGCCAATGGGGAAGATGCAACAGGGAGCTGAAGGTTGGCCAGCTTAAAAGTGTTGAGGGACAGGCACTCCTGTGCAGTCTTTTTCTTTTTCTAGAAACAGTCCCAAAATGGGATAACAGTGATTTTTAAAGCAATTTAGGTTTATCAATGTGTTCTTAGCCATGATGCACAGCCGCACATCTGCTGTACAGCATGGTTGTCAGTAAAAAACAAAAATGCTGTGACGTGGTCAGCACTGACCGCATAATAGCGATTTTTAGGTCTCAGCTTTGGACAGCACTTGTGCTGTCTCAAAGAGATATGTTGTATATACTTTGTGGGCTTCTGCCTGCCCATAGCCTTCCCATTTGATGGCTACATTGTCACTCTTATATTGTATCTCCCCATTTGTCCAAGGCATGCATACATCATACCTGTGTTTAGCCAGCCCCAAGAGCATGGACCAATTACTTCTAACCATCCCCAGCTGCCATTTTAGCAAATGTTTTCGGAAATACTTTTTTCTTTGATTTGAAGCACTTCACAGAACGCTCGCTTTTTCACTCGCTCCCAACTCCGTTTCTGTAAACAGGGCTGTAAATCTTGTTCTTATCTCGTCACAAACACTGCTGCTCCAAAGAGGAACATTTACATTTTCTAGGTTGCACTCAATAATCAATGCGTGTGTATTATTGTGTAACTGGTATTGTCATTGTGGCAAGCTAAATAATCAATGTGTCTGTGTATTTTTGTGCAACTCTTGTTGTTGTTGTGTGGACTAGTGATTGTTTTGCTTCTTTTTTGGCAGGATTTGAACTTTTTTTAGCTTCTTTCCCTGTGGTCTGAGCTCTGTTCCCCCCCCCCCACTACCTCTTCGCTGCTTGCTTTCTTCATGAGTGCTCTTGCAGATTCTCTGAACACCATTGCATTTACACTGGCTTCCTTCCAATGACCTAGGTGTTGTTGGGGGTTCCTCTTTTTGTACTGTGTTCAATCTTCGGGAATATACACAACCTGCTTCCAATAACTCAGAAAATACAGTTTGGGGTGAAACATAGTGTTGGGCTGCATTGTGGTGACCCTGCCTACACTTAGCCTCTTAGCACGGCTGTAGGCTGCGTTATTTCTATTTCAAATATAACCTTGAGCAAGGACAAAACAAGCATGTTAACTTCAGAAACCTCTTCAAAGTATCAAAAAAAAGGATTGTAATATCTAGTACTGATTTCAATTGATAGATTCTAAAAGTCCCATGATAATCTATGGAGAACCAGACTGGAAAAGCACTAGCTGCTTTTCAGACTCCATTCAAATTTGCCAGTCGATCCATCACAGAATCAGTAAAGGGGAAAAATGTATTCACTATTCAGAATTATGAGATTAATTTAAATTCTCTTATACTGCCTTAAATGTAATAAAGAAAGTGTTAAACACTAATAATATCTGAGCTAATGGGAAAGAAATACTCACAAATGTGTACGCCACACAGCAGAAATCATACATTCAGAATTAAAGGTTTATCACATTGTCAAATTGCCCCAAAAACTGAATGCTTAATGCATCACTCCTAAAGGGTGTTGTTACTTAGGGGTGGGCGGAACTCATACAGTTTCACTCTGTGGAATTCCGCTGAGTTACATGAAAACTCCATGAGATTCTGTGGAGTTCCACAAGTGTGCAAAATCGGCACGTGACGCTGCTGGCGCTGCTTTTTAACACTAGGAGCTTGCTTCATACTTCAAAATCAGTGCAAACTGCACCACATGGAGTACTAGAGGGTGTTGCTTCTATGCTGCCATTCGAGTAGACTTTTTACTCTAGTGACTGCTTTCTCACTGCCGACCGTCATGACCCCGCACTGCCTGCATTGAGAAAATCCCGCTAGGGGCTGCTAATTCTCTCTCGTCCTCACCAATTTACTGTTGGCGAGAAAAAAATTCTGCGACACGACGGTTGACTGAGTTTTGCCAGAACTCCCTGGGCTAAAATCAGAAACTCCCGCCAACGGAGTTGAATTTATTGCCCACCCCATAATACTATATTTGTCACAGCTCTGTGGAAAGCAGAATAAAGTAAATTCTACAAAGTAATAGCAAATAGTGACTCTACTAAAATGTACTCGCAATTATATGTGCTTATATTTTGTTACACGTGCTTGCTATTTCTGGGCACGTCAGTTCTTTGGAATAAACCATGAAATCGTGCCTCTTTTTACAGGCAGCTCTGTCTTTGTTTTTGACTAGACTCCTAAGAGAAACCTCTTTTTGAGACAGAGTTGTTAGTGAAATTTGCAGCACACCACTTGCATTTGGTGTTGTTTCAGCTTAATGTACAGTACTGGACCTGCTTTAATTTTGTGTTATGTGTCTCCTATGTAGAACCTCTGGTTGTGGTACTGAACCTCTAGTGAAAGAACAATATGCTTATTGGCAAGTCAACCCACAGGCCTTTGCGTGTTACTGTGATTAAGGTGGCCTGTTGGCTGTTTCCAAGCTGTTCTATCTGCTGCTGGACTCCACGCATGCGCGGGAGATTAGTGCTAGCGGGACGCCGATCCATTACTACCAGCGGAGCCCTAATCGAAGGCTGTTTCCAAAAAAAGTGTGTCGGATTCTTTCACTTATACCTCCGTTCCCGTTCAAGGACGCACTGTGGCATGACCACACGGCTCGCCACCCCACTCCTACTTGAACACGCAACCCTTACAGACGTCATTAAGGCTCTTCCTTTCTCCGGATATTCTCCATAGTGAAACTTTTGGCCCTGACGAAAATCCCTGTCAAACCCTGGGGATTTGAAACGCGTAGGCCGTTTTATGTTCAGTGTCTGCTTCTTTCACATTTGTGTTGCCCTGTAGTGTGAATAGAGTGACACATCACTGGCTTACAAAAAAACGATGTATATAATGTTGTTGATTTGACATTTAACTCTGTTGATTTGGTTTCTTGAGTTACACTTGTAAATATAATTGTATATATAGAATTGTACAAACTGTAGCAGACCTAATACACCACACGACTATTTATTTCTATCTAGCCGTGGGTGTATTTGTTTTCATATGTGTTTTGTGTATGACTGACAAGGTATGATTGTGATATGACTGGGTTTAGAATGGATGTTGAATTTTAACATTTCACTGAGTTCTTCTTTTTGTCCATAATTTCTTTAGTGTGTGTTGCTTTTGTTCAAATTGTATATGATTGATACAAATATACCCTTGTGTTTTTGACTAAGACATTCGAATAAAAGGCTACTTATAAGCATATCCCAGCTTTGATAATTTTCTCTGCTTTGGCGGTAAATCTTTGGGTTAACCAAAAATCAGCATAGGCAATTCTTTCTGTTGTTATCTATCTGCTGTGCAGCACTATGGGAAATTCTGAGTTAAATGTTAATGTTTTGGAGAGTGCAGTCACATACAGACAGCTACACAGCTGTGCCACGCACAAACACCTATCTTCATGACATGGTCCCTAATGCCTTAAGCTTAACCTTCTATATGCCATATAATGAACAGGTGTGCTGGCTCAGAGTAGAGCTTGGTGCCTGCTTTTATGTGTTTGCACCTTCTAAAGAGTATGCGTTCAACTTAGAATTTCTCAGAGTGAGTGCACATGAACTGCAGACAATACAGTTCGGAAATATGAGCAGTGAATGCTTATCTCGGTTTGTGAGCTGTACCTGTGATTTCTACAGCTCAAGCAGTAACTCAGAGAAATTTGTAATTATATGTATGTACTTCAGCTACTGAAACATGTTAAACCCCAGTGCATAGCTCAGCGCTAGCACACACCCTCATGATACATTGGGTTTCATTTTAAATATATTAGTTTTTTTAGCTCCTGCTCAGAACTCTGTTTAGTATAGATTATTTCCATAGAAAACAGTTTTTCCAGTTAACCAACCCTGCTGTGCAGTGGCAACATGTTATTTATGTGCCCTGTTGGGAAGAGACTGTCCTCTGCATGGTGAATGGGCATGCCTCTCTGCCCTGAGTGCCTGAATGCATGCAACTGGTATGACTTTTGACTGTGGGCCCTAGTTTAAGCTAATCCAGCATGTTGGCAGAGGTCTAGGCCTGTCCCTGGCTGTGAGTAGGCCCCTGACAACTTCTGTAACATGAAGGGGCACACCAGGTGTGCCCTTCTTTGAGACAGAAGACTTCTGTCTCTGTCTTTGGGTTTAGCATGTGCAGAGATTTTAGCAACATAAACTTTTTAGAAATGAAAAGTGTGGTCAGACCTTTCTTATCAAAGTGCTTGAAGGAGAGGCCTTTCGGCCCACTGGAGTAAAGTTTAGCTTCTATATGCACGCTCACTCCTTTACATTAATATCAGGAGTGAGTGTTTAGCATTTTTTATGTACGTACCATGCGTGACACGTGCTTAGTTTCTGTGTGCAAGTGACCATTGTAACGGAAGCCAATGGGATCCATTTTGGATTCTCTTAGCCTGGCTTTGTACAAGATGGAATACAGATTGTGCTACCACACAGCGTAACTTTATTGCTCACAGTCCCGTAGCTGGAGGGAGGAGACCTTGAAAATGAAGTGTGGAGAGATGACAGGTTGGGACGGGAGAGACGGACTCCTTTAGGTATTCTATTAACCCTTTTGGTTAGCAAGGAGCTGCTGATTGGTCTCCATGAGCACTGTAATTTGGTGGAAGGTAGGGGGTGAGAGGAAGGACTGCAGACTTTGTTGTGTAAGATGCGGAAACCTTTTGATGAGATCTGCCCTTTTGTCTTTCCCTGATTACTCCTTCAGTTGAGCTGATGACAGCAAGTGCAGAAAGCTTACATCTCTTTGTGCCTGTGTTGAGAGTGGCTCAGGATACAGACTGCCCTGCTGTTCAGAGCACCGCTGTGTCTGTAGAAGAGTTTGAAAAAGAGAATTGGAAGGAGGACCACCCTAAACCGGTTCTACAGTTTCAGACAGTAGATCCACATCTTGTATTTTCCAGGTGCATATAAAAGTGGGGCCCACCACCCCACTTGGTAGTTATATTTGCAAGTACTCTATGGTCAAGGAAGGGAGTACTCTACAGTTGCAGAGAGGGCCGCTGTGCAATCGTGGCTGGTGTTTGCCCAACATCCAGTCCTCCAGCAGTGATGAAACATCAGCTGAAGTCTGGATCTCTTGCTGGCAAAGCTGTGTACCTGTCCTCAAATGCCTAGAAAGCCTGCTGCCTGCCTTCTGAAAGAAGGAAGGATCCTGCCTACCTAGCAGGGGGAGAGACTTTCCTGGAAGAAGCGAGGCATAGGGTGTCCTCTGTGGCTCTGGGACATCCATAGGAGCAGACTGATGGAGAGTGATCTGGGAGTGTAACCAAGCACAACTAACAACAGATAACATTTGATAATTATGTCTTTCAACCAGTGTTGACCTATATAATATTGGATATTAACATTCAGTTCCATTGTTACACTCCAGGACTTACCAACATATTATTGTTCTTGTCAATAATTATTTTTTTGGGATTGTCTTTGTGTGGTCATACCTCATTAGAAAAACAGATATATCAATGAAATATTTCCATTGTGATTTTATTGTTGTTTATTTGTATGATATCTCAACTCAGATTTTTTGATAATAACCAAAAACCAATGAGATAAATGGTAAAATAAATAATACAAAATATATATTTTTGCATATTTTGTGTGTGTAGTATAGTTTTTGTTTGCATACCTATGATATAGTTGTAACACATATGTATGAGTAGCACTCCTGCCCAGTCCTAAGCCCTTTTTAGGTTTCGCCTCGCGATCCGCTGCGCAGCAGCGTTCGCGCAGGCGAAATCTCATGTTTTAACAGTATGGGCACTTTGTCCCGCCTTCTCTTCCATTGGCTAGCTCCATAAATGGAGGCTAGCCATTGGAAGAGCGATCTGTCCATCATTGCCGGAGCAGATTCGTGGGCGTTCCTTCGATTTTTACTCTTCCCGCCCCCTTGCGATCGTCAAGCGGCAGTGGGCGGTGTTTTTTTTTTTTTAAAGCTTTGTTTTCGCCATTTTGGAAGTGTCGTTTGCAGGGGTAGGTTGCGCGATGTCCCGCTGTCCGTACCCGCCCCCCCTCCCGCTGTCCGTGAGCCCATTCCTGCCCTCCCTCCCGCTGTCCATGTGCCCGATCCTGCCCCCCTCCCGCTGTCCGTGTGCCCGTTCCTGCCCCCCCTCCCGCTGTCCGTGTGCCCGTTCATGCACCCCCTCCCGCTGTTCGTTCCCGCCCCCACTCCCGCTGTCCGTGTGCCCGTTGGTGCTCGTTTTTTCCTGTCAGTTGTTGTAAAGTCACGCCGTCACTTTCGTAGGTCGGCTTTGCATATTGTTTAGTTGGCTGCATTCCCTCGTCTTCCCTCCCCAATTTCGTGCGTTCTCTCTTTCCATCACTCTGATTGTCTCTGCCTCTCTAAACCTGTTCCTCAGCCTCTCTCCCTTTCGATCTTTCTCCACCCATCTCATTAACCCTCTCTTTCTCTCTTGCCAATGCTCTCCCTCTCTTCTTCAGTTCAGACCCTCCTGCTCTCTCTCTCGCTATCTTTTACCCTCTCCCTCGCCCGGCTCTGCGTAGTTCTCTGAGCTCTTGTGTGTGAACCAGTTCTCGGGATGTTTGTTGCTCTCACAACGGCTCCCTCCCTCGGCTTGCATGACGCCCCACTCGCTCCTTTTCTCATGAGTCTTCCTCTTTTTTAACTTTCCTCCTTTCCTCCTATCTCTCCCACCCCTGTAATTTTCATTTGCTTTCCTTCTATACACACGCATGTCCTCATCTTCCCAGACTTCCAAGCACTTTCTCTCGCACCCTTTTAACCCCCCACGCCCCACCGGCTCCCTGCTGCTTTACACCTTCCTCACTCTGTAATGCTCTTGCGCGATATTCTTTTCAGTGCTACATCTCTGCCCAGCACCCCCTCACTAATTCAAGTTCAAATTAACTTTATTGGCAGGAAAAGTTCAATCAGTGTTCCACAGTAAATAGAAGACACTGTACAACCAACGGACGCGCTGCTCAAACGCACACTTCTTTTTTTTCAGATAGGATTGACACAAAGCCTTAAGCCTTTCATGGAAACAGAAACACAGTAGACGTTCGTGCGATTGCGTTTCACGGCCAAATCGGTGACAAGAGGTAATATATCTGGCAGCTATTTCTGCCGGTCGTCTGCGTTTTCATTGCCCTTCCTGTGAGCACGCTGTCAAAAGTACTCTCAAAGTAATCACCCCTCTCTCTCTCGCAGGACTCTGTCATGGCACCACCCTTTCCTCTCTCATCTGATGTCCACAGTTACTCTTATCCATTTCTTTTTAGCCCCTTGTCTTCTCGCCCCTACCTTGATACTCAATCTCTCCCCAATGTTACTTATATCCAGTACCACTAAAATTATGCGGCAGAGGAAGGCCAAATAATGTGGCAGGGTTGACTAGATTATGCAACAAGAAAAGGCAAATTAAGCAGCACATTTGTGATAGTATTATTTTGTCATTTTTACACTTATTCACATTGTCTGGACAGAGGCTGCACCTCATTGAAATAGTTTAATGCCTAAATATAGCAAGAAGCAACAGAAACGTGGCCAGACAACCTTTACAAAGGCCCTTCCACTGCGCAGCAACACAGCGCTGTGTTTTAAGTAACCTTTGAGCCGCTTGAGCTAGGATTTTTTTTGCTAAAATTTGAAGATTATGCAGCGGTTGATGGATTAGTTGGCAAATGCGGCAAAACCATAATTCTGCGAAAAACACAGCAGGCGCACAATCGCTTATAGCCTATCGTTAAAGTACTTTTGGTACTTCACTGCAGCACAGAGGAGAGCAGTATATTTGGTCTGTATGAATTAAATTTAGACTTGTGCATGCTCCCACGTGCAATGGACCTGCCCAGTGCTGGGAAGTATGGGAAACCAGCCGGATCTCAGTTCCAACAGCTGTCTCTGGGATCAGGTTGACCCAGGGAAAAATGCTGAATTTGCGAGAGATTAAGCTATTGCCATTGTAAATGACAATGCCGTTTATTTATCTGTTTTCAAAACCAACACATAAATAAAAAGTTTGTCATTTACAATGCCAATAGCTCAAACTTTTGCAAAGGTGAAACCGTTGCATTGTAAATGCTTGTTTTCCAATTCGAGTGATCTGGGAGCACCTGGGTGTGAAAGGGCCCCAAAAGACTATTCTAACGGCTCATCACTTGGACCACCATTTCACGGCAACTTGATTGCCAAGGCCCAGTTGTGGCTGTGATTGCATGTTGGCAAATCCTGATCGCCCATGTTTAGCTGCATTTGCCAATCCCTGATTTCCTAGAGCAGGACCGTAACTATCAGATTTGTGACTGGTCCAGATGGGGCTGCAGTTACCACATTCATGACCAGCCCATGCAGACCTACACCTGCTGAATTCCTGATTGGCTCATATGGGGGCGCCATGTGACTAATCTGGGACCAGTTCATGTGATGCTGCAATTGCCAAGTGTCACAGGCACTGTTGAGGGACTTTGTGGTCCAACTGGCCCCAGCATGGGCTCCATCTGCTGACTACAGAGACTGCGGAGGACATCACTTACCGGCAGTCCTGACTTGCTTTTCTCATCTGTAGTGTGTAGTATTGATTACCATTGTGTAATTAAAAACAATTGTTTCTTGAAAAGATAAGCCTTGTTGAGCTCTGAGCTCGAGCACCCCATCACTACCTCTCTGAGAAGCCTGTGGCAGCTCGCCGTTCCTGTCCTGAGTCTTGTGCAGATAGAGTTGGGCTTCATTCAGCTTGCAGAGCCATTGTAGGACAGGTCTCGACATATCAGAGGTAAACAACCCTATCCTCCACAGTAGAGGCCCAATAGCCCCTATTTTCCCCTTGACCCCCATTGAACGGGGGTTGACAATTTCTTATCCCATCTTTCAGCCAGGTCAGGCTTTTTGGTCAACAGCAGGTTGGACCTCAAAAGGAGTGGTGTCTGGTGATCTTTGAAAGTAGTAGGGCTTAACCCTTTTCCACTAATTTCAATGTGCATGCTGGACTGCCTGCAAATGAGTTTGGAGGTGTTCTTCCAGCTACATAATTTTGAAAAAATTGGGTCAACATGTGTATTTTATAGTACACTTTTTACATACATTTGGTTAAACGTTCAGGCCTTCTAAGGCTTACCAGCTGTGGTCCTCAGGCCTCCAAGGCCATTTCCTCCTGAGTTCTGTATTGCTGAACCCCAGCGCTGCACTCTACAGCCTCATCAGGCTCCACTATGCGCCCTTCAGGCACTCTGAACTGTCTCAGCACCACCGCCACTACCAATCTAAAATCCTCTTCATTACCTTGAGAGATGCATTTGTAAGTTATTTGTGCCCCTCAATCCAACTGTGCTTTTCATTTCCCTCTCGGCCTGTGCTCCATAACCTCGTGCTTCATGCCCCTTAACCCTTTACATTTTGGAGTTACCAGATGCCCATCAGCTCCTTCAGCAACTTCATCAGCTCCTTAACACCATCTACTCTTCAGACCCCTCAACCCTTGAGTTCCTCGGGTGCTCTCCAGCTCCTTCTGCACCTGATACAACTCAGAGCACCTTATTCTTCCTCTCACAAACCAAATTAGTAGGTTCTTACAGGGTTCTGTTGAAACCTGAGTCGGGTCGGGGACAATCGATATTTGCCCGGCGGTATTGCCTCTGTGACCCTCTAGTTATTTAACCAATGAAGAGGCAGGCGCTGGAGACTGGAAAGCAGGAAACAAGGTTTTTATTCTCTCCGGAGGAGAACACAACGAAACGGACAGAAGGTATCGTTCTGAGGTGCTCTAGATACATTTCTGAGGCCTGGCCTCTTATACACTGTTTTATGACTTTATTGCAGATTACACATTCATGTTAAAGCTTTGATGTATGGAAAAGACATTCCCGGAACTCCCCTTTGGGCCCGTTCCCACACACATTTACAGTTGAAGTCCCCACCCTAGTCACAATAGGTGATGAGTATCACGCAGCTGGATATTCCGCCGATTCACGGAATGTGGGGGGTTTGATCGGATCTCATGGAGTGGGGGCTTTGATCAACCCGGGGATCCTTTGATGGGGGAAGCTTTCTATTGTACGGGGAGGGGCAAGGAATGGTATCGGCAGAGTTGGGTGTCGGCCTGGGAACGGGGAAGACAAACGGGCACACGGGGAAAAAGGGGGTTTGCATCTAAGGGCCGGAGATCATGAAAGGGAAGAAGGGAGGTGTCGCGCTGGGAACAGGATGAGGGCCTGGGGCAGAGCAGCGCCGAAGAGGGGTTTATGATTCAAGGCAGGTGCAAGCAGGGGGGTGGTCAGCGTGCAGGCTTAGTGAAGGCGAAGGGCTATGTCAGGGGCCAGTGGCATGCAAAAGGGTTCGTTCTGATCGGGACATCTTAAAATGGCGGGTGCGCACGACAAAAGTGTGGCATCAGGGGAAGAGGCAAGATGGCGCAGATAATGTTCACCAAAACGTACTAATTTTCAACAGTCCTCCCTTTAACATATTCAAGACATCTTGCTGGTTCATTTTCTACTCGGTTCTATTGTGGTGGGCATGAGAAAGAAAACGGTAGGAACCCTAGATGAAAAAGAGTTGTAAACAATACATTTTAAAATTTCTAGTTTTTAGGAGGTGGACCTATTTGATAAACTTTGATCAATTTGTTTAGCAGGAAAGTCATAGGAATGCAATACAAAAACGATTCTGTAGCGAGAGCAGCAAGTACATTTCATAACGTGGGCTGGCAGGTTATTACATATATCAGATTCGGATTGGAGCATGATCAATACAATGGCGGCTGGGAGAGAAATGAGGCCTAGCAGAAACGGCGATTGAGGATGTCGAATGTTCGAAGTTTTCTCATTATTCTTTGTTGCCTTTCGTTGGCGCTGTGGAGCACCGGCGGTGGAGCCACAAGTCCAGCTCTATTCTAAGTTCTGCGTTGCAGGGCACGACCCTTTCCTCGCGTTTCTGGTCGGAAAGGTCCTTTTCGCCCTGTGTCCTTTGAGGTGATTGTCAGTAAGTTCAGATGGAAGAAGAGCGTACAAAACAGTCCATAGGGTAGGTCGGAGGAAAAGGGGGATGGAGCAAGGCCAAATTAGGAACAAACTAGGGGAACGAGAGACTTCAGATAGGCGGGCGTGTGACCGAATTCAGAGAGCGGGGACTTGTCGGCAAACACTGGACATCGAGCAGGGGCATCAGGTCGGCCCTTTCTTCTCATATTGTCGAAAACAGTGCCTCGTCCTGCAGCTCTTTTCTGTCGTGGTCTCGCCTTGGCTAATGTCGCAGGCGTTCCTTAGTCTGCAGTCAGGCCTCGTGCTCCCACATCCGGTCCTTCTCTCCTCCAACAGCAGTACCCTTAAACAAGTTTGAAAAGACAGTCTTTAGAGAATTTGCAGATGAAGATAATCAAAAAGTCTATTTCTCTCCCAGCTCCAGGCAAAGAATGAAAATGCCCGTTATATTAGTGTTCACAACTGGCGTATGAATGACCGGTGACGGGCCTGTTGGATTTACTATGACTTTCCTTCACAATTATTTATTACAGTCACGACAGTTCATCTGATGGTGACCCACCTTCGTGAGACGAACCTGGCAAAGATATGCCGTTCTCTAGAGTTTTACATTTACAAAGGGTCTGAGTTGTCAACATGGTACTACACAGGCATTTTGCTGAGAGACGAACATGGCTAAACATTTCTTTTCTATCGATGCATCCTGCTTTTCAACTACTACGGGGTTCATTTCGATGATTTCTTTACCTTGGACTAGTCTGTTAACCTTGTAAAACATCATTCTGGATCCTACGTAACCTTTTACAGCCCGATTACTTAATTAGAAGGGACAGGGGTTTTATGGGAAACAACCAGGGACATAGGAAACTTGTGGTAAGGGCATAAGTCGACCCATCTCTCACAACCGGAAATGAGGGGTAGTTTCATAACTCCAGTTTTTGGGCGGCTGATACAGGGGATGTAACAGGGGTGATCATTTTTCCTGTTTGGGTATTGCGACAATTCGGGGTGGGGAGGGTCGCGTATTCTGAGGTCCTTTCTTATACCATAGGAGCCGTTGACATGTAGTTCCCTTATTACGGGCCAGATTAGGGAACCTCTGTCGTCTTACCTGTCCTTTCCCTTACGGCCCAACCTCGGTTCATTGACTTCTAGCGGAAAAGGAGAGGTAATGACGCGGTCTCAGGGTGATTGTATTAAAGACAAGTTTTTTTTGTGCAAATACTGACGGTATTTGAAGCCAATTAGGTGGTGTGCTAGGGGTGGCAGTCTGCCAATTTCGGGGCTAATCACTCGGAGGAGTGGGAGTGCAAAAATAGAGGGAGAGAGAGAGAGAGAGAGAGAGAGAGAGAGAGAGAGAGAGAGAGAGAGAGAGAGGAGAGAGAGAGCGCAACGGCAGGCTAAATAGTACACGTGCAACAGAGAGGGTGGCAGTGTATTCGAGAAAGGCTATTTAGTGCATTACACAGTAAAGGGCATTCACGGGTCTGCGTTAGAATCTTGTAATCATGCAGTTTGTGCATTAGGCAGGGTAGAGGGGACGTGCCTTGAGCAAAAGGAAAGAAGAAAGGAGGTACCATTTTGTCGCACTTTCTTGCATTCTCGGTCCTTCGACCAGTTGGGTCAACGCCTCAGTCACACACACACATTCTCTCATAGTTTCGCATCATACGTGACATGGGTTCATTCGTCCGGTCTGGTTTAAGGGTGATCACTTCTTATCAGGTTGTGCTAATTTTTCGGGTTTGCTCGATACGTGAGTAGTTTGCAGGCGTGCTTAGGCACCACCTTGCGGCGCTAGTCTGCTTCGTGTATTAGACATGGCAAGGCTTCGGATCTTCGCCACACCTCGGCTGTAATCTCTGATGTAACCTGCAGAGGGAAGAAAAAAGGGGGTGGGGGAGACAGCATTCGCGCATATTCAGATACATGGATTCATAAGTCCTTTACTTACCTCTTACTCGTCTTTCCTCCTCGGGGCAGGGCCCCGGGGGTATGGTTTCTGGGGTCGGGAGGGGAGGGGGGCAGTGTGCCCTTATAGGTCGTGTGTGGGGAAAACATAAAAAGGAAACCAGAGGTGCCTAGTACGAGGTATCTAGTCAAAAGGATGTATCTCACTATCGGGATCCTTAAACCTCTTTCAACGCTGTGGCGTTCTAAGGTTCTTCGGTTCTTGGGTCAGCTCCGTTCCCTGATACCTTGGAACGTTGTACTTTATAACATTTACACCATTTCATTTCACCCTCCTTTTACATTCCCTCATTTACATCGTTCGTTTTACCCATCCTTGGAAGTCAAGGTCTTCCTCTACGCGAGAGTACATGGGTCAGTCGCGTACTTTGAAGGCAGAGTGTCGTGTTTGTCGATCCGATCCGTCCTCCAGGGCTGGGCAACCATCTTCTTTTAACCTTAAAGAGAGAGCAGAGTAGGGTGCACAGAAAAGAACTTTCCCACCGATCCCACATTTTTAAAATAAAGCATGCAATACCCGTCCATAGTTTCAAAAAAAACTTTATTTTGCAAAATCATTTCAGCACGTGGATTGTGAGGGTGCGGTCGTATTTGGCCGGTCGTGGTAATGGCTAAAGTGCGTACAGTGGGGGGTGTCGTTTGCAGCAATAAAAACATCGGAAAGTTTTTATTCATTCATTTGTAAGAAACTAAAACGTCTATTAATTGGCTGGGGGTTCGGGGGGGCATTTATTTTCATAATTTAGAAGCATAATCATAATAGTTGCGATCAAATGTCCTATATGTATACCGTATGTGTGCGTCGTAGATGAGGTTATACATCAGCTATAAAAAAATATAATACATTGTACATTTGTAATCAACATTTGTAACGGGATCCTTTCATACTGTTCGTCGAGTGAGCTCTCCTTGTCTTTTCTAGCCAAGTGTACAAAGGATCATATAAAGTCTCAGAACATCAAGTTTATATTAGTGCGAAGGAACACCACGAGGTGTTCGTAAGTTCCGATTGATACCAGCGCCATCTTGAGCGGGGCCGGCTCAGTCCGGAAGCAGCATCAGGGGGAAATGTTTCCCATTACTGGCAGTTGGACCAGAGTCCTTTTCGGCAGTTCTAGAATTCATGCTAACAGAGGGAGTGGCAATGTCACGTTTATTTCGTTGGCGATCAAGGCAGCCGTCCCTTACCGGAAACCTGCAGAGGCCGAAGGTTCCGCCGGGGACCTTTGTAGGATCTTCAAGGCTGCGGAGATGCTGTCGGAGATGGGGGCTCGTGCCCCAGTGGGCAAATGTTCGAGTTATATTGCTGGTCAAAGTTACTCTAGTGGCCGGGGCCCGCCTTCCAGCGGACCCAGACGCCATTTTGAGGCCCTACAGGGGCCATTCTCGTCGAGTTTGCAAGAGTGGGAGAGATCCTTCGGAGTGAAAGGAAGAGGTCCCTGTTGTGTGGAAGCGGGACGTTCAGCTGGGGTGCAGCTGTGATGCCCCCACCTGGGGGGCGAGGGAGACTCGTTCGCGCCGTCTCCTTCTCCCGGTGCACTACATGCTGCTCTTTTTCATCGCCCCGCATGAAGGTCTCTCCACATCCGGTGTTCCCCAAGTCCTGTGCTCAGTGCTGTGGGAGTATGGCCACCTGTGGCGCGCATTCGGCGCGGCACGAGTATCAGTGCAGTCATTGCAGGTTCGGTGTTCCGAAAATATGGCCACCATTGCATGTTCGGTGCTGCGCAAGTACTGGGGTGCCACCATGGTGTGTTCGGTGCTGTGGAAGTATTGGCACCATCGCCTGACTGGGGGTGTTCGGCGTCGGGCCGGGGGCTGGGAGACCTCCTATCGGTGGAGGTGGGAGAGGCTCGTCCGCGTCGCCTCTCCCTCCCAGCCCAACTTGGACAAATTGTTGTGGAGGTACGTGCAGGACATCCCGCCGTCCAGAGCTGCTGCGGCTGTTACGGAAGGGAAAAGGAAGAGGTGCCTCGTTCTTCTCTGGACATGTGGCGGGACCACTTAAGTCTATCCAGGCCCGTTGCGGCTGGCCGAGGAGACATGTGGCGGGACTACCTACAACTGCCCAGGCTGCTGGCTCCTGCCTCTCCTCCGGCTCCCCCATACGTTAAGATTTCCTGACCAAGAGTTGGCAGCGGGGCCCGCCTTATATGGGTTGTCGCTGGTTGGGCGTAGCCGTAACCCTACCTTCCTTCGGAAGGTTCCAGAATGGGGGGGGGGGCGAATGTTCTGTTTGACTTTCATTTTCTACAGTTTACCGTTATTATTTCTTGTTTGTTGTGCTAAATTAAAAGTTCAAGTTCATCAATGGTCTACGGATTTTGTTTTACCATTTCTTTCTTTCCAGGTTGCTTTTATGCTAAGTTTCTGCTAACAGAGGTTGAGTAACACGGAAACACGTGTAGAGGGATGACGCCGATTCGTACATTACATACACACAAACTCAGACGGGGGACAGTACAAGTACGACATACAAAGACCCAAGACGAATATAAAACAGTTATTGGTCATGATTATCTCTTTCCGTCTGTGAATTTTAAAGCGAGGCTGGGTTCCCGTCTTGACGTTGCCTGACCTAGGAGAACTTGAGCATGCCGCTGAAATTGTCCTGGCGAAATCTGTGCCATCGGGCATAATCAAACGTGGTGGTTCTATCTGGTCTGTCTATGTAAGTCGGGTTCTTCTTTGTCTCGCGCTTTTTCTCGTACTGCCGGTCTGTCGTTCCTATCGGCCCTTTGCCTTTTCTCACGCTCAGTAGAGTCGGGCATTGGGCTTTCCAGTGTCCGACATATCTACAAAAAGCGCATTGGTCTGGCCCTAAGTCTGGTCGTCGTTCGCATAGTGTCGGGGGATAAGTTGTGAGTAGCGGTGTCCTGGGGTTGTCCTGTCGGTATATTTCTCTACTTGGTTTGTCCTCGTCTTTTCTCTGTCGTTGCATAGCCTCTATGCGCCACATACCGAGACTGTCGAGCATAATAGGCGTTGTCTTATTATTTCGAAGGGCTATTTCTAACGTTTCTATTTTATCAAGGTCAAAGGATCCTGCCAGTGGCCACTGTTTGTCTTGACTTTCTTTGGTATACCTGTGCCACAATTTATTATAGGCTATGGTAACTAATCCATAGTTTATGAACATGTCCTTATTAGGGGTGCCTTCTAGTGGAGCTATATGGTCCACCTCTAATACACGGTCCGGGCTGAACCAATTATCAATCAATGGGGAGAAGACAGACATGACGGCTCGTAACGAGGGACTAATAAGTCAGCAGTGCCTATCTTATCACTAGGTGCAAAGACTAGACAGAATATTCCTATTCTACGTTGTTTGCAGGCAGTGAATACCTCATGAACAAAAAATAAAAAAAGAGTAACCAAGAACGCGGAACAATCAAGCAATTAATAAATAAATAAATAGGATAGAAAAAGGACAATGGGGAGAGTAAGTAGGGCGCAAAAGTCTGCGTCCTCTACCCTTTCACTAACCGCAAAGAGGAAGCTGTTGTTTCCGGTTTGCAGACAGAGAATCTCCAGAAGACAATCTGTGAACAGTAGTTCGGGGTTAAAGAACCCAGTTAATCAGTGAGGGAGTGGGGAGTCTCCCAAAAACCGTTGAGAAATAATAGAGTCAGTGGGGGAGAAAGATAGGCGCGACGGTTACGTTACCTATCCTTCACCGTTTGCAAAAGAGAAGGAGCCTACTGTTTCTCCGTGTGCAGACAGTGAATCTCCAATTAGGTCAAACAAAGAGTAATACTAGTATTTTATAAATAATCAAGCAATCAAACAATCAAGCAATCATTTCGCACCTTGTCGTGATTACACGACCTTACCCGGACCATGTGGACAGTTTCTTGTCTTCCGAATCCAGCGCCCGATCGTCCTCTTTTTCTCGTATTTCTCACGGCACTCCTAATGGTCCCCAGTCAGGACCGTAGATCACTCGAGAGAGGTCTGTTCGGAACTAGTGAAGTTCGGGTGATCGGCTGCCAGACGAGGGTCTATTGGGCAAGAGCTCTCCCGATCGTTGCAGTCGTTCACTCTGTCGTCGGGACCTCTCCCACTGGATCCACGAGTCGCTGATGGGCCCCACGCTTGGGACGCCAATTGTTGAAACCTGAGTCGGGTCGGGGACAATCGATATTTGCCCGGCGGTATTGCCTCTGTGACCCTCTAGTTATTTAACCAATGAAGAGGCAGGCGCTGGAGACTGGAAAGCAGGAAACAAGGTTTTTATTCTCTCCGGAGGAGAACACAACGAAACGGACAGAAGGTATCGTTCTGAGGTGCTCTAGATACATTTCTGAGGCCTGGCCTCTTATACACTGTTTTATGACTTTATTGCAGATTACACATTCATGTTAAAGCTTTGATGTATGGAAAAGACATTCCCGGAACTCCCCTTTGGGCCCGTTCCCACACACATTTACAGTTGAAGTCCCCACCCTAGTCACAATAGGTGATGAGTATCACGCAGCTGGATATTCCGCCGATTCACGGAATGTGGGGGGTTTGATCGGATCTCATGGAGTGGGGGCTTTGATCAACCCGGGGATCCTTTGATGGGGGAAGCTTTCTATTGTACGGGGAGGGGCAAGGAATGGTATCGGCAGAGTTGGGTGTCGGCCTGGGAACGGGGAAGACAAACGGGCACACGGGGAAAAAGGGGGTTTGCATCTAAGGGCCGGAGATCATGAAAGGGAAGAAGGGAGGTGTCGCGCTGGGAACAGGATGAGGGCCTGGGGCAGAGCAGCGCCGAAGAGGGGTTTATGATTCAAGGCAGGTGCAAGCAGGGGGGTGGTCAGCGTGCAGGCTTAGTGAAGGCGAAGGGCTATGTCAGGGGCCAGTGGCATGCAAAAGGGTTCGTTCTGATCGGGACATCTTAAAATGGCGGGTGCGCACGACAAAAGTGTGGCATCAGGGGAAGAGGCAAGATGGCGCAGATAATGTTCACCAAAACGTACTAATTTTCAACAGTTCCCTGCCTGGGAGCAGTCTCCCCAATGTCCCAGCTCCGTTGCTAAGCCATACCCAAGCAGCCTCTACACTTTCATGACCATCACACTCTCACTCTTAGTCATTCTCTCTGAGTCACTCATAAACTTACTAATTCTCTCACTCATTCACTCCCTCCACATTACTCTCTCTCAGCCACTTTCACTCAATTTCGTGTCCATTGTCTCTCACTCTATCCTATTCACCCAGTGACTCTGACTGACTTCCACTCTCCCTCATTCTCTTTTTCTCTAATTTTCACTGTCTCACTCTTCACTCTCACTCATACACCCATTCTCTCCTACTCATTCACTCACTGACTCTCACAATTGCTCATTGACAAGAACACATGCACTCTTGTTCACATCCTTTCTCTCAGTCTCACGCGCCCTCTTTCTTACTCTCACTCACTCTTACTTAGACATTCTGTAATGCATTCTCACTCCTATTCATTCTTTTGCTCCATCACTCTTACTTACTTTCACAATCATACACACATACAGTATCTCTTTCTCTATTTTTAGCATGCAAACCGCATTTGAGTCTTTGGTTTTCCTCTTACAAACCCACTTCTGTCTGACAGTATTCAACAATTGGTCTTTCATTACACCAAAGCTGAATCCATGGGCCAGGTCCATCTCAAGGTAGGTCCCTCACTGTGAGGCCTTCAGCCACACACACTGTATGATCGACCATGCAGAGCCTGATCTGTCCCTGTGATATTAATCACACTGCACGTAGGATGCTGTGCCTTGCAGTTGACTAAAGTGCTAAGAGGCAGTGGTCAGTTAGGGAGCTGAGGCCCGATTGAAGGTTCATCTCTTCTGAAATAGAGCACTGCTTGTGAGTGTCCTATGTACACAAACTGTGCATGACAGCCTGGATGAAGGCTTCGTGTCAGCTAGACATTCACCTTTTCTGTACACATGCTTTTGATATGGTCACTCCAGGACTCTCACCCTGACAGATGGCAAAGTATGCACAAACAGTGCATGCCCCAGCTGACGAGGAGTACTCATACAAATAAATCACAAGGTACTGGTGTGCTTCACCAGTATCAACCTCCGGCAGCCAAGCATCTACTAACCATGCACTGGAGGGCTCACCACCCCTGACTCTCCTAATGACGTACCGTAAGGCACCACTTAGATGGAGAGAGGCATTGGGAGGAGGCCGGACGTATATGCCGGTGCCCTATTGCTGCTACCTGGGATACTATGCTTATACGATACAAGAAACTGACTGAGGAGGACCTCCCTCCCACACCGTGCCAGATTTAAAGGCTTCAGGTCCCCAGTTACTCTCCCCTTCCAACTTCCATTACAATACACCAGAGTTCACATCTGCTCCGCAAATCCCCAACATTATGTTTCACAGCATTATACCATTATCACTCGTGCTCTTCCTGGTTTCTTTTTTCAAGTTCTCCAACCTACCTCCATTGTTCACTGGGTCCCCCTTATCATTTTAGGTCACTTAGGAAGACAATTTTACACGGCAGCACATAACTAAAGGATACTGACATTTTACATCATTGTGAGCTTGTGCAATTCACTCCTAGACATTTGTTTGTGCAAGTAATGAAGCTTGGTTTCTTTCATGTACTGTAAATTAAATGTTTCTGAAGATTGCTGTCAGTTTTTGCAACTATCCTGCTACATTTGCTGATGTCTAAATAAAAATGCCATCCATTTTTGTCATCATTCTGCTACAACTGCTATTGTCTAAAGTTGATAAAAACCCAATAAAAATTGTTTAATCACCAGCTGTCATGTACAGTTTGTATCTGTGGGGGGCCGATGCATGGAAACAGTGGAGGGGTGGGTGGAGGTCAACAGCAGGTTGGACCTCAAAAGGAGTGGTGTCTGGTGATCTTTGAAAGTAGTAGGGCTTAACCCTTTTCCACTAATTTCAATGTGCATGCTGGACTGCCTGCAAATGAGTTTGGAGGTGTTCTTCCAGCTACATAATTTTGAAAAAATTGGGTCAACATGTGTATTTTATAGTGGGAGGAGCGGTGGAGTGGAGATCGCGAGGAGCGCAGATTTAAAAAATAAAGAAACAAAACATACCTGATGCTGCGTCTACCACCTCGCGCCTTGGTTCTCCGATGCTTCCTGGTCCCAGCAGCCCCTGGGACAACATCAGAGACTCTCTGTGCAATCCCCGCTGCTCTCAAGTAGCATGAAGCATCACAGGGATTTAACGCGTGCTCAGGCACAGGGAGTCTGTGCTGTTTCTCCAACCCGGTTTTGGCTGTGTAATACAGCTGGGTTGGAGAATCCTAACTGCGCATGTCTGTTTATCCAGCCTAAGACTACCGACCAATCAGACATGCACAGTCAGCAGTGCACATCACTCTGCCCTCCCTCCCATGGCCCGGATCCACCAATCCCCACACACGCTGGCTCACCCAGCAGCTAAAAAATAAAACGATTAAAAAAATATTTTTTTTCCAGATGTTGGCTTTGAGCCAATGGGGCGACGCTCCTCTGCCATTGTTATGGTTTATGCTTTTTGGGCTGTCACTGAAAGTCTGAAACTGTGGTGCACAACCACTCTCAGACTGACAGGGAAACGTAAAATTGCCAGCACGTCAAGCACTACTGACTAAAAAGTCAGGACTGGCTAAATGGCTCACACGTGGCTAGAAGCCAGTTGACAGCCATGACACACTCCATGGCTTTTGTTGCCAAGAACTATAAAGTTTTTGTAACTTTTGATCAGCACTTCTGAGATCCCACCGAATAAACAAACCTAACATGCCTTTAGGCTGTCCCTTGTGGGGTACATCCAGAGTCACTCAGGACAGTTCTCTGAGAAGGAAAACATTTGGCTGTCTGGAGGGAAGACGGGTTCGGTTTCCCTCTGGCACTGCGGGCCAAGACATATGCGCTTGTTTACACGGTCATTCCAGCACATGCAGGCCGCAGGGGCGCGCGCCAGCTCCTGCGCATGCGCCCGAGCGGCCACATGTGCTGCTGTGGTGCCTGTTCCCGCTCTCCGTTACTGCCGAGTGATCCCAGCGTGCCTGCAAGGCATTACCCATCCCGGGCGACTAAAAATAGCAACAAAAATACGAAAAATGGCGACGGCGCAAGCAGGGAGTGACTCACTCTGTTTTCCATGAAGGGCGCCAGGGGCTTCCCGCGGAAGGGTCATTGTTACTCGGCCAAGCGCTTTGCTGAGTCGGACCCCTGCCCTTCGAAGTTCTGGCTGCGTTTCAAACGCGTGGCGCTATTTTTAATCTTGCTGCGCGCCGCCAGCTGCGATTCCTAAAGATGAGAACATTGCGCGGGTTTGCAGACAGCAACCGGACGCGGGGGTGTGCATGAAGCTGTGCAAATGTCAAGCACAGGAAACTTGATGGCAAAGATTGAGGACAAACAACAGACTGAGATTGGGGGTTTAGATGCGCTCTCTAGTTCTCCAGGTCCCATTGTGACTAGTTCTTCCAAGCCAACTTGAACACTGTTCTTGAAAATGTACTCCTAATGTTATAATGGTTTAAATAGGACTTCAAATCCCAGAATGCAACGAAGTAACCTGGTCTCGATGAGCTATTCATGCAGGAACATGGGAGGCTTGAGAGCTATGCGCCTTTCAAGAAATTAGCTTTGAGAGAAAAAGTATATATTGTTTTCTAAGTTATCCAAGGGCTGTCTGAGATAGCTAGGGTTTTCCAAGACATTAATCAGTTCCCCAAGACATCTGTGGATTAAATTTTTTTTAAATAAGGAGGTTAATGACCAGGTTTCTTACTCCGGTTCCAGGTCTTCCTTGGAACTGTCCTTGCATTATGTATACTGTGTCTGGCATCTGATAGAGGTTTTACCACCCAAGGAAAATTATGAACAAAAGCGAAATCATCAGTCAGAGATACTTCCTGGGATACTTCACATTCAGGCACATTTTGCCAAGCAATTGCTAGTGCTACTCCTACTAAACTCTGTGACAACTGACAGGAAGAGAAGGGTGGGAATTTAGGACTTTGACAAGGAAGACTTCTACTCGAAGTAATGAAGGTTACCTGCAAGCAACCGGAGCATCACCACCTCGTCTGTCTTATTCGTCACCGTTCTTGAAATGTCACAGAACAATAAAGGAAATGTAGAACAACCATTGTACTGTTCTAAATGCTACTTTGAAGCTGATAGATCACAAAAACTAAAGAAAAATAGTTTATGAGTTGACAGCCCTCAAAGCATGATGAGCAAAATCCTTGTAATTGCACCCCCACCAGCAAGTGATAGTGAAAACATGAACATGTGGTGGGTAGCCCAAGTAGCAGCACTGCATACGTCTCTCGGACATGCCCCTTTCAATGCCTCCCAGGAAGTAGCCATACCCATTGTTGAAGGGCCTTGCGCTACTCTAGGCGTTGGAACACCCTTTGCCTGGCAGACAAAGTGCACATCAAATCCAATTACTTAAGGTAGGAGAAGAGGGCCCGTTTCCTGTTCTACCAACCCAAAGGTGCCAAACAAAAAGTTAGTCTTATAAAGCAATGATGATCTTCAATGAAGAGAGAGCTCTTGGAACAACCAATAAATTAAGGTTTTCTTCTTCTTCTGAGGAAGGAAGGGGTAGGAAGGAACAAGTGAAAAAGACAGATGCCTGATTAAGAGGGTGGTGGGTGAAATATTCCGTCACAAACATGATGGATATTTCTCTGCCATATTACAAGCGCCATACACTATATTACACTCGTAGTACGGTGGGCGAGTATCTGTCACATTTATGATAGAGTATCCCATCCGCCCAACTGTAAATCAGGACTTAAATCATAAGTACAGTGTTAGACCTAGGTTTTTTTTAGACTACATAGGGTAGCCTGGCACAGAGCAGCATCAGCTAAATCCCCTCGCGGCTTTGTGTAGTGCTTACAATCTCACCCACAGTAACCCAGTGAATGACCAACCAAAATAATGACACCACACCAGTTTAGAAAAATACCGGTTCCTTTTATAAAATTCTTTGATGTATCTCTCTTTTCTTTAGAGCCGGGTTTCAGTTTCAGATCATTTAACCTTATCACATTCAATTATTGGTTCATCGCAAAATTCATTTGGCAATTTCAGTATTTCTCTACCCCCAAGTATGAAGGTCACGTTGAGAAATCCCTACAACTTAGAGTTGCAATCTCTTACATTCCCCATCTATTCGGGTTGATAATTAAACAGGCTTCTTTACAATAAATCATATCTGGTACATTACATTTCGCCAGGTGCAGCTCCCCCGCACAGCTTCATACAATCAAGATTAGGCTCTGGTGCGAGTAGTTGAATTACTGGAGAAGACAAGCAAGATATTACATCCCTGAAGAACAGCTCTCAACACCCTACGAACTTATTAAACCACTGAGCCCATCAGGGTAAACACAGGTGCTGCCAGCCTTTCGGATATCGTGTCCTCCACCCACCAGGATGTTCACCACCAATCACCTTTTGTTCCCCCAGAACTCTCTGGTGATCCCCACTTGGTTCGCTACCTCCCGTTTCCCTGAAGCCCCTCGGCTTCCAGCTTACTCTCCCTCACAAGTTCCGTTATGGGCAGGTAGTTTCTCACATGGATCACCCCCTCACTGAGAGGATTGTCTCGGGTTTGCTATATTTCCTAAATGAGTGTCACACAGGTAATTTGCTGTCTCCTTACGTGTCCCCGGTTGTTCAGCTACTTGGGGTAAGTTCCGGCAGGGACTCGTTTGCTCCTCCCCGCCCGACCACTCTCCCACGCTTACTTGGGGTGTCTTGGCTTCTCTGCTCACTTGTGCTGCGTTATACGAGTGTCGGCGGCCACTGTCTCTCCCTTGAACCGCTGCTCCGTTACCGCTGCCTCAGTCCGCCGCTTCGAGCCGCTTCCTGATCCTCGCAGACGCTCTCCTCAGGCACGAAGGCTCCGCCCCGTCCGGCCTCCTCCTGCAGTCTCCCCGCCTCTTCCGACGCTACCTCAGGTTCCTCCGGATGGCAACACGGTTCAGCTGGGCTCTTCTTCCTCTTCCGATCCCACGACAGGGATCCCACACGGCAGTGGCGCTTCCTTCGGGTAAGGTCAACAGCCGGTTCCGCCGCTTCTCTTCACAATGTGGACTCCGGGCTCATGTGCTGCAGTCGCGGCAGTTTTAACTCCTTGACCCCTGATTCCTTTACCATTCAGAGTGTCACTGTGTCCAGGTTCGCTTCCACTGCACACGTGCCTTCAGGGCAGGACTTCACAGGTCACTTGAGAGCCACGCTGCGTGAGTCACTTATGGTTAAAAACTTGCCACGGAGTCTTCTGTTTCTTAATATGGTTGCTGTGGCAGTGGGGTTTGGTCAGCCTATGAAGGGTCACTTCCCAGTAGAGCAACAGCCGGCCCCAAAGGTCGATCTTGTCACTACTAGTGTGATATCCTCCTCCTCAAGTCGCCTCTCTCCGCACTGGTCAATTCCAATACTGTCCCAAAATGGCTCCCTGGTCACTGGCCTTTTATAGGCTGGCCTCAGACCCCTGGAAGCTACTAGTTGGTTCTGGAACCTTCCTCATGCTAACCTATGGGTCTGCCACCCTTAGGTGACCGTTATGGCAGTTAGTAGCCACCATTTTAGGAATCATGTTCTAACAGTTGCTTTCTGTGAGGAAAACTAGGCCTTGGCAAAACAATAGGTCCAAGTAACACCTAGCCCCCGCGAGAACACAGGAAAAATTCTGGTGGACATTAAAAAAAAAAAATACATAACTGGAATGCCAAAGGGGACAAAATAAATAATAATTGTGAGGGAACTCACAGGGGCAGACAGGTCTAACATACAGTGAAAGACTTATGGGATCTTTGGGCAGAAAACATGGAATGAACGTAAGACTACCTTGAAAACATGGGATGAATATAAGACTACCTTGAAAACATAAGATGATCATAAGACTGCCTTGAAAACATGGGATGAATATAAGACTACCTTGAAAACATGGGATGAACATAAGACTGCCTTGAAAACATGGGATGAACATAAGACTACGTTGTCAGGAAAACACTTTAAATAAGTTTTGTCGCACAAAAGACCTCTCAATTCTCGCATCCTTCGACCAGAGCAAAAAACAACCAAAAATGGTCTTGGAAAACAAACATATTTGGTCTACTGACTGAAGGGAATTAAAAGAGGGTTCCTAAAAAGCTAAAAGTATATTAGCACTAGGTCCCAGGAAGGGATTGATGAATGAATCACTGGCTTCTTCAAGAAAAAACGTGTGAGCAGTCTGGATGCTAGCTCACCAATGGATGTGACTTCTGGTCCCCTGAAACCTGTGATGTGGAACTACTAATCCAAGTAAGAACCCATCCTGAAAAAAATCAAGGATTAATGCAGGATTAGAGCTGAGGACTGCCCTCCCCTTATTTGACACCAAAAATAAAAACCCTGCCAGTGTCTAGGCATACACCTTAAGTGTTTCTGGTCTATTGGATTCCTAATTGCTGTTCGAAAAACAGCCCCTGGCTTGTAACCCTAGCCTTTCAAGAGCCAAAACCCTAGATGAAGCCCCCTGAGAGTTGACTGAGAGATACTCGGACGGCAAGAAAGAAGGAGAGGTGGGAAATATCCAGAGAGGATGACATGCCAGTATTAGACCTGGTACCATTGGCATGAGTCTCCCTTCCATTTTTCACTGATTGCCTCCTCTGTTTTTGATATGTTTTGCTGGTTTAGATGCTTTGGGCACTGCACCACTGCTATTCAGTGCCACAGTGCAAGTGCTCCCTATGTTAAATTGATGTAGTGATTAGTCAAGTCAAGTCAAGTCAAAAGATTTGTATAGCGCGCTACATACCCGGAGGGTCTCAAGGCACTTGAAGAAGGGGGGGAATTACTTGTCAAATATCCAAGTTTTAAGTTGCTTTCTGAATGCAAGGTGGTTCTGAGTGAGATGAAGGTGAGTGGGGAGTGAGTTCCAGGTTTTAGCTGCGAGGTAGGAGAAGGATCTACCTCCCATGGTGGTTTTATTGATGCGAGGTACGGTAGCAAGGGCTTGGTTGGAAGATCGTAACTGGCGAGGGGGGGTGTAGAAGGAAAGTCGTGTGTTGAGGCATTCGGGTCCAAGTTCGTAAAGTGCTTTGTGTGCGTGGGTTAGGAGGCGGAAAGTAATCCTCTTATTGACGGGAAGCCAGTGGAGGTTTTTCAGGTGACTAGAGATGTGGTCTTTACGCGGGATGTCTAGTATGAGTCTGGCTGATGCGTTCTGTATGCGTTGGAGTTTTTTCTGGAGTTTTGCGGTGATACCGGCGTATAGGGTGTTTCCGTAGTCCAGGCGGCTTGTAACCAGTGCATGGGTGACTGTTTTTCTGGTTTCGGTGGGGATCCAGCAAAATGTTTTTTTGAGCATGCGAAGAATGTTGAAGCATGATGATGAAACAGCGTTGACTTGTCTGTTCATAGAGAGTGAGGAGTCCAGGATGACGCCCAGGTTCCGCGTGTGGTCCGTTGGGATGGGTGCTTTTCCAAGGGCCTCTGGCCACCAAGAGTCATCCCAAGCGGAGGGGGAGGTACCTAAGATGAGGACTTCTGTTTTGTCTGAGTTCAATTTCAGACGGCTGTGCTTCATCCACTCGGCTACTTCTTTCATTCCTTCATGTAGGTTGGTTTTGGCGGTGTTAGGGTCTTTGGTGAGTGATAGGATCAGTTGAGTGTCATCCACGTAGGAGATGATGTTGAGGTTGTGTTGGCGTGCGATGGCCGCGAGGGGGCTCATGTAAACGTTGAAGAGGGTGGGACTGAGTGAGGACCCTTGGGGTACGCCGCAGATGACTTCAGAGGCCTCTGAGTTGAATGGTGGGAGGCGGACTCTCTGGGTTCTTCCGGTGAGGAACGAGGTGATCCATTCCAGTGCTTTTCCTTGGATTCCGATGTTTCTGAGGCACTGTAGAAGGGTGCTATGGCAGACTGTGTCGAAGGCTGCGGAGAGGTCGAGGAGGATGAGGGCGACTGTGTCTCCATTGTCCAGTAGAGTTCGAATGTCGTCTGTTGCTGCGATAAGTGCGGTCTCCGTGCTGTGTTTGGCTCGGAAGCCGGACTGTGAGGAGTCGAGGGATTTGTTGCTTTCGAGGAAGGCGGCGAGCTGGTTGTTGACGGCTTTCTAGATGACTTTGGCCGGGAATGGAAGGAGCGAGATGGGGCGGTAGTTTTTGAGTTTGGTGGGGTCCGCTGTGGGTTTTTTCAGAAGGGCGCTAAGTTCTGCGTGTTTCCAGCTTTCTGGGAAGGTGGCGGAGCTGAGTGAGCAGTTGATGACGTCTCGGAGGTGTGGTGCTATGATGGAGTCTGCTTTGTTGAAGATGTGGTGAGGGCAGGGGTCTGTGGGGGATCCTGAGTGGATGGAGTTCATCAGGTGGATGGTGTCCTCAGTGGAGATTGGGTTCCCGTCATTAAGGATGTTCAAGGGGGGTGAAGGTCCTGCAGAAGGTTGGGTGGGTTGGTCTCCGGGTCGGTTGTCGAAGCTGTTGTGGATGTCTGCGATTTTGTTGTGGAAGAACGAAGCTAGGGAGTCGCAGAGGGCTTGAGAGGGGGTGATATCATTGGAGTTGGCTATGGGGTTGGTAAATTCTTTGACGATGTTGAATAATTCCTTGCTGTTGTGGGCGTTGTTGTCTAGTCGGTCTTTGAATGCCCGCTTTCTTGGCAGCTCGGATTAGTTGGTGGTGTATGCGGGTGGCGTTTTTGAAGGCGTCCCTGGTGCTGGTGTTTGGGTCTTTTTTCCAGGCCTTCTCGAGGGAGCGACAGAGTTTCTTTGATTTCTTAAGATCATCGTTGAACCAGGAGGCGTTTTTGCTGCCTAGTTTGATTTGACGTTTTTTCAGCGGTGCTAGGATGTCGGCGCTGTTGGACAGCCATTGGGTGAGGTTATTGGCTGCTTGGTCGGGGTTTGAGGAGTGGGCAGGGGGGTTTAGAAGAAGCGATGAGGAGATCTGGTCGATGGTGATTTTGTTCCAGTTTCTTCGCAGAGTAGGTTGAGGATGGTTGTGAGTTATGGTCTTATTGTAGATAAAGTGTACGCAGCTGTGGTCCGTCCAATGGAGAGTAGTGGTGTGACTGAAGGAGACATGTTTGCTGGAGGTGAAGATAGGGTCGAGTGTGTGACCTGCGATGTGGGTGGGCGTGGTGACAAGTTGTTTGAGTCCCAGGTTGGCGAGATTGTCCAGAAGGGAGGTGGCGTTGCTGTCATTGCTCTTTTCCAGGTGAAAGTTGAGGTCTCCCAGTAGAATGTATTCCTCGGAGGGGAGGGCGTGTGGGGTGATAAAGTCAGTGATAACGTCGCTGAATTGTGCACGGGGTCCTGGAGGTCGGTAGAGGAGTGTGCCTCTGATTGTGGTCTTGGGGTCGGTGTGGATCTGGAAGTGAAGGTGTTCGGCGCTAGCAAGGTTGACGTCTGAGCTGGTTGAGATGCGGATGGAGTTCTTATGGACGATAGCGATGCCTCCTCCTGTATGGTCGGTGCGGTCCTTACGGATGATCTTGTATCCTTCCGGGATGGCAATGGTGATGTCTGGGGCTGATGAGGCATTCATCCATGTTTCTGTAAGGAAGGCGACGTCGGGAGAAATGGTGTCTAGCAGGTTCCAGAGGTCGATGGCGTGTCTGTGGACTGAGCGGGTGTTGAGCAGGATGCATTTTAGGTGGTTGGAGTCAGTTATCTGTTGTGTGTTCGTGGATGAGGAGATGTACTTGGTGCCGTCGAACTTGCAGGAGTTGCAGGAGAAGGGTCCATGGGTGTGTCCAGGAGCGGATTGGGCGCAGTTGGGGAGTCGGCCGGGGTTAAGGGCTAGGAGGGTGGTGGCATCGTAAGTGATGCGGGAGGGGTGGGAGGGACGGGGACCAGGGGGTCTGGCGCTGGGCGCGGTCCAGGCGCGGACGGGCGTAGATGGGCTTACCTTTGGCGCACCTTCGGCGCGGATTGGGCGCGGCCGTAGCACGTGGACGCTGCGCGTTGGGACATCTGGCATAAATGGAGAGTGGAGGGGGCGGAGCGTGGGAGGGTCAGCTGGGAGGCGGGATCTAGGTGCAGGGAGGGTCTGGGACGGGCCAAGGGGTTAATACAAAATGGCTGCAGGGTAAACAAAAGCACGAAAGTTATTTATTCAAAGTGCTACACACCTCGAGGTGCACCACCATGAAAGCGCTAGCGGAGTTTAATGAGAGGCAAGTAGCGTTATACCCAGAGCTATCTGTTATCAATGTCAGTTGTCTACCAACACGAGCGCTGCACAGAAAGCCCAAATACAACAGTTAAATTTCTATATGAGGCGCGTAGGTCACGAGCGCTGCACAATGTTATCTGAATGAGATACAGACAGAATTCACGAGCGCTGGGCAATGCTATTAAAATGAAATATAAACAGAAGTCACGAGCGCTGCACAATGCTATGCTAATGAGATACAGACATAAGTCACGGGCGCTGGGCAATGCTATCAAAATGAAATATAAACAGAAGTCACGAGCGCTGCACAATGCAATTCGAATGGAATATAAACAGAACAGCTAGTGGATTAGCAGTGATGTATACTATACCACCAGGAGAGGGAGGAGAGGGGAGCGACCGTTTCTGCGTGGAGCAGGGTGGTCACCATGATTGCCTTATTCGATTTACTTGTCAGACCTTAGTACAGTGCACCATGTGTGCCCAGGGCCTGTAAATCAAATGCTGCTGGTTGTGCAACCCACAGATGCAGCTTGTAAAGTGTAACTCAGACCTGCCATTGCAGAGCCTGTGTGCAGCCTGGGGCTGCCATGTCGACTTAGCAAGTGCACACACTTGTCAGTCCCTAAACCTTCCCTTTTCTACAAATCAGACACCCCTAAGGTAGGCCCATGGGCAGGGTGCATTGTATGTAAGAGGTAGGACATGCCCCGATGTGTGTGGCATGTCCTGATAGTGAATTACAGCCATTTTCGTTTTTCACTATTGCAAGGCCAGAATGGGCAGTTTGATTATAACATCTTATAATCCTAACTGACCCAGGGAACATAGTAGAAATTCGAATGTAGTATGCCCCAACTCAGGATGATAAAATACATCTTTTGGTAAAGTTGGTTTTAACATTCTGTGTTTGAAAATACCACTTTCAGAAAGTGGGTATTTTCTTACCTAACCATCCAACCTGCCTCTGATAGCTTGTGTATTGCATGTCTGGTTTGTGAGTGACAGGGGCCAGGGTGGCTCAAGGAGTCAGGGTGAGTCAGCACAGGGCTGAATAGACCTATCTGCATGTAGAGCGGTGAGAGGATTAGCACCTAGGCCTGAATAGGGCTGTGCCTGCCTTCCACAATGCTGGCTCCACCTCCTGTTGTGTGTCTGAGGACCCTGGCCCACCCTGACAAAGGAAAGAAGGAGTCCTGTAAACAAAGTGCTCCAGGACTGCACAGAACTGGGTTGACTGGGTTGGACTAGGTACAGGACCCTGTGCCATCAGAGGACAAAGGATATTGTAGTATAAATATTGGGGCCCAGTTCCCAGGACTTTAGATTACTTCTGGAACAACAAGACAAACCTTTGCCAAGGAGAAGAACCAAGGAAGCTGCAGGAGTTTGACCTGCCCCTCTGCCAGTGCGCTGTTTGCTGGGTTGGCCTGCAGTGGTGTCTTCATTGCCAAAGAAAGGAGAAGGAACTTTTAAGGAACTTTCATCATCTTGCAGAATATTTCTCCAAGGGCTTGAACTTGTTCTTGACTCCTGCTGAAGTCTCAGGGCTACAAGACTTCACCACTAGTTCCCCTCTGAATTTCCTTGCTGAGAATTCTGTTTGCAGAAGCCTGCATGTCGCTGGGAGCTGGAAGCGCGACTCAAGAAGAAGAAGCACGTCGCAGCTGTTGCCGTCGCATCACCGGAGAAGTGTGTCGCCACCGAAGAGGCCGCCGCCGCAGAAGCTGCTGCCGCATCACCAGAAGAGCGTGTCTTCGTCGCAGCTGTTTGCTGTCGCATCACCGGAGAAGCGTGTCGCTGGGCCTGTCGCGGCTCCAAAGTTACAGAGTCCGCCGCACGACCGTTGGGCATGCACGCATCGTCTTCACGTCGTCGCAACGCATCAAGGGTGCCATCTTATCGCATTGCACTGGATTATCGCATTGAGGTGCCATCTTGCCGCATCATAACCGGAATGCAGTACGAGAATCAACTCATCACCTCCTATCCGGTAAGGAACAGACGCATCCCCTTCTCTGCTCAAGCACTGAGATGTGACGCAACGCCTCCCCGGAAGCAAGGAAATAACGCATCACACTCCCTGCGGACCTTTTGTTTGTTTTGCGTTACGCATCCAAGGTACTGTTGTGAGAAACGTGTCGCATTGATCATCAACTTGAACTAAGTTATTTTTACCATCTTTAAGTCTATTTTGAGTACAGTATTGTGGATTTTTGTCGTTTGTAGTCTTGTGTTAAGTCTATATAAAGAATACTTATTTTTATAAAACCTGTGTGGTGTCCATCTGTAGTGTTTTCAGTGTATTACTGTATGTGTTCCCAAATGCTTAACACACTGCCTCTGAGATAAGCCTGTCTGCTCATGCCAAGCTACCAAGGGGGTGAGCAGGGGTTATCCAGGAGTGTAATACCCTTTCCTTGACTAGATGCAAGGGTCCCTATTTGATCAAGGGTACCTACCTCTGCCAACTAGAGATCCCCAGTTCTAATAGCCAGCTAGAGTAAAAAACAGTAGTCAGCATGGGACTACAACCAACATTCTGACCCTGTTGTCCTGCACTTTCCTCAAAACTTTGGGAATTAAGGGAAAGGGAGGAAATGCATACAGAAGAACTTGTGGCAAATGGATTGACAGGGTACCTAGTCCTCTTGCTTTAATGGAAGGATCCAAGAAGCAACAGTTTAGCAGCAAAGCACTGGTGTCTGATACAAATGGTATAATCCATGACCAGCCATCCAGGAAACAATCTCCCAAAATATTAAGGGATGTAAACTCATTGTCCCTGATGATAGAAAAGTCCTGCTCAGATAGTCGACAGGCCCATTCTCCCTCACAGGAAGATAGATCACTGTCAGATAAGGAAGATTCTCTTACGCTGACAAACATATGTCCTGAGCTAAAGTAGACAATAAGGGAGTCTGAGGTTAATGTAGTAGTTGGCTAATTGATTGCTGTCCTGACACAAACAACTTGCCTTCGCCCTAGATCTTTGAAATTAAGAACCTAAAGAACACCCTCCAAGTTTCTCAATTTGCATAATCTCTGTTTCTCTTTCTGAAACCAAAGACCCTGGATAATCGAGTCTCCCCCAATATCACCCCAACCCTGCTGCTGGTATCTGTAGTCAGAATATCTGAAGAAGGGAGAGAAAAAGTGAACTCTCTTGATTAGGCTCTCTACCTGAAGCCACCACTGAAGGGCATGGCGAATTTCCTGAGTAGATGGGAGCATGATGTACTTCTGTGAGTGCCCACCAAGCCAGAAGATGTCGTGCTAGGAGTTGAAGATGGCTACTGGACCATGGAACAACTGCTAGAGTTGATGCAATCTCCCCCTGTACCATAAGCCACTTCCCGTCTGTTGCTTGTGTCTTTTGAATTCACAACAGCAAGGCAACAAATCCCATTGCAGGTTTATTTGATAAAGTGCTCTTATACATTTGAGACTGAGAGTCGGCACCAGAAGTGTCTTCCTGAATTTGAAAAGGGGGGGCCCTCGGCCCCCCCGCACGCATGGCAGCGCGGCGACCGTCTCACCCCCTTTCTCCTCGGGTCCTTCGACGGTGGGGGCGTGCCCTGGGGGCGCGGCCCACCGCCGATTGGCCGGCGCCCCTCCTGACCCGGATTCAATGGAGTGGTTCCGGGTCGGGGGGGGCGGGCGATAGGAGGGGCCACCCGGCCCCTCGGGAATAAGAGGTAGGGAGCGCCCAGGAGACCCCCTTGTCCCTGGACGCTCCCTCGCTGAACGTTGTGCCCCGCGTTCGGGGCTTCTTTGAAATTAGCTGTTACACTTCCTGGATACCCTCACTTTCCTTGGAAAATAAAATAAAGAAATTAGCTAGAGTTCTAGGGAAGGAAACTGATTAATTCGCCTGCATTGAAGAATTACCACTAAAGGAGATTATTATTTTGTAAATACCATACACGCTGATGAGAGGCGGAACTGCTGATGTATTGAAATATGAAGTTAAGATACCTTTAGGTCCCGTGAAGCCACACAATATCTGGGGAGTATCAGGAAAAGAATGGATTAAAGAGTCACCATCTTGAATGCCACATGGGGAATGAACAGATTGACCTCTTTCACATCCAAGAAAGTACAGACCCCCCTTACCCCGTTTGCCCCCTTGTTTGTTATGGACAAGAAACGGAATGGAGTAATACCATATTTCTTTCTCAGCTTCCAGGACTTGAGTGTTGCTTTTTGTAACAATTCCTGCACTCCCTGCAGGAGAGCCTGACATCGGATAGGACAGTGAGGAACTGAAGTCCTTCTTAAATTGTGTGATCGAAAAGCACTGTTTGAAACACTCATGAGTCTGAAATTGCACCAGTTTTTAAACAACTATCTACTGGAGCATCTTCAAAAGATTCAGGACATGGTGGAAGAAGCATGGAATGAGTACTGACCACCAGTCCAGGATTTGTCAGAGACAGGAATCCCTGGCTGCAATCCCTACCTTAAAAGAGCTGACCTTGTCCTTTAGAAGTCAAAGCAGGACCAAAAGTTCAGGTAGAACCAGATGCTCATCCTTTAAAGAAGGACATACTGACATCATCAATTTCCAGTCTCCTGCTTACTTCTTAACCATCTCCTCTAGCTGTGGGCAGAATGACTTTGTTCCTGAGAATGATATATACATATACTTTTTTGGTAAATTTGATAATTAGGCATGTAGTACAATCTTATAGTTTTGCACACTATCCTTGAGAGTCAATACAACTGTTATTTCATTCTTACAGCATATTACAATGTTTTTTTACCTAATCATTTGTAATTGTATTATCCTGCAACATTAATCATACAACAGCGATTACCTGTTACCACCCTCTACCTGTGGAGCGTGTTCTGATTGTAGATATTGTACAAACGGGCTTCAGAAGTCCCTTGGGCGTGAGGCTATTGGAAGCTCCTTGGCATACATTTCGAGCTGTTACTTACAATATGTCACGTCTGTTATCCGGTCTTTTATGTTTGGTGTACGTCTGCTGCCTGCCTTTATGGCCACACGTCGTTCAGTAGTAAGAGGGTTATGGCTAGTAATTTGCAGCTAGTTAGTTTTTGCATATTAATGAGGCCCAGTAGACAGATCTGTGGGGTGTTTGCAATAGATGCCGTGAGTAGTGTACCCAGTAAATTGGTCACTTTTTTCCAGTATTGCTTCACCGGGAGGCAGGCCCATGCAACATGTACAAAGGTTGCCTGTGAGTTGCCACAACGAGTGCACCTATCTTCTTTCCTAAGGCCATATCTGTGTAATTGCGTTGGTGTATAATACTTTTGTTGCAGGAACTTAAAATGAATAATGTGTAGATTGCAATTAGGTGTAAGTATCTGTCTGTGTGTACAACAAAATCCACACTCGTCTTTAATAAGGGTGCGTCCAGCATGGAATTCCATCTCACTAGTGCTTGTTCAGTGGGCCTTTGTTGTTGATGGTGAGCGGTATTGTATAGGTTGGTTATAATTTGCTGCAGTGTGGCGCCGTGAGCAGCACCTGTAGTGTTATGTGCGTGGGGGTTTGCTAAGGGAATATGGGGTATACATCCTTGCTCGCTACTCGCAGCCTGTGGTATACAAAGAGTCTCAGCGGCTTGTGAGCTCTGTCTGGAGACACCTCCGCCAGTTCCCCAAACTGACCATTGTGGAACATATCTCCCATTTTGTTCAGCCCCACTTCGCCCTGTACTTCCCGTGCTTTCTTCTCCTGTGTCACCAACAGTTTTGGGTGATGTAACAATGGCATGGCAGGGGCATATACTGAGAGCTTATAAGCCTGGCGCTCCAGTGTGTGCCGTGCTGCTAACGTAGTATGTACTACTCACTGGGTTTATCTCAGATCGTGGAACGCCCTGTCGTGTTTGTGATATAAGGGCATCTAGCGGGGTTGGGTGTGCATTGTCTGTTTCTGCAGCGATGTGTGGAAGGTAGTTGTGCGGCTGCACCTAATAGCGTGCATATTGGGCTTGGGCACAGAGGTAATATAGTTGCAAAGTCCTGAGAATGATATAAGGACCAAAAGTGACGCCGGAGAAGAATCAGCCTTCTTTAACCTATCCTTAAGTACTGCTCACAGCTAATAATGACCCAGAGGGCACGGCAGCCGCGCACAAAGAGGGAAAGGAGATGTCAGAGAGAAACATAGCCCACTCCTCCATTATGGAAACAGTATTGGTGCAGTCATTGCCTTGCTGTAGGCCATCTGCAAGATCTTGGAAGTCTCTTAGTAAGGACTGAATGGCATATGTTGTATATGGATTGGTGCGCATAGGAATATTTGACACTCCATAGGATTGTTTGACTGCCCTCTTGGGGCTAGATGAAGGTAATGAAAATTTACCGATTCTAAAATACCGAATTTTACCGATTCGGTATTTTAGAATCGGTAAATGCTATGTAGATAAAAATTCGGTAGGTATTACTGAATCAGTGCGATTCGGTATTTACCGATGGAGGCCCATAGGAATGAATGTGAATTACAGAATCGGTAAATACTGATTCGGTAAAATAGGGAAACATTCAAGGGTGGCAGGGTGTCACATTGACACCCTGTTGCACCCCTGAATAGTGCTTGTGTGCACATTTGGCACACATACATGCCCACTGCCACATGACACCGTTGAAAATGCACAGATTTGCATTTTCAAAAGTATTCGGTATTTACCACCAACTAAAAGTTGGTGGTAAATAACGAATCCTTACAGCACATAAGCACTCTTAAAAGTGCTTCCTACATGCCATTTACCAATTCGGTAAATACCGAATCAGTAAATAATGATTCGGTAAATACCGAATCGGTAAATACCGATTCTGTATTTACCGAATCATCCCCTACATCAGAAATGGCTCGATACCGGTCGGTAAGCCTGAAATTGACCAATTGACCTTTTTATCCACTGGATCGGCAAGCACGGCATCTGCAGAAGTGATGGGACCTTGTGATGAATTCCCAGCCATCAAGGAATTACCTTTCACAATATGAGGACATTTCTCATCAAACCTCAGCAAATGGTACCTCCAGGAAAGGAACCGTGAAAACTTGAGTTATAGAAATGATGTCTCACCGTCCCACCTGGTCTCACGATGATGCCACAAAGCGACTCCTAGGACAGACCCAGTTGCTTCACAGGGGCTAATGAACAACAAATGCTTCTACTAACAGGTCGCTGCCACAGGCCGTCAGAGGAAGAAATGTAATTAATGTGATACTGGACGCTGGCTATTTCAGCCACCCTAGCCACAGCACTAGATTTCGGGTTGCTTGGTGCAGACCCAAGAAAACAAGGATGATATCCGGCAATGTTAATAAAATTAAACAAAATAACGTTACTTGCATGCGCTTTGGGTAGTCATGTCTAACGTGGAGACGGAAAGAACAGGACGCTGGTCATTGCGTCAAACTTTTTACTTCCTGAGCCTAGAGGGGCAGTAGCACAGGGTGTCCCGGTGATTGGTGGTTTTATTTTTGTTTATAATTTTACTTGGGTAGTATAAACTCTTTATGTTGCTGGTGGAGGGGCTCACATTGTAAGGACCTTGACAAGGGAGGCGGGGAGGAGATGGTTTAATATTCTAATTACAGTCTTTGCATATTGGGGGAAAGAGTATATTTGGGCGCCCTTGCCTTAGTGTTGGCAAACGGGGAGGGCAACATGACAAGTATGGTGTGTGCAGGGAATCCACATTCTTTGTAGATGTAGCAGGGCATTAAAACAGAGATAGATAGCTTCAACATATGAAACACTGACATTGAGGAAACACATGTAGTAAAACCGTCTTTAAGGGGCATCGAATAATGACCCCAGTCATGTAGCACTTAATTGAGAGGTTCTGTCCCTAAGCCACCTCTTTGGACACAAATCGCCAGAACGCAAGGGTGCAAAACAACTGTAATTTGTAGAGTAAAATTGGTTGCAATTGCACATCAGCCATTGCAATGTGCATTGTTTCTGTTTACAGCTAGGATTAGCAGAGTTGAGCGATTCTGCAGACCTCAATTGACATTATCAGTGGTTTGAACAGCACATACAGAGGTGATATAACATTGACCGCTTTCGAGTTGTGTTTGTTCTTGTGGTTTCATAATTGGAAGGCAGAGCTGTGTTCTGTCTGCATTCCCTCCATTATTGTGGAAGCTGCACCCCCTGCTGTTTGCTGACGCCTCTGTGCCTGTCTGGTTCAATATAACTTGAATTGCTGCCTTGTGCAGCCTTTCCATGGGTCTCAGGAACAAAGCATTCCCTATCTGTTATGCTATGTTACCTAGTTTTATAAGCGCATGGCTACCCAAGCTCGGGCTTCTCAGCGCTAGCACACATAATGACAAGAGGTATTGATATGTCAACTGAACAGGTGTGACTTTAATTGCTTTCTAAAGGTCAGGTGATTGTGGTTTGCTCTCAAGTAAAAAGGGAGGGAGTTCCACAGTCTAGATGCCAAGTATGTGAAGGGAAACATCATTTACATCGCATGCGATACATCATATGCCATTACAACACAGTTGTTACAACAACCACGTTGTTACATCGCTAACAATTACAATGCAAGTTGTTACAACGACTTGCTGTAGGGGGCAGAAGGTGTTGGATTTAAAATCCAACTCCTTCCCTACTATTGCACAGACAGGAGTTGGAATAGTAAATTATACTAGTCCCACATCCAGCGCCCCCTACAGCAAGTCGTTCTAATGACTTGTGTTGTAATGGTATGTGATGTAACAACGCAGTCGTTGTAACGACCGTGTTGTAATGGTATTCGTTGTATTGCATGCGCTGTAACGTAGTCTATTCGTATGTAAAGGACCTGTGTTATAATTAATGTTGTAATGTGGTCCACAACGTTATTGTTTGTACAGAGGTGAAACAATTTCCTCCAGATGGTCTGGTCGCCCTTGGTTGGTTATGACTCTTTTACATTGGACTTTGGGACCAGTGATTGCTGTCTCCTGTCTACGCGTTGGACTCACTTCCATAACTGGACAGTTTTCTATATGCGTTTTTGCATCCTTACTATGTTTGCGGTGACCCTAGATGGGACATCTGTGTGGGCCTTGTGTGATTCCTTGTGATGGCACTTTATCGCAGGCTGAAAAGCAATGCAAGGCTTACAACTACCGCCTTGCTTTATGTTTACATTCAGAAACACAATATTTTTTTTTTATTTTTTATTTTATTTGTCAAATAACCAATATATTGCAGAGCACTGTAACCGAGCAACTCATGCATATAGAATGAGCATTGAATTGACTTTGACAATTTCAACTAAAATATAGGCCAAATGAAGAGGAATACATTTGAAATATTTAGCAACAAAAAAAACCAAAGAAACAAACCCCCACAAAAAACCCACCCCGTCGCAATCACACCTACCCTGAAACAGCACCATATATGAATAATCTTGTTCATCCAGACACATTGTACCTATATCTAAAGAGCGATGTTACATGTCAATTACAGGGGGAGGGCCACCAAGTCCGCAGGCCTGGCCACTGAAACCGGTTCCAACTCCAGGCCGCGATATTCTGCCCATCGCCTCCAGATTTTGTAATGTTTAAGCGGGCATCCCCTGGCCGCAAAGATGGGAATCTCCAGCCCCATACAGAAATCCATGCTATTTTTCCACACCGACGCCGAGGGCACCCTCGGAGCCTTCCAGGCTTTGGAAATATCCCTGTTAGCCAAAGTGAAGCCTAATAACATCAGATGGCGTTTGTATATGTTACCTCCTATATCCTCAATAACATGTAGCAGGACCAACTTTGGAGAATTAGGGAGGTCCCAGCGGAGTACCTCGGATAAACAGACTTAAGACTTGAGACAGACTTGAGACAGACTTAAGACAGACTTAAGACAGTCTTAAGACAAACTTAAGACAAACTTAGGACAAACTTAAGACAGACTTAAGACAGACGTAAGACAAACTTAGGACAGACTTAAGACAGACTTAAGACAGACTTAAGACAAAATCCTAACTTTACTACTACTAAATGCCTTCTGTGAATGCCAAAAGTAGTACGTTTAGGATTTTGTCTTGAGTTAGTTCTGTGAATCGGGCCCATAGTCCCTGAATCTAGTGGGAAAAGAGATGGCTGGTTGAACCACTACTATCTGTGTAAGGAAAGCAAAAAACGAAGTCCCTGAATCTAGTGGGAAAAGAGATGGCTGGATGAACCACTAATATCTGTGTAAAGAATCTGTAAATGCGCATAACCATCGAACAAGGAACCCCCTACAGGAACCGCCTAAAGAGAAGGCAGAGGCTCCCGTGGGCGTAGTGTGACTCCAAACATATGGAAAGAAAATCATCGTCAGTGAGCGGTATTTTGGTGAAATAAAGAGGAGACATTATCAAGGGCACAATCCCAGAACCGCTTGCAAGGCAGAGGAATGGAGGGGCCACAAATTGCGATATTTCTTACCTGGTAGGAGGACAGATATCCGAGCAGGAAGCCAAAATAACAAACACACTACAGGGAGCACACCAGAAACTCCATGACTCACTGTGACTGTGGGTCATGGATGTTATAGGGAGTGGAGCCTAAGGGCCCAGGAACCAATAAGAAATAGGAGGCAGGAGAAAGAGTGGGCAATAGGGAAGGTGGTGACCAATGGATACCTGGGAGGAGGAGGGGAAGAAGGAAGGAGGAAAAAATTCCTGTAAAACATGGAGAGGAATCAGGCAAGTGAGCATGTAGAATGGAAGCAATGGCAGTACTTATCTGGGAAACATCTACCGTCTATGTTTCAGGTGAAGGAATTCCCTGCCTACTTTGAGCGAAAGAGAGACCACATGCAACACCTACTTCTAACTGAACTTTTCGAAGAGAAGCCACAGACTGAAATAGGGAAGATGAACCATTGAAGGACTGGAGTAACACTTGAGAGAGGACTTTAATAGAGTAGACCTTTTATAAGTGTTGGGTTACTTTAAGAAAAGAGGTAGATAAATACTTATTCGACGTACTGAATAAAATCATATTTATTTGGAAATGACACTTTCTGTACCAGGTGATTTCTTACAATCTGACATGGAACAACTGGACATTTCAAGATGAGATTTCTGAAGTTTTCCTTCCTCAGGTCCGACCTTCTTTTCTTCTTCGAAGCTTTGACACTTAATGCTTTGGAACAGTAAGACACTTATGTTTCAAACAAAAAAGAAGCTGATATGGGTTTTTAACATATGTAATGGATATTTCTCTGCTTGCTGAAAACTAGGTGTGTGCAGTTCAGGGTAAGTAGGCCTGTTTTTCTCCAGACACACACTGCCATGTGTAAGAAGCTCAGGGCAAGTAGGTCTGTTTTTTCAACCACCACTTTGATGTTTGTTTTGATTGTCTCATTAGAAATTAAGATGTTCAAACAAACTCAATTCAAAGTAAACATGCATTGGCAATGTCAATATGTCTGGCTTTAAAGTAATGTTGTGTGGTAATGTAAAGCATTGCAAGTAAATAGCATGGGAATAAATATGTATTTAAGTGAAAGCAAAGAACTATAGAATAATATTGGTTTTGGTTAAAAGGTCTGGTGATAGCTGTGCTATCAAGCCACACCTAAGGATCCATGTGAATTAATGACTGCCCTCCTCTAATCTGTGTTGCTGCCAGAGAAAAACAACATAAATTATCTAGTTATCTACAACAGTTTATAGCATGCCAATGTCGCGAGCGTGCCCCTGAGAGTCCAAGCCTAGGCAGCTGGCTAACTAATTTCAATAATACAAGCAGCAGAAGGCAAGCACTTATTTGTGGAAGCTCACAACTTCTGCTCAATCAAAACATGTACTTCTGGCTTCCAACATATGGGTGGAGCCAAAGTCCCTCTCTAGTGGTGATCACATAATTGTATGGTGACAGCTGCCCTGTCAAGCCAGACCATAAAAAGACATGTTGAGGTACAATAACACAACTAGGTATACCTCAGATTCTCCATTTATACATCACAGGTCTCGATTTATTGCATTATAGATGGCATTTCTAAGACCATTCATGTAGTCACTTTATTTCCCATTGATCCATTATGGTTTTTATCAAATTACTGATTTATTTTTAAGCTGTTCATCATTGACAAAATCCTGTGCCATCTGTGAGACCTTCAGGCACTCTTACCTTTCTAGCTTACAACACGTTGTACTCCTAGACCTGGAATTTTATTCTCATCATTGAACGTATGGGTTTGGGGTATAGTGTGGGAGCCCAGGATTGTGAACTTTGCCTTGCTGAGTTTGACCTGGCACCTATATTTCCTTTACCACCCCACTTCTAATTTGGTCTAAGAACATCTTGTTTCTCCCTGCGTCCCTGATTTTTGCTGCACCTACTGGTGTCATTGGAGCTGAAAGTACTATCTGGCAAACAATGAGGCCTCATCCTAGCTATGCTAGTGGGCCTGACTGCTGAATCGACATGTCAATGCATATCAGGCCGGTGGGCCACGTGGGCAGCTGCCTAGGACCCGGCACTCAACCCACTAACATGGGGCCTCGCACCAGTACGCCACAGCTGGGCCACAGCACACTGTTCCGTTGCTCATCTAATTGAGATCCTGGTGTTTCGTAGCAATAGTCCCACGAGATGGGCACCTTGTTTCTACTGTATTCAGGCCTTCTACTAAATTGCATAAACAGAGGCACCACAAGACGTCCCTTTGAGGTACTGGGTTTTTAAGAACCGGCACAGAACCGGCAACCCAGCGGTGTCAGGGTACACCCAGAGACCTCGAGTCCTTCCTGATTCAGACCACAGAAACTCAGAGTCTTCTAGGTGAAGTCAAGGATCGATTTTATTGGCTGCAACCAAGGTAACAAGTGTCCTAGAAGTACAACACACGGGAAGTATATTCTCAGGAGACTGCTCGAATTTACAAAGTCAGGCTTCTCTTCTTATACAGAATTTTAAGCTTCAGGCAAACATTCTTGGTTTTACAGTAGATCATTGATATATTTTCAATACAAAGAAAAAGCAGAGTCATGATGACATGTCCATATTTCACTTCGTGCTGCCTACAACAAATGACCCGGCAAGGCCCAACACTTCATCAGATATCGGTGGACCCCCAATAAAAACGGGCACCTCCCCATCATAAAGCAAGTGAAGCAAAAAGAGCAGAGACAGATGTGAGCAAGATACGGCAGGTGTGTGCGCTGAAATGGTTTTATGGCTTGTTGAGCCTTGATGCTATCTTGTTCGTCCACTGGGAGGGGAACTGACCTAACGAGTTCTGCCTGGGGCAATGGTTCCAACTTGCACAGGTCATAGGAAAGTTGATTAAGGTGTACGTGTCCTTGTGGAATCGAATTCAGCTGGATTATAAGCCTATGTAAAGGGCAACTCATAAAATGGCTTCCATACACAGAATGGAAGTCGAGGGTTCTGAACGAAAATGACGATTTCGAGGTGAAATCATCACTCGAATATGCTGAAAATGCTTGTACATAGTGTACTCGTCATTCTCGGTCTTTTGACACTAAATTCGTCATGTTACGTTGAAGTGTAATTATTCTCGAGTCCAGAATAATTACACGAGTCCAGAAGTTTCAGAACCACACACCCTCCTTTTGCCCTTACATAGGCAATTAATCTATCCTCATGCTAATCTGAGTCCAGATCTATATTCTTAAAGTCATTGAGATGTTGCTGTAACATCATTCTAGTACTTAGTTCGTCTCTTGATACAGGTTTCCTTACACATGATGTGACACAGAGGCCACATATTGCAGGAGCACACTGCACGCATAGACAGAACAGGAAAAGAATGGGTAAGACCATCCCAATGACCATCAGAATTTTCCATCCCCAGGCGGATATCAGTTCCCAGAACCATCCCATTAACGACCAATCTCCTTTATCCACATGAATAGATTCGGAAATCTTATGTAGTTGGGAGATGGCCTGGTACATTGTTGGAGCGTTATCTGGGATGAAAATACAGCAAATCGATTGGATCAATCTGCATACCCCACCTCGGTCTGCAAGTATGACATCTAATGCGACCCTGTTCTGAAGGGTCATAAGACGATCCGACTGGAGCTCAGCAGTCAGGTTACTAAGGGCACCAGCAGTTTCAATCACGGTGGACTCAACTACCCTTGTCAATTGCCTTATGTTCCTGCTGTTAGCCATGGATCCCCAGAACGGCAGAAAACCCTTTGCAAACTCCCCAAATTCTTGACCTGCAGTGTCTTCTTCACTCAAGACCCCTCTAACTATCCTTGTCTTGTTGTAATCTGCCGCTGCTGTGTAGGTGGGAGGCAACAGGAACGAAACAAAACATGAGCCCGAAAAGTCAGGGGGCAACCATGTATAGGCTCTATCATGGCAGATGAAATAAGTACCCTTAGCTGCCAAAAACGCGGGGGAAGCCTGAGACCCAAAAACATACGTTTCAGTACAGACACTCTTCCCTAACTGAGCTCTGGGATTCTTGCCAGTACCTTGCAGACACAGGCGACCCTGATGGAGTACAATCCAAATCGGGGAGGATCTCTTAGCTTGCTGTTTCTCACTCAGAGTAGCTTCATATCCGGTCACGTCCCAATTTATATATGCAAATATCTCATCGTCCGGGGTATTTTCATAAGAGATTTCTCCCTTAATCATGTCAACTATACCTTTGACTAGGGCGCTAGTCTTGGGGTTGTCTTTTACAGAACGTAGGGGTTGGACTTCGCGTGCGTATATAAACATTGTTCTGTATGCCCACACAGAACCATTGTGGCTGAATGGCAGGACCAGATAAGGGATACCTTTATCCGTTGTGTGAGGCATAAGACCACACACCCAACAGTTAGTCGTTTTCATTACGAGTTGGTGTTGGTGCAACAGCTGAACAAAGGAGTTATTAATGAACTCCAATCTCCTATTGAATTCATGGTCAGGAAGAGGGTGGAAAGAATGAGAGGAAACAGTAGGAGGAGGTATGGGTGATGCAGTGGGTGCAAATGTTACATGGAAAGAGAATAAAACGTAACTTATTAAAAATATCATCATACTGAATAACATACAAATGCACAATATTAAAAAGCTTTTCTTTGTCATCACATTACATAATTTGCGTTAAAAGTTCGTTGGTTTGGCAGGTCTCTCCATCTCGGAAAACTCCATCCTCTCTAAAGTGCTGCCCGCGACGGCAGGTTGATTCTGCTAAAGAATGCTTCTGTCAGTCTAGGGCAACTCCCTTGGACCAACCAGAACCGTCGACCTAACGTCGTCAGCTGCACTCCAAAGACTTTAAGCAATCGCGGCCCTAGCAGCGGAACCCGGATGGCGGTTCGAAAAACAAAAATAAGCAAGTTTTCTTCAGATGGGAGAGCTGCACTTAAAAAAATAGTACTTGGAAGGGAAAAAGAAATATCTTTTATTTGTCCATAGGTCTCGGTCTCAAATTGTAACGTTCTCTTCCGGGTACTGTTTGATCCTGGAACAAGAGTTCAGGCTCTGTAGTGTTCAATCGCTTGGATGGTGGCACAGCCTCGTGCAAGATGTCCTCGCTTTCACATTCAGAGTTAGTTCCTTTTACACGTGCATCATTGAAAGGGATGACACGTGGCACGGTTTTAGGTTCTGGGTCAGCGACACCCTTCTGGACCCACTGGTCATATGGCAGAGGTGAAGGGATTCTTTTGCAGTGGACCCCGTGGATCCAGTTGGCCTTCCCCTCCACTCGAACAGCCGATCTTGTGGAAAGAAGGACGAGGTGCGGTCCGGTCCACCTGGGCTGGTCGTTCTTAGTTCTCTGGAAGTTTTTAACAAGGACCCAGGAGCCAGGGTCGATGGAGTGACCTGGAGTCTCAGAGACCGGAGGCAGGGTGTCGTGAACCTGTTGATGCAAAACACGCAATTTAGCCGTCAATTCATACAGATAATCAAGCAAAACAGGGTGTTCAAGCTCGCTGAACTTGGTGGGTCGTGGCACTCCCCATATGTTGGTCGGGCGGCCAAAAACGATTTTGTAGGGGCTAAGTTTCACTCGTGAGTGCACAGTCATTCTGGTGGACAGGAGTGCTAGGGGTAGAGCATCAGGCCATTTAAGACCTGTGCTCGCTTGGATTTTGGCCAGTTTAAGTTTTAAAGTGCCGTTGTAGCATTCTACTAATCCAGCTGATTGGGGGTGATTTGCAGCGTGGAACTTCTGCCGAATACCTAGCCCTTCACACACTCTCTTCATCACACGACCCACAAATTCACTTCCATTATCAGACCAGACCATTCTAGGCATTCCAAACCTGGGGAAGTACTCTTTTACAAGGGCTTTTGCTGTGGACAAGGCAGTGTTGTCTTTTAGGGGATAGGCTTCTACCCATCTTGAGAAGGCACAAACAACAACGAGTACGTATTTTAAATTGTTGCACCTCTCCATGTGAATGAAATCTAGCTGCAAAACCTCGAACGGATACGTAGGAGGTGCAAAATGACCAGCCGGAGTTGGGGTTCCCCTACCAGGATTGTGCTTCAGACATACCATGCAATTCTTGACGACATTCTCTGCACACTTGGGAATTCCTGAATTTTGCCATACTGGAGCCAACAACTCGCAAATCCCTTTTATGCTGATATGAGCCATTCCATGGGCCATTGTAACCACTGCAAGCACATATGCATCGGGTAACAACCATCTCTGATGCTCTGACAATTCAACCCAACAACCGTTTGCATCCATTCTACCCGTACTTTCTCTCCACGTGCTCAACTCTTTCTCTGTGGCCTCAGCTTGAATGGACTTCACACTTTCTATCGTGTCTTCACACATTCCAACATCACCAGTCCATCTTGCAGGGCCTGCAACATACATTCGGCTCATCACATTCCTTGCAGTCTCTTTTGCGATTTCGTCAGCAAATGCATTTCCATGACCAACATCATCAGTCACCTTCTTGTGAGCACTACATTTCACAATCGCCACTTGCAGAGGCATGGTCAGTGATTCAAGAAGCTCATTCACCAACTGACCATGCTGAATCTTAGCTCCATGCGAAGTCAGGAACCCACGTTCCCTCCACAGTCGTCCAAAACTATGAGCCACACCAAATGCATACTGACTTTCGGTATAGACAGTCACTTTCATTCCTTTTGACAACACACATGCTCTTGTAAGTGCAATCAATTCTGCTGCTTGAGCTGAATTATGTGGAATACGTGCAGCTTCAACAATTGTATGCAAAGTCGTGACAGCATATGCTGCAGTCGTGTCACCATTCGGAAGCTTGAAGCATGAACCATCCACCCATAATGTACCATCACATTCAGCAAGAGGAGTGTCCAGGAGATCTATTCTCCCTTTCGTTTCTTCCTCTGTTCTAAGGAAACAATCATGCTGTTCTGAAGCATCTAATTCCTCTACAATTGGCAACAATGTAGCTAGGTTTAGAGTGTTGCACCTTTTTATGTGCACATGACTCGCTAACAATGTTAATTCGTAACCCGACAATCGAGCACTAGTTAAGTGCTGTGTCTTGGTTCTATTTAACAACGTGTCTACTGCATGTGGGACCATCACGACTAGTGTATTATCTATTACTAGACCAGCAGACTGTCGAATAGAAACAGCTGCTGCCGCTGTGGCTCTTAAACAACTTGGCAACGCTCTAGCCACTGGATCCAAAGTCGACGAAAAATATGCACATGGACGCTGTTTGTCCCCAAGTAACTGAGTCAGAACTGATAATGCACAACCTTCTTTTTCATGGACATATAATGTAAAGGGCTTACTGTAGTTGGGGGTACCTAACACAGGAGCCGAACATAATGCTGTGCGCAATTCAGAAAAACTTTTCTGACACTCTTCAGACCAAGGAATAGGATTAGGTGTGTCTTTACACGTTAATGCCACCAAAGGTTTGGCCAATAACGAAAAATTTGGAATCCACTGTCTACAGTACGATGTAATGCCCAAGAAAGCACGCACTTCTCTCTGCGTTTTTGGCACACTCATTTTCGCTATTGCCTGAATTCTCTCTGGGGTCAGTTTCCTTCCCTCCTTCAATAAGAGGTGACCTAAGTAGGTCACTTCTTGTCGGCAATATTGCAGTTTGGAAAGTGACACCTTGTGATGTAAATCACACAGATGGCGCAACAATGACATCGTTGCTTTCTTACAAATTTCCTCAGTATCTGCACCAATAAGCAAATCATCGACGTACTGTATAAGAGTAGCACCTTCAGGTAAAACAATCGTATCAAGCTGTGTTTTTAGAGCTTGACTGTATATTGATGGACTTTCACAGTAGCCCTGAGGAGCGCGTTTAAAGCGGAAGCTGCGACCTCCTAAACTGAAGGAAAAAATATCCCTGCTCTCCTCAGCAATCGGGATGCTGAAGAAAGCATTCTTCAGGTCAATCACCGAAAACCAAGAGGCAGAAGCTGGAATCATAGTCAATAATGTAGTAATGTCGGGGGCAACTGGAAATCGTGGCACAACTATTTTATTCACCTCTCTAAGATCAATCACAAATTTGTACACAGGTGGCTGAGAGGGATCAGTTCGTTTTAAAACAGGCAGAACAGGACTATTGCAAACGTTTCCTCGTGTTTCTTCAATCACATCTTTTTCAATCAATTCGTAAACGATCGCTAGCAAAGCTTTTTCTCCTTCACTAGAGATTCTATATTGGGGAATTCGTGGCATTTGAACATTGGCTTTCAATGTTACAACATATGGTGGTATTTCTAAAAGACCCACATCATTAGGACCAGCAGCCCAAAGAATATCTGGAAGAAACGACAATTCTGCTGGAAGTTTATCCCTTGACAGATACATGGGAGAAACCACTTTCTTACCTAAAGTAAGTTGTACTCCTGAAGGAGAACAGTACAAAGCCGCATACAATCTTTTTAACAAATCCAATCCTAGCAAGTTTTCACCACAACCTGTTGTCAGAATAAGGGGTGCTTCGAATTTGCAAGGACCAACAGAAAGAGACAAAGGGTCAGAAATCGGATTTCTAACTGGGGCGCCAGAAAAACCTACAGAAACGTTCATTTCGCCAAACAAAGGTGCGCCAGGGAGTTTGGAGTGCATAATAGAACTCTTTGTAGCACCAGTATCCAACAGAAAAGGCTCTGACACACCTGATGTAATCACCTCAACGTAAGGTCCACTCTGATCTACTGGAACTGAAACAACTCCCTCTCTTTGTCTATGGCTGTCCTAGCAATCATTACCTTCCAAATACTCATCTTCTGTATAATAATCATCAACATAGTATTGAGCTGTCTTGTCAGATGCGTTGTTCTGCTGATCGAACCTATTCATAGAGTTTTGGGGTGGAAGGGGACGTGCGTTCTGGGGGATGTTTCCACGTCCCCTACCTCTAGGCGCTTGCTGAACTCCACGACCTCTTACACTAGATGGACCATTTGCACGCTGTAACAAAATAGGACAACTATACTTGAAATGACCCTCTTCCTTGCAATACGAACACTGGTTGGGGCCTACAGGGACACGTGGCTGAGTGTACTCGACTCTTTGCGAGTTCCTCTGATACTGTTGAGGCTGCTGAAAATTAATCTGATAGTTATTCTGACCACTATTGTTTTGACCACCACCACCACGTGGCGGATATGCTTGCTGTAACAAAACCTTCGTTTTCAACTCCTTAGTTTTCTTTTCTGCTCTATCTTTCTCGTCCTTGTCTCTATTTTCGTAATATTGTGCAGTAGCCAATATCTGGCCTGAAGATGAAACAGCCCAAGAACTTTCTGAATCCTTTAACTTTTTACACAATTCTGGAAGTAGATTGTGCACGAATTTATCGACGAACAATCTCTGACCACCTTCTGTGGTCATATCTTGACCGCTGTGGTCGGCAAATGTTTCTTCAAACCTGGTGAAGAAATCTGAGACCGTCTCATCTTTCTTCTGCTTACATGCAGACAACTTATCCCAATTTACACGTATTGCAGGCATTATCGTTTTCATGTAATCGACTATTTTACCAGGAAGCTCTGCTACTAAAGGCTCAGGCTTAGCACCACCAACTTGTCGGGCATCTGCAGCAGCAATATTGGCCCATGAGTCACCTAACTCCTGATCATGATCTGTATGACGAATATTACCCCATTAAGGCTGTGGAACAACATTCCCAAATAACATATCGATATCGGCTAAATTCATTATACATGACCCAGCAGTTTGTGACAACTCTTTGTAATACCCTGCAGGATTTTTACGCGGATCAGGTAATGTCTGTTTAAGGGCTAAAACTTCAGCTCGCTTCCATGGGACATGTACCCATACACGCTGAAAGTGTGGCAGAATAGGGGTTTCAACAGTTGTGTCGCCCTCTCTCCATTGTGGGGGAACTTCTCTCATGGGGTATTGTCGCGCCTTTTTCCTACTAGATGCACCAGGCTCAGATTGTGACCCAGAACTGCTCCCCTTACTCCGATATGATAACAATATTTCAACCGCTCTCTCGACATCGGGACCTACGATCATGCCCTCTCCAAATTTGAACCGTACACGACACAACTCTTGCGGGTTGCATTCCAGATCATTGTCTTCCAAATCCTCACAAAGGAAAACACACATCTGCTCAAAAACATATCTCTGCGTCGGTGCTTCCCATTGACGGAAGACTTCCATGACAGACTCTACATCATACTTTACAGTGTCCATAACCCATTTATGCGCTAAACGATTCAGTGAGTCTCTCTCTTGATAGTCAGGCAGTTGACTTCGCAATTGTCTTCGTCCCATGTTAGGGGTCGTAGTAGGCGACCTGAAAAGAGGTGAGAAAAGGTTAGTAACAGTGTTGGCCATTTTCTGCCGAACGGAAGGTGAAACCGAAGGAAGAACTGGTGGAAAAACGGGGTGAGATAAGGCAGAAGTAGAGGCAATAGCAGAGGGAGCATTAGGAGAAATAGAAGGTGCACAAGGCAAAGTCGTAGAAAGCACAGGTGAGGTAGATGTGGTCGGTGGGCCTTGAGGAGGCTGCACCGAAGGAGCAGGAGGCAATGTAATCACCGGTTGTGCAACTAAGGGTTGCGGAGGTGCTGTAGGGTTCTGTGCATAGGGGGGTGGCGAACTTAATAAATGCGTCATTAATGGATCTTTTTCAATGTTTTTCGCTGCATCTTGTTTAAGAGGCGGCAAAACTGGATAGCACTTATCTATTGCCATTTTACATTGCCTGTGCAACTGCTCGCTCATCTGTTCTTCTTCATTATCTTTAAACTGCATAGCAGCTTGCATTACTGAAATACCCCTTTCTCTCTTATTTTTCTTCTCTAATTTAATTTCCTTTTGTTTGGCCTCTTTACGCCACAGGCGAAAAGAGTCGAACATCGCCGGCCGGGCTTTCTTTTTGAAAAGTTTAACTTCGAGGTTATCTAAGATTTTGGTATCAAAGCTACCATATTGGGGCCATTTTAAAACATCATCTTTTCTGGTGTATTTGATCCATACTTCATTGTATGTGATGGGGCCTACTCCGTGTTTGACATATAACTCGTAAGTTGGAGTTCCAACCGGAGGAACCGGACATGAGTCCTCCAATCGGGAGTCCCTATTATTAAAACCAAGACAAAACAAATTTCCAAGTCTAAGACCAGGCATCTTCGCTCTCTAGTCTAGCTCCAAACTTCAAAGGATTATCGATTACGATATTTCTCGTGAATACACAAGTCCTTCGGCTTTGGCGCTTGCAAGCTCCAAATCAAAGCCAACTAAGGACTGGGAGACGCTCCACTTATACTTAACTGAGATATCGATGACGTCACCAGAAGACTCGTCTTAGTGTTTCGCTCTACCAAACTTCAAGGGTCCAAATCAGGGCGATAGCCAGGGCAGCAGTCCTTCGTAGCCGTCGGGAAGCGGGGAACCTCGCAGCAAAGACCTTCGGACCACGTCGACATGCAGGGGTCGATGAAGTGGTTGGCCGTCCTCCGGAATTTTCACACGAAGCTCCTCACGAACCTCTGGCTGGGCTGGTACCGCTGGAATCGCCCCAAACGTTGGACGCCAACTGAGGTACTGGGTTTTTAAGAACCGGCACAGAACCGGCAACCCAGCGGTGTCAGGGTACACCCAGAGACCTCGAGTCCTTCCTGATTCAGACCACAGCAACTCAGAGTCTTCTAGGTGAAGTCAAGGATCGATTTTATTGGCTGCAACCAAGGTAACAAGTGTCCTAGAAGTACAACACATGGGAAGTATATTCTCAGGAGACTGCTCGAATTTACAAAGTCAGGCTTCTCTTCTTATACAGAATTTTAAGCTTCAGGCAAACATTCTTGGTTTTACAGTTGATCATTGACATATTTTCAATACAAATAAAAAGCAGAGTCATGATGACATGTCCATATTTCACTTCGTGCTGCCTACAACAAATCACCCGGCAAGGCCCAACATTTCATCAGATATCGGTAGACCCCAATAAAAATGGGCACCTCCCCATCATAAAGCAAGTGAAGCAAAAAGAGCAGAGACAGATGTGAGCAAGATACGGCAGGTGTGTGCGCTGAAATGGTTTTATGGCTTGTTGAGCCTTGATGCTATCTTGTTCGGCCACTGGGAGGGGAACTGACCTAACGAGTTCTGCCTGGGGCAATGGTTCCAACTTGCACAGGTCATAGGAAAGTTGATTAAGGTGTACGTGTCCTTGTGGAATCGAATTCAGCTGGATTATAAGCCTATGTAAAGGGCAACTCATAAAATGGCTTCCAATCACAGAATGGAAGTCGAGGGTGCTGAACGAAAATGACGATTTCGAGGTGAAATCGTCACTCGAATATGCTGAAAATGCTTGTACATAGTGTACTCGTCATTCTCGGTCTTTTGACACTAAATTCGTCATGTTACGATGAAGTGTGTATTTATTCTCGAGTCCAGAATAATTACACGAGTCCAGAAGTTTCAGAACCACACCTTGGCCCGTAGTTTCGTGCCCCAGCAGTTTTAAGCCTCCCAGCCTATCAAATTTCACAACTTAAGCCCTTTATGAGATGTAAAAGAGGTCTCTGTAGGTGGATGAGAGAAGAGACTGCAGCTCAGAAAGCGTCTGCTTAAAGCAACTGCAGGAGCAAGCTCATCTTTTGAGATGCAAACAGTTCTGAATGTTTCACGTTGTATGCAAATTAGTGGGTTTTGCACATTTCCTGTCTGCCCGGGGCCCCAAAAATCCTAGAACCTCTCCTGATGCATACCATGCGAAAATGCTACCTGTTTGCCATGTTTGGCTTCCTCCAGAGCAACGTATGACTAATGCAGTCAGTGTGGGCCTAAAGTGATGTTATCCTTGCTGCCCTGACCTCTAGGCTCCCTGGTCATGCAGTGAATTTCAGAGGGACGGATCAATTACCAAAGAAGCAAAAGCACCTTTTAGTACATGGTACCGAGAAAGTCAGGTTTTTGGGGGTCCGAATATTATAAAAGACTTCTGGACGCTTTTGACTGGTAGACAGTGGCGTAACGAAACTTGAGGGGGCCCCCCTGCAAACTACATGGAGGGGGCCCCCTTCCCATCCTCCGTGCCAGTCTATAGCTCTCAGGCCAGTGACCCGCCATACTGCAGGGGATGCGGGGTTATTGTTACGCCACTGTCACCAATACAGCCGTTATAAGTAACACTGGATGGTGGAGTCAAAGGTTGGGCTTAGTTTGCCAGTAGGTTATCATAGGTGGTGGTCCATTCATGACAGGGTCGCTGCTATCAGTACGCCGGGGTAGTTTGCCTAATTTTAGGTGGGTTTCCTGATGCAGACTCCTGTCATAATGTACAACATCAGGCCCACTCATCGTTCAGTTTTGACAAAAGTGCATCCACTGCTCCTTCTCGTTTCCGTTTTAAAACATTAGACAATGCGACAATGCAGTATTTCAAAAGCAGATGTAACTACAAAGAGCACATTTTGATAATACATTTTTATTAGTAGACAATAGCAATCTTAAGAGGCATTGCATAGCTTCATACACACTGTGACCCCAATTCCATCACAGTCTCTCTCTCTCTCTCTCTCTCTCTCTCTCTCTCTCTCTCTCTCTCTCTCTCTCTCTCTCTCTCTCTCTCTCTCTCTCTCTCTCTGTCAGTCTCTCTCTCTGTCATTCAGTCCTCTCTCAATCAGTCAGTCTGTCAGTCAGTCAGTCTGTCTATCATTCTCTCTCTGCCAGTCTGACAGTATTCAGTCTCTCCCTCTCTGTAAGTCTCTCTATATCTCTCTTTCTGTCAGTCTGTCAGTCAGTCTCTCTCAGTCAGTCAATCTCTCTCTCTCTGTCACTTCTCAGCCAGTCAGTATTCAGACTCTGAGCCAGTCAGTTTCTACTCTCTTTCCACTCTATCTCTCTCTCTATTCTCTCTCTCAACTCTGTCCACTCTATCTCCACTGTCTCTCTCTCCACTGTCTCTCCCTCCAATGTCTCTCCGTCCACTGTCTCTCACTCTACTGTCTCTCTCTCCACTGTCTCTCCACTCTCTCACTCTCTCTACTCTCTCTCCAATCTCTCTCCACTCTCTCTCCACTCTCTCTCCACTGTTTCTCTCTCCACTGTCTCTCTCTCCACTGTCTCACTCTCCACTGTCTCTCCACTGTCTCTCACTCTCTCTACTCTCCCTCCAGTCTCTCTCCACTATCTCTCTCCCTTCTCTCTCTCTACTCTCCCTTCTCTCTCTCTACTCTCTCTCCACTCTCTCCACTCTCTCTCCACTCTCTCTACTCTCTCTACTCTCTCTCCACTCTCTCTACTCTCTCCTCTCTCTCCACACTCTCTCTCCACTCTCTCTCCACTCTCTCTTTATACACTCTCTCTCCACTCTCTCTCTCTCCACTCTCTCTGCACTTTCTCTGCACTCTCTCTGCACTCTCTCTGCACTCTCTCTACACTCTCTCTCTCCACTCTCTCTCCCCACTCTCTCTCCACTCTCTGTCCACTGTCTCTCTCTCCACTGTCTCTCACTCTCTCTACTCTCTCTCTCCACTCTCTCTCCACTGTCTCCCTCCACTCTCACTCCACTCTCTCTCCACTCTCTCTCTCTCCCTTCTCTCTCTCTACTCTCCCTTCTCTTTCTCTACTCTCCCCCCACTCTCTCTACTCTCTCTCCACTCTCTCTACTCTCTCTCCACTCTCTCTACTCTCTCTCCACTCTCTCTCTACTCTCTCTACTCTCTCACTCTCCACTCTCTCTACTCTCTCTCTCCTCTCTCTCTCTCCTCTCTCCACTCTCTCTCTCTCTCCTCTCTCTCTCTCTCTCTCTCCGCTCTCTCTCTCCACTCTCTCTCTCTCTCCACTCTCTCTCCACTCTCTCTCCACTCTCCATCTCCACTCTCTCTCTCACCACTCTCTTTCTCCACTCTCTCTCTCTCCACTCTCTCTCCACTCTCTCTTTCTCTCTCCACTCTCTCTCTCTCTCCACTCTCTCCACTCTCTCTCTCTTCTCTCTCTCCACTCTCTCCACTCCCTCCTCTCTCCTCTCTCTCCACTCTCTCTCTACACTCTCTCTCCACTCTCTCTCCACTCTCTCTCTCTCCACTCTCTCTGCACTTTCTCTGCACTCTCTCTGCACTCTCTCTGCACTCTCTCTCCACTCTCTCTCTCCACTCTCTCTCTCCACTCTCTCTCCACTCTCTGTCCACTGTCTCTCTCTCCACTGTCTCTCACTCTCTCTACTCTCTCTCTCCACTCTCTCTCCACTTTCTCTCCACTGTCTCCCTCCACTCTCTCTCTCCCTTCTCTCTCTCTACTCTCCCTTCTCTTTCTCTACTCTCCCCCCACTCTCTCTACTCTCTCTCCACTCTCTCTACTCTCTCTCCACTCTCTCTCTACTCTCTTTACTCTCTCTCTCTCCACTCTCTCTATTCTCTCTCTCTCTCCACTCTCTCTCTCCTCCCTCCACTCGCTCTCTCTCCTCTCTCTCTCTCTCTCTCTCTCCACTCTCTCTCTCCCCACTCTCTCTCCACTCTCTCTCTCCACTCTCTCTCTCTCTCCACCCTCTCCACTCTCTCTCTCTTCTCTCTCTCCACTCTCTCCACTCTCTCCACTCTCTCCTCTCTCTCCACTCTCTCTCCACTCTCTCTCCACTCTCTCTCTCTCCACTCTCTCTACTGTCTCCTCTCCCTCCACTCTCTCTCCACTCTCTCTCTCCACTCTCTCTCTCCACTCTCTCTCCACTCTCTCTCTCTCTCCACTCTCTCTCCACTCTCTCTCTCTCCACTCTCTCTCTCTCCACTCTCTCTCTCTCTCCACTCTCTCGCTCCACTCTCTCTCCACTGTCTCTCTCTCCACTGTCTCTCACTCTCTCTACTCTCTCTCCACTCTCTCTCCACTCTCTCTCCACTGTCTCCCTCCACTCCCCCTCACTCTCTCCCCACGGTATCTCTCCCTTCTCCCTTCTCTCTATCTACTCTCTCTCCACTCTCTCTACTTGCTCCCCACTCTCTCTACTCTCTCTCCTCTCTCTCTCCACTCTCGACTCTCTCTCTCTCCACTCTCTCTCTCTCCACTCTCTCTACTCTCTCTACTCTCTCTCCACTCTCTCCATACTCTATCTCTCCACCCCCTCTCTCTCTCTCTCTACTCTCTCTCTCTCTCTCTCTCTCCACTCTCTCTCTCCACTCTCTCTCTCCACTCTCCCTCTCTCTCCACTCTCTCTCTCTCTCTCCACTCTCTCTCCACTCTCTCTCCACTGTCTCTCTCTCTCCACTGTCTCTTTCTCCACTGTCTCTCTCTCCACTGTCTCTCCACTGTCTCTCCACTGTCTCTCACTCTCTCTACTCTCTCTCCCCACTCTCTCTCTCTCTACTCTCTCTCTCTCCACTCTCTCTCCACTCTCTCTCTCACCACTCTCTTTCTCCACTCTCTCTCTCTCTCTCTCCACTCTCTCTCTCCACTCTCTCTCTCTCTCCACCCTCTCCACTCTCTCTCTCTCTTCTCTCTCTCCACTCTCTCCACTCTCTCCACTCTCTCCACTCTCTCCTCTCTATCCACTCTCTCTCTCACTCTCTCTACTCTCTCTCTCCACTCTCTCTCCACTGTCTCCCTCCACTCTCACTCCACTCTCTCTCCACTCTCTCTCTCTCCCTTCTCTCTCTCTACTCTCCCTTCTCTTTCTCTACTCTCCCCCCACTCTCTCTACTCTCTCTCCACTCTCTCTACTCTCTCTCTACTCTCTCTCCACTCTCTCTCTACTCTCTCTACTCTCTCACTCTCCACTCTCTCTACTCTCTCTCTCTCCTCTCTCTCTCTCCTCTCTCCACTCTCTCTCTCTCCTCTCTATCTCTCTCTCTCCGCTCTCTCTCTCCACTCTCTCTCTCTCCACTCTCTCTCCACTCTCTCTCCACTCTCTCTCCACTCTCCATCTCCACTCTCTCTCTCACCACTCTCTTTCTCCACTCTCTCTCTCTCCACTCTCTCTCCACTCTCTCTCTCTCTCCACTCTCTCTCTCTCTCCACCCTCTCCACTCTCTCTCTCTTCTCTCTCTCCACTCTCTCCACTCTCTCCACTCTCTCCTCTCTCTCCACTCTCTCTACACTCTCTCTACTCTCTCTCTCCACTCTCTCCACTCCCTCCTCTCTCCTCTCTCTCCACTCTCTCTCTACACTCTCTCTCCACTCTCTCTCCACTCTCTCTCTCTCCACTCTCTCTGCACTTTCTCTGCACTCTCTCTGCACTCTCTCTGCACTCTCTCTCCACTCTCTCTCTCCACTCTCTCTCTCCACTCTCTCTCCACTCTCTGTCCACTGTCTCTCTCTCCACTGTCTCTCACTGTCTCTACTCTCTCTCTCCACTCTCTCTGCACTTTCTCTGCACTCTCTCTGCACTCTCTCTGCACTCTCTCTCCACCCTCTCTCTCCACTCTCTCTCTCTCCACTCTCTCTCCACTCTCTGTCCACTGTCTCTCTCTCCACTTTCTCTCCACTGTCTCCCTCCACTCTCTCTCTCCCTTCTCTCTCTCTACTCTCCCTTCTCTTTCTCTACTCTCCCCCCACTCTCTCTACTCTCTCTCCACTCTCTCTACTCTCTCTCCACTCTCTCTCTACTCTCTCTACTCTCTCTCTCTCCACTCTCTCTACTCTCTCTCTCTCTCCACCCTCTCTCTCCTCTCTCCACTCGCTCTCTCTCCTCTCTCTCTCTCTCCACTCTCTCTCTCTCCACTCTCTCTCCACTCTCTCTCTCCACTCTCTCTCTCACCACTCTCTTTCTCCACTCTCTCTCTCCACTCTCTCTCTCCACTCTCTCTCTCCACTCTCTCTCTCTCTCCACCCTCTCTACTCTCTCTCTCTTCTCTCTCTCCACTCTCTCCACTCTCTCTCCACTCTCTCTCTCCACTCTCTCTCCACTCTCTCTCTCTCCACTCTCTCTACTGTCTCCTCTCCCTCCACTCTCTCTCCACTCTCTCTCTCCACTCTCTCTCTCCACTCTCTCTCCACTCTCTCTCTCTCTCCACTCTCTCTCCACTCTCTCTCTCTCCACTCTCTCTCTCTCCACTCTCTCTCTCTCCACTCTCTCTCTCTCTCCACTCTCTCGCTCCACTCTCTCTCCACTGTCTCTCTCTCCACTGTCTCTCACTCTCTCTACTCTCTCTCCACTGTCTCCCTCCACTCCCCCTCACTCTCTCCCCACGGTATCTCTCCCTTCTCCCTTCTCTCTATCTACTCTCTCTCCACTCTCTCTACTTGCTCTCCACTCTCTCTCCTCTCTCTCTCCACTCTCGACTCTCTCTCTCTCCACTCTCTCTCTCTCCACTCTCTCTACTCTCTCTACTCTCTCTCCACTCTCTCCATACTCTATCTCTCCACCCCCTCTCTCTCTCTCTACTCTCTCTCTCTCTCTCTCTCTCTCCACTCTCTCTCTCTCTCCACTCTCTCTCTCCACTCTCCCTCTCTCTCCACTCTCTCTCTCTCTCTCCACTCTCTCTCCACTCTCTCTCCACTCTCTCTCCACTGTCTCTCTCTCTCCACTGTCTCTCTCTCCACTGTCTCTCCACTGTCTCTCCACTGTCTCTCACTCTCTCTACTCTCTCTCCCCACTCTCTCTCTCTCTACTCTCTCTCTCTCCACTCTCTCTCCACTCTCTCTCTCCACTCTCTCTCTCACCACTCTCTTTCTCCACTCTCTCTCTCTCTCTCTCTCTCTCCACTCTCTCTCTCCACTCTCTCTCTCTCCACCCTCTCCACTCTCTCTCTCTTCTCTCTCTCCACTCTCTCCACTCTCTCCTCTCTCTCCACTCTCTCTCTCCACTCTCTCTCCACTCTCTCTCTCTCCACTCTCTCTACTGTCTCCTCTCCCTCCACTCTCTCTCCACTCTCACTCTCTCCACTGTCTCTCTCTACTCTCTCTCTCTACTTTCTCTCTCTACTCTCTCTCCACTCTCTCTACTCTCTCTACTCTCTCTCTACTCTCCCTCCACTCTCTCTCTACTCTCTCAACTCTCTCTCTTTCTCTCCACTCTCTCTCTCCACTCTCTCTCTCTCCACACTCTCTCACTCCACTCTCTCTCACAAAGTAGTGTGCGTTGCCATGGGCGTCCGCAGAAATGTTTCCGGGGGGGGGCACATTTTTAACTTCATCACCATTCACCTTGCACTCTTCTCACCCTCCCCCTTGCACCCTTATCCCCCTCCCCCTTGCACCCTTATCCCCCTCCGCCTTGCACCCTTCTCCCCCTCTGCCTTGCACCCGTTTCTACATTGCACCCATCTCCCCTCTGCTTTGCACCCTTTTCCCCTCCCCCTTGCACTCTTCTCCCCTCTGCTGTGCACCCTTCTCCCCTTCTCCCCTCCGCCTTGCACCCTTCTCCTCTCTACCTGGCACCCTTCTCCCCTCTACCTTGCACCCTTCTCCCCTCCGCCTTGCACCCATCTCCTCTCTGCCTTGCACCCTTCTCCCTTCCGCCTTGCACCCTTCTCTCTTCCACCTTGCACCCTTCTCCTCTCTGCCTTGCACCCTTCTCCCCTCTGCCTTGCACCCTTCTCCCCTCTGCCTTGCACCCTCCTCCCCTCTGCCTTGCACCTTTCTCCACTCCGCCGTGCACCCTTCTCTCTGCCTTGCACCCTTCTCCCCTCTACCTTGCACCCTTCTCCTCTCTACCTTGCACCCTTCTCCCCTCCGCCTTGCACCCTTCTCTCCTCTGCCTTGCACCGTTCTCCCCTCCCCGTTGCACCCTTCTCCCCTCTGCCTTGAACCCTTTCCCTCTGCCTTAAACCCTTCTCCTCTCTACCTTGCACCCATCTCCTCTCTGCCTTGCACCGTTCTCCCTTCCGCCTTGCATCCTTCTCTACCTTGCACCCATCTCCTCTCTGCCTTGCACCCTTCTCCTCTCTACCATGCACCCTTCTCCCCTCTGCCTTGCACCCTTCTCCCCTCCCCGTTGCACCCTTCTCCCCTCTGCCTTGAACCCTTCTCCTCTCTACCTTGCACCCATCTCCTCTCTGCCTTGCATCCTTCTCCCTTCCGCCTTGCACCCTTCTCTACCTTGCCCCCATCTCCTCTCTGCCTTGCACTCTTCTCCTCTCTGGCTTGCACCCTTCTCGGCACCCCTTGCCACCCCCCCCCCTGCGGACGCCCACATGGTGCCTTCTAACAAGAGTGCTTAACTGAGGGCACCATTTTGCTGTCTCATACCTTCTCATATGAACTTTGCCCTGGAGAATGCTCTCTCTGGGGGCCCCCCACTCTCACTCTTGTCGGGGTCCTGAGCAGTGCTCTGTGCTGCTTCCTGCTCTCTGGGGCCCCCACCCCTCCCTTGTCAGGGTCCCAGCAGTGCTCTATGCTGCCTCCTGCTCTCTGGGGCCCCCACCCCACCCTTGTCAGGGTCCCAGCAGTGCTCTATGCTGCCTCCTGCTCTCTGGGGCCCCCATCCCACCCTTGTCAGGGTCCTGAGCAGTGCTCTGTGCTGCCTCCTGCTCTCTGGGGCCCCCATCCCACCCTTGTCAGGGTCCTGAGCAGTGCTCTGTGCTGCTTCCTGCTCTCTGGGGCCCCCACCCCTCCCTTGTCAGGGTCCCAGCAGTGCTCTATGCTGCCTCCTGCTCTCTGGGGCCCCCACCCCACCCTTGTCAGGGTCCCAGCAGTGCTCTATGCTGCCTCCTGCTCTCTGGGGCCCCCATCCCACCCTTGTCAGGGTCCTGAGCAGTGCTCTGTGCTGCCTCCTGCTCTCTGGGGCCCCCACCCCACCCTTGTCAGGGTCCCAGCAGTGCTCTATGCTGCCTCCTGCTCTCTGGGGCCCCACCCCACCCTTGACAGGGTCACAGCAGTGCTCTGTGCTGCCTCCTGCTGTCTCTGGGCCCCCACCCTTGTCAGGGTCCCAGCAGTGCTCTATGCTGCCTCCTGCTCTCTGGGGCCCCCACCCCACCCTTGTCAGGGTCCCAGCAGTGCTCTGTGCTACCTCCTGCTGTCTCTGGGCCCTCACCCCTACCCTTGTCAGGATCCCAGCAGTGCTCTATGGGGCCCCCAGCCCACCCTTGTCAGGGTCCCAGCAGTGCTCTCTGCTGCCTCCTGCTGTCTCTGGGCCCCCACCCCCACCCTTGTCAGGGTCCCAACAGTGCTCTGTGCTGCCTCCTGCCCTCTGGGGCCCCCACCCCCATCCTCTTGGGCCTGGCACCTCTGACTGAAGAGAAACAATGTTGATACTTTGTTTCTCTTCAGTCAGAGGGAGGGGGCGAGGGGCTCAGAGCAGGCTGCACCTGCTTTAGACACAGACGGAGAGAGGCTTGCACTTAGCGCAAGCCTCTCTCACCGAAGAGCTGAGGGGACCGGCCCCCTTCAAGTTCAAGTTTCAAAGCTTTATTCGACAGCGTTGTCATAAAAGCATTTACACCCTACTCTATACATAATAAATACTATTCTAGATTACAACAGTTAAAATACACATTAAACATAAAGTGCTGTCGAAAGCATATTTAAAATGTACAATCGTTTAAAAATAGAAACCTGATGTGTCAAGTGAATAAAAAAATCATCTAAAAGCATTCTGCTAATTTTGAAACAATTCATGAGATAAAGTGCGGGTGCGTATAATCCATTCCCAGCCCAAGTATTTGGCTAGTGCAATGGCAATACAAGGGGAGCAATTTGTTCTTAGAATTCTAAGCGCTTCTTGATGTATTCTAGTCCCTAAATTTCTACATGCATGTTTTAACCATCTTTGTCTTGGAGCCGCATAAAGGGGGCAGGCGAACAGGAAATGTGGAATGTCCTCAACAAGATCCTTACAGTGAGCACAGGTGTTGACATTACCGGGGGACCATTTTAATGTAAATGCATTAAGCGGTAGACAGCCCACCCTAAACTGGAAATACAGCTTTCTGTCCAATGGTTTTGCGATCAAGTCCCAATAATGTTCACAGATTGGGACTAGTTTATGTTCCAAAAACTGGGAAGTTAACACCGAAGGCTGGTTAGATGACAAAACTGAGCTGTGTATCATGTCCCAGTACATTTTCTTCAACAAATCCTTGGAGGGAAAAGCTGCAGGGTCAGTAATAGTCCATAAGTGGTCAAGATGGAGCTTGTTTAATAGGTTCCTGATTTCTTTTAACCACGTGATTTTATGGAACCGATCGGAGTTGACAATGTCCATAAGTGCAGCAGCGTAGTGGGCCAGTTCAGGCGTAGACTTTATGCGCCTCCAAAATAAAAGTGGGCACAGCCGAACCTGGTCCTCTATTTTTTTCCTCCCTAGATCATAGAGGAGAGGTATAGATGGGGTACTCTGCGGGACGCCAATTAACCTACGTAAAAATGTATTCTCTGCAACTCTCAACCCGTTAATATTAGCGAACCCCCATAGTTCTGCTCCATAGAGACATGCACCAAGAACTTTCATGCTATAAATCTCCATAACAGGTTGGATAGGTTTTGTCAATGAAGATTTATGCTTCAGAGCTATGGCCCCCGACAGCTGGTGGAACTTTAGAACCGCGAGATCAATGTGCGATTTCCACTGCATATTCCCCTGCAGATTAATACCCAAGTATGTGAAGGCATCCACCTCTTCTAAAACGGCCCCATTAAAATACATTGCCCCCTTAAACATCTTAGCAGGGTTCATGTTCATAAACTTGGTTTTTGCAGTATTTGATTCCAAGCCCCGAGACCTACAAAAGTCCCCAAAAGCGTTAATTGACTTTTGTAACCCACTAGGCGTTCGCGATATCAGGAGGGTGTCATCCGCGAACATGAGTACCGGGACCCGCACCCCATCCAGGATGGGTGCATCGGTTGGTGATTTCCTAAGATGGTCCACTACTCCATTAATATAAAGGGAAAATAAGGTGGGGGCCAGGACACATCCCTGCCTCACCCCACGCTCTACGGGGAAGGAATCAGTGACTTCGCCCTGTAACCCCCATCTAATTTTAGCGTAGTTGCCCTCATGCATACGCACTAGTAGTGACAACAGTTCAGGGCTAATCCCGAGTTCTCCTAGCACATTCCATAGTTTTTGCCTCGGAACTAAGTCAAAAGCCTGTTTTAAATCTACAAAAACGGCAAACAATGGGCCATCTGCTAAGGTGACATTTTTCCAATACAGGGTTAGAAAGTGGAACACCTGGTCAATGGAGCTGGTTAGGGGGCGAAATCCAGCTTGATATGGCGAGAGGACTCCATTTTCATCTATCCAGTCTTGTATTTTATTCTGAATCATTCTACCCATCAATTTTTGCGCTGAATCGATAAGGCTGATGGGTCTATAATTAGATGGTAAGGCCTTATCTCCTTTTTTAAAGACTGGTATAATCTCTGCGCCTTTCCATGAGGCAGGTATTTCTGCTCCTTGTGCTATAGAATTCGCAAGCCAGGCAAAGTACAGGCACCAATTCTCCCGGTCCGATAAGAATACGTCGGCCGGTATGCCATCGATGCCTGGTGCCCTCCCTCTTGTCACCCCATCTAGTGCTACACTTACATAATTTTTTGTAAATACTTCCTCTTTGTAGAATACTATAGGCGGGGTGGGTTGACACTCAAGGGGCCTTGTACAGGAATATTGCGGCTTAAAGTAGTCAACCCAGCATTCTTTTGCCACATGATTTTTTGGGCATTCAGCTGTTCCACCCCTATCCCATTTTATAATTGCCCAAAATTCTTTTTGTTGTTTAGCTGCACAAGCATTCTTTAGTTCCTGCCACTGGCTTTCATCCCACGATCGTTTTGCCCTGATCTGGGCTTTTCTGTACTCGTCCCTGGCCTTCAGGACTTCTCCTCTATTTTTACTTCTCAATACCACGCTTAGATTCTGTCTCGCCCTTCTGCAGGCATGATCATACCATCCTGCCGTTTTCAAAGGATGCACGCCCTTTTTCTGCTTGACCTCCTTTGAAAAGAACCCCTGTATCTTTAGAAAGAATTTGGGATGTGTCTCTTCAATTAGTTTATAGAAGTCAGTATCATTGTATCGGTCCTGCAAACTACTCACTTCATTTGCCACCACCACTTTTAGGTCTTGCAGTTTTTCAGGCCTATCTAACAGTGCAGCCCATTTTATATGGCGTAGATTATTAGTGGAGATTAAATCCAGGGGCAGAAGCCCCTTATCCGAGCCTGGCACTATCACCCCATGATTTAATTGGAAGAGCAGACACAACGGGTTATGGTCACTCTCCACTCTAGGGGTGACCCTCATGTCCCTAACCATGTGCCAAGCTCTAATATCTACAAGGATGTAATCAATCCTACTACTTGCCCTAAGGTTGTCAAAAGTGGGAGCACCATGTAGGTCTGAGAGAGTGCGTCCATTTGCAGCCCTCAACCCCCTGGCTAAGCACATACTCTTCAATTGAACGGCTGCCTCAGACCACTTCTTTATCGGGGGTAAATCTAGCTGCGGTATTCCCCATTTGGCATCCTCATCTTGGGAGAGTGCACTATCTTCAGGACCCAAGGGTTCAAATGTGGTATTCACATCACCCCCCACCATGATTGAAATATGCTGTGGCAGGGCTTCCATGTTGTTATCTAGTGCTGGTACCACATCTGAACCTCTACCCCCAGGTACTCCCCTAGCATAAATGTTAAAAAGGGCCAGCTCGGAACCATCCCCCCAAGTAATCACAATTGATACTATGTCGCAATTATTCACAGGCCTTACTCTTGTGGTACATTGTAGAGATTGCCTTACCCATATAATTAGCCCCCCTGATGGACGCCCCTTGGGGTTCTTTTTTGCAGGAATAAAAAAATTCAGAAACCCATGCCGGTGAACAGGGAGCACTGCCCAGGTTTCCTGTAGCATGATTATATCATGGAGCTGAATAAACTCCCCCCATTCTGGGGACTCTAGTTTGCTCGAAATTCCCGCCAAATTCCATGATAGAAGTTGGAGGCCCTCTTTAACTAAGCCAGCCATCTCTTGTGGTAGCAACAAATTTTGGCTGCAGAGAGGATGTTGTGGATTAAGTGGAGGGCTACACGCCCTACGAACATTGGGACATCTGGCAGCAGAGTCTTAGTGCCTTACTGGACCATGCTCCACCTTACCCCGAGAGTGTTTACTCCCTTCTACTGATTTGATAGCAAGTCGAGGGATGGATTTAGGTACTCTCCTCTCTACAATGACAGCCTCTCCAGATGGGATGTCGGCTGTACGTTCCATCAAGTCACTCTCCCTCTCATCCAGTCAATCACACTCGTTTAAGCCTGATAGGGCTGAAAATCTGTTCTCCATGGGCATACCCCAGCTACTTTTGGCGTCAAAGGGCTTTCCTCTCCGTACCACCGTATTCCATTTCGTTCTCAGCACAGAGGGATTAAGCTTATTACCTCTCCTTGCATAAAAAAAGTCCAAAGTTAGGGGGACTATCTCTGTGGATCTACGCTGTGGAGGATATATATTAGCCAGGACATTTGGCAACACCTCAGGATCGGAGAAGTGTAATACCACACAGTCCCCTCTGTATTTTTTGTTACTTCCCCTGATCCACTCTACTCTTCTAGCCTTTACCACCTCTTGGGCCAGTTGATCCATACCACCCGGGGAAAAGGCCATATTTCGTGAGAGCCAATGCAGTGATTTATTTATCAGAGAGGATGAATTCTCTATGTGCCCAGATTCCAGATGAGGGACATTGGCAAGGACCAATACTAGAGGCGAGGCCTCGACGATCAATTCTACTGGGCCCTTTTCTATATTACACTCTTCGGATCTATCCCCTCTATCCCCTCTCTCCAGCCCTTCAGTGGCCCCACTTGCACCCTGTCCTCCCTGATCCCCCCCTCCAAGAGCATTTTCCAGTGTGGAAATAAGGGGGATGTTAACCAGGGATTCTAGTCTATGGGGTGTCTGGGTTTCTTTCGTCACTACTCTCAGGATCTCCTGTCTAGGGGGATTTTCCTTTTCCTGAGTTGCTTTATCCAGGAGCTCCCCTAATCTAATCACCTCTTCGGTTAGGTAGTCAATTTTGGTCAGGAGGGGTTTAGTTATGTTCTTAATTTTAACTTCTAGGGCACTTACCAACCTCTTGAATTGGTCAGCGTCCAGCGTTACCTTCCCTTCAGTAATATCCCTTTCATCTTCTCTACTCTTTTTACCTTGGGAATTATCAGGAAGTTTTTTGCCTGAACGGAGCCCGTCCCTCTTTGGCAGATTTTTGTCCCCCCCCTTAATACATCTAGGGGCTGGAACCGGTGCTGGGGGCTCATCTTCTAGTAGTATGATTTCTTCATCTGGTATTGCATCAGCATCTACCTCAGCTAGGACCGCTACTAGCTGTGTTAAAGAGTTATTCTCCTGAGATGGCTGATGGAGTACCTCGCTACTAGTATTAACATCAGATGTATCAGGAGGCAAAGTTTCTAGTAATGGTATTTGGGGGGATAAGCTCAAGCCCAAGGAAGATCTTCTCTCGTTATTTATCTTGGCGACAACTTGGACGAGATAATTGTCAAGTGTATTAACAATTTGAGGTGTTTTGGGTTTTGACATTTTCAATAGATGATTCACTAGATTACCACAGTTATCACCCTTATGTGTAGCAGTAAGGGAATCTCTTGACCAAAGTCAAACCGATATTACCAAATATGCTTAATAGAGAAGGGGACACACTGGTGATGATTTGGGCAGTGTCCCTGGCCCAGTCCAGTATCGGCCGGTCTCGGACTGTCGCAGACTGTCCCGCCCTTGTCCCGGGCTTAGCCCGGGCGCTCCCACGCGCGACTCGCGGGGCGAGAGGGCAGACTGTCCTTAAATGGCGCCTCCGGGCGCTCTCTGCGCGTCACGAGCGCGCCGCCCCAGAGGCTGCTGGGGGATGTGGTCCTGCAGGGCTGGGAGTCTCCCGGCGCTCCCGCTCTGCCAAGGGTAAATGCAGCCTGGTGCAGCCGCCGCTGTTTACCTCACGGCTCCGCCGACCCCAGTAGTCAGGGCAATCAGGGCTGGGACCTCCAAACTGGTTACAGGCAAGACGAGTAAATAATACACACCCAGGGGCTCCTGGGCGGGCTGTCCTTAAATGGCGCCTCCGGGCGCTCTCTGCGCGTCACGAGCGTGCCGCCCCAGAGGCTGCTGGGGGATGTGGTCCTGCAGGGCTGGGAGTCTCCCGGCGCTCCCGCTCTGCCAAGGGTAAATGCAGCCTGGTGCAGCCGCCGCCGTTTACCTCACGGCTCCGCCGACCCCAGTAGTCAGGGCAATCAGGGCTGGGACCTCCAAACTGGTTACAGGCAAGACGAGTAAATAATACACACCCCCTTCATTAACTGAAGAGAGTGCCCCCCCCCCTCCCGCACCGCGGGGCCTGTGCGGGCGTTTGTTAGGCCCCTGCTGGTAGAGGGAACACAGTGGGCTTTTAACAGTGTTTACTTGAGCTGCATCTATCCATGGGGGGCATTTCTATGGTTTGACTAAGATTATGAGGGACATTCTACTGTTAAATTTATGACACTTCGAGTGACACCTTCTTGTGAGCAAAGCAAACCAATGACCAGTATTTAGGTGTCTCGCTGTCATTTTTTAGGGCTCGCCTAGCGCAGCGGGCATGCGTTGCTTTAAGAGAGGCCTCTTGGAATCACTCCAGACATTCAGAAAGCTTTCAGAAAGCTTGTGCATCTGGTTGTCAAATTCTATTGGCCTTTGCGTGTGGCTTTCAATAAATGAAAGGGCGCAATTGGCCAAAGGCAGGTGCATGTCCCACCTCTTCGTAAAATGTTCACTCCCATGGCCTAGTGGTCTCGGGAGCGAGCAGGCTTGCAGCTGCAGCTGCATTCCTCCTTTGTCACGTGCTTTTGTTATCTGCAATTTATTGCCTTTCAGAATGTGGCCGCCCTTGCTTAACCTAGTATCCTGTTCTTAATTGCTTTTAACGCGTCACCCTGCTTTTCTTTCAAATGCTTGTTTATTATTGTATCCAGACATAGCATAATGAGCACACCACTAAAACAAGCCAGACCTATTGTCATTGAAAAGTCTTGTTAGTAGTTTCAAATAAATGAGCAATAACAATGTTTTTTTTTAATAGGTAGACCTGGAAATGTTGTAATCTGAAGATATGAGCAGGGAGCTAACCAATACTTTCTTCATTCATTCATACCTCTCAATTCTCTGCAGTAGACTGGCGGGTGAGATTTCAGAACGTAGTCTCAGGCATTCCAAAATGGTCTCATGCATGCATGGAGGCAGGAGTCTCCAGATTTTTGTAACCTAAAAATTACCTAATTTTTATATTTCTCAACTCACCCTCATTTGGTGAATGTCACTCTCTTTTCACTCATATCCACCCTCCGCGGATGCAGATCCAGTGAAAATGCAAAATTTTCCAGCATTTGCATTTTTTTTGCATACTGATGACAAGAATTTGGCCACTCCAAGAGATGAACGGAATCAGTTATGGATAAAAATCTGCAGGTAAACACTATTTATCCTGGAATGATAACGTACAAGAAGCAGAATACTGCATGATATATTATGTTTTCCCAAGTGTTTGTCTCATCACTGCTGTGGAGATTGACAGTATTGTTTACATCTTTTGGATGGAACAGTGCGGTGACTGATATGAGCCTGGTGGTAGAGAAGCCTCAGTGCTTATGTCATGCTCTGCCAGTTAGCCTTAAAGGCCACCTCCTGCTACTTGAAGTTGGAGACCTGCCACAAGGGGGCCAAGCACATCCCAGTGCTTGTATTTCCTTACATGAGTGGTCACCTGTCATCGTCACAATTTTCCTTGGGAGTCAATTAACTTTTTTATAGGTAATTTCATAAGTCATGTATAGTAGCTTTCATTCAGGTGGAGTAAAGTCTACTTTCGTTAAATTCTTTTTTAAAATAATTTTTGTTATTTATAAGCAAAACAGTAGGCTTCACTTGTTGCTTAGCAGCAATATAGTCGGATCATCACACATTTTGCCTTGTTGCCATAGGCCCCCTCATGATGCTTAATCCAATTGAATTATTCAGGCGCTTTTACGGCCATCTCGCTTGACTCACTTGGAGTATCCAACCCTTCTTCCGAACCCTGGATCATCACCCTCCTGCCCCACCCACCAAACTCCTATAATTTTTCCAGTCCCCCATACTCTCTCCCATTTCTTTGGGCATCCTCTGGCTGCATAGATCCCTTGTTCCGCTCTTTGGCACCAATCTAGGTCAGCCTCCCAATCCTTAACTGATGAGGCGGACCTCACCTCCCGACCCCTCGCAATATTCCATTTTGTTACCCCCGCAGCCAGTCTCAGCCAAATTTCTTTTGCCTTAGGCCAGTCATTGTCCCCCTTTATTCCTAATAATAGCCAACAAGGTTCTACTGTGACCTCCACCTCCGCCACCCGTACCTTTATCAATGTAGTCTGAGCCCAGTACTGGTGGATCAGCCGACAGTCCCACATGGTGTGGTAGAAGGATCCTTCGCACCCACAGCCCCTCCTGCACAGCGGGGAGTCTCCTCTGCCCATTTTATGTAGGAGAGTTTGTGCATAGAAGGATCTATGAAGAATCTTGAGCTGAACCAATCAAAATCTCACTATAACCTCCCGAGCGGCCTGAAGTGCCTCCACCCAATCTTCCTCTTCTAGCTATTTACCCAAATCTTCCTCCCACTGTTTTTTCAGGGGGCCAAGCAGGTCGGGTGAGTTTTGACTAGCTTTTTATAAATTAATGATACACCTTTATTTGATAGCATCTCTGTGAGTAAACGGTCCCCTAGTGGCGATGAGCCGGGGAGCTGTTCCCCCGCTGGTAGGTGACAGTGCAGGGCGTGCCAAAATATTTCAGACTTAGCTATTCAAATTCAGACTGTAGATCCAGAAACTGCATGAAGGACTTGTTCCTCCAGATGTCTCCCTGGTGTTCTTTACTGATCAGTTTCCAATTCTGGAATCCACCTAGCCCTGCCACCTCGGGTAACAGTGCACTACACAAAGGAGTCTGGGCCGTTAGCTTGCCCTTCCAGCCCTGAAAGCCAGCAGCTCTATGCCAGGTATGCACCACCACTTCTGTGCATTGCAGCCAGTCGTCTCTGGTCATCTTACTGTATAAAAGTCTCTCCCATCCACAATGGGCCATGCTCCCTCTTTCCACCCTGTATGCTGGGTCCTGGTGGTTTGCAAACACCCAGTTGTTGATTATCAGCAGCAGTGAGGCCCAGTAGCATTTTTGCAAGTTAGGGATCGTCAGTCCTCCATCATATACACCTTTTTGTAGCTTTGCCAGCACAATTCTTGCCCCCCCTTCCATAGCGATAATGCCAGAAACCACTCCCCGGAAGCTTGTTTCCTTTCCAGTAAAGAATTGGCTTGGTAGTTTGGTCTGCCCTGTTCCCATGATGCACTGGGCCAGGGACAGACTAATTTGCATGTAGCCAGGTTCTGAACTGGGATGGTGCAGTGAGCTAAAAAACGGTGATGGATCAAGCCCTGATCTTTTGACTGGGTAGGAGTGTTCTGCATAATTCAGATACTCTGTCCATCACCACCCCCCTTTTTGAATCGTTTTGGCCACCACAAGTGTGGAAGGGTATGCTCAGATGTGAGTCCCTTGCTCACTGCACCATCAGGATTCAAGCAAGCCGGGCCGAAGACGGCTGTAATGCCAGAAACCGGTCCCCGGAAGCTTGTTTCCTTTCCAGTAAAGAATTGGCTTGGTAGTTTGGTCTGCCCTGTTCCCATGATGCACTGGGCCAGGGACAGACTAATTTGCATGTAGCCAGGTTCTGAACTGGGATGGTGCAGTGAGCTAAAAAACGGTGATGGATCAAGCCCTGATCTTTTGACTGGGTAGGAGTGTTCTGCTTAATTCAGATACTCTGTCCATCACCACCCCCCTTTTTGAATCGTTTTGGCCACCACAAGTGTGGAAGGGTATGCTCAGATGTGAGTCCCTTGCTCACTGCACCATCAGGATTCAAGCAAGCCGGGCCGAAGACGGCTGTAATGCCAGAAACCGGTCCCCGGAAGCTTGTTTCCTTTCCAGTAAAGAATTGGCTTGGTAGTTTGGTCTGCCCTGTTCCCATGATGCACTGGGCCAGGGACAGACTAATTTGCATGTAGCCAGGTTCTGAACTGGGATGGTGCAGTGAGCTAAAAAACGGTGATGGATCAAGCCCTGATCTTTTGACTGGGTAGGAGTGTTCTGCTTAATTCAGATACTCTGTCCATCACCACCCCCCTTTTTGAATCGTTTTGGCCACCACAAGTGTGGAAGGGTATGCTCAGATGTGAGTCCCTTGCTCAGTGCACCATCAGGATTCAAGCAAGCCGGGCCGAAGACGGCTGTAATGCCAGAAACCGGTCCCCGGAAGCTTGTTTCCTTTCCAGTAAAGAATTGGCTTGGTAGTTTGGTCTGCCCTGTTCCCATGATGCACTGGGCCAGGGACAGACTAATTTGCATGTAGCCAGGTTCTGAACTGGGATGGTGCAGTGAGCTAAAAAACGGTGATGGATCAAGCCCTGATCTTTTGACTGGGTAGGAGTGTTCTGCTTAATTCAGATACTCTGTCCATCACCACCCCCCTTTTTGAACCCCCTTCCATAGCAGCTTACAAACTGTCCGGTCAATTCCTGTGAACACTGTTGGTGGAATATTGTAGGGAGTATTCTGCAATACAAAGAGCAGTCTCAGAAGGGTCATTATCTTGTAGAGGGCAGCCCTGCCAGCTAACATCACCTGCAGAGATTCCCAGTGTTTCACATCTGCCTTGAGCCTTTCGAGTTGCAGATCAAGATTTTGTCTAAAGAACTCATGTGGATGTCGGGTGATGTATATCCCTAGGTATTTGATCCCACCCGGACTGAACAAGGCCAAGCAGGCATGTGGCGAGCAAGGTCTTCCCCAGACAGGGGGTATATATTATATAACCAACTTGGCCCAATTGATTGCATAGCCCAAGTGTTCCCCAAATATTCATAAGATTTGGATTACTCTGTTCATGGAATTCTGGGGTCTAGCCACCTATAGCAGCACATCGTCTGCGTACAGGGCGATTCTTTTTTTCCCAACCCCCTGCTGCAGGAATATCCCAGATTAGAGGGTGTCGGAGGAACCACGACGCCAGGGATTCGAGGGCCAGGGCAAATAACATAAGCGAACAATGGGCAACCCTGCCTGGTGCCTCTGTGCAGGTCAAAGATGCGTGAGACTACTCAGTTCATCCTGACCCTGGCCTTAGGGGTAGTGCAGAGGAGTTTGACCCAGGCTCTGAATTTGGGGCTGAACCCCAGTTTATCCATTCCTGCAAACATATAGTTCCATTCCGCTAAGTCAAACACCATTCTCCGGTCTAGGGCCATCACTACCGTTTGTATATCCCTGCAAGATTTCGTTAGGTGGAGGACCCCATATAGGCATCTCAAATTGAGCCTTGTGCTCCAACCAGGAAAGAAGCCCTAGGGGAGAACCACCTTCAGCCTAGTGGCCAATATTTTTGACAATACCCTGACTTCCACATTTAATAGGGAAATTGGCTGATAAGAGCTAGGTTCGGATGGGGGCTTTCCCTCCTTTAGTATGGTCACAATCATCGCAGTCCGCTGGTCGAGTGTAAGACAACCCCTGAAGAGCGCTTTGTTACAGCATTGTTTTTGTCACCACCCCTACCAAGCCTTTCTATAGCTCTATCTGCAAATCACTTGGCCCCTGTGCCATGCCCGATTGCAATTCTTTTAGTGCCCCCTGCAGGTCCTCTTCAGACAAGTCAGCTTCTAATGCTCCCCGCTCCTCCCATGTTAATGGTCGAAGGGTCACATCTCTTAGAAAATCAATGCAATTTGCATCAGTCATTAAAGTCTGGGATACATACAACTTCTCATAGTAGGAGGCAAAGGACTATTTTGTCATTGGAGGAGTGGATCATCCCATCTCTGTTTTTCATCTCAGGTACCCAGGATCTCTCCCTATCCCATGACTCCTGCCACGCTAGTAGTTTGGCTGTCTCATCCTCAACGTCATAAAAATTTTGTTGCGTTGTCAAAGCATGTTTACAGGCAAGGTCCCCTGCTAATGCTCTCAGCTCCTGTTGTTAGAGCAGTAGTTGGTGTTTGTCCAGGTCTTGGCTTGTTTCTTGAGATTTACTCTCTTTCTGTAATATCCTCTTTTCCAGTTCGACGCATTGTCGTCTGGTGTCTTTTTTCTTCCCCCCATTATTGCCTTCGTAGCCACGCTCAACACTGATTTGAAGGCCTCCCATAGAGTGAGCGCTTAGTCATTGAGGTAACAAGCATCCAACCTGGGGGACACTGGTAATCTTTCACTGAGCCTTGCAAGTGGACCTTGACTGGGGACTGATCTGATACTCCGCTGGCCAGTTGGACTGCTGCCGTAAATCATGCAAAAAAGAACAATTGATGGAAGAATGTAGAACAATGTCATACATTCACCCCAGTACAGAGATCTGGGCCTAAATCCATCGTTTTTTTGCTCACCATGCCATTCCAGTTTGGTCCCAACCATATGCAAATCAGTCTTGACCCTGCACCCAATGGGAACAGTCCAGCCCGAACTGCCAGGCCAGGTACTCCCTGGACTGGAAACAAGCATCCTAGGACCGGTTTTGGACTTTCAACCCTCATCAGCCAGGATAGCTTGACTCCAGTGGCTTGGAGAACATGGGACCCATGTCTGGGCATACCAGTCCCACTTGGGGTGACAAATGCAAAAAGAACAATTGATGGACAGAATGCAGAACAATATCATACATTCACCCCGGTACAGAGATCTGGGCCTAAATCCATTGTTTTTTTGCTCACCATGCCATTCCAGTTTGGACCCAGCCATTTGCAAATCAGTCTGGACCCTGTCCCCAATGGGAACAGTCCAGCCCGAACTGCCAGGCCAGGTCCTCCCTGGACTGGAAAGAAGCATCCTAGGACCGGTTTTGGGCTTTCAGCCCTCATCAGCCAGGAAAGCTTGACTCCAGTGGCATGGAGAGCACGGGACCCACATCTGGGCATACCCGTCCCACTTGGGGTGACAAATGCAAAAAGAACAAATGCTAGACAGAATGCAGAACAATGTCATACATTGACCCCAGTACAGAGATCTGGACCTAAATCCATCGTTTTTTTGCTCACCGTAAATCATGGCAGCTGAGAAATGGGAGTAAATAAATAGTCTATTCTAGAGAAGCTGCCATGCGGTGCCAATAAATATGTATACTGCTGAGTGACTGGATTGAATTCTCTCCAGAGGTTCGCTAGGCCCAACACTGAAAAGTCCCTTCCTTTGATCCCCCAGAGCCAGTGCCCGTACTGTCCATTTGGGGGTCAAGAACCACATTAAAGTCTCCTCCCACTAGAAGGATTCCCACAGGGAGTTCCAGTAATAGGTTCTCCAAATCAGAAACAGTTGTGGTTAGGAGTCGAGGCATAAACGAAGCAGAGATTAAGATCTACCCCACTCCAGGTCCCACTAAGGATCACGTATCGTCCGTGATCATCCCTCCGCTCTCTTGGGGAGTGGAAGGGCAGCGACTTTTTTATCAGGATTCCCACCCAGAAGTCCATGTGTATCCCGTGTGAGCTCTAGGGACATATCCCATTCTGTCTAGTGATATCCTTTTAGTTGTTTTTTGCGTGAGTAGTATGTCTGGACCATGTTGTTTTATTTGTGGTAGGATCAATGTGTGCTTAATACTGCTACCCAGTCCATTGACATTCCAGGACTACATTTTTAAGCTCTGCATGGCCTCACGTGTGGTAGTCATCACTGTCCTCTGAGCCATATACCGCTTGCTGCAACTGGGTTTCTGCATCCTCCTTCCCCACCCCTAGGGGGGTCCATACATCTAGAACTTTCCACCCAGTGATAAGGCACTCATAGCAGGCCAAGCGCTATGAAGCCTTCGGTCTAACTAACGTAATTAACAATACCCCAAACTCCCCCCACCCTGCTACCCTGCTAAATGAAATTCGAACTTCACAAACATGCAAAATGCCTGTCGCCCTAAACTCAGCATACAATAACGGTTCATGTTACAGCACCCGGTTGAAATTTGTTGGATAAAAACTTTCGTATATATCAAAATAAACAATCCCCCAGTCTTGAGAGATGACTCCAGCCCGCACCCACCCTGCACAGCTCACCCCGGCCATGTTACTCTGCCTCCTGGATGTGCAAATCATCTCCCATGCACCTTCCCTCCCTGATACCTCAACCAGTACCCCCCCTTAGTCTTCCAGGATGAATGCTCATGTGGTCCTTTCAGGGGGACACGAATCTCCAGGAGGCCCAGCAGAGGAAGCCCCCCTATCACCAGGGGGTCCGTGCCATCTCTTTGTTTGTTGTCGGCAGTTCCTTTACCCACCACTCTCCACCCCTCCAGACAATCCCAAACTTCTTCAGGTGTGGCGAAATGTAATGTCTTGCCATCGGTGATCACTTTCAGCTAAGAGGGGTAGAGCCTCATATACTTCAGTTCCTTAGCTCGGAAGGCTTTCTTTAGTTCATCAAAACTTCTGTGTTGGTGCTGGACCTGAAAAATGAAGTCTGGAAAAAAGCAGATCACTCCACTGTCAATGCTTGAGTCTCCTTGTGCCCGGGCAGTTTGCAGGACCTTGTTGTGATCTCTAAAATTCAAAATTCTGGCGAGGATCATGTGCTGGGGTCCCTAGCCTCGGCGGTGGACAAGTGCCCCCTGGGACCTCCCCACAGAAAAAAGTTCAAAAATGGTTTTGGCTTGAGTTTATTAAGAATCAAATCCTCTATGAACAGGTCCCCAGTGGGGCCCTCCAGACCCTCAGGGACCCCCTCCACTCTAATGTTGTTGCACCTTGCCCTTCCTTCCTGGTCCTTCAGTCTGGCCGATAAGATTCTGCTTTGTTTTGTTAAGTTCTGCACTTTCTCTTCCAGGCATTTGGTTGTGGAGAGCAGCCCATTTATTTGTGTTTCTGCTAATGTCACTCTTTCGAATATTTTATAGAAGTCGGCTCGGAGTAGATTTACCTCGACTGTTACCGCATCCAGCTTAGGCTCTATGGGGACTTTTGTGCCCAAGAGCTCCTGAATGGCCGCCATTATTGTCTGTAGTGAGGGTTCCCCCTCAGGATGGTGATCTCCCAGGGAGGCAGACACCTCAGAATCCCATGCCCTCAGCATTCCCACTGTCATCTTCACAGCGTATTTGTCCAAACTGGTTTGCTGCATGAGTCACTGCAGGAGGCCCTTCGTCGTCATTTCGGGTATCCCCTCGCCTAGAGTTCCTTATCTACAGCCCCACAGAGCGGAACTCTAGCAACACTCATCTTGGCCCCAAGGCCAATCACTCCAAGTATTACCCTCTGCAGTATTTAGTCTGGTATAGTGGGGGGGGGTCCCCAACCCCCAGCTTCAGGGGACCTTGGCATACCCACAGCATGGCCCGTTTACAGGGGGGCTTCTATTAATCTCAGGCCCCTGCCTGCCAGCAACGATCAGCTCCCGCAGGGTCCGGGGTCACCCTCCCACTGGTGGGGGAGAGTCAGGGGGGGAATAGGCATGCAGGGCCCAGCTGCCATCCCTATTCGAGATGCCCGCATTGTCTCATCCCGGCACCTCCAGGCCTCATCCCCGGCAGGCTACAGCAAAGGCCTCAACTTGTATTCCTGGGCTGGAACGTCCTGTCCTGGTGCAGTATGACCCCTCCAGTTTGGGTCCCAGGCCTCTGCAGTTACCTCGCTGGGCCCTTGCAACTCCCCCAGCATCTTCAATCCCTGGCGGGTTCTCTTGTTAAGTAATCACACTCCTTAGGGCTGATCCAGGCCTCCCTTCAGTTCAGGCAGCTGGGCCCCCTCTGTCACCCACCACGCCAACAGGGTAGATCCCCACACCGGTGGGTCCTCAGCTTCCACCAATATCGCTATGCAGCTCCCATCTTCCACAGTGCTCTTAGGCCGGCAGGCAGTTACTTGCAGGTGTGGCGCGGCCTGACTGTGCTCTGAAAGGCTTCAGGCCACGAATTAATTTGGAATGTTTATGCCGGTTTTTCAGGCAAGAAATAAAGGATTCGGTGAGTCATCTATTTGCTGATTGCGTCCCCAATGTGGGGCAAAGTTGGAGGCCATATATATATATATATATATATATATATATATATATATATATATATATATATATATATATATATATATATATATATGTAGTTATAGTTAGGATTGATTTCCATAGGGAAATCGTAACATTCTATTGGGAATAACTTTGGCGCCGGTTGAGGAATCTGCCTGAATCTTTCAGCAACTTTGCCTCGCGGCGCTCCGCTCCTTCCCGAAAGTTTGGGGCGGATTCGTCAAGCGGGGGCCGAGATAAAAGGGGGTCCCAAAACATGTTTTCCCCATGTTAATTTCCATAGGGCGGTCGGTCGCACTTTTAGCTTGAACGGCTGAATGGATTCCCACGAAACTTGGCAACATTGTAGGGACTGGTAGCCCGATGTGCCTTTGCTGTCTCAAGATATGTGCTCCAGAGGATTTTGAGTAATTTAGGTTAAAAAAAATGTATATATCTATGGCCGCGCCCCGGTACGCGCACCGGGGAGCGCTCCGGGCGCGCCACGCGACTTGCGCACGGAAAGCTGATTGGCTCTCGGGTGTCTGTAAACATTCCAAACAGTCCGCAGCGGCCGCCATCTTGTGTCTCGGTAGGATCGAGACACAAGAGGTGGCAAAAAACAAAGGGGGAAATAACCAAAAGGGGGCAGGGTAGACCCCCCCTGACCCCCTAGGTTTGATGTGGGGGCCATAAAAGGGTCCCTCGGGTAAAAAAAATATTTTAAAAATTCAGTTTTCGCGGGGGGAGCGCCCGCTACGCGCACCGGGGAGCGTACCGGGGAGCGTACTTTGGTGAAAAATAGTTAAAATAATAGTGTAAAATAATCATTTTGAGTGATTACAGGTAGGGTAGCTCTGAAAAGAGCTTTTGGGTTCTGTGGCTGTTTTAGGTACCTACAAGTACGTCCCACACACACCCACACGCACACAACCCCACACCCCCACACCCACACACTCCCCACACACACCTCACACACGCAAACCTCCACCCACACCTAAACACCCCACACCCCCACACCGACACCTTACACATCCACACCCACACCCACACATTCCACACACCCACACTCATACACACACCTCAACACCCCCCCAACACACACACACACGCACACACAGATACCTCACAGACACACCCCACACATCCCACAGACACACCTCCCCCCCACACACACACACACCCACACCTCACAGACACACCCACACATCCCACACATACACACATATCTTACACACATACCCCCCACACCCACACCCCCCCACACACACCTCACACACCCACACCTCCACCTACACTCAAACACCCCACACACCCACACACACACCTTACACAGCCACACCCCCACCCACACCCACATACCCCACACACCTACACACACTTATACACCTCACCCCCCCAGACACACACACACACACCTCACAGACACACCCCACCATCCCCCACACACACCTCCCCCCCACACACATGGGGAAAACTCAGTGAAACACTAAAATAATAATTTAAAGCGCTTAGAGGTAGGGTAGCTCTGAATAGAGTTGTTGTGTTGTTTGGGTGTTTTAAGTACCAACATGTAGGTAGCAATGTAGAGTTTTAAATTCAATGTACACCTTTTTTTATGTAGATATCTAGCATGTTGTTATAGAAGTTATTGTGGTATATGGAATCCATACCATAGTCTGTCAGGAAAGCAGAAACAGATCCTTTAAGTACTCCCTGAGAAGACCTACGGGATCATGGGTAGTCTACCCTGCTCCCTTATGATGTTTTAAAATTGCACAGTATATTGTTAGTTTCACTTTATACTATAATATAAACATAATTATTTTGGTAGTACTTCATGAATTAGATATAAAAATGAATAATGTCTCAAACAATTTTTAATTATTAAATAAAAATGTATTGGTCAGAATTTTCATAGTTCAATAAAACTTCCAGCATTACATCATCTGGAATCTCCTCAAACATGCATGTTTCTATGTCTTGTAAACATTCAATAAATTGTTCATCCAAAGACTGATCCATAAAATCTTCATCCAAAAAATCTTCATTTAGAATCTCCTCAGATGTAATTTCGAAGGAAATATTGATATTTTCTTGCTCCCCTTCCATTTTTTGCTGTAAATTGCATAAAAAATAACTATATCAGTAGAGTTAGGGCACTGTTGGGTTTAAGTTCAGACAGGTAGTTCTGTTTTTTTAACAGTTAAGTTAACTTTGGGTAGTGTATGGTAACAGGCAGGAAGTAGAAATAGAAAAAAGTGCCTGTGAAGAAGCGTAAGTAAACTCATAATTATAGCAGAGAAGCCTAAGTCAATCAATAAATATAACAGAGGAGCCTATCTCTATCTATAACTGTAGCAGAGGGACAGTAAATAATTATCAGAAAACGTTTTTACAAATTAACTTAACCCCTTCGACGCTCATGACGAGCTGGGCTCGTCATGCAGTAGCCTCCTGCTACGCTCATGACGAGCCCAGCTCGTCATGTAAAGTGCATCTGCTGCTTTTCCAGCACAGGGGAAAAATCCCCATAGCGTTCAAGGTGTTAAAGTGCCCCTTACAAATTATCAACTTACTTTACAGAGAGGTGGAGAAGAAAAAATGTGCCTCAGGTAGTTGTAGTCAAAATGGCCGTGTTTTCCTCTCATTTTTCATTTATATTCATGTACATAACCAATCAAATGCCAGGAAAAAAAAGTAGAAAATGAAAGTAACATTTTAATTGGTTGTAAATTCTAACACTAGAGATTTGTTTTTGTCATGTAATTTACCTCAGGATATTTAGACAGTGCTACAGCTCAAATGGCTCAATGGAATTCCACCAAATTTGGGAAAATGGTAGGGACTGGTATGTAGTATGGCCTATTCTATATTTGGTGAAAGTTTCTCCAGTGGTTTTTATGTAAATTAACTTTTAACATTTTTGGGAGCGCTTCCCGGTGCGCGCCCCGGTACGTGTACCGGCAGCGCTACGGGAGTCCTCCATTTTGTGTTTCGGTAGATTTGAGTCAGAAAATGGCGGACAAACAACGTTGGGAATGGGTATAAGGGGGCACGGTAGGCACTCCCTGACCCTCTAGGTTTTCTGAGGGGGTCTTAGGAGGCCCATATAGGCCCCCCCAAATTTTTTTTTAAAAAAAGATTTGCAGGGGAAGCGCCCGGTACGCGCGCCGGGGAGCGTACCGGGGAGAGTACTTTGGTGAAAAATAGTGAAAAAAGTTAGAAAAAGATAATCATTTGGAGCGATCAGAGGTAGGGTAGCTCTGAAAAGAGCTTTTGGGTTCTGTGGCTGATTTAGGTACCTACAAGTAGGTACCAATGCACAGTATTAAATTCAGGAGGAATATTCTATTCCCCTCATCTGAGAAGTGCATACCATCTCCTCTGTAGATATCTTGCATGTTGTAACGCAAGTTGTTGTTGTATATTGAACCCATTCATAGTCTCTCATGTAAGCAGAAACAGATTTATTCACATGTTTCCGTGCTTTCTCAAATTGTGGACAAAATTGGTTGGACCAGTTCCATTTCTGTCTTTGGCATATATTGGAAAATACCAAGGCAGTTTGAGGAAAAAGTGCCATCAATTGCCCAAAGGTGTCCTTTAAAAGCATTTCCAGACCTACCCCAGTCAAAGTGCCTAAGTCATTTCCACCACAGTGCAGAATTATGAGGTTAGGGTGTGGCAAATGCAAAAAGGTTTTCACCAATGGAATCAATTGGTGACATCTCAATCCTCTCTGGCCAATCCATTTAATGTTAACATTTTGTAAATCAAGGTTGTGAAAATTTCTGGTAGCTGCATACCTTTGAGCCCAGTGGATATAGCTATGTCCAATAATCCAGACAGAATACATGGTGAGAGGAGATTCTGGTGCAGTCAGATGAAGCGTGGGAAAGAAATGGCAGTTGGAACAATAGGAGTTTGCAAAAACACCTGTAGACATTCAGTGCTCTTGAATCACAAGCAATGATTGGTAGATTGAGATAGTTGAAAACTGAAAGTTAGGGTGCATGGTTGTGTTCTGTGTAAGAAGTAATTTGAATGGTTAAAAAAAAGTCATTTAAAGAAACATTGCACCAGATAAGCTGGTGTATTCGCAGGTCAAACATCCTTGCTGAGGTGATTTGCAACATTGTAGAATACACTTTTAAACCTGAGAGCTCAGTGAGGAGGGAGTTGCTATGGTAACAGGTAGAAAGGGCTGAGGGGGGGAAGGGTGTTGGTTTGAAAATACAGAGGGAAGAGTTTTGATTGGTTACCATGAGCAATATGTGTGTAGAATTAGAGGTTTTCTGTGCCATTAAGGTTTGCAGTGCCTGGAGAACATACCTTTTGCTCTGCTAAAGAATTATTGGTGTGTGTATCTGACACTGTTGTGAATCTCCTAAAGCATTTGTAAAGGTGAGTTATGATTCATTTAATATACATAGAGACTTGTATACTCTATGGAGAAGATTTGGAAGCAAATTGTGGTTTTTTAATGTTGCTTTGTGTCATGCTTTTTGATAATGCTTGGTAAAAAGTTTTTACTGCATAGAGGAATTGTATTTTGTAAAATTGTGAAGTTTTAGTAGTGACATGGAATGCTTGTACATAGGACCTGTGCTGTGTTTTTTAAATGTGATGTCAAAAACGATTTTGGGAAAAATGAATGGCTTTTACATTTTTTTAAAGGAATAAAGAATGTGTGCATGTTTAAAGAAATAAATTTGACTCTTTACAATGATGTTACCTGTGTTAACTCAGTGTAGGAAGCATATTGAGTTTGTTTGCATAGAGGAATTGTATTTTGTAAAATAGTGAGGTTTCAGTAATGACATGGAATGCTTGTACATAGGACCTGTGCTGTGTTTCCTAAATGTGATATCAAAAACGATTTTGGGGAAAATGAATGGCTTTTACATTTTTGAGTATAATGTGGCGCAGAGGTTTAAAAAGTTACGCATCTACCTACATGCGTCACTTTTTAAATATGGCGCAAAAAGGTACATGTTTTATGCCGCCGATGCGTCACAAAAAGTGACGCATCAGCAGTGCAAAACTGACGCAGGGCCTCATAAATGAGGTTCTTTTTTTTTTGCACACTACTTCAGTTTAGTCCTGTCCACTGTACTCTTGGACACAAGCCTCACCTTTTGTGCTCCCCTGGACAGTCTTCATCTCATCTGCACTCCTGCTTAGGTGTCAGAATCCTATCACATGGGGAAAGCTCCATGTGAAAGCGTTTGCCTCAGTCTTATCCCTGCTGTGAGGCAGATGCTTGTACATAGGATCTGTGCTGTGTTTCCTAAATGTGATGTCAAAAACGATTTTGGGGAAAATGAATGGCTTTTACAATTTTGAGTATAATGTCCGCAGAGGTTTAAAAAATGACGCATCTACCTATATGCGTCACTTTTTAAATATGGCGCAAAAAGGTACATGTTTGGGATTTCCTGGGGAGCGTAGGTGGTGAGGCTTGTGTCTAAGAGTGCAGTGGACTAGGCTTCATGAAGCCTATCCTCGACTGCACTCTTAGACACAGGTGTCAATTTGACTCTTTACAATGATGTTACCTGTGTTAACTCAGTGTAGGAAGCATATTGAGTTTGTTTGCATAGAGGAATTGTATTTTGTAAAATAGTGAGGTTTCAGTAATGACATGGAATGCTTGTACATAGGACCTGTGCTGTGTTTCCTAAATGTGATGTCAAAAACGATTTTGGGGAAAATGAATGGCTTTTACATTTTTGAGTATAATGTGGCGCAGAGGTTTAAAAAGTTACGCATCTACCTACATGCGTCACTTTTTAAATATGGCGCAAAAAGGTACATGTTTTATGCCGCCGATGCGTCACAAAAAGTGACGCATCAGCAGTGCAAAACTGACGCAGGGCCTCATAAATGAGGTTCTTTTTTTTTGCACACTACTTCAGTTTAGTCCTGTCCACTGTACTCTTGGACACAAGCCTCACCTTTTGTGCTCCCCTGGACAGTCTTCATCTCATCTGCACTCCTGCTTAGGTGTCAGAATCCTATCACATGGGGAAAGCTCCATGTGAAAGCGTTTGCCTCAGTCTTATCCCTGCTGTGAGGCAGATGCTTGTACATAGGATCTGTGCTGTGTTTCCTAAATGTGATGTCAAAAACGATTTTGGGGAAAATGAATGGCTTTTACAATTTTGAGTATAATGTCCGCAGAGGTTTAAAAAATGACGCATCTACCTACATGCGTCACTTTTTAAATATGGCGCAAAAAGGTACATGTTTGGGATTTCCTGGGGAGCGTAGGTGGTGAGGCTTGTGTCTAAGAGTGCAGTGGACTAGGCTTCATGAAGCCTATCCTCGACTGCACTCTTAGACACAGGTGTCAATTTGACTCTTTACAATGATGTTACCTGTGTTAACTCAGTGTAGGAAGCATATTGAGTTTGTTTGCATAGAGGAATTGTATTTTGTAAAAATGTGAAGCTCTATGTGAAAGCGTTTGCCTCAGTCTTATCCCTGCTGTGAGGCAGGTGCAAGATTTTGATGTAACAGTGTCCTAAAAGTGATGCAGTGAAATCTCATAGATTTTATTGCGTCATTATTACGAGGCTTTTTGCGGAGAAATGACCCCTCTGTGTACATTACACTTGACAGAGGTATAATGTGGTGCAGAGGTTTAAAAAATGACGCATCTAACTACATGCATCACATTTTAAATATGGTGCAACAAGGCACATGTTTTATGCTGCCAATGCATCACAAAAAGTGACGCATCAGTAGCGCAAAACTGACGCATGGCTTTATAAATGAGGCTCATCTTTTTCTTGCACACTACTCCAGTTTAGTCCTGTCCACTGCACTCTTGGACACAAGCCTCACGTTTTGTGCTCCCCTGGACAGTCTTCATCTCATCTGCACTTCTGCTTAGGTGTGAGAATCGTATCACATGGGGAAAGCCCCATGTGAAAGCGTTTGCCTCAGTCTTATCCCTGCTGTGAGGCAGGTGCAAGATTTTGACATAACAGTGTCCTAAAAGTGACGCAGTGAAATTTCATAGATTTCACTGTGTCATTATTACGAGGCTTTTTGCAGAGAAAGGACCCCTCTCTGTACATTACACTTGACAGAGGTATAATGTGGTGCAAAAGTTTTAAAAAATGACGCATCTACCTACATGCGTCACTTTTTAAATATGGTGCAACAAGGCACATGTTTTATGACGCCAATGCGTAACAAAAAGTGACGCATCAGTAGCGCAAAACTGACGCATGGCTTTATAAATGAGGATCAATTATGTCATCTGTGTTACCTGAGATTAGGAAGTAGATTGTGCAGATGAGGTGAGACATGTCCAGAGGGACAGAGGAGGTGAGGTTTATGATCAAGATTGTAGTGGGAGAGAGGGCTTTCCCGGGAAGCATAGGTGGTGAAGCCTGTGTATAAGAGTGCAGTGGACTTAGACACAGGTCTCATCTTCTTTGTACCTGTGGACAGAGCTGTATTCCACTATACTCTTCAATGCAGGCCTCACCTTTTGTGCACCCCTGGAGAATCCTCACCTGATCTGTAACCCTGAATAGATCGTTTGCTTTTTGTCATTGCTTTATTGCTTGGTAATAGTGGTCTATAATGTGCTATTTTTTTGTTTAACACAGATTGAAATCAAGATTTCAAGAGTAAGCAAACATGCCCACAAGGGAAAGGACAAGAAAACAACGTAACCGACAAAAATCAAAAACAGCAACGGAATTACAGCACTCTTCCACAACAAATACTTCAAAAAACAGGAACCAAGCTCCTGGTAAGACAACTAAGTCTTTTATACGGAACATATGTACTTTAAAAAAAAATGATGGACAGCATGTAGAAAAAGAAAATGAGAGAGTAAATTTGAAAAGGAAGCAGAGAACCTCAAAGAATCCTACAATGGGAGCAGGAGAGAATAATATGTATAGGAATAGAAGGCAGAATCAGTTTAGAGACATTCGTAAACGAATGTTTCGCAATAGGGTGGTTTTAAATTTGTTAAAAAACATTAGGGAAGGTAAACAGAGAGCTGCTTTTTATAAGAAAAAGAAAAGTGTAGAGAAGATTGTTGATCAGGCTTTTGAAGTTAAGAAAAAATTATTTATTTTAATAATCAATAGAATTAGGACACTTAACAAGACAATTGATGTTTGCAAATCAAACAGTAGATGGAAAAGAGTAATTAATCGGACTAATTTTTGTAAAGTTTTTTCTGGAGAATGGATGCACAGTTCAAGTTGTGAGCCATTTTTTAATGAGGAGAGTTACTTCCAGGAGAATGATTTAGTGCATGCAGTTGACACCAGTGGTCGAGCGTATGAAGTGAAAGACGGTTGTCCGATTGAAAAAGAGAAACTTGTGCCTAGAGAACCAGAAGAGGTGTTAACTGATGAAGTTTTAGGGAGACGTACTAAGGGTCCAGTGTACACTTGGAAGTGTAGTCGTATTTGTAGTGTGCGACAGGAATCAATTGATTTGTTTTGTAATTTCTTACGTACATATAGTAAGAAAAGTCTAAAGCAGAAAGTGAAGTTGTTGCAAGACTTAGATCCTTGCAGAGTGAGAGAAAACACAGGTTTGCAAGGCCATTCACTGGCTTGTCTTTCTAGAAAAGTCTGTCAGAGTGTTTTTCATCATTTTAGGATGTTAGCAGTGCATCATACCAAAATGAGGAAATTAGTGAGAATGTTGTATTATGCAAAAAGTCCAGCACTTAAGCTTAAACAATTAAACACTGCTCTTTTGCATGGAACTGAATTAGATGTGAAGAAGATTTATGAAGAAATCGAGATTTGTTATTTTGGTGAAAAAGAGGATAGTGTAGAAATTGACACAGCAATTCAAGGTAATGTGGAAGACAATGTACAGATTTCAAGTACAGAAAAGTTTGAGCAGGAAATTACCAGGTTTAAGGTGAAATCAAGTGAAAGGCCGAATTTTACTTGTGTGTGTTGTCGACGAAGTCATTATAAGCATCAAACTAGATTAGTTGATTTATACGTAAAAAGTGAAAAGATGAATAATTATGAGTGGAAGGAATTTGCAACTTATTTGTGGGTGGAGAATTGTTTTGATTTGAGTTCTGATCAGCGTATTTGTAAATATTGTTATGATAAATCAAATCAAAACAGAATGCCTGCTAGAGCTGTTCATAATAATCTGGAGTTGGTAGACATTCCCCGTGAATTGATGGATTTAAATACATATGAGTCTTTTTTGATTCAATGTGTCCACCCTTTTCAGGCAATTGTTCGCATGGAGCCTAAGATAGGGAAATTGCCTCCTACAGATTTGCAGAGAGGATTAAAGGGAAGAGTTGTTTATTTGCCTCTTGATTTAAAAAAAATATTGATACAAGTGGTATAGAAAAAGTAGAAGAGGAACCTTTAGTTATTCTAGTTACTGGGGTTCCGACAAAGAGTAAGAAAATCTGGCAAGATTTAGTGGATGTCAGGAAAGTCAAAAAGGCAACGTTGTATTTAGTCAAAAACAATGAGTATTACAAAGATGTATGTGTTACAGCAGAGGAAACAGCTGCAGATGAAGACAGTGATGTTCAGGCGGCCAAATTGAAAAAGTTGATGTGTCTAGAAGTGAAGAAATATATGAACATTATACTGTTCATCCTTTGCATTCCAAAGAAGTAATGGGGAATGCAATTGAATTGTTTCAAATGAAAGCAGCAAAAGGAAGTCCCATTAGTATATGGGAAGAAAGTTTGGAAGCTCGTTGTTTTCCACAGCTATTTCCAAAAGGTCGAGGTGGACGATATGACGATCGACCAATTCAAATTCCTGCATCTGAATATCGAACTGTAAGATTGTATGCTGAAGATCCACGGTTTCGTCAATGCATTCCCTATTTGTTTCATTTACTGTATGAAAGTGACTTGTCTGGGCTTTCTTATGCAGTAAACCATATACTGAAAAGTGGAGCACATCTGCAAAATGTTTCGGCGAGGGACTTTATGGAGAAAGTGAATCTGCAAGATAATAGTTTGGAATCTCATTTAATCAATCTCATGGCATGTCAGCGTGGTACAAGCGAGTATTGGTACCGTCGTCATGGGGAATTGAAATGTATGCTAAGAAACTTAGGAACTTCCACATGGTTCCTCACTCTTAGCTGTGCCGAGTATGCATGGGACGACTTACTTCAATTTCTACGCGAGGCAAATGCAAATATACAAAATATAGAATTCAAAACACCTGGAGAACTGTGTTCTTTGGATCCAGTGAATGTATGCAGATATTTCAATCATAGATTTGAAGCTATGATGTCTTTTATTACCAACAAAAAAAAGTCCTCCCCTTGGAGAGGTTTTGGATTTCTTTTGGAGAAAGGAGTATCAAGCGAGAGGTGCTCCTCACATACATATGTTGTTGTGGATTAAAGATGCACCCAAATTTGGAACAGATTCGGATGAGACAGTGATGAGCTTCATTGAAGAGTATTCAACATGTGCTGTTCCGAAAACTACCGAAGAAAACAGTTTAAGGAGACAAGTTTTACGCTTTCAATCCCATCGTTGTGGAAAGTACTGTCGTCGAAAATTCAGAAACAAGGACAAGTTCTACACAAAATGTCGTTTCAGCTTTCCACGACCAGTGATTTCTAAAGGAAGAGTAAATAATTTGATGTCTTCTCTGTGACATACTGTGACGAGGAAGTCACCAAAAAATACATACAATTTAAAAAGAAACGAAGAGTCCAAATACATCAACGACTACAACACAGTGATTTTGTCCATATGGAATGCTAACATGGATATTCAATTAGTTGCTGACAACTCTATTGCTGTGGCTCGATATGTGACGTCTTACATCACAAAAAAAGAAAAAACAGAACTGAAGGAAATGTGGGAGGACATTTCACATGAAAAGAGTCTAAGCAAGAAATTATACAGTTACAGTCTGAAGATGTTGTCGCATCGAGAAATTGGAGCATATGAATGTTCTGATCGATTGTCATCAGCAAGTCTCTATGCCAAATCTAGAACCATCATTTGGGTGAGTCTAGGTCTTGCTGCAACACGAAATCGAGTTTTGAAATCTGTACAAGAAATAGAGTATTTGGCGGAGAAAGAACCAGAAAGTACAGATATTTTGAAGACCAACATGTTGGATACATACTATCCAAATAGAAGTAGTCATCTTGAGAACAGTTGTTTGTATGAAGTTCTGCAAAACTATATTTATAAGAGAACCATCAGAGAAGATATTAACAATGGAATATATGCTATCATTGGGTGTGAATGATGTCTAGTGAGACAGAAAAAAGGCCTTTTGATTAATCATCGAAAATTGAGTTGCGAAAATCCACAGAAAAGGGAATTTTACTATTTAGCTCTTTTGCAACTCTTTAAGCCATGGCGTACAGAAGAGGAACTACTTGGAGATTTTCTCTGTTACGAAGATTCTTTTAATGCAACCAAGGATACCATAGAATGTCCTGTTTTTCCAAATTATCTGCAAATGTTGAACGAAGAAATAGAGCAAGAAGCCACAATTGCTGCAGAGATTGCTAGAGACAGTTCTCAAGACAGTCAGAGTTCTGCTTCATTTAGTCAGGATCCACTTGGAGGACCAATTATCCAAAATGAAGCTGCCACTGCCATGGATGAGGTGGAAAGAGCTATGGAACAAGCTCAAGATGATGAAGTTAACTTAGAAGATTTGGTGAAACAACTAAACCTTGAGCAGAAACAGATATATGACGAAGTCACAGAACAGATTGAACATGGATTCAGTCATGAGAAAAAAGAGTGCTCATGTACATCGTTTAAGCCTGTCCAACTGTACGTGAGTGGAGAAGCGGGAACTGGAAAAAGTTTTCTGATTAAAGCAATTGCAAATTATCTGCAGAAAAGGACTGAATCATCGCTGTCTTGTGTTGTTACCGCTCCAACTGGCCTGTCAGCACATAACATTAAAGGGATTACTTTACATCGTTTACTGATGCTGCCAGTGGAGCATGATAACAAATTGGAGTATCACAAGCTATCTGGAGATGTGTGTTCCGAAGTTTCGAGAGTCCTGAAGAAAATGAAACTTCTTATCATTGATGAAGTAAGCATGGTGTCAAATATAATGCTTGCTTTTGTGCATTTGAGAATGCAAGAAATTCTTAGAACAGACTATGATGTCTTATTTGGAGGAAAACATATTATTGTTTTTGGAGATCTTCTGCAGTTGACTCCAGTGAAAGGACAACCTGTGTTCAAAATGCTCACGCATGAAGATACCAGGAAGTGCTTAGGAAGCATTGGAAACGTTAATATATGGTTAAACTTCAAATATGCAGAACTGCTTCAAAATATGCGGCAGGCAAAGGATGAAGATTATAAAAATATTTTACAAGATGTAAGAATCGGAAAAGTAAGTCAGCAAGGGAAGGAAGCTTTACATGGACGATTAATTTCAAATTTGTACCCAAATGAAAACATTCTTCCAGAGAATATTTTTAAGAAAATTAACGAGAAGAAATCTGGCATATATTTGATGCCAACTCTGAAAGAATGTTCCATGTTCAACAACAAAATGTTACAGTTAGAAAATGAAGAGATAGTGAAACTGGAAGCTACAGATAAAATAGAGCATATGGGAGCAGCAATTATTTTGTCTGAAAATTTGAAATCAAAATTGGATTCATTAGAGAAGACTATATCTAAAACTGCTGGTTTTGAAAAGACTCTGAATGTGTGTTTAAATTGTCGTATCATTTTGAGAAGGAATTTAAATGTTGAAAGAGGTCTGGTAAATGGAGCAATGGGTCATGTTGTTGGTTTGTGAATTACAAAAACAGAGATGGAATTGAAATTTTAAAAATTAAATTTGATGGCATTGATGAAATAGAACAAATTTGTCGTTGTTCAGCTAGATTTTTGCTCGTGAAAGACTTATATGTTCGCCGAAAACAGTTTCCTATTTGTTTGGCATATGCGGTGACAATTCATAAGTCTCAAGGTTTAAGTGTAGATAGCGCTTTGGTGAACATTGGAAGTTCTGTGTTTAAAGAGGGTATGGCATATGTGGCATTATCACGAGTCAGAACTTTATCAGGATTGTACTTGATTGAGTGTGATGAAACAAAGATTTGTGCAGATCTAGATTGTGTTAAAGAATACAATAGGTTAAGAAGAGAGTTTGCTCCACATTTGCCTCAATATTCTCTGATGAAAAACGTGTGCTAGGCCGAAAAAGAAGAAATGAGAGTAATTGCAGTGAGGTATCAGCAAAAAGGCATAAAGTAGATAAAAGTGTAATTGTAAAGAGAAAGAAAAAAGATTCTGTTGAAGATGTTGTTGGATTTCAGTTTGAAAACAGTTCTGGTGTCAACTGCTATGCTAATGTAGTAGTTAATGTCGTTTTTTTTCTTCAAAATTTACAAAAACAGATTGTCGAAAATCGGGAACAAACATTGTGCTGTTTATTGAATTCTGTGTTAGAGAAATGTAGTAGTGATAGAGCAAAAATAGAAAGTGTTTCAGAAATTAGAAATCTTCTAGACATATGTTCAGGTCAAAATCAATTTTCACAGAATATTCAGCAGGATTGTCAGGAATTTTTAATGTATATGTTTGATGTATTGCAAGATGAAGGAGTAGATATAAAACATCTTTTTAACCTTTCTTATCAATGGCAACATGACTGTGACAACTGTGCTTCATCAAGTACTACTAGAATAGACTCTGAAAGATTTATATATTTGACTTTACCAGACTGCAAATCAGTGCCTTTTAATAATCTAGTTGAAGCAGCGGATCACAATATGGTGTGTACCCAATGTAAGTCTGCAATGCTGTCCACATTATTTCTACAAAATTATGGTCACTATGTCATTTTAATGTTCCAACGATGTAGACCTGATGGAACTAAATTGACAACTTCTATTAAAAATTTCGTGGCTTCTCAGTTATCGATATCAGGAAGAACCTTTACAACTGTAGCTATTATTTTTCATGACAGTCCTTCTACAACATCAGGGCATTACACATGCTATTTAAAAACTCCTAAAGGTTGGACCCAATGTAACGACACTCATTTGACTTTCAAACAACGTTTGCCTTTTGGCTTTATAAATTCATACCTAGTGTTTTTACAGCCACAATTTAGGTAAAAGTAATTGGCCTATGAAGACGGGAGTAGTTAATAAAGGTTATTTTGCTGTTTAAAAATATATTCTGAGTAAAAGTGATCCAGGCAATATAAAAAATTGACTTGTCATATAGTACTGTAACTGGATCTCATAGTTATTAATATTAGTATTATACAAAATGATGAACATGAGTGAGTCAGAGGTGGTTTTAGAAATACTTAAATATTGTGAAAATGTTGTAGTGCTTTATTTCAGAACGTCGGGAAAAAGGTCATTTCAGAGTGTCTGAGAATTAATTTGAAAATATACTTATACATCTGACACTATTTGGCCAAATGGAAAGGTGCAGGAATGAGTAAAGAGTCATGACTGAAAAAAAGGAGTATATGAAAATATTGAAAATATTCCAGATGTTCTTGGAGCTTTTCTTTTAGAAAGTCGATGAAATGGATTTTTAAGTGAACAGCAAAGTACTTTGCAACGAGAAAAGGACCTCCATGATATACTATTTGGCCTCAAGGAAAAGTAAGTCAATCAAAGATTAGCGTACATTTGTCATTTGTCAGTATCTAAGGTTTTTTTAAAAACACAATCTTTTAGATTGTGTTTTTTTTTCCCACTGTGATATGATGAGTAATTTGAACTCACTGTTTTAAGTGAAATTCAATATATTCTGAGAACAGCAAAAATAAACTATGTAACATGTTGTAGAAGTTATTCTATACTTTGGATTGTGTAAATTAAATTGTATTCCCATTCTCTGACACTCACTTTCCTTTTTCCATCCTCTTTCAGCTCTTTTTAATCACTTATAATGTCTTTCTCTCACTCTCTGTAACCCCCGTTCCTTTACTCTACTTCTTTGACAACCCTTCATTCTCATTTCAACTGTCTGCATCCCCTCTCTCCCTTGCATAACTTTTCAGCTTTCAGTCTCTCTGCTTTACTTCCCTTTTCCGTATTTTCCTCCTTTGCTGTTTTAGTAATTTCTGTTTACTCACTCAGCAGTATTATTGCACTCTATCGCTATAAATCACCCACTCTCCCTTGCTTATCTTTGTTTGCTCCTTACTTTTGACCTCTTCTCTCTATTTTTCGTTCACTACTTCTATGTCCTCAGTGCCTCACTCTCCTTGTCTTATGTTCACTTGTGTTTATCTACCTTCTATCATTTCTTTTACAACAACTTCACTACTACTCTCTCATCGTTCTTCATCCCATTTCTTTTACTGTGGTTCTATTACTATCCCTCATTTTCTTTCTTTCAATGTCCTTCTCTTTACTTTCATCACCAAATTATTTTCTCTCAGTACCACTGTTTTAGTCGTCTTCTCCTCTCTTTCCTTTTTTTGCTCCCTTACTCATTTCCTTTTCTCACTCATTGTACTCCATCTCACTCAGTTTTTCTCTTAGTGTGTCTATCTACTAACTTCCTCAGTCCATTTCCCTCAATCGTTGTATATTATCCTCTCTTCCTTCATCCTTTCACTCTATGACTGTTCTTCACTTACTCTTAGTTATCTTCTATTCCTCATTCTTCTAAATGCATCCTTAATTAGACTGTTTTCTGTCTCAGTCATTATCTTTTTACTTACTACTGTTTCCAGATTTAGTTTTGCTATCTCACATTGTTTTAGTATCTTTCTTACCTTTAGTTCATTTCTCTGTTCTTCTCTTCCTCTGTGTCAGTGAATCTATATGCCTTACTTTTAGTAATTTGCTCTCATTCTATTTCTTTTTTTCTCTTTTTATCGATCTACCTTACTTTATTTCCCTTTCTGTGTCCTTCACTCTTACTTTATTTCTAAATAGAGTGTTATGATTTTTAACCTCTTCATTTGTATATTTTAATTTAAAATATACATTTTACTAATTATAACTTATTTTTTCTTCTCCCTTTCCTTTCACAGATACAAAGTGTAGTAAAAAATAATTAAAGTTACATTTATTATATGGTAAGTATAACTAAAAAAATGTAGTTTGTCATCACCCTTTGCTTTAAGCTCACTAACATTTTCTCAATCAACCTCACTCCTGTGTCTTTACTGTGCTTCCCTTACTTATTCTTATTCTAGATGTTTATTCCCCTTTCCCTATTTTCCTTCTCATATTCAACTTCTTTCAATCCCTATTCTTTACTTCACTTACCCTCTGTTCCCTTCATTTGCTTCTTCACTCATTCTCTTTTTCTTAATTATTTACCTTACTCCTACACATACACCTCATCCTCCTCCCAACACATACACACACCTCTAACATACACCCCATACACACACACCACACCCACACCTCATACACACAAACAATCTTCCCACACACACACCTCAAACACACACACACATTCCATACACACACATACATCGAACACATATACACCCCACACTCATACACTCCTCACACATATTTCACACACCCTCACCTCCACCCACACCGAAACACCCCACACAGCCACACCCACAGACACACCTTACACACCCACAGCCCGACCTACACCCACTGACTCCCTATAAGTCACACACACTGCATTACTTATCTTTCTTAGCTGCTTCACTCAAGCCCATTCAGGTACTGTTTCCTTTACTCTCTTTGTCCTTTCTCTTTCTCACTCCCCATGTCTTATCCTAATTCAATTTTCCCCCCTCTTTCACCCCTCTTTACTTATACTACCTGGTCTTTTCTCACTTTCCCTCATCGTTCTTCATTTATCCCGGTTCCGCCACTACCCTTCATTCCCCATTTTTTATTGTCCTTTTTTTTTCAACAGCCAGTCACATTCTCCCACTATCTCTACTTTAGTGTTCTTCCTCTCTCTTCCTTTCTTTCGCTCCTTTAGTCATTTTACTTTTCTCACTTTCACCCAATTACACCTTCTCTATTGTTTACTATGTAATAAACAATTACTCTGTGTTCATCCTGTAGCTCTCTTTCTCTTAACATTACTCTCTTTGTGTTCTTCCCTCATGCTAACTCCTTTATTCAATTTTTTTTTCTATTTTTGGAGGGGCGCGCCCCGGTACGCGTACCCTAAGAAAAAAAATTGACAGAGAATCATTATAAATATAGGTTTAATTTTATATATGAAAGGTAGTTCTAAAAAGAACTGTTTTTTTCTTCTTTTTGTTGTTTTATATTTTTTTATTGTTTTTTGAACATTTTGTACTTTTTTTGGCTTTTCAAAACAGTTTTATATATTTTTTTGTATTTTTTATGGGAAGAAACAAAGAGAAAGGGAATTGAAAATGGCTCAACTGGAGCAAAAAACAAAAAACTGAAAAAATTACTTCTTTTTTTTGGGGCAATCGTGATTGTCACCAGCAAGGACAATGAGCTTCATACTCTTTTCCCCATAGGACATAAGCTTGCCACATCCAGTACAAGTGACTTTAAAATCACCAAATCATTCCTGGATACAAGGCATCATCTCTAATGTTTCAAGTCCTGATTGACTGGGTTCCTTTCTTTTGGAGCTGGTCCTTGAACACTAGGGGAGGTGACTGGCCAGTTCCCTGATCTCTGCACGAGAATAGTTAGCAGGATGTTTCCGGGTCATATGCCGAATCATGGTATGATTACCAAATGAATATTTTTTATCTGGATTGCCCCTTGAGAGTTCTGCACCACAGATTCGACATGTTACCTTGGCTGCATTCACTTTTTTCTTCCCCTCTGGAAGTGAAAAAAACTCCCATACAATGTGTTCTTTTGACTTGTATGGGTTATTTTCTTCAGGCAGCCATCTGCTCCCCTCCTCATCTTCATCTTCCTCCTCCTCCTCTTCTTCACCACCAATGTATTGTTGTGGTGGTCCTCTTGGTGGTGGTGGTGGTGGTGGTGGTACAGATGCTCCAGCTGTTGCTGCTACAGTAGCCATTTCAAAGTAGAAAAGAATTGTCTCTGTAGATGAAACAGGTCTTCCTCAGTCAAAGGACAAAGTCAGAGTAAGGAAGAAAGGTGTTTTTTTTTTATCATTTGGAAAAAAAACCGGTGCTGAACCAATCAGAAGTGTTATTTTCAGGTCACAAGACCAAGGCTTTACTCATTTGGAAACCAAAACTGTTCTGCACCAATAGAAAGTGTTATTTTCAGGTCACAAGACCCAGGCATTACTCATTTAGAAAGCAAAACTGTTCTGCACCAATAGAAAGTGTTATTTTCAAGTCACATGACCCGACGCGCTTACGCTACGTGCCCCGGTGCGCGCCCGTAGTCGCGCTCCGGGGCGCGCCCGCGGGTGCGTAGCGTAAGCACCTCAGGACGTTTCGCGATCGTATGCGATCGCGTGCTTTCGGTTGCGATTACGCTGTGCGTCATATGACGCATCATGCGTGTACGCGATACGTCACGATGTTGTTTTCGTTCGCGGCAATAGCGCTCCCGGGACGCTCCCCGGTACGCGCCCCAGGGCGCGCCGTCATATTGCGCTTCCCCGTGCGTTCACCGGTACGTGCCCCGGGAGCGCCCCCGGGTTAAAAATAAAAAAAATAAACATTTTTTTTTACATATTTATACAATATAAAAATCTTTTTAAAATTTTTCACTTTCTATACCTATAAAGATGTGCTATTAAAAAACCATTGAAATTCACTGAAAAAAACATAGGTTTCACACCAGTTATAGTTAGGAATTAGCATTTAAAAAACCTATTACATTTACTGAAAAAACCATAGGTTTTACACCAGTTATAGTTAGCTGGAAATTTTACTCGCATAAAACCATTGAAATTCCCACGTTATAGTTAGTTGGACTCAATATAACTTGCGCGTGCAATGCACTGCTGATGACGTCACATATTACATCACTCATGACATGGTCATTGACATCACTCATGACATCACTGATGACACCATTCTTGTGACAGAGTGACAGACCTCCTTTCACTGTAATGTAACCCTTGAAACAAATATTCAAAAATAGAAACTAAAATTTACAAAAAAATGGAGATAGCCATACCACTTACAACAACCAATTCAATAATTCCACCATCTATATACACATGCACTCATTCACCAACAGTTCAATATAGTCACTCATACATATACTGACTCATCATATGTAGTGATACACCTATACATCCTGTTACACACCGACAGTCATCCAAAAGTTATTCACACACATACTCACACATGCAAATTAACTATTCAACATCCATTTATTTGCATATACAGCTATACACACACTACCACTTTACTTCTAAGGAAACTTACACATACTTACTCTCTTAAACAATCACTTATAGAAACACATACTAATTTAAATAAGAACTCTTACAATCTCTTACTCTCAGATATACTCACTTATATACATCAATATTCACATACACTAGATTAAAACATATGTAGTTACTGATAAAGAAACTAGTGAGACACTCATTCACTCAGTAACACACACATATACACAGTCATCCACCCATACAGTGCTGCACATATGCTGTCTTCAAAACACATACAAAGAGAGAGTCAGTCATTCATGCATCTATGTGCTAAGTAATACCTCCACCAAACCATACAAACACTCATACTGATACTAAGAAAAACATCTAATAACCTATATACATACACATGTACCTACTCACCAACCCATGCAGCCACTTATACACAAAGTGAAACACTAATACATATATTTAAATATTTAAACATTACTCTCTAATATATGTATTCACTAAGATACACTTAATAAACCAGTTAACCAATCAATTTTTTTAAAAAAAAAACATCCATATAAACACTTATTTAAACATTTATTCTTCCATCAACTTTTACATATACATATATAACACATTTTTTTTTTAAAATACACACATTCACTGGATGGTGTCATCAGTGATGTCATGAGTGATGTCACTGACCATGTCATGAGTGATGTAATATGTGACGTCATCAGCAGTGCATTGCACGCGCAAGTTATAGTGAGTCCAACTAACTATAACGTGGGAATTTCAATGGTTTTATGCGAGTAAAATTTCCAGCTAACTATAACTGGTGTAAAACCTATGGTTTTTTCAGTGAATTTAATAGGTTTTTTAAATGCTAATTCCTAACTATAACTGGTGTGAAACCTATGGTTTTTTCAGTGAATATATATATATATATATATATACATTTTTTTTCACTGAAAAAACCATAGGTATCACACATGTTATAGTTAGCTGGACATTTCACTCACACAAAACCATTGAAATTCCTCTCTTATAGTTAGTTTGGCTAACTATAACTCACGCGCCCGCAATGCACTGCTGATGACGTCACATATTACATCACTCATGACATGGTCAGTAACATCACTGATGACATCTCAAATGACATCACTGATGACATCATCCAGTAAATGTGTGTCTTTCTGAAAAATAAATATTTTTTTAAATATGTATATCTAAAGGTCGACGGAAGAATAAATGGGTAAATAAGTGTCTAAATGGATTTTTGTTTGTAAAATTGATTGTATAACTGACTTATTAAGTGTATCTTAGTGAATACGTGTATTAACGAGTAATGTTTAAATATTTAAATATCTGTATCATTGTCTCACTTTGTGTATAAGTGGCTGCATGGGTTGCTGAGTAGCTACATGAGTGTGTATATGGGTTATTAGTTTGTTTTTTGAGTATCAGTATGAGTGTCTGTATGGTTCGGTGGGGATATTACTTAGCGTTTAGATGCATGAATGAGTGACTCACTGTTTGTATGTTTTTTGAAGAAAGCATGTGTGCAGGACTGTATGGGTGGATGAGTGTGTGTATGGGTGTGTTAATAAGTGAATGACTGTCTCAATAGTGTCTTTATGAGTAAGTACATATGTTTTAAACTAGTATATGTGAGTATTGATGTATATAAGTGAGTACATGTGAGAATGAGAGATTGGAAGAGTTCCTGTATAAATAAGTATGTGTTTCTATAAGTGATTGTTTAAGAGAGTAAGTATGTGTACGTTTCTGTAGAAGTAAGTGTAGTGGTGTGTGTATAGCTGTATATGCAAGTAAATGGATGTTTGATAGTTTATTTGCATGTGTGAGTATGTGTGTGAGTAACTCTATGGATGAGTATCGGTGTGTAACAGGATGTATAGGTGTATGAGTACATATGATGAGTGAGTACATGTATGAGTGACTATATAGAACTGTTGGTGAATGAGTGGATGCGTATGTAGATTTTGGAATTACTGAATAGGTTGTTGTAACTGGTATTGGTGTCTCCATTGTTTTGAAAATGTTAGTTTCTATTTTTGAATGTGTGTATCAAAGGTTATATTACGCTGAGAGGAGGACTACCACTCTTTCACAAGGATGATGTCATCAGTGATGTCATTTGAGATGTCATCAGTGATATCATCAGTGATGTCACTGACCATGTCATGAGTGATATAATATGTGACGTCATCAGCAGTGCATTGCGGGCGCGCGAGTTATAGTTAGCTGAACTAACTATAACGGGTGAATTTCAATGGTTTCGTATGAGTGAAATGTCGAGCTGTGTGCAACCTATGATTTTTTTTGTGAATTTCTAGGGGTTTTTAAATGCTAATTCCTAACTATAACGTGGCTGAAAACTATGGTTTTTTCAGTGAATTTCAAAGGTTTTGTAAATTATAATTTTTAAATGTATTAATTGTTATATTTTTTATACTAATTTACTACATTGTTTTAAAGTATTGATTTTGAGATATTTTATTTTTTAAATTACATTACATATTTTTAATATAAATTGAAAAAAAATGTTTTTAAAAATATTGAAATTGTAATTTGTTTATTTTATTTTATATTTTTTTAATTTATATATATTTTATATAGCAGTCAATGATATCCTATGGAAGGAAATTCAAGCTACTTGTAAGTACAGTTAAATTTACTTTTCAGGATAAGTAGTGAGCTGAAAGATGCAGCACTGAGGTCTCTCCAGATTACAGGTGAGTAAATCGGAATTGGTAGTTCGGCTGATTTTAGAGGAATTTTTTAAAGTTCCAAAACTCCACACTTAAAAGAATTTCCAAGTGAAACCAGTCAATGTTAGCCTATGGAAGGAAATTCAAGGGGCGTGGCTTGGCCGCTGCGAGGAATGGACGCGTGAGCTCTGCGCTCCTCACCGGCCTTCCCAATTATCCTGTTCTGAATCCCCTCCGCGAACTCCGCTGGCAGGGGCTGGACCACATCTCCACCCGCGCACCATCGGATCCTCGTTGGGACGGAGGAGCGGTCCCAGAGATAGCAGAGAGACGCGCTGGCCCTGGGGTCTCCGGTGCGGCGCTGGCCATTTTGAGCGGCCTGGGCGTTCGGTGGGATCCCCGGCCTCGCGTGAGCGGGTGGCCGACCCGCGGTGCGAGCTGCCCGGCCACCGATCACCACGCGAACCGGATCAGGGCCGGTGAGACCGGAGCCTCGGCGGCGGAGGACGGCCGCCCCGCGGAGGCGCTGGGGCAGGAACAGCTGGCGGGGCCCATCGACGGGGAGACCGGGCCGGCACGGGTGGCGGCGGGGGCTTCTGGAGCCCGGACCCGGTGACACACAGCACACTCCCAGGAGAAGACGTCTGGCGGTAGGTGCCCCCTCCCCCCCCTCCTGCCTACTTTACTCAGATCCCTGGCAGTGGGAGCCTCGGGGACGTGGCGAAGGGGGGGGGGGCACCGAGGTGCTTGAGACCTGGGGCACTCTGCTGGGCACTGCCGGCCTGGGCGCTGCTGTACTGAGGAGGCCTCTGGACTGTGAGCTCCAACCCCCGGGACTAGTGCTGGTCGGACACGCGCTGGAGTTGACCCCCTCACCCAGGGACAAGGACCCGTCCCATTAGAGGGACACAAGCGCTACCGACTACCGGACTCCTGGCTGTGGGGTGCTGGGCCCGGAGGCCCCCTGCGCTGCAGTGAGAGACTCGTGGGAGGTGGCCTTGGGACTGGGGGCCCCCCTACACACCTTGCATCCTCCGAGCCGCGGTGACTGAGGAGACGCCTTACGCCTGGGGCCGGCAGCCACCATGGGGCGTCGCCAAAAGCCCTCAACAGATGCGGAAGAGGGGACAGCGTGCAGTTAGGGTTCCACAGTGGACGAAGGCTCGAAACCGGGTCTTCCGCAAGGCCAACTGGAACAGATTTTACAGGCCATCGCCGACACCAGGGAAGCACTTCGACTGGACATCGGCCAGGTGTCCACGGGCCTGGGGCTCCGGCGGGCGGACCACGGCAAGTTAACGGACCGGGTCAAGCAGGCGGAGATTCGACTGGACGCACTGGAACCAACAACCAAGGCGAATGAGGTTGCGATGGGGGAGCTGCAGCACAGGGTGCACCTACTGGAACAGAGAGCGGAGGATGCGGAGGGGCGCAACCGCCACAACAACATCCGCGTGGTTGGCCTGCCCGAGAAAATTGAAGGGGCGGACATGCTGGGCTACCTGGAGCCTTGGCTGCGCGACGTGGTGGCACCGAGGGTCTGACCCCGTTCTACACTTTGGAGCGCGCTCACCGGGTGCCGGCTCGGCCGCCGGCTGAGGGCCGGCCTCCACGACCAGTGGTGGCGCGCTTGCTGCACTACAAAGACCGTGACTTTATCCTACAGAGGGCGAGGGTGCTAAGGCCCTACCGGGTGGACAATGTTCAGGTCTCCATATACCCGGATTACTCTTTCGAGGTACAGAGGCAGCACTCCACCTTTCTAGCAGTCAAGAGAGCACTACGGGAGGAGGGAATCCGCTATTCACTTCTTTTTCCCGCACGCCTGCGGATCATGTTGGATGGTAAATCTTCCTTCTACAATTCTCCGGACGAAGTGTGGGATTGGCTGGAGCTCTACAAGGCTGGAACGGATGCTTGCCATGCGACTGAGGAACAGCGAAGGAAGACACAGAAGCCCAAGCGGGCCAGAAGACCCAGGAGGCGACCGCCGAAGGCTGGGACACCCTCTGTCTCGCAGACCAAGCTAGAACGCAAGGAGGCCCTTCGGGCGGTCTCTACTATTTCCAAGGCGGTGACAGCGGCGGCGGAGACGGGCTCCCGGGAGGGCTCGGAGGAGGCAGTGTCGGAGGAGTCAGGCGCTGGTGGCGCGGGGCCGCCTCATGTCACGCCTGGGACAGCTGATGGCTTATTGGACGAATGACCCTCAGAACCCGTCGTGCTGGTATTGTACTTGCAGCTGGACCCTTGTTTGGGCCTGGGGCAGAGGCAGTTGACTGGGATGTGCGGAGTGATGCGGGGTTGCGGAGGGGTTCCCTTCCGCTGCTGATGGTTTTTGCCTTTGCGGGGGTGGGAATGTGGGGCAACTGGGGCACACGAGGAGGGCCGACCTGGTGGCATGGTTAGCTCGAGACCAGCTGGGTGTAGCGACAGGCCGCCCCCCCCTTTCTCACACCTATTGTGGGACTCTGGTAGTTACCGGAGACTGTTGAACTAAGGTTATTGACTTTTGGATGGGTCACAGCTGTTTGGGGCCTATTCTGGGGGTGGGTGGGACATGGGGTTGTTGGGGGGTGTTCAAGGGATGGTTCTGGGGGGTTGTCAGTGTGCCTAGACTTTTATCTTTCGTCAGGACTGTAATTGTTGCTGTGAATGGGGACCATACCTGACCTAAAGTGTGTAACCTGGAATGTGCGAGGACTGAACTCTATGCTGAAGCGCCACAAGGTGCATGCCTATCTTGTTCGTAGGGGGATACAAATAGCCTTTCTACAGGAGACACATATTGACCAACGTGAAGGGCGGGCTTTACAGCGCAGATGGCGGGGTCAGCTATTCCACACGAGCTATTCGGCCTTTGCGAGGGGGGTCTTGATCTGGGTGCGGGCGGGGGTCCCCTTTCAACCATTGCAGACAGTGCTCGACCCTGAGGGGAGGTTCGGAGCAGTACAGGGCCACCTGGACAGGAGGGATGTGACCCTTTTCAGCATCTACGCCCCCAATGTGGACCAACCTGCCTTTTTTGCACGCCTGTCGGGGAAACTGGCATCCGTGCTAGCCAACACGGTCTTACTGGGGGGGGACTTTAATTCTGTACTTGATGTAGGGTTGGATAGGTCTCACCCTCCACTGGCGCAAGCAGCGGCGCACAGGCTAGCGCAGAGCAGGCGAGACTGGCAGAGTAGCTGGGGCCTGGTTGATGCATGGCGAACCCAACACCCGACGGAGAAAGATTTCTCGTTCTATTCCCCTCCGCACGAGCTTCATGTTCGCCTTGACAGCATTCTGTGCATGCCGGATGTTCAATGAATACCTGGCTAAGACGATTTCTGACCATAACCCTTGCCTGGTGGCGGTCCAATGGACGCGGCAACGCCAAGCTATACCGACGTGGCGATTGAACCCGTTGGCACTGGAGGACGCGGTATTTAGGGCCGAGGTAGGCAATGGGGTGGATGGCTATTTTGGTGCTAACGCGGGCACGGCTTCCAGTAGGGCAATGGAATGGGACGCCTTTAAGGCAGTGGTTCGGGGAGTCTGCATTTCAGCCACCGCGGGAGTCCGCAGGACTCTCTTGCAGGACCTTACGTGGAACGAGGATCGCTTACGCGAGGAGGAGAGGCGTTACCACGCGACCCCGGAAGCTCGCGAGGCGGTTTCGGCGGCGCGGGAGGAAGTGGTGGCGGCAACGGAGAAGTTGCGCTGCTTCGATTATAAGGAGTTCCTGGTTCGGGCTCATGCTGAACGCGACAAAGTGGGCTCACTCTTAGCCTGGCTGGCTGCTCCGGGAGCCCGCGGCACCCCGATTGTAGCTCTCACTACCCCGGATGGGAGCGAGGTTTACACTCAATCGGAGATCAATGGCCAATTTTTCGCGTATTACGCACACCTCTATAGGAGCGCGATGCCGTGTGTGCCAGAGGAGTTGGATGAGTTCCTCCGGGCGGCGCGGCTCCCCCGGCTTGACCCTGAGCACGTAGCTCGCTTGGGCGGGGACATCTCTGAGGGTGAGGTTCGGGTGGCCATTAAACAGATGGCGCGCCGCAAGACTCCTGGCACAGATGGGCTGCCGATCGAATTTTATGCAGCCTATGCAGATATATTGGTACAGCGATTGCTTGCGGTATACCGAGAGGCCTGGGAAACTGGGACCCTCCCTGCGACTACCCGAGAAGCCTTGGTAATCCCCTTACTGAAGCGGGATGGCGACGCTACCTCACGCTCAGCCTACTGACCACTGTCCATGCTTACGACGGACTATAAGATCTTGAGCAGGGTTCTTGCGACGCGGCTGCTGGCCCACATGCGCGCCTTAGTGCATCCAGACCAAGCAGGGTTTATCCCCCAACGCACTACCGCCACCTGTGTGCGTCGACTGCTTCGGATCATGGGGGGCTATGTTGATGGTCTACAAGGTGCCGCTGTCCTGTCGACCGATATTGAGAAAGCGTTCGACAGCGTTGAGTGGCCGTATTTGCTTCGTGTGCTGGAGACCTTCGGTCTGGGTGAGCGGTTTGTGAAGTGGACCGCTTTGCTTTATGCTGCGGCCACGGCCCGAGTCAAGACAGGGGCTACTATCTCAGCCCCATATAGGGTAGGGCGAGGGACCAGGCAGGGATGCTCCCTGTCCCCCCTCCTATTTGCGTTAGCTATAGAGCCCCTGGCGGCTCACGTCCGCCTGGGCCATGCATATGAGGGCCTTCAACTGAGAGGCGACACCCACTACATATCCCTTTATGCCGACGATTGCCTACTGTTTTTGGCTGATGCGGACGTCACCCTGCGCGGGGCTAGACGCCTGCTGTTAGATTTTGGCCGCTTCTCGGGACTGAGGGTCAACTGGGGGAAGTCCTGCCTCTTCCCGTTGGAGCCAGGAACAGACGACTCCCAGCCGGAGGATGAGCTGAGATGGGAATATCATTGTCTCCCTTATCTAGGCACGCACATATACCGGTCACCGTTGGACCCCCTGGAGGGTAACATTGAGAGAGCGATTCGAAGCCTGCGTGGCTGCATGGGGTTCTGGCGGACGCTACCGCTGTCGGTCGCAGGGCGAGTGGCGTTACTAAAAATGGTGGCGCTGCCCCGCCTACTGTACTTGTTCCGCACGCTACCGGTCTGGATCCCGGCATCGGTGTTCACCAGGCTACGCTCCTTGCTCACCGAGTTCATTTGGGGAACGGGCAGGAGGCGAGTGGCGCTGGCCACTTTGACGCGCCCCAGATCGGACGGGGGACTAGCTGCCCCTGATTTCGAATGATACTATATAGCGGCCCAGTTGCAGTGGCTTACCCAAGCGGTGGCTTTAGAATTCAGAGGCCCGGAGGGGACTGCAGGCGGACTCCTTCCGAGACACATCATGTCTTTTATAATTCTGGACCAGAAATTGGACCTTTCCCTGCTCACGGGGGAAGAGCGGACGATTCGCAACTGCTGGCTGCGGTGCCATAGGCGATCTGGCGTCGCTCCCCCATATGCCCCCGAGATCCCACTAGGGATGTGCACCGCCTTCCCGCATGGGGGGGATTGGTCGGCGCTGGCGACTTGGGAAGACCTAGGCCTGCAAATGGTCGATGATTTGTATAAAGAGGGATCGCTGCTTTCGTTTCAGGAGCTGCGCGACGTTTACGGCCTCCCGAGGGGGGATTACCTGTTGCACGCCTAGCTAGTGGCTAGTATCCAGAATCACTGGAAGAAGGGCCTTTCTGAACCACCGACGTCTGAGAGCTGTCAGTATGTGGTTATGGCGGCTGGTACCTACAAGGCCGTCACCTGTCTCTATCGGAGGCTGTCGACGGAAACGCTGCAGCCCCTGGACGGGTTGAAAACCAAATGGGAAGGGGATATTGGGCGGCCGATCCCTGAATCGACTTGGCCGCAGCTTTTACGGCGAGCATGGAAAGGCACTAGGAATGCCAGGTTCCAGATGGTCCAATTTTTCTCTCTCCACCGAGCTTACTTGACGCCGGTTAAGATCTCTCAGTATTTTGAGGGCGCGTCTTCACTCTGCCCCAGATGTGGAATGGAAGGTGCGGATTTTGCCCATATGTTGTGGTCTTGTGTGAAGCTAACTGATTATTGGGAGGCGGTGGTAGCCTGCCTGAATGCTGTCACGGATCGGCAAATTGAAGCGGACATGGGCGTTTGTTTATTATTGTGGTTCCCTCACACCCCCCGCACTCGCATCACCAGAAAATTTTATGACTTGGGCCTGATATTGGCCAAACGGGAAATCACCATGCATTGGAAATCCAGCCGGGGCCCCAGCTACTCACGCTGGAGATCTACCCTGGAGCGGTGGGCAAAAGCAGAGAGCGCGTTGCGGCTGCAACAGGCCAGGCGACTAGATAATGACAGGGCGCTAGAGACGGCCAGGGCGTGGGAGGCCCTTGTGACCGAGCTGCAACTGCCTGAGGGTGACCAGAGCGAGGATGGTGAGGCAGCGACGCCGTAGGGTGTTTTAGCTGTGAGGTTCCCCATTCCCGGTACGGCACACAACTGACACGAGTACAGACGGAGGTTCTGGGAGTTTAGGTCCCCCGACGGACTGCATCACCTACCTCCTCCTTTCGACTGCTTTGAGGGAGGGACAGATTGTTGATGATCGGCTGATGAGGGAAGAGGACACTGGCACACTGACAAGGGGGGTGGGATACGGGGAGGGACTGGTTGTGGGATTGTTATCATAAAAGGCATATATTCAGGAAAGAACTGCTATTCCACATTTTCAGATATAACTATATGTATTGTTTATTATACTGCAATGCTCTACTCTGAAATGCCAATAAAAATTGTTTTTACAAAAAAAAATGGAAGGAAATTCAAGTTACTGTAAGTATGGTTTGAATTACTTTTCAGGATCAGTAGTGGGCTGAAAGATGCAGCACTGAGGTCTCTCCTGATAACAGGTGAGTAAATCGGAAATCGTAGTTCGGCTGATTTTAGAGGAATATTTTGCTCAATAGTGAAGGAAGGGGGCCGGGCCTGAGGTAACATGTGTGCAAACACGCCCTGTGGCGCGTTTTAGGTTGGGGAATGAATTCCTCTTCAATCCTGAGGTCCCCTGTGAGCCAAGTAGCCCACCAGGTACCTCCAGGATGTGCCAGGGAGCTGTGTTGCAAAGAGGTGTTCAGAGGGCACGCCCCCTTTTTACAACACTCTGCAACGCAGCTCCGTGACGCTTACTGGAGATACCTATTGGACTAGTTGCCCCCTATGGGGCCTCTGGATTGAAGAGGAATTAATTCCCCAACTTAAAACGCGCCACAGGGCATGTTTGCACTCATATCACCTCAAGCCCCACCCCCTACCGTCACGACTGTGCAAACGCGCCCCATAGCGTGTTCTAAGTTGGTGGATTAAGTCCCCTTGCATACTGGGGGTCCCTGGGGGGCAACTAACCCACCAGGAACCTCCAGTATGCGCCAGGGGGCTGCGTTACTGAGAGGTGTAATGAGGCCACGCCTCTTTTTACACCTCTCTGCAACACAGCCCCCTGGCCCATACTGGAGGCTCCTGGTGGCCTAGTTAGCTCCCAGGGACCCCCAGTATGCAAGGGGAATTAGTTCCCCCTCTGCAAACGCGCCAGGGGGGGCGTTTGCAGAGAGGTGCAGGGAGGGGGCGTGGCCTCCTCCCAATCCCGTTTTTTAAAAATCTAGAAAGGTTGTGTAGCCCCCCTTCCTTTTTTTTGGGCCCTGGGACCCCATGCCTCAGGGCCTGCCCCAATTTTAAATGTATTCATTTTTTTTAACGGGAATGGGGCCAATTCCGGCCCCGCGGACCCCATCCCCCGGGGCATGGCCAACTTTTCTATTATTTTTTGTGGCGGGGGGCTGCCTCCTATGCCCCCTTAAGCCTCCGGGGACCCCATCCCCCGGGGCCTGCCAATCTTTTTTTTTTTTAATTCTTTAATGGTGGAGGGGGGCCGCGTGGCCCCCCTCCTGGGCAACTTATGGCCCCGGGGCCTGCCCTCTCCGTTGGGGACCGTGGGGGGGTCCCCAAACCCCGAACGGTCCCTGCCGGCTCCCCGCATCCTGCGGTAGCCGGTATTGCTTTTCTGCTTGGGGAGCAGATAACATGCTGCTCCCCATGCAGAAAAGCAATCCGCTTTGATTTTTGAAAGAGAGAGCAGGTTTCCTGCTCTCTCTTTCAAAAACCATAGCAAACAGCAGTGTCCCGGGGGTAGGCACCCCGGGACATTGCAGGAGCCGGCCCTGGGGGGTGGCGGTCCCCAGGGCCATCAAGGGCTCCAGGAGGGCGGGCCCCCCTCCCACCAGTTAAAAGCCCCAGGGGGTGGTGGTCCCCGGGGCTGGGGGCTCCATCATGGACCCCTCTATTTTAAATATTAGTGCCCCGGGGAGGTGGCGGTCCCCGGGGCGTGTGGGAGGGCTTGAGCCCCCCACACAGGTTTTTAAAAGAAGCCCCGGGGGTGGCAGTCCCTGGGGCTGCTGGGGGTGGGGCGTGAGCACCCCGCATACTTCATAATAAAGACCCAGGGGTGGTGGTCCCCGGGGCTCGGGGGGCCTTAGAGGCCCCCATCATTCATATCCAAGCCCCAGGGGGTGGCGGTCCCCGGGGCTGTGGGGGGGCGTGCGCCTCCCGCTATTATACTTACTTTGCCCCAGGAATGGCGGTCCCCGGGGCAGTGTGAGGGGGATTGGTCTCCCCCACACTTTTTTTTATAAAGCCCCCGGGATTTGTAAAAAAATGTTGGGGGCCTTGGGGGACCCCTGAGCAGGCCTAGGGGGTCAGGGTGTTTCTACCCTGCCCCCTTTGCGTGTTTTTCGCGTTTCTTTTGCTGCTTTCTTGTGCAGGCTGCCAACACTTCCGGGTTTGGAGTGTTGACTGCCAATTAGCATAAAGCTCGTGCTCGGGAAGGTACGTGTACTGTACGCGTACGGTACTTCATCTATAGATATATCTATGATTTTACTTTTGATTTTCTAAGAAACTACTGAACGGATTTACACACAAAAAGCGTAATCTGTGAACCGAACTCTATCTTTTTGCCAAATTTGGTGTAATTCCGTTCAGCAGTTCGGGCTGTAGTCTCACTTAACGGTCCCTATCGAAAATTGCATGGGGAAAACACGTTTTGGGACCCCCCTTTTTTCTCGGGCCCCGCTTGATGAATCACCCCCAAACTTTCAGGGAAGGGGCAGAGCGGGTAGTCCATTTTCTTGGAGAATTTCGCGAAGATTCGTCGAACTGCGCCAAAGTTATTCCAAATAAAATGTTGCGGATTTCCTATGGAAACTAAGTCCTAACTATAACTACCTACTGGCGACTGCCAGTAGGTAATATATATATCTATATATATATATATATATATATATATATATATATATATATATATATCACATGTAATGTAATGTAATGTATGAGTACTTGTTAAGTGCGGCTGCCACCCAAAAGGGTATCCTGGCGCTGTGACCATACCATTCCATCGGATGTAATACACTACATTGCTCTCGGAAAGAGGTGAGTCTTAAAATCCCTCTTGAAAGAAGTCAGATCCTGCCTACTCCTCAGCGCCAGCGGTAAGGTGTTCCATAATTTGGCGGCCGTGAAACTGAAAGCACGACCGCCCATCCTCACTCTGTTAATCTTGGGGACACATCAAGTTTGTCCCTCAAAAACGAGTCCGCACACCATTCCAGGTAGGTTACTGTCCTTTTAATATTACTTCAAGCAGGCGTTTCAGTCAAGTATAAGCACCCCTGCCACTGCCGACGCGTTTCTGAGACTCCTTCTCCTTCTTCAAAGGCTCTTACGTGGAAAAAGTGTTCCGCTGTAGTCACCACTTGGCCATTTATATTACTGCTTCCTGGCGCTTCCTCCCTCACTGGCGTGGTGTGTGCTGACGGTGCAGCATGGTTCTTGTGGTGTATCTTACCCTTTGGTGGGTATGCGGTCACTTTTACAATTATGCTACTCTGGGAGCCGCCCTCCAGTGGGCTGTTCGACTGAAAGTCCCGCTTGCATCCATTTTTTTCAACTGGAAACGACCGTGGCAAACTCTGAGCAGTTCATTTTGCCTGGTCCCCTTGTTATCAGGTGGTGCGTGTACCCTACGGCTAGGACTGCCGTTAATATCACATCAAGTTTGTCCCTCAAAAACGAGCCCGCACACCATTCCAGGTAGGTTACTGTCCTTTTAATATGACTTCAAGCAGGCGTTTCAGTCAAGTATAAGCACCCCTGCCACTGCCGACGCGTTTCTGAGACTCCGTCTCCTTCTTCAAAGGCTCTTACGTGGAAAAAGTGTTCCGCTGTAGTCACCACTTGGCCATTTATATTACTGCTTCCTGGCGCTTCCGCCCTCACTGGCGTGGTGTGTGCTGACGGTGCATCATGGTTCTTGTGGTGTATCTTACCCTTTGGTGGGTTCGCGGTCACTTTTACAATTATGCTACTCGGGGAGCCGCCCTCCAGTGGAATTGGAATTTTTAAAAAAACACCTTCCTGACTAAACACTCCTGGTTTCTGGAAATGCTCAAAATGCAGAGCCCCTGAAAGCATGGCTAAAACTCAACAACTTACCATCTGAACACATACAAAATCACATCACATGTGAATCGAAATATGTGGTGTATATACTAGAGTGCCCCTGTAAGAAACAATATGTGGAAAGCACAATCAACAATTTGAAATTGAGAATCTTACAACATCTGCGGACCATCAAGAATAAAGACTTCACCAATCCCATGGCCAAGCACTTTCATGACTTCCACTCAAGTGATAGCCAACAGTTAAAATACTACATTGTGAGCTTGCAGAATTTTTCCGCAAGCTCAAACTCAAAGCTTTCTTTGAGAATCTTCCAGACCAAACACAAGATACACAAGGGGATACCCATTTCAAAATCAAGTCCTCCTTCATTCCACCACCTAGTGGCATACCTCCAGAAATCACAGTGTTTGAGCAAGCAGTCTTCAATGAGATAGAATCCTTGAAGGAAGACCATACATTCCAAACCATCACCAATATGGAGCATAAAGCCTTAAAATCCCTCACAGCTAACAAAGCAATAATCATTAACCCAGCTGACAAAGGCGGTAGCATCGTCATCTTGAACAAGGAAGACTATCGCACGGAATGCAAACGGCTTCTAAATGATACCAGAAACTATCAACTATTACCCCAGGATCCTAGTGAACCTCTTAAAACCAAGATTCACAACTTGGTCGAGGAAGCTGAGAACACTGGCCAAATCACCAAACAAGAAGCCCAGTTCCTAACTACCACCCCAGGAAAAATCCCTTACTTTTACACAGTCCCGAAAATACATAAAAACAAGACACCCCCTCCCGGATGCCCCATCGTGTCAGGAATAGGGTCACTGTTCGAACCCCTCTCATGTTACGGCGATTTCTCTTTGCAACCTCAGGGACAGTCCATAAGTTCCTATTTTAAGTACACCAAAGATCTTCTGGGACTCATCAACAACCTAGCCTACAACCCTGAGACCTCATTCCTGGTGAGCCTAGACGTTGAGATTCACTATACAAGCCTGCCACAAGATGACACCCTCAAGGTATTAGAACTGGCACTGGACAACACCACCTGGAACTACCATACACTGAAGAAATTCATAATGGAATGTGCCGCATTGGCATTAAAAGACAACTACTTTGAATTTGAAGGCAAAATCTACCTACAAAAGTATGGAACTTCCATGGGAAGTGTTTTTGCACCAAGTGTGGCGGGACTCTATGTTTACAACTTTGAGATGACCTACCTATTTAACCGCAACTTGTCACAAGTCACCCAGATCAAGTTCCACAAGCGATATATAGATGATATCCTGCTTATCTGGGAAGGGGACAACCAGTCCCTAAAAGACTTTTGCCAATGGTTAAACGGATGTGACCAGAATCTAAAGTTCACACATAATTTCCACAGGTACCACATGATTTTTCTAGACCTGGAGATACAAGCAGTAGATGGAAGGTTGAAAAGCAAATCACACTTTAAATCCACAGCCCGCAACTCTTTATTACACTTTACTAGTTTCCACCAATAAAACATTACGAGAAAATCTCCCTTTCGGACAATTTCTCCGACTGCTTAGAAATTGTAGCGACATCCAAGACTTCAATGACAAGGCCAGAGCATTGAGTACCAAATTACAGCACTGCCGCTACCCCAAAAGACTAACTGACAAGACCAGTAAACGCGCTCTTAACCAGAATCGGGAAGGGCTGCTAGAAGTAATATAACGCACAGACATGCCCATTCCCCTCACTTGCATAGTCACCTACAACTCTGTTGCGGACAAAGTTTCCCACATCATCAAGAAAAATTGGAAGAAACTACACACTGCCAAACTCCAATGGGAAAAACCTTTACTTTCATATAGGAGGGCCAGATCCATTAAATACACTCTGGTATCCACACGCCATGCGCTACCCTTAAAACAATTTAACATAGTCCACAATGCATGGGGTCTTCCCAGCATTGTAGGTCAATTCCTATGTAAGAATTGCAGTGTCTGTCACATCACTGAAACAACAAAAAGCTTACAACTAGAACCTGGCAAGACGTGGCACATCAGACAGAACACCAATTGTAACACTGCTATTGCCATTTACCATATTGTTTGCCCATGTGGTCTCACATACATCGGTATGACAAGCCGCAAGGTGAAAACCCGCATATGTGAGCACCGCAGCACCATCTGGTGTAAGAAAAACACCACACTACTAACCAACCACTTCCTTGAGGCAGGCTACACAACCAACGACATGCAGTGGGTCGTGATTGAAACACTTGACCCCAGGGAAAGGAACGTTGGATTTATCACTTGTCAAGTCACCTGACGGGCATGAATGATAATATCCCATAGAATTCCTTGAGCAAATCATTCTGACAGACCCTAGATCCGAACACAGTGCAGTTTTACCACACCCTACTGGCAATCTGTCCCCTCTAGTCTTTGACTTCAGACCCCCTTTGCTGTACTTTTAATTTTAATTCTACTTCCTCCAGGACTATGGGCATACCAACTGGTTTTGCTTGTTCAGACCACACAGAACCTAGTACCTTCATGTGTTCTGTTCAATGCCCCATTCACCATGTCATTCACTGGGCATTATACACTTTACCTCTTTACCCCATGTGGGCACTTAGCCACCTACAATAGGTCATCCCGCAACGCGGTTCATTATCAATGCACCCGCCTCCCCTTCACATGACACGGGGCCTCATTCAGTTATAATGTTTAATGTTCCCTAGTTCATCTCTGTGGTTCACATTCTAGCAGGTGCTCACACATGTGCCCTGTGACTACAAACCAGTGATTCTTCACACTCAATAGGGCACTCACGCATGCGCCGTTTAGCCCCGAACCTCCGGTCCAGTTCTCCTCGCTGCAGCGGCACGCTTATGCATGCGGACGCCTCGTCAACAGACCTCATATACCGGACGCGGACATCAGAACGCCAGCAGCCAGGATCACGGGAGCCGAATTAGGTTGTAGTGGGTTTTGCGTCTTGATGAAGTAAGGCTTACAGTCCCCCTTCCCCACTGGTGCCCCTTACTGACTATCCAACTCCGCAACCGAGACTGGCGACCACTATGCTGCCAATCACCAGGCACCGTATTACCTCCCCACCCAGGAGTACTCTTTATATTCCACCAGCACGCCACATGTCAGTTTACTATGCAAAGGCACACCATTAAATCCTATTTACCAGTTGAGAGATATATGTGCACTTTGCGTATTTACAGTATATTTCTCTCACTGGTCTCAGACTAGGGAGAGACTCGCTGTTATGCCTACTTACCCAAGAATAGCACAAAGGGACTACAAATTATGCTAAAGATTGCATTTTATGTAGCATTTTTCTCTTTAAGTGTTTTGTCTTGTACTTTTATTTTCACAGGTGTTTACAGTTGGTTTGTAAGTATACAAACACCACTGAGCACCTACAACACACCTTAGCGTGTGTGTTGAAAATTCACTTTTCACGAGGCATGATTTTTGCCACTCACGCACTTTTCATTTTATATTTAGGGCTGAAACATGTAGACCTCATTTCTGACAACTAAGAGTGAAATGACTCCAGTAGTTGCGCCATATGTTTTTAACCGTATCCTGGGCCGCCATTAATAAACACATAAGGCAAGGATTCCCAGAGATACTTTTAACTTTCAATACACCACCTCACACAAAAATACACCATATCAGCTCCGCTGTAATCAGGTGTCGTAGGACAACAGGGGGGTATTCGGCAACCCGGTTGGGACCCCAATGATGAAACAAGAGACCAACCAGGTTGGTGTGTGAGGGGTCTTTTAACAAAACCTAAATTGCTAGTCGCAATTAAGGAATGTCTTCGCATTCATTCCTACGCGCCTAGAGGCCCATATGAATGAATGGGAATTGCATTTGCAATTTGCGAGTACCATATAGGTGCTCGCAAATTGTACATGCAATTTCAAGGGTGCAAGGGTACCAAAAGAATACCCTGTTGCACCACTGAAATCTGCATATGCGTACATGTGCACACACACATGCCCCAAAGGCCCCAAGGGCATGTGTGTGTGTAAAATGGAACTTTAAAAAATGCACTTTAGTGCATTTTTCAAAGTTTTTGCAAACAACCATCAAGTACAAATTGATGGTAATTTGTAACTCCTATTAGCGAAATCGCTAGATTTTTTTACTTTAATGCATTGCATTTAAGAAATCTCAATTTGCGATTCCTTAAATGCAATCGCAAATTAAGTAATCACAATTTAGAGATTACTTAAAGTGCGATTTTTGCATTTGGGATGATTCATCCCAAATGCAAAAATACCGGTCACAAAGGGGCAGATTCTGAGAATCTGCCGTTTGCGACTGTTTTTTTCTTTTGGTGCATGTGGCCCTTACTCTCAGCGGGTAAGTCTCCTTATATAGCAACAATCCAATTTCTTTTAATCTCCCTGTGATGGTGGCTTCGGCTTAGTGGAAATACCGGCTCTCCAATTTGCTGGTCATCGATGGCTCGATCTTTTGCTCATACAATGATCCAGTTCATGCTACAGAAAGATGAGTCCTGGGAGATGACTTTCTCCTCCACAATGCCTATTGACGCCGTGTTCCCTTGAGAACACCCCTGGACACTGTGGTGGTCCTTGGAATATAACAGGAGTCTCTGCGAGCCATACAGTGAGCAGATAGGCTAACAGGTTAGACCACCCTACTGGGTTGAAACCTGTTTGCCAGAGATGGTCATCCTTAGGGGCTCTAAAGAGAGGATGTGATTGGTAGCTCTCATCTTAAAGATGTGATCTCTCAGTCTCATATGTGGGCCTTTTTAGAGTTATAGTCTGATTTTGATTTACCCAGATCTCAGTTCTAACACTTTCTACAAATTGGACATGCATCGCTACACTGCTTGAAGGACGCAGGAGAGATAGTGGACTTCAACCCCGTAGGAGATGACCTACGTGGGGCTCTGGGGAACAAAACCATGTTCAAACACTAGCAATCCATAGTTATTAATACTCTCTTTACTTTCCCAAACTTGGAACGGGACTGAGAGTTGATGTTAAAACTCCACATACCTTGCAGGGGAGCCTCCTCAAGTTTTGTTACGCCACTGGCTGCTTTAGCATAACTGTAAAGAAGGCAGCCATCGTTCTGATCACTGCTAGCCAATGCTACATGTTTGTGCCCGTCTCCAGCTTGTACAGCCTTGCTCTTGTGCCTGGCACTGTATGTGAGACATCTTTGAATAAATCGCTCTGCACAGATAATTTACATTTCCGCATTAGTCTGAAGGGCGTTCTTACAATCTTCTATTGCTTCAGATTCTCATACATGCCAATAAACCTGATTCAGGGGGTACACTTCAGATTATTTAAGCTAAACATGGCTTTATTTTGGCTGTCTCCTGCCTGAAATTCCCTCTGCTTCAATAGAAGTCAATGGGGGAAATACAGTCCTCCGATAATTTGTTTTAAATCTCCCACTTTCCTCTTCCAAAATTTTGGCTTGAATGGATTCATTCCAACATTACTAAATATTTTGTTTTGTTCTCATTAGCCTGTTCTTCATTGCAACCATATGTATGAAAATATATACAGGTGTCTGTTTGTATCACTTTAATGCGTATTAGAGTGCTATGGGAGGCGGGAAACAGCCTTAACCACGCCACGTGAACTACGCGGGGCAGTACCATGTATGCGGTACCATGCACGTCTAAACCATGTGTGTTTAAGGCATATGCGTGGTCTAGTTGCTGCTGCTGCCGGCCGGAAGAGCAGGAAGAGGACGGATCGGGACGGAGAGAGCGGGGAGATAAGTCTGGTTTTAAGGGGGTGGGGCAGTTTGTAGGTAGTTGTAGGGTAGTTTTCAGGACTGGGAGGGTGGTTTACAGGGATAACGACAGTCAGGAGTCTTAGGGCTCAGGGCAGGGGATGGAAGTCTGTCCATCATCCCCTTTTGTATCGCTTTGTTCGCCCTAAGTGTGGCAGGGTATGCTCAGACGTGAGTCCCTTGCTCACTTTGCCACTGGATTCAAGATAGCCTGGCTGATGAGGGTTATGAACCCGAAACAGGTCACAGGATGCTTGTTTCCAGTCCAGGGAAGACATGGCTTGGCAGTTCGGGCTGGACTGTTCCCATGAGGCACAGGGTCAGACTGATTTGCATGTGGCCATGTCTGAACTGGGGTGGCAGAGTGAGCTAAAGAATGTGGTGGATTAAACCCAGAACAGTTGACTGGGGGTGAGTGTTTGATTTGCTCAAACGCTCAGTCCATCATCCCCTTTTGTAACGCGGGCCCAAAGAGCAGGAAGAGGACGGATCGGGACGGAGAGAGCGGGGAGATAAGTCTGGTTTTAAGGGGGTGGGGAAGTTTGTAGGTAGTTGTAGGGTAGTTTTCAGGACTGGGAGGGTGGTTTACAGGGACAACGGCAGTCAGGAGTCTTAGGGCTCAGGGCAGGGGATGGAAGTTGGGGTATATTATGTTATGTTATGTTATGTTATACTGGGATTTTATATAGCGCACGGCTACTCAAAGAGTGTCCCGGCGCTTTGTTTGCACACCAATCTCACAACATAACAAGAGGAAAACAGATAAAAAAACAGAAAGAGAACCAACGGAGCCCAGAAAAAAACTAAGAAGTAAAAAGCCAGGTTTTAAGCCCCTTCCTAAAAGCCAACAAGTTTGAAATGCTGCGCAGGGCCACTGGCAGCTTATTCCACAACTGGGGCGCCAGTAGTCTAAAAGAGCGACCTCCAATGCGTGCCCTCTTCACACGAGGCACTGCAGCAAGGAACAAGGATTCTGACCTCAGCGGCCTGGCTGGGTGGTAGAAGGTCAGTCTTTTTTGGAGGTATTTCGCACCGGAGGCGTGCAGAGCTTTGTGCGCCAGAGTCAGGGTCTTAAAAATTATCCGCTTCCGGACAGGAAGCCAGTGCAGTGCCTCCAGGAGACCCGAGGCTCTAGCACGGCGAGATAGTCCAAAGATGGCCCGAGCTGCAGAGTTCTGGACCACCTGTAACCGTTGAAGCAGATATTCTGGCAGGCCGAGATAGAGAGCGTTAGAATAGTCAATTCTCGAGCCAATTATCGCCTGCACTGTGATCTTCCTGTGTTCCTCCGATAACAAAGGGAGGAACTTACGCAACATCCGGAGCAAACCAAAACAGGTGCCCGTGAGGCCAATTATCTGTGAGCGTAGTGTGAGGCCGTTGTCAATCTTAATCCCGAGGTTTTTTGCCACCTGGGACGAACTTGCTGGTGGGAACATGTTCTCTGGCCACCACACTTTCCAGTCCGGATCCGAACTGCACCCGAAAAAGAGGACCTCGGATTTATCCGGGTTGCACTTGAGGCTGTTATGTTGGAACCACTGAAATACAGCCTCAAGGCAACCCTGGATCCTACCTCCATCGAAATCCGCACCCCTCTCACAGGTGAAGAGGAGCTGGGTGTCATCGGCGTAGGAGACGATCTGAGCCCCGAAATTATTTGGGTTGGGGTAGTTTTGAGGGTGGAGGGGTCGGGTAGTTTTCAGGGCTGGGGGGGTTGAGGGTTTTAGGGCTTAGGGCAGTGGACAGTAAACGGGCAGTTGGGAAAGGGTGAGGGTAGGTGGGGTTAGGTTTTAGGGGGTGGGGGCTCAGGAAGGGGACTGGGGTCGGAGTAGTTTTAAGGGGGCTGAGTTGTAGGGCTCAGGGTAGGGGACAGGATAGAGGCAGTTTTCAGGTCGAGGGGGCACTTTGGCTGGGGTAGGGGGGCGATAGGGATTTTAGGTTTAGGGTGTTTTTAGGGGTTAGGGCAGAGAGGCAGGAGTGTGATCTTTACCACACATGCTTATTTAGGAAACATGTCTTTACCAGGAAATTACGCGCTAAAGTCATGCCTGGTAACGGAATGCATGGTAAAGACACAGTCAGGGTTTAGACCGCGTAGTTAAGGCAGGCGTTTTTCCATCACACAACCATGGGATTCACTTTTCATCCGATTGTGATTCACAGACTTATATTTCTTTTGCTAATAAACACTTGCATACTTTCAATTAGCATGTGTGTTGATTTCCTTCATCATGGCCATAGTATTAAAATGTGTTAAGAAAGTAATTACTCCAGTATTTAGTGGAAATTGAACATTACTTGGTCCAGGGTTTTCACAAACAATAATTGTGCTGTGTGAGCATTTTCATTAACACTCACTTTTAAAACTACATTTATGGCATTCGTGAATAAAGTAATTGAAAACATAAGAAAACAATGTCTTCCTGCATTACATCTGCCAACGCCCATGTATTGCTGAATGAAGAATAAGTTGGCCATTGTAGTCTATCATGTTGTCATTTTTAAATGGTGTCATTTGCTAAGAACTGTGCCAGCATTTGAATCATGCAAGAAAACTGGAGCACTTTGGCAACCAAATATCATAATAATCAAGGTTTTGATTTTTTGTTGGCTGTCTCTGGTAGGAATCAGGCTTGATGTTGACTTCTTTACAGAGAAGATTTTTTTTCTTCTTTCCGTCGTGCAATGACTTGTACTTATGGAGCACAGGACTTCAAACTGGGGGGTGGGACCATGTCATGCTCTGACCAAAAGAAGCATTATGTTGATAACAGTGCTTTGTTTTCAGTAACAAATAAAATGAGTGGCCGCTCTGTATTCGAAAACATCTTTTGTCATTTATATCCTGGCTGGGAGAAGGTGTCTTAAGGGAAGGACTCCAAATATTCTTCAAAACCCCCACTGTTATTCTAATTACCAATACACGCCTAATGAAAAAACTATATATTAAACAAGAAGGTATGCATGGGCTCAGAAATCACAACAGGCAACCGTCCATTAAATCAGGACTAAGGGGGTCTGTAAGTGGGCAAAATGAGTATTGATGGGTTTTTAGGAAAGTTATCCAGTTGACTGAATATAGTTACAATTTCTTTTCTTGAATATGGTGAAATAAAAAACGATATAAAGTTCAGTTCTTCAAGACCTCTACAATCATATGTACACATACACATGTGCGCCCGCCCTCTCTCTCTCTCTCTCTCTCTCTCTCTCTCTCTCTCTCTCTCTCTCTCTTACTTCAGGCCTCCAACCGACTCTACATTTTAATATGTCGGATGCCACTCTGCACTGAGAAGTCAACAATAATCACAGTCAGACATTTTACTGGTCTTTGACATGAACCATGAACATAAAAGATACAAGGTTATTCTAATAAAATCAGTACAACATCAGCACCAGGAAATATTAGTAATTAGAACAGATCATATCTTCATACATTTTTAAAAAGCTAGCTAAAGCCTGCATTTATTTTTCTGCAGATGGGCTGGAAGGTAAACCTTCCACTCTCCATACAGCTAAGGTGATTGCAAAAATGTATGAGGTTGATGTTCGGAATTCACAAGCAGTGTGTTCATTTGAGCATCATAATACCCCCTGGAATTAAACATGTCCTACTGAACCTATATTGTTTCCTTGTAGAATTGGGAGTCTTATCCTTGTCACCTTACTCAGCAGACAGCAGGCCACAGCTTAGAAATGCTTGCAGAGGTAATAAGAAAATCAGATGCATGTGACTGAGCTCTGCACATCGCCTAATATTGCTGAATATGAGCAAAGTCAAACATTAATACTGCTAACTTATATTGATATTTTATGTATTTAAACAATTTAGAATGGTCACAGACCAACAGAAAACGTTCACGATGTTAATTAATTAGTACAAAACTAATTTATGTCACACTACCAAGAAGCAGGGATCAGAAATCGATCTTTTTGCCAGGGTGACCTTAAGCATTTTCTTTTTGGCTACAGTGTGGAATTGTTTTGGGCTTATTTCTAGGAGGGATAGGGCATGTTTTGTGGTGGGCTTTCTTTGGCTTATATTGAATGAATGAATGCAAGAACGACTAAATGAACGAATGCTGAAATGAATGGATGAATGAAAAACATTTGTAAAGCGTAAACAATCACTTCACGGGGTATTTCTGTGCTTAAATCAGAGAACGAAGAGAAATGTGTCCAACCACAAGTGAAAAAGAAAAAGAAGAACAGCCGTTAGCGCGGGAGGGGTGGGGGCGGCAGGTTTCTATGCAGGGCTACACTTATTTTGTGTTTTTGGTACGATGTGAACTTGTGTTGTGGTTATTTCGAACGAAATCCTTCTTGTCAATTACCTCTATTACTGAAATGCAGAGTTTGTAGAGTACTAGTAAGATGCTGACTGCCAGCAGATAGTTTGTGTTAAACTACTGGTGAAGCAACATGAATGTTCTGTCATCTCTGTTGGATGCCGCTGCAGTGCCTGATGATTTGTTGAAGAATACATCAACAGGTAAGCTCTGGTCTGTTTCAGTCAACAATGTGTGCATTTAGTTGTAAAACACACATTTGACGTCATACACAAATTCTAGAAAGTGAGCATCTGTATTTTCGCACTGGTGTCTGTCCTGTGGAAGACTTATTTCAGTAATCAGGTGAGATAATGCCCAAGCACCAATGTTTGATTGGTTTCTCCAGCCTAAATAAAAACTTCAATTTTCTTCCAAGTGTTGCCAATAGTTGTGGTTTTAATATGCCAACTCTTGCAAACACAGGCATGTGTACAAATGCGGTATGCACACTTTTTTTTAGCACATTATGCCAGACATTTTGCTTTGCCAGTGTCTGTTTTAAATATCAGCTTTCCCCTGAAAAGCTGAAACTTTGGCATACACATGAAGAACACAGGAAGTGCGAATGTCATAAAAATGAGTTGAAACATGTGGTTTCAGAAGTACCCTGCCGCCGGCCATGTGTTGCCCCAGCATAATTTAATGCTGACACAAGACTCACGAGGACAGGGTCAGCAAAGAAAGACGAAAAGTGTGCACAATGAAACCACTACTCTGTGGGGATAAGTCCAATTTGCCTTAGTGTCAGATTTGAGGTTTGAACCTTGGCAGGCCTCTAAAAAACATCAACATAAGCCTGTACCTCTAGTCAGTAGCTTTAGAAGTGATTAGAGCACGTGCACACCACACACAGGAGAGCAGCCATACTCCTGTTTACCTAAGACTGCTATAGTGCCAGCGTCTTATGTGACACTCATTCTAGGCACGTATGCATCTTCTGAGTCCTGCCAGACAGCATCTTGGAGAGACCCACCCATTTCTGGAACGATTGTGTGCCATCCTCTGAGACCTGGGTTCCACGCTCCACACTTCACTCACCTGTCTCTGCCAATAATAATCTTGTTTTCTTTTCTTGAGAACAGTCTGCAGCAAGAAAGCCGGGCTCTGAACTGGCAGTCCCTGCTCTGGAACATGCTATTTGGATTCTGTCACACCCATGTTTATGTTCTTATTACAGAACTGAACTTTAGAAAACATCACCGATGACCTTATTAAAAGATTGACAGAATTTTGGTGTGGGTATACTGGGGGACTCAAACCTCTGTCTCCAGCAGGTATCCCAGGACCTTAGTCCAGCAGTCACAATATTTTATATCTGGAATGAGGAGTAACCACATGTACTAAGAGATATCAGGGACCCAGATTTGCTTTTACTTGACACAAGTCAGCACAGCACCAAAGTTGCTGCCTGACATGCATCAAAGGGAGAGAGAAAAAATGTTCCACATCTACTAAGATATAGTGCACTTTAGGCAGCAAGGTGTGCACTTCCAGTACAAAAACTATGCCTTAAGACAGCTGCCACATTGTATATGTGCTGTGTGTTGGAACAGAAAAGTCCCTCACATACGTGTACCCCTGGCCTGAATGCCACAACTGCGACAATGTCTGGATCCCTTGTACTGATTTTTATTGCCATGGGCAAACATGGATCATGCGTGTATGTCATGATATAGGACTGGGTCATGGATTACAGTCTTTTTGGACCAGCAGGGGTGTCCAAAGGGCTACCCTCCTATTGGTGAAACGCTACTGCTTTTGCCAAGAGTTAAGCAGCATGAGCACGTTGGTGGTAGCATACCGTTTGGGGATCAGTAGAAGTGAACAGGCCCTTTTACCTGTGTCACTTGAGTGAGGCCCACAGGCGCCCTCCTGTAAAGTTCAGCTGCTGTGTGCTTACTCACCCATGGCCTACATCAAGTTAGCTTGTAGTGCTGTGCAATGCGTGTGTGTTGTATGCTTCTGCTGGGTGTATGTGTACCTGTAAATGGTACAATACCTGGACAATTATAGGTTCCATTTTGGGAGACCCATGGCTGACTCGAGGCGCATGAGGAGGTAGAGGAATCCCCAGACAGATTAATGGATTGCTGCATTCCTGTGAGCTGGGTACAACACACTGGAGGAAGAAGAGCCAGGCTCTCCTGCACACTCCAAAGGGTGCTCTTATCAGAATCATAAGGAATAGGGCAGGGGCCCAGGGGTTATCATTTCATACACATATCACTGTGGCTGACATCCTGGTGTCAACCTCTAGTGACTCCCATGGCCTGTGTTGTGGGGCTGTCAGATTGGGAGTCGCTCCTGCTTTCTGGAAGAAAGATAGGGCAGAGAAGAGAACAATTCAAAAGCAAGACTCCCCACATAAACTTCAAAGACACAGACCCTAAATCACATGTGTTGTTTGGAAATGGACTATAAGAAAGGGAGATCGAGGCCCCCAAAACTGTCAACAATCAATAAACCAGGCAAGATGTACGAGGAGAGGAAGCACCTGCAGGACTTCTGCCTGTGACCAGGGTTGGAGGCAAAGGCCTGCCAGTCTCCCACCTTGGTGAGGGGACATCACCCAAGTACGTTCCAGACCACCTGTCTCGGGAGCCTGAGCACCAGTGCCTGCCTGCTTGCCAAGACCAGTGAGCCCTGTGAGGAAGAGGAGGGCTGTAGAGAGCAAGGCCCAGTGGGCAATCATGGTGAGTGGATTCTGGTAGCAGGGGTGAGGAGATGGCTGCTGCACTGATCTGGTCAGTGCCCATGTGCAGGTTTCAGTAGGTGATCCCCATTTGCCATGGAGTATGAGGTGAAGTGAGCCGTGAACTTTGCTGCACCGATTCTTGTTACCTGTGTGCAGGATTCAATCAACGACCTCTGTATGACAGAGGAGAGCTGCCGTGAATTGATCCGTGAACTTTGCTGCATCAATTGGGCCATGGACTCTGTGCAGGTTTACGTTGGCAACCCCATTTGCCAGAGGGTGCTGCCATGAAAATTGCCCTGCGGATCAGGCCATTGCCCATGTGCGGTATGTGACGGCGACCGTGGATACTAACGGGGGCTGCTGTGAGGATTGCTGTGTCAATTGGGCTGTCGCCCAGTGCGGTGTGAGTCAGTGACACCATAAACCAGAGGGGGCCGCCATGAGGATTACGATGCCACTTCGGCTGTCACCCATGTGAGGTGTGATTCGATGATCCTGTAAGCTAGAGAGAGTCGCCATAAAGAAGAAACTGCTCCTGTGCCATTTGGGCCGTCGCCCGAGTGACAAGCTGACGTGGTGACCATTTATACCAGAGTGATCAACCAGAGGAAGGCAAGGAGTGCAGACTGATGGATGCCATTGTTGTGTGAAGAGTCCACTGTGGTCAGTCAAGAGATATTCAGTTGCAACAAATCTGTTTGTTTGGCTTTCCTTTATACTTACATGGACGGGTTTTCCGGCCTCTGCGCATGTGCACAGAGATGAGATGCCGGTTATCGCTCTTTGGTTTGTTAGTTGGTGGGCCCCACTCTGGTCCGCCACAATGTTTCGAGCTCAGTATAGATGGGCGGTCCGGTCTCCACGCATGCGCATTGAGAGGAGACGCCGGTCACCGTACCTTGTATTTGTCAGCTTGGGGGTTCCATTCTGGTCCGCCACTTTGGCTCGAGTGCTATGGAGAGGCTTCGAAACGTATTGAACACTGGGCCCTTTGTGGTCCGCCTCTTAGTTTGACAAATTTGCGGCTGTTTGATTGGTTATTTGCAGCTTAAAAGCCTGTCATCACGTTACGTCGGTACCTCCCCCCTTGACTTAGGACTAAGCCAGAGGTACCGACGGATAGGTAAGGGAAGACGTGGTTGAGATTTCGTCCCGTCTCTCTATTATCTAAAAGATTTTTTTATAAAGATTAGTGTTTGTTTTGAGCATTTGCTATTGTAATCTATGCTCTGTTATGCATTGACTAAAGGAACTTTTTCGGCTGCTTATATTCAACATTGCACCAAATATTCCTGGGTAGAACTTGGCACATGCGGTTTCCCTTATCTAGTTTTTGCCTCTTGCTGAGGTTAACACTGTACTAGGCTTGAGTAAAGACCTTGTGCACCAACAAACATTGTCGTTTTCTCTTTGACGGCCTAAGAAAGTGCTGCCTCTCTGTGAATTTTAGAAATAAATACCAAGGTTTTCAATCAAAAATGAATATTTAGTGGAAAGAAAGTCTTGGTGGAACCTAATTAGGAACCCCATACTGTTCATTTCTCCACTAATGTAGAGCGGGGCCTCCATTTTCCTGAGCAGTGGCCAGGAGAGGTGAGGTTTACTCCCAAGATTTATTGGGTGAGTAGAGCAAAAATCTTTCAAAAATAATGATATGACTATCTCTCTGAAGTTTGACTGTTTAGCATTGTATAACATGTGACGTATGGTATGAATATGTCTATGCCTTACCTGTTGGTTATATGTACATATGTGTGTGTTTTTCACTTTTTAGGAAAGAATCCTAACTATCTGTGAACCAGACATCCCACGTAGGAGCATCTCCACGTACGGTTGGGTGTTTGGTATCACATAGTATGTGTAAATAAATAAATCTAATATTATCTTTCACATTTTTGTTGCAGTAGTGTATATAAGATCCTGATGAAAGCCCGGTAGGTAAGATTGACCTACAATGGCAGAAACATGTTGCCCATATTCCATCGATTGATCGACAGTTATAATTTCAAACTGTCATACACTCTCTTTTAACCTTGACACCATGATATTTTTCCTAATAAAATTTCTCCCTTTTATCATGGTAGCCAATTTTACCTTGCACTTTTGATCCTCATTTTCACATTTTTTTCCCTGCAACCTACATCCCACACCACTACAACTACGATTTGCTTAGTTGGCACGTTCCGTCACTGGTGGTTCTGATGGATTGGTGAACAACACACAATATCCACAAGTGTGTTTCCCGATCCGGACCATTGTCTACAGTAATCCCAGATGATGATGCTCTGCCAATTGGGTGGGCTGATGGGATTCATTTCCTTTTTGTAACACACACATCGCAGGTAGATACACAGCTTTTCTGTTTCGTCTCTATTACAGGTTAGACCAGTGACAGGTCTTGTGTGTTTTTTCTATATATTGAATGGGGGTGTGTCCTGTCTCCTTGGTCTTTAAAGATTAAGTTTCCCCTTAGATCCTCTCCCAACGTTAGTATTATGTCCACTGTGTTCACCCACTTTTCACAGGTAGGGAAGATCTTCAACACTCGGGCAGAGATCGTCATATGGTAAATTATAGGGGAAAGTTTTAAAGTTTATTAAAGTATTTAAAAAAAATGCAGAAAAATATTTTTATGTTAAATAATAATGGCAATAAATGCTAATGTTTAATTTCAATGCAGAATAATAAAATAAGTTACATCAGTATCAACTTAATTTTAAATTAAAACTGTACTTATATTAAATTTCAAACAAAATAATTGTTTTGACATTTAGTTCACCCACCTAAAGTAAAATAAATATTCTTTCATTATGTATTTAAAAATATTTAAAAGTGATGTGCAGATGAATTCATAATATTGTAATAATGTTTTAATAATTATTAATCTCACCATTTACGAGTGTAAAGTTACTCAAACGTGTAGCATAACATGTCCCCAAATCCTGAATTTAGGAGGAGGAGCCTAATTTACAAGCTCAGATTTACTTGTAATTTTTCACAGTTATGGGGGGATCTCTATTACAGTAAAGTTTTGGGAAAGTTTAAAAGTTTATTAACATTTACCAAAAAATCTGAAAAATATTTTTGTGTGAAATATTAATGTTAATATTTATTTTGAATGTAGAATAATAAAACAAATGTTGCAGCATTGTTTTTTTTAAACTCTTTTTATTATGAATAAAACATAAACAAACAAGGCAATAAAGGCAGTACAGCTGGATATGTGTTCTAGGAGGAGGGAAAGTGCATTACAAGTTAATACAAATCATCCGTGCAAAGGGGGAGGAGCATGGGGGAAATCAGAGTCATAATACAATGAAGCTTAAACAATAGTAGGAATGTCGGGTCAGGGGGAAAGAGGAACATCCGGAATATCAGCGAGGGGAGGTGTACATATATCACCTCGGTAGGAGTTCCATTGGCCCCAGAGTTTACCCCACTTTTTAGGTCTGCCGCGTGCCACATACACCGTCTTCTCTCTAAACATACACCAGTCCATGTTCTCCTTCCATGCCAGGATCGTGGGCGGTCTCTGGGAACCCCACAACTGCGCAATGTCTCTCTTGGCCACCATATTCCCAAGAGTCACCCACTGAGTCTGCGCCACATTAAAATCAGTCGGTTCCCAGACGTTCAACAGACAACGCCAGGCTTCAGGAAACAGCGCAACACCCGTGACCTTCTCCATCACAGCATGCACTCGATTCCAAAACACTACCACCTCCGGGCACTCCCAAATTATATGGAGGAAAGTACCAACTAAACCGCAGCCACGCTTACACAACCCATCCACAGAATAACCCAAACGAATCAGGCCGGGGCCGGTCACATAAACCCGATGCAGGATCTTAAGTTGTACGAGTCGGAGACGGTCCGGAATCGCGACCTCCTTAGGTGAGGATTTCGCCGATTGCCAGTCCTCGTCGTCCAACTCTAGACCGTCGCTGGTCCAGACCTCTCTGAGTTGCGCCAACAGGTCAGCTCGATCGTTAATCAATTTCTTATATATCAGAGAAATAGTGCTGCCGGGAACATATCCGTCAAGCACCCGATCTTCGAGCGGGGATGATTCCGGGATAACAATACCTTCAGGAAAAACCGAGCTCAACGCGTGGCGAATCTGTACATAACGGAAGAATTCCTTATCACTCAGCTCATATTCTATCTTCAACTCCTCAAAAGTCTTAATTCTACCCTTGGCCCAGAGATCACTCACCCTGCAAATACCGATCATATCCCACTTCTCAAAACCTTTCGTCTTCCATAGGCTGCCCAGTCTTTCAGACGAATAGAGCGGAGTCGCCCGGGTCAGTCGATCCCTCCATCCCATTGCCGCAATAGCACATTGCCACACTCGCACCGCTATCTTGGTGGGTCCCGAAAGTTTCCCTCCAGCCGATTTGGAATAAAGCGCCCTTCTATAATCTCCACCCGGTAGCAACCACCTATCCATCTCAAACGCAGGATTTTTTATTTAAAAATTTTTTTTTTTGGTTCCAAGACCTTTATTGTTGGTGTGCGCATAGGATACACAGCTTAGTAGCCACAACCCTGAATAGGCTGGCAGCGTGTCGTTACGTCCAAGGAAAAACGTGCAATCATTACAAACGACAGTTGGTGAAGTACACAGCAAGTCGCCTACAACCACTGTGGGCCGGCCGTGTTCACAATATCAGTTGGTCTCAGTTTTTACAGTTTTATTTAAATAACATTTATATAACATAACCAGATCAGCCCACTACTGCATTCCTCACCCGGACCAACAGATCAGTGCGTTGGTGTAGATGATACCTCTGCCTATCAACAATCATGCTAATTACTTTTTAAGTCATTTGTACCATGTGCCCCTTAATCCTCTATTTGTGCGTTTAAGTAAGTCTTGAAATATGTCCAGTAATCCCTGGGTCTAGATCTAGGGGGAAGTGATTCCTCATATGTCCCAAGTGTATCTTGGCAATACGACATGTCCGCCAACCACTGCTTGATCAGGGGTGTGTTTGGGCTGTCCCAGCACATAGAAATTCTACGTTTGGCTAATAATAATGCTATAACACAGAATTTACATTTCGCCGCTTTTACATTATGCAGTAATCCCAAAAGACAACATGTAACCGTGCATGTAATTGGTATTCCCACCATTTTGGTTAGCCTGTCCAACACTTCCGCCCAATAGGCCTGTATCTTCGTACAGTTCCAGGCCAGGTGTATAAAATCCGCTTGGTCGTGACCACATCTTTTGCACCTTGCCTCATCTCGTAAGCCGTAGCTATATAGTTGAGCTGGCGTGTAATATACCTGGTGTAGGTATTTGAAGTGGATTATTCGCAGATTGCCATTTGGCGTGAGCATTTTCGTGAGTGTGCATGTTGTTTCCCATTCTTTTTCTGTAAGAGGGATGTCTAGTATTTCGTTCCACCTGTCTTGTGCCTTGGTCGCCCTATGGTCTAACTCAGCCTGTGCTTGATTATATAGTCGTGAGACCAGATGTGATGTGTTTGGGGAGGTAATCAGCAGTTGCAGGGTATCCATTGTTGGCGGTTCGTCTGGGAAGGTCGGATAGTGTTGTTTTAACGCCCCCTTAAGTCTGTGGAATGTGAAGCGGAAAAGCATTGTCGGGTTGTTAATAAAGACCAAGTCCTATTCTGTGATAATGGCACCGTCTTTATAGATGTCTCAAACGCAGGATTTAACGCAGGACCGTACGTTCCATGATTAATCGCTCCCAGCTGAGAGGCCCAATAGTATCGCCAAATATCCGGAAGTGCGATACCGCCGTCATACCAGGGAAGCGTCAGTTTGGCGAGGGCAATCCGCCAACGCCCATCCCATATCAATCGCCTCTGCAAACTCTCCACCTCCCGGAAATAGCTCGCCGGAATGACATCAAACGTGTTCTGAAGCGCGTATAAAAACTGCGCAAGGACATCATTTTAAAAAGAGCTGCGTGCCCGAGGGGGGACAGTGGCAGTCTGCGCAGGCCACAACGTCAGATTTTAACCGTTGGAGCGGAGGAAGCAGATTACGATCATAATGGACTCCGGGGTCTAACGTAATAAAGACCCCCAAATATTTAAATCCCATCTGCGTCACCTGTATGGGGCAACCGCGCGGCAAAGAGGGAGTGTCACCCGAAAGTACGTAGACACAAGACTTGGCCCAACACGTCAAACAGTACAATCAACGACTTTCGAGGTGACGTGAGATACAACAAGATGTCGTCTGCATAGAATGATATTCGATCCTCAAAGTCTGGGGTCCACTGAATACCCCTCATCGATGGCTCCCACCGCAGCCATGCAGCCAGGGGTTCCAAGGCGAGGGCAAAAAGAAGCGGGGACAACGGACACCCCTGCCGCGTGCCCCTCCCAAGAACAAAGGACGGAGAAACCCGACCATTCACCACAATCTGAGCCAATGGTTCCACATACAAAAGTTTCACCCAGCCAATGAAACCAGGACCAAAACCAAACTTTGCAAGGGCAGCCCAAAGATACGGCCATTCCACTGTATCAAAGGCCATCGTAGCATTCAAGGAAGGCAAGATGGCCGGTTCACGCAGTGGCGCTGCTCTCGCGAGAACGCCATGTAAGCGCCGCAAGTTCAATGCTGTATTACGATGTGGAATGAAACCAGATTGATCCGGATGGATCAGGTCACTGATAACTTTTATCAAGCGGTTTGCCAGCAACTTTGCGAGGATCTTGGGTTCCGCATTTAGAAGCGAAATAGGCCTATAAGATGCACAGCGATCCCATGGCTTCCCTTCCTTGTGAATCACCACAATGGTCGCAAGTCGCTGATCACGGGGGAGGGAGCCGATGTCTCGCGATTCCAGGAACATATCACGAAGATACGGCGCCATTTTGTCAGGGCGCAGCTTGTAAAGCTCGATGGGGAGACCATTAGGGCCCATAGCTTTTCCCGAGCGGACAGAACGAATAGCGAGTGCCACCTCGTCAACCGAAAGTGCTGCGTCTATCAGGTCCCTATCTGAGTCCGACAGGCAAGGCAATGCAATGTCTCGTAACAGCAGATGTGAGTCTTCCTCTAGTCTATTGGAGACTGGAGAATACACATTTCGAAAATGTTCAGCAAAACACTCAACAATCGCAACAGGGTCAGTCACTCGCACTCCATCAGCTCTCTCAATCACAGGAACCACACGACTCGCCCTCTCCTTTCTGTCTAACGAAGCAATCAGTTTCCCAGCCGTGTCTCCCACATCATATAGCCGTCCCTGCTGCTCTCTACTCATGACTCTAGCAGCGTCCGTCACCAATGCCCTATAATCCAGTTGTTTGAGACTGAGGACATGAACCCTATCATGAGTAATACCCAACTCCAAATCCCCTTCCAACTCAGCTATTTCAGTCTCGAGGCGGACCACCGCCTCATTTTTGCTTTTCTTGGCACCAGCGATTAACGATAGTGCCTGTCCATGGACGACCGTCTTGAAAGCCTCCCACAGTGAAACAGAAGAGGACACAGACCCCACATTCTCAGCAAAATACAGATCCAGAGACTTGACCAACTCTGCCCGGGTTTTGGGGTTACGGAGATACCAGGGATTAATCGGGGCCACTCGACCCTCAGCCCCCATCCTCGTGTCCATCGAAAGCCACAGTGGGGAGTGATCTGAGATACCCCGAGCCAGGTGTCTAACTTCCCTAACTGACGAGACCTGTGCTGCTGGCATCAAGACATAGTCAAGTCTAGAGTGACTACCATGAGCACCAGAGTGGAAGGTGTATTGCGCCTGTCCCGGATGCAGTAGCCTCCAGCAATCTACCAGTCCCAGCGTTTCCAGAAAGCCACTCAGCCAAGACTGTGATCTCGTAAGGTCCCTGGGGGGGTAGCGGTCCTCCCTACCAGAGACGACAGAATTGAAATCTCCACCCATCACCAGAACGCCATCTGGAAGTCCCAGAACTACTCTCCCCAAATCAGAAAAAGTCATAGTCTGCAGACCAGGAGGGACGTATACAGAAAGCAATGAAACAGTCTTCCCCTCCCACCTACCAGTGAGAGCAGCATAGCGCCCCTTGTCGTCGAGGATTATGTCGTCTACCTCCAGGGGGAGGGAGTTCTTAACTAAAATACCCCCCCCCCCTCTGGAACCAGTAGTGAATCCGGAGTGTGCAACAAGACAATATCCTCGCCGATTCATAGCATGGCATGTGTTTCCGATCAGATGTGTCTCTTGCATTAACACTACATCAGGGGAGAGGCGTCTCAGTAGTTTCAACACTACCCCACGTTTTATCCTATCCCCCAACCCGTTAACATTCCAACACAGTATCTTCAACCCCCTACCCCCATCCCAGAAGTGAATGCAGAACCCACCCCACAGCGAACACAACACCCAGATCCATAAGTAAAACAATACGTTGCCTTGAGAATAAATAAAACATATCCAAACCCCCCCGCCCCCGATAAACACCCGATACAACCCCCCCCACCCTGCACCCCTGCGTTAGACTCAAAAGCCACCCCAACTTGCAGTGTGCCTATCGCCCTAACATTAAACTAGTCTACAAAAAGAAACCCGGAGGAGGAAAGAGTCCCACTCCCCCCGCCACCCCTGGGGTCTCCCACCATAAGTAACGCAAGTGTAAAAGTCATCGAACCACAGCTGCAAGTTATGTACAATGTCCGGAGACCAGGAACCACTGCTCATTCTTGCTCCAACGGGCCACCTTCAGCTCCTCCAGAATGTTCCGAGCGATCACGCTGCGTAGGCAATGTATCAAGCCAGTCACTAACTCTCTCCAGGCGGTCAAAGAAAAACGTCCGATCCTCGTATTCAACATGCAGCCGAGTTGGGAAGAGCATTGCGTATTTCATACCCATGTCCCTCAGTCGTCGCTTCACCGCCTGAAACTCCATCCTTTGCTTCTGAACGAACTGGGTTAAGTCTGGGTGGAAGCTCACTGTAGTGTTTTCGAACTTTGTGGGGCCGCCCACCCGTGATGCCTGCAGGATAGCGTCTCTATCTCTGAAGTTGAAAATTCTGGCGATAATAGGCCGCGGAGGGGCACCCAGCTTCGGCTTCCCACCCGGCACTCTATGGGCATGTTCCACCGCAAAGAAGTTGCTCAGGCCTTTGGGGGCAAGATGATTTAGGATGAGGTCCTCCACCAGGAGATCTGCAGCTGGTTCTTCCGATTTTTCAGGGACCCCAATAATACGTATATTGTTGCGTCTGGCCCGACTTTCAAAATCCTCCAGCCGACGAGCAAAAAGATCATTGGAGGATCGTAGGTTGTGAACCTCCGTCTGTAAATCGGACACATCAGTCGTAAGGCTGGAGGTCTTCAAATCTAAGGACTTGACCTTTTCGTTAGTCTTTGATAAGTCCACCCTGATCAAGTTGATGTCGATTGGCACAGTGTCAAGCTTGAGGGAAAGAGCCTCATATTGCTGGCCAATGGAGGTCTTCATACTAGAAATGGCGCCCATGACATCCTGTAGAGTCAAATCATCCGACTCGGCTGAGCCGTCACCTGCCTCCACCAGAGTCCTACTCGCACCACCGGGGGAACCCTTGGGATGGGTATAGCGATCCATAACATTCGATTGAATAGTACCCCCCGGTGAATGGTCTTGGCCTTTCGCTTCTCGCTATCGGGTTTGCCCGCCATAGTGGGTGTTGCGCCCCAGAGGGGCCTTTGAGACCTGGTTAAAATGGCTCCACACAATTCACCCAACGAGATCTCCAAAAGTGAATTTCAGCAGGATATCACCACGACCATAAACACTCAGCAGTTGGCACACGATAAAGTTGCGGGGCCGGGCTGCACCCCGGGGCTAGAGCGGTCCTGGGATAGAAGGAGGCAGAGGGACCAAAAACTAAACCGAAAGTCAACTCCAAGGTTGTGAACAAAGCCCCGCAGGCCGTTGTTGTTCAACTACTTCCTGGGCACCATAATGACTCGAGCACGGAGGAGCTCCGTGGAGCGGGCCACGAAAGTTCAAAGTATCGTAGTTGCGGTTCCCAGGGTCCAAATCGATTTCTGAAAGCAGCTATTATATCAGCTGGGTTGCGTCTTCAATAACCCGTCTTCGTAATCAGGATAGAATTCAGGATAGATGCGGGAGGTGGCGAGGGTCCCGGGAGCCCTGTGCTCACGTGGCCATCTCGGATGCGCGTGATGCTCCTCCTTCTTTTGCAGTATTGTTAACTCAATTTCAAAACTGTAATTATTTTGAATATATTAATCTTTAAATACAGTTATTTTTCTGAAGGTTAATTCACCCACCTAAAGTAAAATAAATATTCTTTTATTACACATTTAAAAATATTTTTAAATGATATATAGAATTAATTCATAGTAATGTACTTATTTTTAACACTTATTAATCTTACAAAAATGTTATATTTGAAAAGGTTAAGAAAACATTTTAAAATAGATTAACAATTATGATTTATTTATTTCTATTAACATTAAAAACAATATAAATCAGTTTAAACAACTTAATTTAGTTTAACATTAGTTCCTAAGGTTGTCTTTTTAATTTTAAGTCTCTACCTCCATTATTTTATATTGGTGGCTTTTGCAGAACCTTTGAGTGGCCATGGATGGTGCTGGACCTACTCCAGCTTTGAGCTGTAGCACATTTACAGCTGTTTTGGGTCTTTTTTGAGTGTAGTAACTATAGAAGGGCAGTTTGTGGATAAGAAGGGGCTTACTCTTCTGTGGTTGAGTACATGTCCATCCCTAAATCCCTTCCTAAACCTTCCTTAACCCCTCCTAACTCTTCCATTAACCACTACTCTTTAGCATTAAGTATTTTCCATTTTCCTGCCACTCCCTCCCCTATTTTTATTTTTAACTCTTTTTATTCAGAAAATAGGCTCTTGTGAAAATGTCGTTATACATAGTAGGCAGTGGCAGGAGTACATGTATATAACAGACAGATACATATCAAGCAATATGAACATCACGGTTCTGCAGAAACAGTGCGAAAGTCATACAAAAGCCCTAGGACTGTAGTGAGGCAGTCTGGGTATCCCACACTTCCCCTCTAAACCTCCTCCACGCCCCCCATATCTTTTCCCATTTCCTAGGACACCCCCTGCTCTTATAAATCACTCTTTCCGCCCTTTGGCACCAGTCCAGGTCATGTTCCCACTCTTCCACCGTCGGTAGGAGGTCGCTACCCCACAGGCGGGTTATGTTTCTCTTGGCCACCATGCTTGCCAGCGCCAGCCAGATCTTATCCCTTTTCGGCCAGGTGACGTCATTCGTAACTCCTAAAATATGCCATTTAGCCTCCAGCGGGACCTCCGCCCCAATCACCTCGGACATTATGGTAGCTAGGTTAGACCAGTAAGTCCGGATCCTGGCGCAGTCCCATAGGATGTGGAAAAAGGAGCCCTCCTCCCCACAGCCTCGCAGACCGAACCTGGAATCAGCATATTCAATACAATGTAGTGTTGTGCGGGGAGTGTAAGAGCGGTGCAGGATGCGCAGTTGGACCAATCTAAACCGTGCTCGGATTGCTACTTCTCTAGGGCTCTGTAACGCGTCCCGCCAGTCATCCTCCTCTAACAACCCAACATCAGATTCCCATTTTTCCCGGATCGGTTCCAGGGGATCAGGGATGTTGTTAATGAGCTTCTTGTAAGTGAGGGAGATGGCCTTATCTATCATCGGGTCCAGCAGCAGTCTGTCTTCCAGCGGGCATATTCTGGAAGCTGATCGCCCCTCTGGATATGCTGCAGGACCGCGTGGCGGACTTGCTGATAGTGTAGGAACTCCCCTCCCCCCATCTGGAATTCCTCCTGTAGAACAGTGAACTCTAGCACATCTCCTCACTCCCTCCCCTATTTATTACTAAAACATATACCTATGTATGGAGATCTCTACAGTCGGGGCAGACGTCTCCATGCATAAGAGATGTGAGGCATAGAACTCTGCAGGGAGGTATGTAAATAGCATTTTGCAGTACTTTAGTAGTATTATTGCAGAGCTACTAAATATACTATACTGTGCAATTTGTTAATAGGCACCATTGTTTAGAATGTTCAGTTCTGCTATTTAATTGTTATTTATTTTTAGAATTTATAAAGCCCATGGCTGCCCAATGGCTTCCCAGCGCTACCAACAAAAGGCACAGTGTGAGAGAGGGATCTTTAGGGAAATAGCCACGTCTTAAGTTTTTTTTCTAAAACTTCTTTAGTCTCTGATCAATCTAAGTTCCTTAGTCGTAGAATTTCAGAGTTTTGGGGCAAGGTGTGAATAGCATCTCCCTCCCCATTGCGCTCTCTTTATCCTTAAGGTGTTCATAAGGTAGTCCGATGAGGATCTGAGAGATCTTTTGGGACCTAGGGGGTGACCATGGTTTTTAACAAGGCTGGACCCTTATCACATATGTCCCTATGAGCTAGACATGGGGCTTTGAACCTGACCCTGAATTGGATAGGGAGCCAGTGCAAGGTTTTTTAGCGAGGATCAGACTGACGCCTGTCTAGGGATCTTCAGGAGCATCCTCACCGCGGCGTTCTGGACTACTTGCAACTTGTCGACCATGTATTTGGGTGAACCAAGATACAGGGAATTACCGCAGTCCAGTCTTGAGGTCACTAAGGCCTGGACAACTGTTCTCCGTGCCTGTTCTGGGATGAGGATCATGATCTGACGGATCATCCGCAAAATGCCAAAACAGACTGCAGAACGTTTTGTGGCCATCGAGAGTTTGTGGTCTAGCCACAGCCCCAGGTTTTTTATGGAAGGCTTTGGAATGGGGGGGCCCCACTCCTTTGGCCAGCTGATCCTTGACCATGGCCCAGGGCAGTTGCCCAAGAACATCAGATGTGTTTAATGCCATTCAAATTTAAATTGGAGTTGGCCATCCAGTTGGCTACTTTTTTCCTGGCATGGTACCAGCTGAAGATGAGTACAGTTCATTTCCTCCAACACTGAAACTACCAATTGTGTATCATCAGCGTAAGACACAATGGTGAGTCCGAACTCCTGAAAAATTTGTGCTAAAGGGGTAAAGTAGACATTAAACAGGGTTGGGCTAAGGGCCAAAACTTGAGGTACACCATGGGGAGCCAAAAACGTATTGGAAATATTAGCTGATTCCATGAATTGATACGGCCTTTTGCTTAGGAAAGGGGTGAGCCATTTTTTGGCTTGGTCCTGGATCCCGACGTCGCCCAGTCTCTGAATTGGGATACTATGGTCCATAGTATCAAAGGCCGCACTTAGGTCTAATAGGAGAATGGCAGCGGAGCCCTCTTGATCTAGTATCATTTTTAGTTTGTCGGTTATTATTAGGAGGAACGACTCTGTGCCCCATTTGCGACTGGTGCAAGATGTTGTTTTCCTCTAAGACCTGTGAAATGATGCTATTGACATGCTTTTCTAACACTTTACCCAAAATGGGTAATAGTGAGATGGGGCGGATATTACCCGAAACCAAAGGATCCAGTTGAGGTTTCTTGAGTAGAGGCTTCACGATAGCGTCTTTCCACATCTTAGGGACTATCCCGGCGCTCAGTGATAGTGAAAGGAGATCTGCCATCGTGGAGAGGATGGGATCTCTGCCCTGAAGTAAGATGTGAGGGGGAGCAGGATAAAGTGGAGAGCCAGATTTAATTTTGCCTAATAATATTCTCATAAGATCTTTGTCAATTAGCAGGAAATAACCCAATATTGTAGAACAAGGTGGGCTGGATTGGTCCGGACTAGGGAGTTGGCTTTTCGGGTCCGTACTTGCCTCCCTGCCTTCAGGGCCATCCACAGGGCTTGTGTATAGTGAGTTGATGATGTTTTCAACTTTATTGTTGAAGAAAGAGGCTAGCTCATTACTTCTCTCATATCACTGACACAATTAAACTAGCCCCACTTCTTTTATGGTTGTGCATCTGGAAAAGGGATACGGTTGGGTTAAATCAAACTATAATAAAACATGTAGTTAATCAAGACAAAGCCGATAGTTTTCCCTGGCTAGTATATGTCAGATAGTATTTCACAGATCTGGACTTAGCTGATTTGTACTAACACCACATAAAGGCCTGGCTTTTCCCAAGACTAAGCTGAGAGAGGTCTTCCTTAATGATTGTGAACTAGAAAGATGGTACCGCAACCAAAATAAAGTCACTGTTACCCATTACCATACTTTGCCCAGAGTCCCCAAGGAACGTGACTTTTATCTCTCCATCGCTACCAATAATTTGCATCAATATCTTCTAACAAGGATGAGGTTTTTTTTTTTTCTTTGATAGTAGGATGCCCAGCACATGAACACTCAATAAACAATGTGTTGCAATGTCCTTGTGATGGTCTGTCTACCCAAACTATGTCTCATATTTTATTCTTCTGTAATTTTTATAAAATCAAAAGGAAAAAGTATATCCTCCCTTTGTTAACAAAATTGAGCTTACACTCTCACTCATCGGCTCTTGCAGTCATCAAAGCCTTGGAAACTCCTTATGTTTGTTTCACTATAGCAAAATGTTTACATTCAGCTCTTTGGACGAGGAGAAGCTCTACAGAAAGGGGAGTTGTTTTACTTGACCAACTATATTAATTGTAATTTTTTGTAAATTAATTGGTGTCTGGTTTTATATATGCTATTTATCCTTGTTATGGGGGAAGCACCTCCCCAATTGTACGCTGTAACAACCTTATTTTATAATAAATTATTGTTAGTTTTAAGCAAGGAGGATCATTGTAAATACTGCTATTTTGAATGGATCAAGTATAATATTAATTATTATTTGATTTTAAACCTTTTATTGATCAAATGCCATTAGAAAATTGTATTCTGTACTTTTATTCATATATCAAATGCGAATAAAGATATTCGAATTGATTTGATTTGAGTGATGCAAATGAACATCTTGCCCAGTCGTGATGATCGACTTCCCAATTAAAAAAAGTTCCTTGGGGGAGTTCGAGGCCGAGTTTATCCTCTCATAAAATTTTGCCTGCGCTAGTTTGATGTCAGCATGATATTGTCGGATGGCTCTTTTGCATATCAACTTGAGCTCCAAAGTAAACGTTTTCCTCCAGTTCTTTGAAGTGTTTTTGAATTGCAAGCTGATTTTTTTTTTGTAAAATTTTTATTTAATATTTTATGGAGAGAAACAGAGAGAATAAAACAAGCGACAGTCCCGCAGTGCTTCCCACACAGGGGGTATTTTGAAGAGGCACAAATCATAGACACAGTGTTATAGAGAGTTACCACAGCGCTGTCCGAAGAATCAGTCCCGGAGGGCAGTAAGACGGGTACTCAAAGTCAATCCCCCTCCAGAATCCCGGAGGAGTAGAATAGCGTAACCAAGGTGAATGATTCAGTGCAGAAGAATGCCAAAGCCTCCAAGTGCCCTGTGGGCGTCGCAACAAATAACATAACTACAGTACCCCACCCAACCCCCCTCCCTACCCACCCCCCAGGTGGTGGTGAAGATCACATGCATTCATTCATACATTCATACGACCACGGTTATACCTGAAAGAGGTGGAGCACGCGTACTGAGGATGGGCAGACTGCAGATGGTAAGCCCCGTGACAGAAAGCGGACCAGGGGACCCCACCAAAACATGAAATTCTTGAAGTTGCCCAGAAAGATATCCGCCACTCGTTCCACGCTCAGTAATCTCCACAGTCTTGCGTGCCATAGGGATATTGCCGGGGCGTCGGGTTTCTTCCAGGCCGCTGCCAGGGTGAGCTTGGCTGCCCCAAGACAGAGCCATAAGATCTGTTTGTCAGCTCTTGTTTGATGTTCGAGAGCTGGGTCCCGGAGACCTAGCAGGATTTGGTCCATGGAGTCAGCTATCGGGTAGCCGAGAATTTCCTTGAGATGGGACAAAATCTCTTCCCAGTATGGGCGGATGACCGGGCAATCCCACCAGATGTGGCTGAAGTCTCCTAACAGGCCACAGCCCCTCCAACAGCGGTCCGAGGAGGCCGGGAATATGCGATGTAACTTGGATGGGTACAAGTACCAATCCATAAGGTTTTTAACATGGGCCTCCCGCAAATCTACAGAATGGTTGTGCGCCGTAATGTCTCGCCAGAGGACTGACCATTCCGCATCCGTAATGTCCCTCCCGAGCAGTACCTCCCAGTGCCCCATATAACGGGGACGGGGTGCCACAGCAGTTGTAAGTAGCAGATTATAAAGGAAGGAGATAGCCCCTTTCATAGTGTTGGTTCGTAGGATGAAGGCCTCAAATGTGGATGGAGGTCTGGTGGCTGCGTCGCCAACCCCAGCCGAAGTAGCCCAGTGGAGGAGCTGGATGTGGTGAAATCGCTCAGAGGCCGGGACTCCATAGTCCCTCATACAGTTGGCAAAAGTGAGCGGCGTGGAACCGTGGAACAAGTGTGTAAGGGCCCTACAGCCCCCCTCTCTCCACAGTCGAAAGGGGACTTCCTGCATCGCCGGCGGGAAGGCCGGGTTGAAGTGTATTGGAGTGAAGGGGGACGGAAACGTAGTCCAGAGATCATCACTAGAGACTGTGTCCCAGACTTTCAGGACAGTGCTAGTGGGTGTACTGATGTAAGCGTTCTTGGGCCTATCTACCTTAGGTTTCCAGGCCAGATCCCAAACGGACCGCCCTGCGACACTCCTGTCCATGTGCAGCCAGTGTTTTTCAGAGAGTTGTTGGGACCATTCCACCAGAACCCGTAATTGCGCAGCATTATAGTACAGGTGCATATCGGGGAAGCCCACCCCCCCTCCTTCCGCGGCTGTCGTAGAGTGGTGAAGGAAAACCGCGCCCGCCCTCCCTGCCAGATGAAGCGCAGCATCAAGGTCTTGAGGCGCCGGAAGAAGTCCAGGTCTACCGGAATAGGAAGAGCCTGGAAGAGGTATAAAAATTTGGGGAGGAGGATCATCTTTAGAGCGTGGATTCTACCCAGCCATGAGATATATTTAGGTTTCCAACGATCCAAGTCTGCCAGCACGGATGCCAGCAACGGGGGGTAGTTCGCGGAGAACAGTTTCCCTATGGAAGGCGTCAGCCCAACTCCCAGGTATAGGATAGAGGTGGTCGCCCAAGACAGAGGTGTCAATAGCCGCACCCGTTCCATCTCAGAAGGAGGAAGTGTGAGATTGAGGATGTATGATTTATCAAAGTTGACCTTGAAACCGGCCACCCCCTCAAAGCTAGACAGGACTGCATGGATGTGCGGGAGTGAGTGAGCCGGATCACCAATGGAGAACAAAACGTCATCTGCAAATAGGGAGATTTTGTGCTGCTCACCGGTGAAGGGGAGGCCTCGGATCTCCTCGTGCTCCCTCACCGCCAGCGCCAATGGCTCGATGCTCAGCGCGAAGAGTAGGGGGGAAAGAGGACAGCCCTGTCTGGTACCGCGGGAATGTGAGAAAAAGGCGGATAGGTGACCATTAATCGTCACTCTAGAGCGGGGATCGCTATAGTTTGCTCGTATCATTGTGATAAACTTATCCGAAAAGTCAAAGGCGACCAGGGTGTGGAACAAAAATCCCCAGTCCACGTGGTCGAAGGCCTTTTCCGCGTCAAGGCCCACCAGCACTGCTGGTATGCGAAACCTATCGGCCTTTTCTATCAGGTGGATCACTCGTCTCATATTATCGTGGGTCTGTCATCCCTTGATGAAGCCAGATTGGTCCGGGTGGATGAGGACCGGCATTAAGTCCTGGAGCCTACGTGCAATGATAGAAGAGTATAACTTAGCATCAATATTGAGGGGGCCTATCGGGCGATATGAGGAGCAGTTGGACGGGTCTTTCCCTAATTTAGGAATAACGGAGATCACCGCCTCAGCCATAGAACCGGAAGTTCTACCAGTCTCTGCCATTGCATTAAAGAGGGAGGCCAAATAATCACACACCTCTGCTGCGAACGTCTGATAAAAAAGGGCGGTATATCCATCTGGTCCCGGTGCTTTTTGGAGCTTCAGGGCTTTGATAGCATCCATCACTTCTGTTCTGGAGATGGGGGCAGCCAAGAGATCATTCCGCTCCTTAGAAACCTGGGGTAAAGGAAGATCTGCCAGGTATCTCTTCTGAGCTTCAGGATCAAGGTCATCCCCCGCGTAAAGGGCAGCATAAAAGCGGCCAAAAAGGGCCGCCTTATCCTCATCCCGGTGTTGCAAATCTCCGTCGAGTCCCGGATACCCCCGATGTATTCTCTCTCTCTCTTGTCTCGAAGTTGGCGGGCCAAGTGTCTTCCCACTTTGTTCCCCTGCGAGTACGAAAGATGCCGTAACCGCAAAAGGGTGAACTCTGCTCGGTTATTGTAGTGGGCCTTCAGTTTCCCCCTGACCGCTGTCAGCGGGCGAAGGGTCAGTCTAGACGGGTTCAATTTGTGCGCTTGTTCCAAAGTGGCGAGCTCCGCCTCCAACCCCTCCCGCTCCCTCCTCCTCAGTTTGTTAAGGTGAGCGTTAAGAGCAAGGCAGGTGCCCCGCAGTGACGCCTTGCATGCGTCCCAGGTATTGAAGACGGACGTATCCGAAACGGGATTGAGGGTCAGGAAGTCCCGAATGGCCTTCCGTAGTTCCCTACATGAGGTGTCGTCTCGGACTAGCGCGGCTGGAAAGTACCATTTGCGCAGACCGTTAACCTTTCGCCGACCAGTGTAACCCGAGGACTAGCAAGCTGTGATCAGACACAGAGAGCGGAAAAATGCTGGAGTTGCGGACATCGCCCCTGAGGGCTTGGCTCAAAAAGATGTGGTCTAGGCGGGAATAGGAGTGGTGGACAGTAGAGAAGAAGGTGTAATCCCGGGACTGGGGGTGCAAAGAACGCCAGCCGTCAATCAAGCCCAATTCACCCACCCTTCGCTGCGTCTCAGTAGAGAACAGACCGGCATCAGATTTCTGAGCACGGGAGCTATCTAGGTCCTTGTTCCAAATCAAATTAAAGTCTCCCAGAAGGAACAAGTGCCCCTCAACAAAATTCTCAACTCTACGTAGCAGATCTTGGAGGAAGCTATTTTGTCCCGTATTGGGTACATACACCACCACAAAAGTGCACAGCCTACCATGCATCATCCCCTTAACTATCAACCAGCGGCCTTCCTTATCGCAACTCACCCCTATAGGCTGAAAGTGAAGGGTCGCACGGAATAAAAGGGCAACCCCCCTGTGTTTAGTGGAGGCAGAGGACCTGTAAATGAGGGGGAAATGTCTGTGCCGGAGGCGAAGCTCATCCCTGCACGCTAAATGGGTCTCCTGAAGGTCCACCACATCCAGTTGATGATCATTCAGGTATTTCCAAATTTTCTGACGCTTTTGCGGGGAGTTCATACCTTTCACATTCCAAGTACCAATACTAAGTGGCATTGCAACACATTGGTTTCACTCTTGCTTCTCTCACCTTGTCAGCGAGCCCCAGTGTCCCTCCCATCTCCCATGACTGAACCCCCTCCCGCTCCCCAATCTCACATCCCCTCCCGCCGGTATGCCACTTCCCCCTCCCGAGCAACCTCCAGATCCACTCCCCAGGCTTAACCGAGGGACTTGCCGACAGCATCACCAGATCGGCACCATCAGAGCCAAGAGCATAGCTAACACTACGGCCGAGGCCCAAGCTAACAGAACGTATATATACCCCAAATTCAAAAGCAACAGTCACATGAAACCACGCAGTCCGGTCACCACCACCCCCTAGTGCAGCCCCACCACCTTCCCCATATCCCTCCCTCCCCACTCCCTCAACATACCATCCCGGATCCCACCCCACCCAAAAAACTGAAGCAATGGAAATTAGTAACAGTCACCATGTGTGGACATTTGTAGTCGCCCCCATGGGGCGGGGGTAAGGGCACCAGTAGGTGTACCCTCCGAGGGCCGTACCGGGGTGACTTCCCAAGAGTACAAATTTACCCACAGTACCTGATGAAGAAGGGCCCCTCCGGCGCCAGGCAAGCTCCGCTGCAAGGCTCAAGCTGCCCCAGAGCTCTCCTGCGATGATGGCACCATCACAGATGCGACAGACGCCACCGCTGCTCCCCGCTCCTGCAAGCTGGTCGTGCGGTCAGGCCTCCTCAGATTCGTCTCTCTCTGCACTCTCTGCCAGGACGGTGATCGCCGCCTCCGCCTCGACGGGGAGCCCCCGTCATCCGGAGCGGGGGCCGCATCATCAAGGCCCAGGATTTCTCTAGCCGCCTGAAGAGACCGGACCTGTACCAATCTGTTCTGCCTCCTGAAGATGAGGCGAAAGGGGTGGCCCCAGGAGTAAGATATATTTTGCTCTCGTAAGTAGGTGGTTACAGGGCGAAATTCGCGTCTCTTCTGGAGTGTCGAAGCCGCCAAGTCCTGGAAAAGCTGGGGTTGGTGGTCTCGGAATTGCAAAGATGGGATCTCCCGAGCCTTCCGGAGAATGCGCTCCCTCAGTTGGAAGTCATGGACGCAGACCAAAATATCGGGGGGAGGGCCCCCCCCCCCCGCGTCTAGGCAGGCCAACCCTGTGGACCCTGTCCATCCTGATGGCGCCCACGGCCTCGTAATTTAGGATCTGCAAGAAGAGCGCTTCCACATACTCCCTTAGATCACCAGCTTCCCCTTCCCATGGCACAGCTCGGATGCGGATGTTGTTCCGGCGGGAACGGTTCTCCAAGTCCTCCGCATGTGCCTGGAGGTCCAGGTTCTGTTCCGTGAGGCGGATCACATCCTGTTGTAGTTGGTGCACATCGTTCGCCACGCTCAGGTTATGATCCTCCAGAGTTGCCACCTGCTCCCCGATGCTATCCACATCTCTCCTCACCTCGCGAAGGTCCGAAGCCAGCTGAGAGCGGAGCTCAGAGATGTCCTCTTTAATGGCGGCGAAGAGTTCCATCATAAAGGCCTTAGTTGCAGGAGCTTCATCGTCCTTCGGTTTAGGTGATTCGCTAGGCCCAGGAGACGCCGGTTGCTGGGTCCCCCTCTGAGGCGCATCCTTACCAGGCTTTCCTTTGCGCTGTAACGTGGTCATTGTGGCGTTGTTGGTCTCCCACTCACCAGCGGTGAAAGACAGCCCTGGATCGTCGGGGGGGTGCGTCACGGGCCTCTTTGTAAATACCGTCCCTCCTGCAGCGATTAAGACCGGCACAGGCCCTGTATTATCGTAGTGTAGACCGTTCTAAGTGTCTGGCCGGGTGGAGCAGCAGTTGCTACCCCGGTGGCTTCCGGCTGACACTCCAAGCCCCACAGAAGCAAAGGTCACCAGTCCTTGCGCAGGGAACGAACCTCCTGCGGTCTCAGCAGCGACCACGCCGGATCTAACTTCAATGGCGTGGCCAAGACCCACCGCGCGGGAATCAGGCCGGGGGGCCTCCGTCCGCTATCTCTGCTGTGCTACGGGCCCAAACGTCACCCCAGCACTGTCCAAGCCCCGGCCCAAGTGCAAGGCAAAAGCTCCCGCGGTCCTTCGGGAGTTATCGTGCTCCTCACGTGGCAGATGTTGCCCGCCACCACTCATAGCACTCAGGCGCCCGTGCGGGACTATTGTGCCACCTGTGCTGCTAGGCCCCTATAGCGGTGCCGGCCCAATATATCTCTGCTGGAGGGTCCGGGGGAATGAGCTGGCCAGGGTGGGATTGTTTGATGCAGGCTCCCCCGTCCTCTAGACGCCCCAGGGATCCGGGCTCACCTCCTGCCGCAAGCACCCGCAGCTAGGGCCCAGGCTTCAGCAGCCCTCGACGATACCTCGGGAACCCCCGGCTGGCAGGGCGACCCCGAGAAACAGGCCCGGGGGGGTCTCCTCGGCGGGGCCGCCGCAGCTCCGCGGCGTCAGGGAGAGTCTCTCGCCGTCTGCCCGGCACTTCAGGCGATTACAGGCCCGGGCCCACCAAGGCGGCCTACCTCAGCAACTCAGCCCACCAGCCACGGACGGGGAAAGGGTGGCGCGGCAGCTCCTCCGAGCGTCCTCCTTGTATCACCAATGCCTCAGAAGACCACCGCAGTAAGGTAGCTCCAACCGCCAGGCAGCCTGTTGATCGGGGAGGGGGGGCGGGGCAGCGCGGCCACGACCCCCGTCGTCCCTCGCAGGCCACCGCCGCCGGTACTCCCCTGCGGGTCCTGATGTGGTCGTGTGGCGGTGCTCAATGCGTCCTGGGCTCCCCGTGTCACCCACCGGGAGAAGGCGAGCTCAACGCTGGTCGCGGCGGGGCCACGTCAGCGCACGTCCCTCTGCTGGTGTCCGCTCTCCGCACCGCAACGCCGGGTGCCCGTCCCCGTCCGTCACTCGAGGCCGGGGATCTCAGGGCCTCACTCCGCCGCAGCACACGAGGCCAGACACCACTGCTTCTGCGCTTCCGCGGTCCGAAATTCAGCTACCGGACTATGCCTCTCTGCCTCGGGGTTCACGGCAGGCAGGGGTGGCGCCGATAACCCTCTGCTCCGGGGGCTAAAACAAAGCTTAGCTGATTTTGGCACCGGAGGGACTCTGCCGCACGTCTCACTCCGTCGCCATCTTGGCCACGCCCCCCCAATGTTGTTTTTTTAACCAAGCAGCATTTTAGGGTTGTATGGTGCTGTGTTTCTGGAAGCAATGATTTACGGAATGATTGATCCAGTCTAGCCATTGTTTGTGTGCCTCGTTGGAATCTCTTATTAGAGAGGGAGTGGTGGACTCAAGACATTTGGTCCAGTTTACTGATACAACCCTAGGCCAGTTCCTGCCTGGGATCGCGCTATCTGCTGCGGGTGTGTGCAGTTTGTTTGGCAAACAGAAAAGGAATATAGAAATGGTCAGACCAAGGAATTTGGGCTGGAATAAGGACCTTCATTCTAGGGTAGTTCGAGAAAATAGGATCAAGAAGATGGTCTCTTTGATGAGTAGCTGAGCCCACAAGCTGATGGAGTTGCATCTCCTCCAAATCAAAGAGTAATCTATGTGCTGACGGCTTCTTGGTATCGTCTAGGTGAAGGTTAAGGTCTCCAAGCACCGTAAAGGTGCCTATTGGAGCACAATAGTTAATGGAGATGTGTGGAGAGGATATTAGGTGTGATGTGTGTGGTGTAAGGATTGGCATGGGCATTCCCCGTGACGTAGCAAGATTCCCATGGGACATAATGCAAGGAAGGAAAATGGACCGCCCTAGGCCCTGTTTTGATAGTAACAGACAGCTACAACTGGTGTTTAGAGGATCCCTCACAACCCTGGGCCCCAGTGGCACAGCACCTGCTGCATTATTGGAAGTTGCACCGCTGTGCAGCCCAGTCTGGAGGAAGATGGCATAAAGGAGTACTAAACAAACAGGAACACAAACAGCAGTACCAAGCAGGGAATGGCCATGAGTGGGCTTTCTCCCATTTATTTATACCCTCTGTTGCTCCTAGTTTCGGGGTGCATGGAGCATACCCTATAACAGAGGTAGTGGCTGGGTGGCTCGCAACAGAAGGGCGGGTTACCAATAGCTACTGTTTCTTACTTTGAGCTGGTGGTTGCAGGTGGAACCCACTGGCACTCATTTTTGGGGACCAACAACTATTTTTTCAAAACAGACTTTGATCAAGAGTAAGAGAGAGAAAAACACAAAAGCTGGAAAGTAAGAGCAAGAGAAAGATGGAAAAGCAGTGACAAAAAAAGAAAGCAGGGCTACAAAAGAGTGAGATAAGGAGGCAGGGAGTATCTGGTAGTGGAATAAAGAGGAATGAGGTGTAATCAAGACTATGCAGCATTGGTATCTGGCAAACCAACCTTTAATAGTGCAAGTTGCTGGCATCTGAGCAAACATTTAAGCCCCGGTACTTATTCTTTTACAAATCAAGCACTGATAGTTACCCCAGTATAATTGCAGGAAGTGTTCAGACAATTTGGGGATGCACATGCAATTCAAAACCTCACCAGGGCTGAGATGAATAACCCATGGAATAAATATGTTTTGACAGTGCTTTCTGAACAAACAGAAGATCATTTGAATATTTCACCATGATGGACTGAGATCTTTATAGGACCCAGTTCTGCCTCAATCAGAAAACATCAGACAATGCACTTGCCCCATATTATTAGGTCTCACCTGCAATAGCGCATGCACTCTCTCTTGCTAGGGATATTGTATACAACAAGAGGTAGCTGCCTGCCCATTGCTTAACCTTCACTGGCTTCACAGTAACTCTTATTTGCTGCCTTCTAATTGGCCAGCGCATGCTGGCTCTTCTTCCTCGTTTTTCAGCAGGAGAGTGGACCAAGTACTGATGGCTTCAGCTTGATTGCTGTCCTTCCGCTCACCTCGCTGTGGCTGAGGTACTACTTTTATTTTTTCTTCTTCCCTGTTGTCCTTGTTGAACCTTTTGCCATTTGTAGTTATGCTTTTCTGTGCCACATGCAATTCAAAGAAGCCCTTTTCCTTTGAAATGAATGTTTATTGTAACAACAAATGCTATCTGCATTTATTGGGATAACAGATATTATATGCTCCCAAATGTATTTTCACTAAGGCATTTAAACGGGTATAATTGGTTTCTTTATGTGATATGATGTTTTGCCAAAAGTCATATTTTTATCTTTTCACCCATGGGGAGATTAACTGATTTTTGCAGAATTACAAAGGTGTTTTCCCGAGACCTAACAAGCATTGGCAAAGCCTATAGGTATCGCTTTTGAGGCTATTGGCTCTGCGATTGCCTTTTATTCATTCTGTACATCATGGTCATTGCCAACTTTGGCAAAGAATTGTAGCTATGCTCTATAGCAGTATGACTTCTGTACAGCATGGATACAAATATATATTTTTTAAAGATCAGAGTGCACCCAGTGCTAAGGACTGGCTGTGCCATAGCACTTTCTTAAATTAGTTTTAGCCGCACTACAAAGCATCCGCGCTGCTGCACAGCATGGCTACAAAACATTATCAAAGCTAATAGCTCTCATAGGTAAGACCTATTGGCTTTGCCAATAATTGTTTATAATTGTACTTCTTTTTGCAGGTGGTTTGGCGAGTGGAGCACCTGGGCTAACTGTAGTGATGACCTGTTACGGAATTGCCAAGAAGGCGTGTGGTGAAGTAAGTGTAAAATCTGTGCCGCTGAACAGCACTGCCTTCTCTGATGATGTTGCATATTGCACACAGACAATGTAGCTAGTGGCAACAAGGTATGCCTTTGGCGAATTCACATACAGAGTGTAAGGAGGCCCAGTTTTTCTAGTATGATCAGCTGTGTCATTCAGGTATTTTGGAGAATTTGGCTAGGCAGACCCTGGGCGTGTGAGGTTGCAGGAACTGGCTGGTTTAGTACTACCTTGTGCTGTGTGAGTTTCTGCCATGTGGGTCCACATTGTGTGTAAGTCATTATGCTTAAGGTGGAGGTAGAGAGAAGTCACTTACATAAACAAAGAAAATCCAACTTTGGGGGGGAAAGGGAAGAGTGATCAAAAGGATATTGAAGCACTCAGTGTTTGATAAAATACCCCTCACACACCAAAAGGCCCCTTGGTGTCATGCTTCATCATTGGGGTCTTCGCACCCCTCTATCGGGATGCGGCGTGCTGCGACCTACGGATACGCGGGAGCACTTTCAAGTTGGCTATGTGTAGTGTACAGTGTGTGGGGTATGTGAATAAAGTGAGTAGGGAACGTAGTGAAGGTTTTAAAAAGTACCTGGCACTTGAGAGAAAAAAGATTTTTATTCCGAACTCTGGCTGGTACTATTAAAAATAAGTGCAGGGCGAGATCAACCTGTTGTGTTAATGAACAGGATCTCTGGTGTGCTATGTTGTCGACATGTTTCGGAGACTGGCTCCTTCTTCAGGACAGGGGCACAAACTCCCTTCCCTACTCACGTCTTCTTCTACAAAAAAAGTGTGATTTTTACAGAAAAGTGAAATTTTTGTAGGAATAGGCTAAGTGTGCCTACAGCGGTCTGCTACAAGTACAATGACTTGTGAAGCCTGGTTGGTGGGCTTCATGAACAGCGTGTAGGGGTGTTGCTCCAATGGCTATAAGGTCTGGACACTCTGATCGCCGCCTGATCGCCGCCTACCCCTCGCGCTACTCCGCTGGTGTTCACACCAGCGGAGTAGCGCGAGGGGTAGGCGGCGATCAGAGTGTCCAGACCTTATAGCCATTGGAGCAACACCCCTACACGCTGTTCATGAAGCCCACCAACCAGGCTTCACAAGTCATTGTACTTGTAGCAGACCGCTGTAGGCACACTTAGCCTATTCCTACAAAAATTTCACTTTTCTGTAAAAATCACACTTTTTTTGTAGAAGAAGACGTGAGTAGGGAAGGGAGTTTGTGCCCCTGTCCTGAAGAAGGAGCCAGTCTCCGAAACATGTCGACAACATAGCACACCAGAGATCCTGTTCATTAACACAACAGGTTGATCTCGCCCTGCACTTATTTTTAATAGTACCAGCCAGAGTTCGGAATAAAAATCTTTTTTCTCTCAAGTGCCAGGTACTTTTTAAAACCTTCACTACGTTCCCTACTCACTTTATTCACATACCCCACACACTGTACACTACACATAGCCAACTTGAAAGTGCTCCCGCGTATCCGTAGGTCGCAGCACGCCGCATCCCGATAGAGGGGTGCGAAGACCCCAATGATGAAGCATGACACCAAGGGGCCTTTTGGTGTGTGAGGGGTATTTTATCAAACACTGAGTGCTTCAATATCCTTTTGATCACTCTTCCCTTTCCCCCCCAAAGTTGGATTTTCTTTGTTTATGTAAGTATCAGAGTGGAGCACAAATCCGACGAATAGCTCTACCTCCCTTTTTTGGTTTAAACGGTAGAGAGAAGTCTTCATGTTGGAAGGCTGGCCTAGGTAGCCATAATGGTAATGGGTGTCAGAATCCAGATCCATGCTGTTTATCAGTTCTTGCTCCATGCCAGGTATTTCTTGGAGGAAGACAACTCCTTAAACACTAATTTGGATGAAAATTCCCAATCCATCATGAATAATTTTTACTTCCAGCTTCTTCCTTCTTCTTACTGGATGAACAGCCCCTCCAAACATATATAAGCAGACTAGTGGAGCTTTGTGGTTTGCTGCAACATTGTTTTTTCAGGCTCGTGCTCACTTGAGTGGTTCTTCTTGTTTTCGAGTCTACTCATGTTTGGATGCTGTTCTTGTCCTCGATCAGCCTGATACCTAGGGTTATTTTCTTTGCTCCAGCTTTCCCCAATGTACCGAAGTGTTTTCAGTCTGCTTCCCGCCACCTCTTTTTCCGCCTCCTTCAAACTAGACTTGTTGGTGCTATGGAGGTGGTAGGCCTTACAAAACTATTTTATTGATCGTCAATTTAAACCATTCAATATATACAGTTATACTTAATCCATCCAATTAAATGTATCCAACGGTTTAAAAATCACATTCAGGAATTTCACAGCATTGCTTATTAAAGTGTTTTCTACTTTATTTTTTAATTTCTTTATTGACAGTTGATAAACACAAACAAACAACTACAACAAAATGGCCAGTCACTTCTCATTGCTTCATACAACAGCTTTGTAAAAATTAGGATCACATATCTTTACATGACCAAATTCCTGCATTTCCTAGTCTATAGAAGATGAAAAATATTATACATCCAGTCAAAGGCTTTACAATTGAGATCTCAAGTGCATCAAGCAGATATCCTGGGAAGGGTCCATGTGCGCTTACAAGAGCAAGACTAATTATACTACAGACACATTGATACGAGTATTAACCTTTATCCTCTACAGGCAAGGAGGAGCATGTCTACTGTTCTGCAGGTGTCCCAGGGGGGCTGTTACCTCTTGGTGGCATGTGCGGGCCCACTCTAAGAAGGGACCCCATATGTCTCTTGGCCGAAATGCCATAGGCAACAGCTCCCAGAAGATGGACAATTGTGGTTTGGCTAAACGTGACATTATAAATCCAGTCCTTAATGGAGGCGATACCCCTCCTCCCCCAATGTGTAGCAACCCTTCGCCTGGCTAGTAACAGCAATGATGCATGTAGCTTACCGGTCCCAGTTGGTGTGTTTTCTACTCTATTTTAACATATAATGATTGCGACTATATAATTTCGTATATTTGATTGCAGAAACACATGCATTAAAAACTTTTTCCGTTTAATAGAAAAAGCCGGACAACAGTATATAACGTTACAAAAAAAGCAAGCCAGAATTTGTCTTTTATATCGCATAGCTTGTGCTACCTGTAATATATTAAGGGCCCGACTGCCACACCGCCAAGAGTCGCTGCTGCCCACCAGATTACAAGTAATTTGTGGTCTGGCGGGCAGGCTGCTTTGCGGTTTCCACAGTGGTGCCTCTTTCAAAGGTAGAGGTGAAAAATACACTGCAATGGGAATGCCACACAGGTTCTTGCATCTCATGGACTGTTGAGTCCATGCCGTGCAGGAACTGGGGGCATGCACACCGGGGGGCACATGTTGTTTTCATGGAGGAAAGACCTCCATGAAAACGCTGGTGGCCCTGAAACCTGTCATATGCAAGGCTGTGCTGCAGCGGCACCACCTTCATCTTACGATGCCCCTGACCGCTGCGCCAGGGACTGACGGTTCCCTGGAGGAGCTAGCGGTCCAATTACGGTCTAACCACCCAACTCGTAATAGGACGGTTGGACAGCCGGTGTGGCGGTGGCTGGACTGCCACCGCTGTCCCACCATGAGTCTGGGGGTCCTCGGACTGCCAGACTCTTAATTAGGCCCTAAATAGTGACAAACAGGTTTATATATTGGATATATATATATATCTCATGAGATCCCAAGATCAAAATGAGTTTCGAACTATGTTGACTCAGTGCGCCTTAGATCTAAAGGATTCCTGGTCTTTTTTCCTTGATGTACTAATAATCTCCATCCTCAAAATTTGCTTGAAAAGACCATAGATGAGGTTTTGTTCCCATGGAGGTGACATCTTTAACTCTAATAGCAAGGTATTAATGGTGGAATGCCAAAGAGTTTTATTAAATCTATTTGATTATGAAATTAATTTGTGTTGGCTTTTTTTTACATTTCTACCAACATTTTAAAAAGGATGCATTTAATGTAAATGACTGAAAGGTTTGATTGAATTCTAGATGTATCTGGGCCTGGCTGTTTGAATTAGAGGGCCAGAAAACTGATTGATATAGTTTGCTCTACGCCTGATTAAGCCAGCAATTATGTTTACCAGGAAATGCTTTGAATTCATATGTTAGTGGCAGGAGAAATTTTAACTTTACTACTTTGAGTGGTGGTATTGTTGGAGGTCCGTCAAGGTTTTTTGATATTCAAATTTTAATAATCCCCTTTATTTTCCAGTGCTTGAAAGTGCTGGTCGCACTGACTGGTAGCTTGACATTCGACTCCTAAATGTTCATAAGACTTGGCGGAATAGGTCTGTTTTGCGCCCAGTTTCCAAGTAGAATCAGCACTGCAACACCTTGAAAATTTCAACACTTTAATCTTTCCTTGATTAACTTCCAGATTGTTTGTTTCACAGTATACTTTCAATTCATCTAAAGTGTGTTGTAGACCAACAGAGGTGGAGTCTAGAGTGACTGTGTCATTTACAAATGGGTTATTTGCATTGGATGCTCTTCAGCTTTGCCAGACAAGCTCTTGGATGAAATAAAACCTCTTCAATGTCTACCACATATAAATTAAAAAAGGCTGGGGCCATTTATTTATAAATATTTAGTTCGTCATTCGTCTCCCCGTATAACTTGGATCCACTTGCTTAAATATGATGAAATTAACGCTTTTGATGTTTTGGATGGGATTTCCCACCTATTAAATTGTGCTCAAAGCAGGCCTCTATCAATGCTATCAAATGCTTCTAAAAAATCTATAAAACTTGCATATAGGTTTCCACCTTTGGCCATGGTTTTAGGTATCAATGGGTATATGTTGCACAGTATCATTGATAGCTCCGCTTTTGACCCTGAATCTAGTTTGGAGCCAGGAAATCAGATTTCTAGCTGATGCTCAATCGCCCAGATCTTTAAGTACTAAGAAAGCATAGCATTCGGAGTCAGTATCCGGGAAGGCTACAAGCCAGTGTCAGGCCTTGTCTTCTAGTCAAAAATTCTCCATCCTAGAAAATCAGCACCTGTCTAGTTGTGATGCCAATGGGTTCAGAAATGACAGAGAACAGGTCTTTCTAACTCTCGTGAATAATTTGATGATCTCTCACAGATGGAAATGCTGCTCTACAGTGGCCTCTCGCTGTTCCACAGGAGGGTACCACAGATCAACCTATGCTGAGATTGGCAGAGAAGTATTCTGATGGAAGTCCAAGGAAATTTAGGGGCATTTTATGGATGCACGTTTGAACTATTGTACTTTCATACAACACACCTATGTCTCAAACTGCGCCCATGTTTGATTTATTATCAGTGCCACCACAGAAACTGCTGTGTTGCAGATGGGAAACAGCCTTTTCAATGCAACCGTTACAATGCATGCAATTACATCGCATGCCGTTACAACGCAAAAGGTGTGCAGCAATGGATAGAAGGTGTTAGATTTAACTCCAACACCTTCCCTACTGTTGCACACACTGGAGTTGGAATAGAAAATTAATCTATTCCAACTTCCAGCGCTCCAGGTCACATATTTGTGGAAGATTATGTCATTGGCCTCCCAGGCATCTCCTTTCTAGATAAATTATCAGCCTTCCTGAATACCTTTAAAGATATATTCTGATAAACAGGGATTGGCTGAATGGGTACTCAGCCTTGTTTGCCTATAGCTACTTCTCACCTTCTGTGAGTTTGCAGTCTGACACACAAAATGCTAAACATTTCTCCTCTATCATTTTTTCTGTTGCATCCTAGGAAGCCTCCTGAGGAGTACGTTTTGCAAGAGGTAGGAGGTAATGGAGAACTTGCCTGAGCTGAGAGAGGAGGCTGGGTGAGCATTGAATGAATATGATGTTGTGATGAAACAAAGTACAATATTAGAAAGGTATCATTTTGGGGCAGAGTATAGAAGGAGAATAAATCCATAGCAGAGTACATCACTGCACTCAACTGGCAACAACTTGTAAGTTTGGAGAACTGATGGGTGAATGCAAAAGAGATCTGTTTCTGTTGAATTGTAGGAGTGACACTATCAGATATGAACTGGGGTTAAAAGAGGAACCACCTTTGAGTGATGTAATTGCTTCTGCAACAATGGGGTGAACACATTGATGACTGAACTCAAGAAAGAGGGTGTGAGTACAGCAGATCTGAGTGGGTTACAGGCTACAATGGGAGAAAGCATTATGTGAAATTTCAAGGGGCAGTGTTTCTGGTGTGATCTTGTTGGCCTGATGACAAACAAGAAAGGCTGCATGTAATAGGTGTGGATGAAAGGGGCATTTTGTGAAGTGCTGCTGGAGCATAGGGAAAGGGGGGTGGATATGGGAGGTTAAAGAAGCATGTGAGGAGGTGATTCTCCAGATAGCACGTCAGTTTGCAATCCCTCTGATGCAGTTCTTGTGGTGGGTACTTCTGTGGTAATTATGTCTGACTCATGTTCAGGATTGAACATTATAGGCATGGAGGTGTTCGAAGAACCTTATGGGGATAGAGTGAAGCTGTACAGAATGGATATTGAACCTGGTGGCTTTGGTGGAAATGCCATTAGCATGAAGGGTCACTTTCATGCTTTAATAATGTACAAAGGAATCTTGTGTGTCAGAATAGTGTACGTGGCTGACAAAGGTGACAACATTTTGGGACGGCCTCATCAAAAAGATTTGGGAGTCTATCTTGATCCTAATGCTCAGCCAGTATGTGTGCGTCAGCGAGCAGCTTTCCCGATATGTTTGGGTCAGAGAAAGGGTGTTATAAATATTATGTAGACAGGGGGCTTTACCTGTGACTAGTAGGGTTAAGAGGATGCCACTGAATGTGAAGGACTCAGTCAAGAAAGAGTTGGGAGGATTATGTGCTGCTTGTCAAGGCCACTGAGTGATTGACACCCGTTGTGTTTGCACACAAAGCCAATGGTGATATCTGTTTTTTTGTGTGGACGTTAGGGCCCTGAGTAGAGAGGCAGTTATAGATAAATGATTACTTCTCAAAACTGTGGAAATACTATTGACTTCATCTTGGACTGAGTTCTTTTCTACTTTGATTTTATTATCTGCCTATCACCAGATCATACTTCACTGTGATTTCAAGGACTAACTTCCTTCCCCTATGTGATCATCCAAGTACCTCTGGATATCCTTTGATTCAGTTCCTGATGCATCCGTTTTTCAAAGTCTCATGGTGTCACTGTTAGGTAGCCCAGCAGGTGTGAAATGTTTCGAAGATGATGTCAAGATTTATGGTAGGTCATGGTCAGAGAACAACGAGTGGGTTCACTAGATGTTCTAAAGGTTGGCAAGAGTGGGATTAATGTTGAAAGCAAATAAATACAAGTTTGATAGGGAGGTAACATCATATCTGTGGCATTCTATGTTGGAAAAAGGTGTCAAGTCTAAACGGGTGTTAGTAGTCGCTATCAATAGAATTCCTCACCTTTTTAGGAATGGTTTAATTCGTTGGCCATTTTTTTCACATTCTTCCTGAGAAAACTTGGGCCACAAAGTATCTGTGCAGGAAGGGTGTGGATTTTGTATTGAACAGAGAGTGTAATAACAAATTTGAGGAGATAAAAGTATATCTGTTCAAGGCATCCAGTTTAAAAGCATCAAACCAGGAAAATACACCATTACGGTCACCTATGGTAGCAATAAGTGTTTGGGTGTGATGCTTCCACAGGTTGCTAGTGGGGAGGAACAAACAATTGCTAGTGCCCTGAGGTGCTGAGTTGAGATGATTCCGTTATTGCAAAAGAAGTATTAGATGTCAGTTGTGCCATTAAGAGACTCTGAAACTTTAGTTTTCATGATGATAGCAAACTATAAGCCTCTATGTGAAGGTTTGATGAAAGAAGGTCTGGATTCTGAGTCATTTAGGATCAGGAATTGGGTGGTTGAATTAGAAAAGTACACATTCGGAGACGCGCGAGCGCGCGACCAAGATGGCCGCCGCCTGAGGAGCTCTATCGCGTTTCGAGCCCCTTTTTCGTTCAAAAACGACGAAAATCTGTCAGTGGCTTGGATTTATGGAGGTCGCTGCATTTTATTAACCCTTACCTGCTCCTGGACGCAATTTCAGCCGCTTTACTGCACGGCAAGTGGGTTTTTCAGCCTCTTGGTTCTTGCTCCCTGTGTGCTTCCTCCTGCAGCCTGAAATCTCTGTCAGGGGGGCGGAGTGTTCTCTAGGAGAGGGCCTGGCTTAGGCCTAACCACACCCACGACCCAGTTTAGCTGCTGCACCAATACTTTGGAGCTATTTTGCTCTTTTTTACATTATCTGGCTGATATTTTCCAGATTTACGTAATTTTGGCTGCTATTCTGTTAAAATGGATGCTAAACCTCTCAATAAAAGGAAACAACAAGTTTCACCACCTCCTTTAAAATCGAAATTGGTGGAGTCTTCAGAGCCCTCCTTATCTCTCATTTTAGAGGAAATTAAAGCACTCAAAGCGAATACTGACACTATTGCGACTGAAATTAAACATGTGCGTAAAGAAATGGCTTGTTTATTGATGAAAATTTCTGATAACTCAATCAAAATTCAAGATAATAAAACCAAAATAGATGCCTTTGCTCCCCTTGTAGCGAAAATTTCTCCTCTGAGCTTGCACCTTCTGGATATGGAAAATAGAAATAGGCAATATAACCTGCACATTTTTAATTTACCAGAAGAAGTTGAGGGAAATAATTGTCGATTGTATTTGGAGTCCTTACTTCCTGGCCTTTTAAACCTCAAATTTCCTGAAAAATTTGAAATTGACAAGGCCCATCGAATTCCTTCGCATCGTAACCCACAACATACCAAACCTAGACAAATGATACTTAAGGTATTTCGTCATCATCATTTGGTTATGATTAGAAAGACAGCGAGAGACATTCCTTCATTGATGGTTAATGGTCACAAAATCTTTATTCATCAATATTTTGCAAAAGATACTGTTGCAATTCGTAAGGAATTTGCTTCTCTTCGCCCTCAACTAAGAAGTCTTGGTTATAAATATGGTCTTTTTGATCCTTCAACGATGCACATTTGGAAGGACTCATTCTCCAAATCTTTTCACAGACCTGATGATCTTCGCCATTTTCTTGACAAACAACTTCATCGTCCAATGGATACTCATGATCCTCATCCTGATTCTTGAATGCTTGTTGTTCATTGTCTCCTGACAGGTTGCTGAATTCCTATTTTACCTTGGGGCTCCAACGGTTACGGTCATGCTTGTAGATCGTGTGCGCGTTTCACTGCTCTTATTTATGTGTATTGTTTTGTCTTTGTTTTTTTTTTTGTTTTATGTTTTCTCCTTTCCTTCACTTTTCATAATCCTTCGAGCTACTTATATTTTTCTATTTCTTCTTTCTTCTATCACCCTCTTCTTCTTTTTTTTCTTTTCTTTAACTCTTCACTATGGCTAATGTTAAAGTAGTTTCATTAAATGTGAAAGGTTTGCGTCACCCAGTTAAACATACTAAAATTTTAGATTATTTAGGTCGTTCCAAGGCTGATTTTTGTTTTCTTCAAGAGACTCATGTGGATGATAAAATACTGGATTATATGAAAAAGAAGTGGGTTGACTGTATAGTTTCATCTCCTGCTATTGGTAAAAAAATGGTGTAGCAATACTAATTGCAAAAAAGTGTCATTGCCACATTTTGAGCAAAGTTGCTGATGCTGAGGGGAGGTACTTAATTGTTAAAGTTAAAGTTCATGACACTATTATCTTTTTGAAAAATGTTTATGGTCCTACTGCAGATGACCCTACGTTTTGGTCTTCTCTTACTACTGAGGTTATTAAAATTGGAAATGTTCCTTTGATTGTTGCAGGTGATTTTAATGTAGTAGCTGACCCTTTATTGGATAGATTGTCTCACACAAAATTTCACGCCTCTAAAGTTTATTTTGCTTTTAAACAATTTCTCAAAACCACAAATTTAGTTGATATTTGGCGCCTCCACTTCCCTACTGACAAAAATGTTACTTTCTTTTCTAATCCACACAATTCGCATTCTAGAATTGATTATATTTTAGTTTCACGACCACTCATTGCATCTATCGCAAACCCTGTTATTGGAAATATTGATATCTCTGACCATGCCATGATTTCTTGTATTTTAAATCTGCAGACAATACTCCCTAAACAATCTAGATGGAGAATGAATTCTAGCATTGCTCTCAATGAACGGAATAGACCAAGACTTTTATCTGCTATATCAGATTACTTTCAGCTTAACCCTGAAGGCTCAAATTCTCTGATTACTCAATGGGATGCATTTAAAGCTTATATTAGAGGGACTACAATATCTATTATGGCACATGAAAATAAAACTTTTATTGCTAACATTGATCGGCTGCAGAAACAAATAGCGAAATATGAAAGACTTTTGATTACCTCCAATGATTTAAAATATAGAGATATATTGCAAAAACTACGTTATGAATTCAATACTATTCTCAGTAAAAGAGCTGGGGTCCAACTTTCCAGAGCCAAAGCTAAATTTAGTTTTAATACAAATAAATCTGGTAGGCTTTTAGCTAATTGTCTTCGTATTAAAAAAGACAAAACACAGATAACTTCCATTCGTAATCCTACTGGTAAAGTTGCGATCTCACACGTAGATATTGTTAATGAATTTTTAGAATTTTACTCTACATTATATAATAAGCCTGATTTTAATGATGATTCTATAGTCGATTATTTTCTTTCTTCCTGTAACTTACCCAAACTTTCTCAATCAGATAAACTTGGCCTAGACTTACCCATTACATTGGATGAAATTTTATCTGCTATAAAATCCCTCAAGCAAAATAAATCCCCAGGTCCTGATGGCTTACCAGCTGAATTTTATAAAGAATTTCACTCCCAGCTCTCGCCCTTTTTACTCCAACTATTTACTTTTTTTAGCTCGTCCGGTACTATGTCTGGGTCCTTTTCAGAAGCCTTAATTATTGTTCTTCCTAAACCAGATAAAGACCCCACCCTTGTTTCTAATTACCGCCCCATTTCTTTAATAAATCAAGATTGCAAATTATATGCAAAAATATTAGCGTCCCGTTTATCCCCAATATTGGATTCTATCATACATCCCGATCAATCAGGGTTTATGAAAAATAGGTACTCAGCTAATAACACAAGAACTTTATTACATATCATTGAACAAGCTCAATCATTACATACTCCATCCGGTGTTATGGCTTTAGATGCTGAAAAAGCCTTTGATAAGCTTCATTGGCATTTTTTATTTCGTACCTTGTATGCGTTTAATTTTGGTGCTAATTATATTCATATGGTTTCAGCCCTATATTCTGCCCCTACTGCTAGAATATTTATTAATGGCCGAGTCTCTACTCAATTTTCCCTTTACAGAGGTACTCGCCAGGGTTGTCCCCTTTCTCCTCTGTTATTTTTATTGGGTATTGAACCATTTCTTGCTTTTATTAGACAATGCGACTCTATTAAAGGTATTGCAGTTAAAGATATAATGGTTAAAACACTGGCATATGCAGATGATGTGCTTTTGTTTATCAGTGATCCCATGTCCTCGTTTCCTTCCTTATTAGAGTTAATCTCTAAATACTCTTTAGTTTCCGGTTACAAATTAAATTCCAATAAAACTGAATTTTTTCCCTTAAATGTATATTGTACTCCTGATATGGTACCCATGCGTGATATTATTTGGCAGAAGAAAAAGTTGAAGTATTTGGGTACCTTCTTTTCCTCTTCTATTAAATCAACCTTGACTTTAAATAGTGATTTTGTTTTAAATTATATTAAGGATAAATCTTCTAAATGGTCTTCATTGCATCTTTCATGGTGGGGACGAATAGAATGCATTAAAATGAATATTGCCCCTAAAATGTTTTACACATTATCCATGATCCCCATTCAATTCCCATTGAAATTTTATAAAGATATTGATAACCTTCTCTCCAGCTTACTTTGGAATAACAAAGCAAAACGCATTAAGTATAACAAATTGAAGATGTTAAAAAGTAATGCTGGTTTCGGCATTCCGGATTTTCTTCTTTACCATAAAGCTTTTATTATGAAACAAAGTGCTATTTGGCTTAACCATTCCCCTATACATAACCCTCCCATTTGGTTCCTTATTGAAAAATCCATCGTTAGTCCCTTTCCACTTCCCTCTTTAATGACCATGTCACTTAAATCTTCATATGTTCATAAATCTCATATCATTAAATCCACTAAACTTGTTTTTAATGATCTTGATTCTATTTTTGAACACCCCATGTCTGTTACTAGTGATTTATCCTTATGGTATAGTTCTGTTATTGAATTGAATAGACATATTAGTTTTTGGTCTTCATGGATTAAAGCTGGAATTTTTTATCTTAAGGATATTTATAAGGCAAATACATTCCTATCATTTGAAATGTTACAAGCTACATTCAAATTGGCAAATTCAGATTTTAGTAAATATGAATGTTTAATTAACTCTATATTGGACTCGTTTTCACAATCCATTCCTTCTGTTGTTCATGCTGATTTATTCACTTATATTCAGGCTGTATCATCAAATCCTCATTGTGTTTCTATTTTATATAAAAAATTAGGTAATAATTTAGGTTCGAATATTAATGTGATTGCACAATTCTGGAACATTGAACTATCTCTCTCTCTATCCATTAATTCCTGGGAATCTATTTGGCTTAACAATATATCTGGTTGGTTACCTGTTTCTTTATTTCAAACTAATTCTTATATTTTATTTAATTGCTTGTGGACACCTTTGCGATTATTCAAAGCTAAATTACTTCAATCTGATACATGTTGGCATTGTAATTCCCATTCTGGTTCACTACAACATATGCTTTTTACTTGCCCTTTACTTTCTAAATTCTGGACAGATGTTTGGGACATTATTAAGAAGATTCTTCATATTCAAGAGGATTTAACATACAGTTTGTTGATTTGCAAACCCATACTCCTGTCTCATGATTTAAATACACTTGAATGTAAGCTTTTTAATGTTCTACTTTCAGCTGCGTTAACATCCATTACTTGTTGTTGGAAATATGTTTCGAAGTTATCAGTTCATGCATGGTGGTCTTGGGTTATTTTTGTGAGAAGAGGAGCACAATTATCTTTATCCGGGGTTTGTCAAAACTCATCTTCTTATCAGTTATTTTGGGTTCCTATCGATCTTTATTTATTGAATTAATTTCAGTTATCATATGTTATAAATTCAGTTTATAATTGGTTATTGTATATAGTAGCTCAATTTATTGCCTATTATTTATCTGCTATTATATGTTTCCTTCCCATTCCCTCCCCTCCCTCCCCTTTCTTTTCGTTGTTTCATTGCATTACTTGTACTTCATTTGGAACCATAAATTTATTATAGTTTTCTGTATGTCTTGTTTATTGTTACTTATGCTAAAAACCTCAATAAAATATTTTGAACTCAAAGAAAAGTACACATTCTCTGCAGAACACATTCTATGTATCAAAAAAGTGCTGCTGTTTGTTTATCAAGGTTGGTCACTTGATATGGGACTGAAGAGTCTGAGTCTAAAAAAGCTTTGAGGAATGTTTGTGTGTAGTTACCCCAGGGAGCTGTGCTGGAAGTTGCTGAGAGTTTGCCCAGTAGATCTTGGGTGGAGGTGGCCCATCATATTGTGGGGCCACTGAAAGGTGAAGAAGCCATATTTATTTGCTGGTGACTAATAATAATAATCCACATTTGTAAAGCGCGAACAATCACCCGTAAGGGTCTCCAGGTGCTGGGGGCCGTCGGGAAGATTAAGCAAGCTATTGCCCAGAGTCACTTGGTGCTGGGCTAATCTGCTGCCGGCGCCAGGGATCGAACTGTGATCCCCAGATTCCAGCATCAGATGACCTGGCCGGGACACCACACCTCTCCCCTATGGATCTTTTCTCCAGGTGGCCTGACTGGCATGCGAGGATGATCTAATGTTTGAAGCAGTCATGAGATTTATTGAAAATGTGTTGACGAGGGAAGGTTTGCCTAAGGTTCTATTGATTGAAAACGGGGCTGTGGTACTGTGCATACAACTTGTTTGTTGTATCACCCTGAAACAAATTTTGTGATTGAAAGGTTTAATACAACCATCAAAGAGAGCATTCGGTTGGTAAGGGTGAACATGTTTGATTGGAAAAGGGAAGTGTAAAATTATCCGGTATCATTCGACAACTGGTAAAACTCTGATGAATTAGTTAGAGGATGAAAGACAAACTCAAAATTAGTCTGGGGTTTGAAATAACTTTTAGACTGTGTTAAAGGAACTTGAAATGAAGACAGAAATCTCTAGTAGTCAAAATGGGCAGAGTTTTAGCATTACCCATGAGATAAGATATGAATTTGTCATAATCAGTGCAAGTGGGGGGTGCAACAAGAAATTGCAGATGAGATCTGACGAGCAGAGGTAAGTTCTCTGTAAAAATTGTAGTTTAGGTTTTGGACCTTCTTCGCCGGGAGATGGCAGGGGTCCTGTAGCTAGACATTTGGATCACCACTCTGCACCAGAACCTTGGTTTACTTTTTATGTTTAACTTGAGGCATTGACTGTCCATCCACTCCTAAAATGCTACCATTCCAAGTTGGGAAGCTTCTGCTGGGAATATATAAAGTTACAACGCAGGCAAGCTTTTATAACACAGTATTTACATTGAAACTACCATTACATTGCAAGATTTTATAACACATGCCATTACAACGCATTCTAAAAACTACCATTACAACACATACCATTACAATGCATACCATTACAACGCATACCATTACAACGCATAATACTTTTAGGGCAACAGTAGGATTAGTGTTGGATAGTGTGGGCGTAAAAAATACTATTTCCACTCAAGTGAGTGCAACAGTAGGGTAAATGTTGGATAGTGTATGGGTAAAAGTTACTAAGTGTTGGATAATGTAGGGGTACAAATTACTAGTCCCACTCCAGGGAGTGCAGCAGTAGGGAAAGTGTTGGATAGTGTAGGGGTAAAAATTACTATTCCCATGTACCCCCAAAACTCATACCCGCCCTATTACTAAAAAAATCTCCATTACTTACCTTATAATGCGTTGTAATGGCATATGTTGCAGTGAAATGCGTTGTAATTGCATGCATTGTGATGGCATGCGATGTAAAGGCAGTTGCTTTGTAACAGTTGCATTGTAAAGGTAGGTCGTTGTAATGACTGCGTTGTAATGGAGGTTTCCCTTCTGCTGGTAGCAACCCACCACCTAACTGAAAAAAGAAGTTAAGTGTCATCAGCATACATGTGGAAGTGGTGGTCATGAGAAAAGGTGACTTAGTCAGTGGCCCTATGTAAATGTTGTGAAGCTGTTGGCAAACTGCAAGGCATGAGTTTAGAACCTTATTGTTTTCTTCCTCAATTTGTCTTAAAAGGCGGACGAAAAGGGTTCAGTTGCATAGCTATAAAATTTTATAAATACTAAGGCATCTTGTGCACTGTTATATTTTAATCCAGACTTCTTGTTTCTACCAGCTATGCACTATTTACATTTGCCTACCTTCTTACAGTACATACATATGGCTTATATACATGGGTAAGCAAAGTCAAAAAACAGCCTCAAATGTTTTTCCTAAGTACTTGACTTATAAAGTGATAAGTTGTGTACTTTGTTTATCCCCCCATTGCTTTGGTTTAGGTGTTAGGCTCCAGGTGACTCCCAGCCAGCTCATTGTTGAATAAAAGTAGGGCTGATGGCCCTCTGAATGAGACCTTTGTTTTGGGCCAACTTAAATTGTAAATAACAAAGCCCGTTCACAGTCTGCATATTCTTGTTCGTAACAATAAAGCAGACAACCTGTGGGCACTGCTAAATGTGCCCCGGTGTCGACAAATTATAGTGGGAAAAATGCCAGCATATGTCACTTGGTCCAGCGTGGATCTCGTTTCGAGCTCAATAATAGCTGCCACCTTCTAACTGCTTGCATCAACCCTGCAGTTCAGTAAAATATTATAAAAGTATAAACTTCTATGTCCTGTCCTTTTCTAAACTTAGGATGTAGGTGCTACAGGAGTAAACAATTTATGTCACAAAGGTATGTATCTATGTTGCAAAACTGTCTCAAGCCCCTATTATATAGAGCTATATGTGTATAATTCACCTGTTTTCGCTCTTGTTGTAAGAAGAAATTTGGAGCGGTAATAGCCACAGATTTATATTGTTGAATGCAGCTCTCGCATGCATGATCAGTTGCTTGAAGCACTTAGCCTTGGTTGCAGCGCAGAGGGATCTTGCACCGCCGAACACATAGGAAACACATTAGAAGGAATATTGCTTAATCCACAGCATTGCATGCAGCAAGATCTAACCCAATACAGTCTGTCTCTTTGGGACACTAGCTCGCCACACTGGTCTTCTATTTTTCGGCATGGTACAGTGCAGCAGGTGTAGAAAGAGGGCATGTGGTATTAGTCTGCAAGTCGGTTAGTGGTAGTACACAACCTATGTGTTCTGCGTGTCCCCTTATAATAAAAATAGGCACTCATCACGTTTGTCAGCCTAGTGTTGGTCTTCACAGGCTTTGTTGCATGTGTATTATATTGAATTTCTAAAGTGTTTATCCATTCCATGTTTTAGTTCTGTTGTGACAAAGCATTATGGGAATTGAGTGTTCAATGGCAATCCACGCCTGGTTTTATTTGTGCCTAGACAATGTATTTTAGGTATAGTTAGTGTACAGAAATGAAGAATTCAAAAGGGCACTATGAATTTCCTTTGAACAAGATCAGCGAATTGACCAAAAGTCAGGTGACATGCAGAACTTTTTGGCACTATTTGCACTTTGTCTTTGTACTGGCACTTAGTTCAGCTGTTGATTTTTGAGCGTTGCAACATGAATGATGGACTTTATGGATTATTTGATAGACAAGATGAAATGAACTTTTGTAAAAAAAAAAACGACATAAAGCCAACATGATGAGAACACATACCTGACCTGGATATAATTGTTTTACCGCTCGGTTGCGGATTTTCTCGTTTGGTTGAAACTTGCTTGATCCATTCAGAAAGAGGCTATTTTTCCAGTCTTTAACTGGTGTGGGCTCTGTCTCTATTTTCAGTTCTGAACTGTTTTTTTGGGCCATGACTTGGGACACAGCGAGCACCCGAAGAGATTGATATTTATGTGGCGCGAGGAATGCACTGTGGAAAGTGCCCAAGTTTGTGAGTGAAATATGGCTTTCCTGCTTTCCGTAGCCCTGGCAAATCACACATTGCTTTTAAGGCACCACTATCTGGTTGAAGACCAATTTTGCATGATGTAGAGATGAAGTGGAAACACTGGAAACTTTCAACTTTGCTGAATAATCACATGAATGAAAATTGAAGTAAGCCATAAGCTTTGTTATTGATGTGAAAGAGACAAGGACGTGTCTATTAACACAAAGGCAATTGCTTTTTCGACACTGTGTTTTTTGGCTTTTTGATTAGAGACTTTTTTTTATTCTTAATTATATTGGCATAATGAGTTGGCGCCACCTGCACATCGAGGCAGGGTGCCTTTAGTTGCACCACGGCGGACCCCCTCCGTGCACCGGAAGGAAAATCCTGGTGGGCCGGGCAATGACATCATATGGGGACGTGAGGGGCCCTCCACGGCCATTTAAGAACAGCAGATCACTGAGACATCTTTTTTGTCCCATCCAGCGTGCCCAGGATGGTGTTGGCCAGTGAGGATTGTTGACAACCTTAAGGACCCAGTAGGAGATCACACAGGCCAGAGTGCAAGTGATGGTGGAGTGCAGGTTGGTGTGCGGTCGGTGGGGTATGGGGATGGGGCCTCACTGCATAGCCATGCTAGTTGGCAGCAGACTTGTTGTGGCATGTTTATGGCATGCTTTTGTTTTCGTGTGTAGCGTCTCGAATGGTGGGTTGGTGAGTACCCCCATGAAGCAGCATGCCGTAGTGGGTTTTGTTTCTGTTTAAAAGCTTGCCCAAGAGTGGCCGCTTGGAGTGGGTGGGTCTCTGGGGCGCTCATGGGTTGTTGTCTGTGTGCAATATCTAAGTAGCCTGTAGGTGCGGGTAGGTCGCCTGGGTGGCTGTAGTCCGCGTACTTTTTGTTTTGTGGTGTGTGGGGACGGGCAAGTCCATGTGGAGTGGAAGAGGTAGTAAGAGCTAATGCCTGATCACTCAACTGCAATATTAAGGCACATTTATCTTCAGTGGTAACCTCTCACTGTTTAGACGTGGATTACCCTTGTGTGGGTGAGCCGCCTTGGGGGTCTAGTGCCTATTTCCATTACAGAGCTTGTGGCATGATCCATGAGAGGGCGGGAGTGAGGGAGAGACCTGGCGGAGGCATTTGTACCTGTGTCCAGTGATATATTACCGGTCTGCTCGACTATTCGATGCATGGCGAGCAGGCCTGGACTCACAGTCAGATCGCACCTGCTTCAACTGTGGTCAAGAAGGCAGTGATGCCAGTGCAGTTGTGGCGAGGACCCTGGGAGCAAAATAGCTGGGGATACCCAGAAGTTCGATTCTTTGACTGGACTGACCCCTGGGTGGGGTGGCTTCATTTTGGAAGCATGTTTTGTTTGCAAAATTTGCTATGGGTAACCAAAGAAAGTCTTGCTTGATAGCAGGGGGAACTGGAAAAACATGCTCTGTATACTCTATGATTACAACTGTCTCCATACCACGATGGCCAACAAGACAGATTGGTAGATTTCTTCCATGCCCTGGTGATCTGTTGGAAAGCAACTGCAAGAAGTATATCTATTGTAACAAAATGCTAGAGTGAGAGGGCCAATCCTCATAAATACTACCTAGGAAAATATTAACAAAATTAAAGGGGATTTGTGTCCTAAAAATATAATTTATGTGTTGCAGGACTTGTATCCAAAAATGATGAATATGAGGACAATCAAATAAAATATGTTTTAGATCTACTGTATTTGCATTACATGATCAACAAGAAGAAAGAGTAGGGTTTATTTTGTCTAATGAAACAGGAGTGAACATCAGCCTTTTGTAAATGAAAAAATAAAGGTGAGTACTATTAGCTGCTCCAGAAGATTTCCTCATTTAAGTCAAAATCCTGTTCCAAACAGAAATAGAGGAGGATGTTTGGAGATCAGATTCCCAAGAAAGTTCCACCTCTGTTTTATTTTGAGTATCTGTAATGGAAGTTAAATGTGTATACAATTGAGACGCAAATGAGAATTAGCCAGAACCTAAAATATACTAGGAGTTGAAGAAGTAGAGATAGGAGTATGCAAAAGTTGGTAATAGGTTTCACCATAAAAAAGTTGATAAATCCAATGGAGCCCTTCAAAAAATGGTTTTATTATTCATTTTAGGATATTTATTGTACCATATTGAGATCTGCAAAAATTGATACTTAGTATTTCGATAATAAATAAAAACAGGTAGGAGACTGTTACATGCATTATTAAAAATAGGAAGGGATAGTGACAGAGGTCTATGTGTAAGAGAAAGAAATTCTTTAAAAGAAAATGGCTGAAAAAAGATTTCGCTATATCAACCTAGGTTTGACACACCATTCTCTTGTAGAAACATAGAAGATTGTGTGAGGGAATTGCTGTATGATAGGAATGAAGATCTGGAAAGCTAACACCCCTGAAATGTTTAGGGCGTTTGGGTTTATGGAGAGATATGCAAGACTTTTGTTATTCCATAGAAATATAGATGAAATAGAATAGAGTATCTTGAATTGAGAGTTCGGGATATTTACAAGAATATTAGAAAGATAAACAAGAATTATAGGAACTGGCATCATCTTTATTGTATCAAGGAAGCCCTACAAAGATAGAAAAAAGGGATTCCATCTGGACGTAATAGATGTCAGTGTTCCCTGTAGTTCTTTCAAATGAAGAAATACAGTTTCCCTGATAGAAGATTTAAACCTTAAACCAAATTATTCGTTTTTTTCTTAATTTCAACAAAAATCTGAATATATATAATCTGCATGAAAACATAATTTATTTAACGGAAGAATTTCACAATAATCAGCATTTAATTTATAACTTGACACAGAGGCAAAAAGATTCTCTGATAAGAAAGTTGGTAATGAAGTTTGTGGTTGCAAGATAAAGAGTAAAATATCATCAGCATAGCCTGAACGTTTTAGCAGACTATCACCATATTGAAAGCCTTTAATCTGGGGATTCAGATGAGTTTTTATCAAAAAGGGTTCAAGGGCAAGGATGACTAGAAGGGGAGAAAGAGGACAACATTCTCCAACACCTCGATATAGGGAAAATGATGGAGAGATGAGACTGTTAACTAAAATAGAGGATACAGGAGAGGAATGAAGCAAAGAAACGTAATTCATAAAAGTGGAACCAAAACCAAACCAGGATAGAGTAGAAAAGATAAAAAGCCAGCTAACACGATTGAACGCCTTTTCAGCATCTAAAGCAGGATTACTCAAAGTACGGCCCGAGGGCAGCATGCAGCCCTCCTGACCTTTGGTTGTGGCCCCCTGGTGACCAAGCATGAACATTTAGAAAACTGTGAAACTGACAAACTTTATTTCCTGCTTTTCTGAGAGGCTTGGGGCAATATTTAAGCAGCCACCCGCCTATCCTTCCTGGCTTAGGTGTACCCCCCATACAGCACTTAGAGACCTCTGGGTGATAATCCGCTCTATAAATTTAACTACATAAAACACAAAACATAAACATATTTGTACATTAACTAAACTGAAGAAAAAGAAGCAAAGAAAGTTTCCTATCTTTAGCATGCATCTGTTTTGCGTCCCCCCCTACGCCCACCTTTCAACACCCTGACCCTCTCCCTGCTGGCATCGGTGCAGCCCTTGAAAAGCCGCAGACATTACTTTGTGGCCCCCCAGGAAAATGTTTGCGAGTACCCATGATCTAAAGAGATAGCTGCCAAAGAGTGTTTATAAGATTTTGACTTGCTAAAGACATAGAAAAATAATATAGTGTTGTCTGAAATATGTCTGCCCTTAAAATAACCACATTCTTCATGTCCATCAATTGAGGTAATAAGGATTCCAAATGGAGAGCTAATATTTATGCAAATATTTTGCCATCTAAATTCATTAAAGAAATGGGCGTATCATTTTTACACAGTGTATGATCCTTGTTATCCTTGTGAAGAAGACATTTAAAGCATCCTGATTAGAACCGCTGGATTTTTTAGAAGATATAAAAAAGAGAAATAGTTGATGCCATTTAGGAATGAGAATCTTAGAGAAATGAGAATAAAATTCAATAGTAAAGCCATCAGGTCCTGGCGCTTTTCTACGTTTGATAGTATGTATAGCAGTAAGATTATCCTGGCTTTGATTATCATCATATAACATGGAAAAATCTATATTAAGATGAGAAGGTTGAGTAGTAAAGGATAAATATTGGAGAATATCTTCTTGAGGACCGGAGAAGCTGAAGTATAGAGATTGTGAAGTAAATGTGTAAATTCTGATAATATATCCTTATTTTTATAAACCATATGTTTAGAAGAAGTGAGGATAGAATCAATTTTGGTACCCTCCTTGTTTTACTTTAAGGTAATTCGCCAGAAGCTGCCCAGCTTTATTTTGACCTCCATTTAAAATTTTTTAAATATCTTTATTGACACATGAAACAAAAATATATGCTACAGTCGTTTCGACATATCATGAAACTGTACATCCAAGGAATGACATTGAGTCGAAAGAGGTAGGTGCCAGAATAACAAACCTTATATCACGTAGGATATATACATATATTATCAATTATTTTGACCTCCATAATACTTAGCAAAGGCTTTAAGTAAAAATGAATTGCCCTTTTCTATGGATAATTTATTGAAAGCAAATTTGGATTTAATAAGTTCCTCCTGGCAAGTTTTAGAATTTCTATGATAATAGGAATATTCTAATTGTTTAATAAGTGCTATAAGTAACTTCAAATTATTTAAAGAGACTTTCTTTTTATGAGATACAAAAGAAATAATGAAATCTGTAGAGCTAGTTTTAAAAGTGTCCCTCATAATCTGAGGAGAAATATTCAGGCTCTCATTTTCAAGAAAAAAAAGTAGTGGCAAAAGATTCAAAACTTTGAGTAAAATTGGCATCCAAAAGGAGGGAATTATTAAATCTCCACCTTCTAGTAACTTGATTAGGCGGAAAAAGATCCAAATCCGAAGAGATGGGAGCATGATCCGAGATTAATATGGAGCTTATAGCAGAGTGTGTAACATGTTGTGCAAGTGCTTTAGAAAGGAAGAAATCATATAATCGAGATTGAGAAGAGTGTACAAGGGAGAAAAAAGTATATTCTAAAAGCGTAGGATTAAATAGTCTCAAAGCATCCACTAGAGATCTTTGCTGAATAGTAGAAGTAAACTAAGAGTGCACGTGGGAGGAAAAGAATTTAGATTTAGAGTTATGGTAAATAATGGGGTCAATCACCATGTTACAATTGTCACCTACTAACAAATAGTTATCTTTGTAAGTCATCAATTTAGATAGTACTGTGGGCTAAAAAGCATTGTCTGGAGAAGTGGTTGTATAAAGATTTAAAGTAGTCATAGGGATTCTATTTACCAACAAAGAAACAGAAACCCATCTACCTAATACATCAGTTCTTGTGTAAGGACCTTTATGTTGAGACATCAATGAAATAAAAATAGCTACTCCGTTATGTTTTCCAGTGTCTGGAGAAGCAAAAACATGGCCAAACCATTGTTGTTTAAGGTTGATATTTCTTTGTCGAAAATATGAATTTCTTCCATTAAAGAAATATCACAGTTTAAATTAGAAATTAGTTAGTACTCTCTGATGTTTTATAGGAGAACCTAAACCCTTAACATTTGAAGAGATAATTGTTAAAGCCATTTATAATGCAATACATATCATAGGAATGTGAGACAAATAACAGCAATTGAAATACAACAATATCAAATAAGTAATGAAAATTAACAAAGAACATGCATAATTATTACCAGAAAATTTGATTAGCATATAGAAAGAAATAAGTAGCAAAATAGAAAACAGCACACCCTGCCAAAATAGATATCAAAGTTCCCAATAGGGATCCACAGGATTATATATGGGGTGTCATCAACAAACCATCTGAGCCATAGACTTTACTAGTATTTTGGAAACATAATCCTTTTATTGCTTTTTTTCAAGTTCATTGTTTTTAAGAAACACATTCCATATACATAAATTTTTCTAATCTGATAAAACAGAAAACAATAGGTGGATATATAGAAAAAATAGATAAAATACACACAAACATTCCTCACACTCCCGTATACACAGGGGCAACTCACACACAATCCAGAACTCGCTAATACATTCACTTTCTCATTCATTCATACAGTGACATACAGGGGAACACCCACGGCTGCCATAGAGTAGAATAATGGTTGCTTGGACAGGGGTGCGAATTATGGACGCAGGGTAGATGAAAAAATATAGTCCACAGAGACTAGGTTACTGCTGTCCAAAAAGTTCACGCCGATGCGCGTTTCGGTGTTAGGTGCCAGAGTAGGCCACACCTTCTTCAGGGCGGGGGTGTATACAACCTACAACCAGTAGGCAGAGAATAATGATATCTCCCGAATGTTTAAACTACATAGAGATACAGAGCTTGTTTCCAGTTGGCAGCTTGTAAAACAGTACTCACCCGTTCTCGAGTGAGAATCCTGGATTAGCGCGCCATGCTCGCCTAAATGTGATTCTCTTCTCCCGTCCAGAGTCTGTTTATAAACATCGTTGGACCAAAATGGAAAAGAACTGCCAGCTCGTTTGAGCGGAGACATCTTATAGCTCCACGGGTTGTTTAGCAAACCGCATCGACCCCACGAAACTGTGAAGCAAGACGGATATGGCCCTGTAATCTCAGGTACGTGGTTTTTATCTTGCACCCCTAGACCCTGTGTTCGAATCTTTGAGCTATTTGAGAGATATCCCCACACTAAGAACCTTTATGCGTATTTTAGGTGGCGATATAGGAAGACAATCTATTCTACCTGGTATTCTCCGGAACCTTACATTAATCAATCGAGAATACTTCCTGAGTGACTACCCTTGCTGGACCAATATAAATGTGAATGCCAGATTACCCATATATACCCAGTAAGTAGATCTGTAGCCACTCTATGGTATTGCTTGAACCCTCGTTGTCCAATTAAATGTATTAGACCTTTATGTAAAACAGGTAGTTCCTCCGCCCAGACAATGGTGTTTAGGATTTCATTCCCTGTATTGGCCCACTCGACTGACAAGAAGAGAGATGAGGGAGACTATGGTGTTCTATACTATCCTCTCTCGCCCCTCCTTTACCTGATGAATTCTCAGAAATGCGAGGTCCAGTTTCCCCGCATAGCTTATATTAAGTCCAATGGATGATATATCCAAATACAATACAAGAAGCCTCAGATGACGCCCGTATAAATGGTGAATGCATTATATAAGATGATGGATGAATGCGTGAATGAGTGAATGTGGAGATATCCACCCTAACCTTGGTCTAACCCGGTAGATCGTTGTCTTCCCCATTCTTGGGAAGCCTTACACTTTGGGAGTGGCGCTTCTACATCAGAGCCTTGACTAATTGATTTAAAGTGATGAATAAACCCTAATGAAAAAATTGTAATGTATAAATATATATATATATATATGTATGGTAACTCAATGAACTTCCGAACGGTATAATGAAAAAGTGTTTTTTATTCACAGCTTGTTTGTTCCCCTCTCTGGTTGTATACACCCCGCCCTGAAGAAGGTGTGGCCTACTCTGGCACCTAACACCGAAACGCGTGTCGGCGTGAACTTTTTGGACAGCAGTAACCTAGTCCCTGTGGCCTATATTTTTTCATCTACCCTGCGTCCATAATTCGCACCCCTGTCCAAACAACCATTATTCTAGTCTATGGCAGCCGTGGGTGTTCCCCTGTATGTCACTGTATGAATGAATGAGAAAGTGAATGAATTAGCGAGTTCTGGATTGTGTGTGAGTTGCCCCTGTGTATACAGGAGTGTGAGGAACGTTTGTGTGTATTTTATCTATTTTTTCTATATATCCACCTATTGTTTTCTGATTTATCAGATTTGAAAATTGTATATATATGGAACGTGTTTCTTAAAAACAATGAACTTGAAAAAATCACAAAAAAGCAATAAAAGGATTATGTTTCCAAAATACCAGTAAAGTCTATGGCTCAGATGGTTGGATGTATGACGTTACAACGCAGGCTATTACAACGCCTGCCTTTACAACGCGGTTTTTACATCCCATACCATTACAACGCATAGCGCTTTTAGGTGCTGGATAGTGAATAGTTTAATTTACTATTCCAACTCCAGTCCCCGTGGACACTAGGGAAGGTTATTGGATAGTAAATTAACCTATTCCCTATCCTAGAGCGCCCCCCAGCGCAATGCGTTGTAATAGTTTGCGTTGTAATGACCGCGTTGTAATGGTAGTGCGTTGTAAAAGTTTCGTTGTAAGTGATGTTTCCCCAGATGGTTTGTTGATGTCACCCCATATATAATCCTGTGGATCCCTATTGGGACCTTTGATATCTATTTTGGCAGGGTGTGCTGTTTTCTATTTTGCTGTATTGTATTCCCCTGCCAATATCCAAAAATCCCCCTGGGGAACCCACTTCTATTATATATAGAAAGAAATAAGTAGTCATGAATGAGGAAAAAGTAGAAAGCGAAGATAAAGCCAGATATAAGAAAGACAAGGTGTAGAAAGTGTGAAAAGGGGAAACATATATAATGCAGAAAACAGATAGTCATAAAAGAGACAGGAGAGAGGAGAGGAGAAAAGAAGAGTATGTACAAAAACCATATATGCAAAGAACAAACTAACATACCAAAAATGACATAGAATAAAGGAGGGTTGTGAGGCCACATAAGAAAGACGACACAACCGACTAGACCATCACCGGCGTGCACCGAGGCCACGCCCCCTCTAGGCCACGCCCCCCCGCACCAATATATAGGCGTTGACTACTAGCACTTGCGAGATATCCCCACACTAAGAACCTTTATGCGTATTTTAGGTGGCGATATAGGAAGACAATCTATTCTACCTGGTATTCTCCGGAACCTTACATTAATCAATCGAGAATACTTCCTGAGTGACTACCCTTGCTGGACCAATATAAATGTGAATGCCAGATTACCCATATATACCCAGTAAGTAGATCTGTAGCCACTCTATGGTATTGCTTGAACCCTCGCTGTCCAATTAAATGTATTAGACCTTTATGTAAAACAGGTAGTTCCTCCGCCCAGACAATGGTGTTTAGGATTTCATTCCCTGTATTGGCCCACTCGACTGACAAGAAGAGAGATGAGGGAGACTATGGTGTTCTATACTATCCTCTCTCGCCCCTCCTTTACCTGATGAATTCTCAGAAATGCGAGGTCCAGTTTCCCCGCATAGCTTATATTAAGTCCAATGGATGATATATCCAAATACAATACAGGAAGCCTCAGATGACGCCCGTATGAATGGTGAATGCATTATATAAGATGATGGATGAATGCGTGAATGAGTGAATGTGGAGATATCCACCCTAACCTTGGTCTAACCCGGTAGATCGTTGTCTTCCCCATTCTTGGGAAGCCTTCCACTTTGGGAGTGACGCTGCTACATCAGAGCCTTGACTAATTGATTTAAAGTGATGAATAAACCCTAATGAAAAAATTGTAATGTATAAATATATATATATATATGTATGGTAACTCAATGAACTTCCGAACGGTATAATGAAAAAGTGTTTTTTATTCACAGCTTGTTTGTTCCCCTCTCTGGTTGTATACACCCCGCCCTGAAGAAGGTGTGGCCTACTCTGGCACCTAACACCGAAACGCGCGTCGGCGTGAACTTTTTGGACAGCAGTAACCTAGTCCCTGTGGCCTATATTTTTTCATCTACCCTGCGTCCATAATTCGCACCCCTGTCCAAACAACCATTATTCTAGTCTATGGCAGCCGTGGGTGTTCCCCTGTATGTCACTGTATGAATGAATGAGAAAGTGAATGAATTAGCGAGTTCTGGATTGTGTGTTAGTTGCCCCTGTGTATACAGGAGTGTGAGGAACGTTTGTGTGTATTTTATCTATTTTTTCTATATATCCACCTATTGTTTTCTGTTTTATCAGATTTGAAAATTGTATATATATGGAACGTGTTTCTTAAAAACAATGAACTTGAAAAAATCACAAAAAAGCAATAAAAGGATTATGTTTCCAAAATACCAGTAAAGTCTATGGCTCAGATGGTTGGATGTATGACGTTACAACGCAGGCTATTACAACGCCTGCCTTTACAATGCGGTTTTTACATCCCATACCATTACAACGCATAGCGCTTTTAGGTGCTGGATAGTGAATAGTTTAATTTACTATTCCAACTCCAGTCCCCGTGGACACTAGGGAAGGTTATTGGATAGTAAATTAACCTATTCCCTATCCTAGAGCGCCCCCCAGCGCAATGCGTTGTAATAGTTTGCGTTGTAATGACCGCGTTGTAATGGTAGTGCGTTGTAAAAGTTTCGTTGTAAGTGATGTTTCCCCAGATGGTTTGTTGATGTCACCCCATATATAATCCTGTGGATCCCTATTGGGACCTTTGATATCACAGCAGATCCTAACGCTGAGAGCAGACCTTGGAGCAAAACAAACATCCTCGGACGCCATCGCCGGCGTGCTCAGAGGCCACGCCCCCTCGAGGCCACGCCCCCTCTAGGCCACGCCCCCCGCACCAATATATAGGCGTTGACTACTAGCGCTTGCTTAGAAACAGTACTCCTGAGGCGGAAGCCCGGAGCAGATCTAATTTTAAAATTTTAGAGTGTCACTTTTGATTGTATTATTGTTTAAAACGTACCTTTATTTGAGCACTTGCTGCATTGACAACCCTCCCTGGCTAAACGCTGCACAGCGGATCCTAACGCTGAGAGCAGACCTTGGAGCAAAACAAACATCCTCGGACGCCATCGCTGGCGTGCACCGAGGCCACGCCCCCTCGAGGCCACACCCCCTCCCCGAACTTCCTCTACACCAATAAATATGTGCCTCTGGAGGAAGCGCAGCGGACGAGCGCAGCGGGCGCGCCTAAGGCATGCCCGTCTGCGCCCGTCCGCGACAGGCCGGGACCAGGGGCCACAACCCCTGTTTCCCCAATTAGTGATATATTAGGTAAATCTGCTCTGGTATACTCCCGCGAAGAGTTGCTCAATCTCAATACTCCCAGTCCATCACATCATCCTTACTGTGCTATAGTAAGTCCTTTAGACACCATGGGCCCTTTTAGCTGTTGGAATTGTAGATGGAACAGTAATAACACGGAGTGTCTTATATCTGAAATAACTCTCACTCAGGATTTCTCTTGCATCTATGTTAATGCTAGGTCCCTTCCAAAACATTCTATTGAAATATGGGATATGCTACATGAGATTAAACCTTACTTTGCTTTTATCACGGAGACCTGGCTTAGTGAGCACAATACCCCTGATATCACGGCTGCACTACCCAGTGGGTATAAAATTATCAATTTAAATCGATCAATTAAGAGGGGTGGTGGAGTGGCTATGATTTTTAAAGACACTTTTACCTGTCGTCAAGAAACAGTTACGCAACTAGGCAAGCATGAAGTCCTGATCTTCTCCATCTCTATCAATACGCAGGCGATCCTTGGAGGTGCAATTATTTATAATCCCCCTAGTAGTACGATTGATTTTAGCACTCAACTCCTGTAACAAATTCTTCCTGTTTGTCTTAAACATAAAAACATTATAGTCCTTGGTGACTTCAATGTTCATTTTGACCTTCATGATAATCCCCTAACTAAACGCCTTGCAACCGATATGAAAATCATGCAACTGACACAGAAAATAGCATACCCCACACATAGAGCAGGGCATATGCTAGATCTTATCTTCACTAATATACCTAATATTATCATTACAAATATAACTCCTTTGACTTGGACGGATCACTATAGGATCGAATTTAATTTGAACCTACCTATAAAGAATAAAAGACCTTTCGTTCAGTCGACAAATTCCACAAAATGTTGGAAAAAATTCTCTGTGGAAAAATTTAAAGAAGACTTTGATTATAATTTTAGTCCTGGAACTTCCAGTGAGGAAGAAATTCGTCAATTGCTTAGCAACATTGAGAAAGCGTTGGATCATTGTTCACTATCCCGTACTATAAATCGACCTAAACGAAAATTCTCAGAGAAATGGTACGGCTCAGATCTAAAAGCTGTAAAAAGAAAATGTACCACATTGGAACACAAATGGAGACTAAGTAAAACGCTCGAAGACAGAGCCACTTATAAACATCAGCTGAAAGTATACAACACAGCTATACGCAAAGCTCTATGGTATTGCTTGAACCCTCGCTGTCCAATTAAATGTATTAGACCTTTATGTAAAACAGGTAGTTCCTCCGCCCAGACAATGGTGTTTAGGATTTCATTCCCTGTATTGGCCCACTCGACTGACAAGAAGAGAGATGAGGGAGACTATGGTGTTCTATACTATCCTCTCTCGCCCCTCCTTTACCTGATGAATTCTCAGAAATGCGAGGTCCAGTTTCCCCGCATAGCTTATATTAAGTCCAATGGATGATATATCCAAATACAATACAGGAAGCCTCAGATGACGCCCGTATGAATGGTGAATGCATTATATAAGATGATGGATGAATGCGTGAATGAGTGAATGTGGAGATATCCACCCTAACCTTGGTCTAACCCGGTAGATCGTTGTCTTCCCCATTCTTGGGAAGCCTTCCACTTTGGGAGTGACGCTGCTACATCAGAGCCTTGACTAATTGATTTAAAGTGATGAATAAACCCTAATGAAAAAATTGTAATGTATAAATATATATATATATATGTATGGTAACTCAATGAACTTCCGAACGGTATAATGAAAAAGTGTTTTTTATTCACAGCTTGTTTGTTCCCCTCTCTGGTTGTATACACCCCGCCCTGAAGAAGGTGTGGCCTACTCTGGCACCTAACACCGAAACGCGCGTCGGCGTGAACTTTTTGGACAGCAGTAACCTAGTCCCTGTGGCCTATATTTTTTCATCTACCCTGCGTCCATAATTCGCACCCCTGTCCAAACAACCATTATTCTAGTCTATGGCAGCCGTGGGTGTTCCCCTGTATGTCACTGTATGAATGAATGAGAAAGTGAATGAATTAGCGAGTTCTGGATTGTGTGTGAGTTGCCCCTGTGTATACAGGAGTGTGAGGAACGTTTGTGTGTATTTTATCTATTTTTTCTATATATCCACCTATTGTTTTCTGTTTTATCAGATTTGAAAATTGTATATATATGGAACGTGTTTCTTAAAAACAATGAACTTGAAAAAATCACAAAAAAGCAATAAAAGGATTATGTTTCCAAAATACCAGTAAAGTCTATGGCTCAGATGGTTGGATGTATGACGTTACAACGCAGGCTATTACAACGCCTGCCTTTACAATGCGGTTTTTACATCCCATACCATTACAACGCATAGCGCTTTTAGGTGCTGGATAGTGAATAGTTTAATTTACTATTCCAACTCCAGTCCCCGTGGACACTAGGGAAGGTTATTGGATAGTAAATTAACCTATTCCCTATCCTAGAGCGCCCCCCAGCGCAATGCGTTGTAATAGTTTGCGTTGTAATGACCGCGTTGTAATGGTAGTGCGTTGTAAAAGTTTCGTTGTAAGTGATGTTTCCCCAGATGGTTTGTTGATGTCACCCCATATATAATCCTGTGGATCCCTATTGGGACCTTTGATATCACAGCAGATCCTAACGCTGAGAGCAGACCTTGGAGCAAAACAAACATCCTCGGACGCCATCGCCGGCGTGCTCAGAGGCCACGCCCCCTCGAGGCCACGCCCCCTCTAGGCCACGCCCCCCGCACCAATATATAGGCGTTGACTACTAGCGCTTGCTTAGAAACAGTACTCCTGAGGCGGAAGCCCGGAGCAGATCTAATTTTAAAATTTTAGAGTGTCACTTTTGATTGTATTATTGTTTAAAACGTACCTTTATTTGAGCACTTGCTGCATTGACAACCCTCCCTGGCTAAACGCTGCACAGCGGATCCTAACGCTGAGAGCAGACCTTGGAGCAAAACAAACATCCTCGGACGCCATCGCTGGCGTGCACCGAGGCCACGCCCCCTCGAGGCCACACCCCCTCCCCGAACTTCCTCTACACCAATAAATATGTGCCTCTGGAGGAAGCGCAGCGGACGAGCGCAGCGGGCGCGCCAGCAGCGCGCCGAAGGCGCGCCTAAGGCATGCCCGTCTGCGCCCGTCCGCGACAGGCCGGGACCAGGGGCCACAACCCCTGTTTCCCCAATTAGTGATATATTAGGTAAATCTGCTCTGGTATACTCCCGCGAAGAGTTGCTCAATCTCAATACTCCCAGTCCATCACATCATCCTTACTGTGCTATAGTAAGTCCTTTAGACACCATGGGCCCTTTTAGCTGTTGGAATTGTAGATGGAACAGTAATAACACGGAGTGTCTTATATCTGAAATAACTCTCACTCAGGATTTCTCTTGCATCTATGTTAATGCTAGGTCCCTTCCAAAACATTCTATTGAAATATGGGATATGCTACATGAGATTAAACCTTACTTTGCTTTTATCACGGAGACCTGGTTTAGTGAGCACAATACCCCTGATATCACGGCTGCACTACCCAGTGGGTATAAAATTATCAATTTAAATCGATCAATTAAGAGGGGTGGTGGAGTGGCTATGATTTTTAAAGACACTTTTACCTGTCGTCAAGAAACAGTTACGCAACTAGGCAAGCATGAAGTCCTGATCTTCTCCATCTCTATCAATACGCAGGCGATCCTTGGAGGTGCAATTATTTATAATCCCCCTAGTAGTATGATTGATTTTAGCACTCAACTCCTGGAACAAATTCTTCCTGTTTGTCTTAAACATAAAAACATTATAGTCCTTGGTGACTTCAATGTTCATTTTGACCTTCATGATAATCCCCTAACTAAACGCCTTGCAACCGATATGAAAATCATGCAACTGACACAGAAAATAGCATACCCCACACATAGAGCAGGGCATATGCTAGATCTTATCTTCACTAATATACCTAATATTATCATTACAAATATAACTCCTTTGACTTGGACGGATCACTATAGGATCGAATTTAATTTGAACCTACCTATAAAGAATAAAAGACCTTTCGTTCAGTCGACAAATTCCACAAAATGTTGGAAAAAATTCTCTGTGGAAAAATTTAAAGAAGACTTTGATTATAATTTTAGTCCTGGAACTTCCAGTGAGGAAGAAATTCGTCAATTGCTTAGCAACATTGAGAAAGCGTTGGATCATTGTTCACTATCCCGTACTATAAATCGACCTAAACGAAAATTCTCAGAGAAATGGTACGGCTCAGATCTAAAAGCTGTAAAAAGAAAATGTACCACATTGGAACACAAATGGAGACTAAGTAAAACGCTCGAAGACAGAGCCACTTATAAACATCAGCTGAAAGTATACAACACAGCTATACGCAAAGCAAAGAAGGACTATTTTTCCCAAAGAATACTAGACAACAAAAACTCCTCGAAGGAGCTTTTTAAAATAGTAAAAGAACTTTGTAACCCACCGTGTCTCACCTCAAACTTGACTCCCTCACATGAGAACTGCTCCAAAATTAGTGATTTTTTTAGTGAAAAAATTGATAAAATCTATGCTTCCTTTGTAAATAATAGCCAGGACCATGTAGAGTATCATGTTGATTCTACTCTGCAGGCTAGCTGTTCTACTTTTGGCCCTTTTTCTGAAGAAGAAGTTAGCAAAGCTATGTTAGAAATCAGATCAGGATCACCATGGGATGTCTGTCCACACTATATCTTCTCCCAGCTTACACCCGTAATATATCCAGCAGTTACAAAAGTTCTTAATCTTTCCTTGGACCAAGCTGAATTCCCAGAAATCTGGAAAAACGCAGCTGTAATACCACTATTAAAAAAAGCCGGCGCGGACATAAACGATCCAGCCAATTACCGTCCCATCTCACAGCTTCCATATCTATCAAAGGTTTTAGAACGATTGGTAACTAAACAGTTGTCAAGCTTTCTGGAAACCAATAACCTGTTGGATGTTTCTCAGACTGGTTTTAGATCGAATAACAGTACTGAGACAACACTCCTGGCTGTGATGGACGATATTCGAATGCAGATTGATAAAGGCAAAACGGTCGCCCTGATATTACTTGATTTATCAGCGGCGTTTGATACCGTTTCCCACAAACTGCTAATAAATATGCTAGCTGCTAAAGGAATTCATGGTAAAGCCCTGAACTGGCTGGAGTCTTTTCTATCGAATAGATCCCAGTCCATCTGTTTAGGAAACTTTACCTCCACTCCTCGGAAGATCAAATATGGGGTGCCACAGGGAGCAACATTGAGCCCAACATTGTTCAATGTTTATGTTTCTTCATTGGCATCTATAGGCAATAAATGGGGTATCAATATCTGCTCTTATGCTGATGATACTCAGCTGATGGTAACCCTCAATGGTGAAGAGGACGCCAAAAACAGGTTACATAACTGCCTGTCAGAGCTATCTAACTGGATGCATGGGCACTACCTGAAATTAAATGCTGACAAGTCAGAAATTCTTTTATTTGGCGGATCCAAACAGCTTTGGGACAGCTCTTGGTGGCCAAATACTTTAGGTACTCCACCAATCCCAACGCTGACCGCTAGAAACCTGGGAATCCATATGGACACCACTTTATCTATGAAGCATCATGTTACCACAATCTGTGGCAAAGGATTCGCCATACTAAAAATGCTGAAACGTGTTTTTCCCTGGATTCCGATGGAATGTAGACAGATTTTAGTTCAATCTTTACTGACTAGTAGGTTGGACTATGGCAACTCGCTGTTTGTTGGTATGGCGGATTATTTATTTTCAAAACTACAGCTGGTCCAGAACGCGGCAGCCAAAGCTGTCTGTGATAAGAAAAAGTACGATTCTGCTACAAACTGCCTGAGAACGTTACATTGGCTGCCTATGAGGCAAAGAGCAGTTTTTAAAATGTTGTGCATTGCTCATAAAACTTTGCATAATACTGGCCCTTACATCTTGCGGAACAGAATCAAGCTCTATGCCCCAGTTCGGAATTTACGTTCACAAGCCACAGCTAAAGCAGTCACCACACGAATAAAACTATCCAGGATGGGCGGGCGTGCCTTTTCGCACCTTGCCGCTAAGTGTTGGAATGACTTGCCTATCGATCTTCGATGTACTGATTGTTACCTCACTTTCAGGAAAAAACTAAAAACTGCATTATTCCCTAAATAGAATATATAGTGGTCCCTGGTAATTTGTTTATGGTTTACTGTTTAAATTTAGCGCCGTGATATCCTTGTTGGATGAGTGTCGCGCTTTAGAAGTACATATAACAATAACAATAACCCAGGGGGTATCGGGAGGGAAGGACGCACCATCCAGATGGACCATGAATCACAATGATCATACACAAAAACCGCACCTAACAAAAAGAAGAAAACATGAAGGATAAATGACACATATTTGCCAAACATCAAAACATGTGGTTATAACATATAATTAGGAGAAAAGCGTTTAACACATATCACAACAAATCAAACTTTAGAATGCCTGATAACATCCATATCTTCTTCTCTACAATGGTCCAAAACATGTTGTTGTAAAGCAGGATCCTCATAGTTCGTAGTTTTATTCTTATATGCTACTTTAAATAGACATGGATGGAAGAGGCCAAATCTGGCGTTGAGACTTCGAAGCGCTAGCCTCATGCCCAATAATGTCTTTCTCCTGTCCACTGTTTCTTTAGCATAGTCTTCAAAAAAGAAAAGCGTTAATCCTTGCCATGAGATTTGCCCCTTAAGTTTAGCTATTTGCAGAACCTTCAATAAGTCAGTATATTCTAAAAAGTAAATGATAATATCTCTTGGTTTGGTAGATGTACACAGAACTTAGACTATAGCCGAGGTGGTGCCTTCTTTGAATATTCAGGACTGGAGTGCCAGGAATACCAAGAACTTTTGGTAGACATGATTTAAAAAATGAGATAGGATCTGAATCCTCCAAACCTTCTTCCAAACCATATATGCTCAAATTATTATGCCTGTTGAAATTTTCAAGGTTTTCCACTAGTTTTTTAAGGTGAGTAATTTTCATTTGCATAGAGGGAACCTGGTTCATCACAGCTTGAAAAGAGTCTACACGATGCTCCATTTGCACAACTTTATTCTCCATGCATGTCCACTAATCATCTAAGGCTTGTAGATGCTTATTGGTTTCTTCCATACAAGGTCAAAGAGCTCGAACCTCCTCATGAAGTAACTCCATGGAACTTGGCAAGGAGTTATGACAGGCAATGGTGGTTTTTTTACAGAGGAGAGTGTAGATGAAGTAACCAATTTAGAAGCATCTTTGGTAGTTGAAAGCAGAATATTTGAGAACGATGCCACAGTTCCCACTGGAGGAGGTAATGTATTGCATTTAGATTCCTCCATGCCTTTTTTAAGGATATTGAAAGGATTGTAGTTTACCAAAGATGATGACGAAGGAGAGGTAATGGAGGAGCGACACACAGACTTCGGTCTCCCTATAGACAATCAAAAAGGGCTACCTTAACCAGGACTCTTATAATGAAGAAAGTACAGCTACAATAAAAGTCATGCAGACAGCCGTATTGCAATAGGAGAACCAGCAAGCCAAAAGGGAAAAAAGAGTTAATAACAAGCATAAGCAATGAAAATAAATTCAAATTCATCAAGAAAATGAGGCTTGAGGCACCTTCTGAGAGACCAGATGTGTATTATTTGAAAAAAGTTCATTTAGGTATGCAAGTGCTTAAATATACTGTGCCTTCGTTAACAAAGGGAGTCTTAACTTAAGAACAGCTGGTGACAATCCATGAGGTAAACTCACAAGGAGTAATTAAAAAAACACGTTGGGCAACATTTGTAAAATAAACATTAAACGCTGCACCGTTCACAGCAATAAACCGTGCGGTGATAAAACAAAATGGCTATGGGAGTCCTGTGAGGAGAATGGTGCTCACCGAAAACTGCCTAATCAATGTCAGGAGTCCTTCATACCTTGAAGGACTCCACTCTAGAGGGAGGCATGGCTCCAAGTCTGTAAGGAAGCCGCCACCCCTCCCAAGCCGCCACGGAGCTCCTCTAGACTGTTGCCATCTTATTTGGCATCAAGCCATGCCTCCCAGTCAAACAAAGACATTTTTCAGAGGTGATTTTATTGCTTGAGGTATTGATATGGTTTACATTCTGACAGTGGTCTTAGCACCAAATCCATGTTTTGCCCTACTATTTCCAATGGTTATACTATCAGGATGTTTCAGGAACTGTTTTGTAAGGATTGTCAGTCTTTAAGTAGAAGCAGAGTGAGTAGAACATATAATTTAAGCAAAGAACAATTGGTAGTCTTGAGATCCCTTGAAAGACTTGATCATCTGCTTTACAGTTGCTAATTTTGTATTGTCTCACTTGTTACCTCACTTGATACTTGTAGACATCAATCATTGGGATTTGAAAACAATTGGACTCTTTTTGCAAGAAATAATTGCCTCCTATCTTTCCCATAAACATATGTTTTTTGATTTGTTGGGATTTAATCTTTATAATAATGACTTATTATTTAATTTATTAATCGTGTGACATTGTGTTTTCTGCAATAATTTGCAATAGTGGATTCAAATATGTTGGAAGCGCGACTCATCACATGAACATGCACATTTTAGAACATTTGTGAGCTATTAAGAGCTCAGAGAAAAATTCTCCATCGCTATTTATATTTACTTCACTGAGAAACTTCACAGTAAGAATGATGATCTCAAAGTGTTCAGACTGAACAGAGTGAGCATCTGTTATTAGAAGGACAGATAACAGGGAGCACAGATTATGTAGGATGGAGTCTCATTTAAAAAATACCACCCCGTATGGTCTCAACATAGAAGAAGGCTTACTTGTTTTTGGTATCTTTTTTAAATATGTTTTATGTATGTTGAATAACTTTCTAAGTTCCACTACAAATTACCTCAATGAGATCTGGATATTTATTTTTTAAATATTAATATGCCTAGCTTTGCTGTTAAGGCAAGATTTGGTAGGAATATATAATGGGTGTGCTCGCTGTTTGCAAATGGAGAATTCAGAATGGTCATTGTGAGTTTCCTTTGAAAAAGGTCGGGCAACAGACCGAAACATGTCAAGTGACATATAGGGCTTTTTGTAGTTCTTTGCACTTTATTGCATTTTGTGTTTGTACCGGCATGTAACGCTGTGTACCCTTGTTGGCTTTTTTTATAGTGCCAACATGGATTATGGGCTTTATTGATTATTTGATAGAAGAAATGACTTGAGCTGTTGTGATAATTTCAATTTTCTTTTAAAGACAACATGCTGAGAACAGATACTTGAGCTAGATAAGAATGATATAATTAGGATTTTTATAACAAGCGCGTCCACCAATTACTATGATTCATGGCACTAGCTGCTACTTAACTGCTAAATGACCTGATTAGTGTATTATGCACCATAAAGGTGCTTGATCGCTCAGCGAGGGAATAGATAAGAGGTTGAGAGTAAACACTAAGTAACTAATTAGTTAGAATCAAGGTTATTCTGGAAGTCTGCTGCCACAACTCTGTGTTGCATGTTAGCAGTAGTCATCCAGAATCGCTAATCACCACTATATCTAAGGGCGAGTTACTGTGTGTCAGGCACAAAAATAAGTTAGGAAGACTGTTTACCAGTCTTTTCCAGTGGAAGAGAATTCTAATTCTTTTGTCAGCTGCCACTGAGAAAGCTCTATGCCTATAAGTTGTGGTCCAGACTCTTGGGATCTACAGTTTGAAAAGTTATTCATATCGCAGACTAGTGTTGGCCCTGTACCAGGATTTGAGTTTACTGTGATGTCAGGGGATTTAGCAAAAATAGATCTATGGACAATTTAAATGGCATCCTAATAAGGAATGGGAGCCAATGTAGATTTTTCCTGGCATGGGTGTGCAGTCATACTTTTTCAATCCAACGAGTAAATGGACAACAGCATTCTGCAGGAGTTGGAGGCAAGCAGCCTGTTTTTTCAAGGCAGGTAGCAAGATGGAATTGGCCTAGTCAGTACTTGACTGAATCAGGGTGTTGACCTAGGGTATCCTAAGATCTTTCTGCAGAAAAAGAAAAAATATTTAGAAGCATTTTCAGGGAGAAAAAGCATGTGTTGATTGCATAGGCAATAAATATGGCTAATTCTAGGTTTTGAATTGATGTGAATGCCTAGTTTAAGAACAGATTTAGCTGGGGGCGGAGAGGACCTATCACCGAAGGTCATCTAAGGTTGTTCACAGTAATTTTTGGAGAGTTCAGAAACTACTCAATTTTACTATGGTTCAGTTTTTGTAGTTTGATAACATCCAACCCCTGGTAATGGAGGGGTAATCAGAAGATGGAAGTAGATTGTCTGTTTTTTATAGCCCTGTGGTGAAGATTAAATGGGTGTCGCCAGCATACATGAGGAATCGATTCTGTAGTTAATGCAGTAGGTGTGCCAATGGCTAAATATAAATATTAAAACGTGGAGGGGGAGTGCGACAAAATATAATGTTGTGGAAATCCAAGCATATTTTCCTTGAAATCGGTGACGAAAGATGTTCAGGAAAAAAATTGTCTCGGATTAGTAAGAAAAGATTTTAACCAAGAGAGGGCCTTTTACACTAATTTCTGTGAGCCGAAGCATTAGAATTTTATGGTCTATGGTGTCAAATGCTGATGAGAGATCTTGTAGTAGAGCTCCTGGGCCTTGGTCCATCATGAAAAGAATATCATCCAACACTGATATCACCACTAGTTCTATACTATGGCCTGGTCTAAAACCTGGCTCATAGGAGGTGGGAAGATCTGTGTGCCAGCTCCCCAAAGCTCAAGAGCTCAATGAGGTGAGAAGGCTGTTGTATCTACATACGCCTGGAGTCGGAGAAATACAAATGTTTCTAAATATTTTGTTGCTAAATAGGGAGGTACAGAAATAGGATGAAATTTGCATTGGTCAGAAGTGTCCATGGAAGGCTTTTTCAAAAAGGCTTAATCAGTGCATTCTTCATGGTGCAGGCATGACTCCGTTTTATGGAGCTATTAAAATCAGTGAGATTTCTTTGGCCAAACGTATTGATAATTGTTTCAGATATTTAGCAGGGCAGATATGTAAAGGTGAACCAGTAGGTCAACGGTCCAATTAGGCTATTATCTGAAATATAAGCAATTTTATCTACGGAAGTTTTTGAAGGGTTGCTCAAGAGAAGGAAACTGACATAAGAGGGAAGGTTATTAGAGTCCATGTGGATGTCCTGTATGATTTGTTTAACCGCATCAGCGCTAGCGGTTTTCCCGCTGTGCGCTGAAGTTTTGTAAATACCGCGTTACATGACGAGCTCAGCTCGTCATGAGCGTACGAGAGGTGAACTTCATGACGAGCTGAGCTCGTCATCAGCGTGGAAGGGGTTAAATTCTTATCGAGAAAATGATCAGGATTGGGATTTTTGTTATCTTGAATAGAATTATCAATGATTTCAATAGTCATATGCCCAAAAGAGTCAGCTAAACCTCCCTTTACATCGATTTTGTTAAGGACTTTTTATCTGTATAGTCTGGTTGAAAGGGGCCTGAATAATACTTGATAGTCTCGGTGCGGGGAGCTAGCGTCCTGAGGCGGAAGCCGGGACATTTAGAATTAAAAAACGATAACGAATCAGACACTGTATTTTACACTGTTTTAAAATTATTTTATTTCTGATGTGATTCAGCTAAGCACACTGGTGTTTATCTGTGCCTTTTAACTGTGTATTTGGTGTGCTGGGCACTCGAACCCTCGTCTGGAGGCGATCCGCTCCGGAGGGTGCCGCCATTTCGGGTTGGGAGCCGGCCGAGCAGTGCAGTGCTCCGCCCCTCCCGCCCTTTCTTCTTTAAAATCGTGACTCTTCTCGCATGAGACTGACTTGATAGTCTCGGTGCAGGGAGCTAGCGTCCTGAGGCGGAAGCCGGGACATTTAGAATTAAAAAACGATAACGAATCAGACACTGTATTTTACACTGTTTTAAAATTATTTTATTTCTGATGTGATTCAGCTAAGCACACTGGTGTGTATCTGTGCCTTTTAACTGTGTATTTGGTGTGCTGGGCACTCGAACCCTCGTCTGGAGGCGATCCGCTCCGGAGGGTGCCGCCATTTCGGGTTGGGAGCCGGCCGAGCAGTGCAGTGCTCCGCCCCTCCCGCCCTTTCTTCTTTAAAATCGTGACTCTTCTCGCATGAGACTGACTTGATAGTCTCGGTGCGGGGAGCTAGCGTCCTGAGGCGGAAGCCGGGACATTTAGAATTAAAAAACGATAACGAATCAGACACTGTATTTTACACTGTTTTAAAATTATTTTATTTCTGATGTGATTCAGCTAAGCACACTGGTGTTTATCTGTGCCTTTTAACTGTGTATTTGGTGTGCTGGGCACTCGAACCCTCGTCTGGAGGCGATCCGCTCCGGAGGGTGCCGCCATTTCGGGTTGGGAGCCGGCCGAGCAGTGCAGTGCTCCGCCCCTCCCGCCCTTTCTTCTTTATATGGCCCCCCTCATGAGGAAGCGCAGCGGACGAGCGCAGCGGGCGCGCCGGCGGCGCGCCGAAGGCTCGCCAAAGGCGAGCCCGTCTGCGCTCGTCCGCGCTAGACCCGCGCCCAGGGCCAGTCCCCCTGTCGCTCCCACACCCTACCCATTACCCAGGCTTGTCTACAACAGAGACACGCTCCTAGCCATAAACATAGTACATCCATGTAGGGACGGCAATATCTGGGATCCCGGGACCAAGCACCTTCCTATGTCTTCCCACTGCCCCAAGTGCCTGTCACCATTGCTCAAACCTCTCTGGCTACCAATTGCTCAACTAAGAGACCAGTCTTCCTGCGCTACATCCAACTACCCACTGGCAAAATGCCTTCTCCTCAATACGAGGTCTCTTGTTAAGCATAGCTTGGAGGTTGCCGAGTACATTCAGGATACCGGCATAAAAATTGCATTCATCACGGAAGCCTGGACCGATGCAGCATCAGGTCCAGATATAGTGAAAGCCACCCCTCAGGACTTTATCTGCTACACCCAAAATAGGGATAAGAGGAGAGGGGGCGGCTTAGCCATCATATATCACAAAGACATCAGAGGCTCCTTTCAATCCGGTCCCTCTGAACTAGACGAATCTCTGTTGTTCAATTTTACCCTCTCTAATCACCAGTCCTTTACAGGATGCCTTGTTTATAGGCCCCCGGGCGAGAAAACTAGATTTCTAGTAGCCTTGAGCAAATTACTAGAAGTAGCAGCCTGCTCCCAAAGATTCACTCTTCTGGGTGATTTTAATTTCCATCTGGAATGCAAGACATCTCCTGACACCCAGGAACTAACTGACCTGCTGGCGGGGATCGATATGCTACAACTAGTAACTGATCCTACTCACAGAGCAGGACACACACTAGACGGGATCTTCTCTAATCAAGTCCATCTGAAAGTCTCCTCTGTCCTGCCAGTCTCTTGGTCCGACCACTCAGCAGTTCACTTCTCTATCCCTCTCATCACCCATGAAAAATCTGTTAACAAGAGAAACAACCCGAAACTAGTGAGAAAATGGAAAAATATCACTGGGGACTCTCTAGACAACACATTAAACAACACATTGCCCCTTCTCTCGAACACTGTGGAGGAAGCTGCTAAGACTTATACTACCTGGCTGGACCGGGCTTGCCTTCTCTTAGCTCCCCCCAAAACCATCTACTCCACTCGGGCCAAGCCTGCCGCCCCGTGGTTTACAAATCAAATAAGGGAACACAAAACCAGGTGCAAAAAACTTGAAAAAATCTGGCGTATGCACTATAGGGAATCGGACAAAAAAACGCTTAACTCGGAACAAAGACGCTATAAGGAATCCATCCTACAAGCGAAAAAAGCCTTTCTCACGAGTCAGATAGAAGACGCTACTAATACCCCTAAAGAACTCTTCCTCACGGTCGCTTCCCTAGCAAACCCCAAACCCATTGAAATTCCAGCAAGCCTCCCACTATGCGAAAGTTTGGCAACCTTCTTTCGTGAAAAGGTGGAAAACATCTTTCTCCCCCTAGACAGGATAGTGATGACCTCCTCACCGAGAGAGGCTCCCGATCCCGCCAGACCTGAACCCATGCTTCAATTTTTCCCGCCCATTACGGAAAAAGAAGTGAGCAGTCGCCTACTAAAAATTAAATCAGGCTCCCCTCATGACCCCTGCCCCACGACAATAACTAAACTTGCACCAGATGCGATTGCCAGGGTTCTCACCCCCCTCTTCAACCAGATGTTGGAGAAAGGGGAATATCCCGCTAGTTGGAAGCAAGCCTCCATCCTACCCCTGCTCAAAAAACCCAATCTTGATATCACGGAGATGAACAATTATCGCCCGATTGCCAGACTTCCCCTCCCGGCCAAAATAATAGAAGGTTACCTGAACGCACAACTTAGTGCCTTCCTGAAATCAGCGGATGTACTGGATTCCTCCCAACACGGCTTTCGAGAGGGGCACAGCACGGAATCCGCCCTGATTAAATCTATGGAAGATATCAGGCAGGTGATGGATGCAGGGGGCAGAGCAGCCCTGATCCTATTGGATCTTTCTGCGGCCTTCGATACGGTCCACCATAAGCTATTGGTGGACCGGTTGAGGGCCAGTGGAATTCAGGGTAAGGCTTTAAAAATCTTACAAGCCTTCCTATCTGATAGATCCCAGACAGTGGCGTTGGGCAGCTACGAATCTCAACCCTTTGTACTTCCCTGTGGAGTCCCCCAGGGCTCCTCGTTGAGCCCAACCCTTTTTAATGTATATGTGTCCACCCTCGCCCCGGTGATTCGATCGTTCGGCTTTCAACTCACGGCCTACGCCGACGACACTCAGATTGTGGTGTCCCTCCTTCCCGGCAACACAGAAAACACCGCCGATAGATTCAGAAACTGCATGCTCGAAGTTGGCCGCTGGATGGCACAAAGCTGCCTTAAACTGAATTCCTCAAAGACCGAGGTTCTGCTCTTTGGTGACAGAGACAACTTTTGGTCCCCGAGATGGTGGCCAGACGAAATGGGACCTCTCCCAGAACCGGTGGACAAAGTGAAAAATCTCGGTATTCTGGTGGACACCTCCCTGACCTATAAATCCCAGGTGGGTGCCCTCTCCTCCTCCCTTCACTTCATACTCAAAACCATCAGGAAAATTTTACCTTACCTTGATAAGAAACACAGGAAAACAATAGTCACTGGTCTAGTGCTCTCACGCCTAGACTATTGCAACAGCCTGATGTTAAATGCCCAGCAGAGTATACTGAATAAACTCCAACTTCTGCAAAATGCAGCCGCCCGCCTAATTACTGACACACCCAAATTTGCCTCAGTATCTCAGGAGCTGGTTAACCTACATTGGCTGCCGATTCGTAAAAGAATCACTTTTAAGGCAGTATGCATGGTCTTCAAGGCCCTCCATGACTCGGGACCTAGGCACTTGAAATCTCTTTTCTGCTGGCATAAACCAGCAAGAACTTTGAGGTCAGGACAACTGGCTCTGGTTAAGGTCCCCAGAATTAAAAAAGCTCGCTGGGGAGGCAGGAGCTTTTCTCTCGGGGCGGCTGAGGCCTGGAATAAACTTCCACTTGCGCTCAGACAGACCCAGAATCTGATGGCCTTTAGAAGAGGTCTAAAAACATGGCTCTTCACTCAGTAAGCACGCTCCGTTACACCAGTCTATGCTTCCAGCGCCAGGACACCTCCGGGTATTAGAGCGCTCTATAAATATGCAAAATAAATAAATAAATAAATAATCATCTGACCATATCACCTCAATATGAACTCCTGTGACATTGACGAGATCGAACAGATGCCCTGCTGTATTAGGCTCTCAACTTTTGTTTTTCCAATGCTTATATTATTATAATTATTATTATCAAACATTCTTTATTAAACAATCTTTATTTAGCTGTAAACACAACCATAAAAGATACAAAACATTATAATGAAATTAAGTACATTAAAAAGTATATTTCGTTATTCTGCACAACTCTACGATGACATCACAATAGACTCTCATCTTACAGGACCATTAACTTATATACGACTGAAAGTGCTAACTGTTATCCCCATCAAGTCCTATGTCTGCATTAAACCCATCACCCACACACCTATCTATCACACTCATATCTGGATTTACTGGATCTCATCATTGCTCTTAAAAAGTGCGTAACCACAAATAAAGTGTGTTCGTTCTGCAAAAGTTGCATGTGTAAAAGTGCAAATCGTGCCTGTCTAAAGCCTGTTTCTTTTAGATAGGGTTTAAGATACAGTCGCCTGGGAAACATATATTATTTGCATAATAAGACAAACCTTTAATATCCTGTGGAGACCTATTGTCACAGCCACAGGACCAATGCTTATACAAAAAAAGACAAAATGGGAAAAGGTGAGGCTGAATCAGCCATCTCAGCCACCTTTCTTCCTTCCGCAACAATCTCTCACACAAGAGAAATGTGGTTCCTCATCCATCTCCACACCGGACACAATGACACCTTTATCACCATACATTAAATTCATGTCCCCGACAACATTTGTGGTACCTACAGCATCAGCATTGCAGTGAAAGATTTATTTGGAGTCCACACACTTATGTTGAGGTTCCTCCAAGCCATACACACGTATGCACAGGACAACATTATCTCTGGTCATTTCCTCCATGGTACTTCTATCCTAAAGCAAAGCACCCCTCCTGTCCATACCAGATCAGCACACCTTTGAAAAATTACCAGTTTTGCCACATTTAAAGCAGTTTTTTACCTTTGCAGGACATGCCTTGAATTGTGCATCATGGCTTTTTGAGCCACATGTTTAACTAAACTGTTTCGTACTGGCTGTGTGACTAAACCCCTTGTTTTGTTAAACTTCCACACCCTATTAACATCCTTTACAGAAATAGCGATCACCTCTGAAGTCTGATTTTCCACATTAAACATTTTAAAAGATGACATGGAATGCTCCACTCTCTTGGCAGTTTCCATTGGCTTCTCTAGAGAAGAATTTAGTTGACGAAGTAGTTGTTCCTAGATCTTTTTGTTTAGACAATATTTAACTGATCCCTGGTGTAGGTATCAGTTTTTGGACCAAAACCACAAATGTCGACAGTGCCCCCAAAGCTGATACTTTAGTTTACTAAAAATTAGATTTTCACTGGCAGACCAGTTTCCTCAAGGGGTTCTTCGTGAATTCTTTTTTCGGTCAGATTTTGACTTGAAAGACAAATGCGCCTCACTACAGCGTCAGGATGCAAATACGGATTGAAAGTGAATAAAGTTGAGCAAAGGCAAAGCAGAGAGGCTCAACATGCTCGGGTGCTCACCAAAGCTGCTGATGTTCTGTACACAGGCACCTGAACGTGCAGAGACATCATGAGAAGGAAGACTGCGACTCACAAGTCCTCATTCAGGAAGGCTCACCTGCCCCCTGATGTCTGGTTCAAAGAGTCGGAAAGAAGAGGACCCCACCATTAGTTAGGGTGAGCTTGACTCCCAATCCAGTGGTTGACACGAGTCTGCTGCTGGACACAATGGAAATGTGTGTAAATGTGTTTGTATTTATATAGCACCTTCTACCCGGAGGTCTCGTAGCACTGTATTCATACCGCTGTGGAACACTTCCTGGCTTTCCTGTGAAATGTCCACTCCTGGGCACCCCCAAGGTGAATCCAGGCATCCAAGCGCTGCTGGGGCCGTTGTGGAGATTAAGCAAGCTATTGCCCAGAGTCACAGAGTGGGACCCATGATTAGACTAGGCACCGAGGCGAGAATTATAAGGTCCGGGGAAATTGTGTCCAAGAGCCGCAGAGGCGGGAATTGAACCCTGGTCCCGGGCCAAACCTCTGCATCAGGGTCTGCCGCTCTAACCATTGAGCCACACTTCTCCACTTGGTAACCAAAGCTCAACCAAGAACAGTGTGAGGCTCCTTATCCTGCCATTTTTGCTCCAGCAAAATCATCACCAACGTTTTCTGAGATATGCAGCAAACCAAGGTAAGTAAAATGACTCTTTATTTGGAGCACCATGTTATGTTATGTTATTGGACACCTACGGAGCGCACATATACCATAAGGCTTTTTGGCACTAAATCACATGGAGTGCTTTTCTGTTGATGTTCTAAACCCTAGCATCAGTCAGGGTGCACCTTGCTCATTGCTGCTGGCAGAGCTCTTCCTGGAATGTACCAACCCACGATTTGCTCACAACTCTAGACGCTAAGGGTTAGGTCTTCCTCTCCGTCGCCTACTACCTTGTTTAAGAACTACACCGGGCAGCAGTTGTCACAAGACAGCAAGGATGCAATTGGAGACCATGTTAGGCCTGTGTCAAGAGCAGCTAGAGAAGCACACAGGCTTCCAACAGTTGGTACTGGTGAATGGAGGGCAAGGCTGGAGACCCCACAGGGTCTGTATCGAGCAGGAAAATACTGAAGCTAGTACAGACATAGGAGACTAGTACTGAGAGAGCAAGGGTACAGAGGTAGATCATGCATGGCCTGTGTATAAAACAGTGTCTATATATATATAAAACCTGAGTCGGAGAAATACAAATGTTTCTAAATATTTTGTTGCTAAATAGGGAGGTACAGAAATAGGATGAAATTTGCATTGGTCAGAAGTGTCCATGGAAGGCTTTTTCAAAAAGGCTTAATCAGTGCATTCTTCATGGTGCAGGCATGACTCCGTTTTATGGAGCTATTAAAATCAGTGAGATTTCTTTGGCCAAACGTATTGATAATTGTTTCAGATATTTAGCAGGGCAGATATGTAAAGGTGAACCAGTAGGTCAACGGTCCAATTAGGCTATTATCTGAAATATAAGCAATTTTATCTACGGAAGTTTTTGAAGGGTTGCTCAAGAGAAGGAAACTGACATAAGAGGGAAGGTTATTAGAGTCCATGTGGATGTCCTGTATGATTTGTTTAACCGCATCAGCGCTAGCGGTTTTCCCGCTGTGCGCTGAAGTTTTGTAAATACCGCGTTACATGACGAGCTCAGCTCGTCATGAGCGTACGAGAGGTGAACTTCATGACGAGCTGAGCTCGTCATCAGCGTGGAAGGGGTTAAATTCTTATCGAGAAAATGATCAGGATTGGGATTTTTGTTATCTTGAATAGAATTATCAATGATTTCAATAGTCATATGCCCAAAAGAGTCAGCTAAACCTCCCTTTACATCGATTTTGTTAAGGACTTTTTATCTGTATAGTCTGGTTGAAAGGGGCCTGAATAATACTTGATAGTCTCGGTGCGGGGAGCTAGCGTCCTGAGGCGGAAGCCGGGACATTTAGAATTAAAAAACGATAACGAATCAGACACTGTATTTTACACTGTTTTAAAATTATTTTATTTCTGATGTGATTCAGCTAAGCACACTGGTGTTTATCTGTGCCTTTTAACTGTGTATTTGGTGTGCTGGGCACTCGAACCCTCGTCTGGAGGCGATCCGCTCCGGAGGGTGCCGCCATTTCGGGTTGGGAGCCGGCCGAGCAGTGCAGTGCTCCGCCCCTCCCGCCCTTTCTTCTTTAAAATCGTGACTCTTCTCGCATGAGACTGACTTGATAGTCTCGGTGCAGGCAGCTAGCGTCCTGAGGCGGAAGCCGGGACATTTAGAATTAAAAAACGATAACGAATCAGACACTGTATTTTACACTGTTTTAAAATTATTTTATTTCTGATGTGATTCAGCTAAGCACACTGGTGTGTATCTGTGCCTTTTAACTGTGTATTTGGTGTGCTGGGCACTCGAACCCTCGTCTGGAGGCGATCCGCTCCGGAGGGTGCCGCCATTTCGGGTTGGGAGCCGGCCGAGCAGTGCAGTGCTCCGCCCCTCCCGCCCTTTCTTCTTTAAAATCGTGACTCTTCTCGCATGAGACTGACTTGATAGTCTCGGTGCGGGGAGCTAGCGTCCTGAGGCGGAAGCCGGGACATTTAGAATTAAAAAACGATAACGAATCAGACACTGTATTTTACACTGTTTTAAAATTATTTTATTTCTGATGTGATTCAGCTAAGCACACTGGTGTTTATCTGTGCCTTTTAACTGTGTATTTGGTGTGCTGGGCACTCGAACCCTCGTCTGGAGGCGATCCGCTCCGGAGGGTGCCGCCATTTCGGGTTGGGAGCCGGCCGAGCAGTGCAGTGCTCCGCCCCTCCCGCCCTTTCTTCTTTATATGGCCCCCCTCATGAGGAAGCGCAGCGGACGAGCGCAGCGGGCGCGCCGGCCCGTCTGCGCTCGTCCGCGCTAGACCCGCGCCCAGGGCCAGTCCCCCTGTCGCTCCCACACCCTACCCATTACCCAGGCTTGTCTACAACAGAGACACGCTCCTAGCCATAAACATAGTACATCCATGTAGGGACGGCAATATCTGGGATCCCGGGACCAAGCACCTTCCTATGTCTTCCCACTGCCCCAAGTGCCTGTCACCATTGCTCAAACCTCTCTGGCTACCAATTGCTCAACTAAGAGACCAGTCTTCCTGCGCTACATCCAACTACCCACTGGCAAAATGCCTTCTCCTCAATACGAGGTCTCTTGTTAAGCATAGCTTGGAGGTTGCCGAGTACATTCAGGATACCGGCATAAAAATTGCATTCATCACGGAAGCCTGGACCGATGCAGCATCAGGTCCAGATATAGTGAAAGCCACCCCTCAGGACTTTATCTGCTACACCCAAAATAGGGATAAGAGGAGAGGGGGCGGCTTAGCCATCATATATCACAAAGACATCAGAGGCTCCTTTCAATCCGGTCCCTCTGAACTAGACGAATCTCTGTTGTTCAATTTTACCCTCTCTAATCACCAGTCCTTTACAGGATGCCTTGTTTATAGGCCCCCGGGCGAGAAAACTAGATTTCTAGTAGCCTTGAGCAAATTACTAGAAGTAGCAGCCTGCTCCCAAAGATTCACTCTTCTGGGTGATTTTAATTTCCATCTGGAATGCAAGACATCTCCTGACACCCAGGAACTAACTGACCTGCTGGCGGGGATCGATATGCTACAACTAGTAACTGATCCTACTCACAGAGCAGGACACACACTAGACGGGATCTTCTCTAATCAAGTCCATCTGAAAGTCTCCTCTGTCCTGCCAGTCTCTTGGTCCGACCACTCAGCAGTTCACTTCTCTATCCCTCTCATCACCCATGAAAAATCTGTTAACAAGAGAAACAACCCGAAACTAGTGAGAAAATGGAAAAATATCACTGGGGACTCTCTAGACAACACATTAAACAACACATTGCCCCTTCTCTCGAACACTGTGGAGGAAGCTGCTAAGACTTATACTACCTGGCTGGACCGGGCTTGCCTTCTCTTAGCTCCCCCCAAAACCATCTACTCCACTCGGGCCAAGCCTGCCGCCCCGTGGTTTACAAATCAAATAAGGGAACACAAAACCAGGTGCAAAAAACTTGAAAAAATCTGGCGTATGCACTATAGGGAATCGGACAAAAAAACGCTTAACTCGGAACAAAGACGCTATAAGGAATCCATCCTACAAGCGAAAAAAGCCTTTCTCACGAGTCAGATAGAAGACGCTACTAATACCCCTAAAGAACTCTTCCTCACGGTCGCTTCCCTAGCAAACCCCAAACCCATTGAAATTCCAGCAAGCCTCCCACTATGCGAAAGTTTGGCAACCTTCTTTCGTGAAAAGGTGGAAAACATCTTTCTCCCCCTAGACAGGATAGTGATGACCTCCTCACCGAGAGAGGCTCCCGATCCCGCCAGACCTGAACCCATGCTTCAATTTTTCCCGCCCATTACGGAAAAAGAAGTGAGCAGTCGCCTACTAAAAATTAAATCAGGCTCCCCTCATGACCCCTGCCCCACGACAATAACTAAACTTGCACCAGATGCGATTGCCAGGGTTCTCACCCCCCTCTTCAACCAGATGTTGGAGAAAGGGGAATATCCCGCTAGTTGGAAGCAAGCCTCCATCCTACCCCTGCTCAAAAAACCCAATCTTGATATCACGGAGATGAACAATTATCGCCCGATTGCCAGACTTCCCCTCCCGGCCAAAATAATAGAAGGTTACCTGAACGCACAACTTAGTGCCTTCCTGAAATCAGCGGATGTACTGGATTCCTCCCAACACGGCTTTCGAGAGGGGCACAGCACGGAATCCGCCCTGATTAAATCTATGGAAGATATCAGGCAGGTGATGGATGCAGGGGGCAGAGCAGCCCTGATCCTATTGGATCTTTCTGCGGCCTTCGATACGGTCCACCATAAGCTATTGGTGGACCGGTTGAGGGCCAGTGGAATTCAGGGTAAGGCTTTAAAAATCTTACAAGCCTTCCTATCTGATAGATCCCAGACAGTGGCGTTGGGCAGCTACGAATCTCAACCCTTTGTACTTCCCTGTGGAGTCCCCCAGGGCTCCTCGTTGAGCCCAACCCTTTTTAATGTATATGTGTCCACCCTCGCCCCGGTGATTCGATCGTTCGGCTTTCAACTCACGGCCTACGCCGACGACACTCAGATTGTGGTGTCCCTCCTTCCCGGCAACACAGAAAACACCGCCGATAGATTCAGAAACTGCATGCTCGAAGTTGGCCGCTGGATGGCACAAAGCTGCCTTAAACTGAATTCCTCAAAGACCGAGGTTCTGCTCTTTGGTGACAGAGACAACTTTTGGTCCCCGAGATGGTGGCCAGACGAAATGGGACCTCTCCCAGAACCGGTGGACAAAGTGAAAAATCTCGGTATTCTGGTGGACACCTCCCTGACCTATAAATCCCAGGTGGGTGCCCTCTCCTCCTCCCTTCACTTCATACTCAAAACCATCAGGAAAATTTTACCTTACCTTGATAAGAAACACAGGAAAACAATAGTCACTGGTCTAGTGCTCTCACGCCTAGACTATTGCAACAGCCTGATGTTAAATGCCCAGCAGAGTATACTGAATAAACTCCAACTTCTGCAAAATGCAGCCGCCCGCCTAATTACTGACACACCCAAATTTGCCTCAGTATCTCAGGAGCTGGTTAACCTACATTGGCTGCCGATTCGTAAAAGAATCACTTTTAAGGCAGTATGCATGGTCTTCAAGGCCCTCCATGACTCGGGACCTAGGCACTTGAAATCTCTTTTCTGCTGGCATAAACCAGCAAGAACTTTGAGGTCAGGACAACTGGCTCTGGTTAAGGTCCCCAGAATTAAAAAAGCTCGCTGGGGAGGCAGGAGCTTTTCTCTCGGGGCGGCTGAGGCCTGGAATAAACTTCCACTTGCGCTCAGACAGACCCAGAATCTGATGGCCTTTAGAAGAGGTCTAAAAACATGGCTCTTCACTCAGTAAGCACGCTCCGTTACACCAGTCTATGCTTCCAGCGCCAGGACACCTCCGGGTATTAGAGCGCTCTATAAATATGCAAAATAAATAAATAAATAAATAATCATCTGACCATATCACCTCAATATGAACTCCTGTGACATTGACGAGATCGAACAGATGCCCTGCTGTATTAGGCTCTCAACTTTTGTTTTTCCAATGCTTATATTATTATAATTATTATTATCAAACATTCTTTATTAAACAATCTTTATTTAGCTGTAAACACAACCATAAAAGATACAAAACATTATAATGAAATTAAGTACATTAAAAAGTATATTTCGTTATTCTGCACAACTCTACGATGACATCACAATAGACTCTCATCTTACAGGACCATTAACTTATATACGACTGAAAGTGCTAACTGTTATCCCCATCAAGTCCTATGTCTGCATTAAACCCATCACCCACACACCTATCTATCACACTCATATCTGGATTTACTGGATCTCATCATTGCTCTTAAAAAGTGCGTAACCACAAATAAAGTGTGTTCGTTCTGCAAAAGTTGCATGTGTAAAAGTGCAAATCGTGCCTGTCTAAAGCCTGTTTCTTTTAGATAGGGTTTAAGATACAGTCGCCTGGGAAACATATATTATTTGCATAATAAGACAAACCTTTAATATCCTGTGGAGACCTATTGTCACAGCCACAGGACCAATGCTTATACAAAAAAAGACAAAATGGGAAAAGGTGAGGCTGAATCAGCCATCTCAGCCACCTTTCTTCCTTCCGCAACAATCTCTCACACAAGAGAAATGTGGTTCCTCATCCATCTCCACACCGGACACAATGACACCTTTATCACCATACATTAAATTCATGTCCCCGACAACATTTGTGGTACCTACAGCATCAGCATTGCAGTGAAAGATTTATTTGGAGTCCACACACTTATGTTGAGGTTCCTCCAAGCCATACACACGTATGCACAGGACAACATTATCTCTGGTCATTTCCTCCATGGTACTTCTATCCTAAAGCAAAGCACCCCTCCTGTCCATACCAGATCAGCACACCTTTGAAAAATTACCAGTTTTGCCACATTTAAAGCAGTTTTTTACCTTTGCAGGACATGCCTTGAATTGTGCATCATGGCTTTTTGAGCCACATGTTTAACTAAACTGTTTCGTACTGGCTGTGTGACTAAACCCCTTGTTTTGTTAAACTTCCACACCCTATTAACATCCTTTACAGAAATAGCGATCACCTCTGAAGTCTGATTTTCCACATTAAACATTTTAAAAGATGACATGGAATGCTCCACTCTCTTGGCAGTTTCCATTGGCTTCTCTAGAGAAGAATTTAGTTGACGAAGTAGTTGTTCCTAGATCTTTTTGTTTAGACAATATTTAACTGATCCCTGGTGTAGGTATCAGTTTTTGGACCAAAACCACAAATGTCGACAGTGCCCCCAAAGCTGATACTTTAGTTTACTAAAAATTAGATTTTCACTGGCAGACCAGTTTCCTCAAGGGGTTCTTCGTGAATTCTTTTTTCGGTCAGATTTTGACTTGAAAGACAAATGCGCCTCACTACAGCGTCAGGATGCAAATACGGATTGAAAGTGAATAAAGTTGAGCAAAGGCAAAGCAGAGAGGCTCAACATGCTCGGGTGCTCACCAAAGCTGCTGATGTTCTGTACACAGGCACCTGAACGTGCAGAGACATCATGAGAAGGAAGACTGCGACTCACAAGTCCTCATTCAGGAAGGCTCACCTGCCCCCTGATGTCTGGTTCAAAGAGTCGGAAAGAAGAGGACCCCACCATTAGTTAGGGTGAGCTTGACTCCCAATCCAGTGGTTGACACGAGTCTGCTGCTGGACACAATGGAAATGTGTGTAAATGTGTTTGTATTTATATAGCACCTTCTACCCGGAGGTCTCGTAGCACTGTATTCATACCGCTGTGGAACACTTCCTGGCTTTCCTGTGAAATGTCCACTCCTGGGCACCCCCAAGGTGAATCCAGGCATCCAAGCGCTGCTGGGGCCGTTGTGGAGATTAAGCAAGCTATTGCCCAGAGTCACAGAGTGGGACCCATGATTAGACTAGGCACCGAGGCGAGAATTATAAGGTCCGGGGAAATTGTGTCCAAGAGCCGCAGAGGCGGGAATTGAACCCTGGTCCCGGGCCAAACCTCTGCATCAGGGTCTGCCGCTCTAACCATTGAGCCACACTTCTCCACTTGGTAACCAAAGCTCAACCAAGAACAGTGTGAGGCTCCTTATCCTGCCATTTTTGCTCCAGCAAAATCATCACCAACGTTTTCTGAGATATGCAGCAAACCAAGGTAAGTAAAATGACTCTTTATTTGGAGCACCATGTTATGTTATGTTATTGGACACCTACGGAGCGCACATATACCATAAGGCTTTTTGGCACTAAATCACATGGAGTGCTTTTCTGTTGATGTTCTAAACCCTAGCATCAGTCAGGGTGCACCTTGCTCATTGCTGCTGGCAGAGCTCTTCCTGGAATGTACCAACCCACGATTTGCTCACAACTCTAGACGCTAAGGGTTAGGTCTTCCTCTCCGTCGCCTACTACCTTGTTTAAGAACTACACCGGGCAGCAGTTGTCACAAGACAGCAAGGATGCAATTGGAGACCATGTTAGGCCTGTGTCAAGAGCAGCTAGAGAAGCACACAGGCTTCCAACAGTTGGTACTGGTGAATGGAGGGCAAGGCTGGAGACCCCACAGGCTCTGTATCGAGCAGGAAAATACTGAAGCTAGTACAGACATAGGAGACTAGTACTGAGAGAGCAAGGGTACAGCGGTAGATCATGCATGGCCTGTGTATAAAAAAGGCAGGGATGGGAATGTGCGTTAGACAGGTTGCTTGTCTGAGGTCCCGCGTTGTTTTTAAGTCAAGGTTGGTGTTGATATCGCTGCCCTACAAAAAGGCTCTAATAAGGACAGGGGCTTTGATTTCATACTTGAGGGAAGGAGGAGAAACTTACAGCGATAGACAAAAATGTGAGAGGTTAACTGACTGTTAAACCTTCACAATGTGAAACAATAAGAAAGCATGGAACACCATTAAAACATTTCATTAAAAAACTTACAGGAAGAGCAGTCCCCACACTTTTGTTGGTATGTGTTTCCATGGAGCTAGTGGTTCTTGGGTATGCCCTCTCCAGTTGTTCTCTTCTTGGACCTCATGTTTATTCCCATCCACGCCATGTTGTTTAGTGCCGCTGTGTACTTTTCTAAAATAACTCATCTGTGCCTCTTTGTACATATAAAATGCATAGCAAAGAGGCATGTAAAGTGACCTTATTTTGTAGTGGTGTTGGATTTTGAACTCTGTTGTCTTCCCAGTGCATCCTTTGTAAAGAGTGAGCGTGTGCAGGGCTGCAATGTCTCTCCCCATTATCTTGTGGAGCTAAGGGCCAGATCCATCAATATTGGGAATAGCAAATAACTAATTGCGATTCGCAGAGAATCGCAATTTGGAAATCGCTATTCCTAATGTGTGAAACTCATAGAGTTTCATTTAGCGATTCCTAGTGGGTCGCAAATAGACCTACCTCATGAATATTAATGAGGTAGGTCGCAATTTACGACCCCTTAGAAATCGCTAAAATAACAGGGATGGTGGCCTGCTGGGGTCAGCAGACCACCATGTCTGTGATTGCTTTTGAATAAAGCACTCATTTTTTTTAAATGCTGCCCTTTATCCTTAAAGGAGAACGTGATCTGTTTAAAAAAGAAATATTAAAAGTTGTATTTATTTTATATTTATAGAGTAGGCAGTGGTGCGTGGAACCATTGCTGGTGCTTAAAAACTATCTTATGAACATACACAAAGAGGAAGGGGTCCCTTGGGGATCCCTTCTTGTTTGAGAATGGGTTACCACCTACTTGAAGCAGGTGATAAAATGTGAATGTTAGGGACCGCATTTCGGTTGCTAAATATTCTTACCCACCACTGTAATTCGGTAATAGGAAAGGACCCCTTAAACACAACCCTTCCTGATACCGAGTCGGTATTCATTCGCAATTGAAAACTGCGATTCGGTAACGGCAATTTGGGAATGATGAACACGAAAATGCCTTTTTCCGGTCGCAAGCAGGCCGATTCTGCGAATGAGGCCGTTTGTGACCGGAAAACTGCTTGATACATCTGGCCCTAAGACATGGAACGGGCATCTATCTTGTTGTGTGGAATGTACGCGAATATACAAATGAATAGGACACTTAACTCTGCGCACCTTTACGACACGTCCCACTACCCTGCGCTTTTTACTCCGCAAAGGGGCATATGTATCAAGCTATTTTGAGGTCGTAAACACTGCGATTCGTTAAAAAACAGTGATTGCGATCGCAAAATAGCCTCCACCTATGTATAACAGATTTTCGCAGTGCAAAATAGGTATTTGCAAAAATTGCGATTTCTTATTTGCGAGTTCGCAAATAAGGAATCACTAATATGGAGTTTGCAAACGTATTCTGCTCATTTTAAAGAATAGTTAAATGATTGCGATTTTACATCACAGTTTGCGATTCTCAAATTGCGATTCACAAAAAAATCGCAATTTGAGAATCACAAAATGCTTTTTTGATACCTATGCAGCAAAAACTTTTACAATACTGGGCTTTACTAAGCAATCCATTACAACACATTGTCCATTACAACGCAATTTACTATTCTAACTCCACCGGGGTGTTGTAATGGGAATGCGTTGCAATGGTTTGCGGTGTAAAGCAATGCGCTGTAAAAGTTTATGCGAAGTAAAAAATGTAGGATAATGACATGCGTTGTAACAGATGCGTTGTAAAGGATGCTTCCCTATGCAAACACCATTAATAAAGGGAAATGTTCCAATGTGTCTTTTCATATTTTGAATCTATTTAGGGATTAACCCTGCCATACACAGAGCTCTCTTCCTTAACTAGTCGTCCAATATGCTAAAAGCAGAGCCAGCCTTGGTCCGATCATGCCTTCGACGAAAGGAAATTTGTCATCCCGCTGCAGCTGATGAATGAAATGAGGCATCCTAAGGGTCCTTTTGTGTTCACCGGTCTGTCCCTGGATGGTCACATCAGAGCAGCGTACTGGCCTCTCAGCACCAACTCACCTTGTTCAATTACAGCTTAGATCCGTCATGCTGGTGCCAAGTTATTTGTTGGGGGAAGTTGGTGGTGTGTGGCAGCAGGAACTGAGGAGGTGGTACGAGTGCAAGAATAAGGCCTGATGCAGTGTTAAAAACGGCCTGCAGCATGCTAAACAAGCATTGGCAAAGCCAATAGGTCGAACCGTGAGACCTTTTGGCTCTGCCAATGATTTTTAGCCATGGGGTCCAGCATTCCCAACTGGTGTGAAACATGGCTTGAAAAAAAAAATAAGTAAAAGATGCAATGACATGGCAACTCGTGTTTACAAAAGGACAATGCCAGTTTTTGCTTTTTATTTACCAATCCAAGACGGACTAATAAAATATAGAAAATAGTTTGAAAGCTCTTTTTCAAAGCATAGTGCAAAAGTGTTTTAAAGAAAAATGAATGAGCGTGTTGGCGAGGGGGAGAAATAACATGGCAGCTGGGGAGATGAGCAACACAGCGCTCACGGGGAGAAGAAACTTACGGGTGAGAACACTTGGAGTAAAGGGAGAGAAACACAGATGAAAGTGAGCACCGTGGACCACGAAGGGGGCTGGAGAAGAACACGGACAAAAGAGAGCAACACAGCCACAGTTGGTGGAGAGAAACACATGGGCGTGAGAGAGCAACCTGAGAGGAGGCAGAAAAGCACAATAGGGAGACAGCTGGAAACACCATTTACCCGCATGGATTACTTAAACCGAAAGAAAAAAAGTAGTTCCTTAAAAGCGAGCAGATAATGCATAGAAACCAGCTAATCATAAGGTAACGAGGCTATGCTCCATTGAAGGGACAAACACAAGATGGACCGATTGAAGCAAGGAAAGTTGTCCAATAGAAAACAAGCACATTAGAGGGACAGTAAAGCCAAGGAATGGTAAGCAATGGGTGGGCTGCAAGCCCTAGTATTTTTTGGGAAATTGCCCACAATATGTCATTTGCAACCAGAAAACTGTGCTGTTTGGGAGGCTTGACCTAAAAATTATGAAAGGCATTTTAAACTGAATCACTGGAGCAAAGTGAGAAATATGCTGCTGTTTGCTGATCGTCTTAAGGCAGACCTCTCCATGTGCTCCTCTGAAAATCTGGTGGCCTGGGCACAGCTTGCCCATGCTGATAGTGATGCTGACCAGTGGCAATTGGTCCTGGACTGCGCCATGCTCTGGCATCTGCCTGCCACCCTATGAGTCTCTAGCTACCTTCCCTGAGGTCCTAGGGAAACTTAGAAGTGCACTACTGTGAAGGATTGGAACCTAAAGGACTGAAGTCAGAATGTAAAATCTTTGACCAGGTCGAACCTGGTTAATATATTTGACCCATGCTCCAGCGCTGCCAGCATCAAATTGCATATAGGTACGGTTCTACCATGACTATTGACTATCATTGCCACTTTGTGCTTCTTGGGTGTGGTTGATTCTGGTTTGGAAATAAAGGTTAGTGTGAAGATGGGGAGGTGCTCTTGAGGTGGCAATTATTTGTCAATTGCATGGGTTTCGAGCTGTGCTTTGTGCATGGGTGTGCTACCAGTACCTCACAGGTTTTACTGCGTGGGTTGTTAAATCACAGGTAAGTACGTAAGGAGTCTTACTCAAAGGGGGAGATTTCGGTACTTTACTTTGCAGTACTTTCCTTCACAGTAAAACATTTAACTTAATAGCATATATATGTGTGTGTATATATGTGTATGTGTTTTCATATGTATATACTAGGAGACATATATTGTCAAGGTTATGTCAGTAAAACAAATTTAAAATGTAATATTAATTTAAAATGAAATGTAGTTATTGAGAATAATAATCAATTTTATAATTAATTACATTTAAATTAAATGTAAAGACATTAATAAATTACAAGTAATTAGTTATAAAAGGGTTTAATTGACTATGTGGTTATATGGTATATAGTTTAACATTTTTAAGGAAATGAGTTTGAGCTCTCATGGATGAAAAGCTCATATGTTTTGTAAGGATGAATGTTTTAGGACTCAGAGATGGGTAGTGCGTAGAGGCAGTAATGAGTTTTTAGGGTTAAAGGTTGGGTAATAACGTGGTTTTAGGGCTAAAAGATGGGCAGTTTATAATTTCAAAATTAAATGTAACAAAGTAAAGGTTAATATTAGCTTCCTATTAAAATATTCAAATTTACCATTAAATTCAATATAAATAATTATCTTTATAAATGTAAAACTAAATTGGTATTTATCTATCTATCTATCTATCTATCTATCTATCTATCTATCTATCTATCTATCTATCTATCTATCTATCTATCTATCTATCAATCGATCTATCTAGCTATCTATCTAGCTATCTATCTATCTATCTATCTATCTATATTTTTTAAAGGTAGTCTAATTGTAATGATCCTGATGTAATGACTCCTGAAGTAAAGACCTACATTCCTGAAGTAATGGCCTACATTTGTGCACAAGGAGTCTGCTAATTGTTCTCTATTGATGTACACTGAAGTGTAGATGTATATTGACAGATATTTCTCACTGAAGCATCTGCATGGCTCTGGAGGAGTGCTTAGTCTATACACTGGGTAGATTGTGCAGATCTGCTCTGTTATTACACTTGAGAACAATGAAATGTGAGGGCGGTGATGACAAAGGCAAATTACACTCAACCAGTTCAATGTCTGTTTGTGATCAAAGGCCCAGATGAGCTGCAGCCTGAAAGCTGCTGGGAGCTCCAGCCCGCCCTTAAGGGGGCCATCCGGTGAATGATGTCATAATAGGTCTCAACCCCAAGCAGTCATCATCAAACAAAGAAACAATCTGAAATGACTACTTTGGTGATTTCTTAGAGATGCAGGACTGTGCAAAGAACATTATTTTTTCTCTACATTTCATAGCTCCTTTAATGCAAGAGTTTTCTCTCCTGTGGGAAGGAGACGAGCCAGAACAAGAACAAGACAGGTTTTCAGCAAGCAAGAATGTCTGCTTGTGTAATCTACAAACCGCATGGTACGAATCCTCTGTAGTCTAACACAAAGTAAAGTAAACAATTTAGAATAAAGGTCTGTTCAAATCATAAAGAGTTATTCTGAACTTTTTCTTGGCATCATTAAAGTTTAAAAAAGAGACAATTGTGTTTGTGGTTTGAATTGGGAGGATTGGGAAAACAACCCCTTGGGCTAGCGGGCTCTGTGATTTGTGGCTTGTCAAGACAAATGCATAGTGAATGCTTTTTGTTCACTTTCTTTACTCATCAAGTGCCAGACTGCATACATTTGCAAAAGCGCTTGACAAGTTTGCTTCAGTGATTTATATGACCTTTGTAAAAATATTATTTGCACCCACCAACCAATTGTAAAATGATTTTTGAGACTGTACAGTTGGCCTGAATGTTAATGCAGAGTTATCATTCACTGCTTGAAACGTTGTTATTCTGGGCAAACAACATTGAAAAATATATTTGTTTTAATGAGTAGAGTAATAACATTTTTGTGTTTGTGCATGCGCACACAAATATGGAAAACACACAAACACACTTTCTCCCCCCCCCCCCCGCCCACCACATCAGCTCTTCCTGGCTCAATCATTCTTAAGTGCTGTGTAGCACAGCAGGGCCAGGATGTAACCTGCACTCGAATGTATTGCTCTCAGGAGTCCTTTTAGGCGTCCTTGTCACCTAGACCCTCATGCATCCCTCCCCGACTCTGGGCGCACCTTGCGGCTGACCGAATATAGGCAACTGCCTCATGGGCTGGATGTGGGCCACCAAGAGGACATTACCTCATGCCCCTACTCCAGGGGAAAGGATTCCCTATAATGCCTCTCCCTAACACAGATAGGCTTGTGCCTGGCCTGCCCCAGGACTGGGAAATAGCACATAGTTTGGGCAAATGGCCTGGGACTGACCTGCAGTCCTTGTGTTGGCCACGTGGCTCAGCCATTTGCTGGTCTAGTCCCTGTCTCTTTGGTGCTGCATTCCCTACAGAGCTGGGGCCTTCCTGGACCCTGCCATACTGAAGGGGTCCATGTCACTCCAAAGACACCGCACCAACCGGATAGTCAGGCTGGGCTCTGGGGATCTTCATCGTGTGCTGTCCCATCCCGCAGTGACCCTTTTCTGTCTGGGCCATGCCCAGTATATGGAGTTCCCCCATCACTGGAGTCCTCTGTTTACCCCAGCACTCTCTCTCAGGCCCCCCAGAACATTCTGGCTCATGGCGTCTGTTTCATCCAGCCTCTGGGCCAGATGTTACCTCACACCAGGCGCACTGACAGCCAGTACCTGTTCAGTCAGACCATCTGGCCACTCTCCCGTTGCTAGGGGATACCTGACAGTACCCCGCCTACCACGAGGCCATTGTACTGCATTGACACGCGAGGCGGTAGCCATTTTGCATTTTCCCTTCGAATACTGACTAGGCGGATATAGGCAAAATTCATTATCAAAATATTGTTCGTTATAAGTATTGTGACCTAAATATTTCAATGATCGCTCCAACAGGGCAATGTTTGTGTAAACCATATTTAGAGCATGATTTTTCTGTCAGGCGATATTGTTGATTACGATATTCGGGGACCTCTGCCTAGGGACACCAGTGACCTAACAGCTACATCTCGGTTTGTCAGGAGTCTTTGGAAAGCTTTGGGCAAAAACGTAATGCATGGCCCTCTAAATGCTTCTTCCTTTTTTAGCCGAAAAGCAAAGTTTTTTTAACTGTTAAAGAAAAAATACACTCTAGGGCAGACGTCTTCAAACTGGGTGGCGGACCCCCCTAGGGGGGCCTTACGTGATCCCAAGGAGGGCACCTGGCTGTGGCCAAAAGAAGCATTACACTCTCAGCAGTGTTTTGTTTTAAACAGGGAAAAAAAATAGCAGCAGTAAGCCTCCCTGTAATGGGCCATCACTAACATATTTTGTCTTTTATATCTGGCTGGGTGAAGGTGTCAAAAGGGAAGGGACTCCAAATATTCTTCAAAATACCCAACCTTATTCTAATAATCACACTGTGGGTATTTCTACTCGTCAGTAAGGCCTGCCCTAAATAGAATAGTATGTTTGGCAGTCATGTATTTGGTTTCATTTTTAAAACAGTAAGAGAATTTAACTGCAATGTTTAAATAGGTCTCCTGTTTAAATAAGATGAGACATATTTAAACATTGACAATTTAATGGAATAATTGTGAAACATTCTGGGTGGGAGGCAGATTCATTCTATTGTTTTCACTGGGGGGTGCAGCATTAAAAATTTTGAAGACCTCTGCTCTAGGGAAAGAGAAAATCTGGAATCTGACACCCTCTATAGCATTTCCTCGTAAGTTTCTTCAATTATAATGAAGAGGGCAGGTGTGCTTTCAATAAAAATCTATACATACATTTTGCTAAAGGATCATGGGCCCTATCTAGAACAGGGCCTGGGGTACAATGCCCTCTCTGTCCCCTTTGTGACAGCTCTGGCTACATTTAGCGACTTGCTCTGCCTGTAGGAATCCTGTGCTGGAATGTTGGGGTTCCAGGAACACACAGGTCAGTTAAGTGAGGGAGGGTAAGCAGAGAGGCAGTGCTGTTAACTGAGGGTTGTTCACCCTTATGTAACTTTAAGCTGGTACCCAATAATGGAGTTTGTGGGCCCTGGACAAGATATCATTTGGGGCCCTGGGTTATATCTGCAAGGCCCACAGGATCAGTAAAGGGTTAGCCCGGCGAGAACCAGGGAAGAGGAATCCACCCCCCTTGCAGTTATGACCCAGTGATGTAATGCCCAGCAGAGGGAGAGGGACCCTGCCCATGGCATCATAGAGCTAGATCATGGCTGTCAGGGACAGGGGAGTGGGACTCCCTACCTTGGGCCTCATAGCGCTAGATTATGGCTGCCATGCCCCCGGAAGTGAGACTCCCTCTCTTGGGCCTCATAGCACAAGATCATGGCTGTGAGTTCCACAGAATGAGTTGCATCCTTCCTGTGACCCAGCCCTGGTCCTGAGAGCACTGAGTTGTAGCTGTGAGGCACAGTATAGGGCTCCCCATTTCCAACCATGTATTAGCACTGAGAGGCCCGGGAGAGGGGTCGCTTCCCTTGGGCTTGGAGCTATGACCCAGCACTGTGAGGCCCAGAAGAGGGAGAAAAAATTGAATCCTCTTCTCTGGGTCTCATTGAGCTAGATCATGGCTCAGAGCACTGGGGCATATTGTTACATGGTTCCCACTGGTGGCTCAATGGACTAATGCGTTCACTGCAGGGGCCTGTGTATGACATCCTGGTCACAGGTTCAAATCCTGGTGGGTCCACTCAGCCTTTCACCCATTTGAGGCCGATAAAATGAGCACCGCTAGATAAAAATAAACATCTGTTATTCGTGCCAAGATGCCTCCGGGTGAAGGTGTGATTTACAATGGGAAACATCCTTTACAACGCAACTTTTACCACGCAGTGCTATTACAACGCAGGTTTTACAACGAAAACCATTACAACGCATTGCGCTGGGGGGCGCTCTAGGATAGGGAATAGATTTAATTTACTATCCAACACCTTCCCTAGTGTCCACGGGGCCTGGAGTTGGAATAGTAAATTAAACTATTCACTAACCAGCACCCCAAAGCGCTATGCGTTGTAATGGTATGCGTATTAAAACCTGCGTTGTAACAGCATGCATGGTAAAAGCATGCGTTGTAACGTCATACATCCTTTACAATACATGTTATGGTACTTAAAAGGTCCATCTACACCATCAGAGAATGTCTGCTCAATTCCAGGGTAGTTCACCGTTCCTTATCCTAAACCCCTAATCCTACAGGGGTGGCAGATGATTTTGGCAACCTGAACATGGTACTCTGGTCCCCAAGAGAACTGTGGAAACAGATCTTACCCTTTTGTTGTTTACATATGCATGCTCATGGTAAACACAAGAAAGATACTAATTATATTTTCAATACATTAATTGAAACAATTGTAGACTTGTATAGAAAGAATAAGCTGCAATTATTAGGCAGATAAGACAAAGCAATGTTACCAGCATTACTAACATGGTGAAAAGAATAAACAGTCCAAACATGGCAATCTGATTTCTCTATGTATATATTCCTAACTATCACAACCTCTATTTTGAGAGCATAGTGGGCGTACCCTCTGCCTGACCTCGAAGGTTAGTCTGGATGATTGGGCCAGGAAATCATCCAGAGGTGGAATTGGTCAATTCTTCTCTGCAGGATGGAGGATCAGCATCAGCCGAGGGGCATTTTGAACACAGGATTCGTTCCAGGATAGTCATGGCTGGAGTGCCCCTCTGACCTCTAAGGGCCAGTGCACCATTTATATAATAAAACCGCACTGTGTTAGAGGCACAGCTTTTTTTAACATAATTTTTATTGATTTTCTATACAATACAGCTTATACACATTACAGCGTACATATTCATAAAACCGCCTTATACATCTGAATTTGACATCAATAGATACATATCTGATATCTTAATGTATCAATTGTATACATCCAATAACCTGCTGTAGTAATTATTTAGTACATAGTGCAATACATGTCGATAATGACCAGTTTGTATTAGTTCCACTCGCTTACACAGTCGTAATTTCCATAAGAAACTAAACATAATATGCAACTCAATGAAAGTAAAAGGAACAAACAAATCCTAACACCTGATTCCTATAACCCCCCCTCCCTCCCACCCTCAGACTCATCAACTCATGCAAATGTCCCTGTTGGTCAACATTCCATAGTGGGCCTAAATCAGCAGAAACACAACTGTAACAGATACCTCCTCTAGACAGTTTTGGTTATACAGCTTCCTATTTCTTACAGCATTGCTATATGTCCATGTTAGTAGCTAGATCCCACTATATTTTCAACAGGGCTAAACCTCCGTTGCAATAAATTCTTCTAACATTATATTCCAGTCCGGCGATATGGACTTTTTTCTTAACCTCCTGCTCTCTTCCCTCTTTAATTCCTCACTCTCAGCTTTACTCCATTTCACCACCTCATTGTACCAATCTGTTATCCCCGGAGCTTTTGATGCTTTCCATCGCATGGTTAGCGTTCGTTTAGCTAGTATTAGGAGCAGATGCACAAAGCGTACTATAGGGCTACCTTTGTTGGATTTAGTATTAATCCCCAGTATGCAGTATTCTAGTGGTTAACCTCTTCTCCCTGGAGCTACCATATTTAGTACTGTTTGTATTGTTTCCCAGTATTGCGCTAGCCACGGGCAACTCCACAAAAGTGTAATAACTCTGTGTTAGGGACATGACATCTAGGACATGCATAGAGGCACAGCTTTGATGCAATGATATGTCTAGATATTAGAAGCTGTCTCTGAATCAGCAACACAAGCACTAGGATATCTTGTTCTGTCTTCCTAGCCTTGAACGGAGTGTACTGATTACATATCGAGAAAGGCTTTCTAAAAACAAGCAACATGTACAGCAACTTCTCAGAATAATATCGTGCATGCAAAACATGCAAAAATAATATTACTAAAACGATGTCTGCTAAAACATGTAAAACATAAAACTAAAATGAAAATACAAATGTGCCAAAAGAGGCCTCACGACAATACCTATGAAATTCAAGTGAGGCGAACCCCCTTTTTCTAGACCTTGCAGTACTAGACCAAGACTGCTAGGTCCAGATGAGGGAGTCCCCTCCCTTGGGCCTTGCAGTGCTAGATCATGGATGTGAAAGAGGGCTTTCCTCTCCTGCGCCTCCCAGTGCTGGGCCACAGTTGCCAGCCTTAGGGGGCATGAGGACCACTGTGCTGTTGCTCACAGTACTGTACCATGGCTATGAGCATGGGCCCATGTCAGATATATAACCATCATTACTGCAGCATTTGCAGTGGTACCAGGGGTGTTAAGTTCCAATGCACCCAAATGATGGCAGTATTTTACCAAGAAGCCTGTGGGTGTGTTGGTGGGAACTGCTTTTACTTTACACTGGGGCAAATACGCCAATGATATGCTTCTTAGCCCTTTTCCATGGCACTCAGAGGCATGTTCCACTGCTGTGGGGTCCAGGAGAGGCCCTCCCTTCCTTGGTTCTTACAGATGTGATTGAGCACTGTGATGTACAGGGGAGGTGGCAGCTGCCCATGGGCTTCACTGTGCTAGGTCATAGCCCCTCGTGCAGTGCCACCCTCGCTCAGGGATGCTGGGGACCCCATGAACCCATATTAGGCCTGTATATTACTGACCAGTATATAATGGGAGTCAATTTACTGTGCTTGCAACAGGACTCATGACGCCATTGTTGTGCCAGAGGCCCCTCTAATGGGCTTTGCAGCCAAGATCCAGAGCTGTGGGCCAAGGACAGGCCAGTCCTCCAATGGGCATAGCAGCACTGGGCCAGGGCAGTGAGGGCCAGGAGGAGAGGCCCCTCTGAGAGGTTAAGTAATCATTAGTGTAGTAAGTGGTCCTCTACGTATATAGGCCCTAAGGCACCCACATTAAGGCTGCATTGTACTGTCCAAACAGTGGATAGGGTGGAGGTAAACTTACTTTGCTTGACTTAGGATCCAGTGCATCATTGCTATGCCACTTCCCACTCCCCAAGGCCTCTCAGCCATGATTCTGTGAGTCCTCAGTGAGGGATCAACCTCCCCTTGGCTTCAACAAACACGGGTGTGAGGCCCTGGAAGTGAGGCCGCTTCTAGGGGTGTAGCTATCCAACATACAACTACTGCAGTGCCATTGGAGCCCAGAGGTGTTAGAGGCCAAGTGTCACCAAACAATGGCTGTATTTTACTGTCCAGTCAGTTAACCAGGAACCCATTTGCCTAGCTTGCTCATGGGCCCATGACACCTTTGCTACTCCACTGACCCCTCTATCATGGGCCTCACAGCCATGATCCAGCACTGTGGGGCTAAGGAGAGGCCCTCCCCTGGGCCTCACAGACATGGTCCAGCACTGCGGGGCCAAGGAGAGGCCCTCCCCTGGGCCTTACAGACATGGTCCGGTACTGCGGGGCCAAGGAGAGGCCCTCCCCTGGCCCTTACAGACATGGTTTAGCACTGCGACGCCAAGGAGAGGCCCTTCCCTGGGCCTCACAGCCATGGTCCGGCACTGCGAGGCCAAGGAGAGGCCCTTCCCTGGGCCTCACAGACATGGTCCGGCACTGCGAGGCCAAGGAGAGGCCCTTCCCTGGGCCTCACAGACATGGTCCGGCACTGCGAGGCCAAGGAGAGGCCCTCCCCTGGGCCTCACAGCCATGATCCAGCACTGTGGGGCCAAGGAGAGGCCCTCCCCTGGGCCTTACAGACATGGTCCGGCACTGCGAGGCCAAGGAGAGGCCCTCCCCTGGGCCTCACAGCCATGATCCAGCACTGTGGGGCCAAGGAGAGGCCCTCCCCTGGGCCTTACAGACATGGTCCGGCACTGCGAGGCCAAGGAGAGGCCCTCCCCTGGGCTTCACAGCCATGATCCAGCACTGTGGGCCAAGGAGAGGCCCTCACCTGGGCCTTACAGGCATGGTCCGACACTGCGAGGCCAAGGAGAGGCGCTCCCCTGGGCCTTACAGACATGGTCCGGTACTGCGGGGCCAAGGAGAGGCCCTTCCCTGGGCCTCACAGCCATGGTCCGGCACTGCGAGGCCAAGGAGAGGCCCTCCCCTGGGCTTCACAGCCATGATCCAGCACTGTGGGGCCAAGGAGAGGCCCTCACCTGGGCCTTACAGGCATGGTCCGACACTGCGAGGCCAAGGAGAGGCGCTCCCCTGGGCCTTACAGACATGGTCCGGTACTGCGGGGCCAAGGAGAGGCCCTCCTCTGGGCCTCACAGCCATGGTCCGGCACTGCGAGGCCAAGGAGAGGCCCTCCCCTGGCCCTTACAGACATGGTCTAGCACTGCGACGCCAAGGAGAGGCCCTTCCCTGGGCCTCACAGCCATGGTCCGGCACTGCGAGGCCAAGGAGAGGCCCTCCCCTGGGCCTCACAGACATGGTCCAGCACTGCGGGGCCAAGGAGAGGCCCTCCCCTGGGCCTTACAGACATGGTCCGGCACTGCGAGGCCAAGGAGAGGCCCTCCCCTGGCCCTTACAGACATGGTCTAGCACTGCGACGCCAAGGAGAGGCCCTCCCCTGGGCTTCACAGCCATGATCCGGCACTGCGGGGCCAAGGAGAGGCCCTTCCCTGGGCCTCACAGCCATGGTCCGGCACTGCGAGGCCAAGGAGAGGCCCTCCCCTGGGCCTCACAGACATGGTCCAGCACTGCGGGGCCAAGGAGAGGCCCTCCCCTGGGCCTTACAGACATGGTCCGGCACTGCGGGGCCAAGGAGAGGCCCTCCCCTGGGCCTTACAGACATGGTCCGGCACTGCGAGGCCAAGGAGAGGCCCTTCCCTGGGCCTCACAGCCATGGTCCGGCACTGCGAGGCCAAGGAGATACCACCTGTTTTACCTGTTAAAGAGATTAGGACATGATTTATGATAGGGTGTTATGGGATGAAAATACCCCAAAATAAAACACATTAACTGAGATTTTTGATAACCCCATATAGACCTGGGTTGAGTTGGTTGCATGTATTGAACAGTGAAATATCTTGTCTTTTATTTTCTCACTTTCTTGACATTCTTACCTACTTCGTCTTCCGTATTACTCTTGCTTTCTCACTTTCGTTACACCAAGGTCTAGAGATAAAACAAATGTTATGTAATGCTATATTAAATTGTAGTATTATGACAGCTACAACAGTTCAAGAAAACAATTACAGAAAAGCAACACAAACTATTATAGCTGCACATAAATACAGAAACGTTTAATTAAATAACAATGTATTTATAAACCACAGCAAAAATCATGCAAAATTGGGAAAATCATGAAAAGGTACCCATACTAAATCAAAAATCAATTATTATGGCAAAAACGTCTTGACTAAAAGGACAGCTATACAAAATAACAATTGAACAATACACAAAAGGTGCTTGAACAGTTACATAATAAATATCAAATAAAGACAAAATGTACAGTGAGAACAGAGAACAATGGCAGAGGAAAGAATGTTAAAACAAAGACAAGTCCAAAATGTCACAGGAACAACAATTGCAATAAAGGCTTCCTCTTCAATATATACCAAGTACAGGTGTTGACGGCGTTTTGACCTTTCGAACTTTATAAGGCCATCATCAGGACAGACAATAACATTTTGTGCAATCCATCAAAATGATTTGTACAGTCTGGATCGAACAGATTCAGACGTAGTCAGAACATGGAAACCACAAGAATAAAAATGCGAGATCGGGAATCCAACTGTAAAAGTTCAAGCACACATGTATAAATCACAGTGCCCCTGTAGGAACCGGAGCAACCTTAAAGCCGGCACCCTTGAAATTGATAATGTACGAAGCTTAAAGCTGCCGAATAAATTAAGCATGCAAACATGTCGATCCCCGTCAATGTATTTGTAGAACACACTTACACTGAGTTTTTGGTGCTGAAGCAGGTAACATAACTAGCCTAACAAGAGAGAATACTACTTATTGGTTAAAAAGCGATGGCATGGTTGATGGCTCCCTTTACTTTTTTAGGTCTCGCCTATGCAACGCTTACGCTGCTTAGGAGAGAGACCTAATGCTATCGGCACATCTTTGGGGGCAAAAACGTGCACGCGCTGCATTGCTTGCAATGGCAACGTGTGCACGTCTGGCGATTTCCTTGTGGGAGCGCGCAGCGCCATGTGGTGGCACCATATGGTCGCACGCTCCCACAAGGGAATCACGCAGGCCCCCTCCCCTGCTGCCGCTTGCTTGTTGAATTTCTCTGAAACAATGCAGAGCGTCGTCAAGCGGTCTTCGACGGGCGGCCGTCAGCAGAAGGCTTTCTCTGGCCTCAGTCATCTCTAGTCTATCGCATGACGATGCTGCAGCCTACGTGGAGATGCAACCCTTGCTTGGTTGCTAAACACCAACAGCGAGCGCTCGAGCCGTCACTAGACCGTGCAGCACCTTCCAGGGAGAGATAGAAGCACATGCATCATCTGCATAAAGAAACAAACACAGGATAACGAGGCGGGAGGGAGGGGTCCTAAACACAATCCATCCGTTGAACCTGCGCTAAAGGTCAACAACGTGTTGCTACGATACTGACACCAACTAAATTGATTCAACGAGATTCGCAAAGTGTTGCACTTGCGTTTGAGTGCCCTTCGTGAGGGAAAGCGGAGCAATAAAACCTGTTCTTTTTCTGGCGCATTCCCCTCCCAAATGTAATTATTTTTTGCAGCATTTATAGAGCGCGAACTTGACCCGAAGCTATTGGAGCGAGTTATATTAGTTACATTAAATAAACGCACGTTCATTTTTGTATTTTTAGGCACAAGGAGTGAATGCCAAAAAGCACAGGACGGTGAATCAACGCTGAGAGTAGAACCGGATTACCTTTTCCAAAGGAGGGCGCTCTGGTCCAAACGCCACATCCTTTCCTCAAATGCGCACAAACACAGCAGAGTTCATACTTGCCACCCCCGTTCCCTGATACACAGTCACAAACAACAGTGCAATAAGTCTCTAGAGTGTGTGCCAAATGAGAGCCATGTGCCAGCTCTATTTGTCCTGCTCGCTGTCACCCCACGTTGCTCAATCGAGATTACACCGAAAAACTGAAACAAGCAGTGGCATAGCCAATAGGTCTCCCTTTTTGGAACTTATAAGTATTTAATTATGCAGCAGAATATCCTTGGTGCAACAACACCAATTGTTGCATGGCTAAACACTTATAAGGTCTCAAATGCGAGACCTATTGGCTATGCCAATGCTTGTTTTAAATTGGTTTTGAGTGAATGGCAGCTGGGAGTGAGTCCCACACTTTGGCAGCTGCAGTGGAGACGGATCTGTCCCCATAAGTAACTGTTCTAGTTTGTGGCACAGTTAGTTTGAAATTATTAATGCTGCATAATGTTTTGTTTGGCTACTAAAGTAAAAATCTGGAACTTCAAAAGGTAAGACAGTGGTGGTATAGGGTTTTATGTGCAATCCTAAGGGCTTTGAAGGCAACTCTCATAGAAATGGTGGGTCAATGCAGAGTTCTTTGAAGTGGTGATACCTTGTCTTCTCTTGATTTTGTGAATAAGAGGCACGCAGAAGCATTTTGCACAAGTCGAAGTTGAAAGCATTTTTCAGGGCCTTAGTGTAATGCATCCTAAAGAGAACAATGATGTTGACAAGTGCTCTGTGCGAGTTGCTCTCAATGTAAGGTAAATGTACATTCAAGATCTTAAATTGGCCAAAACACACACGGGACACTTTTGTCACTTATGTTTTGAGTGATATATTGGTGTAGAGATGGATGCCCAGGATGCATATGACATTAGGTGAGGATGAAGGAGGTTGAATAAATTCAGGTCAGGTGGCCATGAGCCAGGAAGGAGATGATTTAGGCATTAACAACACCTCCGTTTTGGCAGGGTGCCAGAAGGCATCTATTAGTGTGTTAAAGTATTGCAATTGGTCAACGTTTTCCATCTTACGTAAGGTTCATATTGGAACTCAGATTAGACTAGCTAAATATGATTTGAATTTCCATGTATATTTAGAAACTGACCCACTGGGCATTTCAGGAGAATTTATGAAAAACCTGGTGGACAGGACTGGCCCCTGAAGGACACCAGAGTTGAGTTGCTTAAGTATTGAATAAGAAGGTGGTAATTTAGTGATCTCTGATGGCCAGATAGAAATTATGCATTCTATTTGATGACGTGGCTATCCAGACCCAACCCTACTTCATTTAGTTTTTTGGGGGATGGAATGATCTATGATATTGAAGGCTGCCGACAGATCTAAAGGTACTAGAGTACCAACACCCCCATTGTCAACCAGACGTCAAAGATTCTTTTGAAACCAATAGAATCACCAGTGACATACTATGTCATGGCTAGAATGTGACCATGACATTTTATGGGTCTTTGAACCCATCCAAAAGATTATGATGCTCAACAAATTACTTGAGCTATTTAAAAGTGTGTTCCAAACGTTTGCCGCAGCATTGAAGAAGGGAGATAACAAGTCTAGCAGTCAAGTTTTGAGAAAAGGCAAAAGATGTGTCATGAATTCAGCAGGGCAAAGCTGCTTGGACGACAGTTTGAAAAGGTACCTTCAATCTCGCCTCAACAAGTTGATAACTAAGAGTTTGAAATAGTCAGTTTGGATGTTGTCACTAGGCATAGGGCGAGTATGAGGTGTAGGAAGTTTTTCTGCCTAGATGTTGTGATATAGTAGTTTATTCTTGTTGGAGAAGAATCGAGCAAGATAATAACACAGTTGTTTGGAGTGTGGTAAGGTAGCTGAGGAAGCAGAAAGAGAATGTAGTTCTGATACAATATGAAATCATTCTTTCAAAGGGTAGATCCTTTCGAGATACGATCAGAGAAGTAGCTTTTCTTGCCTTCCCAGATTTGAAGTTTATCAGTGGCAGCTATGTTGATATATTCTGTTTCTTGGCGCTGTGAGCTATGGGGTCTACATCTGGGTATACCCATTTCACTTAGGGAGTTTCACTGAGAACAGGTAAAGGTGAGTCATGGAATGCTTGAATTCACTACAGCTCCTGGTAATTATTGTAGTAAGCATTCTAGGCCATTTTTATTTTGGTTAGTGTGCTACAGATTTGTACCATTCATATGTAAATCAACCTTGGCCTTCCAGTAGAAACCATAGGAAAAAAAGTTTCTGCTCATTTATTCACTTTTTATTCTGGGTAAGAAATGAAAATAGTACCATACCTGTAAATACTAACCAGGTTGCAACCCTAGATGGCTGGACTCAGCCCCCTGGGCTTTGCAGCCATAGTCCAGCACTGTGAGGCCCAAGGAAGGGGGTCAGTTAGTGGGACATGCTTGCAGCATTGTACAATTGCTTATGGACATATGCTTTCCAGCTGTGCTGCAGAACTGGGAAAAGTCATTGTGTGCAGGTGAAAGGATATATATCTCAAAACTGTTAATTGAATCTGCATCATGATAATATGCAAATGGAAATGTTATCTATAGCTACCTAAGTGTATACTAATAATTCGTATACAGGGTACAGAGAAGCTTGATGGGGGTCTTGTAACCATGGCTCAGTGTCCTTGCCATTAAGCCCTTTTATGCTTCATATAATTGCATTCTGGTAGTTGCACATTGAACAGTGTAAGTTTAAGATGGAAATTCCCAGGCTGTTAATCACTGTCAGAGAAAACTCCAAATAATAATGCTTTGCTTGTACAGTGCTCTGCTCCCCATTTCCTAGGTCAGACTTGTCGTTTATAATGTTTAAAAAATGGACAATGTATCAGAACTCAGATTTTTTTCACTAGATCCCATAACTTTACTTATAGTGACCTAGAGTGATGCCATCAAAAGAAGTCGATCACTTTTCAGTTGTTTTGTTTGATTTCATATCTTTCTTGTTCAAAAACCAGCTGTGCAACACCCCTTATCTTGTACTGGGTATCTTGAATACCATCTTGGAGTTTTAATCCTCACTGGCTCCCCTAAGGGCATCCTACACACTGCAACACGCCTCATTATGGAGTGAAATAATAGGACTACATCACCCCACTCTGATAGAACTTAATAGGCTCCCCTTACTGAGCATCACCACCTTCAAAACCAGCTGCATCATCTACAAATCCATCAGAACCGGCACCCTGATCACTTGTGTGACATGAATGTATGATGTTACAACGCACACATTTACAACGAATGCCTCTACAATGCAGTTTTTACATCGCAACATCCTTTACAATGCATACATTTCGATTGCATGCCACTACAACAATTTTTCATAAACTACATTTACAACGCATTTCATTACATGGCATTATACCTTTACAACGCATACTATTACAACACATACCATTACATTGCATTTAAGGTAAGTGTTGGATAGTGTAAGGGTAAAAATTACTTTTCTAACTCCAGGGGGTGCAACAGTTGGGTAAGTGTTAGATAGTTTAGGGGTAAAAATTACTATTCTAACTCCAGTTGGTGCAACAGTTGGGTAAGTGTTTGATAGTGTAGTGGTACTATGTGTTGTAATGGTATGCGTTGTAATGATATGCTATGTAATGCCTATGTTGTAGTGACATGCCTTTTAGTGACATGCAATATAATGGCTGCGTTGTAGTGACATGCGTTGTAAAGGATGTTGTGATGTAATGACTGTGTTGTAAATGTAGTGCGTTGTAATGACTGCGTTGTAAAGGTTGTTTCCCGTATGACATGCTCACCATCTCTGGTGACTCTCAGCACACCAGCAGTCAAGACACCTTCAGTAGGGAGACAAAGAAGTGCAAAAAATGAAAAAAACAAGGCAAAGGCAATCTCCATCTATACACAGAGGATCTGGGAAGGTATGCCCATATCCCTCCGGACAGCCCCAACTCGTTAATGAGCACTACAGCATGGTGTAGTAACAGTCCACAAACCAGCTATCCCTCCTAACAGGTTGACTTTGTCTTTACCTTTCACCCTACAAAGCTCTCCTTTCTGTCAGGTTTGCACAGCAAATGCCACTTTCATACATAACATATTAATCTGGACATATTACCATTGGAGCAAAGACATAAGACGTATAGAGATGCGGGCCCAGCTTTTCCAACCAGCGTGATTGATACAATGTATTTATGCTTAACAGAGACTTAAAATATATGTACTTGTATTAGGACTTTTATTCATGTGTTATTATCTTTCTGTTATCCCCACCACGTAAGCTACGTTTTGCAAAGTCACTTCAATTATGCCAGAGGATTGATAGTCAATTGATGGCACTTTCTGTGAGGTCACGTCCCGTAATGTCACATTGTATGCAAATTTGAGGGGCCTCGCACTTGCCTTTCAGCCCAAAAATCCTCCAACCGGCCTTGACGTTTATCTGTACTTGAGCCCAGCTGCCAACCGAACAGCTGCCCGAGTTCTGTTCTATGCAGGCGAGCCAAATGTTTCACTAGCTGCACTACACACCAATGTCCACACGATGTCACCCCGGGCCCGTTGTCCACACCTGCGCTCGCATTGACATAGCCAACAAAAATGCCATCACTGAAGTTTGCCTAGAAACAGCAGAGCGAGGGAGAGAGTGGAAGAAAATCAATGTTTCGACCAGATTAAAAAGAGAGAGAGAGCGAGAAAGCAAAATCACAGGCACAAGACTTGAAATGACCAAGTCCCAGGGGCCTCTGCAGCCATGCAGCCTCCTCGCGTTGGCGCTCGGTGTTCATACAGAAAGGGGGCTATTTTTATGCGGCTCAGGCGGATCAGATTTGCAGTAAGTGGCTGGATGAAGACACGCGCACACATGCTCGGCCACATAATGGGATGCAGCCAGTGATAAGGGAGGGCACCGAGCCAGGCCCGGCTCAGCGTGAGCCATCCAGCCTGTGACTGCAGCTCGGGGGTTCCTGTGGCAGTCTCGCCTTCTGCTGCGCCTGGTTATAGCCTCGTTGCGGCACCTTGCGCAGCGCTATGGCGCAAGCGCACCTTACAGAGGCAGTTAGCGAATTAACTCACTCTGGCTAAGGCAGGGTGGGTCGGCTGCCTTGAAGGCTTTGGGGCAGGTGCCCTGCTGGCTCAAGGTCACTTCACCATTGATCTGTCTAAGAGGGCAGGTCACCTTCTGTGCTGCAGCTCCTCCCTAGAAGTCACCTTGTCCAACTAATGTTGGCTCTTGCCTGTGCATCTCTTCACAGTGTGCCCTGATGCACGGTGGGTATTCCACGGGGTGGCATGGGCATCCCACCTGATGCCTCAGGCCATCCCGCCTGGTTGCTCAAACTATCCCAGTGCTTTCCTAGGTGAGTGTAGTTTTTATTGTAGCTAGGCCAGTGGCAGCTCCCCATTCATGGCGGAGATGCATCTCCCCACTGCATGAAAACATGTAAAATAAAATGATAACTAAGCAATTAATATGTCGTAGTCTCACCTGGACCTATCCACAGGAACGAAAGGAGACCTTGATGCTGAATTCCAACCTCCCCATTAGCTAAGCCGACCCAAAGCAGGTCAAAGTCAGACCCAACCAAAAGGGAAGAGGGGAAGTTGTGCGAAAGAAACACTAGGGGGCATATTATCAACAAATAGCGATATTTATCGCTAAGTAGGGTTAGCGGCAATTTTTTAATCACCGCGCATCACAGGTTTTTATCGCTGAGATAACGTGCTATTAGCAACGTTTATCTCAAAAGTGATACAATTCCCGGCGATAGCGGCAAAATCCACAAATATCGCTGAGAATACAGCGATATTCACGCATTATCGCTAACAGGGTCTTAGCCATTATAGCCACCTCCCATTGGATATAATGGCTAAGAACTGGTTTGAGCAGGTGTTAGTTTTTGAAAATATTCGCGCTTAGCGCAAATATTTCCATCGCTACGCCTGTGTTGGTAATAGGCGATAGCGATGTTAGCGACTGCTTTCAGTCGCTAACAGGTTGGGTACACCCACTTTGCATGTCATTAGCGATAAATATTGCTGACATGCAAATCGGGCCCCAAACCGCTCGCTATCGCCTACAGGCTGTCGCTAACTGCTGTTAGCGACAGCTTGCTAATAGGGCAATCATATTATCGCCGCTTAGCGGCCGAAAATGGCCACTAAAGCGGCGAAAATTGCCTATCGCCCCCCTTGATAATATGCCCCTAGAAGACGTCCTCTGATGCCGAAACTCTGGATGAGAAATCACTTTGGGACATTCTTTTCACTCCCTGTGTGTTTAATAAAGTGTGTAAGTAATGGGTATTATATAATAAGCATCTATTAGATAGCTCTATTTCTACTGTATAGTGTTATTTGTGGGAAACAGTCAACATGGAAGTTTTTTTTTAAAGGGGAGCAGGGTTTTAGGGCTCAGAGTGGAGGGAGGGAGTCAGGGTAGTTTTAAGGGATGGGGCCATGTTTGGTTGGGGAGTTTTTAGGGGGGAGGGTCGGTTTTTAGAGCTCAGGGCGGGTGGATCATGGTAGGTTTTTTAAAGGGGTGCAGGGATTTAGGCCTCAGGGCGGGGTAAGTGGTATGAGTAGTTTTTATGGGCAGCCCAGGGGTAAGTTTTAAGGCTCCGACTGGGGGGGGGTCTGGGGTCGTTTTTAGTAGGCGGAGGTAGGCCTTATACTAAAAGATCTAAGCGCCTGAGCCATGGAGAGGAAGATGAGCTCCATGAAGCAGACTGGTTTTCAACAAAGCATGGGAACATTATCAAATCTAATAGCTCTCTCAGTAATAATGGGAATAACAATTGTGACCAATTCATCATTATGCTTGTTCTTTGTGCAGTTCAAAGCCACGTTTGAAATGTTGCGGCAAAACGTGCCTATTGGTGTATACCACCAAATTTGCTCAAAGACAATTCAATATTGTACACCAATACTTGGATGTGCGTCACAATAAGGGATGGCCACGATGTGCAGCGGAGATCCTTTACTTCTACCCGTTTTAAAGCAGGGCCTAGATACCCTCTGGGGTGATTATCCACGCTATACAAGTACGACTTGATTGATTGAGATGTCCTCTAACATGTTTAGAGCGGATCTACACTCTAAATTAGGCTACGTTAACACGCATCCGCCCAAGCCTGGCAGGAGGCTAATATGAAGTTTAATATATGCAGATGATATCCTGCTGATCACCAAATTCAAAATTGGCCTGCAGAGGCCTCTCAATATATTGAATGGGTACACAGAAGCTAACAAGCTAGAGATTAAGTTAAAGAAATCTAAATTCTCATAACTGGAAAGAAGATCAAGAAAATAGGAATATGGCATTCTAAAGACCATCAGGTACCAAAAGAAACTGAATGCAAATACTTGAAGGTGGTAATTGATTCTAGGGGTACTTTTGAACCCTCACAAGGTGCTAATAAAATCCAAAGCCAATTCATAGGTAACAACTTTTATTACCCTGTACAAGTCTTTATGGAGCCCAGCTTTGGTGCTCATGTCGAAAATAACACAGCCAAATTCTACCTACTATTTCTTATTGATGCAAATCGTGTTGTGGTAGAGAATTCACGTTTTTTGATACAGTTATAGCTAGCAACTATTGGCAAATATTCCACCTACTAAAACATGCATCTCTTGCTCTGGTATGATATTCTGGGAGAGTGCCAATTACAAGGGTGTGAAGTTACTAAGGGAAGGGAGGGAAAGAAGGTATTTTCTAAAAAGTGCCCTCACACACCCCAAAGGATGTCATGCTTCATCATTGGGTCTGCTCCTTGTTGGGCCGGCGCTGCAATGGCTTGCGGGCACCTGCAAAGTGGCTCTTTGGCGGAGATCTTTTTATGAAGACCGACGGGACACCCTACACCCAAGGAATCAAAAACAAACCAGCGGAAAAGAAGAAACCAAAAGCATTGGGAGCGCAGAAAAGCAACAGCCCGCAGTAAAACCAAAAAGAAGGAATTACAACAACAAACGTTGGAACAAACAATGAAAGACAACAAAATTGATACTGGTTTAACTGTTCTCAATTTAACCAACACTGAATTGAGTGTGAATGAAACAGAAATCCTGTATTTGGGACTCACATACAGTCCACCTAGTAATTTTAACTATGCGAGCACCAGGATTGATATATACAAATTTGCTCGCAAATTGAAACTCAAAAAGACATTTATGGGTAAGAAAAGTGAAATCATACTAGGAGCCACACCTGATATAAACCAAGGGTTGAGAGTGGACGATCTGGGCATCTGGCTAGATGTACAACAACTAGATAAAGAATCAGGAAATGTGCAAGATCCTATTATGTACAATGCCCCTGGCAGGACCAGTTTCAAACCAAAGTCCACATATACGCCCCTTATGACTCACGATAACATTGACATATTTCAGGATCTAACAACCGCTGAAATAAAGAAACTCCATATTAAAACCCTTGAGGGACAGAAACAAATTTGCTGGAATCAACAATAGCTACTTCCAGTTAGTGAATAAATTACAGAGCAATGATAACATCATCGTGCGTCAAGCTGACAAAGGGGGCAATGTGGTCCTATTGCCCCGCACTTTATACATGGAGGAGGCATACTCACAACTCAATGACCATCAATGCTTTAAACATTGTGACCTTGCCAGAATCAAATCAACTCAACTTGAATTTTATACACTTCTCATGGACTGGAGAAGTGCAGGTCTGATTAGTATTAATGAGTTTAAATTCATGAAAAATTACTTCCCGGTCACCCCAGTAATATATTTTATTCCTAAGGTGCATAAGGACATAACGAAACCACCGGGGAGACCGATTATTTCGGCAAGGAAGGGCCTACTGGAGAATACAACAATCTATATTGATGCCTTTTTGCAGGAATATGTCAAGTCAATACCCTCCTATATTCAAGATACTAGTGACTTCCTGAGGAAGATCTCTGATCTCACATGGGAGGAGGATTGGTGGTTCATCACATTGGACGTGTCGTCCTTATACACAAGCATCCATCATAGGGATGGACTAAGAGCTGTGAACCACTATCTGGGAAAACGGCCCATTGAGATGGCTGAGCACAACAAAATGTTGATTTCTTTGATATCTTTCTGTTTGAACAACAATTTGTTTATTTTTTTGAACCAATACTACCAACAAGTAAGGTGTGTGGCTTTGGGGGCCTGCTTTTCTCCCAGCTACGCCTGTCTGCATATGGGTTGCTGGGAGGAGCAGGTCCTACATGGCATCCACCATGATGAGGTCATCAAACATGTTGTACATTGGTATCGTTTTATTGATGACATTTTTATGATTTGGCGTGGTACTAAACTAGAGGCAATTGACTTTGTAGCGAAATTGAATGTCAATACATTGAACCTCAAAATTACATCTAACATCAGTCTGGAGCAGGCATTTATTCTTGATGTTGATGTCTATGTCAAAGACTAAAAAGTGGAGACTAGACTGCACAGAAAAACTACAGCGGGTAACACCCTTCTGCACGCCACCAGTTACCATCCGGGGCACTTAATACGCAGCATCCCCTACGGGGAAATGCTGCATATAAGACGTGTTTGCAGTTCTGACACAGAATGCCATCTGGCCCAATCAGCCAGTAGAGAAAGATTCCTGACTCGAGGCTACAAAGCTGCAGTGGTCGATTCTGCTATCACCAGAGCCAACAATGTCTCTAGGAATGACACATTATTGCCCAAAAAATCTCAAGGATCCAATGATCCTGCTATTCAACTGGTTAGACTAATTACAACATAAAGTCGGCAACACCAGTCACTCCGTAAAATATTGAATAAAAACTGGAGTCTGGTGTGCAATGACCCGGTTATTGGTCATCTCATGCCAGGCAAGCCGGATATTGCATTTAGAAAAGCGCGTTCTCTCAGTAATGCGCTGGTTAAACAACATCAAGGGCTTCAAAAAATGCGCAACCTGTAAGGCTTGCAAACATGGGGTCAATAGGACCCAATACACAACTCCTTTCAGTGATGTACCCTGCCGCATCTCCAAACAGTTGACATGCCGGAGTGAATTTGCAGTCTATGTGCTGGAGTGTCCGTGTGACCTGCAATATATTGGTAGCACCAAGTTGCAGGTCCACAAACGGATACTCCAGCACATTAGGGCAATTAACACCAGCGACCAAACATACCCAGTCACACGTCACTGTAAGGACTGTCATGAGAACAGGAGTGAATCTTTGAGATATTTTGTGGTGGACCAAGTTGCCCCCTTACGCAAGGGAGACAATCGTGAATCTATACTACGTGCACTGGAAACTAGGTACATCATTGATCTAGATACCAAGTCCCAACTTGGTCTGAACTCAAGCGAGGACTTTTATACCTGCCCCTAACCCCTCAATTTTTTAAGAACTATGGGTATTTTCTGTCAAATGCAATTATTCCATCTTTCTAACTTTCAGCACAATATATTTTTTTTAATTTATATATGTATTGAGCTGCCTTAACCCTTTTTGTACTAATATACATATATTCAGTACACTGTTTAGAACCTGATACTTAATTACTCAATTTTAGCAATTTTATAAGAATTCTCTTTTTTTACTTACATTCACTTGCACTGAGCACTTTATGGTTTATCGTAAATATAGTTATTGAGTATAGGCAAAAGTGTTGGCATTATGCAAGGTTTGGAACTTTACCATTTTGGTTACGCTAACCACATTATGTAGTGAACATCATATGGCACCCTACTGCTATCATTTGGGGGAACACACAACTGATAAGAATTACTATACTGTCGGTCTACACATTGTTTTAGCAGTTTTTTTATCATGGAATTTAAATATTAATGTTGTGTATGTATATTCCGATGATATTGGTGATTATTTTTGCATTTATATTGGTATATTTATATATTTATATTTCCTTGTATTTATTTACTTATCTATTTATTTATTTATTTAAATGATTGCCAAACAAATGTCATTGGTGCCAGGCATTAGCCGATATTTTGACTGAGATTGTAACATACCAAAACCACTGTGGTAGTACTTCTTCTATGCCCATGACTACTTTTGCCACCAATCAAATATTGTATTATTATTTTTTTTTGCACTTGCACTTTAAAAGTCGGCCTATCTGTTCTCTAGGCGTCATGTGATCAAGGCCTCCGTTGAGGCTGAAACGCGTCATGCTTGCTGCTGTTGCTATATCCACTTAATAAAGATCTTCACCTGCATCTCTGGGACGTTCTTCCAGATATATATATATATATATATATATATATATATATATATATATATGACGCTCAGTCTTTTCTTTCAATTCAAAAGAAACATACAGCACTCAAGGGGGTTGTGGCAACCACTAGTCGTTTATTTGCGGGGGACTTGCACAGACGCGTTTCGGCGTGCTGCCTTCGTCAGTGTGTATTACTCTACAACATTCGACATGTTAATAATGTTTTACATGCACATGGACATCAACAGAGGACTCAACCCTCCTAGAGTCACGGTGGGCGCCATCTTGGAATGTATATACAAGACCATTAGGCCCATACAGAACACATATTCTGCCCACCAATGGGCTGTTATCCATGCTCAGGGGGGTATTAATTATTAATTATTAATTATATTAGAAAGTTTTGGATCTTAAACAAATTATAAAAGCCGTGGATCGGCGAGTATCCTCTGTTAATCCATCCCGTCATGTTTACTTCACTCTAATACGATACACATGTATCACACCGGGTCATTAGAAAATTCATCAGATTACATCATTCAAAGACATGATGTATGTGGCAGTTACTTCAAATTCAAGATTCATCAATCAAGTATTAATGAAAAATTGGAAGCATCTTAACATCAGTGGCAGATTCACATAAATGATCATGTAAAGCTGATAAGGGGGATTACAGATCACACTTCACATTACACAAATCACAGTTTACAACAAACTTTTCGGAAATAGGCTTCAATTCATTGGTGGTAAATTTCATATCGGTGCATCTAGCTTTTCATATATTGCAACCCATATGTTGGCATTCCTATATGTTCTCAAGTTACAGCTTTACTTTCCCAGATGGAACGCCATTTCCTCCCCACTATTCAGACCCCGTGGATGCTTGGTAGAGAGATCTATTATATACCTCGACTCCAGTCTGCGGAGTCGTCTTAGGCGGTCGCCGCCCCTTGCGTTTGGTGGGACAATGTCCAAACCAAAGTATTGCAATTTGTTTCGGTCCTGACCGTGTACCTCAGCAAAGTGACGGGCCACCGGATAGGCAGGATCCGCCTTATCGATGGCCCTGAGATGTTCTAATCGCCTCAATTTCAGTTCCTTGATTGTGCTACCGATGTAGCGGAGGCCACAGGGGCAGAGCAAACAATAAACCGTATATTGAGTGCTGCAGGTTATGAACTTTTTGATTAATATTTTCTTCCCTGTCTCGGGTATCATATACGATAGGACCCTTTTGCTACCCGCACGAGCCTTGCAACGGCCACAAGGATAGAACCCTTTCTGTTCTTTAAGGTTGTTAGTCTTCAATATAGGTCTCCAGATGACTAGTGACAAGCATGTCTCCTAATGACCTTGCTTTGCTGAAGGTTAGTAACGGATAAGCAGGTAGATCTTCCTTCAGCACATTATCCATTTGCAGGATATGCCAGTTTTTTTTAAGCATCATTCTGAGGTCGTTGGCCCCTGATGAGTAGAGGGTGATAAGCCTAAATTTACCTTTGTTTGTGGCTTCATCCTTTTCACAGCCCCCCCTTGTGGGGTTTGCAGTGAATAAAGTCCCTCTCGGAATCTTTCTTACCTTCCTCAATGTCCTTTGCAGTTGTTCCTTACCATATCCCCTGATTGCGAAACGTGATAGGCACTCCGAGGCAGCCGCCTCGAAGTCAGAATCCCTGGAGCAATGTCTTCGGAGCCTTAATAGTTCCCCGTAAGGAATGCTCCTAATTAACTGGGGGGGATGACTGCTGCTGGCAAAGAGTATTGAATTGCCAGCAGTCTCCTTTCTATACAATGCCATGTGTAGTTGCTCCCCCTCTATGAACACTCTCAGGTCCAAGTACTCCGCTGCTACCGGACTAATTGAACCCGAGAACTGCAGGTTAAGGTTGTTGTTGTTCAGTACCCTGATGTATTCCTCTGCTGTGTTCATCCCACCGTGCCAGACAATAAATAAATCGTCTATATAACGATGCCAACACACGGCCTCCCCCTTGTCCTGCCCAACAATGCAGCTCCAGGGCACCTGCTCCTCCCACCAGCCCACGAACAAGTTCGCGTAGCTGGGAGCGAAGCAGGTGCCCATCGCCGTACCTGACCTCTGTAAATACAACTGGTCTTCAAATAAAAAAATATTGTGGGTTAGACAAAACTCAACAAAATCAAGGATCATTGTATTATGCCTAGCAAATCGCATTTGGCGCTGGTCTAGGAAGTGTTGGACCGCTTCCAAGCCGTGTTTATGTTCGATACAAGTCTATAAACTGGTAACATCCAGCACCAATAGTAGATAGTGTGAGTTCCATTTCAAATCTTGGATCTTCATCAAAAAATCCTTGGTGTCCTTGATATAAGACTCCAGTTTCAACACCAAGGGAAACAAAATATTGTCTACAAATCGGGACATATTCTCAGTTAAACTGCCGATGGAGGAAATGATAGGACGGCCTGGTGGATGGTCTCTATTTTTGTGCAACTTAGGAAGGTGGTAAAAAGTGGGGATCATGGGGCAGTTGTTTCACAAGAGCAAATGTTCATCTTTGCCCAACATCTGAAGATTGTACCATTTATGGATTAGAGTGTCATATTCCATGATGATCTGTTGGTATAGTCCAGTGGTACATTTCATGTAGAATTTTTCATCATAAAGTTGCCTCAGTGCTTCGCTTTTAGAATAATCTCTACTCATGAGGACCACGTTCCCCCCTTTATCCGAGGGTTTCACCACGATGTTTGTGTCATTCATTATGTTGTTTAATGCCAGTTTATGTTGGTCTGTGATATTGTTCCTGTGAATTTGGTGGTCCGCTTTTCTATATTGCATGAGGTCATTGTTCATTGCCTCGGTGAATACATCCACAGCGTCCCATGGAGACTGGGGAACAAAGACGGAGGTCAGTTTAAACCCACTTTCCTCCCTCTCCTGTTCTACTCCTTGTAGTTCTGCTCGTTGTGCAGTGTCCAGTTGACCCACATCAGAGGACTGTTCGTGAATCCTCAAGGGTCTCCACTGTAGATATATCTCTACTACTAAGAACATCTGTAGCAGTCATCCTTTCTCCTTTCTTGCTTTGGTCTTTCATGTGCGGGCGCAGTTTAAAATATTTGTGGAGTTTCAACTTTCTAGTAAAGCGGAACAAATCGATTCACATTTGCGTATATTCTAGTTCATTGATAGGGCAGACTGTCAATCCCAGGCTAAGTACTTCGGTTTCCGGATCTGTTCATTCTTTATCTGTGAGATTCACGACTGTCAGATTAACTGGGTCTCCGGAGCCGTCTCACATTGTTGTCATTACTTCTTGTTGGTATTGCGGTTGGTCCAGCGGGGGGCTCTTTCTCCTCCCCTGCCTCCTTTTGCCGCCCCCGGACCTCCTTGTCCTCCTGGTTCTCCCGAGTCCCCTGCTGCCGCGTCCGGTGGTTTGTTCTTTCCGTCGCGGAGCCAAGACTTCCTGATTATTTCGAATTCCTCTTGAAAAGGGTTTTTTCTGGTTTTACCGGCTTGGGCAACTCGACTTTTCCTTTGACCTACTGGGTCAAGTTGATCGTCACCGGACTCGTTTTCGGTCACATCAGACTCCGAGGTGACCACTTCAGCTGTTAATGTTGTTCCTGCACTTGCACCGGTACCCCTTTGTAGAGCCTTCCGAGGAGCATCAAATTTCTTCGCGTATTTCAGGACACGCCCTGTCAGGTAATCGTTCGCATCGCGTTCATATTTCTCCCGCTTACGAAACCTTATCTTCGCTTCATATTTCACGAGCCGGGCTTTCATTTGGTCTTTCATTTGTGATATTAAAGCCATTTGTCACGGATCCGTCTCCTTTTCCAGCTCTTCATCAATCAGTTTAATCTCGGCCAGCGCCTTCTCTCTGTCGCTCCAAGCGTACTTGACCAAGATTTTAAGGGTCCCTTCACAGTAGGCTGCTGTGTGCTCAAACCAGTCCGTTAATAGCTGCGGGTATATACATACATGTATATATATATATATATATATATATATATATATATATATATATATATATATATATATATATATATATATATATATATATATATATATATATATATATATATATATATATATATATATATATATATATATATATATATATATATATATATATGGTACAATCACGCACTGGAAAACAGACGAAGCGCACCTAATGGATGGTGCATTGTTTTTTATTTAGTGCCCGACACCACCACTGCCATAACGCGTTTCAGCCCATGTGGGGCCTTGATCACATATATATGTGTGTGTGTATATTACCTACTGGCGGTCGCCAGTAGGTATATATAGTTAGGATTTTTTTGAATAGGGATTTCTGAAAATTCTATGTTGAATAACTTTGGCGTTGATGGACGGAATTGGCTGAAATTGTCAGGAAAATGGCACATTTTGTTTCTGAGCGTCCCCTGAAAGTTTGGGGGGGTTTCGTCAAGCGGGGGCCGAGAACAAAGGGGAGTCCCATAACGTGTTTTTAACATTGAGTTTTCCATAGGGCGGTTGGATTCACTTTTAGCTCGAACGGCTGAATGGATTTCCACAAAACTTGGCAAAATTGTAGGGACTGGTAGCCCGATGTGCCATTGCTATGTCTCAAGATATATGCTCCAGTGGTTTTTACGAAAATTAACTTTGAAAAATATATATTGGGCTACATTGGGCTATATATATGTTAAAGCCCAAATGTAGCCCAATGTAGCCCAATGTAGCCCAAAGATGGCCACCAGAGACAAAAAAAACAAATGTAGCCCAAATATCAGCCAGATGTAGCCCAACTATAGCCCAATGACAGAATGTCCCAGAGTGTTCTAAAGAACAACTAGAACGCTAACAGTCTTACTTATGACAAAAGTATGGCACACCTGAAGTCATCTTGATTGGAATAAAGTGGTAACACTTAATACATTTAATTTGAAAAGGAACAACATGAGGGGTTTCATTTTGCCATAGAAATGTTATATATATATATATATATATATATATTACCTACTGGCGGTCGCCAGTAGGTATATATAGTTAGGATTTTTTCTCTATGGGATTTTTGAAAATTCTATGTCTAATAACTTTGGCGTTTGTGGACGGAATTGGCTGAAATTTTCAGGAAAATGGCACATTTTGTTTCTGAGCAGCCCTTGAAAATTTGGGGGGGGTTCGTCAAGGGGGGGCTGAGAAAAAAGGGGGGTCCCAAAACGTGTTTTTAACATTGAGTTTTCCATAGGGCGGTTGGCCTCACTTTTAGCCCGAACGGCTGAATGGATTTGCACGAAACTTGGCAAAATTGTAGGGACTGGTAGCCCGATGTGCCTTTTGTAGGTCTCAATATATGTGCTACAGTGGATTTTGAGAAATTAACGTTTAAAAAAAGATATATATCTGTAACAGCGGACCGGGCAGCGCTCCAGGACGCGTACTTTTCGCGCAACGGAGCTTTGTGAAGCGAAGCTGATTGGTTCTCCGGCGTCTGTCAACATTCCAAACAGTCCGTAGCGGCCGCCATCTTGTCTCTCGGTAGGATCGAGAGACAAGAGGAGGCCAAAGCGAAGGGGCAAATGACCATAAGGGGGAATAGTAGATCCTCGCTGACCCCCTAGGTTTGATGTGGAGGTTTTAAAAGGGCCCCGCGGGGCAAAAAAAAATAATAATAATAATAATCGAACGGCTGAATGGATTTGCACGAAACTTGGCAAAATTGTAGGGACTGGTAGCCCGATGTGCCTTTGCTAGGTCTCAATATGTGTGCTTCAGTGGATTTTTAGAAATTAACGTTCAAAAAAAGATATATATCTGTAACAGCGCACCGCTTCGCGTACTTTTCGCGTTACGGAGCTTTGCGAAGCGAAGCTGATTGGCTCTCCGGTGTCTGTAAACATTCCAAACAGTCCGTAGCGGCCGCCATCTTGTCTCTCGGTAGGATCGAGAGACAAGAGGAGGCCAAAGCGAAGGGGCAAATGACCATAAGGGGGCATAGTAGATCCTCGCTGACCCCCTAGGTTTGATGTGGAGGTTTTAAAAGGGCCCCGCGGGGCAAAAAAAAATAATAATAATAATAATCGAACGGCTGAATGGATTTGCACGAAACTTGGTAAAATATTAGGGACTGGTAGCCCGATGTGCCTTTGCTAGGTCTCAATATATGTGCTTCAGTGCATTTTGAGAAATTAGCGTTCAAAAACAAGATATATATCTGTAACAGCGCTCCGCTTCGCGGAGATAAAATTATATCTGTATTACCTAGCTGTTGCTAACACCAGTTAGCGACGGCTAGTAGGAGATAGCGACCATCTTGGGCCCCACTTTGCATGTGAGTGATATTTATCACTAATGACATGCAAAGTGGGCATGCCAAGATGTTAGCGACTGGAAACAGTCGCTAACATCGCTATCTCCTATTATCAACTTTTGGAAATATTCGAGATAAGCGCGAATATCTCCAAAAAGTAACAGCTGCCCTGAGCAGTTCTTAGCCATGTTATCCAATGGGAGGTGGATAACATGGCTAAGAGCATTAGCTCGGTAATGCATGAATATCGCTGAGTTTTCAGCGATATTAATGCATTGCGGTCGTTTTTTATCGTATTTGCGATAAACCTTGATAATAGCAAGGTTTATCTGCGATAATTTCTGACGGTAAAAAAATCTTTGCAATGCATCGTTAGGGATAAATATCGCTTAACTTTGGTAATATGCCCCAACGTCTGTTAACGTTCGATTCGAAGGAAATCAGGAAGTGTTGAAAAACATTGTCTGCGCCATCTTGTCTTTTTTCAAATGCCACACTTTTGTCGTGCACGGCAGCCATTTTAGATGCCTTGACCAGACCCACTCTGTGCACGCTGTCGATCCTTAGCATGGCTCCCCACCCTCGCAAGCATCTCACCCAGGCAGTGGTCACCCCCGCTCTCTGTCTTATGCATGGGTAATAAACCTCCCCCCATCTGCGCTGCTCTTCCCTGAGAATCACACCCTGTGCCCGCCCGACACCTCCCTTTCGCCCTATTCACTACCGCACCCTCTGACACTCCTTTTCCTCTGTGTCCGATTGTCCAGGCTGGTCCTAGGGTATCAGCTAGCCCTGCAGATGTAGTTTATGGCCACAGCTGTAAAGAATCACCCCTCTTCAAAGGAGTTATAGTAGATCAAGGCCCACACTCGATGAGATCCGTCACAGCAGAAGCGTTGCTATTATCTGAAAACCATCCTGTATTGTGATTGGGGAGGGGACCGAGCGAGAAGCGGAAGATTCTAGGGATGACTCTTTGTACATCAAAGTTTTTACAATTATGTGTCACATTAAAAATATATAGCACTCCGACAAAGTAGTAAGATTATAAAACTTTAATAATTTATAAATATATACAAGAAAACAAAAATAGTAATAACATATAAACATTTTTAGGGAAAAACAACGAAGTAGCGGTCGGCTGTGCGAATAGTCCCAACGCAGCACAACGTCCAGATTTCCGGCGTGGGGCGTCGCGGGGGGTGGGTCATCAGTAGCAAACTGTTGTGCGAATAGTTCCAAGGCAGCAGAACGCGCCGAAATCTAGATGACACGAAAGTGATGTCTAGTAAGTTGCCACCCAGCAAATAACGGCGTGGGGCGTCGCGGGGGGTGGGTCATCAGTAGCAAACTGTTGTGCGAATAGTTCCAAGGCAGCAGAACGATGGCACCAAGGTGATGTCCAGTAAGTTGCCGCACTGGTTTTGGTATCCTACAATGCTGCTCCGAATAACGGCGTGGGGCGCCCCGGGGGAGGCGGCGTGAACGGGCCTCTCCAGGTGGAGTGTCATCTGTTGTAGTGGGGCGCCCCTTTACCGTTTCAGTTGCCATTCCGTCCGTTTTTGGTCCACTGTGTCAAAAGCCGCAATTCAGCTGAGTTGCGCCCACTCTTGCGGTGCAGCGATAGGCGGCTGTCACAGGACTCTCAAAATGGCGGCAGGCTCTTTCCTTTTTGGGCCTGGTCCACTGAAATGGCCCTGGGACACCTTGGAAATCGGACGCTTGTCTGCTAGGTCTTGGACCCCATTCTCGAAAGCGTCCCCTCCGCCTTGAGAATTCATCAAAAGTTTTGGGGGCCCCGACTCCTGCAGGCTTCTGGTGGGGAGCGGCTGCCATGATTGCTCGCGGAATGACCACGACGGAGCTACGAGATGGTGGTGCTCTCATGCTGACGCCAGCTTCAGTCTGAAACATCTAGAAACAAGGTGGGGCTTTCATCGTTTGTGAAAAAAAAAAAGTTTTCATCCAATGAAAAGTGTTGTTTTTAGGTCATATGAACAAGCCTTCCATCATTAGGAAACCAAAAGTAAAATGAACCAATGAAAAGTTTTATAAACAAGTCACATGACCTGTTATGCGGCATAGGGTATAAAATGCGGAGAAAATACGTTGGCACGTGAGGCGGCGTCAGTAGCGGACCGATGTGCGAATAGGCCGAAGGCAATACAACGCGCCAAGATCCGGATGGCACCGAGGTGGTGTCCAGCAAGTTGCAGCACTGGTGTGGCCATCCTACAATGCTGAAAGTCGGCGTGGGGCGCCCCGTTGGCCTGTGAGTTCGCGTCAGTAGCGGACCGATGTGCGAATAGGCCGAAGGCAGCACAACGCGCCAAGATCCGGATGGCAGCGAGGTGGTGTCTAGTAAGTTGCCGCACTGGTGTGGCCATCCAACAATGCTGAAAGTCGGCGTGGGGCGCCCCGTTGGCCTGTGAGTTTGCGTCAGTAGCGGACCGATGTGCGAATAGGCCGAAGGCAGCACAACGCGCCAAGATCCGGATGGCACCGAGGTGGTGTCTAGTAAGTTGCCGCACTGGTGTGGCCATCCTACAATGCTGAAAGTCGGCGTGGTGCGCCCCGTTGGCCTGTGAGATGGCGTCAGTAGCGGACCGATGTGTGAATGGGGCCGAAGGCAGTGCAACAATATTTTTGGAATAGAAGACACCACTAGGCGCTGAGATGCCAAGATCCGGATGGCACCGAGGTGGTGTGTAGCAAGTTGCCGCACTGGTGTGGCCATCCTCCAATGCTGAAAGTCGGCGTGGGGCGCCCCGTTGGCCTGTGAGTTTGCGTCAGTAGCGGACCGATGTGCGAATGGGGCCAAAGGCAGCGCAACAATAGTTTCTGACTGACACCACAAGGCGCTGAGATGCCAAGATCCGGATGGCACCGAGGTGGTGTCATAGTTGAGAGTTCTGAGCAGCGGTTGTAACACTGTCTGAAGCTTATTTACAGCTGCTGCAGCTTCACTACGCGTCAAGATCCGGATGGCACCGAGGTGGTGTCTAGTAAGGTGTACTGGTGTGGCCATCCTACAATGCTGAAAGTCGGCGTGGGGCGCCCCGTTGGCCTGTGAGTTTGCGTCAGTAGCGGACCGATGTGCGAATAGGCCGAAGGCAGCACAACGCGCCAAGATCCGGATGGCACCGAGGTGGTGTCTAGTAAGTTGTCGCACTTCTGTGGCCATCCTACAATGTTGAAAGTCGGCGTGGGGCGCCCCGTTGGCCTGTGAGATGGCGTCAGTAGCGGACCGATGTGCGAATGGGGCCAAAGGCAGCGCAACAATATTTTCTGATTTGAAGACACCACAAGGCGCTGAGATGCCAAGATCCGGATGGCACCGAGGTGGTGTCTAGCAAGTTGTGGCACTGGTGTGGCCATCGTACAATGGTAAAAGTCGGCGTGGGGCGCCCTGTTGGCCTGTGAGATGGTGTCAGTAGCGGACTGATGTGCGAATGGGGCCAAAGGCAGCGCAACAATGTTTTCTGACTGACACCACAAGGCGCTGAGATGCCAAGATCCGGATGGCACCGAGGTGATGTCTAAGTTGCGGACTGATGTGCGAATGGGGCCAAAGGCAGCGTAACAATATTTTTTGTATGGAAGATACCACTAGGCGTTGAGATGCCAAGATTCGGATGGCACCGAGGTGATGTCTAGCAAGTTGCTGTACTGGTGTGGTCATCCTACAATGCTGAAACTCGGCGTGGGTCGCCCCATTAGCCTGTGAGATGGCGTCAGTAGCGGACCGATGTGCGAATAGGCCGAAGGCAGCACAACGCGCCAAGATCCGGATGTCACCGTGGTGGTTTCATAGTTGAGAGGCACTTCATCTGCAGTGGGGCGTCGAGATCCGGATGGCACCGAGGTGATGTCTAGCAAGTTGCTGTACTGGTGTGGTCATTCTACAATGCTGAAAGTCGGCGTGGGGCGCCCCATTAGCCTGTGAGATGGCGTCAGTAGCGGACTGATGTGCGAATGGGGCCAAAGGCAGCGCAACAATATTTTCTGAAGAGAAGACACCAAAAGGCGCTGACATTCCAAGATCCGGATGGCACCGAGGTGGTGTCTAGCAAGCTATGCAGTTGAGTTGTGTGCGCACTTGCGGCGAATAGGTCGAAGGCAGCATAACAATGTTTTCTGAATAGAAGACACCACAAGGCGTTGAGATTCGGTTACCACCGAGGTGATGTCTAGCAAGTTGCCGCACTGGTGTGGCCATCCTACAATACTGCTCCGAATAACGGCGTGGGGTGCCAGAAGGGGGGGGAGCCGGCGTGAATGGGCCTTCCTAGGTGGAGGCTCGTCTGCTGTAGTGGGGCGCCCCTTTACCGTTTCAGTTGCCATTCAGCTGAGTTTCGGCTGCTCTTGATGCTACAGCGACAGGCGGCTGCAAGAGGACTCTCAAAATGGCGGCCTGTTCTTTGGATTTGGGCCTGGTCCACTAAAATGGCCCTGGGACACCTTAGAACTCGGACGCTCGATTTTTTTTTCCTTTCCTGTACATGCAAAAAAAGGTAAATGCCCGGTACGTTACACGCTTCATCTGCCACGATGAACTCTCCAGAGGAACCGAAAAAAAATATAGTTGTGGTAACTATACCATGCATCGTCATATGGAGAGGTGGCACCAATTAATTATAGTGCTGCATAAAAGAGAGATTTGGAGGAGAACCCCTGACCTGCTAGTACATTCATCAAAGAAGTGGCACTGAGAGCTTCAGAGGCAAGGGAAACGGTCCCAAATATTTAGAAGAACTTTGGAAAGATTAAAATGACATGTTTAGATTGTGGCAAATTAATTTCATGTGGACAGATGAGTGTTACTCTAATAAATACAGCATATGAACATGATCATAGTCGATGGTTGGTAGAGACATTTTGACTATATCCTGGACCTGCCCGTCCTCGCCCAAAATGGCGCCGGAATAAATGGGACTCGTAACTCCTTGTTGTGTACTGGTTGCAGAACCTTGAAATCACGAGATACGTATGCAGTTTTGAAGCACATGGCGGACGGGGACGAGAATTGATTGAATATTTCGACATCCCTATTGATATTAAGTTCTGATGTGTTATTGATTACTGTACTGTTGAAAGTTCGAATTAACGCCACCCATGGTACTTGCCCGCAAATGTATATCTAGATAATTTTATTGTAACTGGCCCTGTCGTATTTTAATTATAAAATGTACGTCCACCGATTCCGTAACTGTTAGACACCTTAGTTCTTGCAACCTAATGGCCCGCCCGTTACGTTCCTCTACAGTGTAAATGTCTATTCATCATATACGATTACAGTTTGCTCCGTGGCAGGCCCACGTGGTTATAGGCTCGTATTTGTATAATGAAATTTTCACAATAAAGGTTTTTAAAAGAAAACATGGTAGTAGTATATACATTGGTAAAGTTTTTAATAATAGTGACTGTTTTAGAATCATTAAAAGGCAAGTGAAATAAAGCAGACCAATTACATGAAGGGTAAAAGGTATAATACGAAGGAACGCAGTAAAGATAAATGGTCAAGGGCTGTTGTGTTTTCTATTCCTGCAACATAAAGTGATCGATAAGAATCTCATATTCAGGCGTATCGGCGACTAAGACAGCAGGTCGACCCTCTTTTGCTCAACGGCTCCGTCATGGGACGAAGAAACGCTCTTTTTCTCGAAAAAAGAATATATTTTACTTGCAGGACAGTTGTAAAATTTCCGGGAAAGTACATTAGCCTGGAACATTATAACATATATTTAAGAAAAAATAATGTTCGGAAGTAATGAAAAGCGTAATTTTTAGGTCATATGACCAAGCCTTTCATCATTACAATAAGAAAAGTAAAATGAACCAATGAAAAGTTTTATTAACAAGTCACATGACTTGTTATGCTTACGTTACGCGCTGCGCGCCCCGGATGACTTCCGGATGCGCTAACGCGGCGCGTCATATGACGCATTACGCGACAACGCAGGTCCAGAATATAGTCAAAATGTCTCCACCAACCAGCGGTCGGAACACAACCCCTTTCAGCAGGCTAAATAGTTCTGTTAAATGACAACAGAAGGGACAGGCAACAAGAACCATCAGTCAAAGAGGGGAGGGCTAGTTCTTCTCTACCGGGTTACATTGGGGCGCTACCGGAACTGATCGAATTGGTAGTCTACAGTGTTTCTGGATGTTTCAGACTGAAGCTGGGGTTAGCATGAGAGCAGCACCATTTCGTAGCTCCGTCGTGGCCATTCCGTAACCAATCATGGCAGCCGCTCTTTATCATTATTTTGGGCGGGGTGGGTGGCGGAGCCGAGCTGTTTTGCAGCCATCATTGTGTGGAGTTCAGTTCATCTCACTAGTTTTGTATTTGTCATGAGGGGTTGTTCCTAATGTTTCTATTTTAGCGAGGTCAAAAAGAGATCCCATTAGTGGCCTACTGATTTTGCTCGATTCCTTTTCTTTTTTTTTACACAATTTTTCGTTATCTGCAAAGACTAAACAGAGTATTGCGACTCTGTGTTTGTTTGTAAATAGAGAATGAACCAAAGAGAACTAATTCTAAAACAGTAAATACTTGGATAACAATCAATCAAATGGAGAGAGAAGCAGGCACGACGGATTACAACGGGGGCAAAGGCCTGCGTTAACTACCTTTCACTATCTGCAAAGAGAGAGTACTCCTAATAGAAATGAGGGGGGGGGCACCATTCAAAGCAGATCAGTGTGCATAAACACGAAAATGTTTTCACTTACCACGTACTTGACATTCGACAGCTTATGATATTTGCTATTAAAAAACCATTGAAATTCACTGAAAAAACCATAGGTTATAGACCATATATAGTTAGGAATTAGCATTTACAAAACCTTGAAAATTCACTGAAAAAACCATAGGTTATAGACCATATATAGTTAGGAATTAGCATTTAAAAAACCTTATTTTACTCACACAAAACCATTGAAATTCCATATATAGTTAGTTGCACTAACTATATATCGCGCACCCGCAATCCACTGCTGATCATGTCACATATTACATCATTCATGACATGGTCAGTGACATCACTGATGACATCACTGATGACAACTCAAATGACATCACTGATGACATCACTGATGACATCTCAAATGACATAACTGATGACATCACTGATGACATCTCAAATGACATCACTGATGACATCTCATTTGACATTACTGATCACATCACTGATGACATCATTCATGTGATAATACGATGAACCTCTTCAGACTCTAATATAACCTTAGATACACTCAGTGTAAACAGACACTCATAGACTGTCACTCATCCATGGAGTTACTCAGACACTTAGTCAGTCATGCAAAGAATCAATCACACCTCCATTTCCTCAACTATACAGTTATACACACCTTACTTATTCAAACATATACTAAAACATATTTACTCACTTATACAATCCTGGATACAAGTTCACAATGATCCATACAGCCACTCACACATTCACTGGCTCTTATGCACAGTTATTTATATATGTCAACTCTCACATGTACTGTGTTTTACATATGTACTTACTTTGACATGTAGCACTGAGATATCCATTCACTCACCAATACACTCATGCACACAGTCAACCGCCCATACAGCTGTTTCCACATGCACTTTTGAACCCATACATCTAGTCAATCAACTGCTCACACATCTATGCAGAGAGTCATACACCTCCCAGCCACCCAGACACACACTCAGTCTCCCATACAAATGCTTGGGCAACCAATCAATAACCCATACAGTTAATCATATAGCTAATGATCAACACATGCAGCAGTTTACAGAACAACAGACATAATGATGCACAAATTAAGACAGTTTAGTCACTAACCCATGCACTCAGTGAGACACATTTAATCAGTCACTCATACAGTCAGCCATGCCCCTACTAAATCCTTCATCAAGACACTTATACATCCACTCATTCTTCAATATGTAAGACATATTTTAACTTTACAGAATTATACAGTCACTGTATGTAGTCATCAGTGATGTCATCAGTGATGTCATTTGAGATGTCATCAGTGATGTCATCAGTGATGTCACTGACCATGTCATGAATGATGTAATATGTGACATGATCAGCAGTGGATTGCGGGTGCGCGATATATAGTTAGTGCAACTAACTATATATGGAATTTCAATGGTTTTGTGTGAGTAAAATAAGGTTTTTTAAATGCTAATTCCTAACTATATATGGTCTATAACCTATGGTTTTTTCAGTGAATTTTCAAGGTTTTGTAAATGCTAATTCCTAACTATATACGGTCTATAACCTATGGTTTTTTCAGTGAATATATATATATATATATATATATATATATATATATATATTACCTACTGGTGATCGCCAGAAGGTATATATAGTTAGGATTTTTTTGAATAGGGATTTCTGAAAATTCTATGTTGAATAACTTTGGCGTTGATGGACGGAATTGGCTGAAATTTTCAGGAAAATGGCACATTTTGTTTCTGAGCGTCCCCTGAAAGTTTGGGGGGGGGGGGGGTTTCGTCAAGCAGGGGCCGAGAAAAAAGGGGGGTCTCAAAACGTGTTTTTAACATTGAGTTTTCCATAGGGCGGTTGGACTCACTTTTAGCTCGAACGGCTGAATGGATTTCTATAAAACTTGGCAAAATTGTAGAGACTGTTTGCCCGATGTGCCTTTGCTAGGTCTCAAGATATGTGCTCCAGTGGATTTTGAGAAATTAACGTTCAAAAAATATATATATCTGTGACAGCGTCCCGGTTGTTGTGTTGTGTGGGTGATGTAAGTACCAACATGTAGGTACCAATGAAGAGTCTAAAATTCAATGTACACCGTCTCCTCTGTAGATATTTTGTATGTTCTAATATGGGTTATTTAAATGTAAATGTGTGGAAAAGCACTTCATGCTTTAAAGCAATTGTATTTTTGAACTGATTGTTCTTTCCTCTTAGTCCTCCTCTTTGGTTTTTTTCCCCCACACTCTTCTTCAGCATGATAGTTGATAAATTCGTTCCCTCAAAAAATGTATATACATAAAAAATTATATTAAATACATATAAAATATATTTTTCCTTTAAAAGAAGAATACATTTTACAGCTTTTGATATTTGCTATTAAAAAACTATTGAAATTCACTGAAAAAACCATAGGTTATAGACCATATATAGTTAGGAATTAGCATTTACAAAACCTTGAAAATTCACTGAAAAAACCATAGGTTATAGACCATATATAGTTAGGAATTAGCATTTACAAAACCTTATTTTACTCACACAAAACCATTGAAATTCGCATATATAGTTAGTTGCACTAACTATATATCGCGCACCCGCAATCCACTGCTGATCATGTCACATATTACATCATTCATGACATGGTCAGTGACATCACTGATGACATCACTGCTGACATCTCAAATGACATCACTGATGACATCACTGATGACAACATCCAGTGACTGTATGTTTCTGTAAAGTTAAAATATGTCTTACATATTGAAGAATGAGTGGATGTATAAGTGTCTGGATGAAGGATTTAGTAGGTGCATGACTGACTGTATGAGTGAGTGATTAAATGTGTCTCACTGAGTGCATGGGTTAGTGACTAAACTGTCTTAATTTGTGCATCATTATGTCTGTTGTTCTGTAAACTGCTGCATGTGTTGATCAGTAGCTATATGAGTAACTATATGGGTTATTGATTGGTTGCCCAAGTATTTGTATGGGAGACTGAGTGTGTGTGTGGGTGGCTGGGAGGTGTATGACTCTGTGCATAGATGTGTGAGCAGTTGATTCACTAGATGTATGGGTTCAAAAGTGCATGTGGAAACAGCTGTATGGGCGGTTGACTGTGTGCATGAGTGTATTGGTGAGTGAATGGATATCTCAGTGCTACATGTCAAAGTAAGTACATATGTAAAACACAGTACATGTGAGAGTTGACATATATAAATAACTGTGCATAAGAGCCAGTGAATGTGTGAGTGGCTGTATGGATCATTGTGAACTTGTATCAGGGATTGTATAAGAGAGTAAATATGTGTTAGTATATGTTTGAATAAGTAAGGTGTGTATAACTGTATAGTTGAGAAATGGAGGTGTGATTGATTCTTTGCATGACTGACTAGGTGTGTGAGTAACTCCATGGATGAGTGACAGTCTGTGAGTGTCTGTTTACACTGAGTGTATCTAAGGTTATATTAGAGTCTGAAGAGGTTCATCGTATTATCACATGAATGATGTCATCAGTGATGTGATCAGTAATGTCAAATGAGATGTCATCAGTGATGTCATCAGTGATTTCATTTGAGATGTCATCAGTGATGTCATCAGTGATGTTATCAGTGATGTCATTTGAGATGTGATCAGTGATGTCATCAGTGATGTCACTGACCATGTCATGAATGATGTAATATGTGACATGATCAGCAGTGGATTGCGGGTGCGCGATATATAGTTAGTGCAACTAACTATATATGCGAATTTCAATGGTTTTGTGTGAGTAAAATAAGGGTTTGTAAATGCTAATTCCTAACTATATATGGTCTATAACCTATGGTTTTTTCAGTGAATATATATATACGTATATATTTATCACAGCACATTATGCTTTTCATTGTATAGCAAATGATGTGTGTCATTGGCCCACTTGGGCGAAACCGTTTTGATAGAGCCTTGGGAATATTTAATTCTAGGAGAAATGCTCTAAGTGTATAGATTGTAGATTTATGCAATGTTAGAACACTGTTGGAATGCATTGTATATACAGTGTGTATAAGCGATATTTCCTATATGCACTCAGTGAATTTTGCACATTACAATACGGCCGCCACAGTTTGTAACATTGTACATACACTGGAATGGGGTTAGTCCATCTTCTATGGATTGAAAGGAAGTGGATATAATCTTGTGTGTTTTTGGCTTCTACGAGCGTGAGCAAGGTGTAAAGCCGAAACACATCGTTTTTGAGTCTGCCATTTCACTCATACAAAACGATAGAAATTCCCCTGTTATAGTTAGTTGTGCTAACTATAACTCGCGCCCCCGCAATGCACTGCTGATGACATCACATATTACATCATTCATGACATGGTCAGTGACATCACTGATGACATCACTGATGACATCTCAAATGACATCACTGATGACATCATCCAGTGACTATGTGTTTCTATAAAATGTAAATATGTTTTATATATATATGCCAAGGTGTATTGAACAATGAATGGGTGTATAAGAGTCAGGATGCATGATTAAGTAGATATGCGACTGACTGTATAAGTGAGTGAATCATTATGTCTTCCTTAATACATGTGTTACCAACTGATACAGACATTCACACACTTAGGTTGTCAGTTGGTGTGTAAGCGGTTGCATGGTTTCTTTAGCAGCTAAATGAGGATCTATATTAGCTATTGATTGCTTGTCTGACTATCTGTATGGGTACCTGAGTGTCTGAATGGGTGGGTGAGGGGTATGACTCTGCGCATAGATATGTGAGTGGATAATTCACTGGGTATATGTGTTCAAGTCTGTATCTGTGAAGGGATCCATGACTGGGTGAGTGTGTGTATGAGTGTATTGGTGAGTGAATAAATGCCTCAGTGGTAGATGTGTGAGTAACTGCATATGTAAAAGGCAGTATATATCAGTGTTGGAGTATATAAATGAGTATGTGTAAGACTGAATGATTGTGAGAGTGCCTGTATGGATCAGTGTGTGCTTGTATTAGTTATTGTATTAGAGTGTAAGTATGTGTTAGTATATATTTAAATAAGTGAGGTAGTATGTGTATAACTGTGCAGGTGAGTAAATGAAAGTGTGATTGATTATTTCCATGACTGACTGGGTGTGTGAATAACTCTATTAATGAGAGGCGGTGTGTGAGTGTCTGTATAGATATGTGACTGGATATGATAATGCTGTATTGATGGCTGACTGTATGTATGAGTGACTGTATAGGTGAATGAGTGGATGTGTGTGTAGACCTACAAATTAGTGAGTGGATATGTACTAATTGGTATTGGTGTGTTAATGGTTTTGAAAATTATAGTCTGTATTTTAGAGTGGATGTATCAAGTGTTATATTAGGGTCTGATGAGGTGCATCAGATTTTCACGTGGATGATGTCATCAGTGATGTCATCAGTGATGTCATTTAAGATGTCATCAGTGATGTTACTGACCATGTCATGAATGATGTAATATGTGCAGTGCATTGCGGGGGCGCGAGTTATAGTTAGCTCAACTAACTATAACAGGGGAATTTCTATCGTTTTGTATGAGTGAAATGGCCAACTAACTATAACGTCCCTGAAACCTATTTCTTTTCCAGTGAATTTCTAAGGTTTTTTAATGCAAATTCCTAACTGTAACGTCTGTAAAACCTATGTTTTTTCAGTGAATTTCAAAGGTTTTTAAATTCTAATTTCTAATTCTAATGTTCATGAAACATATCTTTTTTTTCTGTTTTTTTAATTTTCATCCCATTCTCAACCTGGTGAAAACTTCAAATCTCACCACTCTTCCATCGATACCGTCCACCAACAAAATTGCCACAAACCAGAGCCACAACTAACGCTAATGATATGCAAACTAGGCGTTCCCGTGCAAAAAACACACGAAAACACCACTTCCCCATATTTTCCCCAACCAGCCAAATCTGCAATGCGATCTAAAAACAGGCTATAGGCCGACTTACCATTAACAAATTAACATCAACCTTTAACTGATGTAAGGAGTTTGACTATCTACTGCGTGGATTACACCCAACTCACAGCCACATCTAAAGACCAACACGTGATAGAGGTACTGATCATGCAGCTCCGACACCCAACAAGGCCACAACACCCAGCACCACCAGAACCCCCCCTCTGGACCACCCCCCGCTACTACCACCGAGGCAGCAGAAAACAGGACAACGGATTTTCCCAAAATACCATGTCCCCTCAGCCGCACAATAGCTGAATGTTGGGAGATGTGGCAACCAAGTATGTGTGAAGGAGGCAAGTCACCCATCAATAATAATGCACACAATGCCAAGTGTAACGCTGATGTGCTGTACAGACCTCACTATGCAAAGCACAAACCCTTCCATGTGGAGATATGCTATTGATACTTGAGATGTAGTGCACAGTGGACGCAACCATGTTACCTCAGGCAGTTGGGATGTTCTCGGTCATGTAGCTGTGTTGTGCCCCCCCTGGAAGCGGAAGGGGGTGAACTGGTCCAACGTACACCACTCCAGCGGAAGAGTATGAATAAATAGGCCAGGCCCTGGGTGTGGTTCACTTGTGGGAAGACCAATGAGTCTGCAGAGCGGCGGCTCGCACCCTGTCACGTGGCTGCTGCCATGACTGCGGACCTACTCCACACAGGCCCCCTGCAAACCCAGCAGCACAGCACCGCAGACTTATGTCTGTACCGACTACTGCCTTTGATCTACACTACGGAGAGCAGGGTTCACATATTGAATTCAGCCTTGATTTATTAATTGCACAGAGAATTGTACTCTATGTCCTCGGATTTTGTCAAGAAGAAGTGACAAAAAGCATTCTTCGATGTCTATGCTAACTACTACCTTCGATCTACACTACGGACAGCAGGGTTCACAAATTGAATTCAGCCTTGATTTATTAATTGCACAGAGAATTGTACTCTATGTCCTCGGATTTTGTCAAGATGAAGTGACAAAAACCATTCCTCCATGTCTATGCTAACTACTGCCTTCGATCTACACTGCGGACAGCAGGGCTCACAATTCAGATGCAGTGGCGATTGCAGATGACGCTGTCCAGTTTGCAAGAAACATTGCTCCCAGTGCGGCCCGCCGGGACCACGCCTCATCGTAGGATGTGCACAAGCTGTGTATTTCAGGTGCTACTAACTCACTGCACCATACGTCATGTCCACGTGGCCTTATCAAGGCAAGACATTGCTCCCAGTACGGCCCACCGGGACCGCGTATCATCGCAGGGTGCGCACACGCCGAGTACTCCAGGTGCCACTAACAGTGCAGCTCAACTCAATGCCATGTGGCTCCTGACCACTGCCTGTGCCATACACTGGGCTTACACGGTTCACAATTCAAAATTAGTAGCGACGCAAATTGTGTAAGAGACTATAATGAGTTAAGAAGACCAAATACTCCCAAGCTGTGCAGCTCAAGTCAGCGTCACCTGCCTGTGGGCCTTTGCTGACCGCTGCCTCCGGCCTACACTGTGGAAGACTGGCGACATGTGGTGCCAACAAACCCTGTTCAACACAAGTCGATCCCACATGTGTAACTGGTTCCTGAGTCCTGAATGGCAGCGACCCCAACTTCTGTCCAGCGATCACAGCACCATACTCCCTTCAGTCTTACTTGTTGCTCTTTTCTTTAAATATTTTTTTTATATGTAAATCTATACATGACTAAGATTCTTCTTTGTCCAACCGCACAGGGACACTTCTAGGCCCAAGAAGGTTGTTGGGGGGTGTGTTGGTAATGTGGGAAGAGGGTACGTTACCTGCTAATGTGGGGAGAGGGAGCATCAAAGGGGTATCACTCACAGAAAGAACTCCAATATGTTTTCACAAATGCCTCGGACAGATACCAGCTGACGGACTGAATCACAAAATGGTTTTTCAATACTTATGTACTGTGAGTTATGAACAGTTCAAAACCCCGGCTCGCAGAGGGACAGCTGCGGCCCGCCTGCTCGACTCCCAGACGCAGTACTACGAGCCGTCCGCATCATTGTGTCTATCCCTGCCCTGTTCCGTCATACGCCACGCCACTTCATTTACGTTCCACCGTTAGCCCCACATAGCTACCTGTCGCAGGCGTACTCGCTGTTGGTGTGCAGGTCAGTGGTCTAGGTTTGCACACACACCACACCCATCCGGCACATGCGACACAGGCCATGTGACCACACAAATATAATAAATCGACAACGTCACATCCTTTATTGCCGGTGCTGACTAGCTGGTGAACGCTCCATGGGTCTCAACCATAAAGAGTCCACGGAAAGTTGCGCAGAAGATTAGTCGCACCCTCAGCTGTATGGCCGTCAGCGGCCTCCATCCCCTTGGCGCGGACTTCATATGCATAGATTTAGTGCCACCCCAAACTCATGTGGCCATCAGGAGCCTACCAACACGTGCCATGAACTTAAGTTCCACAGGCTAAGCGGCAACAAACCCTGAGGTGCTCACTGCCATTGATGACTCAGCGACATGTGTGAGATCTTCTGGGCCGCGGAGAAGCTCAAGTGGTCTCCACCATTCAGGACTCAGGACTGATCAACACATCTGAGATCGGCGGGGTTTTGACAGGCACATGCAGTCCGCCCACTGCTGCATACTCCGATGGCACCAGATAATTATTTGCTCATGGATGCGCAGAGCCGACAGCCTCTCTCTATCTCTTTCACTTCCCTCTCTTCTCTCTCTCTCTCTCTCTCACTCTCTCTCTCTCGCTCTCTCTCTCACTCTCTTCATTCTTTTCCTTGTATCTCTCTCTCCCTCCTCCCTTTCTCACTTCCTTTCTTTCCTTCCCTTTCTTTTTCTCTCTGGCTTGTTTTTCCTTCTCTGTTTCTCTCTATCAGTCCTTTGATATGCACATTACACACGTCCTTATTTTGTGATTTATTTTCCAGACTCTTTCGTTGACATCCACGGTCCCCACAAGAGTCTTCCACCTGGTTGTTTTCTATTCTATTTGTTACAAATGTTTTATTGGTTTATTTTTATATATATATATATTAATAAAAAAATTACATTTGAAAATAGTTTATGGTTTATATATGTTTATAAAAAAATAAAGTTTGACAAAAAAAATTATAAACCTTTTCGGTTGTTTTCTTAACTGCTGTGTGACTCTTTCTTGTTCTTATTACTGTTATTTGCTGGTATCCACCATGGTGTTAAATTTTGGAGCACTTATCGCGGGAATACGATTGATCTCTGCAGTTTGCACCAACTTCTGAATACTGTGTTAGATTTATCTCAACTTTAGTTGCATTAAAGTGCTAATAATGAAATGCAGAGTAGCCGTTCCCGTGCAAAAAGACACGAGGTGCACCTATGCGATTTATTCTAAATACTAAAATCCTGTATTGAATTGCACTGAGGTAGTGCCTGCACTTACAGTGTACACACAAAATCAATTAAGAAATCTCATTGTATTTATATTGATTAGGAATATTGCGTCAGGTGCTGGATCTTGACGGGATACACTGCCCAGTCCGTCTATTGTTCTGCACACAAAGAAATGACATCACAACTTTCCCAACTGCAATGCAAAATTACTTCCGGCGATAACCCACGTTAGCACCAGGAATTCTACACCTGCTTTCTGCTGGTGTTAAGCAGGACGACTACCTGCAGCATGAAAGGAAACACAGGCAAGAGCCACACCAGAACACCCACAGGTACCATAGAGTCAATGAGCATGATACAGGGATACCCATGAGGGCCACAAGACTCATCACAACAACACCAGGACCACGAACGCCCCCCAAACCCACATCTGAGCAAAGGTGTCCGTGTGGTCATTGTGTTAGCATGATAGGCAAATGCCCTGCAACATCACAGTGTGCTGTCTGCAGCAGACGTTACCATGTCACCTCAGCGTTGGCAGTGACCCTGGACATGAAGCTACGCACGCATCCTCCTGCAAGCACAACACACATGTGCTGGTCCGGCCTACACAGGTCAGCGCAGGGGTGTGCCTATCCGGCAAGTGAAACGGGGTGTCTCGAACATGTCTGTGTGCAGGAAGTACGATAAGCGTGTCTCTGTGTTCTGGTGTGGCCGGCCACAAGGGCCGCAGCAGACGATGTTCTAAAGTGGCCTACACCACCACCAAATGGAACTCTCATGGTGTAGGTCGAATGCCGCAGGACATGCAGGAATAGGCATTTCGATGTGGTCCGTCGGCTAGACTGCCGACTTTGGTGCTGGAGACCAGGGTTTGAGCCTCGGGGTCGCGTCCACATCCTGTGATTCTGGGCAAATCACTTAATCTCCCTGTGCCTGAATGTGTAATGTAAATACGGTGCTCATGTAAAGTGCTCCAATACCTTCGGGTCGAGTTTGTGCTATATAAATATGCAAAAAAAGAAAAAATGCTGTGCCATATGAGTGCACGGTATACAACAGCACACCGTACAAAAGTGTGGGGGCTCGTCGGAGGGAGGCGCAGCTGTTTGGCAACGTAACACACAGTGAGCCCGCCCATGTGCCACGTGCTGGGCATCTCATCCATGATGACCACGGTCGCACACATCCCACAACACCCACGACCGGCCTTTGTACACATCCTGTATGAATGCAGCATGGTTTTCACTTCTATGCTCGTTCAGTGGTGTGATGTTACCGGGTTGTGTGACTTATGCTCCTTGTTGTTGTGTTTCATTTTGGCCATTGTTTGTCAATACTTGTGCTGTACTTGATTGTACATGTGTGCCATTGTGCCCATCTCCCCCCGTCCTCCCACTCCCTGCTTCTTCCTCTTCCTGGTGCTCTTGTTTCTATAATTTTGCTCTTCCACACATAAATGCATGTAAACAACAAATTAGAAGAGTTCCTTGATTCTTTTAGGGTTCTCTTAACTTCTCTCTATTACTGTCTTTCTAATTTTCCATTTAAACAGTTTTTTTTAATATTCAAGGACACATAGAAGTCAGAAGTGCAACGTATTCTATCAACACACTTCCTAGAACATTCTACAACACGTGCAGGTTAAAAGTTCATCAATTTTTTAAAACCTAACGATATTTTTTTGCAACATTTTATCGAACATTTAACGGCACATGCAGGTTAAAAGTTCACGATTGTTTTAACTTCGAACAGTGCACCCCAAATGCAAGTAGCAGGTGTGGTTGAGTTGAGCAAATTGTATGCTATAATATGTACTCCACGTTCAAACTGCTTTTTCTTAACCAATCACAAAGATGATTTTCCACAAAACGAATGTGCACCCTACTTTTAAGAAACATTGCTTTTCATCTCCCAATCATGTATTGTTTTGTATGTGAAAAAAACTAGTTCCCTATCTTTAAACATATCTCTTATTCTACCAAGGAACTGCATAAGCTACAGACAGCTTTCCATATCTTCCAGCCATACCTTCAAAATGCTAGTGTGGATCGTAGGACATAGCTATGTTTTCTGGTGCAAGAGATATGCAGAACAGAGACGTATTGACTTAGACCTCGGTCTACAAAATGTGGACATCAAATGGTTTGGACAGGGAGGATTGAAGTGGCACCAATTGTTGCCTTTGGTTAAAACCTGTTTGCATCTCAAACACCCTGACCTCATGATTGTGCACTGTGGTGGAAAGGACCTAGGCACATTGACTGGGGTAGGTTTGGAAATGCTTATGAAGGACACCTTTGGGCAATTGATGTTATTTTTGCCTCAAACTGTCTTTGTATATTCCAGTATATGCCAAAGACAAAAGTAAAGATGGTCAAAACAATTTTGTCCTCAGATTGAAAAATCTAGGAAGAAAGTCAACAAAGCTGTGTCTGCATACCTCAGAGACCAAAAAATGGGGTCCATCTACAACAATAACATACGTTTTTATATGGCTGATATCTACAGAAGTGAAGGAGTACACTTCACAGATCAGGGAAATCGAGTTTTCCTGAATAACTTGAAGCTGTGCATCCGCACTTATATGTAGCTCCAACTAATGAACACAAAGGCTCTTGTTAGAGCCACCCTATAACTTACAACTTAGGCCCGCTATTTTAGGGGCAGGTAACGGCAACTCACGGACCCTCGTCAAAATGTATTCTCCACACAGCTGTGGCGCAGAGGCAACACCATCTCACTTTGCAGCACAGAGCTCTCGCTTTGATCCCCGGCTCTACTCACCCACAGGGGTGAGTAGTTTGCGCTTTACAAATACCGTATTGATTTACCTTCGCACTGCCTATACAACACCACCTAAGCACCATATACAAGTTGGACAGGTGTGGCACAGTGCCCAGAGCACATGACTTAACAGCATAGTACACACAGTTTAGGCTCACGGTTTCATCCCCGAGTCCAGCAACAGCTCAATTTAATAGCATGACACTCTAGGCAATACCTCACTTAATTTACCTACCCCACTCTTTCAGACCGGTAGGGGTCAGTAGTTCAACGGCTTTACCCCGAGTCCGTCAGCAGCTCAGCTTACGCCCCAGCGCCATCAGACCCGTAGGAGTGAGTAGTTTGCACTTCACAAATACTGAATTGATTTGATACGCGCGGATTTACCTTCGCACTCCCTGCATAACACCCCCTAAGTACCATACACAAGTTACAATGTTCGAAACAAAAGTTCACCCAAGTAGGTATAACTACATGCTCACACTACTTGGACAGATGTGGCACAGCAGCCAGAGCACATTACTTCACAGCATATGACACGCAGTTTGGGCTCACGCTTTCATCCCCGAGTCCGGCAGCAGCTCAGCTTAGCAGCATGAGATTCTAAACAGTACCTCACATATTTTCCGTACCCCAGGACTTTCAGACCCGTATTGGTCAGTAGTTCATCCTAGTAGGTATAAACACATGCTGACACTACTTCCACAGGTGTACTGCAGCGGGTATGGCACATGACTTCACAGCATAACACACACAATTTGGGTTCACGCTTTAATCCCGAGTCCCACACCTGCTCACCTTAGCAGCATCACACTCTAGGCAATACCTCACTTAATTTCCGTAGCCCACCACTTTCACACCGGTAAGGGTGAATACTTCGCTTCGCACCCCCTCTATAGCACACAATAAACACCTCACTTTCAGACCGGTAGGTATGAGTAGTTCGCTTCGCACCCCCTGTATAGCACACCCTTAACACTCCACAGAGGTTACAGTGCTCCTACCCTCCTCTTTCTTACTTTTGTTGTCCTTTTTTCACCTTACTCGCTTCAACGGAATCACAAAATGGCAGCCAACACTTCCTAGTTCCATGAGACTCTTGATAATATCTCACATATTTTCCGTACCCCAGGACTTTCAGACCAGTATGGGTCAGTAGTTCATCCTAGTAGGTATAAACACATGCTGACACTACTTCCACAGCTGTAGTGCAGCGGCCAGGGCACATGACTTCACAGCATAAGACATACAGTTTGGGCTCATGCTTTAATCCCGAGTCCCGCACCTGCTCACCTTAGCAGCATCACACTCTAGGCAATACCTCACTTAATTTCCTTAGCCCACCACTTTCACACCGGTAAGGGTGAATACTTCGCTTTGCACCCCCTCTATAGCACACAATAAACACCTCACAGAGGTTACAGTGCTCCTACCCTTCTCTTTCCCACTTTGTTCGCCCTTTTTTCCCCTTACTCGCTTCAACAGGATCACAAAATGGCGGCCAACACTTCCTAGTTGCAACCGCTCGCATCGCTCGCAGCCAATCAGCAGCAATATATATATATATATATATATATTTGTGGCGGCATGCTGAGCGGAATTTTGCACAAATAAAGGCACCTTTTGTTGGAACTAAACTGGGTTCTACTCTTCGTTTTTATCCTGTTGAAAATAAGAACCGGATAATTGGAGGAGTTTGCAGCGCCTGGCGAAGCTTTGTCCATATATATATATATGGACATCGTACTCGTCCCACTGCAACGGAATTTCCTTCCAAAGAGACGAAGCGAACCCAAATCAGTGCTGAATATTCTTTTATTTTTCGCCCAGCACCGCCGCCATGACGCGTTTCGGTCCTCCTTGGACCTTGATCACATGACACGCTACATGGGGCAGGCCAACCATTTAAAGTGACAGTGCAACTCCACAAAGTATAACCATGGACAACAGACTACGTTCTATGCCACACTCTGTTTTCTCTTATAGATGTAAAATACATATTGTCATTGTGCAAAATAACGCAGGCAATTACATACAATTATACAGTTTATCAATAAATATTGTTAATAAATATCCTCCATAAAAAACCCAAAAATGTTCAGTAAATTTCAAAGGAAATATTTTAAACACGACTCAGTAAAATCTGTGCTAAAAATTCCGAGGATAAAAACCAATTGTACCTCATAAAATTAAATGAGATCAAAAGATTAAACACAATTGTTGGTAAAGTCACCGCCATTAATAAAAGAAATGTAAAAAGATGTCCAAAATTGAGACACCTCCCAATTTACATTTCATTCACCATGGCAGTAAGCGATTTATAATATAGTGCACAAAATTACAAATTCATAGGTGTAGCAGCAATGACAATAAGATGCTTAGATGTAGCCCAAGTGGGCATTTATAAATATATAAACCATGGTTAAAGTGCTATATGCTTTTAAATATGTACCTACCCTAAAACCAAAATGTGCAAAATTGAAGTTAAAATACAATTACATTCTTTAAGCAGCGATAAATATTCAGTAACGGACACTACGCGAAGATAAATATCTAAAAAACAAACTTTTTATACTTTTCATAAGTATGTATAAAAATCTTCGCTGGAATTCAATCCATTGGGGCTTTTAGTGTCCATTTTTAAAATATATTTAGTTTCCAACTTTCTTAATCTCATGTCACGTTCACCACCTCGTCTTAACGGGAGGATACAATCAACCACAAAATAACGTAACTCATTAGATTTCTTGGCATGGACTGCATCAAAGTGATGGGCAACTGGATATGACTCATCTCCATTAATGATTGCGCGTATGTGCTGGAGTATCCGCTTGTGGACCTGTAATCTAGTACTTCCCACGTACCGCAGGCCACAGAGACACTCCAGCACATACACCGCAAACTCCGTCTTGCAGGTCAATTTCTTGTCGATCTTAGTAGGCCTGTTTTTAAAAGGGGTATGAAACTCTGTTTTGTTTATACCATGCTTACATGCCTTGCAGGTAGCACATTTAATGAAACCCTTACTGCCCATAATCCATGAGGAAGCTGTATTAACCTCTGGACTACTGGAGATCAGCGTATTGCTCATAGAACTGGCCTTCCTGAAAGTTAGATTTGGCGAGCGAGTACGTCTTTCTCCCAGTGTAGGGCCATTCCTAATAAGAGCCCAATTTTTATTGATGATTTTTCTAATAGCATGTTGTTGATTGCTATATGTTAAAATAAGTCGCAATGGTTGCTCTGTCGTAGGAATGTTACTACCTGTGCTCCTGTCAACTAATGCCTGAGCTCTGCCCTGCGCATTAGCTCTGATTGTGGCTTTGTCAATCACATCAGGACTGTACCCCCTCTCAATGAATCTGGAACGACATTCGGACTGAGCCTTAAAACAGTCTCTATCCAGGCTGCAAACCCTTCTAATCCGCAACATCTCCCCATAGGGGATGCTGCAGATTAGATGTGCTGGATGATTACTATCCGCATGTAACAAGGAATTTCCAACTGTATTTTTTCTATGCAGCCTAGTATTTAACTGGTTATCAGAGATAAAAATCTCAACATCAAGAAAGAAAACAGAGGACTTGTTGATGTGGCTGGTAAATTTTAAGTTAAGGTTGTTGATGTTCAAAGAATCAATATAGACCTGGGCCTCGCTCTCAGTTCCCTTCCAAATGATTAATAAATCATCAATGTACCTATACCAACGTATTATGTGATTGTTCACAGTCTCATTACATGCTGCCAAGAGGACCTGCCTCTCCCATAGCCCCATATGCAAACAAGCATAGCTAGGGGAGAAGCAGGCCCCCATCGCCACGCCCCTGATTTGTTGGTACACCTGTTTTGAAAACAAAAAGTAATTATTCTCTAGGCACATAGTGATGATTGCCATCAACATTTTGTTATGCTCAGAGTAACATATCGAACGTCTCTTTAAAAAATGTTCTCTATATATATATCCTACTCGTTGTGATCAGCAGATGCCGAACAGCGCCATGACCCCGTCTCTATGCGACAGCGGTTCGTGTAAAGATGGCGAACCTCACAATCCAATACAACGATACTGCCTTTCCCCAGCGTTCTCCACCACTGGGGCTCCATTGAACATCTGGTCACAATGATTTGAATAGAAAAAAACAGCGCACATGTAGCGTGAAATTCTGATGGCCGAATCGAGAGACGATATGAATTGTTTATAAAAAACATGAATGCGTTCTGTGCCATGATAAATTTATTTTAACATATCACATTAATCTTATGTATGTTCAAACGCAGCACAGAGCACTTTCTTCACTTTTATATTGGATTACAATATTGGAAGTCTGTTTTCATTTTTTATGATTTTGTTTATATCACATGTTTATTTAAACCTATCACGATCCGCTAAACAGTACTCGTGACCAAGGGAAATCTTTCCCGAAATGCGTCGAGTTTTTGCCTATGGATTTTGCAAATTAAAAAACTACTTTTTTGATGCAAGTGGTTGTTCGTGTCGTACTGTTTCCGGTGAGAACGCTGGGGAAAGGCAGTATCGTTGTATTGGATATATATATATACATATGTATATATATATATATATATATATATATATATATATATATATATATATATATATATATATATATATCCAAAAGAACATCCTACTCCCACAAATTAAGAAGAGGCACGCACTCGAGGTAAGTGGGAATAAGGCTATTTATTTTTCAGGTCTCCCTCGACCCTGCAGTAGGAGAGAAATATATACACACATAAATATAGATAGATAGATAGATAGATATTATCGACTGGCAGTAGGTAGTTATAGTTAGGACCTTGTTTCCATAGGAAACTTTTTTGGGGGGCTTGGCTATAACTTTGGGGTCATTTGACCAATCTTCAGGAAATTTTCCTTCAAAACGTTTTAAGGTTGGTTCTATTGTCATGGAAAGTTTGTTGAAAATGGCAATGTATATGCACATAAGCGGCGTTCATTTGTGTTCACTGTACCCCTTGTTGTAAGCAGAACGGATATCGCTAAACACTGACTGTGTTATCCCGCCAGCATAGACCCATGCACACACGTACACGACAGCCCTTTTAGGCACCATGGCCTCTCTGCCCGTTTGTTCCCGGCACCCCTCCCCGCGCGCACTGCTCATTCATGCATCGGCCATAAAACCCTCTCCCTCTGCGTGACCCTGCTCTAGAAGTAACACTCCTGCTTGACCCACACCCCCCATTTCCTCCCAAGAACACCCTTCCCCTCAGCTGACGACCCCCCCCCCAGCTGCACTTGGCCTTTCGACCCGGTCCCAAGTCCTAAGACCAAGCCTCATGGATGTACACCCCCCCCCTTTTTTTCCTGCCCAGCATAACAAAACCGTGATACACCAGCCGAGGTCCCCGATCTTATCGCCTGCCCAACCTTTGATCTGATCATCCCCTCCTGCCCTCGTGTCCTATAGGAATGTCCGGCTGAGAGATCACAATCTCTTGTTACATTCAGGAGGGGAGGATGACATCTGAGCGACTGGTATGGGAATAGGCCTGAAGCTGGGATTCCAAGCATGCCTTTTCCTACTTCAAAGCGTCTTTATTGTAATAAGGAATGTTTGTGCATCATAAACATGTGTATAAAAGACGAAGCCTCAGAGAAACTGGAGGTGCGGGTAGGAAGGAGAGAGCACCTCCTGAAGACACTACGCGAGTGTCCGAAATGACAGGCTCTCCTCAGGAGAAATAAAACTCTGTTCTTGTTTTCCTGTTTCCAGCGCCCGTCTCTTTTATTTTGTAATTGTTTAAAGATGGGAACTAAGAGGCGTCCTGCGCCAGCAGCCTGGGCATCAGGTGCGATATGGGCTGACTTTTCCACAATTGGCGTCCCAACGCGGGGTCCATCAGCGACATAAGGTCCGGTAAGAGAGGTCCAGACGATGGGGTGAACATCTAAACGATTGGAGTATACGTGCCTTGAGAGGGCCCTCGTCCGGCTGCCGATTGAATGAACTTCACCGATTCCGAACGGACCTCTCTCAAGTGACCTACTGTCCTGACTGGAATCCCACAGGAATGCTGCGGTAAAAACATGGAGAAAGAGAACGATTGGGCGCTGGAAAAGGGAAGGCGAAGAATTGCCCACACGGTCCGGTCCGGGTAAGGTTAAGTAGGACGTCTTTACGTCCGATTGGTAGGATGGCTTTATCCATCTGATTGATTGATTGATTGTACTTGAAGTATTGGTTCTCTTTGAGACATTTTCTATTTGCAAACAGCGATGAATAGGAATGTTCCCCTCTCTTTGCAAATAGTTAAGGATAGGTAATGCAGACGTTTGTCCCCCATTGTAATCCGTCATGCCTATCTTTCTCCCCACTGATTGTTTGTTATCGATTTTTATCGATTATTGCTCTTTGAGATATTCCCTGTCTACAAACAGGGAAGAATAGAAATATTCTGCCCCCCTTTGCAGATAGTGAAGGATAGGTAATGCAGATTTTTGTCCTCTATTGTAATCCGTCATACCTGTTTTTCTCCCCACTGATTGATTGATTGTCTGGACATTTATTGTTCAAGGAATAGTTCTTTTGAGGCATTCCCTGTTTGCAAATAACGTAGAAAAGAAATATTCTGTCTAGTCTTTGCAAGTAGTGAAGGGTAGGTAATGCGGACCTTTGTCCCCCGTTGTAATCTGTCATGCCTATCCACTCCCCACTGATTGATAAACCAGTTCCACCCGGACCATTTATTAGAGGTAGGTCATCTGGCTCGACCAGAGGGCACCCCTAATAAAAAGGACATATGCAACAATAACGAAGTAATCACCGTATCCTGTTAACAGAAACTTTAGCATGAAACACGCTAGGAAAAAAAAGGGAAGAAAGAAATAAGAAAGCAAAATCAGTAGGCCACTGATGAGTTTTTGATTTCGCTACAAATAGGAAAACGTTAGAAATAGCTCACGATAAAACACATGATTTCGCTAGAAATAAGAAACGTTAGAAATAAGCCTGTAATAAGAAACATGAAAATGGTGAGAGAAGCCAAGCTTGACATCGCAACGGCCACGAGGCAACCAGGCTTCGCCACCCCTCACTGCTCCAAACATGTCTGTCCCACCGCCTGCCACGCCCCAATAACGGTAACATGAGATAGATACAAATCAGCAGATACCTACCCCCTTTCTGGAAACTCCCGAAGTGCTACAAGTTCGCGGCTACGCCCATCCGGAAGACGAGATCTTCGGCACGTGTAGGGCGGGTCCTGCTGCCAGCCGTCGGCCGGAGGTCGTCGCATAAGGTGGGCCAGAAGAGGAGCCGAGGCCGACGGGATCCGGGCGTCCCCTCTTCTTTCTTCAATAATGGCTGCGACAACACGGGGGGGGGGATGTCTTGCTCATGCCACCGACCCCCCCCCTCGCCTCTCCTGGTCCAGCCACGGCTTGGAAGAAGCTCCCCGTTCGGCCCTGAAGCGGCGCCTTGCAGGCCACCGGGGGGGGAATGTCTTGCCTATGCCTCCGACCCCCTCCCCCCTCTCATCGCCTGGTCCGGCCATCATGAATATTAGCGCCGAGAAAAACGGCAAACGAGCCTCTCCCACCTCCCCAGGTGGAGGCCCCCAGCGGCACCCCCAACGCTCCACTCACCCGACGAGGGTTCGTCCACTCGTAAAATGGCGGTCGACCCTACAGGAGCGGGCCCGGCGTGAAGAGATGGCCCGGTTGCTTGTTGATTAAGAAATGAGTCCCACAATCAAAAGTGTTCTCCTCGACTTTGAAGATTCTATAGGAGCCACGGGGGCCCCGGACCCCCGCAGACACCCCCGATGGGGAATGACTGCCATGATTACCCGCGGAACGATGAAAATGTAGCCGCGAGACGTCGGCGCTCCCATGCTGACGCCAGCCTCAATTTGAATGACTAAAATCCTGCAGACTACAGTTCGGATCAGTTCCGGTGAAAACCCAGTATGACCCGGTAGGAAAAAAACTGTTGCCTCCCTCCCCCTTTTTGACTGATGGTTCATACCGCCGATCCTTTCTGTTGCCCTTTAACGGAACTTTTGGACTGCCGAAAGAGCCTCTGGGCCAACCACGAGTTGGTGGAGATTTTGACTATGCCTGGATCTGTCTGGCTGCACCCAAAATGGCGCTGGTACAAATGGAACTTTCAACTCCTTGTTGTACCCCGATTGCTCAGCCTTGGTGTCATGAAATATGTATGCAGTTTTTTTAAACACAATGAATTGATATGGGATGGGTACTGATTATGTGTTCGGACAATGAATTGACATGAGATGGGTACTGATTGAACATTCGGACAATGAATTGTTGTTAAGTTTTGGCGCATCATGATTATTGAAAGTTCGAATTTCAACACTTATGATACTCGCTCACACTGAAGTTTCGATATGATTTTATTGTACTTGTCGCACTTTTTATTATGAAATCAACGACCACCGACTCCATTAGGTTTTCCACTAATAAGTATCCCCACATGTACAGTTCCAGCCTGCTCCGTGGCCGGCCCACGGGGTTGTAGGCCCGTATTTATGCACCGACATTTTTTATTAAAGATTTTTGGAAAAAGCAAACGTAGTTGTCACGCGTAAATTGGTAAGTTTCGAATAAATGACCACTATTTCCGATATAATTAGATTACAGGTGAAATGGCTCAGCTCGACTAGTTAAGGGTTAAAAAGTATAGTACGCAGAAATATTGCAAATATAATGGTCCAGGTTTTTGTTGTATGTGTTTTGCATTTTTGTACAGCCTAAAGCAACCGCTAAAGATCCTGGTATTTAGCCTATATTTTATATGCTACCTGTATCAGGAAAGTTGTTTTAAAATGCCCCTAAGTCACCCCGAAGGAGTGCCACCTGACCCCCCTGCACACGATCCGTAATACCACACTTGGGCGACCTATGCTATCCACAGGCTTCCAATAATCATCTCTCCCACACTAAACGGCCCACCTGGGCTTAAACGCCAAGTTGGCAGGGACTGCATCCCGTGGAGATAGGCCGAGTATGTAGTAAGTAAAAGCCTTTTCGAGTTTATGCGCGCTGATGTGTTTTTAAAATGCTGCCCCCGCCCCCCTTCTTTTTCCCTCTTTCTGCAGGTCACATCGGAAGAAAATGGTGATCTAGCGGACGAAGAGATGGGAAAAAGGGGTGCGATTATGGTGCTTACACGCGACGAGCGAACAATGGCTATTTCTCTCCCTGAACTTAGCGCTTGAGAGGACAGCCTGAAGCGGAAACTACAAAATATGACTTCGCTTGGCCCCCCGAATAATACAACCAAGAATGACGTGCACTAATGAATAAATTCCTACGTTTAATTAAACAGGGAAAGTTTAAGGAATATTCCGAGGTGAGGTTTACCCAAGTACCCTCCGCTTGGAGGACTAGGAATGTTGCCAGTATTTAAAATCTACTACATCCTTTTCGCACCCTCATAGACATGAAACTCAAAGCTGCCCTATTGTTCTCCCAACTGACACCCACTGTTGCCTCAGCCCACTGTGAGCATTAGCCCGACCAGGTTAGTTCTTGACCAATTGCCAAAAGCATATAAGTGTATGCAACCAAAGCCACGAGTGAAGGCAGCCAACGATAAAAGAGAAGAAAAAGGTAAAAAGAGCTTAGGATGCTAAGGATGCGCAGCATACAGGAAGAGATCATTTTGGCCAATAACTGTTCTATGTTTTGTCTTGGATTTTTGTAAATAATACATGTACTGTCTCCCCCGCCTGAGTTTGTGTGTACGTAATGTATGGATCTACGTCGTCCCTCTGCCTGTGTTTCCGTATTACTTGACCCCTGCTGTTCTGTGTTGTGTGCGCACTGAATGGCCCATTATTGTACACGTCTCTCTCTCTCTCTCTCTCTCTCTCTCTCTCTCTCTCTCTCTCTCTCACTCTCTCTCTCTCTCTCTCTCTCCATGTCATACGTGTACCGAATGGTTCGTTTAGAGTGCGGACGACTCTCTCTCTCTCTCTCTCTCTCTCTCTCTGAGGGTCCCCCTGTTCCCTCCTCCCTTGTGTGGTAACGTTGTGCCCCACCGGCACAAACCTAATTGGGTCTCTTCGAACACAAAGGTGTTCGGCAAAATTGACAGGAACTAAAACGATTGTAACTTGCCATATTACTACCTCTCCTTTCTGCAAAACGATAGAACCCGAGTTGGTAATGAAAGAAGGGACAGGTAAGACGACTGATGTCCCCTAATCTGGCCTTTTATAGGGGGACTATAACGTCAATGGTTGTCTGTTTTTCAGTTCGTTAGAAATGCAATCCCCAATGCCCAGATTGCCTCACCCCTCTGCACTTAAGTGCGGATGTCAAAAGCGTCCTCGCTTCTCCCGATTGACCCCAGCTCCCTGTCCAAAGCGTCCTCGCTTCCCTCGATTGACCCCAGCTCCCTGTCCAAAGCGTCCTCGCTTCTCCCGATTGACCCCAGCTCCGTATCAGCTATCCCCGAAGCGTAATTGATGACCTTGATTAGCCGTCGCTCCCCAAGAAAAGCATGTTTAACCTCTGCCCCCCTCTCATGATGATAACCCCCCTGCTTGCAAGAATTAGCCGACCCCGGAGGAAAATGTAAGATTGTCAGTACTTGGGTTAAAGAAAAGGGCGAGTCGCTACCTAAGGACTCGATTTCGAGTTTGATAGAATACACTGTCGATAAGAGTCCGATTTCTCTCCACGTACGCCACGAATGATGTCCAAATAGGCTTACGAATACAGTGGAGATGCCCTCCTACATACTCCATAAGTGATGACTTCTGACTGTGACCGATGAACCTATCCCCCACCTACTTAGGAGTGGGGACGGAATTGAGATGTATAAATGTCTTCTCCTGCCAGTTTTTCTAAAACTTGTTTTGTAACCATTCAAAGATACAATCACCGGAGGAGAGGAGCTGGACGTGACGCACAGCCTGGCCACAGATCATGAAGCACGTGTGACCGCGACCAAAGTTGGAGTCGCAGAGCAATGAGACGCGGGACGAGGCACCACTCTCAAACTCGGCAGATGAAGGAATGAAGGGCTGCCTTGAAGCCCTCGATTTGCTGACCCACTCGTGCCTGAAGTCCCCGTCCCTTTTGAGCCCGACTGATGGGCCTGCCTGCTCGTCGTCCTTTGCTCCTTTGGTCCCTTGGTGTGTTCAATGATCTGATCCCACTCCGCCCTCTCTTCCCTCGATTATTCAACAACATCACCCTTTTCGCATAACTTTTGACTCAGAAAAGAAGAGCAGCATTTAGATAGAATAAGGTTTTGCCACGGAAGAAGAAAGACACGCAGGTGCCCAGCATGAGGCACCCCTAAGAAGATCAGTTAGGAAACAGGACTGTGATCTAACAGCAGCGGACTGATCGCACCCTGCAACGCGTAAGGATGAATCCGAGCTGGACCTATAGCTCCACCGCCGGTGCTCAACAGCGCCAACGAAAGAAGACGGACTCTGTTAAAAAGACATTGTGACGAAGACCCCCTTCCTGAACTTTCTACCCACCCCTTGACTAATTGCTTGTATCGAACTGAATTCCTCCCTCAACCATTTTGTATTGCTTTCAAAAATGTTTCATCGGTCACTCATGTATTTAGTTTTCCAAAAGTCTCTTATAGCACTGACAAGACCCGAAGGTATCAGAGCACTTTTTACTGTATGATGATGTCACCGGAGAGAAAGTCAGAACGTGATTCTATAATGTGTCGGAACCTTTTTCTTGATTGACCCCGACTAAGTATTATTCCGATCTCTAGACTTGTATGAACAACCCAACAAATGTAAAATCATATGTACCGCATTCCGCAAATCGTATCGACTGTATAGAAATGAACTAGCTTATGTAAAAAAGCGGCGACTGTTGAAAATGGCAATGTATATGCACATAAGCGGCGTTCATTTGTGTTCACTGTACCCCTTGTTGTAAGCAGAACGGATATCGCTAAACACTGACTGTGTTATCCCGCCAGCATAGACCCATGCACACACGTACACGACAGCCATTTTAGGCACCATGAATTTGAAAAACCTTAGAAATCCACTGAAAAAAACAAAGGTCACAGGGACGTTATAGTGAGGATTTAGCATTTAAAAAACCTTAGCAATTCACAAAAAAAACAAAGGTTACAGGGGCGTTATAGTTAGGATATAGAATTTAAAAAACCTTGGAAATTCAGTTTTAAAAAAACAAAGATTACAGGGATGTTATT